>NC_046318.1:25854442-31214442 GCF_009819535.1 Lacerta agilis
TTTTTTAAAAAAATCTGGAATGAGTAAACCTGATCTACACTTAGGAAATAGATAAAATGCCAAGACATCAGGTGCAGATTAATTTCAACGGGCATTGACAGCTTTATTGGTACTTACCCCTTGGAGAGGACGAATTGGTGGGATGTCATAGGTATCCTTCTGGTATTTGGTAGGGAACTCATAAACATAACCTTGTCCTGACCTGACTGGAGTTACTACCTACGGGTTCAAAGAGAAAGACAGGAAAACATAAATACTGAGGCACTTGGCCAGGCGCAGGTCAACCATGTTAAGAGTCTCTATATAAACATTCATTTCACTGGTTGATGGCAGTTTTACCAGGGGGGGGGGGGAACCCAAACCATTATTGAGAGTTTTTTTTAAAAAGTAAATCAAAGATCGCTCATAACAAGTTTAATTGTGTGTGTGTGTGTGTGTGTGTGTGTGTGTGTGTGTGTGTGTGTTTATCTATCCAGTGCTTTTTTTCTAAAAAAAATGTTCAGGGGTACTCTCATTTTCCTACTCATATTGAAATACTGCCCCTCAATGAGGCCAAACTTAGATTCGTAAAATGTTTAGGGGTATGCGTACCCCCCAGAAGAAGAAAAAACCTACTGTATCTATCTATAAAGCAGCCTAATGTGTGAGATCTCTCTCTCTCTCTCTCTCTCTCTCTCTCTCTCTCTCACACACACACACACACACACACACACACACACCCCTGCTGTATTTATCTGCTACTAGTCAATCTGGGCTAAGGAGTAAACCCTACACAAATCCGGAGTGAAGTCCCTAAGATGGTTGGATGGTGCCAAACGTATAGCTCAGCTTTTTCCTTTGGACCACATCAGGGAGGCCGATAGCAGGGTCTTGTCACCTGGGAAGCCCAGGACGTCCCCACACACACTGCCCAGGCCAGGTCACATTGGTGCTGCTAATGCCATGATTTGACTTCACACACCCTTGGAGGAGCACTCCATTGTTTCTTGTGACAGGCGGATGCCAGCAATACAGTC
Organism: Lacerta agilis; assembly: GCF_009819535.1. Taxonomy (NCBI): domain Eukaryota; kingdom Metazoa; phylum Chordata; class Lepidosauria; order Squamata; family Lacertidae; genus Lacerta; species Lacerta agilis. The sequence continues at coordinate 25,855,459 of NC_046318.1, forward strand.
GATCTGTATGCCCGCATGGAGAATAGCTGTGGATCAGATGTACCCAACCAGCATATCTGGCACATAGACCACATTCACCCATGGATTTTACTCTGCAATGATAGCTTGAAGTGACATTGATGAGACTGGGGACTGCAGTCTCAGAGTCAGTGTTTGGAAAGAGGGTGTCCCGTGACCTATGATTATGGGATGCTTTACGTATTACGTATTTCAAGTACACACCAAAAAAACAATGGCGATGGATTTCAGAGTGTGTCACTCAGCAGACAGCCATGGTTGGTTGTAGATTCCTATGCAAGCTACCGTCTGTGGGAATCTGTGGTGCTTGTGATGGATCCTTTCCTCGATCCAAGGCAATATTTAGAATGACCTGGGTCAATCACAGGCTAATCCATTCCAGGACTTGGGGAGTCAAGGGGAGCTCAAGAAGGAATAGTCTTGTTGTATGCCAGCAAGGAACATGAACTAAACTCTACACCTGTTAAGCTTATTCTGCATCCAGCTGTTGATCTTTAAGAATTCCAGGTGTTCTTAAACAGATCAATCCATCCTGGAGGGGGTAAGTTGGAGTTTTCTTTTTGCATTTCCCCTCTTTTTTTGTAATTGCTGTTGTACGTATATTGGAAATCTATATTTATTTTTAAAATAATAATTCCAGGTGTTCTGATCACATCACTAATTTTTCTTCACCTGCTATAAAGAAGGAGCTCCTCATCTGATTTTATGACCCAGCTTCAGATTAAACTGGGTTAACAAATAAATGCTTTACATCTGGAATGAACATCTGACTCTCCCCGGCAAATATGCAGTTAAGTGCAACTTTTAAAAAACTAACACTAAAGCCATCAACAAACTTTATAGGGGAAACTGATACTGCCAAAATAATAAATGTTATTTAGCTGCACATTTTTTTTATTAACGCCCAGACACAGAACCAAAAAAGATGCCAGAGAATGTGTTGTTAGGAAGCAGTACTGCTTAATTTAAAAGAAGGCAAATCGAGATGAAATTTACTTTTAATTTCCCTGGTAAAATGCCAGCAAACCCCAATATGTAGCTACAGTTCTGGGCAAGGCATTTATTTGCAAACAGCAGTGTTTTAATGCATGGTCACATTATGTGGCAACTTTTTCAAATCTCTTCTTGTTGCCATGACTGAAATCTCATGGCTACCCTCATGAGAAATCTAATTCAATTATGCAGAATGGTTTCACTGTATATTGATGTACTAAAGAAGGGTTTAACAAAGAAATATTTGGGACACAAGAAGATACCTTAAACTAGGCCAGACTATTTGTCCAGCATCGTCTGCACTGACTCTGGCTCTCCAGGATCTCAGGAAAACTTAATTTCCTGTTATCTGATCCTTCTAGCTGGTGATGACAGGGATCAGACCTGGAACAACCTTGTGCATGCAAAACACATCATCCGCCAATGAATTGTGTGGTTTATTTAAATCTGTTAAGCACCATCACCATTTTTTCTCTGGCCTTTTGCTAGGTGCAAAGGATGTCACAAGTACTGCAGCTAACATGGCTGTAAGATTTATTTATTTAATAAATTCCTATGCCACCCTTCATACCAGATCAGAGCTACCTTCACTTGTCACTTATGCAGGTTCATCAGGTATGCCTACGGTCCAACTTCAGAAGTGAAAGCAGCAATGCAGGCCTCCCTAAAGCGGTATATCATGCATTTGTGTACCCCGTGTGTGTGTGTGTGTGTGTATTCTGTTTTTAATCTGTTGGGAGCTGCCCAGAGCCCAGAGTGGTTGGGGAAACCCAGCCGGATGGGTGGGGTATAAATTTATTATTATTATTATTATTATTATTATTATTATTATTATTATTATTATTGCAAATGTTCACACACACAGCCAAGGAGTGCCAAAAGCAGTTTCAGCCTTCTTTCCTCCCTTAAGCCCCCAAACAGTTTTAAAGCAACATTTTCCCTAGGATTGACAAATGTGCAAAATATCTACTCCAGATCTCTCAGTGACAAGTTTATTATTAGACTGCCTACTAATTCTGAATGCTAAGCATACTTGTGGCAGAAATGCTTTGCAACAAAATGACTTTTTTTTTTCAAAGAAAATAAAGGGTGGGGGAGAGAGCTCATTTTATGACTTGTCCTCCAGGGGCTCTTTAAGTTGCAGAGATTCTGTTTAACATAAATAACAAGTCCCCTCGGTGTTGCAAACCTTTCCTTTAGGAGAACAGATATGGCAAATGAGAAACAAAAGTATCTTCCCCAGGCAGCCTTAAATTTTAATCCTTTCTCTTAATGCAAAAACTTTGGCGTCAGGCTGCTTATACGAGCTATGGAGAAAATGCTCAGTCTTAGCAATGCTGAAATGTGCTGCTGTTGGAACCTGGCCAAATGATCACATACATACATACATACATACATACACAAGTAATCACATACATACACAGGGCTTCATGTTAAATTCCTGAAAATCTAGTTTTGGATTTCTCCCTCTGCAACTGATTGTTTGTGTACTGCAACATGGGATGAGGAAGGCAACAATGCAGCCCCAGTTTTACATGGGTTCCCCCTTTCCCCCCTCTAACTGCCTGTGTGGACCCTTGTATTTACAGATGACTTCTGCAGCAAGTCTGCAAGGCTTGCCATTCACATGGACCTGTCCACCTGAGGATGGTTCCATTTGCCCAAAGCTAGCTGCATAAAAAATTGCTGGCGGTGGCAACTTGTCAACTGGTTGACTGCATGCAGAGCTGTAGCCCTATGGAGAGTTTTGAGCCAGCGTGGTGTAGAGGTTAGAGTGTTGGACTAGAACCTGGGAGACCAGGGTTCGAATCCTCACTCGGCCATGAAGTTCACTGGGTGACCGTGGGCCAGTCGCTGTCTCTCAGCCTCACCTACCCTGCAGGGGTGTTGTGAGGATAAAATGGGGAGGGGGAAACCATGTACCCCACCTTGAGTTCTGTAGAGGAAAAGGTGGGATAGAAATGCAAAAATAAAATAAATAAAATTTGATACTTGTTCATATTGCCCCAACACAACTTGTTTCCTCGGGCAATTTCCTTGCTAGATCAGGTACCATGTTGATAGATGGTGCAGAGATGTTTTGGACACAAGGAAATCCCCATTCACACCTTCAGGGATGCAGTTAAATATATTGCACTTCTGATAGTAATATACACATTGCTACCCAGGCTCCTGGGCCACTCAAGGACACAATTTTGCATCCCAGCCCAGGACTTTTTCTTTTATTTTTTATTTTGAGAGGTGCAAGGAATTTTCTTGAAATCAATAGGAGTTGCGAGCACAGAGTATTGTTGTAAATCAAGAGTATGAAAGCCAAATTAAATCTGATAGTGGTTGCTTTCCATACCCACAATGCGGGATGCACAGATACTAGTACAATTTTCATCCCTCAAGGGCATACAGTTTGTTTCTAATCCCTATGTTTGGGGAATTTGTTTGTTTTCCCACCACATTTTCTCATCTCATATTTCTGAAATTACTTCTAATGATGAAGAATCACTCTAATGACTCTTTGTCCTGCAATGTACGGATTAAGAAACAGACTGACTTTTGTCCGGGTGCATAGAAAGCCACATTCTGCATGAGAGAGAAGAATCGTACACATCTAAATAACTCTTACAGCCCTCGCCCTGTTAAAAACATTGGCACTTGTTTCTTAGGAAGAACAAGCACCTGGCAGAACTACCGTAACTTGTTGTCCTCCCTATGGACACATCTTCTCCTGAGCTAAAAGGCAACTTACTATGTCCTAGTCCAAATTGACAGAGAATCTGGGGTGGTGGGAGCCATTAAATTCAGGGTCCTAAGGCTGAGACTTAGCCTAGTCAACTTAACCTGGAAGGTGTGTACTGAGCTCTCTTTAGAGGCAAAAGGGAACCAGGATGTGCACCATTAATACCTGGGAATGGCAGTCAGTGTGAAGTCTCTGGAATGATGAACTTGGTACAGATGCTAGGAACCTGCACTTGTGCCCTTTCCAGGACTACTGTATTTCATAGAATTGGAAGGGACCCTGAGGTTCAGCAGATTCCAGCCCGTATGTCAGCTTCAGCCCCAACTCCAGATGTTTATTTCAGGGACCTGGAGCTAAAGGACACACCCTCCAGGGACTCAGCTACATTACTAAAGAAACAGCAATTTGAATGTGCTATAAACATGCAACACCAGATGGCGCCAGAGAGAGGAAATTTTAAAATGTGGTTTTCCATAGAGTTTTTTTCCTTTTGTTATAATGATCTAATTTCTGACTTATTAATAGAGGGTTTTTTCCTCTGTCTGGATCCACCCCAGGTCTAGATTTGTATATAGGCTTGACATTTATATGCATACAACCCTCACACATCTCCTAAAGCAAGGATGGAAAACCTGGGTAGCCCTCCATATGTTGTTGCACTACAACTGACAAGGGCTGGTGGGTGTTGGAGTCCAATAGCATTTTGAGAGGAGCAGGTTCTGCAGCCCTGCATTAAGATAAAGATAAAGCCCCTTAATGGTTATACCATCCATGCAACTATTTCATACAATAAGGTCACATTCAGGCAGCCTTTTGGGGGGGTTACCTCAGCTAAAAAAAGCCTGCTTCCTTTGTGGAGATTAACCATGTCAGATCCATGATTTACAGGGACTGGATCACAGTACTCCAGGAATAATACCAGTATATTGGTTTCTGTAAAAATCCTTATAACTGATTCCAGGGCAGTGCACAATATATTCTATTGAAGAAAATGCTGCAACAAGAAGAAATCATGCAACATAAGGCAAATGTAAATGCAGCAGCAGGACAACTTCATCCAAGTGGTTAAAAGAGTTGTTTTTAAAAGCCTTACAAGAAGAAGTTGTGTGGGTTGGGCAAGTGTCCTGGTTCCTTCCCCATGCCAGTGGGGCTTGGTGTGGGAAAGAGTCACATTATTCACCCAACCCACACAATTCCTTCCTACCAGACATGGCCAGAACAGTGCGGCTTCCAGCCACATGGAAGCAGCTCTGGTGAACATATGAATTTGACATGGAGTTAAAAGCTGAAGGTTCAGAAGCACTTCCAAGTTCTCTTTGGACTAGTCTGGTGGCTGCGATAAGCTGAGCTGGATAGCCAAAATGGGGTTTTCATATCTTTTCCATTTTGGTCTAGTTTCAAGCAATTACTTTGCCCTCCCAACACCTTCAGAGAATCTATACATTTAAATAAAACAAACCCCCAAAGCACATTTTCTTGCAGTTGAGTATAATGAGCCTCCAAAGGAAGGGGACCGTAGGCAGTGGGGGAAAAGATGCTTTCCCTCTTCACAGCCCCTTCTTTGCCCTCTCTTTCTTCGAATTTCTGGTATGCAGGAATGTGCTTCCTGAGAAATGTCAATGAACTGCAGGCTGTCATTTCCACACATACCCTGTTCCTTTCTCTTAGAAGAATGCCTGTGGTCATCTGGTTCTTGAAAACCCTACATCTCAAATCAGAATTTTTTACTTGTTTACACATTAACAGAACCAGATGGTGCACCCACAACCTCTCCCTCCCTCCCTGACACACTCGCCGATAACTGCCAAACGCTGTGACCATTTCAACTACGCAGAACAGCTAAGCATGGGTAAGTGGTTTAAAAAAAGTAAAGAATGTACGTTAAACCTGCACTATGAAAGAGATGCATATAACAAACAACAACAACAACAACCACCACCACCACCACCATTACCAAAAGAACAAAGCAGAAAGTCTGTCAGAGTCCTTAGTCCTGCAATAGTGGTAAGTTGGGTCTTTTCTATGCCAGCTCTGTGTTCTTTTACCAAGAAAAACGCTGAGTGTGCATGTCCCCTGTCAAGCAGCCAGCTCTGCGGTTCATTAAATCCCTTTTCCTTACACAAAAGGGGCAGGGGGGGAGAGAGAGAAATCCTTCCTACTCATTACCTAACAGAGAGAGGGGAGGAAACAACAACCAGGAGAGCATTTAAGAACATATGAAGAACTGCCTTCCTGGATCAGACCAACAATCCATCTAGACTAGCAGTCTTTCGGCAATAACTGAAAAGCCATTTTCATCTTTACTGTAGCTGGAAATGAAATCTGAAAAAACGTCTGGCCCCACTGTTATGTCAAGTATATTATGTGTAAGGTCGTCCCCCTCCACCCACAATGGACCCCCAGTGAGGAATCATGGCTGTGGATCTCATACCACCAGCAGCAGCACTCCAGACCAGAACCTGACACATCTGCGCACTGTTGGAAAGTGGCAGAACTGCCAAGGTCCTCACAACGTTTAACACAGCGGGGAAGCATTGCTACTCGACATTACGCCGATAATCAGTGCATACCTGTCATGTAGAGCATGACATAGAAACAGTCGACACAATTAAGAGAGCAGTTTGGAAGAGAGTCCTACGGCACAGTTGCACCGGCTTACTCCTACTCTCCCAGAGCACAGGTGTAATACGCAAAGGACTTTTGGGGGGGTGGGGGCAGGACTACTAACAGGCCCTTGTTCTCTGATCTTAGTCAAAACAACAATGCATGTTTGCTAGATAGGACACGATAGGAGCTGAAGCTCACAGAGTTTTCCTAGAGAGAACTCAATGAGAGATACTGCCACTCCCAGTGCCCTGACAGGGGCAGGAAAGAGCCATATACCGTATAATCTTGTCGCCTGGCTGAGCACTTCTTCGTTGCTCTTTTGCTTCTCTCTTCACTCTCTAATCTCATCACCAAGCCAGAAATGTGAGTGTATCGGCGTGTGTGATACCTTTTCCTACCAGGGTTTGGAGAAAGGGCACACTTGCCTGGAGTAATCCTCACTGAACTCATTGGCACTGAATTATGTGTAAAGATGCAAAAAGGGTTCACTGCATGTTCTTATTCTCATTCTTGTCCTCAGTTTAACACTATTATAAGTCGCTTGGGTTTGGGTGACATGCCCAACGCCCTACCAGTGAGCACCAGAGGCAACTAGGGTCATAGACCCATCTCTCTTCAGTGCCCCCACGACAACACAACTTCATTTATCACATCACAGTGATTTCTGATCCTGGAGAGGTATTTTATTTATTTATGGTTACATTATAGCCCTCCGGGGAGTTCAAGGTGTTTCCCCTCCCTATTTTACTGTTACAACAACAACCCAGCGGGGTAGGTTAGGCTAGAGAGGCTGTGGCAGTCCTAAGGTCACCCAGTGAGCTTCATGGCTGAGTAGCGATTTGAACCCTGACGTCCCAGGTCCCTGCCCAAGACTCCAACCACTGCACCACACTGCCTTACCCTTTCCGAAAATGGTTCAACAGCTACTTGGACCCGTTTACTCCAGGAGTTTTTGTTAAACAGCTTGATAAAGCGATTCTTTTGAAATACTGTGTTTCCCTACATTCCTCCTGACTTCCTTGTGGCCATCTAAAGATCAAAGGTGTGTGGGTGTGCGATGACTTAACAAAAGGGGTCAGATCAGGGAACAAACAAGGGTGCCCTCGACCCCTGCCACCATATCCTTCGAGTCAGATCGGCAGAGGCAGATGCATCAGATTAAAGACTTTGGGATGAGGGCTTTGCCTCTTATATTTCCAACCATTACCAAAGTCTGCTCCTGTTGAGTAGCAGTTTCCAAAGAGAATAAACTCGCAAACGGAATCTAATTAAAACTGATTGTCCTTAACAAGAGAACCCACTGTTCTCTCCAGCTTTTCAGGAATGCTCCCACACGGAAACATGTTGCAAGTGAAGCTGCTTATGAAATCTCAGCAAGGAATCTACGTATGCTAAAAGTGCAGAAATAAAGGTTCTGTTTTGGTTTGGTAGCCTTTATTACCTTTCCTTTGCTTTCTTGGTAGCTGGTGCTAGATAAGCCAACCCCTAAAGAACTATACACACTGTTCAGTGAATGTGCAATGCCAGTGCATACAAAAATCAAGCTTTTAGATTTTCATATATAAGCATGCCTGTTAAAACAGAAAAATTATTAAACATCCTTAGGTCACACCCACACCATTAAAGCACACGACTCCCCCTCCCCAAGAGTCATGGAAACTGTGGTTTAACCCTCACAGCACTACAACCCCCAGCACCCTTAACAAACTACAGTTCCCAGGATTCTCTGGGGGAAGCCATGTACTATAAATGGATGGTGTAGACATGACCTTATGCTATATTGAGTCAGACAATTGGTCTTGTACTGTCTAATCCAGTACTTGTGTCTCTGGCCTTTGTTGGACTACAACTCCTGTCATCCCTAGCTATCAGGACCAGTGGTCAGGGATGATGGGCTTTGTAGTCCAATAACAGCTGGAGACACAGGTTTAAGAAACACTGCTGTAAACTGACCGGCAGTTGCTCTCTAATGTCTCGGGCATTTTCTAGCCCTGCTTCCCAATATCCCTTTTTGCACAAGGGAGGCTAACCTACAGCCTTCCAGATGTTCCTGAACTACAATTCCTGCTGTCCCTGACCATTGGTCATGCTGGCCAGGGCTTGTGGGAACTGTGGATCAGCAGCAACAGATTAGCCATTCCTGTTTCAGAAGGGCATGTCACAGGTTGAACCCGGGACCTTCTTCAAGGAAAGCACAAAGTCCTCCATCGAGATGTGGCCTCAACCCAGCAATTTCATTGCACAGAACACCAAGGACTGTTTCACACATTACACAGAACAAACCAAAGAGGCTTGCTGCTGCCTCACCAGGAAGTGGCAGCCAAGCCCACCACCCAACCAAGCCTCTATGTTTTCAAACAGCTGCGTAACTTTGTCACATATGACTTTTTTTTTTAGATGTACGCCTAATTTAAAAAAACAAGCAGACATGGATAGCTAAAAGTGTGCTGCAGTCCTACTTTTGATTTGGAGAGCCTTCTATTATTCTATAACTAATCAGCACCATCTGGGCTTGTCTACTATATATTTCAGACAGAAAAATGGGAACACATTTTAAATAAAGGTGATAACATTGCAGAGAAACAATGCTCTAACTTGCATTAAAAGCCAGAAATAATGTTGACAAAAGACAGCTGTAAGTCACTAGGCTAGATAAGACACAGCAATTATCTTTTTCAATCCATGATACTCTGCCTCTCACTTTGGTGTTAAAAAAGCAATTGCCTTAACCAGTCTCAACCAGCCTGTGGTGCTATATTTCAACATCAGACACAAACAAAGGTTGATTCACTGTGTATCTGTGAACAAACATTGCATTCTTTGAATCAACACATTAGTAACGTGCCTGAAATTATATGCATTTCCCCTGCTCTGCATTTGCATCATCGCTAGTATGAAAATATGAAGCCCTTTTATGACCGGCACTATAAAATCAAGTGTTCTAAATGGGAATAAAAATATAAACTGGGTTGATAGTGAATCAAAGTATCCCCTCCCTGTGTTAGGTAGTTAGATACAGATATCAATGCTGTTCTTTGAGCAGAGTAACATGAGCGCACAGATGGGGAACCAGAATGGAGCATGGAAGGATCTCTGCCTTTCGAGACCTTGGGGAGCCGCTGTAGTTGCTGGCCTTTGTCTGTCTCAAGAAACAATGGCGTGCACCTCCAGGGGTGAAATCAAACCGCTGCGTTAGCAGCACCAGAGTGACTTCCCCGGGGCGCAAGCCGGGGCAGTGTGTATGGCAGTCCTGGGCTGCCCAGATTACAAGACCCCTCCCTCGGCCTTGCTGATCCAAAGAGCTACACTTGGACTCCCAGGCAGCCCGGTCCCACCCCTCTTAAAACAAAATAACTTAAACAACTAACGTAAAAAGGTAAACTAAAAATACAAATACAAGTTAAAACACTTTAAAACACCCCCAAGTTTAAACCCCATCCCCATTAAATTAATACCTTGACACGGGGGGGGGGGCTGGTCCATGCCCTCGCCCCACCCCTGAAATGCCAACCCCCAAAGGGATGACTCCCTTTGGTGTGGCCCCTCGGGGCAGCCCCTCTCCCAGGGCAGGCTGGCTTTAATAGAGCTGCCTAGCTGGGGCAGTAGCTCTTCCCAATGAGGCCTGCCCACCCAGGGTCCTGATCTTTGCAGGGCTCTCTCTGCAGTCCTCTTGAATGAGGGGAGCTGGATTAGAAACCTGCCTCTAAAGGCCTGTGCTCTTTGCAGTGACTGAGTCACTTTCAGGGAAAGAGGTGGTGTGGGTGGGGGAAGCCCCTCTTATGCGGCTTGCTGAATTACCTCTTCTGATCAACGCTTTCTCAGCTCATCCGACATATACTTCATTGTAAGTTGATACACTCTGAAAGCAAAATGAAAACTTTTGTTTCCATAAATTATCGCCTATGAGCGTAATAAACCCATAGGTAAGACTAGGCGAGATAGAAACTCACCAAAACATGTTTTTCACACATCATGAAACTTGTCAAAAATTGGTCAAAACTGTGGGTGGATGCAGGTTACCGTGCTGTGGGGTTGTCGGTGAAATCCGGGGAGGGCAGAAGGGGGAGAGAGCTCATAGTGTGTAGCACCCTTCTCTAAGCTGGTGCCATCCAGGTGGACTACAACTCCCATCAATCCCAGGCTGCATGACCAATGCTCAGGGATGATGGTCGTTGCAGTCCAGAGCGCACTGATGCCACAAGGTTGGTGAAGTGCAACCATGTGTCAAAGTACATTTCAGGATGACTTCCCAACCAACTAACCAACCTAATTCAAACCTATTTTACAGTTGCAATATAGGCATTCCAGCGATCAGTTGTGTGCTATTTGCCCCTAGGTTAAAAAGAAAAGAAAAAGAAATAGTACTGATTGCTTTTAAGTTAAGTATCTCCTTAATATGTATTTTGGAATTTTTCTTGTGGGGCCAGCACAGTAACCTCCCCCCACCCTTTTGATTGCTGATGTACAGTCATGTTAACTCCTGAAATCCAAATGCTTTCCTTTGCCACAGAGAGTCTTTGCTGTTGTGGGAGGTAAGGTTTTTTTTTTTAACAGTGCCATCATTTAATTTTCCTTTAAAATGGATCCCTACTGCCATCGAGATCAAAAACCAATTAATGCTCAGTTGAGAGCTTGGGTGTAAAAATGAAAGCATTCAGTTACTCCCACAGAGACATCTTATAAAAACTCTGGGATTTTCCTTAGAATAATCATCAGTCACACATCAGTGAATCATTTCTTACTACTGCATATTCAAGGTAGAAGGACTCTTCAATTAGTGGTTTTCTGAGAAAGCCTGAAAGCTGATGAATAACCACAGATATAAATGCAAATGGCTGAGAAACATGACTGTTCTCAACCATTATGTGTGGTAAGTAACAGATGAGGACTTTTCTGCGGCAATAGAACCAGGACTGCAAAAACAATGGTTCGCTCCTCTTACGCTTTCCGTCTGGGAGAAGTCCTCTGGGCAGGTAATAGAATGGATAATTTCACACTCACGCATATGTTGCAGTTATCAAGTGATAACTTGGATGTGTGAATGAAACACCTCAAACACAACAGATAGAAGTTCAGGTAACGGTAGGGCAGCTGAGGGGGAGGCAGCGGGCAGACACAAGCCCCGCGCTGCTGTTTTGGGCAGCACGGAGCATGCAGGCACCCAGGGCCGTCTTAACCATTGAGCCTACTGGCGCAAGGTGCCTCCGCCCTCCAGCCCCGCCGGCAGCACCCTCCAGCTGCCCGGCGGAGCACGGGAGCGCAAGTTGGCCGGCCACACCCTCCGGCTGCCTGGCGGAGCGCAAGCTGGCCAGCCGCGCCGTGCCCTCGGGCTGCCCGGCGGAGCGCAGGAGCACGAGTTCGCCGGCCGCACCAGGGCGCCTCATATACTTAAGACGGCCCTGGGGCACCCAAGCCACTGTCTCACTCCCAGGAGAGATGCGTGGCTCGGGCGCACTGCAAGCCCCACAGTAAGTGCCACATCGTGGGTGAGTGGTGCCCAGTGCACACACACACCCGCCCCCTAGCTACGTCTCTGCATCCACTCACCTTCTAGGCCTCACATGGTCATTAAAGTCCAGAGGCTGCTTAGTGCCACTCTCAGTAACAAAGTGAAACATTTACCCCCTCCATAGTAAAGACTAAGGCTAGCACCAGAGAGCAGTAAGATCACCAGCACTGGCCGCTGGAACCTCTGGGACACTGAGAAAAAGGCATTACCTCTTGATTTTGTCCTAAACTGATACATCTATTTGTATTTCTTTTACTTTCTTGTAGCTACTGGCTGCAGTCCTAAATGTTGTAGAAAGCCCTAGCAAGCTCATTAGGACTTACTTCCAAGTAGATGTGGATAGGATTGAGCCAAATACACTGTATAAGTACGCTGAGTTATATCCAATGTTAAGTCATGCTCAAAGTAGGCCCATGGAAATAGATTAACTTTGGTCTTCTAATTAGAACTTTGTTGATTTGGTAATCTAGAAAAATTTTGAAAATATGTATATATGGACCAGGGTATTATGTGATGCATCTGCACCCCTGAACCATTTAAAAAGCAAACACATAAAATAAGAGCATATACCACAACTGAGGGTGTATTCACCTTCTGTTAAAAGAGGCAAGAGAAATTTCAAATTTGAAGACTGAACCAGAGTAACCGCCACACTAGAGACACAGCCAGTTTTGCATCCTCTGTATAGTTAAAATGAAACTGCAAGTTGTTCTTCAGAGGTATGCTTTTCTAAAATAAACTTTGGTTTGAAAAGCGTGCTGTAAGAAACTGGGGCATTATGCGACCAAGGGTGAAATGAGGGCGCTTTAAAAAAATAAAAAATTGGTGTTCAAATGGGTGGGGGGGGGAGAATATGGTTCACAACCAAACTTCAAATAGTGCAGATGTTTTTCTCCCTTTGATGTTAACATGCCTTGTGCATATAGAACAAACAAGCCTAAGCTGCTTTCACCATAACCAAAGCCTTTGACTTTTTCAGCAGCATGTGAACCACAGCATAAAAACAATAATGAGCTAGAGGGAGAATATTTCTGGAATACATCTTGCTTGCTATTATTGTTTTCCTTCTCAATGGAGACTGGGAGTGCAGCTTAATTGGAAGGAAGGACATGTGAACATGAACGACCTGGTGAATAGACTCATTACTGTGAGAGTTATTTGCCAACTCTGGGTGAAGGAGGAGAGGGGGGGTTTGTTTCTGCTTACCAAAGGCTGAAAGGCCTGGACTGTGATGGAGGTTTCATGTAAACGACAAGTGTTAATTGCTTGCCTGAATTTTTCCCATGTTTTCTGTGTTTATGTGATCTGAGCATTTTATGGCACCATGGTTCAGTTTGCTTTTCAGATTGCTGGGACTATGCTTTGAGTACTTGGTAGGGCAGCATTTTGCAAAAACACATTTCAAATAATAAAATAAGAAGTGTTGGAGTTAGGAGACTGCCCAGTCGATTTGTACTAGGTTTGACCAGGACTTACCGGTAACTATGAGCCACGGCTTAATAAGCCCACAAAAGTTACTAAGCTTGCAATATTATAAGTTAAACAAAAGTCCCTCCACGTGGAATTAAAAACAACAACACTAATGTGCTAGTAAGGGAGGGACAGAGAACACCACATTCCACTGGCACCTACTTGGTTTCTATGCTGGGTACAGAGAAGGGATGGAGTGCCCTGTTTCCCTTCCACCAGCTCATTAACTCACAGCATGGATTTCCATGCACGGGTCTGAATGCAATTCATTACCATTGGTGACAAGGCGAGTGCTTAAATACAAGGCTGGCTTAGCCTCAGAATCTGTTTTTGGTGTCACGTCTTGGCCCTAAAATGTGCATCATCATCTGCATTATCATCATCTGCATCATCATCGTCGTCATCATCATCATCAAGAAGACAGTCCCTCTGGGCAGAATTTACCTCTTCCACTGAATTATGTCAACTAAATCCACCCATTGACTTGGCATAACAGGGATTCTAAGTTAGTACCCTTTTAAAAATGTGTGTGCATGCACGCACATGCCCGTAAACTTGCTATTTCATCCTACAGAGCCTAGGAACAAAGAACTATCTGAACAGCTGTTTGTCTAGAAACAGCTGTTAGGATAATCTTTTGTTTCTAGCAGTTAGCATCAAAGGTATATGAAGCAATAGTGGAAGACTACAGGGGCAGCTCATCCAGAGGGATGGAGCCACAGCAACAGCCTCCAGGCAGCAGTGCCACTTACCACAAAGGGCAGGTAGCAGAGTGGTTAGGGCTGTGCAGAGTGGGTGTGGTGCCACTCACCACAGTAGCACCACTGCCAGGAGGCTATTGGCGTGGCTCTGTGCCTCCTGTCAAGCCACTCCTAGAAGACTATGTCAGAAAGTCAGCAATGTAACTTTACACTTCATCCTAGAGCAACCATTATAAGTACCAAACAATGCCGTATGAAACAGTGATATATATCTATGACAAAGAGTCAACAACATTGCATTTCCTGCGTCAGGTTCACTAAAGACTAACGTTGTTGTGGTTCAGACCAAGACTGATGTGAGAACACAACACCTCTGGTGCTGATTTGCAGAAGTGCTTTTCCTGCCCCGGGTGATATTATTTATTCTATAATTTATAGATCACGACTGAACATTTTTAAACATTCATGGCTTCTCCCAAAGAATCTTGGGTACTGTAGTCTGTTAAGGGTGCCGAGAGACCCCCTATTCCCCTCAAAGCACTTCAATTCAGAGAGTGGTTTAACAGTCAATCCCTCTTCCCAAGGAATTGTAGCTCTGCGAGGTGAATAAGGTTCCCCCAACAACTCCCAGCACCCTTCAAAAACTACAGTTGTTTTGAATGTCTAGAGCAGATTAGACCTATGAAAAACTGACTCTTTGAATCAGCCCCTTAGGTAATTTTTGCACTGCGAACAACCCTGACTGAAAACCTCGTTTCTAATTAGGGATTCAGTCAAAGGATCATTTCCAGTGAGGGATTCAAACAAAGGCTTATTCAAGCCATCCATTATTTTTTGTCAGTCAATTTAAGACCATTTCTTTTCAGAGTGGTGTTTCAGTTCCTGAAGAGAAGTGGATACAGCAGTGGCCTTAGCATTCCCCAGTCATGACATCACTCTAATCACCTGCCTTGAGACGTCTCTTTGACCTGCCTTACCATGTCTGCCAGCAGTAACCGCTGCGTTAGCATGGGTTTATGGTGCTCAGTGCTTATTTAATGGAAACTGCACGGCAGCAAAACACACCATATTTGCACAGAGGGAATTAGCTGGTGGCAAACAGCTTGACGAGCGCTCACTTTGTAGGCACCTCTTTCAAAAGCTTCTTGGAACCACAAACCCCCACACAGGTATCTGCTGCTTTGGGGAGAAGGCACAAACTGATTTTGTGAAACAATTCCCATGTTCCCCTCTCTGCAGATTAGCTGACTTCCAACTATGTCGCTTAATCTGGAGAGAGGGTTGCAGAAGTCACTTAGCAAATGAGAACATTTTAGAATCAAGTTCAAAACAGTGAACAAGTAACCAAGTTCCCTCCTGCCTTTGGAAAAACAGGAGATGATTTGAGAACTGGAAATGTCCTGGCAGGAACTGGGATGCAGGAGAGGAGGGAAGGAAAGGGAAGTGTGCACGAAAGAGAAGATTTTCAACAGTCCAAGGCCCTTGTATTGCAGAGCTGCACCTCTTTTCCCCAACCAAAAAGAAACCAGAATGACATCATCTTGAATTGGACTGTGCCTTCAGCAGTGCTGTATGGCAAATTTATGAAGGTTCCAATGCATGCGTGTCTCTGCCCCTGCATGTCTAACAAGGTAGAATCCATTACTCACATCCTTTTATTTTGCGAATTCTATAGTGAAGAACGTGCTCGATTTATTTTACCCCTTTTAACAAAGTTTACGCCCTTACAACACTATGTGGAATCCTTCCCCGATATTTTACGAAAATATCTTCTGGAGGATTCTTCAAGTCTAGTATCATATGATGTGGCTAAATTCTGCACTTTAGCTATTGAGAAGCATAAATCTCTTTTATTGGATAACACATTGTAAAGTTCCTTTGTGTAATTGTTTTATCTCTGGTGATGTTGTTGCCAATTTTTCTCTGTTTGGATTTATGATTTTCTGTACTGCTGGCTTTTGCCATAATAAAACTAACTGACTGAAGTGGACTGTATTATTTCTGACTACTGGAAGGGTCACCAGCCTGAATGCCACCCCGCATATAAAATTATTCCCTTCTAGTGAAAACAAAACAAAAACAAAACCCCACATAGCTGAAAGAAAGGTTCTAGTCTGGTTCTGACACCCTGTAGTGCTAATTGTGTAATTCCATCAACTTTTTAAGAATTGTGAAACCCGCACCTCCATCCTGAACTGGTACAATCCATTCTACCACCTCAGAATTCTACTGTTTCATTCCACATTAGTACTCACACCTATGCATCCTTTTTTATCTTGCCCTCCTTCCCTCGTTGCCTCCCACTGTTTCCTTCCCCATCAAAACTTAAGAGTACCAGCTCTTCATGGCAATGGCCTGTCTTTTTTGTTACTTTTATTAAAAAGCACCATGTACATCGATGGTGCTGTATACAGGACACTTAATAATGGAGTTGTGAATTGTGTTTCAGCTTAATGAAGAATTTGTTTATTTTTATTTTATTGTTCATCAATACAGTTTATAATACATTCACATGTTACAGACAAGACATACACAACATACAGACATTCTTTCTAGACATCTTAAAAAACAAACACTCCATCATACTCTTCCTTACATCCTTTCGTCTACTACCTTTTCCCACCACCTATCAATGGGGTGTTGATAGCTTAATGAAGAATTGGTTAATAGCTATATTAACATTTCTTTAAAGTTGTGCTTTTATTTCATTTGCTTTGTGGCCAATCCAGAAAAGAGATGGCCACCGATTTGGGTGGTTCTAAAAGAGGATTTTGCATTGACATGGGTTTATCTGTATAGCTTCATGTTAGTGCTGGCTATGTTTTATTCTAAAGTTCCTTTAGATGTTTTAATTTTGTATGGATAAATGTATCTTTTCTGACTGACGGTCGAATAAAGAATGATGATGATGATAAAAGAGGATTAGAGACAAATTCATGGAGGGGAAGTCCATTGATGGCTACTAGCGATTATGGTTATGTTCTACCTGAGCCGAAGGCAGCATATGCCTCTGTATACCTGTTGTAGGAATCACAAGCAGGGAATGTAAGAGGAGCTTGCTGGATTAGCCCAATGGCCCAACTAGTCCAGCATCCTGTTCTCACAGCGGCCCAACAAGATGCCTATGGGAAGCCTTTAAGCAGGATTGAAATGCAACAGCACTCTGTCCTCCAGCAATAGGCCTTCAGAAGCACCCAGCCTCCAAGGAGAGTGTTGTTGTGCTAAGGTCCAGCTTATGGAATTCTTCTTCTTTGGCGATCACTCGTAGCCGAGTAAGATTATGTTCCATAAACACGGTTTTAACAATGAGTCTGTAAGTGACTGTGGAGGCCAATTCTGGATCCACACGTCCTTCCACAGTGGGGACATTGGTGTGGATTTGCCAAGCGTGCCTTCCTCTTAGCACGTTTCCTATGGACATCTGGCTGGCCCCTGTGAGAACAGGATGCTAGAGTAGATGTATCTGATCCAGCAGAGACCTTATGTTCCCAAATCCTAAGAGAGGCCATATCACCACCACCCTGGAACAGTGTTAGAAACACAGATATATAAGCTAGGCAGCAAAGGACTCCTTAAACCAAGGTTACAGTCACCAAAACACAATGTCTAGTTGCCATTTTGGGGAAAGACAACTCAAGTCTTATTTTTCAAACAATGTACTGACTGTGATTGAAACTCAGTTAAACATCTGGCTAGTTCAGATGACAACCTTGAGCTAGCTTGAGAACTTTGAGAAGAAAAGTCACTTGATCCAGGGACAATCCACATACTGTATCTATTGGCCTCTTCCAACCTCTTTTTCTTAAGGTTGACTGCTCCATTCAGGCTGCACAGAAAAAGCATTTTGGTTCCTGAAATTCATTCCGATTGTGCAAATAAAATATAACTGATAGAATGCTACAGGATGTGGTATTAGTGTGTGAAAACAGTCCAGATCCAATGATCCCCAGGCATGCACCTCCAGATGGCGGAGATGTCAGGCTCCCAGGCATCTTCGCTTGGTCAAAAGTGGTGCAAAGTGCACCTGGCGCCTGGCTAATTTCGAACACTGTCCTGGAGGGGCCTGTGGCATTTAGGCATCTACATTTCCACATGGCAATGCTACATAGGACCATAGGACAAGGACTGTGCTTTCTTATGTACAAATTATAACACACCCAGTACTGGGGAAATGAGACAAGCGCCACACTCTTGAAGAAAACTATCTGTAGTGCGTGCAACAGATCAATAAACAAACACCCACTTTTGCTATGAGCTGATTGTATGGAAAAATCCTGCAAGAAGGCTGGACTTGCCCATTTGCAGGGCAGCCACAAGCTTTGTAGATATTTTGACCCTCTGCTATTAATACGGATCTTTGAGATCATGCTAGATGGAATATTTTTAACTCCCAGGCCTTGCCAAGACACACAGAACACTTGTAAGCATGGGCTGTATTAGGGAGAGAAGGCACAGCGGTTCACTTAATCTGCTGGGGACAGGTGCCGCCAGTTGAAGGAAAGATATTCATCACATTAGACGTCAAGGAAACCTAGAGCTCAACTGTTCACTACGCCAAGCTCCCTTAAATACTTAAAAGATTGTTTTACTGATCTCCTGAGGATGAGGATCTAAGATGAGAGGCTGCCTTGTTTAGATGAGGAGGGAAGGCACAGCAGATTTTTTTTTAAATCCTTTTTTAATTAGATATTTTTTAAGAAAAACATGAAAGCATTGAAGATTATCCTTTTAAAAAACTGCCCAACATAATGGGTTTGAAGATGGTTTCCCTTCCTTTCTTGTTTTCAGAGCTTTTCCTAACTACTTTAGAGTTACAACAAACTTTTCCCATAAGTGTAATCATATTGGCCTTGCTAATAGCCTGTTAAAAGAAACTTCAAGGTTTGACATTGTTCCATGATAGACTCTACCTCTATGAGGGCAGCAAAACAAACAAACAAACAAACAACAACAACAACAACAACGAGCCCTTTGGTTTCCTTTGTACCTGGAATCCCCTCCTAACATATCTACGTGATGAAAGCTGTACATTTAAAGCCATATCATACCACGTTAAACAGTTATGGCTTACCCCCAAAGAATCCTGGGAACTGTAGTTGGTTAAAAGTGTTGAGAGTTGCTGGGAGACCCCCTGTTCCCAAAGAGCTGCAAGCCCCAGCATTCCCTGTGATTGATTGCTTAAACCACTCAATGCTAGTTTCCCTACAGCACCTCCTATGCTGTTGCAGAGAATTATTCAACCCAGGCTTTCAATGTTTGCTAAAGACCCATATGTTCACTCAGGCATTTGAGGGCTGTTAATACAGAGCTGAGCTAGTCTACTGTGGACTGTGATGTATTTTGATGTGTTTACTTTATCAGCATTGTGACGTATTGTTGCGAACTGCCCAGGTATTACCGGTGAAGGTACATAAATACATTAGAATAAACATACGTAACAGCAATAACATTTTGCAATTGCTCATGAAGCAAAGACAAAGATACACAATGCAAAAGCATGAGGTCAAAGGATGCTACTAGTGAGCTATCCAAGTTTGCCTCAATGCCAAAAGCCCTAGAGTAGGTATTTCCAGTTCTCCAGGCATGGAAAATGGTGATATAGGCAACAGAACAACACCCAAGATAACCACTGTGATAAAGATCCTAATTTATCTGCACCTTTTCTAATCAAGTTACAAGTAGGTAGCCATGTTGGTCTGCCATAGTCGAAACAAACAAACAAACAAACAAACAAAATCCTTCCAGTAGCACCTTAGAGACCAACTAAGTTTGTTATTGGTATGAGCTTTCGTGTGCATGTACACTTCTTCAGATCTTAGTTGGTCTCTAAGGTGCTACTGGAAGGATTTTTTAAATTTTGTTTCGACTACAGCAGACCAACACAGCTACCTTTTTGTAACTAAAACTATGGAAGGCACCACATTGAGCCACATGAAATGGAAGTCCATTTCTAATCAAACAATCTGCAACTCACTAAACTGAACCTATTTCAGCAGCCACATAAAGCAGTGCACAAAGGACTTCATAAGCCACCTGGCTTTGAACCATTCACCTGGGACTGAAAAAACCACAGTGTGTGAGATCAGTGCTTGGACTCATCTTGCCTACGTCCTCCAGGCGTTGTTGGACCCCCACCACCAATGACCATTGGCCATGCAGACTGGGGCTGGTGGAAGTTGGGAGTCCAGCAACATCTGGAAGGTCACAGGCTCTTCATTTCAGCCTACAAGGATCCAGCATTGCTCTGACATGGCAGCCATCCTTGCATATCGAACAGTATCCCTTCATTCAGGGGATCTTGCTCCACAAAGTCTGCAATGGTTGACTCTTGGCCCATCTTTTGGCTTTCTTTGAGTCCATCTTTGCTGGGAAGCTGAGGAAGAAACAGGCTGTTATCCCTCTCCCTTTCCCAACCCATCAAGGAAGGAAGGAAGCTCCAAGTTGACTGTTGGGTACCTCCTCTGAGATGGAGAAAGAGACACCTGGAGGCACAAGTCTTCTCTGTGCAGTCTATCTATTTCTCTCCCTTTGACCTATCTGGACAATCTTCTGATATGTGCCACTTTCCTTGGCTGGGCAGCAGCAACCACCCTCTGCTGCTCCTCTGGCCCCATCACATGAAGCTTGCCGGATCAAATCCCACTTCGGGTCAGCCCATAACCTGGTGCTTACTGTGGAATACAGATGCTACAGGCCACAGCTGAGTTAAGAAAGTTGAATGGCAGAGTGGAATTGTTGGCACCTGTCTGCCTTGGGAGATGATGGAGGAGTGCACCTTTGGAGGTGAAAAACTGTTGGAAGGTTACAACGCCTGCTGTGGCTGTAGAGACCAATATGCAAGAGACATGTTTTGTTGCAGTTGGGGCAGATGTAGGTGTCTGGTTGTGGAGTGGCATCCAGAGTGGAATGAGACATGAATATGACATTTGCTTCAGGATCCGATCAAGCACCTGACAGAGAGCTTAGACATTGTGCAGGTCTGATGGAACTAATCTCAGTAACACGTTCAGAGGTATCTCATCTGCTTGCATAATCCCACCCATCCAAAATTACTTTTCTTCCGAGGATTCAAACCAGTAACAAAGCACATCCCTTTAGACCAAGCTTGTAAACAGTCACGTATCTAGCCTCCAACTAACTGGGCAGGGAAGCTTCCCAAAAGCTAATGCTGGATATAAGACAGTTACAAATATTGGTGAGCAGCTGGACTAATAGCTTTTGCAATTCTGCTTTCGAGTAATCTGTGAATGAATTCATTTAGAGCTCCTTCTCTGCCATTAGAAAACCTGATCTTTACCAAGGGATGGGGAACACACCAAAACTAGTAATCAGAATACCAGGAATACCAATGGAAAATCCACACAAAGTCCACACAAGCTCCTGCTAGTTTGAGCAACCTAAAAGTGAGGATGCTGAACAATTCTGTTTGGCTTTTTAAAAAAGTCAACTGACCTGGCTCACACATCCCAAACTAATGCAAGGATCAGAAGGCAGTTAGCTTTCAGTTTTTACACTGCTCTGAATTTTGCAGTCTTGGGTTTTTTTTAAAAAAAGCACCAAAATGTTTTAAATGCATAAAGCAAGTTAAAATGCATACACAAATGCAATTTTTTTAAGAAAACATGTGAAAATATGTGTTTTGTGGAAAAATGCATTCAAACATAATGCAGATCCCCATGCTTTTTAAAAGAAAATTGGATGCAAAAAGAAGAGAGAGCAGTCTTATGAATGAACTCATGCAAAACTGACACAGGCTGGAAATAGACTTATCTGCCTGTCATTACCTTAAAGTGAATGGGGCGTGAATCGAGGACAAGCTAGAAGGATCGCAGCTTTAGTTTTAAAAGGAAAGAGCCAGAATTCCTGCCAACATCAACTGCAATGAAAGATTAAACCATGGCACCTTCCAGACATGCACTTCCTGCTTGAGTATCCCTGTCTGCTGTACATCACTGAGACACATTTATAAGGGCTCAGCAACGAGCTCTAAATATTACAGAGGATTTACTGATAGCCCTGCCTTCCAGCTGCTCCATATCAGATGAAATGCAAAGGATTTTTTTATAGAGCAGGCCTTCCACTAACTTTCAAGAAGCAATTGCCTTGACTCATGCAATGGGCACGTAACCCTGCAGAGAGATGTCAAGTGTCACTTTTATTTGCTCTAGGTTTAATATTTGAGTCACCCTTTCAAATCAAAGATTACCTAGATTTCCTTTTTCTCCTTGTTGGGCACTGTTGTCACATCTGGCACCATTTCTTAAAATACATCCTGTAAACTCCTTAAACAAAAAGCTGCCTTTACATAATGTTGGCACTTGCATCATTTTAATAATAGACAAAGCTGCCTAACAGAATAGAGGTCTATTGGTGACCGCATGAGAAACACTGAGTACCACATTTCGTAGCCCCCGTGCACAAGAATTTAGGCTGCTTAAAGCTTTTACACTTTCACCAGAGACCACCAATTAATGAACTCTAACTTTAGTTGATTAGCCAAATAAATAAGCCAAATAAAGCCTGCAAGCTTACTAGCAACCAATCAGGGATTCTTCATTCACCATTTTCTCAGAATCCATCAGTGCTAGATTCTTCTTGTATCACAGTATGGAAGAGAAGGAACTTCTCCTAGTATACGGTGTCAAGGACTATATAGGAGCACTTCAACGAGGGACAAATATCCAAGCTGACCAAAAGTTGGCTCAGCTACTGGTCCTAAGCAAGACAGAAGATTTGAGTCCTAAAGACTCAACTTGTTCTATTATCCCCTGTAGATAATAGACAATCTATACAGAATTTAAAAAGATGTTTAGGTTTACATTTCCAAAAAAAATGAGAACTTTTTATTAGGTATAACAAAGGGTGACATCCCCAAGAAGGTACTCTGCCTATTTCTCTATGCGACCACAGCGGCTAGAATAATCTATGCACAACAATGGAAGGACAAAGAAATCCCAACAAAAGAACAGTGGCAAAATCAGATAATAGAGTACCAGTATGTGGGGTTAGTTACTATGACAGCAAACATAAGAAATCGAGATGAGACACTGATAAGGGAGGAGTGGGAACATTTTGGAGGGTATCTAAAGAGGTACAATAGTCAAATAAACCTCCAAGTAGGGGTTTGATTTGTGAACAGCAGTTAATAACAACTAGGAATAGTATAGAATGAAACTGGATGGAATAAAAGGATATGTAGCACAGCTAGGATCAAATAAGTTGCCCTGGAGGGGTGGACTGGGAAGTCTTGAGATATGGCAATTGTAAAATGTATATATTTAATGTGGGGAAAATGTATATATATATATAAAATATATAATCTCAATATCACTGGTGGTAGGAAAAAAACAGACCAACAGGCTTTATCCATTTCTTGAGGGTCAAAGTCCACCACGTTCAGCTACTTTCCCTATCCCACAGCTAAACAGCCGGAGGAAACGGCTTTGAAACAGATGCCGCAAGATAATTTGGACCCACCTTGTTGCTTAGAGGGGAGGTATCCATTCCGCCAAAACTCCTTTGCCCAGATGGAGGCACTTGGTAGACATCTTGGCCCTGAAGACCATGGCCGGTGGGTACCTGGTAGATCCCCTGGCTGTGGTAAGAAGGAGGCACTTGGTAGACAGGATCCCGAGGAGCAGCATGAGCACTGGGCACTTGGTAGATCTTTGGCTGGTTAAAGGGTTGGTGTACAGATCCCGAATTGGCATTGTCTTGGTTAGAGGGACTCTCCTGCACAGGGCCGATGAGAAGTTTCACACGGTTGCCCGGAACAATGCCTTGCCGTCCGTGTAAGGAGCAAAGCCACCATCCTTCCAGCCCTTCCGTGTTCTGTTCAATCACGGTCAAAATGTCACCTTTGCGGAAAGCCAATTCCTCTGCACATTCTGGAACATTATCGTAGAGAGCTCTTGCCATAAGATTCTGCCGAGAAAACAGAGAGGAGAGAACTTCAGCACAACATATTCCATCTTGGACACACTCAGGTTCTTTAAAGAAGGAAGAATGCCCCGGTGCAAGTAAGGGGGAATCATTGCAGAAATGTGGCATTAAAAACAAAATGATAGCAGCCACGGACATTGTCACACATGAAGCCAAAAGTCAAAGTGGCAGCCTTCACTCCCCCATCACTTTCAATTGCCTCATATCCTTAAAAAACAGAGAGAAAGAGGTTGGGGTTTAATAAGATTGTAGGCTTCTTTACGGCAGGGCTGGGGAACTTTTGGGCTTCCAGACATCATTAGACTACAACTCCTATCATTCTTGATTATGAAGGCTGGGGCTGATGGGAATTGGAGTCCAGCTATATCTGGAGAGACATGGATTTATGGTGTAAGATCCCTGCTTTATGGTAAGAGTCAATTTGTCTAAATATACATACATAATCTTTTATATCCTCTGTGGGGGTGTGATGGGGCCATGGAAGTTAGGAGTTATGATTCTGGTCCTGAAATACCAGTTCAAATGCATGCCAAAAAAATCTCTGTTCTACATTTATAACCAAGGATCTCAACATGTGTGCAAGAGACCAGGAATTTGAATTTGCTAAAATGCAACCTAAGTCTGGTCTTGAAAAACCTTGAGAAAGGTATGCCTCTTTTGTGAAAATTTTCCTAGGGAACAATGAGATTTTCTGCCTTTAAACTCAAGTATGAGAAGTATGGGACGCGGGTGGCGCTGTGGTCTAAACCACTGAGCCTAGGGCTTGCCGATCAGAAGGTCGGCGGTTCGAATCCCAGCAACGGGGCGAGTTCCCATTGTTCAGTCCCAGGCCCTGCCCACCTAGCAGTTCAAAAGCACATCAAAGTGCAGGTAGATAAATAAGTACCACTCTAGCAGGAAGGTAAACGGCGTTTCGTACGGTGCTCTGGTTCGCGAGAAGCGGCTTAGTTATGCTGGCCACATGACCCGGAAGCTGTCTGCAGACAAACGCCGGCTCCCTTGGCCTATAGAGCAAGGTGACATTATCTTGATAGCCCTGCAACCCCACTGCTTCCTGAGCCACCATAGGATTAAGAGACACCCTAGATCCTACAGAAAGGGCGGCAATGTGGCTTCTCCATGCCAGCCTCATGTTTCAGGAGCATGGGTTCACCCTGCCATGGGGAGGAGCTTTGGACCAGGTGATCTCTGGCTTCTCAGGAAGGAGCTGTGCACTGCTGAAGGTTCCCATCCCACCAGAGTAATGCGAGCACTGGGCCTAACTCCGCATCCACCATTACAGAGCAGCACCCCGGCTCTGCATATGGCTCTGCAACTTCATAACATGAGCCAATCCATACCTCTTTTTAAAAATATGCCGTTTCCATTCACAGACAAAACATGCTTTGCCTGTCTCTCGCTCTCTTTCTTTCTGTATACATGGCTGTCTGGCACATTCGGTACTGAAGCTGTCAGCCAAACTAGGCAATCAGTGAGAAACAGACAAGCTGTATAGGCTGTCATTCTTGGACGCCTTCACAAAGGCCCAGAACGCTTTACTTCTTGGCTCACGTGGTCCTAAGCAAAGCACACTGGCAGCCATTAGACTGCCCAGTCCTGTACTCCAGAGGAGCCAGATAGCTGTTGATGAATTGCAAGAGTTCTCTTCTCTCTGAGGAAAATGTATATGTAGTGCAAAAAACACACAGACATAGCAATGAATGGTTACAGCCCATCCTAAACAAGCTGATGTTTGGTGGCTTCTGGAAAGTCCTTTTAACAGCAGACACTTTATATGAAGGAGAAAGCAGTTTTACTTTTTGAAAAAAGCCAAACTTTGACAGCAGAGGATGAAGCTCCAGTCCCTCCCTGCCTCAAACACAAATCAGTTTCTAACAGTACTAGAAGGATTTACCATATTTTTCTGTGTATAAGACTGGGTTTCTTAACCAAAAAAATTAGGTTTGAAATTGGGGGAGTCGTCTTATACACGGGTAGTGCTGAGGGGGTGTTTTCTTAATTTGGAGTCCCCCAAAATAGGGGGCACCTTATACTTGGGGGCGTCTTATACACGGAAAAATATGGTATTATTTACTCGTTCAAAAAAGGGCAGGGGGTGGATTTGCGAAGTAATTTTTTTAAAAGTTTAATGTATCTTAAAATAAGGTACTACATGGTTGATTACCATGCTGAAAATGAATAAAGTCAATTTGGAATGACTGTATGAGCCTCAAAGATAGATTTATTTATTTTTTTAAAAAAACAACAACCTGCATTTCTGTTGCCTTTAATTAATAAGTATTCTTATTTGAAGGTGAAATTATGCTGATTTGATGGGCCAGGGAGAGAAAGCTTGAGAGAGCAACACAAGCAACAAAATACGTTTTAAGTAGGGCTGTCAGCCAATTAAGAGAGATTTTAATCAGACTTTTCGCTGACAACATAGCTACATTTAAATAAATTTGCATATTACCAAAATATCAACACAGGTGTCTTCTTGAGAAGGGTAAGAGGTTATGTTCAAGATTAAATGCTTTATGCACTATTGCAGGAACCAGAACCAAAGATAGTATAGAACAACTAAGTTGGTTTATCTTTACACTCATACTACTACTGATTAAAATACGTTCTCTCAACAAATGAAAACTGGCCCCCTTGGACTACTCAAAAAAGCTCAATCAATATGGTCAATTGAAGCTTGCCAGCCAAAAGAATCCTAATTCTTTGTTATTGTGTTTATCAACAGGATACAAGGCAAAATGAATACAGAAGAATGAATCGACACAAATTAACAAAGATCACATCCAGCTTTGAGACAAACACATATGACCAAATATAGATGCTATCTATCATGTGAGTTAAACAGGACTGTATAAGCAGATAAAAATGTATTTAGCCAAATCTGTCTTTCCAAAAAGATTGACGGACTAGGAAGCGATGAGCCACGATTAATTATGTGATAAAGGAACACCCAATTGCATAGAAGGTATCAGGTATGATCAAGACTCTGGAGAGCAGACCCTGGCAAGTCTGTTTCTCTAGGAGAGCTAGATATCACAGATTATGTGTAAATGGAATTGTATAATGTATTAAAAAAAAAATAGATATCACAGATGAGTGACCCCTGACAATCTGCCATGCTGGCTAGAACAGATGGGAATTTCAGTCCAACAACATTTGGAAGGCAACTGCTTCCCCAGGGGCATCTATTTACTCCCGTGTAGCAACCAAATCCACACCCTAAGCATAGATCTATGATAATTGTCACTTGGAAGCTTCCCCAACTGTTGAAATCTTTCTCTTTTTCTAAATTCTACCTTTGGCCAGATGTATATATAGCACACCACTTTCTCCTGCCTGCATTTTATGGGGAGGTGCTACAGCCAGTTAAAGCACCAAGCCTAACTACCGTATATTCCGGCGTATAAGACGACTGGGCGTATAAGACGACCCCCAACTTTCCCAGTTAAAATATAGAGTTTGAGGTACAGTATACTCGACTGCAGATTCTTCACCCGGCGTATAAAACGACCCCTGACTTTTGAGAAGATTTTCGTGGATTAAAAAGTAGTCTTATACGCCAGAATATATGGTACCTTTGGTTTATCCAAAACCTAACATGCCAGGTCCCTGATTTACAGCTTGCTGAACAGGAAGCAAACATTTAGTTTGAGTAGTCAAGCAGAACCATTCAGGTTTCCAGCTTTTAATTAGAACAAATGGGGGGGGGGGAATAAGAGAGACAAAATGTCAGTAATAATTTTGGGTGCCAGGAAAAAAGAACCATGAATGCCAATAAACAGGAATCAATAAGTCTTCCCTCTTTTCCTTTGACCAGGACTTGGCCAGTGAGCTAAAATGGCCTCAGTTTGCTGGACTGGTTTACCAGGCACCACAAGCTGGGAGCCACTGTTCACATGAAATGTTAAAGATGCTCAAGATGAATGCAAAAAAAAATACCGGTATAATGGAACCTGAGCTTACCTTTTTCCTCCTCCCTCCCCACTGCTTTTTCCTTGCCTGTCATACATTTTAGATTATAAACCTGAGGGCAGGAACTGTCTGTACTTATATTTGTACACAGCTCCAGGGGCCTTTTATCCTGCCAAATAATGGGGTAAATAAAGAAAGTTACAACAGTTTTTTTAAAGTAAGCCCACAAGTTACTGGACTGCAAATGTTGTTATTAGCTTGCTAGGAGGCGACTCATCTGTGTTGTACAGTTCTGTGTTGGACATGGAGTGGGGGAGGGAGCTCCCTCCTCTGCAGCCAGAACGGAAATGCAGGATGCTAGTCCTTTAACAGGCTATAAAGTAGACCAATGGAGGTGGGAAAGAGTGCTCCCTCCCTCCCTCTCTGCCACCTTGCTGCAGCTTCTCACTAGCTGTGAATAAAGAAAGACTTTACCTGCAGCTCGCACAGAAACTAAGACAACTAGGCAGGGATGGGGGATCCTGCCTGCTCGCTCACCTGCATGGAATTCCTGGATACCTGTGGCAAGCAAGCAAGTTAAATCCAAGAGTGACTGTTATTGAAAAAAGCCACTTTCCCTCCATTTCCTCGGAACTGGTAGCACAGATCAGTACTCACATGGCCAGTTATTTTGCATCATTCTGTGTGGGGCTCCCATCCTTTTAATGTTTAGGTTGCTACAATATACAATATAGGAAGATGCCTTACTGATTCAGGGCATTGTTCAATCTAGATCAGTGCTGTTGACACTGACCGGCAGCAGCCAAGGATTGAACCGGGAACCACAAAGCAGATGCTCTAACCACTGAGCTGCAGCTCTCTTCCAACCTTCATGCTAATCTCAGCATACTCCTCCACGAAGTGACACCATGATGTGGGTTGTTAGGCCACAAAAGTAGCTATATAAAAACAGGAGTCTGCAATTTTTTTTAAATTACTCATTAAAATAAAAAAATCAGGGCAAGGAGATGAAAGAAACATTCAAGAGGGATATGAAGTGACAGCTTTAAAATGCCAAAGGGAAAGAGGCCAGCCAGAGGCAGGGGTGGGAACGCAGGGAGTATTCCATCCGGCCTCATAAAGTAAACAGGGCGAATGACGTCCATTGCAAGACAGTGGTAGGTGGGTGGGTGCGTAGCCTTGGAGCAAACAGAGAGATGATAACTAATGCAGCACCATGAGATTGTGTACAATGGTTTCTTTAAAGGCTAACAAAACTGGCCACAAAAAAACCCAAAAAACTAGCACCCTTCGTCCGCATCTCCCCCCAGACAACAATTATTCATCAGAAAACAACTTAAGCATCCATTCTTTCCCCAGAATCTTTTCGTCATAGCAGGAGGCGGGGGAAATGCTCCCAGGCACGTACACTTGTGTACATTGAGCTATCATATACCACAATGATTAACTTTCCTTTCTCCGTCCCCGCCCCCCCAACTACTGCCACCTACGTACACAGAGAGTTTATTATTACAGCTACCAAGGAAACTATCACCTTCGGGTAAAGGAGAAATGCCTGCTCATTTCTATTAGGAGCCGTTTCTAAACTACCCTAAACAGGTCATCCAATTCTCTCACTCATGTTTAGACAGTAACAGGAAAAAGGAGGGAGGAGCAGTAAGAGCTCAAAAAAGAAAAAGAAAAAGAAAAAAAGAATGACGTAAGCCTCTCAAGCCGAAGCTTAAGCAAGTGACTGTAATTTCCCAAGATTATTAACAATAATAAAAATTTAAAGGCAGAAAGAATGGTCTTTCTCCAATACTGTTTGCCTCTCTTTCTCCATATGCATGGCTTTAAGTCCAAAGGAATTGGCAGTCTTCTGAGGGCCGCAGTCCTTTCATGAGTAACCTGCTAGGGGCCAGTGACGATAGCAGCAGATACGACTCTTTGCCTTGTAAAATGGTGACATTCCAGCCACACAAAACCCAGTTGTTGTTGTTTTCTAAACACACACACACTGCCCAAGTTCCTCAGAGTGGTGTATGTAGTTTTCTCTCCTCATTTCATCCTCACAACCACCCTGTGAGGTAGGCTAGGCATAGAGAGAATGAGTGGCATAGTATCCCCTAATGAACTTGAAGAACTGAGGTCCGATTCTCAACATGGCAAATAAGAACAACCTCTTGGTGAGCCAGCAAGGAAGCTTTAATAAGTTAAAAAGAGTTCCTCCCACCAGTTCCTCCCACCTATTAAACCTTGTGAGCTAGTAACCTGCGTGGACTTGACACAGAAGGGGGCGGCGAAAACGCCCCAAGTCATAAAGCAGGGACAGGGAATCAACAGAGAGAAGCACATGCTGTGTTGTGGAGGCTGACAATGGACATCTCTAGTCGGGAAGCTGGCAGGCAGTTCTGTGTCAGTTCTTTTTTAATCTTCCGCTTCCCTCATCCCCCATCCCTGGAATAAAGTGCCTATTGTATTGTACTGTCAAGGAGGAAAACTACTGAAGCATTGTGTGTCACAAATCCGTCTGTGGAAAGCAGGAGATTCTGTGAGAACCAGAGCTGTGCAGATCCTGCCACAGATAGAAACATTATGGCTTTAGATTCTTTTGATTTTTGTCTGTTTGCTTAAAGGATGCAGATGATTGTTCTGTTCCGGTGCTCTCTGACAGCTTAAAAAACTCATGCAAGCATCATGGTAGCCGCTTAAGAGCACTGGCCTTGGAGATCAGGGTTCAAATCCTGGGCGACCTTAGGCCAGTCACTGTCTCTTAACCCAGTGTTTTTCAACCACTGTTCCGCGGCACACTAGTGTGCCGCGAGATGTTGCCTGGTGTGCCGTGGGGAAAATTGAAAAATTACTTTATATATAGTCAATATAGGCACAGAGTTAAATTTTTTAACAGTTTTTAACATTTTTTAACATTTTCTAATGGTGGTGTGCCTCGTGATTTTTTTCATGAAACAAGTGTGCCTTTGCCCAAAAAAGGTTGAAAAACACTGTCTTAACCTAACCTACCTCCCCTTCTGTCGACAGAGAGGAAGTCCGTAGGATCCTATAACCCCCTTCAGCTGCCATTTGTGGGAGTTGAGGATTGTTCCTAGAGCTGCCTTAGTCACAGAAATATTGAACAGGGTGGTTATTATAGAAGAGGGTTTTTGGGTGGGCTTCCAACCTGATGATTTTTTTATATATATTTAAAGAAAATGAAGCAGCTTCTAGAAAGTGGTTTGCCACAACAGTACTGAGATTAAGCTCACTTCCACATCAGTTTGCTGTGAATTTAGTGCTATTCAAACATGAAAGTTTTTCACAATATCGCACACATCAAAATACCCCTCAATTTCCCGCCCCCTCCCTTTCAGCCAGATTTCCCAGTTCCACATTTTTAATTTTACTTAAGTGGATTTTCCATGGAAATGGTAAATCCAGATTGAATTGGCGGATTGGGACGGCATTTTAATGAAGACAGTATTTACGGACAGCACAAAAACAAACACCTTGTTTGAGCAGTGCCCTAAATCTCAACGTTATTGCAGGATGGCATTTTGATCATGCAAATGCTGAGCTAAAATTGCCTGCAGGAGCTGCACCAAGATCATCCATAAACTGCTTTGCTGATGCGCCTTTACTTAGAGCTATGAGACACTTGCAAAGTACAAACCTAAGAAGCCAGTACTCTTGTAGCCCTCAGGCAAAGCACAACCATTATCACAGGAGGCCAAACGTTCATATCAAGTACAAACCGTTCTCAAAGCGTTTCGTGAGGGGAGATCGGAGAGATCTCTTTGCAGAACACTTTGGCCAACAATAATTCCACCAGTGTGCTTTATTTGGCAGTAAGATATTCCACCCCCACCACCCCCACCCAAAAAACTGGATGATGTGTTTTTAACACAAATAAAGAGTGATGGCTTCCCAGCCTTGGCAGGAGCCATGAGAAGGTGCTGAGTTTTGAATGCCTGGCCACTTCATTCCTGTGCATCTCCAGGGCAGAGGCTGCCAGTCACTGAGCCCACTAGCCCTGCCAAGTTGTCTGGAAGCAGCAGAGTGTGGAAAAATGTTGGCCTGGGCAGGAGAAAAGCAAGTCTCTCAATTCACTCTTCCAGTGAGCTGCCTGCCTTTGTTTCACTATACATTACAAAGCGGGAGGATCTGAACATGCAGTGGTGGAGTTTATCAACCCCAAACAATAGAAGTTTTAAAAAATGCACTCTCAACCATAATGCTCCCCCCCAACCTTTTTTAAAAGATTATTAAGGTCTTTTGCTTTAGGCGGGAAAATCATGCCAGTTGCATTTTCTCTTTTGGCACGACAACTCAGATTCATTTCCAAGATGAACCAGGCAATGCCAGTCTAATTTTAAAGGTGTGGCGGGCATATATCCAATAGGTTTATTAGGTTCCAGATGTTTCTTTCACTCTTCAAGACTTTGATGCAGTCCAGGGATGATTGAGGCTTCATGAATGATCCTGCGAAAGCATGTCAACCCTTTTCTCTTACTCTAATTTATACTCTCTTTGCAGCAAAAAGATGGGGATCAGTTAGGAAACAAACAGATATTCTGGTTTCAGATATTCTGTATCTTTACTGCAGAAGGAACTGGTGACAAGACCCTGCTGCTGCAGATCCTGTAAGACTCCAGACTTAATATTACAGACGGTCACCTCACAGAATCACAGCATTTTTGACTTGGAAGGTACCACCGGGGTCATCTAGCCCAACCCCCTGCAATGCAGGAATCTTTTGCCCAATGCGGGGCTCGAACCCATGATCCTGATATTAAGAGATTCATTTACATTAGATGGCATTACTTCACTTGCTTCAAAATGTGGCAATCCTTGTAGCAGCACATTTATTCCATCACATGGGATGGAGAAACCATGCAAGACTGCTTTGGTCTCTTTCAAATATGGAGCTTACCACACTTGGAAATGCAATTTCATGGATGCGCCTGTGCCAAGCCATTCCTGTGGAATATCCCTCCTTCTCTGCTCCCCAAAAGAGAAGCCACACTGGGAAGGTTGACCTTGCCACAGCAGCACAAGAGAAGCACTATATAGAAGCAGCTTGTCACATGGAGCCCACACAAAAAAGTGCCACCACCCTGCAAGAATGAGGACGTTACGTGTGCAAACACTCAGGGCCAGATTTAACTAAGCCAGCATGCTGGTGGATGTCAATACAAGGGGTTCTGTTAGTGCAATGGGGCTTCCCCTCCTCTCCTCCCCATTTGCCCCCTGTGCTAACTCGCTCAGATTGCCTCTGGAGGGTGAGGAGAACCCCCAGAAAAGCACATGGCAAGAGGAAAGGGGCTTCATTCCACCTGGCAAGCAGAAATGTTTGCCCTGATGGGAAGAGCGGAAGAGTGCATTGTTGAATTCCTCCCTTGGAATTTTATGGCTGTCCCTTCCAGCAGACCATATGAATGCTCACCAAGGATCTTCGTTCTTAACAATGTCCATTAATTAACAACACATGCTAAGTGGTGCTAGTCCGGGTGAAGGTTGGGCTCTTGGCTTGTTTGTTTGCCTACAGGATTGTTATTCATTTAAAAGGCCTGTGAACAAGCTTTACAAAACCCAAAACAGATTTCAGGGTGGAGTTGGATTTCATTTTTGTTGCTTGTTTTCTCACACTGGTTTTTTCCCCCTCTCTCTCTCTCTCTCTCTCACACACACACACAACACACACACCCCAGCACATTCAGCCCTGATCCTCACGCACTTCTGAATGTACTCAGAAATCCCGGGTCTCTATCAGAATATGCCCAAAGGTTGTGGCACAAGAGAAACAGTGTTGTAATATCTAAAACACTATGCTTTCACCTGGGCTACCAAGTGCTGATAGGAGATGTCTGCTCCGTTGCTTTGCTTTTGGCACACTATCCTCTGGCTTAGGTAGGTTAGTGTGCCAAAGGGCTGATGATCCTGCTACAGACTTGAGGAATTTATGAGATCACCAGCAGACTGATTCTATGTAGCCTTGCCGGTATACGCTCATAAAGGCACATGACGGACAGCGACCAGGGAGAGACACCACATTAGTACAACTCCAGATGAAGCAGTTATCACAAGCAGGAGAGAGGCAACCAAGCTACCATATCGCATTTCCAGAACTCCATGGGGCACTCATTTCTTTTCCAGTGGAACATTAGCAATGACGTGCCCTCTAAATATCCTTTGAAAGAGACAGACCCCACCCTCTGCCTTCCTTTTAAAGACCACACCGTCATTTCTGTGCACGAAGAAGGGAAACTACAAAACCAAAGGGATGGTAGCAGAAGGCAGAGAACCAAGCAAAGCAAGGATGATCTCACTAGGATTTAAATACTACCATGCCAAAAACCCAGAAGTGTGTGGTGGAAAAGCTAACTTCATTTCCTTGGGCAAACCAGGAAATTCCTTGTTGGGTGCTAGGAGGCAAAAAGCTGAGTGACGGGGGGCAGAAATGTGGGCATGAGAGAAACAAAAGAGGTAAGAACCCACTGAAATCTGCTGTGGCTGAAACTGCCCACACTCTGTATTTTTCCCATATAAGCAATCTAGAATAAAATTCCCATAACATATTAGGGGTGAGAGAACCAATAGCTACTCCATAACAGTACAGTGATACCTCTGGTTACGTACTTTATTCATTCCGGAGGTCCGTTCTTAACCTGAAACTTTTCTTAACCTGAAGCACCACTTTAGCTAATGGGGCCTCCTGCTGCCGCTGCACCGCCGGAGCACGATTTCTGTTCTTTATCCTGAAGCAAAGTTCTTAACCTGAAGCGTTATTTCTGGGTTAGCGGAGTTTGTAACCTGAAGCGTATGTAACTCGAGGTACCACTGTACTCAATAGCTTGACTCAGGTTGCCAGGGTCAAGGTTTTTGTATTAATTTCCAACTCGGGTCCATGATATCTTAGGGGTTGCTTGATCTCTTATATCCCTGCCTGATCAATGAAATCTTCAGGAGATCTACTGTTAGTGGTTACCTGGCTCAGATGCATGACTTCTATCTACCAGGAGTCATATCCATTAATTTCAATGGATCTACTCCAAGTATGATTAACGATGGATCCAACACATTGCTTTAAAACAGTGGTGTCCAAACTTTTTTCAAAGAGGGCCAGATTTGATGAAGTGAAGGGCCGTGAGGGCCGACTAAAGTTACTGACCTTTTTTTAGGATTGAAGTTGTTGACCTCTTTATTATTTTACCCCAGAGATCTTGAGGGTTTTTTTAGAATTGAGGTTGTTGGGTTTTTTTTAGGATTTTACCTCAGGAAATAAACTGCCATAGGGGCCAGATTAAACCGATCAGCGGGCCAGATTAGGCCCCCGAAATGCCTGCTTTAAAAGGTGCCCCCCACAATGCAATAGAGATGGGAGGCATAATTTGGACCTGTAAATATGTTATCCAGCATCGTAGTACTCAAGTGCTATAAAAAAAAAACTCTTATCAGACCAAAGCCGAACATACCAAAGGGAAGCCCATTCTCATCCCCATTATGCCTGTGAAACGAAATTACTTAAGATCGGACTACTTTAAATGGAAGGAGCTTCCACACAACTTTTAAACTAGAATGGAAAACCTCCACCTACTGGAGCTGGGTTGAGAGTAGGATCCCTTCAGTACAGTCTTGTTAAGAGTGGCAATATGTGAAAACTCCACATCAACTGATTTCCAGAGAGTCATTTTAACTCTACAAAGAATTAGCTGGTGAAAAGAATGAAAGCACAAACCCAGACTCTACTATTACAAATTACAATGCCAAAGACTTTTTCTACATACACAGTTTGTTTGAACCTGTAGATTAAACATCAATTCTCCATGGTTCTTAAAAAATAATAATAATGAAGTGAGCTAGATTGCATTCAGTGGGAAACAAGACTTTATTCCCACGATTTTTAAGCATTCCTCAAAGGCTATTGTCTCTGTACATGTCACAGGGTTTCCCGCTGAAATTTCAACTTCCTAGTCAATGGGGCACATCTTAAGAAGGGCCTCTTAATATGCCAACTACATTCATGCAGACTAAATCCATTCTTAGTTCTCCCCTTCTTTTGGAGCATACTAATCCAGCCTGGTTGTATGAATGAATGAATGAATGAATGGGTGGGTGGGTGTAAAAACACAAACTTCAAACAGCAGGAGTTGGCCCTGTCCCCTTTGAGACTAAAAAGTTGGGTCATTTTCACCAACCGTACAGAAACTATGTTTCGCAACTGAAATTTTAACAGCCCTGTTTCTTCTCATTTTTAATTGTTTTATTTAGGGCAAAGAATGAACACTTAAAAATGGACAAGAATTTCCACTATTATTCAGAATAAAGAAGCGGAAGGAAAATAGTCGTTTTAAAAGAACAGTATAAGTTATCAGAGACAAACTGGCCCAAGGTAAATGACATCACATTTTGGCTTAGAGGATGCATAAATCTAGATTTTTGTAACTGGAAGAAATTGTTCTGTATGATACACATAATGTTCTCACTGCTGATTGGTAGATTACCTGTGCTGTAACATAAACTTCTCCTTATTACCAGAACAATTCACTGATGCATTTAAATACTTCACTTTGTAAGTCTGATCTTTATGCTATGGGGCTTATCAAAACTTTAATATCTATGTTATATATTGGTTTAATATGCATACATGGGTTTCACTGCTAGTTCTGTAACTACCTTTCCCGCTCCAGGGTGATCCAAACGGGTGTGGTGACAGTTGCTATTGGTTAACTTGTTGGCACAATTTGGATCCTTACTCTGACTGGGTCCCGCCAAAATCTAAATTTATCCTTTCCCCAACTCCTGTTCCTGAGAGTATAAAAGGAGCTCGCCCTTTCCCTCCAGTCAGTCAAGTTCCTACTGCAATAAAGGAGATTGTTCTTGTTAGACTTGACTCCTAGCATATCCTTGCTAGCATGCTGAATCACTACCCAGAGCTGATTACACGAAGAGCTGAAATCGTATAGACACTGCACTCGCGACTTAACAACCGGCGACGAGGATGGGATCGGAATTCTGAGGCTGCAAGGAGTCATTCCCTTGGCCCAGGTTCCGAGGACTGCTGCTTGCGCCCAAGCCTACACTGACCAGTCATCCTCCCATCCCTGCTGTCCTGCTCTGATCCAACTAAGGAGATCCACATGCATCTCGCTGAAAGCAATGCAAACCAGATATGTGGCCCCTGAACACAGATGTGTATATGAATGAGCATCTGCACAACTGATCCAGCAAGTAATGCAAACACATATTTTTGAACAGTGGTCTCCTTCCTTGGGTTGGGGAACCTGGCTGCATGGAGTCAGCTCCACCAACAGCCATTGAAGCTTCCCTGCTCGAGCCATGAAATACCTTGTTTGAATCCTGTAAGAGAATTGGGCTCAGAGGTGCAAATACCTAACCCTTTCTCCCTTTATGAGGAAACCCAAGTGACTCTGTAGGGCTCTCTTCTGCCAACATTCAGCGACAGCAACAATTCTGCACACAAATACAACTCTTGGTCCGTACAAGTTTTTCGAGACCTTGGGGAATTTTCCTTCCCAAGAAACCAAGATTTTCTTGCATTTCTCAGGGGTCTCCTAGGTATGCACAAACTCACTCCAATTCTCTCGCTGAGCGTGTTTAGCTGTACATGGGAAATCTAGTGGACTAACAGAAGGAGCAATACATATTGCTGAATTCTAGCTATTCTGTGATTCAGCAACAGATTCCCATTCCCACTTAAGGTAAAGGTAAAGGGGCCCCTGACCATTAGGTCCAGTCGCAGACGACTCTGGGGTTGTGGCACTCATCTTGCTTTACTGGCCGAGGGAGCCGGCGTACAGCTTCCAGGGCATGTGGCCAGCATGACAAAGCCACTTCTGGCAATCCAGAGCAGCGCACGGAAATGGCGTTTACCTTCCCGCCAGAGCGGTGCCTATTTATCTACTTGCACTTTGCACCCCGTCGTGGGGATTCAAACCACCGACCTTCTGATCAGCAAGCCCTAGGCTTTGTGGTTTAACCCACAGCGCCACCCGTGTCCCACTTAGCTGGATTTAAAAAATGACTCAGAACAAAGAATTATGAGACTCTGGTTCTGCTTAGTTCTTAAAAGTTCCCACACATACAGTGCATACAGTGTATCCAGTTTCATGGACAGATAAACATGGTCACTGAACAGCTAGCATGACGGCACACTTAGTTAGCATCACTGTCTTAAGATGGCAACCAACACAATTCTCTGCAAAACACCATTGGCTCTGTGGCCACCAACACTGTCCTTCTGGGTAGCAAATTCTATCCTGTTCTGGGTCAGTTTATATGCCCGTTCTTAGCACAATTATGAAAATGTAACAGCCAACACTTGTTACAAGATTACACAAGGCGGTGTGGGTTTGCAAAGCTTGGATTGTGCAGAAAGTCATGCTAGATAAGGGGAGAAGAACCTGTGTGGACCTCCAGACTCCAACCCCATCAGCCCCAGCCAGATGGTCAATGGTCAGGGATGATGAGAATTCTAGCCAAGAAACATTTCAAGGGCTATATAGATGATGCCAACTGTTGCCTTCTGTCTGAAACACTGATTAATGCAGATATCTTTAGAGTGTCCAGCTTGGGTGTGGGAGAACGAAATTCAGATCTTTGCTCTGAAAGGAGGCTCTCTGAAGACAAGGCAAATCCCTATCACTTTCTTACCCAATTTGCCTCATGTGATTGCTTTATTGTGAGGCTAAAGTACAGCTGCTCTCTGAGATCCTTGGGAGTGAAATGAATCAAACAGATCTGCTTAAATAAATAGCAAAACTCTCACTAGAAAAGGCGGTTTCCACTATAATGCCAGCTGATAATCCAAAAGAATGGAAGCAATGAACATTTTCAAAACGTGCAGCCAAAATCCGCAGAACTATAGTTGCTATGGAGTGGTAATTTTTGGTTCAGGCAGTGCACTTCTAGACATGCCTACGCAGAAGGAAGTCCTCCTGAGTTCAGTGAGACTTACTCCTAGGTAAGTATGTACACGATGCCAGCCTTAATGTAAAATAAAAAATGAACGTCTCAAACAAAAACAATTCATTAATAGTGTAGTTGAAAGTGCAGACAGTTCCTCATGTAACCCTCATGAAAATAATAGCTCCTTTTTTAAAGCTCCCCTTCATTGTTCTCCAGGGCATCCAGATGAACGAGGATGTCCTGAAATTCTAATTTAAAATGTCCCACAGAATCTCTTTTTCGTTTGCATTTGTTCTCTTCACTCATGCTAAAATAGACTTTCCATAACATGCAGTGCATTCGTCTTGCATCCACTTCATCAGGATGCAAGACTGTAACAGGAGACGGGTAGCGTGCTGTATTTACAACAGACTACAAACAGTGACCAAGAGTGTCATTAATTATCTTTCCTCTCTTTGAGTCAGTGCTGATGCAAAATAATATGTACAGCCTTTAAAGTATCGGGTGACTATAGCTGCCTAAAGGCTGCTAGTTACCCATGCCTTGTGAAGTCAGAGGAATCTCTTTTATTAGTATTGAGATTTTACTGATCTCATTTACCACACTTTGACATTCAGAGGGGAATGTCAGGAATAAACACAAACGTGGGGTTTGGGTCAGCAAAGTACATACCACCACCACCCTTTTTTTTTTACATAGCTTAATGCTCCAGGTCTTTCATTGCCTTGGTTACAGACAGTAAGCACTTATGGTTAGAAATACAGTAATCCTTCCCAGTGATACTGTTGTGTTTGCCTTGGCATGTCGACGTTGTATTTACGACTCTGCTGCAGCCCAAATCGAAGGCCTCACAGACCAATTTGCTCAGGTTTCTCCCTTTCCTACCAAGTATCTAAAAATAGATAATCAATACCTTAAGCTTTCCACAGCAGCAACACATGCCCAACCCCTGCCTTGCATATTGTGAACTACCCGCCATTTCCCTAGGTTTGCTTCAGATGATCAGCTAGCTAGCAAACCCAAGTTAACTCTAGGTAGGCGTGCCAAGTTCACTTATACAGGGCTGTAAAAAGGTATGCAGGATCATCAGTGGATCCATGCACATTTCGCCACTTCTGCCCTGCAACTGGTGAATCAAGAAGAGATAGCTCAAGTGACATCGTTGTTGTTGTTGTTGTAAGGAGGGCTGCTGAAAATTGAGGGTCTTTAGGTTGAAAGGTTGGAGTATTGCAACAGAGCTTGTACCGCACATGCATAAAGTATAGACCCCCAGGTTCACTCCTTGACACCTCCAGCTAAGCAGAGGTGGAAGGGCTAGGAAAAGGCTTCTTAAACAGTAGGCTGGTTTCTACACGCATTCACACGCCCCTCTCTGTCCTCCATCCAAGTCAACAAGAGGTGTTATCAGAGTCCAGGGATACTGGAGAAGAATACAAATTAGGGCTGGTAGAGTTTTGAAGACCAGCAGAGAGGCTTGGATGGTAGTGTTTGGCCCCCAGGCATTCAGCTCCTCACTCTGGGTCTACACTGACCAGCACTGACTCTCCAGGGCTTCACAGAGCAAGATTTCCTAGAGATGCCAGCGACTGCACACAAAACCTTTTGTAGTTGTCCCTTTCTCTCTTGGAAGATGCTGCAGGCCCACAGTTTGTCCTATGGCTGCCCATCATAGTCAAGAAGGAAGCACTTTCAGCACTATCCTGGGTTTGGATGACATGCTAAGCCAAACTGTGGATTAGCTGTTGGCCCTGCATGAACCTAAAAAGCTCCAGCGGGGAACACAGTGAGTGCCATGTCCTCCTTGGGAGAACCATGTTTGCAAGATCACTGTGGACCACACCCTGGCTCAGCATAACACGCAGACCAGACCTTAGAGAGGCTTGGTAGGGCACAGTTTAAGAACTCCTCCTTGAAGTGAATACCCTGCGCTTCCTAAAAATCACAGTGCTTAGGTCCTTAGTTGTAAATCCATTCATTCTATAAAGTCCTCTTCTGCTTTGACCTTAAGGTATGTTCATAGTACACTGGCAATGAACAGGGGTGGGGAGAGGGCTTGTAACAGGCGGGTGTTAATTACAGCAACAGGGCTATTTAAAACACTGGTGATTTGAAGTCTTTTCAAAATCCCAATTTGTTATCTACAAATCACCTTTTAAACAAATGCTAATCCCTCCCCCTTCTCTAATGGGGCATTAAAAAAAAGAGAGACTCATTCACCTATTTCTTAACTGAAAGATGTGCAGTGATATATTATTTCATTTAAAAGAAATATACCTGCAATTACTCGCTGCTATTAGTCATTTCTATCCAATTTCATGCCTACAGCTTGGCAGACTGAAATCTGTTTCAATACGATCGTGGAATTTTAGAGTTGGAAAAGAACCTTACAGGTCATCTAGCCCAGTCTCCCTACTCCATACAAGAATGTGCAACCACAGCAAGGGAGGAGAAATCATTTCCAGTCCAAGGTCCTCATTCTGTTCCAGGCAACCAGTTGAACCATGTTTGCCAGAGGCAAAGGGAGGCGGAGCAACACATGTGAATTTTACCTTTGAACAGTAGGCTAGTCTCTAAGAGACCTTATCAGAGTTCAAGGATGTGTTCCAGGTAGACACAAAAAGCCTTGAG
Organism: Lacerta agilis; assembly: GCF_009819535.1. Taxonomy (NCBI): domain Eukaryota; kingdom Metazoa; phylum Chordata; class Lepidosauria; order Squamata; family Lacertidae; genus Lacerta; species Lacerta agilis. The sequence continues at coordinate 25,896,875 of NC_046318.1, forward strand.
GTTTGAAGCAGTGCCAGTGAAGGGAGTAGCCTGGGGAGAGGGGGATGCCCTGGAGAACATTCCAAGGGCCAGAAAGAGATGTCTCAGGGGCCACATTTGCCTCCCTGGCATGAGGCTCCCCCCCCCCCCCGAATTAGAGCATCCCTGAGAGACAGCCATCCTCTGGCGAAGGAGAGCTCACCACCTCGCAAGGCCATTTGTCCCACTTCTGAGCAACTCTTACTATCAGTTCCTCCTAATATTTAGCTGAAATCCGCTTCCTTGCCATCGCCCACCCGCTGGATTCAGTCCTGCCCTCTGCCACAAGGGGAAGCAAGCCTGCTTCATCTTCTGCATGATAGCCCTTCAGATATTAGATGGTCACCATGTCTCTCCTTAACCTTCTCTTCTCCAGATTACAATCTACGCAGCTTCTCCAACTCTTCCTCACAAGATGGACCACATCCCTCCAAGCATCTCTGGATGCAAGATTATATGTGCTCTCTGATTACTTTACCATAGGCTATGCCATGGTTGTGGCCAAGGGGGGAAGGGAGGGGCAGCTGTCCCCCCCAAGTCAATAAAAATACATAGCTAACTGAGGATCCCCCCCCCTTTTGGTCTTCCATCCCCAACAAAAATCCTGGCTACACCCATGGGTTACGCGCCACTGCCAGTAGAGCTGTGCCAGCATCTCTAAGGCAACAGAAGAGTTGTTCTATTGTGGCATCTTTCTAAAATGGCATATAGACACCCGTGGGAAATTTGTTGTTAAGGCCATTTTGTTTAAGCTGAGAAGCAGCTGTGGTCAGGGATGTGGGGGACCACACCCATAAAGGCATTTCTCCTCAGCCAGTTTGAAGCTCAGGCCATTGAAGCTCAGGCTCTGCTGCCTTTCATTTGTTTCTCCTCTGGCCAGACACTTTCTGGCGACTGCCCGTCCTGGTGGCTGCCTCTGTTTCTCGGAATGCAGAGCTCAGAGCCACTTCCCAAGTTACAATTTTCTGCCTTGGACCTCTGCCCACAAGTCACTCCCATCAGAAAAAATTATAGGGCAGGGAGGACTTATTTGCCAAGGTCTATGCACATCAGACTTTGGCACACAAAGGGGCATGGGGGAAAGGCTTGGAGAAATGCACAGATATATTTCCAATGCTTCTGACAACTTGGGCCTTAACCAATGTGATGGCCTCTGAGGTGCTACAGCAAAGACCCTTTGTTGCCGTGACAGAAGTAAGACAGCTAGCTCTCGTTATTTTAATGGGATGGAATGCTCTTGGGAATGAAGCTCAAACGTGGCAGGTGGTTCTCTACAGTGCAAACCTGGAAGTTTATTCTCCAATGGTGCAACTAGGAAAATTGCCCCCGGGAAACCTCAGTTGCTGTTCCCAACTCTTATTATGCCTTACAGGATGGGTGGAGACTCTCAGGCCTGAAGGTGAATTGCATCTTTCCAGGCCTCTCTACCTGGCCCTAGAATACTCTCCAAATTTGGTTGGATTATGTCCTAGAACTCTGATCATGCCTCCTTCTTGTATGGATAGACAATACAGAGGGTGTGTGTGTGTGTGTGTGTGTGTGTACACACTGAGCTCCTTTGGGAAGAAGGGCAGGATGTAAAATTGATTGATTGATTGATTGATTAAAACTACCCTACTGCACAGAGGTAAAATTTACACTTGCTCTTCCATCCACTTTTGTTTTTTTGTTTTTTAATAATATTTATTAAACTATTTTTTAAACAAAACATATAAAAACAACAAAAACAATTAAAACAAACTACATAAAAAAGAAAAAATACAAAAAACTACAAAAATCTCATTATCTTTAACAACCTGTATTTTTCTCACATCTTAATAGGACTTCCTCCTGTCTCCTCCTTCTGCGTCCCTTGCAAATATGTAAAGTAACTTCCCATTTAAACTAATTCTATCCTTCTTTTAACAACAACAATTCTTTTATCATCTCTTATCTCTTACTCAATGCTATATCAATATATCAATTTCTACCTCTACATCTTAACTTATTCCTAAAACCAAATCATTTAACTCATCTTTAATTCTACAGCCTATCCTTTTTTCAAAAGAAAAAATCTAACTTTAAATCTTACAATGTTCTTTTAAATACAATTTAAATTTTTCCATCCACTTTTGCCTCTGGCAACACCCACCATCGGCATGCGGCCCCTGGAAAGTTGCCTAGAAGAGAATGTGGCCCTTTGGCTGAAAAGGATTCCCCACCCCCACATTACAAGTATTCAAATGTGTACTAGATTATACACGAAGTGCAATGTATGGGAGTGGGGAGATTAATACTGCTGTGTATCAATGATGTTTCAAGATTTTGTTGGAAAGCATAATATACTCAGTTTATTGCCCAACAGGTGAATCTTTGTAACATGCTCAGGCCAACTATCCATCTTATCAAGTGTCCATTTTTAAGTAGCAGCCAAATCAAAGCTTTGTTATTAGGAAAACAACAGTTGTTTATTAAAATAGTAGGCATTTATGTCACACAACAGTGTAAACTCTAGGATTACAACTCCAGGACATTAAAAAAGACATAGGGAAATTGTTGGAACATGTGTATTCTTGCAAGTTGTAAAATGTATGCTTCAGAGAAGTGTCCAGATTTTGCCATTCAGAATGAATTTGAGGAAAGTGATTGGTGGCAAGACTTTGATGGCCAGCAATTTGATCCAGACCAACCTGAGCACGACTTTGAAGTCTTGTAGCCAAACCAATTCTCTATCCATTAAACCACAAGGGGTATTGATTTTGTTGTGCAAACAAAAGGGGGGGAAAGACAGGACATAAAAAAGCAATATATTAGATGCTGGCTGGTTGCCTTGCTTTTAAGAGAGGCAATAGAAGTTGTTTTTCAAGTTATATCAACTTTGATAAACGGTTTTAAATTTGTAGTAGTATTAGTGAAATCTATAGAATTACTCCAGGGTAAATGATTTGTGGACTTCAGCTTAAGAATGTTAGCCTTGGGTAAACTGTTTAAATAAATACTTCATACTCCCTAAGAAATGTAAACAAACTAGTTTACCAGGAAGGTTTTATAGCGGCCAAAAATCTTCTGATTTTATGGTTTGCCTGCTCGCTGGCACTTTTCTTTTGTCTGTCGTGCTCCATCTAAGAGCATTACATAGTACTGTATGGCTATTCAGTCAGTCAGTCAGTCATCTGAATTAAATTACCGTACTCATTTCATATGCACTCAGTGTTTAGAAGGAGACTGCATCTATATATGAAATAGGATCATCGCTTTTGGCAGTGCGGGAAGGATAAAAAAGGGATAACCAGAAATGTCAAGGTGATTTTATAACCCCAAAGGGATTACTGTGCAATTAAGGCAGAGTATTCCATACCCAGTTGAAGCCAACAGCAAAATGTTCCTTGATCCCAATAGTTGGGAAGGTACATTGGCCTCACATTTCTTTTCAAAACACTGTTTATAAGTGGGTGTATTTCTGAACTGAGGTTAGTTGAGATCCTGAGAGCTTTCAAAGAGTAGCACTAAGTCAAAGATCCTTGCTCCCTGCATCTTCCATCCATGCAATAGGAATTGAGGAAACGGCAGGATTGTTGGCAGCCACAAAGAATAGCCAAACATTTCTTCCAAAATTACTTGGATCCAATATTTGTAAGCCCCTTCCTTTCCCCCCAGAGTTGGTACTATCTTCTACCTGCCCAGATTCATACCTCAACAGAGGTTCTACTGCTGACCACCAGAACCTGCTACCTACTCATTTGCCCTCTCCAAGACTCCAAGTTCACAATTCCACCTGCTCACTTTCCTGGGTGTTGATCCAGGTCTGATCTGGGTTTCAGGGGCCTCTGGCAGACCCATTCCTCCGTTTGTGAACCTTGGAAAGCTTTCCTAGCAGTGCCAGGCAGTGCTTCAAGCAAAGCTAGGCCTAAACACCCTTTAAATTTATCATCCTAGGTCAGGGGCACTGTGGGAAATGAAAATGGTGGCCAGATTCAACCATGTGACACTGCTCAGAGTGGCAGGCCATTAAAAAAAAACAACAGTGAAAGTAGGCAGCCAATGTCAGCTGCCCACCTATGCCAGGTGCTGCCACCAGCCCTGGGTCTGGTTCCAAAGAAAAAGAGAACAAGCAAATCCTGGGGCTAGCACTGTGAGACATCTCTCAGGAAAAGAACTGCTGTCAGCACTGTCCCAAATTCATGAAAGTTTTTAGTTGCCTTTCAAGATCTTCTGTCACAGCCTTTCACTGTTTAACCTGAATCTTCTATAACAATCCTAAGCTTGGGCGCATCATTCATGAGAGCTGGCTCTAAATTCCCCTGCGGCATGCGGGAAATTCTGAGAAGGTTCATGTACGGGGAGGCCCGTAGCATGTTCCTCTCCCAGTCCCTTCACCGCTGCTGCCTCCTTCGCTCCCCCTCCCAGCCTTTTAGAGGAGGAAAACCAGAAAAAATATTTTCCCCTGGTTTTTCCCCTTTAAAAATTGGTGCGTCTTATGGTCCAGAGCGTCTTATGGGCCGAAAATACGGTATATTATTACAGTTAAGAATTAGTGTACCTCCAAGCATGAATTATCATTATGACTATTTGCTACTCTATTTATTTTTGCATTCTAGAGGCTATAATCATAGGCTGGGACTAGCTTGGAGCTATGCATTGTACAGCCATATAATAAGACCACCACTTGTGGCCAAATTAACTCACAACATTATAAATAGTTACAAACTTCGACTTGGAAGGTAAAGAACTTCCTTCACTCTTTTGGTTTCATGTTGACCTTGACAGGTTTCCTTTTTCTTGGCAGAGGAACAACATTTCCTTCCCTCTCCCTCCCCCTACCCTCCGAGTCCAACAAAACAAGATTGCAGTAGATGCTATTTGCTGATCTGATGCCCCGGGGTATTCTTGTACCAAGCACACATATTTTTAATCACTATAGAGCTGTGACTGACTGCAAGGAACCAATCGCGAAAGCTCTGAAACAGAATTCCTTTAGAAAGAGCTCTGCAAAGTTCAATCTCTTTCCTAGTTTAACTTGAAAGGGTTTTCCTAGACCCCTGGGAGACAAAGGAATACAGGGGTCACTGCTACCAAATACTCGTCCAGATAGTTGCTCAGAGCTACCTAAAGAATTGTGTACAATGCACACATTCCCAAGTAAAGTCCTACTGAGTTCAGTAGTCTTTACTCCCTTGTAAGCATGCACAGAGGATCACAGCCTGAATATTTGTTTTTAACACAACTAGAATGAACTCTATAAACTAAGCAAACTGGAAAGAGGGGGAAAGCAAGACAACTATTCATTCCAAGTGACTGAAATGTGTAAGATTCTGGCTACACTTTTTTGTATTAATATTAGGGTAACATCTCTGCAGCAGGAATCACATTAAATCAACGTGTGAGCCCTCTTGCTAAAAGTACAGGTCTAGAATTTTATATTTCATCTAACTCTGTTTGCCCCATTTTTTAAAGCACTCATCCTTCAAAGTGTCCCAAGCTGGTGAACAACATGGGGACGGTCCCTTCTTATCCTCACAACTAGGCAGACATACAGGGACTAACCCACAGGCAGCCATTGTGGTGAATGGTTGAGTAGGAGGAACTTGAACCCAGATCTCATGGGTCCACTGCACTAAGTTTTTTAAAACTGGTTCTTTAACAGGAACTGAGATGTTTTATACTTTATCAAAGCTATTCCATTAGGTGATGGAAGGAAATCTTTTCAGATCTCCTGCATAGATTTGCATGCAAAATGAGGAGAAATCCAAGCCCCAGTCAACAGCTAAACCCTTTGCTGACATCTAAATATTTTCTGTCCAGCCAACATAATCCTGATCTCATCTTGATTTCTGAAGGAAAGAAGAAATTATTTTTATCACTGACTGTAAACGACATCCTCCTCTCAGTTATCTATTATTCAATGATATCTCTGCTGGCAAAGATTTAAATTGCTCCACAACAGTTTTCTTTTAACCCATTGTTTCACACACACACACACACACACACACACAAACACCCCAAAAAGGTACCCACACATATTTTTATCCAAAAGGGATTTGAAGAGCTTCGAAAGGAGGTAATAAAATCTCAAGTGTCTCAGTTACTGTGAAATATTAACTTTGAGGCTGCAGTCCTATACTCACCTGGGAGTGGGCCCACTTAACTCAGTGGGTCTTACTTCCGAGTATACATATGTATAGGGCTGCGCTACTGTTTCGGCCTTTCTCCCTGAAAGTGCAGCCTTACTCCGGAGTAAGCGAGCGAGGCTGCTGTACAAGTAAGGAGCTAGAGGGAGAGACAGCGTCAACGTCTTGCAGATCAACAGCGGATGAGAAAAGATCGAGCTTGTCAGAGGCATAGTTGAGGGTGGTTAGAAGTTTTCAAACAGCAACAAAACTCTCCCCTCCAAAATACAAAATAAAAACTGGCTGCTAGCAAGGACTAAACGCAGTCACTCACTCGACTTTTTGTTTTTGCTTTTAAATTCAAGAGACCTACTGAACACAACTAAGACACCGCTGGAGAAATTTGGAAAAGTTTCCCGACAGATCTTTAACTTTGGCTCGACCCTGAATCCAGGCACCGAGGCGGGTCAGGCTCGCGTCATTCCCCGCTCTGCCAATACATCCTCGGTAGCAGCAGGAAAAGTACATGCACAACTTTTGCAGTCCCACGCGCGTTTCCTTCCCCACGCACGAAAAAGGGGGGGGGCGAACAAGCCATCTTCTTACCTTGTACTTCATTCTCGCAGGCCTGGGGCAGGGAGTGGAAGAGGCGCTCCCTTTTGGACAAGTCAGTCCCACCACCTCGAGCCCTGGCGGGTTTTATACTCCATTGACCGCCGCTTGCAATCGAAAACGAAAACAGCCGCCTTGCCAGCTCCGGCCGCCGCGACGCTACTGCTGAGCTGCGTTTCGCCAGCGACTCTGAGCTCGCAGCTTTGCTAGCTCGCTGGCTAACCGCGGCGCTCATTTGCATAGTTTCCCGCTATTGGCTAGAGAGCCAGACACGCTGCGGAGGAGGGCAACGCCCCCTACGCGCCGCCTTCTGAATGAAATCTACGTGTAACACGCGTCGCTCCCGCCCGGAGTTAAACGTGGGAAAGGAGCAGAACGTTCTTCTTGTAAACTGGTCTCGCATCCTGGGCGTAGCTGGGGAGGGGGGAGCTGCGGCAGCCGCCCCCCCCTTAATCAAGTGAAACAATACATATACTTAACTAACTGACTGACCAATCACATCGGTTCTCCCCCCCCAGAAAAGTCCTGTTGCACCCCCCCCCCCGAAAAGTCCTGGCTACACCCATGTCTCACATATAAGAGATTGGAGCCCAAGTGAGGTCCGACACAGGATTCACTAAGGAACTTCTCACGAACTCCCACTGGCCCTTCGTGAAATCGGCATTTAGGACAAAAAAGGGTTCGTCTGTTATCTGCTGCTTCTGTTGTTCCTATGAGATTCTCTCTCTTTATTTGCAACTTTCGTGGTGTTTGTCTGAATGTAACTAACCGCTTTTAAATAAAAAAAAAATATATTCACCTTCGAAAGAACCCACACAGTGCTGAAATGTTCTCACCCTCTCACCTTTGCAACAGAATGTGAAATTATTGTTCCTGTGTCTACAACACAGACGCGGGTGGCGCTATGGTCTGAACCACAGAGCCTCCTAAGGCTTGCCGATCAGAAGGTCGGCGGTTGGAATCCCTGCGACTTCAAAGTGCAAGTAGATAAATAGGTACCGCTCCAGCGGGAAGGTAAACGGTGTTTCCCTGCGCTGCTCTGGTTCGCCAGAAGCGGCTTAGTCATGCTGGCCACATGACCCAGAAGCTGTACTCCGGCTCCCTCAGCCAGTAAAGCGAGATGAGCGCTGCAACCCCAGAGTCTTTCGCGACTGGACCTAATGGTCAGGGGTCCCTTTACCTTTAAAACATGTAAATTGAAGAATCATAGATGTCTTGTTGGACTACAATTCCCATCATCCCTGGCCGGGCGTGATAGGAGTTGAAGTCCAGCAACATATGGATTCTCCAAGTCACACTCACTCTCTTACACACAGGCTTGCTCTGCTTCAGTGGAGTCCACCACCACAAACTGGGGTAATTAGTCTGGTCTGCCAACCAGGGTTGATGTAAAGGCAGTGCTCCCACCAAACCTCTGAGATTTAAAATAGAAGATAGCTTTGACATTCTTCTGAGAAGCCCATCCCATGTTCCCTGTGTGAATCACTCTCCTGACACTGCATCCTTTTTTTTTCTTTTTTCATTATGTAAATTTTTTTATTAAATTTTCTGTTTTACAATTTCAAATAAACATTTTACAAACCTTAAAATAACCCTTCTCCTCTTCCCGTGGTTCATTTTACATATCATATGCATCCCTGGATATTTTACTATAACCATTCAAATCAATTTCCCACTTTTACATCCATCAAAAATTATTTATTCTGTTGAATTTATCTTAATACTCCCAGCGTTTTCAGCTGTATACAGTTATTTTCCAGATATTCAATAAATGTTTTCCAATCTTCTTTAAACGTTTGTTCTTCTTGCTCTCTTAATCTATATGTTAAATCTGCAGGTTGTGCATATTCTGTCAACTTTATTTGCCAATCCTCTTTAGTTGGGACTTCGCCCACTTTTCGTTTTGGGGCTAACAAAACATGGGCCGCAGTTGTTGCATACATAAATTACCTTTTCTGACACCTGGGAATTTTAGTCTGGGTTATCCCCAACAAAAGAACTCTAGTTTTTTTTTTTTGGGGGGAGGTAATTTTAAACATTTTTTTTCAATTCATTATAAATCATTTCCCAATACCCTTTTACCTTTATACATGTCCTCCTGACCCTGCATCCTGATTGGAAGAGGTGAGCACAGAACAGTGACTCGCACAGAGAGAAAAAAGGCCAACCTCTTGCAGGAGTGACAGAGCTCAGCTCTGTGGTCACTGGGACAGGTCCCATGGCATGAAAGACTATCCTCTTTGCCCACATAAAATTCCAGCCTGACAAGGAAGCCTTCTTTATCTGTTTATTAAAAAAAAAAAATACCCTGCTCTTCAGATGTAAGCTTCCGGGTCAGCTTTCAATTATTATACAGTGGTCTCTGCCCTCAAGCTTACAATCTAAAAGTTATGACACAAAAGGAACTGGGATTGGGAAGTGGGGGGGGGGGACAACTAAGTGTCAGCAGTAAACCAGCCAGTGGTAAATCCCTTGGTTCCCCAGCTGGTGCCTCCCACGATTCCTCTGCATCCAAGTAGTCCATGACACTATGTTATTTTAAGTGTCCCCTCTGCCCAATTTCCTATTTCTGCTTCTACTATGGCCAGTAGAAGGGGGTGGGTTGCTCTGCCTTTGCCACACAGTTCTTCCTTGGAGGCAGGGCGTGTGACTTCCACCTCACCCTTGGGTCTCCCGGTGGTGATGCACGTTGCCCTTCACATCTGCAGACCAGGTCTGGGTGGGTGGAGTCATTCTAATAGTTAGGACCGCTTCTCCTCTGGAACCTGTGGCCCTCCAGATGTTGCTGTAGACTACTGCTCCCATCATCCCTGGTCATTGGTCTTGGTGGCTGAAGCTGGTGGGAACTAGGGTTCAACAACTTTGGAAGGGGGGGCACTGCATTGAATACTTCTATGTTTCTGGCTCAGGAATTATCATTTGTGTAAACAGCAGAACTGCCTCTCCCAGTGGAGGCTGATCAGAAGACAGCAAGGCCAGATGGTAAATCACACAGCGGGCAGCACCTCTGCAGATGGGATGCACTGGGGGCCCAGAGCTCCCATCCATCTTTTGAATGAATTCACTTCTCACTGCAGACTAGCAGGTCTCTTGTGGTATTAGTGTCCTTCAGCACACAACTTAGGAATTACTGTTGCAATGATTGCGGATAATGGATGTGAAGGGCTTTGAGCATTCAGAAAGTGTTGCCATTCATGGGGTAGCAAAGGGGGGCAGGGGGGCAGTTGCCCCCCCCGCCAGATCCACAAAACTTATTGAAAAGCATTGGAAGTACTAATTTATCTGAGGTTCTGTCATTCACCCCCAGCAGAAGCCTGCCCCCTACAAAGTCCTATTTACAGGATATTTTTTACCCATGATTTCCCAAGAAAACCTCAACATCTTTGGCTGCCCCCCACCCATACCCAAAATCCTGGCTATGCCCATGCTTCTACCTGCAAGGGAAACTTTTTGTTTTTAATACTGCTCTTTTGTGAAAATTCATTTCTATGCAAAACAGATGTTTTAATCGTAAAAATAAAAATACCATAAATGTGCGTTCAGCAGCGGGTGGTGGGAAAAGGCAGACTACAACCTTTCCTTTGGTCTGACGGAAACAAAATGGAACTAGGGATCATGGAGGGAGGCATCACCCAGCAAAACAATACCACAAGCAGGGCTCCCCCCCACAGGAACTCACAGGAACTCAGTTCCAGCACATCTCAGGTGGGCACTATTGCCATACTAAGAGAACAAGGGAGGTGTTTGTGGTGATTTCCAGCACATCTTTTCCCCAGTAAGCTTTAACCTTATTGCAAGGTTAAAAGGTACCTTCTTTTTATTTACATTTCCAACATTTAATTGATTTTGATTTACCGGTATACACTTTTGCCAATTTGCTGGTATTAGGCACCATCTATACAACATTTTCATGTAATTTTCTCTTCTTTCATAGCATGCTGTAAAGCTTATATCCATATTCCACAATTGTCCCAATGCCTCCATTTCTATATTGTGACCAATATCTATTGCCCAACATATCACGGAAGATTGCACTTGTTCATCTTTTGTCGGCCAGGACGGCTTTCCTGTTATACCCCAAAAAGCATTTTTTAAAGCAGTAAATGTGTATTTTGCACCAACATGGTGCTACTATATGGTGTATAGCATGCACATTCTCTTCATGGAAGGCTTTCAGCTATGGGTGTATCCTATTAACGTTAAAGACAATATATCTAAAGTGTTTCACTGAGACAGCAAAAGCAGAGGGCGCTGCAGAGATATAGGAATATTCATTAGAACCCTGTACCATTTAAATACCCTGAAAGTGTTGCCCATTACATTGTGTGAGCTGGTGGAGAGCCTGAAATAAAGGTGGAGTATTTGTTTTTAAAAATCAGACAAACTTTGACTAAAAGGGGGGGCACTTTATAATTTTGAGGGGCAGAAATGCATCTTGAGAGTCTTCCTGTTCAGTAGCAAGATCTCCTCCCCCATTAACACCTTAATTGTTCCCCTTTTTTCCTTATAAGATGTTCCCATAACACCCGCCGTCTCCTCAGTCCAAAAATAAAAAGGCCAAAGGTTTCTTTTGCGTGCGGAAAACGTCTTATTTACATGCTGCTTGGGTGTTGGAAGGCAAACTGGTTTAAAGTGACCCCAATGCCTGGTGGTGTAAAACTATGGCCAAATCGGAAAAACCCACTGGGTTCACATGGGGGCAGGACAGAGATGAGTCAAATGTGAAACGCTGTTGCCGTTCTTTTTAACTGGGCCTCTTTATTAGGTTTAGATGATTCCTGGCCAGACATTCACTATCTTGACTGGAGGAACTCCAGCCAGACAAAATGATTTGGACTGAAAAGCCTCCAGTCTGAGTCTCAAAGCATTCCTCTGGTGAGAGAGCTCCACGTTTATTTCTTTTATTCTGACCAACTTGGACCTGCACCAGTATTTCTAAGTGCTGCAGATGGACTGGGATTGCTTCCAGTGATATAAAAATGTACAGTAAGCTGTATTGTGTTACGCGATTACTATGCACCAGGGATGGGGGACCAGTGGCCCTTCAGCAACAGCCAGCATGGGCCCAGTTTCCTCATCCCTGCTATACAAGTATTTCAGCAGACATGGCTGGGTCTTCAGAACAGGCTTTGCTAAGCTCGTGCCCTTCAAATGCTTTGCACTACAGCTAGGTGCTGTGGCTGAAAGGAATTGTAATCCGAAACTTTGGGAGGGCATCAGGTTGGCAAAGGCAGCTCCAGAGGCTCTAGAGAAGACCAGCTATTTATCTTGATCTAGGCGTGCTCTGCCCTTTTCCATGCCCTCCAACATTTCTCCGATGAAAATAGGGATGACCTAAGGAAAAGTGGGACATTCTAGGATCAAATGAGAAATCGGGACGGCTTCTGTAAATCTGGGACTGTCACTGGAAAATAGGGAAACTTGGAGGGTCTGCTTTCCTTTGGACACCATATTACAGACTTGTTTGGCCAAGCATTTTATGTGGCGATATCAGATAAATAGGTACCATATCAATGTATTCACAAACCAGAATTAAACCATTCTGCACTTTGAACACTACACTTTGATTCCTACTTCCTTCCAGAGCCTTTCTTCAAGGGGGAAAATATCATTCGTGTTAAAATCTCCTTCTCATATACTTCTCTTGTTGTTGTTCAGTCGTTCAGTCGTGTCCGACTCTTCGTGACCCCATGGACCAGAGCACGCCAGGCACGCCTATCCTTCACTGCCTCTCGCAGTTTGGCCAAACTCATGTTAGTAGCTTCGAGAACACTGTCCAACCATCTCATCCTCTGTCGTCCCCTTCTCCTTGTGCCCTCTATCTTTCCCAACATCAGGGTCTTTTCTAGGGAGTCTTCTCTTCTCATGAGGTGGCCAAAGTACTTAGTCTAGGACAAATCTGGAATAGGCAGCCTTTCCAAGTCACAGAAAGTAGACTGTGTTATGGGTTGTGTGGATACTGTCCTTATATGATTCAGTGACTAGTTGGCAATGGACTTAGGCTATTATGGGAGTTTCCTATGACTGCTCTCATACCCTCCAACATTTCTCAGATGAAAATAGGAACATTCTATTTTGCATCAGGAAGCTTCTCCCATGCTTGATGTTGCTGCACACATATGCATCGTGTGTGTGTGTGTGTGTGTGTGTGTGTGTGTGTGTTACTTGAGCCAATTACAACCTCTGTGCTGAACCCACCTCACAAGATTGTTGTAAAGAAAAATATGTGCGAATGAAAGGATAATGTAGAACACCTTCCACAGATAAATGGAATGAAATAAAGTTTTAGCTATAAGCTGCCTTGTGTCTCTGTCACGGGAAAAGTCAGGAAACAACAACAACAGAAACTGTGAGAATGATCAGGAACATACCCAATAATAAATCCTATTGAATTCAGTGGGATTTACTTCTGAGTAAAAAAAAATATAAATGCTTAGGATTGCAGTGTAAGGCTGCACCTGGAAGTAAGCTCCATTGAATGCAGTGGGTCTTATTTATGAGCAGACAGTGTAAGGCTCCATTTACAATAAAGGAATAAACACTCCAGGCATTTCCTAAAAAGAAAAGAAAAGAAAGGCTGGCTGCTGAAGCATTGCAATTAAAGAATTTAAAGTGGATTGGTTAGATTTTCCTTCAAAATTTTAGGAAGGGCTTCATATGCCAGCTTCAGTTTCCTTCATTTGGTGCAGGTATCTTATATTCAGTATAAACAGGACTCTGTTTTTGCACCTTCACACACAGAGATAGAGCAAAGACTTGTTTCAAAAATGAGGAGGGGAGGAAAAGGAAAACCAGGACATCCAGGACTGTCCCAGGAAAACTGGGACACTTGGAGGGTATGCTGCTCTGACCTTGTTTAAGGAAGAGAGCAAAATTCTCACTCATAGAGACCAGCAGAGCTGGGCAAGACTGGGCAGAGGGACATATTTATTCCATCCAAGCCCCCTCCAGCACAATAGATCAGGGGGTTTGGAATGCTCTGCCATTTATGTATTTGGATTTATATCCTGTATTATTCCAAGCTTTTCTAAGGCCATCACAGCAGACCTTCAGCTATGCATTTAGCAACAAAACACATCAGTAATTTGAATAATAAGTAGAGTGTTTAAAATGTGGGACTTCACAGTATTTAAAGCTCAACATACAACAATGTCAAATAGAACAATACTGAAAATATCAAATTGCTCTCAGGGGTTGCTTTGGAATTATTTTTGTTCTCCTCTGGGCTAAAGGACTCCAGCTTAACACAGTCATTTTGATCTACAGTGTTTCCTGAGACTTTAAAAATGTCAGAAACTGGATACAGTTTGAAAGGGACATTAGAGAATGTGAAACTGCTATCCTTGCACATTAATGACAAAATAAAACAAACCTCTGTAAAGGGCATATTTGTGGCTAATACAACTACTTAGGTTTTCTTAACAACCTTGTAGATGTTAATGGGTTTACAGCCCAATATCATGTTACAGGTCCCTTTTGGAAAAATTTAGACTCTCTGATTTAGTAAAACTATATATAGAAAAGGATACATGGAATGGGAAAGTGCTGGAAAGTGTGTAGCTAACAGGCCTGGTTCGTGGGTTTTTTTTTAAGGGGGAGAGCTTAAGGATACTGATTACAGTTTTCAGAGGTCAGGTCAATGAAGTGAAATGCCCACTAATCTCTGCTTTAACAAATAGTGAGATCTGAGATTTTTCCAGTCCTTTATTTATTTATTCAAAGTTCTTACATGCTGACTTCTATCCCAAGGTGACTTACAAAATATAATTAAAGCCACAGATATATCTTTAAAAAAACAAATATAGCAGAAACAATTAGGCAAGAAACAAATAGAACAATTACAGAAACAAAAAAGCAGCAATTTAAAACCCAGCTCACCATATTTTTCATAGAATGTAGATGGCAATAAACATGATTTTTTTTTAACAGAATTTATTAGCATTTTCATAATATAACACAAACCCAACCCCACACCTACAAGTACAAAAACAAATACAAATACACATAATGTCAGGATTCTTCTTCTTATCTGTATACCTTGCAAAAAAAAAAAATTCTAGTTCTGAATCTTGACATTTGACTTCCCCCGCCTATACACCTTCGGTTTTAAATCAATATACTATTTCCTTAACAACTTTTCTCTATAAAAAATTTAACTTTACTTAAAAAGAAAAAACACAATTGTCTTAATCTTTGCATTATAACCTAAATCTTAACCAAGTATTCTTATAGCTAAACTTATTTCTTCTATCCTTTATCATGCTGCTTTTAACTTAAAATTCAATATCTCCTTACTTATTTAAAATAAACTTGTAATTAACAGACTTCACACTCCGATTTCGGATACCATGGCAGACCATTTAAATTATACATTTAATACTTCAACCCACTCCCCCTCTGTCCATTGTCTTTTTCTGTCTTTCACCAGAACCGGATCTCCAATTGTCTTCTTCTGGATGTCCACAGATCCAGGCTGCATCCACAACAAACCTTGCATCGAGCTTCAGGATGTTCATCCCCTCCATTCTGGGTTTCTCCGTTTCTTTGTGCCATACTTCTTCTTCTTGTAGAAATCTTAATTCCATGTCCCTTGCCCCCGAGCTGCCACCTCGGAGTCTGGATATTGTAAATTTTCCCGTTCCAGGGCTGCCACCCCCAGAAACCGGCCCCCCTTCCTTTCGGAGTTGCCCAGCCATCTCAGACCATCCTTCAAACACCCCTCCCAGCTCTTTGCCAAAGTTTGTTTCCATTGTGTAGAACTTTTGAAAAGCCTCTTCTGTGGAAAGTAGGTTCTTTCCATTTATAATTCCACTCAAAACTTGTAGTTTACGATTAAGCAGTTCCAGTTGAAAGACAGTGAGCATTTCCTCATCCTCCAGATCAGAGTTCAATACCAGCGCGAGCGCAAAGTCCAGCATCTTAGGGGGGAGGGTGAGTATCAAGTTTCAGTTCCTGTCTCTTCCTTCCTTTGTTTCAGTTTTTTCCCACGAAAGTCCAAGTCGTCGCCATTTCTCCGATGCCGGAGTATAAAGACCAAAACTTCAAATGGAGATATTTTTTCCCCAGTTAACCCCCGAAGGGAAATCTCAACAGTCTCAGTTTTCAATTTCCAGATACTTTCTGTCGATTATTGTAGCAGCAGTCACTTAAAGAGTTAATTCCTTTCATCTCCCGAAGGGAGGGAGGCGGGCTGCCTTTCTTCTTTCCCCCAGATCGTTCCAGGAATACAAAGAGTCAATCAATTACTCACCGCCTCTGGGTTCTTAACACTCACTAAAGACAGGTAGAACTTAGACGCTCATCACAGGCTTTGTCGCCGCATTTACATCCCGGTTGGGGCATGTCCCCTATAGCCCGGCTCCGTCGTCCCTTCACCCCCACTCCCCCTTTACAGGGGGAGCGGGGGAAGGGTTCGGAGCCACAACGGGCACAGCCGGGGAGCCCAGGGAGCGGGACGCTCTTCCCGCACCCCAACCGGAGCCCCGCTTTGCGGTAGCAGGGCTCCTAACCCCCGGGATGGACTGGGTGCTTCGCAGCCGAAGCAGCCCACGACCACCCGCAATGGCGTCAGCCGCCGGAAGTCCCGGCAATAAACATGATTTTAAGGCCAATCTTTAACCAAGATGGAGGCCATATTGGCTTTCTTCTGAGTGGTAAAAGTGTGTTGACACTGCAATCCTAAAGTCATTTACTAGGGAATAAGCCTCATTAAACACCACAGGGTCTTAAGATCCAGAAAACAAACCTTTTGAATATGACAGTTCATGGTGGAATCTACACACATATAAAAAGCGCTGCAAAAATATTTTTAAAAAAACTGTTTTGAAAAATACATTGAATTTTGCATAGCTCACTGTCACCATCTAGTGTCATATTTGTATACTGCAGTTTACAACACATTTAAAACATTTTATTTGCAGCTGTGTAGCTGAGTCCCAGGATGCAGGTGGCGCTGTGGGTTAAACCACAGAGCCTAGGGCTTGCTGATCAGAAGGTCGGCAGTTTAAATCCTCGTGATGGGGTGAGCTCCTGTTGCTCGGTCCCAGCTCCTGCACACCTAGCAGTTCAAAAGCACGTCAAAGTACAAGTAGATAAATAGGTACCACTCCGGTGGGAAGGTTAACAGTGTTTCCGTGCGCTGCTCTGGTTCACCAGAAGCGGCTTTGTCATGCTGGCCACATGACCCGGAAGCTGTACGCCGGCTCCCTCGGCCAGTAACACGAGATTAACGCCGCAACCCCAGAGTCAGACATGACTGGACCTAATAGTCAGGGGTCCCTTTACCTTTACCTTTAGCTGAGTCCCATATCTGTTTTAATGCTATGATTGTACACACTTTTCTCTTTTTTCTCCCCATTGACTCTGTGCAAAACAGAAAGTGGCAGTGGGAGAGAGAAGCAGAGGAGGAGAGAGTGTGACCCTCCCCACTCGGAACAAATTAAATAGATGTCCCAAATGACCATCAGCTCTAGTGGAAGAAACCCAATTTCCCATTTTATGCTGTTGTGCGACACATAGTTCCCTGCTCTAATTCTAGATGGATAAATAAGCAAATTCCTAACATCCAACAACAATAAGAAAGATGGGTGATCATGTTACATGCAGTGGTTTCCAGTCAACATCATTGAAGGTACATTCTCTCCTGTGCCTCTTTCTTCCAGATCATTGCATGAGTTGAACAGTCAGAACCAAGAAGATAGCCGTCTCCTAAACTGCGGGTCCAGTGTCTCTGCTGGGCCCACTCGGGCACAAGCCATTGTTGTTGGGAGTCAAGGAGGAATCTGAGCTATGTGGGGAAGAGAGCAGGAGGAATGGAATGGGAGGGTGTTGTGTGCTGGAGCTTATTGCTTCTAATGACACTTTAAAAGATTCTTTCATTTCTGAAACAAAGCCAACTTGCCGCCGACTTCTGCGCTGAATGCTTCTTCCTTGTAGATGTGCTCCAGCAGTCAAACTGAGAACGCCAAACCTCCCACTTGTGCCAGAGGAAAAGAAAGAATGATATTTGTGCCCATAACAGAAGCGGAGCAATAGTCTCAAAAACGTGGCATTTTTTAGTGTCTCTTTACTCACATGTACCTTTGATGCAGCCCCCAATGTATTATTTCCCTTGCCCCTTGCCCAGGCTTCATGCTCTCTCCCTTCCCCACCCTGGGGGTAGTGTCCTAATTTCCTCCATCACCATCCAAATCATTGGGAAATCTGACTTCTAAAAGGGCAGAACAATGGGGCTACTGTGATACAGTCCTTGTGGAACAATGCATGAAAAGACTCAATTCATGCTCTGTTTGACTACTTTTGGGTGGAGGCATTTTTTTTAAAAAAAACACCCACGGTTAAAAAGGAAGAAGTAGAAATGGTGAACACCCACAACCAGGAATGAATTAGAATTGGAATAGAAGACCTGCCTTGTGGGAGACAGTCAAAGTCCACATTCAAGCTTCCAATATCTGCCAGCCAGGTCCCTCTGGAAGTTTATGGGGAGAGGATAAAGGTGATGGCCATCCCTGTGGTTGTCTCCAGCACCTGGTACTCAGAGGTGCTCTACCTGAGAACAAGGAAGTCTCGTGGCTAATACCATTTGATAGAACTGTCCTTCAGTGCTCACTGTAGCTCGCCAGGAAGGACAATAGCTCAGTGGCAGAGGACAAGGCCTTGCGTGCCAAAGGTCCTAGTTTCAATTCCTGATATCTCTAGATAGAAATGTGGGAAGGATTCCAGAAGAGAAAGGCAGGTAGGTGTCAGAGACTAGTTGGAAGCAGAGGAATGTTGGGAGGAACATCAGGAACAAGGGAGGAATAAAGATCTAGATTGGGATCTGCTGCCCTTGTGGATTCTGCTGCCTGAGGTTGGTCACCTCACCTTGCTTCATAGGTGGGCCCTGTGTCGGAAAGGAAATGGATGATTGTTTTGTTTCTTCCCAGAACCAATTAGGTCTGCACTTTGAGCTGTTGCTTCCAGGAAAATGGCAGGTGAAAGGGAGACAGCAGTGTCACTCCACAGAGTCAAGTTCAAAAGCTTAAAATTCAAACTTCCAGATGGACTGTACTTCAGGAGCAGAGATCCATCTCCCACTGTTGAAAACCACAGAACACCAGTCAATTTTTCGACAGGAACTTTGTTTTGTTTTCTTTGAGAAAAAGATGGGCAATGTATGCATTATTTGCTTATAAAAACGATTTAACGTACGTTTGAACAATTTGATCTTTCTGTTGGTGCCTGTTAGCTGGTGGGCCAAAGAAATCCTAGAAGATTCTTCTTAATGATCAAATAGCATTCAGATAGTTTCCAAAATATTTTAGTGAAAGTAAAATTTGATTAATTCTAAACACACACATTCTCTCTCTCTCTCTCTCTCTCTCTCTCTCTCACACACACACACACACACACACACACACACACACACAAATATATAAAAATGTATCTCAGTGAAAAGTTATGTAAGTTTCTATTTTAAATTCATCTGGTCCTAATTTTCTAAATTTACTGCCTCAGAGCTAATGCCAGAGTGCTACATTTGATTTATGGAAACACTTGAGCACATTTTTCCATGGTGATATTGTAGAAATGCATTTACAGCTCTTTTTGTTATTGTTAGGAAATATTACAGACTAAAACAAAAATATTTTAAAGAATACTTTATTATAAAATACCATAAGACGTACAGTTAATGAGGAATCTAGTAAACAATGCAATGTATTTTAAGAGCATTCCACACAGTTTACTAACTTTTTCTGTTGTATTGAACAAGTTGATCCATCTGGTAAATGGATATTGAGAAATGTCTGCTTGGTGCCAAACCACTTTTTTCAAGCACAGGCCACATTTTTGCAGGCAAATATTTAAGGGGCAGCCTTGCTATTATATATCCTTGATTGTAACACAGAGAAACACACACTGAAAATGCGACATCACAAAGGGGAAGAGGCACAGAAACAATTCCATTAAAAGTCGCTAAAATCAGAATCCCAAAGAGCTGTGTGTGTGTGTGTGTGTGTGTGTGTGTGTTTAAATAGATCTGGAAACAAAGCATCTGCTGGAGCCAGACTCTAGCTTTCCATCCCAGAAAGGATTTAAGCATTTTGTAAAATGACAGCATGAAAAAGTGGAGGAGTTCAGACTTTGGGGGAAAGGCACAAAAAAACCCCAAAGAGTTTCTGAAACCCAAAATAGAATCAGAAACTGGGGGGGGAAAGTTTTCTGAAAAACATTTCTATGTGTGATGACTGTGGATTAATTGGAATATGCCTTTCTGAGAAGATCGTGGGTTGTTTCCATCTGCTGGTTTTTTGTTTTTTTTAATGCCTCAGGTCAAAGTTGCAGCTTCAGTATCACTGAAACATTTCCAGCCATCTAGATTCACTGGAGATGGTGCATAACAAAAACTAGTCCAAAAAGAGGCTCCCCTTTCTTCATTGGCAACAGCAGAAACGTAGCTTACTCTTAAAGATGTCACCATCTGTCTCTCACTCATTCACACCTCGCTTACTAAAAGTCACAGACAAATGTTTTTTTTATTTATTAATTCCATGCCTTTCCCAAGCTGGGGCCCTCCAGGTGTTGTTGGACTCCAACTCCCACCTACCCCTGCTACTATGGCCAATGGCTGGGGGTGATGGGAGCTGATTGTCCTTGGAGCTCTGTCTGCTTTCTGCATATTTCCTTTAGGATAAAATCACTGGAAACCACAAGGTATAGATCTATGCCACAGGGAGCCCTGGGAACTGTAGTTCTTCAAGAGGGGATAGGGAACTCTTCTTGGAGGGTGGTCCATTCAGGCGAACAGGGCACTGCCCCACCAGCCTTGGTCTGCCCTCAGCCAGCCCCCACCTGCCCACTATCTTTCTTACAACCAGACAAGGGGCAACACCGTCTGCTAGCGTATTCTTCCTTAGTCTTGATGTTGCCCTTGTAGAACTCAGCAGGCAGGAGGATGGTGACAAAACCAGAATTAGTTGGCTCTGCCTGTTATTGGCTCTGGTTCCATCTACTGTTTCGACTCCCTGCATTCCACCCTACCAATCTCCTTGGACTCCAGCCACCAGTGGGCCAGTTCAAGACATTTTGTTGCCTGAGGCAAAGGACAAGGTGGCACTTCTTCACATTCCATGCACAAATGCTGACCAGACTAGCAACTGAGTCTTATTTCAACACTCAAAATGGAGTCAGGGCAGCAGGCTAGCTTTTTTCTTTTTTTAATGTATTTTTATTAAAGATTTTCTTAATTTACAAAAGTATGTGCAATGTCTCTCTCTCTCTTATTTCCCTCCCATGTAACATTTTTTTTACAAATTGGTTTTATTTGTCGAGACATTAGGAAGAAAAGGGGGAAAGAGGTGGAGGGGGGGGAAGATGACGAGTGGGGATGGGGTCGGGTGGCAATGTTTCTATTTTACTTAATATATGTGGGGTTTGAATCAGCGTTGCTTGTGCAGGTTCTCTGCTGTTCACTTGTGTTCTTTTGATGGTGAGAGAGGCTGGGATTGACCTAGGGTGTGGTTATTCATTTGTGAGCAGGCTAGCTTAGGGAGTGCAAAGATGAGCTGCTCATATAGCACACATAGCCTTGTCCACTCTACATCCCTCAGTATCTGCTACTTGAAGTGGTCGTCTCTCTCTACCCAATGGAAAGCCCGGCTCTGGCTTGAATAGAGAATCCTCAGGTCCAAACTTCATGTTACATTAATCACACTTTTAAAAGAGTGGTAACTGACACTATCCCTATTATTTTGAAGAAAAAGCAGCCACAAGACCCTGACCTAGTGCTGTTCTCCTGATCCAGATTAGGTTTGTTGTTGTTGTTGTTCAGTCGTGTCTGACTCTTCGTGACCCCATGGACCAGAGCATGCCAGGCACGCCTATCCTTCACTGCCTCCCGCAGTTTGGCCAAACTCATGTTAGTAGCTTCAAGAACACTGTCCAACCATCTCATCCTCTGTTGTCCCTTCTCCTTGTGCCCTCAATCTTTCCCAACATCAGGGTCTTTTCCAGGGTGTCTTCTCTTCTCATGAGGTGGCCAAAGTACTGGAGCCTCAACTTCAGGATCTGTCCTTCTAGTGCACACTCAGGGCCTTGAGAATGGATAGGTTTGATCTTCTTGCAGTCCATGGGACTCTCAAGAGTCTCCTCCAGCACCATAATTCAAAAGCATCAATTCTTCGGCGATCAGCCTTCTTGATGGTCCAGCTCTCACTTCCGTACATTACTACTGGGAAAACCATAGCTTTAACTATACGGACATTTGTCGGCAAGGTGATGTCTTTGCTTTTTAAGATGCTGTCTAGGTTTGTCATTGCTTTTCTCCCAAGAAGCAGGCGTCTTCTAATTTCGTGACTGCTGTCACCATCTGCAGTGATCATGGATTAGGTTATTCCGCCTAATGTAAGCCTTACACTGTAAGGAGATTGACTGAGAAAATATCCACTGCAAATATTCACTGTACAGTAATCCCTCATCTTAAGCACATTTGACTTGCATGATTCCAACCATATGCAGTTTAAGGTGAGCTGGCTGAAACTGCTCAAGTCAAATCCCAAGCAAGGTGGAGAGGAGAGCTTAAAAGCTCTTTTTGTGCAGAGCCCTCTTGGGGTTACTCAGCGTGAAAAGAACTTTCAAGATCTCCCACTTGCTTGCTGGGCAAGCACCAGTTCTGGAAGGCTCTGGGATACTCTTGTGAGATCTCATAATGGAACAATCCAAGTTCCTGTGAGATCCTGTGCAATCACCCCTAGCCTTTCAGAGCCGATGCAGTGAGCAAGCCTTGCCCAGAAGGCGAGCCAAGTGGACCCAGCATGAAAAGAGCTTTTAAGCCAGCCTCCAGGTGTTTTGGGACTACAACTCCCATCATCCCTAGATAACAGGACCAGTGGTCAGGGATGATGGGAATTGTAGTCTCAACACATCTGGAGGGCCGAGTTTGTCTATGCCTGTTTTAAGCTTTTGGCGCTCTCTTCTTCACCTGCTAGCTGTGGGACGGCTCCGAGGGTCTGACTATACACAATTTCTATGTATATGCATAACCCTTGGAGCTACCACCCCCAATAAAATGAGGGATTGCTATACCTGAAAATACCACTTGCAACCTGTATCCCAAATTTCTTCAACCAAGAATACATGCAAGCTGCTGAAGATTTAGTAAATAAGCAGAGAGGAGAGAAAAGGAAAGAAGCCACAAAGGTTAAAAAGGTGCAGTTACTGGTAACTCTGATATGAGTATTTGATTGCTACTTGTGCCTTTGGGTCAGAATCACAGAAATGTTATAAACCTTTATTTTTGTTAGAATCATAGAATTGTAGAATTGCAGGAATATTTTGCCCAATGTGGGTCTCGAACCCACAACCCTGAGATTAAGAGTCTCATGTTCTACCAACTGAGCTATCTATCCCTGTTTCTTTGAGTCTGCCCTGGAAGGCAGATAAAGGTGTGCCATATGTGAAGGTTCAAGAGTTGCAAATTTAACTTAATATGGTATGACAATAACACAGTTGTGTGCTAGCAGATAGAGACCACTCAGGGATGTCACCTCCTATTATTTCCATGTGATAGGTGGCCACCAGTATCGGTCCATTTTCACAGCAACAGCAATGTCCTTTAGGACATCTTTCGGATTCCAAAACTCCCTGAGGGGATGGTGCATCAGGGGACAGTCCTACCATGAAGCAGCTGTCTCAGGCAGCAGATGCTGAGGGGCAAGGAGCTGACCGAGCGAGCTGTGTGTGCCACACACCTGGCCTGTGCCTCCTAAACTAGGTGGAGGATATAATCTCATTGTCAGTGTCAAAGCAAAAGTCAACTGTACATGAGATGGGGGGGGGCAGCAAAATGTCTTGCACCAGCCCTGAGTAAATCTTTGCTTTACTGTAGTGCCGCTTCCATTTGGTAGAGAAGAGATACTTATAAGCACTTTTGTTTTGTGTTTGTCTGTGTTTGGAGTTACAATGGTGTCTGACTTTTTTTTTCTCCTCTGGTGACCATGCTTTTTTTGTGTGTATGGCTGCTTCAGGGTCTGACAGAAAGGTCAGGCTTGTCTTTCTCTCTCTGCTTCCCATTCATATGGTTAGCGATGATCACTCATCCTCCAAAAGATCCCTGTTGCTGCTTCATTGGCTGACCTCATTTAGCTTTCTTGTTTGACAATGCCACCATTGCAGACTTTTCATTCTCATTCTCTAATGGCAGAGCCCCCTGGGAACTGCCCCAATAGAAGGCAATCATGGAATCTAGTGATAGGCCTACCATTTATCATAGCAACTTCGCTGAAGCGTTTCAGTAAATCAGAAGTTTTCAACCTTTTTGAGTCCATGGCTCCCTTGACCAACTATATTCTTTCTGCGGCACTCCTGTGGGGCTCAGGAGCCCAGTTATGTCACCCCTTGCCTGCAGAGCTGGCAGCCTCTCACCCTTTTTCGAACACCCTGGTCTCTGAGCTGCCCCCCTGCCCCAAAGAGAAGTGCCTCCTCACATTGCCCCACAGGGGCCTGGCAAGCACCCCCTATCCAGCCCCAGAGGCAGCATTTGCCTGGGGAGCTTGTAGCCAGGGCTGTTGCAACAAACAGCTTGTGCAAGCCTTTGGGAGGCAGAGATGCAAGAGGGCATCAGAGGAGACAGGTAAGGAAAGAGGGACAGAGGCCAGTGAGGCACCCCTGACCATCATTCAAGGCACCCCAGGGTGCCACGGCACACTGGTTGGAAACAACTGCAGCAAATAATAAGGGGATAGAAATGGCTGAACCTTGCAGTTCTTTTTATGGCACAAGAACACGACTCACGGCATCGGGACAATCAAAATTATTTTCCTAGCAACTTTTGGACTTTAAAAAAAATCTTATTCTGCAATTTTTTTTGCATGAATTGTGTGTGTGTGTGTGTGTGTGTAGAGGGAGGGAAAGAGAGACAATGTCATTATTACAATGAAATTCTCTTACTCCCATTGAAGTAAAAAAAACTTCATCAATATGAGATGAAAGTTATAAAAGGAGTAATAAAACAACTGCAGGTTGTTTAATTACATATTATTTTTATTACATTTATATCCCACCTTTTCTCTACTGTGTTACTGTAATGGAGAAAAAAATACTATCTCCCCCCCCAAAAAAATATATAGTGGGGCGACCCAGCCAGATGGGCGGGGTATAAATAATATATGATTATTATTATTATTATTATTATTATTATTATTATTATTATTTGTTAAATAGGTTATCTTATATTCTCAAAAATGGCCCCTACATTAAAGGGAGATAAAATTGTCACGATAACTATCCAGGCTGCCTTGCTTTGATTTTTTAAAAATAATAATAATTTTTTTTTCAAAATTACATTAATAGGTAATGTGCATAATGATAAAGTGCATACTTATGTTCAATAAAACATAATTGTTGAGTTATTAATATTTATATGACAGCATTTATTACCACACCAAATTCATCCATGATAAAACAACATCAATAAGAAAATATAAAGAACAATACTACGAATACATAGTAAGCCATTATATAAAATAAAATATGTTGCTGACCAGCATTTGTACTTCCAAATTCCACAAATTCTTATATAAAAGCGTACATAGTAAAAGGACAGATCTTACTCTCTATGTGGCAGCACCTACCTTGTGGTACAGTCCCCTCCTGGAAATCCAGTAGGCACTGACAGAACTGATATGTCATCAATTTTTATAAACTTACCTGCTTACTCAGGCCTTCCTTAGCCTCATTAGATGTGGTAGGTAATGTAACTTTTTTTAATGGTGCTTAGTGTCTTTTAGTGGATTGTTTTAAGTTCTGAATAAACAGTGCAATCCTATTCCTGTTCACTTCAAAAGGTAGTCCCACTGAATGCAATGGAATTTGCTCCCCATTGAGTGTGTATAAAATTGCAGCTTCAATCTAAACCTTCTGACCTTCCAAGCCTGCTTATAAGTATTTTCTCAATACATTCTGTAATATTTAAGCTCCAGAAATCTCTGCACCCTAAAATCTCTGCAACCTGCTCTATCCTATTCCCACTTTCTTATCTTGGGTATAGACATTTTCCTGTCTCCCCCTCCCGAAAGGCAGGGACATACAGCAAAATGTGATTCAGTGCAAATAAGCATTTCAACCCCTGAAGTATCTGCTGACCTTTTCCCAGGGCTTCTGAAATGCACATTCATTTTATGAAGCAGACACATAGTTCAAAGTTAACAATGCAGGAAACAGATCCCTTCCTCTTTTTTCTTTTTCTTTTTTTATTTATGGCTTTTCTACCTTGCTACTTTATGCTATATTCAAAAAGCACACAAAGAGAAAAAGAGGGAGGAAGAGGTGGGAATATACAACAGGATAATAAACATTTTCCTCCACATTCACAATCATATTGTACTGTGAAAGGAAGTGACCGATGCTATGAAAGCATGACCATTCTGGTGCTCAAACAAGGTCACACCATTCTGACTCTCTGTTGAGGCTTGGCTGCTTAGTTCTGATATTCTTGTTTCAAACACCATAGAAAAGAATATTGATCTAGCGTTCTGCAAAAGAATATAGGAAACCCGCTAGGGATTTTAGAATGCCCCTCCTTATATTACAGAGCAGAAAAGTGAACCTAAGCAGACCCTGAGATCATCATCTGAGGCCCTTCCTCGTGTGCCTCCTCCACGAGAGGTCTGGAGAGTGGCAACAAAGAATACAGACCCTCCAAGTGTCCCTATTTTTCAGGGACATCCCTAATTTAGAGAAGCCGCCCCAGTTTCTGATTTGATCCCAGAATGTCCCGCTTTTCCTTAGAATGTCCCTATTTTCACCTGGAGAAATGTTGGAGGGTATGGAGTTATCCAACCCCCGAGCTGTCTGAAGGCAAACCAGTTTTTCAAATGTTTAATGTTTTATTATGTTTTTATATACATTGGAAGCTGTCCAGACTGCTGTGGCAACCTAATAAGATGTGTGGGGTATAAATAGTAAAATTATCATTAGGGAATGGGACGTCCCTATTTTCATCAGTGAAATGTTGGAGGGTATGAGAGCAGGCCTTTTCTGCAGTGGCCCCCCCGTTTGTGGAATGCTTTCCCCAGGGAGGTTCACCTGGCACCTTTAGGTGCCAGACAAAAATGTTCCTCTTCAGCTTGACCTTTGGCTGATTATCATTTGATACCCTATTAAATGTGTTGTGGGAAGGAGGATTTTTGGTTTGTTGTTCTTAATTGTACTATGCATTTTATGGGTTTTATATAGTAATTTTATGTTGTGAACCACCCTAAGATCTGTGGATGAAGGGTGGTATTCAAATTTAATTAATAATAGTCATAGTAATAATAATGTTATTTTATCTCTTTGTAATGTTGATGATGCTTATGGGGAAGTCTAAACTACAGTCACCACCCACTCTATAGGGTACCATATTTTCTGGCGTATAAAACGACTGGGCGTATAAGACGACTGGGCGTATAAGATGACCCCCAACTTTCCCAGTTAAAATATAGAGTTTGAGATATACTCGACCGCAAATTCTCCACCCAGCGTATAAGACGACCCCCGACTTTTGAGAAGATTTTCACATGCAGTGGTGGAAGGGCACGCAGGAGTCACATGCCAGTGGGCGTGGCTAGAGCCAGCAGTGGGTGGGGCATACATGCATACATGCACACTCAATTCATTCCCCATCACAGTCTCCCATGCCGTAGGAGGTGTTTCCATTGCAGCCTTTCCAAGGCCATCATAGCAGTTGGAGCAAATATTTGCAGGGGATTAAAAGACTCCCTCTTGAATATATTTGCTGTCACATAGGCCTGGAACGCTCTCCCATAATGGTGGATTCAAGTAAGGCCGAAATCACATGGTTTTAATTCAAGAGTTCAATCTCTCTCAACATTTGTCTTTCTCCCCATTTTATTCACAGGAAAGTCCTCCACATCCACCATTGTTTTCCCCTCATCGCTTGACAATAAAACCTACAGACATGAGAAATAAGAGAAGTTGCTTTCCCCCACCTATTTATAGTAACACCCTCCACCCATTCGAGCATGGAAATACGGTAGTGGTGAATTATTTTATGGGTTCCCCACCCACAGACATAGGGGTTATTGCACCACACAGCTTCCTGGAATGATAGAGTTGAAAATAAATAAACAGAAACGCAGGGAAAGCATGTGATACTGCAGTCATAAATTTAGTTCCTACAACCTTTTTTTTACGTACAGTGATTGTGCCATATGACTACACCCAGAAAAAGCTGGTCCTAAAACAGATGGGCAAGGTATAGAAACAAACAAACAAACAAATAAAATAGGCAACCCTATGCATCTCTAATATGGGGAAATGGCTTCTGGGGCAGAGACCATGTGTTTCATGAACACTTGAACCAGGCACCACTTCTAAAATGAGATATCCACTGGAGAACCATTGGATATCTGCAACACATTCACATTCATTAATAAATACTACAGCGGGTGTTGGGAACCTTGGGACTTCCAGACACTGCTGAACTACAACTTCTGTCATCGCTAGCCATTGGTCATGCTGGCTGGAGCTGGTGGGAGCTGTAGTTCAGTAACACTTGATGGGCTAAAGCTTTCACACACCTGTACTCCAGGAATGGGCCACTTCCTCCAGGACAGAACTGAAATCACATTTTGCAAAATGGTGGAATGTGAAATATTGGCTCAGCATTGTGAATTCAGCTACTACAACAAGAAGTTGGAAATTAGGAATTCAAACACTTTAGGTTTATTAGCATCTCTTGCATATCTAAATTTTGACAGGTGGTAATAAACAAAAAATCACACAGAGGCCATGAACAGCCAAATATGAAATGCTATTTCATGTCAGCTGTCAACTGTAGTGTATTACTTTTAGAATTTGGGC
Source organism: Lacerta agilis (assembly GCF_009819535.1). Classification (NCBI taxonomy): domain Eukaryota; kingdom Metazoa; phylum Chordata; class Lepidosauria; order Squamata; family Lacertidae; genus Lacerta; species Lacerta agilis. Next base: position 25,925,431 of record NC_046318.1, read on the forward strand.
AAAGAGAGGGAGGGAGGGAAGAGAGGAGGGAGGGAGGGAGGGAGGAAAGTAAAGAGAGATAAAGAAAGGAGTTTAACTGGCCTGGAAGCCAGAGATTTGTGGGAGTCCACACCATTGCTTTGGGGAATCTGACTCAGGCTCAGTGTTTTTTGCTGCCTGCTGCAGAAGATCACTTAGTTCTGCTTATATGCTCAAAAAACAGATATTTAAAAGATATGACATCTCCACTGTACTCCAAACCTAAGGAAGTGAAACACTGTAGCAATGCCCCTAGACATTTGATTTCTTGGGGTAGTGGGGAAAGCTGAGCAATATGATACCGGAAACACATGGAAACTACTTTTTAGGGGCACTCGTAGTGTCTGGAGAAAGGAGCCACATAGACTGGGTGAAATAACCACTAAAATTATTATTTGTATTGTTTTTAACGGTGTTTTATCATTGACCACACCCTGATATTTTATCAGATGGCAGCATATACTATTAAATAAGTAATAGGTATAGGTAAAGGTAAAACATCTCTGGATGGTTAAGTCCAGTCAAAGGTGACTATGGAGTGCGGCACTTATCTCGCCTTTCAGGCCGAGGAAGCCGGCGTTTGTCCGCAGACAGCTTTCCAGGTCACGTGGCCAGCATGGCTAAATTGCTTCTGGCGCAACGGAACACTGTGACGGAAGCCAGAGAGCACGGAAACACCATTTACCTTCCTGCCGCAGTGGTATCTATTTATCTACTTGCACTGGTATGCTTTCGAACTGCTAGGTTGTCAGAAGCTGGAACAGAGCAACGGAAGCTCACCCCGTCGTGCAGATTCGAACCGCCAACCTTCCAATCGGCAAGCCCAAGAGGCTCAGTGGTTTAGACCACAGCACCACCCATTCCCTTAAATAAGTAATGACATGCTTTGATCTCACTGTTGCCAAGCCTTAAGTGGAATGACATGTTTGGAATGAGCAGCATTCAAATCAGTTGCTAATCAACACCATTCCTTCCTAAAGACATTACCAAACTGAAATGAGAGCCATCCAGCCATGCCAGAGCAGAAATGGGTGCTACATTATCCGAGTAACACACGACTTGTCCCAAAGAAGGATTTGAAGGAAGTGAGAAACATTACTAGAGGAAGAGGTTGAGGGAGAGGGAGGAACGCTGGCAGAAAGCAGGTAGGAGGCTGTCCATTCTCTTTCTTTTTTAATGCTAGTAGGCAGATGGAGGGAAAGAACTTCCCTGTGCCAGGAGACAGCCCAACATTGTGGTGGTCTCTTTGGAGCCGCTTAGGCAGTGTGCATGAAACAACTCAGAGCAGATGCTCCCTTGGGTCACAAAACAGCAAGCTGTCATTAGCAGCTTTTATGAGAAACCATAATTATTATCCGACACTAAGTATGAGAGCATATTTTGTCTGTGCTAGGGATTTAGATCTATTTTAACTTGGTCCTAATTAGAAAACATCATGATAATCTGTAGCCTCAGGCTTTTCCTACCCACCCATGAATGGATGCTTAACTTAGCCACTCAAAACAAACTTGAACGGCTGAACAGAATCCACACATTCCCATACAGAGGCTCAGCGCACAATTGTGCCCTTTGTATCCAGCCAACATCAGGGGAAGAACGTATACACTTGTGTAGGCTGGTGCTGCTAACTATTCCAATATCTACAGTATGCCCAACTTCTGCACTGTTGCCCCAATCTAGAATATAAGGAAAGCCTACATGGCCCATTGGGCAGACCCTCTCACCAGACTCACTGGAGTATGGGCTACTGAGGCCAGTCAATCCCATTCCAGGGGTGGTCATGGCAGGCAAAACAGCCTAAGCTGGGCATAAACATTTCTAGCCACAGAAGCCACTTGGGACTCCAGTGGCAGGGGTAGCACAACTTCTCCCAGAGCAGGTAACCCACCTACTTTCCAGATACAACACCACAAACTTACAGTGCCTCCTCCATCTTTTGGGCATCAGTTTGTTGACTGCTTCCACCCAGTCCAACATCTTCATGGCCTCTCATGGCCTCTCAGATGGAATGGAGAGACAGAGCTGTGTGTCATCAATATACTGATGGCATTGTGCTCTACATCCCCAGATAACAACTCCTAATAGTTTCATATAGAAGTTGAATAGCTTGGTAAACAGAACATACCCTTGCAGGACTTCACAGCCCCAAAGCCATGGGGCTTAGCAACCGTTTCATAGTGGTACTTTGTGGTAGCCATCCTGCAGGTAGAAGTGGAACTGATGCAACACAGTTCCTCCAGTTCTCAGTTGTTCTAGAAAGATGCCATGGTCAATGGTATCAAAAGCTGCTGAGACATTCAGGAGAACCAACAGCGTGACATTCCTCCTGTTTCTCTCCCAATAAAGGTGACCAATCAGGGCGACCAAGGCTGTTCTAGGGTTAAAACTGTTCCAGGGCCTGAAACCAGAAACAGGATCTAGATAATCTGCTTCCTCCAGGCACACCTGCGGTGTACTAGCCACTACTGCTTGAAAACCAAATATCACCTAAAGCCAAATCATGATTCCACGACTCTCTTAATCATATAGTTACATTATAGAGAAAGGCATGCCTTGCTTCTGAGTGCCAGAATGGGATGCAAGCAGGAGGTTTCCATGTTCTGATTAGTGATTGATTTGAAGTTGAGATATTTTGAAGGGAGAGAGAGTGTGTGGTCCTGGTATTCTAATGGATGTTTTTAATACAAAAAAGGTAGCCTTCTTTCCCCTACTTCATCCAAAAAAGACCTTGCACCATTCTGATTCATTAAGCAGGCGGGGTCATCCTATTCATGCTGATGCTATACAATGCAGACATCCTATTTTTAAAAACACATGAATAAGCAGCAAAGAAGCATATTTTCTCCTTTGAACTTTATTCTGTCTGTTTCTTGCATCAGAATGCTGCCAATTCTCAAAACCTATTAGGTGGCCTGATCTCAGCTGAGAAGTATCAGAGAGTGGAAAATCCATAAAACACACATACAACAGAATGTTTCAGAGCACCAGATCTTACATTCTTTTGAAGTACTACTGACAAGAAGAGAAAAGAGGGAGGGAGAAAAGAAAAATGAAGAGGCCTGTTGCTAACACTTATATTTTATTTCAACTTATAAACTTGTTCCAACACTTTACAAAATAAAAACAATGCTCATGATATGAAACAGAGCAAACCAGCCCCATTCTTTCTGCACTGATAGCTGGGGAACTGTTAGGTGTTGGCTTAGGGGGCCTGAGCAATTGTTCTTCTGAAGCAGACCTCAGATCTCCTGCTCCTTCCTCCATTTAATTCTTCTGGACTTTGCTTATTGGACAGATGGGCGTGGTGAGACCTCAGCATCCGCCAGCAAAATTTCCCAGAGTCATAGATACATAGATAATAGCATACAGAGATTTTACACCAATGTGTGTGAACTGTGCCCTGTGTCCTTTAAGAACCTAGCAATGCACCTGGTCAGTAGAAATCCCGTTGAAATGAACAGGGTGAGGGTCGCCAACCTTTTAAAGTTTGTGGGACCATTTGGATTTTTGAGCAGCTGCTTTAGATGCCGTACCTCTGGCCCAGATGCTACATACAGTAGTATTCCTCCACCCCACAACCAGTGCTTCCTGATGCAGCTTGTTTCTCCCTTGCTCCCTCTGCAGCTGTACAAATTGCGAGAGGAAACAAACACCCAGCAAAGGCTGCCTGGTGAGTTTGCATCCCGTTAGATCAAGCACCTGGGCCCCAGCCATTGTTTGTTCAAACAGTTCATTAAAAGGCTTCAGCAGTTCTTTTCTTCTACAGAGCATTTGTTTGGGGAGAAACGGGTTGCAAAAATGATAATTGCCATTGTGTTTTATTGCCTATTGGGTTTGTTTCCTGGCATTTAGGCCAAAGTGCAGAAGAAAAGAGTTTGGTGGAGCTGCTAGCAACTACTCAGGGACCAGGCGAGCAAGGTGTGGTCCTGCTAAATGTTTGTATGATTTTATCAAGACTAACACAATTACATACAGAGCCATGTAAACAAAGAAGTGCTGAACAAAGGAGCGCAAGAACAAAATTGTTTGGCTGACCCTCTCTTGTTTTCTTTAAATGCATTATTTTAAAGAACAGCTGAGATCGCTACTAACTGGAGGCAGGCAAATGTTGTCCCCATCCTCAAAGGGGGGGGGGAGAAAGACCCAGGTAATTACCAACCAATGAACTTGACATCAATACCAGGGAAGGTCCTAGAACAGAAAATTCAACCATCAATCAGTCTGTGAGAATTTAGAAAAGGATGCTGTGATTACTAAGACCCAGCATGGGTTTCTCAAAAATAAGTCATGCCAGACCAATCTGATTTTTTTTTTGATGGAATTACAAACTTGGTGGATCAGGGAAATGCTGTGGACATAGTGTATCTTGATTTTAGTAAGGCTATAAAGGGTATAAGGTAAGTGGAATAAATAATAAAAATATCACCACCATCATCATCATTAAGTAAAAAGGTAAAGGGACCCCTGGCAGTTAAGTCCAGTCGTGAATGACTCTGGGGTTGGGGAGCTCATCTCGCTTTACAGGCCAAGGGAGCTGGCGTTTGTCATTAAATAGGTGGTTCCTATTTTCATTGGAGAAATGCTGGAGGGTATGTGATCTGTGCAAAAGAGGTTCATATTGCAAACAAAGAAACCAAAAGCTGGTGAAACTTTGCCTAAAGTTGGATTCTGATGGAATGCTTATTAATCAAGAGATTGTGCAGTAATGGAGGGCAGTTGCTCTGAAAACCCTCTAGCCCTCAGCTGCTACTGAAACTAAGTCTAAATATATACTGAACTGAGGACATCTTATTCCCACCTCTTCCCTGTGCTAAGCCAAATCCCAGGAAACCATAGTTTGGCTTACTAAGTCATGCAAACCAGATCAGTGAGTATATCCGGAAGCCAAGGGAGGGGAAAAATATTCCAATAGTATTGTTGTTGATCTAGAGTAACAGAGTTTAGGGGTGCAAGGGCACCCATAACTGCTGGACATAGTGAATATTAGAAATTAATAAAGGGGTAGAATTTAGCTGGTATTTGGAGTATTGAAGGGAAGATGCCAGGCCAGGGCCTCACCTGGGATAGGTAAAGGTAAAGGATCCCTGGATGCTTAAGTCCAGTCAAAGGTGACTATGGGGTGCGATGCTCATCTCACTTTCAGGCTGAGGGAGCTGGTGTTTGTCCACAGACAGCTTTCCAGTTCATGTGGCCACCATGACTAAAATTTAGCACAGTGGTTCTCAGAGGGTGTGGCAGGAGAGAATGGCAAGTGTGCCAGGAAGATTCAAGGACAATCAATATTATATTTTGGGAATGACTCATGTTCCTATGTAGCTGCATTGTTTGATACTTTCTAGATGTCCCATGATTTTACTATGAAGTAGTTGTGTTATGTGTCATAAATCAAGCACTGCTATGAGCTGTTTCTTTTTGTTTTCCAACATATTTCTTATCAATTAAAAATTAGGTGTGAGCAAATTTTTACTCTGAAAAGTGTGCCCCAGAGAAAGTTTTTTGAGAACCACTGCATTAACACATCAGTGAAAACCATCATCAGGGCAGAGACTCTCTGCCAGTGAGGGGGAGGATACAAGAGACATGATGTCACACAGGAAAAATGGGCCCTTTTGAAAAAACAACAACAGTGGTTTGGATAAGGGGTGCCAGCATACAGAGGGGGGGGGGAGTTGTTTTCTGCAAAGGTTCTTGGGAAGGAGAAGGGTGGAGCCGAGGCTCCATGCAGGGGCTGAGGGTCAGAAGTCAGTCTGAAGTCAGCCTGGGACAGAGGTACAGAGATGTGTTGGAATCTGATGCTGCACAGCTGTGGAGAACAAGCCCCTCTTGAGATGTGAATGTAAATGCTGTAAACTCTGCACTCCCTCCATTGAAAACTTCCAGTGTAAATATGTGTTAATAAACTATATTTTTAAAAGACCCAGCAGTCTTCGCCACACCTTGATTTCCAAAGGAAACAAGACCCTGAGTAAGTATCTGGAACCCCCTGGAAGTTTGCTACCACTCGGCAGAGATCTGGGGTGGCGTGAAACCTTTGTAACTGTATTAAAAAATAATAATAATCAAAGATTCTTGGATTCTGGAAAGAAGACGCCAAGGGTTGTTAAACCCTCTCATATGTTTAGAGGTCATTTGCTGCATTACATCTCCTGTTTAATTTCTGTACATATTTGACAGTACTCCTCTTTGACAGTACAACACTCTGTGGTGTCGCTGAGCTAAAAACACCCACCCACCCAACATCCTTAATCAAACACAGAACACTTTATGCATTCATAAGCAAAATGCCGGTGCTATTTTCCTCATTTCAAACGAGAAGGTTAACTCTCAGTCTAGACAAACCTCCTGGTAGACCTTCTCTTGTGAACCTCAAAGGCCTGCAGGACGCATCATCTCTGAACATGTTTCTTATTTTCCAGACAAGCCCAGGGGATCTGCATCTTTCAATAAAATTCCTGGCTCCATTAAATTGCCTCTTACTGCATTTTTTTTGTTGTTATTGCTTTACATCAATAAAATATATTTTCTTTTTTTAAAAAAAAACCCCAATAACATCAGAAGAGTAGGTTTTCATCATGTAAATGACACGACTTAAGGCAAGCCGTGTTTAAACTATATATTACATTTTTCAGCTTTTCAGAACAGGCTTTCAGGCTCTAAAAGTGTGCGCAGAGGCCTCTTTTTTTTTCTTTGGAAAGAGACGACAAAATCTCTTGGATAGTATCCAATAATATGTTCCCTTATCATGTAAGGTGAACTAGAAACCAGATTATTTCACTCTCAAGGTAAGAGTTGGACTCTGCTGCTTTCTTCTAGCACCACTGCTTCTCCAGCAAGTGATTCCAAATTCACTAGTTGAACCAAATATTGTATGAGGAATCTACAACTTCCTCATTTCCTAGAACTGCAGTGGAACCCTATCATGAGTCCATGTCCAGAAAACAATGTCTGATCCCTTTCAGCTCTACAATTCTGATTCTATGAATGTTATTATGTATAACAAGGCCTTGTCTCTCCATTCCTGTTCCAACATAATGAAGAGGTTGTCAATGGCCAAATCCAAGTGTTCAAGATTAAAAATTGGTCAGATTAGTTAAATTATTTTTTGATTATTCAGATTATACTGAATGCAATTTATTTTGCTTTTGCTTTTATTTTTGGGGGGGCAGACTCCCATTTGGTTTTTAAAACTCTCCCTCTCATAACCATTGATTTTATCTTTATTATCATGTATAATTTGTTATTATAAAACAATAACAGCTGCAGCAGCATAAATTGAAAAAGGCCACAGATTATATAATTCACACCTCACCTTTTTATATAGGCAGTCTCTTAAAATGTTTGTTCCAAATCATTATAGCTCAGTCAGTACAGCATGAGACTCTTAATCTCAGGGTCATGGATCTGAGGCCTACGTTGGGCAAGAGATTCCTGCATTTTAGGGGGTTGGACTAGATGACCCTCAGGGTCCCTTCCAACTCTACAGTTCTATGATTCTATGAATCTTGTAGGTCAGACGTGCACTCTGAATTGCTTCCATAAGAAGACAGATAGGAAAACACCCAGGTGGATTTCACCTTTAGAAGCTAAAACTCATAAAAGAATAAATATGGAAGGTAATTGGCCAAGATATACGGACATTTTGGTTCAAGAAGGACAAAATTATAAACTGAAATCATATGAACAGTTGAAAGGAAATGTATCTGATTGGCTCAATATTATCAGATAAACGAGCTGTATAAATCGGATAAGAAATATGGCTTTCAATTAGAGAAATCCAAGTTGGAAACGGAATCAATAGAACCTAAGATTAAAAATTTGTCTAGAAACTATAATTTGCTGCTGGAGTGGAACACGAAAGATGAGATGGTTAAATCGGTTATGATTGACTGGGCAAAGGATATAGGGCACAATATTATGTTGGAAGATTGGGAAAGATTGTGGAAGACTGGTATAAAATTTTCAGCATGTAATAGCCTGAGAGAAAATGTTATGAAAATGATGTATAAATGGTATTTAACTCCGGTTAAGTTGGCAAAGATGTATCATGGACAGTGTAACAAATGCTGGAAATGTAAACAAATAGAAGGGACATTCTTTCATATGTGGTGGACGTGCTCTGGGAGAAGATTTATAATGAATTGGAAAAAATGTTGGAAAACACATTTAGTAAAAAACCAGAAGCATTTTTACTGGGTATTGTAAACCATGAGATTCCCAGAGAAGATAGAATAGTCTTTATGTATGCCACAACAGCAGCAAGAATATTACTCGCAAAGAATTAGAAGACAGAAGAAATACCAACGATTGAAGAATGGCAGATGAAAATGATAGACTATATGGAGCTCGATGAACTGACCGGGAAACTCCAAGACCAGAGGGATGACGCGGTGGAGAAAGATTGGATTAAATATAAAGTTTATTTGAAGAAATATGCTAAAATTCTTATTTAAAGCAGACAGGTAGAAATAGTTAGGTTACAGAGCTAGAAGATAGATAAGGTTTAGTAATATAGGAAGTAATGTTTAAGATTATAAAAATTAAGATAAGTTAAATAGTATTTTAATATAAGATTAGAAAAAGGTAAGGAAATTACTAAAGTTGAATTACAGAGAAAGCAGTCGGAGAGGATGTGAGGAAGTCAACCCACAATGATTTATAGAAGAATAGTCAGGTTTAGATTTGGGGGGGGGTAGTGGGGTATGGTGTTCTTTTTTATTGTTTGTAGTTTTTGTGTTTGTGTCTTATTATGTTTGTTGTGTTATGACAAAATCAATTTAAAAAATGAAAAAAACATAAGAAGACAGATATATGGTTACTATTTGCTAACTTTGTCCACATCACCAAAAATCTTAGGGATGCATCAATGCAACACATCTATCTGTCTGTCTGTCTGTCTATCTATCTATCTATCTATCTATCTATCTATGCCATTGCATTTTATTTCTCTCTCTTTCCCTCCCAAACATCTTTGAAAGGGACCAGTTGTACCTGACTCTCATCCGAAGGTTGGCTGAGCAAAAACGTTTAGCTGAGACATTCCCCAGTGATGTCCTAATTGGTAAAATGATCTCATTTGGGCAAATGTTATGCAATACTGATGATATATAATTATGAGGCTTAGAAATGCTCACGTACGCCAATCGTATTCACACAAAATCCCACAGCTAAGTCAAAAGGGTTTGCGCTCGAGCCAGGAATGCAGCTCTGTCAATGTTTTTTGGTCAGTAACTATTTCCAAGCATTGAAACAGCAGCAATGTTTAAATAAGAACAAGGAGGCCTCAGGATAATTACTGGTAGAAACCCTTCCATGGAGAAGGCCCAGGCAATTATAATAGCATTATTCTTTGGCCCACTTTCAAGCAACCTAACCAGTTAGCCATTGGGCTGGATTTTGAGGAAAAGGAGATGAAAAAGGTGACCAGTCTTTAAAATAGACAATATTGTTTCTTTTGGGGTGTTTGGGGTGTTAGGGGAGGGGTAGTACCTCTGTTGGGGGAAAACATTGTGCTTCTTTTGGGGTAGTTTGTTCACCTTTGGTCCTCACCTTGCACCCAGCTCTTACCTGTGGCTCCTAGAAGCTGTCAGCATGTGACAACAGTCATATCCCAGGAATGAATTTGATTGGCTGGCTAAACCAGGTGAGGGTAGCCGATGGGTCTCAAGCGCTCAGTGAGTTTGGGACTTCCCCTGCATGTGAAGACAGGCTCCGGCAGATTGAGCAGGCAAGACCAATAGTGGGTCCAACCAGTACTATTTTTCTAGAAAATGAGGTGCTGGAACTCACCATGAACACCTCCCTTGTTCTCTTATAATGGCAACGGAGCCGAAATAATCATGAATGTACAATACGAATCATGTGTTCCTACAATGGCTAAACTATGATTAAGAAATGGCTCAGTATTGGCAGCCTTTGCCTACTTCATTGCTGTTTCACTACTTTATTCAGAACCATAAGCAGAATCCCTGATTAGGTTAACTGGCATTTCAACTTGTTTTGCATGTAATTTGGGGACAGAGTATTTCCTTGCTGGGATTAATTAAAATTAAACAAAATATAGTTTATCCAGCTCTCTGAAAGCAAGGTGTCCTACTTAACAATTGGTCAATATGCAGTATGCATTGCAGTTTTGTATCTTCTTGACAATTATCAGTCATGATAGTAAATCCACTTTAGACTTCTTGGCAGATTTTTCTGCTCTTTCCTATGGTGACATTTACCAGTAGTTTCCTATCCAGGATTTCCTTGTTCTAAATGTTCCTTTGGCCTCTTAAACAAAAGGTTCAGAGGAACACAGTTGTTAACTCAGAGAAGGAAAAGCTTCTTTTTGCTGCATGGCCAATTAAGCATTCAAAACTCAGATTAAACTCTCTGAACATTATTGCAGAGATGCAGGGAGGATCTTAAAAGAAGGGCTTCTCCCTTCAGCTAGTGTGGCTGCCAATTCAAGGGAATGTTACCCCTACATATTGTGACAATGTGTGACTTACGGTGAGCCTAGAAACAAACCATTGTCGCATTCATTTTTTGTTTGCCATCCATCAGTACAGGAATGAGAGTGCTGAAAAGAAGACAGCACTTTGCTCTATGAGCTCAAAGACTGAAATGGCAAACAACTTTACTATTTCTTGAAATCTTATAATTTATAAAAATTATGGACAACTTCTGGCTTATGGCCCTACTTGACCTGGCAGGGTCCTAATTTTGTCTGTGAGGATTTGTCCGGTCTTCTGTAGGTGTAAAGCTGGAAAATGTTGCTGTTTCTTTCATTTCAAAACTAGCCCAAATCCTACCCACATGTTGATATCTCCCTGAATCAAACAAAACACCTGTGTGAATGCATCTGAAGCCAGCCTTGGGTTTGGGGTGGGGTGGGGCTTGATCTAAAGCTGTGTCTCAGAGGTGCTGAGTTCTGCCTGAAATTGGGGGGGGGGGGTCGTCATGCAAGTCAAGAGGAGGCTGTGAGGCCCGCCGAGGCTCGCTGCTGCCACAGAGAGGCCTGCAGTGGCAGTGGGGAGGCCTGGTGAGACCTGGCCCCTCAATATCGGGGAGGCTCAGCCCCATCCCCACAAACTGGGGGGGGGGGGGGGTTGAGGTGTCCTCACCCCCATGGAGTTGGTGCCTATGCTGTGTATTATTGTCAATTAGCCTAATTAAACTTTCTTTAAGATGGCAGGATTTGAGTAATGCTTGTAATGTATGAAGAACTATGGCAAAAAATAGATTGTTTTAAAAAATAGAGAAAATAAGGGAGGCAGTTGAAAAAACAGATTGATAATGGTAACCATGGAAGAGTGGAGGAGAGTCAAGGGAGTCAAGGGATTCAGGGAATCCTGAATGATGATGTTGATGTACAATGTTGGAATTCAAACTGGTTATGCAAAACTCAATAAAAAAAAATTAAAAAAAAAACTTTAAGAAGAAGAAAGTAAAACCACATAAATTGGTTTGCGGAGTCCTGAAATCAATTCAGTAGCTTTTGAAAGAGGCTTAAACTTTCCTAATATTTCTGGATACAGAATCCTCACACAGCTGTCTCATTTCTGCATGGGATCATGCTAGCTCTTCTTGCTGGTCAGTCCAATATGATTTCCCACAGGTGGGTTCCTTGGCTCAGATATCACAGAAGCAGAATTCTTTCTGTCTTTTCATCTTCTTGTAGCCTGAGACCTTGGGATGGCTGATGGACATCTTTTGCTCTGCCTTCGTTGCTCCTTTGCTCTTGCCACAGCCAATGGCCAACTTCACTGCTGAACTTCTCTGCCAGTTGCAAGTCATCTCAGTCACCGACTTGTGTTGAATCTATAGAGGGGGCTTCCTTATTCCCACCTTCAAATGATATCCTAGCTCAAACCTTACTAACATCTTAAAGTCTGCCAAATTATGGGCCAAATAGCCATTCAATGTATCAATGGGGAAGCTGAGCAGCACATCAAGTAGTTTATAATGACCACAGAATAATCATGTTTATAAAGAATTATAGAGCTGGAAGGAAACTTCAGAGTCATCTAGTCTAACCCTGAGACGATGCAGGAAACTCACTACTACAGCTCCCTGATAGGATGGATAATTGAGCCCAAACTAAGAAAAAAAATTCAAAGTTGATAATGTCAGGTTCTGTATTTAGGTTGGAAGAATCAGGCCATAAAATAAACATAAACCAGCAGATTAAAAAGTAAAAACCTTCCCCTTCCCCTGCCCCCCCCCCGCCCCCAAAATACTACTGTTATTCTTGGATATGATAGTTTATAAAATTATGCATGGCATAGAATGTGAATAGAGAAAAGTTTTCTTCCCTCCTTCATAAAACAAGACCTTGTGGACCTCCAATAAAGCTGAATGTTGGAAAATTCAGGACAGATAAAAGAGAGCACTTCTTCATGCAGTGCAGAGTTAAACTATGGAACTCATTTCTACAGGAGGCAGCGTTGGCCACCAACCTAGATGACATTAAAAGAGGATCCAACAAATTCATGAAGGAATTTGGCTATCAATGGCTACTAGCCATTATTGCTATGCTATGCTATGCTATGCTATGCTATGCTATGCTATGCTATGCTATGCTATGCTATGCTATGCTATGCTATCACAGTTGGAGCCAGTAATTCTTCTGAATATCAGTTCCTGAAAAACACAGGAAGGGAAAGTGCTCTTGTGCTCAAATCCTGTTTGTGGGTTTCCCACAGACATCTGATTGGCCACTGATGAGACATTGGCCTGATCCAGCAGGCTCTTCTTATGTTCTTATGTTGATAGCCTGCAGAAGTCGTTACCCCCCCCCCAATCAAATGAAGATGTTGTTGGTTGGCTTTTGATTCAACACATAATTCTACCCACATAAAATGCTCAGTGCATTAATCTAACCAAGTAATGAATTAAACACTGCAGACCTAACAATGATGAATTAAAAAGACGAGACATAGAGAAAATGAAAACAATAGTTCTAGGATTGCTACATTTGAAGCAAATGAAATTCGGGGTTGTTGTTTTTTTGTAAGCCTACATATAAACATGAATCATTTCCAAGTTTGTCCATTTCTTTGCATCTATAGTTAATGCCGTTAAATGCATTGGAACATTTGTAGATTCTTTTATAGATAGTAAAACTCATACAGACACAAACAGAAAAGCGTCTGATTTTCTAGTTCCCAGCAAATGAGGAAAACTGTTTGCTTGGCAAAGGTTCTGCCCATCTGTTTGGATGCAAAAGACTAAATCTGCACTTCCCATGAGAGATAAATCGACTGGTATTTGGAGGAAGGAGCCAACTACCTCCTTTCTTTTTATCTGACTTCCAAAAACTGAGGGAAAAATGTAGCTGCTTGAACAAAATTTCCTATCACCATTCCAAACTTAAATATTTACACATTTAAATGTCATTTACTACGACGACGACGACGACTACACACACACACATGCATCCACAAATTTGTAGATTACTGGGAATCACTGATTTTGAAACTTGGAAATTCTCCTACTGAAGGTAAAGGAACATCTGCCTGTTTTGGCTGAAACCTAGATTCCCCCCCCCCCCCTGCTCAAGAAATCATTCAAATCCACATAGCGCATCTCTCTGCAAATGCAGGGACCAGTCTTTTCAAAGGCTATTGCAGAATCACAGCTCATGGCACTGGATCTGGATTTAAGCCTGTTTGGCATGTCTAAACTAAACACTGGTTTAAAGTGAATGCACACTTCTCATCTCCATTGGGAACGGTGGAGTTGAAGCCAGTGAGAGACAGAGCCAACTAATGCTGGTTTTGTCCCCATCCTCCTCCCTTCTGAGTTAAACAGAGGCAATGCTGAGACTAAGGAAGATGAAACTGACAAGCCACAGCCACCCCTGGACTGGTTGTTAGAAGGAAGACATCAGGCATGGGTGTCATTTGCTCTAATGGATAAACCTCCATTGTGTTTCCCCTGTAAATGAAAGGACACCTTCTGTTTGCAGGTGGCTAGTCAGGATCCAAGCCACTGATGCATGGTAGGCTGAAGTACCATCTCTCCCAGTGAACTTCATTGGAGAATGGAGATTGGATTGCTGATTTCCCCCAATCTAACCATTATACAAACTCTGCCACTGCACCTATCTGACTTGGGAGGTACCGGGTATTTTTCTGTCCTCTCTAAAATGTTCTGCCTCCACTGAAGGAACTGAATCAGGGGAGAAAACCCTGTGACCAATAAGCGTCTCTGCAACAGTAGGTGGTGAGCTGAGACAAAGGCTTTGTGTGCACCGTAGGTTAAGGTTAGTTGCAAGCAAGTTTGCTCAACTTCACTTGAAAGGAAGTTCAGAAAGATGAATGTGTTCGGAAATGGCAGAGTAGTGAAAACTGCTTGCTTGATTTCCTGAGCTACGTAAGCCGACTCATGAATGTGTGCCCGCAATACAAGGAAATGGATTAGCAATTTTTCCATTACGTCTATTGTAATGACAAGAGGAGAAGAACTGGTGTAATGAATTTATACAGGGATCACTCATTCTTGGAAAATCCCAACTTGTATTTTATCCAAAAACTGAGATCCAATGATACCCAAAATTTCAGTTTCATGGCCTGGGGATTTCATCTGTTACATCCTGATAAGCAAGGGTGGGGGATAATTTCAAACCAAGGGCCACATTCAGACCAAGCCAACCTTCTGGGGCCACATGCTGGCGGTGGGTGGGGCAAGATACAAAAGCGGGTGGAGCAATGAATGGAACATTTACCTTTGTTCAATAGACTGGTTTCTACGCACACTCACACACAACACACCCTTCTCTGTCCATCATACTTGCAAGCAAGAGGCATCATCAGACTAGAGTTCAGTACAGTAATACATTCCAGGCAGGCAAAAATACTTAAATGGAGGTTTGGACCAGGCCAGTTGAGAATATGATGGTGGAGGGAGTGTGGCTCAGGGAATGTCCCAAGGGCCAGATAGTGAGGCTTGGGGGACAAAATGCATTTGGCTCCTGGATATTATGTTCCTCATGCCTGCACTAAGGAATTCAAACAAACAAACAAACAAACCCATGGGATTTTCTTCATTTTATCTTCCTAGAAACCATGTAGGATATGTTAGAAAGCTAGCAACCTGCCAATGTTAGATGCCTCCTAAACAAATGAGAAAGGGACATGGGTGGCACTGTGGGTTAAATCACAGAGCCTAGGGCTTGCCGATCAGAAGGTTGGTGGTTTGAATCCCCGCAACAGGGTGAGCTCCCGATGCTCGGTCCCAGCTCCTGCCCACTTAGCAGTTTGAAAGCACGTCAAAGTGCAAGTAGATAAATAGGTACTGCTCCAGCGGGAAGGTAAACAGCGTTTCCGTGCGCTGCTCTGGTTCGCCAGAAGCGGCTTAGTCATGCTGGCCACATGACTCAGAAGCTGTATGCCGGCTCCCTCGGCCAATAAAGCGAGATGAGCACCGCAAACCCAGAGTCGTCCATGACTGGACCTAATGGTCAGGGGTCCCTTTACCTTTTGTTGTTGTTGTTGTTCAGTCGTGTCCGACTCTTCGTGCCCAGAGGCATCCGCAGCTTCAGATTGGATGCAGGAGCTTCCTGCGGCCAATCCGAAGCCGCATCAGCGTCACCGCCTGCCCTGCCTCCTTGTCCTTTTCCCTGTGAATAGTACAAACTGTATGATGGACCATCTTTGTTCTTTACATTTTCCTGACACTGCTCAGAGATTCCCAGGACATTTTGTTTCCTGAGACAGAATGGTGAATGCCACACACATACACACCCCAAATCAAGTTGCACAGCACCCAAGGCTGGCCAAGCTATTTTGACACCCAAGCAGAAAATCCTGCATGCTTCTCTCCTCCTCACTGTCAGTTATTGTGCTGGTCCCGTGGGTTACCAGAGAAGCGAGGTCCAAGTCCGGTCCTTGGTCCAAAGGTTCAACGTAGAGGCAATCCGATGTAGCCGAAGCTGGGTGCAGAGCAGGGAGTCAGGCCAGGTCAGGAACAAGTACGCAGGCAGGAAACCAGGACAGGAACACAGGCAGGAAACCAAGACAGGTCAAAAGCAGGATCTAGCAACCAACAATGTTGCTCCCGCAACCTGGGGCGGGGCCTGACCGCCTTTTATCTTAGGATAATGGTCGGTCCCAACCCCCTGGCGACTTATCACCCTGTCTCGCCTGAAGGTGAGCACTCCTCCTGCGAGTACTCAGGTCTCTCCTTCTATCAGCCCTGATTCTCTGCAGCTCGGGAGACGCCGGTGGGTTACTGACCCAGGAGCCGCCTCAGCCTCAGCCGGTAGCGGGCCAGCTGTTGGTGACGACCCGGCTGACAGCAACGAGGTATTCCCTGCATCTGGAACCAGGGCAGGCTCAGGCCCCAGATTCGGCCCAGCTGGTGCTTGTTGTAGGGGAGGTTGTGCAGACTGAGGCTCCTCAGAATCCGGCCCCATACTTGATTCAGCTAATGTCTGAGGCAGAGGATCTGGTGCAGGCTGAGACTCCTCCAGTTCCGAGTCTGAGCATGGGTCCCAGGCCATCACAGTTATTAACTCAATAACAGGGCAGTCCAAACTGTGCAAATAAACAATATGTAATCAAGACAACACAGTTTCTGCTGTGTCTCATTTCCAAAGGTAACACAAACCCTGGGTAAACGCATGGTCCTCTGTAATCTCACACCACTAAGAGATTGGGGTGGTGTGTAACAATAAAATCAATAACAACAATACTGACATCTCCACCCAGTCCAAAGCCCCTTCAGCCTGGCACAAGGGGAGTTTGGATTGCAGCCTAAGGAAATAAATCAATTAACTAACCATTTGCTATCCATTAATAACTCTCAAAATCAGCTGCTTGTGGCAGCCACCTAAGTCTACCTAATGGCAGGGCTGGTGCTAAAATAAACTGTATCTGCATTTCTCTTTCCAGGAGGCTATTCCTTAAACACTATACAGTACTGTCTGTCGGCCTTGTGCCAATTTAACTTAACAACAAAACCATATTATGCACAAAGGCTTTCAGCATTTACCATTAATCAGTAGGCAGATTTATTTATTTTTTTGGCTATCATTTTTTTGTGATCTGGTTTTAACTTAGTATAATTTAGACCTAATATGGGAGGGGCACTAAATGCAGGTGCTCATATGAGAGAGTTATTTTTAACATCCTTTTGGTAAATCTTGGCTTGCTGGTGATCTCATTTCACCTATCTCCTGAGATTTTATTCCTTCTCTCCAAATGAGTTATATACAAAATGATGAATTGGATCCACTTTGGGCCAGACAAAAGGTTAGACAAAATACATTACATTCAGGATGCTTGAACGATGTATCAGTTACCTTCCCGTGGCACAGGAGCAATAATTCAGTTTCTTAAAATACTCCGTCTGGATTTAAAGGGGTCACTCGAGTTCATTTTGCTTCCATTTAGCAAGGAATTAGTCTAATACAGCCACTCGGTACAGAGAAGGGAAACCATTAAATAAGTAGATTAAAGAGGGAATACCATAACTCGTCTGAGCATGATTTTCGCAGAACCAATTGGAGGATGCCATTGTTGAGTCACTGCCTTTCCACCATTCTCAAAATAGAGGGTTTAAATGTACTGAAACGAGTGTTGCTCAACAAAGCAAAGCAAAAACTCTTGTACAAATCTGACTTTCTTGCCAAAAGAGCACTCTGCTTTCCCTCGCTATTGCCTTTCATGGCCACGTTTTCGTTCCAAATCTCCCCTTGGATGTTTCCCCAGTTAAATAATAGCAATGGCTACTGTGTGTAGAAATGAGTGTCTCCTCCCAAACCTGCCTAATGAAAGAGATGTGAGTTTAACTGGGAGAGTAGTTAAGGCAATTTAGGAGTATTTAAGGATTTAGAAGTATGATTCTCGGTGACCTTGGTTTGGCCATCCTCACATAGAGTGCATTTGTTTCCCCTGTACAGGAGAAGTCAGGGTGAAAACAGACATGAAGAAGAAGACCTACAGTGGGTTCCTCTGGCTTCCTCCGTGGTGCAAAATTTGAATGACAGGATAGATACTACCAGAGAATCATATGCTGGTTTAGCCACCTGTCTAGCCTTAACCTCCATATTTCAGACAGACTCCCTGCCTACCTTAAAACGACAAAAGCTTTACCAAGTACAGTACATTGATCAGCTTTCCCATTCAGGCATCAACTTGTGTTTCTCCTATGTAACTGCTGCTCTGATATACCAATTGTGATGAATAGGAAGCAGAGGCTAGGAAATCAAAAAATCTACCAGCGGGATAGGAAATGGATCTGTGGTTGCCACATGCAGAAATGGACCATTTGTGGCCATCTCATATGGAAGCAGCCTGCGGTATATTTTAACTGAGCCTCTGGTTCGTCATAGGAAATTAGCCTTTCTAAAAAATCTCTCAACATGTTTCCCTCCCCTTATATTCATAACGGCTCCTTTATTTTCCAAGGAAGAATCTGCTGAGTGTATTCTCAGCAGATACAATTTCCACAAAGACAAAGACACACACACACACACACACAAATATATAATGATTAATGACTTGATATAAATATTAGCAGCATACATCAGCATTCTAAGTAATATCGTCCTGTATTATTGTCTCAGAACTGCAGCTTACTGCCTTTCTCTCTGTCAACAATACACTGGTTCGAATGTGGTCACTCAGCCATGAGATCTGTTTAAGAAATAAGTACTTAAATTGTTACGTAACAGTTAGAAAGCCATATAACCACAGTAAGGCTGGCTCCTTCGTACTTTGCCTCAGAATGTCCTGCCAGCTGCTTGAATATATTGAAACTACCCTCTTCAGGAGCTTAATAATAGCCCATTTTATTTTTTATTTTTTTTACAGTCTCTGGTTTTTGTGAGAGAGAAAGGCTGGGACATGTGTCCAAAACTATAATCTTTGCCAAAGCTACACATGCTACTCAGAAATGTATGTTAGTCTTTGCCCAGAATGTATAAGAGAAAATGGGTGGGTGGGCTTTTAGAACAGCCTGTTTAGGGGAAGTCAACAGGAAGCTTTTACCACAAAGTGCAGAGTCCGAGAGAAGGCATTTTCTCACGTGATGCCAGTGCTTGAATTATTTTGGGGGGGGGGGGCAGAGGAGAACTTTTAATGGTAGCCACAAACCTCATCTCAAACTCCTCACAATTTTAGCAAATTTATGCCTTCTAAAAGCCGTAGTTAATGAAGGTTTCATAAAGGGAATGGGGACAGGGCCCCTCTAGCTGTCCTGTAACTCAAGTACTGCATAGCTTGTCAACCACTATAACCACCTTCTGTGAATAATGCTACAAGAGCGGACCAAGGGATTGCTTCAGTTCCTAAGACACTTTTGAGTGGCCCAAGGACTTTTCTTCTCAGTTTTCTTTGTAAACAGTTACTGGAGAAATATGCATTAAAGGGCAGTCAGGACGCGATGGTGTCTCTGACATCACGAAACTCCATAGTCATCACAATCATCATCGGGTTTATTTGTATGTTACCATGCCATGAGAAATTGCTGAAAGTCACTAGCAATGAGAACAACAATATAAATAATTGAAAATAGCAATGGCATTTCGTAATAAAAATAACTGAAAGTGAATAACCCTCAACTTATGCCATAGTAATGTTTCATTTTAATTTGATCTAGAGAGTTGCACAATTCACTGGGGGATAGAAACCAAAAACCACCAAAAATAAAGTGGGGGGGGGGTTGACAACCTAGCCACATGTTCTAGTTTTTAAAAAACTAGCCACACATTCTATGTACTGCTATCAAAAAGAATAACAACTATTCACCATTAATGAGTTTTTCTTAGGTAACAGAAAATGCAAAACAAATCATATTTTGAAAAATCATTGGAATTGTAAATACATCTTTGAGACTCTGAGTTTTCTTCATAATGCTCTGCTGAATGTATATTGTTAGAACAATAAATCACGGGGAATATTGTATAAACGATTTATACTCTTCCTGCTGTCAATGATTCCATACATTCCATTTATGTGAGCTGCACATTTATCATAATCGGCTATATGTTTAGCTGCAGGGAACAAAACGTAACATTGATTTAGTTTTGTGGACTAAAGAAGACCAAAAAAAACCCCCACCTTATTAACTGTTATGATTTGCATTCCCTTCCATTGTGATCATCCCACATCAAGGCAACAGTTCAGATGTTGGCAGCCATGGACAATGTGCGTGCAAATGTTATTATGTGGTTTAATCTCTGTCTCTCCCTGCACCCTGCTGCCCTGCACCCCAATCTAACAAAGGACAGCAGCAGTACAAGTAATTTATGTACTGTTGTGACATGAACAAGGGGAAGGGGTTGATGGTGCACCCCCAAGGTCAAATGCAGCCTTTCCTAACCTGGTGCTCATGCAGATGTTTTGGGCTACAATTCCATCACCCCTGAGCATTGGCTCTGTTGACTGAGGCTGATGGGAGCTGGAGTTCAAAACATCTGGAGGGCATTTGGTTGTGGAAGCAGTGGATGACATTTTACCAGCCTGGAGAAAATAATTACAGAGTCTTAAACTTAACCCTGGCTTGCTTTACTTTTTCAGATTTTATTCCACTAAACAGTCTATGCATTTTCATAGCAATGTAATTATTTTTAAAAAAATTCTGGGGCCCTGATCTAGCTATAACCACGAGCAACTAGTCACACATAATAACTCTTGGCCCTGAATGTAGAGGCACATCCAAATTGTTATCAGTCAACAGATGTATCCAGTCAAACAAAACTCAAATCAGCATCCCTATGGAGATAGGTGTGTGTATTCACATAGCCAGTGACCATTACATTCTGCTCATATTCACTGATCTTGGTTGCTGAATCAGGGCAATAGCCAGTGTGTGTGAGAGAGCGGGGTGGGAGAGAGAGAGATTGCTCCCAATGTTGTTGCACATGCAGATCAGCAGCAAGGAGAGGAAACGGAAGCTGTCACAAACCTCACTATTGCATCATTAACCAACAAAACAGATAAGATTCCCCTTATGCTGGGGTTAATTGTTCATAATTTATTTTCTTTCCTTCCTTCCTCACTTTGGCTGCTTTAAGTCACCAGTTCACAAACTCTACAGAGGTGGGGAACCTTTGCCTGCTAACCCGATTATATGTCATAGAGGCTGGGTGCAGAGGAGTGGTGGGAGGCATTAGCTGGGGAACCCCCCCCCCCAAGGGAAAAAGCCTCAGAGCCAGGGAACTGGTGGTGGGATGATGAGATGTCAGAGGGAGAAGAAAGAGCGGACTGAGAGAAGGAGGTGTCGCAAGCTGAAGAGGCAACAGGGTTTAATGAGCAGAAAGAGGTGGTAGCAGAGCGCAGTTCTGATTCAGAGGCCGAAGCAGGGACGGCGGCCAAGAGGCTGAGTGGAGGCAGGCTGCTGAAGGGAATCTCCACCATTCATGTTGCAATCAGCTCCCACCTCCCCTAGACTCCCAGAACATGCAGAGAAATGGAAAGAGCAGAGGAGAGATTGGCTGCATGCACATGCAGTCTCCGAATGCTTGGGGAAAAACCATTGAGAGGAGGGGACTTAGGCAGCTGTGGGAAGGCAGGGACCTTCAGTCCTCACCACTGCCTCATTGGGGCAAGTCCTACTGCGAAGTGTTGCTGGGATCACTTGACCAGCACTGTTTGGGTTTCTATGAAGAAAGAGTTAACTTCACTGACATCATGTTTGACCTACACCTGACTCCAGTTCCTGATATTAGTCTTGCCAACCCTCCCCAACTGGCCTGCTAGGCCATCTTGGCCAAGCCATATATGATGTCAGGTGTGGGGGAGCTACAGTTGAGCCAAAGGGGGCTTAAAAGCACTGCAAAGGCTTTTTGCAAGTGACAATCAAATGGTTCTTTGGGTTAGCATAGCGCAGTGAGCAGTTCTTTACAAGCCCCAACCAACAACTGATCCTCAGGGCTTGCACAGAGACTATAAGGGTAGTCGTGGAAGCAGAGAGAGAGAGAGATCTAGCCATTCAATCTACCAATGTTTACACTTCATTTTCAGAGGCCAATGGATTGTTGCATTTATTTTTTAAAAAATGTAAAAGGGAAACCACAGACGTTTTATTTCCTCCTGCTTTTAGATGTTGAGATGATGTTCCACTACTTGCATTTCCTGTCACAGGCATGAAAGTTGCAGGTAGTTGTGTTGATTGTCAGAGGGCAGGTAGAAATCCAAAAAACAACAACAAGTGACTAATTTCACTGACTGTGCTTGCACATTAAGCATCTAGTTTGGATTTTCTATGCTTCATTCATTCACTTCTTATGGGGCACCTACATAGGTCACTTGCAGAGGGCCAGTTTATTGACCATTCCCCCAATCTGTTTGCACAAAGTTTTCAGGGGACTTAGATGGCCTCGGCTATTCAGTGGGGATTCATTATTATTTGTTTGTAGGTACGTTTTATATGGTGCAATTGTTATCCCATACTTTCCATTGCATTTCCCTATCATTTTTCCATTATAGCAAAAAAGTACCCTGAGAGCCAGTGTGGTGTAGTGGTTAAGAGCGGTAGACTCGTAATCTGGTGAACCGGGTTCGCGTCTCCGCTCCTCCGCATGCAGCTGCTGGGTGACCTTGGGCTGGTCACACTTCTTTGAAGTCTCTCAGCCCTACTCACCTCACAGAGTGTTTGTTGTGGGGGAGGAAGGAAAAAGAGAATGTTAGGCACTTTTGAGACTCCTTCGGGTAGTGATAAAGCAGGATATCAAATCCAAACTCTTCTTCATCTTTTTTTGAAGAAAGCAGATTTACTGCCCCAGAGCATCAAATCAGCTTTACTTGTGCCACCTGAATTTGATACTATGGGAATTAATCCATCCTGAAAATAGCAATACCCTGAGGAGGGGGTGCCCTGTCAATCGACTGCCACCTTCCTGTGCTTTCCCTTTGTTTCCACCATATTTTCTCAGCCTGTAGAAAATCTGGCTTTTTTGTTTGTTTGAAAAAGCAAAGTGGTGCAATCACCACAGGTGTAGCTGTCCTTAGTGTTACACTTCTGCCTTTTTGAAGTGCAGTCTTTTATTTATTATATTGATTTATAGTATTTATTATCCATCATATGAAGGTGATTCTGTTAGCTCTCTCTCTCTCTCTCTCTCTCTCTCTCTGTGTGTGTGTGTGTGTGTGTGTGTGACTTAATGATTCCCAGTATCCAGCCTACAATTCCATGGTTTCACCCAAACATTTCTGTGCCATATTCCACAAAATTGCTTTGCTTCTAAACCAGGGACATTGCCGACCTTTTGGGGGCCAGTGAGCACATTTGCAAAATGGGCAGCACACACCACAACCTATTCCATTGCCTACAGCAGAATGTTTTGGTGGTGGTGGAGGGGGCCCTGTGGGTTCCAAGGAAGGCTTCTGTGGGTACCTGTGTGCCCACATGCACCATGCTTGAGACCCCTGCTCTAAACAGCAAGAGAGGAACTCTTCAAAGCAAATAAGAAGGGTCTTAACAGTTGAAGGTATGTGTATATAAACATTCCTGTTAACTCCAAAACTCCACTGAGTGTACATTTTCCACTAGTAATCCTTGGTAATCCTTTAAATGCACCCCTCCCCCATCAAATAATCAGCCACCTGGAATCTAGCAGCTTTCCATGAATTCATTGTGTGCTTGAGACCTGATTGCCTTCAAACGATCGCTTAGCCTTTAATAGTGGGCCCAGAGGGATTAACCCATGTGCAACTGCATCCATAGATAAAGTATTATATTCACTGTAAAGCTGGGAAGCCCATAATTTCTTCTGTTGTACGCTGAAGCCGTTCTTTCAAAGGCCAAATCCATCCTACAAATCTGCCTGGAGATCAGTTACTGACCCTGCTGTCATTTGATCCTAGCAGCCAGTGGCAAACACTTTAATTGTACTGCCCAGAAAATATCAAATGGAACGCAAGTCCTCTGATGGCTCTACCATCAATGGACTTAAATGTGGCTGGTGCGCAGGGGGTGATGGAGAGAGATCTTCTACCATGGACAACCAAAGTTTAAGGAGATGTTTCTACCCAGGGAGGCCAAATCAATAGTTACTTCTAGTCAGGCTAGACTTCTGCGTGAGGCCATAATTGCTAGCTGACCACCTAGGAGAGTTGGAAGGGGAGATGGATTGACCCACACATTGAGTTTGAGACCACATAAAATTATGTTTTAGGAGCATCTACAGTGGTACCTTGGTTTCCGAACGTAATCCATTCCGGAAGACCGTTCGAGTTCTGAAATGTTCAAAAACCGAAAACTCAAAACAGAAGTCTCAACACAGACATCTCAATATGGAAAACTCAATATGGAAGCCACGTTTCCGGTTCGACTTCAGAGGCGCATTCAAAAACCGAAGCATTTACTTCTGGGTTTACAGTGATTGAGTTCCAAAACATTTGTCAACAGAGACATTTGAAAACCGAGGTACCACTGTATATCAATGGATTATGGTAGCACTCTCAGGGCTTTGGGTCATCAGAATGAGCAACAAGCTAGGGCAGAGGCAGCGGGGCACAGCAGGGATGGCTTGCCATATTTTGAAGCAGGCAAAATAATGCATCTGCTATCTAGAGAGGGAGCCTGCAGTAAAACCATCAAATGTGGACACCTAAGTACACCACTGATGACTATCTCTCAGGTCCTACCTCTAAACTGAGGTGGAGTACCTCAGGGGCCAGGTGCAACCCTCAAGGGATTTCCATCTGGCCCTTAGGACATTCCCCAAGCCTCATGCTTGACCAGCTCTGCTCTGCACCCTCCTCAAGACATTTTGCCTAACAGGAAAGTGTCCTTGAGCTGTGAGTCTCTTGCTTTCCTGGATGGAAGACGGGGAAGTGTGTGGGCGGGTGTTAAAATCTATTTGTATGCTGCTTGCCCTTGGTGAACTGTACTCAAAGGAGCTTGCAACATCAAGCAAGATTATATAAGAGAATTGATTACTAGACAGGGGGTCTTTGTTTAGGAAGAAATGTGATGCTTTTTATGGAATGATTTTAAGGAAGTACCTTCTGAAGCTGTCTAGTAAAGAGAAAAAGCTTATTGTGCCATGTATGCTGCTATATTGAAAAACCTAAAAAATAAGATAGGCAGGTAAATAGGTAAACAGATAGTCAGTGTGGTGTCATGGTCAGTGTTGGACTAGGACCTGGGAGACCAGAGTTGAAATCCCCAGTCAGCCATTAAGTTTACTGGGCCAGTCACTCACTCTCATCCTAACCTACCTCACAGAGTTGTTGTAACGATTAAATGAAGAGCGGGGAGACCACAGTCACTACTTTGAGCTATAAGATGCTAGTGCATTTTATATGTGCATAAGCTACATGCACTGGTTTTATAGATGATATATAATAAATTAATGTTGCAAGCTTTATGACACCACAAGGCTCATTTGTTTCTTTTGCTGCAAGATGGTAACCATGCCTCTGTCACCCCTTCTGGGAAATATTATTATTTGCATTTTTATCCCACTTTTTGCTCTAAGGAGCTCACCATGGCATATGCGGTTCTTCCTCTCCTCATTTAATCTGCAGAACAATCCTGTAAGGTAGGTTAGGCTTAGAGGCAGTGACTGGCCCAGGGTCACCCAGTGAGCGTCATGTCTGAGTATGGATTTGAACCTTGGCCTCCCACGTCAAAGTCCAGCACTCTAACCACTACACCACACTGGATTGCTTGATAAGGTTGTTTCATGCAAACATTTAACCTAAATGGCACTCTTCAATCACAAAAGTGATAAACTGCTAGAGAGTCCATATTTTAATTCAAAGCAGTCAATATGCAGGATTAGTTTGTATCGGTGCCATTCACAAACAATTTGGGATGCCTATGCTTGTCATTTTTTTAGAAACAACAACCAACCATCCCTCTGAAGCATGTCGAGTTGGGGAAGCAATTTGTACATTTAATACCACCAATTCAAATGTCATGGGTATGTGATCATAAATCAAACCACCAAGTATAAAAACAAATCCTAAAAATATAGCCGCTACCATGTTGAGATTTGAAATAAAACAAAACCAGAAGATGGATACCCTGGTGAACATGAGAACGGGGGATCATTTGCCATTAGCTTACAAGAGGGTAGCTACTGAACAATTACCGTCTTCTAGGTCCCAGTATGTTTAGGAACAGTGCAGTCCATTGCCAGCAATGCCACATATACCACACTGCCACATGACTGAGGATTTGTCATTATTCAAGATTCCAGGATAATGATAGATCCTCAGTCATGTGGCAGTGTGGTATATCTGGGGTTGCTGGCAATGGGCTGCAATGCCTCTAAACATACTTTGATAATCAACAATAATAAAACTGAACAAGTTAAGCTTTCCCCTGCTTGAGTAATTCCCCACCCTCCTCAAAGTCCCATTTGTCTGCATTTGGAGTGACAGGAGGCCAAACTGTTCCAGCAGTTTTAAAAGATTCTGAAGAGGTAAAGGCATAAAGAAAATTGTGTGATGAAGGTCTTTGAGGCTAATAAAATAAAATGGATGCCCATCCTGTTGGTGTTAAAACACCCAGCAGAAGTTGAACTTAATATTGAATTCATGTTGGAGAAGCACATTTTACACAGAGAGACCCTGAATTGGGGGTGGGGGGTTATGATTAGTACAGGAAATGCAAGTTGGATAGGAAAGATCCCCAGTTCTTTCAAACGGCAGAGATGTCTTGAACCAACTCAGTAGGTGAGACCCAAAGACGTCTCCTCTCCTGATGTGAGGTTGAAGAAGGAAATAGGAAATGAGGTCAGCAGCCCTAAGTGTATCTAGCAACTGAGGAAAGGTGAGTTAGCACATTTTAGGTCAGAAAGAGAGTCTAGGAAACCGGAAGGTACCTGTCTCTACTCTTTCCCATGCAGACAAATCGGCCTCCAGTGCAACACTTCCAATAGATTCTCCATGGCTGAGGTTGGGGAGCCTTGTTCAAGCCAAGGACCACATTCCCACAAATCTTCTAGGGGCCACAAACTGACTGGCCAAAACAAAAGTAGGCATGGCCAAATGGGGTTTCTTCCCAGCCCCATGCTCTGTAACAGCCTCTGAAAGACAGGCTCCTATGCTGTGTCTAAGCTTTTAGAAAATACTATTGGATCTAATAGGGATTTCCCCACCCAAGCCTAATTGCATTGTGGGTGTGTTGTGGAGGAGGGTTAGTGCTGCCTTCCTCAGCTGTGCACCCAAATGTCTCCCCAGTACCAAAGTCCAGCACTCTAACCCCTCCCTAGGGATGCTGCTGGTACCCAGTAATCCTTGCAATAAAATGAATTAAAAAATAAATGAGAATGTGCTATTTAAAATTCAGTAAGCTGGTTTTAAACCATGGGCAACCTACCTGCTTGGAATCACTATTTACTATCCCAACTATCTTCCAAATGTATCCGCAAATGGCACTCTGTCCCAGCAATACAGCAACTTAACCTCCACAGTTTAACCTTTGACTAGGGCATCTAATTATTTCCAGATCAGATCCCAGTTCCCACAATGAGTGGCTTGTCAGAAATCTGCTGGGGTCTCCTTAGAACTCTCACCTTCCATCATAGCGGAACTGCACTAACGTTGTATGATTGCCCAACAGTATCAATGCCCCTCCGTTGTCTCCCCGTGGGAAGAAAAGGGGAAAAAACAGGACAGTCAAAGGGGAAGCCGGATGGCGCCAAAGTCCTCAGCAGGATCTTGTGCTTTGACATTTGTTCACTCATTCCAAACCCTGGTCGCTAAATCAGTCCATCATGTTTCATGGCCAGAGCAGCAGCACTCGTGCCCAAGCAGGGAGCCACATTACCAAGTTTGGCGTAAACTCAAAGCTTGAGTTTGTGGAAGCACATAACAATTAAGGAGTAAAACACCCTAAAAGCGGGTGGGGTGGACCCATAGCATCCAATGAGGACTGAGCATGCTTTGTGGCCTCTGTTAAGAACATATTCATGGAAGACAATCTTTCTCGGCTATGAGTGATCGCTAAAGCAAGCAAGCAAGTGGCCACAGACTACTGAGTGTTGCAGGGGAAAAGGAGCAAAAACCCCAGCAGAAAGGAAGAATGGCATGGAGTATCCTAGAAAAGGGTGTGGCTAGCTAGCTGGAACCCTGAACAGGAGCACTTCACTTTCGTTGCAGACTGGACTGTTTCCAAAAGTCCCACCTAGAGTGGGCAGGTAAAAAGGATGGCTGTAACAGCTTTAACAGTCATGTGCAAGAGGGGATTTCAGAAGGTTTGGCTTGCATGAGAAGGTACAAACCTACTGAAGTCCCCTCTTCTACACAGCTCTTAAAGCCCTGCCCTCTTTTTCACCAGCTCACCTGAGATCTAAGCTAGATGCTTGCAAGCAGATCATGAAGACCTGCACAAGCAGGTCCTGAACATGTCACCCTTTTGTCTCACCCCAGCATTTGATATGCAGACATTGGTTCTATTGATAGAGGTTCTGTTTTGTTATCCTGGCTAACATGAAATAGGAGTGGAGAATATTGGTGGTGGGAAAGGCCCAAGTTCAGGAGCACCCCCAGAACATCACACAAGGCGAGGAGTGGGGATCTTCCCATTTGGCATGCAGAAATGCTTGCACAGATGGAAGGATCATAGACTTGTAAAGTTGGAAGAGACCATGAGGGCCATCTAGTCCAATCCCCTGCAATGCAGGAATCTTTTTGCCCAACATGGGGCTCGAACTCATGGCCCTGGGATTAAGAACCTCATGCTCTACCAATTGAGCTATCTTTTCAATATGTTTGGGTGTTTCTCTTTTGTTTGTTTGCTGCTGTTGTGGCAAATGTTTAAATATGGATCTGAAGTCAAAACAGCCTTATTTCTGTTTTTAGATTTCAGGGAATGGGTGGCACCAGAGGGAGGGGCAGGGGGGCAAACAAGGATCCCCTCTCTGCACACACCCCCCCATTGCTGGACCCCTGCCATTATCATATACTATATTTTTTTCAGATATTTTAACATGTGGGGCACAATTCACTAGAAATACACCTTGCACCTTATGTGCCACCCACAAAACATTTATGTTGCTGCAACTGTTTCAGGACAGTCCTGTAATGAACATGTGTGTGCATATGCACATTTATGCATGAATGTGGTTTTTATATATTGCTTCTTTGTTTCCAGGCTGTAGTCAACATGCAATATACTGTATTGTGTTCATTCCATTTTTTTAAAAGTCAGTTAATAATGCTTTCTGCTGCAATGCTTATTCTTGATCCAAGATTATAGAATTATATTTCATCTTCAGTGATTCCTGCCCCCACCAAAAAAAAGGCATCTGCCAGAATATAGAAAACTGGCACTGAGCAAATCCACCATCAAACATCTTGAGGGGCACACACATTCATAAACAATTAAGCTAGCCATAGTGCTCAGGGAGATCAGGAATCTATCTGGCAGCCTTAGCATTTGCCTGTATTTCAGCATTCCAAACAGACCATAGCTTTTTTTAAAAAAATCCTCTTCTGTACTAGAAAGGATCCAAGTTCATAGCATAGTAATCTACAACATCCTGTTTGGCTGGTATTGAATACTCATCTTTATTTTCTCCCTCATCCAAAAAAGAAAAGAAATTCTCACCTAGTTATCCCAACAAAATGGGGATTTGGGCTGCATACAGTACTTCTAGGAGTACATGTTTTTTCTACGTCGTCCATACACGCACATTTTTTGCCCCTGAAAAAAAACTTATTGAGAAATAATCAATGCAGGTCGATTCTGCATTATCCTGCAGGGTGTCCATTTGAAAACACATGTAGTTGGTCCTGGCAATGAGGGATATATTCACACCTGCCCAGTGATGTGGGTGGGTGTATACCAAGATCAGTCACCACTTCCTTCTTCGTTACCTGTACAGGGAGGAAAAGGCATGGATAACCTAATCAAGAGGTTGGTTTTCAAATGCATGCCAAATAACCACACCATAACCTTGTGGATGGCTGGATGTAAAATGCTGAGGATGAGCAATTCCAGACTGAGAAAAACTATGAATGTGCTACAAATGGGTTAGAAGGAAGGAAAGGAAGAGGTGGGAACTTAAAATGGTGCTACGAAATCAGTCTTCACCAAATATAGTTCTTGTGAACATCTAAAGCAGCGCCATGTGTTTCACCTGAAGACAACCTTCCTCAAAGGCATTTATTGACAAAAAGGTTCTCCCATCAAGGCAACATCTCTCTGAAGCCTCCTTTGAAGATCAACATAGACTCTTTGCTATCCATTATGTCTCCAGTGTGAACTACATAACGGGAAATAAATTATAGGAGCTGGGAAAGAGGGAGGGTCCAGAAGACCAGAGAAGGAGGAGAAAGTATTTTGCGTCAGATCATCCCTGATCATTTCGCCTTGTTTATAGATGACTTTGTCAAGTGCGTTATTAAACATGTGTCTGAAAACAGGAAGCAGCTGCCAACATCCTTCTTAGCTGGAGAAGTTGCCACTTCCTGTAGACAACCTGGTTGTAGTGCACAGCTGGAGCAGGAGCTCTTGCTTTGCTCGGCTATTTTTTATGCACAGGAATGCAGAACTGCAGAATGAAGAAAATATATGGGGAATGGACAAAGCGCACTAGCAGAAGGTCCGAACCTCAATCCTCGGCATTCCTCAGTGGAGCTGGAAATGCTCCTTGTCAGAAACCCCGGAGAGCAGCTGCCAGTCTGTGTAGGCAATACTGAGCTAGAGGGATGAAATGAGTGTGGCTCAATACAGTTTGTACTGTATCTATGTGCTTTTTACAGACCCAAGGATTCCTAGGTTAGCTAAATGAACCCCAAACCCTGTGTTTGTAAAACAGCACCAAACCTTAAATGCAGGTGGGATTAACAAGCACATTACAACCTTGTCTCCCAAATGCTGTTTTTTAATATAACTGGAAAAGGCTATTCAGTGCATGTTTATTTACTTGCATTATGGGTTGTTGTTTTAATCTGCTTCTCCAGTGCATGAGGGAGCTGGCAGATTATAATGGAATATGCAGTTCCTCCCACTCGAACCCTAATAAAAACCAACCCACTTAGAAAAGAATTGCAAGACAGCTGCAAAAAGGGAACCCACACAGCAAGCCAGCATTTGCTTCCCAAGGCATTCCTAAACAGGAGACTTTTTCCTTAGCTATCAAAAGATTAAGAAAGAGGGACATTTCTGATCTTCCTCCAGGAGTTCATTCCAGATCTTGTGTTCCACCTCAACTGCTGATTGGATGTTTGGGTATGGAATCTTCTGACCAGGGTCCAGTCCCACAGATCTTCGCAAAGAGCTGAGAGAAGGTGGCAACAGGCTGGTCTTTTCTTTCTTTCTTTCTTTCTTTCTTTCTTTCTTTCTTTCTTTCTTTCACAAAACATGAAAAACCAGATAAAACCAAAACACAACTACATATCACAAAAAAAATGAACCATGTACAAAACAAAACAAAATAGGCATCTAGTTGACCACTGTGAGATGTTGTTGCACCAGCTGTGCCACTGGCCTAATCCTAACATCTCTAGCTATTTTGCTTTGTATTGCTTGAGCAGCACTTCTGAAGTATTCTGATTTGTTTCTTAGTGAGAACTGTTGCTTGGCAGCTGCCAGCAATGCAAGATTCACCTCCATCATGGGCTGAGGGAGTTCCAGCTATTCAGACCCACTCTCTGGCCCCAGAGTTCATCCCACTCAGCAGTAGTACCCAGAGGGCAATGACATGGAAGACCAAAGATGAAGACAGGAGATGCCAGTCAACTTGGATAATCCTGGCACCCTAGGGACACCTTGTTATTTCTGTTCCGGATACCAGACTTGAATATATTTATTATAACTGTCTTTCGTAAGCCACCTTGAGAGTTTCTTTGGCGCTATGAAGAGGGATATAAGTATTCTAAACACCTAAATATGATTTCTGCAGCATCCTACTAAATCCAGCCAGAGACATACCGTACTTCTGAGTAAAATCTCTGAGTTTAACAGGACTAACTACTTCCCCAAGCCTGCTTGGACCTCCGTCTCAGGTATGGATATCCCAACTTGGAGAATGTATTTGCAGCATAGCACGATAACAGTATGGCAGAATATAACCTGCAAGGTCCAGGTTCACAGACTGTAATGCTGTTTAGAAAGGATCCTGCCTCCTTGGAAAGTGCCATGGTCCTGGAAGACACCTACAACCATATGGTATACATGGAGAACACAAGCTGCCCAACAACTTCACATTCCACAGAGCCACAGAGTTTCTGCACTTTCCACGTGCACCAAAGGATCTCACATTTGCCAGTTGTGCAACCGGAGCAACATTTGTCTGCAGCCCATTCCTCCTGTGTGGTCTCCATGCTGTGCCTGCTGAAAGTCAGTCCCATCTTCTGTTTCCCTCAAAAAGATTTTGGGAGGAGAGTTCCCTTTGGCTTATGAGGTCAGTTTGTATACACACCCACACCCAAAAAAGTCATCTGGTTTGGCTTAGTTTTACCGTGTGAGAGCAGGATGGTAACAGAGGCAGAGGCAGGCACACACACACACACACACACACACACTCAACCAACTCTGGAAACAACCCTCACCAAATCTTATGTCACATATTAACTTTTTTTTTTATTACATAGGCAGCAGTTGGCAGATTATTATTTTTAATAAACCCACATAAATATGTACAAATATCTAGCAGTACTATTAAACGCTAACATTCTTTGGCAGCATCCCTCAGCATGGGTATGACGGAATAAAAAGAAAACTGAGATTGTCATCTAGGAAGCTCATGGACACCTTAAATACAATTTAGGCTGCAATCCTATGCCCACCTACCTGTGCTTAAGCCCCATTTCACTTAGGGTCCCCCCCCCCACAGTACATATGTACTGGCTTGCACTGCAACTGATTGGTTTTCTTGTAAACACATATTACCTGCAAATCATATTATGTGTTATCTTCATAGACTCTGTGAGCCCTGCTCATTTATTCTAATTGTGCATCATGAACACAAAAGGGCAGGACTGGGGGAGAGCATTGCAGAAGCAGGCTCTGCCTTATGACTTACATTCATTCATTCTGTGTGAAAATCAGATCGCCTAATTCACTTTAGGGAATCTACTAAATGTTATGCTGTTTTGTGCTGATTGCACATGATCTATAAAGCGGGGTGGAGGGGGGACGAACATGATGCCCTTCAGATATTGTGGGATTCCAACTCCCATAATCCTGAATCATTGGCTGTGCTAGCTGAGGCTCATGGGCATTGTAGTCCAACAACATCTGGAAGGCACCATACTGGGTATCCCTGCTATAAAGTAATGTTTGCAAGCACTTAACCAAGTCTGTTTTCAAAATCAAGAAAGATATGGAAGCACACACTGCAGAAGCTCCCCTTAACACGAGATAACTTCGCTCTCTTGTATTATTGCCTGTATGGTGCTTTACATGCTAGGGCTATCTGGGTGTGTCTCTTTGTTGAATGTTACTTGTCACCTTGCAGCAGGCATTTCAGACAGATCACTTGTTTGTTCTACACAGTATAAGCTGATATGATTTCTCTTGCCGTTGATACCTCAGTCAGTAGAGCATGAGACTCTTAATCTCAGGGCCTGTCAGGGACTAAGCAGAGGAGAAGGACACTAGAGATGGGGGTGATGTCAGGGGCTGGGCAGAGGAGGGGGAGTGGTGGAGACCGCCTCCCCATCCTGACCCTTCCAGGGAGGAGGAAGAGAAAGACAGTATAGATTTACAACAGTGGTTTGTGGGAGGTCATAGCTCAGAGGCAGATGAGGGGGAAAGTTGGGAAATAATCGGAGGAGGAGGAGGAGCAGGCAGAGCTGGAGCAGCAGCTGGCTGACACATTGTCACTAAAAAGCATTTCAGACCCACCATTTCCCAGAACCCAGTGAGCCTTAAAAGTAAGAGTGCAAAGAGGAGGTGATGTTGACAACGAATGAGGAAGTGGGAGAGAAGGGGGAGCGGAGATTCACTCGGGACAACACCATTATCCAAGAGGCTGGGTTCTATAGCAGGGGTCAGCAAGGTTTATCTTGCCTGGGCCAGATCAGTTCCACATATATCCCTCCGTGGGCCAGATCACACACGTGCCCACAATTTCCAGCATCTACGCATGCGCAGACACGATTTCCAGTGCCACGGAAGCAAGTCCCTGAGCCATGCTGCGCTGGCTTAGAGCAGCACGCGAGCGGGCAACTCGGTTCGGGGGCGGCTCGTGGGCCAGTCAAACAATCTCTGCGGGCCGCTTCCAGCCTGTGGGCTTTAGGTTGCTGACCCCTGTTCTATAGCCTCTTTCTGTAAAGTTTGAAATAAAAAAGGCCTGTAAGAAACTTTTCCTTCCTGGGCAACCAGCCAGGGGCCACTGACAGTGGGTTTGAGCCCACATTGGACAAAAGAATCCTGCGTTGCAGGGGGTTGGACTAGATGACCCTCAGGGTCCCTTCCAACTCTCCAATTCTATGATTCTGTGATTTTGCAAGCTGATCTTTTAAGGGTGGGTTGTATGGAGGAAAAGCAAAGCAAAGATCAAAAGGCAGAACTAAGCTGGCATTCAGCCCTACAGGTCTAACGTTTCCCTATCTGGCACTTGGTCACAGATAGCAACAAAGAAGGAATGGGCACATCTATAACTCTGATCCTAAATATGTGCACCATGGCTGGTACATTTAGTCTAAATTTGGTGCACTACAAGCATATAGAGTAGCTCTCCATCTTTATTATTCTGACCCATAGGACCATGCTCTAGCAAGCAATTCATATCAGTGACTGAGCAGCCAGTCAACTTCAGAGTTGAACCAATTGCTACTGGTGCCACTCTCAGCTCAGAAGGCCTGAGCGACATCTGTCAAGGTATAGCTGTCAGAGCAGAGGTGATCCAGCACCAGAGAACTGAAATGAACCAGAGCCAGTAATACACTGTTGCTCAGGCAAGTTCCCAGCCCAGACAGAAAGGCTTTTATGGTCTTTGTCCAGGAGGATCTGGTGACCAACCTGGCTGGGTGGGACCAATTCAGAGTCACTGCCAGGAAGATTCTCCACACTGTGGTTTGATTCTGAAATTTGTACCTCCCCCTTCAATGGTCAATTGGGATTTCCAGGGCAGCTAGCTCACTAAATGGAGAAGGTGCATTGGTACTAGCCCTGGCAGCATATAACAATATATACGATCAGATTCCATCCTGACTCCATGAGAAGCAAAGACAAGCAAATACCAGGCATGCCCTGCCTGTCTGAATTGGAAAAATACAATGAGAAATATGGGCTTGTTTCTGCTTTGTCCTTTCTTTGCTTGCCCTGTTTTGTTTCTTGAGCTACATGTAGAACCACTAGATTAGATACAGACCAACAGCACGATCTGAGATATCTGGGAACCTGCTGGGAATAAATGAACGGGGTTTTAGATCCTATTTACTTTATAAGTTGAATCCCTTTTCCACAATAACCAACTCTTCTGGCTATTGTCATGGAAGTTCAGACCCATTAGGAACTATTTTTCTAAATAATTTCTTATTGGTTACCGTAACCACTTACATCAGAGATGGAACTTATTTTACTATTGGCTCAAATTACACTTCATCTCAGTAAGCAGGCTGGCTTCCACTAGTCTCATATTTCAATTAATATGCTAAGCATAGTCCGAGTGTTTGAACTTCTATGGAACCCTGTCATCAGAAATCCAAGGCACTGCTCAAACAGGAAGTGAGGCTTCAAGCTATCCTAACAGCTGGAGTTGTGCTTTGCAGTTCCTGTTGGCTGGATCAGGTATTGCAACTCTCTGTTTTTCAGAGGTGCTGCTTGCTGCCACCTGCTGGATTGATAAATTGGAGTCAACTTCAATCACTGCCAGATCCACAGGGGTACTAGCAGTGCTATTTCTCTAGAAAAAGAGGTGCTGGAACTCACCACGAACACCTCCCTTGTTCTCTTATAATGGCAATGGCACCCACATGAGAGGTGTCAGAACTGAGTTTTGGTGAGTTCCAGCTGAAAAAAGCCCTGGGTACCAGGATATTTAAGATGCTGTCGCATAAGGTTTTTCCCCTTGCTGGTTTTAAATTGATGTTCTGCTCCTGTGTTTATGCTGGCTGAACATATCTATTTACATCAATCCATGACTTGCATTATTGTATATGTGTTGTTTTTATTTTCAAATGTTTGGGTGGTATTTTGCATTTTTATAAGCTTATAAGCTAGTTAGATTGGCAGCATATAAACGTTATAAACAAAATGAATTTAAAAACGCCTCCTTCCAGTGGTGGACCTTGGGGTCTCAAATTTCAGCGGCACACTATGCAACACCAAAATTTGGCAACCCCTGCCTTTTGCTTTCCATTCTACATAATAGTTGTGGCAACCCCTGCAGCACCCCGAAGCTCTGCACTCATGCAACCAATCCGGTTGCAGTCCCCTAAATCCACCTCTGCTCCTTCACACACTTGAACCATTCTAAATGTCAGGGATAGAGAGAATCAAAGTGGCACTAAGGAATGTAAATCTGCAAACTGGGAGAGCCACACATCTGAAAGAGGGAGCACAAGTCTCCCCTTTTATTCAATGTAGCAAATTCCAGACTGGGCAAGGTGGGATTTCTGGCCATGCCCAAAATGTATATTTGCCTGTAAAATGCTAGTGCGCGTGTGTTGGTAGTGGGTAGTTGCATTTTATTTCTTAATTAAAATATCACAAGGCAGTAACTTTGAGTGGATTAGATGATGTAGTGTTAAGTATAATTTCAAAGAAAGGTTATAGTGCTAACATCACTTTTATTGGGTCGACAGGAATGAGACGAAAGCTGTGTTAGGGGCAGGATATGGAGCTTTCCATTCATTTCTTTAATTAGCATTTTGACAGGCTGGATTGTTTTATGTGGTCAGAATTTATCAGGGGTGGAAATAGTACACAGAAGTTTATAGCTGTGGATCTAATGACCGTTTTTCATCTCGTCAGAGCTAGAACAGGTGCTCTGTTGAGGTCATGGCAAAGGTTTCTTTGAAGGCAGCAGTGATTGATGGAGTACGTTGTTCGCAGTAACAACATAATTCACTGTGTTTGATCCCGATGATTACATAGGTTTGTGGATTTTGTGCTTGCATCTGTTTGCTCTTGGCACTTGTTTACATGAAGACTTAAAGGCAGCGTATTTGAAGCTGTAAATTTAAATGCGTACATTACACTCACTCCCATAAATAATTCCTGACCTGATGGAGTGAACTATACCATACTAACTCTGAATTAAACACATGGTCAGGACTGTGCTGTGATGCTAGGCTAGTGCAGACAAAATGCAGGAGGTGATACTGGGAGCCAGATTCAGGTTCCTCAGACTCTCAGCTTAGCATTGCGAAGAAAATGCTTGGAAGTATGTGGGCAACACCTGGTAAACTCTCAGAAACAGAAGAATGACTGGACTGAAAAAATGTGTTCCATGTCATCTCCATATGTCACATGTCTCTTTCCTAGTATAAACTTACCATTCACCCACTATGTTTTGTAAATGTTATGATGGGTTCAGTTCAGCATAACATTTTTATAGGAAAGAGTTGCAAGATGCCTGCTAGCCACTGCATTCAAACAGAAGAAGGAATCAAAGAAAACAGAATGTAACTTATTTCAATTTTGGAAAAGTAAGGAAGAGGAAAGATACCATGCAAGTATGAGCCCAGGTTTATAGATTATAATCTCCAGAGCACTAGAGGAAGAGCGTAGCTTTAAAGGCTTCTTTGTATCTTAAGAAATGTGGTAGTTGTACTTAAGAGAATGGTTGTAACTTGTACTGTGTCTGTTTCATTGCTGAGACAAACAATCAGCTAGCTGGCTTTCAGAGTTTCTTCAAAGAGTACCTGATTACTGGAAAAGATTCATGAACAACTAGCCTTAATCAACACTTGCATGTGTCTTAAGCCTTAAGATTCATCCTTGTAAGAAAAGATATACACAAATAGCTTTGGATCTTTTGCTACACACAATTTTAAATTCCAAGCCTGTAACTTAATATTTCTAATTAAGTGTGCTTAGGATTTTACAATGAAAGCATACTTCCATTGTTCTAAATATGTTTACTTTTACTAGTACAAATATATATTTTGCAAACATCTCCGAAAGTAGGCAGCATTACAAGTCAGAAGTTGGTGAATGGCACACATATTTAGGGCAGCTGAACTACATGTGTGTTTAACTGTTCCCCCACCTGGACTCCAAAACTAGAAGAAACTCAGCACTGGGAGAGACAGAGACGCAGCCTAGGTGAGTGCATGGTTTGGCAATGAAGGGTTGAATACCCACTACCACCCTGCAATCATGTGTTTGAGATACATCAGTTTTCTGGTACAATGAGTAGGTTCATCCTGAACTATAGCTGTCCTATATAGCAACATTTACATTGTAGAACATTTTCTGCTTGCTTCTCTTGCACTCAGGCAGGGGTAGGGCACCTGTGGCCTTCAATGTTCAACTTTCATCACCCTTGAACATTTGTCTTGAAGGCTGGCTGGAAGCCACAAGTTTCCCATCCTTGCATTAGCTTTTTCTCTGTTTACTGCAGGGAAATGAAGGGTCATTTTTTGCTGTCCAATAATACTGGACCAAATTCTCACTGAGAACCAAACTACATGTCCTCTGTTCCTTGATTCCTTTTCAAAAAGGTTTTCTTTCCCCTGCCCCCAAGAAAAACCACTCACCAGAAGCTAGAATCTTGAGGAAGACTGATGAGAAACATAGATGATTGGGTGGCTTGGGGGACATCAGGGAAAAGAATTGAGGAAACTCCATGCAATATGGACTTAGACCTGGAATGATCAAGTTGTGTTTGAGTGGTACCATTTCAAATCAGGGGTATGCATTTGGTTTGGACAAATCCCAAACCAAAGTGGGCTGCTTTGGAGATATTTGGGGCTAATAGAGCGTCCTCTGAAATGGTATGGGCCAAACACACCCACACCTAGTTTGAAGTGGTGCAGCTCAGAATCAGATTAACCATCTCAGGCAATATGAAAATATTTGCCTTCCAAATACTTGATGACGAATCCTAACTATGCTTGCTATTTCAAGCATATCTGTAAAGAAGTGAATGTAAACATGCAGAAATGCTGGAATATGTTTGCCCTTCATTTCTTATCATGAGGTTGCTATACAGTACTCCCTTGGTAAACCAATGTGAAATTTGCATAAGATTTTATATCATCTACAGCCTCTACATTTTCATCTCGTGTTGTCAACAAGCATGAAAAATACTCAGAACATTAGCAAACATATTTGTACTTTGAGTTGAAGCCCGCAAGTCAATCAAGATGTTATTAGGGCTACATGGTTGCCTGGGAGCAGCAACACATGAAGGTCTAGTGAAAAATTTGTGTGATACATCTTCACACACATACATCTTCTTCCACCAAGGAAGGGGCCATAACTGAATGGTAGACCTGTGGCTTGTGTGGTACTACAAGGTTTCATCTTGTCTTCCATGTTTTTCATACCTCCATGAAACTATTGGGTACAGTCATCCGGAAGTTTTAGATAAGTCACAAGTAGGCAATGGCGCACACACATCTTCCTCTTGTTCCCAATGACTGGTCCAGGGATGCAGTGGAAGTGAGAAACCATTATCTGGAGTCAGATAAGGATGGGTAACAGTTTACAAGGCAAGATGGGGTGAGTCACTATTTGTCAAGAAAACTGGCAATCCAGGTAAGGGGGATCAACATGTTCTGCATAGGACAGCAGTTACTTTGAAGGAGAAGGTATGTGGCTTGGGGGGTCATTCCTTGATCCATCACTTCCCTAGATGCTCAGGTGGAGGAGATTGTCTGGAGTGCCTTGAATCAGTTTCAGTTGCTACACAAACTTGACTTTAGCAGCTTCTGCTTCAGTTATCTTTAGACAGGATTAGTGCATTCTACATGGGGCTGCAAGCCAGTCTGCTTGCAGGTCAGAACGTATGTCCCATCTTGTGTCAATTTCCATGGTTTCCTTCTGAGTTCAGTTCAAAGTGCCCTTGAAAGGCTTAGGACAAAGTTTCCCTAAGAGCCACTTGCTTTCAAATACACCTGCCTAGGAATGAAGATCACTGTCAGAGGACTTGCTCTTTTTCACATTTGGATAATAAGAAGAGACAGGGCCTTTTCAGTGATGGGGTCATGAGTCTAGAACTATTTCCCAGCTGAGACGCGTTGGTCTTCCTCTTACATCAGAAACTGAAGACAATTTTGTTTTGAAAGGCTTTTAACACTGTCATTGTAGAAGACCAGGATATAACTAATAAATTATTATTCATTGTATTGTTGTTAGACTACACACTTTGAATGCAGAAGACCCCAAATCAAATCCCAGACATCTTGGTTGGTTGGTTGGTTAGTTGGTTTAAAAAGCAGCATCTGTTGACAATTCAGAAAGACTTCTGTCCAAAACCCTAGAGCGCTACTGCCCTTCTAATGGTGTCCCTCACACTGATGGCAGGCTCTTTGAGTGGAGGCTCTTTTGAGCAAAATAGGGATTTTTGGCAATCTCACCTTCTTCCTGCAGCCTGCCCCTCCCATGTCCTCCAGAGGGCAGGAGGACCCTTCAGAAAACAGTGGGGGGGGTGGCCTGGAAGGTGCAGAGGGAAAGAATAAATTTAAATAACTTCTGTCTCAGTTGCAAAGGTGGAAATCTCCACTGGATCAAAGATGTCTTCCATCGAGGCAAGGGACATTATTGCATACAACCCAGAATAGATAGTATTGAACTTGATGGATAAACAGACTGATCTAGTATAAGGCATTTGCTTCTGTTCTGCAACTAGATGTTACTAAGCCGAGACAAGAAGGAAAACTGAGGTTGCTGCTCTCAGTGGAAGCCATTGATCTCTCATGCTGCCTGTTTGGGCCTGCACCTTGTTCATTTTTTAAAAATCACAGGCCAAATTCCTTGTGACATCACTGGGAGCTGGTCTCCCACCATCCTTAACTGAAATTCGATAGCCCACTGTACACAGTACCTTGAAGGAAGACAGGGCTTTAGAAAAACGTCTGCAGCCTGTGGTTATTCCGTAAATGTTTCTTTTCTTTGATGTCGCTGGAACATAATCTGTCTGGTTACACCTGCCTGGCCCTTTTCTAAAACCCAGGCTTTACAAAGCTGCAGCTCTATGATACATAATATGTAGCCTGGCGGTTTATTTCAAGACAGCATGGATATGGGCTGAGGCTGCCTATGGCTCAGCAGGACCTGAGGACGTCTTTATCAAGGGGCTGATCCAATTACTCTTTTCAAGAAGCTGATGTGAATTATGTGGGCCAGGTGTCAGCCCTAAAAGCAAGACACTAATTTTATGAGAGACTAATTTTTATACTTTGCAGCCAAAAACCACCCTACCTCAAGGCAGCTCTCCATCTGTTCCATGAGGTCTACCAATGCTGTGCAGCAGCAAGCAGTTGAGAGATAGCCAAATAGTGCAAACAAGAGAATAATTTTTAAAATAAAATTAAAAGGAAATTCCGTCTTTTGGAAGGGCTGTGGCTCAGTGGCAGAGCATCTGTTTTGCATGCAGAGGGTGTCAGATTGAATCTCCCACATCTTCAGGTAGGGCTGCTAGTCAGTATAGACTAGTGCTTCCCAAACTTGGGTTTCCAGCTGTTTTTGGACTACAACTCCCATCACCCCTAGCTAGCAGGACCAGTGGTCAGGAATGATGGGAAATGTAGCCCAAAAACAGTTGGAGACCCAAGTTTGGGAAACAATGGTGTAGACAATTCTAAGCTAGACCAATGGTCTGACTCAATATAAGGCAGCTTTCTACATTCCTTTTTGCAAAGAATAATTAATCATTGTCTATGAACTTGAACAAAACATTGTGATATTTATACAGAATGTGACTTCAAGGAGCAGAACCAGCTCCAGAGGGTGGCAAGGCCTTTGTGGAGTTCCCAAGACCATCAGTGAGCTCACCGCCCTATGCTAGCATTCCTACTTTGGTAAAAACTATAAAAGAAAATCAGATATGCAGTCTAAGAGAATCCTAAGCTTGCATGTCCCAACTCTTCAAATCTGTGGGAAGCATTTAGGGTGTCACGTTCGAAGGCCCCCCAAATCCCGGAGCAAGCACTGCCACAGTATTATATAAGGCCAGGGGATGGGGGAATCTGTCAATTTAAGTTCTCGTTCTTTTGGTCTTAAGTTCATTTCACTACATTTCCACATCAGTTGGAGAATTTTTCAAAAAGTCATCATGAAAATTCATGTGCATTATTGGGTGCAACACACAGCTTTGTACGCTTTGCCTAATGTATCCCTAATATGATGTGTTTTGTGTATTGTTGTCACTAATGTAGGCATCTTTATGCATACGTTACCTTAGTAAATGGATTTTTGTACACACAACTTCACTGAAGAACTGCACTGCAAAAATCTGGAGTTGTGTGAATTTTGCAGGATGGTTGTGTTTCAGTTTTCATCCTGTTTTGGAATGTGTGAATTAGGTAGGTTCTCCTTTAAATGTGAACTAAATCAAATTTCTTTCCCGTCCTTAGTGATGGCATACATCAGTGAGAGGGGTGTGCAAAGGTTTTGTCTGTCACTTATCCATTTTGCTTGTTTTCCGTGGTCCTTTTCATCTTATGCTGTTTTCACATAGGCTAGTGCCCTGCTTTCTTCTCCAGTGAGGTGCTGAATGATGCTGTCCATGATGCAAATCCCAGATGTAGACCACATTACTTGGTGTAGTTACTTGGTTATGGCTTGCTGCGCCACATTAACAGGTGATAAGTGTTGATAATCCTAATTCTAAACAGAGAGCATTTGTGGTTTGTTCATATTCTCACTATTTTCAAACACGGACTCTGGCAATGGTGATCCAAACTTGGGTAACATCCTGCTTTAACTTCTGTAAGTCGTTGTACACGAGGCTTTCCTTGAATTCAGTCTGGAGATTACAATTAGTTCAAAATACAACAGCCAGAAGTTTGACTCAGACAGCTTGCTGAGAACTTACCTCACCACCATTTTGGAAATCCACACTGGTCTCATATTAGTTTCTATCTCCAATTCAAGGTGCTGGCTTTGACCTTTAAAACCCTTCACAACTCAGTAGGCCAAGGACTGCCTTCTTCCATCAACTTGCCTGAACACCAGGATCTTCTACTGTGGCTCTTTTCAGACTGCCACCACCATCTGAGATCAAGCAGGTGGCAAGGTTTGTCTTATGTCCATTAAGACCAGTACCTTTAGTGTGGTGGCACCTGCCTTTTGAAATGTGTTCCAAGGTACCGGTACATAGGGCAGACAGCTATAGTATTGGCATTTAGGAACCTGCCTTAAAACTCAGCTGTGCATAGGGGCTTTCCCTGAGGGGTAATCCAGCTATGTTAATGTATTAAGTTGTATTTTGTATTGTTGGTTTTATGTTTTTCATTGCCATGATATTTCTTCTTAATGCTGGAAGCATGGAATTTTTTTGCAAACAAACAACTAAAGGCATTCAGCTTAAGGCATTTTTATTCTTTTAGGCATTTTAGATATTAGAAAAATACTGTATTTTAATCACTAAAAATGAATATCTCTCTGATGTTTTAATGGTTATTTCAATAGTGCTATTTGTATATTGACTTTAATTGTGTGATTCCATTATCATTGGGACTTTTTCTCTTGTTTTAATTTGCATTGCAAAATACACTGGAATGACTGTTATGAACAAGTATATACAGGTAAATTCAGTAGATAAATAACCATTGGTTCATGTAACTCAGTCTTGTTTCTGACAGGAAGTGGCTCTTTAGGGGTTCAGACAACGGTCTTTCCCAATCTTACCCAGAAATGCTATGGATTGAACCGGGGACGTTTTGCAGGTGCTCTACCACTTATCTACAGCCATTCTTCTTGTATCCCTTCAGCATACAAACACACAAAATACCATGTTCTGCTGTGCGCATAAGGGTGTGAATGTCTAGACTGGAGCTAGTCAACAATGGCATTACAAGAAAATTGGAATAGAGCAGGTCCTTAAACCAGCTAGGGAAGCAGATGAAAAACATGGCTAGGAACTCCCTTTTTGTCCTTGTGCTTCCCAGCTTCCATGGTTAGGTAAGCATTTTGGGGGCTATGATGTCAAACCTCGGGCTCTGTCTGGTTGTAGGGCATTTTACCTCCCTAGAACTTCTCAGTTTAAGAGCCAGTTATATCACTGGAAATAATGAGGAAGATCAAAATCCTGCAGTCTGCTGTAACTAAAAATGTGTCATCGTGCCTCTACTTCTGTTCCCTTATCCATTTTTGTGACAAATTTTTGATTATTTGGTCCTCAGAACAGGGACCTGTCCTTTTGTTCTCTGAAAGATTTCTAGGAATATTTGGATAGCCCCATAGTTGGTGAACTGTTATAAATATGATTTAATTGCATCTATTTGCATAAATGTCAACAGTGATGAAAACCAGTGTAAGGCATACTGTTCTTGCCTCATTGCCCATCTTTGGTATTAATTAC
Organism: Lacerta agilis; assembly: GCF_009819535.1. Lineage (NCBI taxonomy): Eukaryota > Metazoa > Chordata > Lepidosauria > Squamata > Lacertidae > Lacerta > Lacerta agilis. Next base: position 25,969,766 of record NC_046318.1, read on the forward strand.
ATGCAACCTCTTTGGACTTCTATAGACTTAATACCAACTGAAGTTGAGGCCTTTGATTCTGACCCTCTCTCTTCTCCTCTAGCCATTCAGGAAAACAGCTGTATGGGGAGATGTGAACAAAACCCTTGTGGTTTAGTTTTTAAAAGAGAGAGAAAAGTTACAGCAGCTGCAGAGTATCATATGAATAGGTTACCGAGTTTGACAGGACAAGACACATCAAAAGATCTTCTCACAAGAGAACACTGTTGGTAACAAAGAGCCACCCAGAGCAGGCTGATCCTCCTGTGCTACTTAAACTTGGCTTCTAAAAAAGCAGCAGCTACCTTTCATCTAATCAGTGGTTCCCAATTAGAGGTTCGGGGACTCCTGGGGGTCCACTCAAGTATCTGCAGCCCCATCCCTTGCCTTCCCCCATCTAATTTTTTTATCATTTTTGCATGGTAATGTCACAAATATTATGCTCTGTTTTAGCACTGTGCAATTTTTTCAATATATTGGCCAAAATCTGTTTTTGAAATCACACTACAGTAACAATTTTGACCCAGCAATACATCACTCCTTACTCGAGGGAGAGTAGGGCAGCCAGTTTCAAGGCACCACCGATATTGCACAACGATCTAAGCCGATAACACTGCTGATCTGAGCTGCCTTCCCTCACGCTGAGGGAGACTAGGGCAGCCAATTGTGAGGTGCTGCCTTACTCTCACACTGACTGAGAACAGGGCAGCTGATCACCCTCACTTCAAGGCACTGTGGCACTACCTTCCCCTGGGCACTGAGGCAGAGCAGCTTTTCTCAGTCAGCAGGAAAGCAGCAGCAGCCATAGTGGACATGCATCTTCGCTGGCTGCCCTGCTGACAGCGGCTTGAAGCACCCCTAATCCCCATCCCCTCCAACTCAAACCATTCAGTGGAGATGACTCTGCTTCCTCTCCTTCCCACCATCCGATCTCCAGGGCTGCTCCTTCCCTCATTACCCATGCCTGATCTCCAATTTGAGACACTGTGATATATCGGAATATTGCAATGTTTAGCTGCTGATATGTCATGATGTTGAAAACCAGATATCGCTCAGCCCTAGTTTGTTTTTTAGTATACCTAAAATCCTTTGCTTATTAGGGGCTACCTCACATTTTGTTCATAAAATTGTTCATAAAAAGGTAACTACCATAGAGTTATCAAAATTTGCAAAATTGGCTTGGCTTTTGAAAGCCAAAAGTAGGGGATCTTCAGTAATTATCTAATTGGGAACTACTGATCTAACCTATTAAGCTTTTCATTAGCATGCCTTCCTGATAAACCTCAGCAGGGAAAATCAATTGGCACACTCACACATTTTAATAAGACTCCTTTTTCTTATTTCAATCCAGAGATGGGGTTTTGTTTTGTTTTTTAGTCAAATGGTTAAAAATTAAACCCAGAGGTAATATGAAATAGGATATACTGAAAGAGTAATAAGAATTGCTATATATTAGTTCTTTCTGCTGCTGGGCCTCCGTTTGCTAACAGTTGAGAGAGTGACTGATGGCTTGACATCACCCCACTGAGAGTACAAACATTCTCCGCTGTTTCTTCTTAGGGAGTCAGGATCATCCTTCGTGAAGAGCCAAGGACCACCCTCTTGGTCTCAACACTTCACTTACAGCAATTAATGCCAGTGCCACATTTCCAAAATAAATAAGAGATGCTTTTGATCCAAGCTACTGTTTGAACAACTGTTGCACACGGCAATCAAATTTTCAGGCTTTTTCACAAGGATGAAACAGAAACTGAAAATATATATTTTAAAAAAATCCAGAAGAACTTAAATATTAATAGATTTGTTGTGGCATAAACTTTCGTGGATAACCCAAATTGCCTTTGAGATACTATAAGAATCTCTGTTTTCTTTGCTGTAAGACTTAATACAGCAGCCCCTCTATAATTTAAGACAGTAAATCTGATATTGTCAGGCAGTGCTTCCCTCCAGAATGTGTTTCATTCTTTGGCATAGTCCTGGGATGTGTAGGAGAAAGAGGAGAATGCTCTCATCCTATGAAGAGACCATCCTTGAGCTCTCACCTATCTGAGCAAAATGGGTCAACTAGATGACCCTCAGGGTTCATTTCAACTCTACAATTCTATGATCATGGGTATAACTTGACATTCCTGCAAGCACAACAGCTCTTTCTCCAAGCAACACAAGTGTAGAAATTCTCCAGATGAACACTGAGTAACATCATATCTTTCTAAGACTGGCCTCTGTCTAGTTGTCAGGAGAATGAGTCATTAAACGCTGCTTGGTTATTCCAAGCATCACCATGTTGTTGACTACTCAACACATCATCAAATAACAGGAAATAAAAGAGGATACAGATTGCATAAAACTTCCATATACTAATGTATATGTAGAGATGCAAATTTAGAAATAATTAATCTAATTTAAATATAACTACTATTCCTCTCACCAGGAGTGGGGAAGAATGTGACCAGATGACTTGGGTGCCTCCTCAGTCTGCCATCTAGGTGCTAACATTTGATGGGAAACTTCAAGGTCCCAGTTACTAAGGTTTGTTATCTTTAAACTGGACTTGGGACCAAGCAGCCATTCAAACAAAGGACTCCTTCTCTGACAGCCCTTCGAATACAGCACTGTAAAGTAGGATCTATGGCCACCCTGAATATTGGTACTCAGTCACTCTAACACATTTTTTTTCTAAGAGGGCATAAAATATGCTTGACCTGGATTATTAAACCTGCCCTTTAAAAGGTCTGCTGCTGCATGTAAATGGAATGCTCTTGTAATTTAAAGAAATCTTAAGAGCCTGAAAAGTACCCTGCTGAGTTTGTGATTGATATCATGCCTGTCCAAGTATTGACAAATCCAGCAGGCCTGTTTCTTTAAAGCAATTTACAACTGACTGCTTTTTGGGGAGAATAGTCATAAAAAGGGCCACTAGATATTAAAGGGTATCTCCAATGCTAGTCCTGCTCAGAGTAGACCATGCCTAATTTAGGCTCATTAATTTCAGTGGGTCTACTCTGTGTACAACTTCCTTGGATACAACCCTAAGAGTGCAGCACTGCACTGTTTCACTGTTTTTGCAAGCTTAGCAGAAACAAACACTGCACAGAATAAGTACAAAGCTTGTAAAATACTATTTTCCTTTTTATTCAGTTTACTGAATAAATGGTTTGCTCACACCCACCTCCCCAAACTCCATTTGGAGGCAAAGTAATATTTATGTGAGAAATATAATCATAATCATAATCATAATCATAATCATAATCATAATAATTTAAGAAAATCTCTACTTCCATACTGCTTCCATAGGTTCAAACTGTGCCTACCTTTCTCACAGGGGTTGTTCCTATGGCACCTGCAGACTTCAGTATTTTCTGGGAAGGATTCAGGTACATACTGGAAGTTTAAGCTTGCACAATTATGGTGGATTAAGTGGCTCTCTTGCCCTAGAACAACAAATCCACTTTGAAAATAGGCTTCTTTCAGTTAGGAAAGTGATGGGGAAATGCACCAAGAACTGTGGAATGAAAAAATAACTACTAGCAAGACGCAAACAAATCAGGATGAATTGTTGTATAATAGCCCTCCTGCAAACAAATCAGATCAAATGTAATGGAAGCTTTGTGTAAGCTCCGTGCAATTAAATCAGAATGAATATTCAATAAATATGTCATCTGTAGGAGAGCCTAAGTTTTGTCCCTATCCCTGGTAAATTCCTGGTCTGAAAAAGTCAAATGCCTCAGTGGATAGTAGGGTGTCAAGGGTGGACTTTGGTCTTTCAAATTTCAACTGTGCCCTGTGTAAGACCAAAATTTAGTGCCCCCACGACTTTTGCCTTCTGTTCTGCTCAGTTCATAGTTGTGATGCCCTGCAGCACCCCCTAGGCTTGGCGCCCAGTGTGGAAGAACCAGTCGCACTGCCCTAAATCTGCCTCTGATCTTGTCTTATCTCTGAATATCAGCCGCTGGGAATCACAGGTGGGAAGAGAGATGTTGCACTCAGGTACTGCTTGTGGGCATCCATGGAGAACAGTTGGCCCCTGTGAGAACAGAATGCTAGTCTAGATGGGCCCTTGACTTAATCCAGCAGGGCTTTTATTAAGGCTTATATATGGACCTATAGGCACAAGGATATTAAAGCACCAAACAGAGGGAAGGAGTGAAATGCAAGGAGAAAGGGGCAGAACACAAAGGGGACTAACGGTATTCTGTTTCTTAAGGGCTCAGAGCTGTCTATATACAGTGGAAGATAGGCTATTGCAAAACAAATCAATGCACTGTACATCAGGCACTGAAGAGCCTTTAATAATGTGGAGGGGGTGATGTTTGTTATAAAACTGGGGTGCTTCTTCCAAGCCTGGCCTTATTTTTATTTGCAAAATGTTGGCTGGTATGAACTTCATTATATCATGGTTTGCTCCTGACCATAATGAGAACATCTGGGCTGTTTCCTTCTCTTTGTGTTCCAGATCTGTCAGCTTCTTTTTTTAGTTATGAGGTGAACTGAATAGAATGTATACACACCTCATGAATGGAGAGACCAATCGTTTACATCATTCCCTGCTCCAGGCTTCTGTCTGACCAAGGCAAGTACTGAGACATTTCCCCTTTGTAATATATTCAGAAAGTCTGTGGTCCTGTCTGTGGGTCTGAAGACCAGGTAATAAAAGGCTGGGAGGAAAATAATAATCTGGCTATATATATGACTGAAAAAATGACTGTCTGGTTCTCTTGTGTTCAAGGAGTCTTGTATTAGACTTCCATGAAGACATTTTTGTCATATTCCTAGTGATAGGGCCTCAATGTTTGCCTGAAGTGGACCCAGATTCTGAACTAGTTGCTGCCAGTCTCTGACACCGCAGTGCCTAGCCTGATGATGTGGCTTTCTCATCACCCTCAGATCTGAGAATTGACTCCCCAAAGCTTCCCCTGCTCCATAACCATGCAAGAACATGTGACTTTAAAAGCAGCATACAGCTCTTTCTAGGAGACAGAGCCACTAGAAGGGGAGGCCCTGTCAGATTTTTTAAACCTTCAGGTGTATTTGCTCCTAGGTGGAGACATCATCTCACATGCCTAAGCAAGCAGTGGAAGCTGCCTAGGATGTCCTGGATGATTGCTAGGATATGGTATAAATATGCCCTTCCTCTATGCCACCCGTGTCTCTCACCCACAACTCTACTGTATGTTAGTCATTCCACTGGTGTATCTGGCAGAGTGGTGGGCAGGGTGCTGATGTGCTCATGCCCAGCTTGAAGGCATCCTGATGGCCAAACCTGATGGCCTCTTAATCTATGGCTCACAAATATAAAATTGAACCCTAAATTATTTTGTAAATGTAGCTTTGGTGCATAACAAAATAACCTTGCTAGTCATGCTTTTTTGACCTCCAGTGGGGATGTAATAGGGGACTTGTTTAAAATTCTGTGCTTTTGTAGAGGGGTGTGGACAATGAAAAGAACCAGATAACTATATTGGCTTCTCCTTCATTAGAGGTACTTGGGGAAATCAGCAATTTCCTCTTCAGCTGCTGGAAGAATTTGGTCCTGGGGCTTTCTTGTCAATGGTTTAAATCAACAACATAAACAAGCCCTTTAACTAGGGCTTCCAAATTAGACATCTCCACAGTGCCCCCTTCAATCATTTAGTGGGGGAGGACAAAGGCGGAAAAGATTAGATCACATTTTCAAGTAGAAAAGAAACAAAACGGAATGACAGGAATTCAAGAGCATGTTAAAGCTGTTTTTAAAAATGCCTGGAATGCAAATTAAAACCATATAGTAGCCTGCAATCAATAAAAAATGTTAAGTACAGCTCTAAAAGATTTTTGTCCTATCAGTAAATTAAAATCCAAGCATAAATAACACAGATTGTGGGCATTTGGCAAAAAAAAGGGGAAGATGAAGTGACAATGGTAGAATTAGACTTAATATTTCTGGGATTAAGGGAACTAGGGAAGGGAAATAGCAGGGGAAAATGTTATGTGAAAAATAGCCAAACACTGATTAACTGATTGTCCTCAGGCTAGAAACAATCAGGGGAAAGACTAGTTTAAAAAATCTGCTGAATGGGCCAGAGGGCTAACTAATTTAAAATAAAATTAATAATGCTTCAAAGTCACCCTACATAAATTCAAAATAGAAAGATTAACTGAGATTCAGCTCTGTTATACCATCATTGATGCTTTGCTTGCTCTCTCAGGATGGCATACAGAGATCCATACAGGGATCAAACCTGCAACCTTGGTGTTATCAGCACCACACTCTTAACCAACTGAGCTATCCAGATGGGCCTTAAAAGAACATAACTGTGGCTGGACCTTTCCTCAGTTCTGACTTTCTCTATAGCACAGCAACACTCTAATAATGCTCCAGTGATGTTCATATGGTGTTTAATTCTGTCTATGTAAAATAATCTACTGGCAGGGGAGGGGGTTCAACATATGCAAGCTGGAATACCCACAGCATGAATGAAAGGAGCATATTCCCACAACTTACACATACATTTGGATGTTTTGCTCATTTGCTCCCTTTGAAGGAGCACTCACTTCACCATTCAAGTTATAGAGAACAGGAACTCCATGGCAGCAGCAAATTGCAATGGAATTTACTGCCAAAATATTTGAGTATGCTTTGTTCCCATCTCTTTCTCCATTCCTTTATCCTCTAGTCTATCAAAGCAGATTAGAATGAAGCAAGGGTTTCCTCCTTACTTTCTTATTAGCTCAGTTGCATGACCCCCATTCTTGCTAAAGCCAACAGGTTTCATAATGTACTTGCATGGAACTGAGCTTTACTATATTAATTTGTATGGAAGTGAAAGCTGGACCATAAAGAAGGCTGATGGCCAAAGAATTGATGCTTTTGAATTATGGTGCTGGAGGAGACTCTTCAGAGTCCCATTGACTGCAAGAAGATCAAACCTATCCATTCTTAAGGAAATCAGCCCTGAGTGTTCACTGGAAGGACAGATCCTGAAGCTGAGGCTCCAATACTTTGGCCACCTCATGAGAAGAGAAGACTCCCTGGAAAAGACCCTGATGTTGGGAAAGATGGAGGGCACAAGGAGAAGGGGACGACAGAGGATGAGATGGTTGGACAGTGTTCCTGAAGCTACCAACATGAGTCTGACCAAACTGCGGGAGGCGGTGAAAGACAGAAGTTCCTGGCGTGCTCTGGTCCATGGGGTCACAAAGAGTCGGACATGACTAAACGACTAAACAACAACATATTAATTTTAAAGTGATTAATACAATCATAAAGGGGAGGGGGAACAGACCCAAACCCTTGGAACAAATCTTTGCCTGTACTTTCTGTAAAGATGGAAAAAGTCTTTAAAGCTGAGATTTTCCATATAATGAATACCAGAAGGATGCTATTTTCAGTCAAGAAAGCTATGTGTCTCTAAAAGAAAAAAGGACAGCAGATGCAACCACTATAGAATGTAAGACACTGCCATCTAATGGCAGAGTTTATCACTGCTCTTAAAACCGTGCAACTGGAGACCCATCTTGTGCATACAGGTGATACTAAAAAAAATAGAATATCGTGGAAAAGTTCATTTATTTCAGGAATTCAACTTAAAAGGTGTAACTAACATATGAGATAGACTCATGATATGCAAAGCGAGAGATGTCAAGCCTTTATTTGTCATAATTGTGATGATTGTGGCGTACAACCCCAAATTCACAATCTCAAATTCCCAAATTCACAATCTCAGAAAATTAGAATATTAAATGAAATCATCAAAACAAGGATTGCAAATAGAACAACAGTGGACCTCTGAAATGTAGAAGCATGCATATGTACTCAGTACTTGGTTTGGGCCCCTTTTGCATCAATTACTGCCGCAATGCGGCGTGGCATGGATGCTAAGGTGTTATGGAAGACCAGGATGCTTCAATAGCGGCATTCAGCTCTTCTGCATTGCTCGGTCTCATATCTCTCATCTTTCTCTTGGCAATGCCCCATAGATTCTCTATGGGGTTCAGGCCAGGCAAGTTTGCTGGCCAATCAAGCACAGTAATCCCATGGGCATTGAACCAGGTTTTGGTACTTTGGGCAGTGTGGGCGGGTGCCAAGTCCTGCTGGAAAATGAAGTCAGCATCCCCATAAAGCTCATCTGCGGAAGGAAGCATGAAATGCTCCAAAATCTCCTGGTAGACGGCTGCGTTGACCCTGGACTTAATAAAGCACAGTGGACCAACACCAGCAGATGACATGGCTCCCCAAATCAACACAGACTGTGGAAACTTCACACTGGACTTCAAGCATCTGGCATTGTGTGCCTCCCCATTCTTCCTCCAGACTCTGGGTCCTTGGTTTCCAAATGAGATGCAAAAGTTGCTCTCATCAGAAAAGAGGACTTGAGACCACTGAGCAACAGACCAGTTATTTTTTTCTGTAGCCCAGGTAAGATGCTTCTGACGTTTCTTGTTCAGGAGTGGCTTGACAAGAGGAATACAACATCTGAAGCCCATCTCCAGGATCCGTCTGTGTGTGGTGGCTCTGCATAAACTAACTCCAGCCTCAGTCCACTCCTTGTGAAAGTCCCCAACATGTTTGAATGGTCCTTTCCTGACAATCCTCTCCAGGCTGCGTTCATCCCTGCTGCTTGTGCACCTTTTTCTTCCACATTTTCCCCTTCTGCATAACGTTCCATTAATGTGCTTTGATACAGCACTTTGGGAACATCCAACTTCTTCCGCAATTACCTTTTGAGGCTTTCCCTCCTTATGGAGGGTTTCAATGATGGTTTTCTGCACAGCTGTCAGGTCAGCAGCCTTCCCCATGATTGTGATTCCTACTGACCCAGACTGGGAGACCATTTAAAGGCTCAGGAACCCTTTGCAGGTGTTATGGATTGAGTAGCTACTGCACCTTTTCACAATATTCTAATTTTCTGAGATTGTGAATTTGGGGTTTTCATCAGCTGTACGCCACAATCATCACAATTATGACAAATAAAGGCTTGACATCTCTCGCTGTGCATGTAATGAGTCTATCTCATATGTTAGTTTCACCTTTTAAGCTGAATTCCTGAAATAAATGAACTTTTCCACGATATTCTAATTTTTTTAGTATCACCTGTATATAGGCCTACTCAGAAGTCTCACTCCTGAAGAAACATGTCACTAGGTACACTAGCAGTGATGTACTTATAGGATTGTAACCTCACTTTGTTTAGTGCTTAATGTACTAATTGTTTATATTAAAGATCCCTGCACCACATTAACTAAGTGCCATGCTTTCACCTCAAAGGCAGCGAGGAAAGTGTTCTCTGCCTCTTTCCATGGCAAGTCAAGTGAAAGTATTCTGAAGTCTTCTTGAATCAGAGACATGCCTCCTTCTTGCCCAATTAGCCAGATTCTTGTTGTCCTTACAACAATTCCCCATCAGCATAATTAACTTCCTTACCTGAGGAATCTGAGGCAGTCCTTTCCATTCCTACTGCATTGGGTCACTCAAAAACGACACAGTGTTTGGGCTCAAACATCCGGGCCAAGAGATGGACTTTCAGCAGCAATGCCAGAAATTGATTTTCCTCTCCATCTTTGCAGAGCTCTTTATTGGGAAGAAACAAATCCTCCTAAGTTTGGAGGACTCGTCCTTGGCATGCTGCTTTTTATGAGTTTCCAAAGCTTTGGCAACCTAGGCCAGAGCAGGGAGAAGGTGGGAAACTGAGGTTGCAGTGTCTTCATGAACCTGATGCTTCAAGCTTTTTTATGAATTAGCTGTCATTAGCAGCTTGTGGAGAATGCAGCAAGGAGTTAGACAGACTGAGGACATCTTATCAAAAGCCCCTCCAAAACATGGATATGCCCTTGTTCCAAGTATGTCCACTAAAAAAAAGGCAAGCCAATTTACCTGAAGCATTTAAACTGGTCACAAGGAAAATGTTTTGAAAATAATCCAGCCATGACAGGAAAAGGATGGTCTCATCTGATTCTGTGTCTTCATAGATAGTTACAAACAGGGGTCAGCAACCTTTTCAGCCATGGGCCGGTCCACCGTCCCTCAGACCATGTGGTGGGCCGGACTATATTTTTTGCGGGGGGGAGAACGAATTCCTATGCCCCACAAATAACCCAGAGATGCATTTTAAATAAAAGCACACATTCTACTCATGTAAAAACACCAGGCAGGTCCCACAAATAACCCAGATATGCATTTTAAATAAAAGGACACATTCTACTCATGTAAAAACACGATGATTCCTGGACTGTCCGCAGGCCAGATTTAGAAGGCGATTGGGCCACATCCAGCCCACGGGCCTTAGGCTGCCTACCCCTGTTACCTAGAAACCTTGCTTAACAATAGACATTGCTCATCTTAATAGTAGTTGCTACAGGTTTCAAATGGATTAAGCAATTTAATTTAATTTGCTTAAAACAATTCTAGGCTACCTCTCATCTAATGGATTCCAGTGCAGTGTCCAGTCATAAAAATATAAGAAAACAACATAATATCCTTCAAACAAAAATAAGATTGAGAGGCAGCAATAAACCAAAACAAAACTACTGAAGTCGAACAGAGGTCACACAATCGCTGGGTAAATAATCTTTTGTAACCTGATGCCAGAAAAATTGTAATGTAATTGTAGCCAGCAAAACAGTTATGTATCCCATATGTGATTTACTGTGTGACCAACAACTTGGATTGACTTTCAGTGTCAGTTAAATGTGATTTTACACAGGCTTTTGGGTAATATAATGTGGCTTGTTCTCACTGTATGCTCCACCTGGTATATTACAAATTGTATTTAAATGGTTTTTGATAGTTTTTTGTTTAAAATTGTTTTGTCAAAATTGGTTAAGGTGACTTGCATTGGCCTGTTTCATGATTGTAACCCAATCTGGGATCTGCATTTAAAAGGCAGGTGTGGGTGTTTGTGTGTGTGTGTGTGTGTGTGTGCGTGCACACACACACACACGCTTGTTGCTTCTTGGAAGAAGTCAGGTGTCCTCTTTATGCTAGATGTGATTATCAGTAGCCTAGGCCTTAAGGTGGAACCTTCGGGGGGGGGGACTGACCAATAGACTAGTTAAATCAAATAAGATCCATATTCATCAGAAGGCAAACCTTTGCTAACATTTTGTTGTGAGTCTGAACTATTGTGATATCCTCTTAGGAAAAGGGAAATGTCCTCCCATGCTTTGGTACCAGACACTCTTAAGATCACTATGAATTATCCCCCCCCCCCACTGCTAATGCATTGGAAGTGTTTCTTTCCCATAGTCCTGCAGAGACAGAGGATTCTGCCACCCAAATGAATTTTCCAAAATGGGCTTCACAAGCTCAATAAATGTTTGACACAAAGATTTTACAGAACATATGCTGAATGTCTTTCCTCTCCTCTCCTCTACCTAGCCACTCATCCCTCCACAACTAGTGTGGTAGAGCCGCATTCTTCTTCTCTAGCACTTGGGAGCAATGAATGAGAGCTTGAGTTGTACATTTGTTTCCATTAAAGTTGTGTGGAATATGGTTGCCTGAGTTGTATGGGTACCTGATGGCAGGACCGGTGCTAGGGCTTCTGGCGCCCTAGGCGACACCAATCTTCTGGCGCCCCCCCCACCCCTCACCCAAGCCTGCTTAGGCGGGAGGTGGGGGGTGGAGAGGCAAGCAGCGGTTTCTCCGCTATAGCGGAGAAGCCGCTGCTCGCTCGCCCGCCCTGCCCCCGCCAAAGTCTGCTTTAGCGGGAGGTGTGGGCGCAGGTAGGCCAGCAGCGCGGTGCGGTGCGGCGCAGCGCCCCCTCCATTTCGGCGCCCTAGGCGGCCGCCTAGTCTGCCTAAATGGACGCACCGGCCCTGCCTGATGGATGTTGTTCTCTGCTGATAATAGCATATGAAATTTACAACATGTGCTGTTGTAACATGTGCTGTTTCAGGAGAGATTTTATATTTTATTTTAAGTGACTACACAACATATCTTTAAAGTGATCAAGAGGCTGGTGCAGAATATTTTTCTTATAGTCAAAACATTTTAACAATCTATTCCCAGTTCTAATAATTAGCGCAATTTACCACCTCCCTGATTTTGTTTGGGTTCACTTTGTTTATAGTTTGCGTCTCAGTGGAGATCATTAACGGCCTAACTCTGCCCTTGACAAACTCTTTATTCATTTGCTTCAGATCAGATGTTTTCTTTTCACTACTGAGTAAAAATACATGAAATAGTGGTAGCCAACCTGGTGCCCTCCTGAAGTTATTAGTCTACAAGTCTACAATTATCTCTTACCATTGACAATGCTGACTGAGGCTGATGTGTGCTGGAGCCCAGCAACACCTGGAAGGTGTCACACTGGCTGCCCCATGGAGGTATGTTCATGTGCTGTTGCCTCCAAACTAGATCATTATGGATCTTGACTAATAGAGATCATCTTCATGACCCTCTCAACGTAAGACATTCCTGTTTCAAGTTCCTAGTTACACTGTAGAGAGCAATACTTCTCTGTCCCAGTACTTCTAGTGCAATCTGAGATCTTTTTGCACCAACTATGGTTTAACCTAACTGAGTCTGCAGGATACTTCTTCTCAGGATATAGTTCAATTTTAAACCTCTTATTACTTACCAGAATTTGTCTTCCCATTGCCTTATTGGTGGCACTTCTACTCACTTTTAAAACTACACGGAATTCCAATCCCCATGGTCAAGTGGAATTTCATTTTCAGAGCCCAACTCGTATCTCAGCATATCTCTGTAATAGGTTATATTTCCATTATATGCCTGTGTATAGACAGCTGCAATGAAAGCATTCCAGCTGGTACATAAGATTGCACTGTAAAGGACACAGGTGAGATAACAGTAACTATACACGAACAGATTTGGAGTATGTCACCCTTTTGCCAGTGGGAGTAGAATTTAGTATTGGGTTATGGGGTCACAGTTCTCAGAGTAGGAGACACCTAGTCACAGTGCTGCAGCACTATTATTCAACTTTTGACCCTCTGTTGAAAACAAAAGCCATTAATCAAACACTGTCTAATTGTCTTTAACATGTTATAGCAGCTGGCCATGTAAGAATTATCCCTGCCACACACTTAAGTGACTGCCTCTTTTCTCATTCCAGCTGTAGAACAGTGGTGCAGAACCTGTGGCTCTCCAGATATTGCTATATATCTCCCATTATCCCTCCTGATATTATTGGTCTACAACTCCTATTATCTCTGACATTGACCATGCTGCAGGAGCTGATGGGAGCTGGAGTCCAACAAAATCTGGACATCCACAGGTTCCCCATCCCTCCTTGTGCTTTTTCCAGAGCCTGTCAAGACTTTAAGCTGCTGAAGTCCTTTGAACTATCTGCTAGATGACCTGAGATACAGCAATAAATCATTCAACCCAAGGAGAAAGACTTGGATTTTGTTCTGGCCTGGCTAATCTGCATGGGCGTAGCCAGGATTTATTTGGGGGGGGGGCTTTATGTTGTGGGGCGGCAGAACCAAGTTACCTATGTTGCAATTGGTCAGTTAGTTAAGTAATTTTATTTATTTACCGGTACTTGATTTAGGGGAGCAGTCCCCCCCCCCCGCCACACCATCTGGCTACACCCCTGCTAATCTGCATAGCACCTGGCAAACCAACACACCCACATGCAAGCTTGTCAATTGCACTGTAAAAAAATGGGTCAAACTACTGGTCTCATCTGTGATATTGCACAATGTTTATACACACACATTCACAATGCACATGGGCATGGCATACTACAAATGCCACCACCAGCCCTGTGCTATTGCAGATCACAAATCTACACTAAGAGCAAAAATATATTAGCTAGATTTATTTTTCTGTCCTTGCATCTCTAGCTTTGGCAATCAGGCAAGATAACATTCTGGGTAAGCCTGTAAAATTCTGTCGATAATGTCTATTTGCTTTGAAAATCAGTGAAAAGGTGTATTGAGAAGCAGTCTCATCATGATTTTGCACCTTTTATCCCAGCTTAAATCCCAGGCAAGCAAAAGCAAATATTGCTTAAGAATTAATTTGCTTCAGCTTGTGGAGATAGCCAGTAACTCATAAGGGTTTTTTAAAGTGCTAGACAAATTGATAGCACGTATGTCTATCAACAGATTATTTTGTAGGCCAATAAAACCTTATCTATTCACTAATAGACCTTTCATATGATGTAACAGTTTTGATTGTTCCTTAGATATGGCAAATATAAATGTTTATACTGCAATGGTTTTTAAAGCATTTTAATGGATTATCTTAATTATTTTAATAAAGAAATTAGGCTTTAACATATAGCACAAGAATTTTTTTGTCTTAAACATAAACTAAGCAAAATAAAATAAACAATAGTTCATTTTAAAGCAAAATTAGATATATCAGAAAAATAAAATAAAGTAAAATTAGCCAGGAAAAATCTTGATGAACTCCAACAATATTTAGAATCAGCAATGTTAAAGTTGTACACAACAAAACATACTCCAATCAATACCATGCTTTCTCACAAGGATGGGAAGAGACACAGGGCTCATCAGAACCAGAGTTACCATATTGGATTAAATAAGTTTAATACTGCAACCAAATTCATTTGTTTGCTGGTGGCAAGGCTTGCCTATGTTCTTTTCTATTGATGTAGTCTACAAAATTAAATAAAACCACAATAAACTTATCTAACTTGTTTTGACCTCTCATAACGCTGTTTATACATCCATTTTTAAAATAAAGCTGTATCCCACACCATACAATAACAGTATTGTAGCAACTGCTGTTCTAGTAGAATACTATTACTAGTAAATATTTACCAAACCTTGCAATAGTAGGCCTTGCCACTATCAACATATGAACATTTCCTTATACTCTGATCCTTACCATCCATAAATAAATAAATAAATAAATAAATAAAAATTCATTGGGGCTAGATGTGAGGATTGCAAGATGTGTTGTTTGACTAATTGCCTCAATTTCCTTGATCATTCAACACCTAACTATTGCAACCCCACTTGTGCTGGTAGGTGCCTGCTACTTGGCAGCCTCCCCAGCACAGCAGGAAGAACCCATGGGTTATATAAGACAATGTGAGTGGCATCAAGTACCACCTGTGTGGTAATTTCAGCAAGATTTCTCTATACTGTACTAAAAGTGAGTGGAAAGAGGACTTATCCCACAGTGAACTCTAATCGATGTTCCAACTTTTGTTCCCACAGAAGCTTAAGGCATCAAACATGTCTAAAATATGCTTCCATAAGAATTTTATAAATACTAAACACTGTGCTTTTAGTGGTCTCATAATTGGTGAATATAAAATGTTCAAAACTCAACAGTTTTACAGGTCACACTTCCCTTAATCCCTGGACTAGCTAAAAAGGTCAAGGTGGCCCTACACAAGCAACCATGGAAGTGGGATATCTTCAAACTTTTCCCTTAGGCTACTTTCTGTTATTAGAGCTTTGTTCACCTAAAAAATCAAAGCGATGGAAAAGCCTCTTGACGCTCCTTTGGGCAGCATGTACTATGTTTATTAAAAACAAAATAAAAAAATAAAAAATCCTTCCGGTAGCACCTTAGAAACCAACTAAGTTTGTTCTTGGTATGAGCTTTCGTGTGCATGCAGATTGTTCTAAGTTGTTGTACACAGCCATGGTAACTTTAGGAGGCATATAGAAATTATTTTAATCAATATGCCATATCTGATATGATAAGCCGTATGGAGCCTTCATGATTACAGGCAGTGTACCTGATAGCTGGAATCTGGATACTTGGGGACAAACAAGGCAGCATCCTTATTGCACAAGGCGCGTTTTCACGGCATCCGCCTGGCTGGTCAACCTTTGGGAGACGAGGTGCAGTGTTAAGAGGATCACGGTCTCCGAAATGGTTCGCTTCATTATGATGAATTCGAGAACTTTATTTGCTGATTTTACTGGAAGGGGGGGGGGGGGCAATAAATGCACCATTAGCGTTAATGCAGCTCCGTCCCACGAGCTCGCTCCGACGAGATTCGCGTCAGGCTCAAGCAAATCAAAGGGCAGGCAGGCAAAATGTTAAAACTGGAAACGGCGGCTGCTCCGAGCGGTGATAACAGGTGACGCCGCGGCTTAGAGATAACAGCGCCTGAGAGGAAACCTGAGACAGGTTGCGTCTCTGTCCTCCTCCGAAACCCCGCCCCCAACCGACTATATAACGAATAGCCCTGCCACGGCCCGCCCGATTAACGTCAGCTCGCCATCTTTCCCTCATTGGCTGGTACGCGTGCGTCCTACTCGCCTGGTTGGGGAGAGGAGGAGCCGTCTCTCTCGTGCGCGCGCGCTCCTTCGGCAGCTACTGTTTCGCTGAGGGAGGCGCGCGCGCGTCCCGTCGGGCGGGGGAGGCTGGCTGGGGGTAGGGCCTCGTGCTCAAGCACGCGCGGAGTAGCCGTTGGTCGGCCGTCCGGCCGGTGGGGGGGGGGGGAAAAGAGGCGGTTGCTGCCCGTTGGAGCCTCGCGCGGGTGCCTCCCCCTCTCGCGCTCCCCTCGCAGCTGAGGAGGCCATGAGAAGGCGGCTTCGGAAGGGGGCGGTGATGGCCGTTGCTGCTGCTGCCGCCGCCCGGCAACTGCCTCCGTCTCCTTTCCTCCCCTCGGCCCCAAACCGCGGGGCTCTCCGCACCTGCCAGCCCTGAGGCGCGCGTCCCGCCGCTGGAGAAGCGGAGAGCGAGGGCCGCCGCCGCCTCCTCCTGGCTCGTCCTCCTGCCTTCCTCGATGTCTCCCCCGCCGCGGGGAGCCCACCCCATCCGCGCCCCTTCGGCCCGCAGCGTCCCCTCGGGAGCCCGGCCTCGCCTTCTCCGAGACTGGTGGCGGAGCCAGCCGCGACTCGCCGGGAGGCGGCCCAGCGACGACGGAGACGGCCAAGCCGCCGCCTCCACCAGCGCGGCGGGCATGAAGGCGGAGGCGGGGGACAGCAGCATGATCAACTTGTCGGTCCAGCAGGTGCTGAGTCTGTGGGCGCACGGCACCTCGCTCCGGCACCTCACCGGTAACGGCCCGGGCGCAGGGCGGGCGGGGGAGGCGTTCGGAGGCTGGGGCGGGCGAGGTTCGTAAAGCGGCCTGTGTTCTGTGACGGAGGGAGAGGAGAGGTGTCGCCAGAGTCTTAGGTGGGAAGCCTGGGGGCGGGGACACACTCGAGCAGGGCAGAGAAAATGGTACCCGGGAACGTGTGAATGTAAAGTGGCTTCTGGTTCAAAAGGGCAGGTGAAAATGTGCGTGGCATCATAAATGGAGAGTAACGGATGGCATTTGGTTGGAGCTTAATACGCAGGCTGGAGGTTAGAGTAGGTGCAGGTTCTGACTCAGATCTATGGGGTGCTCCAATAACCCAAAGGACTTGACTGGGCACCTGTCTTCCTATGTTCCTCGCTGGGCCTTTTTGGAAAATTGCTGCTGTTCAGATCTGTGGCATCTGATCCGGGTATTTCCTGCAGGACCTAGTACCAAACAGGTACAGGGCTTATGCTGTCTGATCAACTAAATGCTGCCTCAATTTAAAAACTTTTGGGGCACTTAAAAATGTATTTCCTTTCTCTCCCCCCTAATGGGGATTAGTGAAGCAACAGACTTCGTAAAAATATACATTATTTTTAATACAAGCACTTAAACTCTAGTTGACAAGCATAGCCTTCAAAGACCCTGCTTTGTTACACAGCAAGTGAAAGCCTGTTTAAAGATTCTAGTGCATGTATGTGTCATCAAAAATATATATCTGTTTCTTCATAACTATTGTTTAATTCATACTAAAATGTATGCTTAATGTCAAATTTGTTGGCATTCCTCTTGCTATGCTTTTTCATTTAGAGAAGCTACATTTTTTGCTCCTATTTCATGCCCGCCAAGTACCCAAACTGTCAAATGTGTTCAGTTAAAATTATGAAGTTATAATTTGCTCTTTATCTTGTAAAGAAACACTGCCTTGCACAGTAACTACCAAGTCTTGCTTGGTAGTTGACTTTTCTGTTGACTCAGAAGTAAATCCTATTTTGTTAAATGGGACTGACATCAAAATAAATGTGCACAGTTGTAGGTTAAGAATTGCATTCACTGCTGCTACACAAGCAGAACAAACTCTAGCCTGCATGGTGGGGCTTCCTCTTCTGTCCTACAGCTCCCAGTGCACCCTCAAAATCTCTTCCAGATTTAAGGAGTCGGAAAAGCATAGGAAATCCTGTGTGAGCAGCTTGTACAGAGTTGGATATAATCCCAAGACTGTAAACCTAAGTGATTTCACCTAGTGTCTTTGCACATGCATAGAGAGAACCATATAAACAATTTTCTCTTCTAAATTCTGCAGTGTAAAAGGTTATGTGGATGGCATGGTCGAAGGTGTACAGAATGGGAAACCCTTAGGGTTGTAGATTGATGGATGCAGTGCATAATTAAATGAAATTCACTGCCACAAGATGTGTTTATGGCCACTGGCCAAAGGAATTAGGCAGATTTCTGGAGGATAGGTCCATCAACAATGATCAATGATATTTAAATGTGGAACCTCAGGGTTCAGAGGCAGGATGCCTCCAACTGGTACAAACAGTGAAGTAGAGCTTGTGGCCATCATTCCCTCTTTGTAGGCTTTTTGAAAGCATCTGATTGGGACACTCACAGAAATGTGATTCATGGTCTTATCCAGCAGGGCCGTTCTTACATTCTCAGATTGAGCTCCCCATCTGTAATCATACTAGTCTTTCTGGTAGTGCAGTTAGGATGATTACTGATCTAATTTATGTGATGCTCTTTGAGCACTTGGTAAAAGTGCTGTACAGTATAAGTTTCATGCATCTAGCTAGCACTCCATCTGACACAGATATCTATTTGCCTGGATAATAAATCATATCTGAAGCATTTTCTTAGTAAAAAGAAGGTTCACTTAAGGAAACTAGTTCACACTAAGGAAACTACATGAGTATTGGATACTTGATTCTAGTACTATTTCACAGAATACAGTGGCCCTGTATCAATAAACAATGGATTAGATGTGGTGTTCAGGTGGAAGTGTGTATACAACCAAAATGCGTCATTCTTTTTACTGGTACGCTACTTACTACAACATCAGGCAGTGTATAGTCTTTGGAACTCCCTGTTCATTTATATTAGGCATTTCACTATTGTTCTTAGTGCCTGCTGAAAACTTTTTGCTTCAGCAAACCTACCCAAACATGTAATTTTATTATGTATATTATTTTAAAATTACTGGTCTTATTAATATTTTTAAACATATGTTATTTTTTTGCCTTTATCATTTTTAATGAAGGTTTTGGATTTTTCTTTAAACCACTTAGAAAGCAATGTATACATTTTGTTAAATAAAATAAAATAACATTATATTGTCTGTTCATAAATGTTACGCAACATACTTATTTCAATATTAATTTGTTTTGTTGAATTGTCCTGTTTTTCTACCTTGGCACATAGACTGAGCTTTCAACTACTGTACTGTTCTAATACCTATTTTGTGTGGCTATAGTCAGCTTAGATTCCATTAGCATATATATGAACTTCACATGTTCTTTGCCCTAGTGCATACTGTACTTCCATCCTGACTCTCATTTTCCATTCCATTTGATATGTGGATGCTAGTTCACAAAATCTTAAATATTTTTTTAGCTTTAAGATGCCAAAAGACTTTTTGTTGCTGTCAACATGCCAATATTCTCTTGGAAATTGTCTTCTATTTTCTTGCCCAATCAACTAGTCTGGACATATGAAGACTGGCAGTGCATGCTGCAGCCACAGCAGCCTGCAGCATGGTCAGGATTATAAAGGATTCCACTGGGTACCATTTAATTTCTAAATTGAATCTCATGATTCACCATTACTTACTTATTGTATTTGTATCCCAGCATTTTTCTCAAGAAGTTCAAGGTAGTGTACATGATTCTCCCCATATCATTTAATTCCCCCAACAACCCTATGGGGTAGGTTAGCTGAGAGGCAGTGACTGGCCCAAGGTCACCCAGTGAGTTTCATGGCTGATTGCATATTTGAATCCTGGTCACCCCGGCCCTAGTCCAAAACTCTGACCACTATACCACACTGGGTCTCGGGCCCTGAGGATTTCAGCTTCTATGGCTCCAGCTCACAAAGGTGAACACATGTTAACAGTTTTGGTATACAGTACAATACTTCTAGCTAAACTTCCAGGGTTCTCTCTTGGAAATAACTGCAAATTTTTAGTGCTAGTTTACATTTTATCTGTTAGTTAATTGTATCCTAAACAACTAAAAGAGAGTGGGGTGGGGAAACAAATTTTTGGAACGTTTCCCTGCCTGATTGCCAAGGAAGCATTCAGCAAGTATGTTTTTGTTTGGTGTGTTTTACATTATTTGTTTTTTAAGGTTCTTTGAATCAAGAGATATGAGGGATATATTTAGACTACTTTTAAATAAACCAGACATAGTATAAATTATTATTAGTAGTAGTATTAGTATTATTTGTAAACCACCCTTCATCTACAGATCTCAGGGCAGTTCACAATGGAATAGAAATTGATACATGCAGTATAATATAATACTTAAATTTGAGAACTGTCTGTGATCTGAAGTAAGTTTTGTTAAAGCAGCCTTCGGCTAACTTAAGTCTCTCTGTGTGATGCAATACGTAGTTTTATGAATTGTTTCCTTTGGTGAAAGATTTATGCCTTTTATACAGCTAATTTTGTCTCCTTTGGAGAGCATGTGCTGCTTCAGAATCAGTTCTCCCTCAATTAGCTAGTTTCTGTTCTCATAGTTCCACAACTTTGACACTTTTTCTCAGTGTTAGTTGCATTTAACACTAAAGAACAAAATCTATTTTTATCCAGCATGTGTACAATATGTCCTAGAAAGATAAATTTGGTTATTTAGGACATTCAGTGATAAAAAACTATTGTTGGAATTTCCTCACAATTTCAAGTTGGTCTGAATAGCTGCTATGTAGCATTCATTCATTCTTCAGGGTTTAAATATTGTTTCCACTTTAATAACAATTGGAAGCAATGTATTCGTAACTTAAATGTTCTTGGCATCATCGGGGGAAAAAAGCTCTTAGTTTGGCAGCTTGCTACTTTTAGAGATGCTGACATGTTTAAAGGTGAACGACCAGTAAAATTTCAGAAGGGATTAGTATTTGCTTATTTCTCCCTCTAAGGTAATTTGTTTTGGCTAGCTGTCAGAAATTGTTTATAAGTATAACATAGATTTAAAAATTGGAGCATTTTAAATTTGCTCAAAATAGTTTAATAGGGTGACCTTAAGTGTGCAGAGAAATGGGCAGTGGACAGCATAATAGAAAGTAGAATAAAGTTATTAAATAAGTATTATGTCTGTGCATGCTTTTGTATCTCTTTATAATTCCTCAAAATATGCAAGGATTTCTTTCTCTTTGATTTAATCATTTTTTCTCAAACGTTAACCCGCTCTTTGATTGCTTTCTTCCAGAAATGTGGTACTGGGTTTTCCTCTGGGCTCTCTTCTCCTCTCTGTTTGTCCACGGTGCTGCAGGAGTTTTAATGTTTGTGATGCTGCAGAGGCATAGACAAGGGAGAGTAATCTCTATCATTGCAGTCAGCATTGGATTTCTGGGTTCTGTAACTGGAGCTATGATAACCAGTAAGTCTTAAAATGTTCAAATACTTCTTTTTGAAGATTATTTTTTAGCTATTGTAGTAAATGATTTTTGGTTCATTACACTGGAGTTCTGTGAGGCTTACAGCTGCTGGGGTTGTTCAGTGGCTGAGGGAAGGGCCATATAAAATTGGCAGCCATGATTCTTCATATGTCTCAGCTTTAGGAGGAAGAGAAGCAGGGTGCCACCACAGAGCCAGTCTCCCAGTAGTAGTGTCGCTTCTTCTTCCCAGGGTAGGGCAGGGTGATTTTCTAAAACAAGCTTTTTAAATCTGCAACACTTAACTCCTCTGTCAGGTTTTGTTTGGAGCTTGTTAACAGTTAGCTGTGGAAACGAAGTCCTGGTTGGCAAATAATGCTAATCTGTGGTTTATGAAATTGTGATTTATTTAAACCATGTTTTGTTTGATCCTTTGAACCCTGAATTTAGGAGGTTATAGTTTGTTAATTGCCAACTAATTCTGTTCTAAGGCATGGCTTAAGTTCACTTATGATCTTTTGTTTGCCTTAACTATGGCTTGGTGTTACATAAATCCTTCTCTACCTATGATTTGATTGGCCACCTAGCCCAGATTCCCATTAAGTTACAAAAGGCTTGAGACAAGAGCCTCTGGAAAAAACAAAACTTGCACAAATCAAATCATGGTTTGTTTGGTCATCTGCAGGTCAATTTGTGGTTAGCTCCTGGTCTGTTAAACAAACCATGGTCTAACATTATGTGAGAGCTATGCCAGTGAGTGCTTAATGTTTGACAGTTAGAGTTAAAGATCTGAAATTTCCAGAAATGTTGAAATCTTG
This sequence comes from Lacerta agilis, assembly GCF_009819535.1. Taxonomy (NCBI): domain Eukaryota; kingdom Metazoa; phylum Chordata; class Lepidosauria; order Squamata; family Lacertidae; genus Lacerta; species Lacerta agilis. The sequence continues at coordinate 25,992,138 of NC_046318.1, forward strand.
AGAAAAAGGCATACATTGGGGGGAATGTTGGAGAAAATTGAAATATATTATCAAACAAAGTTAAATTTCTTTTTAAACAATATAAAATGCATCTTTTTTAACTTGGTTACCATTGTAAAACTTGGCATATTTATGGCAGTTGCAGAGCATGTTTATGTTTACTGGACTTTACTCCCTGGTAAGCACACAAAGAATTAGACTAGAAAGTATAAAGACATTCAATTTTTACAAATAAAATGTAAAATATTAGAGATGGAAGGTTGCAAACAGCTGCACCTTATGCAAAGCAAATATATAATAGTTTTTTTTCCTGTTTGTGAAGGGTGCGGGGAGTTGAAAATAGAAACACTCTTGTTTGCTAAAACAATTGTGTGTCATTTGGACAGAAACTTTCATTTAGTCACAATATTAAAGAATAGCAGCATATTTAAATACAAAGCATAACTTTATATACAACACTGAAAATACTGAATTCTAGATGCAGAAACACATCTTGGATTTGAATGTGGTATATGACTACAGTATACACAAATTATCATTCTCCAATGCCTTGCATAAAAATTTTAAAGCATGTGTTGAGTGAAAAACACCCTTGTCATTTCACTTATTATAAAATTAAAAAATATTCTGTAGTTTTCCCCTCTGGTGTCCCACCAAATGTTATTCTTCCTTTTTTTCAAAACCCAAAGTGTCATCTGGAAGAAAAAAACAGGAGGAAAAAAGATATAATTTCCTGGGGGTTCCCCCCCCCCCAATGGCATTCTAATTAGAATACATTTTGAGGAGGAGGATGTGATCAATGGCTACTAACCATGATGGCAGTGTTTTACCTCCACTGCAAGGGGATCAATGTCTGTCTCTGGTTGTTCAGGGTATATATAAATTTATTCAGGTAGGTAGCTGTGTTGGTCTGACAAAGTCAAAATAAATAAAAAAAATAAAAAATTGTCCAGTAGCACCTTAGAGACCAACTAAGTTTGTTCTGGGTATAAGCTTTTATGTGCATGCATCTGAAGTGTGCATGGACATGAAAGCTTATACCCAGAACAAACTTAGTTGGTCTCTAAGGTGCTACTGGACAATTTTTAATAAATTTATTGATACCGCACCATTAATATTCATTGTAGAAGTGGGTTCTCTCTTAGGAAAGTTCAAGGAGAAGAACAAAGTCCAACACATTATTGACTAACTTAAGGCTTTACAGTGTCAGTCTTGCAGATACTAGCATTTGGATAGGGCATGTAAACTACTGGTTTATTTGATTATTATTTATCTGTGACATTTATATATCCCCCCTGGTCAGGCTTACAACAAAATATTGGACACAATCTAGCTAAAGATAAGCACTTTCAGGACCCATTAATTTGAATGTGAGAGTTAAACATACTTATCTCCCATTCAGTTCAATGGGACTTACAAGTCCTTAATATTAGCAGGATCAGGCCAAATGTAATTAAAAAGTAACATTTGAAAATTTTGGTCCTAAAATGTCTTAAAATACAAACCTTTTACTATTTTTTGAGGTAACTTCATATTTCTCCCCTTCCTTGTGATTCTCTAGGTGCAGCAGTAGCTGGAATTTTCAGAGTAGCTGGAAAAAGCATGGCTCCTTTACAAGCACTGGTGTTTGGAATTGGCCAGACTGTACTGACACTAATTATATCCTTCTCAAGAATTCTTGCTACACTTTGAAACTTCTGTGAAAACTTGGTTTATAAAAGGAAATGGTCTGCAGTGAAGCTTCCCAGAAGTTGTTCCAGTAGCTGCTGGATTTGAATTGCAAGGAGAAGTATTTGGTATGTAGACTTCAAACCTAGAGGTTCCACCAAGGAGTTCCCTCTAGAGTCCAAAAATGACACACAACTGCACTGCACCTAATGTGCCTCTGTCACAGGCAAGGTGTGATCAATTTAGGAGAAGCTGCAAGATAAAGCACCTTGTGAAGCTGCTAATCAGGCAAATGGTGATGTGATCATTGTTCATAACGGTATTGGGAGAAATACAGAGGGGCATTTCTGAAGAATGGATCATAAATGTGCCAAATGCAAAGTTGATTTGTTTTTGTTTAAAAAAAATATTGATAGTATGACCATTTAAATGTGTAGTATTTGAGTGCAGCAAACATAGTTCAAAAAAATTTCAGGTCTACCAACAAAGCACTTGTTTATTACTAATAACTAACTCCATCTCAATGCAGAAATTTATCAAGCCTGTGGAGGAGAAAGCTGCTTGAGTATTGAATTTATTAGCATTGCTGGGATTTAGTGACTGAAACAACAGTCTGGTAAGGACATGAATGTGATTGATCCAATATAGGAGCTCCTTATGAATGGATTTAATTAGGATATGTCACATTCACTAAAAGCAGCCTTTTAGTAACATGTTATGCTTTTGATATTTTATCAAGTTATGGTATGTCCCAAATTCATGGTCATGGATTGGAACAAAGGCTGTATGGGTCAGATGACTAAAAAAGGTTACAAAAGGAATCCTACATTATTTCGAAAATATATTTGCTTTGACCTTGATTGTTGAAACATTCAGTAATACTATTTTAAGACCAGGAGGAGCCACAAATCTTGAAAAGTATGTGTTTACAGTATGGTCTAATCTAAAGTAAGTCAAAGATAGATGGGGGGGATGCAGTTTTTCTATGTGATTATGCCAGGATTCTGAACAAATGTTTATTCTAGTAGATTATCAGTATCAAAAGGGAGAGAATTTAAAATCTTCCTATTTCCCAACCTTGAGATAATTTGGGGATGATTATATGTGACTTTCATATGCTTAGCTTCCAGTAGACCTGTTCTGTGTGTGTTGTTTTAGCAAGAGCAGCAGCGGTGATGTGACTGTAATGTCTTTACTGTAACATGTTATGAAGTGAATAGAGAGAAACTACAAGACACTATCTAAATGTAAGTATTGGGAAGGAGTGAATTAATTGTATTTTTGGGCTGATTCACACGCTGTCCTTTCAGTGAGTATGCACATGTAATCAGCATGCACAAACATGCCTGTATTAAGAGCTGAAAGAAGGGAGCAGGCTCCCTACTTCCGGAAACCAGTGCAAGTGGCAGTGGCTGGAGAACCCAATTCTGCATTTACCAGAAATTGCTAGATGTTGTCGCTGCTCAACCACTGCACCTTTTTCAACAGCACCTCAGTCACTCTGCTGCTGGTGCTCTTCTCTAAGTAGAGTGGCAGTAGCCAAGAATCCCTTTACTGGGAATTTGGGAAAAAACAAGGCATGTGCAGTAAGAGAGGACGACTTTAGCTGACATTGCCTTTTCTACTACTTTTGGCTGCTCTAATACAGGTGGCAGTAGGGCTTGAATCTATGTATTCCTTCACTCAAGAGTGCAATGTGTGAATTAGCCCTTAGTTTTCTGTTCAAAATTGGCAGTCTGTACATGTCTCTACCATCTTTCCGGGTGTGTGACCACAGGTTGTCATGACAGCAGAAGTTAATGCCTACAGAAATCATAACTGCAGCAATAACACTTTGACAGCACAGTGCTTTGTTCCACAACCTTTCTAAATATTGTGGCAAAATCACAATTTGTAGTTGTATATACTAATAAATTATCACTAGAGGCTATTTTGCCTACTTTGGTCTAGCGAAAACACTTAAGACATTCATTATTATTCTGTCTTCATTCTTATAGTTGTAGTGATAGACTGCTATCCTGCAAAGACCTATGTATAACTGGAGCTTCTTCACGGTTGTGTGATTGCAGACTTTTGTTTGCCATACCGACAGACGGAAGCTTTGTGCTCACCCAAGACTCTAAATCAAAGTCATAGGGGAAAGGAAATAGCATTAATACTAGGAGGTATTTAAAGAAACATTGATATATTTTGTTCTTTGTTTCAGGTAATTTAATTTAAATGCCAAGGCACATTCTAAACCTACACTAGTATAAAATGCTATTTTAATTTATAGTGCCTTGAGTATATGTTAGAAGGAATTTTCTAGTCCATTGTCAACTTACTGCTGTTTTGTCTCTGCCATTGGCTTGCATTTGATGGTAGCTTGTGGTAGTGGTGTTAAAATGAATAATAGGAAAAAACTTGGAGAAATCACTAGTGCTACCTGCCCCAGTTAAGTCAATGCAGAAAAGTTTTTGTTTTTTAATTACAATTTTTATTGACTTAAATATTAAGCACTGTATCTTCAAGCCTTTGGAGTTATAAAACTCCATATTGGTTTCATATTTTATTGAGCATCAGAACATGCTGTATGTGATACTGTTGTGAATGTTGTATGTGAAGTTGTCTGATGTCTAGTGTTATATGTAGTGGTGTAATGAAGCTGCAAAGCAAACACTTCTCAGGCCCCAGTACTGAAGTAGTTATGAAGACTATATATGTAAATTTCTAAGTCGATTGACTTTAGGGCTATATGAAGAAATGTATTTCTGTACTGGAGGCTCAGATGCTTCCTATGTTGTTTGTGGTTGCCTCATTCTGACAAAACTCTTACACTTTTCATGAGAAACAAATCCCATCAGTATTAAGGTTAGGTTAGGAATAACTTAAAGGCTAGATATGCACTTTGTTAAATATTGCAACACATTCATTGGGCAGCAACAATACAGCAGGTTCTGAGTGGCCATCTAGAAAAGGGTCTGCCCAGAACTGCTTTGTAACAGGAAGCAATCGTAGATCATGACTCATTGAACTCAGCTAATGAGTTGTGTTTTACGGTAGATCAATGTATAAAATGACTTTTTCTATAAAAAATGGTAAATAAAATCTTCTCTTTCAGTCACTGTTTGGTAATGAATACTAAAAAGGTGTGCTTTAGCCAAGGATAAGTACAGCACTATGCCTTTGAATAGAATACGTAACATTTGTATTTTGAAGCGATTGCAGAGTTAGTTGTTTATTGCATTTTAAAACCAATTTATATTTTAAAAAAACAATGAAATAACAAATGAAAGTTTCTGATAGCAATATTCTGTATTCGGTTTTGAAAGTAACGTGTAAGGAGTAATGTTACTAGGGCCATTTTTTCATATGCTAAAAAGGGTGGGTTTCTTCTTTCATGCAAGTTTAGAGTGGTGTGCTTTACTTAAGGGTGCAATGCACTTTGTATGAATAGAATTAAAATAATACCTTCAGCTGCTACAGGAAATGAAGGAAATCTACACCAATATTCAAAAATTTATCTGAGGAAGTGATTGAACATGCTACTTAAGAAGCATTCTAAAAAGAATCCAGTGTAAAGTTTATGCAATGCCAGTATTTGACCATGAACTGAATTACTGTTTGAGAGCAGTTGAAAATTTCGTATTTTTTTTAAAATTCCAGATAATCTGCAAGTTTTTTATTTTTAAGCCAGTTTAAGTTTCATGAACTGATCTCTTAACATATTTAGCAATGACATTTTAGAAAACTTCATTATTCAAAACCATAGGTAACATTATGTTGGCTTAATTTATGAACATAAGGACCAAAGAGGTGGTTAAGTATTCATTGTATTTATCTGTAATATAGCATTTTAAATATATTTTTCTTGATTAAATCTGAGGAAAGCAGTAGTGTTTCCTCTTCAGTTTTGCACTTTGCTATATTTTGTTTCAGTATGATAAACTTATTTTTACTTGAAGCTTGCATATTTTTGTTGTATTGTAGTATAACCAAGCAATCAGCTCTCGGTATAATTAAACAGATTTTTAAAATTAGTTATGTTTGAAGTTTATTATCCATTTGCATGGATAAGTCAGTTTTCTTAAGCCTTCCTGCCCCCAATATGTTTAAGCGTGATATTTTAAGGCATTGTTTTTGAGCATTTTATCCAAATTCTTGCATAATTGCACACAATGGGCATAGCTGTCAACTTTTCCCTTTTTTTAAGGGAAATTCCCTTATTCCGAATAGGATTCCTCGCAAGAAAAGGGTAAAATTGACAGCTATTTCAATGGGTTACATCCAGACTTAGTCATGCTTAGAGTAGACACATTGATTTCAACCCTATAGCAAATAAGAGAAATGTGGATCCAGATCCAACAAGCACATACAACTTCTTCTCCTTAAAAATATGATGCTACTTCAGGCCTCATGTTTACTGCTACTGTGGGTAGTTGAGAGATTTTGAATCCTCAATGCTATATGGTTCTTTCATTATGAGCTTGACTAGATTGCAGCCTTAAAACTGCATATTCTGTACTTGTGCTCCCGATCAAACATGAGACACAAATTGGTTCTGAAAAAAATTGCTTTGTAGAACTCCAGGTTTTCCAAACTTGCACTCAGTTGTGACTGAAGGTGCAGAGACTATGAATAGGGGCCACAATATTGGGGGGGAAAGCTCCCAACATATAACAAACTGCAGGTTTTTTCCCTTATTCTATGCAAATCAGATTGGTACATTTACTTCAAAGATTTGTGTGAGAAAAGTGTCCAGACACATTTGAGAAACCATCACATAGGTTTGACAAACACAGTTTAAAGTTAAAACTTATTTTAAGTTAATATAAAATTATTGAAGTTTGAAAGGGGGACATTACCTGTTTGAGGCCAACTCTTTTATTTTGAGTTTTTGCTAAGATGTTTCTAAAGTGATCATTGGCAATGCTGAAGGCATTCTGGATCATATGTCTGGCAATTGCTACTGAATGTTTTCATATACAGATTTCTTCTGTATTTTGTGCCCTTTCGTTTACAAGAGCATGAATCTGCCACTTTGCTCCATGATGCTTATGAACAATTCTCTTATCAGACAACTCTCTTATCAGAAGTTCTTGTCTTGGAGAGAAAGGAATGAAAACCTTGTAGCCTTCTCTGAAAGGTTCTAAATGATCCCAGAAATTGTTGGTCAGGTGCATCATAGGCACCTGTTCCATTCCATATGGCATCGAAAATTACTTTATAGGCTAATCAGATAGCCTCTGCACATGAACTGGCATTCTGGTTATAAGCTGCTTTAAAATCCTCCCTGCTCTGTATGTGATTACTCAACACAATGATCAAGTTATTTCCCCCCCCACACACACACACACAACTGCAATAAATGTTTGCAGTGTGAGTAGCAAATACCATTCTATGCATTATAAGTTGCTCAGTTAGTCATTAAATCATGGAGGAAAAATGTTTGTTCATATTAAATTTCTATATTGCCCTTCATTTTACAATATAAAAACAGAAAAAGTATAATTGTAACAAACAAAAACAGTAACCCTCCTCCCCCAAAGTTTTAAAGGCCATAGATTGTTTAATTAGCCAAAGGCCTGGGAGAAGAGGAATGTTTTTGTTTGGTGCCTAAAGATACGTAATGAAGGTACCAGGTAAGCCAGGGGTCGGCAAATTTCTTTAGCCGCGGGCCGGTTCACTGTTCCTTAGACCTTGTGGCGGGCCGGAGAAACGGCATGGGGGCGGGGAGCTGGAAGAAGAGGCGAGGGGGGCAAGTAGTCCTCCCCAGCCCCAGCCCCAGTCACTGCGCTTACCTTCCCAGACCCATGATCTGAGCACCCCTGGCCCCTTCCCCCTCTCCCGGGAAGGGGAACCAGGAGCCCTTCCCCGGCGCTTCGGCCTCGAGGACTCTGGCCAGGCACCGTCTCTAGCGGCGGGCTATGCTCAGGTCCACTGGGAGCTGGCCCACCAGGCTGGGACTTGTCACAGCCGCCCTCCGGCTTCACCCCTTCACTATGCGCCCGGCCCCTCCCGCAGGGCTGGAGCTCACCAAGTGGTGTGCTCGCAGTGCCGCCGCCACGGCTCCTCACGCTCTTTCCCCAGGGCTCCCACAGGCAGGATGGTGGCCGTAGCCTGGCAGCCCTCAGTGGGCTGTGGGGCGGGTCCGTAGCTGGTGCGTGGGGGGGGGGGGAATGGCACAGGGGGAAATGGCACAGAATCCCCACGGCCCATGCTGATCCATGGACTGGATCCTGAAGGCAATTGGGCCTGATACAGCCCGTGGGCCTTAGTTTGCCAACCCCTGAGGTAAGCCTCCCAGGGAACAGCATTCCACAAATGAGGATCCACTGCAGAAAAGGCCCGTTCTTGAATTGCCACCCTCTAGACCTCTCCTGAATAAGGCACACAAGAAAGGGCCTTGGATGATAATTGCAGGGTTGGGATTGGTTCATAAGGGGAGAGGTGATCCTTGAGATATTGTGGTCCTGAGCTTTATAGGTCAAAACCAGCACTTTGAATTGGGCTAGGAAACTAATTGGCAGCCAGTGTAGTTGGGCCAGGATTGGCAGTATATGCTCAAATCATGAGCAACTTGGCCGCTGAATTCTGCACCAGCTGACGTTTCCAAACCATCATTAGAGGCAGTCCCAAGTATAACACATGGCAGTAATCTAACCTAGAAGTTACCAGAGCATAGAGGATAGTCGTTAGGCTATCCCTGTCCATATAAGGGCACAGCTGGGCCACCTGATCTAAGCTGGTTTGGGGGGAAATGTATCAAAGCACAGCATTGCTTAATCAACTACAGGATAGATAAGGATTGTGGCCAACGTGGCTTCAAAAACAAGCAGTAGGAGCACACTTGATGCAGAATAAACAGTAATGTGTGTGCACAACCTTAGTCTTTTTTTAACTGACATCTTGCACTAGCAAGTTGACAAATGAACAATATGTAAGTTTAGGGAAAGCAAATATGTTGCACATGCAGCTGTTTTATATCCCTGCATCACTTCTGTGTAGAAATGCCACTCGGAGTGTATGTGCTTTATTTGCTACATGTACATGCCACAAGATACTTAAGCCTTGGTCACTTATGCTGAACACATTTTGATATAGGGAAGTGATATTTCTTTAAGAGATTGTTCTGTCAAGTAAGCATCATTCCATTAGCTATATATATGCAGAGCCTCAAGGGAATGTGGAAATTGCTATTTGTCATTTACAATTTGTTTGCAGCATGTGACCCAACTAATGAGGCTGCTTCTAATCTGCTTTACCTGTTTCTCCCCCACCCCGGCAAAATATGAGCGCACAAAAAACAATGTGTGTGACTTCTGGGGTAATTGTTAAAATAATAATAATCTGTGTGTCTAGGAACAGTGAAATGAATGAGGATGTTTCCCTTTCTTCTGCTCCAACTGGAAAAACATACATGAATGAAACTTCATTTGCATTTGTAAAACACAGATAAAATAGTGTGGGTCTGATCCAGTGGAAGGAGCTGTTTCCTTCATTGAAATGAATGGGTGTGCTGGTGTATACTGAAGTGCATGCAGTATGTGGTTTTTATGCTTGTTTGCCCAGGTGAGAATTGTGGAGTCAGACCAGAAGGTAAGAACTCTTGAAATGGGAAGGACCATTTTTAAATTAGAAGTTCATATTCTGTAGAATATTATATTGTACAAAGGTAATGTTTTCATTATCCTTTTAAGATATATGCTGCCTAATGTGTTGTCGTATATTGCATGTTTTATATAATAGTTTAGCTCTAAAGAAAAAGGGATAAAATGTTTTTGTGTATAATATGTTGTAAATGTATATTTTTTTATAAAAGCAGCTTTTTAAATTTCTCAGTCTGTACAAACTACCATGTAAATAATTTCTTGTAAATAACTTCTTGAACAATAAATGTTTTCCATTGAAATGTTTCCTTTTTTAATTTGGACGAACTGCTCTGGTATTTTCCATTATGATAGGCAGGATTCACCCAAGGAGACCCATCAGCAGAAGCCCTGTGCAAGGACTTCACCTGCGCTATGGGACATCCCCCCCCCCAAGCTCACTCCCTGAAATTGATTGGGGGGGTTCCAGTACCATAAGTAGTGGTTACTGGAATTATGTGGAAGAGTCTACATTTGAGTAGAGCATCAGTGTAGATGACAAACTGATTTGACTATTAAGATGTTTTACACAAAGGTACATAACATGCCTGGTGGGCAATTTGAATAATAAAAATGATGAGGACCAGTTAGCTTCAACTGATCAGTTAAACTAAGCATCCTGATCTGTAGGGTATGAGATCTGTCACTAGGTGGTGCACTTTGTCTCTTCATTTTCAACAAATGCATGGCACTGAACTTTCCATTCATCTCATAGTTCATTTGAATAGTTTGCATGTTATGTTGTGACAGTGCTCCTACAGGATTCGGACACAATGTGATTCATCTTTTTCAACAAGTTTTGTATCTTCATCAGAAGAGTCCTACTAGATCTTACCTCTCTTGTCAGAGTCAGTATGCCTCTGAATACCAGCTGCTGCAAATCGCAAGTAGGCAAAGTGCTGCTGTGTTCAGGTTCTGCTTTCTGGCTTCCCATAGGTACCTGACTGGCTACCATGAAAATAGGATGCTGGATTAAAGGAACCACTGGCCTGATCCAGCTCTTGGCAGCCTCCATCTTTCTCAACAGGCAATGGGGTGCACATGTTAGGATGAAGTCAAACCGCTGCATTAGCAGCACTGTTGTGACCTTGGGACACAAGCCTGGGCAGTGTGCATGGAGGTCCTGGTCTGCCCAGATGACAAGACCCCCTCCCACCCCTCAGCCTCGCTGATGTAGTCCAAAGGAAAGCGGAGCAATATATTTGGCACCAGCTTAGCTGCAAGAGTTGCTGGGTGGAGGTGTACAAGGCACCATCAAGCTGTCTTAAGGACTCCAATCCAGATTTGTGTAGGATTTACTCCTTAGTCTTTTCTTCTTCTGAAGACGTCCCTCAAGGCAGCAGAGGTTTAGGACCAGAGTTTTCCTTCTAGATGGACTACCTTCCCAGGTTGAAGAACCCCATCTGCCCCTCACTTCCCTCTACAACAGCTTTCTTTACGAGACCAGCTTTCTTGGACCCTATTGGTTTCGTCCGCTCAATCCTCCAGAGCCTGGCTTCGCATGCAGAAGTCCCTAATTCACTGAGGGTTTGAGACACATTGGCTACCCTCACCTGGTTTAGCTGGCCAGTCAAAGCTGTTCCCGGGGTGTGGCCACTGTCTCAGTTTCTTGGAGCCACAGGTGTGAATGGAATTCTAGGCTAGATGGGTCTTTGACCTGATCTAGCAGGGCTCTTCTTCTAGAATCATAGAACTGTGGAGTTGGAAGGGACCAAGTCCAACCCCATGCAGTGCAGGAATCTTTTGCCCAATGTGGGCCTCGAACCCACAACCCTGAGAGTCTCATGCTCTACCAACTGAGCTATATGTTCTTATTCTCTGCACCTAGGATAACTGTTGTTTCTTTATGTGTTTTCTTTTTAAACCCTACCTGCTCAAAATACTTCAAGGGCTTAGCAGTTTACATCCCACTGTTTTAGTCTATAAACAGGTTCTTAACAGATATTAAAATGGAATAAGCCCAGAGGAGTCATTGAAACAGATGGAACACCCACCCTTATCAGCTGCTTCCTTTTTCACCCAAAAGACTGTGTAAAAGTGACTAATAAGTTCCATTAATAATGAACCAATAGAAGTCTTTAACAGCCTGTGAAAAGTGGCCTAGTCTGACCAACCTTCTTCAGCATGGACCTCTACAGGTATAGCACCATTAGAGGGGGTCCTCTTCCTCAGAGTCATTGACCTCTCAGCCAGCAGGAGTGCTCCAAGCAGTTCTTGATGATGCTAGACAGGACTAGTGTGGTGCCCTCTAGATGTTGGACTCCAGTTGTCATCAACCCCAGCAAGCATGGCCAGATCTTAATGAAGTTCCAGTAAGACATGTAATTGCATGTAATTGTTCCAGGCAACTGCCCAGAGTACCAGCACCGTTTTTTCTTAAAGAAACAAAGCACTGCTTATCACCATATATCATTTTATCATATCTAATTGGGTGGTTATATATTATATACCAGTAGCAAACTCTTAATTCCTCTTAGTGCGAAAACTAATGTAGCCCACGCAGCCCCGCCTGCATGCTAGATGAGAGGCATCTGCTGGCTTGGAGAAACCTCCAGGCTTGCTGAAGAACAAAAAGGGGGGGGGACTAAGCAGAGGAAGCCCCCAGAGGACGGAGCATGCTCACTGGATGCAGGATGCTGTCTTTGGAGGGATGAGGAATGGAAAATGGTGAGGTGGAACGGAATAGAGTATTCGGAACAGAAGTGCTCCACACAACATCTTTCTGTTGCTGTTCCCACTCATGTTTCTTCTCGGGGTGGTTTTAAAAAGAATTATTTGGTAGTTTGACCTATTTCCTTACGACTCTGATAAAAACATGCACTCGCAGAAGTCCTGCTCCTAACTTTTTGGACAGAACGACCTGTAGAATTCGTTCAGTAAACATCATTAAAGTTTCCTGTGGAAACTTCCAAGGGAAGCCCAGGGCGATCTGGCAAGGTCTTGCTGCTGTCAAGTAACAAAAAGAACAGGGCTGACTCTTCCTATCTTTCAGAACAACATTTTTGCTGGTAGCTGGGAAATGCAAGATCTAGATGTACTTTCTTAATCATTTCTCTGAATGAGGCTTGGGGGCACACTTCAGAACATGAGGCTTGGGGGCACACTTCAGAACATCAGTGGGATATTAATGTAGTGTTTTTTTAAATGATGATTATGATGATAAGTGAAAGACAATGAGATGCACAGAACATTCTGTATTCAACCAGGTAGCTATCGTCCAAGCCTTGTTCTGTGAGGCTTGATGTTGCAACTCGTGCCCAGTTAAGCTGGTTCATTTCCACTGAAAACCAATTTGATGCCATTGGAATCTAGTGTGCTTCCTTCACACTGTTATGTTGTTGTTTTTTGGTGTGGGTGGGGTTGCAGGTGCATTCTGGAACATGTCACTGGTGCTACAAAAATGTATTCATGGTGGATTTATACTGGACTGTTCACACATTCTGCTTTATTAGTTCTGTAATGCTTCCCTAATGTTATGGCTTTATTGCCCAATTGAGGAGTACTCTTGCACTAAAGTGCAACAAAAATGAGACCCAACCCCCCACAGAGGCCATCTGAAGGGGAATAGTGATTTTCTAGGTGTTGTCTCTTGTGACAAGGCACACTTGAGGCTTGTTTCCAATGGACTCCCAGAGAAGCATCAATTCAGTATTGAGAGCTAGGACCTCTCCATATGTCCCTTTTTAATGCTTATCCATGATGATTTGTGCTGATGATGCTAGCAGAATGGTCACACACAGTCCCACTTTCAATACACTTTGTGCCTTCAGATGCTTTGCTGTGGTCACACTGCTTTGTTTCCAATCAGTGCATATCCTTCCACTTTCTGCTGAAATCCTGTAATTTTTTATTACCACAAAAGTAAGTCCTGGTTTATTTTTGTGCTACTTTTGCGGTGCCTCTCCAGGAAGCAATAATGTTGTAGCATTGGGGCGTCATTGCGGAACAAACTGATGCAGAATAAATCCCCCCACGCATACAGTATGATTGTGTCACAAATACACCCGTAATAAATCTCCCATCTGGAGGGAGCCAAAGTCTGCACAATCAGAAATATTGTGGGCTCAGCTGTTTCTGCACCATTTCATTTTTTTTTTTATAAGAATTTATTGGCATTTTTCTATAACAACATATACCCACACCCACACCTACAATTAAACAAATGCAAAACAAATAAAACAAATACAAACAATGTCAAGTTTTCTTATTGCATCTTTCTAAAAGAAAAAAAAAATTCTATTTCCATATCTTGACCATTGACTTCCCCTGCCTTTTCACCTTCGAATTTATATCCTTAATCTATTTTATAACCATTTCTCCTGAGAAAAGAAAAAAGAAATTAAATTCAATTGTATAGTTACATTCAATTATATCTTCAACATTTTACTAAGAATGCATCGTCATAGTAATACCTCGTCATAATTCTTCTTCATTTATTCTTATCGATTTCTTTTTTTTTAAAATATAAAATCTTTATTTTATTTCCAAATGGTTTACAAATTTTTACAAGTTTTACAAATACACATTACACACAATAAAAAAAAACCAGTTTACATTACAAACAATAAAGGAAAAGAAGGAAAGAGGAAAATACAGAGAAAGAAAAAAAAAGTAAGAGGCCAAAGAAAGAAAGAAAGAAAAGCAGAAAAGAAAAAGAAAAAGAAAAGTAAATTATTGTTAAAGTTACAATAATCAACTTCCATTGCTGCATTTCACTACCTACACTATCTGAACATTTTTGCCATTCTTCCCTTTAACATCAGAGTTACCATAAATCCACTTAAATGCTATTCTAAACATAACCAAAACCTTTCTCTAGATCCTTGTTTATTCAAATATTCATTGAAACAATTCCATTGGTCTTGAATTACCTTTTTTGGCTTTTGTTTTATTATATTGGTCAGCTTTGCCGATTCCAGATATTCCGCTAACTTACTCAGCCACTCTTTCTTAGTTGGGATGTAGTTATCCTTCCAATGTTGGGCTATTAATGTTCTAGCCGCGGTTGTCGCGTACAGGAAAAAATCCACTTTCTCTTTGGGTATTTCCCCATTAACTATTCCTAATAAGTATGATTCTGCTTTCTTACTATGTGCTGTTTTTATTATTTTTTTAATTTCTTCATGAATCATATTCCAATATTTTTTAATTGCGGGACACGTCCACCACATATGGAACAGTGTCCCGGTCATATTTTTACATCTCCAGCACTTGTCATTCTCTGATTTGTTTATTTTTGCAATCCTATCCGGTGACATGTACCATCTGTGGTGTAATTTCATAAAATTTTCTTTTAATTGATAAGACGCTGTAAAAAGAATATCCCTTGTCCAGAACCTCTTCCATTTATTATGTTCGATTTCATAGCCAAAGTCTCTTTCCCACTTTAGTATGTTTTCCCCTTTACTTTCTTGATCTAATTGGGTATTGATTAATATTTTGTATATTTTTGCTAATGTTTTTTGCTTACTCTGTAGAAATTCCTCTAGTTTCCCTGATTTATTTTCAAACCCTCTGTTTTTTAAATCCTTCTCAAAAGTCGCCTTTAATTGAAAATATTCAAGCCAACTCATTCCGTTCTCTTTTAAATTTTCATATTGTTTTAATGTTGGACTTTCTTTCATTTCTACCACTAGTTCTTTGTATGTTGGCCATGATTTCCTTGCGTCATTTCTAAGTGTTGAGGTTGCTTCAACTGGGGATACCCACCATGGTGTTTTGCCTATAATTTTGTCTTTTGTTCTTTCCCAAATCTCCAGTAAGGCCTTTCTTACTAAGTGATTTGTAAATCTTTTGTTAACCTGTAATTTCCCGTACATTAGGTACCCGTGCCACCCATAGATCTTGTCCCAACCTTCTAATTCTAAGATCTCATTATTTTTTAGATTTATCCATTCTTTTAACCAACTCCAGCCTGCTGCTTCATAATAAGTTTTCAGATCTGGGACCGCGAACCCTCCTCTCTCTTTAGGACTTATCATCATTTCAAATTTAATTCGAGCTTTTTTCCCTTGCCAGATGAAATTTGCAAGGTCTTTTTGGCATTCCTTCAAGTATTTTGTTCCAATTATGATTGGTGCTGTTTGAAAGAGAAATAAAATTTTGGGAAGAACCATCATTTTAATCATGGATATCCTACCTAATAGAGATAATTTTAGTTTATCCCACTTCCCTAAATTTTGTTTGATTTCTCTCCAATTCTTGATATAATTGTCTTTAAATAAATTCGTATTTTTGTTCGTTATCCATAGACCTAAATACTTTACCTTATTCTCTATTCTTATTCCCGTGACCTTTTCCAATTCATCTTTCTCTTTCTCTCCCATATTTTTTATCAATAATTTCGATTTTTCTTTATTTAATTTGAAGCCTGAACATTTACCAAATTCTTTCATTCTTTCCAATGCTTTGGGGATGCTCTTTAATGGTGATTCTGTTGTTATTATCACGTCATCAGCATATGCCCTGACTTTATAGCAATGCCTTCCCACTTTTATTCCGTTGATTTCTTTGTCTCCCCTTAATGATATAAGTAGGGTTTCCAATGCAGTGATGAACAATAGTGGTGACATGGGGCAGCCTTGCCTCACCCCTCTCTCGATGTCAAACTCGTCTGATATTTCATTATTTATAATTATTTTCGCCTTTTGTTTTTTATATATTGCTTTTACTCCCTTCAGTATTCTCTCTCCTACTTTCAGATATTCCAGAGTCTTTATCATAAATCTCCATGAGATGCTGTCGAATGCCTTTTCGGCATCGACCAGCATCATTGCAATTTTCTTGCTAGGATTCATTTCAACATGTTCTAATAGATCAATAATTATCCTGGTATTGTCTTTTATTTGCCTTTCTGGCAAGAAACCAGCTTGATCTTTCTCAATGATTCTTTTTAAGATGATTTTTATCCTATTTGCCAATACCCCAGTAAAAATTTTGTAATCTATGTTTAGTAAGGAGATTGGTCTATAATTTTTTGTTAGCTTTAAATCTGACCCTTGTTTCGGGAGGAGCGTTATCAAGGCCTCTCCCCACGAGTCAGGGATTTCCCCTTTCTCTAAAATGTCATTCATAATTGATTTTAATTTGGGGGCTACTATCTCTTTCATTCTCTTATAATAAGAGACTGAGATACCATCTGGTCCGGGAGATTTTCCGACTTTTAGATTGCTTATTATCTGCTCAATTTCTTCTATTTCTATATTTGAATTTAACATGCTATATTCCATTTCGTTATTCTTATCGATTTCTTATCTTAATCTACATCTTAATCTTACTCCTCTTAATCCATAAACTTAATCCACTTAAATTCACTTTACTTATACTCCACCTCACAGATCTTCGCAAATCATTCGCATCAAATCTATCTCTTCTATCCTTAAGATTGCTGCTAATAACATAAAAACTTGAAATATCTCCTTTCATGTTCAAATAAAAAAAATATAACAAAATATTGTTGACAGTATTCACCCTCCGATTTCAATTTACCATATCAGGCTACTTTAAGTTTTACTTAATGCTTCACCCCACACCCCCTCTGTCCATTATTCTTCTCCTGGTGGCATCAGCACTGAACTTCCATGTAGCTTTCCTCTCCAAACGTCCACAGATCCAGGCACAGTCCAAACCTCTCCTTGCCACGAGTTCAGAGGTGTCCATCTCATCATCTCTCAGCTTCTTCGGTTCTTTGTAACATTCCTTTTCTTCTTGTAAATACCTTAATTCTCTGTCCCTGGCCCCCGAGCTCACACCTCGGGGACTGGATATAAGAAATCTTGACGTCGCCTTGGGGCTGCCACCCCCAAAAAGCGAATTTCTTCTCCGAAGTAGCTCACTCATTTCTCTCCATCTTTCCATCCACCCTCTCAGCTCCTTGGCAAGGCTTTCTTCCAAAGTGTCAAAAGTTTTAAAAGCCTCCTCTGTGGGCAATTGGTTCCATTTCAGACCCCCACACAAGACTTTGACTTTTCTACAAAGCAGTTCCACCTTCAAGGCAGTGAGTCTCTGTTCATCCGTTAGTCCAGAGTTCAATACCAGTTCAAGGACGAAACCCAGCATACTGGCAGAGGAGGAGGAAGTGGGTATCATATTTCTGCTCCCCTCTTTGTTCGTCGCCATTTTCTTGAGCTGGAGCGCAAATACCGCAACTTTAAATGGAGATATTTTCCTCTAGTTAGCTTCCCGAAAAAAGAGTTTGCCAGTCTCATGTGTCAATTTTAAATACATTGTAGCCAGTTCTGTAGCAGTAATCACTCAAATTGGTTAGATTCTTAAGCTCGAAGGGAGGGAGGCAGGCTGCCTTTCTCCTTCCCCCCGGATCGTTCCAAAAGCACGATTTCTAATCAGATTCTTTACTCACGACCACCGGGTTCCTTTAGCTCCATTCTTCAAAGGTAGAACTTAGACGCTCACCGCGGGCTTTGTCGCCGCATTTGCATCCCGGTTGGGGCATGTCCCCGAAGCCCGGCTCCGTTGTCCCTTCACCCCCGCTCCCCCTTTACAGGGGGAGCGAGGGAAGGGTTCGGAGCCTCCGCGGGCGCTGCCGGGGAGCCCAGGGTGCGGGACGCTCTTCCCGCACCCCAACCGGAGCCCCGCTTTGCGGTGGCGGGGCTCCTAACCCCCGGGATGGACAGGGCGCTTCGGACCCGAAGCAGCCCTCGACCACCCGGCGATTGCGTCGCCGCCGGAAGTGTTTCTGCACCATTTCAATCCTTGTTGAAAGCTCCCCTGTGTAAAAAATAAATAAGATTTCTCCATGGAAAGGGAACATAGCACAGAAGGGTGTTCAAGAACCCAGAGCCCTCTTCTTAAATGTACTGGATTTTTTAAATGGGCAAATCTTTCTGGAGCTTCTACAGTCTCGAGAGGGTTATCCAAATGTGAATATCAGGGACAACTTTGAGTCAAACAACAGAGTCTGCTTTCAGGTGGAAAAAGGAAACAGATAAAATATATACATGGCTGTGTGCAATGCAGGGACAGCCAACATGGTGTCCGCAAGCTGTGTGGGCCTCCAGTTCCTGTCTGTCGCAGCCAACATGACCACCGGTCAGGGACGATAGTTGTTCCACAATAATTGGAGGGCACCCCATTGACTCTCCCTGATGTAATAATGTGTCATTTGGCCACGATACTAAGCTACAGCTCTTGTTGCTGTCCTAATAGAAAGAGAAAATATCAAACTTTTTTTCCTAAGGTATAACAACTTCTGTAGTGGGTGATTCAGACTTCAGTCTGCTAGTCCCTTGCCAGATGGGGAGCAGCAGCAGCAGCTGGCTCAACACCTGTGTGGAAGCAGGAATGCCTGTAATACTATCTGTCCAATTACTTCCTGCAAACAGGAGATGGGTCATGACCGGGTTAAACTAATTGATCTTTTCCTGACAACTATAGAATAAGAACTGAAAACTGACCTTCTCTTTCCATCTTAACATGTCAAAAACAAGTTACTTAATGGGGGACATGGCTGGATTTACCATCTTACTTGGTCATATGCCAAGGATGCTTCAGAAGCACAAGCTCTCACAACCCAGACACTGACCATCAGGCAGGAGCAAGTCAGATGTCAGTTATGGTCAACTCGCCAATAAGACAAAATATCAGACAGGAGTGGAAGAGAAGCCTTGCCTGGGGTGATTTGTCAGATACCCCACCCACACGACTGAAGGTCCAAGAAATCCATCCCTCTGTTAGGAAGCTAGGAGCTGAAATTGGGCAGAAAGAAGTAACAGTCAGTCATATTGCATCATCATTACAATGGGAAATAGTATGAATAAATCAACAAGAAAACTAATCATATACCAGGTAAATATCTTAATCTGATTTGGAATGGATCATCCTTTTTTCATGGCAAGCATATAACACACAGAAACAGACACCATAGAACAACAATAATTTGAATAACTTTCTTGAGAGATGGTTGCTGAAGGTTTATTTGCAAGATCGTACAGTATTTTACTCATGGTGTTGCTATCCTGGACTAAAGTCTTGGATAATATTGACACAGGTTTGTGACACCTATTTCTTTCAAACCTCTCCCCCCCCCCCCAGATCATATCAAAGGTCCATCTGGCCTAATATGCTGTTTCCTACAGTGACCGACCAGATGTTTCAGGGAAGCTCACAACCAGGGCATGTAGGCAAGTGTTTCAGCTGTTCCCCCACAGAAAATGGTATTCAGCAGTGTAATTTCCCCAGTCTAGAGGTCCCATATAGCTATTGTAAGTAAACCTATTTTCCATGAAATTGTCAAATTCCCTTTTCTAAGACATCTTGGCCATCACTGCATCTTGTAATTGCTACACCCATAAATTGCTCTTCCATGATGTACAATGGAAAATATGTGCAGTGGAACGATAAAGCCATCAGTGACCAAGGGGTGAACCCTCATTACTTTTGCCCCTCTATGGTGGGGGGGATTTGTGGCCCTTCAGTTTTTTTATTTATTTCATAAAATGATATGCCACTTGATTGTAAACAAAACCTCAAAGCGGGTTACAAAAAAAGATAAAATACTGTAATAAAATCTTCACTAAAAATTTTGCAGCCCTAAATTAAAGCATACAGAAAGTTACAACCACAATAGAATAGATTTAAACAAATTAAAAATGCACACAAATTTCCTAAACACCTTGATAGTCTTGTCTAAATAAGAATGTCTCCAGGAGGTGCTGAGAATACAGATGTCCTACTCCATCTCCCACCAGTCCCAGATTGGAGTCTAGTGACATCTGGAGAGTGACAAGTTCATCACCACCACGCTATGGATTTACTGTGGTCAAACAGGTATATTTCAGGTTTTAAATGCACTCTGTAGCCTCGCAAAGGTTGTCGACAAAGATGATAGTGGGATCGAGTGTTCATATCACAAGCAATGAACACGATCTCTTTCTCACCTGAGTATTTGCCTTGGACAAAATGAGCTTCATCCTACAAAAAAAACTTATCACAAAATTCTTCCTAGCCTTGTCACTAGTCTTTTTGGAATTAGTGAGCATCCTGGCTCAGAAGTACACATGAGTTGCTTTCTGCCTTTTAGATTCTGCTGCCACGTGCAAGAAAATAATAATTTTGTGCATCAGAAATATGTTGCCATTGCCCCACAGTTTTTCTTTTTAATGTTCAGTCATTCATTTTGACAGATGACTGCAATTGTTCCCTAACATCTGGATGACCTGTGTAAGAGCAGCAGGAAACCACACTTGCTTTATCAATTGCGCCATATGTTTATAATACTGAATGAGTGCTTAAAGCTCTTCAGGAAGAATTCCCATACTCTGAATGGATTTGATTATCCACCAAGTGTAGTAGATGGTGAACTCACCCACTTCACTTTGGGAAAGTATTCTCCTCCATTGAGAAAGTGAATAATAAAGATAAAAAGGGACAAAATAATGCTAAGGTGTTTTCTCTCCCAGTAGTGAAAGAGATAAATTCTTAATAGTTTTTCTACATCAGGGACCTGGTGATCGATAGAATGGTGGGATGCTTTTGAATGTGTTGTATCAGGCAAGATGCCACAATTCTGACACAAGATTGGTGTAACAATTACTGTGATGGTGATAATTACAGCATCAGCATATTTTCATACAATTCTATGATTCTATGATCCATGTAAATCCTCTAGAACAATCAGTTTCTTCAGGATATAGATTGTCTTTTGGACTCTAGGTTGACCTCCTAAATGACAAGTTCTGTTTTAGCCAAGTCCTACAGTCCCATTCCAAGATACTGAGGCATAATTATCCAGCAATTTGACATGGCAACCACATTATAGAGTGATCTTCTTGAATCACAGGCTTTGAGAAGATCAGCACAGCTGGTTGATTTAGGTCAATGAAGGGAAACTTGTGGTTTCCCCGATATTGTTGGACTCCAACTCCCATCAGCACCAGCCAGCATGGCCAACAGTGAGGGATGATGGGAGTTGTAGTCCAGAAGGCCACAGCCCTTCTTCTCTGATTTAGGTGCTGCTAATATAATACATCCAAGTCTGCATGCTCAAGGGAAGCAGCGGTGTCCAATAATTTTTTGCAAAAATGAAAATAGAAAAAGCTTGGGTTGGAATCAAGCCTTTGTTTATTATAAGCATATAGATAATCAACAAAAGGAAGCTGGCATCTGCAGAAGTTATGGATTAACCATTAAAAGAAACAGAGATGGAAATGTTAAAAGGGAGATACCGCAGATCAGCTCCAGAAGTGAGAAATAAGTTTACATTAATTACCTCTAAGTGCTTCTGCTCTTTCCCTTTCCTGGAAGACTGGAACAAACCCAAAAATATTTTTGTTCCCCTTTGGAAATTAATACTCAACGGGCATCACATGACCAAAGGAACACAAATAGTCCCAAGAGTGGGTGATCCAGGTTTTCCAGGGATGCTGAAGTTTTTCTGTACATTGTGTTTTCTCCTTCACTCCTGGGCTGAGCACATGGAGGCTACAGCAGGGGTGCTTACAAATTGCTGAGCTATGCTGGGACCTTTGCCACACACAACTGAAAGGCTGCAGTTGTTGGGAAGGCCTGGCACGGGGTTTAGGTTTCATTTCCTGGATTGCGGCAAACATGGTCACCAGACAGAGATCCTCGATCGCTTGCCTGTATGCTTGAGTGTATTTTCATCCGTTCGTTCGTTCTTTGGCTGCAGCATTTGTTTTTGGCTCTTCTGGAATGTGACCCATTGTTGTTATAGTTGCTTAAAGCCAGGCCTTTGGTTTATCCTATGGTCCAGGCGCGTAAATAATTTCCCTGGGGAGGGGGGGTGCTGCATTCTTGACTTGTACAGCCTCTCCTGACCAGCCAGCACCATTTGAGTTCTTGTCCTCTTGACATCCTGTTCTGCCTTCAGAGATTCAAGCTGCTGAAAAGTGGGGGAGAGAAAATCCCTTCTGCTCAGGAAAGCATTGTGTGGTGGCTGGCAAGGAAGAATGGCATTAATTTTGGGAAGTTTTAGTGACACACATGCACGCACGGTTCAAGACACATGGGGGAAAGGCTTATGTTCCTGGTTTTGGAACTATTGGGGAGACAATGATGAATTTCACACATGCGCAGGGTGAAGAGAGCTCCTTCTTCCAAACTCAGGCTAAGATTGACCAATGCAGTCGCAGCAATACTGGAGGAAAAATTGCAGCTAGCCTGCTCTTAAATGGGGAGGGAGATCATTCAGATTTAACAGCTACTTCCACACAGGTTAATGATTAGGATTCTTTACAGAATTTATATCCTGCCGTTTATTCCAAGGGAGTCCAGGGTGGCAAACAAGCGTTAAAAAATAATAATCATTTTAAATGATCTCAGTTTAAAAGTCTTGTTGAAAGAGGAGCCAATAAAACCCCACAGAGATTATGCCAGTCTGGTATTCAAGGGGAGGGAATTCCAAAGGGCAGATGCCACAGCACTGAAGGCCCAATTGCTCCATTGAGCAGAAGAGACCTTCTGGTGGTATCTGCAGGAAGCCATCACCTGATCACAAAATTCACCAGGTCGAGCAAATGCATTAGGGGCAGCTTCACTGCACACACTACAAAGAAAGAGGACAGGAGAAAGTTCGTTGTCACTTTAGCTTGGCAGGGCTTGCACCATGGGACTGTTGCGGCCAGTATACCATCTGGCCGGCTGAATCAAGTTTTATTTCTGTAGCGACATGTAATCTGACATTCTGACAAGGGAGTTGCAAGGGTGCGCCCTGCCAAGACAGAATGAGGCTTGTTGTGGAGAGGAGGCACCCGAGAGACGGACGAGCGGCATTGTTTCTGGCTCAAAGTGCATTGTGTTAGCTCTTCAGATTCCTTGGATGGGATGTTTGAATATTTCACATTTGATTGAACTCATCCTGTACCAAAGGAAAATAAAAGAGAATCTAAAGGACGTGACCCTCGTTATCCCTTCCACCAGCTGGACAAGAAAATAGCTTCTAAAAAATTATTTAAATGGGCCAGATTTTTATCGCTGCAATCTTATTGGTTTCAGCAGGGCTAAGGAGAAAAAGGGGACTTGGCAGCATTGGTTTTTCTGACATGTGTTCTCCATGCTACTAATAACCTTGGAAATGGAGAAAATGGTCATCGACCTCAGAATGAATTTTTCATGCTGTGCCATGACTGGCTGTTGACCCCTTACATTTTGTTTCACTTGGATATCAGCATTATCACACACACGAAACCCCTTTCAGTTGGTTTTCTGGTTCTCATTGCCAGTTTGAGGGTGAGTATATCATAAATCTAAAACACTTCTCTTATATTGAAATGCCTTTACAACCTCAGCTGTTTGGATTCTTGAACCAACACTTCTGAAAAAGACAACAGTGCTGCTACAGTTTAATAATGCAATGGCATTTAATGGGGGAGGGGGTTCAGTGAGGGGTTCAGTTTGGGGGCAAAGCAGTGGTTTCACCTCCAGCAAGTAGTCTTTTGAACCAGTGCAGGAGACCGCTTGGGAATCATGTTCCTCGGGTTTAGGGATGGAGAAGAAACTCACTTTGGGGTTTTTTTTTAATGAAAACCAAATTTAATTTGATTTGCACTTCTCGAACCAATACATGAACTGAAATCCAGCTATCCTTCAAGAGTTACTAGTCTCTGATTTTGCAAGGCAGATCTTCAGCCAAACAGTATGTATGAAAAGTGTTTATACTGGGGAAAATGTGCACAAAATTGCATATATTAGCGATAACAACATACAAGAATGTGTTTGATTAGGGAAAATTGCTTGCAAAAATGTGCATCATAGTCAAAACATCATACAAAAATGTGTTTATGAGAAGAAATTTGCACTGAAAGGCTGATGAATTTCCATGAGGATTTTTTTTTAACCCCTGGAATATAGAGAACTGAATTAAGGCTGGGGAAATAAGAAACTCACTGAAACTGACAGCTCCATCCATTCCTACTATGTTTCCATGGTGGGAGAAAGCCAGGACACACATGTGAATGGGGGGATACTTCCTACTGACTCTTTTTAAAATCAGAGAGTAGGTAGGCAACTGCTTAGCTTTCTCTCCTTGAAATCAATGGGCAGGTGCCTCCCTTTTTCAGGATTGTGGCCAAGCATCCATGCCTGAAATGTTCCTATCTTCGAGGGCCACTGCATTTTCCACCATACACAGGACTATGCAACAGCATTATGGTCCGCTGTTGAGAGGCAGGCTGAAATTTTTCCTCCTGGTCAGATGGGCGAGCTGTTGCTCTTCTGAAGCAAAGAAGAAAGAACAACAATGACCTGTTTGGAAAAGCCCAGGTCTAAGAATATACTAAGGTTATGGTTCTCCCCCCTGCCTTCGCCTCCTCCTCTTCCACACGCAGCGTGTCCCCTTCGTAAAACGGGAATATAGTAATCAGGGAAATATGTGTTGGCTGTTTAGCAAAAGGGTCAAATCCATTTAGGTGGAATTCCAGTCTCTCTGCAATAACAATGGCAGGAAACCTGAGGGGCGAGGGGGAGCTCCTTGGGTTGACTTCTGCCAGCAAGTCTCTTGCAGAGGATTGTTGAAAGACTTGGCTGGCATTCGGCAGCTTTCTGTTTCTTTGTACTGGAATGCTGTGATTTTCCCCAAACACAATGGAAGACCTGGGGTCCAAGGCAAGCAAAGCAAAATGACAGGAACTTCTCCTTTTATAATTGGGGGGGGGGGGTCGGCACAGGGGAGGGATGGCTAGATCCATTTTGCTTAGGCCTTGCGTTATTTACATTGGCCTGAAAAGAACATGCAAATGTAGCCTTCTGGTCGCAAATCTGTTCCCCCAACCTGCTCAGCAGATAGGCCCAGGTTAAAAATAAATAAACAAACTGGTCCCCGAATTGCTCCCTGCAAGAACAGACAGTGAATGTTTTGATTGATCTTCAGACTGTCTGCGCTAGTGTTTACACACCCAGCAACTGAAATGCAAAGGGGCAGTAGTTTGACTGCACGGTTACGGGCACACAGTAAGTGGCGGTTGGACCTCCCTCAAGATGCATTGCGTTGGTGCTGCTTACTGGGAGGTAGAAGGGGAGGGGCAGGGTAGCATGGAGGCCAATGCACCAGCAAAGGCAATCTCGCCGCTGCCTCTCCCGCTACCTCCCGGTAAGCAGCAGCAGCAGCAACATGGTGGTCAGGTGAGTAGCGCCACCTAACCAGAGCGCCTGCAACTGTAATAATAATAATTTATTATTTATACCCTGCCCATCGGGCTGGGTTTCCCCAGCCACTCTGGGCAGTTCCCAACAGAATATATAAAAAGCAACAAAACATCAAACTTTAAAAAACTTCCCTAAACAGGGCTGCCTTCAGATGTCTTCTAAAAGTCAGGTAGTTGTTTATTTCCTTGATATCTGGTGGGAGGGCGTTCCACAGGGCGGGCGCCACTACCGAGAAGGCCCTCTACCTGGTTCCCTGTAGCTTTATTTCTCGCAGCGAGGGAACTGCCAGAAGGCCCTCGGCGCTGGACCTCAGTGTCCGGGCTGAACGATGGGGGTGGAGACGCTCCTTCAGGTATACTGGGCAAGGCAAATCCTGTTCATGCAATCAGTTTTCTGCAGTGTTTGGGGGAAACATAAAATGGTTGAGCAAAGTAGGCTTGCCAATCCAGCCCTGCTACTAGTCAAGAGTGCTGTGTCTGCCTCAGGCGGCTGGTTTTGGGTGTCACGAAAGAGCAGAAAATTGCTAATTGTTTAATATTTTGCTGTTGTCTTTTTACTGGGAGGGGAAGAGATGCTTCCGGGATTTATTTTCTGCTTCAGGCACCAAAATAATTCCTCTGGCCTTGAGTAAGTTATTTATTTATTTATTTATTTATTTATTTATTTATTTATTTATTTATTTATATCCTTCGTTTGTTGCATCTGTAGGCCACCTTTTCTTCCAAGGAGCTTGAGGCAGTGTACATGGCTCTCCCCCTCCACATTTAATCCTCACAACAACCCTGTGAAGTAGGTTAGGCTAAGAGGCAGTGATTCTGAGGAGCTTGTTGCAGAGGCAGGAGGCCTGGGGATTGACCCAGGGGAGGCGGCCAGCTATTTATGGGGTTTGGTGCCAGCCGTGGGGGCAGCAGGAGGCAGGGCGAAGGGGAAGAGGAATGGTCAGAGCTGTTGGAAATGGGTGAGCAGGACATGTTGGAGTCTGTTCAGGTGATGGATGGGCCAGTCGAATCCCTCCCACCCCCTACCCGCTGTCTCGTAGGACCAGGAGGGGGTTGAAGAAGAAAGAGCAGCGACAGCTTCTCTGTAGGAGAAGCCTCAGCTTGTTTGCGCACAACCCATCAGATGAGAGTACATAAGCTATTGCAGGTGCACGAACTCAGGAAAGAGATTGGTAGTGGTTCATGACACATATATTCCTGGTGTTGCTGCAATATACATGTCTGTTCAGAAATAAGTCTATTGTGTTCAATGGGACATGTTATCGTGTAGTTAGGCAGCCTCAAACATCTTTTAGTTAAAACAGGGATAGGGAACCTGTGGTGCATCTGAATGTTGGACTACAACTCCCATCATCCCTACTATTGACCTTGCTGACTGGGGCTGAAAGGAGTCCAGCAGCATTCTCCATCTCTGATTTTAAAAGATGGCAGTGGAATGGAAGGTTTATTAAAAAAAAAAAAAAAGATCAGGGAATACTCTTTTATCTGCAGGTGGCCAGAACTTCATTTCCATCACAGATGACACTACATTCTATGAATGACGTATGATGTGGTTCCTCAAAAGCATTTCCCCTTTGCTTAGCTTTGCAGGCAGCACTGCATGAACTCAGGTGGTTGGAACTAACGTGCAGGAAATGTTTCTCCACAACAGCAGATGGTGACCGCTTCAAACAGGAAGAAGCTGCACACCAAGATGTATCTGTAGGACGACCATGCACATTCCAGTGGAAATGAACCTTCAGGTTAAGAATGAATGACTCAGACAGGGCTCGTCTTCTGGACTTTCATCCACTTTGACCAATGGGGTGGGGAATACTAGACAGTTGTATATTTCCCATTGTAGCGAATAACAGAATGCAGAGATTTGTTTTATACAGGGAGGCTCAAAGCCCAAAACTCAGACACAGAGAGAGCACAGAGCAACTCAGAAACAGACCTATGTGTTGCCACCAACAAAGAAAGCAGGCCCATTGAAACTCATAGTCCTCCGCTACTCACGGTATTTATTTAGCCACTTCCACACATTTCAGTGTGTCTGTTCTGAGTAGAAAAAATCCTCACCCATACAGATACAACACAGATGGTGGGACTCATGCCTGCCCCCTAATACTGGAGCAGGTGGACAAGTAGTCTGAAACAGTGGCATAGCGTGGGTTGCTAGCGCCTGGAGCTGCAGAGTAGGGGTGGGAGGGAGGGGAACGGATGGAATATGCATATGCATTCAACTGCCTAACGGCGCCTTTATCACCCAGAAGACTGTAGCCACAGAGATATTAAAAGATTTGTTCTGTTGTCTGGAGAGATCACTTCCTGGTTCGCATGGAGAAGCAGTTTTCAACCGAGTCCGGCGATGGAACTGAAATTTTGCACCCCAAACAATTTTGCACCTGAGGCAGCCACCCCTGTGGCCAACCCACGCTATGCCACTAGTCAGAAAATAGACAGTACAGCTTCCTATCTTTCCCATCTGCCATCAGAATTTCCAGGGAATTCTGCATGCCTGGTCACAATACTGGGATCAGCACAAATGCTTTAAGGCTTGCCCAGATTAGATGTGCAGATCTCAACCGGGAGGCCGCAGCATCAAGTGCCAAGTGAATGTGCAGGCAGGGCAATAATGACTGCATATGCTTGAGCACAAGACCAGAATTGTTTGGGCCAAGTAAAGGCATTTCCATTGGTCTTTGTGAGTCGAACATTCATATATATATATATATATATATATATATATATATATATATATATATATATACACATACATACATACACACACACACACACACACACACACACACATTTCCCACAAATTTTCCACAGATTTTTGGTTGTTACCTTGTTCCTCCTGCCCTTGCTTCTGTGAATATTTATAACCAGGGTTTTGAAAAAGAGGCTTGTGTGTGGATTAAGATGCACGGGATGGGGGAGGGCATACAAAGGACTACACAGCTCTAGAAGCCTTTTGTTTTCGAGAGCTGTCCCTGAGCCAGGAGTGGGAGCACACACATTAGCACCAAATATTGGTTTTGGCAGCTCTCTGAGCTAGGCACAAGGGCCATTGTTCCACTTACTGACAGCAGAGTGCTGTTTAGAATATGTAGCTGTTGCGAATGTCCAAGATGTTTCTTATTGGGCCAAGTCTGGTTTTAGTCTCAACCACTGTTTCCCAAACTTGGGTCTCCAGCTGTTTTTGGACTACAACTCCCATCACCCCTAGCTAGCAGGACCAGTGGTCAGGGAGGATGGCAGTTGTAGTCCAAAAACAGCTGGAGACCCAAGTTTGGGGAGCCCTGCTTAGTAGATGAATCAGCTAAAGCTCTTGATTTGTTGTGGAGGGCCATTAGGTGAGGAGGTGCATTTCAGCCCCTGGGGCAAAAAAGGGACAGCAGTCTTGTTTAGTTTCTGTGGCTGCTCTGATGATGACTACATAAATGTAGCTGTATTTTTAAAAGTATGTTTCTTTGAAGAATAGCATTTTTTGTTTATTGAATGATCAACTGCCTTCGGAGTCATCACCTGATGGCAGGCACTTATACAGACTGGCGCCTTGAGATCTACAATGAAAGTGCCTGGTGAGTCTCCCTGGGGAGAGCATTCCACAAGCAGGGAGCCACCACAGAAAAGGCCCCTTCTTGTGTTGCCGCCCTCCAAACCTTTTGTGGAGGAGGCACACAAACAAAGGCCTCGGATGATGATTGCAGGATCCATGTCGGTTCTTCACAATCAACCATAATTATACAACCTGAACTTGCCAGCATGGGACTGAATCCCACCTGCAACAGTGACGGTCTGGAAGCGCCCACAGTCTGGAAGCATTCAAACTCCAGAGGCTCTATTGCAGAGGTCAGATTTGCCTGTAGATGGCACTGTAGACATGCTGCCCACCTCCCTCAGTGTTTGCAAAGATGCAGGGAGAGGAGAGGGGAGAAAGCAAGAGAGAGAAAAAGGGTAGGGAGACCAGGAGGAAGAGAAATAAAAGGGAAAGAGAGGAGAGGAGCGGAGGAAGGAGAGCTCAAGATAAAGCATAATCCAGAAGTGGAGCAATCTCTGGCAAGCACTATGTGCTGGAGAATTGTTAGAGGTGTCTGGTGTGTGAAAGCAGCTGCTAGTTTCTCTATAGGTATTGCTCAACTGGATGCATTGAAGCACATTGGTAGATGGGATTTTCTGACATTTTGCTGGCTGCAGTCTATCACCACACCCCCTACTTCCATGTCAATTAGTCCAAAGGAAAAGATGCATCCAGCCTTTTTCCATCGGTTGTTGTTGAAGCTTTGCTTTTAACAGCAGCCTTGTCTTCAAACAATAGCAGGCATGCTTTTTTTTTAATGCACAGCTTTCTAAATTCTCCCTTTTGTTTTGTTTTTTGATGTGTTGCTTTATTATTTTAAGTGACTTATTACCTGATCTCAGATTATATGATTCATGGAGGGGAGTATAAAGTGTCAAAAGCTGTAATCCTTCCCCCATTTACCTGGAAGTAAACCAGCCTGTATTCAATAGGACTTATTTTTTTCCATGCGTTTCCGTGCGCTGCTCTGGTTCACCAGAAGGAGCTTAGTCATGCTGGCCACATGACCCGGAAGCTGTACACCGACTCCTTCGGCCAATAAAGCGAGATGAGCGCCGCAACCCCAGAGTCATCCACGGCTGGACTTAATGGTCAGGGGTCCCTTTACCTTTATTTCTTTCAGACTGGGTTAGGACTGTGCTGTTTTTAGTCTGTTGGAAGGGGACCTAATCCCCTCCAGATGTTGTTGGTCTTCAGCTGCCACCACCTGAGCATTGGCTATGCTGGCTGGGACAGAGTTCAAGCTGAACATCAGCTGCAGGGCCACAGGTTCCCTTCCCTGGCCTAAGTAGCTATCTGCATTTAAATACCGTAGCCTGAGAGCAAAATAGGATGTCTCTGCATTAGAAACAAAACAAAAACGAAAACCCCACAATACGATCATTTCACCAGAAGATGGTGCTAAATAACACCAAGTAATTTCGCTGGACTCACTCTGCTTCCCCCAGCATTCATTTCATAATATTCATGACATTACATTTTCTTTTAGGGTCAGAATTATTTTGTGCTGACATTTTGAAGGCCTTCATTTGCTGATTTTCCAGTAGAAGGACAAAGAGATGTGGGGGGCTCTTTTCAACAAAAATCCAAGGTCTGTGTTTCAATATATATTCAATGTTCAGGTGTACATTGCAAAATGGCACCACTCTCTTAACAGCGTTTGTTTGGTTGGGCGCATGTTATATACATAATAGTAACCAGAAATGTTGGTATTCCAGAAGGAGAAGTCTACATGGTCTGAGAAAAGCAGGGAGCCTGTCCACCTGCCCTCCATAATTGGTGCCCCAACGCTTCCTCTTTCACCAATCACCACCTTTAAAAAAAGCCCTGTGTTCAGGTAATGAGAAGAGGCAAAGCTGTAGCTCAGTGGCAGAGCAAGTGCTTTTCATGCAAAAGGTCGCAGGTTCAATCCTTAGCATCTCCAGGTAGAGAAAGAGTCCTGTCTGAAACCTTGGAAGGTCACTGGAAGTCAGTGTAGACAAAATACTAAGCTAGATGGACCAGTGTTCTGGCTCAGTGTAAGGCAACTTCCTATGTTCCTATGTTGTTCATTTTTAATTTAATTACTGAGCAGGTTTTTTTTTAATTCTCAGATTTCATACTGTAGGCAGCAGTCAAGTATCATGAAAGCATTCATGCCCAGCTCTAGACTCTGTGAGTGTGTGGGCATTTGTTCAATAAAAAACTTCTAATTTATACAGGGGTTCCACACTTAGGCAGAGAGAATACAGCTGTAAATAAATGTAAAGAAGTGCAGAACTGATATAAATTCTGAATCCTAACTTTAGTTGTTGTTTGGCTGGTTAAAAAAAGATGATAATATTAGTGGTCTATAATTAGATCTCCCCCACCCTATAGCTTTTCTTGAAGAATATCCTGATTCACAATGTGAACCCCCTGAATGGTGGTTGGACTTTCTTGGTACTTCTCTGATTTTTTAAAATTTTTTATTAGTGTTGATGTTGTTATTATGGCATCTCTGTGCTATTTCGGTTGAACTTCCCCTCCTGGTGAAATCCTGTGGAACAGGACGAAACTCTTGTAATATATGTTTTCAGATCCACCTACTTTTCTGCTGCAGTAGAGATACTGAATGTTTTTTTAATTGTTCCAGTGACTTTAGCCAATTTGTGGTCCAGGGTGTGTGTGTGTGTGTGCATTTTTACATATTTACTGTCACGCGGTGAGAAAACACATAACAAAATCAATATGGTTAAGCACCAGTATTCTCCACTTACCTAAGAGGTGAGAAATACAGGGCAACACTTCATGGTTTCACTTCCTTTGGAGGGGGGAGAGAGCATAGTGGATATTTACAGAGTATTTGGTTTATTTGGAATTATACCAGCAGAGCCTAATGAAAGCAAGCAGACTTGTGAAAAGAGACAGCTAAACTGCTGATTCTGCACCAGATTTTCCGAAGCAACAGTGTATTCCCCATAATTTCCAGGCTAGCTAAAATTTTCTCAGCTGTCTCTACTTCTGTCTGTCTCATTTTCAAAGCTGCCGCAGACTTTAGGTGCCTGTTCCCAAATTCTGAGGGGTTTCACATTCCTAAGGTAGGAAAGAAACTGCAGGTCATTAAACTACCCCTTTTTACCATGACAAGCCCATTTATGCTAATCCAAAAAAGAAAAAGCTACAATCACCACACCATTAAAATAACGGCACTGCCTTTTATGCTTGAGAATGCTGACCATTGAAGGAAACGATGGGACATATTCATTTAATTATTTTATTAATCTTTTCAAAGAATTGCTCCAGTTCTATAAGACTTAATAAGACACCGAGGCTAATAAGAAGAAATAAACTAGCAAGTGAGATTAGTAAATGAATGGAAAATGTGGCAGAGAGATTTGTGTTAACCCTCATGTTAACATAATGTTAAGCATAATTACATTATTTTGATTCACATCTGAAACCCAAAAGAGGAAACCATGTAAATGTCAGGAATCTCATTAACTTTTTTTCCTTTTTTGTAAACGCCTATTAATAATTCATATTTCAAGCTGCAGCCATGCCGATTTCACTGGACACTTAGCAGATCTGCTTTTTAGATCATTAAGGATGAATACTTGAGCACTGGATCATTAAGGATGAATAGCTTGAGCACTGGATGCTATGCATTTCATTAATCTGCAACTGTAAATTCTTTTTCTTAATCACCTGAAATGATGCCATCAGGTTAGCCTTCATGATGTAGTACAAAATATTCATTTAAAGATAGGCAGCCCTTGTCAGTCTGAATTTATTGGCTCTGAATCAGGTATTCCCGGGCCTAGAGCCCAGCCTTTCCTACACAGGGGTTTCCAAGCGTCTTGATCACATTGGTGCAGTCATTCACAAGCCAAAAACCTATGTCTGCAGCACTCCTCTCAATGTAGGCTCTTCCCCCATCTCTCTCTCTATTCAGGAGAGGGGAGAAGGGCCCAGTCTCCACCAGAAGAGCTGCAACAGGCATCTAGATTTGCACAGCATTGTGATGACTGCAGCTTCCATAGCAATGTAACACACAAGTGTGAAGGTCCAAGGCCTCAGGAGCTGCTGTGGCTCTCCCAGTGAAGTTTAGGCTCATTGATAGGACTGACGCAATCCACTCCAGACAGTTTGTAGCAGCCTTGGGAGGATTCTGTCCTAAGGTATGTACCACTTATTTAATTGGCATACAACACACCTGTGGCTTGATGTGCCTGGGGATCCATCTTAAGCTTTCTGGAATCAAATTAATCCTCTGGAATCCTGAAAGGGATCTGCCCAGGCAGACCCTCAAATCCATCCCCAGAATCCAGTAATTTTTAGAATCTAGATTCGTTGGAAGACACAAGGTGTTGAACAAGCATATGAGAAGGTTCTGCATAGAGATATCTTCTTGCTTGACTTCGCTGGCTTCATTCTTAATTCATCTAGGTTTCGCTCTGGCACCATCCAAGTTTCATTTGCTTTTCTTCTTGTAAATGTCAAGTATTACTACGGAGTCACCTGTGCAATGGCATAAGCAAAAGAAGAAAAATGGCTTACTGGTGAGATGAATGGTAACAATCCAAACACAACTTGATTTTGTTCCATACTGGGGAAAAAGAAGCGAACTCACTTCGGGGCCAGCAGCTGACAGCCCTGGAGCAAAATCTGGCCTCTGAGCAGAGCCAAAAGCCACTCTCTGCGCTGCCAAACTAGAAGTAAGAGTGAGCTGCAGGAGAAGGTGTTGCTGGTGAGCCACAAGAGACTGGGAGAGGCAGTGCCCTTTGTTCCCGTTTCAGAGTAGCTCTGCAGCAAGATTATCTGCTAACCAAGGTGGGGGGGGGGTCTCACTTCCCCCATGAACAGGCAACATTATCCACAACTGAGAGACAGACTACATACCTCAGCACCCCCATGTTGGTTGGGGGGGTCCCATTTACTCCCTGGCCCATGGCCCATAATAATCTAGTTTCAGGGTGATTTTGCACATTTACTTACCATGCGAAAGACTGAAGTTTGTTCCATGCATCTTATCTCTATCATGTATATAGGAACATATGACCAGGGATAGCCTCCCTCTGAAAATGGTAATTACTGGAACTTGGCCCTTCACATATGCACCTGCATGTATGGTGACTATAGGCTTTCTGCTTATTACTAACCTTGCTTGCTAGTTCACTTCTGCTTTTAGCCTCAGTGCAATGTCTTCTTATCATTTATAGCACTGGACCCACCCACCACCCATGGGGGGGGCGGAATTTCAACTAGGGCCTGACAAGTGAATGTGCAAGTTCTACCAGCCCTGATTTAACTGTGAGGAATAAGAATCAAGTGACCAGGCAGGGAACCGAGAGAAGCCAAGGAAATTTATTTTCTTTCTTTCCTCCCTTCCCTTTTTAACCTTTCAATGCTCCACAAATGTATATGAGAAGAACGTGTGCAAACTAATTAAAAAAAAATGTCAGACTGATAACTTTTGAGGATTTGTTTACAAGACTGGACTCACCCCAAATCATGCGGCAAAGGAATTCTCCTGTGTTGTAGCAAAAGAGAGCGATGAAAGTGTTCCACACAAAAAAGGCAGCTATGCCGGGTACACTTAGCTTTTCAAATATAGGGTACACCCACCTCCCAGTCACCGAGTAAATCCACAGAAGCCTAGAAAAGAATGCATTTTAGTTTCCTTGGAAAGAATGTGGCATCTAAGGGCCAAATACAAGTTAGGACAAACATTTTAAAGGCTTGCTCAAACTGCACATTGAAGAAGAAGAAATGCAGTCATGGGGTTCTAGCTCAGAAGGTGTTCCAGTTTCTTGCCCAAAATTGCGGCCATTACCATGCCCCAGCTACTTTGAGCCCTTAAAGACACTTTAAGGGGCAAATAGCTTGGGTGAGATTATTATTATTTTTTAACACACCTGCATTTATTCACAAGTACACAAACACCTAAAAGATTTTTTTTTCTGCCTGGGGTAGCCAGATGTTTTGTTATGCAGATCTCTATATGGCAACACCATTTAGTGAAAGGAAATAGCAAAAACATAAATGTGAGTCGTCTGACATGGTAAATTTTAGGTAAAGGGGGATGGGGTAAAGAGGTAGTTCTGAGGAGGTAATTCAGCCCCATAATACTCTTGTCTGGGATCTGACACCAGACTTGAATGGCAGAGGGCTTGGGTACCAGCGGAGGCTAAGAATATTCAAGGCCTTCCATCCAGGTACAGAGTATAACATTCAACGCCCCACCATGATCACTGTTTGCCACATTGCATTAGGAGGAGCTTCACCTATGGTCCAGAAGTTCCATTCCTTCTGGAATACGGACACCTTTTTAAAAGCAAGTTTTCTGGGGTTATCTCGAAGAGGCCTTGCCCCATGCTCACAACAGCCAAACTAATAGACAGCACAAATCACAGCAAGCAAACCCGTGCATGGGAAAGGAATTTCAATAAGCGGCATAAATAATCTCATTAAGTTTAGGATCTGATTAGGCTAAAAAGGCCCCTCATGAGGCCTAATGTATGGTTGTATAATGCACTTGTTCAACAGTTCCAAAGCTTCTCTAAAGTCTGATCAGGAGTCTATTGTAGCTGCATAGTCGGGATTTCTTTCAGCAGGGTTAAGCAAGGACCGTCTTTTCAACAGAGGACTTTGTGGCTGCATGTAATAACTAGGTGAGAGAAGGAATTCCCTCTTGGCTTCCTGCCTGTTAAAGAGAGATGCCAAAGCATCATGTGAAAGAGACTTTCTTCATTAAAAAAAACAAAGATCTTACCAACAGAGATAGGCAGCACCCCCAATTGCTAATACGCCGATCCCTTTTCTCTTTGGTGGATAACGATGCGGGGTAATCAAGAGGTCCGTCAGGGACAATGGTAATATAACAGTATGCTGGGAAGAAAAGACAGTGTGTCACACAAAATTGTACTTGTGTTGAATTTATGAAACTCATCATTGCTTACAATAAGGTGTACAGAGCTTTGGCCTGGCCTTTCTACTGCAAGTCTTTCAGCCAATGTCCTTATTGGCTGTTGGCTGAATGTTATATGTGGTAACTTTCTGGGGCAAAGACAATGGGGTTTGTTTTTTTGTTCTTTCAACCAGGGGATTAAAACAAAAACTCTGCTATTGATTCTTGATGCCTTATTTTAAGGGATATCCCTTCCTTTAGAGCAGTGTTTCCCAAACTTGGGTCTCCAGCTGTTTTTGTACCACAATTCCCACCATCCCTGACCACTGGTCCTGCTAGCTAGGGATGATGGGAGTTGGTCCAAAAACAGCTGGAGATCCAAGTTTGAGAAACCCTGCTTTAGAGGGTTGCTTTGTCCTATATACTACCTTGCCTGTCTTTTTCAGGAAGTAAGGAGATGGGGTTCATGAAGCTGACAAGATGCCTGGATTTTAGCACCTCTGCTCTTTCCCAGTGGAATTCCTGATATCAGAGGCTGTGTCCCATAGCATGAAGGAAAGGAGACACCCTTTCCCCTGGTCTAACCTAGACTTTTGCACCACCCTTGCTTTTGACAGTCAGGATACCCTATGCTGAGTGCCTTCATTCCTTGGCAATGCTGCCAACTTGGTAACAGCATGTGCTATTTGTGTAAGGCAACAGTAGAGTTTTAATGCGTGCACTGCTGCTATAGCCATATCTTGCTCTCACCTTTTCAGCATGTACAAGGAAGAAGGGCCGTTGCTCAGTGGTAGAACATGTGATTTGCATGCACAAGGTCCCAAGTTCAAACCCCAGCTTCTCCAGGTAGGGCTGAAACACCTCTGAAACCCTGAAGATCCATCAGTCAGTGTGGTGCCCGGCACATGTTCCTGGACTACAACTCCCATCAACCCTGACCATTGACCATACTGGCTGAAGCTGATAGGAGCTGAAGTCCAGTATTTGGAGGGCATCACACTGGCTACCCATGGGGCAATGCTGAGCAAGAGGCAACTTCCTATGTAACTTCCCCTAGAAAACAGGAAGGTATACCTCACTTAAGGTCACCATGATCCAATAGTAGAAGCTAGGGAACTAGCTTATACAGTGGTACCTTGGTTCTCAAATGCCTTGGTTCCCAAACTCTGAAAACCCAGAACGATTTTTGAATGTTTTTCAGAAGCCGAACGTCCGATGTGGCTGTCGGCTATTGTTTCCAGGGCACATGCACCAATCAGAACCTGCGCCTTGGTTTTTGAACATTTCGGAAGTCAAACGGACTTCTGGAACGGATTAAGTTTGGCACTTTTGTTTTTGTTATTTATTTTGCGTTTTTGTTTTTGAGGCTTTTTTGGTTAATTTGTTTTTGTGTCTGTGTGTAACCCAGTTCAGCTACTGATTGATTGATTGATTGTATGACTGTGCAAATGGATAAAAGCCCCCCATCCAAACAATGACTATCGCCGGTGTAGTAAGAAAAAATAATAATTTTAATTTCTATCATCTACAATACTTATTTATTTTATAGTACAGTAAATTGATTATTACTTTCATTTTATGGATCAATGGTCTCGTTAGCTAGTAAAATTCATGTTAAATTCCTGTTTTAGGGGTTGTTTTTAAAAGTCTGGAACAGATGAATCCGTTTTGCATTACTTTCTATGGGAAAGCACACCTTGGTTTTGGAATGCTTTGGTTTTGGAATGGACTTCCGGAACAGATTAAGTTTGAGAACCAAGGTACCACTGTACAGATATAGATAGATGGTGCATTTTAATAATAATAATATCCTGTTATTCCACAGTGCATGCTCTATATTTTTAGGTTCACTTGGATCTGGTGATTGTACTATTTCTAGAACCTTTGTATGTTTTGCCTGTTATTGCAAAAGTACTGCATGATTGACTAGTTATTGCAAAGGTTTCCATTTTCAATTAGCTCTCTAAATGAATTCTTTTTACTAGACAATGGAAAGCTGACTGCTGCAATGGCATTAGTAATGGACCATATACTGCAACTTAAAACTAGTTGGAAGCCCTTTAAATGCATTTTGTTTTTTTCTCAGGCAAAGTGGTCCCTACTCATAGCAATTTTTAATATGACTCTAGTCACACCACACACCATGAGTCATTAAAGTCAATTAAACTTCATTGCCACTATAATGTATTGTTTAATCTAGCATTCATTCAAATAAATGCAAGCTTTGTTCTTTAAGCAAATAATTAAAAAAAAAACCTGTTTAAAAAGCAAGTCTTAATAATTAGGCCTGGATTGACACCAATCTCCAAGGGTTGGCAAAAATGGCTGGAAATGGTGACTCATTCTTGTATTTTCCATTAACAGTTTTCTTTTCAGCTTTACTTGTAACAAGTGAAACTGAAAAAGGAAAACAATTATCACAGAGAGGGGAGTAAAGGCATTCTTTCTCAGTCCTCCCCCTCCCTCACTCTAAAAAACAAAACAAAACCCCAAACTCACTAATTTGAACAAAAGCTGTATGTAATTATTTTGCTGTTAATGAATGGGTTGCTTAAAATACTGTATTACATTCCGACCGCTTATGAAAGTTTCATTTCACTTTGAGTTCCGTATTACTTTGTTTTCGATTTATTTACTGATACAAGTTAATTAAATGCTTTGCTTTCTGAGGGAAAGCATATTGGTTTGCCACCCTTACTGAGATGGCTTAATACGATGCTAGCAGTTTCAGTTTATATATAAATATTGAATGGAAAATGTTTTCTTGGGGGAATCTACGTTTGTCTGAGGCAGTGGTTCCAAATTTCCAACCCTTAGAGAACACTTTGCAGGTAGAATTGCCTGTACTGGTGGTGTCTCTGCAGGTCTGCTAAAGAACCCCTGAATGCTGCAAAGGATTCTGGGAAGCGGCACACAGTCAGTTAATATGGAGTGTTGGCCAGGTTTGTTGGGCCATACCATCATTGCTCACAGACAGGGCATTCTACAATACATGCAACATCCCTAGCAGGCACTATGGGGCTGAGGCCTCTACAGCCCCTCCCATGTCTGTTGGGATGGGGCTCAGCCCCTCCCCTCCAACTTGAGGGGGCAGAAGAGGCCTGGCAGAATGTCACCCCGACACGGCGCAGCCTAGCAGGAAGTCGCCCCAGGCTGACCAGCACAACCTGGCACGCAAATGTCGCATCAGGAGGAGGCCTGGTCCCATCCCTGGATATGCATGGTGCATGTGGGTGGGTGGGTGGGTTGGTAGGTATGAAACTTCCTTTTATTACAGATGAAGTAAATAAGCAGTTAGCAAGTGAAGAACACCATCACAGTAGGTTGAAGGTTTTCCCTATCCCAACCCTCCCCATACAAATATTACTGATGATCCACAGATGGGAACAAGTTCCGTTGACTCAAGTTCCAGCGTACGTGGGGATATGTTTTGCCTTCCTTCTCCCTGCACTGGCACATGGCGGTTATATAGTAAAGCAAGTTACGGTGCTCAGCTCTTCTCAACTCTTCTGCCTCCTTCAAAACTTCACAGATTTTTTCATAAGGGAACTTGAATCGCTTAGAAATTTCTGGTTTTCTTAGGAAACCCGGAAAGAACAAATGTTAGCTGAAGGGATCCATCATTTAGCTCCATGCCTAGGTTGAATAATTCATGCAGAATAATTTGCCCATTGAGCGAGTGTCACATCACTTCTGAAAAATGGGCTTATTCTAACTTCTCAGGAACATAAAATATTTAAGCTATGCCTTTTTTTGTTTTGTTTGTTTAAACAGGTTCATAAGGCTTGTGGCTGCTATCCTGCACTGATTTTCCATATGTGCCAATGGAAGTGGCTCAGTCCCACCATGCCATCCTCTGCTGGTGTGCAGGCAATGTTAGAGGAAACTAACATTATAGGGTATCAAGAGGTCAGATCATAAAAATGGGCCTTTATGTAGCACCCGTCTATGTTAGTAGCCTATAATGGCACTGAATAGGGAAGGTTGAGAGAATCCAGGCTGAGTCTTGGGCATGATTGCTGTTTCATTTGTTTTGGTTCTTATGACTCATTGCCCTTCTTCCACATGACTAGCATTCCAGAGGAGCGAGTGATGCAAACAAACTCATTTGTGCAGATGATAAAAGCAGAATTTGGGTTGTCACTGCAAGGAATATTGATCTTTTCGTAGCACTGTCCTGAGTAAGAGCTAGTAGCCTCATTCACTACGGAAGGTTGAGAGAATCAAGCTTGAGAGTCTTGGGTATGATGGTTATTTCATTCATCTAGACTCTTACGATTCATACTGAACTTTTCCACCCACCTATTCCCAAGAGGACATGTCATGAATTCTGTACATACCCACGGCTTCTATTTTACTGGTAGCATCTTTGTCCAGAGCGGCAAAGATCCCCCCCCCCCTACATTTCCTTTCATT
Source organism: Lacerta agilis (assembly GCF_009819535.1). NCBI lineage: Eukaryota > Metazoa > Chordata > Lepidosauria > Squamata > Lacertidae > Lacerta > Lacerta agilis. Next base: position 26,032,404 of record NC_046318.1, read on the forward strand.
TCTGCTTTTTGGCTAAAAATGAAATTTAAAATGTAAGATGCAGGAGTCAGTCAGCCATCATTTTTGCACTGCTGCTTGTTGTTTCTACTCACATTTGCTGCTCGACTGGAGAGCTCCTGCTACATACCTTTTTGGATTCTTTTACTCCGTTCTAAAAACCACCAAACATTCATTTGTATTCCCAGACATTCTGCATTGTATAACACTCTGTTTACAGCAACAGCACTTTCATTCTTTTATATGCACTGCAGTAACCTATAAAGTGTCTCTCTCTCCCCACCCCATCCTGCCACCCCGTTTAATGACTTCACATCTTTCAATTGACTTACACTTGGCAAGCAACGATTCACTGATATTTTCCCCTATGCTTTAAGGCTTCCTTTAGCAATTCACATGCCCACTCATTGCCCGTCCACGCTTAAAGAGACAGCAACAAAGCAACAAATAAAAATATGCAGAATCTGGGCATGTTCCTGCCAAAGTTAAGCACATCTTATTAAATTTGATGAGAGAGATTAAGTATATATTGACTCTCCCACCGAGATCTGTGGGAATTAAAAGTGCATAAATGGCTGGATCATGTCTGCTTTCCCTTGCATCCATCATGCAATGTTTGAATATTTATTGCAAATTGCCTTTGTTCCATTTTGCTGTTGTTGATTTACATTTTACTCACCATAGCATGATTCACCCATAAAGGAAGGAGAGTATCAAGGCTCTTGGGATAAACAAGCTCCCGATCATAAAGGTATAGTGTCCAAAAGATCGTAAACACTAACTGAAACAGAGCATTAAAAGAAAAAGGTGGTGAGTTTATCTAACACAAGCATCTAACAAAGTACTTTCCACTTCTCTCAAATAGAGTACTGTGGCAAGCTTTTTCCTGTCACAGCACTCCAGAACAATGAGTTGTGAAATGAGGGACTGGGATTCACTTATGCAAGGTTTCAGACAGTATCACAACAGTATGCATTTTATTATTTTAGAAATCATTTAGTGCTATAACCAACTCTGGGCCACAGAACCTAGGTAAGCCTTTAGTCCTGGAATATGTGATGTACAGGTGGCAACCATTTTGTGAGGAGGTTCTGCTCCTGGGCCCCGCGCACACTGGCAGAGCATGCATAAGCCGTCTCCGCCCTGTTATTCCCCTACCACATTCCTCCCTCTTCTGTGACCAAAAGGATCCATGTGTTGGCGGCCGTATGACAACTGGATGCGCCTTAAATGGTTGCCCCCTGTAGCAAAAAGAAAGGCAACATGACTTTCTCCACATGTTCAGTGAATGTGTGAGGGCGGAGTGGGGATTCTGCCTGCTGGCCATATCAAGTGCCCCTGAGCAGTCCAGAGGGTTACTCTTCCTACACTGGGTAATCAAAGCCAGTTAGCACATATACAGCACTAGACTGACAGGCTTCCTTAAAACTTCAAGGTTTCCCACAGTCCTGAAATTCAGAGCAAATATAAGAACTGTGCTCAGATTATGTTTACCATAACTGATAATAATTATGCATTTATAAAATCATATTGATTGCTTTCTGTTTGGGTACAGAGAATGCTATATGATTAAAAGCACAATAGCCATTAAAAAAAACACCTATGCAAGCAGTTGTCTAATTACTTTTCCTAGGAATGCTTTCTCCTTCATAATGTTCGATTTGGGAAGAATTTTGTTACTTTTCTCTCACCTCTACAACATGCATTTAAAGTAGGAGAGCTGTAGTATACCCTTCCCAGAGCTACAATTTCCCAGGATTCCTTGGGGAAAGCCATGTTCTTCAACTGTTATTTTTGGCAAAGACTGGCATGAGCAGGGAAAGAGGGAAAGCCGAGGCAGCAGGTTAGTTTGGAAGGGCCAAGACAGGCTGCATAGCATTCCCAAGTTTGTCTTTCCACAGAGGAGAATGACAGAAGGGAGGGGGGGTAGGAGGGACAGCCAGGGGGCTGCCCTTGCTGCTGCCTCCGTCCCACTGTACCTGCTGCCTGAGGCAGTCACCTCACTTTGACTAACAGTAGGACCATCTCTGATCAGATCTACCTTCTGCTTCCCAAGCGGCTTAACAACAAACCTCACCCACATTCATTAAGAACAATCTTTAAGCCAAAGAAGTGAATATTATCTATTGAGAAATCTTTCTCAATGGGTGCATTTCAACACAAGAAAAATAATTACAGCATCAGTTGTGTTTTCTAGGCTTTGTTTTCTCTGCTGAGTGTGAGTCCATATTAGAGCAAACCAGGGACACAGGAGCTGAGAAAGCATGTTCTCCTACTAAAAATAGTAAGCATTGTTTATAAACAGAAGCAAGTCCCTCTCTACACTTAGCCCTTTACCTGGTGATCCCTCTATGGATGTAGAAAAAAAATGGCTTTGGAAACAGTGTTGTTGTTGTTTAGTCATGTCCGACTCTTCGTGACCCCATGCACCAGAGCACACCAGGCACTCCTGTCTTCCACTGCCTCCCGCAGTTTGGTCAGACTCATGTTGGTAGCTTCGAGAACACTGTCCAACCATCTTGTCCTCTGTCGTCCCCTTCTCCTTGTGCCCTCCATCTTTCCCAACATCAGGGTCTTTTCCAGGGAGTCTTCTCTTCTCATGAGGTGGCCAAAGTATTAGAGCCTCAGCTTCAGGACCTGTCCTTCCAGTGAGCACTCATGCCTGATTTCCTTAAGAATGGATAGGTTTGATCTTCTTGCAGTCCATGGGACTCTCAAGAGTCTCCTCCAGCACCATAATTCAAAAGCATCAATTCTTTGGCCATCAGCCTTCTTTATGGTCCAGCTCTCACTTCCATACATTACTACTGGGAAAACCATAGCTTTAACTATAGGGACCTTTGTCGGCAAGGTGCTGTTTCTGCTTTTTAAGATGCTGTCTAGGTTTGTCATTGCTTTTCTCCCAAGAAGCAGGCGTCTTCTAATTTGGTGACTGCTGTCACCATCTGCAGTGATTTGGAAACAGTACATTCTGCTCATTTGAGCTTTGCCAAATGGCATTTCCGTGCACTCTGGCTTCCATCACGGTGTTCTGTTGCACCAGAAGTGGTTTAGCCATGCTGGCCACATGACCTGGAAAGCTGTTTGTGGACAAATGTGGCCTGAAGCAAGATGAGTGCCGCAACTCCATAGTCACCTTTGACTGGACTTAACCATCCAGGGATCCTTTACCTTTTTTACCTTTTTTATCTGCTGACTTCCAAAATCCAGATAAGCACCTTAAGGGCCATTTGGCATCTTACAACATGCAACAGAAGGCATATGTGTGGGTGTGTTTATACTCACACTTCTGTTTTCTGCTGCATGTTGCCAAAATATGCCTGAACTGAACCTCAGCCTCAGTTAAACACATTTCACTTGAAGCGTCCCATGTTTAGTATGAAAAAATAATTTATGTGTAGCTATGTAGTAGAGTAAACATCAGACACTAATACTCCACTTTAAACATGCGAAAATGCAAGCAAGGAAAGTCGGGTAAAATTGAGACAATTTCTTTTACCTTCTTGCCACAGCAGTACATATTTATCTAATTGCACTGGCGTGCTTTCAAACCACTGGCCTTCTAATCAACAAGCCCAAGAGGTTCAGTGGTTTAGATCACAGCAACACTCACTCCTGGTAAGGCAGCAGATAATATTCATTGGGAACACAGGAAGCTAGATATAGAGATACAGAGTGCACCTAGGTTGATATTGTCTGCAATGATTTGCAAAAGCTCTCCAGAATTTCAGATGGGGCCTTTGCCTGCTCTACCTGGAGATGTCAGGGATCAAGCCCTCTTTCTTTGTTTCAGTTGCCTTGCTTGGTTTTTGAAAACATGAAGCAATTGTATTCTATCACACACTAAAGTGTCTTTTAAGCAATTATATGTGCTGTTTATATATACTGCTACAATTACAGTATCAATAAAATAATAGTAATAATGAACTATCTTTAATGAATTCTCATTAGTAATAATGTATTATCATTAATGAGTTATAATTACTTAAAGCATCGTTGACTCAGAACAATCCTTCCAAAGTAACTAGTGCTTGTCTTCTAATAGTGGCATAATAATGATGATTATGTGTATTTGAAACTCACCATGGAGATAGGAAAAGCCAGGCTGCCAAAGATCAAGTCTCTGAAGGGGAACATGGACTTAGCAATTCGCAGTTGCTTCATTAGTACCAGCGCGTCAATCAGCAAGGAGACCCCGAAGTAAACAGCCTGCAGAACCTAAATTAATTACAGCTAATGAGAAGATATTCATCCATTTTTAATTGTACACACCTCAATGAACTCTTAAGAAGGCAGTTTTCGGGGTGAACCATGAATCAGCACTGTGGAAAACGCCACTAGCTATATCTATCTTATTTACTGAGAGTGTTTTAATAAATTAGTTTGGGTGGTAAACTTTAACATTGTATTGTTTAATAGACTTATATAAGGTTTTATGAGAACTAAGTAGCTTTGTTAGCCTGAATGTGCAAAGATCCACTAATTTAAAAAAAATCACCTCAAGGGAGTATTATAGCTTATCTGCAAGGTAGCAATACAGCTATAGACAGACTCTAAAGCTGTGTACCCACTGTCATTTACTCTGCATCCAGTGTGATCCCACTTCTGGTTTGGAAAGTGGTGTACAAACACTGTTGGTCACAATCCAGCTCCATCCTGTCATTTCTTAGAAAATACTGCATTTTGATGTGCTGTTCGCCAAACCAGCTTCAATAGGAATTGAGGGGGGAAATGGCCGACTGTGTTGTAAGCTGGTGATGTGTACACAACCTTAGAAGAGGTCACAAAGGAAATAAAATATTCTAAGTTACACTGAGACTGCAATATAAATACATGAAGGAACAACATTATACGTAAAACTTCAGAGAGGACAAGTTTAGTCTTTATGCCAATCGTGTTCCCAAGCATAAAGCAAGGTGTTCCAATGGGTAGGCCTCCACTGACAGTCACATCCACACCATATATTTAAAGTACATGCGTTCCTTAAAAAAGCAAGGAACTGTAGTTTTACCCCTCACAGAGCTACAGCTCCTAACACCCTTAACAAACTACATGGACTGCATGAAGGGGTGCAATATGTTTTTGTCCTCTTAGCTTAGGTCACAAATCTGGCTTAATGGTTTATGCATGTATGAAAACGTTAAAAAAAGTTGTCAATTGCAAAGTGTTCAACTGCAGAAAAATAGCAGTGTAGGGTATACATTAGCAGAGACTTCCTAACTTTATGATCAGTCCAACAGCAGAAAAAGGGCCAAGGCACAAAGAGCTGCCTTAGGTATGCCTGTGTTTGGGTGTCCCCGCCACTGAACAGCAAATTTTGGACTCCCTACCATATCACACATTGTATTTTAGTGTTGTTGTTTTTTAATCCACAACAATGAGTCTTGTGATACTTGAAAGACTAAGAGCTTTATTCTGGCATTTGCTTTCATGGAAAGCGATCTGCATTTTCAGTGTTAATCTGTTAAGGTGTCACAAGACAGTATTGTTCCTGCTCCAACAGACTAACACAGTGGCCCCTCTGAAACTTTACTTGGGAGGAAAATCTATAGCCCTCCAGATGATGACACCATCCCTGACCACTGCCCAGGAAAAGGAGAGGCACCTGCATAGCAAGGGATGAACAGAAGCAAAAGCAGTTACCGGTAACACAGATTTTGGGAGCAAATTAGACCTGATGGCCAAAGACCCATGTAGAGAGAGTGAGAGAGAAAGAGACCCAGACAGATGTGCTTCTGAATCCCTAGGAAATTATAGAGGGTGTAATGTAAACTGCAGCATGGGGTGGAGGATTCAACACATCTCCTGCACAACTACTACTATTACACACGGTCCACAGCTTAGCAAAAGCTACCCCCCATGGTCTTTTGACACTGGAATTAACTCGTGCAAGGTACTGGGGTGGCTTTTAAAAGTATTTTTGGTGGGAAACCACAGGCAGGAAAAAAGTTCTGCTTCCCTGCCCACATATAATTGTAGTGTTGGAAGAGACCCTGAGGATCATCTAGTCCACCCCCTGCTGTGCAGGTAGCACCCCCTGGCCAGCCCCAGAGACACTATTTGCATGGGGAGCTTGTAGCCAGGGCTGTTGCAATGAACGCAAGCCTTTGAGAGGCAGAGACGCAAGAGAGCATCAGAAGAGGGAGGAACGGAAAGAGGGACAGAGGCCACTGTTGCTCAAGACAAACCCTGACCACCATTTCCATGCACCCCAGGGTGCCACAGCACACTGGTTGAAAACCACTGTCCCACGGGGATCAAACTTGCAACCTTGGCATTACCAGCACCATGCTGTAACCAACATGGCTGTCACATGCAAAATGGAGCAAGCTTGTTGTTTTCTCCTGCTCCAGAGGCCAGGACCCAAACCAATGGATTCAAGTTACAGGAAAGGAGATTCCGATGAAACAACAGGAAGAACTTTCTGACAGTAAAAGCTGTTCAGTTGTGATTCCTACATTACAAGGGGTTGGAATAGATGACTCTGGGGATCTCTTCCAACGCTACAATTCTATTATTTCCTGCTAGGGTTGCTACCTTTGCTCTGGCAAAATACAGGGCAGGGCAGGGGGGTAGGCGACCCCCCCCCCATCTGGTGCTGAAGTGACTTCAGAGCAACCCATTGCAATCTATTGCAGCCTAACAGGACGGCCCTTCTGGGATTTGTCACCGAGGCATGCATGCAAACACATACACATGAAATTGCAAATCTGCCTCTGCTTTGCTACCCAGAGTTTAAATACAGTCACCTTTCACACAGACTTTCAAATGCATGCATTTGCAGAGGATCCCCCAACTTGGCAGAGAGAGAGAGAGAGAGAGAGAGAGGTAAGACCAAACCTGAAACACAGGTCAAAACTGAAAACAAATACAGGACATAGCATTTCACTTGGAAATGCGGGACGATACTGTATTATACAGGTGACAACCCTCCAACCCACGCTGTATTTCAAACCCACACCTCTCCCCCCAATCCCCAAGTTTCAACGGGTGGCTAAGGGGCTTCAGGCTAGTGAAACGTATAACTCTAGCCCAGGTCGGGGGGTCGTGGCCGTGAGGGGGGCACAGGCACCCCCGTGACCCTCCTCCTCCTGGGGATTCCCACCCACTTAGCGTGGCGCAAGCAGCCCTTGGACTGCCGCCGGTCTCCTGAGGCGCCAATGCCGGGAAGAGAAGGCAGCCGCCCCCTCTTTTCCCTCAGACTGAGGCGAGAGGGGAAGGCCTGGCTCTGCCTCCGCGCGCGTCGCTTACCAGGTTGAGCACGGTCAGGAACTTCCACGGCCCGCCGTAGGCGACGATGTTGTCCGGCTTCTTGTCGCCAGGTCCCGTCCCTATCGTGTTGATGAAGGCGACGAGGAATACGTACCAGGCGAAAGCGAGGCCGTGGAAGACGAAGAGCGAAGAGACCTTCATGGCGCGCGCGGCGGGGAAACCGGCAGCGGTTCCTTCCTACTCAACGACCGGCAGCCATTCGCCGCCGCGGGAAGCCGAACGTGGAAGCTAGTAAGCGGGCATCACATTGGCGGCAGCGGCCGAAGTTTTGGCTTCCCTTCCCGTTTTCCTTTGCCGCTGCCGTTCGTTCACGTGAGGCCAGGCTTCGACCTTTGGATTTATATGCTGTCGCTCGAGATTACTCTGGGAGATTAAGGGCCCAAGTTGCATAAGTTTTCGCGTGTTTTCGAGGGTGGGAGTGGAGCTGGAGGCGTTGGCATCACTACATGGCATCATATTCCTTTGAGGTGCATTGCTTAAAACAACAACTATCCGCCTTGCGAATCTCTGTTGTTGCGACAGTACCTACTCCAGGCCAGAGGTTTTCATCCGGTTCCCTTGAACTGCCTTTTTTCTGCAGCATCCCTGTGGGGCTCAGGGACCATTATTTCAACCCTTGCCTGCAGAGCTGGCAGACTCGCACCCTTTTTCAAACACTCTCCCTTGTGGAGTGTTCCCACAGCGTCCTCTCCCCTCTCCTTGGGAATCCTCTGGTCTGCTGCTGCCAACCCCGGTCTCTGAGCTGCCCCCCCTGCCCCAAACAGGCCCTTGCAGAGCCAGGCAGAGGCCCAGGCCAGGTAGATAATGTGGCCCTTTTAACATTTTATTTCAAGGCTTGAACCGTATCTGCATATAAAGACAAAATGGAAAATATAAATATACAATTTTGCTTTTAAAAAATACATAGGGAAAAGGATTGTTTTAAGTATTTACATTTAAATAATGGTGAGCGATTATGAATATGCTGACCGAGGCTCCCTTTGGAATCGGAGGCCCGGGCCAAGTGGCCCATATCACCCCCCCCCCCCCTCTGTTGGGGCCTGAAATAGAGGTGCCTGCCAGAGCTATAGCCAGGGATGCTGCAACAAACAGCTGTGCAAGCCTTCGGGAGACTTGAGAAAGCATCAGAGGAGGGAAGGAAGGAAAGAAAGAAGGACAGAGGCCAGAGTTGCCCGTGGCACCCCTGGCCATCATTTAAGGCACCCCAGGGTGCCACAGCACACTTGTTGAAAGCCTAGGCACGCTTTTGGATATGGTGAATGGAGACCTGAGGTCTGCTAGTAGTAGCCTATACCTGTTGCAGCTTTGGGCTTTCACAAACACTTCCAGGGTTTGCAGTCTTGTGCATGCTGGGCTGCAAGCGAGCCGCACAGTGGGACTCAGAGGACTTCGCCTCCTCCCCCATAAAGTGCTTGAGGACCCTGGGCCCCCCAAAGGTTAATGGGCATTGCCACTCAAATGGTGTGTGTGTTTGTTGCATTGTGTGATTGATTATGCAGGGCTTATCTGGCCTCTCCCCCCCCCCCATATTTTATTCAAGTTGGCACCCAGGAAATATGTGCAGAGTGACACTCTCAATATTCCATGTGGGCACCTGGTGCCTTGTTTGCTTAGCTTTCTCCTTGAACTCCATCCATGCTGGCATGTTATATTAACACATTTTCAGAATGTGCCAAGCAGGTGTAAACCTTAAAGAGCAGGCTGAAGGAACAAAGGTCATGGGTAATGGAGCTTAGGTGTTCCTCTTAACGGAGCTGCTGCTTATACGCTTGTTTGTCTAATCACATTAAATTCCAGACACTGCAGCCAGAGAAGAATATAGTTGTAGTGGGGGAGGTGGAGAGAAGTAGCCCACGGCTAACAGGAGTGCTCCAGATAATATCAGTTGCACATTGTACTGATACAAAGATTTTCTAAAGCAGGCCATCTCTACTATGCCCATTCTATGCTAGGAGCATTTATTCACTGCTTTGTGACTTTTTCAGAGGACTAACAGAGCATGCAGCCTATCAGAGCTACCTCCCCCCCCCCAATGTTAGCCTTTGCGTTCAGTGTTCAAAACTAGAAGGTGCCAGTCACATTTTGCACTTGTGACCAAGTGAAGATGGCCAGGATCCTGGATGGCACCTGAGATCTCCACCATGTGGAGGTGCATGCCTGGGGATCATTGGATCTTGACACACTAATACCCCATCCTGTAGAATTCTATCAGATATATTTTATCTGCATGGTCAGAATGAATTTCAGGAACCAAAATGCTTTTCTGTGCAGCCTGAGCAGGAGCAGTGAACAACACTTTAGTTAATTGTTGTATCTTGTCTTCACTCACGCCACTCCATTGCCCCACTCACATTTATGAAGAATATTCTTATGTTATGAATGGTCTGTATCGCTATTAAGAAAAAGGGGTAGGAATAGGCCAATATATATGTGGACTGTCCTTGGATCAAGTGACTTTTCTTTAAGTTCTCAAAGTTCTTAACCTAGCCCAAGGTTGTCATCTGAACTAGCCAGATGTTTAACTGAGAATCAATCACAGTCAGTACGTCGTTTGAAAAATAAGACTTTACAACTAGACATTCTGTTTTGGCGACTGTAACCGTGGCTTAAGGAGGCATTTGCGCCTAGCTTATATATCTGAATTTCTAACACTGTTTGCATTGTATACCCCGTAAGTCCTTACACACCTAATAATGGAGACTGTGGTTTTGATGGTGTATTACAGCAGGGGTCAGCAACCTTTTTCAGCCATTGGCCAGTCCACCGTCCCTCAGACCATGTGTTGGGCTGGACTATATTTTGAAGGGAAAAAATGAATGAATTCCTATGCCCCACAAATAACCCAGAGATGCATTTTAAATAAAAGCACACATTCTACTCATGTAAAAACACCAGACAGGCCCCACAAATAACCCAGAGATGCATTTTAAATAAATGGGCACATTCTACTCATGTAAAAACACGCTGATTCCCGGACTGTCCGTGGGCCGGATTGAGAAGGCGATTGGGCCACATCCGGCCCCCGGGCCTTAGGTTGCCTACCCTTGATCTACAGCGTGAGATTTGAGTTTTAGTTATACAACTGCCCAGCTTCAGGGATTTTCTAGTGCTGAGCTATGAACGTAACAAGTGTCAGTTTTTCATCTCATGTGGAAGTGCTGTGAGAAGCATGATAATTTCCTGGATGAATCAATGAGGGTCAAGCATCCTTTTTATCCATAACTTGTAGATATAGCTCCCACGTCCTTAACATAAGCTAAGGCTGTGTATGTTCATACTGTAGATATCACTGTGGAAGTATTGGATTGGTTGCTTAAATATGGCAAAGGAAGCCTCCTACACACCATTGTGTTTATTTATTATTTTTATTTCGTAGATTTATATACCACCCTTTTGCGGGGATTCTTCGCTGGAGCTTCCCGTGTGCAGGACAAGGTCAACTGCACACGGGATACCAGTTGCTAGGGGATCTGCGGCCAGCGTCTCACGTGCGTCCTTGCACGGGCGCCGGCCAAGCCTGCGGACGGGATGGCCGGTAATTCCGGAGCTTAACTCACACCGCGCCGTGAAGAACGTTGTCCGCCAGGCTGAATCTGAAGGGTGCGTGAGTAGTTCGGATGAAAAGGTGCCTCGTAGATGTACCTGCAAGCACTTGCGACCTCCTAAGTTGTTCCCTTAAGCAAAGTGCCCAAATAAAAGGTGGCCAAAAAACTGCAAAAAATTAAACTAAGATGAAATGAAGACAGACAACCATGGTTTCTTTTGATGGCTTTGGCTAACCCGCGTGGGCTATTACTTCTCTCTATACCTTGTCCGTTCTAAGACTATCTAAGCTAGCTAACCCTATACCGCCAAGTCTTCCGCGATCTATCCCTCTCTTAAGCTAACTAAGCCTTTACCGCCAATTCTTCCGCAATCTAACCTCTCTACCTCCTGCGCGTTCTTCCAACCCAACCAACCCGTTCCCAAACCCCGACTACCTGAACGACTGACTGAACCTGACTATCTGCATACCCAGCACGGGGAGCCGCAGCCTTTTATTGACAACGAACAGGCAACGTCATGATTAATACTTTTACCAATCAGAACACTGTTGCTGCCCTTGAAAAGGGCGGGAAGCAGATTAACTGACCATTAACAAGTTTAAACCTTTGGAGCCAAAAAGTCTAAGCGGAGGGATCTCAGTGGCAAGACGCCTACTGAGTTCTGCTTTCACTTTCGCTTTTACTCGGAAGTATACGTTAAATAGTGCACATAATTGACATTTAAACAGGTACAAATGATCGCAGGTGCAAGGGCACCCACGGAGTGTATTCCCACACCCTTTATCATAAGATCTCAGGGTGGTTCACAGTATAAGTGTTGCATGTGGAGCTTGTGCATTTTCTTTTAATTTCCCAGCAAAGGATTCCAAGTTCTGTGCAGCATTCAAAGATTCCTAGATTTCTTTGTCACATGCTTCAGATTTCTTCCTACCAGCAAATTCTGGCTGTTCTTATCGATTTTTAGTCACTGAATTAATCATCAAAGGAGAAAGCTTGTTCAGGGCTAGCAAATCAATATTTTGCTCAGCCATTCTGAATTCTCCCATGTTCTTTCTGATTAAAACAGCCTGACTCTTCATTTGTTCAAGCGCTCCACTTAAGCATCCTGTTCTATCAGCTGACCTCAGTAAGCAGCAAGCCTGAGCTTAGCAAACTTCTCCAACTCCTCAACAGATTCCATCAATAGTATCTCCAAAAAATTTTACACATCACATGGGAAGACAGGCAAACTAATGTCAGTGTACTGGAAGAAGCAAAGATCGCCAGTCTTGAAACAATGATTCTTCAACAGCAACTTCGTTGGACTGGTCATGTTCAGATGCCTGATTATTGTCTTCCAAAGCGACTACTCTATTCCCAACTTAAGAATAGAAAGTGAAATACGGTGGACAACAAAAGAGGTTTAAAGATGTTCTCAAGGCAAATCTTTAAAAATGTAGTATAAGCACTGATAACTGGAAAACACTTGGAGAACAGCCTTTACCAAAGATGTTGTGGACTTTGAAGAAGCATGAACTCAGGGCAAAAAGGAGAAATGAGGTGGAGGAAGGCATGTTTGTCAAACCCTCACCATGATCAGCTCCCACCCGGAAACCTATGTCCCCACTGTGGAAGGATGTGTGGATCCAGAATTGGCCTCCACGGTCACTTTCGGACTCAGTGTGACAACCATTTTCATGGAAGACAATCTTACTCCGCAACGAGTGATCACCGAAGAAGAAAAGAAGATTGGATTCCAGCTTCAGATAACTAGACCAAAAAGGGGCAGTGCATGTGTGTCTAGACTAGGATGTGTTCTGAGGAGATGTTCATTTTATCAATTTCCACAAGTGCTGCAATGTGGCAGGAGAAAGGCATATACCGGTACCTTTTATTTATTAAGATACATATTTCTGACCAATCTTATGCTTGTGCCTTTCTCCTGCCACATTGCAGCACTGGTTTTCATTTAGTAGTAATTCTGAGTTAACACTACGTATATTGCTCAGTGAATTGCTATTTTAGGATTAATAACATGCATTACTACCAGTATTAGGTATAAATCCAATGTGAAGGGGGGTCCCGTGATGCAGCTCGGGAGTCAAAGGTAGATCTTGGGTCAGGACCAGTTGAAGCTCTAGCTCAGTTATAGACATCTTCAGTTGAGGATCTCACTACCAAGTCTAGAAAAGGGTTAGGAAAAACAATATTTATGTTATGTGGTGCAGCATCTTTTTTGTTATTGGCCTACAAGTCTCATTGCTGTTTTATTATGGTTCTCCTGCAGTCTCCTTTTCTCAGAAGCATATGCTAAAGCGAGATTGGTGTCCAGCGGCAACTGTGCCGACAAATCGGTGCCCCTTGTGTCCACCGCAGTCCCATCTCTGACCAGTTCTTCTTTTAAAGCTCCATATTTACAATACTATGCAAGATTATGCAGCACCAGTAATTAGTTTTCCCGTGTACTTAGCACCTTTTGCTTAACATTGTGTCTTCCTTTAAAATGGCATCAAAAGCCCTTTAACTTTTATAACAACAAAGTCTTGTGTGACACCTTAAAAACTAATAAGTCCACTTCATCAAATGCATGGTTATCCAGCATTACAGGTACATAGAATCATAGAGTTGGAAGGGACCCAAGGGTCATCTAGTCCAACCCCCTGCAATGCAGGAATCTCAGCTAAAGCATCCATGACAGATGGCCATTAGAACCTGCAGTAGAATCATAGAACATACATTCACTTCACTCCCACAAGTGTGTGTGTGTGTGTGTGTTTGTGTGTTAGTGTTTTGTGATCAGTACCCAAGACCTTGGAAGGAAGGTAGAGACATCTTGCACAAACTAACTGTTGTTCTATCCAAAATTCAAAAGTGGATTAAACATGGCAAAAATATTTCCTTTGGAAATTCCAAATATATGCATCTTTGTGTTGGCCCTGGGACATTTTCTGATTGCCTCAACCACTCTGGGCAGCTTTCAACAGATATAAAAGTGTAATAAAACATCAAACTTTTTAAAACTTCCCTATACAGGGGCTGCCTTCAGGTTTCTTCTAAAATTGTATAGTTATTTATCGCTTTGACATCTGATGGGAGGCGTTCCACAGGGTGGGTGTCACTACCGAGAAGGTAGAGGCTGTTGGCACAATTCTATGCCTGTTACCTCGAAAGTAAGACAAATTTAAGTGGGTTTAGGATTGTACCCTTTGCTCCTTTCCAGAGCTGGACTCATGTATTTCTGGCTTTAAAAAAATGCATCAGGCACCATATCCCCTGTAGCAAGGTACTCTTATCCAGAGCTAGAAGAGGGTGTTACTAGTGCTAGATTAGACTTGTGTGCATTGGTGCCATCAGTGCAGTACTTCGGGATAGAGGTTCTGGGTCCACCTTAGGTGAATGAACAGGAGAGCCTCTGAACACACCAGGGCTTACTACAGTTTAAAGTAAAGGATGTAATACACGTTGCCAACTAAAATTAAGAAGGGCGGATAAGGCCATTAAGTCCAAAGGCTGTAATTACCTAACTGCATTGTACTTGGGGGCGGAGATACATGACCTAGGAAGGCCTGTAAAAAAAAGATTTTTATCCACAGCATTCCTTGCAGCAAGAAAGAACTTCACTGCCACCTAATGAATTAGCAGCGTTAGTTCTTTGCAATAAGCATGCCAAGGGAATCAAAGTACTCCAACTAGATAGGGAAAGGTTTATGAGTGGCACTTGTTATATCTGCTGTTGTATCAATGCAAAGCTACGCAGGGGATCATGGGCTTAGCCTGGATTTTTGTTGTGGGGGGGGCAGGCCTTTTGTTGTGGGGAGCAGAACCTCAGTTTGCTATGTGTTTTTTTTATTGGTGGGCAGTTGCCCCTCCCTGCCCCCCCCTGGCTACGGCCATGCAGGGGCTAATATATTTAAATCTTTGACTGAAGCTCATTAGGAATTCAAAAGGCCAGAACAAAATGGGTCTCCTTAAACTTTGATGTACGTAAGTCTGATTGTACTTTCATGTTCAATTCGCGTACCACAAAAAGTGTAGAAGTTGTGAGTTAATCTGACCGTCTTAAAATCAAACCACTTTACACTGGTTTGTTACCAAATTGGCAAAAGGGTTTGCTGCAATACCAATTTTTAATATATATAATGTAAACCAGTAAAGGTAAAAAAGTAAAAGTATGGTTTGGGTAGGCAGAAACACAATCTTTACTTTATTTAAAATATGCATGTATTTATGTAAATATTAATTTAATAATTATGTTAAACTTATTGGAATATTTCTGATCTGCCCTTCAGCAGAAGATTCCTGGGTAGTGTACAAAAGTGTGAATAAAAAGTACATTCCACACAACATATATATATATACAGTTTAAAACTAACAAACAAGATGACAAAAATAAATTTAAACCTGGCACTGGAAAGATTGCAGAGTGGGAGCCGGGTGAGCGTCCCTTGGAAAAGCATTCCACAGATGAGGAGCCCCAGCTGAAAAGGCTCTCTCTCTTGCTGACACCCTCTGACTTTCAGTAGGAGGGGGAATTTTGAGGAGGATTCCTTGATGGCCTTGATAGCTTTACATGGGAAGGGGCAGCTCTTCACATGAGCTGGGGCTCCAAGACTTGTAAGGCTTTATAGGTTTACACCAGAAATTGGGTGAAGGAATGCACTGGCAGCCAGTGCAAGGAGTGAGGGGCAGCATAATATGCTCCTGGTCCTCATTAACAGTCTCATTGCCAACTTCTGCACCAGCTGAACCATCTTCAAAAGCAGCCCCAAACACAACGCCTTTTAGCAATCCCCACAGGAGGCCACTGATGTAAGGTTATCTATATCCAGTTAGGGGCAGAGCTGGGCTAGTAGGCAGCCCAAGCAGGTAAAAAGTACAGCACATCATGGAGGTTACTTGTGCCCTCCAATGACAGCAAGAGTACTCTCAAGCTACGAACCTGATCCTTTGCGAAGAATGCATTTTCTTTATTTTTTGATTAATAATAATAATAATAATAATAATAATAATAATAATAATAATAAATTACTTATTCTCCACCCATCTGACTGGGTTGCCGAAGCCACTCAGGGTGGCTTCCAACGTAATAAAAACACAGCAAAACATCAAACATTAAAAACTTCCCAGTACAGGGCTGCTTTCAGATGCGCAAGTGGCGACCCTAAAGGAGACCCTCTTGCCAATATTTCTGGCTGTTGTATGGGAGAGGGTCTAACATAGCTCCTGGATATGATAGAACATACCTTTCCCCACTCTGTCAGACATCAACACAGGCAGCAAGGTGTTTATGTAGAGTGAATTTCAAGTCAGTCCTGATTCTAAGGTCTACTCCAGAATTTCATTGGAGTGGAATGATCTCATTCCGCTCCCCTCCCACCAGAACTTTGCAAAACAGAACCAGATGGTTCCACCCATTCCTTGTTAAATTGAGTAATGGGGTGCAGATGCATTTTGATTCCAGTGGCCATGCATTTACATGCATTCATGTAGCTCAATAGCAGAGCATATGCTTTGCATGCAGAAGGTCCCATGTTCAGTTCATGGCTTCAGTTCCATGGAGGACTAGGGAAATAGTCCTGAAACCCTAGAGCACTACTGTTAGTCACAGTGTAGACACAGCATATGGCTAGATGGGACTTAATATAAGGCTGTTTGATGTGTTTGCTGCACTATTTTTCTCCTGTGCTCCCATAACTGCCATCAATAATGCAGAGTCTCAGCTATTCTGTAATAAGTACAGCAAGATCCTTTGTGAGCTGAAACATTTTAAGTATTTTATTTAAGGGCAAACTGTTATGGTCAGTTTACAGACAGACTTTCCAGTGAAGGACAGGCCATTGCAGAAGAAATGATTGCAACAGGGTTATTGCAAATGCACAAACTATGGATGCACTAACTCAAATGGTCATCTGAATCCATTCCACGTCAGGTGCCAGGCAAGGGAGGGATAAATCAAGCAACCAAAGGAAACATTGTCGTGATTTGGTATTCATCAACTCAAGGCAGGACATTCCAGGAGTGTCCTCTCAATAACATGATTTTCACAAAACGCAGCAAAGTGAGCTTCCCGCCTCAGGCCAGTTACTCAAACCCAACTTTTCAAAGGTGCTCCCATAGGAATGTGAGTTTGTAATGCTGCAGTAAAGAAGTGAGAGCCATATCCACTTAGGAGGCTTTGGACATAGCCAAAGTTATAAAGCTTTTTGGCCCTCCAAGAAACCCCCTTTTACTGCAGTTGTTTCCTCAGAGACTATTAAAGCGATTTCATAGCTATGTTGCAATCTGCTCCCACCTTCCCTTCCCCCTGCCTCCTTTTTCTCCAAGGAGAAAATGAACCACGGGGTGTTTGGCAATACTTTGTTTTCATCCCTCCCACCCCCTTAAAAAAATGTAATTTGAGTTCACTTGGCTGTTTATTTGCAGCTTCTAAAGAGCTGGACTCCTAAAAGTAGATGCCTCAAGGAGGATGCATGACCACCATTGATTTCCCAAGAACCAGAACCACAGTTGCACAACACTTCCTTGGCTGTTGAGCTGCTTTTCCTTTCCATCTTGAAGTGTCTGTGTCCACTGTTTTGTGAAATCTGGGAAAGCGAGGTGCTTTAGAAGTTAATGCCCAGAGAAAATATAGCCAGTGATAACTGCAGTCAAATTAGAAGTGATTATAATTACAGTTGGGAAGGGGCATTTTGCTCTTAATTCCCATTTTATTAATTATAAATTAATTAGAGACCTAGAGTGCCTACTGGACTGAATGCTTCAGTCAAAACTCATCTTGGCTATGGATTCACTGGGTGGCAGTTGAAAAGCTGCATGTTTCTCAGCAAGTCTGTATTAAGCATTACTTTACATATCACTACAGAATGGGCCCTCACTTTGCGTTTTATTTTTGCAGCTGAAATGATCTGCCCCTGAAGTAGAATTTACCTGACAATTAATTTCATTAATATTTCAGTCTTCCTCCAAAATATATTGAAAACCATTTCAGCCTCAAAACCACCTTGTGGGCTGGGTCGGACTGAGAGATAGCAACTTGCACAAGGTCACCTCGTAAGCTTCACAGCTGAGCAGAGATGTTAACATGGGTTTTCTATATGCAAACTGAGCATGGGGACACTATACCATGCATTTTATACACTGTGCACTATATACTCTGCCCTCAGAAAAGGCAGACTGTATCAAGGGAATTGCAGTGAATGGTTTCTGAAGTGTTAACTTCCATGCAAATGCCGAAAATAGAATGCAGACGAGGAGAGTAGGATGTGGGGTTCAGCATGACTCGAAAGACTTGTTGCACTATTCATTTTTGTGTAAATCAGGCAGGCATCAAGTGGGACAGACCTTTTGGTGGGCATATATGTATATGTCTGCTACAGACTTACATTGGCTTTCTATAAATTTAGCTGGAATGGTTTCCCTATAGAATCCTGAACTGTTGTTCAGTGAAAGTGCTGAGTTCTCTAATAGAGGTCCCTAGCAATCCAAATGGAGCTACAGTTTCCAAAGTTTATTAATAAGACAGTATGGCGGTTAACTCAGTTTAAGTTTGTAGTGCCGATCTTCCACTTGTTCTTATTTTCCAGGGACAATCCCAGAATTACAGAAATATTGGAGGGTATGGAGTTATGTGACCCCGAAACCAAGGAGATAAGCAACTATACAACCTTTAGAAGACATCTGATGGCAGACCTATATAGGATTTTAAAAAAAAACGTTTCGTGTTTTATTATGTTTTTATATATTGGAAGCCGCCTAGAGTGGCTGAGGCAACCCATTCAGATGGGAGGGGTATAAATAATAAATTTATTATTATTATTGAATAGGACACCCCTATTTTCATCAGAGAAATGTGGGAGGGTGTGGTAGTGTACCCATGTGTTTCAAGTTCCCAGTGGTTTATAGCCTAGGTACTACCCTCACTCCTGCAAATATGAAATGCCTATACGTGGGCTCCCCCTACATTTTATTTTCTTAGGCAAACAGAAGCCTGTATAGTGTGCCAACTTAGTGAGTTAAGCGTGCGGAGCTGTTTGATTATTTTCCCGCATAAAGGTGCTCTACAACTGTAGGAACGTTATTATTTCATGGCACAAACTCCCATTTAAAGTCAGCAGGAGCCATGTGATTTAAAGCTGCAAGAAGCTATTTGATCGTTTACTCCTAATTTGCAAATTTATGAAGCAAATCTGCCGTACCTGATGATTAGTCCCCTTCAGCGGCAATTCCCATGCCATGAAAATAAGAGGCAGTAGCATACGCATGCTGTAGCTTTCTCTGTGTGAGTGGCTGGGCTCTCTGAATCACACAGGCCAGAAATAATGTGCTGCATTTAAACAATGCTAGCTCTGTGATGCAAACCGACAAAGGCAGTAAGAACTTAAAGTGGCCCTGCCAGAGACAGCCGAAAAATTAAACCTGCCAGCCAGCTTGTGTTTGGACCGACAAGTGTAGTCACTTAATACAGCAATGTCTTCGCTCTTGTGTGGTTCTCTGGAAACTGGCAAGCTGTCAGAAGAGTCAAATATGATCCTGTCTGGTCAAATGGAACACGAAGTCGGGATTGCAATAGCCTAACAGCCTCTTTGCTACAAGAACGAAGCCAAAAGGGAAGAGCATTTGTAGCACTCGGACATCACAGCAAATTTGTATCACACCTGTGTGACCAGATCCACCAGGCAACATCTGTGAATCAATGGGAACGGAAGCTCGTTGCCAGGTACTGCTCCTTCTCCCCTGTAGACCAAAGGCAGGACTGTATGTATCCTGTAATACTGTACAACTGCAGAAAAAGCACAATAATTGACACCGATCCTGGCATCTAGCAAATCTCTGCTTCCATTAGAAGAAGCATTCTTACATACTGTATTTGTGCTTGGTTTTCCAGCTGCACAGCCAGGGAGAGGAAGGTACTACAGAAGGTCATAACCACAGCCCGAAAAATTATTGGTCATTCTCTACCATCTTTGGAAGAACTATACAGTTCTCGTTGCCTTAAAAAAGTAAATATTTTACAGGATCCATCTCATCCGGGATATACAGTAGTCTTTTTGCACCACTGCCTTTGGGCAAGAGATATAGAACAATTAGATCAAGAACAAATAGATTGAAGAATAGTTTCTACCCAAGAGCTATAACCATCTTAAATGCTGTAACCAGATAATATGACATTGGAGAGTTGTGATGGGTGTGTACGTATGTGCATGTGTGGCTGACAATGTGTTTTTCTGGTTTTTGTGATGTTTTTTGTTTTGTTTTTATGGAATGGCATCCAATTTCGTTGCACTTGTACAACGTTGTACTTGTACTTGTAAAATGACAATAAAGAAATCTTATCTTATCTTATCTTATCTTATCTTATCTTATCAAAACAAGTGTCTAGACCTGCAAATATTGTAGTTATGTGGGCAATGCCTAGTGAAACCTTCAGAGCCAAAAGGGAACTCAGAAACGTTTTGGGGCATGGGTCTGCCAGGTCACTGATTTTGATAGCCCCTTGGGAAGGAGCACATTTGGACCAAATGCTGAAAAGTATTCATCATTTCAAGGCTGTTCTGCTCATTTTGTTGCTACTGTTGGTGCCATTATGCCTTGGCTTCACTTTCCCTAGCCTTACTTGCTCATACTGCTGTTAAATGCAGTTGGATGTGATTTTCTTTCTGAGTGTCCTGGACAATTTTTAAAATAATTTTTTAAAAAAACATTTCTTCCTAGGAGTTCAAGGTGGCATATATAGTACTCCTCCTCCCCATTTTATTCTCACAGCATTTTATGCTACCCAGTGAGGTAGATTGAGCTGAGAGTGAGTGGCTGGTCTGAGGTAACCCAGTGAGTTTCATGACTGAGTGGAGATTTGAAGCCTGGTCTCTCAGGTCTTAGTCCAACACTCCGACCACTGCACCAACACCGGCTCTCACATTGGGTGTAGTGGTGTGGTGACCTTGACAAAATTTCATGTCTTGTTGTCACACAGCCAATCAGAATGATCAGCAAATGTGGCTGAGGATTGTGGTGGTGAAAAAGAAGGGAACTGGGTCTGAGAAGAGCAGAACTGAAACAACAACAGCAGCAGCAGCAACAACAACAACAACAACAACAACAACAACAACAACATGTTTGCAGCATTTGAGCAGTCTCCTACTTATGGAAGGGAAAGTGGAATGGCAATGCATTGCCAGCAACCTCCTGAATATGTTCCTCATGAAGAAAAGAAAAAGGGAATCTTCTTAATTTGATTGTTCACTCCTCCTTTGCAATTTTTTATGCATATTCCCCATACTTGGTGATTAAGTCTCTTCACCTGCAATTCTCATGCCAAGAAAATACAGTTAATAACATACACATGCTATTGCATTACATCCCCCCCATGCTTTTAGGAGTGTGTGAGTCACAGCTAAAAATCATGCAAAAGATGCTCAAAGTGGTTAGAGGATGTGACCAAAGTGCTTCCTCCCAGCCCCCCAGGAAATGATCACAGCAACGCAAGTGAATGTGTGGGAGTCAGGGATACAGAACAACATCCTGCTATTTAGTTTATTTCTAATGAAAGATGTTCAGCGGTTCAGGTGCAATGAGAGCTCTAATCCAGGATACTAAACCACAGTGGCAATGCCAAATTTTGAGTACCAAAAAGAACCTAAGAATAACTTGCTGGATCAGACCAAAGGTCCATTTAGTCCAGCATCCTCTTCTCACAGTGGCCAACCCATAGGAAGTCCACAAGCAGGTTTTTTTTTAGTGTGCAGTTGCAGTGGTGTACTTTGGGCTATAAAATTGCAGCGGCGCCCTGTGTGACACCCACATTTTATGCCCCATTGCCTCTCACCTCCCATTCTAAGTTATTGTTGCAGAGCCCCCTGTGGCACCCTCTCAGCTCAGCACTGGTTATGCTCCCCTAAATCCACCTTTGGCCATTGAGGAAAAATATGTGGAATTGGAAAGTTGATAACATGCTGTTGGGAAAATGGGAGGGGGAGAAACTAGACTGGTTAGGTGTGGGTGTTAAGTACCGTATTTACTCGAATCTAATGCTCACCTTTTTTTGGCCAAATTACGTTGTGAAAGGTGTGCATTCGATTCAATGGCACATTTACATTCACCACCAAATACTTTTTTTGGTTTCAAGGTTCTGAAAATTGAGGTGCGCATTAGATTCGATGGCGCATTAGACTTGAGTAAATATGGTCCTTAAATGACAGGCATCCAGGGACAGTATTTACACAAAAGTCCTCCATTTCGAAACTTTAGCTGTCGAAACCATATTAAAATACAGTACCTTCTTCTTTTTTGCCAGAACCTCTACTTCATCTTCCCTTAAAAATAATAATATTAATAGTTTTACAGTCATTTAACAGTGTTAGGCAAAGTTTTGCCAAACCATTGCAGCTATAATTGCACCTAGAAAAGAGATGAGGTTATTTATTAAATTTTATTTTGCTTTCAGATACGAACCCTTAGCATTTAGTTTTGTTTGTAACAGTTCTGCTTCAGCAGTGTCTCTTAAGATTGTGTCAGCAAATTGTCAGGCATGCTCTTAGTAAAGGCGAAAGATTTATACGATCTGAAGAGAAACCAGAGTATGTGCTCTTATTTCACAAAATCCCCCTCATAGAAGTTGGTGACTTCTGCTGAAATGCAACCATGTGTTTGTCTCCCAAGCTGCCTCTCTGAAGTTGGCCAAGCTGCTTGAAATGGGATTTCATACACAGAGGTCCTTAGCTTCGCAAAGCTGAGGTTGAAATTCTCACTGCACACCGCGGGGTGGAGCTGATCCTCTCGGCTAGGTTGGGACATTCTTCTTTCTGACGCAGCACTGTGGTTAAACACTTAAAGAGCCTTCATTCCTTTTAGTGAGAGGGGATTTCCATTGGTGTTGTGTTTCCCCCTAGTTACTGCACCTTGAGGAAAGTTCACTGGGACAACTTACTGCTGGGCTGAATTCAGTTTCCTCTCATGTTGAAACAAATCTGGGTTTCACCTGTTTGTAATAAGAGCTTTCCGCTGGCTTTCTGCCCTTACTCCTCGTGAGCGTCTGTATCTGGCGCTCAGCTTGAGCAGCCTTATGGCCACAATGCATGAATCCCATGAATATGATTACCTCTGTGAGACTAGGCACTGATAGCCCCGTTTTATGTTTGAGGTGTAGGATTACTTAATCATTCAAATGCTGCACACCAAAAATATATGCTGGAGCAGGAACCCAGGAGTCTGAACTTTTCCATTGCCAATTATTGCTGCACAACATATTTACCTTATTGTGCAGCCTACGCAGTGTGCCCATGTCACTTGCCCTGCGGTCTGCGTGGGACTGACATCAGCATGTCATGTGATGTGTGCACATGGTGTGAGCACTGTGCACAACGTGCGCACATGACATCAGCATGTTGCGCAGCATGCTGGTGTCATTCACGCACATCACCTCCCTTGTTCTCTTAGAATGGCAGTGGTGCCCACTTGAGAGGTGCCGCAACTGAGTTCCAGCGAGTTCTTGTTGGAAAAAAAGCCCTGCCTGTGTGGAGAAGCACTGCATACTTCTAGAGAAGAATTTGGCACCTGTTGAAGACCTTTCTCACAAGGATAATCCTGGGCTTCTGTCACTGTTACTTTTGGAACAGTAAAATATAGTTTAAATAGGTTTTCATCAAATTGGTTTCTGTTTTGTACCGGTATATTGCTTTGAGATTTTGTTTGGTATTTTTTACGATAAAATGCTAGCTATTTTTTTCTTAAATAAAAAAGAAAAACAGGTCCCAGTGTTGTTGTTTTTATCTTATCCATAGCCTCCTTTCTCTTTAGTACATAGGAAGAAGGAATGGTTGAAGATGATTTCTACCTGCTACCATTAAAGGAAAATATAAGGAGGCCTGTACCCCACAAGTGCCTTACTTACTTTGACCATCAAGGAATGCTCCTTTACTTCAGCCAATGTAAGGACCAGCAACATCATCTCCACTGCCTCAGAGATAAAATGCGGTAAGCCCTCTCCTTCCTTCTAAAATGTTCATGGGAGGCAGGAGAACCTAACTCAGGCAGTACACCCTTTGGCCCAAATCCCTCTCCTCATGTGGTATTCCTTCCTCTCCAAAGTGAAGGCAGGGGAGATTGGTAAATTTAGACACATTGCACCAAATGTGGACTGTGTCTGAGCTCAAATTCCTCTTCCACAATGGTCACCTTTGTAGTGAAGGGAGGAGAAGCCTTCCCCTCTTAAGTGATTGGGGGTAGGAGGAAGAACACAAAGAGAAGAATTTATCACAAGGTCACACTCTAGCCACTACAATAGTATAAGAGTAATACCAGCTGTAGCAGCAATGGTCTTTCAAATGCTGATAAATATTGTTTTTACATGCTGTTTTGCACTGCTGTCTAACCCACTGGACAGCTGCATTGTTTTGTCTAGGCCCACAGATGTGTTTAGTGCATTATAGGATATATTTCTGGCTATCCCAGCTCCCTCTCTTCAGATAATATGGTCATTTATTATTATTTTTTATTGGAAAATGTCTACTCTGTCTACACCTCCTGAAAGTAGATGACAGTACCAGGAAGCTGCCACTGGTCCTTCCCCTCTTGTGTCACTGTTCTGTTTTCACCTCCACCCACTCCTGTTCCTCTCTGCCATTTGCAGGGAAGTCCCAGCTTTCTGCCCAGACAGCAAAATGGGTTTTAATTGGACAGAGGGATAGAACAGAATTTGACAGAGTGTTCCACTGGCGAATTGGAGTGTTCTGTTGGATACCTTTTGTGCCAGAAGCATACCTTGCATTCCAGCAGCATAGTGGGGCTTCCGGTAAGGCCTATGGGGAGTGTGCAACTCCCTCATCCCATTAGCGCAAGGATACCTGCTTGTGCAACAGGCGTTTCCCTCCATCTCTTCCCTCTGCAACCTTCCCAAATGTGCTTTAGAGCAGGCATAGGCAAACTCCGGCACTCCAGATGTTTGGGACTACAATTCCCATCATCCCTAGCTAACGGGATCAGTGGGCAGGGATGATGGGATGATGCCTGCTTTAGAGGGTTGGGGGAACCCCAGAATGGATTTAGGGGTGACGCTGGGGAAGGAGAGAGGAGGAAAGTCCTGTTGTGCAAGCGGATATTCTTGTGCTGACAGGAGGCTTACATAGTGCTACATTGGAGGCAAGACTTATGCCTCCTCAGCCACAGTAACTCAAGAATAGGTTTGCTCTGCTTAAATCCAAGTACTTTGCCACAACTGAGATATGTATCAGGCTACCTGCCTTGCCAAATAAATAGTGTATACATGCATGTTCTGTTGTTTAATATACTGAAAGGAAAAATCAAAGAATGCTGAATAAACATGTTGGATGGGAAAGCCTGCTGAGTCATCATGACAAAACTATTTCTCTTCAGTTGTTGCGCAGGAAAGCATGTGATTTGATTGTCGCCATTGCTTTTTTCTTCAGAACCAGGCACAGCTGTGGTGATCTGAACAATGGTCAAGGCGATACCAAAGTATGCAGTGCTGAAATTAACAAACCATTCAAATTGCATGTGCCTTGTGCCAGAATATTATGGACTTTGGTTTGACTATATACAGCATTTATTATCTCTACAGTTCATTACATATTTGGTGTGAGTGGGGCCTGTTTCATTGGCATTTCCACCAAATGTGCCAACTTTAAGGAAGGCAAAAAATCATGCATGCATGAATGAATGTAGGTTAGAACATTCTTTGTCAGATACACACCACGTTCTTGATGTGTTACATTGATTGGAGGAGTCTGATACTATCCTTTCGGTTGTGTCCCACCAGACTGCCTACACATAAATATTCATATTTGTATTCATATAGGCAAAGGTGGAGTCCACTTAAGAGTTTGCCTTTACTTAGCAACCAAGGAATCTCTTTCTTTTCAAAAATGTAAATGGTAACAGGATAATAGCATGTATTTATAAACTAAGTATATTGCAAAGAGTTGTTGTCTTTTTTAAAAAAAAATCCGCTTTGAACTGATATTTTGTAATTTGTAGTTTTTATATTCTGCATTATACTCTGCCCTGAAATCTACTCTGATGAAGGATTGGCTATAAATATGCCTAATAATTAGATTTAGATTTAGACACAATCTAAATCAAATCCCTTAAGAATACACAGTGGAAGTGAGGAACAGGTTTAAGGATTTAGATTTGGTGGACAGAGTGCCTGAAGAACTATGGATGGAGGCTCGTAACATTATACAGGAGGCAGCAACGAAAACCATCCCAATGAAAAGGAAATGCAAGAAAGCAAAGTGGCTGTCCAATGAGGCCTTACAAATAGCAGGAGAGAGAAGGCAAGCAAAATGCGAGGGAGATAGTGAAAGATACAGGAAATTGAATGCAGATTTCCAAAAAATAGCAAGGAGAGACAAGAGGGCCTTCTTAAACAAGAAATGCAAAGAAATAGAGGAAAACAACAGAATGGGAAACACCAGAGATCTGTTCAAGAAAACTGGAGATATGAAAGGAACAAAGATTACCATAATAAAGGACAAAAGTGGAAAGGAGCTAACAGAAGCAGAAGACATCAAGAAGAGGTGGCAAGAATACACAGAGGAATTATACCAGAAAGATATGGAAGTCCCGTACACCCCAGGAAGTGTGGTTGCTGACCTTGAGCCAGACATCCTGGAGAGTGATTGGTTCAAAATTGGGAAAGGAGTACGACAAGGCTGTATATTATCTCCCTGCTTATTTAACTTATATGCAGAATTCATCATGCGAAAGGCTGGACTGGATGAATCCCAAACTGAAATTAAGATTGCCAGAAGAAATATCAATAACCTCAGATATGCTAATTACACAACCTTGATGGCAGAAGGTGAGGAGGAATTAAATAACCTTTTAATGAGGGTGAAAGAGGAAAGCGCAAAATATCGTCTGAAGCTCAACATAAAAAAAAACTAAGAACATGTCCACTGGTCCCATCACCTCCTGGCAAATAGAAGGGGAAGAAATGGAGGAAGTGAGAGATTTTACTTTCTTGGGTTCCATGATCAATGCAGATGGTGACAGCAGTCACGAAATTCAAAGACTCATGCTTCTTGGGAAAAAAGCAATGACAAACCTAGACAGCATCTTAAAAAGCAGAGACATCACCTTGCCGACAAAGGTCCTTACAGTTAAAGCTATGGTATTCCCAGTACTGATGTATGGAAGTGAGAGTTGGACCATAAAGAAGGCTGATTGCCGAAGAATTGATGCTTTTGAATTATGGTGCTGGAGGAGACTCTTGAGAGTCCCATGGACTGCAAGAAGATCAAACCTATCCATTCTGAAGGAAATCAACCCTGAGTGCTCACTGGAAGGGCAGATCCTGAAGTTGAGGCTCCAATACTTTGGCCACCTCATGAGAAGAGAAGACTCCCTGGAAAAGACCCTGGTGTTGGGAAAGATGAGGGCACAAGGAGAAGGGGACGACAGAGGATGAGATGGTTGGACAGTGTTCTCGAAGCTACCAACATGAGTCTGACCAAACTGCGGGAGGCAGTGGAAGACAGGAGTGCCTGGTGTGCTCTGGTCCATGGCGTCACAAAGAGTTGGACATGACTAAACGACTAAACAACAATATGCCTAATTTTTTTTAAAAAAAATTAACAATTAGAGCATCAAAATGATATTGCTTTCAAAAACAAAAATTATCCAGTCTTTAACAGGTTCTTCTTTACACACTGACCTCTTGCACACCTTACATTTTTGCTTAATGTGTGCTTTTTGTCAAAGTCAGCTAATCCATTTCTTACATGCAGCCATTTTGGAATTCCTCCAATTTTTTTTGTATCTAAATTTATTAATTTATTTCATGCTGCAGGGCCTCAATTAACCGAAAGCAGGTGTGGGGAACCTTTGGCCCTCCAGATGTTGCCAAACTACAACTTCCATCATCCCAGATCATTGGCCATGTTTGCCGAGCTGATGGGAGCTGTAGTTCAGCAGCATCAGGGTAAGGCACCTGTCTATCCAGATGTCAGATTACAGCTCCATCATCCCTGGCCATTGCATGCTGGCTGGGGATAATGGGAAGACCAACAGCACCTGTAGGGTCATAGGTTTCCCCTACCCCTGACCCTTTGGATGAAAAATGAAGGGTCTCCTTACTTCTTAAGATCTTCATTTTTAGGGAATGCCAGGATTTCAAGTAACCAGAGCTGTGAACAATGCTATTTTTCTGAGGGAAAGGGTGCTAGAACTGACCATGGAACACTTCCCTTGTTCTCTTAGAATGGCAATGGCACCCACCTGAGAGGTGCCAGAACTGAGTTCCAGTGAGTTTTGGATGGAAAAAAGCCCTGATTGTGAACATTTGCATTGACAAAACTGAATAAAAACTTCAGATCTCCAAAGATGTGTGTGTGTTTACATATATGCATATCTATCTATCTATCTATCTATCTATCTATCTATCTATCTATCTATCTTTGGAGTTCTGAAGCTTTAATTCAGATTGGTAAAACCAAATGTTCACAACTCAGGCTTAAAATCCTGACAATGCTAGTATATATATTATCCTGCCTGGTTTTAAAAAAGCACTACTTTTGATCTATTTCCTGGATTTATTTTGTTAATGCACAGATTAATGCATTTTTGTACTTGTGATACAGTATCATTTATTTTGAATTATTAGTGGGAAATGTGAGAGTATGAGATAGTTATACATTTTGGCAAAATCAACTTCTTGTCCCCAACTGTACCTTGAATAGACCTGCCCAGCCATGCAGAAAGGTTCATTTGCATATTTAGCCTTCTCTTCTAGGTGTTGAGTTTGCTTTGTGCAAAATGCTTGATATTTTACTCATTAAAGATTACAAACTGAAAGGCCATAATTTCCTCAGAGGTATATGAAAGCACAGTGTTTGGCACAGAGCCAATATTTCAGATTATGCAAGGATTACTGATCTGCAGTATTAACTATTTTGTGGAAATTGTTGCACAATCCTCTTCCCCAATATGGCTGTCATGCAATGGCTTCAGCAGGAGGCTGGTTTAGGAAAGTTGCCACTTCTTTTTATGGGAAGGCTCAAGTTTCATTTAATGGCAGGAAAATAAGATGATGGATATATTTTGCTGCTTAATTTCCACCTGCTTTTCTTTGCAGGCCTCTTCTTGCCAGAAATAAGTTGGTAGTTGTAAACTTCACTATGGAAGATGGACTAGTTCTTTTGGACAACAGAGTTAAATAGCTGCACACTCAGGTCCAGTAATCCTTTACCAAACTGGCAAATGGAGTGGGAGGACGGCTTTTTTTTCTCAGCCAGAGCTCACCTTTCAGGTGGGTGCCATTGCCATTATAAGAGAACAAGAGAGTTGTTCATGGTGAGTTCTGGCACCCTTTTTTTCTAGAAAAATAGCACTGAGCAGGAGGAATGCAAAATGTCAATCTAGACGGAAGGTGTGAGAGGTTTGGGGCAGGCAGGGACTGTGGGCAGCTGTGCCTGAAGTCAGACCATGAATGGAAGTTTACCTACCCATCATCACTGCTTAGTAGAGCTGTCATCAGGGCAGGACCTTGCGATTGGGCTCTTCTTAGCAGAATGAGCAAAAGGGTCCCCAAATACAGCACGGCTGACTTACTGATGTCTTTCATTTTACATGAAGCTAGAAAGGTATTATTTGTTACTTTTGTCTGTTTGCATTAGGAATATAGCTGTGGGTATACCTGCCAAGGAGTCTTCACATCCTCATTACAGGGACTTCTGTAAGAGCAATGTTTGCTAGATCATGCCTTCAGAGTTTTCCCGACATTAATAATCCATAAGAAAACTTGGTCATCCATGTCAGATAAAACAATCCCTTTATCTCCTGCATCTGGTGAACTTTTTTATTTATTCCACAAGTGAAAAAGTTCCTAGTGTTGCATAAGAGCTGCAGGCATGAATATTTGATAGCCAGACCTCCCATAAGTGTAACAAATCTGATGTGCTGCTGGAAGCCATTAGGCATTCTGTTTACTCCGTAAGTGTACATTTTTAGAAATCTATTGAGAGTCACAGTCTAAAGAGATTTGAATTGGGGGATTTATTATGCGGCTGAGGTTGTGGATGTAAATTATCTACTTCCCCAGGAGTTTAGTGAACACTTGCATCCACTCTATGTATTTCTAAACTTAATTAATGCTTTTCACACTGGCATCATTTTTGTACTTGTGTGTTTTAATGAATTGCTACTGTACACCCTTCACTGGAGTGCATTTATAAGTTGCATGAGTACAGCCATTCTGAGGGTGAAACTAGGAAGTATCAACCCCACATCTTCTCATCTCCCCTTCCACCACCCACAACAATATGCAGTAAAACACCCAACATCAACACACTCCCAGTTTCCCTTTCTCACAAACAGCAGCCCATGAAGCAACACAGGGGCAGGAAAACTCTCAGTACATCACAAGTTACGAGGGAGAGAGACAGAGAACATTATCTTCTGTTGCTTTTGGGCACCATCTCTCATTAACATCTCTGTTCCAGCTTGGGCTGCCACCATTCAATTAGGATGACACTGTTTGCAATGGTATAGAATTTTATAGGAAAGCACATATGTAGCTAACCTGCTTTGATAAATGTTGAACGTCCTTGATGATCTGTGGAAAACAGCATGCACTTTTAAATTTTAATTTTCAGCCAGATTTCCAAACCAATCCAAATTACGCTTGAGATCTACATTGTTTCATACTCCAGAAATGATGGCTTTTTGGAAACCAGAGGCAAACCAGTATGATAAAACCGACTAAATGTAATAGCTCCAACCAAATATACCATATAGTCAACGTAAATTGAGTAAATTGGAAATGAATATTCTGCAGATGACGTAATGGAAATCTAGACTTTACTTGTCGGTGATATCGTTAAATCACTTAACCATTTACACACCATGCTTGTTAATGGGGAAATATTTGTATATAATGAGTGATATCTGACAAAGTCTTACTCAAAGGAGGCACACTGAAATCAACAGACTTCAGTTTGTCATGACTGGGGGTGGAGAAGAAAGTCAGTTCAATTCCCAAATCTATCAAATCTGCACTTTCCAAAATATGAGAACTGAAATCCAGCCATACCCTCTGGATTCACACTTATCTGAATTTTGCCATGTAGTTCTCCAGCCAAGCAACGTTTCACAAAAGTATATTAGGGGAAGTGTGCCTAAAAATGAATATATTAGTAAACATAACATTAAAAATCTATTCTATTAGGAGAAACTACGAGCAAGCAAAGGGCATGGTGTACAAGATTTTCTGTCCGCCATAAGCTTCCCTTTCAACCTGAAAAATGTCTTAGGCAAAAATTTGCTGCAGTCCTAGAAACATAGCTGTCAAAGGTTACATATTTTCATGAGTTCATGTAAGTTGTACCCTGCAGTTCCCTCTGCTGCTTTTAATTAACAGTTTATTAACATAAAACACTTTTACGTGGTTATGAGCATAATTGCACAGTTAAAGCAATTGCATGTGGTCCAACATCATTAATACAGTTATGGTATGAAACTGGCAGTTGTGGATGTACAATAAGGAAAATTGTGGTTGCATAATATTCAACCTCTGGCCGAACCTCTGTTCATGAGCTTACTCTGCTGTGTGACTTACTGCTTTTCCATACACTTGTGGAAATTTCCAACCATGGTAGAAGTTATTGTTACCCAATAGCACTTAGCTGTATCAGGAAAAGATGAGTTTGAATCACGCATAAGTGCCTATCTCTCAGCATTCATGATTTTGATTTTCTAAAACCATTGGTTCATTTTGGAGGGTGGGGAGGGGACATGCATTGCAAGGCCAGTTCTATACATGTGACATAATAAGGTCACAGAATGGTTGGTTAAGGTCTCTCCTCTCTGTCTAAAAAAACAAACAAAATATAACTCCACAAAATATTACAATCACGTGGAAAGTTGTATTAATGACTGTGGAACAGCTACTTCTGCCGCAACAGGTTAACCTGTCACACAGGATCCCGTTGATCGGAAATGTAAGGAGGGCTGGGTAACAGCTGCTCTTGTCCTGAGCACACCTAGAAGGGGCATCAGTTTGACATATTGACAACTATTAAGCCAGCATGCAGTCATGTCATCTTTTCAATATATTTTCAGTGTTTTCCAAGTGGCAGTAGATGAGCATCCAGAGAGGAGCAATCCCATGGCAAGATCCACTGGGATGAGTAGCTTACGATACAGCAGATTTCCATCTGAGTTGGCTCAGCTGGGCTCAGCCATTCCCAAACGGCTCAAATGAAGATATGGCAGTGTAACTTGTTCCTCCTGCTCAGCATTAGGTGCCAACAGGAGTTGTTGCAGGAAAATTGTTTAGCCTGGCTTTATTCTATAAAAAGACTTCTGGCTGATTCTAAATAGTCATTACCAGCAGAGTTGAAAATGACAGAAATTTTATTGGTCTGCTCATGAGACAATTTAAACACCATGGGCACCAGGAATTTCTCCAAAAGCCAAACCAGTCCCCTACAAATAAAATGAACTTTCTAAGCATGCATACATATATAAGACAAGGCCAAACAAGGAAACGGTTTCCTTCTTTGCAGAGGCTATATTGAGTGAACACTCACTCACAACCACAAGTGTGCAACAGCAAGGGTGATGTAACATAAACACTTGTAGAAAATAGAGTTTTGTCTACTTGATCCATTTGTTTCTCATACAAAGCTAATCTCAGAATGCTGCTTTCTTCCTGCCCACAGATTCCTCTTCCTTGACATTTCTGATACTGATTGGATGGGTTGATTCAGCTTACACATTAAAATGAGCTTCTTAATGCACATTACTGTGATTAGTTCAGATATACATAAAGGTAAAGCTGAGGGTAGAATTTAGCTCATTTTTTGGTTTTACTTAAGTTTTGACTTCCTAAATTTTCTACCTGCTGTATTTCCACTAGGAATTTCCAGGTTATTTTACTGCCTTGTCTGGTATGCTTGTTGCTGTTATGCAATCTGTTCTGTCCTTTGATTTTATTTTATTTTAAATTAAGGGATGGGTGGCAAATGTAGTTTCTTTTCCACTTCCCACTCACAGCTTCTAAATGAAACATAGGACTTAAGTTATGAACACTTTTCCTCTAAATTGATCTTATATGCTGAGTTCAATTTCTCATCATGCTTTAACCCACAGTGTTCCATTGCTCCAGAAGCTGTTTAGTCATGCTGGCTAAACATCCTAGAAAGCTGTCTGTGGACAAACACATCATGCCCTTTATTGTTTCTATCAGGGTGAGCTGTATCATTTGGCAGAGGGAGGCAACTGCCTCATGCAGCAGGTAATGTGGGGCAGGGGCAGCAGCCACCTGCCTGTTTCTCCCACGTCCCCCAGCCATTCCTCCTCTTGTAGGATAGAATTGTATGAGCCACACAACCTGTCTTGCACCCCCTAACATGGGTGCAGCCAGTATTAATGTCGGCCCCGCAGTAAATGAAGCCCCCTGGGTGAGTGACGCCCAGTGTGCCCTCCCACCCCCCTAGCTACGTCTCTAACCATGTCCCCTAAGTAACATGCTTCACACAGGTGTGCTGGATGATGCTACCCATAGAATGTATATGTGGGCAGGGTACCGGCAAGGAATCACCATCTAGTCCTTTGCTTCAGGCAGCAAAATGTCATGGGCCAGCCCTGGCTTCTATGGGAAGCTGCCTTGTATTCGGGTAGCCAAACTAGTTCAGGAATTTCTAGCCAGTCTACAGGGAGTGTTTAGATAGAAAGTGGGGCATTGCTTCCTGCTTCTTTGACTGCCCACTTTGCTGTGGCTGCACAGTTTTCTGCAACTCGGTAGCTAAGGTGGGGAGGTGGGTTTGGCATTGGTGAAAGTTTATTAAACATTTCCCCTATTGACTTAAGTGGGGCACTGCCTGTCTGTTGACAGAACTGAACTTGAGAGACAATCTAACTTAGAAAAAAATAAAAAGGGGTGTGTGTGTGTGTGTAGGAAATTACTTACATACTATATTTGTATGGCTGCCCAGTGACATGTTTTCTAGGCAGTTCACCCAAACTAAAAGTATAAAATAGAATGAGAGATAACCAACATGATGTGAGTGGAAGTCCACTCATGAAATGGGGCTTCTGCTCCTGCTCCAGAAGGTACCCAAACCCTCCCAGAATAGGTTTTGGGAGATCACATGGGAGGCTAAAGGCAGGGAAGAAAGAAAAGGGAAGTCTCAATCTGTTTGCAGTCTGTTCTGCTTGCAGGTGAATATCAGCCATTATTAAAATATTCAATGTAAAACAATAAAAGCAGAGCATAGCGGAGCACTGAATCAGATTCAGAAGCCTAAAGGGCAAGGATGGTGGGGTTCATCTGTGTCCGTTACAATGCTTAGTGTATTACTGGTGTAGTAATAAATGTTAGGTGTAGTAAAACTGTCAGGGTACTAAATCATTGCAATAAATTAACAGTTATGGAGAAAGGGGTGCAAAGAAGTTCTGAAATGAAATCATACACTTGTACAGTGATTTAATACTCCCCCCCTCTATTTAATTGAAGACCAGCTAACAGCTTTATAACACAAACTGTGGGAAATGGCACAAACATGCAGGCTCAATCCTTCAAAACGGCTTATTACCACTTTCTGACAGACCACAGCAAGACACCCATTTAGGGCCTGCATTTCACTTTGAGAGAGATAGGCTACAAACCTTTTCATTTCTAACGTTTAATTTTGTAACAAGAAACATGCATTTTCTCTGCATGTCTGGCATTTCACAAGGAGCATTTACTAAAAATTGCCTTATGTTTTCCATTATCACAACTATGTTAAGTGCCCGACTAATGAAAATTACAAATATGGTAGAAGAGTCTAGCCGTATTTCCCCCTGCCCCTGCTACAGCTTTAAAAATCATTGTCCTTGTTCATATGCAGAAGAAAAATCAATGCTGTAACAAACAGATTTTGATCTTGATGGGTTACTGAAGTCACAAGATTTCTATGGAATTGATTGGGGCTTTTCTGTGAGTTGCTCAATGATTTTATCTTCCGACACTTGATCAGTTTGTCTGGTCAAGAGATGAAAGCAAATTATAGCATTAAATCACTGTTTTAAGCTAATGCCACAGAATGATTTAAATTGCTCCTGTCATAGCAATCCTTGGGCATCCCAGCTCTCCTCTATCTGACACATTATCATCTCAATACTATAGCTTACTAATGTTTTGGTACGGACTGTGGATTATTGGACTGGATACATTCTGAGTGCACTGAAATGCTACAAAACCTGCTGAGGAACCTGTCGATTGAGTAAGTTGAACAAACAAAAGCCAGACAAATACCATGGCTAAAAAGTAGAGTAAGTTGTGTTAGATGCTATATGGGCATGAATACAGGCATAAATGTGAGCTTTTGAAAGGAAAAGCTAAAGTTCAGAGGAATTATAGTTTATAGACCTTGAGAAATCAGTGGAGGTCTGGGAGATAAAATATAAAACACTGGAAAACAAGAAATGTGAATTCCACACACATGGCTGAATTTTGCCAGGGGAAAATGATGCTGTGTAATATACAAATGTATATTTTAATGTAATGCTTGGGTCTACTTCATTCTTAGGGCATCTGATGTTCCATAAACCGTGGGACTGCAGTCAAGAGTAGGTTGGTCTGTGTTAAAAGATAGTTTTTGTTGAGATGCCTTCAAGCTCGGGCACACGCAAATGTAATCTCTGAGATAGTTCACATGTGCACTTCTCTTACTAACTGCAACATCAAGAGGTGACTTCCACATACACGTGTCACTGTGGAGTTAACACTGCAGACAGAAGTTGAGTATCAGCTGATGCCACCTTCCCTGTGACACAGGCAATCAAGTGATGATACATTTGTGTGTGAATCAGCCCTGAGATTCAATGAGCCTGACCTAATTTCATAATTAATTCAAAATCCTACATTGATTTTCTGGATGTCCAGCAGACATCAAGAAGATTAATCTGAGATGCCAAATTAATTATAAATCAACCTGCCTGTTGCACTCATCTCTAAATTTGTTGCTGGGGGGGGGGGGGGAACAATCCTTCAGAGATCCATTGAGGCTGTGAATGCTGTGTGGCTGGTGGTTATGTTTCATAGGAATGTCTTCAATATTGCTTCTTATGTTATAGTAAAGTGCAACACAGCTACCCCCATTCCAATGCTTGTGTACTTTTTAATGTTGCGTTTCCATTTTAAAAGATCCTTAGGTCAAGAGTGGCTGGGGGAACCCAGCCAGATGATTGGGGTGTAAATAATAAAATTATTATTATTACTATTTATTATTATTATTAGTGGTGAGTGTTTTCATACAGTACAGCTTAAGAACACTCATGCAGCACCCAATAGCAGCTCCTTGCACTGACTCTAAACCTCTGCTGCCCTGCAGGATATCTTCAGGAGAAGAAAAGACTAAGGAGTAAACCCTACACAAATCTGAAGTGGAGTCCCTCATTCCAGCAACTCCTGCATCCAAGCAGGTGCCAGATGTTTTGCTCTGCTTTCCTTTGGACCACCTCAACGAGGCAAAGAGGGGGGCCTTGTTGTCTGGGCAGCCCAGGACCTCTATACACACTGCCCAGGCTTGCGCCCTGGGGAGGTCATTTTGGTGCTGCTAACAGCAATTTGACTTCACCCCCAGAGGCAGACTCCATTGTCTCTCAAGACCGACAAATGCCAGCAACAACCATCTCCGCTTTCTCAACATCATGTGTAATATTATGCACCTCTATCCTGTCCCCTTGTCTTTCCCCTTAAACAATAACCTCCAAATGCTGTAACCTCATGTTTCCACCGCCTCCGGTCTCAAAGCTGCCTAACACGATGAAGCTTACCCTCCGTGCTATAATACTTCAAAAAATGTGAATGGAAGTATTTTTCAAATCGTATGTCTAGAGCAATCCTAATCTACTTTATTCATGTGAAGGCCTTGAGAAATCTCTTGAGCCTCTTGAATAAACGGAATTATGTTGTAGAACTCATTCTTTACTTTTGAGATTTACAATTATCAGTGTATAAAATGTTCCCCAACAAAACAGCATGACTAGATTGAGGCCTATTCTCCCCTGCCCAACCCACCTCCTGCCTGATTACCGCCATGAGAATAGAAGCATACTCCCTGGCTGCTCCACCATCCTGTCACTGGGGCTGCTCTCCCTGGTTTCTATGCATTGGGGCTGAACCTCTGCATTAGGAAGCCTGTTCTATTTGTGGGGGCTCCCTGTATAATTCAGAACCCTGGAAGACAGGTTCTGAATTGCAAGGGAGGCCTGCGTAAGTAGAAAGGGCTTGCTCCTGCAGAAGTTAGGATTGAGCACGCGGAGGGCTGCAGGCATGCCAACTATGATGTGACGACAGGTTATCACAGGAGGTGGAGCACCTGAAAAGGGCTTAGCTCAAGAGGGAAAGAATACAGCAGCCCTTGTATGATTAATGCAAACGCTGAGCTGGGTCTTGCACAAAGGCAAGAGCTTGGCTCTCTATGCAGGGACAAAAACATACCTTTACGGATGTGATTGGGCCCATTTATTGATGGGAACAGGTTGCTTAATTGTACAGTATCAGGAAAATTCAGTCAGTCCAAAATAACAGAGAATGAGAGTTGAGGTGTTATGGGATGAC
The DNA here is from genome assembly GCF_009819535.1 of Lacerta agilis. Taxonomy (NCBI): domain Eukaryota; kingdom Metazoa; phylum Chordata; class Lepidosauria; order Squamata; family Lacertidae; genus Lacerta; species Lacerta agilis. The sequence goes on from NC_046318.1 coordinate 26,069,763, forward strand.
AGAAACTGACAGATTTTATTCTACCCATCTAGGTAAACCTATATTCCTATATATAGAGGGAAGGTACAATTAAGATGGGTTTTTTCAGGATTGGAGCAGACATAAAAGCATAACCAGGAACAATTCAGTAAGTTAGCATAAAACCATTTTAAACAGAAGCACTTTCAAAAATCAACACCTAAAGTCTTTTAAGTAAAAGCAGTCTGGAAGAGATGAGTTTTTGTGGTCCATTTAAAGGCTTATATAGAAAAGGCTGGCACAATTCCGCAGGGAGGGAATTCTAAAGTTGGGGTGGAGTGGGAGATCATCACTAAAAGTCTAAAAAGGACCTTGCCTCTTGTGCCTACCAGCCAACCTAACCAATCATATTGGTGGGTCCACAAGCAGGGACTTCAAAGTTGTTCTTGTTACAGGTAGGTAGCTGTGTTGGTCTGCCATAGTTAAAACAAAATAAAAAATAAAATAAAAAATTCCTTCCAGTAGCACCTTAGAGACCAACTAAGTTTGTTCTTGGTATGAGCTTTCGTGTGCATGCACACTTCAAGCAGACTCATATGAAGGAATCCTTCAGATTACTGACCGTAAATTGTAGAGGGTTTTAAAGGTAACACCAGCATGCATGCATTAACCAGAGATAATCTGGTACATATCCACTTTTATTTTATTTATAATAGCTATATAGATAATTTACAGTGCAATCCTAACCATTTCTACTCAGAATCTAGTCAGGAATGGCCATGGAAGCTCAGTAGTAGAACATTACTCTGCATGCAAAAAATCCCAGTTCTCTAGAGAAGGGTGGGAGAGAACCTTCTGAAATCCTGGGCATCACTGCAAGTTAGTGTAGGAAGTTGCCTTAGACTGAGTCAGACCATTTGTCTATCTAGCTCAGTATTGTCCACAACAAACTGGTCTTTAACTGGTGGCTTGATCCAAGGTGGGTTGCAACAGAATTGCTACCATCATGCAAATAAATGGGGAAAGATTCAGAAATGCATGTTAGGTTCAAGAGTGGATCCTTGGAAAAGGTCAAAGATACTTGGTCTACAGTGACTGGCAGTGATTCACCAAGATTTCATTTGGCCCAAAACAGTATAGTGTTATGAGTTTGTGGGGTGCCTGGATCCCACTTCTAATTCCTGGGTGCAAGGCACTGGATTTAGCATGTTAAAATACAAGCCAGGAGCCAGGTAATGGTCTCTGTGCCAGAGAGCAAATGGGGAGAGGGCCTCCCTTAACTCATAATAACTTAGAAAGACAAAGGCCTTTGAAGTGGAGTTTTAGAGTTGCCAAGAGAGACCCTAGGACCGCAGTCGGGGATGATGGGGGCTGGAGGAAAAATAGTGGCAGTCTGTTAAACACAGCAAGCTGGAGAGGGGAACCAGAGCACAATGTGAGCTGCCTGCTTGAATCGGAGGTTGCAGCAATGGGAGACAGAGGGCCCCCTTGGAGCGTAATGCTTTGAACCGCTCAATCGTAGGCTCAGGCTGTATACACGTGTAAATAAACCATGTATCCTAAAGACAACACAGTCTCCACTGTGTCTCACCCCCCCCCCAATGGACCCTGGGTAAGCAGCTGGAACCCCTGGAATCTAGGTCCACTCAGAGATTGGGGCGGCATAAATAAATCACATTATGCTGTGCAAAATCTGTTTGTGGGGAGGTGGGGCAGAATGAAAGTTTGAAATAAATTATCCTTTATTGGCTTTGGGTGCTGTTAGCTGCCTTGGCCATTTTACAGAAATATAGGATAAAATAATATTTTAAGCAAGTTAAAAGGGGGTAAATGTAAACCCTTGTATGGGAGTAATTTTTGAGATTTGTTTGGAAATGTAGCAGTATTAATTTACTCTCTCTCTACACATACACACATATAATCTGATAACTCTTAAAACAGTGCTAGTACCGTTAGCATCATGCAACCGAGTCGGGTGCAAACCCGGGGCAACGCGTCGCAGGAATCCTCTCTTGGAAAAACAACAATGCTTTCTGCTTAGCAAGGACTTTTCGTCACTGCTGCTCCCCTCGTCTCCTGCCCTGGAAGGAAGCCGCAGAAACCGCCCCAGACGCCCCCCGACTCGCTCCAACCCTAGAAACAGCCGAGGGTGCAAACCAATCAAAGGAGCGCAGCCAAGAAACCCCGGCCAGGGCCAAAGAAGGGGAGCAAGCGCGGGTAGGAGCGAGCCAGAAAGAAAAGCGAGCCTTAGGCGCCTCCCCTTCGTATTTCCTCTCACGCCCACTTCCAAGCGCGGAGGGGACTGCCTTCGGCTTTGCTCGTTTTCTGTGAAAACTTCCCCGGCGAGACCTAGCGCGGACTTTCCCTTTCTCTTTTTTGTTCCCGGGGTGAGTTTATTTCTCCGTTTCGCGGCCCGGGCTGGGCGAGGCTGGAGGGGAGCGAGAGGGGGGGGTTGGGTGGTAGTGGGGGGGGGGGCCGGGCTTTGCGCGCCCTCACCCACGAGGCGCCCTCTTGCATTGTGGGGTGTGTATTTCTGGCCGCCGCCTGCTCGGTCTGTTGCCACGGGAAGGAGGAGGGGATTCAGCGTGGCTGGGAGCGAACGGGAAAACCCAGCGAGGGCAAGAGGAAGCAGGAGGGGGAGGAGGTGCGGCGGCGAGGAGGAGGAGGGACGCAGCCTGCATGACCCGCCAGCAGCAACAAGGAGGAACCTCCGGGATCTCCGCGTCAGCAGCAACAGCCCCAGCTATGTGCATACATGGGAGGGTGCGCGTGTGGCTGCGTTGGAGGGACGGGCCTCGGCAGGGGGGCGTGCGACGGGCATCTGCGCAGGAGGCTCCGCTTACTTGGTAAGAACTTTGCCCGTCGAGTTTTGTCTTGGTGATTTTGTTTCCGCCTCCCCCCACCCTCTTTTGCGATCTATAGGCAAAGGTGCGGGACGGAAAGCGCAGATAGGTTTTGCCTTGACTGCTTCAAGCCTTTATTTCCCTGACTGAAGTGGGTGCACCTTAGGAACACTTGTCAGGATCTCCGAAGCGCGATCCTGTGCCCGCTTAGCTGGGGCTGGGAAGGGAGCTCAGCTGGACTTTGGTCGGAGAGGAAACGTGCCATGCCACATGGGCACAGCCAGAGGGGTGTAGAGGGGGCAGCAACTGACCCCCTAAATCAAGTAAATAAAAATCCTTAACTAAGTGACCAGTCGAGTCACAGATAGCTGGGTTCTCCCCCCCCCCCCCAAAAAAACAAAAGACCTGCGACCCCAGACATAAATTCTGGCTATGCCAATGCCATGGCATGTGCTCTGTGTGAAGGGGATTGGTTGTGGTGGTTGCAATGGGAAGCTGTGGCAATTGCAGAAATTATGCCTTATCTGACTTCGCTCTGTTGTGGTATTTGAAGCTAGCACCATCTGCAACAGAATATGGTCCACTCTACTGTCTCTAAGATACAGCTGACACAGAATAAATATTGGAAGGCTCTAATAGCAGGATATTAAGTCGTCTGTGGAAGTGCCCTCCCCTTTTGACAATAGCAACATAAACTGGAAGGGAAGTATTTTCTTTTGCAGAATATTTTTTCATATTCCGCAGTGCTATGGTTGAACACACAAATGGCGAACCGGTGGCCATCTGGACATGGGTGGACTAAAGTACCCATCAGATGTCACCATTGGCCTTGCTGGCTAGCGTTGATGGGAGTTGGAGTCCAGCTACATCTGGAGGACCACAGATTTGCCTGCCCTTGATCCAACACAGGGTTTCCCAAACTAGGGTCTCCAGCTGTTTTTGGACTGCAACTCCCATCATCCCTAGCTAGCAGACTGGTGGTCAGGGATGATGGAAATTGTAGTCCCAAAACATCTGGAAAACCAAGTTTGGGAAACACCGATCTAACAGAAAAGTCTAGGTGCCTCTCACTTCGGAACCTGACAATCTTGCAGTGTAGACACTGCAGTTTGGCACAGGTGTCAAAATAGTCATTGGGCAGGACTGCTCCATGTTATAAGATAAAGGGGTCACTTGCATAATTATTTAGGTACTGCATGACACAGTTTCTCACTTTCAGGGCTAGCCAACATGGTGCCCTCCAACTCCTATTGGCCAATAATCAGGAGTCATGGGAGTTAGTCTTGTGGTCTGACACAATTCACCTTGATTCTGAATTTCTGTCCACCAAGGCCTTACAGGTAACAAACTTGGCATCTATCTTTGCTGGCCTAATCAGATCTCAGCTTCACAAATGGTTCAGCAGTCTGATGGGAGTATTAACTCAAATATAAGTGCCTCACAGGGTTGTGTGATTAGCCTGCTGTCTGCCCCTATATCCTAACATTCTCCTCATAATGCATCAAATCATACTTGCTTATTACTTATTTTGATTTGTATCCCACTCATTTCTTGAACGTTCAAGATGAGTTACAATATTTTTAGTGTACTAGATATTACTGGTGTTAACAGCAGAAGCTACCCAACGCTGGTGCTTCCCACTGGTGTTTCAGTGTCTCCACAATTTCCGATCTTTTGCTCTTCCCCATGTTGTGCCATTGAAAAATCTAGCCCACAATCCTATTTTATGCATGTAAAACAATCACCCCTCCCCACTGTTGTAGTTCACACTTGTGGACTGGTAGCTTTCTTGTTAAAGAGAATGGTGGGCTTTAATTTGATTCAGCAAAACACTCTATGTTCTTTTAACTAGTTTGCAGGTTACGTTGTTTTTTTTTATGCCTTAATCGTTTAGAAATCTCCAGTACAAACACTTGCTTCGTTTAAAACAATACTGGCAGACTATGGGGATACCTGTTGAAAAGAAGTGGGGGCGGCCAGAACCAATTAATAAAAACTTTCGGGGGGGGAATTGGGATACTAACCCAAATAGACGCCAATGATCAATCTGAAGGTGCCGCAATACACCTGATCAGAGGGCATTGCAAGCCGAGGAAGGTGTTCAGCAACCCTCCTAACCAGACCTTCCCTCAGCGTCGGAGCGTGCGGCTGTGAAAACGCTAGAAGCTTCTGAAACCTTTCTGCGTTGCGGAAGTGGACGGGCTAGGAAGGAATTCCCCCCTCCCCCCTCCTTCCTGTTATAAACTTTTCTTCGTCCTTTTTAGTTTCGGTTCTACCCTTTCTCGACGCGCCCGAGTGAGGAAACAAGGAAACCCCCTCGGCGACCCCTCCCCCTCCCTCCGCCAAGCCCCTCCCCTTTCGCTCCTCGGCGAGGCAGACAGGGCGAAGGGGGCGGGGCCCGGGAGACCCGCTGACGTCACCCGGCCCGCTTCCTGCAATAGAAAGTGAGGGAAGGTAAAGCAACCCCCTTTTCCAATTATCTCCTCGCCCTCCCTTCACCCCTCCCCCCTCCCCGGGGGGGGGGGGCGGAGGTGCAGCCGCCGGTCACGCGCGTGTCTCCCTCCCCTCCTTGTAAAGCGGGTGGCGGGGGGCGCGGAGAGACGGGGCGGGGGGGAAGAAGAAAGAAAAAAGGGGGAAGCAGCAGTAGAGAGACCTGCCCAGCCCCCCTCGCCTTCCGGCGCGTCCCCGCCCATTGACCCCTTCCTTCAACGCCCCACATCTCACCCCCAACTACTCCAGCTTGGTCGTCTCTACAACCGCCTTTCTCCCCCTCCCCCTTTATCTCTTAAACTCGGGTGCCCAGACCCTAATCTCGCTCCCACCCCGCATCACGGTGCCTGTCCCACATATACCCCCCCCATTCTTCCCCTTCTCTCCTTCCCCCGACCCCTGTAATCAGGGACTTCTCACCTGGTGCCTAAGTGTGACACCCCCCCCCCCACAACATTAGCTCACTCCCTCTCACACACCCCCTTCACACCTCAGGGTTTCGCTGAGGGGGGAGGGGAAGAGGTTTATAGGGGGGCTAGGAAGGTGGGTTTCAGTAATTTGGGGTTAGGGGAGACGAAGGATGGAAGCGGGGGGCGGCGACGGTGTGGTGGTTTTTCGTTGTCAGAGGGGAGGTGGGGGGCAGCCCCCTCTGGGGGGGAGGTCAGCTCTGTGGGGCTGGGCGAAGGGCGCCCCACAGAGGAATTACAAATTCCTTGAGGAAGGTTGGGAACGAGGGAGGGGGGGGGGCTTCCTACCGAAGCGTGGCCGCGTAGAGTATTTGCGAAATGGCGGGATATTCGGAGTCTCTCTGAGGAGAGGAAAACACTAGTGGGTACACTCGCACTTGACGCTGTGTGGAGTGAAAGGAAAAGTATTCGGGTTTGGAGAGACTTATTTCTGAAATGTTCCTCAGGGGGAGCGAGGTGCAGGGATTGTTATCTGTGTAGATAGCGGGAGCCGATTTGACACGCGCGTTACACTACTGAACGTGTGTATGTGGTGAGGGAAACGGAGGCACGCGGCGACTGTGAGGTTCGAAAGCGGAGGGAGAAGGTGGGGGGGGGTGTTGTGGAAAACGTGCGAGGAGAGCCGGTGGCACTTGGCACCCATGAGTTGGGGGGGAAAGGTGTGGGACTTGGCGTGGGGAGGGGGGGGGAGAGTGAATGCCCTCCTTGACGGCCTCTCTGGGTGAGGCTTTTGGCGAGGGCCCCGGGGCTGCCGAGGACAGAGAGTGCAGGCACCGCGGTGCAGCCACCTGACCCCGGATCAGAAACGGGTGTGGAGGGTGAACTATGGGCTCGAGGCTGGCTGGAGATTTCGGGCACCTCCTCTCTCGCTGGCCCATCTTGACATGCTCAGGAGCTGGCTGGGGCGAGAGTTGCATGGAGAGAGATGGGTTCTCGGTGCTCCTCCTGCGCGTGTGGGGGCGGGGGCGCTGCCGTGTTTGTGTCTGTGAGGAATAAGGTTGTGGTGAAGACTGTGTGTGTGTGTGTCTGAGGGAGAGGGGGAGGAAGAAGAGGATGCTGGGGAGGGGGGTTTAGCGCCGGGTCATGTTTGTGTTGGAGGTTGTCAAGTGGAGGAGGATCCCAGACGCCGCCGCCGCCGCCGCCGCGCAGGGGTCGCCGAGCTTCCCAGCTGCTGCTGTTGCTGCCGCCGCGGCCGCTGCTCCTTCGCGCCAGCGCCGCCGCCGCCATCAGCAAGAGCAGCAGCAGCAGCAGCAGCTCCGGCTGCCTTCTGAGCAGGTTTGCTGGGGGATCCAGGAAGGGTGGTGGAAGGCGGGGTAGGGGGAGAGAAAGAGAAGGGACCCGGGCGCGCACGCACGCTGTGCAAACACCCCCGCTATAAGACGGGAGAGCCGCCTCCTGAGCCCTTTCTGCTTGCAACGGCGGGGGCAGACGCAGCCCACCACAAAGTCTCCCTTAATAAGGAGCGCTGCGGGGCAGGGGAGAGTCGGGGGATGGGTGGCGAAAGCGATGGGCCCGGGAAGAAGCCTGCCTGCCTTGGCGGCTCCGGCTGGCGAGGTTTGTGTTTGCTTGCATTTGCGTGCACGCTCCTGTTTGCTCCTGTCCTTTTCCCGGCTGCGTGCGTTTGTATTCGCTGGCGCTTGCAAATCCTGCAAGGTAGGCTTTCGCGCCTGGGCTTTGCTGTGTTGTGGTGAGAAGGCATTCTTGATGATCCCTCCCCTCCCTTGGGTCGGTCCCGGTTTGCACTCGTTCTCCTCCACCTCCTGGCATGTGTGCTGTGCTTTGTTCAGTGCAGCGTTGCAGAGGGGTTTTCCCAAGCTCCACCCTCTTTCTTTATTCATTCATGTTTTTCCCTTTGCAACAGTACTGCTCACAGGGCTGCCCGCCGTCATTGCGTCTCTCTCGTTCTCATTTCCATTTTTTCCGTAACACTGTCTTGTTAAACAAAGCAGGGTTTCCTCTCCCGTCCTTCCCTTTCACCCCCCCAATGAATACGGAAAAAGAGATCCCTGATCTCTTCGTATTTAAAAGGATTGTTTGTCTTGCGCCTGCTATGCTTTCCCAGAGTCTGAAAAGAGAAGGTGGGAGGAGGATCCTGCTGGTGGCCGACGGAAGTACTACTTTTAAAGTGTAAATATTATGTAATGTGCTTTTTGTATGTTGTATTCAAACACCCCTGAATTATTACTGTTAAGCAAACGTATACCAGTTATTATTATTATTATTATTATTATTATTATTATTTGCTGGTGATCCAGTAGTTGGGCTTCATTAACCAGTGGTACTGAGTGTTAAGTAGGAAGCTGAAATTTGTAGGCATTGCTATTTGTTCTAGGTTGTTGACATCACATAGTACCCCTGTGGAACAGATCTACCCATACACAAGATGGGAGTCTCCATGGTTGGGGCCTTGCTCAGTCGACAGAGTAATGGGACAGAGAGAGGGTGAGAGAGTCCCATCAAGGGAGTTTTGGGAACTTAGTGCAGCCTAGCCCCGGGAAAATAGCATTGAATAACTGGCCCACCTTTTAACTATTCCAATCGATTAAAATATTGAAAGGGTGAACAGTTGACATGTCCAGGGCTTTTTTCTTCACCCCTTCAACAAGAGGAGGAAAAAGGAGTAATCCCTACTATACTGCTCAGACTGGGAATTGTGCAGTCAGCTGCAAAACAACACTCTCTGCCCTGCACTACTATGATTGGGGAGCTGCCCCTCCCAACAGTTGTTTCAGGGAACAAGGGACACTGAGTTCCCCCTTGAGGTTTTGCTGGTCCTCAGTTTGTTCATTATGTAGATTTGAAGGCCAAAACCCAGTTTTCTAAACATTTTGCAAAGATTTTACTATTCTAAGCATTACAGATTAATAAAAATGGTTCATCCAGCTTAAAAGAATAGCACCCAAGAGAAAGGAGTCTGATACGTGTTATATTTGCAATCCTTTCCATGAATAAATGTTGCATGATGTTAGTGACAGTGTGCCTGTTAGGTGCAGACATTGGCCATCCTGCTTGATTATTTTCAGGTTGACTGCTTATAGCCCTCATTCATTTAAAACAAAAACAAAAAATGACATTCTGTCTTCCTCTGAGATCTTCCTGTTTCAACTTATTACCCATAAATAGAGCCCTCTTACTTTTTGTAACATGCTGTCCAAAGACCAGTAAGGGTGAGCCTAGCAATTCACAAAGCAGAGATCCTGTGACTTTTTTTTTAACACACAACATATGTTGCTGTTGTATTTTTTTACCTGTATTATAATTACAGGTGAGCAAAGTGCTGTTGCGCTCATGTCCAGCTTGCATGCTTTCCACAGGTATCATCAGTCACTGTGAGAGCAGGATGCTTGACTAGAAGGGACCATCTGATCCAGCAGGCTCTTGTGTTTCTGTGACAGGGTGTGTGGGTTAGAGTGGTATTCCTTCTTTAAAACAATGAGTATTTGTATTAAGCGAGAAATGAATGTGCTTCTAAGCAAATATTTGCTTAGCTCTAAGTTATAAAAGAGTGCCTTTTCAGGGTTTGCACCCTCAGAGAGGTCTGCCTAGTGCTTACATGATTACTTTTTTAGGTGCCAAATGTAAAAAAGCAGAAAAAGAATATTCATGACATTTGTTGTACTTATGTCATTCTCTGTTGCTAGTTTTGTTCTGTGATAGATTTTTGTTTCCTATTGTATTTTATGTTTTAAAATTTTGTGAACTGCTCTGAACTTTGTCATTAGGTGGTATATAAATATTGAAAATTATTTGTTTTCAAAATATATATAGTGAATTCATCCTACATTGTTTCATTTGTCAGCTTGTTATCTCTAGGATGTTCTGTTCTTCAGATCTACCTTTCTCCAGCACACCTTTTTCTTGCTTCTTGTTGCAGCTCGTAAAGGCACAGGGACCCTGCCAGAGAAAAAAGACTCAAGTTGTCACCTATCTCATGTGCACTTTAAAGGAAAAGCTGTAGCTCAATAGGGTATGCAATTTATGAATATCTGGGTTTGGTTGTCAGCACTTCTTGTCTTGGGATAGTGTGTGAGACCCTGGAAAACAGTAGCCAGACAAAATTCTATGATTGAGTGGGATAGCTCATTATGTCTATACTGTATAGTAAATATTTGGACCACAACATTTTAAATGCTGTAAGAAATACTTTTCCTTCATGCCCTGTTGGAGCTTCCAAAAACTCTCAAACAGATGCCTGTTGGAAGGAGTATTCTAGATTTGTTGACCCTTTGGTCCAAATGAGCAGGGAGTTACTACATTTTTAGCATGATTATAGTTGCATTTGTTAAGTTTTAAAGGCATGGGCATAGCTCATGACACTAGCCTATCCAGATACTACATTATTTATGAATTGCAACAAGTAGAACTGTTTCAGTTCTTACCAAAAGAGTTGACTCAGTTTGGGATTGTTCTAAATAATTGATTTTAGTACGTCAGGATGAATGTATTTGCTAAGTTGCAAGTGTGGTTTTAAACCATGGTACTGACTTGAGCAGGTCACTTAGTATTGTATAAATAAAGCATGTTAAGTGGTAAAGCTAGAATAATGCCATAGTTCTATTTTTAGTCCTTTTGTGGTTTTTCTAAATGTTTGTATGATACTTGGGGGGGATAGTTGATTGGGATATATATTTCTAAATGATTTTGCATACCACTAATATTCTGTCTGAACTTGTGAGTATGAAATAGTGACTTTTGTGTGTGTAAAAAGTTTAACGCAGTCTAATGTGATTGATTAATAGCAGCCCATGGTATATTCATTAAATCAACATGATAGTTCTAGATCTGCTGCTTATGACCTTACCTAATCTTATCATCTTTCCCCACCAGTATGTGGATTGACTGACCCCATTGGCATGTTTATGGAGCTGCTTTCGGTCTATTCTCCACTTCTGGAAAACTGCCTATGACTGGATGAGAATGCCTCGAACAAAACAAATAAATCCTAGAAATCTGAGAGGTAAGAAAAGAGTTCTGTTTTGGTAAGATAAAAATACACAAAACTGAAACCATTGTAAAATAATAATAATAAATAATTAAAATCATCATAGACCTTAACAAATTAGATTGCTTTTCTTGTGTTGATGTGAATTGCCTGGTGAACGCTGGCTAAAGTGCAGTGTAGAAATGCTTGCATATACTGTATTGATCATTGTACTTAAAATAATTTAGAAGAAATGTTAATTGAATGATATCTAAGTCATGTTCATAGTTTACCCATTGAAATGAGTGGGCTTAAATAACTTAAATTACATTTTAGCAGTGTAATCCGAATTCCATTTCTTTCAAACACACACTCAAAACTTTCAAAATGGGCTCTTTCCTAGATCCAGCTTCAGTTTCATAGCATTTTACACAGATGGATGATAGGTAGTTGAAATACCAATTCTCTCTTTCCCTTATCTGTTTGGTTCTTCTGTGTTTCTATTGGCTGGTTCATAGTAAGTAGCCTGAAATTTGTGAAGACTGGTAGAAACTTTCCATGCATGTTAATGAAGTAGCTTCTGTTTAACAGCACTGCACTGATGATAATGGGATAGTTTATCACTTCTCTGGTCTTGGTGATAAGATGTAACTTCTTTTTTTAAAAAAGCGTAATTATTAGATTGCCAAATTGTCACAGGTTTCTGCTAAAGTCAAAATAGGTACAGTATGTGGCCTGACATTTACTGAGTATAAGCTTTCTTAAGGTTTTTCTTGAAGCATCTGTGGCATTTGAAATAGATTTTGCTGTTTTCAGAAGCCATCCAGTTTTCAGTTAAACTGTGCTGAAGGAACAGTCAAAGATGATATGACACATGCCACCAAAGTCACCTGGATTTTTATAAGATTTCTTGGCCCTGCATTCAGCAGTGATTGGCCACATGTGCAGTTCCCATTGCTGGATATAGGAGCCATGCACGCACGTGCAGATGTTCAGTACTGTCAGCTTTGACAGTGCACACAGCTCCTTGTTTGGATGGGTGGGAACTAAATTAGATCCTTCTTCCAAGCTCTTGGTCTGGTTGATTAGCCTTGAACATGTGCTAAGTGTTTAGGTACATCACACACACAGCTCTCCAAATTAGGGCCAGTGATCTTAAATTAATTTTGGATAGTTGATTTAAGTAACTGCAATGAAAAATAGAGTTGGAGGATGGAAGAAAATCATATACAAAGCTTGGTTTTGTACCGGTTGCATTTCCTGTACCTTCTCAGTCACTTCCTTTAATGTTCAAAAGCTATTCCTGCCATGCTGCTCTACAGCTGTCATTCATTAAATTAAGCAAATCTTCTTGGTATAAACTTGAGCCCAAATTTGTTCACTGAGATTAGCACTCTGATTCTAAACATTTGCACCTGTGAATCTTTGCGCCTCTAATGCCATTGTAATGTTTATGCACTGTATAATCTCTTATTTTTGACATTGTGCTTAGATAAAGATGGGACATGCCATCTGCTCCATGTAACTGTAACTCAGATATTAGGATTTTTCACTGCACTGTACACTGTCAACACCTGGGCAACATTTCCAGCAAGGTGTCCATACTGAAATCTGTAACCATTTGGGACAGCCAGGCATGTGTTTTAAGTGAAGATGTGGTTCACTGAATTCCCACAGGATCCAGCAGCTTACATAAAACTCTCAAGGGTTTCCAACCCCAATTTACAAGCACTCTGCTTTTAAATGTAACTGGGCATTTACTAGAGTTTGAATCCAAGCATCTTCTAAAAGTGATGTAACTTCTGATTTGGCTTGGTATGTGATGATTGGAGCCTAACCGACATTGGAGTAGTTTTAACCTGATTTTATGTAGCAACTAATTATCTTACTTCACACTGCTTATTGCATTGTTAATATGCTGTAAGTTGCCTCAAGTCCCTAGGGTGGAACCATTCAGAAATCTATTTATATATTGTGAGTTAAATATTATGGGCATATGGGATATTAATAGGGACTGAAGTGGTTCTTTGGATTTTGAACCTACTTGTATCCACATGGCATGAATATTGCACCATCTTTTTTAAAAAAAGGAAAGGAAAGGGTTTTTGTGGCCAGTTTTTCCTAGCTTTTGCATTAAAAGCACTGTCAGCCAGAGAACAGGGGTGTGGGGCACTGTCTGCTCTGTCAGTGGAACATTGCAAAACATACGTTGTGTTTGGAGCTGCAAAAATATTTCCGTTTCATAGGCAGCAAGTGTACCATTTTTAGCTACAAGCCTTGCATACAGTCAAATGAATATTTCCAAATTACCAGTTGACCTAGGCATCTAGGATTTTTACCTAGGCATCTAGGATTTTTCAAATCCTGATTATATTGGCCACTCTGAGAACAGTGTATTGTGACAGATCAACTGAGATAACTGGATCTGATAAGCAGATTTGCACAAGTTTTTAGGATCTCTGTTAACAGCCTTTGCTTTCATTAATATTTATGTGTCACATTTAGGTTCCTCATACTGTATTTATGTATCAAATGCTTCATGATGCCAGTTGAAGAATTAAGACATTATTCCATAAATTCAGTGCAATGCTATCTATATTTACTTGGAATTAAGTCCCGCTGTGTTGTTCTGGTGCTTACTCTGTAGTAAGTGTGATTAGGATTTTAGCCTTAGGCACTTAGCAGGTTGACACTTAATGCTACCTCAGTGGAGTTTTGCACTTGCATTGCATTGCTTTTTAAAGTGGCAAACGTGTAAACTTGACACTTTAAAAAAGGTCTTAAGTTCATATTTTGCTGAACTAAAGTTGTTAAGGGAGTCTGGCGGGGAGAGGGCTTGGGGAGGCTACAGAGACCTTGCGCTCACCTCACCCAGCTGGTCAGGAGGGAGGCATGCCATTTCCGTCACCCCAGTTGTGCAGAGGGGTGAAACGCAAAGAGGGTAGGAGGAGACTTGGGGTGCCGAAATTCTTATGCTGGGGAAGGAGCCGTAAGGGGCCACTCCCGGATTCTGCCAGTGACTGAGACAGACATGTACCTTGTAGCTCTGCACTGTAAATAGTTTGCACAATAAACCTGTAAACAGACAGGTTGGGCTCCTGCCTCGTTACTCGTGAGACACCACCACACAGAACTTACAAGTAGGATACTTCCCCCCCTTAATTTTTCCTTTTAAACATTTTGTTTTTTAGCTTGCATTTGTTCTAATAATATCAAAAAATAGGAAGACTGCTAAGAAGTACTTCTAAAATATTCACTGTACTAGAGAAAACTTGTTTACAAGTTTCCCTGATGCTAAAAATCCTTTCTGAATGCAAGTATTTTATAATATTTTTGGGATCTTTCTGCTTATCCTATAGGAATATCTTACGCTCACCAATAAGGTCTTCATCAGAAGTCGGCCAGTTTAGATTGTAACTTTACATTTGCTAAATGTCAAACCCATTACACCCCAAAGGCTTGCTTCCATGTACACCAGCATTTATTGAAGCAATCTTGTTTGCCAGGTAAAATTTGGAGGTGCCCATTGTTTCTGGCTTTTGGTGCTTGTCTGCAAAGCCAGAGGCAAATCACTATTTGCCTCCATTCCAATTTACAGAATTAAAACAATAATATTCTATCTCTTGCTAATGTTAAGGTTAAGAAAGGGTAAATTCTGCTACATATTAGAAGGTTCTTGCACATTCTTCAGGATTCTATGCAGTATATAATCCTGATTATAGCCTAAGACTTTTGTCTTAAAATCATGAAAACATTATAGCATTTATAGTATGCAATCATTCAGACCAATTTATATAAATACCCAGTTATTCAAAATAATAAATTGCTTTGGAGTGTTCTGTAAATATATACTTGAGTGTTAATAATAAATTTTTGTATAATGATTCTTATTTGTAATAGAAGTGAAGATTTTCTGCTGTCATTTCCCCCCATCAATTCATTTTCCACTTCATTTGCAGTTTTACTTTTTTTAATATGAAAATACTGGCCGAGCTGAAGGAAAGCAAATTTCTCAGATTTTCCATTTATACGTCATAGGATATTGTGCAAAATATTCTTGCTAAAGCCTAAACCCAGTATTTGTTAGCCTTCTTATTGATTATTGCAGATCTTGCAGTATTTTTTGCTGTTTCTTGGGTCTAAAGATAACTGCTGAGTTAATGAAATCTAACTGTCCAAAAAGGTTCTGACTGAAGTACAGCACTTGTACCTGCTAATCCTGAGACTGAACAAATGACTAAGTGTATTGGTCTGTAACATCAAATATAAAACGACAGAGTAGTGCAGTACCTTAAAGACTACCAAATTCATTATGTGGACTAGAGTCCATGACATCAGGTGCATAAAGTGTAGTCATAATGCTGGCAGATATATATACATGTGGGTGTAAACGGAAACATGGAGTGAAATAGCAATGGAATATGAAAAGTGCAGACTGATTAAACACATTAGAAACTGAGTGTAGTAGACTGCCTCTTTTACTGCATGCTATTTGCATCTGACAGAATGCAAATATTTTATTAATTGATTGATTAAATTTGTCAGTTGCTTTATTTTGCCAAGGGCAACCCAAAGCGTCTTACAGCCAACCAACCAAATAGAGCAAAAGTGAGAATTCCTGCTGCTTTGGTCATTCAGGAATCAGGAAGTTATCCTATCTTCATATAGTCCTCACTTTAGCATGCGATGTTACTATATCTGCATTTTTTTAAAAAAACCAGTCATGTCCTTTTGTATGTATGCATTTTCATACATATGTACTGATTTGCATTTATTTATTTAATGGTAACTATTTGGGCTGCTGAGAAAGAAGCTAAGAGAAACTCTTAAAATGCTACCTACCGTACTTTGGTGGTATCTTTGCTCAACACCTACTCTGACTACTCAACCGAAAGGAAAGTAAATGGCCAACCTGCTGATAACAGAATAAAGGAGGCAAGGAGGGAGCTGCAGCCAAAGATAGGAGAAGAGAGGTGGTAAGGGAACACCTAGCTACTTTCAGTAAATTCAGACCTCCAGGGCAGCTGCACCCAACTGTACTAAAGGACCTTTCAGAAGTAATCTCAGAGCCTCTGTCTATAATCTTTGAGAATTTTTAGAGAACGAGTAAGATCCGTGCAGACTGGCGGCAGGCAATTGTTTTCCCCATCTTCAAAAAGGGAGAAAAAGAAGACCTAGGTAACTACCAACTGGTGAGCTTGACATCAATACCAGGAAAGGTCTTAGAACAGATAATTTATCAGTCGGTCTGTGAGCACTTAGAGAAGGATGCATGGGTGTAGTCAGGGTGGTGTTGGCAGGTGCCCCCCTAAATCAAGTAAATTAATAAAAAAGCCCTTTTTATTTTAATTACCCTTTTTTCTTTATTTTCTTTGTTTTATTCCTTTCATTTCCTTTCTTCTCTTTTTTTCTTTTCCCCTTGGTGTCCTCTGCTCTGGGCTGTTATTGGGGTCCAAGGATTATACGCACCAGAAGGTGATAGATGGTTGGTGAAAGGACCCTGTGTGAGAGGCAGGGAAGTGAAGATCTCTCAGGGTGGAGAAGAAAGGAGAAGGGTTAAGAACTATCTTTGAGAGAGGACTGTGGTTTTTTTTTTTCCTTTTCCGTTTCTGTTTTTATTTAGATTAGGTTTTTTATCCTATTGTATTCTGAAAAAGCTTTAATAAAATCTTATTTTAAAAGAGAGAGAATTGGGCCCAAAGTAATGAAATGAATGTAAGGTTCTACACTTTGGAAGAACCTGCTGCACAAATATAAGATGGGAGACAACTGGCTTGCCTCAAGTACATGTGAAAAGGATCTAGGTGTCTTAGTAGACCACAAGCTTAACTTTATTCAGCAGTGTGATGCTTCAGTGAAACAGTGAATGCAGTTCTAGGCTGCATCAACAGAAGTATAGCGTCCCAATAAAGGGAAGTCATAGTCCTGCTCTATTCTGCCTTGGTCAAACCACAGCTGGAATACTGTGTCCAGTTCTGGACACCACAATTTAAGAAGGATATTGACAAGCTGGAATGTGTGCAGAAGAGCGTAACAAAGATTTATCAAGGGTATGGAAACCAAGCCTTACCAGGAATGGTTGAGGGAGTTGGGTATGTTTAACCTGGGAAAGAGAAAACTGAGATGAGATATGATAGCCATCTCAAGCCCTGCCACATGGGCGATGGAGCAAGCTTGTTTTCTCCTGCTCTGAAGGACCTAAACCAAGGGCTTCAAGTTACAAGAAAGGAGGTTCTGACTAAACATCAGGAAGAACTTTAAGAAATTAAGAGCTGTTGGAACATACTCTCTCGGGAGCTGGTGGACTCTCTTCCATTTGAGGTTTACGATTCCTGCATTGCAAGGGGTTGGACTAGATGACCCTCAGTGTCCCTTCCAGATCCTACAATTCTATGTTTCCACGAGAACATTGTTAATATGCATTTATTGGTGAATATTCCCATTATTGGTGAAAAATTCATTGCAGTCGTTCATAATTTAATTTCACTGTAGCACAAACCTCTCCTGTATAGTTATTATAAGTTTAATACACCTACATCCTGGGAGGCTGGATGCACAAAAGCCAATCTGTTCAGGATGCCTGGTGGTGGTGCTGGTGTTCTCCTCAGCTAGGACAGCTCCTTTTGGCAGAGAACAGGGTAGCAGTGTTGTCATTTTCATGGTACTGTACTCCCATCTTTTGAGAAGCAGTGTGCTGCCTGCTTTGGGGTTGAGTGGAAGCATTTGCAGTGGCTCAGAAGCATCTGTGGCATTGGGATTAGTGTCGGGCAGGCTAGAAATGATGTGCAAGTCTCTACAGTGCATATTTTGTTTCCTTTGGTAGAAGCACTGTCCATACTAAAAGCAGCAGGAGGGATTGCTGCGCCACTTGTAATCTGGGTAGTGCTATTCCCTGAAGAAAATAAAAGGCTGTCCCTTTTTGTGGGCATGGTGCTGCCTAGACTAAAAATACTGATCTTGGACTGGCTGAACTCTTCACTGTGTACCAAAGGAAGGACTGTGGAGTGGGTTGCAAAAACATCCGAAGGATTAGGCATGCCAGTGGGTTGTTACTTGATCAGTATACCAAACAAAGTTTTTTTGGTCACATTACTTGGCCAGTGTCTCCCCTAGAAATTAACGTTTATTTCGCATCATTAATGCTCAGCTAAAAGAGAACATGTATATTGCAAAAGCTGAAAAAAGTCATGACATGGGAATACACACACACACACACACACACACACACTGGCAGCCTATATAGACAAGGGCTTTAAAAATATTGTTGTTTAATATTAAAGCTAGGGAGGCTCTTTTTGGCAGTCTGATTCCAGTATAAACATATTTCAGTTTTGGAGTGAACATACTGTAGAACATCTTGATGCAACCCCATCTGTGCTTGCAATGGATCAGGTCTAGGCTCTATTGCAAAATCTGTGCTTCAGTCTGGAGGGAAATATTTAGTCCTGTCAGGATCAATATTTTTATTTCAGATATTGACATGTGTGTACTGTTTTCATAGGGCCTTTTCAGGCCAGATCTCAGGACCCAGAAGAATGTGTATGAAGAGGCAACGTAAGGGCTGGGAAGAACCTGATGTTTCTTTCACTACTATGAATGAATAATAGCACCCCAATGGGAAGGATAGAGCTGAGATGCAGGGCTGGAACACGAGCAGGTTGTGTGTGTGTGTGTGTTTTTAAAAATATAGGTTGTATAATTCATTTTACCAAGAGCTCCAAGCACTTCATGGGCATCACTGGAGTGTTAAATAAGTTGCTGACGTACATAACAGTGTTGTCATCCTGGAGAGCTGCAGCTGAGAGGCGTAGTGGCTTCCCTGAGATCAGTGGTGCATGTCTGAGCAGAGACACAAGATGAGTATTTCTAGTCATCATTCATGCTCCTAGCCACTACCTCACACCAATTCTTATGCAAGTTGTCCTGGACTGGATACTTTAATGTTAATGCTTCATGTGATTTGAAGATCTTCATTCTTTTAAATTTCTATATGTCGAGGGCTCTTTTCCTCCAAAAGACAATGCCAAGGCCAACTGGGACTGTGAAACATTTAAATGTACCAGTGGTCTAGCTTTTAGGAGGGGCTGCTAGTCTCATAGGTAGTTAGTGGGTAGAGAATATTTATTAGCGGAATTCCCAATGCTAAATACCTTTAACTTGTAAAATGAGTTTTAGAGGAGTTTCTGTATTAGTCTTTTGCAGCAAAAACAACTTAGTATTTTGACATCCTAAATACTGATTTATTTATTTTTTGCATAAGCTTTTGTAAACTAGTGAGATGCTGTAGTCTATGAAATTTTACGCCACAATAAATATGCGAGGCTTTTAGGTTCTGTAACAAAATTTTATATAAATGAGAGGATCTTTTTTCCCCTACAGGTGTTGTGTCAAAGCAGTTGTGCCTGTAATGCTGTTGATCTCCCAAAATCTCTGCATGTGTCTTGTATGATGTATAGAGTCAGTTTTGCAAAGTGTGATGGTCACTGTAGGACTTGTGCCTCCGATAATAGATTGGTAGCTTGAAGTCATGCAGGCTAGCCCTATGACTCTTTTTGGATTTGTTGCATAAGCTGTATATCTCTCAAAGCTGCGTACAATTTGTCTCAAAGACCTTCTGTTTTCCACTGAAATTTTGTTATGAAACGAGGTATAATATTAAACAGTCAGTGGTTTTATTAATCAAGAACACTGGGGAAAGAGTTAAAAAGCATTTGCAAAATTTTAACAAGGTGGTTTCTTTTTGCAGTTCATGCCTCATGAGAATCGTAAAGGCTTTGTTGGTAGTGAAGCTGGAGAAATAATGAGTAACACTTTCCCTGAGAATTGGAAAAAGTACATTCTGAGAATAAATTTAAATTTCCCAAGTAACTTCCTGACCAATAATAGTTTATGGGTTTTTTTTAAATGAAAACTTGGAAAATCAAGAGTCCAAAAGCTTCACTGAGGCTCGAAGAAAGCACCTCAAGTTCCTTTCTAACAGTCATTTTATTGGAGAGAGTCAACAAGTATGTATATTTTGAGATCACCCTGAACATTCAAGGAAAACTTTGTACTAGTAGAAACTCTCTGTGTTGGGTGGCTTGGAGAATTACAGCACAGTGGTCCTGTTTTGAACTGGGAATATAGGATAGAAAAGCAGGGAGCAAAGGAAAGCCCTCATTCCAAAATGGGAAAGCCAAAATAATCAGTGTTTCAGTTCCAGCGTTAATGTGGTACAGCAAAAGAAATCTGTGCTATCTAAAACCCTACAAACTCTTGCTTCTTGTTTTGTACCTTCTCGGAAATGAGAGGAATGAAGAGGGAAGCCCTTCAAAAGAACACCAGGGAGAGGTGCCACTTAAAGGCCTGTCCACAGTTGAGGAAAGAATATGCTTTTGCATTAGGATGTTTGTTCCAGGCTGTAGATCTGGAATATCCTAATGTATGTCATTCCAGGAAAGGTTAACTATCTGTAAACAACTCTGGGCAACAGTCTGCTGCTATGCTTTTCAGCAGCAGTAGAACAAACATATGTTTGCTGCGCTGCTGCTTAAGCAGCTTCTAAGGGAGGGATGGGTTTTCAGTGGCCTGAATGCAGCCTGTCGAGCTTGCCAGTCTGGTCCCACAGCCTCCCCTCCTTGCTGCTTCTCCATGCCCCCCCCCCCAGCAATAAAGCTTTCATTCCTAAATGCTATGTGGGAAAGGTGTTGCACCCCAGATAGTTGCTATTCTCTGCGACTGGGGAGGGAAGGGTTAACCCTTTCCAGCTGCAGTCTTAGTCAGAATCATCCCACCTCCAACAACCAGATATGGAGCGTCTCTCTATTTTGTCCTTTTAAAAAAAATAATGCAATATTCCTAGGTACAATATAGCTTAAGGGCAGCACTGGGCCTAAAGATTATGGAGAATTCTATAATCTCCATAGGAAGGGGTTAGATTCCATATTAGATTGTCTGTGTCTGCCAATTCATTTTTTAATTGGGTCATTGTGTCTGTTATAAGAAAAAAAATCTGCCCTTATTCCCTTATGAGGTACACAAGAGCCCTTGTAAAGTCCTTTGCAGGTTCTCCATCAGTAGGAATAAAAAACAGAGGCCAACCAGAGAATAATTAGAAGCAAAGCAGCTAGTAAGCTTGATCTTTGTAGTTCTGTTGCAACAGGGTACCTTCCTTACACACAGGTGAGCAGGGAAGAACCTCAAACCAACTTGTCTGAGACAAACGAAGTTCTAGAGTGCAAACAGGCTTGTGTAAAGTGCTTTGTATAGGTCCCTGTGCTGATGTTCTCCCACACCCTGGCATACACACGTAGGGAAAATGTCAGGTGTTGCTATTAAAATCTTTGTTTGCAGATTTGACCCCCTAACTTCTGGAAAAGCTGTGATTGGCCATGGGATTCCATAGGGCCATCTCTCAATTCTTGTGAAAACAGAATGTGTGTGTGTGTTTGTGTGTGTGTGTGTATTAATCAATCAATCAATCAATCAATCATACTGCCATTCATCAAAAGATCTTAGGGTGGTTCACAGAATAAAATACAAGATACAACACAAGTAAAGAGTTAAACCCAAACAGCAAAACGATACTAAACAAATTCTTGACTTTTAATTCATTGAGATGAAGGATGCTTTTGTTTTCTTGTCTTTTGCCTTGTTTGCTTAAGCCTTTTTTGTATACATATCTGGAACTGGCATTTTCATGGTGCTAAATGTGGGCATCAGTACAAAAAATAGAAATCAAGTCAGGGACACGGGTGGCACTGTGGGTTAAACCACAGAGCCTAGGGCTTGCTGATCAGAAGGTTGGCGGTTTGAATCCCTGCAACGGGGTGAGCTCCCGTTGCTCGGTCCCAGTTCCTGCCCACCTAGCAGTTCGAAAGCACGTCAAAGTGCAAGTAGATAAATAAGTACTGCTCCAGCAGGAAGGTAAACAGCGTTTCCGTGTGCTCTCTGGTTCGCCAGAAGCGGCTTAGTCATGCTGGCCACATGACCCAGAAGCTGTACGCCAGCTCCCTCGGCCAGTAAAGCAAGATGAGCGCTGCAACCCCAGAGTTGTCTGCGACTGGACCTAACAGTCAGGGGTCCCTTTACCTTTAGTAATTTAAATAGTGCTAACAACTCTGATGTGTATTCCATTTAAAGGTCAGAATCAGGACCATGGAACCATAGAATCGTAGAATTGGAAGGGACCACAGTGGTCATCTAGTCCAACACCCTGCAGTGCAGGAATCCTTTGCTAAGGGTTTTAAGATTAGCTGTGGGGACAAGAGGCTACTCCAGCAAATGCACAGAGACTCAGATAGGCAGGAGACATCATTCAGGAAGACATGACCGCTCAATCAAGGGGACCCTGAAAAAAGGAATCCCCATGGAAAGAAATGTTTTACTCATCTCAGCAGGTCTTAACATGGGCTGAACCTCTTAACTAGCTTGCCCTGCAAGGATCCTAGTCCCCATTCAGGGTTAGAAACTAGCAGGGTGCCTGGCGTATTTTGTGCCTAAAGATTCTCCATTTGTGAGCACCTCAAAAAGTTTGGGTGCCATTTTTTTGCACCTGGCTGACACTCAAGGATTACCAAAATGTGTATGTTTGAAGCCTTGAAGTATATGTTAAGGATAAACAATATGTTAAGGAGTTTAACAATAAAGAGTGTTTTGAATACTGAAGTATGGTAGCAATATTTTTATTGTAAACACCAAATTAAACATGTATTAACATTTTCTGTTAAAATGTGATATTAACAATGTGTCACTTATGTGAATTGTGTATTAGTTCATGCTTATCAAAATAATAAAAGTGTTGCCAACCTTCCCGCCCCCAAATGGCAACTAGACATTCTGTTTTGGCTCCCACAACCCAGGTCCCAGGAGCCATTTGGCTCCTAGCTTTTCTATCCCAGTTTCTAACACTGCCCCCTTCACATATAATTCCTGCCAGGTCAGTTGCAGAGGACATGGAGCATGCTGAGGGCCCCATAATTCAGTTCCCATAATTTGCCATTGAAAAGAATCAGGCAGTAGTTGATGGGAGAGCTGGAGATCATGAACAGTTGCATACTCTAATGGGGAAGAAAGACAACTGCGCAATGCAGGTCCTTATACCCCAATTATGTTCTTTTAGGAGAGATTCTATTTCTGTTATTCTCTACCCCCCCACCCCTATATATTTTCTGGAATCTGCTTCTTGCATTCTCTTCCTTTTTCTACCTCATTCTCTGTCTTTGCTTAGCAACTACTCATACGTCCTTAGGGAGGCTCACCTCACAGTTTAAGAAACAGGCAGCTAGATACAGTCATGGACTTGTACCTGCATGTTAATTTGAATCCTGCGTTTCTAGTAAACACTGCTGCAAATGTGTCTCTTGAGCCAGTACTATAACTAATCAGTGTTCTCTCCCTCAGGCTTTAGAAACTCAGCATTGGCAATAGTAATGAAGACAGTTTAGGATGGCAAGGTGGGGGGGGGGGGTCTTTTCTAAATGAAAGGCTCTTGGCATTTTTGAGAAATTATCCAAAT
This sequence comes from Lacerta agilis, assembly GCF_009819535.1. Taxonomy (NCBI): domain Eukaryota; kingdom Metazoa; phylum Chordata; class Lepidosauria; order Squamata; family Lacertidae; genus Lacerta; species Lacerta agilis. The sequence goes on from NC_046318.1 coordinate 26,092,938, forward strand.
TTTGTCTCTAAACATCTAGTTCCTCTTGAATCAAATAGTGAATTCCTTTCCATTATAAATGAAGTGTGGGTTCCCAGAACACTTTTAAAACTATGCTGATAAACACTGTATATTCTGGCGTATAAGACTACTTTTTAATTCAGGAAAATCTTCTCAAAAGTTGGGGGTCGTCTTATACGCCAGGTGGAGAATCTGCGGTCGAGTATATCTCAAACTCTATATTTTAACTGGAAAAGTTGGGGGTCGTCTTATACACCCAGTCGTCTTATACGCCGGAAAATACGGTACTAAAAAAATCAAAGGGATAGAAGGAATATGCAGAAATTCAGGGCAGGAGTAGCCAGTGTGGTGCCAGATGTTGTGGGCCAGAATCTCAAGAGTTAGTTCAGTCAGTAGAGCATGAGACCCTTAATCTCAGGGTCATGGGTTTGAGCCCTGTGTTGCGCAAAAGATTCCTGCATTGCAGCTGGTTGGACTAGTAGACCCTCATAGTCCCTGCGAGAGCACTCTTCCCCTCGTGCCCCTTCACTTAAATATAGTGCACCCACCTCACAGAACATCAATTCCACGAATTCCTACAAACTACCCCGGATTATCTTGTGGGGGACTTGTGTGAGGGAAAATTTAATAATTTGGAGTCTCAGGCAGGATTTGATCAAATAAACAAGAATGGTTTTATTAAATAAAGGAAGTTTATGACACAAAGTGGGTAAAACATAAGATACTTCAGATTATAATGTTATTGCACTTCAGTTCTTTCTCAGTTGTTGCACAGCTGTTGCCCCTTAATACTTTGGTTCTTAAACAAGGTGGTATTTTCTGTCAGTTACACTGACAACCCTACTCCTGAGGTACTCCAAGTAACAGACCCAATGGATCACCACACCCCTCTTAACTGGTTTGGGAGTCTTTTTGTAGAAGAATCTCTCCTCTCCTGACTGGAATGGCACCTAAGTAGACTATCTTTTCAGATTCTACTTCTGGCTCAGTCTCAGCCTCCCAGTTAATTCCTGGCCTATTACTCTTACAGGACACCACACACTGTCCTTCACACTAAGCTCAGAGACTCCTTTTTCTAGCTTGTGATATATTCCTCAAAGTGGATTTTTCTACCCAGAACCAAATCTCTCCTCTCACTCCCTATCTCCCAACCTGCTGTCCCAACCTATATCCCAATCTACAAAACTGTCTCTCCAAATCCTCTTCTTTTCAACCCCCTTTCCTGGAACCCTGGCCAATCATAAGCTGCTGTTCATTAACCATTTGCTGGCAGGGAAAAAGAAAAAGAAAACACTTGGGGACCCAACCTGCCCAGCAAAACAAACTTTTCCGTCAAAGTCCCTTCCAGTTGATTCTATGAAGTCCCATCCTTCCTGACATTGGCTATGCTGCCTGGGACTAATGGGAACTGTTGTCCACAACTTCTAGAGGGCTTGTGGACATTTCCTCTCAGCTGTTAAGGTAAAACCGATGCAGAGTCAAAACACCACACCTGGGGGCTGAAAGAGAGTGAGTGTGTGCTTGCTTATAGCTGAGCTGAGTTGCATGCACAGACATTTGTATGACTGTCCTCTCCATTCCTTGGATAATGTGTGTGTGTGTGTGTGTGTGTGTGTGTGTGTAATAGAGAGAGCATTCTCCCACATTATACATTTGAGTTAGACTCGAGTTGCTCCTCTGTACTTGCAAAGGGTGATGGTGGTTCTGACAACTTCACCTCCACCTGCAGGTCCCCACATTAAATCCTTCACCATTCTCAAGAGTCCCCTAGGAGCAGATGGGGCAGGGTGCCGTAGAGAGAGGGGGGAGCAGGGAAAGCATGTTGCATGAATGTGAATTCTGTTTTGTTCGTGGAAGGAAGCAAAGTTGAGGTGCAAGCCATTGTCTTTGGCTTAAAACAAAAACATCCTCAGTGTTAATATTTTTAGATGTGCAAGACCAATTTGGTTTTCTCCTTAACACGTTAGTCGTTTGACGTGTTTTGAGATGCTAGTTGGGTTTTCTCTCTCTCAAGACTCATTTAAGTACTGCTTTCTAAATGGTGAACTTCGCTTGCCATATAAGCACAGTCATTACAGTTTTCTTTCTTTTAAAATATGATTCGTAGCTGAAGTAGTGGAACTTCCCTGACCTTTTCTTCAGAAGCTTATGCAACAGCAACTTTGTAGCAAAGCAAACACAGAGGAATGAGGGGAAGTGAGGAGAAAATCTCATTTAATTTTGCTCTTTGCATTTTTCCCGAAGTTGTGACCCCTTACATACCAGCTGATGGGTTTCCCAAGATTTCTGTTTTTTCTTTGCCTTAAGACCTCCTAGCCTGACTTTTTGGGTCCATGTGTGTCTTTTTGTGCCTTATTTAGGGAGATAAAAATCTGCCAACCACTTTGACACTATGCTGGTTTAGCAAAGCAATGCTGCAGCAGTTCTTCCTTCTTCCTTCCTTCCATCAGCAGGTTTCCAGATCCCACAAGACTAGGAAGATAAAATCTGGAGATACCTGGAGAATTTAAATATTTATACTCCAGCCATGATCTATGGCTTGGGTGACTAACCTTTGGTTCTGCTAATGTTGTTGGACTACAACTCCCATCATTCCTGTCCATTAGTGATGTTGACTGGAGCTGATGGAAGTTGGAGTCCAATAACACCTGGAGGGACACGGGTTAGCTATCCCTGATCTAGGGGAATTATATGGTAGATGTATTAAGGATTTATTGGAGAGTACTTTCTGCGATTTTATGGAGAGTACTCTCTGGGGTTTTTATATTGTTGTAGGTATGGACATTTTATTAGAAGGTACATTCATGAACTGCTACATACACTAGCAACGTAGAGATGTGAAGGCCCGGAAAAACCCTGGAAAAATTCGGGGGGGACGACGTTTCCCCCCTGGTTTTTTTCCTGAAGCTTTTTTTGTTTTTTTCCGAAAAATTGAAAAAATTGTTTCAATCCAAGCAAACATTCAGTTTTTAGAAGTCCATAATAACTGTGATAATGACAGACACAACAGAGTAGATGCAGAAGCAGAGACTGAAACTGATACTGATCATTACAGCTCAGAAAACGATTCTGATTAAATTTCATGCCCATTCATTGAAATTTAGTCCCATTCCCTTCTTCAGTTCTTTTTATGAGAATGTTTTTTTTAAATACTGTGGAGAGGAAATATGAATAATTGTTACTTCTGGATTTTTAAAAATTGTTTTGTGGAGGTTTTTTGTTGTTGTTGTTCCACATAAACTAGTAAACAGTTCAGGAGATTGTTCCTCCATTGTTACAAATACAAATAAATATTTTAAAAGTAAATTCTGTTTGTAATAATTGTTTGGATACACTATATTTTTAATATGCTAGTTGTGATAATTTTATGCCTATTAAAATTGTCCATAGTTATATTTTATGTTTTTAAAGTAAAATAATGACTTTCAATCTGGAAAAGAAAAAAGAAGTGCTATTGTACCATTTTTTTCAATTTTTCCAAAAATTTCCATTTTTTTCTGGGGGGAAAACCAGAAAAAAACCGGGGGTTTTTCTAAGCTTCAAAATTTCTGGAAATTTTACATCTCTATAGCAACGTAGGAGTTTTGTGTAGAAATGCAACTGAAGGATGTGGGGGTCCCATAATAATATTATATTCTCTTCATTGGCTGTTAGATGAGGCTGTTAGATCCCCATAGATAAGGATCCTGTGGCAGTCTTCCACATGTTGTTGGATTCCCATCAGCCCCAGTGAGCATAGTTAGTGGTCCGAGATGAATGGAGTTGTTGTCCAAAAACATCTGACAGGCCACCATTCCTTCACCACCTTAACTGCTGTGCGAATAGCATACCCATAATATACACTGATCCTTTCCTATTTATTTCATTGTTCCACAGCAGCTCTCCATAATCTATTCATGTTTGCATACATGTCTGTATGTATGGCTCTACTTAGTCTCCTGGTTCAAAAGTTTATGTATTGGACTTCTGTACCATTATTATTTTAAAAACGTCCAGGGTAGTTTACAAAGTAATAATAGAAATACAATAAAACAAAACAAAACAAAACAAAACTGTAGTGTAAAAGGACCAAGTGATAACCTCCTTGGGTGATAAAGCCCAGGGGAAATAAATAAATAAATAAAATCCTGTACCTGGCCCTGAAAAGACATCAAAGTAGGTGTTGAGTGATGTTCCCCAGGGAGAGTTCCACAAATGGGATGACACAACAGAAGAGGCTTTCTGATCACAAGGGCACCCAGAGAAGGACCTCTCCAGCTTGACGTAGAAGCAGTCAGTCCTTTAGGTACTTGGATTCCAAGCTGCTTAGGGCTTTTAAGGGTAAACAGCAATGCTTTGAAACGAGCTTGTGGAGCTATTTAACTATTTAAGCATAAGTTAAATATATGTTCCCAATAGCCAATCCAATCTCAGGTAGTACAAAATGCAACTGCTAAAATACTTATCCGGCTCTTCAGAGACATTTGTATTTGCTATGTATTTCATCCCCTCCGGTTGCACATATATACATGATTGAATGCTTTCACGGTTTGCGTTATTTCTATACATCCTGCTATATTACCGTGTTGTCTGTTGTTGTTGAAAATACTGTCTGTAGCTTCTAGGCCAGGCATGCCCGAAGTCCATTTTGGGGGCCTAATCTGGCCCGTCGGTCAATTTAATCTGGCCCCCGTGGCAGTATATGTCCTGGGGTAAAATCCTAAAAAAAGCTCAGCAACTTCAATCCTAAACAAGCTCAACAACTTAAGTTGGCCCTCATCAAATCTGGCCCTCTTTGAAAAAAGTTTGGGCACCCCTGTCTAGGCAATCTTCAACAGCAGTCCCATGGTAATCAAGTGTGGAGGTTAATTACGGTACCAGAATATAGGAAAGCATGACCAATGATACCAGCCTTTGCCATGCTGGGTAAAGGGCAGAAAATAAGGGAAAGCATGTTAGTGGGTGTTTTTTTAGATTACTTTATAGGGGAAATTCCTTTTTGGAAGTGCAGTCTCTAGGGTTTTATTAGATAAATCTATTTTGTGTCCATTTTTAAAAAATGTATTTGTTGTGAATTGGTCTCTCTCTTTTGATAGCATAGCTGAAAATGTTCTCATGTGGGCAGTTTTTCATAACTAGGTGACTTTAGACAGATCAGCACCTCATGGGATTCTGAATAGAACTGCAAAGAAAGCACATAAGGATGAGTATTTGTGGTTTTATAGAGCTGTTGTTTGTCTCTATAGTTTTCTTTAATTGCTTAAAGGCTGAGCAGTTTGAAAGTGTTTTAAAAGATTCTGACTTCATTTGCATGCTTTGTTCATAGCTGCCTTGGGAGAATTACAGAAATGCTATCTTTAATGCCTAACCTACCGTAGTTCTTCTGATTTTTCATCACTGCCTTGGGCATCTGAAAGGTCCAGCCTGCATCCTGTGTAGTAGAGCTAAGATTTGGTTTTTGGTTTTTAATTTTAGGTTTTGTTGTTGAAAAGCATCCCCCATGACATCTGTCCAGTTTCTGAGCATGTGAGCAAAAGCCCCCCAAAGATTGATTTTCTAAAGACACCTGGGAACTCTGTAGTCCTTGAACAGTCCCATAAGAACCAAGAAAAACTGTGATTTTTGAACTGCTCAGACCAAGCCTGGACAAGTGACTTAACTATGATTTAGGCAGAGTACTTTATAGACTCTTTGTGTGTCTGGCTACAAGTCCATGCAATTGTAGGAAGGTTGGGTGATCTGGGAGAGGGAGTTCCGGAAAGGGACTCTGCCTAAGCTTTAGCTCTGTTAGATCAGGAAACTTGTCTGAGCTTGGTTAGGCAAGCTCATGGATTGCACAGATCCTTTATTTGGGACTGTTTAGTTTCCTGGAACCTTAAAATCTGTCCTTGGAATCTCTTGCAAAGCTCTCTCTCTCTCTCTCTCTCTCTCTCTCTCACACACACACACACACACACACACACACACAATTTATTGTTTTTTGTAAGTCACCCAAATAAATTAACATTATGGGGCAGCATGCAGATGTCCGAGATGGGTAAAGAAATATACTAGGTTGCTTCTGCATACTTCCAAAGTGGTACAAATTTTCCCTTTCTGTTATATACTGAATTTACTCTGTATGTGGAGCTATAATACTGAGTTTGTACCTAATTTTATTTGGAAAGTGCAAAGTCTTTCTTGAGAGCCTGAGCAGACTTCCCCTCCCTCATACGTTGTAGTAGCTTGATCTGAAAACTGAAGCATTTTACAAGTTGACAAAGTAGGTCACTTCTTTTCAGGCTTTACTTCCTTCCAAATCCTTCCCCAAGTTCAGTCAGTAGGAGTATGAGCTAGGACAGGGGTCTGCAACCTTTAAGACCAAAAGAGCCACTTGGACCCGTTTCCGAAGGGGGAAAAAAAACTGGGAGCCGCAAAACCATTGCGACATTTAAAACAAATATAACACTGCATTTTATTTTTAAAAATCCGATTTAAATTTTAAAAAAATCCGATTTAAATAAAAAAAATCCGATTTAAATTTAAAAAATCCATTAAAAAAAAAAATCATTAATTTTTATCCACCCTGGGGACCACTACCAGGTCACAGCCTGATCCAAGGTGGGTTGCAACAGCATACAAATATTTGATTTGTTGTTGTTTTTTTTAAAAAAAATGAGTCCTCAACTGCACACTTGTGTTAAATGTTTGTCCCATGTCTTATTTAAGACTGCTGGCTTTTACAATAATCTTAGTGTCTTTTACCCTTAATATTCCAGACCAGAGGCTATGTTCACCTCTTCCAACTTCCTCTCTTGCTAAATAAAGCACAGAATTGCACCAGAGAAGCCTGTGATGTTTGTGCTGACTTGCATACAGGTGGCTGTAGTAGTTCGTAGTGTTCAAACCTTTTTAGGGGAGTTCCCTGCCCCCTTAATGACAATGGCGATAGATTTTGCACATGAACACAGATCCAAGTTAGGACTCCTCTCTTCCATGCCAGCAGGTGCTTTGTCAAGGCTCCCCTAACACACACTCAGGACAGAGGAAAAACTGCAAAACGTCCTGGCCTTGCTCCGGGGCGGAGAGAGACGCGCGCCCGCGAGAGCGCGGTCTGAGGCTGTGAGCGGAACCAGGAGCGAAGGAGGCAGCGGCAGGGAAACAGGCGCCGCTTCCTCGACCATTTTTAAAAAGAGGGCTTCTCCCCTCGCCTGCCACCCGCCACCCCTGGCCCAGCCCGCAGCTGCCTACCTCGTCGTCGCCTCGACGCAGCAGCCAGCAGCCTTCCGAGAGGAACCGCGGCCAGCCCTCCCCCGCGGTCCCACGACCCAGCCGAGGAGTCCTGGCCTCCAGTGCCCGTGCGGGGACGCGTCTGAAGGCCCCCTTCCTGCCTCCATCCCGTCCCGCCTCCCAGCTGCCTCTGGATGCCGCGGGGTCCCACATACCCGCCGACCCCGGAGCTCCCCTGTCCACCCCAAGGCTGCCTCCCACGCTAGGAAGACTCCCGGAGCTGGGCAGGGTTGGTCCCGCCAGGCAGGCTCGGGGGGCGGCCTCTCCCATGGGCACCTGCTTCGGAGGCGGAGGTGGGGTCTTCAAAGTTCCCCCTCCCGCTCGCCCAGCTTCATCTCTTCCCGAAGGAGCGTGCGCGCCTCAGGCGCGCTCCCTGCCAGAGCCCTCGGCTGAGCTGCGCCACCTCTACTGCGTCCCCACCGCCTCCGAGCCCCGCTGCCCCGCTGTTCAAGGCCAGGTGATCCTGGGTACGCCCCTGAGCAGCGCCCTCAGCCTCCGGAGGGCGGGCCGCCGGCCAGCTGGAGGGCGGTCGCTGCCAGCTGGAGAAGTGGGCGGGCGTATCCGCCCCAGGGCCCCGGAGCCATGGCAGCCGTGTAAAAGAGCCGCATGCGGCTCCGGAGCCGCAGGTTGCTGACCCCCGAGCTAGGATATGCTACTGTTCTTCTTGACTCCATCTTGGGCACTCATGAAACCTGTACTTAGAATGGCTTTGTTTGCCGTGGGTACTGAATCTTACAGTTTTTTTTAATCTTTTCAATCAGCAGTCTTAGCAGACTATTTATTTCTTCACACCGCTGCTGCATTTTTACCAAATACAACGCTAGGAATATGAACAAAGCTGATTCCTGAGGCAACCAAGCACCAACATTCTGGGAAGCTGTAGGCTAGGGCCAGGATTACTGGTGTTCAAGAAATGAGAGACAGGCAGTAGTGATAGTGAAGCCACCATAGGTTTTTTTCTGGTGACCATTCATCTGAATCCATTGTCACATTGTAGGTGTCTGGCAAGACTCCAGCTTGTCATCTCCTGGTTTATCCCAGCCAGATGGGCGGGGTATAAATAAAATTATTGTTGTTGTTGTTGTTGTTGTTGTTGTTGTTGTTGTTGTTGTTATTGATATGGACTGTGATTTCATCACATTACTGTGTACAGTCAGACTTGGAACATTCCATGCAAATGGCTGCTTTCATATTGCATCTTTGCCACATATCATCAAATTTAGTTCTGCATATTCACCCCAAAGGTTTGTGTCATTATGACTTGTATCTAAATGTAGGTACCGTATATCGCGGCGTATAAGACGACTTTTTAAGCCCGAAAAATCTTCTCTGAAGTCGGGGGTCGTCTTGTACGCCGGCAACATCATGACCCGGAGTTCCGCCCCGCCACTGGCTGCATGGAGCCTCTCCCCGGCGCTTCAGCCGCCATGGAGCCCGGGCTGGGCGTGGGCGGCAAGCGCGGAGGCTTCCTGTGCGGCGACGGGGAGCTTCTCCCCGCTGCCCCAGGCGTCGCTGCCGACGCCTCAGCAGCCGTGGAGGCCGTCCTGCGCTTCAGCAGGAAGCGCGGAGGCCTCCTTTGGGGCGACGGGGAGCTTCTCCCCGCTGCCCCAGGCGTCGGTAGCGACGCCTCAGCAGCCGTGGAGGCCGTCCTGCGCTTCAGCAGGAAGCGCGGAGGCCTCCTTTGGGGCGACGGGGAGCTTCTCCCCGCTGCCCCAGGCGTCGCTACCGACGCCTCAGCAGCCGCGGAGGCCGTCCTGCGCTTCAGCAGGAAGCGCGGAGGCCTCCTTTGGGGCGACGGGGAGCTTCTCCCCGCTGCCCCAGGCGTCGCTACCGACGCCTCAGCAGCCGCGGAGGCCGTCCTGCGCTTCAGCAGGAAGCGCGGAGGCCTCCTTTGGGGCGACGGGGAGCTTCTCCCCGCTGCCCCAGGCGTCGCTACCGACGCCTCAGCAGCCGTGGAGGCCGTCCTGCGCTTCAGCAGGAAGCGCGGAGGCCTCCTTTGGGGCGACGGGGAGCTTCTCCCCGCTGCCCCAGGCGTCGCTACCGACGCCTCAGCAGCCGCGGAGGCCGTCCTGCGCTTCAGCAGGAAGCGCGGAGGCCTCCTTTGGGGCGACGGGGAGCTTCTCCCCGCTGCCCCAGGCGTCGCTACCGACGCCTCAGCAGCCGTGGAGGCCGTCCTGCGCTTCAGCAGGAAGCGCGGAGGCCTCCTTTGCAGCGACGGGGAGCTTCTCCCCGCTGCCCCAGGCGTCGCTGCCGCCGCCTCAGCAGCCATGGGGGCCGCTGTGCGCTTGGGCGGCAAGCGCGGAAATCTCCTGTGTGGCGCGGGGGACGCTCTCCCCGCCGCTGCCGCCGCCTCAGCAGCCATGGATCCCGGGCTGGGTGAGTATACCCCAAACTCTGTTTTTTCACATTAAAAGTTGGGGGGTCGTCTTATACGCCGAGTCGCCTTATACGCCGCGATATACGGTAACACTTGTAACACCTTGAGTTGTTGGCAAAACAATGCAAGTCAGGCCCTAGCAAAATTCCTCACAAAGTAAATCAAGTAGGGAAGAGGAAAAATCTGCATCACTGAGATGTTTTGAAACAAACAAACAAAAAAGAATGCAATTACCAATGTGATTATGATGCATGCAATTAGAGAATGTAAACCTTTTCAACTTAGTGTATGCTTGTGGGGTTGCTTTCTGGAAGACAGCTCTTAATAGCATTAAAGTCACTGACCAACCTTTGCGATCTACCCTTATAGGTTGTAACTTGCAAACTGTCAAACCAGTCATCTGCAAAACTGTTGGAATATGCTTCATAGGAACATAGAAGCTGCCTTAGAGCAAATCCGACCAATGGTCCTTCTAGCTCACTGTTGCTTACTAGCAGCAGTTCTCCAAGGTTTCATAGAGGTCTTCCCCAGCCCTACCTGGAAATGCCAGGAATCAAGCCTGACATCTTTTGAAAATAATGTACAGTATATGCTCTATCTCTGAGTATCTGCTTTTAAGGATCAGCCTGCATTTTACATCTTTGTAGGAGCTTGGCATAGCACTTTGCAGAGTCTTTATTTGCATTATCTGTTGCTTCTGTGAAACACCAGATAACTCTTTCTCCTGGGTATTTATGAAAAGCACTTGCTTAGATATTTATCACCTTGGTGCAATTTGAGAGTGTCTTACATTTGTATTTCTTGTTTTATAAAGCAAGGCTTGTTTCACTGAATTCTCCTGTTCTTTTAGCCTGAGGGTATTTGGTAGAAGCTACTCATACTAATTTCTGTAGTTAGTGGGAGGAGTACCTTGAGCTTTACTGGAGTCATAATTTAATAGACCTCTTCCCATCACTGCTTTCGTTTTCAAGAAATTTGGACGAAAGGACAAAAGCACACAATTAGACTAGTGTTTACTAGTCACCCAGATGAAGTAGTGGAGCAATACTTATGGCAGCATTTCTTCCAGCCAGTTAAAATATAATGTCACACAGACATATACATCTGATGGTGAAAATCGAAAGCTGTTTTTAGTAGCATGACTGTGTTCTCTTGTAGCACCTGAAACTCTGGCAGCCCAGATGCCGAAGAGTAATGGGAAATTTGTTCAACTATGTGGACTACACTGGAAATATAAACTAACTTAAAGACTGAGGGAACACTAGAAGCAGTAACTTGCCTCTTCTCAAAGGCAAAATTGTAGACAATCACACCTACAATGTATTTCTTAGTACTGTGGGCACTGCAAAGCAATAACTTGTTTTGTCACCAAATTTTGCAAAACAGTCTCCAGCCCTATGCCTTGAGAAGCAAGTATTTGCATAGCTTGTGGAAAATGTTGAGCTCAGTGCTGTTGTGTTCAGTTCTGTGTCAATTTTAAGATTTATTGCATGGAACAGTTCTTTTTTCAAGTAGAAAGTTAGAAGAAAATATGCTGCTAGCAAATCAAAAGTTCCAAGAATTGGCTAGGCTTGGTGCGATTAAAATATTTGGGAAGTTCTGTATATTGATTGAAGGAAAGATGGTCAATGCAGAATGAAATATTTAAAATATGTAATATATTCTTTAAAGAGACTTGCTTAGTGTGTTAAGCATGCAGCTTCTGATTATTGTTCTTGGAACCATACTATGGAAAATAAATGTAAGAATCCAAATTCTTTCTTTCTGTATACTGTATTTCTGTTTGGGGATGTTTTATAGCCGGTGGATTAGAATTTTCAAACATTTAAGTATTTTGTTTCTGAATAATTTAAATGCCTTATAGCTGCGCCTGAAATTCCATTTGACTCTGGGCTGGACATGGTTGGTTGTTCACTAGTCTGCCCTTTTTATATGTAAGGCAGAGAAGTGGGTAGAGGGTGGGATCTGATTTTTAAAGAGGGTGAGTGATAAACCAGTGGAAGCTAGGATGGGGGGGGGATAAGGTTACCCCCCTCAAAAAACCCCTCATGCACCCCACTGCTACGTACTGTTGGTGTAGTAGAGATTTTAACTGACTAGACAGGTTTTTATTTACTTTTGACCTTTAGAAAAGCCTATCATTATGTCGGAGGGAAAGAATTGCCTTGGACACAGACTGCAGTGCTATCTTGCCACTGTATAAAGTGGTTTTATGTTTTTAGTTTTTTAAACTGCCTTGACAGATTTACCTTTAGAAATGTCATTAAAATATTGCAAATAAATAAATACTAGTAGGAGCACCATCTTTTTTATTTTCATAAAGAGTAGGAGGGGAAAGAGAAAACAGTGCTCAGTAATTATATATATATATATATATATATATATATATATATATATGCGCACTGAAGTTGAGCTCCTTGTTGCAAATGCGGTTAAAGCCATTGATTTCTGGAATGCCTGATGATGACAGCAACTAATTCAGAGGAGAGTCTGGGGGAGCCCTAATGTTAATGTCATTGTGAATCATAGACTATTAGGTACTGCAGGCATAAAATCTTTCATAGCAGTGAACAGTATCTTAAAGCTTCAACTGCTGCTGGTAGTGCTAAGTGTATCTATATTAGATTGAAAGGATGTTGCTGGGTATGCCTTTGTCTTTTGTACCAGGTTGTGGTTAGTTTTTTAAAAAAATAAAAACTGAATATTCTTTATTAACAAGTTTTTGTTTTTAAGGGCTTCTGTTTCAAGGCAAATACCTAAAATGCAGTATCTCCTAGCTTGGATAGCTCAGTTGGTTAGAATATGGTGCTGTTAATGCCAAGGTTGCAGGTTTGATCCCTGTATGGGACATTAGCATATTCTTGCATTACAAGGGATTAGACTAGATTATCCTTCCAATTCTACACTTCTATGATTCTATGACTATTATTTTTAGAAATCAACAGCAGCCTCACTGTCAAGCGATTGCCATAGAAGTGACTTGACTCCTTAAATGTTGTACAGCTGTTCTGGAGTAAAAGTTTAGTTATAAAAGCAAGGTCTAAAAGATACGGGGTTTTTTGGGGATGGGGAGACTGTTTTAGAAAGGATTTGCATAACAGGCGGAAACAGTATTTACACGGGACTATCAAAAATTGGGCCCAACTGCATATGTGATAATTCCATGCACCAAGATTGAATGCGGCACAGGCTTCCAGCCTAGGCTCATCTTTCATAAACCTTGCTTCTTTCCCTCAAATTCTTAAGAATCTTCTTTAGCTTCAAACTTTGGAGCCAAATAATATTTCTAATGTCCCTTGACTATCTTATATTCAGCAACTGTTGGGACATCTGCAGAAAACTGAGGGTTATTTTAGGACACAACTGTGTAGCTATGGTGAAGAAGTTCAAGAACCCCAAAGTGAAAGTCTGCTGGACTATCTCATTCATCTCTATAGTAACAGCTTCCTCTTCTTTATCATTGGTTTGTGACAAATTGATGTTTCCACATACTAGCTCTCCATTGGCAGAAAATTTAACACCATCTTTTGTGCAAGAGATTACAACAGCACCTCCAGTATGGCTAAGATATTCGCAGATAACACAAAAATTCACCAGAAGGCATTTTCACCAAACAGCTGTTTTGACAAACTAATCTTGTAATGAATCATCATATGATATAGGGAGGAAAGATAAATTTGTTTTCCTTCTCAGAAGTTATGTAAAGAGCAAAAGTATATGGATTCAAGGCTGCTGGAAACAATTGAGAAGGAAATTTAGCAAAAATTATACAGTTCCTCTTGGTATGGAGTGACTTGGCCAAGTAGGTGGATATGCCCAAGGCAAAACTTTCTTTAAAATGTAGAGTTGTGAGGATGCTAAAATTCATAGTCATACCTATATTTTATAGTGCTATCCTATGCATGTCTACTCAAAGTAAATTCCACTGATTGCAGTAGTGTTTAGTCTCAATTAAAGGTATAGGGACCCCTGACCGTTAGGTGCAGTTGTGGAAGACTCTGGGGTTGCAGCGTTCATCTCGCTTTATTGGCTGAGGGAGCCGGCGTAAATCTCACTGAACTTTATAATTAAAACTGGGATTCAGCATCATTGAACTCCTGTGGGATTTACGTTCAATTAAGCAATGCATAGAATTGTGATCCAAAAACGCAATACACTGACTAGAACCTATTATGTATTCATGAAAGCATCACCTCCTACAACTGCTATGAATCTTGGACTTGCATTGGCAACATATGTAATTAATTTAATAAATATGCTTCTATTGAATGTGCAGTCCTTCTGCTCTGTTTTTTTGCTTTGAATGATAGTGCTTTAGGCCAACCAATTATTTAAAGATCTTTGGGTAGAACTCTTCATCAGGCAGAATGAACATTCTTCCTAGCACAAAAAAGTTGCAAGACCGAATGTGTCTCTTTTCATACTTTAAAATTGTTCATTTTATTCTGTGTATCTTTACTGATTTTTTTCAAACAAATAAATAAATGTTGGTCCAGTAAAAGGTATCTTCTTTGCTGATTCTGCATCACAAAACTTTTTTAGTTCTTTGTGTGGAGTAAACGTTTCATGGCCTCAAAATAAATTTATAAAAGCTTTATATATTAAATATTTTAAAGCCAGCAAGTAGAACATTATTACAAATAAATGCAAGAATGCTCAACAGAAGCAGAATAAAACAAAACAGGTTTTATCAGTAAAACATTAATATTTGTAATAAAGGGAGTAGAATAAAAACAACATTGATTTCTTTTTATTTTTTAGCAGGCTACCCACCCATATAGTTAAGGGCATGCAGACTCTATCAGCATGAGTAAACTTTGCTCTGAATATGAAGCAACAGAAGTCTGGATTTATTTATTTTTTGCCTTCCTGTTCTGAGGGCTGGCTAACCTGAGGGCACCATCTGTTCCTGGCAGGATTAGGCCCTGTTGAATGACCTTCCTTTCTGTTTGGGGTAAATGATAATGTAAATAGTGTGTTAATGGATTTGACCATTCGTCTGAATAGAAGCGTATACCATGTCAGACCTGACAGATACTATGGTAAACTGTACCTGCTGCCTTTTTGCTTATGTGTTGTTCAAAGTACTATGGGGGTTGTATTCTTTCACTTCAGCCTTTTTGACTTTTTAATCCCTCCAAGTTCAGATTTTAAGGAAAGACCCATTACCAAAGCTTTCATAGTAGTGGCTTGCAATTCCTTGTTTGGGTAAATGTAGAAGTGCTGCACAGTTGAAGCAGGAGAGCCAGATAGGGAGGGAGAATCTGGTATCCAGCATAGCACAGTTGCAATTCCTGGTCAGGAACCACACTGCAATACTCGTCTGCTTTCTCTATATTTTCCCACTAACTGGGGGAAATGCAGCACTCTGTTATTACAAAAGCTGGCAGAGTTAAAAGGAACCAAGTGTTTAGGTGGGTAAATGGAGCACAGGTTAGAAGATTTTTCCTTTAACTTCCTTTGCAATATTAAAATGGTGTTAACCTTATCTCTGTGAGGGGCGTATATAAAGATGGGTGTTTGTTTAAAGCCTCTGTTTAGTGTTTAAACTGAGGGCAGTGATCAAAGAGCTTAATTGTCCCAGAACTGACACTTAAGCATTTACTGCAGAATATGAAAGAGGTGAATTCAGAAGAAATATCAGATTGAAGTGAAATAATGTGAACTTGAAGAGTAATAGCAGTCATAACTATTTTTCTTATCTGAAGAAGAAAACCCTAATGCTTAGGTTAGACATACAAGCTCAGTTGGTTAAAGCATGGTGCTGGTAATGCCAAGGTTGCAGATTTAATCCTCATTTGGTACAGCTACATATTCCGGCATTGCAGGGGGTAGGACTAGATGATCCTCAGGGTCCCTTCCAACGCTACAGTTCTAGGATTCTAGGAGACAAATCTATGTGTGTTGACATATGTGTGTGTGTTGAGGATTGTCTTGAAAGTGTCAAAACTGTGCTTTCACTTATGGAGGAAAACATAACTTGCTGTGATGTTCAGGCCCGTCTTAGAGGGATCAGCCGCCCTGGCGCAGCGATCCCTCGGCGCCCCCAGCCTGCCGCCTCTCCGCCCGCCTCCCTCCCGCGCTGGCCGCCCCTCGGGAGGGGGGGTGGGCGAGCGGGGGATGAGGGGCGTGGTGTTGGAGCGGGCGCTCGCGCGCCGGCAGGCGGAAGATGGGCGGGCGGGCGGGCGCTCGCGCACCGGCGGGCGGGCGGGCTACAAGCCGGCGGGCGGGCGGGCGGGCTGCAAGCCGGCGGCCGGGCCGGCCGCCCTCGCCTCCCAGAGCCCCAGCTGGAGTGCTGGAAGGTCGCGCAAAGCCCCGCACCGCTTCAGCGCTCTAGCTGGGGCTCCGGGAGGCGAGGGCGGGCGGCTTACAGCCCGCCCGCGCACGAGTGCCCGCCTGCCCGTGGGGGCGGGGGCGGGTTGGGGAGGGGGAGCCCGGTATGCTCGCGGGGGCGCCCCCGGGGTGCCCAGCGCCCTGGTGCGCCGCGCCACCAGCCTCTATGGATGAGACGGCTCTGGTGATGTTCTAGGTTTCTGTTAAAATTTGGCATGCTTGTATATCCATGTAGTTTGGGAGATGGATGCAGATTGAAAGCCAAGCGTTTTTCTTTTATATACTGTATATTTATGTACTTACTTATGGTAGAATGCAGCTTGTCATAGTTGACCTGCTTAATTCATGTTGTGTCTGCCTGTGGTTTGGTGTATGCAAACTTTTCTTCCACGACATCCTAATATCTTACCAGCTGCTGGAAACTGCATTTAGCAGCTAAATACTTATGAACAAAGAGCTGACTTTTGAGTCTGACCTCACCTGAACCTACGATGTACATGCTTCCAATTATTGTACATTCTTCTCCAAATCAGTTGTTTAGCCAGGCCATGTCTTCTCAAGTATACTGCCACCTCATGACTATGCAAGTTTACTTAGAAGTATTCAGTGGGTTTTACTCCAAGAAAGTGCATACGATTGCAGTAAACTATAATATAGATCAGCCCTTGGAAATGTGAATAGAATCTTAGATTAAGCTTCATGTAATTTGTTAATCAGATGACACTAAGAGAGATTGCTGAGTGTCATCAGTATATTGACAGTACAGTGGTACCTCGGGTTAAGAACTTAATTCGTTCTGGAGGTCTGCTCTTAACCTGAAACTGTTCTTAACCTGAGGTACCACTTTAGCTAATGGGGCCTCCTGCTGCTGCTGCACGATTTCTGTTCTCATCCTGAAGCAAAGTTCTTAACCCAAGGTACTATTTCTGGGTTAGTGGAGTCTAACCTGAAGTGTCTGTAACCTGAAGCATCTGTAACCCCAGGTACCACTGTACTGGCACCGATACCATTAAAATATTTCTTTTTTAAGGCTCCTTGCATCATATGGCCACATGAATTTAAATCACATTCAAGCAATTCCACATGCATAATACCTTCATGGGTTTTCTTCAAATTTTAATTTCTATTTGTGCACATGTGGCCTGTCTTGTGAACTGAATTGTGAGACATGGCGGGCCCAGTTAGTGCTGATGAGCCAGCACTTCCCCACTTCTGTCATATAGAGCCTTTCTTATAGGGTCCATTATTGTGGGTCAATACAATGGCAGTTTGTTGGGTTAGCACGACAGCCCTATTGACGTCCATTCAGAAGTAAGTCAATAGGGCTTCCAGAATTTCAACTTAAGTATGGGAATATAGGATCTTGTACACTGGACAACTTTGTCTTCTCTTTTTCCAGTTTTGTCCCTTTCTGCTTCACTCTCTTGCTTCAACTCCACCCTCACAAAAATGAAAGTGGTAAATAAATGAAATGCTCATGACTAATAGGGAAAAGTATGGTCAGATAATGAGTGGCCAGATGAGAGCAGTTTATTTTCATCAGGTGAGAATGAACGGGCTATCTTTTGTAGGTAGATTACAATGTGAATTGGGACTTCCCTCTCACTCCACATTCTATTTTAGGCAAATTACTGTGAGAACATCTGATGTCTGCAAGTTCAAACTTTCCAAATCTGTTGCTCTCCAGATGTTCTCTACCACTCCCTGACCAGTGGACTCACTGATTGGGGCTGATGGGAGCTGGAGACCAACAACATCTGGAGGGCAGTGAAATAACAATTTAGTAGGTGTTGTTCTGTCAAGTTAAAATATAAATGCAGTTTCTGGTTTTGTGCTTTGAAATCTTTTAACACACTATAGTAGATTGTATTAATATTATAATCACACATAAAGAGTACAATACTTTATTTGAAGCATCTGGTACCAAGTGTTTCTTTCAGGAAGGGAAGTGTATTTCTGGAAGCATTTTGGGAGGAGAGTTCTTTCCCTTTACATGGTTTATTTACTTTGAAAGTGCTTGCAGACCTAATTTGCAAGTATATTTTGGTATGCTTTCTTCCATCTGCTCAGATGCAGATTTGTGTGTGCGTTTCCAACACCAAGAAAACGAAAAGAAATAGACTGCTGTTTCTTTAAGGCAACAATTAAATAGGGAGGGGTGAGGGTAATGTTTTGACTGCTGGCATTTGTGGCCTCTTGGCAGTGTTTCATATTCCTTTCGCTTGCGTAAGAGGTGGACCGTCTCTACTGTAGCTACTGTTGCCATGGAGAGATAGCGGGGGAGGATTCCTAGGATCCCTAAGCCTGTGAGAGATTACGTCTTAGAATTGCTCTCCGAATATAGCATGAGATGTGGCAGGGCAATTCAGGTGTATTATGGCACTGATAATGGGGAATGACCTGTCAGCTGTTGGGTAATGTGACTGTTCAAATGCTCTATTGTAATAGAATATGGGGAAATGAATAAAGCCGTGCATATGAGTTAGTTTCAAAAGGGAGAGGATTATGAATTGTTGTGTTGGTGGGTGTCTCTGAAACAATGTTGCATTCCTTGGGTAAAATGGAGAAGTTTGCAATATTGTGGTGGGTATAAGGAAAAGGAGAACACACCTATGTCGCCTCTATCTTGTACTTGTTATAGATTTGGCTGTCACATGGTCAAACTTTAAAATCTGCAGATTTTATGATGATAGTTTAATTGTTTTCAATCTCGTAAGAGGCTACATTTGGTAATTGCCTATAGTGAAAGTTTTATGCTGTAATATAAGTGCATGTAACCCGAAATAAATCTCTATTTATGTGGAGGCTGTTAGTAAACACTATCTCAGTGCAGCAAATGTTGTGCCAGCCCAAGAGCTAGTCATTGAGGGATTTGTAGCATGAATGGAAGAAGGAACAGAGGAAGGCTTTGTCTGCTTTGGTAAGTTTTTCTGGTCATTTTTTGAATTCTTCAGTCATATACTTGGGCTCTGGCTGGGCATTAGAACAAGAATAGCTGTTGCTAATCAGATATTTTTTTTAAAGCTCTGAGTTCTCCAGTCGTGAGTAAATTCTTGCCTTCAAAATTATTATGAGTCTGGAGGAATTATTTCCCTGTAACCTTTTTCTCCAGTAGCTATCTCTTGAAATAGTAACAGTAGAAACAACAACAGAACACTGGCCTTGTGTATCTAAAATTAGTTAGGAATGTTTTGATGTTAATCAAAATCAGTTCTTCATATCTTGTGGCTTGGGCATTCCTGGGTATAACCTGTGAAGCATATGGCAAATTCATACCACTTTCATTTGCTATATAAGTGAATGCAAAACACTAAATTAATCCTATGGCAATCAGATGAAAAATAGTATGGAATGGTGGCAATTGGATGAAAAAAGGTATGAAATGGTGGGCAATAAACTTGAGAGCACATAGCATTTTACTGTACATTAGTTATAACCTTGTTGTTCCTGTTGGTGACAATTAATTGCCCAATCTTTTCCCAGTGTGATTGAAACTGCAGGTTAAGTATATTAGCTTTGAAAGACAGTTTATCCTGGATATAGAAAGCTTTTGCTTTCCTTACTACAAATATTGAGAAATATTATAGACAGTGCAGGTGTGATTTTGTGAAATGCATGGTGGAGATTAATCCACTGTCACTAGTAGGACTTCGCTGTACTAAAATTGTTGTGTGAAATAGTGTCGTGCTGCTTGTTGACGAAACCTTCCAGTGCTTCATGTGAAAAGTGATATTTGAATTTGTGCAGTGTGTATATGTAATATATAGAGAGGGAGAGTAACAAGTGTAGACTTCTGAAAATGTTCTCAGTAAAATAGGTGGTATTTATAGCTAGAAGGAAGATGAATAAAAATCTAACAATAAATAACAATAATAAATAAATAAATGTCTCAAAGTTGCTTTAGAGAAGAGAAGAGAAGGAACAGTTTGGGTATGGTGGAATGATACAGTAAAGAGACTGAGATTATTAATAGATAATTGTATTAAAAGCAGAATGTATGTTTTTACTTGTCATTCAACAAGTTACTTAAGTAACAATCAGATGTATCGCTTCTGTATATACTTCTTCAAGTATAAAACTAGTATTAGGAATATTACCATTTGAAATACTGTGGGGGTTGGTGCTTGGTGGTGTAATTCTTTCCAGCTATTTAAAGGTTAATATCCAACTGTTCTGCTTCAGTGATGTGATGGGGGTTATGGTGCTGTGGTTCTATGAAACATAGCACCGCTTAATTTTTATCGACTAGCTCCTTTTTTACAACTCCAGTTTGTCTGTTTTATATTGTTATCTCTGGAAGATTCAGTTTTAAATACAACATTTTCCAAAGCCAGGATACTCTACTACAATACTTGTTAAGGACACACGGTTCTATGATATTAGCTTTTCTTGGAATACATCTCCTGTTAAGTATTTTTGACTGAATATTAGCTAGGGTTATGGGAGTTATTTGGCAAATGGATCAAAATCAAGATTGTGTTACTTGACCTTAAAATTATTTTTGGCTGCAGTAGGCCTATGCAGCTGAAAGCAAAGAATGAATTGTTAGTTTGACAGTGACCTTTGACAGTGTAGGATTTCAGTAAATACTTCCTGTGGAAAGGAAGCAATGCATGACACATCTCCTGATTTAGTTCCAAAGTTCCTCTGAGGCTTAATGGATTTGTAGAAGGCCCTTGTCCATGTTATATATTATATTTGAAGGGGTAGTTCTGCAGATCTAATTGAGATTGAATAGCAAATACTGTAGTAAATTGTGAATTCTGGCATTCTAGCAGAACGTATTAGAACTTCATCTTAATTAAAAAAAACACACAAATTGTACCTAGACTACATGATGACCTAATGAAAAACAAATAATTGCAGGGAATTTATTTGCTGTAGTTTAGAAACAAAAATTGCCTGGTTAGTGTACCATACAAATATTGTCATCTGGGTCAATGCACTAGCCCATTTTAAGAAGCTAGAAATCCAATTCTTACACCCCCCTGAACATACTTCCCCAAAGTTTCAAATTCTGAAGTGCCTCTTGATAGAATTTGTGAATTAAAAGCATAAACGTGAGCAAAAATATTCTTATTCTGTGGAACATGAAGAAAGTGTACATATTTTTAGTAGTTAAAAATCTGAGTCTTTTGCTAGAGTTGGAATTCATACAGGGGCATGTGAAACTACAAGTTTGTTGGAGATCTTAATACTGATTTGCAAGGTACTTGTGGGGCACAGGGATTTGGTGTCCTTTTTATTTAGCCTTTCACATAGCAGGGAAATTTGCAAATTTCTCATGATTAGCATCCCTAAATTAAAATAGCATTGCCACAACTGACTGCTGCCCAAATTATCTCTCATAAAGAATTTCTATCCAAGCCAACTGTTTATTCATGACCCAGAATTATGTTGGTCAAAAGAAAAAGGGTGGGGAAGAGTCAATACAGACATATAGCAAACTCTGACCAATAGGGGAAGCAAAAAGTACATGGAAAATGTACTACTCCTGTTTCCTGGAACAGGAACAACACTCATTATAATGATGAGTGAGTAGTACTGATTGGACAATTAAGAAAATGCTTCATGTCCTAGTCTAATTACAGCACAGCCAGGTCAGAGTTGATAAGGACTGCATACTTTCCCTGCCATCTGTTCATCTCCTCCCACGTAAGGGTAATTGGTCAAGGTGTTTCTCTAGATTACATCATAATTTGGGGAGACCAATGACCTAATTTTTAAAAAGTCAAATAGATAATGAGCGATCAGCTTAATAAATGGGGTCTTCTGGGAATTTCATGTCTCATCTGTTACGATTTCGAGAATGTTATATAACCAGATGAACATTGTGACCAGTGTATCTTATCCTTTTGTGAAGCCTGGTTCATTTTAATGACATTTATTAACATTTCAGATTATCAATACTCCTGTGTCTCTCTGTGTTAGTTATTCTTCATCTTGCAGGCATCTTTGTATGCAGTATAACCCACTACAGTGGTGCCCCGCTAGACGAATGCCTCGCTAGATGAAAAACTCGCTAGACGAAGGCATTCGTCTAGCGGAAGGCTGCCCCGCAAGACGAAATTGTCTATGGGGCTGCCTTGCAAGACAAAAATGTTTTCGTTTTTTCCCCCCGTCTAGTGAAAACCGCGGTTTACATTGCCGCTTCACTAGACGAAAAAACTGCTAGACGAAAAGATTCGCAGAACGAATTATTTTCGTCTAGCGGGGCACCACTGTAAATTTGTTGGGGATTATTTCCATGCACACATGTAAAATTATGTTGCTAGTTGTAGCACCATCCTTATTCCTGAAACAGAACAATTTATAAAGTATATTAATCCTTAAGACCTTATAAAATAAACCCTCTTCTCCTTGTCCCTATTTTACCTAATATCAAGCCCCTATTGTCACAACTTGTTACCCCTTTCCTGTTTTTCATTTAGTTGCATACTGTATGAATGATCTCACAAATACAAATTTATTGAACTAATCAGTTTAGAAGTTTCCTGGAATGTGGTCAATGGACTGGAGAAAGGTAGGTTGGCTTAATGTGTGTGCATTCAAATAATTGTGAGTTAGAGAACATAAGAGTAGACTTCAGAGGATGAAGCCAAAAACCAGTGGAACCTGCTAGTTAGCCCCCCGCAAATTACTTGCTGCACACTTTTTACTTGCTTGCTTTTTAATCAAAATGTGGGTCCTTCTTATGAGTAAAAAGCAGGCGCTGGCTGGACTAGAAATGCAACAGGATGGTGGAGGAATCACTGCCTGCTTTCTCAGTAGCCCAATTGATTTACCATATTTTTCGGTCCATAAGGCGCTCCGGACCACAAGATGCACCTGTTTTTTAAAGGGGAAAAACCAGGAAAAAATATTTTCATTGTTTTCCTCCTCTAAAAGGTGGGGGGCGCTGGAGGGGGAGCCCCTTCTCCCTTCACAGCGGCTCATACTCTCTTGCTTTAAAGGGACATAGGGACCAGGGGAGAACTGCTCTGTTTCTCCCCTCCTCCCCATGTCCCTTTAAAACAAGCGGGGATGAACCTGCTTTAGGCATCGGCATGCGGGGCGCAGGGTGGTGGAGAAAGCAGCAGCATTCCCGTTGTTTTCTCCACCACCCCGCGCCTTGCACAGATCCCAAAAGCCTGCTTTTGGGATCGGCGGGCAGCACGTGGGGTGGTGGAGGAAATCCTCCACCAACCTCCCTGCCACCCACCAATCCCAAAAGCAGGCATCGCAGCTGCCTCCTCCCGCCGAACGCGGCGGGGGATGGCGGAGGCAGCGGGAAGCGAAGGGGATGTTGCTGGATCATGCTATCACCTCCGTTCACCGAAAGAAGCTTCTTTTGGCGAACAGAGGTACTTGTACGATCCAGCAACATCGCTGCTGCCTCCCCCCACCTCCCGCCGAATGCGGCGGGGGATGGGGGGAGGCTGCGGGAGCGAAGCCTTCGCTCCATAAGGCGCACAGGGATTTTCACTTCCTTTTTAGGAGGGAAAAAGTGCATCTTATGGAGCGTAAAATATGGTATATGCATAAAAGCTCAGTGAGTTGACAACTGAGTTGCAGATCAATCCAATGCTCTTTGGCCAATCCAATGATGTTCTATTTCCCTTCCTCCAAGGCAAGGTCAGAAGCCACGGGCTGCTAAAGGTGGGAGAGATTGTTCTCGCCATCCTTTGCCAGCCTGCAAACTTGTCTGAAGGGAACTCCGTGCACATTCTCTATGGAATTCTGCCTTAAAAGCTGTTAAGACGCCTTGATGCTTAGGGTGCCTCAATCAATTAACATGATTGGAATATTTTAAAACTAGGATCTGATGAAACATGTTGAAAATAATATTTCATCATATATTTATTGCTTATATAGTCTGTTTTAGTTCATGTTGGGTGTGCCTGGTGAATGAATTGGAGAAGGGTGAGAAATTTTGTATGATGTAAAAGTAATGAAAAGGCTTAGATATCTGTTGTAATAAACTGGCTTTTTAAAGCCAAATATGTACTGTTACAAATAAAGTTGGCGTCTTCCCTGGCCATGATTTGGCTTTAGCTGTGAACATATACAAAAAGCCTAATATGAAATATATATTGCTTATGCAAATTAACATTGCTGATTATATAGATACACTGCTAATGAAGTGACAGTAAAAACAATAACAACCCACTCAGCATAAACTGTTAAATAAAGGCCGGCATCCTGTTCTGTTCAACTTAGCAATCAGTTTGGGCTTTGTTGCCCTTCATATTTTTATTGTTGCCATTTGTTTTGTTCAGCTAAAGCTTAAATTTCAGTGGTAACACTTAGAAGTTGCATTAGACAGATTACTACTTGGTAATCTGGAAATCAAATAGAAAATTGCATTTCCTTGAGGTCTTCCATTCAGGTTTTCATCAGACCATAAAAATGCCCATCAAGAGTTGGAAGTTATTAGCACCTTCAATCTACTCTTATAGCCAGCTGTTTTCCACTCTATTGTGACATTTCATATACTGGACTACCAATTACTTTTAACTCCTTTTGTAACCATGAATGTTAAATTTGGTCATTCTGTACCTACATTTTCATCAGTTACAGGGGGAAAGAACCTTTTTAGAAGATTAGAATGCAACCCCCACATTTTGCATGTGTCTTCCTGAAGAAGAACTCCTAGTCAATTATATTATCAAAGTCCATAGGACAACTGCTGGCTAATTGTGCAGGCACAATGGTGACAGAGAAGGAGGATTACTTTGCCTCCATTGCAACCACAGGGGAAGCCCTAAGGTGACCTCTAACCTATATTATCCAGTAATTTCTGTTTCATTTGTTAGGAATGTTTTTAGTTTTAGTTCTATGTTTGATAGGTGCCTTGAATTTAATTTTTTAAAAGAAAGGTAGGATATAAACATCAGAATGCAGGTTTTCTCAGGAAAGCCTTTCCACTAGTAGATTAATGATATTCCTGTCACTAACATCTTGCCTAAAAGATCACCTCATCCTTTACACACACAACTGATTGCTGCCTTGTGCAAGAAAGGGCATTCTGCAGATACCATCCTATTCAGGAGGTCTATCCCACATCGGAATCAGGTCCTTAGTGTGGCAGCAGCTATCCTTTGGAACCGGCCCCCCGGTGTAACACATATTACACATGCATTTTTATTGCCTTTTCAGCACCTGCTAAAGATATCCTTCATTCAACAAGCCTCTTAAAATCCTTATCCCAACTGGGATTTGAACTGATTTTAAGTATGTGCTGTTGTTGTTTTAAAGTCTATTTATAAATGCAATTGTTTTAACTGTTTTTATATTTGCAACTGTTTTATTTACATTACTATATTTTCAGTCACTTTGACACACTGTTCGAAATTTGCCAGGTACCAGGCACATTTTGCACCTGGCTATTGGCTGCTTGTGACCAAGTGAAGATGCTCAGGTGCCAGGATAGCACCTGATATTTCCACCATCTGGAGGTGCATGCCTGGGGATCCTTGACTCTTGCCTGTTTTCACACACTAACAACACATCATTTAGAATCCTATCTGTGATATGTTATCTGCACAATCAGAACAATTTTCAGTTCTGCACAATCAGAACAATTTTCAAAAATACAACTTTTGAGCCAACTGGCCCCCAAATGGCAACTAGACATTCCATTTTGGCGATTGTTACCCTGGTTTAAGGAGCCATTTGGAGCCTAGCTTATATA
This sequence comes from Lacerta agilis, assembly GCF_009819535.1. Lineage (NCBI taxonomy): Eukaryota > Metazoa > Chordata > Lepidosauria > Squamata > Lacertidae > Lacerta > Lacerta agilis. The sequence continues at coordinate 26,118,569 of NC_046318.1, forward strand.
TCTTGAGTTTCTGGCACTGCCTTGGGATGCCTTGTGGGGAGCGATTCATAAATAAAATAAACAATAAACTTCAAAAAGGACAAGTACCTTGTCCATCTGCCTTCATTCCAATATTTTGCCTGTGTCTAAAGAATGGCTTAAAGACTGCCTTTGTGCAGGCTGTAAAGCACCAACTTATGATGTTTTATTTACGATTTATTTGTTTATTAAATTTATATGCTGCCCTTCATCCGTAGATCTCAGGACAGTTCACAACATATAAAAACAAAATACATAATAAAACACACACACACAAATAACCCCCTATCCCTTCCCACAAACACATTTAAAAGGGCATAGGAACCTAATCAGCCAAAGGGAGTTCCTAGGGAATGACTGCCTGTACATCTTGGTCTTCTAGAAGCACAGGTAATTCAGTGGCAACTGCAACATAATGTTACCTTTTCCACCCCTAGAATTACACGATTCCTTCTCTTTCCCATTTCTGCCAATGGTAAAAGGCAATCTGTACTTTTGAGGGGGCAAATTGCATGGTACACCATTGGTACAGCCCTTTGGAGAATCACTACCACTTTGGAATGCTTGAGCAATTTCCCATTTGAAAAGGCTCCCCACACACACTGGGCTTTGTAGGGAGAAGATTTCTAGCATGGCATTCTCCATGACATATTAAACAACAAAGGCTTGTGGCGCGTTGAACACGAATAGATTGTGGCAAAAGCTTTTGTGCACTAGAATCCCCTTCTTCATACACTTTGTGCACTCCCATCAGATGCATGGAAGTGTTATCCCATTTTGTGGGACCAATTCGGATGGTCCGCCCCCGCCACTTAATGGATCCAAATGGTTTCCAGAGAGTGGTAGGGGATACTTTATCCCATGTTGATGGCCTTTCAGCCGATTCCCTGGTGGCCCGCTGGAATGTGGAGCTAACCAGGGCTATTGACTGTTTGGCTCCGAAGCGCCCTCTCCGGTTGCATGGAGCCCGGACAGCCCCGTGGTTTTCCCCGGAGCTGAGGGCGATGAAACAATCGTTGAGACGGCTAGAGCGCCGGTGGCAGAAAACCCATTCTGAATCCGACCGAACACAGGTTAGAGCTCAACGTCGAGCCTACCAAGTGGCGATAGCGACGGCGAAGAAGACTTTCTTCACCGCCTCTATTGCATCTGCGGAAAATAGCAGCAGGAGACTCTTTCAGGTGGTTCGGAATCTATCGGAGCCACCTTCGTCATCGGGGCCTGGTAGGGACCCCAAGATCTCCTGCAATGCGTTTGCAAAGTTTTTTGCAGATAAAATCGCTCAGATTCGGAAAGAGATAGACTCCACCGTGGGAGCAGGGCCAGGGCGGGAGAGTGCCAGAGTCCTGTCTAGTCCAGTTGCGTGGGATCAATTTCAGTCTGTTACCTCCGAGGATGTGGACAGGCTGCTTGGACGAGTGAAACCAACCACCTGTCTCCTTGATCCTTGCCCATCCTGGCTTATAAAAGCTAGCCGGGAGGGGCTGGGCGATGGGCTGCGCGGGGTGGTGAATGCTTCCCTCTGTGAGGGAGCCTTCCCAGCCCCGCTGAAAGAGGCGGTCATTAAACCGCTTCTTAAAAAAACATCTTTAGACCCGGCCAATATGGCCAACTATCGCCCAGTCTCAAATCTACCATTCTTGGGCAAGGTGATTGAGAGGGTGGTTGCTGAACAACTCCAGGCACGCCTGGAAGAAGCGGACCATTTGGATCCCTTCCAATCGGGATTCAGGCCTCACCATGGGACTGAAACCGCCTTGGTCGCGCTGGTCGATGATCTCCGGCGGGCTAGGGACAAAGGTGAGAGCTGTTTCCTAGTTCTGCTGGATCTCTCAGCGGCCTTTGACACCATCGACCATAACATCCTTCTAGACCGGCTAGAGGGGTTGGGAGCTGGAGGCACTGTTATACAGTGGTTCCGCTCCTTCCTCCTGGGCCGTGTTCAGAAAGTGGTGGTGGGGGATGAGTGTTCAGACCCCTGGGCTCTCACTTGTGGGGTGCCTCAGGGTTCTGTCCTCTCCCCCATGCTTTTTAATATCTATATGAAGCCGCTGGGAGAGATCATCAGGGGGTTTGGGCTGGGTGTTCATCAGTATGCGGATGATACCCAGCTCTACCTCTCTTTCAAATCAGAACCAGTGAAGGCCGTGAAGGTCCTGTGTGAGTGCCTGGAGGCGGTTGGAGGATGGATGGCGGCTAACAGATTGAGGTTGAATCCTGACAAGACAGAAGTACTGTTCTTGGGGGACAGGAGGAGGGCAGGTGTGGAGGATTCCCTGGTTCTGAATGGGGTAACTGTGCCCCTGAAGGACCAGGTGCGCAGCCTGGGAGTCATTTTGGACTCACAGCTGTCCATGGAAGTGCAGGTTAATTCTGTATCCAGGGCAGCTGTCTACCAGCTCCACCTGGTACGCAGGCTGAGACCCTACCTGCCCGCGGACTGTCTCACCAAAGTGGTGCATGCTCTGGTTATCTCCCGCTTGGACTACTGCAATGCGCTCTATGTGGGGCTGCCTTTGAAGGTGACCCGGAAACTGCAATTAATCCAAAATGCGGCAGCTAGACTGGTGACTGGGAGTGGCCGCCGAGACCACATAACACCGGTCCTGAGAGATCTGCATTGGCTCCCAGTACGTTTCCGAGCACAATTCAAAGTGTTGGTGCTGACCTTTAAAGCCCTAAACGGCCTCGGTCCTGTATACCTGAAGGAGCGTCTCCACCCCCATCATTCAGCCCGGACACTGAGATCCAGCGCCGAGGGCCTTCTGTCTGTTCCCTCACTGCGAGAAGCAAAACTACAGGGAACCAGGCAGAGGGCCTTCTCGGTAGTGGCGCCCGCCCTGTGGAACGCCCTCCCATCACAGGTCAGGGAAATAAACAACTACCTGACATTCAGAAAAAACCTGAAGGCAGCCCTTTTTAGGGAAGTTTTTAATGTTTGATATTGTTGTATTTGGTTTCTGTTGGAAGCCGCCCAGAGTGGCTGGGGAAATCCAGCCAGATGGGCGGGGTACAAATAATAAATATTATTATTATTATTATTGTATGTACATATAGAAAAGAATATGGGTATTGAGAGAGAAATGGCAAAATAGCAACAAGAACAAAAAAAGCAGAAGTAAAAAAGCAAAAAAGAGCCTGTGACAATTTTCAGTTTATCTTGCGTTGTCATGAATTATACTTTTTGCCCTTCATGCTTTTGAGCCCCACTTTTGCCTGTACATGTGTACATAAAATCACCCGTTCTAAGAAACAACTCTAGCAGCCTTGACATTTTTTAATTAGGATTTTTTAAAGCATGTCAGACAACATCAGTGATGATGTCACATGCATTATCCCAAAGTGTTCATAAAACTTAATAGACAATATTCCACATTTTTATTTTTGGGTGTAAAGAAGGCTCGCTGTGATCAGGGTTAGAGCAGCTTCAGAAACTTGGTGGCTCAGCCACCTTTGTCAAAGTTTTTTTTTCATAATTATTGTTCCATTATAAATATATGCTTGTGTATGTGTGCACGTTTGGAGTTCTAATAACTGTTCATGATGCCAGAGCTCATCGGCCCCTGGATAGGAGAAACCTTGAAGCCATGGAGAGTGGAGCTGTGGAGGCTGTGGCAATGCCTATGGTAGCAGTTAGGGCTAGAGATGCATTCAGTAGAGGGATAATGTACTTGCATCCATAATCTGCTAGATCTAGTACACATACATTCATGGTGTGCTCATGTAACAGCTGCTGCTAAGTAACTTACTGCTTTAGTGAGACTCGTATGGAAAAGGGTTTTGGAACAAGAGTGTTCTTCCTAGGAATAACCTTTCCTTTGTAGAGTATTGGGGTTGCAGTATAGGTCCAATGTTTTGTTCAGCTTGCTGGCCATCATGTCAAATGTAACCATCAAGAACTTGGCTCCCAGTATGTTTCCGAGCACAATTCAAAGTGTTGATGCTGACCTTTAAAGCCCTAAACAGCCTGAAGGAGCGTTTCCACCCCCCATCTTTGAGTCCGGACACTGAGGTCCAGCTCAGAGGGCCTTCTGGTGGTTCCCTCACTGCGAGAAGTGAGGTTACAGGAAACCAGGCAGAGGGCCTTTTTGGTAGTGGCGCCTGCCCTGTGGAATGCCCTCCCATCAGATTTCAAGGAAATGAAGAACTATCTGACTTTTAGAAGACACCTGGACATGTAATCATTAGTTGGAAAGTCTTTTCTCGTTGCAGAGAAAGGTTGGGATTTTTTTTATCCCTGCCACATTTTTTTCTCCCAAATGCTGCCCCCCGCCCCCCGGTCCGGCAAGTTCTGTACCTATGTTTGTGAGGTCAGCACCAATCTGTAATACTAATGCCAGGAATAAGTAGAAACTGGAGAAAATTTCAGGAGGAAAATGCCTGACTGGGGGAGAGTTAAGCACCCCCATTCTTCCCTGCAAAGAGAGTTTTCTGCAGCTGAAATGACCAGTTTTTGTCCCAGGACTGTTCCTGTACCAGACTGGGCAAGTTACTTAGTCTCAAAGCAAACTTTGTGCATTCTGTCTCAAGCAGATTTAAGCGAAGTTGTGGACATGACCTGCTTCTGAATTGGCATATGAATTCTCCCAGATGAGGACTTCAAGAGTTTTCTTAGCAAAGAGAGCTCAGTCGGGTGTCCTAGGAAGACAACAGAATTGTGTGAAAAAAGTTTCTAATTAAATGCACAGTACTATTAGCTTATTCACTATTTTTCATATATTAGGTACATTAGAGCCTGGTGCTCATTCTGACCTGTGCAAAGCTGACTCCTAGTGGTAAATCTAAGGTGGTACAGGTTTCTTTGTTTCCGCAGTCAGGTCTGTTTTGGATACCATCTTTAATTCCTGTATTGTACACAAATATAGCCTTTAAATCCTAGCTTTTAAGTAAAACATGCACATTATACATGTACTTTACAACTTTTTCAAATACTTCAATAGGCATGGGAGAAGTCTTAATTTATAATAACTACATTGCACTTGGATTTAGATCTAAGTTACGTGAACCATCTCCTGTTCAGGTTTCAGAGAGCATATTTTGTCAGTGTGTTATGTGTGATGGGGGGAAAGCTAATCTTTTAAATATAAATACTAGCACAATGGTGTAGGAAATCCTGTTTGGAGAAACAGAATTAAAACAAGCATGAAGAATCCCTACGACTGGGGTAGACAACGTGTTGCCCTCCAGATATTATTGGACTCCCAACTCTCCTCTGGCCCAGCTAGCATGGTCAGTTGCGTATCTAGAGGACACTATGTTGGCTTCGTGTGCTCTAGATATTCAAATACAAAACACAAGAAGCAAAAGGCATAAATCTAATGCACCAAATGCATTAGTCTTAACAAATAGATGATTGCCATAGGGTTCTCCCCACCCCCCCAAAAAAATCTTACAATTTGTGCTTAACAATTTCTGTTCTTTCTGCAGACATTTAGACCTTTTAAAAATATGTTTGAATTCGTATTTGCCGGTTAGAATGAATGGGGAGAAAAGGAAAGACTAATTGTGCAAGGTTTTAAGTAATTATGAAGAATAGAGGGATAAGGACTCTTTCTGTGGACTCTAGCACAGACAGGTTTTGAGTGTTACCTAGTCAGCAGGCTCGTTACTATGGTTATGTAGTCCCGTGAATGGGGGAGCACTTGCTGAAAATAGAGAACCTATGCGTCTTGACGGTCTGAGAGTTTCAAGATATTCTTGAAGCACCATCTGTTTGATCCCATCTGTTTCCCCTCAACCTGTAACAAATCACTAAAAGTGCAATTCTAAATACTCCGTTTAGATTGCAATTACCAAGCATCTGAATATATAGGTAGTGGCCAGTGATGTGGAACCCCTGCATATTTGACTAAAGTAAATATCATCATCATTGTGGCCAAGGGGTAGCCACATGACTGTAATGCTAAGCCAGAAAGCCCCTCCCTATGGTCTGTTAGTAATGAGGGTTGGGTGACTAGCAGATACAGGCCTGGTTCACACAAAACAACACCATGGTAAACGTTAACCGTAGTTAATATTAACCAGAGTTAAACCTCAGGTTGTACATCACATAATAATTAAAAACAGCAGCAAGAGCAATCAAGGCTTGAGAGTGGTTTGAATTTGTTCTGTGAACCGCCCTGAGACCTCCAGGTTTAGGATGGTATATAAATTCAGTAAATAATAATAATAATAATAATAATAATAATAATAATAATAATAATAATAATTTTTCACTCTTCCATCACAGCTTTTGTCGCTTTTGAGTGGTGACAGCTCCTTAGCCATAGGTAAGGAGGACGTCCAGGTTCTCAAAATGCTAAGCTACGGTTAACTGTAACTAAAGTTTATCAACAAGCAAACCTTGATTAACAAGCAAGCCTTAACCATAGCTAATAAATCATAGTTAATTTGCTGGGCAAAGTTCATACATAATATTAACCAATGGTTTATGTGAAAACCAGACCACTGACACCTTCATGGATTACCAAGAATAGCATCAAATTTTTGTTGGCATCTGTCTGTCTTGAGAGACAACCATACCTCTGAGGGTAAAGTCAAACCACTGAAGAATTATATCAGCTACTGTGGCTGCAGAGACTGGTAACTCATAACTGCTGCCTCCCGTGTGGCTTTTGCTGCATTTGCAACACTAAAGTGACCTATCTGGGGTGGACTAAATGCAGTAATAACATTTTAATGTATGTTTATAGTAAAGGTAAAGGGACCCCTGACCATTAGGTCCAGTCACGGACAATTCTGGGGTTGCATCGCTCATCTCGCTTTACTGGCCGAGGGAGCCAGCGTACAGCTTCCGGGTCATGTGGCAAGCATGACTAAGCCGCTTTTGGCGAACCAGAACAGCACAAGGAAACGCCGTTTACCTTCCCGCCGGAGCGGTACCTATTTATCTACTTGCACTTTGACGTGCTTTCAAAGTGCTAGGTTGGCAGGAGCAGGGACCGAGCAACGGGAGCTCACCCCGTCACAGGGATGCGAACAGCCGACCTTATGATTGGCAAGCCCTAGGCTCTGTGGTTTAGACCACAGTGCCATCCGTGTCCCTATGTTTATAGTAGGACAGGGAAATGTACTCAGTGTAATTCTCCTCCTTCATAACTTAGTTACAATTTATACTCTGCCTTTCTACAGAAACTGTACTTAAGGTGGTTAATAACTTAACAACAGCAATAAAATTACAGATGTTGACCTGATGCACCATTTTCTTTCACTCTGTCCTGTCTATATCCATTTGGAACATTTTGAGATGGAAGATATAGATGTACTGTAAATGTCATTAATGGAAACCTTTGCTTCCTTTATGTGCACACAACTGCTTATTTAGACTAATTGATAGGGCTATTCTGAAGGGCCCTGGGAAGCTTACACAAATATTTACAGTTTTACCCTGAAGTAGTAAAACATTCCTCTGAAAAGGCTCCAAAATACCAGTAGTCAGTGCCCTTTGTATTTCATGTACAGAATAACTGGCAGATTCTTGATTTGGATTCTTAGCTTTGCCAGGTAGCCACTTTGATCATAGTGAATCTGATACTTTCCTCTTAGAAATATGCTTTCCCCCTAAGAAATTCCATAAGTGAGATTCGTAGAATTAGGCCTTCTCTTTCCCCTTGCTCTAGGTGGACTCTTTGTGATGCACCTTCAACATGGTTCTCACTCTTCTCACCTGGAGATGCGATAGCAAGCCAAGTGCCTGTTGATTTTTAAATCATTTTTGTTTTTTTGTACTAATAAACACACACGGTAGCTAAAGCCCAGGAAGCAGGCATCACAAAGGAACTGACTATGCCTACCATGCTACTCTGTAAAGCATTTGTGAGATAATGTATATTTATAATTCTGATGGTGCCCAAACATATGTTTCCACTGAGACAAATGAAATCCAAATTACATGGGTTGCAACTTTTGTTAATAAAATGAACCACCTGCTTCTCTGTGCTTTTATTTCCCACTTTATGATTTTGGCATGTTTAAGCCTGGATTTTCTTTGGCCTGCTGTTGTTTCCAGCCTACTATTGGCCTAAACTGGGCTGATAGACTCTAGCCCCATTCATTTGAATACAGGAATTCCCCTGTTTTCATATGTGAAAGGTTGGAGACTGCTTGATGTATGTTCTTGAATGCTAATAAAATTGAACTGAGGGCCAGTCTTCAAGGTAACCTTAATGTGTGTTAGTAGGATTGTAAGATACGTCTGTGAAGTGCACTTGAATGTTATCAAGTAGGTTGCATAATATATATTGATTAGAAAGCAAAGTAGTCTTCTCTACAGGGAAAAGGGAAGCTGCATGGATGAATATCACATTTATGTGGCATGTTAGTATTTGAAAATGAACTCCACCTGAAAGGCCACCCAGTAGCAATGGAGACTATTTTTTTTAATGTAAAATTACGTATGAAATATTTCAAATCTAGTTTAGTGTGGTGGTTAGAGTCCAGAATTCAAACCCCCCACTCAGCTGTGATTTGGGACCATTCACAGTCTGTCTCTCAGCTTAATCTGTCTCACAGGGTTGTTGTGAGGATAAAATGGGGAGGGGGAGAATCATGTAAGCCACCTTGAGCTCCTGGAGGAAAGGTGATCAAAAAATGTAATAATATTGTGATCGTGGCCAACTGTAACACAGTTTCCCATGAAACTATACAGGTATTAATTAATTTTCTCCACCATCAAAAATGTAATTAAGCCTTCAGATAGGCTATTGATGCAGTTCTTAAAAACAACATCCTTTTCTCCCTTAGGACATCTTCAAGAATTAAGGTACCAAAAGTTGATACTTAAGACCTAGGTGGTAGACAGGTTTTTGCTATTCCTCTTCTCAGAAGAACCTTTGACATAAAGCAGAACTTAGAACCCTAAAAAATTAGAAGATAATGAGTTTAAGAATCCATGTGGGGCCTGATAAACCTGCTATCAATAGGACAGAGCAGGCTTTTGAATCCAGAAATCATGACAGCCTTTTTGCTAATTGAATACAAGCTCAACCAGACTCTTGAGTCTCATACCACAGAGACATGAGACCATCTTAGTAACAGAGGTTGTGTACTTAACAAAATCATTAATATGCCAGTACACGTGTAGGAATTTTTCCATCGTAAATTGTGCAGATGCCTGCCTGACCTTTGTAGGTGCATTTTGATACCTTCCGCTCTTTATAAAAAGTCACATTGCTTGTTTTTACTTTGCTGGTTTACACATTTTGCAGGTAGCTTACCTGGCTTTGGAGAGACTATAATGTCACCAGGAAATTCATTCCTGTGGTTTCACAAATAGGATTTATTATATACCGGTAATTAAAAATAAGTTAGCAAATATAAGCACAGGAAGGAACCCGCACAGATGTACATCCTGGTTGCGCATTCTTAAACACCAAAGAATCACTCCTATTGCTGCAGTAATCAATGTTAGAACTCAAGTGGAATCATGATTATAGCCTGGGAATCATCCAGATATTATTATTCTGGGAAACAAATAAGAGTTGCTCACAGTGATGAGAAGTAAAGCCGTTATGTAATGCTACTTGTGTGCTGTAAATGGATGTCTTAATCTAATGATTCAACTAGTGACCTTTCACCTCCTTTGCTACCATGTCGTTTGACCAATGGCTGCTTGTCGTCAGATTTTTTTTAAAAAACAATTAACACAGACACAGTGTCTTTCAGGGAGATGCTGCAGTTTCCATTTCTAAACCAATGAGAATGAGCAGTGATTTATCTTCTTTTTCTTTTTTGTTAACCTTTTCATTATATTATAACAGCAGACAAAAATTAAAAGATGAGGAACAAAACTAAGAAATAGGCACGTAGAGTGAGGACTTGCATATGAAGTGCATGTAAAGATTATCAGTTTTATCAGATCATCAAGTCTAGTTCCAGATTTGCCAGGCTTGTGACGATGATTCTGCTGTGTATGTCATAAAGAAATGCCAAATCACATAAAACGTGTCTGGAGCTTCTAGTCCTTTTCAAAATCTCAGATTATGCATGGTTTTCTCCACTATGGATTTAGTCCAGAGTAAGTGGTACCAAGCGTCCAGTGTAGATATTTAGCTGTTTTCCCTTGAGTTGCAATTACTGTACTTGTTGCCAAGATCACATATAAGACCAGTTCTTTTGACAACATAGTTACATTGGTATCATCGTCACTGACCCATGTCCAATGGTCTACTTAGTGGTTGTTTTTTGTTGCTTTAAATAACTTATACATATGAGACTAGTTACGGAGTTCTTAACCTGAAGCGTATGTAACCTGAAGCATATGTAACCCGAGGTACCACTGTACTTGTTAACTGTTGCTGTTTAGCTTTCCCAGAAATTGTAGTTTCATCTGTCATTGTTTCAACAACAAAAATGTTACCAAAACATTTCACATTTCTGATTCAGAGTTCAGTCAAGTTTTCGAGTCCACTTTTCTCAAATTCTCTCTGAATGATTATGCTTGCTTATCAGCTGCAAATTAGCTGTATGTGGGCAGTCCACATGTTTTCTTGTATAGAGTTCATTCAAGGTCACAAGCAGAGATACGGAACATAGGAGGGACACATTTTCCCTTGACTTCTGCTCTTAACTATAACAAATGTTTGTCTAGCAGTACAAATTAGCATTTAAAGACTAATTAATTTGCTCATTAGTCTGCTAGTTTGAAAGTGCAGTTCCCAATACATCTTTTACCTTGTGTTTCTAATTGTCATCCTTACAATTCGGCATAGGCGATATGGGCACTGGAAGTTGGAAAGTACTATGTGTTTTGCTCATTTACTGTTCCTATTTACTGCTAGTGTAATATGTTCTATCTGCTGGAAACACAAGGACAGCCTTACCAACTCATGCTGGCTAGGGCTGTTGGAGATGGTAGTCCATAAGATGTGGAAGGTGCCAGGTTGTCAAAGGTCGTTCTCAAAAAGCTTAGAAACTCAAATTTTGAGCGCTAGCATCATGGTGTGTGTTAGGTCTAGAGCTTACATGGTTAAAAAGGAAGTTGCAGTCCTCTAAATGACTACTCAGAAGTAATTTCAACAGTGCTGACATTTTAGAGGTTCAACCAGAAACTGATGTCGGCAGACTGGAAAGCTGTGCTGATGTGCCCCTGTTGATTTTAAATGCTTTCAGCTGAGACAAATAAATTGAACTCACAAGCATAATATGGCAACTCATGGACTAGGCAGCAGACTGTCTGCGAGAAATACAGATGACATACAACGTAAAAACCTCAGTACAATTTGACAAAATGGTGCTGAGATAAAATGACATTTACAAAGTCTATACCAGCACAGCAGCATCATTATTAAGACTTGTGAAGTGAAATTATTGCTCTACTGTTGATATACTTTTTCCTAGAACACATATAGGTAAAGAGTACCAAAGTGTTGGACATTATTCAAAAGAACAGTAAAAGAGCTCTCCCCAGGCCACACCCCGCATTGGCCTTCCTTCACAACCCAAGTGAAGTAACCTACAACCTGGCTAGAATGAACTCTGATAATGCTTATTGATTATTTGAATGGAGGAGAGAGAGAGAAGAAACTAGCTTGTTGTACATATATAAAAATTACATTTGTTCTGCTTGCTGTTCATGCCGCATGTGGCCCCCAAAAAGTTTCACAGAAGGGACAGTGACCCTCAGACTGGAAAAGCTCCCCTACCCCAGATCAATCAATCAATCTTTATTGCTGTCAAAGACCACACAGCAAAGTTAACAACAACAACAACTTATGTCACATCTGCATGAAGAAGCGGATGTAATGAAAATTTCCCTATAAACTTATTTACATTAAAAATAACACTCCTTCAGCTAAAATCTGTATCCCAGAGATTAAAATCAGTACTCATTCGCTGGCCATCACTGTCACCACAGCCTGTCTTGTCCTTGGTGCTATAAAACAGAATTTTGCAACAGACCTGATGATATCCTGATCTTTATTGGCAAGAAGGTATTTAGCATAAGTTTCTTCTGAGCGGCCAGATAATTTCCTTAATAACGGTAAAATTAGCTCTCTTCGAGTATCACAATACAACGGCTCCCCCGTACCCCAATTGAGTGACAACACTTTGGAATGGGTTGTGCTCTCAACTGCCATCAGAAATCATTGGTGATGTATAAGGAGTTTTGAACAGATATGTAATGCTGTTACATTGCATCTGCCCTACACACCTGCAGTAATATTGAAACACAGTGGACATCAGTATTTGAGGTATGGTTTCCTTTTGCTGGATTTGATTATCCCAAATTATAATCATCTCTACAGGTAGTGTGTTTTCACTGTTCATAAAACTTTTTAATTGTTAAATCCAAATCTTCAACAGTCTTTCCCCCACTACCACAATCTAAAATTATAAATGTCAACATACTCTGGAAATGAGATTATAACAGTCACATAACCAGCAAAAGTGGAAAGAACATTGGTCCCTGGTCTTGAATCAAATCCCAGCTCAGACAGGGATTTCATGGATGACCTTGAACAAGTCTTCTTTGGTTTCTGTAAGGTGATATGAAAAGGATAGCAACCTGTCTCTGTGGTTGTCATGGGGATGAGTTAGAACAGGGACTGTAAGGCAACTAGAAAATCAAATAATATGGAATAATAAAGTTTCTTCAGAAGTGTTCACTGAACTATTTAGATACCCCATGGCTTGGATCAAAACAAAGCTTCTGTCACTTTATTGTAATAGGAAAGAGGGCACTATAAAGCTAAACATTTTCGCAAGGTGTGCTGAAAAGTCACTAAGAAAGGGAGCCCTTTGGGGGCAGAAGCACTTGGAAAACATATACAACAAATAATGGTAGCCATTATATATATATATATATATATATATATATATATATATATATATATATATATATATATAATTATTTACAGTGGAATGGACGCCCTCAGGAAGTTGTGGACTCTCCTTTATTGGAGGTTTTTAAGCAGTGGTTGGGAGGCCATCACTCATGGATGCTTTGGTTGAGATTCCTGCATTGCAGGGGGTTGGACTAAATGACCCTTTGAGTCCCTTCCAACTCTACAGTTCTATGATACTATTATTTATTACCCACTTTTCATCATATCTGTTCTGTGCCATAATCAGAACCAGGAAAGAGACCATTAATATTCAGTGAACACAGATGGGTCAGAATGTTACTTTCTCATTAAATGAGGTTCTCGATCAAGCCAGAAAGTGCTTACAATGAGGACATGCTTACAACGATGCTGATACCTTAACCTGAAGTGGGATGCTGTGCCAGCGTAAAGGTTTAGATCAGTATGTGAATATATTGAGGTCACTCCGGGTAATACTAGAACAAATGTGATTGAGACGTCATAAGTATACTAGCGTTTACTGATCTTTTCCAAGTAAATCTACAGGGACTCCTTTGAGGAGTTTCCCGCTGTTTTGTTCAGAAAAAGAGGCATTGATTGAAACCTTATGTTCATTTAGATTTTCAAAGATGTGCAGAAGAGAACTTTTAAAGTTTTTTTCCCCCTTTTCCCCACTGTTTATATCTTACTTGCAATTTTGACATCTGGTAAGATTTTCCTGTAGAATCCAGATGTAAGGACCCTTAACTTCTGACACCTCTTATTTTCAGGACTAAGACTTTGAAGATTTTACTCCAGTAGTTTAAGTATCACTGATTGAAATCCCAAACTGCTTGAACCCTACATATATTTGTAACCACCTATTTTCCTTTGTCACATTCTGATCTTTTACATCCTCTGAAAGCACCGCATAATCCCACCCACATTATATATTTGAATAGCATCAGTCTTTGTGATTATTCCTTAACCTGAAACTCCTGCCTCCTGGATTTTTATTGCAGCCTGAGTATTTTCATGGATACATTATTAAGCCCTATTTCTTCAGACATACACTTGTAGCCAGAAGCAAAGCCACTAATGGGCTGCGCTAATTGACATTAATATTAATGTAGTTTTAAATGGGCTGCATGGCCTAAGCTTTTGGAGTAGGATGGTTTTCCCTAAGAACCTAAGAGCACTGCTAGATAAGATCAAAGGCCTATCTAGTCCAGGATTCTATTCTCACAGGAAGCCCATAGGCAGGTTGTTTGCACAATAACCCTCTCATGTTTCACAGCAACTGGAATTCAGATGCATACTGCTTCTGACACTGGGTGTAACATATAGTCATCATGACTAGTAACCACTAATAGCTTTATCCACCATGAGCTCGTCTTAATTCCCTTTTAAAGCCATCCAAGTTGATACACATCACAACATCTTGTGGGAGGAAATCCCATAGTTTGACTATGTGTTGTGTGGGGTGGATCAATGGCAAACCGTTTTTTTCTGGTTTGTTTATCAGTCATCTTGGTTGCCTTCCTTACACCTCCAACGAACAGTGTACGCATTGTATATGAGGATGGGTAAACTGTTCAGTAATGTTAAAAAGAGGGTGGTGGGTTTTTTGTTTTTTTTTTACAAGTGTTTATTCAACAAAGTGAGGGGAAGAAATTAAAACCATTTGTGATCAAAGTATGTTTCCCCCCTCCTTTTTCTGATTTACTTTTTGTTTTCATCAGACAAAATTGAAGAAGCACAAAAAGAACTTAATGAAACAGAAGACTCACAGAAAGGTAAAACACACCATTGTTTCTCTTCTTGCAGCCTTTCTCCAGCAATCCCATAATAATAATGATGATCAGAAATAATGATATGCAAATAATACTAATAATGAAAGACCACCATTAGCTCACATTGCAGATACAGTGGCCAGCCATTCCTGACCACTGGACATGTTGGCTGCAGCTGACGGGAATGTGAGTCCAACAGCACCTGGAGGGCACCATGTTGACTTGCCCAGTCCAACCTCCTGTTCCCCACAGTAGCCAATCAGATGCCTCCCTTGTTCTTTTCCACCAGAAATTGTTCAGGAGCAGAATGTCTAAGAAGATGGGGATTTCACTTGGCTATAATGACTAATAACTAACTGTGATAGTTTTATCTTCCCTAAATTTTAAGCAGCTGTTGATGGTGCAATCTTATTACCTTATCCTCAAAGTATTCTTGCTAAATGGACTGAAAGAACTTAGTTTCTTAATTATTAAAGTTCTCTCCATATGTGCATCATTTTGAATGTGCTTGGAATACTTTTAGCTGCTTGGAATATGTTGATGTTGTTACTACCATGTTCCTTATTCATTATTTTGTATTTCCATCATCAGCACCCACCAGTCTTGAAAACTTGGGGGTTGATTTGGAATTTAAATTTTGACCATTTTCATTCAAGATTCCTAAAAACCTGTTACCGGTAAATGATCATCACAGGGAATTTTTTGCAGAGCTCTGAAAGGGAAGGAAGCTAAGGCCTCCATCCTGAGGTCTCTGTGTAAGGTTATTAGTGTTGAATTGTGAATATGTCTCTTTAAAAACACACATACACCCAAATAAACCCTTTTGAGGCAGCTGCCAGAAAGGGCTCAATCTACAGCTTTGGGGCTTTTAAATTTAAGACATACATTCTCCCCTGATTCCAAACATCTTGTAAAGGCCAGCATATATTGAATACTTGGTTATATGTCCCAGAGCACAAAAAGTGAAATCAGCCCTTAGTTTTTGGTCTTTTACGTTGCAAATTATTACCAGGTTTAAACACAAAACCTGCCCTGTGTATCTGACACTGGATTGCCGGGCTCTCATTGACGGGTTGCATAAGGAAGTTCAATGTGATTTGCCAGCAATATGCAAACCTTGCCTCCAAATACATATAACTTACAGCATTTTGTTAGTACTGAATAAAAATCCATCGCCTAGAATAACATATTATTTTGCACTTTTAGTAGGGCACAACTTACATAAGCCTTAGCTGCCTCTACATACAGCAATACCTTTATTTAGTGCCACATTGACAGTGATGGCCCAGTAAAGATAACTAATACTTTAAAGGGTATCTGGGTAATCAAAGCCTTTATTTTATACATCACTGGGTTTCTCCAAGCATGAATATGTACTGCTGTCCATTTCTGCTAACCCAGATCATAGCTTAATTTTAAAAGCAAAATAAATTCTTGACAGGTATCAGTTTCCCCATTGTAACTAGGCTACAGCAAGCTGGTTGTTCCTTGTGTCTCAGTCAGGCTTCATTCATCCCATTCAGTTTCTTGTTGGGTGCTGCCCCACTTCAGTCTGTCCTCATTCCTTTGATTGCTCAACTTTACATGTTTTCTAGGCTGAAACATATTGTGCCTGAGGAAGAATAGGGCTCAGATCTTTCCAGAAGCATTGGGTTGTCCACAGTTGTATTCACTGTGGCCATGTTTTCCTGCAACTTGTTTGATATCCAGCCCCAGCTGCATTTCCCCCATCTAAATTCAGTGTCTTAGTCGTTTCCATACCATTGACATAGGATTCTAATTCAAGATCATTGCTCTTAACTTCTTGTCTGAATGGAGAAGTTAATTTCTGCTCATGATTCTTGAAGAAAACATAACATTTGTAAGTGCATATGCTTTAAATCTCTCACTGCTGAAATCTACTCAGTAAATCAGTAACGGGTGCCAGACCCAGCAGAGCTGGGATTGTTTTGACAATAGAGAAGAAAACACACTGAGTGTGCTTAATTTAGCACTTAATCTTTCAAAGCTATTCTGCCAATTCTGTCTTAAATATGAAGAAAGAATACATGAATGCATTGATTTTTGCTGAGTACAACAACGTCTCAACAAAAGAAACTCTTCCATTCAAATGTTTTCAAGTGAATATTTTAAAGGTCTAGATATTTGCCTTCCCCACCTGACTCAAATGATGACTTGGTTGCAGAATTATGTTTTGTATTCTCTTAGGAATGGGGAACGTGTGGCCTTCCAAATATACTGGTAGTTGAACACCAGCTCCCAGCAGTCCCAGCCATCAAGGAGTCCAGCAACATTTAGAGAACCACTGGTTTTCCATCTCTGCCGTAGTATTTCTTGTTGATGAAGTATTCCATTTGAATAGAGCAGCTTAGAAACAGTCCCATGTGCTGAAGGTTGGCCCATCAAGGCTGGGCGATAGCTGGTTTTCTACATCACAATATTTCACCAGTTAAACATTGTGATATATCAATTTATCACAATGCCTGAAATAAGGATGGAACTGTGTAGAGGTTTTCAACATTACGATATATCACCAGCTGAACTTTGTGATTTATTACAGTGTCCAAAATAAGGATGGAGCTATGTAAAGGCATTAGCTGGTTTCACAGTTTTTCACACCTACACCCACACACTCCATGATTCGTGATATATTGACAGGTCAAAAATTATGAAATCAATATCACAATATGGACTTCAAACTGTTTTTGGACAATCTGTCAATCTTATCACCAGCCCTAGGGCCTGTATAATAGATTTTGGAAGGTACCAAGGACCTGAGTGTCCAAACTTTGAACTAGTATCTATGTTATCCACTGAAGATAGACCCACTGAAATCAATTAAGTTAATCATGAGCTAAAAGCATTGGTTTTAATGGAGTTACTCTTGAGTACACCCAGAGACAAGATGAGGAGGGAACATTGTTGAACCAAGATTCATCCTAATGAATTTCATTCATATTTAATTCAGTTAACTGAGCAAATGGTTTGTATAGTGGTAATGAAAACATGATGAAAATGGAATATAATTAATATGTACAAGAAATGAAATAAGTTTGGGAGGTGTCTCTGAAGCAAATTCTGTAAATTAAGAATGTACTTAAAACTAGTGTGGTTCAGTGAAATGCTGTATTAAATTCAAACTCTGCTCAAACTCACGAACTTTAGGTGCTCTCAAGCAAATTACTATCTTCTGCCTCAGTTCCTAAATTGCTAAATGGCATGGCATTCAATAGGTAACAAGGTGTGGGTAAAGACTGAGTAAGATTTAATATGTTGAAAGTGCTATGTAAATGATGCTGATATATTTGCAGAATCACCATTTGACTTTTATTTCCTTGTGTTTGACAGAAATCTCCAAGGCTGTTACAAGAGGGAGCACGGACACGGTTAAAGGTGTGAAACGTAAAAAGATTGTAACTGAGAATCACCTGACGAAAATACCAAAATCGCCTTTGAGAACTCCAGCTCGGGCAAAGCCTAAAGAAAAAGTAGAAGAGCCTTCTTCATTGTCTAACATCCTTCCTGATACTTCAGAGCTCCTAAAAGAAGTGCACAGTTTGGCAACGCAGAATGGGAAACAAAACAAACAAAATGAGGGGGCACTTAGCAGTGAGGTAGCTATTAAAACATCCAAATCTGAGACTTCGGTGCACCCCAAATTGTCTCTGTTACCTCAAACCTTGGACTTGAATAAATGGCCAGTAGAAGACCACAGTTCATCCCAGTTAAACTTACCAGTGAAGAAGGGTTCCATTAGCTCAAGTGCAGCCAAGGCTGACAATAATGAATGTATTACTTTTGTTGATTGTAGTCATTCATCCTCATGTACAAATACTGCATTCGATGTCTTACTGAAAGCTATGGAGCCTGAGCTGAACACCTTAGCACAAGAGTGCCCTTTCAGTGGGATGCAAATAGAAAAACTGAGACCAAATAAAACTGCAAGCGCCTCTTCTTGTCTCACATCCAATACACTGAATGTCCAAAGTCATGCTGCTTTGGTGCAGCCAGAATTTGTAGCTGGATCTCAATTTCTTCCTTGCACTTCACAGACTGTGCATGTAGCAACATCAGGGAAGAGTGAACAAGCACAGGTGCCCTCAGTTGATCACTCACAAGAGCAAGTTCTTGCTAAAGCTGGGCAACAAAACCAACAAATTGCTCCATGTCAGAGCTTCACTAATTCTCTGGTGCAACAGCCGAACCTGGAAAATCTCAAACTCCAGAATATATACAGCATAGCAGTAACCTCTTCAATAATGAGCCCCCAATCCTCTGTTACTCAGGCTTTTTCTCAAAACCAGCTAGTAGCAAAATCTCCGTTGTCAGTTCATCCCTCTAGCTCTACCACCCAGTTATCTATAGCTCCCTTGTACAACTCAGCCCAGATAGCTTCAGTTGTCAGCCATGGTGTAGAACAAATATGTAACCTTCTAAAAGTCCAGAAGCCTAAAAAACTAGGGAAATATGTCTGTGAGTATTGTAATAGGGCTTGTGCCAAGCCCAGCGTTCTCCTAAAGCACATCCGCTCCCACACAGGAGAACGACCATATCCTTGTGAGACTTGTGGATTTTCATTTAAGACCAAAAGCAATCTGTATAAGCACAAGAAGTCTCATGCTCATGCTATCAAACTTGGACTTGTCCTCCAGCCAGATTCTAGTGGGTTTCTCTCCCATGAATCTGACAAAGCACTTAGCATCCATTCAGATGTGGAAGAAAGTGGTGACAGTGATGATGAAGGCACAGCTGATGAAAGACAAGAAGACCAAGGATCATTAGAAATTGAACCTGTGCATGTAGTGAAAATACCTTCCAATTCTGACTCATTGCACAAAGGTAGTCCCATTTCTTTAAGAAATCCGGAATATATGCTGGGTGACTCCTCATTTCAGGACTCATCTATGCAACCAAGGACAGCTTTACCCAAGGTGATCGTTTGCCCTGTTAATGTATCTCCTTTGAGATCAGATAGCCCCAAAGTAGCAGATCCCACCTCTACACTTTCTAAAACACAACAACAAGGGGACTTGAAAGTAACAAATGTGAAACCAAATTTAACACATGTGCTGGTAAATGAATCTGATGCTAAGCAACATCAGAAAACTGAAACAAGTGTTTCCGAGGAACAGCTTGGGACCCCTGTAGGGACAGCAATACATGCGCAACTACAAAGACAGCAGGCGACAGATTGTTCTCAAGATCAGCAAGTAAAATGTCTCTTGAGCCCCAGAAGTTTAGGTAGCACTGATTCAGGCTACTTTTCACGTTCAGAAAGTGCAGATCAGACCATGAGTCCACCAGCTCCATTTATGAAAGGATTGCCTTCTTCCGAAAAAGACTCAAGTAAAAGTTGTGTGCCACGAATGAGCACCACTGTGGCATCTGTTGTGCAAACCATTTGTGCTGACAAGACCTTGCTTTCATCTGGCCAGATGAGACCACCTCTGGCCACAAAAACACTTGAAGAACGCATTTCAAAGTTAATATCTGATAATGAGGCTGTAGTGGATGACAAACAGTTGGATAGTGTGAAGCCACGGAGAACATCCCTTTCAAGAAGAGGCAGTATTGATTCTCCAAAGTCTTACATTTTTAAAGACTCATTTCAGTTTGACCTAAAGCCTATGAGTAGAAGGACTAGCTCAAGCTCCGATATACCAAAGTCTCCTTTTACACCTACTGAGAAGTCAAAGCAGGTTTTTCTGCTGTCTGTACCAACTCTTGACTGTTTACCTATAACCAGAAGTAATTCTATGCCAACTACCAGTTATTCAGCTGTACCTACAAATGTAATACCTCCCCCTCACCCCCTACGTGGAAGTCAGTCTTTTGATGATAAAATTGGCTCCTTGTATGATGACGTCTTTGTGCCAGGACCTGCTACTCCACAGCTCCAAGGCGGGCACCCTCGCACCCTTGTTCGGCAAGCAGCAATAGAAGATTCTTCAGTCAGTGAAGGGCACGCTTTTGGACAAACACGATCTGTAGATGAAAGTTATGGATGCAGTACATCAAGTGAATTTTTAATGTCAAGAAGCAAATCATTTGTACAAGGGTCAACTATGGATAAAAAAAAGTCACAGCAAGGCCGAGGGACAATGTTTGAGTGTGAGACTTGCAGGAACAGATACAGAAAACTGGAAAACTTCGAAAACCACAAAAAGTTCTATTGTTCAGAGTTACATGGACCAAAAACCAAGGCAGCTATACGAGATTCTGAGCACAAGATGGTCTTGAACAGTACACAACCCCAAATTCTTCACTATCGAGTTGCCACTTCAACCGGTGTCTGGGAGCAGACATCTCAGATAAGAAAAAGGAGGAAGATGAAAAGTGTGGGAGATGATGATGATGAACTGCAGACAAATGATACAAGTAGTAGTTTGTCAAAGAGTATAGCTGGGTCAGAGTGTCAAAACAAACTCGGAAATACAATCAGTGTCTCCAAACACACTGCCGCTGTTCTAGGTTCACGTAGTATTTCCCTACAGAAACTGTCACAAGATGAGCTGGAGACTCATGGTGCAGAGCAGACTGTGGGGCCAAATATGATGTTGCATGGGGAGAAGCAGGCTGTTCCAGTGGCACCAGAAAAAAAAGAACTGAAAAGACAAGGGGCTGGGATTTCAGTAATTCAGCACACAAACTCCTTAAGCAGACCTAGTTCATTTGAAAAATCAGATTCATTTGAAAGGGTATCACCAGTTTCCCTTCAGGATGCTAACAAAGCTGTGAAGCTCCATTCCTTGAGTACCATTATAGCTCAAGAGGAGAAGCATTCTTTCCTGAGTGCCTCCCACCGTCCTCAAGTAGCAGAAGCCTCAAGAGTTCAGCTGCATGAACGTCAAGTCACTTCTAATGAAAAGAGTGCACCCATGCAACCACTAAGACTTGTTCGCCAGCATAACATCCAGGTTCCTGAAATACTGGTGACAGAAGAGCCTGATAGAGATCAGGAAAACCAATGCAGTGATCAGGACAAGACAGAAAAATTTAACTGGCCACAGCGTAGTGAAACCTTATCAAAGCTACCCACAGAAAAACTTCCACCAAAAAAGAAAAGAATTCGCTTGGCTGAAATGGAGCATTCTTCTGCTGAGTCAAGCTTTGAATCTACGCTTTCTAGAAGTCTCAGTCGGGAGAGTAGCTTGTCACGTGCATCTAGCTTCTCAACTTCTTTTGATAAAGATGATGTATCTAAGAATGAGAGTGCTTCCAAAGCAGAGCCTACAAATAAATCCTTGGAATTTCTTACAATTCCTACAAGTTCAAATATGCTTAGTGTGCCTGGTCCTCATTTCAGAGAAATGCGACGTGCTGCTTCTGAACAAATTAACTGCACCCAGCCGTCCATGGAAGTTGCCGATTACAGAAGCAAGTCATTTGACTGTGGAAGTGCAGTTCCATCCAAGCCTGCCTCACTTCTAGAGATATCTACTTCTAAACTGACTTCTGGCAGTGGACATGTACCTTTGTTAGAAAGAAGAAGGGGCCCCCTTGTAAGACAAATATCTTTAAATATTGCTCTAGAAAAGAATCAGCCTGATGTCATGTCAAGTACTTCTTTTCAAATAAGTCCTGCAACAGATATTACTTCAGTGTCCTTGCAGAGGTTGCAGGGGTCTGGGAAACCCGAGGAATTGTCTTCAAGTTCTCAGCACCCCAAGACTTACATCAAGCCTTTGCGTGAGTCGCAGTCAGTGAAAAGCAACAACTCTCTTAACCCGTCTTCTAGTGAATGGTCTTTAGGCTCTAGTTTACATCATCCTGGTCAGCAAGCTTCACTCAATCAGTATTCCCAATCAGCTTTCAAGGGATCAGCACTTGGAACTCAGAAAAGCACGAGCATGGTTGCTGGTCAGCATAGTATGCAAGAAGATTGTTTTGCTCCCAAATATCAGCTTCAAGTTAAAGCATTGCACATAGGAAAGCAATATCCTTTAGGTCTTCCAGGTGCAGCTAGCACAGAGCAGACTGGGTCTTCATCAGAAATACATACTAAACTGAATGACAAAGTGCCCAAGCCATATGTGACACCACCCTTGCAACGAACTGCTGCCGATAATTGCAGTGGTGGAATGTATCATGTTGCGCCCTTCATCCCCGTGCGCATTCACAGTAATATTCCATCATATGGTTTGGCTGCTGTTGCACCCCTTCCTCAAATTTTGGTAACACGGGATCAGGTAAACCAGTCTCTCTGTAAAATAAACACTGCATCAGTGCCAACAGTCAAAGATCAAACTCAGCTGCCAAAATCCCACAAAGATCATCTGAGGTGTTTGCCAAGTTCACAGCCAGCATCTGTGTTTGAAAATTTGATTTGTGAGATGGAAAGCAAAAATTCAGCTTCCCTGGGGTCCTCAAATATGATTCAGAAAGTGCCAGTTGGTGGACTTTTCCCTCAGCAGGAAGCCACAGCCTCAAGTAAGCGCATGCTCTCGCCAGCCAATAGTTTAGACATTGCCATGGAAAAACACCAGAAGCGTGTTAAAGATGAAAGTGGAGCTGCTTGCACTACAGGTGCTATGTCACTGCATCCTTTGACCATAAAGGCTAGCGAACCTAACAAGCAAAAAAAGCCACTCTTAGTGCGGCAGATCTGCACAGTTGAGCCCCTAGAAGGTTTCTCATTAGATCAAGATGATAAAAGCACTGGAGCTGGTAATTCATCAGATCTTCTGCTGACTGGTTCAGCTGAATCTGCTCGGTGTGGGGCTTCTTCACTCATAAAGGAGCCTTTAGAATATGATAACCCATCGATCTCTGAAACTGGAAGGTTTGCAGTCAGAAAGTCAGCTGAATCTACTTCTCTGAATATTCAGGCTTCCTTTCTAAATGTTCCAGATAACAGTCAAGAGAGGATTTCCCCAGAAGTGAATGATGATAAGCAGTCGAGTGTTTTGAGCCAAGCAAAATCTGGAGCCACTTTGTCCGCCGTGAATACGGATGATATACAGCGATTATCTTTTCCAAGCCTAAAAACTACAACAAACTTTACATGGTGTTACTTGTTAAAAAGGAAGCCTGTGCATCTGTTGCAAAATGACCAAAAGACTTCAGTTTATTCTTCTTGGTCTGTCAGTCCTGACAATCCCAATCCACTTGGTTTGCCGACAAAACTTGCTCTTTCCCTTCTGAATTCAAAACAGAAAGCTGGAAAACCATCTTATACTCTAGCAATAAGTACCAACTTCAGATCTGACATACTGGTCTACTCAAGCAAGTGGAAGAACAACTTACTTAAGGTACTAAGCATAAAACATATTTATTTTAAGGGGGGAATTCAAGTGTTTATACTAAAGTATTTATATAAGCTCTTAAAAATGAGGATAACTTACCGGTATTTGCATTTGGGAGGAAAACTCGTTGAACTCTGATGGTGCATTGTTAATACTGCTTTATTGCATCACTATATAAATGTTGAGCTATCTTTACCTAGCTAAAATTTTAGAGGTTTATCACATCTCATGAAAGCCATATTCTAATTTAAAAAATTGTGCAGAAAGCCAGGTGCTTCTGTAAAAAGCTTTTGGATATTGTTTGGATACAGTACTTGAAATTCCCAAAAGAGCTAATATTATTCTTTAAAATTCCTCTATTGAATTTGAATTGGAAACTCTATTTTCATGGAATGTTAAGGTGTCTCATACTTCTTCACAGCTCATTTTCCCACAGGGCAAGGCCTACACACAGTGACACATAACTGAGATCATTTAGGAATAGCAGTGTTCTGTCATGTCAGAACTGCAGAGGGGTTTTCTATATGAACACTTCATTGGGGTCAAGAGGTTAAGCCACATGAACCTCAGAAAAGAGGAATGTTTTAATTGCACCAAAATACAATAGGCATTTTGTGCATATAGCTAAAACAAAATTGACTTTCTGCTTTGCCATGAGTCTGTGCCACAAAAAGCATGCATGGACTGCTTTTTTAAAAAAAATATTTTATTATTGGGGCTTAATGAAGGTTACATTTTTATTATACTACTGTACTGTGTTGGCTTGAACAAAAAATTTATAAAGGAAAAGAGAAGATTTTTTTGGAGTTGTATTATTGAATAGAATTTATTTTACAGAGAAATGTAGGCATTAATTTTGAAGCTGGTAGAATAGATGAATGGAAATCCCTGCCAGATCCTAAAAAAACCCAAAGTTGGATTTTTAGGTTTTGCAAACGAGTGGGACAGTGAAATCCCTTTTTGCATTCATCCACTTGCACTCACAGAAGGAATTCCTGCATACAATGATCCCCATCCATCCTTTTATATTTACTTCATCCCAGTATCTAATATTCCAATAACTGTATTTACATCATGTAATCTGTCACTTGTGGCACTTTCATTGAATAAACCTCTCTCTGCGCTCATGTTTCTTATTTTCTGACCCAGTCTAATACTTCACCTATCGATCTTACAACATGAGGAGTAGCATCTAAAACTATGTATTTCCTTGTAGTAGGATGTGCCATTTGGGGATTTTGAAGGAATGACCAGACCTCACACAAGGTCCAGATGCCCAGAAATGCTCTACAAATGCAATAGGAAATTCACATTGTACACTTTGAGCATTTCTTGACTTGGAAAAGAATAGGGCAGGTCCTGCATATACAAAGCTCTAGATGTTCACCAGAGTACAAGAGCCGGCGAATCTTAGCAGTAAAACACAGTTATTGATAATCAGTGTCATTAATTCATTTTCTAGTGCAAGTCTCAAAATGGAAAAAGAGAATTTAAGCTCTCCTTCAAATAAATCTATAAAAGATGCTGTTTTGCAGCTTCTCTAAATGGAGAAAAACCTCCTTTCAGAAACTACCTGCAGTTTTTCTACCAGAGCCATATGCTGTATCTTTGAATGTCGGCCTTTGTTGTATTTCACTATTAGATAAACATATTTTTTACAGGTTTGGGTGGAACATGCCAAATTTCTCACTAGCTATGTTTTCCAGATAGCTGGGATGACGAAGTTTCACTGGTACTGCTAATATCAAGCAGCTGAAACTAGAAGCTATCAGTTAATATTAAAATGTGAGCTTCGAAATAAAGAGATGCAAAAAAATAATTGTAAGATTCTTTTGTCTGCCATTTTGTCTAACTAAAAGCAGATGTCTTTGAGATTCTAAAGAGATTTTCAAGTACACATCCAACATAAATTTCCCCTACCTCAGAAAAAAGTGTGGTAGTCTGATGCGTATGAACAGCAGCAAAGCTTTCCAGATCTTACATCTGACTATGCACATTTAAAGACTGTGCATCTGTTGTCATTGTCTAGCTGCAACTATTTAAGGGTTTTTCAGAATGCAAACGGAATTTTTTAGCATTGTAACCAGTTATAAAAGTATAGCTATGGACCATGAATGCAGAAGAGAATTTGGGGGTGGGCAAAATCTTAATTGTGTATACAGAGCTTGTTCAGACATAATCTTTGAGTAAGAGATCAGGAGTGGCTCACACACATCATCTCCTGAATGAAGTTACCTCTTCTCATGCTTTAAGTACAGTTTTGGATATGTTGGAGCTAATGTTAGCTGAAGCGAAGATTAATTAAGTTCCTCACTTAACCAAGGTCCTTAACCTGCTTCAATCCTTGTTAAGCAAACAAAACAAAACAAAACCTGGCTTCATTTGTTCGGTTAATTTTTGTCCCGTTCACAGTATTTAAGAGATGAGGAAGGAATATAACCACCCCTGTATTGGCCTGAAAAGTTAACAACTATTGATGCTCAAGACAAATTTCTTTGAGATGTGGAATAGTTGACAAAAAAAGTCAGCATAACACACTTACAGCCTGGTCATGTAACCCCTAAAAATATTTGCCCTGATTACTTGAATCTTAACAATGTAGTGTAAAAATGAACATTACTGGTGCTTTACATGAACAGTTCATTTTTTGTGATGTTTCATTTTCTGAAACCATGTGTACCGGTAAGTCTCGGTAGTGTTGTTAAAGTTTTATGTATTGTTGCATGAAATTTCCTGTATTGGTTGGTATAGTCCAACAGTGGAGAACCTCAGGCCCATGGGGATACTAATTTAGTCCACAAGACCATTTCCCCCAAACCTGATGTCATATGTGACATCCGCTATGCAGCAGCAAAAAGAGCATGTTCCTAGTTGATGTTCACAGCTAGCCCCATCAGTGACCAGTAGTAAATGCTATAAGTCATACCACTGAAATATACAACATGTGCAGTATGGTTAGCACTTCATGTTTAATTCACTGCAAGGCATCAGAAGTTTGTTTTCTACATTGACTTGAGGTTTATGCTTCCTGTGATCTTTCTGCTATCTGTTCAGAAGATGGAAATCCATGATGACGTATTCTGCTGAATCCAACCAACCAGGATTTATTGTCTACATTGTCACTAGATGTCTCATAAACACGTTTTATGTAGTTTTGTTATGCTGGATGCAGAGCAAGTCCATGGGGAGATAGCCAGTGTTACTGATATTCAGACTAGACCCATTGAAATAAATGGATTTAAGTTACCTGTCTATTAATTTCAACAGTTTTGTTGAATTACAAATAATTGGACATTTTACAGTCATGGAAAGATTATAAGGATTAGTTTTCAGTTGATAAATGCTTGTCAGTGTAGAGTTTGTCCAGTTACAAAGAGAAATGATGCGGGGGGGGGGGGGGGAGGCGTCAATCAAGGAGAATGCTATGTGGTTGCCACCTAGTGGCCACAAGGCAAAAATGGAACCTATTTA
This sequence comes from Lacerta agilis, assembly GCF_009819535.1. NCBI lineage: Eukaryota > Metazoa > Chordata > Lepidosauria > Squamata > Lacertidae > Lacerta > Lacerta agilis. Next base: position 26,145,878 of record NC_046318.1, read on the forward strand.
AGTCATCCAAGATCCTTATCCATTATAATAACCATAAAGAACTTCATATGGCAAAGCATCACAAGACAAAGGAGGTCCTTTATGGGCATTATAAGTATTAAGGAGCATGGATGACTTAAACAGGTTCCCATTCTTCTCAAGAAACACTTTTAGCCCACCAAATGCCTACTGGATCAGAACACTCCATTTGTTTGCATCAAGGTCACTGGCCTTAGCAGGGGGAGAAAACTATTCACAACTAGAATGTAAAGAGTTAGCAGTGTTTTCTGCTGAAAAGAAATCCCATTCGTATCTAGATGGCGGGTGTTTTGTCATACAGTCTGATCATAAACCTCTTCAGGGTCTGCAGGGAGAGAACAAGCCAGTGATGTCTGCTAGAATCCCGAGATGGGCTTGACGTCTGCATAGGACTACAAATTTGAATATAAGCCAGGTCAAGCCCTGGGTAATGCTGATCCCCTTAGCAGATTTCCACTGCCAGATAGATCAAAGACAGTACCTCAGCCTACTGAAACTGTTTTTCTTATTGAACTGCTATCCACATGCCTGATCAATCCAGCAAAGATTAAACGGGTGACTGGTCAAGATTCTCTGTTATTTAGAGGGTGAAGATTATTAATGGATGGATTGCCGGGGGGGGGGGGGGGCGGCGGCACTATCAGCGTAGGGAGTCATTGGCTATCCAGGATGGATGAATATTATTGGACTCTCAGATAGTTGTACTATCAGGGAATTGTACTACACAATTTCTGCTGTGCTGAATTTGTTGCATGAAGTCCATCCTGGCATTGTATGAAGAAATTAGCATGTAGTTTATGTGTGGTGGCCAGGAATAGACCAGCAGATTGAGACAGGAGTGCAGTGGTGTGGTGCTTGTCAATCTGTCTGTCATGCTCCTTCAAAAGCACCCTTACACCCAAGGGAATGATAATAATGACCTTGGGCAAGACTTCACATCGATTATGCCAGTCCACAGCCCCTGCATCAGATCGTACAACTTTTGCAGGTATGTCTCTGAGACACACTCTGAGATAGAACACCTGGATGAGCCAGAAACACTCAGTTACACTATGCCATTCAGACAGAATCCCCAAGCCCAGGGAGAGGTTGCATTTATAAAAACAAGGGAATTTGTGGGTTTAGACCAATGTTTCGTATTTAGGAAATTATTGTTGTTGTTGTTCTGTTTTTCCCACTGCCTTCTGTATTCTTACTGCCAATGTATAGATTACAGTATATGTTGACAGTATAAACAAAAGGGGAGGGAGTGTAAGATACCTTTATGTGGTTGCTACCTAGTAGCCCCAAATCAAAAGTGTTTCTTGAGGAGGGTTGGAACTGAGCATGTTCAGGGTGTGTGTTCTTGGGAGTGGTTCCAAGATAGATGCTAGACTGAAAATTCTAGAACTGTAAAACAGAATAAAAACTGTAGAACAAACTTTTTTTGTTTTTTTTTATTTGTGTAGCCTAAATGCAGTATATTAAACATATTTTACTTCCTTATACAACTGATATGCTAATTTTCTCTGGCCATAGATATAAGCTTGAAAAGCTGCATTGGGGAATCTCCCCCCCCCCCAACTCCTAAATCATATACAGACGGCTACTTCTGGGCAAAAACATAAACACATGTTCTTTTAAGTATATAACCATATAAACATTTTTGTGATTACTTTCTTTTCCTGTTCTCCCTCTAATGAGCATATTGAATTGGGTGTAGCAATTGTCACAAAAATAAAAGTTAGTTGTATTGTCAACACATAAACAACTGTGTCTGAAAATGGTAATCTTCAACTCCTATTTTGCCAGATACTCACTAGCAATACTAGTTCGGTAAATACATTAATCTGCTTACAATAAGAAACGTAACAATTTACATTTTTTTCAGCGGGCATTAGTTAAACAAAAGGCAGCAAGGGAATTCAGCAATAAAGAAAACTCTGAAATAAGCACTGATCAAGATAATGATAATTCCTTAGCCAAAAGTGAGCCAAGAAGAGTGAAAATATTTGATGGAGGGTAAGTATTCCCCCCTAAAAGTAATGCAATATTTTATTAATATTTTTTATGGAAGTCATGGTAGCTCAGTAGAAAAAGGTGTTATTGTGAACCTGATTAGATCCAGATCCAGATTCTAGTCATACAAGCAACCCAAATGGCTTGGTATGTTCAAAATTACTTGCTCCACAGTATCCCCTGCCTCTCACCCCTAGCCTTGGTTCAGCACTTGTGATGTCAAATCTCCCACCCACATGGCTATTTTTTTCTCCTGGAGTTTTAACATTTAATTCTTCAAACTGAATTTTTAGTGAACGTGGAGTCAAATATCCCAGTTGCAAACCAAAATAACAAGAACCTTAGTTCTGAACAACTAATTTCCTACAAATATGATCAGATGAAACCAGATCATGACTACTTGCATGGTAGGCCATAGTTGGTCCTGTTGGTTCTCCTTGACCTCTCAGTGGCTTTTGATGGTATTGACAATGGTGTTCTTCTGTACTGACTTGGAGGTGGTGGTTGGAGGAACATGCAGCTCCCACCATCAGAACACTCAGTATCTGCACATTCCATTATCTGAACATAAAGAATTGTGCCCAAACATCGCTACATGCATGCCTGATTCAAATATCCAAACAACCAGAGTTTCCCCCCTTCCTTACTTGTTTGTGCTTCACTGGTCAGTGGCAACTATTTTGAAGCAGAAACCATGGAGAGAGGGATGTGGGAGAGAGAACAGACACATCAGGGAGTAGGAGAGATTGGACAAACAAGTTTCCCCCTCTTTTTTGCTGGTTGGCTGCAGCCATTTTAGGACAAACCATGGTGGGGGAGGGGAAAGAGGTCATGGATTAGAAATGTTCCCATTGGAAATAATGGAAATTGTCAGCTTGTTTTGTGAATGCTCACCTAATGAACGATTTCCTGGGAACGCCTGGTGATTAGAAAACAGGACCTGCAAACTGTAACTGTGGTTTCTGCTCTTACCAGGATCTCTACCAGAACTAGTACTAGAATATTGTTGCTCGGCTTTTAGAAAGTGTGATTTCATGTGGGTCCGTTCAGCTATCTATGCTAGTTAACATCTATATAAAACCTCTGGGAGCTGCCATCCAGGGATTTGGAGGATGGCGCCATCAAAACATTGATGATATGTGGCTATTTCCATTCTATTGGAATCAGAAGATGTTGGACTGTCTGTAGCATGGGTAGGCAAACTAAGGCCCAGGGGCTGGATCCAGCCCAATCGCCTTCTAAATCCAGCCCACGGACGGATCAGGAATCAGCGTGTTTTTACCTGAGTAGAATGTGTGCTTTTATTTAAAATGCATCTCTGGGTTATTTGTGGTGCATAGGAATTCATTCCCCTCCAGATAGATAGATAGATAGATAGATAGATAGATAGATAGATAGATAGATAGTCCGGCCTCCCCACAAGGTCTGAGGGACAGTGGACCGGCCCCCTGCTGAAAAAGTTTGCTGACCCCTGGTCTGTAGGCTGTGAAGGACTGAATCCTGTTAAGAAAGAAGTGCTGTGGGTGGGTAGTTCCTGTGTGCGGCCTGTAATGCTCTGTCGTTTGCAATAGAGTCTATTGGTATGTTTTGATTGAAATAGATACAAGTCAAATGAAGAATATGTATATGTTCGTGGGAGAGGAAGAGGAAAATATATATGTGAAGAATGTGGAATACGCTGTAAAAAGCCCAGTATGTTGAAGAAACATATTCGTACGCACACAGACGTCCGTCCCTATCACTGCAACTATTGCAATTTTTCCTTCAAAACTAAAGGTAAGTGAGCTTGTCATGACTTATAGATTTTATTTTTCAACCTGCTGGCAGTTGCTTTTCCAATAAGCATGTTGGAAGTATGAAATAAAGCTGTGGGAACTTAAACAAATTGCAAAAATAAAAGGAGAGCCGTGTTGGCTTATAAGAAATAGTCCGAAACCTAGAGTAAGGGCAATATCCTTTTTAGACTAGATAAAATATAACACTTTCAAATGCAAGCTTTCAAGTTCTCCAGAACTCTTCATTAGATCAGATTGGGCAAGGTGGGAGGTAGGATGTGGGGAGGAAATGAGCAGTCAAAAGACCTTTTGCAGGGAAGGTAGTAGACACATACAGTACAGTATATCCTGCAGGAAGGCATTTTAACTTTTGCCGTCTTTGAGTTCCATACTGGTGTGAATTTGACTGACTTTCCTTTTCCTTCCTGACTGATGATGCCTTGCCCAAGTACCCAGATAGTTATGAGGCCACATCCATCTTCTGCCATTTTAGTATGTGCTCATTCAACAGCAGCATGTCAAAAGAGAATGTGCCTAGCAAGTATTTGTCTCTTAGGTCCTTGTGGATTCTTACAATGTTGTCTTTTGTTGGAAATAGCAGGACATCTGTTGAAGCTATTTATTAATGCAAATTGGAACTTGTTTTCCTAAATTATATTACATCTTGAAAATCCTCATTTAAAGAAGAATTAATGCATCATTCTTAGGAATGAATACAACATTCTCTGATATAGCCTTCAGTGTCAAGACATGTTGTCTACCACTGCACTTGGTTCCATCTTCAAAGCTGAGCTGAATCTAAATTAACTTTATTTAAAAGCCAAAGGGTTGAACCCAACGAAGTCATTGCACAAGCAAGTCTTCCATTCACACAATGGAACTTCCTCTCCCTCTCTTCCCCTCCTCGCACTCCCCCCCACCTGCTCCAGAGAGTTGGGGAGGGGACCCAAAACAGATTTGGGGGTTGCAGGGCCACCCAGGAGGAGAAGAGAGAAGGGAATTTCCACCACATGAGCGGAAATTGTTCTGCCTGTACAATAACTTAGTTGGATGCAACCCAAGGCCATTTTTTATTCTCCCAAGTTTTCAAATGCATTTTATGATTTTTAACATGCTATTATATATTTTGTGTGTATAAAAAATGTTTATACTGACTGCTCTGGAAGCTTTGTAAAAGCTTTGTGTTAACCTTTTAAATAAAATAATAGATAAATAATGGCCCAAGTGTCATTGGCTGCAGAGAGTGACATGCTGAATGTTACGGTCATGTGGTTTTGGTAAAAATGTGCATTGTTTGTCTTTTCTTAAGGAAACTTGACAAAACATATGAAGTCCAAGGCACATAGCAAAAAATGCATGGATCTGGGAGTCTCAGTGGGATTAATAGATGATCAGGATGTAGAAGAATACGGTAAAAAAATACATTTTTTTTAATATTTAGAACTTTTCATGTATTTGCTTTTCTTTTCTAAATATTTCCCTTCCTCTCTGTTCAAACCTTTTATTAGATTGCTTTCACAGAACAGGCCTTATCAGTTATAATTTTCACTCACCTACTAACTTTCCCTGTATGATAAGGTTCTAGAAGGTATTTGGGATCCCACTGTCCTCTCAGTCCCTATGCACATATACTGTAGTTTCGGTACCAGGAGATCCTACATATATATGTGTATGAGATTCCCCTCTGAAGCCAGATCTCATTTGAATCACAACAGAACCCATGTTCATTATCTCTCGATTCAGCTGGTATATTCTACACCTAATGATGTCGCCATGTACAGAGATTCAAAGGGAAGGGAGTAGAATTAATATCTGAACAGATCTTGTGCATTTCACTTACTGTTCAGTTATTGGAGCAGATACAAATGGATCGTGTCCCCACAACATATTAGAGGGACTATGCACTATAGAATATGTGTATCAATTGGCTCATTATACTGGGCCTCAGCCTTTTAGTGCCAGTTGTCTGATTACATTTATCTAAAAAGTCTAGAGGAATACATTAGCCAAATTTGCAGATAATTATCTTATTTATTCACAAGCCCCAAATGAGGTGGTGGAATTCTCAGTTAGCAGAACTGAATGGGCGTAGCAGTTTCTGGCTGCAGATTTGTTTGCTTTTAGGAGATGGAGAGGAGGGAGGGGATACTGATTTTGAATTATCCTTTGTGGGTTTGTTTTTTTTTTTTTAACTTCTCTGCTAGTAGAGAACTAGCATAGAAAGGATAAGTCTCAATCTCCAAGGTAGTAGATTTTCTTTCTTTCTTAGGGGAGCAATCAAAAATTGCATTTTTCCACCTCAAGTCTTGAGTTGTATTGTCTACACTTTATGTAGACCAGGCACTCTTCATCTGCAGTGATTTCTGTAGGATTTACTGTGCACTGAATTTTAATTGGTGAACTGGCACAGTCCCCAGAATGCTGGAGAAGAATAGAGTATGTAAGAGGATACATGTTGCATCACATTTTTGTTTGGGTGGTTATATAAACGGCGCAGTTCCTATATGTGAAAAATGCATTCTAATTCATTCAAATAAATTATATTGTCATAACAATGGGGTATGAACATCAAAATTATTACATGGTTGTAATAAAAGATGCTCAGGCCTGCATTATTTTGTTGACCTTTTTGAAATTTAATAAATAAAATAAGTACATTAGAATTAGGTTTGCATTCTAAACCAACTTTCAACCAAGGTATGGCTTAGCACAGTTTTTGTTTAGGCCTCCAGGGTGGAGACTTTGACCACTCTGTTCCTCCCTAGTTGTCTTGCTATTACATCGTGCTGAGATAAGCCATGCCTTGGTTTAGACTGTCATCTGAATCCAGGCTTGTGGTTTAGGTCTCCTGGACAATAAACAAACCATGGGTACAGTGTGTAGTCAGTTTGGTGTGTGCTTTTGTCAGTATGATATATGATACCTTTGCTTCTGTTCTGGGGGGATATCCCCCCCTTTTAAAGTATTTTCCTGATTTGTGCTAAATTGTTTATTGTGGAGTGGTGTATATTATTTGAAAGAGGCAGAAGGGGTAAAAGATTAATGTACTTGGTCTTTCTTAGCAGCCAATAGCAGAGTACTATGAATCGACATGAATTCGGTTCTTAAAGATGTAGGAGAGGTGTTCTCTCAAATGTCAAACGATACTTTACTCCACTTGACACACTTGTCACTACGATACCTGAAGTTTAAAACAAGTGTACAAACCATTCCTTTAGAGACTAATAGAAGCAGTGCATTCTGAAAAGTATCCCAATAGGTTCTTTGTTTGCAGCCAGCAATCCGATTCTGCTGCACATGCAATTCTCTGAATTGCTGCCAGTATTTTTATTGAACCAATTATAGTTTAAAGTATCCTGGAAGCTTTTAGACCTCCTGCAATACTTCATCATCATAGTGGATGAAAATGTTAATAATATTGCTTTATTAAAATACACTTATACATAAAACTCTTGAGTATCTCCTTTCTCAAGTTCTAACCCAGTAGCAAAATATTAGGTTGATAGGAACAGACTGCAGTGAAAACCATAATAGAAATTAAAACAACCGTATCAACATGTCTCTAACACATTCATATTTCTGTTGTTTGATTTTTCACTGCCAAAGGCAGTATAGTGTAATAGCTTTAATTCTAAACTTGTTAGGTTGCACAGAATTTGAATGTGAGTTTGCCAGAGACAGTTGGCAGAAGGGGCCAAATATAGCTTGTGGAGAGCATTTATGTGAAGCTCTTTTAACAACACTTCTACCGATTCCATTTATTTTCCATGAGGCTTCTCAGCACTATATGAATTGGGGATTTATGGCAACAGGGCTGGGTGGAGTGTGGTGGTGTTCTTTGTTTGTTTTTGGATTTGCCACCATTTGGGTATTGGTGAATACCACTTAGTTTCACCTTTTATGTTCCAAATCACTCTTGCATCTTTCATCTCCTAATCCAAAGAATGCCCTTTACGCCCAAAATACAGGGCTACTATGTTTGGAATGCTGGCTTCTGAACTATGCTGTCAGACCAGGTGAACCATTCAGTGTGACATACTTCAGCTTAGGGATATCAGTTTTCACAGTGCTGGCCCAAGTTTTCATTATGTGTTCCTCTAAATTAGGTGATTAACGCCTCAATCCTATGTACATTTTTGAGGGGGAATGTCCTGTTTGGTAGAACTTGACATTTTTCAATGTAAGTATGTTAAGGATCGCAGCTTAAAGGCGCTTATCAGGGAAACTTACTTCCTTATGTTTAGGGCAGAGCTGTCAAACATAAGGCCCAGGAGACTTAGCAGGCCCTTTTAGTGTCCCTATTGTGGTCCACAAGACCTTTATAGATTTATTGCAGGGTTAGGAGGCATGGGGAAATGGTCTGACCTTCAGAGAGCTGCTGCTACATCAGACCTCAACATTGCTGCCGCCCCCTAAAATTATCAGTGCAGGAGTGTGGAATCAGCCATTTTCTTGCATTTTGGCCAAGAAGGAAGGATGTGGCCAATGGAGGAGAACTGAATGATGGGAATATATAGCTGGCAGGATATGAAGGCAGCTGTATTTTGCATGTAAATGCATTTGGGAAGGCAATAAGTGACATTATGAGAAGGGGGTTCAAGTTATAAGAGTTGCCAGTTGGTGCACAGGCCTGGAGGAGGAGCTACTGGCATCTAGAGGTAGCAGTAAATTAACTAAAGGACTTTGGCAGTTAAAACCCTCTGACCAGTTTAAAAAAATAATGTATAAAGATGGACTCTAAATCAACAGAATATGATCCTTATTATTTGTTCTTTACAAGATAATCTTGTGCAGATACACTCTTGAGCAGCAGCAGAGAGCTGGCAGTAGATAATCCTATTTATTTGTAGCTTCAGCAATATGGATATGGAGTATGCTGCAGTTTCCCACCAAGACAGCTATGTGGGGAGATCTGTATCTGTCAGGTGCTCAGACAGCGGTGGAGGAGACTAAGGGCTTGGGTTGTTTAATGCAGGCCTGCATAGAGCAGTCAGTAGGGAGTCTTTCAAACAACTCTTTAAACACCTTTTTATAAAAACGTTTCTGCAGCTATCAAGCCCTTTATTTATTATCATTTCAAGGCAAACATCAAATCATCAGGGGCTTTTAGGTTTTTCCAGTCTGGGCTTCCCCAGAGTATGTGATGCAATAAAGATAATAAAGATAATAATATCAAAATAAATAATTTGGTCAGTAGGCTTTAAAAGTAAGTCTAATCTTAAGTGATTAGGTATATTCAATTATGTGTATGAAAGAATAGACTCTTGTATTACCAAAACTAGTCTCTAGAATAGATATGGCTGCCAAACTATCCATTCTGGGATTCCAAAAGGCCGGCTTTGAAAGCCTAAGACAATGCATGAGAAGATATTTTCATGACAGTAGATGTTGTTTATACTAGAGGATATGAAGACATACCAACTTATTTACAATCAGCTAAATTGGGCATTACACCATGTCCAGTTCTATCTCCTCAAAGGATAGTGTCCAAAAAATGGGTGCCATTGTTGCTGGTGCTAATGTGACTGTTGCCGCCTAATAAGTTTCTTTGACTTATTCTTCTGGAAGTTTGTCATCATTGCCCCTTATTTAAAAAATGTGTTGTTGTTGTTGTTGTTGTTGTTGTTGTTGTTTAGTCGTTCAGTCGTGTCCGACTCTTCATGACCCCATGGACCAGAGCATGCCAGACACTCCTGTCTTCCACTGCCTTCCGCAGTTTGGTCAGACTCATGTTGGTAGCTTCGAGAACACTTTCCAACCATCTCACCCTCTGTCATCCCCTTCTCCTTGTGCCCTCAATCTTTCCCAACATCAGGGTCTTTTCCAGGGAGTCTTCTCTTCTCATGAGGTGGCCCAAGTATTGGAGCCTCAGCTTCAGGATCTGTCCTTCCAGTGAGCACTTAGGCCTTATTTCCTTAAGAATGGATAAGTTTGATCTTCTTGCAGTCCATGGGACTCTCAAGAGTCTCTTTATAGTAAACATAAATAAAATATCCTGATCCTTATCAATAAGCTCATGATCTCTTGACCATGATGATTGGGCATTGGAGTCCAGCAACTTATGGAGGGCACTACGTTGGGTCTAAATAATATAGATACAACTAATGAAGGAGCAGGGTGGAAGAGAATACCCTTTGTGATGTTCCTTGACTAGCCAGTTGTATTTGGCTGGGTATATCAGGACTAAACATAGGGTTGCCACTTTTTACTTTTCCATTGCCTGATCCTTCTTTTGTCTTGTTCACAGCTCTTTTGCTGTTCAATCAAGTGTTTTGCAGTGGATGTGTTTTTTACTAGTACAGAATGGTAGCTACACACCCTTATTTTGATATTCTGTAGGTAATTTTATGTTTTAATGGCTATATAAAATGAGGGTAACAGTGTTTTGAAAGTTATGATTCCACTTCGGTGGGGTTTTTAAATTTAAAAAAAAGCATGCCACTATTTATTGAGGTTTGCAAAGAGCCTTAATACAGAATAAAGCTTCGCAAGCTCTATCCAAGTAGTTGAAAAATATAAGACATGAGTACTGTGCTACACCATTTGCTTTATCCATTTGTATACGTACCATATCTTGAACACAAGTGTGTTTGTCAATCTTTGCTAATGCTTAACAGAAGCCGTTAATGTTTTGCTGAACATTTTAAGCAGAATGCTTTTAGCTCTGCTGTAAAGGTTGCTTTGGCAGTGGGAAGGGAAGAAAAGGGTTCAGAGTCTTCAAACACCATCATTAGCAGCTTATTATAGACATCAGTGGGAACACCTGCAGCAAGAAGAGAGCTTCACAACTTACTGCTGCCCAACAGTGCTGCATTTAAAGGATTATTCTTATTTTCAGAATTGTCATGGCAGATACAAGTAGCAGTATACGTAAAGGTCATTTCATCATTTCAGATGATTTAGGATTAGGTTTGTGAGCAATAAATAGATGTTTCTCAATTGTGCAGGATCCATGTGTCTTCCCCCCCCCCAAGCCCGTTGTAATTTAATTTCCCTCCTAGCTAATTCAAATTGAAATATTTTATCATTCCTTCTTGTTTTCTCCAAGCAACCATGTAGACTGTTGCTGTACTTAATGTGTTGATTGTCAGTTGAATGCAGTCACATGTTGCACTGCGGAGGAAAGCCATTTAAATGAAACTTGTTGTTCTGGGTTGTAATTTGCAACACCTATAGAAAACCACCTTTAAGATAACGTACAACCCTTCCCTCATTTACATATCCATATTTTATGGTCTCTTAAAAGTCACTAGAATAGATTTGTGAGTGGTTCCTGTATAGAATGAGCTTGAGCACCTGGGAACTATAAAAACTTACAGCTTGAATTAAGGTGTTTGGGGTTTCTTTCTTTCTTGGTAATGTGAGGTTTTAATTTTAAAAGCTGTAGGGGAGAAAAGTAAACATTGAAACCTGCGCTTAATTTTCTTCCTACTTGAAATCTATAAGTTCCTGGCCTTCGGGTGTGAAAGCATTTCTGCTGTGTGATCAAAGTTCTCAGTCTGCTTTCCTTAGTAACTTTTCTGTTAACAGCAATAGATTGTAAGGAGTTCTTTACATTTCTAATAGTTCAGCAAAAAAAAAAAAAAAGATAGAAAGATAGAAAAACATGGGATATGAAGCTGGGTTATTTAACCAACCACACTTTGTTGTAAACCACGATCTCTCATTCATACATTATGATGGGTCATGGCTTGTGGAAAGTGAAGCTGACCACCATAGAAGCCTTTTTTCCAACCATCCAGGAGGAGGAAGACCAAGAAAGGGGGCTTTCCTTGGGCTTGTTCCAGCTCATGCATATAAAGGAGCTAAAACATGAAGTGCAGAAATTATATTCACAAATGCATGATTGCAAACCTGTTAGGGGTGTGCACAGACCACAGAGTTTGGACCCCAGCTCAGTACTTTGGGAAACAGCCCATCTCAGTCCAAGGCACTGTGGGGTTGTTCGGTCCAGCCTGGCCTCAGAATCTGTCCCTGGGAAAAAAAGGCTTTGCCCTCTCCTCTCTGCGCCCCTCCAATTTGTTACTAGGAAATAATAATTAGAAAAAGATGACTGTTTTCCTTTTGGCAGACATGAATAAAATTTGCAGTCAAAGTAGCTTCTCCAAGGTTGGCAAAGCCTGTCAGATTACAGACAATTAGGTTCAGGGGTTTTGTGCTGGGCACTTTTAATTATTTTTTAAGGGGTCTAATAGCAGATGAGCTTCTACTGAATGGGGTGACTATGGGTGTAAGAGCACTAATGTGCAGTTAAGTTGGGAAATGAAAAAGACTACATCCCTCTTGTTATAATTGTTAAACATAACTAGACTCTTAAGTTTTAGGCAACAAGATTACCAGTATATTGAATCATGCTCTAAATGTGTGCATTTAATTTTGCCCTCATAGGTGAAAAGCAGCGGCTGGGTTATGATCGGTCTGGATTTGATGCAGAGGATTCAGAAGGGCCAGACGATGATGACAATGATAACGAAGATGATGATGAAGACAGCCAAGCTGAATCAGTTTTATCTGCCACTCCCTCCGTTTCAGCCAGCCCACAACATCATCCATCTAGAAACGTTTCTCAGGAGATCTCAAGTGCTGATGAAGAAATCAGAATTGCAGATTGCTTTGCTGGGGTTCACACAGACTCTATGGATGGGCTGCCCAAAGCACTTCTCACAAAGATGACGGTACTTAGTACAGTGCAGTCGGACTGCAGGAGCTCAGGGCCACTGCTTACAGCTGTTCCCAGAGAAGCAAACGAAGGACAAGACAGAGCAACAGGCACAGATCCTGCTGTCTCCTCTGAGACTGTTCCCAAGTCTCCATGCCATCAGATGTATGTGGACTATCCAGAAGAAGCATTGGGAAGTTCTGCTATTGCTCCTACTGTTACGACAGTAACTTCCAAGGTGAACAGATAATTCATTTCACTTGTGTTAGGTGTAATCTGTACACCAATTGCACAAAGTATAGAATTAACTCGAACCCTGCAAAAGACCCAACCAGAAGCCCACGTGGGATGCTCACAAGCAGGACATGAGCACAACAGGGCTCTCCTTGCAGCTGATCCTCAGAAACTGCTATTCGGAGATATACCACCTCCAACAGTAGAGGCAGAACATAGCTATCATGGCTAGTAGCCATTGGTAGAGTAACACACATGTTTCATGAAGAGCAGATTAACACACACACTTCCAAGTTCATTGCTGGGAGGCAAATAATGCTACCCATACATATATGTATAAATACTTATAAACTACTATTCAGCCAGGCTTGACCCATGCTTGGAAACAGAGCTTCCCCATTACCAGCAATAGAAGGAGAAAGAGTCTGAATTTTGTCATAGCTAGCAATGCAAAGAACCACGAGCGTGCAAAACTATACCATATAGAAGTACTTTTAAAGCTGCTATATATCTGCATGACCTATGTGACTCTTTGGAAATCAAATGCACTGAAATAGCACATTCTGATTGACTTCTATTTTTTTTTTAACAATAGTAGAATATTAGCAAACATATCTCTTTTAGAAAATTGGTTTTTGAGCTGTGTTGGGATGGAGGAAGGGACAGAATGGTTTGGGCCTTCTTGTATTTACCGTATTTTTCGCTCCATAGGGTGCACCAACCCATAGAGCACACCTCGTTTTTAGAGGAGGAAAACAAGAAAAATATATTTTTCTTCCTCTAAAAGACTGGGAGGGGCAGCGGAGGGATGCTGCTGGTTGTTCCCCGCCAACTCCTTAGCAAATACAAGCCTGCTTTGGCGAACGGGTTGGCGGGGAGCAACCAGCAGCATCCCTCAGCCGCCTCTCGCTGAACGCGACGGAGGTGGGGGGCGGCGGAGGGATGCTGCTGGTAGCTCCCAGCCGCCTCCCTTCGCAAAAACAAGCCGGCGGGGGAGGCGGGGGGAGCCCAGAAGCAATGCTGTAGCGATAATACCAGGCTCCCCCCGCCTCCCCCGCCGGTGTCAGAAGGGGCAGGGGGAGCCAGGCAGCATCACTACAGCATCGCTACCGGGCTCCCCCTGTCTCTCCCGCCCCCTTCCTACACCAGCAAAGGGGGCGGAGGAGGCAGGGGGAGCCTGGTAGTGAGCATGCTGGCAGCGTGGGGGGGGGGAGAGATGTCCGCGGCGGCAGGGGAAGGCGGAGCAGCCTGATTTCGAGCTGCTCCTCCCTCCCACACCACTGGAAGCCATGGCTCCGGCAGCAGAGGCATCCCTCCACTCGAGGGATCCCGCTGCAGTAAGTGCATTCGCTCCATAGGACGCACAGACATTTCCCCTTCCTTTTCAGGAGGGAAAAGGGTGCGTCTTATGGAGCGAAAAATATGGTGACTAGAAACAAAGGTGGCTCTACTTTGGCCAATAGAGGAAGCAATCTGGGCTGCCAAGGGCAAAGAATGCTCCAAATGTTCAAAGCAGAATAGCCACAAATGGAACTAAAAAACAGGAGACTCAGCAGAATCTGTCAAAAATGATCAACATGCAGCACTTAGGGAGGAGTGTTTTTTTAGAGGATGCCCAACTCTCCTGTGGTTGGCTGCTCTCACATCTTAAGAAATAAACCTAGACAATGTTGTTTGCTTATTGATGGTTTTTAAATTATTATTCTTTCTGTTACACTAGAGCATAACTTCTACAAGACTTCCTTCTCCACCCGTTGACCGGAGTACACAAACCTCCACAGTTGTTCCTTCAATGGCCTCGCCTTTCTCAGAGATGCAACCGCAGAAGCCCGAGGAGCATCAGCAACAGATCATGAAATCAGCACCTCCTCAGACTCACCTGTTTAGCCACCTCCCTTTGCACTCGCAGCAACAAACCAAGACCCCTTACGGGATGATTCCAGTGGGCGGAATCCATGTGGTACCTGCTGGCTTGGCCACATACTCTACGTTCCTCCCCATTCAGGCTGGGCCGGTACAGCTCACTATTCCTGCCGTTAGCGTGATCCACAGAACTACAAGTGCACTTGGCGACCCAGCATGTGCAATGTCTGGCACTGCAAATCATCTCAGCGTTGCTGAAGTGAACAGCGTTGTTCCTTGCATCCCAATAGGCCAGATCAATGTACCAGGAATCCAGAGCCTGAGCGCACCAACCCTGCAGCCCCTTCAATCGTTGAGCATGGAGACGGTGAACATCTTAGGCCTGACGAACACCAACATCACTCCGCAAATACACCCTTCGGGATTAACGCTGAACGCCGTAGGCCTACAAGTGTTGGCTGCAAACCCTTCCCCTCAGAGCAATTCAAGCCCTCAGACACACATTCCAGGTCTGCAGATATTAAACATAGCACTGCCGACTTTAATCCCTTCGGTCAGCCCTGTGACTGCAGATGGGCAGGGCATTCCAGAAACACCAGCTTCTAGTAGCAAAGCTTCTGAAACTTGTCCACATCAGGGTCCTGCGAGTGTCGCTGGCGATGCTGCTGCTGCTGCTCCAGTCACCAGTGCTACATCTCCTCAGGTGGGACCCGCCAACCAGCAGTACAGCATTGGAAGTCGTTTGGAGGCTGATCCTTCAAGCGAGTACCAACGGCACGATAGCCCAGGTAAACTGGACACTGAAAAGCCTGACTCACAGAGTCATACGAAACCAAAGTGCAATATCAATTCTGTTCAGGTCGAACAGGCTTCTGCTTCAGAGCCTCCTATGAAGGTGAATTCTGACGTTTTACCCAATTGCCCCAGACATCGGACTGTCTCTCTAGATAGACAAGCGCATAGGCGGAAAGGGTTGCCCGAGAGGCAAAATACTGTGGAGTTTAGTGACGGCAGCAGCGACGATGAGGACAGACTTATAATAGAAACCTAGGGTTTTTTGGTTTTACGTTGGGTTGTGTGTGTGTGTTTTTTTTTCGTTGTTTTTTTTAAAGTAACAGGTTTTCTTGCAAACCTCCCTTTTACTTAAAGCACATTTTTTTCTGACACAAACTCATTACTAATCTTTGTGCAATCATGAATTTTTGACCAATAATTGTTGTTTCTTGTCAGCTCCGGCCATTTTTGTACATGTTGTATAGACAATTGTGCCTTTTTTTGGAGTTTTATGTTTAGAATACTGTACAGATTGTCAAAATTATATATATATTATATGTATATTAAAACCAAGTAGTTACTTGTGTTTCGTAAGTAAAACAAAATAAATAAAAAAATCTTACGTCTGATGAAATAAACGATTAAATTATATGTTGCACTGTTAAATGTAAATTTTTATGGCTGTGGGGCGAAGTTTGTGTGTACAGATTTGAGTATGTACAACTCCATATTTATTGTATTCATATTAGTCTTGGGGAAAGGGTCTGTCCATCTTTCTTGTGTATGACTTTAGCTTTACACTTAAAAACAAACTCCCGTATCTGTGTTATTGAATTATTTCAGTAAAATTTTTGTTTACTGACTTTATCACTGCTCAAGTTGTGCCTTCTTCATGCAAGTGAGCCAGCAAGAAATAATTAACTTTCCACTTAGCCCCCCCCCCCCAACACCACAATTAGGTTCTTTAAAAGCTTTAGAAAATGGATGAACTGTCTATTAGCAGTGGTTTAAAGAGAACTTCCAGTAGCGGCATTTTTCCTTCTTTCCACCATTTTTTTTAAAAGAAAAAACATTCACAAGGAACAAATGTCCCCTTTCTTGTAAGGGACATAAGTCTCCTAATTTTCATATTCGAGGTACCTGTTCTTTAAGTAAAATTAAAGCTATTTTTAATTGAAGCCTGCCTGTCACAAGAAGGCATATTTACATTTGTGACTATGAAAAAACTTTGTGTTATCTTTCTTATGTTTGCTGTCAAACAGAAGCATAAAGCCATGTTTTATTAAATTAAAATATGGTTAAGAAAGAAAAGAATAGCTTTTGTGTCTCACTTTTTTCATTCACAAGAGTAAATGAAAACCATGTTGCTGCAGCCTTTTTTTCCCAGTTGCTTATCTTCTCAAGCTCCCCCTGTGGTTTCCAAAGAGCCTTTCACAGGTGAATATTTTAGACAATAAGAATATATTTCCTTTTTGAAAGCACTTTTTATTTCATTCAGCAGTGCAAGTCAGTAGGAAGTATGTACTCCCACCGACTTTTTATCCCAGAAGGAGCAGACAGTGAATAGTCATCACATAGATTTGTAGACTGCAGGTGGGGGGGGGGGTGTCTTTCTGTATCATATATTACATAGCCAGTGTGGTGTAGTGGTTAAGAGCGGTAGACTCGTAATCTGGTGAACCGGGTTTGTGTCTCCACTCCTCCACATGCAGCCGCTGGGTGACCTTGGGCTAGTCACACTTCTTTGAAGTCTCTCAGCCCCACTCACCTCACAGAGTGTTTGTTGTGGGGGAGGAAGGGAGAGGAGAATGTTAGCCGCTTTGAGACTCCTTCAGGTAGTGATAAAGCGGGATAACAAATCCAAACAACAACTCCTCCTCCTCTTCTTCTTCTTCTTCTTCTTCTTCTTCTTCTTCTTCTTGAATTGCTAAAGATGGTAAGGGAAACCTGCCACTAATGCCTAATCTTTGATTATCCTAGAAAGTGCAGTTACAGCCTCTCACTTTTGTGAAATAAAGTTGGAAATTTCATGAAGAGCAACAGCAGCAACACTTTTCACCAAAAATGCATCACAGTTGAGGCCATAAGATGTAGGCAAATTACACACATGCAAGAAAGTGATGCCTGGTTGCAACTGAGGTCTGAAAATGCAGGTCTAAGATCAGTTGAAGGGTACCCCCAATGTGTGATCAATCATTTTTAGGAGGAGTGAACCCCTTCCAGCACTTGTTGAACATTCAGACAGAAGAATTTCTTTCTTGCCTGGATTTAGTTTCATGCATGCAGCCTTTTGTCCCTAGCTTAATTCTATTCCCATAGCTCCAGCAGTCATGCATTACTTGCAGTGCTTAAAATATGTAGGAAACCCCCATCTTCAAAGTAAGGGGGGAGGAAGAAAGATGGTACAGAAATGTGACTGTGCTTGCAATTCAATGAGAAGCCACCTAATTTACACTTCTCAAACCAATCCTTTGAAATCCACACGCCTTCCAATTTTGTGATGTAGTTCTCCAGCCAAACAATCTGCACAAAAATACAGAGACTAGGGGCAGTAAAATGCATATATTTGTGTAAATAACAAAATGCATTACAATCGTGAAAAATCGCTTTTTAATGGATATATTGCTATATTAGTCAAAACTGCATACAAAAACATGTTTACTGGGAGAAATCTGTACTAAATGCTGACTACTTTTCATGATGGTTTCTTTCAAAAATCACGAATTGCTTTGGAAATGTGGAGCAACAAATTTTAGGTTGGAGAAATAAGGAACTCAGAGTATCCAAATAGATTCATCCACCCCTACCTGTGTGCAGCATCTAACTTCAAAAATCCAGTGGAACTGCCTTTTATCTGGATGCTCTGGACTGTTACCATATGTTTAGATTTTAAAAAAGAACAACCACTAATTTCCCAGGATTACACTAATACTGTATGGGTCTGTCTGGGGGCAGACAGCAAAGTTTGGCCAACAAGTTGTGAATAACTGGTGCAGCTGAGTGTAGAAATATTCACACAGAGATTCCCTCTGAAGCAAAAAACAGGAAAAGATGCTGCATTCCTAAAGTTCACTCAGGGAAGGAAAAGCCTATCTTGAGATGAGTTCATTAGCCAGGCATGCTTAGCTTGATTTTGTAATACAAGGTTTGTTTTGGTCAAGAAGGTCAAATGTTAAGGCTTGTTTGATTCACCGCTGCTGCTGCTGCTGCTGCTGCTGCTGCTGCTGCAAAGAGGTAAGTAACCTTAGTTTGTATGAAGTCACTTGTATCACAGGAAGGTGCTGCTTTTGTCATAATGACTTAACGTTATTATTAATTTTACTTGCATGTTGCTTCTTTTTACAAAATGTAAACTCAAAGCGACTTACAATATAATACTAATATTAAAACTAGTATCAAGCTAAAACAAAGCTAAAGCTAAAAACATTTTTTAATAAATAAAAGCAATCTAGCATATCCCATCCACTAAAAGAGGCCACAATATCTAAACTCTCCAAGTTAAAGGCCTAAAGCCTGACCGAAAAGAGATGTTTTTGCTTAGCATCTAACAGCAGCTAATGACCCCCTAAAGAGAGCATTCTAGAACCAGGGAGCCACCACTGAAAAAGGCCCACTTTTGTGCTGCCACCCTCTGGACCTCCCTCAGGGCAGATGGAGAAACACCTCAAATAAAAAGGAAGATGGCAATTCTGGAGGGATTGTGTTGAGCAAACCACTTGACCTTTTAGCTGCTGTTCTCCTAGTTGTTACCTTGCTTCTGCTGTATTATTGCATATTGTGTTTGTTGTTATCTTGATTGGTAATTTTTTATTGTGCAATTTCATTTTCTTAGGCATTTTCTATGGAAAGGCAGGGCAGAAAGCGTGAGTGCATGGAGCCTAATCTGCAAGGGAGCATAATTTGGGAGACGGAACAGGACATATCCTAGTAGTGCCAAAGTGAAGGCCAAATCCTTAGCTTATGATTTCCTTAACTTTTGGGAGCACAAGTAAATCCAGACGATTCTTAACTTTGAATGTGATAGGAGTATTAAACGGTAGGGTGTTTGATCCTAGTTCTGTTAGAGCAACATGACCATCAACCCCTCCCACTGATTCACCCTGTGCCCCACCCACATACAGGTGAAACTCGAAAAATTAGAATATCGTGGAAAAGTCCATTTATGTAAGCAATTGTTTTCATTAGCTACTGGAGTTTAATATATAAGATAGACTCATGACATGCAAAGCGAGATATGTCAAGCCTTTGTTTGTTATAATAGTGATATTATGGCGCACAGCTGATAAGACCCAAAAGTTGAAATTGTTAATTTGGGGTTCTCATCAGCTGTACGCCATAATCATCACAATTATAACAAATAAAGGCTTGACATATCTCGCTTTGCATGTCATGAGTCTATCTCACCTTTTAAGTTGAATTACTGAAAGAAATGAACCTATCCACGATATTCTAATTTTTTTGAGTTTCACCTGTATGCTCCGGATCGGGGAAAACTGCACTGATAGAACCAGTGACTACAACCCACAGACAGCAAAACGTGGTGTATGATTCAGGCCTCGCGCATCTAACTCCCTGCTGGGAGCCCCTTGTTCCTCACTTCTTCGTGCCTATATGTTAGGAATTTGTTCTCCATTCATATTTTGTCAACTCTTTTTTTGTCAACTTAATTAACCCATAAGACATGACTGACTTGAGAAACATGAGACCCGATCAATTCAGATGGTGTGAGATCAAAAAATGAACGTTTCTTTGGTGTTTCTTATATCCCTGACCCCATCTGCTGATCTCCAATATCATTAAAGAGATTTGGATCCAGAGGCAGTCATTTTTAGAGCTGAGCCACTGAAATAATTGGTCATTCAAATAGCTCAGCACAAACCTCTTCCCCCGCAAACCTTTAAAAAAGCACCACAGTAGCAACTCTCATGTAAACGTACTCTTTTTAATAAGATCTCCTGCAGCAGCACTCAAGAAACTAGCAGCTGCTTGGGGAGCAGAGGTTCCTTCTAAATTCATTCATGGAGTTGCAGGCTTGAGTGTGAACATTTGGGAGAGAATTATTTTTAAAACTTTCAAAACACAAAGCTCCAGAAAGCATCCAAGCCAGAAAAAAATTAGTTTTATGTGCGTCTTTTCCCTCTCTCTCAAATTTGGAGGAACCAGTTAATAATGGTGGCATTGTTGCTTTACATATGTTTTTTGTGGCACAATTTAGTGGTAATAGTAGAAATCTTCTACTAGGTATGGGGGAGATAATTGCTTCAGGTCACCTTTAAAAGTGAAATTATTTAATTTGCTCTTTTCCAAAACAAGACATGAACTGAAACGCAGCCATCCTTCCATAATTCCACACTTCTCCAAATTTTTGCAGTGTAGTTCCCAAAATGTGGAATTCCCAAAATGTGGAATTCTGGTGCATCGAGCATCCTTGTTAAATACCGTAGTTTCTGCCATTTGCCAAGATGCAACTTTCTGCCCTGGTCCTTAACAGCTAAAGAGTTCTGTGGGGCAACCTCTGTTGTCTGATGCACAGTCTTTCATTTGTTTTAAATTATTTTGTTGGATTTTATGAGACGATAAGGTGGCAATCTGTCCTGGTATCTGGGAGTTACCTGGGAAGAGGAATGGATTATTCAACCGGCTCTGTGAGGGGAATAGATGTCTCCTAAGAACTCTCAGCACCCTTACCAAGGTACTACAGCTCCCAGGATTTTTTTGGGGGGGGGGAACCATGACTATTTGGAATGCTATGATACTGCCTTAAATGTATAGTGCAGATGGGGTCTGAAGTCATGTGCCTGAAGCTCAGCATGGAGGGTGCCTGTCTAATATCAGTTGGGAAGGAGCACCACAAGTTTGGGGCACAGTACTGAATGCACGATGAGCAGCCAGAGCCCTGTGATGGGTCAATTGCTTCATGAAGTGGTGGTGGTGTGGCATCAAAGAGACCAAAGCCCTGCTTTTTTTTATTTACATATTTATCTCTTTTAAAAAAAATCATAAAGTGGCTGACAGCTAGGATAATAAAATATAATCAGTACAAACCAGATGGTAACAGGCAGCATACACCCAAAATAAACAAGTCAGCATTAGCAGACAATCATAAAAAGCCTTCTGGACATTTTTTCCCCCAAGTTTCAAAGTGTGTTCTAAAGAAGAATAAAAAGGACAAAGACTATGCTTGAAGGTGTGGGGGCAGACTGGGATCAGGACAGCAGACCCCAGACTGCCCTATATATGTTCAGACTCTGCAAAACAGCAAACAAACAAACAAACAGGATCCTAATTGCATCCACCCAGTTTATACACCTGTAGGGTCTGCAATGTCTACGAACATCTTCAACAAGATTAGGGGTTTGGGAGGGCTGTTGCTGTAATCTGACACACGCACACTGCACATCTATGTTCAATGTTCCTAGACTACTTGCCGGAGCAGGACTAGCACTGGAAATTAATCCCTTTAAAACCACATATGTACAGAACTTCAACCACATGCTGGCTTTGCAAGAGACAGCCTCGAACAGCCTTCTCTGCTTCCTTCCACCAGGCTCCCTATGGATCCCTGCCCATTACCAGTTAGTGTGAGCAAAAGAGCCACAATGAGGGCTTATAAACACCTGGGCTACCCAAGAAGGAACTGCGAACTTCTTAAAAATGCACTGAAGTGAAAAAACAAACAAACAGACGGGGAAGGGTGAGGATTATTTCAGGGGGATTAGAAGGTCAAAGGCCTCCAGAAGAAAAGCAAACCAGAATCCATGCAAAGCCATTACCACAAGATCAACCAGACAGACAAATCGGAGAGCTCGTTCCTGGTCTGTTTTGGATGATGTTTAGCTCTGGGACAGAACGTTCCCTGCCTCATGGACAGACACTGGAGATCTCTATGATGTGTCCCATCAGTACACAGTGTCCCCTGGATCTTCTTGCAGGTCTGGGCAATTTGTGACCCACCTAGCTGCATGGTGGCCAGCAACCATGTGTTGTAGAGCATCTACTTTGCTCAGGTTCAACCTCTAGCATCTCTACGTGGGGCTGGAAAAAACCCGAGTTTGAAATCCTGGCGAGCAGCTGCAGGTCAGTGCGGACAATACCAAGCTAGATGACTCGTGGTAAGGCAGCTTCTATTTTAAAACATTCCCTTCTGTTTGGTATGGCATCAATAACTGGGTTGTACCTGGCATCCACTGGTCATCAGCTGGTTGGTTGGGATGCAATTTGACAGCAGCACTAGAACCACGCAATTTTATGGTAGAAGGTAATCCCCAGATGCATGTTTGGGTTAAAGAAGGCTCCCAGGGTCTGAAAACACAGAAAGCATCTGTGGCAAATGACTGATTAACCAGAAGACATATAACCGTTGTTAAAAGAGGAGGTGGAGGCTCAGTGAGCAGATTATTCTGCCAGCTTGTCTGATGATGTCGCTATCCCCTGTGACAAGCCTTTTATATGTACTTTGGCACTCTCCAAAGTGTCTTTCTCTAAAGTATTATGATTAATTGCATTTATACCACACCCTTTCTCCAAGGAATTCATGACAGTATACACTAGCTCTTCCTTTTTTTCATTTTTACATCAACCCTGCATGTTATGGTCTGGCAGAGGGATAGTGAATGGCCTGAAATCACTCTTGTGAGCTTCATGGCTGAGTGGGGATTTAAATCTGGGTCTCCGCAGTCCTAGTCCAACTCTCAAACCATACTACCTCTCAAAAGTTACTGGATTTCAGTGGGTCTACTCTGAATAAATAGGGACGCAGGTGGCGCTGTGGTCTAAACCACTGAGCCTAGGGCTTGCCGATTAGAAGGTCGGCGGTTCGAATCCCTGCGACAGGGTGAGCTCCCATTGCTCAGTCCCAGCTCCTGCTAACCTAGCAGTTCGAAAGCACGCCAAAGTGCAAGTAGATAAATAGGTACCAGCGGGAAGGTAAATGGCGTTCCTGTGCGCTGCTCTGGTTCGCCAGAAGCAGCTTAGTCATGCTGGCCACATGACCCAGAAGCTGTATGCCAGCTCCCTCGGCCAGTAAAGCAAGATGAGCGCTGCAACCCCAGAGTCGTTCGCAACTGGACCTAACGGTCAGGGGTCCCTTTACCTTTTACTCTGAATATATTTTACGTTGGGTATCAGACCTTGGCTATAAACACCCGGGAACCTATCAGATCCTCTCTCCCATCATCTGCTGACATATGGATAAGGCAAGAAGGCAGTGCCACACATCCCATCAATAAAAACGCTGTAAAGAAATCCCACTGCTGCTGATGCACTCCCAAATTCTAGCTTGCATTGACTCTGTTCCCTGTTTGCTAATACGGTGTGAAAGTTTAGAGCAAAGCGCCACCGTGTGGCCTGATGTATTCACTAAAGTAGAGTCCCTTGAATAGCATCTTTTGATTTTTCTAGGTGTAACGTATGTAATAGCAGGCACAGGCCAAAAAAAGAGAGAGCTCATAACGACAGGCAGCCTTACAATGCAAAAACAAAACAAAACCCACAACCAACAACCCCCCCCCACAAACACATTTAAAAGAGGTATATGTTAATCAGCCCAAGGCCTGGTTGAAAAGCAATGCTTTTGCCTGGCGCCTAAAGGTATATAGTGAATAATCATAGTCCAGCAACATCTGGAGGGCCAGCCTTGCTCTACAGCCATGAGAAAAGATGCAGGTGGCTCTTGCATGCTGGTCTACCAGTTCAGAACTTCAATTGCTGTTCTCTCCATCCTCCTTTCTTCCCTATCTTCCTGCTGTGTGGGGGCAGAACTAGCTCTTTGCTTCCTGCAGCAAGCATGAGGGGCAGCATGGCGTGGAGGGGAAATGCCGAGATAGGTTTCAGAGGCTTAAAACTGAAACTGCTTGTGTGTGGACAAATGCACACAAATGCGCACTGGAAACAATAGAGCCAACTAGGCATGAATGCCCTGGTGTGGACACAGCTGACAATCCTCCATCTGGTGGCAGGGCAGACACTAGAATTCATGCATGGGCATAGCCGGGGGTGGGGGAGATAAATAAAAATACTTAACTAAAGCTTGGTTCTGCCCCCCCACCCAATATAAGTCCTGCCCTCCCAACATAAATCCTGGCTACGCCCATGGACTCATGGGCATCCAATGAAGATGAATGTTGGAAGATTTAGGACAGTTAAAATGTTGCTGGAAACCACAGGAGGGGAGGGGACTCTTCTGCCCATGTTCAGCTTGTTGGGTTTCCCACAGGCATCTGATTGACCACTGTAAGAACAGGATGCTGGACTGGGTGGGCCAGGGGCCTGATCCTGCAGGCTATTGTCCTGTTCTTATACAAGAGGTATATCAACCTTTCGTCTGTGGCACTGGAGGAATGCAATGAGCATTAATGAGATATCACCCAGGAATGCATGCGTGGGAAGAAACATACTTGCTGGCAAGGAAACACAAGTATTACATCTGGGGTTTTCAAAGGCTGACCAGATAGCTTCAGAACAACATGGTTATCAGCACACTGGCACACGCACACTGGGATAAACATGGTATATGAGTAAATGAGTGAGTGAGTGTCAATTCCCCCCCACCCCACTCCCTGCCACCATCTTCCATCTTTCCATAAACACATTTATTTGGCTACGTTCTGGTGATGCCAACCTTTCTCTGGCAAGCCCCATCCTTTAAATATTTGTGACACAGAGTGTAGTGGGGGTGGGGGGAGTGCAGGTGGAGAGCGATAAATGCAAGTTACAGGTTACAGAATCACAGCAGTTGTACCCCATTTTTAAAGATACTAATATAGAGCCATCAATAGCTCTTGGCATACAATGACAGATAACGCCCTAAGAACTTGACTCTCTTGTAAACAGACGTTTCATTCAGACCAAAAAGACCTCTGAGGATCAGGAGGTCTGGGCTGCCTTGAATAAGCACCTTTCCAATAGTTTGCAATTTAGCAGCAACTTCACAGCAGAAAGCGGGCCAGTTGGAGCCCCCCCCCCTTATCTTTTTTCTTATCCCCATATAAGAGAGAGAGGGAAGGAGGATTACACACAATGTCACCTTCCAAAGATCAGGCATGTCAGGTCCCTGCCCCAACAGGTTTACAATCTAAAACAAGCACAGTGAAATGGAAGAGGGGAGGGAAGCATGTGATTTCGTTCAGGTTCCTGTACTTAGGCTTAGTTACAACAGTGACAAGAGGGGTAAGCCAAACCTGAACCATACATGCTATAATAAGCCCTTGTTTCCACACCTCTCCCGCCCCGTCGAAAAAGTGGCCATTTTGCTCGCTCTGTGCAATGCAGCAACGCAGCTAAGCCCCGCAGGGTCTTCGCTTTTGGTTTCCCTTTCTATCTCCGTGTTTCTTTTGAATTCTGGAGCTTCCCGCTCTCCTTTTGTTTGCTTGAAAAGGCTCGGAAATAATGCACACGGTGTTTTTGAAACCACTCTCATTCTTTCCCTCAAGTCAGGGGAACATTCATCCCCTCATAATTAGGGTGTCTGTCAGTCAGTCCTTTCCTCCCACCCCCACCCCCACCCCCGGCCAATTGTCCCCCAATTGAAGCTCCTCTCTCACCTATTGTCTCCTTGCAGCATCTCCGTGAGGAGACTCGCGGGATTAGCGGGGCTTTGAAGTCGCTTCCCGGGCTCCAGGCCCGCCCTCGCGAGCAAGGCCGTACGTGGGTATTCTTCCAACTTCAAACATCCTGCGGAGTTCGGTACCTAATTACAGCCGTTGCCTTTGCAGGGTCTGAGCTTTTAAATGGCAGCGGGCCATGGCAGCATACTTTTTTTTTGAAGGGGGGGGGTCTGCCCGGCTTTCAAACGGTGAGCATCCCCCTGAAAGTGATGCAAACTGACAAGACTATGGCACTTTGGAATGACCACATGGCCGAAGCTTTTGAGCAGCTGGGCTCTCCAGCTGGAAATGGGGGAAAGGGTGCAGTGGAGCACAATAGATTTGGGCTTTTGCCCACCATACAAGAGAGCTTTGGTTTCTTTGCCTCGTTTCCCCTACACATCACCCCCCCCCCATGCAATTTATCTTTTATTATTGCTGCTATTATTATTATTATTGCATTTCTATCCCACCCCCTGCCAGGGGACATAAGGTGGCTTTCATATTTTTCTTCCTCCCTGTTTTATCCTCGCAACGGCCCTATGAGGTGGGCTAGGCTGAGAGGCAGCGACCGGCCCAGGGTCACTCAGTGAGCTTCATGGCCAAAGGAGGGATTTGAACCCTGGTCTCCCAGGTCCTAGTCCAGCAGTCTTAACCACTACAATACACCAGCAATGTCAGGCTGCTGTTCAAAGCACAGGAGCAAGGCTAAGGGGCGGGGGGAAAGGTGGCCGAAGTAGCTTCATTAAAACCGGGGTGGGCGTGGGGGAAATAGCCATCTTTGGGCAACCAGATAACAATTTTAAAGTAAGAGATGCTTCGGGGTAATTAGGACTGCAGCCTTTCCATCAGTCTCTGCTGCTGTGTGTTTAACAGCAGCTATGATTCTGCAGGAATTAGCAGGCCAAACTACCGTATTCTCATTGCTCTATGTTCAAGTTGCTAAGATCAATAGAAGAGCCCCATTGAATCAGAGCAAAGGGCGCTTTAGGCCAGTATCCCCGTTTCCCCCAGTGGCCAAACATTGTGGGCAGTCCACAATCATGCCATTCAATTCATTTTATTACCCCCCAGTTATTTATATCCTGTACAGTGTATTTCAGAATACAAATCCTTCCGAGCTTGTTAAAACACGCACCATGCACACCTACACAGCCACAGCAACATGTAATAAATCAGAAGGATTCTTCCTGCAGGGCAGGTAGTTGTCAGTGGCCTTGTGGGAGAGGAGCTAGAAGTGAAGGAGGCTTCTGGTGGGGAACCTGTGAGCCTCCAGATACTGCAGGACTACATATCCCATCCTGCCCGCCCCCCAACCATTAACCATACTAGATGGAACTGATGGGAACTGGAGTTCCGACCACACCTGAAGCTGCCACAGGGTTTCCATCCCTGGGCGAAACTTTCTCAACCAGCCAGCGACAAAGATTAAAGTTGCTCCCCTTTCTTCCCAGTCAGGTGGTGGGAGCATTACTTGGGGGAGTGGGATGTGCAAGGCGCATGAAGAGGACTGGACTGGTTTTGCAGGTCAGAGCTTCCTCATCCCTGCCCTATTGCTATGGAGGCAAAACAGGGTCATTGGAAAAGAAGGTAGTGACCCATACAAACTATGAGGGTTCCTTAGGTAGGCTGAAGCAGGGAACTTTGCAAATCAAAACAATACTTTAAAAAACCTAGCTTCACAAGAACTCGTAACTTTACAGGATACACACACACACAGAGAGAGAGAGAGAGAGAGAGGTGGCAGGAGGGTAAGAAACTGGATTATACAGTTAAGTGCTAATTGTGACCCTCCCAAGCGTTTTGTGGGTCTTTTTATGTAATTAAAGGTAGGAGGGCACAACGAGTGAGGAGCAGCAGTTTAAGCCTTCTCTCCACCATAGTTTGTATAATATGTAACATGCAGAACACCCAGTGCTATTTTTCTAGAAAAAGAGGTGACTGAGGTCATTCCGAACTTCTCCCTCGTTCTCTCAGAATGGCAGTGCGCCCATCTGAGAGGCAATGGATCTGAGTTCCAGTGAGTTCCAGCTGAAAATGGCCCTGATTACATCACATAATAATATAAATGTGAAGCTGGGATGACAGTGGAGGAGGAATAATACCACAGTGATAAACCGGAGGTACCTTGCAGCCATTTAATTAGAGCCATACAGAGAGGAAGGTAGTGTAGTAACTGGTGCAAACGACTAATTGCCTCTTTCAAGGTTTGGTCTTAGGGCAGTGGGCTCTATTGCTTCTCTTGGAGCCCCTAGCAAATTGCCCCAACATCACCCATTGGTAGTTTCAAAACAAAATATTTATAATCATCTAAATGTAACCCTTTTCAAAATAATAAAAACCCCACAAATGCCTTTTTCTCCTTCCTTGTCTAATATTCATACACTGCTGCGCAATCAAAATACCTTTGCCAACGCACACTCTTTCCTCCAGCAAGCCCGATGCATTCCAAAAGAAAAGAAATGCATTGATGATTCACTTGGATTGTAGATGCACTTCCTGAAATAAGAAATCTTGGAAACAACCCCAAACACCCATAAAAAAAAATATGGCACATCATTAAGCAACAGACTTGGCAAGATCAAACATGCTTATGACACAGAAAACTGATTAAGGTTAAGAGGTACTCTTGTTTCATGCAGTAGTGTTGTCCATTTTTTATTTTTTTATTTTAAAAATCACGGAACAAAGGCTATCGGTGGCTAATAGCAATGTTGGCCATGCACTACTTCTGAATGCCTCTGGATGCCATTTGCTGTGGCTCACAAGTGGGGAGACTGCTTTTGCCCTCGGGTACTGTTTGCAGGCTTTGCACAGGCATCTGTGAGAAATGGGATGCTGAGCTAAATGGTCCTTTGCTTTGATTCCAGCAGGACTTTTCTGATATTCTTAAGTACAGTTGCATTTTTAGTAATGTTTTGCCAATTTGCCATTAATAAAAAACAACAACCCTCCAATTGCAATATACCAGAACTGGGGGAACCTCCCCCCCCCCCAACAACTCGCATGGTTGTTGAAACCACTGGCTGGGGCTGCCGGGAGCTGGAGTCCAGTAACACCTGAAGGGCCACAGGTGAACCACACCTGTTATAAAGGCCTTAAGATTTAATAAACTCTGGTCTTGAATACACATAGAAAATGGGGCACTTGCTACCTCTATCTCATTCCTTCTTTACAAATAAATTGCTTGTAGAATGAGCAAAATGAAGTACGCCACACACACCAGGCATAGTTAGTTTATGGATCTGGGATAGCTCCGTTGGTAGAGCATGAGGCTCTTGATCTCAGGGTTGTGGGTTCGAGCCCCACGTTGGCACAAGATTCCTCCATTGTCAGGGGTTGGACTAGATGACCCTCACGGTCCCTCCCAACTCTACAATTCTGCAATTCTACGAGTTCATGACCACAAACTGCAGTGGTGGTAGCTGGTGTAGTTGGTTGCTAAAAGCAGAGGCCTAGGAAGGTCAGGTGGTACCCGGTACGGAAAATTTCTTGTCACCCCTGCATTGATTCCCCCCCCTGCAAAAATGGTTTTACGTTATTTCATATTTTCTTACAAAGGAATAATAACAAGTAATAATAATAATAAACTTTTATTTATATCCCGCCCTCCCGGGCCGAAGTCGGGCTCAGGGTGGCTAACATCAGATACATAACATTGGTATAAAATCAAACAATAATTAAATTACCTCCTAAAAAAATCTCAGAATCAAATTAAAGTCTAATTAGATGGCTTTCCACAGGGTTAGGGTTGGGAACAGTAAGTGCTCCACTGAACTGAAATTTCAGCCTTCACGACATAGGAAAACAGCCAAGTAAACAGCTATTTTGGTGGAGGAGGGTCAAGATATTAACCGATATGCATGAAATTTCATATATAGCTATATAATCCCTAGTATAGTAAGATAAGACATTTGGAGCAGAAATTTTCAACAAAAAAAAGTTTCTTATAAACCGCCCTAGTAGGGCAGTTGTTCCTTGATAATTTGTCACCCCCTTCATTATGGAACATGGGGAGGTCCGCCCCCTACGCCCCCCTTGCTACGCCCCTGGCTAAAAGGCAATTAGACAAATCCACAGGTATTAGACCCCACCCCCACCCTTTGCCATGCTAGCTAAAAATGGAACTATTGCCGTCTGTACTCAGAGGCCGTGTCACTGGGATTGCTACATGCTGGAGCCAGGACAAGATAGTACTCTCTCTCTCTGTATCCTTCTTGCGAGTTTCCAAGGGTAGCTGATTGGCGACTGACGAAAACAGGGCGCCAGACTGGATGGAGCTTTTGTCTGATCTGGGAAGATTATTATTATTATTTTATCCATAAAAAGTTCTTACAGTATTTCACTATCCAACTGAATACTCCCAGGCACGTTTGCAATGCGTAGACCCGGAGCCTTGAAATGAACTAAAAACGTAGGGAATCTGAGGCTTGCCAGAGGTTGCATGAGCCCAACTCCCACAATCCCTGACCACTGGTCATGATAGCAGTGGGACTGGCCACAGGTCCCTTCCCCCCCCCCCCCATTTCAAGGCTGCCCTGCAAGCTGGGAATGTTAAAGGGGTGCCTAATGAATGCAGGGGGTAGGGGTGGGCATTCCAGGTGTTGCTGGCCCCCCATCAGCCTCAGCCAGCATGGCCAATGGTCAGGGATGATGGGAGTCCAGAAACATCTCGAGGGACCCCGCAGTGAACCCCCCCCCCAATCAATGAATGGCTTAGGATACTGATGATGGAGATGTATTTTCCTTTGGCTAACTCATGCATATAATGGAATGTAGCCTTTTGCATATATTGGGGGGCAATTTCCTGTGGCTTCCCAGCTCCCGCCTTTTAAAATCTGACCCGAAAGAAATCCTACTGCCATTTCTAAGCACGGGCAGCGGGCCAAAGCCCACCAGGCGCAGCAGAGGCCGCGGCGGTGCGCCCCCTGGTGGCCGCGCGCTGGAGGTGCCCTTGGCCCGCGGGATTTCGGTCTTTCCGAAAGGTCTGCTCCGGGTATTTATTTTCCTGTGCAAACCCTGCCCCTGCCTTGCCAGACGGCGTCTGCCTCAGAAGCTCGCAGCGATTTCCTCCCGAGCCTGCCCTTATCTCGCTCTGCACGTTGCCTCTCGGTGACTAATGACACAATAACATTGTCTCGGGATAAAATAAAGTAGGAGCGCTGTTTACTCCGCTCTGTAGGGGAGCGGTATAAAAGGAGCCGCCGAGAGCCAGGGCAGGCAGAAGCTCGCAGGGAGCCTCGCTGCAACACGGAGACACAGCCTCACTGCTGCCTAGCGGATTGCGGAGTCCTTTCGTCCTCCTTGGGATCCTTGGTGAGCAAGCACATTCGCTCTGCTACTACCTGCAACCTGCTGCGGGAGCAAACAGGGTTTAAAGAGGGAGTTCCATTCGCGTTCCTTGGGTTTACCAGAAGAGTCGTCGGAATGGATTACACGCGACTGATCTTTCCCTTGCTCTTTGTGATCAGCCACACAGGTAAGCTGAGGAATCCGCTGCGCTTTCTTTATTTCTTTTTTCACCTCCCTCCCCGGGGGGGGGGGGGAGATAATGCATGCTACTCCTACCCCCTCCACTCCCGTTTTCCCAAGTTCCCACTGCAAGCGTACCTACTAGGTCAAGAGTGTACATTTGCTGGTAGACTGCGTCCAGCCGAGGAAGAGTGATAAGGCTCCGAGGTCACTGGTCTGAAACTCTTTCCAGGTATCCGCCCACGGTCTTCTACCTGTGCGCTGGCTTCTTCGCTTCGCTTGCTGCCAAGGTGTTAAGGAGCGCCTCGGCTGCGATCCACAAGGCAGTTAACCCGGAGTGGCTGGTTTTAAACCAGAATCCTCCCTCTGAGAGTTAACGTGATCTTATGGCGGATAAATGTTTGATGGTATGTGCACCACACACCGCCAGAAAATTCGATTATTTAAAGGGTTTTTCTTTTATATGCCCCGTCTCATCCCTTCGAGTGGATTTTCTCGACCTCGTTTAATCTCTACGAATAATTCTGCATTGACATGTTGAGCCCGGGGAGGTAACCTGGATGGCATTTAGGACTAAGGGCATTCTGGTTTTACCGCACTCCTCTGCAGAGCTAAGTGGTCCATTTCTTTGAACAGACTTTGGCATGCTTAACCGTCCGTAGAAAAGACACCCACAAACTCCAAATCCGGTGATAATTACAAGCGGCCTGACCCTGCCCATGCCTACTCGGAAGTAAACCCTAATAATAATAAAAAGGTAGCCTACCGCTAGCCCGTCCATTGCCTAGAAATCGCAAATTGTCTTACCTGATCTGATTCTGGCTCCGTTTTAGCCTCCGTAGCATACCCATACCTACGCTGCACACACATTATTCGAAAGATGCTAAAGGATCTCATTTTCCCTCTTAGTGAGCATCTTCAGAATAAGCGCAGCAGGGACTCTGGATTCGCCTATTTAATGGAGCTCGTTGCGATTGTATGAATTCAAGGAGTCGACCGAGCTACCCTCCTTAGACATACTGGGGAAGAAGCCCCCACTGAATACAAGGGTTGCTTCCCAGTAGGCTAGGTTACGATTTTTCCAGAGGTGCCAACTTGAATAAAATATTTTTTGGGGGGGGGGGGGGGAGATAAGCCTTGTCCCGCAGGATCCTCCACAAGAAGCCACACGCACACAGCATTTGAATGGCAATGCCCATCAACTGGGGCGGGGGCGGGCACTGGCGGTGACCCCCTCAAATATTTTATTGGGGAGGCGAAGGGACCTCGGCCGCCTAGGAGTTGGTTCCTATGTCACGCAGGATCAGGAGTTGAGGGAAAGCGAGGTGGAGTGGAGTGGAGGGGCGGCGATGAACTGGGTCTAAAGGGCCGCCGAGACGCACTGCGCCCCCCCAGAGGGCATCACCAAGGCAGCCACCGCTCCGGCTCTGTGGTTCCTCCAACAATGCGTGAAATGGATTTAGGACTGATCAGTTGCTTGCATGGCGCCATAAAACAGAAGCACTCCGGTTTAAAACCCCTTGCGCTCCATCCCCCTTAGATTTCCCCTTCCTCTGGTGGTTCGGATCAATAACGCCAGCCAAAAAAAGCTGCGTCTTTATTATCGGCCACGTGGAGAAAGTTGCCCAGTAACGACGATCGCCGCCGCGTGTCCCTGATAAACCTTGCGCTGCCCTGAGCGTCTCCTGCGAGCTCGCCCTCCAGGCATGGCAGCTGCTCCCGTCTCCTTTCCGAATAGCGCGCCTTCCCTCCCAGCCAGCTCCGATAGGAGCGCCTGCCTGTCTCGTGGCTTCTTTTCCCCTTTGCTCAAGCGCTCCTCTTTCTCTCTCCTGCAGCTGCTGCAGACGCTGAGCTCGGCGCCTCCGAGAGCGCCCAAAGGCAGCCTTCGAGCGCCCCCTGGCCGCTGCGCAGGTCCAAGCGCTGCTCCTGCTCTTCCCTGATGGATAAGGAGTGTGTCTATTTCTGCCACCTGGACATCATCTGGATCAACACTCCCGAGTGAGTACTGCCTCCTCCTTGGAACTAAGCCATTTATGCAGTTTATTATTATTATTATTATCGCGGTGAGGTTGCTGCTTGCGGTTGTGGCATAATTAGCCGGCTAATTCCTCCTTTAAAATAACTGCCATCAGCTCATCTGTCTGGTGCTCTCTCTGGGCCATAATCGCAGCACCAGCCTGGTACCAAGCGGAAGGCTAAGTGTATCTTAGACTTTGCATAGCTCTAGTCGAAAAAAAATCATAACAACTCTTAAGTTGTTTTTTTTTTAAAGCAATTAAGCACCAAAGCATTTCATGTTGGTGCAATAAAAGTACAAATCAAGGCATTGCTTTCTGAAAGTATCACTTCACTAATAGTAGCTTTATTGGATTCAGATGTAACTCTCGCAAAGTCCAAAAGGGCTTACTCCCAAGTGTAGGATTGCAGCCTTAATGGTTGCGACTGTAATCCCTGAAACCAGTGGGATTTAAGTAGCTTTATTGGTGCATCCTAGGGTATTCTAGGACGCTTCTTAATGACAGCAGAAGAAGACTTGAAGTAACATGAATAATGCTGAGGGTTCAATTTTACTTCCAAGCGAGTAGTGGCTCATTATATGGAACAAGGTTTGCTTATGAATAGACATGCTTTTCGTGCTATTCTGGTCCTAAACAAATTTTAAATTCTTCTGAAAAGAATTTGTACTAGGCTGCTTAATGGCAAAAAAGTTAAAGCCAGTTAAATTGTTTTGTTTTGGGATTGTGTGTGCATTGGGGTAGGGTAAAAGAGTTGATTCGCCCAGAAACAAAATAATTGGCAGCGTTGGGCTGAAATTTGTTACTGGATTGCAGCCAAGAAGGGAGGGGGAGGAATATCTTTAGCACATTCCGCTAAGACAGAATCTAGTCAAAAATTCTTTCAGTGGCTCCTTGCTGGCTCAGCATAATGTGTGGAAGGACCATGGTTAATCAGCATTAGAGATTAGCAAAGAAAGGCCAGGAATGCTGTTGTCCAAAGAATTGTGTTGTATAATTAAAAGCACCATTGATAAGTGTGCTGAAATGTATCTTTAAAAACCACCATCTGGCACTAACATCACCAATAGCATTTTAATTAGTTGGCTTAATAGTGTAATAATTGGAAGGAGGTCTTCATTGCTAAATAGACATGAATGGTGCAACTTATTAGTGTATTGAATTGGGAGAGAGCTCATTGCATGCTGATGAAGATGCATAATGAATCTTGAATTTTAACACATCTCGCACAGCACACTGAATTCTGAATTTTAACACGTTTCGCACAGTGTGCAGAAGCAAACTTGGGGTTTGTCTTCAAGTAGGGACGTCTCATTGACAAGTGTAGGCCTACATATTTGATGCCAGCGTTTGCAAACATCAGTTTGTCTTGGTCACACGCTATTGTGCTCCTGAAAATGAAATTTGTAAAGTGGCTCTAGGAGTCAGCCTAAATATGGGTTTCCTCAAGTTTCAGTTGTGGCAACTAACATTTGCTAAAATGCAGACTGCTGTTGCTCTTTCCACCAGCCTATGCAAATGTGTGTTAGAAGTCATTAGCAAACGTGAGTTTCAACCTTCGGTCTGACTAGAGTCCTTTTAAATCAACTCTCCTAACTTTTATTTCTATGAGTGAAATTAAACAGTTCTCTCCCTCTTCTCTCTCTCCCCTCCCTCCAACGATAGGCGAATTGTGCCATATGGGCTTGGGAGTCCTTCCCGAACAAGGCGGTCACTGGGAGATTTACCTCTTGGAAGACTTGGAAGATGCCAGTGTGCTAACCTAAAAGACAAGAAGTGCACAAGCTTCTGCGAGACTGGAAAAGAACACTGGTACGTTTTGGTTTGTTCTGTCCTCTTTCATCTGTGCTATAATGAATGGAGTGCTAGGTTCCAGTTTATTAGATACAGTCGTACCGTGTTTTGTGACTGGGATCCGTTCCGGAGCCCCGGCCGCTAGCCGAAAAGGATGCAGGGCAAAGCGCCACATCTGTGGATGCGTGCGGGGCGGTTTCCGCTTCTGTGCATGTGCGAGTGGCAAACCCAGAAGTAACCTGTTTCGGTACTTCCGGGTTTGCCGTGGACGTTCGCCAGAAAGGACGCTAGACGAGGCGGACATTTGCGGAGGTATTACTGTACTAGGATAAGTATACTATACACGAGTAAACCTGTGTGTGTGTAAAAGGCCACATTTTTAAAAAAAGGGGGGGGGAGCTTAAGTGTAGCCAAAGAACCAGAGTGGTATATAGAGTGTTGGGACTTACATAAGATTCAAATCTCCATTCAGCCATGAAACTCACTGGTGATCTTTGGTCTGTTAGTCCAGCATACCTGTTAGGTTCTTGTCAAGATAAAATTGGAGTGTTGACAAGTATGGAGAAAAGCTAGGGTAAAAAAAAAGAAATGTAATTGTTCATGATATGTAAAGCATGCAAATGTCCTCATAGCTGCACCTCTTCTGCTCTTTCCTTTTAAAAATATAAACAGGACTCAGTCCACCACACAGAAAGGCTGGAGAAATCTTAATAAAGATAGAGGTTGCAAAGGGCTTGGATTGAAGTGTGCGTTCAGACAACTGGCTAACAGCAAGAAAATGAGAAGGTGAGTTTGTTATTTGATACCCTGTGGGGGAAAGGGTTGGGTGAAAGAAATGTATGTGCAAGAGGGTATAAGCTGTGTTTAGTTCTCTTTAAAAAATCTGGGGAAAGTGAAGCCTTTTGGTAGCTGGGGTAGAATCTTTGCACCACAACATTTCCCCAACTGTTACCTTACACAGGTCGCTCATTGTAAGGAACAGACCGCTTCATGGAAACCAGGAAGTGTCAGGAACAGGACCTTGGATCGGATAGATTGGCATTCAGTTGAATTGCCTTTAGGCTGACTTGGCAGATGTATTTTGCTCATATGCAAGCATCTAATTAAGCACCAAATATGGTGCCTGAAATAAGTTTTCTCACAGACGAGACTGGCAGTGACCCTAAGGGGTGTTTCCCCCCCCCCCCTTTTAACTTTACCTGAAGCATATTGATCTCTTACTTTTGTGATTAATGTTGAGCTTTATCTTGCAGAAAGTAATCCCATTTAATAAATTTATGTAAATATCCTGCTTCCAAAATGGGTTTGGCACTTCAAAGTGCTAAGTCTCTTCAGGGGAGAAATCATGCCTATGCAGTCCTCACAATAAATTAAATCCTGGCTGTGGATGACTGCAAAGAGAGTTCCATGTATGGACACCAAAATATACTGCATATACACCATTTAATGTACATGGAGGCAGATTCTCATAATAAAAATTGAGGTGCAATGTGGGTTAGCTGTAATTCTTCCTTTTTGAAACTGCTGCTGCTTTTAACAGCAGACTGACACAGGGATTTAGCAAGTGAGCCTTCTACCATCCCTTTGCTCCTTGCCATAAAATATGGCAGACCTTTAGGGTTATATAGAATCAACTCAAATTAGTATAGCACAGGTTTTTCCCAAATGGGTCTCCAGCTGCTTTTGGACTACAATTCCCATCAACCCTGACCACTAGTCTCACAAGCTAGGGATGATGGGAGTTGTAGTAAAAAAAAAAGCTGGAGATCCAAGTTTGGGAAACCCTGCTATAGGAGTATGTGGATGTGTGTTTCGTTTAACATCTAAAAAGGGGGGAAGGAAAAAGTAGCAGAATTGCTATGTACAAGCATCTATACAATCTGGGTTACATGTGAATAGGAAGATCAGAATGTATGATCTCTCAATTTATTTAATGGTTTCTTGTTTCTGCAGGTTAGATGCCATCGGTAATAGTATCAAAGCGTCTTTTAATATTGCCAAACTGAAGAGCAGGCTGCACAAACCAAAGCAGATGAAGCATAACCGAACATATCAAAAGCAAAATATTTGGGAAAGTCTGAAGACAACGTCTTAGTGGAAAGATCACCAACCCTAATCCTCGAGTCATCACGAATTACTGACAAAGCATTGCTGAAGCTCTGTTTTGACTTCTTAACATTCCACTCCAGGAAAAGATCAAGGAGTGTTGTTCTAAATATTAACTCTCTGAAAGTAGAGGAGGGCCCAAATAAATCTTCCCTTTGGACAGATGACAAAGCAGTTAAACACTGCCATCTTCTTGGAATTCCATTGAATGGGTTGGGTCAAAAAACATCCCTTCAACTGGTTTTCTTTTTCGGTGGGCTGTCAGATGAAGAAAGGGCAAACCTGGGCCCCATTTCTTAAGAGAGGGTAAAATTGAAGCAGTGATCTTATTTGGTTTGGCAGGCTTCTCGAGATATAATGCAAGCTCTTTTGGGATCAAGAAGATCAGAAATGAAGAGGTCAAGATCTGAAAGAGAAGACTTGCATCGTTTTGACTTAAATTAAAATGGAAAATGACTGTGCTACTTTGATCAGGACACACATCCTACATGACAACTCTACCTCAAATGCTCTTATGTTGCACTCTTGCCAAAGTATTGTTATAACTTTTTTGTGTGTGTGACCTTCAAGCATCTGTTACAACCTCTTATTTTTTAATCATTCATAAATGCCAGTAGCTCGCCATTTTGTTCCTTCTGAACTTTCAAGGCTGCGGATAAAAATGGCCTTCTACACTCTGTGCTGACAAAGGAAAGAAACTAACAGGCCTCATCCTAAAGACGGCACAAATTCCTGGGAAGTAGATCTCACTGGCTTTCTGCTTTTGCAGTGCAATCCTATGTCTTAACTTGGAAGCAACTCCTGTTGAGTTCAATGGGACTTGCTCCCTGGTAAGTGTGTACAAGACTTCAGCCTCAGATAAGCAACCTTGGGGTTGATGTACACGGGCTTGGCAGAAATGAAGTTTAGCTGAACACAATAAACTGCATGAGCACTTAATGCAAGAGGAGATCTGATAGCATTTAGTGTGATGTGGATAACTGATATCCTAATAAGAGGTAGT
Source organism: Lacerta agilis (assembly GCF_009819535.1). Classification (NCBI taxonomy): domain Eukaryota; kingdom Metazoa; phylum Chordata; class Lepidosauria; order Squamata; family Lacertidae; genus Lacerta; species Lacerta agilis. Next base: position 26,184,172 of record NC_046318.1, read on the forward strand.
TACTGCATTGGCGCGATCTCTTGAAATGGAAAGTCTGTATGGCAGCAGGTGGCTTAAAAATGAGACGAGAAAGCAGTGAATGTTCATAGCAGTGGATTTATCTATAAGACAATTCGCTGAATAAGGTCTGGATTGTAATTTTGTATGATGTGGCATATTTTTTAATCTATATATTGTATTTATATTCATGAAACTGACATTATATTTACCATGTTGAATATTCATTGAAACAGGCCATATTGGTCTATGCATGTCTTACGTATTTCTGTATGAAATTGGGGGAAATGCCTTATGTCTGTTAAGGTAAACATGTAAGAAATAAATATTTTTAACTACTGTACTGGACTTTCTTCATGGTGGTGATTTAGCTTCATTATAGACGCTGAAAGATTCATTCCAGGAGTTGAGGGACGCAGTATTTTGTATATTGTATATCCCACTTCTCTTAATAACAAAACCTTTGCTCTGTGTCAATAATTGGGAGGCTTGCCAATGACTGGGGGTGGGGTGGGGATAGTGTGGGGTGCTCTTATGCCTTTAACAGCAGTTTGTGTAGAAAAACAGGCAAACTTTTCACAACACAGAAGTGTTGGGTTATTTTCAGGTTACTTCTCTTTTTTCTAAACCAGGGCTAGAACCTTTAGGTGTTGCTAGACTACAACTCCTATCAGTCCCAGGTAGTGTGGCCAATGGTCAGAGATGATGGGAGTTGTAGTCTAACAACATCTAGAGAGCTAATGGTTCCCTGTTCCTCTAAAGCAATAGAAATTATCAGTTGATACTACCTTTTGTCTGTACTTAACATCAGTCCGTAATACAAATTATCAGCAGAATCAATGTTATTGGGTTCTCTTGCTCAGTACTACATTCCAGGCTAGTGTTATTTCCAACTATACCTGAGCAATAATGCAAAGATGTTATTGAACTCCCAATGTCCCTGTCTGTCGAAGAGTTGCAGCCCAGCCTTTGATTAACCTGTGCCTTTAATTACGGCGCAGGTTTCAGTATTTTTAGTTTTAAAAATTAAAAGATCCCTTTTATTATTGTTACAAAAACATAATTTTAAAAGGTTTTCAGTTACAGTTCCTCTAGCTATCTCTGGGTATAGGATTTAGTGACCTCTTTTGGGAGTAGGAAAGCTCCTCCCTTGACCCACACTTCCTTTTCAGCAACCGACCTTACCTGTAAAATAACAAATACAAACAAATTGGCTTCAAAAATATATATATGCAAAGCTTAAGTATAAAAATACCCAGCATGCTTGCCCTATCTTGCTGTGGAATCAAAAACCCAGAATCACCCTGCAGAGATTATGAGAAGTGTTTGCTGTATAGTTTCTGGTGCTCAGTTAATTTTTTTCTTTCTTTCAGAAGGCCTACCTGGGCATGTGATTTTAACATACTTAAATTTTATTAGATATAATTGCTTTAAAATGGCCTTTAACATTCGCTTTTATCAGTATTTTATTTTAAACAAACATTTGAGCTTGTCCTTTGTAAACTGCTTAAAATGTCAGCTTTCAAGTAAGCAGGATATACATTTTCTCAAATAAATAAATAAATAAAAATAACAATCTGCTGGGCTGGAGGGCACAACTGCCTGCCTCCCCACCCACCCACGTTGCCAGTGGCAGGGAGCTGCACAGAGGAAGTTGGCCGATACTGAGCCTAACCATTGGCCCTTCTAGGTCAGCATTGCCTACTCTGACTGGCAGCAGCACTCCAGAATTTCTGACGGGGAATTCCCAGTCTTACTCGGAGATACTGGAACTTGAACCCACCCAGGACCTTCCACATGCAAAATTAATGCTCTGTCGCTGAGCTACGACCCTTCCCCAAGTTCTCCCTCCTCTCTATTTTCTGCATCCTTGCTTTCCCTCCTTTTTCTCCTTTAACAGCCCCTTGAAGGTCAGAATTCAAACAGGTGCGGCCTTTCTCACCGTTACACCTGCAGTCTGGGAAAGGCTTCAGGGCCTAAAGGCAGAAGAGGAAGGCCTTGGCAGGAAGTTGGTGCTCCATGAGGTGAAGCAAGTGAGCAGCCTAGTGGGGGACTAGAAGCTGCTGAGGAAGGAGGCCCAGACCTTGACAACTTTCTCTCTCTGCTATCTCATGGGCCATTTCAGCAGGAGAGGCTTTCCTCACCACAGCGCTGTGGTGAAGGGAGAAGCTGCACCTGGCAGAGATTCCCCCCGCTCTTCATTCCCTTCTTCCATTACCCCGACATTGCCAGCAATCCAAATGCAACTCTTGCAATTCAGGTGAGATTTGGGATGCGTCTAGCTTGCGAAATTATTGGTGCTATTTTACACTGGTTTGACAGGATTTGGGCTTAATTTATCCAGAAAAAAGTTGGAGTAATCCAAATTATGATGCGGCATGACACAGGTGATGCTCTTGTGATGTTCCCAGTGCTTTTTTTTTTCTTGGGGGGGGGGGATGCAGGGGTACGCATACCCCTAAACATTTTGTGAATCTAAGTTTGGCCTCATTGAGGGGCAGTATTTTCAACATGAGAGTAGCCTACCCCTAAACATTTTTTAAGAAAAAAAAAAGCACTGGATGTTCCTAAATTGCAGTTGGCTCAGCCCAGCAAAATTTTCCCTCCAAGTCATAAAGAAAATGTCATTGATAGTGCGCTCAAGTGTTTACTACCGGTACTATGGTGAATAAGTGCACCCTCGACAATCTTTATTTTTCTTGTTTCTGTGAGGGGAGATGGGTCTACTCTAATGGTATTGGCTCCTAGGTTGACATCATCAGTGTCATGACACTATTAATAGTTTTCTTGTTAATCTGCTGTTTCTTTTTGTAGCTGATAATTTTTTGCTTAATGTAGCCATTCCTCCTCCAAACGTGCACAGAATGAGGCTGATAAAGGCTTATATAACAAAAACAATGATAGGTCAACTGGTATTTTCCCATCTAAAAAGAAAATCTTGAGTCATGTTCCTGGAAAAACCAATATGAACGCCATATATGGCTGTGTTTAATGGTAAGCTCCATCAATGGAATTTTTCAAAAAAACACTATAGACTTAAACAAAAAACGAGTTGTGCACACATTTTTTTTTAAAGGAAAACCTGTTGCTATGTTACAATTATATTTTCATTATGGTAAGTTCTAAGGCTGCAAACAGTTTAAATTGAGGATTAATCACCTAAGGGAGCAATTATGCATAAGAAACTGGTGTAAAGTAAGCTGGTGAAAATTAAGCCGGCATAAAGTTATGTTAGACCCAAATCCCATTCAGGAGCAAAGCTGCTGGTGGTTGAGGAGGCCAAAACCTGTCAGAGGGAAATAAAGTCTTTAAAATAGTTTAACTCACACTACCATTTATTGCAGGTCACATGACTGCATATCCATCTTAAATCCTCCATTCCTGGTCACATCTCACCCCTTTTGGGGGGATTTACGCTGGCCTTGAATTAGCCAGGTCTGGCTGAGCTAGGATAAGCAAGTTATATAGGTATATATTCAGCTAAACCAGCATTGGGGATTTGGCAGCAGCTAAACCAAGAATCTCTTGGCTCATTCAGAGATATGCTGCACAGTTAAACTGCTCACCCTAGCAGATCTTGTCATACAATCGCCCCTCCAAAACAAGTCTGCTCATTGGGGAAGCTACTGAGCTGTTGGGATACATTTGTTTCTGGATTTTGGCTGTGGGTTGCTGTTCTATTTAGGAAATGAAGAAAGAAAATATTAAGGACAGGTAACAATGTGTGGTACCTCTTGTTTATTACACTGTGTAGATTATCTTACACTTCCTCCAGGATCTAAACCCCATCCTCCTCCACTTATTTTGGATTTTGGTAATATGGAAACACATCTGAATGTAATAAAGTGATTTCAATTAAGTTAGGCCCGATGATTAATCGGCTAAAATTATTTAATTGTCCAACAGTTCTAGAAATTACTAACACTATGTGTGGTGTTCATTCGAAGCTAGCTCATGGGATTTGATGCTTGAGTTGGAAAATTAAAGCAGTACACCCTGGGGTAAAAACAAGTAAAACGAAATAGCTGATGATTTGCTACCTAAGAGGTGTTTTCCTCATGGTAGAATCAGTCTTGTTTCATTTATAAAACTGTTGGAGGAAAGGCACTTTTCTCATACAAATTATAATTAAATCTTAATATAGTCACAGTGGTACCTCAGTTAACAGACGCTTCAGGTTACAGATGCTTCAGGTTACAGAAATAGTACCTCGGGTTAAGAACTTTGCTTCAGGATGAGAACAGAAATTGGGTGGCAGCAGTGGGAGGCCCCATTAGCTAAAGTGGTGATTCAGGTTAAGAACAATTTCAGGTTAAGAACGGACCTCTGGAATGAATTAAGTTCTTAACCCGAGGTACCACTGTATTCAAATAGCCCTATGCCTACTTGAAAACTAAGTCTATCAAAACCAAGAGGACTGGCTCTAGAGAAAATATGTTTCAGCTGCTGAGGCGGGGAGAGGGATTGGTTTTAAATATTCCGTTGTTTCTGGTACAGAAATGTAGCATAGGATAATTTTCACCCCCTACACTTTGCCCCTTTTGCTCCCCCTCCCCTCTACTATCACATTAAACTATAATGAAGACAACATCACTGAATCAAGGGCAATCTGTTTTAAATGATGCAGGAGCATAGCCACTCATAGGGCCAAAATATTTCACTTTTTACTCCCAGCTATATATTTATTTGTTTAACAAAACTGATCTATCACGTGATTGCAAATAGAAGCTCTACCAAAACTGACATCCCATGATTGCAAATAGAACCTCTAAGGCGGTTTGCAAAAAATAAAATAAAAGAAACACAAAGATTGCTGAAAAAGACAGTTTGTTAAAAAGCAATTCAAATTATTACAATTAAAATCAAGAGTAAGCTACAAACAGATTAAGATCACTTTCAGCTTCTACATATCTAAATAGGCTTGCCTGAAGAAAAATGTTTTTAGCCAACACTGAAAAGGGCACAGTGAAGGCAAAGGCTTGATGTCGGCATGCTGCCATGCTAATTAATATCATGTAGCACCTGTAACAGTGACTATTCAACCACAGATCAAAGCAGCCAAGTGGACGCTTACTGGGTAAGGCAATCCGTCAAGGAAACTGGTGCCAAGCTGCTAAGGGCTTTATATACTAATAGCAACACCATGAACTTACCCAGTAACAAGCAATATTGCAAGCAAATGTCATATAGCTATGGAAAGTTTTGAGTCACCTTGGACGCCTCCCCCCAAATACAGATTTCTCAAAGTTGACTTAGATAATACTTTAACAGTGCAATTCTATAGAAGTCTACTCAGAAGCAAACCCTGCTGAATTCAGTGGGACTTCCCTCCAAGTGCGCTGCAGCTTAAGTGTTGGTGTTTGTTTATATGTTGAAAATGTTGCTTAAAAAAAGCCATTAATACCTAAATTATGCACTGTAGAAGCAAACTTCCTTTTAACTTTGCCCTGCAGCAAAACAAACATTAAATACCATCTTCATATGTGAGTTAGGATAATCTGATATACTTCCTACAATGGATCTCATGGTTGAAAACATCATGGAGGTTATAGAAAATCAAGTCCTCCTCACAGAGGGCACATCTTGAGGTGAGATCATCAGGACTGACCTCACTGTGTGGGTGGGTGGGAGTGATTGGATAGCCACGACAACCCGATTGGTGGTCCCTCAGTTGCTGGGCAGATCTGGCCAATGGGGAATTTTGTGTATTAACTGAGGGACCTTTATATACCGCTGCACGTTGAGTAGAGCTTCCTCTTTTCGCTTCGTGCATTGGATCATCCGCCCACCATATTTAGAGTCTTGCTATGACATTGCTATGCCGTTGTGGGTTGTCTGCTGTTGGGTCAGGGGCCCGGTAGGAATTTTCCCATTTGGCTGATTGGCTGGTGCCACTTGGGTTTCGCCTGCCACGTAGCAAATAGTCACAACTTTGTACGGTTTGGCAGTCAGGCATTGGTTCAAGGTGGTCGGGGGCGGGGGGGGGGGCGGGTTGGAACACCTGTCCCCTCCAATGCACAAAGGTATTCCGTTAAAGGAATCCAGGGATTCGCCATGCTTTTGTCGACCCCTTTCGGGGGGTAGGGCCATGCAAGAGTCCCTGGGAGCATTTGGGGTGAGCTTGAGTCTGATCCTGGACCATTGCTCCCCCACGATGTTTACCTGTACTGACAATATGGTGGGGCCCAGTCGTCAGTGCTGCCCTGCTAAGGTCAGATGCAGCTAGTCAGGAACCAATGCCTAAACAAACCACTCACTATCTGTAATCAATAAAGTTATGGCCAAAATCATGCCAATAACCTAAAACTAAATTCTGTGTCAATTGTGTCTTTATTTATTGGGAAGCTCCTGGGGAGCTTAACACGCAACATATAGAGATTCAGAATGGGATGCATGTTTTTAAGTAATGTCCAGTACTGCTAGTTTCTTAAATTACTACCTGTTACATTATTGTTTCCACTACTATTTGCTTATGAAATTATAACGCAACAAAAGTATCTGTGGTGAATTAAAAAAATATGGAAATGGATATATACAGAATGTATCAGATGGTTCAATCCAGTTCACTCTCCATTTGAAGATCTGTATCATTTGCAGCTTCACAGTAGAGTACTGCCATGTGCAGAACTGATTACACAACTTTTTGTGAATGGTTTCTTACACAGGCTACCAGTTCTTACAGCACCTACTGCAACAATCCTTCAAAGCCGCACACTGGAGGAAACAATTAAAGATAAATTTAAGGGCAATCAACTACATTTTGATTATAGTCAGTGTGTCACTGACTAGGCCAAACAATGTCTAGAATGTAAGGCTAGCAGAGGATTACAGATACAATGTTTTGGAACTAGTGGAAAAGGAAAAATTGGGGTTTAGCACTAGCCAAAGATTCTGCAGAGGAAGAGGTGTGTGTCCCCCCCCCCCAATGCATTTTTTTTTAAAAAAAGTTATTGGCAGAACTGGTTTGAGATTCCCAGCTACACTTGTAATCTGAAGCTATGAAGAAGGTTGCTCAGTCTAAAATGAAAAACATGTTTTCTCTAACTAAAATTTGTCCTTTCAGCTAGGTGGTGGGAAACACTATTAAGGGTAATTCATTTGTGGAATTGCACCCTGGTTAAATTGGGGGCACATAGCTAACGGTTTGCTGGATGGGTTGCAATTTGCAGTGGTGGTTCTATCGCATGTTGTGAAGTTGTCCTGTTGTGAACGCCTTTAAAGTTAGGCCTTTTCAGTATTTTTTTTTAGCAATTGTTGAGCAGCTGGTAAATCCCAATCCAAGACTAGCACGGTTATCCATATTTCCTGAAGAAATACAAGGACTAATATACAATGAACAACTCAGTTTTTTATTGGTGGTACTGCATTTGGAGATTGTGCATCACTGCTGTGCTACAAGGGTTGGTGTGCTGTGGCGGGGGTCTGCAACTCAGCATCATGAGCAGTGGGCTCAATGCAAACTTAATAGAGCATTTTATCCAATTTGCTGTTCTGTAGCACGGCAAAATACACTTAAAAATCCAACATCATCTATAAACTTGCAAGGCAGAAATATTCAGAACTTCCATAGCAACTTAATTCAATTACAGGCTTTCATATTATTAACCAGATGTTTTCCCCAAGGTGTCTGCTCTAAATCATCCTTCTCATATTCTAAACCCATTCAGTTTTCACCCATGGGTCAGGATCAAAAGGCCAAACCAATCTTTGAGAAAAGAAATGTAAGGGTAACGCAATTTAGGCTGCCACTTCCCTGGGAGTAAACCTAATTTTACTCGGTGAACCTTAGACATCTATGGAAGTGTGCTGTAAATCTGGTCCCAGGTCAATAACCATGGGTAACATCTCTAAGCCATCCCATATTATCAAATGCCAAATGATACTAACAGAATGCTGGGTTATATTTTGTGCACTCCTGTATTTTTCAGCAGTACTGTTTTGTGGCAGAAGGCTTCGCTTAAGCATTTCAACAGTCCATTGCAGCTTTGTTAGCCTTGCATTATATCTATATATCCTCCACACCTGTGTGTGTATGCGTGAACACACACACACACACACACACACAACACACATGCATGTAAGCACACACATATACTGCTTTCAGATAGGAGCTGATGGTTAAGTCACATTCTTTTTATACATACAGGAATCTGAGCTAGTCCGAAATTGAAAGACAAGCCAGTCAAGGATAGTTTTTGTGTCCGTTGTCCATATTTATAAATTTGGCCTGCCTCATTGGAGAATTTTTAATTTTTAATTTTTTTTGCAGTTAAATTGCTCAGTATCTGTTGCAGTATTGTTCTCTTATCACAAAACTATTCTCTGTTACTACAGGTCTTTTGTGCAATATTAGGGTATGGGAATAATAAAGTTAAGAGGTTGTAGCTACCCGAAAATTTGACTGTTTGAATTGATTGGTAGATTTCAGGAAGCCATAATCAATGCTACGCTCAAGAAGAAATGCTGAACTTGTTTCAGAAATCCAAAACCTTTTCAATCTATTGGAAGCGACAAGATTAATGCTAAATTAAGTATTTAGGTTTCATGTTGTATGGAATGGAAGGGGCAAAATAAGTGGCCACGAGGCCATAAGAAACTGTAGCTGGAGGTAGGGAAGAATTGTCACCTACAGCACCAAAATATCTAAAGTAAACAAAATATCTAAGGGTAGCTCTGAAGGCCAGAGTGCTCAAAATTTGGCAGATTAAGCTCCCTCCTCTGCTCTGAATTTATTCACCTGAGGCTCTACAAAGGAGTGCAGTGCACAGCAACAACAGTAACACCACCTGCGAGCACCTTGAGAATGCCCTCTGGAGATATTCCCTGACAGGTTTGCCTCTCTGCTAACAGCAAGTAACATTTCCGTGTCTATCAAACTGAATATCCTGAGAACGAGCAGGCAGGGATAAAAGTGTTTTGTATTGAAGTGTTCAAAGTGTTTCATGTATAATACCTCAGTAATTTTCACAACAACCCAGTAAGGTAGGGAGAATATTGTTATCCCCATATGCTAGGGTTGGATCACTTACCGCCTTCAGGCCGTTATTTCCTTAATAAGCTGAGCTATACTTTTTAGCTTTTGTCTATATATGTAGCCTTTCTCTCCTTTAATCCAAACTGGAAAACTGCATTTATCAGCTTTTTAACAAGCTGGGATCTTAAACCATGGCTTAATCTTGGTTTGAGATCATAGCTTACTCAAAATCTTGAAACCATAAAACATAGATTTAGCTAAATCACAAAACATCCAGATTTCACTGAGCCATGCATCAGGGGAGCAACATTTTATTATACAGTGGTACCTTGTTTTGCAAACAATCTGGTTTGCATACGTTTTGGATTACAAACACATCAAACCCAGAAGTGCGTGTCCCAGTCTGTGAACTTTTTTTGGATTACACCCCCCCCCCTATTTTTGGATTACGAACAATTCTTTTTTTTTTTTTTTTTTGGAAGCCCTGTTGGCGAAAGTGTGCCTTGGGTTACAACCTGTTTTGGTTTACGAACTGACCTCCGGAATGGATTATGGTTGTAAACCAAGGTACCACTGTATTAGTATTCCTGCAGTTAGGGCTGAGCACCATTTACGCATTTGATTAATAAACAGTAGTGGCCAATGTGGTGGGGTTAGGTTGCCTTCCCGATGCCGATGATTCCAGCATTGTGACAGCTTACCTGGAGGTGGTGGTGAAGTCAGGGCAGCTCAGATGCACCAGGTGAGTCAATGCTGGTGCATCTGCACAGCTCCAGTCTCTTTCCTGTCCTGGCCCACCAACAGCCAGGTAAGCTGCAACGACACCATTGTTGTAAGTGCTGCTCTGCTACTGCTAATAAATAGGGTGTTTACTGTCCAGTCAAAAGACTTGTGTGTTTCTTTTATTAAGCTTTGATACAATTGTCTTCATGCTGATGTAAGATGGTTGGGGCGATCATCACACTCTTCACCACTGTGCTTTGTATATGAACACTGAACAGCAGCTACTGGGAAGAGACTTCTGTACATAGAAGCAAGTGGTGGTCAGATGCACTGCAGAAAATGACTTTCCCCTTTAAACAGGTGCAGGAACAGGGAATATTGATCATGTGTTGTGGTTTTGGAAAAACAGAACTAGAACACAGTGGATATGTGGAGATGCAAACATTTCCAAATGCATAGACTGTGCATTTAATAGTTGTGAGGAACAGTAAGTACAGCTTTTCTCACACTTGCATGCAAAGCTGTATGTGCCAATTTTTCTTCTTTTTTGCACCTGTAAAAAAAAAATAGGAACCCTATGTTGTTTTAAATTATGAAAACACACACACACACACGAGTGATTGGGTCTTGCAACTGGCTGGACAACTTGGTTAGCCAGAGGTGACTTAACCGCATTCCCCAGCATGCCAGGAATAGTTTCTTGAAAGTGAAATGACATGAGTTAAACATGGGGGCAACTGTGAAGAAACAGATGTTGGTTTAGCAACATCAAGAATCCCCTCTGTTGTAATTCTGCTGGGCTTTGAATGGGTTAAAATTCCACGAACTTGGTGAAAGGTGCTTGTAAACACAGGCTCTCTCTGGCATTCTCATATTTCGTGAGCAAATATTTCACTGCCGGGTTTCAGAGATTATACATTGGTTGTTATGAAAAAGGATTGTGAAAGGTAAAACACATGGAGCACCCATCTTTAATTAGACTGGTAGTTCCCTATAAGAGACCAGGTTTCCTGCTCCTTTCACAGTGTGTGCCAAAGCCCCACCTAATGTGCAAAAAAACTCTAGTAAAAAACAGCTTTGTGTTCTTGCCTTATGGAACTCCCTTCAAAGAGGTGTAGTCAATAGGACTTTTGTGATCAATAAGTTACTACAACTCCCATCATCCCTAGCTAGAAGGGCTGGTGGTCACGGATGATGGGCATTGTAGTCCAAAAACAGGTGGGAAACTGGTCTAAGTCAAGCCTATTGCACTGCCCTTTGAAATCAAACAGGATCTTGTAACCCGCTTTTCCTCCGCCCTCCAAGCTGAACACAGATGGCAAGATTTGATCAGATTCTTATCTTAGCTGTCTACCTGGGGCTGCAAAACAGGAGGGTTGTTGAGCAGTCAGTGGAGCACATGGTTCATATCCTGTGTTCATCTTGGCAGTTCACAGGTTGCTCTAATCCAGGGCTGGCTATGGCTTTCAATGTGTTGCTGGACTTCAGCTCATCTCAGCCCCAGCAAGCATGGCCTGTGGTCAGGGATGATGAGAGCTGTGTTCCAGCAACATCTGGGGCCCCTCAGGCTAGCCACCCGTGTTCTGAGCAAAATGTTTTTTCAGTGCTGTGCTACCTTTTGGCTTCAGTGATTCCTGGGATCATTTCCAAACGTTGCCATTTCACTTGGTTGAATATGTACTATGATGTTAACTGTATTATTTCAGACCTTCCCTGTTTACTGACCTATATGATTCTGACACTTAGGGCTTGATTTTTGAAGCTGTCATCCAAGAATCTGGTATGCGAGCATGAAAGAATTCTTAATAAATCAGCAGAAATATCCTAGCAGAGATGTTGCAACTTGCTGTGCACACCATTCAGGTTGTAGAATTCTGACTGCAAATACCCCATTAATATTGTATTAGCAAAACATGTTTTGTGCCAGCTGCTTCTTCTCTTAGAATATATTTTGAGTGATTCCTATTTCCCATCTACAGCTGTTGAAATTTTTGCCCTGATATTGTTGTCTTTAACGTTTCAATTGTGGTTGTCTGTAGAATAACGCTAGACAATGGTTGCTGCAGGGATTTTGAATGTCAAGCCCACATACACAAATCTCTTGAATAAATGCTATTAAACATTATAACTAACAAGCTGTACTTCATATTACCTTTTGGCTTTAATAATTCTGAGAATTATATTTGTTGGTTTGTTATACCTATTGGCATACAGTAAATAAGTTCCAGTTTCTTCATTGGCAGTTGCACAAATTATTGCTGTTGTTCTCAGACTTGAGTTTGAAACCAAAGTTGCTTTTACTCATAAATCATCTCAAAATCCAAACATCAACTCCCACCTCCTGTCTTGTTTTTCATTCTGATTTGTTAATGGATCATGCTAGTTCCATGCCACAATTATGCTCTGAAATGGTTTTATTAAAATATATTGTGCCAGTGGTGCCTCAGTAGAAACTGGAAATGTGTCTGCTGTTTTTTGTATGCTATAATGTGTAATGTCTCGTTTATTATATTCTTTCTCTTTTGTAGAGTCTGCCCTATCTTGCTGATGTAAACTTCCACAAGGCATTGCAAGCAGGTAAGGCTATGTAATACTGGTAAATGTGCAGAAGGTGCACGGCTGATTGTCATTGTGATTCTGTTTGTTTTTAGTGTTCCAATAATAATCATGTGTGTTGTTCTTGCATATCAAAATACTACAATACATATATTGTTGGTTGTATATGGGCACTGGCTGTGGTGAGCAATGCATGCACACTTTTGGACATGTCTGGCGGTACACATTGTTTTTGACACTGAGTGCTGGATAAGATTCCTTAAGCAAACAAGCAAAGATATCCATGGATCCATTGTGAATTCCCCTTTTATTTAGCTGTCCTGTGTGGGGACCTGACAAGTTGGTTGTACAGGAACTAGCATTAAGTATGCTAAGACACGTGCCCTACTTCTCCACCTCTCCCTTTGTGGGTTAATTACAAAATCATATCACTTAATAGAGATGCTAAGATTCTTCTCCACATCACTCTTGCTCTTGGCTATAGAAGGGACCTAGGCAAGGCAGCCAAGCTGGGCCACTCTCTTTCCTGTCTGGTATACTTCAACAGCCTGGCTTGTGTTTTTATTTATTTAATTCATTTGCTTTAGGTGGTATAGTTTTAAAAAGTGATGAATGGATTTGAAAAATGCAACAAGAGACCATGAAGCCCAAACATATGTATTTAGGTAGCAATCCTGTACCCACTTAGCTGGGAGCACCATGTCTCTTTAGGAATGCCTAGCTTGCCTGTGATCAGAATGTTAGGATGAGTTGGGATATGAATGTACACCACACAGCCTCAGAGCTAAAGATTTTGCCTTGGGGGCAAAAAATTGCACTGCTGCCCCCCTCTCCCTAATTGTGAACTCCCAAGCTTGCAAACCTGCAACCCCAAAATAAATGGGGAAAGCCACGTGTCCTGAAAGATTCCCACAGGAAGCCTCTAATGATGTTTATTGCTTGGATGCACCTTAAAAAACTTTTAAAGTACAATAATAATTTCCCTTCACTCTTTTAATCAAGTTAAGCAAGTCTGCATCTAATACTTAGATGGGAGACATTCCATGAAAGCCTAGTCCACATGCTTAGGATGTGAAAGCCCTATTATTCTGCCCCTGTGTAGGGTTTCCCCCAGCGTATTTGAAGCCCCAGGGAGTCAATGTGTAGACAACGCAAAGCTAAATGTACTTTGTGTAAGGCTTAAGACGCTACGTATACAGAAAACAGAATACACTCTCTTGAAGAGTGCATATCTTGCAAGTAACAGAGCTTGTGGCCTTCTTGTTCAAAATCCTTTAGTCATGCATCCCACACTTCAGTTGTTGTTGTTGTTCAGTCGTTCAGTCGTGTCCGACTCTTCGTGACCCCATGGACCAGAGCACGCCAGGCACGCCTATCCTTCACTGCCTCTCGCAGTTTGGCTCATGTTAGTAGCTTTGAGAACACTGTCCAACCATCTCATCCTCTGTCATCCCCTTCTTCTTGTGCCCTTTGCCAACATCTTCTCTTCTCATGAGGTGGCCAAAGTACTGGAGCCTCAACTTCAGGATCTGTCCTTCTAGTGAGCACTCAGGGCTGATTTCTTTAAGAATGGATAGGTTTGATCTTCTTGCAGTCCATGGGACTCTCAAGAGTCTCCTCGGAGACTTCAGTAGGGAGGCTGTATTTCCAGTAGGCCTCTGGGAGGCAGAACCAAAGAGCTGTGGAGAGTGCAGAGTGAGAGCTTGACTGGTCAGTCCCCTCTAGCTCATTTCAAAAAGTCTTGTTTCTGTGCTGCTTCAGGCAGTAGCAGGTATGAAAAATAGAGGGAGTAGGATGCTATTTGTTGCCTCCTAACATGCCACCTCCTAACGTGCCACATGCCCCCTTTTGCCCCCTCCCAATCCAGGCCTGACTTGCACTATGACTGCAAGATGAAGGGCTGACTTGCATGAGCAAAGCAACCATTACAGTCCATCACTAAGCACAATACTTTTCAGTGGTAGTAAGCCATATCCTCAGCTGTGATGATGTATGACGTGGTGTACATGCATGTTTGAATTGGGAATGAGACAAGTCTCAGTAGAGAACAAGCATCTTATCTGTAACGAATGAGAAACATTAGCAACATTTCTTGTAACTTCTGAATGTGACCTGAAACAGCCTTTAAGTATCCCATGCCAAGCCAGGAAGCTTGTGATGGAGGGCCAATTTCAAGAACTTAGAGCACAGTTTTATCTGATTTGGATCTCTGTGGCAGAACTACTTAGCGCTCCTGTCAAATCACCGGGCCACTCATCAAATATTATAAACATTGTAAGACAAAGACAGGAACGAAACTGGAGCACAAATGAGAGAAGGCAGGAACTCCAATATGCATTGCAAGTTGCACAAGATTCCATACCTAGGAAAATTTAAGTCTGTTATGTTCACTGTGCAATCCCGCAAGAGGTACCCTAAGGTGAATGTAAACTAATTTATGAACAAATTCTTCTGGTATGCTATTGCACTTTTCTGCAGTATTTTTCTTCTTAATCTGCGTCATACTAGTTCAGTTGTAGAGAACTCTACTAGGATGAATAACAGAATGCTTAGAGAATAATGTTTCGTGGCATTAAGATATATATATATTTAAAGAATAATTGCTTTCCTGATTCTGAGAAGATATGTTGTCATATGGTGAACAACACTGCGCAGTTAGTCTGTTTTAATCCCATTGAAGTCAATGGGATTTAAGAAGCCTGTGTGCACCACTATGGTGAATTCTGAAACCTATTATTATTGTTATTTTTTGCTACAATCAAAGAAAACAGAGCAATAGTTATTGAAAGCATGAGGTGCTGATGTGTGTTTTAAATGACTGCCATTTAAAAAGGATTAAAAAAATATTAAAAAGACTGAAATTGTAATTAAAAGCCAGGTGACTGTAATTATTCTGCAAGCCCTGTGAAGGTGAAATGATCCTATGAGTGGATGGACGCTGTCCAAGTATCAGCACCCAAAACCATTTAGTTCTAAGAAGTTGAGATGTACGTGTTAAAAGTGAATAACAATTGCTGGTGGGCAGCTCATTTCCCTTTCTCCAAAGACACAAATATATATGAGGGTGAACTTGTGCATGTTCTCATGCAGGAGAACAATGTGTACAGAAGGAGCACGTTGGAGAACTCGGAGTGCAACTTGCAAGTACTCACTGCAGCTCCACACTGAAGTTTGTATTGGGCTTCCAACCATGCCTTGCCCACAGTTTCCTTCCCTGAATCCCCAATGTTATCAGGAAAAAATCCTACTGAACCCTCCCCAGAAGAGCTCACACGTGGTGTGCAATTGTAGTGTGGCAGCATTGCATTCCTAACCGCTGCGTGAACCATACATCAAAACATAGACAAGCCCATGCAGACAAACAATTGCCCCTTTTTATTAACAGTTTCACATCCAAATCACTCACTGACGCACCATCATCATGAGTGCTTGACGTTAGTGTTATCAACCATCCAGCTAAATTGCATTTCTACCAGGTCCTGTGGCTGGCTAGAATCCTGTACTCCCCCTCTCCTATAAAACACACTTATTAATTAAAATTTTAATGGGGATTTCCATGGTAGGGGATGACCGTAGCTCAGTCATAGAGCATATTACGTGCATGTAGAAGCTCCCAAATTCAATCACAGCCATCTCCAGCTAAAGGGTTTTGGGTAAGAACATAGTGCTGATGAAAACAGCAATCACAGACTTGGAAAGCTTACATGCCATGCACCCTAACACAACTATAATCTGGTCAGAACTTCTCCCAAGCTTACAATGGCATGGCAACCTCAAACCTAACAGACTTAATTATACTACCAAAATAAACAAATAGGGCATTGCGCTCAGCAACCTCGTGCATCGGGGGTTGCATTGTGAAGCATCCCAGCCTCAAAATCTACAGGAAGGAACTCTTCAGGCCCGACGGTGTGCACCTATCAGCCATCAGTAATGATTATTGGCTGAGGGACATTAGGCATGGCCTTTTCGAATGGATGGCGGATGGCGAAGCGTCTTTTCAGGTGTAGGTAGTATTGGAGGTGAGACCGCAATTTTGTGGCCTTGGGTGGCGGTTTCAGGCCTTGGGCGGAATCCTTTAGTCTGTCTTCCTAAATGGGGGGGGGGGTGAAGCAGTGACCCACCCACCCTTGCGGCGGTGATACCAGGGTTCCTTGTTAAAGGGGTCTTGGGGGGAGGCATTGGCCATACGCCGAGAGGTTGTCATTGCTCTCCCCTCCAACGGCGGTGAAATGGGGGGCGGGCTCTCTGCTTGAACATATGTTCTCCAGAGCCAGCTCAAGCCCCACACATTCTGGATAACCTTGAAGTCTCCCAGATCGCCTGGCTGGGGACTGGGAAGGATAAACCCCCAATGCCTGAGCCAAGGTCTCCCTACACCTGAAACTTAATAAAGTTGTGGCCAATTTTAATCCCATAGCATGTTGTCTTGAGTCATTATTCCACTTGGGGGTCGCCTGGGGTCGGGGATGACATAAGACAGCTTCATACAGATATACATAAATTAATTTTGATATCAAAGCCTCATAGGGAGAAAATCTGAGATTCAAACAATGATTGGGGGGGGGGGATTTTTCTCTGCTTACAAATGAAATGGAAAGAGCCAAGGAGGAATAAAGGATTTTAGGGTTAGAGCAGGGGGAGCAGGTCTTGATTTCCTACTCAGCGATAGTCCCTTTGGGTCAGCCATTACTTTTTAGCCTAGCCAACATCACAGGGCTGTTGTGAACATAAGATTCCATGTACCAAACTTGGTCTCTTTTGGAAGAAAGGTAATAAATGTAATCAGCCCTATTTTTAAAATGGATCTAATCTGAATTCATTAACAAAATATAACTGCTTTTTTCAATTTATGAAATTATGCTTTGTCTCCTCTTTAACTTACATGTGATAATATTCTCAACAATTAAATGGGCCGGGGGGTGGTGCTTCACTGAAAGGAAAAAAAAAAGCACTTTTGCGGTGGGTAGGATTTTTAATGTCTTTGTTCAATAAAACAATGTTAACAGCTGGTAGAATGCTCATTTTCTCGTTATCTAGAATGTATTGCTATGGTGAGAACTGCAGCAGTGGGTCAGATTCACAGACGCCAAGAAAAATAATTTGTGTGTGCGTTAAGAACGTCAGTAATGTTGAGTATCACAGAAGGAATGCCAGTTTATTTAGGATCATATTATCATCCTACAAAATGGAGCCTTCATAATTTGTGTTGCGAATATGCATAAACTCTTCATGAACTTAATGATGAAGACCTGTAGGGGAAATTTATTTATCTGTAAAAAGTTCATAAACTCCTAGCATAACTTTCTTCCCAATTGGGGGGAGAGGATGTATGAAGCTGAACTCCCCCCACCCTCAAGAAAACATTTTGCCCTAGACAGCTCTAGTGTTTATTTATCTGCATCATGCTATGATTTTGGTGTGTTCAGATACTGAATCAATTCCAGTAGACAATGTTCTTAAATACCAATAGCACTTGAATTTAAATGTGATTGTCCTACAGTGTGAACATGTATGGTGCTCACTCCCTGATTTGAAGTAACCAATAGAAACTTTTATCTATTTAGGCTGCAATCCTAATCACACATAGCCACACAAAACACACATGAGAATATATGTATAGGATTGGGCTGGCCTGTTAGGCTGCAATCCAAAGCACATTTACCTTGGAATAAATCCTATTGAATTTAGAGTAAGCATGCTTAGCATTGCTTTACACACCATTAGAAATTAATGTGTTACTTTTAAGGGCGTGATACAGTGGGGGATGCAGGTGGTGCTGTGGGTTAAGCCACTGTGCTGCTTGGGCTTGCCGATCGAAAGGTCAGCAGTTCGAATCCCCGTGGCAGGGTGAGCTCCCGTTGTTCGGTCCCAGCTCCTGCAAACCTAGCAGTTCGAAAGCACACAATGCAAGTAGATAAATAGGTACCACTCTGGTAGGAAGGTAAATGGCGTTTCCGTGCGCTGCTCTGGTTGCTTTCGCCAGAAGCGGCTTAGTCATGCTGGCCACATGACCTGGAAAACTCTGCGGAAGCGGACAAACGCCGGCTCCCTCGGCCTATAAAGCAAGATGAGCGCCATAACCCCAGAGTCGTTTGCGACTGGACTTAATTGTCAGGGGTCCCTTTACCTTTACCTTTACAGTGGCTTAGTTCAAAAAGAATGTCAAACCATGGTTTGGTGACCAGGAACTGTCCCATGAGCTTGTGTTCTCCTTTCTCAAATATGTGTTGTCTCTCCCATTTCCTACTTTCTGCGAACCATAGTTTGTCATGACATCAAATTGCTATAAGTACATTGCTGCCAAACTATGCTCTGAAAGTGGCTTGCCCATTTTATGTTCATTATCAGTTGCCAAGTTGTACGCCACAGCAAAGGAGAGTTAGGGAAAACCATGAGGCAGAGAAGAAAACTCACACGTGAGCAGGGAAGGCAGAAGAGAGGGTCCTCAAAGCATGATTTGTCGTTATATCTGAATTGACCTATTGCCCCCTGAAATAAAAAGAAATGATGGAACTCCCTGAATTTGATTTCTGGATTAAGTCTTCCCTACAAAACAATGGGCTGTAATTCTGGAAGAATAATTTGATTTTTTCCCCTTTGTTGATGCCACTCCAGAGGTAGAGGGGAGATGATCAGGATAGCAGAGAAAGCACATCTCAAAAGAAATTTTCTAGTAGGCATGCATCTCCAGAATGATAGTGCTGAAATTTTGCAACTCAAGACAGATAGATGCCTTTACTTGTGTCAATTGCTTGAGTGAGAAGACACTAGGAAATTTATAATAATCTGCTAAAGTTGCAACTCTCCAAAAGGAGGAGGGAGGCTACAGGGACACCACCGAGAACACACCAGCCCATTCACAATGAACTCAAGTCTAGTTTCACTTGTGCTCAACTATGAAACTACCATAGGTTTCGATGGATTGCATCCCTTGAATAGATAATGAGAAAACTACAGATGACAGAGAAAGAGACGAAGAGTTTGCTGTGTGTGTTCAGACTGATTCAGGTCTTTGGATTGAGTTAGTCATGGCTGGAAGGAGATACATTCCAAATTAGGTGATAAGTCAGGGCAGTCATGGGATGGGTGCACACTTATATGAAAGTGAGTAAAACATATTTCCATTGGGCGTGCTATGCTTAGAGAGATTAAGGTAGGTGAAAAAGAGTTATTCTCCCTGAGTATTTTCATTTTGTTTATGGCCTACATCAAGGATGGCAAACTTGTGAGCCACCCATATGTTGTTGGACAACAATTCCCATCATCCCTGACCATATTAGTTGGGGCTGATGGGAGTTGGAATCCAACAATGCCTGAAGGACCCTGGACAGGTTCCCCACTTTCTCCCTCTCCTACCTGGTGGCACTGTCTTCCTCATATACCACCCTTACCTTTGCCTTATGCCTTATCTGTCTTCCAACAGCATTAATACCCACTCTTATGTCTCCATGACTCCCTAATGTTCTATTCCAAACTTATCTTATTTCTTTTTTAAAAACTAAACCATTCCATTAATGGGAATTTAAAATATATGATAGAAATCAGTTGCAAAAGATTGGTCAGCTTATTTTTTTAAATTAGCAGCATACGTTCATTAATATATTCTGTCTACTTCAACCTGCCACTTTTTCTCACTATTGAGTCTTTGCTGGGTTCCTACTACCTTACAGTTTTAATAACTTTGTCATAATGGCATAGGGTAGTGGCAGTCCTCCCATTTAAGCCAAGATAGAGGAAAACATGCACCATCTTTGGACACTTCCAATTCATTTATTGTATGTTCATCTTCTGTTTTGAATTATCTTTTTCTTCCCCGACTCCCAGTGACGGTATCACTGAATCTTACTCCATTGTACTTGTGGTAAAAAATGTTTTACTTATATAAATTCTAATCCTTGGCCCCGAGGTGATTTATAGACTTAAGATTGCAGCTTAAGATACTGCATATAGAAGTAGATAGATATTAATATACAGATCTATATTGTTCTGGCCCACATATGTAATCATGCTGATGACCAACTGCCTGAGCAGAGTGAGTGGATGGCCCAGGGAGGACCTCCTCTTGTCATCACCACTGCCACTGGTGAGGGGGGTGGGAATGAAGGGGAATCCCCCCCACGTGTCTGGTTTGTATGCATGTGGTGAGTGCCTGATGCACTATGTAGTTTGTGAGACTGTGAAGCACAGCCAATCCAGATGGAGTTGACTGGAAGTGGATAGGGTTGGATAATAGGTGTGGTTAGCAAGTGGAGGATACAGACCTCTACCTTTGTGTGCATTATCATGCATTATGGTTATCAACCTGATCCCGAGGCTCCTGATTTGAACAAAGAGTTCCCATACATGGAGCTCTCTGCATACAATTGACTATTGTTCATAT
Source organism: Lacerta agilis (assembly GCF_009819535.1). Lineage (NCBI taxonomy): Eukaryota > Metazoa > Chordata > Lepidosauria > Squamata > Lacertidae > Lacerta > Lacerta agilis. The sequence goes on from NC_046318.1 coordinate 26,204,805, forward strand.
GAAGCTGCTCAAAATATTGAAGTCAGTGGGAATGAAGCCCATTCATGCAGAGCTTTATGTGTATGGACATGGGTGTTTGGAACTCGGAATCAGAAGCTCTGGATGTATTAAAAAAAAAATTCCTCAAGAGATATCATCATTCCTTTTTTGCTCTGTCCTGCTTTCCAAAGTCACCTTTGACTTTACTGGAACACATATGCCGGCAAACAAATATGTGGGGTGGGAAATGAGGTCGGTGCCATGTTGTAACATTTTGCAATGCAAATTAAGCATGTTTACTCAGAAGGAAGCCCCACTAAAATCGGTGGGGCTTAACCTCAGGCAAGCGTGTTTAGGATTACAGCCTTCTTGTAATTTAATTCCTTTTTACCTTACATATTCATGAGGTGGCTTGCAAATCCCCCCAAAAATGACAGTCTACTGAAACGGCAGGTATGCTAAGCCAAAACTGCAGGGAGATGTGGTTGTTCAAACGCTGACGAGAAAAGGTACAAAGCTTCATGCAAACCACTTAAATTAACCTAAATCCTTTGACTTCATGTTCTTACTTGCTTAAAATCAATGAGAATATAGGTATGAATGCACCAATGCTTTCTGCCACTGTGATTATGTCTAAGCTTCATACCAATTTGCGAGCACCCTAAGGGATCCAGATCACGTTGTAGCGCTGAGCCAGCAGGCTAGGACAACTGCTGGCAACTGTGCAGATCTGTTGCTTGCATCTCCTTCAGGAACCAATGCAGTTGGGCTACTGCCATCTGTGCAAAGGCTGAGGAAAGGTTGGCATGGTGTTGTCCTGTATTCTGCCTTCTGACGTGGGTAATTGCTTGAAGTCCTTTTTCAGGCCCAGCTTTATTGTGGGAGTACAGCCAGTTGCACTACCTGGGAACTAATATATGTGCTAATGTTTTCCCCCAAGTGATTCAGCGATGCAATTGGACCTTGCACCAGTGTCTGTTAGAATAACTGCAGAGAAAGAGAGATGGAGGTTGTAAATTACATAACAAGGCCATGTTGCTACTGACTCAGGTTGATCCCGGTGTTTTGTATAATTTTTTTAAATAGGTTATGAGTATTTAAATTTCTTCAGTTTGACATTTATTGAGCTTTCACATGTCCTATATCATCCCAGCCCTAATTTGGGAGGAAGCACACCCCACACCCCAGGTAATGATCAAGAGATTGATAGCCTAGGTTGGAAATGAACAGGTTTAGACAAAGAGAAATTCAAATATTTTGATTGAGGGTTTTTTTTTTTAATAGTATCCAGATTCATGATGACTTGCCTCACCCTTTCTTGCATTTCATTTACATTGTGGAACCCTGCACTAACGATCATTTCAACCTGTGACAATTATGGGTCTATGCTGATTTCAGCTAGTTGCTATAGCTTTTGGCGCTTCACAGCTCACTTGCATTTAAGGTAGTTTGTGATGGTGTGCTAAGACCAGTTCCCAAATAATGGTGGGGGGGGGTAGAAAAGGCCTATCAAGGGTAGGGTTGCCACCTGTCCCTAGAAAAACAGGATCACCCCATTTTTGGACAAAAGTGTCCCTATTCAGACTTCATATTAGATGCCTTTCCCCCCATATTTGACCTCGGCCAGCCTAAGATGGCAGTTGCATCGCTGTTGATGTGGCTGGCAAGGAGCCCAGCCCAGCACAAGTGACAATAGAGATAAGGGGGAAGGAGCAGCTTCCTCTCCCTCCCCTTGCCCCCTCCCTCCTTCCGTCCCTCTCGCTGGTGCTCCTCCTCAGCTGCTGCCTGTCAGACTAGTATGGTGTGGGTCCACTGCCGTTTGGTCCCGTCCCCACCCCAACCTGACATCTCCTCCTCCTCCTCCATGCTCAAGTCTTCAGATGAGTGGCATGGAGCAGTTAAACATTGTTTCTTCCATTTCTCTATTTTAAGATATGTTTCTGTTCCCAGAGTAGATGCAAAAATATCTACATTTATCTATGTCAAAGATGTAAAAATAGGTTTGACTTCTTACTGGGAGCCAGTGCCAGTCTTTAAATGGCTGACTGTTACTCTGAATGTGCAGATATAATACATGTACTTGTGCATAAGTTTCCAGTAGAAGCTAATTGCCACTCGAGATATTCATAGTCAAGGCCTTAGAAATTGGCAGTACTGGGGTTATAACACAATGTGCCTTCTCTTCCTTCTTGGTGGATATTTAATTTGTTTCCTCTTTAGAAGAACATTGCTATCTATCTTACACCCCCCCTATGAATTTCCTTTAACCTTTTGTTCAGATGAAGCAAAATGGTTTGAATGACTTTAATTAGCAAATATGGTGTTCAGATAAGTAGCTGCTGTTATAATTGACACCTATTCTTGCAAACAGGCACTTTTATATTGTTTCAGAGCTATGCTGTGAAATATAGCAATCAGCTTAGACCCTTTCCCCCCTAAGGTTTGGTCTGTGATTGAATCAACATCTATCTGGTTTTGTTTCTGCCATAAAGCAGCACCACAAATCTCTGTCTTACCTGTACCTATCAATACTCTTTTCATTTGGCAAGTGCCTTGATTTGTTAGGCTCATATACTTTTAGGGACCACATTCTATTCATAGCTGCAGAACAGTTTAAAAAAAGAGTTGAGTGGCTGGACTTCTTCCCTGCATTATGAATATAATAGTTGTTTTTTTTAAAAAGAAAGCCAGTGTTAGAATGTGCACAGGTCACACCAAGCTGTGAATCTAATGGAGTGACCTTGATTCAGAGGTTATATGCATGAATTCAAGAGGGAAGTGGCATTGTGAGTACCTGATTTACAAACATTTGTAATATAGACTGAAAAGAGACCCTTTACATAAGGGATCCCAGTTGCTTGAGCTTGGTACTACAAGTAGGGGATTTTTTTCAGATATTACTAGCACGTTGAAGTCAGATACATGCAATCTTATCATCCTCCAATGTAGCTGCATAATTTTTGAAAGGGAGTACAAGCACCTTCACCCTAACCTGCTTTTCAGAAGGTTTTGAGAGGACAAAAATAGGACAATACTCCCAGGCTCCTTGGAAGGAGTACAGGATTGTGAATGTGAATATGCAGGAAGAGATTATTCGTGCATTTTTAAAAAATCTGTATGCCACTTTCCCATGAAAAAATCCTGCTCAAAGCAGCTTGCAACAAAGAAAGAGGGATGCATTCGAAAGAAACACTACGAAAACAATTTCGTATTTCCTAATAAGATAGCACAACAAAAATATGATAACACACACACACACACACACAAACCCACATTTTAATACTATAAACGTAACAGGAGTGGATAGCTCAGGTGGTTAGAGTGTGGTGCAGAAAATGCCAAGGTTGCAGTCGATCCCCGTTTGGGCAGCTTCATATTCCTGCATTGCAGGGGGTTGGATGAGATGGTCCTCAGGGCCCCACCCAACTCTACAACTCTATGATTCTATGAACATGCAGCATCCAATAGCAAAAATAACAGGAAGTTTCATCTTAGTCCTAGAAAGACCCCCCCATGCTCACAGTTCTTCTGCAGCGGCTTCTTATAAAGCTTCTAAGTACAAGGGGGGGGGGGTTAGCTGGAAACATGATGTTACAATAACATGAATAATTATTGGCCCTACTGTAGTGTGGTGCCTATTTATGGATGCCTTGGGAGCTGAATATGTGCAGGTGAGGACTACTCTGGCCTAACTTGAATGGATGTGCAGATTAATAGTTAAATAATGATCAAATGAGGACAGGTCCCAAGTCTCTCTTGATTCTTTGGTGGCAAAGTGAGGAGGGGCTCACTGCGTCATCAGCTATGGATCACCTCACCCCTTGTTACTGGGTTGGGAGTCTTCTGTACCTAGAGGAAGTCTCCCTTGCTGGCTAGTATGAGACCCAGGTAGCCTGTCTTTCCACAGGTTCTACCTCTCCTGGCTAAGACTCAGCCCTCCCTGGACACTCCCATCTGTATATTTCCCAGACCCTCAACCTGGTCTCCCTATCCCAGCTGCGAGGCTCTGTCCTCTTGCTATGGATTGTCTCCTCAGTGTGGACTCAGAACTAGTTCTCCCTCAGTCAAATCATATCCTACTCCATATCTCCCCTCTTAAATCAAGCCCCATCTAACTAACTCCCTTGGAAACTGCTTGTTTTATTCTCCCTCCCAAAGTGCTGTTTCTTCCCCTTCTGTGGCTAGCTGATTTTGTAGCCAAACAGAGAGAGGCTCCAGTACTCTGATGGAATTTCAGGGGGACAGCACCACCAGACTCTGGTCTGACTCTGCTGTCCATCACAGGGTGGCATATAAATAAATTATTATTATTATTATTATTATTATTATTATTATTATTATTATTATTATTAATGCTGTGCTATTTAAAGGCACTCTGCACACAGAGGCCCCTGGTAATGTCATCCAGGTCAGTGAAAGTGAGGGATATGATGCACATTTTGTTCCTAGTGCAGCAGGTCCCCCAGGTTCTGCAATTTGTGTTTTCCCCAGTGGTGTGAGTACCGGCCAGGCTTATGAAATTCAAAGTATAGTACCCATAGGGTGGTGACGATGTGTGTCTTAGGTGGCTTTAAGTTTTAGACAAATTCATGGATGGCAGATCTGTCATTGGCTCTATGGTAGATAATAGCTAAAACTGTTCTGAAGCAGTATATATTTCAATGCCAGGTGCTGGCACAGCAGTAAAACCATGGGTGGCTAATCAGCTTTTTGAGCTTCCTGGGAGGATTTGAGAGCTGGCCACTGCTGAAGACAACAAGAGTGTTGGATGAGGTGTGCTAGTGGTCTGATCTGCCAAGGTAATTCATCTGTTTATGCAACTTGTTTGCAAACCCGTCCCTTGTTTCTCATGTTTGGCATTTTTTCTCTCCGTCAAAACCCCCTGAAGAAATAATTATAGCGCACAAAGAAAACCCAAAACTGCCCAGCCCTGAATGGCCTCCTTCACCTAATCTATCTCTCTTTCATCTGTCAGTCTCTTGGTTTTAATGAGCCAAGCAATTACCTTCCATAAGGAGCACAAGAAGACTTCAGTGGTGGATTTCTTTCAGCAGAACTAATGCCACCACCTTTGCAGGGTTACTGAACCAGAAATACACCGTAAATAGCTAAAAGGTTTTTGTAACCCAAACAAACAAACAGGTGAGACAATTGGAAGGCTGAAAGGGTGACTTGATGCTTGGGGATCCTGAACGATGAATTGCAGAAGTATTTGTATCAAGCCTAGGCAGACTGGGACTGCTCATTGACTTACCCTCTTAAGCAAACAAATGAACTCATGCCGAACCCGCTCAGCAATGATAAGCCTAACCTACCCAGACTTCCAGAGGCAGAGCCTTTGCTCTTGTGTGCATTTCTATTGGCTTCTATGCCATTGTCCTGATTTATACCAGACAAATAATCTATCCTGTATGCATGCAAAAAGGATCCATATGATTACATGAGCTATGAAGTCAGAGCATTTGAATAAATATCAAGCATACCCCAAAACTGGAACCTAACCTATGGTATTTCATATATTCTCTCTGAGCAAATTGGTGGGACACTTTTGAGGAGAAGCTGGGACAGACTTAGCTTCTCAGACTGCTACTATGGCCCATGAATCCAGTGCCTGTTTCCTCCATACACCTCATTTGACTCTTGAGTGGCAACTGGTAGGGAGGGGGAGCTGCTGATATCCGGTGAGAGGGGGCCAGATTTGGCTCTGGTGCCTCCCATTCCTGACCCTTATTTTATATGCATCAGGCAAATTCCATCTTCACAGAAGGCTGCATACTTGTAATATGTGCAAGCAGGTTTGTGATTCTGTTTGTGAATGATTCATTTCTTGATCATAGCCTGGATTTCAGAAGGCTCTGATTTTAAGCTAACCCATTTCAAATCTTCTGCAGAATTATAAGTTGCAGGACATTCTCAGGAGAAGAAGCAGGGAGTTATTAAACTGCATGTCTTTATTGTCTGGGGACAATAAAGCTGCCTGAGTAGAGTTAGCTGTTTAAAGATTAAAGACTGATATCTAATACTTCTAGGTGCGCTAGTGCCCAGCAACACAGACACACCCAAAGTGTGCTTGTATATATGGCTTTACTTTCATTTCAGTCACTGCTGCCAGATCTTGGGGCCTCTGCCCCCAGTGCTGCTGCCAAATATGATCTACTTCATAGCTGGAAAGTACTAATTTCCCCAGCCTGAAGATAAGAATGTCAAAACACCTTGTACTTCAAAAAAGTTCTGAGCCAACCCATCATTGGAAGAGGCAGGTTCAACCCATGGACATTCACCAGTCACTTGACCACAATGTCAAGTCATGATGACCTCCATGTATAAATGAGTTGCAAGTTGCAGACAGAATCTTCATAAAGCTTTTCAACTGTGTGTGCAAACATTCAGCTGCTGCCAGTGAGTGAGCGCCAGGCAATAAAATGATATAATGCCAGCTCACTATATAAGTTGTTGTTGTTAAAAACTACAACCTATTTCCACGCCTAGAGGCTGTAGGGAAAAGTGTTGATGATTTCTAGGCCACGTATTGTGCGTCCCCTGCCCTTTGTTTTCTGCTTTTGAAGAGCCTGTTCATTGGGCAACCGACTTGTCCAAAGCTGTTGGCCAGCTACAAAATGGAGGGCACATGGCAATAGTAACTGAGCGACGGGATGAGTGTGGGGCTGGGGACAAAATACACTTGGTGCACATGAAACATAACCATCAACTAACTTTTCCTCAGACCCCAAGTTAATAATAGACATTCATTTCCGTGGGTCTACTCAGAATAAAGTTGGTTGCATGCAAGCCAATATCTTCATTTGGCAGAATGAACAAGGCTTTCCCTTATGTAACTGACACAGGATGTTGCACTTGTTCCCAACTAACTAACATGATGCTTAAAAGTTCCTACTTTGCTCCTCCTCAACTCCTGGCTGAGCCACATCCCAGGAACAACAAACCAAGTCTTGGACTTTAAGAGTTGATTATATTTGGAAAGTATGCCATAGGCTACGCCTTTGAGGAGATACTTGTATATATGTGTTAAGTTATGCCATTTTCTGTCAATTTGTTGGTATAATATATTTTTATAGTTCATATTTCAGAGTTTTTCACGGTTTTGTGTATTTCATGCTGGGTGACCTTGGGCTAGTCACACTTCTCTGAAGTCTCTCAGCCTTACTCACCTCACAGAGTGTTTGTTGTGGAGGAGGAAGGAAAAGGAGATGGTTAGCCTCTTTGGGACTCCTTAGGGTTGTGATAAAGCGGGATATCAAATCCAAACTCTTCCTCCTCCTCTTCTTCTTCTACAACAATCAAAGGTTTGTGGTTTGTTGCTCCTAGCACAGTGTGGCCAGAAATGGGGGAGGAGCAAAGAGGGGACTTTTGAGAAGCGTGAACCATCATGCTGCTCATTTGCATAGTTATACATGATTAAACATTAGCTGTGTTTTAACATGGTGTGTGAACCCAGGCATATTTCTTTTCTTACAAGCGAAAAAGGAGACAAAGAAAGGCAGAACGTAACAGCACTGCTCTTCTCTGTCTTTGTCCAATCAGGCGGATGTCAACCTGGATTCTCTCTTCTTTATACTTCCATTATACACCTAGTGTTTCTTTTGCTTCTCTACCTCAACTGTACAGGTGTAGGGAATTGTGGAGCAGCAGGGAAATTGGCAAGTTAGGATATAGTTGCTGCTGGTGGTAGCGTTCTCTGACTCTAAATCATTTGCGTGTGAAGGCCCCCCCAAACCACCCCCAAAATAAATACACAATAGACACAGAATTTTAGTTTAAGGTTTTTGGCAATAATTTGGCCACAACTTTATTGAATTACAGCATGTGAGTGGTTCCCTAGGCATTGGTTCCCGACTACCTGACCATGCACTGTGGCAGGAAAGGACTGACAGCTGGACTCCACTAGAGGTCAGTAAGGGAAAACATACTGGGGGGAGCACGGAGTTGAGTGCAGGCTCTAGTTCACCCCATATGTTCCCAGGGATTCTGGCGTGGCCCTGAAAAGGGATTGGACAAAAGCAAGGCAAGTCCTTGGATTCCTTTAACGGAATTCCCTGGCAGCAGCAATGGAGGATCAGGCACAGCCAACCATTTTCCCTCCGCAAAACAATGAACCAATGCCTAACCGCCAACCTTACAAAGTTGTGACGGTTTGCTACACGGTAGGCAAAAACTAAATGGCAACAGCCAATCAGCCAAATGGTAAAATTCCTACCGGGCCCCTGCTACAAAACAGATGACCCCTAGACAGGCATAGCAAGGCCAAAGAACAGCCCTAAATATAGGGTGGGAGGGCAGGTGATCCGATGCACGTCACAAGAAAGAGAAAGCTCCCAGCGACGTGCAGCAGCTTAAATAGCCCCTCAGTAGCCAATAGATGACCCAACAGGCCAAATTTCAGCCCCAGCAACCAAGGGGCAAACAATAAGGTGTTGTGGCTATCCAAACAGTCCCGCCCCACAACAGGGAGGGAGTTTAGGTGATCTCACCACAACATGAGCTCTCCATGATGGAGGACATGATTTCTCATTATCTTATAGTGGAGTTGGCATAGCCCACTGCGCTTTATCCACTAATGAGCCATATTAAGGCTCTATGGTGGAGGGTGCCAAGGTTCTGGATTAATTTAGCTCTTTTGGGCCAAGATATAAGGAAAAGAAACAAAGCAAATGTGGAGAGATGGGGCAAAAATGGGAGAGTAGCACATGGGCTTCACTTGCTGTTCCCATTTGGGTGTCACACCTCAGGTAGGGGAAGTTGCTCCATCCCTGAATCGCTGTGGGGGAAATTACCTATAGTTTGCCATTCACTGCTACCCAGATAAACTACATTCAGTTAGAAACCGGGAAGTACTGATCAAATTGCATTGGGGTTGTAGACTTTTGGGGGAAGTGAGACCAGATGGAGTAAACATTATCACAGCCACTGAACATGAGTGAAGTAACTGTGAGCTAAACTGCAATCCTAAGCACACTTATTAAGAGGTAAGACCAACTGAATCATAGAATCATAGAGTTGGAAGGAACCCAAGGGTCTTCTAGTCCAACCCCCTGCAATGCAGGAATCTCAGCTAAAGCATCCATGACAGATGGATCTGTCTGAATCATTTTCAAGCAGTCATGCATAGGACCAGCTGCCAAAATGTTCTCTGTGGAACGTTTTGCTGAGTGTTTTGCTTTATATAAACCCACGCTGTTACCAGTGGGAATAATACCACCCATTTGGGTATAGGTATAGGGGCTGTTACTTGGAGGATTGGCCTCTCTTAAAAATCTGGCTGCAGAAAAACCTCTCGCTGTTGCTTTTTCTTTTTTGGGGGGTGGGGGAGGCAGGGTACTTACCTTGTGTTCCCAGTGACCTGCCTTCTAGCCCAGGAGAACTTCCAAAATACATACTGGAACTAATATGTGACGTCAAAAACTGTTTGTGTTGCAGGGATAATAACCAGGTATGTGAAACTGCAAAAGGCTTGAACTCTGTTTCTAGTATGGCTGGGTTTTTTCCACATTTTCTCTGAACATGCCAACAGAAGTTAAAATAAAACGTTCTCTTGTAGCACTTTATACTGCATACTAATACATGCAGTTACCCTTTGCATAAGTTGGTCTGGGAAATAAGTAAGTTGAATCAAATATACTTTACTAGTATATGCATTCAGCATGGATTTGAACTGAATTTCCAGGGCTGGTTGAAAGCCAATCTAATTTAAGGAGTGGTAGGTGCATGCACATGAATGTATAAAAGGAGAGTTTGTAAAATTAATTAGTTGTGCTAATTGGTTATTTAGGGAACTCTGGGCTTTGAGGGCATTGGGCGACCATGTCAGGAGTTCATTGAAGAAGAAACTCCTAAATAGGTCTCCAAGCGTTCTGGACCTGGAAACTGGGAAGACTACTGCTGATTTAGTTTAAACCTTTCATGTTTTAAACTGGTTTAATTTACTTATCACCCAGTGCTGTGCATCTTTACTTGGTAAAATCCCACTCAGCATGAATTACTCCTGGTAGTTAAGTGTGCTTAGGCAGTAATCCTACACACATCCAATTTCGGAATAAACATGCATAGATTTAGTAACATGTCAATGTACCTATACAGTCTGTCCATTCCTGCATCTACTTAATATTGTCCACAATAACTTACAGTGGCTCTGTAAGGTTTGTGTAGGATTCTGTTGTAGCCCTACCAGGAGATGGGTCAGGATTGAACCTGAGTCTTTCTGTAAGCAGGGCTGCAGTTCCTGCCCCACATTACATTACAGTATAGCAATACTGAAAGTGCTTAAAAAATCATTTTAATATTTTTGAGGTTGCTTTATAAACTTTTATTTGTTGCAGTAAATAAGCTTAGTATGCAGACAGCACCAGGGTAAGTAAAATCCAAAGGCACAGCAGAAGAGGTACCTTACACCAATGTAAGGTGTTTGAGCCAGTGGGGACAATATTAACCCTTATACATTTTTACCATATACAGATGGTACCTCTGTTTTATAGAAATGTTGGTAAATGTCAGTTTTAGACCCTGTTCTGTGTGGCAGCTGCACACTGCAAAACCATAGCCACGTGGGCTATTTTGGGAATGGCATTCTGAAATATTTTAGAAGCTTCTTACTATTTGTGCTGCATTCTACAACAAAATGACTCTGCTTAAAAATCGGTTCTTGGTTTGTTCTAACTTGCAAAGTATTTTAAATCCCTGTCTTTGTGACTGAATTCCTGGAACCGTTTCACAAGGGGTTGCTTATATTTTCTCTAATCTAATGCAGCTTTTGTGTTCAATGATCCAGGTCTGAATTTGTCATGTTGTCAAATCAACATACATTAGACCACTGGGACATGTAATAACTTCAGCAGTGGTGCAATTAAAGTTTAATATTATTATATTGTCAATCACAGGATTCTGAAAAGCATTCAAGTTTTTGTACATTTATTGCAAATGGGAATATCATTTCTAGCAATGCTTTAAGGAATATCCAGCCTTATTTTCTCTGTTTAGGGTAACAAATCCACATAATATTTTATTTCCTGCACCTTGGGATATCTTCTGTAGGAAAAAAAACTATAGAAAAAAACCTGTGGTTTTTCCTGCATCTTGCTATAGGATTATAGGAAACTAAATCCTCCATTTAATTCATCATTGGTTACCCTACACAAACTATCCATGGATGTCCATGGTTTCAGACAGGGGTCCATTCAGTCCTACCTGAAAATTTTAGGGGCTAAACCCTTCTCTGTCAGCAGAGGAATGGAGCATAATATAGGGAAAGGTTAACTCCTCTTCACAAGGCAAAGTCATACAACAGGGGTGGCCAATTCCCAAGAGACTGCGATCTACTCACAGAGTTAAAAACAGGCAGTGATCTACCCCATTTTGGGGGGTTCAGGTTGCTGAGCTTTTTTTAGGGAGGAAAGCCCATTTTTAGGGGTTCAGGTCAAAGTTGTAGAGCTTTTTTAGGGGAGTCAAAGTTGTTGAGCTTCTTTGAGGGGATCCAGTGATCTACTAGTGATCTACCCCAGATGTCCAGTGATCTACCTGTTGGACGTGCCTGTCATACAACAATAAAATAATGTCTAGGTGGAAGAGGGGATAACCTTCCCCTCAGTTGAGACTCTGCTTTCTAGAAGAGAGCAGGGTTAAGATCCTGCTCCTGTATGCTCCATTAGGGGCTTTCTCTTTTGAGATGTGCAGTTATGTTGTCCCCCAGGGAAAGCCAAAGGTCAGCTTTTAGTTGGAGTTAGGTGGAGAAAAGTTCTCCTTACCTACTGAGATGCAGGGAGGAAGGCAGGGACCCACACTACAGCAGACCACACCCAAACACTGAGGTTCCTGTGCTTTTCAAGCATTGTGCCTCTGTTTTCTGCTTCCCACTCTTTCTGCTGCTTGGAAATGGCGGGAAAGAGGGCTTCAACCAAGGGTAATCAGGTTCTTTCCTGGATACACATGCCTTAACACATGCTGTAAGGTCTTGCAGGTCTGAGGGCTAAGTTACTTCACAGGAAGTCACATAAACGGCCTGATTTTCTCCTGGTTTTTGGCACCATTTCAGCTAGCTGTACCCAGCAAAGCCTCATGAGGCAGCAACCTCAATTTAAAAGGGTTATGTTCCCCCAGTGAAGGTGAGGGACAGACAGCCACAAGGACAGTGGTCCTGGAGACCACACAATCAGTGGCAGGTGCCTTCTGGGTCGTCTTCTCCCCAAGGAGAAGACTCAAGGGCTACCAACAGTTCGCAAACACAGTTGAACTGTTAGGGAAGCTCCCTATATCCTGACCAGGCTTCTAACAGGAAACACAAAGTGCCCCAATATAAATTCTATTGTTTTCCTTACTAAAGTTCTTTTCTGTTTCTTAAGATTAATTGAATTCCCTGTTAATAATAATATTTTTTCCCCTCTGGCCAACGCCTCACTGCTATCATACAGGCCCAATCTGACCCAATGTTCCTAGACATTAGGAAAAGAATCAGATGGCATAAGCATGATGTGCAATGAGCGCTCCAATTCTATTTGAATTGGACAGCAAATCTTTGCAAGTCTCAATCCCTATTTGTATCTTTTCAGGAGTAGTTCAAATCTCTTCCACCATTTCTAGATGTATCACTTAGGCATATTTGACTATAAAGAAGTCTTCCCCACAAGGGATGACTGCTCATTCTTTATGGAGAGCCACAGCCTTCTCTGCTCTTCAGGGTAATTTCCTGGTGATGGAGATGTGTAGCTATTTGGGCTTCAGTGTACACCTCCACCAAAAGGAGTTACTGTGAAAGGGGGTTGGTTGATCGCTTTTTGACCCACTCTACTAAAGCTGTTAGGAACCGGGTGGCGCTGTGGGTTAAACCACAGAGCCTAGGGCTTGCTGATCAGAAGGTCGGCGGTTCAAATCCCCGCGACGGGGTGAGCTCCCGTTGCTCGGTCCCAGCTCCTGCCCACCTAGCAGTTCGAAAGCACGTCAAAGTGCAAGTAGATAAATAGGTACCGCTCTGGTGGGAAGGTAAACGGTGTTTCCGTGCGCTGCTCTGGTTCGCCAGAAGTGGCTTAGTCATGCTGGCCACATGACCCGGAAGCTGTACGCCGGCTCCCTTGGCCAGTAAAGCAAGATGAGCGCCTCAACCCCAGAGTCGGACACGACTGGACCTAATGATCAGGGGTCCCTTTACCTTTTTACTAAAGCTGTTGCTGTTCTGCTAAATTTGGTGGTGTGCAATGCCCTCTGGGATCCTCAGGTGAAAAAGGAAGTTAATTACCTGGTGAACTTTGGTTCACTGATGATCCCAGAGGGCATTGTGGTCCACCTGTCTGTTGGAGTGTAATATGTTAGTATAACGTTTAGTGAAGTTGTCAGTTATGGCTTATATGTGGGGGTGGCACTTTTTGGTTTTTGTTTTATATTCCATGACACACCTCCTGGGGTGGTGTTCTGTGTTTTTTGGCTGTATTTTCTTTCCTACAGTTCTTCTGATGTTCTTTTTTGGAGTGCTGCTTGGATGCCAGTCAGTCTAGGAGACAGGGGGTGGTGATTTCTCCAGAAGAAGGTCCTAGTGACTGCCTCTCAGTTCCTGTAGAAAGCACCATCTCCGTGGTGCGCAATGTCTCTGAGAACATCACTGAACAGAAGTTCACCATGGGAGAAACACCTGCTTTCTCTGCTGACATGACTTTAATTCTGCTCCTAACATCATACATGACTTTGCTGTTCTACTATATACGCACGTGCAATGAGTTTAGCAGTCTGCTTCACCTCCATTATGTGTGGGTGGCTAGCTTCATGGTTTTGTCAAAAGGATAGTACGGTAATCTTCCACTAGGTTTGGTGTAGCTTGAAATATTTGTATTGGTTGTATATCACCTTGGCAACAAGCCTCGGGGTAGGGAGTGATGGAAGCCACACAAGACCATCTTGCTGAGGCTTGTACCGTGGAAGGGGTCAAGACCTCCTCAAAAGAACAATCTGAAGTTTTTTCATTTGAGACTGCAGTGGTGCAATTGCCTTTGGAAAGGACAAATATATATTTATATGTTCATGGTGAGAAAAACCTTCCCTATTGATAACTAGACCACTTACCTATTTTCTGAAGCTGAAATAATTTCAGTTAGATAACTTCCCCATTCCAACTTTTTATTTCTGTAATAGATTTTTTTTTAAAGGGGGGAAGGATAGATGTACCCATATGCACCGTTTAAGGGAGTTCCTGCTCATGTGTAAAGGGTTCTCTGATTTGGCTTGGAATATGGAAGTGATTTATCCTCTCAGTGTTTGTTCTTGCGAATGAAAATCCAGTCAAAAGCTAGCTGGCCTGTAGCCAATACTAAAAAAATAAAGAAAGAAAGGGAGATGGGTCATCTAAGGGTATTTTGGAAGTTCATCCTACGTCATTGCTTGGGTTACGTCACAAATCTTGGCTGTATGAAATATAGCATTTGTCGTCAGCACAATTGACCTTAAGTTTGAGACAAAATATTTTTGCCTTAGATGGAACATTAAAATGAAGCATTATTGTTTCTGTTAAAATGTTACACATGCAGTTGGTGAACCTGTGGCCCTCCTGAGGTGGTTGGAGTCCATCTCCCATCAGCCTCAGCCAGTGTGGCCAGTGGCGGAGGATGAAGATAGGAGCAATATTTGGTTCCCCACTTGGTGGTTCTTCTTCTGTGTCATTCTCCCTGCTCACCTACTTTCATTGGTTGTGCCAAACAACCGTGTCCATCCCTTTCCTCCCATTATCAATGAGTGCTAGTCATTATGATGTTCTTAAAATGTAGCTAGTGTTTACATATTCATGTTTCACACCTGCTCAGTTGCCTTCTTATTCACATGGTCTTGCTGTGTCTATTATTGCTTGCCTTCCTGTGGAATAAAGTCCTATGTTCTCCTATCACCCCATACTGATCCTGAGCTGCTGAGGCAGATTTAATACTGAGAAGAATTCCTGGATACTTGTAGCTGCACCTAGAAACAGTGTTTGAATTTAGGGTTGAAAGGAAGGGAGCTAATTAAATCCAAAAGCGCTACCACCACCTGTTTTTCCCCAGTTGTAGCCAAATCTCCCCACGACAGTCTTCTCACAGAGTAGCTGGGGAGAGAAATGGCACCGATTAGAATTTTAAAAAGCTGATCTAGAAGACCTTCCTCCTCACTGATTCTGCTTAAGACTCTAGTTGTGATATTATTGTAATAATATGGAAGCCTAAAAAGGGAAATATGAATAAAATGTTCTTAGCATGTCTCAACAAAGCAGTAAGGTAGCATATAATAACAGGCATAGGCAAACTCGGCCCTCCAGATGTTTTGGGACTACAATTCCCATCATCCCTGACCACTGGTCCTGTTAGCTAGGGATCATGAGAGTTGTAGTCCCAAAACATCTGGAGGGCTGAGTTTGCCTATGCCTGTGTTATAAGAAAGTACTTGCTTAGTGGGATATACTTTATGAAGGACCTGCAAGTTAGACCAATAGCATAGTTCTCTAGTATATAGGGGATGTCGTGGCACTGTGGTGTAAACCTGTTGTTCGGTCCCAGCTCCTACCAACCTAGCAGTTCAAAAGCACGTAAAAGTGCAAGTAGATAAATAGGTACCGCTTCAGCGGGAAGGTAAACAGCATTTCTGTGTGCTGCTCTGGTTTCACCAGAATCGGCTTAGTCATGCTGGTCACATGACCCAGAAAAACTCTGAGGACAAACGTCGGCTCCCTCGGCTAGTAAAGCAAGATGAGCGCCGCAACCAGAGTCATTCGCGACTGGACTTAACTGTCAGGCGTCCTTTACCTTTACCTAGTGTATCGATCCAGTCTTTTCAGGAACTTCTCCCAAGGCAGAACCACAACAAAACAAGATACACAAATTTAGCTAAGCACTGAGAACATGGAGCGGCAGCACCCATTGTCTGGAAGTGGTGTTGCTTATATAAACATTACACTCAGTATCACCCATGAATCCAGTCGACATTTTGGAACTCTGTTTTCTAGTCATTAGGATGGTCTGCAAATAAGGCAGCCTTTACTAAAGTTAACTTGAAATTACGGCAGCCTTTTGTGCTTTTAACTGAAACCACCCTGGGTTTAGTGGCTACTATTGGGAAGGTCCCTTCCTCCTTATGGCTCCAGCCAGACTATGAATTTTCTTCTCTCCATTCCTTGATGACCTCAATAAAGGGCTGTAACTCGTAGTATCAGTGGCCGCCCCATTGTTAAATGTCGGTAATTGAGAATAGGTTGGGGAGGGAAATCTAGGACAGTGGGGAATTTCTACAGTGGAGTCAATAGACACATAGTAGACAATGACATCGATGGAATACTTGCCATGAGGAATGCTGATTCAGATATTGTACATATTTGCCTTGCAAACAGCTGATGTTTTACTGCAGATGAGTTTTGATAAGGCAGTGACCAGAATAGCTGATTTATATCCTATTACTAGCCTAACTGCCTAGACATGTGTCTTTATTATTGTTTTGCTTGTGCTTCAATTGTTTCAATGAGAGCAAAAGAATGCTGGTACTTTTGTTGGCTTTCAGTCTCAGGGGATGTGTGAGGATGGAGCATATGCAGAACAGCCTTCTTACTGATGCTATCAGGATATTCTTTAGTGAAGTCTTTGGAGGAGCTTCCTGAAGCTGAAGAGTGCAGCACAGCCATAAATTTCATAAGTGACACTAAGAACACCTTTTGGACTCTGTTGGGATACTTTTGAATGCCCCTAAGTACGCTTGGATTAGAAATTGGGAGGAAAATACTGCAGAATAATGGGCCATGTTCATTCGAATGAGAAATGTGGTAAATTAAAATACCATTCACGTAGTATCACTTGCCAACAATGACTGCTATTCCATAATTACTTAAAAGCATGTTCACAACACACGCCAATACATTGCAAGTTAGATTATACTGGGGGCACAGCATTTTCAAATAGTAATTAATTACCATAAGTGGACTTAATAAATTAACTAGGCTTCCTTGAGCAGGAAACCTATGGCCCCTGTTGGACTCCAACTCCCATGAGCCCCAGCCCACGTGCCATTGGTGAGAGGTGATGGGAGTTGAAGTCCAACAACCTCTAAAGGACCACAGGTTTCCCACCCCTTTATCAATCATCACCAGCACCTTGAATTCATCTCAGAAAGTAGTAGGAAACCAGCGCAGTAAATAACTTAAAGTGAGAGGTGCCCAGTCTCAAGCCTTCCTATAGGGAGGCCTCTTTAACCTAAGATGACTGCCTAGGTATTGTTAGATGAGTGGGGGAGCTGGTTTTGATTATTTGCTCACTAGTGAGTAAAGGCAAACTCAGAGGATGCTCTAGAGGTCTTCCAGAGTTTCAAGAAGAGCAGAGCCTTTGCATTCAAAATACGTTCCAAGACTGAGCTCTAGTGACCTTTACATTAAGCACTGGTTCTGGTGATATAATTTACTGGTTGGTGAAAACAGAAATAACAGCAAGGGATGCCTTGGAGCTGCAGGCTGTCATTCCACCCATGAATCTCCTGGGTTCAAAAACAAAACAAAAAACAGAGCAAATAAAACATTATATTAACCATCATTAAGTTATTTGTTGTTTTTAAAGGAAACGGTCAGGTTCCTAACAAACACTGCTTCAGAAGTCAGTGAAGGACAAGCTATAACCAAATAAATGATACGGTACATCTCAGCTGGAAAAGCAATGTGATATTTGTATGTGAAGCTCTGGCAATGATCCTTGGCGTATCTGGAACTCCAGAATTTGAACCAGGAACCTCCGGTTCTTAACTCGAGGCATGTGTCTGTTAAAAATACGGTTGGCCCTGTGATTTCTATTCTAAGGTGCTGTGCACATCCTGTTTACTCTGGCTCCAGTGCGCTTCCACCACTGGTGTTTGACGCTGTGTACACATGACAACCTTAGCCACAATCCATATCTATCCTTCAGCTTGTTTAGAAATAGTGCTTCCATATGATGTGATTGGACCAGCCTGGATAGCTCAGTTGGTTAGAGCATGGTGCTGATAATGCCAAGCTTGCAGGTTCAATCCCCGTACGGGACAGCTGCATATTCCTTCATGGTCCTCAGGGTCCCTTCCATCTCAACAATTCTACTATTCTATGAAGACATAAGCCACATTCACTTCACAGTTATGCTGAGGTGTGCACATTTGAGAGCCATCGTGCATGTGCAGATGACAGCACATACACAGATGACAGCTTCATGAATAGGAGTTCAGGTGTAGTGGTGTTCCAGGCGTGGGGAAACCATACAGGTCATGTGCATCAGATGAAGACATCCCTACCCCACCATGAGTGTCAGATTTGCGAGGTCCCTGGTTCAATCCCGGGCATCTCGAGGTACGACTTGGAGACACTCCTGCCTGAAATCCTGGAGAGCCACTGCCAATCTGTGTAGAGACAATACTGAACTAGATGGACCCAGTGGTCTAACATGGTACCGGTATATAAGAAGCTTCCTGTGTTCCTATGTGTGTGCTAAACCAGCTTTAAATACAGTGGGAGGAAACGACCTCGCTGCGTTTTAAGCTGCTGATGTGTGGATAGACTAAGTGAAGAATGAAACTTAGGCCACGAGGATAACGGTGACATTTGAGAAAAACTTTATTCTAGATTGCAGTCAGATCCTTAGATCCTCTAAATGACTCAGTGATTTAATCAAAACCAATAGCCTTCCTTAATAGAGGACAATGCTACTGCTCTTTACAACATGCCAAAGGAGGAGCTGTTCTGTTTGATAACATAAAGCTAGTAGCAGGTGTTTTGCTTCACTGCAGCTGCAATTAGCTTTGGCTGAGGGGGGTTATTAGACTTGCAAATGACTTTATTTGTGCACTTGAACGATTTAATTAACTTTTCAGTTAAAGGCAGATTTTGTGCATATATTCATTTATAAGGGATCTCATGCTTCCTGAACCCAGTACGATGATATGATTCTAATTTTAAGTGGGCCTTGATAGGTGTGTGTTTCACCAGGAACAATTTTTATAATAAAATGCACTAACAACCCCCGCTTTGGGAAATATGCTTTTATTACTGATGGCATCATTTGAAATATTCGGCAAATGTGCTCCAAGTATTTCTGTAAAACTGTAAAACTAAGTACTCTTTTGATGCTATTTAAACAAAGAAATGGTCCTGATTCCTCCCCAATTTGTAATTTAGCTAGCTGGTTTCTTTTTTTGAGCAGCTTGCACATTTTTATTTTCAGTATACATTTTGGTTTTTTTGAGGCATAAAATGCCTTAGATGGCAAAAATTATAACATTAAAGTAAATATTTGATAGTTGCAGACTTTTCGTGCCACCCTGAACCTACTTCCTTTGGTTGGCCGACTCCTACTGTCTTATTTTATTTTGTTTATTTCATAATTTATAAACAGCTTTACATCAAACAACAAAACCAAAACTCTGAGCTGTGTACAAAAATAGAATATAAAGCATAATACAAAAAGTATATAGCAAAATGCTAGAAACAAAAATTTAAAGCTGCAGAAATAAAACGGGCTAATTGTTCACCGAGTTAGAATAATACGATTCGGAGCTCATCCACACTTCTTTTCATGCTGCGTTTCTAGACATAGATCTTTCCAGGTCCAGGTCTGAGTGGTTTGCTTGTTTCATCCCAGGACTTTCCCCAGGAAAAGCTACATTCTACTGCTGAATCAGAACAAACGGCAACTGGGTTTTCCACGGATTACTGTTTGCTTCGATTCAGCGATAAAATGTGGGTTTTCATAAGGAAATGCAGTGACACAAACAAACAAACATGAAAACCCTGCTTGGACACAGACCTGGAAAGCTCAGTCCTGTGCCTAAAAAGCTGGAGCAAAGTTAACAGTGTATGTGCCCTTAGTTCAACTATCTCAGAAGATGCAAGCAGTGGGAGAACATTGCTGTAACCAGTATACTTTGGACTGTACAGTGGGACCTCGGGTTAAGAACTTGATTCGTTCTGGTGGTTCGTTCTTAACCTGAAACTGTTCTTAACCTGAGGTACCACTTTAGCTAATGGGGCCTCCCGCTGCCGCCACACAATTTCTGTTCTCATCCTGAGGTAAAGTTCTTAACCCGAGGTACTGTTTCTGGATAAGCAGAGTCTGTAACCTGAAGCGTCTGTAACCTGAAGCGTCTGCAACCCGAGGTACCACTGTAGCCCTAAGAGAGGCCAAGTATTAGGCTCGAATCCTGGCTGCAACCCATTAAAGACTAGGAAACCCAGCTGGGAAAAATAGTACGTGAATTCATTTCAGGCATTGTTTTTCACTAATATGGTTGCCATTTAGGGCTTTTCTTGCCATCTGCATTACAATAAGGCGCCACAGGACTCTCTTGCGTTTGCTGTGAACAGACTACCCCTCTGGAATTTCTAAATGGCTGCCCAGTTTTGCAAAACTTCAATTACTCATTTCATATTACCTCAACCCCTCATATCTACTCACTGCTCTTCCTTAGAATTTGATGGCAGCTGCGGAATCTCACTCTTCCCATGATGAGGATTCCCTCATAACTCATTCTTCTCTGCTCTCTCAGGTTCTGAATCATTTCCTCTCACCTTAAGGTCTTTCTAAGCATCTGCCTGACTCATGAAAGGCTCAGTTTAGGGACAACACTAACATCACATGATTCTTGGTCTTGTGCTTAACTTAGCATGCCCCTGCCTTTCTTTGGGAACATGCAAGGAATCCTATTATATGGCTAGTTCCAAGGTTTAACTCCTGGGGAAATCAGAAATCAGAGACGTTATTCTACCACCAAATCTTTCTCACATGTAATTATTTCTAATATAATGATTTTGTACCTGAAACCCATGGTTATGTTAATGCAAGATGGCAGAATCCCCAAGGATGTGCTCTACGGGGAGAAGGAGAAGAGTTTGGATTTGTGGTGTAGTGGTTAAGAGTGGTAGACTTGTAATCTGGGGGACCGGGTTCGCGTCTCCGCTCCTCCACATGGAGCTGCTGAGTGACCTTGGGCTAGTCACGCTTCTTTGAAGTCTCTCAGCCCCACTCACCTCACAGAGTGTTTGTTGTGGGGGAGGAAGGGAAAGGAGAATGTAGCCGCTTTGAGACTCCTTCGGGTAGTGATAAAGCGGGATATCAAATCCAAACTCTTCCCCTTCCTCCTCCTCCTCCTCCTCCTCCTCCTCCTCCTCCTCCTCCTCCTCCTCCTCCTCCTCTTCTTCTTCTTCTTCTTCTTCTTCTTCTTCTTCTTCTTCTTCTTCTTCTATCCACAGACAGAAGCAAACTGAAAGCAGTATACCTGGATATTTTCTTCTTCTAAAATCTGGCTAGTCTTTATATTTGGCATAGGTCAGATTGGCTAGTGCCCTTGGGAAATTTTCTGCTTGAATCATAGAGCAATTTAATCCAAGGGTATATTTTGCTCTATTTTGTTTTTAATGTTTCTTTGTGCCCTTTCATAAGCTTAAAGCAGCTTTCAGGCCAATATTAAAACGGGAGTAAAACTAATCATAACAGTAACAAATCCACATGAAAAAATATTAGTAAATAAAATTCCTAATTATAAGCAACCCAGTATGAACAACAGGGAGGGGCGGTGGAATACCCAGGAACACACAAACCTCTTAGCCAAGACTGTTCTTCTAAACAGAATAATTGCTTAACTAGTTTAATTTTCCTTTCCTTTCCTTCCATGCTGTGGTTTGGACTGAGTGGTGTGAATTTTTTTGTGGCTGGTGCATGAATCATTCTCCACCATAGATGCAATAAGAAGTTGTTTCCCACAATTAATTTTTTCAGAAGAATAACTAAACATTTTGTGTATGTGTGTGTGTTTTTAAAAAATACTACATCTTCAAAACGTAGCGTGTGAATGAAACAGAAGTGTACGGAAACACGTGTTTCGTATTTTTACACTCATCAAATAACCAGTTGCAATTCCCTATTGAGTGTATGTTTGTGTCTGCTGCCACCTAATGCACAGAGTGGCTCTTGTAGTAGATAGCTTTTTGGTTTCTGTCAACCATCTGATGCTAAATTTGCATTTCCCCTGTCCTTTATCATCACACTGATTATTCTGTTCAGCAAATTGCCTCCTTATGCACTCCATGTTTTATTTTAATCTGCTTTAAATGAGATCAAACACATAATAAATATCTCTTATCTGACATACAGCCATTTGTAGTGGCATATCTACAGGTACTGCTTTTGTAATAGGCATGTGCCATCTTATGACAAGACCTGGTATTTACTAGCATTTCTGTAAATAGTGCCATCCCCTTTTAGAGCTGAGGCAAGCTTCTGTACAATTGTGATATTCTGGAATTCAAGTTCCCCTTTCAAATGTATAGTTTCAGACGTTGCTTTTGAAATTAAAATCTTAGGGAATTGCAACTCTCCCTGTTGAAATGTTAAGCAAATGCTAAGTATAAACATACAAATGCCAGTATGATATGCCTGCCACCCCCTCCCCCCCAAATATTGTCCCAATGATTTCAGTGGGAGTACTGAAGCATGTAATTAATTTTCCATTTAATTCAATGAGATAAATATTTAGCTTTGGTTAGGTTGTTTTCTTTGAGATAGGAGATTTGCATGAGAACACATAACATCTTTCAGATCTGGTTGTATTTTCCATTCTTCCCTGGTGTTCCACTCTTTTAAAGATCAGGTAGCAAAAGGCACAAAAGCAGATGGCGAGTAAAGAATAAAACACAGAGAGGGTGTAAATTCAATTGACTTCATTGTCGATCTCTTTTTACTTTGCTTTTCTGTCGTGGCAGTCCATTTAGGTGAGATTACATTGCACACACACACACACACACATCTCTGGTGGTGTTATGGTGGCAAAACAAACACAAATCCATGTACTTTCTATTTCATAATTACTAGGGTGAGAGAAGGATTCTGTAAAACCAATAGTTTGTTTTACAGAGGATTCCTTACAATGCCAGCACTGAAAGCTGACAAATGAATCACTTGTTGAATAACATACAAATCCCTATTTAGAATCTTTATGTTGCTGAAGCCTGAACTGTCAAAAGCAGCTGGTTGTGTGCTGCAGGCTGAGGTAACAGTACACCGTTGACAGAGAGGATGATAACTGAAAGCCTAGCTAGATGATTATCTTTGCATTTGACAGACAGAGAAGAGCAACTTGCCTTTTGCTTGTAACAGGGAGCAAATGTATGCAGGACAACAATCAGTGGATTTCACCAATGGCCATGCTTGGTTAATTTTTCATTTCCTTCTATTGAACTGCATTTCTTTTCCCCTCGGTTTTCCAGATATCAATATTACTGAAATTTCCAAATCATGAGATGGAAAACCCGATATTTTTGTTGTGTTCTGTGGGTTGTTTTTTTTTGAACTTTACGTTTTCCATGCCTCCAGAATACTTCCTTCCAGCTCCTCTTGATCACATGTGGGATACATGCTAAATGACCAAAATTCTGCTACCAGTGCATAAGGTTGTGTGCAGTTAACCATACCAAATACAACAGGATTTCACAGAACCATAGAAGTGTAGAGTTGGAAGGGACCCCAAGGGTCCTCTAGCCCAACCCCTAGCAGTGCAGAAATCTCAGCTAAAGCATCCATGGCAGATGGCCACCAAAGCTCTGCTTAAAAGCCTCCACTAGGTTCACTTGCCCTAAAATTCAAACAGAATATCAAATGGCAATGACATTTACTTAAGGTCTTCCTGAATACCAGTTTATCTATTTTTACAGATTTAAGAACTGCTCACAGTGAATTGTTAATTTAACAAAGAAATGTGATGTGAATGAAAAGGCCATTCTAACATAAAGAAGTATAAAAACACTCCCTAAAGCTGGAGAAAGACAGATTTTGGTGGTCTGACAAGAGGCAGCATTGTCCCTGGTGGGTCCACGCATTCTACCGTCATCTCTCTCCTCAGATTTTGGAGTTTGTAGTGCTTCAAGTTACCCGTGGAGCCTGTTTGACCAGAAGCAACTGTAGAACAAAAGAAATGAGCGAACACTATCGGAATCTTTGCCTTTACTGCCTCCCACTCTCATAAAAACTACTGTATGATTGCAACCTAAATAGTAATTCTCTCTTCACTCAAAGAGGACTGGAGACTATTTTTCCTCCTTTAGGAATTTCAGCGCAATGAATGTGTATGTGTGTGTGGGGGGGATATTATAGCCCAGAAAACAGTGACCCTGCCGTTCAACCTATCATTTCAAGCATAGCAAGTTCTGTTTACCAGAGAAAAAGATGCAGCAACCTCAGGGTGTTTTCAGAGAGCAAAAGATCATCTTGAGTCCACCCTACATTAGATTCCCTGAGGGCTGGTTTCACTGCATATGTATTAATTACCTACATGGCATAAAAATGGGAAGGCGATAGCTGACCGATGAATATAGGCAATGGCTTGAATTCTATTCAAACAGTCATCCACCTTTGTCTATCCAGTGCTGGATCAACCATGGAGTGCTTATGACTGAAGAGCTTTTCCTGTACTGTCCTTGCCATTTATTTTTATTTTTTATTTTTAAAACATTTAATTGGTTTTATGAATCTACAATAAAAAGCAGTAGCACGCTTACATACAAACAGTCTAGTCACTAGCTAAGTAACATAAATGAAATATTCACATACAGTATTACAATTGTTTTATAAAGCCTATCACCTGCTTTCTTTACTTGGATTTTCTAATAGCATACAGCTAAGTTACGGGTGGTGCTGTGGGTTAAACCACAGAGCCTAGGGCTTGCTGATCAGAAGGTCAGCGGTTCAAATCCCTGCGATGGGGTGAGCTCCCGTTGCTCGGTCCCAGCTCCTGCCAACCTAGCAGTTCGAAAGCACGTCAAAAGTGCAAGTAGATAAATAGGTACCGCTCCGGCAGGAAGGTAAACAGCGTTTCCGTGCGCTGCTCTGGTTCGCCAGAAGTGGCTTTGTCATGCAGGCCACATGACCCGGAAGCTGTACACCGGCTCCCTTGGCCAGTAAAGCGAGATGAGCACCACAACCCCAGAGTCGGACCCGACTGGACCTAATGGTCAGGGGTCCCTTTAAGTCACCACAATGTACCGCACTTGGTTCAGCACATATTATTGATACACTCTGAATGAAGCCACGGGCACTTCCAGAATAATGTATGCATTTATAAGTAAAAATAATAACTATGATTGCATGATTGGTATTAACCACCAGGGAGTTGCAATTCTTTAAACAAATTAGCAAAATGACTAGAGAATAGAACCAGATAGAATGTTGGCCACGGGGGGAGTTTTGTGTTTCTGCCAGCAGTAACCGCATGAAATAGACAATGGAAAGACTAGGGTGAAACATTTGAAATTATGAAAGACATTGAAGTGAAAAGGTCTGTTAATTTGCTATTTTTTTGTTTTATTAATTATGCATTTGACAATCTGGATAATTGGCAAATGGCTGCATCATTTGCAAGACTGATTTAACTCTAATTATTTTCATGGAAAAGAACTACCACTGAGTTCTTGCTAAACCCAGGAGAGCACCATGTTTGCAAAGTAGAAAGTCAAAGCTGGTATTAAATTATAATGCAATGTAAACATTACATAAAATGGCTTGACAGGCCAAGATAGCTAGAAGTACCTGCCCTAGGTATTAATTATGAAATCTGCCAAGCAGAATTAGCAGCAGGTGAAACATGCAGGCTTTTAAAAAACCTTTAAAACATAAACAGTGGATATAAAACAATAAATCACTCGACACAAAAGCACAAGTTTTCTTCAGTAATGAGCAATTGTTGCACATAATTGCTACATATAACCCTCCTTCAATAAATATTTCTTGTGGAATAATGTATTGATGAATAATGGATGAAACAATGCAATACAAACACCCACTTTCACATCCCTTGTAGGTATTGATTGATTATTTCAGTTTATAGTTCATTTGATTCATCTCCTGCAGCCAGGTTAGAGACCAGGATTGTTTTAAACTTTGAAATGTGGTTTCAAATCCTATTGTGAGGAGTGGAATGACCGCTCCCCACATCAAATGAGGGGCGACTTTTGTGTGGTCGTGTGCAGCCCCCTGGATCCCAGTGCGGCTCCTGTAGTTTGGACTGGCTTCATCCTCCCCAGGCGGGATACCTGGGGTCTCCGCCTACCTCAGTCAACCGCCCAATCCCGCCTGGGGAGGTGTTGCCAGGGGACTGGCCAGGTAAGGGCGGGTAACGCTCTGCCCACACAATAGAAGGTGTCGCTTACCTGGGAAGTGGCAGTCGGGCTCCAAAGCTTCTCCCACCCTCCACTCCCTCAATTAAGTCTTATTTTGCAGGTTAACCTCTTCTCCACAGGTACACAGGCGCTGCTACGTCAAGGCCACTATTGAAGGGTCAGAAAGGATTTTTCCTGCATTGGCAGGTTTCACCTTTCCCGTAGCAATACGTCACAACTTTGGCGGTTTCAGGCCTTGGGCGGAATCCTTTAGTCTATCTTCCTAATTGGGGGGGGGGTGAGGTGGTGACCCTCGCCCCCTTTGCGACGGCGATACCAGGGTTCCCCGTTAAAGGGGTCTTGGGGGAGGCATTGGCCATACGCTGAGAGGTTGTCATTGCTCTCCCCCTCCAGCAGTAGCGAACGGGGGGGAGGGGGCTCTCTGCTTGAACATATGTTCTCCAGAGCCAGCCCAATCCCCACACATTCTGGATATCCCCGAAGTCTCCCAGATCCCCGGCTGGGGACTGGGAAGGATAAACGCCCAATGCCTGAGCCAAGGTCTCCCTGCTTCTGAATCTGAATAAAGTTGTGGCCAATTTTAATCCCATAGCATGTTGTCTTGTGTCATTATTCTGCTCAGGGATCGCCTGGGGTTTGGAGGACTCAGCCTGTCCACGCAAAGGACTTTTCTCACATTCTCTCACATTGGGTATGTGTTTGCTAGTTATTGGAAGCCGAAGTGTGTGTGTGTGTGTAAAAATGTTCCCCTTGCATTTAGATATTATATTGTTCAGTTCTTGCTAGAAATTTAAAAAGCCATCACATATTTGTAGCTGAAAAGCATAATGATACAGTGCCAGCTTTCCCAATGCCAAAACATCCCCTCCAACTGCCTTCCCTTTTCTGCAACCAGTCCTCCTCCTATCCATGGAACCAATTCCTCTAGCTGGTGAAGAGGTGTTGCCAGAGAAATATAACTGCCAATCCAAATGTTCCAGGGGGAAACTGCTCGCAGGACTGACTACCTTTTTGAGGTCATTACACAGGTGAACCTGCCTATTTTGTTCAAGCTGTCAATAACAAAAATGGACACAAAGCCCTAGTCACAGTTTTATAATCAGCAAAAAAATAAAATAAAAGGTGAACACAAGGACATCTCGTAAAATGTGTGTTTTGGAATGGCTTTGGAATTTCTGCAAGGGAAGTGCAGCACCCCATTCTTCTATTGTTTGCGTACACACTGTGGGTTTTCCGAAGGAAAATGATCAATCTTGGAGTGGGATGGCTGGAGCTGGGCTTGGGGTCAGAAAATGCTATCTTTGAAGTCCATACTCTTGAATCACTGTTCTTCTGCAGACAGTTTTAAAAACTTGGTTGCGAGTTCCCACTTTTTTCTTTCTTTCTTTCCAAAAAGCTTCTTTAGTGGTCTGGAACTTTTCTAAATCTTTTGATTTACATTTTTTTGGTTTGATTGATGCCAAGGGAGCACACTGTTCTTCTTCCACATCCTTCTTTCAGGTGTCATTTGATACTTCACTTTCTCTGCATAGGGATTTCAATTTGATCCCTTGTTGCAAGCTCTCTTCCCCCCAGGGCACAGGTTTTCAACCTTGTTGAGTCCATGGTTCCCTTGACCAACTACATTCTTTCTGCGGCACCCCTGTGGGGCCCAGGAGCCCAGTTATGTCACCCCTTGCCTGCAGAGCTGGCAGTCCCTCACCCTTTTTTGAATACCTTCCTTGTGGAGTGTTCTCTCAGCTGCCTCTCCTCTCTCCTCTCCTTGGGATTCCTTTGGGCAGCCGCTGCTGCCATTACTGTCTCTGAGCTGCCCCCCCCCTGCCCCCAAGAGAGGTGCCTCCTCACACTGCTCCACAGGGGCCTGGGACTTTTCCGTCTGTTCCCAATGGCCAGGGCTGGCAGACTGGTTGGCAGGACTCCCTCACCTGCTTGCTAGTTTACTCCAAGGCCACCTCTGCTCCTGGCAACCAGCAGCCCTTGGCCAGCCCCAGAGGCACCATTCGCCTGCTGAGCTTGTAGCCAGGACTGCTGCAATAAACAGCTGTGCAAGTCTTTGTGAGGCAGAGACACGAGAAGGCACCAAAGGAAGGACAGGGACAGAGGGACAGAGGCCTGCGACACCCCTGACCAACATTCAAGACACCCCAAGGTGCCACGGCACACTGATTGAAAACCACTGCTCCGGGGCATTGATGCCTGGACAAATGCCACAACTCAGTGCATGCTTTGCATGCAAAAAAGGTCCCAATTTCACTTCCTAATGTGTCCCAAGTGTGATTAGAAAGGACTCATGTCATGCCTGAAGCCTTGCAGAGCTACTGCCAGTCAAAGTAAACAATAATGGGCCACTAGATGGATCAACTTGGTTGATATAAGTCAGTTTCCAGTGTTCACATTTAAAAAAAAAGTAAAGGTAAAGGGACCCCTGACCATTAGGTCCAGTCGTGTCCGACTGGGGTTGCGGCGCTCATCTCGCGTTACTGGCTGAGGGAGCCGGCATACAGCGTCCGGGTCATGTGGCCAGCATGACAAAGCTGCTTCTGGCGGACCACAGCAGTGCACGGAAACGGCGTTTACCTTCCCACCAGAGTGGTACCTATTTATCTACTTGCACTTTGACGTGCTTTCGAACTGCTAGGTGGGCAGGAGCTGGGACCAAGCAACGGGAGCTCACCCCATTGCACGGATCGAACCGCCAACCTTCTGATCAGCAAGCCCTAGGCTCTGTGGTTTAACCCACAAAAAACCACACAACAAATGGTCAGTAAATGGCAGCTGAAGTTACCTGAAATGATTACTCCTATTTCAGAAAGCCTCACTTAATGTTGAAGTAGAAGAAACATGAAATGTTGCATGGTTCCTACTCGGATGAACTCATGGAAGTGATGGCAAGTTGCATTCATATCAAGTGATTCTGGATATCCCCTCCCCCTATTTTGCAAAACAAGAGAAACAGCTAAAAGAACCAAAACAATCTTTCAGTATTTTTTTTTTTTTTTTTTTTGCTGTGGATAGCTAATTCCTGCCTTAACTGAAAGCTTGCTTCCTGCACTTGGTCTAATATTTTCCTTGTGCTTTGTTCAGGAGACTTTGTCTTGTTTGGTTGCACAGATTAAATACAACTGTGATAATAACCCTAGACTCAATTGCAAAGTAACATAGGGAGAAAGATAGAGAGCATGTTTGGGTGATAAAGTCCAAATAACATGCAGGACTGTTGTTTGCAGCCCTCCCTAAGGTCATATTCCCCCTCCCACATACAAACACGCCAGCTCCTGCTATTCTGGTTTGATGCCAAGTTGAATAACAAGCTAAGTTGTTGTTTGGACACAGCAGCTTGCATTTATCCTGATCTGTCAAAGAAAAGCCTTGTGGTACTAACATGTAGAGGAGGGAATTTATTTACTCTGTAGCAGCACATTCCCCAAATGATGCCTACTTAATGTTTAGCGTCTAACAAAACAGTGTGCCTATTTTATTGCTGTTGAATTACTCTAATTGGCTAAAGGGGTAATGATAGGTAGCAAACAGAAATGGCAACAGAGAGAAGCATATACATTGCAGTTTTGGCGTGATGCATGGTTCTCACATTCATCTTCCTCTGATGACATGCATGTGTGAATGAACCAACCCTACAGCCAGAACTTTCAGTTTGTCTCAGATAAAAAGTGTTTTTCAGAGGACTCAGCTTGCATCTTTAGCTGCCAAACATGTTTCCTACACTCTTTTCATCACATAAGAAAAATTTAAGCCTCCCCTCAATTCAGGTCATTTGCTTGCAACTATTTTCAAGCTATGGGGGTAGGAAATGCAAGAAAGATTACCACTACATTGGTTTTTAAGTCGCTTTCATGGCTTTCATGAGTTTCAAGAGTTACTTCAGAAGAGGGAATGACTACTGTATTTCATAGAATCATAGAACCTTTGAGTTGGAAGAGATCCAAGGGTCATCTAGTCCAACCCCGGCAATGCAGGAATCTCAGCTAAAGCATCCATGACAGACGACTACCCAACCTCTGCTTAAAAACCTCCAAGGAAAGAGAGTCCACCATCTCTCATAGGAGTCTGTTCCACTACCAAACAGCTCTTACTGTGAGAAGGTTTTTCTGAATGTTTAGTTGGAATCTCCTTTCTTGCAACTTGAAGCCATTGTCTTGAGTCCTGCCCTCAAGGGCAGGAGAAAACAAGAATGCTCCCTCTTCCACGTGACAGCCCTTAAGATATTTGAAGATGGCTATCATATCTCCTCTCAGTCTCCTCTTTTCCAGGCTAAACATACCCAGCTCCTTCTAGCGTTCCGTGTAAGGCTTGGTTTCCAGACCCTTGATCATCTTGGTTGCCCTCCCCTGCACATGTTGCAGCTTGTCAACATCCTTCTTAAATTAAGGTCCCAAGAATTGGACACACTATTCCAGGTGTGGTCTGACCAAGGCAGAATAGATTCCCTTGATCTGGACACTATACTTCTGTTGATGCAGCCTAGAATAGTGTTAGCTTTTTTTGCTGCTGCATCACACTGTTGACTCATGCTAAGCTTGTGGTCCACAAGATGTACTGCAGATGTTCCCTAAGTCTGGAGTCAAAGTATTCTCTAGTGACTTATCCCCTGGCCACATTTTATATAAGCAAATAGAAAACCTGTCCTTTTGGTTTAAGGAAAAATGGTTGTTGACTTGATTAGTTTGTTTCCATCCTGAACTGGTATCAAGTTCTACTTCATAAATATGTTTGACATAGGCTAAATAATCCAGGTAGCAGTAGCAATCCTAACATTGAACACAAAGCGGAGTTGTTTTGTCCTGTGTGGGTCAGGGTTACAGAAGGGTTGGTGTGCCCAGGGAAAGGCACTGTGTGCCAAGTGAGAAGCAATGTTGGTTAGGACTGTGAGATGCAACAGAGGAATAGCAAAGTCCAGTGGCCCTGTAGGAAATAGCTGGCTAACATTTTAAATTAATAGATGTTGACCTCAATAAAGGCCAGCAATAATACACATGACCAGCATTACTGGAAACTTGTGAAATCAGTGTTTGGTGTGTGTTGTGTACTCTGGTGCTAATTGTTTAGAAAGAAAAGTTGCCCCCAAAAGGAAATTAAGAACATTTCACCATCCTTAACACTGCTGCAAAAACAGGAAGCAAATTCATGTCTATGGAACTCGGAAGATAAGAGCTGGGTTGCAATTTGCTTTTGAGAGTGAATGACAAATGCTTCAAGAGCAGATTTAAAGTGCTTGTCTTTCTCTGATCCTAGCAGCATTTGTTTGGAATTAATCCAACTGAACCAATGGGAATTTCAAGTATTGGAAGCCAAGAAGATAGCAGCTAGATCAGCTTATTTGTGCAGTTACATAATGCATGTCACAGCCGCAAGGTGCACACCTTAGTCATTGATAAACTAAATTTCTGTAATGTTACAAAGCTTTACTAGCTTTCAACTTTACTGGCTTGCTTGCCCAACCAAACCTATGTTGCGTTACTTATTTCAGGATTTTTACTTCGCTTTGGAAAGGCGCACTCAAAGCAGCTACACTGGCTTTGTCTTATCGCCGGTCCAATTGAAAGTTCTGGTTTTAAAGCAATTAATAGAAATCCATTCATTCAGGGGTCGCCAACCTTTTTGGGCAAGTGGGCACGTTTTGAATTTTAAGAGAATTCTGCCATGACTGCCATTGGGTGGTGGTACAACACAAAATTGCTGCTGTGGCATGACACAGCATAGCACAACATTAGAGAGAGTATGGTCATGGCTGTTTCTCTCGCCCTCCTCTTTGACCTATGTCCTGCTGAACTTGATTATGGAGATGCAGCTGTTAAAAGCATAAGAACTCTGATGCAAATTCTAAAACAAAGCCTAGACGGCCATTCTCTACCCAGTTACCCAGGAGTAATCCCCAATAAACATAAAGAGACTTACATCTGAAGTAAGCATGTATACCGTTGTACTGTACAGTGAATGCAGCCCCAGAACAGCAGGAGAAATGCCTAAGGCTCTTTGTTTTCATATTCTGCATTTGAGAGCAGATTCTTTAACATTCACCTGTGCTTATTGTGTACTTACATACATGGAAAACAATTGCTAGGGTGTACCTGATCTCAGACAAACCCACTGCAGGAAAGATGCAGGCATTTCCACCCATCATGATGTTAAATTTTGTTTGTTTGTTTGCTTGTTTGTTTGGGGCACTTTTAGCCCGTTCTTCATTAAAATAAATCTCAGAGTGAGGAACAACGTTCAAGCACACAATACATCATATTCATCATTTATAATAATACAATTTTAAAACAAATAAGAACAAATAAAATGTATTCAAATGATGCCCAAAAGATGCTATCATTGCTAACCAGATCTACAAGGGCAGGGCATTCCATAATCAGGGTGCCACTCTTGAGAAGACCCTCGCATCCGTCACTGCATTATTGGTGAATTTTTATCTTCAGTTTAGGGAACAATTGCTAACACCTACAAAAAACCCTTTGACCACATTGCATAACCCTATGAAATACTCAGGGTTGCCATATTTCAAAAAGTAAAAAACCAGGACACCCCAAAAGTATTATTTAGAAGGACCCCAAAATTGTTGAGCTTTTTAAAAAATAAAACACAATTTTTCAAGCGCTGACTTTCGGATCGTCAGTTCCGCATTTGAAATCCCAATAATGTTTGGAAAAATCCGGACGTATAACAGCCCTAGAAATACTGCCTCATTTTCTCTCAGCAATGTATGAACAACATGTATCATTGCCAAAAAACAAAACAAAAAACCCCTCTGGAAAACTGAATAGCATTTTGTTTCAGGATATCAGCTTGAAATTACTGTATCAAAAGAGATTCCTCCTACAAAATTCTTTTAAATTACAGGACTGTCAAGGTGCTGCCAAAGCAAACAAACAAGTGCATTTTCTTTTCTTTCTTTTTTTTTGGTCACTGCCAAAAGAAAGTGTTGTTGTAACAATGATGTAGTAGCTATGCAGCAAATCCTGGTGGGACGGAAGTGTACAGAGTTGGCCTGTTAGGCTTAGACAACAACAGGCCCGTGGGGATGTGAAAAATGAGCGCAAATGAGTTGTTTTGAAGGGAAGCATTTCACATTCCTTTCCTGTCTTTAACCACTGTGGAATGATCTTACACGTTTGTGTTAGATTAAAGGATGTTAAAAGACAGAACATTCACGCTGCTGGTACAGTTCTGATACAGGAAGGTTTATGGCCTTGATACAGTAAGGGGTGCTTCCAGGCATTGCTCGAGTCAGCTATTGTCGTGGCCAAGCAGGAAGTGCCTTGTAGAAGAGATTCTTCGTGTTGCAGGTGTTCAGGACTACCGTAGCGGTTTCGGCAGTAGATGCAGAATAGCTTTGGGGATAGTCTACCGAAATCACAGAAAGAAATTCTAAGCTTTATGTCAGCCGGGTGGCTTCCCTAAGCTTCTTCAGACAAACTCTCCTGTGTGAATTTTTCATAGCTGAACTGTGCCCTGCAGGCTAGCTCAAGGAATCAGTCATTCCCTGGAGCACTCTTCGGCCTATGCATATTTTTCCTCTCCATACATGTGAGCCCGTATGCAAGTTGCACAGTAAAAACATTTAACAGCTGCAGTTATAGCAGAGTTTTCTATTGTTTGTTAGCATCCTTGTAATTATCTTGTCCATAAAGAGCAGTGGCATAATTCATGTATGTGAGGTGAACCTGCCAGCTTTTTTTCCAGTGCTGCAGTTCACGAAGCTACAGTATTCTGCTTTGCTATTTGATAGCAGATAGCAAGTTCGTGCCAGAACCAAACATTTGTTCCTAAGCAAGAATTATTCCTGCTCGCATCAGTGCTTGTTCAACTTTTCTAGAACATGCCCATACTGAACGGCAAGGTGTGTTCAATATATGCTGGTGCAACCCAAGTGTAACAATCTAAGCAAAATTTTGAAACTGTCAGTGTTAAAGGAAACCACTTGAACATCTCTCTTTCTGTTTATTATTTTTCATTCTTATATCCTGCCTTTCTTTTGCAAAAGGAAAAATGCCATGGGGATAAACAGTGAGGATAATCATAAGCATGCATTTAGCAATTTAAGTTACTCAAACTATTTCACATGCATTTGTGGTAACCCATAGCTCTTAAGGCTTACAGCAGGGGTCGGCAATGTTAAGTCCCATGGGCCACAAGTGGCCCACGGGGGTCATTTAACCGGCCCATGAGTCACCCCCCAAACCGAGCCGCCCACTTGGTGAGTCCCTGCGTGCTGTGCTAAACCGGCACAGTGCAGCGCGGGGGACTCACTTCCGTGGCGCCGGAAATCGTGTCTGCATAGATGCAGCTGCTGGAAATCGCAGGTACGAGCACGCTGATGTGTGTGTTCCGGCTCACAGAGGGATCTCCGCTGGAGTGAAGTTACTGGCCCAGGTAAGGTAAACCTTGCTGACCCCTGGCTTACAGGAACCCCATATTGCAGAAGGTTGTGGTGTGGGAGGAGGTTTTTGCAGTTTTGAGAATTGCAATATGTATATTGATACCTTGGATTTCCTGCTCTGTCTCTTAGCCATTACACTACAGGCTCTCAATATACTTGTTCCAAAAATATACCTAGTCTGAGCTTGTCAGTAGATCTGTTCTTCTCTCTCTTTCTGTCAGCTGTGGGGTGGACTAATAAGCTAGCTAATGGATCAGTATTCTTAACAGATCTGCAAGTGCACCAATGGACACATTTACATGAACATATATCTTACACATGCATTCATTAAAAGGCTATTGGGGGGGGGGAATAGCAGCAGCACTTTAGGGATCTTTACTGGAGATAATTGTGCACATGGACAGAAGTATATTGGGTTTGATATACTTGCTTAATTTGGGGGAACTTAGTGTTGGCCAATATTAGTGTGTTTGTTCCAGACAGGCAGCAGTAACTACACCATTATAATATAAATGGATGATGATAACATGCCAATGTAAAATGATTAGGAAACAACAAAAGCAGCCTTGTGGTTTGAAATGCTACTACAGAAACAGAGAAAATAATGAGTTAATAATGCGCACACAGGCAAGCCTAACCATGCATTGCCTGGACCATATACTTACCTGTAATTACTGTTGTAGAGATAGAGGGGAGAGATTATTATCATTAAATCACCTGCCCTTCACCCTAAGGTCCCAGGGCAGTTTACAACAAGGTAAAACATAACATTAATTTAAAAATAACAATACAAAGAATGCAGTCAAAGATACATCTCACTTATGCATGTGCTCAACACTAGCCCATTGAAATAAAGCATTTGAATAAAGGGCAGCATCTGTGCAAAAGTAACAACCTATTAGATATTTGTCTTCAAGTGATTCCTACCCCATTGATGAAGTCTGTGGTCAAATGCTACATTGCCCCTCCTTGGAGCCAGGATGTCACCTTTATGACGGGTGACTATGTTTGTCTTCAAAATGTTTATTGTATGGCAGCCACCATCGTGTTAACAAAAACTCCCTCCCTCAAACATCTAGCAGAGCCCTATTGTTCCTTTGTGCTGCCTCTTTATTGTTTATTATATTTTTAAAGTAGCCACATAATAGTTTTCCTGATGTTTTAGCATTTGGAATTAATTTGGTTTATATTAACAGCAGGAGCCAAATAAGGAATTTTAAGTATTTGTCACACAAAAAATAATGAAGTCCCTAGTTTGGGGCTTTTAGCAAACAGCCACAGATGTGATCGGCAGCTGTTTATGCATATTCTAAAATAGCTCTTTTAAAGCCTGACATCACAGGATAGTTCAGAGTGCACAAGGTCCCAACATACCACCATGAGTTGTAGAAATCCTAGGCTTGGGAATAGAATATGGTGCATGTTTTGGATCTGAACCCAGCCCCCCTGTCCTTCTGATTACCAGAAACTCATATTTAGAGGCATGATACTAAGGACAGCGCCTAGCAAAAGGTAGTAAGGTCAAGGACCCCTGGATGGTTAAGTCCAGTCAAAGGCGACTATGGGGTTGCGCTTTCAGACTGAGGGAGCCAGCGTTTGCCCACAGACAGCTTTCTGGGTCATGTGGCCAGCATGACTAAACCGCTTCTGGCCCAACAGAACACCGTGACAGAAGCCAGAGCGCATGGAAACGCCGTTTACCTTCCCACCACAGTGGTACCTATTTATCTACTTGCACTGGTGTGCTTTCGAACTGCTAGGTCGGCAGAAGCTGGGATGGAGAAACGGGAGCTCACCCCGTTGTGCGGGTTCGAACTGTCGACCTTCTGATCAGCAAGCCCAAGAGGCTCAGTGGTTTAGACCACAGTGCTAGTAACATGAAAATGCATTCCTCAGACACCGGCATCCTGGTTATTTTCCATGGCCACGGTTAGCTTTTTTTAGAGGTAGCAATGTAATGTTATCATCCTCATGCAGTAAACAAACCAATTTAGAAAGTTTGCCTTTGTTTTTGTTTATTTACTCTCCTCAGAATTGTGTGTAATTTTTATAAAGGAATTTTACAGAAGGTTGTGTTGCTTTTCCCACCATAAATGTTATTTACTTTCGATAATTGACTTAATTTGAGGCAACCGTTATGTATAAAGTATGCACCATTGTGATAAGATAACATTGTCATTTTTGATGATGTTTGCTATACATGTACAGTATGCTGATTCAGTTCCTGGACATAGCTTAAATGAACCAGCCGGGTAGGCTGTAAAAATAGGCAATCAAAACCTTGTGGAATTTAAGTACGAAACTGTGTTATCTACACTAAGCAAAACTTAACATTTTAATTTGCATTTCTTATCTGCCCAAGGTCAAACTAGACTGAATTAAAGACAATGTGCCAGAAGCTATTTATAAAAGGGGATTCAGAGAGTGGGTTTTTTTTTTTTAAGTATTTCATTTGTTTCAGTGAGAACAGTGCCAAAAATGTGAACTGGGCATTGCTAGTGAAACTTAGAAAAAGAAAGAAAGAAAGAAAGAAAGAAAGAAAGAAAGAAAGAAAGAAAGAAAGAAAGAGGTCCTGTACTCAAAACGCTACAATCTTTACTGAAAAGGGGGCAAAGAGGGGGGCGGGAAAGAGGGGCAAAGTGATAAAATGAGTGAGCCTTAATTGTGCTAAGGTAACCCAGCCAATGGGGACCCAGGTGGCGCTGTGGGTTAAACCACAGAGTCTAGGGCAGGGGTGTCAAACTCAAATTCATCGGGGGCCGCATCAGCAGTTTGGTCACCCTCAAAGGGCCGGTTTTATCTGTAGGACTATGTGTCCACTCCGTGCACTACTTCAATCATTTTAACTCGGGGTGAAAGGAGAGCACGGTGGCACTGGTGTAAATCATGGCCCTTCTGATAGGACTAGCATACACAAACCCATTAATTAGTAAACAAGCACCATGCCTACTGAATAGTCACCATGTGAGAAGACCCAGGCACAAAGCAATCTGTTACATGCAGGAGGGAAGCTGAAGGGCATTTTCATAAGTGATGCTATACAAGCCTTTTAAACCACTTATGAAACCGAATGTGAGACACAAGCTTTAAATCGGATGTGCTTGTGGCTTTCCAAGGTGACACAGGTTTCACACTGCAAAAAATGGTCTCGGTTGAGTGTGAACCAGCAGAATTGGGGGTGCAAGGGAACCCACGTGTGTGTGTGTGTGTGTGTGTGTGTGTGTGAGTGTGTGTCTTATTGGTTTGCTTTATTATGTATGTTGTGCTTTTTCATGTCGTGAACTATCCTGAGATCCAAGGGCAGCAAACAAATTTAACAAATAACAATAACAACCATAACAACCCCAAACTTTTTCCTCAGGGCAAACCCCGTCGACGCCCAGTAAACTCGCTCCCCATGCTACATGTATAGCTGTCAACTTTCCCCCTTTTTAAAGGGAAATTCCCTTATTCCAAATAGGATTCCTCACAAGAAAAGGGAAAAGTTGACAGCTATGAACATGTGCACCGTGCAGTGGTGTTGGGTGAGGGCAGGGCCGCCAGCGGTCTACCTCCCAAGGTTGTTGTGTTGAAGTTGAAGCAGCAGCAGCAAAAGTGCGCCATGGTGGGTGGACGAAAGAAAGAAGATAGAGAAAAAAAAGAAAGAAGGAAGGAGAGGAGAGGAGAGGAGAGGAGAGGAAAGGAAGGAAGGCAGCTTCTTGGATCCATCTGGTCTTCAGCTCCATCTCCCCGGGCCTCACTCACCTCGTCGCCCCACTTGAGCACGTCCTTGTGCCTCTCGCCCACCGCCCGGTAGATGTGTAGGAACTGGAGGATGCCGTGTTTGCGCACGTGCTCCGTGTGGCGCTGTGTCTTCTCCCAGCTCAGCGGGGAGCCCTGTGACAGGAGCTCCATGGCCCCCCGAGGGAGCGGCACAAGGGTGCGCGGGGAAAGGGAGGAGAGCTGGCCAGCAACGCCAAGGAGGAAAGCTACCTCCAGGCGGTGGCGGTAGGAAAGAGGAGCAGGAAGGAGAAGGATCCTCCGCCGGTGGCGAAACAGGAGGAGGAGATTGGCGCCGGCTGCTACTTCTCTCTTCCTCCCCGCCGCGGCGCCTCTTTCTCCGCGAGGCTCCCGGAGGGGAAGCGCCTGTGCTGGCTGCGGACGGAACAAGAGAGGCCAGCTGTGCGGCTGTGTGTGTGTAGATGCAGGGAGGGGGTGGTGCTGGTGACCGTCCCGGCAGCAGTGGGGCACGTGATCAGGGGGAAGGGGAAGGAGGTTGCTCTGTGTGCGCGCGCCTGTGCGTGTGTGTTTGCGTGCGTGCAGTGAGTGGGCGGGCGGGCGCCGGGAGGGAGGGAGGCGCGCGCGGACCACATGACGAGGTGTGGCGGGCCGGATTAGGCCCCCGGGCCTTGTGTTTGACACCCGTGGTCTAGGGCTTGCTGATCAGAAGGTTGGCGGTTCGAATCCCTGCCACGGGGTGAGCTCCCATTGCTCGGTCCCAGCTCCTGCTCACCTAGCAGTTCAAAAGCATGTCAAAGTGCAAGTAGATAAATAGGGTCCGCTCCAGCGGGAAGGTAAACGGCATTTCCGTGCGCTGCTCTGGTTCGCCAGAAGCGGCTTTGTCATGCTGGCCACATGACCCGGAAGCTGTCTGCGAACAAACGCCGGCTCCCTCGGCCTATAGAGCGAGATGAGCGCTGCAACCCCAGAGTCGGACACGACTGGACCTGATGGTCAGGGGCCCCTTTACCTTTAACCCAGCCAAAAACCACAGCTGCTATATGTGCTGTAGTGGGTGGAAGGGGCCTTCTTCTGCTTCTTTCCTGTGTCCTGTCCTTCTATACTGCCCTGTGCGATGGATGAATGAGTAGCTGAACTAGCCTGCTTTGCCGTCACAACAGCAGCCTAGATGGCAAGCAGAACAGAGATATCTAAGCTATGTTTCCTCTGGTGCCTGCCTGGTCTCCTGCTGTTTCGAAGCTAAAATGTGTTAGCATGGAGAGAAGCCGGCAAATCTCAGCAATTCCCTCTTTTTAGCTTTTCATCTAAACCCACATGCTTGGAAGTGAGGGTGGGTGCTGGACACTCGGATCTTGCCCACATATTAAATGGGAATTCAAACAGCTGGAAATACATGGTAAGCTCTCAGGCAAGGAAGGGTGAACAAGAACAATTAACTTTTCCTTCATGGATGCAGACACCTATTTGTTTTCTTTCTTGCAGTTTCCAAGCTGGGTCCAGAAACTGGGTGTAGAGGGCAAAATCATATTCAGGCTGTAATCCTCATATATACTTACCTGGAAGTAGTTCCATTGAACTCAACGGGCTTACTTCTGAGTAGACATGTGCAGGATTGTATACCATTGTGCCATAAAACCTCAATGCTAGAGCACATTCACAGTTCATCCAAAAAACTGGCCGAGATGCTCCCACAGTGCCTCACTCCCCTAGGCAAGTTGACCCTCCAGAAAAATCTCATAGTCCTGAGTGCAGAGGTGCAGTTTCAGTTTCCTGGAGCAACTACCAAAGTAGTACTGTAGTGGTGTGGCTGGCTCCCAAATAAACTGAGAGCCAAACTAGACAAGGGGTCAGTTGGATCATTGCAGGTAACATGCATGTTCATTGGTTATGTTTGAAATAGCAGCCAAGAAAACTTCAGGGGGAAGAGGCTTCCCTCCTGATACAAATTTTCATCAGTAATTTTCATCAGGGGCCACCATGGGAATGGAGAGATAATTAAACTTTCTCACACCCCATCACCTTCGACAACTTCTGATGATGCACTTTTTAATTGTCCAGTTGAACTCTACAGATTGCAGTGCTTGCAGTGGGAAAGGAAGAGAAAGAGACCTGCTTCTCTAACTAGGAGGCATCAGTTTTTTGTTGAGCTATTGACAAGCAGAAACCAAAACATGCCCTGTTTTGAATAGTGTTGATATTGGGTCATAAAAACTTTGACCCAAGTAGTGCTGCTGGCCGGCACTGCAATCAATCACCTTTACGATCGTCTCCGACATCAATGGCGCCC
This sequence comes from Lacerta agilis, assembly GCF_009819535.1. Taxonomy (NCBI): domain Eukaryota; kingdom Metazoa; phylum Chordata; class Lepidosauria; order Squamata; family Lacertidae; genus Lacerta; species Lacerta agilis. Next base: position 26,245,308 of record NC_046318.1, read on the forward strand.
AGGCACACTTCTGCTGCGCCCTGAGCGTTCTTCCGTTCAGCAGAGTTTACCAGAGTTGAATCGCAGCGACGAATGGCTTGTTGAGGTCTGCTCCGTGGCGTCGTGAAATAACTTGACAGACGCCAGTGCTACTAAACTAAACTAGGCTTTATTTAGTAGCACACACACACAAGTCCTACAGACTTGAGCTGCATGCTTGCAGCAAACTAACAAACTCACATCTAGCAGTAACGATACACTGAACACAGAATGAGGCGAAGGGGAAAGTGAAACCAAACCTCCCCTTCTTCTAGACAAAGGAAAGTGCCCGTATCACAGTGGGCAAGGCTAAACTCCCAGGATCAGAACGCCTCTTGCATCATTAACTCTATGATGCCCAGAAAACCTGACACCCCCTCTCGTTCGCAATCCTGGGTAAACATATATGCATTTCATTCAACATTTAACCCATCACAGAAAACCTCGTGTTTCTGGAAACTCAAGGGCTTTGTGAATCCATCGGCAAGATTCATTTCGCTAGGACAGTATTTCAGCTTGACCACATTTGTCCTAACGCTCTCATGCACATTTTTGAACCGAATATCCACATGTTTGGTTCGTGCGTTGAATTGGCCGGATTCAGCCAGCTTCAGGCATGGCTGGTTATCCTCCCATATGGTGATGGGTAGGTAACACTTCTCACACACTTCTTGCACTAGGCACTTGTAGAATTCAAGCTCTCGACACATTTCTGAAAGAGCACTGAACTCTGCCTCAGTTGACGATAGAGCAATTAAACTCTGCTTTTTTGACCTCCAGCCAATTACAGAACCTCCAAATTTTACAACTATTCCAGAAATTGACTTCCTGTCTGAGCCGCAAGCCCAATCAGCATCCACCCAACATTGGAGCTGTTCATCACCTTGGGCTGTCAGTGTGAGGCTAAACTCTTTGGTCTCTTGTAAATACCTGAGGACTCTTTTGACCCCATTCCATGCCATCACACTGGGCTTTGCTGCCTCTTGGCTCAGCAGATTAACTGCAAATGCAATATCGGGCCTGCTCCACTGCGAGAGATAGAGCAGGCTTCCCAGAGCAGATTGATATACCTCTTGATTTTCAAACTCTTTTTTCTCGACAGACTGGCTGTCAGTTACAAAACTCGTCTCCATTGGTGTCCTTGCACCTTTGCAGTCTGCCATATTAAATTTCTTGAGTAACTGGTCAATCTTTGCGCTCTGGTTTAGCACAAAACTGCCATTTTGGTCTCTGTGAATCTGAACCCCTAGATACATGTTCACAGGACCCAACTCCTTGAGTTTGAAGTGCTGCCTCAGCTTACTTGCAAACTCCTGCACCTGTTTGTTCGTGTTGGCCACTAGAACAATATCATCGACAAAGATCAGGGCCAATTCTTGTTGCTGACCTTTTCCTTTTATGTACAAACAGTTGTCCGCAAGGCTTTTCCTGAAGCCTAGCTTCTCCAAAGCTTGGTCGAGACACTGATTCCAGTTTCTCGCGGACTGTTTGAGACCATAAATGGAGCGGTGTAGCCTCCATACCAGGCCTGGCCTGTCGCCCTCAAAACCCGGAGGAGGTAGCATATAGATTTCCTCCTGCAGCGGTGCATTTAAGTAGGCGACATCAATGTCAAAATGAGCAGCTTCTGCGCCTCTCTGCGCTGCTACAGCAAGAAGCAATCTCATTGTTTCACTACGGGACGTGGGTGCATAGACTTGTGAGTAATGCACTCCTGGCCTCTGACTGAAACCTCTTGCCACCAATCTAGCCTTATATTGTGGCTCTCCACTTGCAGTGGGTTTCAATCTATAGACCCAGCGACAGCTCACAGCTTGCTGTCCAGCTGGCAGAGTGGTCAGCGTGAAAACTCCAAGAGATTTCATGGCACTAAGTTCCTTCTCCATTGCTTGTTGCCACTTGCTGGATTCTGCCTGAGGTAATCTCTGCACCTCAGCGAAGCTTTCCGGTTCGCAGTGAGCAAAACCAGCCCAAACATTAGTGGCTTGGAACCTGTCAGGAGGTTTCCCCTTTGTAGTGCGCTTGGAACGCCGTGGCACCACCGGTGACTCGCCCCCTGATCCAGACGTGCTGGACTCAGCCTGGGAGTCCCTGGCGTCTGGTGAACCACCAAGCGACCTACTGCGCTTGCTATGTCCCCCTGGACTGAGTCTCCCTGTTGGAGATCTTGGGGACCTACCTCGCTTGCCTCTCCTAGCTACTTCTGGAGATGTGGGTGCACTCCTTGGTTCTGTCTTCACCTGTCCTTTTGGGATTGCCCCCTCTGACACTGCACCCTGGTCGTGTTCGGGAACGCGGCCCGGAACACCAGCAGGTTGACCACCTTCTGCACCACTGGCAGGTGTAACTGGCTGATCTTCATAGTCAAGATCGCTGAACGGATCTGTGAGCACCTCAGGATTTCCATGAATCCTTTTCCAGCCTTGCTGCTCACAAAACTCAGCGCTCCTACTGATTATGACTCGTGAACGATCACCATCTGGGAAAGCAAATCTCCATGCTTTCGAACCTGTCTCGTAGCCACAGAATATCAACTTTTGTGACCTTGGACTGCCCTTTCTACGTAAATGTCTGGGGATAAGAACCCAAGCTTCTGCCCCGAAAGTCCGAAAATAGTGGACCTTGGGCTTCTTTCCATAGAGTAGAAAGTAGGGCGTGGTCCCTATCACGGAACTGTATGTTCTGTTAAGAGTGTGGCAGACAGTCCTCCAGGCTTCAGCCCAATAGCATCTTGGCAAGCCTGAATCAAACAAGAGAGCATCTACTGCCTCCTGCATTGTTCTATTCCGCCTCTCAGAAACACCATTCTCTTGAGGAGAATAAGGAGCAGTTTTTCTATGCTTGATACCTTTGGCACGAAAGAAATCCTGCAGCTTAGATGCAGTAAATTCTGTGCCTCGGTCTGTCTGAAACGCTTTCACGCGGGTTCCAAATTCCACCTCTACTGCTTTCACCCATTCTATAATCTCCTTCGCTGTTTGCCCCTTGTCTTTGAGCGTGAAAATCCAACCTGCTCGACTAAAATCATCAGTGAGACAAAGAACATAGCGAGAATTACCCATGCTAGGCACCCCCATCGGACCACAGAGATCCGCATGCACAAGCTCAAAAGCTTGCTTGGTCACCCTCTCAGACGATGGGTAGCTGCAAGAATGCACTTTGGCTCTTTTACAAGCTCTACAGTCTAGAAACTTGGAGCACTCCTTCATTTTACAACCATCAGTGCACTCTACCTGCTTGCGCACGTATTTCCAATTCACGTGCGAGAACCTGCGATGCCATAAGTGTAAGCACTGATCATGCGTGGGTAAGTTGGCATACTGAGCTTGAGTCTCCTCAGAGATGCCATCACTTGTTTCAGCACCCTGCGCCCTCTCTGTGGCGCTGTGGTCAGTTTCCAGCATATACACCCCATCATGGCCTTTCACCTGGACCAACTGTTTCCCACCTTTGGATATGGTGCATACCTGGTTGCCAAAGCTGACCAGATAACCTGCATTGTCTAAAGCTGAAACAGAAAGTAAACCAAATTTCATACCATCCAAAACATACACATCAATGTCATCATTAAGACAAGGCATGAACATAACACCAGTTTTTGTAACAGGTCTTGTGGTTGAATCAGCCAGAGTAACTGCAGTTGCATCCTGGATCGGCCTGCAGTTCCGCAACTGGCTGCTAGGTGGCGCCAGATGTCTTGACGCACCACTGTCTAATAACCAACGCAGCTTGGGCGTAGCAACTGTCTTTCCAACCAATGCATATGCAGCTGCTTTGCCGTGGGCTCCAGCCCCTCCTCTGCTTGCTCTGGAAGGTCCTCTTCTCCCACGACGTGGTCTTCCTTTCATCTCCCGGTTGCCATGGAAACCATCTTTGAAGTCAGCCTGATCGCAGTCTGCCTGAAGATGGTTATCAGAATTGCACAGATAACAACGCTTAGCTGCAAAAGCTTTAACAGAGCTCTCAGCGTTTTCTCCACTCCTGGGCTTAGGCAAAAAGCAACCCCCCTTAACAGCTTTCCCTTTCTCTCTCTGCCTCCGGTCCTGTTCGTCCTGCAGCCTCCCAGTAACATAGTCCAGATTCAACTGGCTTGCAGGCATGGACTCCAGCGTTAGGGAAAGAGTCTCATAACTGGGGTCTAGTGAGCTCAAAAGGATATAGACCTTTTGTTCCTCTGAAAAAGGAACATTCAGCTGTCTCAACTTGTTGAAGAGTGCCAGCATTTTGGCCACATGTTGACGCACACAGCCTCCTTCTTGCAAACGTAACTCAAACAGCTGTCTAGTTGTATGAAGTTTGGCACCAGCTGACGTTCTTTGAAACACACGCTTAAGACACTCCCAAATTTGGTGGGCATTAGTGGCAGCGTCTATGTGCACCATCAGCTCTTCCTCTATGCCCATGACTATGTGAGCAGTAGCCCTCTGGTCTTTCTTAAGTGCTGCAGCAGCTTCAGCAGCAGGGGCTTGAACTGGTGGGCTCTGAGTACAAGTCCAAAGATCTTTAGCAATCAGAAATATCTCCATTTTCTTGGCCCAATCTTGCCAGTTCCTCCCATCCAACCTTGGAAAAGGTGGCACGAAACTCTCATGGGACTGCGCCATCTCCCCCCTGGGGCTTGAGGTAACTCACGTGGCTGCAAACTCAGCACTCGCCTCTCAGCTCCCAGCTCCGGAAAACGGCTTCTCTTCACCAGCGAGGTTTCCCTGCTTTGTGCCTCAAAAGCATGGCACAAAACAGTCCTCCAGCTGGGCTATCGGCTGCCGGCCCCGCAGACATGCAGACCTCCCGTCCTGGCAATCAATCTCCTCAGGACGCCTCGCCATCAAAGCGTAGCTTCTTGGCAATAAAGCAATTAAGCCATTAAGCCATAACCTGTTTTGAATAGTGTTGATATTGGGTCATAAAAACTTTGACCCAAGTAGTGCTGCTGGCCGGCACTGCAATCAATCACCTTTACGATCGTCTCCGACATCAATGGCGCCCAGGCACACTTCTGCTGCGCCCTGAGCGTTCTTCCGTTCAGCAGAGTTTACCAGAGTTGAATCGCAGCGACGAATGGCTTGTTGAGGTCTGCTCCGTGGCGTCGTGAAATAACTTGACAGACGCCAGTGCTACTAAACTAAACTAGGCTTTATTTAGTAGCACACACACACAAGTCCTACAGACTTGAGCTGCATGCTTGCAGCAAACTAACAAACTCACATCTAGCAGTAACGATACACTGAACACAGAATGAGGCGAAGGGGAAAGTGAAACCAAACCTCCCCTTCTTCTAGACAAAGGAAAGTGCCCGTATCACAGTGGGCAAGGCTAAACTCCCAGGATCAGAACGCCTCTTGCATCATTAACTCTATGATGCCCAGAAAACCTGACATGCCCTGTATCTAAAATGAGCACCGATCACATCTACTAAACCCCAAATTGTCACCACCCCCAAATCCATATTGTTGCTTGCCTCACTTGTGTGCATAATGAAACACAGATGACAGTTCCCCAATCTCTTCCTCGGAGCTTTCATTATCAATAAATTCCTGCTGTATCAGTAAAACTCAAGACCACACATCCGGCTAGCATCTTAACTGCAAGGACTAACATGGCCCCAAAAGAGAACGCCGTGTTATATGTCAAACCAGATGCCAGTCCTCCCCCAATCCCCGCCAACCTTCCTCACCTTCCAAACCTCCAAAAGTCCGGAAAGTATTTCAGCATTCCTGCAGAGTTACATAAGACACCAGAAGTAGATAACATTGTATGGTCAGAGCTGAAAATGCAGAAAATTTTGTGCTTCCATGTGGAAAGGCATAAAGGAATGTTCTTGGCGTATCAGAGGTAACAAGCAGGAGATCCTCAGAATTAAAGCCCAGGAGGACTATATATCACCCCGAGATTTGGCTTTATTGTTACTGTTTTATTTTCAAAACACAAGGCAAAGCAGGAGCTGGAGCAGACAGATAAAAAAGTATGTGTGTGCAACCCTTTGATAGAGCTGTGCCTGTTTTATTTGTTTTGAACAATGCTGCTTTCCTAGCAATTCTTCAGTGACAGTATTGACTGGGCCAGTCACTATCACCTTTCTCCTGCGCAGGTGAGCTTAATCTGTCCAGATATTTAGTGGTTCTTGGCCTCAGCTCACCCAAGTAGGTCTCCTTGTATTAAAATGTGCCAAGCCTCTGAGTAGCTATGGGGGCAGAAGAGGCCTTGTGTTTCTAGACCAAAATTTCCCAAACTTGGGCCTCCAGCTGTTTTTCGACTACAACTGCCATCATTCCTAGCTAGCAGGACCAACAGAGACCCAAGTTCTAGACTTTTGCCCCCGGAGTGTCCCCAAAAGCATAACGTATTAAGTCCAGTGCTTTTTTTCTAGGAAAAAAGGTTCTGGTACTGCATACCCTTGAGTACCCCCAGAAAAAAGCACTGATTAAAATGCTAGTGTAGGGATAGGGACATTTGGGGGGGGGGCACACTCAAAGTTGCTATTGGATTCCAGCTCCCATGAGCCTCAGCTGGCGTGGCCAATAGTCATGGATGATTGGAGAGCTTCCGAAATATTTTGGGTTTTGTTTCTCTACTTGAATATGTAAACATGCAGACAGAGCATTTCGAAGCAGTTTATTAGTTTTCGATGTATCTTGCTTCCAGTAATATTTCTCTTGTATAAATGCTTTGGAAGGTAATCAGCAATAGGATGTGATGATAATGATAATGATAATGATAATAATAATAATAATAATAATAATAATAATAATAGTTGTTGTTGTTGTTGTTGTTGTTGTTGTTGTTTAGTCGTTTAGTCGTGTCTGACTCTTTGTGACCCCATGGACCAGAGCACACCAGGCACTCCTGTCTTCCACTGCCTCCCGCAGTTTGGTCAAACTCATGTTAGTAGCTTCGAGAACACTGTCCAACCATCTCATCCTCTGTCGTCCCCTTCTCCTTGTGCCCTCCATCTTTCCCAACATCAGGGTCTTTTCCAGGGAGTCTTCTCTTCTCATGAGATGGCCAAAGTATTGGAGCCTCAGCTTTAGGGTCAGTCCTTCCAGTGAGCACTCAGGGTTGATTTCCTTCAGAATGGATAGGTTTGATCTTCTTGCAGTCCATGGGACTCTCAAGAGTCTCCTCCAGCACCATAATTCAAAAGCATCAATTCTTCGGTGATCAGCCATTATTATTATTATTATTATTATTATTATTATTATTATTATTACTACTACTACTACTACTACTAAGCAAATAGTATTTTGGGATACAAGGTGCATCTGGTATCTAGAATAACTGTAGGATGAATCGCCTGATTAATTTGATCCTGTTGAAGTCATAATCCCAGGAGAGGCACTGTGACTACCTTTAGACACTTAACTGGATGGTGGTCTTTTTTTTAACCTGATGAAGAAGCACACATGCACATCTCCTTTGTCACACATTCAGACTGCAGTGCTCCTATATTTATCTGGGCATAAGCTTCACTGTACTCAGTAGGCCCTACTGCTGAGTAGATAGGACTTCTTAGTACATATATGACATCTCTCATTGACACTTGCAGCTGAGATCAGAGGTTCTTCCAAAGCCGTCGCAGAGATTCGAACTGCCAACCTTCTGATCGGCAAACCCAAGAGGCTCAGTGGTTTAGACCTCAGCGCCACCCGCGTCCCTTATGGAATTAGTTAGTTCTTTTAAATATTCCGCTCTATTTCAGTCAAGGTTTTTAGTGTGTTACTTTTCTCTCAGCTCTGTGAGTATACAGTTTCATTGTTATTAATTAACTGTGAATACATAACCCAAGACACAGATATGAATCCATCATAGGAGTTGTTCCCAATGCTCCCCTGCAATGGTATGCATGTCTTTCGGACACCAGTAGCCTGCAGACAAATATGCATTTTAAGTGCCCCTCCAGTCCCCAGTGAATTGGCAGCCTGTGCCTTTTCGAAGCGGGTGCAGGCATGCAACTCCATCTGGAGTTTTTGTGCAACTACTAATATTTGTGTGCAGCTTGAGCTCAGCTGGGCCCAGGCGCTCATTTGGTTTAAGTAGGCTTTTGTTATTGGATAAATTTGAGCAACCTAATACAATGAGTGAATAAAGCCGCTGAATGAGATTAGTTACCTATATCCAACAAACTAAAAAAAACAGTCATGTATGCAATGTCAAGTCATGTAATGTCAGAGGAAAGTGGATCAAAGAAATTGAGGTTAAAGTGAATGAACAATATCTTGCAGGAGCAATCCCAACAATTTGTCAAAGGATTAAGCAATGTGGCTACTATTAGCTCTCTCTCTCTCTCTCTCTCTCTCTCTCTCTCTCTCTCTCTCTCTTTCTCTCCGACGAGCTATGCTAAACATCTTCCTTTCTTTGCTAGCAATCCTCAACCTGTTCTGCCAGTGCAAACTTCATTCATCTTTGTGGGATGCTTCATAGGGAATTGGGTTATCATTGGTTCGTAGGGCATTGGGTTATCTTTGGTTCTCTTATGCAGTGTACCAGATTTGTGTGTGTGGCCCCTTCCTCTGATGTCTTAAAGTTGGCAGGACAATACAGCTGGGCAGTCATAGTCCATAAAGCCATGCTCATTATCTCTACACTGCCACTCTTCTCACTGACCCTTAACAGTTTTCTGGCTATGGGCTTTAAGAAGCTCCATCTTAATCTATCATCAAAGGAACTAAAGCTGCTGTAGAATGTGGCCTCCTCTCTCTCTCTCTCTCTCTCTCTCTCTCTCTTGCTTTCTCTGGGTGTTCAAAGGCTACCTTTGCACATGAGCAGCTACTTTTCACCCTTTAGTAGAAGGTTTTGATGGCTGTTGCTGGGTAGGGAAAAGAAAGCACCATAAATAATAACTAGCAGGATGTTTGCAATTTCTTGACATCTGTTTCTGATAGGCAGGAGTACGCCTGAAGGTTATCATCTAAGACAGGCATAGGCAACCTTCGGCTCTCCAGATGTTTCGGACTACAATTCCCATCATCCCTGACCACTGGTCCTGTTAGCTAGGGATCATGGGAGGCCAAAACATCTGGAGAGCCGAAGGTTGCCTATGCCTGATCTAAGAGAATATATTGAGTTGGATCATTGGTCCATCTAGCCCATAGCTTGGCCAGGAGGCAGCCACACTTGGTTTCTTTTAGGAATTAATTATTTGGTGAACTGGCTGGCTAATCCTTGGTTTAATTTCTTTCAAAGATTTCGTCTTGTGATTAATTATTGTTAATGCCCGCTGATTGACGTGTGTGTAGCAGGTCTGCCTTTAGGATTTGCTCCTTTCTATCTTTTAATCAGTACTCACCGTGAAGTTGTTCTAGTAAGTGCCACATTTTTAACATGGGTGTGTGTGTGTGTGTGCCAGTACTGCGTACCCTTGAGTACGCCCATAAAAAAGAACTGCTTTGCAGAATAGAACAACAACCCAATTGCTTGCAAGGAAATATATAGATGCATGTATCTCAATGGGGTACGTAGATACCCAGGGATGCGGGTGGCGCTGTGTTCTAAACCACTGAGCCTCTTGGGCTTGCTGATCGTACAGTCAGCGGTTCGAATCCCCGTGACCGGGTGAGCTCCCGTTGCTCTGTCCCAGCTCCTGCCAACCTAGCAGTTGAAAAGCACGCCAGTGCAAGTAGATAAATAGATACCGCTGTGGTGGGAAGGTAAATGGCATTTCCATGTGCTCTGGTTTCCGTCACGGTGTCCAGTTGAACCAGAAGCAGTTTAGTCATGCTGGCCACATGACTCGGAAAGCTGTCTGTGGACAAACAGCGGCTCCCTCAGCCTGAAAGCGAGTTGAGTGCCGCAACCCTATAGTCGCCTTTGACTGGACTTAACCGTCCAGGGGTCCTTTACCTTTTAACCTTACATAGATACACACACACATATATATATATATATATTCATTCATTCCAAGAGGGAAAAAACAGCATGGGAAGGTTATTAGTATTATTATTAATTAAATTTCTATGCTGCCCTTCTGTCAAGGATCACTGGGTGAAGTTGATGAAAATAAATACGGTACATGCAGCTGTACGTGAATTTTCAGTGTAAGCTTCTTGGAGCAACAGGTTTGTTTGCTTTTAACATGTTTCCTGCATTGCAGGGGATTGGACTAGATGCCCCTTGTGGTCCCTTCCAACTCTACAACTCTACAATGATTTCTATGTTCTACATTGGCAAGTGCCACCATGTCCGTTGGCAGCGTCATATAGCAATCACATAATGAAAACAGCAGCACACATAAAACTGGCTTTTCAAAGCAAGTGTGCAAACGGTGCTTGGAAAAAGTGTTCACGTGGTTTGGTACCGTTTGGGGGAAAATATAGGAGAACGGCGACACGCTCATAGCCATATCAGTGCACTGAAGGAAGTCTTGCATGGAAAGGAAAGGGATTATTTTAGTTATCAAGTAGAATGTGACCAAAGGGCTAAACTTAAGAATGGAAAGAATCTTGACTAGACATTGGTTGGGGGGGGGAGGGAAATTCCTTGCCCTTGTAGTGATTAGAGTTTGGCATAAGTCATCAAAGTGGGCAGCTGCCTGAGACAATGTCTTTCATGTACAGTTCAGGAAAAAGACAGAAGAAATAACAGGGGGAAATTGTTGTCGTGATGCAGATGCCTGGAATAGGTTCCCCACCCCCACCCCCACCGGCCTCCCTGTCTACCAGTCTAGGGCATAACTTCCCCACATACCACTGGCTAAATTAATAGTACAAACACTCAACCACCCATGCCACCTCTTGCACTGACGAAGGTGACATCACAAATCCGTAGGAAAGTAAGAAGAGCACTGCTGGGCAAAGGCCTATCTTGTCTGGCATGCTGTTTCCCTCAGCAGTCAAAGAGAAGCTCACAAGTGGGAGCCAGTGTGGTGTAGTGGTTAAGAGTGGTAGGCTCGTAATCTGGTGAACCGGGTTCACGTCTCCACTCCTCCTCATGCAGCTGCTGGGTGACCTTGGGCTAGTCACACTTCTTTGAAGTCTCTCAGCCCCACTCACCTCACAGAGTGTTTGTTGTGGGGGAGGAGGGGAAAGGAGAATGTTAGCCGCTTTGAGACTCCTTCGGGTAGTGATAAAGCGGGATATCAAATCCAAACCCTTCCTCTTCTCTTCTTCTTCAGCTCCCCCCCACCCCAGCATCTGGTATCAGGAGCATGCTGCCTTTGATATTGCAGGTAACCCTTATGACTAGCAGCCATTGATGCCTTTTTCCAAACGGAAAAGAGCATCATTCGATGCATGCAGGTAACAGTTCTATTAAGCATGAAACCACCCCTCCCAACATGGTGCCCCCACCCTTTTCCAGGTGTTTAGGACTCTCAGCCATGGTGGTCAGGGATGATTGAAGTTGTAGTTCCAAATATCTAGAGTACACCAGGTTGGGGGAGGCTGCATTGGTCCTAGGGCTGTGAAGTGAGGAACCCTATGCATTAGTTGCTCCTTTTGGACTACTCCTCATACCCCATTATTGTTACAGTAAGTGCCACATTTTTAACATAAAAAGGTGCCCGTACTGCATACCCTTGATGGGGGAGAGATGTCTTCATCCAATGTGCATCACCTGGCTGGTTTCCTCATACCACCTTTGCCCCCGCAAAACCTCTGAGTTTCACTGCACATTGAGTAAGCCTGCATTTTTCAAGGCTGACCAAAGCTAGATGGGAAACTGCATCAAAACACAGTATTTCAGAAGAAGATATGAGACACCTGTGAATTGGGGGTCATGTTGTGTAGATTAAAAAAAACATCCAGCCTGAGTCCTGTTGAATGCAGTGGGGCTTCGTTCTTAATAGACACGAATAGGATTGCACTGTAAGACGCTCAAAAAGCACTACATAAAAACTGTGTATTACTATGCATGTTAAAAATGTCAATGCTTTTTAAATTAAGTCCTAAATAAGGCTTGGTTATTCTTTTGTTTTTGACTTAAAAGGTCATATCCACTTCTGTCTCCAAGCCTGGTAACATGTAGTTTAGCAATTGTAAGGACCTGAAGACATGAATTGTGGCCTATTCGGGGTGTAGAAATGATGAGACAATACCTGGACATTTAACTCCAGAATGCCAACCAAATGCCAGAATACTGAAGTCTTTCTTATTTTATATAGATATAAGAAGGAAATAGAAATGAATAGGCACAGAATTCACACAATGAAATGTATGCTCCACTCTTTGTCTTTACAGAATGGCTCATCAGATAAATATGCAGGGAATTCCTGGATTTTCCTAATTCCCTTTTTTAGGTGCATGACAAACACAGTTGAAAATCTGTTAGGTTCCTTGGGTATTCATATTTACTTAGTCAACCATTGTCCTTCTTTGGAGAAAGTGCTGGTTCACTGAGCAAACAAATGGTCACCAGGAGGTTTCGGTCTTGGTCTTCAGACAGCCAAGAATGTGGGCATGACTTACAGTATGAATTCCAGAAGGGCTCCACTGGTGCAATAAATGGTTTACCTGGTTTCCGAAAGCAGCATATCCTGATACTTGGGGTGGGTGGGAACCCTCCTTTTGACAAATAACCTCCTGTATTTTTTCCCCCAGAAGTAACTGGTGCCATTTCTCCAGATATAGATTTTCAGCATTATTTTCACATTGGATAATTCATTCACAGTATAACCTAAGAGCTCCATTATGTTAAATATAGGAATAATGAGAACGAGAAAAGAACTAATTCCTTACTTGGCCACCAGATGGCACTTAGCTGAATTTTGAATAAGCCCAAGGTTCCTCTCTTTCGCTATGAGAATCGAAGTGAACTTTGCAGAGACCAAAGTGTAGCAGTGCTGATTGTCAATTGGCTTGGCCTTTCAACTGCGTTTGCTGAGTTAAACATCACAAACCTTAAGTGATTAAAATATTGGAGTTCAATCTTTGTGTTTCTTCTTAACGTTAGGGTAGGTCTCACAGCTGTCATTTTGTGAATGCGTGCACAGGCAAGCTTCTCTATCTTTGTCAATCTCTGTGAACAGCAAAAGCGAATATCTCCATCCCAGCCTGCCTGAGGTTAATCTTGACTACTATTAGAAGAATGGGTAGGATTTTTTTATGGTGGTGCCCTGGTTTTGGGATGCTATCTTTAGAGAGAGGCTTGCTTGGCACCTGCTTTAGTCCTGCAGTCTAGAACTATGATGGAGGGGGACATATAATTCTATAAATCTTTGTCATGCCTCCTCTTACACCAAACCAAAGTCCCAAATATCACAAATTTTCTTCGTTGGGGGGTTGTTGTTTTTTTTGCAGCCCACTGATCATTTTGTTTGCGCACTTCTGCATAGTTTTCAGCTCTCCAATATCCCTTGTGAGGTGTATGTTGTTAGGATTTGTAAACTGCTTACTGTTTAAATATGAAGTGGTATATAAATTAACTAAACAAATTAACAAGCATACATGTATTACAAAAAACACTATAAATCTTCAGGTTGTTCCCCCCCCCCCCTGTTCTCAAGAAAACTGGTGTTGTAAATCGCTGAAATGTATTATTAGTGTAGGGGAAGTGTCCCCAATTTAGTTTCCATCATTTCTATATCTCTAAAGTGGACGTGTTCTATGATTCAAGTGTTCTGGCAAAAGTGCTTCTCTGTGTGGGCAGTTTTTCCTCAATCCGCAATTGTTCACCCTCATCCCCAGCATGCTGCTTTCAATCTACATTGATTCTAGACCCTGCCATCCACAAAGGTGGCAGTCGTTAGCTAACGAAGAAGTTATACACCCACCCAGAACATCATTATGCAGCTTGTTGCTGGGACCGCAGCAATTTCATCTGTTTTCAAATGGACACAGTGTGGGGTAAGGCAGAAACAACCTGCAATGAGCTTTTTACTCTTGGAAGGAAACCAGTTTATCAAGAAGCACTTTTCAGGGTCAAAACATATGAGATAGATCTAGCTTGTGTGAAAAACAAGTACTCATTCTCCATTGATTCTAGAATAAAATATTCATTGTATGCAGCTCCCCTCTCTTTTAACCGGATTCTGTTTTCCTGAAGACTACAAACAGCCAAAGCAGCAGACACACAGCCCACTTCCCTTTCTTCCCCTGCTTGCTGCCCGAGAATGTGCATATTGATTGATTGCTAACTTTTTGAGCCATCTTTCTGAGTGTGTTTCTCTAGCCCTGCCTTCATGTAATGAAGGGGACACCTTGCTGCAGGGGGCACCTGCAGCTCCCAAATGACAGGCATCTGAGCTGTGATTAATTGGCTAGACGTCATTGGCAAGTCAAAGGAATGTGGAGCAAAAACATCAACACATCTGTGTTCTGTGCTGGTGCTGGTTAGAGCCTCGCCATTGGCCCAGTTCCCTTTCACCTTCTCTGCAGCACTGAGTCTGAGGTTACAGGCCTGATCCTTATCAGAAAAGGCAGAGAAGTGTCACATGCCAAGTTGGTCAAGGCAAGTTTAAGTTCTTGCATACAAGCAATGGCAGCCTCGTTCTGAAAATATCGCCAAGGGATCTTCGTTTTGTTTATTCAAGCATTGTGCAAGCCAGAGGTGGGAACAACCTTTGAGCTATGTACTCTTGTCTGATTGATGAGAGTAGCAAAGAAGTTAAGTTACAGCACAGTCTACTCAGAAGTAAGCCTCATTGAGTTCAATAATGCTTACCTCCCCAGGTGAAGGAGCATGGGATTATAGACTACAGTCCTAATAATATCTATCCAAGAGCAGGGATGGCTTTATTTGTTTCTCATTTTTTTCAGATCTTAAGTTCATTTTTCCGCATTTCCACGCTGGTTTGTGATTTATTTATTTTAAAAAGCTCTCGTGAAAATTCATCAGCATTTTAGTGCAAATATACCAGTACTTTTTTTTGTATGAAATTTCCTCTAATGTACACATTTCTGCAAAGCAAATTCCCCTAAAAATAACGCATTTTTGCACATTATTTTCACTAACATACACTTTTGTTTGTATGGTTTACCCAAATATATGCATTTGTGTACACATTATTTGGCTACATGACTGCATTGCAAAATTTGGAGGAGTGAAAAATCCAAATGATGTCTGCATTCCAGTCCATAAATTTCAGGCAGGCTTACATAGGTGGAGGAGGACGTCTTTCAGATACCCTGGCCCCAAACCATTTCAGGCTTTATAGCAAGCACCATGAATTGCACAAAGCCACATGGTAAGTTCATCAGAGAGGAGAGGTTCAAACTGGGAATTTCCTGATTCATAACTCAAAAGATTGGTTCTGTGCATCAGAAATAAGCCTCATTGAATTATAGAAGAACAGCCTTGCTGGATCATACCAGTGACCCATCTAGTACAGCATCCTGTTTTCACAGTGGACAACCAGATGCCTATGGAAACTCCAAAAAGCAGGACCTGGGGGCAAGAGCACTCTACTCGCTTGCGATTCCCAACAACTGGTACTCAGAGGCGTTCTGCCTCCAACGGTGGAGTAGAACATACCCAACACGATGAGCAGACATGGATAGCCCCACCCTCCAGAATTTGTCTAATCTTTCAAAGCCATCCAAGTTCGTTGCCATCACTGCCTCTTGTGGGAGCAAATTCCATAGTTTAACTATGTGCTGGATGGAAAGGTACTCCCCTTTGTCTGTCCTGAATCTTCCAACATTCAGCTTCATTGGATGCCCATGAAAGCAGTTTACAAAGTGTTATGAGAGAGTAAGAAAACCTCATCTATCCAATTTCTTGATGCGATGCATAATTTTGTACATTTATATCGTTTATATCATAAATTTTGTACATTTATATCTCTTACTTACTTTTTCTCTAAACCAGAGTTTCTCAAACTTGGGCCTCCAGCTGTTTTTTGGACTACAACTCCCATCATCCCTAGCTAGCAGGACCAGGGGTCAGGGATTATGGGAATTGTAGTCCAAAAAAACACAACCAAAACTGGAGACCCAATTTTGGGAAACCAAGCTCTAAACTAGGAAAAAACCCTGCAAATTCTGCAACCTTTCTTTGTAGGGGAGTTTCTCCCCTACATCATTTTGATTGCCCTTTTCTGAAATTTTTCCAACTCTGCAATGCCCTCTACTACATTGCATTTGCCGTTTTACAGCCCATTCACTGAGTTTGGTGAGGTCCTTTTGTTGTTCATCAGAATCATTTTTGTTTTAACGGCCTAGAACTTCTTGGTATCATCACTGAACGTGGTCTCCTCACTGTTCACCCCTCACTCTAGATTATTATGAACAAGTTAGAAAGCTCTCAATACTGATCCTTGGTGGACTTCACTTTCTACATCCCTCCATTGAGAGAAAGTCCATTTATTCCTACTCTCTGCTTCCTGTTACTTAACTAGTTCCTGATCCACAAAAGGGCTTCTCCTCTCATTCCATAACTTCTGAGAAGTCTTTGGTGAGGTACCTGGGCTTGCTTTCAAGTAAGTGCATATAGGATTACAGTCTGAGTCTCTCAGATGCTTTTCCAAATGGGCATTTGTGGGTGCAACTATAAATAAATAAAAACTTGCTACAAAAATCTGCTATCAGCACATAATGCTCCTACCGTACATTGCTGTGTACAAAGTCAGGATTGATACAGTTATGAGCTGAAATGGAACAATTAAACAGCTTGATCTCCAACCCTGTCCAGACAGAAACTGGAATTTTGGCCAGTTCAGTCCAATTGACGTCAGTACCAACAGCAACTTGATGTCAGTGAAATGTAATTGGCTTAAAAATTAAAGCATGTCAGCTTAATTTAGAGCTGAGGTTTGAGGATTGGTACTGCATGTGCCTAATACCAGAAGAATTGAAATGTTTTAGGTTCTCTCTCTCACACTCACTCACACACACACACAGGCATTTTGTCCCTTTGCCGAAGGAAGTCTATGTACAAGCAACAGAAACTTTAAAGATATAGACCACCTATTTGTTTTTTTTTAATAGTTGCATTCAACTAAATTTTACTTAAACCTATGAAAATTAATGATTCTAAGTTTGCCATGCCCATTAATTTCAATACATCTACTTTGGGTAGGACAAATAATGGCTAAACCCCTAAATGTCTTGGTAACTCAACGCTTCTTTGGAAGCAATATTCAAACAAGTCATGGTGGTATGCCACATTCACTCTGGAGATAGACAAAGTGAATTCAGATAATATAGTCATGTGCAGTACTGTTTTGCAATCTCACTGTATAGCAAGCACATCCATCACTTGTGAAGCCAGCCACTTTAATGCATGGAAGGAAGGTATTTGAAATGTCAGTTAGGTATTGTAGCTGAACATCGTAGTTCAGTGTTGAGATTTATTGACTTCTGGTGCTTATCATTTTGCCCTACTTCAGAGCCCTTCTTGAGCACCTGGTTGGTGAATATTGGTTATAGGGTTATTGTAAGATAGCTGCGCCTTTGGTCTGATACACCACCTCACTCTCTTCCAAGAAGAGGGTTTTGGGATTAAGTTAACCTGTCTAATCCTAGCCAACCCTAGGAATGGCTCCAAGGATTGTGATCTGGGAGTGTCTAGATAGGCCTAGATCTAGTGTCTAGGTGAGGGCTGGGGAAACTGTGGTCTTCCAGATGTTGTTGAAGTCCAGCATCTATCACTCCAGCGAAGCATGACCAGTGGTGATGGATGGTGGGACTTGCATACCAGCAACATCTGGAGAGCCACAGGTTCCCCATCTCTGGCCTAGTTACTAACAGTGATAGCTACTTAATGTTTTCCCCACAATAGAAATAGAGAACAACCACCAGGGTCACCAAGTTAATCCATGATGGTTAGATTACTAGAGAGATCAGGGATCAGATGTACAAGTGTCTTTTTCTTTCTTTCTTTACTCCTCCCACCCCCAAAGCTATTAACCATACAGTGGGGAAGTTGGTACAATCTGGATGGCTGCCCCCCCCCCCCGGGTCAGTGAGTTGAATAGAGGGGCATCAGGGTAATTGCTTTACATACATATTGGGAGATCAAATGGTAGATCGACAATGGAACGGTCTCCCTTGGGACTCTCTTTCCTCGGACATTTTTTAGCAGAGATTGGATGGCCATCTGTCATGGATTCCTTAGTTGAGATTCTTGCATTGAAGGGGGTTGGACTAGAGGACCCTTGGGGTCCCTTCCAACTCTACAATTATCCTATGATTCTATGATCTTCCATGCAATGTGTAGCTTGCACCTGAGTGGGAATTTGAGCATAGATTCTTTATGTCCCGTATTGGTGATGTTTAGAGATGATGGTGTCCTCAAGAACCAACAGTAATTGTGTATGCATGTACATATGAAAGGATGGCTGGCACAGCCAGGTTGTTCCCATCCGGAAAATCCTTGAAAGTCTCATACAGGATGGCTTTTATCAGAAGTCTTTCCGCTCTTGTTTAACAAGTGCCATGGTTACAAGCCTCGGTAAACTGATGATATTCACATGCAGGAAACAACGCAAAGAAAACAGGAACTGCATGGCTCCGGCTATGCTGCCCCAAGAATTCCAGGAAGTGATTATACTTTATGAAATCGTCTGTGCTCCGCTAGTTTGTCTATAGCTTTTTAAGGTCAAGCCGTATCAAGCTGCGTTTGAAATGCCCTTTGTGTAATGAAGAATGTTTATGAACCCAAGTACATGCTGTATTGTTTTCCACACTCTTCGGTTTGGAAGGTGCTATGTTGGAGCCTCTTTTACGGGATGGCATGAGGAATCTATCACGGGCCTTTCTGGCATCAAAGGAGGGCTGTCCATCATGCCCCTTGAAATGTGTCAGTGCATGGAGAAAGTCACGAAGTCCATGCCGCTCGGAGCAAGACACTGATAGGAAGGCAGAGGCACTAGGACGTGCCCTGTTTGCATTATGGATTTCCTGCTTGCATTCCAGCTGAATATTCAGAGCACACGGAGCTTCTGCCCCAGTAAGCACCCTTTGCACCTTGGGAGGAAAAAGAACAGGAGAGACTTTTTATTATTATTATTTTACACTCATGTAAGACGGCGGCAGCATGTGCTTGCTAGGAAAGAGAAAGCCGGGAGGTAGTCTTGCAGCCAGGGTTTTCCCTTGGCGGACGCTCTGATCTTTGAAGAACAGGAAAAGGCAGAGCTGGTGCCTGCCAATATACTCTATGAAATTGGAAGGTAACAATGGGTTTCCAAACCCTTTGGACTCCCACCGCACAACTGCTTCTAAGGTCTGGCATAGTTTTTACAGTATGCGGGCCAATGATTGTATTCTTCTCTGTGTGCACTTGCATAGGTACATAGGAAGCTGCCTTATACAGAGTCAGAGCATTGTCTACGCTAACTGGCAGTGGCTCTCCAGGGTTTCAGACACGGGTCATTCCCAGTCCTGCCAGGAGATGCCAGGGATTGAAGCCGAGACTTTTTGCATGCAAGGATCATGCTCAGCCACTAAGCTATGGCCCTTCCTCAAGCTTACATTTAGTTGCAGTTTTGAGCATTGGCCAAGGTGTGCCAGAGCTGTGAGAATTGTTCAGCAGAGTTTGGATAGGGGTGTGTGTGTGTGTGTGTGTGTGTCCAAATGTCCTTCCTCTTCTTATGATTCTGGTGGTGATGTATCAGTCCCATGGCCCATGCTAGTGCAATTTAATGTATTTTTACAATCCTTGTTTTAATTCTTTGAATGGAATGCCTCACGCCTCCTTACTGTACAGTATCTCCAGATGAGCAAATGTATGAAGCATTTAAGCACTTTTAAATACACTGGTGATGGCCATCATAATGGGTATGTTCCTTGCCCACTTTGCCAGCAGTCATGCATGAAGGTTTCCTTCGGAGGGAGTGTAACCCCATCAAGAGCAGGCAACCTCCAATCCATCCAGTCTAGGGAACCACCCACTAACAGTGCCTCAGTCTTATCTGGATTGACCTTCAGTTTATTGGCTCTCATCCATCCCATTATTGAGGCAAGATAATGGTTCAGCACATGCACTGCTACACCTGCGGATGTAAAGGAGAAGTAGAGCTGTGTGTCATCAGCATCTTGCTGACAACACACTCCAAAACTCTGGATAACCCCACTCAGTGGTTTCATGTAGATTTAAAAAAGCATGGGGGATAAAAATTGAACCCTCCAGAACTCCACATTGAAGGCTCCATGGGGCTGAAGAGCACTCCCCAAACCTCACCCTGTGGAAATGACCATCCATGTAGGACTGGAACCACTGCAAAGCAGTGCCACCCAATCCTAATGTGGACAGCTGCTCCAGAAGGATTTCATGGTTGAGGGTATGAAAAGCCGCTGAGAGGTTGAGGAGATTTACAGTATTAAGTATACAGGGGTCCATAAGAGCAGGGATAAGAAGAAACTAGAGCTGAACAACAGGATTCTACATTTTGGCTAAATGTGGAACCATCACAATAAAAGCAGCAAAGATACATGTTTGTTTTCTGCGGGGATACAGTAGGAAAGAAGATACAACAGGAGTTAGATCCTTCATTATTCAAAGTGATGTTTCTCAAGGGGAGGAGGCGATGTATTAAAAAAGAAAAAGAAAATCGGCTAAGTCCCTTCCCTTACAAAGGCCAGGTTAATAGAGATATCTATCCAACAGAATATGGTAGCTGCTGCTGCTAAGTGGGCATGCCATAGGCCATGCCTGAAATGCCTTAAATAATAATTTTAAACATGAGAAATACATAACCACTTCAACTCAATGCCCACCTGAGGAAATCTTTGCCTAACCTAAGTTTTCAGACTAGGAGAGTTTAACATCGACCTGAATCTAATTGGTCACAGGTTTTGTAGCTGAATGTTTAGCTCCAACTTCAATCTTGGAACCCATGAATTCATGCACACACACGCGCGCACACACACACACACGGAGAACGTTCACTTAGTGTTTAGTTTCATTTTTTGCTTTAACTTGGCCTGTCATTGCATACCAATTTCAAACCATGGGTTATGAATCTGGCTTGTTTAGTTAACCAAAGCAGCCACATTTGGGGTGGTGCCAAGGGACCCCCGGAGTCTGGCACCAGCTCTTTTGTCTGTGTATTTGTGTGTGTGTGATTTCCTGTTATTTTGCAAATTCAATACCAGTTTTTCATTTTTTGATTCTTTCCAGTTTCTCAACAAACAGCATTAAATTGGCTTGCAAATATGTTCACAGCTGTTTACTGTCTATCATTGTGGGTGACTGTTTATGTTGTTGTCTCATGTGTATGAATTTCTGTAACTCAGTGCACTGTGCTAACGAATGTTATTTCCTCACAAGAGAAACCCCTGAGTCACAAATGTTGTCAGCAACAGAATCATTGCACAGGCATTTGCAAACAGTGAGCCAGTATGACCACATACAGCAATAAAGGCAAATAAAATGCGTACTTTTGAAGAAGGTCTGAAACCTAGGCTTCCTGTCTAAAGTCATCTTGTGCAGGGAAGTTTGTTTTCCCCTTATCAGGGAGATTTGAAGAAGCTGAACATTTCAAACAATCCAACTGTTGTAACAAAAGGTCCCTCAGGATTTTATAAGGAATGTCATTCTGATGATGCATATTAAAAGAACCTGCTAAGCATTCAGCCACAAAAATTGTGGACAATTAGACTCAGGTTGATGTTAAACATACCCAGTCATTGGTGTCAACGGTGTCTGACCCATATTGCAAGCCGGGGGGCATGGCTGCCAGATGCTCCCAGAACATGGACCCCAAAAGGCAAGGATGGTGTTGTTGAAGTCCAACTCCCATTAGCCCCTGCCAGCAGGGGTGATGGGAGTTGTAGTCCAATTATATTTAGGAGCTATTTAGGTCCCTTAGCATTGCCATAATAGGCCTGCCGATCTCCAGTGCACAAAAGTGCCCCCATACCACATGTCAAGTTCCTTCTGAATGAACTCTGCATTTCCAGTTTTGCACGAAAGCATTGCAGCAGTGAGTTCTACAGATCAGCATTGTCTTATGTGAAGAAATGTCCTTGTTTAAGACCTATTCCCTGTTTGGGTGTCTGCTCCTCCCCTTCTCGATTTAAGATCTATATTATTTCTGCCCCTGTGGTTTAACTTTTTAGCCCATTTTTCTATAGAAATTGTACTCTGGTACTCTAGATGAGAATTATTGATCAGCTTCTTCAATGAGCTGTTTCACTGGTCCTCTTTCAAAGAGATTGTTCTATGCAATTTTCCATTCAGTAACTAGAACGTGAAGCATTCAGTTTGTAGATAGGACTTTCGGTAAAATGTCTGCAAACAGACACTGCAGTAACATGAAAGGGAAAACAAGCCAACATGTTCCCAACACAGCAGGAGTGAATTTCTTTCTACGAAAAGTTTACATAGTGGCTAAGAAAAGTGTGTAGTAGTAGTAGTAGTAGTAGTAGAAGTAAGTAAGTAAGTAAGTAAGTGGATGGACAGAACACCAACTGATCCTAAAATAGGCATTTAGACAACATTCTTTCAACATGGGATATGCCATGAGAAGAAGGGTTTTCTTCCTTTTACTTCTCAAAGTGCACTAGTTAGTCTGAAATAGATTCAGAGATTAATATCCTACCACCATCCCCTGTATTCACTGGATTGAAGAGAAAGCCCTGGAGTGTGCAGTGTTGACAGACTGCTAACAACTGTGATTTAGAACTCTCTTAGCACTCTTTGCTTCCTGTTCAACAAACCCTACCTACCAATCTGCTAATTGCACATGGATTCACCTCAAGTCTTCCCTTACAATCGAGAGTAACAAAAGGCAATTGCAGCCAAAATATATCCCGCAGGTGCTGTTTATTTGGAGGGGAGGAAGGAATGTATTTGATTCTATGATTCTGTGATTAGGATGGCAGTTCCTTATCATTTCACATCACACAGCTGTGGGCCTCTTGATTCCTGTTATTTCTCAAAGTGCATTCTCAGAGTTTTGACAGCAATATAATTTGTGGCATATTTTCCCACTGCTATATTCTCTTTGCCCTTATCTGCTATTTTAAAGTAGTTTTCCCCCTCTTAATGCTGAGGAAAACATGAGATTGGTTAAATGGAATGGCATAATTTTAAAGTGAAAATGCAAGCTTATGGGCAAATCACACAGCCAGCGGACTCACTTGATTTATCCCTTGCTGGGCATATCCTGATGTAGACTAGATGCAGCTCAATTTCCTGGTCATGATTAGGAGATTGGGAGCATCCCCTGGACTCACTTGTTATTTCCCCGCCTGCCTTTCATTTTTGAAGCTAAGTAAACCGCAGAGCCTAGGGCTTGCTGATCAGAAGGTCGGCAGTTCGAATCCCCGCGATGGGGTGAGCTCCCGTTGTTCAGTCCCAGCTCCTGCCCACCTAGCAGTTCGAAAGCACATCAAAAGTGCAAGTAGATAAATAGGTACCGCTCCGGCGTGAAGGTAAATGGCGTTTCCGTGTGCTGCTCTGGTTTGCCAGAAGCGGCTTAGTCATGCTGGCCACATGACCCGGAAGCTGTACGCCGGCTCCCTCGGTCAATAAAGCGAGATGAGCGCCGCAACCCCAGAGTCGGACACGACTGGACCTAATGGTCAGGGGTCCCTATGTTACAGCATCACAGCATCTGTACCAGCATTTTTACTAGCTGTAGCTGTGGTTAGCACAGCTTCACATATGTAATTCTGCACCATGGTTAGCTTAGAAAATTAAAAGGGAAAGGGTGCACTAGCACACAAGACTCGGGAGGAGTATTGCAAGCCCCCAAGGTTCATATGTGTTGCTGGGTGGATATGCATCTACTTATAAATGAATGAATAAAATTAAGGTGTTTCTGCTCTCTTAACCATGGTTAGGAAATTGGTAGCAGTTCTAGACTGTCACTCTTTTCATGTATCCCTTAAAGACTGAGAAATTCCAGTTGTGCAACTATAGCTGATTTGGAGCTCTTGTGCAACATGCATGGACTTTTTTTTTTTGCAATAAAGAAAATGCACTGGAATTGTAGGAGAAAACATTGTAGGTGAAAACTTGCTTAGCACCATGCCAGTCTTAACATCCCGGGAAATAAATCCAGATGAATGCTCTGGAATAAACAGGGCATCTGGAAGAGGCTTTGGAATAGGGATGATTGAAATTTGATTCGGCTCGTACCTAAAGGTGAACCTGCAGTTTCTGAAGCAAGATGCGAACTGAAACACAGCCATCCTTCAAAATCCACACCTTTCAAATTTTGCACGGCAATTCTCCAGCCAAGCAATATGTTAAATAAATAAATAAATAAATAAATAAAATGCATGTATTAGGGTAAAGTGTGCGTATAAATGCATACATTAGTAAAAACAACACCATTAAAATGCATTATACATGGGGAAATTGCCTGTAGAATATGTAATTTGTCAAAACTGCATGCAGATTGGAAAATAATGAGAATTATGGAGAATCATACATTTGAAAAACAAAACTCCTTACACAAAATAAAAACCAGCATGCTTGGTAAAAGGCTAGATAAAAAGGATAATTCTTCCACAGTGGCATGCCAGTTTTGTATGTCTGGGGAATTCCTTTGATGTGGAGAGTATAAAGCTTTCTGCTTCCCAGCGCAAACTTGATGACCGTCTTCTTCCTTCCACATTTGAAGAAATAATATCTGTATTCACTGGATTTTTGGGTGGAGGAAGGGAGTTGTATTTACAGTTGCTGCTGTGTTGGTAATAATAGGATACAAGAAGGAAAATGGTAAGGTGGTCTCTTTTTTTGGAGCAGATTATGTTGATTTAAGAATGCTTTTGAGGTATATAGAAATTGTTATCCAATCATCTGGGGGGGGGGATATTTCCTGTAATGTAAGGAGCAAGCTTGCTTTCTAATTTAAATACTTTCAGCTCGTTTTGTGAGAACTTCAGTCCGATAACCAAATTTCAGCCAAGAAAACAAAATGTAATACTGTAGTTTGGCCAGCAGGGGACAACCACAGTCTTTTGTGAAACTGTACACCCTAGCTCTTTTCCCATTTTCTTTGCTGGAGAAATTTGGTGCAACAGAAATCCTTGCATCAATAAAAGTCCCTTTAATTAAGAAAAGAAAAAAAGAAAAAGGCCACCTTGTGTATTTTATGCACCAATCCTAAGCCACAAATAGATATTTAGGAATGTGTTTGTCAGCTGCTGCTTCCATGAATGAATACAGATCCTCAATCAAACATCACATCAGTACTGTGGAGTGGGTTTTCCAGCATTGCAAATACACCTGGTCAAATGAAGGCCAAAAAAATGTGAGGTTAAATACATCTTTGCATGCAGGTTGCTTGCTTGGTTGGTTTAAATACAGACAGAATCAGCTGAGGGTGGGTGGTAATGAAACCACAGCTGATGTGGAAGGGAATTTTTAAAATCTTTTCTCCTTTGTTGTGATACTGAGGGAAGTCTCTTCTAAAGCTGCTATTTGCATCAACTGGGAGAAAACTTCCCATTGGTGCCAATGGATCCAAGTACAAGTTCACTTGCTGTAACCGATTCCCTCCCAACTTGCAGCAGTGAGGTTGATCGATGCATAGAGAATCATGAACACACCTGGCACTCGGGAGATTTCCATAAGCAAGAGACAAACCCTTGCCCTCAATACATTTTGAAGTTAAATTTTGATAGCGAGGATAAGAGAGGAAGGGGTAGAAGAGTTGAGGATGGCAAGGCCTGAATATGAGCAAATGCTGTTGTGGTGTGCTTAGGCTTTGGTTGTAAGTAACCACGGGTGAGGAATCAGATTAAAAGGTTATGTTTTTTAAAAAATTAAAATGTGGAGAAGAGCTCGGAAGGGCAAATAACTTACCCTAAGCATGAGATCATAAGCCCTGAACAGGCCCAGGGCATCGGGAGTGTGTGAGATATTCCCGGAAATTGGGGCCAATGCTGGCACCGCTTCTCTGGTGGGATGGGCCAGCCTTAAGCGGTGAAACGGGGTGCTGCCTTCGTCCCTGACCCTTCCATCCAATGGTGGAATTCATGGTCAGTATCCAAAAATATGGACAGTATCCAGCAGTGACTGTGCACAGACAGAAAGGAATCCATTAGAACAGGAAGAGTGGCATTTCCCTTGCCCCTACAGGACCCTGCACCCCACTAATAGTTCCAGAGGGTCCCCCCAATCCGAATTTGTGAGGGTGCTGGGGGAGGAGGAGGGAAAGGATTGCCAAAAGTCACTTTCTGTCCCGTTCTGCTAGCAGCTTCCCTTCCAGCAGTGTACAAGTTACCTTTGGACACCACCCAAGTAGCCTGTCTTTCATCAGACCCACAGGAAGTACCGGGTGTGAAAGTCTGTGTGATAAGAGAAGATGCCTCTGTCTTTCACTGTGTAACGTCTAGAGGAGATGCTGTTTTCTAGCTGGTGTTCTGGGTCAGTGGACGACAGGAGCAACAGAAACCCCTCCTGGAAGAATATGAAAAGGAAGTAATTACCTGTAGACTTTCTGTCACACATTAAGGATCAGAATGCATGTCCTTTTCTCAACTGTAACGTTGCTGAAATGTGAATTTTGGTGGCTTGCCATCCGATTGTAGGTAGTGAGACATACTACATTTTTTTCCAAACCTAGCAAAAGGAAAGTATGCAGATGTAAAAAGGGCACAAGTAATGGCTGGGCTGCTTGGACCCCTGTGGGAATAGGGCAAACAAAGATTAGTCAACATGGTGTTTCCCAAGGTGTTTTTGGACTACAATTCCCATGATCCCTGACCATCGACCATGCTGACTGGGGCTGACTGACAGGGCACTAACATATGTGGTCATGCTTAAAACTCATTTTCAGTTCCTATGTCAGTTTTTAATGTAAAGGCTTTTCTGACCCTCAGTTCAAGGTTGAGCAAGATAACACAAAAAACCCAGCAGCACTTCTCTCTCTCTCTCTCTCTGTTCTGTGTGCGTGTGTTTTACACTGACTGCACTGTAAGGATTCAATTTCAACAGCTCTCACATGTAAAATAATGTGAATGTGTAAAAGTTCGGGCATATTACTGTACATTTATTAGGGGTCAAATAACATTTTTGTCCGTCCCCCATTTTAATAGATGTATGAGGAGGCACAGACCCACG
Organism: Lacerta agilis; assembly: GCF_009819535.1. Taxonomy (NCBI): domain Eukaryota; kingdom Metazoa; phylum Chordata; class Lepidosauria; order Squamata; family Lacertidae; genus Lacerta; species Lacerta agilis. Next base: position 26,272,215 of record NC_046318.1, read on the forward strand.
TAACCTCCTATATTGGATTCTCGTATGGAAATTCAGACAGACTGAATTTCTCAAACAATGTTAGCTAATTTTGGAAAGTTTCCAAAGGGTGCACCTGTCTGCATTGCAGACTTCTCGCTTGTGTTCCTGCCTTTCCTCCAAAGACTCAATTGATTCCTTGTAGTTTGATAAGATTCTTGAAAATTCTGCATGGCAGAATTATTTATAAATAAATAATAAATAAATCTGACCGATGCAGATTTTGCATTTGAAAGCTGGTATGATGGCAATGCAAAAGGCACTTTTACAATGTAATCCTATCCATGTCTTCTCTAAAGGAAGTTCCAATGAGTTCAATGGGACTTACAACCAGGTTAATGGGTTTAGGATTACAGGTGTTTCCGTGTGCTCTTTCCGTGTCCCGTTGCTCCAGAAACAGTTTAGTCATGCTGACCACATGACCCGGAAAGCTGTCTGTGGACAAACTCCAGCTCCCTCAGCCTGAAAGCGAGATGAGCCCCACAACCCCACAGTCGCCTTTGACTGGACTTAACCATCCAGGTGTCCTTTACCTTTTACAGGTGTAATGTTATATTGTCCTATGTGAAATTGACTTTGTATCTAGCTCCCCACCACACCAATAGTTTGCTTAACAAAAAATGTTCTCTCCCCCCCCCCCCCAATTCATTAAGGTAGCAATCTGCCTGCAACCTATTAATCACAGCTATTTCTTTTTTTGCAAATTTTTATTGCCTTCTTATCTGGGAAAATAAGTCAATGTTATTGCAGTTACTTCAACTGCTTATTATGTAATTCTTAAGCCCTTTTTGCAGTCCACCACCCCTGCAAATTACCAGATCAAGCCCTTTCTATATAAACGAATATTCATTCTCTGCTAAAAAGGCAACAACTGTCTGAGCTGCTAGTAAGAATAGGCAACATAATGTGTCAGACATAACATGACTTTGCAAAGACTGAGACAGTACAACATCCTCTCAAATTCCAGAAATTCTTGGTTCCCAGAAGGGAAGTCCAATAGGAAATATGGCAGGGATTTCACCTCCGGACACGCATATTGACTTTGAGAGTCCTCTTAGAAGGCACTCCCTTAACCTGCAGAAGTGGAAAACACAAACCAAGAGTTCCCTCATGCTGCCATTGACCTTCTTGGTTGCTCATTGCAAAGTAAGAATGGAAGTTCTGTTGGTATAAGCAGATGCAGGGGTGGAGTAGGGGGTGGGCCGCCCCATGTTGAATAATGGAGGGGGTGACAAATTATCAAGGAACAATTACTGCCATACTAGGGCGGTTCATAAAAAAACTTGTTTTAAAAAAAATGCCTGCTCCAAAAGTCTTATCTTACTATACTAGGGATTATATAGCTATATATGAAATTTCATGCATATCGGTTAATATCTTGACCCTCCTCCACCAAAATAGCTGTTTACTTGGCTGTTTTCCTATGTCATGAAGGCTGAAATTTCACTTCAGTGGAGCACTTACTGTTCCCAACCCTAACCCTGTGGAAAGCCATCTAATTAGACTTTAATTTGATTCTGAGACGTTTTTAGGAGGTAATTTAATTATTGTTTGATTTTATACCAATGTTATGTATCTGATGTTAGCCACCCTGAGCCTAACTTTGGTCGGGGAGGGCGGGATATAAATAAAAGTTTATTATTATTATTATTACTTGTTATTATTCCTTTGTAAGAAAATATGAAATAACGTAAAACCATTTTTGCAGGGGGGGGGATCAATGGGGAAGGGGGTGACAAGAAATTTTCTGTACCGGGTACCACCTGACCTTCCTACGCCTCTGAACAGATTTCAGCAAATGCTTGGCCTCACCATGTCTGGAGCTAATAATAATAATAATAATATTTATTATTTGTACCCCGCCCATCTGGCTGGATTTCCCCAGCCACTCTGGGCGGCTTCCAACAGAAATCAAATACAAAAATATCAAACATTAAAAACTTCCCTAAAAAGGGCTGCCTTCAGGTTTTTTCTGAATGTCAGGTAGTTGTTTATTTCCCTGACCTGTGATGGGAGGGCGTTCCACAGGGCGGGCGCCACTACCGAGAAGGCCCTCTGCCTGGTTCCCTGTAGTTTTGCTTCTCGCAGTGAGGGAACCGACAGAAGGCCCTCGGCGCTGGATCTCAGTGTCCGGGCTGAATGATGGGGGTGGAGACGCTCCTTCAGGTATACAGGACCGAGGCCGTTTAGGGCTTTAAAGGTCAGCACCAACACTTTGAATTGTGCTCGGAAACGTCCTATGCAGCACACAATGTTAGCAGCAGAAGGGCATGCAGAAAATTATCCTGGTGCTTTGGAATTTAATCTGCTCCCAGTTTCCTCTGCAGCATTCAAGTATGTTTCTAGACTATTCTCAGAGAGGGGAACAGAAAGCTGCAAAGAAACTGAACTCTACCTTGGTCCTTCCCAGTTTTCTATTGAATCACAAGCAAATGCTTCCCTGTAGATTCACTTTACCATTACTGGTTTTTGCCCTTCTGCTTCTGGTGTTGATCCATAAAGCAGCCTGGCAAAACAACTCCCATTTTTGTTCTTGTAGAAGACCCTTAACAGAGAATATGTAACAGGATCATCAGCATTCCCTTAAGGCCTGGTGCCTTAAAATATTGGGGTTTTTTATTTAAAAAAAAAAATCTAAATCTGATATTTGACTAGAGCCCTTTATATTTCATATTTTGAAATATTACTTTTTTCAGGAGATATTTGAATCACCTGAATCATTCAAACCTTGTGCACAGAATATTTCATACTCAACGCTTTCCTCTGCAGCTTAATATTTCCGTGCAGAGAGCCTGACTCTTTTTCTGAGCATCTACAGAGAAAATGTAAAAAAAAAAACCTGACTGATTTCACTAGGGCCAATTTAGACATAGCACACAAAATTTAAATTAGGTACACTGCCTAGAATTAATCTCAATCTTTGCTAACAGAATGGCTTTTACCTCAAGTTTAGGCATTTAGTGAGGTGACATAGTCTAGCTCTTCACAACAACCATGCCCTTTTTCATAACATCCCCAAATACATTGTGATAATTTTCAGATATCAGGGCATGCGCTATTGCTATGCACAGCCGACTGAGCATGGTATAACACACTAAGTGATGAGTGTAACAGTCGTGTGCTTTTTCATAAAGTTATGTAATTTCAGTCATTTTAAATTGTTTCTAATATTGTGCTGCAATTGTTGTAACCAACCCTGGGACCTTGGGGGGGGGGTGAAGCCAGGTAATAAATAATAATTGCACAAAATTGAGGACCATATGTGGACCAATGCACAATAATTTTCACATATTGAGGCACGTACTATTGCAGGCCATATGTATCCCACCTGAATATGGAGCGGGGCTGCTGTCTCACAGATTCTCTGAAAGGCTCTGCCAAAGCAAAAGGCGGTGAAGCAGCAATGTTGCAGGAGGCTGCATCCGAACCAAGAAACAAAGGCATATTGCACCAAATGCTTGTGCATCTGTACATATGTATGATGCCCAAAATTTATAGAAATTACAATTGAATGATTGTTCAAAGCTATCCTGGCATTTTAAAGACCTTATGAACTGTGTTCACGTCATCCTGTCATATAGGTCAACATGTTTAATACCGTGCTCAAATAATAATAATAAAAAAAAACATTGCTTGAATCGGCTGTGCATGAGCCCCCATGTGCAATATCACATGCCCCATTATCTGCTGAACATTTGATGCTTTTATGAAAAATAGCACACAATTGATTGTCTGCAGCACTGCACTAATTACAGGGGACTTGCATGTTCCAATTAATGCTAGAAACACAGATGTTAATCACTGCCGGCTTTTATGTTTTCAGAGGCATAAGCATCAGTTGCTTCTTTGTCTCGCTGGCCTTAGATGCAACTATAGATCTTTTTTGTGTGTGCTTAGCACAGTCAGATCTAATTGAGTCTGCATAATTTCCCCACACCATTTTAAGACTATTCCAAGCTCCAGCCTAGGCATGGCGAACAGCTCCAGCAATGTTTTTCAATCTCTCTCACCCCCACCCTGGCATTTTATAAATGTCTTTTCTTCTGAACTTTTAGCCTGAACAAGAGTTATCGTGAACTCAAGATCTTAGATGCTAATTTATGAGGTTTTAGTTGGCCCTAATCAAAGTATTCTGCTATTTCTGCTTTATAGATCAGTTGTGGAGAAACTCTAGCTCTCCAGATGTTGCTGAACTACAACTCCCACCACCCATGTACATTGGCTATGCTTACTGGGGCTGATGGGAGTTGTAGTTCAGTATCTGGGAGGCCAAAGTTTCCCCAACCAGTTTTAATGTCTTTTTTGATGGGTCAACCTGCAATTTTTGAAAAATAGTCTTGCCATTTGTAAACTGAAGTACTGGTGCCCTCTAGTGACCATAGACTTGCTCCACTTTAGTAAGATAATTAACTCTTCTTTTCCCTCCAGAGTTGCCAGTGATCTAGTTGAGATTCCTGCCATTGCAGGGGATTGGACTAGATGACTCTCGGGGTCCCTTCCAACTCTACAATTTTATGACTCTATGATTCTATAATATCACTCCCTAGCTTAAATTTACCAAATAGCACTTTATGTTGAATGCAGTTTGTTGTTGTTTGTTATTTTAACTGAGTTTTATGTACTGTATTTTAAGAACATTTTGAGTTTGTTTTATAAGGAGACAAATCTGTATCCACGTGGATTCCCTTTATTGCATTCTAGAAGTAGGCTGTTCTGCAAGAAAGAAAGAAATTCTTTAATCGTCAGCCATCATGACAACCAAGTTGATAGTCCAGTGACACTAGTTCCAGTTCATACTGCCCCCCCCAGCTGCCTGCAGCATTCTGTTCATAACCATCAAGTTGAAATAATAATGCACACCCACCCACTCCCCAGGTCAAGGCTGTAAAGAAACAGAAGAGTGCTCTTTCATTGTATTGTATTCACTCACAGTAAACTAATAGTGCACTGTCCCCTTAAAATATAGCCCAGCTGCCATCATTCTCCTTTCCCTCCTTTTCTTGGAGGAAAAGAGGTCTGTGTTTAGGGCCTAAAACCCCATTAGCTACTACCACTTGTCTAGAACTTGAATCCTGCAGTTAATGTCCATCAAACAACACAAGGACAACTGCACTGGATATGTCAATTTATGAATATTGTTGCTCCTCTAATTTCCTCTTTTCCCACAGCATTGCTAACATCAAAATATTTATGGTTGCCATGTGATGAGGGTCATAGGTCTTCCACTGATCCTTTTTTCCTATCAAAACAAGCATTGTTTATGAGGATTATTAGAGAGCAGCTAGAGATTCTGCTGAAAGCTGACAGTGGGTCACTGATAGAGGTTAGAATTATTTCTCTATGAAAAAACAATGTTCATTGCTTACATTTAAAAAACAACAACCCATAATTATATTTGGGTTTGATGAAGGTTTTTTTTAAAAAAAAAAACCAAAACAACACGCATAGATTCTTGAGATACAGTGCTCAGATTCAGACTCATGTCAAGATCAGCCAGAATTTTTGTGTATCTGTACACTTGCCTTCCTTGTAGCCTACTGGTCCAGGCTTCAAAATAGAAGAAAGAGGAGTCTATAAGTTTTTCCTAGGTCTCTGAGGGCTCATCTTGGGGTTGGACTCAGGGCATAAAATATATATACTGTATTTTTCTGTATATAAGATGAGGTTTTTTTCCTTAAAAAATAGTAAAAAAATTGGGGGCCGTCTTGTACATGGAACATGGGCATCTTGGGGGAATTTTAAAAATATTTAAGCATATGTCCAGGATTTTGGCTTGGGTGGGCTGAGGCAGTCCCTCCTGCTGTCATCCCCCCTTTCTCCTCCCCCTCTAGGCTGCATGTTGGCGACTGGCTTACCTCCTGAAGCCCTTGCTGGCTCAACCACCCAGAGGTGTAGGAAGCCACTTGGGCACCTGGAGCGGCAAACATGATGTGCACCTGGGGGCAAGGGGTCGCTACATAGCACGCATGCGCAGCGTCACTATGTATGACGCATGTGTCACTACATAGCGACACTGCGCATGCATGCTACATAGTGGGTTGCCTGCACCGGTGCTCCAGTGCCGGACGGTGCCGGGATCCTCTGCTGCAGCCACGAACGGAGGATCCTCTACATGCGGCTGCAGCCGCGAGCAGAGGATCCTGGCACCGTCCATACAGTGCTGGTGTGCCGGCGGCGGCAAACCGCATGCCTTGTCACCCCCGGAGACGTGGCATCGGGAGCGCACCACTCCCCCCTTGGTACGCCCCTGCAACCACAGGATTGAGAGCTGCTGCCACCACCACCGCTGAGAGCTGCCTCAGCTACCTCTCCTTGCCCTTCTTCCCTTTTCCCCCTCTTCCCCAGCCTGCTCACCACCTTCCTCAGCTCAGTTTGCTCAACGGCATGGCCCGACACAGAGTGGGCGCTGCCTTCCCCTGGCTCTTCCGTGGCATCCTGCTTGGCAGCCTCCTTCCCCACAGCAGCAGCTGCCACTGGGGGAAGGGGAAGCATGTCATGCCCCAGTTGCTGCCCCAGTTGCTGCCTTTGCTTAACTTTGAGGGCGATCGCCCCCCCCCCAAATATCAACAACTTGCCGCCACCAATCATCCAGATTTTCACTTCTATTTTAGGGTTTCATTTTCTTAATTTTGGGTTCAAAAACATAGGTGTCGTCTTATACACAGGGGCGTCTTATACCTGGAAAAATGTGGCATGCTAATTTACATGTTTACAACAGTGTTTTTCAACCACTGTTCCGCAGCACACTAGTGTGCCACGAGATGTTGCCTGGTGTGCCGTAGGAAAAATTGAAAAATTCAAGAGAATTGCTTTATATATAGTCAATATAGGCACAGAGTTAAATTTTTTAACATTTTCTAATGGTGGTGTGCCTCGTGATTTTTTTCATGAAACAAGTGTGCCTTTGCCCAAAAAAGGTTGAAAAACACTGGTTTACAAGACATAAAATGGACAGGGCACACAAACTGCCTTCTTTTGCAGAGATAGCATTTTCACAACCACATTTCTGCCGAAGAATGACCAGTCTCTTTCTGCCAAGTAGCCAAGCAACTGTCTATATTGTTCTCCTGGTATCCAATCCTGCCCAGATCTAATGCTCGGTGGTTAGTTGTTCATTAAGTTCTGACAATTGCGAAGACACCAGAAATAATATGCATCAACACCTCTTCTGATTCAGTCTTGGTACTGCTAATAGCTCTTCTGAAGAACAGGTTTCCTTTCTAGAAATGGAGCCTTGTTACATAAAAGCCTGATTGATATAAGCTTAAGGTAGGCAGGTTTGGGGGGGGGGATGTTTGTCAAAATTTGACATCAGCTGTGTGAAAGAAAAGGATTTTTGTTTAAATCAGTGGGAGGTCATAAATGCCAGCAATGAAGATGAAAGAAGATTAAACTCATACTGCAAGATAACTGAGAAGAATTGGTTACAAGAAACTTTCCCTCCTCCCAATAGTTGACTCCACAACTTCAGGAGTCGTGCAAACTCCAACCCAAGAAGTGGCTGATCAGAGCTCAGTGTTTGAGTCAGACTGATTGCAACATGATTGACAGTTGTGACCTGGACAACTGGGACCAAGGAAGAGTTGCTTCCCAACACAAATTTGTATCCTGGCTGGATTGAGCTCTGGACTTGGAGCTAGCTGGCATCAATAGCTAGGAGTGCTTTTGCATAGCTAAGGCTGGTGCGCTCATTGGGGAGACCCAGGGATGGTATTAGTGGTGGCCCTGCTAGGGTGCTGGGGCTCAGCATGTGCTGATGCTGGGCTTGGAAAGTGGGAGAAGAGTGATACAGTGATGATGGTGAGTTGCAGGACAAGGCACTGGACTTCCCATACCCCAACCCATATAAATAAGAGACCAATCAGACTGGGTTTTGGGTAAAAACAGGCCACAACTTTATTGAATAAAGATGAAAGAGGTTTGGCCTGGGCATGGGGCAAGCTAAATACTGCAGGAAGTGACGCGTGGTCATTCTAGGCAGGGGTTCCTAAGACTTACATCAAATAGGGTGTCCCTGCAGGGACCCATGTTTGGGAGAGTGCCTTTGGCGCTGGCCCTGCCAGGGCACATGGACATGGCCACTCTCCTCGGATCCCTTTAATGGGATACCCCAGCGTTTGGAGGGGCAGGCGGAGACAACAATTTCCCCTCCATCCAAAACAAGGGATTGTCCCAATGCCCAACCAGTTGTGATGAATTGCTATGAGGCAAAACCACTGGGTAAGAGCCAATTATCCCGGTGGGCAAATTCCTACTCGGCCCCGTAAAGAATGGCAACCACCGTAGCCACAGCAAAGTCATTGACAATCAGTGTAAACCATGGGTGGGTGGGATGGGGAAAACCTGGCGCAAGAACAAACAGGCTGTGTCCCAGGTGTGGGCTGCTTAAATGGGCAGGGGGCGGATCCAAGGGAAGCCCACCGTCGGCTCAATTGGCTCTGCCCCCTGGCACCGCCCAAGTCCCAGCCTGCATCCCCATTCGCCAATGCAGGGCGCAGGCTAAGATCCAGCTCCTGATAGGCGGCGGGGGCATATGCCCCCTCTGCCTATCAGGAAGGGCAGTGCCACTGTCAGGGCCCCAGTGAAACCTCTTCCATCCAGCAATGCCACCGCACCAAGAGAGGGGAGCAGACATGTGAGACATTGCTGTACTGAGCAACCGTGGTGGAGGCCATATAATTAGAAAACACTAATTACTTGGTAGTGAACTGTGTTGAATTGTCTAAATGCTACGCTTTCCATGCTTTACACCACAAGGTTGCTGCTGGGTTATTCCAGCACCACCCCCTGCTGTGTTTTCTCTTAAAACACAAATATGAATTCTAATCACTCTGACATCCCTGCTACACAACCAACAGTTTTGCCTCTATTGATCACTGTGCGCCCTCTAGTCAAATGCTGGCAGGGGCTCCATATCTAGGCATGCCACACGAATAACAAATATCGGTAGCGGGATATTTCATTCGATTTGGGCACATTGATTTGGCTGGCTACCCTGTTCGTGAAGGGAGCTGTGCTGTGACAAACGTCAAGCCTTAGAATCATAACATGTCCCTGATTTTGACAACGTTCCCATTCTTGTTTAGGATAAATGCAGCTGACATAACGCCCTCCAAATGTTCTGGGGCAACCACTCCCATCATCTCTGTCCATTGGTCATGCTGACTGGGGCTGCTGGGAATTGTATTCTAACAAGGGAGCCTTGCCTCAATACCTTGTCATTTCCAAGGAAAACGTGCCCGAGGTACTAAATATCCCTGCGACTTCCTTCAAAAGGCAGCCTCTTTCGCCACTACCCACTTTGGAAGAAGAATGACATTGCAGACTCCACACCCAGCCAGCATGCCTCTGCTGGGTACTTTTGGCCAGTCTCCTGAACCTGCGCTAGCAAAGACCAAGCTGGCTGTTTTTCTTGGGCCCTATCAATGCCCAAGATTGAGCCCTATCAATGCCTCTTTGGTTATTGGCATCAAATGGGGCACACCTTCACACTTTCTTCTCAGCTGTTTGATGGATGCCTGTTTATTACTACTGTGCATTTTGGCTGGGGTCTCATGCAATGAGCCCAGTTCCTCTGCCACTGGCTGTTGTTCCCTCACCCCTGCAGAGCAAGCAGCTTCTGGGTTGCCCTCTTAACACCCCAAAAATCATGCCATCTTACAAGAAGATGAGCACCTTTTCTCAATTAGCAAAGGTTTCCAAATTGCTTGTCCAAGAAACCACTGTATCATTTCATTGATTAGATCTCATATTGGAAATTCATTAAGCAGAGCCTCTTTTAAAAAAAGAAATGCCGATTGGATGGCAATCTGCTTAATCAAAGCAGTGTGTTAAAAGAGAGAGAAAGAGTGAGATGCTAATGCATATCCAAAGGGAGGGTCATGTAAGTGAAGAAACGATAGTGAGTGAAGTGTCAGCAGATACCATTTTAAACTCCTTAATCCCTTTCCATTTGCCCACAGTGAAAGAAAGACCAACAACACTAAAACAAAAGGATTATATTAGCACTGGGGGGGGGGGAGGATGCACCGTTGATCCTAGCATATGCACTTGAAAGCTTCATTGATTGAAATTTACTTCAAAGCATGTATGTTTAGGAGAACAGCTTAATTTGTTAACTGTACAATCTAATGAAGGCAAGGGGGAGCCTTGCTGCAGAAAAGAAGGGCTTGAGAGAGAAGGGGGAAACCAAGAAAGGGAATGAGATTTTTGTCATAGTGAAAAATGAAGCACATCCCACACTGGAATAAAATAAACAAATCCTGAAATTGTTCGGCATTGTTGTGTAGGAGAAGAAGAAGAAGAAGAAGAAGAAGAAGAAGAGGAGGAGGAGGAGGAGTTTGGAGTTGATATCCCGCTTTTCACTACCCGAAGGAGTCTCAAAGCGGCTAACATTCTCCTTTCCCTTCCTCCCCCACAACAAACACTCTGTGAGGTGAGAGGGGCTGAGAGACTTCAAAGAAGTGTGACTGGCCCAAGGTCACCCAGCAGCTGCATGTGGAGGAGCGGAGACACGAACCCGGTTCCCCAGATTACGAGTCTACCACTCTTAACCACTACACCACACTGGCTCTACACCACACTGGAGTCTTGCACTTTCTTCTTCTTCTTTCTAAATTAACACTTGGAAGTGCACATGCACCCACCCTTTCAAGTACCTTAAAAAAAAACCAACAACTGTTTCAAAACTGCCTGAGGAATGCAGTGGGAATGTTTGTTATGGATGCCATCAAATGGATACAAGCAACAAGTAATTCACCTACAGGACCAATGGTGTAGGGCTAGTTCTGGCTGTTCCAGAATACATCCTGAAACACTATAAAATGTTGCAAAACCCAGTTTGATCGGAGACCACGGTGGGATGCTGACAACAAGAGATCTGCAACATCATTTCCAAAACTATTGAAAGCTATTTCTATACTGGCTTAATCTCTGCAGAGAAGTGGCAGAAGTACTAGTTCCTGCTGCAGTGTGGGCGGTGGGATTTGGAGATCCTGCCCACAATGAATTTGAGAGGACTTTAAGAGCTCTCAAGGTCTTCGCAATAGTGAGACGCATTAGTCTTTCCTCCACAAACAACAGCAAATACTGAGATACATTAGTCCTCCCCACTTCACACACAAAATGCCGAGAAAGAAGTGCAAGTCACTTCACTCTCTCTCCTCCCGCTATTATTTCTTCCTCTGCTCTTATATAAGAACCAACTCTCGGCCTGTAATTACAGTAGTTGTTTTGAGTCTGCAAACTCTACAGGTAGAGCTCTCTCTATTTCACCAAGAGGATTGGGATAATGCTTGAATTACAGAAGGGCCAGAAGTAGCTTCATAAAAAAACACACACCTGCATATGCTAATTTATATGTATAATTGTATAAATGGAAATTTAGAAATAATCACTATAATTTAAAATAGAAGTACAATACATCTCACCATATTGGGGAAATCAGTGAGCAGGTGACATGGGTGCAAGGTGCAAACTGTTCCGTGTTTAGGCAGCTCAGGTGCAAACTGTTCACGGGTGACTTTGAGGTCCCTGCTCTCCCTCCTTATAGCTCTTTATCTTTAAACAGGAATTCGACTCTTCAGGTAGAGGCCTCATTAGATAGAGGCCTGTCCTTCATAAACCAGGACACATGGATACCATAATTTCAGGGAGACCACCACCTGCCATAAAGGTGACGAGAAATATGAGTTTTATGTCAATGTAACATTTGCTCTTAAAATAGCAAGCAAAGTCTTTCCTGTTTTAAAAAAGAAGATAAAAAGCAAAGAGATTTCATGGGTCACCTCCTTTCTCATCTTAGCCAAATATGTGACTGCAACATTAACTCAACATTCTATAAAAGCCAAGGGATATAAAACTTTACCCCATGATATTGGATCATGACTGGTGTCATCTCAACCTATCTCATGGACCGGCTTAGGAAACCTGCCAGCCCACAAGCTTTCATTGCTCATCAAGCCACTTAGCTTTCTTGGTGCTAGCTACAAATTCTTCGTAAGCATTCCTCCCATGTTTATAATTAAAAGATATGCTTTAACAGTAGCAAGCCTCAAGAGAAGCAATTGCTGTGTGGGAGGATATGAAAAACAATTATTCACACAACAACCTTTTTTTCCTGGTTGTTTTTTTACGGTTTTCCTTTAAAAGTAGAACTCCTCTTGTGTGATGCACTTCTATGCACTTCTAAAGACTCTGGTAAGAGCTACAACATTTGAACTTCCCCATCCAAAGTCTCACTTACTAGGGTCGCACAACTGCAGTGGCAGCTTCCGGCAAGAACTCGTGGAACTCTTGCGATATCATGCCAGAAGCTGCCGCCACACAACCCCTGCAGTGGTAAGGGCAGGCAGCATGCCAGAGGGACACCAACCCACAGGATTCTGCTGCCCAAAGAGACTGCTTCAGTTTATCTCAAGGGTGGGCCAGCTTTGTCACCAACCACAAGGTTCAGTATAGACCCTGATTTGGCACTTCAGAAAACAGCTTGATTTGGTCTGAACTGATTCAGGGACTGTCTAATTGGGCTCAAGGTCTAAGCTGAATCACACTTCAGAAAAATAAAGCTTCATTTTTATGGGGAAATAATAAAATAGTTTTCTTTTCTTCTAGAGATCCACTTGAAACCAAATTTTAAATCTCTTGTAACAATGGAGCTGGCAATGTAAATTACTTTTTTAAAAATGATATATATATATATATATATATATATATATATATATATATATATATATATATACACACACACACACACACACACACACACACACACACACACCCGGTATATAATATAATATAATATAATATAATATAATATAATATAATATAATATAATAGTTGGTTTTATAAAGAAGGACTTTATGTGGGTGGGGTAAAGAAATTAAGATCTGAAGACTGGCTCTTATTAATAAAATACAAAGCAGCATTTCTAGTTGTGGTGGGGAACTCAGGCTTGCTTCAGTGTTGAACTTGGGGATCTCAAATTTCAGTGGTGCTCTGTGTGGCACTAAAATTTGGCTCCCCTTGCCTCTCATGCTCTGTTCTACAGCATTGTTTTGGAGCCCCCTGCAGCAGGGCGCCCACTGTAATCACACCTGTTGTGCCACCCCAAAACTGCCTCTGCTTGCTTATCCTGATTTGGCCACTGGATAACTCCATTTCCGCTGTTGAATAGTACTGTGTTCTAAGGAATCTCATGGTTTCTTGAAGGTCCTTTATAGAGTTCCTCTATAAAATGGCAGGCAGGTGTTGCTGAGCTAACAGCTTGTCCACCACTACGGACCCCTACATGTTAAACAAGGGGTTGTTTTGTTCATTCAAGGGTGCAATTTTAAATTGAGGCCTAAGAGGTGTGCATGCCTGTCAAGATGGTCTGCAGGGGTGGGGCAGTTCCCTACCCGTGTTAAAGGGAGCCCCACCCACTGCACACAAGGTGTTTGTCAGATATCTTAGTTCTCCGAACTGCACCAGCCAAGGAACACACTCGCCTGTAGGTCTTGCTATAAGCACAGGTTAGCTGATAGGCACTTGCAGGAAACTCTGCTTTGGGCAAGGAGAAGTTGCACCATGTCATTCCCAATTAGAAACTCCATAGCATTGCCAATCCCAGCAGAGCTTCTCAAAGCTTACAGCAAACCTTACTTGCCAAGGAAATGTAACGCTCCCAGTTGTTCCTTTGCAGTCACATCTTTACCTGCCCCACATAAGATTTAAGATGTGCGGCTGGTGGGCCACTGTAATATACAGATGTCCTGTGTCTAAGAAATTGACGCAGAAAGAGTTCTCAGAGAGAAGCAAGTTTCTAAAACCAAACCAAACCAAACCACTAGCAACCTAAAACAAAACCAAAGGACTATTGTAGCTGGCAAATAATGGCACCCAAGGCTGTATATACCCAAGCCTACCTCTTAACCTGAGGTGAAAAAGCTTCTGCCTATTAAGAACCCATGTTTAGAGCTTCTGAAGCCACTTCGGAAATTTCACAGTGCTTTCATTATGAGTCATTTCTAACAACTTCATAGAAAGACCCTCAGAAATGGCATTAAATGCCAGGGTCTTGATGAGGCTTAAATAGACAAACAGCTCGTTATTTCCATTAGTACTGCAAAGAACAATCCAGAGATGGCCAAATTATAGACAGAGGGTTTTGCTAGGCCTCTCTGGGGCTCCATGGGCAAAGCCTCCCCTGCCAATTACAATTTTATAGTGAACCTTCATCTTTCAGATTTACGTGGGAGGGTATGAAGCAGGGGCAGCGCAACCATATTCAATAGCATAAATGGTTTCTCTGGCAACCAACGTCAAATTGTCTTCCGTATGACACATGGCAACTGAAGTGCAGAAGCAGCTATATTTAGATTGTAGCTGGGCCGTAGCTTTTCTTCCTCTTCACTGTGGTAAATGCAGCTGACCTAACATACTGTGGTGCCCTAGATCCCCCATAACAGCAGCCAACCTCTGGAGATGCTACAGATGGGATACTGTCGAGCCAAATGCGTCCATCACCAGTCAATGATGTACCGGTAGTTCAGGACTGGGGACCCTGTGGCCTTCCAGATGTTTTGGACTACAACTCCCATCAGCCCTGAGCATGCTGGCTAGGGATAATGGGAACTGGAGTCCAACAACAACTAGAAGGCCACAGGTTCCTGGTCCCTGATGCAGTTGGAGATGGTATGAGAGAGCTGGAGCATTTATGATATCTGAAAGGTGTTAACACAGCAGAGGTTGATGGGAAACTGATGGACTTCTATAGGCACTGCTCTAGTTGGTCCCCTGCTGGGTCATCACTTGCAGCTGAGTGATGGCTTGCAACTGGATCTTCTCCCTCCCCACAAGTATACCCTTCCTCCTAAGTAGATCTTGCTGACAATGCTGCCCAGTCATCCAATGGGTCTCCTTCTTGGGCTTCCTGTATGCAGCCTTCACTCCTGATGGCTGGGGAGTGGAAGTGATAGGGAGAATTCAGGACTGAGGCAAAGCTCAGGTTGGGGTTATTGGGGTCTTCAGGCAAGGCATCTCTGAGATTAAGCTCTTCAGCTGCATTGTTAGAGACAGAACTAGGTATCTTGGTATCATAGAATCATAGAGTTGGAAGAGACTGTGAGAGTCATCTAGTCCAACCCCCTGCAGTGCAGGAATCTTTCACCCAACCCTTCTCTAACTCTCAGATTAAGAGTCTAGTACTGTACCGACTAAGCCACCCCAGCTACCTGGGAAAACATAAAATGCACCCCTAAGCAGTGTTCAAAATTTGCAAGGGGCCAGGCGCATTTTACACGTGACTATTGGCCACTTGCAAGTAAGTGAAGATGCCCGGGTGTCAGGGTGGTGCCTGATGTCTCCACCATCTGGAGGTACACGCCTAGAGATTTTGGATCTTAATTGTTTTCTCACGCTAGCAACATATCCTGTAGATCCATTATATGTATTTTATCTGCACAATCAGAATGAATATCAGGAACCAAAAAGTCGTATGGGGGGGGGGGGAGAGAGAGACTTTAGAGCCATCTTGCCCCAAAATGGCAACTAGGCATTCTGCTTTGGCGACTGTAACCCTGGTTTAAGGAGCCATTTGGCACCTAACTTATATATCTGAGTTTCTAATACTGCCCCTAAGGCAACTTCAACCACATTATTGTTTTTGTTGCAATTGTGTCTCTGCACCCCAGTAACATTTGGTACATTTGGAAAAGTTTGGGGTTTTCTGAATTTCAGGTGGCATCCTGTCCTAAGCACCCAAAGCTACTTCTTTTTTGTGTCAACACCCTTAATGACAATCCACTATGTATCTGCCTGATTACCAATTTTTCCTGCTAATATTGTAGGCCGTGGCAGTTACATGCTTAATGCTGAACAGGAACTGGGACTGAAGAGAACAAGCTCTATCCCCACCCCCATCCCTATTATTAAAAAATGCTTTATAGGCTGCTGTGGCAATTATTCTTCCTCTGAAAATAAAAGGCCTTTCTTCTCCCATTTGCTTGGTATTAATTAGTTTAATTACTACAATTTTGAAAACCACTTACATGAACTGTCTTTTGTAGTGAGCTTGGGGGAGAAGGAGAGATGATTGCAGAAATCAAATGTTATTACTGAATAAAAGCATCCTTACAAGGAAGAGTTAGTACGCATTTTGTGGGCTTATCCACAACCCACCTTTCCTCTGCTCTTTCCAGGCACAGCCCTCAATTCAAAGCTCTGCATCTAAGCATCTTTTTTAATTATTATTTTGCCCAAGGCTTTCTCTGCAAAAACCTGCTCTTTAAAGTTCAATTGGAGCAAACAGCAATCCACAGAAAACCCAAATTCACATTTGCTCTGATTCAATTTTAAAGAATAGGTTTAAGCGGGAAAACTTCAGGGCAAAAAAGCCACTCAGACATCAGACACAGAGCGTTAAAGTGTGGACTTCTGCCTGGAAACAGCAGGGGCAAAGATAAGTGTGAATAAGCTCAGCTTTCTGGTGTTTAATTGGAATCTTCTTTCTCGTAACTTGAATCCATTGGTTCAGGTCCTAGCCTCCGGAGCAGGAGACAAGCTTGCTCCATCGGGAAGAACTCTCTGATGGCAACAGTTGTTTGACAGTGGAACAGACTGTCTCGGAAGGTGGTGGACTCTCCTTCCTTGGAGGTTTTTAAGCAGAGGTTGGATGGCCATCTGTCATGGATGATTTAGCTGAGATCCCTGCATTGCCGGAGATTGTGCTAGATAACCCTTGGGGTCCCTTCCAGCTCTACAGTTCTAAAATAATATTGAAAAGATTCATTTGTACTGAGTACTGAAAGTATGGGGTAGGAGGAATCTCTTCCTCTCTTCCGCTTTTCGCACCCTGCTTACTAAAACAAAAATAAGAGAGCCTATAAATGCAACTCTTCATTTCTCATTTATATTGCCATCGCTTAGAAAGAATAATAGATGTTGTCACCTTGCCAATGCTATTTTTGTTATGATTATTATCCTGAAGAGACCTTGTCATTGCTGGTGGGCATATGTTCATAATGGAAATAAGCAGGTGCTAAGCTGTTGCAATACAGGTTGAAAAGGAACTTGGAAAGCCATTGGGCATTTTTTAAACAAACTTGCTTCTGAAATCATATCTGAATTCCTTATTCCAAAGTAAGAGCTGGTTGATTGTCCACCCCCACAACTTCTAATTCTCTCATATAACCTTAATCTAAGGGAAATAATAGGAAATGGGTGATAGGGGAGCAGATGGCTGGGAAACTAATTGTCAGTTAACAGCACAGGAATTGCCATACTTTATCAAATATAATAGGCCATCTAATCTGTGACTGTGGCCAGCAGCAGATGCTTCAGAGGGAAAAGCAAGACCCTCACAGTTGGCCAGTGCAAAGTAAGGAAGCTGACTCACAAATATATTATCTAGCTATAACTTAGTTTATACATGTGCAGTCAGTTAATGGACCCAAGAGTATGGGGAACAGAATTTCAGAAGCAGAGCAGGTGTTAGCCACAGCTCTGTGGCAAAGGAGAACCATATTTTGATATAAAGGCCCCCAAATTCCATGCATGATGCAATCATCCGAAGGTTTTTATTCTGAGCCAGTGACACACCTATGTAGTGAACCTGATCTATTTAAGCTACACAGCAGGCATGCTGTAACCCTACACTAATTCCTTGAAGTTTTGCATTGCAGGCTCAGCAGACACAGTGGATCACAAAGCCAGGTATCAAGGATGGAGCCCGTGCATTAGCACATAATATGTTCTTCATTGGCTACTCTTTCCATTGCAACATGCCAGGACCAAAGCATTGTAGCTTCCTGTTTTGTGCATGCCATCAAAGTGATCATCCATCTTTACCTAGAAAGCCAAAGTGAATAATGATGCGGCAGAGGGGAATATTTAGTAATCAATTCCTATACTGTACTACTAAAATTGTTTCCTTTATATATTTTTTGCTGCTAAAGACTCAGTTACTTACCATTACTGCTATGATAACATAATAAGAGCCTCAGAAGAACCTGGCTGGATCAGACCAATCTAGTTTGGCATCCTGTTTCCTACTGTGGCCACCCAGAGGCCTCTGGAAAGCTCACAAGGAAGAACAAGAGGGCAGTTGTCATCTCATCTGATAGTTCAGTTAGTAGAGCATGAGGCTCTTAATCTTAAATTTGTGGGTTCAAGCCCAATGTTGGGCAAAAGATTTCTGAGTTGCAGGGGGTTGGACTAGAACCTTAAGGCACCTTCCAATTCTACAATTCTATGATCCATGATCCTGTTTGCGCTCCCCTACAGCTGGCATTGCTTCTGACCCTGATACAGTAGATCCTGATCCTGATCGAGCCATCATTAGTAGCAATTGGTTAATCTCCATTGATAGCCTTAGACTTGTTCAATCACATTTTAAAGCCATTGAGAAGTTGGTGGCCTTGCCAACGTCCTGTTACCTCCTTACTTCCATAATTTAACTGTGCACTGAAAGATCTTTTGAAAACTGGTTGCAGTCATTTTTTAAACTGGTGTTTCTGCCAGTGAGTTGCGCTCCACCCAGTGAAATTCAGTATTTAGTACAAATGTTTAAAAAAACCAACATTGTGTGCCCCAAGATGTTCTGATTGTTCACTTGGCTGTGGCATTGAATGACTTATGAGCAAAGTAGATGGGTTTTTATTTTAAAGACCTAAGTAACATGAAGTGTGATGCGCAGTAATGAATGGCCGTTTCAGAAAAAAATCCGAAACTAGGACCAAAGTAGTGGGAATGCAGTCAATGCAGGATCACACCATAAGCTGCTCTTATGGCCTCCTGGCTTGCTGTTTCCTTTAAAAAGAGAAAGCAAGCCTATAGGTACTGGCGATAGCAACTGGGCAATGTACGGCAGAATCATAAAACTGTAGAGTTGGAAGGGACACTGAGGGTCATCTAGTCCAACTGCCTACAGTGAAGGAATTTTTTGCCCAATGTGGGGCTCAAACTCACATCCTTGAGATTAAGAGTCACAAGCTATCCATGAGCACATGTAAAAACAAAGTGTGTCAAGTAAATAGCAGAGCATGCTGCCATTCCATTATGAAATGAACTCTATTACAAGCAAACATTTTATATTATTAGCGAGGGAGTTGCAAATTTGTTTGCCTGTCACCACCCACCATACAGCTGACATTCAGCCTCATTAGACATTCCATGACACTGTTTCGGGGGAAGATTTCAACTTGTGAAGGTACACAAGGTTCAACATGGTGATCCTTGCTTGTCTGTCCTGGTGCAACTCCACTTGAGTGAGATCTGTGCCTATTCCCCCCCCCCCTTGCAAGAAGACTAGATTTCATTTCTCCTTTTGAATTTAGTTAAGCACAATCAGCAATGAGCATTGTTCGTACCCATAAGCACCTGCATCATGAAATCTCATGACACTAGGGTTGCAACCCTACATGATACAAGCAAACAGCAGAAAACACTGCTGCATATAAGAATATCAGTATGGCTTAATGCAGTGGGTAGGGGTCTTTTTAGTTCCTGAAAAACATATGGATATGACATGGAATCATAGTTAGACGTACAGTAAACCCACAACTTAGGTAGGAGGTTACATTCTGGGGATTGTGCCTAAAGCCAAAATGGTGTCTAGTCAAAAAGCATTGGGTTCAATGGCGAGTGGAGTTGCCAAAGACTTTTTCCTCCGGACACCCACCCCCTTTCCACTCTCTTCTTTTTTTGCTAAGCGCATAAAGCTGAGTGCTCACAGGTTAAATGTGCATAAGTTGCAAGCTTACTGTATATGAGGCCACCTGAAATCTACAAGTTCTGTGGTGAACCTGTTGAGCTCAACCACAATAAAAGCTGGTGCCAAAATTGAGAGGCTCAGACAGAAGCCCAGTCAGTTCAGAGATGTACTCAGCCCCAGTCAAATCCTGTTTCATTGCCTAAGAAACAGTCAGTCCCAGTTCAGAAAGTGGGGGATCTGAGGCCTGGAAGGACCTCAAATCCATCAGTTGGCTCTTGTTACCATTGCGTCTTGTAGTTAATTCAAATGTTTTTGGAGAGGAGAGGAGAAATGCTGATTAGGATAAAGCAAAATAAAATAAAGTTGTAAATCAGGATGAAAACTTAGAAGAGGATGAATGGAATGTTGCATGCAGGCCTTTAGGTGACAGGAATGACTCAATGCAACAAACAAGGATGATTCATAGGTGACATGAAAGAGGATAAATGGGCATTTGCTTGCTTTTCATAATCATCAGCTGTCCTTGTGATAAGAGAATTTAATAGCAGGCTGGTCTGAACCATGTTTACTGGGCAATGGATTGGATGGGACTTACAAGATTGCAACTTTACAGCGCTATCCTATACACGTCGACTCAGAATTAAACCCCATTGATGTCAATGGGACTTACTTCCAGTTAAAGAGTAAACAACGTTTGCAGCCTTTGAATTTATGAGGCATTTCCCCAACATCAGTAGACCCAACAACAACAACAACAACAACAACAACAACAACAACAGTAAACAGATATGATCAAAAGACAACAGTTACTCATAACACAACATAAAAGACCTTGCTCTTAATTTTTAACATGCAGGGAGCATGGAAAGATTAGGAATCAAAGAGTGGTTAACAGGGCTAGCCCAAGACATTTTGGCACCTGAGATGGACCACAAAATGGCACCCTATCCCCACTGCCAGGAAAGAAGGAATGGGCAAAGATCCACATCAGGAACAAGGGTGGGAGGAGACCTGCAGCACCTCCTATTCACTAAGAGGCTGCTATAGAGGTGGCATTGTGGAGGCTGCCAAGGAGTCAGCAGATTCAGCTGCAGATCCAGGTGGCAGCAGCAGTGGGGGGTGCATTCTTTTGAAGCCAGATCTGCTGCCCTTGTGGATCCTGCTGCCTGAGGCAGTTGCCCTACCTTGCCTCATGGATGGGCTGGCCCTGGTGCTTAAACATACTTAATTTCAATCTCCACTTACAGTTAGTGAACCTGGCCTCATTTTGTCAATTATATCTATGGCTTTCAGCTTAGTACAATTTTGTCATCTTTGCAGGAAAAAAGTGGGCATTTGGGATTTTAGTTTCTGCATTCTGAACTTTCCTGTTACGGTTACCCTCTGCTACTAACTAAAAGAAGTAAGGAGGTTGGAAAGGAACCTGTCTTCACTGTAATTTTATTACAAGGACTTCAAGGAGGACTTCTAGAGTAGCAGTTTTTAGTGAATGGTTAGGGAATATGAGAAGTTGGAGGTGGCAGGATAAGAAGGAAATCTTTCTTATTTCGATCAAGTAACTTGAGATAGCATAACAAACCTAGACAGCATCTTAAAAAGCAAAGACATCACCTTGCCGACAAAGGTCCGTATAGTTAAAGCTATGGTTTTCCCAGTAGTAATGTACGGAAGTGAGAGCTGGACCATCAAGAAGGCTAATCACCGAAGAATTGATGCTTTTGAATTATGGTGCTGGAGGAGACTCTTGAGAGTCCCATGGACTGCAAGAAGATCAAACCTATCCATTCTCAAGGAAATCGGCCCTGAGTGCTCACTAGAAGGACAGATCCTGAAGTTGAGGCTCCAGTACTTTGGCCACCTCATGAGAAGAGAAGACTCCCTGGAAAAGACCCTGATGTTGGGAAAGATGGAGGGCACAAGGAGAAGGGGACGACAGAGGATGAGATGGTTGGACAGTATTCTCGAAGCTACTAACATGAGTTTGGCCAAACTGCGGGAGGCAGTGAAGGATAGGCGTGCCTGGCGTGCTCTGGTCCATGGGGTCACGAAGAGTCGGACACGACTGAACGACTGAACAACAACAAACTTGAGATATCAGCCCATCTGGAATTTACCTCACTAGGTGCAAATTGCTGAATATCTATCCCTGTTGCCTTTGCCCAAATCACTTCTGGCTAGCTTTGAAATTTTGTATTATAATCTCTTATCTGTAGTAATTTATTTGTATTTGTATGGGTATATACAGGTCATCCCAGTGTCTCATGGAATGCAGCAGAAGTCTGTGCCCATTGAGCCACCATTTTGCATCTGGTTCCAGCTGGTGGACCTCATTAAAAAAAGCGTATTTCACAACTCTGAGGCAGTTACAGGCATGAGAGGTAGAGGGAGTAGAGTGGTGGTGGTGGGGTGACAGGAGTCATTTAAGGAAACAGAAGTCTAGCTGAGGATATATATATACCCTTTATAACCTGCCACATTTACAGATAAAGAGAGTAGTTGGGTTGCTATGAGAGGCATCCTCAACAACTGAAGAAATGGAAAGCAATTAGTTGCTCAGGTTTTGCAAGGTTCTGGATGTTTTAGTGGAAACCTGCTGAGGGTACAAGTTGTGTAGGTTGGGGACAATTCAACATGGAGGGGGGGATGCAACCACTGAGAAGGCCCTATTCATCGTAGATACTTTCTTCACTTCAGAAGCTGGGGTAGTTTGAGCTGGTTCTCCTTAAACACAAGACTTTAAAGCAACTCACATGTTAAGCTTTTAAATCAAAATGTCAATTAGTTACTTAATCAATAAGTTGTGTAGTCATAGTCTCTTCTGCATTATTATTACCACAGTGGAAGAATTTTTCTCCCTTTGCCCCAAAGTGGATTTGTATTGCTTCAGCCCATCAATTAAATCCACCTTAGTTGGTTAATTATTGACTTGAATATTGTACTGTACACTAAATCCTTTTCTTTCGAAGTGATTTGATTGCATACTGTAAGTTTCCTTATGGAGTGACATTTCGTGGTAGAATTCCTTACAAAACCTTTCTAATTAAGAGTTTGATATTGCATTCTCTCCCCCTACGGCTCACCTCATTGTGTCAATAATGTGCAGCACTACATACCCTTGTAAATGGAGCTGCTTGACTTGCTTTCAGATGTATTTAAGTGTAGTATAAAAGTTGATTGACTGGTGAAGCATTTAAAAGCAAGGAGTGATTCCCCAGTGAAGCTGTGGTTATTAATAAAGCCAGCGTTAATGGAGCTCTGAATATTCTGCAATTTTACAGAAATGGATTCAGAGAAATCTTGTTCAAATTGGTAACAAAGCAGCAAAAGAAAAGCTCTTGTGGGATTTATCTTTGCTTTACCAAAGAGCAAACTTTAGCCATGATCCAGTGTTCTGTGGGTGAAGGACTGAGAGGGAGAAAGAGGACTCGTGCAGCATCCATTGCAGGGATAGGGAACATTTTTTCAGCCTGAGGGCCTTATTCCCTCCAGGGCAACCTTCCCAGGGTCTACAGGCCAATGGTGAACAGAACAACAAATCAGAAAGTTATATTTCTATGGCAGGCTACTTTCAACATACACTTACGCATCCTACTTTAACCAGAGTTCAAAAGCATATTCCAGCCAGGCAATAACACTCAAGGTGAGTGCAAATAGGGCTGGGGAGGTATGTTGCCTGGAGAGTGTATGCGTTTGGTCAGGGAGCTATCCCAAGGGCCAGACAGAGAAGCCTGGAGAGCTGCATTTGGCCCCTGGCCTGAGGTTCTCCATCTGTGTGCTACTCCTTCTGACCACCAGGATGCTGGTACTATAGTGAAAGCACAGTCATTGAACTTAACTGAACAGCCTGGGAACTTAAGGTGTTATGGTCATTCCCAAGGATTGCCCAGTGAGCTGGGACCACCCACTCATGCTATGCATGCCCAAGCAGAGGACCATGTGCAGGAGCTTCAAAAGCTTGGTGCACCACAGGGATGGACAGGATGTCTCAGCCCACTGTAGCTTGTGTGAGTCTTACAGCTATCACCAACAAGCAAGCAGGTATATTTGTCTTTATTTAAAATAAATCTTAAACTTTGACAAAGTTAAAAGTCATGAAAATAAAAAGATGACCTAGTCAATACATGACAGAACATGTGGTTGAAATGCTTAAATCTTAAAAATAGGGAAACAAGCGGGGGAGGATCATGGACAAGAGGAAAAATTAAAGGATGCTGTGAGGCATTTTGCTGTCAAGGCAACTTTCTGTCAGGCTAGGGCTTGTTTTCCTATCAGAAACCTCTTGGCCAGCCTGGAATGATTTGTTTTTCCTTGAAATGGTATCCAGAATTTGAGGGCACTTTGCCAAGAGAAAATACGTTCAGTCCCAGCTTTCACTCAGTTTCTTGCAAGAGTGAGACGTTAATGACTGGTGGGGACAAGCCAGGCAAAACATTCATGAGACTTGGCAGGAGACGGCTCCTGTTTTGCAAAAAAAAGTACTTTGAGGACCTGCCATGTCAAAATGCTGTATACTAAAAAAGTTGGAAGCAGTTCTGAAACTTTCACCCTGCCTTGAGTGATTGTGTGGAGAGAAGGGGGAACCTGGTTTCCAGAATAATCTTATCTTCTCCTGCTGTTCTGTGATATTGTGAAATATGGAAGGAGAGAAATTCATTTCAGCATTTGTGTGGGTGGTTATTTTAGCAATATTTGTACTATGCTGATATGGTTGAACACCCGGAAGATGCAGCTAAATACCTTCAACAAAATATTAACCACTGACATCCTGAACAGACTTTCCCCCAAATCTCCTGGATTTCAAGTCAATTTATTAAAAATGAGGCTGCTTCAAACCAAATCTAAAGAGTTAAAATTTTTATCACTTCTGAAACTGTGCTGAATAATAGAAGGTATGCTACTTAGATTATTGGAATAAACTCTCTAGAGCGTTCAGCTCTTTCCAAAAAGCTAAATGAATAGCATTTGCCTGCCATAAGGCATTCATTCCCATTTGACTTCTGAAGTTTTAGCTGAGCAACTGTGGGAATAGCAATAAAAATAACATCCAAACCCAACAAAAAGTTGAACTTTTTGTACTGCGTGTTTGTCACAATCTTTAACACATTCACCCTTTGCTGAATGCATTGGATGTACAGTGTATGTGGCATTCACTGGAGCAAATGCATGTTCGATGCATCTTCACTATGACAAATGCCTGTGAAGCAGTTTCTCCCTTAGGTGAAAAATAATTTGGCACCTAAGGGAGAAACTACATGGTACATACAAATCAATGTTACAAAGCTCCAGTGGTTGGTTGAGATTAGGAATAAAACCGCATTAAATTGGATGTGTCTATTTGGGGTTTAGCTAAACTTCCACCTCCTATTGAAACTCCTTCATTGCCTATTCCTCATGAGGTTGCAGACATACTTCTCCTTCCAGATGTGCACCTGGAAGTCAGGGGTGAGGAGGAAAGGAAACCAAACTGGGGGAGAGAGTTGAGTTGAGGAAATACTTAAGAACACAAACAGCCCCACAAGTCACACAAGGTTGCATCCAATGTAAGTCGTACTCACGAGGGCAGTCCCATGGAAATGAATGGATCTGGCTAACTTAGGCCCATTTATTTTCATGGGTCTACTCTGTGTAAAGCTTGGTTGGCTACAACCCAACACCTCAACATGACTCTAGCTCACTGAGTAGTTGAGTCACTACATATAGTCTAGAACAGGGGTCAGCAAACTCCTTCAGCAGGGGGCCAGTCCACTGTCCCTCAGACCTTGTGGGGGGCTGGACTATATTTTGGAAAAAAAATATGAACGAATTCCTATGCCCCACAAATAACCCAGAGATGCATTTTAAATAAAAGCACACATTCTACTCATGTAAAAACACGCTGATTCCCGGACCATCCGCGGGCCACATTTAGAAGGCGATTGGGCCGCATCCGGCCCCTAGGCCTTAGTTTGGGGACCCCTGGTCTAGAAGGGTGGAATTTCCCGTGAAGTAGCCTACCGGTACCAGATATAGCGATTCATGGCTCCACATGCTTCTTCCCAGCAGAAGTGGGGAGAGTAGCCCAAAGGAGGTGGTGAATCCCCCACTTCTCTTGCCTGAGAATACCTGAGAAGCAAAGCAGACAGTCTTTTCCATTTACGTTTTCCTCCTACCTGATCATATTCGTCATTCCTGTCCTTAGTGTAGAGGTCTCTATGACAAGTGAAATGGGTAGGCCCCACAGTCTCTTTCTGGGAGCCTTGAGATATTCTCCTTGTGCCAGTTTTGGAAGCAGGGCATTTGTGCATTTCAGCTGAGTGCATAGGTTTGTTTCTGGAGCAGCAACAGTGTTGGCTATCTTTATATATAAACCAATGGCAGATCTTGCTGCCAGCTTACTGGGGGTGGAAATGTACCATGCAGCTTCGGGCAGCCTTGTGTATATACACTCTGCTCCTCAGAAAATGAAGCCTCCGCCAATGCAAGTTTGTTTTGCCCACAGGGGCTCTGACCTCTGCTGAGTCCTTAGGCGCCACTGTTAACACAAGCCATATATATCCTGAAAGCATGCATACACAGAAGCGCCTGGCTAGAGGTTAAAGGCCACTGTCTGACAGGATCATCCAGGGGTCATTGGGAAACAAGGCCTCCCACACCGCCTGAGAGATGATGGTCTGTAAAGCATCCTGATCAGTAAATAAATAAACATAAGGCATCCGCTCCATGAGATGCCTCATTCTTAAACTTTTGGAAAGCCTGCCTGCTCACCATGAAGACATCACCTAGGAAATCAGATCAAAATGACAGCATCTTCACTGAGATTTTGCACCTCAGTCAGGAGCCAAATCTTCCCTGTACATGCAGATAATTAGCATCACACTAAAGAATTACAATGAACACTGACAATGAAGTGGAAATCTCTCACAGTGAGGACTGGTGATAGAACATTAGACATCAGATGGTTTGCTTTTTTACGTAAATACAGTAGACTGAGTTAATTGTTGATTTAGGCTGCTTTAAATGTGCTGTGCTTTAAATAGCTCAGTCAGTAGAGCATGAGACTCTTAATCTCAGGGTCGTGGGTTGGAGCCTAACGTTGGGCAAAATATCCCTGCACTGCAGGGAGATGGACTAGACAATCCTTGTGGTTTCTTTCAACTCTGCAAGTCTATGATTCTTTGAAATGTATGCTGTGGCTGTGACTTCTAGCCATCACTCTGCATTGGACTTACTGTACCATGATGCAGAGCCGTCAACCTTCCTTTTTTTTTTTTTGCATTGCAAAAAGGCCATAGCTGTCAACTTTCCCTTTTTTTGCAATGGGAAACGGCACTGGAATAGGGGAATTTCCCACAAAAAAGGGAAAGTTGACAGCTATGCACGATGCATGCTTGATCTGGCCCTCAGTTACTTATGGACAAAAGGAGATACACATCAGGTGGGTGATCCAAAGTCACAAAATCACCACCACCACAACCAGTGGACAGCTGGTGGTTGTCAAAATATATATTTGCTATAGCATAAATAAGGGGTTGGATTCAACTAACCAGTACTATCAATAGAAACCCACACAAGGTATTTGGCTAGCACAGTAGGGCTTTCCCCTGTATTCCTCTCCACACCCAAAATTGGCTCGGGTGATCAGGAGGACCCCAAGGTGTGGGTCTCCTGAGGAGAGGAGGGAGACGTTGTTCTGTTGGGCAAGCTGAAATGCTTGGAAATGTTTGGAAAAGATGAATACCTCCCAGGGTTCCAGGGATGTGTGCATCACTTTTTCAGTAGGGGAAACGAGTGGTGGTACATTGCATAATTATATAGACAAGTATAAATATTAGAAGATACCTGTGGGGATAGGGCTTTGGTTTTAGCTCATATTGCCTGTTTAATCAACAGGTGGAAGAATGCCCGCGTATACACATACACCGTGTGCCGTGCAAGTGCAAACTTTTTGATTGGCTGCCTATTTGCTGCTCTCAGGAACTGAGCATCATTTAAAAAGTAACACCCACAAGCTGTAACAATGTGTGGGAACTGAATAAGAAATCAAACTAAAGAGCAGTCTAAAAACTGCTAAGTAATGACTTGATTCGTGCTCTTTCTCCCCCCTTCCCCCTAAGGAATCTCAGATTTGAACATTATGTCAAAGAAAAGTTTTCCTAAGATATTCTTTTTGGCGGGGGGGGGGGACGACAAATGATGGTTATTAGTCTGATGTAACCAATGGGTTCCAAACTAGTTGAACTTCAGAAAAAAATTGATGTTGTATGTCTCCCAGACTCTTATTCTCTGCACGTGGAAATGTATAATTAGTGTTGGGTAGTGAAAGGATCTCACCAGACTTAAGGTTATAATATGAAGCAACCTGTTTGTCTCAGATACCTTCAAATCTTGAAGGTACCAAAGACTTGAATAGAAAGGAATTATCGTCAAGGACTTATGCATTTGTTAACAGGTGGGCTGGATCTTGTTGTAACTGAACTGTGGGGTTTTTTGTTTTGTTTTGCCTATTGCAAAACATTGTTTAATTGGTTTTATTGATTGTCCTTTGGCTCAGTTATATCTTGATGAACTGCTTAATGGATGGTTTCTCTTCAAAGTCGATGTGTTATTGCCTGATAATAATGAATTGTTTATTGCAGCATTCTATATATTGAGATACTGTGACATAATTGTTTTTATTGTCCCTTTTATTGTAGTTTTGTTAAATTCTTTTCAGCTTTGACATAAACTGCCTTGCACATGTAGTATATGGAAAGGTATCGTATAAAAAAAATTGACAGACTTATAGAAGTGGAGGAAGAAGTTTCTTACCTTTTACTGTTCTATGCTATGCACTAATTCATACACTGGGCAATTTTGGATGGTCATAGCATAACTTAATGAGCCTTATGGCTATGTATGCCATTCCTTCACTCCTCCTTTCATGCGATTTAGCATGCAAACAAAAAAGGTCGTCTTCCACTAACTACAGTTTCCCATTTTCTCCAAACCAAGAAACGATGGTTAACAGTTTATGAACAAGTCAGCATAACAAGCCGTGATTTGATTTTGCCTTAGTATCCTGGCTTCTTTCAAATCTATTAACCATGGATTCCCAGTCTGGACAAAATGTGAAGCAATAGAAGACACCCTTTTGCTTTGCTTGCTCATGCATTTGTTTGCTTTATTTCACAAAAGGAGAAGTGAGCACATGCCAAAAGGATTATTCATATCTCAGTTTATTAAGCTAAACTATTATTGTTGGAACATGCTCAGCATCTTCCTGGTGGGGACTCCCCAGGAGCTGGTTTCCATGAACCACCAGCAACATAAAGCTTTCCTTCCTTCCTTCCTTCCTTCCTTCCTTCCTTCCTTCCTTCCTTCCTTCCTTCCTTCCTTCCTTCCTTCCTTCCTGGTAAGTGGCACAAGCAGAATCTGCAGATCCATTTCAACTTTTTTCTTCTGGCCGCCTCTGTCTCTGTCTCGTAGTTTCTGTCTCTCTCCGGCTCTGCTCACCATGTTTTGCTCACACATGACGAGTGACATTTCATGCTCTAGGGCAGAAAGAACAAGAGACCTCGATCTGTTTTGGTCAGTTTGGGTTATCTCATTATCTAGTTAAAGATCGTGAAAATTAACCCTATCTTTGTATACACCTGGTTATCAGTTGTCTTATCTTTAAAGTAAAGTTTAGTTGTTCATTTTAAAACAAATAAGTTTTAGTTTCTTTCGTTTATGTGGTTAATAAAAATAATATCCTTTATTACTATGAGCATGTATTGAGCCATAGAATTTTTTAAAGTTGGGAGGCACCACAAGGGTCATCTAGTCCAACCCTCTGCAATGTAGGAATCTTTTTGCCAAATGTGGAGCTCGAACCCACAGCCCTAAGGTTAGATAGCTCTGCAAACTGAGCTATCCCTCTGAATGTTCCCCTTTGGGTGCCTTCCATAATGAAATATGCTTTGCATGCCTATGCATTCATTGCTTCATCTACTTTTGGCTTTGGCCCCCCCTCCCTGCTAGCCCTCAGAAGGTTGTCCGGAAGGGAATGCAGCCCTCAATCTGAAAAAGATTCACCGCCCCCTTGCTGTGCACTATTCACTGTGCTGAAATACAATACCTTTTATGGATATATGAAGAAAAGCTCCCTGTGCACATGCTTTGAAACAGTACGGATGATAATGCATTGCCACCACTGATTTTATTTTACGAAGCTACACGAAGGTTAAAACCATGCCTGCATTATGATTGTTTTTATCACAGCTTGTATATGTTTGTCCTGACCTGTTCTTCTAGCAGCAGCAGCCCAAACGCTTCCTCAACGTTGCGGGACATGTCTGGGTGGCTACAGTCATTGCCTCCAGCCAGGAAATTACTAGAGCCGAGTGGCCTATGCCAATGGACAGTGCAGAGATGGTCACCAGGTCATCAGCTCAGTAATGAAAAGGAAATAATAATTTGGATTAAAAGCCAGATGTCCCTTCTGGTTCATACACAGGATTCGAAGCTGCAGTGGGAGCTGAACATTATAGGCAGGCAAAACTGGATATGGGAGGATTAAATCAGTTACAAGAAGCAGATTAATCAAATGATGATAATGTGCTTTCCCAAGGGAGAGCCATGGGGGCAATCCAGTTAAGAGGCTGCAGCATAAGGGAGAGCCTTGTCAATTTGACTTCTGAAATGTAAGCTCCGTGAATACAAAATAGACATCTTTCAAAAGCAAGGAATACTGTCTTCCAAAACCATTTTTTCTCCCACTTGAATGCTTTCAAAAGAGAGGGAACTAGCGATTGGGAGGATTTGGCATATGTATAAGAAGGTACAAGAAAACACTGGGTTGCTTTATTTAAGCTGGGGGGTCAGTCTGTGTAGCACTGCTTATTTAGCTTCCTTCCAATAGCACCTTAGAGACCAACTAAGTTTGTTCTTGGTATGAGCTTTCGTGTGCATGCACACTTCTTCAGATACCTATCTGGTTGGTCTCTAAGGTGCTACTGGAAGGAATTTTTTTTATTTTGTTTCGACTATGGCAGACCAACATGGCTACCTACCTGTTTATTTAGCTGTTTGAGATGGCTTCACTTATTTTAAGGTCTTTCTTTCCTGTTGTTTTAATGGACCAGATCCTTACTTCAAGTGGAGTGATTGAATAGCAAGTTAGTCATGGATAACTTGTCCATCTTTCACGTTGTTAAGCAAGATGGTGAGATGAGTGCCTTCAGATGTAATGACAGGAGGCCACACTGCTCTTTATGCACATCTTTTATACTTTGAATTCTTTTTAGCTTTAGTAGAATACACTATATGTTAAGTGGGCATTGAGCATAGGAGTAGCACAAGACACTTGGGAGGCATGTGGCTCATTTAGTCAGGTGCTGCAAATTTAGCTATCGATACATTGTTTTTTTCTTGAAACCAGCGAAAAGGGAAGATGCAAAGAAAACCAAGGACACAAGAAGAGCCCCACTGAATCAGAAAAAGGCCAATTTAGTCCAGTATCCTCTTCTTAAACTGCAGCCACCCAGATGGTCTCCCATGGGGAAAAGGATGGAAGAAGGTAGAATATTGCTCTCTCCAACCCCCTACACTTGGAAGAGAATGGTCAGGTACTTGGATCCAGGGATCTGAAGAAATCAAGCATTCCAGAGAGAGAGAGATAGGGAAGGCAAGCCTAATACAGTGGCGGTCCAGAAAAGAGAATCTCTTATCTGTGTCTCTCTGGCATCTCTGCTCTAGCTGTTATACTCACCAAATCCTACCAAGGACTGAACAATAAGATTGTGGACACCCTAAAGTTGTAACAGACCAAGAGATTGACACTGCAATGTACCTAACCACCACTTTCTTCATATCTTCACATTCTTCAAGTTTTGCCAATTGGTTATTGCATCAATAATAAAAGTGTGGCAAGAAGTGCTTGGGATTCTTCTACTGCCAGCCCCCTGTCCCATTCATTCATACCTTTGCACAAAGCTGATTGCATTCAGAATGTATGCTGGTATGCTCCGTGAAGAGAGACTGAAGAACACATGGAGGTGAGAGGCAAGACCAGCAGGTATGGTTTCAGACTCTCCCTCCAAGTCCTCACATTCATTAGCATTTTCAGTTTCTTGCAAGTTGGAAACTAGAACGTTTAGCGTGCCATCACAGACTGAGATGATGTATCTGTTGCAGCCACCATATTCTGATGGACAAAATATAATAAACACAAATGAATTAGGGAAGTGTGATGCCTTGCAGAAAGTTCATCATTTTGCCAAAATCTTGGGACAGTTTACATACATTTCCTGATCTCCGAAAGACAAATCAGTATCAGTCTCATTCTATTGTTTCTCCTCCTCCTCCCTGCTTTCTAATATCTCTCTCAAGCATATGAATCAAACTATCAAATTATACTATGTGTGCTGATGCACCCTTGGTTTGGTTCCCCCACCCTTACAGTTCTATTAATTTTAAGTATTAAATCTGATTATATTGTTTTATGTCTCACATGTTGTACTTGCAGATGAATACTGCTGGAATTCTTCTTCTGTTACACATGCACTCAAGTCCTCTTCTTTCTGGTACTGCAAAGTGATTTTGAAGTGGTAGGTAATTTTTAAATAAACATGTCCAGTATTATCTTTTTTGTTAAAAGATGGCTTGCTATGCATTATCGGCTTTCTTGCTGATCTGTTGGACAGGGTATCAAAAACATTACAGTAGAGTAGTCCACTTCACTGGGTTTTACACCAAGGGTAAGAATTTGAGGATTGCTCTCTCTTGTATTTCATTGTATTGATTGTATCTCAGCATGGTGCCATTAATGCCACAACCTCCTTCAAAATCCTAGCTGCCTTTAAAGATTACTTTCCCCTAATCATGTGTGGGAGGAGGGGATGTTACAGCTGTCTTCTTTGCAAACAGATGATTCCCATCCACAATATTTGCAAAGGCCAGACTAGGCTGCTGCTACTGTGGCTTTGGATAAAATGCAAACCCTTTTTTTACACAATTAACAGCAACCTTACTCATTCATATGTGGAAATGAGTGGTCTTTATTTGCAAGTAACAGGGACAGAATGTGATGTTTACTGCAAAGGCTACACCCCTGAAATCAGGTTCAGCCCAATCAATATCCTGTTAGCTCTATGTGGCGGCAAAGGTTGACCTGCCAACGCCAGATCCTGCACCTAGGCTGCCACCAGGGAGGCACCTCTGCCTGTGGACTCTGAGCAATTGTCTAATGACCCTGAGGATCAAGAAGCCCAAGCTCCTGCAGCCCCAAACTCTGTCTCTCATAAGGAACCAATGGCTACAGGAAATGGCACAGGCTCTTTAACCGGCATGTTGTAGCACTCAGAAGATGTGAATTTCTTGCTTCTGCATTATCTCTTGCTCAGCATCCTTGTTACTGTCCAGGGTCCTGATCTCACTCCAGCACAAGGCTGGCTTGGGCAATCCCAGGTATTCTCTCAGTATCTCCTTTGGACTGCTTCCTCTCCCTCTTCTTGGCAGCTGAGATTGTTATTGATCATGGCAAGTTTCCCTATTGCTGCAACTCTAGAATCACCAAACCTATCCAAAACCTCCAGTGAAGGAGAGTCCACAACCTCCCGAGGGAGACTGTTCCACTGTCGCACAGCTCTTACTGTCAAAAAGTTCTCTCTGATGTTTAGTTGGAACCACCTTTCTTGTAACTTGTGCCTGAGCTCAGGTGGACAGGGTACAGAAAGTCATCAGAAAAAATCCTCAGACCATCCACCTGTTGCTTTGTACCAATCGTTTTAAGCAGTAGTTCTTAATTTTAGAATGAACACATCTAATATCAGTCGGCTACAGGTGGAAGTTCATTTGATATGGCTTTCAGGATCCTATATTCCAGGTCTGCTCAGCACAGCTATTGCCCCACCAAGTGGAGTTCAGCCCACCAGTCATGGTTGGCAGCCCACCAGTGAGTTGACAAATATCCTGGTTTGGCTTTGTGTCTGTGACTGTGACTGTGAAAGCAAGGTGTGTGAGAGAAAGAGAAAGAAAGAGAGAGGGACAAGGGTAGAGGAAGCACATGGCAGATAACATGGCTAGTGTCTTGTGTTTATCAGGGTGGATCATAAGTCATGCTGACCTGCTGCCTGTAGGCAACAAGCCAGCCATGAAAAAGCTGCATTTCATGGCTATTTGGGACATCGTTTTGTGCTGTTGATGTACCTCTGATGCATTTCAGTTTAGCAGCAATCTCGCAATAGCATGGGTGGCATTGAGTGATTTTAGCATAAAAAAGAGAAGTGTCATGGGGGAGCGTGTTACATTTTTTTGTGTATAGAAAGACAGCATTAAATGTTTCCATTAGTTGCCATAGGGATGGGCAGAAGTTCAGTTTAAATGACAGCTTCTTGACGCTTTAGGATATATATATATATTTTATAAAAAAAGAAGTCATTGTGACTTCCCCCTTCCTTTTCTTACTATTCTTGCTTTTGAAGACATTTTAAATTAAGGAAGGCATGAAATCCAAAGGTGTGCTCCTCTTGCAGACAATGAAAGGATACCTTAGTCCTCATCCCCAACTAAAACAAAACCTCAGGTCCCAAATAGCATTGATAAAATCAGCAGGGGAGATGCAGTTTCTTTTCAGGAGCTGCAGCTGCATGTTATGCATTGAATTTGACTCTAACTTGGCTCATCTTCTAGTCTTTCTGAGCCTTGGCCTCAAAGTTGTTGCTGGACTACAACTCCCATCATCCCTAGCTAGCAGGACCAGTGGTGATGGGAGTTGTAGTCCAACAACATCTGGGGACCCAAGGTTGAGAAAGGCTGTTCTAGACCTACCATCTCCACTATCCTTACCCACACAGACACATGTCCATCATGACTGCCTTTTCAAAGCAGAGTTCTATCATCCAACATTTAAGTCGCTCGCTGCTATTATCCCACCGCTCACCTGCTTCATAATGATTGCATTAACCAAAAAGCAAACAAACATGCAAGTGTGGCATTTTCAAAATGCAACTCAATCTATTTTTTAATGGTAATGTTTAAATTAATGTAGAAAAGAAGAAGCTTTAGCTTCCTCCATTTATCTCCCTGCCCAGGGATTCATAACAGGATCGTTTCACAAGCTCAAGATACAAATTGCATCCCATAGCACACAATCCAAGCTTAGGGACACCAAAGGCCTGGTTTATGTCCGTCCCGAGGGCGGTAAGTTTGCCAACACTTTTTGGCATTTTGAGCACCTGACAAAGGACATTTTGATTTTTTTTTCATTTACAAAATTAGGCAGTTTAATAATGAATACTGTATGAAGTGCAAATGAGATAAATAGTGGAGGATTTTATTTTGGACCACAACTGTTTCCCCATTAACTTTTCACAGAAAGAAAACTGTGATGGGGTAGGAAGATTGAATACAATATCTTTAACTCTGATTTTAGAATTTTTAGATCAGTAACAGACTCACCACTCACATTAAGATCAAGCCCTTACTAAAAAAATAATGATTAAAAATGAAGATTAAAATTTAATTATTAAGACAAAGCATTGAGACACATCAAAGACTAACTGATGTATTTTTGCTTATGCTTTTGTAAGTGGCAGCATGCTTCAAACACATCAAATGGGCAGATACATTGATAGATTCACCTATCTGTGATGATGCTCCAGAGGATTTTTCTGTCCCTGTATAGTTAATGGGTCTAAAATCTCCAGCTGGTTTATTTCATAAAAGTGTCAAAAGGTAAAACAGTCTACTGTGGGTGATGGGCTGTCATATTAGTGACCATCTGTGTTTAAAAGGTTCTGTGATAAACTTGTCTTCAGAACTAAACTTTTACCTTATTACTAGTGCCTTAATATATACCGTGTTTGTGCACTCTTTCTCCTTATCTTTTCTGCTGCATGTTGGTCTGTTGCTGGAGGCAGAATTGCATAACAAGTTGTAAGCGCTAGACTGTGGGCCAGGTAGGGACCTAAAACCACAGTCCTAATATTTATTAGAGGTTACCACCCACAAACTTCCGCTGCATCTTCTGCTTGTGTGGTGGCACCTCGGTAAAACCACTTCTTACTGTTTGTAGCAGAGTTTTCCCCTGAGGCAGAGGACAAGAACAGGAGTAATACTCAAATTCACAGTCAAGAGCTTCTTTATTGCTTGACTGGTTGCACAAGCATTTCTGTTACTATTATATACAAGCTTATTTACATTCCTTCCTTATCTCTCCAGCGTGGTATAATCTCAGTCCAGTAATTAACAATCCTGACACAGCGAAACTCACAGTATCAGCAGCACACATTGTCTTATTTCCAACCTTGTTGTCAGCATGCGTGCTGACAGTGTGTGTGTGTACTTTCCTCATGCGGTAATTGCAGCCTGCAACTTCCTCCCTTTCTTTGCACCTCCAGCTGACACCAATCAAGCCTAGAGTGCCACTCCTACACACTAAAGAAAATTCTGGAACCCTCTTTAAAGCTCCCAGGAACTTTTATCTGTTTCTTAAAGAATGTTTACCTAACAATATTTAGTTCCTGCCAACAGAGTGGCTACTGCTGGTTGCAGTGATGTTGTACACACCACACTGGTGACTGAAGAGGGCTCAGAGGCCTTAGCATAGAATATACCACAGTAACTCCCTGGGAGAGGTGTCAGCTCCCATGGGGGATCCTGCTTTAAGTCCTGGTGTGAGGAGCTTTTGGGTGCTTCTCCTTTCACTGTAGCTTCTCAGGGAAGGCCCTTACAAACTGACCCAATCCAGGCTGCACACTGGGAGAAGGGCCATAGCTCAGTGGTGCGGCGGTGCGGCACCTGCTTTCCATGCAGAAAGTCCCAGGTTCAATTCCTGGCATCTCCAGGTATGCCTAGGAGAAAACTGTCTGAAATCCTAGATGGTACTGAGCTAAATGGGCCAGTGGTCTGACGCAGTACAAAGCAGCTACCTTGGTTACTTCTGGGCAGGAAGGAGGGCTTCCTGTCTCACTAGAATCTTGCTTCAACAACAAGTTCTCCCTGCGGCCTTGTGTTTCCAGTCCTGCTCTTTAATCCTGGCTTCTTCTCTGGCTCAGCCTTCACGTTTGCCCTCAGAGCCTGATTGTTCCCAGACCCTCCAAGTGTCCCTATTTTACAGGGACAGCCTTGGATTTACGGAAGCCGTCCCGGTTTCTGATTTGATCCCGGAATGTCTTACTTTTCCTTAGAATGTTCCTGCTTTCATCAGAGAAATGTTGGAGGATATGAAGTTTTGCAACCCCTGAGCCAAGGAGATAACTATACAACCTTTAGAAGACATCTGAAGGCAGCCCAATATATAGGGATTTTTTTAAAAAAAAAAATGTTTAATGCTTTCTTATATTTTTATATATGTTGAAAGCCACCCAGAGTGGCTGGGGCAACCAAGTCAGATGGGTGGGGTATATAAAAAATAGTATAGAACCGGACATCCCTATTTTCATTAGAGAAATGTTGGAGAGTATGTTGTTTCTTGGCACTAATTCCAGGTTCCCAGCTCCTGAGTCGTTCCAGGCTTGCTACCCATGGACCAGCCCACATGGCCAAGTCTGTCAATCCTCCCTCAAACTTGAGGTTTCGAGCTAAGGTGCTTTCCCCCTGTTATTCTATACTCAAGCTATCAGCTGGATACTTCTGTGAAGTCTTTTACTGTGTACTTTCCAAAATGGCTCACGTCTGAGGGTATCAAGCAAACACAGAACAAAGCTCTTGCCTTCAGTCCTTTACAGCACAAGATTAATACTTACAGCAGCCTATAGGGCTACCCTTGACAGCTAAGTGGCAAAAACGTTTACTTCTCTCTCTTTTCTTTTTGAACTTGTCCCTCCGGAAACAACTGCCTGCAATAATCCCCCTTGCCTACATGTTCCTTCAGCTGCCCATTCAGTTTTCTCTCCTACTTTCTTTTGGGGCTAATATTAGTGTTTGTCAGCAGCAAAATTCTTTGCCTTTTCTTCCCGAGCTCTGAGTCATTATCACAACATTTATGTTCACAAAGAACAGTTTAGAGGAGGGAGGGGGAGAGAGAGTGAGAGTGAGAGAGGTGGGTAAAAACCTGTTGCCAACACATAAGTGCATGCTGGAAAGTCACCAGGCTACTCATAAACACCAGGCACCCAATTATTGTCCTTGCTCCATCAAGCAGTGATTATTATTTTTTCTTCAATTTTCTGTTTGGAATCTTGGCTCCGGGTGAGTATGTATACATTCTGAAAGAGAATTTCCTTAACAGCTACTTTTACATGAGGGTACAGGAAAATGGGGCATTTTAGATGGGCCCAGTTCAGATATTTGTTGTGTGGGTGGGGTGGGGTGGGGTGGACTAGGATTATCAAATGTTTGTAAGCTCAAATCATGTTTTTCCAATTCTGATTTGGAGGCAGACTATGGTTTGTGCTAACCATAGTTTGTGGCAACTACCATTCTCATAGGATGGAAATTGGAAAGAGGAAAAGAGGAGGGGAAGTAGCATGAAAGCTCCAACCTGCTTGCTTATCATTAAAACTTCATCCAAATGAACCCTGAGGTGGTGGCTATGATGGGGATGCCCCCTGAGCCTCCCTGTGGAGGGTTTCCCAAAGTGCAACTGCATCAAAGCCCCTCTCCTTTATGCAAGGGTCGCATACCCCAGTATGTGATGACACTTGGAAGCAACGGTGCTTACATATTATAGAGACTACCCCCTTATTTAGACTTAAGGTAAAGGTAAAGGTACCCCTGACCGTTAGGCCCAGTTGTGGATGACTCTTGGGTTGCGGCGCTCAGCTCGCTCTATAGGCAGAGGAGCTGGTGTTTGTCCAAAGACAGCTTCCGGGTCATGTGGCCAGCATGACTAAGCCGCTTCTGGCGAACCAGAGCAGCGCACGGAAACGCCGTTTACTTTCCCACCGGAGCGGTACCTATTTATCTACTTGCACTTTGACGTGCTTTCCAACTGCTAGGTTGGCAGGAGCAGGGACTGAGCAACGGGAGCTCACCCCGTCATGGGGATTCAAACCGCTGGCCTTCTGATTGGCAAGCCCAAGAGGCTCAGTGGTTTAGACCACAGTGCCACCCGCGCCCCAAAACTTCCCTCTCCTAGAACACAAAGTGGTTCTTCATTGGAGGTTTTAAAGCAGAGATTGGATGCTCCTCTGTCGGGGATTATTTAGCTGTGATTTCTGCATTGCAGGGGGTTGTACTAGGTCGGGGGTCAGCAACCTGCGGCTCCGGAGCCGCATGCGGCTCTCTGACAGGTTTCCCGTGGCTCCGGCATGCCCCCTTTCAATAATAATTAAATGGTTATCGGGAGGGGGCAAGAACCGGCCCGCGCGCCAGGCGCTGCCAGCAACCCTACGGGAAGCTTTCTGGGCAGCTTTCCTGCACTCGAGGCGAGCTGCACTGATGGGAGAAAGGCGTCGCCGACCTTTTCATCTCTCTTCTCCCACCTCCGGCGCGGCGGCGAAGTTTGTTTTGGCCCGGCGGGATGAGCCTTCCTCCCTCCTTCGCGCCCTGAGGGCGGGGGCTCCCTTCGCCGACTTCCCCGGGCGCAGTCACCCGCTTTCGCCCCATGGAGAACCCGGCGGGCAGCAGCACCGTCCCAGCTGTAGCGCCTGCGGAGCAACAGCCCCAGCTGCCCCCTGCAGCGGGAGTGAACGCCGGGGATTTGTCGGAGCAGCCCGGCGGCGGCGCCAAGGCGCTTTCTGCGCCGCCGCCGGTCTCCGAGGTGTTGCCAGAGAGCAACGGGCCGGTGCTTCACCAGCGCTCGCTGCGGGCGGTGTACGTGCTCAACGACGGCCCCAAGGGCAGCTCGGGGGGCCCGGAGCCCCAAGGCCGGCGCGCTGCAGTGCCTGGCGCGATTTCCCCTCCCATCAAACCTGTTTTTTGCTTTTTTGCTTTTTGCCTTGCTCTCCCAACCCCCTCTCTTTTTCTTCCTCCCCTCCTTTTTTAATCCAAGGGGGGAAATCCCATTTTTAAAACAAACAAACAAACAAACGAAAAACAAACAAACACCCCCCACAGCTGCTGCAGCCACTCTATTTGAATTTTTATTATTACCCTTTTCTCCCTCTATCCCCCCTTTTTCTTTTCTCTTCCCCTTTTGTTTTTGTTTTCAAAAAAAGGAAAAAGAAGAAAAAGATTCCCCCTTTATTTTTATTTTTTAAACTACTACATATTTTTAATAGATATTCTCCCCACCCCACCCCCAATTTATATTTTTCCACCCCACTTTTCCATTCCCACCCCCATCTGTTTTCTACCCCGTCTCTTCCTTTCTCTCTTTCCCTTTGTGTCCCTCCCTCTTGCTTTCTAAACCAAATTCCCCCCCCCCCCTTTTCTTTCTTTCTTAGTTCGCATGCCAACCTATCTTAGAGGGGGAAGCCCTCTCTCCCACCCACCACACCCCCCCCAAACAACTTTGAGCTGAACCCCCAAAAACGGGGGTAGATCACTGCTGAAAGTAGATCACAGTTTCTTGGGAGTTGGCCACCCCTGGTATAAGAAAATGTAACTAGAATAAAAAAATTTAAAAAACCAAGCAAATAATTGTAATAACTACTGTAATAAAGCACTGCTATAATTATATATAATTTCCCTAAAATTTTGGTTTCATTCGCCTTTCCGTGCTGAAATGTCACAACCTGAATGACCATGGCTTGCCCCCCCCCCCCAGTTTTGATCCCGGGTACGCCCCTGAGTCAATGCAAAAAAGTAAGAACTTATTCTTGTTGTTTTTACTAATTATACTTTGCATTGGCTCCTATACGTTATTTATTATTATTGCATTAAGGTAAGAAACAATATATGCAGCGTTATATTTGTTTTAAATGTCGCAATGGTTTTGCGGCTCCCAGTTCCCCCCCCCCTTTGGAAACGGGTCCAAGTGGCTCTTTTTGTCTTAAAGGTTGCAGACCCCTGTACTAGGTGATCCTTGGGGGTCATCTACAGTTCTGTGAGAATAGTCAAAACAAAATAAAAAATAAACAAATTCCTTCCAGTAGCACCTTAGAGACCAACTAAGTTTGTTATTGGTATGAGCTTTTGTGTGCATGCACACTTCTTCAGACATGCACATGAAAGCTCATACCAATAACAAACTTAGCTGGTCTCTATGGTGCTACTGGAAGGAATTTTTTTAAAAAAATTATTTTGTTTCGACTACGGCAGACCAACACGGCTACCTACCTGTAACTAGATCTGTGAGAATAGGTATTTCTTTTATTTCTGAGCTCCATTACACTGAAATGCACAGGGCACTTGTAAGTTCTCTGTAGTATTTATTTGTTACATTCTCATCCTGCTTTCCCTCCAAAGAGCTCAAGGTAGCATACATAACACTCGCCTCTTTTATATATATATTTTTATTCAATTTCAACAAATAAAAAAAAGGATTACAACATACATATATTAACAGAGTTAATTTACCTCATCACAATTTATGACACAAATAAAAATTTAACTTTCCTAACCTTCCTCACATGTTACATGGCTTCCTCAAATCCCTCTTTGTTGAATTTCATTATATTACATCTTTAGCAGTTTTCCAACTTCATTATTAAGCTTTAAAAATCCTCAAAATTAACCCTTTTAACATCGTCTATTTTTATTACCCAAATTTTCAATTTTACTATTTTCATTTTAAACCTTAGCCTCAGTTTACTTCCAAAATCTTCCCAATTTTCAAATATTACCCTATTTTTTTAAATTTAAAACACTCGTCTCTTTTTATCCCCTGTGAGAGATAGTTCAGGCTGGGAGATAGTAAGCTTCATGGCTGAGTGGGGATTTGAAACTGACTCTCCCCAGTTCCATTTCAACACTCCAATCCTGGGGATGCCAAAGTTGTGCCATCAAGAACAGCTGCCACCACCCCTGGTCACTGGCTGGGGATGATGGGAGTTGGTGTCCAACAATTGGAGGGTGCTGTGTTGGCTTCCTTGCTCTAGTCACTCTGCATCACTCCCCCCCCCTTTTTTTCTTTTTTTCCTCTGGAAAGCCTAAGGCTCTTTCCCAACTTTTTTGATAGGAAAGACAAAATTGTTTTGGGTTTTGTAGACTGAATTTTGAAATTAAAGCACTGCACGTGGATCTTCTCAAGTCCCAACGGTTGCAGAAAGCTGATTTACAGCACTTTGCGGGTTGTACCTTTGCCTGTACAGTTTGATTTTAAACCATCTGGGCAAAAACAGATCACCCGGCATCATTGTGAAGTCACTGTGA
Organism: Lacerta agilis; assembly: GCF_009819535.1. Taxonomy (NCBI): domain Eukaryota; kingdom Metazoa; phylum Chordata; class Lepidosauria; order Squamata; family Lacertidae; genus Lacerta; species Lacerta agilis. Next base: position 26,314,063 of record NC_046318.1, read on the forward strand.
ATGGCCCTGTCTGCCTGATTCAATTCCCCGCCCCTGAAGTCTTAAACTTCCCTGCATGATTTTGTCGCTGGCAGACATGGCCATTCTTTGTTGTTGTTCAGTCGTTCAGTCGTGTCCGACTCTTCGTGACCCTATGGACCAGAGCACGCCAGGCACGCCTATCCTTCACTGCCTCCTGCAGTTTGGCCAAACTCATGTTAGTAGCTTCGAGAACACTGTCCAACCATCTCATCCTCTGTCGTCCCCTTCTTCTTATGCCCTCCATCTTTCCCAACATCAGGGTCTTTTCTAGGGAGTCTTCTCTTCTCATGAGGTGGCCAAAGTGCTGGAGCCTCAACTTCAGGATCTGTCCTTCTAGTGAACACTCAGGGCTGATTTCTTTAAGAATGGATAGGTTTGATCTTCCTGCAGTCCATGGGACTCTCAAGGCCATTCTATCCTAAGGCAAATTCCCTCTGCGCTTTCGGTATCTGTTGGGTTGGCAGTGCAACTCAGTCATACAACATTGGTTGATTTTAAATCAGGGAATAAAATGAAATTAGAGGGCTTATATGTTTCTTCCCCGAATGAAGAAACATACAGACCATTCAACTAAAGTAGACTTATTTGCATTTCCAGCAGGACAGGTGTGCACCTGTAAGACAGTTTGGCATCTCTTTTGACTTTAAGTGTAATGTTTGCCTTTGTGAATCTTCCAAGGACACAGTGCAGTCAAATGAAGCACCTTTAAGGTCTGTTGGAAGTGAGTTAAGCATGCTCTTATTTCTTCATTGGAACCAATGCAACTTTAAAGTGTTTTGCTTTGGCTGGATCATGCCCCAAGTGAGCATGAGGGAGATTCTGCAGCTGGGATCCAAATACTGTGAAATAGCAGCTTTGGGGTTAATTTCTTGACCTGCATTGCCATCCTTGGTGCCAGATAGCAAATCTACTTTTGAAACAGAGTGAACTTGTCAAATGGTATGGGGTTCTGTTGTTAAAAGAAAAGAAAAAAACAACAGTATTTTAAAAAATCCCACAGGGTTTGCCGAAGCCTTTGGACACATCAGCTGTGATGTCATCTTTTATGGAATGTTCACTAACATTCCAACTGCTTGGGTGGGTGGCAACAATGCAATGTTGATGTTAGGCAGAAAGCCTGTGGCAAAGGAATTTAAGCAGCCAAAATGTGTGCAGAATTGCCCGCAAAGAGAGCAGCATTCATGAAGGAAGTGATAGATCAGCTTGGCAGGAGCATCGTTTTTTAAGGCCAGACGAGACGTCCTTTTTCTTTTGCAAATAACCAGGTTGGGAGGCTGACCAAGGTCAGGACTATCATGCAGGGAGGGACTTAAACTCATCGTCCTCAATATGGTCCCAAATAGAACGGTTCTCCATACCCGCTCTTCGCAATGCAATGAAATTCCCACCAGTGCTATTGCTCCTTATCTGGCCCAATGCCCTCTACGTTGTTGGTTTATTTGTGGAAGCAGCTAGACAGAACCAAAAACTATGACAAATATCATGTCTAAGTTTGGCCCTTAGGATTTGGAGACAAAGGCGAAGAGTCTGATGCCTTGGAAATTGGATGGTTATAATGCAAAGAATGAAGAAAGGCAGGAGAGAGATTAGGTGGTGGGTTGAGAAGCAGGAACTTAGTGCAAGGTTGGTTGTAGGAAACAAGGCAAGGAATCAGAGGAAGGATGAGCCAAGGTAGTTTGCTCACTTATTCAGTGTCCCCAAAGAGGACACAGATTTGCATATACTAATTTAAATGCAATTTTTAAAAAGTATAGTAGTTATGATACATCTCATTGCTGTGGGAAGGACCATGACCAGCTGACCTGTTTGCCTTTTCAGTCTGCTGCTGAGGTGGAAACTGTGGGTGGTAGACTTCAAGGCTCCTCCTGCTCTCCCTTCTCATGGTCCTTTATCTTTTTGCTGTAGAGTCCTCCAAAGAGAGGCCTGTTGTTCTGCCAAGGGCAGGGTTCTTTCTGGATCTGGAGCCAATAAGCACGCCGCTGGGTGAAGGAAAAGCAATGCTTTATTTGCATAAGGTCAACAAATAAACAGCAGGCATACAAAACACAAATTAAAACATACCAGACAGGAGTTACACACAATCTCCCCTTCAGCTGCCCGGAGCCCCAGGTAGAGCAGCAAGAGAGACCCCGGCTGTCACTCTCACAGCATCAGGTACCCCAACCTGTGAAGAAGCTCACTGAGCTCCAGCCTACAGCTTTTATAGCCAACTTTGATGTAATTGAGTGCACCTGGTTAACAGGCATTACTCATGGTCAGCCCTGGACACCGAGTGCGACTAATGCGGAGCAGCTGAGAGTTTCCAACTCACTGCAACTGGGTATCCAATCAGCACTTAGAACACAGGAGACACAGGAAACTCCTGGCACAGGTGTGTGAAACACAAATTTGTTGTTGTTCAGTCGTTCAGTCGTGTCCGACTCTTCGTGACCCCATGGACCAGAGCACGCCAGGCACGCCTATCCTTCACTGCCTCCTGCAGTTTGGCCAAACTCATGTTAGTAGCTTCGAGAACACTGTCGAACCATCTCATCCTCTGTCGTCCCCTTCTCCTTGTGCCCTCCATCTTTCCCGACATCAGGGTCTTTTCCAGGGAGTCTTCTCTTCTTATGAGGTGGCCAAAGTACTGGAGCCTCAACTTCAGGATCTGTCCTTCCAGTGAGCACTCAGGGCCGAACACAAATTATACTATAATAAATCAGCAGACCTTAAACCGGGGATGTTAAAGGGAAAGAGACATGTCATCTAACTTCTCAAAATTACAGTGGTCTTCCACATTTCCTCTACACCTGTCCTCTGTAAAGTAGGGCATGTGGCCACCCTAAGCCAAGAAGAAGGACCTTGTGCAGGACCTAAGAACAGGAGCAAGCAATGGGCACCAAAGTCCAGTAGTCAGGAGGCCAGTAAAGCTATGGGAGGAGGAGACTTTTGTATATTAATCTGAACTTTACCAGCCAAAATGTGTGATTTGCAAGTCCCTTGCATGTGCAGATGCTGCAGAGAAAATATGATCAGAACAGTCCCACTTGGTTCCTGCCCCTAATAGATGCTTTGCTCGAGCAATTGTGTTGCCATGCACTTCCAAAAGGAGGGAGGAACTAGAAACTGCATTAGAGAAAGGAGAGAGAGAGAGAGAGAGAGACTGTGCATTTCATTCTAGAAAATAACTACCAATTATAATTACTCACCATGTTTCCTGGCTCAGAAGAAAAGTGGGGCTGCTTTGAACCACCCAGCACATTTTGTCATGATTAGAAAATACTCCATACCTTTTACAGAGCAGAGGAGGAGACACAGAAATAATTTCAAATGCAAATGAAATTGAGGGGGTAGGAAGCAGGGAACAGACAAGCCAGTAAAATAAAGCTGCTTTTATATATATATTAGTAGGCAAATGTGTTCTGAAAAAGACAGGCTCCTCTCATCTATGCATAGGGGTTCCAAATTCTTCATTTTATACAGCAGTCTTGTTACCTTCTCCTCTTCAGTTCTTTATTTTAAGACTGAAGTGAGAATTAGAAGTGACTTGCTAGGATTTAGAGGCAGTTTTAATTACTGCTTAGCTTTCCTTCATGGTATACATTAAGATGCAAAGAGGATCGTGAGATTGGTAAGTACCTTTCTCCTACAACCAATTGTTTCGTTTTGCTTTATTTATTTATTTAAAAAACCTGTATAGATTGTTCCTGATCCTTATGTAGATGGATTTTTTTTTAAGGCTTTATTGCATGTGTTTTGTCTTGCAGAGATTCTTGGTCAATATAATGTTTATATTTTCGAAATCTATAGGACTGTTTTGCAAGGCAAGGGGGGGGGGCTTAACCTTCGGACTTGCTGGACGTTAGGGAAACATGTATGGTATATCCAAAGAGAGAGAGAGAGAGAGAGAGAGAGAGAGAGAGAGAGAGAGAGACTAAAACCAATCCACTAGCTCTTGATAAGAACAGAATTGGTCAGTGAAGCATTCCCCTGCATTATTCATCACTTTGCATTTTACTGTGAGATAACTTTATAGCCCCATTTTTCTTGTGGTAAATAGTTGGGGAGGCTGGTGGAAGTAAATTATTAGACAAGGCAAAGTGGTATGAGTTAATCATTGCAGCATCATTTCTTCTTCTTATGTTAACCATTCTGATATTGAGCAAAGAAAGAAAAGATCAGGAATGTGGGTTGTGGGGAGAGAGAAATAAATCACATTCATAGAATGTATGTATGTATGTATGTATGTATGTATGTATGTATGTATGTATATGTTGTTTGTTGGGAAAGTTGGATTGCCACCAAGAGCTGATGGTCTTTTCCTTCTGAGGAGAGAGAGGTTGAGTGGGCGTAGAGGAGAGGCAAGTGTCACCTTCTGTTGCTTAGTAACATCTCCTGGTATCAGATAAAAGAGGTCCAGTTGACGTTATACATTATTCATCTGATTTCCAATCAAACCATCAAAATTATTTGCTTGCATTGGGGGACTTTTAGCCAGATCAAAAGAACTTTCACTCGAAACTACTGAAACTTTCACCATTGGCAGACTTCTCTCTCTCGCTACATATATATATAAGTATCTTGATGCTGCAGAAAACCACCTTGAAGAACTGCAGAAGTTTTCTTGCTACAATAAGCTTGTAAATATTGAAATGGTCTGACCAAGAAGAAGAATTCCCCATCTATGCTTTGGGAACCTGTCTCTACATAAAGGACTACTTTGAGGAGATGCTTTTAAAGGAATCCCGGAGGACCTTTTTAATAATTAAGCATAACAGAGGTGATTAATTCCAGGATTTCTGCCACCACCCCCTTTCAAATGCTGTTAATATCCACAGTTAATATCCAGGGTTGTCTATAATGTTTGGTGAATGCTGGATTCTAAATATATAGCATAAGTGTCCTGGAGGGGAAGGAAAACCCAGGAGTCAGTGGAAGGTAAGACGGAGCCAGGATCATTGACAGTGAACATACTGAATATAAAATGCATGAGTACTACCAATGCATGCCAGAACCTACTTTTAGACTGTGTAAAGATTTCAGGAGAATGCTAGCACCCAAAAAGCTTACAGGGAGAACCTTTGAAAATATGGGAATGATAGTCACTTTCTCCAACATTTTAAAAGCTGGCAACATGAAGTCATGCCAGTTTTCCCCGCTGGCATGAAATAACATTTTACAAAAATAATTGTGGGCTGACTCATCTCTAGAAAAGTGCAAGGCTAGTATTGCCAGAAGACTGGAGAAAAAAAAAGTTTTGTTTTTTTAAACAGGGATTTATTAGCATTTGTATTGCAGTATTGACAGGGTGCTAAGGATTACAGTGTGGCAATCTTTACACAATCTTTAAGGAGAAGGCAGGGTGCAACAGGCAGTTTAAAAGGTGAGCAGCTTCAGATGCATAAAAATTGCAAACATCCAATTCATTCATTCATTTTTCTAAATTTGTGCATGGGGAAACATGCAATGTGGAAAACTGGGGATTTGAATGAAATGAAAAAGTGGAGGATTCCCACTCCATCTCCACACCCTCCAAAATTGGGATGGCTTAAATATTGCCTGTAAGCTTTTAGCCTGTTTTAATATCCAGGGTTTTCCTCTTCCTTTTCTTAGGAGGTTGACTACATCACTTTGGGAAACAAGGGAGAAGTGACCACAAAATCCCTCTAAGATGGATAGTCCTTTCAAGATGGACTACCTCCTAGATGTTGACTCTGCCTATCGGCTGTTTTACAGTCAAGGAGCTCAAGGTAATGTAATTTGAGGTGGTGAGTTACTGGGAATAATAATAATAATAATAATAATAATAATAATAATAATAATAATAATAATAATAATTAATAATTAATATGTTAAGGTAAAGGCACTGTTGCCCCCTGGTGGAAGGCATGAGGGGAACTGATAAATTCCCTTCTTATGGTAGAACAAAGGTAGCTCAGCTGACTCGGGAATGACTTTCCAAAGAAAGAATAGCCCTGGCTTGGGTGGGGGTGGAGGCTGGGCAGGGGCGGCCATTGGAGGGCGGAGGAGTCTGAGATGAAGGTAACCAGTGGATGGAAACTGTGTCTGTTTCTCTTGTTATGGGAGGTGGCTTCAATCTTCAATGCACCTTTCAAGATGCTAATAGGGACACTGCGAGATTTGCTTATTTATTTATTGCACTACTTTTCCTTCAAGGGGCTCAAAGAGCAGCACTCCTGGCTCTACACACACACACTTCCATTTTTCTCTTTACAACAACCCTGTAAGGTTTATAGATTAGGCTGAGAGGCAGTGACTAGCTGCAGGTCACCCAATGAGTGTCATGCCTGTGCCTTCCCAGTCCTAGTCCAACACTTTCAACCTTGTGTTCCCACATGTTATTGAACTACATCTCCCCTCATCCCTGACCACTGGTCCTGCTAACTAGGGATGATGGGAGTTGTAGTCCAACAACACTGGGGGGCCCAAGGTTGAGGAAGGCTGCTCAAACCACTGTACCACATTGGCTTTTTGCTGTATGCTTTTGAAAGGTTAAATAAAGCTATTGGGAAGAGCAGAGTTAGATCAGGGCTGGTGGAATCGGGGGGTGGGGAGTGCAAATCCTTTCCCCACTTTGCCATTTTCTTCACCATACTTGACCTTGAAACGACTATGGGGAGAAACATGCAAGTATGCATGATGTTAAGTTCCTTTTCCTGCAACACTCTGGCTGGAATTTATCACTCTCTTCCCCTCTTCTTTCTCTCTCTCTCATCTATGCCCCGCTTTTATTTTTTAACATACTGTATAAAAAGGAGATCCTACCATGGATACCATGATGTCACCTCTCATTTGGCCCAAGGAGCTGTGAAAAATATGGTGACATCTCAAAGGGGCAGGGGGCTGAAAATGTATTTGGTGTGCACCCAAAATGATGTCAAGATGGCTGGTTTTCATCCCCATAGATAAGATGCTGAGGTGTCCTGAGTAACCTTGAGCCTTTAAAGGGGAAATTATTGAGAAATGCCCAGAGAAATGTGGCAGGAGACTGCTGCAGGCGCCCAGCATTTTCCAGTTACTGCCATGCTTTTCCAGAAAGGCACGAGGGCTCCTGGCACTTATGTCAACACATGCCTTTCCTTTAAAGCCACCACCGAACCATTGTCAGCATCAAAACTGCACCTCAGGCCAAAAGCATCCAGGGATATAATATCATCAGGGTTTGAAAGAGGATAGCAAATGGGCTATGCATAACAAATCGGTATCATTTTATTGATGGCTTGTGCCTTAATGAATATCTTATTTATTGAAAAAGAGATCAGATTACATATATATATATAGAAAACTTCCTATTGTCCTTTGATTTCCTCTCAGTACAATTGCTGGAAATGAAGTTGGTTGCAATGGAAGGCTTTCATCTGTGCCCACACAATTTTGAAGTGCCACTGGGCACTTCAGCAACAACAGCAACAACGACAACAATAAAAATTGCTTAAAGCTCAGTCCTACACATGTAAAATTGAAGACCAAACTACACCCTACCAAACACATAATTTGGGATTCGGACTGCGGCGAGTGGCGGTGGTAGTAATTATAGATTTTATTTAAAATACTTATAGCCAGTGCTTTTTTGGGGGGGGGAGTATTTTTAATATCTAGGCAAAGTATATAAAGAGAATTCAAATATTTAAGATTCAGGTAGGTAGCCGTGTTGGTCTGACGCAGTCGAAATATATATAAAATTTTTAAAAAATGTCCAGTAGCATCTTAGAGACCAAGAACAAACTTAGTTGGTCTGTAAGGTGCTACTGGACATTTTTTAAATTTTTTATATATTTTAAATATTTAAGTCCAAAGTCATTTTAACTTTTTCCTCCATGAAGTGATCTGAATGAAAATTGGTCCTTACTTAGACCTTCAGGAATGAACATGCATAGAAGAAATCAGATTATTATTGTTGTATTAGTACTGTACTGGGAATAATCTAGCTCTATACATACGTTAAATTATTCCCAGTACTAATACTAATACTAATACAGTACTAATACTGCAGTACTAGCTCTATACATACGTTGGGACGCGGTTGGCGCTGTGGTCTAAACCACAGAGCCTAGGGCTTACCGATCAGAAGGTCGGTGGTTCGAATCCCCGTGATGGGATGAGCTCCTGTTGCTCGGTCCCTGCTCCTGCCCACCTAGCAGTTCGAAAGCACGTCAAAGTGGAAGTAGATAAATAGGTACTGCTCTGGCGGGAAGGTAAACAGCGTTTCCGTGCACTGCTCTGGTTTGCCAGAAGTGGCTTAGTCATGCTGGCCACATGACCCGAAGCTGTACGTGGCTCCCTTGGCCAATAAAACGAGATGAGCACCACGACCCCAGAGTTGTTCACGACTGGACGTAATGGTCAGGGGTCCCTTTACCTTTACCTTTATACATACGTTGGATGGTCGAGTCTCTGGTGGTAGACTCTACCACCACAAGTGGCATTATTACACTTTTGAATGCTCCCTGACATAAATGAATAAATATATAAAACCACTGCCCTTTGTGAAGAAATCAAATACAATAGAGAGATTTCTCCCTGTTGTGCTAATTTTCTCCTTGCAGGGAGCTTTCGTTTTTGTTGAGTTATAATGCAGGCATATTTTTTTTTAATGATGTTGTGTTTGGAAGGGTTATAAAGCACTCAACTACCTCAGAACACTTCCCACCTCATTCTGTTGCCTGTGTAAATCCACCTCAATCAAAAGAAGGGTGGCCTCAGTAATAAAGAGTTTCTGCATTAATTGTACATGTGAACAGTACATCAATTTTCCAAGTGCCCACTTCCTTGGCAAATGCTGAACCAAAATTCTTAATTCATTCATCGTTTTGCTAATTTTGAAATACCTACGCAATCTTCCTAATGTTGTCAGAGGGCCAGAACGGAAATTATTATTTATTCTTGATTCCTGGAACTTGATTCAAAGTCATTTGATGCGTTTCTGATTTCACTGAGCTACCCCCTCAATGCATTTCTTCAGTTCTGTCTCTCTTTGCACCAGCAGGTGGCAGAGTGAATAAAACTGACTGCGTCTGCTTCTTGCTTATTGACTTGTGCAAATTCTAACTACCAGTATGCCCAATGACTGCTTAAAGTACGCTGCATGAATTGAACATCTTGTTTCAAACTGATTATGTGAAATCAGTGGATTAAAGATAACATTCAATTTAAAACAGTTTGGGGACATTGAGAATTGCCTAAATAAAGCAGGGGCCCCTCCTATGAGGGCACTTCTCTGGGATGCAAGTGAACCCCTCTGTCTGGAATGATATCCAGGTTACCTCCACTGTCAGAGGCCATATGCTGCTGAATCCTAGTTGCTGTGGATTGCAGGAGGGGAGAGTACTTTTGTGCTTCAGTCCTGCCTGAAGGTTTCCCCACAGGCAGCGGACTGGCCACCGGGAGAGCAGATTGCTAGATTAGATGGGCCATTACACTAGTCTAGCAGTTCCTATGTTAATGTGTTTAGAGGGCATTGGGTAACAACCAATATATATGACTCATTATAGTTCAATTTTACTGTATCTCTTACATGCCATGGATCTTCTTCTTCTTCTTCGAATTTATATACCGCCCTATACCTGGAGGTCTCAGGCTGGTTCAGAGATAAGATCAACATAAAAACAACAATATGTATAATAAAAATAAAAGCAGAAACTGAATAACAACCCCTGCCCCCCAAAAAGAGCCACATTTTAAAAGGGCATAGGATGTCAATCGGATCCACCAAAGGCCTGGTTAAAAAGGAAGGCATAGTGATAGCCATTTAAAAAAAATGTGTATGTACAGCATTAGGTTTAAGTTTTATATTTATATAAACTTAAACCCAATAAACCTTAAATTTATGCCAAGGTGCCTTCTAAACAGTTTACAAGTATAAAAGAATATGCAAAAAAAAAAAAAAAAATAAACACACACAATTAAAATATACAATAAACCAGTTCATCGAAACATGAAAATCAACACCCACAGTTGACATGCACAATAAAACAGGCCCATTATTTCCATGTTACTGCATAACAGTCAATATACTTTACATCCCCTTCACGTCCAGGCACTCCTCTGCTCCCGATAAATCAGATTGCCGAAGTATCCAGATAAGGGGGAGTGAGGGTGACACATTTCTCAGCCACGGGTCTCTCATGAATCATTGCTGAGAAGCAGCAACTGTAACTGGGAATGCTCAGGATGAACAGCAGGGAAACAGATGAAAAAGCCAAACTGGACTTGTGTATGTTTGGTACACATTGAAATACCAGGTATAACCATCTCTTAGCCATTTCGTAGCTACCCCCGCTAAAATAGCTTTAACAAAAGAATATGGCGTTTTTAATAGCAGCTCTTTGAGGAAGAGAAAGGATTGACCAGAAAGGGGTCTTCAGTGGCTTGCTGAATTGCCTACCCTTTTGGTAGGCATTGAGAATAAATGGCATATGCTTTTACCAACCATTTCCTACAAGGTATTGCAATGTGGGGACATAATTGAGAGGATTGGAAGCCTTTTCCTTCTGGTCAGTTCTGGGGATAATTTGTTTTTTCAGTTGCATATTCAATTTCTCTCCTTCCCTGCCTCCCAAAGGAGCCCGGCTCAACAAACAACAAAGTAGTAAAAACAGCAACAAAAAACCTTTTTTTGTTTGTTAAAAAAATAAAAATCAATTAAGAACATTCAAGAAAATCAAGCGCCACTCTGACTGTCTGGCGTCCCAGCCTGTTGGTTTTCCGCTTCTAGCTCGCATCACTCAACTCTCTGAACTCTCAACTTTTTCTTTCTAACTACCAGCCAGTTGAGGGAAGGGGTCTACCCATTTGGTATCTGGCACAGATCCACTTCCTTTGATCCCTTAATAGTCCATTACCTAGGCTATCACCTCACCAGGAAGCTAGCCTGGCTTATATTTTAACACTTGCATATGTTCTTTACTCTTTGGATAAAAGATTCTGTACATGACAGGCACAAAACAAGACAAGGGACGGCAGTTTGATTTTTCTCCCTAACCTACAGATTAAAAGCAGCATCCAATTCAACTTTCCATTTACATGTGTGTATAGTTGAGCATTGATTTAAATTTGAGGCAAGGAAATGGATGGGATCTATTTATTACATTATGTGTTTCCGGAACCTCAGAATACTGACAGATACATATTATTTTGAAGGGACATGTGTGGCGGAATAAGGCCTGGTTCATCATGGGTTAACCTATCACTCCCATGTTAGGTAGGTGTTCCCTGGGAGGCGGAGCTACTGGGCATTCTAAAAGGAGGGGGAACAACCTAGAAAGGCAGTTGGGGGTTTGGCAGTTGGGTGGGGAGGTTTAGAAAGAGAAACTGCGAGGTTAGGCTTTGGGGAATGGGAGGAAAGGTCATTTACCATTGCTAACGGGATGCAGGAAAGATTGTAACTGAGCTGAATTATATAAGAAGATTTGTACCAGTACTGACTCAAGATATCCATGTTTTCAAGTTACCTTAATAAAGTTAAAAGTGTTTAAACGTTCGCTGACTGTGGCAGTGCGTCAGTACCTCTAGAGGTGTGGTTGAGGGGAAAAGCACGAGAGGTTTCCTTGAGGAAAAAGGGACGGGTGGCTTATTTACCTAACACACAGAGGACTGGGCAGGGAAGCCAAAGGTGCCACGCAGTTGCCAGAACGAAAGGGCAAGCTGCAGCAGTTTGGGAACCCAGGGCGGGCGAATCCCAAGGTGGCAGGAGTTTCACTTTAAGAACGTAAAGCACTGAGGTACCCCAGAGACACTCCCATATAACCACTGAAGGATTCATCCTAGTGGACAGTGAAAGCTAGGGAGAGTCACGGTTGGGGAAGAATCGAAAAGGGTGAGGGAGTGGGATCCCTCACATTTATTGGTGGCAGCGTCGTGATCCGTAAACAACACCCACACGCCTGTTTAGTTGAGAATCAGACAACTGTATTTTTTCTGTCAGAAAAATGGCTCACCTGAGGAAAGCTAGGGAAGCTAAGGGTGATGAGAGACCCGATGAGGCGGAAACCAGAGAAAACCCTAATGTAGAGTTAGAGATGATGAAAATGAAGTTAGAGATGGCCAGAATTGAAGCTGAAAAAGAGAAAAATAAATTGGAAGCTGAAAAAGAGAAAAATAAATTGGAAGCTGAAAAAGAGAAAAATAAATTGGAAGCTGAAAAAGAGAAAAATAAATTAGCTGCTGAGGAGAGAATGCAATCTGAAAGAATACAATTAGCCAAGGTTGAGGCAGAACGGGAGAGATTTGCTATGGAGAGAGAAGTGCAGTTGGGAAGACTGAGGCTGGAGGAGATACGGCTAAGAGCAAAATTATCTCAGAGCCAAAATAGTAAAGAAGTCACCTTCTTTAAGCCTTCACAGAAAAATAAACTGTGGCAAGCTGGGGAAGGAAAGGAAAGACAAGAACCCAATCCTGTCAGACAATCCGAGTCTGATAAGTCTCCTCAAAAGAAAATTACGTGCTTCTTTTGTGAAAGTGAGAGTCACATACAAAATAAATGCTCTCTAGTGGTCAAGGCACAAACTGCAGCTGCTGTTGCGAAGCCAGTAAAACTGTTACTTCAAACAGATACTAAAAACCTTCCGCAGACACCAGTCCAGGAGCCAACGTATAGTCAAACAGAGGCTTCTGCAAAAGTTATGCAGGTCTGGAGAGCTGAGGAAGAGGTTAATAAGGAATTTATGGAGACTGTCAGAGTAAATGGACAAGAGTTAGTGGGACTACAGGACTCTGAGTCGGAAGTTACTCTGATGAGACCTAGTTGTATTCCTAAGGAACAATATCTCTCAAACCAATCTTACAGCATAAAAGGTATATGGGGACCGGAGTTTGAGGTGCAGGTAGCAGAAGTGAATATTCAGTATCAAGATTTCAATGGCAAGTGGACAGTGGGTCTTTGGGATGATCTGGAGGTTCCTGTCCTGATAGGCAACGACCTAGCCAACCGGAGACCTCAAATACATGCTATCACAAGAGCGGAATCAAAAGCCCTTGTGGGTTCAAATCCTGCCATTAATGCACCAAACACAGAGCCTGTGGGAGAGGAAGTACTGATTACGCTACCAAATGCACAGGAATCTAGCACCCAGTTTTTAGTAGAACAGAAGGAGGATGAATCTCTGAGAGACTTGTGGGATGAGGTGCAGGGTCCTGACTCTGAAGTGACTTTAGAGAATCCCTGCCTGTTTACTGCAATAGAAGGGAGACGTCATAAAACAGCCAAAAGGAGAAAAGGTGCAGCCAAGTGGAAAATGAAAATAGCCAAAAGGAGAAAAGGTGCAGCCAAATGGAAAATGAAAAAAAAGTTGGTTTTGCCCCGGAAATAACGACTACAAGTTTTACAGTTGGCACTGGAGTCACCCATGGCTGCTTATCTAGGCATTAATAAAACCAGAGACAGAATAAAAGCGTGGTTTTATTGACCCGGAATGGGACTGGAAAGGAACCCATTGGGAACGCGGACGTCTTAACCTATCTTCAGGATCTACAAAGTGATTTACAGGAACTTAAGGAACTATCATCCTGTAATTTAAAAAGAGTACAACAGAAAAGATGGTACGACGCACACGCAGAGATCGGAATTTCCAAGTCCTGGTGTTGAGACCCAGACGACAGCGGAAGCTCGAGGTTTCCTGGGACGGACTCTTTAGAGTGATAGCAAATGTTATTCCAAATTAGAAATGTGTATAAGTGCCAAATTAGTTGTTATGGTGGAAATAAGATACAGGAAAAGGTAAATTATTTGTTAAGTTATGTTGCAACATAGAAGTTGTGTACAAAAGGGAAATACTAGGTTGTTGGTTTTGATTAAGCTCCAATACATTGCTTCGGCATTGTTTAAAATGTATAACTATGCCTATGCAATGACTTTGGGGGTGGGACGAATGTGGCGGAATAAGGCCTGGTTCATCATGGGTTAACCTATCACTCCCATGTTAGGTAGGTGTTCCCTGGGAGGCGGAGCTACTGGGCATTCTAAAAGGAGGGGGAACAACCTAGAAAGGCAGTTGGGGGTTTGGCAGTTGGGTGGGGAGGTTTAGAAAGAGAAACTGCGAGGTTAGGCTTTGGGGAATGGGAGGAAAGGTCATTTACCATTGCTAACGGGATGCAGGAAAGATTGTAACTGAGCTGAATTATATAAGAAGATTTGTACCAGTACTGACTCAAGATATCCATGTTTTCAAGTTACCTTAATAAAGTTAAAAGTGTTTAAACGTTCGCTGACTGTGGCAGTGCGTCAGTACCTCTAGAGGTGTGGTTGAGGGGAAAAGCACGAGAGGTTTCCTTGAGGAAAAAGGGACGGGTGGCTTATTTACCTAACACACAGAGGACTGGGCAGGGAAGCCAAAGGTGCCACGCAGTTGCCAGAACGAAAGGGCAAGCTGCAGCAGTTTGGGAACCCAGGGCGGGCGAATCCCAAGGTGGCAGGAGTTTCACTTTAAGAACGTAAAGCACTGAGGTACCCCAGAGACACTCCCATATAACCACTGAAGGATTCATCCTAGTGGACAGTGAAAGCTAGGGAGAGTCACGGTTGGGGAAGTATCGAAAAGGGTGAGGGAGTGGGATCCCTCACAACATGTACAAAACAAACTGATTTACAGAATGCTGCTCTTTATAGCCCCTATGTTCTGTGGGACTTACTCTCAGGAAAATGTGCATAGGATTGAAACTCAATGGGGCTCATGTCTGAGTAGATATACATAGGGTGGCCCTATTCATTCACTCTCTCATCTTCATGCCAGAGGAAAGTCGAGGAAGGAAGCGCTCGTGGAAGAAAATGATAACAAGTTATAATACAAATGCAGGTGATTACTTAATGAGCCATTTTACTGTCATAGATTTTTTTTTTTTAAAAAAAAAACCCAAACCCCCTCAATTAACATTGTTTTCGTTCAGTCATTCAGTCGTGTCCGACTCTTTGTGACCCCATGGACCAGAGCACGCCAGGCACGCCTATCTTAATAGGTGTCCCCCAGAGACTTGTTTGTTCAAAATGCACACTGGGAAGTCTGGATCCGCCCTCCCCTCTTGAAATTCTGGGGTGGTTTTTTTTAAACACAAAGATATGCATATTTCTTTTTGGGTGTTGCCAGGTGGCTGAAATTTCTTTCAACGACAGGCATAAAACGCAGATTATTCTTGATACTCTTGAAGTTGAACAGTTGGAGGTTTTTGGTTTATAGATACGCAAGTCCAGAGAAAGTAAGCAAAATCCCTTGGACTGGATTTCCTACCAGGAGAAAACGCAGAGCTTCCACAAACTGGTATTCTTGAAGAAAATATTTTGCTGGGCCAGAAATCACAGGGACAGATGCACTGTAATTCTAATTATGAAAGATTGTCATTACCTATTCTTGAATTTTTATTTTTATTTTTACAAAAATAAAAAGTCCTTTTGCCAAAACAAACAAAAGCTGGAGCGTTTCCTGAACATACAGCTTAAGCATGGGAATTTGTTTAGGAGCAGGATATAAAACCCTCTAATATTATTGTTTTTGAAAAATCCAACTTGTCTTGCTTGTGTGAGCCATCTTTATTGGAATGTGGTAAGGGTGCTGGAGGAGACTCTTGAGAGTCCCATGGACTGCAAAAAGATCAGACTTATCCATCCTTAAAGAAATCAGCCCTGAGTGCTCACTGGAAGGACAGATCCTGAAGTTGAGGCTCCAGTACTTTGGCCACCTCATAAAAAAAGAAGACTCTCTAGAAAAGACCCTGATGTTGGAAAAAATGGAGTGCACAAGGAGAAGGGGATGACAGAGGATGAGATGGTTAGACAGTGTTCTCGAAGCGACTAGCATGAGTTTGGCCAAACTGCGGGAAGCAGTGAAAGATAGGCATGCCTGGCGTGCTCTGGTCCATGGGGTCACGAAGAGTCGGACACGACTGAACGACTGAACAACAACAACAAGGGCAATGAGGTCTCTCACAAGCTCCCCTGTTATCACAGTGGCTGGAGAAGGCAAAAGGGTTGCTGGCTGCCATTGGCTTTGCTGCTTAGAGGGACAGAACCAGATGAGGATCTTTGGATAGCTGCAGGGCACATGCTCTTAGTTTCAGTGCCATTCATAAGCAAGTCAACCTTAAACATTCATTTCCTATAGAGGAAAATTCAGAAAGATGAATGATGCCTGAAAGTAGCCTTTGGCTCAAGGTCATTTAGCACCTTGCCTGAATGGGACTAATAACACAGGTGTTGTTGCAAGGTTTGGGTTCAACTATTGCTACGTATTTCATATAATGCTGGCTGCTCAGTCATCATAATGAAGGATCAATGGTCATATTTCCAGATATAAGGAACCATGGAGAACACAGGTCATACTGCCAACTAAGTACCATCTACACCAATTCCTGGAGATGCCAGGAATTGAACTTGGAACCTCCTGTGTGCAAAGCACACTGAGCTATGGCTCTTCCCAGAACAGAATATGGTGTTTGTTGGCTGAATGAGCAGAGTGAGGAACACCTAAGGCCATATTTCCTCTCTGTAAGGCAGGCTTCCTCAACCTCGGCCCTCCAGATGTTTTTGGCCTACAACTCCCATGATCCCTAGCTAGCAGGACCAGTGGTAAGGGATGATGGGAATTGTAGTCTCAAAACATTTGGAGGGCCAAGGTTGAGGAAGCCTGCTGTAAGGTCTTGCAGAAAGGGTGCATTTGTATGCATGACTTCCCAGCATAGGAAGAAGGGCCATAGCTCAGTGGTAGAAAATTCCAAATGTCCCAGGTACAGATCTCCAGCATCTTCAGGTAGGGCTGGGAAAGAACTCTGTCTGAAACCCTGGCAGAGCTAGACCCAGCCAGGGTGTGACTAGGCAAGAGGCAGCTTCTCATGTCCATAGACATAACTGTTTGATAAGGGTAGTCAACCATTTGGTTTTTGGAGGGTCAAAATTGTTAGTCCGAATTCTGGAACCATTCTCACATGGTCCTTATCACCCACACCAGAACTTCACTAGGTGAACTTGGACAAGACACACTCTCTCAGCCTTAACGTGTGCAAATGCATGCACTCACATAGCGCAGTTTGGGAGTTATAATGCTAGTCTACCATACAGGGTTGTGGGAAATGTATGGAAAGTGCTTTGAACACTTTGAAGCACTATATAATCTTGCGTTAGCTGTCTTGAGTTCCTTGAGTGGGATAAAAATGTGGTAACCCTAAGAGATCATGTAAAAACGCAGAGAGTGTCTAATCCTCAACAAGTTACAGGTAGGTAGCCGTGTTGGTCTGCCATAGTCAAAACAAAATAAAATAAAAAATTCCTTGCAGTAGCACCTTAGAGACCAACTAAGTTTGTTCTTGTTATGAGCTTTCGTGTGCATGCACACTTCTTCAGATAATTCTTAACAAGTATAACTAGAGGTACTTCATTTTCGGATAAGGGCCTTATCTTTGCCCTATCCTTTTATTTATTTTTATTTTTTAAAGGCATGTCTGCTGTCAATATGTGTGCTAACAGCAGCTGTATGAAGGGCTGGTGACTGCATAAGCAACTCCCTCGCATCTTTTTTTCATTATCTCCTTAAGCATTCAGCATAAAAAAAAAAAAGTTTGGCGCCTGTATTTCATTGCTCTCTCTGAACAACTCAAGACATTTCCACCTGCTTCCTCCGCTGGGACATTTGCCCAGGAAACCCGCCGAAGAGAGAGAGAGCGCGAGCGATACAACAAAGCACGCTAAACGTTGATCTGCAAATCTGCTGGGCTAGAGGTGGTCCAGCCCACTAAAGAGCCACCATTCACCGTTGCATTGATGGCTTTAGAGGCGACCATCAGGCTTCATGCTTTGTTAGGCTCTGCAGGGTGCCACGTGGGGACTCTGGCTCTGCCCCTGGGGCTGCCAGGAGAAGGGTGCCAGGGCAGGATTTCCAGCTCCAGTCCAGTCCACAGATCCTTGACGGGTTTTCTTTTTCTCTTTTCCCCCTCCTCTCTTTCCTTCCTCCCTCCCTCCCTCCCTCCCTCTCTCCGTGTGTCCCTGCTCCTCTCTCTCTCTCTCTCCCCTCCCCCTTCCTATGCGTGTGCGCCCTCCTCCTCCTCCTCCTTTCCACCCCTCTCTCTCCTCTTCCTCCCTCACCAGCTCGCCGGGCGACCCTGCTCACCGTACCCACATTAATGGCGGCATCTTCCGAGGAGGACATAGACCGGAGACCCATCAGGAGAGTCCGGTCCAAGAGCGACACCCCTTACCTCGCGGAGGCCAGGATCTCCTTCAACCTCGAGGCAGGTGAGTGGCGCCCACCTCGCCCAACCGCACCACCCCCTAGCCTCTCATGCAAAGCCCTTCTTCTCCCTGGCGGAAACCTGAGGTTGCTATTGCTGTATCTGCAACACACTCTCTCTCTCTCTCTCTCTCTCTCTCTCTCTCTCTCTCTCTCTCTCTCTCTCTCTCACACACACACACACACACACACACCGCTTTGTGTCTGCTGGGTGTAGAAGTGGCGGGGGGTGAGGGTGGGAAGCCGCTGCAGGAATGTGAATCCCTGACATGTCCTGGCTGTCACCCTCGCTTTTCTCCCCCACAATCCCGCCCTTCCAAGGCGCTGGTGCAATACACGCACACACACACGCGGCTGGAAACTGGGGAGGAGCTGAGGCGGTGGCGAGGGGCGGCGGCGAGGCGTTCATCCCTAGACTTGTTTGGGTGACAGCGCCGGATTCCCTGTCTGGAACTGGAGGCGAGGCGAGCAATGGTGACCTCGAAGTTGAGAATGTGGAGTGAGAGAGCCTCTCTGACACCCTGGAAGGCGTGGGTTGGTGTCTGCTGGGTGCAGAGGTGGGGAAGGGGAGGGAGGCCGGCTTCCCTGGCTGCACTCGGCTTCTCGAAAGGTTGCTGCTGCCTTTGGGCGCCTCTCCCGCCTCTCTCCCTCTGAGCCTCCGGCCCCGCCCCCCTCTGGCCCCCTGCACCCTGCACAGCGTTTTATCTGAAAAGTTGCATTCCCTTTCGAAGCCACCTGCTAGCTGCCAGAGCTGCTTTCCTCCTCTCTCAGCCGAGGCTGGGGTTCATAGCTCTTGCTGGGACCCCCAAGTCCAAATGGGCACCAGCTGGCATTAGCCAATAGGGCAGGCAGTATGGGAGATGGAGCCTGAGAACATCTCAAGGGATGCGGTTCCCCAGCCTGGCCCATCTCAATCCACTCTTCCCCACTTTCCCTTCCTCTTGTCCTCCCCTTCTCAAGCTGTCATCCCCTCAGCCTTTGTAGGGTTGCCACCTCCTGCAGATAGAGCCTTCTCTTGGCTTTAACAGAAGCCTTAACATGCTAAAATCACGCCTCACTGAAGCATTTTGGCAGGACAAGGAGGGAGTGTCACATACTTTCAGGCTGCATTGCAGGGGGTGGGACTAGATGACCCGTGGGGTCCCTTGCCAACTCTACAGTTCTATGATTCTATGCTCTGGAAGGCCCTAGATCAGAGCCAGCAAAAAGCCCTGCTGTTTTTTTTTTGCCCAATGATCCAGCACCTTCAGAGAACACTCATCCTCCAGTCAGTCAGCCAACCAACCATCCTCCTTCAAGTATCCTTCTGTCCTCTGATCTCATTAGTGCCTTCCACAGTTACCTGAACACCACACTTCCATGCTCTTCAAGTTCTGCTGCCTCATCAGGTGCGCTTCCCATATAGCAGCCTCATGCGCAATCTTATCTGCAGGTCTCTCTAGCCTTTTAGTCCAGAATTGCCTCTTTACCTGGCTTCCCAAGCATCCTTCTTCTGCACCTCCAACATTTGCCCTTTCATGCTTTGTTGTTCACCCCAAAGGGCTCTTTCCTCCTGCAACCTGCTCTTTACCTGCTTCTGAAGGAAGGGAGAATGAAGGGGAAGTGGTGGGTGCCCCAGACATACACAACTGTGCTCAATTGTGACCTCTTGAGCACCTTCCTTACTCAGGCATTCAGACTCACGAAAAGTCTGACAGAATTGAGAGCTTACCCACGCTTCCCTTTGCTTCATGCTTTCTAGGCACAGGTCTGGGCTTTCCAGGTCTGTGTCCAAGCAGTCACATTTTACCCCTGAACTGGAGCAAATGACAATCCTTCAGTTATTTCCATTAAATATCTGGAGGCTTTGGGGGTTAAGCTAATATACTGGAAACTATGGTTAATTTTGCTGGAACTCCCTGTCTCTCAGCATGCTAAAATATTGCTTGAGCTGGGGGTTTACAATACTGTGGTTCTCTGTCTATTATTGAAATGGGTGTGTTTCTCCTCCACTACCCTCTCTGACCTTCTTGTCTCTTTGCACCTAGTAAGATGTAAAATGCAAACTGTGTACCTTCATCAACCAGCTGATTGCTTTGGGTGACATGTCATTAATTCCTTTCTGGTCATTAATTGGAATGTGTGTGTGTATGCACACACATCATTTTTGGTTATGGCAGCTATAACTATATAACTCAGGAACCACAAAGTGATGCCAAATTGTGTTGGTTTTTTAAAATGTGCAACTGAAGATAGAACAATCAGAGACTGAAGGGTTTGGGACAGCATGATGGAAGGGTTTGAGGTGCCATTGAAAGGAGATTGGGCATAGTTGCTAAGCTGCGGAGTCTATAGTGGACAATATTGTCATGGATAATGCTATGTCATGCCATTATAAACAGATTAGAGTTTATTCATAAACAGCTGAGGGGAAGGCACCTTCAAGTCACTTAATGCCTTCATCGTTTAACCTTCCAGTTCCTTCTCTGTCAAGGCTGAGAGGTTCATACAGCTTTTAATTCCCAAGCAGACATGGCAAGAATGCTAGCCTAGCTGTTACCTCTTCTCCTCACTTTTAACATGTGCACTGAGGAAAGGAAAGGCTCACCCCACCTATTAAATACCATGCTGTATCTCATTGGGCTCATTCAAAGAAATATCTCTTCATGGGAGTGTAAATATTCAGCAGAGTGCTAGAGGATGTTTTCATTAATCCATCTGCCATTTGATGCTTTGAATGTAAAAAATGTGGTGCAAATTGGTTGCTAAGCAATGTTTACGTTAATGAGAAAAAAGCCTCTGTAGTAAGCATTTAGCTCTGGTGGGGTTTTTTTTTTTTAAATCATAAAGTATAAAACAAGGGCCCTTAAATTGGATAAGGACCAACAGTTGCTTAAGGAAATTTATCCTAACTACTTGCATAGAGAGTTTGGCCCTGAAAATGCTAAGATACAAGAGCTTTTGCACTGTTTGGGCATTTATTTATTCCTTTACTCAGAATCCAGATTGGTAACATAGATGCTATCGTTCAAAATTGCAAAATTTATTTGCATTATTTTAAAAGAAGGCATACCGGAATGTTGTCCGATTCCTTGAAATACAGGGCTCCTTATGTGTGCACTTACTGCTTTTCTTAAGATGTAATATTCACATATTTACAGACTGCCAGTGCAATGTCTTTATGCACTGTACTTCAACAGAACAAGCCCTTTTAGGTTTCCCATTTTGCTGCCTTATCGCTATTTACAGTTTCTCAGCTGGAAACTTTAGTAGCTGTGGAACAGTATTCTGAAACAAAATGTTTGCAGTGTGGAGTGTCCTCTTTAGTGTTCTAGTCGGCCAGTCATGCTCTCCTCCAGGAGATTCCATTCCATTACCCTTTCCACCTGGTCCCACCACAACCATCACCCCCCAAAAAAGAACTAAACAATCAGCATTCCTATGGCCACTGAACGCATTCAGTCTTCCTTGGAGCCCTTCAGGGTTTCCCCACTAAAGATTTCTGTACTTCTCCAAAGTTTCCCCATGCCCGATGAGGGCTCCCCCTTCTGCTTGGTGGTGGTGCTTTGGCTACATAAACAGCGGCACCCACCTCTAAATATTGGAAATAGGAGGAATTGTGAAGGAAGAAAACGCAAAACTAACCTGAGCAGCAGGCGCTGTTCAATCAAATGTGGTGCTGAATGGAGTGTCCATAAACCAATGAAAGAAAAGGAATTCTTTTCAGAAACTGCATATATGTGCTGCAGAGTCATCTATGCATGCTGCTATATATATATAAATAAAGGCACCTGGAAGTAAGAAGTAATGCCATTTGTTTTTTCTTCCAATTCAGTGCAGTCAGAACTAAAACAATTCTAGAGGCACTGGATGCATTCTCTACCTCGCTTCTCACTTAATGCATTTATGATTACAACTCCTGCTGCTCAACTGCTGCTTGCATTGCTGTTTTGCCTGCCAGCTGCTACTTCTAGGCTTCTTTCATCTGGTCATTGTATTGTCCTAAGATAGCAGCTGCGATAAGCTGCATCAAGGTAGAGCTTTTGCTTGTATTTGTATTTAATAGGCTCTCCAGCAGTAAGGCCCATATGCAGATATGCACTACTATTCTTTGCAAAAGAAATGGCTGAGAGCCAACAGTTTTGTTTACCTCTTTGATCTGTAAGTTATAATTATACTATTACTGCTGCTATCTATGTTGCTGAACAGTCAGAGGCTGCACATGCAGAGGCAATTATGCAGTTTGGGAATAGCAAGGATCTGCTCTGTTTCTCCAAGCAATTAAATGGGGCAACCTTTAGCTGCCCTTCTAATCGGATTAAATTAATAATTTGCTATTCTGTTTTGACTTGCATTGTTTCATTAGATTTCAAGAAAATCAGTATTTTATTATATTGGCTTGTATGTACCGGTTTCACTCTGTGCGCCATTGACATGCTAGTGTCCAGTGAGCTTAGAATACTTGTAGATTCCACAAACTCTTAGGCTGTGCTTTTTGCATTGGGAGTGGGGTGGGGTGGAGGAGAGAGTATATTTCCAAATATACCCAAGAGGGGACCATCCTTCTGCAAATCATATTCATTTCTTCATGCTACTTTTGCAGTTCCCCTTGATATAGGTAAATGGGAACGCTATAAGAACAGAGCAGACAACTTCCTAGTATATTATGCCCTAAAAGTACAGGCCATTGTGGAATGGTATCTTAATCTATACTGCATGTGAGAGTGGATATGATTGCAGCAGGTCAGGAGTAATGGGAATTGTAGTCCAAACTGTATGGAGGACACCAGATTCAGGAAGCTGGTACAGTAGTGGGAGTACAAAGTATACTGAGAAGTCAGAAGGCTCTATTTCAATGAAAACTGGGCAAAAATGTTTTTCTGTGCATTGGGTGGCATTCAGTTAAGCTTTACTCAGAGTAGACCCATTGAAATTAATGGACATGACTAAGTTAGGTCTGTTAAATTTAATGAGTCAAATTGAATATCATCCATTGTTACCTGATTCAGTATTCTTTTTCTTAAAAAACAAAAAACAAAATGTGGACTCATGAAGCTTTCCTGTAGCCAGAGAAATCAAGATTTCAGTTTCCGTGGCTCAGGGGTTCTTAAACTGTGGTCCATGGATCCCCTAGCATGGAAGGGTTTGGGGGCACATACACAAAATGAAGCAGTAACATTAATTGTATGCACAATTCTCTGTGCATGTGTTTCTGTGCAGTTTTCTGGGAAGGCGGTCTGTAGCTTTCATCAGATTCTCAAAGGGGTCTCTGACCCAGAAAAGGTTAAGAACCGCTTCTCTAGCTTAAAAAAAAGAGCAAGCAATAAGCTGTGATATCCTTATCAGGTCGTGCTGTTAATGGGAGATGCACAAATGCCAGATCCACAAATAAGACCATTCTAAAACTGGGTACGTATTGTGCAGTTGTTACAATGAGAACTAATGGCTGCACTCCCACTTCCATGTGCTGTTTCCTTGCCCTGTGCCATCAGGTTCTGTTTTGATGCCAAAAGGGCAGGAAGAGTGGGGTGAGCCAGAGGGAATGTTTTCATACCCATGTGCCGCAGCATGAGTAGCAGCAGGAAAGAGCACAGCTGCATTCTGTAGTAGCTCAGGAACATGAGGCTCATTTTAGCTGTGTGTTTCTTGGAAAGCCATTGCAGACCAGCAAGAGTGTTCAAATATGCTTCATACTGGTTCCAGATGTGGCAGGGAATAGAGACCCTGCAAATGTACAGTGCAACCCTATGTGTATTTTCTCTGAAGTACATTCAACTGAGTTCAGCGGGGCTTATCCCTCTCCCTGGTAGCCGTGCTTAACACTTAGCCGTGCAGCCTAACAGTGCAACCCTACAAATATCTACATATTTGAGAGGTTATTTCCTTTTCCTCAGTTGCAAAGAAAATCAATGGCATTGTCCAGCCAAATGGCAGCTGTTAATGCTCTGCCAACAGAAGTCAAGAGATGTCGCACATAAAATGTTTTTTTTATGGCATGGCTATTGCAACTGGAGTGAATATGCTAGAATAAACATTGGATTTCAGCTATTATGCATGTTCTCGGCCAGCCAATGGAGTCTGGCAAGTTAAGGAAATTCAAGCAATCCACATGCCAGGATGGTGCTGGGGTTTTCCCCAACTTGTTCAAGAATTTGCACATTTGAGCTTGTTTCGTCTTGGATTTGAATGATACAAAATGCTTTGCAATTTTGTAAGAAATAGATTAACTAGTTTAATGTATACCTAGAGAACCAATTTTTATAATTGTCATCAGCATGGGAACAGGGGGGGAATGTAGCTAGATAGTTATCACTTAAAATGCAAGTGTTAAAAATTTGTCTGGTGATAAATCAGCAATGTGCAGAGTAAATATCTATAAAATTTTATGATGCTTTAAAATGAACACATAAGCATTTCTTCCAAGGTTTATTCTCTGATCATTTCAGTGGGATTGGCCTAATTATAAATTATTATTATTTTATCAATTCAATTATTTTAAAATTACATTTTCATTATGACATTTTTGTTTTGGATCAGATTGTTATAAAGTGTACGATATTTGTTGCTTCTCCAGCTTGTAAATTGTCTTGTTTATATTAATATAGAAAGGCGGTATACAAATTAGAAGTGAAATATATAACAATATGAAAGCAAATTGTGTTCTGACACGACATTGGGGGATGTTATCTTTTTAAATATCCAGTTGCAGACTATATATTTATTCTTCATAATGCTTTTTGACCAGATTTATAAACGTGCTTCCCCCCACTCTCTTATCATCCTATATGTGACTACTCAGAAATTCAGCCCCATTGCACCCACTTGCTCCCAGGTAAGTTATGCTGCAGAAATAATTAAAAGCCAGTAATTACTTCCCTCAAACAGTTGGCTCTGACTCTGATCCTCCAATCAGTTACTTTATAGTGATCTCATGGCTCCTTTGGGATAAGAGGGAGTCAAGAGGGTTATGTTTAAAGGACTTACCGGTAGGTAGGTGGGGTTTTCCTGCTTCTAGCAGCAGCTCAAGACTAGTGGTGGGTTTTGGATAGAGCTTGCCTGGAGCCTCAGACACTGTTCATCTTCAGACACTGACGAACAGATCAGGTTTGCCTGGATTCTGATCTACTGTAGATCCTATATTGCAGGGAAGTCTCAGTGTGGGCTTTAAAAAACAAAACAAAACCCTTTCACAACACAAAAAGCCTTGTGGGCTTGAACAATCTTACTTTTGTCTTTTGAAAAGATCAGAACAACTTTTTTACCACTGCAGGGTGACTTTCCGTAGTCTCTTTGTAGTAGCTGTGAACATGAAATAAGATCATAAATTCAGCTCCATGCTGGGCTTGTAGGGGGAACACAAGTGCAGCAAAATTGCTTTTTTGAGGTTTGAAATCTTGTTCGTGGTATCATGCTTTTTTCCTTTTTCCTTTTTTTTTTTTTACAACTTATAAGGTGTATCAGATTCATAGTATTTTTCTATTACATCACATATGTATGATTAGTCACCCAGCAAGGTGAACATAGTTCAGGTAACACTGTGCATGATTCCCTTCCTCTTTTGCATACAAACAGTTTATTAACCCAGTGGTCATGCCATATTTGGCCAATTTGTTTCTTTTGGCTTGGTGGTCAAAAGTTGTTCAGGCCTTTGTTGGGGGTATGTGTGGGAAAATCATACTTCACTGTGCAAAGCTACTTGGGTGTAAGTACTATGGAATTCATTGGGATGAATTTGTGAGTAAGCAAGCACAGGATTGGGGCACATATCCCTTCCAGATTTGCAGTTCTCTGATGGCCAATTCCCACTTTACATTATGGACCTGGGGATGGATGACTAAGGACAAATGGTGCACCAAGAGGAAACCAATTGAGATGAGTAGCCTGCATCATTTAATGTCCTTTACGAACAGATCAAGATGGTTGCTCAATGAATAGCCATAATCGTCTAATCTCCCAGCAAACCAGTCAGAATGAATGCACAATAGACAGGATGTCTGGAAGCACTCCAAAAGAGAAGTGGATGGTATCTATATAATTTACTTGTGAGTTTTGTACAGGAATATCCATGTTTGAGTAAAAAAGTGAAAAACTGAAAATTGGCTCAGAATTTGGATAGCACAACCAGTAATTCCATGCCCGTGAGGAACATTGTTTCCCTTTCTTGGAGTACAATTAAACAATATGTAATGAGGATCTTCCCACTGTCAGGCATAAAAGGTGAAATTTTGCTATGCATATAGAAGGCAGCCCACATAGAATCATAAAATTGTAGAGTTGGAAGGGACCCCGAGGATCATCTAGTCCACACATGCCCTGCAATGCAGGAATATGCAGCTGTCCCATATGGAGACTGAAGCTGCAACCGTGGCGTTATCAGCACCATGCTCTAACCACAAGGGGTCACAGACTCTTATTTGGAAATAGTTGATTAGTTGCTGAAGGAAAAATCTCTCTTTAATATGAGGCCATAAACAAGCATTTTAAAAGGCTCAACCTTATGATCAAATAGAATGAACCCTCACCAATTCCTTTGTTAGTAATAAGCGTGACTGAAAAAGAATTTTGCACAAAAGATATCTAAGCTGAAGAAAACGGCCCTCCTGTGTTAACATTAGTTCTAAGTGGATTTCTCTTCCATTCATGAGTACTTAAATATCTGTGAAATCAATTTTATTGCCATAGTTAAAAAGGTTTCTTTCCCCCGGTATGTCACACACTGGCGGTTGTATTTATTTTCTGTCCTAGCTGCACCTATAGAAATCAGCTGCATTCCCTCTGTATATATGGACAGGTTCTACTCCCTCCATATATTTCTGCCTTCAGGTGGATTTACTTTGGGTATCATAGCTGTTGGAATGCAAGTAATGAAGTTAATAGGAGAGAATCAGTAACTCTGTTCTAAGGTTTTCTTTCCTGTTCAAAATCTCAGGGTAATCTGTTTTGGAATGGAATAATGGAATAACTTGCTTTTACGGCTTCATCAGAATTTTAATGACAAGCAAATTTAATGACTATTTGAGCAAACCCATTTGGAACCTAAATTGCCTTTAGGTTGGACACAGTTGCCTCTCCCAGACACATATTAATTTCATTTGGATTTCCGAATGAGCAAAATTGCATCTGCTAGGCATTTGCTCCCCATTTTCTGTAATAATGTGCATAGACATGCATTTGATATAGAAAACATGATGGATGGTGTAAATGTAACCCACCAAGTTTAAGTTAATTGTGGGGTTGCTCTTATGCATAATTAACAGTGCAATGCAAATGTGCATAGCCGATCCCTTGGTTGCCTGTGGCAAATAAAGAATTGCCTTTGGGCAAGCAGACAAGGAAGTTTGCAGCTTTGGAGCCAAATATGATTACTTTAGATAAGTGTGAGTAGGTGGAACACCTAACTTTTGTGGGCTTGTTTGTAAGTAGTTCCTAATACTGTGGAAAAACAGATGGACTAGTAAGTTTATCCAAATACTTTGTCACCCTGCCAAAGTCCTGTTGCGTTGAACAGCGGAAGAATGAAAAGTTGCTCCCCCATTTGTTCTATAACGATAGGCATGACACTCGAAAGTACTAATATATCCTATCAGGGCTAAAAATAAAAGCAACATTTGTCTTAATAGAGCCTGGGAAATATTGATTCACTTAGAAAGAAGCTATGTTCATCATCTATGGTCCAATGCTGTGAGGTGCTCTGTGCCTTTCAAGTCATGCTAACAGATGCAGACTGGGGTTCTTGGCATTTCCACACACACAACCTAAACAAGAACTTTTCTTTCCAGTAAATAGATGGGTTAAAATGAGAATGGGGGACTGTGTTTAAACGTGGTTAGTTCTGTTAATTAACAGTCCTTTCCCTCTATTGCAGCTTTCTTCCTGCATCTACTTGTCTTGGCTCTAATTGCCTTTAATTCTAATTAAATAGGAGAGGATCTAATTTATCCTTCTTCTTAAATACAGAAGCACTTGCTCCAATTCATCTTGGAAGTACGCATAGACAGAAGCAGGCCTGGCTGGATGGGAAATTGTATATGCAAATCAGTGCTCTG
Organism: Lacerta agilis; assembly: GCF_009819535.1. Classification (NCBI taxonomy): domain Eukaryota; kingdom Metazoa; phylum Chordata; class Lepidosauria; order Squamata; family Lacertidae; genus Lacerta; species Lacerta agilis. The sequence goes on from NC_046318.1 coordinate 26,342,315, forward strand.
TATATATGGCTTTTGGGGGGGGGGGGAGTTAGAATCCTACAGGTCAGTTGTCAAGAAAACAGAATGGAGAAGGGAATAGATTTATTCTCTCCTGTCCCATTCTCACTCCTTTGTCAGACATGGACATCTGATTTGTGGGATTTTGGTTTTTCTTATAGGACTTGCATGCACATAACTTCATGTACTCATACCCAGGGCACTTCATGCACTCTTTTCAGTTTCAATTGGTTTTTCAGGCCAGATGTACCCCATGCAGTAAATGGTCAGTCAGGGATGGGAGCAGCTCCTGGCATGCTTGGGCAAGTAGCAGGACCAGGGTGCCCTGGCATGACCCAAAACTGACACTTGTCCCCACTCACCCCCCCATTTAAAAATGATGTCCAGCCTAATGCTCTAAGCAATGCCAGGCAGCTGGGTCTTGCTGTCATTTTAATTTCTTTCTGCAATGCCCCATTTTCCTTTGCTTTGGGGTATTCCTAGACCCAGCCATCTAGTTCTGTTCTGCCTGCAGCATCCCATCATTGCCAGGACTCACCATCAGAGGAGGGAGCCTACCAGAGGGCACTTTGCTCTGGTCTCCTCAAACCCAGAGTCAGCCCTGGGGTGCATCCTGTGCTGTGAGCTGGGGGTAGGAGACTGTGAGGCAGGAGTTAGTTAAGAGGCCAAAGTAGATGAAAGCCAGGAATGCCTTCAAGTAGCAAAGGATTAAGGTTGGAGACCATTTCTGAAGTGCCTAAAATGTACGCCCATAGACAGGGAAAACCAGGTTGAGTCAGGATGAATTAGTTCGCAACCTCATCAAATCCAGGGGCTCAAAAGTTGCTGTTAGGCTTTGGTGTAAAGATATCATACAATATATTTTGTACTTTGTGGAACATCTCTCTCATGACATGGCTAGCCATTCCCCCCACCCCCAGCTGTCACTATCATTAGATTATATTTCTACCAATGCAATCAAGTAATAGTGAAAGCCTTAATATTAGATTATAATTCTGTATTTAAACAAACAAACAAAATGGCCATGATCAAACATTAAGCACCTTTGGTTTTCATTGATTTCAGTGGAAGAGGGAGAGGAAGTAAAACAGGACTCTCTGACAATTTGGGCTATATAGAAAGCTCCAAAGAAGATGGCCCAAGTTTGACGAAACTCAACAAAGACATTGCCTTGTTGTCTGCCATTAACTTAAGTCTCATTGCTTTGAAAGGAACTTAGTTGCAAGGAGTAAACATTAGGAAGAACTTTCTGATAGTAAGGGCTTGTCCGCACTTCTGCTTGTCCCACCACCTCTCCCCAAGGAAACCTCTTTTCTGCAAATGCCAATCATGTGTTTTCCATGGATTTATTTTATTTGCTTTATTTCATAAAATTGATACACCACTTGATTAAGAAAAAAACCCCCACAAAGCGGTTTAAACAAGACAAGACAATCAAGGGGGGGGGGGATCACAATCCTACTTTAAAACATACAAAAGCTCTGATTCAGCAATAATGAGTGAGTTTTCCTGGGGAAAATCAAGGGGCAAACACAAAACTGTTCGGACCTGTGCTTTCAAGACACAGGACAAGTGGAAGTGTGGACAAGCCGTTACCGTGAAATGGACTACCACAGAAGGTGGTGGACTCTCATTTATTGGAGGTTTGTCAGAGATTCTTTGGCTGCATTGCATTTCAGAGGGTTGCATTGAGGTCCCTTCCAACTCTACAGTTCTGTGGTTCCATGACTAATTTTAGCTCAGCTGGTGCTCTCAGTGTTTCTATTAGTCATCTCTTAGTCAAGATGGAGGTGGGGGAACTGATGTCTTTCAAACCTTGTTGGGCTCCAACTCCCACCAGTCCTGGCCAGCAAGGCCAATGGTCAGGGCTGGTGGGATCCATCTGTCTCAAGAGACAATGGAGTACATCTCTGGGGGAGATGTTAAACTGCTGTGTTAGCAACACTGAAGTTACCTGCCTGGGGTGCAAGCCTGCGCAGTGTGTGTGGAGGTCCTGGGCTGCCCAGATCACAAGACCCCACTCTTGGCTTCACTGTCGTCGTCCAAAGGAAAGAAGGGCAATAAGTTTGGCACCAGCTTGGTTGCAGGTGTTGCCAGAAGGAGGCATACAAGGTGCCATCCAATCACCTTAGCGACGGCACTCTGGATTTGTGGAGGGTTTACTCCTTAGCATCTGGTGTTTTGTGAGAGTAACTGCTATTTTTTATTTGTAGCTACTGTTCGTTGCTTTTCCATTGGCTGCAATACTCTCATTTTGTGCTCCAAAAGTCCAAGTGACTCCATATTACATTAGTGTAGGTCCTACACGTCATAGTCCAGGACCCAGCCACTTCTTTGACATTGTACCAAATTATACCTTTCCCACCCTTGGTAAGGTGCATATATGATGTCACCTTTTGATATTGCATTTGGATAAACCAGAAGCTTACATCTCTGGACAATGGGCAGGGGTTGCTGTGTCCCCTTAAGCCTTTGTTTTATGTGTTAGTGAAGGGAACTTATAGGCTTAAATGATCGCTGTGATAAAAGGCTGAATAATCTTTCAGGTCCTTTCCTGAATCCAATTCAGGCTTCAGTCTTGCAGGCAATTAGTACTGTTCCATTATCTTCAGGGGGATTTTAGGAGCCTAGCTTTGTACTGAGATTGCCTGTGTGAGTGATGGCTTCTACTCTTTGCCTCTTCTGTCTTTGTGGACATGGTAAGGAAGGAAGGCTAAGTGACCAGACTGGATTTAACAGGAGCAATGTTCCACTTCTTCTTAAAGCAACCTGGCATGTTCATTCAATCGTGAATCGTTTTCATTTTGTCGTAGCACCACAATTATGGAGTAGTGAATCATTAGAGGTGAGCTGCTAGAATTTCGATGTATGTGTGGCAGATGGTTCCTGTACAACAGTGGGGTCCCAGTCCAAATTTTGCACTCTGATCATTCAAGTGGAAGAAGCCCAACAGAAGTGTTCCACAGGTTGTAAATTCCCAAAATCCTATGCCAGGTTTCTTGTACTGTAGTACACTTCCGATCAAGACCCTTTAGGTACATTGTTGAAGCAAACTGCTTCCACTTTTCAGGCAGCTGAAGACTGGGCTGCTAATATCACAACGTATCACTTTGTGCTGATTTACTTACAGTTTCACACTTCTCTTGGGCATGGATAAGAGAAGATGGAAAGAGCAGAGAATGCATTTTTAGTGCCTTAAAATAAAACAAAGATGAAAAGCTGTAATTAAAAGGCAACCATAGAAACCTACATATTTGCTTTCATCAAAGCCCAAGGCCAAGAATAGTGGATTGTGCTGGCAATTAAATGCTAGTGATTTTTAGGACTGAATGTTAGTCAATAGTAGACGACCCCCCCCCCCCAACATACAATTTGAGAGCAATTAGTGTGATAAGAGGCAAATCTTATGGTATATGAGGCTGTTAATTCTACTACCCTCTTGCCTGATGCTCTCCAGCTCCCATCAGCCCCAGTCTGTGGTGACTGGGTTTGATGGAGTTGTAGACCAAAAACATTTGGAGAGTGCCAGCTAGAGGAAGTCTGCCTCATGGTATGAAGAATGCTTCAGCTAATGTTTGGGGCCATCCTGCAGATGGAAAGTTGGAAAACCCTTCTATTTTTCATTTACTGTAACTAAATAACACATTGCTTTTGGGAAAGGCCATAAGGGTCTCTTCACACATTAGCCTTTCAAAGAGTACACTGAAAAATGTACAGTATGAGGTAGAAAACCTGGTGCCTGGAAACTTTTTATCACTCATCAACCTGAGCGTAGGCTGAAGGCAAGCCAGAGTTTTTGCTATGTTTTTGCTAGTGCCTAACAAGGTAGGAGAAATCAGGATTTATTTAGAGACTGACTCATCAGCTAATGCTGCTTTTGGCAGTGAAATCACAACTCACTTAGAAGGTGCTGGTAGGTAGATGTGTCAGCCGCTGTAGGAGAGCAAAGCCATCCTTAAGTAAAGCTGGCTCAAAAAGGTCGTCATGATTTGTGATGGGTTAAACATATTGAAAGCTGTGCAGCTAAGTAAGCCAGAAACAGGAATACATGTTAGACTTGGGTATGGACTTCAGCTCAGCGATAAGAGCACTTGATTTGCACGCTGAAGATTCTGGTTTCAATTATCTGGCATTTCCACCTGGATTGCAGGTGATGGGAAACACAGATCTCTGCCTGAGACCCTGGAGAGTAGCTGCCAGTCAGAACAGACAATGCTGGCTTAGATGGACAACTAATCTGACCTGGTTTGAGGCAACTTCCTTTGTTCCCATTCGCCTATCATAATGTTGACCCAGCTTTATTATTTCCACGTGTTTCAGTTCTGTGTATCGGGAGCTAATTTGCTGCATAAGCTACAGATCTTTCAGGACATATTGCATGCCAGCTGCCCCAATCTCAAAGCGGTGCATGATTCCAGAGGTTCCAGTCACTTACCCAGGGTTCGTGTTTCCTTTGGAATGAGGTGCAGCAGAGACTGTGGTGTCTTTATGATAGATGATATCATATATATGGCCCTTGCTGTCCCCAAAGCTGCAGTCTAGGATTCAAACAGTAATAAAGCATCACTCTGACACTCTGGCTTCCCAGCCTGCTGCTTCCAGCTCACATCACTCAGCTCTCAAGTCTTTGTCTTTCTAACTACCAGTGAGGGGGGGGGGGTGCCTTTTGTTTCCAGTTTTTAATTAAACTCTATAACTGTCATGGCCATGGAAAGAACATTTTGAGCTGCTGTGGCATGATAAGAGGGGATGTCGGTTATTGTCACACGGAAGTTGTAGAATGCCAAACCCTCTTTCAAACCTAAAGCAAAGAGTGGTCCAGTGTTTGCTGGTGACCATTGTCTGGTCTTGTCTGGCAGAAGGCAGGGTTACCCACAGCAGGTGGAACCAGAGCCAATTACTTCCACTTTTGTCCCCATTCTTCTCCCTTGTGAGTTCTGAAAGGCGACACACTGTGACTGAGGAGGAGGAAGAGACTGGCAATGCCACCTCTTGCACCAGTTGCAAGTAAGGAGGCAGGCAGGTGAGGCCAGGCTGAGGTTGTTGGGTCAGTGGCCCATTCCCCCTAATGGACCAGCCACTACTGGGATGGTCCTTTGAAAAGCAAAAAGACTTTCCAACTTGGAAAGGGCACTTTTCCCTACAACAGCTAGGGAAAGAATAATATATGGGAAATATTGTAAATATTTTCTTTTATACATCTCCTGCATATTTCCTTATTTCCTTTTCTGGGTACAGCTGTTGTGTTTAGTATGAAGAGAAAAGCCCGTCGGTTGTATCCAACTAAGTTTTAGTAAGAGTAGACCCTCTTAAATAGAGAAAATAATCATCTCTATTAGTTTCAGTGGGTCTACTCTAAGTAGGCCTAACATTGGCTACAGCCCTGTAGGTTTGAACTATACGGTCCTCTTTCTTGGGGATAATCTCTAAGCACCATGGCTGTGATTATATGACATTTTGTTTCTTGGGCATAAAGGCAAATGGGGTGAGTGTCCCTCAGCAGTCCTTCCCTCCTGATCTATTGCACATGTTTTCATTCTGAAAGGGCTTAGTGGAAGTATAAATATGGCTGGGTCTCAATTCGACTGTGGGAAGGACCCGACCCTTGTCTCTCTTAAACCTTCGTGTAAGTTGCCAGGCATTGTGCACAGTGGGTTCCCTATATAATTAAGATCTGTTCCCTGATCCTGAAAAGCTCTGTGACAGCTCTGAGGAAAGGCAGAACGCTTAATATACTGTTCACTCCTGATTGCTGGGTTTTTGGAGGCCTTGGCTTTTTGCTTCACGCCTCTTTAAGCCTCCTCACTGAGCATTACGGGGACATGCTGCCATGAATCTGCATACCCCGGTGTTTTAGCCAAGCCATTATTTTTATTTCTATGTTTTGCCCATTTTTTTTTGGTACAGCTGTCTGGATATATTTATATGAATCCATAAAAGGCAGTTATTTCAGTCTATAAACTTAAACTACCCTGTTCCCAGGGGTTAACTGTTTCCTTTGAGCTATTCTCTCTGCGCTGCTCTTTACTTCCCACTGTAACCTGTTGTTTGCACTCTGCTTTGTTCTAAGGGCATCTTGCCCCACCTATTTCCTTCACTTAGGCACCTGCCTTATTCATTGGTGACTAGTGCCCATGGGGAGAAGGCAGGGAGGCTAGCAGTAGGTCGAGCCTGAGCCAGTGGCAGGCAGAGCTGTCCCTAATTGGTTGCAAGTAAGATGGCAAGCTAGTGAGCATATTGCAGTTGGCAAGGCAAGGCCCCATTCACCACCCTAATGGGCCAGCCTCCATTCACCCTGTCCTATAATATTTCACTGGTGCAGAAATGAACTTGAACTTGCATGGCTGCAGCAGCAGCATCTCATGTGAGGTGTGCTTTCCATCCGGACTGGCTACCGCAGTCTCCCGGTACAACAGCCTCCTAAAGTATTTGGTACACTTATTAGCCAGCTCATATTAGTAAGATGGCGCCTCAGTTTCCTCCAGTTGTGTTTTCTCTTCTCCCCAGGCCACAGAGATACCTATCTCTGCTCCATTAGTTTTTGTGCCACGTAATGGGTGGTATCGAGTGGTGCTTCATGGCGAAAGACATCTCTTAGCTGAAGGCAGATGGAGGCAATTTTTAGATAGCCACACACACCCCTTGCAGCTCCCCGTGCTCCCCGTCAGTTCTGGAAGCTGTACAGTCCCTTACTTTGCAGTTGTATTACTGTGGAACCTAAGAGCAGTATTTACAAACTCCCGTGTGCTGTTCCTCAGGTACTGTATTGGCCGCCGAGAGAACAGGATGCTGGACTAGATAACCCATTGGCTCCATCCAGCAGGCTCATCTACTGCTGTTATGTTCTTATCCAATGACAAAGGAACGGGAATGCTGCAGAATGTGGGTGTTTGTAGACCAGTCTTTATGTCCTCCTTCTGCATGCAAGTTACCTGTAGCATCTGCTCAATGCCTTTGTCTTCAAATGCCGAAACATTCCCCCCCCCCCATTTAATCTTCATTTACCCTTTCTAGGGGGAGATATCATACATAAAAAAAACAAAATCTGTTGCCAATGACTCATCTGTGATGTCTGACCAAGTCATTAATAATATTAGGGCTCCCCCATCTGGACCTTAGGTCTTAAATCTGATTTTAAAAGCAAGTCCTGAAGAGCGTGGTCAATGACCTACATGCTACATTGAGAGGTTTAGCTGTAGGATTTCTGCTGCCAGGGCTACAGAACCTTTTCCAGCACAAGGTCCACATTCCCTTATGGGGACCACATGAGTGGTGGGCAGGACTAGGTGCAGAAGACAGGTGTGTGATTTTCCCCATTGTATATTAGATTACATTACATTCCAGTCAGGCAAAGCCAGAGGTTTTCACACATACACATACACACCGCTTCAGGCAAGCAAATATATTATCACAGTTCAAAGCCACCTTCTAGCCAGGCAAAAGCACTCTTGGAGGGTGTGGCCTGTGATCTGTGGAGAGTTCTGAGGGCCAAACAGGGAGGCTTGGAGGGCCGCATCTCTGATCTGTCCCACTGACCTCTCTCAGCCACATGCTTTTGCAAGCTAGCCACTGTCCCAGTTGTCAATCAGTTCCTTCAATCAAAGCTTCCCTTTGAACATATATGTGCAAAAACAGTATTGCTGCTTCTTGAAGAGAAAACTAGATATTTATTTTAACCATATATCTATATTTCCTGTTACCATTTGCTCAAAGTTTTGGCAGATTTAACTTGTTTTTAGGAAATCGCCTGATGATTACAATTTAAAAAAATATGGCAGGAGACTGAAACAGAGTTGGGGAGGATTTAAGCTGGCCACGTAGCAATGCTAAACCATTTAATTTAACAGTTTTCAGACTGGTAGAATATGATGCTTTCGCATTGATCCATAATTATTGTCACATGTTCCACATAATCATTGTTCCAGTGTAGCAGATTTTCTCAGCTATGCAAGAAGAAATAGAAGGAAAGTAGGATTAATTGTCCCCTTTGAGCTATAGAGATCCCTGTTTATCACAAACAGTATTAGGCTTTTTTGGGATTAGAAGTCCTGCAGCTAAGGATAAATCATTATTTCTTGTCTAATTCCCCTAATTTCAACTGCTTTGTCAATGAATTGTGAAAATTATGCTCACAGCAACTGCTAGATAGATATTTGACAATTCACAAAGGCTTTGCTCTTGCATTTGCCAAGTTGAAGTTATGATCTACAAATAGTTTCCAGTTGAAGCTATGATGTAACTAGGGTGCTGCTTTAGTCCAAAAGCACAAGGAGCCAATATCGCTATGAAGACTGCAGCAGTAGCACCAGATGTAGTGCAACAGCACCAGGCAAAACGGTGCCTTGAACAGACAGGCAGACATAAATGAGTTTCTCCAACCCTGGAATCACTGCAGTCACTTGTGAGAGGTTGTGGCATGCAGAGGTTCTGTTCTCCTATCCAGACAATGATAAAAATGCCATGGTCCTAGCATTTACACCTGGTCTGGCCTATCCAGAGGCTAGATACAGCTGATGTATCCCTGCCCCAGAAGGGTTCTAAGTACATCCGTCCAGTTTTCAGTCCCAAAAGGCCTCTGATTTAAGCCCTGTATCTCTGTTCTCGCAGGTATAATAATACAGAGCTATCATTTTGTAGCTGCCACTGTTGGAGAGATCCGTTTGCTGGGGGCATAATGTGTTCCAGCTGTGCCAAGTTTCTGACACAGTACTATTCCGCCATTTTGTAAGCTATGCATATAATGGACTAGAATTCTCTGGGCAGTATGCAGCAAGGACTTTGTTGTTTGCACAATGGAACATCCCCCTCCCTGCTCACCCCTCTGCAATCCTAACTCTGTCCTGGGAGTTTCCCCAATTGTTATTATTTATTGAATTCATATACTGTACCGCCCTATACCCGGAGGTCTCAGAGCCCCAATCCTCTAGAGCAAATATGGGGATGCGGCAGGGGCGAAAGGAGAGAGGACAGGGAGGGGAAGATTCGCTTGCATTAATGGAACTTCTTTATTGGATACTGTCCATCAACACTTGATTTTATGGGCCAGCTTTTTCCCTTTTCATCAGCTGGCCTGATTTTTGGGATCCCAGCATATGGGGCTGAGGTGTTGCCTTCAGAGATCTGTATGTTCTGAGCAGGGAACAACCAGCACCTGTTATTGGCACACCTCTTTCTTTCTTTACTAAACAAATATCAATTAAAAGCAGTAAATTGTTAGAGCCAGCATCACTCTATATGAGCAATTTTAGTTTCACCATCTGCTGGGAATTCAGCAAACACAACACAATATTAATCAAAACACACCCTGAAATTCTGTTCATTAATTAATGAAATCTGATGGATATAATGCTGCATATACATTAAGTGGCATGCAACACATAATTAGAAGTGATTTTTAAAAAAAAAACAACAACAAAAAAATCCGGAGATGACAGTTCTGATAAATGTTATAAATAATTCATTTATCAGTGTCAAAAAAAAAAAGCCATGATCCAGCAATAGTTAAGTAGTTTTAAGTTCCTTTTATTTTAGTGGAATGTGGTTGAGTGTAACTTTCCTGTTAAAATCAGTGGGTGTTAAGGAAGTGCTACTTCTGTTAAAATCTGTGGGACATAAAAATGCAGAATCATACCCTTAAAGGATCTGTGGGAAATGGTTGGTAGGGCTGCAATGGATGTTGTTGGCATCCACCTGTCCCGAGAGACAATGGTTTGCACCTCCAGAGGTGAAGTCAAACCATTGCATTAGCAGCACCAAAGTGACCTCCCTGGGGCACAAGCCTGGGCAGTGTGTATGGGGGTCTTGGGCTGCCCAGGCGAGTCTCACAACATCCAGAGGATTGCAGGTTCCCCTACTCTGCTGCAGGTAGACCAACTTATGTTTGAGGCTTAGCCCCCCACCACCCACCCCAGATCAAGCCAGGGTTTGGGTGTTACAGAAAACCTCTCCCAGTCTCATATTTCATGCTATACTTTCACCACCATAATGAAACTGCAAGAGATGCCATTTGTTCAAAAGTGCTGGCTCGTGATGAAATTATTCACGGTGTGTTTATTTAGCACTCAAGGGAAACCCACTGCAAACTAAAAACCCTTACTACTATGGTATAGTAAATCAGATCTGGCCACGTATTCCGTCTTCCACTGTGACTGTCCACCTAGCTGGGTTTTAAAATAAGATTTCCACTGTCACTCTTGCACGACAATGATGCTGTTTAATTCATATGTGATTGAAATGCTGCTCTTCTTTTATTTTTAAGAGAGAGGTGGGATTTATTTGAGGGCTTTGTCTCGTGATTTCCTTTTGTTTTTCCACAGTGGTCCCAAGGTGTTGAACAACAAACAGTGCAGATGTGCATTTCATAAAAAGAGCATGGAAAAAGCTAACAACCAAATGCTCACCAGCAATCCCAGGAGTTTCTATTGTTCAGTCACTGAAAATAGCACAGAATCTTAAGGTTTTATCTGGCCTTCTGTTTACATTTAAATTAGCAGCATACACACAATTTCAGATGCAGCTTTGTGTAATATGCCTGTTTTGTAGTGCACGCCTATGCATGTCTACTCAGATATAAATCCCCTTAAGTACTAGAGACTTACTCTTCAGTAGGTGTACATAGTGCATATAGGATTGCAACCATGTATCCCAGGCCACATTTGCACCATACATTTAAAGCACTATCATGCCACTTTAACCATCATGGCTTCCCCCAAAGAATCCTGGGAACGCAGAGTTGTTAGCCAGAACTTACTCCCAGCACTTCAGGTGGGTGCCATTGCTAGTACAGTATAACAGAACAAGAGAGGCATTCATGGTGAGTTCCAGCACCTCTTTTTCTAGAAAAATAGCACTTGGTAGTAGGAGATCCTATATTCCCTCACAGTGCCACAATTCCGAGAGAACTTTAACGATTGTTCCCTCTTCCCAGGAAACTCTGGGAATTACAGGTCTCCGAGGGTAATAGTGGTGTCCCACCAACTCTCAGCACCCTTAAAAAAAACTGCAGTTCCCAGGATTCTTCGGGGAAAGCTATGGCAGTTAAAATGGTATCTGTGTGCTTTTAAATACCGTGTTTCTCCTAAAATAAGACACCGTCTTATTTTTTTTTCGCCCAACAAAACACAGTATGGCTTATTTTCAGGGGATGTCTTAGATTTTAACCGCGTCGCATCGGTATGCTGCATAGCCACGCCTCTCCAGGCTGTTTTAATGGGAGGTACCACGTCACTATGGCTTATTTTCGGGGTATGGCTTATTTTTGGGGAACGGCTTATATTTCGCAAATGCAAAGAAATCCTGCTATGGCTTATTTTATGGCTATGTCTTATTTTAGGAGAAACAGGGTATATGGCAAGGATGCAGCGAAAGTTCAGTGAGACTTACTCCTAGTGTCTGTTTGATGGGTTGTCAAAGGACAGTCCTCTTTTCTGATGGTGTCTGCTGTTTGAAGGACTCTTTGGTCCAAGACTCTTTGGTTCTTTTAAAGAACCAAAGGAAGGGAGAGCAGGGGCCCTGAAATTACCTATCAGCAGTTTATACATAAGTGGACAGTAAACTGGGCAGGCCCCCAGGCCACCTGCTTACAGTCTTCCCCACTATGGTGAGATTTGTTGTATTTCTGTTTAAATTATATTACTTATTTTCTAAATTTGCATAGGGACTTATAAATCAGCATATGGAAATTTTACCCAAATATGTGCCCTTGTTTCCTTTTTTATTCTACACCCTATTCTCAAATAAGTGTAGGATTGTAGCCACATTCAGTACACCTCAGTTGTGTTTCCTCTCTTTTGTATACTGTGAAATGTGTTCCTTCCTTCCTTGGGGTAATACTGTAAAATATCTGCAGAATGATGATTAAGGTTAACCAAGTAATAGTTTAAAATATGACTACATCACTCATACGCTGCAAGACATTAAATTCTCTCCCTTCAAGGAATAAAGCACTTGTTACTTTTGGTAATAAAGTGTTCTTTTTTAAAAAGAAGAAGAAGAAGAATTTATTTCCCAGTCATCAACGTTTTGTTTTGATTTCTTTTAATTTCCCCTCGTGTTAGCATTTCAAAGGGAACAGTACGAGTGTTTTATAGACTAAGAAAAAAAATATGGCTGTGGCTCAGAGAAGCTTGAATGACATAAAAACAGCTTACGGCACAAGTCCCGATTCAGACATGTTAAGCCCAGTGCTTTTTTTTCTAAAAAAATGTTTAGGGTTACTCTCATTTTTTACTCAAAAAAAATATCATTTTATAGTTCAAATCGGGGGAAATCAATACAATAAATGGACAAAAGTACAAAGATTCACAAAATGGTTACGGGTATGCGTACCCCCAGAAAAAAAGCACTGGTTAAGCCCAACATTGGCTAGGCTCAGAGCACCTTGCCAGCAAAAAGAAAGGGAAGAAAACGGAGAGTAGCAAAGTATCTGCATGCTCAGGAACTCACGTGATTTCATGATCTTGTTAAGCCAAAGTTCGCCTTAATAAATTGCACGAACCAACTCAGTGTGCATTCACTGTGCCTCTTTCCCTACCCCCTCCCAATAAGGTTGGTTACAATACCCGTCACCACTAGTTCCTCTAGAGTGCTACTGAAATATAAAGCATTAGCAAATATGCAAATGGAGGGGAGGACCCCTTAGAAACACCCTATCCTTCATTCTCTATGGTAGGGTAGGAGACTCCACTCTGGTTTAGTGCAGGGAGGTGGGGACTGCTCTATGATTACTGGTATACAGAAGAAGAAAAAAACTACAGAGGAAGAAGGTGAAAAAGGAAGAAAGGGAAGCGTAATAGAGTTTCTAGCCATTAGTAATAGTAGCAACAGTAGTAGTTCCTTCAGCAGAGCTCCCAAGATGGCTTGCAAAACAAGATAAAACGCACTAATACAATATCACAACAACATATTAAGTGAGAGAAAAGTTATTCTCAATTCCCCAAGTGATCTGAAAGTGAGCCCCAAGTGTTCCAAGAGTTTTAGAGATGTTCGTTGTTATTTTTAACCCTGTAGGCCATTTAAAAAATGAGCAACAGCCTAGGAATACGTTTAAAATAAAATGAATGACCTCCTGCATGTGTGTGTAGGCCATCCCAGACAGAACACTGCAGACAGAGCTTCCATGTGACCTGCTGTACAGTGCTTTTCAGTGGAGTCGGATGACACATTCAGCTGCCTTTCATCAAGTGTATAGCAATGAAAGAAATCCCATGTGTGATGTAGCCCATGTTCACTGCACATATTTTGCATGCAATTTGCATGGATATGTCAGACGCAGTCCTAATTAAAGGAATGAAAGGAGCAGAGCCGCCGTCATCAGTGGAAAACGTCCAAGGCGACTTTGAACGGAAAACGACCACAGGGCTGAAAGCTGCTGCCACAGAACCAGTCCGACACATCTGCAAAGAGAGAGAGTGCACATTATGATAATTAATTGGTTAATTTGAAGAGCCTTCTAAGTCACCTTTCAAAATGTAAATATCCATCCACATCAATGTACAAACTATAAACTATAAAAATGCCAGGATTTCCTGTTTAAAATGATAAAGCAGAAAGAGAAACAAAATCATGCCATGTCAAGCCAGCTGTCAAGGATTGCCAATGTGGCACCTGTAGCTGTTGTCGTGCCTACGAGCACCTCCTACTCTGACCCCCATAAAAAGTCTGAGTAAATATCCCCTTGGAAATCCACAACGCACAAGAGACTATTTGGTCTCCCTGCTCATCTCCTGTTTGTGCAGGCTTGGCAACACACATCCTTAAACAAGCCCACATTTCATGGGTTGCCAAGAATGGGCAACCTCCCTTCTGTCTGTTCTGCATGTGGAGAAGTGCAAAGAGCTTCTCTCAGTGAGCAAGTACAGTGGAAAATGATGTAGGTGCCCCACTCCTTTTATTGGGACTAGCTGATTAAGAGGGGCATGCCCACACCATTTTGTGGTCCCCAATCTCTCTCTGTGGGGGAGGGGCAAAGTCTGCACTGCTGTCTCCTGTTCCTACGCAGTCTTTTTCCCCTTTGTGTGTCCCCAGCGATAAACAATAAATGAGAGAAATGTTTTCTCTCCATCCCCCTCATCACTCCCACCAAGAAAGGAAGCTTGCAGGTTTGTGTGCTGCCCTGCCGCCCTTGCAGCTTCTCACCTTTTTCTTCCTGGTGCAGGCATTTCTGCGGCTGGTGCCACGCTCTTTTTATTAGAAGAGGTGGGCCAGCCATAGTCAACCACACTGTGTTGTCATGATGCTTGACTCTTCCTTTACATTCCTGCTGGTCTTCACTTATCCGAAGAGGTGTCACACCTCTTCTGATAAGTGGAGACCAGCTGGAACATAAGGTGCTGCTGAGTGGCAGTGGCAGGGCAGGGTACTGTCTGGCCACCCCAGAGGCATATGCAATCTCCTGCTCCCCCACCCACCCACCCACCCACCGCCATTCAAGGCCTGCAGTCATTTTGTGTTAAGCCACACATAGCAGCCTCTTTATATTATGCTGCACACTTGGTATCAGCTGTTTTGTATCTGGCACCCACAGAACTTTCTCAGAATTCCAAGTGTACCCGTTCACCCAAAAAGGTTGGCAATGCCTATATCATACAACCAAAGGCATAACCACAGCTCAAACCACATAGCGATAAGAAACTTGATTGTAGCAGCTTTCCTCGCCTTGGATTGTGATTGTAAAAGCTGGAGGCTGCAATCTCCTATATGTTTCCTTGAGAGTAAGCCCCAGGACTTACTTCCGAGTAAGCCTGCATAAGCGCAAGCTGCATCAATCAAGGTTCCTCCTTCAGTCAGTTTCATTTCTAAGGCATCCACACAAAAAGTGCACCGTCAACAGGAAGATTAAGATTTCTCTCTGCATGGAGCTGGACTCTGGGAGGAAGAAATCCAATAAAGCCTTTGGGAAATCATGACCTGTGTACTGATCCTATTTGCAGTCTTCACCAAGTCATTAGAGATGCTTAACAGATAGGTTTGCATAGAGGTTGGACTCCTTCAGTCTTTTTTCACATTAATTGATTGCCCCCTTCCACCCTCTTTCCCCTCCTTTCTTGTATTCCCCCCCTTCCCTTTTTGATACCATGAATGACATTTGAATTTGATTAGTAAGTTCCCTTTCCATAAATACAACCTAAATCTTCATTGTGAGTGCAATATATATTAGATGGTGAGAATTTTGAGGATGTAATAAGTTTTAAGAAGCATGTTCCTTTAAACCCAAAATGTCAATCAGCTGCAACTAACTGACTGAGTGTATCAGCTGCTTATTGATACTGAATTTGGCTCAGTTTTGTTTGTTTTAATGAATGAGCTAGAGGATGGGCATTACATGGGTACAGTGGTACCTCGGGTTACATACACTTCAGGTTACATACTCCGCTAACCCAGAAACAACGCTTCAGGTTAAGAACTTTGCTTCAGGATAAGAACAGAAATCGTGCTCTGGCGGCGCAGCGGCAGTGGGAGGTCCCATTAGCTAAAGTGGTGCTTCAGGTTAAGAACAGTTTCAGGTTAAGAACGGACCTCCAGAATGAATTAAGTACATAACCAGAGGTACCACTGTATTGCCCTTTTTAAATTGTGTTAATTTATGAGGACTAAGTGGCATACATAATAAGGCAACTCCACATTTGTTTTAGCCCTCCCCCATCACCCTCTCCTATCAACAGCTCTTGAGCAGAGGGGATGATCCTGATTTCAAATATTCCTTTCACACTGCAGTATCTGCTGGTGTGAATGCAATTTAGCATGACATGGCAGTATATAGGCACTGCAGTGCGAAGGGAGCATTGGAAATCGGGACAGAAGCATTACCTTCATAGTAATTAAAACTAATGCAACAAACTTCACATCTGAATGCAGCCCTAGTGACATCCTGGGAGGCATATTACTACAGCTGAACTCAAGGTGACAGAATAGAAGATGTTCTTGAATTTTGCTCTGGTCTCTTCTCCCGAATTCCTGTGTGTCACCTTGGCAACGCACCTTCCATTGGATGCAATGTCAGCACAAGTCTGCTGAGTTGTGAGACATTGTCTCTCATTTAGACAGCCACAAGAACAGCATAAATCTCTCTCCTTCTTCTTCTTCTTCTTCTTCTTCTTCTTCTTCTTCTTCTTCTTCCCCCTCAGTGGCTTTCTAGCTCAGCGATTCCTGCCAATATAATGAGCATGATAAAATTAAGCTCTACACACGGCCATAAGCCATCACAGATTTAATCCACCCAAACCAAACCCTTTTATAACTTGGTAGACTTATCTGAAAATAAGTCTAGGCTGCAGTCCTTGGCACTCTTCCCTGGGAGTAAACGCCCTGAATGTAGTGGGACTTCCTTTTGAGACCGATGTCTCCTCAGAAGTGAGCTGCTTTGAGTTAAGTGAGGCTTAACTTCCAGGTATGAATTGCTGCCTTAGTCTGTTGCAGCTGAAAGCACAAAGAATTTTATGGCACCCTAAAGTCTACCTGTGGGAGGATGTGCAGCCAAAATCACAAATGCATGATTGCTAGACAGTCACAAACAGAGGCAATGGCACCATGAAGTTTCAGAACTTGCATAGAGTGGACTCTATGATGTCATGCCCCCAAATCTGGTGGTGGGGAAAAGACAAAGGGTTAATCCCTACCTCTTCCATCCTGTCACTACAGTCTTTTTCCCACCTGCAACGGGGGAAGACATTTCTTTGCTTTCCTTCAGACAGCAATCTCCATTTTGAACTATGGATATTTGTATTGTTTAAGGATTATTGCCTGCCTGATTTTCATCACTCGTATCTGTTGAATCCTGGCAAGACTTTTTATGTGAGTAAACATGGTAATTTCTTGTTTACTAAACATTCTGAGAATGATTTCTTTTTAAGAGGGAAACATAAAACAGGGAGAAGATTGCTCCAGAAGGTTATGCAACCTTGCCCTAATAGCTTCTAGAGATAAGATGCACATGGATGGTGAATTTTAGCTCTGCTGAAATAGATGGGAAAGAGGAAGGATAATAACTAAATGAAATATCCTCTCCTACTCATCTAAATCCATCCAACACTAACAAGCTTATTATGGCAGAAACTTCTGTGGGCTGCAGCTCACTTTATGAGATGGAAGGCCCAAGTTCAGTGGCAGAGCATCTGAGTTGCCTGCAGAAGGTCTCAGGTTCAATTCCCTGGCATCTCCAGGTAGGGCCAAGAAAGATTATCCATTTGAAATCCCAGAGAGCTGTCAGTCAGTGTAGACAACACAGAAAGATCAATAGGTCTGACTCAGTGTAAGGCACCTTCCTATGGCCATGCAGAGGACTGTGCTGTACATATTTTTTTTTTCTTCCCCCTGCCAACTTACCGGTGTAGCATAATGGCTAGGAGAGCAAGCTACAAATCAAAAAGTCCTTTGTTCAATCTTGTCTTTGCCATGAGCCAAGTAGATGGCCCTAGGCAAGTGACACTCATGCTCTTAACCTTACCCTGTCTGCAGTATGGGGGGTAATAATATTGCCTTACCCTAACGGGGCTGTTGTAATGGTTACAACACTGGAAAGTGCTCTACTAATATTATGTTTCAGTAATATAATAATATTGTATAATGCTCAGTTTTTCTGTGATTATCCTCATTTTGCAGCTGATTGTTTGAGGCATAGGTGTTTAAATGTATCTGTTTTCCTCACACACCTTCCTTGACTCCTGATACCAGTTGGCATGATTCCAGTAGTTGTGATATGTTGACCTAATCGGAAGGGTTTTTTTTATTGTAGAATGAAGTGTTGTGTTGTATGGAAGTTATCGTTCACAGCCTTAATATTATTTTACTGAGATGTGGAGTATCAATATTTTGTGCGTGCAAATAAATAAAATAGAAGCAGACGGGTTCTGGCTAAGTTGTTTTCTCAAGGACAGATGCTGAGAATCGCTGTAGAAAGCATGTACACTATTGCTGCCCAAATCTGCTTTGCTGCCGCAACTTGATCCTTTTGCCTATCACCTTTGCCTCCTCTTTCTTTGTGTCCTTCCACAAAACTCGTATTTCCCCACAAACCCCTTGCTTAACCTTCTCCCCGCCCTGCAGTCTTCCTTCCCAATTCCAGCTGAGTATGTATGACCTACATTTCCTCAGATTACAGATGCCTTGTTAGCCTTCTTTCTTTCCTTCCTTCTGATCTCTTCCCATTTTTAAACTTCTAATTGTAAAATCCCTGGGACAGGGACCTAATTATGTTTGTTCTTGCTGTTGTTTATCCTGTGAATAAAGCATTGTTAATAGTACTGCATGCATGCATAAATATCTGTTCTTGATGTCCTTTTAGAAAACTCCTATCATCCACATCTTATCTTTCTTCTCCCCCTGCATCACAAACGTTCCCAGATTTCATTCACACTACTCCAAATTTTGCAATAGATCTCTTATGGAAAAACAGCACCAAAATGCACTCAAATATAAAAATTTAGAATAAAATATGTTATATTATGTACACTGAGATACAATATGAGTTGTATCCAACAATGGATGCACAATGGGACTTCCAAGCCCACTCCTCGCACACTGCCCCAATGTGCTCCAGAAGGTTGGGAAGAGGGACCAGGAACAGATGTGGGAGGCACAGGTGGTGTTGGGGAACGGACAGATAGAAGCTGTTCCCATTGAACAGGCAGAAGTTTTTGTGGCAATGGACAAATTGGTTGGATGCAACCCTACATATGATTTTTGTGGAAGGATGGAACAGACTTAAATGAACACAGATGTAGGAACATAGGAAGCTAACTTATGCCAAGTCAGACCATTGCTGTATCTAGCGTAGTGTTGCCTACATTGACTGGCAATGGTTCTCCAGGATATTCAGACAGGTTTTTCTCCCAGCCCTTCCTAGAGATGCCAGCCATTGAACCTGAGACCTTCTGCATGCAAAGCGATAGTGTGCTTGGAAAGATTGACCCATCCACCCCAGCTTTTCCGGTTATCGTTTCTCATGCATTCTAAATCCCTCCTTTTCTGTGGCTCTCCAATATGCTGAAATCTGTCATTAATGTAGTGACAAACAAGTGACATTGATAGGGGTATGGCAGTGGCTTGTAGAAGGCAACAAGGGATGGAGCTTTTGAGCTGAGAGTTGCTGTGCGCATAGCCCAATGGCTATTCTCTTTATTGCCAAAAATGTTTAAACAACATTTGCTAAGCAGAGAGAACTTTCCAAGTACAGTGATAAGAGGCTACATGTGAACCAAAAATGAAGAGGTAGCTGCCAACTGTCAGTCAAATGGTTTTCTATGTGATCACTGCACTGAATTTAAAATTGAAAAGGGTGTATGTTAAGTGGCATCAGTGAGTCACTGTGATGCGGATGACTCAACTCAGATCTTTGAAATTTCCATGCGAGGTGTAAGTGACAAGCACCCACAGCTAGCATCTCTGCACATTTCTAGGTAGCTAGAAGCGAACTGAAATATCAGGGCGATGAAGTGACATTTAAAAGTGGCATTAGCTGTGTCAGGAACAATAAGCAAAGGCTTTGCTGAGAGTTGCGCTTAAATTGAATATTAGATCTATCCACCCTGTTGTTGTGCTTTGAGTCTGTATAAGGGGAACAGAAGTCTAAATGGTCATTCACTAAAATGGTCCATTTCCTGTACCAGAGGGTAGCCAATGTGTGTGTTCCAGAGGTTGTTGGACTCCAGTTCCCATCATCCTTTGAGTATTGGCCATGATGGGAGTTGGAGTCCAAGAATATCTGGAGCACACCACATTGGTTATCCCCTGTCCTATATGATATAAGGGTCCTAAATAAACATAGGATAGAGTGCTGAAAAGTGAGCCTTGAATACCTTGAAGGTTAACTAGGTAGTGGAATAGCAAGATTGAATTATCTTGCTGCCCACTCCAAGATGGCTTCAGAGTTGCACTCAGTTTCCTATTTAAAAAAAAAAAAAACTTTTGCTGCTCATGAAGCTTTATCTTTAGTTCAAAGTGTGGGTGTTGTTTGATGTTCGTTTGTGGGTTGGGACTAAACTGTAATTTTCTTTCAAACAACCAAGTTTCTCAAATGTTTCAAAATGGCTTAACAGATAATAGCGCCCAGTACAATGCATTGCAAGATAAAAAGCGCAAATTTAATAAGACAATTATCCCAATGAGTCCTTCCATTATGTGCCATGAGTAGAAAATGGCACTGTAGTGGATACATCTGAGGACATCTCAGGATAAGAAATGGAACCACTGCTCTCCAAAATCATTGCTCAAGGCTCTTGTTTTCCATAGCATGCCAGTGAGCGTTTCCAAGATCACTATCTGCCAAGCATAACTGTACCAGGTTATCTTGAATTCTATGCTTACCCCTCACCTCTATGCAATAGTTGTACTAATAGTTATAATTCTTTTTGATTTAACCTGCTGATCAGCTACTCTTGCCTTCCTGGCTTGTTTGTTTGCACGATTATTGTATCGTGCTTTTATAGTTTTGTATTTTATTTTTAAACTGCTGGTCTATGACTGTAATCAGAGGCGTAGGAAGGTCAGGTGGTACCCGGTGTGGAAAATTTCTTGTCACCCCCCCCCCAAATTGATCCCCCCCTGCAAAAATGGTTTTACGCTATTTCATATTTTCTTACAAAGGAATAACAACAAGTAATAATAATAATAAAACTTTTATTTATATCCCGCCCTCCCCAGCCAAAGTCGGACTCAGGGTGGCTAACATTGGTATAAAATCAAACAATAATTAAATTACCTCCTAAAAACATCTCAGAATCAAATTAAAGTCTAATTAGATGGCTTTCCACAGGGTTAGGGTTGGGAACAGTAAGTGTTCTCTGAACTGAAATTTCAGCCTTCACGACATAGGAAAACAGCCAAGTAAACAGCTATTTTGGTGGAGGAGGGTCAAGATATTACCGATACGCATGAAATTTCATATATAGCTATATAATCCCTAGTATAGTAAGATAAGACCTTTGGAGCAGGCATTTAAAAAAAAGTTTTTTATGAACTGCCCTAGTAGGGCAGTAATTGTTCCTTGATAATTTGTCACCCCCTCCATTATGGAACATGGGGCGGACCGCCCCTACGCCCACCCCCGCTATGCCCCTGACTGTAATAAACCAATTGATTGATCCCTAACCTCATATTTTGTGACTCATTATAGCAATGTCCTATGTGTTACTCAGAAGTAGATCTCATTGTACTTAGGAGGCAATCCTATGGCAAGATCTGCCAGGATGAGCATCTGAGGATGCAGGAGATCTTTGCCAGCTGATTCTTGGCTAGGTCCGCAACCCTGGCTCAGCCAAAGATACTCATAAGTTGCTCTTCCTGGCTCAGTCAAGTGATGCAAGTTCACAAAAAAAGGCTTTCTGGGGGCTTTGGGGGTTTTGGGCTGCATCCTAAGCCCATTTAGTTTGGTTACATGACCTGGCAACCTGTTGTAGAACAATATTTTAAAGCAAGCTATGCCAGCATTTCTTTGGCTTGAGCCAGGTTTGTGGAGCTGACCTACACATTGTGACAGGGGTGGCTAACCTTTGGTCCTGCAGATGTTTCTGGACTGCAGCTCCCATCATCTCTTGCCGTTGACCTTGCTGCATCTGGAGGGCAACAGGTTAGCCAGCCCTGGCCATAATCCACATGGCAGAGTCCATCTGCATGACTTGCATCATAGAGGAAGGTTTCTGCCAACATCTGTCCCTGGGTGTGGGGAGCCATGGCATGGGGGCAGCTCCTGACCATGTTGGGAGCCAGCCAGCTCTTCATTGCTACACACTTGGCGAAATGTCGCTTTCAAGGTTCAAAGGTCCTGAAAAAAAAGTAATTACGAATTAGGAGGCTTTATCTCTTCTGTCTGAAGGGAAGATCCGAATATCTATAGTCTTCAGATTTAATAGAACTCCAGTTACAGTGTTTTTGCCAGAGGCAGAGGCAACAAATTAGAACATGTGGGAACAAAAGGGGGGGGGGGAATAAGAAAAAAAATGAAAGGCAGACAGGCAACAGCATTTCTGAATATAACCCTCAGAGGGCAATCTGGATGTGATGAGAAGTTGGCTGCTGAAAGCTGCAAACCAGCAACCCCAGCAGAATGAGAACTAAGTCATTGTGACCCTGGCAGCAACCCCTCCACCGCTTTTCCATATTTCTTCCTCCCCGCTTCTTGTTTGTAGAGTCAAAATGGAGTTGAGGCCAATTACCTTTCTCATATATATGTATATTCCTTGACAAATGGAAATATGCTAAGTTAAATGTTGCAGATCATGCTTTGCTTCTCTCTTTGTGACCCCCGCCCACACCTAGCTGAGCACAGTACGTGGGTTGCTGCATCTTCTTGTACCATTGCTTTTCATGGCTAATTCCTAAAGCGAGGAAGTGTTTTGAGCAGAAAAATGCCAATCAGGAAAAGCATGAAGCCAAGGCACAGGCAATTGGCACACTGCCCCACCTCATGCATGGGGTTTCCCCCATTTAGGATTTTTGGTTTTTTTAACATCAGGGTTGTGCCTAATATATCACTTGGTAACTTTTTCTGTTGGCACAAAGATTTACGTTTCCACAGTGCAACTTCCCCTCCCACCCCATAAACCTGTTCTGGGAGTTTCCCCAACCCAACCCTTCAGAGCAGATTTGGGAAGGGCACAGGGCACACACAGGGGAAGGCATGGGGAAGTTCCTTTACACAAGCATAAATCCTTGCACTGATGGAAGTAGCATACTGGATACCGCCCTGAGGCCATCACATTTTTTTGTGATAGCTTCCAGCTAAATAATGCAGGCTTAATTTTAGAATAGGAACATTTCTAGTTGAAAAGGAACGTCAATGACTTAATGACTCACATTGTGAGCTTAATGCAGAAGAAAATAATATCTTGGCCATTTAAGAATGGCAATAAGGTTCAAGAAAGTGAGCACCGTTATAAAGGTTTTGCTCTCGGTCACTAGGAAGCCTTTGCAATTAAAAGAGTTTTAGCCAATATGCCTTGCTAATTTCCAGTTTGTGTGTAGTCATGACAACTAGAAACATGCAGCTTTGAACTTAAGAATCTGCCGTTTCTGTTTTAAGCTACTTTGATGCTCGGCTGAGTGGTGCGATTATGACAATGTGGACGTTAAAACGGCATGGGGCTTTTTGGTTTTATACAGAAATCTATGCAGTTTTTTTATAGCTCTGATGGGCTCCATTAAACCACACAAGTAAGGAGGTTTGCCTTTGGAGGCTGGTGACATCAACAGCTGTGATACCTTGATTCCTTGACTTTTCTCCATGGTTGACAGCAAGTCCTTCTCCAAAGAGCTGTGCAACTTTCAGCTTCCGATACTCCTACTTGCTTGCTATTCTTAGCAAACCCCATTTCTGCAATCAATGACTTAGTGCAAAGCTTTTATGTTGTTTCTAGTTGTGGAGGAAATTTCTTTTCTTCTCTCCTACTCTTTTCCCCTTCTTCTACCTTTTAGACAAACACTTGTAGTTATTACCGCACACTTTTTTTTATCCAGGCAGTAATACTGTGATTGCTAAACACTGAGAGATGTTCTGTTTGATATTCTGTTTGCTGTCAAATGTGACTGTCTACGTACAAGGCAACGAGCCCTTCCCTTCTTGTTCTTTTCATTCCAGATGCTAATGTAAGGGATGCTGCTGGAAGGTTGGAAGAGGGGCTTTGAAATTTGAATTCCCCCTGTTCACAAAGCCCAGCCCCCTTTAAATTGTGGGTCAGCTCAAAAATGGGGCTTGCCACTGCCTATTCTTGCAGATCATTCCTGTAAGGGAGCATGGGAATTGTAGTTCCTTCTGTCTGGAGAATCGACAGAAGCTATTAATTAACAGAGCCTTGTAGCACAGTGACAGAGCATCTGCTTTGTATAATGAAGGGTAGCTCAGTTGTTTAGGGTGTGGTGCTGATAATGCCAAGATTGCAAGTTCGATCCCTCTATGGGACAGCTGCATATTCCTGCATTTCAGGGGGTTGGACTAGATGATCCTCAGGATCCCTTCCTACTCTACAATTCTAGGAAGGTCCTAGATTCCATCCCTGGCATCTCCAGGGAGGGCTGGAAGACATTTGTGTCTGAATCCCTGGGAAGTCACTGCCTGGCCTTGTTACCAGGACTGAGCTAGATGGACCAATGATCTGACTCAGCACACAGAAGGTTCCTAAGCTCCTATGACTGCCCAGTAGCATAGGTGCATTAAAACAATTCATTTTATCTTCTGCCCATGTTACCTAAATTTTCCTTTTAACAGCTGATGCACACTGGGACGACATCTTCATCAAATGCTATCTGCTAGGACCTCGTGGTCTCCTTCCTGGGCAGTCATCCCCAGTTCAGACCCCATGAGCATAATATATGAAATTAAGAATTTTTGTGCCAACTTTACATTTGTTTGCATTGGATTGCATTTGCCATTTTACTGCCCATTCACTGACTTTGGTGAGGTCCTTTCGGAGCTCTTCAGAATAATGCTTTGTTTTAACAACCCCGAGCAACTTAGTGCCATCAGCAAATTTATCTGTAATGCGGGCATATTCCGACTGTTTACTAAAGATATGACCATCAATTTCTTCAACATAAGTGATTCAGTTTTTACCCACCAGGAAGTTTTGTTGGAGTCAAGGACTATTTTTTTCCATTTATCTTTTCACCCATTTATTCTCTTAACTCCTTGCGCTGTGATTTATAAAAGTGACGTTTCACTACTATGGGCATCCTGCAGATAGACGGAGACCACCAGCTGATTTCACATACATAATTAAAAGACTCTGGTACTGAGCTGATTTTGCTGGGCGGAATTTAAGCCACTGACCTCGGTGTGAACTTTACTATATAGCCATGCTGCGTCACATGCCAAATTGACAAAAACTTGCTCGCTGTTTCCAAGTCATCTCTGTGCTATTCAGCACCTATCCTGTGAGTCACATGTGATAAGCAAAAGGATTGTTTCTAAATATTTGTAGCATTTTGATAATACTGAGCTTGAAGGACTGACCAGGATAAGGCAGGTTCCAAGGTTATTTTAGTCATATTTGTGTTCTGCCTCAGTCAGGTTGCCTGCATGCATTCTCCAAGTGCTTAGCAACTAAGCCCTCGTGCTACAGAAACATTAGAGGGACCATAGTGCATAAAAAGTCACTTCTAGTCCAACAGTGGACCATAATAATTGAAATGGAAAGGCATAAGGTGGAATTTTGTGGCATTCCACACCAGAATTCACGATGAGATAAGGAGCTATCCATCTTCACACTGTCTGGGTCTTCCCAAAACAGGTCCATATCTGAGTGCAAGCCACAAATGCATATCAGCTTATGCTGTCAATTCACCTGTAGTATTTGTTTTAATCTAATTTTGCTTTGTTTTGGTTAATGCTCCACAGAAGAAAGACTTAGAAGATGGCAGATCTGATATGTGTCTCTAGCGCAGCAGTCTTGTTGAAAAGAAGAATTCTGTTGGCTAGAGAATAGTTGTCAGGATTTTTGAGCTGGGGCTGGCTGGTTGCAGGTTTAACACTTGGCTCTGTTGGTATTCCAAATGCAACAAAGCCTTCTGTTCCAACATCACATTAGCCTCCTTTCTTCCTTCACACAAAATTACTCTCTTGCAAAGGCAGATGTGGGGGGAATTAATCTAGGCAGTGCTACAAAATGAATTTCCCCTTTCAAATCAGCAGCAGAAACTCAGTAGGATTTTGATCAAACTGAATAAAAAGCTATCCATGCTCAACTGCCAGCACTTTTCAGGTGACAAAGGGCAGGAATATACACTATCTCAGCAAATGCCTGTTCCCAAATGAGGTATTGTGAAAGTTAGGGTGAGCAGCATTTATAGGAAATAATAAGCAGGAATGGGAAAGGTTAAGTGACCCCACCCCACTCTCTAGCCAGATTTCATCTGCAAGTTTTCT
Source organism: Lacerta agilis (assembly GCF_009819535.1). Classification (NCBI taxonomy): domain Eukaryota; kingdom Metazoa; phylum Chordata; class Lepidosauria; order Squamata; family Lacertidae; genus Lacerta; species Lacerta agilis. The sequence continues at coordinate 26,368,164 of NC_046318.1, forward strand.
CTCACCCCTACACTTGCATGCAAAGCAAGTGCAAGTTTGGGAAACCATGACTTGGATCGTGGTAATTGAATCCTCAAAATTTATGGAAGGGCTACTTCCACAAATGGAATGGATTCTGATCCAATGGAAGCTTTTGCAAAGCGGAGGGGACAGGTGGCTTTTGCTGATTACTCCTTCCATATGCAGTGTGGATTTTCAAGGGTGTTGAAGTGCTTTCACCCCTTCTATTTATAAGACCCGAGGGCACCCTTTTTCACCAGCAGGATCCCTCGGGCACATCTCTGGATCCAACCTTCTGTGTTTGTCTTGTAATCCATATGGTTCTGCCCTAAAGTCCTTTTTTGCCAATAATTTTTTATTGCTTTTCAATTTTTTTTAACAAATTAACAACCAACTAATTCAAATTTAATGCAAATTTTAAAGTTGGTTTCTCACTCCACTTTCAAGATGCTTCTCTTCCCTCCCTTTCTTGCTGCTCAAAGTTAACATAATTTTCCTAATTCCATTTCAACACATAGAATACATAAAATATTTTATCATTAATTTCCCCCCTTCTTAATTTCCCATCGGTGGTATATATTTCAATTCCTAACTTAGGCTTTTATTTAACAGGTTCTGCCCTAAAATCTTAACCCTAATATAATCCTGTGGAGGAGTTTTGCCAAAGCAGCTTGTAATTTGTAACCTAACTTGTGACCATCAACGTAAGAAGGTTGCCGTGTCTGTAGCGGAATTTGCCCGTACAGGAAAAGCTGGCATGGTTCTGCTTTAGATAATAGACCCCATGTTTCTTTCTCCCTGCGGAACTTAGAAGGCAGTGAGCACAGCTACCATAAGTAATATTGGCAAGCACTAAGCATTTAATGTCCGTGCTGCAAATACCTTTCTCCGACGCTGTTCTCTTTGGCACATTCTGAAATGCAGAATATTTTATGTAAATTGAAAGGCACTTTGATGAGAAATAATAGATAGCAAGTAAATTAAATATCTGGTTTAAATGGAGTCCAGTTCATGCTAGTGACTTGACTGGAGTAGAGCGTTAGGAAGGAAAAAGCAATTAATCAGGTGACATTAGAAGGCCTTGTACTTTATCTGTAGCTGGTTATAGACCCAGATCTGATTAGAGACAACTGAGTGCCTGGAGGAACTAGACATTGTGTGCTGGGGGAGATCAATGGCTACTAAAAGAAAGAGAACAGGTTGTCACAGCCAATGATGCTTTTGTTATTCTCAAGAGTTCTGGTGGGGGGTTTTTTGTATACGCTTACATAAAATACCTACTTCTTCAAAGTTTTCCCAGGACTGGGAATCCTCAGGATTGGTGGCCAAATGGCTGCTCTGTCTGGCCCCCGGAACTCTTCCTGGCCATGCCCCTCCCCAGTCCTGCTTCTTGAAGGCTTTTGCCTGGCTAGATTGTGTCCTTGAAAGTTGATGATGCCACTTGCTTGCCTGGATGGAGAATGGTGTGCACATAAACCTCTGATTTATACTTTATGTAGGTACAGTTGACATTCCTTCCTCCTTTTTTTGCCTCTGGTTACTCCAGAGGTATGTGGCCTCCTGAAAATTCCCCGCAAGGGAATGTGGCCCCCAGTCTCAAAAAGGTTCCCCCAAAAGTCACTAAAACTGGGAAGGGGGGAAATTTCTACAAGTAATTTTTGATTGTTTCTTCTCCTCTTACCAGGTCCACTGAGCATAAATAAAGCAATGTGAAAGATGGTTAATAAACTCTAAAACCCACCACAGATGTCACTGAACTCAGATGTAATAGGAGGTTGCCATGTTTATAGAGCACATTTTTTGTTTTCCCCAGAGAGAGTGAGGGAAATGAGGTGGACTTGGAAAGACTGCCTTCTCAGAACCCATATAGCAGACATGTCCAAAGTCCACTTCAGGGGCCTAATCCGACCCGCCAGTCATTTTAATCCGGCCCCTGTGGCAGTTTATTTCCTAAAAAAAAGCTCAACAACCATGGTTGGCCCTCATGGCCCTTCATCTCATCAAATCTCGCCCTCTTTGAAAAAAGTTTGGACACCACTGCCATATAGCATGCTCCTCTAATATTGACCAGATTGTTAATATCAAAGTCTGAGAAAGATTTCAGCACAAATGGCTCTGCTTAGATTAGAATTCCCCTTACACTGAGAGAACACATTTTCTTGTCAATCTCCATTTATTTCATAGTGAGCTTCCTGATCATCTGGTTTTAATCTACACAATTAACAATGCATAACAGTTCACAAACACACACACACACACACACACACACACACACACAATGCTCTGCAAACCAACCAACATAAATAAATAAACCTAAACTCCCAAGAGCAAAAATTAACAAATATATTATTGGAGGTGGTGTTTTCACTGATAGTATTACAGAAATTGTTTCTCAACAGAATATATTCACATTTGGCTTTTAAAAATGTGATCAAATCACTTTTTATAGGTGGTGGGAGAATGGGGGGACCTAGCCATCTTTGTTTTATGCTGCTTTAGATTTTTTGTGCTTAGCTCAAATTGTGCTGCATTCTCCTTTCCAATGACTTTTTCATCTCAGTGCTCAGACAGGAACTTAATATGCGTGGTGCCTCATGATTAAAAAGTAATAGAAAGACAAATGAATAAGACCTAATAAACACCTGGTTACTTTGGCAACAGAACCAACACGTCCTCCTTCTAAATCAACAGCTGAATGACCTGTGCCTTTGCATCCCATCAATGCAACCCTACTCTCCTAAACTGTAACATCTGGTGATTAATTAAAGGAATGTTGCTAAGTGTTCAGCATGGAGCTAGACATATGGATGCCAAGACAAGATCATCAAGGTCAAGCAGACAGAAGAGTAGTGGTAGAACTGTAAAGAGGGAATATCTGTACAGCCGTCTAGTCTATACACTGCTGCTTTGGTTATTTTCGTTCTCATTCATCAGTAGAATACAATGCAAAACCAAACTATACATAACATATATCACTGATCTCAATATTTTCATCCCTTGGGTAATACGCAGAGTTTGTGTTGTGTTATAGCTTCCAACAAGTCTGCTTTGAGCTAAGATGGGAAAATTCACTCCTTGCATTTATGGAACAAACGTCACCTCCAAATCAGCCTCGGGCCACCCTCCAGCTGATCTGCAGCTACAGTACATGAGACAGAGGCAACCATCTGTCCCTGTCCCGTTCACCTGCTAAGCCATACTAATGTGCTAATCTATACCATGTTAACATATACACTAACGGTCAGTGTCACCGGCATTTGCTCCTCCCCTTAGTGCAATCCTCAGTCAATCCACTTTGTTTCTTCCTTCATATATTCAACTAATGTTTGGTGATTATCTGCATCCACAGAAAATGATGAATGCTGCCTTGCAGTCATGTGGAATTTGGATATAAACACCATAAACATTCAGTGTGATTTAGGTCCAGCCCTATCATTGGGCAGAGTGAGGTGACTGCCTGAGGCAGTAGATTGTTGGGGTGTGGGGCTGGTATTGCACCTCAGCAAATTAATAAATCAAGGTGTGTCAGGTGGCCTTCCTAAGCCATTCCCCTCTATTGGAGGACAGAGCTTTGTATACTTCATGGCATGTCCTACCCCTCCAGCAAGCCTGCTGCCTCAGATTTGGTGCAGGGTGCTACCCCATCACCAGTGTTGAATTAAGATGCACCTGCCGGTCCAGTTGGCTTCCATATGCAAAGTGGGAAGGGACACCATCTTGTCAAGCAGCAAAATGTCATTTGGCTCTTCAGTTCAAAGGGGCTTACTCTTGGGTAAGTGTGCAAAGAATTGCAGCAGAATCTGGTAGTTCCACAAGTCTAAATGAAAACATTTGATAGCAGGCATTCCAAGCGTGATTTGCAATGAGATATTTATAGCACAAAGGGGTATTTAAAAGGGTACATCAGATATAATATAACACCTTCTTACACTATAACTTTCTGAATAGGCAATTTCTAACGCTTAAAGTGGAATTATTAGGGAAATTTCCAGTTCAGGGTTTCATCAAGTAGCTAATTAACTTTATGGCAAGCGGCATTCCAGCACAGTATAGCTTCATAGCAATTAAGACTGATGGAACTATTAGTATGGTTCATCCACAATAATTTAGAAACCATAGATTCTTAGAATTTATATAATGGCTCAGTTAATGAAACTGGCATTTATACTTCTGTTTGACATGCCAGATACTTTCCAAGGAGGATAAAACTATATATATATTTTCCCCTTCAAACTTTTCTCAGTCCATGCAAACAGTAATTCTCATACAATAATTCTCATGGTGCTGTAACTAGAGGAGAAAATCAAGATCCAAAGGTCTGTTCACATATGAAGTTCATTGGGGATGTTGGGAAAGTGACTGCTTCAGAGTCAATCCCAGTAGCAACACATGGGATTGGGTGGAACAGCAGAGGCACCTTCTTGACAGCAGCATCACTGCATCTTGCCTGAATGGCACAGGGGCAGGGCAGCAGCAAGATCAGGGCTGCACAGATGCCCTGGCAGGAGCACCAGACATTGAACCTGGTCTTTTCTTCCTGTAGCACCTTAGAGACCAACTAAGTTTGTTCTTGGTATGAGCTTTCGTGTGCATGCACACTTCTTCAGATACACGAAAGCTCATACCAAGAACAAACTTAGTTGGTCTCTAAGGTACTACTGGAAGGATTTTTTTATTTTTTATTTGGTTTTGACTATGGCAGACCAACACGGCTACCTACCTGTAACTGGTCTTTTCTGTATGCTAAGCATGTGCTGTACCACTGAGTGACATCACTCCTCTGATGCTTTGGGCTCAAACGAAAATGGGTTTGTACCCAGAAGCAGATGAAGTACAATATCTGAACTGGATCTTGAAAGACTAGGTAGATATGGACAGCTCCTCCATGCAACAGCAGCAGCAGCAACAACAACAACAACGGACTTCTAAAATCCTTGTGCACCCTTTCTCTAAGGGTGGATCCTTATATAACCAAATAGCACACTGTCCGTGCTCAGTGGGGTAGTATCACTAGGCTTGGAGGAACCACAAGGTTTGCAGAAGTACCGAAATATCTATGTGGTGGGGCCTAGTTTGGGGGAAGGGAGAATCAGCTCAATGAGGACTGGACATATATGCAGGGGCATATAATGCTGACTAAATAGGGGTGGAAAATGAGTGGGATGGAATGGCATATACTGGAAAAGAGCATAGCTGATTGGAGCTATCCATATTGCACTTGTAGAAAATGAATTGGCCGGGGAGAAGGTTAGACTGCAGCATTTCTAACTACCAGTTTTCAACATGCAAATTATTTAATTCTGTTTTATTTTACTGCTGGGAGAGCACTTAAGTCATGGAAGCCGTCCTTTATGAGTCTGTCCAGAAACAGGTTTGCTGCCTCACCTCCTGCTTATGAGTCCTGTGCCTGGAATCCCATACATATTAACTCAGGAGTAAGTCCCATTGAAATCAGTGCAAACCTACTCCTGAGTAAAAAGAAAACAACAAGCGGTAATTGTCAGCCTGTGGGCAATCTTTCCTTTTTCATTTAATTAATGTACGGTGCCTAGCGTCTGAGGTGCTTTATAAATAATAAATACTGATATATTAACATAAGGTTGAGCTGCCTGTTTTGGATTTCAGCTCATTGGGAGCCTTGGGCTAGCTATTGTCATTTTACCCAAGCCAAGCAATACATTGAGGGTAAACTTGAGATCAAGATATGTTGTAATCTTCCATAAGCTCATGGGAAAGAAAAAGAAAAAAGGAAGAAATCTAAATTAATGAATAAAATGCTATAGGCATTATTATTCAACATTTATTGCTCCAGTACAGAAATCCCTGTAGAGCAAACTCGACTCCTGACCTCTGGGCAATACATCAGCTTATGTTTAGCTGGATAGGAAGTTGCCACAAAATCAAGGTATTTGATCAAGCCATCACACATGGCCTGCATACAATTTGGACTCTGGAGCAGCCACATTTGCAAGAGATGCCTTTTGATCCACTCATAGGTCTCCAGATCCTGGAGAATACAAAGGAACTCTTTCTATAAAAAGTGGCCAAGGTTGCTAGATGCTGCAGTTGTTTGCTCAAATAAAAAATATGGTTTTAGGCTTCTTTCAACATGCTGCAATTTAGAATCTAATAGTGACACTCTTTGGCTCAGTACCTCCAGGTACTTTCAGGGTTTTGTGAATGGCTTGCAACTATGCAGTACTTTTTTCTACCAACAAACTCGTGTCCAGTGTTGCTTGGGAATTCTAAGAAAAAGAAAATGGTGCCATTTTGAAACCAGTAGTTAAAAACAGTGCCCCCTTGAGAGTTTCAGTCCAGCATCTTGATTCAAAACTGCATCAAATTGTCTCCAAACGTAGACTGAGAACCTGCTCCTTGATCGTAGGAACCGTCATGAAGAAATTGGTAGTGGTATCTGAAGAGCTGTCCAAATGCATATTGAACAACAGCAAAAACAACAGCAACAACCCTCTCCAAAATATAGAGTAGATGCAGGTGGGTGAAAGGCGGTGAAAGAGTATCCTGTTACTCAGGTGTTGTCATGACAAATGACCTGGGGACCTTGCAATGCACAGCAGAGGCCTGTGAATGAGGACAAGGTTCATGCTACTTCCTAGGGCAAGAGAATCAAAAGTTCCAACAGTACTATTCAGGACCCTCTTGGCTAGAGGATACAGCTCTGGCACCATCCTCTAACTAAGAGGATCAGCCCCCTGCAGTGCCTCTATATCTCCACTCTCGCACAAGTCAAAGAATGAAAAATAAGGTGAGGGCACTTTAACCACCTAGCAAGCTACTCCAAAGAGGCAGAGACTCTCAGACTCCAGGTATTCAGTTGACTGCTAGCTCTCTATAACAGAGACATTTTCCTGCTTAGGAAACTAACCTTTCATGATGCAGAGGCTCTTTGGAGCTGTCCAGGGTCCTGTTATTGTTTGCCCTGACTTATCCCACTTCCTCCTTGAGACTCCAGCTCCCATGTACAGGTAACTGGACTGGTACAATTATTGCAGTGGTTCTTCCACCCCCATCTTGGGTTTACCCTTAGCTCCCATCTTGGGTTTACGCTTTCAATTCAGGGATCGTTTCCACAAGTTGAGACGGGGCAAAAAATGTTGTGGGAGGAAATTTTCCTTATTCAATTCTTAATGAGATTATGGAAGCATTTGCTGACTCTTTTTAAGGACCCAGAGGTCTTCTGAAAACATGTGCAGTGAAAGAAAAAAAATGGCATGTTAATTCAAGCAGAAAGGGTGATATTCTATATATAAAAGGCACTTGACAAAATGCAAGGGTATCTATAGTATTGGCAAGCTTAGCCATGTTCCAGAAGTTGTGATTCTGTTAATCTTTCTCTCTACTAAGTCGTGATAATACGAGTGTGATTCAGAAGTCATTTTAGCTGCTGAATACTCCTGGGAGTTTTGAAATAAGTAACACCTACACAGCCTTATGATTGACACTGCAACTATCTTAGATAATACTTTGATGAGTTGCACTAAGAACAAGCACGTCAACAGGCTTGGAATTCAAAGTACTGATAATTTAATAATGCATAGCCTTTTTTGGATCCCCCCCACCTGCTACACACACTGTATATGAAAATTTCCACGTATGAAGGGAGTGCTCTCTAATATAATTTATATTTTGAATCAATCTTGGGCCAACATAGCCTCTATAAACAGTCTTGGCCTCAGTGCTGGCTGGGGCTGATGAGAGTCGTAGTCCAACACATCTGTGGGGCATCAGGTTGGTCAAGGCTGCTCTATAGCTTAAAAGCTGCCAATCCCAAATCTTCAGAGCCTTATAGTTCTTTGCAAAAAACAAAGAGGTGCTTCCCAGTTCCCCAAACCCATACAGGGTGCACTGTCCCACTTTGGCAACTCCACTGCCAGCCATACGCTCTTCAGCTTCACCTTTTCTTGACTGCCACATTTTCCTTTGCTCCCCCTTTATACCTTATGTGGCTGACATTTTAGAATGAGCTATGCATTTGCAAACATCTTGCGTGCCATTTCATTTGAATCGTATTATCAGGTAACAGCTATTGGTTCTCTCATTGCAAAAATCTCAAATAAGAACCAGAAACATTTTTATTTGTGCATGAATATGGCAGGTGGGTGTGGCTTGGCTGAAATGGGCTTGCAGCCCAAATGGAGAATCATAGAATTGTAGAGTTGGAAAGGACCACAAGGGTCATCTAGTCCAACCCCCTGCATGCAGGAATCTTTTGCCCAATGTGGGACTTGAACCCATGACGCTGATATTAAGAGTCTCATGCGCTTAACAACTGAGAGAGGGGGCCTGATTAGACTGGTGGCTGAGGTTCTCTGCTGCTGCAGAGTTGCAGGCTCATACGGGAGAAGATGGTCCCTGAACATTTACAAATGTTTTAAAATGGACAATTTATAATGCCTTGCTGAAATTGTTCTTTCAACCCTCTCAGTATGATTTTGGACACACAGATGGTGCTGTCCTTTCCCCAGTTCTCGTCCCTTTTCTTTATCTGCTGCCATGCCTGGGAGCTGATCTGAGCTGTGAAAGGCTGATCTCTGTGAGAACTCTGAGCATAGTAGTAGGCATTAAATCTTCCGCTGGTCTCATTAGTGTCTGGAATGGTGTTATTGTGTCATAATAACTTTTCATGCATGTGGGATATTTGTAGCCTCATTTACACATCCCCTCCTCCCAAATCTGTAGTATAGTGGTACTCCATGGATATCATTTAGAGTTTCTAGCATGTTGGGGGAGGAATTATTGTCATATTTTAGTTCTAAATATGCATAAATGCTACATTAAAGTGCCATCATTTACTGGGCTACAGTCAAACTTGAATTGTTGCTTCCATTATTTTCAGAGATTGAGAATTTAACTGAAAATTCTCTTTGGGCATAATTTTGGCAGGTGATGTAGCATAAGGCATCACCAACCCAGAGGGTGAATGTTCATTTATCCTTTATTCTGAAGGAAGCATTGGGTTAGTCTTGTTAGTCAAAGAAGCAGCTCTGTAGACATGAATAAAAGCCAACCATTCCTTTCAGCAGGAATAGTATATGCTGTGTGCCAGAAACATGTGTTCGAATCCTAAAACTCATGGCATCAGCACATGAGTACTAGAGCTAGGACATAAGAATAGCTGTTCCAACAGCATGTCAGAATAAGAGTAATCCATCCAATGTGGTTAGCACATCCATTAACATCAATGAGTGCTTAACTTTCATTGGATTGTGCCCAGTTTTCTAACTGTATATCCTCAATTTATGTAATGCCAGTGTGGTGTAGTGGTTAAGAGTGGTAGACTCGTAATCTGGTGAACCGGGTTAGCGTCTCCGCTCCTCCACATGCAGCTGCTGGGTGACCTTGGGCTAGTCCAGGGGTCTGCAACCTTTAAGACAAAAAGAGCCACTTGGACCCGTTTCCGAAGAGAAAAAAAAATGGGAGCCGCAAAACCATTGCGGCCCACAAAAATATAAACACCCAGAAGCTCATAACACAATTTAGACAGGTAATGAAGGCAAAATGGCAAAATATCACGAAACGCTCCCCCCCCCGGCCAAACAACAAGCACTGTATTAAAGGAACCGTCCGAACGCCTGACGCTGCAGGGGCAAATCTAGAAGGGGAAATCCAACCCCCCAGAATACTTCCGCCCCATGAACAGCACAAAAACCTCTTTCCCCCTTCTCTCATTGCACACACTTTGTAAACCAAGAAAATCTTTTTTTAAAAAAAACAATTTGGGAATCCAGTTGCGGTGAGGTAATAGCCCAGCTATTAAAGAACAATGTAGCTAATTCCAAGGCAACTGAATAACAAAGAGGCCAGCGATTAAGCTACAGTGCCTGGGGGGGGGAAGTCAAAGGGCAATTCTAAAATGCAGCAGGGTGACTTTTAAAACAGGAAGTTTTTTACCCACCAAAAATGGTGACCTCCAATATGTCCCCAAACCACTGCCCAACACGGATGCAAGTACAGGCTCCAAGCACTATAAACACCCAGCAGCTCCACCAGCAGCAGCCAAACACAAGCGCCGGGACAGGCGCCAAGGAGGGAAGCTGCTGCGGTCTGCTGCTGTGCCTGCGCTGGCACGAAACGAGGCACGCATGAGCAGCACAGCTGCCGGCAAGGTAGAGAAGTGGGTGGGCACAGGCGGGCCAGCAGCACAGCGCAGCACCCCCTACATTTCGGCGCTAAACGAACCGGCCCTGCCCGGAGCCGCGGCAAAGGTGCAAAAGAGCCGCATGCGGCTCCGGAGCCGCAGGTTGCAGACCCCCGGGCTAGTCACACTTATTTGAAGTCTCTCAGCCCCACTCACCTCACAGAGTGTTTTTTTGTCGGGGAGGAAGGGAAAGGAGAATGTTAGCCGTTTTGAGACTCCTTCAGGTAGTGATAAAGCGGGATATCAAATCTAAACTCCTCCTCCTCCTCCTCCACTTCTTCTTCTTCTTCTTCTTCTTCTTCTTCTTCTTCTTCTTCTTCTTCTTCAGAGAATACTATAGATTATATCACACCGGGGGGGGGGGTACTTCTCTAGTACTGAAAAGTGAATGGATTGAGAAGTACAAATCTAAAACACATATCTGTCCAAAAGTGATATATTTTGCTTTTTTGTTGTTGTTGCAATAAGGTACAATGAAATAGATAGGGTTTTTTAAGAACGGTGTTGTTGTTTTTTACAGTTTTTAATAGCATTTTTAATTCTGATTGCCAATCAAACACCTTGCAAGCAGGCTGCTTGCCAATATATTGATCACAAATACAAGCAATCCAGATAAAGTACTGCATATTTTTATATATAGGATGTGCAAAAACAAGTTTGAATCATAAACAAAAAGAGGTTCTAATACAATTGGAAGAAAGTTAGGGGTTTGTAGCCAATGTTCGTCAATTTCAAAGCAGGCCCACTGAAATTGATGGACAGGAACTTAGATTTATTAATTTCAATGGGTTTACTCTGAGAAGAACCTACTTGGATAAAAACCCAGTGTTTCCAAATTCAGGTGGTTCACAACACATTAGTCAGACCTCAGTTGCCTACAGGTAATTATCTTAAAATGGATTTGAGATTCCATTTCACAGAGCTTTCACAGTATGTTGTCCAGTGACTAGGGTACTTGACTTCAAGCAGGTTTATGAGTTAAGCAATTCGCTCACTCAGTGGATGGCGACTCCCAAATAAACAACTTACCAGACTGTAAAATTCAGGAAATGAGACTAACCCACATTTCACAAATGAAGACAGAGGCACTCTCTTCCAAGAACTGTGTATTAACATTGAGAGTCATAACCCTGATTGCAGGTTTCCAACCAAAGCATGCCTTAGTGTTCATGTGCATGCATGTTGACGAATGTACACCAGGCTACTAAAGTCATAATGCATATGCAGAGCAAAAGGTGCTACAACATCATGAAGAATGGTGACTCTGGGCACAGATGTGCATGCTAGAATTTTGGGGGAAAGACATTCCTCAAAATGTGGCAGAAGATGCTGTTTTTAAACTGCATCTGCAAGCTCTGGGCAACAGTTGTGCTTCATATGCCATAAGAACAAAAAGAAGGGCCGGCTGGATCAGTGGCTCATTTAGTTCAACAGCCTGTTCTCACAGTGGCCAACCAGATGCCTATCGTAAGCCCCAAAACTGGACCTGAATGCAACAGCACTGTCCTCTCCTGTAGTTTCCAACAGCTCATGTTCAGAAGAATATTGCCTCTTGACAGTGAAGGTAGAACAGAGCCATCGGGGTTAAAAATCACTGGCAGCCTTATTCTCCATCAGTACTTCATTTGTGATAATATACACTTTTTCATGGATACAGAGGTTCTGTTTTGTGTGAGACAAGGGAAATTGGCCTCTGCCATGAATTGTCTTGGATGGAGATGAGCCAAGTCACTGCCTTTTAGAAGGTTATTCCTGCACCCTTTCCCTTGCTGCTCAGCAAAGTTGCACAATGGGATACTCCTCCTGTGTCTTATTTGGTGACACACCACTTTACATCAGGCACAACTCCTCTTAATGCATCTAACTGGCACCGGGAGATTTGGATGTTAGATTTCCCCAGGGCAAGAGCACACCCATGTGAGTGGGAAATAAGGAAATGGGGTGGAGTTCGAAGCCACCCCACCTTGTAGCTTGTCAGCGTTCAGTAGTTTCCAAAACCTTTCATTTGTGCATGGGAACAAGATTATGGTTCATCTTTATAGCACCAAAGTACATGTAGTTCTGTTATAATGAATGGCTTTTGCTTTTGTGACACTCACAACAATAATGAATATGGTGACTTGATCTTGACATGATAACACCAGCAATAATATTTCAAATGCTTGGGGCTTTTTTAAACCGTGTATTTTACCTGACCATGCACTAGAATTATCTTCTCACGGATCCAAGTGGATCCATTTGACAGAATTTTAAAAGCTTCCTTGAGCATGTTGATATTCAAATCATAATAAATGTACAGTGTTTAAAAAGGAAACATATAATGGGGCGGGGATAGTCTGCTTACCACTCAGTCAATTTCTTTTTAGTTTGCTTTAACTACTCAGCTGGAAAACTTGAGGTAATAATTATAATAATATTCCTGCAATAGCAAAGCATGGGAAAAATTGATACCCATATTCATATAATGCTCTCACTTTACAGGTGTTCAAAAGCAGATAGAAATTGAGCATTTTGTAGGCGGTTCGGCAGCTGCTGCTTCCAAAAGAGAATATTATAGTTCAGCTAACCCCTAGAAGGTCAAGCGAAAATTCAACTCTGAATTTAGAGATGTTAAAGTGAAAACTAACAACAGTAAAGGAGAGAGAGAGAGAAATAGGGTTTTTCACTAATAAATAAATCCTGCACTCTATGGCTGATCCAGCTTTATATGTTCAGTTCACACACACACAACTTGCATGTTATCCAAAATAATTCATAGAGTTGTACCCAATGCTAGTCCTACTCAAAGTAAAGGTAAAGGTAAAGGGACCCCTGACCATTAGGTCCAGTCGTGGACGACTCTGGGGTTGCGGCGCTCATCTCGCTTTACTGGCCGAGGGAGCCGGCGTACAGCTTCCGGGTCATGTGGCCAGCATGACTAAGCCACTTCTGGTGAAACCAAAGCAGTGCACAGAAACACCATTTACCTTCCCACCAGAGCGGTACCTATTTACTTGCACTTTGACATGCTTTTGAACTGCTAGGTGGGCAGGAGCTGGGACCGAGCAATGGGAGCTCATCCTGTCGTGGGGATTTGAACTGCCGACCTTCTGATCAGCAAGCCCAAGGCTCAGTGGTTTAGACCACAGCGCCACCTGCGTCAAAGTAAACACGCTTAAAGAACATACAGTACTCATGCCTATGAACTTCAATAGGTCTACTCTGAATAGGACTAGCATTGGATACAACCCATAATTCACGCTGGGCATGCATTATTAAAGGGTTTCCCTCACCATTAAGTAATTGCAACAAGCAGCCGCTCATTAAAGGAAAATGGAGTCAGAGGAGGTAGGATTGAATCCTGCCTCCTTACAATTAAGTACCGCCTGAAAGGAAAACTGTTCCTTCTGAAGTACCGCCTGAAAGGAAAACTGTTCTGTTAGCAGTTCGAAAGCACGTCAAAGTGCAAGTAGATAAATAGGGACCACTCTGGCGGGAAGGTAAATGGCGTTTCCGTGCGCTGCTCTGGTTTGCCAGAAAGCGGCTTTGTCATGCTGGCCACATGACCTGGAAGCTGTCTTCAGACAAACGCCGGCTCCCTTGGCCTTTAGAGCGAGATGAGCGCCGCAACCCCAGAGTCGGACACAACTGGACCTAATGGTCAGGGGTCCCTTTACCTTTACCTTACCGCCTGAAAGGAAAACTGCCAGGGAAGGAGATGAGGAGGTAAACTAAAATACATCAACCAATGTCGTCCTCTTATTGGTGTGCTCCAGTCCCCTTCTCTCCCTCCTTCCTAGAAAATCTCCCTGACTCTTAAATTTTGCAGCAAAGTTTGCATCCTTGCATTTAGCATGTGAATCAGCAGGAAAGAGCCACTTGCTTTTTTGATTGGCAGCCATGATAATCTGTACAAAGAAGGTGCTTAAATAATAATACAGCATTTTTTTGGCAGGGGGGGGGAGCAAAAAAACACAAAAGCTTTCCTTTGTATGGATAATTCTAACCTGATTTGAGGGGGCTGAGATTGCAAGCATTACATTGTGCAATTTTATGTATTGTTCCCTTTTTCTTACTGTACTACCAAGCACTGCTCTTATGTAGAGGGGAGAGAGCGTAAGAAGGTTCTTTCCTTTGAAATGTTAACAAGCAATTGAACTGTAAATAGCATGTGTTTGTATATGTGTGTATTTATGCAAAGTGTTTGTTTTTCTGTGTTTCTGTTTTTAAAAATGACAAATCTTTCATTCTGTGAGCTATCAAAAGCCCCCTTTACACCAGTTAAGATTAGACTTTCATCTTTGTACTGGAGGCATCTGTCATTTGGAAGAAGCAAAGCCATATTGCAAAGTAGCAATTGCACAGTTGAGTTTGCCTGCTGGCAATCCTTATTTTTTTATTCACTTAGAGCATGAGGATTTTCTACCATAGCCCTCCAAACTCTTAATTATCAATAGATTGATTAAACCCTTTAAGCAGTTGAATCCAACTAGTATAACTCCGAGAGGATTAGGCAATATAGCAAGGCAAAATCACAGTGCAAAGTAAAAGCATCTTATATCATTTGCTATCATTGTGAACAACTTTTGCCTGAAGGTCAGTACTGCACTTGGTGTGTGTGGATAAGATGGTAGTTAGCAGTGCTTGAAATCTGCCCCAGAGAAATCCATACCTTAATCTGTTCATGTAAAACCAGAAAACAGGTTTCATTCAGAATGCTTGGGACAAATATAATAGAATCATAGAATTGTTATTCTTGGGAGAAAAGCAATGGCAAACCTAGACAGCATCTTAAAAAGCAGAGACGTCACCTTGCCGACAAAGGTCTGTATAGTTAAAGTTATGGTTTTCCCAGTAGTGATGTATAGAAGTGAGAGCTGGACCATAAAGAAGGCTGATCGTTGAAGAATTGATACTTTTGAATTATGGTGCTGGAGGAGACTCTTGAGAGTCCCATGGACTGCAAGATCAAACCTATCCATTCTGAAGGAAATCAGCCCTGAGTGCTCACTGGAAGGACAGATCCTGAAGCTGAGGTTCCACTACTTTGGCCACCTCATGGGAAGAGAAGACTCTGGAAAAGACCCTGATGTTGGGAAAGATTAAGGGCACAAGGAGAAGGGGACAATAGAGGATGAGATGGCTGGACAGTGTTCTTGAAGCTACTAACATGAATTTGACCAAACTGCGGGAGGCAGTGAAAGACAGGAATGCCTGGCGTGCTCTGGTCCATGGGGTCATGAAGAGTCGGACATGACTAAACGACTAAACAACAACAAAAAAGGGACCCTAAGGGTCATCTAATTCAATCTCCTACAATGCAATGCAAGAATCCTAGCTAAAGAATCCCTGGCAGGTGGTCATCCAACCTATGTTTAAAAACCTTCCATAAAGGAGAGTCCATAATCTTCCAAGGCAAACCACTCCACTTCAAAGAGCTCTTACTGTCAGAAAGTTATTCCTAATGTTTAGTTGGATTTGAATCCATTGGTTCAAGTCCTAACCTCTGGATCAACAGAAAACAAGCTTGCTCCATCTTCCATGTGATAGCCATTCAGATATCTGAAGATGGCTATCATATCACCTCTCAATCTTCTCCTTTTCAGGCTAAAATATGCATCTCCATCAACCATTCCTCATAATGCATGGTTTCCAAAATGATTTGTAGTGTTTATAATATGTTTGCAGTTTACATGAACTGGCAGGAAAGGGAATATTGAAGAATTTGATGATACTATGATGTTTGACAATCCTTCATATTTGTGTGGTACATTTCAAGGCGCTTCACAGTAATATTTAGAACTATCCTGCAAGGTAGGCCAGTAATGTATTATTATCCCCATGCTTCACATGGTGGAGCTGAAGTAGTAGTAGCTTACATTCCCATTTAGAGAATTTGTGTTTGATATAAGATTTGAACCAGGTTTTCATAGCTGGCCTAGAAGAGCTTGCAAAGTGAAACCTTACAGGAAAATGCTTGCAACTGTTGTATTTGAAGTGGGGGGGGGGGGCAGAGAGAGAGAGAGAACTGCAATTTATAAACAAAACCATGTAGTGGTTTGGTGTGCTTTCCCCGGAGTGGGAATGTTTGTTATGCTGGTGGGTGACACAGTACTGGTTCTGAAGTCCTAAGTAATGTAGAGAATTCAGGCAGGTCTCCAGCCCAAGCGTATAGCTTTTCATTCCTACTTTGTTCTCTTTGACAAATTGAGGACAAATCATTGGGTTTGTCTCCAATTATTATTTTATTGCCAGCTACTGAACTTCTCATTAATATCTGGAACCTCTTGCTGTGAAGACCTGCTATAATTTTAGAAAACGTCAAATGAATTAAATTTCAGCAATTCTTACACAGGAATTGGTTTCCATCTATGGCAGGTGACAAATGGTACCTCGACTGAGTTCTTGCACACACAGAGTTCAGAATTCATTAATATCACTTGAAAATTTTCACAGTATAATAGGTACTATTTCTGTGTAAAACAGCTCATTTCACATATCTGTTAACATTTTAATTATGTTGAAAAATTACGCGCGCACACACACATGGGATGTTCTTCCTCCATTTCAGAAATGAGAATTTGGTAACATGGAATAGGATGCATTTCTCATGGCTAAATCCTTCTGGATTTATTTATATATATCCTTTCTGCTGCACTAAGCAGATGCTTAGCAAGCATGGAAGACGAAGTCTTGCTTTGACACTACATTTGGTGGAAATTGCATTAACTTAAATGAATCAAAATGCTCCAAAGACAGGAATTTGGAAATAAATGTGAGTTCATACATGCGTTAACAATGTGGCGGCTTCACTTATTAACTGATGCATTAATAACTGATTGTCTGACAGTGGAAAATTACTTGCACCTGTTGTTTCAGGCGGGGGTCTTCAAATAGGAATCCTGTAGGAAGTGAGGAGGCACTTCCAATGTGCTCCTTCATGACTGATGCCAATCAGTTGTTCAGCTATGTGCATTTTACACAAAGGGTTAATCTATTTGCATATGCAGATTTGAGTAGGGATAGGTGAACCTGTCAGTTTCCGTTTCCTTCTGTTTCTCATTTTTCTAGTCTTAAGTTCAGTTTGCCACATTTCCACTGCACTGAGAGAGCCAGGCGTGACTGGCTTTTATGCATTGCTGGCCGACTGGGGGTGCGTGCAGCCAATGCCCGGTCAGCCAGCGAGGCACTTTGGTACATGTTGGTTCATTGGAGAACTGCACCATACAATTTAAATTTTGAAAGATGGCTGCATTTCAGTTCACACATGGTATAAATTAGGCAGGCTTGTGTTAAAATGCAAACCAAACCAGGTTTCTCCTCCAGCTCTGGCTGTCCAAGTACTTCCTCATGGGTTAATGTACTGTCCCATCCCTTTAGTTCTTTCCAGTCTTCAGTAACCTGGTCCAAAACCCAATTGTTCTAAGTATGCTTCACACTTGTGCTGGAGGAGACTCTTGAGAGTCCCATGGACTGCAAAAAGATCAAACTTATCCATCCATTCTTAAAGAAATCAGCCCCGAGTGCTCACTGGAAGGACAGATCCTGAAGTTGAGGCTCCAGTACTTTGGCCACCTCATGAGAAGAGAAGACTCCCTAGAAAAGACCCTGATGTTGGGAAAGATGGAGGGCACAAGGAGAAGGGGACGACAGAGGATGAGATGGTTGGACAGTGTTCTCCAAGCGACTAGCATGAGTTTGGCCAAACTGCAGGAGGCAGTGAAAGATAGGCGTGCCTGGCATGCTCTGGTCCATGGGATCACGAAGAGTCGGACACGACTGAACAACTGAACAACAACATGCTTCACACTTAATGATGCATTAAATTATTGTGTTGCTTGCAGCCCAGCAATGGGAGCCTTTCCGCCTTTATACTAATTGCAGTGTGATGGCAGAAGGGTTAAAACCTCACTGCAGTGCTGGTGAAAATGGAGGGGGGGGCATGCCTAGGATAAAGGGATGGGGGAAATCCCCTAAAATTACTGCAAGCAATACATTTAATCTAATGTGCAATTAGGCGCTCTGAACTACAGCTGACACCTTGGAACTTTCTACATCAGCTTTAATGTATTTAAAGGATAAACCCACACTGGAGTTAATTGGCAAAAACAATGAGCAAAAACAATGAAGCCCAACTATTATAATATCATGGTGCTTTAGAGGCACACAAGGGACTTCAGTAGTTGGAAGTGTGCATTCTCACACAGAACAGGAGCCGTCATTGTCAAGGCCCACAGCTTTACTAAATCATCATAAAACTTATCTTCAAATGTCATGAGTGAGCTAGTATGGATAAAAATGTTTTGTATGCAAGGCAAACCCAACAGAAGCCCTGTTTCTTGTCAAAGTGCAATCCAATCCAATAATTGTCTGCTGGTGCTTGTGAAACAGTTGTTTTGAATCCTCCCCCCCTTTCTCTTTTTGCCATTTTGGACAGAGTAGTCAGGTCAGGTTTTGAAAGAAACTTCCTGAGTTGCCTTTGGAACATTGACGTCTCCTATATTTGAATCCTGTGGTGTCTTGAAATTAGACCAGCACAAACCAGTTCCTACTATCTGTAAACTCTGATCAATAGCTTGATGTTACAGATGAAGAGAACGGATCATTATACTTCTGGTAAGTTTATATTTCCAAACGGCAAATATAGGTAACTGACCTTAGGATATGGCTGAGAGACAATGATTACATAAATGGAATGTCAAAAGAAACAATAATAGCCCCTTTTTGGCCTTATTTTTTTTTTTATACTAGAGCTTTCATTTTCATCAGAATTTCTTTGTGGCCTTTACAAAGAAGAAAACCGTTGACTGATGCCCAGCTTTAATGGAAGCAAAATTATACATTAATGGGAGACAGAGTTTCAAGCTGTTGAAACAAGCTCGACAGCGCTGGATAGAAAATGCTGTATCTCCAGAACAGTGTTTAACAGCACAGGTTTGGCAATGAATGGATACCTGCAGTGACATCCAAATACGTTGACCTTGAAGGCCCACCTCTTAGAGCGAGGGAACAATTTAGTGACTTGGCACACAAGGCTTGGGCTTGTTTTATTTTTTTGCAACTGTAATTGCTTGTCATTGTGGTAACTGCCCACTCAGAAAGGTAGGGGGATAATTATGCATGGAATGGTGGGCCGCCAGTGGCATTTTAATTACTGCGTTGTGAGCAAATCTGAACCAGCAGCATTGGAAGTTCTTATTAACTTTAGTCAAGACTTTGGACTTTGGTTTCTGGCCTAATCCTACAAAGAGTGAGTGTCAATTAATCCACATTACACAGGGTGTTTCGTGTTTGGTTTGGTTCTCCCAAGTGAGGAGCCACTTTATTCCCAATCTTTTTTTCATTTCCTCTTTTAAGGGCAACTGTTAGTCCCCTCTGCCTTTCCTTGAATGAAGGGGGAAAGCTTTCAGAGCAGAAATGGAACATAAACATGCCAGTATTATTTCCTCCTCCCTTCTCCCCCATAACTCTGAAATTGCCTTGACAGGAAAACAAACAAACCATGAGAATTATTGCATAAAAATCTAGGAGGTGTTGGTTCAGTTTGCTCAAATTATATTCTGCCTGACCTTTACCCATCATACTTTTCCTTCTCCCTGTATTAGCTGCATGAGGACCGTTGCTAAAGTATGAAATGAATCAAGGGGAGGCAGGGAAGGGATGCAAAATTGCTCCAAATGAGGGGTTCGAAGTTGGTTAAAATAAGAGCAGATGGGTTTGTTTGGTTGGTTAACCTGCGGCCCTCCAAATGCTGTTGGACTCCAGCTCCCATCACCCCCAACTAGAATGGCCAGTGGCCAGGGATGATGGGAGCTGTAATCCAACAACATTGTGGGGGAAAGGGACTAATCCTGGTTTAAGATCTTTTTAAATGTTGCCTGTTTTATGGACAGCCACACTGGAAGCCTGGGGGCATTGAGACCTTTTGAGAAAGCTATGATACTAGTAGTTGCTAGGCAACCACTAATATTCCCTCACCGCTTGTGTAAATGATAACAGCAGCAGCAGCAGGTGAGTTTTGGATGGGGGAGGCAATTTGAAATTAGTGTCTCAGACTTCAATGTTTCTGTGGGTAAATCAAGCCAAATTCCCATCTAGACAAACACTCCACCCTCACAGAAGACAACTAGCTGTCCATGGGAAGCCTGCAACCAGACCTGAGAACCACAGCATTGTCCCCACCTGTAAGAAGCTGGTATTCAGAGGCATACTGCCTCTGATAGTGGAAACAGAACATAGCCATTTTAGCTAATGTTGTTGTTCAGTTGTTCAGTCCTGTCCGACTCTTCGTGACCCCATGGACCAGAGCACGCCAGGCACCCCTATCCTCCACTGCCTCCTGCAGTTTGGCCAATTTTAGCTAATAGCCACCATTAATTTGCCTAACCCTCTTTTAAAGCTACCCCTCCTTGCCTGGAAAGAGCTCCTGGCTTCAACCTCTGGCATCCAGGATAGCCACAAAAGACAAAATGCATTATCAACAAATGGGATTTTTTAAAAGGACCCTGATTAGCATAACATTTGCATGTACAGGTCCAAATTTAGGATTAACTACTGCGGTTTAAATAGGAATGCAATGCAACTCACCATAGTGAGGAAGACCATGACCAGGTGACGTTCTGGGTGCCTGCTCAGCCTGTCATCCAGATGCTAACCAAGTGCCAAGGGACAATGTCAAGTCTTACCCTCCTTGTGGTTCTTTATTTTTATACCAGACTTGGAGAGGGCTGCACTTCAAATAGACATGGAAGACGCATTCAAGTGGAGGACTGTTCAAGGACAGTAGATGACTGTCCTTTGTAGGGCACATGGCGACCCTACTGGCATTTGCAAGTCAGGCTTGGAAAGTTTGTCAGGTTTTCTGGGCATCATAGAGTTAATGATGCACGAGACGTTCTGATCCTGGGAGTTTAGCCTTGCCCACTGTAATACGGGCACTTTTCCTTTGTCTAGAAGAAGGGGAGGTTTGGTTTCACTTTCCCCTTCGCCTCACTCTGTGTCTGTGTATCGTTACTGCTAGATGTGAGTTTGCTGCAAGCATGCAGCTCAAGTCTGTAGGACTTGTGTGTGTGTGCTACTAAATAAAGCCTAGTTTAGTTTAGTAGCACTGGCGTCTGTCAAGTTATTTCACGACGCCACGGAGCAGACCTCAACAAGCCATTCGTCGCTGCGATTCAACTCTGCTAAACACTGCTAAACAGAAGAACGCTCAGAGCGCAGCAGAAGTGTGCCTGGGCGCCATTGATGTCGGAGACGATCGTAAAGGTGATTGATTGCAGTGCCGGCCAGCAGCACTACTTGGGTCAAAGTTTTTATGACCCAATATCAACACTATTCAAAACAGGTTATGGCTTAATGGCTTAATTGCTTTATTGCCAAGAAGCTACGCTTTGATGGCGAGGCGTCCTGAGGAGATTTATTGCCAGGACGGGAGGTCTGCATGTCTGCTGGGGCCGGCAGCCAATAGCCCAGCTGGAGGACTGTTTTGTGCCATGCTTTTGAGGCACAAAGCAGGGAAACCTCGCTGGTGAAGAGAAGCCGTTTTCCGGAGCTGGGAGCTGAGAGGCGAGTGCTGAGTTTGCAACCACGTGAGTTACCTCAAGCCCCAGGGGGGAGATGGCGCAGTCCCATGAGAGTTTCGTGCCACCCTTCCCAAGGTTGGATGGGAGGAACTGGCAAGATTGGGCCAAGAAAATGGAGATATTTCTGATTGCTAAAGATCTTTGGACTTGTACTCAGAGCCCACCAGTTCAAGCCCCTGCTGCTGAAGCTGCTGCAGCACTTAAGAAAGACCAGAGGGCTACTGCTCACATAGTCATGGGCATAGAGGAAGAGCTGATGGTGCACATAGACGCTGCCACTAATGCCCACCAAATTTGGGAGTGTCTTAAGCGTGTGTTTCAAAGAACGTCAGCTGGTGCCAAACTTCATACAACTAGACAGCTGTTTGAGTTACGTTTGCAAGAAGGAGGCTGTGTGCGTCAACATGTGGCCAAAATGCTGGCACTCTTCAACAAGTTGAGACAGCTGAATGTTCCTTTCTCAGAGGAACAAAAGGTCTATATCCTTTTGAGCTCACTAGACCCCAGTTATGAGACTCTTTCCCTAACGCTGGAGTCCATGCCTGCAAGCCAGTTGAATCTGGACTATGTTACTGGGAGGCTGCAGGACGAACAGGACCGGAGGCAGAGAGAGAAAGGGAAAGCTGTTAAGGGGGGTTGCTTTTTGCCTAAGCCCAGGAGTGGAGAAAACGCTGAGAGCTCTGTTAAAGCTCTTGCAGCTAAGCGTTGTTATCTGTGCAATTCTGATAACCATCTTCAGGCAGACTGCGACCAGGCTGACTTCAAAGATGGTTTCCATGGCAACCGGGAGATGAAAGGAAGACCACGTCGTGGGAGAAGAGGACCTTCCAGAGCAAGCAGAGGAGGGGCTGGAGCCCACGGCAAAGCAGCTGCATATGCATTGGTTGGAAAGACAGTTGCTACCCCCAAGCTGCGTTGGTTATTAGACAGTGGTGCGTCAAGACATCTGGCGCCACCTAGCAGCCAGTTGCGGAACTGCAGGCCGATCCAAGATGCAACTGCAGTCACTCTGGCTGATTCAACCACAAGACCTGTTACCAAAACTGGTGTTATGTTCATGCCTTGTCTTAATGATGATATTGATGTGTATGTTTTAGATGGTATGAAATTTGGTTTACTTTCTGTTTCAGCTTTAGACAATGCAGGTTATCTGGTCAGCTTTGGCAACCAGGTATGCACCATATCCAAAGGTGGGAAACAGTTGGTCCAGGTGAAAGGCCATGATGGGGTGTATATGCTGGAAACTGACCACAGCGCCACAGAGAGGGCGCAGGGTGCTGAAACAAGTGATGGCATCTCTGAGGAGACTCAAGCTCAGTATGCCAACTTACCCACGCATGATCAGTGCTTACACTTATGGCACCGCAGATTCTCGCACGTGAATTGGAAATACGTGCGCAAGCAGGTAGAGTGCACTGATGGTTGTAAAATGAAGGAGTGCTCCAAGTTTCTAGACTGTAGAGCTTGTAAAAGAGCCAAAGTGCATTCTTGCAGCTACCCATCCTCTGATAGGGTGACCAAGCAAGCTTTCGAGCTTGTGCATGCGGATCTCTGTGGTCCGATGGGGGTGCCAAGCATGGGTAATTCTCGTTATGTTCTTTGTCTCACTGATGATTTTAGTCGAGCAGGATGGATTTTCACGCTCAAAGACAAGGGACAAACAGCGAAGGAGATTATAGAATGGGTGAAAGCAGTAGAGGTGGAGTTTGGAACCCGCGTGAAAGCGTTTCAGACAGACCGAGGCACAGAATTTACTGCATCTAAGCTGCAGGATTTCTTTCGTGCCAAAGGTATCAAGCATAGAAAAACTGCTCCTTATTCTCCTCAAGAGAATGGTGTTTCTGAGAGGCGGAATAGAACAATGCAGGAGGCAGTAGATGCTCTCTTGTTTGACTCAGGCTTGCCAAGATGCTATTGGGCTGAAGCCTGGAGAACTGTCTGCCACACTCTTAACAGGACATATAGTTCCGTGATAGGGACCACGCCCTACTTTCTACTCTATGGAAAGAAGCCCAAGGTCCACTATTTTCGGACCTTCGGGGCAGAAGCTTGGGTTCTTATCCCCAAACATTTATGTAGAAAGGGCAGTCCAAGATCACAAAAGTTGATTTTCTGTGGCTACGAGACAGGTTCGAAAGCATGGAGATTTGCTTTCCCAGATGGTGATCGTTCACGAGTCATAATCAGTAGGAGCGCTGAGTTTTGTGAGCAGCAAGGCTGGAAAAGGATTCACGGAAATCCTGAGGTGCTCACAGATCCGTTCAGCGATCTTGATTATGAAGATCAGCCAGTTACACCTGCCAGTGGTGCAGAAGGTGGTCAACCTGCTGGTGTTTCGGGCCGCATTCCCGAACACGACCAGGGTGCAGTGTCAGAGGGGGCAATCCCAAAAAGACAGGTGAAGACAGAACCAAGGAGTGCACCCACATCTCCAGAAGCAGCTAGGAGAGGCAAGCGAGGCAGGTCTCCAAGGTCTCCAACAGGGAAGCCTAGTCCAGGGGGACATAGCAAGCGCAGTAGGTCGCTTGGTGGTTCACCAGACGCCAGGGACTCCCAGGCTGAGTCTAGCACGTCTGGGTCAGGGGGCGAGTCACCAGTGGTGCCACGGCGTTCCAAGCGCACTACAAAGGGGAAACCTCCTGACAGGTTCCAAGCCACAAATGTTTGGGCCGGTTTTGCTCACTGCGAACCGGAAAGTTTCGCTGAGGTGCAGAGATTACCTCAGGCAGAATCCAGCAAGTGGCAACAAGCAATGGAGAAAGAACTTAGTGCCATGAAATCTCTTGGAGTTTTCACGCTGACCACTCTGCCAGCTGGACAGCAAGCTGTGAGCTGTCGCTGGGTCTATAGACTGAAACCCACTGCAAGTGGAGAGCCACAATATAAGGCTAGATTGGTGGCAAGAGGTTTCAGTCAGAGGCCAGGAGTGCATTACTCACAAGTCTATGCACCCACATCACGTAGTGAAACAATGAGACTGCTTCTTGCTGTAGCAGCGCAGAGAGGCGCAGAAGCTGCTCATTTTGACATTGATGTCGCCTACTTAAATGCACCGCTGCAGGAGGAAATCTATATGCTACCTCCTCCGGGTTTTGAGGGCGACAGGCCAGGTCTGGTATGGAGGCTACACCGCTCCATTTATGGTCTCAAACAGTCCGCGAGAAACTGGAATCAGTGTCTCGACCAAGCTTTGGAGAAGCTAGGCTTCAGGAAAAGCCTTGCGGACAACTGTTTGTACATAAAAGGAAAAGGTCAGCAACAAGAATTGGCCCTGATCTTTGTCGATGACATTGTTCTAGTGGCCAACACGAACAAACAGGTGCAGGAGTTTGCAAGTAAGCTGAGGCAGCACTTCAAACTCAAGGAGTTGGGTCCTGTGAACATGTATCTAGGGGTTCAGATTCACAGAGACCAAAATGGCAGTTTTGTGCTAAACCAGAGCGCAAAGATTGACCAGTTACTCAAGAAATTTAATATGGCAGACTGCAAAGGTGCAAGGACACCAATGGAGACGAGTTTTGTAACTGACAGCCAGTCTGTCGAGAAAAAAGAGTTTGAAAATCAAGAGGTATATCAATCTGCTCTGGGAAGCCTGCTCTATCTCTCGCAGTGGAGCAGGCCCGATATTGCTTTTGCAGTTAATCTGCTGAGCCAAGAGGCAGCAAAGCCCAGTGTGATGGCATGGAATGGGGTCAAAAGAGTCCTTAGATATTTACAAGCAACCAAAGAGTTTAGCCTCACACTGACAGCCCAAGGTGATGAACAGCTCCAATGTTGGGTGGATGCTGATTGGGCTTGCGGCTCAGACAGGAAGTCAATTTCCGGAATGGTGGTAAAATTTGGAGGTTCGGTAATTGGCTGGAGGTCAAAAAAGCAGAGTTTAATTGCTCTGTCATCCACTGAGGCAGAGTTCAGTGCTCTTTCAGAAATGTGTCGAGAGCTTGAATTCTACAGGTGCCTAGTGCAGGAAGTGTGTGAGAAGTGTTACCTACCCATCACCATATGGGAGGATAACCAGCCATGCCTGAAGCTGGCTGAATCCGGCCAATTCAACGCACGAACCAAACACCTGGATATTCGGTTCAAAAACGTGCATGAGAGCGCTAGGACAAATGTGATCAAGCTGAAATACTGTCCTAGCGAAATGAATCTTGCTGATGGATTCACAAAGCCCTTGAGTTTCCAGAAACACGAGGTTTTCTGTGATGGGTTAAATGTTGAGTAAAATGCATATATGTCTACCCAGGATTGCGAACGAGAGGGGGTGTCAGGTTTTCTGGGCATCATAGAGTTAATGATGCACGAGACGTTCTGATCCTGGGAGTTTAGCCTTGCCCACTGTAATACGGGCACTTTTCCTTTGTCTAGAAGAAGGGGAGGTTTGGTTTCACTTTCCCCTTCGCCTCACTCTGTGTCTGTGTATCGTTACTGCTAGATGTGAGTTTGCTGCAAGCATGCAGCTCAAGTCTGTAGGACTTGTGTGTGTGTGCTACTAAATAAAGCCTAGTTTAGTTTAGTAGCACTGGCGTCTGTCAAGTTATTTCACGACGCCACGGAGCAGACCTCAACAAGCCATTCGTCGCTGCGATTCAACTCTGCTAAACACTGCTAAACAGAAGAACGCTCAGAGCGCAGCAGAAGTGTGCCTGGGCGCCATTGATGTCGGAGACGATCGTAAAGGTGATTGATTGCAGTGCCGGCCAGCAGCACTACTTGGGTCAAAGTTTTTATGACCCAATATCAACACTATTCAAAACAAAGTTTCTTGCCTGAAACCCTGGAGAGCTTCAACTTTATCAGACCTAGGACCCATTTTTAGACCAAACGTGCATTTGAAAGACCCATTTCTACTACTTCTTTCTGTATGGATGTATTTGTATGGATGTAGTGCAGCTGTTGTGACCCACCTTAAGTCAGGTTGCAGTCCGTTAGTGGGTCCCACCCCACCAGTTGAGGTGGTATAAACAATATGGAGCAAAATGAACCAAGAATAAGGTGTGAAGTGTATGAAGTGGCTTCCTGTGTTCTTATACAAATAGCCATTGATTGACCT
Organism: Lacerta agilis; assembly: GCF_009819535.1. Taxonomy (NCBI): domain Eukaryota; kingdom Metazoa; phylum Chordata; class Lepidosauria; order Squamata; family Lacertidae; genus Lacerta; species Lacerta agilis. The sequence goes on from NC_046318.1 coordinate 26,394,937, forward strand.
TCTGTGGAGCAATGGTTCAATGTGTCTGGCTGTTAACCAGAAGGTTGGTGATTCGAGCCCACCCAGCGACTGCTGTGGGCAGGATTCCTGCATTGCAGGGAGTTGGACTAGAGGACCCTCGTGGTTCATTCCATCTCTACAATTCTATGACTCTATGATTCTTTCAGAATCTTCACTGGTACACTTAAATGAGGGGATAACTACATTATAGTTGGCCAAGTAAATAAAGAGAAAAAATTAATGTGCAGGGAAATCAAAACTTACTAGGAAGTTATTAGGTAGTTTAAATTTATTTATTTATTATTTTTTGGTTCTCTTATGAAATCAACTGGATAAAATAGCACTGTTGTCTGGCTCTGCCCTCTAAGGAATTGGGAAAGGAAAGGGCCCTATATTATTTTCTTATAGGTAGACTAAAGGAGAAAGAATTAAATCTTGACAAATCGGTTTTATTACTGGGAGGAGGTGCATCTCAGCTCTGGTTGCCTTACATTATACTTACACTGGCAAAACTCAGAAATAGTACTGTACTGCAAAATTAATCATAGGGTATTTCAGCCAGCTAATCATATCTTTAATGCATAAAACAATTAACTACTACTTTTCAGGGATCATATGAAGCATTAAATCTGATTTCACATTTAATTTCAGTTAACTAAGAATATTGTATGGGAAATACATACCCTCCAGCATTTCTCCAATGAAAATAGGGACACCCTAAGGAAAAGCGGGACATTCCGGGATCAAATCAGAAACCAGGACGGCTTCTCTAAATCAGGGATGTCCCTGGAAAATAGGGACACTTGGAGGGTCTGGAAATATTTCTAGGCTCTTAAAAACAACCAACCAAACCCCTTATATGGAAAAGTAACATGCTGGGGAGAATGCTCTTTTCCAGACATTTTGTCCATGTGGAGGAACATTCAATTGTGTGAGCCTCAATCTGAAGTAGTTTACAATCTTGTGTCCTGTCCCAAATAAGTAGACACTGTTCTAGAATTAAGGACTCCCTTTTCTGTTATAAACATTTTTTTAAAATTATTTTTAGGCAGCCATTCAGAGTAAATCTTTACACAAGGTGGTTTACAGATCATGGCTTGTGTGGCTGTTTTCCCTGCCTGAGGTCCCCCATTGACACCACTAATTCATAGCATTTGTCTGCTGCAAGGGAATATGGAGTGTGCCTCTGGGGGGGGTGAAGTCCAACTGTTGCGTTTGCAGCACCAAAGTGATCTTCTCAGGGTGGGTGTTGTGTCTGGAGTTCCTGGCGAGGGGCTGTACTGAGATCTCTCTATAGGAGCAAAGCAGAGTTCTGTGTGGGATAGTGTAAGTCTTCCTTCCCCAACCAGGTGCCCTCAACGTTTTTGAACTACAACTTCCATCTGTCCCAGACAGCACAGCTGTAGTAAAAAAAAATCTGGAGGGCACCAGGCTGGGGGGGGGGGCTGGTGTAAGTAATATGTTTCTGTGGAGTGACTTGCTATGTTTCTATGGTTGTTTAGGTGAACTACCCTGAAGATGTGGTTGGTGGCAGCCTCCCAGTTCACAAGCTTATAACTAATCTGTCACACATTGCTGTGGACCACAGGTAGTCTGAAATTGTCAGATTATCTCTGTGGCTTCAATACATATTGAGGATGTGACGTTCCTGTTTCCCATAAAAGCTGTTGGGTGCCTTTTATATTTAATGTTGGTCCTTAAAAAAAACAACGATCTTTGACATTTGTATCTACTTTTAAAAGGCAAGGGGCAATCTCATATTCACATTTGTGTTGATGCCTTTTTGGCTTCCTTTAGTCTGAAATCATTATCGTGAAGACGTTTCCAATTCAGCTTAACATCATCGGCTAATTAAACCTGGTTTGTCTAAGTGGTTGGGGTTTCATTACAAAGGTGAAGAAAACCTCATAAGAAAGTATTGATTTATTTTATGGTTGTAGTGAGAACTGTCTTTGGAACTGACCATGTGATGGCTGCTTAAAGTTATTTTAACAGAAATTCCAGTCCAGTTCTTTGCCTGTTCGCACAGAAACAAGTTCTATATTAGTTGGGGCATTCTCCCTGGTTTGCAGCTCTGAAGTCCATTTTCTCTTATATTTCTTATTCTTTGGTTTATATCTTTGCTTGCTGTAAGATTGCTTGATAATAAAATGGTTTGTTTTATGGCCTTCGAAAATGCATTTCTGAAATGCATGCATTCTGTGCTTGGAAAAACAAAACCTGAAGTGGTAAGCATTCGAGCATAGAGAAATACATTTCACATAGCATAACATTCAATACTGAACATATAGTATCTCTGCAATGATTTCAGCCATTTCTTGCACGGTGTTTAAAGACTCTTTAAAGTAATGGCAATAATCCCTTGTGTGCAGTGCCAATGGGCATGCACAAGAACAGAAGCCACCCTTTACCTCCCATTTCTTCATTTCTAGGAAAAACAGCGCTGCCTTTCTGTTTATGCAATATTCTGTGCAGCTGCTGACTCTAGGGCATTATGACTGCACTTTTGCTAGGAATCCTGGACAGAAACTGTCAGGTGGTACAAAGCCTCAGTGTGTCTGGCTGTTAACCAGATGGTTGGTGTTCGAGCTCATGCAGGGATGGCTATGGTCAGGATTTCTGCATTGTAGGGGGTTGGACTAGATGAGTCTCGGGGGGCCCTTCCAACTCTCTTACTTCTATCGCTTTCCATGTTTTCTTTTTTTAAAAAAAATCCTACAAGCCTAGACTTCACTTCTGCAATAGTTTTAATACAGATGTGTTCATACACATGGGAAATAGAGATGTTGTTGTTGTTGTTGTTGTTGTTGTTGTTGTTGTTGTTGTTATATTTGTACCCCACCCATCTGATTGGGTTGCCCCAGCTATTCTGGAAGGCTTCCAACAAATAATAAAAGTATAATAAAACATCAAGCATTAAAAACTTCCCTTCAGATGTCTTCTAAAAGTTGTACAGTGGTACCTCTGGTTACGAACGGGATCTGTTCCGGAGCCCCGTTCATAATCCGTGACATCCGTATCATGAAGCCCCGCGTCTGCGCATGTGCGCACCGTGATTTGGCGCTTCTGTGCATGCGCATGACACCATTTTACGCGTCTGCGCATGCACGAACTGCCGAACCCAGAAGTAACGCGTTCCGTTATTTCCCGGTCGCCGCAGTGCGTAACCCGAACATATGCATCCCACAGCGTATGTAACACAAGGTATGACTGTGTAGTTATTTATTTCCTTGACATCTTCTTGACATAGAGTGCCATCTTAACGCACACAAACACAATTGATGGCTGGGGGGGGAGGCTGGTTAGGATAGGTTCTCTCCATTGGCCTCCAATGGGTGGGGGCAAGGAACTCTGCTAAGGCAGAAGCTCCATCTTTGCCCTAGCAGGAGGGAAGCTAGCAGTAGCCAGCTGAGAACACCAGTGTGGTGCATTTTGGGGTAGATCACTGGAGGTGTGATCTTTGGGCCCCTCAGCTGTGCCAGTTTGGAGTTGGTGCAGCAAAAAAATTAAAAAAACACCTGAGGCAAATTCCTTCCTGGCAGAAATGAGTGGCAAGGCTTCAGATGCAGTGGTGCATCCGTTGCTCTGCCGCCTCCAAGCCAGCACTTGGATTGCTCTGCTCATGTATTGTTTCGTTCTTGCCTTCCTATTGTGCGCCAGTTTTCTTTTGAGAGGGAAGGAGCAAAAATTACTTTCACAAGCCTGCGGGTGCAGGGTGGGGAACCTGGAAAAGTTCCAAGACTTCTTTTTTTTTTTTTTTTTTTTTTTGCATTGATGGATTATGAAATGAGACTAAAGGTTACAAAAGGGATCGTTTAAAAAGCATTTTTTCCTTCCAGGTTCTCATATGCAGATGCCGTGTGACCTTTCCATTTCTGCTTTTTATTAGCCGCTGCTATTAATCTTGCACCTTTTCTTGGACACATTGGCTTGTATGTGCACATTCATGCCAAATACATATTCCAAAACCAAGTAGCTCTTGTTAGATACGCAAGTGTAATTCCCTGCACAGTGTGTTTCCCTGTGTTAATATAATTTTCACCTGAATTATTAATGACTGGAGGGTGTGTGTGAGAGGAATGTAGCATGGAATTGCTTGCAGTGTCTCTGTATGGAGAAATGATCTCCAGAAAAGACTGGGTTCTATCTAGCTTTAGAAATTTCAGCTTAAATTTACTGAATGGCCAGCTAGCTAATACCACAGTGACATGAGATGATTTAATTTTAACCCTTGTCTATAATTTCCTGGCTCTCACATGAGTCCTTTAAAAAAAATGGTGCTACTTTAACCAATTTCTTGACCTCGGTTGCAGACCCTGATCTTAAGAAGAAATTATATCTTTCTATTAAAAGATCCACTATTTCACATTTGAAATTCTCAGGTGGACACTGTCTGGACGCAGTGATTGGTTAATTTTTACTTTGTCAATAAGACCTAGAACCTCATCTCTTATCAACACTAATTCAGATCCTTTTCTTGAAACAGTCAGCTTTGCCTTACAGCTTTCTCACTGATGCAAAGAATTCATTCAGCTTCTCTGCAGTCTCCTTATCTTCTTTAATATACTTCTAATTCACTGTTTGGGCCACTTTCCTGATTCTCGTGGTCTTAATGTTCTTATTGATACACTTCTTAGAATCATTTTTTAAAAATCGCTTAATGTCTGTTCTCTCACCAAAGTTTGCATTCTTTGCATCCGTTGGGCAGGACTTCCATTTTCTTAAGGAAGCCTTCTTGCCACTAATAACTGTCTTGACTCTGCTCATTAACCATGCCAGTGTTGACTTGGTCCTGGTTGTACCTTTCCTGAGCTTAACCCCATTGGCCGTCCCATGTTGTGTTCCATATGAGACTTCTATAAGCATTTGCGCTGCACCCAGAAATATCTCTCTCTAATTTACTCCTTACATGCTTTAGCTTTGTGGCTTAACCATACTGTCTGTTCCCTGTGTCAAGGAAAATAAATGGCATCCAATCAGGGTTTGTGTTGTTCGCACTGCAAGCTCTTGCGGGGATGGGAGTATAATGGTCTCTGATTTACAATTTCATTGTGTGTTCCCATGAAAAGCACTTCAGCAATTTTTAGCCTCGTGTCTTCAGTTGGCTTCGAGAAAAATAGATTGTTAGGGAAGAGATTAAGGATGTTTGTTTAATGCAACATGATTTTGTAAGAGGAGGTGATAATATTGAGTAGGCAAACATCCATTTCCTCATCTGTACTGGAATGTACAGATATAATCTGTATGAGGAAGGACCAATAGCTCAGTGCAGGGCTGGGATGATGTGGATCTTTAGAGATTCTGGGTCACAGAGATGCTAGGTTGGTTTGAGGCTTCCTTACCTGGAAAAAAACAGAGGAAAAAACTATAGAGCACTACCTGATGTCCTCCTTATTGTGCGTTCATGGAGATTTGTGCTCATTATGCTTTTGGGGTAGTCATAAGTGATCCCACTTTCAAAATAATTTGCACTGCAGAAGTTTTTGGGTGGTCATTCTCCTTCATATCCTATCACTGTATACCCCCTTTAAAAAAAACAAAAAAAACTTCTTGCTAAAATCCTGTAACATTTCACACCACAAACGTTGGGAGCAGGGTTATCCCACTTTTGTTTTGCTATAGCCTCTCTGGACAGCAGTAATGTGGTAGCAGTGGGGAAGGACCACAGAACAAGTAGCAAAACAAAATAAATCCACCACCCAATGCAGTATTATTATAGAGTCAAGAACATGTTCCAGAATACACCCACAGTAAAACAGCTGTATGGAGGGTCTCATAATTTGTGCAGGAAGCATTCTCTTCCTAAGACCCTGGAGAGCTGCTGCCAGTTTGAGTAGACAGTGCTGGGATGGATGGTCAAATAGCCTGAGCTGATGTACCAGGCACATTCCTCCGCAGCCCCTAAGTTACAGTTTTAGGAACATAATTTGTGTGGCAGAAATAGGGGGAAATAGCATTGTTTACGTGAGCATTGCCTCATATCCTTCACCAACTAATAAGAATGGCTTGTGAACCCTAAGGTTCTCCCCCCCGCCACCTCAACGAAGAGAGCGAATACTGTTGCATTTGGTCAAATTCACTGTCATAGTAGGTAGGTCCCGTGCACAAAGTAAAGATTTCCCCACCCAGTAGTAGACAGAAGCAAGTAAATGATGGTGTGGGCAGAAATGAATAAGAGGGGCTCACAATTTGCCTGTTTGTTTTGCAATAGTGATTAGCTTTCCTCTTGTGCTCGTTGGCCATATGTAGAAAGGCACTGATGCTCTTTTAGAACAAAAAAACACCAAAGCCTGATGTTGTCCTAAAAATGCTAGTTCTTAAATGCATATTAACGTGACTGCTGGCTATAAATCATACCTATGCTAGTCACGTAAGTGTAACTAAAAAAGGCATTGTGAAGTTGATTGACTCATCACAGTGACTGACAAAGGATTTGTGTAGTGAATGACAGAGAAGTCACCACATGAATTATATACCTGGCAAGAGTTAAGAGATTTTAAAAATATTAGGCAGTTTATAAATGCTTTAAAATAAATGAGAGAAGATTTGGGTTGGGTTGGTTGTTGTGTGCTGTTCCTTTTACATGTCATCTACATGCTACAGTCCCTGCAGTCTGGTGCTTTACTGTGGTTTCATTGCCCCCCCCCCCCCCCCCCCGAAGAATATGTGCCTCATTTCCACTCCCTTATACCATGCCCTATAACTGTGTATGTCCTGCTGGAATAGAAAATTGAATTAGGCAGCAGGGGAACGTTTCCTCCATAACAGAAAGGAACTCTGCACATGCTCTGGGGTGGGAAACTTACTTCATGGGCTGCACAACAGTTATGGAGAAAGGCAGAGACAACAAGTGTGCATCTTATAGCAGACTTACGTTCCAGACATGAGGTTCCTCTTTGCCAATACGCTATTTTTTAAATAAAGATTTCCTGCCACCTGGTGGGAACTCTGCACATTCCCGGAGATTCAGGTGTCATAACTTTTAGAAACACAAAGGTGCTTTTGCTAGTCAAATGGTGGGCTATTTGTACATTTCATTTATAGCTTATGCTTCTTGCCACATGGCAGTATAGTTGGGGTTCCCAAGCAGTCTTCCATTTGTGTACCGACCGGATTTCCTGAGCTTCAGCAGGGTTGCTGAATCTTGTGACTTCAGACCGTAACCTGGAAACTTAAGTTCAGTTAAAATCATAATCATAATCATAATAGGCACTAGCATTGATTTATGACATTGTATGCAATTATATGAATATTTGCATATTGCAGGGAAGGGCTATACAACATTATATATATATATATATATATATTAATTAAAAAACACCTGCGTTGCCTCTCAGGTTCTGGTGAACATTTCTGTAGGTTAGAGTAGACTGGTCATTGTCATTTGTTTTTTATGTAGCTCTTTGGCACTAATTCAGCATGTTAATAGCTTGGATTTCTTCTGCATACTGCTTATAGGAGAAGCCTCATTGCCACCTTGAAAGTCTTCCATTGGCCTTTCATCAATGCCTTTATCATGCTATTAATGATATACCTGAAGGAAGAATTCTGTTAAGAGCTCTGCTTTTCTTAACATACATAGCCTCAGTTAATAAAATAATAATTGGATGAGACTTGCCTTTTGTCTACTTATTTTTCATGAGACTGGGCCTAGAAAGTTCACCTGATATCACCCAAGGACCAGATTGCATGTAATACTAGCTCGTCTCTGTGCCAGTTGCTGTAATATCTGTGAAATAAAGGATAACCCTTTAGGCAGCAAGCATCTAGTGTTATGTTCTCAGTGGAATCTCTGTGACCTTTTAAAGACCGTGAATAAGCCTCAGTTCTAAAGCCACTTGAGATGTCACAATCATTATTATTATTGTTGTTTTACAAGGGTGGGAGAGAATATCTTGGGAACTTCCTGTCATTTATCCATATTTAAGCATCCTTCTGCCCCCACGTGGTCAAGAGTCAGTATCGCACCAAGTACCAATAGCAGCTGTATTTCAAAGGATACAGTAGAAACAACAACAGAGGTATTTCAAAGGATGGCAGAATTCCACCCAAATGAGCAACTGTGCCTTCACAAGCAATTTCCCACAGAGAATTAGGACTGGATGCTATTACCAAGTGGTAATTCCGCCCCCCTTTAAATGTTTATTGTGCTACAATTCTATTCAAAGTGATGGACAGTTGGGGGAGGGCGTTGGGAAGAAGAGAACCAAAGGTGGATGAGCCACCATATCCAGAACTCTGCTGTGTAGCAGTGCATAAGAATAGGCCCGCTGGATCAGGCCAAAGGCTCATCTAGTCCAATATCCTGTTCTCACAGTGGCCAGCCAGATGCCTACAGGAAGCACGAAAGCAGGACCTGAGCGAAACAGCACTTTCCCCACAAGTGGCATTCAAAGGCATATTGCCTCTGACAGTGGATATAGTTATGGGCTTCATTGGCAGTAGGATGGAAAGGAGGGTGAAGTTTTCATTTTGAAAACTCTAGCAGACAGTTGGGAGTCTTTTGCAAGGACACATGGGGTGGCAATAATCTGAGGGTGTCTTCTTCTTTGGCGATCACTCGTAGCCAAGTAAGATTGTCCTACATCAACACGGTCTTAACAGTGAGTCTGTAAGTGACTGTGGAGGCCGATTCTAGATCCACACGTCCTTCCACAGTGGGGACATAGGTTTCTGGGTGGGAGTTGATCACGGTGAGGGTTTGCAAAATGTGCCTTCCTCTCAGCTCGTTTCTCCTTTTAGCCCTGAGTTTGTGCTTCTTCAAAGTCCATGACACCTTTGGTAAAGGTTGTTCTCCAGTTGGAGCGCTCACAGGCTAGAGTTTCCCAGTTATCAGTACTTATGTTACTTTTTTTTAGATTTGCCTTGAGAGAATCTTTAAACCTCTTTTGTTGTCCACCAGTATTTTGCTTTCCATTCTTAAACTGGGAATTGAGTAGTTGGTTTGGAAGATGAAAATCAGGCATCTAAACATGACCAGTCCAACAAAGTTAAAGGATCATTGCTTTGACACTGGTGATCTTTGCTTCTTCCAGTATACTGGCATTAGTTTGCCTGTCTTCCCGAGTAATGTGTAAAAAAAAATGGAGACACCATTGATGGAATCTTTCGAGGAGTTGGAGATGTCGTTTATAAGCGGTCCATGTTTCACAAGCGTACAGTAAAGTTGGTAGTTCAATAGCTTTGTCCCATGAATGTCCTGTTCCTCAAACATTCTGCACTTCAATTCGGAGAAGGCTGCACTCTCAGAGCTCAGGCGATGCTGGATTTCGGCATCAATGTTGGCCCTTGTGGAAAGATAACTGCCCAGGTAGGAAAAGTGATTGATACTTTCCAACATTACACCATTAAGTTGGATTTGTGGTGCTGCAAAGGGGTTGTTTTGTGCTTGTTGGTGCAGCACTTTGGTTTTTTGGATATTGAGCAATAGGCGAAGTTTTCGTAAGCGTCTGCGAAGATATTTAGGGTTGTTTGGAGGTCATCCTCTGAGTGTGCACACACTACGTTGTCATCAGCATAATGAAGCTCCATGATGGAAGTTATGGTAACCTTACTCTTTGCTTTCAGCCTACTCAGGTTAAAGACCTTTCCATCTGTTTGATATATGATTTTTACCCCTGTGGGGAGTTTCGCATCAACAATGTGTAGGATCATGGAGATGAAGATAATATATAGAGTTGGGGTGATAACACATCCCTGTTTAATGCCCAATCCCACTGTGAATGGTTCACTTTGAAAGCCATTGTTATCCATGATTGTTGCTGTCATGTTATTGTGGAGGAGCCGAAGGATGTTCACAAATTTTACAATAATTTCAGGGTGTAAACTGTTGCTGGTTAAGGGCAATATTACCTGAGGTTGGACTAGGCTGCCCCCTTTCCCTAAAAGGGTTACATCTAATGTGTCTTTGGCAAGTCTCCTATATCAGTTCTTCCCAAATTACCTCCTGGATTCTGCCCCCCCCCCGATCCCCCAGAAACCATTGGACAAGCTTGTTTTTTGTTTATTTGTTTTGCTAGCGTGAATCCAGTATTGTCACTCCATGCCCCCTACTTCCACGTGCTTTATAGTATAGCTTTGTTGTTTGTCACCCCAGTGTGGTGCAATCCATTATTCTAATTAACAGGTTGCTTAGGCCATCTTCCAGACCTGTAGGAAAAGTGATAAATATTTTTCGCACAAGGGAAGATTTGAAGGAGGACACTTTGTTATCTGATCTATCTCCTTCAATGTGCACAAGCTTCCCCCTCTGGGATATTAATTATTCCCCAAGCAGAAGACTGTTAATTCAATTCAAAATCCTATACTGTACTGTACGGCTCAGCCAATCACTCTGAATTTCTAGTGGATGGTAACTCACGAGGACTCAGACTGCTGAAGAGAGACACATGTTTCCATTACATTGATTAAGAGGTGAAATTCATTACTCTGAAATAATATTTCTTGTTCTTTAAGGGAGGGGAAGAGCAGGAAAGAAGGAGAAAGAGAAGCTGTCCTACACTTTGCATTACAACTAGGATTGAGCCAAAGAATGAAAGGTATCAAACTGCGAACAATTTCTAAAATTTTGGGTGCCTTTTCACCCAAGATACAGCAGTCTTTCCTTTCCTTTCCTTTCCTTTCCTTTCCTTTCCTTTCCTTTCCTTTCCTTTCCCTTTCTTTAACTATACAGTGGTACCTCAGGTTACATACGCTTCAGGTTACATACGCTTCAGGTTACAGACTCCACTAACCCAGAAATAACGCTTCAGGTTAAGAACTTTGCTTCAGGATAAGAACAGAATGGACCTCCAGAACGAGTTAAGAATGGACCTCCAGAACGAGTTAAGTACGTAACCAGAGGCACCACTGTATATGAGCAGGCTGATATAGGAAGTATTCCAGTATTTGGCTTCTAAGTTGTTTAGGGCATTATAAGTTAACATTATAATTAACACATTGCACAGTGGTACCTCAGGTTACATACGCTTCAGGTTACATACTCCGCTAACCCAGAAATAACGTTACAGGTAGGTAGCTGTGTTGGTCTGCCATAGTCAAAACAAAATATAAAATAAAAAAATCCTTCCAGTAGCACCTTAGAGACCAACTAAGTTTGTTCTTGGTATGAGCTTTCGTGTGCATGCACACTTCTTCAGATACACTTCAGTATCTGAAAGCTCATACCAAGAACAAACTTAGCTGGTCTCCAAGGTGCTACTGAAGGATTTCCAGAAATAACGCTTCAGGTTAAGAACTTTGCTTCAGGATAAGAAGAGAAATTGTGCTCTGGTGGCACAGTGGCAGCGGGAGGCCCCATTAGCTAAAGTGGTGCTTCAGGTTAAGAACAGTTTCAGGTTAAGAATGGACCTCTGGAACGAATTAAGTACGTAACCAGAGGTACCACTATATCAAGGATAAACAACCTGTGGTTCTCTTGGCATTCTTTGACTCTGTCTCCCATCAGTCCTAACCTACATGCTCAATGGACCAGGAAGATAGGAGTTGTAGTCTAGTAACATCTGAGAGGCACAGGATTGGTTCTTCCTCCTCAGTGCTTTCTCCTTCAAAGGAAAGCAACTTATTGCTGAGACTTCTTGCTGCTCATGGAAGTAGTGAGTCCACAACAATATCAAGTATGTTTTGGTGGGCGTCCTTCTGAGCCATTCCCACAAACATGCCAACAAACCATATTTGATGCCGCTTAGGCCATGTAGGGCTGACACCAGGTTTTGTGATGCAAGTTCATATTTGATAAAGGCATTTCCAGCCACTGGTTTGTTACATTCAAATATCATTCCTTTATTAACATGTGTGCCTAAAATGTAGATACGTTGCATGAATCAGCCAGCTTCTTCTGCCTATCCGTTTTCTTCTCTTTTTAATTCTTTCGACAACCAGGCCTTAATTGCTGTGTACCTTTCGTAGAAATCTCTCAGAATGCCTTCCCCCCCCCCTTTGCCAGTCCCACCCACTCATCATCATTCATATTGCTAGAATTATTCTGCAGCCAAACTCTTTTCCCAGATACGATGTCAAATGTAAGGATATCTGATGAAACTAAGGATATCTGATGAAACTAAAATAGAAGCTTCAGTGGGATTGCTATATTGAGTAGAAAATTAGTGATTTTTCTTTCCCTCTCTCACCAACAGCACCTTCAGACCGTTTCTGTGAAAATGTTAAAAGCTCATTTGTTAGCACACAGGGGTTTTTCCCCTGACACTTTAATCATGGAGATTATTTTTATTTGAAGGATTTCCATATTTGGATGACTGCCTGGAATGCAAAAGTGAGGACGCACATTTGGAAAACCAGGCTTCCTATCCAGTGAGGAGTGTGGGTGGGCTAGCAGCTGCAATATACTTCCTGGCTTATGGGCTTTGGAGGTGGGATCACTTCCAAAGGCCAAGGCACAGTTTGAATTGAGAAGCATCAAAAGGCCATCTTGTACAATCTGTTCCTTTGAGGTGGAATCAACTGCCCCTCAACACATGCCGATGCACACACATCACCACGACACAATCCAAAGCAGAGTGTGCCACAACACAAAAGATAATGCATGTAAGACTGCTCTGATGATTATGTTTATTGGGAGGAAGCATGTGACAGAAGTTCTTCCTCAAGCCAACATTGTAGACCGCTTTCAACAAGCCTCCCCCTTCCCTCACTACACTGTGAAATAAAAAAAGGAGGAGGGCAGGGGGAAGGAAATGCATTGGTTTTTTTTTTAAAAAGAAGACACCAATTTCCATATTTTTACCATATTGCAACTGTGGTGCTGTGGGTTAAACCACAAAGCCTAGGGCTTGCTGATCAGAAGGTCAGCGGTTCGAATCGCTGCGGCGGGGTGAGCTCCTGTTGTTCAGTCCCAGCTCCTGCCCACCTAGCAGTTCGAAAGCACATCAAAAGTGCAAGTAGATAAATAGGTGCTGCTCCGGCGGGAAGGTAAACGGCGTTTCCGTGCGCTGCTCTGGTTCGCCAGAAGCAGCTTTGTCATGCTGGCCACATGACCCGGAAGCTGTACGCCGGCTCCCTCGGCCAGTAATGCGAGATGAGCGCCGCAACCCCAGAGTCGGACACGACTGGACCTAATGGTCAGGGGTCCCTTTACCTTTAACTTATATGTATACTGTAGTGGGAAATTTAGAAAAGATCACCATAATTTAAACCTGGTAGTCCAGCAATAAAACTGCTAGCACATTTGCCAAGCTAAGTAGGGTCCGGTACGGTTTCAAACTGGTTGGGGGACCACGTGTTGAATTTCCTGCATTGCAGGGGCTTGGATTCCTGCATTCCTGCATTGCAGGGGTCCCTTCCAACTCTACAATTCTATGATTCTGTGAAACAGAAATATGATATATCCCACCATATTGGGGAAGACTGTGACCCAGTAGGCTGTGCGCCTGCTTAGTCTGCTGCCCAGGTGCTCACCGGTGATCAGAAGTTTCAGGACCCCCCCCCCCTTCATTATTTATATAAAATGGCTCCTTATATTTAAAATAGGCCAAGACTACGCAGCGCTTCAAATAGAGGACTTTCCATTGCAGAGTAGGACACATGGCCTCTCTAACAAAAACTACCTTCACATTCAAAAATAGCATGTCAGGGGAAAGAAAGGATGACTTAGGCTTGTTCCTCTGACAGGTAAGCTTCGGGTGCACAGGGAGTTTTAGTAAATTATTCCCCCCAGCTCAGCCCAACCCAACCCACTTCCCTTAGTTTAAACATTCTTCATCTGCTCTGACACTGCAGGCCGGGGGGGGGGGGAAGGGGTGTCACAGGAGCCCTGGGTCCAGGTACACACCAATTCATTGCACCCTTGAGCAGCCACCTAAGATAATCGTCTCATTCTGCTCATGATTGGACCAGCACTGAGTCTTGTAGCTGTGAGTTTCTTTGTTGTTGTTGTTGTTGGTACGGTGATAATACTTTAATTGACTCAAAGTAGGGAGAACAACAAAAGCCTATCCTGGGCAATTTTAGGAAGTTCTGATGTGCTGCTACAGACAAGGCCATTCATAATTAAACTCCTATCATACCCCTGTAGGAGAAGAGCATCGTTCCCTTGTGATTCTTTTTAATGAAAAGAGTTTTTACACTTTTAACAGAGAACGCAATTGCTTCGCTCTCTCTAATTGCCTGACAATGTGCTGAAATACCCTCTGATTCTTTCTTAAATGAAAAATCACACTGACATTATGGGGTAGACACACAGCCACCTGCCACGTTCTTATATATATATATAGTGCTGGCAGGTTGTGAAAACAGGCTGGTTGGGAGGCCGCGGGTGTCACTGTCCAGTTAGTGTTCTGAAGCTGCCAAGCATCTGTGTAAGATCTGATCATATGTGTCTTATGCTGATTTAGAACTGGGGTGAGTGTAAGGCCTAGCCCAAGCTTCCTCAACCTCGGCCCTCCAGATGTTTTTGGCCTACAACTCCCATGATCCCTAGCTAGTAGGACCAGTGGTCAGGGATGATGGGAATTGTAGTCTCAATACATCTGGAGGGCCGAGGTTGAGGAAGCCTGGCCTAGCCAAAGGCAGGTACTGGGGCATGGAGTGCTGGTACACGGTTGAAGCCAGCTTGCTGAAGCTGAGTTGGCATGGGTTTGGTTAGTAGCTGGAGAAGAGACCAGCTGAGAATCCAATGCAATGCCACCTTAAATTCTGCGATGGGAAAAACCAGGCTAGAAATGTAACGCAATAGAAACATTTTGTATGGTATTACATCTTGGGATGCACTATTAAATAATTAACAGCATTCTTTGTAAGTAGGATATGGGGACATATCCTCTCACAGCAACCTCTGAGGAATAACAGGATGCTATGAGTGGGTGCCATTTCTCAGACACATTTAGGTTTTGACTTCAGGTGGCCACAGTCCCCCACAAAGATGTGTCCTTGTGGATTGTGGGTAAGAATTCGTCCTTTTCTCTGCTTTTCACCCTTGTCTTTTCCCATTTCCCTTTCCTTATAAACTTGCCTCTCCTTCCGCTCCTTCTCTCTCCCTCTTCTCACAGCTACAGACAGGCAATTGAACAAAGCACTGTAAAGTTAAGAAGGTTGCCTCAGGAGGAGGAGGGATATCAGTGACCAGACTTTACTGTCATGCTCTGGGCTCAAGTGATTACTGTGTTCACTTGGGAACAAGGAAGCAATTTTCTCCCAGATCAAATTGCATGGTAAGCCTCTGGGGCTTCTGTCTTTCTCTGCAACACAAGTCAGTGGGCACGGTTTGCTTGCTAATGCCAAGTGGTCCAGTATTGTCTGTTTCATAGCATCTCTCCAGGCCTTTCCAACCTCTGATTCCCAAGATCCTTAAACTAGGTCCAGGGGTCGGCAAACTTTTTCAGCAGGGGACTGGTCCACTGTCCCTCAGACCTTGCAGGGGGCTGGACTATATTTTTGGGGGGGAAATGAACGAATTCCTATGCCCCACAAATAACCCAGAGAGGCATTTTAAATAAAAGGACACATTCTACTCATTTAAAAACACGCTGATTCCCAGACCATCCGTGGGCCGGATTGAGAAGGCGATTGGGCCGCATGCCGCCCCTGGGCCTTAGTTTGCCTACCCATGAACTAGGAGATCTGGGCATGGATCTTAAAAAAATAACATTACCCTGTCCGACCCCTGTGAGCATTAGATGCAGCATTTATCTAGAGAACTGCACAAAGGCCATGGGCAGATGGGCCTTCAGGACTGGCTTAGATTAGAAGAGGCTAAGGCAGGGGGCTAATGTCCTTTTCAACATTTAAACAATGGATTATAACATGCGAACTCAAAGTGATCAACTGCTTAGGGGTTTCACTTTCATTTTTTAAAGAAACCCTGTATCTAGAAATCTGCCTACTTCAGTAATCTCCCTTTCTCAGAGACAGCTATCTGAAGATCCCCAATGATGTCAGCTGTAAATTGGAGCGGTGATATAGTTAGGTAATTTCAGAACCTGGACTTAATGGTATTTCCCTCACCATACCCCTATGTAAAAGGCATTCATTTACTTCAAAATGGAATAAACCATCCTTGCTAACGTGGCGGGGTGTGCGTGTGTGTGTGTGTGTGCGCGTGCTCCTGCTAATTTTGCTGAGTGTGTCCCTGCACTTCTGCCCTGAATTCCTACCTTGGTACCACTTGCTCTAATCTATAGTAATGCAGTAGCAACAATGTCACATAGAAAACTGTGACCACTAGCCTTACACATACAAATTGGGCACATCATGCATAATGTAATCCTCTCATCCTTCTCCGACAAGGGTTTTAAGATTTGTGTGATAGGATTTATATGAGCTTTGTATGTTAAATTACTTAGATCTTCTGCCTAGGAAAAGAAATCTTCCATATCCCCAAACTTCTGAAAACAGAATATGATGGTAGTTTTTATACCTTGCAACTTTAAGATGGCACAACCAATAAATGCATAAAAACATACCAGTACAGATAAAAGACAGATCTTAAAGATCCCGGCCCACTAAACTAAGCCACAAGTTCCCGAAACCTTTCAAATTCAGGACTGAAGCCCAAGTCAAAAAGAAAGGTTTGCCTGACACCTTGAAACAGATAAAATAACTTTCCATAAGTTGGGGGCCACCACTGAAAAGGCCTCTTCTCATGCGGTCAGTCTCTGGGCCTTCCTTGGAGAAGGGCCTAAGATGACCATTGCAAGGTCCAAGTCGGTTCATGTGGGTAAAGGCAAGCCTTGAAGTGTAGAGGTCCTGAGCCACATAAGACTTTATAGGTCAAAACCAGCACTTTGGAAACTGCTCCTTGTAGTGGTGATAGACTAGGACCTGGGAGACCAGCGTTCAAATCCCCACTCTGCTATGAAGCTGAGTGACCTTGAGCCAGTCACTGCTTCTTAACCCAATCCAGTCTACCTCACAAGGTTGTTGTGAGCTTAAAATGGGGAGGGTGAGAACTATGTGAACGACCTTGAGCTACCCAGAGGAAAGATGCAGTATTTTTTAAAAAAATGTGGAAAGCATATACCAAAGTCGTTTCTTCCACAGAAATATTAACGTGCACCAGAACTTAATGATAGGGCAGGAGAGTTGATGGGAGTTAAGAAGGAGGAAAGTTGCCTAACCCTAAAAGTGTTCATAGCATTTTCTTTTTAAAAAATCACTCATCGATTATTTTGGCTGACCTAGAAAACACCCATAGATACAAATGCTTGTTTTCACTTGACTGTGTCCCTGCTCTGCATTTTTCATCTGCTTACAGCTGTCGCAACACGATCCTCTTCTGGGTCGTTGTTGGTTAGGATTTTGTCAGTGTGTTACCATAACGCACATGAGTCTAGTTACACTTGGAAGTGGATGCAGACCTACAATGTAGAAATGAAGATGTCAGTCTTCTGTTGAGTATCAAGAAAACCGAGTGGATAATACGTTTGGGGGCTGGTTCCTACATAGACTACCATCATTATTCCATGGACTGATACCTATTTTATTTTGCATTTCTAGAATTTATACACATTTGTGATTATGTGGCCCATTAGCCTTTTGTATTGATTTGTTTACTATTTTAGATACAAGCTGCTTCCAGACAGGTGTTTATATTGGAATTGGTGCAGGTAAGAACATAACAAGAGCTTGCCAATAGCCCATCTAGTTAAGCATCCTATTCTTACAGTGGCCAAGCAGATATCTGTGGGAAACCCGCAAACAGGACCCAAGCACAAGAGAAGTTACCCCGGCCGTGTTTAGCCACTGGTAGCCTAAGCCTCCATGAATCTGTATAATCCTCTTTTAAAGAATGCAGGTTTTTTTGCAGCACCAACACGATGTCATTAGCGTCAAAATGCCGGCCTGTATTCCCACTCCATCAACTCATTTAATCCAGATTTACTCATTCCAGGGGAAATCAGATATGTAAAAAACAAAGCACCTATTGTGTCAACATCCTCTGCAATATCTCAGTGACCCATTTGCAAATTAAGCCCTTGTGTGAAAGCAGCCATGATTGTTGTGAACAGGTCAGAAGTCCTTAGTACCCTAGGTGTACCTGATCATCTCTCTCTTTTTGTGCGTGGTTAGGATTTTGTGTCCTCTGAAAGTTCTCCTGGCTTGTTTGCTCAGAATCAAAATTGTGCATAAAGGTAAAGGTAAAGGGACCCCTGACCACCAGGTCCAGTCGTGTCCGACTCTGGGGTTGTGGCGCTCATCTCGCATTACTGGCCAAGGGAGCCGGTGTACAGCTTCCGGGTCATGTGGCCAGCATGACTAAGCTGCTTCTGGCGAACCAGAGCAGTGCACGGAAACACAGTTTACCTTCCCGCCAGAGCGGTACCTATTGATCTACTTGCACTTTGACGTGCTTTCGAACTGCTAGGTGGGCAGGAGCAGGGACCGAGCAACAGGAGCTCACCCCATCACAGGGATTCGAACCACCGACCTTCTGATCAGCAAGCCCTAGGCTCTGTGGTTTAACCCACAGCGCCACCTGGGTCCCTAAAATTGTGCATAACAGAGTCCTATTTGGAGCCTGACTCCATACAGACTAACTTGGAGAAAAGTTCTGCTCTAATAGTTTTAAACCATATGTTGGAGTAGAAATTAGATTTCCCCCTTTCTCATCTTCCAGTTAATTATGTCAACATTAATAGTCCCCCTGAGCCAGTGAGGGAGAAACATCACTGAGCACAGTTTGCTATTCCTTCCTTGGCCCGGAGTCTAAGGTGGGAATCAAAGCTGATAACTCCTGACACAGAACATAAATCCTTTATTCCCTCAAAGAGGAGGTTCCCTTGGTGACAAGGCAGACAATATTTACACTGTGCTGATTGCTGAACAGAGACTGTGGAACTAAGAAATCACCATCCAATGGATAGCATTTCCATCAATTAGTATATACTAATCAATGCATCATTACACATTGATGCCACTGCAATTCTGACTGGTTGTTTCTGTTTGAGCTCCATCTTGTGGATATATATAAAAAATGCAATAGAAGGTTCAAAGTGTCAGAAGCAAGCTTCTGCTTTGCACAGAACCCTTTTCTCACTTTCCATTCCACACCTACAGCAGAAACATGAAGTGGAAATGATTGTGCCAGTTGCTTCCACAGGTCCCTGCAGAGTTGGTAGAAGTTGAGAACCTGACTTCTACATACATACAATATAGAGTGCATTCCCACCTGACTAGGAACGTTGAATGATCAGGGTGGCTTATTGTATAGAATTGTTCATGCACATTGGAGCTGAGGCCTCAGCAGGTATGGGGGATAAAAATGCTTCAGTTCACATTTAACGGCGAGCCTGTGTAATTTGCCCTTCCCAAAACAGAACAGGAACGGAAGCACAGACATCCTTCAAAATCCTCTAACTACGTATTGTAGTGCCACGTAGTGTGAAAAAATGCACATACTAAATTGTGCCTCAAAATGCATGTATTTATGAAAATAACATACAAAATGCATTATATTTGGGAAAATCACTTGCAAAAACATGTAGAGTGGATAATGGGCCATACCAAAATGTGTTTATTAGGAGAAAATTGCATGAAAATACTGGTTTCATGAGGGCTTTTAAAGATAAAATCCCAAAACTGATTTGGAAATGTGGAGAACTGAATTTAAGACTGGAAAAATGAGAAAGCTGACAAATTCATTTCGTTGCCCTCAGCAAGGGGTGCAAGCCAACCATTGCTGTTGCTACACATTCATTCTATGCATGTAACAGAACATGAGGACAGGGCTACAAGACAAAATGTGTTTTTTTGTTTTTTTTAAAAAGCTAAAATAAGTAAGTTAACAATTTTTTAATGTATTAGGTTGGCATAGATGCTCACCAATAAATATTCCTCAGGTAGCTTATAACAAAACACTAAAAACATAGTTTATAATATTTTAAAAGCAAGCAAACAATAGACGACAGCAAACAAAAAACCTTCTTACACAACGACAACATAAATTAAAATACTTTACAACCTGGATTTAAAAGGCCAGTTAAAAAGCCTGTTCGTATAAAAAAAAAGTCATCGCCTCGTACCAAAAAGACCATAAATAAAAGGTTAAATGTTGACTTGGTCAATTTTAAGCGTGCTTTGAAACAAGGGAGCAGGCAGATTTAAGCAGAGATGGTGTATGTTACATTACAAACAAATCCTGCTTTGTTCTTGGTAACTGCACCCTCCCCCAAGAGAATAAGATATTGCATTTTCACCATATTGTGCAGGGTAGCTTCTCTAGCACAGCAGCTTCCCTGCAGCAGTGTTGAGGGAGGTGGGGCCAGGCCATCAAAATGTGACCTGTGCATAATCTGACAGGGACTCAAATATCCTCAATCTGTTGCTACCTGTGCTGGGCACTCCCAGCCAAGGAGGGCAAATGGCCGGCAGTTTTAATTCTTTTATTTGCAAAACCACACACTTACAACAGCTCCTAAGGTGCACAGAACACACACACACACACACTCTTCTAGCAGCTGGCATTAACTTTCCCAGGCTTGTGCCCTTGCTGAACAGTGAAAGCAACGGGGCACTGCTTCCCCCCTTTCAGGCTTAAGCAGCCTTGTCTGACAGAGTGCAAGCAAACAACCAGCAACTTCTACATGGAAGTAGCCACTGTGCTTGCCTCTTCAATACCCCCCTGGATCTAGGAGACAGCGGGGCAGGGGGTGGTGGGGATTCGATTGACCTGCCCCTCACCTGAATAGCCTCTGCTTTTGCCAGGTCCTGCACCCCCTCCCCTGCCTCTGACTGCTCAGTCTTTCCCTTCCACCAGACCTGGCTCCTGCCTTGCAGGTGGCACCAAACCCCATAAATCTCTGGCCCTCCTGGGTCAGCCTCTGGCCCCCCTGCCTCCATCAAACATTTGTCAGAGCCCTGAAACTTTTTCCCATCGTAAGTCAACTACCAGGCCTTCTCGGAGAATTGCTCTGCACAATACTAACTGACTGGCCCTTGCAGGGCCGTCTTGAGCATATCCGGCGCAGTGGTGCAAAGCTCCCTCCGGCGGCACCCCCCCCCCGTTTCTCAGAGTTTTTTTTAGGGAGGAAGGCGCTGCCGGCGGGGCTGGAGGCAGTAGACAGCTGCTGCAGGGCGGCTCCTCCGGTGGGGAAGAGACGGAGGAGGCTGGACGCAGTACCTCCCAGCTCAGCTGGCCGCTTCGTGCCACGGTGGCCACGGCAGACGGAGGCTCCGGGCATGGCGTGGCATGGCGGAGGCGGGCAAGGGCGGCAAGCTGATGCCTCCGCCTCTTCCCTGGCGCCCTCCAGAACTTGTCGCCCTGGCACCCCGCGCCACTAGCCTCTATGGGTAAGACGCCCCTAGGCCCTTGCATACATTTGGAGGCCCCCTCCTCAAGCCGATTTCAAAGTGCCAAAGAGGGCAGGATAAAATATCCCATTTAACTGTACCATGTTTTGCTGATTTTTTTTTTTGTCTCTATGGCATAATGTTCAGGTTTCTACGCTAGTAATGTACGATATGCTAGCCTTCACTACCCTGCTGCTCTCTAGATGTTTTAGACTCTCACTCCCATCAGCCCCAGCCAAGGGCACCAGGTAGCCAAAGTGTCGAAAGTGTAATATGTTAATCTCTCTTCCTTTCAGCCTTGAACTTGCAATACATTCATAAAACACAAGAGGGCAATGAAACTTTAAGAAGCGCGTATGTATCCACTCCTTGTAGCTTTCTTTATCTGGGCTAGAGCTGTAGAACATCCAGGTTAGAGAAACTTGTTTTGATTTGCGGGAAGGAAACTTGGCACTTTTTGAAAGCTCATAACGTCTTCTTAGAAGTGTACAAAATGCATTTAATTGCCGAACTTTTATACTTCTTTACAGTTCAAGAGTTGACATCTCAACAAAATAAATGTACAGTATATTACATCAAGATACAAATCCCACGTTCAATGCAGCTGCAACTTCTAATAATAATAATAATAATAATGCAATTCTACATTTTAAGTATGATAATTAAGTAATACATCAAGAAAGAAGTAAGATAATTAAGCCATAATGACAATTAAGCAATTAAGCATTAATTAAGCAATAAATTATTAAACACTTGTCTGTTTGGCTATAAAGCAGGGCAGGGAGTTAACTTTTTGCAGTAAACGGAGTGCACAGGGGAGGGAAGCAAACCCATTGTTGTCCTTCCAACACTCACTTTACCTCGCCACACTCCCAATTTGAACCATTTCTGCTTCATGTCTGCAAACCCACAATGACAAACCCACAAACCCACCCATGACAGATACATAGATTCTGATTAGCTACCCCGAGCCACTTCCAAGTTTGAGGGGGTCCTCAACAGAGTGCCTGATGGTGGCTCCCCCTCCTACATAGGCTCCATCCCCTTCCCCCCAGCCTGGACCTCTACGCCTTTCATTTACCTTTTTAAAGAGTGTCTATCGCTGGCTGCCACTGACAGCACCGCTCTTGGTGGGCTCTACATGGCTTTCTTCAATCTTTCTTTCTTTCTTTCGGAACTTTTTGTTCTAAGGCCACAGCAACTGCATGAGCAGAGCTCCAATTTCCCCACGATTTAACAGAGTTCCAGTGCTTTGTGGGGAAATCAGTGTGGATGTTGCTGAAATGAGAACATTGCTTCTGCACCTTGCGGCAGCAGGTTTTCGGAATGTGAGAGGAAGCTGCTCACAGACGGCTGATTGCCCGCAGACTGCACTTGCCTCCTTGAATGTTAATGGATCCTTTTAGCATCGTGAATCTGGTGGTGCAAGAAGGACTTGAGGTCACTCTGGCCCTGCAGTTGTGCCAGTGTAACACTTTGTGGATTAAAATGTGGAAACGCTGATGTACTAACAGAAATATGTAACTTGTCCCCAAGATCAGCCACCGTAGATCAGTCTCAAGGACTGGAAAGTGGCCAATGTACCATCAATTTATTTTTTTTAAAAGGGGGTCTGGGAAATTGCAGGCCAGTTAGCTTAACATCTGTAATGGAACCAGTGGAAATCATTATTAAAGCTATAATTACCAAGCATATAGAAGAACCAAGTTGTGCTAAAGCAGATCTAGCATAGCTTTTGCAAGGTTAAATCCTGTCTCACTAATCTTTTGGAGTTCTTTGAGAGTGCCCGCATGTATATAGATGCAGGTTATCCAGTTGACATTGTGTACTTAGACTTTCAAAAAGCTTTTGATAATGTACTTCACAAAAGACTCCCAAATAAGCTAAGTATTCATGGGATGTTTCTCAAACTTTGGTCCCCAGCTGTTGCTGGACTGCAACTCCCATCAGGACTAGCTAGCAGTACCAGTGGTCAAGGATGATGGGAGTTGGAGTCCAACAACAGCTGTGGACCCAAGTTTGAGAAAGGGCGGGTCCTTTTACAGATCAGTAACTGGTTAAGGACCAGGAACCAGAGAGTAAGAATAAACAGACAGTTATCCCAATGGAGGGGTGTAGAAAGTGGAGTCCTCCAAGGATCAATATTGGGACCTATGCTTTGTAATTTGTTCATAAATTATCTAGAGCTAAGGGTGAGCAGTGTGGTAGCCATATTTGCTGATGATACCAAATTGTTTTGGGTTGGTTAAAGTAGAAAGGGGTAGCAAGAGGATCTCCCCAAACTGGATGAATGGGCAGTAAAATGGCAAATGTGATTCAATATAAGCAAGTGTATAATGATGCACATTGGGGCCAAAAGTTCTCATCTCATGGGGTCTGAATTGGCAGTGACTGATCAGGGATAAGATTTGGGGTTCAGTGGATAGCTCAGTGAAGACTCCAACCCAGCGTGCACAGCTGTGAAAAGGGTGTTTTCCATGCTAGGGGTCATTAGGAAAGGGACTGAAAATAGAACTGCCAATGATATAATAAAAATAGGTAAAGGACCCCTGACAGTTAAGTCCAGTCGCGAACAACTCTGGGGTTGCGGCACTATACAAATCTATGGTGAAACCACACTTGAAATATTGAATACGGTTCTGGTTCCTCACCTCAAAAAGGGAAAGCCTCAGGAAAGGACAAGCAAAATGGTCAAGAGGCTGAAGCAATTCCCTTATGAAGGAAAGCTACACCATTTAGGGGGAGTTGGTTTAAGGTAAGAGGAGACATGATAGAGATATATAAGATTATGCATGGTGTAGAAAAGAAAGTGGATAGAAGTTTTTCTCCCAATCGCATAATAATCTCTTTTGGGACCAACCACCAAAGCTGAATGTTAGAAGATAAATAAAGTACTGATTCACACAGCAACACAACGAGTCTATAGAATTCACTCCCACCAGATGTAGTGATAGCCACCATCTTGTGTGGCTTTGAAAGAGGATTAGACGAATTAATGGGAGGTTAAGGCTATCCAGGGCTACTGGCTATGCTGGCTGTGTTCTGCCCCAGCTGCAGGGAATCACAAGTGAGGAGAGAGATATTGCACTCAGATGCTACTTTCAGGTTTCCCATAGGGATGTACTTCGGCACTGTGAGAACAGAACATTGGACTAGATGAGCCTTTGGCCTGATCAAAGAGCTCTTTTTATTTTCCCAAACCTCAACAAGCACTTAACATTCCTGGAATGCCTTTACCCTAATTTGCCCCAAAGCATGTTTTACCAGGGATCTCCCAGGCCTGTGTAATAGTTTAATTATCTGGAAATAACAGTTTTGGTACTAATTACAGAATTGTACTATCCACCCTTATCTGCAATTAAGTTTGCAGCTTTTGACTATTAGAATGCATGTTGTCATAATAAGTATGGTTTCCTTTCTTTTATTTGCATATGCTGAGCTGTAGAATCTATAATTATAATAGGTAGGGATCATCAATTTGAGGGCTGTTTCTATGATTAACATTAATTGAGCAGCATAGTGATTTAGCAATATAAAGCATGATGCCTGCTGGAATAATTATTAGACAAGAGACACATGTTTGCCAGTTATAAAAAACGCTTCAGAGCTTTAGGGCAATTAAATAAAAAGGGGCCCAGCTATTCTATGGCTCTTGATTATGAGAAGCAAGTCCTTGAGGTGTGTGATTTTAGTTAATACGAAATCATGCTTTATGTTTTGAACATGAGCATTAAAAGTACTGGTTGAAGTTTAATGGCAAAATACGCAGTTCTGCCGTCATAAAGCTCTTCATGGTAGGTAGTGTCAACTTTATTGTGGCCCTGATGCCTATCTCCGGTCCTTGATCACTAACTGGAGGTGAGAATGGCCTCCAATATTATAGACAACTTCCTGTGTTTCTAGAATCTTACTTTTGAGCTGAGGCCTAGTCAAGTTACCTAAACATTCACTCTATGATTCTATGTCATGGTGCTATTTTAACTGTCTACATAGCTCAGTTGGTTAGAGCGTGGTGCTGGTAACATCAAGGTAGCATCCGTATGGGACAGCTGCATATTCATGCATTGCGATGGTTCTACTACTAGATGATCCTCAGGGTCCTTTCCAAATGTGCAGTTCCACAATTCTATGATCCTTTGTACTGCTATGTGGAAAATGGCTAAAGGGAATTGCAGCTTTGTGAGGGGGGTAGAGAGGGCTCTCCTAACAACTCTTAGTACCCTTAATGAACTACACTTCCCAGGGTTCTCTAGGGTGATGTCATTACTGTTCATTAGACTGTTTTAAATGGACTGTGCCCGTGGGTTTCTGGAAAGTGCTGTTTCACTCTCTTAGTGGTGGGTGGCTGGAGGCCAGCATAGCCAGCAGAGTTGGGTTGCGGGACTATCCCACTGTAAGGTGAATTTGGATAGCTTTGTTAACTTTTAAGGGACTGTTAGTTGTGATCCTGTGTACATGCACATACAGTTGGGAGTGGGGATGAGGGAGAAATTAGTTTGCTTTGCCTTTTAACTGAATTTACACTTCCCAGGCCAATATAAAAAATAGAAGCCCAGCTCTCCTTCAACAGTCAGGTTCCTCTAAATTTTCTGATGCACTTCTCCAACCAAATAATGTGTTTTTAAAAATGTGTATTAGTGAAAAGTAAACACAAAAATGACTATCTCAGTGTTAATAAAAATTTATTAAAAATGCATGAAGATGTGCATGAAAATGCATACAAAATTCCATGCAGGCTTTTAAATATAAAGCTATCAAATGTATGCATAAAGGAGCAAAATGAACTTATGACTGAAAAAAGGTTAAACCAAAATACTGTAGGCAGATTCAGTCGCCTGTACTTGGAAGTTAGCCATACTTAAGTTAGTGGGACCTACTTCTGAATAAATGGGTAATAGGGATGGGCTATTCAGGCTACAATCTTATAGTCACTTGGAAACCCCATTGAATTCAGTAATACTTCTGAGTACACATGCAAATACCGTATATACCCGAGTATAAGCTGACCCGAATATAAACCGAGGCACCTCATTTTCCCAGAAAAACCTGGGAAAGCTTATTGACTCGAGTATAAGCCGGTTCACCTTTGCGGCTGTGGAGGAGGAGGAGGAACGAGCAGACCGAAAGCAGCCCTTTGGGCTGCTCCTTCCTCTTCCTCCTTTGCCAAGTTTGCATTTATGCGAGCAGTTCAGGAATGGAACAAGCTGCCTGGGGAGAGTAAAGAACCGCCGTTCTTGTACGCTTCTTAAGGAATGGTTGACTGGGGAGAGCGGGTGGCGGCACGAGCAGAGAGAAAGGGCTTATTTCTCGCTGCCCCCACCGCCCGCCTCACTCAAGTATAAACCGAGGGCAGCTTTTTCAGCACAAAAAATGTGCTGAAAAACTAGGCTTATACTCAAGTATATAAGTAATTGTGCTAGAAGATGTTTTGATCAAAGAAATATATTAGCAACCCGTTGTTCATTTATTTAAAAGCTGTATATGCAAAGCTGCCATTTTTGAATTTTCATTAGTAAATCCTACATTAGTAAGGTAAAGGTAAAGGGACCAATGACCATTAGGTCCAGTCGTGTCCGACTCTGGGGTTGCGACACTCATCTCACGTTACTGGCTGAGGGAGTTGGCGTACAGCTTCCAGGTCATGTGGCCAGCATGACTATGCCGCTTCTGATGAACCAGAGCAGCGCACGGAAACGCCATTTACTTTCCCGCCGGAGTGGTACCTATTTATCTACTTGCATTTTGACGTGCTTTCGAACTGCTAGGTGGGCAGGAGCTGGGACCGAGCAACGGGAGCTCACCCCGTCGCGGGGATTCGAACTACCGACCTTCTGATCAGCAAGCCCTAGGCTCTGCGGTTTAACCCACAGCACCACCTGCATCCCAAAAATCCTACTAATAGTTGCTGGTTAATACCAAGACAAAAGTGTTTTATGTATTTATGAAAAGATCGGGACTGTATTAGCATTGGCTTTGACAATAAGATAGTAGAAGAAGAGTTTGAAGAGTTTGGATTTGATATCCCGCTTTATCACTACCCGAAGGAGTCTCAAAGCAGCTAACATTCTCCTTTCCCTTCCTCCCCCACAACAAACACTCTGTGAGGTGAGTGGGGCTGAGAGACTTCAAAGAAGTATGACTAGCCCAAGGTCACCCAGCAGCTGCATGTGGAGGAGTGGGGACGCGAACCTACAGGATTGTCCTGAAATGTCCCTCCATAGGAGTGTATGGCAATAATTTGTTCACTTATATGGGAGAGTATTGCTTATGGAACTAGCTATAAAGATCTCTTTCCCAATTTCTTAAGAAATGACTCCTTTACAGGCCAATATACCAGCAGTTGCTGGAATGGATCAGAGATACAGTATCTGCTAAAGGCATTAAACATTTTTATCCCCTTAGAAAATTAGAATGTAGGTTTAAAATTCCCTAAAGGGCCAGCTAGCTCTATAAATAATATTAATGCATCTTTTGGACCTTGCGCTTCACCACAATAAATCTCTCTGATTTATCCTCCCCAGATTCATTTGGCTAATTTAACTAATTAAATACGTTCAGCCATAGCTGAAACCCAAAAATAACTACTTCATGTAGGCATCTATCCTCTCCCTTCTCTCCACCCTCACAGTTAGATTTTATTAGTCTCTATGTAGCCTTTTGCTAAGCTTGCAGCAAGACAAAAGGAGTGTGTTTTCTTCTCAGAAAAAGGCATATGATTGTGAAGTCAGTTGCATTGCTCTTTTGCTATTTGATCATCTGTAGTTGCTGTAGACTTCCGTTACACCCACAGGGAATGCATATTTTATGTGTAAAATAGTGTGCTTTATTTGCAAAGGGAAGGGGGGGGAGAGTTCAACATAAAAGCACTGGAGTGATACAAATAATGGAGATGACTCTATTTCCCTTATTAAAAAGCATTTATCACTGCACCTTGTTTTCTTTCACAGTATCTTTTTTGAAACCAGGAAGCAAACAATGTGATAGAAAATCTGAGGTATTTTTGGATGGCCTGCAATTGTGATGTGGGGTCAGCAGTCCCCCAAAAGACCACTTGGGGTGGGCAGCTGACAGCAGGTGGCAGACAGGTCAGTGAGCCTACAGGTGGCCCAGCAGTGGTGGGTGGTGGTAGGGGAACAATACACCACGTGAGACACAAGGCTCACCTTGGCTCATGGACTAGAACTTCACCCCCCCCCCATTACCTCAGGCTGTTGGAGGCTTGAACAGGCAAATTTCCTCTTGTTCTCGTCTATTCCAATCCCACCCCTGTCCTGTCTCCCACCCAAATTTAGTAACGGATGCACTTGCTTGTAAATACAGAAGTGAATTTTCACTATAAAGCAGTCCCACAATATGAACTCAGAGGTGAGGAAAGAGCAGAATCTAGTCCAGACACTCTTACAATAATGACAATAAGCATGGTCCAAAAAACAAGGGCCAATGTCCAGGAGCTCAAGATTAATCAAAAGAGTTCCAAAGCAGCATTAGAAGCCGAAATGTTTTTCCAGTGAGTTTCCTTTCCTTTCAGTACCAAGCCTTTAAAGAGAGAAGGAGAATGTGCAGGTACTGGCAAGAACCCCTGTCCAAGTGGGAATTTTTGGCCTGCAGGTGGGTGCTCCACCTAGGGGGTCAAATCTCTTTTTTCTTTTTGTACCGCTTCTCTCTGGGAGATGTAGCCTCCTCCTGCTCTGTCAGAGCAGATCACACTTAGTGTTGCCCATGTTCATTGTATGGTTTTGCTAGGCCAGTGTGAGAAGGAAGTGTGGGGTGCTGCTCCTCGTGGACCCTGCAAAATTCCTATTGCTATTGTTCCCTATCTGTTCTTTTCATCCTTGGTTAGCGAAGAGAGGGACAAGATTTTGCCCAGGGCAGCCAGTTTCTGGGAAAATACAGACACAACTGCTGTACTTCTGTTATGCTAACTGCTCTCATTCATATTTTGTATTCTTGACCCAACCACTGATGTTTATTGCCTTGTTATTCAGAGATTTGAAAGCTTGGGTTAAGAAAACTGGAAACATTAACATACCAGGACAATTCACCTGCCTTCCGTTCTGTCCGACTGCTTGTTGTCCTCTGTGGTCCTTTTTGCTGATTTATTATTGATTACATTTTTTATCCTGTCCTCCAAGAAGCCAAGGGTGGTGCTTCTACCCTCTTTTTTTCAATCCTCACAACTACCCTGTGGGGAAGTCTGTGTTGAGAGTTAGTAAGTTGCCCAAGACAAGATCCCCATTGCATGGTTGTTGCTAAGTACTTAAAGGACTCAGGACACAAATGTGCATATGATAATTTATAGATATAGATGCCTCAGTCTGGGCAAAAGATAGCAGGTGGTTGAAGTCTGCAGCAGTTCCATTTGCAAAGCAAACAGCTTCCCTGCAGGCAAAAAATAAAAATAAAAAATAGTAAAGGGAAGCAGGGCAGACCTCCCCATATTCTAGTGCAACACCCTAATCCCTGCATTGGATTTCTGTCAAAGTGTCCTTTTTGTAAGTGAATTACAATGCGAATCCTGCTACAAGATGAGTTCTCCCAGCAAATGCAGCCAGCTTGCCACACAGTTGGCTGTACCTATTCACATAGCAAAGGCTCTTGGCTTGCCACCATTCCCCCTTGAATTAGGACAGCTTAACCTTTAATATACTACAGCTCTTCTCATCTGAAATCAGTATTCCTTCTTCTCCAATACAATTTACAGTGTTTGCTTCAAAACTCAGAAAGGTCTTCCAATATCAGATAATATTTCCATTTACGGGGAAAGCAATGTAGGTCATTTTTTGAGAGCTTCTAAAGGTGTATTAGTCATCATGCCTTTCCATCCCTGGGGGCTAATAGATAAGTTTATGCAGTTTTAAAAAAAAATCCAAAGCAAGACCAAAGTTGTCCGATACAATTTTCTTATAAAGTGGACCGGCTGAGACACTAAACCATAATTTAACACAGCATTCGCCAATGTGGCCCCAAAGATGTCTTTATACCAGCAATGTTCCATTATGTTCAGCGGGTTGTCTGCTTCCTTCCCCAGCAATAGACGCTGTACTCATCTTCATAGCTTTGAGTTGTTTCCCTGTGGTTACTTGGTTGGTTTTTTTTTGCAGACAAAGAGGCCAGCCAGTCAAGCAGATGCAACTTTTTCCCATTAACCACAGTTTAGAGTTCAGATATCATGCTTCTAATTTCCTCCCTGTAGCTGCACTGGAGGAGGAGAAAGGGAACTGCATGAGGCTCACCTTGTTTCACTCTCATAATGCTAAACTATGCCTTAGTCTTATGTCTGAACACAACCAATTGGTTTACAAGTGTTCGCTTGGGATGCTCTGTTTAAATTGCTCAACCCTGCCCTGTTTGGGAGATGCCTCTGATCCATCTGAGTTGATTCAATGGATTAATTTTGATATAACTGACTCAGCAGTTCATATTATGTAGTTTTCATTGCATGCTAAAGTTGCACCTCTTTACCCTTGCCTATTATTATTATTTCTATACTGCCCTTCATCCAAAGAGGCTTACAATAAAAAAACACAAAACACAATAACAAGCAAAAGCAATAACCACATCCAAAGTTTAAAAAGTAATAGATTGTTTAATTAGCCAAAGGCCTAGGAGAAAATAAATGTTTTTGCCTGGCACCTAAAGTTGGTGGCCACCTCTGCATCCTGTAGGAGTTCCACAGTTTAATTATGTACTGTGATTATGTACTTGTTTGATTTCTAGCTAGTTTTAATATTGTGGTTTTTAAATTGTTGTAACCTGCCATGGGACTTCATAGTGAAGGGTGGGTGAGAAACTGAATAAATACATTATATATGTGTGTGTGTGTGATATAATATGGATCATATAAAGTATGTATACATATATATATATATATATATACCCACAACCCAGAAGAAAACATTACTGAAGAAAGTCAAATATAAAGTATGCATTCAAAGCAGCATAATTAATAGGAAGTTAAAATTTTATCTTAAAAGATTTCAAAATAAAACATTGCTAAGGAGGTCAACTACCGAATGCACATTTAGCACAGCAGACTTAACGCAAACAAATTTATCTTGAGGATTTCAAAAGAAAACATTGCTCATGGAAGTCAAATATAAAATGCACATTTAAAACAGCACAATTAGCAAGAGAATAAAATATTATCCTAAGCATAGAACATACCTGTTGTGGTTGCTGCTAATGGTGGTTCATGGCAGGTGGAAGCTCAGGCTCAATAATCAGGGTCATTGACTAAGAGACAGCCAAGATAGCTGCTGGCCTCTAAAGCAGCCTCAGATTTTGTAGGTGGAGTCAATCAGGGCCCCACCCTCCCAAGTCCAGGTTGAAAAGGGCCTCAAAGAGATACTCAGAATGCCAACTGCTGTTTACACCAGGGGAGAAAGCCTAAACAGGTAAAATATGAATGAGTTATGTGGTATCTATCTGGCAATGATTTGTTCCCTGGATTCAATCAAAAAGATATAATGTAAATTGCTTCTAGAAAGTCTGGTAGCATAAAATTTACTGCTGCTTCTAGAGAAACAGAGAGAATAAATGTTATAACATTAGATTTCCATTTCAGAAATCTAAACTTTAGTGTTTTCCATATTTTATTTGTTTGAAATGGTTCAGAACCTTGCTATTTTTATTAGCAGTAACTTTATCTTGTTGTGGCTATAATATGGATTGGGAATTCTGTGTGTCAAAACTGATATAATGAAATGATCAACATTCAGAACAGAGGTGCATAAGAGAGAACAGGGAAGTCACTTGGTACATAAAAGGTGAGCTCTCTTGCCCTGGCCTAGAGCAAAGCTCCAGCCCTGTTTGGGTGTTTGGCTTACCCTCCAACTCGTAACAGGATATGGCTTTGTAAGAAGGTGTGTATTAGGCAAAATTTGGGTGAAAAGAAATTCACAAACTTGGCATGGAAACGTGGAGAACTGAGCTTCAGGTTGGAAAAATGAGAAACCTGAGAAAATCCAAAATTGACAGGTTAACCAATCCCTTGCCTCTCCCCACCTGA
The DNA here is from genome assembly GCF_009819535.1 of Lacerta agilis. Classification (NCBI taxonomy): domain Eukaryota; kingdom Metazoa; phylum Chordata; class Lepidosauria; order Squamata; family Lacertidae; genus Lacerta; species Lacerta agilis. The sequence goes on from NC_046318.1 coordinate 26,427,185, forward strand.
TGAAGCTGGGATCTAGTAGTTGAACCAAACACACCTGCATTTAATTAGGTTCGTCTCAGTAAAGGGAATGGAGCACGTTCTTTCTTATTTAGTTGCATTATCCATTGATAACCCTCACCTGTGTTTCTTGACCTGTTTTACTTGTATCTCTGTTACTTAACCTGTTTTATTATTTATACTTGTGGTACTTAACCTGTGTGGCTCCTACCTGCCCCTTACCATCCTAGGGCTTCGTATTGCGCTTCTCCTTTAATGAAAACAGCAGGACCCCCCCCTTGGGCCTCTTAAAGGGTCAGGGGCATACCATAAAGTGCTAAGTCTACTTGAAGGGAATCCTAACAGAAGAGTGATTCTAAAAGTCATGTAAGTCTGTTTTGCTTGCTTTGGGGGTGTATTTACCAACTTGTCAATGTTGACAAGTGTCCCATCCCTTTGCCATATAATTGGGGAAATGGGCCATAGCAGGATTGTGTGCTCCCTCACCAGAAGTGTTGTTTCAGCGTTTTGGGGAAGATACAAAGAGATTTCAGGCTATGGGTCAAGATTCACAGCAAAGTTTAAAGGCCTGTTCTGAAGTTCAGCCGGCAGGAATGGGCGGTAAGCCTTCTCTGCTGCCATGCCTAGATTATGGATTGCCTTGGCCTGGGGGAGTCAGGTTAGTCTCTTCCTGACACCTTTCCTTATGAAGCTGGAGACCTTCTAAATCTCGCAGATTTTTGGCCTGCTGGATTCTTAATTTAGATCTAGGGTTTTTTGTCCCGGTGAGGCTTTGAAATTGGATTACAATACTCAAAAAATGTGTGTGTGTTTTAATCAAAGCATATTTTTGTTTTAAGACTGTGGATACCATTTATAAAAAAGACAGATCCGTGCATGTGTGCAGGTGGCTTGGAACCTGTTTAGGAAAGTAAAGCAAAAATAACAATTGTTGCCTAGTCTTCATTGGTGGAATAACAAGCTTATTTGGTTAGATTCCTCTCTCCTAAATAAATGCAAGGCCAGATGAACAAAATGGAACAAGAACATTCCGGCTCATATCAAAACTCCACCCACGTATCCTCAACATACTGCCTAACAGCTAGGAATGGACCCAAGCCTTGAAATGAGATCTTGCATCAAATTCCAACCTTCCACCAGGCAGGTTCAGCTTGAGCAATGCTTCAACAGATCATGGGCAGAATGAAGTACTGCAGCAGTAGGGTTGGGTGGGTAGGCAGACAGACAGACAGACAGACAGACAGAAGTAAGCTTTTACGCCACAATCCTAACCATGTCTACTCAGAAGTAATTCCTGCTTAATTAAAAGGGTCTTCCACCTAGGGAAGTGGGGTTAGGATTGCAGCCTTGGAATATGTTTAAATACGGTAGGTACCGGTACATCTTGGAGGGAAGAGAGAGGAGAAATAATTTAATCCCCAAAGCACATATTGTAGGAATTTCCTGGGTTGGTTTGCATGCAATACTAACACTAATGCACAGTTTGACATTGCGTGAATAAGCCTTCGGGCTGTGTACTACTTCCTTCCCCCTCTCATTTCTTCTTCTTAGTTAACTCTTGACCATTTCCATCATGCAGGGAGAGAATGCACATAAGTGTGGGGGATGGCATTGCAATGGCAGGCTCTGCTCCCAGTCCAATTGGAGCCTCAAGCTCAAAAGGGAGCCTCAAATTTGGACGCTTGCTATCTTTTTGACATTCGAGCAGCTTAGCAACTTGTTTTTGTGCACACTGTGCCAAATTTGGGCAATTAAGAGATGTGATTTGGTAAAAGACTATCATTAAGGCCTAAAAGTCTTATTGATTTAAATGAGGTGTTTAGCGTGTCAGTTTCCAAAGGCAAAGCTAAGGGGAGACGAGACAGTTCAGAGACGGAGGATGAGCTTTGCATTTGGAAAGTCTCTGCTTCAGTGTCCAGAATTTCCAGTAAAAAGCAGGAACAGCTAGTGAGGTGGCACTGCCAAGCTAGCCTCCTGGCAGCAGCATCACTTCTGTTTACCCAGGCAGTACAGGGGTAGGTAGGCCAATAGAAAGGGGTAGGTAGGCCAATCCACTGCTCTTGCCAGTGTGCTCCAGTCGTCCCAGTCTCACCATGACTATCCCGGTAAGCAATGTGATGCCATCTCCGGGGTGCCATCCTGCCCTGCTAGTTGTCCCTTGTTGTCAGAAATATTCCTGCCATGGACCTACCACCAGTCAGAATAGGCTATAGTGAGCTTGAAAGTCGGATTTAGTATAAGACAGTTGAATACAGTGGGCAGAAATGCACCAGAAATGCACATTAACTAGCCTAACAAATAATGCTTATATGTGACCATGAAACACTGGTCCCAACAAATGATTTGTTTTAGATTTTACTTTTAAAAAATGAGAAAGAGAATTCTCTCCCAAGAAAGAGAATTGCAACATGATGGGCACCTCATCAAAAACTTTTAGTGAACTTTCTCTTCAGACTTGGTGAATGGATAGCACCATCAAGAGGGCCGTCCTGTTGGAGCATGGCCTCTTGGTTATCTAAGGCCATTTGGCTGCTATGCAGTCTAGAACAGAGTGGCAGCATTATACAGCTCCCACCAGTGTTGCAAACAGCAGTGGTCAGAGGGGCAGTGGTGCTTGCCTGACTTCCCATCACCTTAGGTTGTTGCCGCATACCAGGAAGGATAGGGGAAAGTGTGAGACGGCAGTGAGGTCAGTGTGGTGCAAGCACACCAGTGAAGCCAATCTGCTGCTTTCACCAGCAACGTTGGCACCATGCTGACCTCGCCACCTCCTTGCACTTCCTGGTATGCCGCAGCAATGCAGATGATAGGTCAGCTAAAGTGACACCATTCTGCCCTGCCAACAGATGCATGCTACTGATTGCCAAAGGAACAGAGTATAGTCTCGCCAGTGTATAGCATTTGGTTTAAGCGGACTGGATATAAGAGGTGGACAAAGCCACTCGGATCAAACAATATGGGTAGTGCAATTGAGCATATCTTTTATTGCTAGCCGTTTCATTATTTTGTGTGTTCTTTCTGTGCTTCGTTGCCTTTTGTGATTATGATCTTTAATCAGTAGGCAGTTAACACCTTAGCAAAGACCAGTGATGTGCTGCAGTCTCTTGGCATTCTAAGAACTTTAAAAAGAACACTGCTGGCTTCATTTTAAAATAATTTTACTTTGTTAAAATTAAATGTCTATATATGTTTGCCTTCCGGTTGCTGAAGTTTAAGGTGTCCCAGAGCCACATCTTCATGCTTCCTACAAAACTTGGAATAGATAAGTTTGGGACTGCAAACAATACCCATCTTGTTCTGTATGTACATCCTGCTATGTTCTACTAAGGCTGGTGAATGGGATGTGGCTACGTGGGCAGTGGTGCTTTCATGGGAAGACAGTGGGACAGATGCTCAGGGCTTCACTTAGCAGAATGAGCAGGCGCCCCTGCTCCCCGATGCAGTGGGGCTGGCTTGTCATATTTTTGAAGTAAAGCATGCTATCATTTAAACGGGGGTTCCCCTATTAGGCCATTAAGCCGTATGAATCACTGCATTTGGATGCAGGTAATTGGAGGCTACAAGTCACCTCGGTAGCCATTTCTAAATCACACACGCACCCTGGAATATTTTTTAAAGCAATTTTTAAATTAGCATTACTATAACACTTATTTATCAAAGAGCAACTGGCCTTTGTGAAAGAAGGTTCCCCCCACCCCAAACAAGAAAGGCCTTGATGTAGATCCTCTCTGAAGGTCATTCAAAAACAACCTTTCTCTCCTCCTTTCTGCTGGTGTCAGCCTTTTTCTTCCCGTCCCATTATGCAGTGGGAGAGAAACAGGCACTGACAGCCACAATCTTCCTTCACATGTTTAATCTGAAATACTGGTAAATTGCATTGAGTTCAGTGGGCGTGCTCGCATGATGGCGTTGTTGGGATTTAGCAGAGAGGAGTTCATGGAGGAGTAGAGTCTTTGCAAGCTCCTATAGGCGACAGAACGGTGGGTAACATGACCTTGAGCCTCCTTTATCCATTTTGGCCCTGTCCCCCTTGTCCTTTCCAAGGCAACAGGGTCATTGAAAGTGAAATCCAGTGTGTCTGTTTGGCCCCCTTCTCTCCTGGGATGCAAATCAGCTTTCAAACGTTCCTGAAACTACTTTTAGAGACAGTATGGCTTTTATATTGCTGGGAATCACAAGTTCAGCAGAGCTTACTTCCTCGTAGTTTGAATGGCTGACGGTGCATAGTTTTGTCATCATTCAAATGCTATCTATAGCTTTTACGTTCACCAGTAACAATTTTCAAACTAGGCATGCAAAGCCTAGGTGTCGGTTTAAGTAATGTTGAGGTTGGAAATAATTCTCAGAAGTGTGGTAGTTGCCATATAAGTGCAAGAGAAAAAAAGGAGGGGATTCAAACTAGTGTTTCAGTGTTGTCCTCCGTATTAAAGCTGCCTTATGACATTCAGTCTATATAGTGCTTTTTCTGGGGGGATGCAGGGGGATGCATACCCCTAAACATTTTGTGAATCTAAGTTTGGCCTCATTGCAGGGCAGTGTTTCATTATGAGTAGGAAAATGAGAGTTCCTCTAAACATTTTTTTAAAGAGAAAAATCACTGAGACTATATATCCAGCACTTCTCTCTTGCTTCCAATAGATTTTATGTTGGAAATTAAATTAAAATACTTTGCAAGAGGCTTCTTGAGATTTTTGTTGTGATTTTTTGAAGTGGGTATGATTTGTCCACCTTTGTCAGAGGTACATTTGGTAGGATCACTGGATGGAAAGTCACCCTGACTGTGGCTGCACCCAGGACGTGGAACTCTGCCATGAAAAATCCATTTGTGGGTCTTCTTTCATCACCTCCTAAAGACACTTTGGCAAGCATTTGTTAATCTGCCTAGTTGATGACTTCTGCTCTGTCTGCTTGCAACATGTTTTCTTTTTCTAAAAAAACCCAACCTTTTATTGATTATTGTTTTTCTTGGAGAAGGGCTATAGCTTAGTGATAGAACAGCTGCTTTGCATGCAGAATGCCTCAGCATCTGCAGGGAAGGCTAGGAATGAAACCCTACAGAGCTTTGTCCATCTTGAGCAAGATGGACCAGTGGTCTGATGGACTAGTGGTCTGACTCAGCACAAGACAGCTTCTTATGTTTTTAAATTGTATAGCATTAGCTGCCTTGGGCATTCACAGATGGAAAGGCAGGATATAAATTGACTAAAATAAATAAGCTAGCTATTTAAGCATTCCTCGGTGGCACAGTGGGTCAGTGCATCTGGCTGTTAACCAGAAGGTTGGTGGTTTAAGCCCACCCAAGGATGGCTGTGGGCAGGATTCCTGCATTGCATGGGGTCGGACTGAATGGCCTTTGGGGTCCCTTCCACCTCTACAGTTCTATGATTTTATTAGTTTCCCAACCGTGCCTTGTCGCACTCAGGGTGTTTGCATTCTTGAATACAGAATATTCGGGTAACATTTGCTTTAATATAAATCCATCATGATGGCGATTCTGCTTTTGGAGGTAGTGGCATCCTTAAGTATAATTGATACAGCTATAGGAATCAGAGTGATGTGATTCAGGTTTTGAGAACAGGCAATTTGAATGCAGTTCCCACAAGTAATTTGTGTAGATTTGTTTCAGGGGTTTTTGTGGAAGTAATGGAAGGCGGCTTCTGTGAATTGCATACCAAGGGAAAACTCCTTAATCATGGGCAGGGCTGACTTCAGGGGTATATGAACTCTTTCTGCCCCACCCCTCCAATCACAGTGAGTGAGTGACACAGCCCCAGCTTCTCTCCCCCCCCCCATTCTGTTCTATAAAAGTCCACTTTCAGTGAATGAGCAGTGGGTGGGGCTACTCCACACACAACTGGGAAGCAGGAAGAAATGTTGGCAGTGCACCCAGGAGAAGTGGAAGCAGCACTGTGACGGTGGAGGAGGTGGAACAGCAGTGAAGACGTAGCAACATAACGGTAAAACCACATAATTGTACATCTGGAAGGGTACCTGAGGGTCATCTAGTCCAACCCCCTGAAATACAGGAATCTTTTGCCCACGACCCTGAGAGTCTTATGCTCTAGACACTGAGCTAGGCCAGGCATAGGCAAACCTGGCCCTCCAGATGTTTTGGGACTACAACTCCCACCATCCCTGACCACTGGTCCTGTTAGCTAGGGATGATGGGAGTTGTGGTCCCAAAACATCTGGAGGGCCGAGTTTGCCTATGCCTGAGCTAGGCTGTTGGAAACAGCCCGACTCTGCCCTGGAGATAGGGTATGTGGAATGAAAGTATCATTGTAAAGGTTCCATGTGTTCCATGTTTGTGTCTTCCCTACTTTTGTGAAGAAAGGATTATTGGGATCGAATACATCGTCCATGGATTTCACAGTGGGCAGAGCTGATACAGTTCATGACTTGCTCCCAATTCCCTTCACCACAGGTCTAGCTTACAAAGTGTTTGAAAGAGGTTACCAATGTATTGCCACCAGCTGAGTGGTTTTTAGGTGAGGTCTTTATGGAGAGCAATGTCCTCGGGAAAGGCTCTGAAGAGCGAAAGCAATCAATTAATTTAAGTATCAAAGCCATTAAACCAATTGCACAGAGAAATCCATTAGCTGGATCAAATGGCAAAAAAGGGGGCACTAATTAATAAGCAAAGTATAGTATAAATTAAATAGTGCTGACAGTTCGGTAAAGGCGTTAAAAATGTGTGAGCTGCAGAGATCACTCGGCTGAAATGGGGCACTGCAAAGTCCGGTGGAAGTATTCTGTGCAATCCAGCGAAGTTACACATTTGCTGTGGAAGACTTGGAGGAGCTAAGACTTGAGTCAGGATTGTGGAGAGCGGAGTTCATCTCTGCTCAGCAATGAAGCTAAAACTGTAGCCTTGAACAATTGCTGGGTTGTATTCAACTCGAAGCTACTAACATGAAGCTACTAGTTCTCGAAGCTACTAACATGAGTTTGGCCAAACTGTGAGAGGCAGTGAAGGATAGGCGTGCCTGGCGTGCTCTGGTCCATGGGGTCACGAAGAGTCGGACACGACTGAACGACTGAACAACAATTCAACTAGGTTGTAGTCAGACTAGACCCATTGAAACCAATGGCCTCAAGTTAGTCATGTTTACTACTTCTATTGTGAATAGGACTTACACTGAATACCACATTTTCTTTCTGCCCTGCCTTGCAGGGCTACTGTGAGGATAAAACAGCAGACACTCCCCTCCCCCAATGCGGAGCAACAGCAGAATAAACGAAAAGGTGTTGGGGCAGTGCAAAGTTTCACCCACCATGAATTTTTTTGAGGATGACTCTGTGGGCAAGCTTCATTGGAGCCCACAGTTGTGGTCAGAAAGGCTCAGATTGCACTTGTGCCAAATCTTAAAATACACATACAGCCTAGTAAGAAACACTCGGTGCCTCCATCCAAAAGCTGACAGTTTTAGCCAACTTGGTTGTTTTCTAGACTTCCTGCGGTCTTTTGTATTGCTCTCCAATTTGGGGGCAGGTGAAGTTGATGCTGAACAGTGCAGGTCCTTGATTTCCCCTTATGGAAAGGAGCGATGAAAACAACCATGGAGCCTGCCTAACACTATTCCATGTTGCTGTGATTTGATTGTGGCTTCCCAGAATGTAACCCCCCCTCCCCACAACATCCTGAGCCCAGTTTGAATTATATAATTGTGCTACTTTGAGTCATGTGACTGGCTGAGTAATTCCCTGCAGAAGGAGACAAACGGCATATTAAAAAGCAGAACAAATTGTATTTGAAACTTAATTTCCCGCCCCCACCCCACCCCAAAGAAAGCATGCTATTTCCATGCAGATGTATCTGTAGGGGACGGGTGCTGCAGCAACCACATGAAGATTTGATTTATAGTAGAAAGCCTTGGAATTGGACAGGGAAAGGGCAAGTGCGTAAGGTGAATAGGCTGGATTTGTGGTTTCTTCCCCCGCCCCCCTTCAAAATCACGAGCTGCTTCTGAAACTGGTTGCATCTAATTTTGTACAAAATGAATTGCTCCTTGGAGACCTCTGCCAGGAGCTAGGAATCGTTGCCTGGTGGAGGTAAGTACAGCAATCTCATTCCTCTCAGCTTCTGCACTTGCCATGCATTATTACTTTTTTCATTCTTTCTGGTGACTGAGAAAGCCGGGGGAGAGGGAGAGAGAAAGGGGGTAGCAGCTGGCATGTCTGGAAACCTCAGGGGTTCTGTGAAAGGGACTTCTTTTATTTATAGGGTATATCGGAATGGGGAGAGGCACAAGTTGAAAATCAAACATCACCACCCTTTTGCGTTGTCTCTCGGTGCATTTTGAGGCTGCTAATTAGATTTGTTTTGCTCAGGCTTCTCTGTGAGTTAGCGGGTGAAGAATTGCCGCTTGCCATCTTCCCTCTCGAGCTCCCCATCAGCTGAATCCAAAAAAGAAGGGGCTGGACTGGCAGCACTGCAAGTCTGGTTGTGTAGTGTATGCATGTGCTTTCAGAGCACGGCACTTAAAGGGACTGCTGCTCAGTTTCAGAAGGCGCAGCTGTTGCTTGGGAGAGCCAGAGAATGTGAAGGAAGCTGTGTGGTCTTTCAAATCAGGTAGGCAAGATGATAAAATACGTGTTTCTGTTGCTATCGAGTCGACTTTTCCCTCTCCCTCTGCTGCTCAACACCACCTCCTGGTTCTTTATCCATTTTGTTTGAGTTTACAAGATCTTTCCATCTGATTGTATAGATCAGCCACAGTTGTCCACGACAGCTGTTGCCTGTACCTGCTCCAAACGCAGCATGTATGAATGAGTGGAGGGCAGGAACAGTTCTGGGAACCAGGATTTGCAGACCAGGAAATGCAGATCTGACCAAAACTGAGGATCCTAGCATACATGATGCTCTGGAAAACAGTTATTTAGAGGACACATAAAAAAGGGGGGGGGAGGCATGTGTAGCCTCTATGTACCAAAAAATCACAGGAAAAGAAATCCATATTGTGTTGCTAGTGGTGCCATTGATACACACTGGTTTCTCTTCAGGTATAAATCTTTTGCTAATGGTACCGTTGATGGTATTGGTGGTAGATGAGAGGGCTTTGCTGCAACATGATTCACTTAAAAAAAAATGTACTGCAGTGACTGGCTAGTGTGTGAGAGAGACTTGGAGTGGGGAGACTTGGAGTTCATTTACCTCAGCCATGAGATCAGCCTTTTAAGCTCACTGTGCAATCTTGCATGAAACTTCCACACACTCTTTCTCTCTGCCTACCTTACCTCCACAGGGTTGTTGTGAAAATAAAATGAGAGAGTGGAGCCCAAGTTCCTTGGAGGAAGTTTGAGATAAAAAAAATATAATGAATAAATAGTATTCTAAGAGTGTGGTGGAAGTGTCTGAAAATAAAAGGGGGGAGTTTTCTCCAGAAACAAGCAGGATTCTTGTTAGAGGAATCCGAGTCCAGTTTTAACTTATATGCATTACATTCAGGATGAGTACAATGGAAATAAAGGCAGCTTCCTACATGTCAGGTGGGGAAGCAGAACCTCATAACCAGGATTGGCCCTCCAAGACTCTCTCTCTCTCTCCTCTGGTCCTGAGGATTCTCCCCACGCCACTCCAAGCACTTACTTTGAGTTCTTTTGCCTGGCTGCAATTTGCCCTTGAAGTGTGATCCTACCTTCTGCATGACACCTAAGTGTAAAGACGTGAGTGCAGAAACCTCTGGCTTTGGTATGGATGTAAGCTGATTGTGCAGAGCTCAGAAGGACGTTGGTTGCTTCACCCACTTTTGCCTCTAGCCCCCACCCAGCACTGACAGGCAGTCCCTGAAAGTTTCCCCATGAGGGAAAGCAGTCCTCAGGCTGGGAGTTGAGGGGAAAATTCCCACTCCCCTTGGCCTGAGGGATCCTGAAAGAACAAGGTGCTGGAACTAGACTGGGAATGGGGAGCACAAAGATTTAGGCAGAAACAAATCCTTGCGGGAGGACGTAAGTAAAAGAGGGGTGAGTGTGTGGGATGTTAGTCAGTTCAGAGAAGGTCCAGAGAAGAGGGAAGACTCTTTACTTTTGTAACAGGAGTGGTGGATGCCAAGGGAAGCTGGAGAGGCATTATCTACCTTCCTCCTTCCTAAGGATTTGTTCGGGCTGTTTGCCCTGCTGCCTTCACCTGCTGACTGGCACCTCAACCCTAAATACATCCCTTCAGGAAGTAGGTCTCTGTGATCCAAAAAAAAAAAAATCTGTTCAAAGTCGGCGTTCTCGCGGTAAAAGGAATAAATCAGCTCATATCCAAGCACTTTTGACTTAACTGGGTTGGGGATCAGAGTATTATGAAGCAGAATAGCTTTCTCCCTTCAGTTTGAGCAACAACACCGCACATGCAAGGAGCTCTTTCTAATCGAACACACAGAGACACAGCTTACACTGGTCTCCCAACCAAACTGCTGGCCAAGTCCTCACCCATATAGTTTTCATAATGCTATCATCTGGTGTTTGCTGGGTCCAGTGGTGCCATCTTGAATAAAATATTGGTGGGGGGGGGCAAGCTCCACCTGCACGACACAATCACATGACATGGTGCGCACACACCCCATTTGACTGGCAATGCCCATCAACTTTGGGGGGGCCCAGCCCCCTCAAATACTTTATTGAGTGGGGCCAATGTCCCCTTGGTCCCTAGGAGTTGGCTCCTATGGCTGGGCTGCAACTTCTCCTAGCTTTAAACAGCAGCAGCTGGTGAAGCAGCTCACTGGGAAGAACTGCCACCCACTTTTGTGGTGAGGTGAAATCTTGCCTTTACCGCAAATGGCCAGGCAGTGGCAGCTCAGTTAGGCTGGAGGGGCGCTCTCAGTCACAGAGCCTGTCGAAGACATCCAGCCTGAAGCAGAGCCCAAATAGTGCCCCCTCCTTGCACTAGGACCAACATTTTGAAAAGTTTTTTCTGCACTTAATTCCTCACTTCATCTGTCCTCCCATCGTGGTGCTGTCTAAAGCAGGTTGCTTCCTCCTGCTGCGTGGCAGGGCTGACCTTGCTCAGTAAGAACCAGACAAATCTCTTGGCTGCTGTGCGGCTAGCATCCTGCAGTGCAGCCTGTTGGTGTCAGTGCAAATCATTAATTATGTGCTGATTCATTTGCTTTTACGTCTGGACCATTGACAAACCATGGTTAGAGCCATAACTTTACCTCGGGAGGCCGTTAACATAATGGGCATAGGAGTGATGGAACTTCTGAAGCTCACTCCTGGGCAGGTGGGAAACAAAAGCAGTTTTAAACTTGAACTTGCCTGTTCTGTGTTTGGAAGCACCAGTCACACTATGGGTTCGTTTTGCGTTATGTCTGCATGCAGCCAGAGTCACTTTTTGAGGGCGTGGGCTGGACAATGAACAGCTTTAAGAGCCCTGATCACCTGCATGAGGAGGGACTGGAGTCATTCTACCACACCCCTAGTAAAAAAAATGGCACTGCCAAAGCCCAGTAAAGGCACAATTTGTTTTAATTGCAATTAATTTCATTGCATTCTACAGAACTGCAAAACAAAGGGCAAAGACAAACCCTACCCTTAATGTTTTCTTCTCCATGGTTGTTTAAGGGGGGGGGGGCTTTGGAAAGAACTGGCATGATTTAGGGGCATGCCAGGCTGCCAGTGTTTTTCTGTTTTACCAGAAATCATCCCCTGCCCCTTTGGAATGCAATTCTATATAATTTCCCAAAATAGCTAAATTCAGCTCATTAGTCTACTGTGCAGAGCAGCCAGAGTCCAACACTGCACAATGAAGAGCACGACATAATTCACATTGTGGCTCTCAGAGGCTGTTCCTATTGAACCACTTCTGCTGCTGGCTTTAGCTAGAAGGTTACAAGCAAATAATTGGGCTCAAGGAGCCAAAGCAGCTATTTTTTAATATATATTTTAAGTAGTACATTCTTTTCCATTTCTTGTTACAAAACCCTAACCTCTGCCTGTTCCTGCTAAGTCAACAGCTTAATTTTAGCTGGCTATAGCAGGGCAGGACTGAGATGGAAGCTTCTTTTCACCTCTCTCTCTCTCTCTGCCTCCCTCCCCTGTCCCTAACACTGGCCACCTCCCCTTTCCTACCAACCAGGTAGTCTTCTCTTTAGAACAGGGATAGGCCACCTCTGGCCCTCCAAATGTTGTAGACAAGAAGCTCCCAACAGTCCTGACCATTGGCCATGATGACGGGCTGATGGTAGTTGGGTGTCAAACGTTTCAACAGTGGAACAGATTCCTTTGGAACGGGGTGGACTCTGCTTCCTTGAAGGTTTTTAAGAAGAGGTTGGGTGGCCATCTGTCATGGATGCTTTAGTTGAGATTCCTGCATTGCAGGGGGTTGGACTAGATGACCCTTGGTTTCCTTCTAACTCCATGATTCTATGATAAACAACACCTGAAGGGCTGCAGTTCCCCTACCTTTGTTTTAGAAGGCATAGAGCAATCTGTTGAGGAGCACCCCTTTGAAGGCTTATATACACACAGTGTTGTTGTTCTAGAAAAAGAGGTGCCGGAACACACCCTGAATGCCTCCCTCGTTATCTTAGAGTGGCAGTGGCGCCCACCTGAGAGGCGCCAGAACTGAGTTCCGACAAGTTCCAGCAAAAAAGAAAGAAAGCCCTGCATACGCAGCATGCATGTAAAGCACTTTTCTCCCCAAAGAACAGCGGGAACTGTAGTTTATCCCAGCACCCTTAACAAACTACAGTTCCCAGGAATGGAGGGGGGGGCTTTAAATGCATGGTGTGTACATAGCCATAGTTTCACTCAGGGATGCTTTGCAAATTCCTACACAAATGCTACTTTACTGTGAATTAGTTACATACCATTTGGGGCAGGAATGTGAATGAATATGAGAGTTTCATGCTGTGTGACTAGAGCTGATGCTTTAAGGTCCATGTATTGTTTGCCACATGTTTCTCAGTATAAATATGACAATGGGAGAAGTGGTCCCGCCTCAGTGCCAATGCGTATCATCCCACAATAGTCTGGAGCTTCTTCCTCTCAGCACAATCGAATGCTGATCTATGAAGGGAAAACATAGGCAAGGTGAGAGATGTGGTTACGTCCCAAGTAAACACCGCCTTCCCACCTGGCTGTGCAGTGTTAACTATGGGATGGAAACATATCATTAATCTGACCCATCTGGTTCCTTCATAAACATGTTTCCAGAGTGGCATGAGGCCAACCATAGGGAAGTGGGTGTCGATAGCTGCAAATTGGCTGCTGAAGCAGATCTAGCAACAACAGTACACAAGGTCAGGAAGAGTTATTTGTTGAAGGCCATCCATAGTTTGGAGCTTCAGTCTCTATGAAAGTCTGCTGCTTTCATATTGTCCACATATTCTGTTTTGAAGACATGCAGGACATCCTAAGGTTTTCCCCTTCGAAACACGGCTTTATTTCAACATGACAGCCAGTGGATGTGGCCTACCTCAGTGTGTAAAATGCTGAAACTGTTTATACGTTGTAAGTTTGTTTCCAAACCTGCATGGGAGGGAACTACGGTATATAAAATGTTTGCATAAGCCCATGTGAAGCAGAACCACTCGTATCTTCGTGATTCTCTGTTCTTAACACCGTTAAAGGCAGCTTTTGATTTGGACATATCAAATGTGCAGGCTTGTGTTTTGTCTTCCCATCATAACAGAAAACACTGGTGTGTCTTTTCTTTCATTCTCTATTCCAGAGAATAAGTTCTGCATACTTTTGAGATGCCTTCATAATTAATGGCAATGGTCTATTTGCTTTTGACTGATATACAGACAGCTTGTAGGTCGGAATCAAACTGTTCTGTGGGTAAGGTCAAAAACAACTCTTCACTTTCTTAACATCAGCGATTAACATGCAATTCCATTTTTTCTACCCGGTGGTTGGACAATATCCAGTCTTTATTTTGCCATCCCTTTCCTACTTCCAAAAAGCCCCCCCTCACACAAACACATTTAAAAATATATGGGATGCTAATCAGCCAAAGACCTGGTTGAAGAGGAATGTTCTTGCCTGGCACCTAAAGGTTTATAATGAAGGTGCCACCCAAACCTCCTTGCAGAGAGCATTCCACAATTGCTTACCCTCCAGACTTCTCGTGTGTTGCTTACCCTCCAGGCCTCTCGTGGAGGAGACACATAAAGAAGGGCCTCAGATTATGATGGCAGCGTCTGGGTAGGTTCATATGGAGAGAGGCGGTCCTTAAGATACTGTGGTCCTGAGCTGTTTGAAGCATTATAGGTGAAAACCAGCACTTTGAATTGGGCTCAATCTATTTGGTAGCCAGTGCAGTCTGTACCAGCTGAAGTTTCTAGACCTCCTTCTGTGTAAAAGGGATTCAATGTGAAACCACTCTGAAAATGGTAACTCTCTTAACAATTCTCAGTACCTTAACAAACTACAGTTCCCATGATTCTTTGGGGAAGGCACAGCTGTTTAAAGTACTGTTTTAAATGTGTTGTGCACATGTGTGACCTAATACTACCTACAGTGTTACAGCTGTGCTAAATATCAGCAAGGAGGGAAACACATCCATAGCTGGGTGAGTCAAGCTCTTATTATTTCAAAGAAGAAATGGAACTGTAAAAAAGGCCGCTACATTTAAAGTGAAATTGTTTTATTACTGCCTGTGAAATGGAGAAATAGACTCCCCACCCCTCATTGCAAGGCACCATGCATTTTAAAAACCTGCATATTTGCTGCATAAATAGTGTTCACTGTGAATAAAAGCACTGCTTATAGAATGCTAATGCATTCAGGTAGTGTTCATACCTGAGAGCTTCAAATAATGAAAGAGCAATAATATTTTGAAATATGATGTGGTTAATTGCTTGTTGAAAGGAAGGCCATTCCTGGTAGCGTTTTTGTATGGAAGTGAATTATATGTAAAAACAGAGTATATACTGTAGGGTCTGTGTCCTTGCCATACATATACAGAGCCCTTATAAGAGAGGCATTCAGTGAGCAAACGTTGAAGTCAATAAAACCAAATTCTTGGTGCATACTGTAACATCTTCCTCTGTCATGTTGAACTGGTTGTGGCCAGATTTGTAGCTGCTTTGGAGCTTCCAACCCCCTCTTTGCTTAGCTTTCCACAAGGCAGGGGTGTTATTTAAAGCTGTCGCTTTGCCTTTCACCCTGCTGTTGAATGTGACGTTATTGCATGTGTTCAGGATCTGTCTCTCACAAATGTCGGAATGAAAAGGCCAATTAGAGTGAATTAGACCATAGTGTTCTGCTTTTAAAAACGACTTTTCAGTACAATATTCTGTGAATTTCTTTTAGCTCCCTGTTGCAGACAATCACACTGTCGGAGCCTTGCTTGTGGGAACTTGGCCCTCCTCAGAGAAATGCCAGGCCCATTTCCTGAATTTTCAGCTTCTGTTGTGGCAACAGCAATAGAACAGAAAAAGGTCTCTACCCTTTTTTCTTACGATGAGCAAGCCTCTGGAACCAATGAGACTTATTTCTGAGTAAACATGCATATGATTGGGCTGTTGGACTGCTCTGTTTCACTTTTTAAAAAAAGTATTGCATTTGATTTTTTGCCTTTCCTCTAGGCCTACTCATTCCCAGTCCAAAATTTAACCCTACACTACACAGGTTATGACTTGCGCATTTCTTTTTTCTTTTTTTAAAGGCTCTTGAAGTCTTATCATAATAAAATTTCAATATGAAAATTACTTCGGTTGGCCCTGCTAGGGTAAACTTAGGCCTCCCCACCCTGCCTAAGAGCTTTATAGCATTTATTTAAAAAAAATTGGAACCTGGTTGCAGTTCTGTTGTTTAGAAAGTATAAATAACATCTTCCATGCAAGTGGTAAGTTTTCATACCCCTCCCCCTTTCTAATGTGATGAAGAGTTTGGGAGATATTTTGTGACATTTTGGCTTGCCGACAAAGGTCCGTATTGTTAAAGCTATGGTTTTCCCAGTAGTAATGTATGGAAGTGAGAGCTGGACCATAAAGAAGGCTGATTGCCGAAGAATTGATGCTTTTGAATTATGGTGCTGGAGGAGACTCTTGAGAGTCCCATGGACTGCAAGAAGATCAAACCTATCCATTCTGAAGGAAATCAGGCCTGAGTGCTTACTGGAAGGACAGATCCTGAAGCTGAGGATAAGCTCCAATACTTTGGCCACCTCATGAGAAGAGAAGACGCCCTGGAAAAGACCCTGATGTTGGGAAAGATGGAGGGCACAAGGAGAAGGGGACAACAGAGGACAAGATGGTTGGACAGTGTTCTCGAAGCTACCAACATGAGTTTGACCAAATTGCAGGAGGCAGTGGAAGACAGGAGTGCCTGGCGTGCTCTGGTCCATGGGGACACAATTAAATGACTAAACAACAACAAGAACAACAACAATAAAGATACAGTACTGCCTTAAAATGGATTTTTCTTATGGACTGACATGACTATCATTTACTTTTTGTACAATCTCTTTCTCTAAGTATTCATAAAAGAAATGGGTGTGTGTGTGTTGAAATTCAGTTTGAAAATATAGTGATTGGTCCGTCAAGCATTAATACTGCTGCTCAGCCTCTATTCATGTCAAATATATTTGTTTTCAGCTCATCCAGGGATGTATACAGATTGCAGCAGCAGTGCTTAGCAGTTTGTCTCTTTAGACCTTAAATTCTCTTTATTTACTTGTTTAGAATAACATTAGTTTGGATGGGGGTGGAGAGAGAGCGTGAGCAGAGCCAGGCTGAAAGAAGGAATTAATCACAACCGGTTGGCATCCATTAGAAAGCAAGTTCTTTTGAAATCTCTATTCAATTACATGTTCTATAAAAGGGTAACTTTCAGTCTCACAAAACCCCAGAGGTTAGATGTGATGAGGCATACAGCGAAGGGAAAGAGAACAAGCAAGCCTCATCTAGCTCTGTCTACGAGCTTGTGCAATGGTGTTATTATTTAACATACGGCAATACATTTCTTTGACTTCTTTTTTTTAACTATAGCTTATTTATTAAATGTGCCACGTTTAAGTTTGTATCCAAAAAGCACTTGCCTTTTGTTTCTCTGTGTTATGCATTGTGTGGGTGTCCCTTCTGTCTTAAAATACACAGGCAGGGACTGTACCCTCTGCGCCATGCTGACAGCAGCTGTATAGTTTATAATTGCCAAATCACTTGAGAAAGGCAGGCCACTAATTACAGCTGATGTTGGAGGATAGAGCAGTGGCTTCTGTGAACCAGAAGTTCAGAGGCATCCTGAGTTCGGCTATAGTTGTAGCTTCTGAAAATCACTGCCTCTCTCCCGCAATGTGGCATTACAGGAGAAGGAAGGTTTGGGTGAAATATGAGCGATCCAGGTTGAAGTTGCTGCTCTACCAAACCATGCAAACTGGTTTGAAAAGTTAGTGGTTCCACTGATGTGAGGCACATTAGGCCATTGTATGACTCAGCGGTGGGGGACAACAACTTGAGAGGCGCCAAAAAACGACACAGGAGACTGGGAGAATTAAAAGGGTCAGCGTGGGTAGGGAAGAGCAAATATCCTTGGTGAAGAAAATGGGCACTACTTAGTCCAGTGGAACCCATTTGAACTGGCCATGTTAGCAGCCACTGTCTGTGTGTGATGTGCAAATCTTGCTAAGAACCAATTTCACCCTCATAGGACATAGTGTAAATAGGCAGCAGCATTGCAAGGGCAAAGGGCTTATGCAGCAATGTGTTCATCTGTTACATTTATAACATTCATACAAGGAGCTCATGACGGCTGTGTGTGCCAGTCTCCCATTCACATAACAGCAAGGTCCAGGCCTACTTAGCAGCAGAGAAGGAGCTACAGCAGTATTACAAATTGATGCACATCTTAATTTCCAGTTGACTTCATCAAGGGAAGATACTAGTCTTGCATTTGGGTGAGCGTCGTGATCATCTCAAGGGCTAAAACAAGCTACTATCAGCTTTCCTATGCTATTAATCCCTGATGGGACCTGACATTTCTTAATTGAGGTTCCTAGAAAAATGATTAGTTGGATTTTAAGAACACCAAGGCATTGGCATTCCCCTCTGAAACGCACAACCATGTACCAGCTTCTGCTGTGTCATGCATGCATCTCCTATTTTCAGCTGTGCAGAATAAATGGTGTACTGACGTCTGCATGGACCTGTGTCCAGCTGATAACATCACAAGTATTTAACTCGTTCTTTGATGTGTTTGCTGGCCTTTACATGCAGTTCTTCATGCTGTGAAGCCAAACAGGATATGATCTTAAAAAAAAAAAACTAAAAAATTTATTCAAACTAGTTTGGTGAACTAGAAAAGTAGCCAAAAGTTTTGGGGGAGTGTGTGTGTGTGTGTGTGTGTGTGTGTGTGAGAGAGAGAGAGAGAGAGAGAGAGAGAGAGAGAGAGAGAATGAGAATGTTAAGGTATAATATAATGCAAGCATACTGCAGCCTACATGAGATTGAGCGTCATTTACATTTACATTCATGTCAATTTATTTGTAGCACGTGTCATTCCAAAAGCTTGCCTAAAGGGGGAGTGTAGTAAAAATTTAAAGCCTTTGCAGGTGTTAACATTCAACCCACTAAACCACCTAGCTTTGGGCAGCAAACACCAAAGAAAATAAATAGTCTAGTCATTTAGGAAATGTGTGTGCTTCCCCTAATATCTACAGACTTGTCCCCGTCATATACGGAACTTTTTCTCCTATCCACCACATTCTTGAAGACCAACATCTTGGAATCTGTGTCCATCAGAAAAAAAGAAACAGCACATATTGAGAGGCGTTCTTGAGGCTTTCTGCAGATAACTTGTTGAATTATTTAATGCAGTGGTGAAGTTAGGTAATTTTAGACTCCGGACTTACTCTTTCCCCACCCCACCCCTTGCCCAACCCTGATCTTTAGATAGTGAATTCGCCTACTTCTGAATGTGGTAAACCAGCCCTTTGGCATTGGGGAGACCCTTCTGCTCACACTTCTGAGTGGCCCCCATCCTGAAATTCCACTCCAGAATCCAGCCCTGATGGTACCACTAATTTAATTAGAATGATACCACTACCCTGTTTCTCCTAAAATAAGACATAGCCATAAAATAAGCCATAGCAGGATTTCTATGCATTTGCGAAATATAAGCCGTTCCCCAAAAATAAGCCATACCCCGAAAATAAGCCATAGTGACGTGGTACCTCCCATTAAAACAGCCTGGAGAGGCGTGGCTATGCAGCGTACCGATGTGACATGGTTAAAATAAGACATCCCCTGAAAATAAGCCATACTGTGTTTTGTTGGGCGAAAAAAATATATAAGACAGTGTCTTATTTTAGGAGAAACACGGTAGATATCGCTGCTCAAGTTCAGTTTTGAAAAACCTGTTGTTGTACCTGCAGCATTTAGTATTCTTCAGTGTGGTGCTATGACTGCGTATGTTAGTTCATGACGGGGCCTTTTCAGTGGCAGTTCCTCATTTGTGAAATGCTCTCTGGTGAGGTGCATCTGTCCTCCTCATTGTTGAGCTTCAGGAGGAATTAAAAAACAGCTGGGTTTACCCAGGCAGTTGTTGGCTTCAAGACAGTGTCTGGCAACCCTAAGATCACTGTTTTTATTTATTTATTTTAATCACTTTAAAACTATTTTAAAATATATATTTAAAAATGTTTCAATATTGATATGTTTGCCACACTGGGCTCCTTTGGGAGGAGAGGAGGAACATAAATAGAATAAATAATGATAACCTAATTTATCCTTAAAACAACCCCTCAGAAAGCTCTGTGGCCAGCCAGGGATCTGAACTCCAGTCTTCCTGAGCTACACCACAATGCCATATATCGGCGAAACAGCCAGACTCTGGGTAAAATTTGCCCACCCTTTAATTTCGAAAGGCGCTGAAGTGAAAACGTCAGCCAAAAATTTGCAGAGAAGAAAAAGAAGAAAGCATCCGCCTTACAATGATCCAGATGTTTTGCTTAGAATAAGCTTCATTGACCTGGAAGTGCATCAACATTCTCATTGAAGCATGGTTAATGCTTTTGATAGGGTTTGTTTCAGGATGTTTGGTTTGAATTCCAATGCCTTTCACGTTGCCTGCAGAGTCATGCGGAGAGAGCATTTAAAGATGAGGATGTTGTATAATTTTAAGCATACATTTATATGTATAAAGCATGTCATGTGCAGCTGTTTCCCCTCCCCAGCTGTGAGATGAATATTATTCAAACCATTATATGGTAAACCTTCCCCCCCCCCCTCATTCTGGTAACTTCTGTTTAGTAAAAATCTGAGCATATCCTCTATATCAGAAGTGAGCAATCTCTCCCCCCCCCCATAAGAGCTACATGCAACTGTGGGGGGCACAGCATGGCAGTGTGCATGACCATTGGCACATGCACAGCCACACTCATGCACATGCACTTACTTTCTGGTTGCTGTCAGGGGACCTGTATACTGAGCATTAATTCGTGATTTGCATGCATTCTGATTAGTTTGTGGGAAGGTTGTACGATATCAGATCAAGCAGTTGTTTCCCTACACTTTCAAAAAGTCCAGCGTTTTGGAAGTGTGCTTATTGTGCGAGAGTGCCGGATCCACTTTAACTAAGCAGCCTGAATTTGCCAGTATACACCTGAGTCCCACCTGCAAAATAACAGTCTGGACTACCCCCTCTCTCTCTTACACTACCTTTTCCTCCCTTCTTTCCCTCTATCCTTTCCACTTCTGCCCCTTCTTAAGTTTTTTCTCAAAAAAACTTTTATTTCAACAACCCCCACTCTTCTGTCATCGCCAGATGAAATGAAGCAGCACTGTTTTTTTCTGTTTGGCACACTGAAAGCAAGGCAGGCATTGCAAGCATGAAACAGATGGAATAAAACAGTTTTCCTTTGCTAATACGAAGCAGAGCAAGTAAAGTAACCAGTTTTTCTGTCGCCATTCCTTAGCCTTTGTCGCCAAAGTCTCTTCACACACATTTCCATGCTGTGCAAAAGAGCTTCCCTTCTCCTCCTTAAAATCCACACCATAGAGAAATGAAAACGCTATGCCTAGAAAAGCACATTGATTATTATTATTTTCTGTTGCAAGCATTGAACTTCCTCTTTTAACTCTTGAGATCTGCACTTATCCTGGAAAAGTACATAGAGTTGAAGGAAAAAATGGGAAAGAATGTTGCTTGCAGCAGCTTCAACTCTGCTTGTGCAGGCATGGCTCTTTCCCACTTCTGCCTTCATCTCTATACAGTACAGCTTTCCAAGCTGAGTGCCCATCTCAACCTCAAATCCAGTTTTTGGCAGGGAGTGGGGTTTGGGAGAAATCCCAGAGGGCCACATGCAGCCCACAGACCATAGGTTGCCCTCCTGTGTGCTCTATACTCAAAGCATTATATTGAACTAAATTCAGCTCAGCGTAGACCCATTGAAATTAACGTAGCTAAGGTAGTCATGTCCAGAAATTTTATTAGGATTACTCTTGAGAAGAACTTGGTTGAATACAATCCAGTGAATGTTCAACCCACCTGAGCAGCCAAACAGGTCACCGGGTCACAGCTTTCCCCATTAGGGTGAGATGCATTGTATTTCTGTTTAAATTATAGTAACTATTTCTAAATTGACCTGTGTTCATTCAGAATTGCATATGTAATTTTTATGCAAATCTGATTCCATTTTGTCCTTTTTTACGGTGATGTATTTTCTCATTTCTAATGATATGTAGGTGCTCACCTAACATGCATTCATGAAAAGTGAGACTGCAACCCTATAGCTGATTATCTGGGGGATAAAAGCTCTACTGAACTCAGTTGTACTTACTTCTAGGTAGACAGGTACAGGATTGCACTGTAAGTTAGGAGCAGGGAAGAAATACAGTGGTACCCCAGGTTACAGACGCTTCAGGTTACAGACTCCGCTAACCCAGAAATAACGCTTCAGGTTAAGAACTTTGCTTCAGGATAAGAACAGAAATCGTGCTCTGGCGGCGCAGCGGCAGCGGAAGGTCCCATTAGCTAAAGTGGTGCTTCAGGTTAAGAACAGCTTCAGGTTAAGAACGGACCTCCAGAACGAATTAAGTTCTTAACCCGAGGTACCACTGTAGCAGGCTGTGGGCATTATGTTTTGCAAGGACCTAAATGTTCTCCAAAGAGGAAACTTGTGTTCCAGCATCTCATCCTACCCTCCACCAAGGTTCTTCAACCTTTGTCACCAAAGTCTCTTCACATACATTTTCATGCTGTGCAAAAGAGCTTGCATTTGTTCAGAGGGGGAGCAAGTTTCCAGAGAATATATTAATTATACTGTCAAAAATGTCTTTGCTTTATTTTAGTGCTTTGCATTCTAGCCAACCAAAGGTCACAAATAGAAACAGCATTCTATTCATAGAGTAGAAATTGACTTGTCTATTTTTTTATTTTTATTTTTTGTTCCTGCTAATTTGAGGGGGAAATTTAGTGCTACGTGATTGACAGCTGGTGCTAAGTCAAGCAGAGTGTAGGCAGATTCTGTGAAAGGCTCCAGTCCCTTCTGCAGATCTACCTAAGTCTTCCTCTCTGCTTCCAGATTGCCCCAGTTGGCAGATATTTTCTCTTGCTGGGGACAGGTTCAGAGGCAGGGCTTTTTTCTTCAGCCGGAACTCACTGGAACTCAATTCTGGCTCCTCTCAGGTGGGCACCATTGCCACTCTAAGAGAATTAGGGAGGTGTTTGTGGTGAGTTCCGGTACTTCTCTTTCTAGAAAAATAGCACTGTTCAGATGGGCAATCTGTTCACTAGATTTGTGGTTATTTTGCTTTTCCCTCCTTCCCTATTAGGGACATGATTACTTTACAGTCCAGTCCAGACTGAAATTTATTCATTTGAATTTATTTCAAAGCCCACAGAACATAGCCGTCTACTCATATTTTCTTTCGCAAATTTATTATTTATCATAATAATAATAATATAATATCAATGTCCACACCTGACGCTATGAAAACTTGTATGGTGTGATCCCTGCCACCCGTAAGCCTTGCCTCTTTTGTGGCCTCCTTTGGCACACAGGAATGTCCCTTCCATTTGTAAGACATTGTGTTCTTGCAGTTGCATGTTCTTATTTATGCTCATATGGGCTTATATTCACCACAACACAATAATATATATGCACTGTTAAGCAAGTTTATTCTCTCTTCCCCCTGCCCCCGCCATTTGTTGGCTCAATATGACCTCAGCAGCCACTACACCAAATGCCCCCAAACTTGTATAATGTTTTTTTCTCTCTCTTAACATGCATAACAGATGTTTGCCCAATGCACCGTTCTATGTTTATTTTTCATACATTCCCCTACCATTCCCCACACATTCATTCCCCATGCTTCACACTTCCTGAATCAAATATGCTCCACCCCCCTCCAGCGTTAATAATTATTTCAT
Organism: Lacerta agilis; assembly: GCF_009819535.1. Lineage (NCBI taxonomy): Eukaryota > Metazoa > Chordata > Lepidosauria > Squamata > Lacertidae > Lacerta > Lacerta agilis. Next base: position 26,450,486 of record NC_046318.1, read on the forward strand.
GTGGTAATGGTATTTTCCAAGCTTTCATGTTGTTTTTAATGAACCATCTTGAGTTTCTTCTTCGGGAAATGCAGGGTATAACATTTTTTTAATATAATAGCACATTCGCTGCCTAGAAAGTTAAGTCCTGTCAGTTGAATTGCAAGCATACAAGATGCTAGATGTTGCACTGAGTAATGTGAAAGTTAGCAGCTTCAATGCAGTTTTCTGTCACCATCCATTTCCTATGACCAAAACTGATGAGTCAATTGGGGTGGGGGGACAATTAGACACTTGATTAAGTTATTGTTCAGGGGTTTTGCTTCCTGAATTGGTGTCCCCCCCCCCCCCCCCGCCAAAAAAAAACCCTTCATCTTTGGTTGGATGTGCATCTGTCAGCTGGTCTTTGGAATTCTTAATACATACGCAGATTGCAGTTTTTAATTAAAGCTGGAGGAGAGGAGTTGTATAGTTGCATAAATCTGCTTTTTCTGCTGTCACAATGCAACCTGATTTTTTTTTAAAGTGTAAGCCAATATGAACAGTTCCACTGCTGTAGTAACTTTTGCTGAAAAATGAACTCCATTTACTCAATATTGTGACTCATATTTTAAAAAAAAACAATTTTCTTATCCCAGTATAAGATAATGGAACGCTCCTCTGTTGTTCGTATTCAGCAAAGCCAGTTTTCCCTTGGCCTTTGCACATTCTTGTCTCTTCTTGCATCCTCTGTGGCCTATCTTTTAAAACACACAAACGGCTATTTCTGTCCAGTGTTTCACAACGATGCCCATTGATAGCGGCTGGCAGGGCCTGTTGACATCGTGGCAAGTTCTTCAAAAATGGGAATCAACCCTCCCTGGCTAATGCCGCCCAGGGGTCACCAGGAAGAGCAGACTCTCCGAATCCCTTGCCGACTGCTAATCTCAGGATGAATGCCCTCTTTTTGTTCCCATCACCCCTTTTTGCAAAGTGCAGCTGACCCCAAGAGCTGCAGTATCTCCCTTGGATACTTATAGTCTAGGCTGGATCTCCCTGCTACCAGTGGCCATCACAAAGTGACCTAAGCCAAGTCCAATCTTTTGTCTGTCACTTTGCTGTCTAGCTCATGCAGAGAAATGTTGTCCTCCCACACCACTTAAGTGGGGTGGCTCCCTCTGCTAAAGCTGGTGCTTAAGCAATGAAACCACAGTGGAGAACACAAAGGAAATGGAAAATGTGACTTTAGGTCCCAGGCACACTTTCCCTTAAGTCCATACCCTTTTGCCTCGTTTTCAATTTGGTCCAGCGCTGGGTTTTCCCACTTGTGATTTTTGCCTTGGATTTTACTTGAGGAAAGACTCCTGAAACCCTGTGTTTTCCCTTTTATTCTTCCTATTACCAATAGTCCACTTTTTATGTGGTCATCAACTCTGCGTACCCGTGGCAGAGAGTCAGAATCAGGAAAAATCAGAAAGCAAGCTAATCAGAAAACCAGATAACCAGAAAGCAGATAAATCAGAAAATCATTTGACATATACAAAAGGAGCCAGGACCCTTTCAACACACATGCTTTGCACATACAGTATTTCATTTGATCACAATTTTTATGTGAGCACTAAACAGGGAAAAGTAAATAAAATAAATTTAAGCATGCCTGGAAAACTGAAAAAATTATCCTGCAGGGGTAGGCAGGGAAAGGAGGTGGGAGCTTCCGGGGGGGGGGGATGCAAATTCCTGTACAGGAGCAATTTTAGAACCAGTTCAGAAGAGGGACACATTTTTATTTGGGTTTTCCACAGATTGATGTTTGTTCAAATTCAGCAATAAATAGCAGGTTTATCGGGGGGGGGGGGGGTGGCACCTCTCAGACCCATGATAATAGATAGATACAAAATACTAAAAATCATGGGACAAAGAAAATATGGGACTGCTACCTGGGTCAAAGAGTGCAGCCCAGTGTTTGCCTTCTGCGTGTGCCCCATAGAGGGGAACTGAGAAGGAGGGCTCTTGTGGCTTGCCAATAAGTATGTGTGGCATTTGTTTTGCAAGGTGAGATGAGGTGACACAGGTATGGTCAGAGAAGAGCATCCTGCAGCTCCAATCATTCTGATTGGCTAAGGCAGAGGGGTCACATAGGTCACTCAAGGCTCTGCTACACTTCCCTCCTCTCTCTCTCTCTCTCACTCTCTGCATCTTCCCCCATCCTGTCCTCTCCCCCTCCCTCCCCCTTTTAATCCTTGTGTGTGATGGGGGTGAGAGAGAGAGACGGAGAGTTGCGTGTGAGTGTGTGTGTGTGTGTGCGCCAGAGAGAGGCTAAGGCGAAAGTGAGCGGATGGCGGACTCTACACACACCAAGCAGCCTGGGATGCTTTCCTTTTCATCCCTTTCCGGCCGCAGGGATGGCTCCTCTCCAGAACAGAGTGAGGAGAAGCCTAAAAAAAGAGCTTTCTATCTGGTGAGGATGAAGCCACTGAAAGAGCCTATTACGAACAACAACAACGTGTCTTTTGTGATACACTGTCACATAGGCAAGGAGATCAAGCACATATGCAGCAACTGCAGTCGCGGAGAGGAAGCCCGTGAAGGTGAGTCGTGCTCTGATCTTTAGTCTGTATGAGAGAGAGAGAGAGAGAGAGAGAGAGCATGTTTTTCCCGGTGGTGATTGTGTATATATGCATAGGTGCCTGACTCCCAATTACTGGCTGCTAGTAAGCTTGCTACTTAAGGGACTCTGGGAGGAGGGAGAAAGTAGAGGCAGGGAATAAGATGGGTTTTGCAGCTTTTTGGCATGCCAAGCAGTGGGAAAAGCAAAAGAAGCCTTGTTTCTTTTACCTTCATTTGCCTTTGCCCAGCAGCACCCACAGAGCAGAGTCCTCTCTCCTTATAGCTGCAACAGAAACGGCTCCGTGAATTGCTTGCTTTTCCATCATCATCATCATAATGGCTTGCTTAAACTAGTCTTTTTCATCTGGGCTACATCAACTCCCCACCCCCTCCTTCTATGAACATGCCGCAGTCAGAGTTTACTTGACTTAATTACTGGAATTTGGGAGAGGGCTTTTGGTGGGATCAGTCTCGCGTGTGTCCCCCCCCCCCCGGCGTTGTGCCACTACCTCCAAACACACACATACAGGTACTGGGATGTGTGCAGAGTTATTGGATGGAATCTTACTGGGATTAGTGTGCCACCTTTTGTATCAGATGGTTGCCAACTGCTCTCCCCACTCTCCTTTGACACTACTGGGTGTAACATTCAAAGAGGGGTGCATTCAGATAGAGTCCAATAGGGGTTTTATACAGGTAAGCAGTTCTGTTCTGTGTGTATCTCTGTAAAGAACATACGAAATGTTATAGAATGAGCAATGAGAGCGTCTTAGGATTTTGCCAGAGTCAGCAATTTAGAGGCATAAAATCCAGCCCAAACAAAAACATATTTGGAGATGTTGCCAGCCATGGGATTCGCTATGGGATTTTTTTTCTTTTTTTTCTTTTGGTCATGATGTTTCATGTTTTATTTAAAATACAAATGCACTTGAGTTAGAAGCAGCTGAGTTGGGTAAGCTAGCAGAGATTGTTTCCTGAAGGTCAGTGAAAGGTTTTTGATTTGGAAATGTGAGTAGGGAAACCCCCACCCACCCCCCACCCCCCGCATAACTCTCAGAGCTGTTTGTTATCTGCAGTTGTCACCAGTTTAGTTCGCCTTTTTTAATGTTTGGGATGAATTTTGCATTGTTAAAAAGTAAATTTATTCATTCTGTTTGGGTGAATTAAATATTTTCTGGATCCTGGCAGTTCCTTGTCACCCAAAGCAGGGCAGTTGCAATGAAATAGTTGTGGTGGTTTGTTTCCCTCCCACCTCTAAATGTATTTCATAAATGGAGATACTGTATGCTAGCATAATTACTTTCTTTATATTAACTTACATGGTTCAGTTTTGAGGGGGGCAACAGTAAATGTTTTTTTTTTTTTTTTAATATATATAGATCTAAAATTTCCTTTCAATTGCACTACTGTACCAAAGAAGAGCACTTGGCCATTCGGTATATTTTGCTCTGATTTCCGCCCCCTCCCCTTCTGCTGATTATTGATGACAGCAGAGACCACTGGAAATGGAACCTGAGGATTTGCCAGGCAGGAGCAGCAAGTGCCTTAAAACCTTCGCATGATTCATTTATCCCCCTCTAAAGCAGGCTAAACCACTTATTTGAAATATACGCTGACTGTTTTAATTAAATCTCCCTCAAAATGTATTGCATCAGCCCCATTTATTATCACCATCCCTGGACTCGGATTTCTAGAAGCTAGTGTAAGAGGGCAAGTGGAGCTGTTCTTACTTTAATGTATGTAAGCATGCATGCCTTTAAAATATAGTCTCTGGTTCCAAACACATTTCAACAAGCTTTACAGAGGGACAATAACCTGATCTTTTTGATGTCAGTCAGTAGAGCTTTTACTTGGCAATAGATTATTTAGTAGTGCCATATTTGAGGCTAGAAAAGTGCTAACCATAGAAATGTGGAAGGGCATGACATAAATGGAGCTATCCAGCGGATAATTTTTTGAGACTACTTGTAATGTTGATTTCATTAGGATCAGGCACATGAGTTGTATATTTCCAGTGCCTGTTGCTGACAGTGGAGGGTCCCATCAGTGAGGAACTTATCTTGTGAAACCAAGCTGAAGCTGTGTACGTATGCTTTTCTGCAAGTCCCATTCACTTCAATGGAATTCTCTGTGGTGTTTTGCCCATACCTTGTAAACACAAGGGATGCAAGTTCTTAGCATAGCGTTGTAGAAATGTAAGCTGTTGGTGATTGCAGAGTAGCACATGTTTTCCTGGAATGCATCACAAAATAGAATATAAATAAGCTCTTTGGATGGGGGAAGGCAGATGTTTTGAAAACTGGGCATCTTCTTTCTCGGAAGGAGGAAGGAGGCAGTGAGGTTCCCATTCTACAGTCTGTTCCTTTCTTGGGCTAGGAAACAAGCAACCATGTCCTGCTTATCAGCTTCCCATAGGTTGGGCAGTGTGAGACAAAGATGGACCTTTGGCCTGATTCATTTGGGCTTCTTATGTCCTCGAGTGTTTTGTGTTCCAGACACTGCCCTATTTTTCCTCTGACCTTCCATCTTTCTTCTTGCTTGGCTTTCTGTTCACCATCATAAGAAAAAGAGGGTGGAAGAAAGATCCTTGTCCGAGGGCTGAGTGTGCATTTCACACCATTGTGGGCTTTGCATTGCTTTCCCACCCTTGCCAGAGTGCAACTCCAACCCTTTCCCCTTGTGAAGGAAACATTAAGCAGCGAACACCCTTAATTCTTTTTCTGCACCTAGACCCTTCTATATACAGGTAAAGTTGATGCCTCACCCACCATGAGCAGTGGCTGGAGAAGACAGACAAATCTACAAGGCCATTTCTACATTTCCCCTCATAATGTGAGGGTAGGACTTCTTTATATTGGTCAGTCTCATGGAAGTCTATTCCATGCCCAGCACCTCTTATGAACGCATGATATACCTCTTATGGTATTGGATCAATGGCCCAACAAACGAAGTACCGTCTATTCTCCAAGAGCAGGTTGTTGCTCTCCAAGGACTTAGTTCTCTGCCACCCCTGCAATATTAAGATTATTTTGTTTTATTTTTTTAAGGGAAGGAGCCATAGAATCAATCTGGGAGCTTCTTTTCGCAAAGTATGTGCTCTACTGCAGTACTGACCTATGAACCCTTCCTGTTTTCCTTCATTCCTACCAAGACTATTGCCAGTTTTAGTAATGAGCTTTTGCATTTGAGCTGACCTTGATGCCTAGGATCTTTTCCATGATTGCAGTAGGGGCTTTACGCTAGGAGTCTGCACTGTGACTATAAGATGTACCGGTAGTTTGGTTCCTGATTTTTTTTCATTGGAAAACAGTTCGCCTCAGTCCAAGGCATTTTGTAAGGCTGCCTGATTTGATTCAGGGTATTTTCCAAGTCTGATTCATTTCCATCCATTCATTACTGGGAAATCAAAAAGTGACTACAGGCAATGACAGATTTACGGTTGGCCGCGCAGGTGCGCATCATGGCAACCCAAAAGTGACCAGAAAAGTGGGCATAACGGAGCAGGGTGAGGGCATAACAGGCTTGTTGTGCTCTGCTATTGCGCACAATGACCTGGAATGCAACCCCACACAAATTGTGGGTTGTCTATATATTATTTTGACAGAAGTAGATGAAATTTGCTAGCAAACTAGTCTCCTTCAGAGTGGATAAACCCTTACAAATTATAGGCAAATAGGTCCAGGTGCTTTTGCACTGGGCACCTTTAAAATTTGATTTTTATTTTTGAATGAAATGCCTGTAACTTTTTTATTTGGGTGTGGAATTGGATGAAATCCACAGACAAGGTCACCTTTTATGAGTACGTTAATCCTAACAAAATTCAGGAGGATAGCTGCATTGACTTTCCAGCGAGGGTAGCTGTTAACAATTTTGTGGGTGAAAAAAGGAATCACAATATCTCCCCTAGTGTTTTGTGGGCAATTGGTCTGAACATGGCAGACGTGACTAATAACAGACAAATAGGTCTAGGGCTTCTTGTGCTAAACATCTTTAAAGTTGATTTTGAGGTGGGAAAAACTAAAAGGGATTTGCTTTATCATAAATTCATTCCCTCTGATTACAAGCTTGATTTGTCAGTCACAGAAGAACTCTCCCTCCACCCTCTCTCCATTCTGGAGTCTGATCTCCTTTCTCTCATCCCACCCTTGTGCTATGCTGAGCCAGTGACATCACTTTTGTTTTTAGTAAGAACTTGTTTGCTGCATTAAGGAAAAAAATATGTATCACCAAGGAACCATGAAGGTTTTTCATTGTTTTGGGGGTTGTTTTCATTGGGGGGGTTTTGCGGGGCGGTTTCCCTGATATTTTGTTGGTTGCTTTTCCATATTTTGGGCAGATTCTCCTCTATTTTGGCTTACCAAAGATTTTTGAGCCTTTTGAAGGGGAAATGCTCATGTTTTCTCCTAGAGGACCTGTTGTTGTGTTCTCTTCATGGGGCTGCCCTTGAACACAACCCAGGAATTGCAACTAATGCAAAAAGCAGCAGCAAGAATGCTGCTAAGGGACAGCAGGCCACAAACATACAGTACTGTTCCTAATTTACTTCTACACTGGTTGCCAATTGTTTTCTGGGCCCAATTCCAGCTGCTTACCCTGATGTTTAAAGTCCTAAATGGCCTGGGACCAAAATATCTGCAAGAACATATTCTTCTATATCAATCTGTCCATAGTTTAATACCAGAAGATTGAGGCTATCTTGGTGATCCCTGTGCAGGATGTGGAAGACCAGAGAAAGGCCTTTTCAGTGGTGGCTCCTTTCAGGTGGAACTCTACCCCTACTGAGAGGTGTCTGTAGAATTTTAGGTGGCTGATTAATATGCATCTTTTTCAGTGGATGTTTGAAGGAGATTGGCTGAATGGATTTGTTGCTGCTGAAGTTGGCAGATTGCTACTTAGTAAGTTGTTGTGTGCTTTAAGGACAGTGTTAGTTTATAGAGATTCTTTTTATTTTATTTGACTTCGTTGTAAACTGCTCATGTGGCTTGTGCAAACAGTGGTATGTACAGAATATTTTTTAAAATAAATATATAGATGGAATTGAGTTTTAAATATTCTCACAGGGAATTCCTTAAGGCATGCCACACCTAATCTCTGCCAAGTGCTGGCAAGATTCCAGGGGGTATCTGGGCGCTTACCCAGGGCCGTGTTTCTGTTGGGAATTCAGGCACATTGGAGACTGAAGTGTTTTCAGATATTTGGTTCATATACACCTGAGTCTAGGTGAAGGAAGTGAGTTCAAGAGGGGCTTGTTCCCTGCAGCAGCATGGCATTGGAATTCAAGGCATCCTGCACACTATTCCTGTACCCTTCTGTCCTAGCCTGCCAAGATGGTTCTCCATATAGCCTCTGCCTGGTCCCTCCTTTCTCCTTCCCAATAACATTTGCTAAGCCATCCTTCCCCTTTTCCAAACCTGTTTTTAAAAGAGATACACTTTTCTGTGACATCATGCCCACCATCACCTGTCCCTGTCAGCTCCTCAAAGTGGGGGGGGGATACAGGGGGGTTTGCATTCCCAGTGGCCCTCAGTGGCCCAGTACCTGGCTCTCCTTTGCTTCTTAATGGCTCTGCACTTAGCTAGCCTGGCCAGACTGGTATGCATATGCTAACCCAGGAATTTCTTGTCTGACAGTTAATATTTGGGATATGAAGGGGAAATATAATCTAAATACTATACTACTGTATTGTTCATTAAATTCTACCATTCACAGACTCTGGCAGTTATGAGTGCCCTTGCACCAATAAACTCTGTTACCCCAAATCTGTAACGAGCAAGTACTCACCACAAACAGAGAATCACATAGTCTCTAGATTGCAATTCAGCCCTGTTCCTGTATATCGGGCATAGAGCATGTTTGGTCCTGCAGATGTTGTTGGACTCCAACTCCCATCAGCCCCAGCAAGCATGGACAGGGGCGAGAGATGATGGGAGTTGGAACTCCAGCTACATCTGGAGAGCCACAGATTCCTTATCCCTGATTTAGGATACTAGAAAGACATAAAGAGTGATGGTGTTCATCTTGCATACCACAAATGGGGTGGGGGTTATACAAGGGCTTATTGCGAAAATATAAACGTTTGGCCACACAACGTTTGACCAAGGATGAGGATGCAGGCTTCCATGCTTATTTAAGCAAGCATGTTCTAGCTATCAATCCCCAATAAATAATAACCTTTAGCTATTAACCAAGCCAGCCCAGAGAAAAAGCTAGTATCCTCATTGATGGCCATAACATTACTTTTAATGGCTGGCTTCAATGAGCTCAATGCCTAGGCATCCAGCTTTTAGTTCTTCAATAGATTCTCTTTGTGGCAATAAGCAAGTTTGTCCTCTGTGACATATCCCTAAAATGTTGAGCCTAGCGCTCTAAAGCATTGCCGTTCGATGCACCTCTTCACCCTGGCTTGTGGAAATTGAAGAATTGATTTTGGTGTCTTCCCTGTAATTCTTTGTATTGGATTATTATTTGGCGGTGATGAGTGGGGTTTCGATGTTTATCATTGTTTTAATAGCATTGTGATTTTCATATACTGCAACCTTTCCTGTGAAATTCAGCTGAGATCAGAACAAACTAAGAATAAGAACAATTTTATTTCAGATACCTATGAAAGTCATAATCAGTGAAGTACCGTTTACATAGGTGCCCTTTCTAGAAAGCTGTATTGAAAATGGTTACAAAAGAAGAGGGTAAAAAAATTGGTAACTAGGAGTAATGTATATGGAGGGCACTATTGTAATAGTGTACTGTACAGTATTTACTCCTCTGTCCTTTAGTTCTCTTGCATGTTAAAATATTGTCTTCAGTGCTACATGATTTTATGTAGAAATCAAGCCAACATTTGCTGTCAGATCCTACACTCGGCTCAGCAGATTGCAGAGTTGTGGGATGCTCATTTGTGATGAATCAGCGTGTCAGCTTTGAACTCTCTTCCCTAAACCATAAGTGTTTTTCTATGGAGGGAATCCATAACTTGTGAAACATCCAAGAGGCAGCCTAGACCTTGCGTTCCTAAGAAACCTAGGAAAATTCGAAATATTTACTGTTTTGCTTATATCCCACCTTTCCTCCAAGGAGTTCAATGTGGTGCATATGGTACCCTTTTTATCCTCACAACAACCCTGTGAGGTAGGCCAGGCTTGAGAGACAGTAACTGGCCTGGGGTCACCTGCTGAGCTTCATGGCTGAATGGAGATTTGACCCCTGGTCTACCAGATCCTAGTCCAACACACTAACTACTGGTAACGTACTGTTTTTAGTTTCCGGGTGCAGCTTGAATATTGTCACTGCTGTCACAAAGGCATGCAGAAGTTTGATCTGTGAACCTTTCTTCCCTAAATGAAAACAGATTATTGCAATTCCAGCCTGGACTTTAGGACTTTAGACTCCTGGGGCTAGGGGGGGGGGGAGCTTTGCAGTTAAATAAAACATATGCTATTAAATAAAACAAGGTGATTATTTTGCTACAAAAGTAATTATTGAATCAAATTGCTGTCTCCGAGGCAGCCTGTAAACCCAGCAGTTTCTCTCCATGCATCATTTCCCTTCCCTCCCCATTACGAATTTGCATACGGCTCAGGTTTTTTTTTTATTAAAAAAAACAAACATTTCTTGCCTGACCAGCTCTAAAGTGAAGATAACAAGAGGCAGCTGCTAACCATCTGAAGCTATCTAAGATCACACTTATTCAAAACAGCCCTATTCCAATCTTAAGTGCATCCTTAACAATGGAAGCAAAATTGACAATAGCAATGTGTAAAATGGGAAAGCTGGCCTCCAGCTTCATAATAGATAGCATTTAGGAGAAAATAATGAAAACAAAATTAAGATGGTGTGCAGCTCTGATTTCCATGAGGTTTAGTGTGGAGTGTTTTCTTTTCTTCTTTTGCACACATCCAAGGGCCTAGTTTTCACTGAGGTGGTAACCGTGTCAGGATTGTTCTGTGTCAGACTGGAGGAGGTGTGAATTCAGGGGCTCATCTATCCAAATTCTCCTCCACATTAAAATAAACAAATGCTTCCACATAGAAAATGAGAACATCATGCTGATGTGCGTTTATTTATTTAATTTATGAGCCACTTCCCACAGGGCCAGTCTGAAAAGACTTTCACAATAAATAAAAAAAATCATAGAAATAGATATTTTTAACTTGTTAAAATCAAGTGATAATCTACAGTACTGTGCACGCACGCAAAGCTCCCTTCCTCCTCCACAAAACCAATAATAATAACAACACTGGGGAACTTTTTTTTTTCATTTTCTGTTGCATGAGATTTTTCAACTGTTCTTATATGTTTTTTCAATGCTGATTTCATATCTGAAGTCAGTTTTGTTCTGTAAGCTCTTAATATTTTATTAAACACATAGCCAAAGTAGTACAATATGAGTATAAATGTAAGTGAGTTATATAGCATTGTACATGACATGTATAGCATTGAAAATGACATATATATCTATGCACAGTTAGAGGTATGCAAAAATAATAATGTACCGGTATTCCCTTGGGATACACAGTATCTGCAAGCTGTTGTTATTCAGGTAAGAATTTGCACTTGTAGCTCTTGTGTTTGTGGACTTGCACAGGGGATTCTCATTTGATGGTCCAACAGTAGTCTGACATCACAGTTTTGTCCCATTGCCCTTGATAACGCTCTTCTATTGTCTTCAGGTCTTGATAGAAGCGCTCTCCCTGTTCATCACTGACTGCCCCAAGGTTTTTGGGGAATTGATCTAGGTGCTGTTCAGGAAATGGAGCGTCAAAATTAGGTTAGAACAACTGCAGGTGTCAATGCAACAAAAATTTTGTTCCCAAGTGTAATAATCACCACAAAAATGGGGGCAGAACAGCAGAATAAGATAGTGACGAGAACTAAAGCATATTGATGCCCAAATGCATGGGACAACAAAAATGTTGCTTGGTTCTGGGAAGGTGTCAGTGCTGGCACCAAGTGTGTTTACCTGGGAAGAAACCCACATTCTGTAATTTACCACCTTGGTTAGAATTAGACATGTATTTCGCATTGGTTGGCTTTATAGATTGATTGATTGATTGATTGGTGAACATTATATACCAGCCTTTATCCAAAAACCACAGGGTGGCTTACAGTATAAAAGCACAAAATACATACTGCAGCATAAAAACAATACCAGTAGTAATAATAATACCCCACAAAACATTTAAAATGCCGTAGATTGTTTAATCAGTCCAAGGGCTGGGAATTGGACAGTAGAATGGAGCAATAAATCTTCTCCATTTTCAGCATGTTGATTAAACAAATTTTGGGTATATTGGCAAATATACCTGTACACTTGAATAAGTTGCCAGAAGTATGGTAAGTGAGGATTTTTCAGCTGATCTTGTAAGGCATTTGCATTGCCAAGTCCCACTAAGATTTCCATTTATTGTCAAAGATCCAAAAGGCCTCCTTGAGACCACGTTAGTAAGACTGATGGGCTGAATTACTTGCTCAAAGGCAGCCTGTGCTTGTGCTTTGCAAAGGTGCCCTTCCCCTAGGAGACGATGGGAGGCCTCTGGGGTATTGGCTGAATGTACGGTTGTGGAAGCCCATGTGTATTTGTAATTATGATGTTTTCTCCGACCTTAGACCCATCTGGTTAAATGGAGTAAATCTAAGATACATCTGTTCTATCCATTCTTATATCCAGATATAACTATAGGGACATTCATGTTCCGGTGTAGAGGGGTACCCAAACTTTTGGGGCCCAGTAGCACATCTGGGCATCTAAGAAGCTGTCATGAGCACCACAAAATATCCATTTCACATAAGAAAAGCTGGCTATGTTTGCAATGCTCCCCCCACAAAAAGGCAAAACACCTACCTTTGGGGGGGGGGGAACCAACAACACAAATATAACACAGATTTTAAAACGAGCAACCGCTACTACCAAACAACCCAAAAACATCTTTACTGAGATACAGCATAATGTAGTTGTTAGAGTGTTTGGTATTACATGTTGTGGAGGATAATTTTTAGTTTGTTTTAATCCTAGGGCTGAGAGAATGAGAGGACTAGTTACATTTGCCCTTGTGTAAAAAAAAAAAAAAGGTTGAGTGATCGGGGAAGGGAATGAAAAGGTCTTGTGCATTGTGATACAGTGATAATCAATTAAGAGTTACATCATACTTGCGGATTACAAACAGAACGGAGCAATGGGGACTGAGCTGATTATATGTTCGCTGCCGGGATCTTAAAATGGATTCAGCTGGCAGGTTGTGCAAATAAGGAAATAAGCACAATTGCCTCCAACCATGGGATTTTTTTTAAGGGTATTCATAAACTCCTTTGTCAAATCATACATTGGAGTATCTGTGGCTCTTCTGACAGCGTTGGAAGTCATTTGGGCGTGAGAGATGTAGAGTTTACATTGTTGTCAAGGGAGTCCTCTTGGGTAATGGGATGGTTCTTCTGCCAGAGACGTCCTCAGTTGCCACCCCACTTCTTGCCTGCCTTTTCACCTTCATTCGGAGCCAGATCACTTCAGGGAAAGGGCAGTGCCCTTTGTCTCCTTCAAACTGCCCTGTTGCAGCCATTAGCCCATAGGCTCTTTTTTGGAAGACAGATGAAGACTGGTCCATGTATTTAATACATTTATCCTAATGTAAACAGTTTGCTTTTGTATGAAGCTGTGAGAGAAACTGGATTGTAAAGCTGTGGTTTGTGAGGAGAGAGGGGAGTGAGAATGTGTTAGGGCAAGGTGCAAAAATGCACTCCCCCCTCCCCCTGCCCCCCCCGGCCCCGCTTCTATCTCATAATTGACCAATGCAACAACTATGTATTTTTTCCATCCTCAGGCTTTATTAAGCATGGGAACTTGCAGTGCCATAGGTTTGTGCCTTTATTTGCGTTTGCTTATATGCTGGCCTGTAGACCAGCCTTTCTCTGTCTGGTGTCCTCCAAATGATAAGAGTGTTGAAGCTCCGGGGGAAGGATTCCAAACTGATAATCAATCAATAAAATAAAATAATCTGGCAACACTACCCATTTCTACGCTGGCCTGTATGCAGTGGTTTCTTTGTCTAAGGCTAGTTCACACTTGCAACCTGCATGCTAGAAATCCATCTGTCCTCTTGCGCTTGGGTCCCTAATTCATCACCAATGTAATACACTTGGAAAACTCAGAGTTAGTCAGTAGAAACAGATTGGTCGTCTTCAGTGGCCTAATACAAACTGAAAACACTGGCCTACTAGAATCTTTCATGGCTGATTGGCCACATCCAATCTATTGAGAGGTTTCAGCAATGGGGGAAACCAAACCTGAAATTGCTTTTGTTTTGTTTCGAAGAGTATCACCAAAAAGTAAATCTAATTTTTAAAAAATGTTACGTGTATCTTTATTTTATTTTATCTCAGGTTTACAGTCTGAGATCCACATGCGCTTGGTGGATCTTCATATTATCTTGGCAAATCCTTTATAAGATATTAAAATACACCCACAGCAATAGCACCCACAACAATGTACTTCGAGTGGCTGGGTTTCTTTTCCCATGTTGGGAGGATAGGAACTGCAGAAACAAAAATCTCCAAGTCTACAAATGAAATACAAAACATAAATCTAGAACCACAAAACCATTATGGAGGTGATCCAAAGGATATAGTATCTCTCACATATATATCTTACCCAAAACTTACATTATGATTCTAATAGTATTCTAATCAGTTGCCCACGGTAGATGAAGACCAGTTACCACTTCTGCACTGAAATCCTGTAGCTGTGCTTCTCCTTGTATCAAACATCCTTAGGATGTTTGTCTGATTAGATCCTGTAAATATTGATAAAATAAAGAACTCTGCAGTTAAAATCTATCTGCGCTTTTATAATTTAAACACAAACGAAGATTCAGTACTTTTAAACAAGCTGGGTGGTTATAATAAAAAAATTGTTGACTTGGAAAGTAGACATTGTTTCAAGTGGAAGTTGGCACTGTGTTGTGCTATGGTGTTAGCAATGTGTCTGCCTTTATTTCAGCCGGTTTTCTTGGAGTTCTCTCCTTGTCAGAATGCAAAAGGTGCCTGAACCAAACATTTGAAGCACAGACCCATTTTTAAGTAGTTGTTTCTTTTATAAGCTCCCGTTGTACTTGTCACCCCAATGATAGCCTGTTTTCCAGAGGAAAATGGAAGAATCTTGGCCATGATGGGGTTGTTTTAAAAGGTAGGTAAAAAGGGGGGGGGCATCCTATCATGCTTATTGCATACAGATTCAAAGTACAGCAATGATCTTAGGACGATTTCATTATGTCAGTAGCAGTGGGGCATGAGCCACTCAAGATGCTGTTCATTTTTTATGGACAAAGGAGAAAGGCTACTGTGCCTGAGAGGTAACAGAAGTGCATAGCTCAGGATTACTGGGTGGAACAATATTTTCCAGATGTTTGGCATGGCTGTCTCTAGGTTCAGTGCACTTTTTCATGTAGCCAGGAAGGAGAAGAAAATCTAACTTTCACGTTTTGTGGTACAAGAACAGGATATTAAAAGATTCTCGGGAGGACATGTACATTCCAATAATTTTATTACAGATTGTGTATGCCATGATCATTGCATGTATCTTTCAAAAGTACTGAGATAATTTTTTTTTGTTACCAGGGCTCTTTGGTTGTAACAGGCTTGAAGCATCTTTAAATATGTAATTTAAATATGCCACTTCAGAGGGTTAGCACAAGGATCAAAGTGTATTTGAAGGTATTGGAGGGGTCATAATCAGAGTAGGTCCATTGGCATCATTGGATTTCAATCAGTCGTGAGTAACGTATTCTACTCTGGGCATGACTTAGGCAGATACCGCCTGTTGTCTGTCTGGATGAAGATGGTCTAGAGTTAGACTGTAGTATTGATCAGGGCAGTAAGCAAGCCTGACCTAGGAGCATGGATGGGCAAGGGGAGGTGCAGGAAAAACCACCTGACCCATTCTGACCTCTTGTTGAGGCTTCCTAGTTCAGTTGGAGGGTCTCCCCCTAACTCCTCCAGAGAAGTTGTGAACCGCCCTGAGATCTACGGTTTTGGGCCGCATGCAAATTAAATAAATAAATAAACAAATAATAAGTAAGTAAGTAAATAGAAGTATGGTGATGTGCAAGCTGATACTTCATCTTCCCAATACACACTTGACATCATTCAGATTGCAGACTACTGCAGCTTTCACAGGTATTTGCATTTTGATTCCTTGGCATGTCTAGTAATTCAAGCAGACTGCAGCATATCAAGAGCCAAGCATGGTGCATTGCTCAGTGTAGAGATGATGCTTTGCATGCAGAACCTGCCAGGTCCAATCCCCAGGCTCTCCAGTTAAAAGGATCTCAGATAGCAGTGCTAGAGAAAAGACTTCTGTTCAAGTCCTTGGAGAGTGACCTCCTGTCAGAGAGGACAGTACTGAGCTAGATGGACACAATGGTCTTAAGTCTGTATAGGGTAGCTCCATATGTGATTTGCCTCTGTCCCGGTCAATAACTCCAGGTGACAAGCATGTGTTAAGAACTATATAGGCTGCTACAGAGAGATGTTTTGCTGCCTGGTGTGCTATTAATCCTTTTGTTAACTAAAGGGTCAAACATTCTCAGATTAAACTATCGCTAAGCAGATCTTGATGATACTATAGTCAATAATTTGCATAGTGATGAAGCCTCCAAGTGCACATTAACAAGATAGGTAGGTTGTAGAAATGCCATTGTGGTCTGTTGTGTCCATAATCCATAGGTAGGAACATTCTTCAAGTCATTTATGGGCCATGATGGTATCACTCATCCATGTTATAAGGAGGAATCTCAGTGTATATCACCTGAAGATATAATTATTCTGGAAGAAGCTGTGTTAAGAACAGTTAATACAGTGCATTCTGATACAATACTAAATGTCTAGCACACTGGCTAATGTTCACTTATGAACAAAGATGTCTAATGTTATGTGATTTATTCATAACTGCGTGAAAGATTAAACAGCACAAAGATACTGTATGCCAAACTTCCAAAAGAACTGAATATTATGACTTGCTTAAAATATGTTGATGTTGCACAAAAGAAGCAATAGAGAGCTCCATATTAAGTAGTGGTCTTGTTACAATCACAGAAAGGACAGAAAAGGAATAAGGTTGCGGGGAGGGGGAGAAAATGTTGGTGTATGTTGCTTATTTCCGTCTCCTAAAACTGCAGTTATCCAGAAAGGCTGCGATCCTGCATCATGTAGACATGCATGTATATGTTTATACTTAAGACTGTGAATTAAAGGATTGGGTTGCCTGGTGTCTTCATAACCTAAACCGAACGAATAAGTAGCTTAGGACTAAGATTCAGCAAGTAGGTTTTAAAAAATTAATTTGTGGACATATACTTGCAGAATAAATACCATCCAGCCCCAATTGCTTGCTTTTTTTTAGTAAACAATTGCTGATCTGGAAGGCGATTGTGTTCTACTATGCTACCCATTGACACAGATCTTATTTCGATAATGAAGTTTGCATATCTGTCGTTGTAAAAGATTGATATTGAGTCTGAAGCCCACTCAAGCATTCCCTCCATCTCTGCAAATGTCACTGACGGTGTCAATTTGTCGCATGAAATTTTAGAAAGTAGGTCAATATACTCTACATGGATCTTAGTTTTTCGCAAAAAGTCAGAGAGATTGAGCTAGTAAAATTGGGGGGTGGGTTGGTTCTGAGAAGAGCATATACTTATTATCACAGTTACTTTCATCTACCGCATCCAGTGTTATTTGTTGAAAGTGGTCTACAAACAACCTTGTGCCCTTCATCGGTTTTAGTGAGGTGAGAACAGTCTATTGAGTCTCTGCATTATCACAGAGAAGAGTTTCATTAGTCTCACCATTTCAATTCAATTCTGAGAGTGCTAAAAGCTATGGTTGACCTTTCTCTGAGGGCTATTAGGCACAATCCAATCAAAGTTAGACATTTAAATCACATTGATTTCAGTGGGAGAGTTAAACATATCCTTACCTGTCCCATTGAAGTGACTGTTCATGGATTGTGTCTATCATTAATTATTTCAGCAATGCAGACCAATTTGAATGCCACTGAAGCAACACCTACTGTTCTGCTTGGAGCAACAGCCACAGCAGTATGGAGGAAAGGCTTCAGTGGCACCCTGGACAGCTCCAATGGCTCTGGCAACAAATTCTGTAGGAGCAGAGCTCAAATGTTGTTTCAGCAGCTATCATGGTTAGACTAAGCCTTAAACAATAGCCTATATCAGAGAGAGCCCAGATTCCTAAACTGAGGAATCATGCAAAATCTGTACTTACTCCAAATACACACTTCATGATCCAAATTCTTCCCCCAGCCCCTATCACCTACCCAAAAACCTTTATCGGATCTTGGCTTATTGTGGAAAGAGCCTTCCTTCCTGATGTGGTAGCTCCCCTTGAAGTTTCTTCCTCTAGCCAGAGTTCGCTAGTGGCACATAGATAGACTCTTTCTATCTGATACATCTCAGGTTACCTCCTGTAGGCCCACTGTGGTCTTGAGTTCCAACACCGTAATTCCTTTTACTCTTCCAGTGGGTATAAACTGGCAGGTCTAGGTAAATTTGCAGCCTCGAAAAACACTTTCACATCTTTTTGAACAGAAAGAGCATGAAACAGAACTTGCTGTTAGCAGTTGATGCCACAGCCCACAACTGTTTCAAAATTGTTAAGAACTGTAATTGATGCTAGAGTAGGGTCAGATGAAGAAGCAAAAAAGATAATGGCAAAGAGCTGATATGCTGAAGCAGCTTTTTAAAAACAGTTTTCTGCATAGTGCTATATATTTTATTAAGATTGTGCTCTGTATTAAAATATGCACTCATTTATTACCAGCTAGCCATTACCGGGTAATTGGAAAATACTACCTTATGAAATGTACTGAGTAAATTTTAAACTCAGAAAAAGCATATGTATTAGCCAAATTTGTACCTGGGATTGTTGTAAATTTATGCAGATGAAACATTGTTCTTTCTCTTAACACAGTGTGGGGTGTGTGGGTGTGTACACGTACGTACACACACACACACACACACACACAAGCACAAACTCATATACTCCACTTTCCTATAACCACTTCAGGACAAGAACAAATTCCATGTAGGAGACCTAAATAAATGCTTATGCAGGAGTTAATGAGAACAGTGCTATCTCTGGATGTGCTTTTGAACCAGCAGGTACATTTTTGGCCTTTGAACCTGGTGACTACCTAGGTGCACATTCCGATTTAACCATTAATTCATTAACTTGACCACATCTTGAGCTTGAAGGTTCCATTAATATTGACCACGTCTTGAGCTTGAAGGTCTCATTAATAGTGTGTGTGTGTGTGTGTGGTAGCTAGATGAAAAGTGCATGGGGGGCATGAAAGTTTTGAAAGCCTAATATCAGGAGCAAGCCAGCCAGCAGTAAATCACATGAAGTAAGTAGAGTTTCTTTATTAGAAAAAACAGGGTCTCTTCTTCAGTAGGTCTTGCTCCTATGAAGTCATTGCGGAGACAGAAGGTTCCCTCCTCCCCACAGGGTTCCATCCTCTTCAGGGTTCTTTTCCAAGCAAAAAGACTGTACCTGCTCCTCCTACCTCGGGGGTCAGCAACCTGCGGCTCCGGAGCCGCATGCGGCTCTCTGACAGGTCTCCCGCGGCTCCGGCATGCCCCCTTTCAATGCCCTTTCAATAATAATTAAATGGTTATCGGCCAAAAAAAAAGGGCCAAAAAAACCATGAATAATCCGCATCAACGTTGAACAGCTGGGCGGTCTTTCTCAGCCCTCTCGGGGTTCTCGAGGACAGACCCAAGATTGATGTCCACCTTGACCACTCCCAGAGAGAGGAAGCGACTTCTTCACACCAATAAGCGTGTGGGGAGGGCTGAGCTTTTACCACCTCGGCGTGCCGATTGGCAGGACAGATCACCCGCCTTGGCGCATAGGCTCGGAGCCGGGGCCTTACCGCCGAGGTAGCCACTGAGGATGAAGGCGGGAGGCGGGCACGGGAGAGCGATGCTTCGTCCGGCCAATGAGCCGCCGGGATGCCTGTTCCTGTTTGAGGGGAACATGCCAATGAGGGTGGCGTTAGGGCGGGGAGAAGAAGGAGCTGGGCTTTGCGAGTTATCGAGAGAGGGAGAGAGAATAGAGTCGGGATAATAAAGGCGGCGGGAGGTGGTGGCGGCGATTGGAGCGGCCCCTGTTCTGAGCGGCCCCTGTCGGGCGGAATCCTTTTCAAAGCGGCCGTGCGGAGGGCGGAGCAGGCGGGCCAGGCGTCGCCGTGACGGGAGGGCGGTGATGGTCGCCGACAGGATGAAGTAGAGCTGCTTTGGGGCGGTGGCGGCGAAAACGTCCGGGCTGCTTCTGAAACCTCCGCCAACCGGTGCTTCACCAGCGCTCGCTGCGGGCGGTGTACATGCTCAAGACGGCCCCAAGGGCGGCTTGGGGGCCCGGAGTCCCGAGGCCGGCGCGCTGCAGTGCCTGGCGTGATTCCCCCCCCAACCTGTTTTTTGCTTTTGGGCTTTTTGCCTTGCTCTCCCACCCCCCTCTCTTTTTCTTCCTCCCCTCCTTTTTTAATCCAAGGGGAGAAATCCCATTTTTAAAACAAACAAACAAACGAAAAACAAACAAACACCCCCCACAGCTGCTGCAGCCACTCTATTTGAATTTTTATTATTACCCTTTTCTCCCTCTATCCCCCCTTTTTCTTTTCTCTTCCCCTTTTGTTTTTGTTTTCAAAAAAAGGAAAAAGAAGAAAAAGATTTCCCCCCTTTATTTTTATTTTTTAAACTACTACATATTTTAATAGATATTCTCCCCACCCCACCCCACCCCCAATTTATATTTTTCCACCCCACTTTTCCATTCCCACCCCCCTTTTTCTTTCTTTATTAGTTTGCTTGCCAACCTATCTTAGAGGGGGAAGCCCTCTCTCCCACCCACCACACCCCCCAAAAAACAACTTTGAGCTGAACCCCAAAAAACGGGGGTAGATCACTGCTGAAAGTAGATCACAGTTTCTTGGGAGTTGGCCACCCCTGGTATAAGACATGTAACTAGAATAAAAAATTTAAAAAACCAAGCAAATAATTGTAATAACTACTGTAATAAAGCACTGCTATAATTATATATAATTTCCCTAAAATTTTGGTTTCATTCGCCTTTCCGTGCTGAAATGTCACAACCTGAACGACCATGGCTTGCCCCCCCCCCCCAGTTTTGATCCTGGATACGCCCCTGAGTCAATGCAAAAAAGTAATAACTTATTCTTGTTGTTTTTACTAATTATACTTTGCATTGGCTCCTATACGTTATTTATTATTATTGCATTAAGGTAAGAAACAATATATGCAGCGTTGTATTTGTTTTAAATGTCGCAATGGTTTTGCGGCTCCCAGTTGTTTTTCCCCCCTTTGGAAACGGGTCCAAGTGGCTCTTTGTGTCTTAAAGGTTGCAGACCCCTGTCCTACCTCATGCCTCTTCTGGTTCTGGGACACCAGGAGGGAGGGGAGCTTGTCACAGCAGGAGGGGGGAGACCCCCATGCCTCTTAACCAGCTGAATTTCTGTGTATGTTAACCATTGCCCTTTCGTGTTTCTTTTTTTTACCGCGAGAGCTTCTTGACGTGACAGCCACCCTGGTGTTTTCCTTTCGAACCAATCTTTATACCTGGACCAGACTTCATATAAGGGTTTCTTTATAATGTGGTTGAGAAAGTCTTTATGGACCTTCACCTTGTCGTACCAGAGGTTCGCATGCCACCCATATCGATTGCTAGCGCCCTCCAGATCTAATACGTCTGTATTATCAAGCTTGAACCATTCTCTTAACCATATTATACAAGCCGATTCGTAATAAATTTTAAAATCCGGCAATGAGAAGCCTCCCCTCTCTCGTTTGTCAGTTAATATCTTAAATTTTATTCTAGACTTCTTCCCTTGTCATACGAATTTAGAGATAGCTTTTTGCCATTCTTTAAATTGATTTTGTCTGGTAATAATAGGGAGCATTTGAAATAAAACCTTTTGGGCAGTACTGACATCTTAATAGCGGCTATCCTTCCCCACCAGGACAGCTTAAGTTTATTCCATGTTTCCAAATTCATTTTCACTGTAAAAAAACATTTTTGTGGTGATGTCCCAAAGCTGAAACCTTGAGGGAATGTGCATAACCAGTCCGCCAAAAAACAGTGGCCAACATATATAGGATTTCCCCTGCCTAGAAAGTACATATAGTGTCATGCTTCGATCCGTAAAGTGGAACTCTCTCCCAGATTTCTCTCAAGAATAGATGTGAATGAGATTTATGAAGCCTATTGCACCTCTGTAGTAACTGTGTTTTGTACTGCAGCCTTAATAAGGTGAGCTTTCTGTGACACTTTGCCTCTAGGAAGCCTTTACTGGATTTCTGTTGACGTGTTCTCC
The DNA here is from genome assembly GCF_009819535.1 of Lacerta agilis. Classification (NCBI taxonomy): domain Eukaryota; kingdom Metazoa; phylum Chordata; class Lepidosauria; order Squamata; family Lacertidae; genus Lacerta; species Lacerta agilis. The sequence goes on from NC_046318.1 coordinate 26,472,444, forward strand.
GATATCTCTCTCAGCTTAAGGAGAGAAGCAGCATTTATGCTTGCACTGAAAACATTGAAGATGCTGCCATTTTCTGGTGTGGATGGTTCAGAGGGGTTTTTATAGAAACCTATCAACTGTAGCAAAACTCCCTATTGCCTCAGCAGGCACCATATAATTAACGTAACCTTCTTAAAAATGGTGCTGGGGGGGGGGGGAGAAATGCACATAGCAACTGTGATCTGAAGTGTGTTTTTGAAGCTATAATTGCAGCCCATTGAGGAATTGAGCACAAGCAACTGGTAGCAGGTGGTTGTGTGGACATGATGCACTAGCTGCTTTTAAAGTTTGTCAGTGATGGGTTTTATTATAGAAGTCAGGCTGAGTAGCAATTCTCACAGCACTATTCCCAGCCGGTGGAGAAAGATTTTTTTATTATTATTCTCTGCACAGTTTCTGTCCCACTAATGCAGCTCAGTCCAGACATTATCCCACGTTTTCCCAATGGTTTATTTTATTCAATGCAACAGTAGGAAAACAACTCGGGGACATGGTTTATTTAATGTATAATAGCCCCATAGCGCTCATTCTTTAAATAAAACCGGGCTTTCTTTAATTACATTTGTCTGTAGAGAGGGCAAAGTGGTTGAATATGTTTTACTTCTAAAAAACAGGACACGTGAACAGAAGCTTGTGCTGTGAAGAGTCTGGGTTGCTTTCCTTTCCCTCCACAACTGCTTTCCTCAATGCAACCAAACCATTTTGAGAGGCTGGGTTCAGAAGGCTCAAAGATTTACTTATGACATCATATCCCAGAATGCTCTCTGCCTTTCTCAGCAGCTTTTTCCAGACAAGTCAGGTCTGGCGTATGCTGCTGTGTTTCCAAAACAAACAAACAAACAAAACCCCTACATCAGAGCAAGTGGCTCTCTTATCGCTTAACCTTTAAACCACAAAAACATTTGCACCAAATGTTTCCCAATTCCCAAATGATTGAATTGTTCGATTTATTCCTTCTAGTTTTGCATATCTCTAGTCAAGTGCAGTTAAACACAATTGCAAACTACACTTAGTTATAGCAACCAAACATTGTAATGAAAAGCAGATGTGCCGCACTTTGTTCCAAATAAGAAGAGAAATAAATAGAAATCAGATTGCTGGGCAAGCTGAAGAAACTTTAGGCTGCCTTCCCAACCTGACTTGCCTGGGAGTAAACTCCGTTGAATTAAATTGGGTTTACTTCTGAGTAGAAACATGATTAGGATTATACTGTTAAAGTAGGAGGAGGCCAGGAGAAAGGATATATGGCTATGGAGGATTTTAGAACCCTTGCAAGTTAGCCTGAAGTATTTGCAAAGCTATATTAAGTACATGAGCCATGTTTCCCTGCAATTTAGGGTGGCTGACTCAATTTTTTTATTTCTGGTACTCTCATTATGGAGGAGAAAATGGAAGGGATGCAGAGCAATGCAACTAGCTAGAAGTAACCCTAAAGCTGCAAACCTAAGCATACTTTCTTGGGAGTAAGTCCCATGGAACTAGGTTGGACTTGCTTCTGGAGTAATCATGCATAAAGGTAAAGGGACACCTGACCATTAGGTCCAGTCGTGGACAACTCTGGGGTTGTGGCGCTCATCTCACTTTATTGGCCGAGGGAGCCGGCGTACAGCTTCTGGGTCATGTGGCCAGCATGACTGAGCCGCTTTTGGCGAACCAGAGCAGCGCACGGAAACGCCATTTACCTTCCCGCCAGAGTGGTACCTATTTATCTACTTGCACTTTGGCGTGCTTTCGAACTGCTAGGTGGGCAGGAGCTGGGACCGAGCAACGGAAGCTCACCCAATCGCAGGGTAACTAATCATAGGACTCATTTTGGCATGGTGGTTTCATTGGGTTCGATTTGTGAGAGGTGCCTACAACAGAAGCTTGCCTGAAAGTTATGCTCTTGAGACTGTCACTGCCTGCTAGTGCCTATTTAGATGTGTCAGCTGAGAAAAGGGGCTGCTCTGCTTGTTCTTTTAAGTCGCTTAGCAGGGAAGAAAGCAAAACACAGAGCCTCTGGGGAGGGGTTTTCTTCCCCTCCCTGCTAATAAGGTGGCATACACACCACACATTTAAAGCACACCCATCCCAAGATTCCTGGGAACTGCAGTTTACGCTCACATAGCTACACTTTCCAGCACCCTTAATTCCCATGATTCAGGGCAGGGGGCATAGCTGTCAACTTTCCCTTTTTTGCGATAAATTCCCTTATTCCAGCGCCGTTTCCCATTGCAAAAAAAAGGAAAAGTTGACGGCTATGGCCGTTTCCCAATGCAAAAAAAAAAAAAAGGACGTTGACAGCTCTGGCAGGGGGGTGGTGTGCTGAAAGCATTTGGTACTTGAAATATTTGCAGGGGTCTTAAAGGTATGATTCCCCCCTACTATGAGCATAGTCAGGATTTGTGTTAGGGGGGCAGGTAGCCAGAATTTTTGTTGTGTGTGTGGGCAGGGCACCCACCTGTCACCATCCTCTATCTGGCTCTGCCTAGCAGATTTGGACTGAATCGTCTCAACAACAGTTGTTTTAAATTACTTTCTTTTGAGCCCAAGTGCTCAGAAAAATCTGTCAAAATCTTTCTATGATTGGTACTTAACTAAAAGTACCCCTGGCTGCGCCCATGCCCCCTACCTGCCCATTAATTTTGGCCCTGCTTTTCTAGTGCTTCCTTTTTATTTTCCTATTTAAGGCTACAATCCTAAACCCTATTATTATTATTATTATTATTATTATTATTTTATTTTATTTTATTTTATTTTCCCCAGCCACTCTGGGCGGCTTCCAACAGAATGTTAAAAGACAATAATCTATTAAACATTAAAAGCTTCCCTAAACAGGGCTGCTTTCAGATGTCTTCTAAAACATCTTCGGTTAAGTCCCGTTGAATTCTGTAGGACTGACTACTGAGAAGACAAGAGTTGGGATAACTCTGTTACTCTTTCAGAGCCTTTGTGGCCCTTTAATCCTGTACCATCCTTTTCCTTTCACTCCTCCCTGTTTTATTTAGAGACTACTTGTAAACAAATTGCCTTAAAAAAAAAATACTTGCCATGCCAATCCTGAGAAGGAAGTATCTTTCAGATGTGTGGGATCACCTTCCTGGATTATCTGCGAATGCTTGTTGAAAGGTGTTATACAAAGGGCAAGTGTTACTATTAATACCTGCCTTTGTCAGCACAGTGTGATCTTGGCTTAAAAACAGAACTTTTCTCTCTGGCAAAGGGGGGAAGGTTGTCCATCTGCTTTACTGACATACGCTCCTTTCACTGTTTCAAAACGCAGCTGAAGAAGTGGAGAGACTGGCAGCCATGCGCTCGGACTCGCTTGTTCCAGGGACACACACCCCTCCGATTAGGAGACGGAGCAAATTTGCCACTCTAGGAAGAATTTTCAAGCCATGGAAGTGGCGGAAGAAGAAGAGTGAGAAGTTCAAGCACACCTCAGCAGGTAATTTTGTCCCTTCTCTCGATGGTGGGTGGTGCTTTGCTATTAAGAGCAAATGAGGAAATCAGAATCTGTCCGCTAGCAGGATTATTACAAAGCAGCCAAGGACTTGTTGTTGTTGTTGATTAAATTTGTCTGCCACCCTATACCGGCAGGTCTCAGGGTGGTTCACAGGATAAAATCACAATATAGAAACACAAAATACATTATCAAAATAAAAAGAACCCAATAACTCCCCCCCCCCATTTTAAAAGGGGGTTGGATGGCAATCAACCAAAGACCTGGTTAAAGTGGAACAATTTTGCCTCGTGCCTAAAGGTGTACAATGAAGGCGCCAGGTGAACCTCCCTGGGGAGAGCATTCCACAAATGGAGCCACAGCAGAAAAGGCCTGTTCTCATGTTGCCACCCTCTAGACCTAGGAGGCACACACAAAGAAGGGCCTCAGAAGATAATCTCAGGGTCCGGGTAGGTTTATATAGAAAGAGGCGGTCTATGGGATATTGCAGTCCTGAGCTGTTAAGGGCATGTGCATGCTGTGGGGTTTTTTTTTAATGGATCTGTGGTGCTCAACTTATCCCCAGGTGATGCATGTGCCCACAGACCAATCCTGCAGTTGACCACATTATAGGTGGAATGTGCACAGGTGCCTCATGGTCAGTAATTCCCTACAATATATTTATTTGTGTTTTTATATTAAAAAAAATAATTAAAAATTTATTGGCGTAAACACATACAGAATACAATAAAAATTATGGATATAGCAAATAAAAATAAATGCACACATATAAAAATCAAACATAGTTTTTTATTTGTTAAATTTATTAAATTTCTATAGCACCCTTCATCCGATGACCCCAGGGTGGTTTACAAGGTCAAAAGCACAAAAATGCACAACATAGTTAGTAACGAACAATAACAATAAACCCCCCCATGGTTTAAAAGGCCATCTTTATGTAGGTATGTAGGTAGGTAGGTATGTAAAAGTCAAGTGGTTTCAGAAACAAAATGAGGCCACACCAAAATAGAATAGTGGCAGGCTGCTATATATTTGGGTGGCATCCTAGGTACACAGAAATATGTATATATATTTGGATGGAATGAAAATGGCAATCCAGTAAGCAACCCCAAACCGCCTGTTGGAAGGTTGTTTGCTTACAGAATTTTGATGGCAGCTGTGGAAAGGTTTAAGCAAAAAGGAAGTCAGGCAGTCAAGTCAAATGATCAAGGGGGCTTCCAGACACGGATAACTTAGTAGCATGCAATCATAGCTGCTGTGCTTTAAACTAGAATTGGAAATTTGCTTCCAGACTTCTGACGCTATGGAGCAAAGTAGCTCCCCTCTTTCCCTAGCCCCAAATATTACAGGGGTGTAGTTTTCCTTGGGCCCACTTTGTGTGGGTTAGATATGTCCCTCCCCCAGCTGCAGCTTGGGGCAGAGGGAGGCCGAGGATATGCAGGCAAAGCCATTTGGGGAAAAAGGGGGTTAAGACAGTTTGTTCACATAGTCCACTAGACGCTGCTTGGAGGCCTCATATGAATACTAGCCTCTGTGTTTGGTCACATGTCTGATGTATTTATATCACTGCTCTTTCATTAATATCTGCTGACTGCATGGAACTTGGGGGTTAATTTATACTTTTTTGTTTCGTGGCATGTAAGATTCCACTGGCTTTGTTACTTTTATCTGGATTCAATATCTATTGTTGTCAAAGAGACGCAGCCGTGCAAAAAAGCAAATTAGATCCCCTTTCGTGTTCTGTATAAGTCATCCCTCTAAAGTCTCCCACAAGACTTGTACCACACACTTCAGATAGCCAGTTCATACAGCCGTATTGTAAACACCTGTGGCAGAAAAGCACTCAGCAGAATCTGCATGGTTTTCTTAGTGAATGTAGAAGAAAGGGTAGGGTGCTTTTTCAAACTGTGCATGATAACAGATCAGGGCTGAGTTGGTATCTGATATCTTGAAGCTCAATACAGCGAGCCCTTTAATTTCCAAAGTAAATCAAAAAAGCAACCCCAGGAGGTGCTGTAATGAGAGCTCGCACGTATTTATGGCTAATCCTTCGGTGTACTGATAAATGTATTTTAGAAAAATATAATTCCCATCAGTCTCCTGGGGAAAATACAGTTCAGTTTCCCCCACTTTGAAGAGGCTTAAATTAGAGAGTGGTGATAAATAAACATAGCCTATGGGCTCAAGCAGAAGGTTCAAGTGTATTTGATGCTCAGAGTTGGTGCAATGTATTGCACTTTTGTATCTCATCCATAGTTACCGCAGGAAGACAAAGCCCAAAAAAGCTAAGCTTCATAGTGTCCAGTATAGTATTGTTCTTAATATGAGAACAACTCGGTTTATATTAAGTTCTACCCAAAGGGAAGCTTCCTGAGAGGTATATAAAAAATATAGGTACTGTATTTGTAACTTGCTCTGGGAGCCTTTTCTCAGCTGAGGAGTGAGGCAGAATACTTTAAATGAATTCAAGCTAGAATATGCAGACTAGATGATGCCTGATGGGACACCACTGACAGAAATGGTGAAGAAAGATACGCAAAGCTGCTGTGTGATTCTCAGCTGAGCAGGAGGGCAGGACTATGGAGGACCCACCTATAAGGCTTGCTTAAGAATGGTTTGCCCTTCACAACCCTATGCTGCCCTTTATTGGAAAATAATATTGTGTATTGCAAGGTTGCTGATAGTGCACCACGTGGGAGGTAGGGGCTTGTCACATTTGGTAAGAGTACTATGACTTCACAGTAGTTAGCTCAAACCATTTCAATTGCCACTCCAATCTTCGAATACCCCCATCTAGTCCAACCCCCTGCAATGCAGGAATCTCAGCTAACCAAATAGATCCATAGGATTGGGAATGCCCTTTAACTATCCCCAAATGACAAATTGTTATGAACTAGACCAAATGCATTATTGAATAGGAATCGGATCAAAAATCTAGACCTGGAGTTCCATAAATTTAGAGATGCTCTCTATCTGGAAAGCAAATATTTAATAATAGCGGCATTTTACCTGAAGTCAAAGGCAGCCAGCAGCGCAATTCAAATATGTCCTGAGGAAAGGTTTGCAAGGTACAGTGAAGTTAATCAGTTTATTATCTAGAACGTCATCTTTTCCAAAAACCATTAAAACTTTAATTAACATGAGGCCCTGGAAGCCCTAGGCAACCCATGTTCAGGCAGATAACACTGTGACAGCCATAATTATTGCAAAAACTTCTAAATGACCAGATTGTATCTCAATAGGGATAGTCTATTTTACTTGATAAGGATTCATAAATCACCAGATTGTATTGGTTTAGTAAAGGGATGGTCTACTTTGCTTGATAGCGATAGCTTATAAGTTGTGTAAAGGAAGCCAGCATGATGCCATCCATACTCTTGAGAGATTGTTGTCGTTTAGTCTTGTCCGACTGTTAGTGACCCCATGGACCAGAGCACGCCAGGCACTCCTGTCTTCCGCTGCCTCCCGCACTTTGGTCAAACTCATGTTACTGTAGTAGCTTCAAGAACACTGTCCAGCCATCTCACCCTCTATTGCCCCCTTCTCCTTGTGCCCTCATCTTTCCCAACATCATGGTATTTTCCAGGGAGTCTTCTCATGAGGTGGCCAAAGTATTGGATCCTCAGCTTCAGGATTTGTCCTTCCAGTGAGCACTCAGGTTTGATTTCCTTCAGAATGGATAGATTTGATTTTCTTGCAGTCCATGGGACTCTCGAGAGTCTCCTCCAGCACCATAATTCAAAAGCATCAATTCTTCGGCGATCAGCCTTCTTTATGGTCCAGCTCTCACTTCCATACATCACTACTGGGAAAACCATAGCTTTACCTATACGGACCTTTTTCTGCTACGTTGTGTTGAAATGTCTCTTTTTTTTTCAATAGAAGTGCTGACCTTCCCCATAGCTTTTGAGTAATGAGCAACAAATCCCCCCAACCAGTCTGCACCATGTAGAGATTAGGGGAACAGGAAGGAGACAAAGTGGAAACCACTAGCAGTGAAGTTGTCACCTGATTCAGAATTATTCCCCCCCCCCCCCCCGTTCTAACCATATGGAAGCAAAATAAAAAGTGTGTATTTAGACATGATCGGATGAGCTGCTGTGCTTTGGTGGCAGCAAGTGCTGTGTCAAATGTGACAACCTTTACTTATTTTCTGTGCCAGGGGTGTGCATTCCTGTTATTGTCGGGTATTTTTATTTATTTATTTATTTATTTATTTATTTATTTTGCTAAATTCCATTTCTAGGCTATGATTAGCCCATACAAGCAAAGGATGACTTTGAACTGAACCAGCAAAACCTTCCTACAAGAATTTGGGGTGGGGTGGGGGTGGAGTGTTCGGGTATTTTGAGAGCAGTTCATTCTTCTTGTTAAGCCCATGCCTCAGAGAAAAGAAGATGCAGGATATGACCCCAGTTTTTTAGACTTGCTGATGGGGACACACGTGCTTTTCACAACGCACATAGTAACTAAGATGAGAAGAAATAACATGGGAAGTAGTTGGCAAGTAGTTGCCCAGTGGACCCTGCCTCTGATAGCTTTAGGCCTCAGTTGCCTATTTTACACAGCTGATACTTGTAGCAGTTGTCTATCTTTGCACACGAGCTGGCAAATGCAGGCTGCTGATGAAAAGGGACGTTTGTGTTTCTGTGCGGCTGAATCTTTTGTGTACCCCCTTGAAAATCTGCTGCGTAGCATATTCCGAGCCATTAAGAAGCGGGTTTTGCCTTGCTGGATTGAAAAGGCTTTTTAAGAATGTGCTAACCCCCGTGCCATCACTTTAATGGCACATTTGTGTGTGTGGGGGGGGGGGAGAATCCTTAAATGTGTCCGAGCTTACAGGAAAGGAATGTTTAATGAGGCCATTTGGATTTTATGCTAATTACACTTCCAGCTGGTATAAAGATTATATGCAGCAGCCTCTAAACTTCAATTCTGTGATGTTCTGTAATGTATTACTGCAAAAAACCGAGGGTAGGGAGGGAGGACAAAATGCAGTTAATCTGCAAGGGAGGGGATGTATAAGACACGGTTTAAAGCCTGAATAGGTAAAATAAAATAAAAATGCAACTGAGTGTTCTTATTCTCTCTCTCTCTCTCTCTCTCTCTCTCTCTCTCTCTCTCTCTCTCTCTGTGTGTGTGTGTGTGACTAGTAGGTTGCATCATATGTTAAAAAGAGGCTTTGCCAACAAATTTACTAATAATGCAATCCCTGGATCTGCAGGTTTACTTTCTTAAAAAATTGATTCTCATATGTAAGATGGGATTGTTATCAGCTGCAGCTGCCAAAATGTGTGGATTTTGTCAAAACAAAGTCTTTTGAATCCTTTAAAGCCTTTTCAGGCATGGCGAGGCAAAACTGGCTTAATGTAAAAGTCCTGCCAATCACAAATCCATAATAGTTGGATGTTTATGGAATGCATGTCTGCAGTCGTTTACATCTTAGGTATTTTTGGTACCTATGTAGTATATGTTGGAGTTTCTGTTAGTCCTTTCTTAATCACTAACTATAACTAAGCATGTGCATATGTAACTGTACTTGATCTCAACCCTTCACATCCAGGGTGACGTGAAGCTATGTGGATAAGCAGGTGCTTTGCATTCAAAAGATTCCAGGTTCAATCCCCGGCATCTCCAACTCAGGTGGTTCAAACTCTGGAGAGCTGCCACCAAATCAGCATAGCAAGCAAACTGGAGCTCACTGATCAGTGGTCTGACTTGATGTAAGGCAACTTTCTGTTTTTAATGTCCATGTCAATTTGATCCCCTGTGGATACTCTCACAGACACACATGGAATGAATGGAGCAGGGGGAAAGATACCAGTGTTTATACCAGCTCTAACTGTTTCATTTATCTGAGAAAAAGTATAGTTAAACTAAATAAATATAAATATTGACTTAAGGAGACATTTATGATCTGTTAGAGCTGTAGAAAATGCAACCAGGAAAACCCTTGTAGTAGCCTTCTTTAATTTATACTAGCAGCCTTGAACCTAACATTGCTCAGGAATTCTAAGAACCCCCCCCCCCAAAAAAAAATCAGTGCAGTTTTGGAAAGCTTCGTCTGCCATCTTGATTCAAAATAGCATCTAAATGTATCCAAACTTAGACAAAAACCTGCTCCTTGATACTTGAGAACCATCACGCAAAATTTGGTTACAATATCACATAGCTATATAAACAACCTTCCAAAATATTTAGTAGCTTAGAATTATTTTTATTACTTTATCTTATGCTGGGATTCCCCCCACCACCGCCCATTCAAAGACCTAGAAAATGTTGATATCATTAATGATAACAAATGCCCCTCAAACATCCTTCACTGTGAAAACCCATTGCTCTTAATTTGCAAAGCAGTCGTGCATTACTGTGAAGGTTCTGCAAAGATTCTCTTGTCGCCCAATTCCCATATGACCTGAATATGTACATGGAAAACAAAGAGATCTTGCCATAAAACAGATGCTTATCAAAATCTAGGACCACATCCAGCGATCATAGGCCAGGCTGATCGAAGTTGGAAATAAACTAGTAGCCAGAATTTGTGCAACATCTAGAGGACGCTCATTTTAAAAGTTAGGGCTTGTGCACAGTTTCAACAGAGCTTCCCCAGTATTAGCATAGTCATGTGGAATCTGCATTGGAACCTCCATTTAGTGTTAGGTCTGGAACATTGATTCATCGTTAGTATAACGAATCTGGTTCCAGGCTGTGGAGAGAGATGCAAAACCAGAGCCAGGTTCGAAATCAAAGCAAACATGCAAGACCATCATCTATGTCAGTCTGAGAATTATATTTCAGCTCTATTGGCTTTTAGCTAGCCAGCGATGGAAAAAGTTGATCAGCAGTGGGATTGTATGCTGTCAGTTTTGCATTGTCGAGGAGAAATGTTTATGTGCCTTAGCCTAGTGCTGCTGTTATTGTTATTGTTTTTGAGTCATGTGCTTTTATTATTCTCATCTGCTTGCAATACAACAGAAATGCATGTATAAATCCCATTGATTTTTATGAGGCATAATGGGCAATTGCATCTAGGATCTAGGAGTCTAGGAGTCTTGGTAGACCACAAACTTGACATGAGTCAACAGTGTGATGCAGCAGCTAAAAAAGCCAATGCAATTCTGGGCTGCATCAATAGGAGTATAGTGTCTAGATCAAGGGAGGTAATAGTACCACTATATTCTGCTCTGGTCAGACCTCACCTGGAATACTGTGTCCAGTTCTGGGCACCACAGTTCAAGAAGGATACTGACAAGCTGGAACGTGTCCAGAAGAGGGCAACCAAAATGGTCAAAGGCGTGGAAACGATGCCTTATGAGGAACGACTTAGGGAGCTGGGTATGTTTAGCCTGGAGAAGAGAAGGTTAAGGGGTGATATGATAGCCATGTTCAAATATATCAAAGGATGTCATATAGAGGAGGGTGAAAGGTTGTTTTCTGCTGCTCCAGAGAAGCGGACACAGGGCAGTGGATTCAAACTACAAGAAAGAAGATTCCACCTAAACATTAGGAAGAACTTCCTGACAGTGAGAGCTGTTTGGCAGTGGAATTTGCTACCAAGGAGTGTGATGGAGTCTCCTTCTTTAAGCAGGTCTTTAAGCAGAGGCTTGACAGCCATCTGTCAGGAATGCTTTGATGGTGTTTCCTGCTTGGCAGGGGGTTGGACTGGATGGCCCTTGTGGTCTCTTCCAACTCTATGATTCTATGATTCTATTCTATGATTCTATGATATTGCTGCTAAGAAAAAAAAGAGTTGTGTCCTGTGTTGTTCTGGTGAATTTCTGTTTTGGTGCTACAGCACCATTGAGATGATAATTGATCCTAGAAATACAGGGCAACAAAGTGTAAATTTTGCAGTTTCATCATAAATCAAATTTGAGGGTATTTTATTCTTATTTTAATCAGCATTGCCAGCAGTGGAATAAATGAAGCAGCCATCCCTTAGGCACGAGTAGTACAGCACATTGATTGAGCTACACTGTTCCACTGACCTCCTGCTTGTATGACCCACATTTGATTTGTCTGTTTGTTGTCTTGGTAATGGGAGTCTGTTGTACAGTGACTTATATTTCCAGGGTTCTATAGTTCTGGTAGCCATCAATAACTCATGAGCTTGAAAGAACAGCCTTGACCATCCTGAGCTCAAGGGCATCACACACACAAACATACACAAACAAACAAACACAATCTGGTTGCTGATAATCTCTGGTCGTCCAGTTCACATGTTGCATTTGTCTGCATGACTCTGGGCTGAGAACAGAATTATTTACATGCACTGTTTGCACACTCTTATTTGCACAATATATTTTTTCTGCACTGTCATACAAACTGAGACTAATCTAAGCCCTGCCGGCTTTGTTTTAAGTAGTGAACAGGTGGTATTCTTTTTAAAATTTCTGAAAAGACATTAACATCAGGCTCTTGTGGCATCAGAAAGCCAAAGTCCTTCCAAGTGTACACCCGTCTTTCACGCAGATGGAAGAAAATATATTGTAATTGTACAGTGAAAATATATTGTACAGTGGAACCTCGGTTCCTGAATGCCTCCTTTGTCATACGTTTCAGTTCTCGAACGCTGAAAACCCAGAAGCAATTGCTTCCGTTTTCGAACGTTTTTCAGAACCCAAATGTGCAAGAAGCTCTTGCAACCAATGGGAAGCCACACCTCGGTTTTCGAATGTTTCGGAAGCCGAATGGGCTTCCAGAATGGATTGCATTCGAGAACTGAGGTACTACTGTATATCATTATGATTATTTGTGTGGTAGGCTCAAAGCCTGAGCCTCCCTTTCTGATTCCTGGATCCAGCATGGCTTCAATTGCTGGAATAGGAGGTAAGGCTGGTAATGGCCCACTAAGTATGTGACAGAAGTGAGCCAGCTGTAAATTACAGAGTGAGCAAAAGTTAACCCCTTCTTAGCAAAACAGGATCTGCATAGGAGTGTCAGACCTAATGAGCACAGCAACTCAGGTCTTGCCCCCATGAAGCAGTTGCCAAGACTAAAGGTCCCTGCCTCTCCACAGCCAGCTATGTCTCCACCCCTCCAGGGGTTTTTTTCCAAGCAAACAGAGACTGTGCCTATGTACCTGTCTATGCTTCTCCAGCTTCATGGCTCTCCTGGTTTTGGGACACGAGGAGCGAGGGAAGCTTGTTGCAACAGGAGGGGGAGACACCCGTGCATCTTCACCAGCTGGTCTTTCTTCTCTCCTGCTTCAGCTTCTGCTTCTGCCTCTGATTCTGGGCCTCTCTCTGCCACAGACTCTCCCTGTTCACTAAACCCTGTTACCTCTTCAGCTTCTGACACCTTCTCCCAGTTTTCTCCATCTTCTCCCTCTGACCACTCATCATTGTCTCACCACCAACACCCTGGCTCTCAACCTTCTTCCTTTGGGGGTTCCCCATCCCACCATTCCTCTGCGTCCAACCATTCCATGACAGTATGTGTCGTTAAGGGAATGGCTCTGTGCCAGTGGACAAATGGGTGGGCCTCCCTCCCTCAACTGTCTGCTAATTAGAAAGACAAAAGGCCGACATGGAGAGTTGAGTGATGTGAGGCAGAAGCTAGACAAAAAGCTGCAGGCTGGAAAGACAAACAGAGAGCCAGGTTGTATATATGTGTAAATTAACCATATATCATAAAGACACCACAGTCTCCGCTGTGCCTCATTCCAAAAGGAAACACGTGGCCTGGAACCGCTGGGATCTTGCACCGTTTGGAGATTAGGGTGGCATGCAGCAATATCAAATAATACTCTTCCCTGTTGGCACTGCATTGGTTAGCCTCACTTACTTGTCTATCTTTTGGTGCCCATGGGCATAAGTCCAGTAAACTATTCTGTGTATTCCACTGAGAATATTCTCTGCTGCTGCACTCACAAGATTGTCTGCGTTAAACATTTAAAGTGTACCAATGCTGAATTGAATTTAAATAACTAGCAGTTGACATGAAGCAGCCATGCTAAAAATATGCAGAAATCCCAAGCCACAGTAACTAGCCCTGTTCATACTTAATGGTAAGTGATAAACCTGGCTTATTGTGAATGAGCAGCATGTTGGCGCATGCTCATTTGCACCACCCCCTCTCCTCTCTGTGTCACACCAGGAGGAAGCAAGAAGCAGCAGTGGACAAAACTGTCTTTGCTGGAAATTGTACAACACAAATGGAACAGTTGACGTGCAGGTCCATTGCTTTTTTACTGTTGCATATGTTCAAAGTAAACAGGATTTATGTTCAGTCCAAGCGTAAAATACATACATTTCAACAACTTGTTCCATTTTTTGGTAGTTGAGTTTCTTTTAGAGCAAGAAAATGACCTCTTTCAAAACAACCGACCACAAAAACAAGCAAACCACAAGTGGCTTTTACCAGCACGGAAAGGATCACAGCTGATTTTCTTTGTGCAGACACATACTTTATTTCCTCCTTAAAATGTCAAATATAACCATCATGTAATTCTAACAATGGTGAATCGTAAGTGCTTTCAAAAGAAATAGTGGGAAATGCAGAGGCTTGGTTTCCAGGGTGAATTTGGATATAGCTTTTGGTGTGTGACGTGCAAGTAATTTTAGGTGCCCATGCTTGGCAGCTGGGGTGGCCAGTTATTGTGCTCTTGGATGCCATTCTATCCTCTGGAAAGTATTCCAGGGGCTGGAAGGAACTTTTACCATATGAACTAGACCCTCCTCCCTGCCCACCATCCACATGCACACTCAAAAATGATAGCTCCGTTGGTTAGAGCTTGGTGCTGCTAACACCAAGGATGCAGGTTCGATTCCTGTAAGGGACAGCTGCATATTCCTGCATTGCAGGGGGTTGGACTAGATGATCCTCAGTGTCTCTTCCAACTCTATGATTCTTGAATAGCCAGGGCATTACGGAAGGCATGGGTAGATAACTTGGGACCTCCAGATAATTGTTCAAACACAACTCCCATCATGTGCAGCCTGGCTAACTGATTTAACAAGCTACATGTGTGGCTCTGTCGCAGGTAATTTTAACGTTTTCTCTTTTTTTTTACCAAATGCAGCCACAGAAACTGCAATGTGGATCTGTGGATCTGTATGTGGAGCAGGGGGAGAACTACAGTGGTACCTCTGGTTGCAGATGGGATCCGTTCCGGAGGTCCGGTTGGATCCCGAGAGTTCCGCAACCTAAGGACCACTTCTGCGCTTGCGTGCGCGGCAAAACCCAGTCAGATAGTTCTGGGTTTGCTGCTTTCGCATCCTGAAGTTTACGCAACCAGAGGGTTATGTAACCGGAGGTACTACTGTAATGGGTAGCGGGTGGGAATGTGTCTTTTCCTCGTGTAGGAAAAGTACCTTGTGAGATGGGGCAGTTTTAAACGGAGAAAGCAGTGAAGAGAAAAGCAATGGGAAGCCCATTTCCCTGTGCTAGTCTTCTATGGCTGCATTTAGGGGGTTTTTTATATATGTTAGCAAAATATTACATGTGATTTTACTGTCACATGTATTTGGGACTTTAAAAAATGCTCTGCCCGCTAAGCTAAAAGACTAGCTGATGGTGACGATTTTCTTCACATCAGCAGTATTTAACTGGGCAATGGCTAAAAGGCTATTTGAGAAAACAGCTTCAAGCAGTTTCTTCTGTGGACCTCCTGTGCCTGTCTACCCCATAGCATAAATATTTAGAAGCCGATTTAGAAGGCTCTGGCATTGCTGAGTCATAGGCAGCAGAAGCAAATCTGAGCTTAGCGCCTGCGGGTTCAGGAAGGGTCATTCCTAAGGAACGCCAGGAGGTGATTGGAAGACGGTTGTGTGGGCATTAATTCATGATATAACTATACTGCCATGTTTCTATTCTTTACATTCAAAAGAGGCAAATGAACCTGGTTATAAACTCTGTTATAAAACAAAAATATCTAAAGAACGCAATAAAATCTCACAATTTAAAACAGGTACTCACGTCCTGCCTTTGGGCTTCCCATGGGTTGGCAGGTGTCAGAACAACATGCCAAACCCTCCAAGTGTCCCTGTTTTCCAGGGACAGTTCTGGATTTGCAGAAGCCGTCCTGGTTTCTGTTTTGGTCCTGGAATGTTCCGCTTTTCCTTAGGACGTCCCTATTTTCATCAGAGATATGTTGGAGGATATGGAGTTATGTGACCCCCCACCCCCAAGGCAAGGAGAGAAGTAACTATACAACCTTTAGAAGACATCTGAAGGCAGTCCTGTATAGGGAAGTTTTTTAATGTTTTATTGTGTTTTTATGTATGTTGTGAGCTGACCAGAGAGGCTGGGGCAACCCTGGGTATAAATAATAAAAATATTATTATGATGGAATAGGAGGATTTTCATTGGAGAAATGTTGGAAGGTATGGGATTCTAGACTAGATGTGTTCTGATTCAGCTGGCTCTTCTTACGAGGTAGTTGAAGCAGCAGCAGCAGCAGCACCCCCCCCCCCAAAAAAAAACAGCTGGCAGTTTTGGCATGCATGTTGGGGGGGGGAATCCCCTTCTTAGATACATCAGCATGCATTATGCGTGCTTGCAAGATTTACAGTATTTTGGATGAAAAGTATAACATGCAGCCCTAAACCAATGACTTCTTTGTTGTTGTTGTTTTCAGAGGAATTCATTATGATTCCAAAGGTTTGAATTAGGCTCTGTTTGACATCATTAATTTATTATACTTACTTTTGCAAATATATTTCTTGCAAATCGGTTACTACTACAATTTCTGCACTAAGCGTTGGGATCTCTTTTCAAGGAGCTTATTCTGTTTCATCCATGCCTAAACCTGGAGTTCTTGCCTTTGGGCACCTCAGTCCGGGTGGTTATCCCTTGATACTTTTTGAAAATTCATTCTGGTAAAAGTGCACCATAGCATGACTAGACAGAAAATGTTGTGGGTTTTCCCCCTGCGGATTCTTAAGGCTTATTCACGGGGCAAGAGTTTCTGCACAACCCTCTTGTATCTAATAGTGTAGCCTGGGAACCGTTTGCCAGCTCAGAGGAGTTTTCTATTCCTGGGATAGTGGCCCCGGGGGGGGGGGGTGAATTCTGTGCTTGTTCTGTTCTCACTAAACATCTTTGCCCAAGAATCTTTCCCACCACAATTCCTGTGAAGGAATCAAACTGTATTGCTCTTAGATTATGCATGCTCTGTTTGGTCTTGACTGACGTCATTGCTCCCAGAACCACAATGACGCTTGCTCCCGAAACTGTGTGATTATATAAGCAGAGTGTCTCTCTTTTTTTCACAGCAAAACATACTCTTTTGCAGCTATATTTAAAGCATGGCATTCCTCATGCCAAGGATCACTTCCTGAGCCCACTCCCACCCCCGTCACATTTTGCTGAAGGCTCTACTCTGTCAACTACATTTATTTCTACCACTGCCTGCCATGCGCCAGTTTAAAAAGCCAATAGTACAGTATATTACGGCTAGAAATGTGCTAAGTAAACATGACTGTTCTGCAGTGCTGCCAATAGTTCAAAGTGAACCAGAGGGTGGGCAAAATGCAAAATGGCAGGTTCGTGTTCCTGCCTGCCCATTGACATGTATCTGCACTAGAAACTAGTTGCATGCACATGGTCACACACACACACTTTACTAAAGACAATTGAACTCTAAAGAATGATGGTTTATGATACTAACAGCGTTTTAATAAGGGAGGAATCTACCAGTTGTAGATTAAAAGAACACTGTTCCTTGTACACAGAAATAGTTGGGAGTGTAGGCAAAAATTAAACAGTGAGACCTCCTCTGCCCAAAAGGCTAGTTAGTCATCTGTGCCCAGGTAACAGAAAGATGGAAAGTGAAAGCAGGTTGTCAAGCAGTTGTATTATTTTGGTTCGACATTTTTTACTTACTTCATTGCTCAAGATGCCACTATTGTAATAAAACCTCAAATAAATTTGCAAAATGAATTTAAAAACTTTGAACACAGGAAGCTGCCTCCTACCAAGTCAGATCACTGGTCCTTCTAGTTTACAATTGCCTATAGTGACTGGCATAGGTGTGCCATTAGGCTGTGCACCCAGGGAATTTTCTTTTTTTAAATGCAACATTTATTGAATACTAATGCCCAATCATAGAGGACATTATTCATCAAGCAAACCAAAGAAACAAAAACTTAAATAAGCTTAATTTTTAATATTAACAACTAAAATTTACTTAAGAAATGAGACACAAAATACAAAAAAAATTCCAGGTGTATTCAAAGATACAGTCAACTTTTACAATCTGTATCTTTACCCAGATAATGAGCTAACCCAAACTGACCAAGACAGATTAAAGTTTCTTCACCATCCTATCCTAGAGAATGAGACATCACTCACTAGGTGTTATGGACCTAAATTTCTCAATCACAAGGCCGGGATGGCTTCTCCTCCTCCTTGTTGTGTGCTACAAAAGCATCCCCTCAGCTGCACCAAAGGTGCAGAGCGGAACTCTGATGGAGACAGAGCCATGAGAGAGAGAGAGAGAGAGAGAGAGAGAGAGAGAGAGAGAGAGAGAGAGAGAGATGCAGGCAGAAGCTGCATATCCATTGCAGACCTATTCCAGCCTAATTATTCTGCCTGTATCTCTGTCAACTTCCCTCCTCCCTTCAGCCTTCGTCTCTTCCCCACCATTGCTTCCCTGCATGTTGTGGCAGCTGAGGGAGTCAAGTTGCCTCTGTACTCTCTCCTCCTTGCCATGTTTTTGGAAACGACAGGGTGTGCCTGGGAACAGCTGGCACACCCTGAGCACATGCCTATGCTGATAGGTAATAGGGTTCCAGGACTTCAGGCAAGGCAGGAGTGTTTCCCCAGTTTTATGTCCTTATCCATTCTGGTTGGGGCCAATGAGTGGACCTTTTTAAAAAAGGCTTTTTACTTTGAGTCCCTGTGAAATACTGAGGGAAAAGGCAATAATCTTACATTTCCCATACATACAATACTTGCAACCAAATTTGAATCTCTTGTTAAGGTAAAATTATTCAAATTCCATGCTTTTCATGCAGATATACTGCCAATAATGCAATTCATGGAGGATCAGCATTCTCTGTATGCAGCAACCCAAGGGTGTTGGAATGTTTTTGACATATCCCCATACGATCTGAAGAACAGATGTTTTCCACTCTGCGTGGTCTTCTGTGTAGCTTTCTAAATTAACCATGTGCGTACATAAAGTTCTGAAGTAGCTAAAAAATACAACATAAACAGTATTTCAGCCCACAAACACCCTGTCCCAAGTTCCCAAAAACATAGCATGAATGTTACTTTAATGAGCTGCCTTCATTGTGAGTAATGGGAAATGAAATGTTCTGTATAGTCCTAGCCATCCATCTTGTTTTAAACTTTGCAAGCTGCCTGTCTACTAGCTGTTGAAAGTACAAAGGCACTGAAACAAGCATAGGAGAAATTAAAGGAATTCAGGCATGTAAAAAATCCCCAATATAGTCAGAGAAGGCATGATAAAAATTAGAATCATGGCATTCACTTTCTTTGTACCTATCTGTAGTCCACAGAGTCCCCAAAACTAAACTCTCATCCTGCAAAGATAATTGGGTTGTATTCAATTCTAGTCCTACTCTGAGTAGACCTAATCTGGAGCCAGGCCTGCACATACGGTATCTGTTTTTCCGTCTGCATCTCCTTCCCTGTTTCCCCTGTATCAAATTTTTGATAGTGAGCTCCTCTGGGCAAGGTCCACTTGCACTCTGTAAAGAACCTTGCACACTAATGGGGCTACAAACAAATACGATAAATAATAAAACCTAGGAATAGCTTTCTGAATGGTTTAAGCTGCTGGTTTTTACAGATTCAGTAGAGACAGAAGCCAGTTTGATAGTTGAAGGTTTTGTGTATCCTTGACCTAATCATGTCAGTGATACTCCTGCATCTCAGAACTCGCTAAACATGGGGACTGGGAGAGCTCTTTAAAAAGGTAAAGGTACCCCTGACCGCTAGGTCCAATCATAGACGACTCTGGGGTTGTGGGGCTCATCTCGTTCTATAGGCCGAGGAAGCTGGCATTTGTCCGCAGACAGCTTCTGGGTCATGTGGCCAGCATGACTAAGCCACTTCTGGTGAACCAGAGCAGCACATGGAAACGCTGTTTACCTTCCCACCAGAGCGGAACCTATTTATTTACTTGCACTTTGACATGCTTTCAAGCTGCTAGGTGGCAGGAGCTGGGACTGAAAAACAGCAGCTCACCCTGTCACGGGGTTTCGAGCCGTCAACCTTCTAATCGGCAAGCCCTAGGGCCTAGGCTCAGTGGTTTAGACCACAGCATCACCCGCGTCCCTGGGAGAGCTCTTTAGGCTAAGGCAATTCTGATATATTTGTGGGTAGCTAGGAAAGCTTGGGGCCTGAAATGTAAACCTTGCCTTTTCCATCTTGCTAATATTGATAGTCTGGTTTGCTCATGTGCTGCTGCTGCCGTTGTTTTAATTCAGAGGGGCAAACATTAACTGATGGGGGAAGTGTCTGTTGCAGTAAGCGAATATAGCAGATAATAAATCTTGTTAACTTGTCAGGTTGTCTCTTCTTGGGAAACTTGCAGCCACAATCCACTTTGGCGCTCTTGGCATGATAGTTAACCCTTAACTGAGAGAGCAAGAGTGAAGTAAGTGGGGTGGCCATCTGATTACCTGAGTGGGACTGTAGATTGTGCCTAAAGTGATGCTTGGTGAAATTTGAGAGAAGAACTTTAATGGCTACGGATGCTTCCTGAATGAGCAGCACCTTCAGTGGGGTGAACGGGGGCAGAGGGAGTTTTTAATTCATAGGGACAGGGGTATTGCTGAGAGTTTCTTATTGGAGTCAGCTGAAGCTAAGTGTGCAGCCTTTGGGGATGAGTTTGCACAAGTTCTCTCCAGATCTATGGCAGCCCATGGTAAGAAGGGGTGTGTTCTATGCTGTGCTTATATATTTGGACATAAAGCTAAATTTACAAAGGCAATATGCCTCTCCAGTGTTCTCTCATACAATGAAAATGAAATCCTTCAGTAACACGTTTGTCGTTTCATGCAGTCTTGAAGGGTTCGTCAAGCCTCTGGAGCAGATTTCAAGAGGGGGAAGGGGGCTGGCAAGGAGGGAGAATCAGCTAAAATAATACCCTCCCCTCCTTCCATTAGCGGATCAAATACCTTCCTTTTGCAGAACAGAATCATTCGCTTCCACTCGTTGTGTTCTGTGGTTTGTTTATTAAAAAGACTTCCTTGGTGCAGTATATGTCACAGGTGAAACACTCCCATGCAGCAAATCCGTTTGTGCCATTCATTGAAGCCAAAGGGAAATGTTCTTTGCTCTAGGGTGTAATTTTAAACAGTGTGCTAAGACAGTCATCCGCCGCCCACTCCAGCTTCTTATAAGCCTTTTAAATCTTTTATAGTGGCTCATAGATTTTGAACCATTCTGCACAGCAGATAAATAAACTATTATGTGAAAGACTGCTTACATAGTCACCTGAGAAAGTGGTGGTGGGGGGAGGGGGCAGAGGTGAAAGAATATTTTAAGAAGTATTTTCTAATAAGTTATATTTCGGCAAAAAGAAAAGGAAAGCGGGCATTTCTGTCTCCCTCTTCTCCCCCTCTTCTCCCCCTCTTCTCCCCCACTCTCCCGGGTAGATTAGCATATAACTACAGCATTTTAAATGAATTTAGATGCAAGTCTGTCACATGGCCTCTTGAGATTAGCAACAAGCCTTCTCTATCAAAAGGAAAATGGTTGGATTAAAGACTTCCACTGCGTTGGAGGACTTGTATAAACTGCGTCACATTAAAGCAGTTGTATTTAACCTGATACAAGGTTCTTCCTAAAGAAGTAGAAATATTTTGATGCATGTCTGCTGTAAAAGTGTTATGAGAATTAGATTTTTTTAAAAAATCATCCAAGTCTGTGTCTTCGGGGAAGTGTTGTTAAAAATTATGTGATCAAAATACCGAGCGTTTACCTGAAAGCCCCTGACATGGGATGCATTTGAGCCAGATACATCCCAGGAACTGCTGGTGCTATTCCACCAGAACCTGAGTGGAATCATTGAAAGCTACTGCACTCCTGGGGTGGTTGTGGGGAAACTTTGTCCCTGTAAATAGAGTCTAATATTGCAAAATGACATAAACCTCAAGTGTCTCCCTTCCAAATGAAACCAAACAGGTAAACACTGCACCCCTGAGACTTCTTGCTACTTGCAGAAGTGTGGAAAGTATAATTCTACCTTCCATACTTTAAATCTGTGACGCACAGGGCCACTGTGGAATTAAAAGAACAGAGCAGGACCTGTACAATATAGTTGAGGAGGCAGGAATTGAGTCTGAATTCTTGCTATAAGGAAGAGAATGTAAACATGTGTGAAATGTCTATTATCAGAGTGCAAGCATTTGATCTACGCTTGTGATTGGACCCATTCCACTGTGTTCCTTTTGGAGCTTGCTGCAATCCCCAACTCTGAGACCAAATGAGTTGAATGCACTATTGGTACACAATAAAAAAATTCCTTCCAGTAGCACCTTAGAGTGCTGTCACTCTCTTAATTGCCCAGCAAAGTGCTTGTAAGTATAGGATCACAGTGTTTGCTGGTAAGAGCCTAAAAGTCACCAACCTAAGTTTTCAATATTATAATGATTATGGTTAGGGGCCTCCTGTGCTTATTACAGCTGTGTCATAAGTAGAAATTTCCTTTTTGCATTTGAAGGTTTGGGGGTACAGCATCATTTTTTACCTTTCTTTTTGTAACACAGCTGTTACAGATTCAGGAACCTTAGCAACCCTACGACCACTCAGCTTTACCCACACCTTGGGCTATAATGTTGCAGTCCAACAACAGCTGGAGAGTCAAGTTTGAGAAACACTGGATTAAGGCAAATACTTTGTTAGTATTTCACTTGTTCACTTCTGCACATGTCCCCATTGTTATTCCTATCATTGCTCAAGTAAGCTCCCTACTCAATTGCGAACCCCGGAACAGTTGGGTTCTACATCATACAGAGAGCTTGCGCAAAGTTCAGCAGGTACTTTGCTGCAGACATTCGGTCTCCAGCAGCGGGGTGAGGGGCTGCAGGAACAAGAATGGACATGCACACGAAAGCTCATACCAAGAACAGACTTAGTTGGTCTCTAAGGTGCTACTGGAAGGAATTTTTTATTTTATTTTGTTTTAAGAATGGGGAAGCATGGGATAGGGGACAGAGCCAACAAGCTCATTTCTGCTCTCTCCTTTGCACAATGGTAATAACATTGCCGAGGGAGAGAATAGGACTCTGGTGTTTTAAATAGCTCATCATCTTTAAGAGTGTGTTTTCAATGGGCAATAGCAGTCACCCTTGTTGTCAGGGTTTGATTTAATTTTGTTACTGCAACAGCATGCATTTAAATGAGAGATTTGTGCCAGAGGAATTTATATGTAGTGCAGATTCTAAACCCAAACCCATTACTATGAAACAAAATGAAAAACCCCTGTCTGTCAGTCTGTCTAAAGATATATAGGAGAGAAACTTTGTATATGTGTTTTCCCCAAAAACTGATATTCCCCCCCCCCACCCTTGTTGTCTAAAATTATCTTTAATTAGGATTGTATAATCTTGCAAGAAAACTGCTGACAATTAGAATTGGCAGACACATTCAGCTCCTAGTTTTAATTAGAGTGAGCCTTTCGTTGCCAGAAGTAAGAGATGGTGCATTAAGGCTTTTAAACATTTAATCAGAAGGATGTTATGTAATTGTCTTGATATTGGCAGGAAAAGAAATTGAGGAAGAGGGGGAAGAAGCAATTATTCTTTTACGTCCATTTTAAAGACTTTCAAAAGCCTGGTTAGAAAAGGAAGACCACACAATCATTCTCTTGAATTTCTCGCACGTGGTTATCAGGCGTCTCTTTAACGCCAGGAACAACCACAAACAGATGCCCTCCCAAGCTGTTCCTCTGCCTTTCCTTGCCTTCCAACTCTTTCCAACCCAGTTTCCCTTTTTTTAAAAAAAAAAAAAATATGGCCTTCAAAAACAAAGTGAGCATTGCATTGTGACCTTCAGGCTCCAGTGCATTTCTTGAGTGTGTTCTAAGGCAAGAACCAACTAGTATGCTGCAAGAAAGGCTTAAGGACACAGGAATCAGTCACACTTCTGAATCCCAGGTAATAAAGTGCAAAGCAGGTTCAGTCTTTGGTGTCTCCAGGCAAGGCTGGCAAGGACTCCTGCCTGAAATCCTGTCTAGCCATGGCTAGTTGCCATGAACAGTACTGAGCTGGATGGACCAATGGTCTGATTCGATACGCATCAGTTTCCTGCATTTCTATGAGCCAAAGCTTGCTGATGCTCCCTGTGAAGCCTTGGAGCACTTCCCTCATTGGGAAATGGGAAATGTCCCCAGAGGCCCCTGTGAAGATAAAATGGCTAAGTGAGTTTCCCATGGAATGGGACACCAAGCAGCCTAGAGAGTAGGGTGGTGCAGCTTGCACCCTCTGGGCACCGCACTCATCGGAAAATGAGGTTAAGGTTGGAGACGAGGAGGCATGCGAAAGAGTCACACTTTGCTTCCTCCACTCCTGCCAGGAATCCCGCCTGTTGGGAAGTGGGTGATAGCCTTAGTGACCCATGCATAATTTTAGTGGCTGCTGAGAAAATAACTCATTTCCCATTGCACCTGGCTTCTGTACCTGTATTTGCGGAAAGGAGGTGGCAACTGAAGCTCCTGCAGGAGCAGGATAAGCGAGAGAGTATCTGCCCTATTGCCCAGGGCCCCCCCAAAAAAATCTGGAGCTAGACACTGTACAAAAATTGCTCACCTTTATGACCAGAAGGATACACACACAAAGAGAGAGACACAAACATAGGATATATAAATAATGCACTGGCCCTTCCTAGGGTGGGGTACCATGCATTCCTTGCCCTGATTCTTCCATTAAAATGGAAGACATGTTTTTTGTTGTGTGTGTTTTGAATACTGTGAGCAAAGGGGGGGTGTTCCTAATAAATTGTACGTTTCAGAAGATGCCAAAAGAGGTGAGGGAAAGCTGTGATTTGTGAAATCGTTGACATCCCCACTGTAATTTCCAAAGGCCAAGGTGCTGATAACACAGGTGCCTGGTCAGATTTTCAGTGCGTGTAATTATATCCCATCACCAGAGGATATGTTATTCTTGGCGTCCCTTCTCAAGAGCAGTTGGCTCCTCTTCCTAACCCAGCGTGATTGCTGTTCTCCAGCAGAGTCATGACTCCATCTCACCGCTGGGTGATTAATTTGTTTAGGGAACTTGCAACATGTTTTGTTATTCTTCGGGAAGAAACATGCTAAAGATTGAATATCATTATTGGTTTCCTTTCAAACCCCGTCCGTTTCTGCTGAGAAATACCAAAAGCAATTTTTTAGGATGACAACTGACTGGAGGTTTGAGTGGGGGGGGGGTGTGCGGAGTGGGGAAGCAGGATGTTTACTTGCTTATCAAAGCCTTCACCTATTGTTTCTTCTTTGTTGAAATAAATATGTCAAGTTTAAGTGGAAGGGTAATATGTGATGCTCGATCTGTTATTGAAAACACAATATCTTACAGCGAACATTTAAAAGCAGTGTACAGCAAGGCGGATTTTGAATTGATAGCAATACCAGTCCCCCCCCCCATAAAGGATTGTGAAGGATCCCTCCCCCTCCCCATGGTAAATTGTACAGTAAAGCTCAGCAAAAAATTACATTCTTCCTCCTCCATAGCCTGCAGTATGAAGCAGTTGACAAGTTCAGTAATGGAAATTCTCCTTCAACCAAGACAATGTCCTGTTCTCTCTACCCGTGTGGCAATCCTGACCCATTTCACCAGAGCTACATTAACCGTTATTCTACATTGGCTACAGAATACAGCCTAGCCCTGCAGGCCCCCATTGCACCATGGCTTTCCCAGAAAGTAAAATGTCCTGCCAGCCTGTCACCAGCAGATAAGGACCACCTGTGGCTTCTCTTCCTTTAGTATGAAACAGGGAAGCAGAAGTCGTGGTCCAAGACCTAGATGGAATGTTGAGATAGGAAATCCTGGCCAACACGATGGGCAGAAAACAGCACTTTATACAGTTTCAGGGTCAGAATGGCTTTGGTAACCCAGCCAAAGACTCTTCCTACCTCTGCTTCTCCCACTATGCAGCCAAGGAAGCATCCACTTCCCTTTAGTGTAGGAAAGGGAAATAGGAAGCATGCTGGCTAACCAGTGCTGAGGTAAGGAACTCAGAGTCCCTTTGCAAAAAACCCTTGCCTCAACTTTTTAATCTGGGGAGCAGGAAAGGGTGGTGTGTGGAGGAGATATTCCAGGCCCCTTGGCTATGCACTTGCAAAATAACCTCCTGGAGAATAACATGGAGAAAGGAGGGGTGGAATTGCCACGAGGTTGCCACGATGATCCCATCCACCTCTGCAGCTTCAGTATGGGCAGGCTGGTCATTCATCATACTTGTCATGGCTTCACTGTTCCAAGGGATCTAGGTAAATCACATCCAGTATAATTAATCTGAGCCTTAAAAGCACATAGAGCTGAAAGAAGAAAGAATGTCACTTTTCCAGCTTCTCTCTTCAGCTGTATGTGCTTTTCAAGGGAGAAAGAGGTAACCAGCCTCATCACTTCATGGCCAAGAGTGCCATGAAAGGGGACTCATAGGCTCTGTGGGCATCAGAGGATGAACTTAAAGGTGCCATTGTATTTGTGGGCCCCACATTCGCAACCAATGACCCAGGGTTTTCTGTACAACTTCTGTACAATCACACTTTTTTAGGACACAGTTTGCTGTTCAAAGTGTTGTTAATTCTGTTTAGCAACAGAATTTGTCTCTGATTAGCTTTTGATCCATGAATTTTCTGCATGTGCATTTTACCTAGTAAATGCCACACAGCATTGTGAGATTGTTGTTGCGCTGCATCAGGGTGTTTGGAGTGAATCTATTTCCCATTTCTCTCTGTGTTGCCTTCACACTGCTGTTGGTGAGTAAATAGAACAGAAGTAATTTGAAGAATGACTTTGCAGCTTAAAGTGGGTCATCTTCAAGTGTTTGGGGACAAATTTGGTTTGGCAAAAAGGGATTAAAATATCATGGCAATACCATTGCTGTGCTATAGAAAACATTAAAATACGCCATTGAATTTGCAGCAGATTTGATGTAGGCATGATGGCTGTCAGTATTGCTGCCTACAATTTCAGAATGACTTTCCAAAATTGCTTATTTTCAACTAAATTCCACAATTGGGGACGACGACCCCAGAGCAGCCATATT
This sequence comes from Lacerta agilis, assembly GCF_009819535.1. Classification (NCBI taxonomy): domain Eukaryota; kingdom Metazoa; phylum Chordata; class Lepidosauria; order Squamata; family Lacertidae; genus Lacerta; species Lacerta agilis. Next base: position 26,499,112 of record NC_046318.1, read on the forward strand.
GTTCACTTCATAAAACCAAAGGAAGACCAGCTAGTCCTAATTTCTTTAGAAGCATTTTAAAGTCATGTTTAATCAGCAATCTTCAAAATTTTCTAGCAATAACTAACGTTTTAAGAGTAGTTTGAAAAATTATTTACGGGGGGCTGTGTGTGTGTGTGTGTGTGTGCAGAGCAATCCTAACTAGGGCGAGTCTAAAGAGGTGTAGAACATGCTACTTCCAAACCCTGATAGTTTATGGACTCCCCCCCCCCCCGGTGGTTCATTCTTTTTATCATCAACCCCCCACCATTGTTTCCTATAGAGGGGAATAAACAATGGCCTCTTTAGGCTGCTGTAGCTGGGGAAGTGCTCACTGGAAGGACAGATCCTGAAGCTGAAGCTCCAATACTTTGGCCACCTCATGAGAAGAGAAGAGTCCCTGGAAAAGACCCTGATGCTGGGAAAGATTGAGGGCACAAGGAGAAGGGGACGACAGAGGACGAGGTGGTTGGACAGTGTTCTCGAAGCTACCAACATGAGTTTGACCAAACTGTAGGAGGCAGTGGAAGACAGGAGTGCCTGGCGTGCTCTGGTCCATGGGGTGATGAAGAGTTGGACATGACTAAATGACTAAACAATAACAACAAGCTGGAGTCTCTCAGAGAAATGGACTTTGGATCCAGCAGATCCAAGGCCACCTTTAACCCCTCATTTTAAGGCCTACCAATTTGGGTTCTACATTTCAGAATCTGTGTCCACAGAATTTTTGCAGATATAATGGTGACCTTGGAACAGACTCTCCCTACCCACCCACCCACCACCACCAGCAGCAGCAGCAGTAGAGTGGCACCTCTGTTCCATCCTAACACCCTTAAGTCGGTGAATGTATCTGGGAGTTAAGACAACTCTCTGAATCTATCAATTCCTGTGCATTTAATGTACTGTATATCTCAGAATGGCAGATGGCTCTGAGATTGTACAAATTAGCTACCTAAAAATAACATGTTGCTTTTATCAAGGGAGGGTTAGTTGAAATGCTAGAATTCTGCATTACATACTGACGAAAATGCCATCTGCTTCCTTCATTGTCACTGGATAAATAGATGCCCAATAAAAGCTAAAATTTCATTGTGTGGCACTTTAAGGAAGTTGAGGTAATGCATTTTGCCAAGATCTTGAGTTCTCTTTTGTGGTTGCCTCATTTCACTTTAGGGGATGTTGAAGAAATACTGTAATGCCCAGCATTGGTGCAACTGTCAAGACAGTTGTGGTCTGAAAGTCATTGGCATTAATACACTTCACTGCCCTTTTAGTTTAGCCATATGTTGCCCAGATACCTCAGAATGTATAAGAAAAGGTTTTCTAGTTGTCCCATAGCAGCCCCTTGTGTGACCCAAAGCTCCGTATGACCTTAAGAGTACCTGAGCCAATGGCAGTAGAGAGTGTGACATTTTGGGAGTGACACTTGCAAAATTACCCTCCCCCCCCCCCAAAAAAAGATCCATTGTGACATTAGGGGTTTTTTCTGTAGGTCTCAGGTGATTTGAATTTGCGAGGTATTGGAAAGGAGGAGGAGAGAGGTGGAAAGGGCAGAGAAATCATGACATGCAACTAAGTGGTGGAAGGCTTTTCACATAGTTGATGCTGTTCAGTGGGGTGTCATGCACATGCCTTAAGGCTTAAGTATTTAATGCTGTAAATTGATCTTTCTGCCTTCGGATCTTTGAATGTGTTGATCTTAATTCGAAACAATATATTTCAATTTACTATTTTTTCTTGCTTTGGATTGTTGTTTTTTATTCTTCATGGGCTTATATTGAAATTCATGTTATCTCATAATTTTGTGGGGCGCCATGCATATCCTTGGTTCACATCAGTTCATAGATACTTGATTATGTTAGATGCCACAAAATGCTGCCAAAATCTATCCAGGTTAGTGGCAATGGGCACCACTGTTCCATCAAAGTTCAAATATTCAAAACTTAAAAGAAATTTGTCTGAAACTCTGACATGCTCAGAATTAGTGATCTGTTAACAGTCTTGAATTGCATATTATAGCAGAACTAAAGGATGGAAATGTACCTTCTCAACTGCCATAGCAGCAACTGATAAATATATATATATCCATAGATTTTTAAAGGTTTCTATGAGGGTTATGTTGACTATCTATTTCCACTGCAAACTGTGAGTTTATGGCATCAATTCTTTATGTATTCTGAAGCACATTAAATATTGTAGTGCTTTTACATAAGAGCTGTATGAGTGAAATACCAAGCACAGCACATTTGATTAAATGATTAACACTGAAATTAGGGCTGCAAGAATCATTTGATCAAATCGTTCCATAAAAAGCCTTCTCAACAACCAAAAGAGCGTCTCAGTTAAGCCGTAGATTGAAAACAAATATTTGTAACGCAAGTAGCTACAAAAAGTATTGGTAGTAGAGATGAGGCATTTGCACTTGCACAGCAGCAAGTAGACCGTGTGTTGTCATACTTTACAGAGGACAGTCTTTTACATGAAAGTGCCCTTGCATATAAATATATAATTGCTGGTGATCATGTCACATATTTGAGAACTGATTTAATGTGTTGGTACTTTTAATGAAAGAAACTTTACTTGTAACAGAAGTATGATGTCAGTGAAAGGTTTGAACATCTGTGCAGCTGTGCTGTGGCACATTAGTCAAAGTCTACTCAGCAGCTGTTCTTCTTTTCTGCCTGCTTGGGAAACTGGGCAAGATTTCATCTCCTAATGTCTTACTCCTTTGGCACTTCAGGCCCTACTCTTCCATCATAAATCAATAAATAATGGTTAGGAACCGCCAACAACGAAATACTGTACATCATTACGGTTTCTTTCATTTTGAGTCATAAGAAGGTGGTTCTAACTTGCCTTCAAATGAATGAATGGCACAGTTGTGAAGCCTGCATGAACACCAACCTGCCAAATGTGGAATTCATCTGACTTGCAACATAGGTAGGCAGTCTAGCCGAATAAGAATCTCTTTCTAAATTAAAGCCAGGTGGTACTGCAGCCCAACCTGTAACTAAACCTAAGCATGTGTAACTGATACAAGCAAGGTTTACCTCCATTTACCACTACCTCTGCTCCTGTCCCCCTTCTGTTGTTTCCCTGTGTTGAATTTTAGTTTGTTAGCCCCTTGGGGCAGGGAGCAATCCTCTTGGACTCTAAAGTGCCATGCCCCCTGATTGTGCTAAACAAACAAACAACAACAACAGTTTTATTATTTGAACCCACTCCATCTGACTGGGTGACTTCCAACATATATAAAAACACAATAAAACACTACACATTAAAAAGGCTTCCCTATACGCTATCTTGAAAAATGTGATAACAATTGCACAAGGTCAGTCTGCTAGGAATTGTTGAAAGTTTGATTGTACAGTGTGTATGTTTCTACTACTTTTGAAAAGAGGGTTTAAAAAAATCGTGTGCTAAGCCTTTTTTTAGACTCATCTCTTTGAAGCAATAATACATTGGGAAACCTGTAAGATTTTAGAGGTGCTTTGAAGTTATTGTCAAGACATCTTTCTCGTTTCTAGAATTTATTGAACACAGACTACTTCATATGCAGCGTTTCTGTGAATTATTTCTTTTTTGCAAAGTGTCAGGCTGACTTGCTAAGCATGTTGGTTGTCTGTTGTTCCCTGGTTTTATATATCCAAGTAGTCCGACTTTCTGTAAGTCAACTGTTTTACTATGTTGTCCCGGTTTGTAGGAAGGACTCAAAAAGCTGGTGCTTTACATGAGTGGTTGGATAGGACCAACACACTTATATTTTGTTTTGCATCACTTATTCAATGATGATGATAATAATTATCATTGCTAGTAGTTGAAAGTGTCTGAGGATGGTGTATGCATGAACTCTCGTAGACTGTTCCCTTTCTGGGCTGCTCCTGATCATTAATAATAATAATAATAATAATAATAATAATAATAATAATAATTAATAGTTATTTATTTATTTATACCCCACCCATCTGGCTGGGTTTCCCCAGCCACTCTGGGTGGCTCCCAATCGAATATTAAAAACACAATACAGCATTAAACATTAAAAACTTCCCTAAACATGGCTGCCTTCAGATGTCTTTTAAAAGTAGGATAGTTGCTTATTTCCTTGACATCTGATGGGAGGGCATTCCACAGGACAGGCGCCAGAACCGTCAGAAGGCCCTCGGTGCTGGATCTCAGTGTCGGGGCTGAACGATTGGGGTATGATTGGTTTTAAAAGTGACTCCACAGAGATGTCCTGTGATGCAACTGGTTCTCAGCTTAGACAGAACTGCTGATTTAACATATCACTGCTTTGTCATAGAATCATAGAATTGTAGAGTTGGAAGGGAACCCGAGGGTCATCTAGTCCAATGCCTACAATGCAGGAAGCTCCACACATGGACTCCCATTCAATTTGAAACCATATCATGCCCTGCTTAGCTTTGCAAAAGTACCAGGAAGCTGGTTTAATATTCTTTTCACCTTTTACTCTTTGCTGTTCTCAGTGTTGGGGAAAACATTCACTTTTGTTCTGATTGCAATGCAGGCCTACCCAATTTGCACTTTCTAAAACAATATACAAACTAAAACAGAGCTGTCCTTTGAAATTTGTACTTCTCTGAATATTACGCTGCAGTTCTCCATCCAGATAAATACATATAAAAATGTGTATGTTAGGGAAACTATGCATAAGAATGCACTTATCAGTGGAAATAACGTAAAATGAATTCTGTTAGGGAGGTTTGCTTGCAAAATGTGTATGAAATGGCACATGAAATGTGTCTATTAGGAGAAATGTGCACAAAAATGCTGATGAATTTTCACAGGTGTTAAAAAAGCAAACTGATGATGCTGAAATGTGGAGGGTTTTTTAGAGCAATGATTTGTGTATCAAAATGTTGCCTATATATTTCACTAGTACAGATGACAATGTTGATTCTCACTGCGGAACCATCTGCTTGCGTCTTTTATATTTGTGCTAGATAAACTCTTATGATTTACATAGAGGTATACAGGAATACATGTCTTGCCAAAATGTTCACTTTGGTTTTTGTTCCATTCCATTTGAAGCTCTCTTGCCAGGCAGGGGGAAGCCTGTGACTCTCTAGGTGTCAATGGACTCAACTCCCATCATCCCCAGCACACATGGCCAATGGCCAGGGGTGATACTAGCTATACTAGCAACATTGGGAGGGCCAGAGCTTCCCCAAGAGGGATGGGTAACCTTGGGCCCAGGAGTTACTCTTTGCCCACCTTGAGCCTGCAGTACACAAGTAAGCATCTCACTCCTTGCTTCATGTGCTTTTGCCTCTTACCTGACCCATCAGTGGCATGCGTCTTCCCCTGCCCCAAGGCTATTCATGAGAGAATGCAGCTCTCGGGCTGAAAGAGCATCCCAGCCTCTCCATGACACAGAAGCATCAGCTGAAACACTTAGAACACTTGAAAGCGCTATGCAAAAGTTAAGTATCACCACCATCATTATTCTAAAGTAATTATATACATACGTCTACAGCCAGAGATGGGAAGGATACCAGAAAGTCAAATGAGGGAAGTGGGAAGGAACTGGACAACTGTATCCTAGGAAGAGAGAAAACTAAAGGCAGTAGCACAAATAGGGCTGGACAGCATGAACTTTGCCCTGGGCACAGCTACCTAGAGGACCTGGGTAGAATGAAACCAACATGCTACCTGCCACACAAGGAGAAGCATTAAATGCCTCTTCTGGTGTGCATTTTTTTTAAGTGTGCACATGTACAGCTCTAGCTTTTTTGTTGGTTCCCTTTCCAAAAACTGGTTTGGTTCCTGCACCTGCAGTTTAATGCAGGAAAGCATGGCTTTGACAAGACTGGTTGTCTTGAAATCATGATATCCATGTTAGGCTTCTCTCATCTGCTCACAGTCTAAGCCATTTCGACAGCTGGGAGAACTGGCTTACCAGGCATCCGGGTTGCTACCCTGCCTGCCAACAGTTGTATGCAAAGACCTACACAGATATTGATCGATATGGTGGAAATTGTGGGTTGATGGCATGCTCATTCTAGCTGGATTAGCCCAACCAGCGAACTGCTTTCAGATCTCTTAATGAGGGCGAGCTGAGTCACAACATCCTGTAGGCATCTTGGGCTCAACAGAGGCAGACTAGAGACGACAGGTTTGCCATTACATCCCTGCGGTGATTTCCCCTCTCATCTGCCTGCTACATATAATTACAGAAACACATGATAGCCTATCACCAGATCTTAATATGTTTCCCACCACCCAAGAGCAAATAATATGGAGGCATGGAGCAAAAATGCATGCCATGGCAGGATCATATCACGTTTCCATAACTCCAAGTTATGGCCAGTGGGATTATGCCTGTGAGTTCCATCTACAATCCCAAATCCTTCAAGACTGCATGCCTATTTCCACTTATGGAAGCATGGAAGTCCCGGGGGCTACTCCTGAGACTTTAATAGATAGTCCCAGGTCTTCAGCAGAAAATATAATAAACCTCACTTTCTGTGAATGTCGCACTGCAATAAGTGGCTTTTGTGGAAGTCTGTGTAGAGACTGAAAACTCATTTGGTGTTTCTCGCTGAGAAATATGATTGATTGCGTTCAGTGTGGCTGCAGTATTACCTCTCTGTTATATAGGCTCACATTTAACCCCAAAAGGTTTTTTTTTCCAGGAGTGCTTTAATTTTATCTTCTCACAGTTAACTCTGTCTCCATTTATCAATGGAATATACTATTAGACTGAGTAGCACGTTATCTGATAAAATGTATTGCACTGCATTCACTAGTGTCATATTATTTTTAACTTCCATTTTTTACTTCAAGATCTCCTGTCTTGCCTTTTTTGTCTGTTCTTTCTCCTTCTCCTTCTGATTGGTCCATGAAGTCCATTATGATGGGCTACTTTGAGGCTGGCTGGAAACTTGTCCTTTCCAGAAGATAACTTCTCTCTCTCTCTCTCTCTCTCTCTCTCCCCCCCCCCCAGTTTATCTTATAACGATGCTCAGTTTTCATGTCTGAATTTTCTTGGGTTTCCTGGACTTTTTGGGATCTAAGCCATTCTCAGTGTTTTCAACCTTGGGTCCCTAGATGTTGTGGGACTACAACTCCCATCATCTCCTGCCAGTTTAGTCCAGTGGTCAAGGCTAATGGGAATTGTGATCCAGCTGGGGGCCCAGTTCAAGAGTACTGTTCTAGCTTATGCTACAACAATGAAAATTTTGTTTTGTTGCTCATTCTTTTATTTGATTCAAATCAAATCAAATCAAACTTTATTCACGTAGCCAACAGGCCATTGCGACTAAAAATACAGATAAAACAGATAAAAATACTGGGGAAAGACCAGTCAGGTACACAAATATATAAAAATACTAATAAATCATATGAAACCCCCAGGCTAAAAGGCCGTTCAAAGGTGGCCTCGTTCGAGTTGTCTGTCAAATTGTGGCCCTTAGTCTCATTGCCCTCTCAATAAATCTGGCGACCTTCTCTGTTGTCTGGATGTTCTGGTCCGCTAACAAATAAAACATTGCGGCCGCTGATGAGCGACCTGGGATGGAAAGTAGGAGGGGAGTAATGATCTCGCTCCTCAGGTCTTTGTACAGGGGGCAGGTCAGAAGAACATGTGACACTGTCTCCAAGTTTCCGTCTCCACATGGGCAGAGTCGTTTCTCCCTGGGGAGTTTCTGATATCGGCCTTCGAGCACGGCAGAGGGTAGTACGTCCAATCTTGCCAACGTAAAAGCGCGTCTATACTTTGGGATATTTAAATTATGCAGATAAGATGCCGGGGCATCGAAGTGCGAGGGGGGCAGGTGGGCAAACCATGCACAAAATTTCTTTGTTTTGGCCAAGTTGTTTTGTTGCTCAATATCCATCAGGCGCTGGTCGATTAAGCTTTTTGCTTTAGAGGGGCCCAACATTAACAAATGCTGAGCATGTAGACCGCATGAGAGAAGTTTGAGTCTCACCATTTTGGACCATGCGCTTTTATTTGATTGCTTCCTTTTGGATCTCTATTAACCTACAACTGTTAATTTCTTTTTTTGTGTGCTGTTTTGTCAATTGTCAGCTTGGAGGTTTGCATTTATTCTGTAGCTGTGCTTCTTAGAGCATAGCATAATTTTCCATAATGAGATAAACTGGCAGAGACTCATAATAAGGACAGACTTGAGCAGGAGAAAAACAGAGTCTGGTGCAGAATGAACAGTGGGATGGGGGAGATTTTCTTTTTTATGCACAGATATGTGACTTAGAATCATCAGTAATTCTGTGTCAGCATTGAAACTTGCTGTACAAGTCATTTTAAAATGGGGCAGGCGGAAACAGGGAAGGCAAGCTATTCCTTTAAAATATAGCTTTGTGAGTCCGTATAGCTCTGAATAATATTTTCCCCACTAAATGTCACCTACTACAAATTACTGATACTGTCACCACTCAGTAAATTTGTAGAAGTTTTACTACTCAGTAAGGTTGTCAACCTTTACTACACAGTAGAATGCAAGGAAGAAGGAAATCATGCCGTGTTTTTGTTAACATGTAGACAACCAAACAAAACTGGTAGAAAACCTTACGACTTGGGCAGTCTGTATTTGCTTTGAAAGATGTTTACATTGATGAAAAAGGTATGCATGTAATTTAGTTAATCTACAACTGACCATGCTCCCTGCTGCATATATATATATATATATATATATATATATATATATATATATATATATATATATATTTAAAACACACACAGATACAATGTCCCTAGACCCTAGATCAGGATGAGGAGAAAAAGGAGATGGACATGACACTTAGAGTGGAGAACCCAGGGTGAACTCAGAGGAACTCAGTTTTGGCACCTCTCAGGTGGGTGCCATTGCCATTCTAAGAGAACAACGGAGGTGTTCATGGTGAGTTCCGGCACCTCTTTGTCTAGAAAAATAGCATGGAGGAACCTATGGTCCTCTAGATGTTGCTGGACTACAACTGCCATCATCCCTGCCCTTGCCCATTTGTTATGCTGACTGGGGTGATGGGCGTTGGAGTCCAACAGCATCTGAAAGGCCTCAGGTTCACTACCACTGGATTTGAGTATTGGGATAGTGCATAACCCATGGTGCTCTGAGCTTGTCTCTCAGTACCCCATGACTCTTTCAGGGTTACATATACCACTGAAGAATTTTTGGAGGCAGAGCTTCAGTCAGGCATCATGTAGTCTCAGCATCTCTTTCCCTTGCTGAAGCATAGCAAAGATGCTCATTTCTTATAGGTGCCATTTTTATGAAATTCACGTTTGCACCAAGAGTGCCTCTGAGTTGAAATTTGGTACATTAAGTCTCTTCACTTAATCTGTATAACTACACCTCCCCAGTCTTACTCACATCACTGGCACAAATTACTGTATAGTGGTACCTCGGTTTACTAACTTAATCCATTCCGGAAGTCCATTCTTAAACCGAAACCGTTCTTAAACCGAGGTGCACTTTCCCTAATGAGGCCTCCCGCCACCAGTGCCCTTCCACTGTTCGGATTCTGTTCTTAGACAGAGGTAAAGTTCTCAAACTGGGACACTATTTCCAGTTTTGCAGAGTTTGTAAACCAGACTGTTCTTAACCCGAGTTATCACTGTAATTTTATGTCTGCAGTTCCTAAAATTCACATTTACTTTACTCATATAGCCTAGTGTATTCTAGGCACCTTTTCCCAGAGGCATGCATTCTGCAATCAGTTCCAAGATCTAAGTTACTGATTTTCCACTATGCCTTTTAACAGATGCTGTTGAAATTACCTAGCCTTAGTTGCCCCAAACATTTCTGCTTGTGATCACATATATGTGCAAGTCTTTTTTTGGGAATATTGCTGAATGACCGAAGTATTAACTATGTCAGTCAGTCAACATTATTGTACGAAGAGAGACAGAGAGACAGAGAAAGTTTAGCAAGGAAAGTCTGGTTTGGTAGAAGAAGTGATTTCTTGTCTGCCAAATTCTGTTTAAGTGGACACAAAGGATTTGCTTCTTAAAGAGCAAAGTATTGGTTTGTGACCAACAGTGAGAGAGAACCATTTGTGACATCCTCTGGGGTAATAACTAAAAACAAAACAAAAAAAACATAGCTGTGCTGCATGAAATCCCAAGAAACATCTGTTGCAAGCAAGTGATCGTTAAATCCAACCTACCTGCCGTTTATATTGTTCACAATTTAGCCTCAAATAATAGGCTCCATATGACACTCCAAGAAACATTCCATTCTTTAAATTGCTGTCTTGCTCTCTCTAATTATTTTTTTTTTTAGGGTAGATTGTGCCTTGTTGGATTTTCAACACATCTTGTCTTACCAATTAGGGCAGAGGTTGTCTAAAAGCCTTACAATGCTGCTCTCAACAACTGTTGGCTTCAGTTCCTGAAATTACAGTATTGCATACAACCACTATTTTGTTGCTCCATGTGGCTATTGGTGTGAATGTGGAAGCTTTAAAAATTATGAGGGACAGTTTCATGCAATGGTTAGAGTGCTGGAATGGGACTGTAGAGACTCAACTTCAACACCTCTTAGTTATGAAACTCAGTGGATGGTCTTTAGCCAGTCACTAAGGGAATACAGTTAAAACTTCTAAAGGTTGTTTAAAACAACTTCCTAAACACAATTTAAAACTTTTTTAAAAAAAAAATGCTCACCTACTATCCCAGCTAATAATTTTAGGATTTCCAGGAATAGATCTTCACTTTGTTACTGAATACAGGGAGAGATAGGTTGGCATCATATTTGCCCACATCTGACAAAATAGCAGAAGCTCTGCACCTGCCTCTCAGTGGGAGCTGGTATTTTGGTGATACATTCAGCAAACCTGACATCTTAAGAAATGTGCTTAGCACAGTTCATGCAACCATCTCTTGCAATGAGAAGGAAATGAGAGCTTTTCAAAGCTGCTGAAAGGTCACTTGTACAGAAATAAATAGCTGCTTGTTGGGGATCTGGTATAACTGAAGTAAGTCACACTTTTGTTGTGTATTATAGTGGCAACTGGATCCAGACCTTACTGTAGGTTTAAGATACTATTGTGGAAGAAGTCAATCAATCAATCAATCAATCAAATCAACAGCTATAGAGAAGACATTTCTTAAGTTTATTCAAATGTCACAGAACATTGTAAAGCAGAAGAAACTCAAAAAACATACTGGTATAACCACATAGTGTGATATTTGCAAAGCTAGGTATTTGGAAAATACACAAGTTCAAATAAGATAATACTATGTATTAGCCTGGGAGTTTGTTATTCACAGGGCTTAGATGAAACTCCCAGCTGATTTTGCGTCATATCTCCATTTGCATTCTGTCATTGATTTTCCTCTCTTTTAGATTAGCCGTTTTAATTCCACAGAATGACAAGTGCAATGGGACCGTGGGAGCTGTTTTAAGCCATCTAGGTCAATGGCCATAGTCACATCTCATGGCAGTGAATTCTTTATATTAATTATGCATTGTGCAAAGAAGTACTCTCTCTCTGGTCTGGCCTGAATGTACTGTCAATTTGATTTCAAATAAAAATAGGTTGTTGCATATTCCAAGCTGATGAACATCTTTCTAGGCTAAAGGAAAGGAAGCTGTTACAGGTGATTGTTACAGCCTGGACAATGGGCTTTGACCAGTGATGGCCAAACTTGGCCCTCCAGCTGTTTTGGGACTATAACTCCCATCATCCCTAGTTAACAGGACCAGTGGTCAGGGATGCTGGGAACTGTAGTCCCAAAACAGCTTGAGGGCCAAGTTTGGCCATCACTGGCTTAGACTCAGGTAGCTGTATAGGAGTGAGCTGCTAGCTGATCAGCTTTCATTTTGAGGGTTATAGAAAATGTGTCAGTCCACTAACGCAGTATTTTTCAATGTTGCGCAAAAGAGCAATCCGGTGCACCCTGTCTGCAGGTAAAATGGCAAAATATCTTATTAATGCAAGCTGCCTTTTAGCAGAATCTCTTGTGTTAGATGACCCACTAGCAGAATAAGTTGGGTACAACCCCGCTTTTAAAAATTACATTTAAAAATAAACAAATGACAGGACAAAAGAATGCTTGTATTGCAATAATTATTGTAGTTGAGATCATCAGCTAATAAATACTAGTGAGTAATGCACGTGTATTCCTAGAATGAAAAGTTGCTTAGGGGGAAAACCAGGGATTTGAATTAAATGAGTGTTATCCAACTATGTCATCCTCAGATTGGACCTACTGAAATCAAATCTACTCTGGACATCCTTTTTATTATGCTGTCATGGTTATTTGCACTTGCAACAGTATTTGGGGCAGTTATACTTGATCCTGTTTTCAATACCGTCTGCCCCTGCACAAGTTTTGGGGTGGTCACACTGCTTCATTTCCAGTCAGTGCGTATTCCATAAGTTCCTGCTGAAATTCTGTAACTTTTTTATACTGCAAATGTTCTGGTTTATTTTTTACCCCTCTTTTGTTGCGTTATGGCACAAGATTGGCCGCAATGTTGTGGAAGCATCACAAAGCTCCTTGTATAGGAATGATATGTGAACAGTTCAGTATAAGCCCATCGCTAGTGCACTCTTAATGCGTTAGTGGCCTGTCAATAAATACAAAAAAAAATAAACAAATGTCACAGAATACACCTGCAAAAAAAAAAAACAAACCCCAGTCTGGAGGGTCCCTCAGTATTACGAATATTCAATATCTCCCAGTGGGTTGTTAAAAAAAAGTTTTCTGACCTTTTTAGAATGCTTTCATGATTGTAACTATAACTTTGTTTCTTCTTTTTGGTAGCACTTGAAAGAAAAATATCAATGAGGCAAAGCAGAGAGGAGCTTATCAAGAGAGGAGTGTTGAAGGAAATTTTTGATAAAGGTAAGAATCATTGTCTGCGCAACTCTGAGTCAGTGGCATGGGCAATAAAACTTGCTGTTAGCGAAAAAATTGCTATTGAAAACCACAGGACTCTTGTGCTATTGGATTTTTGTCATATTTCTCTACAAAGATTGGACCCCAAACTGTGGGCCTGATAGGTGACTTCAGAGCTATTAAGAATCAGCTTTTATATTAAAGTCAAAGTGTTGCTTGGATAGCATCACAACATTTCTTATGGAATATTGCCATTTTCTAGTTCAGTGGTGCATGTGAAAAATGGCCTTGTAGTAAGTAGAAACTGGATTGGTCATCCTTGCTTGGCACAGACACACACACAAAAAATCCACAGGAAACAGAAACAAGTTTTCCATATTTGCACGCATGTGTGAAATCCAAATTAGGTTTCAAAATCTGATAATGTTCGCTTGGTTTATTTGAGCTGCCCCCAAATTCAGTTTGGTTTGCTTAAATATTCAGTTGAAAGCCACAATCCACTGAAATTAATAGACCAAATTAAATAATGTCCATTCATTTAAATAGGTCAGTTGATGTTGGCTACAACCCGGAAGGTCCAAGTGCTTGATTTCGACTGGATTATGCCCATGGTTAGGAGAAGTATTGCTTGCTCTTTCCAGGCACCAAATTTCAGAAGGTACCAAACAACCAGCTACTGAGACCCCACATACCAGATGTGTATCTGTACCCTCGCAAACACACGCTTCAGTCATGCTGCTGCTAGTGAGATATATGGCAGTGTTCTATGTTTGGAAATGGCAGGGGGACACCAAAAACTTAACACAGAACAGCAAGGGGGAGTGGCAGTCACTGGTGCTAACAAATGGCAATTTGCGTTGTGAAGATCACTCAGCATGTTTTATACCAAGGTGTTCCTCAGGAGCAGGGGGTCTCCTCTGCCTTATATTGCACACCAGTGAAAATTAATTGCACTGGAATAAGCGTTCAGACACTGGGCAATCTTTTCAAAATGAATTACCTCTTGCTAGCAGAAGTTTGAGGCCTGCTTCTTCTTCCACAATCCATCCTACTTGAAAAGTACTCATATTTTCTAATTTTAAGCCTGCTTTATTTGCCTGAGAACAAAGACCCCGACAAAAGTTCAGAAACATTAACATGAGAGCTACCACACATTTCCCTTTTGTTTACTGCCAGATCAGGCTCTGGGAGCACACCAAGACACTTCTTACAATAAAGTATTTCAATACTTCAGTGGGGGGCCAGTTTACTTTTGAGAAGATATGCATGAGATTCCACAGTTAAATCATCCTATTTTAACATTGCTCGTCCTACCATGAGATGTGTTAGCTTCCAGAGAAGATGTCAAGTGAGCATTGAAACTCTAACCTAGCAAATTCTGTTCCATTTGCATTTGCAGCTTCAGATGATTTTTATGGCAGACTATAATCCAGATGTTTCACCAAGAAGCATTACTTTTTCTGTTCAGTAGCTAAATACAGGACAACTGCATTAAATGAATTGCCAAATAGATTCAACAGCGATACATCTTTCTTTCAAGTGTCACAGCATAATTGTGAATTCTTTTCCTGCAATGCAATAGCTGAAATGGGAATCCTTGGTTCAGTTTAGATTTTTGTGAGTCTCTGGTTTTGAGCCTTCCTCACTACAGCTCCTTCCCATGCAGTCCGTATACATATCATTCTCTTATCATAATGTCATTCAATAATTTACACTTCCATATGCCAGGAGCCTCTGAAAGAGCTTGTCTAGATTTATTGCACTTAATTCCTTCCATATTTCTTTGGGGAACAATAAATAGTCTCCTTGCACTGATGATATACCACACTTGGAGAGAGAAAAATGTTCAAATGAGTTTATCGACACAAGCATTAAAATATAATGTATTGTGAGCCTGCATTCAGAATAGCTACCTGTCACAGAGCGAGCCAGCAGTAAATCATGCCATTCAAAGTTAGAGTTAGCTCTTTATTAGCAAAAACAGGATCTCCACAGACTTGACTGTCAGGCCTAATGAGCACAGCAGCTCGTTCCTGGTAGGTCTTACCCCATGAATCACTTGCTGAGATTAAAAGTCCCCACTTCCCCTCAGCCATCTAAGTCCCCCCGTCTCCAGGGCTTTCCCCAAGCAATCACAGACTAGGCCTGCATGCAGTCAATGCTCTACCCATTTCAACCCTCTTCTGGTTCTGGGCAACAAGGGAAGGGGAGTTTGTCACCACTAATCCCCGGGCTTTGAGCCTTCTTTCCTTGGTGGTTCCACAGTTAGTTCCTCCTGCCATTCCTCTGTGTGCAACCAGTCCATAACACTGTGCCCATTGTTCTGGGTTTTGATAAGCAGAATAAACCACATGACCTTAAAGAGAAAGCAACATCCACCTTGGAGGTTCTCATTAAAAAGGCTGGTGGACATAGGTAGTTTCTCCTATATGCAGCTATGTACAGCACCATCCTTGGCCATATGTCTGACCACTTTTGTGTCAAGGAAGATTTAGTTGTAATGACACAATTCACAGGTACAGCTGGTAGTATTTTGAAAATTAATAGTGCAAGGTTAATTAAAATTATTTATTTAGAATAATTATTCATTTAGAATTCATATTTTTTAAATTCATTTATTTATTGCATAACAGCTGCCCAATGATGATGTTCTCTGGGTCCCTCGCAACAAAATAATAAAGCAGAAAATTAAAATAAGTTATAATAAAACAAATTGAAGCATTAAAAACTGTGAACAATTGTCACAGTTTTTCTTGACCATTGTTCTTGACTCCTTGACCATTGAACCATTCTGGTTGGAGCCGATGAGACTAGGAGTCCATCCCTGAGCTAATGGCCAGTGATAGATTTATCATCTGTAGATTTCTCTAACCCCTTTTAGGAAGACAATAGAGACTTTAGTATAGTTTGCGCTATATAATTTTACTGTTCCTGCTTGAACCAAAAATGACTATTCTCATCTCTGTATCGATCATTTCTGGCAGTGTTTCTGGCTCATATAACTCAGCTCAATAGAGCTGGCTAGCAGTCTAGTCTTAAGTACTTCTGTTCAATGCTGTGAAACGTATGGATATGTAATGAAGGACTATGCAATGCAGAATGTTTGACATTTATGCTCACAGTTTAAACAGCTCAGACATCTTCCAGGTTCAGATTCTGTGTGTTACATTACATTTTTCTTTAGCAATTTTCATTTTATTTAACTATTTAGGCATTACATTTTCCTTAGCCATATTCATCTGAGACATTTAATTTAACTATTCAACTGTCTTGCCCTACATTACACAGCCACAGGACAGGTTGCAATGTATCAAAATACACACAATAAAATTCAACCAAATTAAGGCTCGGTTTCAAAGCATCTGAAAGGGTAAATCATGACTCTCTACTATTACTCGAAAGAAATGTTTTAACCTACCATAGGAACCCACTCAAAGAAGGAGCCTGCCCAAACTCAAGGGAGGAGTTCTAGAGCCAGGGTGCCCACTCCCAAAAAAAGCCTTACTCTTAGTGATGGCACAACCCAATAGGACATGTTTGTAAGCAAGTTAAGAGTTTAGACAATATTAATTTTTTTGCCTTAACATTATGCAAAATGCATATATGGCTGTATCTTTGGGAACATCCACTAGCTTCCATCCTCCAGTGGACATACTGTGACCCACCCCTGGAATTGCTTTCTTAAAGGTTCACGTTACATGCTAAGTCAAACTATGGTTTACTGGAACTGTGTGAACGTGTGGGCTTCTGCTAGAGGCACTCCCAGCTGCTTTGCTCTTCCTCCCACACCATTTTTACTCCTGCATCATGCTGATCTAAGCCAATGTTTGGTTTAGTGAATCTGGGCTGGTGGTTAAGTTTTCTCCCCACTAACCATGGGCCATAGCCAAGAACAAACTTTGGCTTAGCTCAGCATGGTGCAGAAGTTAAAAATATCAGGGAGCAGCAAAATGACCACAAGCTGTTCTCCAGTCCCTGGTAAGCCATAGTTTAGCTTTCTGTGACATGCAACCCAGGCCTATTCCTAGCTAAAATTAGCCACCCTTTCTGCTGAGCAATGCACTGTTACGGGGCTACTCAAGTTGCATAATAAAACAAGTAGTGTTAGTTTTATTGGTCCTCGGTAGTAAAGTTTTACAAAGCAGCTGCCTAGGACCTATTAAATGTTTGCTATGGGTTTTTAGTCAAAAGAATAACCAACTCGCATCAGATCAATACCATTAAAGAAAGGGATAGATAAAGTGGTATCTTGAAGTATCCTCAACAATTAGGTTCATGCCTTCTCCAGCAATAATGAGTTTCCTAGAAGAAAGTTGTATTCTGCATGAATGCAGGAGCGGCTAAACTTTAATTGACATCAGTTCCAATAATTCCAAGGGTTTGACATGTTAAATGTTAATCCTGGTTTTGCACATGTTTACTCCAGTTGATTAAGTGATGGTGAACCAGTCTACAGGAAGAGAGGATTTAGAGAAGATATGCCTCTTCTAACATGGAAGTGGTGGAACAATAAGTTTGTTAGTCTTTAAGTTGCCACAGGACCATGATATTTTTACTTCAACGGACATGTTTGGTCCAATTCATGCTTACCTTAGTAGCATGGGAACAATTGTTCCTTTACTGGTTCCGGAATAGTCATGTGGCCAGAGCAATGTGGCCTTGAAGAGCCCTTGTCCATGTGGCTCCCACACCAGTAAGATAAAAAATTTAATTGAGCTCAACATACCTACAGTTCCGGCATACAACAGACATGCCACTAAAAGCATGTGAATTTTCTACTGGGAAGAGCATTTCCTATTATAACTCCAGCTTTAAATCAATGATACTACTCGGTTCTGAATGTATTTTTGGCCAAGGTCTGAGCCTTTTATTTGTATTCTATTAATTTTGAACAGCTTTTGGTATTATTATTTTTTAAAGAAGAACAGCTGCCTGGGCTGTCAGAGATGTTGATGATTAATTCAGACCCAGATATACTTGGCTTCACAAATGCCCACTGTAGCTAAAACCTTTGATCTGTTGCTGTGCTGTTAATGAACAGCTTTTACAATCTTTACTTAGAGCAAGGTAAAGTTTGGGCATAACATCCTTCTATATTTTAATAATCCTGCGTAACAGCCACATCAAAGGTTTTCTATTTGATGCTGAGATTTTAAACTATTAGGAGCAGTGTGCCATTCTCATTGCCAAGGGAGAAAGAGAAATGTTGTCATTTTGAAAGGCCACAGAAAGGGCTTAGTTTGATTTGGGGCTTAACATCAGAACCTCCGTTCTGCTGGGGCTCAGTTCTATACAGTGGGAACTGACAATAAAAAGGAGGGTGTCGTGGAGCCCACAGTGCCTTGCCCTCATCCCAGAAACCTGATATGGATGTGATAGAGCTGGGAGATGGAAATCTGCAGCCCTTCAGATGTTGTTGGACTACAACTCCCATACTGGCCACACTGCTGAGAGTAGAATCAAGCAGCTTCTGAAAGGCCACAACTTCTCCACCCCTGCTCTAAATTTCTTCGTGTGGAGCATTCCCAATGGAAGAAACCAAGCAGAGTACTGTCTGCCCCTGGTGTGACCACACTGACAAAGACAACTATGCTGTGTTGTAAGTGTTGTGGCCCAGATCTTACCAGATGCCTTTGTGTGACAAGCGATGGGCAAGCAACCCCTTTCTTGCCTCAAAGACCATAAACACAGGGGTGGGGAACATCAGGCCCTAAGGGCCAAATGAAGTCCTACAGGCCTCCCGTTTGAGGCTTTGCTGGCCCTTCTGTGTAAACTCCTCTAGTGATTTCACAAGAATTGCACCCTTGAAATAATACCACTTGCTTGCCTGAGTGGGGGAGATGTGTCTGCCCATACCCACCTTTGCTGCACTCACCCTTAGTGTGCAGCTTCTATAAGGTTGCGCACAAATGCCTGTCCCCTTGGGCTTAAAAGGGTCCCCCAACCCTACCTTAAAACTCTTGTAAAACCCTGAGGGCTTTGGGGAATAATAAGAAAGAAGCCTTTAAAAGAGAGGGACGTTGATTTCCCCTATACACATATACTTGAGTGTTTGGGGTGTTAGGGGAGGGATAGTACCTCTAATGGGGAATACATCCATCTCCTTCTGGGTTAGTTTGTCCACCTTTGCTCCCCATCCTGTACTTTCTCACCTGTGGCTCCTAGAAGCTGTTGTCATGTGACAGCAGCCACACCCCGGGAAATGGCTAAAAACCAGTGAGTTAGGGACTTCCCCTGCATGCAAAGACAGGTTCCAGCAGATGGAGCGGTTGAGACCAATAGTGGGCCCAATGGTCAAATAGCTTGTTTCTGCATGTCTTGCAGAGCGAAGTGGGGAGGTAGCCTACCTAGGAGAATGAAAACTCTGATCCCAAACCTCTGCTCCCTTGTGGGGATATCTTCAGGAGAAGAAAGGCCTAAGGAGTGGAGTCCCTAAAATGGTTGGATCGCGCCTCCTGGCAACTCCTGCAGCCAAGCTGTTGCCAAATGTATTGCTCTGTTTTCCTTTGTACCACGTCACTAAGTCCCAGAAGGGGGTCTTGTTGTCTGGGCAGCCTAGGATCTCCATAAACACTGCCCAGGCTTGCGTCCCGGGGAGGTCACTTTGGTGCTGCCAACGCAGCGGTGTTACTTAACTCCTGGAGGCACACTCCATTGTCTCTTGAGACAGAGGCCGGCAACACGTTGAAGAGCTGCTTCTGAGAAAGTTGCTGCCAAAAGGCAGCCTACCTTGTCTGAAAGGTTCCCTCTGGGAACAGGCTTTTACCTCTCAGCATCCTTTGCTCAGAAGCAGCCCTTGAGGCTGGGTGTGCAAGCAGAGCTGAGATGGAGGAGCTGTTCAAGGCTGAGCACAGCCAAGCACCTCTGCTTTGATTTCTCACCTCTCCAGAGAACAGCGCCTGTCAGCATCACTTCTCTGGGTCAGCTGTTATTACCTCCATGGTGATAACCGGCAGACAATTATTAGAGCATCTGAAGTGAGCCTAGGTAACTTTGACCATTGGTCTGCTTTTCAAGTGGATGTGATTAATTTAGCCTAACTGTTCCAATTCTCCACCTCACCCCACAGCAACCCACACAAGGAACTGGTGGGAAACAGTCTCATGTCAGACTATGTAAGTTTCAGCCGGTCTTGAGCTCCTGTGCATCTAGTTTTAGAAACGAAGCTATGCTTTGAAATAAAGCAGTGCTAACCATCCTAAAGCATGCAGAGAGTTTCTAGGCTCAGTAGACTGGCTCCACATCTGGTAATAGCTGACTAGATAGGAAAATGATTTGATCCCTTAGAATGAGGCTCCTTATATCTTGGGGAACTTGTGACTTTCCAGATGTTGCTGGACTACATTGTCCCTGACTGTTGGCCTAGGGCCGGTGTGAGTTGGGGTTCCACAATATCTGGAGAACTGCAGGATCCCTGCCTTATAACTTGGAACTTTTCACAGAACATAGTTTTATTTTCAGTGTGCGACATTTACATAAGCCACGCAATAGCAGTGTTCTCTGGGTGGCTCACAAAATAGGCTTAGCTGGTTTTGCTCAATTTCAGCTGCAATTTGACATCCATATGCATTTAAATTAAATAGCACATGAAAACCAACAGTGAGTGGTTTTTGGTTGGTTGTTGTGGTATGGTGGGATAAAAATATTTAAAGTATGCAGTACTTTTGCTTGTTTCCACATACAAAAAGTTCCATTACTGACAGTATAAATAAGGGCTAGGAAGGGGCAATTCTAAATATCTGCAGTTGACCCTGCATCAGTCTTTCCAGTTTGGAAAATGCTCCAGGAATCGACTGCCATTCAACCATTGGCAATAGCTGCACACCCCTATCCAGTAAGAAAATGGCTAATTAAACCTTTGTCTTTCCCATAATGGATGAGATATAAGTTTAACCTAGTATAAATTTGAAATTGTATGGTGTACAACATAAAAGCAATAAACAATACCATTTTAAAAAATGCAACAGAAAACCAGTATAACAAAAATATAAAAACAGAAATCCAGGGAGTTTAAACAAATAAAAAACAAGGGTCCAGTCTAATGAATGAGGGAAAACCTGGTATAAAGAACAGGGTAAATGATGTTAACATATTAACAGCAAGTTAAACCTTATAGATATGACCTTCCTTTCTTCCCCGCTGAGAACTACAAAACCTGAAGCACAGGTTTCTGCTGATTATAATTTTGCTATCCCACTCCATCTCTATAATCCTCTTCAAATCCTTCACTGATAACCAGAAAAACTAAGAGCTTATATTTTAAATAGTTCTAGGAAAAGAGGCAGGAGATTCTACCTTCTCAAGGATCCTTAAAGGGCAAAAGAATGCTTTTCCTTTAGGGCTCTTCAGAAATATTTCTCACCATTGTCCATAGGTAAAATAAATTAGCAGTTTCCTGGTGATACTGAAATGTATTTTTGCGTATTCATCTTTGGTGATACATGGTTTTATTTGTATCAGAATGTCCCCCTCCCTCTGTCCTTGGCTGTCTGTGCTTTAAACCATATCTGGTAAGATCAACCTTGCTACAAAATTTGATTCTGTCAAACCCAAAGCATGGACAGATTTCCACATAAAATGGTTGGAAGGGCCTCATTTCCTCGTGTGAAATCTTTTTGGGCCGCAGGCCAGTTTTGGAGGTGGCCACAGGTGAAAGTGGGTGTAGCCGGAGGTCAAAGTGGGCAGAGGAACGGATGTGACTTTCCTTTGTACAAGCCCACATTTTCATAACGTCCAACATTTCAAAAGGGCAAAGTGGGAAACACACACAAACGCACACACCATGTCACTCGCCCAATTTCCATGCTCCTTTCTCCCACCTCAAAGACCTACAACCATTCCTGACAAAACATGTATCGGACCCAGAAAACCTTAGTAATTACAGACTGGTTGCAGGTGTCCCCTAAGGTTCTTGACTAGGTGGTCACTTTCAGGATTCAGACACTCTTGGAAGACTCATTTCACTTGACGCTAAGACCCACATTTGGCATCAAGGCTGCCTTGCTTGTCCTATATGATGACCTTTCCTGGGAGAGAGATGGGGGGTGGGGGTGGAGCATGACCCTGCTGATTCTCCCTCATCTCCCAGTAGCTTTGATACCATCCACCACTGCGCCAAAATTGGTTTAGTCATGCCGGCCACATGATCCGGAAAGCTGTCTGGACAAACTCCCTTGGCCTGAAAGCAAGATGAGTGCCGCAACCCCATAGTCGCCTTTGACTGGACTTAACCGTCCAGGGGAGACAGCTGTTTAAAGTGGTATGATACTGCTTTAAATGTTTAGTGGAGATGGGGCCTAAGATTGGCTCACCCCAAAGAAGCCATAATGTGTTAGACATAATTGCACACTTTAGTCAACTTTCTATTTTTGAGCACCAGTCTGAGGCTTGACCTACTTTTTGGGTGTTTTGCCTCAGGGTAGGACCAGCCAACCACAAAGCCATGCTTAACTGCTGGGAAATGCCATGTTTCATATAAAGAATAATACTTAATGAACTTAGCAGTTCTGTTGCCCTTAAGACTAAAGTCCTATGCCTACTGCCTTAGGAACATTAGTTGCCTATCACCTAGAGAGAAGGCACACAGATCCCTGTGGCGAAATGCATTGTCCTTCTATTTAAAGTATAGCAATTATTTCCAAATGTGCCTCTATAGTATAGATTCCACATATCAGCTAGCACATGGAATTGTTAGGCAAACCTGTCTTCTTTCATCCTCCTCCTTAGTGATTCATAAGGGGCTGTGCTGCTGGGTAAGCAAGCTATTAAACCTCAGCCACTATTAACCACTATTTTAACAGAGGAACAACAGGTCTAGTTTAAGTTATGTGACCATTGTAAGGATTGTATTTGAAGCACTTTTAGCACCAAGGGCAAGTGCTTAATTAAAAATTATGCGTGTTTTATTGCTTCTGAGGGAGAGGGACAAACAAGGGGGATTGCTTTCTTTAAAAATCTAGCCTGTGGTACGAACAAGTATGTTTGGCAGGATGCCTCCCAGATCCGCCAACTACATTTTGAGCAATGAAATGCCATCCTGTCATAAGACCTCCATGCCATTGTGTTTTTGAAGACTGAGGAACCTGATTCCCATTTAACATCTGTCAAATCTGAACTGAAGAAGTTTCAGAGAACCTGTGAAAGGGGTAGCTGTGTAAATGCAGTTATAATATAAAAAATAAACAATGATTGGGTCTGCTGGAATATGGCTACATCAGGCTTCCTGGGTCTAGTGCCCTTCAGATGCTTTAGATCACAACTATAGTCGGCCCCAGCCAGCATGGCTAATGGCCAACATCTGCAGGGCAGTAGGTTGAGGAAGCCTAGCACAGATGCTATATATTAGGACTTTGTCTCTGAGGTGTGTGATTGCAGTTAAAGTAACTGAACCACTGGGGGAAATTTTTTAGAGCTGAGAAATCTTCTGGTTATTTTGTTTTTATTACATATTATTTTTGTGCTTCCACCCAGATGGGGAGCTTTCCATACAAAATGAAGAAGGATCATTGGAGAATGGGCAGGCTCTGAGTTCCAGCCAGGCTTCACTCCCAGCACTATCTGAATTGGACCCATGTTCAGTATCTGTCGACTCCTGTACATATGAAGTACTCCCAACTCCAGAGATCATGGATGGAACAGGTAACCTTTGGTTTCCATAGTCAGCTACACAACATGTAACAGGGTAGTGACTCAGTTGTACTTTACTACGAACATACCCCATGTGATGTTATGTCTTTTGGGCCTGGATAACATCTAGATCCAGAATGTGAAATCCAAATACAATCTAGGACTCAGATCTTGCCCCATCCTGCTGCCCTTGAAATGTTTTGGACCACATTTCCTATCCATTCCTGCCAGAGTAACCATGGTGTCTGCAGCTGATGGAAGTTGTAGCCCAAAACATCTGGAGGTCACCAGGTTAGGGAAGGCTGGGTTAGGTAAATTCAAATTTCCAATAAAGGTGAGGAACATAACAGAGAGCTAGCTTGCTACCTTTTGTGATTTTTCCAGTTTGGTAAGCACAGTACGTCGCATTATTCTTTGTTCTGTTAAACTGACCTGCTCCAAAACTGTGTGCGTTACGTTTTGTATATATTCATACCTTTGACTAAATTAAAAATAATTGATGGCACATGGTAAGCCTTGATTTATGTCAATAAGTCTTGAGGTCCCAGTGCAAAGCTCAGTGAAAACATCAACTCTGTGTGCATCTATTGCGGGAAAATGCCAAACTCTATGCTAGGGATGAAAGGGTCTGAGAACAACTCTGCTCTTCACAAAGCTGTGGTTGCAGCCACGTTTGGGATATTGTGTGCAGTTCTAGCTACTGCAAATCAAAAAGGATACTGTATGAGTAGAAAGGGGGTAGAAAAGAACACACAAATGGGTGGGATCAGAGCACTTTCTCAAAAAGGAAATGCTATATAACATTCAGGGCTTTTTTGATGAGAATTAAGTTGACTGCTATGCAGAGGAGGGGATATGATAAAGGCTTATATAATTATGCATGCTGTGAAGGATGTGAATGCAGAGGAAGTTTTTCTTTCTTTCTGTGATATCACTAGAATTCAGTATCATCTAATATAATTGACTAGCAATATACAAAAAAACCCTACTTCTTCAACGCAATACACAATTAATGTATGAAATTCATTGCAATTGTTACTAGTTTAAGGTGCAATCCAAATCCCAATTCTGCCATGCAGAATTGGAAACAGGACCAGCTGGTTTTCCACAGAAAGACCCAAAACAAGGCATTTCAGGGCTGAGATGGACCTTTCATCTGATCCAGTTGCATGGTTCTTACGCTAATATTGTCTATTGGTGTTGCGTTAATACAGTGCTCTCCTTTGAAATTTGCTCTATTGCAAAATTATATGTGTTTTTTAATATATGGGTCTGCAGCTTTACCTAATTATGTATTTTATTGTGTTTATATAGCTGCCAAGGCACCTAAAGCAAATAAGTGATATAAAATATAGAAGTTGGTCCTGTCCCTTGTCCCTGCAGAGAGGAGGAGACAGTCCAGTTGGAACTGACCCTGGTGTTGTCTTTGCCTCTGTTCCTTCCCACGGGGCAGGTGGTGTGACATCACCCTCTTTAGCCATTGTAATTTATGACATCATGTATATAAGCTGATGACTACGTATGAAAGGCACTGTGCTTTAAAAAAAATAATCATTGGATGCAGTCTGGTGGGGTTTGTTTTCAGATTCCACCACTAAGATTTATCCTTGCTTAAAGTGATCCTCATCTTATCTTGATACAGACTACCCATTCTTTGTAAAACACAGGAAGGTGCAAAGACACGATGAGCTGATTGTCATTGACTAGTCAGCACTTGAGTTATGTAGCTGAGGCATAGAGAGGGCAATGAGTTCAACATGGTTTTAGCATTGCCCTCAGCAGAAATAGCCTCATCTGACTACCCAGGCAGAGAAGAGAAATTAAGGCTCCAACTGCAGATAAGCACAATCCCTTTGATTGCTAGGATGAAATGACATATCTGAAATTTATTTAATAGCACAATTAGACTAATGATGGGAAACTGCTGAAAGCTCTAGAAATTTGGTGGAGGAAAAAACCAAGACATAAATCCAGCTACTTTATCCACTTCTGCTAGTTTTCCCTTGGGACACATGGCCATGGAGGGTCTTGCTGTGGGGAGTGTGCCTTGGCAGACAAACCAAAGGGGGGAAAGATTCCATCAATGCAAACTATTAGCCTAAGGGACCCTGGCTGAATCTACACAGATATAATTAAAAAACACTGTGAAAATGCTTTTTTTAAAAAAAGTTTTAAAGTACCAGTATATATGGAATTTGTCATTAGCTCATCAGCGCC
This sequence comes from Lacerta agilis, assembly GCF_009819535.1. Classification (NCBI taxonomy): domain Eukaryota; kingdom Metazoa; phylum Chordata; class Lepidosauria; order Squamata; family Lacertidae; genus Lacerta; species Lacerta agilis. The sequence goes on from NC_046318.1 coordinate 26,524,799, forward strand.
ATCTAGTGTCAGATTTGTATACTGCATTTAAAACGCACTTAAAATGTTATATTTTCAGCTGAGTCCTCTGTTAAAGCTGCTGGTTACACCCCTGCTCCTAAACAACAACTAGGCCATGGACAGAGCTCAATACTGATCTATCCTGTAGGTCTGCCTGCATATCAGTCTGAAGAGTAATGGTGATTAGCTATTAGGAGGAAATGCAATTAACTTAAGTAGAACAAGATTAGGAAAAGTGACATATGAATTTGCCCCCTTTCGTGCCAGTAGAAGTTCTGCTATGTGTTGTGAAAGTGCCAGAGTTTGTTTTCAGTCTCTTCATGGAGAGTTTCTCCTCTTTCTCTCCCTCTCCCCCCGCCCCCTTTCCTATCTGTATATAGTGATGTCTGAGCAAACTCTTACTGTTAGTTATGTTTTTTAAACCCGCATTGCTCTGCTGCTTTCCTTGTCTATCTGCTACCGCTTTGCTTGTAACGTTGTTGCGTCTATGATGTGGTTGTGTCCTCCAGCGTCTGAAGAGAGCCCCACGTCCAGTGAATCTGGAGTCCACCTTTCTCAAGATCCTTCATCTAAACCAGTCTTGCTACTTCCCCCCAAAAAATCTGCTGCTTTCTCTGGAGACCATGAGGACACCCCAGTGAAACAGCTCTCCCTCCTCAAACAGCCCCCTGCCCTGCCTCCTAAACCCATTGCCAGGATTGCCAACCACTTAGCTGGTAAGTAAGTGTTCCAGAATGCTTTGTGCCGCCCCCTCCCTGAAAAGAGCTCTTGTTCCTGTGTCTCCAAATGGAATGTTTCACCCATCACCACCTCCATAAAGCTTGCAGTTGTTTCACATCTCTCAATAACAAAACCTGCACCGCTGATTTTACATTTATGACAGGCCAAGGAGTTCTCAAAACTCATCAGAATATGGGCTGGAATTATTCAGTGGGTTTCATCATTCTCTCTCTCTCTCTCTCTCTCTCTCTCTCTCTCTCTCACACACACACACACACACACACAGAGTGCCTTTTGCCCCTTAATGAACTATGCCTGTTGCATTTGCTTCTTCTAATCTTTTTAATTGGCTGGGTTGAGTGTGACCTGCCCTTCTGTACCTATTATGGTTGGTTATTTTATTTTATTCCTGCTCTTATGCTTAGTTTTTGTTTGTTTTTGCACTCTGAGTTGCTTTGAGTCACTTTTTTTGTGGAAAAGTAGATTGATAGTTCGATAATATCTGCATTATGCTACTTTTAACTAGCCATTGACTTCCCCATCCCCAAGAAGTCTAGGAACGGTGACAAGGGTGCTGAGAATTCCCTGAGAAACCTCAATATATCAAGTGGAGCTTCCCAGTGGTAGTCTAGGAAAAAACAAATGACTAGCAAAACACTTTAAACCTGTCGTATAAATATTTCCCTTGTTCCATTTAGGCCAATGTGGATCCATCACACACATATTTGTTGTCATGTGGGCATTGCAACTACAACAACTGTTCATGCAGAAAATTAGTAGTCCTGTATTCTATTTCAGACTTGATTGTTCTGTGTGTGTGGTGGATGCTCATCACAGCTGCCTTTAGGCTTCTATCTCCAGTAACATTCTTCTAATCTGTTCTTCAGGCCTTCCAGTTATAGAGGTTTCTTTTATATCCCCCTTTCAGTTTTCTTTTGCTCTGCTTCATAATCCATATAATAATAACAACACACTAGGTATGCAGCTAGCTGGTCCTCTGCTCCAGGGATGCAGAAAGAATTTACAGGCCTCGCGACCTCCCTAAGCTGGTATTGCAGAGCACTAATGTCTGATTAAATTAGCTGTAGGCCCCTTTTTGGCTTCCTTCAATTGTCAGTGCCCCTCATGTCCGTCTACCCACTACGTCTCACCAATCTTATATGTCTTCACTTCTTGCATAGACCATGTTGGTTGGTTGTGGCTACTTGCAGCGCCAAATTGTACTTAAATAATTTGTCCAGGAACCTTCCTATGCATCTTCAAGGAAAGGGGAGAGTTTGTTTATTTCTTCTTCCTACCCAGTTGTTTTGTGTGTCCTTACACTCTTTGCAGGCCTGCAGAAGCCAGCAACTAAAACCATTTTAGGAAATATAGGTTATTTGTTTGTTTGTTTGTTTGTTTATTGAAATTGCCAGTTGCTATATCTTGCCCACAGCAACCCAAAGCGACTTACAACTAAACAAATGGACGGTAAACACCTCATAGTTACATTAAAGAAAAATACATTTTTTAAAAAAATCCCACCTACTTCTAAAAGGCCACAGGGAGTTAAAGGCCAAAGGCCTAAGTTTTTGCCTTCAGTTTGGTTGTATTTTTTTATGTTTTATTTATTGTTCATGACTACTTTTGTTGCATTGTAGTTATGTAATTTTTTCACCTTGTAAGCTGCCTTGAGCATGGTTTCAACTGTGGAAAAGTGGCAAACAAATACCATTTTTTCGCTCCATAAGATACACTTTTTCCTCCTAAAAAGTAAGGGAAAATATCTGTGCGTCTTATGGAGTGAATGGTGGTCCCTGGAGCTGAATTGCCCAGGGGCCAAAGGAGGATCATGCTTTTTATTTTACAAAGAGAAAAGGGAGTGTTGAAAGGACCTGCTCAGCAGCTGATCAGCAAGAGATCGGAGAGAGATAAGAGTTCTGGCTCCCTTTCAGCCCCGCCCTCCATTGTTGAATGTGCTGCAGAGGGAGGTTGTTTGTTTCCCCAGTGACATGTGACTGGCTGATTAGATTATCTGTCTGGAAACTGTAGAAAAGGCTCCCTTGCCTGCAGAAATGTGAGTTGAACCCCATAAAAATGGGGATTTTCCTCTTTGCTTTTCCCCCTTTGCAAAAGGAGCTTTGCTTTTCCCCCTTTGCAAATGTTTTTAGATGTTCTTATTTTTATCTGTAAGCCACCTTGAGTCCCAGTAGGGGAATATGTGGGGTATAAATAAATATATAATAACAATAATATTATAGCTGGAAAGTTCAGTTATAGCTGGATTATTGGAGCATGGTGCTGACAATGCCTAGGTTGCAGGTTCGATCCCCATAAGGGACACCTGCATATTTCTGCATTGCAGGGGGGATGGCTAGATGTTCCCCAGGGTCCCTTCCAACTCTATGATTCTATATCTCTCTATGAGATTATAATAATTTACTGTGGGTTCAGTACATCTCATGCACACAGGTATGCCATTGGCATCAAACTGTCCACATGACCACATGGTATCAATTGCCAGCCCACAATTACAGCCCCCCCTTTTTAATTCTCTGTTTTCCCCTAAATATATGATTTAAATAAAAAAAAAGACAATGTGTTGCCAATGAACAATTTCTCATATCTCAGTAATCTATTTGCAACATCAAGCCCCAACCTGGAAAACAGAGCTTGAGTACCCTGAAGCCCCTTGCCTTGGGAGAAGCCCAATTATAAATTATAGAATTGGAAGGGACCCCAAGGGTCATCTAGCCCAACCTTCTGCCATGCAGGAATCTTTTGCCCAACGTGGGACTTGAACCCATGACCCTGAGATGAAGAGTCTGTGGTAGAGTCCCAAACCTACTTGGAGATGCTGGGGATCTTCTGTGTACAAAGCAGATGTGCTACCATTGAGCTACAGGTCTTCCCCTTCTATCATTAGAGGACAAAGCTAGGATTATAAAGCTAATCACAGGGCATACCTAGTTTAACCAGCTGATTGCCCTTAATGCTGCAGAAAATTTATTCGTCGACATTGAGGCAGTCTGGGGGGGGGGGGAAAGAGCAGATCTTACAGGGCAACCTTGGGTCACTATCTGCTTTTTGACTGCAAAGTGTCTTTGACACCATTTCGGTAATTTATGGCTTCTGCACGCGGGGGTTTTATTGCTCATGACCCCTCGCAACATCAAATATGCTTTGCAGTAGCAAAATGGGAGTGGGATATTTACGCTCCCTACACACTGCTTTTTTTCTTGAAACCTTTGCCCTTCCCCAGGCATTTTTACCCCTTTCAGTGGTTTTGATCTGTATTTAACTTGTGAACAAAGCTCTTGAACCTTACAGAGGATGCAGATACTGGGGGTGCCTAATAGTGCATGTGATTGAGGTTGTAGTTTGGCCTCAGGTCTCAGTGAAATCAGAATGGCTTATTTCCGAATAAACATGCATAGAATCTGGGTGTAAGGGTCGAAAGACATAAATTTCTAAGATTCTTTATGGTGTCCTCTGGGGATATTATTAGATTTGCATAGTCTCTGGAAATGAGCAATCAGCTCTAATGAATCATCTTTTCCAAGCCAAAAGTAAATTAACCTTATTCCATTGCTAATTTCTCCAGAGACACCGTTGGGTCCCGTTTTGAAGGAATTCTTATAAATGAAGACCTTCGGGTTTTCAATATAGCTCCGGCAATATAGCGTGCGTGCGTGTTAGTGCTGAGGATTTTGTGAGAATAAACTTAAGACACACTGGGAATGATTAACAGAAAGTGATGGAGGGAAACGATTTGCTAGAGTTTGGCAGGAACAGTAGCAGGAGACACATGACTGCAGAAAGTATTTCACTTGAAGTATGTCTTGTGAGGAATGGGTTATTTAAAAAAAATCTTCTGAGATTTCAACTGTTTCTTTTTTAAAGTGTGTGCATTTTTAACTGGTTCAAGTACAACAATAGACTCCCCGCCCCTTACATCTCCCATGATGAGGTCTATGTTTCGAACACGTTCAGCTTTCCCAGCCATTACAGTTTCAGGATGCTTGTCAAAACTGTGATGTTTGGGATGTGTCAGCGTATCTACTAAACAATCCTTTCAACAGCAGGTTGGAAACATTTTTATGTACCCAGGCATTATAATTTCTATAATTACACAGAAAGGTAAGAGTGCCTCTGAACCTGGAGCCAATCCCACAGTCAACTTTATAATTTTTAACTGCTGCCTTGTATTACGGCTGGCAGTAGCAGCGTTTTGTTGTTTTTTTGTATTCAGTTTTAATGAATCAGTTTATATTCTACACCTGCCCTGCAGTCTATGGAACGGCAGTATGAAAAAGTTAGTATTTATAAATAAATGCAGGGCCAGGTTTTTGTGGACCCTTGATATTAGTAGGCCTCTTTTGGTGCCGCTGCTAGTAGCTCTGGAATCTATCTAGATCCTGAATCAAAGTGTAGACCAAAGTGTTGATTTGCATTACTCCATTGATTATGAAGTTTTTGCATTGATTGTGTTTATATCCCTCAAGCTATCAACAGTCAATCACTGTCAGTTTATACCACATGCAGTAATAGATAATGATAGCAAGAGAGAGGCTGGCACTGAACCAATGTGTCTTACCTGTCATGTGACTGCAGTTTGATTCCTCCTCCTCCCCCCCCCCGCGCCCCCATTGTCAGTATCTGTAATATTTCTTCATCAAGCACAGCTTGAATATCACACCTACGTAGATGGATCTGACTTACAGGTGGTACTTGGAAGCAAAAGATCCAAAGCAATGGATCCATCCATGTGGCGATGGTGGTATTGTCTTCTGCTGCCATGTTTGCAGGAAAGGGCAACCAAAATTAACAGGGGGCTGAAGCAACTCCCCTGTGAGGAAATACTGCAACATTTAGGGTGTTTTAGTTTAGGAAAAAAATGTGAGTAATGGGGGACATGATAAAGATGTATAAAATTATGCAATGTAAAGACAAAGTGTATAGACAGAGGTGTTGCTCCCCCTTTGGTGGTGTTTGATGAACTTCTGCGATCAAACAAAGCTGAATGTTGGGAAATTCAAGACAGACAAAAGGAAGAACAGTACATTACTGAACTATGGAACTTGCTCCCAGAAGATCTAGTGATGGCCACCAGCTTGGATGACTTTAAAAGGGGATTGGATAAAAAATCATAGAGGAAAAGTCTGTGAATGAGTACTACAGCCCTGGTGGCTGTTGACTGACTCCAGGAGCAGAGGCAGCTTACCTCTGAATGTTCGTTGTTGGTTAGCACAAGCAGGAGAAGGCTCACATGTTCAGATCCTGTAGCAGACTCCCTGTAGGCCTCTGGCTAGCCCTTGTGTAAACAGGATGTTGGGCGATCCAGCAAGACTCCTCTTTGGTTCTTGTGCATGGGAGAGCACCATGAGGGGGGAAAGACTCCCATGCTGTTTTTGTTTTTTTTAAGGAGACCTGAATGCCCCCACCTCACAAGTGCTTATCTGCCTATCTCTGAGTTTCTCAAACTTTTATCTTCTAGATCCTGGTGCGCCTGTGAAACTGCCTTGTATGCCCGTCAAGCTGTCGCCTCCGCTACCTCCAAAGAAAGTCATGATTTGCATGCCTTTAGGGGGACCAGACCTCTCCCTTGCACCCTATTCCACACAGAAGAGCTGCCAGCAACCATTGGCTTCGCATCACCACACGGTTCTACCATCACAGTTAGCACACCAGCATCAGTACGGCAGCCACAGCCCACATTTGCCTTCTGGATCCAGCACGTTGCCCATGCATCCTTCAGGGTGTCGCATGATCGAGGAGTTGAACAAGACACTGGCCATGACCATGCAGAAGCTAGAAAGGTAACATGGTGTTTTGCATTGTATTCTTCTTCTTTTTAATAATAATAATAATAATTTTTATTAGAGTTTATGAAGAGAAATACAATACTTCATATCTACACGAGTCAAAATTTTGGCCTTGCCTCCTTCAGCCTCTGTAAGCTGGAGATAATTTTGCCATCTCTTTGCACTGAAGCATTCAGAAAGCAAAGATGCAACAACATCCTAGTGGGTGGACCATATGCTTTGCACGCAGATGGTCCCAGGTTCTTTTCCCAGTATCTCCACTTAGGACTGGGAAAGACCGCCTGTCTAGGACCCTGTTGATGGTCCAAGGCTGCTTCCCACCATCTGCCATCGGAGAAGGTGCTCCCCAAAGAGTGAATTTTGCAGAATTCACAGAAGCTGGGTCTCTCTGAGGGCAGGTGGCAATTGTTAACATGCTTTAACATGAGGGTGTTTAAGTGATGTATATTTCCCATTTTGATATGGAACCCCCCCCCCCACGTTATCAGAAGTTTGAGATACACCAATCTATTCTGTTATGCAACATATCTCAGAATGGTGATGATGCAACCATTATTGTTATCCTCATCTCTTTTTCCTGGATTTCAGCGAAGGACTTTCATAGTTTGGGCTTTCTTTTATTTTAAAAAAGAATGTTATAGGCTGTGTGCAAATCGGACAGTTCCCATTGTCTTTTGAGATAATAACTTTCTGTATATGATAGGCTTCAGTAATTTGGAGACTAATTCCTGCAAGACATTTGAAAGCCGTTTGGCATTAAGCCATTTATCTAGATCGCTACAACCTGGAATTATTTCATCTTCAAATGCTGTGTACTTCTTATCATTTCATGTGCCAGTTTCACAGGTTTCTAAAAATATTCTGCTGATCAGTTCTAGTGGCTTAGGCATAATCGTGATGGTAATCTTCATTACAGTTCCTATTAGTGCCCTCATTTTGTTTCACTGTATGTATTTAGTGGTGGAGAAGGTAGTGACAGCTGACTTTGAATGAGGTTGAGGCTTAGGATCTGTGTGGTTATGACCATTTTCTAAAATGAAGCAACGTGGTTAAGAAAATAATGGTCAGGCAGATGTTGGAGCTGAAACAATATGCCCAAGGCAAACAAGGGTCCCTTCATGAATGTGGCTTTGAAAGATGAATAGTAGTGACTGTCTGGTTTAATAATCAGCACAAAGTAATTTTATGGAAAGAAGACCTGCTGGAGAAGAGTCTTCTGTTGTCAACTGCAGTCACTATATTCATTCCACATGTAGTGCTAGACAAATACAGAATTAGACCATGCTTTGTGCTTTTGGAGTCTTCTAATTTTGCAAGTTTGCACACTTGTAGAGTACATTCCCTTCTTAGTTAAGAAAACCTAATGTTAAGTGTTAAACACAGACTTCTTCAAATCTGCTCAGACATGGAGCCAATCGAAACAATACTACAATCTTCTAATGTAAACAAATCAGCCTGCTTGTCGGTTTCCCAGAGGCAATTATTTCTGTGTTACGTAGAAGCCTATATTAGTATCTGTAACAGGATGTTAAGTCTTCCATCCCGTTACCTGAAAGTGCAACTTTGTTAGGGGAATTCTCAACAGAAATTATTGCAATGCCCCATCCTGTGTTTTCATCTGGGGCAATTCCTTCCATGTGCGCAGGCTCGTGTTAACTGTTAATTGCAAAATTTGGTCCGTTGTAAATTAAAGAGTGGACACAATTCTGTGTGCAATAAGAATGCTCACCTTTTGACTTCACAGAAGCATCTGTTCCCCCACAGCAATAGATGTTCCCGTTTCTAAACTCCTATCAAGCCTGCAGTTACTAGGGCATGCTTTATGGTTAATAAGCAGAAAACAGGTGATGTGATTTGTTTCTGTTTTCAACTCCTAGTTAAATGTAGACTACTGAAAGTGAAGGCCTCTTATATTTAAAGCATACCCTGAGAACTGAAAATCCCCCTCACAGAGATACAATTCCCAGCACCCTTAACGAATTAGAGACACGTGGTTAGACTTAAATTTGATCCATTTGAGTTGAATAGCAATTTGGGAAGGGAGTACAAACTAGTATCAGTTGGAACTTCTATGGTTATAAAGGAATACCTCTAAAACACACATGCAGAGAGGGAGAGGGAGGGGGAGAGAGAGAGAGAGAGAGAGAGAGAGAGAGAGAGAGAGAGAGAGTTGTAAGAATGCTGGACCTTTGTGGAGCTTTAAGTGGCCCTGAATGCCCAAGCAACACGATGTTTGTCCATCTTGGGAGCAGAGTATGGCTGCAGGAAGTCAGATTTCATTTATTTAAAATGAAGGAGCATTTTTCTAGCCCTCGTGGATTCAGAGGAAATAGAACTATGTGAACCGTGTCTGGTAAATCGAATCAAGGGCTGAAGGCAAGAATACTGGGAGTCAGGATGCGGGACTGTAATTCGCTCTGTGTGTGTGTGTGTGTGTGTGTGTGTGTGCTATTTCAATGGCTAATATATCCTGTCTGACCGACCTTGTTAGCTGTCTAGACCTCGTTCAAATTTACTCTTCCTTTTTCTCTGCAGCACTATTTTATAGCAGCTAATAATAACAATGTGGCACTACAAGTAAACCATCCCCCTAAAAAATAAAAATAAAACCCCTCAGTTTTGGGTGCAGTGCAAAAATATGCCAAATTAGCAACTCTGTACAAATGTACAACGTTTCAGAAATTTGATTTCATTGATGCAGTACTGAAGAGGGCAGCAGTGGCACAAAGGCGCATAGCCCCCACCTATTTCCCATAAGCCTGAAGCAGTAAGCTTTGTACCAAAATAATACGCCAATTATTTCAGTTGCACTCAGTGTCAAAAATGATGTCTCTTAACTTCCACAATCCTCACAAGATTAAAAAGCTGGTGGCTGTTTCCCCCTGAAAATGCCCCTGCTCTTTTCATAATGCATGTGGACAAAGCATCTACAAAGCCAACATGTCCTGATACATTTTTAAGTTATTTTGCTGAGACATTCTCTGTTTTGGCAAATGTCTCCAAGGAGATTAGTGTAGATTTTCAGAAGAGATGCATTTCATTTTTTAAGAGGTTGGTTCTGCCAAACAGTGTCTCTTCTGGATGTTTTTGACAGCATTGCTGCTGTTAGTTCTGCTTGCCTCAAAAGAAAAATTAAAGGAGATCTATTGCCGTGTTTGTAGTAATGAGCTTCAACAAGAGATGTATTGAGACAACAGGAGCCTATCATATGCATACATTGTATAATGTACAGTATATTTTGGATGTGAAGTTATTGGAAATTTTTATTTGGCCTGTTGCTGAGCTTAATGCTCAAATTTTAAAGCACATGAAATGAACTGTTAAATGTTTATTTTTGTTAGTGTTATGTTGTACTGATATTATACTTTTTATTGTGTATCATTAATTTATTACCGGTTATACTGTCAGTTTTTTATGTGAACTACTTTCAGTTACGGGAGTTATCTTTGGAAAGGCGACACACACACACTGATTACTATGACTGTATATATAAAAACTGCAATATATCTGTACTTACTCGAGAGTAAGCCCCACTGAAGATGGTCGAACTTACTTATGAGTAAACATGCATAGAATTGTGTCGCACAAATATATCTGATTGCAAAGCTGTTTAGGCCTCAAAATGAACAAGGACTGAAAAGGCTTGAGTCCAGTAGCATCTTTAAAACTAAATTATATTAATTGACTATAAACTTTCAGAGGCTCTAACCTGCTCCTTCGGATATCAAGCTAACAGACAGAAACTGAGCACAGGAGACAGAAGGCTGAAATTGGCAGACATGTGGCGCAAAACCACCTGATTGCCAGTCTGCAAACAATATATTTTTATGTCTCTCACTTGAAGGTAGAGGTATGAAATGGACCTCCCAATGGCGGCCAGCACTCATCAGAAAAAGCAAAGCAAGCTACACTTGCGATAGAGCGGAGGGGTGTGGGAATTTCTCATTTACACAATTGAACCAGCTTTGGATTAGAAAAAGGAGTATTTATTGTGACAGCCAGGCAGGGATCAGAGGCGGAGCGACAGGGGTGGGCCTACTGGGTGCTACCACTGAAAGGGTGACAAATCCCAGGTGGTACTCACTGCGGGGCCTGCAGCACGCCCAAGCTACGCATCTTGAGAGATGTGGTGGCTTGGGCGCACGCAGGCTCTGCTGCTCAAAAGGTCCACCTGCTGCCTCCCCGCAAGCTGTAGGGCGGTTGAGGCAGGCAGACTCCTCAGAGCCCTGCGGGCAGCTCCCCCCCCCCCCGCACCGCTCTCCCCCGCACCGCTGGCACCGCCCCATGCCACCCTGGGCACCCAATCAGATTGCTCTGAATCTGGCAGGGATGTATGCTTGCAGAGTACAATCTCGTCCCTGAAGTATTGGAACTGTTAATGCTAGCTAGAACGTTGACCCGTAGTCACAAATACTCTGTAGATTGAACATGGGACATTTCCTCTCACTGTATGATTCTCATTTGCAAATCGGGACACAATCTCATAAATAACAGCCAACCAAGTGGAATTTACTCCAGAGAGGTGACATAATGGAATGGCATGGGTTCCACCTTCTCATGCTTGAAATAGCTTTTGCTTAGATGCAGGTCAGATTTCTGGTGGTAGCCCATAAGGATATGCTTACAGAATGCAAGGTGTTTGTGTTGTTTGAGTATGTAGTGTGTTATCTTGGGTGCTGATTTCAGAGAAGGATTGACTTCGCATTAATCTAGTCTGAGGTGGGCAACCTTGGGCACTCCAGATATTGTTGGTCTATAACTCTCATCATCCCTGACTGTTGGCAACGCAGGGTTGGGCTGATGAGACTTGTGAGTCTAGCAATATTTGGAGAACAAGTTTCCTACCACTGATCTAGTCCATCCATATACAGCTTTCAGAACTTAAACTATATGGCATTCACTGAGGGTTTCTTTTAATATAATGAATTATTCCATGCTTTTATATTTCAAGGATATTGTATTTTATTTTCCATGTTAATCACTGAAGAATTGCACAGATGTGCAGGAAGGTCGAGTTAGTTTTTTATATATAAAAAATAAAATAAAATAATGGATGAAGGCTAATTGAATTTAAATTATTGAAGCATATCCATAAATGAAAAGTTAATTGAAAGTTTTAAGGGGATGTTACACATTTATATATTATTAGGAGGATTTAGGCTGACATTCGCTTTTTTGGGGATAACACGTTCAACGTATAAATGTAATTAAAATCAAATACCGATGTTCCCATCCCAATTCATCACCAGTGTTTTTTTATCCTTCATAGCGCAAAATCTGAATATCTCTAGGCACCCATTTCCTCTCTTCAATTTGCTCAGTAACGATAAATATCTCATTATTGCTATTATGTTACGCCTGTAAAATAGCATTAACAAAATTATCTCTTTGAAGTGTAATATAACCAGTATAACAATACAGTGAATGGAGAGAGTGCTTTATTCCCCAAAGGCACAATCCACAGGCAAATTTTCCTGTAGAAATTTAATAGGGGCCGTGCAAGTTCAGCATCTTCATATATCTTTCACTGCTAACTGACAAACTTAGTTAGCGCTAGACCTACTCATTGATACTTGTTGAATTGCTTTATGCACTTGCGTTCTGATTTTGGCCCACCCATCTCTCACAACAACTCTATGTGCCTCCCCCTGCAAGTGCAGGTTGCCAGCCCACAATGCCTTTTTTCTACTAGTTCACATAACATTTCTGAACTGTCAGCCAGTACAAAGTTGCTTAAATTGGGGCCTGTTATGATAAACTAGAGGACTGCTATTCATTGGCTATAGCTCCCTTTATGGTAGGGAAGTCCTTGTGGAATAAAAAGAGCTTTACAGTACAGTGGTACCTCAACTTACGAGCGACTCGACTTCCGTATTTTTCGACTTTCGAATGACCTCCGGAAGCGAAAAAATGGCCGCCGCTTCCGAAATTTTCAACTTGCGAAGGGAAAGTGGCAGCACGATACCTCAACTTACGAAAATTTGAATGCGCTTTTTTCGACTCCCGAATTTTTTTCCCATTCTGAGATGGCGCCTTTGACTTACGAAGATTTCGACTTATGAGCGCGCCTTCAGAACGGATTAATTTCGTAAGTCGAGGTACCACTGTATATGGAAGTCCCCCATGAGTTGTGGATTTTGGTGAATGCTCTTTCCACTTGCAAGCATTTATAGGCCCACTTATCTCTTGAGATCTGCAGACCAGGCCCAGCTTAGGGGTTCTTCCATTACAGAGGTAATATTTGTGGAGAGCATAACAGAGCCTCCTTGGTGGTAGTTCTCACACTTTGGAATTATTTGCTCAAATTGGCCCAAAACTCTGTTAGAAAGAAATGCTTTGTTTTAGGGAGCTTACAGCATCATATGTTTTTAGTACTTCTGAATATTATTATTATTATTATTATTATTATTACATTTGCTAATAGTCACTTTCTTTTCTGCCCTTTTTTGTTTAACTGGTGTGTACTTAGTCCCTGGCTGTGTTTTTTTAGTGCCGTTCAGTTGGATTTTTTGATGCATAGAAACTATACCATGAGTTCTGTGAAAATGGAGAATAGGAGAGATAAACGTTTTTATATTTGTGCATTATGAGAACAAGTACGCACACAGTATTTAAAGAGCTACCACAGTGGGTGCTTCACCCATTGTGTAAGCCTAGTTTTGAAAATTGCAGGAGAGGACTGCCCACTTTACTTGTTAAAGCAACACGTGCATGTTTATTTACATTATCCTTCATCTGTGTTGGTGGGCATTATCCAACTGGCACTCTTCACCTTTTACCCAGCTTGAACTGAATCACATTGCAAATGTGGGTCTGAATTGCCAGGGCTCATACCAGGACATGAAAATGTTCTGCATCCAGTGATTACGCTTCAAAACTTTCCCCCCTGCTGTAGGAAAAAAAAAAGTTACATCTGTTCAAAAGGCACTAGCATAACCTTTTGATGCTTGGGAAGCAAGTCATTCCAATGTCCTTCTCTCCCCACCCCCCACCCCCTGATTTCCCCAAGCTCTGGTCTGCATGGCGGAGACAGTGTCACCAAATGTGGACCAGGAGGCCTTTCAGACATGAGACAAGTGCCAACGGTTGTGATCGAATGCGATGACAATAAAGAAAATGTGCCTCATGAATCTGACTATGAAGATTCTTCATGCCTCTATGCAAGAGAAGAAGAGGATGACGACGAAGAGGAAGATGAGGACAGCTCATTATTTACAAGTAAGAACTGCTGCTGATAACAACAACACAGTGTTGTAGACAGATGTGATAGCCTTGGCAACAGGCACGAAGAAGCTGAAGGACAGCAAGGTGACTTGCTCCCTCCTTAAAGTCCTTAGGTTCAAGCCCACATATCATTCCCATCCGCAGGGTGGTATGCATTGTGTTAAGGACCATGGAGCAGGAAGATGAGTGCAAGGCTTGTTTCCTTGCCCCACAGTCCTTCCTCTAAACTGCTGTTGCTTTGATGCAATGGAGAGCCTGTCAGGGGCTTGCTGCCCTCTTGTATCACAATGATGGCAGCAATAGGTCTTCGGTGAAAAAGAGACACTGTTTTCTGGGCTAAGGCCGGAGCCACTTCTGCATTCACACTGCCTGTCTAGAGCTGAGGTACAAAATAATAATTTGCATTTCCTTAATAAGTAGCACACTGAACCAGTGGAAAGGCTTTTAAAAGAGGTTTCTAGTTTGAAGATCAGAATAGCATCCGTCTTCCTATGTAGGAAAAAAGTCTGTGTTGCTGTGATCCTAGTGCTATAGATGAAGATGTAGCACAGTCTAAAATTCTTCTTTCTGCCCAAGGTTCCCTTGCTATGAAAGTCTGCAGGAAAGATTCTTTAGCCATCAAACTTAGCAACAGGCCATCCAAACGAGAACTGGAGGAAAAGAACATCCTACCCATGCAGACCGATGAGGAGAGGCTTGAGCTGAGGCAGCAAATCGGGACAAAGCTGACAAGGTAAGAACCGTGCAATTTCCTCCCTTTGACCCACACCAAATGCATAAGGCAACTTGAGCTATCCAGCTATTTATTCTTGAACTTAACAAGAGGGCAGCGCAGCGTCCAGCCAAAGATAAGCACTTTCAATCCCAGAGCTAACAGTAAAAGAGCTTTTGTGGCACTTGTCCCCCACATTTCCTCTGAGGAGCTCAAGGAGATGTGTGTGGCACCCACACAGCCAAGTCTCCCACTTCAGAATAATCCCTTAATTTTCTGGCCCAGCCAGTTTTCAGTATCAACAGTTAGAACACTTGGTCAATTTCTTTATACTATAATAACATTTCCAAAACTTCATCATTCTTTCCTGATCACTAAGGAATTGGCACATAATGACATAGATCTCAAGTTAAATTAAGGGAGTAAAACCCTTCTGGTCCTTTGGGGAAAGTTGAGGTGCAAAGTACGATTCCAGCTGACAATTTTAACAACTTTTCTAACAGACTTTTACCATTCTAAAGGAAGCCCCCAGAGTCTTGGAACAGCCAGCTGATTAAATTACCTACATTATTTGCAGAAAGAACATAAAACATAGAAGAAGAAGAAAACCCCCGCACATTTTTAGTACCAGACTCATTAGGAAATAATGATCACTGCTGAGACTGAACTAGATTTCTGCATCCACACAAGAAAGCTGATTAAAATGTCTTATACAAATTCTTTCGGCTGTTTCAACTCAGGAGTGAGCACTAGTAGAGGCTTTTGGCGGAACAGAGCTGAGCTCCATGAAGACACAGAGATTGCCATAACAAAAAATAAGCTCAGGCTGCATTCGCGTAGCAGCTTACTCCATTTTCACAATGCTTCCCTAACTTTCAATTTCGGCATTATATTTGACTTTTCACATGATGTAAAAGCAGTTTCTGGAAAGCTAATGAAATATAGTGCACGTCTAGTGCTCATTTTCTTGTTATTTGATTCCATTAAAAATACATTCACGATCCACTAAACCTGGAAAATCTCAGGAATAAAGTGATAACATTTGGGGTGCAGCTCTTCCCTGTTTTCATGAAGGAATCATGAGGGAACAGAAGCATGCATGTGTGGAAAGGGGTAGGGGAATAGGGACATTGTTCAATGATGCTCATTGTTGTACCACACCACGCCCACTGGTGTGAATGGAAATTAGTACAGGTGGCGGCCATTTTAGGTGTGTCCAATGGAGACACGATCACTGACACATGGGTCCTTTTTGACCCAGAAGAAGGCAGAACTGGGGTGGGTGGGGCATAACAGGGCAGGGCACGCTCCATCGATGTGTGTGGGGCCCGGGAACAGAATCCCTGCGCAAATTGGTTGCCGCCTTGTGTGTATGACATGTCAGTATATCAGTCAAAAAGCCACAGTTGTTCCATAATACAACAGGTACGAAACATGAATCTGAAACAATACTAGGAGGAAATTACTTGTTTTATTTTATTTTATTTTAAAAAACAACCCTACTGATAATGGCGCTGGGAGGAAAGTGAGCACAAGACAAAGGAGAGGGGTAATTTGTGGCAGCAAAACGTGGGCGGGGAGAGAGACGTTGTCAACCTGTCCTGGTGTGTGTCTCTGGGAGAGACTGAGAGGGTTCTGGAATCATACAGTCTCGTGTTGGCTTCTTGGTCAGCAGTTTAGTGCTGTCTTCCAGGTCAGCACCTATTAAATATTCAGGAACAGTCAGAAGCCCAATATAACTTCGTTTATTCAACAGCTCACTTCCATATTAAAACAAGAACACACTCTGAAAGCCCAACAAGAAGAACTGCCAGTTGGCAGTTGACAGTTGACAGAGATTGCCATTAGAACTTTCATCCACCTACGCTCAGCGATTGGTTAGAATCATAACGTGTTAAACCCAATACATAACACTCCTCCCCCCAACTTCCTAACAAAAGGAACAAACATAGTCATCAAAGTGTGCTGGCCTTTACCGCTCCCGCTGGGACCGTCGTGGTTCCTGTGCCCGAATGGGTGACCCAGGAGGTTCCTCCGGTACCTGCGGTCTAAGTGGGGAGGCCAGCTCTGAAGCCAATGGCACCATTGAGGACTCCGGCCTGAGGTCACCTTGCTGGGGTAACTCGGTCACCGGCAACCCATCTGGTTCCCACCCTGGCCTGGGCACAGATTCTCCCAAAGTACCCATTTCTCTGTACTCTGGTTCCGCTTGAAGTTCCCTGTTCGGAGGTGTCCTGGTTCTGATCTGGTCAAGGTGTCTCTTCCAAACCAGACCCCCCTCCAGCCCTACCTCGTAGGAGACCGGACCTGTACAGCGGGCAATGGTACCTGGGACCCAACCCTGTCCGGGCCCATAGTTCCGGACGTACACAGTGTCCCCAGGGAAGAACACTCTAGGAGCCCCCCGCACCACAGTCGATGGCCGTTGCTCAAGAGCCCGGTCGGGGTGCATACGATCAAGGAGGGTAGTGAGCCTCCTTCCCATAAGCAACTCCGCTGGGCTCCGGCCAGTCACTGCGCTTGGAGTGGTGTGTTGGGCCAATAAGAACTCCGCTAACCGGAGAGTCCAGTCACCATGCACTATGCGCCTCAGTGCGTCTTTGGTAGTACGGACCATGCGTTCAGCTTGGCCATTAGTGGCTGGGTGAAAAGGAGCGGAACGAATGTGGCGGATTCCATTCTTTGTTACAAATTCTTTGAATTCCGCCGAAGTAAAAGCAGTCCCATTATCACTCACCAGTGTGTCTGGCAAGCCATGTGTTGCAAATAGCTTCCTAAGCGCGTTTATAGTTGCTCTCGTGGACACGGTTGAGGTAGGCACCACCTCTAGCCACTTGGACTGAGAGTCGACCACTATTAGGAAGAGTTGGCCCTGAAAAGGCCCCGCGAAGTCCACGTGCACCCGGGACCATGGGGACTGTGTGGACTCCCAGGACTGTACTGGAGCCTTGGGTGGATCCGGCCGGGAGACCTGGCAGGGCTCGCAACGTTTCACCCAACCCTCTATCTCCGCATCTATGCCTGGCCACCACACATAGCTACGGGCCAATGCCTTCATCCGGACAATTCCCGGGTGAGACACATGCAGCCCTTCTAAGACTTTTTTTCTTAACGGGGTGGGGACTATAACACGGCTACCCCATAACACGCATCCTCGGTGAGTAGACAGCTCGTCTTTGCGGGCTGTGTAACATGAAAATTCTGGACCCGGCTTCCCGGGCCACCCCCTCCCCACCCAGTCCGAGACACGGGCCAATAGTCTGTCCTTCGCGGTTGCGGCAGCAATGTCCTTCACATGCAGGGGCTGGTCAGGTAAGTCTTCCAGGCGCAGGATCTGGTGGGCAGGAGCAGGGTCAGGGCCGCTCTCCGGCAGTGGCAAGCGGCTGAGCGCGTCTGCGTGACCCATGGCTTTCCCAGGTCGGTGCTGTAGTGAGTATTGGTACCCGGCCAGGAAAATGGACCAGCGCAATACTCGTGGCGAAAGCATCTGGGGTGTCTGGCGGTCGGGCGCAAAGAGTCCCAGGAGTGGCTTGTGGTCTGTAATGATTGTGAAAGGCCGACCATAAAGGAAGTCATGAAACTTTTTGACTCCTTTAACTATTGCCAAACCTTCCTTGTCGATCTGGGAGTAGTTGCGCTCTGCCGACGTGAGAGTTTGGGAGAAGTAAGCCACTGGAACTTCCCTCCCATCTGGGAGCTGGTGGCCCAGTACTGCGCCCACTCCATAAGGGGAAGCATCGCAAGCCAACACCACCGGAAGCTTTTCGTCGAAGTGTGCCAACACTGAGTTGGACACAAGCAAGTCTTTGACCCCTCGGAAAGCCTTGGCCTGTCGAGGGCCCCAGATCCATGGTGCTTTTTTGTCCAGGAGCCTGTGCAAAGGCTCAGCTACGGCTGCCTTGTGTGGCAGGAATGCATGATAAAAATTAAGAAGTCCCAAGAAGGCTTGTAACTCTGCCTTGTTCTTTGGGTCTGGGGCATCGCAAATGGCGCGCACTTTGTCCTCTGCTGGATGCAGGCCATCCGCGTCAACCCGGAACCCCAGGAAATCCACACTGCTAACTCCCAACAGGCACTTTTTCTGCTTTACTTTAAGTCCTGCTGCCTGGAAGCGTTGGAGCACTGTCCGTAATCTGGCGGTAAAGTCCTCTTTTGATGATGCGGCAATCAGCACATCATCGAAAAACGGTGTGACTCCGGGAATGCCTTTAAGGAGACGATCCATTAGGCTCTGAAATAACCCTGGGGCCACGCAAACTCCAAACTGTAGGCGTTTGACCCTGAAAGCACCCCTGTGAGTCACGATTGTCTGGGCGTCTGCGGTGGCCTCATCAACGGGCAGCTGCTGATAAGCTTGTGCTAAATCTAACTTCCCGAAAATCTTGGCCCCAGCCAGGGTCGCTAACACGTGGTTCACTACTGGAACCGGGTATGCGTGGTCCTGTAAGGCCCGGTTCAGGGTGCATTTGTAATCACCACAAATACGGACTGAGCCATCTGGCTTAACCGGTGTGACAATTGGGGTTTCCCAGGTTCCCGAATCTACCGGCTCTAAGACCCCTTGTGCGACTAAGCGATCAAGCTCCTCATCGATCCTGGGTTTCAGCGCAAATGGGACTCTACGGGCCTTGACCCGGATGGGTTGCACTGTGGGGTTCAGCCGTAGGGAAATCGGGGGTCCGTTGTACAGGCCCAGGGTTCCATCAAAGACTGATGGAAACTCCTGGCAGATTGATTCGAATTCTGCCCCTGGGGAAATCTGATTAAGCCCTGAAATGCTTAAGCCTAATGGCCCGAACCATGCTAGGCCTAGAAGGCTAGTGAATGGGCCTTTAGTTATGATGAGGTTCAAATTCTTGGTGTACTTCTTAAACTGGACCTTGAAGGTGCCCATACCCTTTAGCTGTATTCTTTTCCTCTGGAAGTCCCGCAGAACTATGGGGGCCGGGCGGAGAGGAGGACCGCCGTCAGGACAAAGCTCTTTCAGAGTCTTAGCAGATATTATGGAGTAGGATGAGCCGGTATCCAACTCCATAGTACACGGGGATCCCTCTATCTTGAGTCGCACCCTAAGCTTATTGGGCCCCGGGGACGGAAGTTGCAGTACCCTGGCTGAAGAGGTGGACTGTAACTCCTCCTCTATGTAGGCCTCATGGACACGTTGCTTGGGTCGTGCTCCGAAGGTCTTGGAGTGGCAGACTCGACCAATGTGCCCAGTTTTCCCACAGCGGCGACATGTGGCATTCCGAAACCTGCATGTCCGCCGCTCGTGGTTTTCTCCGCAGCTGGCGCAGGTCCCTTGAGGGGCGTCAGATGATCGCTGGTTCGACAATGTGCTCGTAGCTTGAGAGCTGTGGTGTCGGTCGGATCTGTCCGAAGCTCGGTGGACATCCCCATTGTGGGAATCTACTGAAGGTGACCGGTCTCGCTGTATGCGGTGAGTTCTCACTTCGGCATGTAGGCTGTAGGCCGCCTCATGGGCGTTATCCTTCTCAAAGGCTGTGGCCATATTAATTGCTTCCATCATTGTGATGTCATCTTTTGCCAGCAGCTTGCGGCGGAGACGGCTGTCTCGCACGCCAGTGATGAATCTTTCGAGAAGTCGTTCCTCGATGTCCGTGAATTGGCAATACATCGCAATTGCCCGGAGCGCGGTGATGTATTCACTCGCTGACTCTTGCGCTTGTTGCACTCTGTGCGCCAAGTCGTAGCGGCAGTGGTTCTTAGTTGGCTGAGGCGCGAGGTGTCTTGTCATAGCCTGTGTCAGCTCATCGAAAGTGCAGGCCTCTATGTCCCTGGGTGCCATCAGACCTTCCAGTAGAGTGATGGCGGAACTTCCCAGCACAGTGAGAAGTACATCTACTTTATCAATTTCCCTAGTAAACCCTTGAAGCCGAACATAGCTCTTTATTCGGCGGAGCCATTGTGGCCATTGCTCGGGGTGGCTCAAGTCGAAGTCTGGTGGTGGCCTAGTCTGCCCAGTGGCCATTTTCGTACCTTGAGCTGTCGCTTGTGTTGTGCTGGTTGATTGCGAAGGCGCTGCTGGCCCTTCCTCACTACCGGAGTTCTCCGCAGAGTCCAGCGTGACTTGATGTCGCACTCACTATGAGTGGCAGGGCGGTGCTGCAGTGCCAACTCAGGCCTCAAATCCAGGCCTCCAACTCAAGCTCACTGTGAGTGGCAGGCCTCAAAACCGGGAGGGCCAGCATCCCATCCTCGTCGCCAGTATTAAATATTCAGGAACAGTCAGAAGCCCAATATAACTTCGTTTATTCAACAGCTCACTTCCATATTAAAACAAGAACACACTCTGAAAGCCCAACAAGAAGAACTGCCAGTTGACAGTTGACAGAGATTGCCATTAGAACTTTCATCCACCTACGCTCAGCGATTGGTTAGAATCATAACGTGTTAAACCCAATACATAACAGCACCCTTGGAAAATTATTCAATGGGTGTGTCAGCCCTCATCCCAAACCTGTTGCTCTTTCACATCAGTTTTGTAATGTCTGGATCAAGGCAGAATTTGAATAGAACTTTATAAGAGCCAGGCAGTCAAATAACGTGGTGAGATATTTTGAGTCAATCTTCACTGCTGCTTCTTCACACCCATTCCCCCACCCTTTCTTGAACTTCCTTCTGCTTTCTTGGGTCTCCTGCCCCAAGAGGAAAATCCCTTCTCTGAAGCTGGCATTTGGTGGGCAGAGAAATCCTTTACTGGCACTGGTGGGATTTCCTCCTAATGTGAAAAATACTAGCTTCAGAAAAAGGATTTTTCTGAAGCAGGGGAGGAAAGGGTTGCATTCCTGCTCTATACCTGCTGTGATCCTGAATATTACCAGGCCCCTCTAGCTGATGTGATTCGAATTAAGCAACAACAACAACTGCACTTTAAATGCAAGGATGCATTTAATGTCAGGTCTAGTTGGACCTGTCCCTGTTCCCCATCCTCCAGACTTTGCAGTGGAACTCTAAAGGTTCCTGTTGCCACATGGAGAACTTGGTCATTGCCACTCTGACTCATCGTCATCACTGCAGTCGCTGCAGCCTTCCCCAACTGTGCCGCGAATTACTCAGCGTTCTTCATTACACAAAAGGTTCTTCAAATTGCCCTGGAGGGAAACATAAACAGCCAAATGAGAACAGTTATGTTTACTAAAAGTTTGCAGCAATGAGGTGTGCGGCACTGGAGGAAATTGATTTTCTTGAATGAACGTTAAGAGTACTGCTCAGTGTGTGCACTGAGAACTACTGCAAGAATGACCTCTATTGTTCATAGAATTGTAGAGTTGGGAGGGACCCCAAGGGTCATCCGGTCCACCCCCCTGCAATGCAGGAATCTCAGCTAAAAGTATCCATGACAGATGGCCATCCAACCTTTGCTTAATAGGGAGCTTTCTGGTTTTTTTCTTGGTTTGTTACAAATAGTTATACCTCACTTTTTCAGCCCAGAATGCTCCCCATACGGCTTTAACAAATCAGTATGAAGTACTTTGGTTGGCTATTCCTGACAGGTAACTGATTTTGAGAAGAAGAGAGTTCAGGAGGCCACCTGGGACTCCTCTGGGGTGTGGTCTGTGGAGCTACCTCTTATTGAGCACAAAATGTGGGAAGACAGGGGTGAAAACAAAATAATACAGATGTGCCTGGTTGCTCTCTCTAGGGGAGGGTCTAGGTCCTGCTGTAGAAAGCCCCCCATTTCTTCGGCCACCCTTTATGGAATCTCACATCCAAATCCTGCCTTCGAAAGCAGCTCTTTAAAAGATGCTGAAAATAATAGAAGCCTCAAGCACAATTCCACCTGGTAAAATCCCTTTCTATTCACAATGATACCCTTTGGATATATTTGTGTGTGTGTGTAGCCAAAATGGGGAGAGTTAGGTAGAGCATCTGCCTTGCAAGGAGGTGATTCCACCCCCAGCATCTTCAGGTAGGGCACCCCAGTAGGTGGGTAGGTGGGCAAGGGAGCATCAAACAACTAACCTGCCCTCACCGCCCAGCCTTGGCATCAGGCCACACCCCACCCCACATGCTGGCCCCTCCCCCTGCTTGCTGGTGAGTACCAGCACTTTTTTCTTGGGGAAAAATAGTGTATGTGTGTATATAAACATACAGACATATACACACACACAACTGAGTAGATGGCTGCTGCTTGACCAGCCCTTGGCATAGGGCCAGATCCCAGAACCAACTCAAAACAGTCCTGAGCACAGCAGCTTATAGGACAGCCATCCCTAACCCCTGCCGGTGATTGGGACACAAAGAGGTTGGCAGTGGGGGGAAAGAAGGTTGAAAGCTGATCCCTACCGACAGAAATAAAAGAAGGAAGAAGCTTTTCTTGTTGCTTTTGGCAGATGAAAGAGAACACTACAATGATATTGAGAGTGTGTGGCAGTAACGATATGAAAGAGGTTTTGGAAACTCTGAGCACAATTCTCCCATAAAATACTGACTGATTGCTTGGGTTATTGTTGCTCTGGAATTCTTCTCTCCTCCCCCTTTTTTTTCTTTAATGAGAATGGTGACTTTATTCTTTATCTCTTTGCAGTGCACTGAGAAGTCTGAAATCATTGTGCTCTGACAGTCATAAACTTGCTAGAGTTATAAAACTGTCAATTCACTGAGTGTTCAGGACTAGATTCCAATTTTATAGATGTTCTTGTCAAATTTCTTGACATCACACAGTGCGTGCTTTTAGTTAACATCTTCCCAACCCCCTCCCAATGGTGCCTTGTTTATCCTGGGCAAAAATCTTACATTTCTATTATTTCTTAATTGCATTTATACCCTACCTGTTTCTCCAAGGAGCATACATGGTTCTCCCTCTCCTCATTTAATCCCCACAACCACCCTGTGAGGTAGGTTAGGCTGAGAGGCAGTGACTGGCCCAGGGTCACCCAGTGAGCTTCATGGCTGAGTGGGGATTTGAACCCTGGTCTCCCAGGTCTTAGTCCAACACACTAACCACTACACCACACTGCTCTAGTGAGTGAATGAAGTCAGCAGTCATGTAGCTTCAAGATGGTTGAATACAGATCAGGTATCCCTTTATAAGCAGCTTGACATAGAGTTAGGATGGCTGCAGAAGGTTCACCAAAATCTCAAATATAGACAAAAAGCTTGGCATCTTTGTTGTAGTTATTTGGTGGGGCGGATACTCTGAAATGCTGTGTTTTTTGCTTTTGCTATGCTAAAAGTTAAAGGGTTGAGGACGATTGGAAATGGACAGTGTTAACATACTTTTGTAGTTGACTGTTGGCAGCTTTTACCTACTTTCCTTTTCTGCCAGGTTCAAAGCCCCTTTAACATTTCCGTGAAAATGCTTGTTTCCACAGCCTGTGTTCCTCCTTTTAACAAGCTGTTCTAATGAGGCTTCTGAAAAGCCATTACATAACCTGCTTGCTACGTGTTGCAACGAGCACAACAAAGCTACCCATTGCAATGCTGAACTGTGCAGCTTTATATTTTTATTCCCAGGCCCAGCTAGATAAAGCCACGCGTCTAATTGCTTTACAGTCCTAAGGTGAACTCTCTCAAACATCCTCTTTGTAACACTGGCTGTGCACTGTAAGGATAATAATCGTGATTAGCGGTACTTAAACAGAGCTGTCCCCTTTTAAAGTGTGCCCTTGAATATAAGTTCATTCTGAACACACGTGGCATGATCCTGACCTTTTTTTTAAAGCACTTTGCCAGTTTCTCATATTTTCATCGGTTCCAAAATTATATGAAGTATAACGCTCATCTTCTCTTACATTGAGCCTGAGTTATGTAGCAGGTTTATTTGTACTTAGTAACAGCCACGAGGGGCTCACTTAAGAAGATAGGGTTGTGGTGGATGTAGCCCTTTATCTCATGCAATCACTCTGATGAAAAATCTACTTGCAGAAGACAGCAGTGCCCACCACAGTTGCAGAGGCTCTGAGACCTGGCAGAGTCCCTTTCCCATTGGAGGTGCAACTGAGACGTCTTAAGTCAGAGCTGGATCTCCACCCCCATCGTTCTGCCCGGACACTGAGGTCCAGTGCCGAGGGCCTTCTGGCGGTTCCCTCACTACGAGAAGCCAAGTTACAGGGAACCAGGCAGAGGGCCTTCTCGGTAGTGGCACCCGCCCTGTGGAACACCCTCCCACCAGATGTCAAAGAGAAAAACAACTACCAGACTTTTAGAAGACATCTGAAGGCAGCCCTGTTTAGGGAGGCTTTTAATGTTTAATAGATTATTGCATTTTAATGTTCTGTTGGAAGCCGCCCAGAGTGGCTGGGGAAACCCAGCCAGATGGGCGGGGTATAAATAAATTATTATTATTATTATTATTATTATTATTATTATTATTATTATTCTCCCCACAAGCCAACTTTTATGGTCACCAGTCGGTCACTGAATCTCATAATGGTGTCAGGTGATTGATGCCTGTCAAAGTTCAAAGGAGGTCACTGCAACTGCCGATCAGGTGACTAGCATCTTCAGTCGGACAGTGATGTGGTACATGCTGCTCCCATCAAATGACCAGCCCCCTTCTCCTTTGCTGGGGTTGATGTGTGTGGTACCACTTTCCCACTGGGGATGTAACAGTTCCCAGCGTCCCCAGTGGGGGAAATTCAACTGGTCCATGCAGCATCTCTCGTACCAGGGGTGTTGGTAGGATGCCTTTCCTTCTGCCAGCCTGAAGGTAAGTTTCTTCACCTTCAGGCTGTGGAAGGTGCAGGTGGCACTTTATAGGACTGGGCAGAAGGCAGCCCTGCACACAAGTCTGTGTTCATCTCAATCCTGCTCTCAAGCATCTGATCAGAGGCTTTTGGTCGGCGTTTGTGAGCACCCTTGATCAAATGCTTGAGGCATCCCCTAGTTTGAACTACAGGTTCTCATGGGTAGGGTGCAATATTTTCATCATGCTTACTTCACTTTTAAGGTGGCAAGGGCTGCTTGTTAAGTATCCCTTTTTCATTCTATGAACTACTCACTGGTGGTCTGTACTCTGTAGCCTTTCCTGGTGCCATCGCTCCAATTGAAGCCCAGGGGGTAACTTCTCTGAAGGGGATTTTTCAATCAGGAAGCAAGGGCAGCTGGGGAGGCTGCAGAGTGCTAGAGCAATGTTTACTGGAAAGAAACACACACACATCACCCTTGAGCACCTCGCAACAGTAAGGCAAGCTGAAACCCCCACACCTGCTGAGAAATTCTAAGGTGCCCTGAGAATGAGGCAGAAAAATGTAAGCCTCTTTCTCAGGGGAAGAAAGCATTAGAAAACATAGAGGACAGCTTTCAGCACAGCACTAATAACCATCTGTGGCCTTAGGGAGAATGAGTTACTTGAAGCCAGAGACAAAACTGCTATTGAATGTCACAGCAGGTTGGGAACAACAGTGTTCGCAGCCATCTATGTTTTTCTTACATCACTTTCCCCCCCCTCCCCCAACTCTTCGGCTGCTCTTATGTCCTAGAATATGCTTGCTTTGCAATTGCCCTTTACACCAAATGCTTGTGTTTGTTGTAGGCAAAATATACGCTGGCAGGAGAAAGTGCGTTTGACCACTGTTAATTCGTCATTAAGAAATTGCATAAAGGTTTTCAGAGGGAAAGTGAGGACTGAGGAGGCAAAGAAGAGCCATTATTGTTCTAAGCATGCTTCGACGTCGTTTCTGGGCTGTTAGCCGCCTTTGTTTCACTGCCTCTTTGGACAAGCAGGCCACAGTTTGGAGGCTCACATAAGCATAGGGAAGGAAGAGCACGGAGCGGAGCTTGTCGTGCTTGCAAGAGTAGGGAGGGAAGAAGATGACAAGTCGAGACACCTGCATCTCATCTCTCAGCCAGTTAGCCTGAGGTGGAGATTGTAGGGGCATTCCTGATATGACACAGCATGTTTGGTTTCCCCTTGGTCAGCAGCAGGAAGGAAACTACCAGGGCCCATCATGCCAGGGCAAAGTCATCTTCCCAGTTTCTGTGTTATGGGGCAGAGAGTAACTTGGGAGCACACTGGATGTCTGAGGGCATGATATGGTCCAGAAACTGATCCTGAGCTTTTTCCGCAGACGACTGAGCCAGAGGCCAACTGCTGAAGAATTGGAGCAGAGGAACATTCTCAAACGTGAGTAATTACAAGCTTGTGAGGGATATGGGGTGATGGCGTACTCAGGTCTCTGGGCAAAGGGCCCCTTCAGCTCCACCCCTCTCTCTGCTAGGGACAAGCAGGTTTTTGTTGCCCTTTTATTACTGTCCTCCTTTAAAGCAGATTTCCTGTGAAGCTATATTCACAACACTTGTCTTGAACAGCTATCAGCATTTTCAGCTTGGTACTTAGGGGAGAACATCTTTGAGTCACAAGTTGTCAGCCAAGGAAGTCCAAGTTATGCTCTTGTTCTTTTGCAATACACTCCTGTGCATGTTTACTCAGAAGTAAACTTAAATCCACTGATTTAAGCAGGATTTACTTCCAGGTAAATGTGCATAGGGTTGCATTCCTATAGTGCATTGGATACCACCCTGTATGTCTAAGCTTGATGTAGTTAGCAACTGAGTTATAATGAGTAGGTTGTGCTTTTGGAAACTAAGGATTTGTAGAGAAACACATGATTTGAGTGGCCTCTTTACTATGGTACCACACTCGCCTCCTTTAGGTCAGATATACAAATACATTTAAGGATTGCACTTAGGGAAAACCCACTCTTCCATTTTGCATATTAAGGATGTGCAGTGTTAATTGGCTGTCCCTTTTGACAATTACAAAGCCTCCCCAAAGCAATTTTTCAAGTTTTTCTTTTTTTGGGGGAAAAACAATCAGTCTGGTGACTTTGCCAGGCACATGTAAGGCATTCAAAAGGAAAGGCCCATATACACAGAGATGTATATCCAGGTACCTGCAGCTGGGCCCTGGCTATTACCTACAGGTGAAACTCAAAAAATTAGAATATCATGGAAAAGTCCATTTATGTAAGCAGTTGTTTTCATTAGCTACTGGAGTTTAATATATGAGATAGACTCGTGACATGCAAAGCAAGATATGTCAAGCCTTTGCTTGTTATAATTGTGATGATTATGGCGTACAACTGATGAGAACCCCAAAGTTGAAATTGTTAATTTGGGGTTCTCATCAGCTATACACCATAATCATCACAATTATAACAAATAAAGGCTTGACATATCCCACTTTGCATGTCATGAGTCTATCTCATATATTAGTTTCACCTTTTAAGTTGAATTACTGAAAGAAATGAACCTTTCCATGATATTCTAATTTTTCGAGTTTCACCTGTATTTTCCTGCTGCAGGTTAAAAAAATAAATCAGCAAAATAGGCCCATTTACGTCTTTTCACTGGCTGCAACAGCTGTAACAGTTTGCACCCAATGGTGTTTGTAACTGCATATATTTGAAAGAATGTAATGATGGGTCCCAGTAAACATCATAGAGGATACTGAGCATTGAGACTTGCAAAGCTGGAGTTCATGGGATCAGATGCAACCAAGTTGCATGGGTGGCTCATTGCCACAAATTCTTTTCTTATATGTGCAATGCTTCTGGGACTCATTCCAGAAGCTGTTCCATAAAAGCAAAAATTTTACATCAGACTGAACTCTGAGCTGCTTGCCTTATCACTGTGCTCTGCACTGAGGCTGGCAGTGGTATCGTTCCTATTTTCCCCCCCACAGCTGATAGACCCTGAGGCACAGAGGTAATGGCTGAGGAAGCCCCTTGGCTCCCTGCCTAATAGTTGGCATGAACTGAGCCCAGTTAAAGGAATGAAATTCATGCCGGCACTTAGCTAGAGGAAAAAGGATTTGGATGTTTTGCAAGGTGTTCAAGGGAAGGTGTTGGGAAAGAGGTAGCAGGACGTTGACTGCTCCCAGGCATCCCTCGGAAGGGAAAGACCAAAATATCAATAACCCCATCCCAGTGCTTGCCAGATTTTTCATATTTCACGTGTACAACCAGTCTACAACACTGTAAATCTTTTCCAGCGCGGAATGAGCAAGAGGAACAGGAAGAAAAACGGGAGATAAAGAGAAGATTAACACGCAAGGTGAGAAGTTACTGCTACTTCCTTCCATTCTTGGGGGCCCTTAAAGCTTTTAACTGAATGTTTTAATTCATTGCCGTTTTTTACTCTGTTTTTGTGGTGTTTTTTTAAAAAAATTGCTGAGCATAGTTTGTACAAACTGCACTAGCTTCTTTAGAAAGAACCCTTGAAACATTTTCTGTAGTTACCTCTTTTGAAAGCTGCAGAGGGATATTCCTGGGTATTGCAATGCATTCATGTACTTAAGGGTACATCTCCATGCAATGTGAGTCACCAAGCTGAAAGCAGCTTGCCAGGGGCTCCAAAAATGTCAAGTGCTTAGCAGGTCACCCTGGTTTGCACCTCATGGTACCAGTAAGTCAAACAGGTAAGGCTTATTGGAAGTCTGTGGATGTGCTGTCTCCCAGAGAGGAGCTTATACCACCTTTGCTTTTTTCCCAATCCTTTTAGCTCAGCATGGTGTGACAGCTAAACCAAGGTTTGGCTTTGCATACTGTCCAAACAGTTCATGGTTAGCAAGAAGATAGCTTAGGCATAAGTCTGAATTCAGATGACACACTCTGCCAAACCTTGGCCTAGCTGCCTTGCTGACCAGGAAGAAGCAAAGTTTCTCAGTGCACCACTCATACACTGGGGAAATTACTGGGGCACTGCTTTTCTGTGGTGAAAACAGGCTGGTGTTCCTGTAGGTTGGAGGGATATGAGATAGACAGACATAGGACAGAATGGAAAGTGCAACTTTAAAAAAAAATAGGATTGCCACCTTAAGCTTAAAGTTGAACAATTTAAAGTGGAACTGTGAGCTGGTCGGTTTAGTCAGCGAGCCTATTCCTGACTGTAATACTTTATCAGTTTTTGGAGGTGGAAAATTGCAGGGCTTAGTCATACATACTGCATGCATCTATTACACATTGTCTTGTATGCATGATGGTGTAAGCTCACATGCAGCCATGCTTCTCCATCCAATATATAGCAGTTCCTGTTTTTCAGTCTGTGTAAGAGATCACCCAAGACACATTTATCTATTTGTGCATGAATCTTCATATGCTAAATTTATCTTCTCAAGATCAGACAGGCAGCAAAAAGCAAGCGGCACGGAGAGTACTACTCCAGAAGGAGAAGTTGATTGTTATTCCTTTAGAGTAAAACCACACAAAAAGGAAATATTAGGCTGTGAAGCAGGAAATGCTTTGTGAAGGTTTAGAGTGTCGCTTTTTTCAAAAGTGCTCAGTGTTAGCCTAATTCTGTTCTGGTTGAATGCGACATCTCCCCAACACCACTTGTGATACATTAAACTGAAGAATAGATGTTTAAGAATGAAAGTCTGGTTATTTGTCACATTTGAACCAGATGGGAATAAATCATTAGAGAACAGTGTAAGTTTCTTTGAGATAATATTTATGTAAAAGATCGGAAAACCTTCTAATGCATGAAAATTACACCAACGTCAACACATATTTACCTGAACTCATGAAAACAGGCCTTTACAAATCACTCTTTCTTGTAAGCTGATAGATTTAGTTGCAACTTTTAATTGCATTTATTGATTTCCTTTATTACATTTATATAAACGTAACCTTTATCTTCCAAGGATCTCAGGGTGGTATACATAGTTCTCACTCTCCCCATTTCATCCTCACAACAATCCTGAGAGGTAGGTTATGCTAAGAGATGGTGACTGTCCCAAGATCACCCAGTGAGCTTCATGGCTGAGTGGGGGGTTCAAACCCTGGTCTCCCAGGTCATAGTCCAGCATATAGCTGTCAACCTTTCCCTTATTATAGCAGTGGGGAACAGCAGGGAGGGTTGACAGCTATGGTCCAGCACTCTAACCATTGTGCCACAGATGCATTGAGAGGAGAGGGAGGGGAAGTTCCACAGCACAGCCACAAGTCTTTGCACTAATGGAACTACTTTCTTTGAATGCTGCCCTAAGCATCTTAGAATCCAGTTGAGCACAGTGGGAGTGCTTAACTTTGCATTGGCTGTGCACATTAACCTGCAGCCTCTGAAATTCAGAGCACATTTTCAGAATGGGTAAGGGCCATAGTTCAGTGATAGAGCATCTTTTTTGCATACAGAAGATCCCAGATTCAACGCCCGGCATCACCAAGTAGGCTGGTGGAGAACCCTGTCTGAAATTGTGGAGAGCTGCTGTCCGGCAGTGTGGGCAGTAATAAGCTAGATGGGTCATTGGTTTGAGCTTATTGTCTTCCTATTGACATAACTTCGTTACCCCAGCTGCATAAAGGCAATCTCTTTCTCTCTGTGCCTCTGTTTCATTTATAAAGCAAAACAATGCTAGCAAATGATTTGCAGGTCAGTCATTTTCTTCGTTAACCTCCTGTTGTCTCAGAGCAGCAGCAGAGTGTTAGAAATAATGGGATCTTGAGAGTGGTGTGACCAGCCAGAGGAGGAGATTAGGTGAGAAAACAGAAGCTGCTGTTAATTTGGATAAATTGTGTTTCTCATCGAAAACAAAGAAACTTCAAGGGGCAGAATTCCCTGTGCCACTCCTGGCCCCCGTCTTAAGACACACTCGGCCTTCACCACCGTGTCTTAAACCCATATAGGCAGGAGGTTTTTGTGCTGCTACAAATTGGATTCTCTGCCTCTGGACACTGACTCCTGCAAGAAGCAGGTGTGCTGATGCAACAAAGAGGGAAGGGGTAATGTGACAGGACATTATCAACACCTGAGTTGTTGTCATAGTAATAGCTGAAACACCAAGGAAATTCTCGGCATGTCAGACCACGTTTCATGCTTCTCGCAGGCATTCTGCCCAGGATGTTATTTTATATTCCTGGACTGTGGCTTCGCATGGTAGCCCCACCCACGTTGGTCTGCCGTGTTTTGGAAGCCAGGGGGATTCAGCTTTGTGAGATATTGGACTGGAAATTGGCTTAGTATCAACATTTGAAATGAACAGGTTTTATTTATTTAAGCTACAGCACAGGTGTGGATATTTGAGGGTATTTGTAGCCAGCTGATGACACAGACAGTGAGAGCTTGCATTGCACCTAGTAGGCCCAGAAGGCAAACCAACTTGTCTTCAGCAAAGGCAGAGCATTGCTGCCTGCTCCCTGGATCAACAGATCAAGGCTAGTGTAGTCAAGAGGCACCCCAAGGCACCGTGAGTGGGCTGCATATATTCTGTGCAGTATGTAGGAGCCTGGTACATGCTATCTTATACTTTGGCGCAGTTGCCCAGAAGGTTGACCACCAATGAGGCATGCCATTTATAGTAGCATAGATAGCTCTGGTGAGATTTAGACAACTACTGTTTTTTGGGGGGTGGAGATCCCATTGCAATCGAGATGTTGCAGAACTACAGGTTCCATCATCCCTGACCGTTGGCTATGCTGGCTGGAGCAGAGGAGAGATTTGGTACAACACCACCTGGAAAGTTCCCCAACACTGATTTATCACATCATAACTGTTGTACTATCTCATTTGGTGAACCTGGCCATTTGGCCAACCAATTGCCCATGGGGTGCAGCTAAATGGAAAGCCAAGTACTATCACCACCTTCCTTCTCCGGACTTCTGTGGTGTTGTGGGAGCATAACACTCAGAACTGCCAAGTGAGGCCAATGAAACAGTGAGGGGTTGTCTGAATATACCCAGTCTGCTCGCTTCACTGGAACAGTCGGAGCAGAACACTGGGAGCATCTCTTGAACACACTTTGTTAAAATGAGTGAGAGTTGTGCCAAGGAAAGTTCTCCTGCACAGCTCCCTATTTGTGCCATAAAGCTTAGGCACCAGAAATCCCCAGTGGGTTGTGCTTATTTACTGGTGTGAAATCAAAGTCAAGTTCAAGGGTGCTTTTCATGATTGTCACAGGCATCAACTAAGTCTGTTCCTTACATGGAAGCGCTGTGAAAGAGAGAAAATGTCTGCTGTGTAAAAGCATCCAAGAGCTTACTTGAGAGTGAATGCATTTCATTGGTGTTTTTGCATATGCTATATTATGGAAAATATGGACAAATGCCGCTAACTTTGGCAAGAGTGCTAGTCACCTTTGCTGTTTGTGTCGTGCGCTGTTAATACCTGCATACAAGCTGCTGCTGCTGCGATTCAGTTCTTGCCCATATTCCTTCTAACCGCTGCTCTAGATATCTTGGTCTTGGGCAGAATTCTGTGCCACACCCTAAAAACACACACACACACACACACACACACACACACACACACACACACACACACATACACACACACACACACACACAGGGCCACAGGGCAGACTAATACTCAGTGAACATAATATGGTTTTAAGCCCCTAGTAGTAACTTGTAATTGCTCCAAGCCTTCAGCCCCTGCTTAGCTATATTCTTAAGGAACCGTAGCTGTTCCTTTCAAGCTTGCTTTTTAGCTTGTTTATTTATTTATAGTTTATTTTAATTATTAAATTTCTATACCAACCTTCGAGGATCACAGGATGGTTTACAATATATTAAAAAAATAACATAAATGCACAACAATATAAAAAAACCCCAAAAATGTACAACATAGTAACAAGCAAAAACCATTACCCCCTCCCCAATTTAAAAGGCCATATAGATTGTTTAATTAGCCAAAGGCCTGGTTGTAGGGGAAAGTTTTTGCCTGATGCCTAAAGATATGTAACGAAGGTGCCAGGTGAGGCTCCCTGAGAGTACCCAGGGAATTTTAGGGTCAGGTCCAGCTTGAGCTGTGCCACAATCTACCTATATATAGGACATCTTCACTCCCAATCGCGTTCTAAAGCATTAACCCAAAATATCAGAAGCTTCCTATATGGATGGGTGATGAAAGCCTCAGTCAGGCAAAGGACAGGATGAGGAAGATAACTGGCTAGAACCCGAGCTCATTTCCTTACAAAGCAGATTAAGCATTTCCTCCTTTCTGTTCAAAGGCTTCATTCCGTTAGCGTTTTCCCAACCATCACAAGACACGTTAATTGCTTTAAAATTATAGTTGTAATTATTCATGACAAGGGACTCTTGCTTTCTTAAGACTTGTTCACCTAGCCCAGTTTCCTCTGGAGCAGGGACTAAGCAATGCCCACAGGTCACATCCCTCCCACTCACTAAAGATCGCCCCCTGGAGCAATCAGTCCATGAATGAGTCACGTGCCCAGGCTGGGAGGAAACCCTTAATAGGTCAAATATAATCCCGCAGGCCCTAAAGTTGCCCATCTCAGCTCCAGAGAGTCTGATCAGTGTGAAGGTTCCTGCTGTCCTGTACTCAAGCATCATTTTTCTCTTATTCCCTGAAAACACAGAATGTGCTGATGACAGTAGAAAGTGACTTCACTGTTCAGTCTAAATCATTGTTTTAAGTCTATATTTAGCTTACAAGCTCTTCTTTTTTGATCCCTTGTCATCATGAAAATATAAATAAGAACATTGTTTTTCAAAGGCATGCTACATTTAAATAGCATCCAGAATCTGTGACAAACAGCCCAAAGCTTTGAACTCAGTGATAACGCTGGCACTTCATCCTTAATTTATGCTGTGGTGGGGAAACATCACATGAGCAGAGAGGATGGAACTCCACATTTACTTTTGAGTGCACAAGCTTTTAACCCAATCTTTGATATTCCCAGTGTCAGTTTTCAGGGGACTTGTTGCTTATTCTGTTTAGGACCACATGCGAAATAAATAATCATTGTGGAGTTATGATGATGGCAGTGGCAGCAGCAGCAAAGATAAAAATGTCCTCTTTGTAGTTCAGTCTGCAACTCAAATTTAGCTGTCACTGTGTAATGGGGAAGCACAAGATCACATGCACTTAGGCCTCGTAGAATGAGGCTACTGTTTTGTAGATGCTATATATATATATATATAATATATATATATATCACAAAAATCTGCCAGCCTTGCACAGGGATGTTGCAGGCCATCCTTTCTTGGTTTATGGCAGAGTTGGGAACCTCAGGATCAGGAGGCCAAGTGTGTCCCTCCAAGCCTGTTTTCTTCATTATCATTATACCACACTCCCTTGTATTTTTGCCTGGCTGGAATATATCCTTGAACTCCAGGAATCTGGCTGGAGAATAAAGACAGAGGTGTGTGCAAACCAGCCTTACTTCACAACGCTAACATTTACATGTATTGCTCCACCCACCTTTGCCTTTGGCTCCACCCACCACGTGTCCCTCAGAAGATTTCCCAGATGGGAATGCAGCCCTCTGAAAAAAGGTTCCATGCCCCTGGTCTCTGTTGAGATGCTTTGGTGACCTATGCACTGAAGGATGAGAAATACAAACTATAGTCCCTGATTGTATTTATAACCTGCTTGGGGGATTTCACTCTATTAGAGAAGAATTATTACTCTGCTCTAGGCAGCACATGTCTGAAAGAGGCATGGCTTCATAAGCGTTATGTAACGCTTAGACCGGAAAAATGTTTTCCATCCAAGAGGCCTGTTGCATGCAGAATATTGTGTGCAGCCGACAGTGAAATGAATTTTCTGCATGTGCATTGTGACACAGCGTTAGCTTAAAAGACTTGGGCTCTATCCAACCCAGCACGACTGGAGTTCCACTCACACAACTCTAGCTTTCCTTTCCTCTCCTTCCCCCTTCAGCTCCCTGCATGGCCTCAGAAACTCCTGCAGAGTGTCCAATGCTCTAGAGCAGAGGTGGCCAACTTCCAAGAGACTGTGATCTACTCACAGAGTTAAAAACTGGCAGTAATCTACCCCCTTTTTTGGGGGGTCAAAGTTGTTGAGCATTTTTTAGGAAGGAATGCCCTGTTTTGGGGGGTTCACGTAAAAGTTGTTGAGCTTCTTTAGGGAAGAGAAAAGTGATGTTGAGTTTTTTTAAGGAAGGAAAGTCCTATTTTTGGTGGTTCAGGTCATTTTAGGGGTGCAGGGCAAAGATGTTGAGCTTTTTTTAAGGGAGCCAAAGTTTTTAGCTTCTTTGGAGGAAGCCACTAATCTACTGGTGATCTACTGCAGACATCCAGTGATCTACTGGTAGATGCCTGCTCTAGAGCAGATTTTGAAGAGAGGGGGAGGGGAGGGAGCTGCAGGGGGGAGGAGAGAAAGTGACTGGAATTCTGTTCACCTTAATACAACCCTATATCTCTGAAAAATACTACAGGGGGTTACAAAAAATAGGGGGGGGTTGTAACCCCTGTAGCAACCACTTTTGCTGAATCACTGGGACCAATTTTGTTGTTGTCCTTAAGCTTCCAACCACTTTTTCAGTTAATGGCATTTTAGTAGAAGTGGCGTGATATTCTTCATAGTCCCCACATCCCAGTCCAAAAACACATTTAAGATTAGGTTATCAACTGCTGCACCAGAATCATTTCATAAAACTTGAGGCCATTGTTGGATTGACATTACACGGTCCTACTTATTTCTGGATGCAAGCATATTGCTAATGCCAAAAGGTATAACCCAAATCCCGTGAGATCATTAATGTATCTAAATCTGCTGGGTAAACCTTTCCCCAAGTCCCAAAGTGAATTCAGCTGTTTCATTTCAGGTTCCTCGCCTCTTCTATAGGCTGGGGAAAGGATTCTGTTTTAGACAGCCCTATGGCATGCCATTAAATCTCCACTGGCATGGCCGTGAAAGGAAAGCCCTTAATTCACCCCCGTTATTGAACGTAAATTAAATTAACCGTAAAGTCAGTCTAGGTAGTTGTAAGAGATAAGGCCTAGTATCAACAGGACCTTAGGACCTAAGATCAAATTTAGGGTTGGAGCATTCTTCCAGAATTGTCATTAGAGTAGCTCCTGACAAATGGGACAAAAATGCTGATCTTATCTATGGTTCCAAAGATGAAACTAATTGGACATAATTTAAGAGAGGCATTTATGTAACATACTGATCTCAACAGGTTGCCCCGTTGCTTGGAAAATTCCTGTAATTCTGCTTACTTTATTAAAAGTTCAGTGCATTCAAGGGGAATATAAGTCCTTTTCAGCCATACTCTGCTCTTGGGTAAATGCCTATCACCAACCATTAAATATATGGACTGAACAGTATGACAGAAGTATGACAGATTTATTAAGACCTCTCTCAGCACTGTTGTCCTACTTTTTTGAGATCACTGCATTAGAAATAATTGTTTTGGTACAATGAAGATTGTTGCATGCTAAGCACTCTTTCAGTTGGTAAGCCACCAACAGCACATCTGAATATTGCCCCATATACTACTCCTTAATAATTCTGAGTAAATGTGCATATAATTGGGCTGGAAGTAACAACTGGGGAAGCTAAATCAACATACTTCAGCCTTACTTTCTATGAAAAAAAAAGTACACTAGCACTTGAGTTACTTTTTCTGATATGAAAAAATTGGGCCTTCCTTTTCGGTGTACCATTACTGTCATCTTGGGATGACATATCAGAGCTGTTCTCAGTAAAGCTGGTTCAAGAAATATTGTATTCACCTAAAATACTTTTACACCAACTCTTTAAAAGCAAGAAAGCCGCCAGGTCCACCTTCAGGCTGTTGGAGATAGTTTGACAAGCTCTGAGAATGCAGCATTTGTTGCAAAGTGTCCTGCCAACAAGTTCATTGTTAAGTCACTGAACCCAGGGTGGTTTTATGTAGAACACACGACACCTCCAGTTGCTTGTGTCAGGTCACAGAAGACAGTCTTTTTGAGAAGCCGTGCCTGTGATCAGGCCATTTGTAATTGTGCTTCTTGTTCAGTCAGGTCAGAAACGGCACATCAGTAGTGGCTGTAGTGCAATATTTAATCAGTTTGGATGCATGTTCCAACTGCTTCAAAGCACCCTGAGGAACAGGGCATCAGTTTGACATGGAGTTGTGAGGATATTTGCACATTCCTTGCTCAAATATATATTAGCATCACTTCACCAATTGACTGTCACTTTGGGGTCTCATTGTACTAGTTAGCCCCTCCAACAGTATGAGATACAAAAGAGGCAGCAGCTATGCTTCTCAGTCAACTTTTCAGAACAATGTGGAACTGTCAGATTTATTTATTTTAATATTTACGAACCACCTCCTTGCCAAAATGTATGAAAATAGCATGCTAACCATGAAATCGAATAAATGCGGAGTCATAAACAGCAAGCAGGGAAAGCAGAGTTAATTACCTCCATGTGTCTCTACAGTCTGACAAATCAGGTAAGTTTTCGAAAAGTGGGCATTGCACATCCACGATGCCACCACCAAGAAGGCACTTTAACCAGGTGCCTAGACTTGGACTCCCTCAGCGTTTGATGGAGTTATGAAGAATCAGTGGTGGGTGTGAAATTAACAAATCATGCATTCAGTCCAGCCATACTCAGGTATTCAGAAATAATAGGCAGCCTTTTAATACAAGGGATGTCTCTTGGTGGCCTCACATCTAATGTTAAGATGGCAGAAACAGCGATTAAAAACCAGCCACTGGACATAGATGAGGAACTGGAAAATAAAGCAGCATTTCTTTTAACTTTCTCTCTCCCCTTCCCTTTGGTCAGCGCAAGAAATCAGCATGTCGCTTTGAGGAAGAATGACATTTTGGAACACTTCTCTTTTTCCCTACAGCTAAGTCAAAGGCCTACAGTAGAAGAGCTGCGCGAAAGGAAAATTCTCATCCGCTTTAGTGATTATGTGGAAGTGGCAGATGCTCAGGACTACGACAGGCGGGCAGACAAGCCATGGACACGGCTCACAGCTGCTGACAAGGTACGTAGCTTAGGGGAAGCCTTGGGCTTGAGCGTTGGTCTAATGCAGGGGTAGCTAACGTAGGACTGTAACTTTCATCAGCCCCAACCAGCATGGTCCATAGTCACTGATGAGGGGAGCTGCAGCCCAGCACCCTCTGCAGTGCTCCACAGTGTCTATTTCATCCCATTTGTTAATGAATCTATGGTTTCTGCAATGCACAGAAATTCATATTTAAATATGCGTTTTTGACCATTTTTTCTCCCAAATAACTAATGCTTAAGTGTGTTTTTATCTTGATGTACACATTTTTTATAAGCTGTTGAGCCAAAAATTGCATCAGAAAAAACCAAAGGATGACTGTGGTCTGATCTGCACAATAGTCTAGGAGGTGCAGTTCAGGTCAGCTCATACAAAGAATTTACAAAAGAATTGCTTCTTAAAGCATGCCTGTTTGAGATGGGGCCACAACTGGATTTTGTTTGCTTTTCCTGCCAAGCATCTTTTAATTTTTCCATCACAAACATTAGCTTACACTTGCTTAAATTTGCATTAATTCCAGTAAAATCTGTGGGATATTTACACCATCACCAAACCTGGCATGAGGGAAATCAAGCCTGTAATTATTTGAGAAATACCTTGTTGACAACACTTACGTGTGTGTTTTTTGTTTTTTGCTGGGCAATTCCACCAGAGGAATAGATTTTGCAAGCTGTTTCTGTACAGGATACCACAGAACTGAGATAAGAAATTATTCTGTGTTTACTTACCATGGCACTCAGGCTTGCCACATATTCAGCCATGGAGTGACAATGCATCAATAAGGTCTGTGTTTCTTAAGGTGATAGCTTAGGCAACCTGTGTTTTATCAATCATTTTTCTCAATCCCAGTGGTCTCTTTAATGTCTCGTTTAATGTACCAAGTATCTTGAGTTACAAAAAGAGACCTTCTTGCAACATACTACCTATCGTACATAGTTTTAAAATCTCCCAAAATTGTTTGACTGGAGACAGTAGAATAAAATTTATTTTTCCATGGAGAATGGTACTGCTTTCAAACCACACCCAGATCTCTTAAAAAACCACAGTCTTTCACCAGTCTTAGTTAGATCTGGCCCCTCAGGACAGTCTAGCCTATCAAGCCCCCATTGATTCTGTGTGGATTTTTGCCGTCACAGAACCTACGGAGAAAAATAAGCAGCACGGGAGATAACACAGATACATTATAAATCACTCAACATTTGTGTGCTAGAAGAAGAGGTCATGTGCACTCTTCCAGAGAGTTCATCTTTGCAGCCTTGATTGTCCTCCTGCAGTTAGTGGCATGTCTATTCCTGTTTGTGAGGATACTTCATCACAGCTTGGAGAAAAGTCAAACTGACAGCTTTCACTAAAAGGAGACAGTTAATGCTCCATGGTATTTGCCCATGCTCCTGACGGACAAGATTTGACTTCGTCTTGAAAGATGTGATATACCACTTTTGAAAATTCTTTTGACACTATTAGATTGATGTAGAAGAATCTCTAGCAGAAATTGAAATGTGGTCCGAGGTTGTTGGGTCTTTAGCAGCGTTAGCAGCAAAAGACCCAGGTCGTAAGATTTAAGCAGTGAGGACCTTCGGGCAGAGTGATCTCCATTAAATCTGTCTTTTTCCTGGTTGGTATGATGATTTATGTTTGGCAGATTTGTGTTCCCAAAGTCCAGTGTGTAAGAACTAGGAATGTGTATCAAACTCACCAGCAAAGGACAAGGGAACTCAAGAAGTATGTCTCTGCCTCGTGGCTTCTTCTGTGTCTAGCAGGCAAAAGTTCATGCAACCTGGACTCTCCCCCCCCCCCTTTTTGAAATAAAATACAGCCATCATATGTCAAATGCACACTCAGTATTTACAAGTGCATGAATTTTTGCCTTCTACAGCACAAGCCATTTTGAGGATCAAAAACTGCACGAGGTTCCTGTTTTCATATTTGGTGAGAGTGTACCATGTTCCATGCCTTTTGGGGGAAAGTCTTTTATCTGACCTCCAAAATCACAAAACAATCTATCTCTCCTAATTTGGTACTTGCTTTACTCTCACTAGATTTAACCCCAAATTCTACCCTTATATCTAAAGAATTAATTTCCTTCCTGTTCACAGCAGCTAGATTAGTTCCCCTTTTCTTAAAATAGTCAGCAATTCTGTGCATGCGTACTTGGGAGAAAAGTCCCATTAGGCCGTGCCCCTTGCTTCTAGTCAATATCTATTGTATCCAAGTGCACAACACTTTGACAGGTGAGCATCCCAAATGTCACCCAAGCTGCTATAACGTATCACATTCTGAGTGGTGGCTCTAGCAAGCTACTGATCTGGTAAGAGATGGACCACTTTCCATTTAGTGCCCATCTATTCATAATTTAGAAAAGTGGAATGTACCTTCACACTGCTTTTCAGCTACATATCTACTTCTTTTTGTCCCCTGCAGGCGGCAATTCGCAAAGAGCTCAATGAGTTTAAAAGCACTGAAATGGAAGTTCACGAATTGAGCAGGCATTTAACAAGGTGAGATGAAGCTTTTTCTAAATAATAATTAAAAATGACTGGAAAAGCGGATTTCCAGTACAAACTCCATCAGCATGAGGCCCATATGTAGCCCTGACCAATATTTGGGGGGGAGGGTCTCCAGGAGCCCTTCATTGTCAATATGTATTTTATTTTTTTGTATACTATTGATCTGTAGTATTACTAGTTGCAAGGCTTGCAAAAGCCTTGGGCTATATACAGTGAAATTTGCAACTACATTCACAGCTTCATTTCCGTAGAAGCAAAAACATGGCAGGAATGGTGTATACATATATTTAATACTATTATTATGCAGAGGGGGGTGGTTTAGCCCTGGAACTTTTTCCAGATGTATAACAACGGTCTACATTTCTGTTTCTGAAAATGTTGATGTACCACTCAACTTTGTATCACAGAATTTAAGAACTTACAAAGAATTGAATGTTGCATGGAGTGTGTTTGTGTATGGACCAGTTACACTGGGAAACCCCTTATCTATTTCAACACAGAATCCGACCCTCCTAACCCTGTGACAGGAAACCACCAGGGCTCGTTTTCCATGTCTTTTTGTCCCTAGCCCCCCCCCCAACATCTTGATTTTTATGCTGTTGAGTCATCCCACTTACACAAACCCCCAATAAGCCTCCATTATAAAATCATTAGGAAGGTAATGAGATCTTTGTGCCATTATGGAAATGAGTAATGGGCAGACTTAATATGTGTATGTGTTGCTTTTCTCTTGTGGCAGATGAAGGAGCTCTTATGAGAGTGAAATACTGTGTAAAAGAAAGGACCCCGGAACCTCTTATGATATATTGCAGTGTTGTTCACACAACAGTTGCACAGTAGTTTTATGTATGAATGACTCTCTGGTGGTGGAATATAATTGGGGGTTCTTAGAATGTGCAGGTTAGCTAGGACAGTCACAGTGGCTTTGGGTAGAATTAACCTCTTTCTTCTCCAGGAAGACAGCCTGGCAGTCCTTTTGCTACCCAGTTCTTCCCCAACCTGGTGCCCCGCAGATGCTTTGCACTACACCTTTCATCTGCCCCAGCCAGCATGCTGATGGTAGTTTTACCTCAAAATGTCTGGCAGGCACCAGGTTGTGGAAGGCTGCTATGTGCCATCCTACCAATCAGGATGAATTGTTGAGAGGTCTTCATTCCCACAGCCCCTCCCAACTCACCTCTCCATGGTTCTCAGGGCTGTTGAGGGATTAGGTTTTTATTGGATATTTCAGACCCAAAGCTCTTGTCATGATTCTGAACGTTTGAAAAATATATATGCAACAATCAAATTGGTTGACTCGTCGTTCCAACACAATTGGATTTACTTTCTTTCCCTGCTTTGTCCCCTTTTTTAATTTTAGGTTTCATAGACCATAGAAATTGAGCACTCCACCATTTTCAAAACGTATCTGGAAAGAACC
Source organism: Lacerta agilis (assembly GCF_009819535.1). NCBI lineage: Eukaryota > Metazoa > Chordata > Lepidosauria > Squamata > Lacertidae > Lacerta > Lacerta agilis. The sequence continues at coordinate 26,566,866 of NC_046318.1, forward strand.
ATAAGTGCTGGTACCATTCACTTCTCTGTTAATGTACAATGTAAATTTCCTGGACTGCCTTTTTAAAACCAAGAAGAGGAGGAGGAAGACGACGACAGGGAAACTTGTGTTTTCATGTACTTGGTAGAACTACATCATGAGACAGGTTGGCACAACTTTCAGCAACCGAAGCCACCCATGGCAAGAATCGGGCCAGGAGTTGGCACTCATATTTGAAACTCTGCTGTGTGGATTCCCCATCCTCATCCAAGATCAGCTGTTGATGCATCCCGTCTTCCTTCAAGCATCTCCCACCTGACTCCAAAGAAAGCTGAAGGCAGTTGGTGTTGGGCATAGACCTGCTGGACAAAAGCTCGGACGAGGCCTACCATCCTTCTGGGTCAACACTTTGAGCAAACACTTCTTTCTGTTTGAGAGCACCTTAGAAAGATGCGGGGGAAGGCCAAGACCCGCTCAGAGGATCTACCTATCTTTGACACTTCACAAGAATCATCCCTGGAGGATCTCTTGGCTGGCTGGCTGGCTGGCTGTCACCCATTTGTTTTGTGAGGGAAATGCCCAGGAGATTCCTTGTCACCCATCTCTTTCATTCAAGTGACCCCCTCCCTTTTGCTGCAAAAAGTAATGTTTTGAAATTGTTGCCGATTACAGGGATATTCAGTAACATGCTTATTACCTTTACAGACAGAACGAGTCAGGATGCCTTTTGCCCTGCTTGGTAACTTCCTGCTTTCATTTGCACCTGCATAAAGAGGCTGGATGGCAGAGCAGCTCTGCCAGTTAACCAAATTGATACAGCACGCCAACTTTACTTAGATGCTGCAGGTTCTGTAAGGTGTGCAATGCAGAGAAGAAAGGAGCTCAAGGTCATTGTAGGGTCAATTTTGCTCTGTGCGCATGGATACGTTTATTTTTTAAGAGCTGGGATTTCTGTTGTGTAGAACACTACCTGGTGTAAATAACAAAATATGTTGTCATGAATGTCCCAGCATCATACTGAGAACCAAAGCATTTGGATTGGATTTGTGGAGGTTGTGGGGGGGTTTTTTGTTTGTTTGTTGTTGTTAGTAAGGAATTGGCTCTTCTCTTAATAGGATGACCCTTGCACACTGGATAGTGTTCCAGATCCCTATCTTTGAAAGCACTTTGGCTAAGCCCACCAATTTGATGCCTTCTGGTAAGGAGCCCCCATTCTCTTTCAGCAGCTGAGCCCTGAGCATGCCTCTCCCAAGCGAAGTTCACTTCTCACACTTTTCCACTGGTGTTAAGAACATAACAATAATACTGTCTATTTATTTGCTTCGGGAAGTTTGTATAGGGCAGCATAACTTTTCTTTTTCAACAGAACACTTGGTAACCTGCATTTTCTCCTCACCCCGTGGTCTTCCTCAGCCCAAGTTAAATGAAAACAGGCCTGTTTAGTGATGCATTTTTAAAAATATTATTATTATTATTATTATTATTATTATTATTATTATTATTTTGCTGAGGAGGCTACACTGGGGTGATAAGGCATTCTCTACCATCACTGGACACCACAGCTAGTGGGTGGGCACAATGCTGCTAAAAGCTTTTACATATTACAGATCCTCAGCACCTTGCATTTATCAACAGTTGTGTGGTAGCATGCCAGGGGATTCACAAGGTGTGGTTATGGGTTTGTTTTCTTCGTTGAATCACAGGACAAGGCTCAGCATTCTTTACTGAGTGGCTTGGAGGACGCACAAGGGGTTGATTCACCTGCTGGTTTATCTCCTGTGTGCCTTTCAGTTAAAAATACAAATTATGGCTATGGTTACAAACCAGACAAGGTAGAACATTTCCTCCTAACAATAAGATTGCCAAATTCTGTGCAAGTAAAACTTGCACAGGAAAGTATATCAGCAACCGCTGGCTGGATCTGAAGTGTGTCCGTTGCTAATATGGCGACACTTCCTGCTCCCTGCCCCTGAACTCTAGAGGAATCATGAAAGATTATTTCATGGGAAGGAATTCTGCTACCACTTATTCTGGTTTTACTGTGGTTTGTGATGCAGTTGGTTAAAGAAGCATGCTGAGTCTTTTCTCACATTTCTGCCAACATTAATTTCCAAGTGGGCTGGGCTATCAGCTTAGCACTTAACACATGCAATTGAGGAGCCTATTCACAATACAAGTCTTGTAGTTTTTCAAGACCTAGCACTCAGCCCAATGTTATCCATGTGCAAAGGAGCATCTTCCAGAGTTAGTACTCAAGTGGCACTTCTCTGAAGATGCCCCCTTGCCCTACATTAAGGTACCATTGAGCTGATCTGGGAGTATACTGTGTTGCCATTATGCCCATTGTTACATTTGGAAATAGATGGGTCCACTCTGCCAACCCTTAGCAGCTTCCTTTGCCTGCATGCAATGGGATATTGCATTGAACATTGGATTTGCTTGTTTTCTGCAGGCAGGCAGGTTCCTAGCAGGCTTGTGTGTGCAAAACACCTGTGCCAAAAGCTCAGTGTCCCTACCATGCAAACAAACAAAGAAGCCAATTATTGGATCAAGGCAATACACTGTATTCACTTCCAAAAAGTAGCAGTAAACGAATGGATACGGTATTTATTTCTGCCTGTAACATAGAAATGGATCTAGCGAAACTCTCATATGAAAAATGGCTTACTTTTCAAGTCTGCTTAATGCTTGCCTTGTCTGGAGCAGAGCCATTCAGCTGTTCCCCTAGCACAGTGATGACAGGTGATGGGAAGTCTGGTGTGCACTCCACTACAAATGCCTAATGCAACTCTTTCCCTCTGAAATCTATGGAGATGGGCTTTACTGTCATCCTGCTTCCATTCATTTCAGCAGGGGTTGCATAGATGTCTCATTTATTTCCCCTAGCATGAGCAGTGAACTTTTGCATTCACTTAAATATGCCTCTATGATTCACATGCAGATGGTTATCTCGCACAGAGCTGCAATTTCTCTTGCTACGTGGACAAAAACCATTTCCTCCCTCAAAATCTGTCAAAGGGTAGTGATTTGAAAAAGTGCACAGATGATGTTGCTGCATATGGCAAACAGGGTTGAAAATTGTTCCCTCCACCCGCCTGTTCGTCCAGCCAAACTTTATTCTTGTGTGAACAGAAAAGCAAGGGAAGGGTTACGCCTGAGCATCTCAGTGATCTTGGAACCAGTGCATTTTCCAGTTGCTCTCCAAGTCAAGTGTATGTACATAGTTTTGTCTTTGTATAGGAGTGAATGTGGTGACAGTCAAACCTGTGATCTTCCAGTATTGTAATTTAACAGATTATGGCTGTATGGGGGGGAAGTAAAAACCAGAACAAAATGTAAATACCTAGAGGAAACACTAAAACTGAATCTCTACATCCTAGGGTTTTTGTACATATTGAAACTGCATGGTATTTAAATTGTCTCTGATGTATGCAGTTTCTTAAAAAAAAATCATTTTAAAAGAAAAAAACATGGTCTTGTTATCTTTGCCTGCTATCGATTCTGCAATTATTTATGATGCACAGCTGCAATCAAATGCCAAGCTGCAGGGAAGCGACATCTAATTTATTTACTTCGAATATGCTGCCTTCCTTCCTGTTTATGTTTCCAGGCCACTAAACAGCAACTTGAGTCTCACTACAAACAATAAACAACAACAAACCAGAATCCACTGAATGCTGAACGACAAAAGGATAGTGGCTAAAAGCCCAAAGGAGCCTTTTTCTGCAGAATTGCTCCCTCTAGTGTGCAGGAAATACAACAAGGAACACAGATAACCAGGAAGTATAAATCAGCATCATTTGAGTGGCTGGCAGAGCAATCCAAACTATAGGAAGCCAGTGTAATATATGCCAAGGTAAATTATGCTGGTGTAATTTACTTACACACCTTTTTTTGATTTAGACACCCTTTTTGCAAGTTACACTGGCTAAATCATGTGACCGAGCCAAAAGGAGCCTGGAATAGGGGCAAGTCTTGCCCTGCTGCCACCACCCACACTGCTTTTTCAGGAATAACTCTGGCTTTGGCTGTGCCAGGATGGAGAGAACCTTATTATCAGTGCTATTTTCCTAGAAAAAGAGCTTCTCTTAGAATGGCAATGGCACCCACCTGAGAGGTGCCAGAGTTGAGCTCTGAGCTCCAGCTGGAAAAAAGGCCCTGCTTCTTCTTCTTATTATTATAACAAGAAAATTTATAATATGTTCTTTCATAAAATGAAAGGACTTGCTTCATTTAGAAAGAAAACCCCAAACACTATAGTTAGTGCGCTGATTCTACTAGGGTTGCCATATTTCAAAAAGTGAAAATCTAGACACAAACGTTGGCAAATATGTTTAGCTTTTTTTTCTTTGAGATTTTGCAAAAAAAGCCAAAAAGTTTCTGAGTATATGGCAACCCTAGATTCTACATAACTAGTTGAGTCTCTACCAAAACGCTTACTTGCTTTCATCACCTCCCACCTTCAAACACGAAACAGAGTTGTTGATGAAAGAACATGCCACAAATTGAATAACACAACGCACGAAAGGAAAATGCTCCCTGCAATCTCATTCTTTGTACATACAACAGGGTGATTAGATATGAACTTTCCACTGACATTTAAATGGCGGCATTTGATTGACTTCTGGACACTGCAGAAGGCTTCTCGCAGCCTTTAAAAAAACATTGATCTAAAAATTTTATTGTTTGTGTGAAAAGTTCAGCACAGCTCGTTTATCTCATCGCATCAACTTCAAGTAGCCCCAGTATGCCACAGAGGAAAAGGTTTGGGGGTTTCTGGGGTTTTTTTTAATAGTCTGGCACCTGAGCTTTAAATAGTGGTTCACAGCTGTGCCTCTCAGCATTCGTGCACTAATTGACGTGGTTGATGGAAGATGGTTAACACCAACATCGGTCAAAAATAAAATAGGGATTTTATCAGAAAGCAACTACTGACCACATTCTCTGCCACATTAAAGTAATCGGCGGTTTAAGCACACTGATTGGGAAGAGCTGAGCATTCTGCAAGACTTGACAGTTTCCCAAATTAATAAAGCAGAAGGCTGAAATGTGTGTGTGTGGGAAGGGTGTCAATATTCTGCTAGCATCATCTAAAATGGGCACAGTTGCTACCTTGCACGCTTCAACTGGTTAACCAGTTAGGATCTGTTACATGGTCTAATATAATAATGGGTTACATAGCACTACTATTGTATGAAAGTACTAACATTCTGAGGAACATCAATATGGAGGTGAGCCCAGAGGACTGGGGCATGATTAAAGTTGACAAGTGGGTGGGATGGTGGAAGAGACTCTTTCCAAACACAAAGGGTGCAGGAAACGTGAGGCTGGTTATCTAGGGCACCCTTCCCCAAGCTGCTGCCCTGCATAAGTTTTGGATTTCAACTCTTGTGCCAGATAGGAGCTGTAGCTCAAACACTGGCAAGGCACACAGGGAGCAAAAGACTCAGGCATAGGGGAAACACTTCTCCTTGCTACATAAGATAAGGAAACAAAGTGGGCGAAGGGAATAAAGGAGCTGTTGGGTGAACATTCCTCTACTTAAGTCCCAACTTTCCACATCACTAGGCATGCCCAAGGCAACTAAATTTTTAAACAATTTAAAATGAAAAGCAAACGATGAACAGCAAAGGCAAAGGAACCTGGCGGTTTATTTTAGTTAAAAGGACATCACATACCAAGCCTGTGAGAATCAATATTTTATTGTCAGTGCTCAACTGCCTACCAGGACTGGAGGGATCTCCCAGGTTGGCTGTTGATGGTTTCACATGCTGGGTGGATCTGAAAAGGGAGTAGAAAACCAAAGTGATCAGGGGATTTGGAGCAACACTGCCAAAATGAAAGGTTGCGTCACCTGAGGAGACTCAAGTTTAGAAACAAGGCAATGAACCAGGGTCATGATGGAGGTGTAGAAAGTGAATGGAGAAAGAGCTTTGCTCCTGCTTCACAATACCAGAACCAGTAGTCCAATGAAGCTGAAGGCTGGGCGATTCAGCACAAGCAAAAAAAGAGGTACTTCATCACACAGTGCATAGCTGAACGATGGAATTTGCTGCCACAAGTTGTGGTAATGACAGCCACCAGATTGGATTGACTTTAGGTAAAGGTAAAGGGGCCCCTGACCATTAGGTCCAGTCACGGACGACTCTGGGGTTGCGGCGCTCATCTTGCTTTACTGGCCGAGGGAGCCGGCGTACAGCTTCCAGGTCATGTGGCCAGCATGACAAAGCCGCTTCTGGCGAACCAGAGCAGTGCACGGAAATGCCGTTTACCTTCCCGCTGGAGCGGTACCTATTTATCTACTTGCACTTTGACGTGCTTTCAAACTGCTAGGTTGGTAGGAGCAGGGACCAAACAACGGGATCTCACCCTGTCGCGGGGATTCGAACCGCCAACCTTCTGATCAGCAAGCCCAAGGCTCTGTGGTTTAGACCACAGCACAACCCACATCCCAGATAAACAAGGTTATTTGGAAACAAATCCAACTCAACTGATATAAATGGGACTCCACTTCTAGGCAAGGGGTCACAGACTTCAAATGATTTAAAACCAACCCTTCTAGATATATTTATACACTTCAAGTCCATCAGATACGGTGGTAGCAATTTTATTGCTCCCCCATCTCCTTTGTTAAAATAATTTTAAGTAGGTTTTGTTGAGGAAGGATGGAAGGACAAAGGGAAGGCAAATGAAATAAAAGTGTACCGTGGGCCGCATGGTCTCAGACTGAGTGGGCAGGGGTCCCACAATGTTTGTGCCACAGCTCAATCGCTTTGCTCACTATTGCATCCGTGTTATCTTGAGGTATCTACAAAAGATAAAAAGAGATACTCAGTTTGAGGTATTCCAGTACTTCAATATCTCAGGCAGCAAACCTAAAGGCAGCTAAAGACCAGTCACTATAGGATTGCTCTTCCAAACTCCTGCCATATCCATTCACGCCAATTGCTAATGCACACACACAGAGCACACTCTTTTGCTTATTCAGTTTCAAGTACAGTCATACCCTGGGTTGCGCACCCCCATGGTTGCGGATGTTCGAGTTAAGAACGCCCCCAAAACCCAAAAGCGTTTCCAGAGCACGTGCAACCCGCACATGACCCCCGGATGCGCAGGACACTTCTGTGCACTTCACACATATGCAGAAGCGCTCAAATCGCGCTACTTCCGATTTTTTCTTTTGGGGGGGTGTTTGTGTTGCGCAAGGAGAACTTTCCTTGCAAAAGAAGGTCCAAGCATGCATCAGAGCACACCTGGAAATCCAGACCGGGTCATCCATATCAAACCATTCCACTCTTTATTTTCCTTTACGTTCCTGCATCAATGATACTCTCTTTTCCCCAACGCAGATAAAAATGGGAGAGAGTGTGCATTGAATGGCCACTCACTCAAATAGAAAAAGATAACCTGGCTTGATACAGTGTTGTCGTCTGTGAACTTGTTTGACCACGTGGTGGATTTGGGGCGGGGGGAGTCACAAGGCCAAGTTAATCCTGCAACCTGCTTAAATGTGGCCAGCGAGTTCTATTTATTTAAAACTTTTATAGCCCATCTTTTCTCGACAAGCCTAAAGTGGCTAACAACAGAAGTTAAAATAAAAACTTAAATGATTCTTAAAAAAAAGATTAACAACAAATAAATAAAAGAAAGCAGCTATAAGGCATTAAAACAGCAGAGAGAGAAAGGAGGGGAACCCACAAAACTGCTGCTAAACATAACTTAACCAAAGCTACTCAGAAAGGCAGTGACTATGGCTCAAAGGTGCTCCTATAAAAAGGAATGTTTTGGCCCATCTTATGGAAATCCATGAGAGAGGGGAGTGTAGCAGGAGGCCCTGTTCAGGTAAGAATGAGTTCCAGAGCCCGGCTCAGCCACTGAGACGATCCTATCCTTTCCACTCAGACATCAAGACAAACCATGGTCTGTTTTTACATCTGAACCTAGATCACTTCACAAGACATGGATACTGAAGCTGCCGTGCAGGCTGTGTTTTGTGCTAAGTTTGGTTTGCTGTTATGTCTGAACTGAGAAACCATTGTGAAAGTCTCTTACATTTTGAAGCTCAAACCAAACTGTGATTAGCACAGATCATGGTTTGATGCAGTGTCTGAACTTTACCTTTTTAAATTACGCAAACTTTTAATTGCAGCACTTGAACACCGGGCAAAATCTCAGTTGGATTTCTCTTGCAATCACCTCTCCCCCCCAAAAAAATCTGATACGCAAGACAAATCCCTTATGTGGGGTCCCCCCCCCGGAGGGGGCACAGTATATTAGTATGCGGAAGAGTACTTACATTTTCCAAAAACTGTTGAATCTTTCCTGCACTATTCAAGGCCATCAACTTCATTTTAAAGGTTAATAAAATCTCAACAGCAACGAAGACAAGAATTTTGCAGGAGCCGCTAATAACTTTGTCCCAAACCCTAGAAAATACAAGAGTCTTAAAAACTGCACGCCTACAATTATTATAGCTATAATAATTTCTATTCAGTACTGAAGTGGGTTTTTTTTTCCTTTCCTGACCAAAATAGTATCTCAGTCATGGCAGGAATGAGACATTTTGCAGCAAATGGCAACTCACACCTCCACCCTCTGGTACAAGATGTAGGGAACACAAGATGCCAAAGTTTGCATCATCACTCCCTATATAATCTTAACTGACAGATTTTAGAATGTCAAAAAGTTCTGACTTGTCAAAACATATTCATGCAACATCCCCGAGTTTGGAGGTGAGGTTATAGGTATCTTGCAGCTAAATCTATATCTTGCAACTCCATCTATAAAAGTACTCTGCCGCATCAGTCAGGGGACACAGGAGTTTGTGGTATTGTGGGTTGTAGGCTAAAGCTGGAAAACAGACTATTTTAAAGGATGCTACAGTGATGGAAGGAAGGAAAGTGCTCACTGGAAGGACAGATCCTGAAGTTGAGACACCAGTACTTTGGGCACTTCATGAGAAGAGAAGACTCCCTAGAAAAGACCCTGATGTTGGGAAAGATGGAGGGCACAAGGGGAAGGGGATGACAGAGGATGAGATGGTTTGACAGTGTTCTCGAAGTGACTGGCATGAGTTTGGCCAAACTGCGGGAGGCAGTGAAAGATAGGCATGCTCTGGTCCATGGGGTCAGGAAGAGTCGGACACGACTGAACAACAACACAGTGATCTGACTGATCCAAGTTGGGCGGGAGGGGAAAGATGCTTACCTTTGTAAGCTGGATTCAGGTAGACAACCCGCAAAACACTTTCTAAACCAAAGATTGTAAGGAAGATGGCTCATTGCTGAACACAACTTCAGATGCGTTAAGAGTCCGCTGTCTTCAAGGTTCAGGTATTGTTCCAAAAGTTTTGGCTGCAGGATAAATGTCAAGAGAAGTGATAAAGTTTATCAATGACCATAAATAAATCTCGCTGTTACAGGTATTTATAGCAGGAAACCACAAGCAGCAAGGTGCCTTAAAAAAAGAAAAAAGATTCAGCATGACACACTGTGAAAAATGCCATGTCAGATAATGTTCTTCAAAGGTCAGATCCAAAATGTAAGGCTCGCTAAACATTTCCATATTCATTGGGTGTGTGAGGCTCCAAAAAGAGTATATAGTCACTGAATAATTTGAGACTTCGTAACAATACAGCAATTCTTAATTTATTAAAAAAAAAAAAAAAAAAAAAGAGGTGGGGAAGGAAACAGCACATACTCGTAAATTGTCATCAACAGGGAGCAACTCTCTGTTTCTACATGCTCTTCAACCCTGTTGGGTGGCTTTCAGCATCTTACATGCATGCTAGAGATTAGCCCACATTCCCAAAACTATAGATTTCAACATGGCAAGTACATGTGTGACATTATAAGCACACCCCTTCCACAAGTAGAAGGAAGTCCAGACTAAATGTAAAAAAAAGTATGGGCTGTCATTTTGACCACAGTAATGTGTGGACACTGAAACAAAAAGCGGGGGTTCGTAAGCAGCACTCGTTCCACATTAACTTCCCATCCAGAAATACTGTATTATTTTGAATGACACTGACACACACACAGTTTACTTCACTTCTGTAAACAGTTCTCTCTGGACACCTTTTGGACAAGGTTAGCAGTTAATTAAACATCTGCTTGTTTATTTTCATTTGTTCGTCTTCAATTATATCTGAACATTTTACTATAAACATGATTTTATTAATAATTTAAAGAAATTCAGATAGGACTGGCACCAATGAGAAAAACTGTAAATTTTCTGTAAATCTGCCTCCTGTTCTCTTTTCCTTAACCTGGATCTTAAATAGATATATCTGAAAAAAATCACTTATTCTTCATTAGTCGAAAGAAATTGACACATGCCCCTATTTCCAAGTGTTGGGAGAGGACATCCCAGGAGGTTCAGAGGGTGACAACACAATAATGGGCCTTTTCTGTGGTGGCTCCCCCACCTGTGGAATGCTCTCCCTGGGGAGGTTCACCTGGCGCCTTCATTACATATCTGTAAGTGCCAGGCAAAAACATTCCTCTTCTCCCAGGCCTTTGGCTATTTGAACTATCTATGGCCTTTTAAACTGTGGGCAGTATTGTTTTTGTTTGTTATTGTGCTATGTGTATTTTTGTGTTTTTAATATTGTAAACAGCATTGTGATCTTCGGATGAAGGACAGTATAGAAAGTTATAACAACAACAACAACAACAACAACAATCAATTAAACAATCAACCTAAGGAAAGTTCAAGCCAAAGTGTTTTCCTATCAAATTTTATTTATAGATGTTGCAGAAATTATTTCTACAAACTTCTCTTTCTATTAAAGAATGGAGCCTGGCATACGGTTTGCATGGGAGTAGAAAGGAATGAAGGCGGTTCTGCAGTAATTTGCATCACTGCTGTTGAGAAACAAGGGAATGGCCTCATTCATTCTGCTAAAGGGCAAGCCTAGGACTCTTAGGCAGGGTGGATTTGATTTAAATCAAATAAATTTATATCATGATTTAAATCACTAGTCAGTAAGACTTGATTTATTTTATTTTTTCATTTTTTATTTTTTACAGAAAGAATCAATCTTGCTGGTATAATCTTAATATTTACAACCAGATGAAGATTTCATTTTTGGAATAATAAATTTTCAGAGTAGTTTTTACAGTTATATCAAAAATTACTGATTTGGTTATACTATTAGAAATACATAGACAGATGATTATGAAATTATTGTGAGGTTTAATAAGTTTATATTTGGACAACTTTAATAATAATAATAAATAATAATAATAATAATAATTTATTATTTATACCCCGCCCATCTGGCCGGGTGTCCCTAGCCACTCTGGGCGGCCTCCAACAAATACCAAAATACAATACAAAGTCACAAATTAATCTGCTGTACTTTATTGGAAGGAGAAAAATAATCATTTCCTTAAGAGCAATGTAAACAATTTATTTAACTAAAACAATAACATTATAGCATATGCATCCATGTTTGTTTGATGTGGTTAAACGGGTTTTTAAAAAACCATCTTAAGACTGAGTTTTAGCACACATGAAAAACTTAAAACAAATCCTTATTTCCCGATGAATAGCCTTTGGACTATAATGTAACTTAAATAGAAAACGATATTTAGAAAGATTTTTCCTCCAAAAGCATTTTATTTTAAAAATCCAATTTAAATTTTAAAAAATCCAAATTAAAATTTAAAAATCCGATTTTTTTTTAAATTTAAAAAATCATTGATTTTTATCTACCTTGCTCTTAGGGGAACGAAGCAATGCAGCTTCCTGCCTTCAGTCAGTAAATGTTAGGCTACACCTAACCAAGGGAAGCAGAGACTAGAGTATGCCTTCTCTATCTGTCACAGCATAATCTACATCTTTCTTCATGCCCAGTTTTGCCACCCCTTTCCACATATTCAGTAGTATCTGGTTTTGCTGCATTTTCCATTGCAGGCACTCCCTGGAGGACAGGGAGATGCACTGCGTCACAAAGCCTTCACTAGCAAAAGACAAGAAGTTGGCGGCCGGTTATTAACTACAGTTGTACCTCGTGTTGCATAACCTCCAGCTTATGGAATCTTTGGGTTACGGCCACGGCAAACCTGAATTGGGTTTGCCACTCGCGCATGCACAGAAATACTCTGCGACACCACGCAGAAGTGGACCTCCAGTTACAGAATTTCCGGGATACGGCCGGGCCTCCAGAACTGATCCCGTTCATAACTGGAGGTACCACTTTACACACAACTGAATATATGCCAAAACCTTGATTGCATTCCTTGTCATCAGCATTCCAATCCCCGTGATATTTATTAGAGGTCTGTTGGCCACGTTGGCTGGGAGATGGGAGGCTAGCCACATCTCTAGGGCTACAGATTAGTCAACCCTGAGCTACCCACTAGTCACTGCACTTCTGTTCTAGAAACTTGCACTGCATTTCCTTCATCCCCTCCAAAAAAGAATCCAGAGCATAATTCAGTTTCCAAGTCCACACAGGATATTTGTGCAAGAGCCTGTCAGAAAAAGCAGCAACATAGAAGACGGTGTTTGGTACAACTTCTCTACCTGTATTTTCACTATTCTGTTCCTGTGTGGGATGAATAGATATGTATGCATATAATATTCTTACCAGCTGTGGTATTGAATCCTTGTACTTATTGTTCAACTGGTTCACAAAGCTACTGATGAGCCAATAACAATCAATGTGATCTTCTACCATTTCTTCCATAGCTTTAGCAATGGCAAGGAATACCTCGTCCTCGGCTTCCTGGAAAGCAAAGCAGCCACGGCATGGGATTATCAAGAGGCCACACATGCACGGAACAGCATTTTCCAGTCAACTTTGTTATTTGACAACATATAGTAATTTTGCCCCTCTGTTGTAAGGTTCTGCTATGTGCTAAAGCATGGGTGACAAAGTTGTGGCACATCAATATGTTTCTGGACTACAACTCCCATCATCCCTGGCGACTGAATGTGCTGGCTGAGGTTTATGAGAGTTACTCCAACACCAGCAACATCTGGGGAGCCATAGGTTCCTTATCCAAGTGTTATAGAGGGCTAATTATACCTTCTCCAGGGAATTGCTTCCCATTCAAGGTCACCATACTGAGGGATACAGTGAGGGGGGGAAAGTAACTGATCCCCTGCTAAATTTGCCTGTTTGTTCTCTGACGAAGAAATGACCAGTCCATAATTGTAGTGGTAAGTTTATTGTAGCTGTGAGAGACAGAATAACAACAGGAAACCCCCAGAAACTCAGAAGACAAAAGTTAGAGATTGATGTGCATTAATAATGAGTGAAATAAGTATTTGATCCCCTATCAACCAGCCAGATGTCAAGTTACCTGGTATCTTCACTGTATGTAACGAGCTGAGATTAGAAGCACCTGCTGTAAAGGAGAGGTCTTACCTGTAATCCCAGCTCGTTACAGTACCTGTACAAAAGACACCTGTCGACAGAAGCAATCAATCCAGCAGATTCCAAAGTAGCCATCATGACCAAGACCAAAGAGCTGTCCAAGGATGTCAGGGACAAGATTGTAGACCTGCACAAGGCTGGACTGGGCTACAACACTATTGCCAAGCAGCTTGGTGAGAAGGTGACAACAGTCGGTGCAATAATTCGCAAATGGAAGAAACACAAAATAACTGTCAACCTCCCTTGGTCTGGGGCTCCATGCAAGATCTCATCTTGTGGAGTTGCAATGATCATAAGAATGATGATGAAGCAGCCCAGAACTACACGGGGGGAACTTGTCAATGATCTCAGGGCAGCTGGGACCATAGTCACCATGAAAACAGCTGGTAACACACTACGCTGTGAAGGACTGAGATCTTGCAGAGCCCGCAAGGTCCGCGTGCTCAAGACAGCACATGTACAGGCCCGTCTGCAGTTTGCCAATGCACATCTGTATGACCCAGAGGAGAACTGGGTGAAAGTGTTGTGGTCAGATGAGACCAAAATCGAGCTCTTTGGCATCAGCTCAACTCACCGCGTTTTGAGGAGGAGGAATGCTGCCTATGAACCCAATAACACCACCCCCACCGTCAAACATGGAGGGGGACATATTATGCTTTGGGGGTGTTTTTCTGCTAAGGGGACAGGACACCTTCACCCCATCGAAGGGACGATGGAGGGGACCATGTATCGTCAAATCTTGGGTGACCACCTCCTTCCCTCAGCAAGGGCATTGAAAATATGTCAAGGATGGATATTCCAGCAAGACAATGACCCAAAACACATGGCCAAGGCAACAAAGGAGTGGCTCAAGAAGAAGCACATTAAGGTCCTGGAGTTGCCTAGCCAGTCTCCAGACCTTAATCCCACCGAAAATCTGTGGAGGGAGCTGAAGGTTTGAGTAGCTACACATCAGCCTCGAAATCTTACTAACTTGGAGAGAATCTGCAAAGAGGAGTGGGACAAAATACCTCCTGAGATGTGTGCAAACCTGGTGGCCACCTACAAGAAACATCTGACCTCTGTAATTGCCAACAAGGGTTTTGCCACCAAGTACTAAGTCATCTTTTGCAAAGGGATCAAATACTTATTTCACTCATTATAATGCACATCAATCTCTGACTTTTGTCTTCTGGGTTTCTGGGGGTTTTCCTGTTGTTATTCTGTCTCTCACAGCTACAATAAACGTACCATTAAAATTATGGACTGGTCATTTCTTCGTCAGAGGGCAAACAGGCAAATTTAGCAGGGGATCAAATACTTTCCCCCCTCACTGCATTTTCTCAGCAACCCAATCCTACTGTGGCTGCCTACTTTCAGCTTAGATGTCTGCCACGCTTGCCACTAACTACAAGGGAAATTCATTCTGTAACATGCCCTAGATCAGGCATCCCCAAACTCGGCCCTTCAGATGTTTTGGGACTATAACTCCCATCATCCCTAGCTAACAGGACCAGTGGTCAGGGATGATGGGAATTGTAGTCCCAAAACATCTGATGGGCCGAGTTTGGGGATGCCTGCCCTAGATGGTAACAGAACGTGCTTTCCCTAAGCCCTGTTTACAGTATCTCTGGTTAAGGCTGAATTTGACCTCTCAAGATACTGCAGTTCATGTGGCCACTATACAGTTTCTTCACTCTAGCAGAATTTCAGATGGAAAAGATTTGGACCTTCATACAAAGGAGTATTGTCGAGGGCAAATTTCAGCACGACTGACCGAAGAGAGAGATGGATTCCGAGGAAGCTTTCCCGTCTCCAGCTGGTATATCCGGAGGAAAACTTCAACCTGTGGGGTAGAATCCTTGATAAAGCGAATTACTCGGAGCGCATGGTGCACATCCTTATACTGCTCCTTTCGGCATCGCATCACAAACCCGTGAGATTCATGGTGAGGAGGAAGAATTCCTGGAAAAAGAAGAGAGAGAAAGGAGAACTGGGTCTGCATGTACTTGCAAGTTCTGGTGGAAGGTTAGATCTTCTGACAGGACTTGTTGTTTTTCTCTGATCAACTAAGTACTATGAGCCCTGGATATAAGGAATGCTCATGAGCATGGGCACACTAACTAGCCCTGTCCCCGATGTCTTGCAAAGGCTTCTTCAATGGAGCATTCAAAGCGTGAATTGGCTTTCCTTAGCATTACAGTAAGCATATGTCCAAAGCTGCCCTTATGTTTCTAATGAAGAACCTGCTTTCCCCATATCATCTTACCTAGAAGCACCTTCCACACAAGGATCCGATACATGGATGGGAGAGGAAACCTCTGACTGAATGTGCAAAGCTTCTCAATATCTGTGAAGGGGGGGTTTAAGAACAAAGACCATTTTAGAACTCGAATGGTGTTATGAAGCATCTCTGTTCTCAGCAACCGACACCAACCAGGACACATCTGTAAGTGCACAGCACCAATCATGCTTCTAGGAGGCATCAAAGAATCATTCGGGTTTTTCAACGTTAACAAACCCAATTTAAAACACGTGCTTTTTCCACTTTCAGTCCTTTTGCAAAATGAAAACCTAGCAGCAATATTCAAAAGATTTTAAGGGGTAAAATAGTTCGTAAGTGTTTTTGGTTGATTCATCAGCTGCTGTCAATTAAAGGTAAATAAATTTGAAACCACAAAATGGGTGCCTTTTTGAAATACAGTGGTAACTTGGTACTCGAATGGCTTGGCTCCCGAACAAATGAACTCCTGAAAGCTGCAAACCCCGAAGTAAGTGTTCCGGTTTGCAAACATTTTTTGGAAGCCAGACTTGAGTGTAGGAAGCTTCTGCAACAAATCAGAAGCCGTGCCTTGGTTTTCGAACAGTTTCGGGAATTGAACAGACTAAGTTTGAGAACCAAGGTACCACTGTACTGGTTAAGTGTAACAAATCAATGATAATTGAACAAGCACAAAATTAGTTGATTTTAAAATGAAGCCATTTTTAGTGTATGTGCATATGTGTGTGTGTATTTATACATATACACATTAAATACATATATATACTGTTTATACACACATACATATATTCATTCTCAAGTTCAGTAACCCAATAGAACTAATAACTAGTACAGTACCTATTTTTAAATAAAGAAGTATCCCCCAGGGATGTGAAATCTGTGACTGGACTACAACTCCCATAATCTCTGACCAGTGGTCATATTGACTTGGGCAAATGGGAACTGGAGTCCCAGAGCAGTTGGAAGTTGCCCACTCCTACTGTACTACCACACAAGTCATGGCTTCACCCAAAGAATCCTGGGAACTGTAGCTTGGTAAAGGCACTGAAAATTGTTAGGCGTCCCATATTCCTCATATTGTTATGTTATATTACTATTTACATAGCATCTCTCAGTTTTTTTAAAAAAAATTAAGGCAGGTAACAAAGAATAAGCACACAAAATTGAATACAAACAATAAACATTGTAACAATTCAAAACAAAAAGTAGCTTATCAAAAGCATTAAAAACCAAATACATTTGGCTTCCTGAAAAAGGGCCAAGGGCAGTTCCCACCAAAAAAAAAAATGTTGGAAAGAGCAAGACAAACAAACTGCAGTTCCTAGGATTCTTTGGGAGGAGTCAGGACTGTTTAAAGTGGAAGTACACTGCTTTAAACGTATAGTGCTGATAGGTCCAGAATCTCTTTCCATACAGTTCTCTCAGGGAAAGCTGGAAACAGAGGAGAGACCATTCACATTAAGTCTTAGGTTACGCTCCACATGTTGTAGGTGCATTCACTCACACACAAGCGTGTGTGCATCTATTCCATTCCCAAAAAAAGGCATCGCATAATCTTCAGTTCATACAAAATATTCTGCTTTAGAGGGAAATGAGAAATGTTTCCATGCCCTTGTGGGTAGAATATACAGACTGAGGCAGTGTGTAAGCCAATCTGGGAAGAAAGCAAAAGTTACTCAGGCATTGGGATAGACAAATCTGTCAATTTTAGTTCCCTCAATTTGTCATTTTTCCAGTCTTGAATTCAGTTCTTCACATTTCTGCTGCAATTTGTGATTTTTTTTTTAATTAAAAACATTCCCTGTGAAAATTCAACATTTTGGTGCAAATTTCTCCTAATGAAAACATACATGCAGTTTTGCATGGAATCTTCTCTAATATGCATTTTTACACACACTGCAAATTTTGACAGGTGCTATGTGTTTCAATTCACATATTGTTTTGGAAAGTGCAAACTTGATAAGTTTGCCTTTAAATGAGAAGCAAGCCTCACTGGGTCAAACGGGCTTTTCCTTCAAGTAAACATGCACAGGCTTGCAATTAAGTGAACTCAAACAGAATGTGTGAAAAAAAAATGGTCTTCTACCAAGCATACCAAGCCGATCATCTTTCAGAAGAATTTCCAATGATTTCTTTTCTTCAACACCACGAAATCCTACTTTTTCATAATACACCGATCGGAAATTTCTCTGAGGATCCTCAGCCATGTTTCAGTCTGGGGGAAAAACACATAATTAATCATGATGGCTTGCAAAATAATAATAATATAGTATTATTATGACTGCAAAACAATGAAAAGTGCAGTGTTCCTCTTTCAGAGCTTCAACAGTGCCGTTTACACTCTTCCCCATAGTTTTCAGGCTCCCTTTCTTGGACCAAACTCCCCTCTATGACCACTACAATGCAGGAATATTTTACATATTGTAAACATACTTAGAAATAGTTACAGGTGGGTAGCCGTGTTGGTCTGAAATAGTCGAAACAAAATAGGAAACTTTAATGATTATCTGCGCTGTTTTAAATTGCATTTTGTTTTAATCTTGTATATCGCCTTGAATTTTTATACAATACAGTGGTACCTTGGGTTACAGACGCTTCAGGTTACAGACTCTGCTAACCCAGAAATAGTACCTCGGGTTAAGAACTTTGCTTCAGGATGAGAACAGAAATTGTGTTCTGGCGGTGCAGCGGCAGCAGGAGGCCCCATTAGCTAAAGTCGTACCTTGGGTTAAGAACAGTTTCAGGTTAAGAATGGACCTCCAGAAGGAATTAAGTTCTTAACCCGAGGTACCACTGTATATGGTTTTAATTTTGTTTAAAATGTATGCGCTGCTGTGTTGTTAATTGCTTTTACTATACATCACCTTGATACAATTGTATGGAATGTAGCTAATAAAATATTATTAATTTTTTTTACTAATATTTTATTTTATGGCATTATAAAAATACTTTTGTGTGTTTATAAATACACAATTTGAAGCTAGAAACTTCCTGAACAGGAGCCATATGCAAAAGCAGTCTGTTGCAGCAAAAACAAAGAGTTTTTGTCACCTTAAAAGGCTACTCATTTTATTATAAGTTTTTGGGTTCTAAAGTAATGCAGATCCTAGTCCACAAAGGACTAGATCATCATAAATGTGCCAGAATGCAATCCTGACCATATCTATTCAGACGTAAGTCCTGTGGAATTCAATCAGGCTTACTCTCAAGTAAGTGGGGTTAGGATTGCAGCTGCACAGAGCAATCACATCCAGGCAGCCGCCAAACGTGAGTGTTATGTCAGCCTGGAGCATGTGTGTGTGTGTGTGTGTGTGTGTGTGTGTGTCGGTGTCGCAGCCTAGGTCTTTTAAGGTGCCACAGGGCACTTTATTATTTCAAAAGCTAAAAGAGTTCTCATTTCCATTATATGCTACAACACTCTTCTCTAAAAGACTACATATCTGAGTGTAAAGCGCCTTATCTCCTCTGTGTTAAAATTCCAGAAGATTAACAACGTTTGGATGTTTTTTGGGGGGAGAACAGTCCCCTGGCAATTTACCGTAAGTTTACAATTTCATAATGGCGTAATCGTTTACAGGCAAATGGTGCATTGCGTGCATGGAGCTTATTTAATGAATTTGCCAACATGAACAGTTAACATGTTTAAATGTCTGTTTTCAACAAATCTGAGGCAAAGTTTATTAACAATCTAATGCAAAATGGCCATTCCCTCCACACTGCAGAAAAGCTCACTAGCTTCTTAAAACCCTCCTCACTTATTTCCTCAGAAGAGAAACAATTTAGCTAATATCCATCTACAAAAGGTTGATACGTAAAATATAATAATCATGAAAGTAAGTACTGTATAAAGGAGATGCTAGACACTTTTGAATCTCTGGCTCCAGGATAGGGAAGTGGGGAATGGAGGAACTGGGAGGCTATTTGGAGGATGAGGAGTGGTGAGAGAAGATGGGTTTGTAAACACTTGGTAGTAGTGCAATACCAGATATATTTGCAAGAGAATATACAGTATTTGCAAGAGAAGACATTTAGGTTTGAAAATGTGGCCAGTGGCTCAGTGGCAGAACGTTTGCTTTGCAAGCAGAAAATCCCTGGTTCAGTCCCTAAGCATCTCCAGGTACTGCAGGGGAGACCTATGTCCGAAACCCTGGTCCCTGCCACTCAGAATATGAGCTAGGTGGGTCAAATGCCTGACAGTGCAGCAAAACTGTCTGAATCATAGGATCACAGAACTGTAGAGCTGGAAGGGACCACAAGGATCATCTAGCCCCACCCCCTGCAAGGTAGGAATCTTTTGCACGGCTTGGACTAAGACCTGAAAAGTCTGGGTTTGAATCCCTACTCAGCCATGAAGCTCACGGAGTGACCTTGGGCCAGTGGCTGCTTTCCTCTCAGCCTAACCTACCTCACTGAGTTGTTGTGAAGATAAAACTGGGTGCGGGTGGGGAGGAGGGAGAACCACCACGTCCCCCACCTTGAAGGAAATGGTGGTATGGAAATATAACAAACGGATGAATGAAAGCTGAGAGTATAGGAAGCAAGGGGCGTCAATACGCTACAGGAGATGAGGGAGTGCTGGAAAAAAATACTGTATAGACGATGGTGGGGAGAGAGAAGCAGGTAAGCAGGCGGCGCCGGCGGCCCAGAAATGGCACGTGTGAACGGGGAGTTGACAAGAACGGGTGGCTAGAAGGTGCACTGCACATGAGAAGGGGGAGAGAGCGAGGAGGGCTGGAAAAAGCGGCGGCCAGCTTGGGCACAACAGGGAGGGAGAACCCCGGGCCACTGCTATAGGAACCGGCTGGGTGAGGTGGGTGCAGAAAAGGGAGGCGGCAGTCGAGGGTCGTCAGGAAAGCGGAGAAGGAAGCATGGAAAGGGGGCGAGGTGGGAGAAGGACCTCGGGCGCCCCGCCGCCTCTCCCAAGCCGGCGCGCAAACCTGCCTGTGCAGAAGGGGCCGGCGGGCAGCGCGGAGCTCGCTTTCTGCCAGGGCCGCCGCGACCGGCCATGCGGCGACGACGACTCGGCGCGAGGGAGCTCCGCCCGGCTCGGCCCGCGCAGCCGCCGGCCCGCCCAGCCAAGGGGTGGGGAAGGGGAGGAGGAAGAAGCCGCGGCGGCGGCCTCGGAGGCCCTAGAGACGCTTGTCATTCCCAACCCCGAGGCGCGAGCGCGGCGCAAATTGGTGCGTCGTGCGTATTCCCAACTTGGCGTGCGTAATATTGCTGCTGGGATTTTGTTACTAGAAACGCGTCGGACTGAAACAGCCTCATCCGACCTAGGAGCCTTCAACTTGTAGTCGCCAAAAATCTGGAGGGCACCAGGTTGGGGAAGGCTAGACTAAAGGATATCGGTTTAACTAATCATTTTAGTGGCCTGCTATTTCCACGGTGTAAGTTTAAACCTGCTTATTTATGAGTAAATCCTACCTAGTGCAATGGTATTTACTCCCAAGGAGTAAAAAGTGGACCACTTTTTAACTGTGTTCTAGACAGCAAATTAGGATTTCAGGTCGCTTGCCCTACCTAAAACTACCCACCCGATTTTGCTAATACCACTGGTCCCAGCAACACAACGAGCAAAAGTGGCAACCCAAACTATAAGGACACCAGTCACACTGACAGTTTACCAAGTGGATCTCAGTTCTGTTACAAGCTGCATTGCTGCTGAAATTTAACCATCTGCAGCACAGCCCTAAGCAACCTTTCCTGGGGCTGGCTGGGCAAAGCCTGCTACAGCTGTATGAGACTCTTCTCTCTATGTATATGAAATGTCTCCGACCCATAGAAGCCCATCTAGTTAGGCCTAGATGCTGTTTTGGGGAGACTGCTTGATGTTTTATAATCCATGTCCAGAGTTTGGATACCAAGACAGCAGTGCTAAGCACACGGGGGGGGGGGGGGCTTATTTGGATACCTAAAGCTGCAGTTCTATATAACGCTTTCCTGGGAAATAAGCCCAATAGGTTTTCCTCTACTTCTTAGCAATCATGAATAGTACTGCCCTGTAAATAAGAGGCCCAGTGATTGGCTATTCTTAAACGTATTATTATGTTTCAGAAAATAATCCTGTCAGTCTTCATTTTACTTTATTTTTAAAAACAAAACTGCTACATTCTTTTTTTTTACAAAAAGAGCTGGGGTTGTTCTGTACATTTTGCAGTTTATGACGCTTTTGCTTGAAAGAGACAATAGGTGGCAGACTTGGATCAGCTTTTCTTAAGTCTACAATGAACAGAGCATGTTTAGGTGGCAGCTGTTGCTCAACCCATTATGGACTCCTCCTGCTGTAAGAAACAGGTTTTACTGGTGTCACAGGATTCATAGGCTGGCACCCAAAGAGCTGCTTAGGCATGCCTAAAAGGTAAAGGGACCCCTGACCATTGGGTCCAGTCACGAACGACTCTGGGGTTGCGGTGCTCATCTCGCTTTACTGGCCAAGGGAGCAGACTTTTTCTGCAGACATTTTTTTCTGGGTCATGTGGTCAGCATGACTAAGCCGCTTCTGGTGAACCAGAGCAGCGCACAGAAACGCCGTTTACCTTCCCGCCGGAGCAGTACCTATTTATCTACTTGCACTTCAACGTGCTTTCGAACTACTAGGTTGGCAGGAGCAGGGACCGAGCAACGGGAGCTCACCCTGTCGTGGAGATTCAGACCGCCGACCTTCTGATCAGCAAGCCCTAGGCTCTGTGGTTTAGACCACAGCGCCACCCGCATCCCTTAGGCATGCCTATGTACATCTAATAGGTTGAGGAGGTTTTTTGGGGGGAGGGATTTCACAACCCACTGGGGGCAGGGAAGAGGGAGACACAGTGCTATCCTTATTTTCAAACCTGGTTTGGGAGAGGAATAATCAATAAATGCAAGCCCCCCCAGTACGCATAGAAATAGGTGCACCTGGTACAACTCAAATTAACCCTCATATTTTTAGTTTAGAAGTTCCTGACAGAGAGGCA
This sequence comes from Lacerta agilis, assembly GCF_009819535.1. Classification (NCBI taxonomy): domain Eukaryota; kingdom Metazoa; phylum Chordata; class Lepidosauria; order Squamata; family Lacertidae; genus Lacerta; species Lacerta agilis. Next base: position 26,589,445 of record NC_046318.1, read on the forward strand.
TTATTCTGCCTTAGTGGCAGAATAACATGGCAGCCCATCCAGAAAGTTATTAAACGGTACAGAAAGATATTCCAGACAAAAGAGAGAAAACATAAAGGTGGATGAAATTCAGTCCCAAAGGACACCCTGTAATCTGCAGCTGAAGCCCAATCTTAAACATGCATACCTGCAGCTAAATCACATTGGAATCAATAGGACTCATTTTTCAGTGAACACTGGTATGGACTGGGCTGTAAGAAGTATTGCCACATTTCCCCATCCCCTTGAGAAAAGGCCCCAAGCTTTCAACAACTGCATAATGGGTAGGAGAAATGGCTTTGTCCAGCAATGCATGTAGGGAAAAACTGCCTATTATGCAGCTTGTTAAAAGCTCAGAAACTATATATATATATATATATATAATGGGTTTGGAAGATAATGGCAGCTAAGATTTAGGTTTGCCACCCCAGTGCAATATATATATTAGCTGCCATTATCTTCCAAACCCTGTCTACTCAGATAATATTTTATTATAATTTTATAGCCACATACATTACTGTATGCTTCTGTTGTGGCCACATCTTTATTCATTTCTGTACTAAGAGCAAGTACGTGTTTGTGTGTGTGTGTGTGTGTGTGTGTGTGTGTGTGTAAAATAAAAGGGTGAAGCAAGGTTAACTTCATCACACACAATCCCTTCGGATTTGCTCTCATTTCTGGCTAGTGTTCTCCTCCTAATTAGCTCCTAATTAGGTAATTGGGCCTGGTTCCACACAGCCCCTCTGGCAACTTTCTCCAAGATGAAGCTGCCTCTTCCTGTATAGACTGAGGGTGTTTTTGCAGTTCCACAATCTGAATTTTGCTGTTCACATCCAGAGCAATTCAATAAACAATTCAATTTTTTTAAAAAAAAAACTCCATTTCCTAGAATACAGTACAGTATAACTAAAACATTAACTCATATGCAGGCAGCATGGGAGCTGCTTTAAGTGTTGTATATGAAGAAAACATACAGTACTAATGTCTGTACCACTGTAAATAAAGGTGTTAAGCCAAGGTTTAAACTATAAAGGATATCATGAGTTTTAGTTCCAAAAATAGGATGTGTACTGTACACTGAGCTGTAATCGTCTAGGCATTACAACCTTAAATTGGTTTAATACTCATTACCCCACTTCCCAGGGAACCTTAGAACTACCCTTGTGAGGTAGGTCAGGCCAAGAGACTGTGGCTGACCCAAGGTCACCCAATGGGCTTCCTGGCCGAGTGGGGATTTGAGCTGAGGCCACCCAGATCCTAGTCCAGCACTCTAACCACTGTAACACACTAGGCTAGACTTACTAGTGGGGATGTAATGTTTTCTACCTGCATGCGAAAATTAATTGGCAGGAGAAGATGATGCATGATTTACTGAGTTCAGCTACAGTGATGCTTAAACTAGTTGCCCATTTCAGGTGTATTTACAATTCTGGATGTTCAAAGTCTGAAGAGCCAGTGGGTATTGCATACCCTCCAAGTTTCCCTATTTTCCAGGGACAGGTTTGGAATTGCAAAAGGCCATCTTGGCTTCTGATCAGATCCCAGAATGTCCTTATTTTCCCCGCCAAGCTCGGGGAAAGAGGATGAGCCAGCTCTTTCCCCGAGCAATGGTGGCAGAGAGCATCCTGTTGCCGCTACATGGCTGCCACTGCTGGCCTCCTTCCCTGAGCAGCTCGTAGTGGCTGCTGGACAAGGAGGAAAGGCTGTTGTTGGCATGGCCCAACCTTGCGTGACGCACCAGCCCCGAGGTGCTGGCAGAGAGCAGGGCCACCCTAGGTGAGAAGAAAGGGGAAGCGGAGCAGAGTGCAAGAATCATCTGCGTCCAATCTGGAACCTTTCTAAAATTTATTTATTGGTGTGTGTTTCTTTTTGTAAATCTACCAAAGAATTAAATAAAATCGGGGATAATTGCCTTTTTCAGGGCAGTGGAGCGTGTGTGTGTGCTGTGTCCCATTAGTGTGGTGGAAATGGTCTGAGGGGACAAAAATCGGGGGCAGAAGAGGGTCGGTTGTGGGGGAGTGATAAATGTCCCCATTTTCACCTGAGGAATGTTGGAGAGTATGGCATTATGTAGTCGTTAAAGAGTGTCGGACTAGGACCTGGGAAATAAGGATTTAAATCATTGCTCAGCCAGGAAGTTCACTGCTTGACTTTGAGCCACTCATGATCTCTGGGCCTAATCTACCTCACAGAGTTGTTGCTGTTTGTGAAACCTAGCTGCAGACTCCTCTTGCTATCTGCCTTTCCTAGCCCAGTTACTTCCACTCACCAGATTACTTCCTGTGCCCAATGCGGGAAGACCAAAACACATCAACAGAAAAAAGGACACACACCCCTTTCACTGGCACACAGGTCTCCCTCCCTGCCAGCTGGCTCCTAGAAAATGTCACTGGCTTTTAAGGTTTACAGCTATAGTTATCTGCATAGTCAGGCAATTGACCCATGTAGCTCAGGACACTAAAAGGCAATGAGTATCCCAAAGCTATATTGTGGGATGGCAGAAACTGAGCCTGGGGTCCTTTTGCATGTGAGGATATAACCATTATAAATCATAGACTTTGTTTTCATTATGTGGAACTCTTTGTGTTTTTCCAAGACTCATTCCTCCAAACGGTAGCATTTTCCAGTGAACTGGAATACCAATACTTTTTGGATGTCCCCGTTTGCCAATGGGAATCTTGTAGGCTACTAGAGGTAGAAAAATAATTCATTGGAATACTCCATTTCAAATGCATTTTCCCACCATGCCAATAGGAGCAGCCCAGCTTGCAGAAATTAAGCAGCTGAAACTTTCCTAATCACTTTGCCTCTGTGCTGGAAAACAAGCCATTCACTAGTTTAATTTTTTGTAAGCTACTCTGAGGGGGACATAAGCCCTGCCCCCAAAGTTGGCAACTGAAGGTGCTGGTTAGGGTGGCCAGATGGAGAAAGGAGAGAATTGGCCTGCACAATTGAGCCCTGTTCTCATGCTGATGTTAGTAGAGGAAGAAACAATTCCCAAGTGCACAAAACAACCAGAAACTGCCATTAAAGGTAGACCCTAGACATTTATTTACTTTTTAAAAAGTCAACCAAGTAGCAAATTGGACAGGAAGGCTAGTTTGGGTCTCCTGCAGTAACTCTGGTCACATTTCAACCAAACGCTCAGCTGTGCCTTATTGCAATTGCTTTCTTCATCTTCACACACATCCAAGGCAGCTTACAACATACATTTCAATAATATTAAGATTAAACCTGATCAACAAGAACAGTAGAAGATTTAATTTGCTTACATGTTATTCCAACACGTTCCATGCTACTGACAGACGCAGAGCTCCCTTCTTTTTTTGGAGTTTCTCATACCAGCTGGATTGACCTTATGGGGGTTTGTTATCACACTCCTTTTCTGGTACTGCAAAGACTGGCTTCACGTTCCTTCCCATTGTGCAGAGACCGAATTCAGCAAGTCAAGGAGTTACCTATGGGCCCAGTGCTGTTTTCTCTCCATCTGATGGCCTTGGTGATTACAGAATTGCAGTTAGTAGCTGGAGGTGGGAGGCATTTGTGTATCAGCTGAAGCTGAACAGAGGCACAATGGAGAAAGGCTACTTCCTCTCCCTCTGATTAACAGCTTGGCACCAGCAGCTGAAGGTTTATCTCCACACTGTGAAAAAAAAATCCTGCTTTTTGCCTGTTGTGTTGGTGTTAAAGACACATGAGCAGGCAATTTTCTTTCCTGGTTTGTTGGTAATCCCACCAGTAACTGTCCATATATCTTCCTTTTTTAAAAAAATTAATAGAACCATATACACACACCTCTACACTTTGATAACCTTATGCCAATTCATCTGTCATTGTTTTTAGCATTTTTGTTGTGTCCATGTTTACTGGCCGTACTGCAATTGTATGCTATCCATACAGCTGCATCCCCAGCACTTGTTTTTATTATGTTACCCCAGGATTCTACTGAGAGTTAATGAGCTCCCGCCTCAAATATTAAAGGAGCCTTTGAATTAGCACAGAAAGATTGGCTATAAATATCCATACTGGCCATTGCAGGAAAAGTGTTGTGGAAGCATCTGCAAGTGTGTCTGCTTTCTCCAGCTTGAGCCCCTTTGTTGGCAAGAAAAGCTCTGTTTGGAAAGCTGATTGGGGATGGCAATCAACTTTATTTGGAGCACCTGTAACCCCTGGCCAAGTAGAGAGGCTCCCAAACCCCTTTCCTTAGGAAAGCCAGTCTCTTCCGCCCCCCGCCTCGCTTAAGGCAACAGCCAGCCAATATATGAGTCTGTATCTTATGCCTATTTGCATGCCTCAAAACCAACATACCTCACCCTAAGAAATATGTAAAGGTTTTGAGCATTTCCAGACAACCTGTTTATAGTGAGTGTTTATGCCACTTTGTTTGTGAGGAGGTTAGACAATGGATCAAGCAACCATAATCCCACACTTTCCAACACATTTCCTCATCAGCTTCCTTATCATAAAACGTCAAATCTTTGGAGGATGTGGTTTCTTTTCACTAATATGCATATCTTTGTGCACACTTCCCCCTAATGCATGTTATTTCTGTACACTGTTTTGGTTGGAGAAGTGTGAATTTTGAAAGAAAGTTGTGTTTTGATTCACGTATGCATGTTTTGATATGAAAATGAATTGGGTAGGTTGGTGTTAAAATGCAAACTGAACTAATTCCCCCCCCCATCCTCTTTTCTGGGTAACTATGATGTTTCTGGGAGTCTTCTGTGCCTGCCCAGTTTAGCCTACAATCAGAGAATCCTGGAACGTGCTAGAAAAAAGTGGCAACTCTTTAAAAGAAGGCAAATGCCTGGCAAAATTAGTTCCAAATCAAGCAATGGAAACCTCAATTGGGTTCTGGGCTAAGTCAAAACACAATCAATGTCTCTTGTTCTATGAGCTCAAGTTTTAGCTCAGTAAACCTCTCTAATGGCACAGCTGCTTTGCTCCATGTTGAGGAGGTAATTGATGTGAAGAAGCCACTGTTGAGTGTCTGGCTGAGAGTTTGTGAAGCTGATATGTATGATGGTCACTGGGTTGCAATGATATGCTGCAGGCATCTGGCAAGACTCAAGATTAAACTTTCCCTAACCCAGTAAGTTGGGGAGGAGGGGAGTCATATTGTAGTGTTACAGCATCAATCACCACCTCAAAATGCTAATCTCTAGGATCCATCTATTATCCCACACCAGAGCTTCACACAACTCTGTTCCATACAGAACAGGTGGATCATATTGGGGTGAGGGTGTTAACTGGTTGACTTACCGGTACATTTTTTCAGCAGAAGCTTTGGGATGGGCAACCAGTTAAAACCCCTTTCTTACCTCTGTGCTTCGCTTCTCTCTTCTCCCCCCCCCCCAAAAAAAACCAACAACTTTCAGAAACAGGAATATTGGATATTTCATTCAAGTCTGTAAAATCAAACTGGTATTAAGAGATGGCAGGAGAAAACTGAAAAGCTATTTCACTGCATGAAGAAAACACAACTGAGGAACAGCCGACAGCTGCAATCCAATCTCCTTTTATGTCTTTATTCACTGTTTAGCTTCTCTTTATTCCAACAGTGCAAATATGTAAGAACAGCAGGAAACCCATGTTTTAAGCAGCACATATATGCTCATGGCTGGCTATAACTAACTACATTCCCCAAGCAATGGAAAAGTAATACACGGATATCATCATTTCAAGGAGGAGGACAGACTTCGCTGCAGCCAAGAGCCACAAAATGCAATTTTCCATTAAAAGTAGACAGGCTGTCAAAATGCTAGAAACCACCACAGGCCTTCCCTTTTCTTTAAAAAATACTCCCATATCCTCTTGCTATAATTTAAATGCGGTTTCGTTTTTGCTATCTACAGTATAGATATATAAAATATAGACTCTGTTTTATCACACACTTTTTGTTTGATAAATAACTTTTAAAATATCTACTGTACATAAAATGCCCATGCAATGACATTTTAAACACAATAAATATATACAGCAATAAATGTACACTTGGATTTAAGGTTAAAAAAATAAAAACAAGGCATCATTTAAGTAGATTAAGTAGAAGGTTGCAATTAGTCACTGAAAGATGATGGCATGCTAATTCTACACATAAGAGGATTTATAGAACTGGGTACTCTATTTTCCCTCTTTGTTTTTTAACATTGTTAGTGCACCGCCCTGACCGATATTCAGCATAAGAGAATGACAGGGAAACAAAGAGATGATTGAATTGACTAGACCTTTCCGCAGTGGTACAAAATGACACCAATAAGATTGATGGATAATCTTTAAAAAAAAATGAGAATCCTATAAAATAGTATAAATGATACAGTTAAGATGCTAGTCATTCAAGTGCTTTTCAAGAGGTGGTGGCTGGAAACACAGCAACACAAATGGAGAGCCTTTGATTATCTGTATCGTCAAATCATACAGAACAGTGTTTCAGTTATCAGATTTCTTGGAACTTGCAACCACCCCTTCTAAGCTTATCCTCCCTTCCGTGATCTGATGCCCCCAGTGCCATCAAGCAGAAATCTGCTCCTCTGCCCAGAAATCTTACATGCATCCTATGTGCATCCTGCTGTTGCACATCACAATCAGGGATGGCTAGAACAGGTAGCTTTTAGTAGGAGTGCTGTTACCCACTATTCCTTAATTTCATTTTTTTAGTCTCCCATCTGCTGCTCCAAATGCAGGCAACCTCTTCAGGTGTTGGAGGAGGAAGAAGTAGAGTCTGCATCAAGGCATCGATTAAAAAAAAAGTAACTGGAATTCAATGATGCAAGGAAGTAGTAAGATAATGTATTAACTACCTACAAAGAAGTGAAATGGACTGAATACATTTAAAGTCCAGTATATACCAAAAGGAAAGGTAAACTCCTTTACTGTTCTAGGAGTAAGTACCCAATTAGATTTTTTTCAGTGCAAGCTTCCATGTCATCTCAGCAATGATGTGCAAGCCAAGAAAAAATTATCTAGTAGCTGTTCAGGAAGCAGTCTCTACATCTCACCTAGACTTTGGACAAATCATGGTCAGTTTTTGTGCAATTTCCTCCTAAAACATGTTAGGTTTTGTTGAAACCTATGCTTTTGAAAATCTTTTCCTAGTGGGGGGCCCTAAAGACCAAACCCCAAGTCAGAAAAAAAAATAGTCCGGTGACACCTTAAAAAAAACGATCAAGTTTTGTAGACTGTTTGCGCCTTGTCAGATGGGCTACTTCATGCATCTAATGAAGTAAGCTCTGGTCCATGAAAGCTTTTGCACAGTACTAAACATGGATAGCTCACTTGGTTAGAGCGTGGTGCTGGTAACACCAAGGCTGCAGGCTCAATCCCCATAAGAGGCAACTGCATATTCCTGCATTGCAGGGGGGTTGGACTAGATGATCCCCTACATCTCTATGATTCTATATTAGTTTTGCTACGGCAGACTAACATGGTTGTGTCTCTAGAATTTATCAACAATCAGAGAACATAAGGAGACTGGCTGGTCACCCTGTAAGTAATTTCCCTTATTTCTCTGCAGATTGTTGTGAGTCGTATTGAATCCTTCCGGGACCCTAAGAGAAACATGCTGCTATTTTGGAGCTGCATGTATTTTTAAAAAATATACATGTTTCTGTTTCTGTTACCTTGAAAAGGGGGGGAGTCCAAACAGAACATAAACCTTCATTATTAACTATGAAAACCAAGCTGCCAAATTTTCCAGGTCACACAACACAGTCATACCCAAAGTGTTCTTATTCTGTCTATGAAATTGATACAGGTGCATGGGTTACTGAATGATGCAGTAATCAATTAGCATGCTATCATCAGCGGGACTGCAAGGAAGTGTCCATGTCAGAAGCCAGCCAGTTTTGCTTTCTGCAAGGAAGGGGCTTTCTGATAAGTCACCAGCTTTGCAGCCTGCTAATTGGTGGGGAATGTCTCAAACCAGACCTCCCCGAACCTTTTATTCACAGTAAACGCGACTGCATTAGCTATGCACCTGTAGATTGTAAATGGATGCTGTTCTACCTTCCTGTAATGCTATTTTGTAAACAGTTAATGCACGTTTCTCTTTAACAGAGTCTCGAACAACTATCAAAGCAAGCATTTCGAACGCATCTAATATTTCAGCACCAACTAGGCAATGTGGTTTAAATAGCAAGGGTTTATTCCCTATATTGTCTTCCTTTTCCAAGGCCTGAGACACATGGCATGTTTTTTTCCGTTAGGAAAGAACTGCAATGATCCACTTTTTTTCTGAGAAGCGACAAAAAAAAAAACCCCTAGCAGTACAGAGACATTCTGCTCCTGCGCATTGCTTCGCTGATCAAGTAAGCAGGGCTCAGCTCTGGCTCTTCGGTCATGATTGCAATGTTCTGCCATTCACCCAGCTGGTTCGATTTTTTAATGGTGTCTACCACACACAAAGCATAGAGACAGTCGTCAAAAGTCGCAGCCATTGTAAGCGGCCGCCCGTCCCAGGTCCGCCTGTCATCTTGATCCTCAAACGCTTGCCGGACAGCCTGTACCATCTTTATAGTTCCACGGAGGTATGGGGAAGGGATGTCACTGAAGGCCTTTTCGGGCAGCAAGGCATTGCTGACGGGGGTGGAATCCTTCAAAAGGAGCTCTTTTTGCAGCGAGCTGTTGCTCTGCCCATACAAATCCGTGCCTATTACAGTCAGCCTCCCGCTGGAGCCTACCACAACAATATCTTGCTTAAATTCCCCGGGCACGTTGAAGTTGAGGGTGACAGTGCAACACACCCCGCCTTCCAGGACCATCTGAAACGTGCAAAAGTCGTCGCTCGTGATTTGGCGGATTCCCTTGATGTAGTCCGTCTGTTTCACAAAGGTCTTAAGCAGCCCGTGCACTTTCACAGCCTTCTGGCTAGTGAGGAAGGTCAAGAGGTCAATGATGTAGGTACCAACCGAATGCAGCCCCCCGCCCCCCATCAAGTCATCGCAGCTCCAGTTGTATTTCTTCCCCAGCAGGCTCCCGCTATGAACTTGTACCTCGCATACAAGCAGTTCTCCAACGTAGCCCTCTTGGATCAGCTGCTTCATCTTCACGAAGGCAGGCAGGAAGCGGAGGACGTTGCCCATGATGCTCATGAGCTTGGGGTAATAGTGCGCAGCCGTCATCATCCTAAAGGCATCCAGTGGGGTGGCTGTCCTGTCGCAAATGACGTTCTTTCCAATCCCTGTCAGACATTGGAGAGAAAGAGTAGGTGAGGTTAGGACATCTCATGGCCCTACAGTCTAGTCTAGTAATCCAGAAAGGTTGAATCCATTTCTATATATAGTTTTTGTTACGGCTTCCAGAAGACACAGTGAAGGTATTCCGTTTTAGTTTCACTTACAGAGAAAGTGGTGTGAGCTGAATTCAGGGCTTCTGACCATCACCACGTGCAAACAGCTTTATTTCTTGGCATGCAAGAAAATGTGATGCCACTTTGAAAAGGGTGACTATAGAACTCATGTCATCGTAAGAGCAAAAACCATTGGTCTATACGCCAAACCTTTTGCAAGAGGTTCCCATAGTTTATAAGGGAAATCTGGTTCTGTCTGAACCCAGCAGAGTTTGGTGAACTTATTTACCTATTTAGCTGAAATGTTATTATTCCCTGCTACGTTACTAATAAATAGAATGTAGTCTTTAAAAGGATGAATATGCTGTTCTGCATCTTAGGATTTCTGTGAACAGGTGGCATTACCTCACAGAAAACAACCTGGGTATTATCTCAGGGGTTATAATTCAGTTCCTTGCATGTGTACTGCCTATCCATTGAATTCTCTAGCCATATTTCCATCATTACAATAGCTATGGTTTTTTTAAAAAAAAGTTTCTGAATATATGCTTTGAATTTATTGTACAGACCATAGATTTAAAGCACATCCCCCCGCCTGCAAAGATTCCTGGGAACTGCAGTTTACCCCTCACAGAGCTGCAATACACAGCATACCTAACACACTACAGTTCCCAGGATTCGTTTGGGGGAGGGTGCTTTCAATGACCAATGTGTATGCAGCCTGTATCTCTTAAAACTAAGTGTTAACTTCAGTTCATGGTCACAGATACTACATTTTACACAGGCATTCCCGTCATCTCCAAAAGGATGCATAATTGAAACAAGTGAGCCCACCCAACAGGTCTAAAGCCTCTTGGCTAATCTGAACAGAGCAATGAAGTACTTCTAGCTCAGCATTAGCTATATCACCTCAGTAAAGGGTAAAGGTAAAGGGCCGACCATTAGGTCCAGACACAGATGACTCTGGGCTTGCGGCGCTCATCTCGCTTTATTGGCCGAGGGAGCCGGCGTACAGCTTCCGGGTCATGTGGCCAGCATGACTAAGCCGTTTCTGGCAAACCAGAGCAGCACACGGAAACACTATTTACCTTCCCGCCTGGAGCGGTACCCATTTATCTACTTGCACTTAGATGTGCTTTCAAACGGCTAGGTTGAGAGGAGCAGGGACCGAGCAACGGGAGCTCACCCTGTTGCGCAGATTCGAACTGCTGACCTCACCTCAGTAGGATTACCAAATAACCCTTTACTTTAAAGCAGGCCACACCTGATTTAAAGGATTGTTCCTTATTTGACAGTATTGCCCTCCTACACAACAGTGGTTTCTAAACTATTTCCCGGAGAGTTCCTCGGAAGCTTATCAAGGGTTGTTGAAAGATGAGATGGGTCATGGAGGACTCTCCTTGATGTGAAGTTATGGAAGGGTGCTAGTGAGATGTTCCACACCCAATTCATGATAATAAAAAAGCAGAGGCCTGCTCATGGCCTAGCCAGTGCTCTGAATGACTTAATGGTGCCACACCTTGCATAATTTGCTCCAGATTTTTTTGCTGGGTGAAAATATTCCCTGGTGGTAGCATGTTTGAAATGGCTATAGAAGATAAGGGATATTGAATATTTCAGAATATTCCCTGCTCTAACAGAACAAACCTCTCTGATTTTTAGTACTTTGATCTGGCAACCCTAGGCATGTTTATTTTCTACTGAGCTTCTTCCTCAAACGTCCAGATTGCCTGTTTAGTGCCTCCGAACCTTTGTTACTAAAAATCAACCATCTCCCACTGTGTCTCCTTGATTCATATAAAATTAGGTTTGTGTAGCTTCAGAGAGAGAATTCATGTGGATGACCTACATTCCTTTAATAGGTAAAAGTTCCAATTGTACCTTTGGCTGCAAAGCTATTCAGTGTAAATCTGTGATCTTAACAAGTATTTGTCAATAGAATGTGTCCTCTCCATAGGACTCTAGGATTGGGATACAGCCAGAAATGCAGAAATCCTGCCTTTATAGAACACATTTTCCAAGCCCCAAAGGCACATACCAAACTATTCATATGGCCAAGGGGGTAGACGTCTCAGCGCAGCAGTGGTTGGCAGCAGCCTTCGCAAATATATAAAGAATTTGTTCCATTGCTTCTGGGCTTCCATTGGCAATGCCCTTTAAGACCTGCATTACTCAGGAATCACAATGGGCATGGCCCAATCCCAGAGTGGGTAGGGCGCTTCCTGTCAGAGGCGATGATAACTTATCACCTGCTATGAGAATTCAAGTATCAATACATAAAGATCCTGCAAACTAAAATTAAGTACTGCAAAGAGCAAACATTATGTTATGAACAGGCCTTTCTGGTGGTGTCCCTACCCACCCCAATGAGAGTGGAGGAAGCCCCAAAGAGACCAGAGGTGTAGGGGGACTTTGTTTATGCTGCTCAACTTCCCTGCCTAAGAGCTTGTGTGCAGGGTAGCGCAGCAGCCACCGCCACTTTCCCGCATAGCCTCCAGCCAGCGCCAGAGCTTTGTTTTAGTTGTGGATATTTTGGGACACAGTATTTTTGGTATGGATTGAAGACAAAATGGCAGAAGGGGCGTTCAGAGGGTGCTCCCCACTTTATGTGATTTCACTTATGCGCGCGGGGCCCCAGAATGCAACTCCTGCCTAAGTGGGGAGTCGCCTGTACCAGGCGAACACGTTTTTATCTAACCATCTTTTTTAGTCAAGTTAGCCTCCACTGTGGTGCTCGTCTTTTAGTGGGTTGGGGTAGTACTTGCCCATATTGTGTTGGTAGATGAACATTTTAGGAATTATTTTACATTTGCTGGTTTTCAATTGATTTTACCTGTTTGCATTTTATCTTGTTGAGTCACTTGGAGAGCTTTTTTTTGTATAAAGCAACTACCAAATGTAAACAAATAATAATGCCTAATAATAATAATAATAATATTGCCACCACAACTCCCATGAAGGTTCTGGTTTACTGCTGTAGGTCTGTTGAGAACCCCAGCAAGCAGGGGTTGGCAACTGGAAGCCCAGATGTTGCTGTTGTTAATACCCCACCCATCTGGCTGGGTTTCCCCAGCCACTCTGGGTAGCTCCCAACAGAATTAAAAGCACAATAGAACATCAAACATTAAAAACTTCCCTAAACAGGGCTACCTTCAGATGTCCTCTAAAAGTCAGAGAGTTTTGTTTGTTTTCTTGACATCTGATGGGAGGGCGTTCCACAGGGCGGGCGCCACTACCAAGAAGGCCCACTACCGAATTTCAGTCACCTGTGTACAAGAACCAGCAAAATCTCACCAGGTTCTCTTAAAAGCCACCAACTCTTGCCTTAAAAACAGGCAAGGTTCCTTATGAGCTCTGGATCAAATGAGCACTGCAGATGTGGTTTTAGAGGGAAGGTGCTTCTGAGAACAGCATTTGAAAGCAAGTGGGAGGAAGATGCAAGAGACCCATGTCATTAGATACTGCCTCAGCTTGCAGGCCTGGGGTGCAACTGCCTACTACATTGTTAGGCAACATTTTTCAGTATTTCAAGATGGGTGGGTCACATCACCTACTGCTGTACGACTGCATGGAGTGAGTCACAGCAGAAGCTCAGGATTTTAGATTTATACAAATGTGCATACAGGTATGTATTTAGAAAGACTGGCTGTGGCCCTGAAAAGAGTTGCAAGTGCTTAGTGGACTGAAATGAGCCAGCCCTGTAAGCACACGACACTGCTTTATACTGTTATGAGTTTGGGGTGGGGGAGTAGACTGTAGGTTGACACCTTTCTAACCCTTGGATCCAGCGAGTGTTGTTACAAGCAAGGGTTCAAATTCCTGGTGAGGTGATAGCCTAGGTAATGGGTCATTAAGGGAACGAAGGAAGTGGACCTGTGCTAGAGAACAAATGGGTGGGCCTCCTCACTCAACTCGATGGTAGTTAGGCAATGACCACAGTTGAGAGTTGAGTGATTTGAACTAGAAACTAGAAGTGGAAAAGCAGCAGGCTGGGAAGCCAGAGAGTCACAGCAATACTTGATTTCTGTTTGAATTCAAGGCTGCAGCTATAGGACAAGAAAGTTCCTCTTGGGGTGTTAATGCTGCGAACCCCTCCATCATAGGCTCAGGTTGTTTATATGTGCAAATAAACCATATATCTCCGCTGTAACTAATTCCAAAGGAAACACGAACCCTGGGTAAGCGCCTGGAACCTCGTACCACAGAGATTGGGGTGGTGTGTAACAATATTCTGAGAAACAAACTAGACTTGATGTCAAATGTGTCTGCTTTTAATGTGTCATTTGCATTTAAAAAACAAACAAAAACCATGCATCAGTTGAGGAGAGGCTAGTAATTGTTAGGTCCTAAAGAAAAATCATCCCCTGAAGCTAGTAGTTTGCATTGGAAGGAAGTCTCTTATTGGCACTTAGGCTGGATCTACACACATCAAAAAAGCGTTTTCGGAAATCATGTTGTAAACTTTATTATGTGAAATCACGTTGGCGAAAGACAGGACTCCACTGTGCCATCTGGTGTCACAGCGTTATAACGCATATACAACACTTTCTTTCCTAATGTAGCTGAGTCCTTAAGTTTGGCCTCAAGTCAAATCGCTGGTCTATCCTAGGGTGCCAGAAAGAGGTCTTTCCCATCCCAAATTCCTGAGATTCTTAACTGGTAGGGATTGAATTTGTGGGTGCCTGTATACAAAGCAGACAACCATTGAGATCCCCTTCCTGTATAATGTAACCAATGTCTTTTATAATCTGGATTCAAAACTATCTGGATTATAAAAGCTTTGCAAAAAAAATCAAAATTTTCAGATGGTCCACAGGAGTACTTGCAGTATAAGATTATGAAGGGCACAATTATTTCAGTTTACATTGAGTGCAGCGATAAAGTTGTGATAATTTGCCCTGGTAAGATAAAAAATTGATTTTTCTGCCTGGAGACAAATGGGTGGGTGCTCCTAGCCTAGCAATTATTTGGATTCAGAACGGTTGAGTGGTACAGAGAGCTGACTGGCCAGAGAATGAGAGATTGACAGAAAACTATCCAAGATTCTCTCTACATTGAAATGGCTCATGGAAGGATATGTGGGACAGGAAATAATATGGTTTGGAAATATTGGAGATAACCTTTTCTTAAAAAAAAATAATGCTGGCCATTTCACCTGGTAGGGCTGGTTGACCTAAGAGACCAGCCTCCATAGGTGATACAATTTTTTTATTTTTAGTTTTTAGTTTTGTCTTTTAGGAACACTTTTTGCAGCCATCTGGTCAACACTGAAGCTTTGTCATGCTTCAGTTTGCACGATCATCTGCCAAGTGGTTGGCTTGCTTTGCTAGCAATAGGACTACAGTTTGGGCTGTCTGATTTCATAAACATTTGGGATTATGTAATTTGGGAACAATGATCTTTCTGTCTTTTTAGGAAAGAAATGGTGGCATGTTGCTTTTTCCTCCCCTCACTGAACAAGCTGTTGCTGGTGACCTGAGTGTGAGCGCATTTATTACACACGTTGTTTTGGCTCAACAGAATAAGCAACCCTGTTGGTCATGTGGGCACCAGTGAAGCAATATACAGTCCACTGGGTCACCTCAGCATTCTCCAGCTCTTGAAGGGATAATCTGGGTCATGGAGCTCTTGAATCACACAGGGCAACTAATGGGGCAAAACGGGTGTGATTCAGCTAAGCTTTACTCAGAGCAGAACCCCAGTAAAGCTGTGGCTTTATAAGGCTCACTAGGGAGAATCCCTGAATTACCCAGCAGGTACCCCTGAAGTATGTACCGTACCAATGTTACCAATGTGAGATCAATTTAATTTGAGGGAGTTTCCCTAAAGAATTATGCAAATTTTAGTTCAGTGGAAGTGAACTAAAGTGGAAGGCCTAAGTATACAACAAGGCTTAAAGATTACACCAGTGCAGTTTATCTTCGCCTTAGAGACTTCCAGTAGGCATACTGATGCAGAAAGACTATTGACCAAATCACTAGGATGGATGACTGCTATTTTATTGTTTTAAAAAAAAATTAAGCCAAAAGCAGAGGCAATGCAAACCAAACTATGGGATATAAAAGCATGCCTAAAGAAACTTTGGTAAAATCAAACCTTTTTCCAGAAAGATCTATGTCACTAAGGAGCAGATAATTAAAAAAAAGAAAACAAAATACAGTTAATAAACTGCCACGGCAGTTCCCAGAAGATCAGGCATTCAAGATCAGGTCATCCGAGGTGTCTTCAGATTACTTTATGCTATATCTGTTTGTGCCTTAGCATTGTTTGTGTCCCGTCCCCCCATCTAGCTTATCCACAGATGTCTGGGGCAAAACCAGCAGAACACAGACATCTGGCCGTGCTATTTTAGCTGACTCTGGCGATGTCAACTCCAGCTAATTACTTTCTCTTCTACCTCCATCTCAGAAAGGAATCAAATGCCTCCCTTCACTAATGGAAAGCAAACATTCTCAGCATGTCCTCATTACATTATTAAAATTCTTGCTCGCTCTGCAAATGAAAGCGCAAGCGTTCAACATATGGAACTAAACACCAACGGCAAACAACACTTGTGCTCTGTGTGTTGGGGACTCAGGCCTACAGACTCAGAGGTTGTGGGTGCCCAATGTAATCCCATCAAAAAATTCAAAGACAGAATGCACAAGATTTTGGCAACGTGGGAAAGTCTCTTCCAGAAACAAGTAAATTAAATTAAACATAACATACACCAAAGACTCGCTTACTTCATCTCATCACCCTCCCTGCCCCCTGCCCAATCTCTGTCCACTATTAGGCAGAAGTGTTTCATTATTCCCAAATTTAACAATACAAAATGACTGAAAAGATCATGAATTGGTTTAATCCAACATCTTCATTATGTGAGCAGAAGGGACTTCCATATTTCCACTCACAGAAGGACCCATTCAGTGACCAGAACTATCTTTCCATGAAAGACAGTTTGAGGACCCCATGTGAGAGGCAATGAAGGGGAGAGGCCACAGGGTTAGAGGCTGTTAGAAGAGAGGGATGGGCCCAGGTGAGAGCTGGGAGGGTACACCTTCCTCTGTAGGTGATGAAAGTTAAGCTATAGTGGTGAGAGATGATTTTGCAATTTCTTTTTCTTCCTTCTTTCTTTCTTTACTGCAGATTAGTTTGTTCTTTTAATTGTATTGTGAAAACTCCAATTGAAAAATTCCAAAAGAGAGAGAACAGAACTATCCTCCCATGAATGGAAACTCCTGCAGTTCAAAGAGTGAAGACTTTTGATCCAACCCACAGAAGTTTGTCCAAAGACATTCAATACGTTCATGGCTCTGTGAAGTATGAACTTTGCAGCCCAACCCGATGGATTACTATTTCAATTCCAGTCCCATTAATTTCAATGGAATTTCTGTCCGGGTTACAAAGGTTAAGCCTCGCAGGACCAAATTCTGTATTATTATTTTTAATGACGAATGGTGGTCATCTCCCAAGAGTATTCATAAAATGATTTCCCATTTAGTATCACATTATCTGTTAAATGATGCACTAAGGCAGTGTTTTTCAACCTTTTTTGGGCAAAGGCACACTTGTTTCATGAAAAAAATCACGAGGCACACCACCATTAGAAAATGTTAAAAAATTTAACTCTGTGCCTATATTGACTATATATAAAGTAATTCTCTTGAATAGGAATCAAATAAACACAATTTTCCCCACGGCACACCAGGCAACATCTCACGGCACACTAGTGTGCCGCGGAACAGTGGTTGAAAAACACTGCACTAAGGCAGAACTGGAGATATCTCTTCCAATTGCATGCTGCTTGACAACAATGCAAATAATGGCTTGCTTGTGATTTTTCCACCATGTAAGTGTGTGAAGCACAACTTTTAAGATGGAAAGTCTGAGTAACTCGTATGTTTAACATTTTAGTGATGTGCAATTGCACAGACATAGAAAGCTGCCTGCAAAGTAAAGGCAAAACAATGCACTTGATCAACAGGAGGGGGTGGGGGGAGCATGTTGTCATATCTCTTCCTACTGTAATCTAATCCGAAGGGTACAGAAGATGCTACAGACACACTTCCAGGTCTGAGAGAGAAATGAATGCTGTAGAAGGTAGTTCAGCAACTTCCCTTTGTCCTGTGTTGCAAATCTACACATTTGCATACATGGGGGGGGGCATGTATAGTCTTGTGCTAGAAAAATCTAAATGGCTTTAATAATTTATATTATATATATATATATATATATATATATATATATATATATATACACACACACACACACACACACACACACGTATTTTATCCAAGGCACAGACAAGAGAAGAGCTATGCAGAGTCCCTATCTGGCTATATACACACCATATTTTAAAGCATATGACATCCCTTGGGAAACCTAGTTCAGGGTGCTGGGAATTATAGCCCTGTGAGGGGTGAACTGTTAGTTCCCAGGATTCTATGGTGGGAGTCATGTGCTTTGAAGATATGGTATGTATGCAGCCTCTCTCTCTCTCTCTGTGTGTGTGTGTGTCCAATTCAAGACAACTGTTCTGAATTTCAAAGAGGACCACATATGCTATTAAATATTTTAGAAGGATTTTAAAAAGAGAGACTCTCCAGAGTGTATTGAACAAAACAACAGCAATGACATTTTGCTGTAATTCATTCCAGCTTTTCTTTCATTTTTGTCCAAAAAGTTTGTTTTCGTTGTGAATTAGTTTTTGGCTTTTGTGATAATATGGACCCAGAATATTTAAGAATGTAGTGCATACAGAGGCTGTGGGGAGGCTGGCTTTTTACTTGAACAACTGGACAGAATACTGCCTGTGCATTTTCTTTTATCGTTTACAGACTTACAAAGGGATAGGTGGTTATACTTTTTTCATGAAAGCTACAAATCAGGGCCAGCTAATTCGCTAAAAATGTGTATCAAAAAGAGAATCATTCCAGGCACTGTGAAACCCTATGAGAGTGACCCTACAGGTTAAAAAAAAGCTCACATTCTATACTGGAATCAGGGCAAAGAGTTCAAAAGGAAGTTTTAGCTTAAGAGTATGTGCCCATCAATTTCCCTGCAGGCATTTGTCCTCACATAACCCTTCCCATTGCCTCCCATTACCCTTCATGGACTGTGCTTTAGTGACATACTTCATGTGATGTGACAAGTTGACGTGCCCAGAATCCAAATTCATCCCATAGTACAGCCCTGAAGTACCCAGTGACAGTCACATTAAAGACATCAGCAGGGGGCAAAGCTCATGGAAAGCCATTCCCTTTGGCTGTTCCATAAAAGGTCACGTCTGGCTGGAATAAGTAAAAGGGAGGAAAGCACGGAATATGACACACCACAAGACTGGTGAACTAGAGCCAAATCCTGGTACAATATAAGTGTGCAGCTCACACATAAGTGCAATTCCTCCTATCTCATAGAAATACCCCTTGTCATTAACAGCTCAGTATCCTAAAAATCAGTGCTATTTTTCTAGAAAAAGAGGTGCTGGAACTCACCATGAATGCATCCCTTGTTCTCGCCTAATGGCAATGATGCCCACCTGAGAGGTTCCAGCGAGTTCTGGCTTTAAATAGCGCTGCTTTTAAACTAGGGTTGCCATATTTCAAAAAGTGAACAGAAAAGTTGTTGAGCTTTATTTGCAAATTTGCAAATGTCCTGGTGCACATGTTTAGCTATGTGCACCAGGATTTGCAGGTGCCACCAATCAGCTGATCACCTGTGCTTTCAACTCCCTTTTGGCCCAACCATAACTGCCCCATACCTGACATCATATATGACATTTAGGGCAGGTGGGCTTGGCTTCGTCAATAGAAGCTGGGCTATATATTGTCCAAAACCGGTTTCAAGTCCATATCATGATATTGTTATCATAATATTTGACCTGGTGGGGTGTGTGTGTGTTTGGGAACCACTGCGTTATAAGATTATACCGTGAAACCAGTCAATTCCTCTACATAACTCCATCCTTATTTCAGACATTGTGATATACTAGCATATTTAGCTCAGGGGTAGGCAACCTAAGGCCCGTGGGCCGGATGCGGCCCAATTGCCTTTTCAATCCGGCCTGCGGACAGTCTGGGAATCAGCATGTTTTTACATGAGTAGAATGTGTCCTTTTATTTAAAATGCATCTCTGGGTTATTTGTGGGGCATAGGAATTCGTTCAAAAAAATTTTTTCAAAATATAGTCCGGCCCACCACATGGTCTGAGGGACAGTGGACCGGCCCACGGCTGAAAAAGGTTGCTGACCCCTGGTTTAGCTGGTGATATATCACGATGCTGAAAAACAGGTATCACCCAGCCCTAGTTACCCATAGGCTGGAGGTTCCTAGCTGCTGAGCTATGGTTTCCGTGCAAGAGAAGCAGAGATATCTTTGGAAGCATACAGAGAAAAGGTTAGAAAAAAATGTTTTATTACCAGTGGTAAAGTGTGACTTGGCCACATGACTCCAAGGGTTAATGATGCCCTCAAAGTTACAGCTTTTGCCTAAAAATAACTGTGCACTTCATTGAGATGTGAATCAGATCAACATTTCAAAAGCTAACAATGCTTTGAATTTGTGCTATTCCAAATAAATAATCTTGTAAGCTACCTCAAAAACATTTTAGCTAGAAATGGTGGCAGGAAATAAATAAATAAATAAATAAATAAATGACAGTCGTTATGGGGGCAATTGCTGTATGATCAATGATTTTATAAAAGTAAGGATCTCAGCCAAATATGCCTGCAGCTAATTAATGTTGTTGATATTATTGGTCTGTCAATAATGCTAGAACATTTGGTGCTTAGGTTTGTAGAACTTCCCATCCAATGTTATGAATTAATTGCATCACTTTTGCAAGACAGAGCTGTCCTTGCCATGTCAAATGTAGCTGCACATTCAGGTTTATTCATCCTTTACGTTGGATTCTATCATCATAATGAAATGAGGAATGACAGAAAATTGAAATGGAGGAGGCAGCAAGGATGGAAAAGTTTGATCCTTTCAAAATACATTCTAGTATCATGATCTAACCTTTTAAAGGACTGGAAACTCTGTATGGGAAGGAGGCCACATTGATAAAATGCCAGATAAGCTGAACTATCATATACTACTTGGATGCAAAATTTGAAACTGAAGCAAAGTATTGATTAATATAGTCTGTTTCCCTTGCCAAAAGAGGAAGTACAAGTGTTTGCTACAAGTAATATTCAGTCCTCTGTGTCCAAAGGCTGCAGTCCTGCACACACTTAAGCTGCTAAAACACACATCCATTTTCTTTCACCGACATTTAAGCAGTTCGCTGTGCACTTAACCAAGTGAGTTAGGATATCTGGTCTTCCAATATTTCATTTTATTTTTTTAAAAAGGTTCCGACATAACGTAGGCTGCTGATTGTTTAAATGAATCTGGTACAAATAAACCATTCTTACTATAAATGAACTCATACAGCTACCATGCAGAGAAATTCTACCTGTTCCCACCTTAAGCCTCCTCTTTCTCATTTGCATTCTGCTACTCACTTAAATTATTTCCGCATTCAATTATGATAATTTCTCTGTTATTGTGAAAAGGAAAAAGTAACCAATAAAGAGAAACACTTTACGCTTCTGTTCCTTACCTTCAAATGCATGCATTTTCTAGTTCCTGCTTATGTTCTCTCTCTACAGTATTCTTCCATTTTTGTTGCTTCTTAATCCCTGCATTTGTTCCCCCGTTTTTCTCTTTCTGCTTATTCTTTTTACAGCTCTTTATTAATGGAGCTCTTTCACAACCAATGTTTGTTTTAAATCAGGGGTGGCCAACTTCCAAGAGACTGCGATCTACTCACAGAGTTAAAAACTGGCAGTGATCTACCCCCTTTTTTTGGGGGGGGGTGTTCAGGTCAAAGTTGTTGAGCTTTTTTTAGGAAGGATAGCCCTGTTTTTTAGGGTTCACGTAAAAGTTGTTGAGCTTCTTTTCTTTAGGGAGGAGGAAAGTTTTTTTATTTTTAACCTTTCTTGTGTTTGGAACATTTGTTGTATAACTGTGGCAAACATTGTATATCTGATAAATAAACGACAATTTTCAATAAAAAAAAAGGAAGGAAAGCCCTTTTTTCGGTGGTTCAGGTCATTTTAGGGGTGCAGGGCAAAGAAGTTGAGGTTTTTTTAGGGCAGCCAAAGTTTTTTAGCTTCTTTGGGGGGAGCCACTGATCTACCAGTGATCTACCACAGACGTCCAGTGATCTACCGGTAGATCACGATCTACCTGTTGGACATGCCTGTTTTAAATCATTGAGTTCTTTAAAAAAAAAAACCTTCAGATGGATTAATTCCAGGTAGCCCTAGATATAATCATTTTTGACCCCTCCAGCTGTTAATGTGATTAGTCATGCCCACTAGGCTTACAATCTGTATTTTTTTGTTATAAACAGCGACAGCAACTATGGCTTCCCCCACCCCAAAATGGGCCAGATTGAAGTAAATAGTAACACTAGCAGGTGCCAGGCAAAGGACAAGATGGCACCCTCCTCCATCTGTGTACAAAACCCAACCAAACTATCAGCTAAAGCATACAGTACTTCCAACACTGGCAATGGAACAGCACCCTCTCCTGCACTTGGAGGCAGCTAGTTGAGGTGGCACAAACAGCGCTATCTACTTCCTCCTTCTCAACTTCTGACACCTGAAGCAGCTGCCTCACCCTGCCTAATGTCCTGGGAAAGATGCTTCCCAGATGAAAAGTGATACAGGTCAAATGTGGTACTCGTGTTCATGTGCACAGAACATGGAGCCGGTTCAGTCATGTTGAAGTACTTAACTATAAAAACGCACCAGATTAATAAACTAAGCTCTAGTTCAGTTGCAAACAACGTGACCTACTTAACATGAAAACACTGGCTCTTCCTATGTTGGACCTCAGAAATCTCACTTCATTTCCTGTATTTCCATTGCTTTCATGTGTCCCATTTGGAAAACTGAACACAAAAATTATAACCTCCAGGTTCTGCAAATTGTACTGAAGTCCCACCACCACCCAATCATGCTACCCAGAAGTTTCATAACAGTTTCTAAGGATAAAGATGTGTCACCCTAATGTCAAAGGAAGAGGTGGCAGAGAACAGATGGGGGAACAAGTTCTTCCTGTTTCATATTATTAACATCTGTTTACCACACAATGTTTTCACTTTACATTTATATTCAAACAGGGGGGAAATGACTTTTTTTGGGGGGGTGAGAGAAGTTAAATGTAATTGTGAACCACAGCAGTGAAAGGAGCAGGAGAAAAGGGATAGCCTCAAGGGAGGAACTGGAAGTAGATTATGTCACTTCAACAATTATAGAAGCAAGAATTTCCTGCTTCACTTAATACACCATACATCATTCTTGAACAAGACCAGGAATGGTCATGCACTCCTAATTTGTACTTCCGAAAGTGACCATTCCCAGAATACGCAGCCCAGACAGAGTCACAAGAGGAGCTCTTTTAAGTGCTATAATTTACATCCCAACAGGGAGCCTTATGTCCTTTCAGACACTAATGATTGGTCTCCTTTGTTTATACACTAGGGTTTCCTCTGAAAGCTACATGAAGAAAGAAAGTGGCCCTGTTCTTTCTTATTAAATTCTCTGCAACTTAAAGTGTGCTGTGTTTTGTGCGCCCTACAGTGGCTGTGAAATTCAGCTCTTAGGTACTACCTTTTCTGTTCATTAACCTTACCACAAATTCCAGTTACAGGTAGGTAGCCGTGTTGGTCTGCCATAGTCAAAACAAAATAAAATAAAAAATTCCTTCCAGTAGCACCTTAGAGACCAACTAATGGGTGATCAGCTGATAGGTGTGGAAAACCTGTTGACGACTGTTAACGACCCTAGTCCACACCTATCAGCTGATCACCCATTCCCACCACCCTTCTGAGTAATACCCCTCCCCACTCCCTCACTATATTTAAGGGTCTGGTGACTTCCGTTTCAGTGTATCTGAAGAAGTGTGCATGCACACGAAAGCTCATACCAAGAACAAACTTAGTTGGTCTCTAAGGTGCTACTGGAAGGAATTTTTTATTTTATTTTGTTCTTACCACAAATTGGTTAAGTTGGGGTTCTAGGGCCATTTTGCTGGCCTTGTTTTATAGCAAGAGTGAGGAACCAATGGCCCTCCAGATGTCTAACCCCATCTACCTGACAGTGAGCCTCACTGAATTCAGTAGGGCTTACTCCTGAGTAGATATAGGTAGAATTACCCTCTTAAGTCCCAACAAAAGTAATGTAACAGGACTTCATTGCAACTAGCTTCTCAGTGCAATCCTATGCAATTTCCATGGGACTCTCAAGTATGTGTATACTGGAGTGCTTTCAATAGGACTTTGATGCAACCAACCTTTGCTGGATTATGTCCTTTGTCTATGCTAAAAGCCAGTTGTGTTGTGTTTGGGAATTATGTCAGCCAAATATGGTTAGGAAAAAACCATACTCATGTGTCTCTTCAGTGCTCTATGAAATGATCATAACATTGTACTGAGTGCCTTAGATATATGCCACTCCCAAGGAAGCTACTGTTTTCAGTAATTAACCTTTGTTGACTATAAATTACTCACATCCTTCCCAAACCTCAAACAGGCTGTAGATACCAAATGCTTCTTTTAATTACCTCAACTCTAAAATATCAAATACTGAAACAGAGCATGAAACTTAATGATGCGGTTAGAGATCATCATTTTTCATAGTGGGCTCAGGTGTCCTCTACTTCATTTTCTGTTGATTTTAATCAAGCTTTCCCACAACAAAACTGGAAATGGAATGCAAATCCCGGACACTACCTTGGGTAAGTATAAAGGTAAAGGGACCCCGTTGTGGGGATTCGAACCGCTGACCTTCTGATCAGCAAGCCCTAGGCTCTGTGGTTTAACCCACAGTGCCACAAATGTGCCAACCACTTACGATACACTGAGGGACAGATAAGTATCACATGGAGAAAAAAAATTCAGTATTTATTCATGGTGTCCATTTCTCAAAACTTTTGATATATGCTGCTACAGCCTTATTCAACATGGGGTTATACTAGGCAGCAACAGGAGGGCTTCATTCTGATATCATTATCAACAATAACTTTACAGAATCGATGAATGTGGTTTGGTTTTTAGCTTCAAGTGCTAAAATAACTTAGCCACCCCTGGATGCTATTCACTTTTACTTGAGGGTAGGGGGGGTACCATTTACTGTTTTCCTTCAGGTAACAAAATGCTTTGAGCCAGTCCTGCCCAGGCAATAATGGAATTTGACAAGGCAAGGCAGAGAGAAATGATGTGATAAGAGGGGCAGGGAGAAGACTCAACATAGGGTGCCTGTGGGGGGGGGGGAAGCAGCAGCCCCACATCCATCATATCTAGCTTTCGCCCATAATTGCTTCAATACACCTTTCACCGTCCAGCTTTTTTTAAGGTTTTTTATTTATATTTTTCAAATTTATACATTTCATTAGTTTTGCGATCAATTTAACACTTCTAAATTTTGACTTCCTTCCCCCCCTTTCTGTGGTTCCTTAAATTATTTTTGTTAAATATCTTCTTCTGCATATCCAAGTTCATTTAACTTGCTCATTTACTTATCAACTGTAAATATATACTCTTATAAAACTGCAGATTATTATATAAATCCTGCTAATGTTTTTATCTGTTTACAATTTATCTGTAAATATTCAATAAGCCGTCTAGCTTAATTTACCCAAGAAAATGTTCAAGTCCTAAAGCAGACACACACACACACACACACACACACACAAAACTGGTATAATAACTTGATAAGAAGCACAATCAGTGAGCAAGAATATTTAATGCAGAGCGAAACTCAATTTTACTGAAGCGAACAGCCTGTTTCACAGCTCAGCAATGATTCTCCCAGAGGCACTTTCAGTTGTGCTTATCAATCAATAGACTATCTGGGCACGGGGAAGAGATTTATTTGAGATTTACAAAAGCTAAGCTAGATTTGTGGGCAGGGGGAGAATCACACACCTTTCTGAGCCCCATCTGTTTGCATACGCAGCATGCAGAGGCGTGCAATTTTGAGTCAGGCATTATTTGACTTTGCATGAAAATGCATAGCAGAGCATGTCCTGCCTTTGCAATTTTGTAGATGCACCCCGGGAAGCTTAATGCTGAAAAAGCTGTTCTACACGCAGTCTCTTCCCTTGCATTCTCCCCTCTTAACACACCCAATAACAAAAGGATCTTGTGTGGAGCTTGAGTGAGAGTATAGAGTTATTTGGGCATCTGGAAGACTTGAGAGATTTCAGGAGCAGAGTGATGTTCTGAAACACTGATTATAAGAACTAATTATATGTAGGCAGTTACAGGTAGGTAGCCATGTTGGTCTGACATAGTCAAAACAAAATAAAAAATAAAAAAACAAAAAAAACCTACCATTAGCACCTTAGAGACCAACTAAGTGTGCATGCACACGAAAGCTCATACCAAGAACAAACTTAGTTGGTCTCTAAGGTGCTACTGGAAGGATTTTTTGATTTTATATATGTAGGCAGAAACCAAACTCTGGCACTCAAGAGTATGCAATAAAATGGCCAGTAATAATGGGTGTAGCTGCAAGGACAAAAATGAGTACAGAAACTACTTTCTGAAAATTAGAGTCTTTTCTGGACCCACCAACTGCACTTGTTCACAACTCTCCCTAGCTACACTCATCTCTGATATTCCTCAAATATACATATTATGCAGGTGCACTTAGCAGAGAGCTAGGATCGGCTGAATTTCCATAATGAGCAGGATTAGACAGACAGGCACCAGAGGGCTGCATTTGGTACTCAAGCCTGATGTTCTCCATCCGAATTATAACCTAATGCATGAAGTAGCTCTTTAAATTTGAGCTTCAATACAGTGTCAGAGCCTTGGAAAGCAGTACTTAGCCCAACCTGATTTTGAGAGGGCCAGTACATCTAGAGACACAAGCCAGGCAAAGTTGTTTGTTTGTTTTGGTTTTTCAAAAATTGGGTTCTACAGTGATACCTCTGGTTATGAACTTAATTCATTCCGGAGGTCCATTCTTAACCTGAAACTGTTCTTAACCTGAGGTACCACTTTAGCTAATGGAACCTCCTGCTGACGCCGCTGTGTGATCTCTGTTCTCATCCTGGGGCAAAGTTCTTAACCCGAGGTACTACTTCTGGGTTAGCAGAGTCTATAACCCGAGGTGTTTGTAACCTGAGGTACCACTGTATAAACAAGAATAATGTTAAGCCAGGCAAAGTTAAATGGGTGATTTGAGAACATGTTCTAAAGTAGAATTCTAAGCATGTTTAAAGGTAAAGGTAAAGGGACCCCTGACCATTAGGTCCAGTCGTGTCCAACTGTGGGGTTGCGGCACTCATCTCGCGTTACTGGCCGAGGGAGCCGGCGTACAGCTTCCGGGTGATGTGGCCAGCATGACAAAGCCGCTTCTGGCGAACCAGAGCAGTGCACGGAAACGCCGTTTACCTTCCCGCCGGAGTGGTACCTATTTATCTACTGGCACTTTGACATGCTTTTAAACTGCTAGGTGGGCAGGAGCTGGGACCGAGCAACAGGAGCTCACCCCGTTGCGGGGATTAGAACCGCCAACCTTCTGATCAGCAAGCCCTAGGCTCTGTGGTTTAACCCACAGCTCCACCTGCGTCCCTCTAAGCATGTTTACTCAGAAGTAAAAGCCACTCAGCCCATCCCTGGTAAAGGTGCATATGACTTCAGCCTAATGGTCTCTCCAGTTGACTTTAGAATGCTTAAGACTGGGGGCCAGTAGGACCAGTAGCAATCTGTGTGACAGGAAGTGTCATAAATTAATTTTAATTCAGCAGGCCCTTCAAAAGCACAGCCTGTCCACGAGCTCTCAGAATCTTTGTTTCTCCATGTGTGCAGGCTTAGTGCACAGAGCTGCACCACAGTTCACTGAGCACCAAGTAGAACAAAGCTAATAGCACAGAAAATGTTCTGGGGTTGACAGCAGTACAATATGCCTCTTTGGCTCATCAAGACTTGTACCAGAGTTGTTGTTTTTTGGAAAAACAACAACACAAAGAGTTTCCTTCGAAGCCTCCTCAAACAGGAATACTGTTTATGTGTGTAATATTTTTAAAAGTTTAAATTTAAGAATAAGAATACACCGCTCTCCAAATGCATTCCAACTGATCCCTCTTCAGTTCAAAATCTCTAATTTTGTCTCTGCTTGTATCACAACACACTGGAAAGCAAGCAACTGCAAATATACACTGCACTGCCATATTAAACCATCCATAGAGTGGTAAACATAAGAACTAAACATGTCCTCTTGACAGTAAACCTGTCCTCCCCCATCAGGCTTTGGACAAGATATTAACCTACTGTTCCCTAAGATAACTTGCAGCAGCAGCAGCAGGAGTTCCTATCCACTATCCAGCATCCTTTTTGCTTTTCTTTTGCTTTGCTTTTCTTTTGCACCCGCCATTTAATCACTCAGTTAAATGATAAAAGGAGAACACCCATATCTGCAGTGACTCATTAGCATACTGAAGAGGTCAGAGCTAAAAATTCACACACTGCGGTTTATTGATCACATGTTTTGTTTGCTGAAGGGAAGGGCGGAGCTGTGCTAATCTAAAAATGGACTTCAAAAGGAGGATAGCGCCTAGACTTTGAGTATTGTTCCTGGAGGCAGGGCTAGTCCGAGACATTCTGCCATCCCAAGCAGCTGCATCACATCCGAAAGGTATCCTCTGCCATATGCAAAAGGCTCTTGGAGGATGCTTCCGGGACCATGGGCTGCTTCACTGTCACCCCTACAAACCGGACTGCCTCAGGGAAAAAGATTCACCTGCTCAATTTCTGCTCCTTGTGCAGCTCTTAAAAGTCACAGGAGCACTGACAAGCAAAATGTTGGCAACCTTCATAAAGAGTTTACAAAAAGTCCTTCCCCAATCTGCTGGATTGCTAACATAACGCCCGGTGATGCAAGCTGGGGGGGGGGGGAAGCTTAACGGTGTTACCTCATGCATATATGGTTCTACTCTCTATCGCAAGCCAAGGCAGCTTCCTAAGAGACAAGTGCATTGCCCAAAATTAGCTCATGTCTTACAGACTGCCAAGCCTCTTGTTTCCTAAAGTAAATGTGTATTATCCTTAACAGGCAATTCTTCTTCCTGAAATCAATGGCTCTAAGGCTGTGAGGGGAAATACTGTGCCTGTTTCTCAAAGGCACCCAAAGGAAAGGGGGTAGGCAGCTTTTGTATTCTTTGGTTGCTAGAAGGATTTAATAATAATAATAATAATAATAATTATTATTATTATTATTATTATTATTATTATTATTATTATTATTTTCCCATGGCTATCTGGTTGCTCACTGTGAGAACAGGATGCTGGACTAGATGGGAGGCTGGCCTGATCTAGCAGAATCTTCTTATTTCTAACCTGCCCTTCACCATGAGGGCCGGTGGGCCGGTTACAAAGATTTAAAAAGGCAATATTAAGATCAGTGAAAACAGATTGTGCTCCTTAACCACTTTGATGAGTAACAGCTCAATAGGTCTCCAGAAATAATACTTTTTGATTATAGGTCCTGATTTTTTTTATTTTTTTGTAATGTTTCCTACAATGTCTAGGTAAACCACCAGCCCATGGGCAGATTGCCTACCCTCCCCAAAGCTTCTCTGGCATCTAGGATGCCTGCCATTTTTTTACTGCAACCCAGTGGTGGTGGTGGTTTCTCCAGCAGCAGCAAAAAAGGAACATGCAATGAGAACTGCATGTAAGTGGCAGTACGCAACAGCCTTACAGGGTGGTCATGGCAGTGTCTGTTCTGTAGGGCATGCTGTTGATGTGTTGAATGGTTTTCATTTTCTGCTTTTGACCACAGTTGGTAAGTGGCTACTGGCTCCTATAACCAATAAGGAAGCTCCACTGTATCACTGAATAATTGGGATTGATATCTAAGATGTGGCATATTCCAGTCGGTGCCAGCTCCAGAGTTTTGTTTTGTTTTTATGTGGAAACGCTCATGGGGGGGGGCTTACCTCCCTCCTTTCAATGTTGCCAGCAAATCCACTGCTCTACCTAATCACTGCCATCACTCGCTTCCCTGTTGGATAAAGCCGAACAGCTACATCTCCTCTTTCTCACTCACCACTACAACTGAGTGAGAGGCAGGCAGGCTAGCAGGTTGTAGTGTGGTGAAGAGTAGAAGGCAACTCACGTGCCAAATGGCTCCTTAAACCAAAGTTACAGTCGCCATAATGGAATGTCTAGTTGCCATTTCTGGGAAAGACTGCTCTAAAGTCTTATTTTTCAAATGCTGAACTGACTGTGAATGATTCTCAGTTAAACATCTGGCTAGTTCAGATGACAACTTTGAGCTAGGTTAAGAACTTTAAGAACTTAACAGAGAAAAGTCACTTGATCCAGGGACAATCCACTTATCTATTGGCCTCTTCCGACCTCCTTTTCTCAACGGTGACTGCTCCTTCTCAGGCTGCACAGAAAAAAGCACCTTGGTTCCTGAAATTCATTCCGATTGTGCAGGTAAAATATAACTGATAGAATTCTACAGGATGTGGTATTACTGTGTGAAAGCAGTCCAGATCTAATGATCTCCAGGCATGCACCTCCAGTTGGTGGAGAAGTCAGGCCCAAGCATCTTTAAATGGTCGATAGCCAAGTGCAAAATGTGCCTGGCACCTGGTTAATTTCAAACACTGGGAGAAGGTTTAGGGAGCTGTTGTCGGGGGGGTCTTAAGTGCCCAACCACAACAACCCTTGATGCCTTTGTTTCAGTGAGTCCCTTACTCAGCAACTTTCAGCTGTACAGTTATCTAAAGAATATGCTCAAAACATAGCCTAATGAACCATTCATGTGGCCTTCCTGCCTGCCAAGGGGCAGGGGGAGGTGTGGGTGCCAAATGCCCATTTCACTGGTCTTATTTTCTGCAGTTTTTAAAGTGTACTTCATGCTATACGCGAACTGAATACTATAGTGTTCAGAATTTAAAACTCAGGGCTGTACCCAATGCTTGTCCTACAGAGTACAAACCCGCTGAAATTAATGTACCTAACTTTGTTGTACCCATTAACATCAGTGGGACTAACTTTAGATACAACCCTCAAAATATACCAAGTTGCTATTGCTGGTACACAAACCCTAATGTACAGATGCAACTGGAAAGGGAAATGCAAATGTGTTATGCAAAGAATTGGCTACTGGCAAACTACCAGCTGAAAGGTAAATATTCTCATTAAATGCAAATGTGTTACACATGCTGAGCAAATAGATATTGTGACTGTTAAATAGGCACACTTGAGAGAAAATGGTACTCTCAGCACTGCCTGTTATACCAACAGGGTAGATCTCCATTCTTAGTGGACGTTATTATATATCATGTTGCACTTAGCACATTTCCAGCACATGCTGCCTAACGATCTATAATGCCAAGGGCTTGCTAATCAGGCAGCTGTATGTTAAGTGCCATCCGTGTCTGCCCCTCGGGGCTTCTTGATGTGGCAAACTGCAGAGACTCCCCTCTAAACACAGCTCTCAAGGCCACATGTATGTGACGAATATCTGAACAGCTTTTACAAAAAGTCCCCACCGCCTCACCCCATCTGAGCTGTCTTTACACTGCCATTCTAAAGAACAAACATCTCAGTTTTAAAGTGTGTGCTAATGTTGACCAGCAGCCTATTTTCCTTGGTCCCAGGACCCTGAGCAAAATGCCACTCACTTGAGAGACTAGAGCGAGTGTCGGCCTCGCAAGCCAACAGAACGTACCATTCAATAAGGAATGTACAGCCATGGGCTTATTGTCTACCTCCCAAACATGGCTACAATCAACGGACATAGCTCACCCCAGCTGCATCCTGTAGGCTTGTGCTGTATGTGTTGTAACGAGAGAAAACAAAGCCAAGCATGGCATCATCCTTTTTAAATGGAATAGATTCATTTCTCTTAAAACACTCCCTTGTTCTGTCTTACATATTCCAGAATGAATTTCATTTTGCAGAGGGTACAGAAATTAATTACAGAATCCTTAATATGGGATTAAGCCCTTGCCTATTGCACTGTAAACATGGGAACTGGAGGAAAGGCAGGCGATACAAGCATGTCAGTTAGGATAGACGCATCCTCAAGTAAATATAACAAAATGAATTACTTCGTGTTGCAGATGTAAGATTATAAAAAAAATCCCCACATACATGCAAAACATCTACCTTGTCAAAGGAGTTAAGTGGAATAGACAAATAATAGGCTTGTCTTGCATGAGTTTTAAATTCTGCAACCTCATTGAAGACAAAAACAAAGGGTGAAATTATTTTTGCTGCTGTAGGTTTTTTATGTCTGCTGTGACAGACACTTACAGGACAAATAAGAGTTTTTAAACAAAAAGTTCTAGTGCTCCTGCCCTAATCTACCACATCGCAACAATACTACAGATGGCTCTTGATTACAGATTTATTGCTGGTTACTGCATTGTGTAGTAATGACAATGATAAAAATTTATAAGCCACTTCACAGTCTGGCGAAATCAAAGGAGTGTGCATTAGATCACTGAGTGTGACTGAGGGAGCAATTATTCAAGAGTGGCTGAGGGGCAGTAGATGTTACACACTTCACTCTTCATGCTCAGAGTTGGAGTTGGAGGCCTCCCCTCTAAGGAAAGTCCCACCACTGCCACTGCTAACTCTGCTGACACAACCTCAGTGGTCCAATCTTGGTGAAGGCAAAAATGAGACATTGCAGGTTGGGCAATCAGAAATCAGGAACAGATTTTAATTCACTGCATCCTAAGCCTCATCATTTCCCAGACATGCCTCCAGAATGATTTATCTAAAAAGCTGGAGAGGATGTTGTATTGGGGTTGTTGTTATTATTATTATTATTATTATTATTATTATTATTATTAATTTTGATTATGTACTTTATGGTTTTATATTCTGATTTTATCCTGTGAACTGCCCTGAGACCTGTGGGCATAGGGTGATATATAAAAATATATTCTTAAAAATATAAAGCGGTATAGAAATGAAATGAATAATAATAATAAATTATAATAATTATAATAATTCTATTCTCCTCCTTTGGCTGGGGATAATGTCTTAAAGGTGTGCATATGAAAGACAGATTGACCATATTTGGGCTGAAGCTGAAAAAAGACAGAGGTCTGAATTGCCCTATGCCTTAAGAGGGGTGGAAAAGAAAAAACATGTAATTTCCCTCCATCCATCCTGAAACTCACTCTCCATCCCATGAGGCCTAAAGAGGGCATCAGAGTCGTGAGCCCTGAATAAGAGCACTCTTCTTAAGAGGTGGGGATAAAATACGGTACAATGTTTTGCTGCACATGCCACTGATAGAACATACTAAGAAAGGGTACAGGATCATCATGCTATTTTTACCACATTTTAAAATGTGTAATAGACAACTATGGTACATGAGATTCAATGACTGCGTATTTTCGAAACAAATACCGTATTTTCCGGCATATAAGACGACCCCCAACTTTTCCAGTTAAAATACAGAGTTTGAGATATACTCGACCGCAGATTCTCCACCCGGCGTATAAGACGACCCCTGACTTTTGAGAAGATTTTCGTGGATTAAAGAGTAGTCTTATACACCAGAATATACAGTATTTTTTATCACAAATAACGTTGAGAGACTCAGGGAGTGAATGCTTGATAAAATATTAGACTTTCGCTTGGGGCGCCAAAGATGATGGCCGAAAAATTCCATCGCTCCAATTCTCAAGGGGTAATTTGAGGCTGAGATGGGAGTAATCAGTCTCCCAAATCTTCCCAGGGGTAATGGGAAGACACTGCCTCATCCGCGGTTGCTCGTTAACTCGGCTTCAATCTCGGGGCTGAGGGGCACTGGATGCAAAGCCCCAGAGAGAATTCGGCTCTCCAGGACACTGTCTCCCGAGCGCCCCAAGTTCCATAATTTAGGGTGAAATATTGGATTTAGGATTTGGACATGCTTCAGACGAGGAGGGATGATATATTTTGCTAAGCAACCCAGCCTCTGAGGTGCTAAAGAAAATTGAGAGGAAGAAGGATTAACATCTAATTGGTATGTGGGAACAGGACGGAAGGGGGGGGTGAGCCCTCCGTGTTACTGTCTTTTTTTATTACATTATATTACTGGGCAAAATCCCCCCCCCCCCAAGAAGGACTGTTTTCATCATTTATAAAAAGCAAGACTTGAAAGTTTGATATTCGTGGACATAATATGGTTTTAAAATTTTAAACTGTGTGGAAATTAAAATATTATACAATAAGGTGTTGGGCGTTTGATTTGCTTGGAAGAGGATAAAAGGTTCTCCAGTATGTGGATATCAGGCAGAGGCAGACCCTTGTTAACCGTTGAATGTCTTATTAATGGATTTTGGACGGTTTCCTGGACATTTCTTGATTTATGGAGAATGACGCAGCTTTAATTAGGAAATCTGCCATGTTGAAGACTGAGATTGGGCTGCGGAACTACAAAGCCATAGGGGGAGGTGAGTCTTTAATATTTCATTACATTTGTATATCCAGTTTGACGTGGTAACCCTCCCCTGAAAACGCTGAAGTTTGAAGCAGCCGCTCTGCAAAAGTTATTGAGCTGTCGCTTAGTTTGGATTTTATCTGATTTGCGTGAGATGGCGGCTGCCAGCTGGAAGGATTTTTGGATTTGACATAAGCTTCAATGTGTGAGGGGGCATTGCAATTTATGGGAGAATCGTAGATATTAAATCCACACAGTAACATATTTTGGTTTGTTTTATCTCGCTTGTGGGAACAACTCAGAGGCTGTGAAAGAATGAAGGATAATATCAGGAAGAATTAAGGGAATCATCGGAAAGGACTATGGATAGCAATAGAAATTTGATATTATCAGACCTCTCCAAGTTTGAAGCATGGGAAGCACAATTTTTTTTCATTTGGCAGAAAATTTGGATATTTGATATGTTTATGTATAATTTGGAATATTTAATGTGATTTGATTGGTTTGTTAAAGTGGAAAAATTAATAAAAATGATATTTAAAAAATGGTTGATAAAATACTATTAAAAACTATCATCCAGTACAGTGTAAAATGGCACTGAGCCCAGAAGCTCTGACCTTTACAGATATTGTGTCTGTTAGCTAATGTAATAGTCACAGCAGCTCTTGGAACATGTCAGCTCTTCCTCGTAAATTTTTATCAGATTCAAAATATTTGTGTGTGTGTGTGTGTGTGTGTGTTTGTGTAAGACTGAAGATAGGAAACCCTGTTATCAAGCATAACAATGGATGAAAACATAGTTGTAGAAGAAATTGCTTTGTTAATAAATGATAAGCTGTTCAGTTTGTCAAGTTGACAATGGAAATATTTGTGATAGCCAAGGAAAGCCAAGCAGGTCCAACAGATGGATGTAGATGAACTAGATTCAAGTCCTTGCTCAGCCATGAACTAACATAACTTTGTTGCTGTTGCTGACATCCGTCTGTCTCAAGAGACAATGGAGTGTGCCTCTGGGGGTGAAGTCAAACTGCTGCACCAAAGTGATCTCTCTGGGGCACAAACCTGGGCAGTATGTATGGAGGTCCTGGGCTACCCAGACAAGAAGATCCCCCCCCCCAGCCTCACTGATGTGGTCCAGAGGAAAGAACAGCAATACATTGGGCACCCGCTTGGCTGCAGGAGTTGCCTGAAGGCCCATCTTAGGGCCTCTGCTTTGGATGTGTGTAGGGTTTACTCCTTAGACTTTTCTTCTTCCAAAGATGTCTCACAAGGCAGTGGAGATTTAGAAGCAGAGTTTTCCTTCTCTTAGATGGGCTACCTTCCCAGGTTGACAAACCCCATCTGCCCCTCACTTTTCCTCTACAGCACGTGCAGAAACTGCTTTCTTGACTGTCTGGCCCACTATTGGTCCCATCCGCTCAATCCGCCGGAACCTGTCTTCTCATGCAGGGGAACTATAGTATGTTAAAGTGTTGGTAAACGTAGCTCTGAGAGGGATAAAACTACCATTTCAAGGACTATTTGGGGGAAGGCATGTGCTTTAAAGGTATGGTGTGGATGCGACACCATAGTCATTAGTTCTTCCCATTTTGCTTCAAGGATTTAGAGTGGCAATATTCCCAATCTCTTATCTTCACAGCAACCTTTGGAAGTGCATTAGGCTAGAAACTCACGTTAGCCCCTTCCCTGTATAGGACAGCTGCAGCAGCAACACTGAACTGCAACCGGAATTCTTTGGAATATAAAATCACAGTCCAAGTGAATGAGGAACAAACACACAGAAGAACTGGGCAGAGGCATATGATGTACAGGTGTAGAGAGGACAGGTACTCAAGAGAAAGAAACAGCCTTCTTTCCAATTGTCTGCATTATAATGGATCTGAATTTATTTACAATTTGCTATCTTCGCAGATTCCAGGGCTAGGTGATAAAAGCATTGACTATTGCCTGCAACATTTGGAAGCATTTTAACATTATTATTATTATTATTATTATTATTACTACTACTACTACTACTACTACTATTACTATTTTAAAGAATGGCTATCTTGCTATCTTGTCAGCCTCCTACCTGCTTTGTTAGAATTCTTCCCCAAAGCTGTGAGGTATGAATAATTTCACAGCTACCCACAGAATTATTTGCATAAAAACTGCACAGTGACAATCTACTCATTTCCCATAATTATTTCCATACACTTTAAAAGAAATGATATTCAGCACCATCTCACAGTGCAGTTTTCCTGTGTGGAATTGCTTTACTCTTAACCCTCTCTGCTTCTTATCAAGCAAGTAAAGAGTACAGAACGAATGATCAAAGGTGAGTTTATTCATACAGTATATTATTAGTCATAGAATGTTTTCCAGTGTGCAGTAACCAATAAAAAACAGTGCACATGTTTCTTTCCAGAAGCTGTAACTGTTGTTGTTGTTGTTGTTGTTGTTTTCTGGGTGCTTTTCTTCCCAAGCATCAGCAAATGGAGAAAACAATAGCAAAATAAATCAGAATGCTTTGCAGACCCGAACAGTGCCCAGAAGTCAAGTCTCAGCATCATTTTAAACCTATGAGCTGCATAAATTGAAGCCACATGCCCGAATGTGCTCCTCTAGGCAGAGATTTCTACTGAAGGGTTGTTTTACAACCAATTTCAAATCACATGTGAGCTTCTTATACTGTATATCAAACCAGGTTTCTCAACAAATGAGATAGGCTTCCAGAAGAAGGCATTATCAATTGCTAAGCCAGGAAATATTTATGCTACACACACAACCACTGCTTCTCCCAACACAGAGATTATCTAGTTCTTCTGCATATCTCTGAGCAAGAGGAAAAATACTACCATTGCTTAAGTCAGTGCCAGTGCAAATCCAATGCCAAGAACCTGCCAAGCTTACAGGGCCCCGTCTCTGACAAAAATGAACCATAAAACCTTACTGGAGCTGTTGCCAACTGAGGCAAAAGGCCCAGGCTAGCATGAACATTTGGGGAGACGGAGAGAGTAAAGACAGCATGTGTAGGACTTAGACCAGCAAATGAAACAAACCAGGAAGCTGCAGTTAAGCTTGGCTTCCCATTATGTCCAATCATGGTTTGCTGCCTCCTAATAAGCCATTATCTGTAAGGAACCAGCAACCCATAGCTTTGTTTGGAGTAAAGCAACACTTACAATAGGGTACCTCAACCAGGGAAGGGGGCAAAGGACAGAAAGGAAAACTGTACTTCCTCCGCAGCGATGCCTTCTCTTTTAGTAGTAACTACTTGTTGGCAAGTAGATCACTTCCTTTCGAGCTGTAACTTTTTTCCTGCTCTTCTCCAAATTTAGTCAGTGTGAGCTAGTCTGTGTTAGTGTTAATTACTTAGACAGATGTAAAACCTATACTCTGTTCATCATGGCTATGTCTGCCATGAGAAATAAACCTTGAGGGGTTTTGAAAAATCCCTTCAACCAGTAGTCTTGTATTTCTTTTTGGACACCAGTGCAATATATTTACCATACCCCAACAGGTTTAAAGCTGGCTAGCGATCATAACTTGTTAGGGAACAATAAACCATAATCATGGGCTCAAACAAGATTGGAAGCAAAGTTTAACAGTGAGTACCTGATTTGTTTCCCCTGCTTCTGTGTGGGTACGTGTAAAGCAGGTGCCATCAGGAGGTGTGCATAATAAACCACACTAAGGCAGATATTCTGGCTTATCAAGATATGTGAATGCAGCCTCTGTCACAGTTACACCTTCTCAGTAGTGGCACCCGCCCTGTGGAACGCCCTCCCATCAGATGTCAAGGAAATAAACAACTATCTGACTTTTAGAAGATATCTGAAGGCAGCTCTGTTTAGGGAAGTTTTTAATGACTGATGTTTTAATGTATTTTTAATCTTTTGTTGGAAGCTGCCCAGAGTGGCTGGGGAAACCCAGCCAGATGGGCGGGGTATTAATAAATAACAACAACAACAACAACTTCTGTTTTTTGTTTTAACAATAGCAGACCACAACACTTTCATAATGTCTTCCAGAATTGTCAACTGATCGTGTGCATCTTCTGTGCAAATAAGGCAGAAATTATCTATGCAACATAGGGGAACAAATAGTGTGCTGAACTGCACAAGAATGTCTTCTGGCATTAAAAGGCAATGCACAAGTCCCTTGACTGTTGAACCATCACTGCTAATAGGAAGCTGATGTAATACTACGTTCCAACATCCATTAGGACAGACTCATGAACATATGACCGTCACAAGGGCATTTGCAGGCAGACTCCACAGCAAAGGAAAAGGTCACGCATGATTTTTGTTTCTTAGAAAAACTGGGATTCCCATGGACTTGATGCAATATTCATGGGGATTCCTGCCACTGTCCTATTTCTCTTCTGCTTCAACAGATTGGATTCTTTGTTCCCAAGGGGTCTGTATATAATCCCTCTCAAATCTTACAGTTCAAGGAAGTGAGTGGCAGGAGGGGGAAGTCTGATGCAAAAAAAAAAAAGGAATACAGGGCTTTTTCTTGACTTCTGAGAAGCTAATTCACCACATAACTAAACTGTGACCTTCCAGCACAAACAAAACGAATCCAACGGATTCAGTTGCTTAAGACAATGGGCCCCAGAGTAAACCTGGCAGGTAACAGCATCCTTCAGCTCATGCACAACTGGCATGTGTAGAACATATTAGCCATACCTCCCAGTCACTTTTACCCATGAACAATCATCTCTGACATTTCACACAGTGTTCTATGCACACCACATACCTCCCACTTCTCAGCACCATCTGACAAGCAAGCACCCACAACATCCCACTCATAAACTGCTCTTTGTTGACGGCAA
Organism: Lacerta agilis; assembly: GCF_009819535.1. Taxonomy (NCBI): domain Eukaryota; kingdom Metazoa; phylum Chordata; class Lepidosauria; order Squamata; family Lacertidae; genus Lacerta; species Lacerta agilis. The sequence continues at coordinate 26,628,011 of NC_046318.1, forward strand.
CCAAAACGAAGCAAGCATCCCTAGCCGGATATTGCTAATTCTCATGCATTGCTTGACCACAGGGGAAGGGAGAAAGGGGTTAGTGTGGTTAAAGTATGCATGTGGCAAAGTCAGATGATTTAGTCTCTTTCCACTAGTGGCTCTGCCTGCGTCAGTATCATTATTTGTGAAAAAGAAGAAAACACTGTGCTCCACCTGCACTTCCAGGTGCAATTTCAACACCCAACTCTTTATTCTTAATCATATGTGTTCAGGCAAAGAAGTATAATTGGGAAAGCAGAGGGGAACAATGCAGCTGTGTTCTTGGGGTGTACAGGCTGGGCCAGCCCAAGCTTTTTTGGTGCCTGAGGCAAAGGACAAGCCAGTGCCGCCTCCAAATTCTTCTTCTTTTCAGACTTCAGAAATTCTTCAACAGAAAGACAGGACTTGCAGATTGAATCTTATTTTTTTACAATATTTCAACACTGGTGACGGGATAGTGTGTCCTCCGCCACACCTGAAGAAGCAGGTCAGCTTATGGGGCCAAGGAGAGGCAATGTGGCAACACGGGGAAATGGCTGTGGCCTCAGAAGGAATAGCCTGGGGCCTGCACCACCTCTGTCCCACAGCATCTGTTGCTTGAGGTGAATGCCTCACTCTGCTTAATGGTAGAGAGGGCCCTGTGCACACAACTGCCTTGACTTTGCTGTCAATAGGGGATGGATGAATGAATTTATTGTTTGTTTGTTTGTTTGTCTGTCTGTCTGTCTTGCCCATCCTCCCAAAGGCAACTACGCCTACACAAACACACACACAAACACACATATACACACACCCCTCCCTTTAAAGTAAAATCTTATAGGGATGCTAAATTAACTGGCCTTTGAAATTTGACCTGTTGGATTTTTCACCCTACCCTAGGTTGTTTCTAGCTGTTCCTGTTTCCCATATATTGTATCAGTTTAGTGGTATTTCTTGCTGAAGACTACATCACAGGAAGCTAGATCTCAGCTAGACCACAAGGGGGGGGATTTCTAAGACAAGGCCACAGACGATAAAAAGAGTATGACATGCTGGCTTAAACTTCCTCTCTTGAAGGTGCAGGAAACTGCCCCACCACCACCACCATCTGGACATCCTAATGTACAGAACCACACGGTGAGCTTCCATGTACTCTGTGCTTTTCAAGCAGCAAGCCTCCCGTGCTGATTAACAAACCATTTATGAATCTTAAGTCATGCTAGAAGCTATGTTTAATACAGCATAGCAGCCTGCTGTTCCAAAATAAAAAGTCAAATGTTTGGCTATGTACCTACCTTAAATAACTTTCTGGATTGTTGTGGTCCGTAACTGCGGCTGAGGAACAGAAGCAATTACCTGTGGGTGTTGTGCAACCTTTATTTTGTTAACCTATGACTTATTTATCAATATGAAAGTGTTATGTGTATGGAGTCACAGTGCATATATGCTTGGATTTACCTAATTTGATTTTTTTTTAATGACAGCATTAGGGATTTTGGTTGAAAGATTTTGTTCTGAAAGTTGGAACCTGTTACTTCAAAACTCAAGAGAGCTCTTTGAGATGCCACTCTTATCAGGAAAAAACTAGTCTACGGGCACTACTTTTTAAAAAAAGGTACATTGACAAAGCGAAAGGTATCTCTTTCAGTTACATGCCTAGCAGATGACCATCAGGTTTTGTTTTGTTTCACAAAGCCCCTTTCCAGTGACTAGCTGAGTATTTTCTAGAAGTTCCTCAAGTGATTTTCCATCCTACCATAAGGAATTTGGAAAAACTGCCTTGTTTTTATCACATGAGGAAATGAAGGATAAGGTGGAACTTCCAAGCATTGTTAAATGCACATTTTTTTTCATCGTATCCCTTTGATATGGTAGTTTAGTTCCACAGCGGTATTAACAATAGCATGTTTGAACAGGTAATTTAAATGATTCAACACAGAAATGTGGTTTTTTAAAAAAATAAAATCATTTATTCACTTTTAACATCTGGTTAAGCATTTGTATTAGAATGCCTGCGTGCCTCCATGGTTAGCCCCCACCCCAAGGTTTTCATCTGTGTTTATGATGGCATAAGCAGCCAGGATATTCCAACTTGTTCAACACTAAGCAGGGCAGGGGAAATAACTTGCAAGTCTCCTGCTAATGTGAATATTTACCTTAGGTATACATAACTTGTGAGCCACAAAGATGAACAAACTATTGTGCCACCAGGCATACACTGTGGGTTGTTGGGTGCTTCTGAGCATCTTATTTATAGAGTCCAAGGCAGAAAAACTAACAAGTTCATTAAGCTCTTGGAAACCCACAATATATATGACAAGCGCGCTATGCTTGGCTTTGTGCACCACAAGTTGCGCAGGTCTGATTTATTTATGCATAATTAACTTTACTAGGTGCTGCTTCAACTGCAATGGCTTGCAGAATAAGGCTAAAATTGCAAAATGGACTTCAGAATTACTGTACGGGATCTGGGGACAGTTACAGGTAGGTAGCCATGTTGGTCTGCCATAGTCAAAAAAAAAAAAAAAAAACTTCCAGTAGCAACTTAGAGACCAACTAAGTTTGTTCTTGGTATGAGCTTTCGTGTGCATGCACACTTCTTCAGATCTGGGGAAGGAGGGAAAAAAACCACCCAAATTTGCTCTGGTCCATTTACATGCCCATGAATTGTTTAATAGTTATATCACGGTTTTCAAGCTCATATTTATATCCAATAGATTTAAAGATTATGGGGCTGGGGGTTAATTAGCAAAACAAAACAAAAACAAAAAACCCTGGACTTCTCAGGTTACTAACAAGGTCACAAACAATGCCTTGGGTGGGACTTGGAAATCCAATGTCAGCTACACCTGAGCTACAAACCATTTCCCATAAGGAATACCCTTGCCGCCCATTAAAAACTGCATAATCAAGAGCTTCTGCCTTTATTTTTAATTGAGCCATGTCAGTTCAGGTTTTCAGCAAGAAACAGAACCCTCTAGTGGCAATTCATCCATTCTGGCAATACGGCAATTACCGAATGGTGGTTTAATAGGTTCCAGAGGTGGCAGACCTCAAAAGGAGAGAAGGATCAGCAAGGTCTGTTACAAGTATTTCTGCTTAATATTTCAGATTGTACCAATTTCTAGCAAGGAAACAGAGGTAAGTTGAATCAATACATGTGAATGGGATGATGGTGATTTAATTAGCAAGAGAGTAGTCTGAGGTGCAGCAGCGGCAATACATTAAAGCATTAGCCATCAAATGCAACCTGCTTCAAGTTCTTTATACTTTTGCACTTAATAGTGCTTTTACATTAAGTGCATTACTCTAATCCACCCCTTTCCAACCTGGTGTCCTTCAAATGTTTTGGACTACAACTCCTAACAGCCCCAGTCAGGAAAGCTGTGTTGGCTGCAGCTGATGGGAGTTGCAGTTTGAAATCATCTGAAGTGCTCCAAATTGGAGAAGGTTGCTTGTGGGTGGTGTAAACAGCTTAATGAAATCGTTCCTGAGAATACAAGGGGTGTTACAGTGATAGCTATGAAATGTGCTTTTACTGTCCTAGTACTGTAAGCACAAACAACTAATGATTTTATATAAAATGGGAATGATAAATCAAATTGAAGTAGCAGCACTGTGTTATGACAGATTATTATTTACTTAGCTTTATCCAAGTGCACTAAAAAAAAAGATGCTTGGCTGACAGCTCTGGAACTAAGGTCAATTAGCTAATTTAATGCATCATAATTTCTATTGATGTTCATATGCGAGCCCTTTTAATACTACACTTGGTTAGTGAGATCGATACGCGGCACTATGAGACCCATTTTAAAACGTGGCCACAAAAGAGTGCTGCATAATTTTGAATCATGCACCTAAAAAGCTTGTGCTGAATCAGCATAACTTTAGTAAGTAGACTGGCAATGTCCAAGAATGCAATACACAGTTCAGCTAGAAAGGAGGTTTCAGAAGAAAAAGAGGGCTATGCCTTAAACCCGCCACGGATTGGAGGACTGGGAGTGTGACAATCCTATTCTCTAGAAATGGTTTAATTAGGAGATCCAGGGCAATGCAAGATAAGAAGGACTGTTACCCAAGTGCTACAGCTCTATAAAGCTCAGAAGTACCAAAATACTCACTGGGATAGAAAACATGCAGCCTTAATTATTACAGAAACTTAGAGGCACAGTAGCAAAAAAAACCTAAGCTAGGAGAAAGAATGGGAATGCACACATATTACAAAACTGATGAACTTGCAACACTTTGTATATGGTCTGCAGATGGATAGAGGGCCCCTCCATATGTCCTTTGTATTGAGCGTTCATGACGATTTAAGCCATGGGTAGGCAAACTAAAGCCCAGGGGCCGGATCCAGCCCAATCGCCTTCTAATTTCGGCCTGCGGACGGTCCGGGAATCAGCATGTTTGTACATGAGTAGAATGTGTCCTTTTATTTAAAATGCATCTCTGGGTTATTTGTGGGCCACAGTAATTCGTTCATTTCCCCCCCCCAAAAAAATATAGTCCGGCCCCCCACAAGGTCTGAGGGACAGTGGACCGACCCCTGGCTGAAAACGTTTGCTGACCCCTGATCTAACCTCATGAATCGTGGCTATATATGATCCCACTTTCAATACTGCATATGACTCCATTTTCAGTTGGTGCATATCCTATGACTCCCTGAAATCCTCTAACCTGCTATACCACAGGTGTCCTGCAGGGTTTTTTTTGCCCCGCTTTTGTTGCACAAGAATACACCTGGGGAGGCGGGGAGAGAGAGCTGAAAACAATGTAAAAAAAAAAATCACATCTGACAACCAATGTGCCACTTTGGTTCCAGATAGTACATAGGTAAGGTAAAGGTAAAGGGACCACTGAACATTAGGTCCAGTCGTGGACAATTCTCGGGTTGCGGTGCTCATCTCGCTTTATTGGCCGAGGGAGCCGGTGTACAGAGGGGTCCTGTGGCCAGCATGACTAAGCAGCTTCTGGCGAACCAGACCAGCACACGGAAACGCCGTTTACCTTCCCGCTGGAATGGTACCTATTTATCTACTTGCACTTGGACATGCTTTCGAACTGCTAGGTGGGCAGGAGCAGGGACCAAGCAACGGGAGCTCACCCCGTTGTGGGGATTCGAACCGCCGACCTTCTGATCGGCAAGCCCTAGGCTCTGTGGTTTAACCCACAGTGCCACCCGTGTCACTTAGTACATAGGTAGACGAGTCTAAAAAGCTTGGGACACCAATTTTCATGTCCGTCTAGCGGCTATGGTGGCTCATTTACATTACCAGAAGTAATGTATTTTGCATTAACACTGGAAATTTATACTCAATTATGACCAAATTAAGCCTCCTAGAGCAAAATAAACAACAAGATTAGCTCTCCAAATATATATATATCATCGAACCACAGAATTGTGGAGTTGGAAGGGACGTCCAAAGCTCTTCCAGTCCAATCCCCTGCAAATCTGACCATAAAACCTTTATCCCACCCCCTTATTTGATGTAACGGCATCAAACATGAAAGAAAAGAAAATACTCAGAGTGTAAACACCCCTCCCACTGTATATAGCTCTTATGATTCACACTGTCACTAAAGGAAAAAAACAAAAAAAAACTGTCTCATCTATGCCTGAGTGTTACATATACCGGTAATCGAGTGCATGAAGTATCAGCCACAGTAACAAATGTACGGATTGCCAGATGTGATCCCACCCAGCTCTTCCACCACACAGCTCTGGACAGATGTAATGTCATATCACTGGGGATGCATTTCAGATGCAGAATGATGCATGGGCAGTCCTATCTAAATCAACCACTAATGTGCTATTATTGCATCAATGACCTGTTGCAGAGCACACCCACCAAAAAAAAGCCAGTCTCAAGCAGTCCTTAAACAAGTGGTACCAGGTTTTTGGATTTTGTCTTCATCATGCCACATGCACAAACATGCTCAGATTTCACTGCATACAATGCCATTAATTCGTATCCACAATGTGTTTCTGCCAAGGTTCAGCCGACATTTCTGCTACCATGTTATCCAAGTATCAAGATAAATTATCAAGCATCTTAGCCCAGCTATCAAGATACATTAGTATACAACTGTGCAGTGTAAAATGTCTTTCTTGGTTCCCCAAGAGTTATCCTTTGGTAAGTGTGCTTAGGATGGCAATGTTTGGTTTTGTTTGCAGCTGGCTTCCATCCACACTTCTTCAATTTGCTTTTAACTCGCTCATGTTAATCAACAAACTTCAGGCTATTAGCAGAAACAATACTACTCTCTCTAAAATGATACCAGGTTGTGATTTAACCCTACTCTCTTTGGGGTTAATTGAGCAATTAGATCTGAATTACTGGATGCAATGCACAAGATGTCTGTTTAAACAAGACAACACAGGGACTGATACAGATCAGCATTACATTAGAAAATTCTATTAAACTGGTTCACACAAAAAATCATTAAGGCTTCTTAAGATAGTGCTATGGACACGCTGTGGCTACGAGCATCAAAATAGGACCTTAAATATATATCCTAATATTTTTCTGTCATGTGTCTGTTCATTAAATGCTTTCGGCCACAACCCTACACTAATTTACCTGGGAGTAAGCCCCATTGGACACAAGGGGATTTGCTTCAAAACAGGCATGTACAAGATTGCACTGTAAAAGCATTTGCCAAAAATGACTGACACAAGTATCACTGCATTCATTTTCAAGTGGACTAAATCCACAAAGGTGTTTTGAGAATATTGAGATACTATTGTTGCTCAAAACTGGAAGAAAGAAAGGAACAGCTAAGTACTGAGGATGTGTTCACTTTGCTGGGTGCAGGGAACTGAGCACCATTTTGCATCATGACACTGTAGCGTTGGGAGGAACCCCAATGCTCATCTAGTCCAACCCCCTGCAATGCAGGAATCTCAGTTAAAGCATCCATGACAAGATGACCATCCAACCTCTGCTTAAAAACCTCCAAGGAAGGAGAGTCCACAACCTCCGGAGGGAGACCATTCCACTGTCAAACATGTCAGAAAGTTCTTCCTGATGTTTAGTCAGAATCTCCTTTCTTGTAATTTGAAGCCACTGATTTGAGTCCTACCCTCCAGAGCAGAAGGAAACATGACTTTTTTTCAGACACACAAAAATATTTGCTGTTTGCAAGTATTTATTTGAACCGCAAAGATAAATAATTTCTGCCATAGATGATCTGGCAGCATCTGGAGGCTAGGGATTAACTTCAAACACATAAATTATTCCAACTCTGTCTTGATCCTACTGATGTACCTAAGGTATAATCAATGGCTGAACCACAGCAGCTGTTTAGAAGAACAAAGCCCTATTAAAATATGAGCCTGGTGTTTTTTTTAAAGGGCTGAGGAAAACAGTCTGTATTCAAGTTCAGACACAAAAGGACTCTATTAATATTCCAGAATGAATGTTCTGAAAATACTTAACCTTAGGAAAATGTAGCAACTATTTTCATTGAGCATGTAAATAATGATAGCACCTAATAATAAGACAGGAGACCATCATTTTTAGTGAATTAAATAATGGCATTTCAGTCCTTCATGCTAACAGGAAATTTGGAAGTAATTAGAGAACCAATGGATAGTGATATGGGTTCAAATGAGGCCCACAGCAAGATTTTTAGATTGGTGGAACTGAGTGTACAGAGAGTAACAGGGGTGGCACCATAAATTAATTCAAAATATCAAAAATCTAAATATAAGTAGCCTAATGTTTTTTAAAATGTTAATGATATATGTTTCCTTAATATAGTTAATCATAAGCAATATACAGAACTTAAAATAACTTGTTAATTTCCAGGTTAACACAAGGATAAACTATAGTTTATTAAACTATCATTAGTTGATTAAACTATGGTTGATTAAATCATGGTTTAGCATCATGTGTGAACCCAGTCCAGTAGTTTAACTATGGCTTGTTTACTGCCCAAAAACACAACCTGAAGCCATGGTTTGCTGTTGGCTGACAAATTTTGCTTCATTTCTATGATGTTTACAAGTGAATCCAGCACTGTTCCTTAACTATGGTTTGTTTGACGCTCACCAAAGTACAAAGGCATGAGGCAAGAGCAAATGAAAACAAAAAATAAAACCATGCTTTGTTTGACCATCTCTGGGACAACTTGTTGTTAATTTGTGTTTTGTTAAACAAACTATGCCTTAGAGTTATTTGCAAACCAGGCCATTAACTGTGCAAATAGAAGAGGTCCCCATAGGGATTGATGACACTTTTCTCCTCCTCCTCCTCCTCCTCCTCCTCTTCCTCGCTTGCCATCACTTAGCAATGGCAAAATGCATGGCCAATTACTTGCCTACAATGAAGCTCATGGATGCCTCTCACGAGCAAATAGAGCCATCCCATTTTCTTCAGGTTTAAGAATACGGGTGCTTTAAGATCCAGCCACCAAGAAATATTAGCTGGCATTTGGGGACCTGGCAAAAAGCTGGCTTGACTGGATCTACATAAGCAAAACATGCATGGATCTCCCAATTCATCTAACAGTTATGCACATCGTCATGCATGGTATCATGCATTCACACCCAACCATCAAAGTAGGATGGTCAAACAAAGCTGCCTGTACTAAGCTAGACCACTGGTCCATCTAACAGATAATACAGTGACCAGCAGAAGTTCTCCAGAGCATCAGGCACTAGTTTTCTCAACTCTCCCTGGAGATGCCAATGACTGAAACCGGGACCTTTTACAGGGAATGTGCTATGGTCAAAGAAAAGGGCAGTATTGAGCTGTGCATGGGAGGATGCAGTAGCGCAGGTAGCCAGGCGCAGGGGCAGGGTGTGTGTCCGCATGGGGCACCACGGTGGTCTGTAGGGTAGCACGGGGGTCTGCAGTGTTTTGCATCAAGGGCTTTGTTTCTGGGTGGCACTGAGGTCCCTCGGCTCCCTGAAATCAGCGGCTGCCAGCCAAGAAGCTCAACAACTTTGGCCTACCCCAGGGAGGGTGAATACTCTCCCTAAGACCATGCTTCAAAATCCTTGCACGTAAGCCCAAATGCTTTCCAAAACAAAAGCATAGAACATAGTAAGAGATCGATACATGGCGCTTTATTATATTTTAGGGACCCCTTCCCATTACAGGCATTTTAATCAAACTGCGAAGACAAAAATGGCTACAAATTATTTTTATTTTATTTATTAATAGGTAAAGGTAAAGGTACCCCTGACCGTTAGGTCCAGTCACAGACGACTCTGGGGTTGCACGCTCATCTCGCTCTACAGGCCGAGGGAGCCGGTGTTTGTCCACAGACAGCTTCCAGAGCAGTGCACGGAAACACCGTTTGCCTTCCTGCCAGAGCGATACCTATTTATCTACTTGCACTTGATGTGCTTTTGAACTGCTAGGTAGGCAGGAGCTGGGACTGGATAACGGGAGCTCACCCCATCGTGGGGATTCGAACTGCCGACCTTTCAATCAGCAAGCCCTAGGCTCTGTGGTTTAGACCACAGAACCTCCCGTGTCTTATGAATAGAAGTCATTTACTGCACACTCTCCAACATTTCTCCAATGAAAATAGGGACTATTCCATTGTTGTTGTTTTACTATTTATATCCCACCAATCAGACTGGGTTGCCACAGTCACTCTGGGCAGATTCCAACATATATAAAAACATAATAAAACATTAAACATTAAAAAAACTTCTCTATACAGAGCTGCCTTCAGATGGCCTAGGGGTCAGATAACTTTAACCTCCAATATTTCTCTGATGAAAATAAGGATGTCCTAAGGAAAAGCGTGACATTCTGGGATCAAATCAGAAACCCGGGCGGCTTCTGCAAATCCAGGACTGTCTCTGGAAAATAGAGACACTTATTGGGGCTGTTGTTGCTAAACTTTCCCAGCATTCAAGCCAGCCCACAGTGAGAAGTAAAATACTGTAAAGGTAAAGGTAAAGGGACCCCTGACCATTAGGTCCAGTCGTGTCCGACTCTGGGGTTGTGGTGCTCATCTCGCGTTACTGGCCGAGGGAGCCGGCGTACAGCTTCCGGGTCATGTGGCCAGCATGACAAAGCCGCTTCTGGTGAACCAGAGCAGCGCACGGAAACGCCATTTACCTTACCCCCGGAGCGATACCTATTTATCTACTTGTACTTTGACGTGCTTTTGAACTGCTAGGTGGGCAGGAGCTGGGACTGAGCCATGGGAGCTCACCCCGTTGCGGGGATTCGAACCGCCGACCTTCTGATCGGCAAACCCTAGGCTCTGTGGTTTAACCCACAGCACCATACTGTACTGTACACTAAATAGCCAACGAAAGCAGCAAAAGAGCATCAGAAGAAACTGGTGAAACTGGGCAGCTGAGCCAAAGGCAAAACAACAGAGATGGGTTTTGCATCACCTCCAGAACAACAAAGAGCAGCACAGATCTGTGGGGGGGGGGGGGGCCATTAGCCGCATGGGAACTGATGTAAAACTACTTCTCCTCACCATGGTCTCACTTTACAGAGAACTGGAACTTGGATCAGGGCCTGAGAAGAAGAATGAAGAGAGGGAGCAATAGAAAGAGAGGTGCTCTCTGAGGCATATGAATCCTGGGTCATGAAGGGCAAACAGTTCATGCTGTTAAGCTTTACTTTCTTTAACCGTATATCAAAATAATGGCAACCGATAGGAGACATATTAATAGCCACTAAAAAGATACTGGGAGCTGGGAGAGAAGCAGCACTCCAGTCCAGTCTATTGATGTTCCCTTTAAAAAAAAAAAGTATGATGTACAATGATTGTGAATAAGTGCACTTTTTAGGGCAATTATAGGGAGAGTGAAATATCTTTGAGATCCTTTCCATGAGGACCAGCATTTGTGTATTATTTACTGGCGTAAAACTAAACTGAAAAGCAATATTGATCAACGTGTCCTGTAATAAAAAATGGTATTTCATAGTACTTTGCTCTATTTGAAAATAACTGTATCAGTGCTTAGCCAAGATTCTTAACATCTGAGAGTCAGAATACTAGACCAAGATAACACAAGACCTTTTATTTCATTCTCTTCCCCAAAGACTGATCCTACAAGCACTTTCTCGGAATTGAGTCTGCTGAAATCAGGAGCATTTACTTCCAAGTAAATGCATTTAGGAACAGGCTAGACAACTCCTTTATTCCAAAACTGGCTCGCTAATTATCCATGACATTGCTAATGAACCTTTAGCATGACCGGTCTGTCTGGTCGTAATGCAGCATTAGTGAATATGCTGCAAACAATAACGATGCAATAAAAGTACTTCTGGCAAGCTGCCAAAGGCCACCCCATGAAACAATATTGTCAGGATTTGATTTTAGAATCTAAAAATATGTTTCTCAATTTCATAGACAGCTGGTCATATTCTTTCCCAAAAGTTGTTTGTAGATTCAAAGGGCCTCAAACTGCACACAGAAAACCAAGAGAAAAACCACAGGAAGTCTTATTGACAGAGAGGAAAAACATTTTACACAAGAAGTTCCAAAAGCCAGTTAACATAATTCCTTATTTATTTATTTATTTATCTGACGTAAAATGTATTTTAGTACGTGTCTGAACACAACACAGGGTCATTATTTTTAACGGTAGGCGCCTAATTCTCATTTTTAAACTTGAGAATACAGTGCAATCGCATGGGTGTTTCAGTTCCATGCAAATTCCAAAATGTATGTATTCAAACCTGAGCAAGTTTTCACCATGTTTTGCCAGCGCTTGACTCCCTCCAGCAAAATAGTGACAGACTGGGGGCACCTTGGGAAGGAACAGAGGGGGTGGCCTAAAATAAACTAGGGTTGCTGCCTCATTCAGGCCCTGTACCCATGGCCTGAGCTTTTAACAGCAAAATGACACAAATAAATTAGAAGGCTGCTATTAAGAAGTTAGGAGCAAGGCCAGAAGGCGGGAACTTAGAGGAGAATGTGCTCCTGTTCCTGTGTTCATCATCTTCTATTCCAGGTTAACTTGAAACAGTCACTACAACGTGTGATGGGTTCAAAAATAATAATAATAAAAATATAATAATAATAATAATGATAATTTTTTTCCCCGCCCTTCCCCGCCAAACCAGGCTCAGGGCGGCTAACACCAATAAAATCACAACAAAAACATAAAACAATTCATTAAAATACAGATTAAAATACAAATTAAAATTTAATTTAGACTGCAGCCTTATTTTTAAGTAGCCCACCAATCACACCAAAAGAATGAAACATCACGGTTAAACTAAAACCAACCCAAAGTCCAGGTGGAACAGCTCCATCTTGCAGGCCCTGCGGAAAGATGCCAAATCCCACAGGGCCCTGGTCTCTTGTGACAGATCGTACCACCAAGTTGGGGCCAGTACTGAGAAGGCCCTGGCCCTAGTTGAAGCCAACCTAGCATTCTTGTGGCTCGGGACCTCCAAAAAGTTATTATTTGAGGACCTTAAGGTCCAACCAGGACATACCAGGAGAGACGGTTCCTTAGGTACGAGGGTCCTAAGCCGCATAGGGCTTTAAAGGTCAAAACCAGCACCTTAAACCTGACCCTGTACTCCACCGTGAGCCAGTGCAGCTGTTAGAGCACTGGATGAATGTGGTCCCGCGACAAAGACCCCGTGAGGAGCCTCGCCGCGGCATTCTGCACCCGTTGGAGTTTCTGGGTCAGCTTCAGGGGCAGTCCCGCGTATAGCGGGTTACAATAATCAAGTCTGGAGGTGACCGTTGCATGGATCACTGTGGCCAGATCAGGGGGAGAGAAGTAGGGGGCCAACTGCCTAATACAGCGGAGATGGAAAAATGCCACCTTTGCTGTGGCTGTAACCTATGCCTCCATGGAAAGTGAGGCCAAACTCCTGACAGAAGGCGCTGGCACTAATTGCGCCCCCCGCAAGTGATGGGCGTTGGCCCCCCAACCCCATGTCATCTCGACCCAGCCAGAGGACCTCTGTCTTCGAAGGATTTAACTTCAACCGGCTCCCGCGCATCCATACAGCCACAGCTGAAGTGAAGACACTTCCTTTCTTTCCAGAAAAGGCTATGCATTTCTGGTCACACACTGAATGGAAATAATTGTTTGGCATTTTGAAAAATATGCACGAAACATCAGCTGAAAAACACATGCGGTGAATGCCTCTTATTGTGAAATAAAATAATCACACTTTTTTTGCACACACTCACAAACACTTTCATCCTCATTTAAGGCATACACAACAAACACATCCCTCATCCTGACAATTACATGTCATGGTTGTTGTGGACTGGTACAGTCAAATATTGTTGTTGCAAAAACAACCACAGTAATAGTAGTAATCGTAGTGATATTTCTTCTTCGTTACCCTCTAATGGACGGATTCCTATGTTCCTATTTACGAGTTCTGAGTTCAGTGAATTCTTTCACAGGTTACCTGATTAAGGACCCATCTACTGTTAACCGCAAAACTGTAGTTTTCACAGGGCTCTTCACTATTTAGGATTGAATAATTATACCTGTCACATAGATTAAGCCTGCTTCGGCTGGAGTTATACTGTACTGTGAAGAAAGAGGCCCAACCAAAGAGACCCTAGTGTGTGTGTTTTTTTTTAAAAAAAAAACACTCTTAGTCTCTGGGAAGAACACAGCAACAGTAATGTACAATAACTTAGCTATTGCAGGACTGGATCCAAACGCCATTCATCCTCAAGCTAGTGCATACATTGTAGTGAAACTTACTTCATTGGATTAGTTATAAAGTACTTTACATGGGGCTGCTCTTGAAGAATGCTAGATTTAGTTGAGACCAGTAGGATATATCATATTGTTCACCTCCACTGGCCCCAAAACAGCTTCCAGATTCAATTCATGGTGTTAGCTGTTGATGCGCTTAAAAGGCCTAGAACCAACTGGTATGTCAGGAATTGCCTCCCAAAAGCTCTGAGAACTTCTGCCAGCTTCTAAGGCTCTTCTTGCTATTCCTCCACCATATGAATTTTGCTTGGTAGAAATAGGAGCAATGGCCTTTTCAACTTTGCAACAAATCGTGAAACAACCTTCCTACAGACATGCATGTGTCCCTTTGGTTGCCAGCTTTTAAGTGTGCTCTTAAGGACAGTTTATTTTCAACTAGTACTTTTTAGCTAGCATCTGTTCATTGGTGTGCTTACTATTTCTCTTATTGTTTTGGTATCTATCTGCAATCTTATTGTATCTTAAATAATTTTGTTGTTATATTTCTGCTTTTTAAATCATTGCAAAGTGCCTCTTACGTGTTGTATTTCGTTGCATTATAATTTGCATTCCACAGAACTCTGATTGCAATACATTATATAATAAATAAAAGAAGCATTCAAAATGCAATTTACAATCAATATGAATATTTAATACATACTTGCTACAGACCACCTGAATGAAGCTCCTGGACCACTGGTAGTCCATGGGCTGCAGCTTGTTAACTCTTGCATTAGGTTGTATGTTGCTTTGTAAATCATAGTTTGCATCTGTTACTGGCCTTCTAGTGCTCACTAGAAGGACAGATCCTGAAGTTGAGGCTCCAGTACTTTGGCCACCTCATGAGAAGAGAAGACTCCCTAGAAAAGACCCTGATGTTGGGAAAGATGGAGGGCACAAGGAGAAGGGGACGACAGAGGATGAGATGGTTGGACAGTGTTCTCGAAGCTACTAACATGAGTTTGGCCAAACTGCGGGAGGCAGTGAAGGATAGGCGTGCCTGGCGTGCTCTGGTCCATGGGGTCACGAAGAGTCGGACACGACTGAATGACTGAACAACAACAACAACAACAACAACAACTAACCTTACTGTTCTCTGACTTGCAGCGCCATGAGAAACATAGCTATGTGAGTGTCACTGACACATATCGGTTGACTGATGTTCATGATCCTGCATCTCTCTTACTAAACTCTTATATAATTTTCAGATTATAAAACAGATTATTTCCTTTTCCCAACGTCTGCACACCGTGTTTGCAATTTCACACAACGTAAAAGTCACTTTCAGCAATATAACAGAATATAGTGCGAGCTTCGCGTTTATTTCCGTGTTACGGTATTTGCTTCCAGGGGAAAAAAATTGTTTGCAAACAACAGCCCTACCTGCAGGTGCTAAGACTTGAACCTGGGACCTTTCGTATGGAAAGCATGTGCTCTACCACAGAGCCACAGCCCTTCCCAAAGAACAAACACTTCCACAATCCCAAACATCAAAGTAAATTGCTCTCTTATACAATAAAGTGGCCGCCAAGACAATACAGTGGTACCCAGTGTTACGTATGTGATCCGTTCCGGGTTGTGCCACGTAACCCAGGCGTACGTAACTCAAATGAACAAAAAGAAAAAAGAAAAAACCCGGAAGTTTGTGGGGTTTTGCACTTCTGTGCATGCGCGAAGTGCGCAGAATGCTTCTGCACACCCGCGCACACTCCGTGGAGGACTTCTGGGTCGCAGAGGTGCATAACTCAAACGTTCGCTACACGGAGCATACGCAACACGAGGTATGACTTTATAACACCAGTCCTGAAAGACCTACATTGGCTCCCAGTACGTTTCCGAGCACAATTCAAAGTGTTGGTGATGACCTTTAAAGCCCTAAACGGCCTCAGTCCAGTATACCCGAAGGAGTGTCTCCACCCCCATCGTTCAGCCCAGACACTGAGGTCCAGTGCTGAGGGCGTTCTGGCGGTTCCCTCACTGTGAGAAGTGAGGTTACAGGGAACCAGGCAGAGGACCTTCTCGGTAGTGGTGCCCTCCCATCAGATGTCAAGGAAATAAACAACTACTGTATCTGACTTTTAGAAGACATCTGAAGGCCGCCCTGTTTAGAGAAGTTTTTAATATTTGATGTTTTATTCTCTTTTAATATTCTGTTGGGAGCCGCCCAGAGTGGTATAAAAAAAATTGTTGTTGTTTATGTTGTTGTTGTTGTTGTTGTTGTTATTGTTTATACAATACACTTTCTACAAGCAGGTGTTTATATTTGGGGGCAAATTCTTACAAATAACAGGAAGGAAGGAAGGAAGGAAGGAAGGAAGGAAGGAAGGAAGGAAGGAAGGAAGGAAGGAACTATGCCCATTTTTATTGCGTTCATCACCTCTTATATCAAAGTAAAATGATACCAATATATCCAGGTACCAGAGTTCCATGGCCTATTTCAGGCATACTAAACGAGTGATTCGGTACACTCAAGTTTGTTGCATTACACCTATAAAGCACTTCTCAAAAGGAAGGCTTGCTATCAGGGCATATGGAACACCAGTCCACTAAACTCAGTCTATCCTCAGACACCCCTCACCCGTCAGTCTGCCTGCCTTCTTAAAACTATCTTGAGGGTGGCATTGCTTGTCAGCCGCCTCCACCTCACTCTCAATGTTGCCCATTTAGACCTCAGCAGGGAGGATGGGAACAAAATTAGAATTCCACCCAATGGGCAACAGCTGCCCTTGATTATAAAAGCTAAGAAACAAAACATTTCTCCCCTCCCTCACCCAAAAGAAAAGAACATATCAGGTGACATTTTTGTAGCGATTGAAAGTTAAAAACTATATTTATTTCTAGCTGGATATGGCCATATTTATTTCACAGCTCTCTTGGCATGCGCAATTCCTACTCTTTGGGTATGTTCACATTAGCTGCTTAAAAGGCAGCAAAACCATTTTCCTCTGCTGAGTTTCAAGCCACTTCAGCACAGTGTTGTTCACATCAGGGTCATTCCATGAAAATGAGGAAAAATAATTTTTTTACATGTTAAGTTTGTGTACACATATCAAATTGTTTTGGCAACAAAACAAATCATTCCCAGAATGCTTCATTCCAAGATGGCCACCACCTGAATGTAGCACATGTTGCAAATGAATTTGTTTTTGAAGTTAGACATACATTAAAGGTAAGATAAAATCTATTCAAACCATGTAAACAATTATTGTAATATGTATACTGAAAGCTTAAAATGTCATCTTTTGATTGCAAATAGTCTATATTGCTCCAATTACATTTTTCATTGGTATTGATTGGTTTTAATTATTGATGATGAAGCTGTAACGTGAGTTACCAAAACAAGTTATTTTTAGAATATCTTCCTGAATTGGAGCTTCAGAATTAAACTTTTCTGCATTTTCCTTCTAGGCAATAGATGCAATGTAATCATGTAAACATTATAGTTTTATGTTACAGTTTGTGCCCTACAAAAACTATCAAAATGTGTAACATGAGTTGCCGCAATTATGGTAACTCACGTTACAGTGCTCAAATTTTGCATTCTAATTGCTCTCTTTTCGGAAAATTACTTTTCGGAAAATTACACCTGTGTGGCACAGGATGAAATTCAAAGTGCCCACTGGAAACAAAACCAAGTAAGCTTGTTTACTTGTTCAATGTGGTATAGTGGGAAGCACCACCCATTGGTTCTTGCTTCTGACAACCCAGATCCAGAGAAAGGCATGTTCACAAAACATGCACAGCACTTCTGGTTTCCCCTCCCCTGAAAACCTTTGCAAACTATTCATGAGGCTCATCTGCGCATGTGCCACAGCAGTCTCAAACATTCACACCATTCTGAAGCATGAAGTGAATGCAGCTTATATTTTGTAGTCAGACTGAAACTGGTTTCATGAAAAAAGAACACTTCAAGCAGTAGTTGTTGTCAAGAAACTACAGGATCGATATGGGCTGTGGCCTCAAAAACTAGCTATGGGAACACACTGGATGCAGAGTAAATGGTAATGTGCATATACCCTGAGTTTGCTCATCTGTACATGAAAGACTAATACCTGGAATGTCTTACTTACTGGCGCCAAAACAGAAATAATGGAGCAAAAGAAAGGGGCAGGACAGTGTCATTTAAAAGTGTGGCATGATGGTGTTGAACCAGAAACACTGTAAATTTAAATCCCCACTCAAGTCATGAAGCTCTCCAGGTGGGTGATTTTCAGCCATCTACTTTTTCTCAGCATAGCTATTCTGTTCTCTCACATAGTCTTTGTGGTTGTGATATTTTTATCTTAGCTTTCAAACAATGGCAAAACATGCTGGCCCTCAGTTTATTGACAAATGGTGGGATACAAATAAGATAAGTAAAGAAGCATAGCCAACTCATGGCTTCAAAGTGACACCTGGGAAAGAGAAATTCCATCCCAACCAGAAATAATCATTGAGGTGTGTTTGGAAAAAATGTGAGGATAATCAGAGCTCCTCCCTGAGCTTTAAATTAGAGCCTGTCAAGGGCCATGTTCCACTAATTACTACACCTCACTTGAAGGTTCTCCAAGACTCAGCAGTGGAGCCAGTTTCTAGTGCCAAAAACCAGCCAAGGCTACCTTTGTGTGTGTGCAGAGGACCTTTTCTTCACCAGTTAATCCTCCTAGGATTAGAGTTTGCAGACTAGAACTGAGGCTTCCAAAAAGACTTGTTTTAGAAATTACCTCAGGTCAAATCACAAAGAATAGAGGAATGTTTTGAGATGACCCTCCATGCCTGGGACTTAAAATAACCTCAGGAGGATTCGAACCTTCTTTTTGTGGAGGACGAGTCAAGTCTAAAGGACATCCGACCAAAGGCCCATCTAGTCCTGCATTCTGTGGCCAATCAGATGCCTAGGCACAGTTACATTCTCCTGCCCATGCTCCCCAGCAACTAATACTCAGCAGCATAATGCCTCCGATAAGAACACTTTGCATCAGGTCACCTAAGGAAGCTGCTTTATTCCAAGACTGACCACTGGCAAGCATTGTCTAGACAGACTGGCTGACGTTTCAGGCAGGAAGACTTCCTATTCCTACCTGAAGATACCAAAGATTGAACCAGAGACCTTCTGCAGGCAAAGCACGTGAGCTACGGCTCTTCTCCCTATGGTTCTGGAGCATACGGAGTAATAACAACAACAACAACAACAACAACAAGCCCCTGCCTCTGGGCATGTGCAGAGCATCTTTCCTTTCCCCGCAAGGGGTTGCTGAACAGGACCCCACCCAAGGCAATGGATTTCCAAACAGGGTTGAACCCACGGCGCCTCCCCTTTCAAAAAGCCACCTCTTCTTTCCACGCACCCACCTCCCGCTCCAGGGTAGGGCCTCCGTCCCCCACCCCCCAAAAAAGCCGGGCCACGATGTCGACTCACCCAGAGTTTTGACGGCGATCTGCCTGGTCAGCGGCGGCGGCAGGTTGATACAGACCAGATCCACATCCTGATGCAGCAGGACCTCGTCTATCCGGCTGGTGTAGAAAGGCACGCTCATCTCCTTGGCCAGCTCCTCCGCCTCCTCCGGAGTGCGGCCCCAGAGCGCCTTGACCGCGAAGCCCTCATCCTTTAGCAGAGGGATGATGACCCGGGCGGTCAGGCTGGTGCCGAACACACCCACCCCTGGCAGCATGGCTGCTGCTGCCCGCTCTCCTCCTCCTCCTTGCTGCGATCTGCCCTTCCCCTCTCGATGCCCCCCCCCTTTTTTTTTTCTTTCCTCCTCCTGGCTGGCCCCCCTCCTCCTCCTCCCTTTCACGCGGAGCCGCAATAATACGAGCAATGCGGAGTTGCAATGCAAAGGGCGCCCAGTCCCAGCTGCGAACTGCTGCTGCTGCTATTGCTATTGCTGCTGCTGCTGCACCGGGCAAGCGGCGCCCGGTCCCGGCAGCAGCGGCGACGGCTGCCGGCTGTGCCCCTGGCCGCGGGCCCCTGGTGCGCCAGCCGCCTCACCGGCCAAGTATCTGCCTCCTCCTCAGCTCCCCGACGCTGCCCCTCCATAGCCGGATCATCACACGCAAAGCCAAGCCCCGGATTCGTAGCGCTTCCTGGTCTTGCCCGCCTTACACACGCACACACAATTAATAAATGAATTAAGCACACACACAAACGCAACCCGGCCGCTCGCTCGCTCGCTTGCCCGCAAGGCTACCGCTGCCTCCCTTCGCAAGAGCCCTGCACCATCGCCGCGCCGTCCACCAAAGGGGCCTCAGGGCAGCCAACAAGTGGCTCGGTGGTCAGGAGGAGGAGGAGGAGGAGGAGGAGGAAGCAGCAGCTCGGCGGGTCTTAATCTTCCTCATCTGCCATGTTCACCACAATGCGCTCCTGAGCATTGTGAGAATAGGAGGAGTTTGAGCTGTCACCTCCCGTGTGTTCCCTCCGCCTGCAACGCCCTCTCGAGCTCTCCGCGTGCCATTGGCCGCCCATCCGGCTGGGGAGGGCGGCTCGGGCTGCTCGCCTGCTCCTCTCTCTCTCCCCCGGTTCCCCCCTCCACCGCCGCACCTCCTCTTCTCCTCCTTCTCCCAGAGCTCGCTTGCAAGCGCAGCGCGGAAGAAAATAACGACGAGCCAGCGGCGAGGCAAAACCTGCGCGGCTGCTCCCTTCCTTGCACGCTCGTGGCCGGCTTACGGCAGCATTTGGCTCCGGGCGGGGCCCGCCGCGCCGCAGGAAGGACAGCGAAAGGTCAGGAGGCCATCGCTGCAGCCACAGGGGAGCTGCCGGCCTTTGCTGCAAACACCCGAGGCCGCTGTTGCAAGCCTCTCCCTCGAGGGTCAAGGCAAGGCTGGCGTGGACTTAAGTGCGCGGAGCTCTCTAACCCGCAAAAACACGTATTGTAATTCCTCCCCGCGGCGGAACATTTGGCGCCTTTTTTGCCGTGGTTTGGACATAAGGTGAAAATACTCCTTTTTTTAAACACAAGGCCTCCTGTAATTTAACAACTTTACGGTTGTTTTAAAATAAGTTTCATTGCTATTTCTTGAGAGTCTGAGGCTGTCGTTTTTCTCTCTGCTTCTGCATTATTTATTCTTGTTTTTACGATTTATACAGTAGTTGTATTTTTGTTGTTGTAAGATGCCCGCAGAAGGGTCGTTGGAGGGCATGGAAATACCATCAATTAAACAATGAAAGGAGGCTAATTTCTAGTCTCAGGCAAGACTGGATAATCCTGTCATTAAATTAACCCAGTTTCACCACATTGGAAGTAACCAGAAATTGGTCACAAATGGGCATCTTTGTAATGATGGGAGTGTTTGTTGCAAATAAGGGACTTGCAAAACCTGCTCCATATTTCATGCAATCCTCAGGCTCTGGAATCAGACCTTTCTGACTTAAAAAGCCCAGTGACACACATTTTCTCACCTTCCTATTATTAAATGCAGGTAGGAAAATGTAATATTGGAAGGAGCCTTTAGAAAACGTCAGGAATAAATTACTTTTCTAAATTCACTATATTCTGTTAATCCAGATGCAAGACTACCAGTTGTGAAGTGACTGATATTCATATTTCCCTTCTCTTCTCTTCATAGGAGCTTATTTTGCTAACAGGTAATTGAGATATATTGCAAAGGGGTTATTGGCAGCAGGCTTCTTTGATTTAGCAGATTTCCCTCAAAAATGGTAAATCCAGATTAAATGAGGGAAGAGAAGTAAAGTGCAGGCTGGCATTTTTATGACAATAATGTCACGTGGTTACTGCAAAACACAAAAAACCTTGCATGCATAAGGAGCACCAGTCTCACAGTAAACACTCCTGTGGAAGCACCCCATAAATGTAGGTGCAATTCCTAGTTTTTAAAAAACCAAAACACTAAAATATTATTAGATTCTAGTATGAAAGGCATGCTGGAATGTGACTCTTGGTTCCAATAAATGTGGGCAGTTCTCTTTGCCACTTCAGCAAGCTACCTCACAAAGTTCATTTACCTGCTTGTTGCCTTTCTGACAGCAGTTCACATATCTGCCTATCCTCATAGAACCTGTGAGAAGCTGTTTCCCAGCCTCCCACTTCATCTAAACCCTCTTTGTCTTCATGGTACTCCTCTTAGGCCTGCTTCCACAAGGCCTCTGCTTCTTGGCCAACTATGGGGCAATCCCCGCTGAAGCCCCTTTATCTTCAAGGCATCACTGTAGTGGTATTTTTCACAAACCCAATCACCACTCAGGGTTCATGTTGTATGAAATAAAACACTGTAATCTCATTTGATAACATGATTCTGTGCCACACACATTTGGAAACGCAGTAAAACGTAGGAGAGGTTTACCGGTAACTCACGTGTACTGTCTACCATGCAACACACATCACTACAATTATTGCCTGGCAAGGAAGGAGTGCTTGAAAGATCACCTTGTATCAGGTAAGTGCATGCACACCTGTGAAGAGAGCCTTGCGCTCATACAGTTCGATGTGCTTTCCCAATCTTTTTCATTAAATGTGAACACCTGTGCACCTTCACTTAAGTATCGTACATTAAATAAAGATATATTCTTAACTGGAAATCTCTGTATTGTGCTTAATAAGAAATAAATGACTTGGTTTGAAGTAGAGGGTGTTATAGTGTTCATTTACTTGATTTTTACTTCTGAGAAAAAGACATGCATGTAGCCATGTATTTAATGCAGGGTAAAAAACAGGCACACACAAGTGGGATGTGCATAAGTGGGGGGGGGGCGTGCCTGTATTTGGGAGGACAAGGGCCTCTACAGATTACTGGATCTATTAGATACATTTGGAAGATGGTAATTTTAGAAAGTGTTTTCAAGGCAAGGCACTGTTACAATTTCAGGGTGCACAGATTATCCCATTTGCCCATAAAGTGCACAGAAGCAGGTCTTTTGACAGGTCAACACTTTGAAAACGCATGCATTATGTCATCTTATTTTGAGAGGGCTATCTCCTTTTGTGTATAAGGTCTTGATCAGTGCTGTTTTTTCTAGAAAAACGTGCTGGAACTCACCATGAATTCCTCCCTTGTTCTCTTAAAATGTCAATGGCACTCACCTGAGAGGTGCCAGAAATGAGTTCCGGTGAGTTCTGGCTGGAAAAAAAGCTCTGGTCTTGATATCACAAACTTTAGTGAGCAGCACGAACATAGCTGTCAACCCTCCCTGCTGTTTCCCAATGCTATAATAAGGGAATTTCCCGCAAAAAAAGGAAAAGGTTGACAGCTATGTCACAGAACCAAGATAGTGTGGGAGCACAACTAGGAGCTAGACTTTTCTATGACAGACGGGGGCAGGGGGTGAATTCAGCAGCCGCTACACTCAAACTTGGTAAGAGTTAAGGAACCTTCTCTTAAGGCAGTGGCACCTGACACCAGTACTGCTTCATTATATTAACAAGTACATATTGCCTAAAGTTTGGTGGGAGTGCGAGGAAGTGGGAACTCTAATTTCACTTGTGGACTTTCCTGGGCATCCACAGATTCTGGATAGCAGCTTCACGGGTAACCGGGCAAATGTTTTTTATGGGTCCAACACCAGCACTGTTGTCACTTTGAGAAATGCAAAAAGGAGAACTAGTGCATGAAGATCTGATTGTGTTTCGTGTTGGTAGCTGCTCTAGCAGAAATGGCATGATGCTGGAAGACCGCAGGCTTTTCAGTAAAGGTTTGGCTTTCCAAGCATACTTTACACAAGATGCTTACACAGCACCAGAGAGCTAGCAGAGAACCTAAAGTGAAGGACAGATCTGCAGATACTTGGATGCCTTTCATAATGTATGTTGGCAAAGGTGCCCCTGCATTGATCCCACCTTCTGTGCGTGGTACACTAAGGAGAGAAGTTCGTTAATGCTTCGGTGTCTTGCAACAGAAGTGTGCACTCGAGGAAAACGGGAAACGCGACAAGAACGCCAGTGCTCCAGTGTTTGTTAAAAGTTTTTATAGTTTATTGTTGTAACAGAAAATAATAAAAATCCTTATAATAATGGGAGCCATTGTACAGCATTTTTAAATTCTATGCACTTCATATTCATTTTCTTCTGGTAAGCATACAGTAATCCTGTAAGGTAAATCAGAATTGTCCTGCCCCATTTTGCAGGTGGGAGAACTGAAGTTTAAAGAGAGAAGCTTGCTTAAGGCTATTTGGTGAGTTCATGCCAAGGATGAGATTTGAACCAGAGGCTCTCAGTCTTAGACACTGTTACACCAGCTACCTCCACCCAAAAACCTAATCCCAAGCATCTTTATAGTGGTTTCAGTGAGACTTACTCCCAAGTAAGTATGCAGCATAGGACTGCAGCCCTAGACATCCCCCCCTCAACTTCTCAAGGAATTTTTCACAATCTCTAGCCCAGATTATTTTTGGGCAGGTGTGACACTCAGAATTGCTATTAAAGATGTGAAAGACTAGGCAGGGAGGAAATGAAAAATTTGGGAAGAAATGTCCCCCCTCCAAAGGTCTTGACAATGGACTAAGCTTACTTAAATTTATTGAGTTCAGTGGGTCTACTTTGAGTATGACTTGATTGCCCATCACACTCTTTTAACTGGCTGTTCTAAACTATGCCCAGATACTCCATGGCCAGTTGCCCTTAAAATAATATAAAATAAAATAATTTATCATGAGAAGGTAAAAGCAAAACCAAATATATTCAGTCAATTGTGCTCACATTTTAACATCATACCAATACAAGGACATAAAAAATGAAGTAATGCGATGTCTCTGATTTTTCATTCCGTTCTGTGTATAATGTCACCCGGGGGGTGGGTCTTTTTCTTATTACAGTATAGCAAATCATTTTACTACATATTAAATAGAGGTCAACTGACCAAATAATATAATTTCATTTTTAGGTAGACTAGGATAGTATCAAAAATGAAAGGTGAAAACTCTCTTGTCAATTTGCTTCTCTATTTGCCACAGTCCATCCCAGCTTAATAAATTATCCTTGCAACTTTATTTCATTTCCTTTTGCTTTTATGCATGGCACTGCAAACTTTAGCATACTTTACTGTATTAGTAAATTGGAGGTGTGCCATAGAAAAACTTGTGACTCCAAAAAAAAGTTCAATATATGGAAATAAATCTCACAGCAATTCAAACAAGCAAATCCTATGAATAGCATGAGCTAGTTTTTCTTGTCCTCATTTTTGGACAAGGTAAAAACAAGCAGTAGACGATTACACATGTCAAAGGAATCTCTTTAACCCATTCCATGTTTTCCAGCCTAAGCTAAACTTAGGAGCATTTTTATAGTCAACTGCACTGACGTGGTTCCACTGAATCCTTAAAACGAAGAACTAAGGTTTAACTTGATGAAACACAATTTTATCAATTACCAGTTGAGCACTGGAAGGTCCAGCTCAGAGGGGCAGCCTACACACTGCCATCAGGCTTTTCTTCTTCAGACCTCCTCCCAACATGGCTCTGGCGAGAAGGTAAACGGCGTTTCCGTGCTGTCTGCAGACAAACGCCGGCTCCCTCAGCCTATAGAGCAAGATGAGCGCCGCAACCCCAGAGTTGTCCGCGACTGGACCTGATGGTCAGGGGTCCCTTTACCTTTACCCTTTTATACAAATGGAATTTATTTGGAATTCAATAATGTGCTAAATTTCCTGTCTAAATATGCTGACATCCCTCAGTTCAAACCAGTTTGTAATTGCATGGTTTCTCATCATCTTGCCTGAGTTTATGCAATCCCGAGAACTGTGGCTTTTACATGACACTAATTGTGATTCAGAGATAGAGAAACTGGTGATTCAGATCTGTCTGGTTCTCCCACATACAGACTTTACTGAGTCACCGTTAGTTATAATGTTTGCTGCATCTACAAAGGATGTAGAAGCTGAGACCTTGATTCCATGAAACTTTCAGTTTCAGACTAATGGGAATCTGTTCCTTTTTGTACTCTCCCTGTTCATTTCAATATCACTTTGACTACATTTCTGTAGGGACACCTACAATGCTATTGCTCTGTCTTGTACACAGAACAGCTATTAACATGCATTGTATTATACTAAATGTTGTATTATACTAAATGTTCCAGCATGCATGCAAGAGTGTCCTATTGCAAAGGATTATACATTCTGCATGTACCTGCAGAGTGCTCAATAACTGTGTTTATGGTGGGGAAATTATTATGTTTGGCAGATCTAAAGGCACATGCTTATTGAGTGAATAATAGGTATTAATTTCGTAATTAGCGGCTTCAATTTTCTTGTTATAAACTTGAATGAATAGTGGCTAACATTGAGCCTTGTGCCAGGACTCAATGATGCAGTTCAGACATCACAATGGCAGGATTCAGTCTAGTAGGGTTGCCTTACGTCTGGAATTTCCTGCTGGAATACAGCAGTCAGTAACAGTGTCCAGGTGGAAATCGCTGAGATATCCGGGAAAATCCGGACATATGGCAGCCCATGGTGGAAGCCTAGATTTTGGTGAATTTACTTTAAAATTTGAGTTCAACGTAGCTCAACAACTTTGGGCAAAACAAAACAAAAAGCTGAACTTTTGTGTCTGGATTTTCACTTTTTGAAATATGGCAACCTTAGTCTAGCCTCTCCTGTATTTAGCTTGTCAAGAGAGGTGCTGGATGGAACTGGCTTGGGAAGAGATTGGCAGACAGGCCTTTATTTATCTCATTTAAGTTCTGTCCATTAACTTCAGTGGCTCTGAGTACCACCCTAAGTAAAATAAGCATAAGATGCGAGTTACTTGTGTAGAATAAAATAGAATAGAATAGTTACCTGTATAGAATAAAAACACACACTGATTTGAAATCAGAGGCCATCAAGTAACCATTATGGAACCACTTCCGAGAATGCCCATGTGACCATGCAATCTATCTCTGGGATTAGGAAATCTGTGGCCCTGCAGACATGGTTGGATTCCCAGCTTCCATCAGCTACGGCTAGCAAAGCCTACAGTCTGGGATTATGGGAATTGAGGTCCAACATCTGGAGGGTCCTGTGTTCCCAATCACTGATCTATATAGAAGTTTGTGTATCAGCAGGTTTTGGACGGTATCCAATGCACTCATTCAATTAGCACCATAATTTAGGCCCCTACTCCTGCACAACAGAACTCTCCCCTCTCCTCCTCCCGCATTCTCCCTGAAGCTGCTCTGGATGGTTGAGGGAACCCCCAGAACAGACTAAGCGGGTGCACAGGGAAGGAGAAGAAGGAAGTTCCACTGCACAAGAGCAAATCCACACCATACAGTCAAAACACTCTTATACCACTTCCGCAGCCATGGCTTCTCCCAAAGAATCCTGGGAACTGTAGTTTGTTGAGGGTGCTGAGAGTTGTTAGGAGGCTCCTTCACAGAACTACAATTCCCAGTACTGGCAAAAGCCTATCTCAGCCATTCATAAGTAATTGGCATTCAGCATCGAATTTACAGTGTTTATCAGAAAAATCCTTTTCAAGTTTTCAAGAACTTTGGATAGCTTATTGACACACTTCCAAACCCATCAACAGCCTCCTTGGATAAGTGAAACCTTTCAAAACATATGGTATCAAAAATTCTAGTACCTTGTGAGCGCAACAATGGCAAAGCATTAAAACAAAGTGGAGGACAAAAGGTTGACCTTGAGAGCCTGGGTCATTAAATTATGATGTGCTGTATATCGATCCCTTCTCCTTGCTGCTTTTGACACCAGCCCTACAGACCTCTGCAACCGGGCAAGGTGCCACTGAACTGAGTGTCTCTGTCTGTATAAGTGGCGCTGCAGACTAGAATCCTGTCTTTTTGTTTTTATTTGTTTAACTTGCAGCTCTGAACACAGATATGTCCACAAGTATTTCATTTCTTCTAGAAACATATATTTCTCTTGTCAGTATTCACTGTACCACTGGAAGTATGCAACAGCTGCTAACGTAAACAGCTTTATTCTTTAAAAAGAAAGAAAAAAAGACAAGATGGCAATAGCTCTACTCAGGTGTTGTTTGTGTGAAGGGCAAGGTGAGCAGAAAGAGACTGCAGAAGGACACCTTTCTCCCTGCTCCCAACATGGCCTGCTTCTTATGCAGGCCCAGCCCTACCATCTGAGTGAGACTGTTGCCCCGAGCAGCAGAGGTTAGGGAAGCAAGAAATGGCAGCATAGCCTGCCCTTTGCCCTCTACGAAGCCTTCAGGGGTGGCAATGGTGGACACTGTCCGATCAGCAGTGTTGGACTCGCCCTTTGCAAAGGAATTTCCCTTCGGGTGGGGGGGGGGTGAGGAGAAGGGCTGTAGTGCAGTGGTAAAAAAACCTGCTTTGCATGCAGGAAGACCCTGGTATCAATCCCTAGCAATCTCCAGGTAGGACGGAAAAAGATTCTCTGTCCGAAGCCCTGGAGAGCTGCTGCCAATCAGTGCAGACAATAGCGAGCTAGGCTCAGTATTGGTTTGACTAATATACCCTCCAAGCGTACCAATTGTCCTGGAAATACAAAAACCTGTCCTGGCTTCTGATTTCATCCTGGAATGTCCCTATTTCCTGTTGGCAGAGTGAGAAATGTCCCTATTTTCATCCAAGGAATGTCGGAAGGTATGGACTAAGTGTAAGGCAGCTTCCTGTATTCTTTCTAGCTCCATCAGCTTCTGTACTGTATGTGGCATGGGGTGCCCTTTGGCTCAGGAAAATTCCCCAGTGCAGAAGTTAAACTCAAACATGCAAGCAGCTGCTCTGATTATGGGGGCAGCACTAAAGTTATGGCCCCACACTTACATGTTACACAGATCTGTTGATGGCTGTTAGTGATGAGGGCATCCTTTGTCTGTTTGCAAAGACAGGGGGGCTCTGACTACCGGATGCTGGTAATTCACAGCTGGGGAGGGAAATTAAGATGAAGTCTGCCTTGTGAATCTTCCTTAGGCATCAATAGGCTAAAGCCTGTTTTGTGAATCTGAGGCATCTTCCAGCAGAAAAGGATCTGACCTCATCGGATGACTGCTCTAGCACAGAGTGACAGTTCTTATGTTCTTAGATTGGACTAGATCAGGGTTTGCCAACCTATTTGGACAGTGGGCACATTTGGGATTTTGAGAAAGTGCTATGGGGCCAGTAATGAAATGGCTGGTGTGCAGGTATGGCAGAACACAAAATGGCTGCCATGGAGCTATGTAGGAGAGGTAAAACCATTGCAACAGCAACTGAGTGGGAAAAGCAGCTACTCAAAAGCACTGTGGATTTTTGAAGGAAGACTTACTAAAAACCTTTTGTAAGTACTGTTGGGCACATTGGTGCCCAAGCGTACTGCACTGACAAACCTGGGCTAGAATGACGGAATGACCTTTGGCTTCCTAGGTGGGAATTTTGGCAGGTAATAATGGTCCTTCAGGAGACACACAAGTTTTGACATCAGGACATCTTCTGTGTAAAGATTCAGCATGTTGGCTGTGAAATTGATTCAATTTATTTTGCTATTCATTTTTAAATATTTTTATCCCGTCTTTTTGTTTAAATAAATGCTCAAAGCAGTTTACTATCTAGTCGGCATATTAAAACAACATTAAAATTCAAAATAACCGATAGCGAAAGAAAGAAGAAGCAGCGGTGGATCAAACACTCCAACTGATATAAATATCTTAAACAAGATTGAGGCTATGCTAACATTTTAGCTCTACTTATATCACTTTGAAAAAAATAAATCCCATGAAATGGAGCACTGAAGCCAAGAATAATTTGTAATGCAGCTAGTTTTTCAGTGTCACAATGCTAGATTTTCATTCACGACAGCAACTTACACTTTGAGAGTATAAGTTTAAACAAGACAATTAAGGCTAGATTGACCTTTCTGAGTTGCCTTTGTCCAAACCTCCCTTCACTGTGGCTGCATTAAGCCTGGGACAGGAAAGAAATGGAGAGATTAACATAATTAGCTCTCATTTAATAAGGTTGTTTAATTGGCCAATCCTTTTTCTTTCCTAGCTTCAGTCTCATTCTCCATTGATATACAGACAAATTCTTTTTCTTTCTTTTTTAATTGCCCTTTAGAAACAGAAAGGAGCTGGTACTGTTGTAATTATTTTGATCGCCTTGTAATGTCAGCCTTGCAATAAATTGAAGACTATCTGGGATTCTGAGCTAACACCCTTCCACCTTGCAGTAACAAATTCAGATTCCTCTCTAGGCAAAAATAATGGCAACAAATCATACTTGTGACAACAAGCTACTTATACACTGGCAATAACTTCACACGACTAAATGTTACCTAGGGGTTAGGGCTTCAAAAATATTTAGAATATGAAGCCTGCAGCTTCATATTTTTTTTAGGTACTCAGATGACATTAATGCCAACAAAATTCCAAACAATATTGTACACCATCTCTGTGTAGTTCAGTGTGCATTACATTCATTCTATCAGTGATCCTTGCAACTAGTAGCTTTGTATTACAGATGTTTTGGCACCTGAAACAACAAAGCCTCTCCCTGGAGTACAAATACAATGAGTTGTATCCAATGCTCTCTGTGCATGGTTGTGCTGGCGCAATGGGACTTCCGTTTCCTCTCTTTCTCCATGCCTCTCAACCCTCCAGAGCTGATTTGGGGGGCATGCAGGGAGCTGAAAGGAACAGCAGGTGTTAATAATTTGCTTTTCCCTTTCATGACCTGAGGCAGTCATTTCACTCTACTTGGTAAGGTTGCTGGGGGATCCAGACTGGCAAACTGCAGTGGTCTGGGAGCAGAGCAAATAGCAATAAATAAATCTCTTTGCTTCTGAAAAGTGTGATGGACTGTGTGCTCCTAGCTTCTACGACAGCAAAGCAAGTATGAGAGCAATCTCCGCTACTGCAGGTCACACTATTACCTAGGGTGGCTTGGTGAGTTATGGAGATACATCAGTCCAAACTCTTCTACACAACTGTTGAGGTTGCAGGGGCCCTGTGCTCTTTTCCACCTGGATA
The DNA here is from genome assembly GCF_009819535.1 of Lacerta agilis. Lineage (NCBI taxonomy): Eukaryota > Metazoa > Chordata > Lepidosauria > Squamata > Lacertidae > Lacerta > Lacerta agilis. The sequence continues at coordinate 26,658,529 of NC_046318.1, forward strand.
TCCAACCACATTGTTCTGCCACCACAATTTTCATCCTGTTTCTTCTGGACTTCTGCGCCTCTTTCAGAGTCTGTAAGTGGCAACCACATGCATGGAGCAACCTTACATGGAGCAGGGAGTTAAATGGATGCTCAGCTCTAATGACAGGGTACCTCAGTGCACGTGAACACGATGCTGCTTTTACTCAAAAATTCCAGCAATGGTCCAGATTCCAAGACTCTGCACAGAAACATCTAGCAACCACCTTTGCTGTTGTTCAGTCGTTCAGTCGTGTCTGACTCTTCGTGACCCCATGGACCAGAGCACGCCAGGCACCCCTATCCTTCACTGCCTCCCGCAGTTTGGCCAAACTCATGCCAGAGCAACCACCTTAGAGGTGTTTTAAAAAACCACCACCCAGTGGGGACTCTCTTTTTGTGATCAGTTGACAAGCCTAGCTGTAGATTTTTAATGTTTTTAAGTTTTTTAATGTTTGATGCTTTATTCCATTTTTATATATGCTGGAAGCTGCCCAGACTGGCTGGGGAAACCCAGCCAGATAGGTGGGGTATAAATAAATAATAATAATAATAATAATTATTATTAGAAAGGAGCTGAACAATAGCTCATGTAGTGAATTAAGTTGAGATTGAACCTGGAACTCCCTGGATCACTCTTAACCACGATGAGCAGCTTCTAGTAATTTGAGACAACACAGTTCTCACAGCCCTGAGAACAGAATCCAGCATTTCCAAGCATTGTCTAACAAACCAGGGTTCAACTGCACCTATTTTTATTTAATGCATCTTCTCCCCACTGTTCTTCAGCAGCCTGTTTATGCTCTTCTTGATGTGGAGCCGAATGCTAATAAAACAGAATTTGGAATCAACTCCTGAGGATGACATGTTTATGAGAGGAAGGGACTAATAAATCTGCCAGGCCCTGCAGCCCTGCTAAGGGATAACATTTATTCCATCTCTTTTTCTACAGTGCACCTGATAAGCAAGTGCCCTGTGCCTTTGAAGGAACATTACAACCTTTGTTCCAGTGAGGCTCTGCTACCTACACAGCTAATTGCCTTTCCTGCATCAGGGTTAGGACTCCTTACTTGGGGTTACAAAGCAGATTTGGATTTTGTGCCCTCTTCCAAATTATCCAAATAGTGCTTGTCTGTCAGCATATTTCACATGTAAATACTTGTTGGAGGGTGATGTTTTGTACACTATATACAGGTATATATAAGCAAATTAGTTCAGGGCTTTGCTCAACAGTTGCTCAACTACTTTCTGCGACTGCAGTTCAGTAGCACTCTCTCATGTTGAAAGGAGAAAGTTCAGGAATCAGCCTGCAGTTGGTCACCACTGGATTTGCCTTTCCCTGACTCATTCAGGTACTGGTAATCTAGTTTAAGAGAGCTTCTTAATTCTCTCAGTACAGGGAAGTGGCTCCTGAAGATCAGACGGGAGTATGTTCAGGTTAGGGAATCTGTAGCCCTCCAAATGCTGCAGGACAACAGCTCCCATAATGTTGAACTCAAGAGTATGTTGCAAACAATCATTCCTGAAATTCAATTCCGTTCTCATGTACAAGTTTCTTTAGCCAACAAGCATGTCTTATTGTAACAGCACAATTTATATCCAAGAATTTTAAGCTTACATTTGCATTAATTTTTCATGTCTCATCTGTGCCTGTGTGTTTTTTAATTCCATATTAATCCTATCTGAGATAGCACAGCTTTTTAGCACCCTCTGTCGTCTCAACCTGCAAATGCAGAAGTAGATGTGATCCACACATAATGTATTATTTTTATGTGTCTGTTCAAACCAGAGCCATACATTTGTCTCTGGAGAGTCTGCTTGGGGGCTCCTCCCCTAAGCTTGTTCTACCCCATCCCTTCTGACCCTTGTTATCCGTTCACATTAGCTGCCTAAAATGCAGAAGCGGCTTTAGCCTATCAGTGCATGTCATCCGTACTATCATATAGAGACGCAGTGTGCTATATGTAGGGGCGGAGCAAGGGGGCGGGCCGCCCTGGGTAGCACCCTGGGGGGGGGGGTTTGACACTCAGGGCGGGGCCCCGTCCCCCGCGATCGGCACCTCCAGCCAGCGGCGAAAAAAGCTGCTGAAAGGGGGCTTTCCCTTTCAGCGGCTTTTTTCGCTGCTGGGCTCCCTGAGTGGAGCCGGGGAATGGAGAGGGGCGGGCCAGCAACGAGGGGTGTCACTGCTCCTTGCTGACCCGCCCCTCTCCATGCCCTGGCTCTGCCAGCCAGCGGATGAAAAAGCTTTTTTCGCCGCTGGGCGGAGCCAGGCGGGCCAGAGAGGAGGGGCGTCACGCCAGGCACAAGCATGACGCCCCTCCTCACTGGCCCAGGCGGAGGCGTCGCTCCAGGCAGCCAAGCGGCTCACTATGCCCCTGCTATATGTGCATGTTCGATCTATAGTAGGCTATCAAAAAATGTCCGCCTGCTTCCCCCAGACCAAAGGCAGCATACTAGCCAGATATTGTGGTCTGCCAACCACATGATAAATCCTTTGGTTTTAGCACCCATGTAATAGTGCAAACCAAAGAAAATAATTTTAACCATTCTTATTTTCTGCAATACATAGGTAGTTGGGTCATGAGTGAAACAAACCTCTAACAAGGTTACTGGTAACTGAATGTTAGTTAGCAACAAACATCTCCCATCCATTCTTCTTCATGGCAAGGGTCCCAAGAACGCTGTTATTATTTGCTGGTAGAGGTGCATAGAGCATTTTTCATCATAGGACCACAGTGATAGGAAAGGATTACCTGCTGAATTTCTGTCCATCACACAGCACAGGCCCACATTCTACACACTAAGGTTTTTGCCTGAGCCTCCACTCTTTATGGATGCATCACACAATGATTTATCCTAACTAAAACGTTGGTGCCCCTGTCACACCCAGTATACAAATCACAATTTGAATACCGGTAACTTCCCACGTTTTGGGCATTCCAACATCATTCTCAAAGATGTGAAAATGTCTGGTTGAGTAACTATGGAAACCTTTTCTTCATTTGGTTACAAACACTCCGAGAGCAATTGTTACCTTTAAATCAATCACAACAGAAATGTCAAGTTGTCTGCATAGGCTTTAATGCTGTAAGAAAATAGCATATGTGCACTGAATTCAATATTTCCCACCAATTCATTATATTAAAAAAGATAAGACAGGGATCAAAGACTGCACCTTTCAAAAATAATAATAAAAATAAGTTCAAAAAAAGAAGAGCACAAAAGTATACCAATCCAGTAAAGAATAGTTTTGACTACCATAATTCTATCTGTTTAATTAAAATTAACATGGTAAGAAAAATAGTACCCCTATGTTTCTACAGAAGCAAACTCCTAGCTGAAAACTCCATTGCGGTTAAGCCAGATCCTCTCCTCTACTGAAACTATGGTGGCATCTGCAGTGACTTACAATAGCTGCAGAAACATCCTATATGTAACAGGGGTGAGTATGCTGTGGCCTTCCAGTGGTTGCTGGGCCACAACTCCCATCATCCCTGACCACTGACCCTGCTGGCTGAGGCTGATGGGAGTTGGAATGCAACAACATCTGAAGCAACAAAGGCTCCCTGGCCATGCTATAGGAAGCAGGTACGGTGAGGGCTCTCTGACTCTATCACATTTGCCTTTATATACATCCTCATAAATGTTATTGCTTCGTGAATTTGAAAGTGTACTGTTACGTCAGAACACCAGCATAAGGGACTATTCCCACAGCTTTTACAATAAAGCAACATGGGCCATGGTGGAAGCCAGGCCAACCCTGTTCTCTGCTGCCTCCATGCAGCGGAACAGATAAAAACTGCATTCAGCCACGCCTTCCCTGCTGCCTTATAATTTATAATCTCTTTATTGGTTAAGCCAAAAGCCTGCCTTTGCCTTCATCTACAACAAATATACCACACTGAATTTCGTACCATAAACAGTAGTTACTTCCAGAATGTGAAAAGGAAACATTTCTGTACCCAATAAGACACTGTCAATGACCTCTATCATATGTTTTTAAAAATGAGGACCTTCACTATTTAGGGCGTGCTCTTTCTTTCTCCTTCTCATTCCCATAGCACATTCATCCTGGTGTCTGGTGTTCAGTCTTCTTATCCATGTGTCTCAAGCCTTGTGTGAGGTCCTGTTATCCTTCATGTGGCTTCTCGTACATCTTCAGTCCAAGTCTCCCAACCATCAGCAGGCTTTAAAGGAAAATGTAGTCAAGTTTATCTATATGACAGAACTGTGCGAATCCGCCTCCTACACAATTGCTCTTCTGACTCACTGCATGCGCAACGCACCTCCAATATTTTATTTTGGAGGTTGGGACAGAAATGGGAGAAAACAAACATGTTGTCCAATAGTTATCCATTATGTTAGTACAGTGGAACCCCGGGTTACGCATGCGATCCATTCTGGGTTGCCGTGTGTAACGCGGGCATGTGTAACTCGAACGCATGTAAAAAAAACACACCAAAAACTGGAAGTTGTGCAATTTGAGCACTTCTGCACATGTGCGAAGAAGCGTTCTGTGCTTCCGGGGTGCGGGAGTGCGTATCCTGAACGTATGCAACACGGAGCGTACGCAACACAAGGTATGACTGTAGTCCCAACTATCAGCCTTCCCAAACTGGAACCATGCAGTTCCTCGGGACCAGGTAATGCTGGTCTCATTTTTTGGCAATGCTAAGACAGTCTGTGCCTCCATCTCTTCCAAGGGGTCTACAGTGCAAATGAGAAAATCTCCCTTCCTGGAGAAATGCAGACATAGCCACCAGGTTCATTTGGCCTCAGAGCACACCAGTTCTGTTTTGTTAATTTTTATGAAATGCATGCTTTTAGTATTATAGGGTATTATATAGTTTCATAGAGAGCCAGTGTGGTGTAGTGGTTAAGAGTGGTAGACTCGTAATTTGTGGAACCGGGTTCGCGTCTCCGCTCCTCCACATGCAGCCGCTGGGTGACCTTGGGCTAGTCACACTTCTCTGAAGTCTCTCAGCCCCACTCACCTCACAGAGTGTTTGTTGTGGGGGAGGAAGGGAAAGGAGAATGTTAGCCGCTTTGAGACTCCTTTGGGTAGTGAAAAGCGGGATATCAAATCCAAACTCTTCTTCTTCTTCATTGTTGTTTCATTTTACAATGTTGTGTATTTTGTATATCTGTAACTCACCTTGGGACATGTTTAAGAAAGGCAACTTAAGAATTTTAATTAAGCTATCAACAAGTCCACTGCTGATTGGTTGAAGGGATGGCTAATAGGAGGCTTTGGTTGCCAATGAGTGGAATATAGATTATGGGAGGTGGAGCAGGGGGAGAAGAGAAGGTTTCGAGAAGGCTGGCACGTAGAGTCTTGAAAGCCACAGAAAGGCTCAACCTAAACCAGATCTTGCTTAATAAAATGATCTTATCTAATAAAAAATACCGAAATGCACAACAAAACTGCTTATGCAATACAGTTTCTAGAATGCAATTTTATAAAACTAATTACAGCCTGATCCTAACTGTGCCTATTTAGAAGTAAGTCCCATTGATTTTAATTGGACATATTCCAAAGCATGTATGCAACAGGAATGCAACCTTAATGTAAAAAGCAAAATAAATAAAATAAACATGCAGCATAATACCTTGCACCAGCAATCAGTCCTGCAGGCATAAATTTCCCCGAGTTGTAGAATCTCATGCCCATAATACCAGCTAAGGTTCCAGAAGCAACTAATTGAAAGATAGAAACAGAAGCAGCATTATATCAGGGGTGTTTCTGCCCACTTGAGGGAAACGATTAAAAAAGCCAAGTTATTAACTTTATTATGTCACATGCACAAACAAACAAATAAGCAAACAAACAAGGACACACACAGCTCAAAGACGTGTACCAATGTAACCGTTTTACACCCCTTAGTAACAATTTCAACCAAACAATTATTTAATATTTATTTTGAAAATTTGTTGACCACCTAATCAACAAAATGCTCCAGAAATTTCACACCAAGTTCAAATTACACATTATTATTATTATTATTATTATTAAAGCAAGACAGAAATGATGAACTGTAAGGCGAATAATCTACTTCTACCTAAAATCTAACCTCAGAGAAAACTAGCGAAAAAGCCACCATTGTGCAATTAGGCTAAGCAGCTGAGAAAATGTACTCTTAAGGAATGCTGAGAGGCACTTTCCTAATTGCAAGTTGCATCACAGCACACAATTGAGAGCATGGGATATATCTCAGAGCAGGGATGGGGAACCAGCTGTCCTCCAGATGATGGACTACAACTCCCATCATCCCTGATGTTTTCCTACTATGTTGGGATGGGGTTGCTCCCTAGTACCGGTAAGTGTGTTTAGGATTGCTTTAACTGACACATGCGGTTTAATTCATCAAATGATGCTATGCATGTGTGCTCCAGAATCAGCTTCCTGGTACAACACACAACACTACACATGAAATGACCCCACATTTATTCCAAATCAGCCTCCTGATAAAATTGGTATTTAACTTTGCTGCTTGTATCAAGTGGTTTTCTTGCTGTTGTTATAGTACATCAATGAAATAAAATGCAGATGCATTCAAAGGGTTGTGCTTAAGAGTTACTTTTACATATTTCACATATATACATTTTCCCAGTTATGCTTACTCAGTGAAAGCCAAATGTTTTTTGAGTCTTGAGAAAGTTGGTAAGCTCCAAGTCCTGCTAAACCCCCAAAAAGAAGACCAGCAGCTAAAGATGGGACGCTACCTGGAATAAATAAAACAAGTAATGTTTGTTAAGCTGTAGATATGAACGGGGTATATAAACCAAACCAACAAAATTTATTCTGTTCTAAGCAATTTTCAGCCTTAAAAAAGCATTGTTCTAATGGTTAATATTTGAATTGATCTGATGTTTCATAGCGCAAGCCCTGAACTAGTGGGGTCAGATCTGCATGTAAGCCAAGGTTGGTCGCACCAGTGGGACCACCATTTTCTTTGAAGGTTTTGGTAAGTGAAGGCAAAGGAAGGTAGAGCATGCTAAAAACAGAGGAGAAAGATGACTGTATATTGTAAAAAATAAAATAAAAATTAAGTAGGTGCAATGTTGCCTGTTGGTATTGTAAGTGAATCCTAGGTCTGAAAAACATGAGAAGTCCTGCCTTACAAAATATGTGGTATCTGCTGTCCCAGATATCTGCAACCTATTCAGACTAAGAACCCACTTGTCACCAAAACATGCATTTGAGGAACCATTACTCAAACTCCTATTGCAACCCACCTTGAATCAGGCTGCAACCCACCAGATGGAAGACCAGTGCACTATGCTAACCTCATAATCATATGTGCCATCTGGGAAAGAGGTAAGGTTTACCCCCAACTATTTAAACTTCCCCTTTTAAATACAGTTGTTCCTCCGCTTACATAACCCTCTGGTTACGTAAGCTTCGGGATGCGCAAGCGGCGAACCCGGAAGTATTTTACCGGGTTTTTGCCGTGCGCACATGCGCTCTGGTTGCAAAAACCTCAGGATCCAGCCAGACCTCCAGATCGGATCCCATCTGCAACTGGAGGTACCACTGTACTTGAAGGATGAACATATTTTTCACATAATAAAAATGGCTAGTAGTATTGCTCACCCACTCAAAGATGAATACATTGTTCACATATACAGTAGCAGCAAACCATGGCCTGTTTTTTGTCCAGGTGCTGAACACAGATACTCGCTCCTTCTCTCAGGCACTCTAATTCCCTCTCTCACCTTATGGTTTGATTTCATCAAAGTCTGACATTACATCGGGCTAGCCTACAAACCAGAAATAGAAATCTACCTTTAAAAACAAACAAGCACATACCCCGTTCTTTCTGTTGTCTCCTCACAACTTCCCCATAGTAAAACTCAACATTTACTTTGGTGTAACTCAACATTCACTTTAATGTCCTTTTAAATTAGCCCTTAGTACAGTTACTCTGGTCAAGGATAATCCTGCACTATTCTAGGGAAGTGGCCTCAGGAGGCTGCTTCTACTCCCATTATCAGTTTATATATAAAGAGGTGACCTGCAAACGAAATTGATGAAATGTCATCACCTTTGGCTACTGGTGAATGGTCCCATTAATGAGGCTTAAGGGAGCACTCAACACCGATTTCTAACACCACTTGTTCCATTTGCAGGTCAAACCTAATTGGACTTGAAGCATCAAGGGCACTGTTAAAACGGCCTTGAGTATTTTCTGTCTAGGCATTCTGCCTTCCTTCCATCATGCCACTGAAATGACCTGGAATAATTTGTTATTCTCATAATCAGTGTGTGTTCAGTCATTTTCATAATGCCCTTGTGAATAAAAAGCCAGTCCTAGAATTGAAATGCTTAGATCTCTTCTCCCAGATATCTTAAAAAACATGGCATTAGGTTGTTGCTTCCCTTTTTTAAATTTTGATTTGCTTGTCTTCCAGCCACAGAGAAGTTAAAATGAAGGACAAAAGAAAGAAACAAAAAAATCTTCCATCTGGGTCCATTCCACCACCTTGACACTTATTCTCAGTGACCATTATGTCTCTAACCATCATTCCAACTACTCAAAATGCTGCAAGAAGAATCCTGTAAGAAGCCCCTCACCACGTGAAGAGTCTCATCACAAATCAATACATAGATTTTCCATCAAGGTTAATGGAAGTTACAGTATACATGCAAGCCCAGAGAAAAATATGCCTCAAACGGCTTTTGTTACAGAAATGCTACCGTCAGTTCTTGAGAGACCTTTCTTGTTAAATTATTCATTTGTAGGAGAAAAAAAAAACATGGGGAGAAAAAAAAAACCCAACAATTTTTTCCCTCTATTAACACAAAATACATTACTTGCTGCCTAGGTAGTTGCATGTGTGTGTTAGGTTTGATAAGAAAAAACATATTACACATATTTCAACCCCCTCACACAAATTATCGCTCTTTTCTGAGTGGGTTTTCTGCTTCCCTCAAAACGTTAAGGACATTCTCGTTTCTAGGCAGAGTAGGTTAAGTTCTGCCAATGCTATAGCCAAACAATATGCCATTGCAACATGATACACTGTTTAGCTGTGCACATGTTAGAATCAGAGAGCAACATGTTTGTTCAAATAACCATGGGTGGTATTCAACTAAGTTTTATGTAGATCCATTGAAATTGTTGGACCTAATTTTCATTAATTTCAGTACAGTGGACGCTCGGGATGCGAACGTGATCCATGTGGGAGGCACGTTCGCAACCCACAGCATTCGCAACATTTTGGGTCTTGCCGTCGCTTATCAGCATAGCTCTGTCTGTGCCTTTATCATTCTAAAGCACTTTCTCATAGGAAGGGAAGTTCCCTACAACTGCTAATCAGCAGCCTACAGCAAAAACTAGTAACAGCAGCTTGATATCTGTATATGGACTGATAGTAGGAATGCATAGTTGGAAGTTTTCCATTTTTACAAGAGGGACCTCCATTTCAGAGAATATAATTCTGCGTTTCCTAACTTAGTGCCCTCCAGGTGTGCTGGGCTATAACTCCCATGATCCCTGACCATTGGTTCTGTTAGCTAGAGCTGATGAGAGCTGGAGTCCAACAACTGCTGGAGGGCACCAGGTTTGAAATGGCTATTTAACAGCAGAAAACAAGACTGTGAGGAGACATCAATACTATACCTGCTTTTGCATAGCCAATCATCCCGCCAGAAGCCACTAAAGCTGCATAGCCAAAACCAATCCAGTCCAACCCCATTCTGGAAGGCAACAGAGATATATGTATGTGGTATAGTAAATGTTTGTAACGAATGGAAATCAGATACAAATTGACTTTCTGTATGTACCTTGTGCTAAAACTGTCTTAGATGTAGGCCTACCTAGACTGTTCATCCTATGACACAGCATTTGTCATATTCTCAGCCTTGCAAATAAGGTCTCAGAAGTTACTGGCCTACCCACCAAATACCAATTTAAATTGTTTCAGGCATATGGCCAACCATAAAATATAGGAGACAAGACTCGAACTCTATAAATTCTCCCATGCCTGATTACTGCAGGTAAATGACAATTTAACACATTCCTGCTCACAGCATCCATTGTTTCGGTTTATTTTAACAGTGCTCATGAAAAACCCCCACTGGCTTAGAAGAAAAAACACAATTTATGGCCTTTTAAATGTGGGGGGTTTTTTTGGTTATGTATTTTTGTGTTTTTATACCTTAAGGTATCCTGTGATCACTGGATGGAGGGCAGTCTATTAATTTAAGAACTAATAAAATAATAAGGGGGGAAACACTTTTTCAAAAGGAAAAAATATATTAGGCTGGTCTTGGATTTATTGAGTGGTTTTGGAGAAACCAATCTAAAATGGTGTTCCATGCAAATAGCAATTATCTACCTCTCAAAGGAAACTGAAGGGGAGAGAAATGAAGTAAGGATTGTAAAACACTTGCTGAAAGAGCAATATAAACTGTTTGTAAGTACATTTACCAGGAATGGACACAGAAATATGAAATGATTTCAACAGATACATCTTTAATATTGGGTTTATACATTGATTTGCTAAACACCTGCAGACTTAAATAATAATAGACTCATAAAGTTACATTACCTTTGTGTGCTCTTCTAAATTTTGAAATTATGGGGGAGAGGGAAACAGATTAAAGGAAAACATACATAAACCTCAGTCTGAACTTAACTCACTGTGTGGTTGTGAGGCTAAAACTATACCCTAGGCCTATACTCCTTGCAGTGGGGTAATTCAAAATGTAGTAATTTATTTAATTTCAGGTCAGTCTATAAAAAGTTCCTCTAACTTCATGTAACTAGCAGCAAAGAGTTCTCTGACAATTATTTTCAAAATAAACGCACATATTTTACTCATATTTAGATATCTGTTTTGTTGGAGGGGAATTTTTCTTGGAAGTAGAGAATTCTCTGGGGTTGTTTTTAAATCTTGAAACACCCAGGCTTAGAAAGAGTTCTGTGCATCTGCACTCTTAATCAAAAGCTCCAATTCAGATCGATAAGGCATTATTTTATTAAAACTGTTAAATTCTGTAGTGGGGGGGGGGCACACCACCCTCTGATATTTATCCAATTTCCATCTAAGTCTGCACATGATCCCTTCACTGTTCACCAGTACAGTATCTACAGTATTCACAAAAGGTTCAGTACAAAGCCAGTTCGCTGCCTGCTGCCTTATTCTAAGAAAAGACGAGAAAAACGGTGGCAGGGATGTCAATGAATGAAGTCACTTACTCTCCAGGAACAGCAGAAGAAGAGTCACAACGTAGGAACAGAACAAAACCGAGCCGTGCAAATATCGAATCCGCCCGGCAATGGGAGAACTACAAAAGAGCAACGCACGTGACGCGGGCCAAGCAGAGCGACAAGCCGAGTTGTATTTGCAAAATCGCGGCCAAACAGCGACTTGCCCTTTGGTTTTCTTACAAAAAGCTACTACGTCAACCCAAACGTACCATGGCCGGGAGGGGGGGGCGTTATTTCATTAAAGGCGAGGCCAAGCATCAGAACATTTATCTGAGCATTGCAAACACGTTTTTCTACCCTGCAGGTGCAATCCCCAATGGTTGCATCCAAAACTAATGCTTGCACGCATAAAAGAGACGAGCTCAAAACAGTGGCTTTTCTTGTTCGTTTCTTTGGAATATTAGAGAGAGCCTGTTTTACAGGGGCAAAGGGGGTGGTTCTTGCAACCCTGAAATCCACACCGAACATTGCAACAAATTAAAAACCTTCATTGGAATCTTCAGGGCTGGTTAAGGCAGGTTGCAGCCCCAAATACATTTGTTGTTGTTGCAGCCCCAAATACATTTGTTGTCGTGTCCGACTCTTCGTGACCCCATGGACCAGAGCACGCCAGGCACGCCTATCCTCCACTGCCTCCCGCAGTTTGGCCAAACTCATGCCAGTCGCTTCGAGAACACTGTCCAACCATCTCATCCTCTGTCGTCCCCTTCTCCTTGTGCCCTCCATCTTTTCCAACATCAGGGTCTTTTCCAGGGGGTCTTCTCTTCTCATGAGGTGGCCAAAATACTGGAGCCTCAACTTCAGGATCTGCCCTTCCAGTGAGCACTCAGGGCTGATTTCTTTAAGGTATCTGAAGAAGTGTGCATGCACAAGAAAGCTCATACCAAGAACAAACTTAGTTGGTATCTAAGGTGCTACTGGAAGGATTTTTATTTTATTTTATCTTGTTTCTTTAAGGATGGATAAGTTTGATCTTTTTGCAGTCCATGGGACTCTCAACGAGTCTCCTCCAGCACCATAATTCAAAAGCATCAATTCTTCGGCGATCAGTACATTTACCAGGTAGGAATTAAGCGCAGGTCCACACCGTACTTTTATTTAATTTTATCCTCACAAGCACCCTGTAAGGTAAAAAGGTAAAGGGACCCCTGATGGTTAGGTTCAGTCATGGAAGACTCTGGGGTTGCACATTCATCTCGCTCTATAGTCCGAGGGAGTCGGCGTTTGTCCGCAGACAGCTTCTGGGTCATGTGGCCAGCATGACTAAGCCGCTCTGAACCAGAGCAGCGCACGGAAACACCGTTTACCTTCCCGCCGGAGTGGTACCTATTTATCTATCTGCACTTGCCATGCTTTCGAACTGCTAGTTGGGCAGGAGATGGGACTGAGCAATGGGAGCTCACCTCGTTGTGGGGATTTGAACCGCCGAGCCTGTAGTTTATTTTTAGTGGTAAAAGTAAAAGTGGTATTTATAGCACATGACTTACCGCAAAGAACCACGGGAACTGTAGTTTCCTCTTCACAGAACTACAACTCTCAGCATTCTTTGGGGAAAGTCTGTTTTAAACATATGGATCTGCCCTTTGACTGCAACCCTATAAATGCTTATCTGGGAATAAATCACATTAAACTCAGTATGATTTACTTGTGTAAGTAGGCAAATTTAGGATTGCATGGACCTTAGCTCACTGGTAGAGCTTTGTATGCAGAATGTCCCAGGTTCAACCCCCAGCATCTCCAAGTAGGCCCAGGAAGACTTCCTCCCTTAAACCCTACTGCCCAGTCAGTGCTGGCAATAGTGAGCTAAATGGACCCTGAAAATTATAGAAAAAAGTACATCGTCTGGCTTTGGTTAGATAACAAGTTGTATGAACCCGGCAGTCAGATAAGAATAGGAAGTTGGTTGCTGCGCTACTGTTGCAATCAAAGGACACCAGAAAATAATTCCAATGGGCCATTACATTTATGCAACTTCGCTCGCAAGATGCCAATTCTAGTTCTGTCCATAGTGCAACCCTATGCCTCTTTACTCAAAAGAAAACCACACTGTCATCAAAAGGTCTAGCAAAAGGAAGCAAAATATGCCAGTGGGGAGTCAGTGGGATTGCTCCCAAGTTGAAGTGGAAGAGTCAGGGTGTGGTAAGGCTGCCATATGGGGAATTTCCGAAAGGCGGCACTTTGTCCTGAATCTATGAAATATGGCAACCCTGGGGTGTGGGTGTGTTAACCTGACTTCTAATTGCCAAGGAGAGGGTGGAGGAGCCGTCTCTATGGCGAGAGCATGAATCACACTCACAAATGTATCTCCAGTGGTTTTGCTTTTTTATATTGATTCATTTATTGTACTTCTATCAGGTTTGTAATTTGTATTAATATTCTGTTTATACTTTGGGGGCCTTTGGGCCAAAAAGCATTATAAAAATGAACCACAAAATAACTTCATAACTAAGATAGCATGTTGAATCCAAGTATATCACCCTGTATTAATTAAAAACTATTTTCATACTAGGAAGATTTCTGTACTTGTTCTTCCAAAAGTAACAAATTCAACCACTACAACAAAAGGTTTCAGATGCTTTATATAAAATATTTATTTAACAATATAAAATGTTTCCTCCTCTGTAAAAACATTTGGTCATAGGATCTGGAAATGCTCATAGCTTAAATAAAAATGGTTCCTTTCTATAAATATTAACAGATCAAATTGCCATGATTGCATAGCCATAAATTTGCAATTAAATGAAAAATCGTGCTGGAAATAAAGTGTACACTGGTTGGTGACAATTTATTATAGGATAAGAATTGCATATGGTAGTGACATATTCACTTTAATCTCTGCATTATCTTTTTCTTCTTTTGCTGTACACCAGCAGATTTTCCTTTCTTGAGGGTTTCTTGGCCGTCACCCTCTGATGACTTATCACACTCAGCCCAACCAATTTTCTTTTTCTTTATCAATGGTTGCTCCTCTTCATGTGCTGAAACAAAATGAAGTTATTCGAAGTTAAATTCAAAGATGTAATGCTTTAAATGCACTGGGAAAGTATTCAAGTGTGTCCCTCTACACATGGAAGGCTCTTTCTTCCAGGGGAGGCTTTCATGAATGGAAGGCAGAGAGAAAGGTTCCTCCAGCTCTCTAGAACAGATTTAGAAAGGCTGCAGGGCACTGCAAAGGAAAAGAGAAAACAGCCCCAAACACTGACCACTTACAGAAGCATCTCTGGGGCAAAGATGAATGGAGGGACAAACTGGAGTCAATTCTACATTTTACAAAATAACCAGTTTTTTGTTGTTGAATGTATGAACAGCAACCCCCATGACCACCATTGACTAAATAATAACTTGAATCAAACTATCATTGGACTTGTGCGTTTTTCAACTCTGCAGAGCAAACTGATTTGATGAGAGCCAAAATCACTTGTCCCCAAAATGCAGTAAATCTACTTTATGGTAGGATCTGGTTAATATAGATCAAGCCTTTTTTAAAACAAGTCATCGCTCTATTACCTACAGCTGAAAACTTAACAGAAGTCCAGGAAATCTTTATGATACCTTGAGAGGATGTTGTGGCTTCATTGGGGGTCTTCTTGGTTTCTGAATCTCTTTTGTGCCAAACTGCTAAACATGTAAGCCTGGCCTTAGTATTGACTTCACACAGCAATGATGGGGAATTATTAATCTGAAGGGAGGGGAAAAGAAATGGTTAATGTAAATCCCAGAAACCATGTTATTCTGTAGCAGCAATGGAGGAAATTATAAGTGCTTAAGTCCAAATTCCTGGCATCTCTAGGCAGGACTGGGAGTGAATCCTGTCTGGAATCTTGGGAGAGCTGCTGCCAAGCAGTGCACAGTAGTCCCTATTAAGCAAGATGGACCAATGGCCTAACACTATAAGGAAGCTTCCATATGTTCCCATAGGTTGAATCTGCACCCTATGAAACTAACATCAAAATGACTCTTAAAACAAACAAACAAACAAACAAACCAAGATAGGATGGGCACAACTTGGATGGCCAGATAAAAAAAAGAGAAGGGCTTACACCATTAATATTTGTATTGATGACGGAATTTCAGAAGATGTAGCTTACCTGCTGAAATGCCCTCTTCTACACAACTCTTAAAGGTGTAAAAGCTGTCTTCTCTTTTCACTTGGCTGCCATAGGCACACCTGCAACGTAATCCTAGCTGTGTTTACTCAGAAGTACGCTTCCCTCTGATGTCACGGCTAGCTGAGATTGTGGCTATTAAATGCCAATGAAATAAATTAAGAATGCACTTCTTGGAATTTAGTATTCAACCATGAATGGTGCACTTAGTAACATACTAACCTTCTCAAGATCAAGACTCCACATCTTTAGGTATCCATCGCTCGATGCAGTCACCAGAATATGTAGGCCTTCCATTTCAAAAGTGTAGATCTCTTTTACTCTATGGATCAATAGTTGGTATGAAATATCCCAATAAAATCGGTAAAAATTAAACAGCAGCAAGCACTAAGAAAACTGACGACAGGACACAATTCAGCCCTATTTAACCACTTAAAGTGCTACTGGTTTAAACACAGGCTTTCATGTTAAAATCAGTAAAAAAATATTGAAGTGCTGAACTATGGCACATTCATAATGAAAATACAAAACAAGAACCCAAAGAGAAAAAATTAAAAACTGACTATTATATACTCCTAAAAGTTGAGCCAGAGCATGCATAATATCCTTTCCATTATGTTTCAGAAAGAAAATACCTTTTTTCATGAGCTTTAAATTCACAAAGGCACTTTTGAGATTCACAATCAAATAACCGTACAAATTCTTCATCTCCTGCAATGGCAAGTATGGAATCCTGAAGGAAAAGGCGAAGAAAACATAAACCAGACTGAATTTATTTAAAATGCTTTACTTACTTTGACACTGCATTACTACTTACTGTAAGAAACTTTACTGAAGATATTCTCTTTTCTGCAACAATGGTGCCAGAAATAGAAGCAGTTTCAAGGTTGTATATATCCACTTTGTTAGCTATAACTACCACGTAAACCTCGCCACTGGGTGACCATTTAACAAGATGCGCATCTACGTTAAGAGGAAAAATGATACAGATTTTATAATAATGATCACTTTACTGCAAACAAAATAAGGAAATCTAAGGTGGAATCTACATACATATAGAAAACATTCAGAAAATTCTTTTTTAAAAGTGTTTCTAAAAAACCCCCATAAGGCTCACCATCGCCATAAAGTGTCACATTGTATATTGCACTTAAAACACATTTTAAATGTTTTATTTGCAGCTGTATAGCCAAGTCCTAATACTGAATGTTATCAGCAATCTAAGCCAAATAGAGAAATGAAACATCTTGGACATTTTTAAGCTACTGACCCCCCTCCCAGTTCCCTTCTGAATATTGCTAGAACATATCTCTTAGACAAAGATTCTGTTCAAATGTGATGTGCTACAAATACTTATTCACAGTATGAGGCATTAAACATACCCCACTATGTAACATTTTTGCCTTGTTTTTATGTGTCTTTTAAAAGAGTGTTGGCTATAAAGATATCAAAAGGGCAAATATATTAGTTATCTATAAACCAAAATTTCCTTAATGATTATGCTTTGGAAAACATGTAGCCAGTGGTGTTCCTTGTGTTCAAGGAAGACTCTCATCCAGCAGAGACTTCTGTCAAGCAGAACAGAGAAGGAGATGATTTCCGTCAATTCTGTTTCCTTCCTGCAGCATTCCATTTCATTTCCCATGCTCTCTGAAGGATCCCAAGACCTTCTGGAGCAGATTTAGGTGGTATGGTGAGGAGCATGGTTTAACTATTTTGCCTTCATAGATGCCACCAGTGCAAAGACATTAGAAGCACTCCTAACAGAAAAACCAAATCCTAGCTATGCTGAAGGGAAAGAGGTATGAAGCAAGAAAGACTGCTTGGAGGTACTCAACAGGTACCCCCAGAATATAGGAGACTAAGAACTTAAGAGCCATTAACATAGATTGATAGGGGCTTTGAAGGGTTCAGAGGAGGGATAGGACTCAGGATGGGAATGATGTTTCTGCCAGGAACAATTGCCAGTGAGAAGGCTGGTGACTTATAATAGCATTTAATGGGATTATGAGGGCACTGGCCAATGGGGGTCTTGAAACTTTGGTGTAACAAATAGAGATTCTCAGGGTTTTCAGGGCTGCATCACACAATAATTGTGGACTCTGAACTAAAAAATGAAGCACACATAGTATTTGGCAATGCATGAACATTTCTATAATTACAGAACATGACAAAATGCAAAGGGGATATACTCACTTTGTTTTATATTTTTTATGAATGCAGATCTTCCTTCAACAAGGTTCCATGTTCTGAAAAACAAGATGCTTAATCAAAATCTAAAGTTTTAAATAAAATTAAAATGAATGTTTCTGAAGTTGCAGCCTTCCGACTCACCTTAACGTCTTGTCTGTTCCTACTGACAAAGCTAACTTCCCAGAAGGATGAATAGAAAAAGATGTCACATGTCCCCTGATAAAAAAGAGCAAATGAAAGTCAAGATTCATTACTCCCATGAACTCACTAGCAATAATAATTAAATGCTGCCCATGAATTAAGGCCGTATTTTGCATCCTGCCATTAGGAACTACATTTGTGGGGGTGATGTGCAGGGAGATCTTTTCTGTAGTGGCACCCTGGCTTTTGAACCCCCTGCAATCCAGCTGGCAATTTCACTGTTATTCAAGCACTGGCTTAAAACATGGCATGACTTCACAGGCTTCTGAAAATTAATACTAACTATCAGCTGAGAGATGGCGGATATATTGTCTTTTTATATATATTCTTGGTGGGGATTATATATTGATATCATTTTTTTTTTTTGTTTGACTGTTATCCACCCTGAGATCTTTTTATTAAGAGTGAAATATAAACAGCTTAAAAAACAAGAAGAAGTTCCCAACTCTGATGTATCCAGATTCTACAACCCTGGGAAATAGGATCAATGACAGCTCAGACTAGAGCAGGGGTCGTCAACCTGGTCCCTACCACCCACTAGTGGGCGTTTCAGGATTCTAGGTGGGCAGTAGGGGGTTCTATGGCACAAACTGAATCCTTCCATTGAGCACTGGTGGGCGGTAAGTTACATTGAGCACTGGTGGGTTCAGTTGTTACACTTCAGTGGCGTACTTGAACTCCCCAATTGAAAAACCTGCCCCAACTTGCTCCTACTGCGTTTTCTTAGTTGTTTAGGTGAGTTTGGGGGCAGTAACAAACTTAGGCTGACTTGGTTGTTGCTTGATTCTGATACTATTTTTCTGATAACAATTGTTTCATAATGATACTTTACAACTGTTTTATGCTGCATTCTCTGCGTACCGCACATGTGTGATAAATATATAGGCTTGAAAACAGCTTCAAGAAACCCTCCAGAACAGCATGGGATGTAGTTTCTGCAAAGTGTTCCTATCCAATTTCCACCACCCACTGTAGCCTTCTGTACCATGCCATTTTGGATTCTCTGGAAGAGTTGTTTTGGAATGGTTGCAGGGGAAGAGAGCATAAGAAAGCTTCTCATGCAACTCTGAAATTAAGCCATACACTTTTTTAGAAGGAGGAGGAGGAGGAGGAAAAGAAAACAATACTTACTTGTGTGCCTTAATGGACTTTAAGCACTCCCATCTTTTTGTGTTCCAAATGCATATTAAACCGTCCTCAGCTCCACTCAATAAATGTGAACTTCCATAGAATTCCAAGCAGGTTACAGTGCCTGAAAAGCCATGCAAATCAGTTACATTTAATGTATTTTGAACTAAAACATGTCTTCTACATTTCAAAATGATCATTTTGCAGCGTAGCAGATTTAGATATGCCCTGCAAAACTTCACATGCTAAACCATGTTTGGAAGCTTATGGCTATCATTTGGTGCATAGGAACTCTGCAGCTCTCAGTACCACTTTGAATTTGAGCCCAATGAAATCCATGAAAATTAGTTCTGTGTATGCTGCTTAGAATTGGAAAAAAAAACCTTGAAATAAGGTTGGCATGTGCATTTTACCATGTGCTGGATTAAAGGCAGTGCCCTTGATCCAGAATCCCACAGGCACTTCAACATGCATATGGGGCACCTGCTGGAGCTGGCTTCCCTTTTTATTAATATCACAGAAGTGAATCAGGCAACCTTTCAGGCAAGTAGCCTCTGGATCAGGCCAAATATTTGTAAGCCTCTTCCTATCTTTCTGTAATTAAGTCCTGTTCAGAACCAACTCCCACTAATACATATCTCACTCCCAATCCATGCAACTAATACAAGAATGATAAGCCCCTTACCATCATGTTGCATCAGTGCCCCATGTTCTACTTTCTTTTTCATGTCGTAGATTTGTATGGTTTCATCCTTGCTGCCAGTGACTACATATCTGTCATTCACAGCTACTGCGGACAGTGAAGCAGTGTGAGCATGGTGGGTGAAATCAGGAAGAGCTGACCAGTTCTGAAGATGAAACATAAAAGAACAATTATTATTTGCTAATGATATCCCAATTTTTAAAACAGAAAAATGGAACTAATCTTCAGAGGGCCTGATGCAGCTAATCCTATTCATCAACAAGTTTCATGAAAGGAATGAAATTTTAGGAGTGACTAACTTCCATAGTTCTAAAATGGACTTAGCTAGGATGAACTGTGTTGGGATCAAGACCAGAATGCGCACAGAGCACACAAAACATTCCATGTTCAATCAAGGAGATATCTGGTCAGTTGAGGAACCATCATGCAAAATTTGTTTAAAATCTAAATTTGTCCCCATCTCTACCTCACAGGCTTGTTGTGAGAATAAATGGGGATGCCGCCTTGAGCTCCTTTACTTGGAGTAAAGTGGGGTATAATCAGACCCTCCAAGTGTCCCTATTTTTTCAGGGACAGTCCTGGATTTACAGAAACTGTCCCGGTTTCTGATTTGATCCCAGAATGTCCTGCTTTTCCTTAGGACGTCTCTATTTTCATTGGAGAAATGTTGGAGGGTAAGGAGTTATCAAGACCCCCGAGCCATCTGAAGGCTGTAGTATTTTATTTTGTTTCTATATATGTTGGAAGCCACCCAGAGTGGCTGGGGCAGCCCAGTCAGATGGTGGGTTATAAACAATAGAATAGGACGTCCCTAAATGTTTGGAGGATATGATAGCTCAGCCGGTGGAGCACGAAGCTGTGAAGCTCAGGGTCGTGGGTTCGAATCCCACGTTGGACAAAAATATTCTTGCATTGCAAGGGGGTTGGATTAGATGACCCTCGTGGTTCCTCCTATGAGCGGGAGGAAGACGCCCTTTCATCGCCACCACCTCTCGGCAACATTCGAACCCACAAGGGCGGAGCTGCGCGCGCGGCCAATGCCGCGAAGGCTTCTGGGAAGGAAGCCTTTGAGCAAGACGAGGCGTGCGTCGCGCATGCGGCCCTCCTGCTGTAAGTACACAGCGCGCCACTTTTAGCTCTTTCCAACCCAACCCCCGTTTTCGTCTTGTTTCGTTTTTTTTTTTAAAAAAAAATACAGTTCTTACCTCGCCCGGCCGTATCGCGAACCCGAAGAGCACCTGTTCGTAGCAGCCCCCTAACAGCTCCATTTCTCGGCCTTTCGGCGGCGCCTAATGACGCGGGGGTCCTTAATAGCTGTGCTGCCTGGGGTTGTCTTTTTCTCCCGCCTGATCAGGAGCCGGAAGACTGTGCCACCCGCGTGCGCTGGGGCCGTCACTGACTGGTGCTTCCCGTTCGACCTCGTATTGGGGGGCGGGAAGAGCAGCCGGAATTAAAACAAACAGGCAGTCACCAGGGCAGCCTTGGGCGGAAGTCGTCGAAGGAGAAGGAAGAAGGCGGGGCGGCGGCGGCGGAAGGGAGCGGTTGCGACATCCGAACTCCTCGTTATGGCGGCTCTCAGGAAGGCCGGAGACGTTAGTATCGGAGGTGCTGAGGGAGCGCGGGTGGCGCTGGTGGGTGGCGAGCGGGTGCTTCTCAGTCCTTAACGGCCTCTCTCCAGCGCTTCTGGGGGCGATTTTGAGGCTCCCCCGGCTCTTTTCGTGGAGTTTCTCCAGCCCCGCCCCTGTGAGGGAGGCCTCGGCGCGTGCTGGAGACTTCATCCCGCCCGCTCGCTGTTGGGTTAGCCCCTCACAAGGCTGCGCAATCCTGTGCGCGCTTAGTCTCTGCTATGCCGCTTGCAACTGACACCTGAACCTTGGGGGACTGGAGGATCGGGCTTTCTGCAAAAGCTTAGCCCAAGGCTTTCGTCTTAGACGTAGCCCGGTTGCACTGTCAAGCGTCGCTACGTGGAAAGTGAGCCGGATTGGATTAATGGGACTTAAAAACCCCAACAGGCGGGAATTGAAATGTAATTAAAGCGCCCCCCCACCCGTTTTAAAATCTTAAAAATCAAAGGAGACAGAGACGCCTTCTAGATAGTCAGATATATTTTGCTAGGCGAAATCAAATTTTCAGTTGAAAAACGAAGGGCCTGGTAAGGTTTCTTTTAAAAAATAAATAAATCACAGTACTTTATTACACAGGAGCATTTCTGTTGGGAAACACAACTTTTTGCCGCCCCCTTGCTTGAACGTGTTACAGAAAATTCGGGATCTACTTAATTTAAATTTAAAAGCATATTTTTTCAGAAATTATTTTCTGTTTTATATTTTGCCCAAACTACTAGGGTGCAATCAAAATCTATTAAACTCTTTATGAGTGTTTTTCACCTTCCTCCATGTGCCCCCCCCCCCAAATCTTGCTCTGAAATTAAACCCTGGAATTAATGTATGTTCCCGCAGCCTGTTGTGATGGCCACCAACCTGGATGCCTTTAAAAGAGGATTAGACAATTCATGGAGGGATAAGGCTATCAATAGCAACGAGCCAAATTAGCTTTGTTCTTTTTCTACTGTCTGGCAGTTCTGCGAATTGTTGTGTGCAGGTCTTGCTTTCAGGCTTCCCATGAATACCTGACTGTTCTCTGTAAGGACAGAATGCTGAAATAAGTGATCATTTGGCATGATTCAACAGGGCTTTTATTTTCTTATGAGAGGAAAGTGAAGTTCTGTTGCATTAACAGAAATTTATCTCACTGATGTGCAGATATAATGGGATGCAACACTTTGTGTTTCTCGCTTACCTATGGAATGTATTCTAAAGATTTATGTAAATACATGCTATGAACATGATCTTTGTGTGTAAGAATTATGTGGTGTGCTTTGTGTTTGGAAAAGTATCTTGGAAAAGAGTTTTGATCATTTCACTGAGACCCAGTTTAGCATACTCTCACCAAAGATTTGTAATACCAGTACAAAACAGCAAAAAGGTTCCCAGTTCTCCCTTAGGTGAAAATAAGTCCTATTGCTGTGAAACTGTTATCATGTGTCTCTAATTCTCTTTCTTTCTTTCTTTCTTTCTTTCTTTGTATTGTAGTGAAAACATAGGTTGTTTAACAATCTTGGAGGAAGAAAGTACCAAAAATAGTTGTGAATTCATAAGATACTTGGAACCTGAAATACATTGGATGACACCTTACTTTGGTACTCCCCATCTTCTGCATCCAGAGTTTTTTTTATTTGGCAGTTTGTGTAGTAGACACTGACTGGTAAGTTGAATAATCGTAAGTTGAAATTATTCAACTTGAAGAACTAGTTGTACAACATGTTATTTGCATGTTTTTAAAGATGCTATGTCGGTCAGCAATCTTGTAAGTAGAGCAATATATTAGCTTCCTGAATGCATATTTTACATTACTATTTTTGTATTGCTAATCTACAGATTTGGTGTCCTCTTGTACCTTGGGAACAAAGTTACCATTACAGTTTGACATACAATGTAGTACAGCCAATCTAATTTTGTCCTAATGTAGAAACTGCACATAAAGGGATAATTCATAACTATATTGCTTTGGTTAATTTGGCAAACACAGCATTTAAAAAAAAATAAAGTACACAGCATACCCTAAAAAAATTGGGCATGTGTTTTTCTTTGATTTTCAGGTTGGGAGGAGACTATACCCAGGTAGAGTTGCATTCATCTTGAAGCAACAAGTTTGCATTTTAGGGATGCTTCTTAATCTGGTACTTCTGTTAGACACTCATATTGGTTTGGTGGGTTTTCTCTAACTAGTATACTAGCTGTGTCCTCACCAGGAAAAGTCAAACTAGGCCTCATTCATGATTTTGTATTTTATTAATTGTAGTTTTATTCTGAGTTTCCTTAAGTACACTTCAGTGTTGAAAGTTGGTAGAGAAATGATTAATTTCATAAAGTTAATAAACCTTAAATGTTGTGGTAGACTATTCATTTTTAAAAAAGTATACTCTTCCATCAAATTGTTTTTCAATGTCAAGGCCATGATGTACAAAATCTAAACAAATTGGGAGATATTCTAACAGTGTCCAACTGCCAGCAAAAATTAGCTTCCACTCTCCAGTGTGACTTCTTCCTCTCCTCCCTCTTCACATGTCTGGAAAATCTGTTCCAGAGGGATGATGGATTTGGATTTCACCTGTAACTATTATTCTGCTTGGTCACTTGTATTCCTCAAGGAAGGAATCCCACAAAATCTAAGTGGTCAATAGGTTACATTTGCAGCAGTCCTGCAATTAAAGGCAGATTATTTTTCATTTTTTTAAAAAACTTATACATTTCTTTTCTTTTTTAAAAAAAAACAGCACCAAAAAGAGCAGCCGCAGCGTATTTTCTTCTGAAGATAGTTTTTAACAATGGCCAGCCAGGTAAGACCATTTTATGAGAATGACACCACATTAATAGTTCCTAAGGGGAAGACATTAGCCATGGTCAGAGCCATTGGCAAATGTCTAATTTAAGCAAGGATTTATGGGGGAGGAGTGGCGGTGGTGGTGGGTTTTAGCCCTATGCTTTCCTCAGATGAATTTCTGACAGATTGTTCTCCCCTGCTGTGGAATCCTTAATCACGTCAACTGAAGCAGCTTGGGGGCAGAACAAGAAGCTTTGCTTTCTGCACTGTTGCACAGTGAGATCTTGTGGTGGGACTTTCCTATAACACACACTATTTAGGATGCCTGAACTGGTGCGCTAGAAGTGAAATGATACCATCCATGTAAGTAAACCTTAAATGAAAATGTTGAATCTCTATCCCGATGGTGAGGGATGGTGAGGGATATTGCCTTTGTTATCTGGTCGACTGCCGCCTCCTTCCCTTCCCCTTTCCATATAACTGCCTCTGCTGGTTTCTTTTTTTGGATGTGGCATTTTTTCCCCACTTGCATGTTGCTAGTGTATAAACTTGACGTGAGCTCCTTTGGCTGCGCTTTAGATTCAGTCTACCCCAGACAGATGCCATGAAATAGTGGCCAATACCTGGCAGTGTTGATCAATATCTCAGAGAAGAGCCCAAGACCCCTTTTAGGTTAAAAATAAAAATTGGTGACCTGGCCCTGCATCTCATACACTGGACCTCTTTCTGCTGTAGCATCTCTGGGCAAGTCTTGGAGAGATCTAAAGCATGGTCCTGTTGTAAAAGCAAGTCTTAAATTTCATGCTTGGTCAGCCTCTAATGGTTAACTTTTTTTTTAAATTAAGGAAACCGAGGGGAGTCAAAATGTTGGCGTGAAAAGCAGTTACTCCTATAGCCAGCTTGACCAAGTCAGGGGAATATGGCTTTTCATACAATCCTTTGGCTCTGTTATTTTTGCCAGGCATTTTCCCCAGAGGCTGCTTTCCCTCATGGGAGGCGGAGGGAGAGATGGGACCCCAGGCTTCTGTCAAGGGAAAGGTGAATATGGGGAAATCACCAAGGTGGTGATCGGGAGAGGGAGGGAGGCATTTAATTGAGATGAAATACTGTATAACTGTTTTTCATTCTAGCAGGATACAGTGGGAAAGGCCAAAAAAGAAAGCCTGCCTCTGTGGTGGAGATCCCCCCACAAAAAACGGAAGAAAAAGAGTAAAGCAAGAGCAGGAAGACCAGATTTTACTAGTATTCCAAGCAGGTGAAGAAACCTTGAAACTGACAAGAAAAAAGCCGGCTCTTGTCCATATAATAGTATTTAAATCAAATAGCACGAAATTAACAAAAAACAACTCATTGGGCTGTTCTGCAAAAAATATTTTGTAAAGTTACATAAAGAAATAATCCAGTTTTAATGGAGCTGTTTATTTAGTAGCTTTCAAAGGCCCAGTGGATATGAACTTGTAATTAAAGTGAAACAAGTTAAAAGGCTTCAGGCAACAGTTCCAAGACTATCGGGAGAATTCTGTGTTCAGCATGAAAGCTGATACATCTGATGGTAGACATCCAGAATATACACAAGTATTGTACCCTGTTGGTTTGTTCCCTGCTTCTCAAAAGGTTTTCTGATTATGCTTTCTCAGTGTCATTTAAGATCTGCTTTAACTTTTGTACCATGTTTACCTTTTAATGCTTAAGGTTTTGCCATGTACTGTATTCATCTTGGAAGGCACATGTTGAATAAAATCACAACAGCCATCTCAGTGGCTAGAAAGGCAGTAAACGTACCTTGGCACTACACAGTATTAATAGCTTTACACTTTGGATATAAATTTGAAGCCCACCTCACCGTGGGATATTGACAAGCCCCATTCATTTCCACAAATTCAGTTTTATTTTTAATGAGGTCAGAACAAGAGAGAATCTGATCTGTAATTAGAGCCAAACTACATTATGATAATGTTGTCCACAGTTAGTTAAATAGTTGCAACTGGTGTCCATTTGTCAGGATAACTATAAAGCTATTTGAAGGTTCTTTCATACTTTGCTTTTGACTAATATATGTAGGTACGATATATGTAAAGTCTATTGGCATTCTCTGATAAATGTTGCTGGAAAAAGGGCTGCACAATTTTTTTTAGAATATCTATCCCCCACTTGCTCAAAGCAACGCATGCTGAATATTACAGCATTTTGGGGAGTTTGCTTAATCTGATCCACGCTTGCTAATGTTAATGATATTTCCGTCATGTTCATTCTCCCTATTTCTTGCTTCAGTTTAACCATTCTAAACTGGGAATATGAATGTAGAGTTTAGGATTAGAGTTCTAGAGCTAGAAGAAGCAGAATCATAGGTCCAACTTTTTTCTGCTTATGCAAGATTTCCTAGATATCGGCCCTCTTTATATATTACCCAGATAGTGCTGTGCCGCTAACGGAGAACATGAAAGGCACTTACAGAGCAGAAGGCTCCACATGATTCAAGCCACAGCTATGGGAGAACGCAGTAGTAATAACAAAATAGATAGAATTAATAACTAGTTCGAGCTGCAGAAAAAACTTCCTTAATTTTAGTTCTTTTCTGCATCAGTTGAATATGTGCCTCTGCTTGGCCATATAAGTTGAATCACATTCTTTTGTAAGCTTGATGGTCTCTTGATGGCAATGAGGTAACAGTGAAGAAAATAAAGGACTGGATTTAATTACCCCTTCTGGTAGTGGAAGCCTCCCGTTAGTGCATCATGGCTGCTCCCCCGTGCCTTCCCTAAATCCTCTCTGGAGGGTCTGGAGAACCCCCAGAGCAGCACATGGCAAGAGGATAGTGTAGCTTGCCCAGCAAAACACATATAAATGCTTGTGCTGACAGAACATTCTCTTTGGTGCTAAAGTGAATTCCACCCAAAATATTGACTATTTTCTCTCATGGACGCTAGCAGGGTTGCTTTGGACTAAGAGCTTTGAGAACTGCCATCTTGAATCCGTAAGCAGAGAAGGCTAATAACCCACAAGCTGCTTAAAAGTACTGCTTAACTTTATTTTGGAGGAGGCAATTGACCTCTTTCATGGATTTTATAGTATAGTAAATATTTTTCATGGGTGGTTTGGAAAGGTGGTTTGTGTTGTGGTATCAGCCTCTCGGACAGTTTGGTCTGAAGCAGAGTTTCAGAAAAGTGGTTTGAGGATTGTTGCTCAGACATGATCAAGATAATTGCTTCTGTGCATGGTGCCCGTGAATGCACCATGGACAAGGACAAACAAGTATTGGCTGGATCAATCCTAGGTAGGTATTTGAGTGGCATACACTCTGGAAAGTAACCTAGTGGATACAGGGCCCTGAGGCTTTTACTGCAAGACTACTAATTGCATTTTTTCTTTAAATTTCTTGCAGGCCAGAATTTCCAAGGCAAGAATTTGTTAGGCCAGAATTTACAAGGCCAGAATTTGCGATATTTGTAGGAGAGTTAACTCCCGAGGTGGATGATTTCTTGCTATATGACTACTTTTTCAAAAGGTATCCATCTTCTGTAGACTGCAAAGTGGCCACAGATCTGCTGGGCTATTCCAGGTAATTTATTACAGATCAAAAAGCATTGGTGGTAAACAATGTACAACTGAGGCGCTTAAAAGCTTTTCAGAGTGAGCTCTGCATATCAAGAAATAAATGTGCAATCTCCAATAAGAAGAGAGAAGATAGACTAATGGTGTTCAGTCTTTCGTAGTGTGAACCTGGTATCTCAATGGAAAAGTAGCATGTTTGGGAGGGAAAGTCAGTGACTGCTTACACTTACATAGAGTGGTCTGCTGTAGTTTGAGAAACCTGATAGGATCCTGATTTAATGTCATAGCTCTATACGATCATATAACCAACGAGAGTAGTTTCTTGAACTATTTATGAAGTTGCATATCTTAAGTGCACATGTTGCATTTAATAAGGAAAGGAAGATAACATTAATCAAAATCAAGTGTAAAGAGAAAGGTAAGAAGTCTCCATTTTACAGATGGCAAAAAGAAGTAGTCTGCAGCTAACTTTTTTGGAATGGAATTTATTTGACTGACCATTGGAAATTTAGGCATCCTCTAATGATGCAGTAACAAAAATTTTGGATGTCATTTCATGACCAGTGACTTGCTTAGATAATATTGAACTTAGTAAGCATGAAGATCCTAAGAAAAAACATGATTGTTAGAGGCTAAGTAATTTCAGTTTATGCTGGTGTTAGGGTTTGATACAATTTGAAATAAATAGCATTCTGATTTATTTCGTCAAACCCTAACAAATCATTCTGAAAAAGATG
This sequence comes from Lacerta agilis, assembly GCF_009819535.1. NCBI lineage: Eukaryota > Metazoa > Chordata > Lepidosauria > Squamata > Lacertidae > Lacerta > Lacerta agilis. The sequence continues at coordinate 26,686,765 of NC_046318.1, forward strand.
TACATTCCTGGAGGGATATCCCAGAAGTATGGTGAGCACCTAGGGAAAGAAATGGTAAACTTGATGAGTTGCAGCACTAAATTGCTGAATTGAATATTAATGGAATGTTTTCTGTTTCTTTGCCAGTGTTAGAACATGTACTAAAATGTATATTAAAACTATTTAGGGGTTATGGCTTTGTCCGGTTTTCTGAAGAAGGTGATATGATGAGAGCATTGCAAGATTGTCAGAATGCGCCTGGTCTAGGTGGAAAACGAATCCGATTGACTTTAGGGATTTCTAAAAGGTAACTCGTGAAATTTACTAATTTACTAATCTCTTACAAACACATCATTTGTATATGATTACTCTGAAGCCTAGGGTTATTTTTGTTTTGTTTTTGCATAATTGTAAACATCTTTGTGCTTTTCTTTCTAATAATCAACATAATTATTACCATATAAACAGCCAGGCCATGATTCTGCTTCCTCCTCCACCTCCTCCTCCTCCTCCTTCTTCAGGGTTTCCGCTTGCTCAATAGGACTTCCCCCCTTTTTCTCCCTCTGTGTACTCCATGCACCTTCCCCAAATCTGTTCCAGTGAGTTGGAGGAACCCCAGTACAAATTGGGGGCATGGGGAATTAGGAGGGAGAGAATGTTCCATTGCACTAGGAAAAATCCTTGAACAGATGGAAGGAGAGACCTAGCACTATGATACCACCCTGTATTCAGGTTAACTTTTTCTAGGGAATTTGGTTTTTGCTAGACTTTTTGCTGGACTTTCCATGGCGTGATTGGTTTTATTTCATGATTTAGATAACTTGTACTTTTTTTTTTGGCTTTGTGTTTTAGATTGAAAGCAGAATTTCAGCGGTACCAGCCCTATAGTTATAATGATTATTATCAAGACTATCAAAACTACTACCGCCAGTGTAATTATGATAGAAACGAACGCTTTGATCGCTATGAACGCGGTGACCGTTTTGAACGAGGTAACCGTTTTGGGGACCGTTTTCCTGAACGTTACCCTGAACAGTTTGGGGACCGTTTTCCTGAACGTTATGCTGAGCGCTTTGGTTCCCGTATTGCCGACCGCTACGGTGACTACCCTGAATATGCAGAATATAATGCTGAATATGGAGATTATAATGCTGAATATAATGACTACAACTACAGCTATGCATCTTACGAAAGGATGCAACCGTCCGGAAATATGGGACAGCAAACTATGAATCCAGCTGTATTTCAGGTATCCACTTGAGCATACTTACAACTGAAGATTGCTTTTTTACAAGGTCATAGGTAGAAATAATAACTATATACCTTAAATATGGCTGTTGGGTGCTTTTTAATATCTATCAATAATACAATAATTGTAAACCTGTGCTGTTTTAAAACACAGGCAGTGAGAGGGCTGGCTGAACTAGGACTAGGCTTTAAGAACTTCTGTAACCAATAGTATAGAGGTTTACTCTGAAGTATTGTCCAGTTCAGTGAGACTTTGTCCAAAGCCATATAGGATTATAGCTAAATTCATGTATCAAGTTTCTGCTTGATTCATTTCTTTAACTGATTGTCATTATTTCACATGAGTAAGATTCAGATGAGAGGAACCCTTGGAGTTTGTCCATCATTATACTGAAATGCAGTAAATTCAAAATATAGCTCAGCTCAGTTGCATTAAATCACTAACTTTATGTCACTTTAAAGTAAAAAGGGGTAGAGGAAGAAGCTGAGGATCAAGTTACAATGTTTATAGCAATTGTGCTTTAACTCTTCCTTTTTCAAAAACAGCAGATGTTTTTTCTTTAGAGAAATGATTCAAGTTTTTCCTCCCCCAGGAGACCTCTACTATGGTTATGAATGATGATCTAATAACAGAAGGTAATTTTGATATTATTAGTACATGCAAGTGGACTTTGATGCTCATCTTAGTTAGGCAAGATCCAACATTGTGCCAGCAGTTGCAATGGAATTCTTCTTCCTTATCTCCCTCTGCAGCCCCTGTACCCCATGTCTGCTCCAGAGGGTCCCTCAACCCTCAAGCAGATTTTGGGGGTATGCAAGGGGGTGGGGAGGAAGGGTAAGTCTCACTGCAAGTGGAAATAACAATTGGATGTTGCCCCCTCCCCTTTTTTCATTCTGCAAAATGTACTGGTCTCCAAAGAAAAACTCTGAAATGTTGTTTTACAACAGGAGTGGGAAACTACTGTGGATCAAAGTGGTCCATTAGGCCAGGGGTCGGCAAACTATGGCCCGGGGGCCGGATGCGGCCCCCAGACTCATAAATCCAGTCTGTGGACCCTGGCGCCAGCTTGGTCAGTCGCCGCGCACTGCAGACATCTCAACATGCACGGACTGACTTCCACAATGCTGGCATGACTTCTGGGTGGGTGGTAACACTGGTGTGGCTTCAGATTGGCTGCAGGAAGCTTCTGCAGCCAATCCGAAGCCTTGCTGCCCACGCGCTGAGGTAAACCCGCCGCGGCCATGGATGGAGAGGCCAGTGGGTGGCGGGTCTCATTGTCACGGGCGCTGCTTGGGAGCTCTGCAGGGACAGGCCAGTGGAGCGGCTGCTGCTTGTCAACAATGTCAGTGAGCGGGTAGCGCCAAGGCGCTCCTGAGTGCATGCTGAGTGCGTTCCTCCTCCAGGTCCAAAGGCAGCTGCGGGACCAGCTTGCAGGGTATTTATATTTTTCAAAATATAGTCCAGCCCCCCACAAGGTCTGAGGGACAGTGGACCACTCCCCTGATGAAAACGTTTGCTGACCTCTGATTTAGGCCCTTGGCCTAGGGAATTTTCCCAGGCTATGTACTGTCCTTGAGTGTTTTTTGCCTGGTTGTAATGTGTTCTTGAACTGTGGTGATGTCTCTTATCTGGACACAGGATGGAGAGATGTGTGATGGGCATGGGAACCTCTGGCTTTTGCATAGCTGGAAAGTAGCGTGCTGTAGTGTCATTTTTGTTGCTCCATCGCCATTGTTTGCCTTTTGCCACGCTAGCACTATTTAGTCCTAGGGAGGTTATCCTTGAGGGAATGCAGCCCTCAGATTGAAACAGATTCCCCACTCCAGCCTGATAAACACAATCCTTTGCATTCATGCTTTGAAATAAGTTTAACAGGACTTGCTCCAGGTACGGTAAGTTTGTATAGCACTGCAGCCAAGCATTGTTGGAAATTTACTGAATATGAGCATCATAAAAATAAGAAAGCATTCTTGTAGAATTTTTCTTCAGCAATGTAGCTACAGCAGGATACAACATAATATGCAAATGTAGCATTCTTTACATAACTTTGTTAAAAAGTATTCTGGTATACATGTGGAAGCCCACTGCTATTTTAAAGATAACTCTGAATTTTGTTCAGTGTTGAGAAAATCCTGTTTATCCCTTTTATGGGATAACATAACACAAATTACACAAAAGTTATTAATAAGTAAAGAATCTGAAAATTAAACTCTTTAAAAATCATTTTATGCAGCTTTTGATAAGAATGCATTCTGTACTTTAAGCTGTTCTGTAAAAAAAATCACAACAGAAGAAAATGGACAGAGAACACTGGTTTTTTTCTGTATAGTAGCTGTTTTACTTGATTCCTTGCTCACTGATGTTTTGTTTGCTTAAACAGATCCACAGCTCAACATAGACGTTCACAGAATGAACAGAGAATTTATGGTGAGAAGTGAAGAACTCTTTGACACACTTATGAGCTGTCATTGGCAACCTCTGGATACGGTCACCTCAGAGATCCCTACTGCTTTCTAAAAGTGTCTTATGTTAACACCATAGCATGACTATTATGACCAAGGTGCTAAATTGACATTTCTTCAACATTACTTTGGATCCTAAGTTTTTAAGCACGGTGTTGGATTTTGTTTTGCTATGCTTTGATGGCCTTTGTCATTTTTGTTCATCACCCAGTATCTTGAAATCATGTAAATATTCTGGAAATGTAAAGAGTTAGTCTAAAGGTAGACTTGCTTATGTAAATAATAAAACTTTGTTTCTGCAAACATGTCAGTTGGAACCTGTCATTTTTACTTTACTAAGTATGTGATCTAGTTTCCAAAATGTAGGGTTGGGGCTTCTGTGGGTGTGGTCCTTTTACCTGGCTGGTCAAGATTGGTGACAGTGCTGAACTAGATGGACCTTAGGTCTTTGATTTATTTTGTTGCTGTTGTGTAGTTTTCATGAGCTTTCCTAATGAAGTAAGCAAATGCATTATTTGTTGAGTAAGAACAAAGGGCAGTGTAGTCCCATACTGTCTCCGGGGTGGCTGACCAGATTCTAGGGCAAAATTTACAAGCAGGTCCTGATGATAACTGTTGCCCATTAGTCCACATACTAACCAGAGTTGGGCTACCTTTTCAACATGAAAATCCCATTGGCTAGCTGATACAGTTTTAAATGAACCTTCGTGATTTCACCATTCATTCAAGAGTAAGCAGTTGTGTGTTTGTGGAAGTGAATCTGCCAGTAAAGTTCAAAAGCCAAGGGATGAAAAAAATATTCACATTGCAGGCCTATACCCACCTTGGGAGTAAGACTCCTTTATTCTTAATTGTGAGAAGATGAGATTTGAGTGGAGCAGTTTTCCTTGTTCCTCTGCAAAAATACAAAGTGACACTGTTCCTGAGGCCATACTTATCAACTTGTCTTGGGGCTTGTGCTCATTATACAAAGTACCTCCCACCCCCACCCCCCAAAAAGTATGCAAATGCCACATATCAAAGCAGGCTGGAATTTATTTTTTTCTTTTTAAGTTTTTCAGAGGGATAATGAATACTTTATAATAAGGGTTGAGGAAGATGTGGCCCTGGCCAGAATAGCTGGTGAGTCCAACAGCTGGAGGAACATAGGTTCCCCATTCAAGATTTAAGTTATTCTTGGCTTCATACAACTCTTACAAGATCTCCAATTTTTGCAATGTGAGGGAGATGATTGAATTTAATTAACTGGTAGGCATTTATGCTAATAGGTGTCCATGGTGTTACTTACCCGTGTGTAATGTTAAATGTGTAGTTGTTGCCTTAGGAAAATATGCATTGCTGCATATCCTTAGTTAAGGTGTATAATGAGAGTTCTTTCTGCTCGATGTTATGGTTGAAACTTTGCTTACAGTGGAAAGCCAATCCTCTGCATGTTTATGGACAAGCCATAAACATGCAGAGGATTGGGCTACATACATGTTTCAGTGCAATCCTATGCATCTCATGTTCCCTTATGGTTTACTTCCAGCAACTATCAATAACCAATCCTAACTCATTAGTTTTGCCACAAGTTTCCCTTAATAATAAAAGCAGAGTTCTCTTAATCCTTTTCCAGTGGGACAGCTCTTCTATAGAGCACAGCTCTGCAGTGACATGGATTTAAAGGACTGAATCTATTCAAAATCAATACTTGAGAACATTTCAGGTACTAAATGGTAAACCAGCCTTCCTGTTACAAACGGAAGCAAGATACTATCTTTAACAAGATAGTAGCTTATTGGATCCAGTTGTCCTGTGGGGAGAGAAACTTTCCAAATTAGCACTGTTAAGTAATTCAGATAGTGGCTGGGTTAAATCAGCCCATAATTTGATAGCTGCAATAGATTCTCACTCTGAATTTTTGCTAACTCGAGGAGAAAAGAGCTTTAGATTAGATTTCCATGAACGGATGACAGAAAATACAGAAAACCGCTCTCTTTTTAAGCATACAATGTTATCTTAAGTTGCAAACCACTATCCTAATGGAATGTTGTTTCTCCAACCAGAAGCACTTGGAACTAGTTCTTCTTGAGACTGGTGGTTAGGAACTCCATCCCAGCATGTACCGGTATAACCAAACTTGCATATCCAAATGTCAGAGAGGAATTACCTTTGCAAGAATTAACAAATTTCTTTCTATTGTTACATTAGGGTGGTTCAGAGGGATTCCTTTATAAGAGTGCTGGTATCTGTGGAAAGTGTGGATTACATAGCACTGCAGTGTCTATAGTTGTCTTAAGACAAATTCATAGCAAGTTAAGGTTTGGGGACCAAAGGGATGGAAGAGGATAGAATATACTGGTCTTTCTGCTGACAAACCAAACCCACAGGATCATAATTGATTTAGCTAGCTGCCTAGGAGCAACTATCAAATAAAAAGGAATGAGCCAAATCTTAGTGGTTGACAGCTAGCCACAATTTAGAACAATGAAACGGCAGAGAACAAAAGCAACGGGATTGCTAACTGCAGTACAAATTTTAAACGATAGCATTTCACTTATTTTATTAGTGCTGTTTTAAGTGTCAAAGGTAGAATGTGCTGTTTTGATTTGTTTCACGTGCAGTGATTATTTTTTGTATACGGTAATTCAGATGGCCTTTAACTAAATAAAGGTTTGGTATACAGTTTTCATGTTCCAGTAGAACTTATTTGTTTAGGTTCACAGGGCCTTTAACAATTCTGCTAATAATTGTACCGAGTTTTTAAATTCTTTAATGTGTTACATGACTCAAAGGATATACCGGTAATCCAATCCACATGAAACACTCTTACTGTCTAACCAAGAAGTTAAATAATCGGTTTTCTAGAAGCCAGTGGAGCTTATGTTTGCCTGCGTTAAAGCTGTCTTGCTTTTCTCCTACAGCAAAATTGGAGGTTAAACAGATTTGCCAGTTTGAGAGCTTTATGCCAGACTACAAAAAGCCCTTGCTGAACTCTCCCTCTGCAGTGAGTGGGGTTTAAATGTGCTCCTGCTGAATCGTCCTCTTGGTTCTGACCTACTGGGGGTGCAAAGCAAGAACTACAAAGGTGTCCAGTCTGGAATCGAAAACCGCTGGGGGGGGGGGGGGTCAAACAGGCCCAACCGCCCTTCCAAGGTTAGGTCCCACCCCCCAACCGTAGCGGTAAGGACTGGCCGTAATCTCCGGCCCTTTAAGGGTTAAAAAAGGCGCCTTGGAATCATTTTCATTCCAGAATAGCGAGTTCCGGCCTTCGCTGCGGCATATATCGCGAGATTCTGTGGCGCATCAATGCGTCAGATCGGCAACCACCCCGCGAGAGGGCGGAGTGTGTCCATGCTCTCTGCGCAGCCTCGGCTTTCCAAAACTACATTTCCCGTGGGCGCACATGGGCCGTCCGCTGGCGACTGGAATGAGGCAGGATGGCGGGTCGCGCGGTTTGGTGACGCCAAGCTGTCCGGGCGGTTGTCCTCTGGTTGGTTGGTCGGAAGGAAAGGAAGGAGGGGGAGAATCTCGGGCGGGCTAGACGGTGACGGTGTTGGTGGAGGGGGTGGGAGAGAGGGTAGGAAAGGGAGGGGGAAGTGGAGCGGCTAGGGACGGCCTTGGCGCGCGCGCGCGCGCTAGCCAGGGAGTGAGAGAGGGAGGCAGGCATCCTGTGAGGGCGCGAGGCAGGCCGCGCGGCGCGGGGCATCGCCATAGAGACAGTGACAGCACAGAACGGGATTGGGGCCAGGGGTGGGGGCAAAGAGGAGCGGGAGGGAGGGAAGAAGCGTGAGTGGGGAGGTAAAGCGCGCGCGCGGGCGCGCGCACAGGGGGTGGCCGGGCTAGGCCGGGCCTCTCTGTTTGCGCCGTGCGTGCGTGCGTGTGGGTTGTGGGTGGGTGGGTGGGAGGCCGGCAAGGCTCGGGAGAGGTCCCAATATGGATTCGGGGGAAAGCGGCGGAGCTCCGGGAGGAGGAGGAGGTGGAAGCGGCGGCAGCGGCGGCTACGAAAGCTGCGGCGGGAAGATCCGGACGCGGCGATACCACCTGGCAGCGGCCTCCTCGAAGCCTTACCCGAGAAACAAGCAGGTGAGGGAGGCCGACCGGGGGAGCATGTGGTGTGCGAGACCGGCGGCTGTACGCATAATATATCTGTATGGAGGAGAGAGCGGAAGAAGCGGCACCGCCGGCCCCGGAATTGGCCGGTGAGGCTCCGGCTCTGGCTCTGCCCTCTCGGGCCCCCTGGGAGCCGCCGTTGTCGGCCTGAGAAATGGCCAGGCCATATTCTGGGTGGGTGAACTATCTGGTACCTCGAGGAGGAAGAGAAAGCATTTTCTGCCCCCCCTTTTCTTCTTCTGAGGGGGAGAGAAGGGGAAGTGTGTGGGGTCTATGGGGGGGGGAGGCGTTGATTTCCGAGGGCGATCCCAGCGATATGAATCATTCAAGTGCAGGGTGTGGGGGGGCATGTTTAGAGGGGCGGGATTCCCCTTATCCCATTTTGAGGCACGCGCTTGGGTTCTATGAGATTTCTCCCCTTCCTGGATTTCTGTTACGGCGGGAAGAAAAGGAAGGAAGGGGAGGGCAGGCAAAGGGGAAAACGTGCCTCCTGCGAATCAAGGCGCCGATTCGCTGTTGTGCGATGTTTCAGATAAGTGTTTTTAGCGGGATCCCTTGCTTTAAAGGTAACTCCGAAAAGGGGTAGGATTTTAACCGTTGCACAAATCTCACATCACCTTTCCAGGCTTTAGGCTGCAGCCTTAGCCCCTATTTACCTGGAAGTAAGCTTCATTGAATTCAGTAGGGGTTATTTCTGGGTAGAAATGGTGAGGATTGGAATATTGGGGTTATACTTAATGAGTCTACACAGTGTCCTCTGAGATTTCAAGACCTGTCTTTTGACTTAGTTGGTAGTACATTTTTTAAAGCAAATCTGGTTATGTTAGTGCTTTTATGAAAATGCATGCAAAATATGAATTGATTATTCAGGTGCTATTTGAATGCTAGGACAGGGACCAAATTGGCCTTTAATATATTTTAGAAAGAACTTAAGTGTTAGTAATTTATGAGTCACACATGAATTTGTTTTGTTAAACAATTTATAAATGACAACTTTTAAAAATTGCTGCTCACGCAGGCATGTAAGATTTGGAATATTGGGTATTCAGTGAAGTTTATTCAGAGCAGACCTACTGAAATTTAGAAACTTAATTTAGTCATGTCCATTAATGTCAGTGGGCCAGCTCCAAGTAGAATTAAAATGGGATAAAACTCATTGTGTTCTAAATTTTTATTTTGATAAATTTAAAATATGTGAAAAATGGTTGACTGGACTATTGTGGAAGGGGTTAAATTATATTGCAGATACACATTAATGATCCTGTGCATTTTGGCTGCAGTTCTAACCATGTCTACTGAGAAGTGGGGCTTACTCTCAGGTAAGCATGGTTTCTGTTGCAGCCATAATAATCAGATCTGTAACATGGATTTTTTTCCATGGTGGGACAAAGGTGAGATATTAATGAAACAAATAGGTGAAGCAGAATATGCTGGTTTCAATGTTATTTTTAGGTCAAAACCAAAGATAATATAGCTGTTGTGAGAAATGCCTGAAGTTGTAGGTAAATTGTGAAAGAATATAAAATTTGATCAAAAGCAATTCATGCTGTGTTCAGAAACACTGCTTTTGAAGCTACCGGTAACTAGAAATATAAATAAAATTGCACTGTGAAAAGCGGCTTCCTTTATTGTATTTGAAAAGCATCAAACATTTGCAATGGGAGGTCAGATTAGAATAGCTGTTGGGTTACAGCTACTAGTGTGAACAGAAAGTAGGACAAACACCTATACAGTACCTTTTAATTATTGTGTAGAAGAAGTGATTTCAGATAATTGAAGCTAGTTATGTAGGGGTGAGAAACCATGACTACCAAAATTCCATCTTCTAATTATTAAAGATCACTGTTGTCCTTTGCATGATCTCACCCTGGTATCTGTACTTTTGACATATTTAGTCGTTAGAATGTAATTGTTTACATATTTATAGCAAGGAGTTGTAGTGACTAAGTTCTACTCAGGAGTATGCCTATTTGAAATTAACCTACGCTAACCATGCCCATTAATTTCAGTGAGTCTGCTCTGGGTTTTACTAAAGTTGGATACAGTCCATACAGTTTACCACCATTACACTATTTGCATTAAATAGGTGAGCAGTTATGGGCATGATGTTTGTCATCTTCTCTTTGCCTGTACATAAAGCCTGACAGTGTTGCTATTTCTCCATACATCTTTTGTAATTGTTTCAGTTCTGTTTTATAATAATGTTCAGCATTGGAAATGAAGCTTTAAAAAAACACTTATATAGGGAATAGATTTCTTGAGATTCCTGCCTCTGTGGTGGTGAAGACCAATTCAGCAGTTCATTTGTCTTCAACACAGTTCTGTTCTGCCCTAATATTCATGCAACTGTCATCTAAAGCCAATTAGTTGGTTTTGGCCTTTGTTCATGGAATGTATAAATCTTGGAAGCCTAAATCCTCATAAACCTTGTTTTAAGATTAAATTTAGTATCTTTAATCCTGTTGGGAATTTTACAAATTATGTTTGTGAGAGGATTTTAATAGTGCTGTATTTCTGAACACAAAAAAGCAATACACAAAGATTTGTGTGTGTGTAAACCCTATTATTTTTCTGGATTTCCACTTTGTAAACCCTATGAAATGTAAGTGAATTGACAGCCACTAGGAATTTCCTTGCTTGCTTTTTTTCTGAACTTTTCTCTTGCAAATCTTTACAATATACAAGCAGATTCTACTGGTTTTAATGAAACATTTTGCTTTGCTTTAAGCACATTCTTGCATGTTTGCCAGCAAAAGTGGTCCAAAAATAATTATCCTACTAATGTAAGCTGCTTCTTTTTATGGAACCACCACCAAAGCATCATTTCAAGGTAACTTATAGAGGCCATATATTATTCAAGTTGAGAAACCACTTGGAGTAAGTTCTTTCTGATCCGTAGTGGATTGAGATATCTTTGCACCTTGAGCGCAGTCTCATTCAATACCTTGATTTTGGGATTCTTTTGGCGCAGGTATCAGCCTGACAAATTTAAAGCATGTAATAATAACAATTTATTATTTATACCCTGCCCATCTGACTGGGTTTCCCCAGCCACTCTGGGCAACTCCCAACAGAAAATTAAAAACACGATAAAACATCAAACATTAAAAAGTTCCCTAAACAGGGCTGCCTTCGGATGTGGGTTGGATCCAGATTAACAGCAATCCAACACCCAAACAAAATTATGCTGAGCTGTTAGGAGGGTTGGATTGCGTGAAGGTGTTCTGCTCAGCTCTATTCTGTCAGGTCTGACCTTCCTCTTTTGCCTGCTGAATGTGCAGATTAGGAAGGGGAGCAATAGGTGTTCAATATAAGTACACTGAATTTGGATCCCATTGAAATATATGGGGCAAGTTAATCTTGACTAACTTGTCCCTTATATTTCAGTGAGATTCAGGTTCAGCAAATTTAGTTTGGTTCTAACCGTGTATTTATAACATTGTTGCTGTTTGTAGCTGATTATATATTAAAATTATCAGCTGGATATTACGGCTGAGTGATGTCTGATTTTTAACATGATATATTGCCAGATAAGCATTGCAATATACTGATATATCACAATCTCTGAAATAAGGATGGAACTATGTAGAGGCGAATGGGGTAATGTCCTGGCAACTGCTACTACTTAGGGGTCTAAAACCAATACATTTTTTACTTACCTTTATTGTTACGACTGTTATTTTAAAGTACAGAGCAACAGCGGCTGCAGGAATCATGAGAAAAGCGATGACTGGCTACACTCATGATCCCTTCCAACTCTACAATTCTATGATTCTTTATCCACATCACGATTTTTTTTACATACCACACGTGCACATCGCAATTCACAATTTATCACCATTTTGTATACAGTTGTGTCTTGGTTGTCTCAGACGTTTTGGCTGCCAAACGCCGCAAACCCAGAAGTGATGGTTCCGGTTTGCAAAGGTTCTTTTGGAACCTGAACATCTGACAGGGCTTCCGCAGCTTCTGATTGCAGCCAAGCTGTGATTTGGTTTCTGAACGTTTTGGAAGTCAGAAGCCCCATTAGATATGGGTATTTGACAGAAATCTGCTAATTGGACGCTCCTGTGGGCAGAAGGCATTTTTCAGCAGTTCTTCCCCATCAGCTGCCTGGGTACCTCCTTGATGGGGGACACCTAGAACAATGTAAGTGGTGGCATGGCAGACTGCAGTGAGAAGTAGGGGTGTTGTCACAAAAAATCCGTCCTGTGGGAGCATGCACTGAATTGTGCATTCCCATTCAGAAACGGAAGAAGCTCTTCCGTTCAACTGAATACATTATTTTATATTGCCTTACATAAGAAAGGAAATCCCTTATAATTCGTATATGGCCTGTTCTGTATATGCAATTTCATATACAGTCGTACTTTGGCTCTTGAATGACTTACAAGACAAACGTTTTGGGTCCCGAACGCTGCAAACTTGGGAGTGATTGTTCCGTTTTGCAAATATTATTTGGAACCTGAACATCCGTCGCTGCTTCTGATTGGCTGCAGGAGCTTCCTGCAGCCAATTGGAAGCTCTGTCTTGGTTTCCTAACAGTTTTGGAAGTCGAATGGACTTCCGCAACGGATTCTGTTCAACTTCCAAGGTACCACTGTATAATGCCTAAGTAGATTTAAAGTATTAAATTGGTAGCTATCATTCCTCCATAAAAATTAGCAAATCTCTTAGGTTCTTTCTGTTATTGAGTATAACCCTACCCCACTCTAAAAAGCATCTTTCAAATATAATGAACCTTCCAAAGTTTTATTAGCACCATATCCCTGGATGCAGAGACACATGGTGGATCTTGCACCAGTTTTTCCAGCCTGTTTCATTCGGCCATAGTGCACAATCCACCAGTTCTTTCCTGGAGGCCTTGTTGCTAAGATTAGTGAGAGCAAATTGAGATTAAATTGAGAAAGTATATCAAAAATAGTTTCTTTTTCTTCTTTTGGTCTCTTAAGAGAGAAGGGTACAGAGAGACCTGTTATGGTACAGAAGGAGCTATGGAAATTGGAGAAGAAGAAAGTGCAGGCAGTCATACCTGAGGGATGTGGAAAAGGGGATAGCGGAGAGATGGCAGTGTGGAGACCTATGGAGTGTAGGAAAAATGATTAGCAGAGGAATGGGCATATAGAAGGACATATGGAATGGGAAAACAAAAGAAGATGAAAGAGGTTCAAAGAAGAGATTGCTATGTGGTGAAGGTACAAAAAGGGGTAGCATGAAGGTGTAAAGAGGTCTGTAAAGAGTAGAGAATGAATACTGGTAATAAGCAACAAAAATGGAGCTGCAGAGATACCTTCGCGTAGGGAAAGAGAAAAGGATGGGTATCTGAGATGTGTACAGAGAAGCAGCAAACATCCATTGGTCTACAGTAGAGGAAGAGAAGGTAACTAGGGTCACCATTCGCTCTGCTGAAGGGATGAGGCCTGCTTTCCATCTCCCCACTGTAGCTGCCTGCAAGAATACTGTAGCTGTTACCAGGTTGCAGCTGAGGGAGAGGATGATTTAAAGTTGCTTGTGTATTTGTTTTTTAAGATGTTTCTTGACACCATGCATACAAACATGTCTGAAGTGTATGCCTAAGCAGAGTGGAGAAGCCTAGGAAGTACTTAGTGTTATTCATATAAAACTTTAACTTCTGATATGGCAAAGGTGTGCCTAAAGTTGTTCTAAGAAAGCTACAAAAAAGTGCAAAAAATTATTCTGGTTGTGTTTAAGCTTTGATTTAAGGGTGTATGCTTGAATGGATTTAGGTTTAATCCTAATCATTTTTGTGAGCAAATCCCCTTGAATTATTTGAATTTGAGCAAACATGTTTAGGCCAAATTGTCAGAGTAGCATTCTTTTGGAAACATTTTATTTGCTCTTTCTGCTATGCTCTCGATTTCTGAAAGTTGTGTCAGTGCTTTATGTTAAACTCTGAATCATTTCAAAGACGTTGGATTAATTCTGAAAAACTTTGAATATGCCACCATGATTACGCATTTTAAAGGTAGTATGTCATAAGGGCCACATTTGTTGTTGTTCAGTCGTGTCTGACTCTTCGTGACCCCATGGAGCAGAGCACGCCAGGCACGCCTATCCTTCACTGCCTCCCGCAGTTTGGCCAAACTCATGTTAGTAGCATTACCACAGCATAATTTGTTCAGGCCTCTGTGGACTCTGCTTCATTTGATTTCAAAAGAAGTTTGAATGGTGATAGTCATGTGTTAGATACCCCAATCAGGAGTAGGGGCTATTTTGGATGGCTACTGCTTATAGAAATGGTGGGGAACCTCTCTCTATGTCAAAGGCTGCACCCACTCATGGAAAATATATCTGTAGTGCACACCAATAATTGACATAGCCAGAACTGGTGGTGAACAGGGCTGATACCAAAAAGGGCCAGGGCCAGAATTAACAGTAGGCCACCCATTTTCTTTCTACCACCCCTCTCTCTGGCACTGCCTGTCTCTCTCTCACACCTCTTCCCCCATCCCCATTCATGTAAATAGTACCTTTTTTGTTAGCTTGATTGCTGGAAGGAAGGACGGCTGTGGGCCAGATCCCCAGGTGCCAAAAGTCATATGAACATTCATGAAGAACTGTAATAGTTCCTACATTTTGCAACTCCCTTCCATTGCATATCAGAGAGGTGCCTTTTCTATTGCCTATTTGGCATTTGCTAAAGATGTTCCTCTTTCAACAAACCTCCTAAAATCTGTATCCAGGTTGGTATCTGTTTTAGATTGGAACTGATCTTTTGTATTTGCTGTCATTTTAAACTTTTTCATATTTCTAATACTTTTTAAAAAACAAGAACTGTGCAGTTGTTTTAAGTTTTTATATATGTAGTGTTTTATATATTTTGTTGTAAATTGCTTCGGGATGCCTCAAAGGAAGTGACTCATAAATGAAATAATAGAAACAGGACTATTGTTTATTTACTAGAAAATAAATGCTACCCTATTTAACAACACTTAAGAGCATTCTTAAATATAATCATTTTAGTAATGCACAAATAATTGAGAGTTTGAAAATAATAGTTTTGATTCAAAAAATATTTTGTACAGGGCTAGTATGATGCTGTGTTTAAAATGTTTTTATGTTATGCTTTCATGGTAGGGGAATCCTCCTGCAGGTCACTTTGGTGTCAAAATATGTGGTGAGATGACAATATGTGTTAATACTGCTGATGCTGTCAGTGATCTAGATAAAACTTACCCCCCCCCCCCCCCGAGAAGGATTCAGACTTTGAATCCCAGAGTTGTAGCAATTGGTAGTTCTGTTGGGAGTAGATCCATTGAAATTAATGGTCCTGACCAACTGAATTCTATTAATTTCAGTGGGTCTACTCTGAGTCTGGTGGAGTTTGATACAACACCTAAACATGGCAGTTACCATGTAAATGTAATCTTACTGATATTATAAAAAATGTGTACTAAATTAAAATGTGTGCCACACTCATGCATTATTTATTTATCTATGGTTTGCTTCGCATGATACATCCCAAACTAAATAACAATAAAAATATCAACAATAAAAACATGTAACAACAACTTCAGATCCAATTTGGATGTGGAACATTTTAATAATGTTCTATTATACTTAGTAATAAGCTCTTTTCTGAAACAGATTACCTTGCATTCTATATATTTGAGTATTTATCTTTTGGAAGTATCTGCGGTGTGTTAGTTTCCCTGAAAAAAAACAAGAATGGAAGTTTTTGTCTGGATCTTGCAAATATTTCTGCACCAAAATAGCATGCTGTCATATCAGTTTTTCTACAGTGGTTGCTGTACAGTGGTAGGCCTGTAAATTGTAGGTGTATGAGGAGTCTACTGATAACTCTTAGTGACCATAACAAATTACACATCCCAGGACCCTTTGGGGAAAACCATGATTCTTAAAGTGTTTTAAATGTATGGTATGGAACTGATCATTGATGAAAGAATAGTTGGCCCCTATTGTGCAATGTTACCCTAAAATGAGCACCCTCCTCCTGTTTTGGGCAGTGATTATTAGCTATCTTTAACCCTAGTTTCTGTTAACTGAGTCCCCCTTATTCTGTACTCATCATAGATAGTATATAGGCATTTCTGCTATCATTTAAAAAAAAATAAAACTCACAATTGATAACCCCTGAATTAGATACTGATGCATGGGGAGTGATCCTGCTTAGCACTGGGCTTTCCTGTGCACCCAAGCCCAGCACGAAGCAATACCACCACTCTCCCTTCACATTGCCTGATGTGAAGGGAGAGTGATCCTACTTCAATGTTAACTCCTCACTTTGTGCAGTGCTTCATAGGCTCCCAACAACCAGTTGGTTGTCTGGTTCTTTGGGAGCTGCACAAAGCAGAGATTGAACCCTTTCAGTCAAGTCCCAACCACAATGCCCTCAAGGGCCAAATGAGGAAGCCTGGTAGGCCAAGATTGGCATGTGAGCCAGGCATTCCCCACCTCTGCTATACGCAACAAAGGGAGGTTGTTCTCACAAAGTACCATCTCAATAGGATAACAATTATTATAGTTACGTGTCACAACAAAATAAAAAATAAAAAAATTCCTTCCAGTAGCACCTTAGAGACCAACTAAGTTTGTTCTTGGTATGAGCATGGACTACATTTTTGAAAAGTCTGTCCCCTAAGAATGTGTCTAAAGATAAAGTGGATCTGAACTAAAGCATTCTCAATTTGACTGTCTGATGATGGTGGTTTTAAACCCTTGCTTGCCTTGAAGAGGAGTCACCATTCTTTACTACTCAGTAATGAGATGCCTTGAGGCTTAGAACACTACTGCTTGCTTTCCTCTCTGTGTTCATGAGCTTGAATACATGTTAGTTGTCCCTTTCTGAAGTTTAAATGAATTTATTACTCACAAACACATTAACAGCAGGTTGTTCTGAAATTAATTTTGTAATCCATGACTAGCCTGGAAGTGTAGTAAAAGTTGCCTCATATAAGAGGTAAAAACAGAGATTGTAATTTTAGAAGTGTCTGTAATAGGTTAGCCCTGATAAAAAGCATATAGTAGCTTTAGTTGTCTTAATTTTTAAGCTTTTAAAATTTGTAACACTCTGACTATATGTAGTTTAGATGGTCAAAAATTGTTATTGTTGCACATAATTTTATCTGTAATTTGTGTCAACCTCAAATTTGTCTTTAAACATAGGTGTTTTAATTTGCTGTTTTCCACACTTTGCTAACCAACTGGCGACTAAACTTGGCACTCTCAACATAAAGGGTCAAGTAACTGAAAAGCTGTATTCCATTTAGGCCTAATGCATTTAAGTATGGAAAATAGAATTAGGATTTACCATAAAGCTAGCCCAGTCAAATGGCCACAACCTGGAGTACTTGATTGAGGTTCAGACTCATAACAGTAAAAAAAAAAAAAAGTATTATAAAGAATACACTGTTCTCCAGTGATACTGATCAGGCTTAATGCCTCTGACAAAGCCAAGTGGCAGAAATGTGGAGAACCTGAACAACTGTGACCTACATTGGAATTGCAAAGTTGCCAATGAACTATGAGCAGAAGTCAAGACAGTGAATAAACTTTACTCACAGACTTATTTGTGAGTTACCGTTTGGTCTTTTAATGCTTTGGCAAATTATAAATTACAAATTTTAATAGATTCCTGTTCAGCCTGAAGGCTCCCAGAAGGGCTTACATGATTTAAAAACAAACAAACCCCAATATACCACAACTACTAAAAGTTAGTAGAACAGAAACATCATAAAAATTGAGTCACACTGACACACATGTCTTAATTCTGTCAGTTGGATTGTGTACATGTGCTCTACAGGGAGCTGTTTTTTAAAACTCTCCAGAAACTTCTGCTTTTCCAGAATGCACTAACTAAAAGTGACCAGAGCCAGTTTTTGGAGGAATGCATGTGATATCCCCCTTGCCTTTTGCAACAATTCACTGACTTCAGGCCCATTTCAAAGTGTTGACTAGCTTTTAAAGTCCTGGACAGTTAATACCGTATTTTCCGACGTATAAGACGACTGGGCATATAAGACGACCCCCAACATTTCCAGTTAAAATATAGAGTTTGAGTTATACTCGACCGCAGATTCTCCACCCGGCGTATAAGATGACCGCCGACTTTTGAGAAGATTTTCTTGGATTAAAAAGTAGTCTTATATGCCAGAATATACAGTACTTAAAGAACTGTATCCTCTCATATGAGCCTGCCCACTCATTGTTTGAAGTTGTAAGTGTTAGCATCCACACTTTACTATTACATCTCTGTGATATTTTGTATGTAATGATTCAGATATGCCATAACACATGTGTTCTGATAATTTGAAATTCTTACTCCTAGATGGTGCCAGTGTCTGTTCTGGAGCCTATCCATTTGTGGGGGTGTCAGTTTGTGTGCAACAATATACTTCAGGTTTCAAGACTGTTGTGTTATATAATTACTCTTTCACTGAAGGTAGAACAGAAATTGTTTGAAATTACCTTGTTTCCTTTGGTTCAGTGGTTTTTAATCCTTGGATTATTGCTGAATGTATGCTACTCTTAATATCCCAACTATTTACATTGGATTGCAGGGGGCGGGAGTAAATTTTAAGTAAAATTTCAGTGCTTCAAAAGTGCATGTTAAAGGTAATTGAGTTCATTTCAGGAAACAGAAACTAAAAGTCAAATGTGTGGATATTTTCTCAAAGTGAAAGAGACGACTCCTTCATAGGTTGAACAATCTTGCAGTTCTGAATACTTTTGGGGAGTGAAATCTTGCTTTTGTTTTCCCTGTATGTCTTGACATCACTTAGGAGCTGAGTTCTCTTGTTCACTTCAAAAGGATTCATTAGCAGGGCTCTACAAATTGTGCCTGGCCTTGGGACCAACCAAAAATGTGTAGTTTCCAGGGCCTTGCTCCTCCCCTAAGGTGTAGAAATATAATTTCTGACCTCACGCCATGCCTTTGAGGCTGAACTTTTATTTTGGCACTGTGTTACTGATGCGCTCAAAGCACCTTGGAGGCAGGGCGTCAAAACGAACAAATCAAACAAATCAAAAAGGGGTTGTCCCTTTCATTGCACTGTGTTTTGAACACTCTGGGAAAGATGCCTGTTGCCTGTTCTACAGCCAAGCTTGGGTGGAAGCTGGGGATTGGTCATGTGCATCATAGAGTAGTAGAACTGAGGTGACCGCTACACACTGGGGATGTTTCTGTGCTAGATGACTACACTGAGGAAGCATGGGTTAAAGTGTAAATTGTAGAATGCAAGCACCTGTTTGGAACATGAATATAATTGGAACAGAGATTATAACAGATTTGCTATTTCAGGCAGCTTCATAGCATTGTAAACAACTACCAACAGCCTGTGGGTAGGTTCTAGTAGTAACTTTGTCAACTGGGCCTTTGTTATTCTAGATATAATTTAAAAACATTCTTTCTTTCTTAAAAACAGGGAATTGTAAATATTGTTAAGGAATCTGTGAAGAGTATTGTTCCAGCTTGGCTTCAGAGATATTTCAGACAAAGCGAAGAGGCATCCCCAAGTGAACAAAGGAACTTAGAGGAGAATGTAAACTATCATCCTGCATTTGAAGATGATGATGCTGACAATACCCTTGAGATTGATGGACGAATTACTCCCGAGCCAACAAGAATTACTTTAGATGGTAGGCTAAAGATCTTCTCCAACATCACAGCTAGCTTCTAACAATTTGTACTAGAGATCTTCTTACAAATATCAAAACATTTTAATGGTTTTCTTAACTGCAAACTGAGGGATGCTGTTTTATATATGTCAAATATTCTATTAAAAGAGAGTAATTACAGACCCCTTGATGTTCTGGTGCAAGGGTAGGGAACCTCAACCTACTGGCCAACCTTAGCTCGCCAGGGGTTCAAATTTTCTTCCAAAAGGCCATTTTTAAAACCAAGCCCATCTCCTAATCTGATGGGCAGATGAAGTCAACAGATGAGCAGGAGATGGGTTTTAGTTTTGCAAGTTCCTGTTCCCTGTGAGGAACAACGCATGCATGCGTGGTCGATCTTTGCAGAAAGCAGGATATAATTCCCTGTTCCCATCAGCTGATGAGCAGGTATTTCAGTCCTGCCAGGTTAAATCCATCCTCCACAGGCCATCTTTGACAGGTGGTTGAGACCTGATGTCAATATAAGAACAGAAACAATGACATTCCCAAGGGTATAAGGAAAGTTTTCTTGTACGCAACCGCGGCCGTGAGGGTGCTTATTGCGACATATTGGAAAAAGGACAAACTCCCTACTAGAGCTGAATGGTTACTCAGATTGACAGAATATGCGGAATTAGCCTCTCTTTCGGAAAGAATCAGAAACAGGCCCAGACAGGAGTTCTTTCTAGAATGGGCTAATTTCAAGAATTATTTGAAAAGCAGCTGTAACTTAAGCATGGTAGTAGACTTTGAATTATTTCTGTAAATAATACATATGAAGGAAAATAATATCATAATAGAAAAGAGAATTTTCACAAAACAATAATGATAAACTAAAGCAAGATGCTTAATATAAAGGAAAATATGGAGAGGATGGGAAGTCATAGGTTCGTGTAGAAAATACATAGTTGAAATTGTATATATCTTTTGTGAACACTGTTATCTTTATTGGACTGATTGAAATGAAGATGACTACGTGTTGTATATATATGGAAAATGAATAATAAAGCATTCGAAAAAGTTTTTTAAAAAGATCAGAAATAATGGGAGAAATAAAAGTCTTCGCCCTCCCCTGCCAAAAATCTTGCCCACCCTGCTCTGGTGTGTGTTACTTCAGCATACAATGTTTTGGCCAACACCATCTTACCTACTAGCATTACCATGCACTGTTTTTTGAGACCAACATTCTAAGGATTGCACTAATATTCAATTATAATTCTGCGATATTAAAACATTTTTTTAGTATACCTAGTACGGCAAGAGATGAACAAACACAATTCCTGTCTTGAGTCTTGTGTGTTAAATTCAGTGCAATATATATGATCATGCTGCGTGATAAGGAGATGTGTATCTCTAATTGCCTTACCACTCCCCCCACAAAAAAGTTGATGTAGATGTTCAGTAACTTCTGCACAGTAGGGTCTTGGCATTCAAACCTAAGTTGAGAGATTTTTAAGTGCTATTCTTTCATGTTCTCATCCATTCTCCCAGTCTGAAATGTTGCTGTGAAATAAAAATTTAATCGCCAACAATTAAGTGATACGGTTATAATTGATCACTACTAATATATATATATTTACAAATGGAACCAAAGCTTTGAACTGGTAACTCTCTGCATTGGATGGGTAGCCTATTTATTTATTTATTTATTTATTTCATTTCATTTCATTTTATATACCACCCTTTATTAAAAGATTTCCAGGGTGTTTAAAAACACATTGCAGAGCATCAATAATAAAAACCTCATTACAAACAGTGACAGACAGCCTAATATCCTACCATTAGGATTATTGGAAAGAGAAAATGTTAGTCATGCAGTTCCCTTTCCCAGAGATAGGTGAGTAATGCAGTTTATATTCTAGAGAGCTGATACAATTGAACTTGTAGCAAAATATTGTTTATAATTATTTACACATGGGTAGATAAACAATTGTTTTGTGGCTTTCAGGGGTGGTATTCCTTGCATTTTAGATTTAACTTGTCATGTTAAAATATTCTGTTGTTATTCTTAGGAATCTATTTAAGCACTAGAGTATAGATTGGCATACCCAGGATCATCTTTTGTTTTGTTTTTAACATCGCAACTAATGTTTCACTGTCAGTGCTATCATTTATATTGTGTTGCAGTAATGTAGTACTTGGAAGAAATGTAGTAGCTATTCTCAGATGGATAGATGAAACCATACATGTTATGTGGCACAAGTTAAATTTAGCTTATCGTCTATTTTTTACACCTGAAGCTTAGCAATAGAACTAGTGTTGATAGTAAATAGCTTATGACGGTTCCATATGCATACCTGCAACTAAAGATAATTCTAATTGTGCTGCTTTGTTCCTCTTTAGAGCCCTCAACAAGTAGATCTGGTATAAACTTCACAGATATTTTAACAAGACCCTCTCTCCACCGGAGTCATCTTAATTTCAACATCTTGGATTCCCCACCTCCACTTTGTCAACCCTCCACATCATCTGCATTTCCAATTAGTAATTCTGGACTTTCACTTGGAAAAGAAATAAAAGATTCTACCTCTCAGCATGATGATGACAACATCTCAACTACAAGTGGCTTTTCTTCAAGGGCATCTGATAAAGGTAGCAAAGTTCACCAGAACCATTAGGATCTTTTTGTATGATTATTCCATAACGTGACTAGGTTTTGTTATACTGACATCACTTTAGAAGAGATGGTGCACAAATGGCAGATATTAACTTTGCATTTTAAGACTCTGATGTTATTAATGCAATTTTATTTTGGGGGAGTGGGGAGAGGCAACAGAGTATGAGGGAAGGAAGTTATCCCACAGTCCTTCAATGCAGAGAGCCAAATAGGTGTGTTAATAAATCTATGCTATTTTTCACCCAAAGAACCCCCAAAGCAGTTTGCAAACAATATGAAATACAATTAAGAATAGGAACAGATGAGAGTAGCAACTAATAAAACATAATAGTATATTTTTAAAAGGACACAGTAACAACAGGAGTCAGCCATCGCAAACTAGTCTTGGAGAAAGAAATTAGGCACTTTTTAAATCCCATTGGAATGGTATTCACCATTAAGAGCCAGTGTTGTTGTTTTTGCCAGGGTGTCTGTGGAAAACCTACTTGATCAGACCTGTTAAGACCTATGTATCATGAATTCCCATTTGTTAAATTATATATGTTTTCCTTTTGGGAAAGGAAAAGGGGAGAAAACCTCCATAGATCTCAGTTTCTTCCTCCTTTCACTCCATTCCTCACTTCTTTCCCTCCATCCCTCCCTTCTATCCATGAACTAGATAAAGAAAAGTAATGTATTTTCTTTCAAAGAATTTCTGGACTCCATTCAAGTGATGCTGCAAAATGGGAAATGTAGGGGGACAAAACTTTAATATTGATGATCACTATTTTATAATATAAATAAGGCATTGATGCAGTTGTGTACACATGTTGTCTTTTTAGATATAACAGTTTCAAAAGTTGCTTCAGTACCACCTCTTTGGTCCTCGGAGAGTGAAAGACTTGTCTCCCTTTCTCAGCATTCAGCCACCAGCTCTAAAAAGCCCGGCTTTAATCTGTCTGCTTTTGGAGCTCTTTCCCCTGTAAGTACTGCACAACGTTTGCTTTAACTATGTTACTTCTGTATCCATTTTGCTAATTAGATATCAATATGTGTTTGCAGTCGCTTGGTAATGCATCAGCTTTTAAGACAAGCCAGCTTGGGAATTCTCCATTTTATCCTGGAAAAACCATGTATGGTGGTGCAGCTGCAGCAGCAAGGCAGTCTAAAGCACGGATTACTCCTTATCAGGTAACAGAAATGCTGGCGATCTGTGGAGGATGTGAAAGAAGAAGCTACTTATATTAATAATTCTGATATAATTTTTCACATTGTACTTTCCATAGTATATGCATACAAGTATTTCATTGTTTTGGTAACAGTAACTTTAGTGATGCGGCTCTGGAATACAAACGAATCTCATCCTGTTTTGGTTCATATGTAACGTTAAATTATGGCTACTTAAAAAACAGAAATGAATGCTGTCTCCTTGTGGCCGTGCTGGGGGAGAGGAGTGGGGAACTGTCAAGCCAGAAACTGTGTGCTGTCACTGCCCACCTTTCCACTGGTGGGAAGTCACCCTTTAGAGGGTACACCTGGTGGGCAAGACAATCTCCTTGCCAGTTCAGCTTATCACCAGCCTCACTACAGAATGCTCTTGCGGGCAGCTCTGGGTACAGTAAAAGAGAAAAGGCGGGAATGTCGTTTTGGAAGGGATCATGGCTTAAAATAACTATTC
This sequence comes from Lacerta agilis, assembly GCF_009819535.1. Taxonomy (NCBI): domain Eukaryota; kingdom Metazoa; phylum Chordata; class Lepidosauria; order Squamata; family Lacertidae; genus Lacerta; species Lacerta agilis. Next base: position 26,710,458 of record NC_046318.1, read on the forward strand.
AGTTTCTAAACAAGTCATTGTTAAACCATGGTCTTCGAAGCTGCCTTGTGTACCTAATCAGGGGTGGAGCGAGCCAACCTGCCGCCCGGGGCGGCAAACATCAAGGCACCCCTCCCCGCACGCGCGTCGTGATGTCACGACGCGTGCGCAGCCTCCTGGGTGGACTGCGCATGTGTGGACATGCGCAGTCCACCCAAGATAGCAGGCGCGATCGGCCGGCAACCCTTCCGACCGGCACCGCGCCGCGTTTTAAGGCTGCGGCGCGGCGCCGGTTGGAAGGGGTGCCGGCCGATCGCGCCTGCCATCTTGGGTAGACGTGCGCAGTCCACCCAAGATGGCGGGCGCGATCTGCCGGCCCCCCTTCTGACCGGCACTGGGCCACGCCACGCCGCGTTTTAAGGCTGCAGCGGGCGAACGGCAGCGCTGTTAAGGCTGCAGCGGGCAAACAGCAGCAGCTGTGCTGCTGTTCACACATTGCAGCCTTTTAAAAGTTGCAGCGCTGTCAATCGCGGAGGTGGGGCCTGCCCCCAGAGTGTCACCCTCCCCAGGGCGGTACCCGGGGCGGACCACCCCCCTGCCCCCTTGCTCCGTCCCTGTACCTAATTAAAGTTTCTTTTAAGCCACATGTTTTCATCGTATGTGAAATGATTTTGCACAACAAAACATAAACTCTAGCAACGACCTTCCTTTTAGCCAAGCAGGAGGAGAAGAGGGAAGGATGGAGTTTGTGAGCATGAAACTTTGCTCATTCTTAAACAGGGTTTAGTGTTACACATGAACCAGAGCTGTGGTAAAATGTGGCTTAGCATGACTTGCAAATGTCTAAACAGGTTAGTTGCTGAATTTGGATGTGACAATAAAGCATTGCAAGAATATGTTGTGGTGAAACTTGAGTTTGCAGTGTGGGGGGCATAACAACTATAATTTAAGATGTAAACTCTTTACGGGCAGGGACCTGTCATCCATTCCCTCTGAAACACCTGAAGTGCATGTTCATTGATAATGCACACATGATGGATATTAATATGTATGAAGTCTACAGAAAATACTCTCATTAGGCTACCTGGGCCACGTTGAGCATATTTGAGTCCTTTCTCTCCAAATCCCTTCTAGACTTTTGGAGATCAACATGATAACTGACTGTAATAGCATAGACCTAAAGCTTCAAATCACACAATGTAATGTTTTTTAGACACCAGTAAGAAGGCAGATGAAAGCCAAGCAAGTGAATGCACAATCTTACGGAGTGACAAGTTCCACTGCACGGCGCATCCTGCAGTCTCTGGAGAAGATGTCAAGCCCAATAGCGGTAAATTTCTCTCTTTGAAATGTTATTTATTCAGTACATAACATGAAGCTTTCTAATCCTGTATTGCATTAGGCAAACTCTTGCTTTGATTACATATAGTTTAACTTACTTCAGTGTTGTTGTTTTTTCCAACAGGATGCTAAAAGAATCCCATCTTCTTCTTCATTTTCATCTGTAAGTTAGTCTTCAAACTTTTTTAATGCATGGAGTTGTTGTTGTTCTAATCACGCTTGTTAATTTGGGTGTTTTGTTTTCCAGCCTGCGGAAAGAAGTATGCTGAATATCACTGACATCCATTCACCAAGGAAAAGGGTAAGTTAACTTCCATGTCTTATTTGCGTCTAAGTGGCGTAGAACTGTTTTATGTTTTATGTTTGATATGCAGCAGACATGAAATTGCCTATGGATTCTAGTATAGATAGCTGCTGGTATTTGCCTACTTATGTTTTTTAAAAAATCCATTTACTTGGTTTTGAAATTTGGAACCTAGAGCAAATGTTAGTGGAACGCTAAATTAAGCTTTTATAAAACCACTGTTGTAGTCGATGAATAAATTCATAACTTGCACTGCATCTGTATCTTCTGTCTTTAATATACCTATCAGATCTGTTTTTGTCATCCAGACTAAAATGTGGAACGAGAAAACAAGAGGCTTATGTTTACATGCTAGAGGTGCCATATGTAAGGTTAAAGATAGCGGAATATGGCAAAAGTTTCACATGGTTTGCTAGATCGTCTGTCCTCAATTAGAGTTGTTGAAGATATCATTGTGGGGGAAATACCATTTTGGAGGCCCTACTCTAAGTGTAACAGACTTTAGGAAATGGTATCCCTTTGTGAATAGTGGGTAGAACCTAATGAAGTCAGTTAAAAAAATTATTTGCAGGATTGGTCAGGTATAAGCAAGCACTATTTCAGCTTAAATTTGCAGGTTGTTGATTCACACTTGTGCAGAAACATGGAACACTAGCTAACAGGCAACAAAAACTAGAGATGTCAGAAAGAAAACTCTGTACCCAGCTGTCATTAAGTGGAAAAAAGAGGAATTGTCTATTCATACTGTAGTAAATGGTTGGCAGCAGTAATTCTTGGCCAAGAAAGGTTTGCTGGTGATTTGCCACCGAAGTGAGTGGGCTGTCAACAGTCCACTTAATTTCTTGAGTAAAACAGTTACAGATGTCTGTACAGTTGGTTGGTATTCTAAAGACCTGTGTCTTCAATCTGGAATTTATCTACACTAATCAGATAATTATAACTTATTTTTAATGCCTTGAACTCTTCAAACAGTGATACTGAGTTTTTATGGTGAACATCATTAGGAAGTTGCACATTACTTTCAGGGCCTACTTCCATCAAAATAGCCTTTCCAAATTCTATTTTTTTTGTCACTATTTCTGAATAAATAATATTTTGATGCAAACCAGTTTTATTGTATAGGGCAGAGAAGGGAGCAAAAAAATTGGACTCGTTTTGCCATTTTCTGAATACAACACCTACAGTGTTGGATTAATAGTAGTAGTCATTTGTTTAGTTCAATGGTTCTCAAAAAAAATTTCACTGGGCTACACTTTCAGAATAAAAATTTGCTCAAGCCATACTGATTTTTAAATATAAGAAATACATTGGAAAACACAACAAGGATTGTCCTCAGTATCACTTGATGCTCTCGCTCTCATCTTGAAAAGAAATCTATCCATATTCTGCAAAGTAAAAAAAAACAAAACATTTTGATACTATCCTGTACTTACTACACTGAAATGTTTAAGTGTTTCTTTGAATATTCCCTCCACATTTGCCACCCTCTCCTGCCCCACCAGTATGGTGTGCCACACCCTTTAAGAATCACAGCCTTGGTTTATAAATATAATGGTGATGAGATGTGCTAGAAAAATCACAAAAGGGTCCTGGATTTTCCTTCCCCCTGAGCTATCAGCTTCTCTGGAGGGTTGGGGGGGGGACCTTGCAAAACCGTGTTGGAAATGCTGCTGACAATAGCAGAGGGGAAAGTGGCATTGGAGGAAATTTCCCCCTTTCATTAGTAGAACACTGCTGGGTCCAAGGCACTTCAATATCTATGAAAAGGGACAACTCCCTCTCACACCTGCACAGTTAGGCTCTATTTCATGTGGAAAGTCCACAGAAATGCAAGAGTTGACCATGATGATGTTAGTTCGTCAGCACCTGATATCAGAATTCCCCTTTAGACCTAACCTAATTGGTGCACATGAGCCACTCCTTGCACCAATCAAAATGTGCAGAAGAGAGATTAGTAGAATACCAGGATTTTTAAAACATTCTTAAAATGTTGTCTAAAACCAGTACATTTGAAAACAGAGTGTTGAACTTGTGATGACATCCATCCACTGTAGAAAAGGAACTTAGGTACCTTTGAAAAGATAGCTCCGCCCACTCACTCCAACAGACAGGGCCAAGCAAATCAGACGTTTAACTGCCATCCTGTGTAGAAGAGAGCTTCTCCAGTCAGACACAGCAAGCAGGGAATAACTCAAGAGATGCTTGAACTCTCCTGGATAATAAAGGGATGGCAGCCATTGACAACAAGGAGGCAAGATCAAACATGGGTATCCTCACGCCCAATTAGGACTGACTAACTTATTTTTAATGCCAGTGTTTTTCAAATGTGGGTCCCCATCTGTTGTTGGAAAACAGTTCCCATCATCCCCAGTGGGGGCCCAAGTTTGAGAAACCCTGCCTTACAGCCTGAGACTACCCCCGCAACTCCCTCTAGCAGTAAGAAACACTTCTCCAGGGTGGGGAGGAAACTATTCATGTAGATTAGAAACTTAACACAGGAAGTGCAGTATTCTCTTTTCCTACAGTAAAAATACATTCACTGTATTAAAAGCTGTATCTGTTCCGTGGTGGGAGACCTGAGACACCATCTGCTCCCAGGCATAGAAGTAGACACTTTGTAAAACAGGAATTCAGGTACTGATCCGTTTCACCAGTGTGACTTTGAAGACTTCCTTTCCCACAGTTTTAGGGTGAAAGGGATACACAAAGGCAGGGCTTTACTTGGTAAAAATAAAATAAAAAATAGAGGAGCTGGTACTCATATATTGATAACAGTGCCATGAGTGTCAGCACAACATGGCTGGCATTACAGCAAAAAAGAAAAGAGGGCACCGACACTTTATTAGTGAGTACTGTCACAAAAAAGCCATGCATGTAGCTTATCTCTGCAAAATAAAATTCTGGAACTCTTTAATTTCCTTGCCAGACATTTCAGTTCAGGTCCGACAGTTAACCTCTTGATGCCAAGGTTTGCGGAAATTTCCTAGCAGCTCCCAGACTAAATGGGAACATTCCATGAGTCTTAGGTAACCACAATTTGTTTTTAAATAAAATTTGGTAATAAGGGATACATTTGTATTTGTTCAAGACCATTGAAACATGTGCATAACCACCTTACATATACAGATATAGGTGTGTGTGTGTGCACGCGCGTACATACATACATAGCATTATCCAGCTTTATTCAGATTGGTTTTGATTAATTCAACACTGTTTCATTTAAAGGCTGAATCCCAGTATCCTCCAGTCCAGAAGCTTGTGACACCGAAGACCGTTCCACTGTCAATGAGTCGTTCACAATATTTTAAACCATCTCTACCATCTGCCACTGAATCAGGCAAAATTCGACAGAGAATAGAGATGAACCATAAGGTATGCATACTTCAAAGCCGCTGACTGTGCACCATCTTTAACCACAAGCTCCCTCTTCCCCAATACCATCACACCCTGATCTGATTGGGCACCCCAGTGGCTGCTTTACAGTTTAACGCTCACACACACTTCTTTTTGACAGTATCGGTCTGATAATTGGGATTCCAGTGGATCCCTTTAAAGTCATAGCTGGATAAAAAGTTAATAATTGACCTTTCACAATTAATCTAGTTCAACATGCGGGGGGGGGGGGGGGACAACACATTTTATTGGTATCTCATTTAAATACACAGTCTAACACAGAAGCTACTATCTTGAAATTCCTCATTGGGCTACCAGGAAGCCCCAGAGGAGGAGAAAGTGGGAGAGATGAATAGGTGAAATACTAAGCTCAAAACTAAATAATCACAGTAGTCCAAAGAACCCCAGTAGCCTCCTCCTCCTGTTGTTGTTTTTACTTTACTTTACTTTACTTTACCGTACTTTAAAGGGATCCACTTTAAAGGGATCCACTAAAGTATTTACTTTACTTTACTTTACTTTACTTTCAAACTAGAATCCAGTGTTGCAGCTTTGCACTATGCAAGCAGACTTCTGCATCAAGATAAACTCAATTTGTAGAATTAATGGAGCAGAATTAACCTCCAGGATAAAATTTACATCTGGGGTTGAACAGTGCTTAGTAATATGGTTTGTTTTTTGGGGGTATACACAGAGATGTTCAGAATTATTTTATGGAAACAAAACGTATAAGCCAGTGCTTTTTAAGTGGTATAACTACAAAAAATGAAATTAATGATGCAGAGAAAATGCAGGGTTATTTTGAGAACTTGCTGAGAACAGAAAAGGCTTAGGCATTTTGCAGCTTTACCTTTCCATTTATTTCAGTGAGGTAGATTGGACTCCTGATAGGATTAGGGTTAAATGTATTTTTTGTAAAAAATGAAAAGGAGTGAGGAGGAAGAAACCTATAACAAAAGACCCCATAATTGTTGAGAAGTTCATGGAGTATGAAATGGGTAAGATTTACTAAAGATGATGTGCAAATATTTCAAGTGGAAAAAACCACATTAGCTTGCTTTTAAGTTGGCAGAAGTTTTTGAAAGGGAAATTCTTTTCACGTTTTCTGTATTTTGTATCTCAGAATGTATTTGAGAAATTAAGTTCATTCTACAATATTGAATCATAGGGACTTAATTTTCCTACAGAAAATAAATGAAGTCGCTTATTTACTGAGGGATGTATCTAATGGCAGCTTTGCGCTAGTGGAAGCTCTTCTGCTTGTTAAAGGCAGGGGAACATGCCAGCCCCCCTTACCAATTGCAGCCCATTGCACCATTACCCATACAGTTCTGGAGGCTCTCCCAGCCCTGACTAGAAATTTGGGGAAAACAGGGTTGCACTGGGTAGGAGGGAATTAGTGGAAATCAGGTGTCCTACCTTGCAGAATCGCTTCCACTACTGCAGAGCCGCTATTGGATCTAGCCCAGGAGTCGGCAAAGTTTTTGTGGCTTGGGCCAGTCCACGGCCCCGCAGATGCCGTGGTGGGCCGGAGTGCGCACACACACATGCGCAAACGCTATTTCCGGCACAGAGCAGGTGTGTGCAGCTTCCCATTGGCTGCGGGAGCTTCCTGCAGCCAATGGGAAGCCGGTCAGTGGTGCGGAAGATGGTCCCCGCTCTGCTCTGTGCCAGTTTAGCACAGCACACGGGGGCCGAGCAGGCTGTGGGGATCCATGGGCCTTAGGTTGCCGACCCCTGATCTAGCCCTATCTCTGTGATCCTGCAGAAAGTTTTGTGGAGTAGGTAATTGCTATACACAGGCATTGTCACATGAACCTTGCTCACAAGAAATACAGCTTGTGGTGGAAGAGATTTATTTGGATAACTTCAGGCAGCAGGGGGCAGTAAAGGAGTACTTCTGCAAAAAGCCATATAAAGCTTAAGTGTACATGAGAAAGGCATTTGCGTAAACAAGGATCAGTGGCTTCCTGTTACATCCTCCAACGTTTAGTCTCTCTCTTTTTTTTTAAGGAATAGCGAATCAGAAAAAAAGAATTAAAACCTAAAGTATTTTCCCCCTTTACAGGGAGTACAAGAGAGAAATCTGGCAGCAGACCAGAAGATAGAATCACCAGAAAGGTATGTGATGTATATCCTAAATCTAAAAGACATATTATAATTGCTCTTATGGGTTTTTCATTGGTACCCTGTTCATTTGTCCCTTATGCAAAGCAGAAAATTAAATAATAGGCATAATAATAACAGATATATGTTTATATAAAAAGTTTCCAGAGAGGTAGCTGTGTTAGTTTTGTGTTGCAAAAACAGTAAAGAGTCTTGTGGCACCTTAAAGACTACAATGCTAGTATGGCATGGATTAGAATCGACTTCATTCGCAATACAATTCTACAAGTCCATATACACACTAGGGCATGGATTTGAAGGCTGTGAGGTCAGAGAAAAAGGAAATGCAAGAAGTGCATTCAGTGTTTCAAGTGCCACAAGACTCTTTGTTGTTTTTACTTAGGAAACAGAAGTTCATTTAATGCTATGCCAAACCATGGCTTAATGTGAATGTGCTAGTTGCTAAGATCGCATCTGCTTTCTTCTTCCCTGGTCCTTTAAGCTCAGCTCATCAAGTCAGCTGTAATCCCCCCCCCCCAGTTTTTTGCTTTCGTTTTCCCCTCTTGCTAACTTTTGCCACTTAAAAGCTATATAACATATATTTGATTCTCTGTCAGCAGCGTCACAAACCCCAGGTTCAGTACCTCTGCAACCAATGGGCTACCTCCTTCAGTAGGAGTTGGTGGCGGAAAAATGAGAAGGGAAAGAGGTGTCCACTATGTATCAAAACCTGCACAAGAGGAGGTAAGAATATTTGTTCAACTACACTGTGTGTGTGTGTGTGTGTGTGTGTGTGAGAGAGAGAGAGAGAGAGAGAGAGAGAAAACAATGTGTATGCATGAATGACATTGAAGTACTAGTTTATGGAGTAGTTTGGAGCTTCAAAGCTGTTTATTCACAGCCTGATTAAATGGACAAACTTAGTATTTTAGTCATTGGATGGAATCCAACATAGGGCAAATCTTAAGCAGCCCAAGGATTTTTCTATGTGCAATGGAACACCTTCCTCCTGTGCACCCCTAAAGCTATTTCACAACTTCTCCCAACCTTCTGGAGCAGATTTGTGGAGGTTGAGGAGGGGTGAAAGTCCTATTGCCCAAGTGGGAATTCTTGCGCTGACAGGACTCACTAGTAGAATACTGTCCATTAGATTTAGACAGCTTCCCAAGCCTATGCTCTGCTTTGTAGCAGAGTATAGGATTTATATGCAGGGTTCATACTCCAATTTAGGAATGGAAGAGGAGGGGAAAGTATTCTAATGATATAGGAGCGCTCTGCAAGGTGGCTGGGAGTCGCCGTGTATAGCGCTAATCAGCACCAAGTTACAACAGCAGAAAGTTATAGCTCACTAGGTTTTTATAAATAACTAGCTGGCCCGGCCACGCGTTGCTGTGGGGTTTTTTGCTTTTTAAAATTCTGACCCTGAGAGTATTCTGGAAGCTCCTGTTTTCGTTCTTCCCTGTCCCTTTAGAGCAGGGGTCAGCAACCTTTTTCAGCCGTGGGCCGGTCCACTGTCCCTCAGACCATGTGAATGAACGAATTCCTGTGCCCCACAAATAACCCAGAGATGCATTTTACATAAAAGAACACATTGGTCGGTGGTATTGATCACTTGGGACTGTGTGTGTGGAACATGTGAAGCTGCGGCGGCCATTTTAGGTGAGGGCACTGGACACCTTATGGAGGCCTACTGCGGGCCTTGCTGTGGTCTTTTTACTGTAAAAAAGCACACACACACCCCCACAAAGACCCCCCTCCTCACAATTAACTGGCCCCATGCTCTACGCCATTAAAAAGAGCATTCTCCCCCCACCCCAGTCCCAAAATTACGCATCCCAGTGACAAAATCCCCTCAGAGACGGTCTTATTCACTGCGACCTCTCAGGCAGCCTTGGGCTTATTTCGCTCCTGCATTTTTTTCCTCCTCCCTCTCTTCCACAACTGCCTTGCCTCCTACTACGTTTTTATTCCACATTTCCACTAAGCAGTTTGTGTCAGAAAGTCCTTGGGTGCTTACAGATGGCAGTTATAAAATGTGTGTGGAACATGCGAAGCTGCGGCGGCCATTTTAGGTGAGGGCACTTGGATAATTTTAAAATGCCTGTGAGTGTGCAGCGGCCATTTTAAGTGAGGGCACTGGGGGTGCAGGTCTGATGACATCAACAGGCAATCTGCCTTTCTATTGGATGCTGTTGGAGTCTTCATTCCTTTTGCTGGTGAGGTATAATAGGTGCGCCACTTTTCCCCCTTTATCCTTTATTTTAGGCATGACAGGTGTGGTTTGTTTTAATTTTTATTACGCCAGATCCTTCCTTGATGGTCAAGTTACGCTTTGTCCTAATTTGATGAGATTTGGTCCAGTGGTTAGGCTACGGAGCAAGGTGGTGTCACGTGCACATGCAATGGGAACATTTATATATATAGATAGATAATAATTATACTCCACCCATCAGGCTGGGTTTCCCATGTTTTGATACATAGGTACAATTCATGGTATATTGCTTAGCTATTACTGAGGAAGGCTCTGTTTCTGTGGCAGATATAGGAGGGCACATGAGCTATAAAACAGTCAAATCTTGTATCACCCTAAATATCATTTATTGTGGTGCTTTTATTTACCCTGTAGGTACTTTTTGGTCTGTGGGGTTTTTTTTTTAATTCTTTAGGATTTCATTGATAAGGTCAACAACAGTTTCATTACTTGTTGGGTTGCTTTCATTTTTTCCTGCTGAAATAGGCTGAGTAGAACTAAAATGTAGGTTTCAGTGGAACTTGGAAAATAATTGCATCATTGTTCTATTCTAGGAAATGGATATGCCAGTGCTACCAGAAATATCTTTGCCCATCAGTACGTCATCTTTGCCAAACTTCAGCTTTGGCCTGCTTGCTAGCAGTACTACTGTCTCATCTTCGCCTGTCAGTTCTGTGCAATCAGTGACTAAAAAGGTAATTTGTGCATGAATCTAGGTTTTGCTTGCATACTCTACCTGTTCTCTCCTGTAGATTGACCAAACTCTTTGTCTATTCACCTGACTTTAATTTTCAGCCATGTGCCATTTGAGAATCTTTTAAAGGACAGCCCCACCCTTCACTGGCCCCTTCTTTGCCCACCCTGAGTGCGTCTGTCTGTCTGGAATGTATCCTTGAACTGTGAGAATGCCTCTTGCTTGCCTGGATGGAGAGAGGGTGCATGGCTGGGATGTAAGAGTTGCATTGGTTGCTTCACCCACTTTTGTCTCTGGTCCCAGCCCTTCACTGGCGTGCGATCTGTAAAAAAATTGTCTCAGGGCAATTCGTGCTTTGGGCTTTGTAGTGCCCCTGCGGTAACGGTTCATGATAAATGATTGTTGATAGTCGCATGGTTGCCATATTGGTGATACAAAGGCAAATGCTTTTTCTTTAAAAACAACAACACTGGATTATTTTTATGCTAGTTTCAGCTACTCTGAGCTTCTCCATAGCGAGCTCTTTATGGGGGTGGCCTTGTTCAGTGCAACCGTTTGTCAAAAGTTTACTCAGCAAGCTTTATGGAGATATAGGCTGCAGTTCTCTTTGTAGGTTTTTCCCCTTTGGCAGTTACAGGAGCTAAGAAGTTAGGAGCTCAGAAACAGAATGGGTATTGTCAACAACAGCCATCTCCCCCAAATAATCCCAGAAACTGTTGTCTGTTAAGGGTTTCCTACCAGTTCTCGACAATTTTTGCAAACTACAGTTCCCAGGATTTATTGGGGGAAGCCATGACCATTAGTGTAAGAAAGAGTGCTTTCAGGGTATGCTATGGATGTGGCCCTACTGCTATAAACATTAGCACAATTGTTGTGTCTTAATACAAACTGCTTTTGAAACTCTCCTCAGTCTTCTTTCTAAACATCTTGTCATATGCTGTATAGGCAAAGAAAAGGACAGCTGCTGTTTGAGAAACAGAATGGGTTGCTTTGAATCCATGCCAAAAGTCACCTTCCTAATTTGATCACATTTGTTTTTGCATTATTAACCAGTGACTTGTAATTCACTTCATTCAAGCTATTAAAATGCAATTCTTTTAAATAATTAGGTGCAACCAGCCAGTAATGCTAGCAGTCCTGTGTACAGATTTTCATCTCCAATTGTAAAATCGACAGAAGCAGAAGTGCTACCATCAGTGTCTGTAAGTAAAAGATGCATAAGTAAAACTTGTGACAGAAGAAAGACAGGAATGCTAGAGATAAAAATATGTTTAATACTCACCTTGGAAATTCAGTGTTAGGAACCAGAAATCTGCAGTTCACATTTATGAGCCTGTGTAAACTAGGCTGTTGTTTTCTTTTGACTTTTAAATTTTATCTCCTGCCAGGCTGGTGCATTCAAATTTAGTGTTCCTGTTGCAAAAACATCTGATCCTTCAGGACCCAAGGATACCCCAGTATTCCCTCAGAGTAATGCAGGTAATTAAGTTGGCATTTAATGCAAACATTTTCTCCAGGCGGGGAATTAAGATTGAATTTTGGTTAGGCTTTTAAAACTTTCCATTCTGTGTGACATCAGAAGTAAATGTATTCCCGGCCTCCATTCTGAGTACAATCCTGTTTAAATAGAACCTTATCCAAGCATATGTGTCTGACTTCCAATGAAATGTATCATTTAGCTTCTATGGACTGCAAGTAGTTTGTGCTTCATCCAGTAAGCTACCTCATGGAAATTTTTAAGATGGGTTCTGTGTGTGTGTTGTGGATCCTCATAAGTACACACAACAGGGTCTGAGCCATGAACCTTGTAAAACTATTATTTTCTTCACAGCTGCAGCGGTCAATAGCATCAGCAGTAAGAGAGATCTTGAGTATGATGGTCCCTTTAAGCCTGCAAAAATCCTGAAAGAAGGAAGCGTGCTGGATATTTTAAAGAGTCCTGGTGAGTCAGTTGATGAGGTTTCATATAGTGTTAAATCAGGGGTCAACAACCTTTTTCAGCCGTGGGCAGGTCCACCGTCCCTCAGACCATGTGGTGGACCGAACTATATTTTTTGGGGGAAATGAATGAATTCCTATGCCCCACAAATAACCCAGAGGTGCATTTTAAATAAAAGGGTGCATTCTACTCATGTAAAAACACGCTGATTCCTGGACCGTCCGCAGGCTGGATTGAGAAGGTGATTGGGCCGCATCCGGCCCCTGGGCCTTAGTTTGCCTACCCTTGTGTTAAATGATAACTGACAATGAGACCCTTAATCTCAGGGCCTTGGTTTTGAGTCTTGATATTGCAGGGAGTTGGACTAGATAACCCTCAGGGTCGCTTCCAACTCTACAGTTCTATGATTCTATGATTTATATGGCACTTTAAAGAAAACAGGGGTGTTGCACTGTAATAAGCGTTCTATCAGTGCCAGCATTTCTGCTTGCCCAAAGGGATGATTTCCCCCCTCCTCCCTCTGTTTGAGGGGGCGGGTTCTCAGAGCCAATTGGGCGGGAGGGGGAGAGGAGGCGGAAAGCCTCATTGCATTGATGGAAGTAGTTGTATGGGCTTCTGCTAGCAGGATCAGGCAGTTAAATCTGGCCCTTTATATACTTTCTTAATCCAGTCTGATATAATACCAACAATGCCAACTTTTTTGGGGGGGAAAGCATAGCCACGTTGAGAGAGAGTATTGTCTACAACTTTCAAATATATTGCCAGCTTTCTTTAGGAATAGGGATTTTCAAATCAATTTCTGTTGTTACCTACATTTCTCATTGCTAGACTCTCAAGATAAATCTGGATAACATAAATTTTAGAATGTGGACCTTTCATTGGTTTGGTATTAATTACAAAGGTTTCAAACTCAGTTTTCTGTATAAATTTCTGTTTTGTTCAACAGTTTGGTTGGAAAAGAGACTGCAAGTGCCAACAATATGTATACATATTTGTGTAAGGGTTTCGTGTTATGTGCAGTGATTTTTACCATATTATGATAGCCATTCTTCTTACCCAGCTATTTCTGCGCCTGAATAACCATATGTGCAGTATGGTTCATCAATGAATCTTCTGTTTTAAAATCGTTTGCTTGGTTTCCTGTAAAATTATAGTATTTGTTAGGAACTCAGACTATTTCCTTTTCTCTTTCTTAGGTTTTGCTTCTTCAACCACATACTCATCAGCAGCCGCGCCACCTGTTACACCAAGCACAGTAGTTTATACAAGGCCTGCAATAAGTACTTTCTCCGGAACTGTTTCAGGACTTGGAGATGCTTTGAAACAAGGGTCAGCCCATTGGCAGTGTGATACATGTCTTGTGCAAAACAAGCTGGCAGATAACAAATGTGTAGCCTGCCAAGCTGCTAAAGTGCCGGTGTCAGATGGTACTAAGCAGACTGGTACTCAGTTTAACTCAGCCTTGAAAGCAGCTCATTCTACAAGGGGGACGCAGGGCTTTGGAGACAAGTTTAAGGCAGCAGCTGGAACTTGGGACTGTGATACTTGCTTGGTCCAGAACAAACCAGAGGCTACAAAATGTGTGGCATGTGAGACACCAAAACCTGGGACAGGAGTAAAACCAGCCTTTGTGTTTCCTGCAGTCACAGACAATGTAACAACAGTGACTTCCTCTTCTGGTTCCACTGATCTTACAGTTGGATTTGGAGACAAATTCAAGAAGCCAAAAGATGCTTGGGAATGTTCTGTGTGCTTAGTGTCAAATAAGGCAGAGGATAGCAAATGTGTTGCCTGTCAGTCGGACAAACCAGGTGAGTTTGCCGTATTTGGTCATTGATTGGGGTGGGGCATATCCAGCTATAATCCTAAACATCTTTATTACGGCATGGAACATAGTTTTGAGGAAACAGGCATTGTGCTGTGTGAAGAACCCTATGGTGAAAATAAAACAATAGAGGGCACCACTGAATATTTATTGGAGTTTTAATATGCAAGAACATACTGGGAAGTACAGACGACTAACATTTCATGCATGCGTTCCATTCCTGGCCCCTGCACTCATCAGTGGAGAGTTCCCCACCTTCCTTTTGGGTCCAAAAGGACCTGCGTGTGTGATTGCATGCCATTTGGATGTGCCTAAAATTGTCACCACCTGTGTTTGAGTTATATCCAGTGCTAGTCCCAGTGGGGTGGGATTCCCCTAATGCACCCTGTCAGCAGAAGCCCTGCACAACGACTTCAGCTTTCACAACAGGGCCCTTTGCCTCATGTCCATGAAATTGGCTCAGGTTGGTGTGTCAGGAGACCCCCCCCCCCCCGACAACACGGCAGGGGTAATTATTCCATTTGGCAAGCTGCAACACTTGCACAAACAGAACATTTGTAATAGTGCACTGCTCAGTTCCACCTACTGGGTGGACTCTGACTAGAACTTAGTTGGATATTACCCCATTTTACCTATTTATAGTTAAAGTCCCTCTTCTCAGCCCTTATTTTTGTCACTATGTGGTATGATAACCAAGCTAACATGGTGGTCAGCAGTTATAAATAGTGTCTCAGCCTATTGACACCTTTGGACAATATCAAAGTTTTGCTACTATATAATGTAGTAATGCCTTTCATTGGAAGTAAAGTGGAGGGGTTCTGAAAAGAGCACATACTCTTTTTCACTGATCCTTTCTGAATTTTTATAACTGATAGTTCATTCATCCATGTGACTTCAAGAAATAAACTCAACACTAGGACTAAGATGTCACCCTAACCTGAAATTCTGTACTCATGTAGCAAACTAGATAGGCTCTTATGAACTTTAGATTTCACTCTGATTAAGTCTGATCTCTTAGAAGCCCAAACTGAAGGACAAGGCAGTTACCTTTTATTACCTTTCCTACCTGGATTTTATTTTGATGGTAAAACAATGCAGATTTTTATATTGTGTCCTTAGAAGGGAAAGAAAATATGAGAACAGTAATGTTCTCCCAGTTATTCATGAAATAAATGGAATTTTATAGCTTTCTGAAACTATTTTGCATGTTACCCTGAACAGTTAAAGTTCATGAGGTTGTCACTGGTGTATTAATTACTATAGTACTGAATTTGAGAAGATTATTTCCCTTGTCAAAATTACGGTTCTGGTGATTTCAAAATACTCTAGTTGGTTTACAAATATTTTTCCCTTTCAACTTCACCTGAGATCTCTTATGAAGATGTTGAAGAAAATTTCACCCATTTTCCCATAAAAAATATAGACATAGAAAATGTCATAAACTGGAATAGCTAACAATTTAAAAGTATGGGCAATTTTAATTGTTGCTTCAGATGAAGAATACACAAATAGTACTTGCTAGGACAGAGCAGAAAAAATTGCTGTATTCTAGGAGTATATATCATTTTAATTTAGATGGTTTAGATTGCTTGAACATAGCAAGTTTTCCTACTCTGACTAAGGGCAATTATTATCAATATCTAAGTTTCTCTTGCAAGTTTCAAATAGGTATTTTCAGCTTTATGCTAATGGTTTAATTTATGCTATGTTTCATTATCTAGGAAGTTCAGTGTCTGTGGTGAGTAGCAGTGCTTCCTCTTTACCTGCTCTTTCTGGAGGATTTCTAGGCTTAGACAAATTCAAGAAGCCAGAGGGAAGCTGGGACTGTGAAACATGCTTAGTACAAAACAAAGCAGATGCCACAAAGTGTGTCGCTTGTGAGAGTTCAAAACCAGGCAGCAAGACTGAACTCAAAGGTATGTAAAGAGCATAAATGCTCTCAAAAAATCATGCTTGCGTACTTTGCTCCATAATTTTCTCCTCCTTTTTAATTTCCCCCTCTACCCACGACTCATGCTTTCACCTCTAAATAAGGAGAGCCATGCCCAGTAGCAGTTTTCTGCAGTTTTGTCACTTGTTGGATCCAAAACTGCTAGGCTAAATCAGGTAAAAGTACCTGAAAAGTACATCTCAATGTGGATGAGAGATGCATATTCAAATCTATGTTAAGTGCACATTCATTGAAAACAAAGGAGTTGAATATAGATCACATCTGCAATGGATACACCTTCAATTTATCCCCTAATCCTTTAAACTCTGAGAGGTCTCCTCACCCTATCAAGTTAAGGAACCTTTGGGTCTAATTGCCCCCCCCCCCAACCCTGTTTCCTCCAGGCAGCCAAAAGGCATTGTCTGATTTCAGGGATGCAGTCCAGCTGACAAAATCACTCAAGGGTTCAAGGCAGGGCCAGAAAGGGTTATGTTGCCTGGGGAAGTCCCAAGGACTAGGTAGAGAGGTTTAGAGAGTAGCATTTGTCCTGGACCTAAGCTTAGCCATTCCTTTTTTAAAAATCAGTTTTTATTGGTTTTCATAAATATATCATACATTATTAAACTTAACCAAACAATCATTTTATAAATCCCCCTCTCCCCCTTGGCTTCCCTCCATTTCCGTTTCTGGTTTGTTAAACCACTTGTTGCATTTTGCTGCTTATATATAGTAATATATCATTACATTGTTTTCTTTCTTGTTCTCTCTAATTACATTATGTATGTTTATTTAAACCCTGCCAAAGAGTCCATACTTTTACATTGTTTCTGCAAATATGTTACAAAAGGTTCCCATTCTTTTCCAAAGTCACTACAGTGGTGCCTCGCTAGACGAAAATAATTCATTCTGCGAGTATTTTCGTCTAGCGATTTTTTTGTCTAGCAAAGCACCAATGCAAATCGCAGTTTTCGCTAGACGAAAAAAAAATTCCGTCTTGCGAGGCAGCCCCATTGACAAATTCGTCTAGCGGGGCACCACTGTATTATCTTTTTCACGCAGTTTATCTGTCAGTTTTGCTAATTCTGCATATTCCATCAACTTTTCATGCCATTGTTCTTCGGATGGTATTTCTCCCGTCTTCCAGTTTTGTGCTATTAGAATTCTTGCTGCTGTTGTCGCATACATAAATAAGTGTCCTCAATTCTTTCTTCACACCCTGTCCTAAAATACCCAACAGAATAGCTTCTGGTTTCTTTACAAATGTTATTTTAAACATTTTTTTCAATTCATTATAAATCATTTCCCAATAATTTTTTACAATCCCACCACATATGCTAAAACCACCTATACATCATTTTCATGTAATTCTCTTTTATTAAAGTACAATCCGTAAAGTTAAGATTTATCTTCCAGAGCCTTTTCCAATCCTCAAATCAGCCATTCCTGAATTAGGAGCACATACCTCCTGTAATTTCACTTTCCCATCTCTGCATCCCTTTAAGTGGCAGTTTCCCCCTCTTACAGAGGGGGAGGGAGGAGAGAAACTGGGCTTGGTGCAGTTGAGCACTTTACAGGGATAGGTCCCAGGTTGAATGAAAGCAAGCTCTTCTCAAGTTTCCTTTTACAGAACCTTCCAATTCCAGGTGATGTGCGCTCATGCCTGCATGGTGCTCTCTGCTGCCAGCAAGTCTTGGCAGCCTGAGAGCGGTGTACATGTTTATTAACCCATTTGTAGCGATGCTGCTGCTGCTGTTTTCTCTCCCCCCCCCCTTTCAAAATAAGATTTTCCTGCATTCCTTGGGGATAGTCCTCTCCTGTCTACATTGGCTCCCTCCCTTCTCCTTTCCCCATCCCTCAGCATTCAGGGCATGCACTTTACAAACAGGGGGACTGATTTCATTCCAGTGAAAGTTGCTAACTTGCTAAATTTGCTTTTAAAAAGGCAAGTGGCCTTTTAAAAAACATACTTTTGTAGAATATCCTAGTCTTCACATAGAATTCATTAAATCTCCCCAGAATGTGACCATGTGTAGTCACACTTGTCATGTGTGTAGTCACACCCTGTGTATAATTACATTATTTTAATGTAGAAACGTTTATAATTTAGTTTAGTTTAGTTGCAGAGTTAAACGTTTCCTTACTGAGATCTGTACAGCAGCAAAACGGCTTGCTGACTAGTTAGAGTCTTAGTTGCGAATCCCTTTTATCCCTCTTAAAAACAATACACATGAATCTGTGTTACAATAAAACAAACTAGTTTACTGTCAGATTCATACTTAGGTTACAAAATAAACTATATGTTACATATTAGTGAGTCTTAACAACTCCATCATAGCATCTATCAGCAGCAGCAACTTAACTGTTCAACGGTCCAAACAAACTGACACAGAGATGACAGTTGGTCCTTCTTGGAATGTTGGGGTTGACTGACACATCCCACACTTAATAGAATATTTTTAATTCTTTCAATAACATTTTACATACACCTCTATTTACTTTATGTTAATGGTGCTGATACCATCTTCAAATTTACTGAGGAAAATACATTTATCCTCTTGCCAAATTACTCTGTGGTTCTTATTTCCTAACGTGAACTCATCAGTAATCTGTGATCTAGAATGAGTTATTATAACACCAGTTATGGTGGTGAAGAGAAGTCACAGTATTGGGAAGTGAGAATGATTATTTTTTCTAACAAAAAATTTTTTTTTTACATAAAAATGTTGCTATGATTGATTTACAAAACAATTAAAACTTGACCCTGCAGCATTTCTCTATATAAAAAAGGTTATGTTGGGTTTGTAACACATTTGGTGTACTATGTTATTTTCAGGTTTTGGAACTACTGCTGCTTCTACAGTCCCATCTACTACATCCTTCAA
Source organism: Lacerta agilis (assembly GCF_009819535.1). Lineage (NCBI taxonomy): Eukaryota > Metazoa > Chordata > Lepidosauria > Squamata > Lacertidae > Lacerta > Lacerta agilis. Next base: position 26,729,102 of record NC_046318.1, read on the forward strand.
ATTTGGTATTCAGTCATCACCATCAGAGCTGCCTCAGACACTGGGAAATGCAGGGGAAAGATTCAAATTTGGAGAGCAAACAGGATTCAAATTTGGTATTACATCAGAGCTGGGATCATCTGAAGGCTTTAAATTCTCAAAAACAGAAGGGTCCAAACTGGGAAGTTTTCCTTTGGAATCTGAATCGGAGAACAATGTGAAAGATGGTAAGAGCAATAGTAGTTTCAACTTTGGACTTCCCTCTGGAGCAAGAAGTACACCTTCTACATCATTTCAGTTTGGAATAGCTAACCTTGGACAGCAAGAGAAGAAAGAGGAACTTAGCAAGCCTGCTGGAGGAGGCTTTACGTTCGGCACAGGTTCCACAGCCCTTGCAGCTGCACCTGAGAGTAAAACTGGAATAAGCGGTTTCAAATTTGGTAATACAGAGGAAAAGGAAACTTCAGTCACTCCCTTCTCCTTTAAGAAAGTGGAGGAGAAAAAAGATGAAAACCCTTCAACAAAAGGTGGCTTTACTTTTGGTAATGTAGAATCCGTGCCCACCCCGCAGCTTGTTTTGGGAAGGACAGATGAAAAACCGGACACTGTTGCTCCTTCCTATCCATCAGTGTTTGGAAAGAAAGCAGAAAATGAAGAATCAAAGGCACAACCCATGTTTCCATTTGCGAAGGCAGAGCAAACCAAAGATGACAGCACAGCAAAATCTGGATTTAGTTTCAGCCTAGCAAAACCAGCAGAGAAAGAAACTGAACAACAAGCAAAGCCCGCTTTTATGTTTGGAGCACAAGCAAGCACTGCAGGTAGGTACAAAAATTCCTTATAATTTATCCCATCATGTTGTGAAATGGATTTTTTTTTACAGGTCATTTAAGAAACTGAACTATGAAGAGACCTTGAGAGCAATGATAGAGGCTTGTAATATTATCTCTGTTGTCCTTTTGCTTCTGAAATATACTATTAATGAACACCACTTGCTGAAAGCCTACAAAAGTGTTTTATTTTGAAATGTTTGGGAAGTGTTCTTGGAAAAGGCAAATACCCCTTGGATAGCTTAAGGCTATCTGCAAACTTTTTCAGTCCACTGTCCCTCAGACCTTGGTGGGGGGCAGACCATTGGGGGGGGAATGAACGAATTCCTATGCCCCACAAACAACCCAGAGATGCATTTTAAATAAAAGGACACATTCTACTCAGGTAAAAACATGCTGATTCCTGGACCGCCCGTGGACCAGATTTAAAAGGTGATTGGGCCGGATCCGGCCCCTGGGCCTTAGTTTGCCTACTCATGGTTTAAGGCCTTTATTGGGACACTAGCCATACAAATAAGGTACACAGTTCCTGTAGGCCTGTAATCTCTCGATAAAGCTCAGTGCAAACTCAGGCAACCTGCCCGTAGATAGGGTACAAATGTGATGCTTTGTAACAACCCATTTTATCTTCTAAATTGGAGACAAACTGAGTTTATTTTAGAAGAGTTGGTAGTGGAGACTATTGTTTACACTTAAATATTTTAAGTGAATATTTTAGATATTCTTTTGCTATGGAATAGCAGCCATTTCTGGTTTTAAATCCTTAGGATTGTGCATAGCTCATTTAATTGCCAGCTTTTGGAAACAGTGCTGTCACCATTAGGTTTGGGATGCTGTTCAGTTGAATGACTTATTACCAGGAGTGCCGTAGGTCTTTACAGTGGCTGATTATAAAATTTAAAACAAAAATGTATTTGTGGGTACTTCAGTTTCCAGGGTGAATATCAAATAAATCATGACAAATTTTGTGGGCTGCCTTAGGGGTCCCAAATAACCAAGAAGAACTCTTTAATATTTTCAACATATTTGGCACATGTTCATCAGTTACCGTATATACGCGAGTATAAGCCGACGCAAATATAAGCCGAGGCACCTAATTTGACCACAAAAAACTGGGAAAACTTATTGACTTGCGCATAAGCCGAGGGTGGGAAATGCAGCAACTACTGGTAAATTTCAAAAATAAAAATAAATAAAATTACATTAATTGAGACATCAGTAGATTAAATGTTTTTGAATATTTATTTCAAAGAAAAACAGGGGCAAGGAGTTCCATAGGCTTGACTCTGCACCACAGGAATAAGCGTTTTCTTTTATTTGCCCCCTCCCCTCTTCCAACAGTTAGGCTTTCCTTTTTATTTCTTTGGTGTATTTTATGTCCAATATTTCCATCCCCCTACAACCTCTATCAATAAATGGGACTGATTCCTGAGTGTGAGGGGGTTTATTTTCAGGCCCTTTTCTTCCCTCCCCAAAGAACCCTCCCTTCCCAAACAGCCAAGCTGTGAATGGATCCAAAGGAAGATAAGAGTTGCAGAGCTCCTGTGACCTTGCCTCCTCCTGGGCTTTGCAGAGAGGAGGGGGGCAAGAGCCTCTGTTCCTTGACTTGGGGGTCCTCCCTGCACCCTCCCCTTCATCCCAGGGACCCCCCTCTTCTCCCCAATGGACCCTTTGCAAGATGAGCAGAGACTCACTGGATTCAGGAGGCGCCTGGGATGCAGCACATGCAGAAGAGAGAGACAAAGGCCCCCTCCTCCTTTTGTAGGTGGGCTTGGTATTTCCTGACCTCTCTAGGAATCCCACTCAATCCTTTTTAACCCTTGGCAAGCCAGTGCCCCCAGCTTCTCTGATCCTGTCCTGTGCCTTTCGCAGGAAAGAGCTTCTCTCCACTTCTCTCCCCCCCCCCAACTGACAGAGGGGGAAGCATTGTGCAGTGCTTCTCCGATCCTCCATTCTGTGCCTTTCTGCTGGTGAGTGGAGGCAGAGGCGTCTTTACCCTTCCAGCTTGTGTCTGGAGGCGCTAGGACCTCGCAGACAGCTGCAAACGCACGGGATGGGATCGTGCGGGGATCGGAGAAGACGGAGAAGAGCGTCTCAGATCTCCATCCTGCGCATTTCCTGGTGGGGTGGGGGGGGTGGGGAAGCGGAGAGAAACTCTTTCTCTCTGCTTTTCCTACCCAACCACCTCGCAGACAGCTGCAAACGCACAGGACGGGATCGGAGAAGACGCGTCTCAGATCTCCATCCTGCGCATTTCCTGGTGGGGTGGGGGGGTGGGGAAGCGGAGAGAAGCTCTTTCTCTCTGCTTTTCCTTCCCCACCGCCCGCCTCACTTGCGCATAAGCCGAGGGCGACTTTTTCAGCCCAAAAAATGGGCTGAAAAAGTCGGCTTATGCGCAAGTATATACGGTAATTAAATTTTGTCCTTGGCATCAGTATCTCTTAAAGCTTTTCTAAATTAATGCTTTAAATGCTTGACTATCAAATTCACTGAGTTGGGCATTTTTTTACTGGTCAAATAGCCAGTACTAAACAACAGCTCTTAAAGAAAGCAATGCTTTCAGAGTAGGAAATTGGAACAGGAATCATACTTTGAAAATAATGAATACATAAATTGAACGAGAATTGTACATAATCTTTGCAAATGGATAATTATGAATGAATGATTTCATAGGAGCTGGGGGGAAATTACAATCAGGGAAATAACCACAGAACATCAGGGTATTATAATTACTGTTTTATTATTTATTAAAAGGGGAGAGAGATAGCATGGAGCAAGAGAACGAAGACACAAAAGTTCAGTAACATTTTATGATAGATGCAAGATGGAAAAGGAAGCCAATATTAGAAATTGGACATGGGGAATCATATGGTCAAAGCAGTGTGCGTAACATCAAACGAACAGAAGAATTGACAACAAAGATTTTTAAGATGGAGGAGCAGGAAGACGGAAATATAAAACATTACAATGATTGAGTCTGGAATAAGGGAATGAAAAAGTGTCCCCATTATAGAGACTAGTGATCTTAGAGTTAAGAAGAAAAACTGAATTTGAAGACAAGGGAATTATGTGAAAAAATAATCCAAGCAAATGTAAGGAAAGGGAAAAATAATTTCGTGAAAGAAGAATTGAGAAAGAACAGGCAGGAGGCAAAACCAGTGGGTTTGGTTTTAGATTAAATAGGAGCTTAGTGAGAAGACATTTGGTGAGGCATCTAGAACTATTGAGAGAAGAGGCAAGATCGTGAGCAGAGAAATGGAGATGTAAGTCAATAGGTTAAAAACAGTTTAAGATAAAGACATGGATAATGGAAGCAAAAGGAAGATTATATAGGACACCTGTAACAGAAGAGTTTTACTACAGTTTTACTAAATTATTAAAAAGCTATTCTTGCTTTTTAACCAAGATTAGACAAAATAATGTAAACAGAAAAAACTGAATATTGGAAGGAGGTGGAGGAGATCCTGGGATATAAAAATAAGATACTGTACTTCATTTATGTAGCTGCCACTGAGTATTGAAAGCATTTTGCATGCATACATAATTAGAAATTTGAGTGATCCCCCCCCCCAGTAAAAGTAATGAAAATGGAATGAAGACTAAACAAGTCAAAAGTAGTACTAGTAGAGGAAAGAGAGAGAATGCAAGAACCGCCCACTGAAGTATTTTGGAAACATTCTGAAGGAGAAAAATAGAATGATATAAGAAATGGGATAATTGAGAGGAAGGTTTTTTGGAAGTAATGAGAGTATGTCCAAGAGAACAGTATGTGAACATGAAGAGAGGATCAACATAGGAGCTAGACACAGAGGAGCTATAAGAGAAGCATAAAGAAGGAATAGAGTGAAGAGTGAAAAGAGGCTGGTTGGAGAAATGTTTACCAACAAAGGCCAGGGTTTATTCAATGTGAAAAGGAGAAGGAATATCAGACCAAGAATACAAACTTGACACCGTCTGCAGTTCTGCCACTGTTGCATTGTCATTTGCACGTGGTTCGTAGAGCAACTGCAAGGTTAATCAAGGCCTTGCTATTTAGATCGTGCTCTGGCACACAAACACATCTGTGTCAACCCTGTTTTCATGTCACCTGACATCAGGATATCTTACTGCAAAGTGTGTGGCAATTGATCAACCTGGTGTAGCAGTCCTATGCCTTAGTGCAAGCATGGTGCTGACCCATTTCAGGCAATATTGGTTTAAATTATTTATGGTTTATCAGAAGGAGCATTGTGCTTCCACATCCCGTCCTCTTTATGGGGTGTTAAAACAATACTTTCCTGAACTGAGATATTGTGACCTCATCTCCCAACTACAAACCAGGTTTTGAAAATTCAAGTTTGATATTCTGCTTTTTATTTAACTTTATTTAACATTTATTTTTTATTAATTAAATCATACTTTCCTGGTGCAAGTATGATGATGGACAACTGTGATTTAGTTTTGGGTTATGGCTCATTAGAGAAGAAACCATGTTGAGCATAGAGCTTGTCCCAAGTTCAGTAAATCATGATTTATTAGACAACAGTTGTCATACCTGAAATGACTGGCCATTGTGTCTCATAACTGTGATCCCATTTGTGCAAAACATGGCATAGCTTTCGTAGGATTCTTAGTTGAATGTTCTCATGGACATTTCCACATATAATTTCTTAAATCCTTTACGGCATCTAAAATCTAGTTTTCTACTTCTCAGCCAGTGAATAGAAGTGGAAGTTGTTCAGTTAAGATCCACAGTTAGTTTTACAACTGTTGAGGAAGGGATAAAAGACAGGATTCAAGATGATGAAGAACTGAGCCAAAGCTAACAAAATGAATTTAAAAGATAAATGTAAAGATTGGAGACTTCTAGATAGTAAGCCTGAGGTCAGAGACTGTTGTCTTATTGGTAACACTCACCTGATCTGCTATGTACAGTTCTGGGCACTACAGTTTTCAGTCCTCTGCATTCTACTAAATTTGAGTTAGTCCAGAGGAGGGCAACAAAGATGGTGAGGGGCTTGGCAACCAGATCCTATAAGGTTGAAGGAGATGTTTGTGTTTACTCTGGAGAATATATAATTAAAAGGTGATATTGATAACCATCTTCAAATACAGTGGTACCTCGGGTTACAAACACTTCAGGTTACAGACTCAGCTAACCCGGAAGTAGTACCTCGGGTTAAGAACTTTGCCCCAGGATGAGAACAGAAATCGTGCAGCAGCAGCAGGCCCCATTAGCTAAAGTGGTATCTCAGGTTAAGAACGGTTTCAGGTTAAGAACGGACCTCTAGAATGAATTAAGTTCGTAACCAGAGATACCACTGTATTTGAAAGCTATCACACAGATAATGGAGCAAAATAAAAAAAATAAAAAAATTCTTTCCAGTAGCAAATTTGTTTTCTGTTACTCCATGGGGTAGAACCCAATCCAACAAACTCCAAATTACAAAAACCTAAATTTCAGCTAATCATTTCTGGTGTTTAAAAAGAGACTGGGTGGTTACCTATCAGAGATATCATAGTAGTGGGTTTCCTGCACTGGATCTTTGATATACAAGAAAACACAGATTCTGTGATCTAGCTTTACTCTGCATCTTCATTTCTTTCTAAAATAATGTTAATCCGTTTCACTTTCAGATCCAGGATCAGCAAAGTCTACATTCAGCTTCCTGAGCTCTAGTTCCTCCAACACAGCTGTGCAAAGTGTTTCTGCTGCTGCTGCTGCTGCTGCTGCTGCTGCTGCTGGTGGCGGCGGTGGTGGCAGTGGTGTGTTCAGCACCACCACCTCTTCCTCAAATCCTGCCCCACCAAGCTTTTTGTTCGGACAGGCCAGCAACACTGTGAGCAGCTCTGCTTTTGGTAATCCCTCCGACTCCAGTACACCCCAGTCCTTTGGGTTCTCCCAAGAGAGCAAGCCACCAACAACCACCTCCAATACGAGTGCTCCTGCTCCATTTCTTTTCGGTACGGCAGCCACTACTAACAGTGCAGCCAACACTGGCTTCAGTTTTGCAGCAGCCACCACAACAGCAGGTCCTGCAGGTATGCTCAGAACTTGAAGAGATTTGGTTTGTGACAATCTATTGAGGGATTTGTTTTCCAGAAACTTGCCTGTAGAACAACATACAGAGAGCTTTGGAAAAGAAGATTGACCTGGCAAACTTATCAGTGCTATGGCAGTTAACGTTCCATAACAAATTCAATAGATTCATGGTCAAATTGAATGATACTTATATAATGTTCTTCCTAAGTGCGGCTGGGGGGTGGGGGTGGGGGGAGAGGGAGACCAGCTTTTCTAAAGCTACCTAGTGTGGTGTTGGCTGAGCTGACATTGAACCAGGGATTCTGCAGCTCATAATCGTAACTAGCAGTGCTACACCAGCTACATACATTCCATTGATGGGCTCCATGCGCATCAAATACTGCTGTAGTATGTTTTAATGTAGCAGTGTGAATGTTCAAAACAACTTTCCTCTGCACTCACTGAAGTCTTCTTCCTACTGCTACTTTGCCTTCAGCCAGCTGTCTCTTGATGCCCGTGTTTTCCCTTTGTCGGTGTGCCTACCTTCCCTTCAGTTATTGCCACCATTGTTGTTTCCTGTTGCAAAAATGCAGTGTTACAGTGGCAACACGTATGTGCATTAGTTTTAGGTGCTTCATGTTCACTAGAGGACTGCTTTCATCCCTAGCAGTGGATTGACCTGGTGATAAGCTTCGTATGTACCCATTTTAAACTGGGTAGGAGTTTACTCTGAGGCATGGTCACATGCACTTTTGGTAGGGACGCTTCTCACAGTTAACATGCAGGAATTAGCAATGCAAATCCACTTGTAAAGGTATAGGGACCCCTGACCATTAGGTCCAGTCATGTACGACTCTGGGGTTGCCGCGCTCATCTCACTTTATTGGGTGTGGGAGCCGGTGTACAGCTTCCGGGTCATGTGGCCAGCATGACTAAGAGCAGGTACAGTTACGGAACATTTCAGGCAGTTTAACATTAAAGATCAGCTGAAATAAACTGTTAAATAAGCAAAAGCCTATATACCACAGAGTAGATTCTTAAGCACCGAGAGCAGTTCTCAAGTTTATTCTGCTCACTTGTTTTTCTAGGTTCATCCTCTTCATTTGTGTTTGGTTCTGGGTCTTCAGCTCCTGCAACTGGTCCTGCATTTGGTGCCACTCAAACACCAACATTTGGTCAAAGTCAAGGCTCCAGCCAGCCCCCTGCTCCAACCTTTGGATCACTCTCCTCCTCATTATTTTCTACTGGTGCTCAGCCTGCACCTCCAGCTTTTGGCTCTGTGTCAAGCAGTACACAGCCTCCTGTCTTTGGACAACAAGCTGCCCAACCTCCTGGTTTTGGCTCTAGTACAGCTCCTAATTCTGGTAAGTGCAACCTCTAGAGGTCTTGCGTTGTAGGCTGGTGGTGTTGCTAAGGCAGAGCTATGTTTAGGTTGTTCCATCCTAATTTTTCAGTCTTCTTTGCATGCTAACCTGTGCCACTTTAAAATACTTATTGAATCAAATTCTGTTTGCAAATTAACTATTGATTTGAAAAGTTGAGTAGTATTGATATAATACTAGAAACAGAAAATGATCTAGATATGCTTCAAGTGGTATGTGCTTACCTCAATATAGTGCGCATGGAAGTTCAAGTCAAATGTCAAAACATCTGTACAGAGTACAAGTGATTTCTTTGTGCAAATGGCATAGAATTTATAAATGATAAGTTCCTCTTAACTCTGTGCTCAGAATTTTTTGTTTTGCATTGATAAAATTGCACCTCAGTAGGATACTGAACATAGGAGTGTGAAATGTTTACGTGGACAGGTAAACATTGTCAAAAACACACAATGTGTTTTGAAAGAACTAGCTGCTTTTTTCCAAGAAATCTGATGTGATGCTTTGTATAATACATCTGTTTTATTATAATATTTTTTCCTCTGAAGATCCATGGCTTTGTACATACTTTATGAATCATTTCAGCCAAAATATAATCCCAAGAGATAATGCTTAGGATATATGCTATCTGATGCACTGTGTAACACACTGCAGAAAACAAAGAGAGAAAGTTAGCCAGAAACAAAAAAACTACATTAGGCTGTGCCAATGGATTTGGACATGACAAAGTGGATTTTTAAAAAATATTATTAGAAACTGCTTTTGAAGATTGCATTGGTTTCAGAAGAGTTTTGCCATGTAGCATTGGAAGGTCTTGTTAAATAAATGTGTGTGCTCTTGAACATGCTTTTTTTTTTTTAGATCTAGCTCTGTAGAATCCAGAATATCTTATCGGTGCACTCCAGCAATGCAGTAGTTGTTTTGTGAACTGCTATACTTGCATTCTCCTCCTTTGTAATCACCTATTCAGTGCTTCTTAAGAAATTAAAGTTCCCCATAGAAAAATAATTGTGAAACAATGCTTTTCATCCAAGAGGCTAAGTCTCGGTATCTTGCTCTCTTAGGCCCGGTGTTCCAGTTTGGAAGTAGTACTAATTTCAACTTTACAGGCAACAGCCCAGGAGTATTTACCTTTGGTGCAGCTTCTGGTGCTCCAGCACAGCCTGCAGGTGGCTCTTCGGGATTTTCATTCACCCAGCCTTCATCATTTAACCCAGGGTAAGAAGGGGTTAAGACTTGGCATGATAGTGTGGCAGGGTCTATATATATTGAAGGTGTAATCTACTAGTGCTTCCGTGCACATGTTGTAATGTAAGGGAACAATTTTCAGGTACATCTATAGGAATTCCACACTATTGAATAGCAGTGCAGGAGGGGGGGCAGGATGAACTTTGCATTAATTGAAACTACAAATCTTCTGTGAATTTAAATTTCACTCTAACTGTGGCTGTTGGAAATGAATTTAAAGCTGATGGCATTAAACCTTTCAGATCAATTATACGCCTGCAGCTATCCTTGAAACAAAAGTTTAGATTACAACTCCTTAACTGAGTGACGTAATCTCTAGAAAATGATGTATTTAGTAAATGATCTATGGGATACTCAAGTGCCTGTTTTTTTTTACAGTGGATTTTTTCCCCATTCCCCCCCCCCCAATATTAGAAGCTTTAAGACGTATGACTATCACTTTTAAGTTCCTCATGTTTAATTCTTTTCCTCCCTAAAGCAGGAATAATGGGAAAAATATATTCTCCACATCTGGAACTTCGCTGCCTGTTCGGAAGATAAAGACAGCTGTTAGACGTAGAAAATAAAATATTAATGATTGTTACAGACAGCAGTTCTCTTACCCACAGCTGGTTGCCCTGCATTGTTCAATTACTGAATTGTACCTCATGCTGGGTTTAGCTGAAGCCAGGTCTGCCTAAACTGCTCGCTTTCCCCCCTCCCCATTTAGGTTTTTTAAATAATTAAGAGTTGGTGGCAGGGAGGATCTTAAGCAAAACTATTTTAGAATCCAAGAGTTTTCACTGACTTGGCATGGTCTGGCTATAGATATAAATATAGCCTGCACAGCGAATGGCTTCGTATAATACCTCTGTTTGCACCACTTTGTGCGCTCATCTGCGTTTACTGACACCTCGAAATTGTAATTATATCAGAGGGGAGTCTGTATAGAGTAGAGAATGTGGATAATGAGTGGTTTCTATGCGGAGTTTGTGCTGATGTATGTGTGAAGTGAGCGAGTTGCGTGTATTGTGCACTAAAATTTTCTGATAGAGGAAGAATGATTAAAGAATGGTCCATGCTAAGGACTAGTTAGATCAGTAGTACTTCATTCAATAATTAGATGCTCTTTCTATTTTCATTCTTACTCCTTATCACCTGTCTCGCTTTTTCAATATTTTATTATGAAACAAATGTGTAAATACAATTCAGTTTCTCAATGTACTTTGACATAACAGATCTGTGAACTTGAAATTTTAATTTTGTGTGTTACAGCAAATTTTTGTTTAGTATTGTCTCAGATTTTATTATGTAAATCTCATTATTCAAAGTTGCCTAAATCCATTAAAGACCTTTAAAATTGGGAATTCTTAAAGTGAGTTTATTGGCTTTTCTGATCCATTTTTGTTTGGACCAAAAACCAGTATTGTACAAAGTGTTAAGTATATATTTTTATATTTACGGAAATGGACTCTGGTGACTTTGGATAATAAGGAAAAGTTTAATATTAAAGCCATGTTTATTACAGTATAATTAACATGTTAAACCATGGGATAAATGCCATCAATAAAAATTATGGAAATATGTTTGTGGTGAATTTTAATAAGCACATGGTCTTACATGAATCTACAAATTCTCAGTTAGTAGGATATACGTCTTATATTTACAATTAACAAATGCTGATCAATGTAAATTAAATGCATCTGTGTTATTGTGTTAATAACAGGGTGCCTGAACTTCAAAGCCCAGAGGGCAAAACACAGTTGTCTGGAGCATTTGAATACACTTTACCTTGCAGTTATACTTAATAAACCAGGAACAATAATGTCTTTATTAAAATAGTTACTGCCAGGTAATTGGCAGCAAGTGAAAGATAAAACAATCGCAGGTACCTTGATTAACAGCCTCAGCTTAGTTTATAAGAGATTCATCTTCTTTGTGGTCTGCAGTCCCATATGCAGGTCCTCATCTTCACAGAACCCTTCAAGAGTTCCAGTCAAGAGGTTTATGTTCATTTCTCCCCTTTTCTGCTATCTTAAGGCTAGTAGGTCTATAAGCTTATATAAATGCCTCAAAAAACCTGGATGAGCACCTTTCAACTATGTTTTTCCAACAGCTTGCATTATCACCATCTAGCAAACCGTTCTCCATTGTTTTCTCTTGCCCTAATCCTCTGCTGCAGGGGCCAAAGTCCTCAAGATACACAAAGAAGATTTTGTCCCATATATTTTGCTTTTATCCTAGCAGTCCTCAGGGATGGGTTTCTACCATGTTTGACAGCCTAAAGAAAAATAACAAGTGGCTGAACACATTTACTCCTTTTTGGAAAGGGATGTGGGAAGCAAGAAGTCAAGGAGCAGTTGCCAGTTGTGGGCAATTTACTTTGTGAGGTAGAACCTGCATTTGCAATATGCACAGCTCCATGTCTGGCTGGCTTTTTTGTATATGCATGGGGGCAGATAAAAAAAAAACTCATAACCTTTTCATTCTGGTGTTCCTGAGACCTTTTGAAGCATGGTGGCTCAAGAGTAATGCAACTAAACTATTAGCCTATGAGCCAAGTGTCTAGAAACAAAGATGAATTTATGAAGCACCTTTTAAAATAAAATATGACCATAATAAATTTATCAGCCCCAGCAGTCAGTAATTAGCAGTTTTCACTGAAAAATGTGTGTTTTTAAAGCCTAAAATATGTAATACTCAACTATGAGCAACAAAGCAACAACTTGATAAATGCAACATATACTACATGAAATAAAAGTCATCATCTTTAAAGACACATACCCAAAGTATAAAAAAGCAATCATGTAGGCAGTTTAAATGCTGGCCTAATTAATCTTTATAATATCTAGTAACACAAGTACTGCAGTATTCATTACTAAAACAGTTGATCAAAGCAGTTTGTGTCCTTTGTGCTCTACAACTGATAATACCTAAGATGCTACTGCTGCTACTAGTAGTAGTATTACTACTATCTGTCTCTCTCAGCTTAACTAAAAGTATGGAACTGTGTGCAAAATACACTTTACAAGTTCAATGCTACGCTGAAGGGTAGTGCAAACAAAGTCAAAATCCACAATCCTTGAACTGGTGACAACCTTTTTCACATCCAGATGTACTGTGACTTCTAGTCACAGCTCCACTCCATGATTTTCCACATGATTCACTGTTCTGGGCCTGACTACTCTGCAGGTAGTCAATTCTGCTATCCCTTGCTGTTGGAAGTAACTGAATGATCTTATCACACCAGAAACAGAGATGCTATCACCAATTGATAACAGCTTTAATTAAGCTAGGATAAACTACAGTAGCACATAATTCAGCAATGCTGTGTGGAGCTACCTCTTACTACTCGATTCATAGAGCTTCATCGATTCGTCAGCCCAGCAGTTCTCTCAGAGGGACTGAATTAATGCTAAGTTATAATTAATGAGGACAGGCACCTAAAGCTAAACCAAACCATGAACAAACCTTGGTTACAGTTTGTGATCTGAATGACATACCAAGCCTAAAGTATGCCTTAGCAGGGTGTGGAAGAAGCAGATTAATGCAGTGGCCAAGATCTTTTCAGGAAACCCATGCTAAACTAGTTCTGTTTAGCATTGCCTGACAATTGGCTCATAGGTTCTCATAATTCTAACGAATGGGATATTTGCCATAAGACAAGTGGGTGTGGTAAATCTCCCAATTCATCAGTGCTTTCCTATAAGTAGGCCTTCCTCAACATGCATTTATGTTCAGTGCTGCAAACCGTAGCAAGACTGCTTGCAGATTTTTCAGCCTGAAAATTCATTCAGAAAGATGGAAAGAGACGAGTTAAAGGAAGCAGCCATGGCACAAACTTTTAACCCTTCAAGAAATGTATTTTAGAAGAAATGTTAAGTACTTACTCCTGTATGAGTTCCCCTCCAAGAGGCTCTCGCACATTCATCTTTATTTGAACACAAGACTTCTCAAAATTCCTGTGAGGGAGAAATATTATTTCTTTGCTGCTCCCTAATGAACAGCAGCCCTTCCCCCTTAATTGTTTGTCTAATTAGAATAATATTTCTGATACTCTGTTACACTTGGAAAGTCACCACTGTAGCCATATGATCTGTCAAGTTTGAGAACCCTGCATATGTACATGGACAAGAATCTGAATCTCATGACACCATTGTATACCAGTTCCAAAACTAAACCAATGGCTCAGCTGTGAACTTCCTTAAATTGAGATACTTCAATAACCTGAAAACACCAGTGTATATAATAATAATAATAATTACATTTTTTAAAGACGTATTTTTTTATAAAAAAAATCAGCAATACAATAAGTTAGTTCCTTATCAAATGGCCAGAAACAAATTAATAGAAACATTGTGTTCTGGTTACATAGTACAGTATTTGATCTTAATGAAACAGAAGACTAAGGGAGAATGGTAATACTTTTTAAAGTTTGCCAAGCCATAAAAACTTGATACCAATGTGCTATTCAGCTAATATTCTATTTGTAAAAATAAATCATGCAAAATATGCTTTGTTCAATAAGGATAATTTAAATTATCTAGGCACACAACCAGATAAAGTGAAAGTGCACCTATTTATATTCACTTTTTCAAAGATTACACAAATTCTCTATTGCTTTAGCGATAGTGTTATTGGCTATTTTTAAAAAAATCTATTTTGTTATAAAATGGTGCAAAAAGCTATGCAAAAACTTCATTTTGCTCGTATCTCAAACTTATTGTGGTTCTCATTAAACAAATCTGAAGCTTCGTTTTTCTCCTTTTTGCACTAGTTTAAGTTTTCTGTGCTCTTACAAAGGGGGAAGAGGGAGGAAAGAGAAATCAAACTTTTCCTTATCCTAAGCAGTGATTAACATGTAATTTTTATCTATTCCCTATAGTAATACTGCCAGAACTCCAATATATATCAGTTTACCAATACCATAATTATCTGCCTTCCATGATATAGCACATATTCAGTTATTGGATTTGTGTTCAAGATCTCTTCATCATGCAAGACACACAAGATGTTTAAAGAAAACTTCTGAGTATTAAAATACAATGCTTGCATGAGAAATTCATGATAAGGCTTTTATAAAGTGGCAACTCAGTCTGCCACCATAGCATTATATAACTTCTAGCAATTTGCCGCAAACACTATAATCCCTTTGGTTATCTCCTGTAATAGTTTTGAGTGTTCATGAAAAGTAAGTCTCTCTTTTGCTATAGGACCCTCACTGTATAACTGGCATTTCTCATACACTAGAAGACACTCTGACCATAGGCTGCCAATAGCTTTTGAAGATGACTAATTCTCTTGATCAGTTCAAATACTCTCAAATTATATCAGTGCCATTTTCTCCAATGTTTATGGCACTGCTGGAATTAAAAAAAAAAAGTTCAGTGTCATCATTGGCACTGTTCTGGAGTGACAGATTCAGAAATCCACCAGATGTTATCAGCAAATTTGAACAGTAGAATCCTGGCTTGCTTGTGTATCATCTGACACCATTTCGTTTTACCACAATTGTTCCTGCTACAATATCATAGGCTGTTCGGTTATGCTGAAAGAACAGCAGGGTAATGAATGCAGGAAAAAAGGAAGCAATAGAAAAATTCTTGATCAAAGCTCGTATTGTAGATCTGGAAAGAAAAGAAATTATATGTCATCTCTGCAGTTATGTAAACGAGTTATTTTGACAAGAGCTACACAACTGCTCACAAAAAACAAAAAACCTAACCCCACTCTCAGAATAATTTCCCATTTCTGAGAACCAATACACAGCAGCTTTCATTAAGACAAATTTTCTATTGTTACTTTCAGAATCAAGGATATTAGTCCTAGTCTGAAGAATCCACTCTTAACATATCCACACCAAAGCCATGTTCCCCCTTCACAGCTAGTGTATTGCTGCACAACTGGTATTTCGTGTTTTACTAACACACTTTTTCCATTCATTAAATATTCAAACACCATTTCTCCATGAAAAGCAACCAGAGATCATTAGTAAAGGATTCAATATTTTAATGCCTTTATACAAAGACGAGCATTGTCGCACCATAGAATACCCTGTACAGTTCTGATTGTTGTACCTCATAAGGATAAAAATCAGAACAGTAATTCAGGCAGTTATAAATAACCAAGCTTTCTTCCTCATAAATTGTTAGATGACAATAAAGGGAAAAATCCTACGCACAAGAAGCTGGCATAAGGAAAGCCAGTATAAGTAAAGCTAATCCAATGTTACACTGGATCCAAACCCTGTTCAGCCTCAGGGATACTGCTGCTGTTCTGCCAAAGCCTGGTAGAGTGAAAACTTGCCTTTAAAATAGTTTTCTATGCTAGGTTGCCAGATCATGTGATTGAACTGAATGAGCTTAGGATCCTGCTGAAGTCCCCAATCTGGTTGCACCATGCCCCTGGAACCCCCCCCCCTTTTGGGGGGGCTTACACCAGCCTTGACTCAGTGACCTTCAGCTCAGCCAACTGAGTGCCAGCTGAGCGCCAGCTGAACTAGGATGAAGAAGTTACGTTGGTGTATCTTCGGCAGAGTTCAGGGTTAAGGACTTGACACCAGCTGAGCCAGGGATCAACCAGCTAAGCCCGAAATCTATTGCATCCTAAGCTAGTCATTCCAGCAGAACTTGCCATAGGATTGCCCACTAAACTATCAAGTTAAAAGTTAGTCTTGTTATTCATTTAAAAATAAAGTAAGTTCTGCCTACTGATGTATGTTTTTTTTTTTTTTAAATGTCTTTATGGTGCTTGTTGTTTTCAATGCCAGCTGGGTCTATTGTTGGCTTATTTTGTTAAAAAAATCTTACTGTATAATTAGGCTGTATGCCACCTTGAGATTGAAGTGGAGGTGGGCAAAAGGCCTTATCGCAAGGCTCTATTCAATGAAGGAAAAAATAACTACCGGTATTTATTTAAAGTAACTAGAAAAAATTGATGAACCACTACTTGTACCAACATAATAGTGATACAAAAAAAGTTAACTTACGTTGTCATGCTCACATTAGAAGATGGAATCACTAACACGCGACTTGGTGCAATAAGTACAGATGTGTCACATGTCACAACTCGAAGCCCAAGCAGAAATTTCCCTGGGGTTGCTCCACCTGCTCCCCAAATGCAAATAATCTGAAAATAAATGTCATTTCAAATTTTGTCACCAGGGAACAATATTTTACCTTGCACAACCTTCCAAATGGAAACACTTTAAAAATGACGCTAACTTGATGAAACCAGAAGAACTTCAAAACATGTTTTGTAATTGGGGATATAACTGGAGAGGGAGGAATAACCTGCTCCCTGTCCTGGGCAACCCAATAACCCTAGAGGAGAAGAAGAAGAAGAGTTTGGATTTAATATCCCGCTTTATCACTACCCGATGGAGTTTCAAAGCGGCTAACATTCTCCTTTCCCTTCCTCCCCCACAACAAACACTCTGTGAGGTGAGTGGGGCTGAGAGACTTCAAAGAAGTGTGACTAGCCCAAGGTCACCCAGCAGCTGCATGTGGAGGAGCGGAGACACGAACCCGGTTCCCCAGATAACGAGTCTACCGCTCTTAACCACAACACCACACTGGCTCTCTACATAGAGACTATGTAGATAGTGGCTTTTGCTTCTTGGTCACACTAGAATGTAACATAAAATAGGAATTCATTTTATATATCGGTGACTTGTCCAAAAGTTCTCATTATCTGTGTCAGTTTAAGCTCACTAAGAATTAAGACCTATGTTATCACTATTCATTATTGAACATGTAGTTAGGGTTTACATACCTCATAGAAGCAGACTAGCAATCTGTAGACAAGGGCCACTATCATCATTTTCTGTAAATCTTCCATGGAAGTGTCTTCATCTATTTCCTCTATGATGTAATGCATGGCAAACTTGGATATATCCCTGCACCAAAAAAAAACAAAAACATTTTAGTAATCAATAACAATAACATACAATATCACACTACAGTATAGCTGTTTCTATTCAATCCCCACTTTCCTGTCAAATGTTTTCACCTGATGGGAATTTTAACTGCATAGAATTAAGTAGTGACTAAGGAGTCAGAATTACCGGTAAGTTGCATGGTTGCATGGGTGTAGCCAAGCCCATGACAAATTGTGTCTATATATAAACCAGTTCCAATTGTATTTAGATTACACAAACTGGATGCTACTCACTCTTGGCAACAGTTTCAATTCATGCAGAAAATATGCTTATTTCGCATCTAAAAGCACAATTCTACATCTACAAAATCATGAGAGTTAGTATATGGTAATAAGTCCCCAGGACTAATCTTGCCTGTGTCATGAACTTCACAGTGTAACCTTAGGCAAAATTTATGGATAAAAATACTCCTCCATCTTCTCCTCCAACACAGGGAAGTTGTACAGTCTAAAATATGGTAGTGCATGTGAAGTGTTACAAATACTTCAAAGTGCATAAAAATGTTGGATTATGTTAATTATTTTGAGGTAAACAAACTCCATCTAAAAAACCTAAATATTTTATATTGACCAATACCAACTTATCAGCTTTTATCAAGCTATACAATTATTTTTAAAATGCCACGTTAAAAAACATTAGGTGAGATGCAAATAAGTATTCCATAATTTTTAAAAAAGATGAACATAATTTTCCAATATACTTCTCTATAAGGAAACAATGTTCATAAAATCAAAAGTCACTTACACCCAAGAACTATAGCACTCATTTAGCAAGTGCTGTATTTACTAAATCTTGAAGTATAACTTGAGTATTGCTACAACTCCAAAGCTTGAGGAATAGGGTACACTAAATTTAAGCTTATACAAAGTATTATTATATTTGTTGTTTAATAAAAAAAACATTTCTTGGCTCAAAGCAACTAACATTTTTTCAAACCACAGCACCAAATTAAAATGTATCAAAATATTTTTTTAAAAACTTATTCATGAGCGTTCCCACATGGAAAAATAGTTCTACGCCTAGAAATCTTGTATGGCAGGGAGGAAACTTGGCTAGATCCTTTAACATCTATGTTTTCTATGTTCAGGAATTTACAGGTGAAACTCGAAAAATTAGAATATCGTGGAAAGGTTCACTTCCTTCAGTAATTCAACTTAAAAGGTGAAACTAAAATAATAATAATAATAATAATAATAATAATAATAATAATAATAATAATAATAATATCTTTATTACGGTCGTAGACCAGCAAAAGAAACTAATATATGAGATAGACTCATGACATGCAAAGCAAGCTATGTCAAGCCTTTATTTGTTATAATTGTTATGATTATGGCATGCAGCTGATGAGAACCCCAAATTAAGAATTTTCAACTTTGGGGTTTTCATCAGCTGCACGCCATAATCATCACAATTATAACAAATAAAGGCTTGACCTATCTCGCTTTGCATGTCATGAGTCTATCTCATATATTAAACTCCAGTAGCCAATGAAAACAATTGCTTACATAAATGGACTTTTCCACAATATTCTAATTTTTCGAGTTTCACCTGTATTTTGGTATGAATAACATTCCATCTTTCAGCCTCCACCTGCAATTTGAAATGGACTAGTTCTGCTATAGGTTTTTCTAATGCAATGAAAACGAGCACAGTTAAGGAGGAGAAGAAATTATAACATTTTTATATTATGTGTTATAAAACTTACTTTATTCCACTGAGGTGCATAATACTCAAAACTATGGTTGCTTTAATAAAGAAAAGAATGAAGAAATCCACCATCTCTGCTATAAACCTGTGAGCCAAGGATGGGATAGTATATTCACGACCTGTTTTTTTAAAAACAAGAGTATTCAAAAGTATAGTATTAATACAAAATAAACATCTTGAAAAAAGGTGCAATGTGCACAATAGGCTTATTATATTTCACTTTACATAAAACGTAAAGGTAAAGGACCCCTGACAGTTAAGTCCAGTCACGAACGACTCTGGGGTTGCGGCACTCATCTCACTTTACTGGCCAAGGGAGCCGACGTTTGTCCACAGACAGTTTTTCTGGGTCATATGGCCAGCATGACTAAGCCGCTTCTGGCAAACCAGAGCAGCGCACGGAAACACCGTTTACCTTCCCACAAGAGCGGTACCTATTTATTTACTTGCACTTTGACGTGCTTTCAAACTGCTAGGTTGGTAGGAGCAAGGACCGAGCAACTGGAGCTCACCCCATCACAGGGATTCAAACCACCAACCTTCCGATCGGCAAGCCCTAGGCTCAGTGGTTTAGACCACAGCGCCACCCGCATCCCTTCACTTTACATACCTAATGGCAAATGATGCATTATAGTTGTAAGTTATGTATAATGCTAGACAACACAGAGACACAACTGGAAACCACACCAGCTTAATGGAAATTTACCACCATACGATCATTCCTATGTGAACCAATGTTCTAAAGTGAAAACAAGTGCTGAGGAGCAACAAAAAAAGACTGCATGATAGTCTTCTGCCATGCCATGCTATCCTGGCACAAGGCCTGCTGCAATAATACTTGAGCTATTCACAGAGAACTGAGGCCTTGCCACGAACCATCTAGGATGGGGGGGGAAGTAGACCTAGGATCTATTTGTAGATATCTGGCTGATTTATAGGGACCAAGGGATTCAGATTACATGTGTGGAAACTAATGTGCTAATAAAGAACTTGTGTTTAGTTTAATTGACAATTACAGTGTTAAATTATTATTTTAAAAATAATCTTTCTACTTATATTCAATTATATTTCTTCTCTTAATGAACTTTACTATTTCTACTATTTACATATTTTAAAATGAGATGTAATTGTATGCTGATCTAATTAATACGCTTTATATACTTTTTCCAAGTTAAGTTAATGAGAATTAGTTAATGTAATCTAATTCTCAACAGAAAGTAAATCTGCAATCAAAAATAATTCTCTGCCATGGCTGGTCTTGTACTAATCATTTATCTGGCATCAAAACTCAATGTCTGCTCCAAACTTGATACCACAGTTGATGAGGCGTTTAGAGGTACTTAGAGCATTGTCATTTTTTCAGTTGTTGTTGCCTGAGGATGCAGCAGAAAATTAGAAGATATCAGGCCCACCACATGCTCTCTTGACTTGGCTTTTAAGATCTAGCAAGGAGGGACTTGATTAGGTGGATCAAGAGAATAGATTATGTCTCACTTAGAAGTCGTAATGCATTCCTTCCTGAACCACCCAGTCACATATCCCATTCCTAGGCAAGATAGCAGTGTGTGACAGCTAGCAAACTACAGACACTCCAGGATAAAATTATTCAACCTAATTTCAGTTTGCCTTCAGATCTGGGTATGGCACTGAAACAATCTCGGTCATCCTGGTTGATGACCGTTATCAAGATAGAAAGGGGAAAACACTACCCACTTATTCTGCTTCACCTCTTAGGAAAGATTAATACCACTAACCATGGCATTCTCCTGGAACAATTCTGTGGGTTGAGAATCAACGACACTTTATGTTCCTACTTAAAGGACTGCTCCCATAAAGTAATATTGGGGGACATCTGCTCAGCTTCATGGCATTCATATTGTCCCCCATTCACTTTAATGGAAACCAGCAGCCATATGTGGACCAAGACAGCCAGTGACCACCAACACACACTCTACCATCTCTCAGTTGAACTACTGCAACACTCTACATGGAGCTGCCCTTCAATATTGTCCAGAAGAGGCAGTCAGTGAAGAATTCCACTGCCATGTTTTTACATGGGGTAGCAAGAAGAACTCTGCACAGGGCCCAGTTCAAGAGTATGGACATACAGGGCCCTGTACAGTCTGGGGCACTAGTACTCAAAAGAACACCTCCCCGGATGCTGCTGCCCAGGACTGACCTGCTGGGAGCCTGAAGGGCCCTTCCCTGCCTCTCTCCAGCTGGCTTGGGGCAGGGCCTGACAGGCTCCATAAAGGGCTGCTGCTGCTCGATAGAGGGGGCTCCTTTTTAATTTGTTTTAATTTTTTATCTATGTCATTTTAATTTGTAATTGATATTAATGATGTATTTTTTAGTTTTAGATTTTATTATTTATGTGGAAATTGTTTTTCATTTGGTTGTGTACCTTTGGATGTGTTTTATTTATTGTGATTTTTGTTATGTTTGTAATTATGTAATTAATCTCATGTTGTAAGCCACCTTGAGCATTGTTTTAACTATGGAAAGGCGGCATAAAAATAAAATGATGGTGGTGGTGATGATACCTTCCAACCTATGCTTGGGAGAACTTGTTCATGATGCCACCGATAGGCAAAGACCAAGGAGTAGGGGCATAAGGCAGGGACTTCTTGGTGGTGCCCACCCCCAACATTATGACATTTCCTCCTGACTGAGATTCAGTTGTCCCTGTCCCTCCACATTGCCAACAATGTGTAGTAATGTATGGAAGTGAGAGCTGGACCATAAAGAAGGCTGATCGCCGAAGAATTGATGCTTTTGAATTATGGTGCTGGAGGAGACTCTTGAGAGTCCCATGGACTGCAAGAAGATCAAACTTATCCATCCTTAAAGAAATCAGCCCTGAGTGCTCAATGGAAGGGGAGATCCTGAAGTTGAGGCTCCAGTACTTTGGCCACCTCATGAGAAGAGAAGACTCCCTGGAAAAGACCCTGATGTTGGGAAAGATGGAGGGCACAAGGAGAAGGGGACGACAGAGGATGAGATGGTTGGACAGTGTTCTCAAAGCGACTGGCATGAGTTTGGCCAAACTGCGGGAGACAGTGGAAGACAGGAGTGCCTGGCGTGCTCTGGTCCATGGGGTCACGAAGAGTCGGACACGACTGAACAACTGAACAACAACAAGGTGTAAAGTTAAAACATTTTGCCAACATTTTGTGGGGGTGGGTAGGTATTTAATGAATAAAACAGGTGCTATTTTAACAGAGAGTTTATTGCCTACTGCATTACATTCTAAACACTGTTATCGTTCTGTTTTATTTATTTTAAATTACTGTTTTGTGAAATCTGTATTGTTTTAAATTACGGTTTTGTGAAATCTGTATTGTGTTTTTAAGATTGTTGTTAGCCACCCTGGGCTCCAGCTGGAGGAAGGGCAAGGTGAAAGAATAACAAACCCTCCCTGACAGCATTTCCTTCTCTTGTGCATGTGTGTTTGTGGGCGCCCAACAACTGAGAACCACGTTCCCTATCTATCTCATGCTAAGCAAAACTTCTGCCACAACAGATTTGTTGAAGTCTTTAAAAGGGCGCAGCAGCATTTACCAAAACGCTGCCTGGAGAACAGCCCATAAGCCTCTCCCCTTCACTTATTATAAGCAGCCCACCTCCCGGGTGTTGCTTCTCGCATCTACTCCCCCACCGTAGGCCAAACATCGCGCCTCCCTCCCCTCCCCCAGTCCCGTAAACATCACCATGGAAACCCAACCCTCAGGCCGCCCCCGCCCCCTTCTCTCTCCCTGGCGCCGCTTCCTTCCCCGCCCCCTGCCCCTTCCCCCGGTCAACTCCTCTCACCTGCCAGCCGGCCGGGTTCCCTCAGAGAGCTGGCGGCGGCGGCGGCAGCAGGGGCGGCCCGTTGGGTCAGGGGCGCGTGCCTGCCCGCGGTAGGTTGCCAAGCCGGGGCCGCGCGCGGTGGGGCGGGACCACTCGCGGCGGGAGCCGGAGGGGTCGCGAGGAGGTAGTGGAAGGGGCTGTAGTAGTAGCCGCCGGGAGGCGGGGCGGCGGAGGCAGCGGCTCCGGCCATGAGCGCGGCCAGGCCGCTCTGCCAGCTCAGGTAGCCGCAGTAGGAGTCCCACAGCCACTGGTGCACCCGCCGAGAATACTCCCCCGCGCTCAGCGACTCCGAGGCGGCGGCCGCGGCGGCAGTGTGGGCGCCGCCTGTTTCCTCAGGGCCGCCGCCGCCGCCGCCGCCTGGGACCTCCTTGGTCTCTGCCATGGCCCCGGCCCGGTGCGCGGCCTTCTCCGCGGCGCCTGTCACTGCCCGCGGGCCTCACTGCGCAGCTGCAGGGCCATCCCGCTCCCCGACCGCGTACGCCGGATATATAATATATATCTGCGTGACAGGCCGAGCGTAACTTTTGCGGCGTCGGCTGCGTAGCTCTGACGTCACTGGCGGAGGCGGGGCTGAGAGAGAGAGAGACGGGAGAGCGGCCCCAGGCCCGGTTTGGAGCGTACCACTGCCTCTTCACGACCCTACGTGAGATGGTATCGCCTAGTTGCGTCGCTCGGTGTTTCTGGGACTCGGCTTGCGCCCCGCCCGCAGCAGAGAAGAGTGTACGATAAGGAAAAGAGGCAGGGCGGCCAAAGTCCTTGCACTGGAATAGGTTTCCTATCATTCCGAACCCATGCGGTCTGCCATACCCCTTTGCAGGTGGGAATCAGAAGGCGCAGAGCTGCCCAGGATCACCAGTGCACTTAGATTAATAGCAATGTGTTTGACCTGTGAGCTTTGACCAGGCGTACTTTCAACTTGCACATCCTCTTTTTTTTATCTCCTTCAAGTTCTCTAGAAAAGGGGACTAAAGGTTTTCAGCGAAAATAACAGTCAGTTGTACAGCGTATGGTGCTGCTGACTATGTCGGACTATGTTTTGAAGACTCGCCCAGATTATCTGAAGCAAACAAGGATCCATTGGAAGCAACCAGTCCCCAGCTCCCTGACCCTCTAGGGATCCTTTATCCTCTCTTGCCTGGCAGCCAACGAGATAAACAAATGCCTTGTTGGGATAAGTTGGCACAGCTCTTGGCTGTAAGGCCAAACCTGTTTTGTAACATCCTTTGTCCGTGTGTTTAGCTGGCTTCAGCTGCTTGACCTCATTTCTAAGTATTTTTGGATCAGACTTTGAGTAAAGTATTGCTTTTACTGTAAGAGTTTGTGCTACAAGTTTGGGCTGCTTCAGAAAATCAAAACAAAATAGAAAATTCTTTTCAGTAGCACCTTAGAGACCAACTGTGTTTGTTCTTGGTATGAGCTTTCGTGTGCATGCACACTTCTTCAGATACACTGAAACAGAAGTTCAGAAAATCAGTGTAGAAAGCAAATGTGTTATCATTCTAAGAATCTAGTCCCCAATAATATAATAGTAACAAAAGAGGATCCCTGGGTAAGAACATACCTGTAGGCCTATCTGGTCTGGCTTTCCATTCTTGCAATGGCTAACTAGAAGTCTCAGGGAAGCCCACAAACAGGATATGAGCACATCTTCCTGCCATTCTTGATCCCCAGCAGCTCTTACTCAGAGGCAAGCTACCTCTGGTACTAGAAGTACCGGTAATATACAACCATTGTGACTACCAGCCTTATCCTCCACGAGTAATGGGTGGATATTCCTTTTTAAGTCAATGTGTTTAGGTTATAGTTCAAACTGTAGTTCAGGTTGAGCAAGAAGTCTTACTGCCTAGTCCTATCAGTATTTACTCTGAGTTCAGTGAGGCTTACTCCCAAGTAAATGTGCATATTTGCAGTCTTAGAACTTAGCTGCAGTCCTACAGGTATGTGCAATTGGGAATACCTCTGGCTGAATTTTCAGTGGGATTGATTAATATGCAAACACTAGAACAACAAAGTTTGCTGGAACAGTATATTGCCACTGCAGCAGGTAAAAGTAAGGTAAAGGACCCCTGGACGGTTAAGTCCTGCAAAGGTGACTGCAGCATTATAACAGATTACATTATTTTAATTCAATTGCACACCAATGTAACCTGCATACTAGAGATGAACAGCAGCAAGCTGCCATTCTTTTATAGGATCAGCAACTTTTTAAATTCCTTATTCATATGTACTCCTTGGTGCTTAACTCTAACTTGATTGTGAGTATTCACATACAGTATATTCGAGTAATTAAGACATGAGACCTGAGTGATTGTTTCCCTATCTCTGCCTGTATTTGAATGATTGCCCTTAAAATTCAAAAATAGTTTCAGGTTTTAAAAATATAAATCTCACAGCCCACTTCAAGATAAAATTAACAGTATCATTTGTTCTTTTTTAATTTAACAAACATATTTTCAAAACTGTTAACTGCCCATTTTTTTCTGAGGAGTGTTTGGGAATTGTTTACATTCTAGTGCTTATTCTGCCACCTGGTGGCTGTGCAGAGTCAGTATCTCAACAATAAAAGGTAAAGGGACCCCTGACCATTAGGTTCAGTCGTATCCGACTCTGGGGTTGCGGCGCTCATCTCGCGTTACTGGCCGAGGGAGCTGGCGTACAGCTTCCAGGTCATGTGGCCAGCATGACTAAGCCACTTCTGGTGAACCAGAGCAGCACACGGAAACGCCGTTTACCTTCCCGCCGGAGCGGTACCTATTTATCTACTTGCACTTTGACGTGCTTTCGAACTGCTAGGTGGACAGGAGATCTCAACAATGGTTGATAAGTAAGTCAGGTACTGTATACTGTATTTGCTTTTTTGCTTTAGGTGAGAAATATTTTCACAGTCATATTTGTAGAATCTGCTTTTAATTGCTAAGTGAGAACACAAATTGATTCACATTTAAACACATAATTTCCCCAAACATATGTTCTTTAAAGCCTATTCTCATTGAGTATTTGCTGAAGATGGTGAAAGCCACTGAGCCTCTTGGACTTGCCGATTGGAAGGTTGGCAGTTTGAATCCCCGCAACAGGTGAGTTCCCGTTGCTCTTTCCCAGTTCTTGCCAACCTAGTGGTTCGAAAGCACACCAGTGCAAGTAGATAAATAGGTACTGCTGCGGCGGGAAGGTAAATGGCTTTTCTGTGCACTCTGGCTTCTGTCACAGTGTTCCATTGTGCCAGAAGCAGTTTAGTCATGCTGGCCACATGACCTGGAAAGCTGCCTGTGGACAAATGCCAGCTCCCTCAGCCTGAAAGTAAGATGAGCACTGCACCCCATAGACCTTCACCTTTACCTTTTTATAGGTGTCCTGTTGTTTGAAAGTACCTGCAATGCAGTTTTCAGTTTTGACATTGTAATGGAATTATGTTCAGTACTTAAGAGTTGGTCACAGTACCAGTTACACAATACTGTACAAATCAATACTCTACTTTGCTGAGTATTTTACCCAGCATGTTTACAAATCAAGTTCTTCATTGTTCAATTAACTCTCAGCTTATGAAGTCCCATTTAACTCACTGCTGCAGCATTATGTCTGACTATAGAATTTGGATGCAAAATGCTACAACCAGTAGGCCTATACAAATGTCAGTTGCCTCTGATTAAAACGTCTCAATTCTGCATCAGCTCAACTTAAATCGCTTACGTAAATCACGTGCTCATCATTCATTATGTAATTTGAGCAATTTTGAAGATTCATTGGATACATATATCTTTTAACTTTCTTTTCCCTTCCTTACCCACTTTTACATCCTGATCTGCCAAAATTCCTATTGGTAAGCTCCTTTGGTGGGGGATTGGGGTTTGTAGTATGGTGCTTTGTACCACACACATTGGCAACATATAAGTAAATAAAGCACTAAATAATCAGATGGGCAAGGGCAGATGCTTTGTATAGTGTCTTCCTCTCAGCCTCTCCGTTTGCTGACTCTCGGCTCATACTGTACTCTGCTTAGGATCTTTTCAGTTGTGGCTTTGCAACACTGGGACACTCACCCCAGTGCATCTCATCTGTTGTCAAGAAGACTGAATTCTTTTTCAGTTCCAGATGCAAGTGCTTGTGAGTTAAATGCATCTTATTGTATACGCGAATCTCCCATAAATTTTGAACATGAAAGGCAATATTTTTAAAAAAAAAGAAACCACTGCATTATATTTAAACAAGTTACCATTTTATTTTTAGTCATGTCAGGTTTACTATTGAAAAATGACATGTACTAAACCCACAACAACATTATACATACAGATCAAACATCAGATAGCAAAATCTTATTCTGTGAGCACTATTTGTTGCAGTATCTACAGTACTACAGTCAAATATAATTTAAAAATGAAGGAGTTACATATCTTGTAAGGTGCAGTAGGCACGATTTATATCCTGATCTAGCTTTGCAAGCATATTACCATTATATCACTGTTACAAAGTAGTATAAGTAATTAAAATCAAAATGTACTGAAATCATACAACATGTACTGCACATCACATTAGTGTTACAAATTAAAAATATGGACCGTGTAAGTCAAGCCCATCTCCCAAAATACAATCCTTTTAGTCTGAGTTCAAAATTTATTCAGATAGAGTCTATGGCTTTTCTTAACGTACATTTTTGAATAAATGCATGCATACCTTACAAATGGAAACAGAAGCAGAAATACACCCTTGCCCAATACACAAAATAAGATATATAACTAGCATAACCAACTTCTGTATTATTAGGAGCCACTCTAATCTCCAGACGGTGGTCTAGAAGTGTATTTTATTGCAAAAGCTGGCACTCTCACAGATGGCGGCCAGGATGTATAATAAAATTGGTGCTATTCAGCAACACAGCCTTCACAATGATAGAGTGGGTGTATGCAGGCAGTGTGGGGATACTACATACAAAACAGGAAGAGACATATACCATCCAAGTGTGGAATAGCTCTTAGCATTTCTGAAGCAAAATCCTATTCCTTGAATGGAAAACAGGGCAGTATCTAACTCAGAGTGCACCTATTGAAATCAGTGCACTAATGTTACAATGTAATAGCAAGTATATTGATTTCAGTGGGTCTGTCTGAGATTGTGACTTAGTCTGATACCATTATATAACTTCTTACCATGTCTTCATTAATGTTTGGTAGGGTGGCAAGTAGTAAGCTTTGGCCTTACCTCAGAAGACACTGCATTTTATTGTCTTCTTGTTCCTTCCAGACATAGGAATAATTAGCTTTGACCCAAGTAAACAGTAAAGCCCACAAACAAGGAAATGTTATAATGGACAGGGGAGAAGTGGGGGGGGGGGGACTCAGTAGAATACAGATTTACTTAAGTTTAAAATAACTTTTTCTATAAATTATCTCTGAGCTAACGTCAACAAAATTGAACAGAAACAAAGATAACAGCAAACTGTCCTTGTTAAAAATAGATGGTTAAGGGAAATAAGAAATTGAAAAAATCTAGCTTTTCTTTTCCATTAGCAGCTGTATTGCTGAGAGTTCTACCTTTTCAACTTTCAGAAGCACAAAGACATATAAGAACTACAGACATTTTGGGCTCCAGGTTTATTAGGTGATACATGAATGAACTGAAATCTAAAATGAACATCTTAACCTACTACGGGTTTTTTTAACCTGTCAAAACATTAAAAAAGGAATGCACTGAAACATGCCAAAAGTGTATCATGCAGACATTTGGCTTCCTGTATGCAGTGAAATAGCCAGTAACCTGAATAGTTAATTTAAAAAATATTTATACATTCACATGACATTGTGTATGACCTATTTGCGAACAAAGTCAAATTGTGGACATGTTGAGAATATCAGGATGCCTACAAAAAGTGAACAGGGGCTGTGCAGTGGTTTCAAAGTGTGTCATGGCAAAATGAACGTTCATGCCTTCCTCAAACATAGTTGTGTACATCAGTATACTTTTTTTCCTCCACAGAGATAGTCTCAGTGGAGGAAAAATACTATGTAATACATACAGCGTATGGTTTCCAGAACACAAAGTAGCTGCTGGAAGGCTTATCACTCATTACAAACCAGTGCTACTTCTTCATGCTGCTGTTTTAAGATGAATTTCTTTGGAGATTGTGGTCAGTGGTTTCTGTCCAGCCCTAGGAAGTTAACCCACAATCTCTGTAGGATCAGTGACCAACTTGGATCCATCCCACGATGTCTTGAACTGTTCAGGAACAGGAAATTCTTTCTATATGGATACAAGATTGACAATGTCAGTTGGTCAAACAAGTGGCTGTTATGAAAACTGATGCACTCACTGTTAGTGGTACACGACTGAGGAGGCTTTTATAAGTCAGTCATGCTATAAAGGACCTTCTTGATTACATTCAGAAAAAAACCAACTGTGGCATTTTTGCATTTTTTGTTGCACTAGCAGATTTGTGATTTCTCCTCTTGATGTAATTTGATGACAACCAGCCCAATCTTTTATGTGTAGGGTTATAATGTAAGGTTAGGATAGCATAAATGCCATAAAGTAAGAAAATGCTGTCATTGAAATTATACTCAATATTGATCCAGAGAGATTCCAATGTATAGTTAGCAGAGTTAAAACTTAAACATGTTGCAGGATTCCCAAAAAATAGACAAGAGGCAATTAATATTTCATTCAGCAGAGCTTTACTGCTACTGAAGGCAAATGAGCATAATGGTCACAAATCCAATACATTCAGGATTGGTGCTGTCCAAAAGAAATCCAGTTGCAGCAGACTTAACTTAAACTTAACAATAACTTATAATAAGTCTAAACCTTAACACTACATACAGAACACAACACCAGAACAAAAAGAGAGAGAAAGTGTATATATTAATTATACTGTATATATTCCAGAAACGATTTAATTTAATCCAAAAGACTGTTTCCCTCAGAGCAACTTGCTGTCAGTATACAATTCAGTGTGTATTTCAGGAATTTGTATCAGAAAGTTTTAAAATATCACACTTACAT
Organism: Lacerta agilis; assembly: GCF_009819535.1. Lineage (NCBI taxonomy): Eukaryota > Metazoa > Chordata > Lepidosauria > Squamata > Lacertidae > Lacerta > Lacerta agilis. The sequence continues at coordinate 26,759,006 of NC_046318.1, forward strand.
AATCACCATCCTTTGGGATAAGGATGTTCATTTCAGATGACTTAGCACTCACAATCTCACAATCTAATGATTCCTCACTGAGGTATATATGACAGCCTTCAGTCTTGTTAATTGAAATAGTTGGCACTTTCCCTATTACCTGCAGAACAATCAAAGGACTTTATAACAAATCAAAATAGTAAAGAAAATGATGTTAACACCAACAGAGAAGTGGTTTGGTTGTTTTTACACCAGGCCAGGCAGAGCTTAATTAAAACTGGCCAAATTCCAATGGTCATTCAATACACAAGTCAGCCCCCATAGTACGTTGCCACCATGTTACAAAAAAACTGTGAATGGTTGCATAAAAAATTAGCCAAGCATTGCTCTCATGTTACCCACTTTCATTTCAACAGGGCTTCCATTGAAGCAAAATCAGGCAGCTCTCTGGCAAAACATTTTTTTCCCTGGCATTGAAATTAACATCAGAATAGGTGCCAGGCAGACAGCTAAGGAGAGCAAGATCCATCTGATGAAAACCAAAACAAGTAGGTCTGCAAGCAGTTCTTCAGATATCTAGATTGTAAAATATTGTCATCCATCAACAACCTATCTCCTCTACATCTCACAGTCACCTCTGCACAGAATGACTTTTGCATGCCTCCTAAAGGAGAGGAGACAGTAAATCAGAGGACCTCCCTAAGGGGGATATTCCATAGAATAAGAATGTTTCTTTGAAGGTGGGTACAGGGAACTAAGCAGATGGACACTAGCCAGCTCTTATTGAACGTTTAACAGATGGGCTGAGTCACTGCTTGTCAAGAGCAACGCCTGGTGATATTTCTCCCCTCCCTCCTTCCTTCTCTATAAAAGAGCAAAGGTTGCCTGAGGTCACAAAGAGCATATCTGTAGGTGCATATATAAAATGGAGAGAATTAATAGTCACACCATGTTATAAATATAGTGTAAATGTTGCTGAAGCTCACAAGCAGAGCATGAAAGCAACAGTGAGATACAACTTACTTAAAGGCCCAACTAGACATGGTGTTAAATGCATCTTTGCATCTAGCATGCATGTTTTTAAAAAATACAAAGAGGAGCTGTTGGTGGAAGCTGATGATCAGTGGAACCTCAGCAGGTGGAGTAGGAAAGTATCTTTCTTGTTTTGGGTTCCCTGTATTAGTGTTATGAATGGATGTTTACCTGTATCTGAATATCCTTGGAATTGATCACTTCAACAATACCCACAACGTTGTCAAACACAAGGCCAAACTTTTTGCAATTGTCTGGAAAAAAGGGGGGGGGGGAATAAAAAGGTCACAAAATGTATTCAGTTCTATCTATTGTTGAACACATGAGAAAGCATTTAACTGCTACAACTTGCAAGTGTTTGCGGGTTGTAGCTAATTAAGATTTACACAGAGTAGATCCACTGAAATTTAACAGACTTATGTTAGTCATGTCCATTAATTTTAAAGGATGAGTATTAATAACATTGGAATCAACTCAGAGAATCTAGCTAATTTTATTCACATTCTTATCCCCACAGATTTCATAAGGAGTAACAATTGTGTCCTAAAGTGCTATCACCTATAAAAGCTTTGCAGGACGTCCATTACAATCCTGTGCATGTTCCCCCCCCAAAAGTAAGTCTCACTTTATCCAACAGGGCTTATTCCAAGTATATGTGCATAGGATTACAGCCTTAGTCTTCACTCTAGAAATAAGCACACATACCAACTGTAATGGAATTAATTTTTCCTTTCATCTGTAATGTAGATTTGTTGCACTTGAAAATGTAAGCTACTTGCTTGAGTTCAGTGTCAGAAATTAAAAGGTCATTCCTGTCTTCTTGGTATTCCTGCGTTAAAAAGAAAGAAGGAACATACCACAGATTAGCCTTAACAGATAGTAGCATTTGCACTTTTCTCCCAATCACTATTACAGTATCTCACAAAAAGTGGTTGAGAATCTAACCTGCAGCTACATTCTTTTGGTGTATCACCTGCTTTTCCACCAAGCTGCAAGTCCCACAGGAGTGTTTTGAGAATGAACACAGGAATACATGGTATCAGTAATTTGTGTATTTCTTTGGGCTAGACGAAGTTATCTAAAATGATTTTGAAGTTTAATTATTTGAGATTTTAACAAATGAAATTAATCCAATTTTGGGTGAAGTTTCCAAACATTTTAGGTGAAATTTAAATAAGCACATATTTAAAGAAAAAGCTACCTGAAGAGATAAGAAGTCAAACATGCCCATCATCAAGCGAACGGCACTGAAAGTGCAGCCTTTGTTTGACTTTTAGATTGGAAGCCACATTTGTACTGCAAATATGTTAATATCACACCTAACTTTCTAACAATATTTGCAAATAAGCAATTCTGAGGATTCTTCCCAAAGATTGCATAATTATTTTCCAGCATCATTGGTGCATATCATTCCAGGTCATGTTCTTAAGCGGGCTCCACCTCCTCGCAATTTACTTGCTTTTGTGGAAATATGGCAGTATGCTATTTCATGCAGAACACAGTTACACCAACATGGCATTTACTTAAAGGGAAACACTGAGATGCTTGAATGTGCTGTTTCATACAGTATATTACTATAGTCGTACCTTGGATCCTGAACACCTTGGTACTCCGACATTTTGGCTCCTGAACGCCGCAAACCCGGGAGTGTTTCGGTTTGCGAACGTTCTTTGGAACCTGAACATCCAGCCAGGCTTCCACAGCTTCTGATTGGCTGTAGGAGCTTCCTGCAGCCAATCAGAAGCCACACGTTTGTTTCTGAATGTTTTGAAAGTCAAATGGATTTCCGGAACGTATTCCGTCTGACTTCCGAGGTACGACTGTACACCTTTTGCACACACTTTTTGCTCCAGAGAAAGGTCAGTAAACCAGGTCAGTTTACTCCAATGAAGGTCAGTTATAGGTGAGCTGAACTTACCACTCTCCATTTCTTTCCTTCAAGTTCCAACACAGGACAGTGGCTCTGCTGGGGAGGCTTGGGAGTAGTCAGATTTGGTGCATGGCTTTTCGTAGGAGATCGAATCGGTGTCCCCTGAGCCCGAAGACTGGGATTCTTATGAGTCTTCAGGTCATCAGAGACATGGCGAAGCCCTAAGAAAACCACAAGCAGCTGTACAAAAATAGCAGCTTCATACACCTAAAAGCATCGCCTTCATCAGATTAGTTGATATGGTGGCCCAACTTTTGCTATTGTGTTGTGTTCAATAAATCAGCAGACACCTGTATTTTAATGCAACTTTGCCTGCAGAAAAGCATTATGCCTGATTCTATTCATAGAGTATCATGGAGTCACAGAGTTGAAAGGGACCACAAGTGTCATATAGCCCAACCACCTGCAATGCAGCAATCTTTTGCCCAATGTTGGGCCCGAACCCACAACACTGAAATCGAGAGCCTCGCGCTCTACCAACTGAGAGCTTTATGTCTGATTAAGAGCACAGAACTTAATGTCAAGGAGTGCAACATCAAAAGAGACTCCGGAATCAACTGACAGCAAATTCATGTTACAAGAGTGGCATCCGGTTTCTAAATGATGTACTTTTGTGTACACAGGGTCCTGAAAGCAATCAGGATGTCATTTTGGGCTTCCTCAATGTCTCCTTGAACCAGTGGCTCTATGCCCTAAAGATGCATGGCAGTTAAAGAAAGCTTGCTTGGTGTTTGTTTCTTGAAGAAACAAAAAGATAATGACTATTTACAGCGTTGCAAATGTATTATTTTCTTGGCACCTTTGGTAATAGTTTCTCCCTGGTTCAGCTGGGCAAATAAGGCTGAGCGGGTTGCAGTTGCATCATCTTTTGCATTTTCTGTGTCAAAGACAGGAGGAGGTCCTGGTGGTGGAGGAGGAGGTGGAGGTGGAGGAGGACCTTGGTTGCTTGCTAGAGTAGACAGCCCAGATGCTGCTGATGCGATTGGACCCTATAAGGAAAATGTAAAAAAGGCGTCTGGAACTATATAAACAAATGGTGTCACAAATCATGAGAAACTCTTCTGCACTATACTTTTGGTATGATTGAATATGCACTGATCCCATAATTTCATTGTGGAAAATCAGCCTATCTGCTTTTCGTCCTCCCAGCAATGGGGTAATGGCAGTAGCAGATGGCTGAGTGAGGTGGCAGCGCTCAGTCACCTTCAGCCAGTTGCATCACTGCTGCTTGCCAGGAGGAGCAAGGAAGCAGGGAGGTTGACACAGTGCAAATACACCGATAGAGCCAAACTAGTGTGTTTGCTTTATGCTGACCTTATCACTGCCTCAGCCCTCCCTCTCTACCTCCTGGTTCTGGAAGGAGCACTGTCTCCGAAGGAGCAGTTATGCCCAAGTGACCTCTTTGGCCACAGTGGCCCATGCAGGGGCTTAGTAGCTGCCCCAGCCCTTCCGCTTCCTCACAAAAGCTCGTCTATCTGAGCATTGCCTGCATGAGGGAGCTGCAGGTCTGTGAATTCACAGGCTTCAGTTTAGGACCTTGTACAAGAAAGATGTGTTACGGTTTCTCAAAAGTCCGTCCTTCTCTTAATCCAGCAGGTGCTTGCTGTTCCAAACCATTCTTTAGATTAAGTGTGAGCAGATGTTAATAACAATGTATCCTTATAAAAAGGCATTTAAACAGCTATTTAACTAGCACAAATGGTTACGACGTCTGTCTTCTAGGTTTATGTCAGCTGCCTTCCTTAGCAACAGCTGCTCTCTCATTACTACCCCTTATAGCATACCGTAGTTTGGTCAAGTAACATACAAAAGTATTTGTGCCAAAGTATCTGTTGGTGGTTGATCTCACTTGCAAATAAGATCCATTTGCTGCCAACCGTGGAATTGTTTGAAAGTAATTCCAAAAAAACATAAAGGGAATCAGGATTACAGATTATAAACGCATGCAAAAAAGACTTGCTTTTGAAGGGAAGCACATTGTATTTTAATGTCAAGTATATCATTGGTTTTCTGAGGAATATTTATGTAGAAAATATACTAGATTAGCCTTACTGCATTTGGTAATAAATCCTGTGTTGATGAGGGTGTGGGAGCTACCAGATCCTGCTCTGGGAATGAAGTTTGCCAAGTTCCTAACATGTGCAGGAGATACAAAATGAAGCTTTCTAAGGATTGTGGTTTTGCTCCTCAACTACCATCTCCTTCTACTGGAGATCAACATAAAACATGGGGGAGAGATATCCCTGCAGGAACTCTGACCAGTGATGACTACACATACTTACCTTGCCCTCTGGCAAGTGGGAGTTGTGAGTGCCCACACTTGGACAGACACCACCTGGGTTTTGTGCAGGTACAGGAACCCACACTGGTGTCAGTCCACTGGCAGGTGCTTCAGACTCCACACACTGGAGGCCAAGATAAGTGTGTGTTGGGGACAGGGGAGATGTTGATCAAAGGCCCTGCAATGGCTTTTATTGAACTTAGACAAACATAGGAAGCTGCCTTATACCAAGTCAGATCACTGGCCAATTTAATATGGTCTACAGTACACCATTGTTTCCCAAACTTGGGTCTCCAGATGTTTTTGGACTACAACACCCATCTTCCCTAGCTAGCAGGAACAGTGGTCAGAGATGATGGGAACTGTAGTTCAAAAACAGCTGGAGACCTCAGTTTGGGAAATACTGGTCTACATAAACTGGCAGAACACTATAGCCACAGCAGGTGCTTTAACTGTCCAATGGTTTGACTTCACCCCAAAGGCACACTCCTCCTTTGTCTCCCGAGATGGATGGATGCCACAACACAAACTGGCAGTGGCTCTCCTGAGTTTCAAACGGGGTCTCTCCCAGGCAGCTGGAGATGCCAAGGACTGAACCTGGGGTCATCTGCATGCAAAGCAGATGCTGTACCACCAAACGATGGCCTGTCCTTGTCAACTCCTTGTGAGACCAAGATCTAGCAATAAATAATAATTATTTATTTATACCCTGCCCATCTGGCTGGGTTTCCCCAACCACTCTGGGCAGCTCCCAACAGAATTAAAAGCACAATAGAACATCAAACATTTGAAACTTCCCTAAAAAGGGCTGCCTTCAGATGTCACCTAAAAGTCAGATAGTTGTTTATTTCCTTGGTATCTGATGGGAGGGCATTCCACAGGGCGGGTGCCACTACCGAGAAGGCCCTCTGCCTGGTTCCCTGTAACCTCACTTCTTGCAGTGAGGGAACTGCCAGAAGGCCCTAGCTACTGCATTCTGGATTAGTTGCAGTTTCTGGGTCACCTTCAAAGGTAGCCCAACGTAGAGCGCATTGCAATAATTCAAGTCGGAAATAACTAGAGCATGCACCACTCTGGCGAGACAGTCTGTGGGCAGGTACGGTCTGGTAGACAGCTGCCCTGGACACAGAAAATTTGGGGTGGCTCCTGCATACAGTGGTACGTCGCAAGACGAATGCCTCGCGCAACGAAAAACTCGCTAGACGAAAGGGTTTTGTGGTTTTTTAGGTGACTCACAAGACTAATTTTTCTATGGTCGTGCTTTGCAAGACAAAAACATTTTGTGATTTATTTATTTTTTGCACAATGCATTTCTATGGGAAACCGCGCTTTGCAAGACGGAATTTTCACAATACGAAACGACTCGCGGAACAAAATTAATTTCGTCTTGCAAGGCACCACTGTACATATTTCTGTTGCTATTGACTCCCCCTGGTAGTTGAAGTAAAATGCAAATTCACTTCCTTTGCTCATCAGTTGTTTGACCTCCTAATTTTCATCTTCAGTCAGTGGCATTTGAAGAACGAAGCTCGGAAATGGGATATAGGTATTAGAAAGAAGAGTCCATATACCACTACTGTTTACCTCATTCAATTGTAAAAAATAGTTCCCTATGCCTACATTCAACCAATCAATGTGTGGTCCAGTAGATAATAACTGGACTTCAGCTCAAGTTCAGATCCCAGGTTAGGCATATAATAATTCTGGGTGGCCAAAGGAGTGACACTCACGATGAGATTCAGTTCCCTTCTGTAAAACAAGATATCAAAGACCTACCACATAGCAGAAAACTGTACATTGCTCCTGCTATTAAATAATAAATATAACAACACCTTATTCTTTCCCATTAATATTTATCTTTTAAAAGACAGTCTGAACAAAAATTGAGCATTTGAATTTTAACGATAGTTAAGTTAATTTTGTGGATGTGTGCCTAATCAGCCTACAGACATTTGATTTGTGAATGAGGGGGACAGGTGGTGTGAGCAATGACATAAATGAACTGAAAATCCACCCCCCCCTCCAGGAAACCAATTACTGGGAGTCTCAAAGGAGAAATTTTCATTCCCCTAATAAAAAGCTACAAGCACTACAAACTCTTATAATCCTAGTTACATGCTTAATATGATTACAGAGCTCCATATTGTCCTCTTCACACATACACACACAGACAAAGATGAGGATTGTGAAGCTCAAAATATCATGTAACAGCCTAGAGGAACAGGTGGACTATGACGAGGAGACATAAATCTTTTGTTAAGGTGTTTCTTCTGTAAATGTATACTAGCGTTGTCCCTGCTAACTACAACATTTAGACCACCTGTCTGCCGGCATTCCTGCTGCCCAATGATATGCTAGTTACAAGGTGAAACAGCTGATGATTGCTGCCTCTATAGAAAAATCTAATCCACTTTGGCTGTTTATCTGTTTGTCTGAAGCCATCTAAAAAGGAAAAAAAAAGATTAGTGCCATTTATCACCTGTTCTGGATTTGCCATGCTGTCTGTACATCAGTGTGGGTTACATTTAGCCACACTATTTAGTTTAGCGAGCCAATTTTTGGTCTGGTGATTAACTCTACCACCCATGACAGTTTCTATAGCACAGGAAGGAAGCATACAGTGCTGTTTTCATATGCTGACTTTCTCATAATTGTGGTGCTACCCTACTAAAATAAATACAATTGTTGAGATTCATTTCCTTACAATTTCCTAAAAGAGTTCTTTCATTGCAGATTTTCGCCTGTTAGTGGAGAGCTGATATGGCTAAAAAACTGTAAGTCTTGACCTTTCATTTAGAAGGCAAGTTATGATGATGAGTAAATTGCACTGAACTAAAATACCTGGCATTTCTTACAGCTATAGATGGTGAACCTGCTTCTTGCTAAATGCTAAATACTCACCACAATTTGGCACCATGCAGAAGACAAAAAGAAAGCAAAGGATCTGGATGAGGCCACGTAGAACTAACCAAGTTCCTGAAAATTAACTCTTGAAATGTTTTCAACCTACCACACCTAGTCACTTTGCTTACATCTGGATGTCTTATGCCAGGAACTGCCCCACACCTGACCTGGAAGTAGAGTCACTTATGGGATGGGGGGTGGAGAGCTGAGGGGGCAGCGATATCAGAGCTGTGCAGGCACACTGGTGGAGCCAATCTGCTGCTCCCACTGGTGTGAATACTCAGCACCAACATCCCCTTGCCTTCACCCCTCCCAGTAAGTGACTCCACTGCTAGGAAGTCATTACTCCTTGCCAGCCATTATAGTCAAACCTCGGCTCCCAAACGCCTCCATTTTGGAACGTTTCGGCTCCCAACGGAAGTAAACACTCTGGTTTTCGGATGTTTTTCGGAAGCCGAACATCCAACACGGCTTCCGCTTGAGTGCAGGAAGCTCTTGCAACCAATCAGAAGCCGCCTCGGTTGTCGAACATTTCAGAAGCTGAACAGGCTTCTGGAACGGATTACATTCAACAACCAAGGTTTGATTGTACTGTCTTACGCCTCAGGGGCCAAACTGCATGCAACAACAATCGTGTCGTCTGTCCTTCAATGAAAACTTTCCATTTCATTAAACATGTCTGCATTCTGCAGCAGCATGTAGAGAGCCCTTGACTTTAACAAGTGTGACATGAATGTGGTCTTTATCATTGAGCTGAGGGTTGACACAGATTCCTGAATTCAGCTGCCAGCATTATCAGGTCTTAAATTACCCATTTAAGAGAGAGGACAAGTAATGGTACATTCACTAAGAGCTTCTTTTTCCTCACAGTAAATTTCTGTAATATAATATCCTCAATTAGCCATTTCCAAGGATCAGAGGGAACACTGAATCCAGAGTAAGAGAGAATAAGTATTATTCGACTTTTCTTGCATCGGAAGGAAATTCCAAGAAATGCAGCACTTACAGTTTTACTCCATGCAAGCCCAGTGGTGTGATATTCTTTGATGTATGCCTGGAGTTCTGTCCAGATATTCAAGAATGACTTCACCCAATCAACATGGCGCAAATCACTGTAACATAATGGAAAATACTTGTGCATGCATTAAACATTTTGGGGAGCAACCCTTCGAACCCTGGGATCACGGGCCCAACAGAATATTGCAGATGCTGCACAGAAGGAGGTATTCCAGCAGAAAAGGGGGTCCACCTTCAGAAGTCTCCTCGGTGAAGCTGCGGAAACCTCAACAGCCACCCGTCCCCTACCATCAGTTCTTCAACAGTGGTGAAGGGAGAGTTTGGAAGGCAGGTTGAGGGAGCCTGTTCCCCATACATATTCCTGACGAGGGAAGGAAAATACACTAGTGGAACCCGCATATTTATTTCTCCTCCAGCCTCCTCACTCTTCCTGGCTGGAATGTGGTTGCATTAGTTTCATAGGCTGTACTGGATAGCACATGTAACATTGCTAGTGGTGAGTTAAAGCAGAGACTGCGGCATCTGCCTGGAACATGTCCCCATCATCGTGCATGAATCGACTCCTTGTCATTGGCTTCATATACCAATATACCAATGTTATGCTAACATAGCTAGAGCATAAGGGATCCGCCAGCATAGCTAGGACCATAGGAGTGTGCAGCCATTGAAAAAAGGGCCTGGAGGCTATGAAATCTTCAGTTGAGTTAGGACAATAAAATAATACAGCATTACTGTATAAGCATCTCTCTGAGGACTTCCTGCATTCTTGTAATACACGTTAGGTAGCAGCTTGCTGGTTATGCATTTTTCTGCTGTTTTACAGCTCCTTAGAGCAGGATTAACATTTGTGAAATGATGTGAATAAATACACATTTTTAAGTGGCTCTTATCTGAAGTTATTGCATTGCTAAATTTAGAACACAATATTGGTTATATTGTACACAACACATCTTTCTTTCTTTTTTCACATAAATATAGTTTTATTGATTTCCAGTATATTAACAATTATGAAAAAGAAAAGAAAAATATACAAAAACGAAAACCCTACCCACCCACCCCACCTCCAGGATGGATAAATCTAGTTAATTCTGCCCATATCCAATCTGTGATTTTGGGAGACAACACATATTTCTCAAATACTTTTGTAGTAGATTCAAAATAATACGATACTCTTTAGAATTTGATAAAACTGGTTCTGAAATATCACCAGAGAAATGTAGCAAAAAAAATTTTTTTAGTAACTTACCTATGCTTGTAGTCTTTTAATACCCTGTTTGTATAAAAGGTAGCAGCATCATTCATCTCCTTGACGTAAGGCCCTGGCTTAGGAGACTAAGGAAAGGTACAGGATCATCACGTAAATGATGCAAGAGTGGAGAAAGAGAAAGAGGATGTAAAATCAAAAGGCAAAACTTCCCTGCATTTTAGAATGTAAACATGAAGATTTTTAAACATAGGGAGGGGGAGAAGACTCAACTTGAATTTAACATTAGCTGGGCACAGCATGTCAAAAATAAGGTTATTTTTTAAAAAAGAAAAATATAAAATTCAAAACTCACCACAGTTATCCACCCAAGAGCTGGAATGCTTTCACTGACTGCTGACAGATGATTAAACATTTTACTTCCTCGATTTCTCTCCCTGAACATCTGAATTTCCTGGATCTTGTCTGATATTGGTTTTAAAAGAATGGTCACTTCACTCTGCAATATTAAAAAGAAGAAGTAGTGGTGTTATTACTGCTGACAGAACAGGAGCACACTGGATCTGCAGAGAGGAGGAGTCAGAAAGTTGTACAACTAGCCCAAGTTGACGAGGTGGGGCACTGGCGAATGGTCTCCGGGTCCAGAGGTTCCACTATTGCCTGTGGCTTGGTCAGGCTGCACATTTCTCAGGCACTTCTTGGCTCCAGCTGTTCTGCTGCTTTCTGATAAAGATTTAAGTGCCATTGCTGCTGCACTTAGGCTTGCATCAAATTCATGAAGGAGCATCCAGACAACCCTAGTTCAATGTTTCCAGCCATGGTGATACCTCTTGGCACTGAGGAGGCTTCCACTTTGGGGGAGACAACTGAGAACAAGCCTGGTGCTAACCCAGCTCTGACTCTACCCCCATCTCCAAGGATGTGATGATGACAGCGGATGAGCCTTGTGTAGCCAGCCTGTTCAAAGGCAGGTCCAGTCCTTAGGCTACAGGACACTCGCTGTGCAAATAGTGGTGCCAACCCCTTACTTCAAAAGGAAGGTGCAAGCAATGTGTCATTTGTTGGGTCAACATCTTAGCCAGTGCTTAACCATGTATTCTTGCCTCTTGTGTACCTGTTGAACCTTGTTTTGTTTAGTTTGCCTTATGTTCCACTCAGATTTGAGCACTGAAGCCTTGGAGAAACCTGGAGCAGGGAGTGTCTAGCAGTGAGGGTCAGGACACAGAATATCAGAGGAAATTCCATAGCAGAAAATAACCTTGCACTTACACATTGTTGAGTGAGAAGTTTTCATCCTGAATCACACAGGCCAAATCTAGATAATTATTTTTTTAAAACTGAGATTTATTTCCAATCACATGTCTGATTGCTTAACTCTCTATGGCAGACTCTAAACCGTGGAACTCCCTCCCCACAGAGATGTACCTGCAGCCTTCATTATACAGTGGAACCCCGGGTTATGCACACAATCTGTTCCGGGTCGCCGTGCGTAAAACGGGCGTGTGTATCCCACGCACACACAAAAAAAAAACCTCGAAAACCCGGAAGTAGCACGATTTGAACGCTTCTGCGCTTGCGCAAAGTGCGCAGAAGCGTTCTGCGTATCTGGGGGTCACGCACACTCTGGAAACACTTCCGGGTTGCAGGCGTTCTTAACCTGAACATACGCAACATGGAGCATGCGCAAACCAGGGTATGACTGTACAGGACTCTTGGATAGCTCAGTCAGTAGAGCATGGGACTCTTAATCTCAGGGTTGTGGTTTTGGGCCCCTTGTTGGACAAAAGATTCCTACATTGAGGGGGTTTGACTAGATGACCCTCATGGTCGCTTCCATCTCTACAGTTATATGATTCCTGGCAAATGCTGCTCTTTACCCTGGCTTGAGGTATGTATATATTAGGACCTACCTTATTTTGGTGACTGTAAATTGTTTTTAATATTATGCTTTTGTAACTCAACCTTTGGGTGAAGGGCAGGTAATTAATAACAACAACAACAATAATAATTCATAACATATAGTTTAAAGCAGTAGGATTTGTTCTGATTCCATTTCTTTGCAGTGTGCCACTTCTATGGACTATGAACACAACAAACACACTTCATTGTGATTTACGTTTCTTCTGTTTTGAGAATCCTGAGTTTTGAATATAGAATATGTGTATTAATGACAGGTATGTCCATCTACAGAATTTCAGCGTCAGACCAGCTGGGCTATTGACAGCTATGAACAACACATTTTTAAATGAGGGGGTTTTTTTTGTTTGTTTTTAAACCATTTGTATTTTCAGCAGCATCTGTTACTAATCTTACTATCTGTAGTTGTGCCTCTTGGCAAGAAGCCAACTTCTCCCTGTGCAGATACTTCTGGAAGCTAGTTTTAGGATTTGTATTTGCATTTTAAAAAATAATATGATAATAGGAATTGATCAGAGGTTGCTTATAATGCTCTATAGTCTATATATCACAATTCAACTGACTTGTATGGGATTATTGGAAGCAACTATACTGTAATTGGGGAGGCAGGAGGAAAGGGGCTTCCTCACCCCTTATGTTCTTCTACTCTAGGGTAGACCATGCTGGCTTGGGATTATGAGAGTGGCAGTCCACAGCATCCAACAAGCATCACATAGGTTACCCTTCTTATAAACTTATTGCATCTGATCAGTTTTCAAGCTACCAATGCTCTATTAGGGCTAGTGCAATAGAAAACAGTAAAAGGCAAGTCAGGTATGCAGTAACATTTCTCAAGCTACATTTTTATGATAGGTGCTGTGATGAATATGATATAACATGTTTGGGTGCAGCTTCAAGGTATTATTCTCAATATATTGTACAAATTTCTACTACTGTTTAGAAAAATAATATTTTGGGTCACAAAGATGAAGTTTCAAGGGTCAGAATTAAAACAGCTGCATTGACTGATCTTCAGAAAACTGGAATCAGTGGCAAACCTGGAAACCTGCATGTACAACTATGTTACAAAATGCTTTTAACTTGTAGAGAAGTCTGGATTCTAGCAGAAATCTCGAATTATCTTAATTAGTTAGAAAAGATCCTAAATGCTTTATATAGATAACTCTCCACTCTTATTTCCTGACTTTAAATTACAACTTACAGCACTTTTAATATTTGATATGAAGAAATCAGAAATGAATTCCAAATAACTGAAACGAGTTTCAGAAACAATCACGGCTTTCTAAAAGGTGATTCTGCAGGCAACAGCCACTAGCTGGTATCCATAAGCTCTAATATCAGAGGGTGCTCTTGTCATGTGATCATTTCCACTTCACATACAAATATAGAACATGACCATAAAAAGTAACATAACATTCACCCTGGTAAGTAATTTATTGTAGTTGATGTAGGATTGGCATGCCAGCTGGAACGATCTTCTCCGCTCTTGCTATTTTTGCATATACAGAAAGAAAAGTGCTTCAAGAAGGAATAAAATGTAAACTTAACTGCTGAAAGCAAATCTAAACTGCACTGAAGGGACACTTGGTTGTGATTTGCTAGGTACAGATACTGAAGAAATCTCTAAAATTTGTGACCCAATGAAATAGGGGGGGGGGGGTAATCCCAGATACCGTATTTTTTGCTTTCCCTTTTGTGTCAGTCATAGTGTAACGTGGTTTCAGCAACACCCTTTCCATTTTGTTCCTGAGTTCACTTGCTTCTTAAGGCAGAGGACAGACATTCCCCTCCACCCCATTTCCTCTTTTAAAATAAGACATCCCTGTGTCCAACCCAGCAGGAACTCAGCAAATCCCCTCAGTCTCTACAATGCTGTTTCTGAATTATCTGAAAAGCTACTATGCTGTGATCACAGCTAGCCAGCTCATTCACAGCTTTACATTACTAAAGCAAACCGTCTAGACAGCAGAATGACACAATTACTTGCTTTTCTGCAGCACTTAGATGCTGTCACCTTCATTCGCTTTTCTCTGCTCTGTGAGTTCTAGTAAACTAATGGTTGGCTTTCCTGTTTGGATTTCACACTGACTGCATAGTTTTAGGTTATAAGCAGAGGCAAACACAGATGACATTGCAAACAAAGTTAAAGAGGAGCCTCTTTTCTTCTCTCTTCTGGACCATTCTGTGCACATCAGGTTGCTGTAATGGCCAGGGCTTTTTTTCAGCCAAAACTCGCTGGAATTCAGAGCTGGCACCTCTCAGGTGGGTGCCATTGCCACTAAAAGAGAACAAGGGAGGTGTTCGTGGTGAGTTCCAGCACCTCTTTTTCTACACAAATAGCAATGGTAATACTGTAGGAAGCTAGGGTTGCCATATGAACTCTACAGTTGACAACTACACTGATATATTTGTATAAGACCCCAAACAACCTTTGTTGTATGTCCTTGAGTTCAGGATATGTCAAAGCAAACACGTTTTGGTTATTTGTGGCAAGTTTTCTTTTTTCCTTTTTAATTATTACATGTCTGTTTTGAACTTTCCTCCTAAAGGAGCCCAGGGGTGGTTTGCCTATTTTGTGTCAATTAAAAACAGGTCACATGTCCTTGACATCTGCACAGCACTCATAAATGATTGGTGTGAACAATCAGAAGTAACTTCACTGGCTCAGAAAAGTTTGGAAAGGTCAATAAGGCATTTATTCAGTGCCATCCAACTAAAAAAAAAGCCACCTCTCCCACATCTCTCTTACCTCCTGAGGTTCTTGATACTGCGATGCCAACAGTAGATATGCTCTCTGTGCTTGGAAAGCTGCGCGGATCATTTCTGCCTGGAAAAAAGGGTGACAAACCGAGTTATGAGTATTTAAAATATGTAAACACTAAACACTTTCACTTGTGATTATTATTTTTTTAGGACATTAATGGCTTCAAAAAGAAAGCTATCCAAATCCACATTGATTTGTAAATTCCAGTTATCTAAATCCATATTATGGTATTATTTATTATTATTGTGTTACTCTAATTTCACACTGTTCCATTTATATAATTTTATTTGCAGCTCTTCACATAGATTAGTCAGTATTACAGCAGCAAGTAAGGCAGGCTAGTATGAGCCTCACAACGGATGGAGGTGCAGATTTAATATTTCAGGAGTACCGGGTGACTGCAACGAGTAAGCCTGTCTGAAATAGCAGAACTATGTTTCAGAGGATGATGGCTTCTTCCATGCCATCTGTACCATCCCAGTTCTCAGCTTCCTGGGTCGTGCTATATTCGCAATTAAGGAAACATGGGAGTGATAATTGACAGAATGCAGAAAAGGGAAAGAGGCATTTTGGAGACTATATTTTACTCCTTGCTGTGACACATGCCAATATGTGTGGTGATGCATTTACACTGCAGATTCCACCTGACAACCCCATAGGCTTGAGTAGTGATCACAGTGGGTTGCTGTATACTGCAGGCTCATCTGATGCCACTCAAGCAACAGAAAACAAGGTGTGTAGATAAGGACACTGCCATTATTTCACATACAGTCTCAAAGGACAATGGTTTTTTCTATCCTATTTTGTACCTGCAGCAGGAATGATTTGCAATCAACAGTGGTTCATGGAGACTATCATAGGAGACTGTAAAACATAGGAATTTAAAATCCATCCCCTTATAGCAGATATGGGGAGCCTTTGGGCCTCCAGGAGTCGCTGGACAAAAACTCCCATCAACCCTGGCCATTGGCCATGGACAAAAACTCCCACCATGCTTGCTAGAACTAGTAGTTATTGTAGTTCCACAACATCTGCCTTAGAATATTCAATGTGGTCCATTGAAGCATCACTTGAACAACACCAAGCCCCAAGAATTAGGAATTTTTCTTCTCAATCGCAACATTTTGCTTCACATTATGTTCTTTTGTGGGCTTTCAAAAGACCTTTTGCACCATTCTCTCCCCCCCACCCTCCATTGTATACGGCCCTACAATGGAAACTGCACTCTCTAACGGTTACTTTCAAACACCAGAAAATGCTCCTCACAAAAGTGCAGATACAAAGTCCTTTCTCTTCTGGGATAATGACATCATGCCCTGACTCAACTGTTAGCAATGTGTCCAGCCTTTGGATGCAGCCAGATCAATATGGGCACACATGTGAGCAGACTGCTTTGCTGATGGATCATGAAGTTGCCAAATAATGGCAGCAACAGTGAAGCAAGATCAATTGTGACAATGTTCTCCGGCACATTAGCAGCTTAGTTACTAATTTAGAACTGTGGATTTATATTGATTTTACTCTTTATATAAAAACAATAAACAATTGCATTGATCTTGCTATTCATAGAATTGTTTATGAAAACAACAGTCACTGTAAATCATCAAAACCAGCAGCAATTATGCCTAAGAACTGGCCTTACAATGGAGGTAAGCACACCACATACAACGAATTGCGTTTAAACTGTGTGGATAGCTCAGTTGGTTGTGTGGTGCTGTTAATACCAAGGTTGTAGGTTCATTCCCCGTATGGGACAGCTGCGTATTCCTGCATTGGAAGGGGTTGGACTAGATGATCCTCAGGATCCCTTCCAACTCTACAATTCCATGATCGAAAGGACATTCAATGAAGCTGAATGTTGGAAGATTTAGAACAGGCCAAAGAAAGGACTTATTCACACATTGCAGTTAAACTATGGAATTTGCTCCCACAAGCAGCAGTGATGGCCACCAACTTGGATGGTTCATTAGACAAATCCATTGAGGATAAATAAGGCTTTGAGTGGCTTTGAACTCTGATAGCTATGCTCTGCATCCACAGATGGAGGCAGTATGCTTCTGAATACTAGTGTTCTTATTATGCTCATGGAACAGCAGCAGACATTTCTTATAGATATTTGTCTTTCTTAACAAAAACATATACAAAGCATTCTTTCAAAAGCCTCCAAACATTAGTTCAAATGGAGCCCTTGCTTACTTCTATTTGTGCTGATACTCTAGCATTAACGCAGTGTTCCTTGACAACGCATAATTTAAGGATTTCTTGTGAGTTTCACACATATTACTATCCTAGTCACTCAGGTATGCGAGGGTTTTCTAGGCAACAGGTGTCTTCTGAAACCAAATACAGCCTTCTTTCCAACTCTCTGTGTGAACAAGACAGCAGCTGCAATCATAATGTACAGGACACATGGTCTATAAGATGTGTAGAAGAAAAACTTTCATTGTCCGACTTGCTGGAGCAGCACCAAATCTTGTAGCCTCTATTTCACAATGCAGATTACGACAGTAAACTCTCAGAAAAAGTTAACTAAGCCAAATGCATACAGTATGACGCTTGGAAAGTATCTATTATAATTATCTGTTTATAAATAATAAACATTTTATCATTAGTATTCATTTTATTTTGTTTAAATGAATTATTTCCCCCTTAATAACAAACATTAGCAAACATGCACATGTATACTTTTATATTAATACTCATCAACAGAGACCTGGATTCTAGTCCCTACTCAACAACAAAGCTTACTGAGTGACCTTGGACTAGGTAATCAACTTTTCTAAGCCACCTCACAGGGTTGTTGCTAGGATAAAAGGGTTGAAGAAATGTTAAACTGCCCCATGTTCATTGGAGGAAGGGTGAGAGATTAAAAAAAAATGTTAACAACAATAATACATAATAACTGAGGTACTCTCTTGTAATGAATACAACAGTGTGTGTGTGTGTGTGTGTGTGTATATATGTATGTATAATCAAGAGGATCTTCACCCATGTTGAACTAATGTGTTCAATTACTTTGCCAATGAATTGTAAACGAGGAAACTACATTCCAGAGGCACAATTCAACTAAAATTATTCACTTTTAGGTGTTACTGTTTTCAATTAGAGTGTTACGTATGTGTCATTGAAATCCCTGGAAGTTAAAAGTGCTTTATGTTGATATGCTCACACCCCAATTGTTTCTAACAGCCAAAATGAGCCATTCATTGCTTGCCTTTCTCTATTAACTTTCTTACCCTAGACGTGGTTCACATCTGGATATCATAAGCCTAGTTCTATTTTACAGAATGTCAACTATGCCTATGTAATAATGAGGCTACTAGAATGAACGTAAGAAAAACTTCATTCTCCAGTGGCTAGATTTATATTGAAATTATACAGGGGTGTAGCAAGGGGGCGGGGGGCCCCGGTAGCGCCTGGGGGGTGACACTCGGGGCGGGCCCCCGCCCCCTGCAATCCCTGCCTCCAGCCAACGGCGAAAAAAGCCGCTGAAAGAGGGGGCTTTCCCCCTTTCAGGGGCTTTTTTCGCTTCTCCGCTCACTGAGGTGGCGGGAAATGGAGAGGGGCGGGCCAGCGAGGAGGGGTGTCACCCCCCTCGCTGGCCCAACCCCTCTCCATGCCGCAGGACGGCTCCGCTTAGGGAGCGCAGCAGCAGAAAAACCCGCTGCGCTTCGTGAGCGAAGCTCATGGGGAAAGGAGAGGGGCGGGTCAGCTGGCCCAGGCGGAGGCGTCGCTCCATGCGCATGTGTCATGACATCATGCGCACTGAGTGACGCCCCGCCCCCAGGGGTGCCACTTGGTTTGCCGCCCCCGGCAGCCCAGCAGCTAGCTACGCCCCTGAAATTATAACAATAGCAAGTCATTCATTATAGTTCAACCTTAAATCTGCAGCGGTTCTCACAATTTCCTGAGGGAAGCTTTATATTGTAAGTGGATTCACACTATCTGTGCAAACACAGATATATTGTTTCTGAATAAAGTTCCCTCCCAGTCAACATGTCAACATGTCAACATGAGATGTGCTGTAACCACATCATAGATGCAACTATAAATTTAATAAATAATAATAACAACAACAACAGCCTAATAATCTGAAAAAAGATATACTTGTTTTTAGTCATCATGGAGAAAGACTTCTAATCATATATAAATAGTACCCGTGTAGGGTTGATAATGGATCACACCCTACCTGTGAGATGTGTAAATCCATTCTTTGTACTGGGGGTGGGGAGAGAAACATGTTAGGACCTTGAATGTGAGTGTCGTATGGAGAGAAAATTCGCTTTTTCTGCTACTTCTTTCCTCCACAAGCCCTAAGCCCCAGGTTGCTGTTTCCATCTTGGCTGTAAATTCTGAAGGAGCTGCTCCCTGCTCTATAGGCCTTTTTCTGCCTGGCCTGGGAGAGTGGGACCCTGACTGACTCCAACTACAAAAGCTGAGGCTGCTGAAGAGGCCAAATATCATCTTGGCTGTGAGTCATAGAAAACCAGCTCTGGCTCATGCAAGTCGGAGAGGCGCAGGGGGAGTCTCGTTCAGCTGCTCAGCTGAGGCCTTCTCTTGTCTCATCTGAGCAGCCTCAACAAGCCTCTGACTGGTGAGGAGACCCCCCCCACACACACACACGGATATATCCTCTTTGGGCTCTGGGGTGGGTCTTCTGAGGGAAGTGCATGCTGGCCCCTTTTTTTCTGGAAAAAGCACTGGTTATTTCTAAATCTACAACTATGCATTTACATTAGTGTAAACTAATTCTGTATGTTTTAATCCCTTTTTTGGCAATGTGTCAGTGGCTAACCAACAAAGGTCAGCAATCAAACTTTAGAATCTTTCTGGATTTCTTTTAACTGAGGATTCCCCACCTGTAGCCTGAATGGCTGCAGCACAGTCTACCATCTCTGGCTCCTACCACCTCATTATTCCGCCTGTGTGGAGCAGATCTAATGCTGCCTACGTTACCCAGTGTGTTGAGGGACTGCCTGCTTTGTAGTAACTTTTTTCTCCAATGTAACCTTTACAGAAGCGTGGGAGGAAGTAAGATCCATCACAGATGCTGGCCTCACAATGTATGCTGGGGGAGTTGAAATGGAAAAGATCTCTATTTCAAGTTTCATATCAGTTAACTGTTAAATTCTTAACTTGCGCATTGTTTTATTATTATCTTTTAATCCTGCCTTTCCTTCAAGGAGCTCACAGTGGCACACATGCTTCTCCCAATCCCTAATTTATCCTCACAGCCCCTCTTGTAAAGTAGGATAGGCTGAGAAATGCTGGCTTGGTTTATGGCAGAGTGGGAATTTGAACCTGGGTCTTCCTGATGAAAAGCACAAACCAAAGTCTAAGCTTTGTACAATAAGCATGACTGTAAATTATTATTGTTTCCGCTAATAGCAAACTCTGGTAGCTGAGTGTTGACAAGATTGGAGCCAAAACAGGGCCACCAAAAAGACAACCAAGAAGGAGCAGCTGTTCTGGTGATCCTTGAAGTATGCACAAGTACGAACCTCCATAGGAGACAAAACCCATAAAAAAGAACAGCCAGATGAGGAAGGACTCAGCATGCTCTATGACCTTGAAGGAACACAGAATGTTGAGGATCAGTTGCTACGGGCATGTAAAAAAACATGAAAGGCAAGGGATGACCTGCTTAAGTCCCTTACATCTTACTGATGTCCAAACTTTTTTGAAAGAGGGCCAGATTTGATGAAGTGAAGGGCCGTGAGGGCCGACCAAAGGGCCGACCAAAGTTGTTAACCTTTTTTATGATTGAAATTATTGAGGGTTTTTTTTAGGATTTTACCCCCGGAAATAAACTGCCACGGGGGCAGGATTAAACCGACTGGCGGGCTGGATTAGGCCCCCGAAACGGACTTTGGACATGCCTGCCTTACAGTATCCTGGGTTGCTGGATATAACTGGATTACTGAACAGCAGCACTCCTGTTGGGTGAGGAAATATTGCAACCTTTCATTTCTCTGAAATCCACTCGGGGGCCCAGTGCATGAGCTGTTGGCATCCGTCCGTCTCCAGAAACAATGGGGGTGGCTCATTAAGCTGCACAGCTGAGGCGAGGAAAGAGCAGAGGTTCTACCCCTTCCCTGTGACCTCTAACACCTCAGTGCATGACTACCTATATAGAACCATCAAGTATTTTCTTTGTGGTTTTCAGTTTGGTGACATGGTGCAACAGCTTTCTTCCAATGGGAAAGCACTGCTGTTTCAACAACTGACTCCTAAAACTCCATTTCAAAGCAGTTCCCCTTAAAGTTCAAGTGGCAGAGGGTCTCAAGAACCAACCAGCCAGTGTCCGTAGTATACTTTGTGACCCATGACACATCTCTCTATCTTTCTGCCAGGCAAGCATCACCGTGCATACTTTAAGGTAGATTTCTTAAGATAGTGATTAAAATAATAACAATTAAAGGTTCATTACTTCCCTGCTACACCTACATTTAAACCTAAAAAAAAAATCCAGACACCAGGAAAAGAATACTCCTCCTTGCATAGGGCTGCCATTTCTTCATCCTTTTCACTTTTAAAATTTTGTTTTCTTTAGCTTTATGTCCTTGCCATAGACAGCCACATCTACTGGGGGGGGGGGACAAAACAAATTCAAGCGGGACTTGGATTTGCCTTGTAGTTTATAACCTTCTGTGTAACAAGGCTGCTTCCCCATTCATCACAAAGAGATGGGAAATGTCATGAAACATATACAATCCATTGGGCATAAGTGATTAACTTTGACTGACTGAATTGTGCCCTTTACTTATAGATAAAACAAGGCATCAGTAACATTATGCCATATTCTGGAAATAAGACAGTGGCAATAAACAAAAATAAAAGTCTTTATGGGAGTGCAGGATTTACTGTAGTTACTGAAATCAAGAGGACTATTTATCATTTCAGATGTGCCTCAATTATGTTATTGACAAACAAGTCTGATCCATTATGTTTGAGATTCTCATTTCTGTTCTCCTCCCAAAAAATAATGATAAAGAATCAACCCATTTTGTGAGCACAGGGCATCCAATTTCCTCACCAAACTTGCCTACGACGTAAGACAGATGTGTGTGAGAGAGGGGGGGGGGAAGAGAGTGTACCTTGTTTCGCTTCTCTTGCAATGGAACAAGAATGTCAAGGATGCTAAATGAGCTACAGCACACCATCTTCAGTAAACTCAGCATGGGTTGCCAATGTGGTACCGTTCTGATGTTTGCTGCAAGTCAGAGTCTAATAACTGGAGGGCATCACATTGGCTGCTTCTGCACTACATATTTAAGAGATTCTAGAAAAATGCATGTCCTTCACCCATGCTATACTTATTTAAAATTCAGCACACCTCAGCACTCTCATGATCTATGGGCATGCCCACAACCAAGGAGATGTGAAAGGTACAGCATGTTTTCTGATTATATGTTATGTAAACCTCTTAGAGGTGTGTGTGTGTGTGTGTGTGTGTGTGTACATTAAGTAGTATATAATCATTATAAATAAAGTTATTAATGTTCTATCATTCCATTTATGTCTGACATTTGAGTGTGAGGCTGGATACTTAAGTAGCAAAAACAGTAGCAGAAGGAGGTATCAATGAGCAAGCCAGGTGAGAGGCCACAGAAAGACAAAGAAGTGCTCAGGCTAGGGGTTTCATCCTTTGAAAACCACAGTCTTCAGGCTGGGGGCAGGGTGGAGCTTACAAGATGGGGATCTGAGGAACAGACTCATAAGGCCTCAGTTCACCTGCAACCACTAAATTGGACCAGACAGCAATCGGGTTGTTCACAGATTGCCGGATGTTCTGATTCAGGGGTAAAGGGTGTGTTTTCCAGGGGAAAGCTGTGGGACAAACACAAAACACCTCAGATCTATAACTAGAAAGAATGATACAAGGGGAAAACTGCTTGGACAAAGGCAAAGCATGGAATAGCCCTAAGCTGCTAATCATGGTGCTATCCATGGTGCTGAAACTACTGGTTTCCCTCGACCCCATGAGTTTCTGATATGTAAGGGTCAGAGCAGCATGGCTTACTGAACTGAACAATGAATAGGAGCATATCGCCCCTTTTTGTTGCAGCTGCAACTTATTCAACACTAACCTCTAACTTGGTGATATGCATTGTTCAGCAAAGTTCTATATTTTTGTCATTTTATATAATAATACTTTCCTACCTATGGTTTATTCCTACATTGTGAACTTTTATTCATGTTTTTATATTATAGTATTTTTTTAAACAAACAAATGTGGAATATACTTCTGACTTAGCAAAACAACGATCCCAAATTATTTTTTTAAAAAAGAGGATCTTAAGTCCAAACAACCTTTTGGTTCTAAATGTATGTTCAATAATAAGAACAGTAAGGGTTGCATCAAACTACGGAAGACTAGACTCACTTAAATTAATGTGCCTAAGTTAGTTATGCTTCAATGGGTCTACTAGCATTGGCTACAGCCCTATGTTTCTGACAGCTATTAGCAGTGTGGGAGAAATAGTAAGATTTTGGGCTCAGCCATTGCCATAGGAATAAATGTATAAACGATAAATACTACAACAGATGTATTTGCTTATGGAGCCAGACTTGTATTTATTTTTATTTTTATTTTTTTGAGAAAATCACAGTTGCAGTATACAATCAGACAGTAAAAAGAGAAATACTTACATGTGTCTTCACATCACCATCAAGGATCTTGCTATTTCTTAGAAACTCAGCTACACTCCCCTTTATGATCCTATCAAAGGCTTCGACGTACGGTGCTACATCTGCAGGAGAACAGAACTTCACTAGACCTGGCTGAGAAGGTTTATACATTTTGAATGCTTTTACATCTAAGATTAAAATGCAACACGACTGGAAGATGTTTCATAGAAGCATTTCTACATCAGAAACCGATATAGCAGCATGTGACTTGAGCGTCATTCATTTTATTAAATTTAGTTAGGTATTAGCTTTATTTCCTGCCCTTCCTCCCAAAGAAGCTTAGGGTGGAGAAAAGAAAGCAATAAAATAAAAACAAAAACATATTTAAAACAATTCCAATACAGATGCAGACTAGGAAAGACCAACTACTTAGGCCTTTTGCCCTTGAACAGTTTCTATGCCAGCTAATCATTATAAGAGCTACTATTTAAGAACTGGCACCTGAGTTTGTTTTTTCCCTCTTCCCTCCATGGCCCTTTGCCATTGTGTGTCATTTTTTCAGATAGTAAGTCTGTAGGCAGGGCCTGTCTTGTTTTAACTGACTGTATGTAAGCTACTATGGGAGTCACTTTGGCTGTGAAGAGCAGGGTACAAATGTGCTAAACAAACAAACAACCATAACGTGCATGAAATTAGACAGGTGTCCTTTTGGGCTTTTCTCATAATGGAGTATTAGATTAATAGCCATGAGTACTGTCTTGAGTGAACTGTATTTGAATGCTAACATGTGTGATCCAGTGTAAAACAGAAAGCATTTTGAGAGGGTAAAATATTTATTTGTTTGTTTGTCTAAATTTATATGCCACCCTATATCTGCAGGTCTGAGGGTGGTTCACAGAATAAAATGAGACTTATAAAACCACAAAATACATAATCAAAATCAAAATAACAACCCAACAACCCCCAACACATTTTAAAAGGGAATAGGATGCCTATTATTATTATTATTATTATTATTATTATTATTATTTTCATCTGAAGATCACAGGGTGGCTTACAATATAAAAACACAAATGACAATAACCAATGACTTCCCGTTCTTTTCACTTGCAGACTCTCAATATTACCTGTGAATAGGCTGTCTTTTTATCATTCTTTCTCTCTCCCACCTTTAAGCTTAAAGAATTTCTGGGCTTCCATCCATCTGACAAATGCATGTGCTCGCACAGCCTTTCCTTGCATAATGCTCCTCTATAGGTATTTCATGTTGAACAAAACCATTTTTTGCGTTTTGTTTCTTTCTTTTCAAGCAAATGCCAGGCTTCACGGTGAGTTCAAATGGTAGCTACCAACTCTGCTTCCCACTTTCAGGATTAACTTCTTGATTTATATGACAGCATGTTTTAGATTCTGATAAACCACTCTGTGGTTCTGCAATTAAATCCTGCTTTGACTCAAGTCAGAGAGAGAAGATGCTGTATTTCATCAAATCCTTGGGAAACAGAATGAGGTAAACCAAAGAGGATAATTTGGTGGTTGGAGCTGTATGCCGGTTTGTGAAAAAATGACCACACATATACGAGGCAAGGTCACAGAAAACAAGGATATTGAGCAGTTCCAAAAATGTCATAAACATTTCTCCTTCTTGGCCTTCTCTTTCTCGCTGCTGACCGCGTTCTCTTTTCCCCTCTTTGCTTTCCTCTTCTTTCTTAATAGATACTGCCACTTTTTCGTCTCCTCTTCGTTCTTTTGCTTCTTTGACATTTTTCTGCCATTAATTCCCACTTCTGCTTTAGCACGGTGGAGTGTCTTTGGCATAAGTCCAGCATGTTGGATGCCCGAATGCACTACATGTAGTAAGCTTAGGCCCAATATCTTGAGAAAGAGGTTAACAGGGTGGTTTTATCAGTTACAACAAGTTTTCCACTGAAGGTTCTTCAGCTAGTCAGGCTCCACCCCCTCACCCCCCCTTTCCCAGGATTATCTCTAAACTCACATCCCAATGCTTCTTGTGAGGAAATGTCTCTAAATTACTACAGTCACTATACTGTGTAGACTTGTGTTTTCTTTTCTTCTGTTTTTCCTTTGGCTTGCTGAGCAGAACTCTTTTTCCTCTTTGAGTTTTCATGCCTCTTCTTGTTGTCAATCTGTTCTTCACTGCTTCCAGTTTCCCAATCATCTCAGTTGTCTCCTTATTTTTGTTAAAATTTCATTTCTATGTCTTCTTCCTTCTTCGGGTAAAGTGACTGAAGAAGAAATGTACTTTTGTATGGCTAAAATATTATTATTATTATTATTATTATTAAATTTACATATTGGAGGTTTCAGGGCAGTTCACAGAACATAATCAAAATATAAAACCAAAAGAACTAAGGTAGAATTTTAATACATTTTGGGGAAAGACTGGTAAGCCAGATCCTTGACATCTGGAGATGCCTGGTAGAATATGAAGATAGCCAAACCTCCACAAGTTTGTGGCACTGGCAGGTTAAAAACAACACAGTCCCAGTGGAGAATCCCCTACCCACCAAATTCTGGCTTCATAAGAGGGATTTGCCTCAGGATGGGAAGAAGGAAGGAAAAGGTTAAATTCTACCACTCCATGCCTGCTGTGATTCTAGTAATGATCACCCCCTCCAGCTATGTGCATGTAATGATGCCAGTGCATTATTTAAAGGCTGTGTGTTAAATAAACATATGCTAATATATCTAATTTGGTTCTGAGAGGTATGAGTGCTGGATTGCAGCAGTGAGACTGTGACTTGTGCAATTTCGGGGGAGCTGCATGGGCAATAGTCAGAACACGAGGTCTGTTAGGAAATGCTAAAAGCTCTCAGGCCTGGACCTAAACCCAGGGTTACTTCCAGATTATTTCTTGCATCTCCCCTTCAAAAAGCGAACAAAGACATTTTGATACATTCATCTGTGCATTCACAAACTGTTATGATAAGGCAAATGAATGAATGCTGTGAAAAATACAGAATCATATCAATGTGTGTGCAGATAGTTATACAGTAATAACTTTTGAACCAATGTATTGCTGTGATAAGTCAGAATAAGCAAAACAAATAAAAGTAAATAATAATGAGGTTTATATTTGTATGCAGCATTAAATATATACAGAACACACTGTACAGAACAAATCCCAGGAAGTTGGAAAACAGAACCAGCATCTCTTCTGCAAATTTATGTCTGATTCAGCAGTCATTCATTATAAAAAACACACACACACAATCGAAAAAGTAACACTGAAAGATCAATAGACACTTGAAACACTGGGCTGTATCGAATGGTGTACCTCATGCTGACAGAAGACTCTTTGATCTAGTGGAGACTTCTGTCAATGGACTGGGGAGGCCATTTTTCCAAATTCCCTCTCCCATCCCACAGCCCCCATGGTGATCCAATGGGTTCCCCCGTATCAGATTTTGGAGCTGCCTGGAGACCACTGGAGGAGAGGGTACCATCAAAAATTGCCTGCCTTTCTATTCCACTGATTGATGTCTCTACTAACTCAAAGAGCCTTCCGTTAGTACGAGGGACACTGCTAAATGCAATCCATCGACAACACATTCAATAGAAAAATCTTTTCCGTGGTCCATTAAATTATAATTATAATTAAAGCTGACATCGGCCATTTTCTGTCTGAGCACACAAAATATTCCTTATTGCTAATTTAAGAGCTGGGTGGGGGCGGTTGGGAATCATCCAGCTTCTTTTAGAACAAACGCTACCAGCACGTGGCATTTAATAGTTCAGTTCCTATTCCTAACATTCGAAATTATGAATAAGGCTTCTTGAAAGACAGAACCATACCTCCATTGACGCCATTGACAGTTCCACATTCCATCCCAGCAAGCCTGTGTGAATCTGATAGCAGAGATTCAAGTCTAACCACAGCATTCTCCAACCTCTCAATCAAAGCCATTTCTGCCATTCTGGAAAAGCTAAACAAAGACACAAATATTAGCTGTTTCATTTCATGTGTGAATTTCAGAGAAATGTATCTCCTTCATACAGTTAACAGGTACTATCATCAAGGCTTCTGTGTTTTTTTTATACCATGTCACAAATATATTTGGCTGTTGTTGCTTTATTTTTTTTAAAGAGGATTTCAACAGTTAACATTTGATTTCTCTTATATAACATACAAAGAAGTCAAATATCCCGCCTTGACCAAGTACTATAACTTCTGTACTTAT
This sequence comes from Lacerta agilis, assembly GCF_009819535.1. Taxonomy (NCBI): domain Eukaryota; kingdom Metazoa; phylum Chordata; class Lepidosauria; order Squamata; family Lacertidae; genus Lacerta; species Lacerta agilis. The sequence continues at coordinate 26,786,867 of NC_046318.1, forward strand.
TTCACAAGTTTCACCCATTTCACATTTTTAATGTAAGGTGGTGAACACTTTAGCCTAAGTGAAGCATCTAGACATGTAAGTCTCTAAGCATCATCAAATATGCAATACTAAAACTCTTACTTAAAAGAAAAAATATTTACGAAATAAGACAATCATACTGAGATGTTATCATAGCACTAAGCAAATTGTTCCATCAGTGCACTGCAAGCATTTCTGCTTACCTAACATTCCCCCCCTCCCTCCTCCCGAGCGGGTTTGGGGAGTGGGGGGAAAGTCCCATTGCAATAGTAGGAATCCTTGTACAGGCTTCCACTAGTACAATGGGTTAGTTGGATACAGCCCTTAAGTCTTTTCAGCTGAAGTGGCACAGCAAGGATTAAGCCCTAAGGCTGCCACCCTCAACACATTAACAGGGAAATGCTATTGTGAGAGTGTATGTGGGGAGAACCCATGGCAGAGCAACCGCCGCACCCCAAACCTGGCCAAGTAACTCCAGTCAGGGAGGAAGGTAGTTGCTTCTTATTTTCTTCTTTCCACCCCTCCACTCATTAATTGCAACGGGAGGAAATGAGTTATGCCATTTCCAGGGCTGATGTAGTTTTAAGGGTTGTTTGGGTAGGGGGAAGGAGGGGGCTTAGCATCCTCTGGATCCATGGACTCTCACAATGTGCAAGCACCCCCAAATGCCATATTTTAGGGTCTGCCACCTTCACCAGGGTATTTATGCCCAGAGTGTGCTCAATGAGTGTACCAAGGACCCCAGTGGAATACATGTCATCCCACCAGAGGGTCTTCCCCTCAGAAAATGGAGCAGCACTTCTGCCCCTGACCTGGCTGCATGTTGGCTATGGTTAATCTTCCATCCCTGCTTAGGAAGGGTGCTCCCATAATTTTTCTCCTTTTTGTTCATGGTGCTGGATTAATCTTTAAACCAGAAATGGGAGAGTTGAGGCACTGTGGCCCATAGTGCGTAGTTATCTTAGGAATCAAATTAAATTCAAATCAATTGTATTTTTTTAAAAAAACTCTTTCCCAACTCTCTTGTTTTCAAGAGCACACAATTTTCTACAGTACTGACTCACTGAAACAGTGCTTCCAAGGGATGTCCCATCAGCAACGATAGCAGGGAAACAGGAAGTCCAGCTCTGTTAAAGGTGACCAACCCTGTCGTTGCTGTTTTAGCATGACAGGAGTTGTTTTAATTGTCTTGCTAGTCCCATTAGTCTTTGTGAATGAACAGCCACTAAATGGAAATCTCCATCCACTACAAACCACGTGGTTTGCCACAGGTGATGGGCACTTCTGTTTTTGAACAGCAATTCCTTGAAAATGCATTCATTTGGAAGTGCTTGGTTTTTTACGACTAGGAATAATATCTCCTCGTACTGTAGCAACCAGACTGTCAGTCTCTGCTAGAATGATTGACTTAAAGTTACCAAGGCAACCGACTTTGCTAGTCCATGCACCTGATGTATAATGCAGCTTTTTATTTTCTCTTTGCAACCAATGAAGTGTAACATTTTAAGTATCTTCTCCACCAATGGTCATGCAGAGTTTAGTGTACCCTCCTCCCCCCATGCATTAAGCTCAGACCTTTTCTTGTAATTAAGCATTCTGAAGGGCTTGTAATCCATTTAATTACATGCCACTAGTCCAATTACTGGAAGCAAGCAAATTGCCCTGCTGAACTCTAATAATGGGAACATATACATGTATATGTTATACCATGGATACTAAACTTAAGTGACCAGATCAAAGAAGAAGGAGTGGTAAATCTAATGTCCATTTGAAAATCTAATTGAATTGAAGATAGTTAAGAATTTTTAAAAAGATTTTGAATAGTATTCCAGCAATGATTAATTATTATAATTAGTTGTCATCATATATGGAAAAATGGGCTAGTGATCTTTTGTCTAAAAACATCAGCAGAACACCTGTTCCATCTTAAAATTGCTTCTTACAAGCATCTCTCCTATATATACACAATTTGCCACCAAATAATGACATTTATATTCTACATTTATATCTTACATTACTTCTAGAACTACCACAATTACTTGTCCCTAGTCCTGTAGATTTCACATTTCATATCATATTGCTGGACAATCCAACAAGTTATTCCAGAATCCCAGAACAAAAGAGACAGAGTACATTTCATGGTAACTGCATCTTTCTCCTTGAAGATAAAACAGACTAAAATATCCTGTTCAAATCTGGCAACCTCCACACTCACTACTATTTGCAAGGAAAGTGGTATGGCTACATTTTGCTCAGCATGAAGTAAACAATAGTGACAAATCAGGTTGGGGGGAAAGTAGTCAGGTCTCAATTAAACTGTGTGTCAATAGAAGTGTGTCAATAGAAGAGGCACTCAAAATAATTACCTCAGTATAACTAATGGTATACATAAGGAAATAAATGATAAGCAAGTTGCTGATGGCCTTGAACTGAGTCAGCTGTACATCCAGGAAGAGAACCAGAGCATCCTATGTTCCAGGAGCCTATTGCAAAAGAATGAAGAATATTCCAAAGAGCAGCAAAGGAAGCCATGGTGGGCACTTGCAGACTGCCAGTATTTTCAGGTGGGATTCAATCACCGAGACCATATTACACTGGTTCTTAAAGACCTACATTGGCTCCCAGTATGTTTCCGAGCACAATTCAAAGTGCTGGTGCTAACCTTTAAAACCCTAAACCCGGCATAGGCAAACTTGGCCCTACAGATGTTTTGGGACTACAATTCCCATCATCCCTGACCACTGGACCCGTTAGCTGAGGGTCATGGGAGTTGTAGTCCCAAAACATCTGGAGGGCTGAGTTTGCCTATGCCTGCCCTAAACAGCTTCGGCCCAGTATACCTGAAGGAGCATCTCCACCCCCATCGTTCAGCCCAGACACTGAGGTCCAGCGCTGAGGGCCTTCTGGAGGTTCCCTCACTGCGAGAAGTGAGGTTACAGGGAACCAGGCAGAGGGCCTTCTCAGTAATGGCGCCCGCCCTGTAGAATGCCCTCCCATCAGATGCCAAGGAAATAAACAACTATCTGACTTTTAGAAGACATCTGAAGGCAGCCCTGTTTAGGGAAGTTTTTAATGTTTATAGTTTTATTCTGTTTTTAGTGTTCTGCTGGGACCCACCCAGAGCGGCTGGGGAAACCCAGCCAGATGGGTGGGGTATAAATATTAAAAGTATTTATTACTATTATTATTATTATTATTATTATTACATAATTTTAGTTGATTGATAGGTTTTGCACAACCCATTTCCTTCAGACTTTTTGAGAAAAGGAAAGCGATGGGTGAAAGTGTAAGATAAGTGTAAGAAAGTGTAAGATACACTTGGAAAGTGTAAGATAACACTTGCTTTGACCTATGGTCATCTAACCTTCCCACAAACGAACTATCTAACCTTCCCATAAACGAACCATAACAAACGCTCATTAAACAGATTGTCTGGAAGTAACTTGTGTTTGTCAATTCTCCCATCATGTCAAGCCTTCCTCACTTCAGCTTTTTATCCATTCCAAACTAATGATGCCTTGCAGATGGAGAAGGTGAAGAAAAAGGCAGCCAGAGTGATGCAACTCCCCTATTAGCTAAGGTTAGAAACCTTGAGACTTTGTAGTTTAGGAAAGAAAAGGAGGAACACGACAGACCATTTCCCTCCCTCTCCCTCCTTATACTAGAACACAGGGTCATTCAATGAAGGTAAGTGCTGGGGGATACTGGACAGGTAAAAGGAACCGATTTCTCACTCAGTGCACAGGTGAGCTGTGGAAGTTGCTACCACAAGATGTAATGATGGAAAAGCCTAGAAAGCTTTAAAAGGGAATTAAGACAAAATCACAGAGGCCAAGGCTGTCAATGGCTACTAGTCATGACGGCAATCGTCAAGTGTCAAGAGCACGCGCCTCAGCTGCTAGGGATCATGACAGAAGTACTATTGAGCTCAGGACCTCCTTGAGGGCTTCTCAGAAGCACCTGGCTGGCCACTGTGAGAACAGGATTAGATATGCTGTAAACCGCCCAGAGTGGCCTAGGAAACTCAACCAGATCGGCAGGGTATAAATAATAAAATTATTATTATTATTATTATTATTTCTTTGGTCTGATGCAGCTGGCCTATTATTACGTTCTTATATTAACTAATCCACTCCTATAATTCACAATTATTTTCCAAATGGCACAACACCTTCAGTACCTAATAATCAGGGCTTTGAATCTTCTGTTATGCTCTATTACAAAAGCTTGATTTCAACCAGCAAACAACTAAGACTACCGTACTCCAATTGGCCATATATAATATATATGGAATGGTGTTCAGTCCCTTAGGTATATCCTTTCACTGCTGCTAGAACCACAGTCCATGCTAGACACCCAAGGCCAGTAATGCATTAGCCTTAGTGCTGTAGTGAATAATGCACAGCCCCTTTTCATTTTTATTTAATTAAGAGAACATCTTTTATTCATGTGCCAGCATTGACAACACATCTTTTAGAGCAGCACTCAAGGAAGAGGTGAATGAACCACAAGTCCTCTGATGACCATTCTATAGACATAGGAACTAACTTTATTTTGTTTACTTCTATAGGGAAAAGAACTACGGTACATACATTTCAAAAGTATATACTATCCTATTCTATTAAATCTTTACTTTAAAGTTCTGAAGCAAATACAGTATTTAAAACCACAATTTAATTTAGTTTCCCTTTATTGATTAAAAAACGTGTTTGCAAGCGAAGCCCATGTGGTTATATGTGATATTAAGCAGTTTTATAAGGAGCTGAATTAACCCAGTGTTCTCCACAATTTGGATGATTGGCTTTATATTAGGGAGAAAAAATGGATGCAAGTACAGTAAATAAATTCTTGTAATTTAATAGAAAAATGAATCACATCACCTAGCACTCCTGCTTTTTCTTGTGGTGACTTAAACAAAGGTCTGTTTACAAAGTTACTAAAATGAACGCAGAAGAGAGGATGTGAGGAAGTCCCAAAAATAATGTTTATAAAGAGGATAAGGATAGATAAATAAGTGTGTGTAAGTTCTCTTTTTTGTATTTTTTTATTGTTTTGTAGTTTTTTGTAGTGTTTGTTGTATTTTGTGTGTTTCTATTGTTAAAATTCAATAAATTCTTATTTTAAAAAATAAACAAAGCTCTGTTTATAACTGTGTGTTGTTTCTCCTCTAACAAAGGCTTTCCTGTAATATACTGTCATGTTATAAGAAGTCACTACAGAAATTCTCCAAAAATGAATCTAATTTGCTAACAAATGAACCTGATTCACTATCCTATTCCTGCAAACAATCTCTGCAGCTCATAAAATTACATTAAAAATTTATTTATATTTGCACTCTTGGGATTATTCTGGATACTCCATGGAAAATCATATATCTTTCCCCTAAAACACCCAGCTGTAAATCTTTCCCAAATCATCCCCCACACTGTGGCTAGGCTTGGGGGTTGGGGGGGGAGCCATCCTGTGGTTAAAAGAGGGTCTCTTTCAGCAGGGGAGAAGTGAAGGATGACACCTTGCAGAAATCTGCCACACCCACAAGTGCCCCATTGCCACCCTGTGCCCTAGATGATTCACAGCTTATTGAGAGTCCAGTGTTGTCCCTAAACAGAATTAGGCGAAGTGAACCATTACAAGCATCCCTTAACAGAAACCTAAGCACAGCAAACAGCCAGGTGGTTGCCTTAAAAGGCGTGAAATAAGACACGCATCAGTCACAGACCTAGCAATTCCGCTGTCAGGTTGCCACCCTGCACCAACCCCGGGTGTCCAAAAGGCGAAGCCCAACGACAGCTCGACTCAAACGCCAACAGAGGCCCACGCGTTTTCTCTCCCCGCTGCTGTGAGCGGCTATCGAAACAAAATCACAGCAGCGTGCAAGAAACAAGGGACGTCCCTTGAGGCCTGAGCTGCAGGACCAGCGCAGGTCAAAACCCACGATGGGAAACGATCCTCCTCCCACCCACCCCCAACGCCGGGAGGCGGCATGCCAGGTGTGCGTGCCCATTGCCAATACAGTTAAGAGCGGTGGCGTTTTGCCTTGAATATAAAGAGCGGCTGCTAGTCACACCCACACCTAGACGCGATCCTGAAGGAGGGGGAACAAAACCTCCAGGTTGGTCCCTTAGATTCGATCGGGCCCCTCGAAGCTGCAGGCCACGGCTCCACATGGGCTAGGGGAGGAGGGAAACGCGGGAGCGGGAGGGAGATGGTGACCCAGATTAGCCCTTCCCTTTCTCTCTCTCTCTCTCTCTGTCTCACACACACACACACACACACACGAGACTGGAGACAGAGAGAAATCAATCCCCCTCAGTAGCTCGCTCTGGATTCCCGCCCCCTCTGGCCTCCCACGCCCAAGCAGAGGGGCTGCGGCGAGAGCCACCAGGCAAGGCCGCTCTCTGCGGGAGCCTCTCACACGCCAGCCAGCCCCTTCCCCGCATCTCCTGCATGCCCCTCTCCCCCCCCCCAAAAAAAACCCCTGCTCCCCTCCCCTCTGCCCTGCCCATCCCTTGCCTGCGACGGGGAGGGGGGCAACCCGGCTCACAACAGACGGCTGGCATGCTTCGCCCCTCCCCGCCCCTTGCCAGCTGCTCTTGAATTACCTGTTCGGATGAGCCGGGGAGCCTCTCGTTCTCCTCTCTCTTTGCGCGCGGAGGAAAATCCGTGGCGGCTCACTCGCGCTCCTGCCGGCCCCCCTCCGCGCTCTTTCTTCCTGCCTTCCCCTCCTCCTCCTCCTCCTCCTCCCTCGATGTGAGTTGGTGTCAGTCACAAAAGCCGCGCAGGAGGGGGAGGGCGGGAAAGAGAAAGAGAGAGAGAGAGAGAGAGAGAGAGAGAGAGAGAGAGATGCAGCCCCGGCAGGCGGTTTCCGGGCGCGCCAAATATAGGCAAGTCCGAAAGGAAAGGGCGAAAAAGAGAAGGAGAGAGAAAGAGAGACGCTGGCGGAGAAGGAGAAAGAAAGCTCACGCAGCCCCGATGTCTGTGAAAGGAATGGGGACGGGGGTGGGGAGGCGGTTGTCACGTAGCGCTTAGGAACAGGCGCCGGTGGGGAAACCGAGGCTGGGGAGGGGCCGGTTGGCTAAGCAGCGAGGAGAGGGGAGGCGCGGTTCTCAGGGGAAAGGGGGCGAAGGCAAAGTTTGCCCATGCGCCTATGGCTCCCCGTCGAATCTGGAACCCCCATTCCTTAGTTTCATGGTCCCTCTGTCCCTCCCGAGTCCGGACCAACTCGCCAATGCATGGATGCATCACAAGGGCATGTTTCCATCACGGACGATTCTGCAACCAGAGACTGCCCTGATGTTCGGTGGGGTGTTTTGTTACCATATTCTGAGTGTCCTTTAGAATTAAAAGATATCCTTGCATAATTATCAGGAAGCCTAAGCTTGGGCGGAGTCAGTGGCACGCACACTCTGCCGTTTTGCCTCGCCTTTTGTACCCGCGCTCCCCTGTTACTTTGGCTGAACTCCCGTATGCTCAGCTTTGCTCAGCCCTGCCAGTAGATATATTTTTTCTATTAGACGCAAGGATTTCACATTTGAGAAAAGTGAAGAGAAGGAACAGGGATAATGCAGGAGAAGCAGCGCGCGTGGCTGCAATCCTACACCTGCTTACTTGGGAGCAAGTCCAGTTGAGCACAGTGGGGCTTCTGAGTAGACATGCTTGGCTGTCAGTTTATTAACATTATACTAGAAAAGAAGCTGTCAATCAATACAGTACTTTCCATCCTTTTAAGTACAGTATCTGAAACAATTTAAAATCAATGGCACATGGGCAGGTTTGGGGAAACGTAAGACCTGCCTATGGACAAAATCCTAGGGGAAACATAACAAAATAAAGATTCCAGATTAATCACATTCACACAATTATTGTCATGTCTACTTTGACCCAATTTTTGTTTCTTTTTTATCATTTATATCCTGCATTCTACCCCAAAAGGTTTACTCAAGCTGGCTTCCATCCTTCAACAAATGCCAAGCATCCCTAAATAAACATGATGTATTTATAGCTCAGGTAGATCATGATTTCCATTCCCTTTAAAACAAAGCCTTCAACAGGTAGGATCTGTCTATAATAGTAGTGCCTAGACCCACTGTGGGAGAGATAGTTATAGCAGACATCTAAATCCGGAATGCTGTAGCACAGAATGTCTTAGTGACAGAATCATCAGTCCAAATACAATGGTTTAACGGCACTTAATACAGAACTGAAGCAGGTTTATGCTAGTGCACATACTGTCTTATGCCACCAGTGTATGCTGTATCAATCCAAAATAACAATGAGCTTGTTTCTGTATTCATTAACACAAGCTAGAATCCATGTTTCACCATTAAGCATGCTTTAAGAGGATGAGTTAGCTTCGAAGCTGAGAATATGATATGATCTCATTACTTAAGCAAACGTTTCCCAATGTGTACATGTTAAAGGTACACACTGGGACATAGGAAGTAGAAAGAAGCTGAGGAAGGCTTTGAATATACTGTATTTGTAATCCTGCCTTCATTTTGCCCCTCCATCATCAGTGGCACACAGACAGGAGAAGGGGGAGAATCGTAAAGGGCTTTGCAAGCCTCCCTGGTCTTTTTCTTTGCACCTCCAAAGGAGATGGGAGAATTGCAAGCCCTTTCCTTCACTCCACCTTTCAACTCCTGATTTTTGCATGTTGAAGGGAGGAGCACAGTAAATGAAGGCTGCTGTCACTGCTAGTGCTGGAAGCAAGAAATAAGTTGAATTTTAATATAAAGTGGTACCTCTGGTTATGTACTTAATTTGTTCCGGAGGTCCGTTCTTAACCTGAAACTGTTATTAACCTGGAGCACCACTTTAGCTAATGGGACTCCCGCTGCCGCCGCGCCGCCAGAGCACAATTTCTGTTCTTATCCTGAAGCAAAGTTATTAACCTGAAGCATTATTTCTGGGTTAGCGGAGTATGTAACCTGAAGCGTATGTAACCCAAGGTACCACTGTAAAGGTAATAAAGTGTTGCCTTATGAACCTCTCTTTGAAGTTGGTTAAACAGCCATTCGCTGCAGTTATGGTGGTTAGTTTGTCATATATATTTTAATCCCAACTACTGTTCTTCACCAACACTTGCTTTAAGAAACCCATTCTACCCTGTCAAAGCCTTTTCAGCATCTAAAGTATAGTACGATGAGCCTCTATTAGAGTTTATACTTTGTACCTCATTAGTCTGTCCTCTAACTTTATTCTCTTTATAATCAATTTTTGTCTTCTGTATTAGCATAATTTTTAAAAATACTCTTGATCTAGCTGTCAAAAGAGAGTTTAAAGCATTATAATCTTTCATTATCAATGATATTGGTCTTAAGATTCTGATCGTTCTAGAATTCATCAGGTTTTGGTATCAGTACTATATTTACTTTGTTTCAGGTGCTAAGCATCTTATCAGTCTGGTTTATATAATTAAGCAGAACAGGCATAACTATTTATTCAAAGGTTTGATGTAAATCTGCCAATAATCCATCTGGTCATTATGACCTATTTGTCTTATTTAAGATTTATATTGTTTTCTTGCTACCTTAATAGTACTGATGGAGGTTATACTAAATGACCAGGGTCCCTTCAACTCAGTGATTTTATTATCATAAGGTTGGAGTCTGGGCACAGAGTCTGCTAAAGTGGTGAAACCACTTGGACAGGAGATAACTAAAAGTAGCCAGCAACTATTCTGGAAAGGAAAAGCATGTCTTTCTCTCACACATACGCTTGGTGGAGATTATGTAGCCAGTGCACATAAAAACACTGACTGAAGTTAGAGTTAAAATGCTGGGTTTTGAGCCTCTGGAAAAGCTAACCAGCATCTTTGGGTGCTGACTGTCTCCTGGAGATCTGAGAGGCAGATTTTGACTGTGTTGACATTTTAAAGATATGTCTACTTGTGCACAGCTTGGGTATTTATAAATATCAATCGATAAATCGTTTATTGTATTTGACTAAAGCCATTACAAATCCAGTTACAAAACCAGCAAAACCAATAAACCTATTAAGAATGATCCAGAAATAAACAACAATTTACAGTAAATCAAATAAATGCAGATATTAAATTCTGTAAGTCTTCTGTGGAATATGTGCTATACTAGTTCATGTGAAATTCTGAGCAAATTTATCTATACACATTGCTCTGAAGGTGCACCTTTTATTATTGCATTTCTTTATATATGGTGCTTAATAAATATAACATAAATACAACACAATAAGTATTTGTTGTTGTTGTTGTTGTTGTTGTTGTTGTTAATATTACTCAGAAACACTCCAAACAGCACCTACTAGTGTACACATAACTGCAGTCTTAAGGATGTGGCACCTCAGGCACAAGGGGTGCAGTGAGGGATGGTTGTGAAAGCCCTTCTGCGTAAGTGGCCTTCTGCACAAGCCAAACCTAAGCAACTGAAAGTCTCATTGGTTTCAATTGGAAATATGTAACCAACTCACCTGCTGTAATTAATTAAGAGGCATATATTTGGCAAGATTATGCTCACAGCAATGATAAATGCAACTGTTAGTACTGCCATTAGTAAGAGTGTCCTAGCCTCCTAATCAAGAATAAATGTGGCTAAATATGCACAGACCCCCAGATGAAGTTTTTTAATGTCCTGATGTGTTTAAATTTTTTTTGAGAAAATAATAATAATGCTAAATCATAGCTATAATTAAATGTTATCTTTCTAACCCAATAATCCAGAACCCTAACAATCTAATATCATTTTTAACCCAATACTTTGCACCATCATCTGATCTAAATATTGGACTTCTTCAGAAGCCTGCTGGAAGTGTCATTGGCTTGCCAACAGTTTGCCATTGAATAAAATGAACATTCCTTCCAGTGTGGGCTTATAGCCAGGTCACAATATACCCATAAATAGCTATCGCCTACAGAGAGAGTGACTAATCTTAAATAGCAGCTACCGCTCTTTGATTTATCACTTATGTGTAGTTTTATTTTGTTATACCTTCTTCCTGATTAGGTACTTGAGGACACATTTTTAGTTGATGATAGGGGGTTTTCAATAAATTGATCTAACCCAATTAATAAACTAAATGTTCAGCCTTGCTTAACATACAAATCCAGTTTAAGAAGTGCAATCCTAAGTGGGATGTGTGTGTGCGTTAGCAGTGGCAACATTAGCTCCTACCTACAGTGGTGTAGCATGGTGTGGGGCCACAGGGACAGTTTCCCCCGGGTGCAAAATTATTAGGGACACAAAATTTCAAAGGAAACGAATAGAATGTAGTAATAATAAATAGTGCACCCTCCCTATCACACCGAATATCTCCCAGTGTTCGAATGGGCAGACTGAGGAGGGATTTGGGTAACAGCTGGTTGCTAGGGCACCCTCTACATGGACTTTAGAAAGATACCCACGCCCGACCAGCCCTCTTCTCATTCTCTACCATGCTCAATGCTCATTGGACACCACAGCTGGCACTCAGCTAGTCACCAAGCTACTACCCCTTCATTCCAGCCTATCGGCGGTGGTGCCAAGGATACTTGCCTTGCCCTGGGCACTGGCAACCCCAAATATGCCACTGGCTCTCTGTGACCTCCCTCCTTCCTGTCATTCTCTTTAAAAAGCCAAGATGGTCCTTCCTCAGAGCGAAAAATCCTGGGCAAGATGGTTTACTGCAGCAGTAAGAAATGCTGCTAAAATTTAGCAAAAAGTAAAGATTATTTGATAACCTAAGCCATTCCCCTAAATTTAAAACACCATTATAGTGGCTGCAGCAAACCATAACTGCAACACAGGCATACTTCCAGCCACGTCATCCAGGATGCCTTGCTCTGAGAAAGGACACGCTTGGCCCTTCCTAAAATGAGGCAGAGTGGAGGTGGAGGGAGTGATGGACAGCCTTGCTGGGTGAGTGAGAGCAGCTGGTGGGCAGTGATGGAACCAGGGCTGGGCAGACAATGAAGCAAGGAAGTTCAGGGGGCTGGGAGGGCACCAACAGAGACCAATGTATCAGAGTGAGAGAATAATTTGTGCCCGTCTCCTGCTTGTGGGCTCCTCATAGGCATCATTGAAAACAGAATGTGGTGAGAATGGAATAGTGGACTGATGGGCATTTGGTCTAATCCAGCAAGGCTCAGGAGCCCAGGTCTGATTTCTACAGGAAAAAGTGTAGCTGGCCCCTAAAATGAAGTGATGGTCTGGGGAACATAGCTTAAGATGTTCCTTTCAGTACTGTGGTGAAGATAAATGCCCTAAAAACACTATCAAAAACTACAGTTTGCAAAACATGTAATAGCAGCAAGATAAAGAACATCCTGAAGATGCAGCCACAATTCAACACACCTACTTATATTCCTATAAGTATACAGTATTGTGATTTATAAAAAATGAAATATGGGTTATATACAATATTCCCTCATAATCCCTTGGTGGGATGCCAGTGTAACACTTTAATAATGAAGATTAACTATAGTTAATATTTATATACTAAAAAGGAGTTCAAGGCTTCCTTTCACCTCCTAGTGATTTATCAGGGAAAGGGAAAGTTTTCCACTCAGCAACACTCAATCTTACTTCCACTCCCTCTACAGAGGATGGAAAGGGGGTTGGTTGCCTTCCCTTTCTGTGCATCATTTTATTGGCATTATAGCTGGATTAACTATTGTGCTGAGAAAGCGGGAAACTAAGTGAAGCTGCAGTTAAACAGAGGCCCTGGCAGCAGAGAAAGGTTTGTATCACCGTGTTGTTCAGTAGATAGTAAGGTTCTGTCAGCAGAGCAAGGAGAAAATAAGTTCCAGTTATTCCTCTCTCCCCTGTAGCCGCCCACCATCATGCTCCCCTCAATCTGTCCTGGAGGATTCCCCCAACTCTCAAGCAGATTTAGAGTAGATGCAGGGTGATGAAAGCATTACTATCAGCTGAGCAAAGTATCCAAAGTGTCCAGGTATTTCCCACCAGGAAAAATCCCAGTTTTTAAATCCCATGCATTTTAGGACTACTATCCTCCATGAAAGCTGTGGTCCCCCCTGTGCAAGAATCAGAATACCCTTGAACAGAAAAGATTGTACAGATAATGCAGGAGGACCCAAACAGGGCAAAAGTGAGGGTTCTGTGGTCCTATTTTCTATGTGAATTAATACTGTTAGATCAGAAGGCAGGGCTTAGGGGGACCACTTTCTTTAATCCAGTCCTGAGCAACCCAATATGGCATGCTTTCCAGTGAGAAATTATAGATTTTTATTTTTTTTATTTTTTGGTAAATAGTTGTTTGAAGCTGTGTATCAAAGCTCCAAATGTTGAACTGGCTATAGAAGCACAGGCTCTGAACCTCATACAGGCCACGTAGGCATTATATGAGGTGTTAGCTGTCAGCAAATCGTCTGTTGTCAACAAAAACTCTGCATTTGAGGCTTTAGGTTCATGCAGATATGGGCTCTTTTGTACCTTTTGTCAGATACACAATGCATTGCCTCTAGGAGGATTGTACTTGGTTGATCCCCTCAAAAAATACTGAGCAACACAGGACATGTGTAGACTTCTTGTTTTGCTACTGCACTAGGTAGGCTGGAGTGGAGTAAAAAATAGAGAGTTGGTCAGACCTTTGACTTCTCGTTTTGTATGAGGAGAAGTGACACATGGAGTTACAGAAGGGAAACTGAGAGCTCAAGTGCCAAGAGCTGTGGTCAGGGGAAAATGTCCCCCTTTCCTCTACATCAGAGGTTCTTAAATATCTGTACTTGGCCCTGCACTTCAGGGTTGTTGTTGTTTTTCCAATGGAGATTGATAATCTGGCCCTGATTAAGGAACAGGCTAAGAATGCCTGGTGCAGTTGTGGAGGATGAGGTGGCATTCAGACTGGTGAAGTGGGAAAAAGCCCACCCACTTGTCTCCAAAGCAACAGGGCAAATTCTTTGGACATGTAAATAGTGATACTTAATTGCTAGCTCAGGCCATTTTCTTATAAAGAAACTAGTCTGACCAGTTCAGCGGCCTCTTCTACTAGTTTCTAAGCCTCCTTGGTACAAAAATAGCTGGCCGAGAAGGAACCCATGGATATGTTCTAGACCAGGCATGGGCAAACTCGGTCCTCCAGATGTTTTGGGACTACAACTCCCATCATCCCTGACCACTGGTCCTGTTAGCTAGGGATGATGGGAGTTGTAGTCCCAAAACATTTGGAGGCCCAAGTTTGCCTTTGCCTGGTCTAGACTGATTCTCCACCACCACCTATAACATGTTGGTGCAAAGGACACCATTGGATACAGCCCACTGGCTAAAGGGAATTTGGTGGTTTAGTATTTCAGAGTTAGAACACAACTTACCCTCTACCATCACAAATTGTAATGTATGCACAGACTGTTTCTATGTAGTGAGGGTACAATTTTTGCTTTGTGTGCCATGCCTTTTAATGATTATATACAAATTAAAAACAGACTATTTTATCAATGTATTCTGGAAAGATGCTTTTAATGCATACAATAATATGGAAGTGAGCAGTCATACAAGACATCAACTACAGGTTGATTTAAGATGTTTCCTTTTAAGTGTCATCAGTTTTGAAAATGACCAACTTGTGTGAGCATTCTACACTTTTCACAGAATAAAGCCAGCTATTGGGAGAACATACCCGGTAGATTTGAACCTGACAGTGGATAGTCCATCAGGTTCATAAGAGATGAGCTATATATATATGTGTGTGTGTGTGTGTGTGTATTTCTCATTGCCAACTGAATAATGGTGAGGATACGTGCCATGAGCTCAAAGTATTTTTTTTAAATGTAAATTGCTATGAAATATATAATCCATGAAAATAGAATCCCTATTGTTGTAATAACTAAAAGTATATTGGATTTTTCCACTATGTTCCTCTAATTGAACTTGTTGCAAATTTTTATCAATTTGATGTAAAGCTAATGCACATCTTACCTGTTCAGCACAATGTAGGACTGAGTCATAATCTTTTTAGCCTTTTTTATATGAAATCGTACTCTTCTAATTGTTATGCATGTCTATACTCTTTTTCCTTCCATGGTTATAATAGGCAATTTTCATTCTAGCATTCTGGAAATAGAACCAGAGTTATACTTTAAATTGTATTATTTTTGTGCATCACTGCTTCCCTACAACTTCCTGTGTCCTGATTAATCCTTTAAATCAGGGGTAGGCAACCTAAGGTCTGGTGGCCAGATGTGGCCCAATCGCCTTCTCAATCTGTCCTGCGGACGGTCTGGGAATCAGTGTGTTTTTACATGAGTAGAATGTGTCTTTTATTTAAAATGCACCTCTGGGTTATTTGTGGGGCCTGCCTGGTGTTTTTACATGAGTAGAATGTGTGCTTTTATTTAAAATACATCTCTAGGTTATTTATGGGCATAGGAATTGGTTCATTTCCCCCCAAAAAAATATAGTCCGGCCTACAACATGGTCTGAGTGACGGTGGGGCTGGCCCTTAGCTGAAAAAGGTTGCTGACCCCTACTTTAAATGTTATGAACAGTTTTTTTTAAAAACAGTGGTTACTTATATTTATATCTTGGGGAATGTATTGCTCATGTTCTGTTTAGACCACCTTCCAGAGTTTGACTAGTATGACCATGTCACATTATAATTCCTCTGTGTCAAATATATTGGATGATCTAATATGGAAAGGTATAAGATGCTGTGTCACAGTGAGTATTCAGTTCCTTTGGAACTAGGACACCACACCGGCTTTGCCTTTTCCACATAACAGCATTTCTTATTAATAGAGTTCTACATGTCGTCATGGATTATTGATAGCACTTGATAGTTATGCAGAGCTGCAAGTTATCCATAATCCAAAAGCAAGTCTACCTCTCTCTTTTTCAGTTTTAGTAACAGGATTATGAACACATTTCCCCACATGAAGCTACTGACAAAGGTTGAGTAGATAGTATGAAACCTGAAGTGTTGGGGGACCTTGCAGGCTTGACCCAGTGAGTCCCTTAAATGTGCTGTTAAATGCACACAGCTGTCCTACAACACTGCTTTTAATTTGTGAAAGGCTACATACAGGGATAGGGGGCTTGAGGCCACCAGGAGAGGGTGAGGAGAATTCAAAAGAACAACTGGATCATGCCCTGCCTAAGACATTCAGAGATCAAGAAGAAATGATCAGCCTTTAAACACATTGGGGCAGTAGGTGTGATTTTAAAACAAGCTAGTTGGTACAGGTTAAACACGTCCAGTCTGCTAACAAAATGTGTTTCAATGCTTGAACAATACATACATAGGTGTCACTTCCTAGGGGCCAAGTTCCCTTTGTCCCCCGCTCATAAAATATTTGAGGGGGCTTGGTCCCAAGTTGATGGGTAGCTTGGGTCCCAAGTTGATGCAGTAGGGATCACTTGGAAATTCAATAAAGACATTATTATTTATTAAGGAACTGATGAGAGTTTGGTCAAATAACTTACCGTAGCTGTAAAATACTGTTCTCAAGAGTGGGTGCCAAGTGGAAATTGTGGTGTTTCTAATTATTTGCAGGTCCCTTTTTTATTCTACCTAGAAGAGCCATGCCTTAGTTGACACTTATTCAAGGTCAAGTAGAACACAGTTCAGGGAAATAAAAACTAAAACATCTTGGCCAAGCTGTTTTCCAGGGTCGGCGACAGGAGCAAGCCAGCAGTAAATCACACCATATACATTGCAGTTAACTCTTCATTAACAAAAACTGTATCTGCACAGGAGTGTCAGGCCTAATGAGCACAGCAACCTATCTCTGTAGATAGGTCTTGCCCCATGAAGTATTTACTGAGACTGAATGCTCAAACCTCCCCACAGCTGCCTTAAGTCCCCTCCTCTCTAGGGAATTCCCCC
Source organism: Lacerta agilis (assembly GCF_009819535.1). Taxonomy (NCBI): domain Eukaryota; kingdom Metazoa; phylum Chordata; class Lepidosauria; order Squamata; family Lacertidae; genus Lacerta; species Lacerta agilis. Next base: position 26,803,679 of record NC_046318.1, read on the forward strand.
AAGCCATCTGAAAACTACGCCTGTGCAAATTAACTTCTCCCCTCTCATGCTCTCCTGGTTCTGGGATACAAGAGTGGGAGGGGAGGGGAGCTTGTCAAAGCAGGAGGGGGAGACACCTGTGACTCTTCACAGGCCTCTTGGTCTCTCTCTCCTGTTTATAGTATACTAATGAGTTGTAGTTTCCTTAAAACACTATATGTGGTACACATGTATTACTAACTATTCTGTCTCAGTGTACAGCACCAGTATTAGTTTCTGCAGTTTGTGGAATTAATTACATTCAGTGGGGTAGGTAACGGGATTGACTCCTTCAGGAATAAAGACTGCACCTTCTTTCTGATCTAGCACTATGGTTTTTAAAAAAATAAGAGGATATAGTTGTTAATACCCCTGAAAACAATTACAAGTGAGAAAACTGCTGATAAGTACCCGGTACATCTTACTGATGACTGAAAAGCACAATTGTTTTCACACATCACAGCTGCTTCCTGTAAATCTCGAATTCTTATTTGCATTTATTTAGTGCCTTTCCAGATGTTGGCACAGAAAAACTATTTAATATAAGATTCCTAGAAACACCACTCCCTCAGACAGTATACAGTGTTTTATGTACTGAATTTCTTCTGGAGGTCCGTCATTAACCTGAAATCATTCTTAAAACCTGAAGCACCACTTGAAACTAATGGTGCCTCCTGCTGCCACCGTGCCGCCGCTGCCAGATTTCTGTTCTCATCCCGAAGCAAAGTTCTTAACCCGAGGTACTATTTCTGGGTTAGTGGAGTCTGTAACCTGAAGCGTCTGTAACCCGAGGTAACACTGTACTATTCCCATAGTTCCTTTAACTTTCTGCTAACGCAAGTTGTTCAATGAATATTGCTTCTGGTGTTTTGTAATGGTCCCCCTTCCTGCCTCCCAGGATGAAGTTGCATCATTGATATTCCAGTCCCCCAACCTTATTTTTTTTGCTTAAATCTACCATAGTAGTATTTTTTTTAAAAAAAAACAAAAAACCCTCCCCATTCTCTTCTGAAAATCTTGAGCTTCTTTTGCCTATGTGGAGCTGATTGTTCAATAATCCAATAATGAAGGGAGCTGGGAGAGAGTTCAGTGTTTTTCACCTACTGCCAGGGTGACCCAGAATGGGGCATTCCAGGGCCTGGGTGAAAGTGGCTTTGGATCCAGAGCCCTCAATTGTACTTTAAGCTGGTCCAATTCTGGCTTCCCAAGAAACAAAATTGTGTGTTGCTGTTAAGAAAATCAGAACTTCCTGCCCCTGCCTGGTGTCAGTAGTATGGGCAATCCACCACTTCACTCCCTGCCACGGCCATCCCTATAGGTTTACTTTGTCAATTATCATGGGTATCTGCTACTAAGCCAGAAAGTATCATAGTATTTAGAGCCTGCTACCGTGTGGTGCAGTGGGACATGGGTGGTGCTGTGGTGTAAACCACAGAGCCTTGGGCTTGCTGATCAGAAGGTTGGCGGTTCAAATCCCAGTGATGGGGCGAGCTCCCGTTGTTCGGTCCCAGCTCCTGCCAACCTTGCCATTTGAAAGCGTGTCAAAGTGCAAGTACAGTAGATAAACAGCATTTCTGTGCGCTGCTCTGGTTCGCCAGAAGCAGCTTAGTCATGCTGGCCACATGACCCGAAAAACTGTATGCGGACAAACGTCGGCTCCCTCAGCCAGTAAAGCAGGATGAGCACCACAACCCCAGAGTCGTTCGTGACTGGACTTAACTGTCAGGGGTCCTTTACCTTTACCGTGTGGTGCTACTGTCACATTTTGTATTGTATAATAAATTCCACAAGTTAATTATGTATCATATGAAGCAGTACTCGACTGAGCCTTCACAATACTGTACAATACTGAACAACCCAGGCAATGCTTCAGTTGCCTTTTGATGTGCATCTTTGAAATCACTGAACTTGCTCTTCTCACAAACCGAGGAACTTTAGAAACACATAGAGGTATCTTGATATGGCAAGAAACTTTTTTTTTTTGGCAAAACTAAATAGGTTGGATTCAACAATATTTTTATTTTTTTAATACAAGTGTATAGATTAGAAGATTTGAAACATTATAAAGCAATATACATAATAAATAACATGCACATGAGAGTCATGTTATCTACCTTATATAACACTGGCTAGTACTCAAAATACTTAAAATAAATCCAGTGACATTGGATAAAGTCCATAAAAATGCTATCCTGTCTTCCCTTGTACGAAATTGTTCAAGTATAAAAAGATTTCCAATACAGTGTAAAATATTAAATTCCATTTTTAGGTCAAGAATAAAAATTGCAAGTTATTGCAGTTTCACAGGACAATGTAAAGCAGCGTTTCCTAGCAAAGGAATTAAAGTTGATCTACAAAGAGATGAAAAGTGGAAAAAACTACCCCTTTCTTGATAGGAGGAAATTCTGACAACCTACCCATAACACACTATGTGGATAATTTCATGGGAGTTTATTTCCACATAGCACATCTAAAAATGGAGCTTCAGGTTCAGTATTCCATTTATCTAGTTCAAACTAAGTCTCATTAAGTTCAGAGGAAAGGGACTTAGTCCCATTTAGATATTACCCCTGTGACACAGGAGTTGTTTCTGTGTTGCCCAGTCCTGTGTGTTACCAATACTTTCTATAATTAGGAACCCATCACATTGTAACAGTCACATGGTCAATTCCCACATCACTCACCTGATCTACAAGGTTCCCATTTGCAGGCATTATTGGTGAGGTGTGTGGCCAGACCACAGAAACAGTTCCTATCAGCACAACAGTAATGCATTATTTGGGCCTTACCTCCTGAGCAAGTGTGTAGAGTGTTATAGCTTTATAACCCAATCCTTGATTTCTTGGGGGAATGTTCCAGTGAAATCAAGAGCTTTCTTCCAAGAAAACAGGTTTATGGTTAAGGTGATCGCGGGAAAAGCATGAAACTAGCATTTTTAAGATCAAAATCTTTTTTTAAAAAAAGTATTGAAAGTACCCTTATAAAAAGAGTACTAACAGAATTTAAATAAACCCATGTCAGCATTTTAGTTGATTAGGTTAATATTTCGTATACTATAGCTAAACCTACTAAATAACTTATACCATGAGATGAATACATAATTTTACAGTTTCACATCTAAAGTTGTTTTCTTTAGAGTGCAGCATAGTACAACTTTCAAAATAAATATATCTTTAAATAGCATTACAATTAAGGCACAATATAACCCACTTAGCATTAACCCTTGAAGAACTGCAATCTCAACAAGCCATCTCATGAGAGACCTATGCTTTTTCCCCAATAAATATTTTAAATAGGTATTAAATTGTATATAAATCATTTTTTTAAAAAAATCCCTTAACACAGTTCTTAAAGGTTTAAATTCAGCAAATTTCTTCCTGCCTTTATTCGCAAGCCATGAATAGATACAATAAATAAAAGGAGAAGGCTGTTGTAGTAAAGAGCTGATCCTATTTCAGAATCAGAATAGCTGACACCAGCAGTCAAAGTTTCCTAAAAGTGAAACAGGATGGAGAGAGGGATTAGAATGTGACAAGCTCATCAAATGAGCACAAGTGATGTGTTCTTTCCAGATCGGTCTGTGTTATTGATTGTCTGTACAGCTGTTGCGCCCATTAATTCCACATCACTTGCTCCATAGTCCCATTCACACAGAGGACAGATGAGAAAATAACTTTGGTGCCTGTCCACCTTTTCCCCCAACCCCCCCCCCCCCAAAAAAAGGCCACGTTCCTTAGTTTGTTCGATGCCCATTAAGAGATAGTCAGAAAGCATTTTTCTTACTCATTCAAACAAAGTTCTGTAGGCCATAATGAAAAGTAGTAATGACAGTCAGTGCTTTCAACATTTAAATAATAGTCTTCAACTTGATACAGGCTACATATTGCTCACCTGGACTTTTTTCCCTGATAATGTAAAATGCATCTTTTACTGTTTTTTTTTTTTTTTAAATATAAGCTTTTTGTTATGTCTGCCATCCTTTCATGATAGGGATGATGCTTGGACTGATATTACGATACCCACCCTACAATACCACCCATGATATGGATGCATGCTGTACAAAGACAGTGGAATCTGTTTTTGTAGTAATACACTATTGCATTGTAGCTTTCCTTAAAGCTGGATTGGTTAAGGTTAATTGCCTCTTTTGTAACTATTTCTATTGGAAGGCTTCAAGGTAAAAATATAGGAAGAGTAAGAAACAGAACTTTCTTCACAAGTCCATCCGCTATTGCATACGGTCTGTTTGCAGCTGTTGTGGCTGGTATTGGCTGAAAGCAGCAGCAGCTGCTGCAGCTGTCCCAGGTGCCGCTGCAGTGATTGGTTGCTGGACTGCATAGCCATAACCCCCGGCTGTGACATATCCTGCAGCAGCTGGGGATGCTGCGTAGGGATACTGGTCATAGGCTGCAGCAGCAGCAGCTGCTGCTGCAGCTGAATACTGAGCATATGCGGCTCCAGTGTAGTCAAGGTAAGGTGTGGTGGAGGCAGCAGCTGCTGTAGGCTGGACATGTGGAATGACTACTCCTGGCTGCACAAAAGCTTGTGGATATACATAATGAGCAGGGATCCTGTTGAAAGACAGAAGACGAAAGTTAGATCTCACAAGTAAATCTTACTTCCAGTTTCAGAACTTAAAAACAAACTCAAATTTAGTTGTTGTTATACGCATAGGGTTGCCACAATAACCAATTTCGATGGACAAATTGATCGTCTAAGCAAGAGCCAAAAGGTAAAGGTCTTACTAAAATCAGAACATAATAATCACCACAGTGTCACAGTGTTAGTGTCGATTTACTAATAATTTTAAATACTTAGAGGGACCTTGAGATGTGTAGGACATCTATTAAAAGAAGGAATAAATGAGATTTCTAGCTATGAGACTGGAGAACAAAGGGTTTTAAATTCAACGGGAAGTGACAGGATCCCCACCCCCAATACTTGCTAAGCAAAGCTAGTGAGCATTTATAAAATTCTTAGCTCCATGAACTGTAGTTATGTTACATGTGAATCTAAGGATAAGTCACAATTTTGTATCGTGGCAAACCTACTTGAATTGCTATGCAGATCCAGCACACATTAATTTCTCTGCAACCTCACAGTCACCCTTATTAAAAAAAAAAACCAAAAAAACCAACAACACAGGCGACAAAGGAGTTTAAATAGAAGTTCACAAGTGTGGTAAACACAGCAAGAATCACACTTTTCAAACGGAACTATAGTGCAATTCACTCCGTCACAGAGGCCATTGAGGGGAAGCTACATAGATGCCTTAAAATACACAACAGTGGTCCCTAGGCACAATGTGCACCACACTTCTGGAAATGTTAAGGCCATGAGAGTCAAACCTGTTGTGACAAATCTGGCCACTGGTGTGTCCTGCTTTGTGCCAGCTTGTTTATTTCTATACAAGACATAGCTTTGGAATGGGTAGGGGCAGGATTATATTCAGGAAGATCTAGTGTTTAACAAAAGCAGAAAAAAATAATTTGTGAGGAACAACCTCACCATTTTAAAATACATTATTTATATCTTCCACATTATTAAATGTTACTTCTTGTGTGTGCGTGCTCAGTAGTACAGTCAGACTAATTTTGATCAGGCTAATTGCAGGGGGTTGGACTGGATGACCCTCGGAGTCTCTTCCATGATTTATAATGTTGATATTTGTAAACACAGCATTTACATAGCATACTGAGTACGCAACATGCTTCATGTATCATCTCAGTAATGCTTACAAGACCACTCTGCAAGGCAGATCAATGTCATTGTGGATGTATGGCTGAAACTGAAGTAATTATTTCCCAAAGACTCCAAAGGAAATATCTCTCTGATATTTGAAAGATGGACTCCTCAGTTCACATTCCTTAGCCACTAGCAACCCAGATCCTTAGTTCTCCACCTGTTATAAAAATAGACACAGGGATCCTGCATATCACAGGAAACCCAAAATTTATTATTTTTACATTATAGTATCACCTTCAAAGCTTTGACCTGCAACTGAAACTGTATGGGGACGGGGGAACCTTCCTATCCACATGATGTGCAACTCTAATGAGATCCAACAGACACACAACGCCACACACAGAGCTCCAGATCAGAATAAAAGCTTTCATGTCTCATGCAATGTCAAAAGATTTCCTTTCCAGCTGTTGCAACAAGTCAGCTCCACCTGGTCACCCTATATAAATATAAGTTAAGATTAATGAGAATATGTTTAAATAAAAATTACTTTTCATTTAAAGTTGCCAAGAAAGAAAATAATTTCAGCTGAAGAATGCTGCCAACTTCGGAAAGTATTCCCCCCCCCACTATGTTAAAAGCGAAGATTGCCTGTTTAGCAACTATCACTCCCCCTTCAATGCCTGCACCTCAAGCATTGAAATGTTAAAAGTTTAACTAAGAAAAATATATATTTTACATCATCAATCTCCCCCTGTCCGTGATGGGAGAACTGCAAAGTGTTAGTGATACATGGAGAAACAGATGAGAATAGAGCAACAAAACTGAATCTTAATCAATGACCTTTACAGATTTATTTATTTTTTAATGGTGATAGCGATTTATCAGTTTTTATGTTGAATCCACTCCTTTCTGTGTATCTAAGGCCTATCTAAATAATAACTTGTATTCTTGTTGCAATGTTTTTAAGCTACACAAAAGATGATTTGTTATACTGTTTGCTTAAACAGATTATTCCTGAGGTTTGCTTCTGTCAAATCTAACAGAGAAGACGGTCTTAGCAATCATGGTGAAGTTCAGTTTATAATATTGGTTGAAAAGAGAACAAACTAAAACAACAAACAACCCTCTATCTTTCTCTACAGTCATCATGGCTCCCGTATCCTTGTAAAGAAGGGAGACGCATACATCAATGCACTCCTACTTAAGCTCTTGTAACTTGTTTCTTTTAAAGCCAAGCAACTAACAGGTGGAGAATTATGAAACACTATCCTTTTAGAACCTCTTGGTTTACAATATGCATGAACTCCTTGCAGGCGCCCCTCTATTATGCCATTTTGCACGTGGTGATTGACAGGACAAGCTGCAGTGGGTCTATTTTTGATCATCTGTCATGCGACAAGGGCTTCCAGCTGAGCAAAATGACTTTATAAGGCCAAAGTAAACTTCCATCTGTTGAAAGGCCAGCATGCAGAGATTGTCATGATACTGAAATGCTAGCTCCTTTTATGCCCAGCAAGGTCAAAAGGTTAAAGAGCAGTTTCCCATTATGCTGCAGAGGCATCTTATTCAGTGGCTTTAGGAGTGTTATTTTGAACTTATTGTTTGGTATATGTATTGGTAGGAACAACTGAAACTGTTCTAGATTTCTTCATTGAAAGGAGATAGTTTTACTTTGGGTGTACTAGAAATAAGCATTAATACCACAAACCTCTTGCTTAGGAGGAGTAAGCCTTGCTGAATACAGTAAGACTAGCTTTTGAGGAAATATGCATAGGATCGTGCCACAAACCCATAAACTTATTCAGTAAAAACAAAATAAAAATAAAATAAAAAATTCTTCCAGTAGCACCTTAGAGACCAACTAAGTTTGTTCTTGGTATGAGCTTTCGTGTGCATGCACACTTCTTCAGATACCTTATTCAGTGGTTTGCTTTTAAGCAAGTGTGCTTTGGATTTCCTATGAGTTGTCTGATTCTATACAGATTTACTCAGAAGTAACTGCTGCTGAATAAACTTGGTAAGCAATCTAAGCAATAATAACTTGTATCATATAATATTGTGGACAAGTCTGTACAGACATACAAGACACTGAAAATGGAAAGATAATTTAGAAAACATAAATACATCTGCCACAAAACAGTTTGTATCAAAATTTAATAGTCTATGTTTTGGTTTTGTACCCAGATTATTAATGAGGTAGCTAACATGTTTCATTCAGGGCTGAAGCAGGAATAGCCTTATTATATCACAGGTGTCCCCTTAAAAAAACCCTTCAAAATAGTCCTTTGAATCTACCCTATAATCACAAACTTTAATTACTGTGAAAGATATTGTATACTTGCATAATATTTTGAACGTTTCATTCAACAATTCATAGGTGCCCATTAAATCAGACGTTTTACTCACTGTTATAAGAATTTTAAGGTCATATATATATAAATTAAATGTTCATAACTGTATATAAACCACATGTCTGAAACCCCACAGATTAGGTCCTGAGCAAATTGAACTCAATATTTCTCTGCAAGGTCGAAGTGGGAAACCTCCCCATTTTCTCTTTCCTCAAATCCTGTCTTAAGGGCACATTCAAGATATGAACAGGGTGTGAGCCTGTGACCTAGATTCAGGAATTAAGTAGTTCTAATAACAAAAGAGTGGCCGAAACCCAGATAATGCATTCAGGTAACTTGCCACTCAGATTTCTGTTGTAGGTGGCCTTTTCTGTGATGTAGGTATGATGTATCTTGGGGGTGGTCTTGGGCTACATCCCTTCTGTGATGTATGTATGATGTTTCTAGGGGTGGTCTTGGACTCCAGGGCGGGCAATTTAAAATGTCTATATAAGGGCTTGTACGCATGACTCTGGGTCCTCCTGCTCTCTCCTGCGTGTGGGGGAGCACCCTGTTGCAACAGTTAATAAAGATCAGGCTTACTAGCTGCTTTGCTTCTCAATATTTTCTGGTTGGTCTCTGTTATTTTCTCCTACAAAAGGACTCTATATGGGCTCTTGGGTACCCCATAAGGGAAAAGGAGCAGTTTGTTGTTGTTTTTACTTATATCACTCACAATACTATATTTGATCACATGTTATTCATTCCAAGCCCCCAACTGCACTCAGTATAATTGCTTAAAACTGGTAGAGGAAGCTTTGTGGAAACTCAAATCCACTTTTTTTAAAAAAAAGATAGCTTATATTAAGCCCTATTTTGTCCCTACTGATCACAATGGAAGCATTTTCAATAGAAGCACATAAAGTCTTAGACAAATGTAAATAAAAACAAAAGAATGAGAGTTTTCTGGTAAGTCACTGATAGTCATTCATAAAAGCACAAACATTTCACCACTGATATCAAGGCTTGAATTCAAAAGCATTTCATTACTGATAAAATCATGTATGTTTTTATAAGCTGCTCACCTACACACATTCACCTGGGAGTGAATTACACTGATCTAAACAGGGCTTACTTCTGAGTAGACTTGCATAGGACTGCACACCAGGTAAAAACATTGGTAAGAAAAACTGGCCCTTTCCTCAGCAGCTGCATGTAACACAGAAGCACGAATTGTTATGTTATCCTTACACATTCCAGGAAATAACGTAAATTGGTTGGCCCAGTGTCCTTTCCACCTTCTTTTAAATTGAAGATAGCACAAGTACTCAGAAAGTTAGAAAAAGCGACCAGCAGCATTAAACAGAGACTTCCAGATCTTAACTTGCAAAATATATTAGCTCTGGCAAATGGGATTTGCTCACCACTGTATCTTTTAAATCTAAGGCCAGCTATTTTGCAACATTAAATATTCCAAGATACAGGAAATCATTTTCAATGGGTGGGTTCAATGCTTTGCTATCAGCTATTATGGAAGATTGATTTACAGTACCAGGTTACTTAGGCATTTGAAAGTTTGTCCTTGCAAAAGCATTTCAGTCAAAAAGTTGCCCATATTTTCCTATCTACACTGCAATTTTTATAGGGACCCATGGAGTGGGGAGAGTTCTGCTGCACAAGTTGAAATCCTTGGTTACAAGCAACAGGGTGGATACAAGTCTCACCAATATTTTCTCTATACTTGGGGAATGAAGTTTAATTTTATGTTTCAATTTTAATGGCAGACTGTAACTCCAAGGTTTTAAATAATATAGCCAAGTTCCTCAATGTATCCAGAGTCAAAATTGCTTTTAAAAAGTATTTCTGATTGTTCAGGTATTCTGTTAAATGCTTATACAGTGGCACCTCAGTTTTTGAATGTCTCTGTTGATGAACATTTCGGTTTTCGAACGCCGCAAACCTGGAAGTAAACGCTCTGGTTTTCTAACGTGCTTCGGAAGTCAAACATGAAACACAGCTTCTGTATTGAGTTTTCCATTTTGAGGATTCCATACTGAGTTTTTGAACGTTTCGGAACTCAAACGGTCTTCCGGAACAGATTCCGTTCGAAAACTGAGGTATCACTGTACAATTTGTGTGCATGTATAGTGTTTTTTCTCTGCTGTGGTTGGCTTGACACCATAGTTGTAACTATTTTTTATGGTCTGTAGACCAAATAAACTGAAAGGAATGTTTTTAGTAGGCACACAATGAGGTTTGCAGTGGGTACAATGAGCCATAGGGCCAATCTTTTCTCATACCCATAATCCAAACCTTTCAGGGTAAAGTTGCACTCCTGGTACATTTTTCATTTCAAGTATTCCTACAATCAGTGCTTTTCAGGGAGTACTCAACGGTATGCAGTACTGGAGCCTGTTTTCATTGTTAAAAAGTGTGGCACTTACTGTAACAACTTCATGGTGAGTACCAGCACCTATTTCTCTAGAAAAAAAGCACTGCCTACAATGTAGGACATTACAACTGTGGAGGTAACAAATAATGTCCCCAAATTTCAGCCACTTTCCAAGGGTTGCCTAACTTGGGAACCTCAGGTGTTAGACCCCCAAGTGCCATCAGCCACAACTAGCATGGCCAATACTCGGAGTTGTAGTGAACAATGCCTGGAGAGCAACAGGTTAGGCATCTCTTAATTTAGCATTTTTGTTCTTTATTTTTGCCTGGGATAAAAATAAATCTCAAGAAAACCAACTGAATTTTACACACAGAGTGCTTATTTGTCGCAGTCAATGTAACATGTGTGCATAAACATTTTCTAACAAGAAATGAACCAGTGATGCAGCAATGCCCAGACATTTAATTTTGAAAACCAAAAAGAGCCTAGGACAAATAAAATATTCCAAGATAATAGTTTTTTTTTAAACCCTATTTTTTGTCTGGGACTATGTTCTTGTTTTGCGACAGACAAAAATGTCCTGTGGCTTTTTCAAACAAAACTTGGTCCATGGAAGCAAACTTAAGTGCTCTTTTTCTGACACAAATACACATGGCTTCGCTATGGGACATTGTACTACCCAGAGAAACATTTGAATTTAGATTGGGGTCCCAATAAAACCATTTGTGTTCTGTTTCCCAAGGGCGTGGGTTACTGTTTAAAACTACTGTACTGTATACACTGTTAAAAAAAAAATCCCAGAAGAGGCTGCATATACCATATATAAATAGCACCAGTTAATTATGGTGGCAGTAAAAACTTCAAAACTGGCCATCACCAGATCATCATGCTTTATATTAAAAATAGGTTTCTAGTACCTAAATTTATGTGAACAAAACCAACACTCTAGTTATACTAAGATTTCCAAGAAATGAATTAAGCAAATGTTTTTGAACTAAATACAACCAGTTGGAGAAGAAACTGACAGTCCAGAAGGCACTAACTTCTGGCTTTCTAGGGAAGAAATGTTATGAAAGCATAACCAGGTTCTCTCACTATGCTTAAACCCTTTTAAATCACACTGTGTCCTACTAACAGTAGCTGAGGACAAAATATAGCAGGCACTCACTTTTCTGTCGGTACCAATGGCCTGTATTCTGGAAATGGCAGAATATCAGGAAAGAAAACTTTCATTACAAATTAGTAGGGACAGCCACTATGACCACTATGACCTTTATATAAAATGTTAAGACATTTACCTATTAACGTAACACTAGGCAAAAAATGCTATTCAAAAACAAAGGAAGTCTGAGGTGTTTTCGCACCTCCCAAAGTAAAATACCAAAGGGGGGGGGAAAATATTACTATACTACTATACTATACGTCCATACTAACAGTGGGGATGGCGCTGTGGTCTAAACCACTGAGCCTCTTTGGCTTGTTGATCAGGTGGTCAGCAGTTCAAGTCTGCGCAATAGGGTGAGCTCTCCTTGCTCTGCCCCAGCTTCTGCCAACCTAGCTGTTCGAAAGCACACCAGTGCAAGTACTTAAATAGGTACCGCTCTGGTGGAAAGGTAAATGGTGTTTCCATGTGCTCTGGCACTCGTCACAGTGTTCCGTTGTGCCAGAAGCAGTTTAGTCATGCTGGCCACATGACCCGGAAAGCTGTCAGTGGACAAACGCCGGCTTCCTCGGCCTGAAAGCAGAGATGAGCGCTGCACCCCATAGTCACCTTTGACTGGACTTAACCATCCAGGGGTCCTTTACCTACTAAAACCTTTCAAAATGCCCACTCAGGGTCTGATTTCCTCACTATTCATCACGTCTACCACCTCATATATTTGCACTGTTTTCAAATGAAAATCTATGTGACCATTGTAAGGGAGTTACTTAATGACGGCTTTTTATGAACAGCTTGGTCTTTTTAAAAACAATTCTGCAGATTTGCACACTACAGAAAAAGTGATAAAACACACAGCACACTTTTAAAAAATGAATTAAAATGTTTAAATCAAGGGTTGCCAGGGGGGTGCCCACAGGCATACATGTGCTGAGAGAGACCTTTGTTGGTGCCCATGAGGTCCCCTTTCTCACTGAAGTTAGTTTTGAAAGAAGCATTCTGTTACGGACAATATAATGGCTAGCAATGTGTGATTTGCTAATGTGTCTGTCCGGTGCCCATGGCAGTTTCTCCAGTTTGCAAAGGTGCCCATGAGCCCAAAAAGGTTGGCAAGCCCTGGTTCAAATACAGTGTTGCATATTCAATCCATTTTAAAGTGTAACTCAACCATATGCACAACCTGTCAAGTAAGACTTTTATTCGTTCAGTTACAATATAGCCCTACAAGCTACTTTAAAATTGTTTTACGTACAGCACAGTGCTATCCATGCATATTCACAGACCTTAATGGGACATAATATCAGCAGGATTGCAACTATCCAGATACTCAATTTCTGAGATTGGCTAGTTACAGGTAGGTAGCTGTGTTGGTCTGCCATAGTCAAAACAAAAATATAAAATCAAAAAATCCTTCCAGTAGCACATTAGAGACCAACTAAGTTTGTTCTTGGTATGAGCTTTCGTGTGCATGCACACTTCTTCAGATACCTGGCTACTTAGAAGTATTAGGGCATATTCCAATTACACGTTCCAATTACATGTGTTTAAGTTTATATACTGGTCACTTTGACTGCAATTGTGATCTGATTGCGAGGTTTTTTTGCTAGGTGAATGTCTTTGTTCATTCCAGATACTCCAGTTGAATGGGGGACCTCTAATATTCAGAATAAGTCTTCCCTCCAATACACACACTACCAAGGCATTCACTTTAACGGAGAAAGTGACTCGATAAAAACAAAATGCTGTTTACATGGAATTGCTCCACCCTCTTAAGAAATGGATGGGACACAATTATATTTTTTTTTGGGGGGGGGAGAGAATCATGTGCTGGCTAAACAAGCCTTATATCAGTTGATGAAATATCCAGCTTAGTCTTCCTCACATATCTTGTTTGTGTATTGGGCTTTAATTAGGTTGCAATCACGGGTGGAGAACCTAAGCCCTATGAGCCTAAGTAGGTCCAGTACAGGCCCCTCAAAGTTTTTATCCCAAACCATACCGCATGTGCAGTCACATGCAGCATCATAGGACATGTAAGGACAGTGGTGCCTACCATGGAACAATTGCCAGCTTGTTTGAAAAGTTCCCAGTTATTCCATTGCAAGCGGATCTTGCTGACAGCTGACTGGTGGTCACAGTAAGACTACCGGCATCAGCTATACTAAGGAGTTCACCATTGGGATTAAAACAGCACCTGCAAATGGATTTCAGAAGGACTTGCCATAACCACTGATCCGTGAGAATATTTCAATTTTTACAGGTGGGGGAATCTAAATATTTGATTCGCTAGCTAGGTTCCATTCCCCACTCCTGCTACATACACTTACCTATGGGTAAGTCCCATTAAACTCAGTAGGATTCCTTTCTGAGTATGCATGTATAGGATCTGTGACGTTAGTCTCTTTAGCTGGTGTCTGCTAGCCCAACCATCTTAATAGACCAGCTAAAGAACAAACTGGATGTTTAACATTTCCAGTTTTAAAAAAATGTAAATAGCAGCTGGGGGTGATCAGGATAAGAGCATGCAGCATGGGTGTGTGTGTTACCCTTTCCTCCCATGCTGCGTTCTTGATTAAAGAACCCCACCGTTTGTGGGGAAGCTTCCATTGACGCCAATGAAGGCATCTTCTAGAGGAGGGACATTTTAATTGAGACTCCAGTGCGAGAGGAAAGGGTTAAAACCCTGCCCAGCTCTGCTCCATAAACCTGCAGACTCTTGGGCTCTGTTCTTGGTTTAATAAAATGCCAGGAGAATGTTATATGCCACTACAGGTGCCACAAAATACCTGCTCCACATTTGTAAGAACTCAATCATTTAGTGTGGCAGTACCTACTCTTCGGAAATTCCTGCCTGTTGATATCAAGCAGGAAAACTTTCTCTGTATTCTTTTCATCGCCTGCCAATAACATTCTTTTTTTTGACAAGCCTACCCAGATGCTTAGAAATGCTGGTATGAATTTTAATCTGTTTTAGCATCTAATATGTTTTAATGTATTGGAACTTTTTCCTGATTTTACCTTTTTGCAAACCAGTTTGGAGGTTTTTATTACAATAAAGTGGAGTATAAATTTTATGAAATAAAAATAAATAAATGTAATATATACTTTGGACTTTGTTTAGGCAGTCAGTAACATGGTTGCTAATGTCTCATTTCAAGATATATAGTGTTTCAGAGCTATTCTCAAATAAGCATGCATGCTTAAAGTTTATCCCCCCTCCTTTCCTTGTTAAGTATTCAACTAACTTTTTGTCACGAGCCTTGCTCAACAAGAATCAAAGAGGAGACAGCGTACAAGACACTCAAGCAAGCAGATGTCACCTCCAACTTTGATGCTTAATTGTAGAAAAAAATGCACAGCAACTTTAGGAATAGCATATGTTTAAGTAAATCTGCGGAAGGCTAAATATATATATATAAATTATCTAATGGGAAAGTGCACGTGGACGCACATTGTTAATACAGGGAGCTCCAAACCCTTCCCAAGGAACAAAACCAAAACTGTAACATGCAAGCAATGTTGATTTTTCTTTTTTTTTAAAAAAAGAAATCAAAAAAGAAACCACACAAATTTAGCACTCACTACAAAGTACGGTTAAAAAATAAATATAAAAAAGAAGTCACAGGCTACAGCTTGAAAGCAAGAGGAAAAAAAAAAGTCCCTTCGCTCCCCATGGCAAAGTCAACACTTCTCCACAAAACCAAAATGAAAAGACCACCAAAAAAACTTTCACTACAGCTCTCTCAATAAATAAAAGCACACAGTTTAGCTATCAACACCACTTCATTACTGTAATAAATAAATAAAAAAGCACACGGATGTCTATTGACTATATAGGAAAAAAACATACATGCATCGTTAATCACCATTTTAGCTTGGTTTGTGTGTTTGAGTCTACTGGTTACAGAGTTTAATTCCAAACAGAACTATTCCACCTCTTATCATCATATCCTTCTCATCAGTTATCTTAACTGTAAACGATCCCTGTCAGATTAGAAAGAGATAAATAACATTGAGTCAACCTGAAGAAAAATACCGTATGGGGCACAGTGGCTTATTAAAAGGCACACCTTCTTGTTTACCACATGATCTTACGAGCATAGGGGCTGCTTGAGTGCAAGGCCGGCATGCATCTTACACCACTTGACTCGGATATAGTATTTATTTAGAGAATTATCAATGAAGTGATGGCATTTTTAATCTGGAAATTTGAAAAATATAATTTTATTTCCAACAGTCACGTTAACGACGTACACGCTACATTGTTCCCACCCCCAAATATGAGCTTAAGGCAGACTTACCCAAAAGGCCTCTGTATTAATGCTGGGTGGAGCTGCTGAACACCAAAGGCAAAACCTAACAACAAAACACATCACATTCTCTAGGTGAGCATTGCATTTACTTCATGTGAAAATTCTAGCAACCACCCTGTGATCATTCTCAGTGAAGAGGAATATGTCACAGCATAAGCCTACTCATGTATGCTCAGAAGTAAGTTTCACTGCATTCAGCGGGGCCTGCTCTCAGGTCGTGTGAATAGGATCACAGTCTTAATAAACTGTGCAGTATTGATTTTAGGTAAACAAATCAAACAAAAAAATGTGATCTGATGCCATATGGTTTGAATACCTTGATAAGACCAGCTTTATAAAGTACAAAAGTATTTCTCTCTCTTGAGCATTATGATGTAGAATTAATGAGCTATTACTTCTGGGTAAACTGCTGTAGCCTGGAGCAGATTTAACATTCACCATCTTCTAAACTTGGATGCATGTCCCTCTCCTGTATGAATTTCAATTGCCATTCATGGTTTGAGTTAACCATGGTACAGGGTTATATACCTGCACTGGCACTAAACCTATGGTCAACACTAATCAAGATAATCCAGACAATGCTGATGCAGAGATAACATCACACTGTTAAAACAAACCATGGAAGTGAGAGGCATTCTGGCAAGAGTGAGGGGGGAACTTGCAAGTCAGTTGCACACTCCTGATCTCCTAACCATGATTCACAGCTGATTCACTGCACCAGGCTGGTTTGATCCCGGCTTGATTATACAAACCACAGTCTAAACCAGGCATCCCCAAACTTGGCCCTCCAGCTGTTTTGGGACTACAACTCCCTAGCTAACAGGACCAGTGGTCAGGGATGATGGGAATTGTAGTCCCAAAACAGCTGGAGGGCCAAGTTTGGGGATGCCTGGTCTAAACTAACCAGAGCCCCACCCCCTTTTTGAGTTTGGGCATAACAATAAACTGATAAGGGAGTACAGAAGCTGAGCTTCACTTCTGCTCAAACATGGCATGGAGGCTTTCAATCTCCTGCTTGTGGCCATACCAGATGACAAGGGAGTGAAGAGGCAGAGGCTCATTTCTTATTCGCATAGTACTAACGGATGGTTTAGTGTTATATCTGAAATGGTCTGGTCTGATTTATCACTGTTTACTCAAGTATTTAAACACATCGTTTGGCTACCTGTGTTTACCATCTTCTCAGTACTCACTTTTATAAGCTGATTCTACAGGGCAGCAGCAACTATGATATGTCAATTTATATAGACTGTGCCAATTCATAGTTAGTACAAATTACAGTTCACAAACCCACTTCAAAATCGAGGTTTCCACCTCTGGTTTACTGGACAACTGCATGGTTTGGCATGATGTCTGAACTGAGGCACTGTAGATAAGTAACGGAGGCTCACATACATTCCCATTAAGAGTTATGGGATATTTCCTATGGATTCCAATGTGTAAACAAGATCATCCAAAACAAAAAAGCAGTTGCTTGGTACCTCAGATAAATAAGGAGTTACTGTAACATTACAACCATGTTAGCCACCTTGTTAACCGATTAGTTCAGAATGGTTTCTACACAATTTCACTATCAAGGACCCACTGGTGGTAATAGGATGGTTAAAATGGAGATGTTTGGGACAATGGGATAAAACAACCCTTAATGCTTTCAGTGGAAGAGGTTCATAAGAACGGACTGGTGGGTCAGAGGGAGCATGAAATTCTGTTGAAGCTCAGCCACTGGATTTTAGGAACCTGGTAGTTACTATGCCAATTGTTCACATTCCCTTAATAGCCCTAAATAAAAATCTCTAGCCTTTTAACTTCTAAAATCAGAAGCATTACGCTGGAACCCGCTGCACTAATTCCACATATGGAGATGTGTGGCGGCTGACTGTAAAAAATATTATGCACACATTTGAAGGCTGAGCTCTGGTACTAAGGACAGCTTCCAAGGTTAAACTGTAGCTCAGATTCAGCCCACGTTATCCCCAACCTTTACTTAGAAAACAAAGCCAAGTAGCTTTTTATCCCATGAATACCAATACTGAGTTCAGCAAAACAATGAAGCCCATAATACACTCTGTTTTTTTCTTATCAACATGGGAAAGTATGTTTCTGTAAATGCAAAATGGGAATTCGGCCTCACAAATAATTGGAAGCCATTCTAGGTGGTCACTTCTGCTTAGACCGGACAAAAAAGTTGGCAGCCATCTGCCAGAGATGGCGGCAAGTGACTAGGTTAACTGCCAATGCCGTCACCCTATTGCACCATGTAGCAGGTGCGCATTTGCACTATTTTTAAATTATTTATTAAATTTATATATGTCCAACATTACAGGAGCACATTGTGAAGTAAGCCATCCAGCATGTCCTCTTGGAAACAGGTGGTTTCAGACCCAGAAATTTATATTCATATAAAATAGCAGAATTCATCTCCAATAAACAATGGTGCCCCTGTTTTAATGTGCTTAAAGTTTCCAAAGGAGGACATTCGTTTAAGTAATGTACCACTCAAAACATACAGAAAAATATTGAGTTGTACCTAGTCCTATGTATCTACTATTTATGCACATAAAGGCTATAATCCTATGCACATTTATTTGGGAAACAATGCATCAGTGAGACATAACTAAAAGTAAGCTTACACAGGACCAAGGTGCAAGTTTTTAATATGAGGAAAATGTCAATAATGCACATTTTCAGCACATATACAAATTATACTTCAAGGCAGTGGTTTCTGAACTCATACCCCTATTTCTGGGAAACGTCTTACCAAAACATTTGTTTTGTGAGGGAACGTGTAAGGCTCCCTGCAAACACAACTGATGTGCACAATGACTAGCAGATCCAGACAAATGGATATTCAAAAATATTTTACCAAGGAAAGCCCCTTTTCCATTTTCCTCTTAGATAGTGAAGTGTGTTTGCCTGTTTTGTGTGTACACTCACAGGAGAATAAGCCCTGCCACTGCATAGCTTTTGGAAGTAGTGGATTACTTCCACAGCTCCAGCATATAACCCTCATGGAAGTATCTTATGTCTCCCACCACAAACAGTCATAGGAGACCCCATGGCTTTATGCTCAAGGATAAGGTTACAGTGGTGCCTCGCTAGACGAAAATAATTCGTTCTGCGAGTGTCTTCGTCTAGCGATTTTTTCGTCCAGCGAAGCACCAAGGCAGAAAGCGGTTTTCGTGACGGAAAAAAAAAATTGTCTTGCAAGGCAGCCCCATTGACTTTTTCGTCTTGCGGGGAAGCCTTCTGCTAGCGAATGCCTTTCGTCTAGCGAGGCATTCGTCTAGCAAGGCATTCGTCTAGCGGGGCACCACTGTATAAGTTTTCATTCTCTGCTCGGCTGATAAGAAGCCAGGTAGGGAGGACAGAGACTGTTCTTACCTGGCTGCATTATCCTTGGTTTTGCTCCTAGGTATGCTAGGTTCACATTAGCCTTTCTGCCATCAATGATTGGGTTAGGATCTTTGCAGGCCCTTTCGGCAGCAGCTCTGTCAGCCATGGTTACCTTGACAATAAACAGCGCAGGATATCAGAACTCATGTATTTGACACGACTCATATAGTACAGTACGCTGGTGCAATGTGAAATGGAACACCGTTTCCAACAGGCTCTCTCAGAACTAACCCAAATGAAAGCGCTACTACTATAACAACACAGCAACTTTAGGGTTGTTGTGGGTGTTTTGTCTTTTGTTTTGTTTTTTTGTCAAATTACTCTCACACAAAAATCAGGCTATATTTGAAGCGTTTGCCATTTCCCAGAGCACGGAATTGGAATTTTGCAGGCACCAAACACCCACTGACACAGTAGCATGTGCTGCAGCAGATAAAAATACAAACGTGTCATATCAGCCTGTAACCAGCTGGCTCCATCGGATGCCAAAATTTCACTAGCAACTTTTCATATGCAAGTTATGATGCAAATCTCATCTGAAGGGCACAGCACAGCTTCCCCCCACCCCACCCTAGGGTTTTCTTTCCTTTTCTTACCTTCTAGAAAAGAAAGAAGTGGTCAAAACACACAATCCCGTCGACAGGGGAAAAGGAGACACCTCGTAGTTCATGTCAGTATTTATTGCGCCTATCAGACAGCTGCTTTTCCAATCCGTTGCTCACAACAAGTTTTACTTAACTTCCAGGAAGTTCAGTTGGCTCACCTGCTTTACCCATCCCAGTCGCCTGACGATCACGCTTCCCCTCCTCCTCCACGCTTTTAAATTTTTTGAGAGGACGACGACGCGATATCCAAAAATATCGCCGAGCGTCTCCCTTTTCCCCTTTCCCACCTCCCGCCTCCTGCCAGTTGGGTTTAGGTAGCTGCGTTATTAGCCGCTTTCCAGGCGCGCCCGCACACCCCCACGTTACACGAGCCACCCATCCCCGCGTCCTTCGCACTTACAAATCCGTATCCCCGGGATTTGCCCGTTTGCCTGTCGGTGATGACCACGGCTTCCTCGATCTCCCCGAACACCTCGAAGTACTTGCGCAGGCTGGAGTCCGTGGTGTGGTAGGGGAGACCCCCGACGAAGATCTTGGTGTACGTGGTATCTTTCTGCGTCGTGTGCATCTTCCAAAACTATGCCGCTCTCCTCTAGCTACAAGCCCCGCGCAAGCAAGGGCTGCTGGTGGCGGTGGTGGAAAAGAAAGTACAAAAAAAGAAGGGGGGGAGACTCCGCGGCGAGTTGGGTGGGCTTTGCGAGTGCCGCTCACTTCCAGCCAACTTCTCCCACCTTCCGCAGCGACTCCCCTGTTTTATATTTCTCCCCTGTCTCTCTCGCTTGTCAGCTCTTTCCTTGCCCTCCAGGTAGGCAGGAGGCGTCGGGAGCTGCCTTGAGGTAGACGCTGTTCACGAGGAGGCGGAGAAGGTGGCAGCAGCGACCACAGCAGCCGGAGCAAGAAAAACACCAGGGCCCAGCCTCAGGCGACTCTGCTGCCTCCCGCCGCCTTTGGCTTTCCTCTAAAAAGCCGCCAGGCGCGACCTCCCCAACTCCCGCTGCTCCGCCCTCCCTCCAGCAAAGGGGGGCGGGGAGCCGGGCGGGGCGGGCCTGGCTATTGGCCGCTTCCTCGGCGCGCCGCTGCCACCCGGCCGTTGGAAAGGAACAGCTGCTGTGTGTGTGTGTGTGTGCGCGCGCGCGCGCGCCACCCTGGCGAGAGAAGGCGAGCCGGGAGGAGGAGGGGGGCGGGAGGATCCACGTGCGCGCTGGAAGGTGGCCTCGGGCGCGGCGCGCACACGCGCCTCCCTACCTCCCCCAGCTCTGGTCAGCCGAGCGCGAGAGGCTGAGGAGAACCGAAAGCGCCCCTCAAGTGCGGACGGGGAGAAATTCCCTCAGCGCGCACTGCTGCTGCTGCTGCTGCTGCTGCTCACTTTGGCGCCACTGCGCACCGAAACCGAAGCTCTCCAGGCAGCCCCGCTTGCTCTTTCGTTTCCCGCTGGTGGGCTCCGTCTCGTCTTGCGCCAGGTGGTTCTAGGTTATCGGGTACCGAAGTAGCCCCACGGGGCGGGTTGGGGGAGAGGGTGAATCTCCTTCTCCCCTCAGACAAAGGAGCTTGCGGCTTCCCAAGCCTCCTCCTCCCAGAGACGGGAGAGCGAGAGCAAACGGGCAGAAGAGGCTGGTGCCCAACGCTCCTCCTAGGGCAGCAGCACGCTTTATTTTCTTCGCGAGTTAGGACCATGGACGTAGCCAAGGGGGGCAGGGAGAGGCATCTCCCCCCCCCCTAAATCGATAGAAATACATAGCAAACTGAGGTTCTGTCCCCCCCCAACCTAAGGCCTGCCCCGACAACAAAAATCCTGGCTATGCCCATGGTTAGGACAGTGGGATAGTGAACTCAAATCATAGGAGCCTAGGGATCACCCCAAATGAAATATTTGAGGGGGTCACACACCCCTCCAAGTTGATGGTTATTGCCATTCAAATGGTGTGTGGGTGCCATGGCTTTTGATTAATTGTGTGGGGCAGGGTTTCCTGGGGCCTCGCAATATTTTATTCAATTTGGCATTGCTTATTCAGATGTGCAGGCAAAAGCTCCATAGCCATACCCTTCATAAGATGGCAAACATGAACTTTTGGCCGGTGCAGACACGATGCCTTTAGTACCTGGCTTGCTTTTTTCTTAGCCTTTGCTCTCCCTTCACTGGTTTACATTCATCCACATGAAGAATTTTAGAGGACTCAATACAAACTGAAAATGGCACTTAACCCTTAGGCAGGCAGGCAAGTTAATCTACCTCTTCCTGATCACATTGTGTGGATTTTGCTCCTGTGGAGAGCTTACTTAGCATGCAGAGGATTGTAAATAGGAAGTGACATCATTTCCCCCGCTGTGCCAATATGATGACACTTTTCCCCTGCTCCACTACACCACTGGGGTTTGGCTCAGTGTAGATGTGCAAGCGGACAGAGGTCCTGGCTGCTGGTGGAAGGAGGATTCATCTCATCTGCTTGCTTTCCCAAATCCACTTTTCCTCTGAGAGCCGCAGCAGCAGAAATTAGGTACAGCAAACCTAATCCTCCCTTACTGCTCCAGACGTCTGACAGAATACCAATTTCCAGGTCGCACATTAACAGAAGAGAGCTATTGCCCTTGGGTCCGGCTTGTGGGTTACTCATAGTCACCAAGCTGGCCACTGTGAGAACAAAATGTTTTGTGTGATCCAGAGGAGCTCTTAATAGGTTCACCGAAAGAGAGACTGAGCAAGCAGAGGAGGTTGGTGGCTTCTGACTCCTCATACTTGTACTCTGGGCAAGCATGCTGAGCTCTTTTTGTCCAAAGAAAGTATGCAAGCAGGTAGGGCTCTCCCCGCCCCAGTGCGAGAGGGCAGGCAAATGATTCAAAGCTGTGACAGCCAGACGTCTAACAAATACTGCTTTACCAATACTCAGTGCTACACAACTCGGAGAGGATTTGCTTGCTTGAATTCCCCCAGTAAGTAGTGCAGCAGAGATGACTAGAGTTTGTTTTCATGTCCTTTGGAGTTTTAGATGGCCTTTTAAAATGGCACATTCATTGCGATTTGTGCTTGTGATGTTATCAGGTTGGTCACACACGGTTCCCCTTTTAATCCTGTTTGCACCTGCAGAAGTTTTGGGTGGTTACCTGTCTTTATTTCCAGTCATTACATGCCCCATAGCTTCTTGCTGAAATCTCGTAACTTTTTATACCATAAATGTTCTGGTTTATTAGTGTCTCACTTTCATTGCACTATAGCCCCTGTGGACAGCAATAATGTGGTAGACCTGAAGAAGCATTGCAGAACAAACTAAAGCAGAATAAATCCACTATTAACATAATATTATTGTGTCAGGAACATGCTGCAGAATACAACTGGAAAAAAACCCAAAAAACACCCGTCTGGAAAGCTCCTAAGAGTCAACACCTTGAATTGAGTTATAAAGATTATTCAACCAGTATAGATCAAATAACTTGACTCCCTGATTCAGGTTCAAGCCTTGCTACTTTCTTTGCCATGCCAAGTCTACTCCACTGCTAGGAACAAGCAGACTTTTAACTGCACTTCAAGCTTAAGTGAAAATTCTCTCGAAATTTACCTATAGGGCTTAAAAATATTTCCCCCTCAGAACTCCAGTTTTTCTGTATGAGAAACCTAATCTTAGAGCAAGAGCAATAAAGTTCCATATGTCTACTTTTGAGTAGACATATATATATATAGGCTTGCACTATAAGGCATAAAGTATGGTTCAATACACCATCATGTGCACACGGCCTGAGTGCATGAACAAAAAGACAAACCACAAAGGGTTTGGATTAGCATGATGTCCAAGCCCAGGATTGTACTTTTGTTTCACTCTAACAAATCATGATTGCTAAGCAAATAAAACTGGCTAGCATTCATGGTTTGTTAGGAGGAACCAAACCACAACCCCAGGTTTGGATGTCACATTACGTGAAACTGTTTGTGGTTTGTTCACCCACTTCTGTGAACAGAATGGGAGGCCTTGGGCTGCGTGCCCCAGTGTGGCTTGCAAAACCATACTTTATGGAGCGTTACACGGGTATGCACTTGCTGAAACAGAACGTGTGTTTCACCAGCACATTTTACTTTGCTCTCAGTCTCCTAGGGCAAAACAAGGTTCAGATATTTATTCTGAAGCTTTTGCTTTGCTGCATAAAATTGTTCTTTTGAAATTAAATCACCATTAAACAACATAATCACTTTGCTTTATGAGATCAGCTTCAAGACATCTCAGAGTAAACCTCTAGCGCACCAATGTATCTGTGATGGACAAATGAAAGCCGTGTTCCAACTTAAGAAATGCAAAATATATATATAGCAAGATTCCTGCTGGATCAGATAAAAGTCCCATCTGATCTAACATTCTGTTCTCACGGTGGCCAATCAAATGCCTACGGAAAGCGGGGCATGATTGCAATAGCACCCTCCCATTATCGATCTCTAGCAACTAGTATTTGAGACTTAGAATCATATAATTGTAGAGTTGGAAAGCACCCCAAGGGTCATCTATTCCACCCACTACAATGCAGGAATCTTTTGCTCAGCATGGGGCTCAAACTCACATATTATATTATATCATATCATATCATATCATATCATATTATATATTAATGTTCATATAATTCATGGTGCTAGTGCGTTGAGCTAGTTACTAGTGGAACACTTATTTTGCATCATTGCTTTTTATGTAATGAATAAGGGTCAATAAGGACCCTTACATTATAATTGCTCCCCACAATAGTAAAGCTGGCTGTTTAGTATTAGATACCACACAACTGGTGGCACAATGTTTTAAGTGTCAAAAGGCAATTGTTTATGACCTTTAAGTTGTGTAACTTTATGTGCTGCTCTACTTACCGTAAGTAATAGGAAACAGATGCCAACCATTCTTGCCAACCAGCCATCAATGAAGGACCTCTGTGGTCAAAACAAAAAAGTACTATGTGCTATGTCAAGAAAAAGGTAGATGGGTCCAGGGATATTGGATACAGTATCTGCTAATCCTGACTAGAAAGAAAGCTGAAGTTTATACGCGTTATTGTAGTTGAATGTTTTGGAGTTTAAATATTTTATTTCCCCGATTTCTAATGTTTGATGAGTTTTTATAATGCCTGGTATCAATGCTGAAAATTTAATTTGCTATTTTATCAGGTTGTTTTTGCTGTGTTTATTAAATTATATCCTTCCCACACATAACTTATAGAACATCCCTTGTAATATTCATTTAAACCATAAAGTATTATTTAAGACAGCATACTATGCTCTTGGGGACCCAGGTGGCGCTGTGGGTTAAACCACAGAGCCTAGGGCTTGCTGATCATAAGGTCGGCGGTTCGAATCCCTGCCACGGGGTGAGCTCCCGTTGCTCGGTCCCAGCTCCTGCCCACCTAGCAGTTCGAAAGCACGTCAAAGTGCAAGTAGATAAATAGGGACCGCTCCAGCAGGAAGGTAAACGGCGTTTCCATGCGCTGCCCTGGTTCGCCAGAAGCAGCTTAGTCATGCTGGCCACATGACCTGGAAGCTGTCTGCGGACAAACGCCGGCTCCCTCGGCCTATAGAGCGAGATGAGCACCGCAACCCCAGAGTCGGACACGACTGGACCTGATGGTCAGGGGTCCCTTTACCTTTACCTTTACTATGCTCTTATTTAGACTTCTTTGTAGGTTGCTATTGTATTTAATTGTATTAATACTCTTTGTTGGAAAGGATTGTATAGCATCTACAGCATTTGATTTTAAAAATACAGAATGATTACATTTGTACATGAAACTTCTCAGCAGATTGCAATAACTGGGATATTAGAGAAATGTAATGATCTAGATTCAGTATAGGGAACCTGTGGTCCTCAGTATGTTGCTGTAGTACAGACCCCTAAGTCTCAGGCAGCATGCTCAATACTTGGAGGTGATGAGAGCTACAGTTCAGCAACATCTGGAGGACCATAAATTAGCTACCCCTGTTGTAGATTATGTCATTGTGCTGTCCTTGGCTTGTTTTCTCAGAAGTCCATCTGAGTTCATTTATATTTACTATACTAGTTTCTAGTCAGTATGTTCATGATTGCTGCTCACTGAACGCAATGGGACTTAGTAGACAAGCCTAGGATTGCACTGGTCCTTTGAGCAAACCCTTAGCCACGACTTGTTTAAGCTTTGTCCAGGACAGGCAATTTATGGTATGATGACTTAAAGGAACAGGGCAATTTTATTTCATGCAATTAAACATACAGGCATACTGGTAGCTACTTATCTCATGCATTGGCCACCACACTGGAGAGCAGGGTCACATTTACTTCTCTATGAGCATTCACTGCTTGCATGCTTTTACTTGAGTCTTCACAAGTAGAAGGCCTAGAGTGAAAATCTGAAAATTTGGGGTGGAGGTCTAGGACCATATCTGGCTCACAGGCAACTAACTAACTGGCTATCCTTGGTCAAGATTCACATTTCTATCAAATGTGCCACATTTGTAAATATAACATTCTTGAAAGCATGCATATATTTAAATAGGTGCTATTCAAAATCCCTCTTTTTCTAAGCTCTGGATTTTTTAAGCTTGTGATTGAGGAAGCATCACACATGTACAGCTTGTCCCATTTTCATATTTATATTACTAATTGCCACTGCAAATCCTGTCTCCCACAGTCTTGAGGGTGCTTCAGTTACGGAATTTCTGCAGCTCAGTGTTGGTCCTGCGTGTACCTTGACTTATTCTGTCCTGGAGTGTTTGTGACTTCTGATGCACCTTTATGTCCTGAGTTTCAAGACAGAGGTAAAGAAAAATTCTCTTTTCAGATATATTTTTTAAAAAGAGAAATCAGGGTATATTGAATTCTTTGTGCACTAGATTCTAGCTTTCTATCTGCTGTGGAAGTACCTTCGCAACTCTGATGTCATCATGAGCATAGTAGTATGAGGCCAAGTATTTAGTTTCTCAGTGACCAAACCACCAGAGAGAGTAATGTACTTGTCAAGTGTGCTTTAAAAGGCAGCACTAAGAAATAACAACTTCTATTGTCAGAAGTTGTGCAGTTAGTTCCCAACAGATTAGAGAGAGATTTTGGTTACTGACAGTCATCGTTACAATAAAAAACTGAATTCTGACAGGTTGAGATTTCAACTGTCCTAACAACGCGTTTCTGAAATGCCACAAACTTATCTAGGACTTCCTAAGTAACCCAAGTCATTTCTGATTGTGTTGTTAAGGCCTTTCATACAAATGCTGCAGTGTAAGGAATAAGGATTATTTCCTACTGCACTTTTAAATAAATTATCAGTGTCCATAAAGAATATAAATTGGAAGACCATCCTGTGTGTCTTTTGGGGATGCTATAATATAACATCCCTGAAGCAGACTATCGCTTACAATGAATAGTTTTAACTGATGCATTTTATTATAGACTTCTTGTCAGGGGTAGCAATGAGCAGACAGCTTGCCAGCTTACCAATTGCTACTGAATTCAGCGGTATTAACATTAACAGTATTGTCAGTCTTTTTATTTATTTATACGCACCAGATGTCTGTCATGTCAGAGAGCAGGGGATGTCATGTAGTCATTCAGCAGGCTGCTGAAGACAACAAAGGCCCACCGATTATATTCCACTCTATTTATTCCTCCCAATGGTTTATTTCAGCATATGATAATGACCCAGAAGGCATTTGGAAGGGGGGGGGTATTATGACTTCAGCCACAGTGCAATCCTATACATGTCTACTCAGAAGCAAGCCACACTGAGGTCCATGGGACTTACTCCTCAGTAAGTGTGTATACGGTACGTCTCTAGCCTAAATCGAGGTTACTTCTACAGTGCCGGATTAGCAAATAGGCAGAGTAGGCACCGGCCCAAGCCTTATAGGGTCCCCGCGACAACAGATCAAAGTAATATTGATTTGATTTTGAAGGAAATTACAAAAACGTATTAGGAGATATTTCGACTGCCTACGGGGTCTCCACAGGGTTTAATCTGGCACTGTATTTTTTATGTTTGAAATGAAGATGGAGCTATCAGAAAGCTTTCAGTTCACATGCCAGGATAAAAACAAACACATTAAATAATCTGTTTTTCTATTAAAAACAGTTTTGGCTCCTGAGAGCTGCATTTTTGATGTGATTTCAAAAAGGCTTGAAGTTGTGCGCTCTTAGAAAATGCTTTATTAGCTAATGGTTGCACTCTGAGCAAAGTTTTCTTAATGAAATGCTTGAAATAGGCATACCTTATATGGAGTATCATTTGACTTCCTACTAGAAAACCCTAAATACTCTTACACCTCTTGCCATAGTGCTTATCATGTATTGCTGATTGTATAATGTGCCTGTCTCCCTTTTTGACGACCTTTTCTGGGTCCTGAGTATGCTAAGAGCGAAGGACTCCAGAAAATACATTGCATGCTTCAGGAGCAGACCATAGTATCACCAAGACTAGTTTTATTCCGAGAGAGATTCCTTCAGGCCTAAGGAAAACAGATCTGCTCTGTCTGTCACAGCCAAGATTGAGATAGTAAGCGTAACATGATAATGCACAGATGTTCTTCTTGGCATTTTACATGACAAAAATAAAGACAGTGCCTGCTATGGAGACTTTAAAGTCGTCCCAAATGATATGCTATCAAGGTAGTAAACATAAAGAGTACAGCTCATGGGCACCTGTTGATAATTGGACAACTTTAACACTGATATATGGCAGCAAATTTAATTTGAAAGCTATTTAGAGCTTGAGCACACTGGAATCCTTAACAGGTGTGAACCCTTTGATATTTTTGTACAAAGGGAAGCGTAGTAAAGTCGAGAAAACTTCATTGAGTTATGGGCTAATTATGCAGCCTTATCTTATACATGTTTATGTGAAATTAAGTTCTATTAAGTTCAGTGGGGTGTGCTGTCACATATGTGCATATAGGGCTGCAGCTTAAGCTATAGTCTTATGCACACTTACATGAGAGTAAGACCTGTGTACATGACAGTACTCTTTTCTTGTTGATTTCTATTCTTTTAATCTACAATTTCACTTGTGAAACTAAATTCGGAAATAAGATACAGCCATTAATAAATCAGCAGGAATAAACTGAACAAAGGCAACTGTATACTAGATGGTGTTTATTTATTGATGGCATCTTTGCGAATACTAGATTTTAGGAATGAACTGGAGTCTAGTTAGTTCTCTAGTGTGCCATTTGGATTTTGTGACAACTGAATTTACACCTTATTGTCCTTCAGCTTTCTTTCTTTATAAACTTACAAGCAAAAGTTACAGATTATAATGCAAGGGGTGAATTTTTTAAGAAGGTTTGACTATTGGAAGAAATAATGAGTATTCTCTTCTGAACCGAATACTAGAATTATTGGCTGTAAGGAGAGAGTAGCCATGTAATTAATGGAGTTTTCATAGATGAGGTTTAAAAGGGCTCTTGCTTTAGTTTGGTTTGTAATGCAAATGTGCTAGAAAGTGCTTTACTTTAAATCTCAGTTCAACTATGAACCCAGTGGGAGATCTTAGGCAAGTCATTAGCACCATTCCAGCTATGCACATAGGCTCCATCAGCACAATTGGGGAAATGCTGAGTAGGCAGGATCCCTGATTGTATAATAAGCAGAGCTTACATGCATTCAGTTTGTATGAGTATAGGCTCTTTAGCATAGGAGGCAAGCTAGGGCCCTGAATGGGTGCAATCCTGCTCTCTTCCCTGCCCCAATGTGTGTTCAGAAGAATGACTGAACAGTGAGTGCTCTCCCCCCCCCCCAGCCTCAAATCTCCCTCTAACATGTGTGCATTATAATACCAGCATACAGTGTTGTGGTATTGTAAGGAATTGTTTTGTGTGAGATAATGATGCTAGGAGCACTGAAGAGAAATGTTAAATAAGCACCAAGTAATACCTTTCAAAGTATTGAGTCCAGAAATCCTGTGAATGGAACTCCACTCACTGAATGTTATAGAAGGGACAGGGAGAGGTGAATTTTCCCAATTTCTACCACCACCTCTGAAAATCTGCTCCAGAGGGTTATTATTATAATTATTATTGTTTATTAAATTATACCACCCTTCATCCAAAGATGTCCACAACATAAAATTATGAGTAAGAACACAAAATACATAACAAACAAACAAACACCAATAACCTCTCTCCTACAAACACATTTCAAAGGCTGTACTGTAGTTACAAACCAGCCAAAGGCCTGGTTACAAAGAAATGTTTTGGGCTTCCAACTTAAAAGTATGTAATGAAGGCACCGGGCAAGCCTCCCTGAGGAGAGCATTCCACAAACGGAGAGCCACCACAGAAAAGGCCTGTTCGTGTGTTGCCACCTTCGGGACCTCTTGGAGAGGGGACCCACAAAGAAGGGCCTCAGGTGACAATTGCAAGGTCTGGGTTGGTTCATATATGGAGAAGCGGTCCTTAATGGTTGGAGAACATGTGAAGTTGAGGATTGAACAGCATGAGAAATGAGACAGTACAGGCTGCAGAGGTCATAGGCAAAAACTATCCCACTGTTCTGTGAATAGCAACCGCTAAATCCAAGCTCTTGTGAATAAGAACAACTAGGTGTTGTATCCGACTCTTTATTCAGAGTTGACCCATTGAAATTGATGAATGTAAGTTGGTAGTGTCTAGGAATTTCAGTGGGTCTATTCTGAGTAAGACTAACATTGGCTACCATCCAAAGGTTCCAGCTGGTGACTTCACATTCATTTAGTTATTTAAGAAATATGTCCTCGCTTTCAGTAATCCTACTCCAGAATATTCTGTTAGCTGCCCTTTAATAACTTAACAACAAGAAAAGCCTGTATCAAACAACAAAAAAGCAGAAACAACAGGGACACAACTGGAACAGAATAAAAACAAATTTGACCAATATGGTAAAGGGCCCAGGAAAATTTTTAAAAGCCTTTGTGTGATGCCAAAAATACCTTTGAGCAGGTACTAAGTGGGCCCCTGGGGAGGGAAGCATTTCAAAGGTCCTGTGCCATAATTGAGAAAGATTTTTCATTGGCTGCTACTCAGTTGGGAGCACCTGAAGGAGGCAGGTTTATGCATGAGAAGCACTCCTTCAGGCACACCAGTCCAAAGCCACATGCAGCTTTAAAGGTAAACACCAGCACTTTGAATCTTGTTTGGAAAAGGTGTGGGAGTCAGTACAGTGGTGCCCCGCTAGACGAAAATAATTCGTTCTGCGAATCTTTTCGTCTAGCGGTTTTTTCGTCTAGCGAAGCGGCAATGCAAACCGCGGTTTTCGCTAGACGAAAAAAAACTTCGTCTAGCGAGTTTTTCGTCTAGCGAGGCATTCGTCTAGCGGGGCACCACTGTATGGTTGTTGAAGATATGAGACATATTCCAGTTGATGAGTTTCATTTCGTAGGCTAGAAGCAATATTTTAATGAAGTTTTGAGAAGCCTTCAAAGGCAGCCCTACATAATACATAGTAGTAGCCTAGTCTGGCCGATGGATATTTGTGGACAGATTATCTCTGTCTTAGAGGGATTGTAGCTGACACACCAGTCTCAGCTGATGGAGGGCACTTTTTACACAGATACATGCCGATAGTTGCTTTAGTGACCAAGATGGCTCTTTCCCCTCCCCTGGTCTGTAAACAAGTGCAACTCTTGCCTAAAACAGGCCAAACATTAGTTCCCCAGGCATATGAATTTCTTTAGCAGCAGTATGGCAAGAGTTTCTCTGCTTTCAGCTTCTACTATCACCATACTCTGGTGATATGTTGCCCCTTTTCCCTGCTACAGTGCTGATTAAGACCCAGGAACACCCCTCTTAGCCACCAGAATAAAGTTTTGAAGAATTATTGTGGTTTGACAGAGTCGGAAAAGGATATGTTGCAGTGTAGACTGGTGTGGTGGCTTATGCTTTGATATTTCAAACACAGTAGCTAGACTTGGAGCTGGAAATGTGCAGGCCTGTCTCCAGCATTCTACAGTTGTCTGGCAAGGAGCATGTTGTTATGGCAGCTGTTGGAAAATGTTATGTCACAGTGCCCTCTTTCCCTCTGTTCAGGATTAGATATTGTGCTTTTTAAATGCACTTTGTGTAGCTAATAAAAGCTTGACCTGCATCACAAGCACATTGAAAGGATTGCTGGACTCATTCTATTTTTTTTTAATTAAAAAACTATTCGCTTCCCAAGCAAGGGACCATGTTGGCTTTTAGCTGGAATCATACTGACCTTCCCAGATTGGTTCCTAAAGGCTTTAGCAATATGGTGCAGTAATTGTAACTTAAGTATGGATGCAACCTCAGGCACCGAAGACCCAGTAATCTAATGTCTTCCTTTCTAGACCAGTGTCCTGGGTGAGCTTTAACACCACAAGGTTAGTTGGTTATCACTTGTTGATAGGAATGTAGGCTATTTCAAGCATTCTTCTACGTCTATTTTTAAGTCAGGCTGGAAATCCATATTTTGGAATTAGTGCAGACTAGAAATGCATGGATCGTAGGAGTCCTGCCTTGTCAGCTAAACGAAATGTGTAATATGCAAGACATAACTTAGCTACTTTCAAGTATAAAGCTTTTGTTGGACTGGTGCTTTCAAAGCACCAACAAATAAACTCAAACTGAAATCTGATGCAGGTACTGAAGCCTGGTTTGAGTGTGTCCTTGGACTCTTATAATACCTCTCAGTTTCCTGAATCAAGGATAGAGAAGGGGTGTGAATGTGTGTAGAAACCAGACTGCTATAGAAAGGTAAAATTAACACACAGTGCTTGGTTTGCTTTTGCCTCTGGCCCTGCACATCACTGGGATGTATCTCCTGGAAGGTCACCCAGATAGGAATGTGGCATAGGTCTGCGAAATGTTCCCCACCCCTACTTTCAACCATATATATATATATTTTCCTGGTAGCTATTTCAGAATGCAGTGTAATGATGATGAAACAACTACTTTTGCTTAGCTAGTTTATAATTTAGAAGCATTAGGAACATGGTTAATCTGTCTAATAACATCACAAATTGAAGGTGTAATATAATACGTTATAATAGCACGAAAGAACAAGAAACTCACTTCGGGAGATCTGTTAACCATAGCGGCATAAAGGATATATCAGAAACAGACAAACTCATTCGTGCCTCTGTTGCTTAGCCACAAGGGGTATCCTGGCTCTGTGATAGTCACCTTATTCTTAAGGCTGCGGGATTCAGGACTCTGGTGATGCATCTCGATCCTAACTCACCAATACCTTCTTCTGACCAGCAATCTCGATAGTGCAGTGGGCAAGGAAGCAAGGATCCTGGTTTGAATTCCATTGTAGCTGAACTAGGTATGGGTTTTGGTTTCTCTCTGTTTCTAATTCTTCCAATCATAAGTTCTGTTCTCCATATTGCAAATTTATTTTTATAAGCTGTCCTGAAAATTTAGCAGCATGTTAGTGCAAATTTCTCCTTTTTTCCAAAGTATTTCCCACTAATACATTACATTGTTGTATGTCAAGAACCGGACACTTCCATACATTGATTGGACTCCATTTCCCATCAGCCCCAGACAGCAGATTAGGGATGATGGTAATTGTAGTCCAGTTCCCCATCTGTGTTGCGTGCTATTTCCATTGATGAAGCTGCACTTCAGCTCATTATAAGTGTTTTTGCACGCAATGCTCGGTTAGAAAACTGCATGGCAAGATTCAAGGTTGTACAAATTTCAAAGGATGGTTGTGATTTGTCTCTCAGCCCTAATCTGAACATACCTTTTGATCCTATACATTTTTCACAGCATCAAGCCACATTATGCTGGTGGGTTACTGGCAGGAGTCTGAAATGGGTGTCAGTATCTGTCAGTAACAGTTATAAACCATGTAAGCTGCCCAGAGTGGCTGGGGCAACCCAGTGAGATGGGTAGGCTGCAAATAATAAATTATTATTATATTTGTTTTGTTCAAGGAGCTGGCGGCCCAATAATTAGATATGTGGCAGTGGGGGGCAAGATCAGAGATTCATATCCAAGCACCTTTGGATTAAAAAAAACTATTGCTTTTTATGCAGCACTCACAAAAACCCGAAACTAAGCCTTCAAAAAATGTTGAGCTTCAAGACAGTGCAATGTAAGTATGGAATGTTATGTAGGAGGTTTTGCCAACTTAGTGCCCTCCAGTAGCCCATGGTGTCTGGGGTTGATGGAAATGGTAGTCAAAAACATCTGGAGGTACCAGGTTGGTGAAGGCTGTTATCGCATCAGCTCCCTCACATCTTTGGTGCTCCAGTTTTGACTTGAATGTAAGCTTTTCAGTGCTGACGCTCACCAGGGCTCCATCTACTGTTCTCTGCAATAAACTGCATGAACACTCACTGGTGTTTCATTTTTTTACACTGTGCCACTTTTGCTTCCTTCTACCACCTCCTGACGATCCCAGATTGCAGATGCAAAATGTGAAATTGCATGGCTGTTTTGGGCTAACATGTTTGCATGTATTTATTGCTTGAGAGATTTATATCTGAAGCATAAAAGTTGCAAAACATTCACAAGTCCGCCAGCATTATTTTTCAGAAAAATGTTAAGGGTGGAACATATTAAGCAATATCCATGGTGTAATGGGGATGTTTCAGGTAGTGGGGACTGACAGACACACACACATCATGCCAAAAAACAACAACAACACAATTCTCCTGTTATTGTGAAAGGAACAAATTTCCCAATTTCATAAAACCATAACTGGTCCTGGCACTGCTGACAGCAGCACATCTTTATTTAGCAGCGTATGCGGGACATGCTATCCTGAATACTACAGATGTTCACCTCCCACTCCCTTGTAGAAGCAAGGCTGCATCAAGAAGGACAATAAGGGGGTAGAGAGGCCTGTGTCCCCCTAGGCATTGCCCTTGCTGGATCAACTCTACTGGCTTGCCTGCTTTCATGTTGAATTCTAGAACATTCAATCTGGGAACAGCCTACTGTTGGATAACTTCTGTTAACGTAGCCACCAGTGGACACAAAGTAAGGCTGATTATGTTAATAATGGAGCTAACAGTTATGTACAAATGGGAAAGACTCTGCTCTATCGGTTCATTTTTCTGTCTCTCCTCTGGGGCTCCCAGCAAATTTATCTTTTTAAAATCTAAATTGTTTAACTGATGTTTCGATACATAGTTCATTGGCAGTGCTAGTGCTAACATTGCAACAATACAATTACTTCTCACTGAGTGGACATATGTAGGATTGCACTGTTTATCCCTCCTTCTATCAATACCTCAGTGATTAGGATGGCAAAGTTTTCTTTTGCTCTACAGTGGAAACAGCCAACATTGAGACCATTTTAAAGGTCCATTTCTAGTTTGTTATTCTTCTTCATGAACTCTTAATATTTATTCACTTACAAACTGTATCAATTGCTTCGTATTTGAAAATAATAAACAATCCTGCTAGAATGAGTAACATCATATTCTTATTTGTCGGGGGGGGGGAGAAATGAAAATATCCTACCAAATTAAACCATAATCAAATGTTTTTGTTTGGTTTTTAGTACATTTATTTTAATGCAGGTGAAAACCTAGATATTTAACTTCTATAGCTCAATATGTTTGAAAGAAATTGTACTGATCAAAATGCTTCATTTACTGTATTATAAGTGGTATCTGATTCCACCATACTAAAACCTTCAAAATTGCCATTGACATTATCATCCCAATCTTTTTTCTCTATCCAGCTTCCTGAACCCAGATTTAAGGAAAGCAACTGAAAAGTATTAGAAGTTTTTTCAACTTCAGAAGCTGAACAGTCTATGTCACTCCCTGTACTTCTGCTTTCATGGGAGGTTAGTGGTGATGGTCTGTCAGTCAGCAATTCCTTTTTCAGTTGCTCTTCTCTTGTCTGAAAAGAGATGCCTCTTTAAATGGAGTAGGGATACAACATTTGTAGAGACATGCATACACATAGGCTAGCACCACAAACAAATTATTAATGTGAATATAATCAACATGCGGAGGGGAGAGATGGGTATTGCAAAGGTAGATCCCATCCATGCCTCAATGTACTAATCATTGCTTTTAGCACAAAGCTTGCAGGCATACAATTTATAGAAACAGATATGAAAGCTAGGAGCTAAATGGTACCTTAAACCTAGGTTATGGACGCCACAATGGAGTGTCTAGGTGCACTTTTTTATAACAAGAATACAAAGCTGAAAATGAATGAACTGCAGCTAAAATATTATGTTCATTTTTCACATGGTCTAATCCTCATCTGAAGACTGCAAAAAACAAAGCCATACTTCGCGTGCCCGCTCCCCTAATATTCTTATGAGGGTCCTTTTCCAGTCATCAGAGTGGCTGGAAGTGAGGAGACAGAAAAAAGGTCCTATCTGTGCCCAGAGCCTGCATTAATGAAATTCCCTGTCACAAAACATGCCTAGAACAATGGGAGTTTCAAACGCTGTTTATAGGTGCATAGTCCCTGTATGTATGATCTGGTACCCTTTATTTTGAAGGGTGCATGGAGACAGCCTATGTGCATAGAACTTGCATGCATACTCAGCATGAAAAAAAACCCCACTTTGAATATGTGAAGGTCATGGTCAACCACAGCAATCTTGATTTCCCCAACCCCTTGCATGAGTTTTACCCACGTTAAGACTATCTGAGTAAGACTGTCGTTAGAAGCTGTTGACCTTCCTGTCAGAGTTACAGCTCTATCAGTACAGTCATACCTTGGTTTTCGAACAGAATACGTGTAGGAGCGTCCTGCAGCCAATCGGAAGCCATGGAAGTCGCGCCACATGTTTGGCTTCTAAGGCAATGTTTGCAACCTGGAACACCTACTTCAGGGTTTGTGACGTTCGAGTTTCAAGTTGTTCGTGAACTAAGTGTTCGTAAACCAAGGTACGACACTGTAGATTGCATGCTGAAGCAGGAACAACGAAGAGCCTTGTGGCACCTTAATGACCTAACACTTACTGTGGCACTACATTTTGGGACTAGAGTCTATTTCACTGGATGAATGTTGAATTTAATCATATCATAGGATGGCAGGAAGGCAGAAAATTCCAAATTTGTTTTAGCCTCTGTCAGTTAACTTGTTTAGAAATACCTCTTCCAGTAAGAGCCAAGTTCAGTAGTAACATGGGGAACAGAAGCTTTCCTAATTCAAAGATATGTTGTGATGTTACATACATTATTGATCATTAGGTATTCAGATACTAGAATGATGTAGTCAGATTAGTGGATTCTTCTCTTTTCAACACATGGCTTGTTTGTTTTCAGAGTCCTCTATTGCTAAATTATGTGCTTCCTTTTGATTTCGAGCTTTTCCAGTTTGGCTGGTGGTTTCTTTGGTGGATTTCCTGTATCTATCAACTGTAGAAATAGTAAAATTTTACATATGTCTGTGAAGGAAGTCTGTTTTTCAAAGGGGAATAACCTTATTCTACTCTCTGCATGCATGTGAATAAATAATGTTGAAAAGAACCAAACAAATAGAAAGAGAAATAATGAAAATCTATTTTAACACATAACAATATACTTTAAAGTAGGCATGCATAGTTACTTGGTTGTGTTTAGGTTACTTTTGTACATACATTTCTCAGAGTCTTGCTAATGTTATCTCCAATGTTAGGATTTAACTTGTTTGCTACTATTTTTGAACCTTATATTCCATCTCCTGCATTTTTTCAGTTCATGTCAACTTTATACAGAGTGTTTATTTCTTTTGTCAATGAAAGCCATTTTGGATTAAAATGCCAAACAGAAAAAAAAATACCCTAATACCTCAAGTGCCATGTCTCCTCACATGAACCAACTGGACCCTGCATTCTTCATCTTAGGTCCCTCTCTGTGTGCTCCCTTTAAGGGAGGTGCAGAGGGTGGCAACATGAGAACAAGCCTTCTCAGTGGTGGCTCCCTGGTTGTGGAATGCTCTCCTCAAGGAGGCACACCTGGTGCCTTCACTATCTGTTTTTAGGTGCTGAGTATTTTTTTTTATTCACTCAGGTTTTTGGAATTTAGTTCTCTGCATATTTGAGTGGCATGAGGTTGAGTTGGATTTGTATATTTGTTGTGAGTATTTTAGGTTGCTTTAATTCTCGTTTTATATTTATTTACTCATCTTGTGTCTTTTGCAAGTCACTATGAGTTCATTTTTTGAAAAGAAAAAACTGACTAATCATTACAAGAAGCACCGCAAGGTTTGAGGGTGTTTTGGGAAGGAGTTTTAGATATAAGGAGCAACGAAGAAGAAAGTGTGGGGTTTAATAAGGGTTTAGGAGACCTTCAGAAATAAATTGATTGAAATAAATATAATAAATGTATTTATTTATGTAGAGATTTTTATACCAACCTTCACCAGAGATAGTAACAGGGATGTTTACTATAATATAATATAATATAATATAATATAATATAATATAATAATATAATAATTCTCATACATTACATAAACAGCTTAATTAACTCAACTCTCAATTCCACAAGAAAGAGCCATTGCAGGAGTAACCCATAGTTCACTGCAGAAAATATCAGCTCAGACTGGAAAGTGTATTTCTGTTAGTTTTGATATTTACTTACCATGATATCATCTGCTGCTCTGTTATTAGAGTTTGCACTTGAGGTCTTGATTATTCCTTGCATCCGAAGCTCCTCCAATATGTCTGATGATGTCTGCCTTTCTCTTTCTGTTAAGCTCACCGGTTTCTTGGAAAGTCCACCTCTGATGTCTTCACAAACATAAATGTTTAATTATTATTATTTTTCTGATATGAGGGATTTTTTTAAATTACATTTTTTATTTTTAGAAGCATAATAAAAAGCAACACAAGGGCATTTCTTTAAATGTCGTTATTAAGTTTCGGTCCTCTGAATTAATTCATATTTTTGTTTTATAAGTTCCATAATATGAAGAACAGGGGAGTCAAGTTGGGGGATGGGAGAATTGTGCACTATAACCTAAATCTATGCTGATGCAAAATAGAAATGGTTTCAGACAGGTCCTCTGCTCACAAACCATTTTTATACTGTGATGTCTGAGCATTTAGGACACCAGCCATCAGAAAATTAATTTGTGAAATCTCTGTGAAGTGAATGTGAGCTGTAGTTTTCTTGTGAAGGTCCCATTCATTTTTTATTAACCATTTTAACCAAAGATCATAAAATAGTAACCATACATGATCAAGGTGTCTCCCCTGCCAGGTAAGTACATTTTCTATTACTGGGGATTGATCAGGAGCTCACCAAGATAGTGGCTAAATATCTTTATCTAGTTTTCTGTTGTCTAAATACATTGCAACATCTGTTCTCCCTGGAGACTCAGAGGCTTGACAATAGACTGCTCCGCCCTCATCTTTTGGTAAATGACTTGTGACACTGGGGAGGTGGTAACTTTGTATTGATTTGTTATCGATGTTTGCATGTGATGCCAATAAAAGGTTTGATGATGATGAGTAACCATGTCCAATTGATGAACATGTCCAAAATTGTTATTATCCTAAATTACAATCTTTGACCAATATTCTGTAATCCTATACTGTAATGCTTTCCAGAGAGTAAATCCCATTGAATTCAGTTCATTAAATTCAGGCACATTGGATTGTGCTGTAAATCATAAACTCCCTTTTTGCCTGGAGCACATCTAATGTAGATCCATTTTTCCTGTGCTGCAATTTGCAACATTTCCCCCCAAGCTCTCTATGCTGCAGCACAGTCCTTAGATTACAGGAACTAACATAATAATGTTTGCAGCTTCATAATTATAAAATCTTATTTCTTTTGCATTGACAATTTGAATTAAACCAAGCAAAATCATTTTCAAGTAACTGTATTGTAATAGATGCAGGCCCCTTCATGGATCACTGCCTTGTCGTGGCGAAGGGGCTTGAATTACTCAGGGAAGCTATGGACAGGTCAAGATGGACAGGTCATAGTGGAGAGTTTGGACCAAACGTGATCCACCTGGAGGAGGAACTGGCAACCCATTCCAGTATCCCTGCCAAGAAAACTCCATGGACAAAGACAACAGGCATATAAAAGATATGATGCTGGAAGATGAGTCCCTCAGGTCGGAAGGCGTCCAACATGCTACTGGGGAAGAGCGGAGGACAAGTACAAGTAGATTCAGAGCTGATGAAGCGGCTGGGCCAAAGCCGAAAGGACGCTCAGTTGCGGATATGCCTGGAAGCGAAAGGAAAGTCCAGTGCTGTAAAGAAAAGTATTGCATAGGAACGTGGAATGTAAGAACTATGAACCTTGGTAAACTGGATGTGGTAAAAAATGAGATGGCAAGAATAAACATTGACATCCTAGGCATCAGTGAACTAAAATGGACAGGAATGGGCGAATTCAGTTCGGATGACTATCATATCTACTACTGTGGGCAGGAATCCCGTAAAAGAAATGGAGTGGCCCTCATAGTCAACAAAAGAGTGGCGAAAGCTGTACTGGGATGCAGTTTCAAAAATGATAGAATAATCTCGATACGCATCCAAGGCAGACCTTTTAACATCACAGTAATCCATGTTTATGCACCAACTACCAGTGCTGAAGAAACTGAAATTGACCAATTCTATGAAGAGTTACAACACCTTATAGAAATGACACCAAAGAAGGATGTTCTTCTCATTATAGGGGATTGGAATGCTAAAGTAGGGAGTCAAGAGATAAAAGGAACAACTGGCAAGTTTGGCCTTGGAGTTCAAAATGAAGCAGGGCAAAGGCTAATAGAGTTCTGTCAAGAGAACAAGCTGGTCATCACAAACACTCTTTTCCAACAACACAAGAGACGACTCTACACATGGACATCACCAGATGGGCAACATCGAAATCAGATTGATTATATTCTCTGCAGCCAAAGATGGAGAAGCTCTATACACTCAGCAAAAACAAGAACTGGAGCTGACTGTGGCTCAGATCATCAGCTTCTTATAGCAAAATTCCAGCTTAAACTGAAGAAAGTAGGAAAAACCACTGGGCCAGTAAGATACAATCTAAATCAAATTCCTTATGAATACACAGTTGAAGTGAAGAATAGGTTTAAGGATTTAGATTTGGTGGATAGAGTGCCTGAAGAACTGTGGATGGAGGCTCGTAACATTATACAGGAGACAGCAAAGAAAACCATCCCAATGAAAAAGAAATGCAAGAAAGCAAAGTGGCTATCCAATGAGGCCTTACAAATAGCGGGGGAGAGAAGGCAAGCAATGCAGATTTCCAAAGAATAGCAAGGAGCGACAAGAGGACCTTTCTAAACGAGCAATGCAAAGAAATAGAGGAAAATAACAGAATGGGAAAAACCAGAGATTTGTTCAAGAAAATTGGAGATATGAAAGGAACATTTTGTACAAAGATTACCACAATTAAGGACAAAAGTGGAAAGGACCTAACAGAAGCAGAAGACATCAAGAAGAGGTGGCAAGAATACACAGAGGAATTATACCAGAAAGATATGGAGGTCTCATATACCCCAGGTAATGTGGTTGCTGACCTTGAGCCAGACATCCTGGAGAGTGAAGTCAAATGGGCCTTAGAAAGCCTTGCTAACAACAAGGCCAGTGGAAGTGATGATATTCCAGCTGAACTATTTAAAATTTTAAAAGATGATGCTGTTAAGGTGCTACACTCAATATGCCAGCAAGTTTGGAAAACTCAGCAGTGGCCAGAGGATTGGAGAAGATCAGTCTACATCCCAATCCCAAAGAAGGGCAGAGCCAAAGAATGCTCCAACTACCGCACAATTGCACTCATTTCACACGCTAGCAAGGTTACGCTTAAAATTCTACAAGGCAGGCTTAAGCAGTATGTGGACCAAGAACTCCCAGAAGTGCAAGCTGGATTTCGAAGGGGCAGAGGAACCAGAGACCAAATTGCAAACATGCACTGGATTATGGAGAAAGCTAGAGAGTTCCAGAAAAACATCTACTTCTGCTTCATTGACTATGCAAAAGCATTTGACTGTGTCGACCACAACAAACTATGGCAAGTTCTTAAAGAAATGGGAGTGCCGGATCACCTCATTTGTCTTATGAGAAATCTCT
Source organism: Lacerta agilis (assembly GCF_009819535.1). Lineage (NCBI taxonomy): Eukaryota > Metazoa > Chordata > Lepidosauria > Squamata > Lacertidae > Lacerta > Lacerta agilis. Next base: position 26,845,500 of record NC_046318.1, read on the forward strand.
ATGTGGGACAAGAAGCTACAGTTAGAACTGGATATGGAACAACTGATTGGTTCAAAATTGGGAAAGGAGTACAACAAGGCTGTATATTGTCTCCCTGCTTATTTAACTTATATGCAGAATTCATCATGCGAAAGGCTGAACTGGATGAATCCCAAACCGGAATTAAGATTGCCGGAAAAAATATCAACAACCTCAGATATGCTGATGATACTACCTTGATGGCAGAAAGTGAGGAGGAATTAAAGAACCTTTTAATGAGGGTGAAAGAGGAGAGCGCAAAATATGGTCTGAAGCTCAACATCAAAAAAACTAAGATCATGGCCACTGGTCCGATCACCTCCTGGCAAATAGAAGGGGAAGAAATGGAGGCAGTGAGAGATTTCACTTTTTTGGGTTCCACGATCACCGCAGATGGTGACAGCAGTCACGAAATTAGAAGACGCCTGCTTCTTGGGAGAAAAGCAATGACAAACCTAGACAGCATCTTAAAAAGCAAAGACATCACCTTGCCGACAAAGGTCCGTATAGTTAAAGCTATGGTTTTCCCAGTAGTAATGTACGGAAGTGAGAGCTGGACCATAAAGAAGGCTGATCGCCGAAGAATTGATGCTTTTGAATTATGGTGCTGGAGGAGACTCTTGAGAGTCCCATGGACTGCAAGAAGATCAAACCTATTCATTCTCAAAGAAATCAGCCCTGAGTGCTCACTAGAAGGACAGATCCTTAAGTGGAGGCTCCAGTACAATACTCCAGTACAATACTTTGGCCACCTCATGAGAAGAGAAGACTCCCTGGAAAAGACCCTGATGTTGGGAAAGATGGAGGGCACAAGGAGAAGGGGACGACAGAGAATGAGATGGTTGGACAGTGTTCTCGAAGCTACTAGCATGAGTTTGGCCAAACTGCGAGATGCAGTGAAGGATAGGCGTGCCTGGCGTGCTCTGGTCCATGGGGTCACGAAGAGTCAGACACGACTGAACGACTGAACAACAACAATAGATGCAGGTCCTGCTTACTGAATGCAGTATCTTCCCTAGAAATCGTTCATTAGGTGAATGTTCGTATAATGAGTTGACAATTTCCATTGATTCCCATGGGAAAATTTCTAATGTGTTCCCAACCATGGAATGTTGACCCTCAAAAGCCAAAATACCCCTGGGAAAAGCCATGAAAAAAAATGCTCTCTGATTTGTCTAATCATTCACCTCCTCTATTCCTGCCCCCCTCCAAACTAGCAAAAGGCAAGTGAGAAAGTAAATTATGCTCTCTGTTCAGATAGCTGAATCTGTGGTATATATGATGAGTTTTGAGTACAGTAGTACCTCAGGTTACAGATGCTTCAGGTTGCAGACGCTTCAGGTTACAGACTCTGCTAACCCAGAAATAACGCTTCAGGTTAAGAACTTTGCTTCAGGATAAGAACAGAAATTGTGCTCTGGCGGTGCAGCGGCAGCGGGAGGCCCCATTAGCTAAAGTGGTGCTTCAGGTTAAGAACAGTTTCAGGTTAAGAATGGACCTCCAGAACGAATTAAGTTCTTAACCCGAGGTACCACTGTACTAATTCCTCATTTCAGATAAGTGAATTTTTGCATAGTGAAGCGGCAACTGCATGCATCTAGAAACTTTAGAGAAACTCTGTTATAACAGTAAAAAGTCAGCATCATTCACACCATCTTCAACCAGCCAAAAATATTTAGCCTGCACATGGTATTCAGTTTATGTGGATTCACATTCTATCTATAGATCCTCTTAAACTATTTATAGTTTATCTCGGCTTCCTTTGAACTGGGCTTCTATTAAATTTAAGCAAGAGGAAAATTTGCTTTACTTTGAATCAGCCTCCATTTTCCTGGTTCTAGTATCCGCTTTTATATCTGAACACAAGAAGAGCTCTCTATGCTTAATCAGATCAGCAGACCTAGTCTAGCATCCTGTTCTCACATTGGTCAATCAGATGCCTATTAGGTTCTGCAGGCAAGACATGATTATGAAGATAATTGTTATCCTAAGTTATTGTCCTGTGTCCCATTCCAATCAGCATGGTTTGTATGGCAAAACATCTCAGGATATGATGTCATGTCATGTCATGCCACAGGCCTTGGTTCAAATTGGAATGCGTTCAGCCTGCTGCATATTTCAACTAGTGGCTACATCACTGTTCCTTTTTTGGTCCCGTCCCCCCAATTGTTCCTGTGCATTCTAGTGCACATATTTCTGAATTTTTCAGTTTATATACAAACAGTTCTACTCAGCAATACTGACAGCTAGGCACTCCCAATTATTTCCAGTGGTCATTTCAATAAGCATGCTGGAATAGGAACATATGCTTTCATGCAAAAGGTCCCAAATTCAAACCATGGTGTCTCCCAAGTAAGGCTGGGAAAGACTCCACACTGAAATCCTGGGGAGGTCAGGACTGGCCGTACCATTGGGCAGAATGAGGAAAGCACTTCAGAAGGCTGTTGGTGCTGGGTAGTAGCAGCAGCAGTCCTTTACAATTCTTCCCAAGTCCCTCAGCCATTCCCCTCTGTTGCCACATAGCCTTTCTTGGAGTCTCAGGTATGGTGAAAGACACTATCACGTTGGTTTCTATACATGAAAATGGGAAAGGGGCACCATCTTGTCCTTTGTCTCAGGCAGCACAGTTTCTTGGTCTGACCCTGGGGAGAGCCACAGCCAATCAGTGTTGACAGTACTAAGCTAGATAGACCAATCGTCTGACTTGGTAGAAGGCAGCTTCCAATGTTTATATTCATATCCATGAGCAGCTCCTTGCAACTGTGGGCTGTATATGCATGAAGAGTGTGAGTAAGGATAAGTAAACTAGAAAGAAAATAAACAGATGAAACATCTGGGCAAGAATTGGCCTTTAAAAAAAATCACTGGACACAATGCAATGTGCACAGAACATAGAAGTGTGTTAAATAATGGCTCTACCTGCTACCAAACACAAAACACTGCTTTGTGTTACTAAGTTGCTAGTAATTCACACCTGTATTTTGTTCATTAGCTGGTGGTAGCTTTTCCGTACTGCTGTCTGGCAGCCTTCCTTCACCAGAATAATCTTCAGCAATTGACCCACCTTGAGAGACACTGTTAACTGTTCCAGTAAGTGGATCATTTTCAGCCTGCGGAAAAATTGATACCAGCATTTATCTGCACAAAATTTATACTGTATAGAACAAACTCCAGTTGTTGAGTTTGCTGGTGTTCTTTGCACAATTGTTTAAGTCTATTCTGTTCTCCTGAAGCTTGCCAAAGAGGGAGAAAAGGACTGAGGAAGATTAGTCCCCTCCACCCTGGTATGACAGTGGTGATAGTTGTAAAAAGTAATCAAGGTTGTTGTAAACTTGGCTGCTTCACTGCAGCCCCCGTTCACTAATCCAGGCCTACTTTGCATCTCGTCACCTTTAGTTTGCTTGCACTGCAAATGTGCATTGCACTGGACAGCAGAGCACTGTCTCTGACCATATATTGCAGCCAAATTATATGTGCTGATGCAGCAGTAGATTCTTTCAAGCCACACAGGCAAACCCAGCTCCTATTGACATAGGTTTTGCTTGTTAGTCTTGCCATTGCTGCACTGCTACCTTTTTTTTTTTTGGCAGAGAACTGCACAAATCTGTACAGTGATTACATGCAATGGTGCATAACATTCCATTCCCCTGTCCACACACTCCCCTCACAGTATGAAAAATAAGAAAAGACGGGGGGGGGCGGATGCAGGAAAATACTGGAAGTCAAGGCGGCTAGAAAAATGGATCACCATGCCTAACACATGATAGCAACCATGATTACCGTTACAGGGGTCATTTCTCCAAAATCAGTTTTTGTTACATTAACTAGGAACGTTTATCCCCTTTACATCCTGCTTTTGTGCTTCCCATAGCATCTGTTTGGTCACTGGGGGAAACTGTATCCTAGAATAGACAGGCCTTTGGTCTGTTCCAGTGGAGCACTTCTCATGTTCTCACGTTAAACATAACTTCCTGTAGCACCTGCATTGTGTTCTATACATTTTCAGCACAGGTGATTCAAATCAGCTGTGTTGGGTAAATCCATTTTAATTCAGTGTTGATCAATGCTGTAATTGTGGCAGTCTGGGCTTCAGCCTGCGCTGTGAGAGAGAATGGAGGGAAACCAATCTCTCTTCTACTGCTGATGCAGGAGGGGTGTTCGTTTATTATCATTGTTTGAGACATTTAATGTATAAAACAATCGTGTGACTTAACAAGATATAATGCAAATAGGTAGCATCAATTTAAAAGCTGAAGAAAAGAATCAAGTACAACACCAAAATTTCCTAAAGTGCTCATCTGGCAATGCAACAAAAAGGACAATTCCCACCCAACCCCACTAAAAATATGAATGGCACAGTAAAGGGATAAATGGGTGGGGGGCCACCATCATAAAAGCCCATTTTCATGTTGCCACCTCTGCACGTCAGATGAGGCACGTGGGAAAGGGCCTCTGATGAAGTCTGAAGGCAGGGCCTGGACTTGTTCATGTGGGTAGAGGTGGTCTTTGAGATTTTGCTGCCTCCTACAGGAGTCTATTTGCTTCCATTGTGCTACATTAGATGTGTAAATAAGGCAGACATTATAGAGATACCACCATTCTCTAGTGATCTCCCATCTAAAGGAAGCAAAGCGTGTCAACACTGATATTGGAAAGTCTAACCATTTGTAGAAGTAGAAAAATCTAAGCAACGTATTACCTGCTTTTTGACTTCTCTGCTCTGATGCGGATTCTTGGATGATGGTTCCTTGACAATTGCCCTGCTGGAAGTGCTGCAACCCATGTTGTGACAAGTGCTTCTTTGGAAGCAGAACAGGGAGCTCAGTCTCCTGTTTTTCACAGAAACCATCACTATGGACTTAAGCTGTTGCCAAGGCCTGTTGCTACAATAAATCACGCCCAGCAAAGTGCTTTTGTCTAGCGTTTAGCACATTGTAGCACTCTGCATCTTAGCCTGGGTGACCCTGCCTAAGCATGGACAATTGCCCCAGGTCGGATGTGAACAGCAGAATGGCAGCAAGAAATATTGGTAGATTCTTCCCAGTTATGGAGGGAAGGAACATTTTTACGCTGACCTTTTTCCTGCATCAGCTTGCATCCTTTGCTGTAGCTGCAAAATAATGGTAACAACAACATTTTTAAGAACGATGGAAAGTTCATCAAGAGAATGCAACTGTTTGGGTTTCCATTGGTATAAAACATCAGAGACAGAAACCCTAAATAAATAAGGGGATTAGACAACAACAACTGCTAGGGAAGCTTTTTAAAATGCATGTGTGTAAACCAGTTCTTACATTGAGTTTCACACAGCGCCCTCCTTTGCTAATTGTTCTCCAGACATTAAAAAAAGAAAAGAAAACTCAACTTCTTGCTCCAGTCATGCAAAACATGAAAATACAGAAAAGGAAAGGGAAATCATATAAAAGAGGCAGCCAAGACATTAGTTTTCTTGTAGTGTAATGTTTTTACAAGCTAGCTGTTGACTTGAAGTGGCTAGCAGTTATCCTCTAAGTATTATCAGTTAGCTGCTGTTTGGCCTGAGACTATTATTTTCCCGAATTTCCTGTAGGGTGTCCCTGTGAAAATGAGGACAGGACTCCTACAGAGATGGTTTTAGGGTAGGTAAACCGATTTGCCTGCTCTGGGTGCTGCACTGCAGGGGGAGTCACAACAATATGTGGGAGGCCACTTATTTCTCATCCCTGTGGCAGAACATAGCAGTCCTTTGTATGGGAGAGTGTTCAGTTCTTCTGCTTGCTGCAAGCACATGTCTTCATCTGAAATCTAAAAGATACCATGTTCTTGTAGGCCCTGTTGCTATGGAAAATACCAGGATTTTATTGAGAGCTCTCTGCCTAACCTTAAGCCAGCCCAGAGATTCAGAACTACCAAAAGAAGAATGTTACCGAAGTTGATCTCAGAATAGTGGAATGCTGGGAAAATAAAACAATGAGGGCTAAATTCATACCAATAGACCATTTTCCACCACCCCACACATAATTATTTCCAGGAAGAAAGGATTTATTGCATTTATTAAGGGGTTCTGGTATTGTGGGAAATAGTAATAGTTATTTTGCAGTAGCAAAAGACTAGGAGGGAGTGCTGCTCATAGATAATCAGTGACATGAACATCCTATCTGTGGTACTGAGATATGAGTGCAGACTTTTTTTTTTTGCTAGGCATTTTCTGATTATTTTTATGACTGCATACATAATAAAAGCCAGCAGATGGCAACAGTATCTTGTTGAAAAATAATAACAAGAATTGCACTGCAATTATGTTAACAATTGCACTACTATACTGTTTATGTCACATAGTAATTTTGCCCATGATATTGGAATAAACATAATATTAAAAAGAGGGTTGGGTAACCCTGATGCCATGTATTGGGTTTTTTAAATGCATAAATAATTTCTCTGATTGAATGCTTAAAAATATTTTTAAGCACATCCCCATTCAGATAGAAATGTAGTTTCATCTTCCAAGGACTCTAAGGTATCAACAGATATTCACTAGCAGAGCACTATGACAAGAGTTTTGTGGTCTCTAAAACACAATTCCAGTCAAGTGCAGGCAAATGTTTGCTGGTGAATTTCTAACAGATTCAGTGTACTTTATGAAACTGGAATGTAAATTCTTGTAAAGTTACTCTTGTTCGTTAGGATGAGCCTCTGGTGCTAATGGCAACTTTTCTTAAGTCACCTCTTCACTTTGGATGCTGCATAAAACTCTAGGGCTGATGCGAATCTAGACTCAGGGCTACCATGATGAAATGACACCCCAGATTAAAAGCAACTTCAGCGTCATCTCAATTTCTATAATTTTTGAACCTGTTGGTTTTTTATTCCCCTGGGAACCCATTTCATGACCAGGTTGTATTATTTACAGGCAGGTGTTATCCATGTCATATAAAATAATCAGTTTGTAAATCTGTATTTATTCACATTTTGACAAGTGGTAGAAACATGGGTATTCAGCCAAGCATCGGACTAAAGTGGTGCCTCTTGCTTGGCAGATGTATTTATCTTGCTAGCATATTGACTAGTTTTATATTAAGTTGTATTTAAATGAATCATTGTGTTACTGTAGGTTGGTGTTGTTTTTCTCTCTGGGATTGTGTGAACTGCGAAGAGCAGGTTATAAATAATTTATATAAACATAAATAATATATAAGCAGTTAAAAACCAAATTGTTTATTCAAAATTCCTAGAATCTTTTTCAATTTTAAGAATAAGTGAAATGTCACATCAAGAACCTGGGCGTTGTCCCAACATTGAGCTGACCAGTATAAATACTACTACATTTTTAGAGAAGATGAACTGGGCCTCCCCCCCCCCTTTTGGCTATTGGATTAAACTCAATTTGAGCACCTCCAGCTATTGCCTGGGTTAAAAGGGTTGCGGTGCTCATCTCATGTTACTGGCCAAGGGAGCTGGTATACAGCTTCCGGGTCGTGTGGCCGGCATGACTAAGCCACCTCTGGTGAACCAGAGCAGTGCGTGGAAACGCCGTTTACCTTCCCGCTGTAGTGGTCCCTGTTTATCTACTTGCGCTTTGATGTGCTTTCAAACTGCTAGGTGGGCAGGAGCAAGGACTGACCAACGGGAGCTCACCCCGTCGAAAGGATTCGAACCGCCAACCTTCTGATCAGCAAGCCCTAGGCTTTGTGGTTTAACCCACAGTGCCTGGGTTGCATGCTCCTAAATCTGGTCTTGGTTAAGAATTTGCATTGTCTCTGGCTAATTCATCCTGGGATTGGGTCATTGTTTGGTGTCAAATGGAGATTAAGAGTTCCACATGTAAGACTGTCCCATACTCCCATAGTAATTAGATACAATGGGATTAATTTGACAAGTTTTTGTATTATTTAATCACAGTACATACAACATTTATGTTCTAGATCAATGATTCCCAATTGGGGGCCCGCTTAGCACACCCAGTTGGTCTGTGGGACCATTCACATAACAACACCCACCATATATTTATCAAAATTTTCAAAAGTAGGGGATCCATGGCTTGGCTTTTGAAAAATGGGGTCTGCAGTACTTAGCTAATTGGGAACGCCTGCTCTAGATAGTTTTTGAGTTAGGTCCCTGCATAAGAATAAGCTTTAAAATTTGTTATTAAAGCTCTTTCAAAATGTAAGAGTTGTCATTAGGGAAGTTTTCTCATACAACAGCCATTCCACTGCCAGAAGCCTTGTTCTTAATGTGCCGCAACAGGCAAATCCAATCATTGTCTTGTACTTGCAAAAGATGTATCACAACCCCTAGCTGCTGCTTCTGCTTCTTCTTCGTCTTCCTCTTTCTCTTCCTCAGCGATCACTTGTAGCCAAGTAAGATTGTCTTCCAAAACAGGGTTTTAGCAGTGAGTCCGTAAGTGACTGTGGAGACCAATTCTGGATCCGCACATCCTTCCACAGTGGGGACATAGGTTTCCGGGCAGGAGCTGATCATGGTGAGGGTTTGCCAAGCGTGCCTTCCTATTAGCACATTTCTCTCTGTCTTCTAGCAAACCATGGCTATTATTACAGCAGGTGACAGTTAAGCTTGTGTGCTAGTGCTTACACAACAAGGCCTATTTTCGATCCTCTTGCACTAAACACTGGATCTCAACCAAAGGGTTACCTCCAGCTAAGCCATTTGCAGGGTAGACACATTGAAGCCAATTGACTTAATTTAGCCATGACCAATGCGTCTACTTTGAATATGACTTAGTGGATACAAATCATAAAGTCAGTTTTCTGCACTCCCAATTGTTGAATGGCTTCTGTTTGTCTCATGGAACAGTCATTTGTTATTGCTGGATATGTTTCTTGTATGAGTTTAGCTTTCCATTGAGCCATGTAGTGCCTTCTCTGGTAGGATGCCTTGGAGAGGCCCTTCCATCTTAGCCTAAACAACTTGATAGAAAGTTAAATGGAATGCAATCCAACATACATCACCCAAGACTCCCTGGGTATCCCATATATATATATATATATATATATATATATATATATACATATATATATACCTGAAAGCAGAATCTGTGTCTTAAATAAAAGAGGCTTCAAAACCTTGAAATGGAGGAAAAAATTGAGGCAGCATATAAAGCACCATGGAAACACCAAAATAAAAAGCATGAAAGGACAAAATATTGAAGGAATAGAGTGCCTTTGTGCACAAATGTGAATTTCAACCAGGGTGAGTAGGCAGGTACAACTGTACGATGCTGTTCTATACATAGAGAGAAGAGAAATCGGTTTGCTTCACACACACACCCCCGACAAGCATCCGCCTCTAGCATGGAAGGCGGTGGCTATTTTTAAATCCCACAGCAACATTTCACAGCAACTGCATCTGAAACATGTTTTCAAATGACTGATCAGAGTAGTTGGGGATCAGATGAAAAAAAAATTAATAGGAGTCTGAATCATCTTGAAATAGGAGACAAAAGAGACTATGCTGAGTAACGGTCAGGAAAAAATCAGATACAACAACATTACAAACATATGAATAAGAGAGAGTTAGGGAACTTCCAGATGGTGCTGATTTAGGGGATGACATGAGCTTTATAGCATATCTGATCTTTTCAGTAAACCGGTGTTTTAGCAGTACATATAATAGGCAGTGCTGACTTCTCAGCCAGAATGTCTGGTTTCCAGTGTCTTAAATGCTATGGCACTGGTACCCAATGTGCTTTACTGCAGATGGTGGTCTACAACTTCCATCACCTGCTTCAGCCAATGATCAGGTGTGGTGGGAGTTGGACTACATAATCTAGATGACACCACACTGGCTATCCCTGTGCTATGGTGTCCTGTGTGTAGTAGGTCCTCTGCATAGATGGAGAAATGCTACTGGATGACAGAGGTGGTGGTACTGCTCAAAAAACTACTTTGCATCTGTCTTCACCCAAAAGGAAAGCACTGGCCAACCTGGTGATAACAGAATAAAGTATCCAAGGAGGGAGCTGCAGCCCGAGATAGGAAAGGAGGTGGCAAGGGAACACCTAGCTACTTTAAATGAATTCAGATTTCCAGGACCTGATAAGCTGCACCCAAGGGCACTAAAGACGCTTGCTGATGTAATCTCAGAGTCTCTGTCTGTAATCTTTGACAATTCTTAAAGAACAGGTGAGGTCCCTGTGGGTTTGCTGCTCCATAGCAAGCCGCGAGAGAGGGAAACAGAGTCCTCCCTTGCAGTTCGCCCCAAAGCAGCGGGGCTGGGCAGGAGCTAAGCGGCTGCTGCCCAGCCCCGCTGCTCTGCAGCTGGCGGTGGAAGGGGGCAGAGAAGCCCAATTTTGGGCTGCTCCCCCCTCCCCTGCCACTCTGCCGCTTGTGGAGGGGGCGGAGAAGCCCGATTTCGGGCTGCTCCCCCTCCCCCACCACTCTGCCGCTTGCAGAGCGGCGGCGGCGGGCGGCTGGGCAGGCTGGCCAGCGCCCCCTGCATTTTGGCGCCCTAGGCAAATGCCTAGTTCACCTAAATGGACGCGCCGGCCCTGTGAACAGGACTCCGGAACGGATCCCATTCGCATCCAGAGGTACCACTGTACATGTGAAAAGGATCTAGGCATCCTCATAGACCATGAGCTTCACACAAGTCAACAGTGTGATGCAGCTGCAAAAAAGCTAATGCTATTCTAGGCTGCATCAACAGAAATATAGTGTCCAGGTCAAGGGAACCAATCATGTTTAGTATTTTAAATATACTGTAGGTAGAAGCAATGGAATACTGATCTAGATCAGGACCATTTTTGAGGGAGGTTGGAGAGAATTTAAGCATGTGTCATGACATGCCCCTCCTATCTGCTATTTGCTTTGAAAGAGAAGCTTCAGTTGTTACCAACGATAACTTCTTACGCAATGCAAAGAGCAGGTACTAGTGCAGTGGCAATGAAGAATCTGGATCAGTATTGTAACAGAGACAAAGGGTTAAAGGCTTCCTCTTTATATGACATAGTCCTAATCAGGGCCCCCTACAGCTGCTATTTACAGCTTTGAAAATCACACAATTACTCATTGCATGAATTATGTCACACCTCTCTTTGAATAACTCTATGGTTTATTTTTCTAGTGGAGTTCCTACACTGAAATGTTATAATAAACATATTTTTTTAAATAAAAAATAGTTTCTAAATGTCCACAGAGGATTATTTAAGACTTGAAATGTTTTCAGTCTTTTGAATTACCGGTACTTCTGTGCTCATGTAATGATAATTTGACTCATGTTTTGTCTACGCTACAGATTTTGCAAGTGCACTTATTGGTAAAAAAGCAGTGTGTGTGTTCGAGAGAGAAAGAACAGTCTGTTACCATTGCAAATGAAAATAAGTAGAAGGCAAATATGCAGTTTAAATATAAAACCTCTACTTCTTGCATTCCATTTGCTCATTAACAAATAAGTAGTATTTCGATACAATCTGTTAACACACTAATTCTTTTGTAAGCAGAATAAACTATGTTCCCGAGTCTTTTGTTAGTAACAGAGCTGCCAGATCCCCTCACCCTCTCAACACAGGCTTTGGACCTTTAACAACATAGCAGGCAGAAATTCAACAGGTGGTTTTCTAACATGAAATTTCCCTGGTGTGTGGAAATCTGCACCCATGTCATACGTCTATGAATATCTCAACCTCTTGCTGAGGAAGTAGCAACCTTAAACCCAGTAGGCAATTCAGCTCAGAACAGACTATGATTCAAACTTGCATCTACTGAGAAATCTGAAAATACAACCCTAAATACACAATCCATTATTTGAATTGTAAATCAATACTCTTTGCACCCATCTGAGTCAAGGCACCTTAATCTGGAGGTCATGTTGTACTCCAAGCTTCATTTTAGCCTAATTATCCCATAAAAATGAACATGTCAATAAAAAGATACGGATTTTTAAAATGGCTTTCTTTCCCAGGGAACTCTGAAAATTTTCTGTCTCATCTCTGCTAACTGCTGGCAAGATATTCCCCCGCCCCCTGCAACTCTTCTTTCCTTTCAGGAGACAGTTATCCTTTTTATAGATTCTGTTCTGTGTGTATCCAGCTGAAAGCTTATCGTGCCAAACAGGAATTAATACAACAGGGCTGCAAACCTTTTGGGCCAGTGGGCACATTTGGAATTTTGAGAAAGTGCCGTGGGTATCAGTCACAAAATGACTGCCACATCCAAAAGTACAGAAAACAAAAGAAAGGAACACAATGGTGTGGGCACCAGCTTCCCCATCAATGGAAACACCCCCCCCCCAAACTACATTAACCACCAGCATACTTGCTCACAGGGAGAAGTCCTTTGCACCTGTCCTCCAACATTCTGTCTCCCCACCCAAAAATATCACCCTGTGGTCATACCTTGCTCTTCTCTGTTGTTGCTGCTTGTTTAAATGACTTGGGGGCTGGACATACATAACCTGGTGTTGCACACCTTTCCCACTCGTTTCTTCCTTGCTGAAGTGTTCCAAGGGGACAGCTGCCATCCTCACCATGTCTTCTCAGAAGCAAGCCCTACTGAATTCACTGGGTTTTACTCCCAGGTAAATGGGATTAGGATGGCAGCTGCTTCACATATATTCACTATCATGAACCTAAATTGATCTAAATCCCCAAATTACCTCATTAATATGGAAGGGAGATACAATGGCAAGCTGACTAACTCTATTAATCAACTCCCTGGTTCTAAAACTGAAAGCTGTCAACATGCCATATTCAGGTGCACAGTTTATAAAGGGCTCCTGACATTGTAGACTTGAAGTACAGAAAGCTGCACAGTTCCTTTGAAAGATGTGTATTTTAATACTGAATCTGAAAAAGGGTTGGATAAAAATAGCAGTCATGAGTAAATGGCTAAATATGTTTTACTTTAGGGGTGGGGGAGAAGACTCATACAAGTGATTTAGTAGAAAACCCGCATATAGTATTAATCTGTGCTATGATTCATATTAGGCATGTGTTTATAAATATTCATAGTTAGCTCCTACAAATCTGATTAATTGACTCTTCTGACATCACTGCAGTCCTTTTATATAAACCTGGTATATCATACCTCAGCGTTCTACTCATGTCTCTGAATATAATTTTAACACACTTTGCTTTAATTCAGGGCCGATTCTCACTCTACTGAAGGGCATACTGAGATCTATATTATTGGCTTTTCGTAAGCCCCTACTTTTGCCTTCATGTATGATACTACTTCACATCCCATGTAGAGATAGACTTCTATTGTCTGGTTGTGACGAGATTTTCCCTAGCCCATGGCATTGAGACATCAGACTCACCCTTAGCTGGGGAGAGTGACTAGCACCACACTCACCTACCTCTAAAACCTAGAACATAGTTTGGAAAACTCATCGAATCCTTTTAACAAAGCAAGTACAAAACTTTCCCCCTTCCATAGCATTTTGGGATAATGAAACATTATATATTTTACTGAAGAAATTAATCTTTAAAATCAACAGTTTTCAAGTGACTAAGTGCTCATTAGGCTTTGTCATACATATTCCAAGCCTCGTCGAGACCCAGCAGAGCCTCACATTCAGGCTCAGAGATCAGTTACATTTCAGATACTGGCTCTGCTTAGAGTGATTCAAGTTACACAATTCCCTGGAGGTGCAGCACTGAAATAATCCAGTACAATAACTAGACTGCAGGGCATTTCTCCAGGACTATTTGGGCTTTGCAGAAGCCTTGTAAGCCAGAGAGCCAACACAACAGTAATTGTTAGTAAAACTGGAAACAAAATTTAGGAAACATGCTGGGTTTATTTTATCCAGCTTTATTTCTATCCAAACTCCACACCTGATATTTGAACATGCTTGAATTTTATTTTCCTGAGTAACTGTACGTTAGCGATTGAAATCGCTGATCAAAGACCAGACCATATGTGCTACCCATATTTATTTATCTATGGTTAAACGTACCTTTGTTCTCATTGACATCTGCAGCATAGCAAATTTCTCAGTTCTTGTTTTTGCATAAATTGGGAAAAGCTACACATTTAGTGTAAGATCCTGCTGCCGATACTAAACGTTAATTTGTAGCCTCGTTTCTGAAAACCCCTCGGGAAATCATTAAATGAACATAACTAGAAACAGAATTGCAAGCCAATAAGGCTGCATGCCAGCAGATAATCAAAGAGCCAAACTGATTATATATATATATATATATATATATATATATATATATATATATTACCCATTTCACTCCCCAGAGCATAAGCAACCAGAAAATTCAAATCTCCATTGAGCTGAATAATTGAAAAGGGAAAACAAAAACTGCCTAGTATTTGTCGCAAAGTGTTGGTTGTCTCCCCGCCCCTTTTCAAAAGGACATAGAGCTGGAAGTGCAACACATTTCCCATGTCTTCTTTCAGCTCTGTGCGCTTTTCAAGGCTCAGATAGGCAGTGTAAAAGAAAATGGGGTGACTTAAGAAGCAAGAGTGAAAGTTGGGGAGAGAAAATCATATGGCAGAAGAGCATACACAAACAAATTGGAGCCAGTATAAGTGATCCTCTAGAAATAACTTCCCTCCCTGCTCAGGGGTTCCCTCAACCACCATAAATCATAGATCACATACTTAACTGAGCCATAAAGATTTCCGACCCAGCACGGCCATGATGCCAAAATAGTGATCCTTATGGATCCTTATAATTTTTACAGGGACTCCTTTTAAAGCCACCATAAAAAACACAGGCCACCATTATGCTCAGAGATGTGTCACATTGTTTGTTGGCACTTTTCCTGGCACCTCATCTGAAGATCAATTTCCACAAGGATCTGTGCCTTGGAGTGATGTGTTTGCAATGCCAGCAATTACTGGATCTGTGATTTTTAACTGGGCAGTCTACCAAGGTAACGTTTAGTTCAGAGATGGTTTGAGTGGGGCCAGAAAACATGCATGTTCAAGATTATCTGCTTCCATTATTGGCTAAAGCAAATGGTGTGTGTATATGTGTATGCATGTGTACTTTCTTTTTATTTTTAGCTGCTCTTGGAGTTAGAGTAGCAACCTTGGAGGTGGGCAATGTCTACAGCACATGCTCAAAATTCCAGATTTGTCCACACGGTCAAGACCTTGAAGAGTTGCTGCTGTTCAGTGCAAACAATACTTAGCTAGATGGACCAATTATCTCAGTAATATGCAGCTTTCTATGTTCCTACAGTACCTGAGGATTTCCCAATACATTATGTCTTATGGCAGCATACTGTTCCCATTTTATTTTCCCAACACCCCTGTGAGGTAGGTTAGGCTGAGAGAAACTGATTGGTCCAGAGTGGCTTGAGTGTAGATGTGAACTAAGTCAAAGTCCCACAAAGTCAGGTTTTTTTGCATCCCACTGGTAAGCTTCCCTCCTCAGACTGTAGCAGTATGCAAAGCTATGTTATTGGGGGCATCACTTACTATGTCTGCACATTCCATTGGTGACATAATAGGTTTCTTCCATCAGCTGCTAGTACGTGTTGTTTATCTGCGATATAACTTCAGATGACACCCCCCCCCCCCCGCAATTAACAACGTTTAAAACATGCTGTTTGGACACAGCTATGCCTGCTGGGATTTTATAAGCTGTTGTATGAGGAGTAAATGCTCGCTGGAACAGATGTTGGTCAAAAAAATTAATACATTAAAAAAACAACACCTTGCAATCCTAGCTTCACTTACCTGTGAGGAAGCCATTTGTTCAATTCAGTAGGATTTAATCTCTTAGTAGATGTGGTTAGGATTGAAGCCTTATTCTCCTTTCTCTTCCAAATAAAGAAATGTTCAAAATGCCTTCTGCAAAAGGGACATTTCCAGCAGAAAAAAGCATATGGCAGAGGTTTGCTGTGATAAGGATAAATTATATTCACTGTATTTACATCATGTCCCCTCCCTGACCTTCATCTGACAAATTCAGACTCTGGGGCATAGTCAAACTGATTACTTCAATCTGTCAGGGAATGTTACCTTTCAAATGGCACATGCAATTGTTCCAATGGCTGACAAGTCCCGTCTCCACTTTTCTGTGTATTAGGAGAAAGGCTACAAAACTAAGCTAGAGTTCAAGGCATGGGATAAATGGGCAAATCCCATGTCTCTTGATATTCAAATACTTGAGAGGTAGCATTGCAACTTACTCTTAACTGTACTTAAGGCAAGGAAGAGTTGAATGGTTCACCTGGTTAATGGTTAATTAAAGACTCGGCATGTGGAGAGTGGCACTTTAGAAATATTTAGTAGCCAATATATAGAGATGGGGCACTGAATGCCCCAAATTTGCAGAATGGCAACATTCACATGTGAAAGGCTGAAAGCTAAGAATGTTATTTGAATTGTGTGAATATTCAAAACCTCTCTCTCTCAGAAATCTGTTAAGCGTGCTGAAAGCTGTTAGGAGACCCCACTTTGCTTCACGCAGCTACAATTCCCAGAGTTCCTTGGGAAGAGGAATTGACTGTTAAACCACTCTGATAATTATGATTCCGTGAGGGGGAAAGTGGTTTCCTAATACTCTCAGCACCTTAACAAGCCACTACAGCTCGATTCTTTCAGGAAAGCCACCACTGTTTAAAGTGGTATGATACTGCTTTAAATGTGTAGAGCAGATGCAGGCTTTGATTTTGTTAGTGAAATTTCATCATATTGTGTTTGCAGTTACATGTGCCCTGAAGCAAACTGTATAGTGCTTTGACTTCATGTTGCTTGGCTTTCAAAGGCAAAAATTTTCCATATAATAAGTAGGTTTGTCATGATCTGTACGAAAGGGTGGCAATTCTAGTGAGAAAATACAGGCCCATTTGAAATGCAAGTTCCGCTGCATGAAGTTAGGTATAATTCAAGCTATCCAATTTGTCTAATGATAACTTTATATAGTGCCTCCTCCAACCTCTGTTGTAGTAGAAGTACTTTTTGTGAAATAAAATCATGCACATAAGTTGAGAACACATTTATAAATGTGGTGCAGGGGGTAGAGGAACCGATACATTGAAAAGAACTTTCTAACCTCTGCCAGCAGATGGAGTTCTTTCACTATTGTGACCACAGACAACAGAAAAAGCCTTCATGTGAAAAATTTCCCCTTTTGGAGGGTTAATTTTCCTAGTCCAATTCCTTTTATAGATCCGTTTGCCAATAGTTTTTAGTGAGCATTTTCATTTGACAACCTGCTTTTTAATGTAGCTTAACAATGTTTTATTACAACGTTGCACTTTTTAACGCAGGCCATTAGGGGCTCCATGGTGCATCAGCTACCTGTGTTTTGTATCCTTGGTGAAAAGAGGAGCAGAGCAGGGAGGGACTATATCCAACCCAATTCCACCACCACCCCAATTTCTGTATGCATAGGTGACAAATGGCCACATGGATTGAAAAACAGAACCGGATTAGGAAGGAAATTTTAGAATGTTTAATTTGGTGCCTCTGTTGTGGTCATTAAGCTTCCACACCCTCCAACGAAGGCTGGTCTCTTAGGGCAAATGGGGCAGTGCCCCACAAACCTCAGCCTGGCCCCTATTCCTTCCACTTGGCTGCCTTTTGACTTACCACCAGTCAGAGGGTGACTCTGCTTATCATGGGTCTATCATTGGTTTCCGTGCCTCCTGCCCTTCCAGTTGCAATGGGCACCAGCCACCACAGATCACTTTCTGCAAATCCTCTTGTCTCTCCTCTGAGTCGTCATTGGTAGACCCAGGTCAGGTCAGGTCAGATGACACTGTCAGAGCCCTTCATGTGGTCATATATATATAGCAGCAGGGCTGATGTGAAACCAGGCTGGATATATGGAGAGCCGGGAACTATCTCTACCATTTAGGCTGCCGTTTCCATCACCTGTGTACACTGTGTAGACTGATGCACACTAGCAATTTTCTGAGTAAGGATGTACCTACACGCAAAGTTGTGTGGGAAATGTTCCTGGAAAAAAGGGTGCTGAGTTGAAGATATGTGACAAATGAATAAAATTGTTCTCCCCAGCTTGGTGGGTGGATTAATTGTCATGGTCTTCCAACTTTGGTCTGCAGTGTGAAAAGTGAAATGTGAAAAGCGCTATTGATGGCTATGCTTCTGTGAATACCGCAGGCGGGGAGACTGCCCCTGGGGTTAAAATCCTGCTTGCAGGTTTCCTACAGGCCACTATGAGAACAAGATGTTGGACTAGGTGGGCCTCTGGCCTGATCCAGCCTGTCCTTCTTATGTTCTTAAGTGGAGATCCCAACATATTATTAAAACAGAAGTGTGTTTCCCTACCCACTCTTCTGTGTGTAATGCAGTATCTCTCAAAATAAAGATCGGAGTTTGAGCACTGACATAGAATGTCATAGAATTGTTTTAGATATTACATCTCTGAACAAAACTCGTAGAGCGTGATTTTTCTTTGCACATTTTGATATGTAAAACATAACCCTAGCAATGACTTTCCTCAGAAATAATGAAGGAAAAGTCATTCACCCATAGACTTCCCCCTATCCCTTGGATAGTTAGATGAATTCATAATGAATGATATCACACATGCATGCTAATACTCCTTTTTGTTTAGATAAATATGTCAAGAGCCTAACTGGATTATGTTTGACACAAAACATACCAAAGTTCAAATGTACATAAATGGTCAATAACTGCTATCAGAAATAAAAAAATACTATTGTAAGATTGCCATTTTATTCCAAAACACAAAACAAAGCATGGAAAACACTATAAAAGTGGTGTGGGTAATTTCCCTGGGGGCTGATTCTGGGAGGCTGTTTGTACATGATTGAGTTTGCCTTCCTAAGTGTTTTGGTGTATGATACACTTTTGTCACAATAAGTTTGAGGTTATGCACATTTCTGAGTGAGACTGAGTAGTCTATAACTGTAGTTACAGGGAAACAGTGATTATTTCTCCACCGAGTGCAACTATTGCACATGTTTTGCTGTGAAGTTGAAGGTTGTACTAGCCACTGTGCCTATTACAAGCCCTTTCTCTGCCTACTTGTACCATTTTAAGCAACCCATCAGCTCAGTTGGTAGAGCACGAGATTCTTAATCTCAGGGTAATGGGTTTGAGCGCCACGTTGGGCAAATTATTCCGGTACAGCAGGGTGTTGGACTAGATGATCCTCATAGTCCCTTCCAACTCTACAATTCTATGATTCTATGAATTGCTTGTGTGCCAATAGGAGGGGCTGGTGATGTAGTTACTTCCATGCCAGTGTTCCTTTGCCCAGAGGTGGGTGGGAGGGGGCAACAATGGCTTGGAGGATGAGTTGCTGGTTCCTCTTCCTTGCTGTCCTGCTTTGTAGTGTGGGATCAATATAGTAAAGGGCAGAAAGTATGTGGCTTCCAAAACATAAGAATTGGAGCTCACCTACGTCATTTGCTGATAAGTTTTCTTGCTGCAATTGGTGAAATTTCTAGGTAATCCTATCATTTGAAGACAGTCTGATGTATAGTACAATCACATGCAATGTACAATTTGACGTTACGAGCTCTGCAGCAATATCTGAGCACTACAAGCTTTTCAGCTTGGTGCATTCCTTTTTATGTTTCAGTGACCTATTTTTTATGAGTTCCGCATCTGTTCTAGAAGCTCACTGACAAGCAGAAAACAAAACTGTTTACCAGCTGAACTCACAGCTGTTGCTAGTATTGGAGACCTAGCCAGAAATGACTGTTTTCTTGGTAAGCTCATCCTGTTGAATGAAACTCTCTAGAGTTTGCTGAAAGTTTACTTCAGCTGGAGTAGTGTCAAGAGTTCCCACATCTTTGTTATCATCATACTTCAGCTTTCTTAGAATCTTAAACATACACTTACTTATTTCCCCCCCCCCCCGAGTCTCAGGAGATTTAGAATGGTCTCACAATGTCAGCATCTTCTCAGGAATCTGTATTCTACCAACAAACCTTTCAGAGTGGTAGCTATGCTGAAACTACACAAGCACTAGTAGCATAGCTGTCAAGTTTCGGATTTGAAAATAAGGGATCAGCACCCTCACCTGTCCTGGGGACAGTCTACAGTTCTCAGGGACAGTCCATCCGGTGGTAATCCCCCCCCCCCCCGGCTACAAATTAATTTACACCAGGAAAGAGCTCACAGGAAAGAGAAATCAGGGCAGAGAAAAGAAAGCACTTATTCACTCAGCACACAGTTAACCTCTGGAACTCCCTGCCACAGGGAGCAGCGATGGCCACCAACTTGGATGGCTTTAGAAAAGGATTAGGCAAATTCATGCAGGAGGAGAGGACCACTGATGGCTTCTGGCCAGGTTGGCTCTGCTCTGCCTCCAGTTAGGGGCAGCAATGCTTAATCTGAGCACCTGTTGCCAAGAAACATTCGTCTATTTTATCTTCTTCTTTATATATCTGTCTGTCTGTTTGTTATTAGGTATTTAGATTCCACCTTTTTCTCCAAGGAGCTCCCTGGTCCTAGTCCTCATTTAATCCCCACAACAGTCCTGTGAGGTAGGCAGGCAGGCAGGCAGGGCTGAGAAAGGCAGGGACCCAAGGAGTCCCCGGACTCCAACTCTCCTTCCCAGAAATAAGGGAAATTTAAGGGATATCAACAATAAGGGATAGCTGCGGGAAACAGCTTGGAATAAGGGAGTTTCCCACAAAAAAGGGATACTTGACAGCTATGACTAGTAGTATTCATTTGTATTTTAAAAGTCACACATTATTTAACTTTCTTTACAGAAGCAAGCTTGTTAATCCATTCGAAAACGAGCACATCATTTTACTTTGGAAAATTATGTTACCATTGTATTCACTGCTGCAAACTTCAAATTACTGCATGGTTATTAATATAGTTGGGCCAGTTTTTGGAATTCCTTCCTGTTAAATATTAGGCAGGCATTTCTCTGTCATCTTTTGGGCACAAGCCGAATACCTTCTTTTAACAAGTCCTTTAAGTAGAGATCTTTCCCGGCCTACATCTGTATTGGAATTGTTTTTAAGATGTTATGCTTTATTGCTTGTGTGTTTCCTGCCCTAGGCTCCTTTGAGAGAAAGGGTGGGATAGAAATATAATAAATAAATAGTGAGTTGAACACAGAGTTGCATGCCCTGGTTTTAAAGGTGTGTGTAGCAAACACCAGAAATCAAACCCAGATTCTGCAAACAGCTCAGCAGTTGTTTGACTCAGGTTCAAATATTGTTTCAGGATAAACATGTGAAGCCTGGTAAAATTCACCTGAGACATAAAGTTTCTCAATATGTGTGTCAGATTCACATCTGAGCTAAGATTTTCCAAATGACAAAGGGCCTTTTCCAATGCTGCAACTCTGCTGGTGCAGCAGGCCTACATGTGTGCAATGGAGCTTTCTGTTCTCCTCCTATGCCCTCTAGCCCCCATGACTCTTCAAATCAGATCCAGAGGATTTGGGGACCCCCTGGGGCACGTTTTTGGGGTGCACAGTGGGAGTTGATGAAATGGTAATGATGCTCCAGTGAATGCCCACTGGTCCCACACTGGACACAACTCATAATTTCAACTCTCATCTGCTCTTTATTCCACTGTCTTCTTGCATAAACGTAACATTTTATTACCCCAAGGCCTGTAGCCAAATATTTTGAGGCAGCAAAATATCTGTAAGGATCTTTGATTTATTTTTTATTTTTTTAAAAAAAGAAAATGTAGTTTACATCCCACTGTGACTGAAGAAGAAACCTTTTATTATGTCTCACTCAGGCACATCCTGAGTAATAAGTGACCTCCCAAGAGATTTTGCTTTCAAAAAACAAGACCTATGAGTTTTGTTATGTATTGGTTTAATATGCATACATGAGTTTCACTGCTAGTTCTGTAACTACCTTTCCCGCTCCAGGGTGATTCAAACGGGTGTGGTGACAGTTGCTATTGGTTAACTTGTTGGCACAATTTGGATCCTTACTCTGATTGTGTCCCGCCAAAATCTAAATGTATCCTTTCCCCAACTCCTGTTCCTGAAAGTATAAAAGGAGCTCGCCCTTTCCCTCCAGTTAGTCAAATTCCTACTGCAATAAAGGAGATTGTTCTTGTTAGACTTGACTCCTAGCATATCCTTGCTGGCATGCTGAATCACTACACAGAGCTGATTACACGAAGAGCTGAAATCGTATAGACACTGCACTCGTGACATAACAGGTTTTGTCCACAAAGTCTTGCAAAGGAGTCATTACAAAGAGGAAAGAAGAGAGAACAAAAGGCATTCAGTACAACTTCTAGACACTCAGCTTGCTCAACTACATGAACTTAGGCCAGAAAAATTAAATGGCATGCTCATCACGTTGTTCTCAAGCCAACTAAAAAAAGAAAAAGAAAGAAAAAGGCATGCCACAGCCACCAATTTGGTCCTAAGCCAGGAAAATACTCACCCAAGTCAGGAAGATAGCTGCTTATACCTTTCATGCAGCTGCTGCTCAATGGTTCTCAGCACAGATGAGATTAGGATGCTGTTGCTATGTGTCTAGTTAGTACCTGGATACAAAGGCTCATGGCAGGGGATGAAGGCTGGCTGGCTTTAGCAATCAGCAAGCCTGGAATCCCCCCTTCCACCCTGCTTTGGAATTGAAGAGCTTTTAAGTTCTCTCAGCCACAATGGACTCTCTTTCCAGAAGCAGCTCCATCCTGTGTGGCTAGAAGAAAAAATTAAATGACTCAGCAAGGCACAAGAATGTATTTACATGTCTTGTACATATTGTGGTGGGCTTTCTCACTGGCCACTCTGAGGAAGAGAATGCTGGACTAGAAAGGCCTTTCCCCTGAACCAGCTTAGGTCTTAGGTTCTTTCCATATTGCCCTTTGCACATTTGTTCCTCGGAACAGTCTGCAGGTCCATGTAATCAGTGCATCACCTTTGTGTTTGGATCATTCAGACATTCCCCCAGCAGTGTGGGAGCTGCTGACAGATAAATTGATTCTACGCAACGGGCAGAATTTCAGGGAATCACAGAGATGAAAAGAACCCTGTAAGCCATCTAATATCCTGCTCAGTGTAACACAGTGCTGGAGCATCGCCAACAGATGACCATACAGCCTCTGCTTGAAGATCTTGTCTGTGTACACACCATACATTTCAAGCACATGACTTCCCCAAAGAATTCTGGGAACTGTAGTTTATTGAGCACACTGGGAATCGTATAAATTCTTGGGGGGAAGTCATGTGCTTGAAATGTATAGTGTGCACATAGCCCCCCACTGAGAAGAGGACCCAGCACCCCTCTAGGTGATTAGTTCTATTGCTGTGCTTCTCTTTCCATCAAGACATTTCTCATA
Organism: Lacerta agilis; assembly: GCF_009819535.1. Lineage (NCBI taxonomy): Eukaryota > Metazoa > Chordata > Lepidosauria > Squamata > Lacertidae > Lacerta > Lacerta agilis. Next base: position 26,868,698 of record NC_046318.1, read on the forward strand.
ATGCAAATCTACACTTCCTGTGACTTCATTGCATTAGATCAAATCCTGCCCTATGGGGCAGCAGAGAACAAGTCTTTGCCCTCCTCTGTGTGACAGACTTCCAGGCATTTGAAGAGTGCTGTCATGGACAACCCACTCAGCCCTTTCCAGGCTAAACCTACCCAATTCCTTTAAACTTTCATCATAGGATTTGTTTTCCTTCCCACAACTTGAGAGTTAAAAGTTGCAATTACCTTGAAATAAATGCAACAATCAGAGCAATCAAAGGGTATTATCTAATTGGTGCACAAGGGGCAAAGAATCAATACTGTACTGCAAACAGCAAAACTAAGATCAGAAAAAGAGACATTCAGGTACTGTATGTTTCAAATATTATTCTTCCCTTTCAGCGGCATAACTTTGTACACAAAACAGGTGTGCTTGCCATATGGTATGCATGCTGTTAGGCACTTTTTCCTGGATCTCACTTTAAACAAAGTCAGTTTCTAGCTGTAATAGTTATTAAAGAAATCATGTAAACATGACCGAAGAGTTGAGCTACAACAAATAATTCTGAAAAGCCTGCACAGTAAAAAGTTATGACTGCCTATAAAAAGTTGCTTAGGGTAGTTTCAAGCAATGTAGAGGTCAGTATGGTTTTATTTTATTTTTAATCCTCCCAGACTAATAGCCTCTCTTTTTAATTGACTTACTGGCCTAATGGATTGTGGGAATGCTGTGCATGTAATTTATCTTGATTTCAGCAAAGCATTTGTGATTTCCCCCCATTATATTTTGGTTGGGAAGCTGGCTAAATGAGGCCTAGATGTTAATACTCTCAGGCAGATATGCAGCTGATTGGAAAACCACACTCAAAGGGCATTCAAAAAAACAGTTTTGTTTATACAAGCCTACTGAGATGTGTCGAATGTGTTCGGTTTTACTGTTAATTCTGAATTATTTAAAGTTGTTTTATAATTTTATTGTTCTCTTCATAAACTGTTTTGGGATTTTTCAGAATAATTATCAAGCTGCGTATAAATTTAATGAAATAAAAATATATATGAAGGAGTGGAGGAGATCCTTATTGAGTTCATAAATGACACAATACTAGAAGGGATATCTAGCACCACAGAAGATAAGAATAAAATTGAAAATGACCTTGATTGATTGGAAGACTTGACATGCAATGACCAAAATAAATTTCAACAGAATCAACTGCAAAGTTCTACACTAAAATGGGTGGCAGGTGAGAGGAATCAAATGTGTAGGTACAGGATGGGCGATACTTACTTGTCTTGGTAGTAATACTTGTGTAAAGAGCAACAGGATTTAGTTAAACATAAGCTGTACACAAGTCAGCTTCATTTATAGAACTGTAGCTTCCAAGTCGTAAGAAACATTTCCTCTTTATTCTGCATCAGTCAGGCCTTATATGGAGTACTATGTCCAGTTTTGAGCGCCACATTTTAAGAACAATGCAGACGACAGCTAGAAAGGATGGCAACAAGATGGTGTTAGAAAAGAAAGTTTGAAGTAACCAGGTATGTTTTGCCTGGAGAAGACATGATAGCACTTGTCAAATACTGTTAAGAAAATCTTGTTAATGGAGCAAAACAAACCATGGAGCCCTGTTCAGACTGCTCCAAAACTGGCATGAAGAATATTCACTACCCAATGGACTGCATTTCACCCCTGCCTAAACGGTGGCAGGAAAGGCTTTTTTGAAACCACATTTGAGCAAAAGTTGGCTGGACACTTTTGATCACAGGTGGATCAGGGACTGATTCAAGTGGTGGCAACTCTGACTTGGATTGCATCTGTGGAAGTGTTTTATGAGATGAGGGGGCAGGGACACACACCCCTCCACAGACATATAGATTGGATTATTTATTGTATCCTTGTGGTGGAATAATCATGTCTGTAATCTTAAATCCTATAATGGTTTAAGCCCTTCAAACCGCTGATGCTGTTGCCTATTCACCAGTAGTATGTGATCACATGGAAATCTCTATAGAAGTTGTGCATGTGTTATGGTCAAATGACTAAAATAATATCAGTGGTGAAATGCCAGCTGCTGTCAAAAGAGTGTAATGCATCTGAGGCATTAAAAGTACAGTATATTGCAGTATGTTTTAAAACATTGCAGAGATTTGTGTTGTGTGGCTGAATGATAAAAGAAAAACAATTGCAAGGTATTGAGCTGTAAAGCATTTGTATATTTGAGCTTTAGAGCTTGGAGAGTTGGTGGAAGTATTCCCCCTCATCCAAAGCACTGGAGTTTCATAGCTGTCACTAAAATCCAAGAGAAAGTATTAGGGAAATACAAAAAGCTGAGTTGTTTTTCATATTATTCATGAAGATGACATCTGAAAGTCGAATGAACTGCTGTCTCCTTGAAAGCTGTCAGTCAGACTGACAAGAAAATCCCACAGCACTTAGGGCCTGTCATTCTCTTCTTCCAAGGATAGACGGGTATCAGAGCATATACTAGGCCTGTGTTTACATAATGCGAAAACGTTTAATGGTGAAAGTAAACATCAATGCGCATATAGAGGTTGATTATGATTCTAACAGATCCTTGATCTGCTGTAAGCATTTGCCACAGAAACCCCAAATATACAGGCAGGACTTTTTTTCAATTAGAACTCTCTGGAACTCAGTTATGGCACCTCTCAGGGGGGTGCCATTGCCATTATAAGAGAACAAGGGAGGTGTTTGTGGTCTGTTACCTTGATGTTACCAGTGTTTGTTGTTTCAACCAAGGGGATCAGGCCTTGCATGAGCAGAATGCTATCCAGTCTGGGCGTTGTACCATGGCGCCTGGAATGTGTGGCTGGCTTCTTCTGGTTTGTTTTTTTTTTTTTTGCCTCAGATGTTGTATAGGCCTCTGTTTTAGCATTTTTAGTAATTTATAAGAATCTCTAGTCGTTTGGGGAATCTTTTGGAGAAAGGTAGCCCATGGGTTTGTAGGTGGAATATCTCTCTGGGAGGTGCCTCTTAGATTTAGGTTGAAATCACCTCCCAAGACTGCTTCCCCTTCAGAGACGGAGAGGAATTTGGTTAGTGTTTTCTGGATGAATTCTAATTGCTTTGAGTTTGGGGCATATATGGAGCCAATTGTCAGTTTAGTTTTGTTGCAATGCATTGCTGTAATATTTTCCTTTATTGTTAATGGCCACATTTGCATGTAACACTAAACCATGGATTAGCACTGTGGGCAGAAGCAGAAAGGAGTCACCATAGATCTTTGGCTCCTGCACTCCCTCCTCATCTTCCCATGCAGCAGGGTTTAGTTTCAGTTCCCACAAAAACTGGTTTGTTACATGCAAACCAGCAATTGTGGCTGCACAGGAGGAAGAGATGGGGGAGTATGGAAGCTTGAGCCTTGTGGCAGCTCATTCCTATGCATGCATTTAATGCTAAAACTTGGTTTAGTATTAAGTACAAATGCAGCCATTTTGTGGCTGATGACAGTCCCATTAGGTAGCCAGCAAACTGTGTTCATATGTGAGAGACAAACCACAATGGGTAAGCCAAGAAGAAACCCAGGGAGATTGTAGCAAAACACAGACACTACAGTAAGCACTCAGGAGCAAGCGCACCATGAATGATTCCTAGGCTTGTCACATCCAGAGTAAGTTATCAAAAAGCCTTGACATGAATTCCTTAAAAAGGCAAGCTCTCAAGTTTCTAATGGCACTTAAATTAACAGTAAAAAAATGTTAACAGGATATTATTATACTGTACTTTGAAATAGAAGAAAATCAAATATTTGACATCTGAATAAAGAAACCATTGAGGAAGAAAGGTGCTGGGTAAATTTATCCATGTCTTTTCACAGCCTTTATACAATTACCACCATGTCCCCTAATGAACTAAAAACAAGGAAGGCCAGAAAGTGACTTCTGGACTGCTTTTCAAAAACAATGAGCTTTTCATATCACTGAGATGTACTTATACTAATGTTCCATTTTCAAAATGAGAGGTGCCAGCCTGAATCAGGCATTCCTAGAAATCACATCTTCTGACCAAGGGGTCCTCATTCCATTTCACACAAATCCCAGATGTTTAATCTCAGAAATATGTAAACTGGGTATTACTTCTGCAGCAGTGAGGGAAGCACGTTTTATACGTGCTCAGAGGAGTCACTTTAACTCACACATTCCAGGACTGGACTCAGAGATTCACAACAAGTTCTGGTATTTGGCCTTGGGGGGGGGGGGGGACCACTGCATCATGGCAGATGCTTAATGGAATTGTCTTCATTGTTATGAACCACAGCTATGATCTGCAGGAACACGATCCAGAAACCTTTCTGAAGTAGGTCTGATTCATATCAGTGGCTGGATATGAGCTATGCAGGCCACCTTGAAAAATGTACACATGAAATTCATTAAACAATATTTCTTATGGCCTAAGTCCTAGTGTCAAGACTGAACACTGGCTAGCTGTGCCTCACATTAAGCCAGAGCTTATAAGGCCCTGAGTAAGCCTGACCTTTCAAGGGTTTGATTCTGCTCTACCAACAGAAAGCTTCTGGGTATATTGAGTAAATGAGCTATGAAGAATCCCAAGAGTTAGTGATAAGCCATTTCATGTGTGCTGTGTTCCTGGTAGCTCCAGGGAAAGTGGAAGCACTTGACCACACTCTAAATTTAGTTGCTGGGGCAGGAGATTTCAGATCCTTCATGCTATATGTTGCAGGCATTGAGAATTATGGACAGTCATTATCATGCTTATTTATTACTATCATATATAGCAGGAATGGAGATCATCAGGCCTAGCTGCCAAATGTGGCCCTCTAGTCATCTCTGTCTGGCCCCTGGAACCCTTCCCAGGTTACCCCCGCCTTCCTCAGATCACATTGCTACTTCACACCCCAAGCCTGGCTGGAATGTGTCATTGAACTCTGGTGATGCTTTTGCATGGAGAATAGAGAGAGGCATGTGAATGTGTGCAGAAACTTGCCTATTGAATTAAAAATGTTTGTCTCATTTGTTGCCCTGCCCACTTTTTCCTTTTACCCCACCCGCCACTAACATGTGACTCGCAGAATATAGCCCAGAATGGAATGCTACCCTTAGACTGAAAACATTTCCCCACCTTTGATATACCGTATACAGTACTGATAGTGAATTCTCTGGTGCTGGTCTTGATATAGTGTTCTCTTGAGTGCTGGCCTTGATTTAGTCAAAATGGCATTATCAAATACAGCTTTCATAAAGAGAGAGCAGTCATTTGAGCCACCCCTTCTCTTTGTGTGGCTTCTGAAGCCATTTTCCCAGTAACAATACTTTTAATCAGTTATTCCAGAGCAGGGGTGAACAAGCGTTTTTACTTTTAGGGCCTGCATTCCTTTGGGGGTGACCTTCCAAGAGGCTCATGGCAGACAGTAGTGTTGGAATGAAAGGTAGGTGTGGTTGGAGCCACCCTCCTTTCTCTCTGCTCCCCCCCCCCCAACTTCTTGTTTTTCTCCCTTCAGGTCACCTGCATGGAATTAGACTAAGGATCACATGTCCCCAGGTTGCACATCCCTGCTCTAGAGTAACTGAGGTCAAGAGGACCATATTGGTGCAAGTGGTTTTAGGTGTGTGATTAGCCTGGTTAGTGCTGTGACAAGAACTGAGATTTGGGATTAAACGTGCCATCTTCATGACTGTCTGACATTCATGATGGCAGATATTAACCATGACTAATTTAGACCATCCACAGAATCAGCTGAAAGAGTGAGCACATGCCAACACCCTCCTCCAGAAGAGTTCTTCCTTATCTATGAAAATCACAGGATGCTACTACTACCCTGTATGATAAAAAAAAACCAACAGATTTCTAATTAACGTGGTTTGAATTTTATAGACTTCTATGGGACTATGAAGGGTAATCTAATGCATTTTGCCAGGTAGTGAAATTGTGCAAAGTTTAAATTTTAAAAAAGCAGAAGTATCTGTCCTCAGTGTTTGAATTAGAAAACGGTGGACAGTTGGGGGATGTTAGTGGAGGAGGAGGAAGTGGCAGAAGAAATAGTACTTGAAAGGCTCCACTCTCATGAAACAGCCCAGACATACCCAGACCAGTTCTACTCCCATCACTACTGCCCGCGTTAAAGGGCAGACCCTCTCCTAATCCAGAAGGAGTGAGGTGTACTATAAGACAGGGTGTGCTAAAGCACATCAGCTTTATCATTGGCCTGCTCCAGTGTGCATCAGCGCAAACCATCATTCCACTGCTAAATGTTGTGCTACATGATTGTGATTTTCATGTATCATTTTTGTTGCCAACAAATAATCTTTTTTTTTAAAAAAACAAAACAAAACCCTATAATCTGTACAAAATGCAACTTCAGTACACTGACCCAACCTCCATCTGGTGATTGAGTTGGGAAGGTTGAAATGCAAGGAAGGCCATCCCACACAGATGGCATTCTATTAATATACATGAGTGATCCCAAGGAGGCATCTTCTTTTAGAAGTGAAATGCCGCATCTTGCCGTTGCATCAAAGGGCTCTTGCCATTTGAGCTTTTGGAGGATCCAAGCTGTTAATTAGGAATTCCAGCTGCCAGTTCTATCTCATGGCATATTGTTGTGTTCTTGTATTCTAGACTCTCTTGCTTGCATACACTCTGGGCCAATAAAGTTTGGAAAAGTCTTAGCATCTAAGGATTGAGGATTTGCTTTTTTTGACATATGCAGCCATGCCTTGGTTTGACAAAGAGCACGATAGAAGTTTGAGTTTTGGCTGTGACTTCTTCTCTGGGTTGTGACATGCCTCAGTAGGGGGGGAGGGAATGTGTGACATGACTAACTTCGCTGAGAAGGATGCCACATGTCTCGAAATGCTGTAGCTTAATCTCACATTTTTTATAAATTCAGTTTCCATTCTGTTGTATGTGTGGTGTCAAACTTTGTGTTCGGAAGAAGTTTAACAAGAAAGTACATTTTATATTCAGCTTGTTTTGCTTTGCTTATGTTTTGTCTTGTATGCTACAAGGCAAAGGCTCTTTGTGGGGTTTCAAGATATGCCTCTCCCTGTTGATTTCCTTTGTCAGTACACATGGCACATCCCAGATTAATCCCTTGCAGACACTTGACTCTCACACTGCTAGTTTTTGCTAATTCTCAGTTAGCAAATAGGACACTCTTACTGAGGATTACCTCTTCGCTCTTCCTGCTGAAACCTATAACCTTCTCCCAAAGAAATATTACTTTGTAAGATGTTCTTGTTACTTAACAAAATAGAAAATTCTTTCCAGTAGCACCTTAGAGACCAGCTGAGTTTGTTCTTGGTATGTATCTGAAGAAGTGTGCATGCACACGAAAGCTCATACCAAGAACAAACTCAGCTGGTCTCTAAGGTGCTACTGGAAAGAATTTTCTATTTTGTTTTGACTATGGCAGACCAGCACGGCTACCCACCTGTAACTTGTTACTTAAGGATGAGGTTAGGGCATTGATGTCTTTGCCAGGTTGTAACAGTCATGGTGTTCCAGCTTTGTGGGCTCTGGTTGGGAACTGACCCTCTGGAGCCTGCTGTCTACCTTTATCAAAGCTGACACTCAGTAAATTACCATTCCAGGTTGACTATTAGATCTTCTCAGACAGAAAAGAGTATAAAAGTGCTTCCTGCTTCTGTTAAGGCTTAGCAGAGCAGCAAGGTTTTCTTAAGCTCTGGTGCATTTCTGTATCCTTTGACTGAATCCTGGCTTCTTCCTCAGTCCTGCCTTTTGGTTTTACTTTGGTTCTGACTTGATTATTGGTTTGTCTCATGGCTGCTGGCTCATCTCAGACTGCTGCCCGATGCCCAACCCTGGCATCCTGATAGCTTACCACATTGGGCAGCGACATGCAAATATGAGGCATCCCCGGTCCTAGCTAAAAGAGCTCGGTCTTTATACTCCTTTGTCTTATGACATTAGTCAGGGCTGCTTTCCAATGAAACATGAGGAGGATTTGTACCCGTGCCTGGTCACAAACTCCCAGGAGCAGGATATTCAAAAGGGCACTCACATAGCCATTTATGGGATCATTCTCCCGAATGCAAGTTGTTATGTGGAAAAGAGTCCTTAGCAGCTGAGGAAGAGCATTTTTCCATTCCTCTGCTTTTGTGCTCAGGATTCCAAGTAACAGTGCAGGAACTTGTTCTTGGAATGCAGCATAAAATCTGTATCAACTGAATGTGGGAAAGACCAACAAGATCTATGTGTGTATCTTAAACTCTTGAAGAACAGTGAATAGTACTTGGACGCTATTGTTTTCTCTGCTGGTGGTTTTATTCTGATGTTGTTTTAACTTTTTCTTTTTTGTATTTTTATTTCCAATGGTGTGTTTTTTAAAAATAAAAAATTACACTGCCCAGAAACCATATTGTTAATGGGTGGTATAAAAATGCTGAAAGTAAGGAAATAAATATCCTTATACAGATACTTATCCTTACACAATGGCCCTGAATTAAGCAATACTGCAGTTGACAGTGCTTGGTGCCTGAATGCCTTTTACAGAAGATTAGTACAAGAAAATTAATGTCTACAATATAAGCTAGTGAACTTTGTAATTTCTGCTTGGACCTGCCATACTTAGTAGGGATGCCATACTTAGTAGGGATGCCGTGGTGTTCAATTGAGAGGTGTCATTTCTGTATAAGGTGGGCCTGGCTTTTCAGTTAAACATTGTCTTGACCCCTCATCAAGGTGAGAACACACTTCCTAAGAGGAATCTCAGGCATGTTGTGATGCTGTATGGTTGCAGTCATTGACATTTGTCAGGCACTATGCTTTGTTTTCCATGTGCTGCTCTGCTTCGCCAGAAGTGGCTTAGTCATGCTGGCCACATGACCCAGAAGCTGTACGCCAGCTCCTTCGGCCAGTAAAGCAAGATGAGCGCTGCAACCCCAGAGTAGTCTGCAGCTGACCCTTTACCTTTTACCTTTACCTATGCTTTGTATATTTTGTCCTGAGTGGATGCCTTTTTGGAGGCTGTGTTGAACTCAGTGATCACCCAGTCATGTGTCCTGCCTCTGGATAACTTAGCTTGCTATTCTCCCATATGTGGGACTGCACAGAGATTATGAAGAAGAAAAACTGGTTCCTTACTGTAGTCCTTCAAGCAGTGATCCATATGGTCACACAACCCACCCTCCTTCCCTGTTGCGGAGGTCATTATGCATAGCTGTCAACTTTCCCCCTTTTTTAAGGGAAATTCCCTTATTCCGAATAGGATTCCTCACAAGAAAAGTGAAAAGTAGACAGCTATGGATCATGACTTGCTTTCGCTTGAGTGCTTTTCGCACCATAAGACGCACCCATCCATAGGACACACTTAGTTTTTAGAGGAGGAAAACAAGAAAAAAAATATTCTGAATCAAATGTTGTACTAAACTGGTATTTAATAAACAACCGGTATATTATAGCATATGCATCATTTTGATTTCTTGAATTGTCCTAGGCATAGCAGCCAACTCCTGGAGGTCTAGGTGCCTTAGCCCCCCCCCCATTAAATACCGTATTTGAGAGAGTCATCCTCCCATGTTGATGGGCATGTGAGGTGGGGCTTACCTGCCCCCCATATTTTATTAAAGTTGGAAGAGGGAAGGAAGGAAGGAAGGAAGAGAGAGAGAGGGGGGGGAACTCACATATGTGGGTGTCTGTGGGTGACACTGTGAGCAACTCTGGAGCAAGAGGAGGAGCCGTGCACAGCCTTAAGCAAGCAGAGCTCCCCTCCTCCCCGGCTGGCTTGAAAGCAAGCGGGTGGAGAGCCGCCTTGACGCTGTGCTCTCCCCCCGCTTGCTTGAAGGCCAGCCGGGGAGAAGGGACGGACCGGAGCTTTTGGGCTGCTTGTTCCTCCTCCGCCCCTTTGCCGCTGGCGCCGGCGGCTGTGGAGGAGGAACGGACATCCCAAAAGCAGCTTTTGGGCTGCTCGTTCCTGCCCCGCCCCTTTGCTGCTGGCAGCAGCTGTGGAGGAGGAACGAGCAGTCCAGTGCCTTCGCTCCATAAGAAATAAATATAATTAAGAACTCTGGCCAGAAGTTTCAACCAAAAAGATGCATTTACTCATAAGTAAATACAAATATAGTGTTAATCCTGTTGAGAATTACAGTCTTAAATGAAAAAATAGTTTCACATTGAAAATTCTCTTGAAAGTCTTTTAGAAATTGATGCAAGGGCTTCTACGATGCGTGTCAGATGTATAATGAGACAACGGGAGACCAGGACAGGGCCCCGTTTCGGCGTAGATGCCTTCCTCAGCTTGTTTTTTATGAGAGAAGTGTATAAAATATATATGGTTTCTATTTCTTTGATTCTTGAGAAGATGTCGCGTCTTAGAGAAAGTTTTCCTGTGTTTTCTATGCGTTTCCTACTTGTGGGTGAGTTTCCTGTATTTTCTATAAGATGCACAGACATTTTCCCTTACTTTTTAGGAGGGGGGAAATGCGTATTATGGAGCGAAAAATGATTTTTTAGGAATTGGGTGGGAAGGTGAATGCCACAGCTTTTGAGCATGTGTTGTGAGGAATGGGAGCAGACTTCCCACCAAAACTTTTAAACACCCAACTCTAGAAGTTTTCGCACTTTGCACAGGTGCACAGACACACACACTTATAGAACCGTATCAACAGCCACTCAAAGAACCACAGTTACAGGTGAGCAACCTGCTTTGATTGCTGAGATAAAAAGATGATGAAATAATTATTGGTTCTTTTGAATGAAATATGAATATGAATAACTGGATAAATGTTACACATTCCTGTTTCTTCCTACCCAGGTGCAGGATCAGTTATGAATTCTACTAGTTGTGGTGTGGTACTTTAATATGAACTGTTGCTTTTGTATATGTTTTGTTAGCTGTTCTGAATATCCTTTTTAGGGCTGAAGGTGCTGGATATAAATACACTTATAAATAAATAAAAGGTAGTGGCACCCTTCCATCATCTGCCATGATTATAGTATTTCTGAAGTGCACAATGTTCACAGTCTCTGATGCAGCTGTTTGGTATACAGAGGATGTCTGTCTCAAAGGTGCAGTGATGCAATGCCTGGCTGTTCTTAAGCTTGCCTAGGATAAACCTGTAACGACTATTCACAAAGAGCATTAATTGTACTGAGGTACAGCCACTTGCTAAAGTTGGAATGTTGATCACCTACATGCCGCAAATGGACAAATGCACTTTGGTAAGATGTAGTATCTTCTAGCACAAGCTGCCCAAACATCTGTGGCAGTGCTAAAGGAAACATGGGAATAAATGTGGGGGGGGGGGGGGTGGAGAACCTGGAGATGAATATTTCAGCAAAAACGTGGGAAGAAAGGCAACACAACTTGCTCTCAGCCTTCTGTACTGCATTCCATAAATTAGCACAGTATAAATTTATATACGTTTACACCATATAGACTTAAGCTAAATAAATATTCAGTTCTTAGTTTTGTGTAGTAGGCATAAGTAAATGGTACATATGTTTGTTCAAGTTTTGTGAACTACCAGAGAACTTTTTTTTTAAAAAAATAAAAATAGTAAATTCATTTCAGTAGCCTGGAACAAGTTAGGTTGTTGTAAGGCTAAAACTCTGCTCTGAGTCCTTGGAGGATAGTTGTGATTTCAGTGTAGCAAACAGATTATAAAAACACAAACACTGGAGATTTTTGAAGTGATTAAAATGTGAGGATTGCTAGAGAATTGTCTGTCTGAAGTAGGAAGACCTCATTACAGAAAGGCTTTTATGAGAATATTGGGTGAGAGTAGTTGTAGCCTGAGAAGGTGATAGTGGCTGGTATAAGGTACAAGACACAAAGCCCTGACAGGTCAAGTGATGAAGATGGAGAAAATGTTCTGATTGGTCTTCTTAGGATTCATCTATGGATGTTGGTGTTAAGGTATAAAGTAGCAGAATTAGTCTGCCCATTGTGATGCCCTTGTGGAGTTAGCTGCATCTCTCTCACACCCACCCACCCACCCACCCAAATTCCTTGTCCCGAGGGAAGGGTCCCAGCAAAGGCAGTCAATCAATTCATCAATCAAATGTATTATGGTATGCAGTCACAGACCTATTAAAAACAAAACATCCAAACTGTACAATTTCTAACATAAAATAAGTTAGAATTTATGATAATAAGGCTATGATGAACTTTTAATGACCAAATGGTCCTGGAATTAATAGTTACTGTTATGTATACAACAAGGCTCCAGTACTTTGGCCACCTCATGAGAAGAGAAGACTCCCTAGAAAAGACCCTGATGTTGGGAAAGACGGAGGGCACAAGGAGAAGGGGACGGCAGAGGATGAGATGGTTGGACAGTGTTCTCGAAGCTACTAACATGAATTTGGCCAAACTACGAGAGGCAGTGAAGGATAGGCGTGCCTGGCGTGCTCTGGTCCATGGGGTCACGAAGAGTCGGACACGACTGAACGACTGAACAACAACAAATACAACAAGGTGAATCTTTTGAGGTACTGAACATTCTCAATAAAAACCATTGCAATTTTCTTACCTAGGTACCTTCCTATAGTTCTGTATTTGACAGCCTGATCCTTAAACAATTCATTGGAATGACATTCCGTTAATATTACTAGGATTACCTTTAAGTAACTGTGCTTTAAGACAGCATACTTAGAATAATTGTTTCCCTCTTTAATTACTTTCATCGGCATCAGGAAAGATACAGATTATCTGGTGGGTGGGTGTTTCCATGAAGAGTCACTTATTTAAATTAATCAGATAACCCATCCCGCAGCAGAAATAAAGCAAGTAGTGTCTATATATGTCCACTAAACGTTCAGTAGTCTGTGTCATCTCTACTGTTTATCCAGTTGCCTTTAGTGTGGAAATATCAGACATAGCAGTTCTCCCAGAGGGAATTCTACTATTTCCTGGCTTAAGCTGAGTTAGGCACACTGTATGTCCTTTCTCAACATTTTCATATTTTGTCTTCTACTTTCTGTCAGTCCCTGGAAATACAGAGATGCACCATGATTTAAAAGAAACAAACCAAAGCCAATGGGAATAATGCAGAGCCAAACTAACCAAGGCCAATGAGAAAAGTATAGTATCAGATGATTATAAAATATAATTTAGGTAGTGGAACATAAAAAGTACCGTTTGATGTACCTAAAAGCTTTTGCTGGGGATTTTGTTGGATTCCAGTTCCCATCAGCTCCAGCCAGGATGGCCAATGATCAAGGGTGATGGGAGTTGTAGTCCAGCAAAATCTGGATAGCCATAGGTTCCCCATCCTAGCTATAAATTGAAAAGCATATAACCTTCTGTTTTTATTTAAACAAAAAATACCAATATATCCAGTATTAGAAACCAAGATGCAGTCAACTCTATCCTAAGCATATATTTTTATTAGTTGTCAAATACTTAAAAATAAAATAAGAATGTTATTGGATTGGGAGGTTGGTTTGGATGATGCCTTTGGATCTCAGTGAAGCCTGTGATTTTATATCTCTATGGCTGTAGTTTATAGTAGAAGGGACTGCTGAAGTGGTCAAACCAGTGCCTTTGCTAAGTTAATGGCCTTAGCTGGACAAGCACCCTATCTGCATGACTAAATAATTGACCATGTTGCTGTAGGAACAAGTCGCTTATGGTGCTTCCAGAAGAATGGGATAATTCCAGCCCCTCACCTGGCTGTAAGAAGGAGAACAATAGGCCAAAGTCTAGTCTTTAGTTTTGTCTATTATGAACAGAAAGCTGGAAAGAGACATGGAAGTTTAATTTGCTCTGTGTGCTGAATCCAAAGTTACGGCTTTGGGACCTGCCTCCCCAACAGCTATTGGGGAAGCAAGATCTGTTGGAGTGTTAATGCTTTTAGTTCTTCTATCTTTTGCTCAGGTTGTACATCTGTGTAAATAAAAAAACCCAGACACCCCTGCTTTGGGATTGAGGTGTGTGCAACAATCTAAAAACATTGAAAATGGAAACCATCAGCACTATAGCAACCCAAAGGGAGGGCAATGTATTATTAGGCCTTAGAAAGAGACCTCAAGGTTATTGCATGCAGAAACAGAAGAGAGTTGTGGATCTAAAGCAGGAATCCCCAAACTCGGCCCTCCAGATGTTTTGGGACTACAATTCCCATCATCCCTCACCACTGGTCCTGTTAGCTAGGGATGATGGGAGTTGTAGTCCCAAAACATCTGAAAGGCCAATTTTGGGGATGTCTGATCTAAAGTAACAGCACACTCATGCTAGTCATGCATCTGCAGACCCAGTACATGGCCCACTGTACAGTTCAATGGCTATTACTTTGACTGGGCAGCTGGAGTTGGAGGGCGCTATCAGCTTTAGAATACTTTCCAACAAGCTGTACTCACACATGCTAAATAACTCTTGCAGTCCTCCGTTCACTCTAATTATAGATTGCTGATACTTGAATGGATCATGTATCTGGATAGGGAGGAGGTATGCAGCTAGTTTAGATAAATAGTGGGCTTGGATAAATGAGGGAGGTAGTGCATGGCAGAAGGCAGAAGGCTCCAGCAACATTTTTTGGAAAATCCGTAACCTTCCTTGTCAATATTTGCTTCCTATTTGGTGAATATCCAGAAAAGTACAGAAAGGTAAAAGGACATTCAGGCAAGAAGCTTGACTAGAATACAAACATTTTAAAAGGGAAAGTAGTCTGCCAGGAGCAGGACTATATTTAGTTTTTCTAATGTAGAAAACAGCTGTATTTTTTAAAGCATGAAGTGCCTGTGGCAAAGCCCACCAGTTCCTGGTGTTTATGGGTACCAGAGAAATGAAGATTTTACAGTACAAGGGGGCACGATATTCAAAGCCAGTCATTCCAGATATCCACTATGTGTTTAGTGTGAGGTGCTGCAGTGGTGTTGGACAAGGCCCTGGGAGACCAGAACTCAAATCTCTACATAGCCATGAAGCTCACAGTCCCTGAGCCTAACCGAGCATATAAAGTTGTTGTGAGGATAATATGGGGAGTGGGAAAACCATATACTCCAGCTTGACCTCTTTGGAAGAAAGGTGGGATGTAAATGTAATAATAAATAACTATGTTTATTGAGTAGATGACTTCAGGCTTGCAGCAGGGATCTAAACTTCGTCATAACTAACTTTCATTGAAGAAACACCTCAAGGAAAATGGATTATTTTTGTTAACCAAAATAAGAATGCAAATCTATTTTCTATATTCTCCAGAAATCTGTAATGTTATAGTTGAAGCACGCTATCATTGAGCAATTAAATGCACCAAATTTTCCTTGCAAAAATATGTTTGTTTAATCATTTTTTATTCTGTAAAAAAATTCTGGTTTGGCCTGGTTTATAAAAGAAATGCAAATTCCCCTGGCACTAAAAATATTAATTTTGTTTAACAATTTCTTTGTTCTGTTAAAGTTGATCCGTTCTTTTCTTTCTATTTTGGTATTAACAAACAGTCTAATAACTGGTGTTGTGGGATGCATACATTCAGCTAAGATTCAATAGTGAAATATATTTGAATATCTAAAAGTGTGACGGTGATTGTGAATTGGCTTTTTTTCTTGTTTAGTAATGTAAAAAAATTTTTTAGGAAACATTCTCTCAACTTACCTTTGATATTTATGCTACTGAATTACCTCAACAACTTTAAGTTTAGAGAAAATATGCTATAACATAACAGTTTTAACAATATGCTAGGTAAAGGGACCCCTGACTGTTAGGTCCAGTCACGGACGACTCTGGAGTTGCAGCGCTCATCTTGCTTTATTGGCTGAGGGAGCCAGTGTACAGCTTCCAGGTCATGTGGCCAGCAAGACTAAGCCACTTCTGGCGAACCAGAGCAGCACACGGAAATGCTGTTTACCTTCCCGCTGGAATGGTACCTATTTATCTACTTGCACTTTGATGTGCTTTCAAACTGCTAGGTTGGCAGGAGCTGTGACTGAGCAACGGGAGCTCACCCCGCCACGGGGATTCAAACCACCAACCTTCTGATTGGCAAGCCCTAGGCTCTGTGGTTTAGACCACAGCGCCACCCGCATCCCTAACAATATGCCCATAAGTAGTAGACCCATAAGTAGTAGCAGTTGCCAGGGCATTAGCACATTCACCTCTACATAGTTCCAGCCTTATTTCAAACATTGTGATATATCACAATATTGCAATGTTTAGCTGGTGATATATTGTGATATTGAAAACAAGATATCGCCCAGCCCTACTATAGATAACATTTAACTGGATTACCATCTAGACTAAAGTTGTGTGTACACCATGGGCAGTGCTATTTTTCTAGAAAAAGAGGTGCCAGAACTCACCATGAACGCCTCCCTTGTTCTCTTATAATAGCACATGGCGCCCACCTGAGAGGCGCTGGAAATGAGTTCCAGTGAGTTCCAGCTGAAAAGAAGCCCTGGGTTGCATACAACTTTGGTCAGTGCTGGGATTTCTTTTTGTGCAATAGAATATTTCCCTCCTCACCTCCCTTCAAGCATCCCTTAAATTTGTTCTAGGGGTTCCCCTAACCATCCAGAGCAAATTTGGGGATTGTGCGGGGGTAGGGAAAATAGGGGAAAACCCTGCATATCCCTGCATGGTAGGGTGTTGGACTAGACTAGATGATTCTCAGGGTCCCTTCCAACTCTTCAGTTCTATGATTCTATGATTAAATGGTTCAGGCACTGGCCTTGATGGGCAAGAGCCCATGGTGTAGAAACTCATGATGGAAACACAAGGTCTCCCCACTGCTCTGAGTGTCTCCTGATTCATGGGCAGAGCTTGAGATCCCTTTGTGCATACACACATGATTTACACTAACCATTGTGTGACCATTTAAATTAGTTTAGAGCAGGAATGGGGAACCTGCGACCCTCCTTCTGTTGTTGGACTACAACTCCATTCATCCCTGGCCATTGGCCATACTGGCTTGGACTGATGGAAGCTGGAGCCCATCGACATCTCAAGGGCCACAGGTTACTCATCCCTGGCTTAGAGACTGAGCACCCTATTGGTGCACTACCGCTTCTAGTGGGTAGCTCATCCAGCCTCCCCCCACCCCCGCCCCAAGGTGTACCGGTAATACACTAACAAGGCACCACTAGTTTATTTAACTGTTGGCATCTTTTAAATGTGTTTTCTTTAGTTCTGCACTCCTCCTCTCTAAAACTGGTATGAATAAAGCAAATGTTGTTTTTCAGTAGCAAATAGCTATGCTTTTGAAGCAAAACTTCCTTCCCCATCCATTACATGATCAAGAATGTAATGTGCTTTCCCTCCCAAACACACAAACGGGGGAAATATGAATGCTATTTATGCTCTCATTTAATCAGTACAAAACAAGATATTATCTTGCTATTATATACACCAAACTAAAGTACATCTGTCTCTTTCCATGAAATCTAGCGCTCCAGGTTTGTTTTTTTTCCCCTTCAGAGGTGAAAGAAAGCCAATTTTGCCCCCCGCAGGAATCTTTGAAACTGCATTTGGAACATTATTCAAAATGTCTATGCTTTTAAAAAACATACTCATGGTATAATTACAGTGATTGAGAATGCTATTTTAAAAAGAGGCATTTACATTTGTCTCTGATACCTTACTCTCAGTAGGTTTTGTTAGATATTTATGAAGTTCTAAAAGGAAACAGATTTACCTGCTGACTCAGTCAAAAGCAAAAGTGCAACTATTATAAGTATTCCTAAACCTGCTGTGGTTTTTATGTTTTTTTTTTTTTTTTTTACTCCTTACAAAAATGTTTAAGAATAAAGTGCAACATTTGAGGATAGAAGGTTCCTCAAGGCCAGAAAAAGTCCGCAGTCCTTTCAACAGCCATGTTGGGATCCTCTGGGTAATAATAAAGAAACACAGGCAGAGAAATATAGCACAGTTTCCTCCCTTTTCCCGGAGTATCAATGGAACAGGGTTTGGATGCAGTGGGGTTGGGTGGGTAGGTGGGTGGGTGGGTGGGAGAGAGATGGCGATGTAGGCGAATGCAAGCAAGGTCCAAACACCATATTTTTGTGCCTAGTACAAACTTGTAACACAGGCTGCCTCCCCCACACATACTATGTTCCTATTGCACGTATACAACCTCATGAGTCATGAAAGAAAAGTTTCTATTTTAATTCTGAAATTACATTTTTGACGTTTCTTAAAATACACCATGGTTCATCCTACTTTTGCTATTTTTGTTTGACATAACATTGAGCATGAAGAGTCCTGCAGTTACTTTTTATTAGTCCTTATAAAGGTATTTCTTTACTGGATGTTTTTTAAAAAAAAAAAACATAACCAGCACAGTGACAAAAGATGGTATTCAATGCTAGTCCAATTCAGAGTAGACCCACTGAAGTTAATAAACATAACTGACATAGGTTCACTAATTTGAATGGGTCTACTCAGAGTAGGATTTAGCTAAATATAATCCAGGCATCCTGAAACAGACCAATCTATTCTAAAGCTTTCTTTTTCTGATCTTTTTCACTGCAAAACAAACTTCTCTTTGAAAGTTCTTGTTTAATAGCTAGGCAGCCCCATAGTGAAAAGGCTGTGCTTGCCCCATAGTAAAAAGCCTGCTGTTTTTGATGAGTGCAAGTTATAAATACTACCAGTGGCATTGGCTCCCACTGTCTTAAGGATCAATGTTCTCAGTTGCAATACAGTCGTACCTCTGTTTACATAAACTTTGGGATGTGCGTGCGGCAAACCCGGAAGTATTTTACCCTTTTCGCCCCGTGTGCATGTGCAGAAACAGTCTATGCATGCGCAGAAGCGGTCCTCAGGTTGCGGAAACCTCGGGATCTGACCGGACCTCCAGAATGGATCCCGTCTGCAACCAGAGGTACCACTGTACTGCTTTGGTCCTCCAGCGAACTGTCCCTTCCTGTTGCCTATAGATGAAACTCAAGAATTTGCAGTATTTGCAAGTCACATAGGAAAGTACAGATATCTCTGCCTGCCAAGTCCTAGGGCTTATCCATGCTGTTGTTTAATGTGGATAGTAAGGTTCTTGCACCTCGATTAATTCTCCATTGTGTATATGACATTCACTTCATTGTGGTGTGTGGGCTTGCACGTTCCTATGATCCTTGTGAGCGAAGCAGTTGGGAGTCTCGTATTCCCAGTCAGGTCACCCAAGGTCAAAGAGGAGGAGCTAGACAAAGAATGATCCAAAAAGTCCTCAATGGCAGAACAGGCGGAAGATAACAAGCACTTTGTTACAACGGCTGTGAAGGTGGATGAAGGCTGCAGCAAGTAAGACTACTGGTCGTCATGATACTCATGCCATCGGAATACAGCCTTACAGCAGAGACTGAGCGTTGGTCAATGTGCATTGATCTACACACATAAAACAAATTCACACACAAGCGTCTTCCAAAAACCCATCCCAACCTCAACCCCCCAATAGTCCCATGGCAGTTAGCAAATGGTAACAGGGGCAGGACCGTGAAATTTGGAAAATTTTGTGAAAACAGAATTTATTTTGTTTTGACAGGGGCAGGACTGTGAAATTTGGAAGCCCCTAGTCATGAACCGACACATGGGCGGTGGATACAGATTCATTCGTTCTGACTCAAGGAATGAGGCAGTTGAGTAGCTCGGCAGCTGTATCCATGACTGAGCAGTCCTATTTAGGATTCACTCTGAGAGTCAGTGTGGTGTAGTGGTTAAGAGTGGTAGACTCGTAATCTGGGGAACTGGGTTCGCGTCTCCGCTTCTCCAAAAGCAGCTGCTGGGTGACCTTGGGCTAGCCACACTTCTCTGAAGTCTCTCAGCCCCACTCACCTCACAGAGTGTTTGTTGTGGGGGAGGAAGGGAAAGGAGAATGTTAGCCGCTTTGAGACTCCTTCGGATAGTGATAAAGCGAGATATCAAATCCAAACTCTTCTTCTTCTTCACTGTGCTCACCCTGAAAAGAGGGAGGGGCTAGAAAAGGTGCCCTAAACATAGTCTATCTCCCTTATTCCCTGACTAGATTACCACGCCCAATGGGGTCACCACCCAGCGGTCATAAAAGACAATTGAACTTTGGAACATGGAATATATGGATTTTGTTGGATAACACAGATAATGAGCATCCTGAACGCAGGATTGCCATCATTGCAAGAGAGCTGAGACATTTTAACATTGATATTGCAACTCTTCAAGAAACTCAAAGATCAGAAGAGGGACAACTGAGGGAAGAAAAAGGAGGCTACACATTCTTTTGGAAAGGTCTACCTGAACAAGAACATCAAATACATAGAGTAGGCTTTCCTATCAAAAACGGTCTTGTGAAGCTCAGAAGTCCCTACTGGCATTAATGAGTGACTTTCAACCCTTTGAATAAAACTCACCAAAAACCAACAGGATACTATTTTAAGCACTTGTGCACCAACACTGGATGCCGATGAAGTCATTAAATAAAAATTTTATTCTCAGCTGGATGCCATCCTATCAGAGATGCCTAAGGAAGATAAAATTATCCTCCTGGGTGATTTTAATGCCAGAATTGGGCAAGATTTTGATCTGTGGCCTGGGAGTATTGGAAATGAAGGAATTGGCAACAGCAACCAGAACAGAATCTTACTTTTGACTGTATGTGCAGCGCACAACCTTGTTATTGCCAACACACTTTTGGCAAAAAAATAAATTTAAAACATCATGGAGGCACCCTTGGTTGAACCACTGGCACCTCTTAGATTATGCAATTGTCTGAGTTGAAAATCACTGTGATGTGGTCCTTACCAGAGCTATGATGAGTTCCAAAGACTGCTGGACAGATCACCGATTAATACGTTCCGTGATGGCTATCAAGATTATACCTCAATGCATGCTTCAAGGAAGGAAACCAAGACACAAAATAAACTCTGAAGCCCTTCAAGATCCTATTAAGTGGAATCGCTTCCAAATGACTCTTAAGGACCATCTGTTTTCAGTGTTTCCTTATAACATCGAGGAACACTGGACTAAAAACATCCATTATTGCAGCCTATTGGATACCAAACTAAGGAACACCAGCACTGGTTTGATGATAATGAGATTGAATGCATTATTGACAAGAATAGGAAGGCCTTTCAGATCTGGCAAAGAGATAGGAACTGCACCACTAAGAAAAAAACCTATGCTAACCCTAAAGCTCAGGTTCAAAGAAGAACCAGAGGATTAAAGAACAACTGGTGGATAAAAAAGCTCAAGAGATCCAGTACTTAGCTGACTCTCATGATGCACAGTTTCTTTAAAGCCCCCTACGCTCAGCAGACGGTACCACACTTCTAAAAGTTAAAGAAGCTAGTGCATTGCGCTGGAAGGAACATTACCAGCATCTCCTTAACTGCAATTCCCCTGTAGCTGCTGAGGTCCTCTCACAGATTCCACAAAAACAAATTAGAGATGAGCTTGCAGTATCTCCAAATCTGGGAGGGTTGTGTACAGCTATTAACCAATAAAAAACAGCAAATCCAGCAGACCTGATGGGATACCTGCCAAAGTCTTCAAAGTGGGTGGAATTGAACTTATACAACTTCACAAACTCATCGGAAAAATCTGGGAGAGAGAGGAGATCCCAGCAGACTTTAGGGATGCCAAAATTATCAACCTTTTTAAAAAAGGTGATAGAACAGATTGCGGAAACTATTGAGGGATCTCTTTATTAGCTGCAGCTGGCAAAAATTCTTGCAAGGATCTTAGCAAACCGTCTCCTATTTCTGAGGCTACCTTTTCCTGAATCCCAAAATGGTTTTCGACCTTCTAAGGGGACAGTGGACATGATTTTCTCCATTCAACAGCTTCAAGAAAAATGTAGAGAGCAAAATCAACCCCTGTATATGGCATTTATTTACATGACTAAGGCCTTTGACACTGTAAATTGTAATCCCCTGTGGACTGTCCTTCTGAAAATTGGTTGCCCAGATAAATTTGTGAACATCCTTTGGCTCCTCCATGATAATATGACAGCAACAACCACAGATAACAATGGCTCTCAAAGTGAACCATTCACACTGGGACCAGGTGTTAAACAGGGTTGTGTTATCGTCCCCAATCTATTTATTATTTTCGTTGCTGTGATCCTGCACATTGTCAAAGGGAAACTCCTTACCAGGGTAGAAATCATATATTGAACAGATGGAAAGCTCTTTAATCTGAGTAGGCTGAAAGCAAAGAGTAAGATTATGATAACTTCCATCATAGAGCTTCAGTATGCTGATGACAATGTAGTGTGTGCACACTCAGAGGATGACCTCCAAACCATCCTAAATATATTCACAGAAGCTTATGAAAAGCTTGGCCTATCACTCAACATCCAGAAAACCAAAGTGATGCACCAACAAGCACAAAACAACCCCTCTGCAACTGAGTGGTGTAACGTTGGAAAGTGTCAATCACTTCTCCTACCTGGGCATTTATATTTCCACAAGGGCCAGTATTGATGCTGAAATCCAGCGTCACCTGAGCTCTGCAAGTGCAGTTTTCTTCCTATTGAAGTGCAGAGTGTTTGAGGACCGGGACATTCAAAGGGAAACCAAAATGCTTGTTTACTTTAGCTGAGATTCCTGCATTGCAGGGGGTTGGACTAGATTACCCTTGGGTCGCTTCCAACTCTGTGATTCTCTGACTCTGTTATTTCAAACTGGAAGTTGATATAACTAAATAACACTCCATTTAGTAGTTCCTCATCAAGAAGCAGTTGCTGATAAGCTCAACTTCTATGAAGGCTATGTACACACCCTAGTCCTTCCTGAATGAGTTATGGGCACTGTAGTTTACCTCTCACATAGTTACAATTCCCAGAAACCCTTAACAGAAACAGTGCCCAGAATTCTTTGAGGGAAAGAATGCGCTTCCAGTGTGCTTTAAAGGTATATTGTGTATGAAGCTATAGTTTGGAGAATACTGTCTACTCAGTTAAGAAGGCAAATAATTTTGGGACAGGGAATATAAATTCAGCTTTGTGATCTTGAATGGCAGTCCCTCAGTAATCTCTGCAAACCTTTACAAAATTAATTCCCTTAACCACTGGTGCAATCAGAGTGGTGTAGTGAGAAAACCAGACTGGTTCCAGAATACCTTCTTTCTCCAGATACTATATCTCTTTTTCTACTTCATTGTACAGTCTCATGCGGCACTGAGTAGGAACTGAAAAAAACCTGAAGATCTACATCTGGACTCATGTGGATCTTGGCTGCTACCCTATGTAGTATTCCCAGTACTGGAGTAAAGATCTGCTTGCTCCAAGAGTTATTCCAATGACCTCAAGCAGAGTAAACAAATGTGCTGCCAATCCAATCTCAATTCTTGTAGCCAGTTCTAGCCCATCAAGGTTAGACCTTTTCCTTGCATCACCCACAAAAGTACATTATTATATGTATGTCACTGGCAGGAATACCCTGCTGCTCAGGAGAATAGTCTCCCATATTGGTTGTGAATGGTGATCACCCAGCATTTACAGGTAAAAGGTAAAGGGTGAGACTCTTACTGTGTCATCCTGACTTTCCTCAGTGTGCATCTCCATCAGCTTTCCCCCCACCCCATGGCTAACATTGTTGATTCACTAGTTAATTGTAGGCTGTTCACTGAGTAAGTACATCATTGCATTAAGCACTCCTTGTGATGGCATTGCCAGCAAACTGTTGGCCAACCTTTATGGGACACTCTAGACCAGGCATGGCCAAACCTGGCCCTCCAGATGTTTTGGGCTACAATTCCCACCATCCCTGACCACTGGTCCTGTTAGCTAGGAATGGTGGGAGTTGTAGTCCAAAAACATCTGGAGGGCAAAAATTGGCCATGCCTGCTCTAGACCCATCACTTGCAGTTGCAATAGTAAGGGTTAACAGCAGGGCTATGGAGAGGATGTGTGTTAATCCTTTCCTCCCCACCATGGCCACAACAAAAATACCTTGTAAAGCTGCAGCAATGGGAGCTTCCTTTCTAGAGCTAATAGCTGCTTTGGGGAGGCTAATTTTCATCATGCAGCATTGCTAAAGTCTGCTTGCTTACATGTTCTTGTATTAAAGTGTGTAATTCTTTCAGGCTTTTCTGATGTGGCATTTGTGGTTCCATAACAGGACTGCCAACAGTCAAAAGTCCCTTCTGGTCTGCATCCACATTCCTCTCTACTTTAAAATAATACTCCAGCCCAGTGGTTGCCAACCTCTTTGGCCCCATTGGCACATTTGCAAAACAGAGAAGCTGTTATGCACCCACCCACCCCCAGACAATTTCACATACACAAGTATGCTTCATTTAGTTTCAGTGTAGGAAGCAGAAGGGAATCCTAGAGGGATCAGGGAAGACCTGTGTACATGTGTGCCGGCAACTTCCATGTTGGCCACCTTTGTGCCTCTCCACATACTCTGACCACTCACTCTCTTGAACAATGCATCACCATGCTTGGTATAGTTTTAAGTCACCAGTGGAATGAGTTGGAAGGCACCCAGCATAAGAGGGTGAAAATGATATCGGAAACAGGGCAGTTACAATCAAATAGCATATTAGATGGGAATCGTCTGTCTAGATTGTACAATTTTGAACTGCAGGTGGGGATTCAGTTGGAGAGCTGAATGCAGTATATACAGTAAATATATATAAACTCTGCACATAGAAATCTATATTGTTGTAGGTTTGAGGGTTCTATACGCCTGGGTTTAGTAAATGTTGGGATTTAATTAGAACTTTTATGTTAAAACGAGATGTCAGACCTATATGTCTTTTTAAAACATTAATATTTTTATTTTTAAAAAATCTCAATTATAAAGAAAAAAGTGATACAGAGGAAAAAAGAGGGGAAGTGAGGGGGGAGAACAAAGATGTGTATAAGAAAGAGAAAATATACACAAAAATGCAATGTAATATACTACCATACATTCTTATATAAATTGACAGTGTTATTATCCTAATACATATGTAGATGTTAATAGCCTACTACATTCTTTATAAACCCATGTTCTTTATATCCTAAACTCCTAGCGAAACCTTATAGCAAATGTTACATTCTGTAAGAATGTGCACTATTCTGCATTTTTGATTTACAAAGTGTAACATGTGCAGTGATTCACATAGGAACGAGGAATGCTTAAGTGAGGCTCATTAAGGAATGGTAATCTGAAGCCCATAGTAACTTCTTTTCCTGGAAATCATATATGTCAGCATTAGCTGAGATTCTGGCTCTGAGTAAAGGTTAGATTTCTCTTTATTCTGTATTTTCATTATGGTTAATATTTAAGCCCTGCCGCTGGTGTGTTCAGCAGAACAGTTGGTCCTTGTACGTCTATAAATGGCAGAGGGAGGGAGGGAGAGAGCTCTGGGTCTGTTAGAGCATGTCTGTCAGCTGTTTGAACAAGGCAAGCACCTTGATGCTGCTGGCCTTGGAGCGTGTGCAGTTCCACAGCTCTCATGCTATTTATTTATACCAGCTTTGTGATTGGTCGAGGCTGCCGTCCTCCCTGCATCCTCTAGTGACTGCTGCTGACAGGGGTATCTCTCCTCAGCTGAGATTACTGTGTATGACCTACTTTGAAAATGGTGTGAACCAAGGTTCACAAATTACCTTGGAGGGATGCCACGGAGCTGGTGTGCAAAGAGAAGTCATCCAGGAGGCGTTGCCAGAACAAAATAAAACAACACACACACACACACAGCGCTGTGTCCTTCCAGATGCAATGTGTGCATTCTTTTTCATGGGGCCTTGGCTTGACAACCTATTATCTCTGTGTTATCCTTGCAGCACATTGATTTACTGCGCAGCCCTGCAAAATTAGCCAGCCTCATGCCGAGATGACACAAGTCCTCTCCATAAAGCCAAAATACTAATACAAATGACTACAGAATTTCAGGCTCAGCTGCCTACCTATCTGTGGCAGTAGCTGTGGTACGTTAGTGGTATCTGGTGCAATCACTCAAATCAATATTATAACACAGTCCATCTGTTTGCCTATTTGCCTAATTGTGTTGCTGAGATTTTCCGTCTATCAGAAGAGAGCACTTGGATATTTTGGTTGCTCCAAAGTGATTGTATTTTCCTATTTTCTTTGTGGATTTTATTGTGCTTCTGCAGATGGTTTGCACTGAGTTTAAGGGTGATGTGAGTTTCCTTAGAGCAGCAAATCAACTTTAGCAAAGTAACTTCTCTCCCCTCTCCTTTTCTGTATCTTAAGACATTTCATACAGAACATGGCAACCGTTTGTGTTTGCTATCTGATCAGATAATTAGCAAAAGCTACAAGGTAAAGTGGTTGTATTTGTAAAGGGCAGCGATGCTGTACATCAAGAGAATTAACAAACTTGCATGTCAAGCTGTTTTTCATAGAGAAAAAAAAAATCCTTTCTTGTCTCTATAGGTCAAAAACTCCATAATAAATTAACAATGCAAATATATTTTCATTTATATCCTTACAACATTAAAATATGCCATGGCATTTTGAGCCTTTCTGAAGATTTTGTTCTAGAAATAAATTACATTCAAGACTTAAAACAATAATTTGCATTTGTGCAGTGAGTATCCAAAGCAATTCACATCCATTACCTCAGTAATCTTTATGATAATCCTGTACAGTATCTCAGTATTAGATTTCTCATATTGCAGATGGGAATGAGGGGGCTGAAGGTTGTAATGTTTTAAAAAAGGTTTATATACCCTGCTTTCCCGCTAAGGAGTTCAAGATACATACATACATCATTAGATAAAGTGTGCCGCCTTTCCACAATTCAAACCATGCTGAAGGCAGCTTACAACTTGCAAAAAAACACATAACTGCAACATAACAAACATAATAATAAACAATAAAACATTAAAAAATATGCAGCCAAGCTGAACAATTTCCATATAAGACACATCCAGATCTAAAGTAAATATATAAAAAACACTCCCTCCAGCAAGCAATGCCACCCACAAGCAAAAATTCCCAGACAACACCCTAGTTCAAGGAGCTGTTCAGCAGACTCAGCTTTTGTAGCTGGAGTCAGTCAGGGCCCTGCCCAGACTTACAGCCAGGATGGTATATGGTTCCCTCTTCTCTTGCCATTTTATCCTCACAACAACCCTGTGAGGTAGCCTAGGTTGAGAGGTAGTGACTGGCTTGTTGTCACCCACTGAGTTCAAGGCTGAGTAAGGATGTACAGTGGTACCCCGTGTTACGTACACAATCCGTACGCAACACATAACCCGGGCGTACGTAACGCAAACGAACAACAAAAAAAACCCAGAAGTTTGCAGGTTTTTGCACTTCTGTGCATACGCGTGTCGTGCGCACTCCGTGGAGGATTTCCAGGTCGCGGAGGTACCTAACTCAAACGTACGCAACACGGAGCGTACGCAATACGAGGTATGACTGTAACTTACTCTCTGCAGTCCTGGTCTGACATTCTAAGCACATTATATTGCTCTTTCCCCACCAGAGTCTATCAGGTTCCTCCCCAATTTCTCTCAAGTTTAGGTCCTGGCTCTACCCAGGTGTCAGATTTTCTTCTTACTTCAAAAGGTAGTAAGTAACCTTAGCAGCATAGCAAACAAGACTCATAATTGATGAGTCCAATATGTGGGCTGGTTCCATGAGATCTAATGTCATGCTTCAGTCTAGTGTTTTTGTAAAACTAAAATAGATGTAGTTTTGTATATCCAAGCAAGTATGCTGTTGCTATGCGTGTGCAGGTAAGCAAAAATATTTCCCCCCAAGCTGAGTGACAAGGCCACCAGCTTATATGCATAATTACCGGTAAATGAAAACCAAACCATATATCTATTTAGCACACTCACAAATATTTTGAACTTTTTTATTGCTGCGTGTTATCTCCTGTTTTTAGTCCACTAACCCTGAAGCAGCAGATTTGCCGTTTGGGAGTGCTCTTGAATTTGAACCTGCTGCTTAATGCTCAGGTAGTAGTCGTGGCTAGTTGTTTTGAAACAACTTGTGCCCTTTCCTGGAGAAACCAAGTCCAGCCAAAGTCATTCATGCTCTTGTCACTTCCAGGACAGATTTTCATCATTTGCTGCCATGAGACATATTGAATGACCCTCAAATAAAGCTTAGATAAACATTAATAAATAAATAATCATGAAATGGTGATAAAATCTCATTCACAGCCGAATAAGATGGTGAGAGTTTAATACAGGAACACATTGCAGATTGAGGGAGAAATTCAACATAGCGCTATAGCAGTCGGTCTGTCAGTGCAAACTTTTCAACTTTTCAACTTGCCAGATGGAATGATCCCCTCTCCTGCCTCCAAGCGCTGTCATGGGGGTTCTCCCAACCCTCCTAGAGTGAAGGTGCAAGAAGAGGAGCAGGTGGGGGAAGCCACGTTGTTCTGGCTGGCTTCTGCTAACGGGACTCATTTGTTGAATCCAGTGCAATAGGGGGGCATTTCCAGTCATTTGCTGCCACTAAAAAAATATCAGTTGGTCAGCCTTGACCATTAGCAAGCAATCCGCTTAAGTGAGAGATCATCACTGGAAGCCGACCATTTGGAGGCCAATGACAAACTTCCTGTGAACATCCATTTAGTAGCATTCTCACAGTGCATTTATAGAGGTAAGCATTTGAGGTGGTTTAAAAATAGGGGAAGCTGAGACAAAAGACCTTTACTAATTCTACAATTGGAGGGTTATCTGTTTCAGACAGTATTGACACTACCATGTCAGGGACAGTGCCTTTGCCAGTTTGCTAAACAGCTAAAAGCCTTGCAGAGGTCATTGGAGAAAGGAGGGGAGGATATGAAACAGGAGCTTGGCTTTGGATGGTCTGTCAGTCTGGCTCATTAAGCGACTGGCCCAGGATCAAGAGGGCTTTGCTGTCACTGGCTGACCAGTCTCCAGTACAACTTGCTGAGACACTGCTGCAATGTATTCTAGCCGAACAGATGTAATAATATAAATTGTCACTCTGTTGACAGCTTGGCCTGGCAGGATCATTCATAAGTCTCAGGCAGCAGTGTACGTTTTAATGAAAATTGTTTGTTGAAGTTTTTTTTTTTAAATAAATAATAATAATCCCAGGGAAATGGAGAGACAATAAATAAAGGGATACTTTTTATTCTCCAATTTCAATTAGTGAAAAGTGTGGAAGTTTTCAAGGTGGAAGATTCTGTGAGAATGCAAGTTCATAGAACTGTAGAGTTGGAAGGGACCATGAGGATTATCTAGTCCAACCCCCTGCAATGCAGGAATCTTGTGCCCAATGTGGGGCTCGAACACATGACCTTGGGATTAACAGTCTCATCCTCTACCGACTGAGCTATCCCAGGGTGTGGCTTCACATAAGAACAGAAAAAGAGTCCCATAGGATCAGGACAAAGACGCATTTAGTCCAGCATTTTGTTCTCACACAGTGATCAGCCATGTGTCCATGGGAACCCCGCTAGTAGAATCTGAGTGTAATGACATTCTCCTGAATTGTAGTAACTGGTATTCAGAAGCATGCTGCCTTTGACAGTGGAGGTGGATCACAGCATCATGGCTAGAACCATATCTATATATATAAAAATGTTCAAGATGGGTCGTTTGATGTAGCCGCAATGCTCCGTAATCGCTTGACCGATTGCCTTCAAATTTGGACACAACACAACACGTGGCCGGGTCTATTAGTACACTTATACAGTATAGCTGTATCCTTCATGAATTTAGCTAACTCCTTTTTAAAGCCACCCAATTTGGTGGCCATCACTACCTCTTACGGTAGCAATCCTCACAGTTTAACTGTGCTGTGTAAAGAAATGCTTTCTTTTGTCTGTCCCAAATCTTCTGCAGACACCCACACTTGTAGTCACATCTAGAGCACGCTGTTTTACAACCTAAGAAAATAAACATGGATACCAAGTATACCAGGAGAATATAGGGAAAGAAACCAGTACTGGACAGGTTGAAAAAGGAGATTCACTAGGGCCTTCCAAAGAAAACAGAAGCCCCAGAATAGATTTAGGGGATGCATGTGGGGAAGGAGTGCAAGTGTAAATCCTTGTATTCTTGCTTGGTGCTGCATTGGATGCAAGCCAGTGTGCCTAAAGTGATGTGATGTCTGTACCAATTATGGGAAAAGCTTCCAACTTACTTTGTTTTGTGTCTGGTAAGTGAACGGCAGCAACCGTCTATTTTTCCTACAGTTCTTTTTTTCCTTTTCCTTTTCCTTTTCCTTTTTTTTTTTTTTTTTGAAACCTTGTGGTTTCCGTGCAAATAGATTCCCATTAAGAGCACACATTTATTTATTTTTCTGACATCTGTCTTTTTCTGGTCACCTTTTCATGGTGACATGGGCTCCAAGGAACCTGAATGGAAGGGTATAGCTCAGTTGATAGAGCATGAGACACTCAATCTCAGGGTCTTGAGTTTGAGTCCCATGTTGGGCAAAAGATTCCCGCATTGCAGCGGCTTGGACCCTTGTGGTCCCTTCCAACTCTTTGATTCTATGAATATAGGCCTATATATAGGGTAACAATTATGGTTTTAAGTGGAAGGGCTGTAGCTCAGATTCACAGCATATGCTTCACATGTGGAAGGTCCCAGATTCATACCTTGGTATCTCCAGATATGGTATCTCCTGTCTTATGACCTGGAGACCATGCCAACATTAATGAGCTAGATGGCAGTTCACCTTTGTCTATTTTTCTGACAAAGTATGGCCCATTATTCAGACACTATTTCTTTGCCTGGGGGAAAAAATTCACTTTGGCTACAAAATGATTCTTAAGAAAATATGCTACATTGAACTCTTTCAAAGAAACTGCCTGTTTTGGTTTGGGAAACTGTCTTTACTATACATCCATGCTGAGATGGTGTACCCTGAGCTCTGAGGTGCTGGAGATTCCAGAAGTTTATAAATATTCTTAGAAATATCACAGCAAGATGTTCTGATATAACTAGCAGGCCAATTTATGTCACCCTGGTGGAGAGTTGATGGCAGAAGCAGATCTTGTTAGGAATACCCATCTAAAGAAATCTGATTCTCTCTGATTGGAACCAGTTTTCAAAGGAGTTAAACTTTGCAATGATTCAGTAGATTTATATTTCCACAGTAGCTTGCATAGATTCTTAAATACCAGATTTTTTTAATACTGTGATCATTTCCATGGCACCTTTTCTCCTGCAACCTACCCCAATTACCGTACTTTCCTAATTGTCACAGCTCAGAAACAAGCAACGCTGATAGCTTCAAAGCAACGAAAATATCCCATGGTTCTGGGAAGTTAAAAAAATAAGTAACCCCAAAGGAAGGGCAAGATCTGTCAGAGGAGGAGAAGGAGAAACCGGAGGTGAGAAGAGGTTGAGCAAGGATTTGGGGAAGGGATCTGTTGCGGTACTGCCAGACCATCCAGAAGGGGAAAGGAAGCCGCCTGAGTCAGTCTCTGCTCTGGACGCGCCCCCCCCCCAGTGATATTTCCATGGTAACCAAAGAGATGGCTGGCCTAAGTGTAGGCAGAGGGAGAGTTAGAAGGTTGGATCAAGGTCCTGTCACCAAGGAAGCACCTTCAATTGCACTGGTGTAAACAGACCCAGCTACCCCACTCTAATAGAAGTTCACACTTGAAAGCACAGTCTTCTTACTTGGGATGAGAATCACATGAATGACTGGTCCCAACCATCTCAGTTAAAAGTGGAGTGGGAGGGACATGTCAGGTGTTGAGATAACATCTATAGCTACTTCTTAGTCATGTGTCTTAGAGCTCTGCTGTAAACTTATGCATCACGTATCCTGTACTGTGGGCTAATGCTTAGACCATGTGCTGACTTCTTGAATAAAGCTTTTAGGTTTCCTTAAGCTGAAAGTCTGGGTATTGTATTTGAGAGTGGGAGCCAGGACAAGCACACTTCTGCACACTTCAGTAGGTTAATGTGTGTCATGGAATCAATTGTTAGCTATCTGTGATTTTTAAAAAAAAGTATGCCTCACATAAATAGTTGAAGATAAATATTTTCACTTGTCAGGCTGGCAACGTTTGAACAAGTGTTATTTATAAACTCCTCCAGACAGCATTTGCATGAAGTCCCCATACCCCTCACCTTTGCAGTCGAGATAGAACTAACAGGATAACCAACCAACTCCCAACTGTTAATTTCCAACTGCCAGTTGTCAGCTACAACTTCCAACTGCCACCTCCTTTACTCAACGCCATCATTTGTTTCTGAAATACATTCCCAATGAAATTACATTACATATACTAACATCAGTCACCGTAATCCAACAGCCGCTTGTGCCCCAAAAATGCGGCACACTTTCCCCACACTTTTCCTGATCCCACCTTGATATTTATCCAATGAAATCTGAACCTTCACTTCCAACATACCAGCCACAAACTTTTGCTGTCAGTGAGATTTGTGTTGAATTGACTGGGCAGTCCAGTATAATGTTATAGTTCCTTTGTGCAAATAAATGCATGGGGTTGTGGAAAACAAAACAATTTTTTATTTTCAAGATTAATTTTGAAACCCAACTACAAATGCCCTAATCCTTCTGTCTCCAAAGTTAAGCATCTGGCACGAGACGGCACTTGTTGTTATTCTCCCTTAGACCCAAAACGCAATATATTGATGTACTACATCAATGCCATAGTGTTCCTTGGCTTTAGTGAAATTCTTCATGACATCCTGTCAGAACTGACACAAGAGTGCCCAAGCCACAACCCTCACCAGATCAGAGAAACCACCAAAATGTACCAAGCACTCTAAATGAGAAAAAAGTGAAGCAAGCGGCAGATAGAAACTGAACACAGCCTGAAAGAAACAATCTAAACCGAAACTTGATTCAAAACTTAAAATACAAAAGATGCACACTGAATATGAGACTACAAACTGGAAAACTGGGGGAAAATACAATACAACTCAAATGTTTCTTGCAAACTGCCTCTGGTTAACTCATTGCACTGATCTCAGAAGTCATGTCACATTCTCACCCCCACAATTCATTAACTTACCAAGTTCTTTCTGCCCACTTTTCACACTTACCTTCCTTTTGTTCCTCCCTGCTCCATAGTGCTTCCCCCGTGTAGATGTAACCCAGGAGTACCCAACATGGTGCCCTCCAGATGCTGCTGAACTGCAACTCCCACTGTCCCACTGTCCCTGACCATTGCCCATGCTGGCTTTCAGTCCACCAGCATATAGAGGGCACTGCATTGGCTACCCCTAGATCCTTTAATTCTAGTAGGGAAGAGTGAGGAGGCCTCTGGAGTTGCTCGTGCTTAGTGAAGTTTTTTTCTTGGGTTCTTGGTAATTACCTTTTCACTTCATACTTGATGCTGATGGATTTGCAGGGCTAGTTTGGAGAAAGTACATGAGAGATATTTTATGCTATGAACAGCTTGTCTTGGTGTGTGTGTGTGTGTGTGTGTGTGTGTGTGTGTGTGTGTATTCATTCATTATTGTATTTTTGTGCTTGTTTTGAGTGGGCACGTGTTGTTTTTTAATTGTTGCCTGACTTTTTTTCACCTTTTGTCATCTTGGTCTATTGCCTAAGGGATACGCGTGAACTGTGTCTCTACAGCTGAAATGGAAAGATATGCAGAGAGACCAAAAGCCGTCTAGCTTGCAAGAAAACATTTATTATTGGTACGGATGTCTAAAGAAGAGGATGCATAAATATTTTTGAGAATTCAAGGAGAACCATATTTTGTACAGGTTTACAGATTACAACGAGACCTTGTAATCAAGAGATTATTTTTTATTATTGCTAGCATAAATATGCATATATAATTGATTTCACCCGAGTCTAACATTGTTCTCTATAACTTTGACCCTGGCAGAAAAACAGAAGGCCACATAGACATGGAACAGCATTAGCAGCAGAGTGAAGAGCAGACAACTGCACTATGGCTAGAAATTATTTGCTCCCTCCTCCGACCAATTGCAGGCCACTAGACCTTGGGGGTGGGGAGAGATGGAGGTAATATGGAGGAACCGGTATGCCTGCCCAGTGGTGGGTCAAGTCCCGTTAATTTTGCACAGTAATTGCTTCTATGATTTTGGGTCATCATGAATGTGATACTGGACTTGTGTAGGCTGTTCCAAATATTTCCTGACTGTATGGTTTGCCCCTTATCTTTAGGGATGAATTCTCAGTCGTTAACCCTTTCCAAATGGCACTGTCTTTACATTCCCCCCCCTTCTCCCTACCTATCTACATTTTATAGATTTATTTTTAAATATTTTTAGTGGTGAGTTGTAAAAAGTGCCTCTTCAGATCACTGAGGGAAGTTCCTGGCATTTGTGGAAAAAATTAACACAAAAGCTAAATTAGCCAAGGGTCAGATTAAAAAATATAACTCCTCCCCTCTTGTGGAAAGACCATTCCCAAAAGCACATATACAACTAGGGAATCAACAAAAGAGAAAATATATGAAGATTGGGTCAAACATATAATCCCACTGAGAAGAAAACTTGTTGCATCTGGATTGGATTTTTTTAAAGATGCTTTAAAGATATTTTTACTGTTCTATCACTTGTCGTTTGCCTTCCTGATCTCCTTTGAGAGGAAGGGCAGGGTATAAATTAAATATATATAAAAAAGAAAACCTAAGAAGGACACAGAAATCAGATAACATTTTAGTTATCGTATAATGTTAAGCGATGGGTGATTTTGTTGGGTGATAGGTTATATTTGTAAATCCGAAAGTTACAATTAAATTGAGAGGGAGGTTGAAACAGAAACGTAGTGATTGGGTGGCATCAACTCACTCACCACTGAAAACAGCCACAAAATGCCAGAATGAAGGAAGTACAAGGCCAACTATTAAGACAGAGGTGAAGTGCATAGCGTAGCTGTAAAAATGTGCGTTTGAAATCATCTGACTCAAAAGAACCATATGATGCCTGGGCATGGTTATTTTTTTAAATTACCTCATTCTATCCACAATAATTTTTGTTTTACTTGACAGCATTACATCATCTACTGTGGAAGAAAATGGGCCATGCCCCCTTATCACAAAGAGACCGTTACGCTCCTGAAATCCAAAAGGATTGGCTTGCCAGCCCATCACAGCCTGCCTCCCAGTGATGACTTGCTGCTGCTTTAATATCCCAAATTAAAAGCCCATCAGTTATCCTTGAACGCATATAGAAGCTGTTACTGTGCCAAGTTGTGGCCACTTACAGACCGGAGAAAAAGAAAGGTCTCCAATGGAAATCAACCGCATTACTTATTTTGGTCTCTAGGTGGCAGCAAGCCAAGATTGTTCTGAACATAGTTTTTAATACTCTGAACGTTCTGCTTCCACTACAAAATTACGTTACGTAGCATTGACTCAAAGCTTTGTACCATCACTTGACTTTAAAATCTAAAACGTACCATTACACGGTCTGTCTGAAAACTGTTGGCTTTATTTACATTCTCTGCAAATCCTTTAGTGAGCTATGGAAGCTGCAGTTGGTTGGGAACCTTAGTATAGATTCCACACAGCCTTGTGGCACAAATGTACCTTTGAACATAATTGTGGCACATTTCTTTCTAGCGTTAGCCAGCCACTGCCTGAACAGTTGCAAAACTGGTGATGAGTTTTTATCCCTGATTCTTTTCCAGTCTCTTAGGAAGTAGAAATATATTCTAAACCTGGCCACTGCATTTGGCCCCTGTTTCAAGCAATGTGGCATATCCTCTGCAACACAAATGGACCCTCCAGCCTTCTCTCTGGCCTTTGGTACCCAAGCCACATCCCTCACTGGGATGGGGACCTTCAGCCCTGGAAGCCAAATGCAGCCCTCTAGGTTAGTCCTTCTGGCTCTTATCTGCAAGCCATGACTTCGCCTGGTGTCACACCCCACAATGGCCCTGCTCTGCACTACCCTCAAGTGTTTTTGCCTGGCTGGAATGGGCCCTTCGAACCTTAATCCCTCTTGCTTGCCTGGATGGAGAGCCGAGTGGGAAGGTGTGTACAGAAACCTGACTTCCGCATGGATGTAATGCAGCCTTCTACACAATGGTAAGTCATATGCATTGCCCCGTTCGATTTTTTCCCTCTGATCCCACCCACCACTTCCATGCTGCTCTCCCCCAAGAGGGAATGTGGTTCTCAGGTGGGGGGGGGGGGGAACCCTATCCCTGATATAAAGGGCAGAAAGAACCTCTAGGTAAGTCACTTCCTGGTTCACATAGAGAAGCTATTTTTTAATTGTGCCCAAGGATGGAACTGGGAGCTGGTCACAGAAATCAGTGCAACATTTTAATGTGGCTGGGATTAAGCAGCAGTGTAGCCACTCCACACACCCTGTTCCTAAAAAAAATCAACCCCGACGTCAAAAGGTAGCAGCAAAAAAATGCCATTTAAAATACTACGTCATACAGAAGAGCATTAGAAGGTGTACATGTTTAATTCCAGTTACTAGAAATCGCAAGGGCGGGGGGGGGGGGGGTGGAGTATTCGTGTTCAGGCTATGTTTTAAGTTTTCCCACAGGCATCTGGTTGGCCACTATGAGAACAGGATGCTGGACTAGATGGGTCATTGGCTTGATCCAGCTCAGCTCTTTTTGTGTTCTTATGAATCCCTGCTCTCTTTAACTCCTTTCTTATTTATTTCACAAACAGGCTGCAACATTTTATTTTGGGATCCTGCTTGTATGAACAAAACGTCCTTTCAGTATTTCACTGGAAGACTCTAGTTTTCTGAAACGGATCACAATCTTTGAGTTCTTCAAAGAATATAACCTTTATATTTGCAGATGCATGTTAAATGTTCCAATAGGAGCACAGGAGTAGGAGATTAGTTTTCACTAGCTGTTATGTACTGAGTTGAATAGGATCCAAAATGCAGCAGTCTGATTGGTCCTAGAACAATAGGATCCAGAATGCAGCAGTCTGATTGGTCCGCAGGAGCCACCCAAGCCTTTAAATTCTTGGAATTTACCCTGCTACCTAGAAGAGGGCAACAGGTTTTCAGCCTATTTGTACAGAGGTTTAGCTGCAGTGACATATACCTATAGCATAGTAACTCTGTCAGCCAATCAGATCATACCTCTAATCCAAGGCACTTTCATTGGGTCTAATAATAAATGCTGAAATCTGGAGTTAAGGCAGCGTACAAAGATACCATTTAATACACACAATTTGGATTATATTTGGAACTCTATACCCAGCCTACAATGGTTGCATTGTTTCCTTTTCTCCTGTTCCTCCTCCCGGTTATTTTTAATTCCACAAAAGTATAAAAGAGCATCATGCTGGAGGCAGCAGTTTGAAGTGGAACTGCAGAGGATTTCAATGGAAAGTTGATTTATTTCAGGGGATTATGAGAGCCCAGGGATAAAGCTGGCACCCTGCCATAGGGAGAGCCCTTGACCTAGAAGCAAGGAACAGTTACAAAGCTGTTCGTGTACATAACTGAACAGAACACTTTAATTTTGTGCAGAGCGTAACCTGAATTCTTTCTCCAAGGGAAGATGAAAGAAACAAGCCCCACTGCTTAGTAGGACACTGGTCGCTGCAGCGAAGGCTCTTGGCTTTCTTTACATCTTACTCGGCAGGACTGCAAGAAGCAATTGTTTGCGACAAAGGGCATTTTGTTATTATTATTATTTTTTTAAATGGTGGAAAATTAATTAAGATGCCACTCATAAAACCAGATCTTGATTCAGAATTCATGCAGTGTTCCAATTGGCAGAAGAGAATTAACCAGCCATAAAGCCATCCCAGGTAGTTTTGTGTTAATGCATGAAACCTAATTTCTCTTTCTTTTTTTCTGGGCCTTGAGCTGTAATTATAAAGACTTCACATCTCCCTGGTGACATCAGATGGTTAACAAAATGTGAATCAGGGAAGGAAAGCAACCCGTAGCCTTACCATAGCATTGTTCGCATTCCATAAAAGACAATCTTCTTCATGAGAGATCACTCTGCCACTGAGGCTTATTAATTTGCGTGGCTAATGTTCAGAGAGCCTCTCATCAGGATTCAAATAATCAATCTTGCACTGCAGACAAGAGCGTGTAGCATAATAACACAGTGGCAGACTATATTCCTGCAGAATCATATTATGAAACATTTTCTAATGCCTTGCACTAAATCAAACATACCCAGTATTGCATTTACTTTTGTAAAGTTTTTTCTCTCTTAACCATCTGCTTCCAGACCAGTGGCTCCTAGTACTACACAATCATTGCTCTTCCACCGTAAGCTACAAGCAAAATTGTAAGTGACTTTCCACACTATATGGAGCCTTGCCCTTTTTTCATATGGATATCTCACTATGTTCCATTCACTCTACTGGGTGTGACATAACTGCTGTGGGGTTGGATCTCAATGTAGTTATGAACTCACTAGGTGGCCTTAGGCAAGCGTCTCTACCCTCTTCTGCAGTATCAGGATAATAATATTGGCCTACTTTATAGGGTTGTTGTGAGGTTTATGTAAAAAAGAATTATTTTGCTGGGGCTTGCGCTTTAGTTGGTTCTTAAATTTTATGTACCGTATTTACTTGAGTCTAATGGTCACCTCAATTTTCAGAACCTTGAAACCCCAAAAAAATATTTGCTGGTGAATGTAAATGTGCCATCGAATCTAAATCTGATGCAATTTTTTGCAACGTAATTTGGCCCAAAAAGCTGATTATTAGTTTCGAGTAAATACGGTATATTCTATAGATACAAATATGGAGTCCATTCCTTTCATACAAAGCTTAAATTCTTCCTAGTGTTCTGCTCTATGCAAAGTGCTGGTTGTGATTAGAACCGTTACAAGTGATTTGGCTCCCTGCCAAGCCCATTTCACAGAGATGTTCACCTGTAAATAAAGAAGTAAACTTTATGTATCTAATGATACAGACTCAGCTGCTAGGAAAGAGCACAATCTAGTCCAGGTGTTTTTACAAGGCAAAAGAGTAGCAACAATAAGTCCAGTCTGAGAACCAGGTTAGAAGTAAGGGTTCGAAGACTGCACAGAGCTGTGGTTGCACCAATACGTTTCGTAGCCTCCCCGCCAAGCTTTTGAGCAGAGACAGAGAATGCCAAGCTACTCACAAGAAACCCTATCCCTGCGAGAATTCCTGGCCTGTGTCTAGAGGGATGTGTCCCCTCTTTTGTCTTTGGGTGCCACCTTTTCCTGGTAAACAACACCAGACTGACCTCCACCTCTGAATTCTTCTGCCCTGTCCCGTCAGCTGTCTCCTTCCCACTGCAGGGAAGTAACCTCCCCAGTCTCCGACAGGCTCCTCTCCACCCCTGGGGAAGGAGAGGAAGCCTTTGGGACTCTGGCTTCAACAGCTGAGCCAGGGATGTCAGGAGGTGAAGGCAAGAGCTGTGTCATGTGGCTTCTGCTCAGTCATCTCACCCCCCCTCCCATTCGTCATTTTCTTTCTCAAGTGCCTGTCCGAATCAGAGTAGTCGGAGGGAATCAAAACAACTAGCACCCTATATATATAATAGAAAGGAAAAAAATGCTTTAGTAGCCCATAGATATGACCTCGGGGAAGGCCCATTGGGCTGTGTGTGTACATTTTCTACTGACTATGATAGCTTCAGTTGAGGAAGAAGATACAGTAGCAGCTAATATCTTTCCTTCCATTCATCTCTCCTTATGCACTTCCTGACTTACCTAACATTGTTTGGGCACCTCACATCACAAATACCAGAAGTCTCATTTATGAACCTTGGGATCCAGGGTATTTTAATAACCCAGAGATTCATCCTTCTCTAAAGCCTCCAGTAAATTAGAAAGCAACTGAAGGAGTTCCTGCGGGAGAAGGAGAAGAAAAAGGGTCATTAAAAGATCAGAACAGGTTCATGCATTGAATGCCCTCTGTGGTTGGTAGATGCATAGTGCAGAAACGAGTGCCTTAAACTCAGCTTTAGCATAGAACCCCACATAGCCACTCTATTCTGGTGCTTATTTCTTGCAGTTTATTTGTGGCTCTGCATTATTCAGTGCTAATGCAGGCTACTGAAATAAAATCAAAGAGAAGAAATTATTTCTTGAAAATTTATGTGTGCATGCATAAAGTGATTAATTAAGAAAAATTAAAAACAATTACCGTATTTTTTGCTCCATAAGACGCACTTTTTTGCTCCTAAAAATTAAGGGGAAATGCCTGTGCGTCTTATGGAGCGAATGGTGGTCCCTGGAGCTGAATTGCCCAGGGGCCAAAAGAGGATCATGCTTTTTATTTTACAAAGAGAAAAGGGAGTGTTGAAAGGACCCCGCTCAGCAGCTGATCAGCAAGAGATCGGGAGAGAGATAAGAGTCCCGGCTCCCTTTCAGCCCCGCCCTCCTTTGTTGAATGTGCTGCAGAGGGAGGTTGTTTGTTTCCCCAGGACATGTGACTGGCTGATTAGATTATCTGTCTGGAAACTGTAGAAATGGCTCCCTTTCCTTAAGATTTTTCAGAAATGTGAGTTAAACCTCATAAAAATGGGGCTTTTCCTCTTTGCTTTTCCCCCTTTGCAAAAGGAGCTTTGCTTTTCCCCCTTTGCAAAAAAAGCTGCAAAACCTAGCTGATCCTCGGGGGAAAAAACCCAGGGCTTTTCCCTTTGCAAAAAAAGCTGCAAAACCTTTAGCTGATCCTAAGAAAAGCCTTTTGCCTTTGCAAAAACAGCTGCAAAACTTTTAGCTGATCCTCAAAAAAGCCAGGGCTTTTCCCTTTGCAAAAAAGCTGCAAAACTTTTAGCTGATCCTCAAAAAAAAAAAACAAACACAAAGAAGGGCTTTTAGAGGAGGAAAACCAGAAAAATATTTTTTTCCCTTGTTTCCTCCTCTAAAAATGAGGTGCGCCCTATGGTCCGGTGCGTTCTATGGAGCGAAAAATACGGTATTGAAGAAGAAAAAATTCTGTAGTCGTGGAGTAGTCCTTCACAACTCAGCCTTCCGCTCTGTTTCAGAGGCCAGCATTAGGCATCACAATGTCAGACACTGTGATCTTCCTCTCCCTTTTCTCCCACTATAAATGGAGTGGTCTCTTCCACCTGCTAGCAATAACCTCTGCTCTGGACCCCCACTGTCCAAGCTCTTTGGTATTTCTTTAAGCCCATTCAGCAAGCCTTAAGAACCAATGTACAGGCACCTTGGCCATTGGTCCTGTGGATTTTTATTTATGTTACTTATTTTATAGACCACTTTTTAGCCTTTCCTGAGATCTCCAAGTTGGTTCACAATTAAAACAATATAAATCTCTAACACAAGAAAACTAAATGGAGAAAAGTCAAGCTGGAGATCAGAAAGCAAATGTCCCTTCCAACTCTACAATTCTATGATCCTATAAAAATCACAGAAGGGAGGGAGAGCTAAGAATCTAAACCAAAGGTATATAACAAAAGGGGTTTTGCAACACATAAAAACACTACTAAAGCCAATGCCAAAGGAGGGCGTTTCAACTGAGTTTCCCCAAGTAGGGATGGTGAAGAAACTGAATTAGCATTTAAAGGCAAACCTACCAAATCCACATTTTCTGAACCAATATGCAAACCAACACACCTCCATCCTTCTCTGCATCTTGAAATGCAGTTCTCCACCCATGCAATATGTATAGATAGGCATACTGTAGGGTGAGGAATGCATAAAAATGCAA
The DNA here is from genome assembly GCF_009819535.1 of Lacerta agilis. Classification (NCBI taxonomy): domain Eukaryota; kingdom Metazoa; phylum Chordata; class Lepidosauria; order Squamata; family Lacertidae; genus Lacerta; species Lacerta agilis. Next base: position 26,910,048 of record NC_046318.1, read on the forward strand.
GTTTCTTTTTTAATTTTTTTTGTTGGCAAATTGCTGCAGAAATATGGAGAACTGAATTGCAGATTGGGAAAGCGAGAAACTGGGAGAAACTGAAATTGACAGATCCATCCATTCCCTGCTCCCAAGGTAGGGTGCCACCACTGAAAAAGCCCTACCCCACACCCCCGCTAACCCAAACAGATCTCTGACGGCAACAGGACACAAAGCCGGGTCTCCAGTTAAGGTCAAAGTCATGCACAGACAGGCTCGTGTGAGAGAAGGCAGACTTTCAAAATCTTGGTTCTAAAACATTTGTGGCTTCCTAGGCCACAGCCATCAGTACTTTCGAATGGTGCTTCTTAACAAAATGGTAACCAATGAAGACTGAATGATATTGGAGTTATATGCTCTGGAAATACATGCCACAGTTGGGCCACCCTGGCTACAGCATGTTGAGCTAGATGCCGTTTCTAAGCATTTTCCAAAAGCAGCTGTACGTAGTGTGCAGCGACGATATAATCTGGACGTGCCCTGTGGCCGAAGATACTTCCTTCCTTTCCTGAGCCCTTTGCTCCAAACGCAAATTTCTTTTTTTTGAAGAAAAATACCCAATTATGAAAGGCTTCTGGGATATGATATATGAGATTAAGAAAATGTTGAAATATATGTTAAAAAACCAGAAGCATTTCTACTGGGAATTATAGGTACAGAAATTAACAGACAAGATATTAAGCTTTTCCTATACGCAACAATGGCGGCAAGAATTTTATTAGCACAGAAGTGGAAACAAGAGGAATTACCGACAAAGGAAGAATGGCAATTGAAGCTAATGGAGTATGCAGAACTGGCCAAAATGACGGGAAGAATCCGAGAACAGCGGGACCAGAAGTTCATCAAGGACTGGACCAAATTTGTAAATTATTTGAAATACAATTATATTCAATCAAATATGTTGGTAGGATTACAAGAAGCTTTGTAAGAAAAGGTACAAAAACCTTTTTAATGTTTTTGCTTTTAAAGCAATGGTTAAATAGTGAAAATGCAGAAATTTGAAATGAAAGATAGAAAATCATAAGGAAGGTATGAAGGAAGTCAGGGCCCTAAAATGCCAAAATGTATAATATAAGAGGAAATATTGCAATGCAAAGAATTATTGTAAAACTAATAAAAATGATCCTTGCCGACAAAGGTCCGTATAGCTGAAGCTATGGTTTTCCCAGTAGTAATGTACGGAAGTGAGAGCTGGACCATAAAGAAGGCTGATCGCCGAAGAATTGATGCTTTTGAATTATGGTGCTGGAGGAGACTCTTGAGAGTCCCATGGACTGCAAGAAGATCAAACCTATCCATTCTTAAAGAAATCAGCCCTGAGTGCTCACTAGAAGGACAGATCCTGAAGTTGAGGCTCCAGTACTTTGGCCACCTCATGAGAAGAAAAGACTCCCTAGAAAAGACCCTGATGTTGGGAAAGATGGAGGGCGCAAGGAGAAGGGGACGACAGAGGATGAGATGGTTGGACAGTGTTCTCGAAGCTACTAACATGAGTTTGGCCAAACTGCGAGAGGCAGTGAAGGATAGGCGTGCTTGGCGTGCTCTGGTCCATGGGGTCACGAAGAGTCGGACACGACTGAACGACTGAACAACAACAACAACAATAAAAATGATATGAAAAAAGAAAAATACCCAAGTATACCCCTTGTTGCCTCCTCTTAGGTCCTAATGTTACCTTAGCAATGTGATTAGCAGTCGCATGGTGGTTTGTTTGCTTTTTAATTAAATCCCAGGCAAGGGGGTGAGAGGGCACACTTGTAATCAGCACAGGGATGGGAGGTTTAAGCCTTCCTTCATTGGCCATGCAGCACTTAGGGAAGGAAAAAATCCCATTGCTTCCTTATGTTTCCCTTGGCCTGGACATGCGCTGTTTCTAGTGCTTTGCCTCTCTGGCACTCTGTTCATTTACAGCTTGGTCTCTTGCCTTTGGACTCTCTGGCCCAACAGAGTTGCTCTGCACTTGGCTCAGGCCTCGGTCTGATGACTATGAACCTTGCCAGCTCTCTCCTTGCCAGCCTTCCCCACCAGCCCTGATTCTGCAACCACCACCTCTTCTTCTGCTTTAGGCAGTCATTTGTTTTCCTCCATTTGATTTACAAACACGCCTGGTTGATGAAGCTTCCCTGTTCTCTGCATTCATTTTCTACTTAGGGAAGGATTGTTTGTAATTTACAGTTTTAAGTTGGCATGCTATTATTTTATGCTGTCAAAAAGCATCTGTTGCAATCGCTGTCTCTTTGCATGTACAGACTTAAAATAAATCAAGCCAGCGACGTTAGCCAGCCAACGTTATCAGCAGCGTTAACAAAGGCTGCTCAAAAGTTTACTTAGTATCTGTGGGAGAGTGACCTTACGAAGCTGCACAACTTTCTAGGATGCTCTATATAGGAACTTGCCTGCTGCTCTGTAAGTGGTTTAACTCTTGCAGTTACATTCACGTGCCACTGCGTCTATCCTGATTATCTGGAGCTGAGCCCAAGCACACATAATTTGCAAAAGGCTCAAGATGGGCAGAAGTACAGTATTCAGTGCTGCACATATGTTTCCCATACTTTTTAAAATTAAGATGCAGTTACGTCCAACCTTTTCAAGTTGAACCTATCAGTGAACATGGGAGTGGAGGTTTCTCCATGTGGCATTGCTCCACCAACCTCAACCTGCCCACAGCCAGTCTCTACCTGGCTGCCATCTTACTTACACTAAGCCATGGAGTGGTTCTTACCTGCCATAGGCTCTGGCTCCACCCACTGCTGGTCTCTCTGTTTTCCACCCCACCAGTGCCAATGGGCATCAGCCACCAATGGGTCGTGGACCCCAAACACCACTTTAAATTAAAACATAATAGTGTTGTGAGCTTTTCGGGGTGGGTGGGGCAGCAGGCTGTATGCTTGAGCTCTCTTCTAATTTCTGGATCCCTTAAGGATCCCCATTGCTGGAATAGCCACAGAGGTAACAGAGGAAGTGAAAAATGGATGCCCTCATCCCTCAACTAGCCGTTAGGAGAAAACCCGAGTTGAGGTGTGTGAGCAAAAAGCCAGAAGCAGGCTGCAGGCTGGGCAACTGAGAGATAGAACAGTGCCTGATTTCTGCTGGAATCCAAGGCTGTGGATATCCCAAGGACACCACAGTCTCCACTATCCATCATTCCAAGGAAACAACCCTGGGTAGACACCTGGAACCCCTGGATTTTTGCACCACTTTAAGATTGGGGTAGCGTGCAGCAATAGTAACAAGTTGTTCTGGTACATGTTCCCCACTAACTCCACTATAGGATAATTTGGGCACAACAACTTTCAAACATACGTACAGACAAAATAAAACTAGTATTTTACGAGTTGGTATATTAAAACACCAAGTCCATTACCCATACTTTCACCTGCTAGTCTACATTTAAAACAAGCAGCCACTGGCGAACGGAGCCACTTGGCCGCCCGGAGCGGCAAATGCGGGGACACCCCCCGGGGGCAGCGTGCATCACAACGCACGGACGGACTGTGCATGTGTGGGGTGCCACACATGCACAGTCCGTTTGTGCTGCTGCTCCCACGGCAACCTTACGAGCTGCCGAGCAAGGCTTCTTTACTGGGTGGCGGGGCTCGGCTTGGGTGTCACGGGGGGCGCGCCAAGTGTCATCTCCCCTCCAGGGTGGCACCCGAGGCGCACTGCCCCCAACGCCCCCACCTTGCTCCGCCCCTGTAAGCAGCAGCATGCAGATTCCTTCATTCTCTTGGTTCACATTCCTTAAAACACCCCTCCCCCTTACCTGGCTGTTTGCTGTTTCCAGTATTCTCCATAATGCACCCAAGTGTTTCTGGTTATTCTGGAGTATTGCTGTACTCGCTGGTACCACTTACATCAGTGTTCTCTGGGCTTTTCTTTTTTCCCAGTATTGCATCTGTTAATTGATTTTTAAAAGCTCACTTTTAAAAAAGTAGATTTTTTTAAATAGGAATGTAGATTCAGTTTTTAAATGGCTCCCTTTTTCTTATGTCTCACATTAACATTCATATGTAACACATTCAAGAAAGACTAAAAAGGCCTTGGGGTCACTTGTGATTATGCCCTAAGAACGTGTTGCTGTTCATAGAATAACAGAATTATAGCGTTGGAAGGGACTCCCAAGGGTCATTTAGTCCAATATTTGGCTTTTGCCATCCTCTTAGCTTATGCTGTGTTTTCTTCTTAAATCTCTCGTGAGAATTACACACTGATGCATTTTTATCGTGCCTGCTTTTCATTAAGCCAGTTCCTGATATTGCATAGTTGTGAAATGTAGAAGCAGAAAAGGGGCCTAAAATCTACAAATCCTAGTCTTTTGAAACTGGGACGATAAAATGTAGATGGTGCGGTGTGCAGATTTATACCATGTGTAGCTATTGTAGTCAGATGTGCGTGATTTCTGTTGACATTTTTATTGTATGAAGCGTTTGTCCCTTTCAAAACAGCGCACTGCATCTCCATGGGCTGAGAGTGCAATCCTATACATGTCGACTCATTGAGATCTGTGGGAGTTACTCCCAGGTAAGTGGGTATAATATCAGTAATACTGACTTTGTATGCTGCTTTTACATGATGCTTCCAGATTACTGATCATCTGGGATTGTCCTCTCAGCAGCACAATTCAAGCATGACTGCAGCACGTATTGCTAAAACAACAGTCAAAACCTTTCATGATACTGTCTCTAGCACTGCAGGTGGAAGCTCAATCTACCATGTGTAGACCAGAAAGCATTTTTGTCGAGCAACCAGCTTCATCTGATTTATCGCAGCCAGACATTTGTACAGACTTGGAACTCTTGCAGAGCAACACACATGAGAGAGGCCAAAGTTATCTAGATCACTCTCCACAGTCTTTATTTGTGATCTGTACCTTCTGCGACTGTGTGTAAGAGTTTTCGCATGTAGTTTTGTTTGCATTGCATTCAATCTTGGGTGGAGAAGAAGAATTGTCCTTTTATGGACATTTTTTGATTTGTGCAACCTAAGGATGTAGACACGTTCCTTGGAATTGCGAAAGTGGTCACTCGAATGCTTGAACCTTGGGCATCCTGGCTACTTAGGGCTGCCATAGGAGACTTGTCCAAGGGAGTAATGTAAGTGGTTAGGAGCACCCTGCCTTAAGGTGGTTGTAGTCCCTATAAGGAATGAGTGTAGTGCGGGGGTGGCCATGTATTATTTATTTACTACCCTACCTTTTGCCCAGTGCAGTGCAGGACCCAGCTTGGTTCACAGCATACATTAGAACAGATGCAACTGTTCCCAAAACAAACTGTCAGCCAGTAGATCTGTTGTGACAAGGAATTTCTGTTCTTTATAGCTATAATTCCCATCACCCCTGACCATCAGCCATGCTGGCTAAGACATATAGGAGTTGGGAGTCCAACCAACATCACAGGTTAGCCCTTCTTGGTGCAGTGAGACCTTCACTGAATAATTTCTCTCTGCATTGCTGCTGTTGTGGATCCAGCTTCATTTACCAAGATTAAAACTGTACACATTCTTCATCCATTTATTATGGAGAGATGACCTGGCAAACAAACAAACAAGCAAGCAAGCAAATTCAAAGGCATGCTTTTCTAAGCTTTCTGCGCCCATGCCGAAATGTTTAACAGAAGTGTCTTAATTTGGAGTGTTGATCTTGGGCTGCCGTATTTCTGCTCTGCTTTCCATCTTGTATGTGCCCAGTTTTAGAAAGGACTGCCGTTTTGTTTTCCACGCACATTCTGGTGTGCTGCTGTTGTGTAACAACATATAGTATGTAGAAGAAAACACCCTTCTTATTATAGCACTGTTGAGAGGCCTTCCTGTATTTCCATTTGAAATTCTTATTTTCAGGGACTTGCTACTGAGCTGTAACAAATTGCAGGCAGGAAATCTGGCTCTCCGCAGCCTAGGAGCAAACTAACTCACTCACAATAGATAAAATTAATCCGTATTAATGGTGTGTCCTTCCAGCAACCAAAGCAAAGGAGTGTGTGTGTGTGTGTGTGTGTGTGTCCGTGTGTGTGTGTGTGTGTGTGTGTGTCCGTGTGTGTGTCCGTCCGTCTATCTATCTATCTCATGTACACGTAACAAACAGTGAAAGAATAAGAAAAGCAAGTGCTTTATGTGGCTGTGCACAAATGTATGGAGAATGGGAAACAGGCCAAGCAGATTGCTTCTGAACGAAGGAGGTTATTATTTATTCTTTGGGTATGACTGAAACAGGGCAAAATGCTCCTTGAAGCAAATACATTGGTATCTATGAGCATTAATCAATAGAGAGGTGACACTAAAGAGAAGCAAGAAAAGTGTATCTGTGTTTCAAATGTATTTCTGCTGCCTGCAAGCAGCATTTGACAATGGAAAACTAGTATAGGTGCAATTATTTGAGAAAGGATAAGAGGACTGGAGAGCAAAGGAGAAACATCTGTTGGGGATCATTGTAGATGAGGAAGTTCTGGATCCCCATAATCCCAATCATGTTTGTGCAGGGCATTTTTTTAAAACCCCATCTGCACAGGAATACATAAGTGGGATCGAGATATCGAATTCTTAAAGAGTACTTGGACCTTGCTGAAGAAAGACCAGCATACAGGCAGTGGGAATGTTTCCTTTACTAAACATGCAGCAACTGTAGAACAATGACAGGAAGGTAGGGAGCTACAAAGCCAGGCCATTGGACCATGTAGCTCAGTATTGGTCCACAGTGACTCTCCAGGTTTCAACCAGGGGACCTTCCTAACCCTACCTGAAGATGCTAAAGGACTGAGATGCTCTACCATTGAGCTATGGGCCTTCCTTACATCAAGGTGGTTGATGCATATGAGCTGCTGCTGTGCATGTTGTGGCACAGCTTGCCACTCCCATGTCTCTCAGTCTTTGGCTCTGATATGAGGAGCAATAGTCCTCCACAAACATTTTCATTCTGCTATAGATAGAGAGGCAACCAGATAAGATGGCAACTCTGCATTCAAAGCTTGCTTTGAGTGAATGGGAAGTTGATCCTACTAACTGGAAAAAGATTTGAATCAGTCCCAGGCTGAGAGTGACAGAAAATAAGAGAAGTTGTCAGAGGGACTGTGAACTGTGAGCTTTGCAATGTGTCATGTGCTAACTGCAGCTTACTGGAAATAAAATTAAGAGGAAGTATAATGTGCATGTAATGTGAAAGGTCATGAAAGAAAATGTGTTCATTTTGCAGTCAGATAATAATGCAAAACCTAGAAAATATTAAAAAGAAGAGTGAAATACAGGTATGTTTGAATTAAAATCATGCATTGAATGTTTACAAAAAAAAAAAATACTAGAAAATGTAAACTAATGCAGCCAGAAGTTATTTACTGGTGATAGGAAACCTGTCCCAAGACACAGTGTTTTGAGAACGTAGTGTAAGGGGGAAAAATGTAAAGGTAAACAGCAACATGACCTTGACAAGGGAGATGCATTAAGATAATAAGAACAGTGAAGGCTTTGTTTTGCATTTTCATTATTGATCTGGGAAAGATCTTGGTTGAAAAAAACAATGAAATGTGGGGATTGTGCCAGATTGTGCGAGGATTTGAAAGGCCAGTGAAAATTTAACCAAAGGACCCACAAGTGAATGCAAAGACAATGCAAAAAGACATGCTAATTTGGTATACTAACAGGCTGATTATACAATCAGCCTTTGGAGAATAAACCCTCTGAAAAGTTCAAACAGTGCAATACATGATTCCGTTAAGTGAATCAATGCTGCAGAATTTATCACATAAAAACATGGATCTGGGTATGGTCGTTACGGCTGACTGGGCCACATAAACTATTTTGGGCATGGTTCCCTCTATTCTTGCACCAGTCCATAGGGATTCCACACATCCAGTGTTCCAGGGTGATGGGGACTATAGATGCATGACTCTATCCCAGTTCATCCCATCCCATTTAAGTCTGTAAGCACTTTGAAATATGTTGCATCTTGTTCCTGCGCTGAATTTTTTGGATAATTCCAAGAGAAACAATATATTTGGAGATGCAAGCAGGAATTTCTTTTTTAAGTGGTTGCTGCATTCTGATTGTACCTCCTCCCATGATACTTCAGGTAAGTCCTAAGACAGAGTTTTATGAAATATTAGATTGAAAGTTAGTCTAAATGCTTCAGTAACATAACTAACTTTTCCTTTGCGAGCATCTTCAATATTCTGTCAAAAATGACATAATGATGGCAGTAATTATACTTCATCTTCCTCACCGTCTGGGTATCAAAGCTCCCTAAATAAATGTATAAACCTGGATCTGTAGTGCCTGTTCTTATTGCATCATAAAGGCTGGAGTGATGAAGGAACGTAAAATATTGGAGACAGTATGGGGAAATTGTCTGTTGATGGCAGTTGGAGAAGAAATAGACAATAAAGATGTAGAGGGGGCTGAGGCAGAAGAAAGAAGAAAAAGCCAGGTGTATGACGTCAGAAAATAGAGGAAGAGTGAACTAAACAACAGGAATGGCTAGACAGGTCTATGTATAGAGATTCAAAAGCAGTTAATTGGCACCATGTATGTGGTTGATTTAGGGATGAGAAATCTGTGTTTTGATTGTTGTCTGTTCACTCTCATTTATTGTTAATGGGTTTTGTTATTTGTTGCTTTATTTAAAATTTACAAGATAAATATCCCACGTATTCACTGAACTCCAGTGTTGTTTTCACCTTGTCTCATCCTCATCCATAGTAACAAAACAACAACAACCACCCACCTGTGTGCACTACAGATTAATCTAATTATTGATTTATGTGCATAAGGATGTCAGGGAATGCCTTATGTGGTACTAAATGTGTAGTTCTGGTGGCAAAAATATATCTATCACACAAAATGAGTACAAAATTTAAAAGAATCCCTTTTTAAGGAAGGCTTCTACTTGGCAGGGAGGGAACAAATCTTGGGGGGGGGGATGCAATTGGGGCTACTTAAATGTAACATTGTTTATTTATGTGTGCAGGTGAAACAAACCATGAACCCTATTTTAGCAATATGTCTGAATAGGATCTGTATAGTCAAGGTTTGTTCTTGGCTTAAAGATTGTGGGTGTTTTTTAAAGTGAAACAACCATGATCCTTAGGTTGGCCTTAATGCTAAGACAAGGATACTGGTTTGTTTTTTCTCCCCACATTAGTGGGGAGGGTCAAAGTGCATTCATTATAAACCATTAACTATGGTTTATAGTGTGGTGCAAATAGGACCAATAATAAAAACACACTTTTCTCATTGGTAAAGAAAATCTGCTGCTGAAAAAAGAGAAACAAATAAAATGTGATCTTAAATGGAACAAGCCACCATTCATCACTCAAAGGCATTTGTTTTTCTTTTCAGATTTGTTAACTAGTTGTAAAAACTACAAAAGGGAAATTTATCCATACACACCTTTCACGGTGATGGAGTTGGAGTCAGGCTGAATTAGATTGATGATGAAATCGTGTGCAGCAGACATATTTACTTGGAAGCAAGCCTTACTATATACAATGGCCATTTGTTTCCTCAGTGCCTCGTGTCAATGTATGAAAGAGTTTCCTGGAAACTCTTGATTCCACCACTCCCCATTCAAAATATTGAGGTGAGGGAACTCGTGGTGATTGAGATGCAGCACCAGAAAGGTGGAATGGTGAGAACAAGAACGTGCGCGGAAGGCCCTGGCATTGGAATTTAAGGAAGGTGTTGAAGTTGGGAGGTAAGTGAGAGAGTGTTGATTGGTCTCCCTCAGGGGATAGTAATAGAAAAATCAGTGACCACTGCAGTTGGGTGGTGCTGTTGAGTCTCTCTCCCAACACTGCTGCTGTTTACCAGGACAGTACGGGGGCAGGGCAAGGCAGAGTTGGGCAACAAGAGAGACGGGAGTGCCAGATTAGCTCAAATGATGTGGCTGCATGGCCCAATTTCACCACTACTCTACACTGCCCTAGTAAGTGGCAGTAATGCTCATGTCACACTGCTTCATGGCATCAGCCACTCCTGAATGGAATTGTACAGCCCATGTGTGACCCACTGTTCTCCCTGCATGGTGCCCCATCACCACCTACAACCTCTGGTGTGTCAGGGTGTAGGGTGTCTATAGTAATGCAAGAGGGTGTATCAAATGGGGAAGAGCAAGAAAGCTTCCATTTATAGTAAGGTTAATAGTCAAAAGCATGGAGAAAAGCAGGGACTTGATGGCAAGAGAAGGGTTTTACTCTTATCCCTCAACACTATCAACTCAGTAATGTTTGACCAATAAATAACCTTGACTTATGAGGAACCCTTGACTTTGCTAGCAAACACCCTGGATCTTCAGAGATATTTGTTTCACATCCCACAGCAGTCAGTGGGGTAGGGTGGTGGCACTTATAACTGTCCCCTCCAACCTTCCTGCAAATTGAAATTGTTTGTTAGAAGCTGCTTTGGACACATTGTGGAAAGGTGGCATATAAATAAATGAAACCAATGTAGCAGTCAAGATGCCACTCGACCCTGAGGTAATTTATCGTACCCTGTGTTTGATGAGGTTATTAAGGATGTGGGAAGTGGGGATGAAGAGAACCTTATAAATTCTGAGGCATCTTCTATGTCTGAGGTACCCAATTTCTTGCCTCAGTTATTTGCTAACACACATTCTCAGGCAGGAAGAGGCTTAATTGTTATAATATACAATTTCCATCCTATTGTTCTGAATCTTCAGCGCTACTTCCAGCAGAAGGGACTCAGTTTGATAGGATGAGCTACATCTAGTCTATTCATAGATCTGCTATGTGATGTATGTGTGTGAAATCCAACAACCACAGACTGACTCTCTGTTTCCTTTCAGATTGCATAACGCAGCATCAGAATCACTAGAACTTTGTTGGTTTTTCTGAGAAAGGCCACAAACTCAGCGCAACTGCTGTATGCCAGCTTGGAGGTGACTTGTTCAAGGGAAAGGTATGGCAGATTTACCACTACCATATTTCAACGCAAGGCACCACAACTTGGCTTGAAAAGCCAGCTAGAAATTAGAAAGAAAATCTTATCACATTAGGAAGCAAGCAGAAGCACTGGGCCATATTCAACTACCTCATTCTAGCAGAAGACAGTGCAAGGTTTTCTGCTAGTGCAATGGGACTTCTTCCCTGTATGTACCTCATGACTTCCCCAAAACTGCTCTGGTGGATTGGGAGTATCCCAGAACGACATAAGGGAAGAAGAAAGAGGAGATTTATTATCATTCCATCAGGCAAACAGAAATGCTGTTTGGAATGACCGCACTGCTGCTACATTGAATGCAACCCACTATTACACCAGTTTTCCCGCACTTCTTCCGTCATAACAGCATACAGCAACCCTTCGACAGAGACTAGGAGTTGGATTCCTCTTCATCAGGTGATTGAGCGGAGGACTCCAAACCTGAAGGGGGAAGGCAAGCAGGTCCAGAAGAACCTGTGGGATCAGTGCCGCCCACCATAACACTGCCATCCTCTGACTCCAATGACTCCACTGTAGAAGACCCAAGCCTCCTCTGCTCCATCTCAGTAGAAGACTACTGGAGAAGAACAGAGCCCTTTCAATCAAGCAGTATCTTGCAATCAGGCTGCACCTGCTGCAATTACAATATAAGGGCTCAGTTTCAGCTTATTCCTTACTGGAGCACCTCTTAGAGTCCAGCCTGAACCCCACATTGCCTTGGATCCAGTTTGAACCTCACCATCGCTTCTCAACCTTTTGGCTAAGATCAAGTGTAGTATGTTCTTATCAGTTTATTATCTGATATGCCCTCTATTTGAGGACTATATATTAAATGGATTTTTGGAGCTGGGTATAAAGAGAGCCAGTGTGGTGTAGTGGTTAAGAGTGGTAGACTCGTAATCTGGGGAACCGGGTTCGCATCTCCGCTCCTCCACATGCAGCTGCTGGGTGACCTTGGGCTAGTCACACTTCTCTGAAGTCTCTCAGCCCCACTCACCTCACAGAGTGTTTGTTGTGGGGGAGGAAGGGAAAGGAGAACGTTAGCTGCTTTGAGATTCCTTCGGGTAGTGATAAAGCGGGATATAAAATCCAAACTCCTCTTCTTCTTCAGGTCCTAGATCCCAGTTGAGTCTTGCTGCAGAGCAGGACACCCTTAATCCCCAAAATGGACTGAGGATGTTTGATAGGGTGGCATTGAAAATGATAGAATCTTTTTTTAATGTTCTTTAAAAAATCTATTCTATTAAATAGATGCATTTGGGCTATGAATTAAGGGTGTTTTACCATGAAAAAAACAGAATTTTGACTGTGACGGAATTACAACCCTTGTTAGGATAATTACACAGGTCAAAGAACTTCACTTGATAAGTCTGGTTTAAAGTCCAGTAACTTGTAATTGCATACTATAGCTCTTTTTTGATATTCTGCGATGGTGCATGTCTTTAGAAGAATGTAGTATGATTTATGCTTAGGAAAGAAACCTTTTTAAAATTGTGTCCTTTTTTTTTTACAATAGATGTTATAATAAAAGGGGTGAACCAAGGTGATCTATTGGATCCCTTTCAAGCTCACAGTAAATATATTCTTCTTGTGTGTGTCTTTCCAGTCAGACCTTTTCCTTGATCTGTTTATTCTGAATAAGACATTTATAGGATAGTTCAGCAAAATTAAAAATATAAATTCATTCAATAAATGTAAGGATCCAGAACAACCAAATTTCCTCTCTTCTAGCGGACGAAAACTAAAAAGGAAAACCTGAATGAAACTGATTGTATTGATTTTACCAGAATCTCCTGAGGGTAGCTGTTGTATTAAAAGCAGAAATATTACAATCTGAGGCCTGCTTTCACTGAAGCAGGAAAGGGAAACAGAGAATATGCTCAAATGCTGACAGCATAGACTTGGCACTAACCTGCCACAGCTGAACTCAAGGGTGGTGGCCTGAAATAAAAGTAATTGGTGTGTGAATTGCCCCAAGTAGAACTATTTCAAAGGTATCTTGACTAGTCCAAAGGGATTGCTTTGAGCTTCCTGTACAAAGCAGGCAGAGCTTGAGTGAAAGCGTTGAGAATGGATTGCATTTGTCCACTAGAGGCTGTAGTGAAACAAACAATGTAGAGACCTGAAACGCAGGCAATCATCAGCTGCCTTTAGAATATACTTTCTGTGGAAAGTAATTGGCAAAAAATCATTTTTAAGGACCTTGGAAGGATACTTGAATGTAAAAACTCTTTTATATCTCTATTTGTGACAGTGGCAATATGCAATACATCAGGCCATTTTTGGACCATGTTGACTCATGGTCAAGCCTAGGTGGGGTGTCCTATGCCAAACGGAGTGTGGCTGAAGTATAAAAGTGAGTGTGGCCAGTTTAAACTAACTTAAAGGACAAATGTTGGGTGCTGGAGCGGGTGAAGTGAGGGGGTCACAAAGCATTTCTCCATAATAGAATCATAGCATGGGCCTGTGTAAGTGATCAGTAAACATGGAAGGGAGTGGATGTGACCAGCAGGCAGCAGGCTAGCCAACTTACTAAGTAAATAATGCTCCACAATCCCCTGTGTCAAAGTGGAGTGTCTTTTGGACAATGTGTGTGTTGTTAGAATGTCCATCTCAGTCATACTTTATGCCCATGAATTCATGCAGATAATTATAATACTGTATCGCCTACAGCAAATAAACTCTCTGCATAGGATCATGATATAGCTTAGTCATTAGGTGGCACAGGACTTAGTTGTATCTGGGTAGAATCAGGAGTATGCTGTTCCCCTTATATTCTTGTTTAAGTGGGACCATCACGTTCTTGTCAACTGGTGTTCCTCCTAAGCCTTCTGTGACACAAACTAATTGAAATGGATGTTTAACCATTTGACTTCTGGGTCCTAAATTTTGTACTTTTGTCATTGTCATGCACAAGTAACTGCTGGAATAAAGGCTGTGGCCCCTGTGTTGAGCCTCAAACCCATAAGGTGTAGGTTTACCTTTGCCAGTACTCTCACCCAAACATGCTGCTACAGGTCAAGTTTACACATCACACTTGAGTTTTGGGTGGTGTTCGAGCCATTCCGCTACTGCCAAGTTTCAGGTTTTTAAAGTTTCCCACCACTTGGTATCTATATACTCCAGGCATAACCATAAAGGAATTTTAATGATCCATACAGGAGAATGGTGGTGGTAGCACGAATAGGATCATCAACATGGGAATGTTGCACAGAAATAGCTGAAACTTTGCAACTCTTTGCTGGAAGATACTGCTTTCTGCATCTTCAGTTTAGCACTAATGCACAGAAGCAGCTCCACAGAAAGCACCAAATTGCTCAAGGTGATAATTTAAGGATGTGCATCTCAAGTTTGTAATAGCAATAAACATTACCCATATCATGACAAAATGCCCAACATCACAAGTTATGGCATGCAGCATTTTTCCTACTTGAATATTCCAGGTTAGCCTTCCCTAACTTGGAGTCCTCCAGAAGTTTTGGACAACCCTACTCTCATCAACCCTACCAAATCCATGGCCAGGATGGCTGCGGCTGATAGGAGTTGTAGTCCAAAGCTTCTGGAAGGCACCAGCTTTATGTTGTAAAAAATATCAGCAGCTTTCAATAATTATTGAATTTCTTTCCTTTGAAATTTTGCCATTTTCTAACTATGAGCATGCCAGAATTTATTTGGTTAGCTTTTTTATGTCCAGCCATTAGTACATTATTTGGAAAATTTTCATGGTAGACTGACCTTTATATTTCAGTTAATTTTTGGCCCATTTTTCAATCCTGCTAGAATCCCCAAGGACAGGTACAACTTATCAGTTGTGATCTGTAAAGGCTACACACTCTTTATCATAGGCGGCACCACCACCACTAAGCAGCAAACAAGGGGACAGAAAGGTTGTACGCTTCCCAGTTACAATCATTAAATCAAGTGAAGACTGAAGAAGGGAGGCCGCAGTTTGCATTGTCAAGGAGGCCTGTAGCATAGCACTATGCAGAATTGCATTCGTGAGATTCAACAGTTTGCTTTGGCTGCTGTGCAAATTACTCTGTACTTCCTCAGCTGTGCTCTTGCTCTTCCCAGTTATTTAGTAGTAGTGGCCAGAATATATAACACACATCTAAGGGACACAGTGGAATCTCTTTGTAGTTTTGAGTGTTTTAAAACTCTGTTTTTATTGCATATTTAAGTGAATGTCTGGTAATAAACACATTGCCCACTCTGAGCTCTTTAAATAGGGCAGTTAAATGATGAATGACTTCTGAAATATGCAAGAGAACTAACAGAATTATTCTGGACCATAAAGAAAACATTTTGACTTGGACCCTAAGACTGCAATTGTATACATGTCTGCTTATAGAGGAAATCCTATTAACTTCAGTGGAACATAAGGAAATTCATAGAAGAATATTATTCATTTAGGCTCATATCTAGTCCCCCATATGGGTTCTGCTCTTTTCAGAGGAAGGTGAAAAGTTTTATTTTTATTCCTTTCTCTTCCTTTCATCAGTCTTCTCCTACTTTGTATGTGTGATTTTCTTTGTTGACTGGTATTTTGTCAGTGTCAGCAGTGTACCTACAGTGCAGTGGGTGCTTCCACCCAGTTTCCTGCTGTTGATCAGGCAACAGTCTACTTGCATTCACCCTTGGAGAAACTGTAACAGGTTTCTCTGATGGAGTCCAGAGAAATCCATATCTCTGGATCCATATCTGAGGGTCCTATCGATCAGGTCCTTCCCAAATAGGGGATCCCTCACCTCAGTGGTGGGGACTATTGTTCCAAAAGGCGCAGCCTTTAATCTCTTAGCATAGTTGCTCCTTGTGTGTCCGTTGTGCCTCCCCAGGATCATGGGAGGGCTGTAGCTTAGTGGTAAAGTACTGTATTGGTTTTGCAAGCAGAAGGTTCCATGTTCAGTTCATAGCATCTCTGGGTAGGACCGGGGGAAACTTGCATCTGAAACCCTGGAGTGCTGCTGCTTGTCAGTGTTAAGCTAGATGAACCAGGGGTCTGACTTTGGATAAGACAGCTTCCTGTGTTCCTCTGAAGGTCTTCCCCAGTTCCAGATCTTCAGCCCTCTTTCTGGAATCAAGTTGGCAAGGTGTTGTCTTATTACTGGTATTCTAGCCTCTCACTAGGATACTAGGACAGATAACAATATAATACGCCGCATGATGAACTTTGGCCTTGTGGTTCATACTTCTCCAGAATCTTGGAGCAGGATGTGTTTTGGCTTAATCATCTGCTGCAGTAGCAGTTCCTCTTGCCCGTGCCTAATAGCCTACCATGCTTCTGATGGTGGTACTGCCGTCTCTACTGATTTTTTCACCTGCTTTGCAGTTCCTGACTACCTGCAGTATTGACAGTCAACATGATGTCTCTACTGCCTCCTGCTTTGTCCAATTTGCTGCTACTGTCAACATTTTAGATGGGCCCCCTGACACTTGAGAGAGGCTGGGGGAGGGGCCTTAGATGGCTGAAGGGGGACCAAAGGGCACACACTCCCCGAACTTCCTTAAGTTAACTTAGGATACAAGCCATTGGTGGTGCAAGTTTGAATTGATTTAAATGGTACCTCCTCCTTCAGAATAAATATGTGGCATTACACAGAGGGGCTGCTCAAAAGCAGTCTAGTACAATACCCCATATTAAAAGTAAAAGTAAAAACAACAACATACTGATATATGCGCTGCAATCTGAATGTGCTTCTAGCATGCAGCAGTTTGTAGAACTACACCTACTTGCATCATTTGGTCTGTTAGGAAAAAAATGGGTAGGTAATGAGCAAACAGAAGTAGGGGTGTGGTGACAGTAAGCATACATGTGACAAAACCAGTCACACAAAAACATCACTAGGTTTCTATACCAGTGGTGACTGTGGATATGTGTATAATGGGTTATTTTTACTTCTTTTTTGCAGTTGTGAGAAATCTGTATTAAGTAGGAGTTAAAAATACTTCGTGGCATTTTGATCCTGGCAGTATTGTGTAGATGCGATGAAAAACTTGCATGCATGAGTAACACCGATTCCAGGACAAGCTCTGATCTAGAAGCACCCTGTATGCGAGGTCTTGAGGTATCACAGAGACACTATGGGTTCAGTAGCACTGCAGAACCAAAGAGCTTATAAGCTTACAGCCATTTAACTGGCTGCCCAGGGGAATGGGAAAAATGTCAAAAACAGGATTACGAGCAAATTTTGCTATGTTATACAACTTTGGTGGTCAGCACCATACATTTCCTCCCTGACAGTTATTGCATAAGGCTGTACATCAAGCTGCCCATCCTTTTGTAATGACTACAAGGCTCTGATTCTTTTTTTTTTAAATAACAACATTTTATCAGTGGGCTTGAATAGAGTGCCTCAGGTTTGTAACAGAAAAATGCTAATTGACAGTCATTCCCTTAGTTCACCACAGGAGTTGGTTCTCATCTCTGGCTCTTGGTTAAGGCATAATTTTAAATGATAGCAGTGCAACAGAATAAGTAACTTTAAAATAGCTTTGTAGCCCTAAAGTGTTGCTATTGTTAGCTGCCAAGGTGGTATCCCCCCCCCCCGCCTCTTTTGGTAACAGAAAAAACTTGAGGGGCAACTGCCTCCCAATTACATTGTAATTTAGAAGGGGCAACAGGCTTCAACTTTTTTCCCTTTTATCTTTAGGGCCTCCCCCAATTTAACAACAACAACAACAACAATTTCACCTCTATACCATTTTTTTATGTAAAGAAAAAAATCACCTCATGCATCAATAGATGTGCAGTTGTTACTCAAGGAAGCTATTTATTGTGGGAACAAATACCACATTTTCCCATAGGTCAAACAAAAACATTTTGCTGGGAAATTTTTATTCTTCCCCTACAAATCATGTCAACCACGGCAATGAAGTGTAGTGTTGTTTTCTTGTGTGTATGTGGTGTGGGCACCTATTGTGTGCCTCTGATATCACCAGGCCCAAACAGAGGGGGGGGGGTCATATGGGCCACTTGGCTCAGGCCTCCAATTCCAAAGGGGGCCTCGGTCAGCATATTCACAATCGCTCACCATTTTAAAAATGTAACTACTTAAAATAATCATTTTCCCTATGTATTTTTAAAAAGCACTATTGTATATCTATATTTTCCATTTTGTCTTTATAAGCAGATACGGTTCAAGCCTTGAAATCCCCAGGGTAAAAGAAAAGAAAAGGCCACATTATTTACCTGGCCCTGGCCTCTGCCTGGCTCTGCAAGGGCCTGGATATCACTAATGGCATGTGAATAAATCTCTCCCTTCATACTTGTGCTGGTTTGCAAACACTTAAAATGTGTTCTGCTCTTCTTTTTAAAACTTGATTAGAGAGTGAGCTCTCCTTCAGACCTAGCTTCAGTATAGAGCGGGCTCCTGAGAACTTAGTTAGAAGTAAGGCCTGTTGAACTCAATGAGATTTCTGAGTAAATATGCATAGGATCAGGGTGTAAGACTAATTTTTTTTAAAAGTCCAGTTTCTTTTGAAATGTCTGGAAAGGACTTCAATCGTTTCCTTGCATCTGTTAGTGGAACCAAAGAGCTTTGAGATTCCAGAACTGAAAAAAATGTAGAGTGGCACAAGATTTGTTTGTGCACATAATTTGGCATGTGTGTGGAGTGTTGTGGTGAAGAGAGGAGATAACCTCCAAGGTACATTGTAGTGAAAACAAAAATCCAAATCCCTTCCTGGAAGCTGAGACGAAACCCTGGAAAGGGTTAAGGCTGGTTTGGCCGGGCTCTGTTGTGCGTATGCAATAATCTGTGTGGCTCTCTTGGCCGCCTGACAAAGTGTTGCCTCCTTCTCCTCCCCCCCCTCTCCTCCTCCTCCTCCCCTTTGCATGAAGTAGGATCCTTGAGCTGATGCAGAGGCAGCCAACTGCTCCATATTTGGCTTCTATTACACATTTACATACTGGAGAAGAGAGGAGCGAGCTTCTATACCGCAGACATCATTTCTACTACAGTTGGTGAGGAGACATCTGTGTCACCGCGGGAGGAGAGAAATAGCACAGTGTTGTTGTTGTGTTTTTTTCCTCCTTTTTTAAATATTACAAAACCCCAAGCCCTTGCGATCAGCTGGCAAGATATTGTGAGTCCTTTTTTTTTTTGTCCGTCCCGTTCTCCAACCCCACTGACACTTTACAGTAAGTGGCTTTTTAAAGGAAAAAGACAATCCTCTGCTTTCGCTTCTCTTTCTCCACTCCCCTGACCCCTCCTCGATTGCAAACCTCCAGAGATTTCCAGCTTTGGGGCGGGGGCGGGAGGTGGCGAGGAAAAACACACCGACACAAGAGATACGCAGGGCCGGCTGTTGGAAGAGGGGGACAGGAGGGACTGCGATGCGCTGTCACCCTGAAAGTATCTCCCTTTGCTCGAGCCCGGTCACCGCATCTTCTCTCTGCCCCCCCCCCCATCCCGAGCTGAGGAGGCTGGAGGTGTAGGAGGAAGGGGAAGCCAGGCCAGGAAGCGATCGGCGTGCTGTGTGTGCAAGCGAGAGGCGGGCCGGTGAGGAGGAGGAGGAGGGTATGGTGCCGCTGGCTGGAGTCGTTTCTGCGCTCGGTGTATATGAGAGAAATGCACCCCCACCCCACCCCCGCTTATGCAAGCAAAGAAACGTAAAGAAGTGTTCTTCCCTTTCCTTCCCCCTCGCCTCGCCGGTATTTGGCTTGTTTTCTCGCTCCTCGAGTGTATTTGCCTGCGTGTGCACTGGTGTCAGCAAGGCAAGCTGGCTGTGCGCGCCTGCCTCTGCGTTTGCTGCGCCCTGAGAGGCACTGGCGATAGAGCCCGGCCGAGGGCGAGTGCGCGGAGTTCACATAGGGCCTGGGTTGTGTGTGTCCCGAAGCAACGCCCTCCTCCTCCTCCGCCGTCTGGCTGGAGCTGCGTCCCCTCTTGCTGCTGCCGCCGCCGCCGCCGCCGCCGCCGCTCCCGAAGGCCGGCTCAGCTGCTGTGGGCGAGCGGAGCATTGCGCGCCCTCCCTCTCCTCTCCTCCCCCCCCCCCCCCCGCCACCGCCGCCTGGCTTCATAGTAGGGAGGGCCGGTCCTCGTTGCACTGTGTAGTACGGGGCTGGGTGGTTGCCGGAGGGGTGAATGAAGCGAGGAGGAGGCGGAGGAGGAGGCGGCGGCGGCGCTGGGACTGGGATGTGCCCGGCAGCGGCAGCAGAAACAGCAGCAAGCAGCAGCAGCTCCTCTTCCACTATGCTTCTACATTCAGGGCCCAGGTCGGCTGCAGACTCCTCCGGGCACTTCAGCCGGGAGTCATTGAGTGACTGAAGGCCGCTGCCGGGCACCCGGAGAGGAGGTAGGGGGTCCTTTGGACGGGGAGGCCTGCGCTCCCCCTTCTCTTCACCTTGACACCATCCTCCAAAAGGCAGCTCCTGCTGTTTTCCTCTCGCCTTCCAGTCTTTCCCGGCAAAGAAAATACGCACAGTCCAGTTTCTCCAAGAGATTTCTCTCGAGATTCTTTCTGGTTTCCAGGAACGGATGGGTTCATCTCTGGACATGGCAAGATTCCCCCTTTTAAATTGGGGGAGGGAGGGGGGAGATAGATTTCTGAGCCTAACACTGTTTGCAATTCGTTACATGCCTCCAGTGCCCTGCTGCCCTTTCCGTCTCGTTCAAAAATATGTATTTTAAAAAAAGTTAAGCTCGCATTAATTTTTCAAAGCATGAATAATCTGCCTGCATAATTGTATTTCTCTTAAGAAGCAGTTGAGTTTTTTTTCTAGATACGTTGGCAGCTACTGGAATACGAGCAATGAAAATAACATAACATTAAAAAGGCAGTATTGAATATGCTTGGGGTTTTGTTTCTTTTAAAAAAGCAGGTAAAATTATGAGAGAGCAATGATAGAAAGGAGCAAATTCAAAGCTTGTTATATAATGCCACACTATGTGGACAACAAGAACAAGCTATTTTTATTTTGTTTACCGTATGGTATGCAATAGGGACTCTTCCAAAATAATATTTCTCCCCTGTGATTCTGAACCCATGGTACAATTGGAGGGGAGCAGAAGCCCACAACTTGACATGTTATGCAAAATATTGCTTTGCACAATTATCTGCTTATGCACTCACTTACACACACAATTGTGCAGATGCATTCCTTGAGTTTGTGGATCCTCTTATCTTTCAATATGGATAGAAAATATTTCACAGTACAGGTAATTAAATATTTAGTGATTCCTGTTATATATTTTATGCAGTTAAGAGTTAGTTACATATGTTTGAATATAGACAGTTACTTTGCTGACATTTTAGGCAGTCCTGTTTCAGTTTCTGATGAAACACTTAACAGCAAATTCAGATTTCCTCTGTGAATGTGGATTTGTTTGTCTGGCTGGTGAGGACAGCCTAGTTTTATTGCTCTCAGGAACAGGGGTTATGAATGAGGAAGAGATAATTGAAAGAGAGAGAGAGAGGCTGTATTGCTAGAGTTATTTTGAGCAACTAAGAAGCATACATTTTCATACAAGGCTGTCATTTTTATCTTTCCTTAAAAAAATTACAGGTCAGTTTTGTTAAATAGATGGCTTTACTCTCATCACTTGTGTAACACAGGACAAAAAACTGATAGATTTTCTACAGCTTGCTCTGTGTGTGTGTGTGTGTGTGTGTGAGTGATCATGTAGAGACATGTCAATGGTGTAGGTTTTCAGTGCACTCACTCTAGCCCTGATCAGTCATGTAATTAGATCGGGCTGCCATGGTAACAGACAGTATTCATCGTCCATTCAGGTGCGTTTTTTTCTAGTGACTGGGATACCTCAAATGGTGCCTTTGCTGCAGGGATGAGCAACTTGTTAAGCTGTGTATATTGTGTGCTGCAGCTTTTTTTTTTCATTTGATTTACATAATTTGCATGTGATTTGAAATGGAAGGTGTCAGTTGCTGCTGCACGTAACAGCACTTCTGTCATATCAGTAGCAGTTTGTACTTTGAGTCAGAAGTTGCAGTTCTTAAGTTTTTCTGTAGATAGTTAGTAATTATTTGAAATGTTTGCTAACACTTTTTAGTAGTGAACATAATGTCAGAGAGAGAAATGGTCTTGTTGCTCCACCTCCCGCCCTGTAAAATTCTGGATGGTGGGGGCCTTTTCCTCTATCAATTTTGGGAGGTGAATGGGGCAGCTGGTTCCATTTGCAGCTGTAATAGGTTAGCTAAAGGGCCTGTTTATGGTAGATAGCATGCCCTATTATCTTTTAAAAACGTGGAGAAGCTTCTTTATCTCTCCAACCACAGTTGCTGTCTGTGTGTGAAGTTTGGTATTTTCAAAGTAAGAAACCCTCTGTGCCATCTTCTCTTTAGTGGGCCACCCAAGAGTGCTTGGAATGACAACCAAAAAGGTGACAATTGTTCCTTTGAAAACAACAAGAACAGGATTTTCTTTAAAATGTGAGATTAAATTGCTAATAAATTGTGTTTTCAATTTTTTGTATTCTCTTGAGCTTCTCTCCTGCCCATAAAGCCCTCTTTACATATTTAGGATTTAAACTAGAGCTTTTAGGGGCTAAAGGAATCTGGCCCTCATGATGAAATCGATTTCCTACCTGCTTTTGAGACATATGTTGATCATATGTGTAACATATGTTGATCATATGTTTAATGTATGAATGGTTGTACCTTGTGTGCATCTGTAAAAAGCTATGCATCTTTGCATCACAACTATGTCTAAACTGTTCAAAGCATCCAAATACTGCAGGAACATAAGGGGTTCTAGTCCTAAAAAACAAAAAGGGTGCAGAAGTATGAACTTGCTGTTTCCTGGAATGAGTCTTCTGGCCATGCTGTTATATGACTGACTTTTTTACATCCCAGTTTCTGAAATTTTCACCAAGTTTGACAATAATGCATAGTCTTAAAAGTAATTAATTGTCTTTGATAACATGCTTCTTGTCTTTGTTTTTAATCCCTGAAAATTTAAGGAAATTAATCCTGAATCATGTTGGTTGATTTCCCCCACAAATAGATTTTGGTTAGATAGACAATGAAATTTGCATAAAGATAACATGGGTGTGTGGTGTTAAGTGAGCCAACAAATACCTGTGCTTCTTAAAGCTGCTTCAGAATTTATATTCAAACATTTCTATTGCAGTCTGGTGCTTTTGGTTGAGTGTTGAACTATTTTAAAGGCAAGAGTTGCATGTGAAGCTTGGAAAGTATTTAGAAGCTGAAGAGACTGGGGTTTTTTTTTAGTTTGCAAGTTTGCAACTCAGAATGACAGAACTTAATAAATTAAGGTTAGTGCTAAATGCACTGGCACGAATGGGACCTCGTTTTGTTATGGGATATTTCCAATGTCCTCTCGAGAAAAAGTTTAGAATAAATAAAACCAACTTGAACTCCAGATTATTTTATTGTTAGTGCTTAGGTAATTGGCCAGTAGTTTTTTGTTTAAAATTTAGTTTCACTTTTTAAATCATAACATTAAATGGAGGAAACAGCAAAGGCCTTTTACTGTTAATGCATTTAAAATGTAAAATAAAAATACTTCAGTATTGAAAATGGTTTATATTTTCACATGGCCGTTTCCAGGATATATTTAACAGACAAATTTTACCACACTCAAAAGTTGAATTACTGTGTCATCAAACAAATTGTTCAGTGATAAAATGGGGAAATATTGGAAATATTTGTAATGTGTACCTCCCCCCCCCCCCAGTATTTTAGATCATGTACTGCAAATATGTTCATAGTCCCTGATGGAGTGCAGCTGAAACTGGCAGGTTTCACTTTGTCTGCCAAGCCTCATCTGATTGGCTTCTGGGAGCAGTTTCTCACACTGAGAAGGCCCAAATCTTTCATGCAGCCAGCCAGCCTGGGCAGTGCTGTAAACGAAGGCTGCATGTAGTTTCCAGTCTGCACCACCTTCTCTTCAATTTTTGTTTTGGGCCAGTGTGTCCGAGCCACTCGACCGAAAACAGAAGGCGGACAAGAATGTAGTAGTATGGAAAGTGAAACAGCAGTATAGAATTAATGGCACAGAATGTGAGTCTCTGTATTGCATAATGGGAGTGTTGGTACATCTTGTTGTATGCTGATTTGTTTATAATGCGAGGCTTTATATGCTTCCAGGAATGCTTTAGATGTGTGATTGAGATGTCTGGAAAGCCAATTGCATGTTCCCCCCCTGGAGCTCATTATGGAAACATTAACCAAAAGGGCTTTTATTTTACAGGATATTATGTAAAACCTCTCCCCAACTTATTTTTTAAATCACATCAAATGTATTTTACAGTAGAACAAGCGATCTTGTGAAATACGACACATGATCTAGTTCTTTGCTTGCTGACAGCCAGAGGCAATACTTACTTTGGTGTCGGTGGGAGCAAGAGCAGACCTCACTTTTCCTTTTCCTTTGCTGCCATAATAGTGAATGTTGTCTGAAATATTTACTAGCTTCGAAGCATAATTCAGTAAGAGGCTATTTCTGTGGGACATGCTGAGCATATCCTTGAGTTCTTCACTGGCCCTATGAGCTGCTGAGTGATTGAGTGTTTAAATGCAATTCGTGCATTTAGTTCAAATAACAGGCAGATTACTATACTGTGCCCACTTACCTGGGAGCAATCATCAATGACTAGGGCCGTCTTCTAAGTAGATCGGTATAGGATTGTGCTGTAGGCTGGGCCTTTTACTGGGGACAAATGTGAATTGAATAGAAACTCCACCACCATACTGTGACAGAGATAAGCTGGGAATACTTTATTATCCCCAAAGGGAGATTTACTGTGATATTTAAACTGTAAACAACAACAACGCCAAACCCTTTCCAATTACAGCTTTTTGGCTGCTTTTATCTATGTGTCAAAATATACAGTATCAACATTACATTGATATGTCTGGAATATGACATGGAAAAATGCCATTCTAAATTCATATTTTGTTTTGTTTAAGATAATAAACTTTTACATGTGAAACCACAATGTTATTTCATTAAATAACAAAACGTGTATACTTTACTGATTGATTGTAATAACACCTCTAAGCAGGTTGCAAGAAATATTAAAATTATAAAAAAAAACCAGTTTAAAAACAAGTGTTTAAAACATTTTTAACACATGCAGACTTTTCCATGGGAGTTTGTAAAACTCAGATTTTTTATTTAATGTGAGATACTCATGCTCCCCAGTATCAATTTAGATACTATCTAGTGTGAATATCTTTTAAAATTGATATTGGTGGTGTTAATTCTACTTTTTTTTTTTTACAAAGAAAAAGGTCATAGTGATTTGATGATCCATTGGATCTTTTCCAATGTAATTCCACCAAGAAACAGCAATTATCAGCACATTTCTTTTGGCCCAGAATTTATTTAAATGGGGCTTCCACAGGCAAACATTTTGTAGAAGGTTCCATATGAAATTCATCCAAATTAAGCAGAGAAATGAGGAGTGTAAGGCAGAGGTGAGGAACCTGTGGCTTTTCAGAACTTACTAAACATAAATCCAACCATTCCCGTCTACTGGCCATGCTGGCTTCGGCTGATGGAAATCGAAAGGCCACAGGCTTCCCACCTTGTTTGTAAGACATGGAGGTGTGTACGGGTTGATAGACCCACACTTTCAATAAGAAAAAGTTTAGCTTTTCCTTTTGCTGTCCAGGGAAACATGAGTGGTGTGTGTCTTGTAAAATAGTGTGGTAGCAAAAGGAACATACCTGCTTCCTGTTCTGATAATTAATGCAAATTATTTCATATAATTTTCTGAAATATAATTTACTTCATGTAATTTTCTGATAATTGCATGAAAGAGGACTTCGCCATATACTCTCCTGCCTGTGAGTTGAGATCCACCATAACCAATAAAAATCCAGTTGTCCAGAACTTTGTGTAGGCCAGGGAATTCTTGGTGGTGGCGTCCCAGTCATCTGACGGGTTTTTCTCCTTTGTCAGACCTCTGATGAACAGCAGTGGCCTATATTTTAGAATGTAGACAGACAAAACGATTTGTATACTTAATTTTAAATAAGAGGTTGTACAGTTGTTAAAATGTTGTTAGATTGTTTTGCATGATTTGATTCCTTGTAACCTTCCCTAAAGGACGCGGGTGGCGCTGTGGGTTAAACCACAGAGCCTAGGGCTTGCTGATCAGAAGGTCGGCGGTTAGAATTCCCGCGACGGGGTGAGCTCCCGTTGTTCAGTCCCTGCTCCTGCCAACCTAGCAGTTCAAAAGCATGTGAAAGTGCAAGTAGATAAATTGGTACCGCTCTGGCGGGAAGGTAAACGGCGTTTCTGTGCACCGCTCTGGTTCACCAGAAGCTGCTTAGTCATGCTGGCCACATGACCTGGAAGATGTACGCTGGCGCCCTTGGCCAATAAAGCGAGATGAGCGCTGCAACCCTAGAGTCGTCCGCGACTAATGGTCAGGGGTCCCTTTACCTTTACAACCCTCCGTAAGGGGGTTTCATCTGAAAGCTTGTGCATCCCAACAGAGACGTAAATCTTTTAATGTATAATGACATTTTATTACTTACTAATTGTTCTCTTAATTGGGTGTGTTAATTATATTTTGAGATAAGGTGGTGTATGGTTTATTTTAAAAATAGTATGTATAGAGTACTTTAAAAAAAAGTGTGCAGTACAAATCATCTGCCACTTGTTTGTGACTCGTTTTCTCACACTTTCTTTGTTGTAAGGGGGTGGCTCCTGCATTCCTTGTTCTGGAAGATGAGACACTGCCCCATCCTAGTCCTTTTGCTGGTATTGTGCTGTAACTGCAGTAGCATCATGCAACTGGTACAAGTCCTTTTAGGCTGCTTGTCATTTTTGATCCATGACTGGATGCTAACAGATACTAGGCAGGTAGAAATAGGTCAATCAATGCAGCTGACTCTGTGATGGCCAAAATGCCTTAAAGAGAATGTGTAGGTGAATTGTCCCTGCATTTGTATCTGCTGTGCCCTCTCTGCCTAATTCTGCACTCTCAACAGGTTTGCATGACGTTGCTGTGTGGCATCTGACAATATAGGCTGTTCTTATGCCATGCCAATACAATTCATCACCATGTGTTGACATATCTGAGCATTTTGTATATCCAGATTGCTTATTTTCTGGTAATAGTTCATTGGACAGGGGCTTTCACATGCCACAGTTCAGCCTGCTCCAAAGTAGATAACCAGTGCTGCATTTGAAACATTGCAAAAACTTTGTGAATGCTCGCGTATAGCTTCTGTAGTACTTTACTGCATTCTTTTAGTATAAATGCAGCTGACTGTCGTCTGCTCTCCCACTGTGTTACATTCTGACTTGCAAGACATCCATTGTTTTGTGCTGCACCATATCATCAAGGCTTTATAGCTAGAAAGAGAGAGCTGTGTTAAAATGTAATTAAAATCAGGCTAAAATAAAATGCCCAAAAAAGAGAGCCTGTAATGCTTCTAAAAACAGGAGTGATGTAAAAGTTAGGAAATGAAAAATGAATCTAGAGTTCTGTGTATGATTCATTTTTATTTTCATTTGGCTTTAGGAGTCTTAAATCGTAAGGTTTAGTGGAATCTGGCTTTCAAGCAAATTTCTGCAACTCTTTGTTAGAAAACTTAGGTATTTGCTCTCTAAGGTTGGTGTCTGAAAAGTTTTACTGAATCCAGTATCCTTTCCAAGAAACAGAAAGCTGGTTTTCCAAAAATATGTTTGGATTCCTTTTTGAACAAACGTCTAGGCCCCATTTTTTAACAACAGAAAACCCTGTCAGTTCAATCTCCAGAGGGTAGGTAGCAGTGTTAGCCTCTTGCAGCAAATATAGGAGAATCTTGTGGCACTTTAAGACTGTTATATTTGCAGTGGCATACACTTTCTGCAGCACATTTCATCAGGTAAAAGTTATTCTGCACAGTCAAAAACAGGCTTCAGATTTTTGCTAGAAGTGTCCTTGCACTTTATACATGAGTGGGTGAATTAACTGTTCCCCCCCCCCCTTCTCTTCAGTTTTTGGATCAACAGCCACAACAACAATTTAAGCTCTGAGATTCTTCAGCCTCCTTGATAAGAGATCGAACACCACAGTATATATCTTCATCTTTGAAAGGTGCTATGTAAATAAGGTGAGAATTAAACATCTTAAATATCTTATGTTAACATATCTTATAGATAACCTTATACTGAGGGTGGACCTAGATAACTTCTTATATACCTCCTATTCATATGATTTTTGTATATAAAATATTTTTTATTACTCAGTCCTGGGAGTTGCACACAAACTGTAGCATCTGAAATCTTTAATATTTCCTCACACTTTCTGATTCTTCCAAGCAAAGTTCACCCTTTATGATTTTGTTGTTGCCGTTGATTTCTGCTGTAAGGGGTACTGTCATTTGTTCTGATGGGGGCGGGGAAGGAAATTTCTTTTAAAATGTATAAACTTAATGGTTAAAATTTCATGTTTTAAATTGCTTGTTAGTTCATCTCCTGGAGGTTGAGTTTAAAATCACCCTCTGTACTAGTAGTGACCTTAAAATTAGACCAGAAACCTGATCAACCACAAATACTGAATATGAATGAAAAAATAGCAGTATTTGACCTGTGTCAGGTGAAGCATAAATAACAAAAATCTTGTTTACATTTTACTGGCTTTTAAGTTATATGAATATCACACCTTCAGAATGATTCTTGTTTGCATTTTACTGGCTTTTAAGTTGTATGAATATCACACCTTCAGAATGATTCCAGATTCCTATTTTTGTCTTCTAATGACTTTGCTTTAAGAATCTAATTTTATGTTTTTGGTTTATAATATCACCATATCAGTTAGCCTACTGTTGACTGAAGTACCTCTCTTCTACAACCATTACTCTTTTAATATGGTTTAATTGACATAAGCAAAATACAAAAATTAGAATGGTGCAAAGCAATTCAAAGTGGTAAAGTGTAAAGAACTTGTATAAACCCAGGAAATGACATGACTGTGGTAGTCTTCTTGTGAAAATCTGATAAAGCTATCATTGGAAGAGCTTTTTAAAATATGCAGAATGTCTTACTGAATTACACAGTGCATAATTTGCATTTTATTGTGGCTGTGAGCTGGGGTGTTGCTCTTTAAAGGAGAGTCATTTCAACAACCAGCTGCATGTAAAGACATGCACTTTACGGTCCACGCTATGTAGCTGGAATGGAGGAGGTGTATTTAAATCATTCCACTTAGGAGCATTACTCTTTCTGAATGATTAATGCCAGACAAAACTCTTTGATACTTTCACGTTAATACACTTTGTTGTTTTAGGAAGGAAAATTGCACAATGAATAACAGATCATCAGGTGGGATAAGCTGTGTTGTAGTAGTGTTAATGTTTATTCGGAGCCAGCAGCTGTGTGTTTTTGACATAAACTGCGCTTGCCAGTTTGCTATCATTGCTGTGCTCCTGGGGGTGACTGGGATACCCCTGTGTTGCACACTACAGGTAGGGCAATGCTGCTCTTGCTTGGATACCTATAGCAGTGTGCACAGGAGGGCAGTGCTATTGGTTCAGGTTCCCATAGGCTTCCATAAAAAAACACTCTGTGAATTTCACACATTCCCTCCCAACTCTCCAATCAGTTGACAGTGCCAGCTGGGATTTTACAGTTTGCACTACTACACCGCTTGCTGCAGCTTGGAGCACTACATATTTGTGTTTAATTGTCATAGCAGTGTTTTTGTTCGTTCTGATGTCTGATGTAGAAAAGCCTCATATTTAATAGACAATTTTTTTGCTTCCTAATATTAATCAAGCCTAAGTGACTTGTGAAAGCCTGCAGTTCATTGTTTGAAATATATTACAACATTTAGTATTTCCATTTCCTGCATCTTAAACCAATATTGTAAACATTAAGAGAACATTTTGCAGGGATAGTTGAATATTGTGGGCAAACCCATCAGTAGTAATGGTGGCACTGAAGGTGGGTGGACTTGGAATTGCTTATCTAGGCACATTCATGTTTGTTTGTTAATTCTTTTACATAAGCCTGACAAGAGTATAGTACTGGCCTGTACCATTCTGGGTAAAGGTAAAGGTACCCCTGACTATTAGGTCTAGTCGCGGATGACTCTGGGGTTGTGCACTCATCTCGCTTTACTGGCTGAGAGAGCCAGTGTTTGTCTGCACAGCTACCGGGTCATGTGGCCAGCATGACTGAGCCGCTTCTGGCAAACCAGAGCAGCGCATGGAAACACCGCTTACGTTCCTTCTGGAATGGTACCTATTTATCTACTTGCACTTTGATGTGCTTTCAAACTGCTAGGTGGGCAGGAGCAAGGACTAAACAACGGGAGCTCACCCTGTCGCGGGGATTTGAACCGCCGACCTTCTGATTGGCAAGCCCTAGGCTCTGTGGTTTAGACCACAGCGCCACCCACGTCCCTACCGTTCTGGGTTGTCTATAATAATTCTTGCAAGATTTGAAAAGCTCTGGTCTGGTCAGATGAAAAGTGCACAGAGCATGATTAAAATATTTTTTTTAATTAAATAATGAAGATTGTCCAATTTAGTTCTACTCAGAGTAGATCCATTAATATTAGTAGGCATGTAAATTAATAATGTAGACCCAATGAAATAAATCATGTAAATATTAATTTCATTGGGTTTACTCTGCATAGAACGTAGTTGGAGAGTACCCTGAGAGGAAACTTTGCTGAAATGAGACACTGTATGTTTATGCTGAACAGACAGTAGGCACTGACAGCTTCAGCACTGAAGTTCACCTGTTTAAAGGCAATTGATCCAGAAACCTCTTCTCTCTCACCCTCACCCCTGCCTGCCCCCTTCATTAGCTGAGTGGTGCGGTGAGTACTGAACATCTTGAATTCTTTTCATGTATGAAGGGCCTGTATGGCCATATTTAGTACTTTTTGGAGTTGATTTTCATAAGCTCAAATTCTATAGTCATTATTTACTCCGTCGTGCGTTTATAAACTAACATCTGAGTTCACAAGATGCACTACAGATGCAGCTCACTCCCAGTTTGAGGGATTGATATAGCCTCCAAAACAATTTTTTCTGGTCCCTTCCTGACCCCACTGATTTAAATTTTCTGGCAATTAAAAAAAAATCTAGACAGTGCCAGGTAGTGCGGAGCCTCATGTTGTGATGGGGTTGCCAAACACCCCCCCCCCCTGGTTATGATCTGTCTGCTTGTGTGTATGCAAGCTTGTGAGAGTGCAGGGTGTAGGGTAGCCACACCCAGTTTCGCCAAACTCAGCACTGGTATTGTCCCCATGGGACAATGGGGTCATTTGGGACAAACAATTGTAGCCATCTCCTGCTCTACTGACTATTGTAGTACACTTGATCTACAGTGAAGGAACTTGCGCTTTTATTTATTTTCAGTCAAGTAGATAGTAACTGACTATTATAAGTCTGCTTCCTGGGCTGCTGTATAAAGGTATAGGTACATCTTTTCCCCAATGTTGTTGTATAAGATTTGTGAAACCTGGACTGGAAAAATCACAGCCGATGTTATAGTTTCAAGAGTACACATGACTTCTCATTTAGAACCACTATAATGTACAGTATAGGTTCACTATAGGTTCACATCCCTACTTGACCGTGGGCTAGTCACTTTCTCATCCTAACCTATGCCACTGGGTGGCTGTGAGGATATAAACAGGAGAGGAAAGAATCTTGGATGATGCTTTGAGATTGGAGGAAAGAATGTAGTTGATGATAATAATTTAGGCAAATGGCTTAGTGCTTTGCTTTACGCTTGTTGTTCAAAGAAGATTCTGTGTGAGATACTGGGCATTTTAGCAACATGTGATGCCTAACAAATTATATTGTATAATTTACTTGACTTGGTTTTGTAGCTATTGTTTTCTTTTTGTAAATATTTACCAATGCAGCTTGTTTTCGTGGAGTTGTTAAATGCGTGTATGGTGAGTTAGAGAATATATATTTAAAATAGTGATTTTTTAATTTTTATTTTTGCAATTGTGGGGAAGATATTAGTGCCCCCTGCTGTCTGTTGGAGAGCAGCATTTGTTGTCCTTAGCAGCAATGTTTTGTTAATATATTTTACTTTGAATGTACACTATAGGAAGGAACCTGAAGGGGGAAGGAGGAAAACAATTTTGATTTTTAAAAAATAGAACTGAAAGTATCAGGAGAATCAAGTTCAAATTTGACTTCTGTGTAAATAGATAGTAATTAGAGGTGGGTGTTTTTTACTGAGTTTCCTGCTAAATTATAAGAATAAATGTAGTAGTTGGGAGTGAAGAACTGACTGACAGTGATGGCTCTTGTTTGTTGAAATATTGTACTTCATGAACTCCATTCCTGATCATGAATGGTTTAACAATTGGGACATATTTGAGAACCTTATATTTATTTTACGAATTCAAAGCCTTTAGAGGCTAGTTTTGGTTTATATGTTTCCCTACACTTTGTGATTTTGAATAGTAAAATTAACCCACTTAGATAAAATAATTGACTGACTGTTCTCCGGGTATTTTGAGTCTTTGTTTTAGAGGTGAAGGCCATTTCATCCCAGGTACTTGTTCAATATTTGTTTTAGTTTTGCTTCTGTTACAGCACTGTAATTTAAGAACCTAAGAAGAAACTTGTTAGATCAGATCAAAAGGTCCACTTTTCTGTTTCCTACCATAGCTAACCAGATGCCTTTTGGAAACCTACAACTAGGAATCGGGAATGCAATAGCCCTCCACCATTGTTGCCTTCCAGCAGCTAGTTTTCACTGGCATGCTTCCCCTAAAAATGCATGTTCCATAATGACTAGTAGCCATTGACAGAGCAATCCTGCATTAATTTGTCTAATCCCCATCACCACATATTTAGGCTTTGAATTTTGTAATGTGTTATGTGAATTACTTTCTTTAGTCTGTCCTGAATCCACTTCCAATTGGTTTCATTAGATGACACCAAATTATACTATTATATTAGAAGAATAACTTACCTCTATCCACCTTTTCTGCATCCTGCATAGTTTTATAAACCTTTAACAAATCTTTCCCCTCCCACGCGCACTCACCTTCTTCATGAACTAAAACTCCTAAACATCACAATGTTTCTTTATTCCAGCCCCCTAATCATTTTGCTTACCATTTTCTGCCCTTTTTTCAACTCTTCAATAAGGTTTATGAAATGGTATGATCAGAACAAAACAGTATTCCAGTTTTGGCTGCATCAAAGATTTGTATAAGAGCATTATGATACTATTCGTTATATTTTCACCTCCTTTTCCAATAATCACTACCATCAAACTGTCCTCCTGCATAGCTGCCACACATTGCTCACCACAGTGACATATTTGAAGGGACATCTCTGTTGAGCATCACAGTCCTGACTGCAATTAATTACATCTTCACTCTCGCCTTCTTGTGCCCCTATATTTAAATTACCCACTTCTGGAAATCTAGTAGCCAGGACCTGGGTTCTTATCTATAGGGTCTGTCCTTAGTTATGGCATAGAGATAAACCCCTAACCCCTGTTGTTGTTGTTGTTGTTGTTGTTGTTGTTGTTGTTGTTACAGTAATGAAATGTTATATTTAGTATTTCAGCAAATTAATATAGCTGCCCAGCAAGAAATATCACCTAGACCAGTGTTTTTCAACCTTTCTTGGGCAAAGGCACACTTGTTTCATGAAAAAATCACGAGGCACACCACCATTAGAAAATGTTAAAAAATTTAAGTCTGTGCCTATATTAACTATATATAAAGTAATTTTCCCACGGCACACCAGGCAACATCTCGCGGCACACTAGTGTGCCGCGGAACAGTGGTTGAAAAACACTGACCTAGACAGCTTACAGGCAAACAAAAAAAAATGCTAAAAAATTACAATGTATCACAATTAAAATCAGCAAAAAACAATGAAAACAAAAAGGTAAATAAATATGGAGCTGGCATATTAGCTGAAGTTAATAAAAGGTGCTTTTGGACACAGATTCTCCTTGAGTTACTAATGACAATGCTGGATCCAAAAGCCCTCCTCCCCTGCCAGTCTGGGAACTGGAATATTTAGGAGAAGTGTAACTCCTTCTAGAACTGGCTGAATGCTGTTCTCTTAGATGCAAGAACCACCCATCAGCAGTACCACAGTCTTGTCTGGATTGATTCTCAGTTTGTTTATTTTTGTTTTTAAATAACTTTTTATTGGGTTTTATAGACAAGGATCCTAAGAATAATAAATGATACAAACATAGGCGCCACTCTGCAAAGAACAATGGGGAGGTCGGCAGTATGTGCCTTCAACGCCTGATGTTACTAAAATCCACTGAGTGGTCCAAAAGAACCAACACAGTCACACTTTTCCTGTCTCTCTCAAGGCAAAGATCATCCCATTGAGCAGCCCAAGGCAGTTTCTATCCCAAACCTGGACCTGTGATTTGAAATGATTTCAGATAATATGCTTAATCAAAGGCCTATCCACTATCAAGTGGATAGGCCCTTGATAACTTCAGATTCTTCATAAGGTCTGTATGTATGATCCAGTGACCTGATTATGTGAATGATCTTCTGCCATGCCCATAAATGTGTGCTGTTGAGGTCATATTAATGCCCCCCTGGATTCAAATTCTGGGAAGGTATCCATGATAGAAACAGAGCTAGAAATGTTAATAATTTAGATGTAGTGGTTTCTGCTGTAGGTAGAGTGGACCTAGGGGAAATTCTGCATGGTAACACACTGTGTTGGATTATTTCATACAACTGAATCTAAAGCTTATTCTCAACATGCCCCTTGTAGTTTAAAATGGTTCACATCTAATCGTATGCAGTATTTTATTTTCTGATTAAGAGGCTCTAGTTATCACATGTGGCTAAGGAGAAGCCCCTCCTCTTGGAAGTGGAGTGTCCTCTGCTTTAGAGAAATAATTACTTGGCAATTCCCATTTGATAATTCCCTCTTTATTTTCTGATGAGTTACTTAATAGTGACAGGATTGTTGAGCAGGCTGCCTTTAATCTGAGCTTCAGAAGCTTCTGAATGGATCTGGGGATATCATGCTATGTGTTTTTATGCTGTTTAGTCTTGCCATGAGAATACTGAAACTGGTGGAAGGCAAGTAAACAGTTGATAACAGCGAATAATGCTATTAATGAGTGCCCCATCTCTTAAATCAAAGTTGGCACTATGGATTTTGTTTTCCGTTTTGCCTGTGTGTTAAATAGGTGCCATGTAAAAGACAGTACGTAAGGATGTGAGGGAAATCTGGCTGTGACATCTGTCACCCCATTGATCTCCAGGGTTGATTCTGCTAAAAGCAGTCGCAATGCTTGTACATTTTAGAAATAAAAATGGCGCAATAATTGTAGCATTGCACCCATTCCCATTGCATCCACATTCCCATCTCTTGTTTCTCTGCCCTCAAATAGTTGGTAAACTGGGATATTTTGCAACATTTTGGTTGCCTTGTGTTAGAGCATTATAAAATATTACTTACTCCAGCATTTTGTAGTTTTCAGCTGTGCTTTATCCTTTGGTCATTACATTTCTCCCCTCATTCCTGGCAGTTATGGCCAGTCAGATTCATTTCTGTTTGCGGAGTGAATCATGGTTTTCAGGGTCTCTTATTGCATGCAAGCAGAGCAGAGAGCATCCAAGAGAGAGCATGAGTTCAGCATTTTTATGACTATTTGCCAAGGCAGTTAAAAAATAATAATCTAGTATGTTTTTGCAGTGCTTTCCTGTGAAAAAAGTACAGATGTGGTGATTGGCTAAAAAAAGAAAGATGGGTTTTTTACATTTTTCTTGATCAGAAATAGTTTGACTACTCAATACAGACAGAAGCATATTCTGTGAATTTGCTTATACCGCATTGCATCATTTGACAGATCAGAAGTGTACAGCACAGATGGAAACTGATATTTTTTTCTCAATTCTTAAAACACTAACCTAGGAATTCCATTCCCTCTTAGTGATCTAAACCGAAACCCAGTTAACACAGATTCCCCATAAATGGTCTGTTTTTAAGCAACCACCAACCTGGATGCATGAAACAACTTGGTGTAACCATGCTCACTGAAGCATTTATGGTGTGTAAGGGAGAAGTGCCTCTGGTATCTTCTTTTATCTTAGTTGTATGCATGAATAAGTGGGGCTTTAACTCCATCAACACAAACATTATTTCTGATGGGGGCTTTTTTTATTGGCACCAGTGCTATATGGGTAGCTTGTGACTGTGCTGCTTAGTTGTGCATGCACTCCTGGCAGGAGTTAAAAAATGAAAAACGGGCAGACAGCGATGGATATGAGGCCTTTGAGATTCAAGAGCTTGTGCAAAAATGTTAACCAGATGTAGTTTACAGAAACATAATGGCTGTGCACAATAAAATTTGAGCTTTTGATAACTAAAATATTCCCCAGTATCAAAGTAAGTAGTGAGCCTTTAGTCTTTCTGAACATACAGAGTTCTGGAGTTTCTAGAACAGGGCAAGCAACTTTCTTTTGTGTGTCTCCAACTCTCTTGTGGGGTAAGCTATACTGTACATCTTTGGTGTGTTTCAGAAATGTGCAGCATAAGTAAATTAAATTGATTGGCTTGTATTACGTTTCCCTCCAGATAGTACTGTGTATATTAAGTTGAAGTCACGAATATGTTTTTAATAACAGAAATAGACATAGAAGAAGCATTTTTCTTATATTAAACAGAGCCAAACAATACACTCCCTTGTCAAAAATACAACTTGTGTGGAATGTTATTTAGGAGAAAAGGAATGGGAGAGATGCAAACCAAGTGACACTTCACCAACATTTATAACAGCCAGGCATACTGGAAAGTGCTTCGAGCTTTTTAAAATAGCTTTTGCTTGCACGAGTATTCTAACAAGTAGTTTTGCATTGCATATGTTGTACCTACCAGAGCCTTATGCTCCTTCTTTTTCTTAATTTGTTTTGTATATCTTTTTTTTAAAAAAATTATACGCTCATAGGCAAAAGTTAAATGCAGAAGCTAGATGAATTACTGCAGGTTCACACTGGTGGGTTATAAGGAACCATGCTTGTAAAGTGAGGTGGGGTTGCTGGAATGGCAAACCTCTACTTGAGCCAAGATCTCTGCTGGGAGTCAGGGCTGTGCTGCTTTGTAGGCAAAACAAATTAACCACTGTTATGCTTGGTGACTTGAAAATAATTTATTCCCTGATAATGATGAGTATCTTTTCTTCTCTCTGGGCCACTAATATGGAGGATGTTTCTGTTTAACTTGGCAAAACTATTCAAAGAAGGGATTGGGTGAAACATAAGGTCATATCTTACTATCCTGTCCTCCCCTTTTCCACATTAGATATCTAATTGCTAACAACTTACTTTTCCTTGCTGATACAGACACTGTATACAGACATATGATGAACAAATTCTGCTTTTTTCAGGGTCATTACTTTCGTAGCGTGGTGCAAGTGCGTGCACACACACACACACACACACACACACATAGCCTCGTCTGTGGCCCTGGGTCAACTGAAGGATTTGTAAAGCTGTCAGCATTTCTGCAGAACTGTAACTACTTGCTTTCCTTACTAGCAATAAAGGAGTTCCAAGTCTGAATTTCATATGATTCGTCTTTCATTCCAGGAACCTTGCCACTCCCACTTTACTCATGGGAAAAGCTTTTTATATTTGCACGTACACATTCCTCTGAAACTTACTGGGATTTTTAAAATCTTGCACATCCTTCCAGACTTTTTCTTTTCTTTTCTTTTTGTTCCAGTTTTCTTTTTTTGTTCCACTTCCGTGGCTGCTAAGTACAGCATGTCTTTTACAGTATGGATGTTTTTTTTAAAACAACAACAACAACAACATGCATTCTGTCTCAATACCACATCAGTGAGTCATGCGTTTAATTCACTAGCCATTTGGAAGTTTGAAACCTAATTGGTTAAAACTTAGCTGGTGGATGGGAAGCAACTCATGGTGGCCAAGTGTTCTGAGCAGTGGCTCTAATTCCAGTAGCAGCAACAATAGGCTTTCCTATGAAAAAACATGGACCATGAATGGTACAGCTATAGCATGGATGTTGAAAGAGGCAGAGACAGCAGTAGTTTGTGGAATTCTTGTGTAACAGGGGTGGAGAACTGGATCTAGCCTATGGACCAGGTCCTTATCTCCCCCACATACCCTCATGGGCCAATTTTGACAGGTGGACAGGACCATCCACTTGTTATTACGATGCCAGGTGATTGACATTAGATGATTCACACTTGTTATTCAAAGTGCAAAGTTATTCACGAGTGCCTAAAGCAGCCCCCTCTGAAGACCTGCTACCAGAGCCAATCATCTGATTGGTTCTGGGAATGTGTCTACAAAGAGGTTTCCTGGGACCACTGACCAGCTGATTGACAGTTAGTCCTTTTGAAGGGGGAAAATGTTCCTAAAACCAGAGCATTTTTTTCTCAGAGTAAGCAGGTTGCATTTAAAGTACTCCCTCCAGTTGAATACAAACTTTTTTCTCCGGCCTCCTTGGCTGCACTAGAGAACCTTGAAAACTCTCCAATGTTGCCATTTCCAGCTGATTGTTGGTATTTTGGCTGTTCTGGGCTCTCTTCACACCCTGACAACCAGCTGCTTGTGGGGGGGGGGAGGGAGTGGAACCAGGCAGCAGAAAAATCTGGAAGCAGCTGCAGATATCCTAGTTTATTTTCTCGTGATGTTTTCCAGACTGAGGGTGTATAGGCTTTAGAGCTATGTGACAGACAGAGGCGTAGGATTGGTTCTCCTGGATCATGTGGCTGCCAAACTCAGAGGGGTTATTCTGGTAAGTGGTGCTTTCTCTGGTGTGAAATCTCTTCTCTTGGTCCAGCTGCCACTTTAACCTGCCCCACATCTGACATCATTTATGGCATCAGGTGTAGGGCAGATGAGTCTGGCTTTGCCAAAATGGCCTGGTGGGCATAATTAGGCCAATGGTTTTCCCCATTGCTGCTGACACAAGAAAGAGGAGGGCATTGGATCTTAGTATAGTCATTGCCAGGCCTTAGGGCAATCACTGCCTCTTAGCTTAACCCAGGTATCACTGGGTGGTTGTCAGAAGGGGGAGTCAAGCATGTACATAACCTTGAACTTATTGGATGAAAAGTGGAATATTAATGCCAAAATCAAAAACAGAAAAATTGGTTGCTATTTTAACATGTGCAGTCGGGCTACAGTTAGCACTAAGGACATGAAGCATCTCTGAGCACTTGCTGAATTACACCCCATTGGCTAAATAGGCTGTAGGTAACTGAAGCAGAGAATGTATGCAGGCGATGGGGGAGCCCATAACTCACATGTTGCACAGTGGAGGAACATGGCAGAATACAGTGAGCCTTGACAATTCAGGGAACTCAGCAGACTTCAGAAAGACCTGGTAGCAGCAAGAGTCAGCCTTGTGATTTTCAAACTCAGGCTTGTTGCTTTTTCCGGTTGGTGGCATTTTTGCCTGGTCTGAAATGCTCTATAGTGTCCTAATGGTGCCTGGTGTAGGACAATGCTGGATTGCATCTTCTTGCCTGTTTAGTGTTCACTTTTCCAATAAAACCAAAATGCACAAAACAGGGGTGTTAACAAAACATGCTTTTGCAGGGAAATTATTAATTGATTTCAATAAGACTTTTTGTAAATTCTGCATTTAAAAGCCCAGGATAACGTGATGCAGAGGCTGACATCTTTGTGCTAGACCTGAGCAACTTCAGTTCAACCACTGGCAGCTTGCAGTAAGGTCACTCTTGTGTGGCCTTAGAAAATAGTTTTCTAGTTCTCAGGGTCATGTCGAGGGTAAGAAGGGGAAGAAATGATGTAAAGAATTTTGCACTTGTAAATTGCACGTGTCAAAATAGCAAGGATTTCTCATACATTAAAAAAGTCATTCTCAAAATTTGTTGCCGCAGTTACTGCACACAATTACTACAAGACAGAAATTACTGGAGAAAAAGGTCATTTCCCAGTTTGTTTGCATTCTGCATTTGATAGCACTTCGTTTTGTAGTTGGTTTCACTTATTGCCTGTATTATACATTTTCTCTGGGGAGGAAGAAATAAGACCTTGGCTTTCAAAACCTTGGAAATGGGTGTAATGCTGGAAAATACTTAAGGTTTTTTAAAAACGTTATTAGTTACCATATCACTAGAATCTCTCTTAAAGCCAATGTCCTTTTAATCAGCAAACAGGCTTTATTGCGTCTTCAAAATAATGAAAAACAGAGCAAAGTTTTTGAAGATGGGCATCTGGCAAAAGCGTCTGTATTTCCATCTGCGAGTGGTTAGCAAAGTGTTTATGATATTTAAATAGCACAAGCCTTTTCTCACTTTTGTATTTTATTCTGGTGACCTGTTTTCCTGACAAATGGTCTTTTTCAGTAGTTTTGTCCCAGGTATTATGAAAATGTTTGAAAGATGTTTGTAACATAATTGAGAGCTGGAAGGGACATTAACTCCCTGACAGAAGCAAGAATACTCCCCAAAGCCTGTATCCTTGTCAAAAGACTATAGTTCATATCCTTCTTGTTGGCATCCATCCCTCTCTCTCTCTCTCTCTCTCTCTCTCTCTCTCTCTCTCTCTCCCCCCCCCTCCCTCCCTCCAATGGAGTGCACCTCCGAAGGTTAAGTCAAACCTCTGTGTTGACAGCATCAAAGTGACCTCCATGAGTCCCAAGCCTGGGCAGGGTGCATGGAGGTCCTGGTCTGCCCAGACGACAAGACCCCCCCCCTTTCCCAGCTTCGGTGATGTCCAAAGGAAAGCATAGCCACGATTTGCAGCTACACATGGCATGAGGGGGGGACGAACAGCAGACTTCACCCCGCACACTCCGACTTACTTGGGTGGGGCCTGGAAAGCAGATCTGAGGGAGGACATCTGCTCAGGTCTGCTCTCAGGGTTTATTAAGGGGCCCAGACATGCTCACCCTCACCCACAGGACCACACAGGATTTTTTTTTAAAAAAACTAACTGATGGATTGGCCATAGTCCATGACTTGCTTGTTTTAGCCTACCTCATAGCAAAATTGTAATGCTGCAATTATCCTATGTCACAGCTTTGTAAGGGCAGAAGGGGCACTGGGCTGGATCCATAGAAGAGATGGAGCAGAAAGACACCTGGCCCCATCTCAAGGGGAGTTCTCTTTATGGGAACATGCAGGATGGTGCTCTCTGACCAGAAGGCCAGCTTGGGGGCT
The DNA here is from genome assembly GCF_009819535.1 of Lacerta agilis. Lineage (NCBI taxonomy): Eukaryota > Metazoa > Chordata > Lepidosauria > Squamata > Lacertidae > Lacerta > Lacerta agilis. The sequence continues at coordinate 26,951,065 of NC_046318.1, forward strand.
GATGGGCTATAGTGCCCCCTACCATGTTGACTCTAAGGCAGGGATCTCCAAACTAAGGCCTGGGGGCCGGATGCAGCCCAATCACCTTCTAAATCTGGCCCACGGACGGTTTGGGAATCAGCATGTTTTTACATGAGTAGAATGTGTCCATTTATTTTAAATGCATCTCTGGGTTATTTGTGGTGCATAGGAATTCATTCATGTTCCCCCCCCCCCAAAAAAAAATATAGTCCAGCCCCCAACAAGGTCTGAGGGACCTTGCTGAAAAAGTTTGCTGACCCCTGCTCTAAGGGTTCCCCCCAAAATAGTTCATGCCATGGTGGACCCTAAACATTAGACATTCCCCTTTTGGTATGACGGTGTATCGACCAGCACTTGGGCTGCTTGATCACTGGATCAATGTCCTGTGGCTATGCCAAACTTGTTTCTCTTTAATCAGTCAAATCAAACTGCGGCCTTATTCCATCCCAGATATGTCTCACATTTGTATTGTTCTGCTTCCCACCCCTGCATTCACTCTGTGTATGCCTGCAAGTGGACCCAAGTTCTTTCTGCAGTCCTCTTACCATTTTTGTTGCCTTCCAGGACTGTCCCCTCTCCCCCCCCCATTTTTTTTATTCGTCTTGAAGTGTGGTGACCTGAATTGGACACAGTTCCCCATAGTAAATAAATTGGAAGGAATGCCTTAAGTGGTAGCAGTCAGAAGACTAGCAAAGAACAGGTCTGTCATAGTGCTTTTCTTTTCTTTCCAGCCTAGAAAATGGAGTAGAAAGCAATAGAAGAAGCCACAGGCAGGGGTGCTTTGCTACTTATGGTCTGTGTTGCATGCAGATATGCTTCCTTACTGCAAAGCAGCATCGGGTCAGTGTAACCCCGTAGGGAAACAGTGGGGTATACGGGATGTGCTTAAACATTTCCCTTTCAGCTGCCTTCTCAATTTTAGGTCTCCCAAACTGCTTTTTCCCATCTAGAGTGTCCCAGTTGCATGTTTACTTTGCAAACACACATCTAGAAGAACATTATGAGGGGGGAAAGTCCACCCTTTTTTTAATCTGTTACAAATTGCCTCTGGCCATTGGGATTTGAATACACACAAATGCTTTTTCCTGTTTGACTCTCAGTAGCTTGGTTAGGGACAGCTGCGGTTATTTGGCAATAGGCAAGCAGCTGACTTAAACCCATGCCCTCCATTTCTCCAGGTGTTTAGGCTGCTGGCATAGATCTTGCTTGTGAGAAAGACCTCATAACATTGTATCCAAGGAGGCTGTCTGCTTTTGCAGCGGGGGCAACCTGTTCTTCCCCCAGCAGCTCCCTGCAGCTCCTCATAGTCTGCTCCAGGACACTGGAGGATCCTTTGGAGCAGATTTTGCAGGTGCACTGGATGAAGAGAAGGCGGTGAAGTCCTGCCACATGAGCCAGGGGCAGCCCATCAATAAGGCACAGTGAAACCATTTGCCACTGGTGGCAGATCTGACCTCTGCCATTGTGCCACTGCCAGCCCTGCAAAGGCTTCTCCCATGATGCTGCCACAGTGCCACTACCATTGTGCCCTCACTGCTGCTGCTGTGCTGTGGGCACAGCCATAGGCGATGCTGCAGTTGCGGTGGTGGGGCTGGCGGCAGCGTTGGGGCAGGTGGGGGTTCAGATCTGCCCAATGTGGGTGTGGAGGCAGCATCAGGGCGGTTTCCCTACAGCAGCTCTGACATGAGTAACGTTGCATTCCTTACATCAATTTTTTATTTTTATTTCTCTGCTCCGCCTCCCTCCCCCCAGTCTAAATATTATTTTAGAGCCACTTCTGTTCTGTTCCTTTGGTTTGTTTGTTTCAGATATAAACTCCCTTCTGACTACTTGTCTGTAGGTTTTACAAGCATAAGGTTCTCTATGCAAAAGGAAATACATGTCTACAAAACATGTAATTACACTGTATGCATGTTAGATTATTTGTTCAAGTATGTAGTCAGGTCATAGACAGAAGTGAAACAAAGGCCTGGGTTGTTATATATCACCACCTGACCAGCTGTATTGTTCACCATTGTGCAACATATTCTGGGATAGTACCTTAAATGTTAAAGCTATGGTTTTCCCAGTAGTGATGCATGGAAGTGAGAGCTGGACCATAAAGAAGGCTGATCGCCGAAGAATTGATGCTTTTGAATTGGTGCTGCAGGAGACTCTTGAGAGTCCCATGGACTGCAAGAAGATCAGACCTATCCATTCTGAAGGAAATCAGCCCTGAGTGCTCACTGGAAGGACAGATCCTGAAGCTGAAGCTCCAATACTTTGGCCACCTCATGAGAAGAGAAGACTCCCTGGAAAAGACCCTGATGTTGGGAAAGATGGAGGGGACGACAGAGGACAAGATGGTTGGACAGTGTTCTCGAAGCTACCAACACGAGTTTGACCAAACTGCGGGAGGCAGTGGAAGACAGGAGTGCCTGACATGCCCTGGTCCATGGGGTCATGAAGAGTCGGACATGACTAAACGACTAAACAACAACAACACCTTAAACGACTAAACAACAACAACACCTTTCGCATTACATGCAAGTTCACTACCTGTGGAAAGAATACTGCTGAACTCATGGAGGCATTTTGTTACACTTGTTTGTAGAGAAAGAGATGACATGTGAGGCGTGGTCTTTTAACTGTTAAGATTTTGATCTGATATTTATGTAGGGATAGAAGAGATTAAACTTGACAAGGCGACGATTTCTGTGAAAGGAAATGTACTCTGCTACTTTGGTTGTTATGTCTCATTGATTACATAAACGTATACTCTGCTTTTCCCCTCAAAAAGGAGCTGCTCGAATCAACAGAAATAGTGTCCAAACCAAGGGAAGTAATAATAGTGCTATATTCTGCCTTGGTCAGACCACACCTGGAGTACTGTGTCCAGTTCTAGGCACCACAGTTTAAGAAAGAAATTGACAAGCTGAATCGTGTGCAGAGGAGGGCGACCAAGCCTTATCAGGAACTGTTGAGGGCATTGGGTATGTTTAGCCTGAAGAAGAAGAGACTGAGAGGAGATGCAATAGCCATCTTCAAATATCTAAAGGGCTGTCACATGGAAGACAGTGCAATCTTGTTTTCTCCTGCTCTGGAGGGTAGGACCTGAAGCAATGGCTTCAAGTTACAAGAAAGGAGATTCCAACTAAACATCAGAAATAACTTTCTGATAATAAGAGCTGTTGGATAGTGGAACGGCCTCCCTTGGGAAATGGTGGGTTCTACTTCCTGGGAGGTTTTTAAGCAGAGGTTAGATGGCCAACTGTCACGGATGCTTTGGTTGAGATTCCTGCGTTGCAGGGGGTTGGACTAGATGACCCTCGGGTTCCCTTCCAACTGTACAATTCTGTGATGCTAGGGTGCAAAATACAAAACAAACATAAAAATGTGGTCCATCGTCAAAACACATTTACCAGACTACAGCAGAATCTACCAGTCAATAAATTTAAGAAAGCAACAGCGGAAACAAAGGTTTGTTTTTTAAAAATGCCTTCAAAATGGTGGCAGAACATACACAGAAAAGAAGAGCCGGAAACCTGTTGGGGTGGGGAATTGCACGTTTAGGGCACAGCCACAGAGAGAGTCCATTTATGTATTTTTGATCCATCACATACCATTTATGCTACTGTATTGAAAGCTTGTATAGATTTGTAGGAGGAAGCAAGTTCTCAGCTATACAATCACAGCACATGTTACTATTAAGACACCCACATGTAATAAAAATAACAGCTCTAACTAAGCATGAGAACTTAATTTAAAAGGACTACACAGATAACCATATCTGTTGTGTATTAAAGCCTAGTAAAATGTTAAAATTGAGTTATGTTTTTTGGGGAAAAAATAATAATGAAGAAATTGCAACTAATAACTGCTTTTCCATAAACTATACAGGGATCTTATGGTTAAAGTGGCTATCAAATGTAGTGTGAATATGAAACAAATATATCACCTTAAGCACTCTAAATGCAACTGATATCCCAGTATGAATAGCACTTTATGGAAAGAATAAATATGTCTTGCAGCTGGGAACTAGAATAAACTGTTTCAAGGTGAAAGAGGAGCAGTATTATAAGGGCACACACAAAAGAATTTTTATACCAATGTTTTAAGAGCTGCTTTTTCCAGTCAGGGTTGTTGAAATTGCAAGTCAGGAGCAATATTACTGCTTCACTGAAAATTGTTCCAAATACTTTAGATAGCACAGGAAATGTGCTTTCACATACTTGACATTTAAATATTAATACTGATACCAAAACCTTCTGACCACAAAGAAATGCTGGAGCAGGATTTGGAAAGGAGAACTTTTTGATTAGATGAAGTAGTATCATTTTATGACAGAGTTGTCTGTATTTTTTATCGTTTTGTCACTTGAAGAAACTACAAAATACAAAGTGAAACCATGAATTTGTTTTTGCCTCCTGCACCCTCAACTGGATATGCTTCTTTTGAAAAACGATGAATAAGCAGTAATTACCCCAACCAGTATTTTTCATTTGCTGTTATCTTTAGCTTGCCACAAAGAGGTTTGTAGACTTTTCAAATACCATTTTTGAGATGGGTGTGGTTAAAAGATGCCTTCCCCGAAGACGCTGCTCTGGTTGCATTTCTCTAATGTTTTTCTTTGGGTAATGATATTGAAGAAGGGAAGGAGTGACAAGTACTTTCTTCCCTTCTATAATTTATTATTTCCTTTGCAGAATTACATGCTGCACTAAAAACAGAAATCAGAAATATTGTACAATACAATTTCCTCCTCAATTAAAATGTAGTTTTTTTAAAAAAAAAGATGGAGGGGTATTTTTGCTGCTTGGCAGCCAGCTGAAAGCTTGCTTTGGGGTGGTTTTCCTGAAATCTGGGTGCCTGTAGCCTTCAGTCATAATAATAGCATGACTATTGCCACAGCCAGTCGTGAAAGGGGAGAGGAAACATGTACTCCATTTATCCACTTGTACCCTTTTTCTCAGCTTCTCTTTGCCCCATGCATAATACCAACATAGTACACTTTGGAGTAATTGAAAAGATACTTGGTGATAATAACACAGGACTTTGCCACAAAGCCTGAGGGCAGTGTTCCAACATTTTGTTGGAAATAATGTACTTGCTGAATGGAAAACTCAGTCACGGTGTTGCGTTGCGCCAGAAGCGGTTTAGTCATGCTGGCCACATGACCTGTCCGTGGACAAACACCAGCTCCCTCGGCCTGAAGCGAGATGAGCTCCGCACCCCAAAGTCGCCTTTGACTGGACTTAATTGTCCAAGGTTCCATTACGTTTTATCTTTAGTTTCTCTCATCATAACACTCAGCTAGATGATGAGTTGCTATAATAGCAAAATTTGCTATTTTCTGTGCAAAATTTGCAATGTTCTTCCCAACCAGAATAACTTCACAAATGGTTGCGTTTCCTGGCCTATTAAAATATTTTTCGTATTTTATGAAATTTTACTTCTTGAGGCTATTACATCCCAGTCATTGAGAGGCATGCTGACAGAATTTCTACTGGACAAAGCTTTGATTCTTCATTATTGTCTTAAAAGTAGAAGATATGAATTGCTACTACAGATGTGAGTCAGAGGTAAGAGTCTAATTAGTTAGCATTTACTAATATATGCCTCTGTGGACTGCAGTGCACTAACAAGACCTTAGTCATAAAGTAGCAACTGCTAGCTTGGATTAGATAATTCATAGCCTCAGATTAAAAATCCATAAGGAGACCATTATGATGTCTGAGTCTGGCATTGTAACAGAGCATAATGCTGGATATAGAACTTGGTAGTTATTCCTATATTGTGCTTGTAATTTCCAGTTGAGTTAAAATATATGTTCCAGTACTTGATTTGGAGATCCTGAGTTGCAGATAATCCCTTGCCACCGTAGTCTAGGCAGATTGTTCTCCTGGCTAATTATTTTCTAGCATGAAGTAACGAGCTCATGGTCTCACAGAAAAATCCCATCATACTTAAAAAAAAAAACACCTTAGAAGCTGGCATATTTAATGGAGTTTGTCTCTATCATTATAGAATGTTACAGCCTCTGCTGGCTGAATGAAATTCATTCTCAAACTTACGCAGCATTGTGTGAACTCAGTGGGAGCAAGCACAGGGTTCCGTATTCATGGAACAGAACATCAGTCTTATGCAGAAGTGATCAAATTAAGAAAGAAAGCGAACAGGGCTTGTGATGGTTGGTAGTTGTAATAAATTAAAAATGGCTCTAGGTGTTTAATTTGGAGCTCACTGACACAGGTTGTCATGATGGTTCCAAAATGTGGCACAGCCAAAATGCTGTAAATTTTGGAGTGCTACTTAGTACTTCAAAAGTTTTAAGTTCTGCCATTTTCTGTGTTTGTTAATGAATGTGTTGCAGGTCCTTCCCATGTATATATATCTCTCTGTGTGTGTTATTCTTTGTTTGCAAATCTATGGTATTTTCCTAGCATTTGCTTCCCCCATCTGTGTCTATTTTTAAAACTTACAATTCAATTTTGCAGTATAGAAGACTTTCATATTCCCAATCTGTTTCTTCCCCACCCCAAGGGCTGCTTCTGCTAAAGCATTTTTTCCTGAATGCCCATATCTGATGGCTTACACAATGGAATTAAGTAAAAAAATGGGGCCTAATAGATTTTGCTTTTGTGGGGAGTGGGAGTTTACTGCTCCAGGCAGCAGATTTTTGGCTTTTGCCATACAGCTTTGTCCTGTCTCCTCAGAACTTTAAAGAACATGAAGTAAGAGCTTTTTCAGTGGTTACATCTATTCTGATACACGGAACAAGGATTTTCACATCATGATGAGAATTCTCTGTAAAAAATGTGTAATCCTAGCTAAGTAACTTCTGCATGATTATATTGTCTTCTATATCCCAAGGTAAACAACAAGATCAGTAACTTTCTAGCTAGTTATAGGGACGATTTATAAACTTGTGCATTGCAAGGTAGTATCATTTTTCTTAACAGTATGTATTGAGGTCAAATTGGTGCAAAACAGGAGTGGTTAAATGTTAGCTGAGCTGTGTGAATGTTAACGGAACTAAAGTAATACTGAAACTATTGTGGGAGTAAAATGGTGTTGGCTGGGCAGATAACAAGAGAGAAGAAAACATTTTATTGGGCTATAAATGTAAAAAAAAAGTGTTTGCAACATTGAATGAAAAGTAACCGTAGCATAATGTTGCTCAAGCTGAATTTTCAGTTTGCCCCACTCCTGCTTGCATTTGTAACTTCAGTAAAATGATAGTTCTTTATCTCTGAATGTTATCTCTGAATGTATTTGATTAAAAGTATCTTCATACTCCTATGACATTTTGTATAGTTTTGAAAGCATTTGGCATATATGTAGTAACTGAATTTTGTATTTATTATGCAGTCATGTATCACATCTCTTAAAGTCACTGAAGTATTGTGCTAGCATTATTTACAGGTTTTTTTAAAGCACTTGTTTTTCTGGATATTTGCTTTTATGCAAAAGTTTATGTTAAAATTTACAGTGGCTTCCCAGCTCTTAGAACACTGCTATTTTTTTCTCTCTAGTTAGATAAAATTGTTCAACTTTCATAAACAAACAGCTCCTTCTACTTCAGAGATGAACCAAAATGCTATCAAACCATTTTTGAGGAAGTTTATATCAGAATTTGCATTTTTACATACTTCATAGGAAATAGCCAACTATATTAAATTCAATTTTGTGTGAATGTTCCAACATATAGCCAGATCTGCCATATTGTGATTTTAGTGACAGGGAGAATGAATACACCTTAAGCTGCAATAAATCAAACAGTGCGTTGTTGCTGGATCTCATGGGCTGAAACTGAGTGTCATACTTCACAAAAATCAGCAAGGATGTTAGGGATTCCTAGGGCTTGTATTATATAAAAGCGATGATTATAAGGTGTCAAAACAGATGTATCAGTAAACAAATGACACCCAGCTCACCCTTTTTTACATATGATCCACGATCTGCAGACTCAGTGCTTACTCCCTTTCTGGTCATGGTGAGGGGTTTCATGTAGGTGACTGACTTTCATATGCTGCTTAAGTGATGAGTTGGAACAACGGCTTGCAGAGAGTTCTGGCCTGCTGAGAGGTCACCAGAGGTTCTTCTGTAGCTCTGCAACTCCTCTTCCACTTAAGGCATGCCACAGACCAAGTCTGAGGGTCTTCTGGAAATGCTGCAAGACCTTCTGTTCTTTAGCAAAGACGTTGATGGCTGGGAATAAGTGAACGATTTCAACAGTGGGTGGGATCCAACTCAGGAGTCCCTCCAGTTGAAGCGCACACAAGGATCTACGCGGGTACAACAGGGCTTTCCTCTATCTTCTGCCCCACACCCAAGAAATGGGCTCTTGAGAGGTTGGGAGAACCCTAGGGTCAGCATGTGGTGGAAGGAGAGAGAAAGAGCATTGAATTCCTCCCTGTATATTTAAAATATGCTTACCAGCTTAGGCTGGTGAGCTAGCCACCACCCTATATAGAAGCAACTGGCTTTGCCTCCGCTATTCATGCCCTGGCTACACCCAGACAAGATTAGTGTAACACACTTTTTGTGGGGACTGCCCCTAAAGATGTTCAGAAGCATCAGTTGGTACAAGATATGGCAGCCAGGATACTTATGGTGGTCAAGTGTTGGAAATGCATTACATTGATTTTACATTGCTGCACTGGTTATCTGTTCGCTTCTGGCCTCAGTTTAAAACCATTCGGAAGCAGGTTACTTGAAGAGCTGCCTATACCTGTAAGGACCTGCCCCAGGCCTTAAGATCACCCACAGAGGCCCTTTTTGCAGTCTTCACAATTAAAATCGGTCAGATTGGTAGAAACAAAAGAAATGGGCTTTTCAGCGCTGGTCCTATATCTATGGAACTCCCTCTCAAGGGAGGTACATGTGACTCCTCTGTTTTCTTTTGCTTTTCATTTTAGTCTGTTTTGGATTAAAACTATGGGTTGGATTTTTAAACTGTCATTGTTCTGTCTTTTAAATTGTAAAATTGTTTCACTGGTGCATGGGCTTAGCCGGGGGGGGGGGCAGCTGCCCCCCTGATCAAATAAAACAATAGAAATACTTAACTAACTGACCAGTCACGTCAGTTATCCCCCCCCGCACTAAGTCCTGCCCCCCCCCACAGCAAAAATCCTGGCTATACCCATGCACTGGAATGAAATAGGAATTATTTTATGCTGCTGTTTTTGGTTTAAATAATTGTTAAATGCAAGTGTTAAAATGTTTTTATGACACGGCTTGTAAGCTGCCATGGGATAACTTTTGTTTTGAAAGGTGTCATATAAATCCTTAAAATAAATACTATATAGATTTATAAAGACAGCCAATTTTAAAGTATGTTTACTGTTTCTTGGTGTCTGTTTTTATGATTCCATATATGATTGGTTGCATATAAATAGTGCATATGAATAAATGAAAAATGTATCATTGTAGCTAAATGTGCTAAAATGAATTCTGAATGCATGTGACACAGCTTTATGCAGGCAAAATGATTGAAATAGCTGGGTGATTTCCCTCCCGCCTCTCTGTGGAACAGAAAAAAAATTCCACATTTTGTAGAGATGCAAATTGAAACACATGACAGTACCTATACAGTATATAAATACAGCGCTTGAAAAGAGCTACAAAGCTGTTCTTTCGTAATAGAATCCAACGTGTTTACTAGTTTTTGAAAATGTGTGCACATCAAGTAAATCTCCAGTATTTGGGCCAGAGTGTACCAGCATTATGCAAAGGGAAGATTAACAGCACTCAGTATAAAGCTATGATCCACTTTCCTCTTGTTTCCCAGACACTATCAACCAAATCAACAAAGAACTAAACTAGTGAAGAGGTCATGTTCTTTGCTTCATTTGCATCATTATAAGGGGAATGTCTGTCATAATAGAAAATCTTACTGTGTCTAGTGAAATATCTCTCAATCATGATAGCACATGTAAGAAGATTATAGTGGGAATATAAACAGCCAGGATAGCAAGTGTGCCTCAATACAATGAAAGACAACACCAGACATTCTGCAGCTACTGACACAGTAGTTCTCTTCTAGGTCTGCTTCTGGTCATTTCAGTCTGTGCGCTCAAGTCTCTGACAACCCTCTGCTTTAAAGGTCCCAATTACCCTTAGGGACAGTCATGTGTGCATGGCCTCAAATGACGTTAATTGGGACATTGTCACTATTTCTCCTGTATCCAAGGAGAGAGGTACTTGTCATTCTGCTCATCCTTCCATTGGATGGGAATAGGATCAGTTGCCCCCAGTACTTTATATGAATTCATGGGTTCAAGAAAGAAATCAGCCCAACAGTTGCCTCTCCCTATCTTCTGGCATGAAGACTGGAAGGCAAGGAGAGGCAACAGCAAGGAATGCCAGGGGTGGGACATGTCTCAGGTGTGGGAGACTTGAACACAAGCAGAGACTGCCTTGTGATTTGTTTATTTTTAAATGTTTCTTGTTCTAAGTTGTCTTTATGGTGGTGTATTTTATTTTATCGAGTTGCTTTGAGACATTTTATTTATTATAAAGTGACAGTTAAATGTAATAAATTATAAACATTATTTTTTATTATTAATAGAGCAAGTGAACTGGTAGGGAGTCTCAAAAGAAAAAGGATAAGGAGCTTTAAAAAGGAGCCTAAAATTAATGTGCAAATAATATATGTTATAATATAATATGCTCAATGTATTTTGGTATATTGCTGCTTTCATCACTGAAAGTGAACAAGAACTATATTAAATGGAGGGCTCGATAGTAAAATAATACCATTACATAAAAATAAACACATTAAATCAATAGCTAAGCAAACTACCGTATGTACACCCCCTAATCTTAAACCAATGAAGACTTGAAAACAAGAATTCTTACTAGAATTGGTGAGAGACCACTCCCTGATTTGATATGATTTTAATGGATTTTTGTGTGTGCGTCTGTTTGCCTGTCTACAATTTTGCATTTTCTCTATTTCATAAATATATCTCTTTATTTCTCAGCAGAAAATCATTACACCCTGGTTGGATGTTTCAAGACTCAGTGGATTTTTACATCAAAGAAAAGTAGAAGACCTGTGCATTTATTAAGTAAGAATTCTTATGTTTAACTTTTTCTGTTTGTAGTTCATGACATGGAAATAAAAAAGAGCAACATGTTTGCATCTGATGTGTGCTTTATAGCTTTGAGGCCCAAAATCAAGTACACAAGAAATGCTTTATTCTGTGGCCATGTTTGCATGTCACCATAAACTGTAAACCATAGTTTTTCATGCAGGGACAAATTGCGACCACTGTGCTCCTCCCTGCAATAGCTGGGAGGAAACAAACCATGTTCCTTGGTTTAGCGTTATGTCTGAATTTGCCACTGGTTTGTTTCACTTCAGGCAAACCATTGTGATAAAACAAGATTTCATAGGTGCCATGTTAACCATGGGGTCATTTTAAGAAGTAGTTGGGCAAATACCTCCATAGAATCACTTAATCAGGTGGGATTGGTGTTTATCTGGATGTGGGGAATTTCACTTTTTTATTGTGATCAGATCATTTTCTGGTGAGATTTAGGCTTGTTGCAAAGGTGAGGTACCAGTTGGAATGGTCTGTCCTTGGAGGCAGATAGATCTGGATGAATTTCTCAGAGTCCTTCAAGGAGTTTCCACATGGCATGGCTGGTGTCCCTATTAATGCCTTGGTCACTTTGTGGATTGTGGAGGTGGCTTTGCCTAAAATGTGAAGGCCCCCTCCCTTGAAGGCTTTTCCCCCTGAAAAATTGCAAAAACTGGGAAAATGTTGGACTACGATGTGTGAAAGGATACAGAAGCTTGTTTCAATCCATGCAAACCTTCAGCTTTTAGAAGTCCTTGATAGATAAGATGGCAAATATGAAGAAGCAGGAACAGATAGCAATAGCTCAGAAAATGAGACTGATAAAATTTTATGTAGCATTCATTGAGACGCCCTTTTTCTCAGTTCTTTTTATGTCTGCTTGACAGTGTGGAGAACTGAAGGAGACATAGGATTATATTGAGCGATAATCCTACTCAGAGTAAGACCCATTGAAGTTAATAGATATAAGGAACTCATGGTTACTAATTTCAGTGGGTCTATTTTGAGTAGGACTTAGTTGATTACAGCCCATCATAATTTCCTGCTCCTTATAAAATGGCAAAATGAAAGAGATGCTAGGTTCTTTGCAGTGTAGCAGCTTGTAGCTTCATCTGTAACAAAAAGTAAAAACAGTTTGTAAATATTGACTGAAGAGATTGTATAAACATGATAATTTAATGGCAAGCCAATTTACGTATAATACATTTTATGTTCCTAAAGTAACAAAGTGACTTTTGATCTGTAAAAGATGCTAAAAAGCAATTAAGTTTTGCTTCTGTATCTGTATTTTTTAAAAACAAAATAAAACGAAAAACAATATTTTCCTGCCTGTGTCTTCAAAATTTCCAGAAATTTTATCTCTAAGCTTAGGTGATTGACATGATCACTTCCAACTGCCTGTTTCCTTAAATAGAGCTTATTCAGCTCCTTTTGTTCATGAGAGAACTAGGAGTAAGAATCTGAAGGATAACGGGTGGAATGCAAGTGTAAAACTGTGGTTCATCAAATGCTGAATTTTGAGTGCCTATGCCAAAATCCCAGCAACGTACAATAACATAATTAAAAACATGAAATACAAAGAAATGCAACATATAAAATAAATACAACATAACAAATCAACAAAGTAATGAGAGAAGCCTCTCCTCAAACACAATTCCCATTGGATTGAGCAAATCCCATAGTAGCTAATCAAATACATTAAAAGGGGAGGGGGGGGGCCTTTGCCTAGCATTGAAAGGATTGTCAAATGAGTACCAGACAGGACTCTTTGCAGAAAGCATCCTTTTCTTGCTAACCAGAGAAACTTAGGCAAATGTTAAAACTAATTTCAAAAACGGCCTGCTGCAAAAAGTGACTGCTGCTACAGCAGGCATAGGCAAACTTGGCCCTCCAGATGTTTTAGGACTACAACTCCCACCATCCCTAGCTAACAGTACCAGTGGTCAGGGATGATGGGAGTTGTAGTCCCAAAACATCTGGAGAGCCGGGTTTGCCTATGCCTGTGCTACAGGAATGGCAAATTGGAGGGCAATTTTTTAGGGCTGGGATTTGCAAATGTTTTAGAGGGGAGACTTGCTTTGGCAGCACACTGCTTTTTAGGCATTTTTGTCCTCTCAGACTTCATATATTTTCCCTGCACAATGACCATTGGAATAATGCTGCACTGCGATATAATATTATTCTGATGGGGATTCTGGGGAGGTGGGAAGGATGACAACCAACAATTTTCTCCCAGAATCCCTCATTAAAACTATTTGACATGACGCAGCAACTTTCCAAGGGGCATCAAAATGGTGAGCAACGGCAGCAACTGAGAAGCAGCTCCTGATAATCCTTTGCAGCAGCAGCAAAATGAAATTTCAGAGGATGTTAAAGATTAAAATAGATCAAGTGCTGATGTGTTCGAAACAAGTTCTCTCTCAAAATTATTGCAAGTTTTTACCCTTCTTTCCCCCCCCCCCCCCGCCATTCAGATTTTGTGTAGAACGTTAATTAAGAAAAACAATCTGTGTAGCTTTACTTTAATATGACCCAGACTGGATTACTGTGAAGTGTTTCACACTGGGTGCCTTGGAAGGCAGTTTAGTAACTTCTGTTGTGCGAAATGAGGCCCTTTTATCTAAAGGGCTGTCTGTATGACCCTGCTCACAATCGCCCACTAGTGAATTTGGCTGTATTGATCAGCAATGAGATAGGGCCTTTTGTCATGGTGAACTCTGCAGTTGGGCAACTCTTTCTGTTAATGTTTGCCTGGATCCTTCAGTTCTGGAATGCGAAAAAGGCTAGACGATTTGATTCCATTTCTTTCATGCAACTATTTGTCTGTATCCACTCAGTGCTTCATGTTCTACATGATTATATTTTCTTTTTATTCCTCTGTGTTGCTTTGTGAGGGCTTGGCCCTGAAAAGCAGCAGATAAGTTGAATAAAATAATAAACTGATAAATAAACCCTGAGTGCCAAGAGGAGTTATCATTTTTAAAAAATCTTGTCTTTGGAGCATTGATAGAGAAAAGTCACAATGTAGATGCCTTTTCGTGCCAAAAACGTTTCTGTAAACTTGTCCCACGTTCAAATATGAGAACTGTTTGGATTGGTTTATGTACTTCATGTTGTTGCTTTGTTATGATAAAAGAGAACTGTTTATTCAGAAATGAACCCTAATGTTTCACTGTTCTGAAATATGAATGGATGCAGTTGTCAGATTTTCAAGGGCTGGCTATGATACTTGCTCTCTGGACCAAAATAAATACGACGACTGCTTGTGAGATATAAAGGCAAAGTGAAAAACTTAGGGAGGGAGGAGCAGGGAGGAGCCAAGACGGCAGCTTACTGATTGAGTTGGGGTTTTTTTTTTTGCAAGCTATTGACCCATTGACTGCCAGGCAGAGCCGAACCTAAACCCAATCTGGCTGCAGCTTTTACAGGGTCTCCAGAAATAAGTGTCATTGTGTATACCATTTCTAATACGGGTGGCGCTGTGGGTTAAACCACAGAGCCTACGGCTTGCCGATCAGAAGGTTGGCGGTTCGAATCCCCGCGATGGGATGAGCTCCCGTTGCTCGGTTCCTGTTCCTGCCAACCTAGCAGTTCAAAAATGTCAAAGTGCAAGTAGATAAATAGGTACCGCTCCGGAGGAAAGGTAAACGGCATTTCCGTGCGCTGCTCTGGTTCTCCAGAAGTGGCTTAGTCATGCTGGCCACATAACCTGGAAGCTGTATGCCAGCTCCCTTGGCCAGTAAAGCGAGATGAGCGCCGCAACCCCAGAGTCGTCTGCGACTGGACCTAATGGTCAGGGGTCCCTTTACCTTTACCATATGTGATATGTTCCTGCTCAGGAGATAAAACTCCATACAGGAAAGGCTATGTATGCTGTCACCTAGAGAATACTATATAGTGTGAGTTTTGCTGCAGGTAAATAGACTGAAAAATTGGAAACAGAAACTTACATGTTTGTGAGATTGGTTGTGGAGGAGAACAAATTCTTCAGTTGCTTCAAATATAGTTGGGTCGTGCTCTTTTGTGGTTAATTATGAACCTATGCTTGCTATGCATATGAAGCAGATGCAGCAGATTGCTGATATTGTACTAGATATATTCATTTTCAACATAAAATGAATTATTTATATTACTTAGCCAGGGTATTGGTGACATAGTTGCTGTTTTCTGAGCTTATGGAGTATTTGGATTTCTTCTTCAAAACCCACTAAATTATTTTATTAGTCCCTATTTTAATTCAATTTTACTGCACGAGTCAATAGTAGCTTCACATTTATTGACAGGAATTTCTTGCTATTGTTTATCATGGATAAAGAATATGAGATTTTATTGATCCAGTAAAAATTAGGACATAAATCACTATCTCTTTACTTTTATGCTGTATGCAGATGCACTACCCCTGTGGGGTTTTTCCATTATGGAAACACTGATGAGGCAAAATGTATAGCAGAAATGTGCTCAATGCTGTGGAGGCCTGGTGCAGCAATGCTCTATATTTTCTAGAACATGCAAACAGAGGGTGGGTTTTGGAGGTTGTTCCCCCCCCCCCACTTGTTATGCAGATTGAGAAGTGGGTTTTTGACCAACCTTAATAGGGAAGCCTGCTATTATTTCATTATTCCTGGGTCTTCCTGCCACTTTTGCCTCTGCCTCCTTACTGTATTGAACATTTAGATGTTAGCAATTGTGAATGTGTTACACAGGGCTGGCCCATCCATGAGGCAAGGTGAGGTGGCTGCCTCAGGCGGCAGAATCCACAGGAGCGGCATATCCATCCTCCCAGGGAATGCTTTGGTGGCAGCAACAGCTGCAGCGTGCTTCTTGGAGACCAGATCTGCTCCCCCGCAATGTACAGCAGCCTCTTGGCCAATAGGAGGCGCTGCTGATCTCCTTCCTGGTGTTATATGGTTGAGGAAGAGAGCAAATGGTGGTCACATTTTTCTTTTATTTCTCTGCAGTGGTGCAGCATAAAAAATGCTAGTGCATTTGCAAAGCTAAGCAGGGTCTGGTATGATTTAAAATTGGATGGGGAACCCTGTGTTGAGATTTCTGCATTGCAGGGGGTTGGACTAGGTGGCCCTCGGGGTCCCTTCCATCGCTGCAATTCTATGATGTGAGGAGTTAATGGCTTCTTAGATAATCTAAACTGTGTTGTACCTAAAAGTGGAGAGTTATTTGTGTCAATGGCAAACAAGGTAAGCCAACACAAAGTGAACTTTCCAGGGTTTGAAATTATATCCTACTTCTGTATTTCTCACATTTTTTCAGCATAAGCCACTTTGCAAAACTCACTCTACCTGTTGCCTAACACGTTGCCTTCCAATCTGGCAACAGTCATTTCTTCTGTAGGTGAGTTTGCCGAAATGCTCACATTCAGCTGTAGCAAGAGTGACAAGACAAGGGACTCTGACCCTTCCTAAAACTACACACAGGTAAACATAAGAACAAAGCATAAGCTCTTCATGATTTCTCTTCTTACCAAATCTGTTTGAGAGTATGGCTAAATGGAAATTAGTCCTCATAAATCACTGCAGATCAATAAAGGTTTCCTAATGTTCAACCTATCCAGTTCTCAAAAGGAGGCTCCACAATTCCCTTCTTGCCTAGAACTTTATCCCATGGCTCCCCTGCAGTTTTATAATCTCAGACATATTGGTTCATTTCTTTGTAGTCAATGAGCATCTCTGTTGCCATTTGAGACTGTCTGGCCACAATAGTGCTTGCTGGCAGTTTTGAGTCATTGTCATGTGCTAGTTTCAGAAGTAAATGGCATGTCAAAATGAAAGTACTTGAAAAGGCAATATTTTAAAATCTACATTTGTCTGTTGACTGGAAAAAATATCTAACCAAGTGTACACACCAGAGAGTAATATGAGAAGGGAAAACAACAGAGAAAAAAGTGGGAAGAAGCAAGTGTTCTGATTCTGTAATATCTGTACTAGTATTTCTTTGTAATTTAGTTAGGCTGCTTCTGTTTTGCACTTTGAGAATGTAAGACATTACACAGAGCAACACAGCCACTCAAACAGAGCAAATCCTGTGGTGAAAGGCTGAGCAGCTGATTTTTCCAAAGGAGAGTTAAAACATCCCCATCGTGTAGACAAAAAGCCTGTGTACCTAGCCATCTTTTTCCACAACTCACTCTCTCCTCATACAAACTCTGTCTACAACAATGTGTGGCTCTTCCTTCCATCTAGCTTCAACTTGCTCATCTGAAAAACAACAACACGGTGGTGGTCTCCTGGATTTATTCTAGAAAAGTTCAGTGAGGTGAACTTTCAGCATGTTCACAGACTGTTTGGGCTAAGATACTTTAAGACCACCTGCTGCTGATTCCTCTATGATGCCTCTGATGGCAGAAAACTGGCACACAGATCACATGTAACTGGGCAGCAAGAACCAATATTGTTAGGCTGGAGGATTGTGTTCCTGTGTGTTATGGGCAGAGCCGTCTCATCCATAGAGGCCGGTGG
The DNA here is from genome assembly GCF_009819535.1 of Lacerta agilis. NCBI lineage: Eukaryota > Metazoa > Chordata > Lepidosauria > Squamata > Lacertidae > Lacerta > Lacerta agilis. The sequence goes on from NC_046318.1 coordinate 26,968,628, forward strand.
CGCGGCGCGCCAGGGCGCAGGGCACCCCAGGGGCGCCCCCGCGAGCCCACCGGCATACCGGGCTCCCCCTCCCCAACCCGCCCCGCCCCCACGGGCAGGCGGGCACTCGCGCGCCGGCAGGCGGGCGGGCTGTAAGCCGCCCGCCCTCGCCTCCCGGAGCCCCAGCTGGAGCGCTGAAGCGGCGCGGGGCTTTGCACGACCTTCCAGCACTCCAGCTGGGGCTCTGGGAGGCGAGGGCGGCCGGCTTGCAGCCCGCCCGCCCTTCCGCCGGTGCGCGAGCGCCCGCCCGCCGGAGCGCGGGCGCCCGCTCCAACGCCACGCCTCTCATCTCCGCTCGCCCACCCCCCCTCCCGAGGGGCGGCCAGCGCGGGAGGGAGGCGGGCGGAGAGGCGGCAGGCTGGGGCGCCGAGGGATTACTGCGCCAGGGCGGCCGATCCCTCTAAGACGGGCCTGGTTATGGGTAGAATCCAAATGGTGCTCATTGCTTTGGTTGCTCCAACAGGGGCTCTGCTAGTGGAAGAGGTGGAAAAGCAATTTATCTTATTCCCTCCCCCCTCCTCTGTCCCCTAGCATCCGCAGAAGAGTCTAGTCTAGCTCCATTTCTGCTAAATTGTACCTGAAGTTGCTTAAGAAACCTATACCATATCCAAAATAGCAGTGGACTCCACAGTATAACAATAAATGTGAGTGATACTGACACCCAGAGTAGCTGTACAGTGTGTCAGTAGCAACATAAATAGCTGACATGCACAAAATATATTCTTCCCTTTGTTATGCCTGCACTTTTTTGCTGATATATATCAAATCTTACTAGAATGCTTCAGATGACTATTGCTATAAATAGATTTTTCAAAAGAAATTGATTATATGTGTTTGAAATTATGTACTAATTGATTTCCAGAGAAGCCAAGACACTTTAAATTAATTGGTTTTACAGAATACTATACGATCTGTATGCTTCTCATGCATTTCAGTTTTGTAATAAACAAACTCTTGAGAATTTGTGAAGTATTGATTTTGTTTCTGCCCGACTTCTGTTGGGCAATCACTTATATTAAATAGCCAGTTGTTAGTCTGCTGTGTGGCTGCCTAATATTTAATGATTTTCTCTTAGATGGCTAGCACTCTGTGATCATTGAACTTTTTTGTGGGTCCCCTCCTTAGGATTTTTATCTAATTTCTTTTCCTAATATAAATCTCAGGGTTACCTCAGGTTGTCTTAATACCTTCCTATTGCATGTGGGTATTGCTTGCTTTAGCCTCGTTTGTGCACACAAATATTAGAATCTGAAATAGAGAGAATGATAATCAAAGTATACTTAAAAGAGCAGCAGAGATGAAATAGAATCAGATCACTTGGGTAAACCATGACCACTGTTAAAAGCTCAGGCAAATAGCTTTGTGTGCCATCTTAGAAGGTGTGCACATGCTAGATTCAATATTCTGGGAACAGAGTTCTGCAGGTTATGTGTCACCACTGAAAAGGCCTCTTCCTGGTGACTTTCCACCTAATTTCTCAAGGTAGGGGCACCATTAGAAGGGTCTTTGTAGAATATCTGAATATTTCTTCATATGGGAGAAGAAAGTCCTTTCAGATTCCATGAACCCAAATCGTTGAAGGCTTTATGGATTGAAAGCTAGTGCTTTGAATTGTGCCGAGAAACTGGAAGCCACTGAAGTTCTTTAAATTTTAGGAAATGTGGCAGTTTTTGCTGACTACCTGACTATGGTATTTTGGTTCACTTGAAGTTTCCAGACACTTCTTAGATTAACATATTAGAGAAATCACATTTTCCAAAGCATGGATGGCTGTGGCGAGATCATCTAATATAGATTTTACTTAGTTATGTCAGTTGAATAGTTCTGTTTGCCTTTTAGAAATACATAGAGTTTTGTCTATAGGCATAATTGTTTGGGTTTTTTTGTAGTTGTGAAACTTTTCTTTCCTTATAAACCTACCTGCAGAGAATCTTCCCTGAGCTAGTAAAATATATTCCAGTTTATCTTTTGCAGAAAAGGGACACTACACATAGCAGAAAAAGACGGGTTACTGCTAGGAGACCACATCTTTTTCTGTTAAGGCTTGAAAGTCATTCATGTGTGCTTCAAAACACACAGTCTTCAAAGTGTGAAAAGAAACTAGCCAGGGCTGAGATGCGGTAATCTTTCAGCAAGAATATCAACTTCTTCATCACTCTCTCAGATTGCGAATTTAATGCTCCCCTGTTCACAGAAATGGAGGGAGATATATAGATATACTCAAGGGAACCTTGATAGATACATAACGTTCGGAGCATCAATAAGCTATCCAGAAGTAACTCAATGAGGACAAGATACTGTGGAGAAAGAGTGAATTGGTCTGACTGACTCCTTTTAAAGTTTTATCGTATTCTGGAGGAGGGTATGTATGTCTGTGCTCGGGGCATAGTGAGAGTTTCCAGCGCCCAGGGCCAACTGGCCCTGGGCGCTGGAAACTCAGGGGGGGGGTGTAGGCATGCAGATTCGGGGGGGGGGGGTGTAGGCATGCAGATTCAGCTGCCCAACTGCATCCGTGTCACTCGGGAGATTGCAGGAGCAGAGATAAGGAGCCATTTCATTGTGTGGAGAGGACATTTCCTGGCTTGCATGGAGAAGCTGTTTTCAACAGAGCCCAGCAACAGAAGTGCACAGCTGTATTGAGGCAGCACTGGGTGTTGAAATTTTGTGCCCCTAACAATGTTGTGCCTGGGGCGATTGCCCCTGTGCCCCCTACGCTAAGCCACTTTTCCGGCTGGCTAGACCGTAAACAGGAGCACCAGTAAGGGATGATACAATGCTATTTGTTGTTGCACACACCCCTTGTTGCTATTCACTTTGCAGCAGTGAACTAGATATTGGAAACAAGTTCTGTGGATCACTTGTAGTTGGAACATGGGAACAGCTCAGATCATTGGCCTATCTAGCTCAATATTGTTTACACTGACAGCTCTCTAGGCTTCGAGCAGGACTCTTTCACAGCCGTACCCGAAGATGTCAGGGATTGAACCCCAGAGCTTCTGCATGCAAGGCATATTCTCTACCACTGACCTACAACACTTCTCCAGTTCTTGGTTTAAGTTAATTCTTGAGCTCTCGTATTTATCTCTTTCGAGAAATATAAAATAAATGTTGTGACATAGGCATACTTCTTGATTTCATGCTATATTTCCCATCCATTGTTGAGGAGCCGGAGAATACAAAGCAAAAAATACTAAGCACTTTTGTACTACTAGTCTTCACATGCTTATGATGAGAGCATATATTAAGAAATCCCATGTTCCCCATTCCACCCAAAGGGGTGGCCTGATGTAATGCATATGGCCAACAAGTTACAAGGTTTGCATAGTAATTTGTTAGTGCTGTTGATTCTGTTAAAAGTAATTTCCCCCCTGTAGGGCAGGGTGAGGTGCAGCAGTAGTTTTAGCCCATTAAATTTGCTAAAGAAGCCACACTGTGAATTGGTGAAGTAGAAGTTTCCCCAGAGCCAAGACATAAAAAGGAAGTTACCAGCCGGCAGTCAAGATTCAAAAAGATAGGCAGTGACAAATATTATATTTGTTTTCATAAAAATTAGCACCTTCCTGTCCTAATGTGTGCAACGTCCTTAGAAATGCATACTCCCTTTCTAGAGACTTGATTTGGGGCATTTGTTATGTTCAGTATAAGCTCCTAGGCATATCCCCACTGTTCTAGTGGATTTGGCTGTGATGCTTCATTTTGCTTTGTGCACTCCCTTGTTGTCACTATTTCCATAAAACTGCATTTTGACAAACAAGAACCATATGTAAGGAAGCGAAAGTACAACTTTTCTCAGCCTTTCAGTTTGTTAATCTGTTAGAACAAATCTGTTGCTTTTTCACAGTGTGTTAAGCCCTGCAGCTCCTTTTCCTGAGCACACCTGCCAACATTTTAATCTATAAATAAGGAGGCTTGTGGAAGAAAAATAAGACACGCCTTCTAACTCCATTGAAATCTTTTTGGAAGAGAGAGCTTATTTTGGCAAAGATGATGAAGAATTATTATTATCATTAAAGCTGAAGTCTAGAGGTTGCCCCTCCTAAACGGGAAAGGTTGACATGAGCACAGGCCAAAAACTGTTTCACTTTCTTTAACAAACTGATGTTGCTGCACCTGTCTGAAAAGCTAACCTGGAGGAAAATTACACAAATCAACCTTATTCCCCCCAAATTAACTTTTTGCTGCTGCCCTTCTTGAGATTTTGAACTGCAGTAGATCCAGCAGCCTCACAGTATTAATGTACCTGCGTGTTTTAAAAATTATTTCATCTCCAGTTAGTCTTCAGGCCTAGTTAATGGCATGATGCTTCCAATCTTTCAACCATGGCTTTGAGATTGGGAGTGGAATGTGGGCTGATGGGCTCCCTTACCCTTCTTTCCTCTCCTTCCCATGTGAATTTCCTCCTTTCATTGTCAGCATTAACCAGGCTGTAACTTTATGGGGCGAAGTCAGAGTGAAGAGAAGATGCATTTCTTTCCATGCTTAGTAAACAGAGGCTTATCAGAGGACACGGATGGCGCTGTGGTCTAAACCACTGAGCCTCTTGGGCTTGCTGATCAGAAGGTTGGCGGTTCGAATCCCTGCAACGGGGTGAGCTCCCGTTGCTCTGTCCCAGCTCTTGCCAACCTAGCAGTTCGAAAGCACGCCAGTGCAAGTAGATAAATAGGTACCACTGTGGCAGGAAGGTAAATGGCATTTCCATGTGCTCTGGCACTTGTCACGGTCCTCCGTGTGCCAGTAGCAGTGTAGTCATGCTGGCCACATGACCCGGAAAGCGAGATGAGCGCCACAACCTCATAGTTGCCTTTGACTGGACTTAACCGTCCAGGGGTCCTTTACCTTTACTTTTACCTTTATCAGAGGTTGGTAGACAGGCTGCTATTAAAAACTATTCTACTTTTAGAAGACATCTGAAAGCAGCCCTGTATAGGGAAGTTTTTAATGTTTGATGTATTATTGTGTTTTAATTTGTTGGAAGCTGTCCAGAGTGGCTGGAGTTACCCATCAGATGGGTGGCATATAAATAACAGCAGCAGCAGCAGCAGCAGCAGCAGCAGCAGCAACAACAACAACAACAACAACAACAACAACAACAACAACCAGAAAGAACCACAAGTTCAAATTGTAAGCTCTTTTTGCAAACAATATTGATGGTTAAGGTGTTTCTATTCCAGCAGCAAAAATTGGACTAAAGTAGGCGGGGGGGGGGGAGGCATGATTTGAAGAGTAATAAAACATCTAGATGTTTATGATAAATACAGATTTTTATTATAAGAACTGGAGTTTTGAGTCTCATAGAGCCAGATAATCAGCACAATATCCTTGTAGATTAGAACCAGACTCGTTTCTCTGAATTTTCCTGGTACTATGGACCATTCATGAAAAACGCTAGCGCTTATCTATCAGCCTTTATTGAATATAGTTTCTCTAAACAGAAGAAATAGGAGCTGCCTTTTGTCATGAACATCATTGAAATGGTTAATGTATTTTAAGTATTTTTCTGCAAAAGGATTTACTCACTCCCACTGGTGAATTTGTTTGCTTGGAGTTATTTTTCTCCAGACTGTGCTAGGAAAGACTTATCAGTTCAGTATAAAGACGTGAAAGTAAATTGAGAAGGCTTCTGCTGACAATGTAACTTATTCTCAATAAAGTACCACAAAAATGGAAACAAGTGTTCTAGCAATTGAGGTTCTGAGAAACTACACATCTCATTTTATGTTGAATTTTGAAGAGATGTTCACAGACAATGATTCGTTTAAAAAATATATGGCCACAATGACTCCAGTGTTTGTATGTTGCTCCAACAATAAAAGCAACACATTCTCAGCAAGGCTTCCTGCTTACCAGCTTTTCAACTTAAGGATATGCTGCTGTCCATATCCTCCTCTCCTCTCCCCCTGCCCCAATCCCACCTGCCTCAGATTTTAATAATATATGTACAGTATACATCAAGGAAGTAGCCATTTGAGTAAATTTAGTCTTCTTCATTGGAAATAACATGCATTAGAGTTGCGATATTTTGATGTTCTGATTAGGGAAACAAGGGCAGAGTGTGGTGATTTCCTGTGTAAATGGAAAAGAGACGACCCAAACTAGCCCTTAACTTGTCTTAGGGACTTTGGCTTTCTAGAGCTGAGCAACTTTGCAGAGGCCTTTGTAAGGTCAGATGCAGGAGCCCAAGGTATCCGTTTCTAGTATGTAGTGTGACCTTCATGTCTATTTCCTTTATCCAGAAACAGGGCAATCATCAGTCCATTTTACTGCTCCCACCATCTCTTGCTTGTGGTGTGGAAATCCAGCCACAATTCATTTGTTGTCTGTAGGAAGTATTTTCATTAAAATTATATTTAATTGTGTTGTTTCCTCAAAGAATTCTTGAAGAGGTTCTATACTAGTGCAGCATGTTGCATTCCTCTGAGAAGATAATCTCTCTTTTGTCTTTTGATGCCTGTAAATAAGATGGATGGATTGGCCAGAGTAGCTAATGCAGTCAGTGCTTAAGGTTCTTGCCAGACATTTTTCACAAAGCAGTACCGTTTGCTTTACTAAATGTCATGTGTCTTATGTAAGCATTCTTCAGGAAGCAACATTAGCACAGGGGGTAAAAGTAAAAAATGTTCAAGGCTGTAGAAGAGGGTTGGTTCCCCCCCCCCCCAATTGTATTGTCACACAGTGAAAATGTTTGAGTCCAAGCTGTGGTAGATGAGAAGAGTATCAATCCAGCTTTCCTTTCCTTAGATCTTCTGCCACCTTCTGAGGTAATGATTTTCATTCAGAGCCAACTGTTCTATTGACATCCAAACCCGAGGAAGTGGGGCATAGGTTGTCTATGTGAAAGGCATTGCCAGTGGGTTTGGAAGGAGAGGCCGCCATGTAAAGAGAACATGTCCGAGAATGTTGTTCTAATGTGATTAATGGAAGAGGATGGCAATGAACAGTGACTGTTTTTCATATGATGAAAGTCCAGATGAATACAATTTAAAATTAAATAACCATCCCTCCATCCTTCTTTATGCAAGCCTTTAAAAACTGTAGCTTGATATCTTGTAGGAAAATGTATGTTTCCAAGCCTCTTTTATGCTTCTTAGGTTTGTCCCTGGGAGTAAACAGTGATACCACCCATAGTATAAGACCTGAATGAAATGTACCCTAATCATCACCATCTATTTTGCAGTGGTAGCACTGTTCCTACACATCAACTTTCTTTCTTTTTTTAACCCAAAAGTCCCCTTGCTACAATGCTACATGATAATTCAGCATCAAGGTAAGGGGGCTTTTGGGTAAGAGAAATGGCTGCCACAGTAGCCACCTGCCCATTTTATGAGGGAAGAGATACTAGCTCTTAACATGGGGAGATTGCTGTGACTTAATGTTACGAAATGCATGTTTCACCATATAAGTCATTACCCATACTTCAACGAACCAGAAATCAAGAGGTGGTGGAATGGATTTTTTTCCCATTTCTGGCAGATCAGCATGTCAACTGCCACTAATAGCTTTGTGTTAATTTTTATACTAGGTGAATTGACTTTTTTTTGTACCAGGAGTAAGATGGAGTGTATCCCCAGAAGTGGTTTAGCAGATAATATCACAGCAACTCATCTATGTGAGTTTGTTGAGATTATACATGACATTTACTGCAACATTGGTTTCTCTGGATCAGGAACTGCTGTTTTTAGAGAAGCCATCAAGAAACATGTACAATTCAGGCCATTATATTTTATAAACATAAATTGTCAATCTAAGACAAAAATGCAACGTGTGTAACTATTTGAAAATGAAAACCAGGTTGTCATGTGACAGGTCAGCTTTTTCTCCACTATTCTTGAGAAGTTTAACTCTGTCTCAATCATATTCTATTTCCTACAATTGTCCTTGACCAATGCAAGTGTTGTTTTACTGTATTGATACAAAAAGCATCAATAATACTGCTTATACAGTATCACGGCTTGCTGTTGTTTTCAGAATTAGATTGGTTCATACCTGAATTGTTTGTGAAGTAGTGAGAACAATTGAAGCACACTATATAAATTCTCCTTCTCCTATCTTCTAGAGACCAGTTTGTAGCGTTTCAGCTGTGTGGCATTAAAATGCTGTAATTAACTCTTGGAATGGCAACCCAGACTTTTTTTAAAAAACCCATAAATATGTATTAACAAGCCCGAACCTTTGATAGGTTTTCAGCACAGAGGACCTTGCCACCATAGTCTGTAGTATGTAAATACTCAAATGAAGCTAATACATTGATCTGCTCATGTGTATGTTTGTGCACACATGACTTTAACATTCTGTGGACAGATCCGTCCTGTGCAAAAGCAGATATATGCTTTTGGAGATTTGCATAGATAGGGTGAAAAGGGTTATACTGGATGTATATACAGTATACACACACACACACACCGTATTTACTCAAATCTAATATTCACCTTTTTCGGCCAAATTACGTTGCGAAAATTAAGGTGCTCATTAGATTTGATGGCACATTTACATTCGCCAGCAAATATGGTACTTCTTTGGTTTTAAGGTTCTGAAAACTGAGGTGCGCATTAGATTTGATGGCACATTAGACTCGAGTAAATATGGTATGTACGTGTATATGTATTGGGTTGTCCTTGTTTTTATTTTGATTATGTATTTTGTGTTTTTATATTGTGATTTTATCCTGCAGGCATAGGGCAGTATACAAATTTTAAAAATAACACTTCAGAAAGCTTTTTTTAAATATTTGATTGTCCTGTTTCTGGCAACTAGAAATAACTTTCTTCCTCTTAATCCCCATCCAGAGCTTCTAGGATTCTCTTGAGTTTCCTTAAGAATATTGTGTGTGCTTGTGTATGTAAACTAGTTTCTTGCAGCTCTTCTATACCACCAGTGTCTGTTTTCTTCTTCTTCTGTGTACTTTACTCTTGGGAATAAGTCCAGTATCTGACTTTATTGTTGCTAGTAAGTTTCCCTAGCAGCAGCCCTGTGAAGTATTCACCTCTCTTCAGTTAAAGAGCTGTCTTTCTTCATTGCTAGTGAAACAGACTCCTCTTATACATTTTCTCTCTGTTGTGGTTTGACAACCAAAAGCATTGCTGTAGAACCTGGTTTGCATACTTACTCATCTTCTCTTAGTCCTTTGAAATTGGTATGCTTGATGTTCACAGCTTCACCCAAGACAGTGTTAAGTGTTTTCTTTTAACTAGTTTTAATTTACCTTCTGATTTTTCAGTATCCAAGGTGATTGCGTGTGTTCTCTCTCTCTCTCTCTCTCTCTGTGACACACACACACTCACTTTATTTGCTTTGTAGATCTTTATTTTGCTACAGTTCATGGCTTCCATGCATTGTGCAAAAGTTCCTAAGTTAGGTAGCTTTTTAAAAATCTTAAAACATTTTTCTTAATAGTCGAAGCATTAATTACTAAACTGTGAGTAGTGTGCTGCACATGATGCTTCCTGATGTCAGAGAAATGAAAGGATTCATCTCGTTAAATTGTAAAGCTTGAATGGAGAAACGGGGCAAAAAGCAATTATGCCCCCACTCTTAGCTAGCCATATTCTCTATTACAGACAGGGTGCCAATCAGTTGTGTGTGTATGTGCAGTTCCAAAGGTCCTAGCAGTAATGTGGGGAGCACAGGTTGTGTTACATCTCTCACAGGAAACTCAATGCATCACTTGACTGGTTTCTTTTAGCTGTTAAGTGCCATGCTTGTAACCCATATTTTGAACCTGCTCGTAGGTTGCCCAATGTAGATTCAGGCTGATGATCAGCTCTTAAATCCCTGATCATGTGGCCATCTTGGGAGTTCTTGCCCCCAGCATTCCTGTGCATGCTCTGTATCACCCATGATAGATATCTGAAACAATTCTTTCCCTTCTTCTGTAATGGAGGAGCTGGCTCCTAACTTGGTTTGGTGCTGTAGAGTAAGGGTAGCCAACATGGTAAGGGTAGAGTAAGGGTAGCCACATGTTGTTGGACTACAACTCCCATCAGCCCCAGCAAGCATAGCCAGTAGTCGGGGATGATAGTGCTTGTAGTCCAGTAATGCTGGGCTTCAGTTGTGTGGACTGGTCCTTGAATTTTGTTTCATTTTTCAAGTAAGGAAACCTGCTCCTGTGCCTTTTATGTAAATACTGTGTCCTTACACAGATACATATACTGTACTTGGAATTAGGTTCCTTATTCCCTAGTATACTTTTTGTGAATTCAACATGAACATATGTGTGATATATGTATATTGGCACTTGGTCTATATAGGAACTACTTTCTAGTAGTCTTCAAAGCCTTGTTGATATGCTCTTGGGCAAAGTGCTTACTCCACACAAGTTATACAAGTCAGAAACTTTGAGAAACTGAGACTGTATACCCTGTGTGCATCTTGATTTGCATCAGCTTCTGAAACTTAACATAGAGTACATCTTTGTATTGCTTATAAAGTGAACTGTGTGCACGCATCAGAAAAAGTGTGTGAGCTTTACTAATAAGCAATAATATTCAGTGTTTGATTTTTCTTTCTTGGAACTCTTGTGTGTGTGTTGATTTGATTTGTGTGCATAAATGCTAGTTTACTTGAGTACTGTACCTTTCTGTTGTGTGGCTATTAGTTTATCACAAATTATGTTAGTCATAAATGTAAGTATTGCATATGCATTCCAAGTGCTTCCTCAGAAGTAAATCCTATTGAGTAGTTCCTAGAATGTGTGCTAAGAATTGCAGTTGTAGTTTTTTATTAGTGATTTTTGGTCTGTGGGGTTGGCCTACAGTTATCTTGCAGAATATCTTGTTATCATTGATTAAGTGTCTCTGAGTCTTTTATATTTAACATAGCAGTTGGGTTCCATCCAGTGTTCCATAGTTTTCTATCAGGTGCTGATTGTATAATTTTTTTAAACAGCAACAGAGGCAATTTCACACATTGGGTATGGAAATGCATGATTTGTGTTTTTAAAGTGGCAGTTCTATCTTAGGTTATTATTAACATACTTTAAGCAAGGGTATAGCAGAAACCATACTTTTAATTATATGCAATAATTAAGCAATGAACTTTACTGTTCATTACTGTCTCTCTGTAGTGTATTCCACTTCATAATAAGTCTGAAATTTCAACCAGGGTGTTTGGTATCATCACAGACTGAAGATGGAATTACAACTTTAATTTAGGTAATTTAATTCAAGTACCTTCTTGCTGCTTGAAATCCTGGAAGTGATGATGACAATTGTGGGTATGTTGCAATGCTTTTATTTTGGAACCCTTCATCTTCCCATTCTTTGAAGCTGAGCCGTTCAATTAAATATCTAGGTAAAAATGCCTTTTGTTGTGGCCTTGTATAGATCTCTTTCACATGATCAAATTTTGCTTTATTAAGCCAGGATGTGCAAGAGTTTTATGTACCCACACACAACCACCTCTTTCTTGTGTGAGTGGGCTAACAGACTGGGAAGCCACACTTAACCATAGTCTCATGTTACAAACTGGGAATTATGCTTCACAGCTTCCAAACAAAGCAGGAGTCATAAGCCAACTTTAAACCATGGCTTCATGCCCTGGCTTGTTTGGAAGCCATTGCCCATAGTTTTCTGGTTACATCCAATGAGAAGTAATGGTTAACTGTGACTCCATGACTTGGCTCATCACTTGTATGAAGTGTAGGCTGATTGTGTTTCCAAAAGTTAATGCACCATAAATAATAATTTTGTATTGGTATATATGTCACTGCTTTTCTAAAAGATGTTAGTGTTTTTTGGTTGCTATTATTGTTTCAGAAACCTTGTCTATATGTAGCCACAAACCCTGAGAAGATTGTGGGATTTCCCCCACCTCCCTGAGTTTCTGATAGTCATCTGGCCTTGTGCTCATTTGATGAAGAGAACCTTGGCCACATGAGCTCTGGCATCTCTGGAGGTGGGGGAAAACCCTGTATTCCAATTTCAGTGTTGGTGGTCACGCAAAAGGTGCTGGTTGCTGTAGTTTGAAAAACAGCATTGTTTGGAGCATTCTGCTAACTTTAGATTAAATATACCGTTGCAGAAGCTGTTGTCACAATACATATCTTAAAATTGTGACTTAATTGGGATTTGAGTAATGTAAATAATATTTTTGCTGCTTTTCTTCTGGTGGACAAATTGAAGACTTAGGTGTGTCTAATATTTTTGCTACTGTTTTTTAAGAAAAGGAATGGTGGTGTCATATTAACAAGAAGAGATAGGGAACACCTTTAGAAAATTATTTTACAGGTTGTAGCATTGCAATGTGAAAATCTGTAAACTTTGCAGGAGGGGGAGCAGCTTCAGGAATGGTTCACGTTTATATATTTGATTGTGATAACCTGGTATTGCTAACAGATTTCCAAAAGATTTTACCGAAAAAAAACACATAAATATAAATATAAATACGGGGTCCATTCATTGTGTTTCCAAAGTTCAAGAAGAATTGCAGAGGCAAACTTCCACCCTACTTCCCCAATTCCAATATGAAGGTGGCAGAGTTTGATGCTGTAAGCACTGAACTATGGCAAGGTTTGCAGTTCATCTTGTCTTACTACTTTCCAGACCTCTACATAATTCAGTAGAAGTTTAGCGATTAAACAGCTTCATAAACCACCTTTTAGGGCCATGCCCTCACAAGCAGCATACACTGATACGGAGATGATTTATACCATCTGATGGGCACACTTCATCATGAAACAGCATCTAGACTTTGTAGGCCTGATAAAGCCTTTTGATTTCCAAATTAAGGAGCAGCTCAGAATTTTGTAGCTGAAAACATATTAAGGAAAGGCAGCCTTTAAGAGAGGTGTTTTTAAGGGCCACTTGAAAGCCTGCACTGAAGTGGCGAAGTGTAATTCATTCAGGAGGGAGTTCTGTAAGTGTGAAGGCCCCATTGCTTGTGCCCAGCAATCTTGATGGTGAGCACATGAGCTGGACCTCTGCAGCTGTTCTGATGAGTGGGCAGGGTCATGTCCTGCCCATCTCAGGATCTTGGAGAACGGTATGAGGAAAATCTCCTTCTACTGCTGAGGTTTAACATCCCATGGTTTTCCAAGCATATCCAAGGCCTAGTAGGAAGTCTAGAAGATCCTGAGAGATCTTGCATTTGTGAATTCCTGAAATTGTTTCTATGCAAAATATGGATAATGCACATATGTATATAAATAAAACTCTATTTTAGTCTTCCTCTTCATTGAATGTGATCATATCTCTTGTATGTCGGCTGTGGACACCAGACTAATAGATTCCCTATCCCCCTAACACAGTGGTTCACAAAGGAGTATAGTGTGCCACACTGGTGTGGCAGGAGAGGGCATTCCTAGTTGTGATACAGAATCACCATTCAAACTGTGTGCTGGAGAAGACTCCTTTGTAATTATATTTTGGGAATGATACATGTTCTTATGTAGCTGCATTGTTTTACATTTTCTGGGTGTCCCATGACCATATTATAAAGCAGTTGTATTCTATGTTATAAATCAAACACTGCAGGAAGTTGTTTCTTTTTGTTTTCCAATGTATTTATTATAAATAAAAAGATAGGTAGATAGATAGATAATAAAGATTTTAAAATGGTGTGGCACAAGCAAAAAGTTTGAGAACCACTGCCCTAACCCAACCTGGAAGATATACTTCTTAATATCAGTTCTGTGAAGACTGACTGTGATTACTTAGTGGTGCAAGGTACTCTACCTAATGTTATAAAATCGCTTTTATTCCACGACTGACATGTGGCTTTGCAAACCGTTCCTTATGTTAATAAAGTACATTTCATTCCTTTTTAAAGACAGGACACTTACAATTTAAGATGTTCCAGGGGAAGGTGGAATCGGAGGTGCATCCCACGTGGTTAGTGTCTCTCAGTACCAATTTTCGTAAGCTTGCTCCTTTCACTCTGCACAGCTTAAAGGGTAGAAGAGCAGGATTGGGTTCCCAAAATTCTCATTCAGTCCCAAAGCCATTGCAGAAACTAGGTGCTTACCAAGGGCAGCTAAGTTCAAGGCTGTGGTTAGAAGTTGAAGAGGGAGTGAAAAATATGTTCTGGTTTCCTTTACCTTTCTGTGTCATGAGTTTACATAATGTCTAATGCTGGCCTTTGGGGCATCTGGCTCAAATTAAACACATAATATTATCAATGTGGTCCATAGCTTCTGCCTGACATGACTGACATACAAAAATCTTCTGCCCAACATTTAAAAAGTTTTCATGCAACTGGAATGCATATCTTCCTTAAAAAAACACACCATACAAATTCAATATGCCCTGCAACACAGCTCAACTTTGGAAGTCATGTTCTTGCCCTCTCACAAGGAAGTCTCAACATCTATCAGTAGCCACATACATAATAATGTATGTTTCTCAGTAATAAAACTATGGTGTTCTGCCTGTGTTTAAATCCTTTCCCTTAAATTGCTTATGAGATCTGGTTTGGAGAATGGGACCAATGTTAAAAACCATGAACTAAAAGTCAGCAGCTGCCACTAAAGAAAAGGAGCAGTTGGTGGGTAAGAAATCCACTGATCTCCTTTTCTTTCTTTTAAAATAATTACTTATGGATAAGCCCCTTCCTACCACTTGGCTATGTTTGCTGCAGGTATATTCTGTGAACATTTGAAGTTATGTAATTGCAGCTTACCGTCACATTAAAAAATGACTAATGACATAATTTGTGTTTTCAAAATACATAAACAGCTCAGCATGAGAGGGTGATATTTTCAGGAGACAAGGGTGAAGTGCTAGGGTGGAAGGTGGAGATGGCTGATATTTCTCTTTAATGAGCTGTGGCTTACATATCCCTTTGAATAATGTATATTGTTTGCTTATGTTCTTCCATATACATGAGCTGTTTCACACCAAGATCTAGCCGTAATTGGGAGCTACGGTAGTCTTGTATAACAAGATGTTTCATGTATTTTAAATAGCTGTCGTTGTTGAAAGAAATGACTGTTGGACCTTAAGCTAGCCTTGGGGGTATATAGCCAATTCTGACAGAACAGCTTCCTCTTCAGGACTGCTGCCAAACTTAGTACTGTCTTCCCGACTTCCGGCGGCTGGCGCCATTATGGACGGTCCTGGGTTGCTTCGGCTGCGAAGCACCCAGTTCATTCCGGGGGTTAGGAGCCCTGCAGCCGCATAGCGGGGCTTCGGTGGGGGCACGGGAAGAGCGTCCCGTGCCCTGGGCTCCCCGGCTGTGCCCGTTGCGCTCCGAACCCTTCCCCCGCTCCCCCTGTAAAGGGGGAGTGGGGGTGAAGGGACCACGGAGCCGGGCTCTAGGGGAAATGCCCCAACCGGGATGTTTACATGCGGCGGCAAAGTCCGTGATGAGCGTCTCTGTTCTACCTGTCATTAAGGAGTTGCTAAGAAACCAGAAGCTGTGAGTAATTAACTGACTCTTTGTATTCCGGGAAAGCTCTGGGATTAAGAAGAAGAAAGGCAGCCCGCCTCGCTCCCTTCGGGTGGTGAAAGAAATTAACTCTTTAAGTGACTGCTGTTACAACAATCAATAGAAAGTATTTGGAATTTGAGAACTGAGTCTGTTGAGATCTCCTTTTGGGGGTTAACTGAGGAAAAAATATCTCCATTTGAAGTTTTGATCTTTATACTCCGGGATCGGAAGAAATGGCGGCGATTTGGACTTGCGTAGGAAAAAATTGAGACAAAGGAAGGAAAAGACAGGAAACGCAACTTGATACCCACCTCCCCCCCGAAGATGTTGGGCTTCGTGCTTACGTTGGCATTGAGGGACTGGGAGGAGGAGGAAAAACTCACTGTCTTTCAACTGGAACTGCTTGATCGAAAACTACAAGTCTTGAGTGGAATTGTAAATGGAAAGAATATGTTTTCCACAGAGGAGGCTTTTCGAAAGTTTTATTCAATGGAAACAGACTTCTGCAAAGAGTTGGAAGATGTGTTGGAACGATGGTTGGAGATGGCTGAGCAAATCCGAATGGAACAGGGACTGATTTCAGGGGGTGGCAGTAGCCCTGGAACGGAAAGATTTTTAATATCCAGACTCCGAGGTGGCAGCTCGGGGTCGAGGGACATAGAATTAAGATTTCTACAGGAAGAAGAAGCATGGCACAAAGGCACGGAGAAACTCAGAATGGAGAGGACGAACATCTTGGAGCTCGATGCAGGGTTTGTTGTGGTTGCAACCTGGATCTGTGGATATTTAGAAGAATATAATTGGAGATCTGGTTCTGGTGAAGGACAGGAGAAGATAATGGACAGAAGGGGAGTGGGTTGAACTAATTAATGTATAATATAGATGGTCTGCCATGGTATCCGAAATCGGAGTGTGAAGTTTGTTAATTATAAGTCTATGTTAAATAAGTAAGGAGATATTGAGCCTAAGTTAAAAGCAGCATGATAAATGATAGAAGAAATAAGTTTAGCTGTAAGAATATTTGGTTAAGTTTTAGGTTATAATGCAAAGAATAAGACAAAGGTGTTTTTTCTTTTTTAAGTAAAGTTAAATTTTCATAGAGAAAAGCTGTTAAGGAAATAGTGTATTGTTTTAAAACCGAAGGTGTACAGGCGGGGGAAGTCAAACGTCAAGATTTGGAACTAGGATTTTTTTTTTTTAATAAGGTATACAGATAAGAAGAAGAATCCTGACATTATGTGTATTTGTATTTGTTTTGATATTTGTAGGTGTGGGTTGGGTTTGTGTTATTTTGTGAAAATGTCAATAAATTCTGATAAAAAAAAAAAAAACAAACTTAGTACTGTCTTCCCAAGGCAGTAACCCAGGAAGCAGTTCTGGAACTTCCCTCTCCTCTCGTACCCCTCTCCAAATCCATAATGGGTGGTGAGATCTGAGGCACAAACAAAAACCATTCTGCTAACAGAACAACCGCATTGGATACCACCCATGGGAACTAGATATCCATGTTGATTTAAAGTCTGGTGTACTTCCCAGGTGTGTTTCAGTGGGTTTACTGAGTTCACTTCTTTGTCATTCCTTCTTCCTTAAAAATGGAATTCTTCCTCCCATGTGCCAGGTGACACATTTTTGTTCCATCAGTTGAGTCACTGGATTGCAGGGCTCACTGTCATGAATATTGTGGTACTAAATTAAATAATGGTGTGGAAGTGGGAATGCAAATGAAAAGAGGAAAATACTACAATATACACAATGTCAGTAGTGGACACTGTGATCTGGTTTTGCCTCTGCAGGAAGTTTTTGGTGTTTTTAAAGTGGGGAAGCATTCATCAATGCAGTCCCCACCCCATTTTTATTACATCATATTCCCTTTTTGTAGACCGAGGCACATTGAAAGTTACAGAAGAAGTTGCTAATTGTCTGTTACGAGTAGTTTATTGACTGTGGAATATTTATCATTTATATCATTTGACAAGTATGTATAAGTCAACATGACCTTTAACTGCATCAGTTGTTTTAGAATTCGTGTAAAGAAATTCAGGGAGCTTGGATGATTTGGTGAGCAAGACTGCTGACCCAATACTGAGTTGCAGGGAGAGGAAATATTGACCAATCCAAATTAGGTAACCGAAAATTATGCTTCCTGCTGATAAGCTACTTTTCATAGTATGCAAACGTAGCACTCAAGGTAGTAAAACTGTGAGGCAGCTATAGTATATCTTATTTAGGAGCTGTAAAATGATCCCATGACAGTAGTAATTCATTCAGTTTCCAACAGAACAATTTTGTCATGAGGGTTTTGGAAAGCATGTAGAGAAAATGCAGGCATGGTCCAGCAAATGTTTTTAACAGTTTTATTAAGCATTAGACTGCAGCTTTTCCTTTAACTTTAATGGGTGAATATGTGGATTAATATAATTCAGCTGTAAGAAAGCCATGTGATCTGCCAATATTTATTAGGGTAATGAACAGCAGCTAGCATTTTGATGTGTGTTTATCCATATAGGCATAAGATGGTATTAAGTCATAGATTTTGACAGGTTCAAGTGGAGTATGATTTAGTTGGATGTCACCCATGTGCTTTCAGAATAAGGTGAAAAGAAGCAAGAATTCAGTCGAAGATGCAGTCAACCTCTCTTTGAGGATTGATCTATCAATTGAAGGCAGCTGAAACTGAATGTTCTTTCGTTGTGAAATGTAAGACACTATACCCTAGAAAGATATCAAGCCAGAAGACAAAGGAGTGTACAATGAAGCAAAGCTAATGAGTCCAATAAACAGCCCCAAGGTTATAAGTGATCTGTCTATGGGGATACTTCTAGCAGAAGATCTAGAACAACTGCAAATGTTTGCATGTTGGACAGGCACTGAAAAGAACCAGTTGCCCCATTAACCTAAAAATCTTCAAGCATTACAATGCAAAGATGTTTTGGTTTGCTTTCCCTGATAATTTGTACAATGACGTCCAAAAGTGGACCTCATGATGAGGGTTTGTACAGACAATCAATGAAAGGCGCGGGGGGGGGGGGGAGAGAACTTGCAGGAAAGTTGAAGAAGTTCTTTGCATTTGTTTTCACTGTGAAAGATGGACATATTGTTGTGCTTGAACTAACTTTCTGAGGAGCTGAAGCAAATAGTGATGACAAGAGATTATGTTCTAGGCTGTACTGACAAATTGGAAACCAAATAAAACAGTTTTGCACTGTCAGGACCCAGGTGGAAGATGGTGTGTTAATAAGAGGGGGCCTGGAATTGCAGGTAGATAAAAATGAATAATTGTGGTGGGCAGGGGAGCAGGGGGGACAGAGCAAAATGCAGAGATGAAGAATAACGGAGAGGGAAGGGTGGAAGGAAGAGAGATGTAAATATTCAACATTTATTATTGAAGTTAACCCTTGTGCTTTGGGGGGGGGGAATCTCCCATATAATATAGCAGTGAACTGGTGCTTATTTATGGCTTTATTCATTTTAAATAGGCTACTTTCCTAATTACAAAAAAAAAATTAACTTGAATGCCACATTGTGCTTTTGTAGGAGCCAAAATATTGCCAGTTACTGGCCAGAACTAGCTAGTTTCAGCAAGGTGGTGGCCTCATTTGCCTTCCAAGGTTGCGGTGCAATATGACAATCAGTTTTGGTGATGTGATGACTGCAGCCAAGGGCAAAGCTTCCTGCATTGCGTTGCCCTTAGTCTGAATAGATGAACACTTCCACACACTCTTTTAATATTATCCCCAAAAGCTTCCAAAGGGGGAAGTGATTTTACTGCGATCAAAGAGCGCCCCCAACTTTTGTCTCATCCCTGTTGTATCTCAGATGCCATCAAATAGGGACCTGTGATACACATATCACAATACTTCATGCTTTATTTGATAAGGCAATGAGTGTTTACTTGGTTTGGGGTGGGGAGATAATATTTTCCAAGCAACAATCTGCTGTGTTTTGAGCTCTGGGGAAATGACATTTCCTTACAGTGGTTGTGCTCCCTTGATGGAAACTTTCTGGAACTCCTGCAACAGCTAAGAAATGTGTGCAGAACACACACAAAAAGTTGTCTAGGTAAGCCCCTGCGCAACTGCAAAAAGAGTACAGTGTGTGAGTTCCCCTCTACTGAAGGGATAGAAGAAAAATTAAAATACTTTTAAGAACACTGTTTACTTCTTCGGCAGTCTAAAGAAACAGTGATAGGTGACAGTATAGTGTTAAATGATCAACACAGGAAGAGTCTTTGAAGAAGATCCCCCTTTCTCACTGCTTTGATTGCAGAAAACTGATGATGTAAAGTAGAGTAGACTCTAGGTTGATGCTTGCTAAGCTGATCTTTGATGTGGTCATGAAGGAAGTGTTGAATGCAGCAGAGGCGTGAGGAGGGTGAAGGTAACCTTTAGATTGGGGAATGAAGATTGTGTAGTTCATTTGATTTACCTGCTTACTGCACCATCCATGTCGCTTATCAGAGTGATTATTTTTCCAGATTTCCTTGCGATTACTCCTGTTTTCTATGTGTTCATAGTCTGTTTAATCAGCAGTTGATCATCAAAGAATGTTAACAACCATGCTAACAGGCAGCGTTTGAAAAAATCCCTTTAGGCTGCGAAGGTAACAAAAGGGCACAATCCACAAAAAACGACCACTTCTTCTCCCCACTTCTGGTTCTAAAACTAGCTCACTTAAAGTTATCAGAAACACATTGCGGATAGCGCAGGGATTTCCCTGCCAACCACTTGAAGTGACATTTCTTCTCTGAACATTTCTTGTTTTGTTTTTAATTCTAGCATCCTTGAACACAATGAACAAGTTTTAATGCACAGACTTCAGGGGAAAGTGCTGCAGCACCTGGCCAAAGGAGGTTGCACCTAGGAACACTCCTGCCGTTTGAAGTAAGTAATGGGAGCAGTTTTGTTACAAGGAAAATTGCAATTGCTTTATATATTAATTTGTGTTTGTGTGTCTCAGAGGCTATGCTGATGTTCTGTAATGCATGGAGAAGGATTAATTGGGGGGTTAGATACGATTGTGGCAAGTCTATGTGTGTTGAACTTTGGCCTTTCCCAATCATGTAGGATGAGGATGTGAGGAAGAGGAACAGATTATAACAGCAAAAGAAGTGCATGGACAGGTGGTCCTCACCACACTCCCATGACTACAGCTTACTTTCCTATGGCCTGTCCCTTCAGGTGCCTTTTCTCCCTTTCTCTCGGCCAAGTTCCGATACAGGAAATGAGCTCAGCTGGAGGGGGGCACTTGGGGAGAGGGGGCTGCAAGGAGGAAAGTGACAGCAGCTCCCTGCTTGCATGTTCCTCTTTTGCTATGAAAATCAGACTGCACTGAACTGTTGCCTTTGTGTCCTGTTTGAGTCTGACTCTCAAATAGCAGATTGGGCTAGGAAAGAAGTACAGTGCTTGTGCACAAATTCACAAGAGTTTTATTTAGGTCACGTCCACTTGGAGTTTCTTTTAAGGCTGGGATATGTCCATTTCTGCAAGCCAGAACGTATCAGTGATAATTCATACAGCGGGGTGGAGGTAGGATGTATAGCTTGCATGGCAGGGATATGCAAATTCAGAACCAGTTCCAGGCTTGAAGGAGCTTCAGGCAAGAGTTATACCAATTGGCTCAAGGCCCAAAGCCCTGCATTTTCCCATGAAAAAAATGGGAGTATGTAGAGATTTTTTTTTTTTGAGAAGCACTGTCTTTCACTTTGCATCAGATTTACTCAATGGAAATCAAGCAAGGGAGTTTGACATTGCAACTTGACTTAATCAGCTTCTGGCACCATCCCTACTTCTTCCTTGCTTCCTGACCACACCGAGAATAGTGGAATAAGTGAATTATGGATCAAGAGAATAGGCTTGTGTAAAACCCAACATGGCACTTGCTTCCCACACGTCCAGTTTAGCAAACTGAGCAATTGCCTTGTAGCTCTCCCCTAAAAATACATTTTGTTCCTTGGTTGCTTTGCAAAGAGCCAGCTGCTATATTGAACATGCTTTTCTGCAACGAAGCCTATAGTCAAGCCTCAACACATGGAACTCAAAACAATTGCACATTCTTCCCCTATCTACCCTTGTCTCCATTTTTCTCCCCTTCCTTTGTTTCCCTATGTCATAGTTGCAAGGGATCTGCCCTCTTGCGCACTGCAAAGAGCAATGCTGTGCTATTCATTTAATTATTAAATTTACTACTATTACCTATCAGTACGTAAGATACAAGTCTCAAATATAGAACATAAAACTAAATTATTTTAAAAGATATAGGCACCTTAAAAAAACCCCATTAAATCACAGTAGTTGTATATTTATATCAGAACCAAATGTCACAAAATGAGGGAGCAAGCTTTTTGAGTGCCTCAGAATCCTTCAGGCTGGATGTTCAACAAGGCTGGGGGGCGATTGAAGCCAGCTATTTCAGGAAATAGGTATTTGGGGCCTTTGCAACCAGAAGTCTTGTATTCTGTGCCGAAGTAACATACTGTATAAGAATTGTTGCGCTGGAGTTGATTCTTGGTTTAGGGCTGCTTCTAGATTTGAAGGGAGGTTTGGCAAAGTGCTAACTGGTGGCCCACACTGGGCTTAACTGTTGGTGGCAGGCAACAGCCATGCTCCTAACAGTGCTGGGTAGCTAGGTGAAACTACCATAATGCTTCTAATCAGTGTTATGTTAACAGCATTGTGGAAGGTTTTTATTTTTTATTTTTAAAGGAGGCTAGACCCAGCTTACTTGCTGCTGCTCAGTGTTCCAGACTGTGGACAGGGCTTTAAAGGGTGGGCCCTATCAAGGTGGTGGGACCATGGTAGCTCCCCAAAGACAACAGCTACTGACCCTGGCTCTACTATTGGTGGTAGCTGACTACGCAATCTCTAATGGTTTGGAGAACGACGCCAGGGAGGCACTTTGCTTAGCGATGCATCTGTAGAGTACCAGGATTTCAAGAAAAGTTGGTGGCTTATAACGGCATATTCTGCAGTTGTGTGGCTGTTGAAATTGTTTTATCAAAATATCAACATCCTTGCAGAATTTTGAGTTGTCTTTGTCAGTTCTGTATTCATATTTTGACTGTGCTCGTACTATTCTACTCATGACAAAAGGCTTTAAATGACATGGTTAGAACAAAATAAAGTCCTTTCTGCACCATGGCTGTGAATGACACTGGAATGTTTGAAATAGTAGCATAATTAGCAGCTACGTGACTCAGACTACATTGTGCTATATTTGGTTTTGTAATTAAAAAACAGAAAAAGACAACTCAATATGAATTGTAGTGAAATGCTTCACCTCTTTCACCCTTTTCATCGTCTATCCTTTCATTTTTTATTGCATTAGAAAACTGGGGACCTCTTCATCTTTTTTTGTTATGTGGCCTGGGAGGAAACAATTGTTGAAATATAATGAAGAGAGAAACAAAAACCTTGCAGGCTTTTCCCTTGTTAGAAACTCAGTGCCTTGTTACTTTCATACTGGCAAAACAATAGAAATCACTGCAAGCTATCTGGTTCTCATCACTGCATTTGCTGCTTTTCTTTATTTGGCAGAGTGGAGTAGCCATAGAATGAAAACAAGCATTTGGTTTCAGCACAGCATAGAACGGTTTCTGGGGAATTCCAGCACCAACTTCACTGTTCTTGGGGCATTCTGATGAAAGAGGTGTAGAGTGACTCAGTAGTCCTAAATATCAATAGTCTTGGAGAGAAAATTGGGGGCAGGGTGTGGAAACCAGGGCCATTTTTCGCTGTCAGCATTCATTTTTGTGGAGAGTCTCCATTTTTGTAATCTCTGATCCCCTAGCTCAGGGGTCAGCAACCTTTTTCAGCCGTGGGCCTGTCTACCGTCCCTCAATCCATGTGGTGGGCCGGACTGTATTTTGAAAAAAAATAAATGAATGAATTCCTATGCCCCACAAATAACTCAGAGATGCATTTTAAATAAAAGCACACATTCTACTCATGTAAAAACACGCTGATTCCCGGACCGTCCACGGGCCGGATTGAGAAGGCGATTGGGCCGCATCCGGCCCCGGGCCTTAGGTTGCCTACCTATACCCTAGCTCCTGTGTTAGATGCAAATATATGTTTTTTAAAAGCCACATTTCATAGCCGTGTGGTCTGTAACTACCCATAGCTCACCTTTTAACACCTGTACCTAAATGTCATGCTTCAAGAGAGAGGCTGAAATACCACGAGACCTGTTTCTACCATGCCTTCATAGTCCTGTGCTAACGTTTTTAACCAGCAGAAGTTTTGCTGTGTTTATTCCAAAGAGTCAATGAAATAAATTTTGTTGTACTGATGTATTGCTAATAGGTTTTGAGTTGTACAGAATGTTTCTTAATGGCTCATTGAGAGAGTTTGTGTAGCTCAGAATTGTTTGGCATATCAGTTGACCGCCAATAATTTTATAGTATATGTCCATAGTCATATATTCCATGAAGTCAAGGTGGCAACACACCTTTTAACTGTGCCGTGATGTCATCTGATATCAAAGGCAAAGTCAGGGGATCCCAAGCCTTGCTCCTCAGGTCTGCAAAAATCTAGATGTATTTGTGTTAAATTGAAAATGGTGTGTTAATGGTTGGCTTATTATTTCTTTTATGTTTGCTTTTATATTTGTATGATCCTTTAAGCAATCCTTTGTGGAGGGAAAAAGTGATGGGGGGCAATGTTAAAATTATGATAATAAACATATTTGCACCCTTCATTTAGGATCAGGCACACCACCTATGTTTACAAAATTACTTTTGTGTTTTATAGTTGCTATGTTTGATTTTTTAGAATTTCATTTTAAAATAGTATAACTATTTGGGCTATCCCTGGGTTCCCAAATAAAAACCAAAATGAGCAATTCAGTGTCTTGAATTGTTGTGACATATATTTAAATTTGCATAATGCTGGTAGCTACCATTGTTTCATAACAGTAAACTGGTTTGATCCCGTGCATAGGTGCATCCCTTATTCTACCACCACTCATGAGATTCTCCCTTCCCTATTGATCTACTACAGTACTAACAACCAAACTTAGACGGTACTTTGGAAACAAACTGTATCACAAAGGAACTTGCCTAGCTAGTTCAACAATGGAATCCTCCATTGGATTGTAACCCAGACTAACCCCACCACCCCAAACTCACAACAGTATTTTTGTTTGTCATTTTATCTAATATAATGCATTTCCCCTTATTTTTGTTAATGTATGCAAAGTCACCTCTAATGTATGCATTTTTGCACATGTCTTTTGGTTGGAGACATCCAACATAAAATTTGGTGTGAATTAAAATGAAAACCAAATTGAATACCCCCCTTGTCCCTAATTAAGAGTGTCTCTAGTGTAAGCAGTATGTGTTCTAGGTGGCAGGGAAATGTGCTTTCAGAGGTATCCAACATTCTCAGTGGTGCTTGATACGCTTTGGTGAAGCAGTTTGTCTTCGCTTATTGTCTTAAGCACTACCATAAGAATGTCCATCATCCATCGGTGTGTCTTCTTACATTTGACAAGTGCAGAAAGATTCAACCAGATGTTCTCTCGCATCACCATTGATATGTAATACTATGAGTTACACGAATTACACAGGTGTGGTGACATTGTCACATAATAGTGGCGTGTGTTTCCTGCAGATGCAGATTCTCTTCCTAGCCTCTGAAGGTGGTAGATAATTGCACTTGAAGTGTTTACATAATCAGCAAGAAATAATTAAAAAGCTAGCACAGGTGCTCTTATTTTACCACATTTGATTATGAGGTTCTACTAAGGCAACCAGAGTTGTGTTTGTTGTGTGCGCATGCATATATGTTTCTCGGAATCAGCTGTAACTCTTGAATTTTTTCTTAGTATTCAGCCTACATGTAAGTGTAGATAACTTGGAAGTTGAAGTAATGTTTGTCTACTGTGCCTACAACTGCAGAAGGTAAAGTGTTTTGACATATGTTCTTCCAAAAACTCTGGAGGGTTTCCAAACATTTCTTTCATCTGTATGTGTCTTTTTAGCAATGAAACATGAGCAAAGACAATTCAGATTTCTTCTTCTCTCTTTGTTAAAGCTGTTAATTGGCAGGGAACTTTGGCAAAACATTTGCAGCAAAATGGATCTAGTGTCTTGGAGCTGGTTCATCTTGTCACCAACCAAATGTAAGCTTTGTGCTCTGTATAATTATGGACTTATATGGACTGTCCGTGCAAATGTATGCCCATCATGTTCTATCCATGTTGTCCACTGATTTCACATTTCTCCATCCAAAGACAGTGGTGTGTTTTTCCAGTCCACACTGGACTGGAGGTCCAGAGGGCTTGGGTTTCAATCCCTCTACTTCTGTGACATTGCTGAATGTTCCACATGACACTTTCACAGTGTCTTGACTTTAAAGAGTTAAAGAAGAGTATGCATTTTGAAAGGGCAACCACCTGGGGAGAGGAAGGGAAGTAGGGAAAGTTTGCAACCACTATTCATCCTAGGAGCAATTGCTACCCAACAGGTAAGATGCCAATTGCATACCTGGTTTGATTATATACTACACAAGCCTATTTGGGTTTTATTGTTGCTGTTTATTGCATCGTTTTTCAATTCTAGCAAAGTTGTGCAATTTAAAGCTTGCAATGGTGCATTTCTCGAGGATATTAAAAATAATTTTGAAAAGGGTGGTGTTTTAGGTTGGCTGATGAATAAATCCTTCTCAGTGACATAGATGGGAAGGGGACAACTTAAACCAGGGGGGGAAATGAACTGGCTCCAGCTTGCTACTGTATAAACAAAGGCTTTGCTCATAGTTTGACTGCAATTAGTTCTAGCCCTAAGAACTAACCAAGAGCAAGCTTGTAGTACAATATGCAGTCATTGTAATGTTATGTAGACATGGCTAATGTAATGTGAACCCCTTAAACTTACATAGGAATTATTATTAGTAATAATTTTTAATTTGACTTAAAGCATTACATTGCTTGACAATGCTTTTAAAAAAATGAACAAAGTCTTCTTTGATTTTAATGTTGGCTCAAGATCTTAAGTCGCTGACGGTATACATCTGCAAGAATTAGTGAGCCCTGCAGACAAATATGTTTGGAAGCAAAATATTGTTAAATCATTTCCTCAGCTGGCTATCTGCCAAGGTGTTCTGTATCCTTTTCTTGCATTGATAAACATCATAAATACCTAAATGGCTACAAAAGGCTGTTGAGAGCCATTTACTATTTTGGGTGTGTATCATGATAAGCAGTCACAGCAGAAAAACAAAACCATGAACTTGAGACTTTGGAAGGGAAAGCAAAAAGAGAGAGAAGTGTTTTCACATAAGATAAAATGAATTAAGAAATAAATAGTTATAAAGTTTATATGTGCAAGGCCTTTTGGTTTTAACCCCCCCCCCCTTTCTTTTTACCGTGATAACTATATTGCATTGTTGGACTATGAATTAGAGTACTCTTAACTCCTAGCCCAAAAGTGTGATCTCTCTTCAGGCATTATGCCTTAATAGAGAATGCAGACATGAATGGTGGTTAGACATATTGCTCTTTCTGCCAGTGTCCTCTCATACACTGGTCTCAATGCACTCTGCCCCTGACTTAACTGCATCTCAAGGAGCATTTTACGTATGTACAAGTGAATACCAGGCTTCCATTCCACAGTTAGTATACATTTGGCTAGGAGTCACATTTTGACAACTCCTGTGTTGGGAGACAGTTTTTCGAGGCAATATTTACTGATCTGCTGTAGGTAGAATCAATGGCATTGTAGAGTTGGACGGGATCCTGATGATCATCTAGTCCATGGGTCGGCAAACTAAGGGCCGCAGGCCTCATCAGGCTCAATTGCCTTCTGGACCCAGCCTGCAGATGGTCCGTGGATCACCAGCGTTCACTTCTTTCCCTCTCGCTCCCTCTCCCTCACACAGCGCCGCCGCCTCCTCCTCCTCCCTCCCTCCTCCTGGCTTCTGCCCACCCTGCCTGGAGGAGGAAGGGGGCTGGGCTTTGTCTGTGCCAGCAGCCGCAGCGCTTGAGCGGCAGCCATTTTAAGTAGCCTCTCTGGAGCCCTTTTTCGTGCCACTCATCGTCCCGCTGCCAGCTCCTGCCGCTCGAAAGAGACAGGTAAGGAGCCACCGGGGCTTGTGATGCTCTGGCATCATTCCCCCCCCAAATAGTCCGGCCCCCCAAAAGGTCTCAGGGACAGTGGACCGGCCCCCTGCTGAAAAGGTTTGCTGACCCCTGATCTAGTCCAACCCCCTGCAATGCAGCTGTCCCATTCAGGGATTGAACCTGCAACCTTGGTATTATAAGCACTACGCTCTAACCAAATAAAGTAGCTGCACAGGAGCTCTTCTGTTGCTATTTGTTCTGCTGTCATATATCCTGGCTGTGATCCTATAAGGAAGGATAGATGATGATTGTGAGGTTGGCAGTATAAATGAGTGAAGTTGATCAGCAGTGTTGTGAGGGGCAGTGTTCTAGATTATATTTTATGGTGCTAGGTCACTTGAGTTTGTGCTCTGTGGAAGACACAGCTGCAGCCTTTTTGAGTACATTGGGTTTGTCAAGCCTGTAAGCAATTTACCCATATTGCAGGAATTGGGATGGAAGTGACTGTGTGTTTGGATGTTCTGCATGTCTTAGGGTGTGAAGTAAAGAGATTGAGTCCTTGATACATAATCTTCCTCTACCTGGTGAGTCTCATCTTTGCTTATTTGTGGTGGTGAGGTCCTTTGTCCTTATAATCTTGGTTGTGGAGCAGAAAGCAATTGAGGCTTCTCATGGGTATTTGCATCTGGCACCATGAAGTCAGAATGGACCAGTAATGTAAAACCATAGTTTAGTGGTACAGTAATAAACAGCAGTGAGTTGTGAGCATGCACAACCCCCTCATCCTCTGATGTAGCCACAAAGTCTTTGATAATTTTTGTTTCTGTTTTAGGTTAACAAACGCTTGCTCTGTCATCCAAACCTGGAAAAAAGTGTGATTAGTCTTCACAATGCTCAATTGAAACAACCCAACTTTAAACCATAGTTTATGAAGCTGATTCCCGCCCCCCCCCCCACCAGTGCCAGATTTACGTATAAGCTAAACAAGCTACAGCTTAAGGCCCCACTCTCTTGGGGCCTCCCCAAAAACGTAAAGGAAAAAAAAACCTGGATGTACATTTCCAAAATATAAGATGAAAAAATTACCATATACCAAATATTCAACACAAAAAACAGCGACAATTTGTTGTTGACAAAGGACAGCTGGACATATAAAGGGCCCCATTACCTTCAGTAGCTTAGGGCCTCATCAAACCTAAATGCGGCCCTGCCCCCAGCTAACGCTAATTAAGGCTTTGGATAACACATTGAAAAGTGGGTATTAGAAGCAGAAGCTTCCAATAACCTCCTCATGACCACACCATAGATTAGCATTAAATCTGGCACATCTTAATGCATTCTATCTGTAGGGGATGATTTGCAAACTCACCTCAAAAAACGGCTTCAGATTCTGCTTTAGAGGCAATGTTTGGTTAATGCAAACCATAGTTTGCCTGACTTGGTCAGAGTAATTGCAAACTGTGGAAGGGGGAAATGGTGTGGAGATCAAATTTCATGATGATTTGGTTGAGCCAATAATTAAAGAGTGATAGAAAGGTAGGCTTCTGAATTATGAGCAAAGTGAGAATTTTCATCCACATTAAACTTTGTAGTTTCAGAACCTGTGTGCTGATTTATTATAATCGGTATTCTGGGGCTAGAAAGTATGATTAGGAATTCCTTGGTTTGACTCTTTACTCTGCGATGAGCTCACTAGGAGGCCTTAGGCATACCACTTTCTCTCAGTTCCTCAACGTGCAAGGTACTGACTTACAGGGTCGTTGTAAGGATTTCCACTAGATAACTCATGTGAAGTGCTTTGTGCACTTGAAAGTACTACGAAAAAGCTAAGTATCATTAGGAATTATTTCTAATTTAGCTTACAGAATCATTGTGACATATGTAATAATGCTAATGGCTTACTTTTGAATTGAAAAAACAAGATTCAGATTTAAGGCCAAAAAAATAATGGATAGGCTTATAATAAAATAGATACCTTGCTGTGAATCGCACATTGTGGTGACAAATCATCCGAGCTTTGCTTCCTTGGGTGGTGATGTCACCAAAAGTTCTCCAGAGTTTTCATTAACCTAACTTTTCCCTGAGGATTTCTTGGGATATGTTGCTCTTAAATGTCCTAGAATCTCTTGGGACTAGACACGTTCCATGTTTTGCTGTACTGCTTTCTCAAGTGGCTGCTCTGTGCCTTCTTGCTTCTTTTGATTTGGTCTGCCTCTTTGTGCTGGCAGGCAATCAAACCAGAGCAATTTACTACAGTTCTGCTCCACCAAATTTTGGAAGACAAGAGGGCTGTAAATGTAGTCTGACTTGCCAGAATACAAGGTATATTCCCCTGGTGTTTGTGCCTTTTATAGCTCATCACTGTCACCCAGTGTAACTTTCATGGGTTTCTTCAGCTGAATGAGCAAGCTAGACTGCCTGGGATTCAGATAGCAATGGGTAGATCAAATATTACAATCTGATCATTTGTAGATAGAGAATGCAATAATAACTTTGCCTATAAAATACTCAGCTTTTCTTTGTGCATTTGGAAAGAGTTTGTAAGGGAAATGGCTAGCAAAAGACAAAACTGAATGTCTTTGGACTGAAGAGGAGATACTCAGAATAATACTAATCCTGCAAACTGTCAGTTTTAAATGCTTTTCCATCTCTGCCAAAGTCCAGTAATTTGGGGGATATTGGATGTGAGTGGAGGACTGCATGTCCTGTATCCAATCTGACTATCACAAAGATAGAATTATAGAAATATTTTACCTCTTTTTTCTGCGTAGGGAAAAGGCTGGTTGGAATTGTACCCTCAGAGATGGCCAGCACTGTCACTGATAATCAGGCGGTAGTCATTGGAAATATCTCCTAGGTATTTTATCACATAAAAGATTAAATGAATCAAACTTTGTAAAATAGAAGAGTAAACTAACTCATATGTGAGCCATGAGGGAAATACATAGACTTTATGAGCAGATGATATGTAATACACAATAGCAGACAGTTTAGGGAGCCAGTGCGGCATAATTAACAGAGTGTTGGCTTTGGACTGGAAAGACTGATTTCAAGAATTCATATGATGGTGAGTGGGACTGGACCTGCCATGGTATGGGCCTCTGGTTCCCCTCCTACATGGATGTCTACAGACATACCGTAACTTGCACTCACTCTTAATCCCTTTCTCTCTGTGCGCGCGCGCGCGCGCGCACACACACACACACACACACACAGTCAGCTGGACAGCAGGGGAAGGGCCTGTGAGCTATAAGGAAGTCACCCTCTGGCTACATGCAGGTCTCAGGTGGTTGATATGCACTGCATATGGACTTGGATAAGTCACTATCTCTCAACTGAACCTAATTTACAGGGTTGTTATGAGGATACATGTCACTGAGCTCCTTGGAAGGACAAGTTGCACATCTGATAAACAAATGTACATATAGAGAAAAGGAGAACTATTTTCTGGTTAAAGTACGGTAAGTATGACTTGGAGCATGTTACATTATCAGTGCACATGGCTTAAATTATTTTAATATTTTCAGTCTGTTACAGGTTGTTTTCATGGGTTGCATGTGCCAGAGTAAGGAAATCGGCACAATCTCGGTAGCATATTATTTATTTTAA
The DNA here is from genome assembly GCF_009819535.1 of Lacerta agilis. Classification (NCBI taxonomy): domain Eukaryota; kingdom Metazoa; phylum Chordata; class Lepidosauria; order Squamata; family Lacertidae; genus Lacerta; species Lacerta agilis. Next base: position 26,999,693 of record NC_046318.1, read on the forward strand.
TGGCATTTTACTGTTATGAGGTTTGATATTTATGTTTTAATGTGATATTTCACTTAACAAAATTTATAATAAAACTATAAAGGTAATGGGACCCCTGGCCGTTAGGTCCAGTTGCAGACAACTCTGGGGTTGCACGCGCATCTCGCTCTATAGGCCAAGGGAGCCTGCGTTTGTCTGCAAATATCTTCCGGGTCATGTGGCCAGCATGATTAAGCCGCTTCTGGCGAACCAGAGCAGCACACGGAAACGTTGTTTACCTTCCCACCGGAGCAGTACCTATTTATCTTCTTGCACTTCGTGCTTCGAACTGCTAGATTGGCAGGAGCAGGGACCGAGCAACGGGAGCTCATCCCGTCGTGAGGATTCGAACCACTGACCTTCTGATCGGCAATCCCTAGGCTCTGGTTAAGACCACAGCGCCACCCGCGTGTGGTCTATACTTCTGTATAAATAATAAACCTATACAGACACTCATATTATATGCAAAGCATGTAAATTTGTTTTGTAAAGGCATTGCATAATTCTTACTCCAGTATGACTTTTGTCAGGTACATATGTGTGCACCCTTTTCTTCCTTACCTCATTTGTGAAAGCAGCAGATGAACTGGGCTGTACCATGTTGAACTGAATGCATTATCTCCTGACCATTGCATTATAGCCCTCTTTCAGAGATACTGCTTTCAAATGCAGATCCCCCCCATTCCAGTTCATTCAGCTTTGTAGAATGGATGAGAGGAATGCAAGAGCCCAAGTAACCTGTGTCATTCCCATTTGGTGAATACCCACAACTCATTTTTCATTATTAAATATGATAGTGTTGCAGTTCAAAGTTATCCTACTTATGGTTTGTACCCACATTCAATGGCCCATCTAGACACAATTTTCCTTCTCTGTTGAATATCTTATTGGAATCTTTCATTCTAACTCAAGTATATTACTCCTTGAGTGGAATTGGCTCTTGCAATAACTAGTAGCCTGAATTGGCAGCAAATTACATTTATACCAAAATGATGGTTTTACATGGGGTTCTTACTATGCATCTGAATTATGCTGCTTAGAGTTATAATTGAGGCTGTCATGCTATGGCATAATTGCATAGCAGTAGCATTGAACACTGTTTTAAGAGTACGTGGACAGAATGTGTCATGATTTCAGAATAAGGGCATGCAATTCTTTGACAGACTAATTTGATTTTCTTCATAGTATCTAGTGGCTTTAAATTTTCAGAGTAAATATTATAATGCCTTTGCTTGGAGTTAACAGTCTGATAGGAGTTGTGTCTTACACAAATATTTATCTATGATATATCAGAACCTGCATTATCAGAGACTGATTATATAGATGCATGTCACAAAGTGGTCTATAATATGAAATTGTGTAAGGGCCTGGTGTTCAGTTCTCATGGTCATTCGACTGAATGAAATCGCTAAAATGAAGCCCATTCGAGCCACAGTTGTGTGTTTCTTGGACCCACTGGTTTCAGTGGAAAACACCCATTAACACCAGTGGAACTTTGGCTGAATTGTGTCCTCATGCATACAGTACTTCATAACTCAGTTCTCAGAACAAGGGATTAGGGCAGGGATCAGCATACTTTTTCAGCAGAGGGCCGTTCCACTGTCCCTCAGACCTTGTGGGGGGCCGGATTATTTTGAAAAAATAATAATGAACGAATTTCTATGCCCCACAAATAACCCAGAGATGCATTTTAAATAAAAGCACACATTCTACTCATGTAAAAACACACTGATTCCTGGACTGTCCGCGGGCCAGATTGAGAAGGCGATTGGGCCGCATCTGGCCCCCAGGCCTTAGTTTGGGGACCCCTGGATTAGGGAGTCATATATGCCCTTCTTGGAAGATTTCTTTACCAGGTAGGAAAGGATCTAGCTACATGTTATCTACTTTGCATGATTTCCATTTGCATTGCTCACAAAGTTTTGCCTTTCATTGTATTCCTGAGTTCCTGTATCAAAATGGACATTTATTTTGTCTGTGTCTTCAGCCTTTTCCTACACAATGAATGGGTGTGGTTTGCTTGCCAGGTTTTGGATGGCTTTAAAAGGATTTTTGTGCATGCCTATGTGCTACTGGAATTGTTTGAGGGATCACAGAACAAACAACAGGCAGAGGAAAAAGTCATGAACAAGCTAGGAAATAGGCCTGCCATGTCACCTAGCATTTATTTGGTCATCTGTGGCAAGGAACAGCCAGCTCTAGGTCGCCAGACACCTCCCCACTGATGCAGGGGTGGCACTTCACACAGGGCTGCCATAGGACAACACTGTGTTTACACAGAAGTGACTTGGGGATGACTGCATTTCAGAATTGTCATGGCACAATCCTGTGCATGTTTGCTTGGAGGTGTGTCCCACTGTGGTCATTGTGTTTATTCCAAAAATGTGTACAGGATTACAGTCTCATTCTTTTGACTAGCCGTAGGGCTACTTCCTCTTAAGAACAAGCTTGTGTGTTCCCTGCCTTATAGCTGGCTCACTCCCCGTCCTAGTTCAAGGAACACCCTTCCACAGTTGGTCTTGGTCAGGCTCATGGAATGTCGCCGCAGCTGCAATTACCTATTGGTGGAAAGGGTATTTGTGTGGTCATGTACATCTAATACAGGTGACTTGCATGGATATACGGGAAGTCAGTAGATTTAGTGCATGAATCTTATACTAAGTGGATACTGGACAAAATTGTCAGACTTCCATTACATATGTTGATAATTAAGGCTAGTAATATCCACAAAGTGAAGTGGAGGGTTTGTGTGTTTTAAACCAACATATCTGTCAGGGATAAATGCCTAATGAATTATTGAGTAACATTCCTGAACCATGCAGGAAAATAAATAGTTCAATTCACGAAATAATGGGAATGGAAAAATGCAAATAGACAAGAATACAATTGACCACAAGCACTAATTACAACTGCAGTAGTTGTCAGATGTATGCTTTCATAAGCTCATTGTTTTTTAGCCATTGTATTCCTTCCACTCCGCTCCCCTTTTCTGTATTTTTAGATATAATCCATTAATACCTTTAGTGATATTCTCTCCTATTCTTTTTACTACACAGGGAATATATATTTAACATTTTTAAAATGCATATTCCATACCAGCAGTAGAATGAGCCATTACTGCCATGCAGTTCTAGGCCTGAATTTTTCTCTCTCTGTTTTTGAGCAATAGCTGAAGAATTGACAATGCTTCACACTACAATAAGCACCAATTGCTTTGTGTGGTACCATTGCTTTAGTTAGACTCAGTTGGAATAAGCACTCAGTGCAGCAAGCCTGCAACTGTGAAGGCAATAGGTTGATGACTGAACATGGTTTATACACAGTCCTCTGGGTTATGTTATCTTCTAAGTGCATGTGACATTATGCCATTCCTAATGGTATCTAATGACCTTGCACTCTGTATACTCTCTGCCTTGTAATCTGAATTCATTTGTCATTTTGTAGACTTCTGAATTTACAGGAATGTCATTCAAAACAAAAATAACACAAATATTGTGGATGCCTGGGAAGTTTCTGCTTTATATTTAAATCCATTACATTTTTTAAAGAGGAGGAGGATTTGATTTAATATTTTCAAAGAGTAGTGGAGCTTGTAATCTTAAAGGTATGTGTTTGGGTGTAGAGAAAGCAAAATTCTCAAAGCAACCAGATGATTTTAAGGGGTGGCTTTTTGTCCAAGTCTTAACACCTCTTCTGTCAACAAACACAATACCTGGGATGGCAACTTTCGTAGGGGTGGAGAATGTGAACTGTGTAGTGCAGTGAACTTCTAGATTACACTGGTGTTGCTGAAAAGTTCCACCTGTGTTGTAGACAGGTATGTGGGAGCAAATATTTAAGACTGGAGTGCTAGATACGAAACATCATTACTGTGAGCCCAAGTGTGACGAAGCCAGAGGTGACAGATTGCTGGGTACTTACCGGTAGGTACCAGTCATATATACCCAGTGGAACTCCTTGGGACTTACTTCTGAGTAGATGCATACAGGGTTATACTGTTGGTGTGCCTACTGCTAGCTGAACAGTTTGGAGGCTGCAGTTCAGCTGCTTATTAAGAATGTCCTTATTTCTGAATCTTGAATGACCTACTTTCCAATTTAACTTAAGCTGATTTTACAACCTGCTCCTAGATGGCGTTGGCTTATACCCAAATTCTTCTGTGTAGAGCTAAGAATGTCTGTATGGTACTCTGGTTGGCTACTCAGATAGCTGCCAATGTAACCTAGAAGTAAACATTGTGGAGGGGAGGGAGAGCAGGAAATCGCTGCCACCCCCTTTTTCTCTTCATCTAGTCATTGCCACCACAGCTGTACATACCAAGTCCCAGCACCACTGCCCTTCATGGAAAAGGCCTGAATGCCAATAAAAGCAGACTCTGAAGCTGCAATTATGGACTGGCCAGGGTTAAGGGTGACTGGGAGTCCTTTGAAGGGTCAGGTCTATAGCCTTCTTTGGGCTGGATGTGACCCAGAGGCCATTAGCTGCTGACCTCTTTACCTTGCATCTTATGAACTAAAGAAGAGCAAGACTGTACATCATGTTAGGGTACTTCATTATTTCTATGGCCATTCCTTATACTAATATTTGCATTTGCATTTCTGCTATTTATAAACAGATTCCTTGTATTTATATGCTAGAAATAGCTACAATTTGGCTGAGATCCAGTGTCCCTAGAGTTAGAGAAGCAGCATGGGGTTTTCTCCATATTGAATGATAGACTACTCCTGGGGGACGGGAACCCCCAAAACTTCTACATCCATATTCCTGATACAGAAACTAAAGGAAGTTTGTGATTACTCTGTAAGAGGTGTGGGCTTGTGCTGCTTACCTTGCAGCTACTGGCTATAAGGCTTCTCCGTGTTCTTGCAGGTGAGGGTTATAATGGAGTTAATCATATGAATGCCTCTCGTGGGGATGACTGCATCCCATCTGAAAGCTGTGAGGTTGTAGCTTCCAGCCTAATAGTCTTTAGTTTGCCTATTCCCCTGCTCCCTTTATAACACAGCCTAGAACCAATATGCCCTCTTGGATGCAATAAAGTACCCACTGAATATGCCTTAAATAATTCTAATTGTTTCCCCTGTTCTCCCTTTTAATGAACTCTGTGCTCAGTATCTGCAGGCCAAATGTACCCTTTGAACTTGAAAGAGAGGTAGTATAAAAAAGGAAACCACCTCCTTTCCGATATCTTGACAGAGCAGTTTCTAAATAATTACAGTCCTTGTAATGTCCAGAACAAGTTTAACAATGAAGCACATGGGTGACTTTGCTTGTATTTCCTGATACCTTTCGGGACGTTTGTAGTTTACAAAGTTACAGTCCACTTAATTCTTTTCTTTCCATTTGCCTGGCATAATTCTTTTAGCGAGTTAGAGTTCTAAAGGAATTTTTCCTGCTGTCGGAGGTGTTCATAACCTCTAATTTGCTTGCCACGCCTTTTGCAAAGAACAGCAATAGCTCAAGCAGATGGCAAGGAGCCACAGAACTGTCAAGCACTTTGTTGCAGAGGAATGTTGAGCATTGCCTCCTGTGTCTCACTGCATTTGATGGATATAAGACAAGAGTAAGCTGTTTTGCAATTAAGTCAAACACTCTATAGCCATCCGCTCAAGCAGCACTCTGAAAAGCTGGACTGCCAACAAGGCATAAAGACTTATCAAAAATGGGAAAGGTAGTCTTTGTATGGGCAAATGAAAGGCAAGGAGATATTCTCTCGCTCATTTACAGGCGGTATGGTAGATAAGGAAACATTTAGGACCCAAACAGCAAGTTGCTGCTCTTCAGCTTGTTAATTACAACATTCAGTTCACTTTCCGTTTGTCTTGCAGTAGGGAATGACACCTTTAGATTTATTATTGCGTGGGCCCTGTGTTACTATTAAATAGCTTCCCTTTTTCAAAAATAATGAGTGCATGAAGCATGTGAATACCTTTCCCCCAAAACTTCAGAGAGGTGCATCACGTGTTCCTGACCTTATTTCTCAAAGGAATTTTAAACGGGGGAAAATGGGAGTACTAATTAGTGCCTCATTAAATACTTTTAGTCAAGTATGGTAATTTTCTTGAAAAGATAATGTAGTCGGTGAATAAAAGTATACTCCATTAAATAGTGAATGCATACTCTCTTTTTTAGCCATCAAGGTTTATCTTACATTTGTGTGTGAGAGAGAGTTAATGTTATTATAGAATAGCATACTTAATCTAAAGTGGCGCTCTGAAGCTGTTTCTTTTTTAGCTGATTTGACAGAAGGCAAACACATTCACTGTTTCTATTGCGGGTTTATAATGCTGGCTCTATGTTAGTTTTTCTGTAGTTCCTATTCCCAGTACATGGTACACTTGGATCCTGTATAATACAGCTCCTATGTATGTAGAAGTGCTTAGCTGCAACCAGTCCTATGATACTAATATATTAAGTATATTCTTGAAGTGCAGTTAAATAATAATAATAATAATAATAATAATAATAATAATAATAATGTTGTTGTTCAGTCGTGTCCAACTCTTTGTGACCCCATGGACCAGAGCACGCCAGGCACGCCTATTCTTCACTGCCTCCCGCAGTTTGGCCAAACTCATGTTAGTAGGTTCAAGAACACTGTCCAACCATCTCATCCTCTGTCGTCCCCTTCTCCTTGTGCCCTCCATCTTTCCCAACATCAGGGTCTTTTCCAGGGAGTCTTCTCATGAGGTAGCCAAAGTACTGGAGCCTCAACTTCAGGATCTGTCCTTCTAGTGAGCACTCAGGGCCAATTTCCTTGAGAATGGATAGGTTTGATCTTCTTGCAGTCCATGGGACTCTCAAGAGTCTCCTCCAGCACCATAATTCAAAAGCATCAATTCTTCGGTGATCAGCCTTCTACATCAATAATAATAATAGTGGACCACATAATTGCATATGCACTCCACTATTTTCTGTTTCCAGATACTGGCAGAATCACAACTGTAAATGTTTTGGGCAGTTTGGGACACTGCCAGTTACTTAATTTTTATATCCCACTCTTTCTCCAAATAGTTCATTGTTATCACGTCCTATTTCTACCCACTTTCCTCCAAGGAGCTCAAGGTGGAGTGCAGGGTTCTCACCCTCCCCAGTTTATCCTCACAAGAATGCTGTGAGGTAGGTTAGCCTGAGAGGCAGTGAATGGCCCAAGGTCACCCAGTGAGCTTCATGGCTGAGTAGGGATTTGAACCCTGAGCTTCGAGATGCTAGTCCAACACTCTAACCATTACACCACACTGGCTGTAACAGTTCAGAACTGCATATGCTGGGTATCATATTCCACAGCAACCACGTGATACAGATCTGGTTGGGAGAGTCTAAAGCAGACATCCCCAACCTTTGGCCCTCCAGATGTTTTGGCCTACAACTCCCACGATCCCTAGCTAACAGGACCAGTGGTCAGGGATGATGGGAATTGTAGTCCAAGACATCTGGAGGGCCAAAGGTTGGGGATGCCTGGTTTAAAGCCTAACAAATTAACTTGCTGATCATAATATTTTCAAACTTACTATTCAGCCAGTACCTCTTATGCTGGCTCTGATGCATGAAACCCACAAACCACAATGAAACGGCGGCAGTTTCTGTCCTGTGATCCCTAATAGTCTAAGCAGCAGGTAGGATAGCAACACAAGCGACACGGTCAAAGTTTGGGGTATTTGCTCCCAAATTTTCACAACTTGGTACTATGGGGTATGCTGTTGCTGTTCTGTGCATTCCCAACTTCTTTGCTGAATCATAAAACCAGCAAACCCACACCATATTTGCTGCTTCACTGAAGCAAGAGAGAAGCATTATTTTTGAAGAAGACATACTGATTGTAAATTTGTACAGGCTGGAAGGGCAATTTGAAAGGTGTGGCAGTAGCAATAACTGATGAGAACTCAAACTGGCAATTTTTCCTCAATAAAAAAACGCTTTTGTTGCAAAGAGCACTGCTTAAACTGCTGAACAGTTATGGTAACTTGAAAGGGCTGTGCTGTATAATAGAAACCATTTAGTATTCTGATGAAGTCAGTTTGGGTCCAGCTCTTTGTTCCGTGAGGCCTTTTTAATTTCCTGCACTAAAATCTCTCATGGTAACAGTGGACAGACCAGGTTCAGCCTTAAGTTCTGTAGAGTGCCCAGCAAGATATCCCTTATTCTTTTCTTCATTGATAAAGCTTCACAAAGGGGAATCTAGAACAAAGCAAACATGGGAGACTGTGCAAACTGCAGTCTTGTAGCTCAATGAGAAACGAATTCCCTAGGAATTACAGTCGTACCTTGTGTTAACGAACGCTGCAGGTTGTGTTTGACACGGGTTACAAACATGCCAAACCCGGAAGTACCGGAACGGGTTACTTCTGGGTTCAGCGGTTCGCGCATGCGCAGACGCGTAAAATGACATCATGCGCAGAAGTGCCAAATTGCATCTGTGCATGTGCGTGATGCGGTGCTTGGGATGCAGACTGCTCATGATGCAAATGGGGCTCCGGAACACATCCAGATGTACCAATGTATATTGCTTCTGTTGAGACAACACACTGGATTAAATTTAAGGAAATTCATGATTATTTGGTGAATGTATACATAGTTGTATGGCAAACCAGAATGGGGGGGGGGGAACATGACTTTAAATGAGATTGCAGGCCATGGTTTGTGATTAATGTGGTGAGGCATGATATCTAAAGTAGCAAATCATAGTTATGGCCATTGCTCTAGCCTCAGAGGCTGCTGCGTAATGGAGATGGAAGTCAATTTATGAAGTGGGATTCATAGAGGACAAAAAAAAATAAAACAGGCAAGCTCTAAACCATGGTTTGGGTTATAAATTGTGTTCTGGTGTGGTATCTGAATTAAGCTGCTGTCTTGAATGTCATTTTTACATAGGCATTTAGCAAGGGTCCTTTCATTGTCAGTGTAGCAAATATTTTGTCCATTGTTGGTTTCCTGAATGTTCTCTGGAAAAGGATGTTGAAAAATCTCTCTCCCCCTTCCTGTGGATTTATAAACCCGTGAAGTGGTGAAGAACCTGTGGCCCTCATGCATTTTGTTACTCTGGTGCACTTACACAAACGGTATGTTGCATGGGCAGGTAATGCACACTTATTCTTAGATGTTGGAAATGGGATTGGTAAAGGACAATATTAAATGGGTGAATATTCAAGTTGGTCCTAATGGAAATGGTTGCTCAATATTTCTGCAGCCTACATTTTCCTTCTCGCAAATGCTGTGCCTGTAACTAATTTTAAGCCACACTTTCTCCCTCTGTTTCATTCAGACTTTCTCTCTTGCTGTTGGTGAGTGATAAGAGGGTAGGTAGGGAACCTAGCATGAGCTAAGCATGGGAGCTGCCATCAAAGCATCTATCAGAAAAGTCTCCTTAAGGCTGAGGTATTGAACTTTTTTCAGCCTTCGAGTTGCATTCCTTTATGAGCCAGGATTGGGACAAGCTGAGCAGGGTCCCCGAGCAACTTCCAGGGTGAACCTCTCTTATCCCCACATGTCCTCCCTATTAAAGGGGGGTGCACCCCATTTATTTGATTTCACTTAAGCACGCACAGACCTGGAACATCATCTCTGCATAAGGAGAAAGCAATTTTGGGAAAGCAATTCAGGAGCAAAAGGCAGACAGACTTGAAGATGGGTAATACATTAGTTTAGATTATTTTGGTTTGTTCATTGGTGTATTTAGAAATTACACATAGATCCCATATTACATTGTCAACTGTTCATCTCTCAGTGATTTTATATGGTGCCTTCATGTGATCCCCCAAAAAGGAAAGGAAATAATAGGAAATAGAGCATGGGTATCCAAAAATATTACTGCCGGGGGCGGGGGGGGGGGGGCGGAATAGTGCTCTTTTTCTTACAAGAAAATAATATGAATGTGGAACCTTAATTAAGTTCACTATAGGAATGACTTGTGGAGTATGTATCAGCTGGTATCAGGGCATGGCCCAGGAAAAAGAGCCAACTTGTGTACATACTTCTTCAGCGGTCAGTAAATTTGTAATCAGTTCTGCATCTGATTTCTGATGGTATTCCTCCATATAACCAACTAGTGAGAAGATAGAACGTGCATTTCAGTGCTGATTTGTATTCTTACGATGTTAACAGGTCCAGAAACAGTGGCAGAAGTTGCTTTAGCGTGTCCATGTTTCCACCTTTTGTCACTTCCAGGTTCCTTGGCATTTTGGAGAAAATGCAACCCGACCCACATGTCTAGCCCATTTCTTCTTAAACTTTATCCCTTTTAGATTCTACTGGTAATTCCGAAATACTGTATCTGTTGGTTCAGTAATGCTTTACAAGGTGTATGTTTGCTTGTAACTTTTCGTGAGAGGCTTGTAAATAGCAATGTGCTGGTTGCCTGTGGTAAATAATTGTCTAAAAGGTGACTAGGCAAGTAAGCTTTAAAAAAAAACTTGAATTATTGGGGAGGCAGGCACAAACGTGGGAATGTGTAAGCCAGCAGACTAGTGCAAATTTTTGTGGGATAGTAATGGTAGTTGCCTTATTTGTAAGTATATCATATGTTCTTGTATAGTTCGTTCTAGAAAATGCCTGAACTAAAAGCCCTAACAGAGGCTGGCTAAAATCATTTACATACCTCTTCATAATATGTTTGCCTTGTCAGCCATGTAGTTCTCAATAAAAGAATAATACTTTAAAAGACATACCGTATTCCTCCTGGTGAATTTTGAGATTATTAACTGTAATTGGGGTTTTTATAGTCTGTCTGTTGCTGTTTTCTCCAGTGTTTGAACTCAGATGCACTCCATATCTTCTCATTTGCTCACTTCGTACTCTGATAGAGCTAATTCCAGGATAACAATACCTTTTACAGACTTAAACTGTAGCTATTTTAGTTCTAAAGTGCCACAAAGCCCTTTACTAGCTTTGGCTATGAGCCTGCTGGGAGTGATGTGAGATTCATTGGCATTTCAATGGAAGAGGGATTAAAGTGTTTCCTGCAGGATCTGGACCTTAACTGATTTAAAACTGGCAATGCAGTATGGTAGGCAAAACTCTGTGTGTGTGTGTGTGTGTGTGTGTGTACCCTTGGAATATGAAACATGCAGAGTATTGATGTAGAGTTGATTGAAAGGAAAAAATGGTGAGAACTACAAAGAACAGCTGGTAGAAATGAAAAGTTGGTAAATAATGTTGATCCGTTTGGCAGGCAAGGTATCATTCCATAAAGTTAAAAGAATCCATGGCTTTAATCCAAAAAGCACATTTAGTTGTGCACATGTGCACCAGGATTTGCTCCTTGCTGTGACACAAAAGCCACGGCTAAGGCTTCCTTGAGCCTAGAGGCAGTTGTTGGGTGGTTGCTTCACCCAACTCTGCTGATTTATTTATTTATTATTTATAAAAACATTTCTATACTGCCATATTACCGAGACAGCGAACACTATAAACCATAATTTGAAACAACATATAATAATTAAGGTGACTGGGTCATCAAACGTTAGCTGCAAAGACTTTACAGCAGAGCTTTCCAAACTGTGTGTTGCGACACTCTGGTGTGTCGGCTGCAGTGTGTAGGTGTATCGCGCAAACACTCCCCCCGCTCCTCCCGGGGTTGGAAAGGGGTTAGTTAACCTCTGGTTTGCTAGTAAAACTGAATTACTGTGTTGTGAAATTATGTATGTCTAAAAAGTGTGTCATAACATGAAAAGTTTCGAAAGCTCTGCCTTACAGTTTGACTTTCTGGGTTGAGTATATGTGGATGTGTAAAGGATGTGCATTGACCCTTCCAATTCTTGTTCTTCTTGTGAAAAGTTGCTAGAATATGTTAATGTGGTGTTAGCTATTCCACATGAACAGTCAACAGTGGCTTGGTCCAATAGTTTCTCGAGTTATAATGTTTGTACATACTATTGTATTCCATTATTGCCACATCTAAAATGTTGGTGAGAGTGTTTCAGATCCTTGTAAATTTTGTGATTTGGTTAACATCTGGCCTTAAATAAACAAGGCTAGAGCAAGTCTTTCATGAATTGCTTTATGGTATGAGGATCTGCCTGATAAGTTGTCTTGTGGTTCTTTCTGACTCATCTCTTTTGTCTGGGAAATGAAGCTTGGGAGTTGGCTGTTTCATCACTTTCAGATCAAGTATGAAATAGTTATTCTCACCACCCCTTATTGGTGTAGAGCCATATGCATCCTATTGAGGTGGCAGCTAGCCTGAGGAAAAGAAGAATTCTTAACAGACAAACTGAGTTGTTGTTTTTTCCAGGGAGTGAAGAGGTGAATTCTAACTTTCCAGCATTGCTTTAAATTGTCTCACCACAAAACACTGTGGCTACTTTGCTCAAAATGGACATATCCTTCCACCTTTCCTTGACTTGGGCACCAGAGTAGTGTAATGGTTAGAGAGTTGGACTAGTAGGACCTGACAAACTAGGGTACAAATCACCACTGAGTTCTGAAGCCCACTGGGTGACTTTGGATCATTGTCTCTCAGCCTAATCGGCTTCACAGGGTTATTGTACCGGGGAGTCACATGATTGCCACCTTGAGCTTCTTAAAGGAAAGGTGAGGTACAAATGTTTTCATTAATGAACAGCTGTCCATATAACAAGAGTCTGTAGCATCACAATTTAAAAAAATGAGTTAGTGATTGATTATTTTAAATGAATGAAAACTATATCATGAGCAAAAATATGTCTAAACTATATATTTTCTTAACTGAATGTCAGGCAAGAAATTGCAGCTGAAGGCAAGTTGCATGTGTGCAGCACATTATTTCTGTTCAGAAATGCTTTATCTGGCATGCCACAATTGTGATATGTGAAAGTTTTGATAGTAATTTTAAAAACTTGTATTAGTTGAAATGCAGAATGATGTGGAACTTCTTTTCTACTCTTTAATTCTTTTAATATGTTTATCACCACAGTTTAAAACCTTCATTATTTTGACAGTGAACCAAGAGAACTTTTTAAGATCAATGGGCTAGCTCAGGTGTTGGAAAGGTTTTACCTGCCTGGGCCAGTCAAGTCCTGCAGAGATCTCTTCATGGGCCAGATCGTGTGCTATTTCCGGCGTCTGGGCATGCGCAGATGCGATTTCCTTTGCTGCAGAAGCGAGGCGCCGGTTTAGCACAGCGCGGGGACTTGCCAAGTGGGTGACTTGGTTGGGGTGTGGCTTGTGGGCCGGTTAAACTGCCCCTGTTGTTGACCCCTGGGATAGCTGGAAATGAAATATCTTGAGTGCCTAGTGCTGTGGATTTTATCCAGCCCAGCACATGGAGAAATCTACAGGACTTCCCCTTCCTCTAATCTCCCCATGCAACCTCAGTCTGCTCTCAAGGGTGCACAGGGGGTAGGGGGCTGCATCAAAGAGAAAAGAAAAGTGTGTGTGTGTGTGTGTGTGTGTGTGTAATGCTCTATATATTGTCCACTCTAATGGAAAATTGTGCTAACATTTTCCATTTTCAGTGAATCTCTTGCTGTGATCCTTATCTCAACGTATCTTTGTATAGTGAAATACTGAACTGAATATTTCTCAGCTCGACGGAAGACAGTTCTTTATTCCTCTTGGGTGCCAGTTGCTCAGTTTGCAACTGGGTGGCGGACTGAAATAACTGCATAAGGGATTCTTTTGTGGTTAGCCCTGAAATTAAGTGGTCTTGACTAATTGTGAAAAATCAGAAATTCCTGAATATGAAACAATTGTAATTGGAGTTAGAGACATGCCTGCTTTTGCTTATAGCTTTCAGTTGCAACTTAGATTATTACAGGACAACTATCACTAGATTGCAGATTGGACTTATTGTCTGTTGACACATTATTTTGTTGCTTTTGAAATTATTGCAGGGTTCTGTTGTGGATTCTTATTCCAGTCTCATTGCAGTGTTGGAATTTATCATTATGAAATGTTTTGATGGGCCTTTTGAAATGTTCATTTTATGTTTGTTTATATTTTGCTGATTATATTTTGAATGGAATCGTTAATGAATTGGGTAGTGCATAGACACTAGGCAGGCAGGCTAGAAATCTCTAAATATATAAATGTTGTTCTGGAATGTTATATGTATGCCTTGTATGTATTGTGGTGGTTCTCCACAGGTAGCCAATGCAGTGACCCCCAGATGTTTTAAGATTACAACTCCCCATCAGCCCCAGTCAGCACAGCCACTGGTAAGAGATTACAGTATGGGAGTTGTGGGCCAAAAGTTACACAGGGCATCATGTTGATTTTCCCCTCTTGTGCACTGTTCTTGTGAGCTGTTCTAAGGCACCATTTAACATGGAAATGGAGAGTACAAGTAAACTGATGATGTTAGAATTGGCAGCTAAGGCTGCAATCCTACATACACAAGACAGCGATCAATCAGTACTATGGGACTTAAGTCCAAGTAAACATGCACTGGCTTGCACTAAAAGTCTGGAGTACTGAATACCTAAAGCTATCCAGTAAATTCATGACTGTTGAGATGTAACCCAGGGCATGTAGCTTGTACCTCATGCCATTATGAACTACTACATCTGTGATGGGGAATACAGTATATGGCTCTCCAGAGATACCAGGACTCCAACTCCCATCAGCTTCAGCCAGCATGGGCAGTGATCAGGGATGATGGAAGTTGTAGTCCATTGGCATCTGGAGGGCCACAGATTTTTCAACCCCTGTGCTACACTAAATCAGAACTGTCAGAGTGATGAATACCTCCTTTTCATTATTATTTTTTAAAAGAGGTTGTAGCTCAATGATTGAGATAATTAAGATAAATTATGAATTGGGCTCCAGGACTCAGGAATGAAAAGGAAAATTTAAAGAAGCCTGTTCAGACTGGGATAGTAATCTTTAATTGCCCATGTGTCATAATTGTGAATGTATGGGATTTGTGCCACTTCCTTTCTCTCATAATACCATTCTGGAAGATTTGGATTGTGTGTGAGAGAACTTGCTGTATTGTGTATGCACTGCAGATTAGTAAAGTGCTACACAAGGCTTTCATCCTTTGCCTATATACAGGACTGATTAGATTTTTTTTAAGTACATACATTTTATGAGTACATTTTTTAGCAGTGGACGTTTCAGTTGTGATATGGTAATTGCAAACAACCACCTCTAAGACAGCAGATCTCAAAGGGTGTGGCATGCCATACTGGTATGGCAGGAGAGGATGACAAGAGTAACGGGAAGATTCAAGGACAATCACTATTATATTTTTGGAATGATTCATGTCCTTATGTAGCTGCATTGTTGTATACATTACAGATGTCCCATGTTCATATTATAAAGTAGTTGTGTTCTATGTTATAAATCAAGCACTTCTAGGAGTTGTTTCTTTTCACTTTCCAATGTATTTCTTATCGATAGAAAATTTGATGTGGCACAAGCAAATTTTTATTCTGACAGTGTAGCCCAGAGAATTTTTTTTGAGAACCACTACTCTAAGATATCAATTATAATGTTCATTTAATGTATATTTGCTTGCTTAGTGCATAAATTAGTAGTAATCTTTCAGCTGTTGATGTAAATTTGCAGGTGTCATTGATGTGGACTAAATCCCACCCCTGCTTTTTTTTCTTTCCCATGGATCACTTGTTGCTTCTAGGTATCTTATTTCTGTGTGCTGTTGCCATTAAAGGGGGGCATTTTACTTGGGGGGAATAAGTCTATTTTTTATTTCTATATGTACACTTGTGTTTAAAATTACAATGAAACCAGAAGCAGAAAACATAATATTTCCCACATTGGACTTTGTAGATCCATTATCAGCACATTCAAACTTGTAGCCTGATCTCCTATTTGTCTTCTTTGAAAAGTGCCTTTCTGAGGAATAAGACCGGCAGCTATTGCCCAGGTGGAAGGAAGATAAATGAGTTGGGATTAGGGAGCTGCTGCCAGTGGTAGGCTTCTGCCAAGTCATTAATTTCTCGGAGCTGCTCTGTGCCTGCTTCAGTAAGGTGAGCATAGTTTTACTCAGAATAGGGAAAAGATAAAAGGAAAATCCAAATTTAGTCATTATTATGGGCACAGGGCATGGTGCAAGATTACATAAAATGCACTATTATGACTAGTACAATTTTCGTTCTCTCTCCCCCTTGTTGTTAGTTACCTCTTCTTTATAGTACTCTTGATTCTAGCTCCTGCTGTTTCCTGCTCTCGTTCTCACTGAAGTTCCATAACAACTGGGGAATATATCGTTTTTGCCCATTTGGAATCATATCTCTTCCTACAGTAAGCTGTGGGAGTTGGGCTGTTTGATAGACCACATACTTTAGTGCTACATCATCTTCAATTTGAGTGAAATGGTTACGCCCAAGTCTAAATCTGAGGAGTCCACATTGGGAGAAACATCAGTTTGTCCAAGCTTATTCTGTATTTGTTTAATTCGTGTTGTTATCCTAGTAGCATTCCAAATAAGAAGCCCTGTAGGTGGGGAGGTTTTTTTTTTTTTTTTAGGTGTACTTCTTACAACCAGGCATAGGTTGTCTGAACAGTCAATTGGAGTTCTTGCATATGCAGAAACCACAAACAGCTGTACTTTCCACCTTAGAAAATGACTTCCTGAGCTTGAAGGAAGTGCCTGATGCAAATGAGAGAAGTGAAAGAATCGGAGAAGAGTCCCACTGTAGTATGCAAAGTGTTGCTGTCCATGTGGGGATAGAATTGGCAGACTTAGTAAACCTAATGAAGTTCTAATGTAATTGTATTTTATCGTTGTGGTGGAGAAGAGGCAATGGGGGCATATGCACTTTGATTTCAGATATTCCAAGAGCTTTGCACACTGCTGTAAAATTACTGCCCCCCCCAAAAAAGTATTAAGCAAGTAGCATATACATCACACTGGACAGGACAAATTATACTAGTGTTTTTTTGGGGTGGGGTTCAGGAAGAGATGAAGTGAAACTCCCTGATAGCCTATTTCTGTTTCTGTCTACCTTTCCATCAGTGTTCAAAATTCACCAGGCGCGTTTTGCTACTGGCGCAGGTCCAATTGCAACTCCAATTGTCAAGATTTCTGGATGCCATGTTGGTGACCACAGTTAAAAAAATCCCTGCCTTAGTCCATAGTCAATACCATTTCTACTGTGTGTGTTTCTCCTTCTTGCATACTGAGACAAGTGAATTGTTGTAAGAGCAAGCTACAATCAAGCAATGTAGTTGAGATAATAGAATCATAGAATTCTATTTTTCTAGAAAAAGAGGTGCTGGAACTCACCATAAGTCCCTCCCTCATTCTCTCAGAGGTGCTGGAACTGATTCCTGTGTGTTACCCTTGGAAGAAACCCTGGTTGGAAGGGTTAGGGTTGGAAGGGTTAAGAACCTGAGTGGCATCTAGTCCAACCCGCTGGCGAATAGGCAACTGCAACCCAGATTTAAGATAATATATATAAGCTATATAAGCTTATATAGCTTATATATCTTGCCATTGCATGTGGGCAGGCAAACAAAATAAAATATTATGGGTTATAGCAGGCTTCCTCAACCTCAGCCCTCCAGATGTTTTGGCCTACAACTCCCATGATCCCTAGCTAGCAGAACCGGTGGCCAGGAATGATGGGAATTTGTAGTCTCAAAACATCTGGAGGGCCAAGGTTGAGGAGGACTGGGTTATAGTAACTTTGGCTAACTTACAATACCAAGTCAGCCAAAGTTACTAGCCTGTAACATTTTATTTTGAGTCCTCTCCCTCATATGGGAAGGCAGGGGGATGAGGAGCCATATTTCATAAACATTATTTAATCAGTGGGAAGAAATGCATACTTGCAACAAGTGACTCAGAGAATGCCTATTTACAAGTCTTATCTGATGGTCTTAACATTTTTTTACTTTTGTTTTTAGTAATCTTTCTTTATATCTTGTACAAAAATTAGAAAGAGAATAGATTCAAGTGTCCTGAATTTCTCTAATATAAATAATGCAGCAACCATGTAAAACTAAGTTAATGGAATATGAGTGTGTGTGTGTGTGTGTGTCAGTAGGCATTATACATGCATATTAGTTGAGGAAATTTCAAATTTACAGCAGATCTTCACCAAGTGGTAAGAGTGACTCAGTTGGTTTTTACTGCTGTTTACCATCATTACTAACCCAGTAGCCTCAGTCAACAATCTTTCAAATGAAGACCAGAAAAATCAGTGGGGAAAATTAAAAAGGCTAAAGGCTATTAATGCCAGATGGCCCATGTTTTCTTTCCAGTGGGAAAACCCTTAATATTTTCCAGGGTTTTGTTTTTTTAATTCATTGGGGTTTGGGGCATTCTGTATGTAAGGCTTTGAGTCCAAGGGCTCACACATGGAATGATTTCATTGGGTGCACATTGTGAAACCAAAATGGGTAATTCATCAAGGCTGCTGGAAAACAATCCTCTAAACTGGATCTGCTTAGGAATCTGTGCTCTGTTTACAAGATCAACAAGGCCTGCCTTTCCCTAGTCTGGAATGAACATCACAGTGCTAAAATTTTGAAGTGGGTGAAGTTTAAGAGAGCATAGTTTTCCCGTCTTCGTTTGCGAAGCACAATATGACAGACTGAGATTCTCTACTTTAAAACATTCAAGTCTAAACAATGTTTGGTGGAATACAGTACTGGTAGATACTTCTTCTGTGGAAGTGTGCATGTAAAGAGGTGCGGCCTGAATGCTTTTAAGTCAAGGTCAACATCTGGGGTCTGTTATGGTATTTACTAGGTAATAATAAACCACTAAGCTGGCTGTTCCTGTAAATGTACTTCTAGTACAAAAGTTGGTGATTTTGCAACGTAGTAAAGACACCTTGTTGTTAACTTGTACTGTTTTAAATTGTGTGTGTTTGTGTTTATTTAAAGGTATACTTAGAATCATATTTCTATCTGAGATGTTTATATTTCACCCTTCATTCAGGGAAGTATACATGTGTTTTCCCTATTTTATCTTTTATCCTCACAGTAAAGTTGTGAGGTAAATTGGACTGGAAGAGAGAAAGAGAGACACACACAGAGAGAGAGAGAGACCAGTGGCATGGGGCGGTTGCCCTGCATGCAAAATTCTTAGGGGCACAAAATTACAAAAGAAAAAAAGGAAGTAGTAATAATAAATAATAAATAGTGCGCCCTCCCCCCCTCGCACAGAAAATCTCCCAGTGTTTGCGTAGGCAGACTGAGGAGCGGATTTGGGCAATGGCCGGTTGCCAGGGTTGCCCTTCGCCCTGTACAGCCCACCCCCGGACGTTTTACGGTCTATGAGTGCTGCACCAACGACAAACGGACCCCAGCTGCAGCCCTTCAGACTACTAGCTGGATCCTGCTTTCTTCATTCACCACAGACGAGGATATTGTGAACTAAAAAGTTGTTTATTGAGTACAAAGCTTGTGGTTGCTGATAAATAAAAGGTTGTTCAAGAAGCTTATAACAGTTGTCCTATACCGGCCTAATACCTCTAAATGTTACCGGCCTAATACCTCTAATAATTAACTAAATATCAATAACAACACGTTTCACAATCTCTTTATCCTCTCTGCTAACTTCCACCTAAGACTCTAAACTCCCAGCTCTATCTCCGGACTCACACTTCAACTTCCACCAACCTCAACTAACTCCTCCTGCCCACACTTCAACTGCCTTACTGACGACTGGGAGGGGTGTTTTATACCCAGGCTGAGCCCGCCCCTAAGGGTTCTAACTGTCAGATAAGTTAACCCCTACCTGGCATTGGGCTAGTTCTCCACATACCTCCCTCCTTTTTAGGTTTGTATCAGGGGAGTTACTAGCCAAAGTATCCCTCTGATACAAACAACAGTTTAAAACATCAATATAAACATTTTATAACTCTCACCTATATTTTCCCTAACTATGGCATAATCAGTTACATCTTCAGTAAAAGTACATATAGTTGTGAACATTATATACAATAGTTCATGCAGCATTAGGCCTTTTTTGCAAGAAAAGTCGTAACTGTCCATTTTAACCTTTGTCTTTGGGTCTTCGTGATAAGGCGTCTGCGATGATGTTTAGGATCCTTTCACGCTCCTTATCGTCCTTAACCGTCGCAAGAAGTATCTTTCTCTGGGCACCAGTCTTTTCTCTGCCATACGTGATGGGATGTAAGCTGTCTTCCTTGGCCAGATGACACAGTCCCATTCCGATCCCTGCACTCGAGGCGTCTGTAACGATTGTGGATCCCAAGCTGGGTAGAGTCCTTGTCTCTCAGGGCCAAAAGCGCTCTTAGTTCAACCTCTCCCTCCTTCAGGATCTCTGTTAAATGTTTAAGCTCGCGGACTTGTACACACATCTCCAGGTCATCATAAGCTGCATAAACACTGGTTGTCTGGCTTTTAAATGCACTGGGAACTATTTTCAGAAGTTTGCGGATATCTTCTTTTTTAGTCAGCTTGCTGAAGCTTTCTAGGCAAGCGTGATCACTTAATGAAAGTAGGCTAAAAAGCTCTGATTGCTTATTGCTCATAGCAATCTTCCTTGTTGTCAGTTCATCTTTGGTCTGTATTGATTTATCAGTTCCCACTTCGAGCAATTTTAAGACTACTTTTGTATGCCTTTGACGTGGTAGCCCTGTTAACGCTGTGTAACCACATTCATTTTGGACATTTATTTGTATTGCATGAGCAGCAGGGTACCCATCTTCCCACCACACAATCTCTAGTGTAGGAAACACTTTCACTTTCATAGAAAGTCGATAGGCCCCCATGCCAGCTATAACTTCCAGTACGTCTTTCTTTCTATCTTTCCAACTGATGAATGGTTTATCATAAATATGACTAGTTGTTCTAACTGATCTCACAGATAGGTCACTGGTCACATTGCAGGTAGACACTCCTTTACCAATATCACAGGCTTTTTCAACAACGTGACTACTGTAGCCTAGATTGGGTTCATGGTTTAGGGACTTGATTGGGTTTATCATATTCACATGCATGACCCGCCTCCCTTCACCGTATTGGATTATATCGTTTACATCATTCATTTTTGAAATGATCTTAAAAGGACCTTCCCAGGTCAGTTGTAACTTGTCCCCTTTTACTGGTCTGATTAATAAAATATCCTGTCCTGGCTCAAAAGATCTCACACGTGCTTTCTTGTCATACCAAACTTTCTGTTTGTGCTGAGCAACCTTGCAATGTTCTCCTGCCAGTTCTAGTGATCGTTTGAGAGTGTTTTGCAATTTAAATAGGTAATCAACTACATTCTCAGAATCCCCAACCGGCCGTCCTTCCCAATTAAATCTTAATAAATCTAGGGGACCCTTGATTTTTCTTCCAAACAGTAATTCAAAGGGACTAAAACCCGTGCTTTCCTGGGGTATGGATCTATAAGCATATAATAAGGCTTGTATATTGTCATCCCAATCGTGAGGATGTTCCGTTACATATGCCCTCAGCATTCTTATCAGGCTTCCATTAAAACGTTCTGCCAAGCCGTTCGTCTGAGGGTGATAAGCGGTACTGGTGATATGTTTTATCCCACACCTCTCCCACAAACGCTGTATAAGTTTAGAGGTAAATGAGGCTCCAAGGTCTGTCACGATCTGTTCTGCAAACCCTAGCCGACACATATAACTTATTAGAGCTGAAGCCACTGTTTCAGTCTCTTGGTTTCGTAACGTTATTTGCTTGCCCATCCCAGGCCAAAAGAAATTTTGGGATACCCTTTGTTTGGTTCTGGTGATTCCCAAGTGACCTCCAAATATACTGTCATGTGCATGTTGGATTATTTTGTTTCTAAATTCAGTAGGTACTATCAGTTGCCTGTGGATCTCATTACCCCCTCTATTAGGCTTTAAAAGAATCTCTCTGTATAGCAACCCATTATTGACTATAAACCGCTCCGGGCTTTCCGGGGTTAATACTGTATTCAAGGCTGTGGCTTGAAAATATTTCTGTAAATCTGTATCTAGTTTCTGCTTGGCTGCAAAACTAGCTGCTTGACTATTTGTAACTGGCATTATACTTGTATCTTGTGTCAGTTCAACAATTGTATCAGGCCTTTCCTCCTGAGGTAACTGTCGCAGTTTTTGTGCCCTAGTTATCACAAATGCACTCTGTACATGGTCAAGTAGATCCCACCCAATTAACATTGGAGCTGGGATTTCTGGTGAAACTGCTACTTGCCATTTTCCAGACCATTGTTTATATGTCAGATTAACTAGTGCTACTGGCAAGGTTTCTGGCTGTTTTGATATTCCTTTTAAACTGATTGTTTTGCCTTTAATAAAGTCTTCTGGCTTTAACAAATCAGGATGTACAATACTAATCTGAGACCCTGTGTCTTTTAAGCCTTTATATGGTTTACCATTCACCCAAATTTCTTCTCCTGTTTTGTGTAATAACATGTCATCTTGTTGAATTATATAGCACCTCACAACTTGGGCCTCTGGTATTTCCTGAGCCTGTGCTCTAGACTGGGGCTCGGTTGCCGTGGCAACCATGTTGGCAGTTGGCTCTGTCTCCACAGTTTGGACACAATATGTCTGCTTCTGAGGGATATTAGTTACACTCTTAGTTCTGAGTTCAGTTCTACAGTCCAATTGTTTATGGCCTTTTCTCCCACATTGCCAACAGATTAATTCAGGCCTTTTACCCTCACTATATTTATTTACTTTTCCCTCAGTCCCCCCCGTTGTCATAGGCGTGTTATGGGGAACATTTGCATTGGCGGGAAAAATTTTCTTGGCAGTTTCTGTGGTAAACTTTGTGGGCTGTTGCGTTCTCTTAAACTTATTTGTCTCCCACTGCTTGTCCTTATATTTTGGGGCATCATAAGCGTGTTCTCGGATTTCATTTATTTCATCTGCCAGATTAGCAGCTTCCAGGATGGTTTTAGGGCGTCTTTCTTTAATTAAATACTTCAGATGACTATTAATCGTGTCATAAAATTGTTCTAATGCAATCACCTCTTTTATTTTCGCCACAGAATCGGCCCCCTCCTGTTCTAGCCACTTGTTTAAATAATTTGTAGTTTTAGCTCCTAGTTGAGCAAATGTTTCCTCACGCACTTTTTTTATTGTTCTAAACTTTTGTCTCAGTTGCTCTGCAGTAATTCCGAATCTGACATAAACCAACTGTTTAAATGCTTCAAAATCTTTGGATTGATCAGATGGCATTTGAGAATAAATCTCTGTTAATGTTCCACTAATACGAGCTCTCAGTATTTGCATTTTCTCCTCATCTTTTACTTCAAAATCCTCGCAAGCCCTCTCAAAAGAAATGATAAACGCTTCAGGGTCGTCTTTATCTCTAAAGTCAGGGAATCTTTTTAAATCCACCCTGCTAGGATTTTGTGTGGAACTATTGTTGTTGTTTCTATTATCTACAGCTGATAACTCAAGTCGTTTCATTTCTAATAAATATTCTCTTTCCTCCCTTTCTCTTTCTCTCTCAATATTTAAGGCCATTTCTTTCTCTTTCAGTGCCATTGCCTCTCTTTCTCTCTCTCTCTCAATAGCTAAGGTCATTTCTTTCTCTTTCAGTTCTCTCTCTTTTGCCTCAGCTTGTAACTTTAATTCTCTCTCTTTTGCTTCAGCTTGTAATTTTAATTCTCTCTCTTTCAGTGCCATTGCCTCCCTTTCTCTTTCAATATCTAACTTAGCTAGTTCGATTTTCAAATTATATTCCTTCTCAAGTTTCCATTTTTCAAATTCCTCTGAGGCTTTAAAACTAGTCCCCTCAGCAGGATTTTTGTTAACTGTTTCAGTACTGGTTTCCTCAATCTGGGAAGCCCCATTTTCTTCTTCAGAGCTTTCTACTTGTGAGTCCCTAAGAGCTGTTTTCGTCTTCCTAGGTGGCATTTTCTATTTATTTGGTGGTATTATTTCTGTACTTAAATCAAGGATGTTTCAGTTAAACTATTTCTCCAGGCTTAGTTTCCACAGTTTAGGTCCAAAGTCACGCCTAAAGTTACCTCAGTGCACTTTGTCCAGCGTACTTTTCCGACCTCTCACTATAAACCTTTCTGCCTGAAATAGTTTCAAACGCAAAGTATCTTTGTAACTCTCTCACAATCTCACAGTCTTAGGCGCTATCACACCACACCCTAGGGCCAGGTAATTCCTCTCTGAATTCCCCTTCTCCCTTTCCAGGTGTATGCGATCCCCTTCCTGACTAGATTGTAGAGTCTCACAGAAGTTTGCTTAAATCCTCTTTAAGCCTCACACTTCACACAATGCGTCACCCTTAAATCTTTCTTGTACCTTGGCACGTCTTGCCAACACTTTAGATCTTTGATCTCAACGTGACCACCACTTTATGACTATCTTTCGTCCCGACGCTGCCACCACTTTAATGTCGCGGGCCCTTCGCCCTGTACAGCCCACCCCCGGACGTTTTACGGTCTATGAGTGCTGCACCAACGACAAACGGACCCCAGCTGCAGCCCTTCAGACTACTAGCTGGATCCTGCTTTCTTCATTCACCACAGACGAGGATATTGTGAACTAAAAAGTTGTTTATTGAGTACAAAGCTTGTGGTTGCTGATAAATAAAAGGTTGTTCAAGAAGCTTATAACAGTTGTCCTATACCGGCCTAATACCTCTAAATGTTACCGGCCTAATACCTCTAATAATTAACTAAATATCAATAACAACACGTTTCACAATCTCTTTATCCTCTCTGCTAACTTCCACCTAAGACTCTAAACTCCCAGCTCTATCTCCGGACTCACACTTCAACTTCCACCAACCTCAACTAACTCCTCCTGCCCACACTTCAACTGCCTTACTGACGACTGGGAGGGGTGTTTTATACCCAGGCTGAGCCCGCCCCTAAGGGTTCTAACTGTCAGATAAGTTAACCCCTACCTGGCATTGGGCTAGTTCTCCACACCGACCAATCCCCTGTCCCACTCTCCGCCGTGCTCAGTGCTCACAGGGCACCACAACTGCCACTCAGGTAGGTTGCCAAGCTATTGCTCATTTGTTCCAGCCTATCAGCTTCAGGGGCTGGCAAACCACACTACGCCAGTGATAGAGACTGACCTAAGATCACCCAGTGAGCTTCATGGCTGAGCAAGGATTTGAAACTGGGACTCCACAATCCAGCTCTAGAACTCCATCTACACTGACTCGGAATCTCTGCTTGAAATTCTTTTTTGGACACGTGACTAAGCTCTTCCTTGCTCCTGTACTTCATGGCACCCAACATAAGAGTGGAAGAGCATGCTATTACTTCCTTTGTCATATTAACAAATAGTGTGCAGTTCATTCCTAGTCTCTGCCACACAGCGTGGTTCTGTTCCCTCTGATGAAACTCTTTAGGGTGTCCTCTTGGTACTTTTAGCTACTGCCTGCTCTGCATTTGGACTAGCTACTGCCTGCTCTGCATTTGGACCAGGCAGAAAAAAGAAAAACTGCCTGCTCTGCATTTGGACCAGCAACGTATAAATCACTATGTATTTATTTTGCCCTTTTCTTGAAAATAGCCAGCTAGTGCTGAGAGGCACTTGTGCCTGGAAGGGGCAGGGAGCTTTCACAATAGGATTGTGTCCGTAAGTATAAACAATATTAGAAAGGTAGAACCATCTTATTGCTAATCCACAATGCCATATATGAATGAGGATTTGTGCATTTCCTAATTTAGTGTCTGCAGCAGTGGGTAAAACAGCATCAATTTTTAGCGACACTGCGGAACATTTTGCCAAAATACCCTAGTGTAGACAAGGCCACGCATATTTGCAACATGTACTGTTCGCAGAAGACAGATTGATGTTAATTAGGAGTGGGTGGCATGTGAGTTTAAAAATAAAATTCCTTTCTACAGTGTTTTACTCTTAAAAATAGAGTGCATGATGTGGTGATTAGTATGTGTGTGTGGAGAAGTGTGTGTGCCTTTTAAATTTTGTGATGGCATCAGGAATTTGCATTTACTTCTTTAATAATATAAAGTATCGCAAAAACTCATTGGCACATATTTCAGGTTTCTGCTTCTTTGGAACATATTAGCTCTCAGATTGCTTCTGGCCCCAGTTTATAATTATGGCATACCACTTTATATGTATAAGTTAACCCAAAAACTCTGAACAGCTTGGGATCAGGTTTCCTGAAATATCATCTCCATGCCTACTTGATCCTTAAGATCCTCTTTTGAGGCCCTGTTCCATGTGCCTTCACCCAGTGGTGAGGAGAGTGGCTACCACTGAGAGGGCCTTTCTGGTAGTGGCACTCTGGCTGTGGAATAACGTCCCCCGACAGGCTCACTTAACACTTTTCTGTGGCCTTTTCAGCAGTATAGAATCATAGAATTGGACAGGACCCCAAGGATCACCTATTTCACCCCCCTGCAATTCAGGAATCTCAACTAAAGCATCCATGACAGATGAGCATCCAACCTCTGCTTAAAGTGGAGACCTTTTTTTAATTCACCCAGTTTTTAAAACTGTTCAAATTTATCTTTGACTGTTGTGACCTAGTGTAGATTCATTCAGGCTGTACACTGTATATGTTGTATTTTTTGCAAGAAAATGGTTTTTTTTTGCTGTCAATTATTTATTGATGATTATATCAGAAATGGGAGATCTGTGGCCCTACAGAACATTCTGGACTACAACTTCCATCATCCCTGGCAGACGTTCTGATTGGGACTGATGGAAGCTGTTGTCCACCTGTATCTGGAGGCCACAGATTCCCCATGTCAATTACAATGATTGTATATAGTATTTAAAAATATTGTCTTATTAGCTGCCCAGGGAACATTTTTTTTTGTTGGGCAGCTACATACATTTATATAAATAGCTATATAAATAATAAAGTATGGGCCAGATTCAACTAACCTAGTACGCTATCAGAAGCCATCACAAGGACTCCCACTAGCTGAATGGTTATCACAAGGACTCCCTCCCTCTCCATTGCCTGTGCCTCCCCCAAATCTGCTCTGCAAGGTCAGGAGAACCCCTGGAACAGGAGGTGGGTGGAGGAGGAAGGGGATGGTTTCCTCTGGCAAGCAGAAATGCTTGAGCTGACAGAACAATCATAATAGTGCAATATTGAATTCCACCATTAGTATACTTTGGCTAAGATAGAGAATTCATGAGATTCCAATGGGTGTCAAGAAAGCTATTCTGGCTGCAACCTGTATACCTAACTTGGAGTAGGTCCAATTCAGTAGTGGGACTTATTTTTGAGTAGACATAAATAGGATTGCACTGTCAGAGTCTTTGCTTTTAAAAGTTATTGTAGGTCTACTATTATAACAAATGAGAGACTGTTTTGCAAATTCTAGCTAACAGGTAAAATTAGCTAATGAGAGAGATTAACTGTAGCTGAATTTCATTTTTACTGTTTCTGGAAAATAAAATGCAGTTTAAATCTGTGATCCTTAATCTACTGAGTTAAGGACAAAAATGAACAAGCTGGTGCTTTTACAGTTGAAACAAATGCTATTCCTTATGACAAGGATCTTCATGTCCAGTATTCCTTCTGCTATTCTTTGGGAGTTATGGTGGAAACAGATGTAATTGATCCGTAGTAGCTGGTGCACTGCAGTATGGCACAATGGATTGGCTCTGCCGGTGTGTCCGTGTTGCTATGACTTTGCCATCACCCTGCCCCAACCCAGATAAGCTTCAGTGACTGCAGAGCAGTTCCATCCCACCACACAAGCTGCTACTGTAATTGATATTTTGGCAAATTAATGCAACTGCTTTATCAACATACAGTAATTAATGTTTTTAATGGCTAATGTTCAAAATCAGACCTGATTAATATATATGTTAGTAACTGGGGCATATTACTCAAAATGTAATTTTAAAATTAATTTTTTATATAAAGTATTTATATTTAGAAAATTTCCGGATGGCTTAACATCAAAAAAATCTAAAATGTGTACAACATACCAAAAAAATAAAATAAACATGGTACAAAATTGTAACACATCATAAAAACATACGGTAACTAATAAAAAAACAGTGACAGAAGTGCAAAGATATGGAGCTAAAAAATCCAACCATAGGTATTAGGAAACGCTTAGGCCAAAAAATAAAATAAAATACATTTTCAGGAGGCATAACTGATGGCAACTTGCTAATTGAGTGGAAGAGGGATCCAGACAACAAGGGCAATAAAAGAAAATACTTGCTTGCCTTACAGCAATCTGCAGGGTGCAGTACCACCAGAAGTGTTTCTGCTATGACCCAAGTAGTTGAGCAGCCTTCCAAGTAAGGTGGTGCCGAGAATATATATGTCACTGACAAAACTTTGAACATGGTAGCTGAACAGCAGCCAGTGCAGTTCCTCAGCACAGACATAATACTGCATATGCTCATCCAGGTGTTACACGCAATGAACTGGCTGCAGTGTTCTGCACCTGGCTGCAGCTTTTGAATATTCAGAGATAATATTGCATACATTATCTTGTTGCAATTCTACAACTGACATAAACAATTATTGCCCCAAGGGGCTGAGGTTTAGAGAGTATCGGTAGCTGCCATTCACGCATCTTGGTAAGCCATAAACCATGGTTTACTGTGCACATGCCGATCACCTTCCACTTTACTACTTCCTGCTAGTTCTTAGGTGAAACCAACCATGACCCCAGACATAGCATTTTGTCCATTTCATCCAGAACAGGAATCATAGTTTGTTTCAGTCCAAATCCTTTAAAAAGACTAATATACTTCACCATATTATTTGCAGATGCAATCCACCAGCAACAACAAAGACAGATGTGTGTGTGTGTGTGTGTGTGTGTGTGTAAAGGATTATCTTACCTAGAGCAATCCAGAAATAGTATAAACTGTATATTTTTATTTTAGAATTATTGGAGATGACTTGGGCTGGCAACAAGGTATGTCTAGAATTTTTGTTTTTTTTTTTATAAGAATTTATTGGCATTTTTCTATAACAACATATACCCACACCCACACCTACAATTAAACAAATGCAAAACACATAGAACAAATACAAACAGTGTCAAGTTTTCTTATTGCATCTTTCTAGAAAAAAAAAATTTCTATTTCCATATCTTGACTATTGACTTCCCCTGCCTTTTCACCTTCGAGTTTATATCCTAAATCTATTTTATAACCATTTCTCCTAAAAAAGAAAAAAGAAATTAAATTCAGTTGTATAATTACAATCAACTATATCTTCAACATTTTACTAAAAATACATCTCTACATCTTGATCTCAATCCTCTTATTCCATAAACTTAATCCACTTAAATTTACTTTACTTATACTCCACCTCACTGATCTTCACAGCTCCTTCGATCAAATCTATCTCTTCTATCCTTAAGATTGCTGCTAATAACATGGTAACTTGAAATATCTCCTTTCATGTTCAAATAAAAAATATAACAGAAAATTGTTGACAGTATTCACCCTCCGATTTCAGTTTACCATATCAGGCTACCTTAAGTTTTACTTAATGCTTCACCCCACACCCCCTCTGTCCATTATTTTTCTCCTGGTGGTTTCAACACTAAACTTCCATGTAGCTTCCCTCTCCAAACGTCCACAGATCCAGGCACAGTCCAAACCTCTCCTTGCCACGAGTTCAGAGGTATCCATCTCATCATCTCTCAGCTTCTTCGGTTCTTTGTAACATTCCTTTTCTTCTTGTAAATACCTTAATTCTCTGTCCCTGGCCCCCGAGCTCACACCTCGGGGACTGGATATAAAAAATCTTGACGTCGCCTTGGGGCTGCCACCCCCAGAAAGCGAATTTCTTCTCCGAATGTCTAGAATTTTTGAAGTGGCTTGTTTGTAGTGTTTACAGTAATTTAATCAAAAGTCTCTTCATCGATGATGCAGTTGAACTTTCCTTTGTTTTTATTGGGAGCTAACAATTGCAAAGGAAAACCTTTCCACTTGTCCTGTGTTGGAAAAACTATGCCCTTGAATTATTTACTTGTTTACAATAAGCAAAACCTGTTGAAGAAGAGCTAGTAAAGTTTCAATATGAAACTGGGTAAAATAGTGCAATTATACAGACATAATGCTAAGTTCTACAAGGCAGCAACAAGTTCACTGAGGCCATAGCAAACGATGGGTCATCTTGCCTGATGTTAGTGTGTCATCTCCCTACCACTTCTGTAAATGCCTAGCGAAAACTTCCAAACTCCACCCTGCGGCCACACTAAGGGGAAGTGTGTTGGGCTCACACAGGCTCATTCTTGTAACTAAACCAGGGTTTGTGTCTGAATGATGTTAGTGGCCGGAAAAGCAATAAATATGGGTGGAGGCTGCTATTTCCTAGGATGCAGCATGGAGCAATACAGTTCTGTCTTGCTTTCCAGTCATAGGTTTTTACTGCTACTGTACCATTGCAACTAAAACAGATCCATAGGTTCAAGGTGTAAATAGCTAAATCATGCCAAATGCTGATTTGCTGGGGGGTGGGGGTGGGGGCAGGACAAAAGAAATGGAGGGTGTGTCTTTCTAAATCATAGAATCATAGAACTGCAGAGTTGGAAGCAACCCCCGAGGGTCATCTAGTCAAACACTGTGCATTGCAGGAATCTCAACACGTGAATTCCCATCCAATTTGAAACCATACCAGAGTGTGCTTAGCTTTGCAAAGGTGCTAGCAGTTTTAAATGTGATTTTCATTTTTATATTGGCCGTTGTACCACTTACCTTGCAAAATGCAAACAGGCGGGTGAGTCGAGCAACAGCGGAGGCCCATTTGCAAGGCTAATTTATAAGCTGTCAGAGTATAGGAAAGACATTGTTAAAGCACACATTTTGCTTGGCCTGTAAATCATCCTGTTTCATCTCATTTGTCCTGTTTTATCTATAGTGTACTTTAAAAGGCTCTCTAGTGTATACCTTTCCATTCTTTCTCATGACAGTATTTCCTTACCCAGAATTGTCAACATACTGTAGTCAATTTATTGACACTTGCGTTTTGAGACCAATGTTCTTAATGAAAATTCTAACATTCTTGTGAAGCTGTTCTAGTTTTCTTCAGTACAGCTTGTTGCCTTCCCTAAGCGCTTAGGAGCATCTGTCATGGTCCGTCCTTATTCACGACATCTGATTCCTTCTCATAATGAAGCTGAGTTCTGCTTAGGAGTTGGCACCAATAGCTTAGTTTCAGGCTTGTATTGAGGATTTAGTTAAGTTATCCAGGCTTAATTACTTTGAATCAAGATTTGAACACACTGGTCCTAGCTTTAAATTAAAACCGCAGTTTCCTTCTCATAAAATCAGCTGCTGTCACAAACATTTAATTCATTTTATTTTTAATCAGGTGAAATTTTACATCTGATACTTCTCGTCAGTTTGTCAACATTTGGTAACTATGCATCTATAACTATTTCATTTGCAACGAAGAGGCTTGTGGTGCCTTAAAGACCAACACATTTCTGGTGACAAGTACTACAGCTTCTACTTCATCATATGAATGAAGCGTTATCTTGAGTTACAGGTGTACATACATGGTTGGGTGGGAGGATTGTAAAAAGTGAAGTCAGAGGAAAATGAAAATGAAGTTGGAGGGGGAAATGAAATGCATAGAAGTACAGGCAGTGATAGTTTACATTCTTAACAGTGGTAATTCATGAGACAGTTTTTGATAACGCGCATAAGCAGAGCCCTGCTGGATCAAGCCAAAGTCTCATCTAGGCCAACATCCTGTTCCCACAGTGGCCAGTCAGATGCCTATGTGAAGCCTAGTATAGCATGGAGTCATCCTTGCTAGAAGCCATTGATAACCTTATCCTCCATGAAATACAAATATCCATGTTGACACTGACATCCTGGCATCCTTGCCTAGTGTAGCCCCCAAAGTCCATTCCCCTCAGGCATTCCTTTTTCCTCACAGGGCACCCAAATGAGCCTATATATTGGGTCTTATCGGCTTACCCTAGCCCTGTATTGCTCACCTTCAGTATCCATACAGACTTTTACCAGTCTTCCACTAACGAGTTTCTCCACTTCAGAATCCGAGCAGTCAAAAACAAGCGTGTTTCTCTCTCTGTGTCATAAAGTGAGCTGCACTAGCTTAACGTATTAAAACCTGGCACCAAATTTACTGGTTTGGTCATAATAGTTGGAATATGATGTTTCTTGCATAGCTATGATCAATACAGGTGCTTTTAACTCTGATGGAAATAGCTGGAAGCTAAGGTTTTCAAGGCCAAATTTATGCAGTCTGTTCCATTGATGTACATGCAGGAGTATAGCACATAGATCAAATTGGTCTATAACACAGCTGTTAAAAATCTGACATAGCAGGCCCTCCAACTATGGGGCATACACTAAGTAAACCTTAGTTGACTTCAACCCACTTTTCCTTATTACTTGGCATGCGTTGGTTCTGAAAGTGGTTCTAATGCTCAGCTATAATAAATTTGGCCTGATATTATACCATGAGACACAGTTCCAACTAATCTCCTTTATCTTTACAGGCGGGGAATTCTCAAGAATTGTTGCTGATCTAGGGGTGGTTTAGCTGACATAGTGAAGCCATAGTTATTTGAGTGCTTTGGGTACATGGCCCAATTTTTAAACCCTAAACAC
Organism: Lacerta agilis; assembly: GCF_009819535.1. Classification (NCBI taxonomy): domain Eukaryota; kingdom Metazoa; phylum Chordata; class Lepidosauria; order Squamata; family Lacertidae; genus Lacerta; species Lacerta agilis. The sequence continues at coordinate 27,032,104 of NC_046318.1, forward strand.
ATTGAAGCAAGGACCAGTTCAAACCGACTAGTGACAGAATGGACAAGCAGTGATGCTGCTATCCTGTATGTTCGTACTTTATTAATACCAGCGTGTAAAGCTATGATCCCAAGCCCTCACTGACATAAGAGACACCTAAACCTGTTCAGGATGGGCTTATAACATAATTGATGTGGACAGATAAAACAGTCCTTTTGTTCTGACTTTGGTATGCATTTTATTCACTTTTCCCCAATCATAAATAACCCATGAAATACCCTGAACAGGTATTGGTTATATGAAAAGTATGATTCTATGAAATCTATTTATATATTCATTTTTAAAGCCACCCCCCCCCCTTTGCAACACTAGTTCTGCTCCCTCGCAGATACTTAATTTATCTCACTTGTCTCAGAAATACTTGGCACCCTCAAAAATGTAAAAGCTAATTCTTGGCCTGAATACTTCATTAGCAACATGAAAATCACCTTTTTTGTTCAAAGCCTAAGATAAAGTGCTTTCTGAATGAATCCTGCTTCTCATTAATTTGAGCCTTAGGAAGTAGAATAAAGACGTGCAAATAAGAGCTCTTTCAAATAACTCATAATTACATGTGCACAAAAAACGCATTGACTAACTTTGAACATGCTTTATAGCTCACATGGGGTGCTCCTTATTCAAGAATGGAACTGAAGATAAGTTCACCTTTAGTGACGGTTGAAATATTCTGGGACTGGTTCTTCTTAAATAGTTGCAAATCAGCAACACTGTAAGGATTTTGAAAGAAGAGAGAAATATATGGACAGTTTTGTAGAAAGCTCCTAGATAGTTCAGTGTGGGTGATGGTTAGCATTCATTCCTGCGAGGGTCACCTTACGAGCATATCATAGGATAGAGTTAAGGCTGACTTTCATATTCCAGTTGCACATAAGTGATGCAGTTTGTACATCTATCATTTTTATGAACACGGTGAATGCTGAATGATGGTTTGTGAGCTTCATCAACTCTGTTCTGAAATGGATGCTTCAGTAAGCTCTTACCTCTTTGATAAGAGTAAAGCTGTAAATCTGGGGATTCTAACAAAACCTCAGGTACTACAAATAATTGTCTGGAGGATCACCTATACACATGTAAGGAGGAGGAAGGTTGACGCTTGATAATTAGGTAAATATGTGACAGCAGAGGGAAATAAGACCTTACTAGCATTCAACAGCACCATGGTTTGATTGATTGATTTTATTATTTCAGTTGGTGTGTTGCTTTTCCATGTAAATGTGGCTAAAGCGTCTCACAGCAAAAATACAAATCAAGTATATCATTACAACAGCAGTCTAAATGCTAATTCATAGCAAAACATAATACGGCCATATAAATAAATAAATTCATTCTGATAATATGGATATTACAACATATTAAATTGATTATAAAATAAACTTTCAATCATCAAAATGTTAGTTACAATAAAATAAACCATAATCAGATGTGAGGAACATTTCCAATGCATTCGGATAGTAAGAGTGATATAACCAGCAAGCTAGTACATGGCGGTGTTAACAAATAAAGTACATAGCACTTCTTTCACAGAGGTTAAAAATTAAAGTGCACTCAGTTCCTAGCAGTTCGATCATATACTATAGTTACAAAATCATCACTCTTAATCCTTGCAGGGAGCTACTCCTTTTGTCAACAATAAATAGATGGTTTGAATCACCACCTTCAATCTGGCCTCCTACTCCAGATTCCCATTAACACCACTGAATAACCACAGAAACTCAGTGTACGGTATATATGAAGCTAACCCACCTCACACAAGGAAGTCCCACCCAACAGCTTTCCCTTTTCTGGCTCTTACCAAAGTTGTTTGTATTCTGTGATTTTACCTAGCACCACATAGGCACAGAATATGGTTATTGGATTCAGAATTTTGATTATAAGTTTTCTGGAGTCAGGGTGTGAGAAATTGATTTCACTAGCAGCTGACCCTGCACTATTTGCTCTGAAATGCAGTGGGAATAGGTATAGATGCTGCATCCTCTTAGTTGCATTGCTTTGAAGTGGAGCCATATGTACTGAATAAACCATCGTAGTACTCAAAAATATGAGGGGTCTGGAATCCAAATTAAACCAATGATTGGTGGCTGGCCAACGTGCCCCTGTTTCCTTAGTGCTGTGTTCCAAATACAATTTTTTTTTTTTGATTCTCTGTTCCTTTTGTGCTGGTTTGCACACTATCATCAGTCATTGAGTACAAATCATCAGTCATTGAGATCCACACTGGGTGACAACTTGCACGTGTGAAATAGCTATTACAGATCAAATGCCACAGAGTTGCCATTCTTCTTAATATTATTTCAAAGTCAGTACTTTTCAGAGCAAGCCTTTGACAGCAAGACCCTGAAGATTTTTAAAAAAGTGTTCTGTACAACCATGTAATTCTCTGAAAGACTTCTTTTTTAATAAACTGAGAAATGATGAGCTTTAGGAGAGAGGCAGACAACTAAAGGTCTCTTACTAAAGGATGTAGAGGACAGAAATAACTAGACTCTGGGATGAGCCTACTTGCCATGAGATAACCCAAATATTTAACTTCACCCGTTTTGGGTTTCAAGTTTTTGTTCTTCTGACTTTATCCCTGGACCTTATCCTTAATGTTTTAATAGTTCATCTCTGATTTAGATGCAGTTTTTTATTTGATACCAATCCCTCCAGTTGTATTCCTTTCTATGACAGGGATGGAGGAAAACAAAGCTAGGCTTGGCTTCTAGGCTTGGCTTCTAGAGGAAGATACCAGTTTGCTTTTCAGGAGCAGACACAATAAATTCGTTGGCACCAGAATTGAAATGTGCTACACTGACATGTTTCCTCCATCACAGAATACTGCTGGGTTCTGAGACAGTGATAAAGCGTTAGTAGTCATGAAATGGAGGTAGCATTTAACATATTTAGCTGCTTTTATGAAGTATACAGCATGTTGCACAGACAGGTTATTTGTGGCAATTGCCTTATAATGTCCTATAATTATGAGGAACTTGCTTTTCACTTTGATATGCTTTTTTTAAAGAAGAAGCAGCATTGTGGGCAAAAAATAAAGTTCTGAAGGATACATCTCACGTTAATTTCCCCAGAGCTGAAGTTAGCAAAATTTCTATAGTCCTGAATACATTTGCTTTAATTTCAGAAGCGCTTGTCTACAGGAAATGGTTTCCATATTTTATTGCTAGATCTTGGCGAACATGCACTTGGAGCTTTGAAAGTTTGCCTTTCGTAAAGGTAAAGGGACCCCTGACCATTAGGACCAGTCGCAGACGACTCTGGGGTTGCAGCGCTCATCTCGCTTTACTGGCCGAGGGAGCCGGCGTACAGCTTCCGGGTCATGTGGCCAGCATGACTAATCCGCTTCTGGCAAACCAGAGCAGCGCACGGAAACGCCGTTTACCTTCCCGCTGGAGCGGTGCCTATTTATCTACTTGCACTTTTACGTACTTTCGAACTGCTAGATTGGCAGGAGCAGGGACCAAGCAATGGGAGCTCACCCCGTTGCGGGGATTCGAACTGCCGGCCTTCTGATCGGCAAGCCCTAGGCTTTGTGGTTTAACCTTTCATAAGTTGGGTCAAAGAACCTCCCAGCTTATATTAAATTTCTAGCAGTGTAAAAAGTAGTCTGAGCATTTGGTTTGAAATATTTGCAAAGGGGGCTTGATGCCTATGCATTTGTGTTATTTTCTCACTCACTCCCAATTTTATTTTATTGTGCAAAGCTAAAATATGACTTGAGGGTTGGATCTGCAATTGGTGGTTTCTTAGACCAGGTGTGGGAGACCTTTGGCCCTCTAGATGTTGCTGAACTCCCATCAGACCCAGCAGGCATGGCCAGTGGACAGAATTGGTGGAAGTTTTGGTTCAGCAAAATCTGGAGAACCAAAGGTTCCGCCTGCCTGGCTTTGATAAACCTGAAGGTGTGAGCAAGCAAGTAGATTGTATGAAAGCATAATAGCCATCTCTAGTCATTATTGAGGACACATCTTATATGCAAGTAGAACATGTGATACAAACCTTCTAGGACTTTACCACTTTAGATTGCAGGTAGGGCAATCATATATCTGAATGTTCTTTGTAAAAGTTTTTCCTCCTTTCATGTGCAGGCAGGTATATTACCACAGGGAAATGGTGAAAGAAGCGATTCTCCACTTGCAGGTGTGCAGCAATCGGGAGAGACTGCAGTGTGCGTGCCATTTCTGCACCTTTATAATGGGCCTGAGTGGCTGAAGGGAGAAAAGTAAGATACACCACTAAGGTGTGATGAACAGGTTATTGTAGAGGTGGGTTGAGGGTTGAAGAAAGCTGTGGTTGGGGTTAAGAAGCTGCAAGCTTCATTGTGGAGTGGGAGGAGAATCTGACATCATAGGAAAATGTTTAAAGAATCAAAAGCTTGACCTTCTAGACCCCTCTGTGAGAATGTTGGCTGAGTAATGCTAAACTGGTTTCAAACATTTTGTCAAAGGAGAACTTAATTCCTAAGGCCACAGCCCTCAAGAATCTTACTTTAAATTATCTGTTAAGTGGTTTGAAGAAAACTACCTAAGAGAATGAGTAAGCATGGGATTACTCACAGAAGCACACTGATAAATCCTACTAATCACTGGCCATTCATTACAGTCATGGCAGGTTTGTTTGCATACCAGCCCAGCAGGTAGACCCAGCAGTGTTATGTTATACTGCAGTATAAATGTTAATGCAGTAAGGCAAGGGAACAATTTTCATGTGGATGGAATTAGATACATGTTCCACAATTCTTTAAAAAGGTTATAATACTGACTAGAGCTGCTGAGAAAGGAACTGCAGATAGAATGCTGCAGAATTCTCACACCCATCTAAATAAATCTGGTGTAAGGTTGAGTCCTGCTAATATTCTTAAATAACTCTCAATATCCCTGGGATCATTAAGCAAGCCCATAGGCAATTCATTCTGAGTGAACTGCATTCTGTTTTATATTTACGCCTATTTATTCACAAATGGCAAAATAATTTTTACCTTGTTGTAAAATACCTCTTTTTGAAAAAGAAATGGATTATTTGTGAGCCACATATGTTGCTTTTTGTAAATGCAGCACTCATGTTTTTAATGCACTCTTATAATATGAATATGCGAATAGTAAGCACAGACCACTATTATTGATCAGTGATGTAATTGTCCTACAGATGGATAGAGGGGAGTGATGTAATCTTTATCAAGTTACTGAAGACATTGACCTTGAGAGAGATCAAATGACTGAACATCATGGCCAATCGCTAGGAACAAAACAAGCATCTTAAAAGCTAAAATGCCCTTATACTGATAACAGTTAATAGAAGAATGAATTTCAGGCAATTCAATCAGCATTCAAAATACAGGTATACGTTTCATACTGAGTAAGATAGCATTTGGATTGTCGGGAAGAACCAGTATTTTATCTTCTTTAGTTTAATTTTTTAATGTTCTGCATCACATGCACAAAATCCCATAACTTCAGAACTCATTACCATTTCTAGTTTTCATATTTAATCACAGATTGGAATATCTGTTTCACCATGGGCAGTGCTGATCTGCCCTTAGATGTACCCTTCAAGGCAACCATTTTAAATTGCTGTGACTCCCTCTCAGATAAAGTTGCTTTAGGGTAAAGTTACTAGACTTGCAACATGTGTACATACACTAAACTGATTTTGAACTTTGAGATGCTGGGAAACTACTTTGTGCACACACACTAAAAGAATTTGGTCCTTTTATGTGCCCTACAGCTGAGGGGGAGGTGGCGGTGGCAACCCTCCATGCAGCACGGCCTGCCCCGGATTACCCACCCCCAGGTGCCCAAGCAGCTAGCTACACCGCTGACCAGTAATGCTTTGAAGCATTAATTATGGAACATGGGAACCCAGTTCTGGCACCTCTCAGATGGGCAACATTGCTATTGTAAGAGAACGAGGAAGGGGCTTATGCTGAGTTCTGGTACCTCTTTATCTAGAAAAATAGCATTGGGTTTGTTGTGTAACTGGTGCTGTAGCTTCGTTTCTTGAGTAGCACAGAATTCTCCTATATGTAACAGTTACAGCTAACCACTGTAGTTATTGGCGCTGTATGTGGTACTGCAGGTATTAGCAATACTAATGGAAAACTAGCAGTGTTACAGCTGTTCTTTCAAATAAAAAGCATCCAATAAAACACATCACTGCAGTTACTTTGCTGTTTGGTCGTGTATCATTTGTATAACTGTTCCAGAGATCAGTAAACAAAAAACAAAACAAAAAAAAAGGGATGGGGCTTAATGATAGAACTTCCGCGATATATACTTCTTCCTGTGCTTTTAATGATCAATCCGATAGCAAGATGGTTTTGTTTTTTAACTTGGATTTTATTTGGCATTTTGTTTGCTATTTCATCTAGTGGTGTACTGTTGACTTTTTGAAATGTAGTTATAACTCAATATTAAATTGTGAACCACTTGAAAATTTATACACACTTTAAAGCAGGATATACATTACCCAAATAAATACTTTTAAAAAATATATACATCTGTACCTTGGTTCTTGAATGCCTTGGTACTCAGACGTTTTGGCTCCTGAACGCCAAAAACCCGAACGTAAGTGTTCCAGTTTTCGAACATTTTTCGGAAGCCAAACATACGATGCAGCTTCTGATTGAGTGCAGAAAGCTCCTGCAGCCAATTGGAAGCCGCGCCTCGGTTTTCGAATGGTTTCGGTAGTCGAACAGACTCCCAGAACAGATTAAGTTTGAGAACCAAGGTTCCACTGTAAAGCCATAGGGGTCCCATAAGTAAATACATTCCAAGTTGGAAATTTGTTTTGTAATGGAAACCCTTAAAAAAGAATCCTGGAGAATATTCACTATCCTCCTCCTGCAGGTCAAAAGATCAGATGTTATACAGATATATTTGAAAATAAAGTCAAGCATTCAAAAGAAGATTATTCAGGCAGACATGGTGAGTAAATAGATGCATGGAATGTCTCTAGGCCTCTCAAGAGAGGTTACAAATCATCCAGCTTTGATGAACAAAGGTCAGAAGGTCTAGGACAACTTTTTAAAAGTTTTAACCTAGCAAAATTGGCAATCTGTGACCAGATTGCCCTTCTAGATTAATCCTCTGCCTGCAAAATGTGGTAGATATGGGAGGGGGTGTGGAGTCTCTCTGTGTGTTTGTGTGTGTCTATGAGTACATACTGTCAACATTGATAGTGCTAATTATCTGTTTGATAAGAAGTGTGTTAGAGTGTGGGATTGCAAGTGCACCCTTCCCTCGGTCATTAGGAACAGACCAATTCTGTTAAGCACTGACCATCTGCTTGGTAGGAAAGAAGAGTCTTGCACCCTGCAGCTTGAACTATGTGAAGCTCTCTGGCTCAAGACCCATTGGTAACTAAAGAGATATTGTGAGTTCTTGAATCTCTAATACAAACTGGCTCCCGGCCTAGCCAATCTTATGCTTGCCTCCTGGGCTTCTGTTTGTACAGTGTAGCTTCCATTCAGTCTTGTCACCTCATAAATATGTCTAAATGTTTCTGAAAAGAAATTTGGAAGCTCTGATCGTTTGAACAGGAATTCAATTTTGTCATAAGACAAAATTATTTTGAATTAAAATGCATTTTGTACATAAATATAAAGGGAGTAGGCAGAATAATATCATTTCAAAGGTTTTTTTATCACATCAGAATGGTTTTGGAATGGCTTCGGAGAAACTGAAGTGATTAATGGGGTTTGTATTAATATTTTCACAAAAGGTTCCTTCATTGAGTTTGGAAGAAAGCTCAACTTCTGCTGGGAGGAAAATGTAGCACGTATATATTTGTATGCAACACAGTTTTGTTGTTGTTGTTAAAGTTCTTTCTCTCTCTGCTATTTCTAAAGGAAAAAAGTCATTTTAACAACATTCCTCCATGTCATGTTCTGAACAGGTTGGCGTGCAGATTTGAAAAAAGTGTCACAACCCATCAGTTCATTTCTTTGAGATCCATTAGCAGTCATGTTCTTTTATGTGAAGATGGGTAGTGCCAATGAATTGAAACAAACATAAAAAAACACCATAGAAAAGGCTGCCATGCTGGAATGAATCTCAACATCTACCATGTTTCTGCCATGCCGCTTTGCATGGTCATTTTTGCCACTGGTTGACGTCCACGGGATTCCGCTTGGGGACATATGCCCCTGTGGTTGTGTGAAATTGTCAGGTGAACCAACAATGCATGTTTGCCTTGCAGTGATTCCTATGACTGCTTCAATAGTTTTGGTGGCCATGGAACTCACTGTAAAGTACTTTATGAAATACTTCTTGTTCACATGTATGCACCCTAGGAGTGGGAAAATGTTGCAAGTGTCCATGTGAGTCAGTTTTAGAACCAGAAGGGGTTGGACACTAATGGTTTATCTAGAGCAGGGTTTCCCAAACTTAAGTATCCAGCTGTTTTGGACTACAACTCTAGCTAACAGGACCAGTGGTCAGGGATGATGGGAATTGTAGTCCAAAAACAGTGGTGCAGAGTGCCTTCTTTCAGCTTCAAGCAGGTACTCCAGCTGCAATTCTTCCTGGAAAGGGATAGTGTTGATTCAGAGGCCTATGGTCTGGTAATTTCCCAATTAAATTATTGTAATATGTTGCATGCTGGCACTGACCTTGAAGACAACTTGGAAGCTTCAATTAGTGCAAAGTGCAGCTGCTAGAATGTTAATTGATTCAACTGGGTGGAATTGTATTACATCAATTCTGAAATTGTTACATTGGCTGTCTGTTCACTTCTGAGCCCTATTCAAAGTGCTGTTGCTTACCTTTAAAGCCCTAAATAGTTTGGGGCCCTAATACCTGATGGAATGCCTCTACCTATATTAGTTTGCTTGTGCCTTAAAGTCTTTGAAGGGGATTCTTCTCTGTGTCTCATCATTAGGGATGTGCATTATGATAAGTTGCAGCAGAAGGCCTTTCCTGTGGTGACACACACCTCACCTGAAGGGTGTCCTCTCCTTAGCTTTTTTGACCCACATTGCTGCTGCTGCTTTGTTTTTCCGCTGTGTGTCTTTCTTCTGATATATACAAGTTTAACCCATTCATGGCTTATTGTCAAAAATGGTATTAACTCAGGAGTTCAATCACCAGACTTTCCCCCCTCCCAATTTTATATTTTTCTCAGGGGCATGAACTGCTCTGATCAGGAACAATGCTAAATAACCTCATAAATAAAAAAACAAAATAAAATAAATAATTCCTTCCAGTAGCACCTTAGAGACCTACTAAGTTTGTTCTTGGTATGAGCTTTCGTGTGCATGCACACTTCTTCGGTCACCAGACCCTTAAATATAGTGAGGGAGTGGGGAGGGGTATTACTCAGAAGGGTGGTGGGAATGGGTGATCAGCTGATGGGTGTGGAAAACCTGTTAACGACTGCAATTGGTCTTACAGGGAAAGGCAAGGGGTGAGATGGCTAAAGATAGCTTTGTCATGTATAATGAGATAAGAATCCAATGTCTTTGTTCAGACCAGGTTCTCCATGGTTTTAAGTTTGGTGATTACCGGTAGTTGCAATTCAGCCACTTCTCTTTCCAGTCTATTTCTGAAATTCCTTTATATTAAGACAGCTTTGAGATCTTTTACAGAATGTCCTGGGAGATTGAAGTGTTCTCCTACTGGTTTCTCTGTCTTGTGATTCCTGATATCAGTTTCTGTTGTCTACATCAATTCCTAGTTCTCAATATAGGACCTCTTGCAATAAACTATTGGTGTTAGAACATCTGATTTGCATGCAGAAAGTCTCAGCTTCATCTCCATGTATAGTTGGGAATGTTTCCTCTTTGTAACCCAGGAGAGCCAATGCCAGTCAACATGGATAATACAGAACTAGACGGACCAATGGTCTGACTTGGATGAAGGCTGCTCCCTACATCTCTACTAATCCTAAGAGCATGTATAAAGATAATAACCTTGCTTGCTACAACTACTTTTTGTAAGCCACCTTGAGAACTTGTTGAAGGGTGGGGCAGAAATACATTGCATATAATAAACACATCAGGCTGGCATCGTGCAACAGTTTGCTTGGCTACCAGCAGGTGCTGCTGCAAGCTACAGCCTTTCAACAGACTGGGCTCTCAGCAGCGTTAGAGGGTGAGAAGAGGGGAACTGAAGGCAGAAGTGAGCAGGTGGGTGGCCCAGGCAAGCTGCAGAGGTTTGGTGGGGTCTAATGGGAAAGGGTAGGTGGTAGGTGGGGTAGGCAAGCAACGTGAGCATGGGCACAGCCCTTAATCCATAATAAATACTTAGCATTGTGTAATATTAGCACTTTACTAAACTGCATTGGTCAAATAAGTCTGGCCTTGCTTCTAGGCTCATGACAACAGACCAACTATCTGATCTTAATATGGTCTTTGTATGCAGAAAGCAATCAACACTTTCTCATAATTTTCTTAAGCAGGGCATGACTGGTTCTTTTAAGCATACCCTCTCTATTTTCTGAATAATCTGTATAAACAATTCTTGTTTGTTCTGCATTAAAAGTTCTGTCAGTGTAGTATTAATTGGTATAATTTATGCTGTCTTTTATGTTCTTGTCAAAATAACTTCAAGCAGTGTTGAAGTTTGTGCAAATTGTCTTCCACCATTATTTATTAACCTTTATTGCTGCTTAACTTTGAAGTTATGAACATAAGAACATTAGTCTGAAGAGCAGCTCTTAAAGTTCATCTAGTCCAGAGTTCTAGCAGCAGCCAACCAGGAGTATATGGAAGCTGACAAGCAGGGCATGAATCCAGAAGCTGCTTTCTCCTGTTTGTCCCCAACATGGTATCTCTAGGTATGCTGCCTCTGAAAAAGGAGGTTCTATTTTGTTGTGGTGGCTAATAGCTATTGATTGACCTATCCTCAGTTTTTGTAACCCACGAGTGGAGAATTTATGCCCTTCCCCAAGATGTTGCTGGGTTGCAGCTCTCATTATCCCTGATCATTGGCCATGGTCAGTGTTCGAAACTCCCATTGTTCTAGGTCAGGCATAGGCAACCTTCGGCTCTCCAGATGTTTCGGACTACAATTCCCATCATCCCTGACCACTGGTCCTGCCAGCTAGGCATGATGGGAGTTGTAGTCCAAAACATCTGGAGAGCCGAAGGTTGCCTATGCCTGTTCTAGGTGCATTTTGTAACAGGGAATTCCATTAGTGTGAGCAGTTTCTGAGCTCTGGGTGCAGTACCACGCCTAAGATTTCACATTAAAACTGCAGCTACTCTCTGAAGACTGGAGAAGAGGCCCTCTTGAGAATATTAGGGGGTGGGTAGGGGAAGGACTAGACCATGTGAAAAATGAACATAATCTTTTAGCTGCAGTTCATTTATTTTCAGCTTTGTATTATTGTTACTTAAAAAAAGTGCGCCTAGACATTCTGCTGTTGCGCCCATAAGGTGCCATTTAGCTCCTAGCTTTCATATCTCAGTTTCTAACACTGGTCATGGTAACAGGGCTAATGGGTGTTAGGAGTCCAACTATATCTGGAGGGCCACAGGTTCCCCCCTCCTGTTCTAATACTTAAAATCATCTTCCCTAGTGGCCATCACCACATCTTGGGAACCATGATTTCCACAAGTAAATAGTGAGAAGATGTGCTCCATCTTGCACCTCGTGCCAATCCATTTAATTGCACATAACACCAGTCTTGGCCCAACTGCACTGGCTATCAATTGGTTTTTTAGTTTAATTCAAAGTGCAGGTTTTGACCTGTTGAAGCCTTATGCATCTCAGGACCCCAATATTTCAAGGACCGCCTCTCCCTGTATGAACCGACCCAGACTCAATGATTGTCATCTGAGGTCCTTCTCCATGTGAGATTCAGAGGGTGGCAACATGAGAATGGGCCTTTCAATGGGCGACTCCTTGCTTATGGAATACTCTCGCCATGGAGGCTCACCTGGCATCCAGGTGTCATTTTAGGTGTTAGGCAAAAACCTCTCTCTTTACCCAGCTTTGGGCACTTAACTTGAAGGGTTTTTAAATATTTGTGGCCTCTCTTGGTGTGACAGGGTCTGCTAGACCATGGGTAGGCAAACTAAGGCCCGGGGGCCGGATCTGGCCCAATCGCCTTCTAAATCCAGCCCACGGATGGTCTGGGAATCAGCATGTTTTTACATGAGTAGAATGTGTCCCTTTATTTAAAATGACTCTCTGGGTTATTTGTGGGGCACAAGAATTTGTTCATTCCCCCCCCCCAAAAAAATAGTCTGGCCCCCCCACAAGGTTTGAGGGACAGCGGACCCGGCCCCTTGCTGAAAAAGTTTGTTGACCCCTGTGCTAGACCATTCATATAGATGTGTTTGGTTTTAGTATTTGTTGCTTGGGTTTATTGTAATTGCTTTTAGTATCTTTATTGTTTTTGTAGGTTGCTTTGTTATTTCCATGATTAAAGCTGGTAATAAATAATATCGGCAACAACATTCTATATTACACGAGGCAGGGAGAAAGCATGTCGGCACCTGGCCTTTTCCTTTTGTGAAAATTGCTGCCATAAGTGAGCTACTTATGTAGTACTGTAAAGTTAAGAGTGCTTATGAATTGCTCGATATGATTCTAAATGTATTACTTGGAAATATAAACGCTGGTGATGGGCACCTGCCTTGAAGAAGAGGCAAGAAATGTAAGCCCCAGAACGATTTTCTGTCTTTGCTTTTACACTGGGATGGTGAAGAATTTCCAGGTTACCGTGCCCATCTAGACCTAAGCACTCAGATACCCAGCCTGGAGAAATCCCACCAGCATCCAGTGGGGACCACAAAAAGCATGCGAGCCTGACAGCCTCTTGACACCTACACATACGCAAATCTCTTGTGGGGGAGGAAGCCCACTTCCCACAGTTGGCCCCTGGAGCAATAGCATCTACTGCAGAGGGCGGACTTTCTCTACAACCTGAGATTTTCATGGAGTTGGTTTCTCCCATATTCCACATAATGGAGTAATGGAGTTTTGGTCATTGGCTTGAGTATGGATAGATTTAAGGTGGCTAAAGTGGCAAAAATCACAGGTGGGGAGAGAGCCTCATTCTCAAGAGGATTTTCTTACCCAAAGTCCTCTGTGAGAACACTTCCTCCCATCACCGGTGTGGGTGCAGCCTCTTTACCTCAAATATTTTGCTAGAAGAGATTCTCTGGACCATATAAAGCTGTCACTTGATGGCCAAGGATATTTAAGGCTTTCAAGTGATCCCTAACTAAAATCTGAGGGGTCAGATCTAATTTAGAGTTGCTCAGTTTATTTCTGAGTCAGTCCAGTGCTATCCACTGGTGGCCCACCCATATTTTCCATTGAAACAAAACAGTGGTATTAAGGCTTTAACAGCAGATGAGAATCTGTTATCTGGATTCAGTAACATCAAATTTCCATGAGGGTGGCTTACCATGGCATAGTATTGTCTATACAAAGAGTCTTATGTCATGCCAATTGTAGATCTTTTATTTTAAAAATTAAATAATAATATTCTTTTGTATGAAGGAACATTCAATTGTGAGTCTCATTATATATCACATAGAAGTGGGGGGGAGGCATTAGAATCACATGCATTTAAGAACAATCTCTTCTTTATAAGTAATGTGCTTAATTTTAGGGTGTCAGTGTCTTCCTGGGAATGCTCTTGCCTTCTGAACTTGAAGCAGTCTTTCTGTTTTTTTGTGTGGTTACAGCATAGCTGGAACCTGTAGTTATAGTGTGTGTTGACTGCACAGTTGTTCCTGCTTAGGCAAGTTAAATGACGTCGGGGAGATAGTTGCTTCTTGTTCCTGAGCCATTTCTGTCTTCTCCTTGGTTTGTCCTTTGAGAATACTGTATATATATATATACTGTGTTTAAGATGGGAATTATAACTAGAAGCTTCATCCTGGAACCCTTTGTTCACCAATATATTGCTGGACATGAGCTGATCAGTTCTGGACTTTCTGTTCTGTGAATTGTTGCTCCATTTACAAAAGGATTGCTTGATACTTGGAAAGAAAAAATTACCAACCACTTTGTGCTTCATGGATAAATAAAAACAGAGTGAGTTTCGTTTTCTACTCAGCTTTGCTACTACAAATGAGAGAGGTTGGAAGAATGATGTTACTTACCATGATACTCACTGGATGTGTTTATGTTTGTCCGGCTTTGTCTCCTAGGAACATTAATTGGGGACCTAAGAGGTGGGTTGAAGCATTTGCCTTAAAACAAATGTTTAAAAGGGGGAACAGGGGCAAGGGGGCACATGCAAACCCTGTCCCCAGTCTCCCTGTATGCTTTTGTTCCCTTGCCTTCTCCCTGCTTTATCAACATGGGAAGGCTGGAGAATAAATGGGTGAGGCAACAGGGGTGCTGGGGGCAGAGATTGTGAATGTGCTTTTAAGCACCACGTTTTCAGGCAAACGCCTGAACACAGCTAAGATGTTTGGGGATATGTTTCTACCCACTTCTACATTCCCCCACTATAATCTAGGAATAATGGTTTTCTCTGTGACACATCTTACCGTATACAGAACTTGGGTTAAAATTTCATGCCAAAATGGGCTAGTGTCATACAGCATTTTGGTTCTTGCTAACGTGAAAATAACAGCTGCGTTTGCCTGGCAATTGACACGAAGCTTTTATAATTTTAATGTTGAGATTGATAACATTTCCATCATTGCCATCACTGATAGATCTCAGGCAGCCTAAAATCTTAAGTGAAAAATTCTCTCTTCAGAAAATGCTGAAATCAAAATGTGGCTTTCTGCCATAACAGAAGGTTAGGTTCAAAGATTCTCTATTGATAAGAATAGCCTTTTGAAGTATTTCACATGAGAACTAAAGCAGGAAAAGATTTCAGTGCAGGGCAGCCAAATAATCTTGGGCATCTTTTGATCAAATTATGTTAATATTAAACAATAATTCAGCCTCAGGTTTTGTTTGACATTATGTTTAGCTTCTCAGTAAAGATAAACTTGCCACAAGATATATATGCCTTTATTCTCACACTCACAAGTATAGTATAATACTTGCTAACATTTTATTGGACATATTTTAAAGTAGTGTAGTAGTGGTTAAGAGCGGCAGACTTGTAATCTGGTGAACCGGGTTCGCGTCTCCGCTCCTCCACATGCAGCTGCTGGGTGACTTTGGGCTAGTCACACTTCTCTGAAGTCTCTCAGCCCCACTCACCTCACAGAGTGTTTGTTGTGGGGGAGGAAGGGAAAGGAGAATGTTAGCTGCTTTGAGACTCTTTTGGGTAGTGAAAAGCGGGATATCAAATCCAAATTCCTCCTCCTCCTCCTCCTCCTCCTCTTCTTCTTCTTCTTCTTCTTCTGCCCAGGATTGTGTTTAGGCTGCTGACATCCTTCAGTATGGGACTGTTCCCCCCTGACTTTCACTGCCCTTTTTGTATGTCTTTGTATACTAGTCATCCACCTTCACTTCCTAAACCTGTTCCTAAGGCTTTTCATGGTGGAAAACAACCTGGGCTGGGGGGGGGGGATTAGGTCAAGTCCGGAAGCAATTTCTGTTATGATTCTGGAAAGCTGAACAGGTTGGGGGATGCCTTGTGCACCCAGTTACAAAAAAAGCTTGTTTCACAACCTCACTCTGAATCTGAAAGAGCTTATTCCGCAAAGGTCTGGCATTCAGGCTTAAATGTCACATTACATTGCAAGTTGATGGCAACTTTCTTGGGACAGACTGAATCATGCCATTTGTGGTGCTGCAGGGTGAAAGCCCACCTATTAGGGCATCTGTGCCTATTCATTATATTTTTGGCAAGGTCTGAAAAGAGGGTTGGGCTTGGACCTCTCAGGAAATGTAAAAACGATGCTTCAGATTAATTAAGGTTAGACATGCTTGCCAGTTAGAAACTGTTCACTAACAAAGGGAAGTTAAAAACTGATTATTATTATTATTAGTGTTGTTTGTTTTAGATATGGATTAAATTCCAGTTAATTGGGCTAAGGTGCACCTTCCTGCTTGTGTCTGGCATGTGCTGACTAGTGTAGGGTGATAACACAAGGGCTTTCCTTGATCACTACAGTGATGCTGTCGTTGCTCAGAGCAAAGCCAAATAATACAGTCTTCAGGCACATGCAGAGTTCCAGATGAACTGAGTCTGGGCGATAAAGCCAAAATTTCTGTTGCTGAAGCTGTATGTCTGTGCAGACAGTCCTTGTTGCATTTGATATAATGGTGTGGACCACCGCCAGATCTCTGCTGTTCTGCATTATTTATTGTACCAAGAATGGCATATTAGAGAAATATGTGAGCTTGGTATTTAGCTTAATTACTAAGATAGAATTGCATTTACAACTGCTGAAAGGATTCTAGCATTTTTAGTGTAGGATCAATGACCTGACCTGGAAAGCCATTGATGATTAAGCTTACTTGCTTCATCTGACTCTGTGATAGTAGGATTAGAAGCAGTGTTCTTCAAAACAGCAAGCAGACTAGAATTGGAGATTCCTTACCGGTTACTCATGTGGATAATTATAATAGAACAATTTAATTGTATTTGTGTAATAATAGTTGTACAGGGTCTACAGGTAATTCTGCTAGACATCTATGCATACTGAATGAATGTCTGTAGTGAAGAGGTATTTGCATGCAGAGTAGTGTACATAAAGACTTTCCTGGAATCTGCAACCCAGTATGCATGAACATCAAAGGAGGAGTGCACAACCTCAGGGGTGGAGCTACTCCGTGTGTCCTCAACCTTCAAATTGCCATTTGGAAACTCCTCATAATCATGCTTCCAAACTGCAGTTTGGACACCAATTGTAAGCATAGTTTCACTAACTGGAAAGCATAGCAAGCCTACCTAGGAAGTGCAGGGTGGTGTATATCAACCTATAGGGGGCACTTCTGATTGCTAAACTGTGCCTTGTCATTGCATCTGAATCAAACCAGTACGTTTAGCATCTTCTAGCTGTATGTGAGAGTAGCTCTTTTTTGTATTAACTGAATGAGTTGCCTTCATTCAGTGGAAGCCTGTATTTATGATACTGGACAATTCTCCCAATTCCCCTGTCATCATGCAACTAGTTAGAAGGTGGGCATGTAATACAAATTCTTCTGATAATTCAGTTTCAGGAATGTGACTTAAATATTTCAGAAGAGGTTATTGCTGAATCAGGCAAAGGCAACCTCTACATCATGAGAGGTGAGGCTGTTATTACATACAGTGTTAAGCATTTGTGATAGGGTTGCCATATTTTGAAGAGCAAAAAAGAGGACGCTATGATGACACTCATTTTAAATACCTTTATTATATGTAAGCTATAGAAGCCGTACTATTTTGCTGAGGGGGCAGGAAGAGAGAAGAGGAGAACAAGTCTTCAACCACCAGTTACGTCTATGTCTTATCCAGAAAGTATTGCCAGAAACAGAAATTTTACCGCTGAAAAAGAGGACAGGTGTCCTTGAAAAAAAGGACACATGACGACAACAACAACAACAACAACAACAACAACAACAACAACAACAAATAATAATAATAATAATAATAATGATGATGATGATGATGATGATGTGTGTATTGCCAGTTGGTCAAACCAGAGGCGCGGTCCTCCTTTTTTCCTTTTCCTTTCTAATCGACATATATTGCTCGTATATACTGATTGCTTACAACTTCTATTTCTGTCTGCATAATTATCATCGTGATTTCAGTATTCTCCCTTAGTGCTGTTTTTCCTTTTTCGTGTATCACAGCATTCTTACCTGGTGAATTAAGATGTGTGCAGGACGTTGTTTCTGTAAGGGTATCCAAGCCCAATGTGGTGTGTTTTCATTTGTCTAAAAGATCTTTCAAGGGATGGTCTTTTAATACTAGTCCTATGCTACAGTGAGTATTTTAGTAGTGTTAAAACTCCTCACTTCAGTTGTGTCATATAAGTCCAGGTGTTACTATGAAACATACCAGGACAAGACCAGCCTAAGACATTTTGTTGCCTATGGCAAGAAATCCAAATAGCAAGTATGTGTCCCAACGTGCCACCATGGCAAAATATAAGAGTTTAATTGTGCAGTGCTGTGTGCATTAACTCGAAAGTAAGCCCCACTATATTCAGTAGGGCTTGTTACCCATAATAGTGTGCAAAGGTAAAAGTAAAAGTATAGTGTGCACAAAACTACAGCCTGTAACTGTCAGTTTACCACCCTTGAATACATCAAGAGCAGAAAGGAACAGGAAACAGTTCTCACACTGGAGATAGGAAAACAGTGGGCTTCCTCAAGGATCTGTATTGGAACAAGTGTTAAAGTGTTTATCAGTTATTTGTAGTTAAGGCTGAGCTGTAAAATAGCCAGATTTGCAGAGGACCTCCAGATATTCAGGATAGCAAAATCCAGAGTAGACTGAAGAACTGTAATAGGGTCTCTTCAGACCTGACTGAACAGGCAAGTTATGTTTGTTGAGGCAAAAAAAGTCCTAACTGAACTGGCAGCAGCTAACCAATAAAGACATCTTGAGGTCAAAGTTAATACCTCAATTAAATATTCAACCCCCATGGTGCAGTGAGATTTTTTTTTTAAAGCAAATTCCATTAAAGGGACTATTACAAGAGGGTATTGGTGGTGGGAACTACCCGTATTATTAACTAATTAATTAAATAATTAATTATATGATTAAAAATAACAAGGTGCCTTTATGAAAATTAATGTTGCAATCACACATAAAATATTGTATACCAGAGGTGGGAAATGTGTTTTGGGCAGCAAATTTGATCTAATTGTGGCCAACCCTCTGTGAGCCACATTTGACAGGTGGTTGGGACCTCCTTCCTGTCAGTCTCACCCAACTTTAGCAGCACAAAATTTCATCATTTTTTTCCCATTTAGTATCCTCCCCCCCCACAAGGAATACTCTAGGTAGGAGTGCCACTCCTTGCTGTGACTGGAAGCTGAAAAGAGCAGCGTACAGTAATGGCTCTGTATATATGTGCAACTTTTCAGGCAACTAGAACAATAGACCTACTACAAGCAGGCTCTCTGCTATGTGAGTCAGTACCAAAACACAGCAAGGGTTTACCAAGTGCGCCTGTGACTCATTTTGCTCATCTACCAAATTGGCTAACAGGACATAACTTCTGTTTCTTAAGAATCTTTCTAGCATTTGACTTTGCTGAATGTGCAGTTAGCATTGGCACATCTGAGATCAGTTTTTTTCCCCTCCAACCCAAAGCAGAAGTACAAACATTATGAGAAGAATTTCATGAACAAGTAAAATCCATTTTTTTAAGTAGCTTGCTTTATCCACAAATCATTGGTTTATTGCAGTAAGGAGGAAAATAAACTGCTCAGTGCAGTCTTTGTTTTGATACTCAGCCAACTGACTTTGCATAAAACAAGTTACAGTAAGGATTTCTTCCATGGTATCTCTTTGATCCTTGTTAATAGTAATGTTTTGTGTTGGAAGCAGTGCCATTCCTGAGGACCAGACAGAAAATCAGACTTCTCCCCCTCTGGTGGCAGGGATTGGCAGGAGTTAGGAACCCTTCGTTTATGGTGGGAATATTCTGCCTTCTCTCCGCTCCCCTCATCCTACCTATTGCCAAGTTGAATGATGTGTAATTACCAACGCATGGGTCCTTTTGGACCCTGAAGAAGGCTGAATGCCGGGGGACTGAACGGGATGACAGGGGTGAAGCCTGCTTATGCACGCTCTGCCAATGCATGCGGGGACCAGGAACAGAACCCCTGCACAAATATGGTCACCACCTGTAATGTATCTATAATAAAGTAAAGTTGAAGAGCTTTCTCTCACACTCCCCTTTAACCCCTTCTCCATGAGATAAGAAGAAAACCCAACCCAACAAAGCTATGATTGCCCCACGCTCAAGTTAGCTATGGAGTGTGAAATCAAGTCTATTTCTTAAGTACTTTTCATAACTTAACAGGAACGCTGGTGAATCACATCAAAGAAAGGAAATATTTTCACAATATCTGAAAATTATAGTAACATTTGTAGGAAAGGTCATTGCACCATCCATCCTTGTCTGAAAATATTCTGAGTGCCTGACAGAATGTAAGGGAGCTTCGGATTGTGAGACCACGCTATTACTAGCCTTTGATTTGTTTTAATACCAGCTGTTGTTTTCTTTTAAAGAAGAAGAGATAAAAGCCTCTCATTTTCAGTTTATGACAAAGAAAAATGCATTTTCTCATAAATGGCTAGTTATAAAGTAATTTGAACTAAATTTCTGCACAAATCATTTCCAACAGATTGGCTGTCAAGTATAATAAAAGAGAGAGACAAGCACATCTGTAGAAACCGATGAGACTTTGTAAAGTAGGATTTCTCCCCCCCAACCACCCCCAACCTTGAACTTGAAATGTGGTTGGAGATGTCAGTTTTTTAAACAGTTCTTTGAGAAGCAGTTAACTTTTAAAGTGCACCAATTCACAGCACACACAGAGTGATTTTGAAGAGCAAAGTGTTGAGAAGAACATTGACAGATTTCCATAGTTGAGGGAGGCAGGCAGACACCGCAACTCTTGAGATCCAAACTACAGTACATGTTACATTAGCTATGTGCTGGGTTTCTCTCTCCATAAATTGCCGACACAAGGGGTCCAATTTGGATTGGAACTATGCTGGGATAGGCTTTAAATCTTCCCATCCTCACCCATGGTCCACCACTGTGGTCCTGATTTGGCGCATTTGCGGGGGGGGGGGGGACAAACACACTGCCCTTAAAGGCACAGCTATGTACTGAAGGCAGCCTGTAGTTCTGCTGAGACACTTTCTTACAGGTTTTATATATGGTATAAGAGTAACAGAAAAGAATACTTTTGAATGGATTTACTTGGCAACTTAACATTGAGGGAAACATTGCTGGAAACGCAAAAAGAGAGAGAAAAGTCTGACTCTATCAGGTTAATTCTTCCATAACGATCCGTAGGAATCTTTAAAACGACAAGAAATATAAGCTTGCTGTTTACAAAGAATGCTGTGTTTTGTAAGAGAAAAATGTCTTAGTTTTTTTTCCACAAGGCCTGTTTTGTTAGGAAACCACTCCCTTTTGCTTGTGCTGTTCAGACTGGCTGCTAATTGCCTCCTGGTTGATGACATTTTCCATACATTGCCACATTGTGCCAGGATTGTTACATTTTAATGCTGTTAATTGTTTGCAGAACCTTGGCTTGCAATTCATGCCAAGGATGGCAAAGTGGTAAGTGAAGAGCCCTCTGTATCGAGAAAGCCCTTATTGTTTTCCAATTAAAAAGACCCGAAATCTGAGTTACTGCCTTCTACGGAATGTTATCAACCCTATTTCCCCCTGTTTTGAAATGATTTTAGCCCCTCTTGTTACAAAAAGGTAGCCATTCAAATTGCAATTTTAAAATATTGGAAGTTTGTGGGGGGTGGGTTTAGCACTGGCCATTGTTATCATTCATTCAGACTCTCAGTGTTACTGGAAATACTTCTTGGTTTGAAAAGGCAGGCTCTGTCCTCTAGCAGGCCACTCTTCACCATCTGCCTGATTTGAATATCTGAGTTAGACTACCAGTAGATTACCATATTTGATTATCAGGGTAACTATCAGTAGATTGAGTGGCAATTTCCAATGTTATCCGAACCATTTAGTGAAGAATATAGCTGCTGGATTATTGGGATTAATTGATGAGAACAGCTTTACTGGGTGCAAGTCCATTTTGGGGCCCAATTCAAAGTGCTGGTACCTGAAGAGCTGCTGGGTAGTTGAAGAAACATCTTTTCCTACGTCAACCAAGTAATATGTCAAGAACATAATCATAGATCCTTCACTGGCCCCCCTTGTTTTTGGAAGTTAGGCTCATGGCTACTACAGGGAGAGCCTTTTCAATCACATTGGCCCTCCTTTTTGGAATGTGACCCAGCCCCCTATTGCCAACTCATACATTTTTGGCATTGAGCTGAAACCTTTTTTATTTTCCAAGGCCTTTTCATTTTATCTGTTGCTCTGATTTTTGTGTTTTACTGCTCTGCGGTTTCTGTTTGGGTTTCGTTTTAATATTTGTGGTGTTGTGAGTTTGGGGCTGCCAGACTCCCCTAAATTCCCAGAACCAGTAAGTGTTATAATTTTATCAAAACTTGGAGTGTTAAACTGGGTGCCAGACCTTTTTAGCCCCAGGACCCAGAAAGTGTTAAAATATAAGCCAGGCTAGCTTCTTCATGAGCTATTGAATGGGGTGATGAACAATTAAGGAAACAAAAGGAAAGGTGATGGGCCATTAGGAAAGCAAGGAGAGGGGGCTCTATACTAGACATCAAATGGGTGGGGTCCCTCTTAGATAGTTAGAAAGACAAATGCCAGAGTTTAGAGCAGAGTTGGTTATGATGTGACCTAGAAGGGGAAAATAAGTTGCAGACTGAAAAAGGCAGAGAGAGAGAGCACCGTGGCTGATTTCTGCTTATATCCAAGGCTGCAGCTGTGGTAGAAATAAGACCCTTTTGGGTTGTTAATGCTGTGAACCCTCCACCATAGGCTCGGTGTCATAAAGACACAAAGAGTCCTTGCTGTGCCACATTTCGAAAAGGAAATATGCACCCACTGGTGGAGGAAGAGGAGTGCAGGGGGAGCACACCACCCCAGGACGCGCACTAGCCCTGCCCCCGTCTGCTCTCCACCCACACCCACCCCCCCAGTGCCGGAGCCTGAAGCTCCACCACTGTATGCGCCTGGAACCCCTGGAATCTTGCATCACTCAGATTGGGGTGGTATGAACAATACTTTAATGTTTTTTTGCATACTGCTTTGAAAATTTATCAAAAATCAGCATATGAACGGCATAAACAAACAAACCATATTCCCCTTATGCAACAACTGATGAGGTGAAGCGAATTACGAGTGATTTGAAGAATATATCTTAACTTCTCTTGTGGCATCAGGCTCCCTTGTGAATGCCTGTAATATGCTATGTAATGCACTTGGTAGAGACTAATTTTAAATTTGAAGGACTGGCTGGGAGTGAATTTATATTTGCATATAGTTCCAGATTTGCATATAGTATCTAATATGCCTTTTGATCACTTGTAAATGGATGTAGTTTTGAACAGGTACATTAGCATACCTATAGAAAAGGAAGCTCTCCCTCTCTCCCTCTCCCTCCCTCTCTCTCTCTCTCCTCTCTCTCTGGGAACGATGGTCCTTTCCTATATAAAATATGCTGGTGGCAGGAGATTAAACGTAGGGAAACGCTGCTTTGTAGTGGTTCACAATGCAGGTGTACACATTGTCCTCACAGAGATGTATGAAATTTAAACAGTAACGTCACTATATCTGTAAAAACATTTCATTTCATTAAAATCACCTCCAGCAGTCTCCCTGACATGCCACCTTGTATATGCAGAGAGTTTATTAGGGGAGTGTTTCAGCATTTGATAACCTGTGTGAAGTGGTACAACCTGTCAACAGGCATATGTGTGAGTCTGCCGATTGTATCTTCCAGCCCTTAGCCTAGATATATTTTATGCACAATTCTCATTAATGAACTAGTTTAGTAACTTGTTAGTTATACTTTTTTTGCAATATGTGGAAGGATGTAAGAAATGCAAAATATGAGAATTTGCCAGTTTTATGTACTCCCAGTTAGTTGCTCAGAGCAATGGGCAACAGCTAGTTGTTTGGGAAAACTAGAATCCTGATACTTCTTTTCTTTCACCAGATTCTTTGTATAAATTTCCCTTGTTCATTATCATGTGCAGTAAAACAAAATGTTGGTGGCTTGGATCATAAGACGTTAAGTTAAGGAAGTACACGGAAGGAAGACTTCTTGTACTGTCCTCCTCCCTATACAACCCCCCCCCCAATGAAACCATATCCGGGATGGGGGAGGTGTCAAGGGATCCTCCGTAAAAATGTGGGGTGAGCTGCCATGGGGCTGCTTTGAGAAGGCAGGGAAGGACACCTGTATTCCACAAACTTCCTCAAGTTGTCTTAGGAGCCAATGCCAGATTCCACATTATGCAGTAAAGCATGCATCTCTTTCTCTTTTGGGTGTGTGTACGCACAGAAGCATGCACACGCCTGCATACACACACACACACACGTTTGTTGGAACACTGCTTTTCTATTAGGAGAGTGAAGCAGAGATGGTTGAAAATATAACCACTATATATAGTTTCCTTAAAAATGTTTAGCTAGCTACTTAAAATACATAGTAGCTTTGCTGGAAAAGAAAGCAGCAACTTGTGTGGGAATCACATTATGCACAGTTGACATAGCTGAAGCTGATAATTGTGTATCCAATCCAATTACTTCCAGGAAGTAATTTCAGTCAGGATAAAAATTCAGAGAAGAAGGTGCCAAGTCAGCAGGCTAGTACAGTGTTTTTCAACCTTTTTTGGGCAAAGGCACACTTGTTTCATGAAAAAAATCACGAGGCACACCACCATTAGAAAATGTTAAAAAATTTAACTCTGTGCCTATATTGACTATATATAAAGTAATTCTCTTGAATAGGAATCAAATAAACACAATTTTTCCCACGGCACACCAGGCAACATCTCGCGGCACACTAGTGTGCCGCGGAACAGTGGTTGAAAAACACTGGGCTAGTAGATAGAGTTGAGCCAGTGATAGTCATTGAAGTGTTGGGGTGTTACGATTCCTCGAAAAGATAGTATGTGTGGCTTGCCAATTTATATAATTTGGCAAGAAGTAAGGATTTCCCTCTTGTGAGGAGGCGATTCTAACCTCCTTGTTAACCAAAATTAGATTTTGTTTCCATTCTGCTTACGTGTGTGTCCTCCTGCCTCTTAGGACATGCTGTATGTATCCTTTATTCCTTTCACTACTTGATTGGCACAACAAAGAAAAGGTTATTCTAACAGTAGCTGTAGAGAATCATGGAAGTAAAAAAACTATGACCACAGTTACCAGAGATCTGTCCTCACATCACCACATATATTCAGATCCATTATGACAACAATTGTGGGGGAACAGAATGTGTGTTCTGTACACTATTAACATATTCTCCCCCTCCCTAGGAGTGGGGTACCCTTTAACCAGGTGGGATAAAGCATGATAGGGCAGTGTTGCCTACACAGCTTCCCAATATGGAAGTTGCAGTCAGTAAGTGAGAGAGAGGGAGGGAGGTGTTGAGGAGACCTGGTGCAAGTACAGCAACAAAGCTAATTTGGCATTCCTGTTGCTGTGTCCGCACTGCACTGACCTCCCTATTGCCTTGCCCTTACCAGCAGTGACCTCTGCATTGGGAAGTCAAATAAGCACCACTACCCTGCCAGGTGCCATTCCCCACCCTCCACATTAGAAACCTGAGCCATAAGTCTCTGGAAAATAAAATAATGCAAGTAAGACCTGCTCCTGTTCACAGTGCCACACATCTATACCTTCTGTCAGGATACTTCACCTCAGTTTTCCATCTCCCCTAGAGATTCTGACATTCTATGGCGGTTGAGCATACTCAGAGTTTTGTTTTATTAGCCCTTCCCTTAGAAACACACACACACACACCTATAGTTTACTTTCCACAAAGCTTGACATTTCCCAAGTATGTTGATACTTCACTCTTGTTTCTGTCAGTAGCTGTGTTTTGGCTACATACCTGCCATAACTCTTGAGTTCACTGTTAATATATACGACATAGCTGTCAACTTTTCCCTTTTTTTAAGGGAAATTCCCTTATTCCAAATAGGATTCCTCGCAAGAAAAGGGAAAAGTTGACAGATATGATATATGTGTGTGTGCGTGTGCCATGATGGGGGGACGGGACATCTTTCCTGTTCCATTCCCCAGGTCTTAGAGATCTTTCTCTAAGTCATACCTGTATAACACCATACTTCCCCCCCCCCCCGCCCCTGGTTCTGAGGCAGGCAGCTTTGCTCACTGAAGATTTGCTGCTATTTCTGCCTTTTCTTCTTTTTTAAAGGATCACAGCCGAACAGAAGCTGTCACTAGGGGAGAGGTTCAGAATGGCATTGCAAACAGAAGCTGGTCCCCAGGGATTCATTCTCTCTCTCTCTGATTCCAACCCTATAATTCTCTCATATAAAGTTCAAATGCTTTCCAAATAAACAGACATAGCAGAGTTTTAGTGAACTTTTAAATTAGTATTTTAAAATGAATTATAATTATATATCACAGCAGACTCCAGAGTGCTAGATTTTCTTCTTTCTTTTTCTGGACATAGGAAAAGGGGGGCTGTAAAAGCATTTCAATGCTTAAGCTGGAAAAGAAAGGACAATGGATGTATCACATTCAGTCCCTTTTCAGATAAGTAAAAGCTCTGCTTGGTGTTTGGGCTCGGTTTTGATTCTAGTAGGACTGTACCAGTGCTAGAAATGGCCTCAGTGGCATAATAAATCCATTCAGCGCATTTGCATGTTGTAACTGCAAATTATTCAAGGAATGAAACTTCTGTTATGAAGATGATATCCTATGGTTCTGATTACACAGTAGATGAAGTTCTGTTTTCCCTCTTCCCCACTACATCTAGAGTCTCCCCCCAACCCCCGGTAAAATCAGCCTGAGTGTGCTTCAAGTCAAATTAGATTGGAAGGAATGGGCCAGAGACCCTTCTTCAACTCAAAACTGCTATGTCACCTATTGATTGGGTGGGGAAGGTTTGGAGAGATGGGTTCATTTGAACCTAAATGTGGGTGAATCACTGAATTCCTATGGCAGTCGCTCTCAGAGGTAACCATTGCAAGGGAGCAAGTAATCTTTACATGCATTTACAATCCTTTAAAAACAACACTAGTATCCTCTGTACTATTTTTGCTATCATCATCATTGATTCATCACCTTCTAAACAACCGACTCAAGGTGATGTACACTGAAGATATTACTGAGACTACACTTGCCTTTAACATAAATTCCAGCGGTTTCAAACAATGAGCGCTAAGAATCAGGAGCAGCACTTGGCAGTAAATCCGAAGATTACCTGCTGAAGCGCTAGAGGGGAACACCTTTTGATGTGGGTTAGTTAGTTTATAAAGTAGAAATGCCAGCTGTGCATTTTATTGCATCTCTCTCTCTCTCTCTCTCTCTCTCTCTCTCTCTCTCTCTCTCTCTCTCTCTCTCTCTGTTAATCTTGTGTTTAAATATGAGACATTGACTGTTGGGTGGAGTATTTAGCAGGAAATACTCTACACAGAGTAATCATTGTTCTGCTCATGTCACTGCATGTAGTAAATTAGCAACGGGGTCTGTTAACTGTTGTTGCTTACACTTCGCTTTGACATTGAGCTAAAACACTTGTTGCATCACTTTATATATCAAAGGTTTCACAAACTGGATTTCCAACCTTTTCTGTTAACTACTTTTTCAGAAAGTAGCCATATTATATTTCCTATAACACCTATCAAGTCCCAAGTATGGTTGCCTGTGCACGTGTATTTGGACCTATTATTAGTTAATACTATTGAAATTGAGGTTGATCATAAAAAGGTAAAGGGACCCCTGACAATTAGGTCCAGTCGTGTCGACTCTGATGTTGCGGCGCTCATCTCGTGTTACTGGCCGAGTGAGCCGGCGTAAGCTTCCGGGTCAAAGCCGCTTCTGGCGAACCAGAGCAGCACACGGAAACACTGTTTACCTTCCCGCCGGAGCGGTCCCTGTTTATCTACTTGCACTTTGACGTGCTTTCGAACTGCTAGGTGGGCAGGAACTGGGACCGAGCAACAGGAGCTCACCCTGTCGCGGGGATTTGAACCGCCAACCTTCTGATCAGCAAGCCCTAGGCTCTGCGGTTTAACCCACAGCACCACCCGCGTCCTGAGGTTGATCATACTTGTTTCTAATTAACGAATTCAGTGGAATTTGCATCAAAACAATTTTGCTTGAGATTGGGGACACAATTTTTTTCATATTTTCTACATTTGGAATCTCTTGATTACAGCTATATTCTTAATTGTAGAAGAAGTAATAAGCTGCTTTAAGCAATATTATTGCAGTCTAACAAGAATAATTAGAAATAAATGAGAAACATCTTTTAAAGAGATGTTTGTTCCTCTGTTTCAGCTATCAACACCTGTCACATAACCTTTTGTTCCAGAATTGGAAGTGGAAAATAGTACTGAGTTTGGAGGTTTAGAAGGTTGGAACATAAGTTAAGATGGGGGACTCAAGAGTGGGACATGGACATTCTGTTGCATATGAGAGACATATTACCCCCCCCCCCCGTTTTCTATACATTGGAGAATTACTGAAGGAAGTATTAGTTTGCACTCAGTGTCTTATCCAGTTCACACAATGTGAAAGAGTGGCAACTTTGCACCCTTCCATTATTTTGTAACGAGAGAGGCGCTCTATCTCATGCTTTGTAGAAGATTGTAGGCAAATTAAAGCTCCTTTAATACCAGGAAATTAAGCAGGGGTGAGTGTGGACCCTGTGTGATCGCCACAGTGAGTTGTTGTTGTTGGGTTGTTTTTTTTTTAAAAAAATACCAGGTTATTTATTTTTTTAAGAGAAGGCTGAAAGCAGCAGGAGAGACCCAGTTCTCTCCTTGTCTCTCATATTTTGAGGGAACCCACTTGAGATATCTTGCCCAAGGGGACTCAGAAACATAGATGCTGAAGTCCTCCTGTCATCAACTCCAGACCTTCAGGGTCATGTGCTCACTTGTTAATTATATTCCTGGCATGGTCAATCAAGGAAGAGCAAATTATTACTCAAGCATACAAATGAGACACCAGGTCAGAGCAAAGAGGAATGTTCCCTCCACTTGGGGTGCTCTGTGCCACTGGAAAGACTTCCCCCCAAGCACATGTTGTAAATTACTATGATAAATCTGTGATAGTTATTTACAACATGTGCTTGGGGGGTGTTTTAATGCTGGTCCTCCATTTTTAATAGGAGGTTTTAACTTTGATTTTGTATATTACTGTATTTTTCTGAATTTTGTACATTGCTTGGGGGGGCGTTGTTTGGACCATGAAATTCAGCTTATAAATAATGATGCAAGGCTTGGGGAATAAGACATGATGAGGAAAGGGTGAAAGATGAAGATCTTAGCAAAGCTGGATTTGGCTTGCTTATCCTTCCTTGCTTCTGTGAGTCTGATGGCCTCTCTGTCCACTAAAGGAGCACTCACTGCACCTATAGTCACAGCAACCAGATAACATAAAGTCACATGCTATCGGCCAGTCAGCAGTTTAGCATCCTTGCCTAATGCAAATCAGTCTGATCATGCTGCTAACTTCAGACTAGAAAGTTTTGTTTTTCTTAATTTTTGAGGGGAATGGATTAGAATTGGCCATTAATAGTACTTTTAAAAATACTAAGCAAAATAAGAGGTCTCTTTTTTAAAAAATAAAATAAAATGCTAAAACAATGAAATACTCCTGGGAATGAGCACGTTGTGAAATTGAATTGACAGCTCCTATTATCTAGCCCAGCAGAACGTCTGCGTGTATAAAAAGTGCTAAGTACTGTGAGTAGGTGGATGCAAAAAAAGTCTTTTTTAATTCAGGTTTTTGAATTCTTCCTGTATTGGACTTCTGATATTTTAATAATAGCTGGTTATGTCAACAAAACAGCTGACCCCAGTAATAAAAAGGTACAAGTTATTGTAAGCTGCAATCTTGCTTAGGCTTCTTAGAGTCCATTGACTTTAATGGGATTTAATAGCTTATTTGTGAACAGAATTGCAGCCTTAGGGTACAGTCAACTCCTGTCAGTTTTTCCACCTTCCCTTTCACCTCTCACTCAGTTCCTCTGAACACAGAAGTTTTCTTCTTCTGACCACCTCTTCATGTCAGTAGCCCTTCTGAGAACGGAAACCAGAAATTGCGGGAAAGTTGTTTTTGTCTAATAGGCTCCACCTAGATGTGTCTTATGCTCCTCATATCTCAGTTAATATGAGATGCTGAGGGGCCTCAGTTTAGAATGGGTGGCTTTCCTGAGACACAGTGCACTTATTTTGATAGCAGCCCACTGAGCGGAGCGGCAGCCTGGTTTGGAAGCCACAGCTAGCGTGGCCAGTAGTCAAGGTTGATGGCAATTGTAGTCCAACAACAACTTGAGGGTTGTGGGTTTTCTACCTTGGGCTGCACTGTGCACTATGGCAGCCTTTACATCCTAGGCAGATGGGAGCATCCATACCTCTTCTGGGAATCCTGTTTGGTTATAAGTCACTTTAGGTTGCTCTGGGCAATATAAAGCAACTAACAAATTTAATAAATAGACACTGCGTAATCATAGACACTGGGTGATCATTGTACTAGCAGTGTTTAGAGCAGGTAATAAATGCCCTGATCACAGTGCAACACAAAGTTGAACCCAATGAATGAGCTTCAGTTAACTCTTTGTTGGAGTGTGGCCCCTGTGTCTGTTTGGCTTTCAGCAGTGGGGTATGGAGTGAACCCTGGAATTCTTAATTAAATTTAGTGCAGCTTATGCATTAATGATGAGCAGTGTGTGTCTCATGCTTGGAATAGAAATAAGTGATCCACAAATGTATTTGGTTGTAGTCAACTAAGTCCTACTTGGAGTAGGCCCATTGGAATTAATGACACTAAGTTACTACATGCAGGTTCCACTATCTAAACACAGTGCGTTCCCAGGAAATCATTCATTAGGTGACCGTTCACATAACATGCATGCACAGACCAAAAAACCCACGGAAAATGCTCTGTGCATGCGCAAATTGTGCGCGCATCGGGTTGTGCTTCCGGGTTAGTGGAGTTCATAACCCAAAAAGTACGCAACCCGGAGTGTGCGTAACCTGAGGTGCGACTGTACTTCGAACCCTAGAAACATGTTGAAAATGATGCATAATATACACATTAAATAATGTGAATGGCATGCACTTGAAAAAAGCCTTGTTTCATCTCTGTCTGGTGTCACTGGAACATGAGTCAACCTGTTTAAGGCTTATTCCATGCAACAGAGACGAGGAAGTGAACTAGTGTATACAAGCGAATGAAGGATAAGTGATGAGATAATATGAAAAATTAAATGGGAACATGGTTGCTGGCATTTGTAACGGCATTTTTATTAGTGCTACCTGAACTGTGAATTAGAACAACCAAATTACAGAGCACCTCACGGGACTGAAAGAGGGAGGTATTGTGCAAATACCAAGAGAGGGGAGCATTGTTAGGCACAGCTGCCTGGATTTCAGATCAAGCTTAGGAGCTCCCTTCTCTTCATAGCAAAATACTTTTGGAAAATGCTATAGTGCTGCTAGTACATCATTTCCAACTGTTAATACATTGGTCTCTCATATTATAATTTGAAGCGTGGTATGTTCCATCAAATTTTATTACTGTTGGAAAAACTTGTTTATGCTAAAATAAAGAAATGAAAGATACAGACCCTCCAGAACTCTGGTTCAATTTTGTAGTTGTAGTACTTAGCTTTCTTGCAGTAGAGGAAATACATAAGGCCCAACCCTGTTCATCAATTAGTTTACAATTGGGCCAATTTGAGAAGTGGCCTGCCAGCAAGTTCTGTGGTCACACATACCACTTTCTTTGCAAACATTTTGCTTTCAGATGTCATTGGAGGATAATGGTACCACATTTGGATTCTGTGCCTGCAGAATATTCTGTAGTGCACTGCAGTGGAACCAATGATCTGAGAGTATAACATGACTTCATAGGTTTTTATATTCTGACATAAAGTTAGGTGAAGGAGTCACTTTTTAACTGCAGATTTTGCTGTTTCCTTAGCCATAAACTCACATCACCTGTTCCAAAATATTAGTGAACAAACTGTTTTGTATTTATACTTTTCTCCATGCTTCAGTCATGTACCTGCACATAATGTACACGTAGAGGGGTAAAGTAATTTGGCACTTAGAAATTGAATGTTTGTCATGTTCCTTACATCCACTAGCAGAAATTCCCGAACCACAGATTATGTGTCTCAGATACAGTATATGGGAGGTAGTATAACAAATATGGAAAAACAAACTAGGGTCATGGTTCAAAGACAAAGTATAACAATCCTCCTTATTCGGGATTGAAGCTGGGAATCTGTGAACATACTGAATGCTCTTTAACTGCTGTTGCACTTTATACTGTAAGTGTTTTTCTTAGTGGGTGGGTCTGAATGATAGCCAAGTGGAAATTTTCACAGCACTGCAAAATTGTACAGTGCACTTATTGCTTCAAATTGTATGGTACCATGCAGACTAATGACGTATTCCAAATAACAGCTCAGACCATTGCACATGCTTATGTGTGGGTGGCCCCTTCACCCCTGTGTACTAAATGAAGCACAGATATAATGCTGATATCGTAACACTATAAAACCCCACCTTTGCGAATTACTTATTGCTGTAGTGGAGCCATATGTGTTTATATGTTTACCAAGCAAGTCCCATCTCAATTGTGGTGGCACGGAAATCGAAACTGCAAGCACAGCCAATCATTAAGCTTGGGAGCCAGGAGTGAGACCCCCAGTGTTAATTACATTTGGTCCTTTAAGCTTATAGAAACCTATTGACAATCTGTCAAGTACAGCATAGAAATTTTTTTACTCAAAAAATGTTCTATTTTATTTGAAAGAGAGCACCACTGAGGGCCTGTGAACAATCCAGCAATGTCTGCAAATTCTTCAAGGTGAAGGATAATCTGGGACTCCCGACTGACGACAGTGGATGTTGTGAGTAAGCTATGCAATAATCATTACTGAATACTTCCTCTGTAAATATATTTGGCATTGAGTAATTATAATAAAAAGTGGATAGCTCTACTGAAACCCAGGACTTATTTGGTGATGCCTTTTCAGTTATTTAGAGAGCACCATGCACTTCATTACCACTTGAAGCCTTAATTATTTAACGTAATGATGTAATAGTCTGTGGTGTTCCCTATGTTTCATATGGGACATGTTTTCCTGTCAGTCCTCCACTCAAATTGTAACACTTTTCCTTGTAGGACATTTCTCCCACACACGAATAACCAACTTGATCTCTTAGATATGAACTGTATGAAGATTCACAAAACAGATAGCTAGAAGTGTTCTGTCTTGGTACACCTGCCAATTTGTGATTCCTTAAAGAACTGAAATTTTGTTCAAATGTAATATGTAATACAGTCTTACCTCGGGTTACGTACGTTTCGGGTTACATACTTTTTGGGTTACGTACTCCCGTAACTCAGAAGTGTAACCCACCACGTGTGCGATCCGCGCATGCACAGAAGCGTTCTGCGCACTTCGCGCATGCGCAAAACGCGTTGTTTGGGTTACATACGTTTCGGGTTATGTACAGCGACCCAGAACCAATTAAGTACGTAACCCGAGGTACGACTGTATTGAATAATGCAGCAGATGTATTTCAGCAGTAAAAATGTGATACCCGAAAGTGCCATATATGAACAAGGTTTTTGTTTGTCTTAGCTGTTAAAATATGCATAATTATTTTACAGGCGGCAACCATTACAGGCACATCCAAAGGACACGTGATCGCCAATGCATGGGTCCTTTTGGACCCAGAAGAGGGCAGAACAGAGGCGGGGCACAGGAAGGCGGGGCACACTTATATGAGCTCTGCCAATGTGGGGCAGGGGACGGGAACAGAACCCCCATGCAAAATGGTCCCTGCCTGTATATAAATTTCATTTCTGACTCTCGAGAAGGCAGCAGCACTTGGCAACTAGCTCTACTTCCAGAGACTAATAATGCTAACTTCATATATATATATGGGTGGGATGCAGGTGGCGCTGTGGTCTAAACCACTGAGCCTAGGGCTTGCTGATCAGAAGGTTGGTGGTTCGAATCCCCGTGACGGGGTGAGCTCCTGTTGTTCGGTCCCTGCTCCTGCCAACCTAGCAGTTCGAAAGCACGTCAAAGTGCAAGTAGATAAATAGGTACCCCTCTGGCGGGAAGGTAAACGGCGTTTCCGTGCGCTGCTCTGGTTTGCCAGAAGTGGCTTAGTCATGCTGGCCACATGACCTGGAAGCTGTCTGTGGACAAACGCCGGCTCCCAGTAAAGCGAGATGAGCGCCGCAACCCCAGAGTCGTCCACAACTGGACCTAATGGTCAGGGTTTCCTTTACCTTTACACACATATATATATTTAGGGGCATGTCTCACTGAGTTCTGCCTGCAAGGAATTGAGTTTACTAGTTAAGTATGATGCAGTCCTAAACATTCATTCTGGGAATAAGTCCTATTCAACTCGGTGGAATTTCCTTCTGAAAAAAGCAAACATAGGATCAGGGTGTAAGGCTGTAGTCCTGTGCACACGTATGCCATTGAAGGCAGCAAAATGTAACTTCTAAGTAAACATGCATGATATCAGAATACATGTGTCTCACCTATGTGGTGGTGGTGGTCTTTTTTCTCTAGAGAATGTCTATGAGGCAGAGCAATGCTAGACTTCTTTTTCTTAGAGTGATAGTATTTTTCAGCATCATGGTTATCAAGCTGTAAATTTTACCATTGCTATATAAACCCTTATCTGTTAAAATTTTACAGCTTAGTGATTTAAAAAAACAACTATGGGCAAAAGTTCAGCAACTTAGAAATATGTGTTCATATTATACTTGTTAACTGGTTAATCCTGCTGACAAATCTAAAATTCATGTCAATGAAATGGAGGTTGCTAATTTTTCTAAAGAGTATTCTATAGCTAAGGGTTGGACTGATATTTTCATTGCTGGGATGAATGCAATCAATTTCAGTTTCAGCTAAAGCATTTTTGCCTCTTACCTATAATTACATCATTTCACCACCAGACACAATGCAGAGCCAAATCTCATTTTAAAATACTGATTGGAACCAGCTCCTTGTATCCATCTAGAAATTATTTGTTTACAAAGCAGCATCTTTTTTCTCTAACTTACACCCTCCATTCTTTCTCTTTCGGATCGTAGCAAATATATTTGGCTACAAATTTAGCATTGTGAGATCCCAACCATCTGCTAAGGAAGAACACAATTTTATTTAGAAATATAATGCACACGGTGTTATGCTTCCTTTTATACATTCAATATATGTCTAGGTATTAGTTCGGATGCTTGTTGTCCACTGCACCTGGCAGGGCTGCTAGGGAGTCATGGGGACATGGCCAATGAGGTCATGGTTCATGACCAGTTGTTCTGGTTTTCTTCCCATTTCCTCCCTTTGCAAAGATACTCTGGACACTTAAGCATTGCAGCTGTACGAATCCTTAGCACCTAACAAATTTGGAAAGTGCCCTACTTTGGTTTGGGTCCCTGCTGTCAGTATTCTTTCTCTGCCGGGAAAAAGGTTATGGGGGAGGGCACCTTTTCTGATTCTCTCCTTATCATCCTCCTTTGCAATGAAACAGTGGACACTCAAACACTTACAATTTCATTTTAAAAAATGAACTAGTTCTGGTTCAAGTTAATCCTTTTCAAAAAGGAATTAGTTGCTGTTCTTGCTCATCCTTTAACAAAACAAACTAGTTCAGCTCAGGTTCTACCATAATAAGTTTGTAGTTCAGTATTCAAAATGTTATAAGCTGCTATACTGAAGTACATGGTCCAAAAGTTAAATCAGGGGCTATGGATGTATTACAGATGTATGTCAGCCTTTGAAGCTTTCCCCATAATTGTATTTCCATGCTAGAAAATGCTTACCCTGTTCAGTTTCTGCCAACCACACAGCTGTTAAAGGCACAAGGTATTGCCTGCTTTGTTCCTGGTCCCTGTACTTCTCACTGCAAGCTGCTCCTGTTGGAAGAGAGTGCATCTCTTCAGCAGGGCAGATAAGGAAATGCCTCACATTCCTTTCTTTGGATTGCTTAGCAACAGTAACTGAGCGTCCTTAGTAGTAGCAGCCCCCATCTGCCAAATAAGCCTCAGAATATTGCCTCTAATTTTGCTTTCTAACTTTCTTCTTCCTTCCTTTCTGATTGACTTCGCTTATTTTATGAAAGCTAAGTGTCCAGGCCGCTTGCGGGGGGATTGGGAGGGAGTGAATGTGAGGCAGAATTAGAAATCATTCAGAGTTCTACCCCAAAATAAACTTAATTCATCTTTAGTTCATCCGGCAATTATGGCAGCTACTTCAGAGATTTCTGAACTAGTTCAGTGACCTTCACTAAACTGATTTAGTTCATCCCAAACACTGGTTCTTCAACTTATACTTTATATAGTGGACCTAAACTGTTTTAACCGTTATCCCATTTCCCCAGGGAATTATTTCTCTGTGAATTATAGTTTTAGATCTAGAATTTCCATACTTATTTGGGGGAACTGGCATAACACTGATACATGCTTTAATGTAGATAGTCCCTGATAATTGTCAGGCCTGGTCACTGAACAACTCCATGTGCTGTATAGACGGTGTCATGTTTGATTCCTGTACTAAATGGCAGAGACCCATGCACACATTTTTTCCATACACACCATTTCACTTGTACAGCATGACAGCCAAAGAGTCCCAATAGAGTATAGCAAAAATCTTTATGCAGTGATGTAAAAAAGAAAGTGTTAATTCACATTTTGCAAGGTGTTTTGAATGCAGGAAGTACTCCTGCCATGGACCTTGAGAATGGCATGTTGTGGGTCTCTTGGGAGAACTGTCGGCTTTTTACCATGGCAGAATGAATGGAAAGTTTTGACACAGTTTGAAATTTTGAATTAGTCTGCTTCTAAACTTGTTTGCATCTGTTTACAGGCTCACTTCGTGCCTTTTTTTTTTTTAACAGAAACTGCAGACTGCCGAGAGAGGCAGGGCATCCATATGTCTCTGTTCTTGTAAGCAACTCTCTTCTGTGAACCACCTCGTATTTTTAGGGATGGGGCAGAAAGAGCAGGAATTGCAATTATTTGAAAAACGCAGTCTCTGAAAAGGCAGTGATTTATTCTCAGACATTATTCTTGATTAAGAGCCACAGACAGCTGCTGCTTGCCTTTAAATAGGCATAGCTCTGTAGGCATGCTGTACATCAGGGTTCAAGGGACTAATAGATCTCTGCCAAAATCATAAGTATTTAACACCAAGTGAATAATAACTCAGAATGCCTTGTTTGCTGGTTTCTAGTTTGTGTCCTGTGCTTACAGTGCAGAGCAGAAGTTCTCGTTTGTTTTGAGCTTTACCAGTCATATGGCCTAAGACCCAACAAATTTGAGTTGTATTTTGCATACCTTTGTTTTCCTCCCAGGTAGAAACGAAGGAAAGCAAAACAGTAGAAAAAGGAAGGATATCACACTGCTTACATGGCTGTTTTACCCCAATCAGTAAGCTGTTAATGTAAATGTTTACATGGGTCTGGGGCATAAGTGAGGAGGTAAGCACACACTTTTCCTTCTTAGCCAAGATATAATGGAGGCAGATAGAAGGGAACTTAAAATCCTCATAGCAACTTTTCATCCCATACATGAAGTAGATAGCTAACCAGGAAAAGAAACCAGTTTCACATTCACTCCAGAAAGCAATAAAAGAAACATTACTCTTAAGTAAGCTTCACCTGACAGGAAGTCCCATGGACATCAGGGAATATGTTTTCAAGCAGCTAACGATCAGGCTCCAAGTCTTAGTTTTGGCTGAATATTAATGGTTCAGTAGTTGCTTAAAACAAGCAACATAAACCCTTCTAAAGATTCAGTGTCATGTTTTGTTCTTAAAAAAAAAATATGGATGTGTATTTGATTACATTACACAGATCTGCCTTTGGAAATCATACCTTTGCTTTATGGTGCATAAAAATGTAATGTTGGGAAAGCAATAAACATTCCTGCTTTGGAGAAAAAACCTATTGCCAAGCTAATCTTACAATGGCTTTGTATTATCTTATAATTCTCAATGGAACATTTGAACCTAGTAATTGGGGAGTTCCTTCACCATTCCTGTGATTCTTTTCTTGTGAAATTCTGAAAAGCTCCGGGAAGGCAGGATGTTCTTAGTATT
The DNA here is from genome assembly GCF_009819535.1 of Lacerta agilis. NCBI lineage: Eukaryota > Metazoa > Chordata > Lepidosauria > Squamata > Lacertidae > Lacerta > Lacerta agilis. Next base: position 27,069,855 of record NC_046318.1, read on the forward strand.
GATCTGTGAAGTCTTTCCATGAAAATCAAGAGGAAGAATTGGGATTAATACTGTTGTACTTCACCCCTATCTCCGAACAGTGTTGGATCACAGGGGTTCCAGTTGCTTTCCCAGGGTTCGTGCTTCCTTTTGGAATGAGGGACAGTGGAGACTGTGGTGTCTTTATGATATATGGTTTATTTACACATACCTACATCCTGAGCCTATGATGGATGGGTTCGCAGCATTAACACCCCAATAGGGTCTTGTTTCTCCCATTGCTGCAGCCTTGGTTTGAAACAGACATCAAACATTGCTCTGTAACTTATCTCAGCTTGCTGCTTTGCTTCTCTAGCTCTCATCACTCTGACTCTGCCCTCAACTCTGGCTATGCCTGTTAAGAGAGGGGCTAGTTTGGCTATTCCCATGAGTAGAAAGCTTGATGAGCTTTTAACACTTGCTGGATCCAGCGATTAGAGGGGTCTGGCATACAGCTAGACACCATACCAAAACTCACAACAGTACCATAAACATGACCGCATAACTAGCTGTTTAATTGTTAGAAGCACTTGTTGATTTTACCCGTGGTATAGCTATTGGGAAATCACCCTTAAAGTTCAGTCCTTTGCCATTTTACTCAGAAGTAAGTCCCATTTACGCAGAAGTGATCCCAATAATAGAATTGCAGCCTTTGAAAATGCTTTGCCTCACAATAGCTCAAATGTACTCTGATCTGCTTCTGATTGTAAACATTGTGTTCATCTGAGGGGGGGAAAGGGTGCCAATCAGTTTGACATTATAGTGAAACTTTTTGTCATCCCTATAGTAGTGTTTACTCCAGGGAGTTTAAAATGGCTACGGCAATAAAATCTTTAGGCAGATAGCCTGCCATCCCAAGTAAATGCTCTGTTTGCTGTTAGCAGTCCCTATCCAAACAAGTTCAATGGCATTGATGTGTAAGTCCATGAAGAGCTAGTAGGAGAAATACTATTCTGTTGAAAATAACATGCTTGCTCACATCCATTTGAGGTCTGTTTACAGCCTCTATAATATCTGACTGCAAACTCTTGCGTGCATTGGGTAGGGGTGTTAGATGATCTCATGCACACTTGATGGTGTTGGTGCTATCTGTATTTCTTCAGAATGAGTCTTATGTTTCTGGTTGTGTCAGGTATGATGCTTAGAGTTACAGGTGCTGATAATGTTTCAGAGGGATCTGGTGGCACAGAGGTCAGGAGGGAGGCAGAGAGAAAGGAAAGCAGCTACCTTGATTGCTCTTGGCTCTTTTGGCTGTTCAGCATGTAGAAACGAAGAGGCGGGCTAGGTAATTTAAGGAGATGCTCTTATTTCACACTTCTCCCAGAATGATGTTTTCCAGCCACTTTTCAAATAATAGAACAACCTCCCCCCTCTGTTATCATTAAGGTTTACTGTATATCCATCTTTACTAAGTTCTAGGGGCAAGACAACATTTTGTAAATACTTGCAATTTTACTTTGTAGAAAATGAATTTATCTAGTAGAGTAGAAACTATTCCTAGCTATTTACTGTTAGCTTACTGTTTCACAGGCATAGGTAAATCTCATTTTGAACTACTAGGAATCTAAAATTGCTTTCTATCAGTATTATGTTTGTTGTTGTACTGCTGTTTCGACATGCCAAAACACAAATCAAAGCTCTCAAGTCATCTTATTGACTACTGCAGCTTTCTCTCCTAAATCCTCCTACTCTTGGGCAGCTCTCAGTCAAGTCAAAACAAAACTATTTTCTTTCTTGCTAACATCATATCATCCCCTTTTCCCCAATTTGCTATTATGCATTATCTGAAGGGTGACGTGATAAGAACCCTCCCACTACTCCAGGTGTAGGAACTGCGTGACATTTAGATTTTCTGTAACTTATCAATGTTCCCAGATATGCAGAGCATCAGGAAATCTCAGGAATGTTTAGAGGATTTGGTCACATGGAGTTGATAATTCTGTTGGCTTTCTTCAGAGTGGAAGCCTCTTTCCACCCACAACAAAATCCAGGCACTCTTGGAGGAAACTGATTTTCTAGACCCATTTGAATCGGGGTTTAGGCCCGGTTTTGGCACAGAAATTGCTTTGGTCGCCCTGTATGATGACCTCTGTCGGAAGAGAGAAAGGGGAAATGTATCCTTGTTAATTCTTCTCAACCTCTCAGCAGCTTTCAATATCATTGACCATGGTATCCTTCTGGATTGGCTGTCCAAGTTAGGGGTGAGTGGCACCACTATGTGGTGGGTCTGGTCCTACTTGGATGGTCATTTCCAGAGGGTGATGCTTGGGGACTGCTCTTCAGCCCCATGGAGCCTTCCATGCGGGTTTCCTCGGGGTTTGATTTTATGCCCCATGCTGTGTAATATCTGCAAGAAACCACTGAGTGGGGTCATCCCGATTTTTGGAGTGCGCCATAAGCAATATGTTGATAACACATAGCTCTACTCCTTTACTTCTGAAGGTGTGGCAGTGGATGTTCTGGACCATTGTCTTTCCTTGGTATTGCACTGGATGACAGCCAATAAACTGAAGCTCAATCCAGATAAGACAGAGGCACTGTTAGTGGTTCACTAGAGCAGATGGATGGGAGGTTCCTGCTCTTGATGGGGTTAACATTCCCTCTGAAGGAGCAGGTGTGCAGCTTTCTATTCCTATATATGTCCCTATCTTCTTCCTAAGTCTTGCTTTATGCATTGCTGCAGAACAGGGTTTCCCCAACTTGGGTCTCCAGCTGTTTTTGGACTACAACTCCCATCATCCCAAGCTAGCAGGATCAGTGGTCAGGGATGATGGGAATTGTAGTTCAAAAACAGCTGGAGACCCAAGTTGGGGGGACCCTACTGTAGAAACAGATGTTCCTTGTTTAGTCATTTCTGACTTTAAGCTACTTTCCTATACATCCAGCACACAGGAATTAGCTTTTCAGTCGCCATACCTAAAGCTCCTTGAGTCTTTTTGTGACATCCACTTATTGTGCAGCATTCCAATTATAACCACCGCCTACAACACTATTTCTGTAAGTATTGTTCTGAGCGGTGTGCATTTGTTTCATCAAAACTTTAGCCTTTTGGTTCAGCATTAACTGGTTTAGCACAGTTTTCCTTCTGTTTACGGCTGCAACAGTTTACAGCAGAACAGTAACAATGCTCTTTGTGACAATAGTGTCATTGAGGGATTTGTATTCTATTTTAGGGAGGCCGTTGCTCTTGAAAGCTGTAACTACGTCTGCTTTCAGTACTCATACAATATGATGGACAAAGAGAGCAGTGTGTTGAGGACTTGGAGAAACCTGTGCTGCATACACTCCATATATTTAAAGCACGACCCTTCCTGGGAACTGTAGTTTGTTAAGAGTCCTGGGAACTTTAGCTCTGTTAAGAATAAACTACAGTTCCTAGGGGGCATGCTTTAAATTTATTGTGTTTGCACAGCCCTGCACACATTGTGATAGCTGCACTGGGCCCTTGGAGGAGGGAAAACAGATTGTAAATAATAGTAATAATCATATTGAAACCTACTTAGTTTTAATCTGGTTGTGCTTTTCTTAATCAGTTTATAGTAATACAGTGCCAACCTACAGGTGAGCTTGTGCTTCTTCTTGCTTCCTCTGGTGTGAAGTCATTCATTCCATCCATTTCCTGCAGAGTCCCTCGATGCTATCTCACATAGTTCTGCCTTCTCTTCCTTATTTATTTCATTTATGCAAAAATATTTATTACCTGTTCTTCATCAACACAGATACCAGGGCAGTGTTCAGAAGGGAGGCTAAAATGCTCCCTGATGTCTCCCAAGCTATCTTGCAATAACCCCGCCAGTGAATGAAATGTTGTTTGGAATCTCTTGAAAAGCTGTTTTCCTGGGATGTGGGAACATGACGGTTTAATCAAACAGGGAGGAGATGAAAGATTTCAGGAAAGCATCCAGAATTGTAGGCTGACATCTGATGCCTATCTTCCTTGTATTTCCCTCACTGTAGATTGAAATACTGTCGTACTTCAAGTCTCTGAATACTGGAAATCCTTGCATTGTGTTTGATTTCTTGTTCCCATGTTCTTCTAGATCTCCTCCATCACATTTTCTTGGCTCCCCCCCCCCCCAGTTATCATGTTCCATCATGCCCCACCCTCTTGAACAACTGTCTTGAGTTATATTCCTTTTTGCAAATAATCTCTAATCTCTGGCCTGGACATGTTAATCTTTCTGCTAATAAAATAATCAGCCATCTTGTCCCTGGAAGATTTCCAGTTTCTCAGAGCTCAGTCATTCTTACTAGAACATAGCCTTCAGCCTGCACCCTAGCCTTAGGCAGACAGGATGTTTTGAAAATTATGGTGCCTCTTAACCATATGAATGTTTAGCCCTTGGTTCTGAGTAGTGCTTATACAAATATGCAAGTGTTGTCCTGACCCCAAGATACTTTCCTCTTTTGGAATCTACATTGCCGCAATAGTAATTATTTTCCAGCTTAAGAACTCTGCTTTGGATCTCTCAATAACATTTTGCAAGGTCCTTTCACCTTCCTGATCCATTTACATCTGTCTACCTTGGCCAGTTTTATTTTGTTGATTCTATTTAGTGGTCTAGTTTTCTTGTTGCAAGCCATAGTTAAACTAAGCTATGGTTTAAATGTGAACATGCAGCATGCTGTTTCACACAGCTGAAATTGCAGGCACTTTGTTCCTGCCCCACTCCAAGGTTTGTTTGGAGAAAGCAAACCAAAAGACATAACCCAAGTCCAGATCATAGCATAGCTCCCAACATGAGTGGGAGAAGAATGAAGCAGCACAATTTCAGCCTGCACCTCAGCAGGTTGTGCATTCACATTGAAACCATAGTTTAGCTTAACTATGGTTTAAAATGGTAAGTGAATTAGGCCAGTGTGTATTTTCATCATATCACCAGCAAAACTATAACTCCACAGCATCAATGTATCTTCTGCATTCAACAGAAGAGGGGGGAAAGTATTTTTTTTTTAAATCTACTTAATAGACACTATTCTTTCTCCTATGTCTTACCCAGTTACGTGCAGCAAAGATAAGCTCAGAGATCTATTCCTGCATTCTACCCTTCATCCTGTAAGGAAAGCTGCCCCAAGAAAGCATATACTGTATATATGCTTTGATATTTACAATCACCTACCTGGCATTCTGTTTGACAAACTAGCATGAGTTCAGTCTCTCTGCTTGGCCCAGACGAAATGAGAAGGATCAAAGTCTAGAAAAATTGGCAGAGGAAGGACGTTTTGGCAGAGATCAACCCAGCAGTTGTCTGGGCCAAAGCAGTTAAAGCTGCTGCAAAGCTATGGAAAATCGCTAGATTTTTGGATGACAGGAGGAGTAGATAGGGTGGGGGCAGGTGTGAGAAAATAGTGAAGGTACAGCAAACAAGCCAGGTTTAATGACTGTACAGAAATATGCTGAGGGAAGTTGAAGAATGGTATAATGGACCTCTGGGCTTGTGTAGTTGCAAGCAGGCCCGAGAGGGGAGAAGAATTATTTGTACAATGGTCTTGTAGCATTTAGCAGAAATGCCTATTTCTTGAGAACTTATTGCGATATGTCACAATATACAAACCCTCCAAGTGTCCCTATTTTCCAGGAACAGTCCCGGATTTACAGAAGCCGTCCTGGTTTCTGATTTGATCCCGGAATGTCCCACTTTTCCTTAGGATGTCCCTATTTCATCAGAGAAATGTTGGAGCGTATGGAGTTATGCAACCTCTGAGCCAACCTTTAGAAGACATCTGAAGGCAGCACTGTATATAGGGAAGTTTTTTCAAGTTTAATGTTTTATTATGTTCTTTTATATGTTGGAAGAGTGGCTGGGGCAACCTAGTCAGATGGGTGATGCATAAGAAAATAAAATAATAATAATAATAATAATAATAATAATAATAATAATAATGGAACAGGACGTCCCTATTTTCATTGGAGAAATGTTGGAGGGTATGCAATAAAATGATCCTAGATTGGCAGCACAGTGGCTTTGGGCATTATGACCAGGATATGTGAGGGAGTTGTTTCAAAATTTCTGTATTATCCAAAGGTGTAGGAATAATTTCCTACAAATGTGTAGGAAAGATCCACAAGCTTCGCCTGTGTGTGCAGCTTGCATTTTTTTTCTTAGGCAGGTTGTCTTTGGACATAATAGCAGAGGTGCAACGGCCTGCAGCGTGAGGCAGTTGTGCATCAGGGTGACAAAAGCTGTGACAGTGAAGTTGCTGGCTTAGGTATAGTGTCTTCACAGAGCTTTGTGATCTGCACTGGAGAGTTAAATGTTCATGTTAAAGAAACTCAGTGGACCATGGTTTTACGGCAATGTTCAGGATTTGTCTCTGTCAATTCAAGTTTAGGCCATATGGCAATAAAAGTCTGTAGGCTGAAGCCTGCTACAAATTTTTTGGTCTAAAGATAATCTGATCACTCTAGTTGTTCCCATGGGAAGAATATTCCCTCTAGCACCTTTCTCTCGCAAAATCTGGCTTGCAGATTCTTATTAATTAATGCCCATAGTGTTTTCTTAACACATTTGGGGGGGGGGGGGAAGAGCAGCAATGAAACACCAGGAGATAACTTCCTTGTTCATTTGTTGTTTAAATTTAGGGGCGATTTTTTCCCCTGGTGTTCTAACTACAGTGCAGAGACATCTAGTGACCAATCTGCATGATTGCAAGTGAATAATTCAAGCTGTATATTTATAGGCCTGAGATTGCAATAAAACCAAAAAAATTGTTTGGTGCACATCTTGTTTACTGGGATCAGAATGGCACTAGTGAGGTTTCGCTTCTGCCCCCGAGTTTTGATATTCCTCTAAACTGATGAAGTCACTGTTATTCTACAGGGATGTTTTTACTGCTTCTGACCAGTGGTCCATCTAGGTCAGGTGTGAAGAACCATTGATTCTCCAAACGATGCTGAACTACGACTCCCATCACCCCCAGCAAACATAGTCAATGGCCAGGGATGAGGAGAGTTGTACTTCAGCAACCTCTGGAGGGCTAAAGGTTCCCCACATCTGATTGAGGGTAACATAAGAATTACTGGTTCTGATGCAATCTATCCCATCATCCTGCTTTCCCTCTGAGAAGCCCACAAACAACACATGAAGGCAACAGCTCTCTCCCTCTGTTGCCATATTGAGCGCTATGCTGCCTTTGGAACTATGGAAATTGCATAGAGCCATCACTTCCTCTAGTCCCTATTTCAGAGGTGAGTGCCATCACTTATGTAGCAAAAAGGACACCATGTGTGCTGGGTGTACATAATGTGGCGGCATGACCAATGGTCAGGAATGATGGGAGCTGCAATCCAACACCATCTTGAGAGCACCAAATTGGTTGCTCCTTATAAGTAGACTTCGTTGTAGTTTTAATATATTTTATGCTGCAACCATGCTTTTTTAAAAAATGAAGTGGATGTATTTGGCATCTGTGCACAGTACACAAGTCCTTTTAATTGCTTATAACAATCGCATCAAATGTATAGACTCTGTGAGTTCACCAGAAGTATAGATGCCTTCTTTCTCTTCCCTAAACGGCTCCCATGAATTTCTTCCTGTTAGCTCTAGGGCATGGGTAGGCAAACTTAAGACCTGGGGGCTGAATCCGGCCCAATCACCTTCTAAATCCGGCCCGTGCATGGTCCAGGAATCAGCGTGTTTTTACATGAGTAGAATGTGTGCTTTTATTTAAAATGCATCTCTGGGTTATTTGTGGGGCATAGGAATTTGTTCATTCCCCCCCCCAAAAAAAATCTCCCCCCCCAACAAGGTCTGAGGGACAGTGGACCGGCCTCCTGCTGAAAAAGTTTCCTGACTCCTGCTCTAGGGGCATTGAATCTTGCTCATGACTGAGTAGCTAATAGCCAGTGATTGGGTTAGATTTAGCATTATATTCTGGTTTTCTGCTAAAATAATCTTCAAAGCAGTTTACAAAACAGAAGAAAAATACCATGCACAACAGCCTAAATACAATACAAAATGCTAAAATTACATATTCAATACAAATAATACTAATAACAATAGCGAATAGCCAAGCTTCTAGGACTCCCAAGTCTGCTCTCCCCAAATGCTGGCATCCGCCCAAAGGAAGCCATCCATAGACACCAGCCCTTCACATCTGTGGTCTGCTTTGGGTCACTCCAGACACTATGGCTTCATAGTCCCAACCATCATCTCACACGACCAGCATCTCGTTGGAGAGCCTCAGAATAGAAGCTGTTTCACTCTCTCCCTTTGGTTTGTGTCAAAGGTTCTCATCCTTGCCAGGCACAAGTCTTAATTTATACCTGGGGAGATGCTAGTTATGTTCCTTAAGCATTACAAGATGTTTTGAAACATAGGAGTGGCTTGTGAAAAATTTCCTGTATTTTAAAATCAGGATGTGGAAAGCAGTTCTTAAAGAACATTTGAACAGTAGGTTTGTTGTAAGGCTTTTTAAATACGGTTGCCTTTTCATATACAAAAGGGAGCCCAGCCCACTCATTTATTCTTTTATATGCTTTTATTCCTCTTGTTTGTGGCAAACTCCTTGACAGAGGAGCAATGGGAATTGTTTCCTCTAGGGCTTCTCAAACTGACTTGCAGACGGATTGCAGTATTTAATATTAAGTCAAATTCTCAGGCTCTTATACCTACAGTCAGGAGTATCCTGTTGAAACAAGTACAGTGGTACCCCGCTAGACGAATGCCTCGCTAGACGAAAAACTCGCTAGACGAAAGGCATTCGCTAGCGGAAGGCTGTCTCGCAAGACGAATTTTTCAATGGGCTTGCCTCGCAAGACGAAAAAATTTCCGATTTTTTTTTTTTTCGTCAAACCGCTATTCTCTCGTTGGTGCTTCGCAAGACGAAAAATTCGCTATACGACAGCACTCGCAGAACGAATTATTTTCGTCTAGCGAGGCACCACTGTATTAAGTTTGAGCTGCTTCCTGGAGAGGGCAATACACCATGCTAAACTATTCTTCATAGCCTAGCGTGACTGGAAGCTCAAAAGGAACAACAAGGAAAGCTGTGTTGAGTGTTAACCCCTTGCACAACTGCATTTTGTATTGGATGCCACCCTGGATTTGACCGTTGGTCTCAGGGCCATCTTAAGCACATCCGGCGCCGTGGTGCAAAAATCCCTCAGGTGCACACACACACACACACACCGGTTCCCCAGAGTTGTCGACCTTTTCCCAAGCCTTTGTGGGGATCGCTCTCATCCCACAGAGGCTTGGGAAGGAAGCTGCACACCCACCAGCCATATAGTTGCCGGGGCACAGCTGCCATCCTGAGCCTCTGCAGGGATCGCTCTCCTCCCACGGAGGCTTGGGAGGCAAGCTGCACGCCCGCCAGCCATATGGTTGATGGGGCACAGCTGGCGGGCGTGCAAGGAAATTGGAGGCCGCCGGCAAAGCCGTGCAGCTCCCCCACTCGCTGGGGCGCCCCTGAGAGGCCAACACCCTGGCGCAATGCTCCAGTAAGCCCAATAGGAAAGACTGCTCTGGTTGGTCTTATTACAAATCTCTTTGACAGATACTTTTAGTCAGTCTAGAACATTCCTTAGGAGACACTTTTCTGTCCGAAATTAGTTTGTTCCATTTTATAGAATTGCTGTGTTGCTAAATTGTGTTTTAGATTTAAGAACTGCTGCACAACTTCACTTCAACAAATGTATGCCAGCTTGCAGACACAACACACTTCTCACTGAAGTCATAACAATGTAAACTACAAAATGATATACTGAATAGTTGTGGTTAATGCATGCTATAGCATTGAAGGCATGGGAGAAATGTCCTTCTCCAGACGGTTGTCTGAGGTTACCTCTTGACCATGTTTTCACTCAAGTGCCAATGAACCCTATGAAAGCATAATTTAGAAATAACTGGGTTTTTTGTTTTGTTTTCTAAGCTTGATTAACCTGCTATTGTCAATATAGGGGTTTAAAATAAGCACAAAGAAAACATTTTCAATATGAAAAGCCTCATACAAGCTGCCTAATCCTACACAACACCTCTATTAATCATCATTGTTGTTGTTGCTGTTCCAACTTTGCTGCTGAGCTTTTTTAACAAAATGCTGTTAAAAATTACTTGAAGCAGTATGCTGGAGCCTTCCCTACCAAAGAAATTTCTGCTCAGTAGTAGGCATCCTAGCTCACACTTCAGGGGCAATCTGGGGGTGCTAACTCAGTGCTGCTCTTTGCCACCCCTGCAGATAACAAGAGAGCACTTCAAGAAGAGGAGGGAAAGCATTAACCTTCTCTCCGAAAAAAAACCCTGCCTAGTGCCAACCCACCTTAAGGCCACAGGTATATAAGGTTTGAGAGAGAGCACCTTTATTGAGCAGAAATTGAAAGATAGGTCAATAATTAGACAGGTCATCTTCCTTGTTAGTCTTTTTTCCCCCTTCTCTGAACTCACCTGCCTGGGGGTTATAAAACTTGGGTGGAGGATGCCAGGGGTGGTGGGTTCCAGCGGAAATAAACTTACCTAGTACTGACTGGACTGTATCATCCCCAGTGAGAGACTAATAATCAGTGAGGCAGAAGCTCCTGGGTGTAATGGTAACACAGAGATTTTAAGTAATATCACTTCTATATTTGCAAAAAGTTAAATGTGTTGAAGCTGCTTTACAATTCCTCTTACGGTTTCCCAGGATGAGTACGGTAAATCCAGTCTTTTATTAATTAACTGAAGCAATTAGTAACTCACTTTAAGAGAAGCTGTAGGTTTATCTGTTGTGGTTAAATATTACATAGACCTCTCCCTGAGGGATATAATTTCAGCTGGGAGCCAAGTCTTCATTTGCACCATCTTTGTGCAGAGGTGAGTTATCCAGGGAATTATTTTAAATAGTCAAATATGCCTCTATTATATATGCAGTATGAATACATAATTCATTTTGAGAATTTTGTGAAAGATTTGTACGTTGTGCTATGAAATAGTTCCAATAGAACATGAATGAATTTTCCAGTCAGTTTGATCTGCAGCATCTGGGTTTTTTTTTCCACTGACAGCAAATGCACAAATTATGCAAACAGTGGCAAGCCTTTTTTAATTACGTTGTCAGTGGTGAGAAATTTGGGGATAGTGGGACTTTAAAGAGCATTTCACTTGGATTTGACTTCACAACTTTTAGTGGCCCGAGATTGAAAGCTTTTAGGTACAGCAGTTCTGCTCAATCCTGAACAACTGAGGAATTAGATTATTTGCTATGAATTTTATAACATGTAAAAATGTAAATGTAAATATCCACCTTTCTAGGTGATTTGAGCAAATTCTGGCTATAAGTATGCATGGAAATGTTGCTTGCTTGGCTGGACAAAATGTTGTACTCTGTATTGTAAACGCATATACTGTAAAGCCAAAGCACAATTTTAAAACATCCCAATCTACCTTTTTAAAAAAATAGCTGAATCCCATTTGCATCCTTTCATTCCTTGAGTCTGAGCTTAAAGGTCTCTATCAGAAGTGATTTTGAGAGGGATGTGGTGCTGTTTTTTATAGTGAACTCAGAAGCTAAAGAGCTCAGCAATCAGCATGTTTGAATGCCAGCCAAGACACTAAACTGGCAGTCTTCCACTCTGCTATTGATGCAAGTAAAATGTGTACTCGACTGGCTTGAGTCAGGGCATACAACTTTTACAATCAAATGCTTCTGCTTTTCCAATTATATGGAAACTGGGGAAAGTGTGTGGGTGTACACTACTCAGAAGGAAAACAGAAGCAATGCTTTACGTTCAGTTCACTTCTACAGACCAGTTGAGGCCTCGCTTAGAATATTGTTGAGAAACTGTTCCATTTTCCAGAGAGTATTTAATTATGTCTTCTAACATTTTAACTGCTGAATCTACCTTGTTTTAGAAGGTCGTAAACATCTCATTTTGGCAATAAGCTGCAGCAGGAAAGTAAAACTAATTGATGTTTTGTGTACAGAACTACATACAATCAATTGAAAACTCTGCAGGCTACGTACGGTACAACCAACTTTGCTTTTTATTCTGATTTAGCAGCGTTACGCAGAGCATGAATTTAGGAGAATTGCCTCTTGGGGTGATTCATATACCAGTGTCCTAACTTCATTAGGTCAATTTAACAAGAGCAACATTGTGATTTTTCATGCAGCTTTTGAGAATTACTGAACAGCATGCGGCAATAAATAGTGACAGAGCAAATCGATTTCTAAAGTAAATAAATTCAGTACCAGAAAGAAGTGTTATAGGAATTTTCTGTGCAGTCAGATTTAAGTTGAGTAGTTTTGTCGGAGGTGCTGCATGTCCCATAGCAAAGCAAACCTCCATTACTATATTGCCTTTCGATTGCAGTGTGTTAGAGTAAATAACAGAAAATGGGACAGCACCTATTTAGGGTTTCTGTAGATTAGTGGTGTTAACATTTAGTTAGCAACATGCTTGTTTTGTCTAACACAGCTCACAAAAGTAATTATTATTACTCCCATGATGTCATTTGTGTAATGCATACGTTACCTTTATTTTCTCATTATCCCTATGGCAGGTAAAGGTAAGTCACTGCTATTTCCATTTTTACAGTGAAGGAACCAAAGCGTCCTCAATTTGTGACTAGGCATGAAGTTGGACCTATGTAAAAGTCCCAGAGTACTTTCACTGGACCGCATTTCCTGACATTAACAGGGGAAAGGGTTAAGAGCTTTTTCACCCAAATTTAAAACGCTAAATGCGTTGAGCGAGAAGCTCAATATCCACACAGTGGATGTAAAGTCTGCTTCTAGAGGATTGCTGTTGTTTTCTCCGGTATGCCGTCTTTTAATGTAGCAAGTGGTGAATATATCCTATAAAATGAAGTGTTATGATTGGTGGGAGATACATCCCAACATGGAATGAGAAGTTAAAGAAAGTTAGCTTCCATGGAAGACGGACTACTAGATGTACTACTGTAAATAAGTGGTTTTTATTTTTTTGAAGTAGAATATTATTTATATAATCTCATGGATTCCGTTTCCCAGGTTCCTCTCCTGTTGCAGGAAAAACACTAGCAACATAATTCATGAAGAACTGCTTTGTTTTCTAAATGGGTAAAGCTATGGGAGGTATCAAAAAGGTATCTTCAGTTTTTTATTCTCCACCGCCCTTGCAATAACTCATTATAGATTCAGTTACGGGTAGGTAGCTGTGTTGGTCTGCCATTTGAAAACAAAAATAAATAAATAAAAACAAAACAAAACAAAACTAAGGTGCTACTGGAAGGAATTTTTTTATTTTGTTTTCATTATAGATTATTAGAACAAGAACAGATTAGGAAACAGTAGCACAATGTCTTGGGGAAAGTTTGTGCGACTTGATTTTAGACGCTATATGCAATTGAAACATTACTGCCTACACAGTCACGCTATCACCTCTCATACAAACAAGTATTTTCAGAGGCTTTCAGACTATTTTTACTCACCCCTCTTGGTTTCCATCACAATATCTGGAGTTTCTGGAGCTAGTTTTGTAAATGTTTTGCATCAGGGGTTTTTTATGATCCTCTGATAAGCCCAGTCCAATCCTAAATAAAAATGTTCGAGTCAAATTTAATTAACATTTGTAAGTGTGGGTGGAATACATTTGCTTTGGATAGATTATGGGTTTGGGAAGACATAGATGTAATTGCCACAGACTTAAGTGAAAATCCTCTGCGTTCTTCTTGAGGGCAGAACTATGCTCTTAATTTAACTGGATCGCTGGGTGAGATATTAGACGTGTTTCCCTATTACAATTACCCACACAGTAAATCACAGCATTCTTGAAATGAATACTCCTATTGCCTAGTCATTTGTCAGGCAAACCTCTTAGTAACAACTTATAATTAGACAAACTAATCCATTGGCATGAGGCAACACCCTTGTTTCAGAGGTCTGCCCAGAAAAGACACGTTTTATGTTTTAGAATCCTACTTGGTTTGAATTGCATCTAATGGCTGTGAACTTTATGCCCAACAAGGTCAGTAAAATAATACATTCACCACCATCTAACAGTGTTCACAGTTATGTGAACCTTCAAGTTATGTAGAACTCTTTCTCAGGCTACGTGTTTAAAAAAATAAATAAATCAGGTTGGAGGGAACATCTAGATTTGGTTTTGTTTTGTTTTAAGTGAGGGAATGCTGTTAAGCCCTGGAATGCAAATTGTTTCAACTTTAAGTTGAATAGCATTGCTGGTAGTTCCGTCTTTTCTTTTTAAAATGTATTTTAGGAAGCGATACTACTTTAAATAAGTTATTAGAACCGTGTAGGGGTTTATGAGTCATTTACTAGAAATAACGTAGTTGACAGAGTAGTATCTCAGCAGTAGCTAAATGCGGAGGATTTGTTACTCCTTTTAAGGTGACATTTGCTGGCTTCACATGACAGAACAACAACAAATCCAGATCCCACCCCAAAATTCTGCATCCCCCCCCCCATTACATTTCACATTTGTTCAGGCTACCGATGGGTAGTGATGGATGCATCCCTCATTCTGGCTTTCAGTAGACAGCTACTTTAACCCCCCCCCCCCCAATTAGTTTGACAAAGTAAACAATAATATCTTTTTAAAGAGTTATTCCCAGCCCAAAAGACCCTGTTGCATTCCTAATGATGCAACCAGAACCACAATGGAAACCTAGAGACCTTTCCTTCTAACTCCTCTCTCCCTTTTCCAAAAGTATCTGAACGCAGCTTAAATTTGTAAATTTCCATTATGATCCATACATGCCTTAGACAATTGCTTTTCTGTAATTGGCAAGCACTGACTCTTATGATTTTTACTGTACAGTCTGCCCTTGTTTGTTTTAGTATGATGGTGGTTTTGTGGGGACCCGGTAAAAGTAAAGGGACCCCTGAGCATCAGGTCCAGTCGTGTCCGACTCTGGGGTTGCGGCGCTCATCTCGCTCTACAGGCCAAGGGAGGCGGCGTTTGTCCGCAGACAGCTTCCGGGTCATGTGGCCAGCATGACAAAGCCGCTTCTGGCGAACCAGGGCAGCGCACGAAAACGCTGTTTACCTTCCCGCTGGAGCGGTACCTGTTTATCTACTTGCACTCTGCCGTGCTTTCGAACTGCTAGGTGGGCAGGAGCTGGGACCGAGCAACGGGAGCTCACCCCGTCGTGGGGATTCGAACCGCCGACCTTCTGATCAGCAAGCCCTAGGCTCTTTGGTTTAACCCACAGCGCCACAATTCTAGACTATTTTAATTCTACTGGATCTGATTTTAACCAGACCCCACAGCAAAGCAAAGCATAGATATGCCCGGGTGTGGGTGTTTTCTCTTTCTATCTGTTTGATGTGGGGTTGTGTGACTTGGCAAAGTGGAAGGGAAGTAACTAGGGGCAGTAGTGCCCACAGCACTTGTGCCCATGGACCCAAGGTTTTTTTATTGAACTTGCATGAGTTATATGTTATGGCTGTAGAAGTAGTTTACATGTGAGTAAGGGAACTACACTTCCCTTTAACATACTGGCCTATTTATTTTGAATGTTTGTAAGTGATGCCAATAAAGGTTTTGATACTTCCCTTTAAGTATTCTTAACAGCAATTCTGCTTTCCGAAAAATTCATGCCAGTTTTGAAATGGAAGGACAAATGGCATCTTCAGGATTAGGAAGTGGAGTGCTCTTGAGAATATTTCCAAAGGAAGTTCTGCTTGTACATATAGTTCCCTAAGACATGGGTAAATTGCTTATTTTGAATCATGGCCGTGGATTCCCTGTATTGAGTCTGCTCTTCTTCACATTTTGTAAGCGCAAAGAGCAAACACTTCCTCCTGCTCTAACAATGTGATTCTTGGTTAGGGGGGTGGGGAGTCTAGAAATCCTGAATCTTTCCTCCCACTTTCTTTCTGGATATCCCCCCCCAAAAAAAATACTAAAATAAATTTCAAGACACTGTTCTTTCATATAAAGCTGTGCGTCTGTGGGACATATTGCCCAGAGTTGTTTGAAGCCCACCTGTTGCACTGCAGCTCAAACATTTGTGTGCTTTTAATCTGAAACTTGCATTTAAGACATCCATGGGTTGGATAGGAACTGGCATTTTGTTTTCATAATATGGTGCTGAGAAAGTATGCAAACATTCCTTCTTGCCCATTCAATCTCTGTATTTAACTGTATTTAACCACGTTGTTTTGGGTAGACATTTTCCTGTCTGATCTTTTAACCTAGTGCTGCATGTTGTCTGTATAAAAGAAAATATTTTTCATAACCCAATTATATATTGAGAGCCAGGGCACTGCAGTCGCAGAAGCATTGGGGCTGGGTGTTGAAAACCTAAAGTCAGAATTGTGGTCAGCAGCATCATTTCTTGGGAGGCTTTGGGCAAATCACTAGATTGGGAAAGACATAATAACTTAGTTCTTTCATGATGCCAGACCACTCTTCCCCAACTTGGTGCCCACCAAATGTTTTGGACTACAACTCCTATCAGCCCTACCCAGCATCTGTGGGGGGGTTAGTTCAAAACATCTGGGGGGCACTAGGTTGGAGAAGGCTGTCCTAAACTATAGTTGCAAAGAGAGAGAAAAAATCCTCTTTGGTTTTCAGTTAATTTAGAGGCAGATGATTGCTTGCATACTGCTTGCCCAGTTCAGATGCAAAAACCAACTGGTTTCATAGAATACTAGAGTTGGAAGGGACCCTGAGGATCATTTAGCGCAACCACCTGCAGTGCAGGAATATGCAGCTGCCCCTTATTGGGGATCGAACCTGCAACCTTGGCGTTATCAGCACCACACTCTAACCAACTGAGCTATCCAAGCTGGTTTATACCAAATTGGAAGGGTTTTGAGTTTGCAGGGGGAGGAAGAGGTATGCAAGCCCACAGCACATCCCAGTTCCCCAGACTGTGGCATCATTTAGGTGCCATAATAGGGGCACTTGGGTACCACCTGGTAAACACTATAATACTGGTATCAAAGGTCTCGTTGCATTTCAGGGAAGTTTCAGGGGAAAGCCCAGACATAAGCTTGCTCAGAGCTGTAAAGTGAGCAAGCAGGCTAGGCAGATACTGCTGTAACTTGTTGTTGTCTTTGTGCAGAGCCGTCTTTCCCATTGGTCTTAGTGGTTCGTTGCGCCAGGGCACCCGCCTCTCAGGGGCGCCCTAGCAAGTGGGGGAGCTGCACGGCTTTGCCAGCAGCCTCCCCTTTCCCTGCACGCCCGCCAGCTGCACCCCGCCAACTATATGGCTGGCGGGCGTGAAGCTTCCTTCCCTTGCCTCAGCAGGAGGAGAGCAATTCCCACAGAGGCTTAGGATGGAAGCTGTGCGCAGCTTCCCTCCCAAGCCTCTGCATCTGCTAAAGATGGCCCCGCTCCCAGTCATTGTCCTCCTGCTTCCTGGTGAAAGGCGGCACACAGCCTTCCTGGTGAAAGGCGGCACACAGCCTTCCCTGGTTGCCTTCTCAGGCACCCCAACCCCGGAGAGCATGTCCGCCAGCACGATTTCCTGCTTGATCGCCACCACCACGCCAGGGATCTGGGCGGTGGGGGAGGCAGAGGACATATTCCACCGCCCCCTCCCTTGTTTAAGAGTTGCCGGGGGGGGGGCGCGCCGGAGGGATCTTTGCACCATGGCGCCAGATATGCTTAAGACTGCCCTGTCTTTGTGCCTGCACGTCCTACACTGTAAAATACATCCAGCCACTGAATACTGCTGGTAGGAAAGGAGAAAATTAGAAATGTATGGATCTGGCCAACAGCTGCCCCTGAAACCAGCCAGCACATTTTTGGACCACAGCTTTCGATCTGAGAAACGAAAGCCTGTGGTTACAACCTTTCCTAACTTGTTCTGGGCTCCAGCTATTTCATACCTTATCCAAACCATAGAATTAGGGCCAATGAGTACATAGCAACAGTATAAATACATAGTAGAAACCCCCTTGAAGCTCTGGTGCCAGTTGTTCATTCCATGATTTCATGTGAGCAAGCTCCTTCAGTTCTTCCTGCAATTGTGTTTGCTTTTTAGGAATGTCAAAGGAAAATAAAGAGGTATCTGCTGGTCAGATTATCCCCCAAAATCATAAGCCTGAAAAGCTTGAGAGGAGTGTTAAAATAACATCATGCTGAAGATATGGCTGCTGCTCCCTGTTGCTTTTGCAGCAGCATTTTAAAAGAAATTATTAGCAGCCTCTTGTGGGTTGCATCAGAAAAGTTGTTCATCTACAATGAATACAAAACCAAATCCCAAAGTCTCTCAATTTCACCATGTTGAAAGGTATAATGCTAGACTAATGAGTGATTAATGGGTTGCATACATCTAATAAGAGTACCAAGAGGGAAGTCGTATGGAGAAAGATTCTCTTGCTTCAGATGGCAATCCTGTAGACACTTACCTAGGAGTAAGGCCTGTGGAGCACAGTGCACAGTCTGAACAAAAATGAGTAAGGTTGCACTGTAAGTGTACATAGTCTCTTGCACAGCCACATTAGGTGTGTAATTTGATTTAACTCAACATTAGAACCATAAAGGCCTCCCATAAGTAGGGACTGAAGAAACATTTGTTAGGTACATTACTCTGAAGTACCTCACTTTCTGATCTGTGAGATTTCCCCTTCCACTGTCTGGGAGTCTTGTGAAATCTGCTTTAGTCATGCCTTGCAAAAATAGCTGACAAGGAAGCACAAGCATTTCTGTATTTGCTTGAAATGAGACATGTTGTCAACTTTATGAAAGCATATTGTGGGGGTTTGAGAAGAAAACAACTTTTCTTTTGAACACTTGCCTGCTTTTCCTGCTGTCATAATGAACTGACAAAATTAGTTTGGTTGGATGACATTTTCTTAATTTTGAACTTTAGTGTACGTTCAGTACAATTCCTATAATGGACTTTCCTCTGGCAGTACGTTCTCAGATAAGAGATTCAGAGCCATAGTTTTGTTCTCCTACTGAATGTAGGTCATATCTTGCCCTGACCTTTCCCACATAAGTGCTCCACAAAACTCTGCCTGCTTGCCGTAAAGAAGTATACCTCCTCTAATGCTGTGCCTTTTGAAATGTTAATATGACATTTCAGGGCTTCAGAGTTTTGAGCAGTTTAAAGCAGCAAAGGTATTTGAAATGGCCAAATTAAATTGCTGAACATTATGGAATATGAAAAGTTTTGCTTTTTAAAACTAAATAACCCTGCTGGGGAAAAGTAAGGGAAACAGAAATTTCATCCCATCCCAGGACCATTTGAAAGATGGCTTTGACATATTATTGGGGTTTATAACTGCATTTAAAAGAATGGGAGGGGATACTGATAATATCCATAGTTGATTGAATCTGTTGTTGTTTTTGTGATAAGCAATAAAAGTGGTTATAATGATGATGCTGAACAGTTTTTTAAAGCTATGTTTCTAATTTAATGCGCTTTGTCCCAAATTCTGCAGCTTGCTACTTAGTTTTTGTGTAAGCATCAAATAGGCCAAACTAATCTTTTATAAAGCACCTGTGTTTTCACTATATGCAAATTAGGGTTTAATAATAATAATAATAATAATAATAATAATAATTTATTATTTATACCCCGCCCATCTGGCTGGGTTTCCCCAGCCACTCTGGGTGACTTCCAACAGAATGTTAAAATACAACAATCTATTAAACATTAAAGGCTGCTTTCATATGTCTCCTAAAAGTCTGGTAGTTGGTTTTCTCTTTGACATCTGGTGGGTGGGTGTTCCACAGGGTGGGTGCCACTACCGAGAAGGCCCTCTGCCTGGTTCCCTGTAACTTGGCTTCTCGCAGCGAGGGAACTGCCAGAAGGCCCTCGGCACTGGACCTCAGTGTCCGGGCAGAATGATGGGGGTGGAGACGCTCCTTCAGGTATACTGGACCGAGGCCATTTAGGGCTTTAAAGGTCAGCACCAACACTTTGAATTGTGCTTGGAAACGTACTGGGAGCCAATGTAGGTCTTTCAAGACTGGTGTTATGTGGTCTCGGCAGCCGCTCCCAGTCACCAGTCTAGCTGCCGCATTCTGGATTAGTTGTAGTTTCCGGGTCACCTTCAATGTTTGATGTGTGGCTGTGAAACTAAATGAAAATTGGTTGATTGGTTGGTTGGTGGGTTTTTAGTAAGAAAAGAGGAAAGGAGACGTACTGTATGCTTTCAGAACTTTGTCATTTTAGTGATGCTAAATTCTTACATTCAAAAGGGAGAGAGATATAATCTGCAACTTCCATTTTATTCATACGGACTCCAAAGTACTTGCCCTGCCACGCCACATTTTCATTTATGGATCACTTTTTAGTCTGTTGATGTTACAACAAGGAAGATAAAGCCATCTTGCAGCTCCTGACACCTGCTTTCATACATCCTAATAATTACTTCAGTTCAAGTCTGACAGCCAGAGCTTGCCAGAGTGCATACAAATCTTGACTTGCTTCAGGGTAATAAATTATGTCATAATAGCTTTGCCGGAAAGTTCAGATGTGTGTGGTATGGTAAAAGATTAATATTTCAAGGGAAAATGGCTTGGAGTTGTGCTGCATTGAAATTAAATATGCTGCACACAGATTAATGTGGCAATTTATTTTTAGCCCTGCATTTCCAGAGTAAGATGCAGGGAACATCAAACCAAGGTTTGCAGCCAGAAATTCTGAGGAGGGTTTTTGCGGGGAGGGGAGATGATGCCATAAAAACAATTGGCGGAGGCTGTGGTTACAAAGTGAGAGGCAGGCATCTAAAACAGGTTCTCCCTGGCATTTTCAGCTGAGTTCTTGTGCATGTCTTTTGAATAGGCTAGTGGCAGAATAGTGACATGTCCTGTCCCAGAGTGCATTGCAGGCTAGATATGTGAAAAAATCTCATACACATGCACAAAAATGTCTCACCCGAGTCATACTTTAGGTTCTTATGGATGTGCTGCCTAAACTACTGTTGGTACTGTTGTGCAAAATCGGAAGTGCTCTTTTATAAAATCAGCAGAAAGACAAGGACACAGCTTGTGCCCTGTTCGTGCTTTGTCCCCTTGTAGAGGCACTATAACATCTTCCAGTGATCCAGGGCATTGGTGCTCAAAGTATATAAAATGAATTTGAAACCTACATTGGCAGAAGAAAGACTCGGGCTGGATTTCTACAGTACTTCCATGAGCTGGAATGAGCCCAAGTGAGATTCATGCTTGGTCCTGAAAATATATCATATGTCAAAGAGCAGGGTAAATAAGTACATCTTCAGCATATGATGGAATATATGTGACAGAACCCATTTCACTGGGTTCTTGTGGGGATAAAATGGGAAGGACTTGGGAGGGAAGGGCAGGGTAAATATAAATTCCCACTCTTCCACCCCAGGGCAGAGCAGTATGGCGACATTTGAATTGGGGGAAATTGTACTTGTAAACAGTTGCAATATGCGTTAGCTAAGCAGAGAAAGTTTCCCAAGTGACGATTAAAGCTCTTTAATAATGTGATTTCATTTTTTTAAAAAATGGAATCCATGGTTGAAAACAAAAGCGGAGGTGGAGTCAACTTTATCCACCAAAAGCTGTAATAACATTCTCATGGGAACCCAAAAATTAAGAGAGATAAGTCTCCAGGGAATAAGCAAACGCACATGGAATGAGCAAGAAATCTGCCAAAACAATTACACTTGTGTTGAAAAGCAATTATCTTGCGCAGCAAATGCATGAGAAACTATTAATGTTAGTGGCTAAACATGTTCGCATAACACACAGCTCTGGTCTACTTCAGATTGTAAATGCACATGTAATGACTCTTCACAGCAGCACAATTATTTCATAAATGCCTCAGCTAGGATTAAAGCAAACAATGATGGGGTGTTTAAAACCAGTTTTAGACTAACCTGTACTATTAAGATTGTAATCTTAATTGGCAGGTTCTACTAAAATCAATGGGCTGTGCTTTCAAGTAAAACACAATTGAAGACCAGCGCTCCACTGCTATTTATGAACTTGAAAGCAAAGTGCTATAGGCGTCAGATGAGGCAGAGCCAAGTGCTGTCTCTTAACTTACGCTGCAGACAAAAATAGCAGATATTTCATAAAACCATCTCTGTTGATAGTTTCTCTCAAATAGAAATAACGAAGCACTCTCCTTACCTATCCTACCTCAGCAAAAAAAAAAGTGCCTTAAAGCAGAAGCCTTTAAAAGAACTCAGATAGCTGCCAAGTACTGTATCTAAAATCAGTTAGGAAACTGTTCCTGTAAATATTCCTTAACCCTGCATAGCTGATCTATAAAGAGAAGTGGTGCTGGTTACTCGTGCAGTTAAGGAAGCTAATGTGGAAGTTGAAAGTTCCCAGAATAGCATTCTATTATCGGGCGGGGGGGGGGGGTGTCGACATCTTTAGAACTGACTCAGTGAGCCCCTGTACAGGCTTTCCCCCTCTTCTCTGCACTGAATTGGCCTGCCACTATCTTTCTATGCAATCTATGCAAGTGGCTTGTGAGCAGGAAAGGGACATTAAAAAAAAAATCTAGTTGAATCTCAGAACATTTTCTCACAAAAGGTACCTTGGAATTTTGCACACACAGCTTGGGCCAAGTGGAAATACAGTGAATGTGGGACAGAAGGAAAACAGTGAGATCCAGTTTGTGTGTACCACTAACCTGGGTTTTAGCACTGTGTACGTGATTTGGAACGAGCGCAATACTCTGACTCATTGATCCCCTTCCCCTCTCCTCCTACATGGCTGGGAAGACTCTGGAAGCATCTAGTATTGGCTTCTCCACTTCCTTACCCAAATACTGGCCCATAAGACGACTAGTCACAGCATATAATTTCTGTCATATGCTGAAGATGCACCTCTTTACCTTGTCCCTGGACAATCTCTGAGATTTTCAGGTCCCACCCTATTCCTGTTAAACTGCTTTTTAATATTGAGTTTAAATTACTGTAACCCACCCCGAGACCTTATGGTGAAAGGAAGGGAAGGAATTGAATAAATAGTAATAACAATAACAGCCTGGTGCATGCAGCATTAAACTATAGCTTTAAACAAACTATGGTTTAAAGCAACTTGTATCTGATTCAGTCCTCCCACACTCTTGCCTTTGCTGCACTGAGGAGAAACCAACGAGCATTCTGTGCATGAATTTGAAATATAGCCAGATGGTCTCTTGACACCAATTAAATTGAATAAGATACGTCTAAGATTCAATTATCATTGTTGCAGACATGGGGTATCTAAAGCAAATAAAAAATTTGGCACATGGGACTGCCCAGTATTTAAAACCTTTTAGGACCCAATGTTGACAAAGGTAGTGAATGTTATTGGTCGAAAGCTTCTCAGTGTGCCGGTCATAACATGTTTTGTTGCAGCTGTGGGACAGATGAAGGTGTGTGGTTGTGCCCCGTGGCATTTCTTCTCCCTGCGCTCCTCTCAATGCCATTATACAAATCTATGGTGCGACTGCTTTTGGAATACTGTGTACAGTCCTGGTCACCTTGTCTCAAAAAGGATATTAATGGAGTTTGAAAAGGTTCAGAAAAGGGCATCCAAAATGATCAAGCAGATGGAGTGACTCCTCTATGAAGGTTTGTTGCAGTGTTTGGGCCTTTTAGTTTGGATCAGTGTTTCCCAAACTTGGGTCTCCAATCCGTTTTTGGACTACAGTTCCCATCATCCCTGGTCCTGCTGGCTAGGGATGATCGGAATTGTAGTCCAGCAACAGCTGGAGACCAAAGTTTGGGAAACCCTGGTTTAGATAAAAGGCAAGTGAGATGTGATATGGTAGAAGTTTGCAAAATTATGCATGGCAGGAAGAAAGTGGATAGAGAAAAGTTTTATCCCTTTCTCATAACACTAGAATTCTTGGGCATCTGATGAAACTGGATGTTGGAAGGTTCGAGACAGATAAAAGAAAGTCTTCACTCAGCAAATAATTAAATGATGGAGCTTGCTCCCACCGTTAGCAGGGATGGTCACCACCTTGGACGATTAGAAAATTCATGGAGGTGAGGGCTATCGGGGACAGCCCCATGGAGGCCATGCTTTTCATGAAGTCCTGAGTGACCCCTTGTAAGTTCGTATTGGCATGGATGTTAAAATCCCCTAGGACAGCCAAACTAGGTGTCTCCTGGAGAACATTTGCCACGACCTAAAGCAGCTCAGGCAGGGAATCCTTGGTACAGCAGGGAGGTTGGTACACCAAAAGGTATCCCATACTGACCCTGTTGCCCAACTTCCAGGACATGCACTCAGAAAACTGGGTCTTCCCAGTAGGACGCCTGGTGCAAACTAATGACTTCCTAAAAATCAATGCAACACTCCCTTCCTGCCCATATGACCTGGGTTGCTGTGCATAAGAGAAACCTGGTGGACAAGCAGTGGCAAGAACAGGCCCATCTGCCTCTTTCAACAGAGTCTCAACAGGTCAGTTCCTCCATCCAGCCGTACTTCTTATGTTCTTAAGAGTTCCTCTAGTTTGCAAATGTGCTCATGGACCCCAAACGGTTGTTGGTCTCTGATATGCAAACATGGGTGAGGGCAGGTGGAGAGGGATATCATCAATAGCAAAACGAAATGCGAAAAGAACAGACGGCATTCTTCATCATCTAAAAGGAAACAGAAGCAGCTTGCCCTATAGGGTGGAGCCACTCCAATAGCCTTTCGGGGGGGGGGCAAGGTGGTGATGAGGTTGGAGCTGTGCGGGGGCACCAGATTGACACTGCTGGTGTGCTTGTGCAGTCCCTCCCTTGCTGATCCCTCTTCCTTCCACCTATGTGTGCTTCTGCAGTGACTCTGCCCCTAGGAAGCTACTGCTGCAGCTCTCCTCTATTGGTTGAGCCTCTCCTGAAAGCAAAACAGTTACACTGACAACTGCATAGACGGTATTGGGGATAACACAAACATCCTGACACGGCTCAGCTAATTAACACAGTCCCTCCAAAGGAAGGGTGGTTTCTGTTTTATATAATTTGGTGCTTTCTGCACATTGAGAATACTATTGATCACTGTTGCAGTTCTCAGTAATAGTCTTTGGACTGGCGTAGTTTTCTTTAGACAAAGTAAGATTATTATGAAAAGGAAGCCATTAATGCAGTGGTGGAAGAGTAGCTCATTGAAAACGAGGCTTGCTTCTAGGTCTGGAAAGATTATGGGAAATGTGTGCGAAGGAATAGCAGCTGCTGCCAAATACTCCTGGCCACATTATAAAGGCTTTTATTTTCAAGGCTGTCATTCAGCTGTTTGTCTCTGAGTGCTGAAATGACAATATCCCAGAGTGAAAAAGAAAGTCATGACTGTGTAGAGAAGATGTTCATAATGCTTCATTACAAAGCATGTTGTGAAAATTGCTGTTTGGCAGATTTACTTGGCCCTGAGAGAAACGAAATTAATGCTAGGAGTTGCTCCAGCTCACCCAAGAATCTACTTGAAAACTTAACAGTGCAGAGCAAACGAGCTGTGGATGTTTGCTATGTTTGGATGGCAGGGCAGTGAGCAGTTGTTCTGACTGTAAATGCCATTCTGCTAAAATGTGAAGGAGCAAGCACTGAAAGTGTGAAAAAAATATTTTCCTGCTCAGTCTTAAGTGGCACTTTTCAAGGATGGACAGCTGAAGATGAATGTAAGAGAATATATTTTGACAGTCACTTCATTTCCGTCTCCAAGACCAGGAACATGTTTGCTCCATGATTATATAGGGGAGGTGGTGCTTCTCCTGCTCTCTGAATTTCCCTGTTCCCAAAGCTGCATTACATTTCAAAAAATGATTGGGCCTTTGCTACATTCATTTGAGTGTACCATGTAATATGCTGAAATTGGGCTGTGATACCTTTACCTACCATTGGGGACATGCATTGTACTTCTTGCAATAAATGGAGGTCAAGGATGCCTTTTCATGGAGGTGGGGGCCACTGTTCAGTAAGGTTTTTCATCTGGTGCAGTGTTTCCCAAACTTGGGTCTCCCGCAGTTTTTTGGACTACAACTCCCATCATCCCTAGCTAGCAAGACCAGTCATCAGGGATGGTGGGAATTGTAGTCCAGAAACAGCTGGAGACCCAAGTTTGGGAAACACTGCTACAGTGCAGTGTAGTTAAGATAAGAAAGCTCATCTGTTCACTGTACTGCGTCCCCCCTACCTTGTGCCCTGCTGGCTACTCTTCTTTTCCATCCCCTTTCTTGACGTAAAAGACATGATGTTTTCAAATTAGAACAGGAAGCAGAAGGATGAGGAGAGAGGAGATGCCTTTCCTATCCACCACCCTTTCACATACAGGCTCATATGGGAGTCTCCTTGTTACTGTATATGTGACAAAACTGTTTGTGTAGATTGGCC
This sequence comes from Lacerta agilis, assembly GCF_009819535.1. Classification (NCBI taxonomy): domain Eukaryota; kingdom Metazoa; phylum Chordata; class Lepidosauria; order Squamata; family Lacertidae; genus Lacerta; species Lacerta agilis. Next base: position 27,096,048 of record NC_046318.1, read on the forward strand.
AGCTGCAGGCACAAGACACGACAGCATGTTCTGCATTGTAATTTCCATGCTGACATCAGTCTTCACAAGAAGTTATGTAGACTCAGGTTGAGCATTCTCGCTTTCGTCTTTGCAGTTAATTTGGAAAAGCGTTTTGTGTATAGCTGGTGGCATTTTACATAATCTTGCTTTCTCTTGTTCCCTCACGAAAGGAATGAGGTTACAAGAGACTCCGCTTATATCTGTACAGTGCTCCACAGCATTAAGACAGAACACAGGTGCAGCAACTCACTTCTGCATCAAATCTTTTGACCACTCTCTTCTCCCACCCACATTCTGTGGGATGTGGCTGTAGCAGGAAAAAGAAGGGGCTTGCAAAAAGACTGGGGTGGAGTACAGGTGCATCAGAAATATGCAAAGGTAAGACCAAGTTACTAGTTCCCACAAATTGACATACTAAAAAATGGCAATTTGGACACTTATTGCTATTCTGGTAAAGCAACCAGTATAAGCAGAGGCCAAAACCATTAAATTGAGTAACTGATTCATTTTAGTGAGTGCACACGTCACACAGACTGAAAGCAGTAAATGTCTTTTGAATTGATTATGGGAGGGAAGTTTTACCAGTTTAATTCATGGCTTAAGGTTGCTGTTATACTTGGCATAAATGTGAACTGAATAATCGTGGCAGGTTGGCTGTTTGTGTTAAAGAGCAAAATGTGCTTTCTTTTTGTCAAGTTTTAAAACTGGTAGCTCTGAGACATCTGTCAGATGCTAACCATCAAGGAACCTCAGTAATTGCTCCTGGTTCTGTCCACACAACTTGTAAGAGATGGCATTGAACTCACACTCCTACGGTATATTGACCATGTTTACGCCCATAAATAGAGAAGCCAAGCAGATTGGTACAAGCTCAAAGCAGTTTCAGAGGTGGAATAGGCTGTGCTTTCCAGTGAAGCTATGATAAAGGGGCTTTTTTTGGAGAGGCAAAACAACATTGTCAGTTACAAACACCCCTCAGGATATTTGTATGAGGCTTGGTTGTAATTATAGCCCACTTAACACTGCACCTGAAATTACCTCATTTTCAGACCATAACCTGAGGCACAAAATCGGTTTTGTGGATCTTTAGTCCAAAAGTAGTCAGATACTTCTTAACTTCCTTAATGCAGTGCTCAAGCCTGAAACGAGTGGTGTTTAGTACAGTAGGTTATTTCAGAAATGCTGACTTTCCAGTTTCAAATGCAGATGCTTTGAATAACATGGTGAGCCATTAAAAAAAAATTATTTTAAGTTTGCTTTTCCAAAACATAATGTGTACATACTCAAAATTCAGCAAGCAAGGGGGCTTCCCCCCCCCCCAGGGGGGAAAATGTGTAGGCTTGGAAATCTGACATCATGTAAAATTGCATCACCGAACGCCCACGCAGATACCAAGATAGAGCGGAAATTTCGTGATGTATCCTTGCAGCAATGTTAATAGTACTCATCACTCTCATGGTTGTGCATTGTTCCCACCTTGCCACCAACACAGTTTACTTGTGGTGTAAGAATCTTGGTCACCACAAAAGTCCTAATGTGGAAGCTTGTGGGACTTTGTGGCCCATTTACTTGTTTAATACATCCCAGAAAAAAATCAGAAGGTCTTAACAAGAGTTTCAAACCGAACATAGAAGAGCTGTGTTTTATATAATATCACCTAAATACTTGAGGGTTTGAACCTTCCTGCCACACAGTCTAGTAAACTGGAGGTCTGGCTAAAGGAAACTTGTACCAAAACACTTGTTTTCTGTCTTTTGCTTAAATAAATGCATCTGCACTGAACAATCTCCTTTGAGTCCTGCAGCTAACAAGCCAAGTTTTGTGTTCATTGGGAAAGCATGTTTCTAGCCAAACATTCTTCACATTTTCCCCAGGATTTAGCCATTAAAAAAAATCATGCTGGACGCTTTGCTAGTGTGTGCTTATCTGATAAAAGGCAGCGATTCTGTTTTGCTGCTAAACTCTCTATGGAAACATTTCTCTGCCACGCATATAGTATCTCAGGAACTCAGTCTCTTTGTCTGCTGTTTCAGCTTCAACGGGTAAAAAGAGTAAGCTTAACTGTATGGATCTTCAAATTGGCTTCACTGGAACAATTTGGCTTTACAGCAAGTAACTGTGTGTTCTTGAGTGAGGTCAAGGCATACTGCGCTTTTTTATTCCTGTACAGTGGCAAGCCTGCACACAAGTTCATTCTCAAATGAGCTGAACAGTATTGCTTTGCTCTAGAAGTTTAGGGTGTTTCTTAATAAAGAATTCTAAGATAGGGGAGAGTCCAGGGAGAGAACAGCAATGGGTCTGAAAGGCATTGATCAGTATACTTCGTTATTTATTATGTGGTACTGTGTCCATTTTCAAGTGTGCCTTCGTGAAATCAAATGTGTTCTTTAGCTTAAGGGAAAAGGAAATGAACCAAAATAAAATAAATGAGTGGCAGAGATATGGATAAGAAACCTCTCTTAAATCCACACAAAAATACAATTGAAAATGTATTTTTCTTTGTTTAGAACTATCCATATGAAAATATAGTTGTGGGCTCAGACAAACCTCTTCATACATTATATGGCAGCAAGCCACAGCTTCTCACATTCTGAAGCATATACAAAGTTTGCTTATATAATTGGTGATAACGGATATTGTTGATTCAGGGTTGTTATCCTGAATCAACCGTCTAGTAGACCTGAACTCTGTTGTCCACTTTCTATACTAATATGGAGGCCTAACCCACTGTTTGTTTGTGTACATAATTTATATCTTAAGCCCTCAACATAGATGTATGTTCCCAAGGCAGCTAACAAGAGTGGTAAGGAACAAAACTACCATTTAAACATAATAACAACATTATTATTATTACACACTAATACAGCAAATTGAAACAAAACTAAAACTGCAATGACCAATTTAATAGATAGTAAAATCAAACTGCTCAAGTTAAAGAATCCTTCCATTAGCAGTTCTTAAACGCCTGGGGAAATGGAAATGTTTTTGCCTGGTGCATAAATTATAGCAGTGATGTTTTTAGGCTGGCCTGCTAGAGAGGTCATTTGAAAGGTGAGCAACCACCACAGAAAGTGTCACTTTAGATACTGAGGACATCTGGAGAAAGGCTCAGATAATGATCTCAGTGGTAGATGAATATGAGAAATTGATCCATCAAATATCTAGGTCTTAAGTCATGTAGGGCTTGAAAGGTTAAGACCAGCATTTCAAATTGGCCTGTCATGCTCACTGGGAGGAATTGGAGTTGTTTCAGTGCATGCAAGAAAAGAACTTTTAACCCAGTCTAGCTGCATTTCTTGTCTAGCTGCAGTTTCCAAACTGTCCTCAGCATAAAGTTTAGTATATTCTCAAGTACCTGCTTGAAACCAAATCATATGTAAATTATGCATGCCTATAGTGACAATATCACAAATTTATATCTCCTTATTTTACTGTGGGAACCTATTGCCAACTACAGCTTCTTTCTCCATATGCACATGGGACAATACATGTGTTCATTCTTCACCTGGCAGTGCATAAATGTTCATGCATGTTCCCATGTGGAAATTATATACACGTAGGAAAGTTAGTTGTGTGTGGAGCAGCCCTGAGCAGTGACAGAAGAGACTGTTTTTGTGGTATCAGCATGAGCGGCTAGGGCACAAGAAATTACAATTGAATCCAGTTTAATGCAGTATTATTAAGTGCCATTGAAGAGTTGTGGTAATAATGAAACCAGTCGGATTCATCTTTGTGGGAACTTGCAGGGAAGATTAATTGGGTGTGCAAGATACTCATCTGTGTTTACATTGGGTATCAGATTTCATTCAGGGTGGAATGAACTGGCATTTGTTACAAGACAGATCTATGAATCTTTGAAGCTTAGCATCTTGAAATATTTACCGTATTTTTTGCTCGATAAGACGCGCTTTTTTCCTCCTAAAAAGTAAGGGGAAATGTCTGTGCATCTTATGGAGCGAATGCGTGGTCCCTTGAGCCGAATTGCCCAGGGGCCAAAAGTAGGTCGTGCTTTTTTTAAAAAAAAACCAACAACCAACAAAGAGAGAAGGGGGTGTTGAAAGGAAGCCGCTGATCAAGTGATCGGGAGAGAGATAAGGGTCCTTGTCTGCCTTTCCGGCCCTGGCCCCTTGCCCAGGTCTCCATTGTTGAATGTTCTACAGATGGAGGCTGTTAGTTTCCCCAGCGACATGTGACTGGCTGATTAGATTATCTGTCTGGAAACTGTAGAAATGGCTCCCTTTCCTTTCTTAAAGAAGCTGCAGAACTGTGAGTTGAACCCCATAAAAACAGGGCTTTTCCCCCTTTGCAAAAGAAGCTTTACAACTGTGAGCTGATCCTCAAAAAACGGGGCTTTTCCCTTTGCAAAAGAAGCTGCACAACTTTGAGCTGATCCTCAAAAAAACGGGGCTTTCCCCCCTTTCCTCCTCTGAAAACTAGGTGCGTCTTATGGAGCGAAAAATATGGTGGCCACCTCTTTCTTTGGCAAAGTGACCCTTGTTCTTACTTGTGTACGATTTATCAACTGATAACTTTTCTCAGCATTTACCTTTCAAATGTCTTTTTTCATTTTGTATTGAATCAATCGCAAAATGATGCATGAGCATTAAGAATCCTTCCGTTTCCAGCCAAAAGCCTATCTAGTCCATCAACCTGTTGGTCACAATGATAAACCAGGTGTCTATGGGAGGCCCACAAGCAGGACGTGAGGACAATAGCCTTCTCCTGCTGTTGGGACTCAACCATTGCTGCCTCAACTGTGGTCACTCAACGTAGTGGCATGCACACAAATATGCAGAGGCTTCCTGCATATATCAGAAAATGGAGAGTGAGAATTGAGTGCAAATGAGATGGTAAATAGGATCAAGGAACTACATTCTAATCAAATGGCAGGGCAAGGCAGGGGTGATTCTTCATGGAGGCCTTATCCCTAGGAAGTTCAGTCACATACCTCAATTCGCCTTTCCTTCTGTGTCAAACTGCGGTAAGCTTCCACCTAGATGCCTGTCAATGTGCACTGGATAATAAGATCAGAGGTTACTTTACATGTTAAATTTAATGTGCACACTCTCAAAATGTAATGTAAGGGGAAGACAGGCATACTTTGTGAGCTCTGTAAACTCACTTTGAAGACATACGTATGTGTCAGGGACCAGTCACTGGCCAAGGTGACATGCCATCACAAACATATTTTTGTCTTCTATAGAGCATACTCTGTGCGCTCTGTGGTTGAAACAAAGGCACTTTTCACAGCATGGTACTATGGTAAATCTGCATGTATTTAAATTAACACATACTACTGAACAGCAGCCAGTATTAACAGCTGCCACCTCCCCAGCAGAAGTGGCAGATAAAATGTAATTCCAAGGGTGACATTTCAGTCTGGACAAAATTAACTTGATATTAATGCTTGTTTTCAAAAGTAAATAAATGGACACTACCATTTTACAAGTAAAGGGGTCTTGGGGGCCCTTCCAACTCTACAATTCTTTGATTCTGTGGGGCTAATCAATGTTTCAGGATTATGAGTATTCTTTGCCACACTTTTTAGAAGATAACTCTTGTCTAAAGAATATTAACTAGACTTTCTTGCAGTTTGTAGGAAAGAATCACAATGATTAGAATTTGCAATGCAGCAAGGAATTAGCCTTTTTCTGATCATAAGAATCTCTGCATAATCCTCCTTTCTTTTGCCCTTACTTGGCCCATATATATTATGTACACACACACAACTTGCTATTCTATAGGGCAAAGTAGACGTATTGGGCAGACAAAGAATTATGCATACAGTTTTTCAGGATAAGCATGAAAGATCTAATGGCAGAAATTAGCACAAAACCCTTATTTTTAAAAAATGTGTTTGCTTCATTTGCCTATCAGCATTTTCTTTTTAAAATACTCAAAAGAACAGTTTTAATGAAGCATTAAAATTGATAGTTTCTTGCCAGCAGGGATCTTTCTCAGGCCTCAGATTATTAAAGACTTCATGAAAACTGCAACACTATCTTCTTGAATCATTTACATTTTTTTTCTTTTTATGGGCTTATGTAACCATGCAGAAAATCTAATAATAAGGGTGCTATTAGTATACACTGTGGTGCCTTTGCGCAAGCTGAGGTGTCATGTTATTACAAATTACAGTGCAGAAATGCTACTCATAGTTTCAGTACATTGCTTATTTGAGTAACCTTTGTCTAAAGTTCCGAAGCCTAATTGAACCATCTTTCTCCCTTGTTCCTTCCTTCTGCTTCATAGCCACTAAAGGGAACATTACAGACTGCCTTTGTTCAGTGAGCTAGAAGTGGCTTTGATATGCAGAAATCTAGATTCGCTGGTTGGAGCCAGAACTGTGAAGCCCTCACTTTCTTGTACTTTGGTGTTTTGTTCCAAAGCAAAGAGGAAGCAATAAGTATCCTTATGTTTTTGGTGACAGATTAAAATTGCCATATCTGAGATCCAACAATCTGGGCAAGATAAACTTTATATTATGCATACACAGTTCACCATTTATCTTCTCCTTCCTTGCTTGCCAAAATAGGGTGATTTATTTCAGGTGCTTCATCTCTGCTGTTGCCGTAAATTTGTGTGTGCAAATTGGCAACTTGAAGAGATGGCAGTCCCAGCTACTACCTAAGGTCGTGTGAACCTGAAGACCTTGTATGGTGTCAGAGAAAACATCCCTTTCTCCATCCCTCAATTTCCCCTCCAAAGAAAGAAAGAATCTGTTTATATTTGGGATTGCTGAAGAGAATGATGCCCAGGTAAGCTGGTGCTGTCCTCTCTTATGCAATTGCTGCCTCCATCAGGAAAAGAAAGTTTGTTCTCCTTTCGTCATTGACTGAAAGTGAGGAGCTTTGGCCACCCAGTATCGTAAGTGCCAAGAACTTGGGTATCATCTCTCTCAGCTTTCTAAATTCCAATCTAACGCATAGCCCTAATAGCAGGCAGACCGCCTAAAGCAGGATCAGCCGCCCTTAAGAGGAGGAGAGGAGCTGAGCTTATGGAATGATTTATTGAACTGAGCCAATGCGGACATTGGAGAGGTTGTGAAGACCAATACAGTGTGAGGTTCTTGGCTGGTTATATACTCCTGTTGACCTAAAAATGAATAAAAATATTTATTAGAAAATAAACAGTAGGAGAGGAGCTACACCAAATCTCCCATTATATATATACTGATTTGCCTTAGGGTATTGGAATCTATTGTCTATTCATACCAAATTGCCATTACTAGAAACTTCCCGTATTTTTTAAAATTAAAAAATGTAGTTTTCAGCATTCTGTTGGTATAGTAGACATTGCACAATGTCTACTGCTGGTGTCATTCTTTAAACTAGAAGGGCCCTTTTTATTCTAGATAGCCTACTTTTCCAAAAACTTACAGTAGTATATAAATAAAAGCACAAAGCATCACGAGATCACATTTACAAAATAAAACACACGTAAATCTAGTATCATAAGAAACCGGGCCGTCTTACCCATAGGTGCTAGGGGTGCCGGGCTCTCGGGGCGCCAGGCCGACTGTCCGGGGCCTGAGAGTTGAGTCCGGGGAAGAGCCCACCCATCGGTTGGAGCACCGTGGTGGGCTCTTCTGCTGCGGTCAGCTCTGTGCCGCGAGTTCAGGGGCGACCAAGCCAGCGAGATACTGATTGCGCACCTGGGACTGGGCAACCTGGGGTGTGTGTGGCACCGGGCGGATCTTTGCACCCCGGTGCCGCATATACTTAAGACAGCTCTGATAAGAACTCCAGCACATCAGCACCTGCCCCAGCCCAAATCCTCACCCTAAACATTATATTTTCTCCCACTTCGAAAAGGACAAGAAGGATGGACTGAGATTGCCAGTGGGTTCTTACCAGTGCTCCCCTCCCGGGGGGTACTCAAAGAGTATGCAGTACCTGCACCTTTTTTCCTAGAAGAAAAGCACTGGTACAGATACCATGTGTGATATAATTAATCCGTGGATTAGCATGGCACAGTTTACATTTGAGTTGCTATAAAAATAATAGAAATTGTTTCACCCGCTCCTTCTCAAGCACTGGAGGACTTAGGGCAGCTTTTCAGGAACTGTTTCCTTTAGAAAGGAGTGCACTAGAGGATTATAGTATTCCAAAATACCTCCTCCTATTTTAAGTCGCCATGTAGATATAACAGGGAGTGTAGACTTGCTTGTCCTGTATGCTGGGCTTCTTCAAGTTTTGGGTCCCGTGTCTAGGGCAAATGCTTCAAAAACTTCCTTTGCTTCTTAAAACCATGATTTAACTAATTATCCTAGGAAAAGAATATCCTAGAAATTATGGATTCTGTGTAGCTCACCAGTCCAATGGGTTTGAAGGAAAATGTTTCACAGCAAACAAACTCTGTCTTGATTATTAAGAGCAAGATTTTCTCTTTACTGCTTGTTTTGGGTGGAGGGAGGAATATATTATTCAAAGACAGATTTTATAATACAGCAAGAGAACATTCTGAGGCCTTCTAGTGTCTAGTGGCTGTGTTCAGTCAGTTATCAGCAGCTTTTAAAACTGCTACGGGTGAGTAGCATAGCCACGTGCTGCTCCCCTCACATTCTGCACATGCATGGAGATCTTGGCTCACATTAAGTTGAGAGTTTCCTGTTACATCTAAACCAGGGAAGTCTGGCTTAATGTTAGTGAACAAACCAAAAAAATATCCTGACTAATTTCCCTGGTTAACCAACACTAAGCTAGAGAAATATTTGGACATAATTGGGAACTCTGGTTAAATGTGAGCCAGGATCTGTGTAAATGGGAAGGGGAGAGTGGTGAGGGAGGAGTATTTGTCCATGGTTGATGAAGCCTTGGATGGTCATCCAAATATGGTCACCATGTTTCTGTCTGTGATTTGTACCTGGAAGATGTTTTCTTTGAGTCGTGATTCATTTATTTACGTGTGTTTTATTTTTTAGACTTATATATCACCCATCACCATAGTAAAGGTAAAGGTAAAGGTACCCCTAACCTTTAAGTCCAGTCGTGGACGACTCTGGGGTTGCGCGCTCATCTCGCTCTATAGGCCGAGGGAGCCAACGTTTGTCCGCAGACAGCTTCTGGATCATGTGGCCAGCATAACTAATCAGCTTCTGGCGAACCAGAGCAGCACACGGAAACGCTGTTTACCTTCCCGCTGGAGCGGTACCTATTTATCTACTTGCACTTTGACATGCTTTTGAACTGCTAGGTGGGCAGGAGCTGGGACTGAACAACGGGAGCTCACCCCGTCGTGGGGATTCGAACTGCCGACCTTCTGCTCGGCCAGCCCTAGGCTCTGTGGTTTAGACCACAGCGCCACCCGCGCCTCTCTGATTCCTGGCCCATTAGCTGTGATGTGTTGTTGTTGTTGGTGTTGTGTTGTTGTTGTTATGTGCTACAGGTGCACTTAACATCTTCAACAGCATCAAAGTTCTTATGTAACTGATCATTTAAAAGCTGTGAATGAGAATGTGAAGTGTGTTATCAGGGGATTTGCAGAGAATTATAAATTGTTTGCTATAGGTTGGCTTTGTTAATAAAGTACATCGGGAAACGAAGGGTGCTATTTCTGAACATGAGAGGAGCTGTGGTGCTAAGAAGCTGATAGCTACTAATTGATAGCTTGGGGGAGCTTGAAGTTTGATAACAACTAACATTGTGTTAGTACTGCTCTCTCTTATTTGTTATCTGTATTTTGTTTTCATCATGTGATATAACAGAAGTCTTTTTAAGATGATTTTGCAAAGAGGGACAAGAAGTTGGCTACCGCTTTTCCCTTCTCTACTTGCCTTAGTTCTCCTTAGTGTCGGCTCTATGTGGATTGTGGCTGTGCTAAAGAAGGGTGTTTCTTTGTTTAGCTGCACAGTATCACAGTATAGAAATTTCAGATGGAAAACAATACTTTTATAGCATTCTCAAGAACAATAAGGGGGGAAATTTGCTAGCAGATTACCTTCCCCTCTCACAGTTTGGTCTGAACAACAAACAGGTTCTGATGTTTAATTTCCACAGAGAAATGCGAAGGCGCACAGTAATGCAACCAATAAACCACACTAGTTACTGCAGATATTTCTTAAGTTTATATCCTGCCCTTCTTTACTAAACAGGTGTGAAAACATCATAGACTCAGTCTGGCCCATCCAGTTGCTGAATTTCATCCAGCCCACCTGAGAAGAACTTTGAAGGCACAGATTGAGCCACCTGGCAGCTGCCTGGTCTGCAGGGTCCCACCTCCTACAAGAGGCTGCCCAGCACTGGATAGCTGATAGCCAGCTCAATTTACATCTTCCAAGCACTCTTCGGAGATGCCTGATACATAGCCCCTCATGCGCAAGGCCAGTCAGCACCAGAAGACCCTTTCCCTCAAGGAGGGGTTCCTGATAGCTAGCTCTATCCAAGAATTCAAAGCCTTACTTAGATAGGAGAGATCTGTGGAACCTGCTTGATTTTTCTGTAGTTCAACAACCCATGGTAGAAGATTCTCCATCTTGTTCTCCATCAGGCATAGCCAAACTCGGCCCTCCCGATGTTTTGGGACTATAACTCCCATCATCCCTAGATAACAGGACCAGTGGTCAAGGATGATGGGAGTTGTAGTCCCAAAACATCTGGAGGGCCAAGTTTGCCTATGCCTGTTCTACATAGTCGTCTGAGAACATCTGCATTCTCAGAGCTTTTTTTGTACATTGTTCATATCTCATTAAGGGCCATTGCTATCCTGTTGCCAGGGTTTTTAACACCCTTTGTATGTAACATTTTTGTTCTTTGACAAAGTTCCTTGTTTTTCCTGTATTTTATCACAGCTGCAAGGGGTGATTGCTAAAAATCTAGTAACTCTATAATTTATGCTCCTTGCAAGTGAACGCTCTCACACACATATACACACATGCTGTTCACACTTACGCTTTATTAATAGAGAAAGAGAAGTTTGTGTTCCCCACAAGAGTAACCCACCTGCCAAGGTCATTTAAGGATAGCAAAACTGCTGGTAATTGTTTGTAATGCCTTGGTGTGTGTCTCAGATGAAACAACACACTTTTTACGTTTGGTTTAGGTAGTACAAATCAGGAGTGAGAGTGTGTATAGATAGCTTGTGCTTCAAAACATTAGCCTGCATGTATTTTTGTTTATTTGTTTTCCCCCCATTTTGTGGCGTTTTTTAAGTGATTACAGTGCACTCCTGTGCATTTTTATGCTGAAATAAGTCCCTAGTTTTGAAAAAGTTTTCCTTTCTCTTTTATTTTCTAGACTGTAATTTGGAATAATTTACAACGAGTAAGGAGATACTTAGTGGACTCATCTTCACAAACATCAGTGAGCAGTGGAAAGGGAGAAGTATTCCCTTTGAATTAAGTTGAAATATGATTTCAGCTTGGTCTCAGTGGGCTAGAAAATGTGAAAGCTTTTATACTGAGTGGTCATGAGAGGAGACACCACTGAGATTATGATAAACTATATGCGAGCAATGACACATTAACATATACTTCCTTTTCCCAGGGTTACTTGTTAGAGTCAATTGAACCCTGACTCTGAATTATGTGCGATCATCATGTGCTGTGTTAACTGAACTGGGTAAGATTTGGCTCTTTGCAGCTGATGAATTTAGTTCTCTAGACTTTGCAAAGAGCTCTCTCTGTGTCTCTTAGACTTTTAGTGCAGCACGTTGTTCATATCTGAGCAGATACAAGCCTGGAAAGTTTCTATACAAGACACCCTTTTCTTTGCAGCCAAGCCAGAGGGGAACAGCAGCAGTTATCAGAGCAAGGGTTACTTTCGCCCATCCCCCCCAAACCTTGTTTTTAACGATCAGGTTGGTGTGGAGCCATAGGCCTCTTTTGCCGTGGAGCACAGGGCATGGCAAGTTGGTAAGCAAAATTGTTTCCGGCTGCAACCACATGTGAGAAGAAACTAACTCCTTTCTTCCAGAGATCTGGTAGATTAAGGGCAGCTTGAATGTGCAAAGATACTGAAGGGTTGCTTAGATCTATGGGAAGAGATGAGCTTTGGGGCAAACCACGTGTATAAAAGATGTTCAGAAAGTATGAAAGAAAGTACAGTGGTACCTTGGTTTACGAACTTTATCCGTTTCGGAAGTCCATTCTTAAACCAAAGCGTTCTTAAACCAAGGCACCCTTTCCTATAGAAAGTAATGCAAAATGGATTAATCCGTTCCAGACTTTTAAGTACAACCCCTAAATCAGCAATATAACATGGATTTTACTATCTAACAAAGACCATTGATCCATAAAATGAAAGCAACAATCAGTGTACTGTACTATAAAATAAATAAAACAGTATTGTAGATGATAAAAATAAAAATTAAAAAAAAATTCTTACCTGCACTGATGATAGTCATTGTTTGGATGGGGGGGCTATCTCCGCAGTCACACAATCAATCAATCAGTAGCTGAACTGGGATCCACACAGATCCATTCCCACGCTGCTGCGGGAAATGCTCCCTAGAGCACGCGTGCCTCCCACAGCGGCATGGGGGGGGGGAGTTGCACACCTGGCAACCAGATGGCAACCTGAGGTACCACTATAGGAATTCTCTTAGCTATTCTTTGAATATCCACCTGTGTGTTAACTGTAACCATTGCACATCCTGCTTTGGGTGCTTGTGTCCCGCAGCTATCAGGACTCATCCCAAGTTTACATTTTTCTTTCAAATTTTAAAGCATGAGGAAAGTTAATAAATCAGATAATTTTCAAAGTCTGTTCCTGTCCATTGATTCCTCGGGGTACCACCCCCAACTCTGCCGTCAAAGCGTTTTGGTTTGGATTTTTATAGATTTGGCAAGACTGTGCAGCCACAAAGATAAATGCAATTAGTATGTATGCTTTTTTTTTACAAGCGGAAAGAAGTCATGAGCACACTCGGTGATTTTTCCATCCTTTTATTACCTATACAATTGCAACTGGAATAATGGTATTGCATGAAGCGGTGCTGAATAAGTAATGTTGGAAGCTTTTGCTAGAAGAAAACCTGCAGTTCTATTCCCAGAAGGTTTACCACTATATATCAAGAAGGCCTGTTTCCCAGGAAACAGTTAGATCATCTTGCTTTTATACTAATGTAAAGCGCTCATTATAGCTTGGGACTAGCTCTTTGCTAATACATCAGTCTTCCATCTTCCACTGCATGTTGAAAGAGCTCAGTATTTTATCAAATTAACTCTGGCAGGTGATGATGTGATCTCCTAAAAATATGCATAGTCCCCCTTGAAAGCCACCAATGTGTTCATGCAGTGCAGTTGCCAGCCTTTCAGAAGAGAGATATCGCACCCTCATTTTTGGAAATATCTATCTAGTACAAATTTCAAAGTTGTACCCTTTGGGAGCCATTTAGATATTTAAAATCTACTGAGGTGACCATGTTTTCAGTTAGAGAATTTAGTCAGTTGACACCCAAAATGCATGTGTGCAGAGTGCATGTAACACACACACACACACAGGCTTTATAAGATACAACAGGATTTTAATTGTGTACGATTTAACTACAGTGACCTCAAATGTTTATTAACCTCATTTTTTTAAACTGAACTTCTGAGAGGAGAACAACGGGGTGGGGGGAGACATTCTGTTGCATTGATCCAAGCAAAGGATTATCCCCTTTGTAAAGTGAGATGTTTAATGGTACATTTTTAGTAAGGCAATTAATAGCTTTAAGTTTTATTGGGCGTACGAAGACAACTCAAGAATATATGAGCACTTACTGAGATTGGGCTTTCTCTAACCTTTCACCACTGTGAAGCAGTACTGTCTTTTGACTGACAAATGCCTCGGTGACATGGAGTGTGAGGAAACCTAGCAACACTTACTTGCTGCTTAATAATGCCTCCCCATCCCTTTTCCCTTGTATATTGAGTATCCCTGCATCGGCATGCAGAAGCACCTGAGCTATAATTCAGCATGCTTCTCTGTTTGCTCTGGAAGTGACCTTCAACATTTGTCCCTGTTTTTAATTGTGGTCTCACAGCTCACCACCAATCCATGAACCACATGCTTCATATGTGTACTTTGACTGTGTGTGTACACACTTGTGTGCACATGCTTGGTAGTCTCTTTAAATCACTGGAGCCAATAGAAACCCTCCATCTTGGGAGATCAGAGCTGACTGTTTCAAATTACTCAAGGTTTAAGCCTTGATTTTGTATGTCTCAATGAAACATGGGTCTTCAGCTGGTGAGCTGAGACTCATTACCATGTCAGTGATCTAAGGTGGGTTCCAACATCAGCACTGTCACTATCAAATATATGGTTTAAAAAATGAAGAAATGGGTCCCCAAGTGCATGTTTGCTGAGTCCCCTGTCTGAAAAGGTTGAAGGTAACTGCAGTAAATAATGTGTTAAAAAATAAAAAGACACACTTGGTTTTGTTTTATGATGTTCTACCACTAATAGTAATGTTTTGAGTTTGGGGGAGGTTGGGGAACTGGCCAGGCAAGATTCTTTGAAGATGATGACCAGCTGGCCACTTTAGTGCTCATCTGAGAATTTGAAAGGAATGAGCTGAGTTGCAGTAGTTACATCTAAGTGAGAAACAACCAAAAGGGCAAGGGGGGGGGCTGGGGGGGAGAGTTGCTGTCTGAGAGAGAGCTGGAAGCCAGGGAGATGACTCAGTGAGAGGTGGGTTCAGAGACATGTCTAGCTCTGTGCTGGATCCAAAGCTGTGACTAGTGGATAATTAAATTCTTTTGGTGTATTAACACTGCGAGACCCTCCCTCCTACCTTCAGATTGTATGTAGGTGTTAATAAAACCATATAGCTTAAAGACACCACAGTCACCATTGGCCTTCCAAGGAAACTGACCCCTGGGTGAGCATTGGAACCCCTGGAACTTCTCAGCACTCAGAGATTAGGGTGGTGTGCAACAATAGGATGGACAATGGCAGTGTGTTTTAACTTGCTCATGACATTCAGAACGTTCATTTCCCACCCACCAACACCCCAATTTTCCTGTTGTATTGCCACCTTTTGGCAGGCTATATGTAGCAAGAAGTATGTGTGCAGAATAAAAACCCTGGGGGGAAATATGAAATGAATTCCTATTTGACAGCCTCAAAAGCCTCTGCAAATTAATCTTTCAGCGTTGAGTTGGTGTGGCACACTCCTTGCTAGTGCATTTTAGTGGCTGCTAGCTGGTACAGGTATTTTTTAAAATACATCTTTTCTTCTTCAATGAATGACTGAATGAATGAACACCTGATTAACTTAATGAAGCTTGGCCAGTAGTGGGAGGAATTACTTGGCTGCTGAGAGCTCCAGGAAATCTGGCAAACGACGAGACTTGCCTTATGCTTTTTCAAATCCAAACTGCTGCTTTGAGCCATAAGTGAAGACTGCGGGAATTACTTGATTATTCAATTGAAAATTGCTGCAAGTAGAAAGTTACTTGTCTGTCCTTTTAGCTAGTAACTTTCATAGTTTTTGTAACTGCTATTCCATTTTGTAACTTCGTTAGATTTCCAAAGCAGTTTTTACAAGATGGATATGGTATCAAGGAAGAAAAAATTACAACTTGCTGTCTTAAAACTAAAATAAAATCAGTGGTTGTTTTCTTGTTTCCCCCCTGTAGAATAGATTTAACTGCCTGGTGGTGGAATAATTTTGTTTTAGGTAACCATTGTTCCTTATATTCTGACTTCTGTTTGGGACCACTGCAAGCTCAAATGATGAGAGCTCCCATTTTTCCTCTCTTCCCCCTGCCCCTCTTTTTGCTTTCCAGAAATTTATGAAAAATGTAGGAATTTGTTTGCCCACAATACCACTTTCTCTGTTTTCTAACAGTTTGGTCTCATTGACTAACATAGGTGTATGTGGGCCAGTTTTGTTGGGGTCATTACAAGTAGCCATAGTTAAGGATTAGAGCACTTTTACACTACTGAAGTCCAATGTTCGGTTTCTGACGTCTGTGGTCTGAGAATGCCAGATGGCTAGGCTGGGCTTACTTCAGAGACTGGAGAGAGACAATCATAGTCAGTAGTAGGCTAGATCAGGGGTAGTCAACCTTTATACCTACTGCCCACTAATGCATCTTTCTTGAAGGTAAAAATTCCTTACCGCCCACCAGTGCTTGATGGAAGGAGGATTCAGCTTGTGCCATAGAACCCCCTACCACCCACCTAGAATCCTGAAACACCCACTAGTGGGCGGTAGGGACCAGGTTGACAACCCCTGGGCTAGATTACTGAGCCAGTACAATATATTTGAATTACATGGCTGTAACATGACAAACTTCATTACATTGGTACATGGGCATTTAATGACTATTGCATCATAAATCATGCCTTTAAATCAGCAATGCTTGTTAATTCCCCCCCTTGTTTGAATGCTGTTCATTTCTCTAAAATATCAGACACTAGATTTCATTTCTCTAAAATATCAGACTCTAGATTGTTTAAGTCAATGTGCCACCCAGGATATTCAAGTAAACGTACTTGTAAAACTATTCCATCCTGTTGCCTTCGTTTGGCACATTACACAAGATTCCTCTCTTCGAGCCTGAGAGGTATCTTGTGTTATGTGCCAAAATATGGTGCCAAGAATAGAAATCCTGTGATGGTCTAAAGTTTACTACCAGTGATTGTACAAATGTAGCTTAGCAATTTTTATTTTTAGCACAACATAAAAATAAAAATCAAGACATCAAATATAAGAGTGAATGGACTGGTCTTGTGAACCCTGTGTTGATAGAAAACTTGACTATATGTACCTGATTTTAGAATCATATTTACTATATTTGAACCAATAAAAATGAAACATCTAGAGGAATATATTAAGTGCGGTAAAATTTGCAGGTAAAAAACAAGCCATACCTTCATTGAAAACTTTTCCAGTAAGCAATAAAGTTGTACACAACTAATTGGAATCTACTATGTAAAGTACATAAACCTCCAAGAACAGGGTGTGGGGTGACCTCACAGTTCTTTAAACATTAGATAAAATGCTGTACCTCTGACATGCATACATAATAACATTTTTAAAACACTTAAATAAGTAACAGCAACAAAAAATCTCACATGACTTTACAAACATAGCACTTGCTATTTAGGCAACCCATGCAGAATCACCGCACTTCACAACTCTTGCGTAGGTCAAACAAACAAACAATTACACAGAGCACAATGTTGCTGAAATTTTCTGCAAGATACTTTCTTCTTTTCCTGGTGTGGCATGCCCTATAAGTTCAGAGGCTACCTCTATTGACACCCTAGGCAAGGTTTCTAGATTCAACCCAGAGTTTGATCAACTCCAGATCCAGGTCTATTTGGGATGCTCTATCTGTTGTGGGTTGTTCTAGTTGCAAAAACCTGGGCTTTTAAATGGGCATTGCCCACTATCCTTTGGGGGGGGGGATGCCATTGACCATGCATTCGGAAGACCATCAGATCACAGATGTCTATGCCGTTTTTAGTTTTATTATATAAAGAGTGCTCTGAGACTTCAAATTCTAGACTGAGATTGCTGGAACTGTCTGGTTGCAAATATAGCTAAGGGTGGGCAACCCTCAGCAATGCATTTTGTAAATACATTTCTGTGAACAGAGCAATGCAGTTATCTAAAAGTCCTTGATTAAACATTGCCACTGACCTTGGTCACCTACTGAGATGAGGGTGCAGACTGCTTGCAGACATTTGCAGATGTAGTTGTGGGGCACAGTGAATCCAAAAGTCAAACTAGTAAGCATAGCACAAAATGATGGAATAACAGGTTTGGGGTATGCATCTTTACACAAGTTAAAACTGAAAAAAAATTAAACAGCACTTTGCAAGGTCTCTTTGACCCAGTACCTTTATGCTCATGCTTTTTTCAGTTTTCTCCATAACTTCAATAGGAGTAGAACTGAACCCAAATTTTGCAAAAATAATATCAACTTTTCAGTAAATTTAGGAGGCCCTTTAAAAACACACACACACACAACAGGTTAGTTTGGTCCCTGTCATGATTGAGGAATATCTGGAACATGGAGTTGTGAGAGACTGATAACAAAAGTTTTATTCATTTTATTTTCAGTGCTCTTAGGGTCTGTTTAACCATACCTGTCAACAGAGGATTAACAAAATAATGTGAAAATACTCTTTACAACCTTGGCTGGTTTCTTTTCTTTTCTTTTTTAATGCAGGAAGCAGTAGTAATAGATTTCCCATGCTTACTAAAACAAGCTTTTCTAGAGCAGTAATTTGCTGAAGCAAGCAAGAAATGGTCTGAAATACTTGATCCCAAGGTTTATTTTTAGCATGTTTCTTTAACTATTCAGCCTCATTGTGTTACCCTACTCCATTCTTATAACCTTTATCTACCCTTAACTGTCTTTTTCTTCCCGGTAGATTATCATAATCTACTGCAAAAGGCTTATCGCAGACTGATTGTAAGACTTGTGGCAACGGCAGATGTGGTTAGGTTGGGCTGAGCAATGCCTCGTACTGCTGTATTCCAAGAGTGACATTTCAGTAAACATTTGATGATTGAGGAGCCCTGACTTGCCTACAAAGTTACTTAGAAATAGGGAACATTACGCCTCTCTCAGAAATCATGAGAGGAATTCAACATCGCACCCTTCCAATGGTTCCATCTGTGCAAGCATTGCAGCCTTTGCCAGATGAACCAATTCCCCTCTCCTCATCCCCCCCCCACTGTTCTGGGGGTTCTCCCAGCCTCCCCAGAATGAATTTGGTGGGGGGCATGGGGAAGGAGGCCAAGCCCTATTGTGCAAGCAGAAGTCTTTGTGCGGGTCTTCCACTGATTAGGTGAATCTCACCCTGTGAACATAAAGCATAGAGTTGTTGAGTCATGCAAAAACCCATAATGAGCAAGTTGAGGTTAGCCTAACATCCAGTAATCTGGAATGGTTTAACTATATGCTGTATTTTTTGTGTGGACTTGAGACTGGAATGGATGGCTTAGTATGATGCTAGGTTACTTAGGACAGTAACATGGAATATCCTTCCTGAAACACTTTTTGTAGTTTAATGCTAAGCTGAAACGATAAATCATACCCAAGCTTGTGTCTGTGTGTACGTACAGGGAGGGATTATGCTTCAGTTCTGGAATATTCTCCTATCTGTACTAGTGTCAACTATGATTACCTGGTTTAATATCTTTGTCTGCAATTTTAAGTAAGCAGGGATCACCACAAGGTTCAACTTCCAGGTACACTTATTCCACAGACATCACACATACACACCGCCACCCAAAGAAAAATCATGTGAATTTAGGTTATTGGACCAGAATGTATTTTGTTCGGAAATTAAAGACTGCATGAATCTTATGTTATCTAAAAGGCACACAGGGGAAGTAATCTTCTGAGTTGAAAAAATGATTAAAATGCTTATTCAAAAGAAGAAGAAGCAAATTAATGTACTTGCACTTTGGAACATTACCCCAGGTAGATTTCCACTCCGCCCCACCCCAGTTTTGCCACTTATCACTGTCTTGGTGTTTCCCTCTGTCCTTTTGGGCAGTGTTCAAATTATGAGGGGGGGAGGTAGGGGTTCTCCTTCCCTCTATTTTAGCCAGATTATGCTCTCCTTGTATTCTTCTAAGATGCTTAACTTAGGATAGTAAGACCCCTTTGTCCCCCTGTAATTCAAACACTGCTTCTTGAATCTGGACCAGGTCTCAATATACAAACAACCCTGAGAAGGAGAACTTGAGAGAAAGGGGCCTCCTTTCTTTTGACATACTACATGTACTACAGCTTGCCTGCATTCACACAGGAACAGAAAGATACTCATACCAACACACACACAGAGGCAGGCAGTCTTTCTCTGCCATCCCACACTTCAAATCTGTCACGGTATGGGAAACAGAATCATCCTGTAAGGGAGGATGCCAGCATAACTGCGAACATTCAGATCTGAATTTTACAGCTGTTGTTTTAGTCCTAACGCATCACATGGTTTTACCCCTTGAAATTTGTTGGATCTGCTACTTCCTTATGCAGAGCAGTTCCCGGTCCCTTGTAAGTGCCCTGCTCCTTGCAGAGCACAATTCACACAGCATCTGCAGCTCACAGTTCATTTGTTACTAAGATATAAGGGAACAGAACGTGGGAGTTTGTCATACTATGTAATTTTAACCATGCAGGTGGAGTTTGACCTGTGCATACTGATACAGATTGTAGGGATCCAAAAGTAAGCTCCTGTAAGGGCCCTTCTCCTGTAAATATGCCAAAGAGGTGGGGGAAGAGGAGGAGGAGACATCTCAGCACCTTTAGCAGCCAGTATTTGAAATATTGAGAAATAAAGACCTATCCTTGACTTTGTGCTATATAATAATATTTGCTAACTATTGCTAATAAGAGTAATTCTCTCACTTTGTTGCTACATGGGTTGGTTCTGCCTGTCTTCCAGTTTAAAGTTGTGAATTTTAAAAATATGTACTCTTAGGGGGAGCAGGAAATAAGTCTACTAAATGAAAAATTTATAATTTTTGAATCAGTTCATCATACACCGCGTAAAAAGGAACCTTCGTGCTATTGTATGATCACATCTAGATTCATTTTCTGCAGTGCTTAAATCAATGTGCCTGTGTGCCTCTGCACATTGGTAAAACTGTGAAATGCGGGGATGGGGAGAGACATGAATTGAAAACTACTGCTAACTGTGCATGAACAGTAGTCAAAACCTAGTAATGAAAACAGAAGGGATGGTAGAATACTGACTGTTCAGTGCCACTTCAGAAGCACAATGTGTTATTCAACACTCTCCACCCAAAAGAATCCTGGAATCAATTTGAATGGGGAGGTATGTAGGGAAAGAGAAATGGCAAACTTGCAATTCTAACTCAAGCACAGTGCCGTGATCTTTCAGATGTTTGCATCATCTTTCTCTGCTTTCTGTGTTATTTTCACAAAGATGAACCTGTCTTATTGTTTGAGGAGGGGTACTTTTTTTTTTTAACAGAGTACATCCTTACTGCTTTCACTACCTTCATCATCTCTGTGCCTCAGTATGAAATTATGCCAATTACCCTAAATCTATTTGTATATATCGTACCACTAAAAGCCATAGTTGTTCGTGTACTGTGTGCGTTTTCTTTATTAATGCACTTCAAGTAGTATGTGAATAATGCTGCAATCCAGAGATTTAGGCTACATGCTTTGTTGAGTATATAACGATTTCCTAAGAGTGAAAATGGAGAAGGTCAGCTGGATCCAAGCAAAGGCCCATCTAATTCAGCATCCTGTGTTCACAGTGGCCTGCCAGGTGTCTGTGGGAAGCCCGCAAGCAGGATACGGGTGCAGCAGCACTCTTTCCCCACGTGATTCCCAGCAGCTAGTCTTCAGAGGCATACTGCCTATGACTGTGTAGGTCAGTTTTTCCCAAACTTGGGTCGCCAGTTATTTTTTGGACTACAACTCCCATCATCCCTAGCTAGCAGGACCAGTGGTCAAGGATGATGGGAGTTGTTTTCCAAAAACAGCTGGAGACCCAAGTTTGGGATACATCGACACCATTATTAGTAGCCATTGCTAGCCTTATGCTCTTATGAGGAAGAGGACAATAACCTGATAGTATGTTATGTTTACTTGGGTGCTATGTTCAGTGGCATTTGTCCCCCTGTAAATGTGCCTGGGATAGCATCCTAAGGGATTCACTCTTGAAAATTCTGCCTCCAGGTATGTGTTGAGGGGGAAAATAAATTTTGATTAACCTAGTGGCTTAATTGCAGCGTACAGCATCCTCTTGGTTTTTTGTTTTTTGTTCTTTTTTATGGCATGGCTATAGATCTACTAGTTGAAATTCTGAACAAATGTACTGCTCCTGATTTTTATATTCGTTTTCTTTTCTTTTCCCCTTACTGCTAATGTTTTGATTTACCCTTCTCCCTTTCTTTTTCTCTCTTCCTCTCCCTCTCCCTCCAGAGCAGCTTGTTGGCGGAGTGTGCTCACAGGGAGATGATTCCTCATGAAGTCTCTGGATCCCCTTCAGAAATCAAATGTGACTTTCCACTTAGCAGACTGAAATCGGAGCCAGCCAGGCAGTGAAGCCACAGAAGCGGAGGGCAGGGGCCGGTGAAAAATGAAATCCAACCAGGAGAGGAGCAACGAAAGCCTGCCGCCCAAGAAGCGAGAGATCCCTGCCACCAGCCTGCCTTCCGAGGTGAAGCCGTTAGTTCTGGCCAGTGAAAACCACCGAGCGGACAACTTAACATGGCTCTCCAGCACAGTCAGCAGCCAGAGCAGCATGGGTGGGAGGGGCAGGCCTGGAGGGAGCTCGGCGGAAGCTGGTTCACAACATGGGATAGGTTTACACAAATCGCTGTCTGCAGGAGTAGATTATTCCCCACCTAGCGCTCCTAGGTCTGTTCCAGCTGCCACCACCACCGTTTACCCGCCTGCACTTTCTCAGGCAGGGACACCTGTCTCCCCAGTGCAGTACGCACACCTGCAGCACACTTTCCAGTTTGTAGGGCCCCCGTATAGTGGACCATACGCCGGATTCATCCCCTCCCCACTGATTTCCCCGACAGCCAATTCTGCAACCAGCACGGCGGCCTCTGCCACTGCTGTTGCCACCACTCCATCCCAGCGTTCTCAGCTGGAGGCTTATTCCACTTTGCTGGCCAGCATGAGCAACCTAAACCAGCAAGGGCACAAAGTTGAGCCGCATCTCATTCGGGCGCCCGGGTTGATCACAGCAGGGTCCCCTTCACCGACCCAGCAGAACCAGTATGTCCACATTTCCAGCTCTCCACAAGGCTCAGTTAGGAACGTCTCTCCTCCAGCCATCCCAGTCCATTTGCATTCACACCAGGCAGTGATTCCTCATGCGTTTGCCCTTGGCCCCTCCTCCCAGGTGGTGGTGCAATATGCAGATTCTGGCGGCCATTTTGTCACTCGGGAGTCCTCCAAGAAGTCCGAGAGCAGTAGGCTGCAGGCTATGCAAGCGAAAGAAATACTGAACGGGGAAATAGAGAAGAGCAGGCGTTACGGCATCTCGCCATCCTCAGAAGTGAGTCTCGTCAAATCAGGCAATAAACCATCTCATCATTATGAGGCCAGGCACGTGGTGGTCCATTCGGGTCCTGCTGATTATATTGCACGCGATTCCGCCAGTGTCCGGTCCTCTGTTATGGTTGTTCCCAATAGCAGCACACCTACTGCAGACATGGAGGTTCAACAAGCCACCAATAGAGAAACACCTCCCTTGGCCCTCAACGAAAAGGGAAGCTTGCACTTAGGAAAAACAGCCCACCGATCCTATGCTTTATCTCCACAACAGACTATGGGCCATGAAGGGGTGAAAGCAGTTGCCACTTTGTCCCCTCACACCGTCATTCAGACCACCCACAGCGCCTCTGAGCACCTCCCCGTTGGGTTGCCTGCTGCGGCCTTCTACACTGGGACTCAGCCACCGGTAATTGGCTACCTAAGCAGTCAACAGCAAGCCTTTGGCTATCCTGGAAATCTGCCACAGCACCTGGTGATCCCAGCCACTCAGCCCCTCCTAATGGTAGGCAATGCAGATCTCGACTCAACAGGGGTTCCGCCTGCTATCGCCACTTCTTCTCCCCAGTTGGCAGCAGTGCCTCACACGTTTGTCACAACCGCCATTCCAAAAAGCGAGAATTTCAACGCCGAGTCGCTAGCGAGTCAACCAGCTTACCAGGCAGCCGTAGTGCAGGCCCAGATCCACCTCCCCCTGATACAACCTGTACCTTCTTCAGCAGCTGCTCCTCCTACACTGCCTCCTTACTTCATGAAAGGGTCTATCATACAGTTGGCCAACGGAGAGCTGAAGAAGGTAGAAGATTTGAAAACAGAAGACTTTATACAGAGTGCAGAAATTAGCAGTGACCTGAAAATAGACTCCAGCACCGTGGAAAGGGTTGATGACAGCCATACTCCAGGCATTGCCATGATACAGTTTGCAGTTGGAGAGCACCGAGCACAGGTAATAAATGGGCTGGGGAAAGGAGGCGCTATTAGGCACGTAGACTGGATATCCTTGCTCACAATTTCTAAGTCTCTTAGGAGCACAGAAGGGCTAACAGGTGGTGGTGTGGAAGAGATTTTCAAAATGGCATTCCAGTGGCTTAATAACCGACGAAGAGCATTTTGGTGAAATTGTTGCTCATCTACAATCATCAACCCCAGGGCTGCTTTTTATTTTTTATTTTTTGGGGGTAAATAAAAATAGGTGCCAGAACTCATATATTGATAAAAGCGCCATGGGTGCCAGCACAGAATGGCTGCCATGGACAGCAAAAAAAAAGAGGGGATGCCATTCTGTACTTGTGAGCACTGTCACACACAGGAAAAGTCCTGCTTATCTCTTAAAAGGCAGAAGATGGCTAAAATTCAGACTTGCATGGAAATTAAAGTTGTATGTGACTTAAACATGCTTAGGAACTGTTATTTTATTTGGACTAAATCTAAAAGTGGCAGAAGGATAATACCTTTGTTAGTTGTGCCAACTAAAATGTCACACAGCTGAGCAAGCTTTTCGAGTTCCCCAGACCTCTTGTTTAAAGTGGATGTTGTTAGCTAAAACAAAACAGAGTGGAGAGAACGTAGGGTTGCTATCTTTCAAAAAGTAGAAACCAGAGCACCCCAAAATTTGTTGAGCCCCAAAATCTACAGCTTGAAGAGTTCTGGAAAAGTTGAAAACCTGTTTACAAATGTGTGACATGTTTGTTCATCCTACTACAGATTTGGCCTGATAGTTACAGCTGGTTCTTGTTTTTAGTAATGAACCAACAAAGCTACCTGCTCCTCTTGTTAGAATTGTTTCCTGTTGCAAAAGGTTTCATCGCAAACTCTGAAGTACCAAGGGACATGAAATGGAGAAGCATGCATATATTTCCGTGCTTTGAAACCCTGAAATGTTCTTAGGGCCTGCCTGGACCATTGGTGGTGGTGGTGGTGTGTGTGTGTGTGTGTGTGTGTGTGTGTGTGTTTCACATCCTCTGTTCCTTGATAAAGGGGTACATACCTTCCCACATTTTTTCCAGACAGACTACCAGTGCTGTTCCTCTTTTCAGCCGTTCTTCCTGTTCTTCCTCCATTATTTGACCCTATCCGTTCATTTTTTTAAAAAATGTTGATTTTTTTTGCCATTGCATCTGTGTACTACAAACACCTTGCTGGTTTGTTCTGCTAATCTATTTTAGCAAAAGCCAAAATCTGACTATATCTTTAATCTGGCTATTTTGTGATCCCTTCTGAAAATTCTCTTCCATCTTTTCCCCAGGAGATCACATCAAATTTATTAAGTGTTATAGGGGTGAAATGGCATGAATTCAGAACTAATTGAAAGACACAAAAGGAAAGGATGGGGGAAAGATTGAAAACCCAAGCCTGCTTTTCTAGAGAAGAAAGTATATACATGCATGGTAAACGTGAAGTTTACCGGAACAGCAAGGACAATACTTAAACGAAATGAAATGTGACAAGAGTTTTACTCTGAATGTACCGAGAATACTCCTGCTTATGTGTGAATCTTGTTGAGTTTGTTTTAAGTTTCAGCAAAACACCGCACAACTGTTTGATGCATTCCAGGGTGTGTTAAAGAATAATTGTTCTGGTCCTTGAATGAGCCCATAGCTCTGCACCCAATTTTAGTGTTTTCTGTTTTATGTAAAGAAGGATTTATTCCCTCTACTTCCAGTGTTCAGACTGTAATTGCTTATGTAGCCAAAATGGCACCACCTGTGCATGGAGATATCAGCAGGCTCATGGGAACCCTAAGGTTTGCAGAAACATATTTTAAAAATGGGGGGGGGTATTAAGGACCTAGGAAAGCTTGGTAGGGAATGAGATTCTTAATCTCAGAGTTGTGGGTTCAAGCCCCATGTTGGCTGAAATATTATTGCATAGCAGGGGATTGGACTAGATTACTCTTGTTGTCCCTTCCAACTGATTCCAAAGTGGGGTGTGGAGACCCACCAGAATTGTCGGTTGGAGGCTGGGCATGGTCAGTGGGTACAGAATGCTGAGTTACACATTTTGGAAAGAAAATTGAAAACTTGGGAGGAGGGTTGGATGGAATGGAGTGGCTGGAACCCCCAAACAGCAGCATTCCACCCTGAAACATTTTGTAGCAAGTTCCATCCTACATCCTAATGATTATTCAGTAACTGGTATGCTAAATATGTGGACTATAAACACTTTGACACTATCCGTTCATTAGTGGCTCAGGTTTCTGTGAACTCCCAATGAAGCACAGCAGATGCCTGCTCCATCCCAGTCTCATACCATATTTACATGAATCTAATGTGCCATCAAATCTAACATGCACCTCGATTTTCAGAACCTTGAAACCAAAAAAAGCATTTGCTGGTGAATGTAAATGTGCCATCAAATCTAATGCACACCTTAATTTTCACAACGTAATTTGGCCAAAAAAGGTGAGCATTGGATTCAAGTAAATATGGTATGCTGCAATTATTGCATGACAGCTTGACCATCTGAAACTTTTAAAGTTCAATATAGACAGTACATTTTTGTACAAGCATCAGAGCTTTTGATCTATCTATCTATCTATCTAATAACCAACATAGAACTGGTATGTATTAAAATTTTCAAGACTAACTGGGAAAGGAACAGAAAATAGTTATAAAACTTTTCCATCATGGTAAGGCATAATCTCAGTCCAATAATCAGGTCAGCATTGATTCCAGAAGGTCAGTCAAACTGGCCAGCTGAGATAGGTGTAAACACCGGGAGGGGGAGAAATGAGTCCAAGGCAGAACAGGAGGCTTGGCAGAAAGAGGTCTCAAGCTGATTCAAGGTAGATTAGGTTTTAAAGCAAATGCAGAATGTGGTCTGCTGCACAAGCACAGACTGCAAGCAGGAAAAGGAAGATCTGCACATTTTAAAAATAAAATTAGTATACAAGGATGGAGTAAATAGTGACTACTGTAGTCCCACTTAGGGGCTTTTTGAGTACCTTTGGCTGGAAATGGCATATGTTACAAAGTAGAAGTGGTTGCCGAGTGACTAAAAGTTTCAAGGTTCCTTAATGTGAGAGGGTGTAATAATGGACCTCTAAATTAGGATTGCCAACATTTCCCCAAGAGATAGGTTCTTCTCCTTTAGCAGCTGCAGAACTAGCCCTGTTCACTCATGAGGATGCAGCCATATAAAATTATTCTCCTGGTCCTATAATAAGCTGTATCATTCAATGGAAAGTTGTGTTTCCACTTACAGAGAAATGTAAAACCAAAAATTCAGACGTATCTGAAAACAATACAGCCTAGCCCATTCCCCCCCCCAAAAAAAAGTATTTTAATGTTGCTGTATGCTGTCTCTGCACCAGCAGCAGAGGTGGGGATGCAGATGCCAGTGTATTCTCTTCATGCTCACAAATACCATCAGTAAAAGTGGCACGTTAGGAAAGCTTTCCTTTCAGGAGTGGAGAGTGCCATCGTCTGGTAGAAAGGATGATGACCTCCATTTAAGTGTCACCTTATGCAGGAGCCTATCAAAATCTAGCTGACATCATCTTACTTAAAATACTCCACCAGCTGTGTTTCTCACAAGGGACGCTTCCAGAATTTAGAGCAAGTCGTGTAGAGAGATACAATTAAAATGTGGGTTTAATTTACGTTTCCTGTACATTCTAGGGCTTTGGGTCCCTTCTGGATCAGTCATGTTTTCTGTAGTAGCAGCTAGTCTCCTGGTGGATGTTTTTTGTTTGTTTGTTTGATTGATTGATTGATTGATTGATTAACTAGTTGAAATCTCAACTTGGTAGATCACTATTTTGTCTTGTGTTTGTATTTGAAATGTCTGCTGAGTGCATAGTCTGGCACAACGTTTTCAGTTTAAAAAAGACAGCATTTGTGTTGCATAATGGCTAAGGATGTGAGCCAGGAAGCCCCTGTTTCAAATGCTGTTGCAGCCCAGGAGCTCCTTAAGGTGGTCTTCTAGGTCTGTCTTGCCTTAGCCTTCCCCCTGCCACCTGCCATTTAGAGAAAAGGTGTGCCCTCCTCGCACTCGCACTTTAGAAGCCAAGATTTGAAGGAAAAGGTGCCGGTACTGCATACCACCAGGAACTATGGCTGCTGCCTTATAGATGTTAAGCAAGTCTCAGATATGCCTACAGGGCAATAGTACTCAGATGCTGTGCCTATGTTACATCCCCATTTCTCCCTGGGAGTCTTTATCATGGCCCATTGAAGTCTGTCCCCTCCTCACTGGCCAGTTTTATGCTGGGCTCCTTACATCCTGGAAGTCTGATGTCAAACAGTCCATTATAGGAAGCAAAATACGACTTCAGTAAACCGTGAATTTCTCTTCCTCCTTCTCCACCCCCTTGTGAGCCTGTGGTTCTAAAGGTTTTTAAAGCATACATATATTCCACATTATTGATATGTTGTATAGGAGGGAGAGCAGCGTTGTTGATCATATCTACAACAGAATATCTCCTTTCACATTCACTGATGATTAAACTTTCCCCAGGAGCCAGTTATTTGACAGCCTCATTTTAAAAGTATGCTGCGTTTCATATATTACATGTCTGGTTTTTTAAAAATATATTCTTCCCAGTTTTTGAGAGGGGGCATATTTTGACTGCAGTGAGTCTTTTAGTCAACATATACCAGGACTGACCAACGTGGTACCTTTCAGATGTTGCTGGATCTCAAGTCCCACAATTCCTGAGTATTGGCCATTCTGTCAAGGACCAATGGGAGTTGGAGCCTAACAGCATCCAGAGCAAACCACCTTAGCTATCCCTGGCGTACATCGTAGACAAATGGTATCCTGACCTACTTTGGGGTGAATGCTGTTATGAATAAGATGTTAGGGCTTAGGCAGGCAAAAAGGTGGGATGAAAATGAAGAGGGATAGGGAAAGCAGCTGAATTTATAGAGCAAGGGGACATTGCCAAATGCCCCATCCTCGCCCCCATGCTCCAGTTCTGTAATAGCAGATTCACTTTCTCGTGTGTATTTTTAAAAGTAAAATTAAAAACCTGTGTGATTTACTAGAGCGAGCAGTGCAGTTATTTGAATGTCGACTCATTAATAAAAATTAATTTTATTTTTATTTTTTTAAAAAAATGAATGTTGACTCATATGTGAGTTCAAAGCGGTTTACTCCCAAGTCCCAGGTAAGTGGGTATAGGATTGCCACCTAAATGTATACCAGGATTGCATTAGATTACTGTTTGCTGAAATAAAAGATCACATAGAACCCCAAAATCACATGCGAGTTATAGCATTGACTGAGGTTTTATTCAGGTTCCAAGACTATCTATATTGTGTTCATTGGCACACAATCACTTTTAGATGAGAGGAACTGCTTGTGTTTCCCAGGAGAGGATGAAGAATTAGGCTTCCTTTTGAACTATCCCCTAGCCGCAGCTTGTATTAATTAACCTACAGAGAATCTGTCTTGGGATTAATCCCTGTGGAACAGAAGCGGCTTATGAAATTGCTTTTAATGAATGCAGTCAGTTAGCATGGGAAGCAGCCGCATGTCTGTAGCTTCTGCAGCTGTGTACTGTGCAATTGGGGGGCCTTTTTCACCCCAGATGTGTTGGAGTACCTTAGGCTGTATACTGTTCTGCTGAAGAAAATGCAAGGAAGGTAGATGAAGTGTTTTAAAACCTCCCCAAGAGGCGTAGCAAAAGTTGGCAGTTTTGTCCCTAGCTTCTTCACTTTCCCCTTCTGCATACCAAAAGGCATATAGCCCATATTTTATGCCAGCTGGGAGAAAAATGCCCAACTACCTTCTGGACTGATGCAAAGGTGACTTCAGCCATTCTTCCCGCCACCCAGCCTCAAGCTTATTTTAATTTAGTTTTTTCACAAAACAAAAACATTTACCGGTAATTGTTGTTCAGTATCACAGCTTGCATTACATATTTTCCATAGCTAGAGTGCCCTTATTTCAGTTTTAGAAAATCATTCAGATAACCTCTACAAAGACCTTTTTGAGTAGTGGGTAATGGGAAATCTCTTCCATGAGAAATAAATGGATGCTACGGCATGTTGGACTTGTCTCTTTTGGAAGTATCTTGTGGGGCAGGCAAGTCTTTCTGAGAAGGCCACATCCCACCCACCATTAAAATGGTAGATTCCTGGGTAGTTCTGGTTTACTTTTCCACTGCTGGGCCACAGTCAGAAGAAAACCGATTAATTCTTTATTACCTTTAACACAACTTGAGCTACGGTCTAGTATGAGGAGTGCCAAGGCTGGGTTAGGGTGCAAAGCTTGTTTTGCAATAATAGCAATAACCCCCAACTCTCTCTGAACCCGCCCTACCCCTCTTCTCAATAAAAGAGGCTTTTGCTTTTGTCAAACTCAGCTGTGGTATTCAGATGAACATTTTCAGATTAATGTGTTTTCTCTCCCTTTCTTTCTCTCTCCTCCTTCCCCCTCTCACCCTCATTTCCTTCATCCCTGCAGGTCAGTGTTGAAGTCTTGGTAGAATATCCCTTTTTTGTATTTGGACAAGGTTGGTCATCCTGCTGCCCTGAGAGAACAAGCCAGCTCTTTGATCTGCCATGTTCCAAACTCTCTGTTGGGGACGTCTGCATATCACTTACACTCAAGAATCTGAAGAACGGCTCCGTCAAAAAGGGCCAGTCCATGGACTCAACTAGCATCTTGCTGAAGCACTCTAAGAATGACAGTCTAACTGGTAGTAGACATAGGTATGCAGAGCAGGAAAACGGGATTGATCAGGGAAGTGCAAAGATGTCATCTGAGAATGGTGAACTGAAGTTTCCAGACAAAATAGGATTGCCTGCAGCATCTTTGCTCACCAAATCAGAACCCAGCAAGCCCACGGCAACGAGGAAGAGGAGGTGGTCTGCCCCTGAAACACGGAAATTAGAGAAGTCAGAAGAGGAGCCACCGTTGACTCTCCCCAAACCTTCATTTATTCCTCAGGAGGTTAAGATTTGCATTGAAGGGCGATCCAATGTAGGCAAGTGAAGTCTGTTTAGGGAAAAGGAAATTAGGCTACCCCTTGTCATTTTTATCCAGATTACTGTACTGTAGGCTAAAATAACCCAGTATTTACATGTTATCATCTTATTTTAGGTTTATGTTATAACGTTGTTATAGTTGCAGCTGGTATTATGCAGGAGACTGGTGCATACTCCCCTCAAGTGTTCATTGGTGATTATTTTTATCGAGAGCTACAGAAAGGGGCAGTTTCTGCTTCATCCCCACCCTTTGTGGAAGCAAATGTTGTTGCCATGACTCCTCTTTTCCCAACACTTCAAGCAGAATAAGCCTTGGCTGTCTTTGGCGAGGAGATGGGAAGGGAGGGAAGTGCACCAGAGACAAACACTAATGTCTGATTCATTGGGAGGGCGGAAGTCCCATGGCAGCGTGGCTTGGTCGTTCTCTCAGCTAGCAGCTGTTGGGAGTCCGATCCAGAGGCAGTATCAGAGAAGCATGCATTCTCTGAGGCTTCTACTGTAAAACCACTTTTTAAATTCCTCCCCGCCCCCCACCAAAGTTTGCCACATATTTCCCGTCTCCCCACCCCCCAACTACATCCTCTGCCCCACAATGGGAGTCTGACTGCACTATTTTTTATTACCATTCTCAGAGGCTGCCATATACAGACATTTCATCTCCACTTGCTAGTACAGTTGCATTGCAAGGGCGCAGCAAACGCTCCTTGCTTTGTTAACACTGGGAATTTCTTTAAAGTAGGACATTGTTGCCATAGGCCTAGCAAACTCTGGGGACCCCCTGCATGGGCTCATCATCATTGCTTCTGTACAGGGTCAGAGAGAGAGTTTTGCCACTGGCATTTGCTTCCACAAGGTAAATATGCACTGCCCCTTTGGGAGAGTGGACATAACAGTTGTTTGCATTTTAGGTTGCAAATATTTGTCTCTTAACTTTAGTACTGTTTTTAGTTCCTGGCTATGGACAACTAGTGCCACTTTTTTTTCAAATTTCAGTGTAACACAAGGAAGTGGATGTCAAAGATGAACATAGAATGTCTTTAAGCACTTAAAATGCTGTTTCACACTTTCGTTGCCGAACATCTTGGCTTAACACTCAGCAAGTACTGTATCTCATTTTAATCTCTTCAATGAGAGAGAGAGGAAAAGAAAAGAAAACCGATCTATTCAACACTGTTAAACTACATGCAAACTATGTAGAAGGTTGTGTTTTTTTCCACAAGCAAGATGTTGAAAGTTTTTCATGTGGTTTCAAAGGGATGAATGTGAATTATGAACTGGTATGTGACAGCCATTGTCCACGAGGACTACTTAATAGGAGGCACTTTTAAAACTTTAATGCTTGTGAAAGAGTTAAAGGCATATGCGAGCTGACAGATAATAAAAGAATAAGAGAGAGTATAAAAGAAAGAGAAGAAAAAAAATCATTATTGTCCAGTGTTTTTGAAAAAAATGGACTTTAAAGAATCTTGCAATTTGCACATCCTGAGTTTATCATTTGTGTGGTATTCCTGCAGTTTTTACCTAATAATTTTTGGGGAAGGGAGAGGGACTGAAGAAGCTTAAACAGATGTAGCAATTACTTACTAACCTGCCTAAACTCTAGGCCATTTTTATAGGGTTAGGTTTCCTTTCAACCTTTTTATTTTCTTACCATATCTGTCACCCTGAACCAGGACAAAGTCTGAGAATTTCTCTTCAGATTTGCTCAGTTTCCATAAGAGAGATTTTGACACAGAAGCAAGTTTTGGTTTTTCATTTTATTTCTAATCCTTTGTTATTTTATTATTGTGAATACTACTCTTTGTTACTTTGAAGAACTTCTTTTCTATTAGTAGTACAATGTAGATGTCAAAAGTTTGGTACAAAACAGGACAATGGGTAGAAAGTTTACCCAGTTAAGCTCTTTTATTCTTGGCAGTGTTACTGTTCCCACAAATCTGAAACAAATTTAAGAGTGGATCTAGAGGTCCTTACTCCTGCTGATTTCCGTGGCTTCCATATTGAAACCAGTTCCTGACAGAGCCACATTAATGCCCTAGTGACTACTCACAGACAAGTGATCTGATGACACCCGCCTATGAATAATTCACATTAATAAAGACACAGCTAATTCCAGTTAATTAAAATACTGCATCCAATTTTGAAGCTTTAAGATTAGGATCTCCTGATGAGATATTATGGGCATTTTCACACACAAGGCTTAATTTGGGCTCTCCTTGAGTTGGTCTATAATGTGAATCTAAAATTGATGTTGGCACGTTCTATCCATGTTAACAAAGTTCTCATGTGGTACAGATGAGAGGTCAAATATGGGCTTAACATTGTGTATGAAAATGGCATAAGAAGTTATTAACACCAGTTGCTTTCTCCTTATCAGGTGTGGGTGGGTATGAATCCTCTTCTTTCCCCACTTGCAATTACTTTAGGATGCAATCCTTCTTATCAGGGGTGGGCGGGTGGACAGGAGTTTTCTTCTTTCCCCACTTGCAATTATTCTTGGATGCAATCCAAAGCCAGGGCATGTTACCTGGGTAAACAGAGGCTGCTTACCCCTGATTTGTTTTCCATTATCATTCCGCATGCCTTAGGGTAGCCACTATCCTCAAAGCGGCCTTGTCCAGGGAATGAATGAAGCAGAAAAGGCCAATTCGAACACCCCTGGCACTCAGGTGAAGGGTAAGCTGTGACCTCAGTCTCAGCTCAACCAATATTTAGTTGAGATACTTGCCCAACGGGAGTTCATCTCCCTTGATCAATACTTGGACTGTGAATGTGGCTTTGCTGGTTGCGTTCGGCCTCTGCAAATCTGAGGCCCTTACAGATCAAGAATCGAAATTATAGATACCAGAACAGAACCCAGAATGAACAGATTCCTCCAATGTTCATTCCTCATCTTTTGATTAAATATAATATGTTTTAAGGAGAGAGAAAAACTACCATTCTACCCTTCCCTTCAATTCTTATGTCTCTTTCTTTGTTACTTGAACCTTAGCTCACACCAGAACTAATCATTTCTGTACCATTTTCTGGGGTGCACCAAAAATGTGTTTAAGTTTTAAAATAGCTTGAAATCTGTCTTGAATTGAATTGAATTGTAACCTCTCAGTAATTTACCAAATAGCTGAGCAGGTTCCTTCTCACAATCACACTGCTTATTTAGTGCTGTAATTATTTTTTTTCAACATTTCTGCTCAGAGAACTTGCTTAATCTTCCATAAACTCTGCTCAGGGCACTTTCAATTTATTGTTTATTGGAGTTTTATTTTGGCTTCTTTTTTGTTTGTTGTTGTTTTGTTTTTCGTTTCAACCTCTGACGGCAAGAGGACTAGAAAGACAGGGGGCAAAAAATCCTTATTTCGTTCCCATCAGTACCACTATTTTCACATGTACTCGGAGAGCATCAAACATAAAAGGAAGCAGGGATCATGAAACTGACCGTATCTATAAAACTAACACTAACAAGTAAAAAAAAAAAAATCATCAACAACAGTAATAATAATTAAAGGTTGGAGCAATAGGAATGTATTTTGTTCACTGCTTGCATTGCAGACTTAGAATCCTGCAGTTGTTGCTTCCTTCCGAACATTGTTCCCCTTTGTTGTTTGCTTTTTCTTTTTTAGCATGTGCAATATTTTATGTGCCAATTTAAGAATCACCCACATGGTGATGGCTTGAACTTCCCACCCACCCCTTTTGTGTGCGTTTAAATCTAGGGCCCTACACTTCCCTCGCTCCATGTTAGGCACAGAGCCTTTCTGAGTGCAAATAGGTTTGGCACACATGGAGCAAAGGCTCTGTACAGCTCTTGATTCTACTCCACCTGGCCTCCACATTCAAAGCAGGGTTGGAAATCTAGATAGAGGGGGCAGGAGATAGATAATATTCCTCCCTGGAAGGACTTTAGAGATGGGGAGGATGGCCCTGGGGTGGGAGAGATTCTGTGAATACTT
Source organism: Lacerta agilis (assembly GCF_009819535.1). Classification (NCBI taxonomy): domain Eukaryota; kingdom Metazoa; phylum Chordata; class Lepidosauria; order Squamata; family Lacertidae; genus Lacerta; species Lacerta agilis. The sequence continues at coordinate 27,130,895 of NC_046318.1, forward strand.
GCACTCTATAAACTACTTGGATGAGTGCCAGCAGTCTTCTGTAGCCTCACCATGTCGTATTTTTATGCCCATAACTATTACTAAACCATCTTCTTTATTGTTGATAAATTTTAGCCCTGTGCAGAGGAGGAAGAGCACATGCACACTGTGCTTCTTAACTCTCCGTGACCAAGGGAAAAGTTCATTTGGCTGCTGGAACACCCCAAGTTGCGTTTCTTGGTTGTGGTAAGGAACTGATAATTTGTGGGCCAGTTCTGTGACATTTTTATGTGCCGCATTTTCGAAAATGACTCGCGGTGATATCTGGTCCTACTGATGTCTGCAGTGAGGGCTCTGTTGGGTCCTCTGTCCTCCTCATCAGTTGGAATAGGATTTGAGTATTGGGCTTCTAAAGTGCCTTAGTTTGTTTTGGAAAAGGCACCTAATTTCAAGTGAAAAATTCTTTTAACCCCATTGGGCTGCTCCTATAAATTGATTCACAGAATCTCTCCCTTCCCACTTCCTTCTCACTGATTAAATAGCAATTGGCAGGCACGGAGAACAAGTTAAGGTTAATTTTGTTGTAAGAGGCCTCTCTGTACAGTGTCTACATGGCAATATTAACTGACACCAGTCTTTCCTCCTCTTTGTTTTTGTACCAGACCTGTTTTAGTTTACAACAAAACTCATACAATCACCAATAAAATTAGTCAGGGCAAAGAAAAAGAAAAAACCAGAACCTCTTTATAGGAATTTCTAAATAAATATATCTATATCTATATATCTATATCTATGTATAAAATGACTGTTCCTTATAGTGTTTAACTTAGATGTCATTTCAGTTTGTTTGGGCTACATCATGAGGGTTTCAGAGTGCGATGTCACTTACCTCGTATCCTGTAAGTTGTACCTGGACTATTCTGTGTTGTGTTTTTTATTCCCTCCCATGCATCTTCCTTCCCCACCCCCGTTGCCCTTTCCTGGAAGAAGAAAAATGCATGTCTTATCCCTCTATTTTAATCCTGGTGTCACTTTTGAATTGGTGGGAGGAGGCAGTTTTGAGCCAGGAAGTGACATCACTACTCGTTTCCCTAAATCAAGGAACATTTTGAAACCTTTCACACCTCTTACTCAGGGATGGGGCTGGCGTATGTGTGGTACACTGAGGTGACCAGAAGGAGCACTTTTTCTGCTCTGGAGTAGGGATGTTCAATTCCAAGGAGACGTTTGGATTTCCTGCATGGTCGTGGATTAACTTCCCAGATTTATCACGTGGATTGCAACATAAAGCAGCAGGTCTAGTGTGAACTGTAGCTTTCGGTTGTGGGGCGAAATTGCTCTGTGTACAGTGGCTTGTTTTGCTTTGATATGTTGCCAAGCAATTGGGGGGGATCACAACAATGATATTGTTTCAGTAGGAAATGAGAGTGCTATTTTGAAGTCAATCGCATAATGTTTATTCTTGTTTCCAGACATTGGTTTCTAAACATTTTTTAAAAAATAAAAACGATGCCATATACATCCAGGCCACAGTGTTGCAAATCTTTACACCGTCAGGCAGAGTCCTACAAGGGAGTAGTTGTGGTTCTCCAAATTGTTTGAATATGTAGGGTCATCTTTTTTGAGATCCTGAATCTATCTGTGCTGAACAATATATTCTTAGACCAGTCCATTCAAAAGCAATGCTTTTAAATTCATGGCTAGGCCCTCTCTCCCAGCATTGGAGCATTGGAGCTATCATAACTTGGGGTGCATTATTTCAGATGTTGCCACCCACCGAACTTTGGTGTGTTTGGTGCCTGTGACTTTTAACCTTCTCATAAGCACGCTATTTCACCTCTAATGGCAACAGTGTGGTTATCATTTATTTTTTTCAGAACACATCAGAGAAATTATTACTCAGGAGCCGTGTGGGCCTACCCACAAGCAGTTCAGAAATAATGAAATGGGCAACCAAAGCAGCCATTATGTGACCCAAACTGCAAAGGTAACAGAACACACTAGCAATTAATTGCCTTCCTGGATTGACACTGTTGGCTTTGTGGCATCCGTCCATGGGTTGAAATCCAAAAGTACCCTTCTGCGTGTGGAAGATGTTTTGTGTGTGCATGAAAGTGCTGTTTTACAGCTCTCATGCAAGTAGAAGAATGCAAATGACCATAGAACCTACCTTATCATCATCCCATACGAACAATTCTGCTATTGCTTGCACAAGTGAACTAGTGGCGCTCTTCCTTTTTTTGCTCACAGTTCATTGGATCCCGCCCCTTGTTTTTATCTGCTTTAAGAAAATTGAGTCCTCTTGTGTCACATCCACTATGAACTGAACTCTGTTAACAGCAATATGTGACCTGCACTTTCTTTTTCTTCCCCCATCACCACAGGTAGCAGTGTTGTCCAACTTAGGGACAGGCACTGTGATAGCGTGAAGATAAGGGAAATTGTTCTATATGTTTTTAAGCAGAATGTGGTTAGTGCTTTTGCTTTTTTATGTTTAACCCTGGCAATTCCTGAAAAATAAGATAAATGAATAGTGTCCCAAATTTTGACTGTTGTTTTTTGAGAGCACAGGACTATTCTGTTCATTTCTTTTGTAGTTTCCAAGAGCAGTATTCTGTTTTTTCTGTTGATAGGGAAATTCCAAACAAGTTGCACACTTCTACTCCAGAGTTCAATTTCTTTTACATAGACGACCTCGCTTCAGACGTGTTACCTTACTGATAGGATCTTTACTTGTAGCACTATTAACTCGTGGGAATATTTTTTTACGTGAACCTAATTTGATGAGAAGCTTAAACAAACTTTTTTGAAGCACTCACATTGAGAGGAGTACAGGTAATGTTTTTTAAAAAAAAATTGCACAAAAGAAACATGAATGTTGGAATGATTCATTCAGTGTTTGAAAAGCGATGGATATGTTGAAATAGTGTGTTGTTTGTAAAAATGAAATAAAAGTACAAAAGCCGAGAAAGGGTGAGTTACATGTTATTTGTATATAGAAAACTCTCACGTCTAGGTGATCCGATTGTATTGGTTCTGGCTGGAAAGAAATGCTAATTAACAGGTTTTACAAAGACAACTATGCTTACTTTTGTATTTGTATTACATGAATCCTGTTGTTGGGGCAGGGGAGAATGATTCACCATCATGCTACAATTTGTCCCTTTTCAATTTTGATTTTGAACTTGATTAGAAGTCTTAACTCCTTCTAGGGATGGTGAGCTATATGTCTTCTGCACTTCCTGTTCTTTATTTTTTATTTTTAAGAAAAAGAACCCAAAGAATTTAATACTGAACAAGAAGTGCTTGTCACCAGGGGTTCTTGCAACCACAAAAAGGCAAGAAGGAATGAGCAATTTGTGTCCCTTAATTCCACATAACCTCTCACAGAGCACGCACGCAAACCTCATTGGTGCCTGGAGGTATTAAAGACATTATTTAAGTTACTCTAGCAGTTTTGCAAAAGTTTTGCTTTTTTTCATTTGGTTTGATATATAAAATATACATTACTAGCACACACAAAAAACCCCCGAAGGGAATTTAGGAATATAAATATTTCTGGGGTAAAGGTGTAAAATTAATTTACAATACGGAGTCCTTAAAAGCGGCTGGGAGCCGATTGATAGTTGTCTGAATCCTTCTCCCCTTCCCCCCTTTCAGTCTGTAGTAATAATCCAAGTTTCTGTTCTGGCATTAAATATGGGGGGGATATAATTCTATATTAAAATGGCCCCTTCAGGTGCAGAAAGATGGCCTCTCACACAATAAAATGAAGTGCATTTGGTCAAGGAGTGCTTCTACAGTGCAGATTGCAAAAACTCTGTGGTTTTTCTCATTGTGCTCGGAAAGGACTTGAGTCTTCCACTGAGAATGAATCAGAGGCTTCACCCAAGGTTGCTTTTGTTTGTTCATTTTCCTTTTGCTTGATTGAAGCTCTTGTTCACTTTTTCCTCAGCCATACAATAGGCAGCCATTGGAGGTGTTGTCTGCAATAGGACTAACTCACTGGTGCTGGAACTGCTGTATAATACCGCAAGTCACCTTCAATGAGGTCTGTGACAAGTGATGCTATAGAGGTCCAGATCATAGGCACTTGCCACTTTCAAAGGTGTGTGTGTGTGTGTGTTTGGGAGTGGCTAGTGAACAGTTGTACAGCCACTGAATGCTTCGTATAGGAAACTTTTGGGCTGCAATCATCCTTCAAATGTGTTGATTTCGTTGAGTTAATAAAACTAGTAGAAGTAGACCAACTTATACCAGCAGAAGAGCTGGCCACAAAGAGAGTGCTCTGAAAATTAGAAGCCTTTCAGTGCATATATGTGCAATTCCTCTTGAGATTGCTATCTCCATAGAGAGGGCAATTATATTTCAAAATGGCTGCCAATAAATCTCCACCAATCTGAAGCCAAAGCCAAAGGAGGAACAAAAATAGGTACAGATATTCATTGTCCAGAGAAATAACAGTTCTGATACATGTTGAACATTTTAAGGCTGTATAGCTAGCAGAAGAGAAAACCTTTTAATTGATTGATCTGGATGTAAATTTGGCTTACATACTTGAGAAGTAGATTGATAGTTTAGATTTACCTTCAAACTGTTCTGTGTCTATTTAAGTTTAATGCTAGAAGGCAGTCCTTAAGTACTTGAAATGCCTCAAACTGTTGTTTCTGGGCAATAAATATCTGCACTTACTTAGCTGGTTGGAGTTCTCATGTTTTCTATTGTATTTCCAGAACTGTTGCCTCTCAAATTATTCTATTAGGATATGAAGCTTATCTTTGGTTACTCCCAACAGCCAATACTAAAAATACCTTTTAAAAAAAATACGTAACATCACTAAATACTTGTCTTTCTGAAGCATCTAAATAGGGAACTTTGAGGCCCTTACTTTCAATTTGGTAGCAATCTTGTCAACATTATAAGCATCCAGCAAGTTCTTGAGGAAAGAAGCATCACAAAGTCAGTAGGTGGTTCATACTGGCTTCTTTCCCTTATTCAAATGACTGAAAAGTACACTTTCAATGTCCTGCCTAGTGTTGGCATAGGAAAAGGGGTATCATAGCTTTATGCTGAGGTCATATTGGGCTGCAATGGCCAGTACAAAGGAGAAATGGGGAGGGAATAATGTTTTGCACCTTATAGAAAAGAGGAGGAAAAAAATTAAGTGCATACAGACATAGGTAAGAGCTTTTATTGTGACAAGAGAACCTTTTTCCATATGCGTGCATACTCTCTGTAATTCCAGTGTAAAATATTGTACTTGCACTAGCTTTTTTAAAACAAATATAAAAAATGGAAAAATTCATATTCTATTTTCTAATCGTGGTGTGTCTATTTGTAGGATACACTCGCGTCTGTTTATTGAATTTTATGGTCCCTTTCTTTGATGGTGCTTGCAGGTTTTCTAGGTAGAAATTATTTCATTATTATAATAAAACAATGTTTGATTCAAAATTTGAACAAAATTGTTTTAAAGAAATTGTCTGTATACCAGTACAAGTTTATTGTTTCAGTATACTCGTACTAATAAAAATAACAGTGCCAATTGCAAATAAGTGTTCTTCGTTGTGTATGAATTACGGTAAGAGAGAGGTGGGAGTCGGTTTGTTTCATTTTTTTAAATAGCAGTTTGTCCACATGAAAGTTTACCCTTTGTGACAAGGAGGGTTTTTTTAAAAAAATAGAATAAAACATATTTATTTTTTCCATAATAAAATATACACAGAATTTGATGCATATTGCATATAATTGCCATTCTGTTTTATATAAATCACAGTTCAATTCTATTGTCCAGTCCCCTGCCACACACCCGAATTCAAAGAAAAACTGGAACTTTAGTCATATAATGCATGCATAGTATGATTGTGCATTCTGAATTCATTTAAAGCTCATTCTGTTCCATTATCTTTGTATTCATGCATCCTTAAATTATGATACTTTGACATTTTATCCAGTTGTGTGTGATTTCAGTGGCTGCATCCAAATTGGATGTACCTTGAGGACTTGCTTTCCTAAATAAAATCAAGGAAGAATGGAGGTAAGGGGAGGGGAGTGCAGATATTGTTGGGCTGTATTGTTCAATTTCCTTTAGGATGTTTATAGCAGTAGGGTCACTGGCAGAGCACAAAGCTTCAAGTATGACTTCCGGCAAGAGCTTTCTGTACAGTGTGGCTCTGCAGGTGCCATGCCAAGAAGGAAGGCAAGACACAGTTAACTTCCCTAGGGGTCTGCTCACAAGGTACGGGGACCCATCCACATAATACTGCAATAATATATCCTCAGGTGGGGGTATAGGCTGGTGCTTGCTAAACGGGTTCAAAACCTCCAGATGTTGGGCCTCAACCCCAATCAACAATGGCAGTGGCCAGGGATGATGGGAGGTAGAGTCTTCAACATTTGGGAAGGCCAAAGATTACCACTAGCAGAAACTTCTCCCTGTCTTACGTTATGATGAGTGATAGGGCAGAGTGTCTTAAGGCAAGTGCTTCCCCCACCACTGCAATAATGTAAGAACTGGCCTCCCTGGTGTGGCTTTTCCTGTCTGTGCAATATTCTACATTGATTTAAAAAGTATCTGCACACTTCTAACATATATGTGCATTATTTGTAAGGCATCCATTCTCTGCTTGCACAGGCATCTAGTACAATCTCACCACATGCTATTCAATTAGGTTTAAATAATTTTTTTTCAGCAGGTCATTTCAGCTGCTCTTGTTAGTTCTCTTTCATGTGAAACCAGAAGTGTCTTAAGCAGGTATGTTGGTTTTAAAATACCATTGCATTGCAAGGTCATGAGAGATGCCCAGCCAATTTGAGGGTGGGAGCAGGTGTACCTAATTTTCGTTCTGCAGTCTTAACACTTTTAGAATGATGGTGGAAACATAACCAAATCCAAACGTATCAAGTGTTGCAAAGCTTTGCCATGCAATGGGAAAGGTGATTCTGTTCTAAGGGGAAAGTTAGGAATAGTTTGTTTCAAATAGAGAATGTATGTTTTAAAGAATCATATTCCTGTTTATATTTAAATCAACCCAATTTTTTTCAAAACACAATCAATGAATGACTACTCACAAGCAAGCCCCACTGTACTCAGTGGAACTTACTTTTCAGTAAGTGTGGGTTCAAGATTTCAGTTTTGATGTTTAAAAATCATTCCTTAAAAAAAAAAACTTCCACTGTGCTTTCAGATCACTTGCATGTGTTCAGCTTTGGAAATGTCATGGTTGTGAATGCCCAGCAACTACGCATATCCACTGTCAAGTTCCGTGTAGCACACATGTACAAGCTGTGAATTTTGTTATTCCAGTTATTGTATCAAAGACTTGACGACAGCCAAGTCCATAGGGCTGACAGGGAAGGACCTGTTGTAATATGAAATTTTCTGTCTTAACTGCTAAAGGACCATTTGTCTGTACCTTTTAAGTCTCAAAATTAGAAGATAAAGAAATACTGGAGAGAATGAAGAGACTTTTTTTTTTAATCCAGTACAAGTTCCTAAAATGTAATATATAATTAGACCACACACCTTCAATATAGTTGGTTGCGGTGTCTTCCAGGATGGGATTGAGTACTTTAAAAGTACAACAGATGTGATGCTGTAGCTCTCAATATCCCAGAAAATTCAAACCTGCTAGCAAATTAGGCTGCTATCTTTTCTGCTGTGATTTTAAGACACTGTTCCAGTTCAGAAATTAGTGTGTACATTTGTATGCCCACTTGTCTCTTTACTTATTAGATCATCTATGCAAGTAAAATAATCAGCAAATGATGAGTAGATTACATTTCTCCATTGGCATACTCCTACACTCCTGCCACATTTCCACCCACCCCAGGTTAAACTGGCTTTTCAAAGGAAGGCTGCTAATGACTCCAAGGGAGGGAGTTGATTACACAAACTCACTGAGATGGAAGCAGTATGCGCCTCTGAGCTCTCTGTCAAATGGAGGAGGGAAGGTAGGTTTTGCCCTCAGTCTAACAGTGTCATAACAGGTAATCCTGTGTCTTATCTATCTATGAATGCAGTCATTCACGTTCATGTAAGAAAGTGAAGCAGATGCACCCTGGGACTTGGTAATTTCACTGTCCAGCACTTTAATGTTAGAGGCAGGCAGCCATCACTTATATTGGAGGAAAAGGAAGTCACAGCAGCAGAAGGCCTGCATGACAAAATAAAACCTTAGCCAGTGAACCAGTGACTAGGTTTGTTCAGATTCATAGCATTTCTGATAATGAAATCCCTATTGCATTTGGATAAGTTTCCACATTTCTGGCCCTGCCACCCCCCAAACAACCACAGTGATGATAGACATTTTGACAAATGAAGTTCCAGACTGAAGGTCATGACCACACTGCCCCTTATCGGAAAGGCCTTGGTTACGAGGAGCTGTGGGGCCGAAGATCTATGGCCCTGACTGGCGCCTAAAACTACAGAACTCCACTTACAACTTCCCTGCAAGTATTTTGTAGTGTCTGGAAACACTTGATCTTTGATAAATGGAATGAGGTGGCTTAATCAGGCCCTGAACAGTAGGAACCAAAAATATATATATGAAGCTGGTGTTTGTCCTCTGCCCTTAACCAAAGGAATCTGAGAAATATAGCAACCACCGTTATCTTGGAAATACGGTATTCTACATGAATATAAAAGACATGTCCATTTCCTTTGTTTGAATGTCTCTGCCAGCAAAGCATTGCAATAAAATTAATATAACTATTTAATCAACAATTTTAAGAACATGAATATATCAGCACACATTAAAAATCAAGTACTTAATGTCACAGAGAAAATAAAGCAGCATTTTAATTTTTTAAATTTTAGTTCTAGAGGTGTTGGCCGAAGGTTGGCATGCTAGGGCCACACCCTGGCAATGAGCACCTTCTAGTTTTCACAGTTGCTCTCCAGGCTTTTCTGACTTCTGCACCATGTTAAAGGAGCAGAAAAAACTGGTCAGTTGACTATAAAAAGCTTGGGTGGGTTTGCTCATATTGGTAACAGGAATTGTTCCAACAGAATGAAGATCTGACTAGGTCAAACTAGATTTCTCATTTAAATAGACAAGGCTATAAAATAAGAGTGCTACTGTATTTTGAACAAAGAATAAATCATCATGGACATAGCTGAAGTGTATGGCTTGACCTCCTTAGGCTTAACCCCACCACTACAACAAACTTTTTTGGCGGGGGCAATCAACCTGCTTCCTCTTCTAGCTAGAAGTATACCAGCAAGAAGCCGTATTGCCCCCCACCAAAAAATGGAAGGGGAGAAACAGACAGCACATTTCACAGCCCCACAGCTTTTTCCTCTTTGGCTAATAAGCTGTGCTGTGCTGCTGAGTTACCCGAATGAAAGTTGTCCTTCGACTAAGCTCTTTGAGTTTGGCAGCTCCCACGTAGGTGCAGGTAGATCGTAGGCCACCCAGGATGTCACGAATGGTATCCTCCACATCCCCTCTGTAAGGCACCTCCACGGTTTTGCCCTCTGATGCTCTGCAGGTAAAGGCAGATTGATTTGCACTAGTAGGAGGCGTTCTTTTCAATTAAAAAAAAAATTCCTAGAGAAATTTGATTTTTGTTTAAGTGCTTTCCTTAACATACACTGGATGTGGGTCTTTCAACAGCACAAGCCGCCTCCAAACACACAGTTATTTTTGCTTGTACAAGACCCACTGCCCAAATAAGATTAGATTGGTAAGGCAACCCTAGCAATGTGTTGTGCTGGTGGTTTAAATTTAAAACTGATAAAATTACTTTTTGACAGCATTTTTAGAAAATTGCATTAAGTCCGTACAGGGTTTTTTATGCTTATGAAAGCCTTCATAACGTGCTTATTAGCTGATCCAATCTCCTTGACAGCTCCAGGATGAGAAAATCACATCTTTACTGGAGCATATCATGGCCTCTCTTGAGGTGCTTTCTTCCAGTCAGGTGAGGGGAAAGATTAGTGTTTCATATTAGCCATACTGAAGATGCATAATCTGAAATGGAGGCAAAATTATATAGTCTGAATCTCTAGGGCAGTCTGAACTATCTGACAAGGTCTCTTTCACTTGTTTGAAAGCAGGGGCGTAGCTAGCCGCTGGGCTGCCGGGGGCGGCAAGCCCAGCGGCACCCATGGGGGCGGGGCGGGGCGTCGCTCCGTGCGCATGACGTCATGACGCATGCGCACGGAACAACGCCTCCGCGTGGGCCAGTTGGCCCGCCCCTCTCCCGCTGCGCTCCGTGAGCGGAGCCGTCCCGGGGAAAGGAGAGGGGTTGGGCCAGCTGGTCTGCCCCTGTCCTTTCCCCTGGGCTCCGCTCCCTGAGCCCAGCGGGCAGGGAGCGGAGCGGCGGCGCGTGGGAGTGGCCGCCGCTTGTCACCCCACGTGCCACCGTTCGTTCCATCGCCCCGGGAGCAGCAGCACCGCACACACTGTGCGCTGCTGCTCCCACGGCGACGGAGCGAGCGGCGGTGCGTGGGGGTGACATGCGGCGGCCCCTCCCGCCACTCCCCACGCACCACCGGTCACCTTGGGAGGAGCAGCGCTGCATGGACGGGGTGCTCGCTCGCTGCTGCTCCCGGGGTGACGGAGGGAGCGGCGGTGCGTGGGAGTGGCGGGAGGGGCCGCCGCTTGTCACCCCCACCCGCCGCTGCTCACCCTGTCACTGGGGGCGTACCGCCCCTCCCCAGCGACGCCCCTGTTTGAAAGACAAGCTTTGAAAGGAAATACAGGTGACAGCTTACTGATGGCCCAAACATGTTATTGCACCCTGAGACCCCATTACATCCAAAAGAAACCAGGGGATGCTATCTCCTGAATATTGATTTTCTTAATTTAAATTATTCCCATTTAGTAAACAGAACTGGGTGTATGGTTCTTGTCCAACTGTTGTGCTTTGCACAGCGAAAGGTAAGTGTAGGGAAGGGTGTGGTGTGTGCTGCTGAAGAAAAAAATAAATCCATTCTGTAATAAACTAGAAGCCAGATGCCACAATACCACACAAAAGCACAGCTAAACCCATCAGGCTTAAGCATTCATTTCTCTTGCATTGGATTGGCTATTCCATATAATCGGGCTGCCTCAATTTACAAGACACTGGTCTGAATTCCAGACTGATTGCTAGCAAGGATTCACTGCCCTTGTACTAGAGAGATAGGGATACAGCCATGGCACCTGCTGGCAATAACAGGTTGCAGTTAGATATCGGCTATTTGCTGCCAAGGACAATATCCAAAAATGAGGGAGCTGGAAGAGTGGAACTTAATTCTGTGCCAAAATTTTGAGTGCAGCTGGTACCTGTATTCTGCAACACCTCCCACATGCTTCTTCATGGCTGTGTCAGAGCTCATTCCATAGAAGAGCTTCACCTTCTTGCCATTTTTTTCAATAATCTCTCCAGCACATTGGTCATGTCCTGCAAACATGCCCCCGAGCATCACAAAATCAGCACCAGCTCCTGTGATAGAAAGAAAGAGGGCATTAGAGTTGAGGTGCAGCAAAAAAAGGCAAAAGAGAGCATAGCTGAAATGTGATTCCTATCTGGCCAGGATGTATCAATAAGAGAAACCTAGTCATCCATGGGAATTTTATCTTTTAAAAAAGTAGGACTTGGATTACATGAGAGGGCATGTGGAAATTGGTTCAGAATTGCTCATATATGTTTTCTTTCCAACTGCTTCCTAAGGAAGGCCTTCTTCACACTTTGAGAACCAGGAGCAGAGAATCATAGAATTGTAGAGTTGGAAGGGACCCTGAGGATCATCTAGCCCAACCCCCTGCAATGCGGGAATATGCAGCTGTCCCATATGGGGATTGAACCTGCAACCTTGGCGTTATCAGCAGCACATTCTACCAACTGAGCTATCCAGACTAATGAAATGTTGCTGGCATGTATCTGCATGTACATAAGAACATGATCAGAAGAAATAGAGAATCCTGTGTTCCTTGGCCCAAATAAGAGACTAGTAAAACTTCCCACCTCAGCAGCTAAATGAGGTTGCCTCACCATTTGGAAATAACTTCCATGCCACCATCATAAAGGCTGTGTGAAAGAAAGATGTAACAATTTCAACAATTTCAATTCATGTTCAACTAGAATCCTTCCGCCAATGAAAGACAACTATCATCCCAACCTCTGGCATTTCTCCCCATTTTCTGCAGCTAGACCTCTTCAAGGGCAAACTCTGTTCTTGGATTATTATTCTTATTATTAAAATTGAAATTGAAATTTTGACTAGTCAAATGTCAAGATCTAACATACATTTTTCATTGCGTTTAGATGAAATTAGATTACATTTCAGGAAAACAAAGCTTAAGAAAGTAAAACAGTGGAACCGCTTGAAGTAGTTTCTTGCTTGCCCAATTCCAGGAAAGGTTCCAACTGAAATAAAGCCATTTTTTCTAGTAGCAAGGTGTCGCCCCTGCCCACTTAAAACATAGTGAGAAGTTGGAATAGCCTTAGCTATAGCTTTAAGAAAATGAGTGGCATCAACATGTGGGAAGCACCAAATTGAATTATTCTGGTATGAGGATTTTAACCAAACTGAGGGCTCATCCTCATTTCCTCTTGTCCCATGGGTCTGGGTGGTTTCCCCCTTCGTCATACTCCTTTCCCAGGGAAAACCTGCTCTTTAGCTCTAAATCGGAGGAAACGTTAATCCAGGGAAAACCCAAATTGCCATTTGCTCCAATTGAGCACTAAAAAGCAGTTTTCCCCAGGGAAAAGCAGTGGGAAAAGAGTTGTCGATAAACCCTAACAGTGCAGTACTTAACAACATGTATTCAGAATTCCTACTGAATTTCACTAAGGCTTACTCCCAAATAAGGCGGGTTAGGACTGCAGCCTAAAGCAGGGTGCAGAATCAGCACTTTGGTGGCACACATTCAACAGATTCAGAAGTGAGCATCATTATCCCACCTCCACAAAGATCATGTAACTGCATGTAGCTTGTATCCTGTGTCAACCAACAGCAGGTGGCTTGGTGGAACAGCGGCACTTGCCTGGCCTGACAGCTGAGTCACTGGAGGGGCAAGGTGGTGGGGAAAGCAGGATGGTGGAAATGCACCAGCAAAGCCAATCTGCCTTCTTCCCCATTTTCGGCTAGGAAAGCAATATTCTTTTTTTTTTCTTTTTTTGCAGCTGTGGCTTGTGGCTGCAAAGGAAGAACTTTCAGTCCCAGCTTTAATTAGAATGGAAGAATCGGGAACACACTCATGACTGCACACTTCTGAATGCACTCCTGATTTTTCCTTTGAAGTGTGATCACCTGATGTCACATGAAGCCAGATGACTGACAGGTGGGCAGCTCTACCTGCCTATCAAAGATAGCCTACAAGGGGTGGAGGCAGTTCTAGACCCAGCTCACTAGCCAGATGCAGTTTCCCACTCCTGAGCTAAGCCATGGTTTGGATTAGTACATTTGAACTTGGCCAGTTTCAGTCTGCAAAGTAGTTTGCAATCTGCTTCCTCTGAGTTATGTGGAAGATAAATGGGAGATGAAATATTTAATCAGAAAGACAGGAGAACCTAATGCTCTTCACATTTCTCAAGCAGCAAACAATACTCACCAAAAGCTTTGGCAACATCTCCTGGACAGCTGCATCCCCCATCCTACATAAAAGAGGGAGAGAAGTCAGTGTCGAAGTTTGCATTTGTTGTAGCCCAATAGTTGTATCCAACAATACCACAAACAGTTCAATAGCAATAGATAACTGTTTGGAATGAAATGGCCACACACCTGTCTAAGCTGGCCCATGGGAACAGGGAGATAAAGATTTGGCCCACCCAGGCCAAAAAGGTCTCCCACTCCTGTTGTGGCTCACCATGAATAAGCAGGGTTTTGTGGCAGAACTTCACTTTTCCTCTGGCGCAAGTGGGAGTAACAAGCCATATTAGAAGGACGATGGTTTGTTTCTCCTGAATTAAGTACCGTGTTTTCCCGAAAATAAGACATACCCATAAAATAAGCCATAGCAGGATTTCTATGCATTTGTGCAAAATAAGCCATACCCCGAAAATAAGACAGTGATGCGGTGTCTCCCTTAAGATGGCCTGGATAGGCGTGGCTATGCAGCATACCGACGCAGAGCAGTTAAAATAAGACAGCCCCTGAAAATAAGCCATAGTGTGTTTTCTTGAGGGGGAAAAAAAATAAGACTGTGTCTTATTTTCGGTGAAACATGGTATGATCAGAAAGCAAAGAACAGATTTTGACTTTAGGATCGATGTTTCTTTGGGGACGGAAACCACAATTCCAGATTCAGACATGGCATCCCAGGCTTTGCTGCTTCCACTCACCCCAGAGAAGAAGTGAATTGGGAGTGATTGGGCAGTGTGGCCTTAGCAAGCTGCCCATTCACCCTAAGCCATAAACCATGGTTTACCAAAAGATGTGGCTTAGGCCACTATGTTCAGACATAAATGATTTTTTTTTCCATCAGAGAGGGCTATTTGAGGAGGAGACCAAGAAAATACCCCAGGTTGAGCACAGATCTCCTTGGGCAAATTGTTTGGCTGATCCATCCATCCATCCATAGGCTGCTACATGCACATACCCTATAATATGTGATACTTAAACCTCAAATAGGGAGAGAGGGAGGGAGGGAAGACTTTGCTTTTCAGACACGAATTAATTTGCCTCCTCACAGGTAGGGGCGTATTGTTAAAGCAACTACATGGGAGGAAGGAGGCAAAATTTTACTGTCCCATTGCAGGTTGATTTTATTCAGTTTATTCAACATTCATGGAACTAAAGCCTTCATGAAATTCTCGTTTCTTCAACCATAGGGAGGAAAAATGCAGGAATATATATTCAGCCCAGAGATGTGATGGCGGGGGGCACTGCTCTTAACGTAGTCTATCATCTAACCAATATCTGACAGTGATCTGAATACCAATGCAGAGACATACAAGAAGCAGATAAGCGTTCTACCAAATCCTCTAAATACTCCCCATTTTTTCTATCCTTTAAAATGTGGCGACCAAACTAGGCCACTAAATGGGACCCATCAACAAGATGCAGACAATCTTTGGGGTGCAGAGTCAATTCCAACTCCTGAGCCGTTAAGTTAAACTCTTTGGACCTCTTGCTTCTATAATATTCCCCAGCCCTGAAGCTGGCTTTGCTACTTTTGGATACTGTGGAACCTCCACAAAATGATTATCAAATTGGTTTCAGCTGGAAGGGCAGGTTGTTTGAATGTAGGCCTACCCCAGGCTTCCTCAACCTCGGCCCTCCAAATGTTTTTGGCCTACAACTCCCATGATCCCTAGCTAGCAGGACCAGTGGTGAGGGATGCTGGAAATTGTAGTCTCAAAACATCTGGAGGGCTGAGGTTGAGGAAGCCTGATGTACCCTATTCCAAAGCAACGCTGGCTGGGACTCCTGTCTGGCATGATAAATACTGGCTCTTGCCACAAGAGGGCACTTGAACTGTGTCAGTTTGGGAGAGTGAATATATTTTAAAGTCGCCTCATGTTGATTTTACTAGGCCTCAAAGACATGTAGGA
The DNA here is from genome assembly GCF_009819535.1 of Lacerta agilis. Taxonomy (NCBI): domain Eukaryota; kingdom Metazoa; phylum Chordata; class Lepidosauria; order Squamata; family Lacertidae; genus Lacerta; species Lacerta agilis. The sequence goes on from NC_046318.1 coordinate 27,146,360, forward strand.
ATTGGCTCTCATATTTTCTAAACTAAAGGCAACCTAGCTATTACTCCAACATCCTTGCAGCAGTTCCTCACTCCCTAATAATATATAGTAAAACAAAATGTGTAATATGACACCATTACACCTCAGGTTTGTTTGTCCTTAGAAAGTGGACAATGTTAGAAACTGAGATATGAAAGCTAGGAGCTAAGTGGCACCATAAACCTAGGTTATGGGCGTAACAAAGGAATGTCTAGACGCAATTTTTTATAACAAGAATACAAAGCTGAAAATGAATGAACTTGCAGCTAAAATATTATGTTCATTTTTCACATGGTCTAGTCCTCATCTGAAGACTGCAAAACAAAAAAGCCATAGTTCCCCTGCCCATCCCGCCTAATACTGTATTTCTTAAGAGGGTCTCTTCTCCAGTCTTCATAGAGTAGCTGGGAGTAGGGAGGCAGAAAAAGGTCCTCCTTTCCTTCCACTCTGCAGTTTTAATCTGAAATTTTAGGCTCGGTACTGTGCCCAGAGCTCAGAAAATGCTCACCCTCATGAAATTCCCTGTCGCAAAATGCGCCTAGAACAATGGGAGTTTAGAACACTGAAAGTGGAGCAGAGATGGTGAATACTGGAGTACAATGACATGAACATATTTTGCTCTAAGACATGTTACTAGAAGATGCAGGGAGTCCGAGGTTGCCTCTTTTCCACAGCAGGTCACACGTCTCCAGCAATTTGTCCTTTTAGCCTAAGTAGCTGGGGCTCACTACAAAGTATGATGGCTGACTCCTTGGTTCTTTGCTGAGCTGCCATAGGAGGAAACAAAATAGGAACTAACGGGGTAGCTTTTCCATCATCACTGGCTTTTTGCTACAGGTTTGGACCAAATAACAGATCATCACACATTTTCAGAGCGGTAGCTAGCTTAATCCACTGTGGCACAAAGAGCCCTATGGCATGTGAAATATTTAAAGAACTAAAGCCTACTTCGTTCAGAAATATAGTGTTATAGATTTGGGGGACCCCCCTAAACACTAGAAATTAATAAATGGTAGAATTTTGATTATCTGGAGTACTGAAGGGAAGATTGTAGGTCAGTGGAAAAGTACAGGCTAAGATTCCTTCCCAAGCCAGGGCCTCGCCTGAGATAATATGACAAAATGGGTTGATAGCCCATCTGAGAGCCTGAACCTGGGCAAACAGAGGTTGCCAACTTGCCAGAGTGGTGGGGTGTGGGTTTGAAGTGACAGGAGAGTTTTGAGCATGGTGTGCTGGAAGAAGAGAAGGAGAAAAAAGACTGGGATCTATCTTGTGAAGGCCAGCTGGGAGAGATGCCTTGGACTCCAAGGCTGCACCACTGAGGGGACAAGACCCTCTTGAAATGACCATGCTGTTAAGAACTGGACTCCCTCCATGCACACCGAAGGTGTAACTAAGTGAATAAACCATATTTCTTAAAGCTACAAAAGTCTCCACCATGTCTCTGTTCTCCAAAGCAACACAGATCCTGAGTGAGTGCCTAGAACCCCCAGGAATCTTGTAGAGAGTGGGGGTGGAACATGACTTTTGTAACTGCATATAGACACACATGCACACACAGAAAATATGAAGTGGAAGTTGAATGGCAATGAGATGCAAAAATTACAGTCGGTAACAGAAGAAAATACCTCTCATACGTCAAGAAGATGCCTTATACTAGGCCAGATTATCTGTCTGACTAGCTCAGTATTCTCAACTGTTGACTAGCCAAAGCTGCCTGGTCTCTTAGTTTCCCATTACCTCCAACCTGATTCTTTTAACTAGAAATGCCAGGGATTGAACCTGCATGCATTCTACCAGTGGGCTGTTAGGGGATCTGAATGCCCCAAGCAGTCATCAGAGTCCAGCCATTTACAACAAAAGCAACTACAGTGGTGCCTCGCAAGACAAAATTAATTCGTTCTGCGAGTGCTGTCGACTAGGGTGGCACATCCCATTCACCTCCAGAGGCAAAACTGGGTGTGCTGCCCCTGTGGGTGGCTTGACAACTTAGAACATGGGTACTCCTTAGAAAATAAAGATGTTTCACTTCCTTGTGAAACTGGAACTCATCAAAACCTTGAACGTCAACTTCATGCACCCTCAACCTCATATCACTATTTTCTGACTAAGGCTCTTTTTCCTTACCAAGCTGCTACACATCCCTCTTGGAAAGTATAAATTAGATATGCACTTTCACAGACTATTTTGCTACCTAAAGAGTCAGTTCACAAAACAGGGGTGAACTACTGGACACAAAGGCATGACTCAAAGGTCTATTTCTGAGCAGTTGAAGTTAGGAGTCAGAGTTTCTAATTTATGCCTTTGAAACACCCCTGAGCTCAAGAGGTTTCACGAGGTCAGAGATTATTGCAGAAAGGGTTTCCTTAACATCTTCTTGTTGGGACTTCATTCTATAACCCTGCCTTATTTTTGGCATTCCCTGCAGATCATACTTACGGATATTATATGCCCCTTCAGTCCATGAGCAGAATCTGCACATTCAATCACTGCGCTCAGCTGTGGATAACCCACACCAGTTTTTATCCGAGTGGTGCACACAGATCCTAGACATCAAAAACGAACAGATGGAAAGATGAAACCAAAGCTATGGTATCTTGTAGATTAGGGCAGGTGAAACCACTGGTGTCTTTCTCAGGCAGCTGTGCCCCTGTGGGAGCAGCTCTGCCATTATGACAGCCCACACAGCTGCATCATTCTTTCCTTTTCAACTGGCACAACAAATTTTTACTTGCAGGAGAAGCACCTGACTCCACAGAAGGTGCCTAATAGAATTCAAAAGGCCCTTGAAACCTTCCTCCAGTTTTATGAGGAGCCACCGATTACCACTCTTTATGTACAGTTTGCCAACCAGCTGCTAATCCACCTGACTGTGGTATCATCTAGCCTACATTTAAATAGGTTACTAACCCAAATATAATGGGGAACCCTGCCAAATGCTTTGCATTCCCCCCAACGTCTCGGCCTTGTTTAAGAAATGAATAGGAGGTCACAATGTTGCACATCCCATTCCCTCTTCTGTACAAAATCCCTCTGCCCTTCCTCTACAGTTAAGCATTGCAATACCGGTGGTCAATGCTAACCAGAGTTCCCTCTTAATCAGCATCTGAAACCAGTGAAAGCTAATCCTGCAAGTGCCATTAGAACGCATGATTTTGTAAAAGCTGGCAATGGAAGGGTGGGAAAACTGGTATGCCCGGAGGTGGGGGGGTGGGGTGGGAAGCAGGCAAAGATGAAGCCTTCTCCTGATCTATGGTTAATAAATTGGAAGTGTTAAGCCTACATCAGCTCAAACTATGCTTGGCATACATTGATGTCAGTCTTATTTCTGGGCTTAAGTGAGTTAAGATTTCTAAAGACTTTTACAGGCAGGAAAATGGGCACTGGGGTCACTCTAGCTCACCACAGGCTTTCAATCTAAAGTGAAACAATAAGATTAGCCTACTAATTTCTGCCTAAAAATGATAGGACAGCAGGAAAGAGGCTTCCCCTCCAAGTCATGTGGATGAAGAGGTCTGGGTAGATGAGCCACCATTTCCATAAAATGGCTAACTGGTACAGCTTAAGCCAGTGGTTTTCATGTGCCATGGCACCCTGAGGTGCCTTGAAGGATGGTCAGGAGTGCCATGGGCAACACTGCCTGTGTCCCTCTTTCGTTCCCTCCCTCCTCTGATGCCCTCTCGTGTCTCTGCCTGCCAAAAGCTTGCCTGGCTGTTTGCTGCAACAGCCCTGGCTACAAGCTCCACGGGTGAATGGTGCCTCTGGGGCTGGCCAGGGGGTGCTGGTTGCCAGGAGCTGAGGCAGCCTCAGAGCATGCAAGCAAGCAGGCAAGGGAGCCCAGCCAGCCAGTCCACCAGCCCTTGCTGTTGGGAATGGTCAGACAAGTCCTAGGCCCCTATGAGGCAGTGTGAGGAGGCACCTCTCTTTGAGGCGGGGGGGCAGCTCAGAGACCAGGGGCGGCAGCAGCAACTGCCCAGAGGACTCCCAAGGATAGGGGAGAACAGGCTGGGGGAACACACCACAAAGGAGGGTGTCTGAAAAAGGGTGAGAGGCTGCCAGTTCTGCAGGCAAGGGGTGACATAACTGGGCTCCTGGGCCCCACAGGGGTGCCACAGAAAGAATGTAGTTGGTCAAGGGAGCCGTGGGCTCAAAAAGATTGAAAACCTCTGGTTTAAGGTGTTTTTAATTTTGAAAGATGGGCAATTTATTTCATGGCATTGAAACACTACAGCACAGCTTGATCACTGGGCACATGAAAATAAATTAATCACTAGTGATGATTTATTCTCATTCATTCATTCATTCATTCCTATAGCAGTTTTAGTGTTTAAAGTACATTGGTACAGTGGTACCTCGTGTTGCGTACTTAGTCCATTCGTAACAGTAAACTGCTTGTAACATGAGGTGTGCTTTCGCTAATGGCGCCTCCCGCTGCTGCCGCACCGCTGAAGCACAACTTCTGCTCACATCCCGGGGCAAAAGTCGCAACAAGGGGCATCTACTTCCAGGTTAGTGGAGTGCATAACCCGCAGCATTCGTAAGGGGGACGGTACGTAACACGAGGTACCACTGTACATAGCAATCCTTGCTTTATTTATCCTATAGCAACCCTGTAAAACAGGATACTACTGGTCCCATATCTAAGGCTCAGAAGATGCAATCTGCCAAGTGCTATTCGGCAAAATCACTGACTTCTGGCAGGAGACAATCAAGGCAACTTAGCAGGGGGAACACAATCTCCTCATACCAAACTCTCTGTAGCATCATTGTTTTTGCTCTGAACCCCATATCCAAATGGAAAAAGGAGCACCAGGTTATGGAATGTAAGGTTAGACTATACCAACATCATGGTGAGTCATGGCTACCCAGGTCCACAGGATTATTATAGGAAAATAAATAAATTCTCAGAGAATAAATATACCCAACATGAATGCAGAAACAAGTGTCCCAGGCACATCAATATAAAACTGCACTCTCACTGTCCACTGCCAATCAGCTTACCTGGTCCAATTCCAACTTTGATAATGTCTGCTCCGGATAGAATAAGTTCTTCCACCATCTCTCCAGTCACCACATTACCTGCCTGAAACACAGGCAAGAACATCAATCCAAAGTTGAACGAAACACTGAACAAATGCTTGCGTTAACGGGATTACTGTTATTAGTGTTGTTATTCAATAATTCCATATACAGTTTTGTTTATATGAAGAAACTGAGTTTATTTCCCAAACAACCACACTAATTTAAAGTGTGTGTGTGTGTGGGGGGGTGATTACTGTAATAGGATATTTGTGTCAACTTATGCCCTGGATCAATCAAAGACATTTTGCTCCTTGAGGACACTGGGGGAGGGGGACACCTATAACAGTTTTAGGAGGCACATGGGGAGAAGGGAAAGGGAGAATATTCCATTTCACAAGCAGAAATCCTTGTGCTGATGGAACATTTACCTTAGCACTATGCTGCAATTCCACTCTAGGCAACCTTCAGCATGTCATTATCCATAACTATGGATAAACTTTGTAGTTTAACGTAGCATTCCCCCATCACCAAATTCTCTTGTCAAGAAGCAGCTTTCAAAAATCCCTTGAGTTTAATAATGCTCTGCAGTTCAACAGGGGGAGTGGGCTGAAAAGAACACGGCTGAACAGCCTAGGAAGCTAGATCCTTGGTCCATCTAGCCTAGTAGATGGACCAAGGTTTAGGGAAGCTTTTAATGTTTAATATATTATTGCATTTTAATATTCTGTTGGAAGCCGCCCAGAGTGGCTGGGGAAACCCAGCCAGATGGGTGGGGTATAAATAAAAAATCAGTAGTAGTAGTAGTAGTAGTAGTAGTAGTAGTTACTGTCTGCATCGACTGGCAGCAGCTCTCCAAGGTTCTGGATATTGAACCTGGGGACTTCCTCATGCAGATCATCTGCTCTAACACTACAGCTTCAGCCCCTTTTCTGCAAGTCACATTGTTGGATCATAGCTACTGCGCTCTAATCTTGGGAACCCATTTGGGGAATGGGAATGACAGCAATAGTGATCTTTAATAGAAGGATGTGTAAAGAATTCAATTCTGTGGAAACAGTGGGAACGCAGTAGTTGCATGGCCTGAAACTGGAGTGGCCAGGTGACAAGCTACAACTGCTGAAAGTCCTTCTTCTATACAACTATTACACATGCAGGAACCCTGTCCTCTTCTTCACCAGGCCATCCTCCGTGAAACACGCTTATTTGAATCAACAAAACATCTCACCGAATTAAACCCATCCACCTCTCCACTTTCCTCATCATACCTACCATGATTGTGTGCTTGGGGAATCTGATGCGGACAGCTTTCACAAACTCCACAAAGTATTCTGAATAACCATTGGCCACATCCAAGCAAATGTACTTGATAAGGGGAATGGCCTCTATGATTCTGGTCATCTTCTCAAAGTCGGGCATGCCACTGCCTGAGCTCACAGCTACATGCTGGAAAGAGAGGGAGTGATCATCAGCCGCTTTTATTGAACCGGGGTCTGTGCATCTATTTGAGAGAGGAAGCCAACAGGGACCATAAAATATTAGCGTATACCTCCAGGCTGGGGGAAGAGATTTGGTCAAATCTGAAGATCGAGTGCAATGAAAGAGCAGCTGGAATTTGTGTCTGGGGCTTGGAACTGTGGTCTGAGAATGAATAAAAAATCTTCCATTCCTAGTTATGCAGTCTGCTAATCTATGCATGATATCAATTCCTCTGGAGCACCTAACACTTTGTCCTCCTTTCTTTGCCATTTAAAATTTTTCTATCTATAAAAACTCCTGTTTGTGTTAAGTGATGTTGGCAAAGAAAAAAATCCTGGTAGCTTCTGTCCCATATCCAAACTCTCTTGGTTCATCTCCCACTCCCCTGGTCCTTTACAACATTTTCTTGAATACTGTACACTGTTTCCTATTTTAGTTTTCTTTTCAAGCTGTTTTTAATATTCCCTCTACAGAAAACAAGCATATTTTCTAGCCACTTTTGTCATTCCAAAACAAGCCAGGATTTGGCTCATAAGTTAGTCATAGCTTCACATTAAGTGCAAACCACAGTTAACAGCATACCAAGAAGCCAGGATATTAAGCCACAATTTAAATATGGGTATCATAGCAACCCAAAAGGCAACCAAAGGCCAGCTATGGAGCCACTGCCAGCAGTGTTAAGTGGTGCTCTGCCATGACGGAGGGAGACCACTGGAGGTCTCCCTAGCAGAAGACTTCAGAAGGTGTACTGCCACAAATATTCATTGGTCAGCATTAGGAAAAACTGGGCATTTCAAGGGTGTGTTGGGATGTGATGGTGAAGCTATGGATCAACAGGATCTAAGCCCTCTTATTTCCTCAACACACCATCACACAAAACTGAACTTGGAACTAAATTTGCTACTCACTGGAAGAGGAGATTTAAAAAACAACTTGAAGTAAAACAAGAGTGGAATCAGTCACTGTAGACAATACTGAGCTAGATAGACCAACAGCCTGTCTCAGTATAAGGCAGCTTCACTAGGCTAGTGCCATCAAATAAAATGAAATACATATCTAGCCTGCTTGCATTATTTTCCTCACTCTCTAACTTACTCTATGCTAATCTGACACAAACTTGAAAACTTCATTATCACCTCATTCACTTCAATGATTCTGGTGCCCTGGCAAATGGTATCTTCACTCCTGCTCTGAAGAAAAGTGTCCCAGAACATCCCCCCAACCCCAGTATTTTATCACAAGTTTTCAGGGAATCTTTCTTTCTCACTGTTATCTATCTTCTTATTGCCTGGGCCCTAATTCTCAAAAAGCATGCTGTTTCAGAAAGAATTTCAGAATCTATCATAATGACATTTGGGCTGATTAAAATTGCTGCATCAAATATATGTTTGCCAGTCTTGGTTTGAATTTACAGAATTATGTTCCTTGACTCCAGTCTAATTTTGTTGAAATGCAGCCATACCTATTTCATCCATTTCAATTTCCCTGCCAACATTCTATTAAAAATCTCATAACTGTTCCCTCTTGCTGTAATGATAGTCAAAGAAAGATGCTCATTCATGGGCGTATGCAATGGGGGGCATGGGGGCAATTGCCTCCCCTAGATCAAGTAAAACAATATAAATACTTAACAGACCAAGCATGTTGGTTCTGCCCCCCCTAACAAAAGTCCTGCCCTCCCCAACACAAATCCTGGCTACGCCCATGCGTTCATTCTTAGTTTACTGGAGAAAGCTTTGTTAACACACTTTCCCCTAACTTCTACGAACATTTGCTACAGTTAATCTTTCTTTCTAATGGTTCTATTATATATATTATATTCCCCATAGGAATGCTGAATAAACCACTTAGCACAATTATTTTAAGAACGACATTGCTCCCCTTACAAAATGATTTCTTGCAAACAAAACATGTTGTTTTCTTCTTTTTCCATTTTGTATGTGTGCAGTTCTTCCCCAAACTCCCAAGTTTAGAAAGCAGCAACTGCATTTAATAATTAATAGTGTGAAAATATACCTCTAGGCATTCTGGGTGATTGCTTGCAAACAGCTCCCACTGTTCCAGAGAGTAATGCTTGTGAATTGCAGTGAACATTGCATACTAGGGAAAAAAAGAAACCAGGTATTACGCTACAATCTCAGGCAGCAATGCACGCAAAAAGACTACATGGCTACAAAGCAAGAATGTGTTATGTGATCTTATTCCCCCCTTTAAATTAGTTTTTATTAAAGATTTTCTTGTGTAACAAAACAAGCAAATAAAAAAAATTGCATATAGTGTTTCCACTTTCAATTTGTACCATAGTCTTTTTCACAATTTGTTTACATTCAGTATGAGACACTGTTATCATATACATGGTTTAACAGGTATTTAGAAGTGCTTGACTTTGCTCCTACTTTCCCTGTTTGCAACACAGGCAAGTCAAAAGAAAACTGGAATCTAAAATTATTTTGCTTCAAATATGTTTTTTGTTTGTTTGTTTGTTTTGTAAAAAATGGACCAGCTCAGGTAACACACATCAGGGTTTTATTTTTCTTTCTGTTTTGCAGGAGAATTAAAAAGCACTTACTTTTGCCATAACCTGTGCCATTTCAAAAGTGCCTACGGTGTCCATATTTGCTACTATAATGGGGATCCCAGTGTAGGTTTGCTTAGAATTACGGAATGTGAAAGTACGCATAAGATCCACCTGTAAAAATAATAATACATATTTTAATCAGTCTTCTGTACCAGCAAAGAAATACAGCTTTTATACGTTATTCTGCGTGTGTGTGTTGGGGGGGGGGGAATTCACTAAATGTAGAATTGAGGCCTAAGATTGCAAACATAAAAGGAAGGAAATGCAAAATTGTATTTCTAAGTAAGCCAATCCCACATTTAATGCTTATCCAATAAGGAACATGTCCTCAAGATGTTCAAATCAAGTTCCTTTTTTTCCTAGTTTTCTACTACATCCCATTTAAGCTGTTGGCTGGTCTAAAGTAAGTTAAGGACCTGAAATTCTCAAAGTCACCTAGACTTGAGCTGGAAATGCCCACTTTGAAGAGTTTTCTTCAAATATTCTTCACCATTTTTTTTTAATTGAGACTTGGCACTCCAACACACAATGTGTTGTAATCACCAGCCCAATGTCATTATGAAGCATGAAAAGTAGCAACAACAAACCCTTAGGAAAAAAGCGAAAAGCCATGCTACTGCCACCACTAATGGTAAGCTCCATCCCCAATAACTGTTGCAATATTTCTTCTCCCTCTACAAATTTGGTGAAACGGCCCCCAATTTCCCTGCCCACAAATGGGCTGAACAAAGGCCTTTAATGCATAGCTGTACCATCAACACAACTCAGGTGGCGCTGTGGGTTAAACCACAGAGTCTAGGGCTTGCTGATCAGAAGGTTGGTGGTTCGAATCCCTGCCATGGGGTGAGCTCCCGTTGCTCGGTCCCAGCTCCTGCCCACCTAGCAGTTCGAAAGCATGTCAGAGTGCAAGTAGATAAATAGGGACTGCTCCAGTGGGATGGTAAACGGTGTTTCCGTGCGCTGATCTGGTTCGCCAGAAGCAGCTTTGTCATGCTGGCCACATGACCCGGAAGCTGTCTGCAGACAAACGCCGGCTCCCTCGGCCTATAGAGCGAAATGAGCGCCGCAACCCCAGAGTCGGACACGACTGGACCTGATGGTCAGGGGTCCCTTTACCTTACCATCAAGACACAGACACCAACAGGTCTTGGCAAATGCTACTAAAGGGTTCACATTCCCTAATTAGGACTGTTTGCTGTATGGGAGTGCTTTGGGATCAAGGTCTCCTTCTGGATGCTTAAACTGAAACAGTGGCCAGGAATGCATTTTATCAGCCTTGGCCTTTTCAATAGCTTACCCCTATTCCTGAAAGAGAATGGTTTGACCCTCATACTGCATGTCCTAGTAACCTTCCATCCAAACTGCAATACAGAGAGCCGCACTTCAAGCCTGTTCACAAGTTGTGACTGGTCCACAATACAACAGCCACGTTCAATTACAGGGGTTAGATGCAGGAAGCAATACTAATTTTATGTGAGCTACACTGGTTGCCAGTTTACTTTCAGGATAAATTCAATTTTTACTTTTATCCCTCTTTATACTCCAGCTACCAGGTAACTTGAGAGAGCATCTTTTCCATATGTACTTAAAATCCAGCTCAGTTTAATCATCAGTTAGCCTGGTGGTCCACAGATTATAGAACCAGTTGCCTGTTCCATACAAGACATTGCCCCCTTTAAACAATCTTTATGGGTTTGTCTTTTAAAATAGGTTTTTGCTGTTTAATATGCCTAATGGTTTTATTTGTTGCTCTGCCTCAGTTTTGGGGTGGTTTTATTGTTATCGCTTCTCGGCCTATTAGCCAAAATGATGCGAAAACACTATTATATTTTCTGTTAACTGCTGTTCTCTACCTTGAAAAGCAGTGTATTGAAAAGCAGACTATGCATCTTCCAAATAAATAATTAATAGGTAATTGTATAATGCTGAACCTCATTCATTGCAAGCAGGACCTGTATCCAATGTCTCCCCAACCTCCCTGATTTTTCGTTGGCAACAACCTAGGCTCATCCTTACAAGTCAGGAATTAAAAGAAAACAGAAGTCACAGAGGGGGACATAATGTCTGCGATACCTAGAATTAATACAATAGCCAGCCACATAAACGGATGAGTTGAAAAGGTTTAAAATATTTGTTACTCACACACACACACACACACACACACAAGTTCTTGGGTCAATGGACTTGTAAGTCATGACTAATCTACACCAATTATTTCAAAGGATCTGCTCTAAGTAAGTCAGCACAATCCTAACCATGTTTACAACACAATCCTAACCATGTTTACAACACAATCCTAACCATGTTTACTCTGAAGAAAATCCTAAATGAAATGGGGCCTAAATTAATAGGGGCTGGATTGAAGCCTTATTCTAAAGTAAATATGTACAGAATGAATTCTTACTTGGATGCAATAACCGCTCTACCCATTGCACCAAAATAAACAAGCATGTAGCCTTATTTTGCAGGGAAATGCTGTTGGCTCATTTAGTTGTATGATACATGCAGCTGGAAACATTACATATAACACTTTGGGTGTAGATGCAAAACACCTGATGGCATATATATCTTAAAGCAGCCTAAACTTCCTTCCATTGAAATCTATGTTAACGATGGCTACAAAAGTTGGTTTTAAATTAAAGCCATTTTTCTCATTAAAAAAAAACACGGTAATTTTATTTAGTCCTTTCAGTACCCCATAGAAAAGGCAATACAAACGTGCCACTTGTCTTTGGGATCTTGTTCCAAGTTGATAGGTAGATCATACCTTGTAGAATATAGTAAGCCTATTGGGTCAATAGATATGCAACTCCACATTCCAGAGGGATTTCCTACAACACTATTCTGGTTACAGAGATATAATGCTTGTAGGGTTTTTTTGAAAACGCCTTTACCAGTAGCAATGGTTGCTGGCCAGATGTCTCTACACAGCCTGCAGTCGCAAAGCATTCATTCCAACGATAGTGCAAATTATCCAACCACAAACTAGATTGCAGGGATTTTAATAACACAAGGAACAAGATTGCTGCTTTTATTGACAGCTCACCAAGCTATTTTTCCCCCTAGCAGAAAACCTGAGTATGCCTGTGCATTAAGAACCCTGTTGAATCAGACCAAATGTGCATCATCAAAGCCTAGCACCCTGCTACCCAAACTGGGCAACTAGGCAAGGCAGGCGCACAACAGCCTTCTCTAGCTGTTGCCCCCCAGGAACTGGCATTCAGTGGCACACTCCTTCTGTGAGCATGGAAGTTCCATTTAGCCACCATGGCAAGATCTATGTTGCAGACCTATTCTTCATGGATGTAGCTATTCTTCCCCTCCCTCCACGCACACACACACACCCTTTTCCAAGTCTTATTTAATATGGGATCTTAAATGTCAATTTATATTTAAAAGTTAATTAACTAAATCTGCTTTAGATGTTGAACAGCCCATAAGCTGATGCTTTGCAACCACAAACATACACAGCTACAACTAAAAGTTCATGCTAGTTTCAAAAAATAAATAAAAATGGAAGCTTTGTTTATTTGGCTGTCAATTTACAAAAACACAAAAGTATTTGCCTTCCCCTCAGTTGTGTATGTGTGTCCTGACCTGCCTTGTCCTCACAAAACAGCTCCTCTCTGATATTACTTTCCCTGGAAACTGAAGGCTTGCGATGCACGGCTTGTAATTTGAGTCATCGCCCCCCCCTCCTCCCGTCCACCCATTAGGCAGCAAATGATGTGTCACGCCGGCAGTTTCTCCGCGCCTCTCTGCAAAACAATTCCGAGCACAGTTCTCCCCAACTCTAGGTCACCTTCTTCCATCCACAGTATTTTCTTGCAAAGTAACAGCAGCAGCAGGAACAGCAACAGCAACAACAACAACAACAACAATAATAATAATTAAAAACGTGTTTTAGGCAAATGCCCCTATCAGGACAGCACAAGCAGTTCTTAGGGGGAAGCGAGAAGCTCACGTTTCACGTTTGCAAGGGCTCTTTCCTTGCAAGGAGGCAAATGCTCCTGCAAAGGAGAAACGGGAAGGGGGGGAGGGGAGTGCTGCCTGCCGTGTGATTTTTATATTAGTACGCAAGAGTCCACCTAACCTCACCCGTGAGGTAACAAATGGATTGCTTTATTCGGGGCCGCAGCGAGAAAGACAAGAGGCGGGAGAGAAGCAGACAGACAAAGCTCATTAATCCGTTAACTTGGGTAATGCAAAAACCAAGAGAAAAAGCGGTTATCTACCGGAGTTAGATGCGAAGTATTAAGAAAAAAAGCATGCTCGTTTGGATAGGCCCCCACCTCTGCTCTGCTTTTGAGGCTGCTTCGCTTAGGTCTAACCAAGACATCTTTAAAGTCCAGTTTGAGATCGGCATCTACTCGGGGCATCTCGCCGGTTCTGCTCGGGTGCAGGAGGTGCGCTCCTTGCCTCAGGCTCTCGGGCTGCAGTTGCTTTGGCTTCTCTTTCCTCCTGCTGCTGCTGCGACGGCGGCGACTCGCTCGCTCGCTCTCTCTCTCTCTCTTTGTTTGTTTTGCTATGGTTAGGTTTGTTTTCGGTTTTTTGCCGGTCAGCCCGAGTTTGGGTCGGCCAGGACAGAAGCAACCGAAGCTTGTTTGTTTTGCAGGGCGAGTATTTATAGGGAGAGCCGAAGGCGCGCGAGACGGTGCCGGATCCCCATCGCTTCTTTATTAGGAACGGGCTGCTTTTGGAATGTGCACAGGCGGCGCGGGGCAGGTCAGGTGGCCTCGCCGCCCGGCTCCTTTCCCCCCTCTCGGTTCGCCGGCTGCTCCGTGGCTCTGTGGGTGCCTGCGCGCTGCTACAGCTATGCAGCTCCAAGGGGAGGCGAGCCGGAGACGCTGCAGCACTTCCAGGCGCCGGCAGCTGCAGGTTGCAGCTGCAGCACCATTAACGTGATCGATAAGGCCGGGGCCGGGGGAGAAGGTGGAGGGAGACGGGACTTTTCAGGCGAGGGAATCAGGCACCGGGGCAGAAGCGGAGTCGGCGAACGCAGCTCCGAATCGCAGGGGGAGGAGAATTAAGGGCAACCCAAGGGCAGAGGAAACAGCAGGCGGCCATGTGACCCTCCCCAAATCTTCTGCGTTTATGCACTTGTGCAAAGAGCAGGGGCTTCGTCCTCCCTTTCTCTTTTTTCCCCACCCGCCGCCTGCTCCAGTTTCTTGTGTGTTAGCTCCTCGGGGGATCCCTCACCCTAATTTCAGCATTCTTCATTTGCTGCTCTGCCAGTCAGTTATGAAACAGCTTTCTCCTCTCTCTCTCTCTCTCGTCATTGAAGAAATAGACCACAGTTGCAGGCAAAAATCAAAGGCATACTAGTTTCCCCACCCCAGTATTATCAATTGAGAACGTGAGGAACTTTACACTGACTTAATATACGGACTCTGTCACCACTCACCAAGCCTCATGGGCTGTGAGGGTTATTGAGGCCACATTCACTTAAAAACACTATGATAGCACTTTAAGCACTCATGGCTTACCCCAAGGAATTCTGGGGGCTGTAGTTCATTATAGATGCTGAGAGAGGCCCCTGTTGCGCTTACAGAGCTGCAACTCTCAAGAGTTGCTTTAAAGAGGTATTGATCGTTAAACCCATTTTTCTAAAAAATGTTTAGGGGTACTCTCATTTTCCTACTCATATTTAAATGTTGTTTAGTCGTGTCCAACTCTTCGTGACCCCATGGACCACTCATATTTAAATACTGCCCCTCAATGAGACCAAACTTAGATTCACAAAATGTTTAGGGGTATGCGTACCCTGTGTACCCCCAGAATCATAGAGTTCGAAGAGACCACAAGGGCCATCCAGTCCAGAAAAACCACTCAGAATTGACATTCTGTGAGGGGAATTAGGGATATCCTTCCAACTCCCAGCACCCTTAACAAACAGCTCTTACGACCGATCAAAATGGTATCATACGACCGATCAAAATGGTAACATTAATAACAAGGTTTATGAAAAGCGTGGTTTACCTAAAGCTAAGAGTTCCAGCAACTTGGGCCCCAAGAAACGATCTGGCAAAAGTGAATATCGGAAGGAAAACAGCAGGAAGGAACTTTTGAGTTAATGCTGTGTAAAAGCTTTAGTCAGACATGGTTTAACTACAACATAGGCAGCTTGGTGTGGTAGTTCCATACAACCAGGGCTTTTTTTTCTTCAGGGGGAACTTACAGGAACTCTGTTCCGGCACCTCTCAGGTGAGCACCATTGCCATTCTAAGAGAACAAGGGAGGTGTCCATGGTGAATTCTGGCACCTCTTTTTCCAGAAAAATAGCACTGCATACAATACATGCTCTGCTCCTAGGAAAAGGTGGTTATCTGATTAAGCAGAAATAGAAACTGCGTTCTTGGACCCACTATTGGTCTCATCTGCTCAATCTACCCGAGCCTGTCTTCTCATGCAGGGAAAGTCCCTAACTCACCAAGGGTTTGAAACCCATTGGATGGAAAGTGTGAGACATCCAACCTTTGGATGAACCAACTTTCAGCCATGCACTTTTGCTGACTTACACTGAGACATAAATAAGGTCACTGGGTTTTTCTAGGAAAGTATCAGAAAAAACAACAGTATTTTTTCTAATGTCATTGTCTCTTTTAACCCCTGAATGCCTCTGTGTACCCTAATACTTTACAGCACTTCAAAGTTCTAACTAATAAAGTCTACAAGAATTTCCTTCATTACCATCTGAAGAAGTATTTTTTTTTCCAAAGAAAGGTACCGTTATAATGTCCTGCCATCAATTCAGGAACAATATTCTGTCCTTCACACATTTCATAATATCCAATAGGTTTAATGTTTTTATGGCCATGGGGAGCCTATCTAGCCCTGTTACTGATGGGTGCTGACAGGCAAACACTTTTTCAGTAAATGGGCCATTGGTCTATGAGTTCTCCAGTTTTCTTCTGTTGTAGTACATTTAAATGGCCTTAACTAGCTCTTGGTTTATTTTATTGGTTTTTTCCATCTACTTCTTTTATATTTGCATGTTTTTAAATTGTATATCTTGATACTATATTAGTTGTATATTTTTATTATATTTGTACTGCTGCAAGCCACCCTGGCTGCTACCACAGAAAAGGGGGTATAAGTTTAAGAAATAAAAACAAATGAATATATGAATTGCTTACATCAATCTTTTTCTGCAACAAAAAAGCAAAGCGGTAACATAAAACTTTATATTCCCATCTCCAACTTCAAATTTATAGGGGGTGTTGCTTAACTTTCTTCCCAACCTGATTTGCATAAATGGCAAATAATTTACATAATATGCCAAATAGGTCACTTGGATATTGAGAACTGCAGTATGGCAACCCTAACAAGTTCATTGTACACTAAGAGCTAAATTCCAGAAGGATAATCTTCCAGAAATGTAAAGCTCAGGAGATTAATCCTAGGGGAAATTTTGTAGAAAGTTAGGGTTTTCCTTCCCACTACCGCTATAGCAATAAAACCTTTGTTGGTTGTAGTAATACTCAACCAGAAATCTAGAATAAACACAGTTTTTGAAAGGGGGTAAAAGCTAATCAGATTGATTATATTCTCTGCAGCCAAAGATGGAGAAGCTCTATACACTCAGCAAAAACAAGACATGGAGCTGACTGTGGCTCAGATCATCAGCTTCTTATAGCAAAATTCCAGCTTAAACTGAAGAAAGTAGGAAAAACCACTGGGCCAGTAAGATTCAATCTAAATCAAATTCCTTATGAATACACAGTTGAAGTGAAGAACAGGTTCAAGGATTTAGATTTGATGGATAGAGTACCTGAAGAACTGTGGATGGAGGCTCGTAACATTATACAGGAGACAGCAACGAAAACCATCCCAATGAAAAAGAAATGCAAGAAAGCAAAGTGGCTGACCAATGAGGCCTTACAAATAGCGGGGGAGAGAAGACAAGCAAAATGCGAAGGAGATCGTGAAAGATACAGGAAATTGAATGCAGATTTCCAAAGAATAGCAAGGAGAGACAAGAGGGCCTTTCTAAACGAGCAATGCAAAGAAATAGAGGAAAATAACAGAATGGGAAAAACCAGAGATTTATTCAAGAAAATTGGAGATATGAAAGGAACATTTCGTACAAAGATTAACACAATTAAGGACAAAAGTGGAAAGGACCTAACAGAAGCAGAAGACATCAAGAAGAGGTGGCAAGAATACACAGAGGAATTATACCAGAAAGATATGGAGGTCTCATACACCCCAGGAAATGTGGTTGCTGACCTTGAGCCAGACATCCTGGAGAGTGAAGTCAAATGGGCCTTAGAAAGCCTTGCTAACAACAAGGCCAGTGGAAGTGATGATATTCCAGCTGAACTATTTAAAATTTTAAAAGAGGATGCTGTTAAGGTGCTGCACTCAATATGCCAGCAAGTTTGGAAAACTCAGCAGTGGCCAGAGGATTGGAGAAGATCAGTCTACATCCCAATCCCAAAGAAGGGCAGTGCCAAAGAATGCTCCAACTACCGCACAATTGCACTCATTTCACACGCTAGCAAGGTTATGCTTAAAATTCTACAAGGCAGGCTTAAGCAGTATGTGGACCGAGAACTCCCAGAAGTGCAAGCTGGATTTCGAAGGGGCAGAGGAACCAGAGACCAAATTGCAAACATGCGCTGGATTATGGAGAAAGCCAGAGAGTTCCAGAAAAACATCTACTTCTGCTTCATTGATTATGCAAAAGCATTTGACTGTGTCGACCACAGCAAACTATGGCAAGTTCTTAAAGAAATGGGAGTGCCGGATCACCTCATTTGCCTCCTGAGAAATCTCTATGTGGGACAAGAAGCTACAGTTAGAACTGGATATGGAACAACTGATTGGTTCAAAATTGGGAAAGGAGTACGACAAGGCTGTATATTGTCTCCCTGCTTATTTAACTTATATGCAGAATACATCATGCGAAAGGCTGGACTGGATAAATCCCCAACCGGAATTAAGATTGCCGGAAAAAATATCAACAACCTCAGATATGCTGATGATACTACCTTGATGGCAGAAAGTGAGGAAGAATTGAAGAACCTTTTAATGAGGGTGAAAGAAGAGAGCGCAAAATATGGTCTGAAGCTCAACATCAAAAAAACTAAGATCATGGCCACTGGTCCCATCACCTCCTGGCAAATAGAAGGGGAAGAGATGGAGGCAGTGAGAGATTTCACTTTCTTGGGTTCCATGATCACTGCAGATGGTGACAGCAGTCACGAAATCAGAAGACGCCTGCTTCTTGGGAGAAAAGCAATGACAAACCTAGACAGCATCTTAAAAAGCAAAGACATCACCTTGCCGACAAAGGTCCGTATAGTTAAAGCTATGGTTTTCCCAGTAGTAATGTACGGAAGTGAGAGCTGGACCATAAAGAAGGCTGATCGCCGTAGAATTGATGCTTTTGAATTATGGTGCTGGAGGAGACTCTTGAGAGTCCCGTGGACTGCAAGAAGATCAAACCTATCCATTCTCAAAGAAATCAGCCCTGAGTACTCACTAGAAGGACAGATCCTGAAGTTGAGGCTCCAGTACTTTGGCCACCTCATGAGAAGAGAAGACTCCCTAGAAAAGACCCTGATGTTGGGAAAGATGGAGGGCACAAGGAGAAGGGGACGACAGAGGATGAGATGGTTGGACAGTGTTCTTGAAGCTACTAACATGAGTTTGGCCAAACTGCGAGAGGCAGTGAAGGATAGGCGTGCCTGGCGTACTGTGGTCCATGGGGTCACGAAGAGTCGGACACGACTGAACGACTGAACAACAAAAGCTAATAAATAGTTGTACATCAAAAAGGTCCACTGTCCAGACCTACATAAAGGAAAAGTCACTTGTGAGAGCTGAGAACAGGGCAAGGTGGCCAAAAAAGTCCTCCCCCCGCCGCCACTTTGATCTTACGTAACTCAATTTTCCTAGTAAACAAATCTAATAAATGGATGCAGTGCAAAACAAAGGTCAGATAAGAAGCAGGGGGATAGTCTACTCACATGCCTCTCATTGCTACTTTTCCATTTTCTGCAAACTTGCATTATGCATTTTTTTTGAAAAAAGGATAAAAGAGGCCAGAATGTGATGCCTTTTGTTTCCTTCAAAGACAGTGTAGTTACTTTCCATCATGGAAAATGGGAAAACTCCTAGCTGAGAAGCAGAGCAATATTCCCCTTTGCAGACATAGAGAGCTGAAGATAAATGATAAGCCGTTGATTTTCTGTAGTCATGCCCTGTACTGGCATTATCTCTCCCTTCCTTACAGTATTTAGGCACAACCCTATTTTGTCAGCAACTTGTGGCATTGTCCTGATAACTTGAGCACCTTATTTTTAGTTAAACTTTTTGAACTATCCATTATGCTTTAATTATGAGGTGTTCCCCCCCACATTTTAAATACTTTATTGAAATTCATAGGTAACATACACAATATACCAAGATGAAAACAATCGTGTACTAATAATCTTATATATGTTTACAAAAATTAAATTTAAATTAAATTTATGTAATCTCTTTTTTCCTATCTTTTACTAACATAGAATAGACTTCCTATCATTTCCCGGTGCATATAACCTTTCTGGTGATTAATGTACTTAGCATTATTACCTTACTCTTTCTGTATTTTCTAATACTTTCTTACAACAATTCGTACCTTTTTGCTTGTTTCTTAACAGCACGTTTAGACATGGGTCATTCAAATGCTGCCATAGATATTGTACCGCTGTTATTATTCTGTAAATATCTCTTATACTTATCCCATTTTTTAATAAATGATTGTCTTGTATTACCTCTTAGTCTGTTAGTCAATTGTGCCATTTCCGCATATTCCAATAAATTACACTGCCAGTCTGATAAGGTTGGAACTTTTCCTCCTTTCCAATTCATTGCAATCAGTATTCAGGCTGCAGCCATGTTGCATATAGAAAAAATTCTCTTAGATTTTTTGGAATGTCTCTACCTAAAATTCCAAGCAGAAAAGCTTCTGACTTTTTTTAAAAAAAGTTAAAGGGTTTTTTTCAGCTCATCATAAATGAGATTAATTTTTACTAATTATGAGTTTTACAGAGTTGAAGATGAAGAATCCTGACGCAATCTAATGTCTAGCTGCCTTTATTTTTATTCAATCTTACAGCACTGTTCTTGTGAACAACAATTTTACTGTATCTTCCACAAGTTTATGTGCTGTGGATTATATCCAACTATGCTCTATTCAGAATAAACCCATTGAAATTAATTGGCATGTTTAACCATGACCTTTAATTTTTATGTATCTACTTTCAGGGGAACTTTATTGGATAATGCTATATTTTTAACCATTTTATATTATTTCAACTTTTTGTTTTTGTAGGAAAATGACCCTTTTACCTAATCAATTTAACGCAGAAGAAGAATGAACAACAACAACATCTGGAGGTAGAAGAAGCTTAGAAGTACCCAATTCACAATAGCATCCCTTAGGAATGATGGTGTAAATGTTTCGGGTTCCCTAAGTGGGTATAGAGTAGAATTTGTCAGCATCACAGAGAACCAAGTAACAGCTGTCTGATGAGACAAACAGTTTTCTTTTTGGGGGGGAGGGGGGGAAATAACATCAAAAGGACATTTGGAAAGGGACACTATGTACATTATATTTATATACTAATGCCAGTAGCCCCAAGGCCAAGATGACGGAACTGGAATGTGGAACACTAAAAGAGAGCACAGATTAAGAGAACAGTCCTATGCACAAGAAACCAGCATAAAGCAAGCTGGTGTAAAATTACACCAGATCCAAACTCCAGAACGTGTCATCTGCCCAACTCCTTGACATGGAAACCACCTACCAAGAGCACCTCCACCTTGTTGGGATTTAGTTTCAGTTTACTGGCCCTCATTTAGTCTGTTACTGCCTCCAAAAACCAGTACAGCATTCGCACAGCACAAATGGAATGGAAAGATAGAGCTGGGTCATGGGTGTCGATGAAACTGTGCTCCAAAACCCCTGGTGACACCTCCCAGCAGATTCATATCGTACATATATTATTTTCTAGAGTGCTGTGTGCCTTCACAATGGAATTCCAGGTGACTGGGTGTCCACTGTCTTTCTCCGTTTCACTCAGAATAGGGGGAATGTGAAAGACAAAGGGTTAGAAAGGATGGACATTGGACAGAGATACATCAAGGCTATGGACAGCTGCTAGTCATTATGGCTATTTTCTGCCTCCACTGTCGGAGACACTACGCTTCTGAATACCAGTTGCTGGAAATTGCAGGTGGGCAGAGTACCGTTGCGCTCATGTGCAGCTTGCCACAGGCTGTGAATGGGCCATTGGCTGGATCAGCAGGCTCATCTTACGTTCTTGCTGAAAAGAAAAACGATAGGAAACTGTACAAAAAAGTAACCTCTGGAATTTAATAGATCTGCTGATTACTGTAAATTAGATTCTGTTTTTAGTAGCAGTGTAATCCTCACTGTGAGGAAAATATGTGTTACTGCTTATTACTTGAAATGCAATTTGTCGCCTCATAGCAATTAAAAAATGTCAGTGCCTCTGGCTGTTAACCAGAAGATTGGTGGTTTGTGCCTGCCCAGGGATGGTTGTGGGCAGCATTCCTGCACTGCAGGGGGTTGGACTAGATGACCCTCGGGATCCCTTCCAACTCTTCAATTCTATGATTCTGTGATTCACTACAGCCCTGTATAGTACTTGGTTTTACAGGCTAAGGTTTGAGTGATCAACAAAATATTCCTCTACATGCCCAATAGCACCATCTGCTGGCATGACGCATGACAAATGAAATTACCATTAATTAAGAAGTAATTATGTGTGAGCAAATGGATTCCATGCCATAAATTTGGCTCTATCTGCTGATATTCCATAGATACATTTATCTATTTCCATATCTAAATCTAAGAGGGCCCTTTAGCTGCAGTAGTAGAGCAACACTGATTGTGCCCATTATTGGAGCAATCCAGGGAGTGATTGTTTCGATTACATGGGTAGTACTGTTAAATGGATGAGTATGATACAAATTATAGCTTTTGAGCTCCTTCTTGTATCGTGGTTCCTGATGTTCAAGGTGTGACAGAAGGTGCTTAAGGCTGCGATCCTAAGCCCACTTACCTGGGAGTAAGTCCCATTGAATTTAGCATGATTTCCGAGTGATTGTAGCAAGGATTGTGCTGTTAGTGGAATTTGGGGTATGTTTAAAATTTCAGTTTTACCATCATATTTTTGTGACATTGGTAAGAATTTTTCTTATGCTGCAGCGGAGGCATGCTAAAACTTAAGTAGAAATAATGATCCACAGTAACAGAGAGCTCTGTTGGAATTATCTGTACTAAAATGTCAATACAATGCTCCCTATGCATTGTTAGTGATTTTATTTGACTGTATCAGCTAAGAATGGGATTTAAACTCTTAAATGGGCTTTGGGTACCAGGAAGGCGCTCTGTTTCCTGGGCTATCCGTAGGATGCAATGTTAGTTATACCACCACTGTTTCTGCAACTCAATATTTTCAGTCTCTTAGACAATTAATGGGTTCAATAAACAAACTTATGTGCCTGCCTGTTATTGATTTTGTGGTAGCAACATGGTTACAAGCACTGCCATCAGTTTTAAAAGCACAATTAATGGACTTTAAAAGGTGTACTCGTACTTCTTAAAATTTTATTGCATATACTGTAGGTCCCTATGCTTTACGTCATTGTAACAATGTGCTATACCTTATCTCGGGGATAACCAATGTGGTGCCCTCCAGATGTTGCCCTACAACTCCCATCACTCCTGACCATTGGCCATGTTGACTAGGGCAGGTGGGAATTGTGGTGCGACATCTGGAGAGCACAAAATTGACAACCCATTTTATTTTATCAAAGAGAACAAGAGTAGCCAACATGGTGCACTCTTGACATTATGGACTGTGATCAATGGTGGCGATGATGGAAGTTGTAATGCATAACACCTGGAGGAGACCACACTGGCCATCCCTAAGAGAGACACTAGAAAATATAGCTTGTGGTTCTTTTTTCCAGGTAAAGTGATTATTTTAAGAACAGACTACACCCCTGCTCCTTCTATTTCTGGATCCAAGCCTTATCTGTTCTAAAGCAATGCTTTTCTAATGTTAAACCATCTTCCTATCTCACTCCACAGGTGGCTACATTTAAGGAAATCCGATGTAACATTTGAAAACCACACACAGAAAGGGCTTTGGGACAGTGAGGGATGAGAAGGGTGATTCATGTGCTTTTCTCGGGACACACAGTAATAATAAGATCTGCTTTAATCTCGGGTACCACAGATTAATTTGTCAAAAATCTCCGTAATAAAACAAGCCTTTGCTCCAGGCAGAGTTATTATCACTGCTACATTAGTTCGACTTTATAATGAAAACCGCTGTGCTCAGTGCAACTGACTCTTGTACCTTCTACTCATAATTGTCAGCTGCCTCTGCTAATATTTTATTCCCACTATCTGAATAAATTCTTTTTGCACAATGTTAGGGAGCTTTTACTGAGAAATTAGGTGCGTTGTTGATGACAATTCCACATATTTTTTTGTTATGGTGTGATGAGCAGGTAGACATGATTTAGGGAGAAAATAGCATTGCAGGCCACGTTGGGCCACCTGTTGGGTTAGTTAAGATTGGCTTGTGGGCTGGAGGTTCCCCACCCTTGCTCTGAATAGACCATGAGCTGTAAACCAAAGTTTGTTCTTTGTTGGTACTTCTTGTGCTTGTTTGGAGGAGACAAAACATGAACCTGGATTCAGATGGCTTGCTAAGCAAAATCATGGTTTAGCCCTGAATAGCAGAACCCACACAAAGCCATATTTTGGTTTAGTGACACATGCAAACAGAGCCAGGGTTATGTGTGCAGCTATATTACTCTTGTTACCCCTGGAGGTGAATCCCTGCAAACATGGCTAATAGTGTAATGAAGATGTGCAGATGGTTGCCCATATAACCACAAAATGTATGTGTATTCATTCTGACCAGATAAGTTACCGTTTCAATCACTTAACACAGGTTTTACAACATTACAGGAACTGTAAAGCAGGTAAGATAGGTAATGGCTTCACAGACACAGAGGGCCATAGCTCACTGGTACAACCAAAGCTTGCAAGCCAAAGGTTCCAAGTTCAATCTGGTGTATTCCATGTAGGGCTGGAAAAGACTCTTCCTCAAATCCTAGAGAGCATCTGCCAGTCAGAGTTGACAATATTGAGCTAGGTGGAACAATGGACTGACAGTTTCTTACTTCCTTGTCTTCTGCTGCTTTGGAGGTTGGATGCCGTTATAAATGATAGAGAAGAGTAATTTCTATCAAATATTCATTAGCTGTACAATTTATTTGGATTCATGAATAAACCCCTCCTGTTATGTTTCAGTTTTAGTTACTTGTTTTTGCATTGACTTTAAATGAAATATTTTATTAGTTGTGCTAAAGTCTGTAATAAACCGTCCGTAATATTTATTTTGAAAGCTCTTTTCAATGGAAATAATGTAGGTATCTTGCACCAAGTCAATAAATACATACATAGCAACATAGAAGGGCAGCTGTATTGACTATTTTAGAGCAAGGCAGCTTACACTGAAAATGCTGAATTAGATAAATAATGTAATAAAAACAGCATCAGATAAAATATGTACAGCAATACCATAAACCCTTGATATAAATTATACTACCGGTACTTTTTCATCTGTTTCCTGCTTGGCAGGGGGTTGGACTGGATGGCCCTTGTGGTCTCTTCCAACTCTATGATTCTATGATCTGGGCAGGTATTCATGGACTGGGTTTAGACTGCCCCAAGAGGTTTTTCTATATTATTTGCATTTTCCCTATAGAATGTATTTTACCTGCTTAAGTGCTTAGGAAATTGTGGGATATAAATGCTGATAAACAGGTGAAACTCGAAAAATTAGAATATCGTGGAAAAGTCGATTTATGTAAGCAATTGTTTTCATTAACTACTGGAGTTTAATATATGAGATAGACTCATGACATGCAAAAGCGAGATATGTCAAGCCTTTGTTTGTTATAATTGTGATGATTATGGCGTACAGCTGATGAGAACCCCAAAGTTGAAATTGTTTATTTGGGGTTCTCATCAGCTGTACACCATAACCATTACAATTATAACAAATAAAGGCTTGACATATCTCGCTTTGCATGTCATGAGTCTTATCTCATATATTAGTTTCACCTTTTAAGTTGAATTACTGAAAGAAATGAACCTTTCCACGATATTCTAATTTTTCCAAGTTTCACCTGTATGTCACAGCTGTTTTACCATTCTGTCATCCTTTTACAGGAATTACAGAGAATTTGAGTACTTCAATAAATGAGCCAGCAGAGGGCAGATTTACATCTGCTATTGAATTGAGCATGCACTGAGCAGGCTGGCTTTTAAGAAAGTAGAATTATTACTGCTCAACATTAAACTATGCCCATCTGAAGATTACATATATTACTGTGTGTTTCTCAATTGAAATATTTGCTTTTAATTGCCAAATAAGTATAGTACAGCTGCTTGTTTCTTTGTTTAAATGATAATTTCCCATCTTTTTAACACATAGAAACATATTTCCACAAAATATGCCCCTACATTATTTGGAGTTAATTTGCCTAATCCTGCCCTCCCCATCTTAATATATTCAGTTCTGTAGTATTCAATGAATTGCCCTGTGGTATAGATTAATGAAATTGCCCTAATATTTTAAATAGTTCTTCAAATGCGGTAGTACATTTTAACTTACCTGATTAAAATTTGCCTTTAAAGGGACTTAATTTTGTATTGTTTGAAACAAAAGAGTCTTGTGAGCAAATTGATGATAGAGTTCAATTTTTTCAGCAATTGCCTTTAAACTTTGCAATCTTCTTCCAGTTCTGTCATGACTGTTATTTTCACTGAGGAACCCTCAGATTACCCAGAACAACTGTTTGAAAATTGTTGGAGTGTGGGAAAATTCTACAGTTGTAACACTGAAGATACAAATCAACCCAACTTAAGAAAATTAAAGTGAGGGGAGGGAAACAATTAAGCTGTACAATTAGATTCTGGATGTCTATTGTGATAAGTTAAAAAAACCCATATTCTACCTTGGATCAAAAGGGTGTCTTAGTGTGTGAAATATTTTAGAAGGGGCTTGGAGAACTGGATACAGATATTGTACTAAGAAAGGTGGAAGCCTTGTATATTTTCTGTCAAGCACACACAGTTTATTCAGAAAGATATCTCCTTGACAGGCTATCTGCATACGACGGTTCCCAAGAAATGTACAAGCTGGCAAGGATACCGCATGACATTTGAGAAGTGTAAAGCACAAAAGAACAACAAACAACAGAAGCTTGAAACTGATCTAGAGAAAAATATTCAAAACCTGTCTGAATGCAGCAGGCTACTCCTAAGTACCAGCCTTGATACCAGATGCTAGAAAGGTAAAGGACCATTCATAACATGCCAGAGCTGGTAAATAAACCCTTAGTAATGAGGCTTGTGGAGAGGGTCCAATACACAACACAATAATCTGAAGTGCTCCAGTGAAAAAAAGGCTTGAAATAAGGCTGAATGATCTTGAGAACAAGAGCGACAGAATGTCTCCAATGAGCCAAAAAAGTACAGTTTCCCTTTCAGGCGTAGTGCAATAGAGCAGCTCCAAGAATGGAAAACAAAATGGACAGTGGGGGAGGAGGGGAAGAGGGAAAAAATTCTCTGTTGTTATCTTCAAAATGAAACCAGTGATTTCATAAGCTTTGTGTCCACCCATCCTGCAAGCAGTTCAAAAGCCTTGAATCAAATAGCTGTGGCACACACCAGTGTTTTAAATCTGGGTGGGGGCAACATGCGACCCTCCATATGTTGCTGGACCAGTAACCCCAGGCAACCAAGATGGGAGTTGTAGTCCAGCAACATTTGAAGGGCCACAGATTCCCCAGTGCTGTTTTATATTTATAATCATGGTTTGCTCTTACACCCTCCCCCTCCCCCCAAAAAGCTTTTGGTGTATAAGAAGTAAAGTTTACAAGCAATTCTAACAAACAACTGAATGAAATAATTTAATTTCTAGTTCCAGTGTGACTTGGAAATAATCATGTTGCAATGATACAAGGGAAATTTTAGGTTGTTTTCATTCTAGTTTTTACACTTGTTTTTTTATGTTGCTTTGAGTTCACCTTTCTGGGGCAAAAAAGACTCATAATTAACATCATGCCCATATAGACCAGATTTTTAGAGTCTGGTCAATTTATGCTGCAATCCTGTACCCACTTACCTGCAAGCAGTGCTTTTTTCTGGGGGTACGTAGGGGTACGCTTACCCCTAAACATTTTGTGAATCTAAGGGGATAAGAAACTTAAAAAAAAAAATACAAAATTTATTTTCTTCTCTAGCACGGTGAATCGTCACGTCAGATCCGTTGCTACCCCCGATGGCATCCTCATTTGCTGTCATTGTGTTTCCTGAGTCTCAGACAGAAGCGAGCGTTTAAAGTAGGAGTGGGAATCTAGCACAGTGATTGGTCAGTATCGTTGTTACCACCTCTGATGGCGGCTTCCTTTCCTTTCCCAGAAAGGAACCAGGAAGATGTTAGTGCGCACAACCTCATGCCAATGTGGAAGTTACTGTGCGCTGTCAGCTATGTAATATGAGGTAATGCATGTTCTTTGTACTGTATTTATTTTTCCTGATTTGAACTATAAAATGGTGATTTTCTTGAGTCAAAATGAAAGTACCCCTAAACATTTTTTTAAAAGAAAAAAAGCAATGCCTGCTAGTAAACCTCATTGAACTCTGTGGGACTTATACCTGATATTATTTCCTTGGGTGCTCTGGGTGCTCTTGTATACAGGAAGCTTATGCAGGGGCTACATTTGGGGATAGTTGTAAAGCCAAAATTGCATATAGTCAGAATAAGCCATTGGAACACCCCTACGTGACCATCCCTACCTTCTGGAGCATGGCAGAGAGATTTTAAGCATCAGCTTACCCTCCTGTGAGATTGTAGCCCCAATGTCTCCCTGTTTCTTCCTGCTTCCTGCTTCTTACTTTATGCTTTTCATTGAAAATATAAGACATTTGTTTCTTTCCTCATATAAGCAGCTTAAATGCTTTGCAAAACGATTCTAATATTGCCAGGTGTCGAAAGAGCAAGAAGACCAACTAGTCTGAAGCCCTGGCAGCTTGCTAATTATTTCTGCACTCCCAATTAGTGAAAAGAAGACACATTTCTGTCTTTTTGCACCCATCATGGGCCTCTAGCTTCACCTTATTAGGTTAGTAAAGCGTGACAAGAGCTCTCTGGCCTTCAGTAGAAGACCGGGGGGGGGCTGGCAACAAAGCCAGGAGAACAATAAGTTTATTAGACTCATACATTCTTCATGTAGCAAGATAATACTGGCAGGGAAATATGCAACATTTCGCAGGGGGCAGAAGAACGGTAGATTTATAGCTTTGTTTTAAAACTATGTGTTGTTACGATATAGTATAGTATAGTACAGTACATAGGAGCATCTTTTGAGCATGCGTAGAGATAGCCAATTATGATGGTTTAAGCATCTGTCATAATTGTGCAAATATTATAAAAGCTTTGTGAACCCTTTGTTTCAGGGGTCCCAGCTTTTCAGAGATATTCACTGGGGTCTCTAGATTTATGCTGCAGCAATAAATATGAACTCTTTCCGCGCGTTGAGTTTGTCTTCTTTTGGCTGAAGGGTCAACGTTTTCATTCCACACTCCTTTGTAGGGTCACGAGATCTTGTGAGAACCCACTAAGTAAGGCAGAGAGCTTAAAAACTCTTTTTGCGCAGGATTTTGTGTGTGTTTAATTTGTGCAATTTCTACTGGTGAGCC
Source organism: Lacerta agilis (assembly GCF_009819535.1). Taxonomy (NCBI): domain Eukaryota; kingdom Metazoa; phylum Chordata; class Lepidosauria; order Squamata; family Lacertidae; genus Lacerta; species Lacerta agilis. The sequence goes on from NC_046318.1 coordinate 27,175,264, forward strand.
ATCAATCAAGTAAAGTTAAGAATCACACAACTTAAATGTGCATAAGTTGTGAGTTACCTGTACCTTCTCCCTTAATCTGGCCTTGCCCTGATGTGTGGTGAATTCTGTCTGCATCTTGGGTTCTACTTAACCCCACCATTGCAAATACTACTCCTGTTGATGGGTAGAGGTGTTCCTTTACTGTAGACTGCTCCCCCCACCCTTTCATTTGCTGTTGGCTTTTAACAAACCTGTTCTTTTACTGCTTCTTTCAAAGCATGTCAGCAGTTCTTTGGCCCTTCTCACCAGGGAAGCGGTTGTGCCTTTCATTGATTGTTCTTTGTATTAAAATTAAAAAGGCAGTTCTCAAATCTCCCAGCTAGTTCCACTTTCTCTCCATTTACATATAATTATATTTTCCAGAGAGTAATATGTTAGCCGGTTGCAGCAAATGCAATGGGTCTTGTGGCATCTGAAAGACTCAGAAATTACAGCAAAAGCTTTCAGGGACTACTTTCCTTTTCAACAGATGCACCCTGTGTTATCCTGAATTCCAGCTGTTGTATGCATATGTAAGCAGAGGGTGGGGTGTCAGAGGGTAATTAAATGTAGAAAGTACAGAAAATGATAATTAAGAACAGTGGGTGTTCACAAAAAAAGTTGTTGGTGGATAACACAGACATTCTGGCAATAGCACACCAATTAACAGGCCCATGTAAGCGGTGGCTGACTCCATTTTGAAACCTTTTACAATGACTTGAAATAAAGTTGTCCGACCCAGAATTCCATTTTTGCCAGCAGCACACAAAAGCATTTACCTACAGAGACTGGTGTGTTTCTACTTTCAAGGTCCTTTTGCCTGATTTAGAGGTATTTTCTTCCTCTTTTATTTAAACGACACATGAATTCTGATTTCCTGTGAAGTAAAATTAATGTTATTTTTAAAAAATTATAATGCAGAACCTTCATTTTGGAAATTCTCTACCTACTCTTGTATGAAAACTAATGCTACCTAGTAGCATGGCCAGATAACATTGGGCTTATTATGTCAGAAGGGAATGTAAGGCATCTCTGTGGCCCTAAAAATACCTGCAGTGTACTAAAGTGCAAAAACAAACCAACCCACAACATTTTCTATGGTTACCAGACATCCCCGTTCCCTGGGGACAGTCCCCGGATTTACAAATGTGTCCCCAGACAAAATCCGTCCCCGGAATGTCCCTGGATTTAATTTAATCTCCCCGGATTTATATTTTAAGTGTTGTAGATTTATTAGTAGGGAATGAATGTTGCATGATGGGTTCAACGGCACAATACACATTATATGGGGACTTCTGGTGAGGCAAAATGGCGGGCGCCAGGGCAGCGAACAGCTCCTGAAGCCAGCTAGAGCCAACTGCGCTACCAGGCTGGCTCTGGGCTGCTGAGACTGCCGCTGCTGCCGTCACTGCCAAGGGGGAACCGGGGACACCCGGCGTGTCAACTGGGATAACCGCTGACACACACACGCCAACCCAAACTGAGCTGGGAGCGAGAATGCCCGGCCACCCAGCCGACTGTCTACCAGCACTCCGGGGCCAGGAAAACCCCGGAGCAGACACAGGGAGAAGGAGGAGAGGTGAAGGAGAAGGGAGAGAGAGAAAGAGGAAGGAGAAAAAAGAGGGGAGCCCCGACCTTGCCGTCACCGCCACTGAAAAGGAGAGGTACAAGGTACAAGTGCACCGGGAGGGCAAGGACACGTGGCCAAGCCCAGGCCCAGCCTGAGACTACTCCATGGTGGCTAGTACTCCAAGAGAGCAGGCTGGAGCCCAGAGGAAGGCCGCACAACAGAGGAGACCACAGAAGATATTAATTCTTTTTAAAATAAAAAATAACTTTTTAAAATAACTTTTTTCTTTTTTCAAAAAAAAAAAAAGTGTCCCGGATTCTTTGAAAAAAAATATCTGGTAACGTTATTTTACATGCAGGTAAGGGATTAGCTGCAGCAAGGTGCAGAGACTGGGGGCAAATCTTGCGCACTTCCTCTTTCCATGAGCAAGCATGACAAAAAATGAGGACATTTTCTTATTATCCTATATTGATTCCTGTTTCACATTTCATACATTTCCAAAAAGAGAGCAAAATACTATATCCTCCTTTCTTTTATGAACTAACATAGCTCTGTAAATTTGTTAATTTTCCTAGTAAGAGATGGGTGGGGGAGGTTTTTAATCCTGGTTTCATTTTTCAAACACATATAAAATACATAACAACTACACTACAGTCTTTCTGGCACCAGGTTATAAAATTGTTATTGGCCCAGAGAGTGTATGACCTCTGTTCTACTTCAATAGTTTTGTATTTTTGTTCCCTCTTGATCTTACTCTTGCTTGAGAAATATGTTGCTTTGTTATATTGTATTTTAAAGTTTGATTGGGCACTGCACTGGAATCCCCTGGACAAGGGGTGTCCTAGTTTTTTCTTTATAGTAAAAAATTAATTTAATTTAATGTCTTAAGCCATTGAAAGCTTTTAAAAAACTAACAGTAAGAGGAACAATGGCCATCGTTGAGTAAGGTTGCTAGGTAACAGTGACATGGCCTCCTTTGTGACATGGCCTCTTGCAGGATTACTTGCCGGAGGTCTTTGGTTAGAGCAGGTCTTTGAAAGGAGTTAGATATTGTGAATGTGGTAGTTTAGGAGTTATAGCATTAGTTGAAGAGTAATTTTATTTGTTAGAGAGTTGTTGCATTACTGAGAAAGGTAAAACGATACAAAAAATCATGACGTCTTTTAAACTGTAAATGGAATTTCTTAATGACTTCTGTATTCTGGTTCCGTCACAATTCATGAAGGTTCAGAATCAGATGAGAATCTCCTGTAATGGCTCTATTTATTCCCCCCCCCCAAAAAAAAACATCCTCAGGACCAGTTTAAACGCTTCAAATGATCTATGTTTAGGCAAGATCCTTTGGCAAGCTGTTCTCAGTGTGTCCAACTCCATACTACATTCTCCACAAGATGCCAATGACACCAAATTCATGTCAAGCCCATAGGTATCAGGTGCCCCAAGTTGAAAGCAGCGATATAGAGCATGAAGACATTACAACCTCGCTTTCTCCCAACTCCGTCCTAAACGGAAAAGCGTCAGAACGAGGTGTGTGTCATGGCAGGGCTTCTGCCACTTGAAGCAGCGGCCTCACTTGCCTCATGACTGGGCCTAATCTGTCTGCAGTCTCCCTTCCCCCTGCTGAAATTAGGGCTACATATGCACTATATGTTTAAAGTGTTACCATACAGTGTGTCCTCATCCAATCACCACCCCATGATTCCACCCCCTCCATTTGATTGGGATTCAAGGTTTCTGCGGGAGGTAGACACTTAACAGTTTCCCCACAGAAGCAGTAAATCTGGATTAAACAGGAATACAATATGCTCTGCCCCTGAACTTCAGCCCTTCATCAAGCAAAAGCCAACCAATAACAGTAAGAGATCACTGATCATGTAGCCTTTTTACATGGCTGACCATTTCCGTTAACCTTGGGGTTCGCGTTGCACCACGAGTTGAGAGAGAACAAGGGGTCAATAACGACTCCGAAGACATGAAGTAGAGAAAGAATTTATATATTCTGACTGCCTAGGACAGCAGAAGGCATCCGCGTGATAATTCACAGCGAAATACAACAGGCGAAAAGATACATACAGCTTTTATACCCTTCAGAATCCCTCTCCCCTCATTATGAATTCATGAGTTCATGCACATCACACCATTAGTAATATCAAAGCAAAAGGTCACTATGGCCTCGAGTTCCTGGTGCTTGCCTGTCTTCATGTGCCAGGCCACCTATTCAATGACTCATTTTGTCTCCTGGCCAGAACAGCCCTGAGTTCATTACTTGGGTGAAAGTTAAAGCTTCTCGCTATGGGTCAGTCTGCCCTTTGGCTAGCTCTTATAATTAAAGCTTTTTGCCTTTTTCTCTAATTGGTAGGATCACCCATCAAAGGATTACCCAATCTCCTTCACATCTCTGGCCAATTTCTGTACCTTCCTCGGGAAGGGGCACTCTTAGCTACAGCTTTCCATTGATTAATAATATGCCAGCAAACAAAGGTATGCACTAAGAACATGTTTCAGAAAAGGAACTTTGAGAAAAAGGAAAAAAAGGGGGAACTTACATCAATATAGAATCATAGAATAGAATCATAGGGTTGGAAGGGACCACAAGGGCCATCCAGTCCAACCCTCTGCCAAGCAGGAAACACCATCAAAGTATGCCTGACAAATGGCTGTCAAGCCTCTGCCACTGCCGAACAGCTCTAAAGCCAGCCATATGAATATTAATTAAAATCTTTCAGAAGGAGAACCTACCTGTATTCAGGGAGAAAGAGGGTCTCTTTCCTTTCTAAATAAGAAGACTTTCAGCCCAAAAATCCAGCTTAAAATCCATCTCTCTCTCTCTCCAGAGAGGCAACAGACTGTCTGCGCAGCCTTAGACAGGTGAATGCGCAGCTCTGAACAAAAAAAGGCAACTTTCTCTCAAAAGGGAAAGTAGCTTCTATGCCAGGACTAATTGGAATTCTATGCCAAGACTTCTTGGGTCAAGATGACCCTCTCACCAGGACTTCGGAGCCGTTTAATTGGAATGGGCTTTTCATGCCAGAAAGTTTAAAGCCAGCTTGGGTCAAGATGACCCTTTCATGCTATGCAGAATAAGGGGCTCTCTTAGGTGCTCACTCTATACACAGCATGTAGAATATTGATACAGAAGAAAAAAACTCCTATAGGCCTTACAAACTATAATATCAGAGTATTGATCTGAATTAAAAGACTAGACAATAAAACCAGAGAATTGAATTCTCTCCCTTCAATCAGAATCAAAAATCAAAAGCAGTTGTTGCTCTGCCACCAAAGACCTCGTGCAGCAACCATGTGATGAAAGGTTAGCAGCAACAGGGCCAATAGGCCTTTCAGAGTGGCATTCCACACATTATGGATGCCAATTTATTTTTTTTAAGTATGTGGCAATAAATAATTATGCTTTTCTTGGCACATTACACCGGTATTTTTTGAAAGTGCAGAGTACACACATCCCTGCTTGTTGTCAGCCATATTAAATTATTTTTTTCAAAGTCGCAGAAAGGGAAAGGTGTCTTTGCCCCTTCTGTCTCTTTGTCTCTCAAGATGTCAAGCTCATATGTTGCTCTTATAAACTCTGTGCTAGGAAGGTTTTAATGGCTGACAGTTTGAATAATAAGCTATCACTTCTCAACACGCTCTGATTAAACTTGGGCAAACAAGGCATTGCCTAGGAAAATCTACAAATCACCCTTGATGATTCATTTGGCCAAGCTGAATCACTTAAAACTGATTGCACCAATTGTGCTGTCAGGAAAAAAAAATCAATTAAAGAAACAAAATACCAGCCACAGCATCAAGAACAACAAATTGATTACCCTCCCAAAGTTTTGATTTGTTGCTGTCTGCTGAAGGCTGAAAAATAGACAGGTGAAATGCAGTCCTCTGGGACTGAAGTTGCTCTCTGACATAATTGGCATGAAAATGCCATTGTCAAAGGCTTTGATAAATGTTTTCAGTGGCAGAAGAACACTAAAGCAGATAAGTGTGCAGCATGGGTAAAACAATTGTGTCCTCATGGCAGCATCATTTATTGCCATTCTAGAAAGGTATCTGGTGTTGGTTTGGGGTATTTTGCTAAAACACTATACATACAAAAGAAACAATGGCGGTATAGTGGCTTGCAGTCACAAATGCAAAGAAGGATTTGTATTTCCATGTGTCCTGGGAATTTGTCTGTGTGGGAGATATCATCCAGGTTCCAAAGAAATTATGCAGGCATGCAACAGTGCCTCTATTTAATTTGGGGAAGGTTAGTACAGTTTGTGCTTTGCATGCAGAAAGCCTCAGGTTCAATCCCCCATATCTTGAGGTAAATCTTAGATTGCAGGGTTAGGAAAGAATCTCTGGTTCCTTCCAGGTAACCTATTTCTTGAACAGTCATCCTGATTTGTTTGCTGGGGGCATTATATGACAGCACATCAAGTACTTGTTGTTCTAATTGTTTAAACTGTTTAGAATTGCTTTTCACTGCTTTTTAACTTGTGTGCTTTTAAATTTGCGATTTTTGTTGCTGCTGTTTAAATTCCATAATTCCTTATGTCCCTTAAGATGTGCCTGGGAAGAGAGGAAATGGGAAGAGTCCAGAAATCATCACCCCATCCCAGCCCCCAAAAGTGGTCTGTTTGCTGCTTCCTGGGTGAGCCTCAGCCACCCAGACAGACGACACAAGTTGTGAGAGTGGATATTTTTAAACCGAGCATTGAAAGCCAGTAATAGTAAGACGGTTTCTAAAGCACTGAAACTGCCCATCTGGCCATTGCCCTCCTACATGACACTCAATTTGATGTTATATTACTTTTGCTAGCCAGCTTGCGTTTCTTGGTTGGAAAAGGGAGCTGATTTGGGTCCAATACTATGGAAGGGGGGCGGGGTAAGGCAGCAGACCTCTCCCCACTACTGCACCACAGCCTCAGTCCAAATTGAGAGTGGGGGAAGGTTGTGCAGCAACTTTTTAAGAAAGGGAGAAAAGTGGGAAGTTCTAACCACAGATCTCCTAAGCAACTTCTTATTTGGTCCTTTGTGTAAGACTTGCTTCACTGGGTCATTGTGAAAATCGATCAGATAAATGTATGCTGTTACTCAATATACAGTAGGTGGAACCGCATGTCATAAGAATGGCACTGCTACTTACCTTTTGACCAGACTTCCTAGAACTCCCTTATCCATCATATCATTTTCCATTTACCCTTCCTTCAGGCTCTTCTTTCTTAGCTCATGACACTGCACTCTTCCTTCCATCCCCTTTCCATTTCTACCAGGGGCAACACACCCTGTTTCGTAGCCCAATGTGAAATGGTAAGGTGCTATCCCGCCCCCACCAAAACTTCCCTTATCTAGGACATCTGCCACTGCCCATGAAGCAGCAACCACACTGGCATGTTCTGGTGAAATCTCAAGATCTCTAGTGAGGGTGGGAGGTGAACTTGGTTTGAGAGCAGATCAATAGGGAAAACAACAGCAAGAGAACCAAGAAGAAAGCTACAGAAAGTAGGTAACAGCAACAACAATTTATTATTTATATACCACCCACCTGACTGGGTTACCTCTCTCTGGAGATCATCGTGTGGAGAAGCATGATTTGCTTTTGAAGTGTTTAGGCTGTGTGTCTTCACCTATGCTCAGCCTGTATAACCACACAAATAAATTATACATTTATTAATGTAACTGAAGTCAAACACTACATAACGCCATAAGCCTCCAGTGACTTTCTTCCAAAGGAACCAATTCAGGTATTAAGTGCTACACTCCAGGAATGCCTCACTGTTTGGAGTAGGGCAAACATTGCATTATTGTTTCCTAGAAAACACTAGGAATGTCTGTGCATGAAATGCAGGGGCCAGGCTAGATATTTTGTGACCAGTCGTCAAGACAAGTTAGTTATCAGGTAGCGAGCTCTATAAAATCACAAGTAAACCTATAAAGCGTAACTGAGGTGAGCATATGATCACCTACAGGTCTCATAAAGTATAGCAGACTGACCTGTATTGAGTGGAGTAGGGCATTCATGAGTCTGACCAACATGAGTCTGACCAAACTGCGGGAGGCAGTGGAAGACAGTAGTGCCTGGCGTGCTCTGGTCCATGGGGTCACGAAGAGTTGGACACGACTGAACGACTAAACAACAACAGGGCATTCATTTAAATAATGCTGATTTCCACCCATATAGAATTTGTGGAGTTGGAAGTGACCACGAGGATCATCTCGTCCAACCCCCTGCAATGCAGGAATATTTTGGCCAGTGTGGGACTTGAACCCACAACCTTGAGATTGTGGTAGTCTCATGCTGTACCAACTGTCATAGGAAGTGGTGTAAACCTGTCTGGGCCTAGTTAATCTGTTAATAATTAATGGATTCTGCATTGTCCACAATCCCTATTAAACTGGCACATTAATCTTTAAATATGTTGGAAATATGTTGGATGAGATGGTTAGACAGTGTTCTCGAAGCTACTAACATGAGTTTGGCCAAACTGCGAGAGGCAGTGAAGGATAGGCGTGCCTGGCGTGCTCTGGTCCATGGGGTCACGAAGAGTCGGACACGACTGAACGACTGAACATGTTGGAAATGCTGGATACCATTTGAAGTTCCAAGGCTGGAAGATGGATTGGGGAATATTTTTTTTTCTCTTAGAAGATATGGCATGTCCTAAGAGGTAGCAAAATTTATAAATAAATAAAGCTGGGGACTGAGGTTGTAGGGTCATCTACAAAAAACAACAACACACCCAGGCCCGTCTTAGAGGGATCGGCCGCCCTGGCGCAGCGATCCCTCGGCGCCCCCAGCCTGCCGCCTCTCCGCCCACCTCCCTCCCGCGCTGGCCGCCCCTCGGGAGGGGGGGTGGGCGAGCGGGGGATGAGGGGCGTGGCGTTGGAGCAGGCGCCCGCGCGCCGGCGGGCGCTCCTGCACCGGCGGGCGGGCTGCAAGCCGGCTGCCCTCGCTTCCCAGAGCCCCAGCTGGAGTGCTGGAAGGTCGCGCAAAGCCCCGCGCCGCTTCAGCGCTCCAGCTGGGGCTCCGGGAGGCGAGGGCGGGCGGCTTACAGCCCGCCCGCCGGCGCGCGAGTGCCCGCCTGCCCGTGGGGGCGGGGGCGGGTTGGGGAGGGGGATCCCGGTATGCCGGCGGGCTCGGCGGGGCGCCCCTGGGGTGCCCGGCGCTCTGGCGCACCGCGCCACCGGCCTCTATGGATGAGACGGCTCTGAACACACCATCAGTATAAAAATCTATTTTCTGCTCAGTCCTTTTGAATTACAGTCCCTTTACAGAACTTTTTCTGTTGCAGTATAAATGCCAGAGGCATCCTCATGAATGTTGACTCATTGTTTAGTGCTATAATTGTTCTATTGGTTATGTTGTGTACCCCAATGTACAGGTACAATGCCAGTGAAGGAAAAAATATTTGAAAACACAAAGTTTTGAAAACATGAAGTACCTCTTGATGAGGTAGCCAGCTTCCTTGCCCCTCTACCATAACTAGCAAAAGCAGAATAAAACTTTGTGTCCTGTTTCTTGTCCTCCTGTAGAACATCAGAAATACCAGTAAGTTTCTGCTATCGTTATAGCTCAGTTGATAGCCATGGAAGGATACAAAGTAAAATTAGGCTTATTCAATCAAACTCAAACCTTCATTGGCATATAGACAGAATTCCCAAATGTTTGGTACAATAAAACCACTCAGCAATATCTGCATCTAACAATTAAAATACTGTTGTATAACATTCACGAATCATCATTGCTTGTTGCAATGTTACTAATCTCCATCTTATCTTAGGTTTATTCATGAAACAGGGTTTGTTATTCTGAAACCGCATTTCCCGTTTTTGGCAGAGAAACACCAAGCAAATGATCCCTGCCAGTATGCTTTGCACTCTTCTGAAGAGTTTGGTCCTTCTTGAGAGACCGGTATTATGCAAAGCACTGGGAAATTCAGGAAACATGAAAGAAGCACTCCAGCCTTTTTGTTTCCTTCTGTGTACACACAAAATTCCCAGCATACTGCCTCAGTGTTCCTCTCTCTCCAGTATATCTTCCGAAACAGGGCTGGCAAGGCGAGGCGAGGCAGTGGCCTCAGGGTGGCAGGCTCCAGACAGCTGGGGGGGGCACATATCCAGCCTCCGCAGCAGTCTGAACCACTGGCAAGGGAGGCAAGGGGAGGGAGAAAGATGGTCCGCAATGAGGGCAGACCTGAGGGCTGTGGTGTCCTGTTCACAAAGGAGGAGGCGATTGCCAGAGCCTCTTGCCTCTCTTCAGTGGGCGACAGCGGCACCTTCCACCTCCCTTCCTCTCTGCCAGCCCAGGGGTGGGGCACACGAGGGGAAGGAGGCACTGCCGCTGCCCCAGTCATGAAGGCTTGGCCCAGGCACAGCTTGACAAGTGAGGGAGCCTGTTGTGGGGGCTCCTGGTTGCTCCCCCTCGTGCCCTTTCAAAAAATCTGCACCCAGGGCCACAGCCCCACAGCCCCTCCCCACGCTATGCCCCTGCCTCCTCCACTGAGCACCTACTGTGGTGGGAATGTGCATGGCAGCAGGTGTGTGGTGGGTACACAGTTGAGGAGGGGGGCCATTTTCTGATTTGCCTCTAGCAGCCAAATGTCCCGAGCCAGCCCTGTAGGCTACTGACAGTTCCTTTATGGTTTTGTTCAGAAGTCAAGCCACTCTCTCTCTCCATAAGGTGACTGAACTCTTAAGTAGTGCAGTGCTAAGCTGAAATATTAACTTGTGCCTGGGGTGGAGGCGGTGATGACATTTGCTAGAAACTAGAGTGCCTCTTCTTGTAAGTACCAGCCCATTCACCAGGTCATATGCCAGGGAGAGAGGTGACTAAGAAAACTTGAGGTGGAAGGTCATGTGACACCAGCTTTGTCTAGAGGTCAAAGTGGAGCAAAAACAACAACCACAACCCTGCTACACTGCTTTTTTCTGAGGGGAATGCAGGGGTACACATACCCCTAAACATTTTGTGAATCTAAGTTTGGCCTCATTGAGGAGCAGTATTTCAATATGAGTAGGAAAATGAAGGTACCCCTAAACATTTTTATTTTATTTTTTTTAGAAAAAAGCACTGCCCTGCTGTATACTAAAGGGCCTATTAGCATAGTAGGATAAAATCGTTCTTCTATGTTCCTCATGTCATATCATCATTTCCAGCCGGAACTCAGTTCTGGCACTTTTCAGGTGGGCTCCATTGCCATTATAAGAGAACAAGGGAAGTGTTTATGGTGAGTTCCAGCAACTCTTTTTCTAGAAAAATAACAGTGATCACCACCACCACCATCAATTGTTAGGTGCTTTAAAAAAAAAACCTCAAGGAAACTTACAACAGATATACAAAATATAAAACAAAACAGTAAAACCTGCAAGAAGTTACCCACATAATGGAAATACCAGCCTGCTTTATAATTTTAACAGCACCCTATAATATTAACACATCAGTCCCTTGGTGACTTAAGAAGTTCTTTTGATCCCAGCTGGTGTTTAACTGACCAGTGTTCTGGGATCCTTAATTTTGATTGAATATGAATATGTAGTGCTTTTTTGCTTTTTTTAAAAATCCCTACTCATATTGAAATACTGCCCCTCATTGAGGTCAAATTTAGATTCACAAAATGTTTAGGGGTATGCATACCCCTGCATCCCCTCCAGAAAAAAGCACTGTGAATATGGTTCTTAGAAGCCTTTGTAGTGGTTTGAATGCTGGGCCACTTGGATTAGAAAAATGCATGTTCAATCGTCCTCTGGCTGGCTCTCAGTATAGCCTACCTCACAGGGCTGTTGTTAGGTTAAAATGGAGGGAGAAATACATACATGGCCTTGAACTCATTGGAAGAAAGTTGTGGTATATATGTAATAAAATTATTATTAAAAAAATAATCAAACGCAAAATCTGTAAATCATCATCATTATTAAGAATAATAATTTTATTTTTGTGCTGCCCTTCCTTTCAGTTCAGAGCCCAGGGCAATGTACAACACCTTAAAAAAAATACAGTACAGTCAAAACCATTTACATTAAAACCACTTAAAAAAAAAACCAACCACCACCCCACTTTCCCTCCTGGTGAAAAACAAAGATAATTAACTTGACGCCATTATAATTCCATCCCTCATAACACCTCATTAAAATGCAAACACTTACGTTAATGTTCCACAGACACAAGGCAGAATGTAAACCTTGTGCTTTTTTCCCTCAGAGACGGAACAGAAAACTCCTACATGTACAAAGAGGCATAAATTAAAACAAGCTAAGAACAAACAAGACAGACACTGCTTTTTGGAAACTTCCCTCTTTTTACTGAATTCAGCCTAGACAGAGAGACAGACAGGGTAGTATTTTGCTCTCCCATTTTCACAGCAGCCGCCTTTGCAGTGTTTGTGCTCTTTTTACATATCTGCATGTTGAGAAGGAATTGGAGCCTGTAATTTAGACAGTACAGCAGCCAGAGCAGATTCCAAACAGCAGTGCTGGATTGTTCAATAGGCAACTAAGCATGTGTTTAGGGCACCAGCAAAGCAGAGACACTTTGGAGCGGGGTATACTATGTTTAAAGAATTTAGCATTTGATTACTATTTTTCTTTAAGCATCAAAGTAGCTATCATGTTAAAATCAGAACTTTGTTAAGCTTTCTTACAATCCATAACACACTCCTCTTCTTTCTTTCTGTTATTTATTATTTAATGGGGGGCACCATAATCATTACAGTGCTTAGGGCCTCTAAAGGTCTTAATGCAGTTCTGTGAAGCAGTGTTTGAAATAAGAACACATGAGCTACTGGCAGGAGGAATGTATGTGATGTTGATAAACAGAAGAGGAGTTCCCAAACAGGGGCAGCTTAATTAGTGCTTTCCCGGCTTAGGGAAGGAAATGGGAGAGGTCTAGGACCTTGCCAGAGCCTTGCCCCTCCTTCCCAAAGTTGGGTGCCTCCTTATCCGTCTTCGGAAAGGCAGTGTGAAGACTGAGGGAGGGGGTGCCCAAGTCCGCCACTGCCCCAAAGTTAAAAACTCACTTGCCATTTCTTCCAAAAAAGAGAGAGGGGTCTGGAAAAATGAACCCCATTATGGCAATCTCAGGGTGTTCCTGATAAACTTGAAACCTAGGTTCTTACTTTCACAACAGGAGCTCCAAGATTGACAGTGCAGGGAACAGGAGCAATAGGCAGGAGCTGACACTTGTCTAAAAGCAATTTAAAAGATGTAATTGCACAGGTAATAAATGCTGAGGCTTCGGCAAGAGAAAGATCACCTACATATGCAGATTGTACTCTCACTCCCCCCCTATGGAGCTAGGTCTCCATGTTAGAATCATAAAACAAAACAGGCCATGCCAAATGGGCAATATTCTCTTCCATCATCCCTGATGGCAATGCTAACTGCATCATGAGAGTCCAACCACACAGGGAGAGCTATCTCTGTCCTTCCTTTCGATCAATTAAGAACTTCTTTAGAGACCTTTCTCCAGGTGCTCCTGCAGGCAGCTAGCTATTGGAGAGAGGCATCTTTCTGTGGCAGTGCCCAAACTGTGTTGGAGCCTCCCCAGGCAAGTTCACCTTCCACCTTCCTATTTGTTTGGTGCCAGTTGGTCCTGTTCTCCCAAGCTTTTAATAGCAGATGGTGTCTTTTATAATAACAACTCATCTTTTCAGCTTGAGTTGGGTGCTATTTTTATTTAGTGGCTGATCATTGCCTTTCAATCGTCTGCTTTAATATTGTTTTTGCAATCTTTATCATATTGTAATATCTGTTTTGAGGCTTATGGGAAAGTTGGGTTATAAATCCCTTAAATAAAAAATAAACAATAAAATAAACAAACTGAGCAGGTATGTAAAGATAAAACTGAAGGCCAAGAGAACAAAGAAGTCAAGGTTTAGAGAAGAGGTAGGCAACATTATGTCTTCCAGTTGCTGTTGGACTCCAAATCCCATCAGCTCCACCCAGCATGGCGGGTAGTCACGGTCAGATGAAAGGAGCTGGAGTCTGACGGGCACCAGGTTTGCTATCTCTAACTTAGAGGAATCCAATATTCTGCAGAGCAAAATCTGGCAAGCATTTCTGGTGACATGGTGGGACCAAGTATTGCCTAACCTAGAGCCAGATGACATGGCAGTGGAACAAGTGCCCTAACTAATCAAACCTTAGCTAAAATCCCACTGAAAGGAGATCTACACTGAGATCTAATATTTCCTTCCATTTTCAATTGGACAAAGATTGTTCTGTTGTTTTAGGCTTTCAAAACCAAAGCATGAGCAGGGTTCCAAATTATAATATTTCAAGGACTGATGAAGAAGGACTGGACCCGTGTGGTAAAAGACTTTTTAAAGCCTGTTTTTTAGAACACAAAATGATCAAAGCTTCATGGACTATATAAGAGATAAATACACCCGCCCTTCTGTAGGTGGTGTCAAGGACAATAATTGTCAGTTCTAGAGTTGTGTCATAGATAAGAACTACCTAACAAGCTAAGCGTGGGCATGGCTAATAATACTTTTTTGTTCCTGTGAATACTTCTTTGCTTTTAGCAACATTACAGAACTTGCTTGCCATGCGAACAGATGTTCCACTTCTGAAAGAGGGAAAATGACTATATGATGCAATCTACACACATATAAAAAGTGTTCTGAAAATGCTTTTTTTAAAAAGCTTTTTTAAAAATACATTTAATTTTCCATAAGGCTCACCATCGCCATCTAGTGTCACATTGTATATTGCACCCAAAACACCCTTAAAACGTTTTATTTACAGCTTACAGTGGTACCTTGGGTTACAAACACTTTGGGTTACAAACTCCACTAACCCGGAAGTAGTACCTCGGGTTAATAACTTTGCCCCAGGACGAGAACAGAAATCGCATGGCGGCAGCAGCGGGAGGCCCCATTAGCTAAAGTGGTACCTCAGGTTAAGAATAGTTTCAGATTAAGAACGGACCTCTGGAATGAATTAAGTTTATAACCTGAGGTACCACTTTATAGCCAAGTCCTTTGATTCCAAAAGAACAAACAGAAAAAATAGTGTAGCAAACAACTTCTTCTTAAAAAACTAAACAACCCCCCCCCCCCGGAAAACCAGACAAACTTGAAATGCTCAGTTATTTCAACTACGTTTATTTTTTAGAGGGAGTACTTTCTCTGAGCTCCCCTGCCAATGTTTCAGTTGTAAATTGCCTGGATATATCAAAACAATATTTGATTTGCTGTCACATAAAGTAGGTTTTGCCAAGTAAGGTTTACCAAACGTATGAAAATTATATGCATGGTGCCATATGACTAGCTCAGGATGAACCTAGCGTATGTTTTGGTTTTTTTTTAAACCTGTGTGGTTTGCTTGCATATGAATGGTAATTACTGGAAAAATGCAGATTGGGGACTAATTTACATGTTTAGAATATTGTTATTATTATTTATTTATATCCTGCCTTTTTCCTTGACAAGGTCTAAAGGCAGCTTACCGATAAAATAGAAACAGCAAAAACATAGTGGGGGGGATCATTAAAAACAACTGAGCATTAATAGAATTAAAACTATCTATTAAAACATACAGATCATTACAATGAAAACATCACAGCACCAGCACGTTAGTTCCCAAAAGCCTGTTGGAATGAGAAAGTCTTTACCTGGCAGCAGGACAATAAGGAGGGAGGCCGTCTAACTTCTCTAGGAATAAAAAGCACAGGATTCAGCACTTCTGGCACTTTGCCACTTTACTGATAGTGGGTTGTATTTTGAATGTTCCTCCATAACTCCCTACATACAGAAAGCTGGCATCTTTTGAGGGAAAGCTAGACTACGCTACTTCTGCCTGACCAGAATGTTGTGACATGGAGAGAATAATAATCCTGTTTTCTCACAGAAGTATGTGAACCTCTGCACCACCACTGCAACGGGAAAGAGCGCGGAACGTTTGTACCAATAACTGTGAATCACTTTTGCACCAGGATCCACCTGCCTAGACCTGGATAAATCTAAGCATAATGGGTTAAGTGGCCAAGCTCTCCAGGTTTGCCCATGCATAGAAGCTGCCTTTGTAATAGAGGTATGTCAAGTTGCAATGGGCAGAAGAGGAGTTATGAAGTGTGAGCTACAGGAAATGCAATAACTTTAAATTCAGGACACCTTTCACAAGTAATTTTACCACTGACCCAGAATGAACATGCTGAGCATTTTAATCACATATCTTCACTGTTCACAATTTCCAGGCCATTATTTATATTTTCCAGCTTCTGGAGCTGTAAGGTCAAGGTCAAGGACCCCTGGATACTTAAGTCCAGTCAAAGGTGACTATGGGGTTGCGGCGCTCATCTTGCTTCAGGCTGAGGGAGCCGGCATTTGTCCACAGACAGCTTTTTGGGTCATGTGGCCAGCATGACTAAACCGCTTCTGGTGCAACAGAACATCATGATGGAAGCCAGAGCACACAGAAACGTCGTTTACCTTCCCACTGCAGCGGTACCTACGTATTTATCTACTTGCACGGGTGTGCTTTCGAACTGCTAGGTTGGCAGAAGGTGGGACAGTGGTGCCACTCATCCCAGTAATGGCTTCATGTTTCCGAATTGATTCTGGAAGTGTATTTCTGGGTACAGTAAGCCACAATGTTAATGCATTTATCCCCCACTAATATATTCATTATACTCTGTCATTCAACTGGCTAAGTGAGTTTTCCAAAGCACTACAAAAAGGTATGGTTATTGAAAACAGATCACTCAGAAAAAAGGGTGCTTTGCATTGCTTTTCTTTTTTTAATGCAACGCTAAACAGGCCCCCAAGATTCCTCTATGGTAACTAGTAAGAGCTGCCCTGCTACATCAGACCAGAGGGCTATGCAGTTCAGCATCCTGTCTTTCATAGTAGTCAAAATGGTATTTACAGAAAGCCCACAAGCAGGTCACGAGGACAGTAGCACTCTCCCATTGTTGTTCCCTAGCAACTGGTATTCAAGAGAGATCTAGGAGGTAGCATATAGCCATCAAGACTGGTAGCTGTTGATAGTTTTTATCTTCCATGAATTTGTCTAGTCTCATTTAGCCCACCTAAGCTGCTGGCCATCACTATCTTACGGCAGCAAATTCCATCATTTAAGTTTGTGTGCATGTGTGTGTTTGTGTGAAAAAGTACTTCCTTTTGCTGTCGATATCTCCTTAACCATTCAATTGATGACCTTATGGCATACCATGCAGCTTATATCAACCTTAACATTACGAAAGCATGAACCACACACTTAAGGGCCTACACCTTGCTAATATAATGAAGTACAGTATGCTGAGTGCCAGTTATTAAGAGTGGCTGGGGAAACTCAGCCAGATGGACGGGGTACAAATAATAAATTATTATTATTACAGTGGTACCTCAGGTTACAGATGCTTCAGGTTACAGACTCCGCTAACCCAGAAATAACGCTTCAGGTTAAGAACTTTGCTTCAGGATAAGAACAGAAATTGTGCTCTGGTGGCGCAGCAGCAGCAGGAGGCCCCATTAGCTAAAGTGGTGCTTTAGGTTAAGAACAGTTTCAGGTTAAGAATGGACCTCCGGAACGAATTAAGTACTTAGCCAGAGGTACCACTGTATTACTTTGCAAGGTTTGGTAACGTATTGGCAAATAAAATGCCAGCAGAGGCTTATATGAACTTAGTTGCCAAACTCTTCATTGGGTCATGATGTTAAACTACAACAGCTTTCAATAACCTGGTGCCCCCCAGAAACTTTGGAATACAATTGCCATCAGACCAAGCCAGCATAGAGAACACATGGATAGCACCCAGCTGACAAAGGCTGAACTACATCAACTTAGAATAAAGAATTTCAAACAGCAAAGAGAGAAATGACCTGCCTTCCGTACCACCAACTAGTTTTAGGTGCACAAAATGCTATTAAGAGCAGTTTCGGATCAGGAAATTAGCTTAGAACCTAGTAAGAGAAGTATGCATTTCTAAAGGGAACTTCATTTGTTTTTAATGAAGAATTTAGTATACTTAATTTTTTGTTTAGTTGCTTTCTAACTGCAACTCAGAATAAGCATTATGCTTACTATTTTTGCATACACTATGCAGAAATGAAATGCAGAACTTGGACTCTCCCCTACATCTCTTCTTCATCATGGAGAAACACAAGTTCCGCTTTGGCATGAGGGACAAAGCATAGACAGATGATGTATGAGTCACTTCTGCATCATCCCTTCCCCCTGCTTCTGTGCCAGATGCAAAGAGATTGGCACTGGAGCAGAACAGCAGCGACTCCCATATCCTTCAGTTTCTACACAGTGCAGTGTTCTTCAGCCTTGGGTTTTAAGACTGTAACTTCCATCATCCCTGCCCATTGACTAAATTGGCTGGGGATAAGGGGAGATGAACTTTACAACAGCTGGGATCCAAAGTTGAAGAACATTGCTGTAGTGGAAATACAAGCCAGTGTGCATTAAGTTATACGTATTTTTAACATGGATTATGTGCAAAGAAGAATTTGTTGGGAACAGTTTTAATCTCTCAGTAACATAATCTATAGATGGCTGCAAGTGGCTCTTAATACTGTATCAGCAAAAACTTGTCAGCTTCCTGTAGCCTGGTTCTACCGGTAACTCCACAGGTCTTGTACTTCCCTTTTATCCAGTCCCAGATGGCTCTTTATTACTTGTAGTGCTTGAACTTGCACAACATCTGTGGAGAATCTGTGGCCCAGCAAATGTGATTGGGCTCTTAAATCCTATAAACCCCAGCCGACATGGCCAACAGTTAAGAGTTGATGGGAGTTGTAGTCCAGCAACATATGGAGGGCCACGGATTCCCCATTCTCGGTGCAAGTGCTTGGTGCAGCATTGTTACATGCACCTTTGCTATGCCTACTCAATATTGCTCAGCAGACAATGGAATCTATTTTTAGATCAATACCCCTTTAAAAAGAAGAGCAATTTGCTCAAAAGCCACAATGTACTAACCTCAGAACAATAGCTCTTGCCAACTGCAGTAATTCAAAGTAATTGTCGCAGCACAAAGTACAGGACACAAAGTGTGAAAAATGCAAAATATTGTCTGCTTCACAGAGAATTCAAGATTTGTAATGTTTCCTGTAGAATTACTGTAAATTGGGGAAACAGCAATTTCTCCCCTAAAAATGGCTACATACGATATTCATATATTCTACTATCTGCTCAATTTTTATCTGTAATATTGGTTTAATAAATTATACAAGGTTACAGGGCAAATTCCAGGATCAAAGTACCCAAAGTTGTTAAGTTAAAGGCCACTTTAATTTATGTACCATATAAACAGCATCAAAGTCCTACAGTCTTATGTGATGCTTACTTGCAAGTTATCCTCCTTGCATTCTTTCTTGTCCCAGTACTTTTCCCTTTCCAAGTTGGAAGCAACACTGACCACATGGGGTGTAGGTAGCCAGCTATGCCCTGACCACTGGCTTTCTCTTAACTGCTTCCTTTGGGGTTTGATAGAAAAGCACACATTAGAAGCAGTAGGCAATATTTGGAAAATTTGAGAGATGCAAATGGTTAAAAAGGATTCAAGACTGGAAGCAGCAGGAAATCAGAACAAGTGTTTATATCATCGTGAGCTCGCAAGTTACCAAGAGAAAGGAGATGGAGAGACCTGAACTTATAAACATGCATCTGTTTGAGCTATTTACAGCCAGCATGGAGCAAGTCTGATGTTCTGATAATGCCTGCACCGTTGCTTTGCCATTTAACTTTTGGTTAAACATGCTGCATCGCTTAAGATAAGCTTTGAAATAACTCGGTTGTCAGAGTTAAAAGTCTGTAATTTATAACCAAATCTCTTGTTAAACATTGACCTAGTGTTCGCCTCAAGCTTCAATATTGTCCTTAGCTGCAGAGGAAAGCAAGCAGGGCTCAAAGACCAAGGGAAAGGCTAGGTGCATGGTATCTACATTGTACAAGAATGCAGTATTTTAGACTCTGGACTTCTGTGCCATGTAAGCAGTACAGGCAGGAGCTTTTACTTATCGTTTCCATGCTGTCAGGTTTGTTTAGTCGTTCAGTCGTGTCCGACTCTTCGTGACCCCATGGACCAGAGCACGCCAGGCACGCCTATCCTTCACTGCCTCCCGCAGTTTGGCCAAACTCATGTTAGTAGCTTCGAGAACACTGTCCAACCATCTCATCCTCTGTCGTCCCCTTCTCCTTGTGCCCTCCATCTTTCCCAACATCAGGGTCTTTTCCAGGGAGTCTTCTCTTCTCATGAGGTGGCCAAAGTACTGGAGCCTCAACTTCAGGATCTGTCCTTCTAGTGAGCACTCAGGGCCGATTTCCTTGAGAATGGATAGGTTTGATCTTCTTGCAGTCCATGGGACTCTCAAGAGTCTCCTCCAGCACCATAATTCAAAAGCATCAATTCTTCGGCGATCAGCCTTCTTGATGGTCCAGCTCTCACCTCCGTACATTACTACTGGGAAAACCATAGCTTTAACTATACGGACCTTTGTCAGCAAGGTGATGTCTTTGCTTTTTAAGATGCTGTCTAGGTTTGTCATTGCTTTTATCCCAAGAAGCAGGCGTCTTCTAATTTCGTGACTGCTGTCACCATCTGCAGTGATCATGGAACCCAAGAAAGTGAAATCTCTCACTGCCCCCATTTCTTCCCCTTCTATTTGCCAGGAGGCGATGCTGTTAGGTACTTGACTGAATTTCCAAGTCATGAGTCTTTTCTTAGTTATCATGGAATGCCTGTGGGTTGTTGTTTTTTAAAACAACACCACACTGAGTTACATGTGTTGCCAGGATGGTGCATTAAACTTTTACCTCACCTAGTTACTTTGCCTCCTAAGAGCTGCTGCCATTGTGATTTCTGTGAATAAGTCATGAAAACATTGCTAGCATTGTCAGTATGTGATAGGATGAATTTACCCTTCCCCCATTTGAGTATCATTCTTCCAAAAGTTAGCACTGAGTTCCTGTTTCTATTTGAACATATCTAACTTGTGTATGTGGATGCAGTATTGTGCGCTTCTTGTTTTGTAACACTGCAACAACCAAGCAACGCCTCCTAAATTTTTGGTAGGCTTCACCATGACATTGCCACATTCTCTTCCCAAGTGTAGCTTTATTAGCACCAAAGAGCATGCACTGCACAGACTCCCCTCCATTGGTGGAACTTCACAAGTTAAAACTAGTTAATTTCCCACCTAACCAAAGGCTTGGTCAAGTGCTGTGACTGGAGGATGAAATCATTCCCAAAATTCAGAGAGCTATTACTGGCTGGCAAATAGAACAGTGTATATAATTCTATTAGCCACAACATTTAAACTGCTGTTAACACCTGCCATTTCTCATCCACTTTCTCTGAAACCTGAATAGATCAGAGATTTGCTATTCTAAATTTCTTACTGATACTTATTTGTCCCATGCTTTGAAATTGGGTAAAATGCAAAATAAAATTTAAAAAATATATGTAACTAGTCCTGTGGTTGTATATTCGTGTTCTGACTGTGCCTTAGGAAGAATTGCACAAAAGGTTAAACTGTCTTTATCAAATACTCCAAGCTCCTGAATAAAGATTGCATTTAGCTTAACCTTTACACTTTATCTACCATATACTTTACGTTGACTTAGTTGATGGAATCACACTGTAGGGCAAGGGGGCAAAACTAAACATTATCAATAGGTTATCAACTAGATTGTGATCAGTATGGAAAATATGCACACCGTGCATTTAAGTTTCCTTTTATCCGAAAGACTAATTCACTTTTATTGGGGTGTTTTTAAACATTTGCTGAAAGACCAGCTACTTTCTAAGGTAAACATCGTCAAAACTGATTCATTTTGCCAGTATACCTGAAAGAGCGTCTCCACCCCCATCGTTCTGCACGGACACTGAGGTCCAACGCCGAGGGCCTTCTGGTGGTTCCCTCACTGCGAGAAGCAAAGCTACAGGGAACCAGGCAGAGGGCCTTCTCGGTAGTGGCGCCTGCCCTGTGGAATGCCCTCCCATCTCATGTCAAAGAGATAAACAACTACCTTACATTCAGAAGACATCTGAGTGCAGCCCTGTTCAGGGAAGTTTTTAAAGTGTGATATTTTCATGTATTTTTAATCTTTGTTGGAAGCCGCCCAGAGTGGCTGGGGAAACCCAGCCAGATGGGCAGGATACAAATAAATATTTATTATTATTATTATTATTATTATTATTATTATTATTATTATTATTAAAACCGTCTATGTAATTTATAATTCAGAATCTACCCACAAAGCCTAGCTCCACCATGGCTGTGATTCACCTAAAGCAGCTTACAAAATCCAGTTCTCTAGTTGTTAATGCCCATCCCATCCTTCATTTGGATCCTCTTAGGCTTTTCCACTGTCCAAGAGCAGAGCGACTAGCTGGGAGGGAGCTGTAAAGCAATGACATTTGGATGAAGTCATGCATGTGGTTACCTCATATTAACATCAAATGCAGACAGAAGCCTCCTCCTTATTTTATGCAAGCTTCACCTGCATCAAGCAAGAGTGTGGTGTGAATGCAGAGAATACATAAAATCGGGATAGGAAAAAAACTTAAAATTTCCAGGATCTTACTACCATGCTTGAACAATAGCTGCAGATACTTCATGAATTTGTCCTTTTAAAGTGCAATCATATGCACACTTTGGTTCTTTTTATGCAGTTTACTTTGTATTGATGTTTTCATTGGCTTTAGAAATATGTATTGATAAATTGTTAATATGCTGTACACTGACCCCTGACCACGTGAAGGCCATTATAGAAATATCTAAACAGGAGAAATATTGACAAAATGAATGTAAGGAAGCATAGTGTCAGTGTAATTAAACATAATGTTTAACCCTAAAAGCTATGTAGTATGGTTATGTTTTGTCATTGTGTCGCATGTAAAATTGTGTCACATTGTGTCATATGTAAAAATCTAATTAAATAATCAGAAATAAAACAAACTTACACAATAAACTTCTGCTTGAGCAAATGTCCACTGTCTGCAGCTCTCCCCACCCCCCTGCCCCGTGAGAGGCTGCACGAGGATGGAGGTAACCAGGATGTGTCTGCTGGTGTCTTGATCTCGCTTCTAGTTAGCATTAGTAACTAAGGCATGCAAATGAAGAAGTACTGCAAAATTCTGTATATTAAAAAGTTCTTTATTAACCTGAATATATAAAAAAGACAAGTTGTCTACCATAATAGGAGTTCTTGCTTCATGTGGAAAGAAAACTTTTTACAAAGTGAAAAAATAAATACCTTTTGGGGTAAGGTTTATACGCTAATGTGCCATAAAAAAGTAGAGCTTTAATATTTTGACAAAATGTCTGTGCAAAGAAACAAATGCATACACACATTACTGCTACATTAAGGCAATATGAAAAGTATATTCAGAAAGTCTCAGTAAAGTGACTTTTCTAGCTTTCTTTTTAGCTAGTATTGCACCCAAACATGGTCATCTAGTTTTCAATATTTTGGAGCATTCACTAGCTGACCAAAGTCCAAAATGCCCAGGGACAGGGTTTGTGGTAGAAGGTAAGACGGTTTTAAGAAAGAATAATTTAACACAGCTGCATTTTAGAAAACCATATTAACATTATACTTTTTGAGAATACGTTTCTCCCAACACAAGGCAGATAAACAGAAACAAGTACAAGAGAAACAACTGACTCTTGCAAGAGAAAAATGTTTCAAAGATGTTCAAAGTTACTTTTTTAATGTATGCATTTCAGCATTTTCTTCTCAGGAGGTGCCCAACAGGCTGCCAAATTTACTCAAACCTGTATAGTAAACAAATACTACTATTTGCTTAAAGCTTTGCAATCTTAGGTTCTTAAATACAAAGATTTAAAAATAGTTTCTTCAGTGAGACTAAAAGCAGAAACTAAGTTACTGTGAAATAACAGATGTAGATATTAAAAAACTAGTTTTCCTAAAAGATAAATGGAGTGATCATGCTAAATAAAGTAACTTTAAAAACAATATTTATAATTGCAAAAAACAGGCAGTGTTGCCCTTGCTGGATACTACGGAGTAACTTTTCATCTTTCCTCCTCAGAATTTTTTTTGTATATTGCCATTTTATAAATAAATGTTGTTTCATGTGACATGAGGTTGTCTACAAGTCATTCACAGTATACCCATAAAACTAATTCTCCAAACACTCTGAACAGAGATCATTCTCTATTCTTCCCTCCCTCCCCCCATAGTTTTGTAGCGGTCGTTTTGACTATAATTGCTGGCAGATGCTGAAGTGACTGCTCACCTTCACCATCAATGGAGTCGGGGGAAAACATTAGTGCAGTATTTTGGAAGTACAAGATAGTTTAGAAGCTTGTATAGTGTACATCTTCCAGTGATAACATGGAGGTCATATTACTGTCAGATTAAGCAGGCTGGTGTGGGTAGGCAAATACACATGCTGGACGTGCTCTACTCGAGATCTGCAAACTGGACATGACTAGAAGGAAAAAACAAAAGTTGGAACATTTACTCACTGTTGTTAACAACTTTATGTATAATATAAGGGTTTATCAGTTCACATAGCCTGAAGGTTCTAACATTCAGTTTTTCTGCTAATAATAATAATAATAATAATAATAATAATAATAATAATTTATTATTTATACCCCGCCCATCTGGCCGGGTCTCCCCAGCCACTCTGGGCTAATATGAACTGCATTCTGGTGCACTACTGCTGTGACACCATGCTACAAATATGACAAGCCAGAGAATGGCTTGTTGTGAGGTCCAAAGTTGGGCTTGCCAGTGTTTGTTTTTGGCTTACCACTTACGGTTTATTTGGCCAAACAAGCCAGAAGCCCAAGTTTGGACATCACAAGTCAAGCTCTGGCTTGTTCCTTTCCAACTGGGCCGGACCCTGCGATCACCGTATGAGGCCCTTCTTCATGTGCCCTCTCCACAAGGTCCAGAGGGTGGCAACATGAGAATGGGCCTTTTCTTTTGCTTTGGATTTGTTTTTTTAAGGTTCTATACTCTGGATTAATGAGGGAATGCATAGGAAGGTGAGGGATGGAAGGTGGAAAACTGTATTATAGAGGCAGGGAATGGAAGATCTCCCAGGGTGGGAAGCTGGAAGAAAAAGCTCCCAGGTGAGAGATGAGAGGGTCTGCCTACTTTTATGTGAGACAAGGGTTAAGATCTATCTCTGAAAGAGGACTTGGTATTTTTTTCTTTTCTTTAGATTTATTTTTTTATTGTATCATATGCTGAAAAGTTTCAATTTTTTTAAGAGAGAGAGAGAATTGTCCTTTTCTGCAGTAGCTCTGTTTGTGGAATGCTCTCCCAGCACCTTGACTACATATCTTTAGGCATCAGGCAAAAATGTTCCTCTTCTCCCAGGCCTTTGGCTCATTAAACAATCTATGGCTTTTTAAAAGTGGGTGGGTGCACGCACAGGGGAAGGCTATTGCTTTGTTTGCTTTTGCTATGTATTTTTGTGTTTTTATACTCTAATCTGCCCTGTGATACTCAGATGAAAGGCGGTATATAAATCTGATGAAAATAATGCAGCAAACAGCAAGGGAGGAGAACCATGATTAGAGCACTATGTATCAGCCACTGCTCATTCACATTAAGCCACAGCTGTTTTATACTATGCTTTCATGTAATGTATAAATCAGACCAATAATTTAATATGCGATTCAATGTTGTTGTAATTAATTTTATAATTACCTGTAATTGTGCAGCACATGACTCACAGCACACGGTGTGACCACATGGACAAAATGTTGAATTTATTTCTTCTTCACAGCATACCATACATAGTAGGGATTCTTTAAGCTTCCGTAACTTTTCTTGAAGAGTTTTCATCTGCTGGCAGTTGAGACCTTCACAGCTATCACAGTTCATACTGTTTTCTGAAGACTTAAGGGGAGAACTGGGCGGGCTCTGGTCGTTTCTCGAAACAAGATCCACAATGCCAGCATTGTAAAGGGCTCGCCTTGCATGATCATAAGCTTCCTTAGATGTCCGCTTAATATCAAACACATACTTTTTGCCGAGATTAATATTCTCATTCAGGAACAAGGATGCTAAATGGCCCTTTAAGTCTCGACTGTACTGCATCATAACAGCACTAGTAACAGTGTCACACCTACCAGAGTGGGGAGAAAAACCAAGTATAACTCAGTCAAACTGAACAAAAAGGTGAAATAATAGGTTCTGTTTATTCAGATAATTTTAATACTGTAATTGCAATGAGAACATGGAAGACTATTCTAAAAGAAAAACGGCATTCTTAGTTTGAATACTTCCATTCCCCAAAAGAGAATAGTTTGAAATGGGTTGTTACAAGTTTGTTAAACCAGAGTTGCATAAGAAATTAATTTAATGGAATGTTTAGGAAGTGTTAACTTTATATTGTGTTCATACAAGAGGTTTCTTCAAACATTTCTTCCCACTTCAGATATAAAAGAATATTCCTAACCAACAAAATTAAATCCACTCAGGAGGCAGCAGAATAAAATGAAGCTTTTTAATTCACAAGTATTAAAACTTATACCATGGTTATATCAACTAAAAAGAGAAACTTAAGCACTTATGCAGGAAATATTTAATGCATTTGAAACTGGATTTGTTTTCTAGAAATACAAACCTGTAAAATGCATGTGTTTCTGTTATCGCTCTGTACAGTCCACTAGCTGCTCTGGTGCTGACCATCTTGAAAAGGTGAACTATGCTATTGCCAGATTCCTTTGTGACAGTCAAGTACACATTCTTTCCAGACTGTGTTGCCATCTGAACAACTGGGTATGCAATCCTATAAGGAAGGCAAGTATGTTAAAGAACAAGTCCTGTACTGAGAGCCTAAAAGGACTGTGAGGAACAACTACAGGCCAGCTATAGTTTTGCAGGGAACATTTTAGGTTAATACTAAGCTAGAACAATTTAGCTCTTTAAATTTATTTATTTATTTAATAATATATAACCTACATAACAAGTGTTTCCAAAGCATAAAGCTAGAATATGAAGAGAACAACATAAATAGTAAAAATATAAATACATAAGTATTAAAAGGTCTTTAAAACATTACAAGATCCCATGTAGTATAAAATGTAAAATGGTTCGTTACTCTTCAGAGAAAGCCCACTTAAAAAATTAAGTTTTCAATAGTCATCTGAAAGCAAAAATGCTAGGTGCTATTTCCACAAAGCTGGAGTCACAACACTAAAAGCCTGCTTTCTAGTTGATGTCAGGCAGACCTCTGGAGCATAATGAATCCTTAACAATGCCCATTTGGAGGAATGCAATTGTTAGGTAATATGCGTCAAGGCAATCTCTTAAGTAATCTGGTTCCACATCATGCACTACCAGAAAGAAACAAAGCCACCTACAACTATTTCGACAGCTTAATCTATAGCACATGGGGGTGGGGGATCTCCGGTCCATGGACATAATTAGGCATGGCAGCCCTTGCCATTCAGCCCTTGAGATGCCCATATATGACATGAGTTAAGAGCAGGTAAAGTCAGTGTCTGGATGAATGCTTTGCATGCACTATTAATCTGTTGCCTGTGAAGACCCAGATGGCTGAGGATCACCTGACTGCTGGGCACTTGGGAAGCACTTCCCAGGGGACTTAGCAAGCTCTGTGCTCAGCACTTCCCAAACACAGGGCTTGCAAAGCCCCTTATGTAGTGCTTCCAGTGAAAGAGGTTTGGAGGTGTGGGGTTGGCAAAGGGGAAGTCCTATTGGAGAAGTGCACCCATGTGATGTTGAGCGTTAATCATAGAGAACAGGTAACAATGGTTGAATCACAACAGATGTGTATCCCACAACTCTTCTGAACCTTTTAATTGAGTTTAGTAGGTATTTATTACCTGTTGATGGGAGTGAAGTCGTCTTTACACATGGCAATACCCTCAGGACCAATACCAATAAAAAGTTTCTGCCCTTCACTGTCTCTAACAGAATGCCATTCCACCCCATAGTTCTCCAGTGTTGACACAATCTGTAAAACTTGATACTCTGCTGAAGCTTGGGTGAGGCCTTCAAGTTCCTTATGCTTTGCAGTAATACTGTAGGTAACAAAAAGTTGAGAATAGGTTAATCATTCAAACACGCATAAGCAAGATACAGTGTTTAAAGACATAATCAACTTCTTGAACATTTTGTAACTTTAAATGATTTACAAGATTTAAATATTGGCTTTTATCAAGAAGACCTCAAATGTTTTGAATTTCATAGAATTATTTTTAATGATACATTGTTAAGTAATTTTTTGTCCTTATTTAAATGTAACTAAGTATGGTAAGGTAAAGGGACCCCTGACCATTAGGTCCAGTCGTGACAGACTCTGGGGTTGCGGTGCTCATCTCACGTTAATGGCCAAGGGAGCCGGCATACAGCTTCTGGGTCATGTGGCCAGCATAACTAAGCCGCTTCTAGTGAACCAGAGCAGTGCACGGAAACGCCGTTTACCTTCCCGCTGGAGCGTTTACCTTCCTGCTGGAGCGGTACCAATTTATCTACTTGCACTTTGACGTGCTTTCAAACTGCTAGGTGGGCAGGAGCTGGGATTCAGCAATGGGAGCTCACCCCATCGCGGGGATCCGAACCACCAAGCTTCTGATCAGCAAGCTCTAGGCTCTGTGGTTTAACCCACAGCACCACCCGCATCCTACTAAGTATGGTATTACGTAATATTTAGAATTAAGGTTTTACATGGTAACACATTAAACAGTTGTTGATAAGATTAGGTACCTTTTGAGAAAAATGAGATTACAAAATTTGCTGAACTATGAATGTGGCTTCATGCTTTAAAAAACTCAAACACTAATTGAAGAGCAATCTCACCACACTTAAACAATTCTAAATCTTACTCAGTTCAATAGGAGATGTAAACATTTTCAAATTCTCCCACGAGACCTGCCTTTTTTAAAAAATATTTTATTTAATCAGTCTAAGAATCAGGAAAATATATTATAGTATATAATATATATTATAGTAATACACAGGTAACATATAGCTTCAAAATTAAATTCCTTAAATATTATGAGTACTACAGAAAATGAAGAAGTCTTAGATATGACTGTGTTAGCATAAATCCTGCATATAAAAATGTGTGGTTTGCAACAGCAGTGAATATGCCAACGATATGCATCTGAACAATTATTTCTGCCATGGTAATGTTCCTAGAAAACAAACCCTCTTACCTGTCCAAAACAGTAGTGGTAAGCTCCTTTGTACAGAACTCTTCATAATGATATTTGGCAGTATTTTGATTATAATCACCAAACTTCAACTGTGCAAGTAGTGCACTAAGTTCAATTGCATGTTCAGAAGAACACTGAAGATTACCAGCCAGAAGATCCTCCTCTATATGCAAGAAAAACATGTGCCTAAAAGGAAATTAATTTAAAAAGTATTAAGTCATATTTAGTAAAATATGTGACAGAAATAGGTCTGCTTCTTCTTTTAAATTTAACAAGATATTGTTCTGATTTCCCTATCTGTAACAATTGGAAAATATAAATTACAGAATACCTCAGTGATAGAGAATGAAGTGGAAGTCTGATTCATCTTGAGACATTGAAATAGAAAGACAGTATGAAAGATGAAGTTTTAGTCAAAGTGAGTGAACAGAACAGCATCTATTCTAAGTTTATTTCCAGGGAGGAACAGGAGTTTACTCAGGGGAAAGGTCCTTTACATGTGACTTCACATATTACTGAAGGATGATGGCAACTTACAATCACGAGACACAATAAAACCCACTATGAATTGTTGAGGATACCTCTTCTGAAGATCAATTATTTTAAAAGCATAGCAAACTGAACTTTAAGGTAAAGAAAGGCAGAGATTTGAACTGCTCCACCATCACAGCTGCATTGCCAGTTCAACACGTAAGCTGGCAGAGGTTGGCTTGTCTGTACTGAGTGTTTTTCAGATATAAAGGAGGGTCCCTTTTGCACTATACACTTAAAGCAGTATCATACCACTTCCCCAAAGCAGTATAATGGCCTCCCCAAATAATCCTGCAAACTGAAGTGAGACTTGTTAGGAGATCCCTATTCCCTTCCTAGAGATAAAATTCCCAGAGTGGTTTAACTGGCAATTCCTTTCCCGAGGAGACTGTACTGTGAAAGGGATAGGGGTCTCCTAACATCTCTCAAAACTCTTAACAAACTTTAGTTCCCAGGATTCACTGGGGGAAGCCATGACTGTTTAAACTGATATACTACTTTAAATGAATAGTGCAAATGGGGCTGAGGGGAATAAGAAATCTGTCATGAGCAGCGTTAGAAACAGATATAAAAGCTAGGAACTAAATGGCACCTTAAACCTAGGTTGTGGGTGCCACAATGGAGTGTATATGTGAGCTTTTTTATAACAAGAATACAAAGCTGAAAATGAACTGCAGCTAAAATCTTGTGTTCATTTTTACATAATCTAGTCCTCAACAAAGCCATAGTTCCCCTGCCCGCCCCGCTAATATTCTTAAGAGGTTCTCTTATCCAGTCTTCAGAGAATGGCTGGAAGTGGGAAGGCAGAAAACGGTCCCCCTTTCCTTCCAGCAGTTGCAGTTTTAATCTGAATTCTTAAACTCAGTACTGCACCCAGAGCTCAGAAACTGCTTGCATTAATGAAATGCCCTTTCACAAAACGTGCCTAAAATAATGGGTTGTGAGTCTATAACATTCTGTTAAGTATCTGGTGATAGACCATTAGTTGTCTCACATATCAAATTGGAAATACTGTTGCACCTACTAATATATAAGTGTATTGTGAATCAGATCTTGCCCTCCTAGTTCAGAAGTGGAAAGACAGTGGTGAGGACTTTCTCTTGGAATGATCTGTTGCAGAATTAAGATCCTTTTTTATAATTCCTTTTAAAATCTTAACTGAATATTCTGGCCAATATTGGTTGTAACTCATGGGACTGCAGGTATGACAATCCCACACCAATCTGTGAGGGAGGTATAGTACAAGATAGGTGCAAGCTTCTGTGCAAATAACTCTTGTCAAAAATGCTAGGTTTTTATTAGTTTGCCAGGAAAACAGAAAACCTATTTTAAAGTTTAAAATACATGGATCAGAATCTGAAAGAGCCTTCTTTCTCCCTTGAACCCCCCCCCCCCTAGAGACCAGCGGCCCCTTTCGAGTAGAATGTAATGGGGTGGAGGGATTGCCAACTTCCCCCCCCCCTGCACATTTAGTAGTGCACTGAGGCAGTAAGCCAGTGTTTGAGCAGAAGAATGCCTCAGCTTTATGGTGGGAAACAGAAGCCGATGGCACCCTGTACGCCTCCTTCTGGTGCCACAGGTTTTGCTCTGCTTTCATTTGGACCACATCAGCGGGGCCAAGAGAGGCGTCCTGTCGTCTGTGCAGCCCAGGAACCTCCATACATGCTGCCCAGGCTTGCACCATGGGAAGGTCACTTTGGTGCTGCTGACACAGCTGTTTGAAGGCACACTCCATTGTCTCTTGAGACACATGGATGGCAACAACAAAATGTAGGAAGATTTATCTAGATCAATGTGCAAGAATCTGAGCAGGTGGAGAGTATTGTGGTTTATAACACAATACCTTTTATTTACTTCCTAAAATTTATATACTGCTTAATTGTAAAGAAAGCAACAACCTCAAAGCGGTTTACAAAAAGATAAAACAATAAAACTGCCAATAAGAAGAATCAGACTCAACAATTTAAGACTTTCAAAAAGTTAAATTAACAATAGGCTAAAAACAGATTAAAACTCACAAACGTTTTCTAAACATTAGGCCAAACTTGTCTAAACAAAAATGTTTTAGCTGGCACCAAAAGGAGTATAGTGAAGGCACTTGCCTGACATCAATAGGCAGGGAGTTTCAAAGTGTAGGTGTTGCCACACTAAAAGATTTGAGTTCCTATAAATGTGAAATGGGTACTATGTGGCATCTATAACAGTGCCATATCTGTCAATATGGTTGAGTGGGCATATAAGGCAATCCCACAGGTATCTAGCCATGTAAATTGTGTTAAATTGTGTTTAACATTGTGTTTTAATTATTGTAACCCACTCTGGGACCTTAGGGTGAAAAGCGAGTAATAAACTATTATAACTGTCATATTGTACAATTGTACAATGGCAGAGGAGGCAAGATTCCCAAGCCTTGTTCATCATTGTCATTTGATAAGGGAGGGGAAAGCTTGTTCAGCTATGCTATATGGATTCAACACTTTTTTCAGCAACCTCTACAAGATTTAATTGCACTTAGGCAAGACAGAACACTTACCTAGACAAAATATATTTAGACTGCAAAAAGTGTGAACTGTACTGTATATGCAAATTCAACAACCCAGTTTTAATGCAGCAAGCTGTTTGGAACAAATTTAAATTTACATAGCTCACTAGAATGGCCAGAATTCTGATTTTATCTCTTCAGAGATCAAACTGAACTTTAGTTCTTAACTAAAGTAAAATGGAATTAATGGTTTTGTCAAGTCCTTAAATGGCTTTGTCATGTCCTTAATTATAGTAGCTGTTTAATTTCTGACCACTCACTACAAAAAACAAGTTACCGGTACTTTATTCCAGTATTCTAAATGTATTGCTACTGAACTTTAACAAGAAGTTTTAAAGGATAAAATTTAATATAAGAAGTTTCACATATTTACTCAATGTCAACAATGCTTACTATTCCAAAAGTAGACAAAAGTTTAGACTTGTTACTTCTTCACAAAAGGCCTCAAGCACAAAAGCAGAACTTTCTTCCCTGAAACAACAATTTCAGACCAATCAGGAGTCGAATTTCCTCAGAAACTCGGCTTTCTTCCAATGCAGCAGTCACCGATTACATAGAACAGCCTGGCAGCTATTAACAAGGGTTACTTTCAGTCAATGACCTACAGTTACATTGTTGTTGCTTCTCTAGAGCAGCCGCCACACATCCTTCACTGCTGCCGTCGCTGTTAGCAAGTAAAACACAGCCACACCCAGAATAAGTTTTGAGACTCAACTTTCTCATTGCAACTCATTTCTGAACCTTGGATTTCTCGATTACTATCCCGTTTTTACCTTAAAACAAACTACCAGGCAGCTCCATGAAGCTTCCCCGAATTCCTTGGAATAAATCCAAACTCAAAACAATTCCCCACAATTATATAGATGGCTTACTAACACCCTGGCACAATTTCTTTGAAAGTTAAAGTAATTACAGGAGCATCTTAATTAAAGGTGGGGTTTTTTGTGTCTTCTTCCCATCCCCCACTTTTTACAATATTCAGGTACCAGAATACTGTAAAAACTATGTATCCTGAAGCATTTCAACTTAGCACATGGACTTGGAATAAAGGTGTTCATATTTAAGACCATGAAATTTCAGCTGACACACTGTTTGGGCTTCTTTTCCTGGCTATGAATTACTATACAGTGGTGCCCCGCTAGATGAAAATAATTCGTTCTGCGAGTATTTTCGTCTAGCGGGTTTTTCGTCTAGCGAAGCAGCAATGCAAACCGCGGTTTTCGCTAGCGAAGCAGCAATGCAAACCGCGGTTTTCGCTAGACGAAGAAAAAAAATTCGTCTTGCAAGGCAAGCCCATTCAAAAATTCGTCTTGCGAGACGGGCTTCCACTAGACGAATGCCTTCGTCTAGCGAGGCACCACTGTAGTAGAATATGGGCAAATGTAATAACAATGATTTGCTACTGGGGAAATCTAAGTTTGAAGAATTATTCAGCCTATTAAGTAAAACAGCAAAACAGCAATCACAGTTTCACACTTAATGTCATGTTCTCAAGCCTATTAAAAGCAGTTTCATGGGTCAAGTCAAATAAAAAAAGACCATTATGTCTTCAAAATCCAATCTAATTCAAATTTATGTGGAGAATGCTCTAGGGTTGAACTCTTGGAATTTATAATAGCCAGCTTCACATATCTCTCACAAGTATACAAAACTTCCATTTACAAATACATATTCACACAATGGTTGATACTTCAAAAGAATAACCTAATCTCAGCACACTGTTTTCTACACTAACAATATGCAAATATGTACAAGGGAACTGCTCCTGTCAGTGCTCTCAAACTGATGCCTATTCTTTTCAATGGCACAGACTAGGTAAGGATGAGACATCAACACTGAATCTCTTAATCTCTGGAATTGAATCTCTGGAAGACTATACACAAAGAGAAGGGGTTCCCCCACACACACTGGTACTCTCATTCTTTGGAACTTGCCAACATTCATAGCCTTTCAAAGCAGTTCAGAAAACTGTTGCTATATTGACAAATCACAGGATAGAACTCCTGCTCTTCACTTTGCAAGTCTAGCACAAAAAATATGTTTGAGTG
This sequence comes from Lacerta agilis, assembly GCF_009819535.1. Taxonomy (NCBI): domain Eukaryota; kingdom Metazoa; phylum Chordata; class Lepidosauria; order Squamata; family Lacertidae; genus Lacerta; species Lacerta agilis. Next base: position 27,209,092 of record NC_046318.1, read on the forward strand.
TTAAGGTTTAAAAGTCCCAGACAGCTGTAAGCCAGGTTTTGCACAGTAACTGTAACAGCATGAAAAATATCCCCAAGTTATAATGCACAGCATTGTTTTCTTAAAAGTAAAATATTAGCCAAAGTAATTCATTTAAGAAATATTGTTCCATCACATGCAATGAAAGCTTTTGAAAACATGATACACAACACAGAAGGTCTGTGCACTTAAAAAAGAAAACAAGATGCAACCTGAATATTAAAAAGCTGTACAGATTATTTCAGAAGTATTCTAGTCCATAAAATGTTAGCAGCCCTGCCATCCCATGAACCTAGCAGCATCCAGATTCGTAAGTTGCCTGACTAACAAATAGTTAATTCATTGTTACAAGAGAATAACATTATGTACAAAGCACGAGAATAGCATAAATGCATTTACAGAAGAGCTGTGATTATTTGCAACCATCTATAGCGGGCTATAGTTTGGAAGTGAGCATTTTTCTACAAGAAAATGTATTTTAATAAAATCTCACCATGCTACTGAAACATTTCATCTTAAGCATTACGGTATACGGCTGGGTGAAATTTTACCATGAAGGCTACCTAAATAAGCCTCATAGGGAATAAAGGTGAAGTCTTCCAAGTGCATTTTAAAAGTGTAATTACACAATTTTTGTCAGTGTTTGAATTCAAGTGTAAGCTTAAGATAGCTACATATTTCCTAAAGGGAGAAACCAGCTGTTTTCTCTTTGTGGTTTGAAGCAGGGCCTAAACTTGTTTGAAACATTACTGTAATATGATATCAGAACTCTGTAAACTGAAACACTGGGTGGAACAGTTTCCTGCTATGAACATTTTAAAACGACCTGCAATAACACTGCTAAGAGGTTACTATCGGGCAAACACTTTGTGTTACTTCCACTTGTAGAAAGGCTCCTGTAATTACAGGAGGTACTACCCAGGCCTATATATGAACATACACTGCTATGGTAAGTTTTATTCCCCATAACAAATACTATTTTACAATAAGACCTTAGCTTCAGATTCAATTCTACAGACACATTAAAGTTACATTCTAAACTTCTACTGGAGAGTTGCATATATTGAAAATAACAAAGTACGAACAGGTCTCACTGGGAGTTCTTTCTTTCTTACCTTGTCTGTTCTTGCAATATGAGATGGGGCTCCACAAAGAACTTGACACGTAGTTTCAGTCTGTAAGGAGGCAGACCGTCCATCTGCTGGGATATTCTATTTCGCAAATTCAGCCACAAATTCTCTCCTTTGCTGCCTGTGAACTGGAGTCCGAAGTAATCAACTTCTATAATGCCCAATCGTCTACAAACCTATGATTAAAAATTGGAGCATCATAAAAGTTAGTACAAGAATCATCATGAAGTAGTGTGGCAAGACGATGTTTAACAAACTACAGGAAGTCCACAAAACAATATGCCACTTGATACTGGTGGAGCTGATAAACAAGCATATACAGTACTACAAAATGACAAGCTAAATCAGATTGTTCTTAGGGTGCCAGAACCAACACCTCATACCTAATGCTTGTAGAAAGAATGATCCATCTGTGCAAGAACATTCACCATGTTGTAAACACCAAATCCAAAGACTTGGGTCTCCTGCCAAAAACATGAACAGTTGGGTGAACGTTCTGGGTTAAATGAGCAGAAACAATGGGCGCAGCTGGACCACTGCATAAAACCCTGAACTTCTCCATGCACATGTTGAAAGCAGACGGTTCAAATGCACATGTGGCGTGTACATTTACACCACGTGGTGCCAACGAAAACTAGAGCCTTGCAGGGTTCAGTTGCTTGCCACAACAAATATAACAATTAGTCCACATGCTTTGCCAAGAACAGTATTCCCCATGCAGGGGCGATACATTGGGGGGGGGGGAGTAGTCAAGTCACCTGCCATCGCCCCTGCAAAGTACCACGTGGCTAATGCTAGTAAAAGGGGGGGAAATTTCAGGATGTGTGATGCGGGGGGGTGGGGGAAGCAGCAGCTCGGTAAGCAACGCGTGGGAGGCAGCCAGAGCAGCAGCGTCGCTGCAGGCTCCGCAGCTCCGAGGCCGTTGCATCCCCCCTCCCCTTGCCCGCATCCCCCCATCCCGATCCCCAGCTGCTCCGTGTCCATTCCCACCGAGCACGAGAAAAGGCGGCGGCTCTCGTTCGGACGTGAGAGCGGAGAATCTCGAGGTGAAGCAGAGAGCGCGCGAGAGCAGCCCCGTCGCGGCTCGTGGGTCGCGAGCTCCTTCAACGACCATTCATGAATCAACGGCGGGTTGCGGGAAAGCGGGGGGGGGGAGAGGGAGAGAGAGAACGCGCGCGGCTCTTCACCTGGTCGAGGCAGTCTTCGCCGTTGGCTTTGGCTTCTACCTCCACCTCCATCACCACCGCGTCCGGCCTGGTCACATAGCACAGCATGGCCGCTGCCTTGTCGCGAAGACGCGCACCGAAGAGCCCCGGCTGCCTCGCGGCTGCCCACCACCCGCCAGCCCGCACCCTCCCCCTGCGCTCAAACCTTTTCGTGCTTTGAGGCGAACGACAGTTGGCGCTCCTATATCTCTCCTCGGTGCGCTCCCCTCCCTCCTCAGCCCCCGCCCTCCGAACGAAAGCGAACCAATGCGCGCACGCTGCTCTATTTACATGCAGCCGTCCGAGCCAACCGAAACGGCGGGGGAGGGGGGCGGCAGCTAAGGCGGTTTGTTATTGCCAAGAGGCTATATAGCCTCAAATAGGTTGGCAGAGGGAACTTGAGGTTTCCGATTGCATATCGTAGGAGCTCCATGTGCGGGGCAAGAAGGGTGGAACCGAATTGGAATCGGTGAAAAAAGTGAAAGGGAAACAGGCACGGTTTATGTGGCATATAGACGATGCCCGATGAGATAAAGCTTAGTTTTAAAGTGTACAGGAAGCAAGTCTTCAGTTCAAGGTCATCATTTGTAGCCACCACTTCCATTATATATGTCCTTTCCCAATTTCTGTTAACAGGCACATACTAGGAAGGCTTATCCTGTTAGTGCTAGGTACTGATTGGAAATGACCATCTTAATAATATTTACCTGAATATTTACCACAATAGTTACTTACCTGATTTTTTATTTTAACTTCGTTATTTGGTTTTCATTGTAAGAATTTATGTACAGTTCTTGTGAACTGCACTGATTTTTAATGAATTAGCAGTATAGATATTTCATAAATACCGGTAAATAAATTAAGGGGCAAATCAGAAGAAAAGTATTTTTACGACTGAAATCCTAGCCATACTTGTGTAAGAGGAAGTCCCACTGAACTACTTTTGAGTAGACATACATAGGATTGCACTGTTAATAAAGTAACAGCAATTATTATACTGAATGTGATCTAAAATATGGCATGTAATAACCATATTTATTTATCAGATAAATAGAACCATCTTTAATATGAATAGTAATTGCAACACCATCATGCTGTAAAACACTTTATAACAACTAGCATACAGCTTTTAATGTTTGACATTTTATTATGTTTTTATATGTGCTGGAAGCTGCCCAGATTGGTTGGGGAAACCAATAAATATACATTTATTTATTTATTATAAATAATAAAATTATTATTAATAATAATTTATTTTATTTATTTATTACATGGGAGTAGCTGTGTGGTACTCCTAAAATGCACACACCCCATTAAAATAGGAAACATACTTAACTCAGTTTTTCTTAAGTAGTGGATTGCATCACTCTCACAAGACTTTACTGTCTACTGAAAAAAACTAATCAAGGTGTTCCAATCAGGGTTGTAAGAGAGAGATCTTTGTTAAATCTTTGGAACTGCAAGTAAGCTTGGCTATACTGTGCACATTTGTTGCTTAAGAAAACACTAAATGGAAAACGCAGATAAACTGTCCAGTGTCATGTTTTACCAACAGTTCTGTTAATCCAGGAGAGGCAAAATGGTACATATTGGTCATTTGGTACTTAATCTTGCAATGCGGTATATATACTGCTGTCTACTACTAATGCCTTTCTGCTTTTTCTACATAAGACAAACATGCTAGTCTCTCTGCAACGCAAAAGAAGAGATGACATAAAACTGTTATCAGAAAACACTAGGATAACATTTTACTCTCCAAGGACATTGGCCACTTTCTTGGGAGACTCCAGCATGAGGTTGCTGCATGAGAACCAATAGTGATACTTGATTCTATGTATTGTTTCCCGTCCCATTGCAGGTATTAACTCAGCAATGCTAGCATGATTTTTATCATTTATTAGGGTTGCAATATGTCTGGAATTTCCTGGACATTCAGCCCTCGTAAACAGCATCAGGGTGGAAATCGCTTAAATGTCCAGGAATCTCCAGATGCATGCCAGCCCACGTTGGTAGTGTAGATTTTGGGTTCATTTCATTTAAGAAAGCCCAACAACTTTGGCAACAAAAAAAAACAATCAAAAAACAAACCCAAAACTTTTGTATCCAGATTTTCACTTTTTGAAATATGGCAACCTTAATTTACTACCCCTGTTATGAAAAGTTACTACTTATTTTGCATACATTTCAGCTCTAATTTGAATGGTCACAGGCTATACTTTTGCATTTCCTTGCCCTTCACCTATTACAGTATTTATTTATAAAAAAAATATTTACCACTGTATCATAAAAATACATCACAGCATACATACATACATATGTATAATCCCTCAACACCTTTACCTGTCAATGATTATACTTTATGCATCTGATCAAGTGGACTCTAGCTTATATATTTGCCACATTTTTCCTTGTTGCTTTTGATATACTACCCCTCTGGAAGTTTATTTCAAAACACTGAACTGCAGCAAAAAAGAGCTTTTGTCTCTGCCTAGTTTCATTTCCCCCCTACATTCTTATATGCAATTCCATCCTCTCATCCTGCATGTGATAGATTCTGCAGATTATGGGGAACCTTTTTTATTATCTTGGTTACCATGGGGGACTTTGTTATATTCTCCTCAGTCATTGTTGCTTGCAACCGCCACCTAGTGGTGCCAATTACAAAAAACAACAACTAAGGTCATCTTAAAACAAGAGTCTCCCCACTCCGCCCTGCCCCAACCTGCAGTTTGTTCAACTGGGACAGAGCTTTCCAAACTTTTCATGTTGGTGACGCACTTTTTAGACATGTATCATTTTGCGAAACAGTAATTCAGTTTTACCAGAAAACGGAGGTTAAACTAACCCCTTCCCAGCCCCGGAAGGAGCGCTGGGAGTATTTGCGTGACACACCTACCTACACACTGCAGGCGACACACTAATGTGTTGCAACACACAGTTTGGAAAGCTCTGAACTAGGAGTATGAAACAATCCTATGACCCTGCAGGGAAAGGGCAGAGTGTCTGACACTGTTGGGTAAAAACTGAAGCTTGTATTGTAAGCTGTTGACAAGCAGTAACCTTCTTGACCTGAAAATGGCCTAGTTTCAATTCCATCATAAGCAGAAGCTCACTACCCTTCCTACTGAAGGCTCCCTCTCCAGAGCTAGAATATGCAGCTCAAAATAATTCTGAAGTCACTGTTAGGGAAAATTCCAGCCGCCACCTTCCCCCACCGTGCAGCCTCCTCGCGGGACTCCCGCGCGGACAAATGCGGGACCTGGAAGCCTCTTTTCTTCTCTTTGCCCCCCCCGACGATGAGCGGGTACCCCTTCACCACACAAGTCGCACAAGCACCACATAAAACCCTCGCGATAAAGGGTTTCCCCTAAATGTCCCGATCTGCGCCCCCAAGCCTCAATCTGCCTTCGGAGAAGCGCTCCTGTCAAAACAGCGCTCCGCTGGTCTCCATTTTCTCAATGAACGGGAAACCCACCAATCAGGAGCATGCATTCAGCTCAGCCTGCAAAATGGAATGTTCAGGTCAGCTACTATGATTCAATCATCACCTTCACGCTTGACTGAACACTAAGTGGGTTTTGACAGGCTCCCCGCTGGGAGAACAATGGAATCGAAACCAAAATGTAACCAGTTGAGGAAACTATTAATTATAACTTGCAACAATGTATCAAATGGACAATTTAGACGCTGGGTGGCCCAATTTTGACAGCTCGAAATATTTATTATTGTAAAAATCCACAACTCCTGAACGCAGTATCCGATTTGCCTGGTTCGGGTGTCTATTTGCTCCTTGTAAAATAACCTTTCTAACCCCTCGGTCCCCGCCATCCTCCGATCATCAGAAGTATATTATTTCGATACTGCATAATTTTTGGACTCTCCACTCAGTGGCTTTCATAATCCCCTAAGCAGCGAGTCACGTCCGCAGGAGGAGATACACCCCTCCCGATAATCCAGTCAAGCACCCATCCATCAGCTACCATGGCAGCAGACATCCTCCTAGGATCTTTCTATTGTCCTGACGCAGAAGAAACCTTCAATGTGTATTACACCCACCCTAGATCCATTCACCGGTTCCTGCCATCCTTCCTGATATGCAAAACTTGTTTTTCCCCTATGTAAATTTTACTGTAACCTCCTCTCTCCCCTCCCATCTCTGACGTTTCTGTGATGTATTTCGCTATGTATTCTGGGCTATCGCGGGAACTTTTAAAAGTCCAGGACACCCTTTGTTCGGGGTTCGGATCCTCCTGAACCTTGTTGCGCAATAAACTCCTTTGCTTTTGCTCCAATCTCCGGCTGGTCTCCATTGCCTCCGCAGCGAACCACGGGCTTCCTCCGTAGGACCGGGAGCTGAGCCTTCTCGACCCGGTAATTTCCGTAACAGTCTTGGTGCCGAAAGCCGGGACCTGCGTTCTCCCGTGGTGGCTGGGGACCCCCACCGAGCCTTCAGCCGGCAACGGGACCCTTTTCTCCCGTGGAGACTCGACGGATCCCTGGCCATCCTCCGGGCGGTAATTGCACGTCTCAAGGGGAGCCAACCGGGGAGCAAAGGCAAAGTTCAGCCGGCTTCGTCTCCAACGATCCAGCGGATCGCGGTGGAAGACGCGTAAGTATAAATCCAGTGCACTGGTGATTGGGGGGAGGGGGGAGGTAAGCCTGGCAACCGCAATCTACTGCTCTCTTGCCTATCATTTCTTGCCTGTCTCTCAGTCTGTCCCGTGGACTGCTGCTCAACTCGAAAGGGGAGTCCTGAGCTCTATCTCCTTTTCTCCAATACCCAGTCAGCCGCCCCGTTAGCTGGTCTAACGAACGCAAGGGACTGGGCTCTTTTTCTACTTTGCCAGCTGCCAAGGGGCAAAGGACTTCTCTGCACTATCCCAAACCTCAGCCGCCCCGGTCGGGCCATGTAAAACACGCTGGTCGTGCGTGAGCCCGCTTCCGAACGCAAGGGAGGTTTTTCCGGACCGTTTAACCCTATCAAAAGGGCTGCCCGATCTGGCACTGCAGTGGCAGGCGTCCAGTAGGGCTCCCTTCCTTAGCTGTTAACGATAGGCAGGAGGTTGCCAGGTGGGGGTACCCTGAAATGGGTGGAAATGGGGGTTGAGAAGAAGGAATAGTGAAAAGAGGAACACGGAAGAGAAAGGAAGAGGAAGGGAGCTCCAGGAAAAAAAAAGAGGAAAGGAAAGAGGTAGTTTAGTGTAGATCCCCCTGGTCAGCCGCCCCGCTAGCCGATCTAGTGAACGCAAGGGACCAGGCTAGCTTGTTGCAACGTTGTGTATTATTTGCTGTTAGAAAACCCTTCTGCCCCACTCCCCTTGTGAAATTCCCGTTTTACTGAGATATCTCTCCCATCCCTCTTTCCAAAACCCCAGGTTCCTCTTAAAAAAAAAAACCAAGGAACAATGGGCGCCAAGGCTTCGAAGCCCAGTCGTACTTCCGCTGGGAAGAAGGCTTCTCGCAAGCCTTCTTTTGCCCAGCCGGAACCCGACTCCCCCCTCGAGTTTGTACTAGATCACTGGAAAGAGATTCCTGGCTCAGAAATATTATCCAGGCAGAAGTTGCAAGAACTCTGCGAAAACACCTGGCCATCTTTTACTGATAAACTGACATCTGAACTCCGCTGGCCACCGGAGGGATCCTTCAACCAGGATCGTTTGAATGCTCTAAAGAAGCACCTACTAGAAGAAAGACCCCGCCAGTTGGACTACCTAAAAGCTTTCGAGGTCGTATATCAAATCCTTACTACTCTGAAGGATGCCCCAGCTCTCCAGATGCCTATGATAAAACCTCCTAAGAAAGCCTCTAGGAAACCCAAGGGAGGTCTTGCACCACCCCCTTATGAGGATCCATCAGACGATGATTCTATGGATCAGGCCATGGCGCTATACTATAATAGACCCAGACAAGCCCCCACAGCTCCCCCTGCACAGAATGATGTCCCTGGGCAAAATAATCTCCCGGGACCCGAAAATGATGCAGACCCGAACAATCAGGCAGGAGCTCAAGGCGGGCAGCTAATAGTCCAACCCATGGACCAGGAAGAGATAGCCACAGTATCCAACGACCAAATGGAACCTGACCCGGTCTTAACGCCAGTCAGTGACCATGCAGCCTATACTCTGTCGCCCCACTCCAATCTTCTTGAGAACGTGGAGGGCATGACCACCCGCTCTATGGTGCAGACTGCTAAGGACCTTGCCATCCGCATCCAGGGTGCCTTTTCGCCATCTGCTTCCCGGCAGTCAGTAAAGGGAAAGACTAAAGGGAGTGGGGGAATCAATCACCAGGCGGCCTCCTACCAGATGCCCCTACGTGCCTTCCCCATCCCTCCTGCAACTCCGGATGGGGCCCCACGGATGATTTACACCCACCAGCCCTTCCGGACTGCAGACTTAGTAAACTGGGCAAACGTGATGCCCTCTTTGAGGGATGACCCTGACAAGTGCCACCGGCAAATCGCTACAATCTTCTCTTCCCATCACCCTTCTTGGACGGATGTCCATGTACTCTTAAATGCCCTATTCAATGAGGCTGAGAAGGCTGACATTCTCAGTAAGGCTGAAGAAGCCCTAAACCAGGAAAACTACCAAGAAGGAAGACCTCAAGGGGTGGAGGCCCTGACACCTAGGGATCTCCGTATTGAACCCGACCCTGCTTGGGACTTCAATACTCCTAATGGCGTCTGGTGTCTGAACCTGTTTAAAAAGGCCATCTTAGACGGCATTAAAGCTTCAGGGCAGCGCTCCATAAACTGGACTAAAGTTCAGACTGTGATCCAGGGTCCCAATGAACACCCGTCGGACTATTATTCTAGGTTGGTGGCGGCTATTAAAACCTGGGGCGGAATAGACCCCGAGAATCCGCACCATGATATAATAGTAAAAGGCTTCTTCAAAGACCAGGCATCGCCAGATATAAGGAAAGCCTTAAATCTCCTAGTTGGCTACGATGGGAAAACTTTTAGCGAAATACTGTCCATCGCCAAGTCCGTCTTTAACAACCGGGACGAAAAGAAAAGGATGGACAACAGGGCAGGGGAGGAGGCAGTGCTTGCCCTCAGTATGGAAACCCCTTACTTCCCAGCTCCAGGGTTCCCGGCCAGGGGAGGAGGCAGGGGGCGAGGAAGAGGGGAAGGATTGAATGCAAGCCCATCCGTGCCACGACCCTGGGGCCCATCCACTGGCCTTTGTCACCTGTGTTTTCAACCAGGGCACCTAAGACGAAACTGCCCATATTTATACCCGGGGAGCCCATGGGTTGAAACTAACTCCTACCTATTCCCCGGAGGAAACTCACCATACTCCACCTTTCCTTCGCACCCCCCTTGGGCCCAGGGTTATGAGAACCAGCAAATGGTGCCACCTCATCCCCAAGGGAATTGGCCACCCCAAGGCACCCAGGTCTCGGTGGCCCAACCAACCGCAGAGTCACACCCTCCAAATCCTTTCCGTGCCCCTCTGCCAGCTCAAACTGACCCGCAATTCGTTCAAGCCCCTCCTTCCGACTTGAGAACATAAGGAGAGCCCCAACAGGACCTTGAAGCCCTTCCCCTTTGGACTGCGCTCAATTCCCACCCCTCGTATACCCGGGGGTACAGCCCACCGTACCCCAGCACCGCACCCCAGCATCGCACCCCAGTTCCTGTTCCTCGTACCCCAGCACCGCACCCCAGCATCGCACCCCAGTTCCTGTTCCTCGTACCCCAGCACCGCACCCCAGCATCGTACCCCAGTTCCTGTTCCTCGTACCCCAGCACCGCACCCCAGCATCGCACCCCAGTTCCTGTTCCTCGTACCCCAGCACCGCACCCCAGCATCGCACCCCAGTTCCTGTTCCTCGTACCCCAGCATCGCACCCCAGCATCGTACCCCAGTTCCTGATCACCGCACCCTAGCATCGCACCCCAGTTCCTGTTCGTCGCACCCCAGCATCGCACCCCAGCATCGCACCCCAGTTCCTGTCCATCGCACCCCAGTTCCTGCTTCACCATTCCCGAGTCCCCGTACATCGCTCCCACCGAACATTTTCGGACTTGCCGCTATTGACAGCTCTTGACAGCTGTTTGACAGTTCTCCACATTTTCGGACCTACCGCTTTGACAGCTTGCCCTATTCTGACTGCTTGCCGTTTGACAGCCTTTTGACAGTTCTCCACATTTTCGGACTTACCGCTTTGACAGCTTGCCCTATTCTGACTGCTTGCCGTTTGACAGCTTTTGACAGTTCTCCACATTTTCGGACTTACCGCTTTGACAGCTTGCCCTATTCTGACTGCTTGCCGTTTGACAGCTTTTGACAGTTCTCCACATTTTCGGACTTACCGCTTTGACAGCTTGCCTTATTCTGACTGCTTGCCGTTTGACAGCTTTTGACAGTTCTCCACATTTTCGGACTCACCGCTTTGACAGCTTGCCTTATTCTGACTGCTTGCCGTTTGACAGCTGTTTGACAGCTATTTGACAGCACACCCTGTCTCCCGTTGGCCACCTTTGACAGCTCGCCGGTGTGACTACCTGCCACTTTGACAGCCGTGTGACAGCTCATCATACTCTCCGATCAGCTGGCTTTTGACAGCCCACCATGCCTGCACCCGATGTTGGCATCCAACCATGACCGGCCCGCTCTCCCCGAAATACGACCAGCCGAGGCGCGTGGGGAAGGTGAGTACCAAGTCTCGAAGGTGTAGGTGTGGAGAAAAGGATTTGTGGTTCTGCGAACCAGATACAAATCTTATCTCCAAATGCGGGACTGTTAGGGAAAATTCCAGCCGCCACCTTCCCCCACCGTGCAGCCTCCTCGCGGGACTCCCGCGCGGACAAATGCGGGACCTGGAAGCCTCTTTTCTTCTCTTTGCCCCCCCCGACGATGAGCGGGTACCCCTTCACCACACAAGTCGCACAAGCACCACATAAAACCCTCGCGATAAAGGGTTTCCCCTAAATGTCCCGATCTGCGCCCCCAAGCCTCAATCTGCCTTCGGAGAAGCGCTCCTGTCAAAACAGCGCTCCGCTGGTCTCCATTTTCTCAATGAACGGGAAACCCACCAATCAGGAGCATGCATTCAGCTCAGCCTGCAAAATGGAACGTTCAGGTCAGCTACTATGATTCAATCATCACCTTCACGCTTGACTGAACACTAAGTGGGTTTTGACAGGCTCCCCGCTGGGAGAACAATGGAATCGAAACCAAAATGTAACCAGTTGAGGAAACTATTAATTATAACTTGCAACAATGTATCAAATGGACAATTTAGACGCTGGGTGGCCCAATTTTGACAGCTCGAAATATTTATTATTGTAAAAATCCACAACTCCTGAACGCAGTATCCGATTTGCCTGGTTCGGGTGTCTATTTGCTCCTTGTAAAATAACCTTTCTAACCCCTCGGTCCCCGCCATCCTCCGATCATCAGAAGTATATTATTTCGATACTGCATAATTTTTGGACTCTCCACTCAGTGGCTTTCATAATCCCCTAAGCAGCGAGTCACGTCCGCAGGAGGAGATACACCCCTCCCGATAATCCAGTCAAGCACCCATCCATCAGCTACCATGGCAGCAGACATCCTCCTAGGATCTTTCTATTGTCCTGACGCAGAAGAAACCTTCAATGTGTATTACACCCACCCTAGATCCATTCACCGGTTCCTGCCATCCTTCCTGATATGCAAAACTTGTTTTTCCCCTATGTAAATTTTACTGTAACCTCCTCTCTCCCCTCCCATCTCTGACGTTTCTGTGATGTATTTCGCTATGTATTCTGGGCTATCGCGGGAACTTTTAAAAGTCCAGGACACCCTTTGTTCGGGGTTCGGATCCTCCTGAACCTTGTTGCGCAATAAACTCCTTTGCTTTTGCTCCAATCTCCGGCTGGTCTCCATTGCCTCCGCAGCGAACCACGGGCTTCCTCCGTAGGACCGGGAGCTGAGCCTTCTCGACCCGGTAATTTCCGTAACAGTCACTCTTACATTTATTCTAACACAATCCTGTGTTCACTGGTGGACGAACGGGGGTGTGGAGGGAGCGCACCGCCCCCGGCACCACTATTCCAGTAGGGTGCCATCATGGCGGGTCCCACAGACACTCGCTGCGCACCCCTCTGCACTGGGTACCACGCCCCCAGAATGCATGCCACGCCCTTGCATGCAGCACGCCACACCCTCACAGGTGGTGTACCACACCCCGGGATGCGCAGCACGCCCCGCGGATGGTGTGCCATGCCCCCAGGATGTGCGTCACGCCCCCGTCTGCTCTCCGCCCCAATAGTGGAGCATGCAGCTTCGCCACTGGCTGTGTTACCTTTAGGAAAAAAACATTTGGCTCGCCATACTGTGCACCCCAATCCCTCATTTTATATACCACAGGGGAAGAAACACAATTAAAGATACAGGTTTGCTGCTACTAGCACAGGATGCATTTCTAAGGTGCAAACTATCTCCAAGCATAAAGCGGGGCTTCTTAATGTCTAGCAACAAACATTATGGCCAAGTCTACCTGGAAACCCTTTTTCTTGTGGGGGCACTCCCACCATTACTTAGTGCAGGGGTTGGCAAACTAAGGTCCACAGGCTGGATCAGGCCCAATTGCCTTCAGGATCCAGCCCGAGGAATGCCCGTGGATCGACGTGGAGATTCTGTTCGTTTGGGCTGCACCATATTTTTTCCTGCGCCATTCCATTTCCCCCCCCCCACACACACACACTGCGGCGGCGCCTCCTCCCTCCCTCCTCCTGGCTTCTCCCCACCCTGCCTAGAGGAGGAAGGGGGCTGGGCTGAGCTGGCTGAGCACCATTTTAAGCAGCCCCTCTCCAGAGCCAGCCCTTTCATGCCGCTCATCTTCCCTCTGCTGCCGCCACCACCCTGGTACTCCTGTGGGCCAGAGAGCAGAGCAGACGAGCTCGCTCTGCCTACCCACGAGAAGCAGCAGCAACGGTGGTAGTGGTGATGGTGGCAGCCACAGGGAAGGTAAGCACATCGGCTGGGGGTGGGGCTGGGGGTGGGGAGGAGAACTACTTACCCCTCGCCTCTTCTTCCAGCTCCCCCCCCCGGTGCCGCTTCTCCGGCCCACCACAAGGTCTGAGAGACAGTGGACCAGTGCTCGTCTATTTTTTTTTGCTGACCCCTGACTTAGTGTCTCATAAATCACATGCAGAGTTGCAGGGCCTTTTTAAAGCTGGAACTCAGTTCCAGCACCTCTCACATGGGTGCCATGGTCATTATAAGAGAATAAGGGAGGCGTTCATGGCGAGTTCTGGAACCTCTTTTTCCAGAAAAATAGCACTGCAGAATTGTTTCATTGTCACCACAGAGGACCCACCAATTATGTAGAAGGTTCAAAGAAAATACAATGCAGCAGGCATTTGCCCGTTTCTGAGCCCACCATCCCTGCCTCATAATGTTACAGCTCTACAGAATCTCTTAAAGCAGATAACAACCAACTCTATAGGATTTCGCCAACCAGACAGGGCTCTTTTAACGAGAGCACTTACAGTTGTCATAGGCCTTTTACACCGAAGGCCTCAAATATGAAGAGCCCGCAGCTTTGTTGCCGACTCTCAGAAACACGAGATGGAGAGGAATGTCCAGGTCCACTCAGTACTTCTCTCAGCAGCTGGGCTCGGCCTCTGCTTCCCCTCACAAAGATCATCTGCCCCACCTGCCCTGTAAGGAGGAATAGCAGGACCAGATGCTCTGAGGCAATTGTATCAACAGCACCCTTGTGAGACCTACCTGCCATGATGGGACTGACAAGGCAGCGGATGATTACAGTTAGCCCCCAAAGGCCAAGGCCTCACACTGTAAAACCAGCAACTTATGGGCAGCATTTACAGCCATTTCCAGGACAGCTGGGTCACTAGGCTATTCTTGAAGGGCTGCCAAGACCCGCTTTTTGAACTGTGAGCTGCTCATTTCCATCCAAGCTGGTCATTGAAAAATCAAGTTTGATGCCTGAGCTTTCCCTGTTCCTTTTTCTGTTGTGTCATTTCAGATTTTAAGTCCAACGGCAGATTCTGTGTCGTGTGTGTGTGTGTGTAAAAAGTTCTGGGAGTTTTCCCAGCTGACAATAGGTATATGATGCTTTGAATGAACAAACAACCCTTCCCTGAATTCAGGTAACTTGAGCCCCATAAAATCTAATGGGGACAATCATGAAACAAGCTCCATAATAGGTGCTAATGTCCTTTCAGCACCACAAGATGAGCGACAAGAAGCAGCGATGGCAGGCAGTAGGAAGAGCAAAAGCCCAGCCCAACCACGTAGTCAGACTTGGCTGCATACCCCGCGAGGCTCTTTGTACCCCTCAGTGCCAGGCTCCTGACTGACCAGCAGATACAGAAAAAAGAAGACTGGGAACAGTTCAAACTGAACACAGCCAACAAAGCAGGTGGGCTAAGAGGAGCTACAAAGATAGTAAATGAATGGCTGTGCTGGTGCCTCTGTGGAACCAAGGTAGGAAATGGAGGTGGGGAGAAAAATGGATGGCCCAGAGGTGTAATCCTGAGAGGAAAAGTGTGGATTAATTGGCTTGTCTTCGGTAAAATAGGTGTTGTGTTTGAGCAGCAAATGGGGTTCAAAGGAGTGGTCTTGTGTTTGGAGGTTCATATACATTCAGGATTGGCACTGTTCATAAGAAAACCAGTTGCAGCAGACTTAAACTTACAATAACTTATAATAAGTCTAAACCTTGACATTAAGCATACTATGTACAGAACAAGAACAAGTTATAAATGGGACATCAGCATAAGCACAAAAAGTAACAAAGTAAATAAATAATGCCCTTCGCAATGCATAAATCACAGATCACAAAGGCATAATTATTCTAAGGGTGAAAAATTGTACCAGGGAACATTTCTTTCCTATGCACACCTGACACTTTAGTCACATTCACAAGTGACATCATCCTGGGCTACTTGCGTCTGGCTTTGTCACATGTTCAAACCCATGCAAGGAAGGCAAACTGCAAAATTAACTTTTGAGTGTCTGAAAGTAAATCTGCCTGCTTTACGTTATTTAAATTTAAGTATTAAAATTAATCCCACATCGATTCAACTACAGTGGACCTTGGTTTATGAACTTAAACCATTCCAGAAGTCCGTTCTTAAACCGAAACCGTTCTTAAACAGAAGCGTGCTTTCCCTAAAGAGGTCTCCTGCCGCCGGTGCCCTTCCACCATTCGGATTCCGTTCTTAGACTGAGGTAAAGTTTGCAAAATGGGACACTACTTCCGGTTTTGTGGGGTTCGTAAACTGAATAGTTCATAAACAGAGCTGTTTTTAAACTGAGGTACCACTGCGATGTGGGTTAAACCACAGAGCCTAGGGCTTGCTGATAAGAAGGTCAGCGGTTCGAATCCCCACGATGGGGTGAGCTCCTGTTCAGTCCCTGCTCCTGCCAACCTAGCAGTTCGAAAGTACGTCAAAGTGCAAGTAGATAAATAGGTATCACTCCAGCGGTAGGGTAAACGGTGTTTCCGTGCGCTGCTCTGGTTCGCTAGAAGTGGCTTAGTCATGCTGGCCACATGACCCGGAAGCTGTACGCCGGCTCCCTCGGCCAGTAAAGCGAGATGAGCACCACAAACACAGAGTCGTCCACGACTGGACCTAATGGTCAGGGGTCTCTTTACCTTTACCACTGTAATATGTATAACAATTTGCTTTTCTTATGTAATGACACAGAACAGGATATTGACCATTGTTCTCTCTAACTACATTACAGAGAAGTTCTAAGTTACCCACATTTACAATGCTTGCTGTTTCCTTTTGTGACTTCTTTGCATTTCCCCCACCCCATATTTTGTACTGCTAAAAATGTATCATTTATTAGATAAGCAGGACAATTATAACAGCCTGGTTTGTTTTAATATGATACAGATCTGTACTATGCTTAGCACAACACAACCTTCCTATTCTCTTCCACTTATTGTTGTTGTAAGTTTGGTATTATATTAGTAGGTAAACATTTGACAGCAAATGATTATACTGTACAAGAGGGAAATTTATATTGGAATTAACTTCAGTTGGCTTGATACATATTAATCATAAATCGTAGCAGCTTGTAGCCTCTGAATACACCACACTTTACTCTGTTTTCAGATGAATGCCTCTCACATGTGGTAATAAGGTTAGCTTGCCATTTCCTCATCCAGGAAGGTGACTGCTGCCTGCAAGTGATGTAGAAACCATAAAGTGGAAGGGCACCATTCTACAAAACCTTCAAATGCATAATACAGAAGCTGAGCAGCATGTTCATAGCCAGGTTATCCCAAGTACTGTTGGAGGCAGCATACCTCTGAATTGTAGTTGCTGGGAGTCAAACAGGTGAAGAGAGCACTGCCATGCTTAGGTCCTGCTTAAAGGTTTCCCATGGGCATCTCATTGGCCACTGTGACTAGATGGGCCCTTGGCCTGATCCAGCAGGGCTCTCCTTGTACTTAAAACACTGAGCAACTCAGAATATTTCATTCAAGCAACCTTCAGCAATTTTTTTTATTATTGGTAGGAGTTTTGGTTTTTTGTTGACACCACCTCATATTGACATTTGATACCAAATGGCTGAGTGGGCAGTAGAATCTTGAAGCTTGCTATTGGCTCTTGAAAACTACCACCAGCCTTCTTTCAGGAGTGGGAGAAGCTGTACTAAGTGGCTATTGACCTGCCTGAGGGGAGAAGTGGGGCGAGAATGAGACTTGGCTTGAGGTCTTCTTGCCTTTCAACAACAGCACTGATTGAAAGATGCTGCATAGCAGCAGAAAGGCAAGAGATGCTATTACTGGAGACCTGTGTGCTTAGCACTTGTGACCTGTCCCAGAAAGAAATTGTTATTCTACATATCCCAATACATTGAATGGTCAATACATGATATTTACTTTCAGATGAGTATGAATACATGCCTTACTAATTTGCATTATTTGCAACTACAGCAAAGATCTCAATGTTTTTTTTGTTTTTTAAATAAACTTGGTGGGCTGTAAAGGTGATTTATTAATTGGAATTAAGTAGAGATGAATCTGCAGAAGTTATTATTAAGGATTTATTTTAGCTATCCTCTGTACATTAGATGAAAATTGGAAAGCTTTATAGCTTATATATTATGCCTATACAGCTGCTGTTATTTGGTATTGTATGCAATGGCCTTTGGCTACATCTACAAGCAAAACATATTTATTCTATCATCAAAACCTTTGGGAGTGGAAAAAGACCTCTTCCGCTCCTACAAGAAAGAGGAAGAACCTGAGCCATTTGTAATTTTCTGCTACAGAAGTAAATGGTACCTGTTCAGTTTTGTAGCAAGCTGTTTTCAGATACATAATTGGAATAGGGGGGAAAAACTGCTTCCACCGCTGACATTGGGGTTACTGGTGTTGGGTGCCAGTTTTCTCCAAAATATAACACCCCAGCCTCAGCTTCCTGTTAAGTTACTAAGTGGCTTCCAAGTAAATGAGCTCAGACTGTGACACAGTTGAGCCAGTATTAGGCAAATGGATTTCGCCCCCTCAGATGCATTCCTAGATGCAAGCCTTTTTCTTTTCCCTAGATCTCAAAAAAGGGAAATATTGGGTTCCATGGGCTTTAAATGGTGATGCAGTTCAGGTAATGGGAAACCTGATACTGTCTCAGTATGTCTTGGGCATTGTGTTGATGGACACAATGCAAAACGGGGTTTTGCAGAAGGTTGTGTTGGCTTGAAAAAACCATGGTAGTCTGAGCCTACCCACTATTTTTCCAAGGTACCTGCTCTGTTTATTCTATTTTTTTTTCCTCATACTGTTCTTCCCCACTGCTTCTGGTTACCATCCAATCCAGAGGTGTTCTGCAGCCTGCTGTCCTAGTAGCAGGTTTTGGACATAAAAATGGAGATTCAATAGTTGGTAACGTGCTGTGTTCAGCTGTTTGTTATTAAAGGTAGTTTGAAGAATTCAGAACTAACATTTGTTTACACATTTTCTTGAAAGTTCACTCCTGCAGCATATCTTTTTAATAAGAGCCTTATTATTTCAGCTTGAAAAAGAGTCTTTATATTTCAGTTAAATTTTTGTGTGCCATGAGCTGCAAAATCTGATGCAGCTATAGCATATTTTCCATAACTAGGAGATTGCTATTCTCACTCCCCCAGCCCCAAGAAATCTGTCAGCAACAGATCTAGGGCCTACTCAAGAAATCAAAGCAAATTTAACTCCTTGACCTAGGAACACATTCTCATGTTGCACCAGGTTGACTGAAAGATCAGAGGTTAGAGATTGAGAATAGGCTTTAGCCTCTCTCTTGTGCTTGACCCTAACCCTTTATTTCAGGGGTGGGGAACTGGATTCATCTGGTGGTCTGGATTCTGACATCCCCCAACCCCTGTAGCCCACTTTGACAGGTGGGTGGAGCTTGCCACCTGCCAATCACCTGACGTTTTCAAGTCAGGTAAAGCGCTTTTCTTTGCAGACCAGTTTGATTAACAAAGAAAAGAGTTATTTTGCCTGCATGGTATGAAATCAAACCACATGAGCAAAGTAAGCAGTGCTTGATTTCATACTGCATAGGCAAATGAAGCATTTCCACGCAGAGCTTGCGGTATCAATCAGGTGATTGGCATTGACATGAAGACCTGCTTTAGGCAGGGTTCAGCTGCGTTACAAAATTTCCAATCAGGAACTCCATAGTGCAGTCTGTACAAGCAGGGTTTGCTAATAGCACTAATCAGGTTATTGGCACTTACAGCAATCCTTGTTTGCCAAGGAACAATTGGTAGTACAGTTTAAGGCTTATACTTGTTTCTTTGCAACCGTCTAATATCCTTGTAAGCTGCAGGATGGAAGACTGGGTCTCTAGACCCTGTCTATATTCTCCTTACCAAGAAGTTTCTAGAAGATTTCTGTAGAGAGAAATCCTTTCCTTGCTTCATCATGCCAGTCATTTCCTCCAGTAGACCAGTGTCAGACTACATATTAGCCAATAAGCTGTGCTTTTAGTTTCTATTGTATCTGTCTTACTGTACTTTCATATTTTTAATGATATTGTGGTATTATAAGTATTTGTATGTCAGCTAGGTCATTCTCAGATTACATATCTGTTCTAACAGCTGCTGTGGAAAGGCATTAGCAGACTCGTGGAGCCAATATAGGAATCTTCTGCCTAATTGACGTGGTAGTCACAATATCCAGTTGGAAAAGAGGCATGAAGGGAATATTGTATGCCTGTGACTGCACTTCTTTCATAGGGCCAATGTTGGTTGCCTCCTCTTATTAGCAACTCTTCTTCGAAATCTTCTCTGTCATAGTCTGCTGACCTAACATAGCTACAGGAGGAAAAATTGCATCTTATTCTGCCTCATGTATTATAAATATGATTGTTGTGTACATTACAAGTGTAGTATGTCACTCACCTGCAGGTGATAGTGATGTCTAAGCCTGAAATAAATCGGCTTGGCTTTCAGATTTTTAAGAGAGTTTGTGGGGATGACAGAAAATGAATATTCTCCCCTGTAACAGATGTCAGCTACACACAGGTCAGATGGTGCCAGCCTAGTAAGTTAACTGAAAATGAAAAGCAAAGATACACTCTATCACAGAATAAAATTAACATTGCCCTGCATTTCTGAATGGATGAGATGTTCCATTAGGGATTTCAAATTCATAACATTATTCCACTACACTCTCTTAGGACTGACAAGAATGCAAAGAACCATGTACAGTCTCTCCATGCATAATTTTAGGTCACGAATCTTAAACATCTGATGATGTCAAGGAAAGAAAAAAGCTCCACTGAAAACCCACTTTACTTTTTTTCTCCCAAATTTGCTGGAAATATGATATGAATGAATTGGCTTTGATCTTGGTAGCACAGTAGCCCTTTCCACTTTTTACTAGCACTAAGGGACTGCATGGTTACAAAAGGGCTGCAGGGCCGAGGGCTGCTTTTGTGCCTACCCATGAGGTTGCCTCCTAGCCACCCACCCATTGCAGAAGAACTTCAGAAGTGTGGAGCCTTAACTCTCTGTCTAGTGTCTGGTTTAGATCCCTGATCTTCCAGTGTTCTGAGCCTTATAGGGAACGGGGCGGGGGCGGGGGTATTTACTTACTTCTCTATAATGGCAAAGCCCATCTCCCTGCTCCAGGGGTTCTCCTAAACCCCTGCAACTGCTACCATTCAGGTTTTTTACTTCCTCTGATCCTTTAACTTCCCAATAACCCAGTTACTGTGGGGTATAGGTGTGGTATAAAGCCAGTCAGATACAGATATTATATTTAACAAGGTATTCATATTTATTAAAATATTATTAAGTGCACAAGCTTATCTGGTTACCATAGTACCGTATTCCAATGATCAAATGCCTTGTTAACTTGTTACTGTCAGTTTAAATTCTACCAGCTTCCATTCAACTATTAATGTTGAACTAAGACATCTTTAAGGAAGCAGTTAGTTACTGTGTTAAAACACTTTAGCCAAATTTCCCTCTTATTTTCTCCACCTCAGAGAAGTCTCACCATAACCTCGCACCCACATTCCCAAAGCCAGACGCCTCACTTGGCCAACTTTGGAAAGACAGCACAAGGACTGGGGGGGGGGGGTGTTGTCAAATTATGGCCTCCACCCCACCAGCCCAACACGACAAGGCAGTGTGTGGTCTGCAGGTTTTGTGTCAAAGTACTGTTGTAGCCCACTTGGTATGGGAAGTGTACTACGTGAAACACCTTGAACTTCACTTGTTAAAATCCTATAGTATCTATTAACATTAAGAAGGTGACTGAAAGCACAGCCCTAACTGTTCATTCAGAAGACCAATTGATTTCAGTGGGGCTCACTTCATAGTAAATGTAATTAGGACTTACTTGATGCACAGAATAATAATAATAATAATGAACATTAAAATTTGACATTATTGCCTTCCCATTCTCCGTGGTGCATTCAAAGGACATATCTAATTTCTCTGGTGTTGCTCTGTTAAAGAAAATACTAAGATACAGTGCTCCATATCACATGAAGTGTAATGGGCCATGCATTGATGAAACATGACATAACATTACTCTAAGCAATAGGTCAGAAATAAAACATTATTCAATCCGATATTCTGTCTATCTTAGATGGAGTCAGTAGCTATCACCATCTGTGAAATGCTCACCACTTATGAAGAAGATTCATTCAAAGCAGTAAGCATTTCACAGATGGTGAAAGTTAGGAGCCATTTGAGATGCTCTGGACTAGGAAAGCTATCTTATGTTGCATTTAAGTCATTGCTTGTCCTGAGAATTTTATCAGAGCTTTGTTGCTAAATCAAATCATTTATAGGCACAGTATGAACACAAGAAGAGGAGAATGGAATAGACATAAGGCAGTTGAATATATATTTTGGTATAACAATCTGAAAGCCCAAGAAGTATGAAAGAACATAAGAACAGCTCTGCTGGATCAGGCCAGTGGCCCTGAAAGCCAGTGCATTTCCTCACCACCATATAGCTAAACAGTAAGTCAGGCAGGGATGCCAAATTGCCCTCAAGATTGTGGGTGCCCACCACCACAACATGGACATGTGACATTCCACTCACATGCCTGCGGTAGGCAACAGCCACTCCTCTTCCTCCTCTCCGCAACCAGTGAGGCACCCTGCCTCATCATCCAAGGGCCCCCAGAAAAGGGTATCTTGCTCGCTGGCTGTGGAGGCTGGAGCTGAACTTCTTCGCTCTCAGAGGCAGCACCGCTGCCACCTGACGGCTTTTCTCATGGATTTTGTGGGTGCCTGGCCTCCAAGCACCCACAACCCCTTAGAGTTGGCTCCTATGATGTCAGGAATGGGAAACCTGTAGTCCTCCAATTGTCATTGAATTCCAGTTCCCTTCAGCCCCAGCCTGTGAAGCCATTGGTCAGGATGATGGTCCAACAACTTCTGCAAGGCCACAGGTTCCCATCCCTGCAATATATATTTTTTGAAAGCATGTTTTATAAACTTGCATGTACAGTACCCATCCCCCCACTCCCAGAATTAATTTTAAACAACCAGGAATCATGTTGCCATATTTACTCATTATGTAAACAAACAATAACACAACTCTCTCGCTGCTCATGCATCCAATAAGGTAAAAGTTACCTTGTATATTTTTCTGTGGGTACTAGTTTTTTTGAAATCCTGTCTCATTTACTAACCCATTATAAGCAGAATAAATGAAGCAGAGGAACTTTTTAAATACAGCTCTACGTTCCACTTGACTATTTTAGGCATTGTACAGCTAACAGACAAGCTAAGAGAACTGCTCCTGTGGATGTTGCAATTTTTAAAGCTGGGCAACAAATACAGTAATGGAAATGTGCTAAGCAGGAACCTAGAGCCAAGAAAAGCTTCCATGAGGCTTCTCTCAACACAGCAGATACTGCCCTTATACCCACAAGCAAATGTGAAGCAGTGGAGCAGACAGAAAACTGCACCTACCTGTAAAAGAATTACCAGTATAATACATCAGGAATACTTATTGCAGAATACTTTACTGGTCTTGGCAATTCAGTGGTTTCCCATACATTTGAGACACAGGAGGACAAAAGCATAGCATTGCTAAGAATATAGTTCCTGATTTTCTTGACACTCACTGTAACCCTCAGTACAATTTGATATTTTCCAGAAAGCCACCTAACTGCTTTCAATTTGCATATTTAATAATCAAGATTATGTAAAGTTGATCATTATGCGGTAGACTTGTTGAAGGGGTACATCATAGGTCAATAGTTCGATGGCAATTGCTAATGAGGTTTTTTTTGGGGGGGGGTGTTGTGCAGCAGTTTTCTTATTGAAATCCTCCCCTCTTCCAAGTAGCACCTGTTGATTACCCTTGTAAAGGTAAAGGTAAAGGGACCCCTGACCATCAGGTCCAGTCGTGTCCGACTCTGGGGTTGCGGCGCTCATCTCGCTTTATAGGCCAAGGGAGCCGGCGTTTGTCTGCAGACAGCTTCCGGGTCATGTGGCCAGCATGACAAAGCCGCTTCTGGCGAACCAGAGCAGCGCACGGAAACGCCGTTTACCTTCCCGCTGGAGCGGTCCCTATTTATCTACTTGCACTTTTGATGTGCTTTCGAACTGCTAGGTGGGCAGGAGCTGGGACCGAGCAACGGGAGCTCACCCCGTGGCAGGGATTCGAACCGCCGACCTTCTGATCAGCAAGCCCTAGACTCTGTGGTTTAACCCACAGCGCCACCTGGGTCCCCTTGTACTGTACTGTAATAAGATCCTCTGTTGGTGGGAAATGGCAAAACCACAGAACTAGCTGTGCTCTATTGCTGCAATCTAAGTCAGACTTAAAAAGGTAAAGGTAAAGGACCCTTGACAGTTAAGCTCAGTTGCGAACGACTCTGGAGTTGTGGCACATCTCGCTTTACTGGCAGACAGTTTTTCTGGGTCATGTGGCCAGCATGACTAAGCCGCTTCTGGCAAACCAGAGCAGCGCACGGAAACGCCATTTACCTTCCTGCCACAGTGGTACCTATTTATCTACTTGCACTTTGATGTGCTTTCAAACTGCTAGGTTAGCAGGAGCATGGACCGAGCAATGGGAGCTCACCCCATCGCAGGGATTCAAACCGCCGACCTTCCGATCGGCAAGCCCTAGACTCTGTGGTTTAACCCACAGCGCCACCTGGGTCCCCTTGTACTGTACTGTAATAAGATCCTCTGTTGGTGGGAAATGGCAAAACCACAGAACTAGCTGTGCTCTATTGCTGCAATCTAAGTCAGACTTAAAAAGGTAAAGGTAAAGGACCCTTGACAGTTAAGCTCAGTTGCGAACGACTCTGGAGTTGTGGCACATCTCGCTTTACTGGCAGACAGTTTTTCTGGGTCATGTGGCCAGCATGACTAAGCCGCTTCTGGCAAACCAGAGCAGCGCACGGAAACGCCATTTACCTTCCTGCCACAGTGGTACCTATTTATCTACTTGCACTTTGATGTGCTTTCAAACTGCTAGGTTAGCAGGAGCATGGACCGAGCAATGGGAGCTCACCCCATCGCAGGGATTCAAACCGCCGACCTTCCGATCGGCAAGCCCTAGGCTCTGTGGTTTAGACCACAGTGCCACCTGCATCAGGCTTACCTGGAAATAATTCCTACAAACATCAGAGTTCCCCTTAGGAACTACAGTATGCTTTCCAGATCAGTGGTGGATCCCTACAACCTAAATAAATATGGATAAAAAAGAACCTTGCTCTGTTGTTTATTGAGCTGCTTCAATGTGGCGGAGGTGGGGAGGTAAGACAGTGAATTCTGGATATTAACATGTGGATAATACTGAGTTCTAGAGAACACAAGTAAGTACAAAAATAGCTTGAATATTCCTGGGTGAAATATCTGTGGAATTTGCAGGAGGGCTGAATGTTAGGATCAAACTAGATGTGACACTAAACAAATAATTAGTAACAACATCTCTGTCTGTGTTCAAAGCATAGCAGTACAGACCCCTCAATTTCATCTTGACTGTTGTGCACAGGGAAGTTTAAGTTTTTTCCCTCCTGACACAGTCTGAACAAAAATTCCTCCTCCCCTACACAAATACTGGCCCCATCAATGGGATCTTTCTCAGGCACCTGGGGGGGGGGCCTTCCTTACGATACACTTCAGTCATGACAAAAATAACCTCCCTCCATCATCTATTAATTTTTTAACAACTCACAAACATAGTTTGGCCCTGGGATCAGTTAATACACAATAGAAGACCTGTGGGAAATGCTGTGCTGTTTCCAGGCATACTCATGCTTTACTATCAAAGGAAGTTGTTTGTGATGGGGAGAAATGGTGTTTACATGTTTGTAACATTTGCAGGGATGTTGTAAGCAAGGCTGTGCCCATTCTTATGATGGAATTGTCACTTTTTCAAGATTCCTCCATCATGGAACTGAAGCAACAGAGGCCCAAGTTGTAGAGCTTGAGTTGAAGGTACATGACACAGCGATGTTGCTGAACCCAAGTAGATCAGGAGTGTGCCTGGATAAGACACCACCGCCTGGTACACTACCTGGCATTTTGTGAAATAAAGGTAGGTTATAAATGAAGATAAATAATTAACTACCATCCACCTAGTGGCATCGTCATATAAGCCTGGCAAAGAGATTTGTAAGGCAATTATCTCATGTGTGAACCAGCCATTTAATAAATTCTAAATCCTGGATTTTTATTTAATACCACCCTATATATCACAGGCCAGTTGTTCAAGTGGCCACATGGCAACTGCATAGCAAAACTGCTTTTACATAAGAGCTGCTCCACACAGTAAACTCTGTGTATGAGCTCAGTGCACAGGTTAGCCCCTGCCCTCTGCCACCATCGTGTGGTTTGTCTCCAGAGCGCCGCTACTTAGTCTAAACAGCAGTCTGACATCCCAGTGTTGGGATGAGCCAGATGGTGGGACTAATAAATGTGACAAACCAACACACATCAATGGCTCGCTGCACTTAATTGGGTCCTGAATAAACTTTCAATATCAGAATCCTATCTTGTATCTTGTTGATGAAACACCAGCAAAATCCCCAAGGAACTAATGAGAACTCCAGTTTGCTGAGTTGAGGAAAACAAATGCTTCCCAAGAGAAAACAATGTTGACGACAATGTTGCTATTATGTTCTTGCAGAATTAGAAGTTTGCACACCTATTTTCCTCACTGTATAAGCAGCTGAAATTATCTGCCCCTTGTGTGAAAGCCCAATGAAATGCCATAGATAGGGATGTTTAGTTTCAGGAGATGCGCATAAAACCTGGAATTCGGATTGTGGGTTTCCCTACCTTTTAAAACTCTTTGGCAGCTAGCCAAACTCCAACGGAGCAGTTAAAATGGGGACATCAGAGCACCAACCCCGTGGAATCCAGGGGACCCACTGGGACAGTGGAGTCCCAGAAGAGGTCTAGCCGATGGCGTTTCAAGCCATAATAAGCTGATAATTTTGCAATGGATTGAACACTCATCACTCATCCTACTTCTCACCACCATTCCAGAGGAAACATGAAAACCATACAGAACTAGAATATAATTTGTTGTCAGAGCATCAACTCAGTGCATTCAGTTCAGTGCATACAGACTGTGGGATGTAAACAGAGAGCAGTCAAACTCAACATTGCTAGAGTGGACATGAAGGTAGCTCAGTCCTCCAGGTATAACTTCTTGCTACCTGGACTGAGTTAACTTCCTCTGTAACCAGAAGTAGGTGTGGTCTCACCTGGGAACAAGATCCCTAGACCAGTCACCATTTCCTCCTCGTCTATCCAAAGAGCAACAAGCATGTTCTCCTGGCTCTCAGCCAAGAGAACAAAGGGAGCTACTTTTCCCTATGGAAGTAGCAACCACATGTAAATACTTTTTACTGAGCATGCCTGCCTTCTGAGAAACGCTGTGTAACTCAGGAAGTATGTGAGTAAACTCTATTATTCATTTAAGATACATTGTGTCGTGTGCAGTCTTTTAAGAGGGATATAGGGGAATTATACCAGGAATATATAAATTATTTTAGGCTTTAGCAAGCCTGTGCAAGCGCATCTGCTGTGTGTGTGTTTTAAAAGGGAATGAAACTCTGCTAAGTTTGGAGCTTGCTAACACAAGCTGGGATAGGATATATCTGACAATATATCCTCATCCACGTTCCTAATCATTCCCACACAGACCACATGAGTTTAACATCCACATGAAACCACTAAGTGCGGTCATCCATTGTCAGAGACTGACTGGATGAAGAGGAGTGATGGGAGGCACCAGTCAGGGAACTCCCAAGGGAAACCCTAGAGGAGGAAGGCTCATAGCTAGGGGACTGGTGGTGGGACACTGGGGAGGGGTCAGAGGGAGAACAGTGGGAGGAAGGGATGGATGCTGAAGGAGCAACAGGGTTTATTTAGCAGGAAGAGCCACTGACAGGGAGCAGTTCAGACTCTGAGGCTGAAGAGGAGGAGGAAGGACTCTCTCTCCTGCTGCGACAAGCCTCCTCTCCCGCTTGGTCTCCAAGAAGCCACTGAATAATGAGGAGGGTAGAACAGAGACCAGAGGTGCACAGACACAGTTTGAGACTGTTTGGGAAACATCCAGGAGAGGAGAAGTCTTAGAAAGGGTTGAAGGCAGGGACCTTCAGTCCTGGAAACTGCTCTCCATAGGGGCAGGACCTGCTGAGAAGTGTTGCTGAGTTGTCTGCTGTTTCCTTGAATAAAGAGTTAACTGACAAAGGAGCCTTGTGTCTTTCATACTGACCTGCATCTGATTCCAGCCCTGACATCCAGAGTTTTGGAATATGCTGTCAGCAATATGCAGGTGGCACACAGCTCTCCTTCACTTTTACATCTCCAGGTGTGACAGTGGATGTGCTAGACAGTTGTTTTGCCTTGGTAAGAATGGACTCAATGACAGCCAGTAAACTGAAGATCAATCTAAATAACAATGATGCACCCATCCCTAGACCAGATGAAGGGGTGGTTGCCTGCTTTTGATGGGGTTGCACTCTCTCTGAAGCAGCTGGTACTTATGGTAGCTTGTGGGTACTTCTGGATCCATTGCTGTTGCTTGAGGCTCATGTGACCTCAGTGGTGCAGAGTGCCTTCCATCAGCTTTAAGCTGGTGGCCCAGCTGCACCCCTCTCTGGACAAAGATTGCCTAAGTTTTGTTGTCTATTTTATGGGAACCTCTAGGTTAGATTACTGCAACACATTAAATGTGAGGCTGCCTTTGAAGATGGTTAATCTGACGCCCTTCTGCTCTCTCCATGAGAGGTCTGAAGAGTGGCAGGCTGCATTATACCCTTAGTGGTTATGTGCTGGTTGGCCTGATATCCAAATGCCTCACACCTGCTCCAGAAGCTGTTAATGGGATGGTGTGAGGCATGTTTACATCATGGGCCAGGTGAGATAGGCTAATAGAGCATAGATAATAAACCTTGCAGCTGCACTACTGCTGGCCTGCACTCAGCCATCAGCTGACCCAGAAGTGGGTCCTCCCTGCCAATACTTATCCCTGAAGCGCAGGCAGCAAATCAAGTTAACAAAGCAAACAAAAAAATCTTGAGAGTCCTAAAGGGTCTAACCCTTTAGGATGTGCCAATAAGCAATGAAGAAGATTTGTACAAACCAAATAACCCATCTCCTTGTAATACAATATTCTTCCACAGTAGGTTTGTCCTACTGTTTAAAGCCAGTGTGGTGTAGTGGTTAAGAGCGATAGACTTGTAATCTGGGGAACCAGGTTCGCATCTCCGCTCCTCCACATGCAGCTGCTGGGTGACCTTGGGCTAGTCACACTTTGAAGTCTCTCAGCCCCACTCACCTCACAGAGTGTTTGTTGTGGGGGAGGAAGGGAAAGGAGAATGTTAGCCACTTTGAGACTTCTTCAGGTAGTGATAAAGTGGGATATCAAATCCAAACTCCTCCTCTTCTCAGAGCTGTCAACTTTCCCTTTTTTGCAATGGGAAACAGCGCTGGAATAAGGGAATTTCCCGCAAAAAGGGGGAAAGTTGACAGCTATGCTTCTTCTACAGATGGTGCCAAACAAGAATTCCATGTGGGGAGTTCATTTGGGAAGAAGGGCAGGATATAAATTTAGTAAGTGAATAAATGCAGTGCATGCTATGAAATACACGGTCCATCTCACGAAGAAGGTCATGCCTGCCCTTTCTGAAGAGTAAAGAGCAGCCCCTGGTTGGTCCTTAAATAGCTCCATTAACTCCTTCCTAGAGCTTCCATGTGCAACCAGTTTCCCCTCTTTCTTCAAATCCCTTCCTAAATTCCTTCTTTTCAGCGAAGCCTAGTTCCTTAGCTACTATCCCTACCAGTTACATTTTACTCCCTTTCAGTCCTTGCATCTCCCATTTCTCCACTTTCATTTTGTTTTCCCTGCCCGTCTCTCTCTCCCCCCCCCCTTGCCTTCCCTGCCATCAAAATGTATCTTTGAAGCCTCTTGGGGCAGGAACCTGTCCTTGCTACTTACTGTTACTCTGTAAAGCGCAACATACGTTGATAGTGCTGTATAAATAAATAATCATAATAGCCCATTACAGTAATTTAGCATCAGGGTTACCGGTACATAAACATCAGTTGCTATGTCTGAATCTGAATAAATTCTTAAAAGACATTGAATTAACAAAAAGCAAAATGTTGGACATGAGCGTCAAACTACAAAAGACAATAGAGATCCATGATTAAATCTCTAGAGACAGTTGCATTTTTAGTTAAAAGCATACACAAGGGACCCTGATTTTTATTGGAGCATCAGCAGTGCTCCCCCCCCTTAAACTTCCCCCAGTGTTTTAATGATCTAAATCACTCCCTCTCTGACTATTTGGCCTGTAGGGGACAATACTATACTACATCCTCTTTCCCAATGCCATAATTGGAGCAGAGAGAGAAAGAGAGGGGGGCTGTTTTCAACTAGGAACAGAAGAAGAAAAAGAGTTTGGATTTGATATCCCACTTTATCACTACCCTAAGTTGTCTCAAAGCAGCTAACAATCTCCTTTCCCCTCCTCCCCCACAACATACACTCTGTGAGGTGAGTGAGGCGGAGAGACTACAGAGAAGTGTGACTAGCCCAAGGTCACCCAGCAGCTGCATGCGGAGGAGCAGGAAATCAAACCCAGTTCACCAGATTATGAGTCCACTCAGTGGCGGAGGAAGGTGGGGGCGATGGGTGCACTCTGCCCCCATTGGCACGATCCGGGTGGGGTTCCATTGCGGCTGTCCCTCCGCCCGCGCTGGGCACCCCGCTGCCAGAACGTGCAGCACGCCCCTGCGGGCGGTGAGCCCCACACCTGGGACGCATGCCAGCCCCGCCCCTGCCTGTTCCCCGCCCCCAGTGCCGGAGAATGAAGCTCCGCCTTTGAGTCCACTGCTCTTAACCACTACACCACACTGGCTCTCTTCGGAAACTTCAGAAAGTCTGAGATTGTACAATAGATCTCTTGTGTAGTTTAGCCATGAGATGCCAGAATCCCCACTCTCATAAAAAAAAAAAAAAATCCTTTCTCTACATTTAAGATAAGGGACTAGGAAGCAAGATTATCTCTTTCAGGGTTGACAAAGTGGCCTCCTGAGTGGGCTTACCTGGCAAAGAAAAGCAATAATAAATAATAAAACCCAACAAGTGCCAGGGAGCAATGCTATGTCAAGGGCACTATGGGAAATTAAATGGCTGCCGGCTGCTGTAACCACCAAGTGTAGGGTACCCAGGGCAGACATCAGCACTGATGGGCTCTGCAGGGGCCCAGGTCTCTGTCCACGTTTGCCAGGGTGCTGCTAATGCCAGGACAGGCATGCACCCAGGAACTTGCTTCTTCCACAGTAAGTCACCATCAGGAGGAAAAGAGACTGTTCCTCTAAGGTTTAAATGTATGTTATTTCTGGTACCTAAATGCAACAGAATCCAGCCATGTGGTTTAAGGCTCCTTGACAATAAAGCTTGTTGTAGTTTTATCAGGAACTACCGTCTGATTTGATTGTCCCTCACCACATCATTTTAGGTGAATATGGGTGAACATGAATGAATCCATTTTTATATTTCATATACTCAGCAGGCAGTTGCAACTACAGGTATTATCGTTCTTCTCTTCAAATTTATTGGTGAAATATATTCATACTGGGGATCCATCCAATTACTGGGTATGAATATATTTATATTTTCGAGCTTCTCAGCAGATACTATATTTCCTTTTCTCATCCGTCTTCACAACAATATGAAGATACTGACACATATTTCCATTTTCAGGTGGAGACAGCAGCACCTAAATTATTTTAAAACAAAACAAAATCTGACCAATACTAATTCCCAGAATTAATGCTTAAGTCAAAGTACAATATAGGCATATTTTAATAACTGCATCACAGATGGGTCCTACATTTCTAAAGGTTAAGTGATACAGAAAATTATATTTTACATCTTTAAGTGTTTCTAGATTTTATCTGACAGTATCATTTTACCACTACTAATTCAAATTAAGTCCTCTCTAGTATTGTTGCTCAAACATTATGCTGAGATTTGTCATTCCAGTATTATAACAAACTTATACTAGGGTTCTAATGCCAATATTTATTTGTGTGTTTGCTGCATCTTCACACAACAATTTATAGTATGCGATCTTATGCCTAACTACCATTCCTTGGTTGCTGGAACCTGCTTCTTTTCCCACTACAGTATTTGGTAGCTAATATACAAACTGCCACCATTTTCTGTCATTTTGATGGTGACTATTTCTTTTATATATTTCAGAAGAAAAATTAAAGAATATAAATTTTATTTTAAGTGGTTATTTGTTGAATTTTCTTCTGTAACATTGCCCCAGAGTTGAAGCACTTTAAATCCCTTTATCCCCCACCACGGAAAATTTGACTTAGTAAGTAATATTGGATAGACCAGGGGTAGTCAACCTTTTTATACCTACCGCCCACTATTGCATCTTTCTTAATAGTAAAATTTCCTTACCGCCCACCAGTGCTCGATGGAAGGAGGATTCAGCTTGTGCCGTAGAACCCCTTACCACCCACCTAGAATCCTGAAATGCCCACTAGTGGGCGGTAAGGACCAGGTTGACAACCCCTGGGATAGACTATCAGAATCTGTAAACAATGTGACACCAGTGAGTGGGGAAAATGAGAGTGGTGAACAACAGGTAATGAGACACAATTTACTGAAAAGTGATTTTACTTGTCAAAGTCTGAGGTGTTTTGAGTAAAAGCTCTTCTTCAAAAGCAATTAAACTTGCTAGGTAAATTTTTTAAGAATTACTGCTATTTTCATCCAAGTGTTTGTTTTTCTGTTTTGTTAGTCACTCTGAATTACTCCTTTGGAGGAGAGAGACTGGGTACTGGCAATATAGTTTTTTGTGCTTAGTAAACAGCATGTCTTATTTTGCTTGTACCTGTTTTTAAAAACTCATCTCGACCTCTTTTCTGTTAATGCTGTCACAGCTAGGGTAATAATAGCCTTGTAATAATTTCACAGTTAGTGTTTATAGGGAGGCAGCTGTCTCCTTCTTTTTCTGTACTCTGACATGGTGGTACACATTCAGTTTCTCTTGTTGTGGACTATACTGAGCTAATGGACCAATACTCTGACTCAACATATACAGAAAGTATAACTGGAGAGAAAAGGTGATGGAGAAGATGTATAATGTATGTCATTTATTTATTTTGCATGTGTTGCAAAGGGGGGAATTGTTGTAAGAATATTAAGGTGATTATATATATATATATATATATATATATATATATATATATATATATATATATATTTGTTCATTAGTGTACCAAGTAAACATGTGCATGAATAGGCCGTGTCTGAAGCAGCACAGGAAGACAGGCTTGACACCATTTTGACTCTCAGAACTGACCAAATGTTTACCAAATGGGTCTCTGCAAGGAAGGATGGGGTGAGGGAGCTTTTCCATTGTCCCAGGAATTAAAAGTGATTACCATCTCAAAGGAATGGCCTGGCTACCCAGGAAAGCGCAATCAGATAAGACATTATCATATGAAGTGGCAGACAGGAGGTAAACAACCCACTCAGATTTCTGTTGTAGACCGCCTTTTTGTGTGATGTAGGTGTGATGTATCTGGGTGGTGGGCTTTGGGCTGCACCTCTTCTGTGATGTATGTGTGATGCTTCTGGGGGTGGGCAATTTCAAATCTCTATATAAGGCCAGGCAGGCCTTTGTTCTGGGTCCCTCCCCCGCTCTCCTGTGTGTGGGGAGGTCAACCCTGTTGCAAGAGAACAATAAAGATCAAGCTTACTAGTTGCTTTGCTTCTAAATATTCTCTGGTTGGCCTCTGTTATTTACTCCTACTGATGGAGAACCTGCAAAGGGTTCTACAAGGGCTCTTGTGTACCCCATAAGGGAATAAGGGCAGGTTTTTGTTTATTACACATGCATGCATGCATGCATGCATGTTTATGCACATGCACAAAAAGCAGCTTCTATCTTTTTGAACAAAGAGTTATCTAAGGATAGGACAATTAATTATAGCCTGACTAGGTTGTGTAAATATAGCTGGCTCAACTCTTTAAAAGTTAGCAGCTCTCTTCCTCCACTGAGCAGATCATCCTAACATATGGCTCAAGAAGAAGACAATCTTTCTGTGGCAGCTACAATCATCTGTCCGGACAGGCACCAGAAGGCAATCTGGTAATCTCAGTTGTGTGTCAGTGCAAAATACTACCAGAAAATGAGGAGCGCCTTTCTATTCCCAGAGTTATCTCCAAGCAGATCAAGATTTTTGTTTATCTTTCATTGGTGCCTTTGATGAAAAGGCGGGCACTTTATTGCTGTTCATGATGCTGAGTTGTTTTGACAGGTTAGGGCTGAAAAGGGTCTTGGGTACTTACAAAGAGGGAAAAGGCTAAGTGTAAACTGGCAGAATGAATTGGCAGCAATAGTGCTGGCAGCTCCATTTAATCTGTGCTGCACTTTGAATATTTGCTTTACAGTTTACACTAACCAGTTTCAACCTCCTGTTCTGCCAAGTCAATCAAATAGCCTTAACAGCATAAAGTGTCAGCGTTTCTTTTTGTCCTCAAAACCTTGAAACCATTTGCAGTTATTTGGTTGATGTGTTTATTTAATCATTAGAGGCCTCTGTTTGCAAAGGCCCCCACAGAACCTGGCAAAGATTCCTCTGAAAGCAACACAAAGTTTCTTTGTGTGTCTCCAAACAGAAACTGGGATAGAAAAGCTATATCCCCTCAAGTATTTCCAGGAGTTTACATTTAGAAGAAACTGATCTGCAAAGTCTTAAAGTCTTTCTGGCAGCAACCTATCTGGCTGAAAAATACACTTGTATTAACTCATTCATGCTGCCACATGGGTGTACCCGGGGGGGGGCAGGAGGGAGTAGGTGCCCCCCTAGAAGCAAGCTGCCCCCCCCCGAAGGAAAAATGATCAGTCGCCTCCTGGGTCTGGCTTAAAAAGCAGCACTGCTACCATTGCTGGCTTAAAAAGCAGCATTGCTACCATTGCTGAGTGCTTGTTCGCTAAGACTGAGCAAAGAGGGAAGTGTGCTGGGTGAAAACGTCTGGAGAAGACTGGAGACTGATATCTCCCTGATTCCCCCCCCCCCAAGCTTCCTTAACAGTCTCCAGACGTTTTCACCCACCTTAGACTGCTTGATACTATAAGGGTCTGTTGACTTCTGTTTCAGTGTATCTGAAGAAGTGTGCATGCACACAAAAGCTCATACCAAGAACAAACTTAGTTGGTCTCTAAGGTGCTACTGGAAGGAATTTTTTGTTTTATTTTGTTTTGGAGTATAAATAAGCAGTGATGTTTTCCTGTGCTTTTCAAACAACTCACTTCTTTGCATTTCAGAATACATCTTGTCACTTAATGGTTAACACTTGCTTGCAAGTAATTAAAGTAAATTATAAGCTATTTAGTCATAAAGTGTTAGTGTTCTGATATGCTGCTGCATGGAAGAGGTGTGAGTTGCTATGTGTCCTTGCTTTCAGATTCTTATAAAGTAGTTGAGAAGTAAAGGAATATATGAAGAGATGCCAACTTATGTGACCAACATCTGCGCATACTGCACCTGTGAAACTTATATTATGGTTCCTAGCAATTTCACTGCTTGAGTTCTCAAATTGTCAAAACCTCATAGGAAAAGCCTGTGTGAATAAATTGGCCCATAAAATCTATGTGTAAGATTGGTTTAATTATCCTAACAGGAGTTATAATTTTTTTACTGTTTAATATTTTGTTTTGAGGTGGAATGTGCTGCTGTTTGTGAGACCAAAAGTATTTTTTGGGTGGGTAGGGCCCTGCTTTAAATAAGAGTTACCTTAAAAGGCTAACAAATTTAGTATGGTGTAAGCCAGTGGTGTCCAAACTTTTTTCAAAGAGGGCCAGATTTGATGAAGTGAAGGGCCGTGAGGGCTGACCAAAGGGCCGACCAAAGTTGTTAACCTTTTCTAGGGTTGAAGTTGTTGAGGTTTTTAAAGGATTTTACCCCAGGAAATAAACTGCCACAGGGGCCGGATTAAACCAACTGGTGGGCCGAATTAGGTCCCCGAA
This sequence comes from Lacerta agilis, assembly GCF_009819535.1. Taxonomy (NCBI): domain Eukaryota; kingdom Metazoa; phylum Chordata; class Lepidosauria; order Squamata; family Lacertidae; genus Lacerta; species Lacerta agilis. The sequence continues at coordinate 27,244,422 of NC_046318.1, forward strand.
GTGGACTTTGGACATGCCTGGCTGAAATCTCAATTCAGTGGAGCTGAATAAATAAATAAATAAATAAAACCTCCCCTCCAGTAGTTTCAAGCACTACTACAGGCTCCACATAATATCTGTACTGCATTGTTTACTGTGACAGCACCTGCACATTGGAACTCCCTGCCTATTGCAGCAAAGCACGTGCCTTTGCTAGACTCTTTTCGGGCACCTGCTAAAAGCATTCTTCCTTAGGCAAGCATACCTAGATGCTTAGGAAGTTGAAGTAATCTTAATCTTAATATTTTATCTTTTGCATGTTTTTAAGTAGGATTGTTAATTTTTCTTGATTTTACTGTTGTGGTGTTTTTTTGTTTTGGTAAACCACTTTGAAGGTTTTTTTAAATAAATTTTATTAAATATATAAACAATAAATAAATATAAAATAACACAGGCCAAAACACAATCCATCCTGTACATTTAAGTATCTGTCCATAGTCACCTACTTGTTATCAGAGGCCCACATTCCACATTCACATTCCACATCCACATTCCTTTGCAAGAAAATATGAAATAATGTAAAACCATTTTTGCAGGCAAAATACAGACACGCACACACACATGGGGGGGGGGTGAGAAAATTTTTTTCGCACCAGGTGCCACCTGACCTTCCTACACCTCTGGGGGCGCCAGAAGGTGATCTCGCCTATGGCGCAAAAAACCCTAGCACCGGCCCTGCCTCCTGGTGCAGCCATTGGCTAATATCGCTGAGGCACAGGCCAATGGGTGGGCAGCCCTAGAAGCAAGCTGCCCCCCCCCCAGAAGCAAAAATGATTGGCGTCCGTTCAAAGCATTTTTCCCATCCTATTTTTTTCCCCAGAAGCTCAATGGAGGTTTGTGCAGCAGCTGTGGAAAGGTGAATTCCATGTTAGGATTGTTAGGAAATGACACAAAAATAAAACAGCCAATATTGTAATGCCTTTATAAAAATCTACAGAGCAACCGCACTTGGAATACTGTGTATGGGTGACAACATTTAGGGCTTTTTTAGTTTAGGAGATTGAAAGGCAAGTGCAGGGTGAGGTTTCAAGAGAGAGGTGTATAAAATTAGGTATGGTAAGCAGAGAGTGGGTCAGTAATAAAATAATTCAGGATTTAGTGTGCTCTTGCTAAAGTTTCTACTGCTTAGAAAATTAATTAAAAGGAATAAATATTTTTTTAAATAATCAGCCAGCACAGCTAAACTCAGTGCTTTCTATTTAGATACCGTATTGGCCTGAATATAAGACTCACTTTCCCCCCAAATTCCGACCATGTAAAGTTAAAGTGTGGCTTAAATTTGCGACCTTACAAAAATTGGCTTTTACGATATCACTGCTGAAACAAACATACAATACTCGTTCCGCGAGTGTTGTCATATAGCGGAAATTTCATCTTGCAAAGCACGGTTGGAGGAAGCGCGGTTTTACGGGGGTGGGGGAACCGCAAAACGTTTTCGTTTTGTGAGTCACGGCTATAGGAAAATTTGTCTTGCGAGTCACCCTTTCGTTAGCGAATGCCTTTCGTTAGCGAATGCCTTTCGTCTAGCGAGGCATTCGTCTTGCGAGGTACCACTGTATGGTAAAACGGAACAGGTGTGAGTGCCTTCAGAATTTTAAGGGAGCGGCTTATATTTGGGTATTGTCTTTTTTGCTTTTTACCCCTTGAATTTTAAAGGTGTGGCTTATATTCAGGTGCTACTTATATTTGGGCCAATACGGTACGTTCTAAAAGAGTAGTGTACACTTTTGGTATTCACCAGAGGTGTTTATCTCCTTAAGTCCCTTCCTTCATCTATGTTTATCTCCTTTTAGGTCTGCATCCACACCATATGTTTAAAGCACATTGCTTCCCCCAGAGAATACTGGGAAATATAGTTTACCACTCACTAGCACCCTTAACAAACTACAATTCCTGGGATTATTTAGGGGAAGTGATGTGCTTGAAATGCGCTTGAAATATATGCTGTGTACACAGCCTAAGTCCCTACACAAAGCTGCTATTCTAGCAAAATCTGTCACTTGAAAGCTCTCTTAGCTGCAACCAGAAAAAGCACCTGTTACCGGTACTCTACATGGTGTGACTCAGCTTTCTTGTGTAATATACCTCAGTGCTTGTGACATCTGTAAGTGAAGATGAGAATTCCTACAATGGTAAATAAACAAAAGAAAAAGACCATTTCCTTTCAGCTGAAAAGCAAAAAAGAAAAGGTGGCGATTATGCAGCTCCCATCCTCCAAACATTTTCATCTAAAAGTGCTCATGCTTTATAGTTCCATGAAGAGTTCAGTGCCAGCCTGATTGTGATAAGTAATCAGCATCTTCAAAGAGAATCCACAGCAGAGAGCCATACAGAGCAAAAGGGGAGTGTATTTGAGACAGCAATAATACATTACTTTTTCTACTCCATTTCCATATATAAGGATAAGAAAACAAATCAGAGAGATGAAGAAATGTTTGCTACTCATACTTCATCCTCTCATGCAATTTCCCCCCCTTAACAGCTCAGGACTTTTCTGTGGGTTACTGTCATAAAGCTCAGTAGATATTAAACTATCCTTATGGGAGACATATTTGGGACAGCTCTATTACTGTAATATATGGGATTCATAAGGAAAGAAGAATGCATATGTATTTTAGGAGAGCATAAATGGGGAGGGAAAACATATTGAATCTCTTCAGATACTGGTGAATTTTCTCCTTATATTAGGTGGGTCGTTTAGCAAGCCTTTCTTTAGGAGCATAAAAAGGTAAAGGGACCCCTGACCATTAGGTCCAGTTGCGGACGACTCTGGGGTTGTGGTGCTCATCTTGCTTTATTGGCCGAGGGAGTCGGCGTACAGCTTCCGGGTCATGTGGCCAGCATGACTAAGCCGCTTCTGGTTAACCAGAGCAGCACACGGAAACACTGTTTACCTTCCCGCTGGAGTGGTACCTATTTATCTACTTGCACTTTGATGTGCTTTCAAACTACTAGGTTGGCAGGAGCAGGGACCAAGCAACAGAACTTCCGACCTTCCGATCGACAAGCCCTAGGCTCTGTGGTTTAACCCACAGTGCCACCCGGAGCATAAACCTGGCCAAATTAAAAACATACAAGGCTTTGTAATGCCTGTTATGTCCTATTATGGGCTTGCTTTTTTAAAACTTGGATTCAGTAATCAAAGCTGTATTTAATTTCCAGGTTATACTTCCAAGTGAGAGTACTATTGCTTCCCTATTGTGGTCAAGATCTTACTACAGCATTGCAGCTGATGCTTTGTTGAGTCTGGTTATTTTGGGGATTGAGTTTCAGTGGAATATTTATAACCAGCATCTCATCTCATATTAATACTGATAAAGGGGAATGCTATTAGTCTTGGATTTCTTATTCTATGCATTTTTCTTCACTTTCCACTGCAATATTGAAACTGAAAATCAATTTAGGGTTGACAGCAATGGATCACTGCAATACCTGAACTTTTTACATTGCAATGCAATTTTTTACTAGAGCCTGCAGTACTATTTTAGAGGGAACAGTTTTGCATGGTTATAGGGGTGCGAGGGGGTGAGAATCTGAGTTATATCAGCAGCTACAAGTCTCCAGCCAGGAGTGTGAATATATTAGCAAAGCAGTTATGAGCATAGACAAAAGATGTGCCCAGTTTCTTAATCACAGGATTGTCTGTTAGTTTGCAGACTGGTAAGTAGCACCCCTTAGTAGGCTGAATTTTCACATGAAGACACTGGCCCAGTTCACATGTAATGCTAAACCAAATCATGGCTTAGTGCAAACACACAGATGTGTGAGCTCCTGGAGAGAAGATTGTGCCTTCGTTCCTCTTCCACACAAGAACACAAGAAGTTCCTTTATACCAAGTCAGACCTCTGGTCCATCTAGCTCAGTTTTGCCTATACTGACTAGCAGTGACTCTCCAGGGTTTCAGACTGGTGTCTCTCCCAGCCTACCTGGAGATGTTGGTTATTCAACCTGGGACCTTCTGCAGGCAATGTAGGTACTCTGCCACTGAGCCAAGGTCCTTTCCCCTCCAATCTTACTACTGCTGTGCCGGGGTGGGAAATTGGATCCAGATGGTGGATCAGATCCTCCCACCCCCATGAGCCAACTGATAGGTGAGTGGGACTGCCCACCTGTCAGTGGCCTGATGTAATGATGAAGCTGGGTGACTGAAACCTGTCAATATTCAAAGGAGGTTCCCCACCCATGGGCGTACCCAGGGGGGCAACTGCCCCCCCTAGAAGCAAAAATAAAAATAAAAAATTTAAATGGTTATCAGCAGCCTAAAAGGGAAAAAAGCTCTCCTCCTTAAAAAGCTCAACTACTGGTCTTTCTCCCCCTCCCAAAATCTCAATAACAATTGAGCTCTTGCGCCGACACTGTGTGTGTGTGTGTGTGTTGCACCGGCTGATTGTTGCAAGGGAGATTTGGAAACTGAGTTCCCTTGCATGGTGAGTAGTTCCTTTGCGAGGGCTGAGGATCCTGGGAAACGGAGTTTTTCAGCCATTTGGGGCTTTCTTTTGGGGGGGGGAGTTTTTCTGTTTTTTAAAGCTGTTTTTGTTTGCTGTTTACATAATGTGGTCAGTAATCAAATAATTCAGGATTTAGTGTGCTCTTGCTAAAGTTTCTACTGCTTAGAAAATTAATTAAAAGGAATAAATATTTTTTTAAATAATCATTGTGCATTTTATGTTATCAAAGAGGGTAACTGAGCCATTGGTGCTTCAGCTTGTCCCAGGTTCCTTTTGTGGGACAGGTTCCAGCCTCCATTGGGGGTGGCATTGTTTTGCAGCAAGGTTTGATTTCTAGGTGGTTTGCCTGTGTAGTTGCAGGGGAATACAGATTTTGGGGCATTCCTCATCCCCAAAAAAGGTCAACAACTTTGAGCTGAACCCCAAAAAACGGGGGTAGATCACTGCCAGATTTTAATTCTGAAAGTAGATCACAGTCTCTTGAGAGTTGGCCACCCCTGGTATAAGACATGTAACTAGAATAAATAATAAAAAATTCAAGCAAATAATTGTAATAACTACCATAATAAAGCACTGCTATAATTATATATAATTTTCCTAAAATTTTGGTTTCATTCGCCTTTCTGTGCTGAAATGTCACAACCTGAACGACCATGGCTTGCCCCCCCCCCACTAGTTTTGATGCTGGGTACGCCCCTGTCCCCACAACTGACTTGGTGTGTCATCCAGACATGGGCTTGTGGTTTGTCTCGTTTCAAACACTGCAATCTGTGGCCTAGGTTTCTTCTATGGCTTACAGCTCGTTGTTTATTTGGAGGAGACACACTATAAGCCCATGTTCAGAGAGCATATGAATCCAGGCCATGGCACATCAGTGCAGCAGCAGCGTAATCAGAGTAGAAACAAAGCAGCAGCAATATCTCAAGAATCCCTCATGCTTGTGCATTTATACTGAGCCACGGTTTGGTTTAGCATGGCATCCAAACTGGGTCAATATCTTATGATCAAGTGTGTGTGTGTGTGTGTGTGCGTACATGCATGCGTGCATGCGTACACACACACACACACGCTGTGAGAGCAGGAGTGGGAATCTTGGATGTTAGCATTTCCGTTTGGTTGAATCCTTTTTTTAGCAAATCAGTTGTGATAGAGCAGGGGTCCCCAAACTAAGGCCCGGGGGCCGGATGTGGCCCAATCGTCTTCTAAATGCGGCCCGCGGACTGTCTGGGAATCAGCGTGCTTTTACATTAGTAGAATGTATGCTTTTATTTAAAATGCATCTCTGGGTTATTTGTGGGGCATAAGAATTCTTTCATTTCCCCCCCCCAATATAGTCCAGCCCCCCACAACGTCTGAGGGACAGTGGACCAGCCCCCTGCTGAAAAAGTTTGCTGACCCCTGTGATAGAACAAGCTAGAATTTTCAAAACATGACAGGGTCTGGTTAATTTGACTACTTGAAAGAAAACAGATTAGATTTACAGTTAATTTTAACTATGTAATGACTACAGTATCCCGAACTCAGTATGCATTACAATTACTGAGAAACAAGTGAGAATGTTGCAGTGCATCTCTGGTACTCTTCAGTTACTTGAGCATGTTGCTTATAGCACTGTTTCCCAACTGGGATCCATATGGCCCCCTGGGAGCCCCCAGGATATTCCAAGGGGCCCACAGGTGAAAAATGCATAATTGGGATGCCACAGCATGAGGCTAGGGGGCCACAGAGGGAAGTGAGAAGTGCAGGAAAAAATCATGTGTGTGTATTCTTTTTTAAAAAAATCATTATTATTTTTTAAAATCCTAATTGGCTGGCTATCCGCTTCGCCTATCACAAGCGGGTAAAGGGGCGGCCCACCAGGGTCTAGTGCTCCTTCTTGCCATGTGCATTTTCTTGGAGCCATCCTGGTTTATTTCTGGCGGGAGACGGCAATTGCTAAGGCTCCCATTTTGACCAGTAGAGCCAAAAATCCCAGGTCAGGTAAGTGGAACGGTAAAAATAAAACGTTCTGCAGATCCAGCTAACATTTTTATGATTCTCCTTAGTAACAGGGAAGGATTTGAGAATGTGGTCACTTCTCATTGCATAGATGAGGGAACTGACATGCACTTTTGCATTCTCCTTCTGACACTTTGTTGCTCTGTGGGAATGAGCAATTCTCGCCCTCTAATCTGACCATTCTGAGCTTAATATTCTATTATATTTAAAATGTTCCTCACATTATCTTTCATCTGTCAACCAGGAAGAAGGCCAGCTTGGTCCTCATGTATCACATCTCTAAAAATTCCTTTCAATCTATTCATCAAAATCATTATTTAACAACGAGATCGGCCTATAGTTTTTTCTTTGAGGTACTGGTAACTCTGTATCTTGTTTTGGGATCAATGTGATATAAGCTTCCTTCCATGTAATCAGAATCTTTCCTTTATTTATCTTTCTTTTGGATTTTCTATTATTTTATCTTCTATTTTTTAACTTATTAATAGTATTTTGTCCTTGTTTCTTTTTAATTGCCAAGCTAATAATTTTCCAGGCTTGTTAGCAAATTCAAAATTATTCTGCCTTAGCATTTTTATTTTCCATTTGACTTCTTGATTAATTAACATTGAAAATTGGGTTTGCAACATCTTGATATTTGGTTTTATTTGTATACTTCCTAGTTTCTGTTCATTATCAATTATATGATTTAATATTTCCTCATCTAACCTATCCATTCTTAAGGAAATCAGCCCTGAGTGCTCACTGGAAGGACAGATCCTGAAGCTGAGGCTCCAATACTTTGGCCACCTCATGAGAAGAGAAGACTCCCTGGAAAAGACCCTGATGTTGGGAAAGATGGAGGGCACAAGGAGAAGGGGACGACAGAGGATGAGATGGTTGGACAGTGTTCTCGAAGCATGAGTCTGAGTCTGACCAAACTGCGGGAGTCTGACCAAACTGGTAGCAAAGATTAATTCAATCAGTCTGCCATCTTCATTTTGAGATAGAGTCTAAATGTAAATCTTATGGCTACAACATTCAGCTTTCTGTTTGAAGAACCCCCATCTGTCTTCTTCAGTCCCTGCTCTGTGTAATACCTTTTTTGTGTATGTTTCTCCTGATGGTGAGTTCTGGAAAGCTCAAAACCTTTCTTGCAATTTTGTGTCATTTTTGTTGTCCCAAGTACCGATATATTGTTCAGTTGTGGCTTTTGTAATTTTTTCTTAAGTACCAGCACATTTTCCTTTCCTGTTCAGGGAGTGGGCAGAGGCTTTTCTGAAAATGAGATGTCTCTTCTTCCATTTTCTAGCCAGGGATGATGTAAGCAAGGATGATGTAAACTAGGAGACTGTCTGTGAAAGAGAGATTAGGCAGGCAACTGGAGAGGCAGGCTGAGTCAGAGTGGGAAAAGCTAGCAGCAGCTTGGGGTGTTGGCCGTCTCCTTGAAGATATTACGCAGGGAGCAGTAGACTTTTGGGACATCTGTTGGTGTGTTGGAACTACACCTGCGATCAACCTTTACATTTGTAAATAAAATGCAAATATTACAAATTGCTATAAGTTTCCTGTGACCTCCTCCCAAAGGAAATCAAACCGAGGTAAGTGCTTGCATCCCTGGAAACAACTCACTGTTCAGAGAACCAAAATGCACATAATAGTTGTATTTGTGTGGTGGAAGGGATCTCTAAGGCATGGCATCGACAGAAGTCCACTTTTAAAGATTCATTCCCAAGGTGCAGATAGACAATGAGGTAAGTTTATGCTCCGCTGTGGTAAGCAATTACCAGGATTTGATGTAGTCTTAGGTTTGTGGCACCACAGATTCACAGCAACTTATCTACCCTTCTTCATAAGTCTTTTGACAGGAAGGAGAGATTCTGAGTCCTTATGAGGCCTGTGAGTAGCCTCAGTGAAACATGTCCCAGCTGTGCCTCTAAAAGATTTAGTCCGCTGACTTCATCCTCTGCCCTGCTCTTTTGTATTTTGCCTCATAGGTGTGTTGACTTTCCAGTCAAGAGTGTGATTTTGCTCTTGGAAGTACCTGTTTTGTATCTCTGTTGTCGGGGACAGATGCCAAAGAATTTTTGGGGTCTCAGACCAACTCCTCTTCTCTGTCTTGGACTAATATTCACAGCAGGGGTGAGTCCAGGAGGTCAGTTATAAATCTGCTTGTTGAATTTATTCTCTCTTCGTAGATCCTCTATGTATATATATAAAAAGAATCAGAGCTAATAAATTTTGAAGCGAAATGTTGGATTTTTTTCAAGTGGGGTGTGTTTTGCAGTTCCATGCCTGCTGTTAAACACATTATTTTTCTCTGTTTATGTGCCCAGTGTCCCCTCTCACCAATTCCCACTAGGAAATGTGTGTGTGTGTTTAAGGACAAACAGAATTTATTCTTAGAGATGTGCATGTGAGTGAGTGAGTGAGTGAGTGAATGAAGGGGTGGAAAGACAAAGGTAGGACTGAGATGCTTACAGTCCTCCTCCAGTGTGACCCAAGAGTTTGTGTGTAACGGTTGTGGGGCCTTGGGCTTTTGACTCCCCTGAACCACGTCATGCTTTCTGACATGGGCCAGATGTGCAGCTAGGGTCCCATCTTGAAAGTCTCAACAGAAGCTTGTGGAGCATGAGGGACTCTTCATCCCTGTTCACTGCCTTGGATCTTATAAATGCACCCTATATGATTTGTAATTAACTCACAGAGGTCTCTCTCAGAACTGCCCAAAGAAAGTAAGAATCCCATCCGGCCCCATAACCCCGACCTCTCCAGGGACTGTGGCTGGATCAAAAAATATTTTTTAAATGTTTCAGGAAAATGCGTTGTAAACTTAATAATGGGAAATCACATTGGCGAAAGATGGGACTGCACAATGCCATCTGATGTCACAGTGTTATAACACATATAAAACACTTTTTCTTTACTAATGTAGCTGAGTCCTGTCTTTTGCACATTTATGCTGGTTGCTGTGGCAAAGTGTTTTGCTGGATAATGTTTGAGAAGGCAGATTGTCATTGCGCTATGGCCCATCCTTTCTTGCTTTTCAAAGTGTGTGTGGTGGATAATTCCTGGAACTCCTGAGAGCTGAATGTGAAGCAGAATTCATTTTGTAGCTGTCTCAGAATAGTTCATCTGATACCCTTGCAGGCACATAAGCCCAACTCCCCAAAGAGCAGGCTGTGGGAAGGTGGCAGTCCTGGCTTCACCCCACTGTTCTGACACTCAAGAATCTTTGGAGAAGCTATAGCTGGGAGTTACCAGTATTTTTGCTGCCATTCTTGAAACTCAACCAGTATAATGCCTTTATATAAATTTGTTGTACAGGACTCAGCTACATTAGTAAAGAAACAATGATTGGAATGTGTTATAAATTTTTATGTGATTTTCCATAGCACAGGGCTTTTCTCTTTTGTTATAACAATTTAATTCCTGACTTATTTATAGCATCCCCCCCCCCGTGTTTAGATCTACCCACAGTCTCATTAAGCTCTGCATACAGCTCCAGTTCATGCCTCCACACACACACACTCCTAGTGTAGGATGGGAGGCAAATAAATCAAATGATAAGGAACTGAAACACCTTCCCTGCAAAGAAGAGCTAAAGCCTTTGTGACATGTTTCAGTTTAGAAAAGAGAAAGGGAATGAGAGGGGAGTGGAAAAAGCAGAGAGGGAGAGGCAGCCATTTGAAATAAACATGCAATATTATTAGTTCATACTTATACAGTATCACATTTATGTTGGGTCATAAACATGAGATATTATCAGCATTACTAAGAGCCTGACCCCATTTCTTTTTTGTGTTATTCTGACTCCCCAGATGATCTACCGGTTCCTATACTTTGACCACTTCAGAGACAAGCACATTCCCCCATCCCCTGTGGGTGCCAAGCCAGGCCCAACTCCTTTAACAGAGTCTCCAGAACTGCAGGCGCTGCTCCAGCTGCTGCATTGGCCAGCTCCACCTGACGATGCTGTAGGCTTCAGTTCTTCCACGAGTGCCGAGAAGAGCCACTACCAGCTCTTGCAGTCCCAGAGCAACTACACCGTGGGTAACATGCTCCTGGTGTCTCTGGAGGCCAGGGACCAGAGTGGGCAGCCAAAGAACTATGGCGGAGACTTCCTGAGGGCCAAATTGCATTCTCCAGAGCTGAAGGCGAGCGTGGCAGGGACGGTGGAGGACCACAAGAATGGCACCTACACACTGACTTTCCCGCTTCTGTGGGCAGGTGCAGCGCAGGTGTCTGTGCGTCTCATCTACTCCAGTGAGACTGTGGCCCTCCTTCGGCGCATCCGTGACTCCCATCCCTCCACAGTCACCTTCAGGGGCTACTTTGTGGACCCAGGCCAGGGGAACAAAGAAGAAGTGACTGAATGCAATGTGCATCCAGTCTCAGGCCCAACCTGCCAGTATGTGGATCCTGGCACTGGGGAGCACTGGTTTTGTGCCAGGCCTCAGCATCACTCCTGCAATGACCTTGTGTACCACTCTGCTGGGATCTACAAAAATGTGCTCACCTCAGCAGAGAAAGTCTTCCTTAGTGGGTGAGTGCTTTGGAGATGGCTGGGGATGGGGAAGGTAAGCTTATGGCGTGGTGATAGTGATGCATCTCCAGGATTTCTTTTAAAAAAAATAATTTTTATTATATTTTCCCAATTAAACAAATTAAAAAGATTATAAACATTATAAACATATAACAATAAATCTCGCTCTGCTGAGCTTTGACTTCCCCCCTTCATGTCAGCAGGTTTTCTAGTCCGATATAAACACGCAGGTTCTCTTTAAACCTTCCACAATGTCGTAGGGTCAGTCCAATCCCACTAGTGTCTTCAAACTTCCACAGTTAGATCTTATATCATCAATAAATTTACTCCAATCCTTTTGGAATTTTGATTCATCCTGGTTTCGGATCCTGCCAGTCAGTTTTGCAAGTTCCGCATATTCCATCATTTTCGTCTGCCACTCCTCAATCGTACGCATTTCCTGTAATTTCCACCTTTGGCCTAGAAGAATTCTTGCTGCGGTTGTTGCAAACATAAACAATCTTTGATTTTTTTTTAGCAATTTCTTCACCCCTCAAGCCCACATCTCCAAGATTTCTTATGGGAACCATGGGATTTCTTCTAGGCCCTTGGAAGTAGAGATGGTGTCAAGTCTACTTATGGTCTCTTGGGAGTCTGGAGTGTTATGTTGGTTCCTGGGACCACTCTGCCCTCCTCCCTGTGTTATACACCCTACCTTTCCCATCTTCAAGGTTATTTCATACCATCAAGAATTATGTCCTTTCCCCAGAAGAGGCTGCCCATTCACTGGAGCAGAAGAATGTAGTGTGTGTGTTTTTATTTCCTATATTTTCCTGTGTGTTTAATTCCTGTACAGAACGTAATTGGGGTATGTGAAGATAAATACCTTTGTTCAGTTTATTCAGCTGTGCAATATGAGAGGTCTTTGAAACTTAAATGTGGAGGAGCCAGAAGGAAGGCACATTGTGGAGAAATGCCACTCTGTCTTTCACAGGGCATGGAGGATAGTTTATTGTAATGCCTAAGGTCTGGAGCAGGCATAGGCAAACTCCGTCCCTCCAGATGTTTGGGACTACAATTCCGATCATCCCTAGCTAACAGGACCAGTGGTCAGGGATGATGGGAATTGTACTCCCAAACATCTGGAGGGACGCAGTTTGCCTATGCCTGGTCTGGAGGGTTTAATGAAAGCAAAAATGTCAGCAATAGGAGCATGTGATCAGATAACCAAACGTTAGTAATGTTCATGAGCACATTTCCAAAAAACAAAAAAAATTGCAAAAATTACAATTGCAAATCACAAAAACAGCAAAAATAATCCAACACCAAAATCAAATCTTGGCCCCAAGAGAAGCCCATAAACACTACCCCCTCCAAATCTGTGGTAACATTGTTCTCTGGACTTTGGGCATACACTGTATCCAGCACACCAAGAAAAGCAATAATATGAAAATCTAATCAAATTAAATTAAACACAGATTGAGAGTTTGCCTGTAGAAGGTGAGCCAGTGTGACCAGTAAGCAACAGAACCCACTGTAGGATTGCTCAGACATACTACAGCTACAACACCTCTTGGTTTTTAACAATGTGATGAGATTCAAAGAAGAAACTCACACTTCAGCAGTGATGCAGCTCAAGTTGCCATGTTCTTCATTCCTCTCTGTTCACACAGAGCTGCGACAGACCGGATTATTCCAGGGAGTGTGCCCATTATCCAAGTGCTGCCTAGCCACCAGCTGGCTGTTGGTGAGTGGAAATAGAGGGTGGGAAGTCAGCTGACTCTGTGTTTATATTATTGAGAATGGCACTTGTGACCATCCTTTGCCTATGTTCCTGTAGCCACCTCCCCACCGCTCCCATGCCACCCAGGTCTTGCCCTCACCAACCCTTCAGGCTTCTACTACAAGGATGTGTGGATTTCTTTGGGATGTTCTAGCCAGACCTTCCCTACTCCTGACTTGGCACTCAGCTGCTTGCGAGGCAAGATAGTCCACATGATTGGAGACTCCACACTACGCCAGTGGTGGGAATTCCTGCTGGCCTTCATTCCATGTAAGTCACTGCCTGGATGTAGAAAGTGCATTGTTTTGGGGGACAGGTGTCCTGGTGTGGGGATAGATGTATAAGAAAGGTATGATTGAGCTTCAGAACCAGAATGAAGGAAACAGAGGTTGGTGTGTGAAGTGGTAAGAATTTTGTTGGCTGGGGTGGTTAGCTTTGGCAGAGAACTAAGAAGGATTGGTTGGGCTAGGATAGTGATGGCTAAACATGGCACTCCAGCTGTTTTTGGACTACAACTCCCATCATCCCTAGCTAACAGGACAAGTGATCAGGGATGATGGGAATTGTAGTCCCAAAACTGCTGGAGGGCCAAATTTGGCCATCACTGGGCTAGAACAGGAGAGAAGCTACTTTCTCAATGTTACACATGAGTAAGGGTATGCAAACCATGGATCAGAGCACATGGGAACCTTTGGTGGATGACTGGAGTGTGGGGTTGTCCATTTGGGACTCTAAGTCTTGAGTCTCTCACACACTCTGTCTTTCTCTTTCTCTGTATAGCAGTCAAGCACATAGACCTTCATGTGACCTATCAGTCTGGCCCGCTGCTGGCTGTGGAGCCAACACAGGGCCTTGTGCTGAGATGGCGTGCCCATGGGATTCCGCTGCGTACCGCAAAGTCCAAGATGGCTGACATGCACTACTTGGCCAATGAACTGAATGCACTTGGTGGGGGCCCGGACATGGTGGTGGTCTTCACGCTGGGGGTCCATTTCATCACCTTCCCCGTGGATGTATATGTGCGGCGGGTGCACGGCATTCGGCAGGCTGTGGCACAGCTCCTGGCCCGCAGCCCCCAGACTACCGTAGTCATCAAGTCAGCCAACACAGGATACAAGTCTGTCTATGGCAGTGACTGGCTCTCCCTGCAGCTGGACAACATCCTTCGTGCCATGTTTGCAGGCATGAGAGTGGCCATTGTTGATGCCTGGGCCATGACCTCCTGCCACTACCTGCCTGAAAATATTCATCCTGGCAAGCTCGTTGTGCAGAATGAGGTCAACGCCTTCCTCTCCTATGTCTGCCCAGGGAAGTGACTCAGAATGAAGAAGAAGAAAAGTTTGGATTTGATATCCCGCTTTTCACTACCCGAAGGAGTCTCAAAGCAGCTAACATTCTCCTTTCCCTTCCTCCCCCACAACAAACACTCTGTGAGATGAGTGGGGCTGAGAGACTTCAAAAAAGTGTGACTAGCCCAAGGTCACCCAGCAGCTGCATGTGGAGAAGCGGAGACGCGAACCCGGTTCACCAGATTACAAGTCTACCGCTCTTAACCACTACACCACACTGGAGCAGACTTGGCATTCATTTTCTGCAGAGCACATGGAAAAACTTCCACAATGAGGAGGGGATCTCCAGAGAGTTTCCAATGAGGGTGGGGCACCCTTTTGTCATGCTTCAAATCCTGCAAACCTTTCTGTCTCTCAAAAGATATGGAGGAAGATGATGGCTTTCTTATGGAAGCCTTGTTTTGGGTGCGTGGGAATTTTACAGCACTGAATAATAGGACGTGATCATCTGGGGCTTTTTCCTGCAGAAAAAGGGCTGTTGTGAGATGAAATTGGTCCATCATTCTCTTGAGTTGAATCTACAGGGCTGGTTGCCTGGACAGCAGTGTCCCTCCACTGGACCACATTTGCACTTCAGACCTTCACTGTTGATGGGAAGGAGGCCCAGCCCAAACTGTGTTCTTATGTGAGAAGGCTTGTGTGGCAGCCAGGGGTGGACGAAAGGGTGTGTGGTGGGGGCGGACCATCCTAGGTGTCTTCACTGAGGGGGGTGACATTTGGCGCACTGCTCGCCCATGACTCCCAAGCCTACCCCAAGCTGTTGGGGGAAGGGAGCAAGCTGTGCTGCTTTGCCGGCGGCATTCCCCTTTCATTTTGACAGCTGGGGGAGGCTTGGGAGTCGAGGGTGCGCAGCACACTGAATGTCCACCATTGGCCGCTCGCTCTGCCCCTGGCTGCAGGGTGCACGTGCTGCTCTGTGTACCCGAGCTGCTATCCCGCACCTGGGAGGGCACCTTCCATGCCCTGCCCCCCCCCTCAGGAGTGCACCCGCCCTGGGCAGTGTGGGCCTATGCTTCGCCGCTGGTGGCAGCAGCACTGTAATGGACTGGAGAGCCCAACAGCTGCCTCTACCAGGGAAGCTCAGTTACACAAAGGGTTTGGACGGCCTCCCCCTTGCAAGCTGGTTTCCCTAGTGGGAGTAGAACCAGCTCTGTAATGAATCACCACCAGGTAAACCTGCCAATGCATGAGCACAATGGTGTGGGGAAACTGCCAGCCTCCCCCTCACACTTGCAAACATGCTTAACTGACTGTGGTGCTGTAATTGTCCAGGGAGCTCAGTGGCCACTTGTCTGCCAGGTCCCTTACAATGCTGTCATTGCTGTTAGGCAACCACCTTAGCATGTGCAAGGGGGTGGTTGGAGCAGCTTTTCCAGTGGGGGGGGGCAGCTGCAGTGAGCACTGAATGGGGGCAGTGACAGGAAGTCAACTCTGGCAAAACAGGGAAATCACACACACCCAAGGGCATACTTATGGGATGCTTAGGTTGACCCTTGTCAATGGTGCAGAATACCTAGGAGCCTACCCTTCTATCTGCACACTTCACAGGCTACTCCTGGCAGAGTGCTAAAGGAGATGAAAACACCTAAGCTTTTTGAGTTTCCGGTCCATGGTCTCTCCTGGCTTTAGATGCACTGATGCAGCTCCTTGCCAAGAGTGCAAGAGAACCTAGGTATACCTGAATTGTTTCTCTGTGTAATCAGAAGCAAGTCCGGTCAAGTTCAGTTGGACTTTCCCAGGTTAGAGGGCTATAGGATTGCAGCCTGAAACAGCTCCAGAGATTTGTTCTTCCACCCTCCAATAAGCACTGTGTTTAAACATAAAAGGAAAGCCCTGGTGGCTACTCACCTGATTTTGCTAGTATTGACTAGGAAACATGAATGCAGGGGAGATTTCAGGTATGCATCCATAACATGCAGTAATTGCTCACAGCAGATGAAGTGTGCTAAATCTTGTTGTGTCAGCACTACAGAGTATACATGTATACACACACAGGCACTGATTGTGCTCAGCATTCAAGCACACATACAACAAAGCAAAGTTTCCCAGAGTGTGAAATGTAAATCATTTGCCTACAATTCGAAAGTGCCTTCTGTTGAACACAAAAAGCATTTAGTTATCTAGATTTTATTTTTTTAATGTGGCCATGATTCTAATGTTGTTGTATTTGTGCATTGTGTGTTTTACATAGCAAATGGAGTTGAAATAATAAATATTATTTGTTCATTATTTTGCTTTTGAGCTCATACTTAATTCGTTCACATTGCCATGGTGGATTGTAACAATAAACTTGGAACAAAAACCATTTAGAATGTACATTATGAGAATACAATACTACTGGGGACTAGTAATAGCTGCCTCCTGACAGGCAGGCTCCCAGCTTTGCAAAAGAGCAGCTTCTGTCTCCAACAAGTAAGCCATGGTGCAAAGGCAAGAGAGGGGACATATTGCTGAATTGAAAGAGGTGGTGTGTTTTGTGGGGGCAAGGAAGGGGGGGGGTGAGGTGAGCACTCCCTCACCACCACAGTACATTCTCTTCATCCAAAGAAACATTTCAGTCCATCAAAGCAGAACTGGAGAGGGGTGGCCTGAGTCCCAACAGGCTGGGAGAGCTGCATGTGGTCCCTGAGACTGATATTTCTTATCAGTGCTTTAACCCATTGTTTCCCAATCGGGGACCATATGGTCGCCTCCCCCCCCCCCCGGGATATTCCAATCCAAGGGGGCCACGGGTGAAAATTGCATAAATGGGGGGTCACGACACAAGACTAGGGGCCACAGAAGGAAGTGAGAAGTAAAGAAAACAGAGAAGTGGCTGAAAAAAGAAAACAGAAAAGTGAAGAAAATAGAAAGCAGGGAAATGACTGTGCTTCCCAGTGGATGGATTGCCATGTGCACTCTGCGGCAATGCCGCTTCCACTTCCTTCTCCCTCCAACTTCCGCACCCCACCGCTGCACGCACCAAGATGTCCGCATCTCGTATGTCATGGGCAAAGTGTGTGGCTGCAGCAACGTTAGTGTGAGGGGTGCTGTTTCTTTGTGCAAGCATTACTACGAAAGGAGGTGTGTTGCTGCATGCAAGAGTTACTCAGCCTGACGCAGAATCGTATTAACATAATGGACAGAGGTGAGCTTTGGTTATCTCTCACAGCAATAGAACCGGATATCTATATTTTAAAAGCTTGTTTCTGGTCATCAAGCACAAGGGTCACATTGATCAAGAAATACATAAAGTATAAATTGTTATGTAATTGTATTTTGTATAAATTATAACAATTATAAATAAAATATGTTCCATTTACAAACAAAACATTTAAATAGCTACTTTTCTACTGGTAGGACAGGGGGGCCACAGGAAGGAAACAAGGTCAAAAGGGGGCCACAGAAAAAGGTTGAGAAACACTGTTCTAACCCAGCCCCCTTAACAAATGGCAATTCCTGGTGGGGCATTTTGTGGTTCACCTCAGGCAGCAAAATGTATTGGGCAGACCCTGTCCCCTTGCTTCATGAATCTTTTGGCATGAAGGGGGGATTCTCAGTCCTTAGATAGATTTATTATTACGGTTCTCAACCAGCACACACATATCCATACAAAACAATCCAAAATACATTCTAAAATATGAACTATAAATATAAACTTTAAACTTTATTTTTTTTTAGATAAAATAAGATATCACTACTTTAAAAGGTGGGCTACAGCCGATTATAGCACTGGTTCGTCTTTAGCTCTGCCCTGAAGTTGTGTGGGTACTGCAAACTAGATCGGACCAGATTTTTATGGCTCTAGCACAGAACCTGGCTGCCTTTGCTGTCACATTAGCGTTAGCATCTGAAAGAAGCCACTCTATCCGAGCGTCCAGGTAGCTCAGCCAGCATCGAGTGGATAAACTCGCCTCGCACCTCCTCGTAGAAGCAGCATCGCAAGAGTATGTGGCCAGTAGTTTCCACCTCTCCAGATCCACACAGGCAGTATCTCTCGCACAATGGGGTCAATTTGTACTTCCCTTGGAGAACTGCTGAAGGCATTATGTGATGACGGGCTAGAGTAAATGCTCTTCTATGAGAGGGTATTTCTAGTTGGAATAAATATCTGGCTGGACGGGACAGGTATCTCCGTTTCTCCTGAATTAGAAAGTGAGGTACTTTACTCAGATCCTTCTGTCTTTCTATGTCTGTTAACATCTGTTTAACAATGATCTTTGCTGAGTTAAAGTCACGTGACATGAGGCTAGATGGATGGAGGCCTATACTTGTCAACTTCTTTACTATGGCCTTGCTCCAAAGGGAATGATAGTTATTGTTAAGTACTCATCTAGGATAAGAGGCAGAGTCAGCCGTGGTTCCAAATGTCCTTTATTATTAACAACGGAACTAGAACTCAAGAACAACCCATGCTGCATGTGAGCCTGCCTGAGCCAGACTGACTCGCTCCCGCCTAAAACTGTGTTCAGAGAAAAGAGTCCTTAGTTAGCTTGTTTCTGATAGGAGTGTTCGCCCTCCTAGCTCTTCTGTAATTGGCTAGGCCGCACCAGGAGGTGGACCCTGTAAGGTGGTTGAACAGCTCCTATTGGTTCCCATACATAACAGTTATCTTTTATTAGCAGCGAGGTTAGGCCCTGTGGGTTCAGATTAAGTTTCAGTCAGAGGTTACATGCCTGCATCCATACTCTGGCCTCCACTCAAATCATGCCTGTTTCTAACCGTATGGCTGTGTTTGACACACAGGGGGGCATTTGTAAAGCCGCTCTGAGGAATTTTGACTGGACTCTTTCGAATACAAGCAGGTTTGGTGGCGGGATGTTAAGGTTAGCTCCAAAAAGTGACTGGGCCATCACTTTAGCCTCAAACAGTTTAAGAGCCGCAGGAATGTACTGTGCCCCCTTTGATCTGAAAAAGCTCAGAATGGCTGTGGAGGATTTGTGGGCTGTTATTGCTGACTGTATTATGTGGGGTTTCTTTAACCCTTTATCATGGAAGACAATGCCTAGGTATTTTAGGCAGTGAACCTGTTCAATTTTTCGGCCATCTATGCACCATGTATAATTCTTAGGGCGTTTAGCGAAATACATTTTAGTCTTATTATAATTTATAGAGAGATCAAACTCTCTATAAATAAAATTTATAGAGAGATAAAACTCTTTACAAAACTCCGCTAATGACCGTAGCGCGCTCCGTAGCCCAATTGGGGTCCTTGATAAGATCAGAGCGTCGTCAGCATATAAAAGGATAGATATTTGCTTGTCCGCCAGTTTAGGTGAGTGGAATTGTGGGCCTTTTACTTTGGGTACCGTGTCGTTTTTATAATAGTTAAACGAAAGGGTAGCTAGTACGCATCCCTGTTTGACACCCCGCTGAGTAGGTACCCGACGTGTTAGATGCCCCTTAGGTGAGCAGCGGATTCTAAGGTAGGTGTTCGTATATAATAATCTTATCAGATGGAAGAGACGTGGGTCTATTGATGAACATTTTAACTTCTCCCAGAGTTTGGTTATTGAGATAGAGTCGAAAGCATACTTTAGATTGATAAAAGCCGCATATAGGGCGGAAGATTTGTTGACTGTATACTTTTCAACGAGATGTTGGAGTACTAGGCAATGGTCAACAGTGGCTCGGCCTTTTCGGAAGCCAGCCTGTCTGCTATTAGTGATTCCATCTCAAGCCAATCTAGCAGTTTATCTTTAAGGTGCAGAGAGCCAGTGTGGTGTAGTGGTTAAGAGTGGTAGACTCGTAATCTGGTGAACCGGGTTCGCGTCTCCGCTCCTCCACATGCAGCTGCTGGGTGACCTTGGGCCAGTCACACTTCTCTGAAGTCTCTCAGCCCCACTCACCTCACAGAGTGTTTGTTGTGGGGGAGGAAGGGAAAGGAGAATGTTAGCCGCTTTGAGACTCCTTCGGGTAGTGAAAAGCAGGATATCAAATCCAAACTCTTCTTCTTCATACAGTTTGCTAACAGTGTTAAGTAGACTAATGGGTCTATAATTTCCTGGATCTGACTTTTTTATATATGGGAATTATTATAGCCATTCCCCAATCTTTTGGAACGTGGCCTGTCTTGTTGATGTATGTGAACAGCGATGCCAAAGCTGGGCACCACCACTCTTTGTTTTCCTTAATGAGCTCGAGTGGAATTAGGTCCTCTCCTGGCGCTTTCCCTGTTCTAGATCTGGATAGTAGGGATTGAATATCTGCCATGGTGACTGGGTTCCAGCTTGGGAGATCCATCATATTAGATGCATCCATTGTCTCTACACAGTCCGTGATTTCATACATTTGCTTGAAGTGATGTTCCCACTCATCTGGTGTAATTAGTTGTTCGAGCATTGTATGACTGCTCTTGCATCCGTTAAGAGTCAACAGGTTTTCCACACCTATCAGCTTATCACCCATTCCCACCACCCTTCTGAGTAATACCCCTCCCCACTCCCTCACTATATTTAAGGGTCTGGTGACTTCTGTTTCAGTGTATCTGAAGAAGTGTGCATGCACATGAAAGCTCATACCAAGAACAAACTTAGTTGGTCTCTAAGGTACTACTGGAAAGATTTTTTTTTATATTTTGTTTTAGCTCTTTATAATTATGCCTTGTGAACACCACCCCCGGGACTGTATTTAGGTTTATTTAGGTTTAGATTGAAGCTCAACATCAAAAAAACTAAGATCATGGCCACTGGTCCCATCACCTCCTGGCAAATAGAAGGGGAAGAAATGGAGGCAGTGAGAGATTTCACTTTCTTGGGTTCCATGATCACTGCAGATGGTGACAGCAGTCACAAAATTAGAAGACACCTGCTTCTTGGGAGAAAAGCAATGACAAACCTAGACAGCATCTTAAAAAGCAAAGACATCACCTTGCCGACAAAGGTCCGTATAGTTAAAACTATGGTTTTCCCAGTAGTAATGTACGGAAGTGAGAGCTGGACCATCAAGAAGGCTGATCGCCGAAGAATTGATGCCTTTGAATTATGGTGCTGGAGGAGACTCTTGAGAGTCCCATGGACTGCAAGAAGATCAAACCTATCCATTCTCAAGGAAATTGGCCCTGAGTGCTCACTAGAAGGACAGATCCTGAAGTTGAGGCTCCAGTACTTTGGCCACCTCATGAGAAGAGAAGACTCCCTGGAAAAGACCCTGATGTTGGGAAAGATGGAGGGCACAAGGAGAAGGGGACGACAGAGGATGAGATGGTTGGACAGTGTTCTCGAAGCTACTAACATGAGTTTGGCCAAACTGCGGGAGGCAGTGAAGGATAGGCGTGCCTGGCATGCTCTGGTCCATGGGGTCACGAAGAGTCGGACACGACTGAACGACTGAACAACAACAACAAGGTTTAGATTGCTTTGACCTCGCCATAGATATATATATATCCTCGTCCAAAGTGAACTCAAGGATTATAATTAACTTCAGACAGTCCTAAAAAACCTCGAGAAATTTTGACTGATTTCCAAGGAGTTCTAGGAGGTTTTGATAGGGTCTCAGAGAAAGGGAGGAAATTCTATGAATTACTCCCGATGGCTTTGCGGGGTCCTTATCGGGCTGAGATGTAGTCTTTTATCCCAGAAGTTTATCTCAATCGTGTTGGGTTTTTTTTTAAGCTTTTAGTTACTCAGCCGATGCTCACAGCAGGTTTCCCTCAGTTGTCAATCTTCCTTTTCAATATAACTAATAGAAACCACAATACTAAAGCAGAGCTCAGAACGGTGCATCCACTAACAACGCCACCTTCTTATTCCTGTCTTATTCCTTCTGAGCCATGGGCATAGCCAAGGGGGGCAGCTGCCCCCCCAAAATCAATAAATCTGAGGTTCTGGCCCCCCTAGCAAAAGCCTGCCCCGCCAACAAAAATCCTGGCTACGCCCATATTATGAGCCCTGTGAGTAGCCTGGCTGCAGCAGATTCAGTTAATGTCCCAGATGAGCCTCAGTAGCTGTGCTTCCAGGACTTCCTCCCCTGCCCTGCCATTGTGTGTTTGCCTTATAGGTGTATGGTTTTGCTCTTGAAATACCTGTTTTGTATCTCTATTGTCGGGAAAGCCATGCTAGAGGGAGGAAGCAAAGACAGATGGGACAGATGCCAAAGGCTTCTTGGGGTCTCAGACCAGCTCCTCTTCTCTGTCTTGGACTAATATTCACAGCAAGGGTGAGTCCAGGAGGTCAGTTATAAATCTGCTTCAATGAATTCATGTGCTCTCTATAGATCTTCTTTGGGAAAAAAGAGAAGAAATCAGACCTGAGATTTTAAAATTTATAATAAATTTTGAAGGGAAATGTTGGGTTCTTTCAGGAGGGGTTTTTTGTGCAGTTACATGCCTGCTGCTAATCACAATATTTTACCTATGCCCAGTCTTTCCTAGGAAGTGTGTGTGTGTGTTTAGGGGCAAATGGGGTTTAGTATTAGACATGTGCACGTGAATGAGTGAAGGGGTGTAAGGCTAGTGGTAGGGCTGGGATGCTTACAATCATTCCACAATGCGAGCTGAGAGTTTGGGTGCTACAGTTCTGGAGCCTGTGAAAGAAAAAAATGGAAGTCCTTGGGGAATACAGGTAATCAAATAGAAAAGTTGCAAGGACTCAGGCCAGGACGAAAAAAACCAATGATTTCCTCTATTTTTGTTGTTTAAAGTATAAAACAAATTCCAGTTGCAATGATTTTTAACTCCAGGGCAAGGCCCTGTTTCGTTTATTCTTCATCAGCTGTCATTTCTTAGTTTTATGGAACACACTCGGTACACTTTGACCTGAGACTACTCTCTATCCATCCTCCAACCCAGCCCTCTTAACAAACCACAATTCCTTGCCTCAATTGGGTGGGCACATTTTCTTGTTCACCTCAAGCAGCAAAGTCTCTTGAGCTGACCCCATCTCCCCTACTTCATGACTCTTTTGGCAGGAGGGAGAGATCCTTACGAGCCCTGTGAGTAGCCTTGCTGCAACAGATTCACTTCATGGGCCAGCAGAGCCTCAATAGCTGTGCCTCTAGGAGCCATAATCCACTGACTTCCTCTGCTGCCCTGTGTTGTGTGCTTTGCTTCATAGGTGTGTTGACTTTTAAGGTGAGAGGGCAATTTTGCTCATAAAATGCGTATTTTATTATCTCGGTTGACAGGGAAAGTCATATAGGAAGGAGAAAGGAAAAGCAGGTGGGACAGATGGTGATGGCTCCTTGTGGTCTCAGACCAGCTCCACTTCTCTGTCTTGGACTAATATTCACAGCAGGGGTGAGTTCAGAGGGTCAGTTATAAATCTACCTCAGTGAGTAAAGTGTTCTCCAAAGATTCTCTTTTTAAAAAAAGAAAGAAAGAAATCGAACATGAGAGTTTAGAATTTTAGATAATAAATTTTGAGAGGAAATGTTATTTCAGGAGGGTTATTTTTGTGCAGTTCCATGCCTGTGACCAATCACAGTATTTTTCCTGTGCCCATTCTCCCCTATGAAGTGTGTGTATGTGTGTGTTTAGGGGAAATGGGATTTATTATTAGACATGTGCATGTAAGTGAGTGAAGGGCATGTAGGTGAAGAGCAATGGTAGGGCTGGTATGTTTGCAGTGCTCCCACAGGGTGACCCAATTGGGTGCTACAGCTGTGGGGCCTGCTCCTCACTGTCAGTTTGCCATAGACTCCCCTTAGCCATGTCTTGCCTTTTGATGTGGGTCATATGTGCAATTGAGATCCCTTCTTGAAAGTCTCAAGAAGAGCCGGGAGCATAGAATCATAGAATTGTAGAGTTGGAAGGAACAACAAGGATAATCCAGCCCAACCCCCTGCAATGCAGGAATCTTGCATCCAATTTGGGGTTCAGACACACAACCCTGACCTTAAGAGAATCATGCTTTATCAACTGAGCTATCACATGAGGGACTCTTCATTCCTGTTCACTGCTTTGGAACTTAGAAAAACACCCTATATGACTTGTAGATAATTTATCAACATCAGTAAAATTTGTATACTGTCCCTCATCCATACATCTCAGGGCAGTTTATATTGTAACAAAATTACAAAATAAAAACCACAAACAAACTCAAAAAGGTTTTCCCAAAGAAAGAAGGAAACCCATCCAGCCCCACAACCACAACCTCTCAAGGGACTGTTTATAACATGTTTATGCTGGTTTCTGTGGCAAGTGTTTTGCTGGCAAATTGTCACCGCACAAAAGAGTGTCCTGTCTAGAAATATGAAGTGGATTTCCCCCCAATACTAAAAACTATTCTATTGCTTTGTTTTTTTGTCCCCCCCCCATTTCATACTTTGATTAGTAACTGTGATTGGAGACCTATGATATTATTATGATATTGTAATTAATTAATACAGCATTAGGCACGCTTGGCAGATTCAGACTTTTAAGGTTTTTTTTTTTTACTACATAGAACAAGGCATTAGATTTCCACCCCCACCCCTGCCTGCGAAAGTGAAACACTTTCTGCTGCAAATCACCCAAATTGGCATACAGTAGGGGGGCTTCCCAGTTCAAAAATTTCTGGAGAAAATTCCTGCACCACTGGTCCTGGCTTCAGATCCTGCCTGAGACAGGGGTGCCATCTCAACCACAGGATTGTGGGTGTGCATGTGACGTTGCACGTTTGCGTTGCGGCAGCTGGCGGCAACTCTTCTTCCTCCTCCTATCTGCAGCCAGTGAGGTGCCCTTTTCCATGGGGAGGGGCTCGTGCCTCTGTGTCATGCTCGCTTGCTGCAGAGGGCGGAGCTGAACTGCTTCTCTCTCTGAGGCTGTGGCACTGTCACCTGCCGGCTTTATTCATTGACTTTGTGGGCGCCCAGTCCTATGGCCTGAGGTATGTGGGGTCCTTTCTTTGAGCAAGTGGCTGGACTGGGTGGTCTTCTGAAGTCCCTTCCCCTATAGAAATTGAGCTTTCCCAGCAGCATTACTACCATGCTCCTAACCTGCTGAAGACTAGTAGACTTGTTGCTAAAGCCCCCAATATTCTTTTTTGGGTATGCTTTAAATATATGGCGTAGACGGGGTGCCGGGCAGAATAAAATATTGGGATGGGGGCCAAGTAAGCCCCACCCAAAATAATTGATCACAAGATGTGTCACATACACTATTTGAATGGTAATGTCCATCAACATTGTGGGGTCCTGGCCCTCTCAAATATTTTATTGGGGGGACTGAAGAGTCTCGGCCCTGCGGAGTTGGCTCCCACTGGCGCAGATGTGGCCATAGTCCTTGTATTCCCCCCCCAAAGCCTGACCCCATTTCTTTTTTGTGTTTTTCTGACTCCCCAGATGATCTACCGGTTCCTATCCTTTGACCACTTCAGAGACAAGCACATTCCCCCATCCCCTGTGGGTGCCAAGCCAGGCCCAACTCCTTTAACAGAGTCTCCAGAACTGCAGGCGCTGCTCCAGCTGCTGCATTGGCCAGCTCCACCTGAGGATGCTGTAGCCTTCAGTTCTTCCACGAGTGCCGAGAAGAGCCACTACCAGCTCTTGAAGTCCCAGAGCAACTACACCGTGGGTAACATGCTACTGGTGTCTCTGGAGGCCAGGGACCAGAGTGGGCAGCCAAAGCACTATGGCGGAGACTTCCTGAGGGCCAAATTGCATTCCCCAGAGCTGAAGGCGAGCGTGGCAGGGACGGTGGAGGACCACAAGAATGGTACCTACACACTGACTTTCCCGCTTCTTTGGGCAGGTGCAGCGCAGGTGTCTGTGCGTCTCATCCACTCCAGTGAGACTGTAGCCCTCCTTCGGCGCATCCGTGACTCCCATCCCTCCACAGTCACCTTCAGGGGCTACTTTGTAGACCCAGGCCAGGGGAGCAAAGAAGAAGTGACTGAATGCAACGTGCATCCAGTCTCAGGCCCAACCTGCCAGTATGTGGATCTTGGCACTGGGGAGCACTGGTTTTGTGCCAGGCCTCAGCATCACTCCTGCAATGACCTTGTGTACCACTCTGCTGGGATCTACAAAAATGTGCTCACCTCAGCAGAGAAAGTCTTCCTTAGTGGGTGAGTGCTTTGGAGATGGCTGGGGATGGGGAAGGTAAGCTTATGACGTGGTGATAGTGATGCATCTCCAGGATTTCTTATGGGAACCATGGGATTTTTTCTAGGGCCTTCCTTGAAGTTCATACTCAAAAAGTATCTTACACATGATGTATAGGTGTAGGGAACATTTGGTATTCCAGCTGTTGCTAAACTACAATTCCTAGCAGGAAGACATAGCAGCACTATAATTCGTATGCTGGCACTCCTTAGTGCAAATTTTTACCAAATATAAGTAATGTTCATGAAAGCATTTCAATAAATAATATTCCATAACATTAAACAACCCTCTTCTAATTCATAATAAGGTCTAACAGCAGAATACAAAGTATTTTCAAAAACAGCAAAAATAACGCAGCACCAAAATCAAATCTTGGCCCTAACAGAGGCCTTTGAACACCACCATACTCCACATCACATCTGTGAGAAATATTGTCTGGGGACTTTGGGCCTAATTCCAGCACACTGAGAAAAGCAATAGCACCAGAACTGAATTAAATCAAATTAAACACAGATTGAGAGATTGCCTGTAGAAGGTGTGATAGTGTGACCAGTAAGCAACAGAACCCACTGTAGGATTGCTCAGAGGTGCTACAACACCTCCTGTTCTCCCTTGAAGTGATGAACTTCAAAGAAGAAACTCACACTTCAGCAGTGATGCAGCTCAAGTTGCCCTGTTCTTCATTCCTCTCTGTTCACACAGAGCTGCGACAGACCGGATTATTCCAGGGAGTGTGCCCATTATCCAAGTGCTGCCTAGCCACCAGCTGGCTGTTGGTGAGTGGAAATAGAGGGTGGGAAGTCAGCTGGCTCTGTGTTTATATTCTTGAGAATGGCACTTGTGACCACCCTTTGCCTATGTTCCTGTAGCCACCTCCCCACCGCTCCCATGCCACCCAGGCCTTGCCCTCACCAACCCTTCAGGTTTCTACTACAAGGATGTGTGGGTTTCCTTGGGATGTTCTAGCCGGACCTTCCCTACTCCTGACTTGGCACTCAGCTGCTTGCAAGGCAAGATAGTCCACATGATTGGAGACTCCACACTACGCCAGTGGTGGGAATTCCTGCTGGCCTTCATTCCATGTAAGTCACTGCCTGGATGTAGAAAGTGCATTGTTTTGGGGGACAGGTGTCCTGGTATGGGGATAGATTATAAGAAAGGTATGATTGAGCTTCAGAACCAGAATGAAAGAAACAGAGGTTGGTGTGGGAAGTGGCTAGGGAAGAATTGTGTTGGCTAGGATGGTTGGCTTTGGCAGAGAGCTAAGAAGGAATGTTTGGGCTAGGAGAACAGTGAGGAAAGATACTCCCTCGCTGTTACACATGTGTAAGGGTATGCAAATCATGGATCAGAGCACATGAGAACCTTTGATGGATGGATGACTGGAGTGTGGAGCTGTCCATTTGGAACTCTAAGTCTTGAGTCTCTCACACACTCTGTCTTTCTCTTTCTCTGTGTAGCAGTCCAGCACATAGACCTTCATGTGACCAATCAGTCTGGCCCGCTGCTGGCTGTGGAGCCAGCACAGGGCCTTGTGCTGAGATGGCGTGCTCACGGGATTCCGCTGCGTACCGCAAAGTCCAAGATGGCTGACATGCACTACTTGGCCAATGAACTGAATGCACTTGGTGGGGGCTCGGACATGGTGGTGGTCTTCACGCTCTGGGCCCATTTCACCACCTTCCCCGTGGATGTATATGTGCGGCGGGTGCATGGCATTCGGCAGGCTGTGGCACAGCTCCTGGCCCGCAGCCCCCAGACTACCGTAGTCATCAAGTCAGCCAACACAGGATACAAGTCTGTCTATGGCAGTGACTGGCTCTCCCTGCAGCTGGACAACATCCTTCGTGCCATGTTTGCAGGCATGAGAGTGGCCATTGTTGATGCCTGGGCCATGACCTCCTGCCACTACCTGCCTGATAACGTCCATCCTGACAAGGTCATTGTGCAGAATGAGGTCAACACCTTCCTCTCCTATGTCTGTCCAGGGAAGTGACTCAGAATGGAGCAGTCTTGGTACAGCAGAAATAGAGCACATGGAAAATTCTACAATGATGAGGGATCTCCAGAGAGCATCTTGACATGTGCAAGGGGAGGTTGGTGGCTAGAGCAACTGCTCAGCAACCAAGTTGCAGTGGGTGTTAGATGGGGACATGCAAGGTGTGGTGCTGCTGACTGGCAGTCAACTCCAGAAGAACAAGGAAATTGTGGGAATGTTCAGAGATGCAGGAGAGGATATATTGTTTGATTATGTCCTTTCCAACTTGTGTTAACAAGTTCCAAAATTTAGCAGAGTAACATTTCCCCTTTTAAACTGACACAGTGGATGCGTTCGCTCAGGCTCGCTAAAGTCTCTATAACAGTGATGGCGAACCTTTTTGAGCCCGAGTGCCCAAACTGCAGCGGAAAACCAACTTTTTTATTTCAAAGTGCCAACACTGCAATTAAACCTGAATATCGAGGTTTTTAGTTAGAAAAAACTCCTACAGTTGTCCAAACATTTGCAGTCTTAAAAGTAAAAGTAAAACACAATAACAAAGTTTTCAATGTTACAGTTTTTTATTGAAAAAAACCCATAAACTCTACATGTGCATGTATTTTAGACAAAGGGATACTCAACTTGTAATAATGATTATATGCCAGACTGACATTGTATGGAACAAGCCTTGTTGTTGTTGTTCAGTCGTTCAGTTGTGTCCGACTCTTCGTGACCCCATGGACCAGAGCACGCCAGGCACACCTATCCTCCACTGCCTCTCGTAGTTTGGCCAAACTCATGTTAGTAGCTTCGAGAACACTGTCCAACCATCTCGTCCTCTGTCGTCTCCTTCTCCTTGTGCCCTCTATCTTTCCCAACATCAGGGGAAATGGATCAGAATGGATAGGTTTGATCTTCTTGCAGTCCATGGGACTCTAAAGAGCCTCCTCCAGCACCATAATTCAAAAGCATCAATTCTTTGGCGATCAGCCTTCTTTATGGTCCAGCTCCGCCTTCCATACATCACTACTGGGAAAACCATAGCTTTAACTATACGGACCTTTGTCGGCAAGGTGATGTCTCTGCTTTTTAAGATGCTATCTAGGTTTGTCATTGCTTTTCTCCCAAGAAGCAGGCGTCTTTTAATTTCATGACTGCTGTCACCATCTGCAGTGATCATGGAGCCCAAGAAAGTAAAATCTCTCATTGCCTCCATTTCTTCCCCTTCTATTTGCCAGGAGGTGATATTTAGATAGTTTGTTACTTTTTCAACTTTGATTCAGACTGAAACAATATGCATATGATCAGGATGTCAAGTACTGATAGAGCCCAGTTCTGAACACTGCATCTGAAATTGTGTCCAAATGGTATTTGTGGATCTTCGTGAACAGATGGAGACACAGGCAGAAGTAGAACATTGACAGAATTTTTATATCGAATAAATAAATGGATCACTTTAACAGAATATGTGCTAAAATTAAGCTGCTGGTCAGGCAGATATATGTGTTAGCATAGTGGAAATAACTCATCTTATGCACAGTCTCTGAATAGCAGTAACAGATAGAGATTATAGTGCTGCTCCAAAAGGTTTTCTTTTTCTTTTTCCTTACAAGCATTTCTAGGGGCAAGCAAGATATGATGTTAAATGTGTATTTGCATCCAGTGTGCTGGCTTGCTGTTATTGTCTTAAATGCAAATAGCATCAATTGGGGCAGTTGATAATAATCAGGGCCACAGCAGATGGAGAGTTCAACCCTTTCCACACCTGTTGTGGTCCTTATGAAAACCACCCCTTTGAAATTGCTATTTGCATTAGTAGGAAATGCAAATGTTAACACGGGAGGCTCTCTCCAAAGCAAATTAGGAATTGACCTCAGAAGAGCAACAGTCCTTAGGGCTGCAGCATGGGAGGAAATGGTTAAATTGCCTCTCCATGCCTGCTGTGTCCTTCATAAATATCCCTTTTGCCCCCAGCAAGAAGAGATGTTTTTACAATGCAAACCCACATCCCATCAGGAGAATATGCAATGCGGAGGGGAGAAAAGAAAAGAAAAGTGGAGTGGAGAAGGCTGAAGGAAATATATCTGGGGCTGGGGTGGAAGAAATTGAAAGGACGCAAAGAGGAGCAGGAAAGGAGGAAGGGAAAGGGACAGAAAGCGAACGAGAATCAGGAGGAGGCTGAAGGAGACCAGCAGCGTAAAAGGAAGGGAATATGAGTAGTGAGGGGAGAGAAAAAGGGCGAGAAGGGGCGAAGGTGCCCGAGGGAGGGGCAACAGAGAGAGAGAGAGAGAGAGACGGCCGGGTGCGGATGGAGGGAGGGAGGCAGGGAGGCGCGAGAGGGAAGAGCGAAGCCGCGCGGCTCCCCCCCCCCACTCGCAGCGCTCAAAAGGAGGGCTTCCCCCTCACCCGCCGCCCGCCGCCCCTGGCCCAGCCCCCGCTGCTGTTACCTCGTCGGCGTCGTCGAATCCTCCGCAGCAGCCAGCAGCAGCAGCAGCCAAACACCACTGGGACAGGCGCCAAGGAGGGAAATTGCTGCTGTCTGCTGCTGCGCCTGCGCTGGCAGGACGCATGAGCAGAGCAGCGCGGCGGCGCCATTTCCCCGCCCCTGGCGTGCCAGCAGAGAGAGCTCTGCGTGCCAGCTGTGGCACGCGTGCCACGGGTTCGCCATCACTGCTCTATAATAACTGTCCTGGTATTTTCCCCTTATTCCCTCATAAAAGATAAGACATGACACAGTCTTCTATAAAAGTATAAAAAGAGTTTACTCACACATTCTGTCCACAATTGGATCCCAGAAGGCAGACTTAGCTTAGAAAAGTAACATACGGTACACCTGGAGACTATCCCATAAGGAGACAGCTCCTTTGTCCTCTCTGGGCATCTTAGGATAAGCAGATGTTGCTTCCTTGACGAACGTGGTCAGAGAGAGAGAGATGGCGGCCAGTCCTATGCTTTTGTTATCTGCACAGGTGAGGCCACGTCCACCTCTAGTCACATGCAGAGGAAGTCTGTCCCAGCTTAGGAGAAACAGGAAGTTCCTACTGGCTGGTCCAGACATTCCCACTCTAGGGATGTTGTACTTGACTGCTCTTGTGTTTCACATCCCACAGAAATCACGCACAGCACACTCCCTTCTATGTGTACTCAGAAGCAAGTCTAGTCAAGTTCAGTTGGACTTTCCCCCAGGTTAGAGGACTATAGGAATGTAGCCTGAAAAAGCTCCAGATTTTTCTTTCACCCTCCAATAAGCACTGTGTTTGAACGTAAAAGGAAAGCCCTGGTGGCTACTCAGCTGAATTTGCTAGCCTTGACTGGGGAAGGGAGATGGGCCCTGCCTGTTTGAAGGAGGCAGTAGTACAGAACCTAACAAACTACCAGCCAGTTGCTAATCTCCCTTTCTTGGGCAAGGTTCTGAAACGAGTGGTCGCAGACCAGATCCAGGTGCTCTTGGAAGAAGCTGATTTTCTGGATCCATTTCAGTCAGGGTTTAGGCCTGGTTTTGGTACAGAAACTGCCCTGGCTGCCCTGTACGATGACCTCTGTTGAGAGAAAGACAAGGGAAACATGTCCCTGTTAATCTTCTCAACCTCTCAGCGGCTTTCCATACTCGACCATGCTATCCTTCTGGAACGACTCTCTGAACCAGGAGTGGGTGGCACCGCTTTGCGGAGGTTCCAGTCCTACTTGGATGGTCGCTCCCAGAGGGTGTTACTTGGGGAGTGCTTTTCAGCCCCATGGAACCCCCAATGTGGGGTTCTGCAGGGCTCAATTCTATCTCCCATGTTGTTTAACATCTACATGAAACCGCTGGGTGGTGTTATCTGGAGGTTTGGAGTACGTTGTCAGCAGTATGCTGATGACACTCAGCTATATTTCTCCTTTACATCTGCAGGTGAGGCAGTGGAAGTGCTGGACCAGTGTCTTGCCTTGGTAATGGACTGGATGAGAGCCAACTAACTGAAGCTCAATCCAATATTTTCAAATCAATCAGAGATTCAAAACAGACCAAAAAAAATTGGATTCGAAAAAGAAAAAATCAAAATTAGAGGAAATATTATTTGACAAAGAAAAAATTATGTAAAAAACTTATATGATATATTGCTAAAATGGGAAACAGAAGAAAAGCAAGTAAAAGAAGTATTGATAAAATCGGGACAGGACTTGGGAAAACCAATTATGATGGGAAAATGGGAAAATCTATGGAGGAGGGATAGCCAACTAACACCAAACTACGATATTGAAGAAAACATGTTAAAGATGCAATATAGGTGGCTCTTGACACCAGTCAAGCTGGCAAAAATGTATAAAAACATAAATAACCAGTGTTGGTGTTGTAAAAAAGAAACAGGCACGTATATGCATATGTGGTGGTATTGTAACAAAATTAAAATGTTCTGGGAGATGATAGATAAAGAACTAAAGAAAATGATTAAGTATCCTTTCAAGAAGAATACAGAAACATTCCTTTTAGGAATGCTGGGCAAAGATATCCAGGTGAAAGATAGAACTATAATTATGTATGCTACAGTTTCAGCAAGGCTCCTAATAGCAAAAAAATGGAAATCAGAAAGATTACCAAATAAAGAGGATTGGCAACTAAAAATGTTGACATATTATAATTTGGCATCAAAATATGAGGAATTGAAAGGGATAAGTGAAATGGAGAGAGAGAAAAACTGGAAACCATTTAAGGATTACATCAAATTGCATATCGAAAAAGCCGATCTCTTGGCAGAATTGTAAAGGCTCAAATAAATGGGATAAAGAAGAAACAAAGCAGATATAAGGGCATGCAGTCAGAATGAAGAACGATATAAACGCTGTAATGGGTAGGTTGAGAAGCAACGGGGGGGTAATCATTGAGAGGGGGAAAGGGAATTGAAGGAAAGTGGATGTACGATGTTTGTTTTGTTAATGCAACTTTTAATGTAACTTTTTTATTATTATGTAAGACATGAAATTAAATAAAGGAATTGAAGATTTTAAAAAAAGAAAAAGAAAATGCCTGCTCCAAATGTATTATCTTACTATACTAGGGATTATATAGCTATATATGAAATTTCATTTATATCTGTTAATATCTTGACCCTCCTCCACCAAAATAGCTGTTTACTTGGCTGTTTTCCTATGTCGTGAAGGCTGAAATTTCAGTTCAGTGGAGCACTTACAGTTCCCAACCCTAACCCTGTGGAAAGCCATCTAATTAGACTTTAATTTGATTTTGAGATGTTTTTAGGAGGTAATTTAATTATTGTTTGATTTTATACCAATGTTATGTATCTGATGGTAGCCACCCTGAGCCCAACATCGGCCGGGGAGGGCGGGATATAAATAAAAGTTTATTATTATTATTATTATTACTTGTTATTATTGCTTTGTAAGAAAATATGAAATAGCGTAAAACCATTTTTGCAGGGGAGGGAATCAATGGGGGGGGGGTTGACAAGAAATTTTCTGCACCGGGTACCACCTGACCTTCCTACGCCTCTGCATGTGGGTTCTGCAAACAGCAGCAACAAACAAACAACAAACAACCCTGCCTGTGTATAAAGCACCAATCCCACAATAAACCCCCATCTGGAAGCATGTTTAGTTTCCAATCTGCATAGAATTTTTGGTATGGAGCATGAGTCAGTCATGTGAGTGGCACAAAGCTTATGCAGAGGTTGTATGGTGTTTGCTTTTCATTGAGCATTCATCCTACTTTGCTTACATGGAAGTTATATGTCTTGCTGTTAATCAGTCATTTATTTCACATTTTGTGGAACATTTCTCCATCACTTTCCTGACAGCAAAAAGTCTTTAAAATGGACATGTGGCACGGAAGATGTTTGCCGAAAATGTTGGTGATGATGATACATGAAGCACTAAAGTTAGCCAGGAACGATAAGAGAGGTCCATTTTATAGCTGATGTCCTAGATAACAGATGAAAGAAGAATGCTATCAGAGACATGAAGAAGCTGATTCTGTGTGTGTGTGTGTGTGTGAATATTATTTTATTAATTTTCCAAAACAACAAAAAATGAAAACAACAATACAGTACATATTCAAACACAGGGAAAAAATAGAGTTGACTTCCCCCTATTCCCTTCCCTGGTTCCATTGTTTATCATCATACCGCATGTCCATTTTAAATTATAAAATCATTAAAATTACTTATTGACCAGTCATAATATCTTTACAAGTATTTTAAAAATCCTGCTAATGTATTAACCTGTATACATTGCTTCTGTATATATGCAATAAAGGCCTTCCAATCTTCTTTAAGTACATTGTCATCTCTTCCTCTTAGTTTCAAAGTCAATTTTGCCATTTCAGCATATTCCATTAATTTCACTTGCCAATCTTCTTTAAATGGGACACCTTTGAAGAAGCTGATTCTAAACTTTTCCTGAAACCACCACTGTATTATAATGAAAACAAACTAATCATGATTAAGGGCATCAAATTAGGGGTATTGCAATAATGCCCAGGATGCCAGCAAACAAATGAAGGCTGTTCAGCCTGTGAATTAAGTCATGTTTCCAAACAGAGACAGACTAGAAATATTGGCAATTGTTACCAGAAAAGGTTAAGTCAATGTTTGTTCCTTGTTGAAATTCTGCAGATGTCCCCAGGGAACACCGTTTAGACATTTCCATGCTGGACGTAAACACAAAAAAGGTCAAAGCAATTGAAAGATAAAAAAGATTTCTAGGCCAAACTAATGGTGATTGTAAGAGATCCATTTTGGATCTCTCACTTGGAAGGAAGGAAGGAAGAAGACTAAATGTAACAGCTTTGGACCAGAGAGAGTTGTTGGGGAGAGGGGATTGGCATCTTTCCTATGCCATTTTCACAATTCTTATTGCTGTTACCAGGGATGTGACCAGGATTTCCTGAGCCTGGTACACTGTATCTGGATTGGGCTCCCTGCAGAACTGCTGCTTATGCATATATATAAATTTAATTAACCTACCTCACAGGGCTGTTGCAAATATGAAAGGGGGAGGGGTGGAAAATGAACACAACCTTGAGTTCCTGTGTGGAAAGGTAAAGGTAAAGGACCCCTGACCGTTAAGTCCTGTTG
This sequence comes from Lacerta agilis, assembly GCF_009819535.1. NCBI lineage: Eukaryota > Metazoa > Chordata > Lepidosauria > Squamata > Lacertidae > Lacerta > Lacerta agilis. The sequence continues at coordinate 27,279,591 of NC_046318.1, forward strand.
CGGACGACTCTGGGGTTTTGGCGCTCATTTCACTTTACCGGCTGAGGGAGTCGGCATACAGCTTCCAGGTCATGTGGCCAGCGTGACTAAGCCACTTCTGGCGATCCAGAGAAGCACATGGAAACGCCATTTACCTTCCCACTGGAGTGGTACCTATTTATCTACTTGCACTTTGACATGCTTTTGAACTGCTAGATTGGCAGGAGCAGGGACCGAGCAACAGGAGCTCACCCTGTCGTGGGGATTCGAACCGCCGACCTTCCAATCAGCAAGCACTAGGCTCTGTGGTTTAGAAAAGCAAGATACAAATACCAGCTCCCTTCTTACTGTACTCAAACCTTGTTTTAAACTGCTACTTCCCCAACCTCGGTGTCCCCCTATGCTCGCTCTACTCAGACCTCTGCCTTAGTTTAAAATTGCTACTTTCCCCCTCTCAGTTTCTCTCTGATTTATTCTAACTTCTGCTGTTGTTTGAAACTGCCATTATAATCTGTGACCCTCCATCTTCTGCCTTCTCTTTTCCTCCCTTCCCCTCCTCTGACTTCATGCAAATCCAGGATTGTGATGCAGCACAACAAATTCTGCATTGGTGGCTATGCAATGACAGCCTTGCAATTTTTTTTATATAGGAAGATAGACACACACACACACACAACATACTAGTATAGTATATACCTCCAGTTTGAGAAAGAGAGACATTCTAGACCAAATTGCAAGTCTTAGTGTGATCTTCCACCCTCTCATATAATTCTGATCCAAGGAGAATTCCTAAGCCTTTAATAACTGACTAGAAGGGGACCATCACAATTAGTGGAAAAGTCATGCCTGCAATATTTGCATCACAGCAGATACATTCTTCTTTGGTGATCACTCGTAGCTGAGTAAGATTGTCTTCCATGAATATGGTCTTAATGGCGTGTCTGTGAATGTGGAGGCCAATTCTGGATCCACACGTCCTTCCACAGTGGGGACATAGTTTTCCGGGCAGGAACTGATCACGGTGAGGATTTGCCATAGGTGCCTTCTTCTTAGAAGAAGAAGAAGAAGAGTTTGGATTTGATATCCCGCTTTTCACTACCCTGAGTTCATGCTTCTTCAAAGTCACTGATGCCTTTGGTAGAGGCTATTCTCCAATTGGAGAGCTTGCAGGCATGATCTAGTCACACCACCTTTCAAACTTGAAACAATAGGAACTATTCATCAATGGAAGGCAAAATATAAGGCTCAGTGGCCTACAAACTGAAGATTTCTGTTCCAGGCACTATTTTTTATATATGCAATAAAGATAGGAATGTTAATACCATGGATTATCTTTTTGCATTTCAGAACAGAATTCTGATGTCAGAGTCCCACCCACATCTCAAATGTAAGTAGAGGCTGCATAAACTCTGCCTATTCTTAGAGGTACTTTGTTATTTATTTTTATATGTTGGAAGGTGGAACTTTGGCTATGAAAACAGGTCCTGGGGCTGAGCCCTAATAACCTTCATGATAAATCAAGCCATGAAAATCAAGCCATGCTTCCCAAACACACCTAGCTATGTTTGCCATAATTTGTCTCACAATTTTTCCTGTATTCGTCACAGGCTCATAATCAACCCGCCCATTTTTTTTGTCTTTTTGACAACTCTTTGCAGCTTTACATGGTGTCAAATCTCTTAGGAGATTTGTTGCATGCTGTTTTTGTGTAGCCCTTCCTCCGTGAAATGCTCCCCAGAGTGCTATTCTTAGTTGTTTTCTATATGAACCAGGACCTCCTCTGTTGTAAGCATGCATGCAGTCAGCATTAATACCATGTCCTGCACAAAGCAGCTGAGTGTGCTGCTGCCAGACACTCATTGATCAGCGATTGTACATGTCATCGTAAAGAAAGCCCTTTAATAAGCTCAAAAACATACCCTGGTGGCTGTTCTTGAAAAGCCTCGGGTGGAATAATCAGCCTTGTAAAAAACTGGTGAGAGAGAAAAACACAATGCATTCAGTCAAGGCAAAACACTTGAGACACTTCATCAAAAGCATGCCTAAGTCATTCTTATTAATGGAAACTTGAATGGATTGTCAAGATTACAAAACAGTATTTGAAGGGCTATTTATACCTTTCTCAGTACCAGTATGAATTTTTCATATTAAATTGCTCATACTATTGGAGCAAAGCCAATGAGCAGTCCAATCCCATGAATGGATTGCATAGTGGCTGCAGTACAAGCATTAGGGCCAAACTAGATGTGTCATTAATTGCAAGTAAACAATTAAAGTGCAGGGTTGTTGTTGTTGTTTTTAATGTAAATAACTGTAGAGGATTGCGAACAAACAGGATTGGAACTGTGGTGTGCCAGGATAGGGGAAGATGCTGTGATCCCAACACCTTTCTCCAAGCTGCTTCTCCAAGCCCAGGGGAATTCCTATTGCTATCATCTGTGCACACTAACTGCTTCTGGGTTCCCCCAATGTGGTCCACAGGCATCATGGTGCAATAGACATCTCTCTTGGTGCTAGCTAATTCCTCCTGGACCTCCTATTCTTTAAAACAGTGGTGTCCAAACTTTTTTCAAAGAGGGCCAGATTTGATGACGTGAAGGGATGTGAGGACCGACCAAAGGGCCAACCAAAGTTGTTAACCTTTTTTTTAGGATTGAAGTCGTTGAGAGTTTTTTTTAATGATTTTACCCCAAAGTTGTTGAGGTTTTTTTTTTTTTTTTTTTTTTTTTTTTGCATTTTACCCTAGGAAATAAACTGCCACAGGGGCCGGATTAAACCGAACGGCAGGCCCCCCAAATGGACTTTGGACTTGTCTGCTTTAAAACAAAACTAAGAGGTGTTGGGTTTGTTATTGCTTGAGGGGGGATTTCTCCCCTTTGGGGAAATTTTTTCTTTTTCTGTTTACATAGGTGTAAGTGTTTTGCTTATCAGCCCTGAATTACTGGCACGGCTGGAGTCTGTTCATGTGGGAGGCAGCCATTTCCCACAGCAGAAAAGCCGGAAGTGAGATTAAAAATACATTAAAACATCAGTCATTAAAAAACTTCCCTAAACAGGGCTGCCTTCAGATGTCTTCAGAGGTCAGATAGTTGTTTATTTCTTTGACATCTGATGGGAGGGCTTTCCACAGGGCGGAAGCCACTACCAAGAAGCCCCTCTGCCTGTTTCCCTGTAACTTTGCTACTTGCAGTGAGGGAACCGCCAGAAGGCTCTCGGCGCTGGACCTCAGTGTCCGGGCTGAACAATGGGGATGGAGATGCTCCTTCAGGTATACTGGGCCGAGGCCCTTTAGGGCTTTAAAGGTCAGCACCAACACCTTGAATTGTGCTCGGAAAAGTACTGGGAGCCAATGTAGGTCTTTCGAGACCGGTGTTATGTGGTCTCGGCAGCTGCTCCCATTCACCAGTCTAGCTGCTGCATTCTGGATTAATTGTAGTTTCCAGGTCACCTTCAAAGGTAGCCCCACGTAGAGCGCATTGCAGTAGTCCATGCGGGAGATAACCAGAGTATGCACCACTCTGGCGAGACAGTCCGCAGGCAGATAGGTTCTCAGCCTGCGTACCAGATGGAGCTGGTAGACAGCTGCCCTGGATACAGAATTGACCTGCACCTCCATGGACAGTTGTGAGTCCAAAATGACTCCCAGGCTGCGCACCTACTCCTTCAAGGGTACAGTTACCCCATTCAGGACCAGGGAGTCCCCCCCACACCCACCCACCCCCTGTCCCCCCAAAACAGTACTTCTGTCTTGTCAGGATTCAGCCTCAATCCAACAACAACAACAACAATTTATTATTTATACCCCACCCATCTGGCTGCGTTAGCCGCCACCCATCCTCTAACTGCCTCCAGGCACTCACACAGGACCTTCACCACCTTCACTGGTTTCGATTTGAAAGAGAGGTAGAGCTGGGTATCATCTGCATACTTGAAAACAGGTATCAGGTATGTAGCAATTGATATGTAACAACACACATGTTACATGTATGCTACAAGTCTTCTACATGTTTCTACATCTCATGGAAACAGTGAAGCTTCCAGTGGAAGTGGATATGCAAGTCATCCATTAATACGTAGCCATTCAAAAGGGAAGATGGAATGGGAAGGTCAGAAACTTTGGGCACGTACAGACTGCTGCTATTTTTGGATGGGATTCAATCACATCTTGGCAAATTTAGGCTACACAAGTAAAGTTGGTTTGGTGCTCTTGTGCAACAAACCCATGTCCCCTCCTGCAAAACCAGACACTTTGCAATAAGGAAAGTGGTGGAAAAGTACACTGGAAAGTGTGTGATAACATTTGCTTGCTTAATTCAACACTGTACAAACTCCTCACAAACAAATCAGAATGAATGCTCAATAAACAGCTGAAGTTGTATACCCTCTGTGCAAACTTTGTACAAAAATAATGATTAAAGCTTAAGCAGGTTGCTTGGGAGTGACCTTTTAGAAGGGAAGGATGGTATGGAAATAAAGGTTGCAGAAGTGGCTTTGGGGGGGGGGGGGCTCAGTGTATTACAAGTCCAGGCTTCAAAGATGAGGTGGATCTCCAAACTGGGGTACAAAGAATGGTCACCATTCTAATATTTCATATTTCCCCCTAGAAAAGCTAAACTGGCCCTTGGTTAGGATGTGCCTTTTATTGGACTCATGTGCTGGTCATATTTTGCAAAGCTTTCCAATTTCACAGAGTTCCTCTTCAGGAAGAGGTAATGGACGGTTAATGTGAGAAGTAATGAAGTGCGACTTACAGTGGATGACTGGATGAGGGAAATTTGCAGCAACCCAGGCATGAGGCGCCAAAAGTGAATGTAGCCCATTCCCTTCTGAATGCTTCTATGTTTCTCTCAGAGCTTTATGCTTTCTGACAATTCCTATTTTGTTAAAAAATTGTCACATCTTAACTGCCTCTATCCTGAGAGGCCAAAAGTGAATTGTAAAAAATCAATTTAGCAATTTTACTGCATTAATGGTGCATGAAGTAAAATGTGGTAAGTCTGTTAAACATGAAGGGGGAAATGGTACATTTAAAAAGAGAGGGAAGGTCACTGGAGAGCAGGGGGGTCAATTCACTTCAAAGACATACAAAATCAACTTTGTAATTATTATTTCTTAAAAATGTGTTCACTGCCTAGTAAAGTAATTGCACAACACTGGAATAAAAAATAATGCCTGACCATAATTAAGACTTCTGGGGTAGGATTGTCTGGCACAGCTCCCATGATCTTCAAAGTCCAGAAGGTGCTTAAGAAAGGGATTTTAATTCTGTAAGACTTTAAAGGACTAGAAATGTATTATTTGTATCATATTGCCAATGCACACAGTACTTTACAGCGTAACATCAGCAAAGAAGGTTGGTTCCTGTCCCAACAACCTTACCTCTGGTTCAAAGAGAAGCACGAAACTGTTTGCAAAAGTACTTTTAAATCAGCCCGTGTGACACTTTGAAATTCCCACAATTCCCACTGGGACTTCACAGTGCAGCATCACCTGATGTCAAGTGATTAACAGGTGGCTGGTCTGTCAATTTTTGCACTGCAAGAGCGGGGAAATAAGGATCAGGCCCACTGGCTAGAAGAGGTTCCCAATCCGTCTTAAAGGGACAGGTTATGGCAGAGCAGAACTTCATGGCAGGAGAGACAACAAATGGGCTTTTCTTTTCCTGAAGGCGATGATGACGCCAGTAATTAATTACTGTTTCAGTTTGCAACATGCAACTCATTTGTATTCACAACATTATTAATCTCTATTAATGGAGAGGGCTCTTGATATAGGAGAAAATATGCTTGCATCATGGGTTTCTATGGCTTGCCTCATAAGGTCATCTCTGTCCTTGTCCATTTCACCCTTTCCCTTCAGAAATTTGTTCAGTCCAAAAGGAGGAAATCTGTGAACTGAAAAATGCTCGTTGAGCTTAATGTTTCCTGTCAGACTGTGCACATCTGCCTCCCTAGATAACACAAAATAAAAATCAAACTTGGAAATAATAAATAAAACAGAGGTTGCAGAGGAACATTTATAATCTCAGAGGGGCAAGAAGAGGCCAAGGGAAAGAGAGTGCCAGTATGTCTCAAGTGTATCTGATTGTACTATGGCATGTGAGTGGGAGACAAAACTTGAATGCTCAGCTCATTCTGTTTAGAGCCTATCTAACATTCAGTGGATGAAACATTGGAATTGGATCTGGGAGATCCAGGCTTTGTGAGACTCTTTGACCTCAGGAGTTTGCTGGCAGTAGCATATACTATTGACAAGGCCTCTCAAGCTTCACTGGTCAAAAGGGAGAGATAAGACTAATTAAATCCACCACAAGGCAGAAAGTACCAATGTTTCTGGGTGGATAAGCTTCTAATTTTGTAGAATAGCACCTGTACACCACAGGAGCTGTTTTTGTTGTTGTTGCTACATCTGGTACCCTGAATGGGTAATCAGATATTTTATTTGGAAGCTATTTTAAAATGCACATTGAAAATACTTGCAGCAAAAAAGTTTTAATACCACATTGTGCCTGGCACAATGTACAAAAGGTGCTGGGATTTGGGCAGTGTCTACTGGCTAGACTTTAGAGGGTGAGGACCTAAAGTCACCTGTCAAGGGTGTAATTAGAAATTAGAAATTCTGTTTGTGTGGTTTTAAATTAAATAGCAAGCATGGAGAAGGGTGAATTGTTATCAAGATGACAATGCAACTGGCATTAGGGAGGGGGGAAAAACCCTCCTCTTTAATGCTCATTTTGACAACATTGCCCTCGAGATACAGCAACCAGTTGCTTGGGGTCAGATGACATCCCAGAGGAACTGGGAAAGGATCACAAGCAGACAAAAATTGGAAACCACAATTTTGAGTCCAGTATCTGCGCTTTGTATTGTTTGCACTTCAGACAAGACAGGTTGTTCTGGCAGGCAGTGCAGTAGTAGAGTGTTTAGGTCCTGTGGTACAAAAAAGAGCTCTACTTTTTTGGGTAGAAATTGATTGTTTTTCCTAACTGCAGCATTTAGGTCTTTTTTCAGTTGAGCGAAAAAGGCGATTAAAAGGTGAAATGATAGAAGTTTATAAAATTATGCATGGCATGGTTAAAGTGGATAGAGAAATGTCCCTCCTTATAATGCTAGAACTCGTGGACATCCAATGAAGTTGAATGTTGGAAAATTCAGGACAAAGAACAGAAAGCACTTTTACACGCAGCACAGTTAAACTACAGGAAATCCCACAGGAGGCAGTGGTGGCCACCAACCTAGATGGCTTTAAAACAGGATTAGACAAATTAATGGAGGAGAGGACTATCAAAGGCTACTGGTCATGATGGCTGTGCTCTGCCTCCACGTTTGGAGGCAGTAATGTGTCTGAATACCACAGGCACCCCCAAACTCAGCCCTCCAGGTGTTTTGGGACTACAACTCCCATCATCCCTAGCTAACAGGACCAGTGGTCAGGGATGGTGGGAATTGTAGTCCCAAAACATCTGAGTTTGGGGATGCCTGGAATACCAGTTTCTGGAAACCATAGGAAGGGAGGGTGCTCTTGTGTTCAAATGCTGCTTGCAGGTTTCCCTCAGGCATCTGGTTGGCCACTGTAAAAACAGGATGCTGGACTAGATGGGCCATTGGCTTGACCCAACAGGCTCTTCTTATGTTTTTGTATGGGAAATGTCTGACTAACATCTCCAAGGTGACATGGAAATGTGGAGAACCAAATTTAAGACTGGGAAAGCTGAGAAACTGACAGAAACTAAACTGACTGATCTGCCCATCCCTAACCAGAACTTATTAAACATCATGTGTTATCTGGCTGAAAAGTATGGGAGTCGGGACCAAGAGTTTTTAATCTTTTATATTTGGGCGAAGGGGGAGTGCAGTGCTAACATTTTTGAGGCTATTACTATAGATATCTGTAAAAGAATGAAATAACGGGCTGTGTAATTCCTTCATAAGGCTAGTGACTCATGTGATTGTCAAATGTGGGTCTTTAAATGCCTCCAGCATACTATGTGGCATCATTGTAGTGTTACAGGACATTGCACTTTGTCATTCCCTTACGAACTAATGGCTGAATATATAACTTGAGCCTTAATGGCCTTTTTCTAGATAACATGCTGTTCAGTTATTGAATCCTGCCTGCAAGGCCCCATTTCCACTTGTTATCAATAAACAATTGCTTTACCAAAGTGGCAAAGAAACAAATGAATGTCATGTTGGAATTCTTGGTGAATCCGAACAACTAGATCTTTTTTCCAGAGCTGTTCTATTTCCCTCAGGACTAAACCTTTTTTAATGTGGATGAAGCAATAATTTTTCTGATGAAGTCTCTGACAGCAACAGTTCCCTGGTTGTCAATTTACACATGATGAACTTCAGCCGTTAATTAAAGCACAAACTCTCTGAGTTAATCATCTGACAGGCCAGAGGCAGCCAACATTTAAAATCATTTTCTCTTCCAAGATTCAAATCTTATTGAAAATACTGGTATCTCCTTTGCAGAAACATGCCCCTTGTTTTTAACATATACAGGGAATCTCTCTTTCTAATACACAATATGATACAAGTATCCCAATTAAATTCCGAAAATGAGAACAAAACACTTTAATGGCAACAGAATTGACATACCTGTATTCAATGAATCTCAGGAGATTTCCCAAGAAGCTGTTGCATGAGCCACTGTAAAAGCTCATTCAAAAGCCTACCGAACAACACCCTCATCCTTTGATTCCTCATTTCTCATGCTGGAGAAGGCTCATATTGTCTCCTTTGACAATATCATTTTTACGCTGTGCCATTTTAACACAGCTTTTTGTCTATAAAGTATGCTACATGCTTTTAAAAGTAATGGTAGATACCTGGCTAGAAAATAAATCAAGGTAATAAATGTCATTGCAGTCATAATGGGTGAGTTGTTAGGAAGAGGAATCAAATCGTTGCTGAAATACATAACATTTAAATCTTTAAAAAATATATATCAATATGATTTTTTTTTCAAAGAAGGAGGAGGTGAAATAATCTCATTCATTTTCCATGCGGGTGATTGAATTTGTTCGATAAAGGGTTGTATTCTGTGCTTTTCTTTTAGAAAAAAGGTGTTGGTGCTCAGCATGGAGTTGCTACAGTAAGTGCCACACTTTTAACCAGTGCTTTTCTTCTAGGAAATAAAGGTACAGGTACCCATGAGTACCCCCAGAAAAAGCACTGGTTGTATTCAGCTAAGGATCACACACCTTCTCTCCACCTGCTTCCTTCTAGAGCATCCATTCTACTCCCTGGACTTAATCCTGGTTCAGGGCTACATTGGCAGCAGCATTCCACAGTTAGGGCTAACCAGAGTTATTGCTTTAATCAATATATGAAATAAGTTTAAATCCCTGGTTTCATATGCTAGGTTAAGAGGAAATATAGGTTAGCCCTAGCCAGTACTTTTTTATGGGGGTATGCAGGGGTACGCATACCCCTAAACATTTTGTGAATCTAAGTTTGGCTTCATCAAGGGGCAGTATTTCAATATGAATAGGAAAATTAGAGTACCCCATAACATTTTTTTAAAAGAAAAAAACACTGGCCCTAGCCCTTGTTAACTTCGCTTCCAGTGTTAACCATGACTAAATCCAGCAGGGGACATTGGTATTCCAAAATGGAGGATGGGAGGAGCATGACCAAGCAATCTACTGTTTTGCATCCACTCCAGCTGGCACACGGGTCAGAAAGGTCTCACAGATGGATTAGAGTTATTTAGAACTCCAGGACATGGGTCAATGTCTTTTCATTCAAGGCTGGTTGACTGTTTCACTGGAGTATTAAGAAGACATGCAGATTCATGTTAATCAACTACCTGCACTACCTATGCGTAGTTCATCTTAATTCAAAGCACCAGGACTGGCCCTACAATGAGGCAGATTGAGGCAGCAGGTGCTGGGGGGGGGGAGTGGCCAGAGCTGTGAGTGCCATGTGACCTGGCCTGTACCCCCTACACTGTATTGGTGTAAGATTCAGTTACCTGTCCAATTGGCTTCTGTATCTGCCTTGGGAAAGAGCACCATCTTGACCTTTGCCTCAAGCAGCAAAATGTCCTGAGCTGGCCCTGCAAAGCATATAAAAATGGAGCAAAAACAAAAGCTGGCTTGTCTGATAAATAGAAGAGAATCTAGCCATTAGTCCTCCTTCAAAGCCATCTGATATCAAAGAGGTTGAGTAGGCTTTTGTATATGTGAGTAATCTGATAGCATTCTCCTTAGCAGCAAAGGATGCATTGTAGCCAAAACGGTCTGCTAAAGCCCCTTTGTACAGTACTTCACTTTCCTTGCTGAAAACACATTTGATTCAATTACATTGATACTTCAGAAGTAGCATCAGGCTATTATAGCATAGCAGAGGCAGCTATTATTCTGGGCGAAGGGAAAATGTTTAGGCCCTTTAGAAATTCCATTAGGTTGAAACTTGGGGTTGTTGTGCTGTTGTTTTTAAATTACGGTGATTATTTTTTAAAACCAGCAGGATCATATTTCAACCAAAATGGGATTCGTGCTTTTGTTGTTGTTCAGTCGTGTCCGACTCTTCGTGACCCCATGGACCAGAGCATGCCAGGCACCCCTATCCTCCACTGCCTCCCGCAGTTTGGCCAAACTCATGTCTTGTCTTTGTCCATGGAGTTTTCTTGGCAGGGATACTGGAGTGGCTTGCCAGTTCCTTCTCCAGGTGGATCACATTTAGTCTAAACTCTCCGCTATGACCTGTCCATCTTGGGTGGCCCTGCGTGGCATAGCTCATAGCTTCCCTGAGTTATTCAAGCCCCTTCGCCACGACAAGGCAGTGATCTGTGCTTTTACAGGAGGCCAAAAACAAGGGGGCAATCTGAAATCAAAGGAAGAACGTTGACGGATTGTAATGGAGCTAAATTGTGCCTATATGCTTCTGGCTTAGCCTGTTCAAAGAAGAGCAGAGGTATGGGGCTCTGGCCTAAAAAAGGCAACCTAGCTCAAATGTGCCTTGGTGCCTCTGCCAGTGGCATCCTTTCTTTTGGAACAGAGAGCAAGAACTGTCAGATGGAGACTACAGGCAAGCCCAACACCAGTGGGCACCAGTGGGTCAGGTTGGGCACTAGCTGAGGGCCCTAGGAGCCCAGTAGAAGCCTGACACATTCACACTGTTGCACACTGCTGTCCCCGCTGCCACCCCCACCCTCCGCCGATGACTATTTCAGAAGAACAGTAGTTCTGCTTTTGAATGGAAGCACAGTTCAACTCCCACCCGCAGTGACTTCCTGCCATCTTAATTGACTCAAAATGCAATGCTCCAGATTCTATGGAATCTATAGGCAGAGAGGGTGGTGAGTGGTGTTTCTGTTGCAGGAGCAACACAAGAAGAAATAATTCTGGGCAGTTGTTGCTATGGGTATGTGTCTTGGCTTTTCAGTGGAACTTTTGCTTAGGGCTGCTGGAAATCTGGCACCAGCCCTGATTTCTGCCTAAACATTTTCCTACGTTCATCGGTAAGCTGACCTGCACGTTACCTCAGCTGCCTGCGAGACTAGTACATCAGCATTTCAATTCTACAGTTTGCTGTTAGATCTAGCATGGTATGTGTCACATGCATTCTTTTGAACATGTAAATAACTGGCACACGGTTGCTTGAGTACCTGTGGCACTCGTGGCTTCAAACATGGCACAACAATCACAATGCCATTTGACAAAGGGTATATTATAGACTTAAGCAAACTGGTTTCCCAGAGAACCCTGAAAACTGTAGTTCTGTGGCTGGGGCTACAGACCTTTAAGAGAAAAATCAAGGACCTCCCTCAAGAATTTCTAGGATTATTGGGGGTGTGGGGGGATTTTGACAATTTGATAGTTTCATTTTTGAAGTACCTACCCCAGGGAGGCTTTCTGGGTGCCTGCTTTGCTGTCTTTCCAGCACTAATGATGTTGTTATTTGCCCATGTTTTAAGAGGTAACGCAGGATATTTTTATCTGCTTTGCTAAAGTTTAGTGCCAAATTTACCAGCTGCTGCTCTGATCTGTTGTCTGTTCATATATGATTTTATATTTTATACTGCTGTTTCATTATCTTCATAATACCCTGCCCTACATGTTTTGCTGAAGGGAGACCTAAAAAGAATAAAAACATAAAGTAGTAGAAAACTAGTATGTCTGCAGACTGTGTAGACCAGTGTTTTTCAACCACTGTTCCAAGGCACACTAGTGTGCCGCAAGATGTTGCCTGGTGTGCCGTGGGAAAAATTGAAAAATTCAAGAGAATTACTTTATATATAGTCAATATAGGCACAGAGTTAATTTTTTTAACATTTTCTAATGGTGGTGTGCCTCGTGATTTTTTTCATGAAACAAGTGTGCCTTTGCCCAAAAAAGGTTGAAAAACACTGGTGTAGACAGAGGTTTTTGGGTGCTCAAATGCATGAAAACCTACAGGAGGCTTCATTTCAGTAGGGCTGAGAATTTAGGAGTGGAGTGATAAAAAATTCATTGGAAATGTAAATGCCATCTAATGGGAATGAGTGGTCTCATGCATTTTGGTTTGGTTTGTTAAAACGTTTGCATAGTTTTGGAATTACAAAATGAACTGAAATAAAAAAGAGCACCAAGGAAGGTGGGTGGACTGGTGCCAACAGGTGAGGGGTTGTAATTCAAAGAGAGGAAATGTTTGTTTGTTTTCATAGAGAAATTCAGAGGTTTAATCTGAAATCAAGCTGGAATTGAGTTTGTTGGTGTCTCTGGTAACTTCTCTCTCTTGCATCATGGATGTTGGCAAAATTGGATTTTAGAAAGGCAAAATAATACTAGAATTGGAGCTGTCAAAGATGCACAAGGGAAACTGTTTTAATGCTCAGGAACTTGACAGTGTATTTTTATATTACTGTATGTCTTTATATGTTATGGATTGATGTTCTGTATTATTTCTATTGCCTAAGTTTGTCATGGCATTTGGCCAGAACAATAAACTTATGAACTTGGACCTTATGGATAAGGATCTTGCCTGTGGGACAGATCCAGTTCCCCAGCCGAGGTTATGGGGGGGCTCAATTGGATTCTTAAATAGTGTGCATTTATATATACAACTTCTGTAGCCTGGATGTTATTTACACCGATATAGGGAGGGAATCACAAACAACAGGACAAGAGAGATGGGTTCATGCATATGTTTGCCTTCCCTCCCTTTGTTTGACAGGAAAACTGACTCCATAGATACACTGTGGTTTCCTGCTGAGCTGATTAGAGGCTCAATGTGCAAAAAGAAGCATTAGGTAACCATTTTAAACTTTGTTATATACATGTTCCTGAAACATTATTGGACAATTCCAGAGCATGAAAAACAATAATATTGTAGGGTCGTTGTGACCTTAGTTCTGTGTCTTCTACCTGAAGACTACTGGAGAGAGAGAGAGAGAGAGAGAGAGAGAGAATAATAATAATAATAATAATAATAATAATAATAATAATAATAATTTTATTATTTATACCCCTCCCATCTGGCTGGGTTTCCCCAGGCACTTATAAATATGTATGAGCTGAGGTTGAGCAGACGGGGCTGTCAGTTGAGAAAGGGTCATGTTTAATGCAGCTCATCATGGTCTCTACATTTGGGCCAACAAATTTGCATAAGTATGTAGTCAAAAGTCAAACAGAAGAATACAGGTAAGTTTTGAATGGGGGGCATAGTGGGAAAAGTGGAATTATCTACTAATGTCCTCATAAAATGATTAATACTGCAGTCTAATGCATGCTTACGTTGCGTCAGTCCCACTGAATTTAGTGGTACTTGTTTCTGCCATAGCATTTATAGCAGTGATGGCAAACCCTTCTGGGGGCCACATGGCAGTGTTGGGCAGGCCTGTGGCAAAAGTGTACAGTATGCCGGTTTTAGACATACTCACACATACTTCTCTGTCCTTTGTCCAGGCAAGTGAGAGGCATTATTGGCATTCAAGGACACATTCCAGCCAGGCAAAAACACTCAGGGAGTGCAAAGTAGGGCTAGGGATGCATGACCTTGGGAGAGGGGTGTATGGCTAAGGAGGAGGAGTCCTGAGAGTCAGAGAGAGAGGTCTATAGGTTGCTTTTGTTCTGAAGTACATGAAGAGGTCTGTGTATTCAGGAGCAGGTCATCTAGTCGTCAGTGAAGTGGATAATGTTTTGTGTGTTCTGCATTAACAGGAAAGAGCTGTCTCCTTAGCTGAACAGAACTGTAAGCTCCTTCCCATGCAGGACTTGGATTGTCCCCATGCTCTACGAACAGACTCATATACTGTGGATATGGGTATGCCAATATAAACAGGCATTTTAAAATTCTGTACTGAAAGTTAATTATAGGACCAGAAAAACAATCTGTTACTGGAATGGATTTCATAAAAATGCCTCTTGCTGTTTCGCTGCATTGAACCAGTGAACTTGCATGCTACCTCTGGTCCAGAAGCCCGTGTATATTTAACCACCCAAAAAGTAACTCGTATTCTTTGACATTCCAACAGAGGGTATTATTGTGTTGGCAGCAATTAATAACAATTCTGCTTGGTTCTTTGTTGCAAATAGATTTGCCTTTGGGCTGGACCATCTGCACTAGCCTGCAGCTTTGCTTTGGTATTGTTTCACTTTAAGTTCTAGCCTTTTCCATGAAAAGATAGCACTGTATATAAAGCAGTTGTGTTCCTAAAAGCCTGCCCCAAATATAACTCTGTGCTAATGCAGGGTTTGTTACAGAGAACTGGGATAGCTATACAACAGCAGCACTGAATAATTCATATTTACAGGCTCTATCAAATGAGATTTACCCTCTCTTCCTGTGCAATGTGTTTGCATTTCCATATACTTGCGATAATACTTAGATGAATGATAGTGGATACAGTTGAAATCTGAAATGATATGGGCATGACCAATCTATTCTGCAGAAGATCTCCTCTTAATTCTGTTTGGTATAATGCTCAATTGCCGTTTTGGTCTCTGAAAACCAAAGCTTTTTTTTTTTTTTTTTTTTTTTGCACCATCTTTAGGCCATACAGAACTCTTCAGCAGGTAGTATAGAAAGGTAGCTACCGGTAATTCTAAATTCTATAGAGAGCTAAGTGTGATGTGGCAGACAGGTTGACAGAGCATTCCTATCTATGGTGGTGGGAGCTCCACATTACAGCCACTGCCACCACCTCCAGAGCCTTGCCAGCTCCCAGGGGTGTGGATAGGTGGGAAGTACTGTACTTGTTTGTGGTCAGTTTACCTTTTGATGTCTCTCCCACACCCTGAAGTATGATATAGGACAATTCCAGGGCTGGCATTGGTTTAGAGCTTTGGGGAGGGGTGTCTCTCACCTGTTCTCCCAGGTAGCTAAGGATTTCTACCTTACGCTGCACTCTCCTAAGAGTAAGTCCCATTGTACTCAGTGAGGCTTGCTTCTGAGCAGACAAATGTTTTTCAGTTATGTTGTACTTCCCCTTGGCTGGGCTATAGTGTTTTTATTTTGCCTCATTATGTTTTCAGGCTAATTTCTGTGTTGGTCTGTTTTTGTACTGATTTTTTTTAAAAAAATTGTACTGTAGTTACATTTTAATTGTTTTTGAATTGTGAAGAACCAAGAAGCCATTGTTGATTGGGTGGTGTGTGTGTTTGTACATTTTTGTTTTGTATGTTCTTTTCTTTTTATTTGGTTTGCAATTGATTTCACTTACTGTAGGCTATATTTTATCCTGCTGTTAGGTCACTTTGAAACTTTTGTTTGTATAATACACACACCCTAAATCTGGGGTCCTAATGTGGTGCTGGTGGGTACCATGGCACTCTCAGACACAGCCCTTGGCACCAGCCAGACCCCATTTATTTATTTTTTAAATTAGTGGTTTTGGCTCCTTTTTTTTACAAGTTGTTCTTTTTTGCAGAAGGGGTTATCTGCTTTTTGAGTGTGTTTGCTTTATTTTGGGGTAGTTGTAGGTGTTTTGTCTGTTTGAAATTTGTGGTTTCTGCATATCTCAAAAATTTCTTCTGTGAAATTGATATTTTGTGGTGTCTACCACAGTTCCTTAGATTTCCAGATGTGTTCCTTGGGCCCAAAAATATTGGGAACCCTTTCCATAAATAAGTCAATGTATAGGATTGCACTGTTAGTATGTGACCCCATAATGCAGACAATGAACTGCCTTAAATGCTAATGCTATTGTACTGATATACCGTAGTTCAGGTAACTGGGACATAGGTTATCCCCTTCTGTTCCAACCTCAGCATAGAGATAGTGTACATGTGTGGTCTGCATAGAACAGGCTTCCTCAACCTCGGCCCTCCAGATGTTTTTTGGCCTACAACTCCCATGATCCCTAGCTAGAAGGACCAGTGGTCAGGGATGCTGGGAATTGTAATCTCAAAACATCTGGAGGGCCGAGGTTGAGGAAGTCTGGCATAGAAAGTAAATGCTGTGTCCTGGCTTTAGAAACTAAGAGGTAAGTGCTGTCCTGATTACAAATTAATTTCAGTACTTTCTAGGTTCCAAAGTAATTCTCATTTCCTGCAGCTTTCACACAGGAAATTGTTCAGTGTAAATAACTGTGAGTTGGACAAAGGCTTTTGATATTGTAAAGAAACCTCACTCTAGTCTTCAATAATTCTTTACCTACAAAAATAATTTGTCAGCATAATGGGTACTGTGTCAACCCCAGGGGTGTCACCTAGTAGGCACTTTATAATCCTGCCAACGTAATGATTTAAATGTGCTAGAAAATTGAATCAATCCATCAGTAGTACTCTATTCCTAGTGAGACTTGCAGTTCTTTATATCCACCAAATGCTTCTTTTTTCAATTTGCACTGGAACCTCAACCCCAATAATTAGAACTGTACAGATAGGGATGTATGAAGGCAGTGGATGTGAATAGTCTGGAAGTGGAGTTTTGCAGCAGATTCTGGACATGTAACCTGCCACTCATGACTGCATAAAGAGGAGAGGTGCTGGTGGGGAGAGAAAGCAGCAAAGGGGACAGTGCAGGAACAGTTCATCAGAAGAAGAAGAGGATAGGAAGGAGGGAGAGCCACCAGCAGAATCAAGAAGACAAGAAATCCAGATTTTGGGAGCCTGGTCACTAACCAGCACTGGAGCAAAGGCAAGGGAGGTGATAAGGTGGGGGTTTAGGTGATCCCCAAGAAGGTATTAGTATTGTTGAGAAATTCCCCTACATCTATACTTATAGCTCCCTGGAGGATCCCTATGATGAGTCGGGTCCTAAACTCTACTGAAAGAGGTAAGGACCTTTCCTTTCATACCAGCGTGGTGTAGTGGTTAAGAGTGGTAGACTCATAATCTGGTGAACCGGGTTCGCGTCTCCACTCCTCCACATGCAGCTGCTGGGTGACCTTGGGCTAGTCACACTTCTTTGAAGTCTCTCAGCCTCACTCACCTCACAGCCACTTTGAGACTCCCTAGGGTAGTGATAAAGCGGGATATCAAATCCAAACTCCTTTCTTCATGCCTTCTCTGAAGAGGTTAGTTGGGGCTCTGTAGGCTTTCCTCTTCATTGTGAACCCCCTATCTCAGGCACAGAAGCCAACTCCTAGGGGTCAAGGTCCCTTTGCCCCATCCTATAAAATATCCCCCCCCAAGTTGATGGGCATTGTCATTCAGATGGTGTGTGTGTACTGTGCCATGTGATCAATTGTGCAGGGCGTACCTGGGCTTCCCAATATTTTAGTCAAGTTGGCACCCATCCATCTCTGACACCATGGCCCATGCAGGATCACTCTGGAATGATCTGAGTTGGAAAATGCAGTCAGAGAAGTGGACAGACTTGATAGGCAGTTTTCCTTCCTCTGTTATAGTACTAGAACTTGAGGCCATTCAACGAAGCTAAATGTTGGTAGGTTCAGGGCAGACAAAAGAAGACACTTACCAGGCATAGTTTGCTCCCACGAGATGTAGTGATGACTAGCAACTTGGACAGGTTTAGAAGAAGAAGAGACAAATTACTGGAGGATAAGGTTATCAATGGCTGGTAGTCACAGTGGCTGTGTTCTGCCTTCAGTGTCAGAGACAGTATGCTGGGAATCACAAGGGGGGAGAGTGCTGTTGCACTCAGGTCCTGCTTGTGGCATTGTAAAAACGGATGCTGAACTAGATGGGTCTTTGGTCTGATCCAGCAGGCCTCTTTTTAATTATGGTCTTATTTAAGTTCTTAGGTGAGTAGGTTGCATATCCTCTCCTCCCCCCGCTAAGGTTGGTGCAAATCTAGTTCTTTATCTGTGGGGGGGGGGAATTTTTCAGTGAGACATAGAAAAAAGAGGCAAATGTGCTTGAGGCTCTAGGTGGAGGTGCCAAATGTCACCCCTTGAAGATGGCACCTTTGTGCCCCCTGAGAGGGCAGTGCCCTGGTGAAATGTGCCAGGCTGCTGGGTGGAGCCCTGGCTGGGCAGAGCTGTGCTTCTGTGGCTCTTCCCAGCAGGAAGGAAAAAGCAAAGTGTGTGCTGTGTAAGCCAGCTGCTGCACTGAGCAACTTATGAGTTGTGGGGTGGGCATGCTGAGAGTCACCCCCCTCCCCTGGAACCCGGGGCAGCCTGCTCCCCTAGTGACGCCCCTGAATGCCCACCACTTCTGCTGCCTCATCAAGAGCTAAAATAATTTTTCCTGGCAACCTGTTGGGTAGTATTTTGTCATTTTGTGTGTATGCACATACAAGCAATAAATAAATAAATCACACAGTGAGTTATCATTTAAGAGGTGGGGTTCTTACTCGGAGGAGTTTACCATTTAAAATTCAGCATAAAGGAAACAGAGGAAGGGGAGGAGGGGCAGAAGGAATAAATTGGGAAGCAATATGTGGTTGTTTCAGTTACATATGCTTAGGTTTAGTTACAGCCCCAGTTATAGTAGGGCATGGGAGCACATAAATCAATATGAACATGGAAGCAATTATGCTATATAGTACCCCCTCCACATCTTTAAACAGTCATTACATGTACCCAGTCCACATCTTTCACCTTCACCCAAATGTCTTAAGAAATGGGGGCGGCAAAAGTGAGAATTGCTGGAAACTAATTCAAAAGCAATTAGTATCTAGCGCAATTTATTTCAATAAAGAGCAGATCAATAGGGACCTAAAGCAGTCTGTCAATTTTTCTGTCACATTTATCAGAAATTCAATGACTTACATCTTTTTCTTGCTGGCCGCTTCTTCATGAAAACTATCCTCACACTCAGCATTAAAATTTGCTAGGAACTCTTACTATGCTGAATGCTAAGCAACAATCTTCCCCCTCGAAATTGTTTTTTCCTGTTTTCCTGAAGCAACAAGAAATGGCAGTATGCAGTGCAACTCAAAAATGCTTGCACCTTTAAAAATATTTAAAAATTTTAAATATTAAAACAAACCAACAAACCCAAAATCTTACACATAAATATGTTAGGCTATCATTATTAAAAAGGGAAGATAAGTTCTGTGCCAAAATTGTCTGTATTATTTAACTATTTCTGATGGTTCATAGATTGTTCATGAATTTTGTATATTTTAAAAGGCACAATCAGAACAATCTGTGTGCATGTATATTGTGTTTTTTCTCTGCTGTGATGGTTTTGATAAGCCTATACTGTATTTATTTGTGGTCTGTAGGCCAAAGAAGTTGAAACTAACTAAAACCAACATAAATATTTGAGTTTGTTGTACTTTCCCTCAGTTCCTTCTCTCCTTCCTCCACAACCTTTTCCATTCTGGGTATGTGCCTATGTCACGAGAGCACTGACACGTTGCACAGTTCAGCACAGATCAGAGAAAGATAAGGCCACAGCAGCTCACTTGCAGGTAGCAGATTTATTAAGGAACCAAACAGGAAACATACAGAGACTCATGAAATATACTTCCGTATTATAGCAAGCCATTGTCTTGCACCTCCCCCTTCACTGTAGGTATTCCCCCCGAGTCAGGTCCCTCCCCAAGGGACCCTCTCCGTCTCTCCTTCACTTTCTGTTCTGTTATGTGAAGCAAACGCCTTGTTTTGGGAGTGGGAGGAGAGGCTGGCGGAATGTCAAAAGACAGACTGTCAGGGGTGGCCTGTGGTGAAGCTACAAATCTGGCCCCTGTCTTTGCTCTGTGCTGGGGTACCTATTGTTTTCCCCTTTTTCTCATCCTCCATGCTCCTAGTCTCCAGTACCTCCCAGCTCTTCCCCTCCTCTGGGGTGTGTCCAGTTGTCCTGTCCACCACCAGGAGCGAACATTGGTAGGGCCAAAAAGGGCGCAGTTTGGGAGAAGACCAGGAGAAGGCTTGAATATGAAAAATCCAGTGACTTCTTAGTTCCTCAGCATGCTCCCCAAGCATGGGTGGGCGATAAACAGAAAGAAGGCTGTTTTTCATTGTCACTTATTCTTTCTCTTTTTAGTAACCACTAGTTGGTAATGTTAGTAGTGTAGCATGGGTTGCTAGTGCCTGGGGCTACATGGAGGGGTGGGTGGGAGGGAGAGAAACAGGTGGAGTTTTGTAAAGTGTACACCGCATTCATGCTCTGGTCCATGGGGTCACGAAGAGTCGGACGCGACTAAACGACTAAACAACAACATGTTTAATGTTTGATATTTTTGTATTTGATTTCTGTTGGAAGCCGCCCAGAGTGGCTGGGGAAATCCAGCCAGATGGGGGGGGGGTACAAATAATAAATATTATTATTATTATTATTACATTACCCAGGAGATCTCAGCCGCAGAGTTAAGAAAAGAAAAGCTGTTCCATTCTTTGGAGAGTTCACTTCCTGGTTTGCATGGAGAAGTCATTTCAATGGAGCCCAGCAAGGGGAAGCATGCAGCTGTATTGAGGTATTGAATTTTTTTGCCTCTAACCATTTTGTTCCTGGGGCAACTGCCCCTGTGGCCCTTCAATGCTATGACACTGGGTAAAGTAGATCATTTCTTCTCAGGCTTTACTTCCTTCCTGCTTCTTTTCCAAGTTAGTCCAAGTATGAGTTAGCATGTGCTAGTGTTCACTTCTTGGTTCTAGCTTGGCCAAGTATAAAACCTACACTTCGAATGGCTTTGTTTGCCTTAATTAAGTTTAAGTTTTCTTTGTCTTTACAATCAGCAGCTTTGCCAGGCTATTTCTTTCTGCACACTGCTGGACTAGATTTACCAAATAGCAGCACCAATCAGGTATGACCATGTGGAGTCCGGCTCACCTCTAAGGCAGAGTTTTGACACTTGGGACATGGCATATCCAACATGCATATTATATGAAAGGGGCCGCTGTCACCTTTCAACAACCCAGAAGGTGGAAGTAAAACCGTAACGCTCTTTTTTTCATGCTTTGTCATATTAAATCGACTTTGAGTACCAAAAACTACATGTCCCTTCCTTGCTTTTCAAAGATAAAGTTCTTCAAATACCTAGAGAAGGCAGGAAAACAAAGGAAGACAAGAAGGGAAAAACACATCCCCCGGCACATAAATTATTTCAGTGGTTAATGAGAAAAGATTCTTCTAATGAAGCTCTCATCCGTGAAGATTGGAAAACAAACTGCAATGCATCCTCTTAGGTTCACAGCAAAATACGAACCTGTCACAAGGTAGAGAAATAGGTCGTGTGGAAGTTAATGGAAAACCATGAATGGAATACATTGTGTCACAATGCATCATCCCAGTTAAGAGATTATAGTTTGAATTCTATTTACAATGATTAATGCGCTTGATTGAATTGTGGGGTGTTGATTTTGTTTTCTTAAGTCAGATAGTTTTTCTTATTTGTATGAGTCGATTCTGAAACTAGGATTGCTAACTCTAGAACTAAACATTTCTGGTCTGGGAAAGCTTGATAGTGGAGACAAGTCAGGGCAATAGAGCTCAAAGCAAATCTGATAATGGAGACATTGGGAAGAGTCCCATGAGAGTGAAGCCAAGTGTTAGAGTTTGTTATACTAAATGGGTACAGCTAGAAAACCCCTAGAGGTGGTGGAGAATCTGGCATTGCACCTCAAAAAATGTTAACAGCAGGTGATTCGCAGGTGGGTGTCTCCACAAATCTGTTGCAAGGTTACAAGACTCCAAAAAAAGACTTCATTCACCCTCTACAAGTTGGAGGGAGACTTTCTGAAGCAGACAGCAGCTTCTGTTCATGGTATCTGACATAGAATCCCCACTTCAGACACTTGTCTGCGCAACTCATTGGAGACAGAGACAGCAATGCAAGGGAGACAAAACCAGCTCACTCATCCCTGCTCTCCAGATTCACACATTGTATTTCCAAATTTGTTTTCACGCCAGATGTTTTGGACTACAACTCAGATGGCTGGGGCTGATGAGAACTGTAGTCCCAAAAATCTGGAAGGCACCAAGCTGGTGAAGGGCTGAGCTGGAGAGTTTAGGTAGAAAGATGGCATCGTTTAAATGAAAGAGACCTGATCTGGAGAATGAGTCAGACATCTCACACTTGCCTTAGAATCACAGTGATTAACTTTTCAGGTGATGCAACTCCTAGGTTCAGAAAAGGCAATAAATTTGTTCACCTGAGACACACTTTCAACAATTTCTAACTGATTCAAGCAGAATTCTGTTGAAGGTTATGCAAAATTCAATTGAATGTCAGCAAGACAGATCTGCATTTTTAAACTTTTTGTTGTTATTTTTAAAAGTATAAGAATAATTGTTAAATAACACCACCCACCCACACCAAAGTGACATACTGTATTTTAATATGTTTTATATAATTCTACATTAATTCATACAAAATTGCTTGCTTTCTTGTTTTGCTGGAATCCAAGTTTTCCTCACAGACCTTAAAATTCAAAAATACAAAATTAACCGTAAATAATTTCTGTCATGGATATCGATTTAAAAAAAATATTTCTGGTTCTCTGTCCTGCTTTGCAGTGTACATGAGCTATTACAATGAATAAAACACAACAAACAGATATTAAATGGCCATTCCATATACGATGGCACCCACAGTCTGTTACCACCTGGCAATGATAGGGCGCAGTGATGTTATCTGTTTGCATCAGCCAATAGAGGCCATGCTTGCATCCATGCAACCCAGGGGAGTATCTGCCACAATTTCTCATGTCAAGTGCAGCTTTGGATGAGGCCCTGAGCTTGTTTAAGAATTCCTCGTACATTCTTTTGACAAACCTTTCCTGTCACAAGCTGGGAAAAGTATGTGTTAAATGCCCCTCTAAAGTGCCTCCAAATGGATTTTCTACTCTGTTAATATTTTAGTACCCTTTACAATACACATCATTAAATGTGTGCACTTTGTAAAACTATGAATAAGAGTGTGTATAACTCCATGCATTTCATACTAAATGTAACTGATTTTTTTCTATGCTGCAGAAGTAGTGGTCTGTTACTCAAAACAGCCACTCCTCTGGAGGGATCCTCCGCACAGTCCATATATCTTAGATTCTTCCTTGCAAATGGAAACTATCATAGCGTAGATGATGCTGGTTCCCCCCCTCCCCTTTAAGCACACTCTCTCAAAATAATTCATCCTTGGGGTGTATTGCACTGCGTGCTATTATTAAATGAGAACCTGGATGATAGATGATTTGAAGGTTATTTGTTTTATATTGTATTGTTATTTAACCTGTTAGCTTCCTTGTATTTCCTTAGAAAATAACATGGAAAACAACAAAAAAGTTATACAATAAATAAAATATTAATGATAACAGGCAGGGTTATGTTTGAAATGTTTCACAATAAAAGAGAACTGAGTTAGAGCAGGAACTCTTTGCTTTAGCTTTGAGATTTTGGGGGTAGGTGGGTGTTGACACAGTGGTGCTCAACCCCCTCTATGGTAAAATAGTAACTGTTCCTACTGACTTCTGAGGGCAATTCTCTCTTCCAACCCTGGGAACATTGTGAAATCCTATTTTCTTTAAAGACAAATATTTCAGTTTGATAAAATTAATTGTAGCTGCTTCTTCTTTGCCTCCTGACATGAGGAATTTCTGTCAGGAGGTGATTATATAGATGTGAAAAAGAGATATCCAGATGACCTGTATCGTTTGAGAATGCAGCAGCAGTAGTAGTGGGTTAAACCACAGAGCCTAGGGCTTGCTGATCAGAAGGTTGGCGGTTCGAATTCCCGTGACGGGGTGAGCTCCCATTGCTCTGTCCCTGCTTCTGCCAACCTAGCAGTTTGAAAGCACGTCAAAGTGCAAGTAGATAAATAGATACCACTTCAGCGGGAAGGTAAATGGCATTTCCATGCGCTGCTCTGGTTTGCCAGAAGCGGCTTAGTCATGCTGGCCACATGACCCAGAAGCTGTATGCCGGCTCCCTCGGCCAGTAAAGCGAGATGAGCGCCAAAACCCCAGAGTCGTCCATGACAGGACTTAACGGTCAGGGGTCCCTTAACCTTTACTTTTAGGGGGACTAACAGAGCATCCAAGTGGAAAGTTTTCTAAGATAGTGTCTCTTCTTCTTCAGCGGAGCAAAAGGACATGATAATAAGCTCACTGGATGCAATATACCCCCCACTGAAATGAACTCCAACTACTGCTATTGAGCAGAATGGATATGGATTGCTTCCAGTATCTCTTTACTTGGTCAGCATAGAAATGATTGTTCAAAATTTGTCAGTGGACCTATGGTGCAACTCTTTTGTGTGTGTGTACGATGTAGCTGTACAAAGGAACCAAGGCAGTCGTGGAGAGAGAGAAGGAGAGAGCACATTTAAGTAAAAAAACAAACCATTGAAACACTGACATAGCAGTTCAAGAGATCTGCCCTGCAGCAAATAAGAAGATGAGTGTTTAATGAAAGCTTAAGATCCAGCTTAAATGTAATTAACGCATTAGTAAGTGGAGAGAAATCATGTCAGCTTCTTGTTCACATCTATCATAGTTAAGCATAACTTTAGCAATGGCCACCCCAAATCTTTTGTGTTATTGTATTTTATTTGGAACAGTATTTAAAAGAAACAAAAACACTCATGTAATGAATTCCTTTAATTCTTATTACAGGGGAATTGCCCTATATCACAAGCCATGGCTGTGGCTATCGGTTCCTTCATTTAAGGAACAAATATTTAGGGGGAGGGGGAAATCAGATACCATGAAGTATCCTATTAATTTGAACCAGCTCTGCTGTCTAGTGTTAAAGTTCCTCGGAAAGACTCATTACGTGTCATAAAGATGTATAGGTATCCTCTTCTTAATAAGATGGAAAATAGCAAGGGACTGGAAGTGCAAGGTTACATGATACAGAGATGGTTTACCATGATTTGGGAACCAGGCTTGGCAGAAAAGCTTACCCGTCAGAGCAGACTGGCAATTGTAATTCTTGAAACCTGGTTTCCCTTTCTTACCTATGTCAATGGAGAAACATCACAATTTACTTATTTATTTTACTAAATTTCTATACCAACCTTCATCCAAAGAACACAGGGTGGTTTACAGCATAGAAATATAAAATAAGAACACAAAATGCATAACAACAGAAACCAATAATCGTTTGCACCACAACAACATTTAAAATCCATAGATTGTTTAATCAGCCAAAGGCATGGTTATAAAGGAACATTTTCGCCTGGCAACTCACAAATCTCACACATCTCTTTCTGGAGGGATTTATTTACCTGAGCAGTTAGAAATGGGTTTTTAAATTATCAGTATCAATGAATGATCACTTACACTCATTCAGGTAAATTGCTAATTCTACTTGTTAATGTTTAAAATTGTCATTGACCATTTATCACTGATGAGCAAAATAAGCAATATAAATATTTATAAAAACAATCAAACAAGGAAGCAAAACCGAAATAAACATCCACAGCCACCATTTTAAGATAGACCTACTGGTGGATGGATTGAGTTGTATCCCATGTACAGCGCCCATCCCTCAGAAAAGTCACCTGTTCTCCATATTTTCATTTTTGTTTTGTTAAGATCAATATTATAAATTACGTTTTTTCTACATTTGCCCTCTTTCCCTTCTCCCTTCATCCCATGAACATGGTCTGCTTCTATTGAGAAACCTCTGCCACATTTTTATCATTTAAAACTGTATCCACTGCCCTCAGTTCAGGACAGGGTGAGACAGGAATAAATCTGAATTATTATTATTTAACTGTTCGATGTATTAATGAATGGTGCCCTATTGCCACTTATATTTGTTTCCTAGGAAACCAGCTTGAAAAGTACTATTTGCCTAACATCAGGAGGTGCTGGGTTTGCTATGTGCATGAAACAAAAACATGGCATGAAAGAAAATCAAAATTTGCAATTTAGCCTGAAAAAAATTACGAAGGAAATTATAGTGATCAAAGCATGTGTACTGAAATACAATTTTTCTTGTAAGAGCACTTGAGATTTGATTATCTTAAAATATGATAAAGGGTCTTTGTGTGACCTCAAAACTGCATGCTAATTATGATTTAAAAAACTGATTTATAGTTAAATAAGATCAACCATATTCCCCCCCCCCCACAAAGCAATTATGACTCTGTTCACTAGATGAAAGCTAGTATAATTACAGACCATTCTAAAAAAAATTACAGTTTCTTCAGTGTGTTTGCCTCTTGGTAGAATGGCATTATGTAAAGCTATCCAATACTGCTTGGTAATAGCAAGCCATGAAAAATCTGCTTCCCTGTCTAATGCATTGCATAGCCATGTTTGAAAAAACCAGCCATAACCCTTCTTCATAAAATCAATATTGTGCGGACTTATTTCCTTGAGTGTAATAATCGCTGCAGCCCCCAGGCTGTTGTGCTGACCACTTTGAAAGATTCACAATGATCAGCTCTACATTTCTATTCATTAGCCACAAACTTAACAATATGCCAGGCTAATAAAGGCCACAATTGCTCAGGCATCAATCCACAAAGCTTTTCTTGAAGAAAGATAAAAGTCAATAAGAAAAGTTAACTGTGGGTGTGTGGCAACATGGTGTATACTGACTGACTGGCTAAAAAACAGGCTTTTACTTTCCAGGAAAGTTACAGAAGCTGGATTGGGTGTTCTTGATCTCCGAAGCCTTTTTAAATGCAAAACTGCGAACACTGGTGAGTAAAGAACTAAGAAAAAATTGAAATAGCACATGTCACAATGAAATAATGAAATGGCACATGTCACAATTTTGGACTGCAGTATCCAATTGAAAGCTGCCATTTAAGGAACAGGAACTTAGTGTGGATAGTGGGAGATGTGGAGCCAGTTATGCCTCTGTATCATTGTGATGTTTTGTCTTACTTTCTTAGCATTGCTTACCCAGTCAACAGCAGTGTTCATTTTGCAGCCGCTGAGCTCTATTAATCGGTGACCCAACTCCTGTGTTTGAAGCCTGAACCAATTTGCATTTTCTGAACATGCAAAGTTGTGATGTTATATTGCATTCCAGACTATCTGGGTTCTCATGGAAATGTTTGCATAGTTACCGGTACTTTGCAGGGATGGGGACACACATCTGTCAATAATCACCAGCATCACGCTACAGGTGCAAGGCTCCCCATTCCTCCTGAATATGCAAACTGTTGAGTACTTTGTATACTAATACAGTAGTGACCCCTTGAACTTGGCTAGGTTCAAGGGTTCTAGTCTGCGTAATTGTATAGAAAATTTTAAAAAAATTAAAAATGGAGTAACAAAAAAGTTGGCAAAATGTCAAAAACATACAGTAAGCAAAAATATAATGTGCATTATTCCTTCAATTTCATGGTTTCTAAGTCCATCTCTATTTTTCAAGCACCTGGTGATGCATTGCATATTTGTGGGTACCACTAATTTCTCCAAAATAGCATTGCAAGAGGGTGGCATTTAATATGAATACAAGCTTGTTTACAAGCTTGTTATCTGCTATGTTTATGGAATGGAGCTAGTGAAAGCACCTAAGAGACACCAATAAAGACCTTTGAGGGTGCCATGGTGCCACCACCATAGATTCTCTTGTCTTGACAGTGTCCAAATGGTTAAGTAACCCATAGAACAATCACATCTATAGTATAGTTACGTCTAGTATGGGGCAAACAATTGTACTCAGCTAAAGTATAATATTTTAAATATTTGCAAGTGCTGAGGGAATATGCAGTGTATGATAATAGAGGCAATGACGATGGTGATGGTGATGGTGATGATGGTGATGATGATAATATAGAAAAGGTCCAATAGGAAGATCCAAATTTATGTTTTTATATGAATTATTTGGGGCCCATGTCATCCATGGGAGCTCATAGTACAAACGAAAATAGTTAAGTGCACCAAAATACATAGATGAAAATAGCGTCTTGCAGAAAACATTTCATCCAACTACATGAAACTATATTTAACCTGAAACTGAACTCCATTCATAAGCAGATGGCCCATGATTGAAATACAGTTCTTCAGAAGAGTTATAACCCCAGACTCATGTTCAAACGGATTACTTCACACACCTTTGACACAAAGGCATTAATGAGATGAAAGGGGAAATTATCCCACTACTCCATCAATTACTACAGGTGCCTGTAGTCTGTTAAATGCCTTTTACCTTCTTCGCAGCATGATCAAGTCTATTTGAAAAACCCCATTAGGTTAAAATTGAGCTGCATTAATAACATGTTAATGCGCCCTTGAAATGTTTACCCCAGGATTTTAAGAGCAAAAAGTAGAAGCTCTAAAATACCATGAAGGCAGCTTATTTTTTTAAAAAAACAATCTCCAGTTCTATCATGAATGAACCTCACTTCATGTATTTCACCTAGACACAACATTTTATGCCATAATAAATCTGATACCAGCTAAATCTGATATTTTTTGGTGATCACAGCAAAAATAAAGTACTAATACATCTACAATTAATCCAGAATGTGGCAGCTAGACTGGTGACTGAGAGTGGCCACTGAGACCATATAACACTGGTCCTAAAAGACCTACATTGGCTCCCAGTACATTTCCGAGCACAATTCAAAGTGTTGGTGCTGACCTTTAAAGCCCTAAACGGCCTCGGCCCAGTATACCTGAAGCAACGTCTCCACCCCCATCGTTCAGCCCGGACACTGAGGTCTAGCTCCAAGGGCCTTCTGGCAGTTCCCTCACTGCAGATGAGGAGAGCACTGTTGCTTGTAAGCATTTCACAGATGTTTGGTTGGCTGCTGTGAAAACAGACTTGATGGGCCTTTGGCATTGGCGCCTGGGTCCCAGAGTGCCTCAGCCCCCAGGAACTGGCACCTATCAGTCAAGTTCATCAGACACTTAAGCTGCTTAGAGAAGGGGGACAAATTATATTTGATTTGGAGGAACAGATTATATTAAGTAGTGGGTGGACATAGCAGACGACACAGAGGTTTCTCCAAGCAGCTATTTATTCTTAAACTGGAACTGAACACAAACAGCTCAGCCGGCCTGCTTTTATAGGCAGCCAGCTGACAACATTGTAACAACAACAGCCCAGGGTTTCCTGCCTAAATTACCGGTAACTGACGTGGACCTGAGTGAAAACTATATACACAACACCCCTGGTAGCCTAGGGTGAGAACTTCAATACAAAACAGATTACTTATTTATTGGAAAGTATTTCCCAACTGCCCTTCATTAAAATATTCCAGGGCTGGGTACAAAAATGTCAATAGAACTAATCCTAAAACATATATTTTAAAACTAATAAAAGCACAACAAAATACAAGATGACAGGAGGCAAATAAAAACCTGGAAATCTAAAAAAAAAAAAGTGGAATATGCAGACATTCCAAAAACACCTTGGGAAAGAGGATGATCTTCACCTGGCAGTCTATTTCCCTATACTTTCTAATGCCCTCTTGCGTCCTTGGGGAATGGTGATGAGCTGCATTCACAAACCATCATCAGACAAGTGCTGTCCCTAGGCATGCCTTTGTAAAGGGCTGAAAACTGTTACAGGACTGAACAATCTTCCTTTGTTATGGAGATTGGTCTAGATAGCGAGTTCCTCAATGGGAGTTAATGGTCAGGAAATACAGTAGTTGAGAGATCTTGCTTTGAGCACTTTAAATGGGAGGAGGTTTGGAAGAAGATACATCCCTTGACTTCCCCACCCCTGCATATAAAGGGAAGGGGCTGGTGTTAGAGTGTTTTGGTTAGTTTTTTATTTTCTATTTTGCAGAGAGACAGCAGAGCCTGATCTGAAGGCAAAAAGCACCTGGAGCTGAAGATGCCTCTCCTCTTTCTTGAGATGTGAGGTGAGATAACGGATTGTATGTCTTGCAAGAGAGCACATGCACACCTAGGCTATAGGTGTATATTTGTAGATTAACAAAAAAATAAAATAAAATGCTATCAGTCTCTTCCAATGCTGGGAAATCTAGGAAAAGCTGCCCTGGAATTTTTCACTGTTTGGAGAATTGGGAAACACCAAACCATTGTTGTTGTTCAGTCGTTCAGTCGTGTCCAACTCTTCGTGACCCCATGGACCAGAGCACGCCAGGCACCCCAATCCTCCACTGCCTCCCGCAGTTTGGCCAAACTCATGCCAGTCGCTTCGAGAAAGTCCTATTGCTAAGTACTGGAAACATTTGGGCTGCTTTAAATGCATAACTTTGAAGCAGATGGGGGTATATTTACTTTTTGCATAATAAAGAGTAGCAAGGTTGGTGTGAGGTTTTGCTTGCAAAATGTGACATTTCCATTGATGTAACCCATAGCATAAACTTTTTCACAAAGATCTAACACCTTTGTTGTTGTTGTTGTTTTTAAAACACAACTCCTGCTGCTAGGTGTACTGCCAAGCAGAACACATCTGTTATAGCACTGAATGTGCTGTGTTGATCTCCTGTTGATTAACATGTCATTGATTTAAGTCCAATGATGGTTGAATGAGTAAGCGCTGCACAGCAGGGATGGGAAAAGCCAGGCTTTCATCTACACCGGTGTAGCTGGGCAGCTCCTGGGCCTTTTGCAGCCTTCAGGGTTTTCCCCATCTGTCCAGCCTGCTTGTTTGTCTTTTCTCCATGCTTTTTTCCATGAGAAAAGGCAGCTCAGTAGTAAACAGTGGAAGAAGCTGCCTTGTACCAGATCAGATCATTGGTCCATCTAGCTCAGCATTGTCAAAACCGACATGCAGCAGCTTTTCAGCTTTCAGGCAAGAGCCTTTTTCCAGCCCTGCCTAGATATGCCATGGATTGAACCAGGATTTTCTTCTTCTTCTTTTTTTGCATGCAAAGTATGTGCGCTACAACTGAGCTAGTATTTTTCTTGAAAGAAATCCTGTGGCTGAAGATTGTGCCGTTTCCTGTGAGGTACTGATTTGTTTTTCTTTAAATACAAACTGGAGAGAGAGAATTTGAACCTTGCGAACAGGGCAAGAACTTGATACCTGGTAGAAGTCTCTTTGCCTCAGAAAAACTGACCCATAGATATCCTACCTGTGAAATTGACACGTTTGGGTCAGTCTTCACTTCAACCTGGAAAAATGTCAACTTTGTAATAAAGCTGTTGTTCCCATGTGTTTGATTTCCACATTTTGATCAATGACTTCTGGACAGCTGCATTAGCACAGGTTGCCCAAATCACATGGCTGCTCCCCACACCAGTATCAACCACCTTTGAACAGGTAGATCAACTGCTGGAAGTAGTGATGTGAACTATCACTCATGTGATATGGAACTCCAGATGTTTATAACACACAATGAAGTAGCAGAAAAGGCAATGGCTGAGCATGACTGAGCGTTCAGTACTATGCATGCTTATTTAGGAGTAATTCCACTATAGGTCAAAGGTGGGGAACTCTGGCCTTCTAGATGACTCCAATTCACCTCATGAGCCCATGCCAGCATGTTCAATGGGATGATAGAGTTGTTGTCCATGTGACATATGGAGGCTATGGGCTCCTCTCTGCTGTAGATTATGCCAGTCTACCCATAAACAGAAATAATTTATAGTTACATTATTCCTGCTGTGCACATTGATAGGCTCAGCTAACTACAGTACTGAATTGGGGATCAGTTGTTCCCTAGTCACAATGGTTTTTATTTGGCCCCAGAAGGTAAGATATTGTCTAGAAAGAACAAAGCTTGAAAGGAGATGATTCCCTAATCTAGAGCACAAGTTTAGAATTTTAACCATTTAAGGAACAGCCAAGACATCAGCTAAAGTGATGGCAGATTTCAGTTTATATTCACCATTGTTATAAAGGGGGCACATTGTAGCTATGCAGCTACAGTCTGAAAAACCCACAGGATAAGGACAAATTAAAAGTCAAGTCTTCAATCAGTACCGGTATTTTCCTCCTTGGTCTCCATGTTTAATTTATATCAGCTAAGGATAGTCTAAGTTTGTCTACTGAAATGTCATTTGTACTCTTTACAAACCTTTGAATTTGTTCAAGAAGGTGAAGAGAAGATTAAATATCAAAGGTGGGTAAAAGGTTGAATGGCTTGAAAGGCTGAATGACAGTGTTTCCTACGAGGTGGTGTGTGTGTGTGTGTGTGAGAGAGAGAGAGAGAGAGAGAGAGAGAGGGAGGGAGAGAGAGAGAGAGAAAGTAAATTGACTTGCAGGACAGGCCTCAGTATGAAGCAAGGTGAATCAATTGGTTCAGAAAGCAGGTTCCACAGAGGGTGCTGTTTTCCGCCTCCAGAATTGGATTTGTTTTAATTTTTAATTTCAAGTGCATTGGCAGAAATCCACAAGACCAACGTTGGTGAGGGCAGTATTCTGGGCATTGTGGTCAGTTGCCCTACTTTGCAGAAGGCTGTCCTCTCTCCATTAGAAGGGCTGTCAGAGGACAGTCTTGTATTTGCAGGGGTCCATTATTGGAAGGGCTACCCAGTCCAAGTCCAGTTTAAAGATGAAATCATGGCAAGAGAAAGCAGGGACTTCAAAGTTGCCACTTATCACCTGGACAGCGGAGTGATTTGGCCTACATGCTACGTGGGTGGCACTGTGGTTTAAACCACCAATTAGTAGGTCAGCAGTTTGAATTCGTGCGACAGGATGAGCTCCCATTGCTTTGTCCCAGCTCCTGCCAACCTAGCAGTTCAAAAGCATATCAGCATGAGTAGATGCGCCAAAAGCGGTTTAGCCATGCTGGCCACATGACCTGGGAAAGCTGTCTGAGGACAAATGCCGGAGATGAGCGCTGCACCCCATAGTTGAATTCGACTAGACTTAACTGTCCAGGGGTCTTTTACCTTATCTTTACCGTTACATGCTACAATCGTCTCCACTATGATGAAATGTCTTATATTTCTAGTTTGAATGATAGCAATTATTTCTAGATCTGCAATTCTGCAAACATGTCCTGTTGTCTTTTAGAGATGCCTAAGTGGCCATCCTTGAATGAAATCTCCCAATCAATGAGCAACTTCCTTCCAGCCTAAGTAGCTGGAATATAGGAATGACCTTAACAACTAATAGTCCACACTGGTGTACCTTCTAGTTGCTCATGCCAGGTCATGCTCTCTGTGTGGTCGGGGGGGGGGGGAGAGACACTGAGAGCATGGGACCAACTGGAGGAGAAATCTGAAGAAGAGTCCTGGGAGGGAGAATAAACATATGAGTATTGAGTCAGACCATTGGTCAACTAATTCAGTGTTGTCTAATCTGATTGGCAAAAGAATTACAAAGGACTCCTTCTGAGTCTGAAGAGGCCATGAGAAGGGAGAAAACAATAATTATAAGATTTGTAATTGTTTTCCCCACCCTAGAACCCAGGAGATTGCCCCTTTTTATTTTCACAACCATTTAATGACAATCGAGCCCAGTCCTTTCCTCTCCTCTTGGACTTTCTTTTCCTCTGCTGAATTCCCCTTCTCAGATTAGAGAGATGCAGCACAATGTTGCATGGAAAAAACTGTCTTGCATGCAGGGGGTGGGGGGAACAAGCCCTTTAAAAATTAAACTTTTCCTTACTGAAAGTGCATAACGCATGAGGCGTTATTTTAAAAATACCTAGCTGAAAATGTGTTGAATTCTGGGTGTGAAACTGTTAATTAGTGAGAACTGGAATGCACATGGAGAAGTTACATTATTGGGAGAGATTCAAAAGCAGATAGTGGGTGGCTGGGTCCATATTAGGTGTGCGCAGGGAATTAAACCACTTTCTGCATGCCTTCTACTTGCCTAAAGAAACTGTACAGAATGACGTGTTGTAGGTAACACATGTTAGCACTTCTCCTTCCACATTTTCTTCCAGGCTTTTAATGGGAGAGTAGGAAGAAAGAGGACGGAAAGAAGTCCTGCCCCTTCGCCTGCGGAGCCTAGGGAGGGGGAGGCAGGTCTGCTGGCTCACTGTCCTGCCCCTTCCATGGGTTGGAGAATTTTTTAAAAAGTCTCTCATGAAATAATGCTCTGTCCCATGGGAAAGGTATCCATGGCACACACTGAGATCTTGATTTTCAGTAAAACAATTCTTGGAATAGATTCTAACTGGAGGGCCAAATGAAACCTTTTCCAGACAAATTCTGGTTGACAAATGTTGCTGTATTTATGTTGAATTTGATCCAACAGTGCTTAAGAAGTAAGCACTGTTTATTAGCAAGATGTTTCAAACCATATATATTTCAGCTTTTAATACAAGTAATATGGATATTTGGCAAAATGTCAAGATGTATTACTCCAAATCAAAAGGTGATCAAAGCAGCAGAAAAATAAATTTGTTTCAGATTACATTTGAGGCTGAATTTATCAAAATTGTACTTTTGCAAATAATATGAGAACCAAAACACAGTCATTCACACTTCCATTAGAATTTGCAATGGAGTTCTCCAATTAACCAATGTTTACAAAAAAAGCACATATTAAGTAAAAGTGTACATAAAAATTACATAAAAATTAATATATTCATGAAAATAACATGTAAAATGTGTCTGTTAGTTAAAGCTGAGTAGAAAAATGAGTTTATTATTAGAAATTCACACTAAAATGCTGGTGAATTTTCCTGATAAAAAAAGAAAATTCACAAATTGCTGCAGAAATGTATAGAATCAAATTTAAGATGGGAAAAAAATTAGTAACTGAAGGAATCAAAATTGACAGATCCTTCCATCCCTAATAGTAACTGAGAGATCTATTCTCCACAGATCACATACAGAGTGCATTCTGGAAAGAGAATGCTCAT
Source organism: Lacerta agilis (assembly GCF_009819535.1). Classification (NCBI taxonomy): domain Eukaryota; kingdom Metazoa; phylum Chordata; class Lepidosauria; order Squamata; family Lacertidae; genus Lacerta; species Lacerta agilis. Next base: position 27,314,510 of record NC_046318.1, read on the forward strand.
GTTCCATAAATTATTGTTTTTCATTACATTGCTTTCCAATCATCACGTTTCTCTCAGAACCCTAATTACAAGTGACTGATATGGCTAACCTTTTGCTTCAATTAAACATGGATGTACGTGAAGGAAAAGGTACACCAGGATGGCCAAATGGCTGAATGTCCTGACCTCAAGACACATTAGGCTGTGTGTCCATCCAGTCAGCTAAGTCCCTGTCCAACTTACACACCATGTAAATTGATCTTCAGCTTTTTTAACTTGAACACCAAAGGACATAGAAATGCTGATGATCAATATTTAGCTGTAGAAGAAGGGTTAACCTGGCTGAGATCAAAGATATGGAACATGGATGAGGTTGCAAGGCCAGAGCCTTCAGGCTACAACTCAGTGGTAAAAAACAAGATCAGAGAGAGGGTTTCTTTTCCCCCTCAGGAGAAATTATTTAACGGCATTAGATATTCGGCTTAGGAGCAACCAACATGATAATAGATACTAACACTGGTGGAGGAAGAGGAGTGCGGGGGGAGCGCACCGCCCCCGGCAGCACGATCCCGGTGGGGTGCCAACGTGGCTGCTCCTCTGCCTGCACTGGGCACCACACCCTCGGGATGCACGCCACACCCTGGGACGTGTGCCAGCCCCGCCCCCACCTGCTCTCCACCCCCACCCCCCCGTGTCGGAGCATGAAGCTCTGCCACTGGATACTAAGGCTTGATTAGTTGCTAAAGGATCAACAATGGAAAAACTAAAGCAGTTCTAAATACAGAGGGCAATATAACAAAAGCGACATTTCAACTTTTTAAATTTTTGAGACCCATCTTGTCCAATACTGTACTATCTATGCTGATTAGCCAAAGCTCTCCGTGGTCTTAAGACATAGGCTTTTCCTGAATTTTCTTTTTACTGTGACTGTATGCATATAAAGCATGCACATTTCAATGAAACTATGGGACCTCCTTTTGGCAGCATCTAGTATGGCTGAGGAATAGAGGAGGCCTTTGTTTATAAGCTCAGCAGCATTCATGAGCTGGTTGCCAAAGGTAATCTAAGGATATGGTGGAATGATGAACCTGAAACCAGATTACTTGGACTGACACAAGCAACAGTTATAAAACTGCTGTGAGCATTCATATAAATAAAAATGTGTGGATTGGGTTCAGATATTTCAGGGTTCTTAAATAAAATCCATGAAGTGCTGAAAACAATTAACTGAGAACCAAAAACTATTCTGGCAAAGATGTGTGAAACAAATCAAAGTGCAAGCAGCAGAAAACTGATAAATGTTCTGACCCAATATATTTCTCACCTACATTTTCATTTAATGTAACTGTTTAAAAATAGTTTTTCACCCTCTCTGTGTGGGTTTTAGCCATAATCGTAGTGCACTATCCTTATTTCTTAAGGGGAAAAAAAATCACAGGAACAAGAGATTCCCTTGAGAATACTGTCAAGCTGTCAATACTGTCAAGCTTGAGTTCTGGAAGTATTTCAGCTGCCCAGTATCCACAAATTATTTCCACCAGGAATTTGATCCTAATCCTCAGTTCAACTACTGCAGAATAAGCAGAGGATTTAGTTCAATAGTTGAAGTGGTATCTTATGGAAACTAAGTAGGGTAGAATGATAAAAATCAGGTTCCAGTTACTTCTGAAAGCTCATTCTGTTCTCCCGTTCCATGCTAATTTCCCAATATATTGCCTTAAGTTGAATGGGGCTGCTCTTTTAACCAGTAGGAAGTCTCAGAAAGCACTAGCTTTTTCTTTTTCACCACCCTCTTCGCTGCTGAAGCATAGAAGAGCTTTAAAAACACTATTAGCATATACACAGCATTTAATTGCACAAATGAAGACTTAAGTCCCAATTAGCTGTGAGGGCAACACTTTAGCGGCCCTTTCCAGCTGCCACTTTCTGGTGGGGAAAAACTGCCCAGGGGTCTTTTCCTTAAGTGCCCAGTAATTTCAAAGGAATACTAATTAAAAGAAGTTAGAGTCAAGTGTTTTAAAAAATATATATTTATTGGGAAAGTGAACATTTACCATACATAACCAGTATTCATCTCCCCACCTCTCATTTGGCTCCCAAGTCCAGACTTAAATGGGTTACATAATACTGTTTAAAGCTCCCCACCTCCTTGAGCAAGAGGGTCATTTCCCATGTAAAGAAAGGGCACATGATGAGATGCTATCTTACTCAATTTCCTCTCCATTTCACAAGCAGCAGCTAATGAAGCAGAATGTGAGCCCAGAAACAGAGAGAGATGAAGGGTGACAGCAGCCATTAATAATAAGCATTTCCCCTTCCTCTCTTCCCTCCACACACACCCTGTGCTCTTCCCAAATCTGTTCCAGGAGGTTAGGGAAAATCCTAGAACAGATTTATATATATTTTTGGTTGTGCTGGTGGGTAGGAGAGAATGTTCCTTTGTGCAGGCAGAAATCCTTGCACTGATGGAACATTCACTTTAGCACTCAGTTAGCACCATGTTAAGCTGCCTTTGTAAAATTTACAAGTTAGGCTGCCTTTGTAAAATTTACAAGTGGATAGGTTAAGTAAGCAGAGAACTAGACACACATAAGTAGTCTTAGGGTGGTTCTGGACTGGCAACTTCTAGGACTGCCCAGCTGCTCTTCCACTATGCCTCTGCAAACATCAGAAACATGCCTATTTTAAAAAGTGCAAGAGTAGTGCTCTAGTGATTCGCACCTGTGGAGATTCTACTGCTATTGCATTCTGTCAGTGTGTGTGTGTGTGTGTGTGTGTGTGAGAGAGAGAGAGAGAGAGAGAGAGAGAGAGAGAGAATTTTTTTTTTCAATCTTCTGAAAAGAAAGACGTACAGGTAAAACAGAAGGAAAATCTGACTCTTGCTTGCTAGACTGAATAAAATGTACCCAGGGGCTAGGAACCAAAGCTAAAACTGTAGGACCTCTGAGGCAAACATATTCCATGTCACATGGGCATGCCCAACTGTCAGGACCTTTTGGGAATCTGTTCTGACAGAAATATGGTCTCCCAAGAGATCCTGTGATAACACTCTTTGTATAGCTGAATAGGATTGTTTGTATTCATAATAGCAGAACAATCAAAGTGTTCCATATAAATTCTGATGAACTATTAGATTCTTCTTCAAATAATTTTATGTGGATTTGTAAGTAAATATGATTCTTTTATCTATGAATCCATTATACAGTACTGTATATTTATTTGTTTAGAATAATCTTTATAATGGATGGGATTCACTTAATGAGTCCTGCCAGCAGAAGCCAGCACAAGGACTTCTAAGACTACAGTGAAACATTTGTCCCTCTCCTCCCTCTTTGTGCCCCTCACAATTTCCTCTGTGTGTGTGTGTCAGGGGAAGTCCCAGAACAGCATCATGCAAGGTTAGGAGAGGGCTTATCATTCTGGCTGGCACTTGTGGAACATTCAGAACAGCATATAAACACTATGGAAATTTACACCTGTGAAGAAAAACTGCAAGTATTATACCCTTTCAACAACAAATGTCAGAATTTTTTTGTGGTCTGAAGGAGAAAAAAGCATGTGGAAAGCAAGACAATAGTTTTATCACATGATGTAAAAAGTGAATGAACAAAGCATGGATAGTATACATTGGCATTTCTCAAGCTATTTTCTGTAGAACCCTGGAGTTCCACAAAGCAGTCCAAGTGGATATGCAAAGAATGCAGCTGTAATGGCAGACAAGCATACACAATGTGTGATTTCCATTGAGCTGCAGTCATGAGGATTAAATGCACCACTCAAGCAATTGCCCTGGGGATCCATTCCCTTTCTCTCCGTCCCTCACTGTGGTTTCCAAGGGCTGTATCAGTAGCGGCCAGTGGGGTGCCATTGGTTACCTGGCTTCCGAAGGCCATGCTTCACTGCTAGGTACAAGAGGGGCAGAGGTGAGGCATCTGGGAGCTTAGCATGGTGAGAGCACAGCAGCAGGGCCAATCTGATACTCCTGGCAGTGACACAGCAAGGTCAGGTGGTACCCAATGTGAAAAATTTCTTGTCACTCCCCACCCCACATATTTGCCTGCAAAAATGGTTTGATGTTATTTCATATTTTTTGGGGGGGAGCCAGAGTTGTTGAGCTTTTTTGGGGAGCCAAAGTTTTTGGGGAGATCGTGTGCCTTGCGACGAGGAGTCTGCCTGCCGCCCTACAGCTGAGGGGGAGCTACAAGCGGACCGTTTTGGCAGTGGGAAGTCTGCGCACGCCAAAGCCACAGCGTGCCACACAGCATTTTGTCACCCCCCCTCGGAGTGACCACTACCTCTCCCTCTCAGCAGCTGGCAGTAACATACAGTGCTGGAAAGCCAGGTAAGCAATGCTGCCCTGACTGCACCACCCCCTACCGTGTTAAATGTGCTGTTCAAACACTCTTCATGGGAATATATTGTCCCTCCTCTTAGCACCTTCCACTGAGCTGCAGCTCCTTTAAGTGAATAAGTGTCTGTGATACGAGCCTAAGCCTTAAAGATCACAAACATAACAAAACAAAGGTATTTTTGTAATATTGTTAAATTCAGAATAAAATTGATCTGAAAGCACTATTTATTTTAAATCAGCATTATGTTGTTTGGTGAAGAAGAAGAAGAAGAAGAAGGAGGAGTTTGGATTTGATATCCCACTTTATCACTACCTGAAGGAGTCTCAAAGCAGCTAACATTCTCCTTTCCCTTCCTCCCCCACAACACTCTGTGAGGTGAGTGGGGCTGAGAGACTTCAAAGAAGTGTGACTAGCTCAAGGTCACCCAGCAGCTGCATGTGGAGGAGCAGGGACTCGAACCCGGTTCACCAGATTATGAGTCCACCGCTCTTAACCACTACAACACACTGGCTCTGGTGCCGTTAGTAGTAGGCATTTTAAAAGTTCTTTTTAAAAGAATTTGCTGGAAGGGTTGTCCTGACATTTTGTTTGATGTGAAGGCTTATGCCACTGCAAAAGGTTTTGAGAAGTACTAGTTTACAGTAATTGCCTAGGGTGGAAATATCCCTGATCCCTGAGCAAATCAGCCCAGCTCTTCAATAGCCCCATGAATTGCTGCAATAGCCAGAACCCTCTTGGCAATGTCCCCCCAACATGCTCCAAACCCAGACCATTTTCTCATTCTATTCTCTGCATACAAAGGGCAAAAACTGTTTATTTCAGCCCTCTTTGCCACACTAGTTCATTCCCACATTGGTAGAGCTCAAGTGTGATCTGCATTTCAAGCTGGCCTTGACTGCTCATTAATTAGCATTCCTTGCTAGTGTCTATAAACTATGCCAAAGCTAAAGAGCTTTGTCTTGAAAGAACAAGACAGCATAGCTCATAAAACAATATGCACGTAGCATTCTTTAGAATATGCCAAGGATTCATAAAAGGAAATTTTTCAAAAACTGCTCTGGGGTTTGGTGCAGGAAGCTTTATCGGTGACACATGGGAGCTGGCCAATTAGTACTGTGTCTTCTGCTTGATACCTGAAGATTGTCCCACTCCTTTTGAGCTCAACATTGATGTTAGACACCGCTTTGCTTTTTAAAGCTTTTAAAGTTTTCTTTTTAAAGTTTCACAACCGGGCTAGTCAGTGTGTGATTGCAACCCTCAGAATTCAGGAATCCCCATGCAGCTACTTTGTTTTGGGTCCCATGCTCTTGGAAGTCTTAAGCCCAGAGTAGTAAAGCCAGGGATTTGCCCTCTTCTCAGGGGGAAGCAGAGACTTGGAGAGCTGGCTTTATGCTATGTGTAAATTGCAAGGGATTGCCTGGAGATAAACAAAAAAAGAGAACAGGGTTAATGCCAAATAAATAAGGGTAACAGTCAACTAAGTCGTACTCATTTTCAGTGGATTTACTTGAAATATGGCTATCACTGAATATCATTGCATAAAAATCAGAAAGAATTCAGTGATACAAAAGAAGAAAAACAAAAGATGAGCATTGTTGCCTTTTCTTTATATCTGAGTTTAGAGAAGTGCAGGTGATCTATAATCTCAAGCAACAATAGGCAGAATTTAGCAGAACATGTGCACACAGATTCTGTCACAGAATCTCAATTTAAAACAAAACGAACACTGGATTCTACTCTAGTTTTACACTGCAGCAGTATCTTGAAAATGTGAACACTGGTAGATATAAAAATATTCAACTCACAAGGGGCTAAAGCAGAAGCTTTTGGAGTTCAGTCTTCATAGCTGGCTGAAACCAAATGAAGAAATATTTCAATTGCATAATGCCCTCCGCGTGCATGATTCAGTACCAACTCAGTGTTCTGCACCGTTTATTAGTGAAAATCAGCAGTGAACATTACCAATTCAAATCAGGATTTAGAAGCACGTTAATTCCAAGTAGTTTAAAGTCAGTTTACAGTAATTAAAACTAGGACCGCTGCCCCCCACCTCCAAGCCACAGGGAGCTTTGTTTTCCTTAAGATCAGGTGTTTTCCTGATTCTGCTCTGCCCTCTAGCGGTTTTTGCTATTACTATTCCCCTCCAGAGAGAATTGCCTGTTTTATTGTGAAAGCATGAGTTTGGCCAAACTGTGAGAGGCAGTGAAGGATAGGCGTGCCTGGCGTGCTCTGGTCCATGGGGTCACGAAGAGTCGGACACGACTGAACGACTGAACAACAACAACATTGTGAAAGCAGATACAGTATTAGGACCCATTTACAGAACTTTACAGTATTAGGACCCATCTACAGAACTTTGGCTAATTATCTAGCTATCTGATTAATTGCCAGACGAATGTCAGTGTTACAAAGTGTCTGACTCTTTGTGACCCCATGGACCAGAGCACACCAGGCACCCCTATCCTCCACTGCCTCCCGCAGTTTGGCCAAACTCATGCCAGTCGCTTCAAGAACACTGTCCGACCATCTCATCCTCTGTCGTCCCCTTCTCCTTGTGCCCTCCATCTTTCCCAACACCAGGGTCTTTTCTAGGGAGTCTTCTCTTCTCATGAGGTGGCCAAAATACTGGAGCCTCAACTTCAGGATCTGTCCTTCCAGGGAGCACTCAGGGCTGATTTCTTTAAGGATGGATAAGTTTGATCTTTTTGCAGTCCATGGGACTCTCAAGTCTCCTCCAGTACCATAATTCAAAAGCATCAATTCTTCAGCGATCAGTCTTCTTTATGGTCCAGCTCTCACTTCCATACATTACTACTGGGAAAACCATAGCTTTAACTATACGGACCTTTGTTGGCAAGGTGATGTCTCTGCTTTTTAAGATGCTGTCTAGGTTTGTCATTGCTTTCCTCCCAAGAAGCAGGCGTCTTTTAATTGCTGTCACCATCTGCAGTGATCATGGAGCCCAAGAAAGTAAAATCTCTCACTGCCTCCATTTCTTCCCCTTCTATTTGCCAGGAGGCAATGGGACCAGTGGCCATGATCTTAGTTTTTTTGATGTTGAGCTTCAGACCATATTTTGCACTCTCCTCTTTCACCCTCATTAAAAGGTTCTTTAATTCCTCCTCACTTTCTGCCATCAAAGTTGTGTCATCAGCAAATCTCAGGTTGTTGACATTTCTAATTTAATGACTTTTGAGATGAAGTACCAGTACTGTATGTGAAATAAATAAAACTTAGAACAGCTGATGGTGGTTCATGAAAGCAGAGTATTATAGTATTATTAGAATTATTATTATTATACTGTGTTTATATGCCAAATATTCTTCAAAACTGTATGATTGTGCAAACACATATCTTCCACCCCCCATGTTGATGAAGGGTAAACTCTATAAAATAGTCTGATACTCTCCTCTGCTATATGGGCTGGGAAACTTCTGCCTGAAACCCTGGAGAGCAAGCGGCCAAAGGTATTAATACTAGGCAGTTTTCTCATCTAATCATTTCCATGGTTTCGTTTTAATCTGTCAGAGAGATGCAACAAGATGAATACTACTGAATATTTAGGCTAGACATAAAAACAAAACCAGTAAACAGTATAACGCCTCCCCATCAAACGGCTCTAGTAATAATTAATAGTATCTGCCACCGTTTACACCCTTCAGCCAATCCTAGCAACAGTCCTACGACAGCGATTTTCTATGCGTACGCCTAAAACGACTCAGTCCCGCGCGCCTGCTCATTCAATTGCGATAAATACTGAGAAGCTGCTAGTTAAAGTAAGAACGAGTCACGTGCTGACGTCACCGCGCGCGTGATGTGAAAGAGATCGCTCTATCTCGCCGATAGAGCTATAAAAAGTGTTGAGTGACACGTAGCCTTAACTTCTGAATTCTGAACTGGTCCCCCCCCCCCTTCGCTGTGACAGCTGAAACGTATTTGGGACTGGAATATTCGCATAAACAAGCAAACAAGATTTCCCACACAAACAAGAGCTGAATGTGAAACAGTAGGAACTTCACTCTTCGACTGCTTTTTTTTGGTGGGTGGGAGGGAACCACCCTATGCAGTGGGGCCTCGTGAAAGCTACTGCAATATTATTATTAACAGCAGCAGCAGCAACGGCAATGATAATAGTAATATTATCTCTTCTATGCCATTTTATATTTTTAAGGGGGGAAAACCCTCAAAGCGGTTTACATTAAAACATCAAATAAAACAGCCAGGGAAAAAAATTACAAAGAAAGTAAAATATAAAGTATATATCCATTCATAGCAACATAACGTCTAGATTATAAACTTGTCCATAGATGGTGGGGAGGGGCAGTTCTCACTTCCGTCCCGGGGGAGACTTCTCTGATGGAAACCCGGAAACTCTCTATCCTGATAAGGCGACGCTTCACTCTTATATTTTTCATACAGTACATATACCTATGTATATCTCTCTGCGACCCGAGCCGGCCTTCGTTTCCTCCCCTTTCTCTCCGGCGAGCGGTTGGTTTGGGCGGCTCGGGTGGGCGGGGCTTCTCTCTCTTGACAGGCACAGCGCGAGGAGAGGAGGAACCGCCGACGGTTGGGCTGTGTGGCCGTTGGGCCCTTTCGCGGGAAGCCCCGCCTCTCCCCCCTCCCAGCCGCGTCCCGCGCTTCTCCGGGTGTCGCAGTGGGGGGCTCCGAGGAGTCCTCCTTCCAGCTTGTTGTGTTGCGCGGGCCGAGAGGGGGAGGTTGGGTGGGGGAGGGAGTAGGAGAAGATGTTCGAGATCCTGCGCGAGCGGCTGCTGAGCGTCCAGCAGGATTTGACCTCGGGGTGAGTTAACTGCCGCCTCCGCTGCCGCGATAAAGTTTCTGAAAGTCCCTGAGGTGCTGAGGGAAGGGAGAGCTCGCGTGACGTGTGCGGGGCGGGTTGCTGGCGGAGTAAGGGGGCGCGAGGGGCTGCCCTTCGGGGCTCCACTGACGAGGGACGTGCCGTGGGGCGTTGAGGGTTTGCTGCGGAAAGTTACGGTTAAAACGCCCCCTACGAAGGAGGCGTCTTTTAAGGTACTTTGGGAATGAGCCCCGTGGTGGAATTCACTGGGGCTTTACTTCGGAGTAAACGCGCGTCGTGTGTCGGTGTAAGAAGTGCGTTCGCGTTTGTGGGCGGATTGCCTGCTAACTACCGACACCAGATGCGTGTTGTGAGGATGGGGCAAGTGGCGTGTCCCGCGTCGGGTTTTCTTTTTAATATGTTACCGCAAATATCACCAGGGGTGCTGCACAAAAACCACGCGCTGTCAATTAGTTCTTGGCTACTTTAGTCCTGAATAAGAGTCACTTCCCATGTCCCGCCTTCCTTCCCAATGTTGCTAAATGAACTTTGGACTTGCTAATTCGTGTTGTTGTTGGTTTGTTTGTTTTTTAATCACTCACGCTGCTTATCACCTGATCGTGCGGTGTTTTTTTTTTATTTTAAAAAAGGGATTAGAGCTTTTGCTAGGTTGCAACTGATTGCTTTCCTATCAGAGTACATTACCTGTAAGGTAAGCTCGTTTTGGAACAAGAGCCCAGCCAATAGGACCCCTTTCCTTTTTTAAAAAATGCATAATATATATATATAAAGTTAATGATCAAGGTTTGGGACTCATAACGTTGCAGGCAATGCTTTGTATTCTCCATCTTCCAGTCCCCAGTTTGTGTGATTTTATTGGCCTGCTTTTTAAAAAGACTGATAGAAGATACAGTACTAGTTTCCAATTGCTCTTATAAGGGCTGTTTTCCATGTTACCAGGAGAGGCCCTGTTTATTTGGGCGAATGGGCACTGTTCCACCAACCTCAGTCTGTCCTTGCTCCCACCTGTGTCTCTCTTACTTCCAATCAGGCCAAGGGGGGACACTTCCGGTCAGCTTCTTTCTCTGCAGTCTCAGTGTTGCCCTTGTGGAACTCATTAGGGAGAAGGGGGGGGGGATATTATTGATAGGGTCTGCCAGGCGTTGGCTGTGGTTCCACCTACTGTTGGTCTCCTGTTGGTATGCCTGTGCTGCCCAGGGCAGGGGATGGAGGGTGCCCTACAGGGTGCCACAGTTCAAGGAAGGATAGGGCTGGGGAAGCTGCTCCCCACTCTCCTCCTCCTCTCCACGGGTCAGGCCTGTCCTGGCGGCAGAGCTACCGCAACCAGGCACAAGGAGCGCTTTGGCTGAGGAGGGTGGGCGGCATCATTGCTGCCCACACTCCTGCTCTCTGCTGCCTGATCAAGCCTGACCTGGTGGTGGCTGGGTGCAAGGCGTGCTGTGGCTCAGAAGGGTGGGTGGCATCGTTGCTGCCCACTCTCTTGCTCTTTGCCGTTGGGTCAGATATGACCTGGTGGCAGAGCCGCTGTGGCTGGACGCGCCCTGTCGTAGCTGAAGAGAGCTGCTCTCTGCTGCTGCCGAGGAAGCTGTGCAGCAGCATTGCCACCCATTCTCATGTTTTCCTCCCCTGGGACAAGCCTGACCCAGGAGTGGAGCGGAGCTGCGGCCAGGCACAAGCGCCCAGCCAAGGCTCAGCTTCTCATTCAAAGGGGACTGTCGTGAGGGCGCCTGTTTGCACCCCCTCACAAAATTACACTTGGGGCCATGGCCCCCATGAACTCCCCCCTCCCCCATGCTATACTTCTGGTCTCCTGATCTCTGCCCTACCAGTACCAGTGAGCACCACCAGCTACCTCTCTTCTTGTTCATATATGGAATCTAGCTATGTTCTTGTTGCCTTTGGATATAATGGGAAAGTTGGAGTATACCTGCTAGTGTACCCAGGCCTGAGTCATTAGCGTGCCTGGGTACATTACAATGTTTGATTTACTAATGGCTAGCATGAGAATTTCCACCAAGCTTATAATGTGACAGGCCCTCTTTCATGGGTGTAGCCAGGATGAGGGGCAGGCTTTATGTTAGGTAGGGCAGAAATGAGTTATCTGTGATGTGATTTGTCAGTTAAGCATTTTTATTTATTTACTTTTAATTATTTACAGTCCTTCCCTGCTCCATGGTTTAAGCTGACTAAGTGGCATGGAGTTATGTGATACCAGAGAAATCGGGGGCTGGAAAAGTATCAAAATAGGTGGAGGAGCTGCACTGATATATCCAGTGAGGTTTATAGGTGGCAGGAGAAATGCAGAAGAAGCAGGAAACACTTAATAAACCTCAATAAATTGCCTTATTTTGAGTCTCACTGCTTTTCCTTTGTGTGTGTTTTAGGCTGAAGACCTTGAGCGACAAATCAAGAGAGGCTAAAATAAGCAAGCAGAGGTGCTGTTGGATATTCTTAAATTATACTTTATAAAAATTGCATACGCAAAATCCAATTTATTACATGACATTTACATGGCATAACAAATAGTTTGTTCTACTGAATAACATTAAGAAGCGCATATTAGCAGGTTTTCTGTTTATTTTTTTTGAAAATTTCCAGTATAGGTTGTTGTGTAATTGTGAATATTTGCAAGAGCAATGTAAAAAAGGTAGCTTTGTGATCTAAATATTAATTAGAAAAGTACTGTAGGACTTCAACATTTAACTAACACATTCTGTTATTTTTTATTACAGGACTATACAGTGTTCACCAGAGTTTTCTGCTGGATTACTCTTACTGAGCAAGTAAATTCTGTCATTTAAACTCCTGTTGAATTTCAGTTATTTATAATTCATTTTATTTTTCTGGAGGCATGGATGTAGTCAGTAAGGAGAGATCCTGTAGCACATTGCCTTGCTCCCCTTGTTTACTTCAATATTCAGTAGAAAACAATTAATTCTTTTTAAAAGTCAGTGTTTTCATTTATCCTATTGATACCTTAGTATGGTTAGCATTTTGTTACTTATATGGAGAACAAAAAACTTAGTATGCATTTCTAAAAACATAAGTCCCATTGAGTTCAGTGGGGCTTGAGCACAAACACTATTGGTAGTGCAGCCTGGTTAAGCATAGCTAAGATGAAGATAGGGAAACCATATCCTTGTTTTTAAGGAAAATTAAGGATTTTTCATTCTTCTATGTTTTATTTGTGAATGTGTGGTTTGTTTCTGGCAATGGTTCAGCAGTTTCGAACCCCTCCAAGCCTTGTTTAACTCTGATGGGTAACTGCTTATGTAAGAAATTTGGCTTTCATTTATAAGTTGTGTTATTGGCCCAGGTTTTAGACCTTGTGGTTTCTGGGTAAGGCTCCAGTGCTAATGGGAGTTTTAAAATATAAACATGTTTTCATATTGTGATCTTAAGATGCAATCCTGCAGAATCCTCAGTAATACTTGTTACCAAATAGATGTGAATATAACTTTGCAATTAATCTCTGCAAAATTCTGAAAAAAATGCTTGCTTTCTAAGCCTTGACAACCCGAGTGCTTTGAGTTCAAGATTGTTTGACTTAATACATTTTAAACAGTTTTTGTTTATATACAGCAAATACTGTATATTCTGGCATATAAGACTACTTTTTAATCCAGGAAAATTTTCTCAAAAGTCGGGGGTTGTCTTATATGCCGGGTGGAGAATCTGCGGTTGAGTATATCTCAAACTCTATATTTTAACTGGAAAAGTTGGGGGTCGTCTTATACACCCAGTCTTATACGCCGGAAAATACGATAAGCACTTTGGTTCAGGACAGCTAGGTGAGCTTGTGGGCCATAACCTTAAGTGTAAGTCCAATGATATCACTATTTTCTTTTGTGAAGATATGAAGATACTTGGGCAACTCTTCACAGAGGAGCAAAAGAATGTGCAAAAGCTGGAGAGGTAAAACATTTACAGAAACTAACATTCAAACATTTTGTTTTTTGCAGTTGTTTAGGTATTTTGCATTTAGGAAGGTACACATCTCTCTCATATAAATGAGAATTCACCATGTAACATTTGTTTGAAAGAATCCTGAACGTTGATCAGCATTCCTTAACTGGGAACCTGGTATTTTATGTAGAATGCAGCTCCATCCATGTCAGCTGAAAATCACCCCCCACCCCCCCTCTACCTCTCTGCTGGCCCAGACAAACCACGTGCTTGCAACATGCATGCCTTACCTAGAGGAGCCTTAGTTTATTCATCCCCCACATGCAGTACATTATTAATTGCAGGCAACCATCCAGCACTTCCACACCTTCACTTGACTTTGATGGATGTTCAGCTGAAGTGCTTGGCTGTGTTCACACAAATGTACATGGCAGGGAAATTGAAGTGCCATGCTACTCACAGAATAATGGGGTTGTACAGGTCCCTGCAAATTGATATGTCTGTATTCCTAGGGAGCATGTGGGCTACATAGCTGTAAATCTTCACCATGCTTCTAAATTAATACTAATAGGGGGCTTTGGAGGAAGGGTAGGATTCTAATGTAATAATTAAAAACCTTTGCAAAATTCAAGATGTACACCAACAAAATTAAATTGTTCATATACATTTGCTTCTTGAACTGGTTTAAGAGCAATAAGAATATAGCCACATGTCATCAAATCAGAACTCAAATCAATCTGATTATTTGCAAATAGAACCTAGTTGTGCTTCATTATATATTGTTTCTGTAAGTAAAACACATAAATTGTACATAAATATACTTTTCTTTGGCATATTCCTGTTAAATATATTAGGCTTCAAATGTCAAAATATATTATAGAATTAAACATAACTTACAGTATTGATGACAACGTCAAGGAGTTCCATGTTCATGATTTGCTGGCTTTCTAAGCTGTGGCATGCCTTGGATACTTACAGAATGCCAAATATCTAACTGAAATTTCAGCAGAAGGTTTTATAAACTTTAAAATGTGTAGCAGAAATAATTGCTGAATTGGCATAAACTTTGATTAGATACCTGAATTTACAATTGTATTCTCAGTTAAAATCTATTGTTCCAATATTTTTCAAAAAAAACACAGTTGTCTCAACTTTTACAGCTGCAAAGGTTTGCCTTGTTAAAAGGAAAGACATGAATATGTTAATGGGCACCTCAGGCCTAGGTGCCAAATGTGGCTCTCCAAGCGCCCCACACCCCCTTCCCCTGGGTCATGTATCTCACTGGCCCTGCTTTGTATCTCCTTAAGTGCTTTTGCCTGGCTGGAATGTATCTTGTACTATGATAATGACTCTTGCTTGCTGGAATGGAAGGCAAAGAAGTGTGTGTGTGTGTGTGTGTAGACTTTTAACTCTTGCATGGATGGAATGGAGTATTCTGTTGAATAAGAGTCACATTTGTGGCTCTGCCTCACCTACCACTGTGAAGGTTGCCTGCGAGAAAATGTGGCCTCAGGCTGAAAAAGGTTCCCCATCCCTGAAATAAAGAGTTGACTGAATAGACTGGGTTATTGGAGTACTACCGGTAAATGCAAAGTGTTAAAATTAATGTTATATTGAGAGTTGCTCATAATCAGAATTCGCATTTCAAAGTAAATGACATCCATTCACTTTTGGAGAGACCATGGCCAGGTGTATGTCTTGAAGAATACTTTTGCAAACTTGGAAAAATATTTAGTATGGTACATTAGCATAACTTTGATTAGTATTTTTGTTTTATTTGAAATCTCTGTTTTATCTGTATTTTGCACTGAAAATATTGTGAATTGAAATGTGTAGCTATTTAAGGCTTTGACAGCTGACTCATGAGCTTTAGAGGTTTGGAGAGTTAAAATAAATTTAATAATGTTAGTTTTATCCTTGGATTTAAACATTGCAGCTGGTGGATAGTGAAGTTGTGATGCTTTCTGCTCACTGGGAGAAGAAGAGAAGCAGTCTCCTAGAACTTCAGGAACAGCTCCAGCAAATTCCAGGTTTTTTAGCAGATTTAGAATCTACAACCACTAGCTTGAGTAAGTGTGTGTGTGCTGCTTTATTTATTTAAAGATTTGTCCCACCTTTTAGGAAGCTTTCCCCTAAATTATGAATATACAAATGTTAAAACATCACAGTTAAAAATTTAATTATGGTATATTAAAGGTATGATAAATAAGAGTTGGCATACAAAAATTAAAACTATTCATAATAATGCTTTTTAGGAATGTTTCAAGGCACAGAAGGAGGAGGATTGCCAGATTTCCCTAGGGAGAGAGTTCCATAATTGAGGTGTTGCTGCAGAAAAGTCCTGTCTCTGGTACCCTGGGAGATAAAAGAGCAAGACTTGGAACGTTATATTTAATCTCATGTATGCATGTGGGCAAAGGTGTTTCTTTAAATAGTTGCGTCCCAGAGCATGAGCTTCTTCAATTGAGTCCAGACACAAATTGATAACCAGTGTTCTATTCAAATATGTGGTCACCCTATTTCAATTTCTAAATTGTCTTTAAGGGAAGTCTAATGTAGAGAGCTAGCCTTAGCTGCAAATGCCATGTAGGCATCTATTGTTAAAATTGGATACAGGAGAACCACTTCTCCTGCATCAAGCGGTGTACTTCATTCTTCAGGAAGTGTGCAGTCCCATCTGGAACGGGTTATATATCTCCATCCAAATCAGATAGATTCCCAACTAACAGCATGTCTGTGTTGTCTGATTAAGATTCAATCTGTTAATCTTCCTCTCATTCAGTATTTCCTGAAGACACTGATTCCAAGTTTCTGCTACCTTCCTGGGGTTAATCGATATACATTTGTTAATTTTGATCATATAAGATATCTTCTCTGGTGCCATTATTTTAGTATTTGAGAAGTTGTTTTTCTGCTATTTGTAAAGCTCTCTAAAGGACAATTGAAAAAAAGAGTATAGGTAAATTGGCAAATGCTTGGCTTTTGTAAAGTTCATTGTAGGTAGTAAAAAAATAGGGCCCCTGGTCATGTAAACTGACTGGAGTTTTCTAAAGTCTCCACTAGGGGGTGCTCAATTGCTACTTTTCCAGAAATCACTACAGTATCTAGTTTGAGGAAGAGGGGAGCATTGAGGACCACATTCCCTCTTGGCCAATCGTCTGGGACTGCATGCCAGTGGTGGGTGGGGCCAAAACAAGAGTTAGCATGGCCAGAAATCATATTGCATGTACCCCCCCACACCATTGCATTTATTATATGCATACAGTGTGACTCATCAGCACATACCACATGAAAGCCAGCTTATGTTCACCCCTTCAAAAAACAATTAGGCTTGGGAAAAATCATTTTAGCTTTATGCCTAATTGCTTGGGGTGATATTAATGGGGATTGCAGCTGCGGTTTGTAGGGTTAACCCCCCTTCCCGCAAGCTGCACTCTCCATGAATATTGTGTCCTCCCCCCAGCAACTAAGATTAAAAATAACCTAACCAACTGGTTTCATTTGATTGGAATTGATTGGATTTCATTTCATTGGAACCTATTGAAGTGGTTTTTTTCAGCCTAACCATGGTGTGTGTTGGGGTGTAGCATATGTGTGTGTCACAGCATATGTGGAGCACGCAAGTTTAGAAGATCCTGCCCTTATTGAGACTGCTTGTTTCCTGTTGAATGGTATAGTTTAATGTAAATAATCAAATACCCTACATTGTAAGTACAAAAACCTACTCAAACAGTATGTGGGGTTTAAATGATTCCTCAGTTCCTTAAATAGACAAAAACATATTGTACAATTAACATGGATATAAAGTTTAACAGTTGCGCAAGTAAAATAATGCAATAATAAGGAGCTGTGAATTGTTGGTAAGAACAATGATGATCATCATCATAAACCATGCAATTGTAACATGCTGTAAAGAGCCTATGAACACTCACCATATTTCACAACCACATGAGTAGGGCAGGCAATAACGGGGCACTAAATTTTGTTTAATGCTGTTGGGGTGTGTGTGACACAGATGCATAGCTGTCAACTTTTCCCTTTTCTTGCGAGGAATCCTATTTGGAATAAGGGAATTTCCCTTAAAAAAAGGAAAAAGTTGGCAGCTATGCACAGATGGTCTGTGTTGCTTCTTTCTCCATACACCATCTTGATAAGTGTTGTGGAGTGGAAAGGGATTGCTCCCTGTGATGGGTGACTACTGGGTCCTTCTTGTGTGTGCTCCATAGGATGTTGCACCTTAGGATGTTTATGGAATAAAGTCACTAGATTTTTCTACATGGATCTTCTTTCATGTAGTGATTGTTCAGTGAAGCCTAGGCCAGTATCGAGGGAGAGTGTTGGTGTGAAGGGAAAAGGAGGGAAGAGGAACCTTCTTTCCTCATTGGCCATATCCCCAATCAGTGTGATTAGTTTTGAGACATCACTTGTTTGCCAAGATAAGCAAAATTTTCTTTAAAATCATCACAAATTATGTTCCTAATGGTTTGCCTATTTTGATATTTGAACATCTTGTTACATAGTCCAACTGGAAGCAAATTTTAAGGAAATGGAAAATCATTTACTTTATCTTGAAGACCTCTGTGGACAGTGTGAATTGGAAAGATACAAGCATATGCAAGTACTACAGCTTGAAAATTACAAAAAGACTAAACGGTGAGTTTATTATGATTTTAATGATTTATTTTTGATATTATTGATTGAATTCCTTCTTTCTGTGCAAATATGTTCATCTTAGATATCTTCTTGTCTGAGAATGGAAACTTTAGGTCCCAGAATCCTTCATGAAAAGGAATTATCTGCCTGCAGTTGGCTTTCAGATTCAGGTTGTAATCTTATGCCCCATTGAATGTGGAATGGACTAAGCATGCTTAAGATTGTGCTGAATATGTGCTAGAAAAAGTTTCACTTTGGGTATTTTAGGCCTTCAGTCTTCTACTAATTGCAGTGACTTGATTTGCCTTATTAGTCATCTTCTGTCAACATTGCTCTGATTCATAGTAAAGGGCATTACATAGTAATTGTGGACTCCATTTGTTTGGTACAGATGAAAAAATAAATGCTTCTAGCAATGGCAGGGACCAGCTATTTCTGGGTGAGCAAAATGATAAATTGGTTCATCAAGTTGTCATTCACCTCTTGGGAGAAAAGGTAGTGTCTGGTTTGCTGCTGACATATAGTGAGGATAAGATAAATGGTGTTGGGAATAAACTTGGATCAAGTGATCATGACTTAGTCTGGTTTGATTTAATTAGCAGGCCAGTTGGATTTAGAATTGCAGCTAAGCTATTTGATTTCTAAAGGACATATTTTGACATACTCTGGAGACACATTAGTGAGGTGATCTGCATTGTAGGGCTTATACCCTTGAAGAGAAGAGCTGGAATTTTGCATTAAATTTACACCAAATAAGATGGTGAACTCTTGGAGGTAAAATCTCAAGATGCAACCGGATGAACAAAATTGGAGGATAACAGAGTGAAAAATTACTTATACAGTGGTACCTCGGTTTACAAGCTTAATCGGTTCCGGAAGTCTGTTCTTTTTTTTTTAAAATAACTTTTTATTGATTTTGTAAGATTTTTAGAGCAAATATCATTATACAATTAATATAAGAAGGGAAAACAAAAATAAAAAAGGAAAAGGAAAACAATAGATTCGTCTTACACACATAATTAGTTCTTCACATTGTTAGGGGACTTCCCTCAGTCCCCACTCTCTGAATTTCATTTCCTTAACATTAATCAGCAGTTTCTATAATCTAACTTCTTAACCAATATACTTTTAAAACATATAACTAATTTAATAAGAAAGGATATAGCAAAAACCTATTACTTCCTAAGGTAACTCTAAATATTACAATATTTATTCAAATAAATTTTATATTTCTTCCAATCTTCTTTCACCATCTCTTCTCTCAGATCGTGGAGTCTTCCAGTCAGTTCGGCAAGTTCCATAAAGTCCATCATCTTCATTAGCCATTCATCTATTGTTGGTATTTCCTGTGTCTTCCAATTCTTGGCCAGTAATAATCTCGCAGCAGTTGTGGCATACATAAAGAATGTTAAGTCTGTTTTGGGTTTTTCTTCACCTACTATTCCCAGTAAAAACTCTTCCGGGTTTTTTTGGTTTTTTTTACAAAAGTGTCTTTCAACACTTTTTTCATCTCATTATAAATCTTTTCCCAGAAGTCTTTTACTTTAGGGCACGTCCACATGTGGTAAAAGGTCCCTTCATGTTCCTTACATTTCCAACATTTGTTATCAGATGTACGATACATTTTTGCAAGTTTTACAGGTGTTAAATACCATCTATACATCATTTCGGAAGTCCGTTCTTAAACCGAGGTGCGCTTTCCCTAATGAGGTCTCCCGCCGCTGGTGCCCTTCCACTGTTCGGATTACGTTCCTAGATCGAGGTAAATTTCGCAAACCAGGATACTACTTCAGGTTTTGCGGAGTTTGTAAACCAAATAGTTCGTAAACAGGGCTGTTCTTAAACTGATGTACCACTGTACAGAACAAGGAAGGCCTTTTATTATCAATGACCGTTGGCTTACCAACCAATTCTAATAATTTGAGAGAGAACTCAATTAATGGGATACATTATTGTCAAATGTTATTAACTGCCATTCAAGAGAGAACATAGTACAGTGGTACCTCAGGTTAAGTACTTAATTCGTTCCGGAGGTCTGTTCTTAACCTGAAGTGTACTTAACCTGAAGCACCACTTTAGCTAATGGGACCTCCTGCTGCTGCTGCTGCTGCGTCGCCAGAGCATGATTTCTGTTCTTAAGCGGAGTTCTTAACCTGAAGCATACTTAATCTGAAGCGTACTTAACCCAAGGTACCACTGTATACACAAATCTTCCCTTTTATAATGTTTTTTGAGATGCTTGTATTATAACAGAGGAAGATGTAGTTGTTTTCTATCTCACATTGCAACACCTATTCAGATACCAGACAAATGAGGCTTTTTTCTAAGGTGACCCACCTACCCAGTTCAGATGTAACATTCTCAACTCAAGAAACTCTAGTTTTCCATTCCAGTAGGGATAAATTCACAGGCTGCCACCTCCTCATGCACCATCTGCATGTTAAACCACAGTTTCCCTATAAAGTCCACACTAGGAAACTGATTTCCTACAATCCAAAGTCTGCCAAGTACTGTATACGAACCATGATCAATCCTAGTTGGTATGGTGTGCTTAAATCACAGTTTTCAGGTTTGGACATTGCAGGGAAACTGTAGTGCATGTTAGTCTGTTGCAGCAAAAACCACAGAGAATTTTGTGCTATTCCATGCACCTGATGAAGTGGTGTACAAAAGGTTATTCCATAATAAATTTAAGATGGCATAACTGATTAAAATTTAATCAGCAGGCTGTGGGCATGAGGAGAGCCCATCCCTCTACTCAGGATAATGTATGTTATTTAAAGAAATAGAAAGGTAGCAGCACCAGTTTAGGGTGACTGAGCAGGAGTATATAATCCTTATCTGGTGTTCATTATCCATGTGAGTTATCCAAAGGAGAGAAGCTATCCTTACCTGAAGTGCTCAAGGCAAGGAGAAAGTAAGTGTTCTTGAAGCCACACATGAGTTCAAGGGGCCTCATTCCCAGCCTAAGAGTGATTTATATTGGACTTTTATCCAATCTTCACCACAATGCTATGATTAGGTTGAGATATACTTACTGCATCACCTTTGTGAATAATCAGGGTTTAGAACCTGAGCCCCCTCTAAATCCAAAACAACCTATCACTATTCCTCTGTCCTGTTATATTAATTGTACATATGAAACAAAAGAATTTAAATATATCACATAGCTAAATTCATTTCAATATTCATTTCTGACTTGAACCTTTTTTCCTTGCTTAAAAAACTACTGTTCACTTGAAGATGACATTCGCTAATGCCAGCTGTGCCTATTGGCAACGTTCCTGATTTGACATTGCTGCAGAGTCAATATATGCTAGTTTTCAGTGTTGCACTAAATATAGGAATTCCAGCTTGTTGAAAGACACAGCCTTGTTTTGTTTTATAATCTAATTGCCAGTAATTCCTTTGAGATTTCTCTTGAGAGAATGGGTGCTCCTCAGATTACTTCCGTCAAAGAATGTTGTATGTTATATATTCACTTGAAGCAGGCTGGAATTATTTACAGTTAATCAGAAAGGGTGCATTGGAAAAGGTTTACCTTATTATGTAGAAATGAGCACTGTGCCACTGTGTCCTTGATTAAGCATTGCTAATATTGATCTTGAGAAAAAGCATTTCTTTGGTGGATGTTTGTAGAAACCAGCACCCTCTATTGCTTCTCCATCTCTCTGAATGTAGCCGTCCAGGTACATTGGGCTCTAAGACACTGTATTTTACCATTCTTTATATTATAGAACTTCATCTTTCTCCCAAGCAATTTGTTACAGTTTTATCATGCATACAATTTTCTACAAGTAATAAATGATAAAATGTAGAATTTATACTAAATCCTTCAACTCTGAAGTTCATTTAGAGTAGTGTTTATACTTATTTTATTAATATGATTGGATATATGACTTATGTTGTCTCTGAATTAATAATACCAATAATTGAAAGCACTTTTTAGAACTTGATAAACATACTTAAACTATTTCAAATGACTTGCTTTTAAATTCTTGCACAGATTAATTGGTTATATTGTTCATTCAAAGCTGTTTTTTCAGGCAGTGGGAATAAAATATATCAACTGTTGATTGACTTGAGATGAATTTATTGTGTGTAATATTGCTGTTTTACACACCCTGATTATGAGAAGCAGTCTTACATACTTAACATACTTATAAAAATCATGCAACCTTACATTCTTTTCCTGTTGCTGACAAAATGTTTTGTGCAGCTAAACTTGTGATCATGCATTTTGTTTTGTTTCCCTCTCCCCTTTTACAGGAAAGAACTTGAGATCTTCAAAGGTAATTCAAATCCTCCCCCCACCCCTTAGGACAACTTTTACAAAATCAAATGTAACAAATGATATCTATTTCACTTTAGTTTCTGTATTGCACTGCGTAACTTCTGGCAGACCAGTTCTGCAGATCAGCTTTAGCTACCATAATGCAAACAAGTGTCTTACTCTGTCTTCCTGGCCATATATGTTTCTTGTTGAAGTAAATAAGTAATGCTCTGTTGTGCTGATATGCTGGCAGTAAAGTTAATAAACAGCGAGCCTCCCAACTGGCCTGAGGTGTTGAATGCTGTTAAGCATATGTTGCATGTGGGCATTGTGCCTGTGGTGGATGACTGCTAGTCCATAGTGTGGCAGTGTTTTTCCTGCTGATGCACAACTTGTTGAAACAAAATGTGTGAGGCACAAAATATTAAAAAATTAAAAAATTGTTAGCAGTTGCTGAATGTGTGATTTTGCTTAGCTAAGTGAGTGATTTTATTATTGCATAACACAGTCAATTAACTTCAACAGATAACATGTGGCACGTTATGTAAAATGCCACATAGTTTTAGCTTGGTATTGAAAATGTCTTGTTTGTCATGACAGCTTTAAACTCAGGCTGTATTAGTAGATGGCCAAAGAGTAGGTAAATATAATTCTGTGCTATTATTAATACTTGCATTATAGAGTGAACAATATAAACTATGTTTTAAAAATAATCTTCTAGGTCTGAGTTTTGAAAGTCAGTGGCATATATCATAGCTGTCTTCTGTTGCATAGAATTTAGAGTGCTTATATATTCAACCTGCCCTCTGATCTAGTGCTGCAGCTAAATGTCAGGTCAGTCCATTGGGGGCTGCCCTGACATGTATTATTGAGAACTGGATGGACAGGCTGGATGGAATTGATCCAATTCAGCTTTGTCTACCTGCGTACCCAATTCAGCATCAAAACAGATTGGGGGGGGGGGGTTAGCCAGGGTTTGTGCCACAGGAATCCACAGTGAGTCTATCTTCCTTGTGAGGAGACACATCCATTCTGCTAAGAGGTTATGTGGGTCTGTACCTCATGTTGAACCATAGAGAGATAATAGGGATACTGTTGCAGTACCATCCATCCTGCTGCCTAGAATTCCCTCCTGACCAAGGTAGTCTTGGAGTTAGTGCTGGAGGATCCCAGGACTGTGTATTGAAATTCATTGTGTTAGTTTGAGTCCAGTTCTTTAATTCGGTAAGCTCGCATTGAATCCTGATTCTCTTTCTGAGGCATTAGCTACCCCTCAGGTATCCAATATGGGCACGCCTTTCAGATACCCTCATATCTTAGGAAACTGTCTGTACCAACCTATTGGCGTTTATTTACCAAAGCCAGACTAAATGTATTTCCATCAGAAGTGCTAAATGGTAGACTGAGAGGCATCCCTTATCAGAATAGGCTTTGTTTATGTTCTCAGGACGTCGATTGTATGAAGCATATCTTACTGCATTGTGGGCAGTACGAGCAAGCAAGGGACCAACTGATTAAACCCCTGCTGGCAAATTTGCCAGGAAAATTTGAAGCCTCCCATATTAAATATCTTTTGGATGACAGGTCTAATGATATTACACTGGTTGTGGCAAAGTTTCTTTCAGAAGTTATAAGAAACAAAGATTATCATGCTTAAGACAAAACAAAATGACTGCCTTGGTTTCTCTTTCTTGTGTGGATGGCTGTCTTAACTGTATTTTGTTTTGAAATTACTCTGTGGGTCTTTGGACCACAATAAAGATTCTCTCAACAACCCCTCACAGCTTGGTGCCATCTGCAAATTTCCTCTATTCATCTGAGTAATTGATAAAGATGTTGTAACAACACTGCGCACAGGTCAGAACCCTGCAGCACCTCACTTGTCCCCTTTTTCCCAGGATGACAGAGAATCATTGGTGAACAGTCTTGTATTCAGTCAGTCAACCAGCTACAAATCCACCTAGCAGTAACATTGTCTAGCCCACATTTTACCAGCTCCTACAAAAGAATATATTGGGGGACTTTGTTGAAAGCCTTACTTGAAATCAATATGCTTTACTTCCACAGCATTCTCCTAATCCATCAAGCAAGTAACTCCAACCAAGCAAAAAAGAAATAAGATTAGTCTGGAATGACTTTTTTTTTTTTGTAAACCCATGCTTGCTCTTAGTAATCACAGCATCCTTTTCTAAGTGCTCCTAGGCTGACTGTTTAATTATCTGTCCTAGGACCTGGTATGTTTTCCATTTGATTTCAAGGTTTTAGTGCTGGCATCGAAGTTCTAAAGAGCTTCAGACCTTGATGTTTCCTGGAGTGTGCTCTCTTTATACCCTTCGGCCTAGAGAGGTCTATTGGGAATGGGGTCTTTTTCCGCATCCCACCTCTGAAAGCTGGGCATTATGTGGAGTTGTGGGAGACAGTCTATTTGTTATGACACCCTAGTTGTGGAATTTCCCTGCCCCCTTGGAGGCCTGATTGGCACTGCGATTAGTTTTATTTTGGCACTAAGTTAAGACCTGGCTATTCACTCAAGTATTTGGGGGCCATTAGCTACAGCTCTGTTTGAGCTGTTTGTACTGATTTTTTTTGCTGCTGACAATTAAATTTTATGCAGAGTACAGTCGTACCTCAGAAGTCAAACGCCTTGTGACTCGAAAGTTTTGGCTCCTGAATGCCAGAAACCCGGAAGTGAGTGTTCCGGTTTGTGAAAGTTCTTTGAAACCTGAACGTCCAATGTGGGTTCTGCGGCTTCTGATTGGCTGCAGGAGCTTCCTGCAGCCAATTGGAAGCTGCGCCTTAGTTTCCGAATGTTTTGGAAGTCGAACAGACCTCCTGAACAGATTCCATTCAACTTCCGAGGTACGACTGCTCAGTGCCTTGCATGTCTTCTGGGATGTCCCGGTTGCTGTCTGAATGTGCCATTCCCTGACAAGAGGAGAACGGCGTCACTGGCATATGTTAAAACTCAATGTAGGAACTGGTTGCTTTTGATATTCCAAGGATTAATTTATATTTAATTTATATTTATGACTGTATTGATTTTTGTCATTTATGGTTTATGTTATTTTATGGATTATAACTTGCTCTTAGATCATTTGATATAGAAAGGGTTAGAAAATAAAGTTAATGATAAAGTTGTACAACTGTGTGTATTTGGGCAACGCTGTTGTAAACTACAATGATGATGAATAGTAAATATATATTTCTGACTTCCTAGTTTCATATAATAGTTAATTTTATTTCTCCTGTGAAGCAATTATTGTAATTATTGAAAACTAATTTTGACTGCCATAAAATGTCAGTGATTTTCAAATGTATGTATTCAAGTGGACACTTACATTTCAGCTGTAAGGCATACTTGATTATTTCTTTGTTCTAAATTGCAATATGAATTTCAGCTACAGATATTTTTAGTAGAATAGGCAATGCCAGCTGAAACCTGCCTTTCCCCCCTTCAGATCTTTGAAATAGTTTTGAAAAAAATTGTAATAAAGTTTTCAATACTTTCTAACAGTTTCATGCAGAGATGAGAACTGGTCTTGAAATATGTTTTAAATAGTGGTGTGATCCAGAATTGTCTACGAGGGAGTAGATGTATCTGAGAAGTCCTAACCATTTTCTATGAATACTTGGATCTAATTAAAGGTTTTATTTGCAACATGGCTGCCACTCATCCCCGCCCCCCTTCATTGAAAGTACAATACTGGCAAGGAAAGTACAAGATGCTGTAGTTTGTGTTACTGATACTGCACAGGGATAAACGTCACTAGACTAGTTTGAGGTTGTTAACCATGCTGCAAATATATTGGCTGTATTTGCATGTCAATGTAAGCCATAAATCATGCCTTACTGTATGTTAGTCAGTTGTACATGCTTCTTTTTTCGACTCATGCCGGAAGGGAACAAATTATTATCCCTGACTTAGTGTTGCATCTGAACCAAGGATCTTAGTTTGTTTTGCTCCCGACAAACCATGATCTGTAGCAAAGGTTTGTTCTTGGCTTATTGATTCTGGTTGGAGCAAAATACCACAATCCCTATGTTTTACTGATTAAAAATTGCCACCTGCTGATTAATAAACTAAAAGTTGATTAAAACTCTCAGTAAAAGCTTGTGGTAAGAGGAAACAACAACAACAATGATAATGGTGATAATTTATTATTTCTACCCTCTCAATCTGGCTGGGTTTTCCCAGCCACACTGGGTGGCTTTCAACAGAAAATTAAAAACAGAATAAAACTTCAAACATTAAAAACTTTCCTAAACAGGGCTGCCTTCAGATGTCTTCTAAAAGTTGGATAGTTGTTTATTTCTTTGACATCTGATGGAAGGGCATTCCACAGGGCGGGCGCCACCACCGAGAAGGCCCTCTTCCTGGTTTCCTGTAACCTCACTTCTCACAGTGAGGGAACCACCAGAAGGCCCTCGGTGCTGGACCTCAGTGTCCGGGCTGAATGATGTGGGTGAAGGCGCTCCTTCAGGTATACTGTGCCAAAGCCGTTTAGGGCTTTAAAGGTTAGCACCAGCACTTTGAATTGTGCTTGGAAACATACTGGGAGCCAATGTAGGTCTTTCAGGACCGGTGTTATATGGCCTCAGCGGCTAAAAGATCAGATATAATTGCCTTGAGATGTATGAATTGATTAGTTCTGTTTTATACCCTCCATTTCTAGTGATATGAGCCTTCATCTGTACTTCTAGTGTTTTTTTTCTAGGTTGGTGGTGGGAGGTAGGGATATCTTGGATAATTTTTATGATAATTGTTATGAACTTTGCAAGTTATGTACTATATGGGAAGGATTCAGCAAGTGAGACACATCAGTAGAAGCCTGAACAAGAACTTTGTGTCTTGCACAACAGAGCTTCCCCCTTGCCCTCTTTGCCCCTTGAAATTGTTTCAGAGTAGGGAGTTGGGAGAACTCCTAGAATGGTGGGGGGGGGAGGGGTGTTACTCCATATGGCAAGCAGAAATGCATGCCCTGACAGAACGATTGGCATAGCATGATGGTGAATTATTCCGTATGTCTTTACTGAGATACGCAGTGTATTCCTTACTGTTGCCTGTTGAGCAGATAATGACGAGTGAGGGTATGCAGGTGATGTTTCTGTTAATGAAACTAGCTTCAAATTGCAGCCTTAAAATAGTGCAAAAAAGAGGGGACATAATGCTCTTGTGTAAACATATAATGCTCCCGCAATTAGAATATTGCATGTATGATACTGGCTAGCTCAGAATGAAGAACTGGATAAGGTATAAAAAGAGCAGTTAAAATCTGGGAGGGAACACTTTGCACTCCCCTTTTTCTCCCACTGTGCACAAACAGGTTTAACTGTATGCTTGCATTTAAATCAAGTTTTTTGTTTTTTGCTTGAGAAAGCATTTATAAATTGTGAAAACTCACATTGCTGAGATTATCAGGCACAGGAATGTTAAAGAGTATTTGGCTTCACAAGCAGAGCAAATCGTAATAAGCTGTGACTGAATAATTTGTGTGATGTATGTATCGCACATTAGCACAGTGTTTTCAAGTTCAGACTCACAGTGTGTGTGTGTATGCACGTGTGCGCGCACACCACACACATGCAAAAGGGGGAAAATGCATTTCTAGCAAGACTAGTACATAATCTGTCCTGAAGGGTTATTAAACACAACCATAATTGGTAATTTTGGGAGGGGAGAGCCAAATAAACTGTTGCTATTCAAACTGAAATCTGTTCATCAGTGGCTTAATTGAATAATGTATTGCATTTTGTTAGACAATCAAGTATTAGCTGTTAGTGTATTCCTTTTGACCACCTTCCACCCCTTTTTCAAACGGCATGTGGTAGCTCCCAGATATAGGCATGCATTCTGGAATACCACATCTGACAGCTTATATTCAGCTTATGGAGCAACAGTGGAAGGATTTGTCCTTATTTGTTTCAGTTTTATGTGAATTACCAATTGATGTGGTCTGTCCTGTGTAGTTCTTGAGTGGGGGAATGGATGTGTAGTATCATTCTTTTACGACGGGAAAGATGTACATCACTGGAGCTGCTTAGTAATTGGAGGTTTTACTTGATCAGCACTGTGCTTCTGTTTACTTGCCTGTTTCTCTCTGCCATGTCTTCCCCAGGAACCACTGAGAATAATCGGAAGAATTCTTGTAGGTGAAAGTTTACTAATGGTTTTCGTCTTTAAAGCTCTTATTGTATTAAAATGCCAGTTAAAATAATTTGTAAGCTATTTTTTGAGCTTTTGTTTTGCTTAACTTGTACTGTGTATTCTGATAGTGGAATAGCTAAAGATCTTATTTATGTAGCTAAGAAGAGTAAATGGAAAAAAATATTCCTGCATATTTATAGCAGGCATTGTTTATTCCTTTGCCTTGATTATAAAATGAAATTTTGCAGGCATGAATGTAAGCTGATGATGATCTAGGTCTGTAATTATGTAAGAGTTCATAGAAATGTACATTGCCAGGCATTGGATAAAATTTCCTAGTACACACGTCTTTCTTTAAAAAAGAAATCATTAAAATTAAATATGATATTAGAGAACAGTAGTCAGGAATCCATTTCTGTTGAATCATTTCTGTAATGTTGACTGCTGGCATCCTTTAGTACAAGCATGTTTTAACATGAAGCAGGTGGTTTCGTATTTGGTAGATTGGAGAAAAAGAGTGGTATTAGAGTGGTATACCAAAGCAGAACCGTTTTTTCTGCTAGTTATATATAAATGAGAGTTTGGTTTCTGATGTGTTCCTTTTTGCTTTTAAAGCAGTCATTGCAAAGTCTTGTTTTTAAAAGAGCATTTCCCCACATGTGTGAAGAATGAAACAATCAAAATCACTTAATTTTTTAAAAATCTTTTGACTAAAATGTCACATAAAAGATGCAATTTTGATTTTTTAATGTTTCAAATACATAGTCTATACATGATTAAACTATATACTTGGTATAAGATATATGCTTGGTATAAATCCTAGTGTAGAATATGTTTTCAGACAGTTGGGCAATGTTTTCAGATTAGTGTTATCAAAAATATGTTATTGCTTTACTCCATTTCCACTATTATAAATGAATGAATGAATGATATAATAATGTACTAATTCAAAAATGGCAGAAATTATTATTCAAAGTGAGAATTCCATTTTACAGTTCTTGCTTTTTAAAAAAAGGCATAAACTCACATTTCTGCGAGTTGGCACTCAGAATTTTGTGTGTTATTCTTTACAGTCTTCACTCTTCTTGCAGTGTCTTTTCGTTGCTTTGTTTTGTCCTGTGTTACATGTTAGCATGTGTGTGTGCGCGCGAGTGCGCGCACATGTTTTAGTTAAGCCAACACTGAAGCTTCTCTGAAGTCGAAAAGAGCCTTTTCCAGTACTGAGTTCCCAGATGTTGTTAGATTACTGCCCCCATCACACTACCATGGGGAAACTGTGCCAGTGACAACATGCCCACATGCTTCCCCTGTCTAGGGTTTATTTTGGAGGCCCAAGGTAGAGCTTCACATGGTCATTCTGTTGTGAGCTGGCCTCCACTGCACCTGTACAGACATTGACAATTAATGCACGAGAGGAGCACAACCCCAGTTGTATCCCCGTCAGCTCTAGGCACAGTGTGCAATGACCCTGCTTCTGTCAGTCTGTAGGCATACCTACAGGCCAGGGGTTCAAATCCCTTTGTTTAGTACACCTACTATTGTATGAGCACAACATACAGTCTCAATGGAAGAAGGAAAGCCTGCACAGCATGTTACCATCATAGCTATATGGGCAGAGTACATGCAGCCCTACTGGGACAAAGGTTCAATATCATCTGGTGACACAAAGACTCTTGCCCCACAGCCCAGGGGTCAGTACATGCAGCAAAAGGCATTGACAGCATCAACCTCCAGAGGCTCATTGTATACAACACTGGACTGGGAAGCAGGACATGGCAGTTTCAGGTCCACCAGAAAAAGGGCAAATGTAGCCCCCCCACCTACCTTTTGTATGCCTGGTTAAAGTCATGTCAGGCAAAAGAGAATGTGATTTCAGGACTTGAAGTCATGCTGCAAACACCATGGAGCAGTGCCTGAAACCATATACTATAACAGCTGACAACAATCAAGCACATAACAAGCCATTTGTCTTCTCTTCTGCCAATCTCAACACCTGCATAGATGCCAGGAATGCAGAAGGAATCCTAGCTGGGTGAAACAGCTCACATTTTACACACAAGGGACCCAGGTTTCAATCTGAATATAACCCCATACCAGGCACACCTGAGCTAATCAGAAGAGTGCTGCATGGTGCCAATAACTCAGCCTGTGTATGGGCCAACAGTCCCTTTCGTTTGCCTCCTGGCAACCTATGTGATCAATCCATTACATACGCTGCTATTTTGCTTGATAGGTTGGTTCTGCTGGATAGCACCATGCAGGGCTCCCTGCCTGCTTTTATTTTCATTCCCTGCTGTACATCTCAAGAGTCATGCTAACCTCATGGTAAAGGATCCTTGATTGAACGGGGTGAAGGGCCACTGCTTCTAAACCCTTCAAGCTCTCAGCCTCTGTGATTTCCATCCTGAGGCCAGCTGAAGCCAAATCATGCTAGAGTTTGGGAAAGCAATCCTTATCTATCCATCTCTAGGAATAAGGAAACAACACATATGGCAGTTATAGCACTGATTGATCAGCATCTGGTGTGGGGTAGAACTCAGTAAATCCTGCAAGGGAAAGGCAAACGTTTGGGATTGGCAAGATGCCACTCCAGCAGGGTGCTTGTCATGTGCTTTGGACCAGCCATACCTGCTTCATGTTAGGATTATCTCCAATTGTTGCAAAACTGTCTGCCATGGAGCTTACAGTGGTAGCTGCAGAACAGTCAGCCTGAGGAGACCCAAGAGTAATGAGTAGTAGGCAGCAGCTGGATTATAGCTGAATCTGGATGCAGCATAGGTAGAAAGGCAGAAAGAGACAAGGGAGAGTGGTACCACCCAAGTGCTTATGTGTTCCTACTGCAGTGACTGTGAGTACACACTACTTTTTCATCCTTGGGGGATACAGTGGAAGTCTGAGTGTGATCTTGCAATGCATTAGGGATAATGGGGTTCAGTAGCAGTAGATGAATTTGAGTGCTTGGCCTTTGCTAACAGCTTACCTGCATGTTGGGATGAGTGCTTCACCTTAATGTGGAAAGTATTACTTTCTGCTAAAAGTACATTTTACTATTAACAGCAATGCGGTTCAGGGAAGACACAATGTTCATGTATGGCTGATGTAGGGATGGGATACACGGGAAGCATTTGGAACAATTCTGCATTGCGTCATGGTTGCCCCTGATCTTACCTGTGTGGGGTGCTCCATCCTGGCACCCTCTTTATTGGAGTGAGGTTTGGTGTTGGATATTTGTATCTGGATTATAAATATAATGTACCTGTTAGGGTTCTAGGCAGAGAAGCAATGCACTGTTTTCTATGAGTAGTTTGGAGACAGTGACCTTTGCTAGAATTAGTCCTTGTAAGCTCTAAGTGTGTATGGTGTGGGACCAGAGAAATGTAGCAGCATGTAGCATGCCCTGTTACCTTGAGTTGTGGTTTCCCTGCTTGTGGTTAATATATTGGTGATGATATGCTGTGGTTTGGCATTGAGTTACACCATACTTTGAGACACAGGTGGGCTTGTGGATCGTAAAGTCAGCAGTTTGAATCTGTGTGATAGGGTGAGCTCTCGGCTTTTTCCTAGCTCCTGCCAACCTAGCATACCCGCGGGAGTAGATAAATAGGTACCGCTACAGCGGGAAGGTAAATGATGCTTCCGTGTGCTCTGGCTTCTGTCACAGTGTCCTGTTGCGCCAGAAGCGGTTTAGTCAAGCTAGCCACATGATCCAGAAAGCTGTCTGCAGACAAACGCTGGTTCCCTTGGCTTGAAAGCGGAAATAAGCGCTGCACCCCATAGTTGATTTTGACTGGACTTAACTGTCCGGGGTCCTTTACCTTTATACTATGGTTACCAGATTTTTTTCAAGGAATCCAGGGAGACTTTTTTTGGAGGGGGGATTTCATGCTTTATTTTAGGGTTGCAAAGAGTTCTTGACCTTTTTTGGGGGGGGAACCCTAAAGTTGTCAGGCGTGCACCTGAGCAAGCGAGTAAAGGCGCTCGCTGGTCTTGGGAAAACACGCATTAAAACACACACAAGGCACTGGCTTCCCCTAACCAGGAGACCACTGGAGGGTGAGTGCCGTCTCTATGGATATTCAACTGGCATGGTGGTGTCTCGTTACCAGAGGTGGACAAACAGTGGACTCGCACACAGCCCTCCTCACAAGAGAGGCTGCTGATGCCGGAGGAGGCGCGGAGGGAGGGTGGGAGGCTCTGTCTCCCGAGAACGTTTCAACCGCCACCCCCACGCCACACTCCCGGCGGGAAGGCAGCGCAGCAGCACCGGGGACAAGGCGCCGCAGCGCCTTCCTTGCCCCCCGTTAAACTCACCATCCTCTGCAGTGGCTGTTAGAGAGGAGGGAGAGAAAGCAAAGGAGCCCGTCTGCTTCCTCCCCCCCATTTCACCCTCAGCCCCCGTTTTTGCGCCTCTTTGTTCCCATGAGAAGCTACCGCCGCACTCTGTCTCTCTCTCTCTCTCTCTCTCTCTGTCTGTCTGTTTCGCAACATGGCACAGCTCTTTTCTGTGCTTCTCCTACTCTTCTTCACCGCCTCAGCGCTCCCCCCCAAATTGGGCACGCAGAGCCCATGGCAGAAGAGCGTCATGGGCTGTTCTGCTGCAGGCAGCTCTGCGCGAGTTCGGGGCGAGCGTTGATCGAGGAAGTGAGCCAGAAAGCAGCTCTCTAGCTCACGCCTCGGTTTAAATAGCATCCCCCCGCCAGCAGACTGGCTGGAACTTTGACACAACTGGGACCCCTGGTGCTGCTCGCTGCCATGGCGCCCGCCATGTTGCCTCGCCGGAAGTCTCCAGGCATAAATCCGGGGGCATTAAAATCCTGGGACATTCTGGGGACAGATTTTGTCCGGGGACAGATTGGTGAATTTGGGGACTGGGACCGCGGACGTCTGGTAACCCTACTTTATACCATATGTTACACTCTGTTGTGGCAACATGGGTAGGGTGGTTACCAATAGAGAGGCAGCAATTTTAACCCCCTCCCATTGAGGTCAATGAGAGAAATTTCTTGGCACTTGGTCTGGGGCTTATATGAAGTTCCACTGTTGATAAGCATTGCCCGTAACTTGAAGATGTATATAGGATACAGCATGTGTTCTGCTTTAGATATTATACTGGCGGAAAATGCCAGATATATGGGTGAATCTTTCACAGCAGTATCATACCTGGTATTCTACCAATATAGCAAGTCTTCTCGAATCTTATAGATCCTTAACTGGCAAATTTTCAGAATAAGATTTTGCCATGATGTATGGCTAAATAATGAAACAAAATAATTTTTTGTTGTCAATTGCTCCATTGGGAAAACATCTAAGTGGTGATGGTGGTGAATAAAACAATGATAATCTGAAAAAGATTGGCAGCACAGATATCACAGTGAAGGTTTCGTTGCAGCACATATTTGTACTGAAAACCAGTCTTCATACATTTAGATGTTCTTATAAAAAGCTCACTATTACTTGAACTAGCCAGACAATATTCTACCACTCGAGTTGTTTATGCTAATCTTCATGAATGATCATCATTCATACTCACATGCAACAGTATAGATGATAGTGTGGGTTTAAACAGTAAATTGAGCGGTCAAGTTTGCGTGTTCAGAGTACTTGGTAACAATAATATAAATGAACTTAAGAGACTTTTACAACTAACTTTGAATTCTTAGTTTGGTTTTGAAGTGCTTGCTGGATAGCTGACTGAAGGTAGGAAGAAACTAAGAGTAGAATTCAAGGTGAACAGATTTGGGGAGGGTGCAGGGGGGCATGTGGAGTGGGGAGGAAAGTCCTGTTGCGCTAGCAGGACTTATTGGCTGGCTTCTGCTAGGGCAACAGCTTGGTTGAATCTGTCCCAGAAAGCGGCCTCAGTAGGTCAAAATCCAAATTAGGCCCTAGTAACATGGAAGGGCCATGTTGATATCAATAAGCAAGGTACAAAAGATGTTACTTTAAAATGAAAGTTGATACAGAGAGTCAAGCTCTCTTAGACCTCTGCCCGCAAATGGTTTATAGAACAGCTTGTTTCCATAGGCTTAGATGCTGCAGAGCTGGATGACTAGAGAATAGATGGTCATAAATCAGAGATTAATAAAGCTGAGTATTCTGAGTGCTTGGAATGTGTTTGCATTAGAACTTTGATTTTAGTCAAGACTTGGGAATGCTTATGTAGAATCCATTATAAATGGAGGCTGAAAGCTTAATAAACTTGCTGGAAGATTTAGCATGAGGGATTGTTTCCTATAGTGCATCTGAAATAGTGAACAGATGCAAATAGCTTTGAAGTAGAAGTGAGTGATTCATAACCTGATACAGAAATAATAATAATAATAATAATAATTATTATTATTATTATTATTATTATTATTATTTATACCCCGTCCATCTGGCTGGGGTTCCCCAGCCACTCTGGGTGGCTCCAAACAGAATATATAAAAAGCAACAGAACATCAAACATTAAAAACTTCCCTAAACAGGGCTGCAAGGAAGTATTGTATGGATCCTGAATAAAAGTAAAACATGAGTCAAACTAGAGTTGGTGTTAGATAATGAATGAAAAGTGTATGAAAATATATTGTCAACAGCTAGTCTGACCTAGACACTGGAGGCATTTTTTCCAAGGAAGTGGCTTGGGACCTCATGGAATGCCTTGAAGAATCTGTTAAGCAGTCTAACTCATCAGGTCATGCAGACACCTTTCTTTGAGTTTGGACAGCTCCCTGCACCACATCATGGATCGAGCTTCTCCCTCTTCCCCTGTAGCCCCCAGAGGCTAAGACAGAGGCAGACCTGGTGTAAGACAGATAATGGAAGAGAAATGCTTGCCTGGCTTCAAGGAAAGCAGAGGTCTACTGAGCAGGAGGGGCTTCCCCAAGTGCATCTGGTAAGTAGGAAGGGGGTGAGTTGGCTGTTCAACAGCTCACAATAGTGTTCTCTGGACAGCTTTCCTTCCAGTTCAGTCTGTCTCACTCTTGTTTACCTTGTCTTGACTCCTGATTGACTATAGATCTGATCATGCCTGGAACTCTCTTAGCTCTGGGATTACCATTTTAATAGGCCCACTGCTCCATAACGTTTTGTACATGCATGTGCTCATGTGTAATCTTCCCAGCAGTAGAAAACAAGCACAGTAGGGAGTATGTTGGACTAAATGTTTTTTCCTGGTGATGTTGGGTGGTGTGTTTTTGGTTTTAGATAGGTTGCCACATTACTTTATTAGCAGGGATGGGGAAGCTTTTTGGCTCAGCAGGTCAGATTCTTAACTGTCCCTACCCCTGCAGACAAACCTTTTGGACACTTGTGAATCATCTGACATCATTATGATTTTCGATGATTGATAGGTGCATTGCCTTGCCCACCTGTCAAAGTCTCCTTTTCGGTGTCTCCAAAGTGCCCGACAGCCAGCTTGGTTGCTGGATGCTCATTTTTGTATTTGATATAAGAAGGAAGCCCCAGTTTCCCTATCTGGTAGTAGTATCTTGCCCAGCCCTATACTTGAGATCTCTGTGGTCTTTCCCCCTACTAGCCACAATCCAAGGTTGAAAGAGATGCGCTGACAAGTTAAGTTTCAAATGAACACATTCCATATAAGAGTAATGCATTAAATTCAAAATAAATACAGTAATTATGAAGACTGCTCAGGCTAAGGAGTTCTTTGGGTCTGCTTTTATTTTCTGGACTCAAATAGAAAATACCTTACTCTCTGCAACTAGAACATTAGCTTAAGCCTACTTATTATTTTACAAGAGAAGTTACATAAAATAATGTAATTTTATCAAAATAACTGGATGATTGGGATGTATCCAATGGTATCTTTAGAGCAGACCTATTCAACATTGCAATTTTCAATTTTTCCATCTGTTGCAAGCATTGGAGCTTGCCAGATAGAATGATCTCACCTCTCCTCTCCCTGCACACTGTTCTGGGGATTCTCCCGACCTGCTCAGGCAGCTTTGGGAGGAGGAGGGCAAGAATAGGGGGAAACCCATTGTGCAAGTTGAAATCCTTGTTTAGGGCTTCTAACAGGACTGCTTAGGTGAATCCCACCCATTGAAATTAATGAATGTGACTAACTTGGGTTTATTAATTTTGGTAGGTCTACACTGAGTCGAACTTAGTTTGATACAAGCCATTCACGCTATCTTGCTGCTTTCCAAAGAGACTGAAGGCACTAGTTCTGCAAAAAGAAAAACTCAACTATCTGAAAATTTAAGAACTGTTGGCATTTAGCTAAGAAGAACAAAAACTTCCAGGTCAATGCTTCCCAAACAGGGGAACTTACAATGTTTGAAATTGCTGTCTCTTTTTTGGACATGAAATGGTCCTTCAAAAGGAAATACTTGCTTAAAGTAAGGGCTATTTGTTTTAGAACTCTTAAGGCAGAGTCTATTTGATATAATGTAAATCCTAGAGTACATTGTGACTTTTGATTTAAAATGTGGCATGACAGTTGAAGTATCAAATATAGTCCTGTCAAAGCTAGTTTCTGTATCAAGATGATTCCCTACAGAGAGCTTTCATATAGCCGTAAGGGTGAGCTATTGAAGGCATAATAAAAAAGCTTAACTAATGCATTGACAAAACTAACCTGTAAATATTTGACTAGACTGCAAAGATGAAACAAGGGTAGGTATTGCTTACAAGTTCATTGTGTAGCAGATATTCTCAGCTTTCAGAATTTCCACACCCACTTATCTCCCAACTTGGTTTTTGAGAGGTCTCATAGCTCCAAAGGGGAAACTGATAGCACCACCACCATAACCATCAACTGCCATTTCCTTTCACAACAAAGTACACTCATTATCAGACACTTAATATGCCCTGACCTCATTCCTCCCATCTGTCCCCCCCCCCCAGCATGGCTTTATGGCAGTTCCCACAGTTCCTAGTGTGTTTCCCCCTCCCACTCACAATAGTTTCAGAACTACCATGGTTTCCTCAGTGGTTTTCAAGTTTATCATTGTTAACAAAGATGTCTGCCTTCATGGTAATTTTGGTAATTACTTTCTTCTTAATGGTCTGCTTCCAGATGTTGAAACCTGGTCTGTGCCTTCTAGAAACACATTACTGTAACTCCAGACAGGTGTGATATATGCAGAGCCATTCTTGAAGTTAAACAGACTACCTTGCTCAGAGCGGTAATCTTTGACTAGTGAAATCCAGCATAATAAGGACATATTTTATTCACTAGTTCAACTTCATTTCAGTAACTGATCTAAGTAGTCAGTTCAGTTGCCTTCTCTTCTTCACCATGCATAAGCACATAGATGGAGGGGTGATAGCCTTCTGTGTAATTTTATTAAATGTTGTCTGTGTTCTATATGGTTTGCTACCTGGCCTGAAGTCTTCTTGTTAGGGTAACAAAGTATCTAACAAAAATGCAAGACAGAGGATTGAGAATTCTAGTCTGTTAGCTTTAGAACAAGTATAACTGTTTAAGATGTGAATACTGCTCAATTTTGTATAGTAAGGCAATTGTGTGTTTTGGAATCATTTGAGATACAGACTGCCCAAGTCATTATAATTCCTTTTGTGTAATGCTTGATAAAATTGAAGTTAATATTAATTTCTACTTGGACATCCAGTTTTGTGAATAATAATAATAAATTTATTACCGGTACTTATACCCCGTGCATCTGGCCAGGCATCCCCAGCCACTCTGGGCAGCTTCCAAAAGGATATTAAAAGCACAATAAAAGGTCAAACATTAAAAACTTCCCTAAACAGGGCTGCCTTCAGATGTTGTCTAAAAGTCAGATAGTTGTTTATTTCCTTGACATCTGATGGGATGTCCATGAGTGGAATGGACTTCACTTAGGGAATGGGACTTTCCCTTCCTCACCTTTGCACTTCCTGTGTACTCCCACAATCTGCTGTAGAAGGCTGGTGGTCCTTGTTGCTTGAGCAAAAGTATGCTCTTTTGACAATTTTCATGTGACTTTGAAAATCCAGTTACTATAAATGTATTGATATATTTTTAGTTCATTACACTGAACAGTTTCGTTGTGCATCCTCTTTGTTTTTATGTTATCAGTTAAGAATGTAACACATATATGAAAATCTCAACATTCATAGTACTTTATCTTTAAAAAGCTCTCTAGTGAGTAGGCTGAGCAAGCTCTATAGGTCAATGACAATAATCAAATCTCTAGCAGAAATCCAAAGCTACCCCTTTAAATCTATCTAGTATCAATTTAGTTCTCTTGAGTCCCGACTCCCATGAAAAGGCTGGGAGACCAGATGTAGCTTATGGTGTGCTCTGTAGGTCACCTCATTTGGGCTGTGATGGAACAAATGAGTTCTACTCTTGAGAATAATTGCTAGAATTGTTTTTCTGGGGAAGTTAATTATAAATTATAAATACAAATGTTGTTGTGTACATCTTATGTTATTCTAAAGAACTGAAATGCTAGTTTTACAATAAGTGAATTGGATGCAGATAACCAGGTGAGGTTTAACTGAAATAGGAAAGTAAGTTTCTCAAATAGAATCTTTAGTATGTTGACAGATAATCACCTATACATCTTTTATGTTTATTTAGTTCTGGTTTCTCTGGAAAGCTTTTTTACTGATAGTAAAGCCTAGTGTTGTTCTTCAGAAATGGGTTCTTATTTCTCTCATCTGCCTGTTGAGGATGACAGTAGGAATGTACAAATTGTTAAGAACAGGAGGTTGTGTTGGTAATACACCTTGACCCAGAGGGCCATGGTTAAATTTAATTTTATTGCATGGAATTGGCATCACTTGTATTGTAAACGAGTATTCTGTGATGAGTGCTATGGAATCATTAGCCATAAATGTGAAAACTTAACATCAGACTCTTAAAATTAGTGAAACATAATGAATTATGAAAATGAGTAAATTTGATCTTCCAAATGATTACTTGAGTTTTGTGAACACACTCTAATTTCTTTCTGTAACGTGACTAGAAATTGTTTTTAATAGAAGCAAAGAGCCTCAAAAATTAATCTGCAACTAACACAGTGTGAGTGACTTCTAGCCTTTCTTTATAGGATGGTGATGATGATTCAATTTATTGTCTCCTTTTCATCAGCAGGTCCCAGAGCAGGTTACAACAATTTAAAGTTAAATAATAAAAACAGTTAAAACAAATTGCAGTCACATGAATAGGGTGGATCCTGAGAAAACCTATCTCAGATGTCAAAAGCTAGGGTAGAGGGGTGCCTCTTCAGCATAGCCACTTGCATAGATGTGTTCATTGCCTTAAGTTAAACTATTTGTTGTCTGTCATGACTGCGACTGAGGGGATGTTAGAGGAATGATCAACAGCAACATCCAAAGTATGTTTCTCCATTGAGCTTGCTCCCTAATAAGAGTGCTTGGGGTTGTATCCCAGTTCACTAGAGGTACCTAAATGCTGAAGGGAATTTATGTATTAAGGTATTTTAACAGAAGGGAAAAAGAAGGGGAATGAGAAGCATGTGGAAGACAGCTAAAATCTTACTAACACTCACAATTAACAGACACTACTTAGGAGACAGGTTTGTTTCACAGTAACACTTCTCACAGTAAGGTAGCTTATCAATGCGGACTTGGAAAGTGTAGGTTGACATTTTGAGTTGACTTTAATGACAATTCTTTACAGATTTTACAGACAGATCGTCTTTTCAAATGGATTGTGGAGAAAACCCCATCTTAATAAGATTGTGCAAGGCTTGTTTGTATTGATTAGGAAAGAACTTGCAGTTCTTTGACAGAAGGGAGTGCTGCTGAATAGTAACTAGAATGAATGTGTTTGTTATGAGTCAGTAGCTAAAGCTTTGAAATTTCATGGCTGGCTGATTCTTTTGCAAGTTGATGCCTTTTATAGGAGAGTGCCTAAGAATAATATAGCCTATCTTCTGCTTTATCTCTGTTTTCCATGCAGTCAGAGAGAAACTTACACCTGAACTCCTAACCAACTATATTTTTGTTTTGTTGCCATTTGTGTGGTCAATTATCTACAGCCCAAAGTGCTTGCAATCTGCAAACTCTTGAAATGATAAATAACAATGAATGAATGATGAATCACCAATGAAGGAAAATACTACTGCTCATGATATCAGTATTTACAAAGTCCATTTAATCTAGATGATTCTGAGAAAAGTGAGGGCATAAAACTGGACAGAGTGCTCTAGACATAGGTCAGTAAGAAATGTGGAAAGGGTTTATCACTGCTAAGAAGCAGCTGTGATTGTGGCTTCTTTATGCTATGACATATGGTACACTGTATACCCTAAGGCAAAATAGGTGTACAGATGCAGCTTAGAATGCCTCAGCTAATTCTATCTAGTTCAAATGCTATCTAGTTCAAAAACATAATTCCAGAAAGTAATATGTTGGCAAGTAGATAATTTATGTACTTTTTGTTGTTGAATAACTGATATAGTTTAAGGACAGTGAAACATTATTGCAGACTTAAATGGCTTTAATGACGACTCTGCTAAGAGTGTTTTTGCTTTTTAGAAAAAAATATATTCAAAAACTTGGAATTTTGTAGATTTTCATTGGTGGTGGTGGCAGTAGCAGCACTAGAGGGAGTGATGGAAAGACATGTACAAAATCATTTTGAAAGCTATGGGGAGGTTGTAATGCATCACAGTAATTTGTACTTCAACAGTAGGAGCTGGGAGAGACTTAGGGAGAAAATGCAGTTGTTAAAAACAGTTGAAACATTGTAATAAATAGATGGCAGGAAACAGAAAACCATCGCAGTTACTGTGCAGTTGACTGGGAGCAAAATGACCCAAGACAGAGGCTGTTGTCAGTTGATGATTTTCCAGG
This sequence comes from Lacerta agilis, assembly GCF_009819535.1. NCBI lineage: Eukaryota > Metazoa > Chordata > Lepidosauria > Squamata > Lacertidae > Lacerta > Lacerta agilis. Next base: position 27,355,408 of record NC_046318.1, read on the forward strand.
TAGTCAAATCCACTGAGGTAATAGCATTAGATCCTGTCATCTTCAGAGTTGCAAGTGTACCATTATGCTTGTTCCAAAGACTTTGCTTAATGTATGAACATAGGAACTGTTAGTTCAAGGAAAAAATAAGAATAAAAGGATAATTGCCTAGGTGCCAGTTTGGGGCAAATACCCTTTGGTGACAGAACCCCAGCAGAGATTTAAAGTCACAGAATATGCAGCAAAGTACAGCGTAGAAATATAGGGTGGTTGGACCTTTAAACTATGCCCCTCTAAGTGAGTTCCAAAATGTCCCCTTAAAATGTTGCTTTCCAAAGTTTCCCTCTGCCCCAGCATAGAAAAATACCACGTTTGGGAAGATAATAATGGTTTACTTACAAACTCTCCAAAGCTCCGATTCATGTGCTTTTCAATCCAGCATTCAAAAAAGTTTCACAGGCAATAAAACTTAGTTTAGTTCCAAAGTGGTCAAAGTTCTTAAATTATTGGTTATAGGAACTCAGGAGCAGATTGTGAGAGCCATGCGGTTGAGCTTGAGCAACCACCTCAAACCTCTTCACACGCTGAACCTCCCAAGTAGATTGGAGAAGGACAATAATAGGCTTGATTACCTGTTTTCTCCTAAGGTGGTAAGGGAATTTACTTAGCTAAACTTGATAGGACAGTTTACTGATATTTAACCCTTTATGCATTAATTAGACTTAAGCATGTTCATTATATAGGGCTGGTTATCTCACATGAAACAGTATGACATTTAACATCATACAGTGTTTCTTCAAAACATTTATGAAGAAGCCCCCCACCCCCCATTTCAGGGCCAGTTGGGGACCTCAGCAACAGTTTGACTCCAATCCTATTAACCAGTGGCCAAGTTCAGTTCATAGCTATTCCTGTGCAGAATTATAACCAACTGGGAAAAAATCAAGTGGGAGATGTCCTGTGAGTAATTCTGACTGAAGTTGTTCCCTTGTGTTCTGCCCATTCACTCTAACTGACACCATAACACCTGTCAGAGTGTTTTGATGCAGAAGGCTAGAAGATTGGGGCCCATCTATATTTACCACAGAGCCTTTAGTTGTATTCTTTTTTTTTTTAGATTCAATTTCAGTTCAATAAAATAGAAGATATATTTTAATGTGGGGGAAGGAAGTCTCAAATTCTAGGAACTGCAGATTTCCCTAGTATTACACAATACCTTTTGTCATTTGGATGAACAATACAAAATATCCGTGAGGTCATTGGGAGCAGAGAGCAGCTGCTGAAACATACATTTGTAGACCAGCTGCGTCTTAATGTAGACTTTAAAGTTAGGTGATTTTTTTTGTCCCCATCCTGCAAAAACAAAGACAGAATTCATGGAAATGTCTCAAATTTTAAATATAGCACTGGATTATTAATCTACCAGTATATCTAAAGTACATATGAGCTTTGATACTTTAAAGTTAAATGTATTGAATTTAATATCTTTCCCTACATGCTTTTTTGGATCTCTGTACTTTCTACATTTTTTTAGTGTCTTTAGTTCTTGACTGCTTTGTTTCCGCTTGACTCTATAGTAATATTTCCGGTAGTGCATTTGGAATGATGGGCTTCCTCCAGCTGCTTTTACAAAGCAAAGTATCTAGATGTGCTCACTGGTGGTATTGATTCTTGTGGTCTGCAGCAACTTAAAACAATTCGATGCTACTAGTATAGGTAAGTAAATAGGTGTGTAGGGAACTACCTAAAAGTAGTATGCTTACTACAAGGAGAACTTCTTTGCAATTGCATTGTTTTTGTTTCTTATCTTGAACAGTAATGTTACTGAGGGTAAGTTTTACAGATGTGTTGTGAGTCGTGACTGCTTTCAGGTGGAAATAGTGCTTGCTATTTTGTTATAATTAGTTTCATGGGAAAAGCTGTGTTGTGTTGAAAAGCAATTTTGAGTTTGAACTTTGTGTTTTGTGTGTTGTGTTCAAGAAATAGGATGGCTATAAATATTAGTGTTTTTGGTTGGGTATGGTTCAGTGCTATCATGTTGTAATTATTTTGGATGATTCCCTCTTCAGATTGTATAATTCTAATGCAAACAATGTTTGGAGTTTGAAGCAGGTAAATTTCATCTGCCTCCTGACTCAAACTGATGTAGCCCATTGATGCTACATAGAAGTACAATTAGTAAGGTTTACAGTTTGTGTGCAAGGAATTTTCCTATATATTAAGTTGGAGGACATGGGCATAGCCAGGATTTTTGTTAGGGGAGCATAACTTACATTATTGGTCAGTTAGTTAAGTATTTCTTTTGTTTTACTTGATCTGGGGGTGCAGCTGCCCCTCTGCCTGCCCTTGGCCACACCCGACCTTCCATTGTCCCCAGATAAGCTTAATAAAGGTTATAGTGACATGTTGAGAAAAGTCACACAGGGAAGTTGTGATTAGATGGAATTGCTTGCTTGGCGAATGGGAATGAACAACTATTTTCATGTCAGAGAGAGTCAAATTTGTTAAGGAGGAAAGCTTTCTTTAAATAAACATGGAAGAGGAAATTGAGTGTGATTGTCTGCTGAGTAAGATTGCCAGATTGCAGCCTAGCAGCACTGACCTTAGGGACATTAATTGTACCTGATTGCTGGTTGAGAGAAGAGGGTTTGCTTCAAAAGAGACAACTATCTAACATAATGTCTAGGCAGTGCTGGAACAGAGTATCTGTTGGTCTTGTTCTTATTATCTTTCTAATGATTGATGGCTTTCTCCATGAAAAGGCACGAGAATGAAACCACTGAGAGAACTTTACATTAAGGGGTGGCATAGAGATGTCATAAACAAATGTAACATTAGCACTTGGTAATGAAGTGAGATTGAAGTTGAATGCTCTTTCATAATGTTTTACAGTTGGCATTATACTGCCAGATATGAACACGTCTTGGAGAATTGTTCATACCTGCACCAATATTTTGACAGCATACTTGCATTTATTACTTGTACAGCTTCAGCTAAATAATTCATAAAATATGTTAAAGAAATGTGAGCAGTTGAGTAACTTGTCTTTATCATTCACCACCAAACAAGCAAGCAGTTCATTGTGCTTTGGGCAAAAGGCCTTAATGACATTCTTACACATTAGTCTTTTTAAATGTGTATAGCTGCCCTGTGCTGTTTCAAGTTGCTGTACCACCAATACCTGCTCACTTAATCAGTATATTTTTGCTTCATTGCAGCTTGGCACAGAACAGTTCAGTTTTGTATGAAAATGATTCTCTGAATCAGCAGGAGTTCAGCCCAACTGCTAATGTGCACTTCTAGAGCAGAACAAACAGCCCAGTCATGGGGCTTGGTGGAAGGAGTATGATTTAAATATGTATGCTGCATATCTTATTTTTCTATGCTTAAAATGTTTGAACAGTCAATTTTAGATGGGCAGTGCAAATCGTTATGCATCAAAGAAACCTGCTAGGTGTTAAAACATTTACCAAGGCTGTAACTGTGGTTGTGAGATGGCAGCTGTTTCATGTGATGCTCAATATGTTCAAGTTGTCTCTTCTTAGTACACAACAAGTTTGTTCTAACACACAGCTTGCTCAGCCTACTCACTATTGAGCTTGTAGTATGAGCCCATTTCTCAGTCACCTGAACTATTGAATTAGGCAATTACATAGGGTAAAGGTAAAGGGACCCCTGACCATTAGGTCCAGTTGCGGATGACTCTGGGGTTGCAGCGCTCATCTTGCTTTATTGGCCAAGGGAGCCAGCGTACAGCTTCTGGGTCATGTGGTCAGCATGACTAAGCTGCTTCGGCAAACCAGAGCAGCGCACGGAAACGCTGTTTACCTTCCCACCGGAGCAGTACCTATTTATCTACTTGCACTTTGACGTGCTTTTCAACTGCTAGGTTGGCAGGAGCTGGGACCGAGCAACGGGAGCTCACCCCGTCGCGGGGATTCGAACCACCGACCTTCTGATCAGCAAGCCCTAGGCTCTCTGGTTTAACCCACAGCGCCACCCACGTCCATAAGTGAGAGTAATTGTGGAGTTTTGTTTTCTCTATTTGCTTGTTTAAAAGTGTTTATAAAGTGCTTATAATTTTGAAAACCTAATATACAAATATTGTTAAAAGAAAAATACAACATAAAACTAATAAAACTGTAGTATAAAAGCATATTAAAAACACCACCTTCAGGAATTCAGACAAACAAAACAGCCCATTCTTACTGTTCAGGGAAAGATTAATCAATGCGGAATCAAGTTCCTGGCTGGTTCTTAATGCACATACTTGCATGGATCTTTTCTGCCTGATCAGTACCCTGCTATTGCAAACACATTCCTATTTATAGTAGGATCAAACCACGGGACAGTGACAAGTCCACTCTCTGTGTGTAAAGGAAATTCTATAGAAGAAAGTGACACACAAGTCAATAATATATTCTTTATCATATATTGATCATCAATATTCTGAAAAGTATATATAAAGTCTTATACAAAAGCCACAAGGACTTTTAACCTGACAAGTCTGAAAACAGTCTTACAGATGTTAAACACAGTCTTTAGATTTCCTTTATACTGGAATAACCCTGATAGCAGATGAAACGTAGCTTTCTAGTTTTAGGCTCACCTTTACATCTTGGAGACTTGGGGATATGAACAAAAGCCCAACTCCCCCACACATGTAAACCTGCACTATCTGGTTCCTTCCCAAAAAGCATTCTGTAGGGAATAGCACCCGTGGCAGTAGTAAAAGTATGATTCACTAAAAAATTTGCAGACAGAAGAGCTTTTCCCCAGACCTTTGCATCCTTTTGCAATCCGGCATCAGTTAACAAGCTGTCCTTTACAATTTGTATGATACCCACGCGTCTCTCGACAATTCCATTTTGCCAAGGACTATTTGGACATGTAAGACGATGCGTTATTCCATGGTGTTTAAGCCATGCCTGGAAATGATTACTTAAATATTCGCCTCCTCAGTCACTTTGGAATTGAATAACTGGCCTTTGAAAACGTTTTTCTGCCCAAACCTTCCAGGACTTAAAAACATCAGCACATTCTGATTTGTTTCTTAACAAATATAGCTATGAATATCTTGTTTTATCATCCTCAATAATTAGACCATATCTAGATCCTCCCTCACTCTCTGAAAAAGGACCAATTAAATCAGAATGAACAAGTTGCAGAACATGTGTAGAAATTCTATCACGTCTACCTGGTATTGGTTGCAACTTTGATTTTGCTTGCTTGCAAGTAGCACAATCAAGATATGTGCTGCACTGGTTAACTTTTAAAGCTTTACATATTTTTTGCATGTTCACCAGATATTTGAAACTTGAACGCCCCATTTTTCTGTGCAAAGCATGGATGCAGTTTTTATGTGGGCAATTAGAGTTTTGCTGACATAGCTCAGTTATCAACACATCATTTTTTCCAGCTTTAGCTATATTAGTGACCCCTTCACTGGGTGGAGAATGCTGTAAATAGTACAAGCCATCCACCATTTTTGTAGAAATAATTACCTTGCCCTGCTTCTTAATAAAACACTCATCACCCTCAAAAATAAATTCAAAACCAACCTTTGTAAGACATGAAATTGACAAAAAAGAAAATTCTAGTTTTTCAACAAACAATATATCCCTCAATTCTGTATCTAGACATGGTAGATATACCGTACCTATACCTGAAATTGAACAATGCCGCCCATCAGCAAGACAAATGCTGTCTTTGCCCTTTGGTAATTTGCTGAGTGTTGTAAAACAGTCAGGGCTGTTCATTATGATTCTGGCAGAACCAGAGTCCAAAATGTAGCTGTGTGGGAAAATGTTCTTTTTTCTTGCGGCAGCCAAGACGAAATGCGTCCGCTTTTCTGTCTCATGTGAACCACTCGCTCTTGCTGGGATTTTCACATGACAATCTTTCTTCATGTGCCCAAACTTGTGACACCGAAACATTTTTTCACTAACATGGCATGATCCGTGGAGCGCTCTTTGATCCCATCTCCTCCTGAGAATCTGGGTCTCTGGCTGGCAGTGCGACTGGAACTCTCCCAGTCGGCCTTCTCACTCAGCTTTTCCACGCGCTTTTCAGCTTCCTCCTGTAGACGGGTTGTTACATACGCAATCGATAAATCTTCTTGCCTCATGCTTTGAAGAGAAGCTATCACAATATTAAAACTTGGTGGAAGACTGGATAGCAGGATAGAGACTTGATCCAGGTCTGGAATTTTTTTTACCTCTCCTTTGCAAGTGGACGAATAACATGCACAAAGTCTGGAGGTGTGTGGTTAAACATCCACCTTCAGGTAGCACAGTTATGTACAGCTCCTAGTTAGTCCAATTATTGAACCAGCGCTGTCAGACAGGTGTATCTGACGTAGACGATCTCAATATTGTTTGGCAGAGTCTAAATCTGCAATGTGCAGAACCTGTGGTTCCTCTAGAGCCAACAAAAATTGCGCTCTGGCTCTATCATCTTCATCACGTTCTCTCTCAGAAGGTTGTGGATTCAAACCATCTTTTACACAGTGCCAAAGTTTATCGCGTTTTAAAACTAATTCAAGCTTGAGAGCCCAAGTCAAGTAGTTCTTAACATTCAGACGTTCCATCTGGGCAGTGTTGCCAAGATTAATAAACTGCGCAGTTTGCTGAACTGACATGGCTTCTGCTCCTTGCTGCACTGGGTCTGCTTCTTCAGTACGCGGCCTCACCACAGGACTTTCAGTCCCCTCGGGGTCCTCACCAACAGCACCCTGATTCTCCAGCTTTAGCAATTCGCCATCCATAAAACTCGGGGCACCATAACCTGATGCGCAGCGGGAATTATTTAAGCAGAGTTTTCATTGAAACAATTTTTTTTTAAATTAAGCTTAAAATAAACTACTTCTTAAAAATAGATCACATATAGAATACAGGCTCTTTATACTGGCACACACTCTGAGAGAAACTAGTCACCACAGTCAAGCTAAGTAACTCACACAGCACTGAACGACATCTACAGACTAGAATGGCAGTTATGGCAGTTAGACTCCAACAGCTATTCCTGCTTTCATGCGTCTTCATCACATGACAGAAAGATCATGGTGCACTTAAAAAACCAGAACTGTTTCACCTCTGTACAGATGAAAAATGGGATTAACTACTGAAAAGCAATAATGCATTGCTACAGCGTGTCCTATTTTATTTTAAATATTCAGAGAATCAGGGGAAATTGGGTTGAGATGATCCTTTTGCTTGGCTGCTAATTATTGTATGGTTGCTTTCTAGCATCATGCTTTCTTGGTCTTCTCTTCTGCCAGACAACTAATGGCTGCAATTGTCCAGATTCTTAATTTTGTCTGTTTAACTGAAACTTGCACTCACCATTAAGAAACGGCTCAGTTAGATATCATTGGCAGAGAGATACAAACAGATATAAATATCTAATAATATACAATAGAGTGCTAAGTTGTAATGAAATTAAAAATAGATGTGAGCTTTCATTGGCAGTACTGAGAGAGCATATCCTTTTGGCTCTTCTTGCAGCTATGCAGTTCCTATCCAAGTTGGTCATTACATAAGAACTTTGTTATGTTAAGAACTGGTGCTAGGTTTGCTGCTTCCTCCCTCATCTTTCCCCATTTTTTGTGTTCTGTCTATTAGATTATATGCCTGAGTATGGGGACCTTTTTGATTTTTATTGTTCTGTAAGTAGCTCTGGGACCATTTTTGGCTGAAGAGCAGGGTAAAAATGCATTTGGTAAATTATATTATAATAATTTAAGTACTTTAAATTTAGAGTTCTTATATCAGATGATTTTCTCAATCATTTGAAAAAAAGACACAGTATGGAAAACAGTGGTAATATGAAAAAACAATTGAGTGATATTCAACATTACAGGAGTGGACTTCTGCTCATACAACAATATTTCTCCTCTCCATTCCCTCCCCTCCCACAGTTTACTCTGAAGAGTCTTCCAAGTCTTTGGAGCAGACTTTGGTGCATGGCGGGGTAGCTGCAGAGGGTAGGGTAGGAAGTTCTGTTACACCAGTGGTGGCAAAAGTTGGAATTCACCCAGAGGCTGCAGTCCTTTGCACACTTACTTGGAAATAAACCCCATGGAACTCAATGGGACTTGCTTCTGACTAGGCATATACAGGATTGCACTGTTAACTGTCTAAAATGTGTACAATTCTATTAAAAATGGAGTGTGAAATGGAATAAGCTGCAGACTTGAAGATTAGATAGGCACAAGATGTAGGAGATAATATCCAAGTGGGAACTTTTGGAATATTTGTGAACAGAATGGGATATTGATATAAAATGGCAACTAGATAGTATGTTACTTTAGTAACCATGAGTAAAACCAGTAACTGCATTTTTATGTGCTGGAAACATTTTTTTAAATGAGGCAATCTCTTGTATGTCATAGACATACCTCTGTGCAGAAGGATATTGGAAGAAAATTAATGGAGAAAATATTAGGCAATACCATTCAGCTTGACACTTTTCATTTTAACCTATAGAAAAGATTTAATACACAAAGAACATAGAGAACTGACTGGTTAGACTTGTTCATGCTATATATTGGAATGTACCTCCAGGGGCACCAGGATGGCAGCATGATTCACATTCAAAGAAGCTCTTAGAAAAAGGCTTCCCTCAAAAAATGCCCAAATGAGAAGAACAAACATTGGCAAAAGCAGACAATACAGGACGCTAGAAAAGAATTTGAGGAGCATGCTAAAGCCAACAACAACAAAATCTTTAAATACCGGTATATTAATAACAGGAGACAGTTGGACCCTTGGATGACAAAGGGGGTCAAAGCTGTGCTAAAGTAGGAAATTGCAGAGAAGCTGAACAAAGTATTTGCATCCCTGTGCCTGCAGTAACTTGTGAAGGAAGGTAGTCTGAAGAATTGAGGTAAAATATTGATGAAATATGACATTCTAGGCCTAATAGATAAAATAAAAACTGATAATTGAGTCTGGATGGCATTGTCCTGAGAGTTTTCAACTGTGAAATTGCTGATATTCTAATGGAAATATTTAACTTCTCCCCAATATAAACCTCCATACTGGAAGACTGGAAAGTGACCAGTGTTAACACCAATTTTTTAAAAGGGTTCATCAGGGGATCCTGGAAATTGCAGGCTAATTAGCTGAAAGCCTGTCCTTGGAAAATGGGTGGAAAGTAGTTATCTTCCCCAGTGCCATTTGATAATGTTAGTCAATGAACAGTTAATCGGTGCTATTCAAAGGAGTCTCAGTGAGGCAGTATATGCCATCCAAGACTACATATATTTCTGGCTGTGTTGCAGTTCTAAATAATCTTATTTTATGATGCAGGCTTATATGTGGGGAAGGAAGAAGTTGCCTCAGCAACTTGAAATGTAGACAGATACAGGACTCTGGACAGACTATAACATGAATAAGTTGAATGAGTGTGCCACAGAGAATTAGCTAAGAAAAAGCTGACTCTGACTGGCACATTAAAACAAAAAAACAGACCCCAGAAAATTTCCTCAGAGTTCCTTGACACCAAGACAAGGCAAAGGTGTATCTGGTGACAAAACAGTGAGAGAAAATTGCAGTAATGAAGAATTTCATGTAACTGTTTGTCTTTGCTACTCATGTAGTTGTGAAATGTGGTGGTTGTGCATAGGCTGCTCAGTTAGTGAGCAGCAAGTTTTGTTGGTTGATTGGTGGTATTCGCAACTCATGATACTGTTTTAGTTGTGCAACTTTTATAATTATGTTATATGTATGTAAATGGCACAATATCATTTAAAATGTTTTTTAAATGGTAAAGTCTGGTAAATCCCACATACTGTTTGTGTAGGCTTTGTATATATTACATTTTAGGATACTGCTGACACTTTAGCAGTTGCTTTTTAAAAAATATTTTATTACAGATGAAACATTAAAACAAGCTGATATAAAACAATCAAAACATTCCAAAGATCACATTGGGGGGAATACACAAGTGAACTGTGCGTCCTCATTACACACTTCGGAAATAATGTATCTATAAATGCCATAGGCACCAATCTATAGAATCGATTACAACAACAGACTTGCAAAGTTGACAGCAACCTTCTTTATCAATTTAAACATAAAAGGCTAACTGGGAGTGGGGAGAGGCTTGGTAAAAGATTACATAAACTCCATTTGTTGCTTAGCTGCTATGTCTATTTTGGGGATAGAAGGAAATGGATGTTGCCATTAAAATTCAAAACTGCCAGGCAATATTAGGGGCAAATAGATTTCTATATTTAGTAATAGCTCCTGGCCTTTTATTATTACAATAGAATTGCCTTTCTGCATCATAGCAGAACTAACATTTGCTCATTACATGGGACAAGCTCTGTTGTTTTTGGTCTACGTAAAATAATACAGACACTACTGGCTTATATAACACAATGGCAAAGAAGAGTGTGTTTACTTCTCAGTTTTACTCTTTCTACAAAATGGCTTGTCCCTAATTTCTGAAGTCCTTAACTCATTTGTGCGTGTTTGTGTTCTTAAGAAGCTCCTCACCAAGCAAGTGCTCTTCAATATTTCTTTTTAATGGAAAAAAATACTAGTTTTAAATGCCTAAGGAAATAACTTTAAAGATGAGTTCTGTCAACTGGGTTTTTTTCTTTCAGAGTTTACTTCCTTGGAAAGCAGGATGCATAAAACATAAATGCTTCTGAAAACATTGAAATGAGAATCTTTCAGGCTTAATGCATATTTCTCTACTGCAGCTGAGCTTGATGCAGAGCATGCACAGAAGGTGTTGGCTATGGAGCATACCCAGCAAATGAAGCTAAAGGAGCGGCAAAAGTTCTTTGAAGAAGCTTTTCAGCAGGACATGGAACAGTATCTCTCCACAGGCTATCTGCAAATAACTGAAAGACGAGGCAAGTACTGAAAATGTTCTGTGTAATTTTTAAGCTACATCCCAAGAGGAAGCTCACACACCTGCCATGGCACTTCTAGCTATTTGAGCCAGATTTTGCAAGATTTTAGTTCCTTCAGTACATCTCTATCCTGTTCTTTCGTCTACAAGTTCATATTGGCTTGCTTGTTTGAGCATTCTCTTCTTCAACCAGTGAGCAGAATGAGACCCACTTAGCTTCTAAGAATGTAACAGCAGGCAAAGGACTGTCCTATATGCAGGACTAGCAGGGCAGCGATTGAGGTGCTGCAGCTGGAAATAGCATGGCACCAGTGGGTGGGATGAGGGCTGATAAATTTTAATATTGCAGTTGCTTGCTCCACATGAACAAGTACCGTAAGTGACTGATTGCAGATTTGCTGTAGCTATTTTCCTCCATAATGATGGATTGTATGGAAGAAAACACAGCCGAATCTGAAGGCCTGTGGTATAGCAACTGCATAGATGTATGAAAGCTGTAGGTTCTGAAGTAAGTTTAATGGTTTAGGACTTTTCCAGCTGGATTCTGTTGATCTTCCACAGTTCGAGTGCCCTGGTTCCTGCACCTTCGTTGTCACAGTAGGATTTCCTTCACATGTACAAAGAACCTTTACAGTGCCTAAAACTTCTGGAGCTTCTATCACAACCTAGCACATTCTGTTAGTCTCAGGGTTAATTCTGAAGAAATTAAGCCACCTCTTAGTAGCAGTTTGAGATTGGGATGTTTGCGTCTTGTAATGGCAGTTATGATTAGTTTTACTTACCTGTCTCATAATGATAAAAATATATATTTTTTTAAAGTAAGTTGCATCATCCTGGGTTTGGGTATGAAGTCTGAAGTAGTTCTGTTACATGAATTTCAGAAAATAAAGCTGTAAATCCAGTGCAAGTATTTTTTTTTTAAAAAAGGTAAAAGGATGCATCTTCCAGTATGCTTAATTCATGCCATAGTTTTGTCCAGAAGTGATCATATATGGATTAGATTTTCAAGTTTACTTGTTTACCTTTTTCTTATGGCAGAGCCGATTGGAAGCATGTCTTCTATGGAAGTAAATGTGGACATGTTGGAACAAATGGACCTTGTGGATATGTCTGACCAAGAAGCCTTAGATGTCTTCCTTAATTCAGGAGGAGAGGACAGTACTATGTCATCTCCTATGATAGGTATAAAATGAACTCTTGCATTCTTGATCTGGTTGCACTGGCATAAAAAGAAATAGTACTTACTATAGATGTTTTCTAGCAGGGTGGATACATATTAAATTGAGGTGATTTAAATCACCAAGAAAAAAGATCTACCATAAATTGTTGATTTAAATCATATTTCCCATTTTGCAATTCTTGTGTTTTCTGAACAAATATACATATCACCAGCCAGGTTCACTAAGATGCAGGATTCAGCAAGAAGCCCACATTTTTCATTTCACAAAAAAATGGAGGCTTAATTTGAACTAGAGCCCTGGTTCAAGGATACTTTCGTAAAGCCAAGATTCTTATTGTGGCTACTTTCCTGACATCTTATGTCTTAGACTGAGGTTTATGTGCTCCATTTGTTCTGGATTATTAGTGGTGCACACAGCTTTTTATGCTTTAGTATGCAACTATTCCTCACTTTCTTTTTAACCCTGAGAAATTGAGTGCCATTTCTGGAGCACGTATTCGAATGCTTTCTTACTTTCTCTCAGCTATTTTGTGCACTTAGTTAGTCTCCCAATTGTTGTAATATAATGGGTCTGATAGTGTGCTACGCTTATTCATTTGTTAGAAAACCAAACTGACTTCTCTCGTTATTTTGAAGGATCAGACAGCAGTGCTGGTCAAAATGAAATCAGTCTTCAAGTTCCCACCCAGTCAGCATTGAGAGAGTTGTCCTCCTCAACTTCAGCCTGGACTGATTCTGCCAGCCAAGATGCCAGTGAAGGAGAGTCGCCTGTGATCCAGTCCGATGAGGAAGATGTGCAAGTAGACACTGCCCTTGTTGCTGTAAATATGGAAATGAAAGGCCCTTCTGATGTTAGTGATGAGAGTGATTCGCAAACAATTTGAGTTATCATGGTGCTCTAAAGGAATTAGGACCCTGGAATGAATGAGTGAGCAAAGAAGTGTTTGAGCTTGCTTTTGTTACTCCAATCTTATGAAATATTACCACATATAAAACTTGAGTTTGACAGTCATGAAAATACTGATTTTTATTAAAAAATTCTTGAAGCACACCATTAGCAATAAAGTGTTGGCTTTGGAACAGTAACCCTTGTATATAGAGGGTTATCCAAAGAACAAGTTGTTGTAAGGGTTCCTTTTAAAATCCTCCATAGGAACATAATACAGAAGCCATGTTTGTTGTCACAGTGTGCATGTCTTAATTGTTGTGGCTAAAGACTGGTAAATTATGTTGTTTAGACAGAAGACTTAATAGCCTCCAATTATGTGACCTTCCAGATGTAAGAAACAAATCTATATGCTTTCTTGCGATGTTTTACATACCTATAATAATGAGCAGAAAAAGACCAGCAACTACTTGAAGAAGTATGTGAACTTTGATTCCATGCTCCTGTCCTGTTGTTGCTTTGTCCTACATTTAGTGGGGTAAGCCTCATTTGTGATAAGGGATGCAGAAGCATGCTGCTTTGTTCACTTCACAATAGATGCCGAAAGACTGATGAAGTGCACTATCCTAACTTTAAGACTGTTGAAGCTTTCTACCTGTAGCACACAGCATCAGGCCAACATGCTTGTGTTATCCCTATGTAAGAGATTATGGGCATGTTCTAAATGAGCAACTATCCCCAAATAATTGACTACTTGAAGTAAGTCTCAGAAGCCCATTTCTCTTTGGGTTCGGTGGAATAAATGAAAGCTGGGAATATCTGCTATATGTGTTGCACCTTTCCTAACCAGAATGGTCCTGACTTTTGAAGTTTATCTATTTAATCTCTACTGCTCTTTCAGAAGAAAGACAAAGTGTCCAAAAAGTGTGGTTTTTTTTATTAAACCTTGTATTACAAACCTGAAAAGTAAACAAAACTGGCAATAAACATGGAAGTCTTTCCTTACAAGGAAAGACAGCAGAGCAGCGCTAATAAATTAAATGTCAAACTGTAAGCCATAGTCAGAAGTTTACTGTCAAAAAGGAAAAAAGTACACAGCAAGGCCATAAAAACCGGACAACCACATTGGAAAACACTCGACTCTGTATGTTATTGTTAAATATTCCAAAACAATTTGTCTTCTGCAACAACCGACAATATGTATTTTATAAGACTTTTCCTGACAGTCACCACTGGCAAGCTCAGTGCAATATGGGTAGCTCTACGGTCTTGAATTCAATTATGAAACAAAAGAGTTTGTGAAAACATTTTCCCTTTTTTATTCCACACATACTGTACACACAACTGGAAAAGGGCAACAACTACTCCATTATTATTTTTGTTGTTGTTCAGTGATGTAAGCAGCACTTATAAATGTTACAAGAAAAACCCTGTAAGCATCCAAATCCATCCGATGAAGAAAGTGAAACGTAAGGCTTTTCTTCATCTTGTCTCTTTGCCACCCTTTCCCACCCTCCCAAGAAAAGGCTCAAGTATTTAAAACAATTTACAGGCTTATGTACAAAAGGTATGATTTCTTTTTTGTTACAACATGAAGGAAAAAAATAGACAAGATGAGAGCAAATGCATTTTTCACATTCAAAAGAAATATGCAAATCTGCTAGTGGCTCTAAATGTGATCAAACAACAAAACAAAATTCAAAACAAAATTAATGCTGACTGTGAAAAGGTATGAAAACAGCAGTGGAATGGAAATGGAATGTTAAAGATTGCACGTCTATGACAAGAAGCACTTATGGCTTCAATCATTTTAAAAGGATGCTATTGAAGGGTTTTTGATAAAGTAGCCAACAGCACCAAAACATAACAGAATGGATTTCCTAATGAAATCAGGCACAGTTTTCGCTCACATGACTCCTCAAGGCAGGCAGTCTTTTTCTTCTCTTTCTCCTCCTCCTCGAACAGATGCATAGTGAAGTGCTGGTAACAGAGAACAATTTCTCCAAATCTCCCATTTTGCCTACAGTTAGAAAACTAAGTCCATCTTCAGCTGCCATAACCTCTCAAAGAAAAGTGTGTATTCTCCAATTTAAAAAGGTACAAAACTGATCCTGCCTGTTACAGAATACAAGCCAAAAGTATAGCAATTTCTTTCAAGTTTTGTCTCCTATCCCTTTTCTCTCTAGAAAAAAATCTGTTGACATGACTTGGAGAACAAATTATAAAACGCCAAACTTCAACCTATCAAAAAAAGAGTTTAAAAGCCTTTTCACAGTTACCCAAAAAGAAAAAAAGGCTTTGTAGCTTCAGACAGAGGGACAAATACAAATGAATTTCATCAGCCCCTTGCTGCTTTCAAAACTGAATGTACAGCAGTTTAAAAAATCCTGCTGTAATCTAACTACCCTAAGTAAAAAATAAAAATAAAATAAAATTCAACAGTTTAATGCTAAAACAAAATTAGTTCTCTAAAACCAGAAGAAAATCTTCTTTAGAGCTAGTGCAAAGACAGCTTGTATTCTACAGCAAGTACTCCAAACTATGATATAATAATTACAAAAAATATATATAAAATTGACAAAAATGAGAGTGTGTGTTGGCATCTTCATGATTAACCTGAAGCACTTTTGGATGAACTGGAGGATGAAAGTCTTGATGATGGCACGTCAACTGTTGCTCTCTTCCGAGGTCCTCTTTTTGGTGTAGGCTTGCTGATACAGTTCTCAATGGTGCCATTTTTGCCAGATACTTTCCCACATATTTGATTGACTAAACTGATAATTTGTTCCTATTTCAGGAGGAAAAGAAAAATGAGTTTAGATAGCAGAAGCCTTAACAGAATGTGGCAAATAAGCTTCAACAATGACCATGCACTAGATATAACACTCTCCCTTCTCTCACATTGTCCAGCACAACTATGAGGAATGGAACGATTCTGTTTAACTACCGTAACTTGTTTAATCAGTGCTTTATGAAGTTTGGCTTAAAAAAAAAAACCCCACACCCTGTTTAATCACAATTTGACATGCTGTCCAAACTAATCTAAATTAGAAATAAGGGAGAACACATGAACCCAAAGTTCATTCATATATGCTGAACCAGAGATTATTTGCATTCTGCTAATGACAAAAAGTCCTCACTTAAACCTTGTTGTGTCTATGGTTAACATTTAATTAGAATTTTCAAAAATGTAAACTTTTCCAACCTATGAGCTATTAGTTATTATACAAACCTCATCATAGCGATACATTAGTTTTAGTCCTCGGCAAGACTTCTGTTTTTCTACATGTCGCAGGGCACATTCGAGGCAGAAGACAACGTTTTCGTTTTCCTGTACAACCTGCAAACATTTTTTTAAAAGGTCAAGAGCATTAATAACACACAGATCAGTATTTCCTGAACAGCCTGATTCTATATGGAAGCTTAACCTGGAAGTCTCACACAACTGTGATCCCTGTTTGTTAAGCCTGTGGGTGAATTCACTTTTAAAATTCAAACATTGAAACTACTCATTATTACTGTTGGTGTGGCAAATGTAATAACCATGGTGAGACTGTTAATTGATATATGTCCAATCACTTTGATAGTGTTTATGGACACACCTATTTAGAATCAAATCCCAACGAGCAACAGAATTAGAAACTAAACTTTGCAATTCTTAAGCTCTTCCAAGCAAAACTTAGCCAAAGTTATCTTTTTCTTCAATAGAGGCTAAAGAATGATGTAAACATCAAGGCAACACACTTTATGTGGCAGATGCTACCATCTGGTGAGATGGGTATATGGCATGGTTCACTGACAGCAAATTTTCTCTCTGCCACTGCAGACCTTTTCAAAATGTACTGGTAGTTTGCAGTGGTGTGCAGAAAAATCACTCTACAGTGGTGCCTCGCTAGACGAAAATAATTCGTTCTGCGAGTGTCTTCGTATAGCGAATTTTTCGTCTAGCGGGGCACCACTGTATTTGTAAATGAGCAATTCTACATAAATGGCTTATCCCATGCTGACATTCAAAAGTGGCCTTTGTATATGCACTAGTGCTACTTTGGGCTTGAAATGGCAGAAAAGCTTTTATATTGTGTCAGGAAAATGCATTTTTAGTCATGGTTTTAATTTGTTAGTCCCATAAGCCAATTATTATTTTGGTACTAAATTCTAAAGAGAGCTTTATTCCTCTATTTTTTGCAACCTCGGTGGTCTGCAATGAGAAGTCTTACAGTTTATTACTAAAGTTCTTCTAGTAATAGGCTCCCTTTTACTGAACCGTTTGAACTACCTCCTTAACAAATCTTGAAAACCTGAAAACCCTCTTCACTTATTCTGAATATGCGAAGGGGCCTGTGGAATGTGTGGCTCTAGCTCCTCTTCCTCAATAACATGACTCTTGATTTGACTTGTGATTGACTGAATCAGAAGGAAGACACCTTCATTGTGCATAGGATTTCCCACACGGGGTGGAAGTGGCCTCCTTCAGACTCAGCATACTGCATGTTGCAATTGAATTATTGCTGGCATGCGTAATCTCATGAGGGAGCGGAGGTAAGCCCACAGGTTCCTGCAGGCCCCAAAGTGAGTATCTGAAGACAATTGAAGTGAGGCATACGTTCTTTAAAATGAAAAATCACCAGTTTCTGCTTAGAACTGGCATACTGTAGTACAATAGCAATTTTCAAATGGTGCTCCAGGTAATTCTAGAGTTCTTCCATGAGAAAATACCAGAGAAGAGCCCCTGCCCACCACTGTCAATCATACAGTGCAATGTGCAAACTGCTGGAGAATCTGGAATATTTTGTACATCAGTTGTTGTCCTCTTTGAACTGATGATATGAAGCACAGCTGGCCTCACTTGAACTGAATGGTACATCCTGGAACATATTCAGAAATTCTCTAGAGCATGTCACGTTTCCTTGGCAGGCATCAGAATAAGATTTGAAAACTATGAAATGACAATAAAAATTTCAAAACAAATCATCAAGCTTTTAGTCCTCCTGTTTTGTGTTTCAGTCCAATATTGCTTAAAAAGCACTAACACTAATGTTCCTTAACCTTCAACCATCCTGAGTCTCCTACACACCAGTGCTTCCCAAGAGATTTCAACCTATACTTCATTGAAATACATACACTGCTTTGGCCAAATGCATTTTGGCCTTTTAGCACTGGAGTAATTGAGATTGGGGGGGGGGGAGAGAAGAGATTGCATTTAAAGAACCTAGTGAGAACTCCCAGCTTCTAGGGATTTTCCATACCATAGATAGGTAACACAGGTGCTGGCAAATCTGACACCTCCTCTCAGACGTCTCTAGCTGCCACTTTCGAGGTTTTTTCTTCCCATCCACTCCCGAACTGCTGCTGCTATCATGGCTCCCATAGCGAGCTGACGAATGGAGGCCTGCCTCATACAGCTGCCGCCGCTGCCTCAACTCTGTCTCCCTGTGGACACGAGCAATAATTAGAAAACAGCAACCTCTCATAGGAATGCCATGAAGCAGCAGGCAACATTTCAACATAGGTCTTGAGATTTTAATAACAATTGCCATGCCAAGATGGGCTAAATCCCATCTAAGGTTTTGTCTGACCACTGTATATAAATTGGGAGTTTTCCAGACAGAGAATCTGAGAAAGAAAATCCTTGGGCCAGATCAAATTATTGGGCAAACATGGCTGCCAACTGATTTGCCAGGAGATATTACTACCTATGGAGACCAAGCACCATTTTAAGCAGCCCCACTCGCTGTAGAAAAAAAAAGAATTATTGAGTTGGAAGGGACTTGGGACGTCATCTTGTCTAACCCCCTGCTCAATGCAGGATCAACAATCCAGGATGCAACTCCAGAATCCCTGACAGATGGCTATCTAGCCTCTTCTTAAAAACTTCCAGTGAAGGAGAGCCCGTCACCTACCAACATAGTCTCGTCTCTTTGTTGAACAGCTCTTAACATTAGAAAGTTTCTTCCAATGTTTAGCCCAAATCTGTTGCACCACTGGTTCTAGTCCTGCCCTCTGATACAGCAGAGAACAAGCCTTCTTCATCTTTCATATGACAACCCTTCAGAAATTTGAAGACTGCTGCCAAGTCTCTCCTTAACAATCTTCTCTCCAGGCTAAACATGCCCAATAGCCAAGGAGGGAAAAGGAGGAGATAAAAGTGGGACAAAAACAGTGTCCTATGGTAGGCCCACCCTAACAGTTCATCAGTTGGCAAGACTTGACTTGCTACGACACTTAAAAGGGAACTGAGCAGACAGGAAGAGAGATGGAACATTGTGTACCAAAGCAGTGAGTAAATGAGAACTGAGCTCAGGAAAGGAAAAGGTGGTACCACATATCAACCAAAGGAAAAAAGAAAAAGAGTAGGCTGACATTTGCAGTTAAAAAGCATAGTTATTCTAGCAGCAAAGATCAGGCTTTAGAAGGAGAAATATCCTTTGGAAGATCTCCCTCTTAAGAGAAGCAACCTAAATGTGAACAAGCTTGAGAACCACTTGGATGGATGGATGGATGTAAAAATACCAGCTCTTTTGATATTTGCAAATTTTCCTTTGTTAAAGGAAAAAGTGCATATCAACTCCCTAAAAAGGAAGAAGCTCCATACAGAGCCTCAAAAGTCTTCTACCTTGAGGGCAAACATATAGTGGAGAAGACTCTAAACATTCTTTGCACATTAACACAGTAATTTTGTTAAATACAAGTTGTAGATTCCAGCCATCAGATTTTCTCTTGATCTATTCGAGTTGTTACCGACCAGCACTACCCAGCTGTCTGACACTTGAGTTGTGGGTAGCAGTGCTACATAGTAGGAGAATAAAAGAGAACAGCATTATATATGGAACAAGGCAGCTTTCCCTTCTTTTCAAACCTGCCTCGGACAGGGGCTGGGGAGCATTTAAAAACAGGTCTTTCAGTGTCTTTAGAAAAGGTGATTTTAAAAACAAAAACCCATATGATGCTTTAAAACTCTTGCCTCTTTTAGGCACACTGGGAAACATTAATTCACTTGTTTGATGAGAAAAAAGTCATCACCTAATGCTATTAGTATGGAGTACTTTGCTCCGTCCTCTAGTGCTCTGACAGCAAACCATCCATGGAAGTTTCTTCTCCCATGTGTGGCTGTGTTCAAGCAGGTTGGCTGGCTCAGCAGCTGCCAGCAACGCTCTTGGACTTCTCACAACACACTCTATACTTTCCGCGAGAGCTACTCTGGAAGAAAGCAGGATAAAACGAAAGAGACTCTAGTTACCTGAGCTCTCCTAGAAGTGCTGATATTGTACTAAGAGAAGACCCATTTTCTTTCTTTGCTTCTGCTGTTGCGATCTGATAGAGCAGCTTTTCCATTGAAAATGGCTTGGGTATACGTCGTTGCTTCATCTCCTGTGTCGACAAATTCCAGAGTGTTAGTTCGCATACAATGAAATAACTTGTTTTGGAAAGAAAAATGAACATACCCCATTAACGCATCATCTTTGGGGACAAAGATTTCCTGACCAAAAGAGTGTATGTGTGCACCAAAAAAATTTCCTGAGCGATCTCTTCTCAGTCACTTCATATTGGCCCTTCAGGTGCCAGTGTGCAATTCCTGCCGTCCCTTAACTTCTCAATTAAGCCCTGGGCACAAGTGCAAGTAAATGCAAAGTGCAACTCACCTCCCCAAGACTTTCCCCTGCAAAACACAACCCAACTGGTCCTAGTAGGCATACAGACCATCTAAGAGTTAAAGATGACACAGTTGCTGCTGTCCTAGCAACAAATTCAACCCAACGAGTCATACATAAAAGGAGTTACTGATGAACACCAGCAGTCCTTTATCCATGCAAATGGTCACAGTTGAGTCAGGACATGTCCTATGAATATGTGGCACAGTTCATGTAGTCTTCATTGAAATGAATGGAGATTTCTCAAATTCTGAGTGATAAAAGGCACAGTCTAGGTGCTTTATGTATGGGAGAAAAAAACCACCCATATCCCAAAAGGTTTAATGAATGCATCAAGCAGCACTACACATGCTGTGACCAGAGGTGTTCTGTTTGCAGAGGTGGGTTTTTAAGAACACAAGCTCCTACCTTGGCAGTTTTAAAACCCATGCTTGTCCACTGGGTGGTAGCAAAGTGCACAGTTTCAGAAACATTGTAGCCGCAGCACACTTTAGACACAAAAGATCCTGGGAAGCAGACAACAAACTGCCCACTCTGCTGTACAGTACGGTGCACCTTGATCCCCTCTTTACACAGCACCTCTGGGGAGATCTAGGGAGAGAGAAAGAAGCAAGGGAAATCTAGAGCGGGTGCCTTTCTTGGCAGTTCCATTTGCTTACCTCTTACTATTTGCCGTGGAGAACATGCAAAAGTCATATTGAATCTCTAAATGCTTCTACAGAAACAAACCCCAGAGCAGATCCTTCTGCTGCCAACTACATAAAACCAACCAACATTTAAGCTTGGCTTAAAGGGAGGGAAACCTCAGCAGGACCGAGGAGCCTTGGGGTGGGGAGGCATATCTCCTTGTGTCATATAGGACTGGGCTATCCCCTTTAAGAACATATGAATCCACATCAGTCCCTCTAAGTATTGCTTAAACAATAAATCTGAGCTTCCACTCTGGCTGGAAGCTCCTACCAATTTCAGCAGTAACAGCAGTAAGAAAAAAAAAATCAAAGCTGGACAATAATCCTCCATCTCCACCCTTAGTACACATAGGGGAGCTGTGTGCCTGTGTTTGCCCTTATGCGTTTGGCAGCGGGAAAGGAGTGTGTGTGGACACCTACTAGTGGCATGCAGTTCCCAGATGCTTAACCAAGGTTTGGCCCTTGGATCTAGAAAGGAAATCTACCCCTGGCTTACACAATAAAATGTATTGCTGTTCATGACACCGCAAAAGAAACTGCCTAGTAACAAACCATAAAGCAACTCACCATGACGTTACTTTCAAGCATTTCCAGCCCTGGAGTGCCATTGGCTTGCAGCAGGGTGTGTACCACTTTGTCAAGTTTTTTCTCCTCTGCAGCAGGAATGCAATACCTGTTCATTTTTGAAACAGGGGAAACAAAGCGAGTATTTATTCCATGATGCCCAAAACGACATCACCAAAGCTGAGAGCAACTTGAGAACGTACAAAGAGCCCTGCTGGATCAGACGAAAGGCCCCTCTGGTCCAGCATCCTGTTCTCAGATGCGTATAGGAAGCCTGGACCTGAGTGCAACAGCAGGTGTGCAAAATATACCAAGAGTTTGCAAATTTGAAAACAAGATCAAACTTCAAAATAACACAGCAAGAAATAATTGTGGCGCTACAACCACTGAATATTTTATCAAAGATTGGAGCATTAAAGGATTTGCCATCTCTGACTGCATTTCTTTCAAATATTGAGGGTGAGGAAAAAGAAATAGAACTGTTTGAACTCACAATATTTTGAAGCTCTCACCTAATGAAACTACAACCAACATATCCTCTGTTGGTTGAACCTAATGCTGACACCTGACTGCTTTTTAACATCCCACAACCATCAATAAACCACTGAGCTTAGGGCTTGCCGATTGGAAGGTTGGCGGTTCAAATCCCCACGACGGAGTGAGCTCCCATTGCTTGGTCCCAGCTCCTGCCCACCTAGCAGTTCGAAAGCACGCAGTGCAAGTAGATAAATAGGTACTGCTCTGGTGGGAAGGTAAATGGCGTTTCCATGTGCTGCTCTGCTTTGCCAGAAGTGGCTTTGTCATGCTGGCCACATGACCCAGAAGCTGTACACCGGCTCCCTCGGCCAGTAAAGCGAGATGAGCACCGCAACTCCAGAGTCGTCCGCGACTGGACCTGACGGTCAGGAGTCCCTTTACCTTTACCTAACCATCAATTACGGCTGTCCCACACATTCCATGTCAGCAAACCTGGGCATGCTGCACCCAAGAGCAGACAGTTATTTGACCTGGCTCTTTGGAAGCGAATACCTGTGTGGCACACATTTCCAAAGACTGGATTTTATCATTTGTATGACCAACCTGCAAGGGTATGCTAAAAAACAACAACAATGTACACCTAAAAGATGAATGTGTGATGGGGCCCCAATATCAAAAGCTCATTTTTGACAAATACCATCTGTACACCATGTCTGAATAGCAAAGACACATTCAGGAGTATTCTTCGTGGCCACTCCGGACTGCAGGCATCTACTCTCCTGAAACTGTGCTACAGTTTGGACTTTTTCTAGAGGACATTTGAAACTTCTATTTGAGCTGGCAAGAGCCATTAGCTGGGTAGCCCCTGGTTCAAATCTCATGTCAGCCCTGAATGCACTTCGCACTTGGGCAAGCCACAATCAGCCTTCCAACTGTATCACTGCAATAATATCGTATCTTCTTCGTATCTGAAGAAGTGTGCATGCACACGAAAGCTCATACCAGGAACAAACTCAGTTGGTCTCTAAGGTGCTACTAGAAAGAATTTTCGATTTTGTTTTGACCTGTAACTGCAATAATAATACAACATCCTTGTAATTACTGAGATGATGTATGTGTGAAGTACATCTTAAAGCTGAGGCTTGTACAAACTACCACTCACTCCCTTACCTATGGGAAAAAATAACTACCTCCTAGTGACAAGACAGGAAGTTGTTTCCCCCCCCCAAAACACCGTTATTTTCCATTTAGGCTAGAAAAGATAGGTGTAAGTTTTTATGGTACAATAGAAGAATGCTGCCTCTCACATAGGGAGTACCACTTGTTACAAATCTGCACTGCATCTGGAACCCCTCTGAAAAGCTCTTTAGGGTGTTCTTGATCTTCTAAAGCCAGTTTGGCAGAGGGGAAGAAGATGGAGGGGCAGGATTGGTGCCTCCTTACCTGAGTACGAGAGAGCACATTCTACTCTTCAAACAGGATTTTTGGATCCAAGAGATTACATATAGGGAGTGCATGCTGGAAACATTTTTTACGGCCTAGTAACTTTGGAGGCTTATTTGCACGGCATTTTCACCAAATGGAATAAGTGGGACTTCTATGTAAGGCTTGTGATTACCGTATTTTCCGGCATATAAGACGACTGGGCGTATAAGACGACCCCGACTTTTGAGAAGATTTTCCTGGATTAAAAAGTAGTCTTCTACGCCAGAATATACAGTAACTCCAATTCTTTGCCACATTTCTAGGTTGCGTGTGCTGAACAAGGGTCAACTTGATCTTTTTCTGCTTAACTTGGCTTTTTAGAGTTTTAGAATCTTTAGGGAAACAATATTTATAGAAGACGGTTGTAGTTGGGCAGATTGGGGTGCCATAAACTGCGATGGTGTTGAGGCAATAAGAGTAAGATGCTGAATCAGGATCACCACAGAAGCTGATTTGCAACTTCCTGAAAGCAACAGTGCAGAAGAGCAAAGAGGTTCACTTGGGATTAACTTACCAAATGCAGTCAGCACCAGTGTGTAAGTAGTCTATATACGGAAGGTGATTTTGGTCTCGAGACCAGCATGAGGTAGAAAAGACCATGCCAATATTTAGCCAAGGAATTGTCACTCCTAAAGCAGTTTAGGTCAGAAGCAAAACACAATTAATGGGGGAAAGGTATGTTGAAAACCACACATATAATTTGTGCTGATACTTGAAAATTTAAACCACCTGATTTCTACCAGAAATAAGATTACATAGTTAACAAAAGAGGTGTCTTTAATCTGATTATTCAGATACATTTTTTCACCCAGGCTCCTATTTTTTCACGGCCTCACTATGCTGCCGATCACACATGCATATAAATTTTGCTTTCTGCAAATATTCTGGGTGCACACTTGTATTAACATGGGCAGGCTCTAAACGGCAAATTGCTTGGACAAGTGTGGCTCATGAACATTGGTTGCGGGCAGAAAACATTTCCCCCCCAGAAAGTTGAAAATGGTGCAGGTATGCATAGGTATCTCATTATCATCTCTATTTATAGGTCTTTATAAAAATGCTTCAAAATCCTGCCAGACCTGTTTGACCAGAAATCATGGGGTGGGGGTGGGGGTAGAAGAAATGAGTGAGCAACAGCAGTCACTTTCAGCTCTTTCTTTGTAAAACGATTATCTAACCCCACCAGCCATGATCAGGTAGAAATCACTGAAGAGCCTTAATGAAGAACCAGAGGAATTTCTGCAAATTTATTGGCAGCAGCACTGCTCCCTGGAGACTGCAAATAATGAAGTTACATGAGCTGATCGCTCACCATATTGACACTAAAACATTATCATGAGCCTACTGAATAATGATGAACAAACATGCTACAACTGGGAGAAGTAAATGGCCCAAGGTAGAGATGGTCTGCACTACATGCGTACCCCTCCGTCTCACTCTCACCTTTCTTTCTTTCCTTTTTAAAAAATTCAGTAATACAAGAGACAGAGCTTAACTGCTACGTTCAGCTTCTTAAGATACAAAACGCACCTTTCTCAGCCTCTCTAGGATAGAAGTGTGTCCATCTGTGCCGAACAGATGGAGGGGTCAATGGGCAGCAGAGACACAAACAGGATTATAAATGCCACCATGATGGGAAGCTTACTGAATATTAATTCATTTTTAAACAGCAGGTAGAGATGCCCGGCTCCAGGGAAGTGGCAAAAACATGATTTATTCAACACACTCTGTGAATTCCACAACAGAGTATGTCTCTTAAACAAGGAGAAAATAAATGGACTTACCAGGCACAGCACCAAGATGTCGCAGGATGGATCCTGTGTTATTAGGAAGGACTGTTAGGTTCCACCCATGCCTGTTCAAATTAAGTGGTACACATTGTGATGAGCAAACATCAAATGTCACATTCGTCATTGTTTTATTTACCTACTTGCTAGGGGTTCTGCATTGTTGTGTAGGACTGCAGCCAAAGGAGGAATGCTCCAGGCCTCTTTGCTGCAATTCCAGCTTTTGTTTTAAAAGTAAAATTCTGCTTAAAAACTAAATTTCTAGCTCTTTCCTTTATGCTAACAAATGTGTAAGCAGCATTCTAAACATGGTTGTTCAATACACTTGCTCTCGCCTTTGCGTTCTGGCTAACCTTGCAAAGGCACTAATGACTGACAAGAACTTGAGACTTCTTGTTTAAATTTATTGATGTCATTTTTTTATATATAAACACAATAAATTGAAAAGGTGAAAACATTAAACTACTTATTTTTCTTCTTTTTGCTGCCAATCACCCATTCCCACCACCCTTCTGAGTAATACCCCTCCCCGCTCTCTCACTATATATAAGGGTCTGGTGACTTCTGTTTCAGTGTATCTGAAGAAGTGTGCATGCACACAAAAGCTCATACCAAGAACAAACTTACAGTGGTGCCTCGCAAGACGAAATTAATTTGTTCTGCGAGTGCTGTCGTATAGCGAATTTTTCGTCTTGCAAAGCACCAACGGGGGAATAGCGGTTTGACGGGGGGGAAATCGGAAATTTTTTCGTCTTGCGAGGCAAGCCCATAGAAAAATTCGTCTTGCGAGACAGCCTTTCACTAGCGAATGCCTTTCGTCTAGCGAGGTACCACTGTAGTTGGTCTCTAAGGTGCTACTGGAAAGAAATTTTTAATTTTTAATTTTGTTTTGACTATGGCAGACCAACACGGCTACCTACCTGTAACTGAAAGATGCACCATGTTATTGTTTCAATTAGGTGCCTTGCAAAAGCAAGCAAACAAAAAACCCAGTACGGTAATTGACTGGCTCCCAATCCAATGGGATCTTTATAGCTACTATATGTGGGAAGGAGAAGTTTGGCAGGGACTGATGACTGTCTTTCAATGGGGTCATAGCTGACACATTTTAGCAGCTACTGTATGGTTCCTAGCCATCTATTTCCATCCAAACTAAGTTGTGGTTAATTCATTAAACGCATCCTCATTAACTGGCTCACTCAGGAACAGACAAGGTGAACATTAAGGGAAACGTACATGCATCTGGGTGCACAGCATAAAGAGGGCATCGTGTGGATTCAAAAAAAGTCCTTGCCCACCAAATAAGAGCATTCACACAATAAGAGCAGCATTCACACAACCCATTAAGATGCTTATGCTGAATTGGTTGGTTGGGGAAAAGTTAATGCTCTGGCTCCTTCAAGCAGCTAACTGGAATTGGACGCAAAAGTTAAAGGAGGAATGGTAGGATCCTGTAGCAATTGCCTGCACCCCCTTAAGAACTTACAAATAAAAAGAAATGCAAAAGGTGTAATGAATGTGCAATTGTACAGTTTTAGAAATCCTTTGTGCTAATGCAGGGTGTGGAAAAGGGGGGAGGGAAACACCCAGTGCTACATTTCTGGTTTACTCCAGGCCTGACCATTTCACAAAACTCTTCCTTCTGGGGACATTATAAATATATGAACAGCATAAATAGGAAAAGGGATAATAATTACAAAATATAATAAAACACAATACGTAATAAAATACAAAACTTCATAATCTCACATTAAATGAATAATAGTTATCAAGTTGCATTCTGCAAAAGAAAATACAGAAAAGCTTAAAAATGTATCAACGTATATATTAATGCAAATGTATCTAGCCAAACCACATTAAAACCAGACTTTCTACCAATGAGACAACCCCTAAAAATGGAAAGCTGTCAAAAAGCATGATTGGTAAGGCTGAAGGTGCTTTGGGGCAGTTTTCAATAATATATTTTGTCCTTGCTAGCCCTTTTCCTATGTACGCTGTTCATATGCCCCCAAGGAAGGAATTTTCCAAAACGTGTTGGACCTGGAATGAGCCATAATTCTAGCAGCCAGAGTCCACCCCCCACCTTACCTGTCAGTAACAACCCTTAGTCTGCAGTTGGCTGTTTTACTTCTAACTGGGGCAGGGTAGCACAAGCAGCTACAAATATATTGAGCATGAAACAACATTATATTCAATAATGGTGATGAAACCTGCAACTTAGTAAACAAATTAGAGGAGCCAGTGCTCTATGGACTACAGGAGAGGGGAAACGTGTCTCGGAACTCCCGTTACCTTGAAAACGGTTCTGATTTTCCCACAGGAAAGCCACTGCCGTGGGTGTTGGTATCCACTTTCCCACAATGCACTGCTACATGGCAGTCCTTCTGTTCCACTAACCTCCAGTACTCTTGCTGTAGGAAAATAAAGTTTTCGTATTAAGATTAAAGCAGAGTGCAGTTTCATTTCCTTGAATTTAATCTAGGCAAATTCTCATTCCTTGGCAACTGGGCGCCTGATATTTCAAAATACACCAATAGCAAGCTTTCTTTAGCTCTTCCAACAAATAATAATTTCTTAGCTGGTGTTATTACCAAGTCCTGATAAGTGTGAATGCTTCCATTAAAAAAATGATATTACTATGCATTTAGAAATTGTGGCTTGGCCCTCTTTTTCTTCCTTGACTTATTGGATCCCAGCAGCAATTCCCCACCAACACAACACACACCTGCTGTAACCATGGGAATTGTTACAGGGCTTAACTGCTGAGTTCTCATGTTACATTACCCAGGCAAATGCACATTTGTGGATGGTTTGGATCTCTCGTGTGTATGGGGAGAAAATCCTCTTCTAGTGGCTA
Source organism: Lacerta agilis (assembly GCF_009819535.1). Classification (NCBI taxonomy): domain Eukaryota; kingdom Metazoa; phylum Chordata; class Lepidosauria; order Squamata; family Lacertidae; genus Lacerta; species Lacerta agilis. The sequence continues at coordinate 27,383,827 of NC_046318.1, forward strand.
GTTTAAAGAACTACCCTGACTTCATGGAACCCCTCACCTCTATTTCAGCTGCTGTAGGCTCTTTGCTGAAGCACATGTTCATGATGTTTCTTGCTGTTCGGTAAAAGGTTGTTAAAGAAACAGACCTTCCCTGCAAACCAAAGCATAAAAAGGGAGAAATTGTGGTTGTTGTTTTCCATCATTAGTAATAGTAATAATGAAAAATAATAATGAATAATGGAAAACAGATATGAGTGGCTGGAACAATAGATACATCATGACGCAGGGTTATTACACCAACAATGCTCCAGATTGCAATTTCTCTTATCTACTGCATAGGCAGCACCAATCAAAAATATGCACAACATTATTAAGAAAAAGTAGGGGGAATGCATAATATATGGGAGGAATTGTTGCAAAATATGTATATTAGGCAGAATTGTGAACAAAAACGCACATTGGCTTTAAAAAGAAAATCACAAACGTGTGGAAATGGGGCAAACTGAGCTTAAGATTGGAAAAATGAGACGGTGAAGTTGTCCATCACTAACTGCAGACTGAAAGTGTAAATGCTCTAAATGGGCTTGCTCAGATACATTTTATCCTGCGTTTTATTCTAACTTCATGTTGCCTGAGAAAGTTGTCCTCTGTGTAGACTACTGCCTAGGGAAGGAAGAGAAATCAGAATGACTCATTTTAAGGACCAGTGGCTAACAGATGCCAATTCAGGCTGGCTGGAATCAGTTGTAGGAAACAACTGCAGACCTGTTAGAAAATAAAGTTTCTTTCACCAGATGAACTTTCAAACTGGGTAGCCAAAGAAAAACTAACCCCAGAGGTCCAAAACAAAATTGAAAAAAGTTGACCAGCGTTTAGCCATAGGCCAGTACAATACTAAACTGTAAATATTTCAATCAGATTTTTTTAAAAAACCCCCACACACAAACACAATAAAAATCATGAAAAAATATTTCCAATTCATAAACTAGAAATACATCAATATAACTCAACTGTGCCTTTTCCCCCAAGCAAAGGTCATGTATGGTTTTCCATTCAGTAAGGGGAGTAATAGTCACACCATGAGCTTAACATTAAAACTTGCAGTCTCAGTGTGTTTTAACATGCACAAATGGAAGCTAGTTATTTGTCTTAAAATTCATCTTCATTTTCTGACTATGAAGACTACTATTTTGTTTTGATGATTACAGATATTTTCCACAATTCACTGAGAACAGAAAGACCAGATCAAGGTGCCTTCAGTTATAATGCACTTCTGCAATAAAGGTTTCCCCAGATTTTCAACACTTGGCTGGATCCCAGACCCCATCATGTTAATGGTGCATGTTGCGGATGGAAAATATGCTTTGTGGGGGTAAAGAGAAGGCTCATGTGTTACCAAAAGTTTTAAGTTAATTAGTTCAAACTACAGAGTCAAACTCTCAGTAGTTTTCTGCTTCCTTCTTCCAGAGCAAAAACAGACACTACCGAATATTTCCCCCCAGTCAAAGTCTTAGCTCAGGCCCACTGACTACACAAAAATGTTGAACTGCCCCATAAAAAATAAAATGCAAAATGAACACAAGGCAATTAAGCTATTACAAGTGCCCATCAGGGGAGGAGAGCTAAGACACTCTTAAATGTCAGAGCTGCATGCTTGTAAATAAAATGAGCAATTTCCTTCCTCTTTTACTGCCCATGTGAACCATTTATTGGGGTAGTCTAACAAAAAAACAAAAACAAAAACCATCCTTCAAAAGTGCTATTCAACAGCCATCAAATTTGCGTCTGTAATTCAGGGTTTACAAAGACTGCTCACAAGCACAGAAAAACAGCTGTCTAGATTTAAGGAGTGCTTGCTGTGGGGTTTGTTTTCTTTTATCCAGACAAATAAAGGCATAAATTATCATCAAGAACTGGTTACTATCGGAGAGAGGTGGCAACCCTACCTCAGGGCAGAAGTTTTCTCAACTTTTTTATGAGAAAGATTAGTCATAATTGATCTGATTTATTAGTTCTTAAATTTTTCCTCTGGGCATAAAGCACCCTCCAGGGAAAACTCTCTCTCACTTTCCAGCCTTTGTCAGAAATTACATTCATAAAGTGTTGGGAGAATTTTTTCTCACTTTGATTTTATCTATTTGGTTCAAAAGATAGTCTTGCAATAGTCATCATTTCAGTGCAAAATATTTCTTCTCTTCCTTGATTCCATCTCAAAACATTTGCACACTTATTAAAAAAATTCCCCAAGTGAAAACCAAATACATGTCCCAGTTCACTTGTAATGTTAAGCCACAGTAAGAAACAAACAATGGTTAGGAATGTGCTATGGGACACTGAAGAATTGCTTCTACTATGCTCCACCCTGCCCTGAGTTGGGAGGAAACAAACCACAGCTTTTGCTTAGCGTTAAGTGCAAGCCAGTCCTCGTGGGTTGTTTCTCTCCAAAACACAGGGTGGAAACTAAGGTTTGTTCTTGGACTTACTGCCCATAGTTTGTTTGGAGGAGTCATTGTTGGAGAATTTCCTCTAAATAACTTAGCAACTGGAACCTCCTAGGCCAAATCTGGTCCCTTAAGGGGTGATGCTTGACTCCCATCCCAACTACAACCCAGAGGCAAAAGGTAATGTGAGAGGAGGGACGGGCAACAGGAGGAATCTATATAGGAGACTTTAACCTCACATTTCACCTAGTTGATATATGCAGATTACAGATTCTTTGCATACACTGACACACTTATTTCATGTTACCTAAGCTCAACTAACTTAGTCTGGGGTCCAACCCGTGACTTTAGGAGAATTAGAAAAAACTGGGGGCCTATCCCCATTAAAAAAATAAAATAAAAATCTATTGCCAGATAGAAGAATGAATCCCCTTTCTTTTGTGACGCAATACAAATTCTTTACATGGGAAGCCAAGCATATGGCTTGATTGTGATTTGCAGTGCAATTTTGTGTGGTTACTCACACGTAATACCTGATTTACTACCAGGTAAATGTACAAAGGATTTTTAATACCACATATTTAGTTCATTTCTCTCTCTCTCTACATGAGTTTAGCAGAACAAAACAAAGCTATTGTAGTCTGACTAGAAAAAAAATTGAGCAGATTTTCTTTTACCTCTAGCAGAAGTGAAAGATTTGACTCCAATTGCAGTATTAGTTTCCTATGGAATTTGCTGACAGCGGCAGCACTTCTGGCTGGTGTTAAAAATATGCACTTTCAAACAGAAGTAGAAGATCATAGCTTAAGTATATAAGCTATATTGTCAAACTGATTGTGGACTAAAAGGCCTTAATTCAATTAAAACAACAACCCAGTCTCAATTAGACATCCACAAGGGAACTGAAGAGATCTGAAGGAAAAGGTTTCACAAATAAAAAACCCCCCAAACCTAAGGTTTTATCAAACTTAGGTCCATTAATTTCAATGGGTCTACTCTTACTAAATATGTACAAATTTAGTGCTCATTGTGTTCATTCTTACAGTACTTTACTTTCACAACGTAATCTTTAGTTATAGACTCAGGAACACTCCTGTAACATCCCTTGGTATAATAAAGGTGTTGCATGAATATTCAATGATGATAAATGATTCTGTAAGAGGAAGCATAGGCTTAGTTAAGTGGCCTTAACTTATTCCACTCTAGTCCTGTGAAATGCAGCTGCCAGTCATAAGGACTGTCAGGTCGCAGGTGATGGGGTGATGGCATCCAATGACCCAGCCAATTTCTAGGCCTGACCGACTGCAGGGTGTCAGGAAGAAGGTGTTGATAAGAGCAACAGGCCAATTTGTTTCACGGATAAACATATTACAGCAAGAGCTATCAAATGACATTAAATCATACTGAATACATTTCAATTGGTAATTGAGTGTATATTTTAACCTGCTATTTAAGTTTATAAAGCTGTCATGGGGCGAGGGGGCAGATTCTTCCAAGGTCTGAACTCTTGCGATTTTTAAACTCTGCTGCTCATTACTGCAAACCATGAAAATTAGACTGCTTGAGCTGATCATAGGCAGGCAAATGTCAAGAGCCTACAGTGTGGTGTTGTGGCTGGAGTGTTGTGTTTGGACACGGGAAAGCCAAGTCCATTCCCCACTCAGACATTAAACTTGCTGGGTGGCCTTGCACAAGTCACAGGCTCACCTCACTCACAGGGTTGTAGAGAAGATAAAGTAAATTAATCCTCTGCCCAGACCTCTTGATGAAGAAGGGCAGGAATATAAATGCAGTTAATATAGAAGTAAACAGAATCTGGTGCATGAATGTATAGATAGGCCTCAATTCTTGAAGACTGACAGCCTCTGCAGAGGCACCAGAAGTTGCCGATTTCAGGCACCACCCGATTCCTGTTTCGCAGCGAGAGGAGAAAGAGCAGTGATGGAAAAAGCAGTGTGCCGGGCACAGGCACCAGCGTAATAAACACCATATTTCTTTCTCTCTTAGCAGCCTCACTCACTAAATCCAACCTCACTAACAATTACACAGCAAGCAGCGGTTGCCAGCTCCTGCTTAATAGTGGGGAGGCTGCCAAATCAAATTGAGTGGGGGAGTCAACATTCCTCTGCAAATGGATGTGCTCAGCGTCAGGAGGAATAAGCCTTCCAAACCACTGTTTGCACTAAATCAGAGCTGGCAACTGCGGATGAAAATACTGTTTGCATTTCAAGTTGCACGTTCTAAGCAGGGCCAACGGCAAGGCTTCTGCTTACCTTATATACACACTTGTGGAGGTCACTGAGAACGCCTTTGTCTTCCTCCTCTTCCTTCACGGTCTCTTTTTCCTGAGAGAAGAGTCGCCGCCGGCCCGTTTTCTGTGGGACTTCGACTTCCTTCGCCTTGTTCCGGAAGCCGTTTTTATGAACCACGCCATTGATGAGTCCGTTTTTGGGCTCATACCGGGGGAGAGACTGGAATTCATAGTTGTTATCCAAATGTACCTCCAGGGGGCCTTTCCTCTTTTCTAGGACCTCCTTTTCAAAGAGGACTTCCTTCTCCAGTCTCTTGTGCTCCTCAGCAGAGAGGGAGTCATAGGAGAGCAAGTACTGGCAGTACGCCTCCTGCAGCTTTGCTAACCTGTCCTGTGCAGTTTTGGGGATCCGCAGCAGGTCTGCCAGCTTGTTCCATTTCTTGAGGTCAGTCACTTGCTGCATGCCCCCCATTTCGTTGATCAGTTGGAAAAAGCAGGCCAAATCTAGCTCACATCCTCCTGGGTGTCAGTGAAGTGGAACGACAGAAAGGGAAAGGACGACATACAGGGGGAAGAAGAAACATGGTTAGGAAAACTGACAGCAGACCATACACAATCCAGGCCTACTTATTGTGGAAGTGGCTGCATCACTTCGGACTGTAAATAGGAGCAAGACTGAAAACTCATCCGTGCAAACGAATGAAGAATAAAGCCCCTCAATATAGAAAATCAGATGTCAGTGTTATTTCTGGACCATCCATCTTTAAAAAAGGGAATCTGAAGGAAATTAACCTACTGCAAAATCTCTAGGCTTTTGTAGTAGTCACTACACTTGCCTTGTGATTTGCCACTCACCTGCCCACCTGCATCAAGTTTCAACTGCCTTTGGGTATCTTTCTAAATGGCAAACTGAGCCTGTGCCACATAGGACGCTCTCCCCCATCATGTGAATATTGCTTTCTTTCTCTCCTAGCCTTAAAGGCACTTTAAAGCTAAAAAAGGAGAGTTGTTCTTTTGTGCAAATGCCATTACAAACGTCTGCAGTCACATTAATGCCCCCACTGCACCACACAGATCTGCTTCAAACTGGATTTGTGGTCACTGTTGTGGTAACTATTATTATTGTGCTACACACTCTACAGAATGTACTTTGTACCCCCTGTTTCCTATCTAAAGATATTATGGTTTCTTGATCAGCATTTATGCAACATCCGGGATCGATCTGTAGTTACTGCATTTATCAAGCAGCCATGTGATGCAAACACCAGCCCAAAACCTGTCCATAGAAGCTCAGATTTATCAAAGGATAATTCATAGGTTGGTGGACTGCAGGTTAGTGGGATCTATTTTACCTTTAAGTGGTGCTGGGAGATGCACTAACGGGAGCTTGGTACAAAAGACAAACTCTCAGAATTAAAGAATTCCGAGTCTCCAATTTTGTTTTGTGTACCGCAACTAAAATAAGAATTTGCAGTTCTTCCACACAAAAATCCATTTCTGGTTACCCCAAGCTATCTTAATTTCTGCAGCATAATTTAGGGGATTTTGGTGCTGGGGGGCATCATTTTGTTGGTAAACATTTGGAAGTCAATTGTTTGCCAGATCTAATTAGCTGCTGATATATTTAACAGCAACTCATTCAGCGATAGATCCTGCAGACCTATCTTCTGCCCACCCCTGAAGTAATTAATTTGTGCTCATTATCTGATGTCAAAGTGCCTTTACAAAGCTGACAAAATCTCTTACAGACAAAAAATGATAATGGAATAATGCTTCAACTTTGGCAAGTCATTGCAGGGAGGGGTGGCACAGAGAGTGGCGTTATTGCTGCAGGTGAAAGTAGCCGTTCCATGTTTTGTCAAGGAGTGCTTTCAGGCAACACAAAAACAGGGCCAAACCAACTCTGGGTTTAATGAGGCTTGGTAGCTTTTCTTGAGCAATTTTATGATATCTGACCCTTAAGAAAAGGAGGCGACTGCTACGGATTTTGTGCTCATTGTAAAATGTTCAAGATCAGCAGAATGGCTTTCATAACATGCTTGTTATATATGAACCATAACGATAAGGAATGGAAGTTTATTTTGAGTTCAACTTTGCAGGGGGGGGGGAGAACCATCTTTTGTACCTAGATAAAATAAAAACTATCAGAAGGAATGGCATTTACACAGCATTTCAAATACAGTGGTGCCCCACTAGACAAATGCCTCGCTAGACGAAAAACTCGCTAGACGAACGGCATTCGCTAACGGAAGGCTGCCCCGCAAAACGAAAAAGTCAATGGGGCTGCCTCGCAAGACAGGAAAAAAATTTCCGGCGCGAAAACCTCCGCGCTGCATTGCCGCTTCGCTAGACGAAAAATTCACTCTATGAAGACACTAGTAGAACGAATTATTTTCGTCTAGCAGGGCACCACTGTACTTGGGCTCACATGGTCCCTTGCAGAACATCAAAAGTTTCCACTTTCATCTGAAATTAATGGCAGAACTTGGGAAAAACTAAGGTTAATCTTAACCACTGTTAGCTGAAACAAGCCAGCTTCACAAACTATGGTTTGAAGTTTGCTTGTTTCAAGAATTGGTAGTTAAGATTAACTTTAGTTTATCTCGTCTCAGAGTACATATCAAGTGACAGATACTGTAAAAGAGAAGCAACACTTTCCAAGTTTGTCCTATAGCTGTGCCAGAGAAGGACAAAGAAAGTGTGAGCCCAAGACTCACTCATTCTTCTAACATTAAATCATCTGTAGTGTGGCTAAATATACACATGCATACAGTTTTAATCAGACACACAAGGTCAGTTTCACAACTAAAGCGTTTCACATCCACTATCATCTATTGCCTTTTAACAAATTATCTTATTGATTAGCTTTAATAAATGTTTCATACAACTGAAATATCAATATGCTAAAGGAGTTACTAAAGGAAATATTGCATCATAAAGGCTGGAATCCTACTTATCATTAGGCTGCTTAAATTCCACTGAAGTCAAAGGCTGCCAATTACAATTTATTTTTACTACAACTTGCCAGTTAATTTAAAACACTATTTCTTATTCCTGGAAGAAAATGCCCATCTTCACTATTTTCTTTTTAATTTCCAGAATGAAAATCAGCTTCAAAAATAAAACAACCGTGGCCGTCTCTCAGCCCTAGCAATTAAAATTTGACCTCATCAATTAAAACTGACCTCCACAATCACACTGATTAAAGCTTGCAACTGTAACAGGAGCTCTAGCAAATTTATTAAATTTTTAAATTGCTTAGGAAGAGCAGATTCAAAGGAACCTTGTTCCAAAGAATAATAGGTATTCTAAAGGGAACTGTTGTTTCACCAAATAGTATGCCACTTTTAAAAACATACTACCATGTGCATCCTATCTGATGGCAGAAAGCAAACGACCAATTCAGTTAAATAATCAAACACAGCAGAGGTACCTGCTGAGAAAGTTTACGAAACTGCCATCTTGCTACAAACTAGACTTCAATGCTTATCATTCAAGATTTGTTAAATGCCTGAAGATTGTTGAAAATTTGTAATTTTGGTGATTTAGATATTCAAACTATAATCACTTAATCAAAGTTGACTGGGGTGGTGTGTGAGGAATGTTTAAAGAGAAGAGAGTTATTAAACAAAATTGTTAACTTGTTTGCACCGCTGTGCGTCACTGGTACACACACCTTGCTAGGAAAACACCAGAAAACACTACTGTAATGAAGACTGGGGACACTTCAATGAGCATGACTACACCATTTTCTTTAGGCATAACATAGGCTTGAAACATAAGCAGATATGCCTCTTTTGCTCTGGGAGAAACAAAATAACATTTCTCTTTAGCCAGCAAAGAAGGATTAACATGTTTAAGTGAAGCATAACAGGGAAACAGCTCAGTATGCACCTGCACTGCACCTGGCTTATGAATCAGCTATGAATGAAGCCTAGTGTCCTGCAGTTTTCACAGGAGGCCTGTCAATCTGAGAAGGAACTGATGCTCAAAATAGGAGCCTGCTATAAATTTGGGAAAGAACACAACACAACACAACACTCACCTATGAGTGGAAGCTCATCCATTGTAATGCCCTGAGATTTGAGGTGCTTCTTGATACAGGCTAGCCGCTGCACATTGGGCCCCCAGCGCCTGCTCAGCTTGTGAATGTGTTGTATCTGCGTCACAAAGCGCATTTCTTCATTCAGCTTGCACTCAGGCCTCCAGTCGGTAGGAGGGATCACCCTGCACATCCCATACTTCTCAACCTGAGCACGGATAGACTCAATGTATATCAACGGGTCATGGAACTCCTTTGGGGAAGGCTTGAAGATAGGGATCTCCTCCATCATGGCCCACCCAGACTTGATGCTGACCTTCTCGTGCTTCCCCGTTGAGTCATGTGGCTTGTGCAAGGACTCTGTTTGAGAGGTAGAATGATTTTCACAGGAGGCATTTTCAGTTTTGCTATGTGCTTGTTTCCCTGGCATGTTCTTCCCAGCAGCAGCTCTCTTCGGCCTGTTTCTTTCCAGACTTTTCTGTGGCACTTCCTGACTTCCAGGCTTCTTCACGTGGCCATTCAGCAAAGGCTTCTCCACAGGCGCCTTTTTGCTTGGAGCTTCAGCCACACTGACCTTTAGCTTCTTGGCCGGCGACTGTGTTTTGTCTATGTGGTTTGCCTCTTCCAGTCTCCTTTTTGAATTGCGCAGCCCCTCCCTCAACTGCCTCCCTACCTCCTTAGTGCATGTCTTTTGGTTCAACTTGCCATTGACCTTGACACCGTTAACAGCGGTATTGTTGGGCTTGGCCACTCCAAGAGATAGCACCTGTTTGCGGGTTTTTGCATTGCTACTTTCCGTTTTCCCTGAGATTGTATGGTTGACAGGTGAACTGGGCTTGTGGTGATTTAGTTTGGTTTCCTTGACCAGTTCTTTCTTGGCTTTGGTGTATGTGACAGTTCCTTTTGTCACTGTTGCAGTGTACTTCACAGTTTTGGACGGTGAAGGTCTGACTTCTCTCATCTTTTTGGCACTGGCTGTGTTTGCACTCGGAGATGACATTCGAGTGATACCATTGACCTTTGAAACCTAGGGATGCCAGCACCATCAGGAGGAAGAAGAGACAAAATAGGAGGGGGGAAACCAATTAGTAAAAATTCGCAATAAGCCTCAGGCCCTCTAAAAACCAATGTGAGAGGAAAATATATGCCTTGCAGCCTTTCAACAACATTAAGTCACATTATACAACCTCTTGGACTTCACTCAGTGGAGAGCAGAATCAGTCTCTTTTTAAAGCAAATAAAGACAAAAATATAAAACAAAGCTTTGATGTGTGGGTGTATCTTTAGTCATCTGATGCTGTCTACTCTGAGTGAGAGTGCATCTATATCCAGTCTCTGCTTCATAATGAGGCTGTGCATGATGGCTTGTTCTGTGGTTTGACTCTGGGAGGGGCCTGCCGCCCTCTCCCAGGGCCCTGGACCTGCCACTGCCATGCCTCCCTTCTGTCACTGCTTCCCATTTCTGAACTTTTCTGGCTCTGTAGATGTATTGTGCGTGCATGCTGATGCATAAGACCCCATCTGCACTACATATTTAAAGCAGTGTCATACCACTTTAAACAGCCATAGCTCCCCCCCCCCCAAATCATTGCCACTTGCAGTTTGTTAAAAGCGCAGAGAGTTGTTAAGAGACCCCTATTCACCAGAATGACAATTCTCAGTGTGGTTCAACAGTCCATCCCTCTTCCTAGGGAACTCTGGGAATTGTAGCTCTGTGAATGGAACAGGAGTCTCAGGACAATTCCCAGCTACACTTCCCAGGATTCTTTTGTGGGAGACGGGACCCACAACTGCTCAAAGTTATATGCTTTGATGGTGTTTCCTGCTTGGCAGGGGGTTGGACTGCATGGCCCTTGTGGTCTCTTCCAACACTATGATTCTATGATTCTATTCTATGGTTCTATGAAATATATCTTATATGATACTGCTTTCAATGTATAGTGCAGATGGGGTCTTAAAACTGTTGCTGTTCAGAAATACGCACAGCTTGAAAATATGGCAGGGGCAAAAGTAAGGATGCCAGGCTGCAGCAAACGATATACAACTGGAAGGATCCAAATTCTCAAATCTGTTTTGGGGCAAAAGTTTCCATATTCCAGATTGGAATTATTCCAGTCTATGTCTATTTGAGCCACATGCACACAGCCCCAATGAGTGACCCAATGGGAACTGATGCTCCTTGCTTCTCATTTCAACCAATCCTCCTTTTCCAATATTAACCCCCTTTCCCCACCAATTCCCATCTACCAAGGTGTCTACTCATTTGCCTATTAAACTTATTTGAACTTAAACACAAGCAAACTTAATAACAACTAATAACGGAAAATTACCAGAATCTCTCACCACCTAACTGCCATAAAATAGTAAGATTCACAAGTGCACACACAATTATATCCAATATGCACCCAAGAGATTAGCATGGCTCTGAAGAATCCCACTTCCAGAATTGTATTATAGCCAGGAGGTACAAAATGTAATTCAGTAGTTATGTGCGGATTCTATATCCACCCCCCACAAGAAGTTTGATGGCTAGGCAGTTTTGTTTTTATTCAACAGCAAGTTCCTGAAATAGTTGCAACTGAGAGGACCCACAGCTTAACAAGTTTTGTTTATTTCAACGGGAATTTGTTGCAATTTATCATTTGTTGAATTCCCCCAAATATTTAATAACTGTATAATTTATTAATTATTAACTTGTAAATGTATGTATTTATTATGGGGAGAGAAAAACCAGGTTTACATGTTTCAACTTTGTGTTATATAACTGCTGAAGCCCAGTACTTGTTAAAAGACAGTAAACAGATATCCCAAAAAATGCAGTGGAGTAATAAACATTATATAGCAACCATGCAACATATCTTTCCAACTGTGCTTATTATTTGGTCAATAGAGCACCAAGCTGAATGAGTGTGCAAGAATTAATGGGAGCAAGCATATGCAATGTTTAGCCTCATGTACAATTTTTTGTTTAGTGGCACCAGGAACCATAAACCTGAACCCTTATTCTCCAAAGACTGTGCTTCTCTTTCCTACTGTTGCCAGCAATTAAAAAAGGCAACCCAGTGCCTCCCAAAAGTTTCAGTGGCAGGAAGCTGTGTGGAAGCTACAGCACCTCTGCGGCAATGAGAAGCCACATCTGGCAAATTTATTCCTGCCATGCAGCTACCGAGGATACAGAAACGTTCTCTGAGCAGCAGCGGAGCTAGCTGCTCGGGCACCTGGAGCGGCGCACATGCCGTGCACCTTCTGGGACTGCCACCACCACCTCCCTTCCTATGCCCCTGTCTCCTAATCACATATTTCACTTATGTTTATTTGGAATAGGATGCTGTTCAGCAAGGAAAGCTACTCAGAAGGGCTACCTAGAAAGAAGCAAATATCTGTAAATGCATAAAACTCTGCTTTCCAGCCAATGAGAAACAGCACATTAGGACACAAAGGCCTGAAATATTGCTAGACTGTAGAAGGGATTGAAACACGCCGTTAAGCCACTCTTAAAAAACAGAAAGTTTGCTTGCTTCAAAGAGTCATAGGTGATAGGATACTTGTTAAAACATAATGTACAACAGTTAAAGCAAACTGCCTACAGTATTTATAGAAGGGGAAGCCACAGCTAATCAAAAAGATTTTAACACTGCTTTAAAAAGGTAAAGGTAAAGGGACCCCTGACCATTAGGTCCAGTCGTGTCCGACTCTGGGGTTGCGGTGCTCATCTCGCGTTACTGGCAGAGGGAGCCGGCGTACAGCTTCCAGGTCATGTGGCCAGCATGACTAAGCCGCTTCTGGTGAACCAGAGCAGCACACGGAAACACTGTTTACCTTCCCGCTGGAGCATTACCTATTTATCTACTTGCACTTTGACGTGTTTTCGAACTGCAAGGTTGGCAGGAGCAGGGACCAAGCAATGGGAGCTCACTCCGTCGTGGGGATTCGAACCGCCAACCTTCCGATCGGCAAGCCCTAAGCTCAGTGGTTTATTGATGGTTGTGGGATGTTAAAAAGCAGTCAGGTGTCAGCATTAGGTTCAACCAACAGAGGATATGTTGGTTGTAGTTTCATTAGGTGAGAGCTTCAAAATAACTTTGACCTGAACCACCCAAAAGGGGGTAGATCACTGCCAGTTTTTAACTCTGTGAGTAGATCACAGTCTCTTGGGAGTTGGCCACCCCTGCTCTAAGGGATTTACATGAAAGTAGCAGTCTCAAAAAAACTAGCTGTAGCCTCAAGAAAAGCCTTCTGGATAGGGTAAGATTATATAGTGACAGAATCTCCTTAACTAGTTTGGACACTTGGAAAGCTCTATCTCTTATACACATACACACATACACAAACCTTCTCTCACACTTGATTTATTTGCCAGCTGTAAACTCTAATAAAAACTGCCAAGACAGAAACTTCTGATATCACATAGAGAATTTTAGAAATGGCAAACCATCATGACCGATTAGGTGCAGAAAAGTACTTCAATAAAACCTCAAATGAGATCCTTCTGAGCCAGCTAAGAAACTGCATGGGTGCATATATTTTATAAATACACACTTTTCAAGCTTCTAAAACTGTACATAGGAAAACTGTGGGGTAGCTCAGTCGGTAGAGAATGAGACTCTTAATCTCAGGGTGGTGGGTTTGAGCCCCACGTTGGGCAAAAATATACATTCATTGCAGAGGACCATCATGGTCCCTTCCAACTCTACAATTCTGTGATTCTATATCAGTATCTGAGAGCACATTCTCAATTTTCCATCTCTGCTTCCAAACAGAACGTTCCCCTCAACAAAGTGGTGACGTTAAGAGGAGACAATACTGGGACCAACTTAGCAGCTGGTGATTTTTCCCATCTGCTTACTATGGAAATTTTTCAGATACTTTACTCTCTCTCCAAAAATGAGGTCCACTGCATATCAATAATAAGGAAGAAAAATATTGGTCGGCAGGGGGTTGACTCTACTATGCTAAATAGTTTCTAGATTTCACACTGTTAACAAGGTCTTTATTTTGCATAAAATTGCCTTAGAAGAGCCTGCCGGGTACCAGGTGCAGAAGAGAGCAAAAGAAATTGCAGTACGCAGTTTCTTACCTTTCTACTGTTGACATGTCTCCCCCCATTAACCAAAAACACACAACCTTTGTGAGTCAGCCTATTAAATGTCTGCACTGCAGGCTGCGGAGGATCACCATAGAGGTTCTAGTCCCAGAGTTCCATCCTGAGGCAGTGCTTACACTGATCACACAAGAAAGAAGTCAATTTAATTTTAAGAAGAAGTAACAGTGATCAATCATTAGACTTTATCACTTGTTACACAGTCTAAACTAATCAGAAGCACATGCGCGCGCGCATACACACACAATTGGTCTTTTTTGTTTTCTCCTCAACCAGATAAGTAGAACACATTCTGTCTTCACACAACTCTCACACTTGATTGTAAAAGCTAAGCGTTCTCTTAAACTTTTTTTTTAAAGAAAGAAAGAAAAGAACCCTTAATATAAGGGACCAGCTCATAATCTTGCATCAATTGTATGACCTTTTCTTGCATAATCTATAGAGGGCCTCCTTGAGTTAGGTTTCCGCTCCTTTCAAGTAACTGAGAAAGGAGCTAGAGAGCAAAGTAAGAAAAAGCATGGAGAGAGCAGAGCACACACAGCAGAAAGAAATGTGTAGATCTACAAAACAGGAAAGACATTATAGAAAAGTAGAAAGGGGGATGGAGCGATGACTCGGGCAACAAATTTATTCCTTTTGGGCACAACTAATAATTTGACATTCACCCTAAGAACATAAAATATAGTGCTGTGATCTAATGCTGAGTTGTAAATCTTTCTATGTGCCTATTTCTACTTTATACTGGGAAAACAGGATTTTCATTACAGGAGTTCACCCCTACAGTGAATTTATCTACAGACTCATATAAGAATAGTGACCAAGAGGTTACTTCTAGGATTGACTTGGGGAAATTGCAGAAGGTATTTCATCCCTTTAATATAGCAACATTAACCAAATTTGTCTGACCTGGGAAAGGGTTTTTAATTATCTGTCTGCCCCACTATTTCATTACAGTATTATGTTTTTGAGTGTTCTGTTTATGTTTAGCATGTGCTGGTGTTGCTATCTCTGAGATAATACAATTGTATGAGAAGACTAAGAGTTAAGGGGGGAAAGTACACCTTTAGGAATGCCATCAAAAGCTTTTCGCACAGGTGGCTTGCCGGATTATCTGCAGGAAACTGAGGGAGCACGTGGAAGGAAGAAGTCCTGGAATCATTTTTCCTGTTTTTTTCTTAAGCTTCCACCCTGTTTGTACTGCAATGCTGGCCCTATTCCTGTTGCTGTTTTTAACAACATACAAATACCTGTGTTGAGTCACATCTCCTGTGCTGTCTATTTCCCAGCTTTTGTGGACCATCCAGAAAACATATGTGTGTATATAAGGAATTTCTGATCATATTGCTAATGCTGTCTCATTCTGGGATGGCAAAGAACCTCTACCTTCATATTCTGCTCAGTCTACTTGTTCAAATGAACACAGGAAAAGCTGAGTTGTTTTTTTTCTACAATCAAGAGGTATATAAATTTTAGGGAACAAATGGTATAAATGGTGATATGACTACTATGGTCAGGTTTGGTAGATCTTTCCTAGCTTCATAAACCATGAGCACAGGGGCCAACCGTCTTGTCCAGCACCTTTCATGCTAGCTCCACCACCTCATTCACAGGCCTGTATTAAGCCAGAGGTTTCCTGCAATGTCCAAACTGGGGAGCTTAATATCTCTTAATAAACCAGGGTAAAAAGCCAAGACCTGACCCTGGTTTATTAACCTGGTTCGTTAACTTAACATTAAGCCACAGTTCTCTAGTTTAGACCTAACAGGAAACTCTTGGCTTAATGCAAGTCAGTAGCAGAGCACTGAAACTGATGCTTAAGGAGAGGAGGTGGAGAGGCAAAGCAGGGCCACTCAGTCTCAACACTCACTTCTGGCTTCATAAACCATGTTTTATGCTGAGAGAGATCATCTGAACCTGACCTATAAGTCAATCTCACCTGTGTTAGCCCTTCTGGTTCTGCATGCAAATCTCAAGGGGCTGTCTATTGGTTTACATTTACTAAGATCTAAATCAGGCAGATACATATTGGCAAATCATGGCTTGGGGGTTCCTGACCTAATTGCTAAATACGGATAGGGAAGTTACCACAAGGAGTGCCAATAGGCAAACAGCCAAAAAGCATTCAGGTCTTTCCAAGCCTTCTCCAGCTGAATAAACATCAGCCAAACAAAGCCTTGCTTTAGGCTCTGTTGGTTCATGGAGGTACTAGAGATTTCTGGCACTATATCTAAGAATCATTACCATAAAGAGAGAGAGAGAGAGAAATAGATATTAAGAGCACAACAAAAGGCGGGGGGGACGGACATTGTATAGATAAGGACCTCTAAACTCTGAGGTGCTGAAATTTAGCACAGACACAGCAGTTTCCCTACAGAACCTTTTTGGTAAATTTGAAATAAACTGAGGATGTGTTTATTAACTGTAGCCATTCAATCTTTTGCTGTCAACTGGGGGTGTGATATGTTGATCATGGCTGAGCTTGCCTCCCAGAAACAAGCTTATAATGTATTTGGGGTAGGAAGGGAATCTTCTGAAAGTAGCACCTTGTTCCACTTGGAGAAATGGTGGAATAAATAGTGTTGTTTTTTTTAAAAGAAGACCCTGTCCTGAAGGAAACCTATATGGAACTAATGTTTCCAAGACTGGGCTATCCTGGTCCCACAGAATAACACGGTCATGTGAATTCGTTCTTACAACCAATCAGACAGATATTTTAAAACTGTATAAGAAGAACCCTCATGCAACTAAGGCACAGTAATAAAGTGTGTGTTTCCTTACAATGTAACAACATAACAGGCGACCCAAGTTGGCCATGTTCATTAATTTAAATGGGTCTACTTTGCGTAGAACTAGCATTAAACATAACTCAAAACATCTCAAGATAAATTTGGACAGTTTTGTCCCAACTGGTGCACCACACACTACCTGTTTCCTTAAATCCTGAGCCGATCGATGAAGGGTGTGGTGGTTGTTGGCATTGAGCCCTTTTGTGGAAAAGCCCATGTTTGTTGAAGAATGGTGATTAGCAGCAGCCTGGTCTTTGCGACTCTCAGTCCTGTGTTCGCCATTTCTTTCCTTTCCTGGCGTTGTGTCTTTGACTCTGTGTTTCTGAACATGTTCTCTCTCTTTTGTTGATTTGCTGGATCCGTTGAAGACTGTGAAGGGAGAAGAAACATTTGTGAGCAGAAGAAGCAGTGGAAAAGAACAAGACAAGCACAGATTCTAGTTCATACTCCTTTTGAAAACAACAGTACAAAAGCAGCAGCAGTGACTAGTTGATACTTTGGGTCATATCCAAAGTTATAACAGGACTTCTTCCTCTCTTTCCCAATGTCAAATCTGTTCTGGGTGGTCCCCCAATCCTTCAGAGCAAATCTGGGGAGCTGCAGGGGAGAGGAGAAGAAGTGGAAGTATCATTATGAGAGTGGAAGTCTGTTCTGCTTGCAGATAGACACTTCGCATAGCCCCTACACTGCTCTGGTACAAGAAAAATAAACTTTGCAGCTGCGACATGCATGGTCTAACACTGCCCTAACACCAGGAGGAATGGTGTGAGGGAGCTTCAGGAGAGTAGCAGAGTTAGCATTGTATCCATAACTGTAGCCTCAGCCAACATGGTCAATGACCAGAGCTGTTGGGAGCTGGAGCCCAACATCTGGAGGGCATCATATTGGCTATCTCTGACAATGCACAATCCCACAAAACAAGGCTGGGTAACAGGATCTGACTGGTGGGCACCAAATCCTTCTCTCCCTAACCGTCTGTGGGCCAAGTTTGACAGGTGGGCAGTGGTATCAGGTGGCCCATTTTCATCCCATGTGGTGCTTTGAAATCCCAACAATCAGCTTCAAATATCTTGTCAGGAGTAGCCCAGCTACTCACGAGGAGAGGGAGAGAGGAAGCTCTGCTCAGGAGCAGGGCAGGGAGAGCTGCTCTTCAAGGGGAGATAGCTCACAAAGCTATAGGGAACCCGAGCCCCTTTTGCAAATGGACTCCTCCTCCTCCTCATCCAGCTTATCACAGGAATTGTCTCCAAACGAGGGAGTGGAGCAAGGGCTCCGTGACACTGCTGAAAGACCCAGCACCACCAGCCAGACAAGATTGGACAGAAGCCCACAGATTCCGACACAGGCACAGCGCATGGGGGCTAGAGGACCCAGGAGACATCGTTTCAGGGTTGCCGAAAATCTGGTGTTGAGCGGGTAGCCGAAGGAATGTACTTCCGGATTCTGATAGTGATTGAACGGTCATGTTTTTGACTAGCTCCGCTTGTAAATAGCTATGTTTAATAAATAGCTTCAGTTTTTCAAAAGAGGCTTTGTTGTTACTCATGAGCAGCACTGGGGAAGATCCTGACAGCTCTGTTTACTGTTCTCTCCAGCCCTTGATGTACAGAAGACTAAGGCAGGGTACTATGGGAAGGGCTTTGTAGGCACAACCCTCTATTTGACCCTTTGTGTCCCTACTTGCCCCATACCTGATGGGTGGACCATCACTACCATGAAGCAAGTAGCATACATACTCAAGGGTCGGTTACTGGTTAAGCCACCTCAACCCACAGGCCACTTTCATTCTCTGAGATAATGTTGATAATGGTGGTAGTGGTTATAATGTCTAGCATTTATGGGGCACTTTCAACTGTGTGACAGACACCAAGAGAAACATTTTCTCAAACAACAGATTGCTTAATGTCCAAAGGACAGCAGAATCACAGGGGGCACAAGGGCAAGAGTATAACTCTCATGCTTTTAGTGATGCTACTTCTGGTCTGTGGACACAAACACTCACCAGGGACTTTAGTTCTGCAGCTGTAGGAGAACATGAAGTATCAAAATATTTCACACTGATAAGAGGAGGAAAAGAGAAGATTTGCCAAAACCCACCACAAACACAAATGACTATCCTTTTCCAGTCCACACTGTTAGAACAGAGCTGGGCATGGAGGGAGCTGGAACGCCAATGGTTTCATGGCAGACTCATGAGGACACAAAGCTAGTGCAATGACAAGGAATGACGTTTTGAGTAGCAGCAGTAGTTTCTACAAAGATGTCACACACTAAGTACATGCTCATTCCTCAACAGTATCTTTCTGCGGGAAGTTATCAAAATGATTATGGAATGGAAAAATGCAGGGCTTTTTTTCAGCCAAAACTTGCTGGAACTCTCAGGTGGGTGCCATCGCAATTATAAGAGAACAAGGGAGGCATTCATGGTGAGTTCCGGCACCTCTTTTTCTAGAAAAACAGCACTGGAAAAATGTAATGTTTGTGTTTGGAATTTCTAAATATTAAAAAAAAAACAAGGCCAAAACCAAACAATTAACATTTCAGGCTCATTGTGTATGCATTGAATCTTCTGAGCGCTAAAGATTAAAAACAAATGAAAACACTTCAACACTGTCATTACCCTGGCCCAGGCCAACTAATGAGCTAGTCAAATGCTACAAGGCAATGTCACATGGGAATTATTTTTTTAAAAAACAAACCTGCCCCACCACTTTCCCAACATGGTAGCATTATCTCAGAAAACAGTTTAACCACAAAAATTATCACACCCTGCATTTGGGTCTTATCCATATTGCAATATAGATCAGTCCTGCTCCCAGGCTCCCAAACAGTGTACTTTCGGTTGAGCAACAATCATGAAACAATAATACAGTGGTTAACTATTTTCCTCCCTTTTCTTTTAGCCACATGTCAACTGCAGTGAATGTTGTGCACATTTATTGAGTTTTATTTATTTAATTAAAGTGCTTGTTTACTACCAACAGATTCCAGAGCAGTGAACAAAAAGCACTGTTATATTTATCACAAACAGTAAAATATACAATAAAGACACAAGGTTGAAGCAACAGCTAAAACCATATAGAAGTCTAAGGCATCACACAAGTAAAAATGAATGGAAAAAATTGAAGTGCCTTTACCAGGCACTGCAAAAATTGTAATGTCTGTCTGTGCCAGGCACAATTCTTAAAGGGAGGGGATTGCATAACCAAGGTGCCTTCTGTCTCCTTTATTGTTATTTGCAGCACTTCCAATTAAATAGGCAGTTAGGATAGAGCTAGGGGATGCGGGTGGCGTTGTGGGTTAAACCACTGAGCCTAGGGCTTGCTGATCAGAAGGTCGGCGGTTCGAATCCCCGCGACGGGGTGAGCTCCCATTGCTCGGTCCCAGCTCCTGCCCATCTAGCAGTTTGAAAGCACATCAAAGTGCAAGTAGATAAATAGGTACCACTCCAGCAGGAAGGTAAATGGTGTTTCCGTGCGCTGCTCTGGTTCTCCAAAAGCGGCTTAGTCATGCTGGCCACATGACCTGGAAGCTGTACACCGCCTCCCTCAGCCAGTAACGCGAGATGATCGCCGCAACCCCAGAGTCGGACACAACTGGAGTCAGGGGTCCCTTTACCTTTACCTTTAGGATAGAGCTTCAGCAGCAGATCTCAAAAGAGAGGCAGTCTAGAAAAGGAAGGGGTGTGCCTTCCAGTATTTGGGTATCAGCACCTTAAATTTGGTCTTGAGATAAACAGGCAACCGTTGTAGTTCTTGATTAGTATAATATGACTAGTGTAGTATGGCTATGCCTAGATCCCACTTAAAATTCTGGCAGCCATTTTCTACATTAGTTGAAACTTCTATGTTGCCTTCAAGGGCAGCCCCACATAGAACACATCACAGTAATCAAACTGGGAGGTTACAAGAACATGAATCACCATGGCCAATAATACCTTGTGCAGCAATGGTCACAACTGGCAAACCAGCCAAAGCTAATGCCTTAAAGAACCCTTGGGCTTCTAATGACAAAGCTGGAGCTAGGAGCATTCCCAAGCAGCAAATCTGCTCTTTTACAGGGAGTGTAACTGTGCACAGAACAGGTTAAATACTAATTACAAGAATCCAGGAACCATCTACCCACAGTGCCTGTGCCTTGCCAAGATCCAGCTTCAGTTCACTGCTACTCATCCAGGCCAGGCACTAATTCAGCATCTGCACAGTTTCATCTGACTAAAATAGCAGAGAGAATCAAGCGCTGGTGTCAGGAGCGGGTGCCAGGAGCAGGCCAGCAATAACTCACACGGCATCAGTGAAATTAACTCTTTAGTCAAAGAAACAAGACAGCTCAGGAGGCCAGGCCTGGAGAGCATAGCAACTCTTATTGGTAGATCTTGCCCATATGAGGCAGTTGTGGGGACTGAAGGTCCTCGCCTTCTCAGTTCCCACAACTCCATAAGGCTCCTCCTCTACTGGTTCCTTCCCAAGCAATGAGAGGTTCCGTCATCTTGCTTGACTTTGCTCTGCCCTCTTCATACCTCTTGGGTTCTGGGAGACCAGGGGAAAGGGAGCTGGTTGCAGAAGGAGGGGCTTCTTCAGCAGCCTGCCTCATCTCTTTCTGTTGGCTCCACTTCTCTCCAGCCTCTGGTTCTGGACTGAACTGCCACAGACTCTTCTTGCTTACTAAACCCTGGTACGTCTTTAGCTCCTGACACCTCCTCCTCCCAGTCTTCTCCCTCTGACCATTTTGTCCCATCAGCAATCCCCTAGCTCTGAGCCTTCTTCCCTTGGGGCTCCCTACCTGGTGCCTCCCACCACTCCTCTGCCTCTAGCCAATCTATGACAGCACAGAGATAACACTTCGCTCCAATTCCTTGCATGATCCCACCCCTCAACGGCTTTATATGCCATGGTGTCAAGTAGAGCCCCGTCAATGCCAACTTCTGGAACCAATACTACAGGTAAGAGTGGGAACATATACCTGTGCCCTGTACACCCATCCAACTGAGCTAGTCCACTAGGCTAAACATAGTCAATGGTATTAAACACTGCTAAGAAATAAAAGAAAACTGGATTGTGTACACACGTCCCATATCTCCTGGCAGGGATCAAACCTGTTTCAGTGTCAAAATCAGGCTTGAACCTGAAATAAAATGAATCAGAACCAAAGCTCTCAGATAAAAAAAAGAGAAAAAAGGAAGAGGCATTTAAGTATAAATGTATGTATGTCTATAACTATGACTATAACTAGATAGATAGATAGATAGATAGAGTGTAAACAACTATTCTTCAAGTATTCAAATATTAAATATTAACATGTAATGTTAAAATAATACTATTTAAATAAAAGGCAGGTCATGGATGCAATTGCCCTCTTCCTTCCAACTGGAAATATCCTGTTACAAGATAGGGCAAGGCAGATCTCCTGTTATGGTCTCAATTAACTGAGGGAAGCATTTGGATATATGAAAAGAGTGGTTATTGTCATCAGTTCTTCACAAGGGCAGGGTGAACCCCACCCTCCTTTGCAGAATGGAACTGGGAAGAAGTATAGCTTTCACCTGCTACTTTCATTTACTTCAGTCAGAGAAAGATGAACCATGGCCAGTATTTGCCTCCATGCAAAAGGAGTGGCAAAAAAAGAAACGTTTCCCTGTGCCAAGAGACGCTGACCAGGCATCCCCTACAGGACACAGCAAAGGGAGAAGGGGGCGTGAATGGCAAGAGAATTTATCATTGAGTTCCAGGGAAAGAAAGTAGAACTGATTTACTGTGAAGGTGCTGCCAATGTCAATAGAATATGTATGACTTTGGTGGGGGTATGGGAGCCCAGGTATTTTTTCATCCTGGCTATCAGAGCTTAGGGCTTCAAGCTACTCAGTGCTGAATACATTTTTCAGGCTCTACTGACAAGGCGCTGATCAATTTATCTGGATATGACATGAAGGCCGTGTGAAGAAAATACATTGTGACTCAGGCAGCTCTGCTGATTTGCAAGAAAGTAATTGATGTGATCCTACAGAAACAAAAATGCCGCATTAGTGACAGTGCTAATGTATTAACCTAGCAACTAGGAAAACAGGATCCCGAATAAGAGAGAGGAAAAATAATGCTGTTTACAGGACACACGCCTTGCTGCCACTGGCTTCACACTGTGGGCTTTGTTTTTAACAGAAAAGAAAGGAAAGAAGACACGTAGAGAAAACATTAAGTGTGGGCTGAAGCCAACAGAATTAGCCAAAGGATTTGGGGGCCTATGGGGAAGGGGCAAAGCTCAGCCGCACAGCACCAGCTTTTCTGGCAAAAAAATGCCTCACATCTCCAGATGTGAGAGACCCGTCTGAAATACTGCAGTTGGAGTTGCCAGTCAGAGTTGACAATACTGAGCTAGATGGACTAATGATCTGACATACAGCAGCTTCCTATGAAACTAAATTCATTAGGTAGTAACTCAGCTAAATTTTACTCAGAGTAAACACAATGGAATTAATGGGTCTAACTTGGTCATCATACTGATTAACTTCAATACACTTAAGAAAATATTATTTATTAATTGCATTTATAATTCCACCATTTCTCCAAGTGGAACAAGGTGCTACCCATCTTCATTTTATCCTGACAACAACCCTGAAGGTTAAGCTAGTCTGAAAAATAGTGACTGGCCCAAGGAGGGATCTGGACCCTGGTCTCCCAGGTCCTAGTCCACCACACCACACTGGCTCTAAATAAATCGTATCTGCATGCCAGTCATCACCACAAGCGTTTATTAAACAGCTTGATATTTGCTCCATTCCCCAAGGGATAAGAGGGGGTGGGGTGGGAATACAATGCAAGATGCTAACATTTAATCTTCATACTATTTGCACAAACACAAAGTGGCTGGAAGAGAACTCAGTTCAGCTCTCAGATGCCATCTTTAACTCTAAGCACACATAGCCTGACTCATCACTGTCAAATGAAGTTCTATATTTAAGGACCTACCATGCCCATTTGGAACGTGCTTGTGTGTTTTCCCTTTCCTGGGGGTCGACTGGCATGAAGACGAAGCATTGTTTGTGGTCACCTTCATGTCCTCTGCTTCTTCATCTTCTTCTTCTTCGTCCTCCTCATCCTGAGAGCTTCCAAAATATACCATGTTGCTGGGCAGGGCAGGAGAACCTGATACCAAGGCAAATGCATTAAATGTCATCTGATTGCACACAACTACTAACCTAAGTTAAAACATGGGCTATGAGCCATCAGTTAGGACTTGTGGTGGGTGAGTGACGGCTGATGAGCACATTGGGGGTTTAGGGTGCCACTTTCCCTGTCTCTTCCCACCTGTATCAATAATAGCAGCACGGCACACAACATTTAGCAGGGGAAATTTACAGCTTCCGCTCTTTTAACTGGTGGGGGCCAATCACCTATTAAAGGTGCCTATTTGGTTTGGGAATCTCTTTTCTCATATAGCACTGGTAACAGTTTGCTCACATAAACCACTGGGTGTGTTTGCTAAACCCATTTTAAGCTGCACTTTGGCACCTTAGCCCTTTCTGTTTGTGGATAATGGTTCCTGCCCACAAATGCAGCTAAAAGCCAAATTACATGCGAGAGTGGCAGGCTCTCTTTCACACAACCAGCCCACATTCTCTGTGCTCCCTTAACGACACACTGCTTTATATGGGAACAGGACAGATAACTGAATGACTGCCCCATCACACCTAGGCTTGACTCCAATATCATCTAAAGGGAGAAAACAAGTTTCTTCTCTGAGCAAGTCTCTAGCTTAGAACTTGCTTCCTTAAAATTTTCATAAATGCAGGATTAAAACAACAACATTAAAGACCCAGGTGGTTGCAGGCTACTCCATTAATAAGCATTTTTCAAACAGCTTAGTTCTTGAACGTTTTGGCTCCAGAACGCCGCAAACCCAGAAGTGACTGTTCCGGTTTGTGAACTATTTTTGGAAGCCAAACATCCAATGGGGCTTCTGAGGCTTCCGACTGGCTGCAGGAGCTTTCTGCAGCCAATCAGAAGCCGTGCTTTGGTTTCCAAACGTTTTGGAGGTTGAATGGACTTCCAGAACGGATTCCGTTCGAATTCTAAAGTATGACTGTAGTTAGATATGGCAGCTCTTGGCTCCTGTGAACCAGATTATGAGGGGTGCTCTTTTATCTTTGTGGATTTCAATTTAATTATAGTTGAAATGCAACTTGAACCATTTTTTTGCCCTACTTTTCAGTCTGGAACATATTCACAAGATAGCTTACAGGAGAGGTGGGGAGAGGGGTGTCATAATACAAATTCCAACGTGTTGTGGAAATTGGTAACCACCATTAAAAGTTATCCAATGCTAGCCAGGGCAGCTGAGTAAAGAGTTCAAGAACATACAGGTTCCCCCAACCCTGGTCTAAACAATTACACACAGAGTTATTCAGACAACAGAGACAAATCAAATGCAACAGCTCAACACTCAGCATGGCAGAAACAGCACATTAAGTAGGTTGCTGCACATTCGACTGAACTATGTAATGAAAGAGCTTTGGGCAAGCTTTCAAGTCAAACAGAATTCTTTATCAAGCTGACTGGGAAGGCAGGTAAATATAAAACAAAAGGGGAAATGTAAGCAGGTATGTTAAGAAGTGATGCTCCTATTGGCAACTTTAACAGAAAATCACAAATACCACAACATTTCAGGGCCTCCAGATTTATTTTGTTTCCTCTTGGCTTGATATAGGTTGTTATTTAAAAAAGAAAACTGCCTCAAACCCATCAATAGTACAGGCAGCATCTGTTTTGCCAAAAGCAGCATTTCACTGCTTTCCAGGATTACCTGGCAAAGTGTCTACACTATTTACTGAAATGCAAACTAAATGTTTTCATCTGCACAGAAATCAAACTGGGCCGTTAAACCTCCACAGAAACCACTTCAGCCCAAGAGTGTTCTGTGTAATTTGGGCTGTGGTTTTCTGGAAAAACTGGATTCTTCTCTGCAAATCATGTGGTTCTCCCCTTTTCCCTTTTCTGATACTCTCTTTCTCCTTGCAATTAAACACAGCCCAGCTGTGCACTTGAAAAACACTAGAACAATTTAAGCCGTCACAGTGATTTAGGGATGAAGTCAGGTCAAGGTATGTGGGCCTTAAGTCTGGCCGACTAAACACATGGTATGCCAAATGCTACATTTCTGAAGAATTAGGGTCCCTTCACACACACCCCATTGCCTTTTGACAGGAGGCCCCATTTCATGAGTACATATATACGGGTAGGTGGAAAATCCTACATAAGCTGCATTGCCTGCACCTCAGCACTCAGAATATAAGGCCTGACTCACATTTACGTTGGCACCAAGGCCTCAGTGTAAACAGAATGTGATCTATTTAAAGGCTGGTTTTATACTTGCCGGCATGATGCAAAGGACCTGTAGTGTAAGTGAGAATCTGCTCTGTAGCCTCCAAGGGAAAAGAACGACTGTACATACACTGTTACTCTCTGAGGAGTAATCACATAGGGCAGAGTTTGCTGGTGCCTCAATAAACAAGAGAAGTGGGTGGTTGGGTCAATTTAAAAGTCTGCATGCAAGGTGAGGAGCAGAAAGACAGACTGCCCTTCAACGCATGTGCCCTCCATCACTAGTGGACCATGAACAGCCTGGTATTACAGCTGTGACATACAGCCCAATTTTCTTATCTCTCCCCCCCCCCCTTTAAAGCTCTAGTGAAAGCAGTGGAGCATGGGGCAATTGTTTATGCTATGGGAAAGAAATTGGGGGGAAGCTTAAGACACCGTTTATTTTTTGTTGGAGATGGGGGTAGAGTAACTGATTAGCAAGAATCTTGCACTAAAAGACCCAATTCCTGACCCCCGCCCCTCTTCACAGATAGGACAACAGGATATGGGATGAATGGCATTATCATGAAGAAAGTAAAACTAAAACTTTAAACAAGTTTGAAATTAGCATCATCATCATCATTATCATCATCAGGTGAAGCTGGGTGGGAACCGGCATTTAGTCTAGATAAGATTAAAGCACCTTGATCTATTTAACTGAACAATAATCTGGGAACACTCAGAGCCAATTTTTCTTTCATTTCTGAATTCCAGAACTATTGTCATTGTGCAAACAAATTTATAAGAAAGGGGTGTGTGCGTGTGTGTGTTAATAATCTCTTTTCATAATAAAAGTGTTCCTAGCCAATGTGGATTATATGCTTAAAGTCTCACACACTTGGTTCCTGCATTGCTTGTAAATATACTGGTGATATGATTGCAGAAAAACTGCACGTGAGCACAAACCTTGCAGCATCCACAAATCAGTAAACTTTCCAGCCTCAAGCAATTTAGAGATGAAAATGGGGACACTATCAGATGAGGCCCGAGTGGGGAGAGCAATGATTGAGAAGGTGGAGCACGGAAAGATCAGTAGATAAAAAGCAAATGGATGAAGTCAAAAACATGCACAGGTCAATAAATAAATTCCTGCTAGAAATTTATTCCTAATGACTCCATTATACAGTGTGTCATTTGCTGGGGTCAGACTACCAGATAGTGACCAAACTTTTAAACACTTGCCCCATTAGACATCTTTAGGTACTAGGAAAAAATATTCCTCTTCAACCAGGCCTTTGGCTGATTAACATTCCATATCCTGTTAAGTGTGTTTGTGGGAGGGGTGGGTGGTTTATGGGTGTTTTATTCTTACTATGCATTTTGTGTTTTTATTTTTTGTTTTTATGCAGTGAACCACCCTGAGGTCTTTGGATAAAGGGCGGTCCACAATTTAAATAAATAAATCTGCTGACGCAAATACAAAAATTAATGAATTCAATTAGTTCTGTATGTTAAGCAACTTTGTATATTCATTAATTAAATAAATGGTGTCCAACTCCCAGAAGAACAGAAACTGGCTGCAATAACTAAAACTAAATTTAAAATAAATAGTTGAAGAGGTCACTCTGACTATGCACAGAGGTACTCTTATTGTTACATATATCCAAGGACTGAATTCTTGATTCAAGTGGTTTCAAACTTAGAGCTATAAAAGGCTTAGGGTCAATCAATAATCCTATTTAACTACATAATCAGCCAATTGTGACTACACAGTATTTTAATGCAGATTAAAGTTTGAGTCTTCTGTTTGAATACCAGTTTTTCTCTGCTACCTACCAAAGGCTGATGATTTATTGTGGCGAAAATCATCATATGCAAATCCTGAATCAAATAACTATAGGCAGGCTGAAGATTCAAGCATTACTATTGAGAGGAAGAGACTGCTTCATGCTGTTAAATGCACACCTCATTCCTTTTGAATATGGGAAATCCCGAGCCATTTTTTAACTTCAAATTGTCTATATTGCCCATTTGGGGTTGGGTGGGGGAGAGAATTAGGATTATGCACAGTGGGTTCAGCTTTCCTCCCCCCCCCTCCCAGATTGCATTTTCAAGGCGCCTTTTCATGATCACATCAGTAAACGTGTAGTTTGCTTTGGAATGTGCTTATTCAGCTTTGTTTAACCTGTGCCCAAAATGAATGCAGCTTAAGAGAGACCCTAGTGTTACTAAGGAGGCTATTATTATGGCCTTTTGGGGACAGGAATGGGGAGTGGGTGGGCTTGAGAAATTCTTTGTGTACAGTTCTGTTGGATACAATGCTTTAATCTGCATGACCTTTCAGAGGTTAAGCAAGGTAGGAGGGCCATCCAAGTTTTAGGGCAGTTGGGTTGTCAAATAAGCACAGAATTAAACTGTTAACATCCTTGGAAATCAAAGTGCTTAATATAGTTTTAATGTTCATTTGAACAGTAACTAATGAGGCATAACTTAATGTGGCCATGTGTCCTATTTTACAGAGGGTAGCCCTCTATCTGGTCCAAACCCAGTTTAATGTAAGAAAAACGAGCAGTCGCCTTGAAGTTACTCATCAACAGTTAGCACCTGTTAGTCTGTGCAGCCAGATAGGTCACCTGATCATAGCCTTTCTCACTATGGGGAGATGAGTTACTATTTAAATTATAGTGATTACTTCTAAATTTGCATCTATAAATATACATTTACATCTAGCATATGCAAATGTTACACAAAACACTCCAGCCATTCTGCCTTGATAAGTCTGAGCCTGGCAAGAAAGAGGACTGGCAAGGTCACTGAATGAGGCACCTTCTGGAAACAGGCCTCAACTTCAAGGAGGTTTGGCTTGATTTGGAAGGGGCCTGGGTAAAGGAACTCTTCAGTTTGCCTTTCTGAACCCCAGCAACCCACGATTCAGCTTTAGGGTGTTTTGTGTGTGTGTGTGTGTGTGTGTGTGTGTGTGTGTGTGTGACCTGCCTCCTTTGCTGAATTTACACTCCTGTTCCATATTGGAAAGGTATTATGTTTATTTTATATTATTTTATATTTATATTTGTTATGCTTGTTGTAACCCAACCTGGGACCTCATAGTGAAAGACAGGTAATACATTTTATGAACGAACAAACAAACAAACAAACAAACAAACAAACACTGTAGCTCACATCTGCCCCAATTTTTACAAGTCTTGGACAATAATTTTACCACTACCATTATCTAGGAGGAACCTGATTCTGCACTGGAGCTTTTGTCTCTACCCTTCTGCTTCACAGTAAGAAGGGATGGTGAGGGACTTCTGCATTTGGCTGCAACAGAAGAAATGGTGTCGGCACAGGGGAACTTCCTCTTCTCCATGAGGTCACATACTAACACTGTGCAGCCCCTGTTCTACCCAGCATCAAACAGTCTAGTCCAGATGTGGGGAACTCCCCCCATGCCAATAACTAGGGATAATTGGAGTTGTAGTTCAGTAACATCTGGAGGACCAAAGATTTCTCACTCTAGAGCTTTTAGATTGTAACACGTGATTATGTTAAGACAAATCTTATAAATATAAGAACAAAAAACACTAAAAAAAAATAACTTTACTATGATATATTAACAAACTCTGCTATCTCTTTTTAGGACAAAGTATCTCAGCACATTTTTTTAAAAAAGACTGGAAAAAACCATGTTGCTTTCTGGCTGTCACCATTTTAACATTGTGTTCTTTAAAAATGCTATTTTAAAAATGAGTCTAACATACTTTTGGGGCTATTTTTAAAGTTAAAGTAAGCATGCAACCGTACCTAAATTTTAAAAGTGCTTCAGTGTAAATTAAATAATCCATTTTAAAGATTTCTGTTTAATATTTACGCTTCATCTTTTATTGGTGGGATATTTTTGAGATTGAGACCTGCAGTTTTAATTGAATTTTTAAATTTGTATTTTAATCTGTTATTTTAAATTGATCGTTTTTATGTTTTCTTGCTGTGATTTTAATTGATGTTAGCCGCCCTGAGCCCGGTTTTCTGGCTGGGAAGGGCGGGGTATAAATAAAATTTATTATTATTATTATTATTATTATTATTATTATTATTATAAAAGTGATGTACTTGGAATTCCCCACCCATTTGGCTACATCCTGTTCGCTATTATGGTTAGAAAACACACACACACACACACACACAGAGAGAGAGAGAGAGAGAGAGAGAGAGAGAGAGAGAGAGTTCTATATTCCCTGAAGTGTTGAAAGTCAATTGTAATTCTGCATGTAGTTTACAGAGGAAGAGCAATGGCTGGGTAGCTAGCTGCCATTCTCGAAACATCCTCTATCTGTGTGATACACAACTCAGGAAAAACAGCACTCTTTGGGTTTAACCAACTTGAATGAAAATGTATCTGGAAGTTAAATTCTATTCTGATAAGAGGGGATCCAGTTGCTATTTAGCTACCGGTAGTACAGTAAAGGAAGATTTAGGCGTGTCTACTATATAATCCATCAACTATAATCCCACTCCTAGCAAAAGGTCTTGATCAACTATGCAGTAGGGGAGACTATGGGATGGATTCTAGACTTAGTCATGCTTCAAGTAGATCCACTGAAATCATGGAACATAAATGACTAACTAAAGTCTGGATCCAACCCTATAGCTATAGGGTATGTTTATGTTTATTTTGGAGGATTGTACACTTAGCTAACTAAACTCTGTGTAAAAAAAGCAGCTTTAGCAGCAAGAAAATTGTAGTTTTGGTGCTTTAACCCCAACGTTTAGATCTTTCTCTGCTCCAGCTAAAAAAAGTTCCAAATATATATTTGCCCTCAAAAACAGATTTAGAGTCCCCATGTGTTTTTAATCTTTATTTTAAAGATGCCTTTTGGAGGTATCATAATTTAACCTCTATGCCTCCAATACATGTTGAGAACCTCACACTTGGGATGGAGTCAGTGAAAGATCAATGTGGAACAGGGGCAATCCGTAGCAGGGGGAAGTTTAAAAACCTCAACCTTGCACATCTCCACTCAACATTCCTTTCATGTGGCTCTTTCATCTTCTCTTAGGAAATGCAGCTGTCAGGATTTTGTTCCATGGATACGCACATGACGTGGAATTCTGTCCTTAGCCATCAGACAGAATTTAAAGGCTGAGAGGAAATTTTGGGCAAAATTAATAAAATTATTTGCAGAAAACATTCTATGAGATAATACTGCTTCCAAGTCAGAAGCAGTGAGGAATACAGATTTTCCCTACCTTCTTTCTCTCCCCTGTCCCCAACTTTCCCTTCTTCCAAAAATCCTCTTTTGGAACAATGTAATGGGCAAGAAATGAGTATCTGGAGTGTAAATCTTAAAAGTCCAATTTTTTACCTACATTGGTATGCTGGGATAGGGGACACACTTACCTCGAAGGCAGAGAAATGTAAGGAAATCTTCTGTCTTGGGCTTCCTCTTGGAGAGGTCAGAAATCTGTGTAGCTGGAGGGGGCAATAATGGCTCCACTATCTTTATTGGAGTTGTGCTGGGACTGCTTGGCTGAGACTGAGCAAACTTTCTTTGTGCTTGCAGCCTTGGCCTAAGAAAAACAGGAAAACAAATGCAATTAGGAAGGAAAGACAGCTGAAGAGAAGCAAAAATTAAGTGAATGTGAAGAGCAAGATTTTAAGCTAATGCCAATACAGCCGTCACATAAACATGCCGATTCTGTATATTTCTGAGAACTGTAATTGGTTATAAATCTCACAGAAATATCAGGTTGCTTTAAAGGGAAAAAAAACCCTGTAAAACAGCTTCTACAATAACCAAGGGAGGTTTCATAAGGAGAAGGAGAATTAAAACTGCAAATAAACAGCAATTTTTAATATGTTATCACACCCATCTTTATATGGAGAAGATATAAAACTCATAATTTTTTAATACTTGGAAACAAATGAAAAAAATAAAGTCAGAAGGATGAGAAATATTAGGCAAAAGCAGAACACATGCAATAGTTATATATATCTAAAAAGTAAACTTTATTTAGTAGATGATGATGATGATGATGATGATGATGATATAGTGGCATGGGCTTTTCCATTTTTGTAGCAATAGCAGCACTGTCTTTCACTGAATAGGCAATTGATTCATAAACTCCTTTGAGAGCCCCTTCACTTTTTTTCTTTGTACTCTGAGACAATGGGCACGTACGAAATTCATGAGCTGCACATTATATTTGCACTGTGAACATATGCTCTTTTAGGCTCTTGTCCCCTTCAAATACACTTTAGCAGTGAGAAGAAGAAGAAGAAAAATCACACCTCTCTTAACAAGACAAGCTGCTCAAAGAACATGGTTGTATCTTCTATAGCAGTGTTTTTCAACCTTTTTTGGGCAAAGGCACACTTGTTTCATGAAAAAAATCACGAGGCACACCACCATTAGAAAATGTTAAAAAATTTAACTCTGTGCCTATATTGACTACTGGTATATAAAGTAATTCTCTTGAATAGGAATCAAATAAACACAAAGAAAGTATTTTTTCCCACGGCACACCAGGCAACATCTCGCGGCACACTAGTGTGCCGCGGAACAGTGGTTGAAAAACACTGTTCTATAGTTCCATGTGGCTGCATTCTGTGAAAGTGTGGCATCATCTGAAATGCAGAGACCACTCTGGAAGGGCATACAACATGGTTTCTTTCCATACCACATCATTCAGGCATACTGAATGCACTGCCTATTTGAACATTACCAGAGCGGCAAGGATACGGCCACATGGAAGCAGCAACTATGTCACTCAAGTAATGCAAGAACTGTTCCTATCTATGACAATGACACAGAACCTTCACAGCGGGGCAATCTTGTTAAGTTCCCAGGAAGACAGTTCATTAATGACGGATAAATATTGCCATGCACTTGAAATCATCCAGAATATGAATAATCAGATCCTGGTAGAAACACAGGTAATTTGGCGATGTCCTCTGTGCCACCTTTGGCCCACAGAAGACCTTCCTTCAAACTAGATTCCTTTTACAGCCCACCAAATTCAATTGGATTATGTGTCCCTGCTTAGCTACAGGATGACTGCAGAGTCTATGCTCCTCGACTACGGTAGCTAATGCCTTTGGTTTTGTAAGTGTTGCGGCATCTCTGAAACTAATGCCAAGTTCATGTCATTTCAACAGCCGAAAATGAATGCTCTGCTGGTTTCCCGCCAAGCTGCTGTCATTTGCATAAACACTCCCAGATTGTCCCTTCACACACCCTTAGTGAGAATTAACACATGCTTATTCATATTTTTTCCCTTCCCATAATACTGCATTTTATATCAAGCATCAACCACAGTTCTCCACAGCATAACCAATTTTCTCACAAGTACACATGCAAGGTTCCCCTGGCACAGGAGGATAAAGGCCAGGAGGGGTAGGGGGACAGAAAGGGCACAAAATATGTCCTAGCTGTTTCCCATTTAAGACGTAATGTTTTGTGTTCCCTCCCCACAAACACCTGGAGGTTAAGTAGATGATGAAGCTGGGAAAGTTATGGTTTGTGCTTTTGGTATTGTGCTAGAGAGACCTAAGAATCATAGAGGTGAAACATTGGCTATTGAGAAAGACAAGAGGCAAAGGGGGAAGGGGCAAAAGCTTCAATCCCACCAGGAATTACAGCAGAATTAGAGCTCAACCCTGCCAGAATCAAGAATGTGCCACAGTGATGGAGCCAGAGAGGTCTGGGTACAGGCCAAGCAATTTTTTTTTAATTGCTTTATTGTCGTTATAGATATCCATCATTTTACAGTCATTTACATAATGACATAAAGGGCAAAGCAAATAGGCAATGTCAGGACTAGTCAAACTTCAAGCAAGAGGGTGTTCCATGATCAGGGCACCACCACTGAGAAGGCCTGATCTTATGTCACCACCTGATGAATTTGCCCCCTAAGGATCAGAACAGGCTGGTACAGGTAGAGGTATTTCTTCCTTCGTACCCTCCTTTCCTTGTTAAGGAGCCCAAGGGGGCTGAAAACATATAATTCAAAGTATCAATTACAAAAACTTTAACACTCTAAAAAGGAAAACATCAGCAGAAAAAGGTGTCCACCTCCAAATAAGTCTATGAAAACAAATACAATAAAACAGCCATCTAAAAACAAAAGCCTGCTGAAAAAGGAAGGTTTTTATTAGCTTCTAGAAAGCTATTAAATAGGAAGGTGAGGCAATACTCCTCTGTCAGAAGGCAGTTCCAAAACTTAAGGCAAAGCTACAAAAAAAAGCTCCTCACTGGTCCCAACCAAGAATATTTCAGGGAATGCTGGCTGGGAGGCTCATAAGGCAGAAAGTGGGCCTTCATATACCTCGGTCCTAAACCCAACCACAGCTTTTTCCAAGGCCACACGGCTCACCAGCCCTGCTCTGTGCCCCCCCCCCCCCCGGGCTACTGACTTGCTGACATGTATCCTTGAACTAGGATAATACCTCTTGGTTGTCTGGATGGAGATGTGTGAAGGAGGGTGCAGAAATGCTTAACTTTCGTGCCTGGAATGTAGCCTACGTTAAAAGGGTACAAATTAGATCCGCTGCTAACCCACTTTTGGCCTCTGGCACCACCTATCCACTGGCATGCAGCGCCCCCCCCCCCCCGTTGTTTTTGGA
Source organism: Lacerta agilis (assembly GCF_009819535.1). NCBI lineage: Eukaryota > Metazoa > Chordata > Lepidosauria > Squamata > Lacertidae > Lacerta > Lacerta agilis. The sequence goes on from NC_046318.1 coordinate 27,418,343, forward strand.
CTTTGAAGGTCTGTGGACTATCAATAAATTTCTGTTGAAAGCAGCAGGTAAAAACGAAGCAGGAGTATAATAATTTCAGGAGAATTTAATGATTAGGAAAGTATGCAAAAATACAGAAATTAAGAACTCAAAATGGTACTGAAAATAAATAAATTTTAATAATACTTTTTCAGAGGCACTGAAACAATAACCATCATATAAACAAACCATAATAGTTTTTATATGGTCAGTAATTATTAAACAATTCCGTTTTTTTTAAAAAAAACTTTATAATGCACAAATCATACCTTTAAACAGTAATCCTACACCTCTACTAAGCATAATATAAACCAATTAATCTCATCTAGCACACTAGTTTCTCATCACAGAACCAAAGCTCTGAAAAATCCTCATTATAAAATCACCTACATTATAATTATGTATCCCTTTAAATCAATAAATCCTTGGAGAAATGAAAATGGGGCCGTGAAATTATGAAAATAGAAAATCCTTTCCTTAAACATTTGCTTTCTGAATGATTGAGAGACACAGCCTAGTTTATGAAAAGTGTTATGAACATATTAAAAATATAAACCAATGTTTTCAGGAAGTCAGATTCAATGCCAGAGTCAAGATCCTATGCAGTCGGAAAATATGGACAGCCTTTGCAACAATCTGGAATTATCAAGACAATATGATTTAAAATAGATGATCTAATTCAGCCAATATATATTCTGCACAGGAGGTTAGCCTGGATGATTAAAATGGCCTCTTTGGTGGCCTTCGGACTATGAAATTATATCAGGCTGCAGGATCAGCTCTGCTCTCGTACCATGAAGATATTTATAGCATATAACAACATAAATGGTTTAGTCACTAGCGGGCACCCATCTGCTGGAGTAGCACACAGCTTCTGCTGACTACAATGCAGAAACGGACCAGTATCCACACTTACATATACACAGGATGAAGAAAGGTGGTGGTCATCTAGCAATGTAGTTCAAAGGGTCAGGACGTAAGTGGTTAGTAATGGAGCTTAGGCAGAGTTTCAATCTCCTAGTAAAGACCCCAGAAGCTGCCTTGTCATTTGACAGTTAGGCTTTATTGTGTTGTTTCTAAGTGTGGCTGTGTGAAAGCTATTTTTCAATTTGGATTGGGTATACCCACAAACATTTAGTACATTTTTACCACTCTCTCCAACCTTGTACCACACAATAGCTTAAAACACAATGGTTACTTGCAATGAACTATAAAACTATTCTAAGAAGTAGCTGAAGAGTCTGCTACCTGCTTTCTTTTCATTTCTTCCAGTAATGTTTTACCTTTATTACCTGATAATACAGACAACTGACAGAAGCAGGGAATCGAAAAAGGCTGTCCGTTGAGGATGGAATCACGATGATTGTCCATAATGGAAAGTAAAGATATCCCTCTTAACACCCTGTAGTCCACTGCCTAGTCACTGAAAGCTGAGCCTGGTTCTGTCTGCACAGATCAATCCTGGGTTCTGTTTCTGGGTTGCATTCATGTGATAAAACATTCCCAATGTGATTTTATATTGCTGAATTGTAACTCATGTCAGCCACAAAGGTGATGGCAAATAGCTGCCTGAACATTTACACAACAAACCACTGATCAACCGAGGTTTTAGCAGAGGCCTGGAGTGCTTTCACTATGACAGAAATAACAGAATTTGCAAGTTTAATAATACTGTTTAAAGCAGGGTTGATGAACCTGTGGCCCTCCCGGTGCTGTTGGACTCCAACTCCCATCAGCCTGGCCAGCATAGCCAATGGGTCAGGGATGATGGGTGTTGTAATCCAACAAGATCTGGAAGGCCACATTTTGCACCCATGGTAGATGGAAACAAATTGCTTAGCCTGATAGAAATACAAGACCTGAAACTTAGTCTGATAAATGGCACATTGTGAAACATGTGCATGACGGGAGGCAGTAAAAGAGAAGGGGGGAAAGCAAGGAGAGAACCTACTGTGAAAAATGACTTTATTGAATTTTGTTTCACTTAATTACTCTAACACCAGTTGAGACACAGCATCAGGTTTCAACTGAAGTACCCACAGTTCTCTGAGAAGCCTGCCCACTTTAAACAGTTTCATCTTAACCTGGGGAAGCTAAATATAACTGAAGTCAGAATTGCTATAGCTAAGCTAACCACTATACCACCTCCCTCACCACCAAGGAAATACAACAAGCGAATAGTAAGGGAACCCATGCAAGTGACGCTGACACAAAACCCCACACATACACTAATCAGAACAATAGAAGCATCACCACCCCACCCCACCCCACCCCACCCCACCCCATCTTTTCTTCCAAGCCTAATACTGCATGCAACACTAATGTCTCACAACAAATGAAACTGATCTGTAGAAAACACAACTTGAAAAAAGAGACAATGCGCTTATTTTTGTAAACTAAGAAATCTTTAATAAAAAGAATGGCTATAGCTTTATTATATTCCCAAGGCATCGTCATGGAAATCTCAACCATTTATTGAGTTAGTATAACTGAAACAGTCTTTACTATTGACTGAAAAAATAGTCTTTACTATTATTTGTTTCCCCCCAATTCTGTCTGTGTTTATTATTCATTATTAGATTAATTTATCTATGTTCAGTGATGTTCCATTTTATTTTTCTAATAGAATATTGTACAAATGGAATGCGTGCTTAGGCGCATGTGTGTGTGTGTGTGTGTGTGTGTGTGCGCGCGCGCGCCCACACACACAATGTCAATGATAAACAATAAAATAAAACTGAATTTAAAAATGGAAGTTTCAACATTCTAAATGAGCATGTAAACACACAATACACTCGGAACGTATCCAAACGATCAATTCCAAGTGTACTCCAAGGTACCTGATCATAAACGTGGCATGACAAGCCCCGATTTAAAAAGCAATCATGTGAAATACAGCCTACAGGTAATGGATGCAAGGAGGGGCAGTGTGCCATCAGGGACAAGGGAGAATAACTGTCTTCCTCCCTTACCCCTTTATTCCCAAAGGTTGCCGTGGAGGTGCACTCCAGCATATGAAAGGGGGAATGCTAAGCCTACAAAAGAGGGGAAATTGCTTGGAAGCAGAAATGGACTGACCCTGGCCTATCAGAATGGTTTGCATCTGGAGGCTGATAGAAGCAGAGAGTTTCCTGATGTTTCTTGGGGGTTTCCCATCTGATATGACCTGTGGGCCTGTTGGTAGCCTACTTGACCTCTGGAATTTGGATGTGACCTGGACAATTAACTCAATTACTCTTAAGACATCCTTCACCTGTCTTGTAGCAAGGACCCTCTCATTGATTTTTTGAGGAGCTGGCTGAAATGAATCTGGGAGACAGCTAAAGTGCAAATGGCAGAAGACTCAAAGAGACCTAATTCAATCAAACACAGGTTACAGCCCATCTCGTTGGTGGTGGATGACAGTGAAGGGTTCATATTTTTCTGCTACCATTATGTCGCTCAGCATGGGTGGTAGAGCATTTTCAGGCAGGGATTATAAGGTGAAATCAAATAAGGCACTAGGTGCAAGTCAACTGGTGTCCTGCTCTTAGCCTACCTATGAACAGGTTTTGGGTGGAGCTTTGAAATAGAGTCCAAAAATGCCAATGGGTCCAGAATGTGGGCTCTACATTGTTATCTGGAGCTCAGGGGCGTAGCAAGGGAGGGGCGGAGGGGCCCGGGCAGCGCCCCTGCTGGGGGTGACACATCGGGGGGTGGCCCCACCCTCTGGGCTTTTTAAAAACTTTTTTAAAAAAAATTAATTTTTTTTTCTTTTTAGGCTATTTTCGGCACTGCCAGGGTGGAGCCGCAGGGGCGGCCAGCGAGGTGGGGTGCCATCCCCTCCTCGCTGGCCCGCCCCTTGCCTCCATGCCGAGCTCCGCTGCTGGCTGGCTTGCGGAGCCGGGATATGGAGAGGGGCGGGCCAGCGAGGAGGGACACCCCTCCTCGCTGGCCCGCCCCTCTCCCTGCCCTGACTTGCGCTCCGCCAAGGGAGCCCGGGCGGCGGATTCGGGAGTCTTTGCAGCCTGCAAAGACTCCCGAATCTGCCGCCCAGCACCCCTTCGTGCAGCAGCTGCTCATGTAGGCACAAGCAGCCGCGGCACGAAGGGGTGCCGCAGCTTCGGGAGTCTCCCGAAGCCACCGCCCGGCACCCCTCTTGGCTTCCCGCCCCCGGTGCCTCTTGGCTTCCCGCCCCCGGCAGCCAAGGGGCTAAGAACGCCCCTGCTGGAGCTAACATTTTAATGCTAGTTTTGTGTCAGCTAGTTTTGTGTCCCTTTGTTTCATGTTCGATTTGAGGCACTGGTTTTGGTCTTCCAAACTCTAAATGCTCTGGGCCCAGGTTATCTCAGGAATCACCCCCATCCACCTCTGTTTAAGAACTTTGCTCAGTTTCTGCAACCTACTCAGTGATCTGCCAGTAGCAGAGTTTTGCTTAGTACAAAACAAGAAAGAGAAAGTGCAGCTCTTGGATTGTGGGAACCAAATTATGAAATGATCTCCCCAGAAAGGTCTTTTTGCTCCCTGAGGACATTTTAAAGTTGAAACCTTGTAAGACTTGTTTTATTGCTACTGTCTGTTCATCATAGTTTTAAACAGCTGGTATTCCACTGTCATTTTAAAATCTTCTGTTCTCAGATGGTTTTTAGTTGTAGATGTAAACTGCCTTGTGCCTGCTTGCCAGAGAAAGGTGGGATAAAACAATGTTGTTTTATTTTAAAAAATAGGCACATGCCCATGTTGCAAACCCCATTCAGCACATCTCAGGTGGGTGCCATTGCCATTCTTAGAGAACGAGGGAAGCGTTCATGGCGAGTTCCAGCACCTCTTTTTCTAGAAAAACGGCACTGCTAAAAAAGCATAAACAGAAGCACAGACAAAACACCAGGACTGGGTTTCCACAAGAGGATTTCCACCCCTTCTATTATGCTTGCATTCCATTTTAGCAAGCACAGATACCATAAACCTTGTCATGTATCAGCTCCCCAAAATGCACACATATGCATGTGTGCATGTGCACGCTCACACACACACCAAGTCTGCCAGAGATCAACAATAACAGCAATGCTGTATACGTTATTACATCCATCCTCTCCAGGGCTGAAAGACTTCCTGTTCAATTAATTCCTTCATTAATTCCTATCCGTTTGAGTAAATTTTCCCTGTCTGCCAACAGGAAGTGATAAAAGTCACAAGGTCAGTCTGCTTCAGGGCAGCTTAACCTCTCCTGAAGGTTACTGTCTGCAGTCTCAGCATACTAGAAACCAGATATCTGCAGCAGCTCATTGGTCCTTTTAATAGGTTCCCACCATCTGGGTCCTAGCAATTTCTTCACATTCCATCAGAAAAGGAAGGCAAAACTGTATGGCAATCATGGTCAAGAAACAAAGGCTGCTACCCCTGTGAATCCCCCCCGCCGATTAATAAAGGAACTTAATATATATGATGCTTTTCCAAAACATGTATTAAAACCAGAAAAAACCCTAGCACTAGCGGCCATATAGTGTAGTACACAACTGATAAAACAAAAAAGCATAGCAAATTCAGTCTGCATCATATAAATATAGTCTTAACGGTTATGACTGGCTGTGGTTTCACAGCATGCGAAAGCTAGAACTAGATGCGGCAGCACAATGAAATGGGGATAAGGGTGAATTGGTCTTTGAGGGTATTTATACAGCACTGGATAGATATGAGAACACATGACTACACAGAATTACTCAACTTTGCACAAAACAAAAGGGCAATCCAGACTAGCAGACATGCATTTTGCCATGGACCGGTAATAGCCTATTACATCACTGTGCAAAGTGCTGTGTTTAGTCCTTCAAAAGCATGCAAACATCTGAATGAATTGTTTCCAGATTCTCTAGACTGTGACCTCAATTGTTATAATATTGCTTTTCCAAAATAATGGATCATAACATGGAAGACTCTGGAGTATAAAAAATACATTAATCAGTAGGAGTGTTCATACTTCCATTTTATCTAAGGGAGTCACATTAATACCAGTAAGAGCATTTGAAGAAATTTTACTTCCCTAAAACTAGACTCTCCAGAAAGGAGTGCTTCTTATGTGTTGCAGTTAACATTTATTGATTTATATTCATTTTCATTCTCTCTCTCTCTCTCTCTCTCTCTCTCTCTCTCTCTGTGTGTGTGTGTGTGTAAAAAAACAGTAGGAGCTACAATTATTAATTTATTGGCTTTTGAGGGTAACTTCTTTAAAGTAAGCAGTAAAAGGTACTTGGCGTCCACAAGGTAATGTTTAACAAAAAGTCAAACAAAATGATTCAAGACTAATAAACCCCAAATCAAAGTATTCTGGTTCCACCAGTTAGAGAATTGCTGTTTGAAACCTAAAGAGCTCAAACAAAAGTAACCACTCTCAGCTACAGGAAGGTAGATTAAATATTAGGAAAGCCTTCCTATACATGTAGGACAATGAAGTAACCTGCCTAACCTCTGGAAATCTCCTTCCTTTAATGTTTCCAAGGAAATGCTGGACAGTTATCTATAGCTTCTAGGAAGAAAGGCAGGATATAAAAGGCAGGATACAAACATACATAAATAAAACTAAATATCTCACACCAAGCCTCTGCTGCAGCATACACATATTTTAAGAAATTTTACACTAATGTTTAATCTAAACATTAATCTAAACAATCTAATTTAATGTTTAATCTAAACATTTAATGCCAAATCCACATCCTCAAGGATCCGAAGGGTGAGGGGGCAGGATCCCAAAATGTTCGGGGGGTGAACATGCTTACAAGTCTTCCCACTATTGAGAACACTGATCATGGTTTCCTGGTCATGGGGAGAACAGTATGTTTACAACCTCCCTTCAGACTTTCTGCTCATGAGAGGAAGATTGGGATTGAGGGAATAGGGGCATCCTAAGACCCTGATGTTGGGAAAGCTTGAGTGCACAAGGAGAAGGGGACAACAGAGGACGAGATGGTTGGACAGTGTTCTCGAAACTACCAACATGAAACTCCGGGAGGCAGTGGAAGACAGGAGTGCCTGGCGTGCTCTGGTCCATGGGGTCACGAAGAGTCGGACACAACTAAACAACAACAACAATAACAACTTTGGAGGGCTGTAGCTTACTTAAATTCTCACCATTCTGAGGAATCGGGAATTATCCACAAACTTGGTGACTCATCCCCAATTCCAACTCATTCACGAACGTTCAGACTCACAAAAGTGACCAAGACAGTGCGGATGCAGTAAGTAACTGCAAATGACAGCAGTGGCTATGACTGTGCCAACACCGCACCTCCAATTTGATGAAACACTGAGCTAAGGAGGGACCACCTGTACAAATTTTAGGCACTGCTTTCATAGTGTTGCCATTGTAGGAGAAATTACACCAGCCAAAATTTGCTTTTTTATACAACTATTATAAAGGTGTAAGTAGCTCCATTTCATACTGAATCTCTCATAGCCAATATCAGTTGATGCAAGCCCCTCTCCCTTTCTGCCGCTGGTTAGCTGTGTTAGCATTCTCAGGGAAATGGGGAAGAGGAAAAAAAATATTTATCTGAAAGATTCCAATCCAGCAGCAATCAATTCCTGACTATTTTGATAGAATTTTTAAACAGGAAGGAGTATTACGTCTGCTGAGACTCAGCCATTTTTGTTAAAACTTTCAAGTAATCGTTAAATAGCAGAAACTTTGAATTAAAAAGATGGTGTTTGCATTCTAATTCCAGTTTGAAAACTAAATTTCAATGTACAAGTATTCTAACAGTTATTGGCATGGTATAATCCAAAACCTCCAATCTGAGCAACAGTCAGTATCCAACCTCTCATATTAATGCAGATTCAGGAGTAAAATGAATTATGTTCTTAAAAGCCTCTACAGTGTTGGTGCTCAAATGCTTTGGACATACAATAGGCACAAAAACATTACTTGAGTGTTCTTTTTATTTTCATGATTCAACTTCAGAATGTTCCCGCCTCTTTTTCAATATGAAAGCACATGCCAACCATAAAATTGCTTGTCAAAGCAGCTTCTAAACAAACCACAGAAGAATGGCTTCAACAAGCTTTCCTAAAATCCCATCATCACATCCAATTTGGACTCATTTTGGCAATAAAACCATCTTATTAGTAATAAATGTCTCGCATAAAAGTTTTGCCACTTCAGGAAATTACGCTTCCCATTTACTTGTGCAAACAACTACTCGCAAATAAACTAAGACCATGATTCAAATGCCGTTTTAAAAAATGCTGACCTTTGTTTAAATATACCTTTTATTCTGATTAAGTGCCATTTTAGTGCTTCCATAGAAAACTCCAGCAGTGACTCTAAATGCTGGTAAAATAATAGTTATATTTATACTACTTCCATTTTATTTACAAAAATATGAAAACACCCTCAAACAGTATTTCCTATAAAGTTATGGAGAAAAAGGCAATAATCCTACATGGAGGAATCCTAGATTTGTACGGACCTGTTATGGTACAATAAAGGTCACAATCTAGAATATCTACTGCATAGTCAGAAACTGCTACTTTCCTTTGAAAGATTACAGTGGTGCCTCGCAAGACGAAATTAATTCGTTCCGCAAGACTCTTCGTCTTGCGGAAATTTCGTCTTGCGAGGCACCTTTTCCCATAGGAACGCATTAAAATTTAATTAATGCGTTCCTATGGGGAAAAAAGTCCGGGGGCCCCTCCCGACCGGCACCGGAGCCAAGCCAAGCCGCGTTTTAAGACTGCAGTGAGCGAACAGCAGCGCTGCTGTTCGCTCGCTTCAGTCTTAAAACACGGCGCCGCGGCTCCGGGAGGGAGGGAGGGGGCCGTGGCATCATGCCCGACATCGGGCATGATGCCACGGCCCCCTCCCGACCGGCACCGGAGCTCCACGGTGCTGTGTTTCAAGACTGCAGCGATCGCTGCAGTCTTAAAACGCAGCTCCGCGGCTCCGGGAGGGAGGGAGGGGGCCATGGGATGATGCCCGACATCGGGCATGATGCCACGGCCCCCTCCCGACCGGCACCGGAGCTCCGCGCCGCCGAGTTTTAAGACTGCAACGATCGTTGCAGTCTTAAAACGCAGCGGCGGGGCTCCGGGAAGGAGGGAGAGGGCCGTGGGATGATGCCCGACATTGGGCACGATCCCACGGCCCCCTCCCGACCGGCACCGGAGCTCCGCGGTGCTGCGTTTTAAGACTGCAGCGATCGCTGCAGTCTTAAAACGCAGCTCCGCGGCTCCGGGAGGGAGGGAGGGGGCCGTGGCATCATGCCCGACATCGGGCATGATGCCACGGCCCCCTCCCGACCGGCACCGGAGCTCCGCGCCGCCGTGTTTTAAGACTGCAACGATCGTTGCAGTCTTAAAACGCAGCGGCGGGGCTCCGGGAAGGAGGGAGAGGGCCGTGGGATGATGCCCGACATTGGGCACGATCCCACGGCCCCCTCCCGACCGGCACCGGAGCTCCGCGGTGCTGCGTTTTAAGACTGCAGCGATCGCTGCAGTCTTAAAACGCAGCTCCGCGGCTCCGGGAGGGAGGGAGGGGGCCGTGGCATCATGCCCGACATCGGGCATGATGCCACGGCCCCCTCCCAACCGGCACCGGAGCTCCGCGGTGCTGCGTTTTAAGACTGCAGCGATCGTTGCAGTCTTAAAACGCAGCTCCGCGGCTCCGGGAGGGAGGGAGGGGGCCGTGGCATCATGCCCGACATCGGGCATGATGCCACGGCCCCCTCCCGACCGGCACCGGAGCTCCGCGCCGCCGTGTTTTAAGACTGCAACGATCGTTGCAGTCTTAAAACGCAGCGGCGGGGCTCCGGGAAGGAGGGAGAGGGCCGTGGGATGATGCCCGACATTGGGCACGATCCCACGGCCCCCTCCCGACCGGCACCGGAGCTCCGCGGTGCTGCGTTTTAAGACTGCAGCGATCGCTGCAGTCTTAAAACGCAGCTCCGCGGCTCCGGGAGGGAGGGAGGGGGCCGTGGCATCATGCCCGACATCGGGCATGATGCCACGGCCCCCTCCCGACCGGCACCGGAGCTCCGCGCCGCCGAGTTTTAAGACTGCAACGATCGTTGCAGTCTTAAAACGCAGCGGCGGGGCTCCGGGAAGGAGGGAGAGGGCCGTGGGATGATGCCCGACATTGGGCACGATCCCACGGCCCCCTCCCGACCGGCACCGGAGCTCCGCGGTGCTGCGTTTTAAGACTGCAGCGATCGCTGCAGTCTTAAAACGCAGCTCCGCGGCTCCGGGAGGGAGGGAGGGGGCCGTGGCATCATGCCCGACATCGGGCATGATGCCACGGCCCCCTCCCGACCGGCACCGGAGCTCCGCGGTGCTGCGTTTTAAGACTGCAGCGATCGCTGCAGTCTTAAAACGCAGCTCCGCGGCTCCGGGAGGGAGGGAGCGGGCCGTGGCATCATGCCCGACATCGGGCATGATGCCACGGCCCCCTCCCGACCGGCACCGGAGCTCCGCGCCGCCGAGTTTTAAGACTGCAACGATCGTTGCAGTCTTAAAACGCAGCGGCGGGGCTCCGGGAAGGAGGGAGAGGGCCGTGGGATGATGCCCGACATTGGGCACGATCCCACGGCCCCCTCCCGACCGGCACCGGAGCTCCGCGGTGCTGCGTTTTAAGACTGCAGCGATCGCTGCAGTCTTAAAACGCAGCTCCGCGGCTCCGGGAGGGAGGGAGGGGGCCGTGGCATCATGCCCGACATCGGGCATGATGCCACGGCCCCCTCCCAACCGGCACCGGAGCTCCGCGCCGCCGAGTTTTAAGACTGCAACGATCGTTGCAGTCTTAAAACGCAGCGGCGGGGCTCCGGGAAGGAGGGAGAGGGCCGTGGGATGATGCCCGACATTGGGCACGATCCCACGGCCCCCTCCCGACCGGCACCGGAGCTCCGCGCCGCCGAGTTTTAAGACTGCAACGATTGTTGCAGTCTTAAAACGCAGCGGCGGGGCTCCGGGAGGGAGGGAGGGGGCCGTGGGATCATGCCCGACATCGGGCACGATCCCACGGCCCCCTCCCGACCGGCAGCGGAGCTTACCTTTTCGCTGCGGTCGGGAGGGATGTTGTCCGCGTCTGCCCTTTTGGATCGACTGCGCATGCACAGTCGATCCAAAATGGCGGACGCGGACATCACCCCTCCCGACCAGAGCGAAAAGGTAAGCCAGCTTACAGTGGTACCTCGCCAGACGAATTCGTCTTGCGAAAAACAGGCATAGACGAATTCGTCTTGCGAGTCAACTAAAAACTCGCAAAACCCTTTCGTTTTGCGAGTTTTTCGTCTAGCGAGGCATTCGTCTTGCGGGGTACCACTGTATTAATATAGGGCATTCTGCATAGAGCAAAACATGCTGTAGCAGCAATGTAATTGGAGAATAATCCAGACTGCTATTCTCATGTGAGGCTAAGCATATTTATGCATGTTTATCTTTAAACACTGTAGGGACAATGCTGAATCACAGAACTAAGGTACTTTTAAATGTGAGACTCAAGCCTCCAAGTAAATAGGCAGTGTGGTGTAATGGTCAGAACGCTCAGCCAGGGAGATCCATGCTCAGTGAAGTTATGCTTCTGAAAGAACAGAAAGGACTCGAAACTATGCTCTTGTGGCTTACAGCTTGTTTCTGAATTGGACTCACATATTCAACAGCTCGACCCAATCTCCAAAAATGGATTCAGAAACCTCTTCCTGCCCATTACTATTGGGAGTACAACAACTGTCTTGGACAACACATAAATTAGCAAATCATCTGGATATAACAAAGTAGTCTAAACACTTTCAATTCTCAGGGAGATGGAGCTATGATTAGACTATATAGTTCTCAACAATACTGTAAAATGTGGGACTTTTACAATATTGTAAAAGGACTGCCTCTCCCCATATCAACTGACCCAGACTCTGCAATCATTATCCGAGGCCCTTCTTCATGTGTCTCCTCTGCGAGAGGGGGGTGGCGGCAACATGAGATTGGGCCTTTTCTGCAGTGGCTCCCTGCTTGTGGACAGGGGCATTCTTAGCCCCTTGGCTGCTGGGGGCGGGAAGCCAAGAGCCCCCCCTGGGGCGGGGCATCGCGGTGCATGCATGTGTGCGTCAACAACATCATAGTGAGGACAGATGGACACTACAGCTAAAGGTCAAAATAGTACTTCTTTGCCAACTATGAACACTGGTGGAATCTGCAAACATATTAAAAAATGCTGTGAAAATGTGTTTTTTAAATGTTATGAAAAATATATTGAATTTGCCATAGCTCACCATTGCCATCTAGTGTCACATTTGTATACTGCACTTTCCAACACTTAAAACATTTTATTTGCAGCTGTATGGCTATGTCCACTGTAGACATCTACAAGTAAAGTAAAGAACTGCAGACTTCGAAGACAAAAATACAGGAGTGGAGGCTCCCTGCCAAGCTGATTCAGCTAATGAGAGTATGAGTATTACACTCTGCTTTCAGTGCTTAATTTGTAAACAGAGATGTGCTGGGGTTAAGGCTTGTCTAGGAGTTGTTATTCATGACTCAGAAATGTGGAGGACGGCACATTTCTGAGGGAATGGTGCTGTTGCTCAAAGGCACTCTTGATCTTCTGCTTCTTTAGAGGAGTGGAGAAAACATTTAGTAGTGCATGAAGGTACCACCTCCTGAAACATATTAGATATCCAACACTGACGAGTTTGAGTTCAAATGTGGCTGCTACTATGCTCTCTTTTTCTGTCGTGCTGTGATTTGGACCCTGTAATTTCAGCTGCATATGGGTGCTACAGATGGTCTGACCTTTGATGCAGAAGCACAGTGTTGGACTGAAATGCCTTTTTCAGACATGATTAAGCGAGGGCTACACAACTATGCTGGAGAAGGAACTGGCAAACCAATCCAGTATTTTGCCAAGAAAAATCAATGGACATAAAAAAGGAGCGTGAGAAGAAGGTGAGAGTTTCCAAGGCATGCTCTGGATCATGGGGTCACGGAGAGTCGAACACGACTAAGACAACTAAACAACAACACACAACTAGTATCCTGCAGATGTGGGCAACTAGCCATTCAGTGCAGTGTGCTAGGTGCTTCAACATTCCCAACCCCAGCTTTGCAGTCCTGGTCAGGCTTCCAAAACTAGAGACCCATCAAGCTCCTGGTGGGCTGCTGTATGCAACCTGCACATTGTGTTCAGCTCAACAACTCACAAACTGTGTAGCACTGGTGTTTGTCATTATGCAATCTGTTTAGCCATGGAAGAGTTATTCACTTGGGGCAGAGAAGGGGAACATTTAGCCCTGTAGATGTTGTTGGACTACATCTCTCATCATTCCTGACCATTGGCCATGCTGGGTGAGGAAGATAGGACTTTGAGTCCAACAACATCTGCAGGGCCACAGGTTCCCCATCCCTAACTTAGGGATTCATAGTTCATGGTAAGAAGGGCACCAACTGTTAAATATAATGATATGCTGGATCCTGGTCCTTGACAATCTCTTATCATTTATTTTAGATTAAATGGTTTGCTACAAGATTTTTAGAGATCTCAACCTAATGGAATATTCACATACCACAAATATTTCTCAGGTATGATTTACCCATGCCCTTACTTTGAGGCATAGCTTTTATTTTATTAACAGATTTCAAATAAACAAGTTTGGGCCTGTCTTGATGTGTGCTTTTAGTTTTAGCTGCTTTTATTTTTAGTAATTCATGTAACATTGCTGGAAAATGCTTTATTGCTGTTTTTAATCAGTAGCACATTTCTAATTGATATGCAAATATTAAATGCATTTTAAAAGTGCTAATATAGTTTCCACAGGGGGAGGGAGGGAGGGGGGGAGGGAGGGAGGGGGAGAGAGAGAGAGAGAGAGAGAGAGAGAGAGAGAGTTTTGTTGGCTGGAATGAAACAGGAAAGTACTTTGAGGAGAAGAATTCAGTACAATGCCTAAATGGCCCCATTTCTGCACGGTGTTTCCATCTTTTGATGGGAAAAGAATATTATGAATTACTGTCCAGTAATTCAGTAATAATGCCCCAGGCATGTTAAAACCAATTAAATCTAAGTTTTAAATTTAAGTGACACCTAATGAAAATGTGATCAACTGTACAACCCCCCCCCAAAAAAAAACACAAACGGAGAGAGGGTGTGGTTCTCAACATTACATGAGATATTTTATGTAGCCTTATCCACCCTACAAACCAAATGAATGAAGGCCTATTATTTACACACTTGGTTGTTTATAATTTGTTACATTCCTGGACTTCCGGCGGCGACGCCATAGCGGGTGGTCGTGGGCTGCTTCGGCTGCGAGGCGCCCAGTCCACCCCGGGGGTTAGGAGCCCCGCAACCGCATAGCGGGGCTCCGGTTGGGGTGCGGGAAGAGCGTCCCGCACCCTGGGCTCCCCGGCTGTGCCCGTTGTGGCTCCGAACCCTTCCCCCGCGCCCCCTGTAAAGGGGGAGTGGGGGTGAAGGGACCACGGAGCCGGGCTATAGGGGAGATGCCCCAACCGGGGTGACAATGCGGCGACAAATCCCGAGATGAGCGTCGAAGTTCTACCTGGGATGTACAGTCTTGAAGAACCCGGTGGTCGTAAGTACAAGATTGGACTAAATAATATGCTGTTTGGAGCGATCCGGGGGAAGAAGAAAGGCAGCCTGCCTCCCTCCCTTTGGTTAGAAGAAGCTAACCAGTTTGAGTGACTGTTGCTACTGAATTGATTATAAAGTATCTAAATTTTGAAGAGTGACACTGTTATAATTTCCCTTTGGGGAGTAAAGTGGTGAAAGATATCTCCGTTTAAAAGTTTCGGTCTTTGCATCCTGGCTTCAGGAAAAATGGCGACGAAAAGTTCTAACCGAGGTGGAAAACAACCTTCACAAAAGGAAGGACAGAGAGACAGGAATTGTAATACGACACTCACTCCTACCCCCCCTTCTGCTATGCTGGGCTTTGTCTGTAAACTTGTTTTGAACTCTACTCTGACGGATGAACAAAGGCTCCTCGAGCTGAGGCTGGAGCTTCTTTATCGGAAAGTGAGAGTCTTGTGTGGGAGTCTGGAAAGAAATGAATTTCCCACAGAGGAGGCTTTTGTGTGTTTTGACACTTTGGAAGAAAACTTCTGCAAGGAACTGAGAGGGTTGACAGGAAGATGGGGAGAAATGACAGGGCGACTCCGGGAAAGAGATTTGGTCTTTGGGGGTGGCAGTCCCAAGACGGCGACAAGTTTTGTTATATCCAGCCCCCGAGGTGTGAGCTCGAGGGCATGGGACAAAGAATTAAGATATTTTCAAGAAGAATTGGATTGGTTTAAAGAAACGGAGCAGCCGGGAGGATGTGAGCTGGATACCCTGAAGTTCGTTGCAAGGAGCGTTCTGAACTGTGCCTGGACCTGTGGCTACTTGGGAAAAGAAGACAACTGGAAACTTGGCTCTGATACCACCAGGAGAAAGACAATGGATAGAAGGGGAGTGGGGTGAAGCATTAAGTAAATTTAAAACGGTTGGATATGGTAACCTGAAATTGGAGTGTGAAGATCGGCGGTATATTTAGACTTTTTGTTTTTCTAATGAGAAAGGAGATATCTGAAGTTTTATGTTACTAGCAGCAGACTATAGGATAGAAGCGTAAGTAAGGAATAAGATAAGAATAATCTATGAGGATTTAGGATGATGTACGATCATAATGAGGCATTTTTAATAAAACTAGTATAAGATGAATTATAGATCAGGTTGAGTAAGATGACTATTGTATTGTATATATAAAATTGTGTTTAATTTTTAAAAGAAACGGTTAAAAAAGTAGATCAAGGAGAAAAAACCAAAGGTGAAAAGGTAGGGGAAGTCTGGTCAAGATTTGGAACTAGAACCTTTTTTTTTTTCTGAAGAGAAGTTTAAAGAAGAAGAAAAAACTTGGCAATGTTTGTATTTGTTTTAAGTGTGTATTAGATTTGTATTTGTATAAATGTAGGTGTGGGATGGGTTTATGTTGTAATAAGAAAAACGTTAATAAATTCTTGTTAAAAAAAAAAATATAATTTGTTACATTCCTGGTCAACAATGCCAGACAAACACTTATAAAGGATTAAACCACTTTATAGCTCATGCTGTAGGTATTCAAAGTGCTGAAGTGAGCGTTCTTTGTTCAACTACAAAGACAAATTGTCCTCGAGGAAGACGCCTAATCATTATTTTGACTGTAAAGTCTTTTGAGTTTGAATATTTTCTAAGCACCATACCTGCACAGCTGAAGACTGACATTTGAAGATTTGATAGAACAATCCCTCGGTTGTATATGTAATCCCTACAGGGTTTATGGTGAGGTTTAACAGCTCATAAAATACTTTGATATCCGGAAAATAAAGATGTTCTACTGGTGGACAACATTAAGCTGCAAGGAAATGAAGGAAACCAAACTCCCAGGAATGGCTTGCCCCCATCATTGCACCTGACTAAGCCATTCACCCACTGTTAGTAATAATTTCTTCTAGGCAAGCTGCCACAGGATAAATAGAAGATGTGAGTGGGGCGCTGAAAATATTATTAGCACTTATCGACAGTGCTGTCCTGTGTCCATATTATGTTACAAGCCTTCTTCGTAGCAATAACAGACATTCCCAAATCAGCCTACATCAACAAAATGGAATTATATTGTCCTCCAATATGTTGCCACCGATCAGAGGTGCTACTGAGCAGGGATGATCATTACCGCCATGCAAGAGCCACCTGGAATGGTTTGCTGACCAGAGAAGTCACTTGTAAGAACATTTGTTTTCTACTTGGGAACAGAGCAGGACGTGTGAATCAGGAGACCATCTTTTAACCGGATTAAGTCTGATATTGAAATACCAAATGGCTGAAAGCAGTCCTCTAAATGCCTGCCCCATGATCGAATGAGGGTCCTTCTGAGACAGGCACAAGCTCTGCTCTGATGCTCCTGCTATTTCTGGTGGACCAGGAACAAATTCCTCTCCTAGAAGAGAGCAAGTAGAGTGAATCCTTTATACCACTTTATACCACTAATCAAAGCTTTCAGTGCAGGAATCCAGATTTCCCTTGCAACACTGATTCAAACATCTGCCCCGCAAAGCAAGTAGCTATCCAAAAACTCATTAGATGCTGTGTGTCAGTCTAACATAGAAGGCAAATAAAACGCACACATTTTCTTAAGAATTATTACTGTTTGGGCACTGCTTTTCCTCCAAGTGCTCAAAAAGCACAACACATACATACCGTAGTTATGCTTATAACAATCCTGTAAGACAGTCCACTATTTTCATCCCAGGATAATGCTGCTGACATTTTTCCCTCCTGGATGTTAGCATGCAGTGCATATGCAACTTACAATCTCCTGAGCAGACATGGATGTAACTATTTCCAGCATAACTATTCTCCTCAGGGGATTGGTTTGTAGGAGAAGTCCTATGGAGTAGCACTGAAGTATATGAAATAGCCTCCAGCGGCTGAAGTTAGGTGCCAATTTAATTAGGAGCAAGATTCTATCGTCTCCCAAGCCTGATTTACTACTCAACAAGGACCTCAAAGGTCTTAGCTTCATTATCTGCGCAAAGCTTATGATTTGTTCCAGTGTGCATAGCAACAAGACATACAGCACATGTGGCATTACTAGAAAACCAAAACCAATGCATATGCTAGTTATGGGAGTGAGAGAATCATTGATAGCCTAAGTTTGGCATGCTCTTGATTAAATGCATATTTCAACTGGCAGCATGCCATCCAGCCTTGCTTCAGAGATGAACAGGAAAATTTTAACCACTAGGGGGCAAAACTTCCTAAAATGTAGATAAATATAAAATACAGGCAATCTTGAGAATAACACTACAAAAATCTATACACAGGCACACCTGAGATACTGAAGATTCATTTCCAGACCAACTCAATAAAGCAAATGTCGCAAGAAAACAAGTCACACAATTTTTTGTTTTGTTTCCAATATAAAAGTTATATTTACACTATACTGCAGGTCAGGCTTCCTCAACCTCGGCCCTCCAGGTGTTTTTGGCCTACAACTCCCATGATCCCTAGCTAGCAGGACCAGTAGTCAGGGATGATGGGAATTGTAGTCTCAAAACATGTGGAGGGCCGAGGTTGAGGAAGCCTGCTGTAGGTCTATTAAGCCAGGCCCCACTGGCTGCAGGGGTGGGAAGGGGAAAACTAGCCAGCTTCAATCCTGTGGCTAGAAGATCGGCGGCAGTGGCGGGGGGTGGGGGTACCTTCTCCTGGAAGCAGCCTGCAGCTGCACCCATGTCCTTGTAAGAAGCAATATCTGCAAAGCACAATAAAACAAAGTATGCCAATACCATATTTTTGCGCACACACACATGTACCAAAAAAAGGTGTCATTCATGACATTTGAGAAGGAAGGGAAGATATTCAAAAGCAAAAATCGTGTACAGGTGAAACTCGAAAAATTAGAATATTGTGGAAAAGTTCATTTATGTAAGCAATTGTTTTCGTTAGCTACTGGAGTTTAATATATGATATAGACTCATGACATGCAAAGCGAGATATGTCAAGCTTTTGTTTGTTATAATTGTGATGATTATGGTGTACAGCTGATGAAAACCCCAAAGTTGAGATTGTTAATTTGGGGTTCTCATCAGCTGTACACCATAATCATCACAATTATAACAAATAAAGGCTTGACATATCTCGCTTTGCATGTCATGAGTCTGTATCATATATTAGTTTCACCTTCTAAGTTGAATTACTGAAAGAAATGAACCTTTCTACGATATTCTAATTTTTCGTGTTTCACCTGTATACTTGATGAGAAATGCCACTGGTTTGTGAAAAAAGGAAGGGTTGAAGCAGGATTTCCAGAGTATTTTAGGCACATTCCCTTGTTCACTATCTCAGTACAATGTACAAGTTCTGAACCCATTAGAGATTAAAAGTGAGATGGCCAGGTTTTGCATAATTTGGGGCCGCCAAGCTGTTTTCTAAAACAGCAGCAAACACAAACCAACTATGTAAAAGGGTTTCTCAAATACTGTGCAACTGAATATATGAAGCTTTATA
This sequence comes from Lacerta agilis, assembly GCF_009819535.1. Classification (NCBI taxonomy): domain Eukaryota; kingdom Metazoa; phylum Chordata; class Lepidosauria; order Squamata; family Lacertidae; genus Lacerta; species Lacerta agilis. The sequence continues at coordinate 27,437,352 of NC_046318.1, forward strand.
ACCAAACAATTTAAAAGCAAATACTTAGATGAATAAAAAATAAACTTTATAATCATGTTTATATGTAATAAACACTCATGTATAATAAATATCACACCTATTTCGACCAAATATTGGCCTTCTTCAGTGGTGCAATGAAATCAAGCACAAATTATCATATACAGTGGTACCTCTAGGTTGCGCACGGGATCCATTCCGGAGCTCCGGTCAGATCCCGATGTATTCGTGACCGGAGGTGCCTGTTCTGCGCATGCGCATGGCGCAGCAGAGCACTTCTGCATGCGGCGAAACCTGGAAAAATATTTCTGGGTTTGCCGTATGTGTAACCCAAAGGATATGCAACCAGAGGTGTGTGTATCCAGAGGTACCACTGTACACATATGGACAAAATAAACCAAGACTCTACATAATGTGTCAATTTGTTTGGCATTTGTTAAAAATAGGTGTTTATTATATATAAGCATTTGTTTCATCAATTTTTAAATTAGTTTTTTGTGGTTATAACATTTGATATATTCAGTTGCACATGAGTTGAGAAATCTTTTTTTCTTAACATAATAGATTTCCCAACTTATCTGATGCTGCCTTGGTTTTTGAGGTTGTTATATATATCAATAGGGACGCGGGGGCGCAGTGGTCTAAACCACTGAGTCTCTTGGGCTTGCCGATCAGAAGGTTGGTGGTTCAAATCCCTGCGACGGGGTGAGCTCCCATTGCTCGGTCCCAGCAAAAGTGAAAGTAGATAAATAGGTACCGCTCCAGCAGGAAAGTGAACGGCGCTTCTGTGCACTGCTCTGGTTTCGGTGTTCCATTGAGCCACAAGCGGCTTAGTCATGCTTGCCACATGACCTGGAAAAACTTTCTGTGGACAAATGTCGGCTCCTTCGGCCTGTAAAGCAAGATGAGTGCTGCAACCCCAGAGTCGTCCGCAACTGGACTTAACTGTCAGGGGTCCTTTACCTCTCTCTCTCTCTCTCTCTCTCTCTCTCTCTGTGTGTGTGTGTGTATTAATCCTGTTTTCCTAACAACAGTTTTGGGCCTGGAAAAGCATTTTGCCACACTGCTAATTCCCTTCTTAAGAACTCAAGCACTAGCAACAAAAAATGGGTTTACCTAGTAACAAGGGTGCAGACCAGAACTGGAGATTAAAAACTGGCTGTTGGTAAAATTGCTTTGTTTACTATCTAGTCTGATGAAGGCGTCTGGAGAACTCAAAAGGTTGCACACCATTTTGTAATATTTAGTTGGCCTAAAAGGGTACTGCACAAATGTGGTTTTCATTTTCATTTTCTTATGGGCCAATACAGCAACCTTGACTTTCTGTGTGAGTTAACAACTATTTATCTTAACATCTGATAGCACCAACAAGCTTCAGGGAAAGTGAACTGCTGAATGGAAATGCAAAAAAGAATTGACTAAAAAGGAAATGGTATGGGAATGAGCTCAACATCAAAAAAACTAAGATCATGGCCACTGGTCCCATCACCTCCTGGCAAATAGAAGGGGAAGAAATGGAGGCAGTGAGAGATTTCACTTTCTTGGGTTCCATGATCACTGCAGATGGTGACAGCAGTCACGAAATTAGAAGACGCCTGCTTCTTGGGAGAAAAGCAATGACAAACCTAGACAGCATCTTAAAAAGCAAAGACATCACCTTGCCAACAAAGGTCCGTATAGTTAAAGCTATGGTTTTCCCAGTAGTAATGTACGGAAGTGAGAGCTGGACCATCAAGGAGGCTGATCGCCGAAGAATTGATGCTTTTGAATTATGGTGCTGGAGGAGACTCTTGAGAGTCCCATGGACTGCAAGAAGATCAAACCTATCCATTCTCAAGGAAATCGGCCCTGAGTGCTCACTAGAAGGACAGATCCTGAAGTTGAGGCTCCAGTACTTTGGCCACCTCATGAGAAGAGAAGACTCCCTGGAAAAGACCCTGATGTTGGGAAAGATGGAGGGCACAAGGAGAAGGGGACGACAAAGGATGAGATGGTTGGACAGTATTCTCGAAGCTACTAACATGAGTTTGGCCAAACTGCGGGAGGCAGTGAAGGATAGGCGTGCCTGGCGTGCTCTGGTCCATGGGGTCACGAAGAGTCGGACACGACTGAACGACTGAACAACAACATGGGAATGAGAAAACAAGCTCAGAAGGTATATTTTACCATTTCAGTTTTATTTTTATTTTATTTTAGATGTATATGGTGTTTCAATGTATCAAGCCTCTTTTGTTTGTTAAATGCTTTGTAGCATCATGTTTGGTAATTTCTGTCATACACACTCACACGCGTGCATGCACACACCCTACTATACACAACTACAAATGGATCTGGGTTCCTATAGCTAGAGAAATCAATGAAATGCAACAATCTGAGAAGCTAATGGAATATAAAGAATTGGAGGTTCCTATTTTACCTAAGCAATGGGACGACGTTTTAGCTTCTGTAACAAATGTGTCATTGGATTATAAACTATGTTTTATACAACAAAAAATAATATTTAGAATTTATTGGAGTCTGCTATGTTTGTACAGAAAGGGACTTCTATGACAACATGTTGCTGGAGATGTAATAAGGAAAATGCTTCTTTGAAACTTATGCTTATGAAATGTCTGATGCTTACAAAGTTTGGAGGGAAGTACTAGGATGCATAAATACTACTTTGGGAGGAAATTTAAAATTTTTCAGATGGTAATATGTTAAACTATATACCAACTATATGGGGTTTGACAATGTGTCGGCGTAGATAGACTCTCTGCGTCTTCACTTCTGCCAAAAGACTTGATATTGATTCATTGGAAAGATAATACCATGGCCCCCTTCAATCAATGGATAGAAGGCATGACAAGTCCTGCACCATACAAGCCAATTGCTTTTAGATGAAGATTGTGTATGGATAAATATAAGGATATTTGGATTCCATTTATAAAAAGTATGTCTTGTTAATAATGTCACATTTGTTGGAATAATTGTATTACTTATACACCCATAACACTGTACCACCATTTCAAGTATTTTGTTTTCTTTCTTTCTTTCTTTCTTTCTTTCTTTCTTTCATTTATTTCCTCACTGAAAACGTTAAATAAATTAAAAAAGAAGGACGGACCTAGTCTTAAGAAACTGAATGAAGGCAATATGGTAAACCTAAGAAAATCCTTCAGAAAATTCTTTGTGTTTTCAAGTAATCTTGCTTTAGGGCTGCAGCATAGCTTTTACTTTCTTTCTTTTTAAAAGTAATTCACCTCTTCCCACTCATGCAATTTAATACAAGAAACAAAATCCTCATAACCCACTCCACACTTTCAGCATATTTTCTACAAGAAATTTGTGGGGAAAGGTGCTCCATTTTAGTTCACATTGTTGAAGTGGTTCAGACTCCAGTGTAATGAGAGTCAACAAGGATTTCTTTACAGACTTCTATGAGACAGGAGCAAAATCGTTACACTATTATATCAGAGTAGCCCCCCTACTGACAATAACCAGCATCTCTATAATGAGCCCCCAGAATACAGGCAGCACTTTCTGATTATCTATGCCTTTTAAACTATTGTCCTTTGGCTCCATTCCATGTAAATCAAACGTGTTGACACTAACGGTTCTCTCTCGTGAAATTACATTATTTGTATGTAAACTATACAGTGACAAGGACAATTACCTTTACAGATCTGAATAAATAGTATGACTGAATGTTTCGTTTAACCAATCAACCACTGCAAAAATGAAACCTAACCACAGAAAGCCTTACAAGGGGCATTTGCTTCAAATGGATCTTAAGCTGATGAGATCAGGACATGGGAACAGTTTTCACAACCGTATGAAATGTAAGATGCATCCATTGTAAAAAAAAAGAAAGGGAAAGAACATAATAAAGACACATACAACAATGTTAACAACCCGAGTCCTCTTTGGTCTTGATCTTGTCTGTTTTCACAACAACTCTTTCAGACAGATCCCCTTTTTATGTTTGAGAAAGCAAGGTTGTGAGGTTAATGAGTTTCTCAAGGCCATGCAATGAGACTATGGCTAAGCAGGGATTTGAACCAACTTCTGACAGGTCTACATCCTTACATATAGCATCCACTGTACTACACTGGCATACTAAGATACTTTAGCATGAACTGCACCTTTTTTCAGACTTCATTTATCAAACTATATTGTGCTAGATTATTGGAATTTAAGAGAATCTTACCTTTTCCTTGATGGCCCTTCTTCAAAATCTGAAGAACTAATATCGTTGCTAGTGGAGGACACTTGCGACGCATCGTCCTTCTCGTTCTCTAGGTGCTCAGACCCAGGTCGTAATCCTTTAGACTGGCCATTACTAAGCAGTCCTGTAATTAAGAAGGACAAAATGGATAACTATGAACAACAACACTGTAAACAAAATAAACCAGGTTACTGCAGCATACCCAAGGTGCTGAGGAACCAAATGACCTTAAACGATTTGGCGGCGGGGGGGGGGGGAGGCGGCTTATATTTATGTTGATGCAGAACTTAAGATAAGGAAGTTTTAACCTTTCAGTAGGTTATCTTTTTGTCTATTTTTGTACTGAAAAGAGTGTACAGTTAAAGTACCTCAGGCTTCTCTGGTACTATATCGGGAGCTGAAGCTGTTAAAGACCCTATATGGCATTTCTTAATTATTGTCCCCCTGCATTAATTCTTAATAAAAGTTCATATTTTACAATACATTGAAGTCATTGTGAAATACATCTCTGGGTTTTATAGTGAGACTTAGTTGGATCTATTTAGGGTTAAAGACACAATTAAGTTTTATAGATCAAGTATCACACGGATTTTAAATTGTCCTGTCTCTCTCCCTCTCTGTTTTAACTAGTCCTTAAATAATAGGCTATTAAAAATAAATGGGGCCAGGGCATAAAACAAACCAGCTGGGTAGCAACCCTAACCATGGCATGAACAAAAGATTGTGCTCTCACGCAGAAGTAACAGTGTAAGATTTGACTCTAGACTTAGTGAATAGCAGTTAAATAACAGTTTGCTAAGTCACATTAAAACCATTAAACATTTATGGGCATATTAAACTTGGGGCAGAGACTGCACCAAAGATCTTTTTAAAAAACCACCACTACCCGTCTAAGATATGACATACTTAATTTAACTACAATTTTTTTTAATATGTAATCCCTGCAATGTGATTCAGATCTTGGAAAATACCATCCTGTTTTCCACAGTTCCAAAATAAACAATGATGTGTGCACACACACACACACACACACACACACTGGGAAAGATACAGTATTACAATGTGGCAAGTGGATGAACTTTTGCCAACACTATATTACAAATGATGCCATCCTGTTTGGCAATATGGTTAAGTTTCTGTTGAAAGAGGGTGAGGCACAAAAAATGTAGGCCTGCCAGCTTTTAGGCAGCTACAACATTTGCCCAGTACACACTGGGTGGATCAATGGGATGACAATTAGGGTGCATTTACAGACTGATGTAAAGCCAAATGATTATGGAGCTGTCTCCAGTGCTTCCTTCACAAGCAACCTTCAGATTTCAACCCACAATCTGCAATTGGTGAGATATTATTCTGAGTTCTGCAAAGTAGTATTTAATCATAAATAGGAGTATAACCTTTCAATCATCATCATTCTTTATTCGGCCGTCAGTCAGAAAAAATACATTTATCCATACAAAATTAAAACATCTAGAGGAGCTTTAGAATAAACGATAGCTAAGACTAACATGAAATGATACAGATAAACCCATGTCAATGCAATCAATTTTAGTCTTATGACGCTTAAGAGCTAGAAAAAGAAATTTGGCCACCAAGGAAGCTGTTTTTCTCGTAGCATTATTCAACATATATAAAACCTGTCTTTCTCTGGATAGAGAGCTAAGTTGAGATAAAAGTGGGGCTATAAGATTTTGCCTGAAATCTGTATAGAAAGGACAGCTCAGGAGAATATGTTCAGTGGACCCTACCTCTCCCAGGGCACAATGACAAGTTCTCTGGGCGTATGGGACTCCCCTATACCTTCCCCACAATACCGCAGATTCGAGGACATTTAATCTAGCTGCTGTGAGGCGTCTATGGTATTCCACATAGTAGATTTACGCAAGATAAGGAGCTGGTGTAACCTGATAGATCTGCTCCCCTAGGAACATCCCTGGTTTCACAAGGGCTATGTCCTCTTGTCTAGCAATATCACTCAGTCTCTGGGAGATCACAGCTCTGGCTTGACTATAGTCATAGACTCCAGGTAAAGATGTGACAATCCACAGGCCTGTACTTCATTTATGATCTCCCTTTCCCACAATGATTGGAAATCATCCCTCAGTATCGTATCAAGAGGGCCATACCCACTGGTTTAAAGCATAATTTGAGCCATAGCCAAAGCTTCGCCTTTAAGGCCACATACCGAAAAGCTTGGCAACCAACCTCTAATCTCATGACCGCACCCGCTACGAAGGGGGGATCCTGAGGATGGCTCTAAGAAATTGTGATTGGATGGATTCCAGTCTCAGAAAATCCCTACGGGAACCCAAGAAGATGCCCACCAAAAGTAGTGGAAGGACTTTTCATTTGGAAAAGTCTCACGGCTACTTTCACTTATTGAACCTGTTTCTTAGCATATAGAGATCTATTCAGCATGGCTGCTTTAGATGCGTTTCCATTTTCAATTAATTCAGTGTCACTTATCAATTCTGAGTAAACAGAGAAAACATTTCTTATTCAATTTGGGTATTTTGAAACTTCTGGCTATAGTCTAGCAAGTAACCTAACTCAAGGGCTCTATCCAACTACCTTCTTTTCCCTCAAAGTCTATACTTGCAAGTCATTTATTTTTGAAGACAGTAGAGTACAGTTCTTTCTGAGTGAAAGCTCATGCATATTGGCTACAAACCCATTTTTAAAACCCTTCTAAAAAAAAGAAACAAATGTCCCTACTGAGAAAAATAAAGGAAGATTGATACTCTGTGGTGTAAAGAGCTGCAAAGCAAAAATAAAAAGAGCCAAGTTTTGCACAAAAGTAATTTTGATTTTTCTTCACTAACTAGACTGTAGATTCATAATGCAAATAAATCAGCTGCCCCATATTCAAAGTCCCCCACTTTCATCAAAACTTCTCTTGCTCAACATTTTAAAAGTACACCAAACCCACTGTAGCCCATTACACCAAACTCTTCATGAAGCAGAGTAATATTTGGAAATATCATCATTGAACCTAAAAAGCTAATTTTGTCTTCTTGGCGGTATCCTACATAGACATTTGACATTAGCTATTTATTTCCTTTTGTATTATGTGCGGGGGTTGTTTTTTTTAATGCTGCTGATTAAATTTAGAATTACCAAACTCCAGGGAAGTCTAGATCAAGCATATAACTGAGGCACTCTAGTTAGTTAGGTAACTATTATGACAGAACTGCATATATATTTTTCAAGAGTAATATTTGTTCTGGAGAACTGCCACACTCGAAACCCAACCATATGAAGTGTATGAAGTCAAGGAAAGAGTCCTGTTGCCTTCTGACTCACTTGTGTTTGGAAAACAGCTTTCTCTCTACTTCAAATTCGTATCCTCAGTAAATCAAACAAATTTGTCACTTAGAAACCACTGAGCAGGGATTTCCGTCTCAGAAAAGTTAACTATTTGTGTTTTGTTGTAGGTCTTCCTAGGGTGAGACCCAAATGTTACCAAAGCGTAGAAAATGCCTTGCTTGCCCCATTGTTATATTGCCAGAGGCAATATAAACTTCTCATTTACTGCTTTGTCTCCAGAGAAACTCTGTAACTTGAATCCCTCAGCATTGCCTAGCCATAATTTAATTAGCATGGTGTCTGCAGAATGAGGCTGCGCAGCAAGCATCTGCTTTTATTATTTCCTTTGAGCATCCAGGTCTGAAGGAGGATGCTTGCTTTCAATATATTTTTAAAAATTCTCTGGTCATTCAGTTATACTGCTTCACATGCTCTATACATGCCAATTTTGTGATTTACATGCAGGTTATAATTCATGCAAAAAAAAAAATAATCTAAGAGAAGGGTTTTTTTTAAAGTAGCCTGTGCAAAGTAGCCTGTGCAAAGTGAACAAAACAACCTTGAAAGGAAGTCAGTTTGAACGACTACTTCTCTCTTCCTCACCTCCACTGACAGAGAAGGGAATGCTGACTTTGTAAGAAAGTGGAAGAGTTATAGCAAGAGGATGGGGGGAGGGTGTCTCAAGAAAATGAAGGTACCAAATATACTCCTCCATACAGCTAGCTATGTGGTAAAAAATAATCCTGTGACATGCAGCTATTCTCATTTTTCGCTCACGTCAGTCTGCAAAATAAAAACATTATTGCATCTCACTGTTACAACTAACCTGAGACCAGAATTCAAATTTGATATACAGTATTATATTTATTAATTAATATCCTGCTTTCTTAAAATGAGGTTCATGGCAGATTAAACCAGTGGCTTTTCAACCATGGCACCCTGAGCTGCCTTGAATGATGGGTCAGGGGTGCTGCGGGCAACGCTGGCCTCTGTACCTCTTTCCTTCCTTCCCTCCTCTTATGCCCTATCATGTGCCTCTGCTTCCCAAAGGCTTGTCTGGCTGTTTGATGCAGCAGCGCTGGCTACAGGTTCCGTAGGCGAATGGTGCCTCTGGGGCTGGCCAGGGGGTGCTGGCTGCCAGGAGCTGAGGTGGCTTCGGAGTAAGTAAGCAAGTAAGCGGGCGACGGAGCCCAGGCAGCCCTTGCTGTTGGGAATTGAGAGACAAGTCCCAGGCCCCTGTGAGGCAGTGTGAGGAGGCACTTTTCTTTGGGGCAGGCAGCTCAGAGACCAGGAACAGCAGCAGCTGCTGCCCAGAGGACTCCCAAGGAGAGGGGAGAGGAAGCTGAGGGAACACTCCACAAGGGAAGGTGTTTAAAAAAGGGTGAGAGGCTGCCAGCTCTGCAGGTAAGGGTTGAGCCCCACAAGGACGCAGCAGAAAGAATGTAGTTGGTCTAAGGAGCTGTGGACTCAAAAAGGTTGAAAACCTCTGGATTAAACCATACACCTGCTTTGGCAATTGAGCTTTTCACATGCCACCTAATGGGACTGAGGAAAGTGTTCTGGCATGCCTCACTAGGACCCATAGCTGAGTCATCAAAAGAGGGCTACTGGGTCTTTAAAAGTTGCATGGATTGTAAATCAAGTACTTGTGTGTAGCCTATCCCAGGGGTAGGCAACCTAAGGCCCAGGGGCCAGATGCGGCCCAATCGCCTTCTCAATTTGGCCCACCGACGGTCCAGGAATCAGCGTGTTTTTACATGAGTAGAATGTGTGCTTTTATTTAAAATGCATCTCTGAGTTATTTGTGGGGCACAGGAATTCGTTCACAGCCCCCCATAGTCCGGCCCACCACAAGGTCTGAGGGACAGTGGCCCGGCCCACAGCTAAAAAAAAGGTTGCTGACCCCTGGCCTATCCTATCATGACAAAGCTGCACCATGACACAAGCAGCCACATGGCATGAAACTCCTCCCTCTGCAGCCTGAAATAATACAGCCCCAGAATACTTTTATCACTTGGTTCTACCAAATAAATGAAAACTGATCTGGGCAGAGCAAACCTAACTTACAGATCTATTGGCTGGAGAGGGTTAGAACACTGTGCAGGGGTGGTTCTCTGCCAGTGAAAAGAGGAAGCTGACCACTATAGAGACACTCACTATGCCCACAGTAGCTCCGTGGGCATAGAGCTACCACTAATGGATGTCTCACTGGCAAAAGGCACCCAAACAGGGAGTTCCACAGGTGTGACAGAGGCAACCTTGGTCCTACTAGAACTTATGAACCCCTTTGTTCATTGGGGAGGCACCAGGATCAGGCTCCCCTTTTATGACAGCCTGTCAGCATTGCAACAAAGTTCCATCTCCATTGGAAATTAGAAAATAATTTCTGCACAGGTAGGAGCCAGCAGGGCTTTGGAAGTGGCAGATGAACCACCACTTCACACTCCTTCAGCCCCATTTAGGATTGCACTGTCAATCTTCAGATGCTTCCAATATGCACATTTTTTTAAAAAAAAGAGTTATTTAAATTTCCTTTTACTGTCTTGTACTAATGGATGCTCTTGCCTCTCACACATGCAGCCACATACACACATACAGAGGCAGTCACACCCATCTTACATGCCACAGTTCCGCCACACCCCCCCAACATCATGTGTCATAGTGTCACACAACAAAAATAAAGCCATTGCTGGCTAATTAAGTCTATGCTACAAATATATGCAAAGGACAATATATTTAAAGAGCAGCTTTTACAATTACTTTAGTTTTACATTTCCTTTTTCAGTACACAAAAGGGCAAGATTTATGCTGATATAACTGGAATCATAAGATATAATTTCTAAGGCATGGGATGCTGAGAATTTAAAGGGAAAAATGAACTCCTTAACAGCTAAAAGATAACCTTTGGGACCCCATCAGTGGAACAATCTGACTAAGGGGCACAATGCAAGAGAATTCAAAATAATAGTTAAAAGAAGTTCCGTTTGAAAATGGAACACCCCCCCCAAAAAAAAAGCCTTTGGGGGGGGAAATCACTACATATATTCATCATACAGCTCACACAATGCAGGAGGGTTTCTATTCTCTCTTAGATAATAGAAGAAACTCAGTAATGATTTCTGCACACTTCAATTTATCAGGCTGCGATGAGATAGGAAGAGAGAAATAGATGCGCCAATGTTTTCACCTCTGTTATCTAGTTCACAAGGAGCAGACAAGAGTTACTGCTATGTACCATTAATACTGATCAGTGCATACAAGTCAAACATAGTTAAATGACTTAATTGTATGCCAGATACATAATATAATATATTATATTAACAACCTTCAACATAATGTGAATAGCTTACACCAATTTGTGTAACACCGGCCAGGCAGATTGTAGCTCCTCTGCTGAATTGCACTGCAATAGTATATGTAGTGCTCCATTGTTCTTTACAAGGGCATATTTCTGGACCTCAGCTTCACACCATTTTTAAAGAACCTTTAAAAAAATCAAATCGGTCTACCTGACAACAGCATAACAACCCCTAACATCACAACCCTGATCAGCAGGAAGCTTTTCTAGAAAGCCATTTTGAGAAGACAACACAACGATCTGTGCCAAAATCTCAACCACTATTTCGCCTGCAATGATGTCAACCAAAGTACCTGTTTCTCATGTAGTCTTCTGTTACCTTTGGGTGGATAACAAAGAGACGGACAAATACTCAGGAAACTTCCATGAGTACAGAAACCTCCCTGCTTCAGACAAGCGACCTCCAGGTTTTTTGGGGGGGAAAGAATGACGATGTGGGGTGGATCAAAAACATTTGTCCCTGCAGCTCCTCCTCATGCATTTGTTTAACCTGAGCTCCCGAAGAGGACTTAAAAGCTTAACCTGTCTCATATTTTAGGAAACTGATGCCACAGCCTTACATTGTGATGTGATATCTGCTATGCTCAGTCTTTATTTGTTGTACTCATGCACTATCTTGAGTACAATGAGGAAAGGGCTTGAAGTTGTAAAGGATTCCAATTTAGGACACTAGTCTAAAATTATTTTAAAATGGACTGGTTTTCTTTTAAAAAAGAAATGTGGCTGTCACAAATGTGACTGTCCTTGTGGCCATCACACGAGTAACCATTGGCTTTTACATATGACAAGCTACTGGGCATTAAATTGATAATCCTAGCACATGCATATGCTTTTCTGCTGCTGTCACGCCAAAAAGTATTAGTCCATAGCTTTTACAGTCTTTGTAAATGGACAGAAGAGTGATTTTATATATGTAGATACACATCATTACTATGGAAGCTAAGCATGCATGACATTACAGCACAGGCTGGTTTTGTGAGGCTGTCAAAAGGAAGAGATCAGCAAAACGGAATTGGCTTAATCATGCAGTTGAAGGAAACCTACATTGCCCTTCCGATTACAGTACATTCATCCTGATCCAAAATTGTTGCAAAGTCAAGCAACCGGGGGGCATGTTTCATTTCGCATTACTTCGGTGTATAAGCTCCAACTGAACACTGATAGGTACATTTGCTAAACCAATTCCTCCTTTTCCTGTCTCAGCCTGAAAATTAACATTTTGTCCAGATCTTTGAGGCCCATTTCACTTGGAATAACCGTCACAGCTTGGTCACTTTGTGCAATGCTTCTTTTGTGTGTACTAGGCTTGAGACATGAATGAGCTGCTGCCGTGCAATTTTCTCTGTTCAGCTATTGAACACGAACAGGAATTTTGAGCAGTGGCATGAGTACAAACGACACACATATCGGGGCCAGTTCTCATGGCAAGCTGCTCCATAGGAACAGTTCCCCACACAGCAGCTGCTGCAATGATACTGTTCCAAGCAGCCATTTTGTGTCCAGTGGGCCTTTAAAAAATTATCATTATTATTATCAAAGCACAGTGCCATAGTATCTGGTCTCTCAGCCTCACAAGGCTAGCTTGAGACATTTTGTTTCCTGAGATGGAGAACAAGATGGCACACACATTCCACATACAAAAGATGAGTGTACTGGCAACCGAATCTTAATTCCACAGTGAAAATGGGACAGTGTTGTCCACCATACCTAAGGGAAAGCGCAGCATTCCCAAGTTTGGAGTGGGAAGTACAAAGCAGGACTCAAGACACGTACAGTTGTGCCTTATAATTAGACAGACTGTGCTGGCCAACTCAAGTGACACATGCTAGGGGTTACCTATTGCTTCTTGCCCCTAGCATTTGCCACCTGAGGTGGCTGGCTCACTCTGCCTAATGATAAGGCCAGCCTTGAAGCTACAATTAAGTAAACTATTAATTAAAGGGTAACGTAGAGATCAGTTGGTGGAGCACTACTTAAATTAATGAAAGTGCGTTAAAGTACTTCTTCTGAATAAGCCCCACTAAAACAGAAAAGGCTATACATTTCCCATTTGTTTAAGTGAATCTTGCACAAACCACATCTCCAGAGCCAGCTCCAGAACAACACACTATTTTGATTGTTGGCATCTGTCTGTCTCAAGAGGCAGCGGACTTCACCTCTGAGGATGAAGTCAAATCACTGTGTTAGCAGCACTGAAGTGACCTCCCCATGGCGCAAGCCTAGGAAGTGTGTATGGGCTGCCCAGATGACAAGACCCCCCCCTCTCAGCCTCACTGATGTGGTCCAAAGGAAAGTAGAGCAATATGTTTAAGCACTATCCAACTGTCTTAGGGACTCCATGTCAGATTTGTGCAGGGTTTACCACTTAGCCTTCTCTTCTCCTGAAGACTGTCCTATTTATCAGTGAACTGATGAACTCTACAGATTAATTTAGCCTTTCAAGCTCAGTTCTCTTTAAGACAGCCTTTGTGTTAATTTCTTTTTTTAAGTTTCATCTCTTACATAAATAGACTAAGGTTGTTTTTTCCAATGTATTACCACACGAAAGATGCATCCTTTGTGGCTTCTTCTCACGCCACTCCAGGAACATATATCCAAAAGAACCATGTCACTGACCCACACACATGACCTCCTTCATGAATACATTACCAGACTGGTATGGGAAGACGCAACTCCCACACCAATATGGTAATATGCATTACTTTGTCCCCTCTGCCCCTGGGAAGAGGGATGAAGTGAGAAAATACCATTTCAAATACTATAGAAATGAATAAAATAAAGAGAAAGAGAAAGAAATCAACAATCATTTTCATGTAGAGCTAGGTTGCTACCACCCAATTCCATCTTGAAAACTGCAAAACTGTGAAATAATCGTTTCTTACTATGATTTCATATTGCAATCTAAAGCATCATGGACAGCCTACAAAGCTTTGATATGTCAGAGGCAATGGGGTGCTGCATTTGTCTTCTAGAAATTCAGTGTGGGTAGTATTTTCAATAAATTCATTCATTCAGGCACACTGTATCCTCAGCCAGCCTCTAAAGTAGGCCTCAGATATCGTCAATGAAAATACCTCTGTAATAGAGACTGGGATCTTCTGAGGTTGCTCTCACCAGGTGTTAAGCATATAGTATTGTACACAATTCTCTGCTTTATTGTGTGTCACAGATACTGTGATTTTTACAAATTGAAGGACTGGAGGAACTGCTGCTGCTGGGTTGGAGATGAGGCTACAGGGGCCTGTCCCCACTGCACAGTGGCTCCTGAGGTTCCTTAAGAGGATGCGGGTGCAAATGTTTTTTGTTTTTAAAAAGATGATGCCATTGGCACACTTAATGGATTACAGTTTAGTGCAAACATAACTTTTATATGCACTGAGAAACAAAAAAGAATGTGTGACTAGCTCCATTGCAATATTCGATTTATGGTGGTCTGGAACCAAACCCACAATATCTCTGAGGTATGCCTGTACCAAGGAGGGCAGATTTAGCACAACAGGCAAAGCGCACAGGATCGCTTTGGGGGAAAGCATGAGGGGCATCAAACAGATAGGACAATATATCGTCCAAAACTGGTTTGAAGCAGTTACTTTTTACAGCTTTGAAAACAAAATGTGACAATAAACAATTTCAACTCAAGTAAAAGATACCATTTTGGAATCAATGACTTGACAAATTCAGCGTAAAAGAAATAAAGGAACAGTAAAGCAAATCTGAAAGCTAGTTTTTTAAGAAGAAAAGAAAATGCAAACCTAGAATCAGAGAGAGAAGCGAATGCAAGATAGCTGGTAAGTGTTTTGAATGAATTAAGATGGCAGGGAAACAGAAAATGCTTCCCTTCACTGAGAGGCCTACATGTCTCTATGCGTAGCAGCACGGCTACATAGATGTTCCTGCAGGGAGCTCAAATATCTGACTATGGAAAGCAAAAAGCTGTGGCATATTTCCAATTGTGCAACCTCATTTGATATTGTAATGCATGTCATTCAGAACAGCCCTTCATGGCTTTTGCCTGAAGCGTGGGCAGCCCTCCAGACAGACTCAAGAAATATTTTTTTCCAATGTGACACATGCTCTGAAGAGGCCTCTTACAGCGGTAACACATGACCCAGTAATGGGGTGCTGACCCTCCAGAGCAAGCATTATCTGACAATAGATTTAATCCTCTGCTAAGCACAGCAATTCAAAACAAAAACCAAACACTCCCCACCCCCCATCCTCCCAGCTGTATCCAGATACATTCTACTCCTACAAGCTCTGCTTGGCTTGTACAAAAGCACCTTCGTAATTGCCTGCAGAACTCCGATCGGGAGTAATTAATTTTACTTCAAAATATAAACATCTTGGGGGAAATTAAACTGTATAACACATGGAATAATCTGCTGACAATGAAAGACAAAGGAAAAATCAGACCAAATTGAAAGCCTGATGAATAATTTATTTACACCCCAAAAAAAACACTTAACTTACAGTATTTAAGAAGAAAACCTTATGTGCTTCCTTGATGCTCTCACCTCAAAATATAAATGTGTGAAATTGTACAGATTTCACCCTAACTTTAGAGGTCAGAGTAAAATTTATTTTCAATAAAATATAAATTGACCCAAGTGTAAAGAGTCAGGAATGCTGTTCCCAAATGTTAAAAATTAAGCATGATCTATAAGTTTTTATTGTCTTGCCATTTTATTGATTTAGATGTAATTTTATGTTCATGTGCATTTTGGGAGATGCTTAAGGGGGCATTATTCAGCACAGAGGATGTGTGATACATATAAAAGTAAACTCAAGTGAGTAAAATGAATACACATAAAACCCAAGTTCTGACCATTTTTTCCATTTGCTTTCTTATACTTCATTTATACTTCCTAACTTCAGAAGCAAGGATCTTAAACCTGAAAAATGATACTTTCTACAGGAAGAAGGGATCCCACCAAGCTACCGCCAGAGAGAGTTATGTCTGCAGCAAAAGACTGAGCAACCATTTCCTGCCCAATATGTCAAATTCCATGTTGCTCTGCATACTTGGAACAATCAAAGATGGTGGAACTGTATGCATCAGGAATGCTGGTCGTGGACTTCAAAATGAGGAGAAGGAGCAGAAAGGAAAAGCTCTTAAACTCAATAAAGCAATAGGAAAGAAATCTGAGCCTTCCTGTCATGCGGGAGATTCAGTACAGGCAACTTAAGGTATTGAGAAGAGTGAATCCCTAGATTACTGTTTGCAGTTAAATTATGTAAAACAGCAGCATTTCTCACATCAATAGCTGCCATTCTTCACATGTGCACATGTTTCCATATACTTAGTAGCACTTCTTTCAAGAGGATATAAATGGTCTTTCTCACAACTATAACTTGAGACACACACATGGTAGTTGAACTTAAACATGATCGGTGTTCGTGTAATGTGAATATGGACTTTCCCAAAGGCTAGCAATGTGGAAATCAGGCTTCACCCAAATGCTTGTGAGGTAGGTTAGGCTGAGAGGGAGAAGCTGGCCCCACATCACCAGCAAGCAACGTGGCTGAGAAGGGATTTGACACTAAATCTCCATCCACTACATCACACTGCCGCCGCCGTTGCCGTTTATTTCTAGCATTATTAAAAACCCTGGAGCTACAACTCTAGAACACTGTTAAGACAGACACATAAAAGTGTGCTTATTCCCTTATGGGGCACAGATTATACTAGTTTTTCCCAAACTTGGGTCTCCTGGTGGTTTTGGACTACTCCCATCATCCCTAGCTAGCAAGACCAGTGGACAAGGATGATGGGAATTGTAGTCTGAAAACAGCTGGAGACCCAAGTTTGGGAAACACTAGATTAGACTAGTTACAGGTGGGTAGCCGTGTTGGTCTGCCATAGTCGAAACAAAATAGAAAGTTCTTTCCAGTAGCACCTTAGAGAACAACAGAGTTTGTTCTTGGTAGGAGCTTTCGTATCTGAAAAAGTGTGCATGCACATGAAAGCTCATACCAAAAACAAACTCAGTTGGTCTCTAAGGTGCTACTGGAAAGAATTTTCTATTTTGTTTCGACTACATTAGACTAAAACACCAACCATTGGTCCTGTCCATTGAGAAAAGGAAGCAGAGTCTTACTATCAAAGCAAGCAGAACCCAAATTAAGTTCAGTCCAACCAAAAGTGACAGCTGGCACTACAGTTATAATAACCCTGAAGAGAACATCAGTGAGAAGACTTCCTTTTGGAGACTAGACGTTCATGTGGACTACAGAGCGGGGTGAAAGTTTGCTATGACTGGTTTCCTCGCTTGCTATTAGTATTTTCATCTGAAAGCAGAGCTGGTTGGCTGTGGTCTGCAAAGAGTGAATATTCAAATAAGAGGAGCCAATGTTAGCAATAATGAGACACATCAGTCAGGTGCCTCTGTCTCAGACCAGCAACCAGACAACTTTTGTCCCCAGCCTAGTGTTACGGTTTTCAACCACAATCTTGGGACTCAGTCGGATGCTGGGCAGGCGGAGTACACTTGTTAGGGTCCTTCCACTCAACAAGCTACAACATTAGGGATCAGGTGCTTCCTTATATTAGGGTTCTAGGACAAAGAGCCAAGCTTGAAAATAAGCATCACATGTCAAGCAAAGGTCCACAAGCTCCTCTTGCTGAGACTAGTCAGGAAAGCAAATTCCTTATGGGGAAATAGAGAGGCTATGCATGTGTTCTCCAGTAAATGGGGTACCAAAGACTATTTTAAATCTGCCCCACAAAGCACGAGGACCTGACAAGCTTATAGAAGTCACTGTCAAGATAAGAGAATGGAAGGCAGCCAAAAACCATAAAAGTCAACAAAATTATTCATTTAGAGTCTAGACTTCTCATTCCCGCACCTGTTCTTTTTGAATCAAGGTTACCTTGGGACTCTTCCCGCAGTAAGAGATAGAAGTACATATGTCAGAGAGTACAAGCAGGAGAACAGAACCATAAAGATCTGCAGATGCTGCAGAGTACATTATCATCCCCCCTCAGCTGCAAAATGTGAGTCTTCCTTGCACACAGAAAAGAACAGCTGCTTTGCGCTCTGTCAAGGCAGCCCATCACTGCTCATATGTCCCAAGCTGTTGCACTCTTCCGGTTGTTCCTCTGCATCAGCCCAGTCAGCAAGGGGAGATAATAAGCAGGGTGAAGAGAGGAGGCTGCATTCCAAGTGGCTAGGAATCGAACCACTCTCTCTAACCATCTCTCTGAGCCATCTTTGGCCTTTATTGATTGGTACACTTGTCAGGAATTGTTTTGTCCATGCGGTGGGGAACTTCAGGAAGAAGGGCCTTCAAGCTCTCTCCATGCAGCCCGCAGAATTCTCCTTAGTCCCTATCTCTCATCATGCATCTAGAGGCTCTTACAAAAGGAAGAGTCACATCTGTTGTGTCATCCACATTCAATTCTGGCCCCAACCACAATGTGGGAATGTGGCCCTCAGGATAAAAAGCGTTCTCATCTGTCAACGTAAGCATGCATCTCGTGTTTGGCGGTGAGGTAACTGTGGGGGGTGGGAGTGATTCACAGGCTGCCTAGTGGTGGGTGAAAGGTCATGTGGACCTTATGTGGTACTATCCCACACCCATAGTGCAACAGTGAAGATTTAAGGTTTCCAATGTCCTCATCTTGGTTAGGAGATGATGAGCACAAGAGAGGCTCACAGTCTGTCTCCTTCCTTCTCCTGCATTAAAATTAACCCAGGCACTAACCAGGACTGCCCTTGTAGCCCAGGGCTGAAGGTTTTTTTTGGAAAGGGGACCTGGCCCATCTTTTTCTCTGTTATTCCAGGCCCCTGATATGAAGTAGCATTCACAACTGAACATTCACAACCCGAGGGGTACATATGGATATATGCCTTTAGGTGACAGGAAAGGAAGTCACTTTGTTGTCCTGTTCTCATGAAGTAACATAATGGCTGCTGCCCTAAGCTGAAGGAGGGTGGGCTAGAATTCTAATAAGTTCTAACACTGTAATAAGATTGTTTTTTTTAATTAACAGAATATGAATGCACATAATCTTTCTTTCTGGTCCAGCCCAGCCCACATATCAATTCATTCTGTCCCCTCCTCCCACTTCTTCCTCTGGCTTCTGTCATGCAGTTTCTCTATGCTTCAGTAAGTCTCCCCCAGTCTTTATCCAGTAAGTCTCTCCCTTCTGTTATGTTAAATGTGCTTCTTAAAACCCTTTCCTGGACCACCATGGTATTATATTCACTGCTGCTTAGTGCAGCAATCTTCTGAAAGTGGCTTGGAGGTGTGCATTCAGTCTACATATTACAAAAAGAAAAAGAAAGGATCAGAAACCAAAAACCTGTGATAACATCCCTTAGAGGCTTGCTATAAAACCCACATTTCTAAATGTCTGTTTATTATTCCTGAATTTCCTAGATACAGTAATTAAAAACTAAGGTAAATGAGACTTCTGTTAGAATTCTATACATTTAAAAGCTTTCATTTCAAAACTGGAATAGTTTATCAATGGTTGTTCCCATTTAATAAAAAGTGAAGACTTGTGTGAAATCTTTTATCCCTGGCTTTAGGTCATAAACTTGAGATTGAAAGTTTGAAATGTGGGTAGTATTATTGCTTAAGCCTTTGAGTATTTTTATATCCCACTAGCTCATCTTAAAAATAAATGAAACGCTCTCCAAATAATTACATTTTAATATCCTTTCAGGAAACAAAATACCCTGAATGAAAACTGGTGTATAGAAAAATGGATAATATTTAACTGGAAGTTTTCAAAGCAGCACGGATGGTTCTTTGGGTTTCAGCACCATATCATGGCATGTTTGCACATAACCAAGAACCCCACAAGCACACTCAGAAGTTGTTTGTAATCATTAGTGTGGTGGCCACCCAGAAATCCAACCATGACTTTTATATGCTACCTTTTCTCTGCATGGAAAAATTCAGTGGATTACAAGACAAAATGCTATTTGCCTCACATTACATGTCAGCATTTTTACTATCGCCAGTTTGAGAAAACTGTTGGTATAAGATCTTTCTTGGAGGAGAAGCAGGATAGTGGAGGGCAGTAAGATTGTAAGTCACTTTGGCCTTGGGCAAGATATAGCAAGTAACAAATTTAATAAATAATAAAATAATACTAATACAGTAGTGGAGTCACTTTGAACTTAATTTGCCAGTCAACATTGTCTCCATGTCAAAATGCCTTGCTAGCATAAGTGGGCTTATATCTAACTGACAGTACCCCCATGATAAGATAAGATAAGATAAGATAAGATAAGATAAAATATTCACTAGCTGCTAGCCAGAGGATTGCAGTACTGCAGAGCACAGCTTTAATACTGCCACAAAATGGCCCTCTACCCATACAGTCATACCTCGTGTTGCGTTGGGTTCATGTTGCGTCTTTTTGGCTTGCGAACGTGGCAAGCATGTTGCGTGTGCGTAGAAGTGTTCTGTGTGCTTTGCACATGCACAGAAGCGCTCTATCACGCTCCACGCTTGCGCAGAAGCACCACTCTAGTTGTGGACTTTTCGGGGTGCAAATGGCACCCCGGAACAGATCATGTCCGCAACTAGAGGTACCAACAGGCAAATTTAGCAGAAGATCAAATATTTTCCCCCTCACTGTATGTCCAGCTCTGTAAGGTTAGGTGTTGAGCACAGTAGACACATAAACAAGAACCTACAAATAAAAACCAAAACATATCCTCTATGTCAGGGGTGGCCAACTCCCAAGAGACTGCGATCTACTCACAGAGTTCAAAACTGGCAGTGATCTACCCCCTTTTGGGGGGTTCAGGTCAAAGTTGTTGAGCTTTTCTTAGCAGGGTAAGCCCTGTTTCTTTGGGGTTCAGGTTAAAGTTGTTGAGCTTTTATTAGGGAGGAGGAAGGCCTGTTTTTTAGGGGTTCAGGTCAAAGTTGTTGAGCTTCTTTGAGGTGAGCCAATGATCTACCAGTGATCTACCACAGTTGTCCAGTGATCTATCGGTAGATCACGATTTACCTGTTGGACATGCCTGCTCTATGTGAAACCCTTAGAAACTATGCTTTGAACTGGTCTGCAAACTACAGTTTCTATTAACTTTGATTTTGGCAAAATGCCTGAATTAACAAAAAGCAGAGCTGCAGCTATTATTCCTCTTCTAAAGGTAAAGGTAAAGGACCCCTGACAGTTAAGTCCAGTTGCTGACGACTCAGGGGTTGCAGTGCTCATCTCACTTTACAGGCCGTGGGAGCTGGCGTTTGTCTGCAGACAGTTTTTCCGGGTCATGTGGCTAGAATGACTAAGCCGCTTGTGGCGCAATGTAACACGGAAACCAGAGCAGCGCACGGAAACTCCATTTAACTTCCTGCTGGAGCGGTACCTATTATCTACTTGCACTTTGACCTGCTTTCGAACTGCTAGGTTGGCAGGAGCTGGGACTAAGCAACCGGAGCTCACCCTGTCGCAGGGATTTGAACAGCCAACCTTCTGATTGACAAACCCAAGATGCTCAGTGGTTTAGACCACAGCGCCACCCACTCTACAAAAAGGAGAAGCAGGCCAAAAAAACACAAAAACCACCAGCTAGCCAACTCTAAACCATGGATTGCAGTTTGCCTAGTTATTTGAAAGCTCAAGTCATGGGTTGTACACTAAAACCATGGCTTGTACAAACCATAGTTTGTCAATGTCCAATGTTTTTCACAAGATGAATGTAGAGAGCACAAGGAAATTAGTGTGCGTAATATCTATGTCCATTATCATAAGTATTTTTGTTGTTTAGTCAAGTGATGTTCATGTGTTTAAGAGCAGTTTTTCGTGGTTTTTTGTTTTAAGGAAAAATGCCTTGTTTTATGAGCTATTTTGCTGAAGGATACAAAATACAGCCTCATGAATAAAAGCCAAGGATGCTTACATTCTATACTTCAATTTTACAGCAGTCTATTTCATGTCTAAAGCAGCATTAGAAAGAAAGCTATTTCCCGTGAGAATGAGATTCTCTCTTTCAAAGAGACCTCTGAAAAACTGATTATCACGATCTCCAACCCAAGGCCTAGGCTTATTAAAACCGCTGCTGAAATACCAGATAGTAACATTCAAAATTACAGCACATGTTCCCTTGGGCTTGCTGATGTGTTATCCTGTTTCCCAGAGTGAGAAAGACTCCCACTGAATGCTACAAAGGGTTTCCTGACATCACACAAAAATATCCCCTTCTGATTTTAGTGTTCCCACATGGTGGAACAGAAACAAAATGAACAAAGGAACATTGTAGAAACAGGACAGTGGTCATTCTATACCCTGTGAATATCCAGAGCCAACAAAGCAAATACCTAGTAAAGAAAATATGTAGCTAAGTTAACTCATCTGTTTATTAAATTTCATCCTTCTAAATCACTACAGCTGAGAAGATGACATGGGTTTTGTTGAGACATAATGCCAAACCATGGTTTGATGTTTCAAAACAGAAATGAATCTCACATACACCAAAAAACTGATGAGTTTATACATGGCCCCAACATGTTTTGGCCCAAAATGCCTTCGTCAAGGGTCTATTTCCTTGTTTTTAATTAATCAATCTCAAGTTTCTGTTCTCAAAAGAAACTGTCAAAATCAGCACCTTGTATAAAGACCATCCCTTTATGAACTACATGAAGCTACCCTTGAAGATAGTGAAGAACTGCAATTGGCGTAGAATGTGGCCACCAGGCTACTGAGCAGCATTGTGAACTGGAATGGTATCAATTCTTGAGGAACTGGACCAGCTGCTGATTTGCTACTGGGCCCAATTAAAATTTTGACATTAGTTTATAAAGTGCTATATGGTTTGGGACACGCATAATCAAAGGAGTACTTCTCTCAATATTTGCCACCTCGGACCCTTAAGATCTGTGACAGTGGTCTTCCTCATGGTCCTTCCTATGACTGCAATATGCAGTGACCCAAGATAGGGCCTTCTCTGCTGTGGCACCCTGGTTATACAATTCCTTCCCACTAGAAATATGACAGCGCCCCCTCATTGCTAGCTTTTCGTCACAAAGTGAACATGTTCTTGTTTCATCAGGCATTGGGAAGTGGGGAGCAAATGATTTTAAAATATGTGTTTACAGTCCTGATATTCTGTGCACAGGATTTCAGCCAGTGTCTGTCAAAGGCTCCACTGTTCTGCCAGGGGGTAAATACACTGTGTGTTATGTTGCTGTTCAATGCCTTGTATCACATTCCTCTGGACATACAGCAACACATACTCTACCTCACTCATCAAATTTTCCCCACAATACTATTCCTTAAAAATATATTTATCTCTGCTTCATAAGGGTTCAGACTGATAGTACAATTCTATTCGCATAGGTCTAAAGTAATTCTATAGGGACGCAGGTGGCGCTGTGGTCTAAACCATTGATCCTCTTGGGCTTCCCAGCTCCTGCCAACCTAGCAGTTTGAAAGCACGCCAATAAAAGTGCAAGTAGATAAATAGGTACCGCTCCGGCGGGAAGGTAAACAGCGTTTCTGTGCGCTGCTCTGGTTTCGGTGTTCCGTCGCGCCACAAGCTGCTTGGTCATGCTGGCCACATGACCCAGAAAAACTGTCTGTGGACAAACACCAGCTCCCTTGGCCTGTAAAGCAAGATAAGCGCTGCAACCCCAGCGTCGTCCGCAACTGGACTTAACTGTCAGGGGTCCTTTCCCTTTACCTTTAAAGTAATTCTAACTCTGCAATCTATGTATGTCTTTTTAGATGTAAACACCACTGAGTTCAATAGAACTTATTTTCACGATAAGTGAGAACAGGATTGTAGCTGAAATCATGCAGAATTAGCGAAGTTATGCAAATTAAGAAAACCTTCCTACATTTTGTCAAGTTTGTAACACTTCAAGGCCAGACACATTGTGTTTCACTGGTGCAGTTTGTGTTCTTGATGTAGATGTACTCCCTTGTGTGTGAGCTGTTCTGAGAATGAAAACTGGGTTAACCCGCTTTTCATCAAGTCTACTTGGAAGAAACCAGACACTATAAAATCTCAGTCATGCTCTGTAACCTGGCACTCCCTCAAAGCTTCCCAACATACTGTTGTTGTGCATTACGCCTTCAAGGCCTTTTCTGCTCCCTGTAGACTACAGAGTAAAAACACACACAATGGAATAAGAAACCTTCCTTAAAGAAACTGTTTGACGGAAGATCAACGAAGCAGAGCCATACAGAAAGCTAAAGCTGTTGTGTGTACTTGTCCAAGAAAATTGGTATGGTTTGCTGCTAAAATGTAACTATCTTTCAGATTGCTATTTATTACTAAGCTGAGAAAACTGAGGGAGTTTCTTTATCAGATGTGAGATGCTATAAATTGACCGTGCAGTAGATCTTCTGTAGATACACAGCTCACATCCTTGTATCTCTATTAACAAACACCCAAGTTCTCAATGAGTAAGTGCTGAAATATGACGCATCAGAAATGATGCAACGTACAAGCACAGGGAAAACTACACAAGCAGACAGCTGCTGTTGTAAGATGATAGTAAGCGTGCAGTTATGCAGACATTTGGAAAATGCTCTAGATATGTTGGAAGTAACTGCAGTGGTTGTCAAACGAAAGCTAAATAAGAAGGTATCTAGTGACTTTTCTCCTCCTTTCATTTAGTGAAAATATTTGTGGAAAAGAATGCTCCAGAATATTCTGCATGAGGCTAGACTACTGTATATTCTGGCGTATAAAACTACTTTTTAATCCAGGGAAATCTTCTCAAAAGTCGAGGGTCGTCTTATACGCCGGGTGGAGAATTTGCAGTCAAGTATATCTCAAACTCTATTTTTAACTGGAAAAGTTGGGGGTCGTCTTATACGCCCAGTCATCTTATACGCCAGAAAATACGGTAATTTGAAAAGGATATTTTTTTAAGATTGCCTGTGCAATACACAAACATGAGCAAATATGGATGGGCATTTTAGTTATGCAAGTTATTTAAGTCATGCAACTGTATGACCACTGCAGCAAGAAGATAGTCATCTGTATCACTTCTCCATGCAACAAAAACAATTTTACCACTCCGCTGCTTCTACGAGTTTCCAAATGGGTGCACTTGTAGTAAACTTCTCTTCATCATGAAACCAGTACATCAATTCTCCATTAGTCTTTCGATCATGGTGAGAGACTGCAACGCTAGACTAAGTAGACTTGATCTTTATCAGGAAGAAACAGGCTTCCAAAAGAGGTTGCCAGATACATAGAAAGCAAGTTCCTTCCCCCTCAATGAACTGACTGCTCACACAGTTGTATGATGTGACACATAACAGGGAAACAGAAGGGGGAAAGCAGGCTCCAAGAAACTTCAACTGTGACTCCCAAACATAGCACACAGAGCTGGAGCAAAGCCGATCCGCCAAGAGACTTACCATTCACGCCTTTGAGACTCCCATTGATGCCATCCCCATGCTGCCTCTTCTGCGCATTCTTGAATTCCTTTAGGGATAAGTAAAGGACTTTTCGTACCACCCTCTCCTCCGACCATGGAATCCCATCACTGTCATCCTAATAGGACAAGAAAAGAAAAAAGAAATGAGACATTTTACTTAATATTTCAAAACATGCGCGTATACGTTATTCTGGCTGCCAAATGAGTCTTCAGCTTTTTCAAAAAATAAACTTTTGGGGTTGTTGTGAAGACAAAATACCACTGTAAGGTTTACAGGATAATGGATGGGATTAAAAAAACATTATTTTGAAGAAATAAGCAAATAAAATGAAACACACAAAAACGTAAGACTTATGTTTTCTTGGCTTTGATTTTTAATAGAAGGGAGCAATAAATAAGTCATATTCAAAAATATGCTGGAGGTGCAAAAAGGAGAATGGAACATTTTACCATATGTGGCAGACATTTAGTTAAGCACAAAAATACTGGAAGATTATTATTAGAATAATAACACAAATATTGAAAAATGAAGTTCCCTTAGATCCCGTATTGATATCGCTGAAATATGTATCACCACCAAAAAGAAGGAAGATAACAAACAATCCTATGGGCAGAATTCACCCAATGAACCCCATCAGTGGCAGCCCTGCCAAGAACACCCTCTTGCGCGATGGGGCTTCCCCCCCTTTTGCCCTCCATGTGTTCCTGCACCTCCTGAAATTGACTGGGTTTGTGTGGGAGAACCCCTGGAACAGCACATGGGGGAGGGGGGTTGTTCTATCTGGCAAACTGCAATGCTTGCATAGACAGAACAATTGTAGTGGCACAACACTGAATTCCACGCTATTTGTTAACAGCTGCAAGGATGTTATTGGCTGAAAACGGTTTACGTTACTGCCTCCCTGGAAAGAATGGTTTAACAAACTTGGGGATTTGGCTATGATGGCAAAAATAACTTCTTATCTAATAACAACAACTGCAAGTGAATACAGGCATAAATTCTGGGGAAACTGCTTGCCTTCTACAATATTGCCAATAATTATCTCTGCAAAAGCAAGTTCAGATAGGTCTTTAGGTTTTTTAAGAATAAGACTGTAATTTTATGTTAATTCATATGTACTTGAATAATATTGTGGTACAAAGTATTTTTGGAGCAGGGTTTTGCTGATTATTCATAATTATTATCAAATTATTAAATAAATTTAAAAGGGGGGGAGTAGACTAACAGGCCTGTTTACTTCAATGGGTATACAGTATTCTGAATTGAATTTAGCTGGATACAACCCATACAAAATACTAATCTTTTGCTATCATGTTTCCTATGTTCCAATTTCCCCATTCTGCCAACATGTTTTTGAAAACAGTTCTTTGCCCTAGAGTTTCTCAAGGGCTGCACCACTGCCAAGTGAGAAAATTAGAGTTTTTTGGATGACCTTCATTTCGGAAAACATGAGCCAACTCACTAACACAGTTCAGTAAGAAATCCAAACACCAGTATCAATAATCCATTCCAGAGGGTAAGAAAGTTTACACGCTGCATGACAAGTATGGTCAATGAGACTGCAACATTTTTTAACAATAACAAAAACCTATTTTGAGCAAAATACATCCTGGATACTTAAGGCTGAAAGCAATCCTCTGATCACTGAGCCCAAATGTTTGCTTTCAGTTCTGTGACAGATTACTTGACTGCCTGAAAAGGAAAACAGGGAGCAAAATAGTAGTGATAGCAAAGCAAGTTAGCAATTTGGCAGAAGACGATCATTATACACTGGGGAAACACTACTGCACAGTAACAGGAGAAAACTATGCCTAGATTCCTTTGAACATGAAGCATATGCACATTTGAGCCAGAACGACGGCATCTGTGGAAGAGTTCTCAAGGCAAGCGTGCCCAAACAAAACTTAGAACGTTTCCTATTTTCTTGCAC
Organism: Lacerta agilis; assembly: GCF_009819535.1. Taxonomy (NCBI): domain Eukaryota; kingdom Metazoa; phylum Chordata; class Lepidosauria; order Squamata; family Lacertidae; genus Lacerta; species Lacerta agilis. Next base: position 27,464,509 of record NC_046318.1, read on the forward strand.
ACAGCCAGCCCCCACCAGTAGGTTCATCACAAGCACGGAAATGGGGAAAATAGTGACAAAAATGATATCTGAAAGACAATCCCTTCCCAGCAAATAACCCTGAATGTTCATAAAATATGCAATATGAACTAAAGAATTAAACCACAAATGCCCACTACTTAGAATCAGAGAATTGTAGGGCTGCAAGGGACCATGAGGGTCATCCAGTCCAATCTGCTGCAATGCAGGAATTTTCTGCCCAGCATGGCTCTTGAACCCATAACTCTAAGATTAAGAGTCTCGTGCTCTACTGACTGAGCTATCCCAGCTGTTCCCAAAAGAGGAAAGGGGAAAACTACTCAGGTCCCAGCAAGGATCGAACTTGACACCCCTGGTTTACAAGGCCTGTGCTCTAACCACTGGGCTATAGAGCAACTTCTATTACAGCGGTGGCGTAGAAGAAGCTCCAGAGCACACACGAGAAGCCCACCTTGCAGTTCCACCCCACGTCACATCAGTCCTTGGGAAACTGGATTAAAGCTGCCCAGTGTCGAGAGTCACGAAATTGGAAGGTTTGTTGTGGTGGTGGCTGCCTTGTTGGTGAAGTAACATAAGTATCAGGCCTAAGGTTTTCAAAATCTAATGATAATCAGAGTCACAACTTGGTCACATCCACATGAGACATGTTAATGGGGTATTTCACATATTTTATTGCTGCACTGAGCTAAGTCAAAGTTTGTGTGTTGTCTAAACCCAGGCTTCTGGTTAAACACTCTCCTTGCTAATTTTGAGGTGGTTAGTGTGCACAGAAGTAAAAACAAAAGACTGGAGATAAGTAGAGGAGCAGATGGCCAGTAATAATAATAATAACAACAACAACAACAACAACAACAATAAATTATTTGTATCCCGCCCATCTGGCTGGGTCTCCCCGGCCACTCTGGGCGGCTTCCAACAAATATTAAAATACATTAGAATATCACATATTAAAAACTTCCCTAAACAGGGCTGCCTTCAGGTATTTTCTGAATGTTAGGTAGTTGTTTATCTCTTTGACCTCTGATGGGAGGGCGTTCCACAGGGCGGGCGCCACTACTAAGAAGGCCCTCTGCCTGATTCCCTGTAGCTTTGCTTCTCGCAGTGAGGGAACCACCAGAAGGCCCTCAGCGCCACTTTTGCTATTAACATGAAATAATCTCAAAGAGGAGTCGTCCTGTTCCCCCCCCCCAAAAAAAAAGCACATTTCTGCTCCTATTAAAGCTGTGTAATGCTTTAGGCCAGCTTTTCTCAACCTTCAGTCCCCAGATGTTTTTGGCTTACAACTCCCATCACCCCTGACTACTGGTCCTGCTAACTAGGGATCATGGAAGCTGTAGGCCAAAAACATCTGGGGACCCAAGATTGAGAGAGGCTGCTTTAGGTGCTTCACACACAAAAATGAAAACTAACAACAAGACCCTGCTCACATGCTTGCAATCTAAATACTGCAGAGGCACAGGGAGATGAGGTTGAAGCAAAGGGAGATTAGCAACGTTATATGGACAGGGTCTTCATAAAAGTTTGCAATCATGATTACACATCAGTGAAAGCGGTTTTCTCTTTTCGGTATCAGAAAAAAGAACGCATGCTTATCTAAGATGTGTTTCACGTAGAATTCTAGTAGAAAGCAAGAAACCTACAATTTAATTAACTAGCCTAAAATCTAATTAATTAGGACGTGAAGAGAGAAAATGCAGCCGTTTGTATTGTTTCACTGACAGAGTGAATTCTGCTGATAGGATTAATTTTTAAATTATTCCTGGCACACACTGAGCAGCAGAGCTAGTGACCTACGAAAGGTACAATCCATCTTCTGGGACATCGCCGTCATCAGTCTAACACAGAGGACAATGAAAAGGAGACTCAAGTGAGAAGAATTTCTGACATACCGTTTGCCTTGGTTGTGGACAACTTGTCATTTAAAAGTTGATTTAGAAGGAGATTATTTCTGGTTCCCCTTCTGTAGATACTGGAAAATACAGGTGCTAAGCTGATATAATTCCTGGTGGTATAAATCTATATAATATCAGATCTGGAAAATACATGCAAGTTCAGCTAATCTAGCTCCCACTCTAGATACGAAATACAATTTTCCTGATTTATCATTGAGGTGTTTTTTTTGGGGGGGGGGGGAATTGTGGTGTGTGTTTTCATTTTGCTTTGTTTTCCTGTAAGTCACATTTAAACCCTTATATATTTAAATGTAAATTTAATTAACATCACCAACCAAACACCTAATATTTTCTCTCACACACTTCTAATAGTATGTTTTCACACTCAAGTACTGCTAAGCAGAGCTCATTCCCACATTTCTGCCGGGCTTCTTCACATCATTTCCACTGTTCACATCAGTCTTGCATGGACTTCTGATTTGTGTACAGCCCGATTCAAAGTGCTGGTTCTGACCTTTAAAACCCTAAATGGCTGAGTCAGTAGATGACGAGACTCTGAATTTCAGAGTCATGGGTCCAAGCCTCATGTTCGGGAAAAGATTCCTGCACTGCAGGGGGTTTGGACTAGATGACCCTTGTGGTCCCTTCCAACTCTACAATTCTCCAAATGTATGATACTGTCTGTCAGTTGAGATCTTCAGGGTGGTGTTCTGTTGTGCATACCAGAAATCAGGCTGGTGACAATGTATTTTAAACTTTGTATGTTGCTGTGGCACCATGCTTCTGTATTGTGCTAGCTTGACTTAAAAGACCATGAGTTTCTGCCTTAGTTTCCTCCTGTTAAACACATCAGCAGATTTTAGGTTAAGACTAGCCTTCAGCAAACAGGAGCCAGAGTCCAATGTAGCAAAGAACCTTTAGAGGAGAAGCTAGGGCTAGGCTATTTGTTTTATTGTATGTATACAGCTTGACAACAGTGATTATTTTATTTGAAGAGTGAGTTCATAAGGTACTGCGATAGCTTGGAGCATGTATATTATGACTCAGTGTTGTCTGGCAAGTTTCCAGTTCTGTTCCTAGAGACTTCCCAAGCAAACACTCCTGACCCCATTTCTTGTGCCAGGTCTTCAGATAGCAGAACCACCCCTGACAAAAATTAAACAAAAATAAAATGTGTGTTTGTAATCACCTCTCTGAATAGGTTGAGCACAGCGCTTACTGAATAAATGAGCATTTATATGACTGCAGTCTCCAAAGGGCCCTCCCACACACTGAACTGGAAGCACCAGAGAGGGAAAATGCTTCCAGCCTTGCATTCTAAACGTGATAGGAAAAGCTACACTGCATGTGAAAAACCTAACCTTTGGGATTAAAGAAGAACAAGCTCTGCTCCCCTCCCACAAAGCCATTTTTAAATGTAACTGGAGTGTCCTACCTGTGGGTGAGAGTACATCCACAGCTGGAACAAAAGGAAGCATCTGCATTCAAAAGCTACATTATAGGCAGTGACCTATTTGTGCGGGGATTACATTTTGAGGCACGGTGTGCTTATTGAAGTCGCATATAATCGGAACATATAATCGGAACACCCATTGAAAGCCTGCAGACACCCCACCCCGCCCCTGCCCCTTTTGGTGATGTTTTTGGGTCACTTCTGGGTTTGGCGCAAAGCATGTGTGTGCAGTCACACACATTTTGGACATGCCTAAAGCAGTTGCTGCCTTTCCTTAGATGAATGGATGTATCATGGCTGGAATCTGCACTGCTGCTCAGGCATGCCCAAGGTCTTGCATGTGCCCAGTGGGATTTTTCCTCTTCCCTTATTCTCACTACCACTTCTAAAAATAATACTTAGAATTCGTGCAATGCTTTTTAGCGTATTCAGAGTACAAAGCAAACAAACGTCCAGGTTTTGGGAGACTGGATCATGGCGTCTTTGCTCCTTGTCTGTGTTCTCTAGCTATGCCATTCTGAAATCTATCTGTTGTACAGTAGGCTAGCTACTACACACACATCCCCCTCAATCCTTAGATCATTTGCAGAAATGTTACTTGTGGCACTGCACCCTAGACAGTATCAGAGGGTGGTGACCCCAAAAACAAGCTCCTGTTGTTGCCCCTGTACTGTGGGATGCCCTCAACTCTGCCATGCATAAAGCAGCAACCATCCATTGCTTCAGATGTCTTGTGAAGGCGTATCTTTTTGCACCAGCTTTCCCTGACGCAAAAGATTGAACCCTGCCCTACATGTTTGAATAATTTCTGAATTTCTGTTTAATTTACTTGTATATGTTTCTATATTGCTGTTTTATTGGCTAATACTGAGACACAGTTTAACTTAGTGTTATGTGCAAAGTGGGCCTCTGACAATGAAGCAATTTCCAGCACAGCATTCACAGTCTGCCCCACGATTGCACTGCTGTCTGCAAATATTTGATTCCAGAAACTCTGCTGGATTGGGCAGGTCCACCACATATGTATGTGGGTACCAAATAACCTCATAGTTCCTCCATCTTAGAGGAGGTGGGTTTTTATATATGGTTTTAGTTGTAGTGGTGTAAAGCACCATATAAATGTAAGGTCTTACATGAATTTCCTTTATTTTCACAACTACAGACATTAAAGGATGTTTACTCTAGGTAGATGACCAAATACTAGGACTTTGAGAAGTCTCCCAAATCCCTTTCCCACATGGTCTTTAGCTCCTCTGTTATATATTGTTATTTATAGCAAGAAGGAACCAGTTCCTTAACATTTGCAGAATACAATGATATAAATGTTTACAATGCAGTCAAAAGGTCTTGTGCCGTTCGTTTTGACACTATGAGTCGAACTTAAACCTTGTATTTGCTGGAGAAGAAACATGGTTGTCCTACCCATGCTCAACTGTTATTATAATTAGTTTTACAGCTGTAGAGCCACATCTTGGTGCATATGAGGAACACCGGGAGAAGCAACAACTACAGAGGCTTGTTCATTCATTTCAACAGACACCCTTAATCCATACACACAGAGAAACATGTGGGAAGAATCTTATAGGTCAAGTACATCCTCTGCATGTATAAAATTTACTCCAGTGTCGGGGCCCTCCAGTTAAAAGAGCTTAAGTAGCAAGGCTGGGAAAGAGCGCTGCCTAAGAACATGAACAACAGCTGTCAGTCAGGAATAGACAGCATGTATTTAATAACTTGGTCTCACTCGGAATAAGGCATCTTTATATGTTCCTACATGCGCAGACTGGAACCCTCTATTCAAATAAAAGGGCAGAATGCATATCCAAGTACATGCAGCTCTCCAGAATGAGGCTTAGGTGAAGAGGCTGCTTTAGTTAATGTGCACCCAATACTTATAAAATAAGGCACACAATGCCAGTGGTTTTCTTGTAGGTTTTTCAAACGAGTTACTGTAAAAAAAATAAAAAATCCTTAACCCAAACAGTAAACCCAGGCTAACTGGTGTTGACATTTCCCCATTCATCAAGGGAAAAGGATTAAAATTGAAAGGTTTCTCCTCTGGAGACAGTAGCTTGAGTTCAGCAACTTCCCTAATGCACCAGCTAATTGAATTGTTATTTTGAAATCTAATGAATTAATCATCCAGAAAGAAAGCAGCTCTGTGAGCGAGTGTGTGTGTAGATATAGATAATACACGCCCACACCAAATGTGTTTCAGAAGCAGAGACCCACACCTACAGGGGCTTTCCCATTCCTTTCTACCTCCACAACAGGGAATCTCCAGGCATACATTTCATTTCAAACAAAAGGAAAAGGGAACTGCTGTGCACAAGGATTTGAATCATGCCTGGTTTGTCCACAAAAATAAAAGCACAGTAACTGAAAGGTTCTACCTTTTACACATTTTGAGGGTATGCCAAGTAACTGTTTTCTCTGTAACAGCACCGAACATGAAGTGTTAAGGGAGGTGGGGAGCATTTCCCAGAGAAGATGCAAATAGAAAGGTGGGGGGGAGCATTTGCTGGGGGTTTTGCACCACAATTGCTCTGCCACTTTGGGACAAGAAAGTGATCTTCAGAAAAATTGGCACAATCCTGGTGAAGATCTGCGTTTGCAGATACTTTTTATTTATAAACCCCATCGTCCCCATCCTTAAGCATCCTGGAATGCATGCAAAGCATTTTAAAATATTTATTTTGGTGTGTGTCCGCAATGCTCTATTTTACACATGCCAGCAAGGTAACCTGCCCCCCAAACCATCCTATGGCATAGAGATGTAAACCTAGGTGTAAATCCATCAATCGAGCCACACTAAAAATAATCAAGCGGGCCTCATCATCTAAATAAATAAATTGAATAAAACAATTCATGTGAATTTCTATAGCATAAGATTGAATACTGCCAACATACCTTGAAAACAGCAACCTTTGTTTCTTTAAAAATGCAGCCAAAAAAAAACCACAATTACCAGTACTACAAAGCACAGTCCTGACAGTCTGGGTATCTAGCCACTGACAGAGGCTTTATTCAAACAAAATCAACTGAACAGCTGCCAAGTCAGCTCTTTGAGGGTGGGGTTATTTCAGACATCTAAGATAATAGTCAACATATCCACATGTGCTGTATGACATCCATGTTTATGGCTCAATGTAGATCTATAAGATCTGTTAAAATATAGAGGCAATGCTTCATTCTGTTGCTGACTGAAGGGCTTTTATTACTCTGAGGATAATCAAGTCCCTGTGCAACATTTCTTTATTGTGCATGTGCACAGAGGGCTAGATTCTACTAAATACATGCCCTAGTGAGAACAAGTGCAATGTCCTGTTAGACCAATGGAGCATCTGTGCCTCTCTCTGAAATTGGCTGTCTGTCTGTCTGTCTGTCTGTCTCTCTCTCTCTGTGTGTGTGTGTGTGTGTGTGTGTGTGTGTGTGAGAGAGAGAGAGAGAGAGAGAGAGAGAGAGAGAGAGAGAGAGAGCCTCCCCCTCCCCAGAGCAGCATGGGAGCAGGACAGGGGAGATGGTTCCGTCTAGCAAACAGAAATACTTGAAACTGATTGAACGATTGTAATAAAGCAACACAAGTATTTTCAGTAACTTCAAATGAATAATGCAACATTTAGCAATACTATCACCCACAGTATCACCGACTTTTCTAAAGATTGCTAATCTAACTCTGGTTTCAACACTTTCCCCAAAGTATCTGTCACTATGTATGCTAAACAAATAATTCTTTATTCATTTCAGTGCTGCTCACATCAAAGTATGTGTTCACTGAGCAGCAGCTACCTAACTCGTTCCATCAGTGCAAGTATTTTTGTCTGTGCAATGGAACTTTCTCCCTACTCTCCCCACGCACCCCTTAAATGGGTTTTGGGGGTTCACCCAACCTTCCAGAAGAGGTTTGGGGAGGGGGCGTTCCATTATGCAAGCGGAAATCTTTGCACTGAAGGAACAAGTTAGTAGGATACCACCCACTGTTTTTAAGTAAAGGTTCCTTGACATTATTTTGACACCACCATTGATTAAGCTATTTCATGGCTATTATGAACTACCTTTTATTATGACACTGCATAGAGGTTATCGCATGCAACACTGTGTGTCCCCCGTCCTTGATAAAAATACTGCTTGCAATAGTTTGGCCCACTGAGAGCTCGTAAGATTTTTAGAGTAATAGGTTATCTGCATGGCTGTCCCATCAAGTGGACTTTTCTTCCTGTATTTGAATTTAATTTGCTATTAATGGGGGGTTTCATTAATATGCTATTTCCAATATAACTGTAATTTTATGGATGGCTGCATCACTTTGTTTTATTGCCCTAGATCATAATATTGCACTTAATGCTTTGCTTTCACGTGGTTTAGTTTTTTTGTTTTCAGGTTTTTCTTCCTTGGTTCCCCCCTGATAACAATGATCAGTTGAATCAGCAGCAGACTGTTTGGTCTACACTCTCTTCTCAACCTTCTCCTCAGATGCAGTCTCCCCTAGCAACAGACGATACTGCTTTATACAATGTCAGATCACTGATCCATCTGTCTCACTGCTAGCTACACTGACTGGAAGTGGCTTTTCAATGTTTTAAGCACAGCTCTTCTCAATCTTACCTGGAAAGGCCAGGCATTGAAACTGGAACCAACAGCATACAAACCACATCTCCTATACTAGTGAGCCACTTTAACATTATCTCTACAAAGATATTTTCGCTAATCACAGGTATCTCACATCACAGTTTTCTAAGTCTACTTTGGATAGCCAAAAATGCTGCAGTCTTGACTTTTGCTGAGTCACTGTTGTTTGAAGAAGACATGGCTGCACCTTCGAAAACAAAACTTGCAAGACTGTGGCAATAGTAAAGTGTGGGGCAAGTAGGATAGCATCATTTAATTTTTATTTAACAGAATTTTTGAAACATCAAAGCAGTTGAACATTATGCCATGAGGAGCTCACAGGTTGCACTGCAACACAACAGTATTTTGCTAACATGCCAAAGTACAGTGTGCTGTTAAATAACCTGACAGAAGAAAAGGCTGGTGATATTAAGGTGGGAATTGAACAGAAATACACTGGGATTGTAACTTCACAGTACCAAAGGAGGGTTTTATACTATCTTTACCCTATCTTATATTTTCCAGAACAGAAAAACACAACTCCATGGATTAAGCACAGCGACAGTCAACACGAACGGAACACCATTAGCTGGGCAAAAGGAGATGATTTATGAAAAGGGTTAGCCAGCAACAGAGAAAATGCTTTGTGCTAAGGTTCTAATGTGCATGCAAAGATTTTTCTCAGACAGAAAGCATACTAGATTTCACTGTGTAAAGTACTTACACTAGGCACATCTTATCCAACTACAAGTTAATTAGCTGAAAATTTATAGTGCAAACATTTTCTTTAAAGTTGTGTGGTCAAAATTTGACTTCTAAGTGGTCACTGCCTTTGGGTATTCAAAATTAAACTCAGTAAAAGTGGGTAAATTAGATTCTCAAAACCGTAAGATCTAACTCCTACGGACCAAGGTCCCTTCGCCCCACCCCCCATTGAGGGCCCTCAGAGTTAATGGGCATTGCCATTCAAATGGTGTGTGTGCGCTGCATAATGTGACTGATTATGTGGGGTGGGGTGGGGTGGGGCTTACCTGGCCACCCTAATATTTAATTCAAGTTAGCACCCCTTCTCAAAACACTTCTCCCCACCAACCAAATCATAAAACTGTAGGTCCATGGCAACAATGCAAAGAGGATCAATTAATAAGGATGAGTAATCCACTAAACATACTTTGAATAGCCTTGCAGGTATCAGACAGTGGCTTCTGTCTTATTTAGTATTACTCTTGGCTGTGAGACGTGGAAGACCTGCTTCCTGCCTTGTAGGCCTTTTCCCACCTGGCCTAGAAGGGACTGACTCCAGCTACTAAAGCTGAGGCTGCTGAACAGAATATTGGGCTGGGGTATTGTTTAGGGTGTTTTGATAGGGTGGGGGGTTGTTGCTGTTTATGTTTTGTATCTTTGTTTTGTATCTTATGACTTATGTGGAAATTTGGTTGTGTGGTTTGTGATGTTTTGTTTATTGTTTATGACTACTTGTGCTATGTTTGTAGTTACGTTGTTTCTTATATGTTGTAAGCTGTCCTGAGCGTGGTTTTAACTTCGGAAAGGCAGTATAAAAATACAATCACTGATTATTTGTGGAATGGCAAATGTGAGTTAATAGTCATAAGATAAAGAGGACAGTACTTCTCGTGGGTCAGTAAGTGGTTAAAAAATAGGAAACAGAGAATAGTAATAAATAGGCCATATCTCACAATGGAGATATAAAAGTAGTGAATCCCTCAAGGATCTGTGCTGAGGCTGGAATTAGGGGTGAATAGCAAAGTGGTCAAGTTTTCCAGTGACATCAGATTGTTTGGGGCAGGGTCTTCCAGGAAACTGTAGAAGAATAGATATTGTTCACAGAATTCCTCTTGCCAAGTTACTCTACATTTTGTGGTAAAATGTCATACTCGCCACTGAATGTTGTTAGACTTCTATGATCAAGTACAAAATGGAAAGAGTGGTAGGTGTATGCTACCTTTCAAGAGGCATGCCATTATTGACTGTGCTGTACCTGAGGAGACAGTAAATACAAGTTGCTGCAAGGGAATTCATTCAACCTCATGTTGACAGTAGGCTTGTACTAAAGTTTTTAAAATGGCGATATGATATTGTGTTACGACTGCATTATTTATAAGTTTTCCTTGCATGTTGACAAACTTCTCAACTGCACACAAAATTAGACTAGTTAGAAAGTAGGCTAAAATTAGACTTAAAATGTACTAATTTTGAGTGTGTTGAAGAACCAACATAATACCTCTTATTCCAAACCTGTCAGACATGTAGTCTGAAAACAAGCAACTGCAAACAAGTTTAAACCAGCTGTGAAGAACACAATGTTGCCTACAATTTTGATATTAGTGTTCTTGAAAAACTACAAGCCTTCCCCCCTTTTTAGTGTGTGTTTATAAATTAGGGAATGCTGCATTTCATAAAAATCATATACTTCAGAGGTTATGAATTCTGACAATGTGCCCAACGAACAGGAAGCTTCAATCCTGCAGAAGTATCACATGGTTACTCTCTCTACCTTGAGTGTTAAACCTCACTCTAGCTCGGAGAGAGGTTGCTCTTCCGTTTTATTTTCAGTTTGTTCAAGCAGTGAAAATCATGCCCTCACTCCGTGGCGAACTAGGACTAAAACCTTGATCTCTCAGGCTGAAGTCCAACCATCTTATTCAGTGGCCCACAGTGTCACTTAATGCTTAGGATGCCTGCTAGGTAACAACAATATCACATGGCATACATAGCATGTTGACCAAATGCCAATTAGGTCACAACATTTTTAATTAACTTTGCAAAGCAGAAACCCTTGGGCAATCCATACCAATACTGGGTGTATTTAAACACTGTTAAAATGAAGGGGGGGATGAAATAGGTGCCTACATATCAAGAGACAAACTGCCACACTAGATTAGACCAAGGAACCAATGAGCCCAGGACTCCATCGCCCTATATTAGGAAGGAAGGCAGATGCCCCAGGGAAGTTCATAAGCAGGTCAATATGTAGATAGCTATCTTCTGTGCCAATTCAGGACCTCCTTGCAGCTGTTATTTTAAAGTAAAAGAGCAACCTAAGAGAAACGGCTATGTGTTTAACATTTCATTTAAATAGCCCCTGGCCCCCACAATCTCCCAGAGTAATCTAAGGAGGCATTTGAAGAAGCTCAAGAGGCAACCAAGGCGTAATGGTTTAAGAGTGCCATTATAGCCACATTTGCAGTTTCCAAACCAGTGCAGTATTAGTGTAATAGCTTTATTTTACAGTAATTCCTCTTTTTGGTACATATTGCAAAAGTGAGTCTTCATCACTCTGCAGGAGAAAAAACTATAAATACAAAGCACTTCTAAACCTGAACGCTCTGGCAATCCTGCTTCATCACAGCGCACAAACTCTTCCTGGCAGTCTTCAGAAACTACCGGTATTTTGGACAGAAGTGCAGGTTTTTCACCTTTGGGGGGGGGGATTCACAGCAGGAAATCCCTAAAGAGGGAGGAAGAATTCTGCCTGAATAGGCTGAAGACAAAACAAGCCTCACTAAGGACAGGGCACTTTCCTCCCATCTGGAAGAAAAAAACACTCATGCTGCATACATCAAGTTTCCAGAAGTGTAGGGGGGACCCCCCTCCTCAGAGACACATGTTTCTCAATATCCTTTCATAATTCACTAAAAGGGGAAACATGTCCATATGTCACTGAAGTACACTGCTTCCTCCCCCTCCGTTTGAAAAAATAGAGTTATATAAAGATCCACAGTTATGGCTTCTTCACTTCCTACTAGAACTCTACAAGAAACTTGCAGAAAGATAAATCCACTCAACCCTTCACATTTATTCGGGCCAAAGTCATGTACACCTGTCTTTATTCCCAATTCTATGCTCCAACACTTTTGGCATTGGCAATCCCAGTTCTGAAGTACCCAGACACCTGTTGTTCAGCTGTAATCAAACCAGGCCCATTTATGCTTTTGTTGTGTTTACAAGGCCATTAAGATGCCATGGCTGCTATCCTGGCAGAAAGAGTTGGCTGCTAGTGCAACTATTTAGTTGAATTTGACCACTGGAATTCAGCCGGCTCTTCCCCTACTCTTGTGGAGACCACTGTAAGGCTGTAGGAGCCCTGTGCCACTGGCCCAAGGTGAGCCATACACAGGTGGTAGCTGCAAAGAGAAAGGACTAGGGCAGGTTCCTTAGGGCAGGGGTGGCCAACTCCCAAGAGACTGCGATCTACTCACAGAGTTAAAAACTAGCAGTGATCTACCCCCTTTTTGGGGTTCAGGTCAAAGTTGTTGAGTTTTTTCAGGGAGCAGGTAAAATGTCGAGCTTTTTTAAGGGGAGCCGCAGTTGTTCAGCTTCTTTGGGGGGAGCCAATGATCTACCAGCAATCTACTGCAGACGTCCAGTGATCTACCGGTAGATCACGATCTACCTGTTGGACATGCCTGCCTTAGGGCTACCAAGCTACCCTACATGATTGGCACTAGAACAGGGAACCATCCTAAAATCATATCATTAAGAAACAAATTTAAACTATTAGCTGTTTCAGAGGCAATCAAACAAAGCATGGCTTAGTGTTAGATGTGAGTCAGGTCATTATATTAAACAAGCACATGCAAAGAATGAACTTTAAAATCACATAGAATCAGGTTCTAGAAGCATTTAAAACATAAACTTTCTCAAAGTGATAAGCTGCCAGAGGCGGTAGCATAGTTAAGGGGGGTGGGGAAGGCAATCCACACTGGGTGGCAGCTTCCAGAGGGTGGCCCAACGGCAGCGCAGGTGCCGTGCGGCTTGCAGGGCACCCCAGCCGCCACCTGCCACTCAGCTGTGGCCTCCCACCAGTGGCCCCAGTGGTGCTGGAAAATGGAGCATGGGGTGCGGCGCCTGGAGGGATGCCCGTCTCCGTGGGCAGGGCAAACACACAAGGCTCGCCCACCCACCACAGGCGCCTGAGTGGCTTGCTATGCTGCTGGCCAGAAGATGTTAACATTCTTACAGTGTGAGCTTGATTTTGTACTGCATTTTGGTCTGAAAATAAAGTAAATGTGGAGAGCATTCATAAACTGGCTTACTTGCTTGAATATAGGTACAGTAGGAGCACAATTTTAAAACCAGTCCTGACAGGGATACACTTTATAAACTTCATTCTGTTGACAGATAAGCACAAAGGAAAAAGAGACTTAAGGAAGGGGGAGGAAAGTGGAGATGAAAACCAGAGTGGAAGTAGAACATTGTTGACCATTTGATTTCTTTTGTTCCTTTGTGCATTTTATACAGACAATATGAACCGGGGACAGGGGGTGTTCAACTTCCTTTCATGGTATCCTTCCTCTTATTCACTTCTCCTCCAGAACTCCTACTATATCAGAAGGGGGTGCCAAAAGCAATACATAAATGTTTGGCAAAACTATATAGTTGACAGCGCCAAATCCCAGCCTTGCTTACTTTGCTAGAAATAGAAAAGAACTCTCTTCCTATCAGTAAACTGGTCAGTGTCCAAAACATTACTGCTTCAAAACCTGGGAGTGTTGCTTTACAAGAAAGAGAATAAATACTCCAAATCTGCTGTGCTCAAAAAAGGTTTAACAGCATAACCTATATCTTCCTAATTTATTGTCCTTTCCTTTTCCTATAAGCAAAGGAGCCATGTGACATTCTCATGGCTTTGGCTCCTTTTACACTAAGACCATTAAAAATTGCTTAGGCAACTCTTTTCCACAATCATCATGATAGTACATAATCCTGTTCTTCCATATCGGTCAACCAAATGTCTCTGGGGACACCGAGAAGCAGACATGAGGGCAATAGTTTCATCACACTGTTGTTCCCCAGCAAGGTGAATCCTAGAGGTAGCATGTAACCATTGTAACACTGAAGACATTGATAGACTTCTCCTCCAAAACTAGGTTAAAGGTAAAGGTACCCCTGACTATTAGGTCCAGTCATGGACGACTCTGGGGTTGCAGCGCTCATCTCGCGTTACTGGCTGAGGGAGCCGGCGTACAACTTCCAGGTCATGTGGCCAGAGTGACTAAGCCGCTTCTGGAGAACCAGAGCAGCACACGGAAACGCCGTTTACCTTCCCGCCGGAGTGGTACCTATTTATCTACTTGCACTTTGACGTGCTTTTGAACTGCTAGGTGGGCAGAAGGTTAAACATATCTAAATGCTGACAATCTGCTTCCTGCTCAGGGATAACTTAACGCTGAGATATATGATATTACAATAGCCTATATAGTTTTATTTAAAATCGTGTTTTTATCTTTAAAAGGTCACCAGAAGTTTAAAAGGTGTTTTCTTGAGGATTAATAAGCAACTTCACAGGTAACTGTTTTTAATTCTGAATTTTAAATTATTGCAATCCACGCTGGAACCTGCTGAAGGGCAGATTAATAACTAACAACTAATAATAATAAGTTCCTCCCTACTGCACAATTATGCTTTCTTGACTGTCAGTGTTACAAAGCACATACCTTAACCTTGCAATTTGCCATTTATCCAGTTAGCAGTGGTGAGTGCCATTTGCCCTTAAGTCAATAGTTATGAGTTACTTTTTATTTATTGGGAGCATTTGTAACCCACTTTTCAGCCCAAAGCCTTCCATAATAGCTAACATACAAGCAGTCAAAACAAAATATGACAGACACAACACAAAGGGGGGGGGGAGGATAAGGAAGGTAGAGGAAAAATGCAAACGCAGGCACCAATTCATAAACTTAAATAGTACCGTAGTTCTTATAATGACAAGCTGCAACAAAGAGTTCAGGGGGAGAAGTGTTTGTCTTTTCGCTGAGTTGATGGAATGAGTGCTGCTTCCCATCTCTGCCACTGAGGCAGCCTGATGGAATGACTACTGCCATGCGACAGATGAGGGAAGAGGAGGAGATGGAGCTGGCCTTTCAGAGGAGCTGCTGAAATGCTGGTTTTACTCTGAATTCTGCAGAATCTGCTGCTCAGGGTGCCTAGAAACTATGAGAGTGGGGTATTGCTTAGGAGTATTAGTTGGGCTCAGGATTTAATTTTGGAGAGGTTTAATTGTTGGTACATTACGTTTCTGAATCTTTACTGATAGATCTTACTATGAATGATGAGGGGATTATTGTATCCCTATTGTGACATTTCCACTTATCTGTCATGACTACTTAAATTTTGTTACATTTCATTACATTGTACAAATTCTTTTGATGTTGCAAGCCGCCTTGAGCATGGTTTAGCTATGGAAAGGTGGCATGCAAACAAACGACGACGACGACAAAACCCCTTTATTTTGTACTTGCTGCTAGGCATGCCTAATGCTGATGGTCACACACACACCTCTTATCAAGGGAAGTGTATCATACATACAGCTGACAAATTTGTAGCAACAGTTCAGAAGCAGAGAAAGAAGTATGTTGACAACAAGGCGGGCTAACTGCAGAGATATTAATGTGAATTGGCAGCTTCCCTGTACTTGTGTTTTAACATCTCCTGAATATTGTCAACATGTATAGTGACAGTTTGATTATGGCCATGCTGATTGAAACCAATAAAAATTACAGAGTGTTGACCTCCTCTGACCCCCCCCCCCCAATATCCTAGGACTGGCAAACCTGGAAACGCTGCACAGCATGTGGCTGCAAACACAGCTGACTCCATTCTCCCTTGTCTTTTAAAGGGCAGAAGGGCCATAAAGAAAGTCACGCGATGCTGCACTGTTATTTTGGCTTCACACACAGTGCCCTCTTCTTCCCTGTCTTCCAGTGTTGAATGAGCAGCAGTGCATGGTTTCTGTTTATATAGCCAGGGAATATGGGTGTGATTTGTCTGTGTGAGTGAAAGTTAGGATGTGCCTTTGCAAGAAGAAGGGTGAAGGGATCCCTCTTAAGATGTTTTCCAAATGTGCTGCTATGTGTGGTGTTTCTCTCTCTCTCTCTCTCTCTCTCTCTCTCTCTCTCTCTCTCTGGACTTTATCCCCCCCCCCCCAGTTTTCCAGTTACATGGCTGTGTGTGTGTGTGTGTGTGTGTGTGTTATTTAACTGCTTGTTGTTGTTATTCAGTCGTTCAGTCGTGTCCGACTCTTCGTGACCCCATGGACCAGAGCACGCCAGGCACGCCTATCCTTCACTGCCTCTCGCAGTTTGGCCAAACTCATGTTAGTAGCTTCGAGAACACTGTCCAACCATCTCATCCTCTGTCGTCCCCTTCTCCTTCTGCCCTCCATCTTTCCCAACATCAGGGTCTTTTCTAGGGAGTCTTCTCTTCTCATGAGGTGGCCAAAGTATTGGAGCCTCAACTTCAGGATCTGTCCTTCTAGTGAGTACTCAGGGCTGATTTCTTTGAGAATGGATAGGTTTGATCTTCTTGCAGTCCATGGGACTGTCAAGAGTCTCCTCCAGCACCATAATTCAAAAGCATCAATTCTACGGCGATCAGCCTTCTTTATGGTCCAGCTCTCACTTCCGTACATTACTACTGGGAAAACCATAGCTTTAACTATACGGACCTTTGTCAGCAAGGTGATGTCTTTGCTTTTTAAGATGCTGTCTAGGTTTGTCATTGCTTTTCTCCCAAGAAGCAGGCGTCTTCTAATTTCGTGACTGCTGTCACCATCTGCAGTGATCATGGAACCCAAGAAAGTGAAATCTCTCACTGCCTCCATTTCTTCCCCTTCTATTTGCCAGGAGGTGATGGGACCAGTGGCCATGATCTTAGTTTTTTTGATGTTGAGCTTCAGACCATATTTTGCGCTCTCTTCTTTCACCCTCATTAAAAGGTTCTTTAATTTTTAACTGCTTAGAGATGGTCTAAACCACAGAGCCTAGGGCTTGCTGATCAGAAGGTCGGCGGTTCCAATCCCAGCTCCTGCCCACCCAGCAGTTCGAAAGCATGTCAAAGTGCAAGTAGTTAAATAGGTACCGCTCCGGCAGGAAGGTAAACGGCATTTCTGTGCGCTGCTCTGGTTTGCCATAAGCGGCTTAGTCATGCTGGCCACATGACCCAGAAGCTGTCTGCGGGAAAACGCCAGCTCCCTCGGCCTATAGAGCGAGATGAGCACGCAACCCCAGAGTCATCCGCAACTGGAGCTAACAGACAGGGTTACCTTTACCTTTAAATATACAAAATAAATCATATTAAGTTTGCACACACCACTCATTGTCAAAACATGCTTCTCGGTTCTAAAGACATTGCAGGTTGGCTGGGTGGGGTGGGGAAGAGACTATCACAGGGCAGGGCAAGCTACCTTTTCAATCCTTAGTTGCAATGAAATAATACAACTGTCAACAAACACTGTTACAACATTCCTGAATTTGTGATTGGGGTGGGCACAACAACTTGGGTGCCCCAGTGCAAAACTCAGGGAAAATGGGAAGGGATATTTGAAATGCACGCATACTTTAGAAAGGTTGTGGGGTGGGAGAGAGAGAAAAGATGCAAGTAAAATAGGCAACCCTACAATATAAGAGAGTAAATTCAAGAAGGGGGATGTTTTCCTGCTTTCAATCTCCAAATCTATGGGTTGCTACAAAATGAGAATAACTCTCTATGGGTTATCACAAAATGAGCAAGAAGGAGCATAACTTTCAGGTGTGAGAATGGTATCAAGCCCTGTGCTGGTAGAGTATTAAGAATATAGACCCAGAGACTGGCTCAGTAGAATTATTTGAACTGTCTATCTGTTTAGTGGTAAGTTTTGAGGTAGTTTGTTTTCTTCTTCAAACATTCTTTTTGGAGAGATCTATATTTGCATGGCTATCTCCAGGGATGGAGCCCATGTTGATTAGTATCATATTTATATGATACAGTCAACCTGAAAGAAGGAGGGTGTACTAGGGGGTAATTTACTGAAAGCCGAAATTCAAAATATGGAAAGTGATCTGATTAACTACTTTAGACTTTTAAGTCTGTTTTTCTTTCCATCAACAGCTGCTTCTCATCTTTATGCAGCTGCAATTTCTTCAGAATCTCAGAGGATTTAAAGAGCTCAAGAATTTATTTCAATCTACAGAAATATTAAAATAAAAAGGATTGGGGGTTTTTTAAGCATTTTCTTTGCCCTCTGCTGTAACTTAGGCCACAGAAATACAATCCTTAAATCATTTTATTTAACAATTCTCACTAATGTATGGTTTTGCACCAACATATCTTTCTAAGATTTAGCTCCTATGCCTTTTAAAAGAAAGAAAGAAAATCTAAAAAACCCACCTCTGACTAGGGAATAGACTTTTTTTTAATTAAGCTCCACCACAATATAGCTCCACTATGGTACACTGGTGAGGTCCAATAATGAGAAGCTAAAAATAGCCCCTTGAAAATAACAGTGTGTAAGGTTACAGAAACATTAGATCATTTAGCATAGGACGAAAGACAAAAACATTTCAGGAATCTGGTACATAATGGAAGCAATCTGCCTTGTGACAAAAGATACATGTAATACAGAGGCAAAATAGAGAAATAATTACATCAACAGCTATTAAAGCCCCTTGGGGAAAGAATACTTTAACTTTAATGTATTTCTAGCTATTTCTTTCCACTTCTGGAATGAATTACTTTTTTTTTTTAACAAACTTGCAGTACACATTTCTGAACTGTACATAAAATTGTTCAGTAAGTGGCAACATTATGGAAAACACACACACGCACACGTGAAGTCAAAGGGAAAAGGAAAAAAGAGGCCTCCCTGAGGCATAGGAGAAATCTTTCCAAACGTGAAGCACTGTGCTAGCCGCAGCAGAACTACTGGAATACTGAAAGCACACACAATAAATGCTGAACACCAAGTATGACAAAATATTTTGCCAAAACAGGTCCTAGCAACATCCAGGCATCCTAACAACCTGAGCAATCTGAAATTCTAACACTTCTGTGTTAGAAAAGATCAAATATAACAACAAGGACAAAACGCTTTTAGATCACCATGTGTACGGAGATGGAGCCATACTTCCTTGGAAACTAGGTACCGTAGTTAGGAAGCGTTTGGTCTATCCCTCCCAACCACACAGGGCTTATCCATAAAAACTACGGATTCGTGGATTGCACACACTGTGGGCAAACCTCTCTTGTATGTTCTTTATGAGGGTAAAAGATGGTGTCACTGACCCATCAAGGCAAGTAAGGTGAAATAAAATGTGTCATCAGCTGTGCAATCCTGCGTGTGTTTGCTCAGAACCAGGTCCTATTTTGCTCAATAGCGCTAGGCTCCCAGGTTGCTCTGTCCTGAATTCTGCAGCCGGCATGCTTACAGTCTCCAACTAGAAAACATTATGGCAATTAAAGATTTCTGCATCAGCTTAAATAGTATTTGTTGTATTAAAAAAAAAGTAAGTGAGAGAGATTCCCACGACCATCCAGCAGAACTTGCAATACTTTGTTTAAGTTTTTTTCCTCTCCGCACTCAATAACACTTTGGACATACTTGGGAGAAACCAAGTATTCAACTGCTCAGAGCAGACCTACTGAAATTAATGGACCTCAGTCATACTCATTAATTTCAATGAGTCTGTTAGTAGTAACTACTAATATTAGGGATGGGAAACTCTTTCGGATCCATGGACCAGATCCTTATTGGATCAGCCTCATGGGCTACCCACCTGTCAATCAAATGACAACTGGTGCAATGTGCTGTTGGCTGGGGCTTCAAAGCACCTTGCAAGACGCTACTAAAATGGAAAGTTTTTCCCTTCATTTTAAACAGCTTATAAAATTCAATGAGATATTATATAAGTTTCTAAGACAAAATAAAATAATTTAGAAAATGAACTTAAGATTTAGACAGGCAAATATATTTGTTGTACTGTGGGCCAGCACATGGAATGGAGTTTTTTCAGCAATGGCTCCCTAATTATGGGACTCAATTCCAAGTGAGATTAGGAAAGTCCCATTCTTGATCATTCTAAACAAGCTTTAAATACCCCCCCCCCCAGTCTTGTGGGGCTGATCTAGGATACTGAATGCTGTTCTACAGAGTTACGTGGGATATTTCTTTATTTAGTATTCTGACTGGCATATTTCATGGAAGGAAATGGATATTTTTATAGTTTTAAATGAATTTACTGTTGAATTTTATTGATCTGTATTTGCATATGGCTGTAAACCACTTTGGGAGGGAATTTTGCCTTTAAAGCTTACTAAATAAATAAACATAACTAAATAACATACTGGCAGGTGGGTGGGCTTCAGCATCACAGCTTCTAATCTGAACAACCTGATCTAACCCATGAATATTTTGTACTTGAATACAGAGTCCCTAAAGCACAACTGTTAAGTTCTAGCTATTGACAAAATTGGGAATGTGGTTGAAAATGGCATACCACATCAAGAGTGCAAACTGTTATCTTCAAGGATCCAGAGCTTGCAAATGATTAATTATTATTCTTTGGGCTGATGGCAAACAATTGAGGACCTAGCTCATAGACATTTAGGGCTGATCTTGTACCTATACAGGTAAGGTACAACTTATGTGCCTTTAAATTGTGTGCATTCAGCTTTACGCGCTTGGCAAAAAATTCTTTTAGAAAATTTATGGGGGGGGGGGCAGAAATGGGGTGGGCATTCTGGAAAAAACTTTGGCAATCCCACCCATCGCTGAACCCAATGTGTTTTGACTATACACAATTTTGGCTTTATGAACTTTCCCCAGAACATAAGCCCTCATCTAAATTTAGAGTCTCCTGTACAATACTTTTCATTGACAGAAAAAATAGGTATTCAACTGAGATGTCCCCCTAACCAGGATAAATAAGCCTTTGACCGCCAAACTGACATGCAAGATTGAAGACTTGTTTCATGTCAAATCCAGTTAAACAAAATTAGCTTGAAATGCCAATATTCCAAAAATCCATTATATGGATTATATGTAATCATTTTATTGGTGCAGTGATTAATGTAATAATAAAAGATGAAAGGATAAACTGTAACTAAAATGTACTGTCTGGTTTATTACTCAGAGGGTCCAATATGTAATGTATAGTAAGTTAAATGTTGATGACTTGTGAGAATTATTTAACCACTACCACTAAAAGAAAGAGAGTTGCAGCTTCATCTAATCTGGAAACGAACAAGGCAACATAAAATAAGAAGGTATTACAGTTTACTTAATTTTTTAAAAAGTCTTGTAGCAATTTCTAGACTAACACATTTATTATGGAACAAGCTTTTGTAGACTGTACCTCATCAGAAGTGTTCTTTTGAGCTGCAGGTACATATCTACATAGAATGTCAGACTAGCTGATACTGCCTTCTGAAAACACCAAATACAACAGTGTTACGATCATAGCCGTGCAGGCATCTGTTTTTTGCGGGTCTGGCTGGCTTGAACATTATGCTGAGCCAAACCATGGTTTAGCATGAGTGTGCAGGCTTTCATAGAGGAGATTTTGGATGCTTCAATCCTTCCCGATTGTTCTGCTGGTGCACAGCACTAAGTTAAGCCATGAATTGCCTTAGAACGTTGTCTAAACCCAGCCTCATGGTTTCTGCCACACACAAACCATGAGTCATAAACCATAGGACAAACTTTGATTAGTCTGGTTAGAGCTAAACCACCAGCCCGGTGTTTGACAACATGCAAAGCAGATCCAAGAACAACCCTACCTATATACACAAGAGTGAGATGGTGGTTTTGAGTGTCATGAAAAGAGCAGCACATTGTTAGTCATTTAATGTATTGTTGTATTTTTACTGCCAGGAGGATGGAGACCAGAGCCATCAGGATTTTTTTTTGCTTCAGGTGAAAGAATAACTTGACAAGTCTTAGGTTTTATGCAAGCTGACTCTTGGGGGCAGGGAGATTTCCTGCTAAAATGCTTTAGGTCAGCAGAGTATATCCTGTATACCCTGATACAGAA
Organism: Lacerta agilis; assembly: GCF_009819535.1. Classification (NCBI taxonomy): domain Eukaryota; kingdom Metazoa; phylum Chordata; class Lepidosauria; order Squamata; family Lacertidae; genus Lacerta; species Lacerta agilis. Next base: position 27,486,288 of record NC_046318.1, read on the forward strand.
TCAGCATTATATGAGCTGTCAACCTTGCTCTTACGAGGATCCTAGTGGCTGCATTTTGTACCATTCTAAATCTCCCAGCAGTCTTCAAGTGCAGCCCTATGTAGAAAGCATTGTGGCAATCTGGGCTGGATGTAGTAAGTGCTTGAGAAACTGAAGCAAGGTCCATCTCTCAGCACAAAATGTCTGCATTCAAGGCCCAGTGCCAATGGTTGACCAAATCAGGCACTGGCTAAAGGGTGCAGGGGCTCAGAAAGGCCCCTCACAGGCTTGATCCAGCCATGCTGCCACTGGCCACCCTCCCTTGCTGGACCCCTAGATGGCAACTGTAATAATAATAATAATAATAATTTTATTTATACCCCGCCCTTCCCAGCCAGAGAACCGGGCTCAGGGCGGCTAACATCAATTAAAATCACAACAAAAAACATAAAAACGATCAATTTAAAATAACAGATTAAAATACAAATTTAAAATTCAATTAAAACTGCAGGTCTCAATTTCAAAATAACCCACCAATAAAAGATGAAGCATAAATATTAAACAGAAACCAACCCAAAGGCCAGGTGGAACAGCTCCGTCTTGCAGGCCCTGCGGAAAGATGCCAAATCCCGCAGGGCCCTGGTCTCCCGTGATAGGCTGTTCCACCAAGTCGGGGCCAATATTGAGAAGGCCCTGGCCCTAGTTGAGGCCAACCTAACGTCTTTGTTGCTCGGGACCTCCAAAAGATTATCACTTGAGGACCTTAAGGTCCTACATGGGACATACCAGGAGGTAGTGGTGGGTGGGTGGTAAATGAGCCCACATTTGAAGTGACTGCCTGCCATGGACATTTATGCAGTATCCTGGCTTATAGATATACATGTACCTACAAAATCTAGTGATTTCATGGATCTATAGGCTAGGGCATTAAATTTTGGGTAAGTTAAGATGGCAGGAGATGACTATGGATGGGAGCTGAGCTTGGCTCCCATTCTAAAGTGACACCAACAACCCCCCCCACACACACACATCCAGGAGAGGGAGAGGGAGAGTAGTGTTGCTGATGCATTGGTCGCATCCTGCCAAGGGCCCTTGAAATTTAGCACCAGCCCTGCTTCATACAATAAACAGAAAAGTTTGCATTAACAAGCGGTATTGCTCTGCAACACAGTTCCCAGACAAAGAGTTCAGCCTATATTATTTTTGCCAGGATTTGAATAGCTCATTTCTGGGTGGATGAGATTCCTGGCTCAAATTGTCAGTTCTTTACTGGAGAGTGGAGGGCCACCATCCAAATTACAAAAGCACAAGCTAGGTAGAGTCAAACAATCAATTTTTACAAAAAGGAAAATATTTGGTTTGTTAGGACCCTTTGTTTGAATCAGATTGTATTGGTTAGGGCCTCATTTGGTACTTAAAAACAGGTTTTTGCCTCCCCCCCCCCAATGTATGGAACTATGTACACTTATGTGCTCTATAAATAAAAGACATGCATTTATCTCCAATTAAAATCCTGTGTAAATTTATATGCAAATTCAATGAAAGCCTAAGGCTCCTGGCAAACTGCCAATCCAGCCTTTTAGTTCTGGGAAAGTTACCGGTATATATGCAGTACTGCCATAAGAATTAGCATGCTGGAATTTGAATTGGAAACAAATACATAATTTTGGGCAAGTTAAGTGATAATATTATTCATATTGGTAATGATTTTAAAGAGAGAGACATGCTTTCATTCCATCCCTCTAGTAAACTGAAGTTGGAACTTGGTGTTTTGATGAAAGTGAGTGTGAGATTCCTAGTTTTTGGCTTCTCAGAATAACTAAGTTTTAAACAGATGGCCTTCATCAAGATAAACTAGAAAGCCCATGTGATGCAGAGGTTAGAGTTGCACTGGGACCAGGGAGACCTAGGTTCAAATCTCCATTTGGCCATGAAGCTCACAGGGTTAAGTCGGGTCACTCACCATATAGAGAGGTTGAGGAGAACCATTTATGCTCCCTTGAGCTACTTGGAGGAAAGATGGCATATAAACAGAGCAAATAAAATTTAAATTATCAAGAATATGAACATTATCTCCACAGCAGGGCATATCAGTCCGCACAACCTTAAATCTGATCTTCCTTCCAGTAAAAAGGGAGGCCTTTTGATGGAAGTCCACTGGTGGGCAAAAACCTTATTTAAACAAGCATTTGGCCTACTGAGTTAATTTGTTCATTGCTACCCTGTTTTAATCTGTATTTTAAATTTGTGTGTGTGTGTGTTTAAAACTGTCTTTTAAAACCATTTTATCTGCTCTTATCTGATTTCATACTGTTCTCATTGTATTCTTGCTTACTAAGTTATGTGCATTAATCATTTCATTCTCACCCGAGGCGTTTTATGGAAAGGCGGAGTATAGAAGTAACGAACAAACAAATAAGCAAACAAGTGTGACTCAAAGTAGCAGCATATTTATAATGATCTGACAATGTAATATCAAAAGCATTCCTCCCTAAAGCACTCCTAATAAAACAAGCCACTCTATGAGGTGGACAATTCACAAAATAATGTACCAAATACAGTGGTACCTCGGGTTAAGTACTTAATTCATTCTGAAGGTCTTTTCTTAACTTGAAACTGTTCTTAACTTACGGTACCACTTTTGCTAATGGATCCTCCCGCTGCTGCCACGCTGCCGCCACACGATTTCTGTTCTCATCATGAAGCAAAGTTCTTAACCTGAGGTACTATTTCTGCGTTAGCGGAGTCTGTAACCTGAAGCGTCTGTAATCTGAAGTACCGCTGTATCCTGTAGCTCTGGAGGTAAACCTCAATTCTATGCAAGTTGTTGGCATTGCTTTGTTAGGCCATGAAAGAGTGTGTGATTGTGATTGGTTTCTTTCAAAAGCAAAGCCACTGGAGAACGTAAGTGTTATAAAACTGGCTTCATCTGTGCTAAACAGCAATTTCTTCAACCTCATTTTGTAAGACCTTTAGCTTTATCATAGTCTTACAAGGTTAACTTACCTAGTATATAATATTACTTAATGCTTTATACAACATTTTTGAGGGTTTAAAAGGGTTTTGTACATATTGGATCACTTTCAACATAGGAAGCCCGTTGAATAGAGAGCACTTGCAATGGTGCAAGTTTCCAACCATTGGCCCCCTCCAGCTGCAACACCACCACTACTGCAAGCTACATTGCACATTGGCAGGTCCCCCAGTCATGTTGGGAGTGGCTTTTAGAGAACAGAATGGGCTGCAATGAGAAGGAACTTCTCAGGATCCAAGCCCCCACCCCCAATATTCCACTGAGAAAAAAGCTATGAGCACTGTGCCACAGGAAGGAGTCATAAGCACCAGGATGCAAAGCGGTGAGGGTCACTACAATGACAGAATCAGGTCTGTTTCCTAGCTTGTGGTGGAAACATACACTGGATAATCCCAACACCACTGGGGTTGATCCCCTCTTGTGAGAAAAAGGTTAATACAGTGGTACCTCAGGTTACATACGCTTCAGGTTACATACTCTGCTAACCCAGAAATAACGCTTCAGGTTAAGACCTTTGCTTCAGGATAAGAACAGAAATTGTGCTCTGGCGGCGCAGCGGCAGCGCGAGGTCCTATTAGCTAAAGTGGCACTTCAGGTTAAGAACAGTTTCAGGTAAGAACGGACCTCCAGAACGAATTAAGTTCTTAACCCGAGGTACCACTGTAATCGTAATGTAGTAGCAAGATATATTAAGTATCTAAAACAACCACAGGCGATGAAAGTTTGAGCCAATGCTCCCAAGAATAAATACTGGAGTTAGAATTCACAAGGAACTCACCAGGGTTCATGCTGCACCTTCAACTTTTAAAGATTTAATTCAACATTACAAAGCAGAGACTTGCAGCCTTCTCATACCATGCTCTGTACAGGTGCAGCATTAATTTTTTTTTTGGTCAGGAAGCAGGCTAGCAAAGGAGTAAAGGGAGGGGGGTTGGTTGCAACAAAAGCATGTTAATCTGCTTGCCATGCCATCATCACTCTAATTGAAACCAGATTCTGAAAGCTACAAAGAGCAGAGAGATGCAAGTACCGGTACTTACAACAAAGCAACACAAAAAGTGATTTAATGACCTTCCACTACCCATTTGAAAAATAATGGAGCAGAAATTAGAATAAATAACTTTTAATGCACCAAGTCAAACATTTTATCACAGTAAGTCAAATGTTGTTGTATTTAGCTGCCTGCCTGCCTACCTAGTGATTTAGACCCTGCAGTTATAGTGTTGCAGTTTATTGCTATTTAGACAATTGTGTTCATATTGGAATTCATTTATGGATATCATGGTTTTGGTTTTTTATTACGTTGATGCTAATATAAATTTGAATAAAAATGTTTTCTTCTTTTCTATTACGGTAGTTTCCATTACAACAGAAAATTCTTAAGTTTGGAAACTCAAATATATTCTGTTGGGTTAAGTGTGGAAAATTCTTCTTGAGGTCTTCCCCTAGTACCCACAAATCTGTGGTTTATCTCTCTCTCCACACACACACAATGCCCCCTTGGTCATGTGCTACATAAAGAGTGCATAAAACAGGAGGAGGAAGCTGACATTGTGACACTTTCTCTTACTTCCTCTTTCACCTCTCTGTGTTCTGTAAAATAAGATTAATTCTACTGAATCTGACTTTTACTCAAGATTCCTTGGAAAAGTGAAGTGTGTGTAGGCATGTCCACTCTCTGTCTCTTAGGGGGCAATCTGATCTGGGGTAGGGGGCAGAGGGAGAGGCCCCCACAGCACCCGATCAAAATTCCCCATGTGCCAATGGGCTTAAAAAGGTTGGTGACCCCTGCAAGAAGATTCACTTCCAATAATCTAGGCAGAGCCAGAAATCAGAAGTAATTGACTAGAACTGTGTAGTTGTTACTAAACACAGCATCCTCCATGTTCTATTACTTATTAACAAGAAAATATGGCGTGCCAAATCACAACATCAGGCAGCCACAGGCCTGCTGTAACATCGCAGGTGATAAGGCAAAGACAGACCCAAAATAGGACACAAAGATACAAAACTATCATTGTTTGGCAAAATATGAATAGCTCAGCTGGTTAGAGCAAGGTGTTGATAATACCAAGATTGCAGGTTTGATCCCTGTACAGGACATTGCATTGCAAGGGGTTGGACTAGAGAACACACACACACACACACACACACCTACAAATGAAGCCAGGAGACACAGAGGTCAGAATAGCTAAGTAACTGGTAGCTGGCATCCTTGCTACTCCTGTGTAGCCCTGAAGAAGGCTTTATTTGTTGAATGCCTTCCTAGATTATTACATCTTCTAATTCTCCTTGAATAAATGCAGATTTGTATTTCCAAAACCACAAAAACCCAACAATCCCCTGCTGCAACTGCACAAGCTACCAGTTTTTGCTTTTTACAGATCATCTATTATGCTTTCTTGAGGGTGGTGGGAATAGGATGGAGAACTGCAGCAGACACACAAGACAAGCACAATGACTATCTGGCTTTTCCTACAGGAGAGACACGATGTCAGAGTCTTGGGGTTGATGTTTGATTGTTGGTGTCAATACTATGCATAGCCTAGTATCACGATAGACCAAAGAAAGGAAGTCTGCCTTTCAAAAGTGCCAAGCCAGATTTATAGCACACCAATGCCAATTCGTTCCCAGATGTCTTCACAGCAGAGCATTCAAGTCAGATACACATCAAGAACTGCTTTACCTTGGCAGAAGCCCTGCAGTAGCCTTCTGGCACAGATAAGCCTTTAACCTATTTCTAAAAATCCCGCACTAGTTATGAAAGCAACATCATTATCAGGGTCAAAATGCAAAAGGAAGTCTCTCTTGTCTCTACTACTGACAACTGTCACATCAGATCAAGCACCTGAGGTTGAAAAATGGACACTTTTAAATATTGCTTGTTTAAAAACAAGAATCTTTTTGTCAGATATGAAAGCAGTACCCATTTTGTACACACGAGACTACAGTATTGTTGCAAACTGCCTCAGGGGTTATGCAGAGTTCTGACTTATTAATTAATCGCTTTGTTAATTCAACAATTTGCAGTTCTGTTATTACATTAGTAGGCACGATGAGTTTATATTGTTCCTGCCAAGATCAATGTACTGTACGTTAATCTAAACCTCTGGTGTTAAGCACATCCTGCTCCTGACAGAGATAGTGAAAACCAACACCACGGAGAAACATCTGCTACCTAATGGACAAAAAAAGAAGACAAAACCCACAAATTTTGTAAAAAGTTACATAACTCCTCAAAATTTAATTCACAATTCACTTGAAACTCCACTTACTGCTTAAAACAACCAACAGGCCAGTAACCTCACTTTGCCTTCTAAACCTACACAAAGCAATAAATGCCATCATAAGAGATTCTTACTGGCTTTTAAATTGCACAATCTTAAAACCATCACTATCTCCCTACTACATCTGGACCATTACACAACATGAAACCTACATTATGAAAATGTAACAGTCAACTCTCGCTCAGCTACAATTTGAACACAAATGAGCCATCCTAGAGATACTTTTTTTTCCTAGATTCCAGGCTTTGTTCTTTTATCCATGTTTACATTATTCCAATTAGCTCATTCCTCCAAGTTTGTGTTCCCCAAAACTCAGTTGTAAATTTAATTGCCATCTGGACACTGTTAATCTCTCCCTCCAACACACACTTTTTTCTCTCCCTTTCCACCCAGCAGTGCTTTATAAGTGCTCATGTAATGAAGGCCAAGAAAAATAAATCACACTGGAGACATCCACTGCTACACAACGGAGCTGAATTTTAAAAACGGTAAGAATACCTTTAATGCAGAAATCCAAAATTTTCAAAAAAAAAAAAAATTCCTCACATAAAACATACAATGTGCTATCTTCAGGGGGACCACCACATGTTTTAGATCCAATACATGAGCTTCACACATTTAGAAAAGAAAAATCACATTCTGATGTGCCAATCTGGCAGCGAAGAAGTACAGACATACCTCACTTTATTGCACTCCACAGATATTGCTCCTTATGAGGACATGGGTGCAGCTGCAGGCAGCTCAGCCACTTTCAGGGAAAGGAAGTCCCCTTCCTCTGCTCATCTTTTGGCCATGGAAATGAAGCTGGCTAGGGCTGGAGCTGGGTTTTTTCCTCTCCCACCCCTGAAGCCAGGGGGAGCTGCCTTAATAGACTACTACAGTATAGTGTAAACATAACTTTTATATGCACCGAGAAACCAAAACATTTGTGTGACTTGCTTTACTGAGATATTTGCTTTATTGCGGTGGTCTGGAACAGAACATGCAATATCTCGGAGGCATGCCTGCTTTTCAAATTCCTAGGCACCAGCATCAAAATATTTAAAGTGTCCATGTGGGATTTTTTCCAGTCCTGGCTCCCCAGCCTCACTCCCTAGTATAATTGCATGTAACTCACACTGGCTATTTTGCGGGGAAATTGAGTAAAATTTAATTCTGAAAAAGAAATTCTGATGGGCAGTGAGAGAGATAGAGAAGTATTATTTTTAAAGCTATATGAGCTTCAATAGACTGAGTCTAACCTTTGGAACTAAGTAAATACCAATGGTAGTACCTCTGCTGCCTTAGTGATATACAAATTCCTACCCGCCCACCAACAGCATACAAATCAATATGGCTAACCTGATGCAAAACACACACACACCCCACTCACACATGAAGACAAAGACCACCACAGCCTTTGCTATAGTGAAACCTCTTTTTACTGAGTTAAGATTTAAAAGGGTATGTACAAAAAATGGAAAAGGGGGGAAATCACCAGAGAGAAATTCAAACAAATAGCCAGCACATGTAGAGACAAAGTCAGAAAAGCTAAAGCACAGAATGAACTCAGGCTTGCTAGAGAGGTTAAAAGCAATAAAAAGGGCTTTTATGGGTATGTCCATAGCAAAAAGAAGAACAAGGAAACAGTGGGGTCACAAAGAGAAGATGGTGAAATACGAACAGGGGACAGAGAAAGGGCAGAACTCCTTAATGCCTTCTTTGCCTCAGTCTTCTCCAAAAAAAGAAAACAATGCCCGACCTGAAGAATATGGAGCAGATGATTCAGCAGGGGAAACACAGCCTAGAATAAGTAAGGAGGTAGTACAAGAATACTTGGCTAGTTTAGATGTATTCAAGTCTCCAGGGCCAGATGAACTACATCCAAGAGTATTAAAAGAACTTGGCAGAGGTGATTTCAGAACCACTGGCAGTAATCTTTGAAAATTCCTGGAGAACAGGCAAAGTCCCAGCAGACTGGAGGAGGGCAAATGTTGCCCCTATTTTCAAAAGGGGGGAAAGAGAGGACCCAAACAATCACCGCCCAGTCAGCCTGACATCAATACCAGGAAAGATTCTGGAAACGATGCCTTATGAGGAACGGCTTAGGGAGTTGGGTATGTTTAGCCTGTAGAAGGGAAGGTTAAGGGGAAGAATTTCCTGACAGTAAGAGCTGTTTGACAGTGGAATTTGCTGCCAAGGAGGGTGGTGGAGTCTCCTTCTTTGGATGTCTTTAAGCGGAGGCTTGACAGCCATCTGTCAGAAATGCTTTGATGGTGTTTCCTGCTTGGCAGGGGGTTGGACTAGATGGCCCTTGTGGCCTCTTCCAACTCTATGATTCTATGATTCTACTTTTGTAAATCAAGAAAATCTTTAATAAAAATACTTTTAAAAAAAGAACAAATTCCTACCCGCTCTGGATGTGTTTGGTGAAATGGCCCTCCCAACTTCTCTGCCCACAAATAGGGTGGAGAATTTCAAGAGGCCATTTGCACACAGTTCTAGACGATGCAAGGTAATGTGAATTAAAATGGAGATAACCTGGTTTAAGCGGAGCACAATTTGGGTCTGGACTGTGGCTTTAGCGGAGGTGGAGGCAGCTTCTAACTTTTTCCTCCTGTGCCATTTTCCTGGTGTGAGTTACAACTCACCCCCCACCCACTTCCTGTTTTCAGTTTTCAGGTTGGTCCATGTTGTTTTCATTATGTCAGAGGATGCGTTTCTTTGTACTGCTTTCTCTATAAAATGGAATCGGGTTCAGAAAAGCAGAAATATAATCTTCAATACAACCACCATATCCAGATTCCAAAATGACATCTGTAAACAAGTAGTAAAGAAGTAGAAGGGAAGAGAGAGAAAGAGATGTTGGGACATAAAAGCTTCAATAGCAAGCAAGGTAGCCCTGTGGTGATCATTAGGGTAGTGGCCCAGGGCCACCAAACAAGGCTGGCGCTTCTGCCTATTTTGGCAGCTTGCTTCAGCTACCTCACAGAATATGCTGCTTTGTGACTTAATTTAACTAAAGACAGAGAGGGTAAGAGAAGGATCTGCCACTCTTCCAGCAATCAAAGCAAATTTATAACTACAAAACCAAGCCAACACCTCCCCTTGCATCAATATCAGTATGACTCCAGCAGGTTTACTTTATTACAGGAGACATGCCGCTACTCCAACTAGGCCCAGCAAGCACAGCCATTGAACATACCTCCCCTTGTTCCCCTCAATGCAGCTGTCAAAACCTCCTTGAATCCTTCCATTGCTTGCTCTCAAGCGAAGTGTTTTTTAAGAACAATAAAATCAGGGCTATGGTTTTGCAAAAGTCTAGTATCCCATTTTCACAGTGTTCAACCAGATGCGTTGGGGAAGTCCGCAAGCAGCACATGAGCATAACAGTACTCTCCCCACCAAATGGAACATGAAGGCAAACTGCATCCAACACTGAAGGCTGCTCACAGCCAGCACAGCTACTAGCTGTGTTTAATTAATTAATCAATCAATCAATCAATTAAATTAAATTAATATATATATTTTAAAACTGATTTTTATTATCTATTACTTAATGACCAAAGAGGTGTATTGGATTAAACCAGAAAGCAGGTTTTAAAAATAGATTTTAAAAAAATATACTGGGTTCATAAAGTACGGATAAACATCCAGCTTCTTAAAAGAGGCACTACCTTTAAAAGACACATTTCCCTTGTCTCACATACACAACATGCCTGCTATGGCATCATATCAAAACAAAAACAAAAAAGCTTCTTGGTTGAGAAATATTTTTATCATGCATATATGGTAAAAGGCTGCCATTTACTCAATAGGTTAAATCAATTAACTTTTTTTTTTTCAATTTGCTTGCAGCCTTACAAAAATTGTGGAGTGCAAGGGAAAAAACCTAGCAAACATGCTTGCTTTTAAATATATACTTAGACTTGCAGTTTGAGCCAAGCCTCAAAATGCATATATAAACAGTGAGTATTGGAAGAACGAAATGCAACACAAGCCTTGTGTACTTTGCATACTATGCTGTAGCGGCCTAGTCTGCATTCCGGCTGTGGTGCCTTATCAACAGATGGCCACACAAGTGGATCAATGAACTATTCTAGTCCTCATGCCCATTTTGCACCAAGTGGCATTAAGGAAAGAAAACCTTTCAAAATGTACTTCTCGATAGACCAAATTACCTTCTGACCACACAAGCGGAAAATAATTGAAAAAACACTCCAGTCTAAATTGGGTTCAAAACCAGATGGTGAACTTAAAAAAAATTGAATAACAGTCAGACAAAAGTTCAGTTTAGCCAGTCACAATGGGGAGCAACATTACTTGGACATATCAAGGAGGAAGAGGCTACTATAAAGGAAAGAGGAAAAGGGGAAAAAAGATTATCTACTCGTAATACAATCAGTTTAATGCTTGACTGGCGGGGGGGGGGGGGGAGGGGACGGGAGTTTCTGCTCAAATTCTCCTTTATAGTAAGAGTCCTGGAATAAGAGGGTATTGAGATTAAATTTCACTGCATCCCCTTTCACCAAGGCCTGACAAGAGAAGGGTTTTATTGCCCATTTAAGTCGCTCCATGGTATCTTAACTGGGAACAGAAAGTGCACATATCCTACTTCCCCTTCCACACTGCCACTTTCAAACTTGAATATTTAATGAGGTGCATAAAAGCGCTAATATCATCAAATGGAAGGTGGGCGGTTGGCTGAGCAGGAGGAGGGAGGCAAGCGCCAACTACAATGCGGCACAATAAGCCTCTAAAGGGAAAGGGGGGGGGGGAGAATAATGGGAACAAACCTCTGCTCTCTGCAAAAAGATGATCTCGGTTCACACCGCTACCCCACAAGGTCAGGCAGACTTTCCAAATGCAATAGCAAGTCAAAATTATATAGCCTGACCTTCACAGAATCTGGACAGATTAAATTCAGTTTAGCCCTGGTATTTAAAAGGATGAAAAGCCTCCGCTGAGGAGAAGGCAGCCATTAACTAATCTGCTTATACAAAAAAGGGGTGGAGGGGGGGGGGAGAGACACAGACACATAGCTGTGGTTTTCAGTTAAGTCCTTCAAGAATGTGCTGTCATCATCATAACAGAATTTATTTCAGCACATCATGCTTAGCTCTTTGGCTTCTGAAAGAAAAAGAAAAAGAAAGCGCTCCACAAAACCGTAACGGCCGACATCGCTAGGCCTCAGAACGGCTCCCACACTAGTTTTGCTGCGCCGTCACTGCCAGCTGATATGCCCCGCAGAGATTTCTCTGCCCTCCCTGCAGTAACTGTAAGCAGCCAGACATATAAATCAGAGGTTGTAGGCAGATACAACAACAAGGCAGAAATGGGGAAAGGGTGGGGGGGGGGGGAATACGTCAACAAAACAAAAATGAGAAGAGCCATTTCCCTATACTTGGTAACATCCTGCCATGCGGCGAGGAAATCTGCTATCATGCCACGGCTTCTCCAGATTTTCTGACCAGGTGGAAATGTGTGGTAAGATTTTCCTCAGCATTTGCTGCTGGGGGTGGGGGGGTTTGAGACAGAGGATCAGTTTACCAAAGAGGATATATTTGGCAGAGTCCCCACTCCTCTTCTCTGTCAAGGTTCCAGTCAAACGTCGTAAGTTATGGAAACAAAGAGCACAAGCGACGGAAATAAACATCATTTCCTCACAAGGCATTCATTTCACATCATTTTAATCAGATTAAAGGAAATCCACAAGGGTACTTTTGACTTGGCTTCAGGGGCCCTTCAAAAAAAAAAAAAAACACCACCACCACCACTCCCTTTTATTCTAAAATTAATATCACCGCTGACTCTATACACAAATGTCGTCAAGTACAAAATTTAGGCCACTAACATGCACGTTTTTAGGATAAAATAAATGAAATTTTTCCATTAACGTTTTAGGTGACAAAACCATTTCCATTTTCCACTTGTTCCAACCATATTTATAGGAACATCCTACCTATTCCATATGAATCTGTGTAGTTTCTTTCAGTCTAGGAAGAATCAACCTTCCAGAGGCAAGAGTGGTCAGAGCAATGTATTTAAAGCTTACCTTTGTAAAGTAGGCTAGTTTCTACACATATACCTCTCTATCTTCCAACCCGGAACAAGGACATATTCCATACAGGCAAAAACTCCCGAGGAGGGAATCTGGCCTGGAAAGAGTCCCAAGGGCCAGACAGAGAGGGTTGGGGGACCAAATTTTATGTCTGGAACCTAGGTTCCTCACCTAATTGTGCTTCCAAGTATTCTTGCCATCGCTCACAAGGATTGGGAGACTTCTCCTACTTCTTTTATATGCTTTTTGGAAAAAGAAAATTGTATTTCTTCTTTGCTAAACTTTAACCATTGCAAAATGCAGTACAGTATATCCCAAATCAGCAAAATATCACCAATTTCTATTCTCTTTGTCCAAAACACCTAGATAACAAGGAAAGGAAGATTTTGCACATACTTTCTATGGAACATTTAATAGGGATATTCTGCACTTGAGATCTAAATAAAAAAACAAAATTACCACTAGGACTTTTATCCAGAGAAACTAGGAAATGAAAGCATTCACATGGCCAATTGCCAAAAGGAAAACACATTTTCAGTGGCTGTTTCCAGCATTTTCTTCGGGGTGGTGGTTTAAACCAGGAACTCAAGATGCAATTCTGATTAAACTAAAGCAGGAAATGTTAGCTACATGATTGTATCTCGTTTAGTAACTGCACCATAATGCAGGCCATAGTGGAGAAAATTCAACAGCTATAAAACACAAGCGCCACCATGAAAAATAAAATAAAAATCCATTATATATTTTCTACTTAATGGTTCAAAAGTATTTTTATCACATTTATGTAACATTCCCTGCATATCCCCAATTTCACGTAGGATCAGTTCTTTTCCCTCTTTACAAGGTTGGAAAATATTAAATGTGACAAAAGTGACCAAAATGCATGGTTTGTTTATTTTTTTGTTCTTTTATTATTTATCACAATCCTTTAAGGAAAGATAATTTTGAAGCATGCAGACTTAGCATGGAATGGGAATTAATTAATTATGCTCTAAGAACTAAATAGAGATCCACTGTTCCCCTCTCAGAAGCCAGCTAATTGTCATCCACTACATAAAACATCTCTCATATGAACACTCACTGTCACAGATATCCCCTTGGACTTCATCCAATACAGATATATTACTTCTCAAAGTTAAAGGAACACTGAGCAGGCCATGAGATTGATGTGAATTTTGGAGTGAATTTTCCCCATCTTTCCCTACATCTGCATCAATATTAGCCACTAAAGCTAATCAGCTTTATAATGGGTTTTATTATTTTATTTTATTTTATAATGGGTTTTATTATTTTATTTTATTTTATTATGGGTGGCCTCCATTACGGTACTTTTGCAACATAAAAGCATATGCACTGAAAGAAAATCCTCCGTTTAGAAATAACTGGCATGGTTTCTTCTCCCAAAACGCACAAGGCCACAAGGAGAACAGGTACAGCAAGTCAGAAACAGAATCAAAAGTAAAAAGGCCCTCTGTCTCTAAGAGTTGTCTAACTCTGTCTTGTGATGAAAATAAGCTTTTTTCTTTAATTACAGACTTTTTTAAAAAAAAGAAAAGCATTTTTCTAGTTAGCCCATAAAAGCTAAAAGGGAAGCCCTGTCTGAGTTGCTTCCTTACACCTTCTTAATGAGGCCAGCTGCAAGCAAGAAGAAGTGGAAACAGGAGGCTGTGGGTGGAGGGAAGCAAAGGGGCCAGGGAACAGAAGAGGAGTTGGAGGCATGCTGATTTTAGCTACTTGCCTCTTAACATCCTCTGGTCAAACTTGCTGCATCTCTCATTCCCCAACCAGCACAACATCAAACAAAGGCACTTGTGTTTACAACATCCTGAGCAATTTAGGAATCCCAGCAGACATTGCTTCCTCCTTAGCTCCCCTTTTAAAGTCTATTGCTTCTAATGAAGGTACTACAAGTTTATGAGTTTATAATCACGAGTCAGGCTTGCTTGCAGAAGGGGATTTAAATGCAGGGACAGGACCAAGGGCTTCCGCCTCAAACCCCCCCCCCCCGTTCGTCAAGTAATTTATCCAAAAAGCCTTGCATTGAAAGGAAAGGTTTGTTTACACCTACATTCATGAGGCTGTGGTTCCTGTAGCCATTCTCTACTTCCCAGAAGTTACAACAGGACAGAGTTTTTCCAAGTCAGATATTCTAATTTTAAGTCACTTTTGGGAAGGAGGAAGACTCAAAACATAAGTATTTGCTAAGTGCAGCAGATGTTGCAAGAACTTGCTCTATATGCAGTTTCCCTCCCATGTCTTTCAATTCTGATGTCTGACATTTACGGTCACTTTCATTTATGTCACAAACTCAGCAGCTTTGATTTTGCATTTAGTAGAAGAAAATGCAATTACGGCAAATTGTTCCCAAGATTGTTTTTGTTTTTTTAAGGAACTATGAATGGGCATTTCCAGGGCTGTAGCTGTGTAAGTCTGCTGCAGCAAAAACATTTGAGTCTTGTGATACCTTAAAGACGAAAGAGATGGGGGGGGTGAGAGAGTGTGAGAGTGTGTGCAAAGACTACAGACAGTGACAATTAAGCTAAAGCTTAAAATTATTACAGTGACCATTCCAAAAGCAGTGCAAATGGTAACACAGACATCTAGGCACTGGCAATCTACTTAACTACACGTGGACTAGTCCATGAATGCTCATGGTAAAATAAATGTGTTAAATATTTAAAGTGCCACAAAACCTAGCTGTATTTATGGCAGACACACATGTTCAGAGAGCTTAGAAACTGAATTCATGCATGACAGCAAAATAATGGCTTTTATATTATTACTTATTAGTATTAGTGAAGTAAATGACCATATAGAGTACAGTAGCAATTTCCAATTTCCTACAAACTGTTGCGGGATGTAAATTCATATTTATTTATCTATTAGTGATCTTGTGGATGTCCTATGCGAAAACACATAAAAATACAAGTCAAAATCTTAATTGTTCTGCCAATCCTGCAGAACAAAACCAAAGAAGTGCAGCAATCCTATTGGTCTAATGAATGCTAAAATGTTGACGGTGCAAACCTTCATGTTTACAGGGAACTCTCCTGTGATGGTTTTCATCACTCATTTCCTAGATGCGCATATTTATAGTCATATGCATGGTTTCATTCTTCCTCAGACATTTAAAAATCCAAGCCATTATCTAAACAGCAGGACTGCATATAGAAAAAACCAGTTCAAATACAATATACTAAAGGCTTGATCTTCACACCTACTGTGCCAGTAAATAAATGGATAGGCCAGGGCATGCCAACTGCTGTGCCAGCACAGCACCACAAAACATGACATTACCCTGCCAATGCAAGATGCTGGCCTAAATGCTGGGGTGCCAAACTGACTTCTCAGTGTTCTTGAGCTTCCTCTGGGAACACATATTAGCAACAACAAAATCACCACAAACAACATGCTTATTCCAAATATGCACCTAGATTTCCACTATAAATACATTGTCAATGCCGAAACAGAAACCAGAGCAAAAGCAAAACACCAAAATGATCTGTGTGAATTTTTCACTGTATTATTTCTACTTGTGAAATAATTTAGTATTTTACTGACATCTCATAAACACTTTGATACAGCAGAAAGATATAAAAATACATTTTAACATGCACATACAGACTGATTCCCAAACCCATTAAGCACAGCTTTTTCTGCATACTTAAAAACATAAGCATGCAAAACAGCTTCTCTCAATCCCCCTTAACTGTTTTGTGGATCTCTGCTGAATTTGGCGAGCTTGTAACAATATGCTTTCAGAAAATATCCCTAATGCAAACTGTAGCACCGAATCAGGTACTGTATCTTGAATTGAATATTATCTCTACATTCAATTTTCCTCCAAGTCTGAAAAAGCCAGGAGCAAGGGCTGTATTTAATTTTAAAGGTATGCTTCCTATGTACATAGGAAACATTTGTTTTGCTAATGGCTCTCACAAATGTAAGGCAACCCCAGCCAAAAAAAGAGAAACCTTTTTCTTTTGAAGTTTATTGACAACAGTACCAGAAATAAGTTTTCTCTTAGAACTAGCTCTTGGATTTAGGCCAATCGACATATTTCAAGTTGCCATATGCCCCGTGTTATAGAGGACAGTCTCTATTTGAATGTTTGTCTGGTCCAAGTCTAGTTAAAACACAAAGAATTGTAAGACGAGAGCATGAGTCTTGAAGTTGCCCATCAGCAACTGCCCATCAGCAGTAAGTACATCTGGATAACAAACTGAGCAAGCACACAGGTCTCTCACAGATCACAGTCTTGTACAGTGGATGCTCGGGTTGCGAACATGATCCGAGCGGGAGGCACGTTCGCAACCCGCAGCACTGCATCTGCGCACACATAGGTCGCGATTTGGTCTTCTGCGCATGCGCAAAGCGTGATTTAGTGCTTCTGCGCATGCACAAGTGCCGAAATTCCGAAGTAACCTGTTCTGGTGCTTCCGGGTTCGGTGTGGTGCGCAACCCAAAATCGCGCAACCTGAAGCGGCCGTAACCCAAGGTATGACTGTATTTTAAGAGTCTTGTATTTCTGAGAGTAATTCTTTCTAAATTTGCATTCATACTTATAAATTAGCATGTCCAAATTTTATGCAAATCTATGTCCCTTTTGTTTTGGAGGTGCATTTCCTCTTTCTTGGTGATGTGTAAGTGGCCACCCCATACCTATTACAGTGGAACCTTGGTTGTTGAAAGCTTTGAAAGTCGAACATTTCAGCTTTCAAATGCTGACAACCTGGAAGTGAATGCTTCCGTTTTCGAACGTGCCTCGGAAGTCAAACAGCTTCTGAGGCGGGTTTCTCCATTTTTGCAATGGGTTTTGCCAACTGGCAATTGCGCCTCAGTTTTCAACTGTTTTGGAAGTTGAACGGTCTTCCAGAACGGATTACCGCACGTTCGACAACCAAGATTCCACTGTATATGCAAGATGCATGCAATGGTGGCCCAACAGCTATTCTGGATTGAAAAAGGCTATTTCTGCTGAAGACTGGGCACAGAAAAGCAGCAAGGAAAGGTGGCCCTTCATTCTTTCTTGGATCACCATTTCCCCATTATTAACTATTTATCCCCAATGAGCTTTCACACCAGCTTAGCCCCAATGATGTTATAGAATTATGTGCCTCCAGACCATTTATCTACCCTTGACTAATAATAATATTTTTTATTATTTATACCCCACCCATCTGGTTGGGCTACCCCAGCCACAGTG
The DNA here is from genome assembly GCF_009819535.1 of Lacerta agilis. Lineage (NCBI taxonomy): Eukaryota > Metazoa > Chordata > Lepidosauria > Squamata > Lacertidae > Lacerta > Lacerta agilis. The sequence continues at coordinate 27,503,834 of NC_046318.1, forward strand.
CTCAGCTTCCAACACTAATAATAATAATAATAATAATAATAATAATAATAATAATATCAAACATTAATAGTAACAATCTGATCCAATATTAAAAAGTCACAATAACTTTAAAATTAATAACTTATATCAAAAAAGCGATATTCAATAATCCATTAGAATCCAATAGTAAAGAGTAAAATTAAACACCCGCAAATGATAATTAAACAGTTTATACCTATCAATTACAATAAAGAGTTACTAATCTACAATCAATAAAAATAACAGCAAATCACAATGCATAAAATACCACAAACTATTATTATAGGGCCTCCTTTTGTTGGACTCCCCCAGCTCTTCCTCTTTCTTACTCAGAAATACAAAAAAGCCAAGTTGATAATCACAAATAGCATCTCTTTAAAATGAGAAGCAAAACTGCAGCATACTCACTCCAATTGCTTAGATTTCTCACCAACTTCGCAGCACAAAATATTGTCAAGTCAACTGATTACTGGTGTATGTATGGATTTTTATATCATCCAGACACATTATTCAGAAATACCTGCCGTGTAGACTTTAAGAGTGCTCACATCGGGCAAAGCTAAATCAGCAATCACCACAAATTGTAGGTTTAGTTAGAAATTATTGTGGTATGAGTCACAAAATCTAAACTTACTGTTGCTACCGGAAATGTCACCATTGTTCTCATACTTCCCGATCCCAACACACACACACACACACACACACACACACATCCCAATTAGATTTGGAATTGTAGGTCCTTCACAAAAGCTGCTGTTACAAAAGCCTGGTACCTGTCCCTCTCTCTGCCAAACTGTGGCAACAGCGCATGGGATCTCAGGTGCCCACACAGGGTCTGTGTCCCTTTTGAGAATAGAAGACACGTCAGAGGGTGTCATGCTTTAAGAAATAGGGTTTATTCACATATTTACACCTTCCATCTGCATGGAGGCATCTTACAGCAGGGGTAGGCAACCTAAGGCCAGTGGGCCAGATGCGACCCAATTGCCTTCTCAATCCGGCCCGCGGACAGTCCGGGAATCAGTGTATTTTTACATGAGTAGAATGTGTCCTTTTATTTAAAATGCATCTCTGGGTTATTTGTGGGGCATATGAATTTGGTCATTTCCCCCCCAAAAAAAACATAGTCCAGCCTACCACATGGTCTGAGGGATGGTGGACCAGCGCACGGCTGAAAAAGGTTGCTGACCCCTGTCTTACAGCATGGTCAACAGCAGTGCAGGCAGTCCTTTCTTTACCCACGACACGATGGATCTCCCCCTTTCTTCTTCCCAAAAGCCCTTTGCCCTCCCCTCCAGCAGTTACTGGTACCCTGGCAACCTTCCAAATCTCCAGTTTCTGGTCACACCTGGGACAAGGAGTTGTTGAGGACCCTCAATGGCTCTCTATTGCAATGCTAACAGCTCTGCTCTTCCCTCAGCCAGCCAGACTGGTTTTCGTAAGGCAGCCCAGGAATCCCCTTGCAGCTTCTATTCTCCCTTCATATCACAAAGTACCCAAAATCCTAGTATTTATTAATTTGAGGGTCTACCCCAAATCTCTAACTCTGCATTTCTGATTTTCTTGCCTGAGCAGCAATGGGGATCAGGTAACTATCAAAACAAATTACACTATGAACTTGATTCAGCTAAAATTACCGTAAGCACTTTAAATGCTAGCAGTCTCTCTCTCTCTCTGTGTGTGTGTGTGTGTGTGTGTGTGTGTGTGAGAGAGAGAGAGAGAGAGAGAGAGAGAGAGAGAGAGAGAGAGAGAGAGAGAGAAACCTGTCTGGTCAATAGGATCAATGTGCTTACCTTTTGCTTGATTAGAGTCTGCATATTCTATCCCACTCCAGTTTACACATTTATTAATGTATTTTATATTATTTTCAAAGATGACATGGGATTGTTGCCATTGTCAGTGAAACCTATTTAAATTATGGCAAGTAGTCACTGAAGTGGAATGAAAACACCGGATGTGCTACCAACTATTCCACCTTCTCAGGCACACATATATGGACCAGCAGAGGGAAGGCAATGTTGGCCTCAGGCAGCATATTTGGGATGGCATTAATGGTAATGAAGTGAGAGACAAAAAAAATCTGGCCCATGGAAACCCAAACATCTCTTCCACAATTCCCAATTTCTTTCAGTGAGAACTTATGGCGGATAATATAGAACTCAATCCACCAGGACCAAGAGTGTGAATTTGTTGGGTATGGTATTCTGCTTTTCTGTGTCGTGTTTCCAACTTGTCATCAAAGAGAGTCTTGTTGCTATCATTCACAGTCTTAGTTACAGGTGGGTAGCCGTGTTGGTCTGCCATAGTCAAAACAAAATAGAAAATTCTTTCCAGTAGGACCTTAGAGACCAACTGAGTTTGTTCTTGGTATGAGCTTTCGTGTGCATGCACACTTCTTCAGATCTGAAGAAGTGTGCATGCACACGAAAGCTCTAAGGTCTCTAAGGTGCTACTGGAAAGGATTCACAGTCTTGTTTCACAGTGCTACATTTCCAAACATTCGGCTGAAAGGAACTCACAACTTCATAATCTCCTTTTGATTTTGACATTTTGACCTGCCGCAGCTTATTTTCTGCTAGCAATGGGAGAATCAGTAAATAGCTGGCATGTGACCCAGGTTTATTCCATTGCTTTATAATAGCAACAATTTTATAGAACACACACATCTTTAAACTGACGTCCCATTAAATAAACCTGATAGACCAGAAATGGTGCTGGCACCATAAAGCCGTCTCCACTTCAGCTCCACCATTCAGCTGAGGGGAGTAAAAACAGGAAAGCAAAGTTAACACCTATGTACATAGCGTCATTCATACAGATACTCCCTGCTGCTTACAGCAAGATAAATATACTTTGATGTCTTTTGGATTAATCTAGTTAGCACACAGATCTGCTTAAGGACTTTTTGCTAGGAAGATAATGAAAGCTGTAGCATTGTGCAAATAAATATTTTTTTCCATTCACTTACGAGCAAAAATTATAACTCAACAGTCTTTAGATCATACAATGTAAAAGCCCCTTCCACAAAACTGGCAGGATATTTACAGTTCAGGCAGAAAGATGTCCAAATGCAGCTCTTGTGTTTTTTTACAAGGGCAAAAGAGAAAGTATTTGCTTGGAAGCAGAAATAAGGGAATGCAACAAGCTTTCAAAAGGGGGGGGGGGCTTCTCTTGCCACAGTAATGGCCAGGAAGAAAAATATTCCAGCAAGTCTGGAAAAAGGAAGTGTCTCCTAAAGACTTAAAATGAGATAGTAGCTAGAGCTTGTAAAAATTGGGGTAGGACTCCATTATCTCACTGCCTGCTGTCTGGGAAATTCTCACCCATAAAACTATTTTACAAGTGCAGTTTACAAAAGAGGGCGGGGGAAAGGGTGACTGTTTTGACCTGTTTTGATAACACTGTTACAGTTATTATGAGGCATAAAAGTGTAACCACAATAAAATGGCTCTCAGCATACACACAAGCAGTCCCCCCCCCGGCCCCTTATTTAATATTTCAAACACACAAAAGCAGACCTTTGGACACTGCTGCGAATTATGCCCCATAGTAGTTTAAACTGACTCTTCCCACCAGGGACACTGTTAAAAGGGTGGCCTATGGGGCCAGAGCACTTGTCCAGCCCCAGACCTCCTGCCACCCATCAGCTTTGTTTGCCCAGAGACAAAATTTTATCATCATGGCCTTGTGCCCAAAGTCTTTTAAGTAGGACCTAGCAATGCCCTTGGATCCCCACAATGAGATCTGAACTGGTAACCCAAGGAAATGCAATGACAGTAAGACAAAGAAAGGTAATATTTACCTAAATTTACCCAAACAATTGTTGTTTTTGTCAGTGCATGAATGGAAAAATACTTGTGCTTCTGGGACTCCCCTAGCGATAAAATGAAAAAAGTCTACTGAAAATGCACCTTACTCCTCACATCAAAATGGGTAAAGATAAGACTGTACAGAAGGCTCCAACATTTCTGAAGATAAACCAATACAGCCAGTCCCTAATTAAGCAAAAATTGATTTATGCAGTGGCAGCGTAAAGAACAGACACCTAATTTATGCTACCGTTGATCAGGCTCAGAAAAAAAGCCAATAATAGCTGCTTTCTGTCTTGTCATTATTAGGATTTGCCAAATAGAAATGACAAGTCACAACCGCAAAGAGAGAGAAATGAAGTTGTTTGGGTACATTACAAACTGTGTAATAAACAGACTGTCCATTTGCTTCCAATTCTCTTTCAACAGGGCATTTTTAAAAGGGTGCTCTGCATAGCGTGTGTGCGGCATAAGTTAAACAAAAGCTACTATAACTCCACAGACCACACACTGAGGCAACTTATACTGGTCATTCTTGCTTAAATGGTTTTGTGGTAGGGCTGAAGTCTGCATGGTATTCTCCCATTTGGTTCTGACACCATCATCATCATCATCATCATTATTATTACTAAAGAAGAGGATGTTGTTTTGCAAAGCATGTAATAATTTATAAAGAAACAGTAGTATACTGTATTACAGAATAGTACAATTGTACAATTTTTCCATTGCTTTTGTAACATTAGCAAACAGGCCTGTCCTTTTTGCTAGTCCGTATCACTTGGAGAGCATCCATTTTGGAAAACTATGGAGAATCACTAGCTTTAACAAGCACTGGTTTGTATAGTGTCGCACAATGAAATACATGCATGAGGAACCATTTAATCTGCCCCACTCCCTTTTACATAAATATAGCAGGAATGGGTGGGGAAGAACTAAGTCTTCTTGTCTGGGTTGTTGCTTGCCAAGCATTTTATTAAAAGCCATCATGTGGCCTGCAAATAGTGCTCCAGTTATGTAGCACATGTGGAAGGGAAGCAAAGGAATTCTACCCTTAAAAAACATTTTATTAATATGTCACTAATGTGACAAATAAGATTAAAATAACTATTAGCAATATTAGTGTGGCATCCAATACTGAGGTAGTTATTTAATATTCATCATCAAAAGTCTCTTTTACTTTTTTGCAGGAAACAAGAAATCTTGGTTTTCTTTGTGACAATTAAAATTTTACTTAGTCCTGATAATGGCTACACCATAATATTTTCAGTTATAATCTTTTTTATTTTCTTTTTTAAGTCTGTTCCCATGAGTAGGAAACCTCTTGCCCATCAGATGCTTCTAGCAGATAATGGGAGTCACTGAGCAACATCTGGAGGGCCAAAGGTTCCCTATTCTGTCACAAATAAGAATTAAAAGAGTAAAGTGTTTTATATAATCATTAAGTTGTCAGTTAACACTGTTGCCGCTTGGTAACATGAAGTTGCAAATGCACACAGATTTGCTTGGTAGCTGGGTGGCCAGTTTTTCTGACTCGCTCTTGTGTGCATTATGAAAGCAAGCAGATGCAAAAATTAGGGTGGTGAAGCATTCCCATCGCTTTACCTCCATTCCAGGAACAGCTTTGCTAAACCAACTTGCGTGTTTTAGGCACAAGAGCAGGACCATTTGAAGAAATTGCCAACCCCACCTTACTGTGCAGGATTCGGATTCAGAACCAATCTTATACCTCTGCTCTCAATGAAAGCAAACTGGCAATGCCCTTCTGAGAGTTTAGGCCTGCAGCTTTATGCTCTTCCTCCATCTCCTATCCCTGACCTCCTTGCATACCTGACATACTATTTATGTTCCTACAGCATCCCTGCGAAATGCCAAAGCACACTTGAGTACTCTCTATTCCTTATTATTCCAGAAGTGAGGTAAATACATTTCAGGAGGGAAACAAATACACAAAATGTTTAATGTTCCTTTGGATGACAGGCCATCTCAAAAGCATTTCTATTTCTAGACATAGCCGTGTATACCGTAATAAAGTGAAAGAGGGTTAGGAAGGCTTCTTCAGACTATCTGCCAGACTGAAATGAAAAGAGCTCCGTTTATTGTTCCTCGGAGTCCAGCCACAATACATTTTTAAGAAGGAAGAAATTCCTAGACTCTTAGAGTAAAATACTTAATGACATTTAAAAAGTTTACACAGTGGAGGAAATTTGTTAAATAAATCCTATGACTAAGAATGCCTTTGACAGAAGTACACTTTAGCTGAGTAGTTTCAGCAGCAGCAACAAAGTACATCAGAGTTATCTCACATATCCTATTCTAGATGCCTTCACCAAGTCCTATACATTTGCTCTCCATTCTCTGCATATTACAAAAACTTTCCTCCTCAAGAAAGCTATTGGGCCAACCTCTTCAGCTTTCGCTTCAACCAGTTCCATACACCACATAATAAATGTAGAGCCAAACTCGTGGAGCCTACTATCAACAAATTTAGTTAGAAACAAGGGCTTGCAAGTTATCAGAAAAAGGAATAGAAGTTTCTCAAGAAATCAGCAATATTCAAACTGTTCTAAGCATATTATGACATCAAAATTTGGCTGATTGGACAGACAGTGGGGAGAAAACATGGGGAATATAGGGAGTTTTCTTGTAAAAGAAAGAACAAGGAGGTTGGAATTCTTAAACCAATGGAAGCACACAGTTTCAAGAAGAAATGTGATCTCCAATTTTTCTCTAAGTGTCAATTAAGCGACCTGGTGCAATGCTAATGATCAATGAGAACAGCTTCTGGAAGAGTCATTTTGCCCAGAGTTAAGGCGCAGTGGTATGCTTTAAATGCTCGATGTTTCTTTTTTTCCTTTGGGGGATTTAATGCTCAAAAGGGGGATTTTGGGGGATTTAATGCAACACCAGCTGGTTCAACTACTTGGCTACTGCATGAACTGACAAAATTCACGGCAAGCCCTTATATCTATTTTTTTGGGGGGTAGTAAGTTCTAGCCACTTGTTCCCACATCAACTGTACATGAAACTAGTTAATAGCAAAGGCTGAAAAGGTGGGAGAGGCATAAACCTTTCGTTTCCCGACATCAGAAGGAAGTTACAAGGGGAACCAATTACTTATGGAACCCTAATTAGCATCTTTACTTTAAAAGGGCTGATTTGTAAATATGTAGTGAGGACATCCAAATAAACTAGCATTAAAAGACAAAGACAAAGTTCAGCAACGATTTTTCCAATGCAATTGAAGCCTAGAGAACTCACTCCTGGCATTCCCAAGTCCTTGAATATATCTAACACTGCTCTCTGGATCCCAGATAACATATTTTGCTACATAATTGGCGTAAGAACCAACCCAACCATTATCAGTTTCATATTCATCAGAGAGGCTCATGCGGATGACCCATATCAATTCTGATACGCATCAAGCCATGTTGTGTCTTCTGTCATTTGAAGGACGGCCTGACTTAAAAAGAAAAAGCTTTATGGTCAACAGGGACGTGGGACTGCGCACCCCAAACCCTTCTATACATCCAGTTACAGGTGGGTAGCCGTGTTGGTCTGCCATAGTCGAAACAAAATAGGAAATTCTTTCCAGTAGCACCTTAGAGACCAACTGAGTTTGTTCTTGGTATGAGCTTTCGTGTGCATGCACACTTCTTCAGATACATATTACAGGTAGGTAGCCGTGTTGGTCTGCCATAGTCAAAACAAAATTAAAAATTAAAAAAATCCTGCCAGTAGCACCTTATTAACCAACTAAGTTTGTTCTTGGTATGAGCTTTCGTGTGCATGCACACTTCTTCAGATACACTTCTGTACATAGTTAAGACAGGAAACCTTTAGCAATGCCACCCTGATTCCAGAGATCCTGAAGACCAGCAGAAATCTTTGAAAGACGAATAGTCTGGAGAAATCAACAATGCCAGGAAAACAAACCACACTAAAATATCTGAGGGAGACGTTTCCAAAAGGGCATAAAACAAGTGGTTGCACAATTTGCTCATCCCACCAGGGACTACTTTTGTTTGTTACATTTGACCTTTCGACACTTGTCTCATTCTTGAAGCTTTAAAAAACAAACAGAACAAATAGCCACTTTACTCTGCACTGACCTTATCAAATGGCTATTAATGTTTGCAAAGCAGGGGAAGAGCAACATTGCTTTTCCTCAGCCCTGGGATGCTCAATGAGCATGAGCTCTCTTTTAAAAGAAGCACACAGCCTAGAATTCATTTTTTTAAAGTGGGGAGGGAGCAACTTAACACAACATAGGAATACAGGTTTTAACTCTATTTTATTTATTTTCTAAATATCAAGAAATAGTCTGTGAGCACCTAACAAGCAATATACATTAACATCCACAGAAAAAGCAATAAACATTGACCGCCAAAAGAAAAATCTTTTTAAGAATTACAGTGGTGCCTTGCAAAACGAAATTAATTCGTTCTGCAAGACTTTTAGTCTTGCGGAAATTTCGTCTTGCGAGGCACCATTTCCCATAGGAATGCATTAAAATTTAATTAATGCATTCCTATGGGGGGGGAAGTCCGGGGGCCCCTTCCGACCGTCACCGGAGCCGCGTTTTAAGGCTGCAGTGAGCAAACAGCTCGCTGCAGCCTTAAAACGCGGCGCCGCGCGGCTCCGGTGCTGGTCGGGAGGGGCGCCGTCGGATCGCGTCCGCCATCTTCAGTGCATACCTGGGGATCCTTGGGTCTTGACTGTTTTCACACACTAGCAAAACATCCTGTAGAATTCTATCCATTATATTCAGGAACCAAAAAGTCATTTTGAAAAATATGACTTCCGAACACCAAAATGGCAATGAGGCATTCCCTTTCAGTGACTGTAACCCTGGTTTAATTAGTCATTTGGATCCTGGCTTACATATCTGAGTTTCTAACACTGGTAATCCAAAACAGCTTCCAAATCAGTGGCATCAAAAGCGCAGAAAAGAAACAAGGCAAGCACAAAACATCAAAGTTTGCTAACAGTGGTACCTCCGGTTGCAGACGGGATCCGTTCCAGAGGTCCGGCTGGATCCCAAGGTTTTTGCAACCGGAAAGGCCACTTCTGCGCACGTGGCAACAACCCGGAAATATACTTCCGGGTTTGCAGGTTACGTATCCCGAAGCTGATGTAACCAGAGGGATATGTAAGCGGAGGTATGACTGTACATTCCTTTCTGTGATCTGTAATAATTCAGGAAATATAGACAAAATTCAGAGATAGTAGAATTTTTTTCATGAGACTTCCCCAGAATGTTGCCTTCCAGATGTCCCTGGTCTCCAACTCCCATCAGCCCCAGCCAGGATGGCCAATATAGTCACGGATGAGAATGGCTGTACGTAGTTCAAAACATATGGAGAGCACCAGGTTGGGAAAGTCTGGTCTATTGTCAAGTTAAATGTGTGTCCCCCTGCACCTTTTGGCACAAAAGCATAAGGTTAAGAGGGCATTCCTATGCATGCTTGCTTGGTAAGTACCACTAAGTTTAATGGGGCTTACTCCCAAGTAAGGATGTAGAGAACTGCAGCCTCCCTCTGTTAAACAGAACACAAAGAGCAGGGAGAGTTTACTTCAAAATCAGGAGTTAACACCCAGGTGCAGGTTTCAAGACATACACAAAAATCTGTTTGTGAATTGTCTTGGTGAAAAGGCCTGAGAGGCACAGATCCATATACTGTATATACTTGAGTATAAGCCTAGTTTTTCAGCACATTTTTTGTGCTGAAAAAGCTGCCCTCGGCTTATACTCGAGTGAGGCAGGCGGTGGGGGCGGCGAGAAAGAAGCCCTTTCTCTCCGCTCGTGCCACCACCCGCTCTCCCCAGTCAACCATTCCTTAAGAAGTATACAAGAACGGCGGTTCTTTACTCTCCCCAGGCAGCTTGTTCCATTCCTGAACTGCTCACATAAATGCAAACTTGGCAAAGGAAGAAGAGGAAGGAGCAGCCCAAAGGGCTGCTTTCGGGCTGCTCGTTCCTCCTCCTCCTCCACAGTAGCAAAGGTGAACCGGCTTATACTCGAGTCAATAAGCTTTCCCAGGTTTTTGTAGGAAAATTAGGTGCCTCGGTTTATATTCAGGTCGGCTTATACTCGGGTATATACGGTAGTTGCCTTAAGATAGGAAAACTCTCTGGTATCCTCATGCATTTGATAGGAGCTCGCACTAGCTGGTAACAACTTATGCAACAGTAAACTTGTTAGTTTTTAAAGTGGCATAAGACTGCTTTAAAAAAAGCCATCCATGCAATTTTATATACAAACTTATACTAATCATGGCATATATAAAAGGTAACCAAAATCTTCTTTGGTATTAACATTATCGTCCAATGTGTGTTGAAAGGGCAATAATAAGAATGACATTTCAGCAAACAAGATATACAAGCTTGTGTGTGTGTGTGTGTGTGTGTGTGTGTGTGTATTCATTCTCTGGTACTCATTCACATGGGAAGCCTGCATTTTATTACGGGTTAATCCTTAGAAAAGAAGGAAAGGGGAATAAATGCAGCCTATGGTAGCAAAAGCTGAAGATCCCAAACTGGCTAGTACAGTCATCTACAGGCTGCCAATAGCCTTCATTTAAATTCCCAAAATGACCTGCTAATTTCATGGTCAACTCAACTTGCATTTTTCAGTAGCTGGGTTAAAAGAGCACAATAGTTGGCTAGGCAAATCTCCAAGGAATTATAGTACTTGTAAGGAAACAATAATTGTTATAAACAATACAAGGAAATGTGTCACACAAATACAGAGCAAACAACAGGACAACACAGAAGGCATATAAAGAATCTGCATCGTATGAATACTTACTTTAGATATTCAAATGAAATATTTGGATGAATTCTGTTCATGATGATTCACAAGAAAATACATCTGGAATAAGTGGCAATTCCCTACATGGGAAATGGGATAAGGCTACCACCACACTTAAATCAGAATCCTACAGTTCCACTGACTTCAATGGAATTGCAAGCTTAAGTTTTATTTTATTTTAAGCATTTTTACCCAGCTCTTCAATCAAAAGGACCCCCAAAGCAGTTTACATAACAAAATGTGCCATGAATCCATGGGCAGGGATTGAGAGGGAAACAGGGTGCAGAGATCTGAGAGCCAGCTCCATTTGGGCTTGAGGTCCCCCACCCACCTCCTATTCTGACCACAGGCTAGTTACCACATGCCGCCTAAGCAACCCTAGATGCTGCATCCATAAATTTCCATGGGAAATGCAGCATCAGTGTTGGAAACTCAGATATATAAGCTAGGCACCAGATGGCACCTTATATCTAGGTTATGGCTGCCACAATGGGATGCCTTTTCACCAGGGGGTTGGACTAGATCAGTGTTTTTCAACCACTGTTCCGCGGCACACTAGTGTGCCGCGAGATGTTGCCTGGTGTGCCATGGGAAAAATTGAAAAATTACTTTATATATAGTCAATATAGGCACAGAGTTAATTTTTTTAACATTTTCTAATGGTGGTGTGCCTCGTGATTTTTTTCATGAAACAAGTGTGCCTTTGCCCAAAAAAGGTTGAAAAACACTGGACTAGATGACCCTCAGTGTCCCTTCCAATGCTACAATTCTACGATTCTATGATCTCAACTACACTGCTTGGCTATAGCTTGCTCTTACTACAAATCACTTGTCCCAGAATGCAAGAAGGAGACACACACACACAGTGGAAATGGAAATGGTATTAACTATGAACTAAGGCAGAGGTCTCTAAACTGTGGTTGCAAACCTGCTGCCCAGAAATCTCCAAGTAGTTGCAATTGGACCTGCGCCTGTAGCAAAACAGGCATTGAGAATTTCGAACACTGTGTAGCGTGTAGCATGTGTTACTGTGAGCACAACATGCCTGAAACACAACCAATAAACTTAGAAACAGTCCCTAATTAAAAAGTTGTATGCCTCTCCTTCAACCGTATTCAATCCCTTGATTGTTACATCAGAGCATATGCAAAGTCGAAGTTGGATTCCCTTCAGGTTTTCCACTGGATAACTGTTGCTGTAAAGAAAGGTCTACAAGACCATAAAAAGCATACAAGATGTTTATAAGCAGAAAAACTAATAAGCTGAAGCCACAGTTTTTTTTGGGGGGGGGGGAGAATCACCATGTATTCCTTAATCACATAATCATCATTTTTATTTTAAATGTGTGTGCCAACAAAAATGGTTCCTCAGATTAGCTAACATCACATAAGAACAAGATGCTTTTAAAATTACACAAAACAAAAACAATGCATCATACAAGCAATGCATTCTCAGCAGCGGAGAAAAACAGAAACACATTTCTGGAAGTTTCAAAGACATAACCTTGCCAGTTCTTATGAAATGCTTATGCCAGCAGAGATAGGGGGATTAGAAGCTTAACGTCAGTCCCTGGAAAATTGGTGGAAAGTATTGTTAAAGACAAAACAACCTAACATAGAAGAACAGGCCTTGCTGAAGCAGAGCAGCATGGCTTCTGTAAGGGCAAGCCCTGTCTCAGGAATATACTAGTAAGAGATGTCAGAGGTGAGATGATTGATATTTATAAAATTACCGTATTTACTTGAGTCTAATGTTCCATCGCGAATCTAATACGCACCTCAATTTTCAGAATCTTGAAACCAAAAAAAGCATTTACTGGTGAATGTATAAATGTCCCATTGCAACTAATGCGCACCTTAATTTTCACGACATAATTTGCCAAAAAAAGGTGAGCATTAGATTTGAGTAAATATGGTATTCATGGTATGGAGAAAGTGGACAGGGAAGTTTTTCTCCCTCCGTCATAATATTATGGATATCCAATGAAGAAGAACACTGGGAGATTCAGGATGGATAAAAGAAAGGACTTCTTCATACAGCACCTTATTAAAATAATGGCACTGACTCCCACAGGAGGCAGTGATGTCCACCAACTTGGATGACTTTAAAAGAGGATTAGACAAAGATGGATTGTAGAGCAAGAGTCCCAAGATGACTGCATCATAAGGAAATGGTGTTCTCTGGTCTCTTGACGCAAGGTGGATTCCTACTGTGAAGTGTGAAGATGCTAATCTACACTTTTTTAATGCTAACCACACAAACTTCATAATTACTTTTTCTCCTCTATGCAGATACAATCTGGCAATCACCACCTCACACACCTGTTTCCCTTACAAGTTTAGACTCTTTATGAGCTGGCTCAGTCACTCATAAACCCTCTTCCCAGAGCATCCCCATAGACACGATACGTGACACAAATCATGCGCAACCCGGCTGATCAGCACCACTTCCTGCATATATAAACCCATGAGCAGTGACCATTCAACGCATGTGACAAAGCAGACTCTAGTCCACAAGTGATAATAAATTTGCCAACTTTTAAGATGCTACAGTATTAGTTTTTGTTTTTCTAGGGGGGAGCCAAATACAAACATAAAAAAGAAAAGAGAGGGCGTCCTTATAGGAACCAGCAGCAGGACTTGCCATCAGCATGGCTGTGTTGCTTCCTCCATATATAAGGCAATGAAGGATTTAAAGTGAGGGTGAATAAGCTTTTCCCTATGGACACCTGTGATGACCTATGGTCAAATCAGGGGCAAGAGTCACTGGTGGGGGGGGGGGGGGTCCAGAGCTGAAAATGGATAGAATTTGCAATACTGCATAACTTCCTCTCTCCCACTCTATTTCCCTTCTGTGTGCATCACCCCATATCAATGAGCTGCCTGAAATGAGGCCAAGAGGTTAATACAGCCCACAGGAAACAAGTTCCGGTTGAAAGCATTTAAAATAGTCCAGAACATAAAAGAGCCCTGCTAAATCAGAGGAAAAGCCTTTCCAGCCCAGTTTCCTGTAGCCAACTAGATTCCCTATAAGTCGTCCACTAAGCAAGATGTGAGCATAATTGCACTCTCCCATTTGTGATCCTCAGCAACCAAAAGTCAGAGGTGGAACACAGGCATAGCAGTCACAGAGAGACTTATCCTCCATGAATTTGCATAATTCCCTTTTAAAGCCTTCTAAACTGGTGGCCAACATCTTGCCTGGTGCAACAAAATTCCATAGCTATTTTTACATAAGAAACATCAAAGTTAGCCTCCATTTAACCCCTATACAATCTCAACTAGAAGTTTTGATTTCCCCATCACCACTAACGATAACAATATTAATTTTATTATTTATACCCACATCCATCTGGCTGGGTTGCCCCAGTCACTCTGGGCAGCTTCCAACACATATACTGTTTAAAATGTAATATTTGGAGTGGACTAAGTAGCTACATTAAACTAAAAATGCCTAGCCTTGGTATCAATGCCAAGTCTCATAGTCATTGGGATAATTACACCGAACTTTCCAATAGCAGACTTAGCTCTGCCCTTACGAGCCTAAAGTACACAGTATTGATGAAATCTTTAGTACAAAGATTAAATACTCTGCAACTTGGCATGCCACCAAAATGCCATTAAATGAAAGACACACAGAGAGGTAAGACCAAGACCAAACTTCTCTGTTCCTGAACAACTGCACATCAGCAATCTAGGGTTGCATTCATTTAAGAGGCTGGAGATGATGCTTTCCTCTCCATCTGAAAGCTTATTATGAAAGTGATAGCCTTGAAGCCGTAACTGGAGTGAGACGATTAAAATTATCTTATTTGGGCACCAACAGAACATATCTGCCATACCAGCAGCACAAAACGTTTCTGTTCTTGCCTCCTTGCAATTAGAGCTCCATGTGTTCCCAAAAGTTCAGAAAGGGAAGTTGGGTGGGGTGCGAGAAAGGCAGCATTCAAAATACAATCTACATTTATAGGCTTTAATCCAATTTCACACCCTACTTTCCCTGCCCCCATCATGAAAATTCAATTCTTGTTACAGTCCAGCAACTGCTAGGAACAGTGTAGACCAAGTTGGTGGTAATCCTGCAGATCTGGAAACCGCATACAGCATAATGAATACTAGGGTGTTTTTTTTTATAATTCACCCCTGTTCTGTTTGTTATGCCTATGCATTTCTGTCATTTGCAGAAGAGTTTATTAAGCAGTACATTTCCTAGCAGGCCTGGGCAGCATTAACCTTTGCTTAAAACATTCTCCAGGCTGAGAATGTGGACCTTGTGCTGTTAATTACAGGAGGCACTGCTAGACTCCCATGTGGTTATATGATCCTATGTAACCTTTGAACAAGGGAGCTAGAAGGGGGCCTGTTTTCCCCCAGTTTAAAGGGGGGGGGTGTTGCTATGAGGAGAACATGGGGCTGATTAGCCATTCAAACAGACTCCACCATCTCCTAATTGGCTCATAAATTTCATTCATAAGTTGAAATGGAATGGGGTTAAAATGAACTATCTGCCTTTTTAAAATATTTGTCATTACTCTCCTGTTCGGCAAGCGATTTCAGAAGAGGAGAGAGTCTGGTTTATTGGGAGCCCGAATCGCTGGTGTATTTAATGTTATACCTCCACAAGCCCCAAGTAGAACCAAAACCTCTCCGGAGACGACTGCTGAATCCAGAGCTCTGCAACCAATGGGTCAGTTAATCAAAAGTGACACAATTTGCAGGCAATCCAAGATTTGCAAGCCACTCGGCCAAGCCACCGCAGTCCCCTCCACCTCTCTCACTGCATCCCCATCCCCAACACCTGCCCCAATTCTTGATCAGTGAGCAGGGATCAAAACTATCTTACAGGCACAGCGTTATTGTCAAAAGGAATTCCTGGCATGGCTTTCCTTCAGCTCATTTAGACACTTCTGTGGGACTTGAAAGGGAAGCTTTCATTATTAGAAAGCATTATTAGGAAGCCAAAAAGCTGGGGGGGGGGAGAGAAGGGGGAAAACAAGGAAACACATTCACAAAACATTAATTGAAATATGAATTAATCTATGCATTTAAAAGAAACACCACTCTTTGCTACACGCACAAAAACCGGAACATAAAATATCATGTAATCATTTATATTTGTGCATTTACTTTGCTGTTATGCATTAATATCAAATTACAATGGTTTCTGGACTCTGTCAAATTCTTTTGGGACAAAAAAGAAGGAAAAATGTAGTAATTAAATTAAAAGGTCTTCATACATGCTTTTAGTTACTGCGGAAAACATTCGAAAGTTTTGGAAAGCTTACACAAAAGTGTTTTTTTTTAAAAAAACAAAAAAACAACAACAACAGCAACACAGCACATTTGCTACCACATTTATAAATGGAAATGCCAGCAGTTGTAAGCAGGAATAAGGAGTTTGTTCTGGAACTGCAGAGAGATAG
This sequence comes from Lacerta agilis, assembly GCF_009819535.1. NCBI lineage: Eukaryota > Metazoa > Chordata > Lepidosauria > Squamata > Lacertidae > Lacerta > Lacerta agilis. Next base: position 27,519,894 of record NC_046318.1, read on the forward strand.
GAGGAAAAGCACATTAACATGAAGTTAATTTCATTTCTATTTTTGCATAAAGCAGTGGGGGGGGTGGAGAGAGAGACTAGTTTTGTGTTCCAACACTACTGATTTAAATAATAAATGGAAACAGTGCAGATACCATGTAAAGCTCCTATAATCAGAAACAAAGTACGCAACCACTTTTGGCTATCTCACCACAGACATAGGAGATATTGGAGAAGCTTCCAGATAATCAAAAAATACAAGCTCTGAGTTGTAGTTGCAAGGCCAGAGAAAACACCTGTTTCAGATTACAGTCATGATTGCTCTCCATGCAAATTGCTCAATTCTTATTATGCTGAAGGGCATATCAATCCCCATTAAATTTAAACAGAACACTCCCGCAGCAGGAAGGGGGAAAAAAACAGCCCATACCAACTCTTCAACACAGACTGAATGCAAGGGCCAAATCTAAACACAACACATTTACGTTTTGGCAGGCTTTACCAGGAAGCATGATAGAGCAGGCTGCTTCACTATTACAAGAACACAAGTTCTTGGGAGCTGCCCATCCCACTTTCATTTCTGTAAGTTGAACATTTGGGTTGGGGAATACCACCCAGTGCTTGGCAGCAAGAGCCTAAGACAAGGGAGTGTGCGTGTGAATACCACTTCTAAGACGGCCATTGCCACCATGCATCTTTCATCTGCACACAAGCATAGGTATCTGGTTTATATAGTCTGCCCCATCCATTTGTTGGGTCTTCAGGTTTTCAGACAGGGAACATTCCCAGCCTGAACTTCCTTCCCCAGTCCCACCCCCTTTTAAAAAACAACTAATCAACAACTCTCACATCAAGCAGAGCTGAAAGAGAGGGGCATTTTCTTTTTCTAACAAAATGGAACACTGAGCAGTGCAACCTCAGTATCCATCAAACTCATTTCCTGCTGGGCGAGTTGAGCTCTGAGGATGAGGAAGAATCAGAAGGCAATCAGAGGAGGGGTGGGAAAGAGCATGTTCCTTTGAAGTTTTTTTTTAAAAAGAAATAAATCCAAAACAAACAAGAAAAAGCCAAGAAGCAGAAATGGAGAGGCAAGACGAGGAAAAAACAGGGTGGCAAGAAAAATGAGAGAGACCTATGAGGAGAGGAGGGGTGGTTGTGGAAGCCACTTGAAATTGCAGTGCAAATAAGAAGGTGGAAGATGAAAGGGAGGGTAGACTAAAGAGGGAAAATGTGCAAGACTTCACTGAGAATTGCCACACTCACTCCCACCCATTAATCCCTTCTGAGCAACTAGCAAGAGGCCAGAACATCACAGCAACCACATAATTTCAAAAGAGGTGGCAGCCCAGGACTCAAATCTGTCTGGGGAGCAACATTATTGAACAGAAGATGCCCAAGGTGCTCCATTATCCTGATTTGTTGCAATAGTGAAGGAAGAGGGCACTCTGCACAAGCTCAGAAGTATTTCTTTATTGATGTCCTACTTCTAGATTTTAGCCACCATGCTGAAAATAGATTTCAGGGATGAGGTGGGGGGGGGGGAGCTCCAATTAACACCTTAACCTGACAATTAAGTACCCAGTGCTGTATCTCTGAGAAAGTAATGCATCTGTACTTTATGTTTCTTTAAAAAAAAACACCCAGTGATTTTTCAGTGTGTAATCTATTACAGCTATTGTGCCCTGGCTCCATTTCCACAATCTCAACTGTTTCTATCTTTAAGCAATAAGAATGCACATAATGTGGAGGAATAACCCAGACTGTTATCAGTCGTAACAGTGTTTGACTTCTCCTAAATTCAAAGGTGTTAAAAGGGTTAACCAATCTGATTTCACTACTGATTCTTAGTTATGAAGAGCTTGTTTCTGTTAATTTTCAGCATGCGACAAAATGCAGCTGACCATTAATTTTATTTGTGGGCTAAATTTCAACCCGAAAAAGTGCATACAGTTCCTATAGTGATCTTGGAGATAAATAGCTATAACTGATGGCTGGAGTCCAGCAGAAGTAAAACTTTTTAAATTAAATGCTGTTAACAACCAACTGCCATTTTAATGACATTTCTAATTTACATGGTGACATTTTGATCAGAGTACTTTTTTAAAAAAAGCCTTGCTTAGGGCAGCAAACTATACTTTGCCTCTAACATAGGCCCGAAATGTACATTTGTCTACATTAACAGATAGTACTAAAGCATCATTTCTGTATTATGGGTACAAATCTCAGGCTTGTGCATGCCCCTCTTCTCCTCTGGAAGAAATCAGAAGGTCTTGCTCCCATTTTGAACTAACTGTGGTTATTAGTTATGTCTAAACTGGGAACTGTGGCTAGTGTTAACTTTAGTTTACTGAAGCAAGCCAGGATTGGTAGTCACTGGTTGATGTTGGGTGGCTTGTTTCAATAAACCATAGTTAACCCTAACCATGTAGGACACGGGTGGCGCTGTGGTCTAAATCACTGAGCCTCAAGGGCTTGCTGATCAGAAGGTTGGCGGTTCGAATCCCCGCAACGGGGTGAGCTCCCATTGCTCAGTCCCTGCTCCTGCCAACCTAGCAGTTTGAAAGCATGCCCCAAAGTGCAAGTACCTAGATAAATAGGTATCTGGCAGGAAGGTAAATGGCGTTTCCGTGTGCTGCTCTGGTTTCAGTATTCCGTTGTGCCACAAGCAGCTCAGTCATGCTGGACACATGACCCAGAAAAACTGTCTGCAGACAAACGCCAGCTCCCTCGGCCTGTAAAGCAAGATGAGCACTGCAACCCCAGAGTCTTCTGTGACTGGACTTACCGGTAACTGTCAGGAGTCCTTTACCTTTACCTTTTAGTCCTAACCAGTTTGGGTTTGGAGCCAATGAGAAATAGTTGAAGATGGAAGCAAAAGCTTTCAATCTAACTTGTGGCCAATTCAAAGTGCTGTGAGGAGGAGCATGTGAGCCTGGGGTTCATGCACATGGTTTAGCATCACATGCAAATTTGGCCACTGAAGCAGAAAACATGCGCCCGAGAAGTGCCATCATCAACAAAGAACTGTGCAGAAAGCTGATGTAATGAATTCTGAGCTAATTTCTAAGAATCTATCAGCAGAAGCAATGTCGCAAATGTAATTCTGGTGAACGTCAGAAAGAGACCCCCAACTGCTGAAAGTACCTAGAGTTTGGGCTGTTGTTGTTTCTTTTTAAAAAGACACTCTTGCGCCAGGAAGTAAACATCTGGTTGGCACCCCAGCTATCATATGAAAGCAGTTTCTCTCTTTTTTATTAATTTTTTAAAAAAGGAAAAATAGCAAAGTTAGAAAAAAATGCCAGGAAATCCATTAGGCTTTGTTTCAGGTTCCATATGGGCAGAGGTCAATAATATAATATGCACATGGCTCAGGCAAACAATCCCCCCAGAATGCATTGCTTTCTTGGAGTTGTAGCATTCGGTGGGCTACTGAACGAATAATCTCACCCTTCTGTGTGGAAGCTGCTCAAATACAATTCAGCCCTAGAGCAAGTTATTTATCAAAATACAAATCCAGTCATTTAACTGTAATATTTTAAAGTAAACATTCTGCACTAGTTTGCGTTTTATGTTCAACTAAGGCTATCAAGTTTTACTCTTGTTAGTCGTTTTCCAAAATTGAATTATTCTTGCTTTTCGTTTCATTCCCTCAGAGACCAGAGGCATTTGATTCCACAGAGAAAAGGGGCCTTATGAGGACGTTTTTGAAAGTATATTACTTAATTAGGGGGATTAGGATTCTATGAATAGCCTTGTCTGCCAGACAGACAGACCAGTTTAGTTTGTTTATTTGCTTAAGCTGTTAATGGCCCCTTTTTAAAATAAAATAAAAAATAAGCTTTTAACAGTGTTACTCTGTGTGCTTTGAGTTGTCTATCCTCATGTCAGAGGGCATAAGAATGTTTGCCAAATCACCTAATACAAAAAAGGGAGTTTGTAATCTGAGGGCAACTGACGGAACAGAGTACAGTAATAAGGAGGATAGGCAGGCAATATTTACTAGCACTTTAAAAAATAAAAAAATCAGCTCTACATTTCCCCAGCTTGTTTTGCAGCCAAAGCTCATGTTCTAATCCAGTAGTTTTTTAAAACTTTCCAGCTCCAGGGAACCCATTTTGCATTGACTCATCCTCTGGCCAGGTCTGTTGGGCTTCGCTGAAAACACACACGCATCTCCTGTGGCTGCACAACGCAAGGGGAAGACCCCCAAGTAGTTACCAAACTGTCATTCAAAGCAATTACTGATCCTCATACTGAAGGACCCAATCAGTTCCCAAGGCATGCCAAGTTTGGATGGAAGGAAGCTAGCTCTGAAAAACGACGACGGTCTAATCCAGGCATAGGCAACCTTCGGCTCTCCAGATGTTTTGGCCTATAACTCCCATGATCCCTAGCTAACAGGACCAGTGGTCAGGGATGATGGGAATTGTAGTCCGAAACATCTGGAGAGCCGAAGGTTCCTGACCCCTGGTCTAATCAAATGCTACACTCTGCTTTAAATCCTCAGTTCTCTTGTGGTGCAAGTGAACACATTACGGTTAAGGCTCAGATGAAAATTTTTCAGGAAAGTTTTTTCGGACCATCCTGACAGCAGAAACATTGCCCGGCCCTTGGATTTGGCTTCGTCATAATGCAGAAAACAGATTTTGACTGAATGCTAATGTCTAAAAGTTGACCAAGGAAAAATATTTTCTAGCCTCACACTGGCACCCAATGGGCAAGGAAATGGGGGAAAGTGGCAGCTTGAAGCAGCAGGTGCGATGACCACTGACACTGAAGGGGAAACTTCACTTCTGCTCAAATCTCCCCTCCTCCCCAGCAATTTGTGCCCCCCTAAAAGCACCAAGATGCTTTCTCTCCAAATTTACAGCCTGTGAACTGATGGCAGAAGTCATTGTGACTCAGCTCTAATTACAATACTACACAGCAGCATTACATAACCTGGTGCCCTCCAGATGTTTTGGACCACAGCTGCTTTCAGCACTGACCCCTGGCCATGTTGGGTGGGGCTGATGCAAGCAGTAGTCCAGAAAAAAATCTTGAGGGAACCAGGGTTGCGGAAGGTAGCTGTATACCGTAGAATGTGCCCATATAAATGCAAGCTAACTTTAAGAACTGCACCTTGTTATCATAAATGTGACCGCCCCCAGCTTCTCTGTATATATCTACAGATTCTTGCTGGGGTATTTTTACTCACCCCTCCTTCAAGTGAATACTTCTGCTAGCACCATCTTCTATCACAGAGCACAAAAGCCAAAACTAATGGGGAAGGTGGACTGTAATAACACACCCAACTTACTCAAAGTGTGCATTAAATCCTCAAAAGAACAAAGCCAAGGGTACCCTGTGCATTCTGGGTAAAAAGACAAAAGTAAGGATTAGTTGGCCACCTCTTGTCTTCCTTTTTCCACCACCACTCCTATTACTTAAAGCAAGAAGCAGACTTTTTAACGGGAGCTTTAATGATCATTAAATATACCTTTCCCCTTTAATTAAAATGCAGGCTCCAACTAAGTGCATCGAATTAGCCAAAAATAGCAGTACAGCTGGGTCACCTTTGGCAGATTCTCACACACCACCATGTACAATCTTCCTGTAGCCACTTCCTCCTGAGTGCACCACCTTCATTTAACTGCCAAGTCTGAAAGAGATGCAAAAGCTTTGCTTCTTGGCAGAGAGAGAAGAACGTGTATGAAGGGGAGGGAAGAAAACTGATCCATTGTATAGCAAGGTACACAACCTTATGCCAGAAAGGTTAGTAAGATTTCAAATTCATTGTTTATTTAAAGGTAGCTTTTTTGTCAACCAGACTTAAGGGCAAAATCTAGCAAAGGCAATAATGTATTCCTCCACAGTTATACAGTCCCATCTGTTTATATTTAATTGCCAAAGGACTATGAGGCACATATACAATATATAATTCACATAACCATCCTGGCTAGAGAACTTTCACATGTCCCAGGTATTGGCTTTGGAGAGAGTTGACTCACATGCTCACACACAACTTCCAGACATTTACAGGTACACATCAACAAAGGTATACTGAATATATTGTAGGAAGGACTAAAACTAGCACAAACTATCTTGCTAATTACCTATTCTATAAAGGCCTGGCTTATTAAATGTACATGAGGTTTCCTCAAAAAAAGGGGGGGGAATCACACAGCCCCCAAACAACAATTCCCCAGTGTCAACAAAACCCAACATTGTAATTTACCAGGAAACAGTGAATTTGTCATGATTCAAGTTCCTTAGGGTTGTTTTTTTTAATGCAAAGCAGTCTTGGAAGGCTGAAGTTTTCAGGGCATAGGTGGTGATGCTTCAGTCTCATGCTCATGCATCTGGAACTCCAAGGTGTAAAAAAGAAAGATGATTTTATTTGCGGGGGGGGGGGGGGGAGAGCTGGGGGGAAGGGAGAAAGCCATAAACAAACAAAACAAGCCACGCAAGCTAACTACCTGTTTGCATAATTAAATCCTGCTTTTAAAAGTTGGCGTTCAAATCCTGGCTTGTTTGGAAGCCATTAACCATAGTTCCCAGTTCACACATGACAGAAAACTATGGTTAACTGTGGCTTGTTTGGCCACTCACATGAAGCAAAGAACAAAGCAGCAGCAGATGGGCTGCATGTAGGTGCAGAGAGTGTTCATGTGCATCCTGAATGGAGTCATCCTGGGCCACATCTCCTCTCTAGCACTTCCCAAAGCTGCTTTGCATTTTAAATGAAGCCAAGTGCACTAGCATGAACTCTGCTATATAATCCATTATCTGCAGTAGACACAGACCCATTGTCCGCAGCACGTGCAGAGAACTTGGAAAAGGGAGATACATTTACCCTTGGCACCAGGCCTCAGCAGAGCATGAATGAAACATCTTGCTGCTGCTGCCTAATGCAAAAATCCCGCAGGAAAGCAGAGAAAAAGGTTTGGGGGGGGGGGTTGTCTTTTGTCCCCAAAGCAAGTACTGTACTGTACTTGGGTTCTTCCTAGATAGAGGAGGACACTGTGGTGATCGAATTCAAAACTGTCTACATATAAGCACGCAGTCTGCCACCACATCTTCCCTGCACCTTGGATATTTGCTCAGTTAGGAAATATTTGAAACAGAAGAACAGAGGGCCACCTAATCAGACCCTAATACAAGATATTGGGCAGCAGTCCACTGTAAACGGGGATTTCTAGAAAGCATTCTTCTTGCTTAAGGCTTCCATGAGATAGATTTTTTAAAAAGACATACCTGAGCAACAAGGCTATGCAAACATTTGTAGGCTCTGAAGAGATTGAGCAATTCTTGATGGTGGCACACAAACCACAAGGGGGAAAGGCTGACTGACTCAATGTTTATAGAGCCTTACAGCTCAAACACATTTTATGCGTCTGGAGAAATAGTGCACATTTTTACAAATTACAACGGGTTATTTCTGCTTCACAAGACAGAGTTCAGAGACTATTATCTAGTCTCCCAGCCAGGACACTTCAGAGAGGCTAGGGACTAGATGAGCCAAAACAGGATACAGTGCATTGGGAAGAAAAAGCATGCATATTGATCACAACTGTAATGGAGATCACGACTGCTGCAGGCTTTCTTTATTGCACACAGAGGGGGTTCCCTTTAAAGTACCGACTAGCGTGGCCTCTCCAAATATTATTATTTGGAGAAGCAACACCAAACCGCTTCCAAATATATCCTTTTATCTACGTGTGCGCTTACAAATTTAAATACCGCATCCCCCTGCCCGGTTCCCATATGACACAAGCCATTAAATATTTCTGAATTTATCATTTTAATGCAGCAGCGTCCTAGACACAAATCCAGTACATTCGAAAATCATGTCTACAAATCCTGAAACAAATCCAGATGTCAGGCAGCAGAGTTAACCAGCTACAGATGGCAGGCCAGATTCTTCCCACCAAAGAGTTACTCAAAAGGTTCTTGCCTCCCCCTGCATTGCCACTCAAAACTGCAGCACAATCCCAGGTCAAAACATTCCAGGCTTTGTCACCACCACCAGATCATGCCACCAAAAAGGATGCTAAACCTCACTAACCCCCCCCCCCCCCCAGGGCACCTCACTGAATCACACACAGGCTCTCTCTGGACTCTTTGAACTCAATGTGTTATTACAATAGCATGAGAGGAAAAGGGAAACAGCGTTTTTGGAACTGGAGTTAGCAGTGATGAGAAATCAATCTCTCGGCTTGGCCCAGCTTTAGCTTAAATGCAAACAAATCTCGGGAACAGCTACATTATCACTTTTGATATGATGCTAATATTAATTCTGGCAGTTCATACTCTAGTCATTGATTTTTTTACTCTCTTTTTATTACAGCTAAAGTGCTAGCAGGAGCAACAGCACATTATTCTATTATTCTATAATACAAAATGAAAAGGCTGGATTAAAACACGAGGGCCAGGCAGCGGCTGCATATTTTAAGAGATTACAGCAAGACTGCCTGCTCTTGCCCCCGGCAGTCCCACTTGTTTATATGTTTGTCACATTTGTGGGCTGCCTTCTCTCCAAGGAGCTCAAGCTGGTATACAGTTGACTTTCAACTTACATGTTCCGAAAACAACGCGTAACGGTAAAAATCACAGATGGTTAAAGCATACTCTCCCTGAACTTCCAATCACTTTCCCAAGGTGAGTGCAATGGTGGGTGGGATTGCCAAAAGTTTTATTTGTGGGCGTCCACACACACCCTTCCCCCCCGCCCGCCCCCCAAGCGGAGCACGTAAAGCTAAATTTGTGCACGTCAAATGTGCCTTGAATTGAGAGTTGGCTGTACATGATTCCATTCCACGCCTGCATTTTATCTTCACAACAACCACACAATAAGGCAGCCTTCACCAAACTGGCTCCCACATTGGGACTATAACACTCCCATCATTCCCAGCCAACATATCCAACGATCAGAAAAGATGGGAGCTATTGTTAAAAAACAGATTGAGGGAATCGGGTTGGGCAAGGCTGATCTAAGCACTTTGATCTAGGAGCTAATCATATTGATCCACAGTGTTACACTTCAGAACACACAGTAGAATATCTAGTGTGATATATCCAGAACTAATCACATGGCTTTCCCACCCTGCTCTTGTCCATGACTGATGCCAGCTTGGCTGCTGGGCAAATGAAATGCTATCTCAGGCTGCCTTTGCCACCTTTCAGAAAATACCCAGGAGACAAGGGGTTCTTCTTGGTGGCTGTTGCTATTTATTTAAAACAACAACAACAACAAATATTTCCAGCTTGACTGAAGGTTTGAATATTTCAAGGTTAGTACATTGAACTGAGAACATTTACAGTAGCTAATGTATTCAGCAACCATAGTACGCCCTTGTGGAAGTTAATGGAAGCAAGAAGCAGTTCTGTTCATAATATTGAAGTTAGCTGTGCCCCTCTGGCCCTTGATTACATGCACTGATAAGATGCACATTAGCTGTTGCCCTTTAGCATGTTTTCAGTGAGGTCTACACCACTGAAGCAAGCTGTCAGTGTCTGTTATGGTATGTTCTTGATAATGGAAATGCACAAAGCCCAAAAGGTGCTAAGCAGGGTAGGGTAAATTAAGAAATGAAGTGAAAACTAGTCATGCTTAACAGTGGGTGTAAATCAATCATCATCTCACTAAATCCTACCCGAAATCCTTGGGCTGGCCTTTATGCCTGGTGGTAGAACAAAGAACCCTTACACAATCGTCAGGATAGGAAAAATATGTTTTTACAAAGGGAGGTGACGTACCATAAAAATACAAAAGTTGGCTTCAAAAAACATCTGCTGCCAAACGTAACCATTCTCGTTTTGATAAGACAGCACTGTCAGTTTATTACCCCACTACACCCTCAGGATGCATAGAAAACTTTTTAAATGATTGTGCAGCAACAAGCTTACTTGTGCATACATAAACACACATACCCACAGAACTCAGTCAGAATCCAAAAGGTGACCCCGTGATTCAGCACTGCATGAATCATTAGATAAATCCCAATAAATCCATACTATGAAAACTTCTGGCATGCTGCTCTTAACACAAAGATGCATTGTCATGCAGCCACACTTCTACCTAGCACTGATGTTGGAAAGCAGTATTAGAAACTCAAGTTATATAAACTAGGTGCCAAATGGCTCCTGAAACCAGGGTTACAGTCACCCAACGAATGTCTGGTCACCATTTTAGAGCCAGACGGTTCGAAACTCTTGTTTTTCAATACGACTTTTTCATTCCTGAAATTCGTTTACATTGTACAGATAAAATATCACAGATAGAATTCTACAAGAGGTGTTGTTTGTGTGTGAAAACAGGCAAGATCCAAGGATCCTTAGGCATGCCCCTCCTTCACTTGGTCGCAAGTGGTTGATAGCCAAGTGCAACATGGGGCTGGCGACTGACAAATATTAAACGCTGTCGGAAAGTAAAGGTTGGGATTATGTGGATAATAAAGTGGACAGCTCAACAACTCTACACTGACTTAAGTTGCACTGACTTCCATGCAAAAAGTTGCTGAACCAACCCGCATTGCCAAATTTACCCCTCAGAAGCCCCACCCACATAGTGAGAATAGGCCTATTTGGGAGCAGATAAGTTGCAGCAACAGCCAATGCCACAGCACTGTTACTTGCAAACCGTTCCATGTCACTATGGACAGAAAAAGAAAAATGAAAATCCCAAAGGCTTCCTTTTAGTCAGTTATTTATTCTCCTTGATGTAGCTGTTGACATCCTACCTTATTTGCACACAGCCTAATGTGCACATAGCATGCTTTAAAGCTGTGTTTTGCATTTCACCAGAAATAACCTGGTTCTGTATTTTTCTTTTGTAAGCAGTATTAAGTAAGCTGATGTCAGGAAGATGGTGTTGCCACTGTCTAAGTCTAAATTGCTGACAGATGTGATGCAATGTTAAATACATGAAGCACAATAAGACTTTTCTTTCTCTGAAGCTGAGAGAATAAGAGAAATTGACTGCATTATGTTATTTGACTTCTAGAACCTCACACTACAGAGCAGAAAGTCAAACTCTCTCTCTCTTTCTCTGGTACCAGTGATACAAGGGGAAAACCGGGTTTCTACAGCAGCAGTGTATCAGCTCTGGATGAACAACAGAATGTTCACTAGCCTGATTCAGATATAAGGAGTCTAATAAATCAGAACCACTGCCTCCAAATACCAACTGCTGCAGGTCACAAGCAGAAGAGGGCTGAATTTCTATGCTGCTTTATGTTTCCACTTTCAACTACAAATCCTGCTTCAGCACATCAGTCATGGTTCATTCAACCACAGTCTCCCATTCTGTCCTTTCACCAATTTTGTTTATTATTACATTTCTATCCCAACTTTCCTCAAGGCCAAGCTCAAGGTGGTATGCATAGTTCCCCTGCTCACCATTTTTCCTCACAACAACTTTGGGAGGTAGGTTAGGCTGAGAGACAGTGACTGGCACAAAGGAGCTTCATTGATCAGGTCAGAATTCCAACACTCAAACCTGTGCATCGTACCTCAATAGTTTACACATAACGGGAAACCATGGTTTAATAAAACACTAGCTGTCTTTCATTAAGGTACCCAAGAAAAAACACAACATTCATTCTCTGTGTACTAAATCATGGTTTAATAGCTGGAATAGTTCAGATTTAATGGTGTTTTTTTAAAAAAAACACTCTCAAAATAAAAGGTACATCTATTCATTTAGCCACTTGTAGCTGTTGTACCACCTTTGGGGGCCATCATAGCTAAAAACTAGAGTGCTAACTCCACAGAAAATGAAATTACACAAATAGAATAAGAAATCATTAAAACGTGAGACAAACCATGGTTTGCCTGTTTGTTAATAAGCTCAAACCATTGTCTGGGTTCTAAATTATGAGTACAGCAAGCCATGATTTGGCATGCTAACTGATTTTTATTATTATCATCTGGCTTGGTGCATGAACAGAGCCATCATCCTTTGGAAATGACAGCCTTTTAGAAAATACCAGTCCCACATAGTACTGCATAATGAAACTGACCATGCAAAACACCATGTTCACATCAGCTCATAAAAGCCAACAGTCAAAGATAAAACGGAAAAAGTTATTATTTAAGAAAGTACATTTAGTATGTATCATACAGAAGAGTAAAATGCAGGTGATATGACAGTTTAGATTTTTTTTTTTAGGAAAGAGAGAAACACAGTGAAATTACGTGTTGATGCACAATTTTGGCAGTATAGTTGGCTTCTGAAACAGGTACACCTCACATCTTATTAAAATGGTTTCATAGTCCTACTTAAGCACGCTTAGTTTTAGAATCGTAGCGTTGAAAAGGGTCATAAGGCTCATCTAGTCCAACCCTCCCCCAATGTAGGACTTGAACCCCCAACCCTCAGATTAAGAGTCTCATGCTTTACCGAATGAGCTGCTCTAGATATTCTGTCAAAAGACAGCATTTATAATTTAATTCAATAAATGCAGTTTAAAAGTAAAAAGAGCAGGGCAGTTTATTTAGATACTAGCTAAGGACCCATAAGTACTGCATTTTCCATTCTCCCAAAAGACACCTTCCTCTGATGTATCCACTCCTGCAACTGCCCCTTCAGCCTCAGTCTTGTCTTGTCTGCCTGCCCTACCACTGGCTGATTTCCTCTGATATTACAGTCAGACAGGGGGGCATAACGCCTTTGGCTGTCATTAGCTTACTTGTACTGATGGGACAGTGTGGCTTGGGCAGCCTTAAGCCAGGGTGCTAAGGAGGACATGGGAGGCCTGAAAATTGGAACTCAAACGCCCATGAAATTAAGTCACATCAATACAGCTTGGGTGTCACAGGCTTCAAATGTCATCTTACTGACTAGATTGCTTGAGCAATGAACAGGACAGGTGCTGCTGCTTTCTAAAAACATGTGCTTTTCTTATTTGAAAAGTTTCTGTATAATCACTTTGTAAAATGAATTCAAAATGACATCCTGCATACGGTATTCAAGAGTGGGGGTGGGGGCAGAAAACACATTCCATTAACAAAAAGAACATGAACCAAAAAGAGAGAGAGAGAACAGAAGCCAGCATGACGGGGAAAGACTTTCCAAATAGAAAAAGGGGGAGGACACATATGTTGAGGAAAACAAACCCACTGACTATCATCTAATGCTTACACAATAAGCAACAGCTCCTAATAAAACAAAAATAATTAAAAAACGGTGCTGCTTCTAGCATGCAGTCAGCAGTAAAAATGGAAAGAGATTTCATGTGATTGAAACAGAAGAGTGGATGTGCAGCAGAATTGCTATGAGTCCCGAGGACCTGGTATCTGCCTTGCAGTCCTTTCCCCCACCTGGGGGGGGGGGGGGGCTCACTGACTCCAGCGAAAAAAGTGAATGGAGTCTTGCCTTTATTTAGTTTGGTTGTGGATGCTGTCCGTCTGGTACTCATAGCTTAATTCAGACCCTTTGTGTTCCTTTGAACTTTTGGATTCTTAGTTATGAGCATTACTTCATTTGTCATAGCATGACATTGGGGGGGGGGGTAGAAATCACACAACCAAAGTTAATGTTCTCTCTCTCTCTCTCTCTCTCTCTCTCTCTCTCTCTCTCTCTCGTAGCAGAACTGTCAACTGAAGACATCAGCACATACCTCCAGACTGAGCTCATTAAGGCAGCCTGTGGACTAATACAGGTGGACATGTCAACATTAAAGACTTCTTTAATGCATGTACACAACTGCTTGCATTTTTCATCCGAGAGCCTAAGCAGCTAAATTTCATATTTGAGGAGGATGTCCCCCCCCCCCAAAAAAACATACAAAAAAAGATGGAGCACCCTTAATCAGAACTTCCTTGCCTTTTAATTATACTTGGCTCCAAGTTCTGAAAGTCTCTACCTTTCCATTTCTGTTTTGTGGTTCTATTAATGTCTTTAAAAAGTAAGAAGAGGCACAGTCTACTCTCCTCTTCAACTCACACAATATAGTCACACCATCCTTCCTCCCTGCTACAAGACTAGAGAAAGAAGCTAGGCTGGACCCAATTTTGGTCCCCCTGTACAGAAGTAAGAGTCAGAGATATGCAGCAGAAAGGCAAGCATCTTGGAGAAGGGTCATAGCTCACTGACAGAACACATCCTTTGTATGCAAAAGGGTCCCAGCTTCAATTTCCGGCATCTCCAGGTTGGGCTGGGAAAGACTCCCATCTGAAACCCTGCAGAACTGCTGCCAGACAGTGTGGTATAGACTGACTTTGAGCTAGATGGACCCATGGTCTGATTTGATACAAGGCAGCTTCCTACCAGCGACCAATGAACAAGGTTCACCAGAAGGAGCTTGCAGCTCAGTGGCTGGGACTAATGTTAAACTTGTCCCTTCAGTGTTCATTCCAGTCCCTTGTTGCCACTGGCTTCTCTCTCCTTTACTAATGGAAACTAACCTTGGCTGCCATCCCTCCTAACAATCTAAACACATGCAGAGCAATTACAAATACAGTTAGTCAATTATGTATTTTAATATTTTTGAAAGACCTGGTTAAGAAAATATCCCTGTTATCTCAAAATAGTGTTTTTTGGAGGTGGAACCAACCTTCTGAGTTAGCACACATGAACAAAAATAAGTCGGGAGTAAACATAAAAGACATATCAGTAGTTCAGAAACAGTAGAAATCTATTGCTATGACTATCTCTTTAAAGATGAAAAGATAAGTGCTTTTTTCTGCCTCCCCTCCCCAAACAGGAAGTATATCCATTTTTCATCCTAATTTAGAACTAACTTTGTTAGGAATTTTTAATGCCACATGAAACAAAAATCAGTTTTTCATCCAGTGCTTTGAAAGCATAAAAGGCAGACCTGCAATCAGAGGGAGATTCAGCTGAAACATATGACTGTCAGAATTAAGTGGTTAATTAAATTAATTTTACTTGTTTGTGGCTTATTTGAAGAAGGCATGAAAAGGAATGAAAATGTGTTTTTGTTACAATCAAGAGCACAGTCCACATACCTCTTGGAAGTCCCTCCACATTTACAATAAACTAGGAGTTACAGAAACCACCGCAGGATATAAAAACCATAATTATCCAAATTCACCATGTTCTGCTCTTTTAACTCCACTGCTATATAGCTTAGTTTCTGGGGCGTGAATAAAGTAGGTGTTGCCAAGCCTTGCCTTCCACCTCTTGCTTACCTTTCACTCCTTGCACTTCACCTGCCCACAAGACAGCACACCCCTAGTATCTGCTGACACACCTTGATGCATGCAAGGACAAAGCAGGGTGTGTCATGCCCTTTATAACCCATGTGTTAATTTAAAGAGGCTTTTCTTCCTCCTGTTGCTAGTGGAAGACAACCTTCTTGTGCACAAGAAGTAGAGATACTTCCAACAGATGCCAAGATGGGACATGGTAAAGAACTGTGTCCTACTGCATACATAGTTCCAGAAATTTATCAATATTTCTGTCATTAGGGATTTTAGAAAAGAAGCATAAAAACATTTTTAGTTTAAAAGGGGTGTTGTTGTTGTTGTTGTTGTTGTTGTTGTTGCTGCTGCTGCTGCTGCCCACCATCATGGACTCCCTAGGGAGGGAGGGCAGGACATACATCTAGAGTTGCATCCAATGCTCCATGCACTTAGTTCTGCTGGCACAACAGGACTTCCGTTGCCTCTCCTCCACCTTTTTGAGGGCACCCGGAGGGGTCAGGAGAGGAACCCTGTTGCACCAGCAGAGCCTCAACATTGCAAACCCTTTAAAACTGGTGAGAGTCTTTATTGCAGTTACCAGCTGCTCTAGAACAAATATACTTCTAAGTCTAACAACTGTAATACACTAATGTTACCAGATGTCCAGCCTGTCTTTCCAGACATATAAAACCTATGTTTTGATTATTCCCCAGTTCAAGGGGCTGCACCAAATGCCACAAACTCACATGGAACTTTTGAAACAGGCTCCATCTGCCCACAATATCCCAAGTGGGAAATCCTGATCTATTAAACTTAGCGATAAAACTCAGAGTGAAACAAAAACAATGAGCGTGTTCAGTTCACATCCTTGTAATATTTGACTTTGAAACCATCAGTCACAGGTACACCTAAATGAACTGGTCAGCAACCTGAGTGGGGATGGGGGGGGTCCTATAGAGGCAAACATCTCATAAGGAAACTAGCCATTTTTGTAGATTCCAGCTTCCCTGTAAATAACTCCCACTGACTCCTGATTGAACAAGCACTTCACACCCCCTTCAAACCATTAATATCACAGATGGCACCACAAAAAGCCATAAGGTAAGAGGACAGAAGTGACTGCAGCAGAAGTATATTCCCATTCCTGTAAATGAAGCAAAATTCCCATTCTAGCCAGCAGGAGTAGGTGTCAAGTAAGCACTTCATCAATTGCCTGTATCCACAAATGCATTTTCAAAACACTGTTGTTGTTTTTAAAATGTCAACACAAAAAGAAATTAAGCACCACGTAGTACAAGTCAGTCACCACTGAACAATGTGTTTCCACACCTTTCAGCCAATTTCAGGGGTGGAGGTGGAGAAGACTAGTTAGAAATTCTTAGAAGTCAACAGAATCCTTGAACTGCATTGCCTTCATTGAGCATAAACATTAAAAAGAAACTTATGTCAGATCCTATGTTGTTTTTTTAAAGTCTCCCAGAGTCATTCTGAGACTCTGTCACATATGATGTTACTCAGATTGTGTCAGTGATCGTTTAGCAAGGAACAGCATTCCTTACTAGTCCAAGTTCACAGCGATTTGCCAACACCATTCCAGTTACCCTTGAGGAAATTCATACGGAGGTAACTTTCCCTTGGGCAGACAGCTGCAAACATTTTTCCTAAACCATAAACCAACACCACACAGTTTCCACCCCAAAGTAAAGATAAAATTATCCCAACATGTATTGATTTTATTGGGATTTGAAGAAACATGAATAGCTGAGGCTAGTGGTACAACCTAGAGAAAACAGACATATACAATTCAACACTTGACCCACTCAGACTTCAGTGGATTTGAAAGCTGCAGTCCTACACACAGAGGTAGGTTGCTTAAAATTTCAATAGGATTTAAGCCATGTAACAGGATGCAGGATTGCACACTTAGATGTATCTTACTTTCCCTGGATTGCACCCTGGGGCTGTAATTTTCACCACCTGGAGGCTTATTTTCCATTTTACAACCTACAAACTATGTCAAAACTATGATCCAGTTTTAAAGACAGGATTATAGGCAATGAAATCCAAAACTGTGATAAGCTATGGATGGGGAAAATGCCATGTGATGGCCCACACCTGGACTTGGGCCACAGTTACCACTGTAGGTGCAGATTAAAAATAAAAGCTGATACGTTATTAGCTGGAGAAAGACTAGGGGGGGACCTAGGAAATGGGCAAGGAATGATATTGTAAATATATGACACATTAGCCTGGCACATGGTGCAGAGAACTCCAGGCAAGAGTCCCAGTATTTTTGGAGCTAAAAAGAACTGGATGTCACATGGAGGCAAAAAAAAAATCTCAGCCCCAAGTGAAATGCCATGACTTGCATTGTTAAGCAGCAATGTGTGAAATGAATCAATGTTATTCTTTAATTGGCTGGAAGGAGTTCTACTTAGTATTTGGCAAACAGAAGGGAAAGTAGAGAAAGAAGTGGTCAGATGGATTTCTAAAAGAAAAAAACAACGTCGTCACCGATGTCACTGGAATGAAGTACTGTATCCACTTGAAACCAAAACAAACTGCATTCAGTTTTATTTTACAGAGAGAGATTTTTAACTGTACAACCAAAAAATAAAAGTGCCAATACACATCTGTTGCTTCTGTCTGTGCGGTCTTAGTCACCACTATAGAAAGACCTACTACAGCTCAAGGCATACATGCCCTAAAAATATTTCACCATCTTCAGTTCTCTCAAGGGATTATAATGTTTTTGAAGGCACTAATAATTCTGCTAGAGGTAAGTTAACCTGCTCACAGAAGTCCCAGGATTCCTGGAGGAGGAGGAAGCCATGACAGCTTCACCACTTTAGGCCCTTTCTTTCTCGTTCTCTCTTTCACACACCCACACCCACATTAGGAAGACTAATAAAATGAGGGAAACCAATATATGACTAAAAACAGCCCTTCACTGATTTCAAGTGTGATACTAATTTCGGAATCTTCCCAAATAATTTTATGGCCGCTTACAACCATTAACAGAAAATTAATTGTGCTGGGTGGTTATACTAAAAAAAAAAAAAATGAACATGACCGAAGTTGTTTAAATTGTATTTTCCCCCATCCCAAGACTGTTTCCCCCACCCACCCACCCTCAAGCCCCTTGTGTGTCAAGTTATTTTAAAGTTCAAAATAAAACAGCAATGCTATAAAAACAACGCCTACAGCATGTACACTGCATGTTGGAATGGATTCCTCAACTTGGCCTCATCGCTTATGCATTGGATAAAACAAACACTGACAGCTTTTTTGCATTTGTAAAGGCCCCCATAGCAGCTGTGGTGATCCCACCATAGAGCAATGAATTAAGCCTGAAATCCAGCTGGGTTTGAACAGAAGCCTTCTTTTTTCTCCACAATACAGCAAGACTATCATTGTTAACCTAGGCATTATTGCAAAATATTCCACATGACATTCAGAGTGAGAACTACACCCTACAAAATTAGCTCTTGTAAGCATTTTTAATATATTTAAAAACAAATTTGATGGCATGGCCTGGGCTGATTACAAAGTTTCACGTTGCAAGGATATGAAAGACAAAGCTGGCCATCTCAGCTGAATGATCAACTGAAAAGAGAGGTATAGATAGCCAGATCCCCGTTTACTGAACACAAGAAACATGTAAAAGCAGGCCGGAAAGACTCTTGATAAAGGTCACTTCTATATGAAACAGATTTCCAAGATATTTCCATCCCGCATTGCCACTGTCACCCCCAAAAGTCAAGCAGCAGCATTCAGCAAGAAAGATCCTTTAGTGTGCTATATAAGTCTGGCCAAACTGCGGGAGGCAGTGGAGGATAGGGGTGCCTGGCGTGATTTGGTCCATGGGGTCACGAAGAGCTGGACACGACTGAACGACTGAACAACAACATAAGTAGGAAATTTCCATTCTTGGCATACGTGGAAAGGGTTGACAGGGGATTCCCAGCATTTTTAAGGCTTCTGAAGCTGAATCTTCCATCTTATTCTCCATTATACCTGAAATATCACTACTCGCCAAAACTCTCCCTTGTGCAGAGACGGAGGGATGGATGTAGGTTGCCATGAATGAATAAACAAAATGTTTTGCTTCTTGTGGAAAGGGGCTGCAACAAGCAATTGACGGAAGAACTGCATGGCTTGCGCCAATACGTGTAAGAAACCCTTTCCTCCCAGATGCATATGGGTTAAGCACCTTGGCCTTACTCTGGCCCCCACAGACTGCTCTCTCAACTCAAAACACATCCAGCCCCATGACCGCTTTCCAAGGAAGCAGCTGTCATGTTTTGGTTAACACACATGTGCATGTAATGCATAGCTGGGCCCTTAGCCTGCTGCAGCCTGTTCACACCAAGCCTTCCGCCCCTGGAGTCACTGCTAGGAGTCGCAGCGGCTCCTTCAACAGTTTTAACATGGAATGATAATCAGGAACTGGCTAACCTACCAGGGGCTGAGTAAATGCCACAATTAACAAACAACATCTTGAAAATCAGCCAAAATAAGCAGCCACTTGATTAAACCGAGAAGTGTCCAGAGCCAGGTACATTAAATCTAAATGCACTTGGTCCTGAGAAATCACAGGGCAATGGCTTAATGGAACCCTCTGTGCTTATAAAGGCAGGCTTAGAGCAAATTCAGGCAATTGCACTGGAGATCTCAAGGCTTTTTTTGTGCATTGGCATCTTTTGACATTAGCCAGTCAGTGAGTCCACCTGCAGTTTCCTCCTCCCTGTGGAAGAGTGTGGAACCTGGATCAAACATCAACTTGAAGTCAAAAAACTATAAAAGCTACCTTTCACCTATATTATATCCCTAACTGTGGACTGTAACTTACTTTAGGAGCCAATTAAAAAAATTTAATGGCTAGCACTAGTCTCCTTGTGTTAAGGAAATGTCTTAAAAGCACCTCAGCTTTGGCTCACAATTTGGGGTTTCTGCCTGAAAGTGTAAAAAGAGGCAATCTCCATGTCAATTCACAGCATGGTGACCAATTCTAGCCATTTCACGCCTTCAGGTTATCTAGCAACTGCTGCAATTTTTATGTTTCTAAGAAGTAAAGTTCAATTGTTTGTATGTGGGGCCTCAGACTCTGCATGAACTTCCTGCAACCCAGAAAAATACTATGACAGTACAATCCTAGGCATGTTTACTTAGAAGCAAGGGTCACTGTGCTCAAAGAGGCCTACTTCCTGGTACCGGTACTAAACTGCCATTTAACCAATGCATTATTGGCATTATGTTAGTCTTATGTGCCTGTTTTGGAGAGGGGAGGGGAGGGGAGAAGAGAAGAGAAGAGCTTTAGCATCATTAGGATATCTAGCAGGTAATAAGGCAAGAGCAACCCTGCTGGGTTTATATCCATCAACCTGTTTTCTACAACATCCAAATATGCTACATGCAGGGTTTGAATTCTGCTGCATCTCCTAGGAACTATGGACTCAGAGGACCTTCCATTATTAACAGGATCTGAGGCACATATGAAACATAAATGCAGTGGTATTATGAATAAAGATTGTAATATTTAAGCTATTCGACAACTGAGATCTGCTAATCTTCCAGAGCTTTTTTTCAGATACAACTTTTCTTTACTTTATTTTTTCTTGGCTGGGGGTGGGGAAGGGAAAAACAAGGCAAAAGAGCCACAAAATAGGGAGGATTGTGGCAGATGGAAGGAAGTTCAAACCCACATCTGAGATAGCTTTGTAATTTAGCTATAACTTTAAAAGACACCGGGTAAACCAGGGATTGTGGTCAGGATATTCCTTGTCTGGACATACTCTTTAAAGGGAAATTCAAAGAGAAACCTATCCTATGAAGAGAGGAAATACAGTTAATTCCTGATATAAGAATACAAAACGTCTCAAAACATTCAATTACTGGATGATTTTGCCTCTACAACAAACAAGCCGGAGAGGCTTCTCTTTTTTTGCCTGTGAAGGAATGTGGGTTGAAAAAATCAGTGTTGCTGTTTCTGGTAAACTGATTGTTTCGTTCCATTTATGCCCCATCATTGCAAAGCAGTAGGCTGGCTTTAGGTGTTCTTAGGCTTGCCAGTAGTAAATGTGAAAAGGATCTAGGGGTCTCAATAGACCCCTAGCATAACTTGAGTCAACAGTGTGATGCAGCCACGGAAAAAAAGTTAATGCTATTCTAGGCTGAACCAATAGAAGTATATTGTTCAGATCAATGGAAGTAATAATACCTCTCTATTCTGCCTTGGTCTGACAACACCTGGAGTACTGTGTCCAGTTCTGGTCACCGCAATCTAAGCAGAATCCCTGACCACAAGGTTCCAAAACCCACAGACCAGTGAAGGATTTAGAGCTGAAATTGCATTGGAACACAAGCCATGCAAACAGCAGACTGCCACATTTATAGCACTATAAATGAAATTGACCCAAGCAGGGGGAGGAAAACTACAGGATAAAAAATAAATAAATGGAAATATAGGCAATTATATAGGCAGTGCTTTTTTCTGGGGAGATGCAGGAGACGCATATCCCTACATTTTGTGAATCCAATGGTGGCTTCATTTCCTTTCTCAGTGATTTTCTTGAGTCAAAATGAGAGTAGCCCTAAACATTTTTTTAGAAAAAAGCACTCCATTACTCAAAAGCAATCCATTACTCAGACTGTGGACTGATTTGCACATGCATGAATATCACTTGATGGATTGTGTGTTAACAGCAACCAGCAAAAAGCTGTGTGTTCGAGTTTGTCAATAGCCCAGAGATCCTGCCTTATTCTTTAGGAGTTCTGAGGTAGCAGAAAATGATGCAGTAACCACACCTTCTACTTTGTGGTCCACTGGTTCCCTTTCTGCCTATCATAGAAAAAAAAAACTGTCCTCTTGCATTCTACGGAAAGCACAGGATAAGAATAGGCAACTGGCCTGTAAAAAAGACAAAGGGGTGGGGCGGTAGGCTCTCCACCATATTGTCAGCTGTGCTTGATCTGCAACAGCATTTGCACATATTCAGGTTGTTACTTGATGCTGTAGTCGCTATGACCTCATTCAAGTCAGTTCAGAAGCACCATGAGTCCTGTGTTTATGCACTCACCCTGCCACTCCCTGCTTGTATGCTCTGCTGGATTAAAAATGCCCTTGTTTCTTGTGAAACCCTTGGTTTGCAACAGTTACTTCTGAACTGGCAAACTATGGTTTGTAGGGGGGGAATTCAGAACTAGAAATCAGAATTCCAGCAATATGCAATATCAAACTCTGATTTCCAGTCCTTCCGTCCTTCCTTCCCTTATAAAATCAGCAAGTGAAGACCTTTTGCTGTAACAAGTATATAAAAATTAAACTGAGAAAACTCAAACAGATAATTAAACTTAATATGAAGCCTTCAACAGTAATCACCAGACATTCCTAGAAAAATAATTTTATACTCAATTCAGGGTGGATTTGATTTAAATCAAACTGATTTAAATCACTAGTCAGTAAGGCTCAGGGCCGATTTAAATTTTAAAAAATCTGATTTAAATCGGATTTTTTAAATTTAAATTGGATTTTTTAAATTTAAATTGGATTTTTAAAATTTAAATCAGATTTTTTTTAAAATTTAAATCGGCCCTGAGCCTTACTGACTAATGATTTAAATCAGTTTGATTTAAATCAAATCCACCCTGATTCAATTACTATAAAATATGTGAACTACCATGTCTGGGAAATGTAGCAAAAATAACAGTGGCTTCATCCATTAATGGAGGAGAGGCAAGTTTTGCCAATTTCCCCTTCTACACTAGCTACCATACTCTTCCCAGAGGGCCCTCCAACTGTTCAGAGCAGATTTCTGTAAAGTACAAGAGGATCAAGGGCGGAATCAGTTAAAATCACCTCCTACCCACTTCCATTCACAGGAGGCTTCACGAGTAGGTCAATCATAGGATCTCTGGCTCCAACGCAATGATTTAAGAGACCATGTAACCCAGGCATGGCCAAACTTGGCCCTCCAGCTGTTTTGGGACTACAACTCCCATCATCCCTAGCTAACAGGACCAGTGGTCAGGGATAATGGGAATTGTAGTCCCAAAACAGCTGGAGGGCCAAGTTTGGCCATGCCTGATGTAACCAATATGATCTATATAGTTGAACTTGTAATCCAGGTGGTGCCCTCTAGATGCTGTTGGACTACAATTCCCATCAGCCCCAGCTAATGTAGCTGGAGTTGTAGTCCAACAGCATGTGGAGGATACTACAGTGGCTAGCCCTAGTATACTGGATGACAAACACCAGGTCATAGGCAGGTAGCCATGTTAACTCACTGCAGGAAGCTCGACATGAGTCCTGACACTATAAAGAGTAACAATTTTGGTGCAGTTAAGTGAGTTCTAGTCCAAGAAAGCTTATGCCACAATAAAAATGGGAATTATTTTAAGGTGTCACAGAAACTGATTAAGTCACCTTGCATCCCTGCCTTTCTGATGTAACTTTCCTTTGTAAACATTGTCAATGTAGACCACAATATTGCACCCCACGCATGTGGGAGCAAGCCCCACTGAACTCAACAGGACTTGCTTCTCAGCAGATATGTGTAGGACTGAACAGTAGGACAGTAAGCAACACAGAGCAACATCAAACTTACGTACTAGCTAGGTGCATTTTTACAGATGGATCGCAAAGTCCTAAGGAGATACTATTTATTCATAAAATATGAGCTGCATTTCCCATGTGCTAAAGTGTGCTATATACAAGTGTAACTTAAATAGCAAAAAACATATATTAAAGCAATACCATTATTGCTTAAGTGTTGAGGCGCATAAGGTGCCTCTGGCCTAGTTTTTCAGCAATTCCCCCTCAGTGCCTTCAGCAGAGAGCAGAGAAACATTTGGAGAGGGGGCTCTAGGAGCTGTGGGGCAGGATAGAGCAGCAAGGTCACTTTCTGGCTCTGGCTCTCTTATCTATATCTAACTCGCATTTATTTTTAAGCCAATCATTAAGTAGTCATTCTAGATCTTTCCTCATCTCATTTGATTGTGTAACACAGGCTACAAAGAAGCAAGCTGCAATTCAGCAAGATATACTTGCAAGATATAGATTAAAAACAGGCTAACCACCAAATATTAGATAAGATTGCTCTAAATCACACCTAAATCACATTTCGGGCAACAAATTACTGTCTCAATGCCTCTCAGAAACAATGAAACTTCCACCTTCGCAGCTTATGTAGAATGAATACCATTGATCCCCAGACAGCTACAGCTTCAGCTTCACAAACACAAGTATTATCTTCCTTCTGAGGTAAAAAGTAATAGACATTTTCATAATTATTCAGCTCCACTCCAAAAAGCACTTGAAAGTTCTGGGCCTAACTGCTGAACAACCTTAAAACTACAGAGTGGATTGTCTTAATTTGAGTAGGAATTTTTTGAACTGAAACTTGGCTTGGAGTTCTGTATTTCTGACACAGAAATATGAGCAGTCCTAAAAAAATTTCCTCAGCTGCAGTTCAACAAATTTAATTGTCTTGGCACATACATTGGACTGAAAAGTTATGCTTGCTGCTTTGCACATCTGAAAGCCTCAACTTCCAATGCCAAATTCAATACATGATGCAGCTCAACACCAATATATATATAAGTCCAAATTCTGACAGTCAAAAGTACCTTAAAAATAGATGCATGTTAGATTGTCTAAAGCAAAGTTCAGCTCCTCCTCAAAAATACAGCCTGGGAAATTTCATTACAGTTTTAAGAAGATGCCAGCAGATGGGTCAATTAAAATTAGGAGCAGTTCCCAGAATTAAATAGCACCCGATTTGATGCCTGCTCAAGATAAGAGGTGGAGTTGGCTACAAAACTCCTTCCCTTCTCAGGCAGTTTTTGTACCATCAGGTGCGTATGACAAATATTGTTAATGTCAGAACTCTTGTTGATTTTAAAAGAACAGTTTGCCTGATTTAAATACAGAAACCTAACAGCAAAATCCTTTGCCTTAAACTGTAATACTAAGCACACTTTCCTGGGAGTAAAGCTTATAAGAATGTATAAGAATGTGCTGCATATCCTGCAAGGCAGAAAAACAAACTTTTGCATGGTGTAGGACTGCCTGTAAAGCTAATGGAAATTCTATGCCATACAGGTAGTACATATACATACATATACATATACATATACATATATATATGTCTGTATGACAAAGTAAAGAATTGTCTGGTTTTTGCAGTTCAAAACGTACTGCAGATTCTTATCTGCAAATCTGCTAGGAAAAAGCCTGTTTACATTTGAAGAAATCAGTAGACCAGCAAAACATATGGGCTACAATTCAATGCTGAGTTAGGCATGCATAAAGTGTGCCTTTGTGTTGGACTGTGACCAATGGAAGCAGCAAGGAGGCCCCCAAAAACACTAAAAAATGGCCCATTTATAGTACTTTTGACTTGCTGCCACTGACTGAAATGGCTAGCTAAAGGAATAGCTTGATTCCTAAATGGCAACATTTCCAGTTGTGGGGTGTGTGAGGGGGGTAATTTCTAACAAAAGGAATGATCCCTCCTCAGTTTTCTGCAGCTGTGGCATTCAAAACATTCTCGCTTCAAGGAACCCTTTTCCATACAAACATGTCTGTTAAGGAATTCCTGTATGTTATAGAAGTTTCTGGAAAGTGTTTGGGGGGAGGGGAGAGTTGCCTGTGACAGGATGCTTTCAAAGCCTGCTGGGCCTCACCACTGTCCTGAAAGAATCAACAGTGCAACCTAGAATGCATCCAACGCTCTCCTGGGCCTAGTGCACAAGCAGTGGGAAGATGAGTAGTAGCAGGCAAACTGTCAGAGGTTTGTATAATTTAATGATAATAATAATAATAATAATAATAATAATAATAATAATAATAATAATTTTAATCTATATCCCACCCATCTGGCTGGGTTTCTCCAGCCACTCTGAGTGGCTTACAACATATATAAAAACACAACAAAACATCAAACATAAAAAAACAAAATATCCTATACAAGCAACAAACAGACCAATAAATCAATAGAAATCAACAACAACAACAAACCGTTTACATTTAACCATCACCAACCCAACAAAAACTAAACAGAGGGACCAAAATTAGAACCATTTAAAACATTTAAAAACAAACCAAGAGCTGTTCCAGCAATGTCCCAGTGGCCTCCCAGAAGCCTCTTTTAGCAATACAGGGTGAGTCTGGGCCCCGCTCCTAGGCCAGGTGAAAACAGGCCTTGCAGCAGGGATCAGGGATGAGGTCTTTCTTCCAGCACTCAGGCAGCAGCAATGTCCCTCTGGCCTCCCAAGAGCCTCTTTTAGCTGTTCAGGGTGAGTTTGGGCCCCACCCAGAGTCTACCATTTCATATTTGCTTATTGAGGAACCCAAACCCCCAATAAGCCTCTGAATCATAGCTGAAAACCACTGAACTAGAACATAGCATGGTCACTTCCACATCTGGAGAATTCTCCACTACTTTAAGGATTCCCAGGGCTGGGAGACATCAGGTTACATACACTTCAGGTTACAGACTCCACTAACCCAGAAATAACGCTTCATTTTAAAAACTTTGCTTCAGGATAAGAACAGAAATCATGGGAGGTCCCATTAGCTAAAGTGGTGCTTCAGGTTAAGAACAGTTTCAGGTTAAGAATGGACCTCCAGAACGAATTAAGTTCTTAACTGGAGGTACCACTGTAGTTACAAGTTATGTATGGTTCAAGCTATTTAGGGATTTGCTAAGCACATCAATTTGTACTAGGAATGCTACTAGAATACTGTATAATCCCTGGAGCATGGGTATATTCTCAGAAGTCCAGCCCCTTCAAATGGTGAAACACTAAGCTTAGCTTCCAAACAATAAAAAAGACAGCTTAGTCCTCAAAAACTGATATAAATCACATTCAGTAGCCAAAGATTGAACAATTCTCCTTCCTCAATGGATGCCACCACAAAAATAGCCTTGATCTCACTTAGCAGGAGTAGCTCAAGTGCCAACCAGATATGAATTCCACTCTTCAGCCACAGAAATGATACGGCTGATGGTTCTAGGCTAAATTCAAAGCACATTCCAGTACATTTCTTTAGTGCTTTAACATTCTACAAGACATGCTACTACCATGGGAAACATGTTCTGCTTCCATGCCATTAAATAACACCACATTAAATTAACAAGATTTATAAAATATATTAACTCCACTGAACCTGAACCTGAACTCCACTGAACCCCAGCTACTCAGGATTTGACCATCACTGTACACAGATGGATCCTCCAAAACCACCTCTGCAGAGGCAAGAAAATATCATACAAGAACATGTTTCATCTAGCGGACCATGACATGACAGATTGGCCTTGGGTTCAAATTCTGCCGGAGACATAATTTTAAAATTAGTCCTCAGTACCTGCATCCCATTTGTAAAATACACTGCCCTGCAACAACTCCTGCAGGAATTCTAAAAGTTACAATTCAGAGGTCAGCAAACTTTTTCAGCAGGGGGCCGGTCCACTGTCCCTCAGACCGTGTGGAGGGCTGGACTATATTTTTTTTGGGGGGGGGGAATGAACGAATTCCTATGCCCCACAAATAACCCAGAGATGCATTTTAAATAAAAGGACACATTCTACTCATGTAAAAACATGCTGATTCCCGGACCATCCACGGGCCAGATTTAGAAGGCGATCGGGCCGGCTCTGGCTCCTGGGCCTTAGTTTGCCTACTCATGGGCTACATCAATCAAGTTACAGCACTAGTATTACCCAACTGTGTGCATTTTAATTTATTGATTATTTTTAAAACATCTGTAAGCTTGTTTTCATCCAAGGAGCTCACAGTTCTCCTCCAAATCCACAACTTTGTGAAATAAGTTTGACTGATAAACTGCAACCTAAAGTTGCATAGTGAGCTTCATGGCTGAACTGTCATTTGAACACAGGCTTCCCAGGGCAGAGTCCAATACCTTCTTCACTACAAAGTGCTGACTTCCCAGAGCAGGTGAGAGAGGATGCTTTCTTCAGCTGTAGGTACAATGGTGAATTTAAAACAGTGGGTTAATCATCTTCAAGAACAATACAGGAATTGGCATCTATGAAAGTCAGGTTTAGAACTTCAATATTGTTGAAGAACTACAAAGTTCTCTGTATGCAAGTGAGGATATTGGTTCCCTCAAATTTAAGCCACTTCATGTGGGAAAATACTTAGGAAATAGAGCACAGCAGACCACCATAATGAACTAATTAATGTAGCTAATTAATTTAAGAGAAATTTGACAGGAAAAATAACAAAAGTGAAATACACCCATGTACTGTATTGTGTTTATGGGTTATTACAAATCTATTAATGCACTACAAATTGAAACATACTGCTTATTGCCATTGTAAAACCAGCAAATCATGCAAGAAGCATCTTTGTTGATGCCTGTATTTGCATTTAAAATACATGCTAAGGGTGGGGGGATCATTATACAGCATTTTTCAAAAGGCTCTTGATGCATGGTGACAGTCTCTATACACAGCTATACTGTACTTTCTAATTTCTGCTTTAGCAGGAAACATTAGTTTTCATTTCACAAAATAGCTCTGGTGAGTTCCAGCACTATCTAGCCTTACAGAATTTGAGTCACTGATACATTAAACTTCCAACTTCAAATCTATACTTACTGTGTAAAATGTCATAAGCCAGCCAGCAACAGAGGCAATATAGACACTAGGTGGACCATTGTTCAAGCTGAAATACATTAATTCTATACTGGAATTCCTCATCAGAGATTTCTCTCACTGAAAAATCAACTAAATGACTAAACCCAATCCACACACTGGTTACACAGGAATATTATGTTCTAGACAGTGATGCAAGTGAGTTACATGTCTTTTTTAGAATTCTTAAACTGAGGAGTGGATGTGGGCAAAACATTCTTGTAGTCTTTCATAATGCTCCGAGGCCTGATTCCTGCCCATTCCTCATCACTGTACATGAACTTGCATCTGAGTCTTTCAGCATAATTGCTTTGCAGAGCAAGCTGTTGGTATCAGTTTTTCAAGCAAACTGTTTTGCATAGAAGCACTCCATGAATTTCTCCCTTTCAGTGGCCTAGCAAGGAAGGACTCAATGTTAGGTGTTTGGGACAAAAAGGCCACAGAAAAAGGCTAAGATGGGAGGTTGAAAGCCAGGCTGGTGAACTGGGATTTATATCAGTCCCAGGGGGCACCTAACAAAAATGGTAGGAATGGATCGCGCACCCAAAAATTTCCAGCAGGCCCATAACTCGGGAGGAAGAATCAGCTACTGCCACTATGTGCTATTTATGTGATAGCGGAAGGTGCAAGCCCTTACTTTTGAGAAAGGTGAGCACAGGACAGTGGGCTTTCCTCAAAGGATCAGTGCAAACGGAAATGGGGCCAGCCATCCTCCCTTCAACAGAAAGTCTGCAGGGAGGAAGCAGAATAACCTGCCCAGTTCAGATAGCCTCGTGGGAAGGTGAGACGGAGGGACACGTCAGAGGTATGTGAATACTTGCTACACCTGCTCACCTGGCCAGGGTGGCCTAAGCGAGCGGTTCCACCATGGGCTCCGCAGCCGCCCTTTGCTGCTGCCGCCGCCCCCTCTCGCAAAGCGGCCCGTCCCCTCAGCAACCCGCCTTCCCTCATCCGTCCGCCCGCACCGGGTCTCGCGCATGACGTCAGACCGGTGGGCGGGGCATTCGGGACGCTGAGAAGACGGGAGATTTTTTCGGCGAGCCCAGGCCCTTCCTTTTGTGACGTCACAGCGCAACAAGAACCTGGCCCCGGCTGGGCTGAGCTGAGTGGCCGGAAACCCCGGGGCTCGTGCTGACATCCCGCTTAACCTGTTGCTGCCGCCGGAGAGAGGACGGATGCAACCAGGAGCAGCACGCGCCGCGGTGGGCGGCACGGAGGGCCGGAGGAGCAGCAGCAGCAGCAGCCATGCCTGCTGTCTGCGAACGCGATTCACTGCCATGGCCAAAAGAGCCTACCGGATCTCGCTTTCCCCACCACCATGCCCTCTTCTCTATCTCTCCCTCCCCCCACCCCGCTCTCGTAACATGACAAGCCTGAAACTTGCGTGAACACACGAAACGCTGTCTCGCTTTTCCAGTATAGCGTGTCTTTCCAAACAGGTCCTGGAGAGAGAGGAGTGGCACCACTTTTTCTTTTTCCCCAAGCAAGCTGCATGAACGCGATAGAGTTGCATTGTTAAGTCGTGCAGACGTAAGAGTATCTAAAAACAGATTCTGGCTTGAAAAAAGGAAAACACGCCGCGAATTCCCCACCCCTTTTCTTGCTTTGTTTCGCTGCACGCGAAACGTGCGCAAGGCACAAGTCGCGTGTTCATCAGGGGGCTTCCTACATAAACAATCCCCTTTGGACAAAAATACTTTTGAGTAGCCTGCTTCAGATTCTCAGTTCCTCTGCAATGCGGATGTATTTCTAATTCGCAAGTTCGTTGGCGAATTTTCTTAAAAGTTACCCATTGTTATCTGGAGTCACATTTCTCAACAAAAAAAAAATACATTTCCAGACGTCAAAAATAGGAGGAAAAACTCTGTCGAAGTCTACTGTGACTTTATGAAATATTTATTAAAATAATGGGGAAGTCAGAAGAACACCACCACCATCACGACACAGGCACCCCCATAACAAATGCCCTGCTTACAAACACACTATACTGTATGCAACTTTTTGTCATTTTGAGCCACTTATATTCAAGAAATGTATTCTAACCAGGGTAAAAGCCGCATTTGTTTTTGTTTTTAAACCACCATTAGGACTGCCTGCACATCTGACTAATCAACTCTGTTGCTGCCTGCAAACTTAAAATAACTCCCCCTTCCCAACCAAAACGTGGCTAGAGCCAAGAAAAAAAGGCACGGCCCCAGCAATTTCTACACATTTCTACAATTGGAAAAGGTTATCCCGTGGCTGACTACACGATTCAAAGGCACACACCATTAGCTATATCGTTGGCTCTTCAAATTTCAAAGCATCTTTCTGAACGGTAAACCAATTTCTTCGTGAGCACTGACAAAATTAACAAAACTCCAAGCCATTTCCCCGAATATTAGAGTCAGGCCTTGCAAATACATTCCTTGTAACATGATCCCCAACTGGCTTGGTTCTATTGCAAGCCAGATAAGCCAACGATCACATACACGAGATTTGATGGGGGAGTAGAAGAAGCAAGCACGCCATAACCAGATATTAGATTTCAAGTGAACAGTTTCGCCAAACAACCACAGTGCCTTCTCAAACCCCTAAATATATGTTATAATAATGTGATCATTTGCATGCAAAGTGAAATATTAGTAAATCCGCTTGAGAAAGCAGTTTAGTTGCATTATCGCAGCAACCCCCCAAGCACCGTGTCTTTCATCTTCTAAAACTAGATTATGATTGTGTCATTTGAGGTCAATACATTTATTCACTTGAGGTATCGCTACACGAATCTCTTTTTTAAACCCGCTTTACAGTTAAAAGAGGCTTTTGAGAATCACCCCCCCCCATTCCCAGCGGACGAAAAGCCAACATTTCTAGATATTCTTTAAAGCCACCGCTAGCTGTAAACTTGACATTCACGAACATTTCCAAAAAATCAAAGAGATAAATGATCCGGTATAACCACTTACGTATTTCTTTTGAATTATATTCCTCTTGGGTCTTTCTTTGCTCATTCTGATATCCAGATTCTGATTGCAAATGGGGGAAATTGCTTCATGAATTAAAAGCCGCATCCAATTTGGAGGAAAAAAATCCTTCTTTTTTGTTTCTTGTTTGTAGTGGTTTCTTATAATCCGATTTTCTTCGCACACAATGCAATCCTCCTTGCAATAAATCCAATATGTTAGGTGGTGGGGTCAAAAAAGAAGAAAAAATACAAATGTAGAACAAACCACCAAAAAAAGAAAAATCACTTTAGAGATTCATAATAGAAATTTTACACCCTACAGACACACAAAACCGCCCTTGATGTCCCCTTTTTCTTTTTCCCAGGCCACCAAAGCGATTCGTAGGCCCGTAGTGTCCGAGGCGTAGTTTACATCTTGAAGAGCGGAGAAAAGATTTGAAAGGGGAAGGTATTTTTTTTAATGTTGGAAGTCACGTTTCTACTGCTGCAGCACAGACAACTCCAGCAGCACTGAAGGCTGCACTCACACACACACACGCACGCGCACACACCCCGTAGGAGTCTCTGCTTCTTCAGTTTCCCCCTCCTCCCCACCAATGAGAGCAGC
This sequence comes from Lacerta agilis, assembly GCF_009819535.1. Lineage (NCBI taxonomy): Eukaryota > Metazoa > Chordata > Lepidosauria > Squamata > Lacertidae > Lacerta > Lacerta agilis. The sequence goes on from NC_046318.1 coordinate 27,552,213, forward strand.
TAGCTCTGCAGCAGCAACTTTAAATGGCCCAATTTTTAAAAAATATTATATTATGTATAGAGATAGATAGGCAGGCAGGCAAGCAGACCGGAGTGAGGGGGGGCGGGAGGGGAGGAGGGAGAGGGGGCGGGAGAGAGAGAGAGAGCGAGCGAGAGAGAGAGAGAGAGAAGGGTTAGGGCTTCGCCTCAATTCTTAACGTGGTCCCAGCCGCAAAGAGATCACTCCGGGTGCATCCCCGCAGCTGCAAGCCCAGCCGTGCCGTGCCCCTCGGCAGCCGTGCCCCGGTCGTCCTTCCGCCCTCACCCGCCCGGGGGCCGCTCTCCAGCCGGAGGCGCCAAGCGCAGCTGATGCCGCTGGGGCGAGGAATCCTGGTGCAGAATTTGAGGACAATCCCTGCGCCCGCGACACGCTCCGCCGCCAGCTCTTCTCCTTTCTGTGTCTGCAAAGCTCTTTAATTGTCCTCCCTCCCCCTTCGCCTGGTGAGCAAACGCGACCTCCTCGTCCGGCTACATCTCCCGCTCTCCGTACGCAAAGGGCCCGGGTCGCGGTCCGGGGGGGGGGGCTCTGCCTCGCGTGCCCGGGAGGGGAGGAAGCAAGGAGGAGGAGGAGAGGAAGAAGGAGAAAGAGGAGAAGCAGTAGTAGTAGTAGCAGTAGTAGCAGTAGCAGCAGCAGCAGCAGCAGCAGCAGCAGCAGCTCCGCGCACGGGTGCGTTCGAATCGCCCTTGGTCTCCGGAAAAGTTGTAGTCCCCTCACCACAAAATGGCTACAATAATTGCAGGGAGAAACTACAAGTCCCAGGCTTGGCGGCGCGCGCAGCTGCGGCAGGGATGGCCTGATTGGGCGCCGGGAGAGGGATTGTCCTCGAGGCACCTTTCTTTCACCTCCCGCCCCGCCCCTTTCGGTGCCAAGCCTGGGCGCAAGCGGAGGCGGCTCTTGCGCGCGTGCGGCGCCGTGACGAGTCCGGCTGCGCTTGCAGCAAGGTCGTAGCTTCGGCGAGGAGGCGTCATGCAAGGGGGAGAAGGGGCTGCGTGGTTAATATACATAATGCATATGCATATCTATGTATATGTGTGTGTGTGTCGTTTTATATTTCGTATTGCGTCCATGCGGTTTAAGTAAAGGGGATGCTGGAGACAGAAGGGGCGAGGGAGTTGTGGGCTGTTCGATTGGATGGCTATGGAAAAAAGAGGAGGCCAGGCGGGCGCGGATGAGGAGATCAAGGGCAGGAAATGCAATCTAAGAATCATCGATACCATATGGAGGAACTGAGGAAAAAGTGAAAAAGTTCATAATGGGAATGGGGTGCAGGACCGTGGTAAGAAGTTGCCATGGGGAACTGACACGTATCCATATGTGCAGCCTGAGTGAGCCCCCACCACCTCATCTCTCCAGTTGCAACTAAGCATGCATAGAATCGCACCGTCGTGGCCCATGTAGAGAATGGGTCTTATTTGACTGGAGGAGGAGGAGAGAGAAAATAGTCTTGAGAAGGGTGCGCTTTTCCTAGAAGGGGAAAACCCAAAAGGGCCACATTCTAGAGGCAGGCTTTTTCTTGGGAAAATAGGGGTTACATTGCCTTTTAAAAAGCAGCAATAAAAAGAGCATTTATCTAAATTACAAGCTGGACAGAAAATACCTCTTGCTGGTTGCTAAGTAGTTGTTGGGAGACTACAGCTTGGGTTTCCAGCCGGTGTTACCTCAGGACAATAAGCCTGGTTTATAGAAAACTTGCTCAACATGTCTCCAACGTATTCTAAGGTCATACCCCTCCGCCTTTCTCTAATGCTGTAGGAAACCATGCTGTATCAGATTGTGTGTGTGTGTTTAGCTTGTATATAGCATCAGGCAGGCCAGTGGAAAGGGCATAATTTAATGAATGTATTTATGTATAAGTTTCCAGGGCTTTTTGCTACCAGTTTTAACATGCTCCAGAGTAGCAATCTCAGATAAAAAATTAAATAAAATTGGTATTGATAGCAAAAACCTTTAATAAATATGGCACAGGTCAGTAAAGGATCATTTTAGTCTCTTCCTGCTATAAACTGTAAGTTTGGCACTTACTTGGCCTCTTGCTTTCTTTATCATGGTCTAATTCATCTTGCGGGTCCATTTATAGGGCTTGTTCCAAGCAAATCCAATGCAGTTGAAAACCCACTGGTTTCATTAGATTTCAACAGCACAATCCTATGCATGTCTACTCAGAACTTCCTTAGGGAAGGAATATCACAGCTTCAGTGCCACCACAAAGAAGGCCCTGTCTCACATTACCACCAACCACACTTTAAACAGTGGGTACACACTAAGCCAGGTCTCCAATTAGTATGTGTTCTTTAAGGTATCCTGGGTCTCTATACCATTTAGAACTTAAAGCATGGGTAGGCAAACGAAGGCCTGGGGGCTGGATCCTGCCCAATTGCCTTCTCAATCCAGCCTGCAGACGGTCCGGGAATCAGTGTGTTTTTACATGAGTAGAACATGTCCTTTTATTTAAAATGCATCTTTGGGTTATTTGTGGGGCATAGGAATGTGTTCATTTTTTCCCCCTTCAAAATATAGTCCGGCCCCCTACAAGGTCTGAGGTACAGTGGACCGGCCCCCTGCTGAAAAAGTTTGCTGACCCCTGGCTTAAAGGGTCTAAACTAGTACTTTGTTTGCTCAGGCTCCAAGTGGTAGTTCATAAAGTTATTGCAAAAGTGGTGTTATATTAGGATTGCCATATTTCAAAAAGTGAAAACCTGGACACAAAAGTTGTTGTTGTTTAAAAAAAAAAATCTCGAGGGTGGGCTGAAGTTCTTGAGCAATTTTTAATGAAATCTGCCAAAATCTATAAGTCCAGATTTTTTTTGGCAACTGAATCCCCGTTTCTGACAACCAAATCCCAGCTATATTTGGGGAATTCTGGACATATGGCAACCTTTGTTATATGCTTCATTTGTCCTGCAGCAGTCAATACCCCAGCAGCTACATTTTTTACCTGTTGCGGTTTCCAGGCTATTCAGAAGCAGCCCCAAAGAGAGAGAGCGTTCCAATACTCCAGTCTAGAAATGATTAAGGTATTAATTGCTACAAAAAACTGTTAAGGAGTTTTCTAAGCTGTAAGTTATATGAGGGACTACCTTTGAAGACTGCTCTCAAACTGCAATTAGCTTCAGGGGCTAGCCATTGAGAAGTGATGCTTAAAGAGCTGCATTAACTCACAGGCCAATTTCAAACAATTCCACGCACTGTCCACAACCTTGGAAAGGGATACCTACTTCCACATTAAATACCTTCAGAAGTCCCCCTCCAAGTATCACATCATCAGACAGCACCTGGGCCTTCTTGTTTGGGACACCGCAGTTTCCCCTGGAGAATGTAGGCCTGGCACCTCCTTCATTTGTCTTCTTAAAAGGCTTCTTAATTTTATTTCCCCCAAGGCTTCTAATTTTACGAGATTTTTATTCTACCATTTTAACATTTGATTGCTTTTGGATTAAGCTGGCGACATTGTCAAATGCATCTTACTGTTGTCTTTAATAAAAAGATGTGATTTAATTGAAATCTATTTGAGCTAGGTCAGTGGAATAGTAAAGTGCTTTTAACATGTAAAAAGGTTAAATTTGTCCACAATGCATGGAAAAAAATGGGTGTATGTATACCCTCTTGATCCCAGCTTTATACTTTAGAAGAGGCAGGCACTAGCACTCTGTTTCGGGAATGATCTGATCAGTATTCTACACTCCTCTCTTCCTAATAAGCAGACTTGGAAAAACACGTTTCTCTTGTGATCAGTCATCCATATTAAGACTTTAATAAAACAAACAATTTAAGTAAAAAGCCTGATACATTCATGCAGCACTCTCCATAAGCCAATTAGAGAGACTAATTGTGGTAGGCCTCAAAAGTGAGTTAGCAAGTTTATTCTAATGAACAAAGTATAGAGGAGGAATAGAACATGTACTTGCTGCTGGGAAGGCGATCCATTCATGTGGTCTTGAAAGGATGCAAATGGTCTTGTCTGAAAGATAACTTATTTGTTCCTCTATTGGAGAGCAAAAGGCATTGCGCAAGTTGGCTGGCATCCCATTTGAAAGGTGCTGAGTCAATTGACTTCCTGGTATGTTGTGTCTGCTGCGGAAAACAGTGCCCCTGAAAATACCTGTTTTCTTGTGTATCCTTCCCATCTTTTAGCCAGATAACATAGTTAGTAAATTCATGTGGTAGAGTCCTTCCTAGTTTATACAGTGACAGATGGGGAAGTATGGTGTGTGTGTGTGTTTTCGTTAACTCCAACTAAAAATCAACAGTAACTTCATTGCATGTGGAAAACTAAAAAAACCTTCTAGCTTTTCCTTCATTATTTTTGTTATTTATGTGAAAGAAGCTTCTATCAAAATATTCATAAATCCTATACTGCATCTGCAGCCTAGTTGAGGAATGCCTTTACTAGATGATTTTGCTTGTTGTGTAAATTATCCTCCCTACCTCCATACTATTTGTGCTACCTCTTCCACATTTATTCTTAGCTTATTTTAATTTTGCACTAGTGAAATACCCATCATTAGGGTCGGCAGGTTATGGGTGTGCAGAAGAATGGCATGTATATTGCAGGGAGGGGGCTGCCCATAGAGTTTCCTGTTCATAGGGGTTGGCACCCATAACCTGCCAGGGCTGGTGTGCAGGTTTTGCCTACACCATAAAATGACAAAGAGCCTATCTCGCCAGCAAGGCCACTATTTTCAATTTGCACAGGACACCTGAAATGGCTGGAAGCAACATGTGAGAATTCTGGGTTCACATGCCTCATGCCTTGCAGTTTAAGGAGTCCCACGGAGAGTGCCCTGAGGAACCAAGCAGATGGAGGAATGATGGGAGGAGGAGTGATGGAGACCTTCTGAAAGTTGTCAGACCTCTGGCAAGAATGATCTTTACCTTTTCCTAGCAGTCCACTGGGTGAGGAGAGAAAGGGAGAAGTTGGGGGAAAGAGATAGACCAGACCACTTTTGTATTTGACCCCTCAATGGCCCTGCCCACATGCTCCCCCTGACACATTACTGGCAAGGGACTGCAGCACCTTATCAGAAAAAAATGTTCCCCCTCATTGGTGAAGACAGGATCACAGGTGCGGATCACAGGTATGACTCAGTGTAAGGCAGCTTGATACTGTGCCTACTGAATCCAGCACTTTCTAGGTGTCAGCAAAAATGTGCACAGATTGTTCTGTTTCTCATAACAAATTAAATTGTGAAGCAGGGCAAGCATAAGTGATTCATGCGACAAATGTGTAGATAAAAAGCAACATTTAAATTATACCAGGCTTTATCATTACTGATTTAACACAGGGTGGGGGGTGGGTTGTGGTATACTATAAGTTCTTTTAAGGTTGCAACCCTAAATCCACTTACCCGGGAGTACGGTAAGTCCCATTCACTTCAACAGGACTTACTTCTGAGTAGACATGGTTGGGATTGCTCTGCTAAGCTTTCAAGTGTATTTTATTTTCAATCATTTCTTTCCTTGCCTCACAAAGTCATGCATGCATCCCCAAGTATAAATCTTCGGTTGTAGCTAATATTCTGCAACTTGCAGGTGCAGCTACTTCCCTTCCAGAACAAAGACTGGATTGCAAGGGAGAAACAACCCTAAGCGTGAGGTGTTTTGGAAGTAGACCCTACTAGTTTCAGCCTAAAACCATATGACGGCAAACTGTTCATTCATTTATTAATATTGTATTTTTACTTCTCAAGAGGCAGGAAGCATTGCTGGGATTTTCTGCCTCGGGTAACCGGAGAGCATGAGTGGTCTTTGGTACTATGTAGCCAGTAACTGATTGCATGATAAGCAGTGTTTACCTAACCTCCAAACACTTTAGTCATGGCTGCTCACAGGGTGGAGAGAGGCAAGGTGGTGAGGTCAGTGCGGTACAAATGGAGTCAATCTGGCACTCTTGCTAGTAAGTTAGCATTGTGCCAACCCTCCCTCTGCCTTCCCTGCTCCCTCTTGGTAAGCAGCAGAGACTCAGCTGTTGGGAGGTCAGCATCTGCTGCTCCACCTTCTGCAGTAAAATATCCTATGCTGACCCCGTTTTACTCAGAAGTAAATCCCACTGAACACAGTGAGACGTACTCCCTGGTAATCCCGTGTAGGAGTTCAGCCTAAATGTTTTACATAGGATTTACTTTAGAGTAAGCTCTATTAACCCATGTGGGTGGCGCTGTGGGTTAAACCACAGAGCCTAGGGCTTGCTGATCAGAAGGTCAGCGGTTCGAATTCCCCGCGATGGGGTGAGCTCCCGTTGCTTGGTCCCAGCTCCTGCCCACCTAGCAGTTCGAAAGCACGTCAAAAAGTGCAAGTAGATAAATAGGTACTGCTCCGGCAGGAAGGTAAACGGCGTTTCTGTGCGCTGCTCTGGTTCACCAGAAGCGGCTGGCCACATGACCCAGAAGCTGTACGCCGGCTCCCTCGGCAAGTAACACGACATGAGCGCCGCAACCCCAGAGTCGGACACAACTGGACCTAATGGCCAGGTGTCCCTTTACCCTTTATCTTTAAGCTCTATTTAAACAACTAGAGCAAACAGGCACCTGATACGGTGCTTTGACCACCATGTCAGTGCAGTGTCAATATTATGAACAGACTTCTAGGATTGTGACCTTCAGTGCAGCTATGCATATAACTCTCTGAATAAATAGTATCTGCTCAGTCAGTGTGCCACTCTATTTTCATTGGCTGTTGCCAACACCTTTGGTATTCTTGTTTAACCAAAAGGTAGGCCAAAGGTGTATGGCAAGTATCTTTTTATTCTAGCTGTTGCAGTTCCAAGGCCATCGCTCCAGCTGACAAGACCAAATTTAGAAAAGAATTATTTTCTTAACCTCATCTCTTTCTCTAGAAAAAGGGACAAAAGAGCAAGATTTCATTGTCCTGTTATTTGTCTTTTTTTGTCACAGCTTCCTAGACCTCAAAGGTTGAATTTTACAGCTGACTGGGTTGTTATAAACTCTAAAGTCATGTAAAGAAATGGAATGTGCACCAACTGTAAGCTATTAACATGCTTATCTGTTGACAAATAATTATGTTTTACTTTTGTCTCACCTGCTAATCTTTACTCTCACTTAGGTTTAAAGGTGAAAGATCACAAGCTCAAAAGATTGAGTTTCAGTTTAAAGATTGATAAAATCTTTCTCTTGTGCTATTGACCCAATTGCGCAATTCCACTAAAACCTATCCACCAGATGTTTTTTAAAGATGCATGGCCAAGAAATGTAAACGAGCAACACCACAGCCTTGGGATACATAGATGTCATCTCAACCAAGATACAGTACATTTCTGCAGTGCTGTAGATTATGTGAACTACATGAGTGGACCTCTGAAGTATCTTAAGCAGAATCTGCTGACTGGTAAATGGAACATCATTATCCTGAGTGCATTATTTGACCCATAGATTTCAGTGCTCAGCATGGCAATCTTTCTCAGTTCACATTTGTGAGTATAGGATTCCCAAATGTAAGGATAGCCATAAAGCACATCATATATGTAATTTCAGCAAACACAACTGATTGCTCTAAAAAGCCCTAAAGTTTTTTCTTTGGTTGTGTAGGGAGTGCTCCGTGCCTCTGCCCGCCTGCCCGTCCCTCGCTCACTTGAATGTCAGTTTTGTTCCTGGGGAAAGTTCTGAGAGTTCCTCTGATTGCCATTGCCTTCTCCCTTGCTGCTCTACAAGCAGGCAACAACATTATTTTGGGGGAGTGGGGGAGAAACTAGATAAAAAGAAACTACAGTACCTGCATCAATTTCCAAGACCAACACGGAGAGTGCCAAGAGGTCCGCAGCAGTGCTGCGCACTAGGAGCCACCAACCCACTGACCCCCAGCTCAACTTAATGGTTACTGGAGGCAGGCAGGGTATGTGTGCATATGCAAGGGTGCATGCCCCCCCCCCGGGAAGGTGGGTGGGCTGGATGGGATCTACCAAGAGAGCCACTTCCCAACCTCTCTCAACAGCACCCTCCCCACTTTATGCAATTTCACATATGTGTACAGAGTCTGGGAACGTAACCCCTGCTTAAGTGGGGGGGGGGGAACGCCTGTATTACAACATTCAGACTGATAACATTTGGCCTCTATGCTTTTGCTATAGTGCAAACCAAACGTAGCATTGTATTGTCGCTTGCATTTATTAAAAAACTGCTTTTTAAAATGCTTTTTCTTTTTAAACGTTATTATGTATTAAAATTTCACTTCACAAACCAACACTGGTTCTTTATGCTCATTTGTGTGGAATGTTAAGCTATCGGAACAATACTAACCAATCTGAAGTTTCTGACTTTTCCTCCTCCCTTCCCCTTTTTGCGACAAGTAAGATGAATCATTCTCGAGTAGGAGGCTTGACAAATGATGAAATCACCAACTGACACTTCAGTGACTTTTAATGTTGCTTTGCGTAACACATCGTGGATAAGGATGTTGTGGGATTTTCACTGTTCCACAAGGCAAGGATGATAGGAGGTTGCAAGTCTGTGGGTAGTGTTTTGCTTTCCCCACCAAACTGATGAAATACTTTATCATTGCAGAGGATGTGAGAAGTTAGATTGGGGGTGAAGATGACTAGCCCATGGCCATTTTAAAATGAATCACGATTAATAACACCTCATAAGCACACACGTTCAAAACTTGCTGAGAAATAACTTTTTTTGCTTTTACATTTGGGAATCTTGAGGAAAGGGAGAGCTGTAGCTACTTCAGAAGCCAGGTTTTCATTATGGATCTTATAAATTAAAATTATAAGCTTTGTAAGTCACACATGGCATATCATTTCATATTCTGTTGTAAAGCAAACACATGGAAGTGACCCTAATGGTGACTATAGACAGTGGCACTGCCAAGAATTATTTAGGGGTCATGGGAGGGGAAATGTTCCCCAATGATGAACGGCTTGTTGTCAAGGCCCAGAGGCATGTGGTGGGGTGCAGTCAGGTTCTGCAAACAAGGATCAAGGGGTCAGAAGCAGATACAGTGGCTTAAGATGGTCTGGGGGTCAGATTCTGGAGCAGGTGAGATGAGTATATACAGTAGCCCAGCCTCTGGTCATCTGGACAGACAAAGCATAGAACCACCACTGACCATAAGAGCAGTGCTGGTGGTGCAGCACAGCTGAGATTGGGATAACCTTTCAGATGTTGTTAACTGCAACTCCCATCATTCATGACTTGGGCATGCTAGCTGGGGCTGATGGGAGCTGAAATCCAACAACATGGAGGGCACCATGTTGGCTTATGCTGAGCTAAAAGGTCATTGCTAGAACAGTGCCCTGGTGACACATTGAGGGTTTGTTTTTATGACAAAAAGAAACAGTATTACACGAAGAAAAAGAGACAGGAGAAACAGAAACAGTAAGGAACCATAGGGACAATGTATTGCACAAATCAGATACTGTATCCATCATACACATGGAGTAATTTTTTACCAAGAATATGACATTGTTGATGCCCAAACTTAGCATTCCAGTGTTTTCCATGTTTATTATGAAATTTATACCTCAACTTTACAGGCATATCCTAACTTAAGGTGGCTCACAATAAGTTAACAATAAATATAAGAAATACAATTTCGAATGCAACCAAAACAATAAAAATAGAAGCTACTGACTTTTTAAGTAGCTGTTTCCTTTCACTTGTGACCATGGCATTCCTGAATCAGCCCTTTAATCATTATTGCAGCCAGGCCAATTCCTCCTTAGTTTCTAAATTTTATTTGTTGTTATTGTAGTTCCACACATGCAATCATTATTTTAAAAAACAAAACAAAAACAAATACCTGTAGTTGCTTTGGCTGTAAAGAGGAAATGAGTGATTAAAGCTGTACACAGACCCCAGCAAGGAACAGGAATTGACTAATTACAAGTCTGATTTAAGTAAGAGAAGGAAGCAACTAATTAAAGGACTGGTAGCCAGGGTAAGTAGGACTTTTGCTGAATGAGACTTTCTTCCATGCAAATTAATATTAGGGTGGGATCTTGCCTGTGTAGGGATGGGGAAGACTAGCGCCAGTAATTGGCAAGTAGTATGAAACCTTGGGATTTCTCAAGCCTGGAATAGATACTGGAAGATTTGCATTCTGATTTGGCTTTATTAATAGACCAGTACCTTTTACTTGCTGTGCTCTAGGAGGTAAGCCAATATTAGCCTGAACTAGCAAACATACCTACCTTCAATGAATGCATTTGAATACTACAATGCCACCCACTGTAGACTCGATCTGGGGGTTATATTTCCAGTGTACTATAACACAGTACCCTTTTTTTGCACTATAGTACATTTTTCATCTCGGGAATACAACCTTATTTCAGTAAGGTTAAGACAAAGATGGGACACCAGATATTTAACAAAAGTTGTCAGAGTGCCTTTAGCTCCTTTCTTTGTCCTTTTCCTCCAGTGAATCTTTCTTCCAGAAACAGCATTCAAAACACACCATTATGCCATTTCAACTTCCATCAGGCATCTGAACCCCTAGCAACCAGTGCTATTTTTCTAGAAAAAGGTGCTGGAAGTCACCACAAACTTGAGCATGGTTGGTGTGAATACCGTGTTCCTTGTTTCCATTGATACCAGTGGGCTCCCAGTGGATATTGATGAAATGGCCCCTCTGCCACAACAAGGAGCAAAGGGGAAGCATAATCTCCCGATAAGCAGCTTCTGTGTAGCACAACTCTTGGAGCATAATAATTGAAAATGTAATTTACTTATGCTGATTGGCACCGTTTCATGCAGCAATTTAATTTGTCATAGGGAAGATGTTTAACAGTTATAATGAAACAATTATAGTTCAAAAGGAAAGCTGTCAGTCTTTGTGGCCTCCCCTCTCCTCCCCCATGATGCCAGACAGGCCCAGAAGATGCTCTTCTTTCACAGGGCCACAGAAGGGTCATGACACTTTGGGCATCTGGCCAGCCAGGGCTGATCTCATAAGCTGCCACTGCCCTGGTTGTTATTAGGGCTGTGTGCATGATTCCTAATTCAATTCTGCTGTGTCCTCATTTTACCTAACTGAAAGCTAAGCTGGGATCCATCTGGTAGTGGACTGCACTGATAGACATTGGCTATGGTGTGCTCAGTTAGCCTCTCATTTGTTAATATTGAGGCTTCTCTTGAGCTGAGATAAAGGTATTTGCTTCATTAAATAAATAATGAGAAAAGTCATCTTGAGGCTAGCCAAACTGATATAATAAAGGTCTCTTCAAGCACCCCAGGGAGGAATCTGCACCTGGTGAGAAGAAAAAGATGCAGGTATATTTCTTCTCCCACTTGCCAGGGCAAGATTCAGCTATGAATCTTCATGGGTAGTTTGGGGCATTGACATCACTGTATCTCAACCTATTTTACTGGATTTCTGTGAAAAGTAAGAAGAATTATGAAGGGCTTTTTCTACACTGAAAAGGGATGGAGAAATGATAACAGTGGGATTGGCTCTTATCTGATCGTAAGCCTCTTCTGTGTTTTTGTACCCAGAGGCTTATGCAGTTTGTTTTATTGGGGCCTCTGTACTGATGTAATTTGGTTTCCACCCAACTCCTAAATTCTCTTCCAACTGTAAAATTATTTTTATGTGTCTGCTAACCCCCTAACTTGGGGGTGACTAGGGCTGAATTTCTGTGTTCGTCAGTGTTGTATTTTGAAACACAGCAGGTTAGCAGGAACAGTAGTTGAGGTGTGCAGATTAGGTGCTTGAAACCTTTTTTTGTACCAAACACAGACTCAGTTTTCAGAAAGTCAGTGCCCTGTTACGGATTGCTTACTACAATTGTCCTATGATGCTGCAGATAAGATGTGAGACTATATATGCAAGGATTCTGCTTCCACTCTTGCGAGAGCCCTACAAAATCTCGCCAGAAGCTGCTGCTGCAGCCCCTTTTCTTTTCCAGTGGTGGCATGGCAGCGCCCATGGTGCAACCAGAGAAGTAGGGAGAAGCAGCAGTGGCTTCGCTTCTCCAGCGGGGGCAGGCAGGATGCCCTCGGTGGCTGCCTCAGTCCACCACATGGATAGGCCACCCCTGCTAAAAGTAGTTTCTATTTGGAGGTAAATCTTGGTCAGTGACCTTGAATAATAAATAAGACAAACTTGTCCGTTGTGAGTTAATGTCCTTAAGATTTTATACCGGGAGATTCCAACCCACCCACCCACATTTTTGCTGTGTTGACCTTCTCCCCGACTCACTTACAATAAAATAAGACAATAGCTTATTAAAATGGATATGATTCTTGTAAATAAACCATTTGTGCCTAGGGGACTGTAAGGTGGGTGGGACGGGAAAAGAAATACATTCTTAAATCTTCTTGCACACCGTATATAGGGAGCTACAGATTGCAAATACGAAGTGGCTCATTGACTTGTTAACCTTATTGCTTCACTCTTTTATTTTTGATCACTCAGACTAGCTATTGAGAAAACATTGTTTTATTAGCTTAATGAGAGTGATTGCAAGCAAGACATTGCTTGGACACTGGCTAGATTTCAAAGGTATAAAGGTGGCAAACATTTAAAATAATCATTCTAGGACTGATAACATTTTACATGGTTTTGATGCTTCAAGTTTTTTGTTTTAACTTAGAAGGCACTGTACTTTTATCTCAGCCTTTGTTAACCTGGTGCTGTCATCAGCCTCAGATAGTTTAGCCACATAGGCTAGAGCAGATGGATTGACCATGGAAAACAGTTTCCTACTATCATGTATTTCTATTGATCTACAATGGCTAACTCAGAGTGCAATCCTATATTAAGGTTACCAGACGTCCCCGTTTCCCGGGGACAGTCCCCGGATGTACAAATCAGTCCCCATACAAAATCCATTGAAGTTGAAAAGTGTCCCTGGATTCATTGAAAAAAATCTGGTAACCTTATCCTATATGTTTACTGGAAGCTGAGCCCTACCGAGTTCAATGGGACTTATTCCTGGTAAGAGTATAGGATTGCAACAATAATGTTAGAGGACAGAAGTAATCAGAATCTGTTGTTGATTATTAAATTTGTATACCGCCCTTCATCCGAAGATCACAGGGTGGTTAACAACAACAACACAAAATGAGAACACAAAATGCAGAATAAGAATAAGAACAAAACCAAACCAAACCAATAACATCCCTCCTACAAACACATTTAAAAGGACCTATGTTAGCAATTAGTATGACAGATTTCAGTCTTATATGACAGTGCCCATAAAATTTGGTGGCTTCTTTGTTAAATGTCCTGGTTCAGTAAGCTCGCCTCACAAGGAAGTGAAAAGGCTTGACTGCTAGATAAAATCGGAAATACCGTAATCGAATCCCCAAATTTATCCTAAAATCTCCCATCTCAGCAAAGTGTATGCTGTTATTTCAGGATTGTGCATTACTCAATGTTAAGCCTTTTTTCATTGTGAAAAAGGCAGCTGCACTTCCTTTTATATTTACGTTTAAAAGGCTGGAACTGTATTTGGACCAACAGAATCTAGAGGGTATACAGTATAAATAGTGTGAGGGGACTTGTAGTAATAGTGCAAGTTTCCACATATCTAAATTAACATGCATAAAAGAGCAATGGATATCACACGATACCCCTGTCCTTTTTGGGAAAAGCAGCAATCCTACAGCGGTTACATGATAACTGCGGGAGTTAAATATAGAGAAATAGTATGTTCGGTTTTCAACGCGGTCTTAAAAAACCCACAACTATTTTTCCCCAGCACAAATGCACTGAATTCTAGCATTAATGAAGATTTCATAGAAAACTATGTCCTAATCTAACAGAGGGTTGGGCATACTTAAAGCCATTGATTTCATGGCTTTAAGCCTGAAACACCTAGCTGTGTGCTTGATTTAGGCCAAACATAGTAACATCTTTCCTTCTAAACCCACTTCCCAGTCACTAGACCCAAGGCTTAGCTGAAAGGGGGGGGGGGAATGTATGGTGCAGGGGGAGGGGGAGAAACTTGCAGAACCTTGGCCCTTAAAATGCCACATAAATTTATACTGTACCTTACATATGTTAGCATTTGTTTAACTTCATCAGTTCGAATGCAGAGGTTCTGCCAATTCATGACTACCAGTTGTTTTTAGGTGTATTTTTTATTGGTGAAAATAATTCAGTTTCTTAATAAATTAACTGACTTTCAAAGAGCCTTAATATCTAGGCATAGGATTTGGTCCATATAATGCGGTTTGTTACTGTACAATTTCTTGAATGCTGTTCCATACATTTGCTCTAAAGTATGGCTCATAACTGTATGCCCATACGGAACAAAACAAAAATGACCAAAAAATGCCAAGATTGTATTCTCTACAGAAAATTGTACAGAAATCTAATTTCTCCATTGACAAAAATAGCATTTCCCTAGGTATATTCTTGAACACCATTATGCTCTAAAAACCTCACCAACCTACTGCAATTTCCTTTTCTTTTTAAAAGACACAAAACTGTTTTACACAAAGTTTAAAGGCTGTAGTATCTAAATTATATCTAAATTAGTTTTGAATTGATTTACATGCAATGCATCAAAGGATGACAGTATTACCTTTAAATGCTGCTATTGATTTGCACTCAAAAGCCCCACCGACTTTGGAGGAAGTTGCCTGGGATCATCAATGAAAGTATCAGCGTAATAAATAATTCACGTAAAACTGTATTAAAAGGATATTAAGGGTTTGACTCAAGCCCAAGATAGAAAGATTCCATACATTCTCAGCTAGGTTTTATAGATCAAAATTGGCTATGTGCACAAAAATGTTATATTATAATGCCAAATGATACATGATGAATAATATATTGTGCAAATTAGCATACGTTCTCAATTAATTCCAGACTAATTTTGTGTGTGCATGCAACATTCATAATATTTTGGCAGGGATTGGAGTGACAACATATGACAAGAGTTTAGTGGGAAGGGCTAGAAAAGGCTCCTGGGGGCGTTACACAAATTTGTAGGAAGCCCCTGCCCTCATGTTTACAATCCAGAAGACATGGCAAATGAGGAAAAGGGGACTGGGAGGGAGGACAAGGTGAAAACAAAGGCAAGCTCAGGCACCAGATTGTGAAGTGGGATGGAAACAGATCAGGTAGCCAGATCAGCTGCTATGAAACAGTTGATGGAGGGCCAAAGGCAGCTGGTATCTCAGCAGAGACAATAGAATAGGTCTGCATCCGTTCCCTCCTTCTGCTCTGCAGCCTAATGGAATAGCTGCTGCTAGGCAATGGCTGGGGAACAGTTGTGTTTCTATAGGTGTTATTCGTAATAAAAAGGAATCTACTTAGGAACCTACCTGTCTCTGTCTGCTGGGTACAAACCTGGAAACACAACCATCTAGGGCCTTGAAGCTTTGAGCTGAGTACTTCATGCCTGGGACAGACAGGCAAAAATAAAATTTTGTAGACACTTTTTAGCACAGCTTATGTACAGCATTGATCACAAGCAGTGCCTTGTCTTAAAGCACACCTTACCTGCCGTGAGCCTATAGGAAGGCCTGCAAAAATGATATCTCTCAGAGCAGGAAGAACCGTGGGCTCAGAACCCTTGTATTGGCTTCCTGTGCAGATAGCAGCAGCACAAGGCCAAACTTGACAAGGCAGTTTATCTAAACATGGTTCTGGCGAGAGTGGGGGAAATGAACGTGCACATTGCCTGTGTGGTGTAGTGGTTAGAATGTTGGACTAAGACCTGGGAGACCCTGGGGTTCTAGTCCCCACTCAGCCCTGAAGCTCGCTGGGTGACCTTGGGCCAGTCAGAGTCTCTCAGCCTAACCCGTCTCTCAAGGTTGGGTTGTGAGTAAAATGGGGAGACGAAGCACCATATATACCTGTCACCTTGAGCTCCTTGAATTAAAGGTGGGATAGAAATGTAACAATAATAAATAAAAATACTTACCTCCATGTAACTTCCTCTATGTGCAAAACCCCGGAACATAACCCCAACATAAATTGCTTCCTTAGTTTCAATTTAGAGGGTGTGTTTGGGACACAGTATCTTCAGAAATGAACTCTTAAACTTGAAGTCATACATTTTCACTGTGCGCTTGAGACCTTTATGAGAGCAGAGGCATGGTGGTGTTGATAATAATGAATAATGATAATAGTTCCTGCAGAGGCTTCCTTCCCGCCGTGGGTCTGGAGCGGGTCATGGCATCGGGTAACGGGAACTTCGCGTCCGGGGGTCGCCTGGATCCCGGGGCTCTGATGGAGCAAGGGAAGGTGCAGATCGCCGTAGCCAACGCGCAAGAGCTGCTGCAGGGGATGACGGACAAATGTTTCCAGAAGTGCATTGGGAAACCCGGGAGCTCCCTTGATAACTCTGAGCAGAAATGCATCGCAATGTGTATGGACCGGTACATGGGTGCCTGGAACACTGTCTCGAGGGCCTACAACTCCCGGCTGCAGAGGGAGAGAGCCAACATGTGATTGGTGGCAGCAGGGTCACTGAGGGGCCCCATCATGGACTTGGCCGAGGGACCTATCCTGGCCCCCCAGCAAGGTGGTTTAATTAGGATGGGCAGGATTTTGGTCCAGGTGGCAGCAAATAAAATGACAAACCTGTGGGGAAAAAATAGTTCCTGCAGAGCATACAGGTTTTATAGATTGAATTGCAGTAACCTCTTTCTAACAGGGGCGAGAGATGGGGGTGCTGAAATCCCTTACTCATCAAGCAGATTTACCAATTGTTCTGCCTCCGGTTAAGCCACGTTAATCCTGCACAATAATCCAAACATTATCTTAGAATTGTAGAGTCATCTAGTGATGACCCTCAGGATCATCTAGTCTCAACTCCCTGCAATTCAGGAATCCCAATGTGGTGGAACCAGTCACGCTGCCCTAAACCTGCTTCTGTCTCCAGCAACCAGTCTTCAGAGACTTAGCCTCCATAATGACTAGTAGCCATTGGGAGCCTTATCCTCTATGAATTTGTCAAATCATCTTTTAAAGCTATTCAAGTTGGTGACCATCATGTGGTTAAACTAAGAAATTTGCTCCCACAAGATGCAGGCATGGCCACCAACGTAGAGCACAACAAAAGAGGGATTATATAAATTTAGGGAAGATGAATAGCCATGGATTATATAAGTTTAGGGAAGAACAATAGCTATGTTGCACCTACCCTGTCAGAAGCACTATGCCTCTGTGTAGCAGTTGCTGCGAATCTCAAGTGGGGAAGACAGGAATGTTGCCTGTGTGCCATGCTTGTGGGCTTCACAGATGCACCTGGTGGGCCATTGCAGGAAGTAGGATGCTGAACTAGGTACCCAGTAGTTCTTTGGTCTGATCCAGCAGGGCTTTCCTTACATTGGGGCGTAACTGCTGTGTTACGTATTTCCAAGGATTTCTGTGGTGCAAACCCATTTTGCTTCATTGGTTTTAATGCCTAGGATGGGTGTGGGGAATCTTTGGACCTTCTGAAGTTGCTACAGCTACAACTCCCATCATCCCTGGCCATTGGTCATGCTTGCTGGGATCAATGGGAGTTGTAGTTCATCAGCATCTGGAGGGCCAAAGGCTTCCCACACCTGACTTAAGAGGACATAAGAAGCCATATAGCTATGACTACTAATGCAATCCAATAGAGACCATGCAACTTATGTAATGGCAAGAATATTCTTTCTCCACTTCTGTTGCAGCTACTTTTTCATGAGCAATTGCTAGAATTGCATAAGGCCTTTCTTCAGAGAGAAAGGGGGGAGGATCTAGGATTGAAAGCAGATGTTGTAGTAGTCTTGGATTTGAGATTCTTAAGACTGTTTCACTTCCTTGGGCTCTTTTCTGAATAGACCCACCTGATGGGTCATTAAAAGACCTGCATAACACAGCATTTAAGCCCTGCTGGCTACATTTTCTGAGCAATCAGGCTCTCCAGTGGGAGAAATCCGCCTAACTGTAAACATGTCATCTATCACAAGTTGCCTTGTGGCAGCACAAGTCCGGCTGATCTGGTGTGCTGAACCTTTATCTACAGAAGGTTTTCCCATTTAATTAATTTTAAAAAGCTCAGTGTGGGCAGACCCTAGAAATAAGAGTGTTACAAAGAGTGTTATTCGGGAATAACACTGCAGATACTGGAACTGACCCAATTTATACCTAGTCCATGTGTTATTCCTTAACTCCTTGAATCCACACCAAACACAATACAGAAATGCCTCTATTCAGAAAACACTGCCTTACGTTTTAGGTCAGCAAAACCACAGCACAGCCATACCATTTACATAAAGAAGTGTGGAAACATGCCAGTCTAAGAGACTTACGAGCATTGTGTTTGATATGACATCTTTCTGCCAGTCTAATGTCTCTAGAGACTCATATAAAAATCAATAAGTTGACTTTGCAAGTCCATAGCTATGCCATCCGTTTTCGTTTTCTGGTTCTGCTTTCCAAAGGAGAAACAAGCATCTCTGTTAGAGCGAAGCAATCTATGTGGATCCTGGATCCCTCTCTATCTAATACACACACACACACACAGAGAGAGAGAGAGAGAGAGAGAGAGAGAGAGAGAGAGAGAGAGAGAGAAAGAAAGAGAGAGGGAGGGAGGGAGAGAGATGTCAGGGAATAGGGAAGTCTGTCCTTCATTCTTCTTTGTGCAATATTAGTGTACATCATGATATAATTCGTAGTGAAGATAAGAAAAGCACAAAGGCAGAGACTGGGCAGTTGCCAGGGTAGCAAATCCAAAGGGTGCATCTCATATTAGAAGAAGCAGGTCAGATGTCCATATTGCCAAGGCTACCCTTGCCACATAGCAGGGTGTAGAGACATGCTTCTGATGGCACCATAGAATTGGAATGGGGAGGGAGGATGGATGAAGGCAGGAATTTATGTCTGCCCGGTGAACTGAAGACCGTGAAGACCAAATGTTCTGATTCTGGCCAGGGAATTGGGCTCTGATTTAGACAACAAAATATCTTAGGCCATCATCTCTGTGTTGCTTCTGGCATACCTTCTTCCTTATGCAAACTAAGAAGTTGGCCCAGAAGCCTTTACAAAGGTGTAGCAAATTTTGTGGCTACACCCTTTGTTCATGTGGGGGGAAGCCATAACCTGGCTAGTGTGGCAGAAGGGGGAAGAAGAGGAGGGGAGATTTGATATCCCACTTTATCACTACACTAAAGAGCCTCAAAGCGGCTAACATTCTCCTTTCCTTTCCCTTGTGAGTGAGGCTGAGAGACTTCAGAGAAGTGTAACTAGCCCAAGGTCACCCAGCAGCTGCATGTGGAGGAGCGGGGACGCGAATCTGGTTCACCAGATTACGAGCCCATCGCTCTTAACCACTACACCACACTGGCTCTCCAAGTCTTGAACCACTTGAAGATGGGAAATAAAACAATTGTGCCCATATTGTCAAGTGTTTGCTCCATGCTTTATAGCTGTAGGCCTTGTACTAATATTATTAAACATATATAGGTTCAGAAAAATATTTCCTTGTGGTAGTCATTTAAGCCTTACTCAGAGTAGACCCATTTAAATGACCTTAGTCATCTTCATTTATTTCAGTGGGTCTACCCTGAGTAAAACATAGCTGAATACCATCCTTCAAGTCAGTCCATGATAAAAATGCTATTTTCAAGTAACGCAGAACTCTTTCGCAGATAGATGTGCCAGCATCCTCTGTTGGGATGTTTTTCTTCAGTTGGATGTCCAGAGTTTCTGAGTGAAGCCCTGTACATTTTAAATGGTTCAGTTTGTAGAAGTGTGTCCTACCAAAGTGCAGTGTTTCCTAAAAAGAGCCACAAGGTTTGTCACAAAAAGGGAATGGGGGAAATAAGGATGATACAGATAGATTACAGCTAGAAGAACCCTGCCCCAATTTCTAATCACAAATAAACCCTAATGTTCATCCACTGAAGAACAGGAGCTACACAGGAAACTGCCTCAGACAGAGTTAGACCATTGCTCCATTTAGCTCAGTTTTGTCTACCCTGACTGGCAGCCGTTCTCCAGGGTTTCAGTCAGTGGACATTCCTGACCTTACCTAGAGATGCCAGGGATTGAACTCTGGAGCTTCTGCATGCAGAGCAGTTCCTCTACCGCTGAGCTACACCCCTTCCCACTAATGTCCTAGTAGAGCACACCATGAAGGAGCTTTATTGCCAAATGCTATTAACAAATGCTTTGTAGAGTTCAGACAGGGTGCTCTGTAACTCCCTTATATTGTAGAGGTTGAAATCTAAGTAATTGGTTGTGTCATCTTGCTGTCCATTTCACGTGAAGGAGTCAGGTATGTCCTCCCACAAAGTTCCCAGCCCATAAACACAGCTTAGGTTCTGTATGATAGGAAGAGGAAGGAATCTCAATAGCAATTTACACCACTGATAACCATCTCCCCAGATCCCAAAAGGGGTCAGCCATGGCAGCCCTCCAACTTCCCTGAAGGTGTGTACTGAGTACCTGGCAACAGTCATCTGGGATCTGATTGGCTGAAAAGCTGCTGCCTATTACTCAACCTAATGTGGGCAGGAAACCCTTAAAAGTGGGCTGTTGTCATGCAGTGCTCATCCCAGACATCAGGGTCCCTCACCCCTTGTTGGCCATCAGAAAACTGCAACTGACCACCCAGGCTGCATTGCTCAGGGGGAGATCAAAATCCTATTTTTAAGTAAGGTAAGATTACATATGTTTAAGGCTACAGGTTCCTTTTATTTTCCAAACCCAGCTTTGTAATCTGCCTTCTTCTCTCCTCTCTCTCTCTCTCTCTTTTTAACTCTTCATAAAACTTCATATAATTTTGCTGTTTGCGTCTGAAGTGTGTTTAAACTCTAGGATTCTCGTAATCTCCCGTGTGTTAGGTTCTGGATACATGCAACTTGAGCAGGATTTCACAGGGAAAAGAGCAGGCTGCACTGAACATCACAGTGCGAAAGGCAGCAGGATGCAAGCCCTGATGTTCCTGATAAACCTAGAGGAATTTGGATGAGAAGTGCAGGGTGCACTATTTCAGAATCCCTTTAGAGGCAATTGCTTTCGCTTCAGAGAATTCACCCTGCCTGGGAGTTGTAAGGGTTACTAGGGAGTGTAATGGCAGCATTATCAGATAGTGAGTCACAACTGGCCTACCTTGCAAGGCAGTTCTCCTAGCCTCCTGCTTCTGTCACAGTTGGCACACTGAAGATCATCCTCACCATTCCTGTTATTCCACTATTAAAATAGCATACGTAGTGCTTCCAATGTAAACACACACAAATGCTGCTTCAGGAGTCTTGAAGGAAACTGAAGTCTCCCACTGTATTTGTCAGCGCATACCTGCTATTTTTAATGTAACACTTGAAGGCTTTTAACACTGCCACAACTGCTGTTTAAAATGTCACTTTCCTTTACTTACCAGAACAGTCATCAAGGTCTTCAGAGATCCGATTACAGCAGCTTTTGTGTTCCTACATGTGTTTTGATGTAACAGAAACACAACACTGTATCATACAATCTTTAACTCAGGTAATGACAGCCCCAGGGCTTCATTTGCTGTTGTCATATGACTCCCTGGGGACTCCCTGGTCCTGAATGGGGCAACTGTGCCCCTGAAGTACCAGGTGAGCAGTCTGGGAGTCATTTTGGACTCACAGCTGTCCATGGAGGTGCAGGTCAGTTCTGTGTCCAGGGCAGCTGTCTACCAACTCCATCTGGTGTGCAGGCTGAGACCCTACCGGCCTGCAGAATGTATCGCTAGAGTGGTGCATGCTCTGGTTATCTCCCGCTTGGACTACTGCAATGCGCTCTACGTGGGGCTACCTTTGAAGGTGACCCAGAAACTACAACTAATCCAGAATGCGGCAGCTTGACTGGTGACTGGGAATGGCCACCGGGACAATATAACATCGGTCCTGAAAGACTTGTGAGGAATCCTATTCGGAATAAGGGAATTTCCCTTTAAAAAAGGGAAAAGTTGACAGCTATGGATTGGGGGGCTATAAATAGCAAAATTTATTATTATTATTATTATTAATTTCAGATGTTGCAAGTTTCATATGCAGCAACAGTTAATGAACATCTCACCTACTTTGGGGTTTGTTAGGGAGTGGCGTTTATGTTCTACCTCTGTTAGAATCAAGGTTCCTCCTCCTCAGTTTTGCTATTATATAACTATACTCATCATTGATTTACATTGCCAATTGGGGAAAAACACACCATATGATGTCACACATTCTAAGTGAGTTTAGCCCAGGGTTGGAAATGCTAATTTATTTAATTAAACAAATGTTCCTGATAAACCTGTGAAGATTTGCCTGAGTATGAAACAGGGAATAAATAAATAAACCTTATAGCAAACGACTATGATTGCAATGCCATGGAAACAAGTGATGTCCTATATATTGGGGTGCCTAAAAACATTCAGTAGCTGTTTCTTCCTTTGCTGCTGTTTAGTCATTATTACTCAGTCTTACTGTATTGTTCTTAAATGTTGTATTGTATGCCCGCTTGGAAAGGCTTGCCTCCAAGGCAACTAAGAAATATTTAAAGTAAAAAATTGATCAGGAACACAGTTGATTTAAAGTACCGTTATTTTGCACAGGGGATCAATCCTTATATTAGTGGTGTGTTGAAGCAGAAGGGAGGCCTATTTGGATTTTCTGCCTCAGTTGGCGGAATATCCTGGGCATCTCTGGTTCTGTCAGCCTGGCTTTATTCAGCCCTGTGGACAGGATGCATTACCTTCCCTGACCCTTTCTTTTTCAGTTGAGGACTGGTAGAAAAGAAGCATAAAACACAGCTAGGCAAGACTATCATGGCATAACACAGATAAGGCAGGCTGGGAAAATCAGCTTGTCACGGGATGGCTGTAAAACGCACCAAAGAGTCACAAATCTAAACATGCAAATTACGACAGCTATTTTACCCAGCCTCTCTTCATTCTCCAGACATTGCCATTTTATTTTTATTGCGTAGATGTGTTAATTTGGGCACCATATGTGCATGGCAACATTTACATCAGCAGCCAGCACAATAGAAAACATAAGCACTGGAAAACTGAACATTGGGGGCAGGGGAATAACTTGCTAGAAAGAACTATGAAACGGCAGAATAATCCAAGGGGGAAAAGGGGGCATCAAGCATCTGACAGCACAATCCTATACCTGACTACTCAGAAGTAAGTCCCATTAAGTCCAGTAGGGCTTACACTTGGTAAGTAAAAATAGCATTGTAGCCTGGATCTCCCAGACAGGACAAATTCAGAAAAAATGACTGAGAGAAGTACCGGTAATCTTCCATTTACAGACAGAAGGACAAGTAATTTACTTGCTCCTTTCTCTCCTCTTATTACCATAATTCTGTGATACTATACAAAATAACCAATGTGGTAACTAGCAATGGAGTATCCGGGAATCATAACGGAATGAAGAAAGAAATGTACTTTTGTCCCAAATTGCACAGAGTAATGATGGCTACTATCTTTTTTAAGGTTTGGTGATGCCATCTATTGTGCATAACTATCCTATTTCAAGTGGGTATGGTATGAGAGAAAGCACCCAGATGTTCAATAAGTACAATCAGTTTTAAAAGACTTCTGCTTTTAAAAGATGATTTCATTTAATGAAATTCTTTATCCATCTTCCTGCCTGATTTACCTTGGCTTGCTGGTTTACAACAACAAAAAAGCTTAGTTGTGTCTTAACATTTACATCGAATGTTGAAGCCTAGTTCTTTTTACTCATAAGAAATCAGAAATAATATTGCAAAATTGTATATTTGATCATTTAGGATTGGATTAATCTTACTTCATGGCATGCATCTAGAATGAAACCCAGTAGAAACAATTTCAAAAAACAAAACAAAACACAGAGCGTATGTCAATGATGAGGGATATATGTGTGGATCTGGTACATTACTATGGGGAATATGAAAGACAACCACTCAAATCCTATACATGTTAATTCCAAAGCAAGTAAAAAAAAAATCAAAAGCAAGTCATTCTGTAATCAGTGGGGCTTATTCCCAGATAAAGGTACATATGATTGCAGCCAGTGTCTGAATGGAAAAGTTAGTCATTGACTTATGTATACCGGTATATACTCAGAAGAAAGGGCTTATATTTTTTTCCTGGAATCATCCCCAAATGGTAACAAAATAAGTTAATCTAAGGACTTTGGGCCCAATTTAGACAAAACAAATCTTGTGTTCCATTGATTATAGCAGGAGACCTGACTCTCTGTTTTTGAAATCATTGGGATTTAATAGTGTACAACTTTAGTTTGACTGTACCGAAAATTACTTTTACTAACAAATAAGTTGAAAATAGCAAGAAAGCACCCACCCCACATTATTAACGCTAGCACCATCTCATTTGCCCTCATCAATGGGGCCAATGCAATTGCTAAGATTTTGCTAATGATGGTTGTACATGCACAAGAACCAACACAGTTACTAATACCTGAAAAACTGTCTTGAGGTGTTCATAATAAAATTTAGACTGTGTAAACATAATTGCTGAAGCCACATTTCACAGAAAAGAAAAGCCTAATAATTGGTCTGCATCACCTCGCCCCCCTGCAACAAACCACTTTACAGTTGCTGAGGGTTTTGGCAGACCACTTACTGATTTTCCTTCCTGTTGTGGCAATTACAATCAGCTGCATGAGGTGCCGCATTATTTTTAATTGTATTTTAATTGCTTTTATTTATTGCTATTGGCTTACAGTTTGAATTCTTCACGAAAAATGCCATGGGGCACCTCAATGAAGCTTGTGGACCATTGGTGGTCTGCGAACCACAGTTTGGGTCCACTTGGTCTACATCAAAATTTATTGTAAGCTCTTCATTTAAACCTGGCATCATCAATTGGTATCAATAAGGCCTTACTTCCTGTAGCAGTCCCCCCCCTACATTCCTGTAGTACTAAATAATTTACCTTGTGTTGACTTGAAATAATGTACTTGTAACCAGGAGGAGAAGAATTTTAACAAGGAATGGGAAAAATTTATAATGTATTTAAGAGAACACTGTAAACAACTAAAAACTTTGGCAGGATTTGAGTAGTGCTTGTAATGTACGAAAACTATGGAAAAACGGATTACTATTCTTTTAAAAAATTAGGGAAAATAAGATAAGCAGTCGGAAAAACAAGATTGTTAATGGTAACCATGGAAGGGTGGAGGGAAGTCAAAGGATTCAGGGAACCCTAAATGATGATGTGGCTGACTTGTTTGAATTTAAATTTGTTATGTAAAACTTAATAAAAAATATATTTCAAAAATAATAATGAAATAATGTACTATTGAAAAGTATTAGTGTAGGCTTAAAAGCAAGTCTGAAAGACTAGAAAAATCCAATCCCTATGCACTCTTGCTTAAAAGTCAGCACCCTTTAAGTCAATGGAACTTACAACACACACATAGGATATGCTGGATTCAGACATCCAGTGAAGCAGAGTTGTGCACTAGAGGAAGGGAGACAGTACAGGGAGGAAGCATGTTTTGCGTCACAGGGTTGGGGAGTCCCTCTGCAACAGCATGGAAAGTGCAGCTGTGGCTTGTGAGAGAAAAAGGGAACTGGCAAAATTCACTTCCCGCCCCCTCTTCTGATGGGAATGTCTACAGGATCAGCTTCCATGCATAACAGAGTTAGCAAGTAATAGCTAAGCTGAGATGAAATAGACTTTATTGGAGAGTGCCTTAAATATTTTAAGGTCTTTATTTGATTCCAGAGTAGAATTTGTCTGTGATGTGGCAGTGGTGGGTAAAGAAGACTAGTGAATTTCCTACAACAACCTTTATTGGGGAGTGAATCGTGTTTAAGACCTTCTTACAACTTTTTATGGAAAAAGCAAGATCTGTGGCAAAACCAGTGCTTATGTATGAATGGCAACATTTTAACTAGAAATGCAAATACAGTATACAGGCATCCCTAAGAAACAATTTCTAGTGCAAGCAATCCCAGACCCTCCAAGTGTCCCTATTTTCCAGGGATAGTCCCAGATTTACAGAAGCCGCCCCTATTTTCATTGGATAAATGTTGGAGGGTATGGAGTTATGCGACCCCCGAGCCAAGGAGGTACAACCTCTAGAAGACATCTGAAGGCAGCTCTGTATAGGGAAGGTTTTTTGTAACGTTTAATGTTTCATTATGTTTTTTATATATGTTGGAAGCTGCCCAGAGTGGCTGGGGTATAAATAATAAAATAATGATGGTGATGGAATAGGACGTCCCTATTTTTATCGGATAAATGTTGGAGGGTATGCCTATTGAGCAATAGAAAGTTAAAACAAGACATTTTGAGTGCAAGCCTATAGCTGCTCCAAGAGAGCCCAATGCGACTTCTTCTTCTTCTTCTTCTTCTTCTTCTTCTTCTTCTTCTTCTTCTTCTTCTTCTTCTTCTTCTTCTTCTTCTCTGGCTGGGTTTCCCCAGCCACTCTGGGTGGCTTCCAACAAAAGATTAAAAAGACATTAAAATATCAGTCATTAAAAACTTCCCTAAACAGGGCTGTGAGCTCTGATGTGAGTGTTTATGGGACTACAGCCTAAGCATCTAACCAATAGTCAAAACAAAATAAAAAATAAAAAATAATTCATTCCAGTAGCACCTTAGAGACCAACTAAGTTTGTTCTTGGTACGAGCTTTTGTGTGCATGCACACTTCTTCAGATACTGAAGTACCGGTAAGTATCTCTAAGGTGCTACTGGAATGATTTTTTTATTTTTTATTTTGTTTTGACTATGGCAGACCAACATGGCTACCTACCTGTAACATCTAACCAATAGCAAGCCATGGTAGAGAGTTATCCAGAGTAATCTTTGAAACCTTTTAAGCTTTTTAGGGCAAGATCATCAAAGATGCACTGGCCTTCTGTGAGACATGCTCACCTGCAGCTTATACTGTTGTTTGGTCCAGTCATACTTTTCTCAATGAATTCTCAGTTTGGCTTGCCAAGGCCTTGCCCTGAGATGGCACCTTCACCTTTAAATAGGTCTCCCACACCTTGTTCTTTCATCAGTCTTCTTACTCACCCTCCTCCTCTGCCTGCTGCAGGGAGAAATTAGAATCCTGTTGCCCACTGCAAGCAGGAGGGTGTGAGAGAGACTGGTGAAGGATTAAGCTGCAGGACTTTGTGTATTTAAAGGTATAGCTGCCATTCCTGATAAAGATCTGCCAAAGCTAGGACAGAAAAAAACAGTAGCATGCAATCGAAAAGGAAGAGTGGAGACAAATCTGTACTGTGGGCATAAAACTGACTACGTGAGGATGATCATGTTGAGCAACAAAGCAAGACAGACATATTAATGGATTTCTCATCCTTATAAAAGCTTGTTTATTTGAAGAAGTTGACACATAAAAATGGAATGAGGCTTTAATTTAGGTGACTTCTACAATAAAGCCCTTTACTGCTGCCGAGGCATTACTTGTCCACAATTAGTGGGAAGCTCAATTAAAACAGAGGTTCCACACAAAAATTTAATATAGTGCCATATTAGCCTAACATTCCCTTTCCCATGTTTAAAAGCATAAAGTCCCTGCTGGATCAGGCCAAAGGCCCATCCAGTCCAGCATCTAGTTATTATAGTGAACAAATACATGCCTACTTGCCAACTCTTGTCTTAAAAGCATCCAAGCTGATGGTGATCACTGCCTGTTGTGGGAAGAACTGCCTTTAAATGTTTGCTCGCAGATAAATTTCATTCAGCAAAGCTTTCCAGAAATGTTCATTAGAAGCTCCCTCCTCGTAGTCTCAGCCTCCTTTATAGCTTCCTGATATGCACTATATATATATATATATATATATATATATATATGTGTGTGTGTGTGTGTGTGTGTGTGTGTGTGTGTGTGTGTGTGTAACTAAAGCCTTCTACAGAGATTGAGGACCAAAGCAACAGGGTGAGGTTTAACCCTGACCTCTCCAGCTGTGATCCTGATGAAAAACACCCCTTGTGTGGCTATGAAGCTTAGGGGGAAAGCTCCCACTAGCACAATAGACAGTCAGTGAAGTGTAGCACTTAGAGCAGGGGTCAGCAACCTTTTTCATTCAAGGGCCGGTCCACCGTCCCTCAGACCATGTGGTGGGCCAGACTATATTTTTTTTTGGGGGGGGTGGAAATGAACAAATTCCTATGCCCCACAAATAACCCAGAGATGCATTTTAAATAAAAAGACACATTCTACTCATGTAAAAACATGCCGATTCCCAGACATCCACGGGCCGGATTGAGAAGGCCCATGGACCACATCCGGCCCACGGGCCTTAGATTGCCTACCCCTGACTTAGAGTATTTGACCAGGTCTCAGGAGACAAGGGTTCAAATCCCCATTCACCTATAAAGCTCACTGGGTGACCTTAGGAGAATCAGCCCAGCCTACTTCACAAGGTTGTTGCAAGGATAGAATGGGGAGAGGGAGAACAACGTATCCCAGTTTGAGATCCTTAGAAGAAAGGTGGGATATAAAGTGTAATAACAACACATCGACTGCAACAAGCTGACAAACATGTAATGCATATGCTACGTAAAAAGTAAGTGAAGAAAGGATTTTTTCCCCTCAACAAAACACAGTATGGCTTATTTTCAGGGGATGTCTTATTTTAACCGCATCGCATCAGTACGCTGCATAGCCACGCCTCTCCAGGCTGTTTTAATGGGAGGTGCCGCATCACTATGGCTTATTTTCGGGGTATGGCTTATTTTCGGGGAACGGCTTATATTTCGCAAATGCATAGAAATCCTGCTATGGCTTATTTTATGGCCATGTCTTATTTTAGGAGAAACAGGGTAGTATGTTCGGATAGCTTGAGAGAGTGGTTTCCTGTATCTGTGAGATGAACATTGTATACAACTCATGAGGGGAATCCAGATTGATGGCCTTTTTTGTATCACAGGTGAGCTATTAATTTCATAGAATTATAGTATGTAGACCAAGGATAGGAAATTATTGTGGATATTTAGGTACAGGTCAGTGTTGTTCCATTTTGTATCCATAATTATTCAGCAAAATATACAAGTACACAAAAATGATAAGTACACTATATACATGAATCAGCAGTAATCACTGATTTTGTTGTATGTATTTTTATACGTAGTTGTAATGTTAGAGCATAATCTGAGCATTTGCATAGTGCTTTTGGAGTTTAGTGTTCAAAGTGTTTCACATACTTTAATTTAGAAAAAGCCTGTTATTGATCTTCTAGCATGAAGATGAGCTCCAACCCTTGCATTTAGATCTCAGGCAATCCATGTATATTTGTAACATTTTATGACACTCTGAAAAAATACTAATTTTGCCTTTATAACATTGTAATTACCATAGATGGCTCTTAACATGCAAATATGTTATTGCTCTCATGACGCAATGTATCTTGTGAAGTGCATGGTGTGTAGTGTGATAAAGGTAATCTACATAATGCATGAACAGTTTGAGCTTTATTACTAATTGCTGCCTTAGAATTAAGCAATAGTTAATTGCAGATCAAAGAGCAGCTGTGTCTTCTTCTGCCCCTTCCAGGATACCAGAGGGGTGTTTGCTGAAGTTTCCCCATTCATGCTAGTTTACCCCTTGATAATGGTAATGTCAAGTGAAGACTAGCATGTGAGAACCAATCAAAACCCACAGGCAGAGCTTTCACATGGGCTATGCACAGGTTTTACTTCACATACACCACTGTATATGTGGAGATTGCAGAACACACACAGAAGTATACATTTTCTACAAAAGAGACACAAAACATATACCACTGTATATGTGAAGGGCAGATATTCATGCTGCCAGGGGGCAGAACTAGTTGGTATGTGGTGTAGCCCCACATTGGGACAACACATGACTAAAATGTCTGTATATGGCGACCAGGACTACTGAGTGATGCAATTCTATACAATATGCTCTCTTTCCCTGCATGTAATGAACCAAATTCCTCTGTTATAAGGCAAAGGTACTGGGCCCCTCCAAAGTTGATGCGCATTACCATTAAAATAGTATGCGTACACTGCATCATGTGATTCATGATGTGGGGTGGGGCTTATCTGCCCTCCCCAAATATTTTATTCACGTTGGCACCCCAGTGTTGGGAACTGGATTTTTAGATATGAGACTTGCAAAATGCTTGTCATTATGACAGAGGAGGTGTGTTTGAAGAATAGTATGTATACAGCAGAAATCCTGGTGTCAGCAGCAGACAGCAGGTTTTGCCCTCATGACAACAGTATACACAAAATTCAGTGTCATGAGGTCAAAGCCTCCACTCTGGACAATGGGCGAACGAAACAGGCAAAATCAGACAGGGATTAATTGAACCTGGCCAGGGTCCTTGCAATAGACAAGCCATGCACATACCCCTTCCCATCATAATATATTTTGCTAGTATATTTCAACTTTCACTCTCTTGACATTCCATCACAGTGTACTGAGATCAAGAAGCAGAACTAGGAAAGGGCTATGTAAATGAGGGAGCAGGTTTGCCAGGGATCACTGGAGCAGAGCTCTAGTAGAGTCACAAACAGGATCATTTAAATTCCTTCCATGTAAGTGAATGGTTCATTCACTCCTATAGAGGAAAGCACTGCACTTGGGAATACCACTGTGATGAGGTCAAACCTTGCTCTTGATCCCTAGTATAGGGTGATCCAGCCTTCAGAATGGGGGATATGCTACATGTCTCTTGTAAAGGTCCACAGAGTTGCCCTGGACTCTTATGGGACTTTGCAAGTCTTCCCATCATAATGTTGGACATATTGCTAATTCTGACCTGAAAGCAGTTTAGTATAGAATTTGGACAACTAATGATCACATGGCAGTTACCCAAATCTTCACTCTGTGGCTGCTATAACCACATGGAGAGGTGGTCCCATGTAGCTTCAGACTAGGGTTGCCACATTTCAAACAGTGAAAATCCAGACACAAAAGTTGTTGAGCTGGGTTGCTATACATCTGGATTTCCCCGAACACTTCAGACAGGGAAGTGAAGTCCATTGTCCCTCAGCTCGCCAAATGTTTGTACACTGAAGTTGAAGCTGGGTTTAACACTACAAGCGCTCAACTGTTTCTCCTTGCTATTACAGACTTTCAATGGTAACTGATTATCTAAATCCCATCTAAGAAGTAGTGTAAATTAAAACTAGGAACATTTTAACCAGCTAGATGCATAGGATGGCGAGGTGCAAAGTAGGAGAGGGCTTTTGCACTTTTAATGTGTACAATTATACCGCTTGAGACCAGACTACCTGAAAGGTCACCTCACCCCTTATATACCCAATTGATCATTTGTTTCTGCTGGTGAGGGCTGAGGGCCTGTTGCAGAGACCATCTGAGGAGGCCCATTCCATACAAAGTAGGAATCAGGCCTTTTAGAAAGTCTACCCCTTGGATATTGGACGGGCACCATCTCTCTTGTCTTTTTAGTGCCTACTGAATACCCTCCTCTTTCAACAGTCCTTTTCAAGTTGAAATATTTTCCAGTCTGCATCTGAATTGAAATTGTTTTTTAAAAATTTTGTTTAGTTTTTATTTTGTTTAGTTTTATTATTTGTTGTATACCACCTTGGGCTCCTTTGGAAAGAAGGGAAGGATATAAACTTAATATATAAATGATAAACTATTAAGGTGCAGGAGTTCTATCCTCTTCTGTATGCGGTCACTTAGTAATGGCCATTCCAACAGTTGGAGGATACACGTACCAGCCATGACAGCTAAACAGAAACGAAAGCATAGTAATAGGAAATGTCTATTGAGTACCTGATAAACAAGAAGGCCAGGGCTTGCTCCAAAACATTTTGCTGCCTGAAGCAAAGGGACAAGATGGCACCTTTCCACATTCCATATACAAAAGCCAACTGGCAATGTAATACTGTCCTCTAACGCACCAGAGGATGGCAGGTTAGCTTAGACTTAGAGCATGGGCATGGCCAGGATTTATTTTAGGGGGAGCAGAACCGAGTTATCTGCAATGCAATTAGTCAGTTAGTTAAGTATTTGTATTTATTGATTTAGGGGGGCAGCTGCCCCCTGGCTCCTCCCATGGCTTAGAGGGTGCTTGCTGCCAGGCCAAAATGGCACTCACAGCTCTATCCTCCAATACCTTGCCACCAGTTCCTGTACCCCAGAATCTGCCACCTGAGGCAAATGCCTCATTTGGCTGGATTGTAGGGCCCTTGGGAAAGCCATTAGCTTTGTGGCCTGCTTGTAAACTTCCAAAGGTACCTGGTTGGCTGTTATTGGGGGAGGGGGGCGGCGGAATATTGAACAAGATGTTTCCCTTGTCTAATCCAGAAAGGTAAAGCTTATGTTCCTATAGCTCATTTTACTTGGCATGTAGACCTTACTTATAACCATCATTATAGCTGAAGTAGCCCTAATAATTCTGTGTAATTACTACTTTGTTTCAATTCCTCCATCCAATATTTAAGATTTGTTCCTATTGGACTATATACAGTTATCTGAAAGGCTGTATATTTAGAGTTGTTAATATTTCAGTGTGTCTGCTTGAACAATACCAGATCAGATGAACAATTGAATACATACTTAATGTCTTTATATCCATGAATCATATTGGTTTTAAGGGCTAATATTTCTTTATTTTTGGCTAGGGCTGCTGGTAGCAATTTATGCCTTCAATTACAATATGGAAGGTCTCTTTATTTCAAGGCTTAAGAAAAATATTGCTCCAGGTTATTAAAGACTGACATTTTAGAATGTAACAAAATAGTACTTCAAATCCTTTTACCTCAACTAAAAGATTGGTGCTCGCTTATCTTAGGACTCATGAATGTTGTTCTTCTTATTTCTAAGTCTTCATAACTTTTCCCAGGAAAATTAAACAGAATCATTAAAAGGGGAATAAACTTGGAAGCTCAAGAAAGGCTCTGTAGTTAACTATACCAGGAGAAAACAAGTTTCCACATGACTATTATGGGCCATTTGGGCTCAATTGAACTTAATGGGTTTCAGCTGTACCTCTGCAATGGCTTTGAAGAGCAACACATTGAAAAGGGATCCGATACAGGTCTGAGGAAGTCCATTTTAAGCTTACTTAGAGAGCAAGAGAAGTGCAGGATTTTAAAATGTACAAGGAGGAACTGGCAAGACTTTCTTACACTTAAGAATTAAAAGAAAATAATTACTCTTGCAATGCAACCCTATCTACTTGGAAGTAAGCCAGGTTGAGTTCAGTAGGCAATTACTTGCAGGTAAAGGGGCATAGAATTAGGATGGGCACCTTAAACTATCCCTTTGAATGTGACACTAATCTTTCCTTTTGGGTTTTTCTTCAGAGGAAAGGAGTACTTAATTTCAAGCAGCTGGATTAATCTCTGACATCAGTCTTCTTGATCTCTCTGCTTTTACAGTGGAACTTGCGCCATTAGTTGGTTGATGCCCATCTCCAGGCCCAACTACACATGATATTAATCAGACATGCATAATGCTATGATATCACATCGCAAGTTCTGTTGGAGTAGACGTTAAGGAACAACAAGCAAAAAGACATGGCTCACACCTACACCGTGCATGTAAAGCACTTTCACAACTCTTCTCCTAAAGAATCCTGAGAAGTTTAGTTTTTAAAGGTCCTGGAGATTCTAGCCCTGTGAGGGGTGCATGTGTCTCAGCACTCTTAACAAACTACAGTTCCCAGGGATCTTTGGGGAAGCCATAACTGTTAATGTGATATAAGCGTCCTTCAAATGGATGATATGGATGGGTGGAGTGGATGCAGGGGCAGAGTGTCCTGTTTTGCCACTTGAGGCCAAACAGGAAGCGCCACCCCACTCTGCCAACCCACCTGCCCTGATGCCACAACTGCCTCCACTCTACCTAATCACCTTCTACATCTCTCCATCCTCTCTGCTCTGCAAAAAAAGTCACACTACTTCTTTCCAGTACACCCTTCCCCACCATCTCACTATATATAAGGATCTGGTGACTTCTGCTTCAGTGTATCTGAAGAAGTGTGCATGCACACGAAAGCTCATACCAAGAACAAACTTAGTTGGTCTCTAAGGTGCTACTGGAAGGAATTTTTTTTTGTTACTTCTTTCCAGGCAGCATCCATATTCTGAGTTTTCCTTTAACTCAATTAGGATCTCCATGTAGTCTGCCTGACATCTCCATCTTGCTTTATTGCTCTTTGATTTTAACCAAAGAATTACCAGGTCAATCAGAGTACTGTCTTTGTAACAACTGATTCCCTTGTTTTTGTAATAAACTGCATATTCCTTGATTCTAAAAGAAAAATTCAGGCTTGTGGAGCCTTGCTGAATTCCTTAGGAAACTTAAAGGCCTACTTTTCTGGCAGGGGAGCAAGAGGGGGAGGAAACAGCTATATAATTGTCTGATGAACATCAAAGCTATCTGTGTCTTACCAGTTTTATTCATACTGTTGCTTTGAACGCATTGACAAATACTTTTTAGTGCAGGGCAACACACACACACAAATGAACTATTTATATTCCTGCAGTATTAAGCAGGGAAATGTAGCTATGTTTGTGTAAATATGCCCTTATAATTAACCTTTGCTGGGACATTATAATAGGTAATTTGTTCTTTTTAAACCCAAGCTAGTTTCACGCAGGAACACAAGAACACTCTTATTTGAGAGCAGTTTCTGGAATTTCTTCTTCAGTCCAAATAGCTTCCAGCCTTGGCTACTGAACTGTGAAAAGGCTCCCTTCCTTCCTGCTCTCAGCAGAATAAAAAAATAGGTTGAATTTGTTTCCTTCAACACCTTCAGATATGTTCAGAAAGGCAGTTCTGTTTGGCCCTTCACTTTTTCCTATTTTCCTCTTAAGATGAGGTGAAAGGAGCAACATTACTGTCCTTTGAATTCTGTCTTTCTATACACAGTCCACCCTCTTCAGGTTAATCCTGACGTTTACAATCCTACAGAGAACAGTGGCTTAATGCCTGAAACTGAAAGCCGGGCAGGTTGATATAACCCAGCGGAGAAACTGAAATGAATCGTCCCATTCGTTCTTATTGTGTTTATCTTTTCTCCTCAGATAGTATAGAACTAACATGCTGTATCCCTTTATCAAAAGACTTTTTATACACACACACAGTATAGCAGAAAGAGCTTATGTGAAATTCCAGGTCAGACAAGTACAGGGGACTCTTAAGTGCCTGTTTTCCCCTCTTGTAACCTGTAAATCCAGATTTTCAAAACACAGCATGTCAGCAGCTACTTTCACATTCAATCAGGAGTAATCACTTCTCTCTGTGTTGCTACTTATATGGCTCTCCTTCTACAGCTTCAGAAACATTAATGGATTTATCCTCCTAGCCCCTCCAGCTGGCGTGACTGTTTGAAGGGAGGCCGGCCTTCCTTGGCTATGAAGATAGGACAGTGTTACTGAGGAAGAATATTGCCCACTAAGCATCTTTCTCAAAGTCATTTGCATGTTTGTAACAGCGCAGACCCTCAGACTGAGGGAGACTGACCTTGTTGGGCAGCACAGATTTCTCCTGCCCAATTTCTTCTAATGCGTTCTGAACTCAGTAGGTTGACACTCTGAAACTTGTCAGCCAGCAAGTGGGGCAGCCTTCACTAACCTGGTTCCCACCAGATGTTTTAGACCACAGCTCCAATCAGTCCTGTGCTGGCTGGGGCCGAGAGGAGTTATAGGATAATGTGCTGGCTGGGGCTGAGAGGAGTTATAGGTTGATGAAGGGTGTTGTAGGGTAGGCTGAGTCGAGTAGCATTTTATTAATCTTCAGCTCATTCTGTTTCTATCAACAGTGGTGATTTCGAGGCAGATGTGCAAAATAAGCAGGAGGGTGGCCACCAAGCGCAGCATGGCTGGATTACCACATTTTGAAGAAAGTGAAGTAATAAAAATTATCAAATAATAAGAGTCCCTCACCCCTAGTAAGACCAGAGTCCAAAATCACCTAACTGCACCACTGCCTAGCAACCGTGACCAATGAAATGAGCTGCATGCCGTGCAGATTCATAGAATATATTTTGACAGTAGAATCCCAGGTCTACTTTGGAGAGATGCATTGAGTTCAGTGGAACTTACAGGTGAGCGTGTGCAGAAATCTAGCCTAAATCTAAAACTTAACTCTATAACACTTAAGTTGATAGAAACTGAAAAAAGATAGTGTTTTACAAGGCTGTGCCCTCATAAATATTTTGAGAGTTGATGCTCTATTATTTCTGGAGAATGCAGGTGGAAAGATAATAATTTACTGAAGAGACTACAATGAATTTTATATTTCTACAGGGATCCAAGCTCCCAAACTCCAGTTTTGTCCGACTCTTCGTGACCCCATGGACCAAAGCATGCCAGGCACTCCATTCCATTGCCTCCTGCAGCTTGGTCAAACTCATGGCTTATAGATTGCAATAAAAGAGTGTTCAGTAGATACCAGTCTCCCACGTGGTCATGTGAGGGGAGCAGAGGGAATGTGCTACTCATGGCCCTTCACATTAGGGTGCATGATGGCCACACCACATGGTGGCCACAGATTCACTATCAGTGTGAAGGCAGCCTATGCATGTACAGGTGTATGTGCACTGCATTTCTGTATGTCAGTGATTTTCAACCAGTGTGCTGTGGCACCATGGGGTGCCTTGAATGATAGTCAGAGGGGTGCCATGGGCAACACTGGCCTCTGTCCTTCTTTCCTTCCTTCCCGCCTGTGATGCCCTCTTGCATCTCTGCCTCCCAAAGGCTTGCTCAGCTGTTTGTTGCAGCAGGCTTGGCCAGAAGCTTCCCAGGTGAATGGGACTGGCCAAGAAGTGCTTCCCAGGCCCCTGTGGGGAGACCAGGGGCGGAAGCTGCGGCTGCACAGAGGACTCCCAAGGAGAAGGGAGAGGAGAGGAGGCTGAGGGAATACTCCACAAGGGAGGGAGTTTGAAAAAGGGTGTGAGGCTGCCAGCTCTGCAGGCAAGGGGTGACATAACTGGGCTCCTGAGCCCCACAGGGGTGCTGCAGAAAAAAGGCAGTTGGTCAGGGAAGCTGTGGACTCAGAAACCTCGGCTCTATATGAATGGGAACCAGATTTGACCAGGTTCCTATCCATATTTATGAACATCTACACCTGTAAATAAATAGGGCCTTTTGTATTAAGACTGGAGATCATGGGCCAACATACTCAGAGGTCAATGGAACACATGCCTTGGGGCAGAACCAGGAGGTGTAGTTTTGTGCACTGTGGAGGGTGCTTAAGTGACCAGCTCCTTACTCCCAGCAATTGGAATCTTAACATTTTTTCTTAGGTTATTAGCAATGTTCTTTTCTTAGGTTGGTAGCAGTGTTCCTTGCTAAGAGAATTATGTTGAGAGTAAGCTGAACTAGACCTGTTTTTCTTTGCCTTGATTTAAGGTCCCTTTTGTGACCATAATCTTTACTTCATTCCTCATTTACTGTATTTTGCATTGACTGGCTCCAGGAGCAATAACTCCTACACAAGCAGATAATTTTCTTCCTTTTAAGTAATGTGAACTGAATTCTGGAAGATACTGTTCAAGTTTGTCTAATTAACTTTCTGCCACTGGCAGCCAAGGCTTAAGAGGGCTCAGGTACAGGTAGCTAACTCATTTCTGCAGTCACTCTATCTGGCACTGAATATAGACTGGGAAAATTCTTTGCTTGAGCAAGAAGTGTGGTAATGTTGTTACACTTCGTTAAAGTGCTCTTTAAAAATACATTAGGTTCTCTTGAGAGAGTGCTGTTGTCTGCTGCTACAGTCAGACTTTGAACAGGTGGTGGTAGTCTCCCCTGCACACAGTTTCCACCAGATATGTACTCTGATCTCAAGGCAGACAAATGTGTTAAAAGGAATAGGATAGTGACTACACCATACTAATATGCACTGGCCGCCCCAAGTGAGATTTAACCCCGACTTCCAGAAAGCAAGAATAGGAAGGATGAACTACAACTGAAACAGGCACCATTTATGTTCACTAAATGCGAACCACCTGGGCTCCAAGCAACAGCAAAGGATACAGAAGCATATCTGCTCCTTCAGATAGAATGTAACCCCATCAAGAGCAGGCAACCTCCCACCCATCTGGCCTAGGGAACCACCCACTAACAGTGCCTCAGTCTTATCTGGATTGAGTTTGTTGCCTCTCATCCAGTCCATTACAGTGTTACCTCGGGTTACATATGCTTCAGGTTACATACGCTTCAGGTTTCATACTCCGCTAACCCAGAAATAACGCTTCAGGTTAAGAACTTTGCTTCAGGATAAGAACAGAAATCGTGCTCTGGCGGCGCAGCGGCAGCAGGAGGTCCCATTAGCTAAAGTGGTGCTTCAGGTTAAGAACGGACCTCCGGAATGAATTAAGTACATAACCAGAGGTACCACTGTACTGAGGCAAGATATTATCAAGGAAAGATGCATCCTGGTTGCTAGGGGGTAAAAAAAAAAAGGACAGAGAGATTCCAAGGACTAAAAAATAAGAAGCAGAAAAAGTGCGCTAAAAGAGTAGAGAAAAACAATGGCTCTTTAGGAGCCCAGGGATTCTTATTGCCTGGTTTCTAAACAACTCACTCAGTTACAGTTCTGACTTTATTCATTGGCAAAAACACTGGCAGGCAGGTGCAGCCAAGCTCACTCCTTTCCCAGAAATCACCTAGAAGGGTATCTGAGAGTTTAGAAAATTGGAGAACATTTTCCCCTCTGTGTTTATTTTGTAATTTATCTTACTTTTGGATAGAATCCAGGTTGCATTACTTATCTGTAAAAACTTTGGAAAATTGTTGAATACGATTAATAGGTTATTGAATGTTTTTGTAGAAATACATAACTTTTGAAAGCAAAAAAGGGGTATCTGCACATTTTGCTACATAAATTCCTTTCTAGGAGGGCTAGAGACTTGTTTTGGAGTTGTTTTTTTTTTTGTTTTTTTAATGAAAGCTCCAAGTCTGGGGCTGATTGGGATACCACCTGGGTTGGTCACAATCCACAGAAAATAATAAGCTTATGCACTAAATTGGGAATCATATTTAAAAGATCCTGCTCCAATCCTCTTCCAGCCCTGTGGTCCTGTGCCAGGTTGTAGGTCTTTTTAGGCCCCTAGGCCTAAGAATACCCCCCAGCAAAGGTCCTCAACTTTGTCACTTCTGTGATCTATAATCCACTTTTTCTACTAATCCCCCAAGAGCTAGGACAGCAATGTGGAATAAAATTTAGGGATGGAGGCAGCTTCCTGGCTAATCACCCTAGCATTTTGAGGTGTTGTTGCCAGGCACACCGTGTGTGCTTTGTGGTGCACAGCATCAAGCATCCTTGCACCAGGTGGCCACACCCTGGCACAATAACTTAATCATCAAGCATTTGAATGCAGTTTGGTAGCTTATCTAACAGAGGGGGGAATGAATTGCAATATACCACAGCCTATCTCTAGAAGGAAGAATAAGCAGCATTTCCATTAAAGAATCGCATCTGACAGTGGAAAGCATCAACAATAATCAACCCACACACTTAGCACTGAAAATATGCCATGCTTGCAACACTCAGTGGTAGAAGTGAGATACCTACCTAATCCTATTAATCTAGTGCTGTTGGTAACTGTCATAGGCAGTATGTGATTTATGAACAGAAAGATCACAATTTACTAAACAGCCTACAATGAATTCATAACTTATGAACAGAATTATAATTATTTTGCTACCACTTGACCATAGCTGTCAACCTTCCCTTTTTGTGGGAAATTCCCCTGTCAGTACTGTAGTCTATAGCATAGTACTGATAGGGGAATTTCCCGCAAAAAAAGGGAAGTTTGACAGCTATGCACTTGACATCAGAAAATACAGTATACCCATAAAATACCCATGGATTTCCCACCACAGTACCTTCTGTCTAATAGTAACCATTTGGGAGAGGCTGGAGAAGTATATCGAAATTGTTGGCATAACTCCTTTTGATCATGGACACAGGATAGATCTGCTTACACTGCTCTGTGCAGCCTAGGGAAAGGAACTGGACATTCTGAGGTATAATGTAGCAATCAGTGACAAAATTGCCGCAGTTGGAGGAAGTGGCTCAGAGGAAGGCCCATCTAACAAACGGATTGTCAGATTTCTGTTTTACTCTTAACAGTTACTTAGTTCAAATAAAGCAGTGTTTTTCAACCTTTTTTGGGCAAAGGCACACTTGTTTCATGAAAAAAATCACGAGGCACACCACCATTAGAAAATGTTAAAAAATTTAACTCTGTGCCTATATTGACTATATATAAAGTAATTTTTCAATTTTTCCCACGGCACACCAGGCAACATCTCACGGCACACTAGTGTGCCGTGGAACAGTGGTTGAAAAACACTGAAATAAAGCTTTGGTTCATAACTGTCCTGTTTTAAAAGATGAGAACACAGCAGTGTTTAATATCTGTATACAGTGTTATATGCTTGTTGTCTTTGTCCATTGAGTTTTCTTGGCAGGGATACTGGAGTGGCTTGCCAGTTCCTCCTCCAGGTGGATCACATTTAGTCTAAACTCTCCACTATGTCCTGTCCATCTTGGGTGGCCCTGCATGGCATAGCTCATAGCTTCCCTGAGTTATTCAAGCCCCTTCACCACGACAAGGCATTGATCCAAGGCAGTGATCCAAAGATAAGGCAGTACTTTGGCCACCTCATGAGAAGAGAAGACTCCCTAGAAAAGACCCTGATGTTGGGAAAGATGGAGGGCACAAGGAGAAGGGGATGGCAGAGGATGAGATGGTTGGACAGTGTTCTCGAAGCTACTAACATGAGTTTGGCCAAACTACGAGAGGCAGTGAAGGATAGGCGTGCCTGGCGTGCTCCAGTTCATGGGGTCACGAAGAGTCAGACACGACTGAACGACTGAACAACAACAACAACAATACAGTGTTACTGTGATGTATGTTGTGCTCATGCACAATTAAGATTAAGAGATAGCACTCATTTGCTTGAGTAGATGACCAGGTACATTAGAACACCTGTGTGATCCAGTGAATAGTACCGGTACATTGAACCTCTTGGATCCAGGAGAACTGGGTTGAGCTCATCCTCCCTTAATCTCTAAAATGGGAATTTAGAAGAACATGGTGTACTGTGAAAATGAACGAGTTGAGTGTAAAGCCCTGTGCTCATTAAGTATTAGATCGATGATCTACTTACCTAAGACAGTATAAATCCAAAACCAACCTTTTTTATTATTAATTTTATTCCATATTACATCACAATGCAAATACACCAAAGCCATCACCACTTCATCCCCATCCCCACATATATTTATCATTTAAATCCTCAATCAAATGTAATATTCTTTTGTCCCTCCTCCTGCTTCCCTCCGTCCCCACTCGATTTCCTCTACATTCTGAGATTACATTTATCTTTGCATTCAACAGACTTCCCAAAAGCAACCTTTTGTTAGAACCAATTAAGATGTCATAGAGTAATGAAAAACCTTTTGAGTTTGGTATTATACTAATAGAGGGTACAGCTACTGTTAATTTGTATTCCCACCCCACCCCCCATGGACCATCACGGCTACCTACAATTTTTGTTAGCATAGTACAGTGACTTAGAATAATAGAACTGTAGAGTTGGAAGGCACCTTGAGGGTCATCTAGTCCAGGCACCCCCAAACTCGGC
The DNA here is from genome assembly GCF_009819535.1 of Lacerta agilis. Taxonomy (NCBI): domain Eukaryota; kingdom Metazoa; phylum Chordata; class Lepidosauria; order Squamata; family Lacertidae; genus Lacerta; species Lacerta agilis. The sequence continues at coordinate 27,593,670 of NC_046318.1, forward strand.
CCTCCAGCTATTTTGGGACTACAATTCCCATCATCCCTGGCCAGTGGTCCTGTTAGCTAGGGATGATGGGAGTTGTAGTCCCGAAACAGCTGGAGGGCCAAGTTTGGGGATGCCTGATCTAGTCCAACCCCCTGCTATGGAGGAATCTCAATGAAAGCATCCATGACAGATGGCCCTCCAACCTGGGCTTAAAAATCTCCAATGAAGGAGAGTCCACCACCTTCTGAGGGGGTTTGTTTCACTGTTGAACAGTTTCTACTGTCAGAAAAATTCTTCCTGATTCTTAATTGGAATCTCCTTACTTATAAGTTGAAGCCATTGGTCCCTGGAGCAGAAGAAAACTTGGAGTTAACAACAACCCTACCCTCCAGATTTTATCTCCTATACAGGCCAATAATATTTACCTACCCTTCAGGGTTGCTGTAAGGGACTGCTGAAATAATGTATATGAAACATGCTAAAAACTCAGACAACATTGTATAATAAATAATAACTAAATGTTGTTCCATGTAGCTAGGAGATAAAGGTTCCTAGTTTTTGCTATATGTATAACAATATCCTGACAATTAGCACTGATTTTCACATTATCCTCTTATAGCAGCAATACACATACCGAAGGTTCTGTGCCTACCTGCAATTCCACACTGCAGTTTGGTGCTTACTAATATAATCCTAATAAAATACATGATATTACTAGGTTTAATTATACAGTCTAGATATTAAGAGCTTTGCCCCTTGCTGTTCTCCATCCTGCTCTCAAGCTGCAATCTCCTTTCATCTTATCCTCACGGCATGAAGCAGGGTAGGTGTTCCCTTTATATGGCTCAGGGCTGTGGTCATATGACTACCCAAACTTCATTTAATCAGTTCAGAGAATCAGAAACCAGAGTCTTTTTATTACTTTAATCCTCATTCAAAGCATAAAAAGCTGGAGAAATATTAATATTCACACAGACACACTTGAACACCTTGGGAGTATCTGTGTTAAAAGGGCACATGAAAGGAACACCTGTGCCATGAGAATTTCTTACCTATTGTTAGGGCAACATCACTGACAATATTTTTAATTGTGTGTCAGTTTCACAAACTGAAACCTTTGTAAATGCAAATTGTTGCAATTGGGTGGCAGCTATTCATCCAATTGGAAATGTGCAATTCAATTCATGACATTTTAGTGTAGATCATGCTAAACCATCAAAAAGAATCTTCAGGGTACTTTTCTCCTCACGACTTCATATATGAACATGCATACTATATGCTTCTTCTCTTATTCTTGTTTTATGCAGGGGCACCATTTCCTGAGGTGGGGGGAGGGTTGTAATTTGGTGTATTGGACATAGCATAGGATAGGAATATAACACGTCCAAAGCTTTCATATTTATTCTAAAATTGAAGTGGCAGGGAAGGACTGTCTTAAACCCTTATGAGGAACTTGGAGTGGGAACGAAGGTACTAGCCCCACTTTCTTCTTTGTTACATTTAGATTTGCTTCCCCTTCCAATCAGCTTGCTTTAACACAGGCTTAGTGCAACAGTCCAGGCTACAGCACCTTTATTGTTCCTTTACAAGGTCCTCTCCAACTACAGAAAAGAGCCAATCCTCTTCTAGCGCTTTCTATTTGTCATGGAATTCTACTCAATATTGATCCACAGCAGATTCCAATGTATAGTTAGCAGAGTGAAAACTTAAACATGTTGCAGGATCCCCCCCCCCAAACAGACCAGAGGCAATTGTATTTCATTCAGCAGAGCTTTACTGCTGCTGAAGGTCACAAATCCCATACATTCAGGATTGGCCCTGTCCATAAGAAATCCAGTTGCAGCAGACTTAACTTAAACTCACAATAACTTATAATAAGTCTAACCTTACAATATATACAGAACGCCACACCAGAAGGAAAGAAAGACAGAGAGAAAAAGTGAAACCCAGGCTCCTTCTGGCCTTACTGTTATAGTCAGCGTGACCTTGAAAGAAGAGATAACAGAACCAGTTTAAGCCAGCTGTACTCAGCTTCTCTGAAGGAATAACCCAAACATCATGAACCTTCTGTTTCTTTCACACAGAGAAGCTTCCAGAACCCTCTTGAATTAATTAGAATAGGAAAGATCTCTACACATCAGATCAATACTTTCTGTACTAAGAAATAAAAGCTGACACTATTTTATCAACAATCAGCCATTGTCTTTAAAAAAAAAAAACAATCTTGAGAGGAACCATTTGAAAGTTCTATTCTAATATAAAAGAACAGGAGGCTTTTGCTGGAAGCTTTTAACAAACTTTCAATTCGGACATATCCTGTAGCACTAGTTGAGCACTACTGAGGTTTAAATAGGAAAGCATCATCATATTTTAATGTAGATTTACATACAAAATATGATTACAACACTGGTCTAGATACTATACATGGAAGCAGGCATGTAGGACCAGTACAGTTCAAAAATTACTATAGGCAGATTGGCCAGTGTATATTTGTTTGTGCGTTCCACCTGTGTTGAGAGTCAGGTACAGGTACGCATTCAAGTGCAATATGCTGAACAATGTTGAAAATCACATTGTACCAGTTAGCTGTACACATCGGTGTGTATGCAAAGTGCCCTCAATGGGTTCACACCTGTATTCATACATGTTATTTGATTTAGGCATGAAAAAGACATATCTTTTGAACTGTGACTTTTTGCCCATGTGCTCCCAATGTGAGTTTGCACCCATAAGAACCACTCTTCTGCACACAAACACAGCCCTTCTCTGCTGAGGGAACCAGTTGCTGGAACAGGATATACGGTATATTGCTTATAGGCAACAGAAATCCATCTGGACATAGTTGCACTTTTCTTTCTTAGCTTAGAAAACCAAAGATAAAGTAACATGCTTCTTGAATAAACATAAAAGTCTAGTTTTATACTTTAAATAAAGCTATTGACATATTATTTGTAAAATACAAACTACAGCATCTGCATAAAAGTTTGTCAGAAAGAAAAGTTTTTGTGTGAACTATAAATCACGTTCTTTTTAAAAATTGCAAGTTGTGTTCTTGTTGGTTGAATTCAACTTGTTGATTATTTTTAAGGATGAAAAGAAATTTGTTCAAATGTTTCGAATATTTTGAAGCAAAAATGTAAAATGTTAAGCAATAGATTCTAAAGTCAAACGATACTAAAGCCATAAAATATGTAGTACAGTGCTTTAAGAGACCATTTAAAAATACTAATTAGAGACAGATCAATGAACATAGATCATAGCAGGACATCAATTTCCTTTGTCCTTCCAAATCAAGTTGCATTAATTAACTCTCTCTTTGGCCTTCATCCTAATGTACAAGTTAGTTGCATTCATGATGTTAATAGTATCTCTGCATTGAAGACTGGAGCAGCAGGAGAATTTTGCAGCTCATTTTACATATTCCTATAGGTTTATAAGGACATTCACTAGATGAGGTAATGCTCAAAGGCAATGGGATGTGTGTGTGTTTTTAATGATCTGTGCAACTTCAGGTACCGTAAGTTCTTTTAGGATGTAGTCCTCCACTTTGTTGTTCCAGTTCTGTAAAGAGGCACAGTAGAGTTTGCAACTCGTACAACTTTTTTTGTTCCCTGGTTGACAAGAGAGGCAAATATATTTGAATCTTTAAGTTTATGGATACTGGGTGTCTTCAACATTGTCTTTGGGCAATGTGATAAAATACAGTACTCGGGTTCTTATTTGCTCTGTTTGAAAGCTGTTTTATATTTTCCATCAACTTGTATTTGAGTTACAGAAAAAGATACAAGTTTTGTTTTCTTGGCAATTCTGATTCTACAGTCTGTTGTTATAATAAGGGGTTCAATAAAGCAATTATTCATGTACATTTTCTAATCAACTTCTGCTCAGTTCCCACTCTCACTTGGACTTCTGCCTTAGAACCTAAGATGCCTATGGCTCTTCCACCTGTTTGCCACCCTGTCATTTAATTCACCTCTCTGTGCCTCTGTTTTGAGTTTGTCTACAGGTGTGCTAACCAAAGGCGGGTGAAGAGGGTGAAAGATAGGAACAGGTGGGATGAGCTATAGCTGCTTTTGTCTCTCATTTCAGTGGAAGATTTACAATGCAAACTTTGAGTTCAGTGGTTATAGGATTGCAGATTTAAAGGTTCATGCTCACTACTGCTTATAAGGTGCATAAGCCTCCCCTTGGGAGAAAGGTTGCTGAATATATGGCAGCTTTGGAGCTTCATTCAATTGAGCTGATACAGTACTAGATTCCTAAAGCCCACCAGTCTGACACTGGGGAGGATCCAGTACCTTTTTTTCTGGGGGTATGCATACCCCTAAACATTTTGTGAATCTTTGTACTTTTGTCCATTTATGTATTTATTTTTCCTGATTTAAACTATAAAATGGTGGTTTTCTTGAGTCAAAATTAGAGTACCCCAAAACACTTTTTTTTAAAGAAAAAAAGCATTGCATGGATCCATGGTGTCATTTTCCAGCTCACATAAACTGTCCCCAAGCTGCCTTTTAATCATTGAGGGGTTTGCATCTTCCTCCAACCCTGGGTGAAAAAAGAGCTTGGGATTTAGAGTTTAAAAACTATTGGAGTGTGAAGGATTGAGCAGCCTTCCACTGCTCTGACTCACAGCCTCTGCCCAGCCTGACTTTAGTGATTTCGATTTGACTTTGTGATCTAGATCCCTTGATCAGTATCTAGGGTGAGGGGAGATATTGTGTTGCTTAGAGACATTTTACCACACTGTGAGCTGAACAGGGCAATTACAAGGATCATCAGCTGGGAGTTCTCCATGGAAGTTGAAAGTGGGAACTACCAGTGATTTCAGCTCTTTTTGTATTTGTCTAGCAGGTTTTCTGCAGTAGCGGAGAACCGTAAAAAAAAAAAAAAAAAAGAAAAAAAAAAGAAAGAAAGTGGGAACTACCGGTATATCAATTCAACACTGTATAAATACAGTGCTTCTGCGTATCTATATTGATTTTCATTTCCAAGGTATTGCACTGTTGCTAGTGCAACTATGAAGCACACTTAAGTGCTCCCATCCACTCCAGAAATCGTGACCTCCCTAAAAGAGGGCATGTGTTGTGGTGAGACCTGGAGACTGACCTCCTGGTTGTGGGTGGGTCATTGGATAGCCACAACACCCGATTGGTAGGTCCCTCATTGCTGGGTGTAATCTGGCCAATGGCTGCAGTGTAAAACAATTGAGGGACCTATATAAACCTATTCACGTGTCCCAGAGCTTCCTCTTTCGACTCGTGCATCGGAACACCTGCCCACCTCTCCCTATTTTTAGGGCATTTTGCAATTGACCTTGCTATGCTGTCATGTGTCGTCTGTCATTGGGACAGGGGCACGGCAGGAATTTTCCCCACTTGGCTGGTTGGCTGTGGCCATTTGGGTTTCGTCTGCTGCGTAGCAAATCGTCACAACTTGTAAGGTTGCGGATAGGCACTGGTTCAGGTGATAGGGACGGGTGAACGGTCTCACCATCCCTATGTGAAGGGTATTCCGTTAAAGGAATCCAGGGACTCAACTTGGTTTGGTCAACCCCTGAGAGGGGGTTGTGCCTGTGCCTGATTCCAGGGGAGCATCTGGGGAGTGAACAGAGTCTGTTGCCAGGCTTTTCACCTACCTCAGGTGTTCACCCTTGGCTGACCTACAATAGAGCTCTGTGTCAGCGGTACCTGCAAGAGTGTAGGGAGCTAGTCGAACCAGAGCCTATGCAACCACTCACTTTTCTGTAATCAATAAAGTTGTGGCCTAAATTCTGCCAAAAACCAAAACTAAAATTTGAGTCATATGTGTCTTTATTTAGGGGGGAGGTCTCTGGGTCTGAACACACAACACTAATTGCTTCTTTTCTAACCCATGGAAAACACCTACCATCACACATTCACATACAGTGGTACCTCGGGTTAAGTACACTTCAGGTTAAGTACGCTTCAGGTTAAGAACTCTGCTTAAGAACAGAAATCGTGCTCTGGCGGCGCAGCGGCAGCAGGAGGTCCCATTAGCCAAAGTGGTGCTTCAGGTTAAGTACGCTTCAGGTTAAGAACGGACCTCTGGAACAAATTAAGTGCTTATACGCCTCTTGGGGGAGCATATCCGGCTTCTTTCTTTCTTTCTACATGTTCCAGATCCTATGTTCATCTTGGCACTCCTTCCTGCTCTATGTATTGTGATAACTAATTCTAACTTGAGTATGTTCCCTTAGATTTTTTAATGTGGAGATGAGCCATCTCAGGAATAAAGCAGTTAGACCCAGATTAAAGGATAATATTTTATTCCAGATGGAACTTGATTGTTTTTTTTGAGGGGGTGTTAGTTTTACTTTGCAGTTCAGGGAGCATTGGTAGTATCTTGCCAACCATTAATTTCCACAATTCCTTTCCTGTTTCTTTCCATAAACCTTGTCACCATGTCCCCCAATATCTCACTCGGTGCTGGATTAAATTTACTATGAGGGGTGCCACTGAAAACAGTATTTTGGTGGGGACTCTACCGGCAACACACAACAGTTAGAGGTGCTTGACATAAAGGGCACCAGCACTGTGTTGTGAATCTCTTGCTTTGGGCCAGATGGAGTATTGAGTAAAAGCACAAAAATTCCCAACATAGTGATGTCCCAACAGAAACTAACTTCTATGAGGTCAGACCATTGGTCTATCTAGCTCAGCATTGTCTACTCCAGCCTTTCTCAACCTTGGGTCCCCAGATGTTTTTGGCCTACAACTCCCATCATCCCTGACCACTGGTCCTGCTACCTAGGGATTATGGGAGTTGTAGGCCAAAAACATCTGGGGACCCAAGGTTGAGAAAGGCTGGTCTACACTGACCAGTGCCAGGTCTAATTCTGGAAATATTAGTGAAAAAACCAAGGGATTTAAAACTTATGGGTAATATACAAGTTACCACATGGAAATGTATCATTCCAGATTCGTAATATACATAGCTGCTTATGGTTGTAGTTCCATATCCCGTGCTCTTTTTGATATCTGCCTGCATCATAATACTCGATGAAAGGCAAAGCACTACCGGTTGTTGTATAGACTGGAGTGGCTCTTCTTGCAAATGCTTCACTGGGATGGAGAGCATATTGGTCCTAATGGTAATGACTGTGCCTTTGCAATATGGCTGAGACCTAGGCTTATTTTTCTAAGCACACAATGCTGGCTTGCTCAAAGCAGCCTGTGTGTGGAAAATTCAGGTTTTGTCCATCCTGTCTTGGACAATTTTTCTCTTAGTGATGTAGTTGCCGTAATCAAGCCGATAAGAACTGCTGCCAGACATAGCCAATCAGTCCCATGTTATCATCTGGAAATGATCAGAGCCCTTGGGTTAGATTGAAGCCATTTTTTACAGAATTGATTAGTTCCTTATTTCTGGGTTGTACCTTTAAAAAAGAATGCTGCCTGCTGTCCTTGCTTAATACATCAGGGTTGACTGTTTTACATTGTAAATAGTAAAAACTTTAGCTTATTGTGTGAATCCAAAGCCCTAAGCATGCTTTTGAAGTCTGCAGCTTTGTAATTCTAAACTTCTCTGGATAGTGTCTGCTCCTTTGCCAGCTTTAATCAATGAACAATAATCAATTATCATATCAAAGTGTTCAGTGGCTACCTTGTGATGTAGCAGTGTAGCTGTTTGGTCTCATTTCCTGCGATGACTGTAAGCCCTCCTGCTCCTCTATGCCACACTTTGTGTGTTTCCCAGTTCATAACTTAAAGATGTCAACTCTGTTCATTTCTCCTTTTTTCAAGATACAATTGTGTTCCAGTTAATGTGTCATCACCCAGCTCTTTAATTGTTAGCCAACATATTAGTAAATAAAATTATTTTTAATTATTGGAATTTACTTTTGGGGAGGGGGGGTCTGGCTATTTTTATTTATATTTGTCACTTTGCTCACAGAAATGACTCAACATGACTAACAGACACAATAGAAATACTAAAAGCAATTACAATAAACCCAGTCAATAGAAACCTATGACAAAACACTCAAATTTATACAAATAAAAGACAAGATCCTGCCCCACTAAAAGATGTCTCTAATATACTATAATACCCTTCAAACAAAAGGTCAAACACCTAGGTAAAAAGAAAAAGTGTTGCCTGGTGCCTCAAATTAGATAAAGATGGTGTCAGGCAAGCTCCTCTGGGGAAAACATTCCACAAGCAGGGAGCCACCACTGAAAAGGCCTGTTTTTATGTTGCTATTCTTCCTTGGAGAGGATAAACAGAGAAGCACTTCAGATGACAATTGCTGGGTCAGAGTGATGCCATGCCCCACCAACTCGGAGAGCTGCTCCAGAACACCATGGTCAATGGTACTGTAAGCTGCTGAGAGATCAAGGAGAATTAACAGGGACACACACACCCTGTTTCTCTCCTGACAGAAGTCATCATACAGGGCTACTAAACCAGTTTCTGTTCTAAACCTGATTGTGATGGATAAAAAAACTGGTTTTATCCTAGAGACCCTGGATCTGACCTATTACCAGCTGCTCATGAATCTTCTTCAAGAAGGGACTTCAGGATAGGTTAGGGGATCTGTCTTCAGAAGTTAACTTTCATGTTGTACTCTTGTACCCTGGAATAATCTTCATCAAGATAAATAGTAATAGTTATTATTATTATTATTATTATTATTATTATTATTATTATTAATTCATACCCCGCCCATCTGGCTGGGTTTCCACAAATAGAAACACAAACAGAGAACTGCAAGTTTTCCAAAGCTAGCTGAACAGCAGCACAAATACCTTTAAGGATTCTCTCGGTATTTTATGGTCAAAGTACTGTATCTGGAAGAAATTTTGTGTTTCCATAGCCAGACTAGTATGGGCTATTCACATTCACAGTGAATGCCAATCTGTTCCATGTGGGCTGTTGCTTGAAATGCTGTGTTTTAAAACGTGCCTGTCTCCAGCAATGAGGGACCAAAAATAAAAATTGCAGTATGCCTTCTCTGTTGGATCAAAGTACTGAAGCTCCTTGTGTTGCTTCTCTAAAACCAGATTTTCCTATGTGAGGACAGCTGACACGCCATGGGATTGGACAAGGAAAAATGGGTTTTTAATCCAAAGAGGTTTGTTCTATTGGAACCTCACATGACATCAAGAAAGCACTGCTGGGAGAGGATTCATTGTACTCGGTGATCTCTTCCCCTGCCAGGAGGCCTGCTGCAGATGCCTTCTGGAATGGATTACAAGAGAATTAAATTTCTTCTTTTTAAAATATATACCTGTATATATATATATGTTGGTATAGAAACAAAATGAGACTGAACATCAGATAGGTATGCATTGTGATTTGAAAATAAGTCAGTTTTGGAGATCAGATCATGTTTTCTCCAATGAAATTTTTGTGCCTTAATAAATATTATTTCTGTGTCATGAGAACTGTTGCCCTGTTTTACCATATTGGCCTGAATATAAGCCTCACTTTTTCCCAAATTCCGACCGCGAAAGGTTAAAGTGTGGCTTATATTTGTGACCTAACGCTATGCAGCCAGGAACACAGGGCAAACAGTGCAAAGCTGCACCCGCCCCGTGCGTAGTCCCCTGTCCTCTCCCCCAAGACAGGGAAGGGAAAGAGTGATGAAGGGGCAGCCAGGAGCAGCAAGGAATGGAGAGGCTTATATTTGGGTATTTTCTCTTCCCCCCCCCCCCAATTTTAAAGGTGTGGTTTATATTCGGATGCAGCTTACCGGTATATTCGGGCCAATACAGCAATTGACAGTTTCGCCTGCTGCTAATATGAGTTAGACTGGTAAAATATGGACACTGCATAGAATAGTTTTGTTATAGGTGTGAGTTTTTGATAAATGTGGGACCAACTGAAAATAGTTGTTGCGAGGGTGCCCAACATAGCTGTCAAGTTTTACCTTTTCTCATGAGGAAGCCTATTTGGCATAATGGAATTTCCCTTAAAATAAGGGAGAGCTTGACAGCTATGGTGCCCAGGTGCAAAAGAGGCCAAGGGTCACTTGGGTGTACCACCAAGGAAGAATAACTGAAAGAAGGAAATATCCTCAAGCCCCTCTTCTAGACAAATAATAATGATGCAGGAACCAGGTGTGCCAAGGTGTCTTCAGCCCCCTCAGTATCTGTTGAGAGCCCCCACCCATGTTGAGGGGGTGGAGGAGGCTGAGTACAGAGATGAGCGTGGCACGGCTTCAATGGTCTGCTCTCCTGAGCTCAAGAGGAGAAACTGCCAACCATTGAAGACATGCCATGCTAGGCTCTGCACTCGGCCTCCTCCCGATGATGTGATATTGTGTGTGCATCATGAGCATGTCACATGCATGCTAGGCGCATGACATCACACACACGTGGCGTGTGCATATCACACATAAAAAACATGCACTGGGCCCCCTTCATCTCGGGTGCAAGTTGGTGCCTCTGGCAGGAGCCCTGGCCTCTTTCTGTACCTGACTACCCTACTGGATTTGCAAAATATGGATAGTAAGTAGACTCAGCCACCATTCTTCTAGGTGAGTTGTTAGGAGACATTTATTCCCCTCATAGAGTGGGACTCAAACCCGGACTGAGCTTTCCCAGCTGCTAAACTGTTGTTGAACTGTTGTTGAACCCATCAGTCCCATCAGCATGGCAAATGGTCAGAGATGATGAGAGTTTTAGTGCAGCAAAATCTGAAGGGCCATTCCTGCTTTAAGTTGCTGTAGGATGGTCCTTGTGGGTATCTAGAAAGGTTTCACAATTAAAACAAAACAAAACGAAAAACGAAAAAACCAAGACCTATCAAATGTACTGGTAGGTCTTGCTGGACAATAACTTTGGCTCCCAGATACTTTGCTGAGTTCTGGTGAACCTGACCTGCAAACCTTGATGATGTATGGACATATGAGACCTGTATCTTTTCCTCAATGTCCATTCTGCTCCCCTCACCCCACTGTCTCTTTTAAACTCTTTTGCTTTATCTACTGCCCTATGGACTCCATTTATTTCAGGGACAGAACAGATTGCCCAATTTCAAATATTGGAATGGAACTATATTCAACCATGTTCTTGATTATTCACTATTAATAGAAGCAGCCTTCTCTGCACCAAAGAAAAGAGGAAAGATAGTGATGGATTGGTGGAGTGGTTGGAAGGCAGCTGCAATTAGTCACCATGGAGGATAACCTGTTAGTGGTACTGTGATGAAGATTCCCTTGCACTTGCTGTGTGATGCAGCTACCTGATGCTGTTGTAGCCTTCTGTTGCTATCTGACATTGGCCATTTCATCTTCCCCTTTTAAACATTGTATCCCTTTATCAACCCTCCCACCCCAAAAGGTTATAGTCCTTCAAGAAATGTTAATGCTTCCCAGCTAAGATATTTGAAGCTGCTTAATTCTGTACATCACCTCTGCATTGGCGCCTTGTATCTCTCCCTCTTTGACTTTTTATTGACATAGTCAAAGAAAATAAAACTGCAAAGTGCTGCTTTGAGTTTGAGTAAGCCTTGGCCCCTCAATTTCCTGTGAAGCATTCCTGCTGTGAAAGTGAAGCCGAAAGCTGAGCACAAGCTGACAGGATGCCATTGCAAACATGACATGTCTTAAAAATATTGAAACAGAAAATGCAGCTGAAAACACGAACACCATTTCTCAAGATGGTGGGATGCTGCTTAGATTCAAGGTATTAAATATTTCACTGTACCATTTCGCACAGTATCCCACGGGGATCTTTCTTTCAGGTCTGTGGTCCAGCTACAAGAGGCCAGGATCCTTGCCTTCTCAACATAGTTCTAAATCTAACAGGAATGCCTTTTTCGTTGTGTGGCAGTTAACAGTGAAAGCCTGAACCAATTCTGACAGTGGTTTTAATATTGCTTCCCACTTCTCCTTTCTGGAGCAATGCAGGGTTCAGGATAGGGTTTATCACATGGGTAGCCAACATGGCGCGCTTCCCATCATCCTTGACTATTGTTCATATTGACTAGGGGTGATGGGAGTCAGGAGTCCATTCATTGGGTGCCTTTAAAAGAGAATTAAGACAAACTCATAGGTTTTTAGCGGCTATTCACCATGATGGCTATGTTCTACTTCCACTCTCAGAGGCAGTCTTGCTTTCAAATGTCAGCTGCTTGATATCACAAGAGGCCTAGCTTTCTGACTTCCCATAGATATGAGGTTGACCACTGTGAGAACAGGTTGCTAGACTAGATTGGTGTTTGGTTTGGCCCTTCTTATGTTCTTTTGAGATTTTGAATAAGAATGTATAGAAGAGTTACAACCCTAATTTGTTTCACTGTAAAGACCTGGCTGGTGCTCAGTTTTGTGAACGTTGCAGAGCTTATATAAACAACATGTCCACTACATCTGGACTTGCTTTTCAACATTACAATTCTCTGCTCCTTTGCTGAAGGCCTGTCCTTATTTTTCCTGTTCTTTTGTGGGCTTAAAATGTTTCTTGCTAATGCTTAGCAAATTGGTGGACAGAGAAATGGTAGATGCAAAATCCCTTGACAATCTTCCTTCTTGGAACAAAAGTAGTTCTGGCACTGTTTCATTACTCATTACTTTCTAGTGTAAAGGCATCAAAATGCCATATAATCAGTTTTCCTCTGTACTCCCTGAACTCCTTTTTCCGAGTTCTATAGGTAATTGGGTTGTAACTCCAGAGTCAATCTCAGGTCATCTTTCATTTGGTTAAAATATATTCTTATTGGCAAGCTCTTTTCTTATTATTCAGGAACACACATCATGTTTTACTTACAGCTGTTTTGTATTTTATGTTCTCATATAAATGTTATGCTTCAATTATTACAGAAAACAGGATGTCAGTTTTATTATCATTTTTATTCTAATAAGAGATCAGGATCATTGTATTTATTTTTTCATGATATGATCCTGATGTAGTAATGTGAAAAAAACTTACTATTTGCTGTATACATTATTTCTAGTTGACTTACAGCAGGCAGCAAACTGTCTTCCCCAGAGGAAGAAAAGTATTTGAAGGGTATGCACAAATATACATAATTTGAGTGATGAGCCTGCTGTGGAACTGTACTCACTTCATATTGTTCAGCCATACCACAGTCTCCCCTGGATCAAGTCTGATGTGTATGTGAGGAGGGATCAGTTCTGCATATTTGCAGCACAAGCCAGATGTGCAGTGCTGATTGGCTGTAACTGGTAACATCAGTAACCTGTCCCGTAAACAGTTGTTGATTCCGCTTTAAATACAAACAAAATATGTGACAATGTATCTTCAATTGAATAAATGTGCACATAATACTTTAAAAATAAAAAGTGAGCAATCTTAAAACATGAGGAAGCTGCATAACAACTGACAGTATATCCATCAAAGATTTTATGAAAGGCAAGAAGAAGCCACAGTGTGTGTGTGTGTGTGTGTGTGTGTGTGTGTACCCCAAGTATCTCTGCCTGCTTGATGCATCTTTACATTGGGTAGTAATTGGAAGGGATGAGATACCTTGATTTTTGAACAGGTAAAGTGGTATCTTTTAAATAAGTATTCTACATGAATGCTTCATGGTTAGTAAGTATAGGAGAAATTAGTGCAAGAGGCATTCAGATAAGTTGCTTAAAAATATCCTGGAACCTATGCAAAGCTCTGCATCAGCATAAGATAAGCAAAGATATGGTGCGTACCTTAAAGCTCCATGTCCAAGCATTTTTTTGCTCTAGCTTTCCCCACGAAAACCTGCTCTTTAAAGCTGAATTGGAGCAAATGGCAATCTGGGGGGAAAAAACACCAGGGTGCCCGGACACAGACCTTGAGAGCACAGACCTGTGCCTGGAAAGAATAGGGCTGAAGGCAAGTGTGAATAAGCCCTCAGTTTGAAGAACAAGCCCAGAATCAATAACATTATAGGAACAGGTAGAATTATGTTGGCCCCTTGGGCTACCTGACTTGCTGAGCTGGTAGTGGTAATGCTACCCTCTAGCTCCCAGCAGTGGTGGGTAGAAACATAGCACTGGGAAGGCCAGTAGCGGCTTGCTCTGGTTCCTATTGCAGGAGAACCCTTTGGGCAAATCACTGTTTCCCTATCTAACTGAGGATTAAAATGGGATCATCCTATGCAATCTGTCCTGTGTTTGTTAGAGGAAAAGCAGAATAGAAGGCTCTGTAGATAATGTAAAAGACCCAAGCTTTTAGCATTGTTGACACTGTTCAGCTAGTCTTCTTTCTCATCTCAGTACTGATGTGACTGCATGCCAGTTCTTCCATGCAGTATTTTTATATGAGATGCCTTGAGGGCCCTTGTTGGATAGAAATGTGACATAAATTTAACAGTGAGTCTATATACTGCCCTATATACTGGTAGTGGTTAAGAGCGGTAGATTCGTTATCTGGGGAACCGGGTTCGCATCTCTGCTCCTCCACATGCAGCTGCTGGGTGACCTTGGGCTAGTCACACTTCTTTGAAGTCTCTCAGCCCCACTCACCTCACAGAGTGTTTGTTGTGGGGGAGGAAGGGAAAGGAGAATGTTAGCCGCTTTGAGACTCCTTCGGGTAGTGAAAAGCGGGATATCAAATCCAAACTCTTCTTCTTCTTCTTCTTCTTCCTCGGAAACCAAGCAGTGTGGAGAGCAAACACGTAGCCTGGGTAATGTGAATGGAGTCTCAACTACATAGGTTATATTTGTTGTTGTTTAGTCATTTAGTCGTGTCCGACTCTTCATGACCCCATGGACCAGAGCACGCCAGGCACTCCTGTCTTCCACTGCCTCCCGCAGTTTGGTCAGACTCATGTTGGTAGCTTCAAGAACACTGTCCAACCATCTCATCCTCTGTTGTCCCCTTCTCCTTGTGCCCTCCATCTTTCCTAACTCCAGGGTCTTTCCCAGGGAGTCTTCTCTTCTCATGAGGTGGCAAAAGTATTGGAGCCTCAGCTTCAGGATCTGTCCTTCCAGTGAGCACTCAGGGCTGATTTCCTTCAGAATGGATATGTTTGATCTTCTTGCAGCCCATAGGACTCTGAAGAGTCTCCTCCAGCACCATAATTCAAAAGCATCAATTCTTCAGCGATCAGTCTTCTTTATGGTCCAGCTCTCACTTCCATACATCACTACTGGGAAAATCATAGCTTTAACTATACGGACCTTTGTTGACAAGGTGATGTCTCTGCTTTTTAAGATGCTGTCTAGGTTTGTCATTGCTTTCCTCCTAAGAAGCAGGCGTCTTTTAATTTTGTGACTGCTGTCACCATCTGCAGTGATCATGGAACCCAAGAAAGTAAAATCTCTCACTGCCTCCATTTCTTCCCTTTCTATTTGCCAGGAGTGATGGGACCAATGGCCATGATCTTAGTTTTTTTATGTTGAGCTTCAGACCTTATTTTGCGCTCTCCTCTTTCACCCTCATTAAAATAGTCTTTAATTCCTCCTCACTTTCTGCCATCAAGGTTGTGTCATCAGCATATCTGAGGTTGTTGATATTTCTTCCGGCAATCTTAATTCCGGTTTGGGATTCATCCAGTCCAGCCTTTCACATGATGAATTCTGCATATAAGTTAAATAAGCAGGGAGACAATATACAGCCTTGTCATACTCCTTTCCCTATTTTGAACCAATCAGTTATTCCATAAGCAGTTCTAACTGTAGTTTCTTGTCCCACATAGAGATTTCTTAGGAGACAGATGAGGTGATCCGGCACTCCCATTTCTTTAAGAACTTGCCATAGTTTGCTGTGGCCGACACAGCCAAATGCTTTTGCGTAGTCAATGAAGCAGAAGTAGATGTTTTTCTGGAACTCTCTAGCTTTCTCCATAATCCAGCGCATGTTTGCAATTTGGTCTGTGGTTCCTCTGCCCCTTTGAAGTCCAGCTTGCACTTCTGGGAGTTCTCGGTCCACATACTGCTTAAGCCTGCCTTGTAGAATTTTAAGCATAACCTTGCTAGCGTGTGAAATGAGCACAATTGTGTGGTAGTTGGAGCATTCTTTGCCCTTCTTTGGGATTGGGATGTAGACTGATCTTCTCCAATCCTCTGGCCACTGCTGAGTTTTCCAAACTTGCTGGCATATTGAGTGTAGCACCATAGGCTTAGGTTTATTAACTGTTGCTTATTCAAGTTCCTGAGATACTTGGGTATCACTGCAGCTGTTAATTGATGTAGCAAGTCTCTTTAAGAATGCTCTTCTTCCAGATGTGAACATAGATTGAGTCTGGATTTGCAATGCAATTAATAAATGTTATAGAAAGAGCTGCCAATAACTAGTGTTCCAAGAAGAAGTAGATTAATGTGTACCACCACAACACACAAAGTGCTTCAGTTCACTTCTCTCTGAATATTTATATGAATGTTGCATTGTTGTTTCATTTCTAACACCATTCAGTAACACAATAGCTTGCCAGTCTTTTATTATTTCCAAATACATCTTCATGGAATTGGATGGCACAGCTGGCTCAGAAGAGGAACTCAATACTTAAAATTGATTATAAGTTCCTGTTTCTGTGGGACTGCAGCAGCTTGGCTGCACTACAGTCAGTCAGCGTGGGAGAGGCAGACATTCTACTTGAGGGGATTCTTTGGCAGCTTGCTGACAGGAATGTAACCTAAAGAAGAATGTCAAAGCAAATGACAAGGCACACACAGGGAATTTCAATGATAATGCAAATGCATATCCCTCCTACCTTTCTGAATTGATTTCATTGATACATGTTTCAGCACAATAATGTTCCTGAAATACCATAAGACCACCTGACAATTAAAGCCTATCTTCTTTCTTGCTTACCCTATTCATCTGTAAATAGGCCAAGGAGGCTCCTTTGTGTTTGCTTTAATGACACTTAATGACCAAAAATCAAGTTAACTTTTTTTAAAGGAAATTTGCTTTTGCAGGTTTAGTCTCCATCCATGATAAGGGTAATGTCTGGGCTCATAAAATAGAGGTTCTGAACTTAAGGTTTTTCAAATTGAGTTTAATGCCTTCCTTTTTATTTTTCCGTGGATGCAATGCTTAGTAAAAAAATTTCCAAAGTCATAAACTATAATGCAGTTATATTTCCCCCACTAATAATAATAATAATAATCCAAATGACCAAAACAATAATAGCCAAGTGAATTTTAATTACAATACTATGAATACAATACTATAATGAATGCTAATGTATGCCTAAGTAATCTAAATTGCTTTACAAACTGTTGCTTGAAGTTAACATTTATACAACTTTGGCTTAAAAGATGTAAAAATCTCAGATACAGGAACACAGGAAGCTCCCTTATCTCAGGTCACACCATTGGTTCTGTGTAGCTCAAAAATGTCTACGTTGACTGGGAGTGCTCTCCAAGGTTTCAGACATGATTTTTTGCCAGTTCTACCTGAGGGCGCTGGGAAACCTGGGACCTTTCGTATACAGTACTGTACAAAGTATTTGCTCTACCACTGAGCGCATTGGGTAACACAGCTGGCCCTACTGTTAGGCAGTTCGGCAGCTGCCTTTGGCAGCATGTACTTGAGAGCAGGAAGCAACAGAATTGGAGGACGGAATGGTGTGCCACGCAGCCGCCCTGCATTCTCTAAACTAGAGATGGCTAGCCTATGGCCTGCCAGATGTTCTGGACTACATAATTCCTGATCGCTGGCCATGCTAACTGGGACTGATGGGAGTCCAACAACATGTTGTGGGGCACAGGATAGACACCCCTGCCTTGTTAGCATGCTGCCCTCAGGTGGGCAGCGCTGCCTCATCACTAATGTTGACGTAAAATTCAACTGCCATCTAGTCACCATGTACATATGAAATGAAGATGGAACAACACCATCTTGTCCTTTGCCTCTTGCAGTGAAATGCCTTGGGTTGATCCTGAGATAGGCATACTTAGTTTCCATTTAAATAATTGGGATTTAATAGGGACTCACTTAACTTCTCATGTGGATAGCAAAGAGTGATTACTTTAATCTTGTTATTCAGTCATTCAGTCGTGTCCGACTCTTCGTGACCCCATGGACCAGAGCACGCCAGGCATGCCTATCTTTCACTGCCTCCCGCAGTTTGGCGAAACTCATGCTAGTCGCTTTAATCTAGATCTTATCTATTGCATGTAACCACTCCTTGTGCCTGTATGCCTGTGTCACAAACAGCTAGCAAAATTGGCTCACTGCCACAAACTACTGAATAGGGGTTGTGTGTAGCATGCAAAATTGATTTCTGTTCATGTCCAACAACTCAACATAACAAGCAGGCAGGTCTGACCACCACTAGGGGGGAAAGTGTTACTCAGAAGGAGGCAGCCTAGTTTATTAGTTTTACCTTTAAAATATTTCTGCCTTGGTAAATGCTCTGTATCAGGGATGGGGAGCCTGTAGCCTCCCAGATATTGTCAGACTCCAGCTCCCATCAGTCCCAGCCAGTGTGGCTAATGGTCAAAGATGATGGGAGTAACATTTTGAGGGTCCCAGGATCCCCAACCCTGTTCTGTATGCTTCGGAAATATGGACAAAACAATGAACATATATACTTATAATTTTGTTCAAGCAAAATTGGAAATGACTCCTGCTCTAAATGGTGACTCTCATTCCTCCTCATTACACAGATGACTCTGGTTGCAGACAAATCAGAATCGATTGCAGACAGAACCAGCCCTTTTAAGACGCAAAGTTAATTGCATGCTCTCCAATTTTCTCCATTAGGAGGATCAAAGGACTGGTTGCCTTCACTGGCAAATCTCAAGGATGAGTCGTGGCAGCTAGACCAGAACTAGTCTGTGATGAACTGTAGCTTTCCAGAATGAATCGGCAGTAATTACAGACCAGCTTGGGTTTTCTGGAGTGGCAGTTTAAAACAGCAACAGCAACAAACAAAGGGCCTAAGCCTTTTAACTTAATGCTTGCGAAATCAAGCTCAAGATCACATCCTACTGATTGCAATGAAGTCCATTCATTATATCATTCACCTCTTATACAGCATTAGTCTGTGTGTAAAATAAAAAATAGGAGGATACTTGTGATGTTGGCCAAGAATATGGTTGACACTTATTCGTTGACTAAGACATGTTGTCATCTTTTTGGAACATTTTCAGGTAAGATAATCCTCCTTTCACCTTAAAATAAAGAGAGGCTCCAATTCTACCCCTTTTCTTTCCTTGACAGTCTGTCTCTCTTTCTATACATATATTGATATATATATGCACATACATATTATTCCGGTTTCCTCAAGCACCCATGTCCAGTTGGCTAGTCAACCAACAGTACTTCCTGTAATACAGACTTCATTTCTCTTTTATTCTGACAGGATTATTGTGAAGCGGCTAGAAGCAAGAACACTTTTCCTGTCAGGTTCTTGCAACAGCTTGCCTTTGGAAAGCAAAGTTCAGTTTTCATATCTATTGTCATTTTTAAAATCAAGTTGAACCTCATTTCTTTTTATTGTGGGGTTTTGTAAATGTAAAATTTCTACACAGGAAAGTTGCCTAAGGCAATATGCATGCTTTGGGATGTTGATTTAAATTTTTTACAAGACTAATTGCAGGAGAAGTGCAATTTTTGGAACTGCAATGAAGGGTGTTTATTTTTACATATACCTATTTGAAAAAATAGTGACAGCTCAAGCCACACGAATTAAGGCTCCAGTCCAGGATTTTCAACAGTACGAAGAGTGAATTGATGACAGATGCAAGAGGAACCATCTTATTATCTTCCTAATGGCTGCAGCTGTCCCTGAATTAATGAAATAATTAATCCATTCTCAATTGTTCAGATAGTCTAGGTCAGTTGTAGACTGCAAAATAGCTGTAAATGTGGGGGACAACACAGAGCATAAATAGCTCTTAGTCTGAACACTCCAAATGTAGACTTTGGCTTAGTTCACTTAGACAACAGCAGGGCTGGCAGTGGCAGTGGAAGCTGGCCCATTAGGGGACATGGGGCCACCAACTTCACTTTGTCCACACCCAGCCCCCACCCGCCTCAGGCAGTGGTTCTGCTTATCCTTGGCTGTGGCTTCATCTACTGCTGGTCTCCCTGCCTACTGCCCCACCAGTCCCATTGGGCACCAGCTACCACTGGTTAAACCTGTTTCTGGATTGCGTTGCTTCAGATAGCAATTGGGGACTCCATATTACTGAACATTTCTCCAAACAGAAAGAGTGAGAGAGATCAAGCAATCCCTGTAACTAATCTGGCTTAGAACCCTTCTTCCCGACACCTAGTTTCCTATATTCCAGGTGAGATTTGTTGGGATATGTAGGATCAATCAGTTATGAGTGACCTCCCATTGGCATTCTCAAGTTCAGGCAGCAGGTATGTCATCTCATCTGCTGTTTTGTACAAAATTATATCAGTCGTGTGTATAGAATATTATTCTCATCCATTCTTAATTGCAGAGTGGACACAGAGATTGTTGCACCAAATAGCAATTCCCTAGTAATGGCAAGGCAATTCCCCAGCCCAGCCCTGTGGTGGTTTAATGCAGTGTTTTTCAACCTTTTTTGGGCAAGGGCACACTTGTTTTATGAAAAAAATCACGAGGCACACCACCATTAGAAAATGTTAAAAAAAAATAACTCTGTGCCTATATTGACTATATATAAAGTAATTCTCTTGAATAGGAATCAAATAAACACAATTTTTCCCACGGCACACCAGGCAACATCTCGCGGCACACTAGTGTGCCGCGGAACAGTGGTTGAAAAACACTGGTTTAATGTGCTCCTTTAGCTCCAGTTTTATTTCTACCTTTTTTTTGTTTGCTTTTAACGTACCAGGATGGGAGAAGGCCCACTGCAGAGGGTTGGGTTGCTACATACATATTGCCAAAAAAGAAGAATTGCATCACCAGCAAAAGAGGGTACAGATTTGCATAATATTTGTACATACTAATTTATATGTATATATGCAAATTTATATAGAATAGCTATAGTTTAAAAAGAAATACAATCCAACCCTCATAGCAGGAAAGACTGTGAACAGATGGCTTGTGTGCTGTCCTGGTACTAATTCTTGAAGGGCAATTTCAGGGCCCCTGCTCTCTCTTTCGATGGTTTAAATCTTTTAACTAGGATTTGGACAGGATAGCCCTTCAGATATAATAATTTTCAAACAGAATACATTCTTCTCTAAAACACGACACATGCTCACTCTATCCTTAAAGCTGCAATCCTATATCCATTTACCTGCTAAATTTCACAGTACCACTTTAACTGAAAGTAAGACAAACATAGAATTTACTTCCAAGTAGACATGTTTGTGGTTGTGCTGCAAGCAATCCAAGGGTTATTTTGCTCAGGTTAGAAATGTTGCGTTTGAGTTGTTGTTATTGTTTTGAGTTGTTGTTTTTTAATTAAAAAAATAAACTGTTCTAAGAAAATATTCAATTTATCCTGTATAAAAAATTATTATATTTGAAATGGGTTTACGAAAGTTGCATTCCGCCCGTCCGTTGAAGGGTTTAACATGTGATATATTCCCCCCCCCCCGCGGCTGATGTTAATGAAAACCACATGATAAAATCTCTAGCCAAGTCTTTGAAGATGTAGAAATAAATGTTAGAAATTCAGTCCATGTAATGTGCAAGCTGGAGTAACAACACACATACGTGCTCCCTGACACCTCTGCAAACAAATTGCTGCCTTATTTCACCATAATATGATCTTATGCAACAGCTGGGGTGGAAAACAAACAAATCATGAAACTATTACTTAAATTCTACATGGTGCCATTGTATCTCTGGATAAGTGATATTTATCATCTCAAGTCTTAATCTTTCAAGCCTTTCTTTGGATGGAAGACATGCCAGGACTGATAGCTTCTCTTCACATTTTCCCCATTCTGCCGCAGGCTATTAAAGATGATGTGATGTGAAGTGCCCACAGGACTCATGGTGTGTACAAGCACCATTCAACCTACCGGTATATACGGACTACAACAAACTTACGTATTTGAAAACAGGAGTCATTCCCACAGAGCTAGCCCAGCTCCGCCCAACTTCAGATGGCAAATGACCAATGTACTAGTATTCAGTTGGTCTGGTTAAAGGGAAAAATAGATGTGGTAAAATGAAAAGCAGTTCTGGCTTACTTGAGAAACGAATATGCCCCACTTAGGATGACACTACAACCGATTTGCAGTTTTGATTCCTTCAGTGGGGGCATCATTTTGTGTAGATGTGAAGTCAAGATTATTGGAGACCTTCCTTTAGGAATACTGTCATCCCTGATGTTCTTCAGAGAGTCCTTATCTCTTTGTTTAACCTGGCACCCAGGGGCTCACCAGGGATGCTGAATGAGCAAGTAGTTGCTCCAGCTTTACCACTAGGACTAAACATATCTGAGTTAACAAACTGGTAAGGCTCTAAAGCATGGGTGTCAAACACAAGGCCCGAGGGCCTAAACTGGCCCGCCAGACCTCATCATGTGGCCCGTGTAGCCGCCGGCGGCCTTCACCTTTTATTCTCGCTTTTTTTTTTAACAGCTTCAGCCGGTAGCGATTTTTAGGCCGTTCTAGGACTCCCCTTCTCTATAGACCGTCCCTTCCTCTTTCCCCCGAGTGCCGACCCCCTTTCTTCCTCGTCTCTATGATCCGCGCGACCTTTCGGAGGCGATTGGCTGAGGGCGGCTTGGCGGAGCTCTCGCGAGAGGCGCGGCCTTCGAGAGGCCGGCGGCGGGGGTGTGGGGGGGAGCGAGAGCGGCGCTGGGAGGAGGGGGCGGAGCAGGTGACGGGGCCTGGTGTTGAAGGCCTGGCGGAGGAGGCGGCGGCAAGCTCGGTCGCTGAGTAAAATGGCGGCACCGGTGGGGGAGAGAGGGTCACCTGTGGGTGGGGAGAAAGGCAGCGGCAACCCGTGAGGGGCATGGGGGCATTCTCCGTGGCGGGATGCGGCGGCGGCTGAGGGGGAAGCAGCCATTTTGGGGCGGCGTGAGGTCTACCTGGTGGCGCCAAGGGGTCCGCCCCAGCCTGGGCCTGCTCTCGGCGGGCGAGAGGAAGCCCCGAGACGCGGCCGGGAGGAGCGGTGGGCGGGCAGCTCATGTCGGGGGACACTCTGCCGACGCGGCCGCTTCTTCCTCTTCTTCCTGGGTTTTTTCCCCTTCTTCTGTCCCCCTCCCCCCTCAATTGACACGACACGGCCTCATCTTCGCGCCTGTTTCGGAGGCCAAGCTTTCGGGGTTTCATTTCTTTCCGACACACTCATTTTTATTTCAAAGAAATGCAAGCTTTCGTGGAGCACTTCTTTTTTTAAAAAGGGGGGGGGAGGAAAGGGAGAAACTGGATCCGATTGTGGTGCCTCTTCTTCGCAAGCTTTCCCCCCCCCCAATAAAATCATTTTTCAATAAATTGTACAATAATTGTACATTTGAATATCTACTTGCCATTATTCTGACTATGTTTCTGCTTTCAGTGCTAGTTATTACTTACATTATTACAAAAAACAGTAATAATTGAATGCAGTGACAATAATTTATGATAATAAAGAGTGGACACATAGTCCTACAGATACAACCGGCCCTTTGAGGGTGACCAAACTGCTGATGCGGCCCCCGATGAATTTGAGTTTGACACCCCTGCTCTAAAGTATTATGGAGAAAGAGATGTACTGCAATCATATCTGGTTATCTTTCCTTAACTATCTTAAAACACACACACACTTTTATATAGTTCTGGTCCAATAACTGGATGGTCAATTCATGGCATAGCTGTCAATCTTCCTTTTTCCTGCATTGGGAAACGGCCAAAAAGTTGTTACACTGCTTTAGGCCTTTTGCTGTTCAAACTTGCTTAGTTATGTCATTGCATAAATGCTATATCCCATGCCTTATATACCCAGTATGAAATGGCTGGGGCACCTGAATGTCTCCAGTTCTACATTTGCACATAAATTAATAGCTGCTAACAAGGTTTGTTCTTTTGTGGGGGGGAAAGGAATTTTCTCCGGACCTCCAATTAGTAGTAATAGCCTGTACAGTATTCCCTACACATAGATACTAAATGGCAGAATTTTCCAGAATTGGCTACATTTGTTTTCTGATGAATTTCAGCTTTACAATCTTTCCTGAGTTGATATTCTTGATTGTTATTTCCAATTAAAGTTATATCACTTGGGGTGTTTGCTGAACAAAGAAGGCTGCTTATTACCACTTTGTTGAGTCTGTAGCAGGTACAGGTTTCAAAAGCCCAGGTTGCAAAGACAAAGGAGAATTTGCATCATTCATCACTTCCCTTGAGAATTTGTGAAGTGTAAGTTTGAAGGTAATTAACTGCATGAGATCAAAACAGTACTGCTAACTTGGAAAAAAAGAAAAACACCACCCACCCAACAGCTGTAAATATTTTCTCTTTGGAAAGAAACTCCACTGATAGTATTTTCCATTTCTGCTGTTTCTCTAGTTTCTTGGGCTTAAAACCCTGCACACCTACTTTAGTTAAACACTTATGATTTGGGGCCACAGGAGATACTCCAGCAGGTTTTGTGAATTAGCAGTCTCATTGGACTGCTTTGAAGATTGGGGAAGGTGGTGGCCTGGCCATCTGCCTGTCTATGTTCTCCCAAATCTCTCATTCCATGCCACCAACATCACCAGAAAGCGTCACTGCTGTTGAAGGGAGGGAGCCTGGTAGGTAGGAATTTCTGCACACATGCAGCATGCACAGAGCATGGTGGTCAGGTTAGCCCTTTGGAACATTCTGAGCTTTTTATTTTTATTTTTTAAGAGCAGCCCTTTCAAATGTTGGTCTAGGATCCAGACTCTGTGTTTTGCCCAGCAAAATTGTTGTTAGGGACAAATTCAGAAGTGTTGGGTTCCTTCACGACAGTCACACCACACCCCCTTCTAAGATTATACAATAAAAATGAGCTTTCAGTCTCTTATTTCTTTTGGAGTTCTGTTAACCAATGAATGCAGGATGAGGGTATGTCCTTTTGAGGTTCAGCAAGAAGAGGACAATGATAGAGAGAGCTTTGTTGATTTTTTTTTGCAGAGGGACTGCTTACAGAAAGCAAATCACACACACACACACGCAAAATCACAGCAAAACAAATAATTATATTAGTGGAAATCTGGTGCAACGGCAGCAGTAGGGGGAGGGAAGGGAATTTCACTGCTATCACAGAATTCTTCCTCATTCCCACAAAAGTATGTGAAGAGCAAAACACCCTCTTAAAATGAAACCAAGCATGGATTTCCAGTGCTTTGTACTTAAAAGCAATCTAAGTAATTAACCTTGACACTGCTGTAACGTTCTTTGATTACTAAGTTAATGGTTAATGTTCTCTTTATGGAGGCCATATACTTCCAGGATTCTCTTTCCTGTGGAGAAATGCTTCTGATACACCAAATGTCTGACCCGGTCTAGAAAAATGAAGGCTCTTTTTCCTTGTGGTAAATGGCAGTGCTTAATGGTATCTACACAACAATTTCAGACAACCCCCTCCTTTTTCTAAAAAATAAAATAAAAAGTATTTACAAACTGCACTTTCAGAGGAAATGTAAGAAGGTGGGGTACAACATAAAAACATAGTATTACAATAATACAATCAGCAGAAGCAACATTGACATATAAATAAATAAAACTAGTTTGTTAAAAAAAAAACCAACAACAATCTCAAGTCCCAAAGGCCTTCTGAAAAATACAGTTTTAAAAAGATGTCCAAAAGAAAGCAGGGATGACTCCTGCTGGAATTCTGTTGGCAAGAAGTTCCAAAGGACAGGAAATGCCACACTAGGGGCTTATTCCCTGGTGAAGGCTGAGCGAAACTAAGAGGCAAGGTGGAGCAAAAGGAAGGCTGGGATAGCTCACTTGGTAGAACAGGGGACTCTTAATCTCAGGGTTGTGGGTTCAAGCCCCATGTTGGGCAAAATATTCCTGCATTACCATGGGTGGACTAGATGGCCCTTGTGGTCCCTTCCAACTCTACAATTCTATGATTCTATGAATTGGGATGTCCTTGCAATACATTGGGCCAAAGCTGTTTAGGGCTTTGCCAATTAGCACAAGAACCAGGCCTGGACTGGTGGCAATATCTAATTGGCATCAGATATATCTGTGTGTGGTATGTGTGACTGGAAAAGAATATAGTGTAGCAGCAGAAGCTGCCTTCATAAATCCTTCCTTTTCTTTGAGTAGCTGATTTTACTGGGGAGGGTTAATGACTTCTCTGAAATATAGTGCAACAGCTGCAGATGACATCAGATTTTTCTGCCATATTGGGCAAGATGAACACACGGGATGCATCAAGGGCAGACTGAGCACCATTTGTGGCTGCCATAAAAGGAATGGATGGAGGTAACAAAATAATGACATCATGAGAAGTTTTCCCTTCATCTGGTTGTGCTTTAAAATGTGATTATTTTCAGAGTTCTTTATAGAAAAGGAACAAGAGAACACGTCTGCCAGAAGTTTAACACACACATACCCAAACCTCGGCAACACAACCTGAAGGCCCCTCTCCTGACAATTAGCATTGGTTAATAAGTAATTGCTCCAATAGTGAGTTTATCAAAGGAATCCTGATCCCAATGTCTTAAGACAAATTAAAGAATGATCATCTTTTTTTGGCAGGACCCTTGTGACTTTTACTAACTTCTGACAGGCAGAAATCCACAGGTAATATTTTTCTATTACTGCAGCCCCAGGTTAAGAAAGCTTTACCTGTTATGCAGTGGTTAAATTAGAAAAAGTCCTGCAGAAATAATGGTGGCAACCTGAGAGTCATGTTAAGTAATCTGGAAACAGTGGTGTAGAAATGGTGTACGTTATGATTGGTTTCTTACACATTATTTCGCAACTTGGAGTTAATGCTAATTTTGGAGTGGTTTGCAAAGTAAAACTCCAAAATTATACAACACACAATTAAAACAAAATCATGTAAAGACAGCAGAGATGATAATGAGAAACCATACAGTGGTATCTTGGTTTACGAACTTAATCCGTTCTGGAAGTCTGTTCTTAAACCAAGGCATGCTTTCCCATAGCAACGGGGGAACTCAATTTACAAATGGAACACATTCAACATGAAGTGAAACATGTTCTTATTCCAAGGCAAAGTTCACAAACCAAAACACCTACTTCCAGGTTTGAAGCGTTCTTAATCCGAGTTGTTCATAAACTAAGCTGTCCTTAAATCAAGGTACCACTGTAGTTTCCTGTTACGAGACTGTGCTGAGAGTTGCATGCGCTACTTTTCCTTCCCTCCTTCTTGCACAGTGGGTGGAAGTTGAAAGCTTCCATTCACAGTTTGAACAACCTGCAGTTTCCCATTACCTCAGAATATGGGAAGCAGTGGATTGTTCAAACACATTACGGAGAAGAAACTCCCACTGAATTCAATGGATCTTACTTATAAGGAAACTCAGGTGCAGTCTTATTTATAACAAACACCTTGAGAGCCAAATTATCCACCTGATGCTTTGTAGATGCTTTGCCTGCAAGAGAATTTAAGCAGCATGCTTTTTTTCTCCTTTCCTTTTTTAAAAAAAAGTTTCTGGCTGCCATACATGTGGTAGAAGGACTGAAAACAATGCCCAATGTGATGTAGTGGGCAGAATGCTGAACATAGACTGGGGACCTGAGCTGAAATCTCCACTTAGCTATTAAGCCCAGTGGATGAGCCTGAGAAGATCATTATGACTTCCCAAAACTAACTAACAATGTTACTGAGGGCATAACACTGAAAACACCATGTATACTGCACTGAATTCCTCAGAGGAAACCAAAAATATAAATATGATACTGGCGGAGAAAGCAGGGTGTGGTGGGTGCGGTCTGCCCCGGGTGTCATCCCTGAGGGGGGTTGACATCGCCTCCCTGCTCCCCTGGGATGCTTGCCACTGGCAGCACCCCCCTCAGATGCTCACCCCGCCCACGCATGTGCACCACTCCAGGTGCTGGAGCAGCTATCTCCGCCTCTAAATATGATAACATGAAACAGGCTATGATCCTTCTTTCCTAGCGTCTCAAATACCAGAAGGAAGTCTTAGTAAAGTTCCTAAGTGTCAGATGGGGAGTAGGTAAGGGAGGAGGAGGAGGAGGCTTGAGGCCTGTTACATCAGCACTGCTCAAGGTAAAACCATTATGAAATGCAATATACTGCTTCCAGTGATGAAAAGTGATGCTCCAGCCCATCCAATGAGCAAAGCTGCTCCTGATTACCTGCAGGAGCTCTTTGGTGCAGTTTGTAAGTGCCATACATTGCACCTTTGGATTTTTAATGGACTTCAGCAACTTCAGCACAGTCAGTTCCAGGCCATGAATTCAGCTGCAGTGTGACACTTGTTGAAACATTGGAGAACTAGGGGCAGATGTATATACATATTCACTCTCCTCTAGTCTACCATTGCCTATTTGTGTTTTAAAGATGTTGTGAGATGCCTTAAGAACTTCCCGTATTTTTATTTTAAAATAATTATTAAATATTTTCCTTGTTTACAAAAGTCCATGCATTGTCTCTTTCTTCAGGTTGTATTTTCTACAGATCAGTTACATTTGTTGTGAGACATTGGTGTTACATGCAGTATAGGGTTCGGAAGTAAAGAGGGCAAATGGGAGAGAGGGGGTGGGGTGCTAAAGCTTGTGTTCTTTCACCTAGTGTATGGGGGGGGGGGTTGTGTCAGCATCACTTGGGTAGGTTCTGTTTCTATGCTTGTTATATTTCCTTGATGGTGAGAGAGGTTGGAGAACTTCCCATATGTGTAAACCCATATGTGAATTACTGTATGAAAACTTTACCTATAAAATGGAATATATAATCTAGGCATATTTATATAGATTTTACAGTGAAAAATTTGGGTTTCCATTAAAGCTGTAAATATTTAGAAGAGGTAGCACTTGATTCAGTAAATGTAGAAGGCTGTTACATATAAGACTTGAAGGACTGCAGTGCAGGCTTCTCTTGCCAAGTGTGTGTATGATTTCTGAATTTCACTTAATTCCAAGTTCTTTAAAATATAAATACAAACGTTTTGGCTTGATTATTTTAGTATGAAAACTTAGCCAAATGAGGGGGTAGCTCCTTAGCACTGTTTAAGCACCATAAGGGAACTGTAAAACATAGAACAATGCATTCATTTTGCTTTGATGTTCAACAATAAAACTGCAGTTTTGTTGCCCAACAGCCGGTCTTATTTTAGAAAATTTATCATCCAAAGAAAGATGCAGAATATGTGATTCTAAACCTGTATTTTGCATCAACCCATAACAGCGACAAAGCTGTCCATTCATTTCAACGAGATTATTGAATGTTTGCTAAAAGTTAGCCAATTTTAAAAGGGCTCTTCTTGTATAACAGTCTTTAGGGGAAAATATAGTTGATACCTGTGGTCAGATATTCAGACATTGTATTTATTCAGGAAGGGTCTCTTAAACTGCTGCAATTTCTTTTCTGACTTTTGTTTTTTAATTTTCAACCACTAGTTATTAATCAATTAAACTGGGTGTGTCATTAGCTTAGCAAATTGCTTACACCAACACCACCAACCATTTCCATGTAATTATTTTTTTGGCCACAATCCAGCACAGAATTATGCTTGTTTATTGGATTGTGGTGTTCCTCCACAAAAGACTATCCACACTAGAGATTTAAACTGGCTGCTAGGGAACCCTGGTTCTGTGATGTAGTCTAATGATCTCTAACAGAAATTCTCTGTATCCCCACCAGACTACATTTTCAGGATTTGATGGGCAAAGGGAAGACATGCCTTAAAACTGATATATTTATAGTGGCAGTTGTTAACAGTGATGCTATTCTAAATGAAATGCTTTCAATTGCAAACAAATATTAGGTGACATGCTCCAGCATCATGAGAGTTAAAAAGAAAAAAGCACACAGGGCACAATAACGAAATGAACCACACTTTTTATGCAGAGCTATTTTTGCTAAAATTAGTATCATTTTGCATCACTCTGGGATTCTCATTCTAAAATTCAAATGCAACTTCTAGGAACACAGGATGTAATAGTTGTCAATGATTAACTAGAAGAGAAAATATTGACAGTAATATATAGTATCAATAGGACTCTCAGTCTGAGCATATGCCCTTTCAGCAAAGATGCAATAAGTATTTAATAATAAACAGTTAAGAAACATTCCTGCTCCCTGGCCTCCAGCATCCAACTAGAGCCTTCCAACAGCAAAATGACACAGTTGGATATGACCTAGTGTTCCGGCCTCACAGTAGCCATGATTAAGGATTGTTTGATAATCCTATTGGCACACCAGGAAATATACCGTGGATCAATCCAAGTCTCCAAATAAACTCTCCATGTCAGTGCTGGCCTCCTCAGTGTGGTTTTCTTATTGCAGAAGAGAAGTGATTTCCTATGAGTCCCCTCTCCCGATGCTAGGAATTTCTGCCTGAATCTCTTCTTGCCTCAATTTAATATTAGCCCATAAAATATTAGTTCTGTTTCCATAATGCCAAGCAAAAAAGCATTTTCTCCCACTATGGGGCTGTTGTTGTTTTGTTTTGTTGTGGTGGGGTATTTTCACGGTATGCCTTCTAAGAGAGTTGTTCCAGGAACAACTGCTGCTATATGAGAGGCTGACTGGATTGCACACAATTCCAAAGCTGGTTTAAAATAAACAGGGACATAATCCTTCGGAAATTAAGATTCAACAGATGTAAAGCAATGTCAGGCTCTGGAAAGACATAACAAAATTTATGCAGCACTCAAGAGAGAATCCAGGGAGGAGGAGGAGGATGCAGATTGAAAACATCACTTTGGAGTCACTTCTGATGTTTTATTCTTAGAGGACAGAAAAGTGCAAGGCAAACAATACCTCAGATATTAGGCTCATCAGCAGGAGGCACACACATAATCATTTATAGACAGTGTGTGTAGTTCCACTGAAATGTCATTTGTGTCTTGTCAGAAATATCCTACTGGCCAAACATATGCCCCCAAATGCTCTAAATATCTACAATAACAATATCCATAACAGAACTTACCTTATCGATTGAAGCTTGGAATTTGTGAGGCTACTGAGGGATCAGAGTTGAGAAGGGGCCTGATTTCCCTCTCAGGAAGTGAGACAACAGGGATGAAACACAACTTTTTCAAGGGATACTGGAAAGTAATACAAATCTTATGAGGAAGAGAAGCAAGCTGTTACCTTCTGTTATCACAGCAAAATGGTGATGCGGACGCAGAGCCAGTCGCAAAAACAGAAGCAGAATTGGCTGACATTGCTATCTACTGGTAGCAGTTTCCAAGGATGACTTAGGTAAGGTTTTTTGCCACTGTTTTTTTTCCCTTGTGGCAAAGAGTTCCATATTTCAGCTTTCCTCAAGTTAAGTCCATTTGCTCTGGAGGTACTGAATTTGTTGGAGTAGAGTCTCTAACTGAAGAAGGCTTTATTTCCTTTTATATATTTTTTCCTCTCAGAGGAATGTCATGCATTTCCTGCAACTTCTTCTCCCACTCTCCTTTCACACTCAGCTTACACCTCATCTCCTTCACCAGGAAAAGAAAAGAAAAGAAAAACAGCCAGTGTCTTCCTTCCTTCCAGGGTTCAAATACCCACTCAAGCCATGAAGTTCTTGGAAAGGTAGGATAGTAGTAGTAGTAGTAATGTCACTTATTCCTCCTATAACCACTCTCCTTTCTATTCCACAAATTTAAAAAAACAACAACCATATTTATTGATGATAATAAATATTAACCTTTCACCTCTCTTTCTTTGATACCTGCTGTGGCCCTTTCCCCTCAGAAGGGAGAAACTTTTCTTCTGTTCCCACTCCCCTGAACTTCCCTGTCTTCTGTCCATATTTACTCAGATTTCAAGGAGTTTGTCGGTACTGCTGTTGAGCTAAGCAAAAAGTTGTGGCGCAGCTGAAGGGTAAGGCAAGTGAGGAGGCCCTGAGGCCTACCTGAAAGCGGCCCACCTGTTTGTTCCGGCCCACCGTTGATAAACACTGCCCTAGAACGGGACTGGATACTTGAGACCCCCTTGTGCCATGCAATTCAACTCTCTCCATTATAATATCCTCAGCTATTAAAAGTCTGCGGCATTCACTTGCATTTGCTTGTCATAGGCTATGGGTGTATTCCTTTCCTGGCAGAGCAGCTATTCCTTGTTAACCAGCTGTATCAGACCCTCCAAATGTCCCGTTTTTCCCCAGGGACGTCCCTGATTTAGAGAAGCCGTCCCAGTTTCTGATTTGATCACAGAATGTCCCGCTTTTCCTTTGGACGGCCCTATTTTCATTGGAGAATGGTTGGAGGGTATGGAGGTGCCCCCCCCCCACCAAGCCGTCTGAAGACAATCCTATATGGGGAAGTTTTTTAAAAATGTTTTATTATTTTTAAATATATGTTGGAAGCTGCACGGAGTGGCTGGAGCACCCCAGTCAGATGGGTGGGATATAAATAGTAAAATTGTCATTATGGAATGGGACATCCCTATTTTCATCAGAAAAATGTTGGAGGGTATGCTGTATGTGGGCTGAAGTGCACATATCCTGTATGAAGGGGTGGTTATTTGAGAGAGACCTCAACTAGTGTGTTTTTTCTCCAATGTAGATATTGTAGCTGAATTTTGGAACTTCATCAGTGTTTAATTGGCTATTTAAGGCAGCCAATGGGTTGATACTTTATAAAATCATTACCCTTCTGATCTTGTACAAGCTGGTGTGCATTTTTTAAAAGAGATCTTCCCATTTCTTTTTGCAATAGACAGCTGCTGTTATAGTTTTGCAAGAATGTACTGTATACAAAATTAGGAAAGATGTTACCTTTAATTTGGAGACTATCTGTTGGTATAGGAATATGCAAGCTTTTGAATTATGCAGCACCCTACATCAGGCTAACCAGAATCTGGTATTGCTTGGAAGCTCAAATATTCCTACACCAGCCCAGCCCAATTTTAATCTACCATCTTCCCTATTTTCTATTTCAAATGTCCTCTGAAAACGGCCTGCTGAGTTTTGCCTGTCGTCTTCTCCTCCCTTCCCTCTAGCCTTCACCACCCCTTTTCAGTCGTAACCTTTCACACACCCCTCCCACCTTCTGTCCTTTACAAGGACACAATATCTCCTTCCAAGTAGGCTTTACACTGCCTGTGTGAGCAGCTGACAAAGGGAACAAGTAATTTCTTAGCATTTCAATGTTGGGCTGCTTCTGGTTTTGTGAGTGGCCTGTGCACCTGTTGTGATAAGCAGAGCTCCCTTCACAGCCCAGTTGAAAAGAGGCCACTTCCCCCCCACACCCTCGCTGTTTTGTGAATGCTAATAATTAAGAGAAAGGGTCGAAGCTGCGATGAATTCTTTAGCTTCACAAAACTTTGTGTTTTGATGGTCTAAAATAAAGGCAGCCCCTCCCCCCAATCCTCTACCTCAACTGTTTTGTGAGTAGCCTACAGAGAAAGTTTATAATACAATAAAAAAGGGAATGACCAGCTAATTGAAGTGGATGTTTGCTTCTTCCAACAGAGTTTGGCCTGTACCGTATCCCTCTTTGGGGTGCATTCCCCTCATGTGAACTTGCACGAAAGCTTCCACAAACCTGTCAAGATAGTGAACAACTAAAGCCAGGGATCCCCTTACCCCAAATGTGCCTCTGCTATTTACATTTCAGGTTTTCTACTTCTTGTGCCGCCTTGACAACTGAGCCAAGATGTTCATGGCTTTGGCATTTTGTTAGGAATTAGTGTGGCATTTGTATAAAGAGTGTGCAAACTTCAGCAGTCAGGGCAGCCCTCCAATTCACCTGTGTTGTCAGTCAGTTGGTATGTCAACTTGAAGACAAGGCAAAGCTTAAAACCCTGGAATTGTGACAAGTGCATTCAGTTGTCTGAAAAAGGCATGGTAGATGAAGAAGGAGAGGAGGGAGGGGGGAATAAAAGGCTGAGAAGGCTACCCAGCTGCCAACACAATGCAAGCAGAGGCTTTGGCTGCTGTTCAAAGCCACTCAAAATGAGTGTTTCAATTTAATACCAAATTAAAAGCAGGCAGTGTTGTATAGCACAGGGAAAAGATTATACATTAATACTTCCCCCACCCCACCCCCACTCCCCACTGTAATCTAAATGATCACACAAAAAGAAATAAAAGTTAAGCTTCCCATCTCTCTCCCCCCTCCTGCATTAGCTCCCTTTCCTTTTCTAGGTTGTTGGGTTGGTTTTTTTTTTTTTTGTAACCCAGATTCTTTTGCGGGGGGGGGGGCGGGGGAGAGGAGGAATGTTTAATGCACAGATTCATCCATGCAAATCTTACTTGTGCTTCCAAAGTCATTCTGCCTTACTTCCTGATATTTTTTTTTAATGCTCCATCGCTATAACTCTGCTAAAGCCGTACTGCAATTAAAAGATCTGCTTGAAAGTTGTAAGCTTGCACCCTATTAAGGAGAAATGGGCTTGCTTGGGGGGGGCTGTGTTCTGAAGAGCTGAACATGTAATATCCATAGACTATAACTGGTGCCTTCATTTGTTATTCCTTGTGTGTAAGAACATTTTCACAGAATGGACTTGTCCACACCAGAGTTTACTGTGTTTGCAGCTGTTTGCGTTCCCATTTAATTTGCACAGTCCACATGACATTATCCTCAGCCAACGTGAATCTCAGTGCTTTCCTGCTGTAAATTCAGGTTTAACTGATATGAGGATAATCTGATAAACTGTGGGAAATCAGGCTCCAATCTGCTCCACTTTGGGTAGCAGACAATTTGTTTTAGTGTTTTGGGGTGGGTGGAACAATCATCACTTTCTGCTACTCCTCTTTCCATGCCCACTGCCTCAATGCTTTCATTTCTTTTCTGGCCATGCTTTTAACTGTTTTGGCACGCTCCTGACCAGAGCAAAGCCTTTTGATCCCTCCGATTTGCACAAAACAAGAAAACTGCACAAGCAACCCACATTAAAAATTGTGTGCTGAAAAATTATAATTGCCTAACTATGATTTTGCACACTTCCTGGGTGGGTATCTTTTTTAAACAACAACAACAAGGTGTGCATGCAGCTATCTGTTTGCATGCCCTGTCAGTACGTGGGGACAAACACAAAAGGGAACACCTACTGGTATGAACAGGAAAGACCTTCTATACAAATTCAAGTGTGTGTGGGTGTGCGGGCGCTTGCGCACACACTATTCTGGTCTAATTCAAATGGGTGACAGTGGATTAATAGATAAATAATGTTCAAATCTGGACAAGCCCAACATAAACTGTCCTTTATTTCACGCTCAATATATATAAGGGTCTGGTGACTTCTATTTCAGTGTATCTGAAGAAGTGTGCATGCACACGAAAGCTCATACCAAGAACAAACTTAGTTGGTCTCTAAGGTGCTACTGGAAGGAATTTTTTACTTTATTTCACAGTCCCAGATTGTTTCTTGAATTCAATGTGCTGTTGTGACAATTCTTGTTTGTGCATGTTTGTCCATAAACTAGGGTGGCAAAGTGTCTTATTTTGCAGAGGAGAACCATCTGTTTGAATGACTATCCAATCCAAGCTTGGTTTAAAGATAAAGAAAAGGGAGAGCGAAAGTACCAAAGTCAACAGTTAGTACCTGAAGAGCAGGCACATTGTCAACCTTCCCTGCTCTTGTCACAGTCTTTCCTGCTCTGGTGAGATGTAGTACTTCTATTTAAATTAAGTTAAAACCAACACCACACATCCCCATATATAAATTAGCATGTGTACATTTTTTTGCAAATCAGTGTCCTCTTTTGCCCTATAGTGCTACATGTATATTCTTAGGGCTGGATTAAGTTGGCAAGTCCCACTGGCTGCTGAATCACAGTTAAATGTAATTCAGAAAGATGATATGGCTCTATTTCCTGTCAGAAAATGGTAGCTGGGGCGACGGGGACGGGACTTAAAACAGTTTTGTTTTACAGAAAGGGAAGGGAAATATCAGAGACAAGCAGGAGCTTTGTGTATGGCATGGGATGTGGAACCCTTCAGATGTTAGACTACAATTCCTGTTGCTCCTGATCATTGGTCATCTTGGCTGATGCTGGAGGGAGTTGGAGTCCAAAACAAAATATAGAGGGTCACAGGTTTTACATCCCTACAGCATTTTATGTGTATTTAATGAATATAAAAAATATTAAAATTATATATAAAAGTATATAATTATGTTAAATTTTCATTTTAAACAAAAAGCTGGAAAATCAAAGTACTCCTCTGTCTCTTGAATATAGCACAGACAGAATACAAGCTTCTTACTCTTAGCTTCACAACTGCCCAGTGATGTAGGTCAGTGATGGTCAATGTAATGCTAATCAGAAGTTTTGGGTTCCAAGTCCCATAATTTCTGAACATTGGCCATCCTTGTGGGTGCTGATGAGAGTCCAAAAGATCTGAAGAGCACCACTCAGGCTACCTCAGCATAGATTTTCCTGAGAGAACATCACTGTCCCAAGGTCACCCAATGAATTTCATGGCTGAGTGAATATTTGAACCTACTTCACTATCCTACTCTAACTGCTACATCACACAGGCTCTTGCACCACATCTGTCTTACCAATCACATTATTGCCATTGTTTCAAGTGTGGAAAGACTTAATTCAGATATCCCTTTCCCACTGGGGATAAGGCTTTTCATACTGACCATGCTAAACACCCATTTGGCTTGAGAAGAAGTTTGAATACAGCAGCAAAGAAATGTATCTGATGTGGGAAAAATGGGAGATGATTTCTTCTTCAGTTTGGTTGGCTAAAATGACTTTGATATGAAAAGGGTCTTGTTTAATTGCTTAGTGAACTTTATCACTCAACTTTATCATTTATATTAGTGTTTGCTAAAAAATTGTAAATACACTAGGTGACTGCTTGCTTGTGTTTTTTTTATGGCTCTGCTATTTAGCTTCTTCGGTTCCCTTTTGTTCTCTTCTTATTTGATGTGATGGTGCCTACACAGAATTCTTTTGCACGTGCCCTTCTGCTGCTCTTTCCTAAAGGAACAAGAGATTTGTTTGAATTACTTTAATTGGCAACTACTTGTTCAAACAAGTTTGGCTGAAACAGCTCTTTCATTTGTGTATCCAAGCAATAATGGCCCTTCTCTTTATGTAGCTTGAGTTGCTGTATTAATGACCAAGGAACTCTACATTGTACTTGGAGGGACGCGGGTGGCGCTGTGGGTTAAACCACAGAGCCTAGGGCTTGCTGATCAGAAGGTCGGCTCAGTCCCTGCTCCTGCCAACCTAGCAGTTTGAAAGCACAAAGTGCAAGTAAATCAATAGGTACCGCTCCAGCGGGAAGGTAAACGGTGTTTCCGTGCGCTGCTCTGGTTCACCAGAAGCGGCTTAGTCATGCTGGCCACATGACCCGGAAGCTGTACGCCGGCTCCCTTGGCCAGTAAAGCGAGATGAGTGCCGCAACCCCAGAGTCGGACACAACTGGACCTAACGGTCAGGGGTCCCTTTACCTTTACATTGTACTTGATCACAGATGCCCAAGGATAACTTCTAAATGGGATTAGTGTACCATTTTTCAGATGGTATATTGAGTCTCAGAGTTTTGCCATAGCAACACAGGTAGTTGATCGGAACAGGTGTGGTGCTTGTATTCACTTGTATCCTTCTGCCCAGTGGACCACATTGGCCCTTAGCATAGTCAGCATGAGTAGACTTTTTACATGGATGTTGATTGACTTGTTGGCCATATGATTCTTCTGGCCTATTCACCTTCATCTAGACTTACGTTACAGCTTCAACATTTAATGTTGCCTGACTAATTTCATACAACCTTTGGAGCACATGGCAGCATTGTTATTTCAGTCAACCTGTGCTGACTTATCATAACCAGTGAGACTTCTATCCATTACTGTCAGTCCAGGCATGACTTACCATAGGCTCAAAGCATAATTTACTTGATTCATCAGAACAGTGCAAGACTGAAATTTTTGTGCTGCTTTGTTATAATCAATCTGGGCTTGAGCTGTGAGGTAAATTTAGAGAGAGGCAGAGGCCCAATCCAAGTCCCTAATAGAGTAGATTGATACCAGGCATGTCACACATTTGTTGGTAATCTACAGTTTAAAAAAAGGGTAACAAATAATGTATTTCCTAAGAAAAACCTGAAGTAGGAGGGTTGCACACACAGACTTTTTTTTATTTACATGATTTATATGCCACACTATAACAAAAGTTCTCTGGGGGCTGACAACATAAAAAGCACACCATTAGAATAAAAAGGCAATGTAAGCAGCAAATAAAACAGTACAATAAGATCATAACAGTTAAGCCAAAAGCAAGAGCAAGTAAGTAAAACCACAGAGGCAAATCAAATTAAAATAGAATGGCAGAGGGATAAAATACGTCACGATTCAGTCTAACCCAGACCATGGAGAGACCTCTTCTGATGAAAAGGCTTAAGGACCTACAGAGAACCCCAATCCTATAGAAGACCAGAAGGAACTCACAGTAGTTCAAAGACAGCCTGCAGAGACCCATCTCTGGGG
Source organism: Lacerta agilis (assembly GCF_009819535.1). Classification (NCBI taxonomy): domain Eukaryota; kingdom Metazoa; phylum Chordata; class Lepidosauria; order Squamata; family Lacertidae; genus Lacerta; species Lacerta agilis. Next base: position 27,631,965 of record NC_046318.1, read on the forward strand.
TGCCTTGCCTGGGGTCTCCAAGCCCTCCCCCATACTGAACCCTGTCTTTATCCCCAATTCTCCCCCATCTTCCTGCAGACGTCAAGAGTAAAGACAGCAATGGACCCAAGAGGAAGTCAAGAGTTGTCAAAGAAGGGCCTGTTTAGCTGCTAGATGTCTCTCTTGTCAGGGGTCTACTCAGTAGAAATGGCCTACCTGGGAGGAAGGGTCTGATCAGGAGAAGAGAAAAAACCTGCCTGCAAACATTAATCTAACACATAATCTGGTAGCAGAACAGCCAGCTATATAAGTCTCTCAATCTCCAGCTGACCTTTGGCAGGTTCATATCACCCTTTTGAGCTCATCAGTCTCTAGTGCAGGAAATCTTCCTGGCTCATCCCCTGCTACATTCCTGACTCTGGCTCCAGACTTCACACCAGGTGCTGGCTATGGATAAAACTCCACAGAGCTAAGCTAAACAAAGTGTTGTCTTTTTTTCTTTTTCTTTTTTTGTCCGGCAAGGCTGCTGTGCGTCTTCTATTGGTTGTCTGAGAAGCAGAAATAAATGGTCAGCAAGGAAGGCTTCCGGTCCCGCCTGCCTTAATGGAGGCAGCCCCCATGACAGCGGGGGGATCAAAACAAAATAATAATTAAAAAAATTCCTTCCAGTAGCACCTTAGAGACCAACAAAATTTGTTATTGGTATGAGCTTTCGTGTGCATGCACACTTCTTCAGATACGAAGAAGGATTTTTTTTATTTTTGTTTCGACTACGGCATGATGGAAAAGGGTTGCAGCAACACACTGCCGGATATACCAGCAACATGGATCAAAGGTTTGAATTGATATAAGATTTTATTCGGAGTGAGAGTTGGTTGGGGAGAGGGAAGCCCACGCTTTGTTTATTCTAAACTTATTTTATATATTCATGATTCGGCAACCCTATCTGGAATATAAGATAAAAAGATATTTACAGGTGAGGAAGGGACGTTGGAGTAATATTAGCAAGCAAAAATGGAAACTGCATGTATGTGGGGATAACCAACTTCTGGGATAACCAGTAATTCTGGAGTGCCTGCTCCCACTGGTTATGATGGGTCCGCTGGTTATGAAGTTTAGCTGAAGGTTGTGAGAAGTTGTTTGGAGTTCGTTACGAAGGTTTCTGAAGGTTCCGAAGAGGAAAGGATAGGCAGAGCAAAAGGTGCGGCCAAAAGTAAGCGGCCAAAATAAAATTAAGAAATAAGAGACTGCAGTCAATGGTGGAGTTGCGCTCTCCCAGCTACTACTCTGTGCGTTGGTTTCTCTTTCGCTTTCTCTCTTGCTTGTCTCGCATCACTTGTTCTCTCTTTGCTTGTCTCGCGCACTCTACACAACGCTACAGAGAGCAGGGGCCATTTACTGATAAACTGAACAGCGTCATAGCATTTGCATAAACCAATCATAACATTGCATGTGGCTGTGTTTCCGGGCGGGAAACAGCTTTCCGACCGTTACTAGAGGCTTTTCTGGCGCGCTTTCTTGCAAGCGCGGAGTGATCCAGGCAGCAAACCTTGGCCGGATCTCATTTTCTTCCGTGCATAGTGCGGAAGGTTTTTGCAAAGCGCGGGAAGTCACCAAAAACGTATTCCCACACATGTGATCTGAAATTAAGAAAGGAGCGGGAGGGGAAGCTCAAGTATGACTGTGTTGGAAAGACAGAGTAATTCCCCTCACCTCCGTTTAAAAACAGCAGACAAGGAAAAAGAGACTGAGATTTGTATGTGCTACTGACTGAATGTAATCTAAGATAAAGTTAAATGGGCCATAAATCTCTTGCTGGAAGGAAAAGAATTTGGGGACTGTGATAAGAATGTTGCAGAGATTCTGGGAGTTGGAAAAGAGTATTAAATCTTCAGCGCATTCAAAAACTGCCCATCTTTACCTAGGCTGAGGGGGAAATGGCGAGGATCTGCGACATGTTTTACTAGCGAGACAGAATGGTTTCCAGCTGACTGTCGCCTGTTCTGAGACATTAAAGCAAGGGACAGAGAGATAAGACCAGAGGTCAGCAAACTTTTTCCGAAGGGGGCCGTTTCACTTTCCCTCAGACCTTGTGCGGAGTTGGACTATATTTTGAAGAGAAACACCCCCCACGACTCTCCCTCCCTTCTCCACAGCACCGGACAAGCCCCGGTAGCTGCTTACCTGTGCCTTGCGAGCAGCAGGGGCTGGCGGTGGCAGGACGATGAGTGGCGCAAAAGGGCTGGCTCTGGAGAGGGGCTGCTTAAAATGGCGCTCAGCCAACTGCAGCTCAACAAAGCCCAGCCCCCTTCCTCCTCTAGGCAGGGTGGGGAGAAGCCAGGAGGAGGGAGGGAGGAGGCACTGCGGCGGTGTGTGGGGCGGGGATGGAATGGCACAGAAAAAAATATGGCACAGCCCGAATGAACAGAATCCCCACACCGATCCACATGGCGATTCCCGGACCGTACGCAGGCTGGATCCGGCCCCCAGGCCTTTGTTTGCCAACCCATGGATGAGACCTCTGAGAAACTTCAAGATTCAGTTCCATGGCTTCCACCCCAAACCACGATGGGAGAAAACATGAGCTGGGAAGGGAAAGAGACAACACCATATATGGACAGAAAGAGTCTCCATGGATATAACAGTTTTCACACGCAGGACAAAATAAAGATAATAGTTTGAGTTCCTCACTTGAAGCTTTATACATTTATATATTGTAACATCATGAATGGAAATAATTATGTAGCTGTTGACTAAGGGATTATTATTATACCTGAAATGTAACTGACATTAATTAAAGATTATGCAACACAGTGATATAAGATGGGAAATGCACCCAATCAAGCATGTGGGGAGCCACTTTAACTAAAATGTATTAATTGAAAGTTGATTGGCACTTTGATAATTGTACATTTTGGGAATTAATTGTTGTTATAATTTGGCTATTATTGGGAGTATATTGGAAAACTAATTTAAAAATTTATTTAAAAAAGAAGAAAAGGAATGGTAAACAAGCAGGATTTGTTCCAGAAAAAAGCTGGTGGTTTTATTGTCCATTGAGACTTCCTAATGGTGCTATTAGTGAGACTGATTAAAGCAAGAAATTATAGTGAAAAGGCCATCAGATGCAAACTAAAAAAAAAAAAAAAAAAGTACTGAAATGGATACATGCAAACAAATTTACTTTTATCTGAGTTATTTTTTCTTTTCTTTTCTTTACGAGAAGGAAGGCAAACTTGCAGTCTGGTTCTTTTCCTTCCTGTCCACCCTGTTAGATGGCGCTGATGGATTGATTTCCATTGTGGCACTTATTTGTTATTGTAAGTCCATATGTGTACAGATCCAAGTGTAAGATTAGGTTCTCCCTCCATTGTTGGGAACAAGCCACTCAGTTCATTAAACCTCCCTGATTTGCTCCACCACCTGCTCCTCTCTCCTGCTGACCCTGAAGACCCTGACCATTTATTTTCTTCTTCCTCTGGTTTTCCCAGTTGATTCCCTTTCTTTCATGTATTTTCTGATGAACATCCCTCCTTGCACATCCCTCCTAAATCTAGATCTTACTGAATTCTAGGAAGTAAACACATGTGCTTGTTACAGTCTTGTTCACAAGGCCCATTGTGACCAGTTTTGTAGTGGGGAGACTAGTTATGTTTGCAATCCTGTAGGCACAGAATAGAATTACTTTAAAGATGGGCACCTTTTACAATTTACTGAGTTCTTCCTGAGGGCCACTTGTTTGATCTGAAAGAACTAAGCATCCTTCAGATCTGGAAGCAAGCACACCCTTACCACCTCTCCTTTTTTCTTTAGACATCAGTCCCACTCTTTCCTATGAAGACTTCTTCCAGATAAGCCAGGGGACAGCATTGCAGCCTAACTTTAACTTTTGTACAGTTACAGGTAGGTAGCCGTGTTGGTCTGCCATAGTCAAAACAAAATAAAAAAATAAAAAAATTCCTTCCAGTAGCAACTTAGAGACCAACTACCGGTAAGTTTGTTCTTGGTATGAGCTTTCGTGTGCAGAAGGGTGGTGGGAATGGGTGATTGGCTGATAGGTGTGGAAAACCTGTTGACAACTGTTAACGACTGCAATTGGTTTTACATGAAAAAGCAAGGGGTGAGATGACTAAAAATAGCTTTGTCATGTATAATGAGATAAGAATCCAATGTCTTTGTTCAGACCAGGTCTCTCCATGGTTTTAAGTTTGGTAGTCAGTTGCAATTCAGCAACTTCTCTTTCCAGTCTATTTCTGAAATACCCCTCCCCACTCTCTCACTATATATAAGGGTCTGGTGACTTCTGTTTCAGTGTATCTGAACTCTGAAGAAGTGTGCATGCACACAAAAGCTCATATGAAGAAAAACTTAGTTGGTCTCTAAGGTGCTACTGGAAGGAATTTTTTTAATTTTTTATTTAACCTTTGTAGGCTCTCTAATCCTTTCTTGAGAGAACTGGGGAACTATGTGCTACCATTCCTTTTCACAGAAAATTTCTCAAGTCTGAAGGTGGGAGAGAAGCTGAGGCAGACAGACATGAGAAGCGTGAGGAAGTAAAGGAATCACTTGTCCCGGGGTCACCTGGAGTATTTGGGCAGTGTGAGATTTATGAGGGGCATTAGCAATTCATTTCCTGGCTTTAAAAGCTTGAGTGCATAATGAAAGTGGGATAGAGAATTACATTGCTCTTGTTGAACAACCCCTGCTTAAAGGAAAACTTACTTTTTAAAAAGACATTACAAGTTTAGCCAGATATCCAAAATGAAAAGTGGTTAAGTCCCTGCCCCTCCAACTTCCTGTCTACAAGAATAATACTAGCAAGCCAAGTTACTGGTCTTGCTGCTTTTCCTTTATACTAACATTGAGGGCCAACCTCTGTGAAGTTAAATGCTAAATGTGCCTTTGCATCTAACCTGCAGGGTTTTTGTTTTTCGTTTTTTTTTTAAAGCAAATTGCTTCAGTTGAACAGCAAGCACCTACCAAACAATGAATGCAGCTTGGTGGGCACAGTGTTTAATGTATGAATGAAGCTCCCTACCTTTCATTCTTTGTTAGGCAGCAAAGCACAAAAGGGGAGCTTTGAGATTGCTGTGGAATGGAGTAGGTGAAGCTGGGCAGGGGGAAGGCAGGGCTGCTATACCTTTTAAGAGCCATGAAAGTGATTTTTTCAGCAGGTACAACCTTTCTCAGTCTTGCATCATGGCAAGCTGTACCTGCCAAAATTCCCTCTTCTGGTACAGGACACTCCCCTCCAGTGCACTTGGTTGTCCTGTTAGAGGGTGAAGTATGGAAATGATTCTGCCATAAACATTAAGATAACAGACCCTCCAACTGTCCCTATTTTGCAGGGACACTCCTGGATTTACAGAAGCCACCCCAGTTTCTGATTTGATCCCAGTTTCCTTAGGATGTCCCTGTGTTCATAGGAGAAATGTTGGAGGGCATGGAGTTATGTGACCCCCGAGTCAAGGAAACAAGTAACTATACAATCTTTAGAAGATATCTGAAGGCAGCCCTGTATACTAGTTTTTAAAAAATGTTTAATGTTTTGTTATGTTTTTTATATTTTGGAAGTCACTCAGAGTCAGAGTGGCTGGCGCAACCTAGTCAGATAGGCAGGGGGGTAATAATAATAATAATAATAATAATAATAATAATAATAATAATAATAATGGAAACTGTGGATGGAGTGAGTGAATGCCAGACTTGTAATATAGCTATCTAACATTTCAAGTTAGATGCAGGGTGATATTTAAGTACTGTGTGACATTCAAAAGCACCTAACCTTATGATGATGCTCCTCATTTGAAAACTGTGTTAAATAAATTCTTCTAGCTACTTAATTCATTAGAGCCTTGAGTATAACTTAGGCCTGATTCAGACAATCTTTTCTGGTTTCCTAAATCATGATTTATGCATTTGTTAACCCCAGTTAAAAACAATTGTCTGAAGCTGTGCACTAACTATGGTTTACTAACTATGGTTAATGGGCACTCACTAACCAATGTTTATAGTTGGTTTATAAACATTGGTTTCTGTTAAGCATAGCTTAGCATGATATCTGAACCCAGACCTGGTTAAGGGGCTGAAGCCACCAGAAAACCACCAGTAAGGAGTGGCTGAAAATTTATAACCCAGAGGGACATTTCCCCACTGCCTAGGATACTCCATGGGTAACAGCACTGGGATTGCATAGTGGCTCTATGGCTAATTTTGGATTTTAATTTAGATCTTCCACCAACCTGTTACACACCACATGATTATAATTTTCTTCCTTCTCAGAAGTCTTCTACTTCTTTCCTCTTCTCATTTCTCTTCCGACTAGTAAGATATAAAGTTTATTCCTCTTTGGCTACTAATCTGCAATGTGATCTTATTTTTGTTGCAATATTCCTTAAAGAGATGTTACTCTGTTCCTTCCTACTCAGAAGTAAGCTTCACTGAGTTCACTTGGGCTCAGGCTTCTTCCCAGGTAGGTGTATAAAGGATAATAATGTGAAACTGTTTTTTGCACTTCCTGCTTTTGTAATTCGGACGTGGGTTGGGTTGGGGAGGAATTGATTACAATCGACATCTGATTTTAAAAGTGACTCTTTTCTTAATTTTGCTAATGAAAGACTGAAAGCAGGAGTGACACATCTCAGACTAAAATGGGTTCTATTCTTCCTTGTGAAAACGACCTCTGCTTTTCCCTTGCACAGCAGATGGTAGGATAAGTCTATAAATCTACCCTGTTTTTGGCTTTAGATGTTGGCAAGATACATGTAAAATTGCTTCTGATTTTTGTTTCAGGGCTGGTTAGCTGGAGCAAAACATATTCCATGCTGTTCTATTACCACAAGGCCTAAGGAATTGAGACTGCTTGGCTCAGAGGACAAATGAAATGAATCCATCTTTTATAAGCAACTTGGCTCCCCCACCCCACCCTTTTGGGCTGTGTGACACAAACTGGGTCCAGTGCCAAGTCCCAAGTTTAAATTTGGGTTTAACTTGTTTTAAAACAACCCCACTGCTGTGTGATAGTAAATCACTGTGAATAGTGTAGCAGCTGAAACTTAATGGGATTACCTAGTGTTGCAGCCCCCACTGAATAAACAAGACAGGGAGACTGTGAAGGGCACCAAAACTGGTTTGCATGTTGTCAGCTGTACGATGTCACAGACCATTTGGGCTGCTTTAAGATTGTTGACACTACTAGACTTAGAATTCCTCAGGAAGAGGATCCACTCCTTGTTTTCTCTTGTACATTTATTGAATTGGATTAAGCAGATTCAGTGTCTTGCAATTTTAGTTTAGGTGTGTTCTTGTACTACTTTTATTTTCCACACTGTGTTAATTGCTCATCAGCAGTGCATGTTTTAATTTCAAAGGCCATTTAATTTTCTAGGTGCTCTAGCTGGCCCACATAAATGGTAATTAATTAGGCTCACGGGGATGGTATCAGGGGTCACTGAGCATGTTCAGTGTATCCTCTGTTGCCATAATAGGGTGTGCAGCAGTGGGGCGGGGGACAAGAGGGAGCAATATTCCTTAACTGAAGGGAACTTTGTGGGCTGTGCATGAAATGTCATAGGGTAGATCAAAGACTCTCTGCAGGGAGCAGGAAAGAATAGCTGCATTGTATATGAGACAGAACAGAAATGGGGGATTCTTAAGCCAGGCTCTCTGGAGCCCTGCATAGTTGTGAAATTCGCTTTCGTGCTGGTCCTGGAGTATATCTTATTAATTTTCACATTAACATCAGTTAATCAATCATAATAACAGCACTTTCAGCTGGGCCCAGAAACAGACTGGCTACTTTAGACAAACAAATCCTTACATTTTAGGAGGAATCTCCATACTTTGGGATACACTTTCTTTTCATTATACTGACTGATTGCAGAAATTTAATAATTCAGCCACAAGGCCCTCAGAGTAGCATTCAAGTTTAGATACAATAAGGTCTCATTCCATAAAACATTAAAATAAGCAAAAATTGAGGCTGTCATAAAACCAGAAATATACTCTCAGTCGGTTCAAAAATTCTTTAAATGCCTGGGGAAATGAAAAGGTCTAGAATCATGACTCCACATATGAGAAGGCCTCATTTCCAGCCACGTACAAAGGTTTGCCCCATGTAAAGTGCATTACAGAACTCCAAACAGGATGTTATCAGATCATGGATCTCTTCATTTTGTATTATGGTTTATTTATACACCACTCTCTGGTACAAAGGCTCCCAGAATATTAATGCAAAGGAAACATATACAATAAAAATACAACCAATACAACCAATCAATCAATCCATTAAAATAATATAAAATAGCAAAATTGCTAAATACTTGCTATGAATACACTGGAACATTGGTGAGCTGCATTCATGCTCTCATCACATTCCTCACTTAAAAGCTATGTTAATTTACATCCCTGTTCCCTCCTCACCTCTCAAGGCTCTCAGCAGTCACCCAGGGGAGTGAGTGCCTTTGCCCTCATCACACCTCAAAGGAGTGATCTAAAGGGCAATCCTACCTAGTGAGGTCCAGCAGGTGGCTAAAAGAGAAAGACCCTCTTTCCTTTCTGGGCTGACCAGGTGAGGCTGGCACACTAGGGGTTACCTAATGCCCATGGCAGCCTCCCAATAAAAAGGCCTGCCCCACCCTACCCTGGGAAGGCAACTACAGCTGTGGCAAATTTCTTACTCTTGTTCTTTATGGGTGGAACTAGCTGCCCAAGCCTCCTGGTTTCTGCAACAGTCTGCTCTTCTCCTGTTGTAGCAGAAAGCACTGGGAGGTGAATGTAGGTATTCACCTCCCATCCAGCAGTAGTGTTGTTACTGCTACATGCCTGCTACGGCCAGGCTATCTCTGTCTAGGAGGGGCCACAGCTAGTCTACCAGGAGGACACTACATGCTATGGAAGGCAATATGAGCCCCTGGTTTGGATCTAAAGTCGGACCATTTTTTGGTTTTGAGTGATTTGTTGTTCTTAAATACACTTATGGGGAGGGGGATCTAAAACATCCTTTGTTGTCGAGGGCTGATGGGAGATGTAGTTGAAAACATCTGGAGGGCACCAACTTTGTGAAGACTGAATGAAATGATATCATACATGGTCATATTGGTGAGAGTTCATTATCAAAACTAATTACAGTATTGGAGATCGGCAGATACACCAACCATGAAATAATGGGAACAAACAAATTTATGAATATGCTACAATGACAAAATTGGACACAGAAAAATGTATCTTTTGCAAGTTGGACTCTATTTTTAAAAATGTCAAATTGTGGTGCAATGTGTGTTTAATGTATTCAATATGTGTCAGATTCAAGGTATTGTATGTGTATTTAAATGAAATGCTTCATTGTCTTCTTTGAGATTGGGAACAAAGTTTGTCTTGGCAGGACTGGCTAGCAACATTATAATTTCTCTTTCTTTCTAGTAGAAACTGATTTAACAAACAAATTGTGAATATAAACAGAACAAGGCAATGTTTTACAAACAAGCCCAGAAACCAAGTGAAGCTTAACATTTTAATAAGAATTTAACATAAATGTTCAGCTTCAGGTATTGTGAGGTTAATTTGGTATTCAAAACCCAACATCTGAAATTGTATCCACAAGGCTCAATATTTGTATTTGGATTCAAATTCAACAGTTTCCTCTTAAGTTGTACCATCTTTAATTTCAGCACTAGTTCTGCCCCCACTTTCTCCCAATTCCCAGTTAAATGACAAAATTCTGAATGTTTTTATTAATGCAGTGATCATTTCACATATTTCACAGGAGCTTTATGAAAACACCAGGAATTCAAACTAGAAAGAAAAATAAGTTTTGAGGACTACTTGAAGCTGATTGGCATCAGGGTTCACGTAGGTTGGAGCTAGCCACCTAAACAAGGTCAGCAAAATCTGGCACTCTGTTGTCACTCTGTTTAACTGCATCCTGTTAAAACCCTATCAGCTATGAAAAGAGGTGCTGTAGAAGAGTGTACTTTATGTTAACTGTTATCAGGCTTTTTCAGAAACCACACTGATTTGAATCAGTGACACTTTTGTGAATGTTTTATGGGTGTAAAAGTCTGCAAATCTCTAATGGTAATTTGGGAATGATATACATCAGTATTATTCTACACATTCAATCAAATCGCTGTGTGTGTCTTGCCAATTAGCACACAAGTGATGCTGTAATGGGTATTATTTTATGTTTTTGAATGCAATTCTGCAGATGAAGAGTATTAACCTTTTCAGGGGCTGGGTAGACAGTGAGAGGAGATTGCTTTTCTTGCTTTGCAAGATGTAAGGAGTTAGGTTTCCTATATCCACCAAGCTCTGTGGGAGTACCGGTAATTTTGAGTCCCAGAGGCTTTGAATTGGCATGCCTTGCAATACTTTCCAAGGTTGCATCACTTCTAGCAAGTTTTTCAAGTTCTCCTCTGTGGTATCTGAGATGCTTATTAATAAGTAATCCTAATGGCAAGCTAGAGGCAACCAGATTAATAGGAGAAAAATATTGAACAGCATGGTTGTATTACCATTAACTAGGAGAGGTGATGCTAACAATAAACAAAGAGTGGGTTATATTTCTCTGTTGCATCTCAGTAACTTGGTCTCTGCCAAGTGTGTTTATATGCTGCATGGACCATTCCAAAATTTACATGAAGAAAAAAAGGCCTGAGAATCCAATATAAATTAAGAAAAGTTTTATCCAAGGATTTGCAGGATTTGTGCATTGGTTTGGATGCCATTTTTGGATCCCATCCAAGCTATCTGTAAAACTGCATTATTTTGTGGAAGGAAATGCTGAAGTGGTCAAACCAGTTTCTTTGTTGGGTTATTCTTTGTGGGGGTCATTCTTTGTTACTATGTTATGCATTTTTGGTTTTTTTAAATATATTGTAAACATTCACGCATGGCTATAACATCAAAAGGTGACATTTGTGAATGAATTATCATAGACCTAATACCACATATAGTGCTTCAGCTAATTTCCAGTGCAGTACTTTTAAATGGAATCAGTTCACACATTAATTTGCTAGTACCCATAACATTTGTAAGCTAGTCAGATGTTTTAATGCTGTTGCCCAAAGCTGCAGCAAGTGAATGTATGTATGTGAGAAGGTAGCGGGCGAGAAAGAAGCCTAAAGAGAAACATTAATACATGTCGTCTTCATGCAATTTCAAGATTGTCCTGCTCACATTTAGCCAATCTGGGATTTTACAGTTCAATCTTGTGCATGTTTATTCAGAAGTAATGATGCTTTCAGGTAGGTGTTTATTGTGGGATTGGCACTGTTTATGCATACAAGCAGGGGCGTCGTAGGGTGGGGGCGGTGGGGGCGGGCCGCCCCTGGTGCCGCCCCTAGGCGGGTGTGTGCAGTGCTGCTGCTCCCGGGGTGACGGAGGGAGCGGCGGCGCGTCCCACCACTCCCATGCGCCGCCGCTCCCTCCGTCACCCCGGGAGCAGCAGCGCTGCACGGACGAGGCTCCCGAAGTGGCGGCCCGGCATACCCCAGGGGCGGGGGCGTCGCTGCGCGCGCGTGCGTCATGACGCACACGCAGCGATGCCCCGCCCCCAGGGATGCCGGGCCGCCGCTTTCCGGAGCCTCGGTGGGCTGCAAAGAGCCCCGAAGCCGCAGCCTCGCAGCCCTTTGCGCTATGGCTGCGGCTTCAGGGCTCTTTGTTCTGTGTATATTTGATATGTGTTGTAGACTTCTAAACTGCTTAGACATCTACTTTGGCATTAAGTGGTATATAAATTCCATAGAAGTAAAGGTAGTTAAAAATAATAACCTGTTGCTAATTTTGTTGTTGGCAACATCTGAATCATTTACAGTATTCAGCCCCTATATAAAGTACCCTAATTCTCACTGAATTCAGTGGTACTTATTTCCTAATCCCTTTCAAATGCATCTTGGATTCCAGCCTTATTTATTGTGTGGATTTTCAGAGGATATTTTCTCCTCCAAATAGAAAATTGTGACGGCATAGATACCATTAATTTATTACACTTTTATTCTCTTCTTCCAATGAGCTAAGGATAATTTGTGACATACATAGCCCCCCAGCCCAGCCTCATTAAAGACCATGGCAGGATATAGACAAGTGTTTCAACAGGCACTTTGAAAAGGCATATATGTGTACGGAAGGCTCGGAGCTGTTTTATATTATTTACCCTCTCTGTGGTGACTCCTGTTTTAAGGTTTGTTTATGAAGGAGGTCTACAAGGGTTATCTCACCATGTGATCCATTTAATTGCAGGGGATGTTTGATTTACTGTCTAGGCTTAGATGCAGGTGGTTCTATTTGTCTTTTATCGATAAGGGTTCTCCAGTGATAACAGGTGCTCTCTAAAAAGCAGGCCTGTTGGTACATTCCCCACCCCCACCCCTTTCTGCAATATTTGTTTAGGGCAACAGAGCACTGCTGAATTCTCCCTATACAATGACTGTTCAGGATCCCTGCCCAGTAGAGGAGGGGACAGATGGTAAAACAGGCCCAGGGGTTCCACTTTACAAGGGCTTCCTCAAATAGCACACGAAGAATGATACGGTAATAAAAAGCCAGCCACCTTGTGCCTTTGTCCTTCTTTGTAACTACCAATTAGCTGCAGTTTTATTGTTGCTGTCCATGGCTTACATGCTACAGGAGCAACACCAATTTCTTTGTTATTGCTCTTGTAATGTTAGTAAAACTATTTCAGTGATTTGAGAACAAATCAGTAAATACTTCCCCGGGTCAAAAATTATTTCCCCCCTCCTCTTAATAGTGCCACGTTCTCCGTCATTCTCTTCTTAATAAGAAACACACATGAGTGGTCTACAGTTCAGGTTTATTTACAGTCATGTACCAGTTTCAAGCTAGGTGGGCAGGAGCTGGGACCGAAAAATGGGAGCTCACCCCGTCACGGGGATTCAAACTGCTGACCTTCTGATCGACAAGCCCTAGGCTCAGTGGTTTAGACCCCATCGCCACCTGCAACCTCAGAGTCGTCCGCGACTGGACCTAACAGTCAGGGGTACCTTCACCTTTACCTTTTTACCAGTTTCAAGCAGATAGCGATATGGAAACTTTTCATTTTCCATATGATTGTCTATCTTATTATTGCGAATGCATTATTTTCAGATCTGAAGCTAGGGTGGCCAGGGGCAAAACGGAACAGGGCTCCTACAACCTTTAATAGTTATGTAGAAGAGAGGATTTCAGCAAATGTCCTGGCATGACAGGCTACACCTGTTGAGATTCCCTCTTCTGCACAGGTACTAAAGGTGCAGGAGCCCTGTCCTCATTTGCACCTGGCCTCTCTATCTGAAGTCCAAAGAAGCTGTGGCGTTCTCTTCCACGAGAGGCAGTGATGGCCACCGATGTGGATGGCTTTAAATTCATGGAGGATAAGGCCAGCAATATATGGGCACATTCTACTTCCACTGGCCAGACACAGTAAGCTTCTGAATACCAGTTGCTGGGAAACACTTGAGGGAAGAGTGCTGTTGCACATAGGCCCTGCTTGTGTGCTTCTGACAGGCATCTGGTTGGCCACCGTGAGAACAGGATGCTGGACTTTGATGGGCCACAGGTCTGGTGCAGCAGGCTGCTCTTTGGGCAGACCTAAGGTCCCTCGTCTTGTATTTCACACTGGAGCCTGCTATATGGCTCTGAATAGGCAAGCAGTGGCTATATCAACTAAACTGAGACAGTGCAGTCCTCTCCCCCCTAGCACTGTTGCATCTATTGCCATCATGTTGCCTGTATCTGCTTTGCACCAATGAGACAGGACAGTACTTGCTCTGCAACTCGGGGGGGGGGGGGAAATGTCCACACAAAACTTACATAAATCACCTTGACAATTTTCTGAAAGGCAATTGTTGTTGCAATCCCACTCCCTCCCCCCCATGAATTCACTGAACACATGTGGCCATTTGTCTAAGCAGTTCTAATATTAGTTCTATATCTCAAATCATCATACTGATGATTTACTCAAAGCGACAGTCAGTGGATATTTGTCAGGGTAACATTCTTTGATGTTCCCTATCAATGAAAGTAGCTTTGTCTGATGAGCCTGAAAAGCAATCTTACAGTTTGTCTGGCACATGATGAGGTGTGTGTGTGTGTGTGTGTGTGTGTGCGTGCGTGCGTGCGTGTGCGCGCACTACTTCAAATCTGGAATTCAATTATTTATAAAATAATGTGCTGTTCACAGTTTGGAACTAGAATAAGCCTGTTAATGAAGAAAAGTGTGAGGGTGGATGTCAGTCATCCATATGGATCTTGGACTAGTAATTAATTGCTCAGGGCAAACTAGATACAATGGTGTGATAAATCCCCCAAAGAGGGCATGTGTTGCGGTGCGACCTGGCAACCGGACCCTGTGTTGTGGGTGGGGATTGTCTGGATAGCCACAACACCCTAGTCTCTCTGGTTTAGACCACAGCGCCACCCGCATCCCTTCAACAACATAAGGAGTGAGTAAATGAAGTGTGTAAAACTTTCCCTACATTCATGGCTTATACTCCCAGATTCCCCCCCCCCCCAACCACTCCACCAGTTGGTTTTCTTCAGCTGAGCTCCAAAACTAGAAGTAAACTGCTGGAAGAAAAGCATGGCCCATTCTTCTCATTTCCAATTTCTTCTGCCTGCATTCCTAGTGTTGCTTGTCCTTTATTCTGAGAAAGTGATGAAATCTTATTTGTTCACTAATGGCTAGACTCTTGTGGGGCTTCCTTCATCTTAATCAGTAACAGGCTGTTTCTTTGGGGAATGTGCTAATATTTGCATCAGTCATATGCTCCGGGGACAGGGATGTTGCTATACAGAAACTTTCAAGTTATTAGATAAGTTTGGCTGCTGAGTTATAACTACCTGTTTGAGGGTTTATTTAATATTCATTTTTTAGGAAGGAAAGGCACAGGGTTATAAGGTCCGGTGTTGGAACTTTATTCTAGATGTTCGATACAGGGAGTTTCCAAGTTTACATCTTGCTTCCAGTGTCATTCCCACTCTGTTTTTTTATTTCTTCAACCAAGATTAGACTCCTGTAAAGTGAGTGTGTTGCTTATTCTGTAAAGGTGACAGAAAGGAGACTCTGGAGAGCAGTGCAACAGAGGAACTGCTCTTCATTTCTGCTGCTCTGTGCTATAGTTCAATTTTGCCTGCCATTTAACTGTTTAGCATGAGCTCAATTGAGGAGCAAATGTAGCATGTACATGAGAGGAGTTTTCTTTGCTATATTTTAATATATTTCTATCTAAACCTTGATATTAGGAATGTGTTCCAATTGTTTTGCTAAAAGACACCACTTAATGATACCAAATAGGCTATCCTGAAAGGGTCTGGAGATGTCATGAGGGGAGCAGCCTCGTGGCTAAATATACTGGAGGTGGTAGGGCAACAGTTCCAATTTCTCTGCACCTGCCTGTCCCGTCCCCAATACGTATTGGGGCACCCTGCTGCTGCTTTCTCCCTTCATTCTTCCTCTTCCTCCCCGCTTCCTTGATTCCTAACTGGGACTTAAGGTCCAAGGTTGGTATGGAATTATTCTGGACAGCAAGGAAATGATAGATTAAAGCACATTGATCCATGAGAAGTCAACTTTGTACTCTGTTACATCATCATATGAACCAGAAGCATAGAATTGTAGAGCTGGAAGGGACCCTGAGGATCATCTAGTCCAACCCTCTGCAATGCAGCTGTCCCATATGGGGATCGGACCTGCAACCATGGTGTTAGCACCATGCTCTAACCAATTGAGCTATCCAGTTGCCAGCTGTACAGAAATACATTAACAGCTGTTCATTAAAATGTGCACCCTCTCTCCCAGCAGGCTTGGGAACAGCAGGAAAGCACATGAATATCTGCGTAGCAATTGAGCATGCACTTCACACCATTCCCAATGAAATGAACTCATGAAACTTAAGGGCTGTTAGCTGTAGTTGTGTGTGGAGAGAGGAGAGCTTGAAGTGGAGGAGGAGGAAGGAAAGTGGTTATCGATCATTCATTCCGGTTTGTTTGTAGTTTGTTTCATTGCACAAATGTTACCCCACACTCTCCAGTGCATTTTCCCATTACTTTTTGAGAAGTCCATTTTGTGGGTTGGGGTGGGGGAGAAGACAGCAGGTTTGTTGCAGAAGTGCGCAATCAACTTTAATTGTGCAAACCCTGAATTTTCCGGAATGTGATTGAAATGCCTGTGTTTTATGAGTTAACTATGAAGAAGTGCTTACAATGAGCACCAGAAATGCTCAGGTTTGCTGAATCATTAAGACTGGTGTATTGTTGTTCTTTTGCTTTATATTTTCACACTAGCCCTGAAGAAGCCCATTGCTGCTGCTTTTTTGTTTTGTTTTTTTGCTTCAGATTGGGAGCAGCTTTAAAAAATTTTTGGTCAAGGTAGCTTTTGTAAAAAGGCACTGGATTAAAACAATGTCAAACCATCATTTGGCCTATTCTGCCTAATATTTGTGCCCAGAGGCATAGCAAGCCCAAGTGATACCCATTGCAGATTATTTTTGTCCCCCCCCCACATCCGCCCACACCTCTTCAAGTCACAGAGCTGCAAAGCATTGTGGGGGAACACAAAACGCTCACTGTGACTTGAAGGAGTGTGGGGGGATGGTACCTCAGGTCCAGGTGGACTGAGTAAAGCAAGCACAAAAAAGCTAATGCTTTTGCAGTGCTGTGGTGAGTCCTAAGCCCAAAGCCACTGGATTTGCTCTGGCTTGTGCTTGAGGCTCTAGGTGGAGGTGCCAAATGTCACCCCTTGAAGATGGCACCTTTGTGCCCCCTGAGAGGGCAGTGCCCTGGTGAAATGTGCCAGGCTGCTGGGTGGAGCCCTGGCCAGGTAGAGCTGTGCTTCTGTGGCTTTTCCCAGCAGGAAGGAAAAAGCAAAGTGTGTGCTGTGTAAGCCAGCTGCTGCACTGAGCAACATGAGTTGTGGGGTGGGCATGCTGAGAGTCACCCCCCTCCCCTGGAACCCAGGGCGGACCGCCCCCCAGCGACGCCCCTGTTTGTGCCGAGTTTTACTTTCTCTGAGGTCTGCTCTCTAGTTTTTCTTTCCCGCAACAGCCTTAGTACAATGTGGAGCCCTGCCAGGATAAGGCTCACCTCTCACTAACATGTACTTTGCTGAATCCAATCACTCAGGTATGATGAGCCAGGCTTCCTGAGCACCAGAAAAGAGTCTTGAAAGCAATGAAAATAAAGATGCATGGATATCTTTCAAGTTTATTAATATAAACATTCAGATTTAAACGTGACCACATTTTAAATGGAAACTAAAAGAAATGAAGCCTTAAAAATAACAACCCATAAAAACAATGAGATGGGGTTAATAGTGCGCCAAGGATCACCTAGTATGTGGAAGTGACATGTGCTTGTAATGGTGGAGGAGAAATTCCAGGTGGATGGTGCTTGTTATTTTATCACCCCACATTTATGTAAACAAAGGGATGAAGCAGGCAAACTTACTCAAGTGAATCTCTTCTTAATTACAGTTTGCCCACCTCTACTTCTGCAGCAGTATTCCAGGAACTTCCAGCTCCGTTTTATAAATGGCTCATGTATTTGCAATGGCAGCAGAATTTTTGTCCTAATTTGCTCCCACATGAATAAACTGAAATGGACATCTCATCAGCACAAAGGATGCACCGTTTTGCATCTAGATTCTGCTCCCAAGAACATTTGTGCTGAGGTAGGGAAGAAAAAAAAGAGAGAGAGAGAGAGCTAAAATCCCCAAGAAAAAGAAAACCGATGATGCAGCAGCCTGAACACAGTTGCTGTTCAAAGATGCTTTTCCCATGTGCTGCACTTGCATACAATGCCAAAGTCACAGCTGATGCAAGTTCTGTTTTATTTCTTTCATGAATCACACCCCAAGGTGATTTAACAATAAAAACATCAACAATGAAAATGTATATCAAAACAATTTGAAGTCCAGTACAGATGCAGACTGGGATAAAAAAAAAGTCTTCACTATAAATGTCTGGCTGAAAATGGAAGGTCTTCAGTAGGGGACAAGAAGATACAAGGCAGTGCCAGCCTGGCATGTTGTCTTGATTGTATATTTTACTTTGTTTTTTAACATGTTGCAGGACACTGTGTTTTTCAAAAAAATTATTATTATTTATTTGTTTGTTTGTTTGTTGCAGGCAACTTTGAAACTTTTGTATTAGCGGTGTATAAATGCCCATAAATAATAAAGAAGAAGACCATCTACAATGCTGTTTGCCTCTCTGGTCCCACTGTAGTAGAAATCTATCACTTTTTTCATACAAAGGCTGACTTCTACCTGTACATATTCTTACTTTCCATTGCCATAGCAAAGCAATATAAGACACACTTATACCACTCCTGTGGGTAGCTAGAAATTGCTATATGTCAGGACCTCACACCTAGAACAGTATCCACCTCTCCAGTACATATGCTAAAATTTGACAACTGGGGTTGTTAAACAATATGATGGTGAGCCCGTGCCTGGCAGGAAACTTTTTATTGCTGAAAACCATTGCAAGCCAACAGTTAACTGAATATACATTCTCAGTCCCAGGCAGAGAGAAAAAAACTGGGTGGTCCTGCTATATTTTTCCTAAGTCGCCCAAGAGCACTCAACTAGCAGGATCGTAGGGAAGGTGAGGTCAGTTTATTTTGAGAGAACCTATTTGAAAACTAATTTGTCAAATCCTGGCAGAGTGATTTAATGGTGAAACAAGAATAGCCCGCTAATGGCAAGTTTTAAAACATTTTCTAAATGCAATCGAAATTCACATATGCTGAAGTTCTGGGCTGATAGGCCCTGTCAAGGGGAGATGAAATCTGCCAGGCCTTGCAAACTATGGCCCTGGGTCTACTGTGTGTGTGTGTGTGTGTGTGTGTGTGTGTGTGTGTAAAAGAAGGATAGAGTGCAAGGGGGATAGTATGAAGTGTTTTATTTAAAACCTTTATTTTCCTATTTTCATCATTTCCGGTTCCAGGGGGGTAGGGGTGGCTAGAGCATCTACATCATGGGTAGGCAAACTAAGGCCCAGGGGCCGGATCTGGCCCAATCGCCTTCTAAATCCAGCCCACATACGGTTCAGGATCAGTGTGTTTTTACATGATTATAATGTGTGCTTTTATTTAAAATGCATCTTTGAGATATAGTCTGGCCCCCCACAAGCTCTGAGGGACAGTGGACCGGCCCCCTGCTGAAAAAGTTTGCTGACCCCTGATCTACATCATAACAATGCAATAAAATTAAAATGCAGATAAAAATGCAGCAATTAAAACACCATTATACAGTTTTTCATCACTCAGTTATGCAGGTCCTGGGAATTAACTTTAGATCTAGGGCAGAGATCAGAAACCTGTGGCTCTGCAGATGTAGTTGGAGAACACCTTCCATTGTGCCATGCTCCCTGTTGGTAATAGAAGCTGGAGTTCAACCCCAGTGGTGGTTGTTTCATTGGGGCATATGGGGCACGGCCCCACCAACCTTAACCAGCCCCCAACTCCTCATATCTGACAACCAGTCCCAGGGGTGGCACTGCCTGTTCTATACCTGTAAAGCACATTCAAAGCACGATCTTTCCCTCAAAGAATTCTGGGCCCTGTAGTTCACACCAGTTACAATTCCCAGCAACCCTTAACAAACTGCAGTGCCCAGAATTCATTGAATGAGCTTTAAAGTTATGGTGTGCACACAGCCTCAGGTTTGTAGGAATCAGCACAGAGGAGGATGGGGACAAAACTGCCAATGGTTGGCTCTGTCTGTCATTGGCTCTGGCCTCTCCTGTTGTCATGCTC
Source organism: Lacerta agilis (assembly GCF_009819535.1). Lineage (NCBI taxonomy): Eukaryota > Metazoa > Chordata > Lepidosauria > Squamata > Lacertidae > Lacerta > Lacerta agilis. The sequence goes on from NC_046318.1 coordinate 27,651,696, forward strand.
CCTGCCTTCTGCCCTACCAGTCCCAATGGGCACCATCAGCAGTTCATCATCATCTATTTTTTAATATTTAGGCCCAACATCCCTCCTTTTGGGTTGAGATAGTCATACGAACTGCCTCATAATGTCCTCTAATTGACGGGTTGTAATGGCCTCGGAGTTGCAGTGCTCAGCGTCTGCAAGTTGAATGCAAGTTAAATAGAAGCTCTGAGAGAGGTTAGCAAACTGAATTCTGGGTGAGGGTTACCTTGAAGGGACTTTGGTTTGAGATTTGCCTGGCTAAAGCAATTTTTCCTGCTTACCTTAAGACTCCCTGTATGGTCAGCAGCCACAATGGTGGATGGACTTGGAGGTTAAGGGATGGCATATCCCAGACTTCTCCACAATATTCTGTTGCAAGAAGTGTAACTTACTTGTTTTTTGTTTGTTTGAAAGCTTTTCTTACCCACCCCAAATAGTGGGAAAGAAAGAAAGAAAGAAAGAAAGAAAGAAAGAAAGAAAGAAAGAAAGAAAGAAAGAAAGAAAGAAAGAACAGCCCTAGGACATCCTAGGATATTCTGACTGTGATGTCTGTGCATGTGTCACAGAAGGTCCTCAGATGGATGATCCATGATATCTCTGAGCTCTCACAAATGCACATGTATGGCTCAGACTTGCCTTTTTAACTGTGGAGAGGCAGGAATTACACTTGTGGCATGGGTGGAGGAGAGAAGAAAGTACAATCTCACCCTCTGAACCAGCAGGGTGAGAAGAGAGCACTGCTGTCTACCTCCCAAATTAAATCAGAGTAATATATGGCTCAAGTAGGACACCCACAGATAGCACCTGTTGCTTCGCCACAAACAAACAAGTCTGTTATTCCCCAGCATTACGGTGCTGGCTGGAAGCCTTCAATCCCCCCCCCCATCAGACTGTCATGTGGAGAGACAAGAGTTTGGGCTTTTGGCATAGATAGGAGGGTGCCCGGCAGATGAGTTGTTCTTTAGCCAGGATTCAGGCGACACACGTGCTGAGACGCTCTACCACCACCAGCAGCCACGGCTGTCGCCATAAAGCTCACACATCACAGAGGCCCATTCTGCCTTCTTCAGAAACACAAAAGCTTCCACTGAAAACCAATGTACCAGTGTAGTTGGCAACATTTACCCAGGGCCAGTTACTGAGCAGCAATTGTAAAATCACAACATCTAGACGAGAGCATTATCAGGACACAACTTCAATCAGACTTATGAACTTTGCACACTATACTCATTTCGAAGTGTACTCTCCCTCTCTTTTTGGTAAATTCTACCGTTACTATAATTATGTGACTTTGTATCTGTGACTAATCTGTCCAAAAAAAACCCCAACTAGTTTTAACTAGTCACCCCATCACTTCAGACTATAGAATTTATCACTCCATATACAGTTTCATATATTTTCAGGTTTCCATCACATTACTAGAAAACAGAAGAATGCAATATGATCTTTGACTCCCCCCCTAATTTTATGAGCACATTTGATTAATGTTCCATGCTTGTGTTGAGTATTTCGGCTACCAGGATGCCTTTCTTGCATTCATGCAGTCTCTACCTTACATCATCTACACAATCTCAACCTGTGTTCCAGAAAGATGAGCAGGAAGATATAGTGGGGCTTTGCACTTGTCTCTTTTTAATCATTAGCTCTCCTGTTTCACACCAGAAGCTGTTTCTCAAACTGTGCCCGCGCGGGCACGCACTTATTTATGAAACTGCTCCTACCTAACGTGGCATGAAAAGATCTCTCGACTGAAAGAGAAAGCCAAATCCTGGACTGGTCCTGCTCAAATGTGTGACAATGCTCTGAATGTGCCTCTGATAGGTGAGATCAGTTCTGACAATGCTGATGACCAATTTGGGGGGCAGGGTTGAATCCAAACCCTCTTTTTCTTGTGGCTTGGGATTTGGTGCCCTCCCAAAACAAATAAACAACTCTGTCAAAGCTGACCTTTGATTATAAAAGCTTCTACTTACTATGTTCTATGTACAGCTACTGTTGTGGGCACTTGATAAATGTTACATCTCATTAATCTGAGAATCATGCATCTCACAGGCTCACACTGCACATTATAGTGAGACCGTAGTAGTAGTAGTAGTAGTAGTAGCAGTAGTAATACTTGTACCTCACCCACCTAACTAGGTCGCCCCAGCCACTCTGGGTGGCTTCCAATATACATAAAAACATAAAACATTTCACATTAAAAGGCTTCCCTATACATGACTGTCTTCAGGTGTATCCTAAAGGTTGTATAGCTACTTATCTCATTGACATCTGATGAGAGGGCATTCTACAGGGTGGGTGCCACTACTGAGAAGGCCTACCAAGATAATGTATGGTTGCCAGCAGTGTTTCTGTGTTAGCATTTTACTGCCCCTTGCAAATGGCACTGAGTCATCGCATCACAGAGTTTTCTAGCTACCTGTTACTGGGAAGATGCAGGGTGGGGTAAGGAGATGTGGGTTGGTGACACATGTACATCTCCCTGTAACATGTTGTTTCAATCACATAAACCTATGGAAGCAATGGGCAGATAAGCAATCCAGGATAAGATCCAGGTGGCTATGGTGTACATGAACACATTAACAGAACATTTTTTTATATATAATCACAGGTTCAGTGTTGCATTTCCTCCCATATAGGTGATATAGGTAAAGTGATGGGAGGAGAGCCTGGAAAAGTGTCTACTGGCTTCTTTACAGTTATGACACTGATAAAAGCAGAAGCTTGACGGGTGTTTCTGGGGTTGACAGTCCAACACTGCAAATGAATAATTCTTAGAATCTCTGCTGATCGGTAACAGCCAGACAGAGAGATTTGTAGTAACGCAAGAAGAGCTCTGGTGGATCAGGTCAAATGTCTATCTAGTCCTGTTCTGGCAGTGTCCACCCAGATACCTATGGGAAGCCTGAAAGCAGGGCAGGGGTGCAAGAGCACTCTCCCCATTTGTAAATCCTAACAACTGGCATTCAGAGCAACACGGCTTCTTGCATCCTTTGCATTTTAGGTCATTTCCCCTTTCCCAGGGCTTGCAGGCGTTTTAAGTGGTGCTAGATTTAATCAGCAGCAATGCTTTGGCACCACCACTGAACTAATTGCTATGTTTCCCAAAAGAACAGATCAGAGGGAGGGGGGAAATATACTCTCCCTTAAACTGATGAAACTTGATAATAATGAACATCTCAGACAAGGCGACAGAGTGAGTTCTTGGCAGAGAAATAATGGATCTAAGTACAATATTAATTTGTGAAAGTTTTATTCGTAGACACAGTTTCACTCCTCCTGTCTTCATCTTAATCGGCCTTTACAGACTAAATTGGTTGGGGAAGGTTCTTGTCGTCTCAAGTCCACCTCTAACAGGGGACTGCAGTAATCTAATTTACTGCTTCCTCCATTTTCAAATGAGGTTGTTACTATTAATGGGTTTTCGTTATTAGTGGGACAGCACTTTCATAAGCAGGCCTAAGTACAAAATTGACGTTAAAATTATTATTTTTCCATTTAAAATTATTACCGAGTTTTAAAAATATTTATTTATAATGATTAGATAACAAGGCTGCAACCCCATTCCCACCTGTGAGCTCCTCCCCCAATGCCAAGCTATTGAAAAAGAGGCCCGGATTCAGGCTGCAATTAAAAACAAATAAAAGAAAGGTCTGTATATATGTGCAATGGATTTTATTTTATTTTTAACTTTTTCTGAACAGCTGGATTTCCTCTTCCCTAGTACTATGCTGCAAGGTGCTTAAAAATGTTTTGTTTTGTTACTAAACAAAATAAACCAAAGATAAAGAGCATAAAGAAATTCTGTTACAGCAGGCTGAAATCAGCACATTACTATTGAACTTGTTGTTCCAAAACATTACAAAAAACACAAATTTTTCCGTAAACCTGTTAGGCTGGTTTATATGTATTATTTTATCATAAATTAGCTTAATCATAGCTAAGCATATCTCCTACTATTTCTGAACGGATTGAGAAAATTTGGTCCATACTAACTATGAATAAACAGCGAGGTGCTTTTTAATCACTGTTATTTAGAAAGCAACAAAAATCTTACTACATATGTACAGTCCTTTGCTGCTACAGACTTTGGTCACATAGAACTATATCTGCTCAATAAGCCCAATCAAGAGCATGTAATCTGAATCATTACTAAAATAACAAAAGTACATGGAATTGGGAGATGATATCTCACATATTTGCACTTCTGCGGAGGCTGGAGGGAGAGCTGAATGAAATACAGGGCTGGCTCCAGGTATTTTGTTGCTGCCCTAGCCTGAAAATTATTTTTTGGCCACTGGCCTGAATCTCAGCTTGTTTCCTCCTGGAGAGTTTTCCTGATTGCCACCCAATTCAGTACAAACAAATATTAAGGAAGGGAAGGAAATATGCTGCAAAGGAATGTGGGCAGGACACATACCTCTCAGCCCCATCCTAGACTTTGGGGGCAAAAGGCTCAAGGCCAGGGTGCAGGATAATTCATATCCCCCACCTCCAAGGGTTTCCCTAACTATATTGTATTGTTTTTCCGAGGAGCTAAGGAAAGGAGACAGAAGTCAAAGACCCCTGGAGATTGGGCTCAGTGGTTTGGAGGGGTAAACTGTGCTCCTTGGGGGATTATTATTTTTTTTGGTCTATTTAGCCTGGAATCTCTGGGTTTCTGTTGCCCCAGCCAGCTGCTTGTGCTAGAGTTTGTGCTTCTTCTCAAGGCCTGCTTCTGGATTTTTGCATTTGTTTACATTTGTATCCTATTCAGAGCCGTTTACCTATGTTTTCCAGGCAGCTTCCCATCCAGGCATCTTAGAGTCAGGCCTGCTGCTGATTCGTGTATTTTCGCACCCTCGATTCTGCCATTTTCTTTGCCATCTCTCTCCATACACTGCCTATTCCCTATCATGGTTTCCACCTCCTCAGCCAGGGGATGATTCATGCATGCATGTATATATTTATCACTCAGTATCTTATTGTTTTGTGACTTGCAGCTGAAGCGTGCTGATAAATGAATGGAAATTGACTTAACAGCCCAGTTCGCGTGTCGCCTAACTATAGTTAATGGCTCACTGTGAGTGCAGAGATTGCTCCTGCTTCGCTCCTCACCTCTAGCAAGTAGGAGCAACAAACCATGATCACTGTTTTAGCATTATATCCCAACCTGGGGTTGTGGTTTGTTTTGCACAACAAACCATGAGCAGAACAAACCACAATCCCTAGTTTGGATGTAAAATGCTAAGCCAGGCTCCCATTGGATAGAGGAAAGGAGCCTTCTGGGTGTTCATGGCAAACCATTAACTATGACTTACCTTGACATGAGTATGCTGCCAAACGTAGCAGTTGTAACGTAGCATTTACCTCCACTTTAATGCTTTTTCTTCATATGGGAACTTTCAGTGTTACTTTATTGCCATGTAGATTACAGAGATGTTTTGTAAGTGCCTCTTCAATGCATGGTCCAATAAAATAACATCGGCTAAGAACACAAGTAGCACAAAATGTCTGTCTTTGACCATCTGCTGTTGAGAAATAAGCTTGCTTGTTGAGACCACCTTTTCAGGCAGCATCTGCTGCCTCTTCCCGAATTTCCTCTGAAAACATGTGTAGGCTGGATTGACTGACTGCTAACTATTATTAAAGTAGAGAAGAGCAAGCTAGCTATATATTTAACTCAGTGATGCATTAAAGCAACAATACCCTGTTTTCAGACTTCAAACTTAGCTCCCTAATAATGGCACAAAGAGAGAAGATAATAGTTGGGGTGGGTGCAAAGCACCCTAGAAGATACAAAATGTCATATGATGGTTCTTTGTGGAAACAGGAAATCCTTAAATCTTGTCCTTGGTGCACTGGGCTCTAGCTTACATATGTTTATGACACAATAATATTTCTTAGTCCATTATAGTGCCATGAGATTCTTTGTCCAACTGACTTACCATTGCTACCTTTCTGGAACTTGTCCCCAAAACCGTAGGATAGCCACATAAAGTATCCTGGATTCTGAAGAGAGATAAGCATCAGCTTTTAAAGCTCTACTTTTCCCACCATACAATGTCAAAGTGAGAAAAATAAATTTATCTTGTTCCAGACATGAACAAAGCAATGAGCGTCTTGGTCTGACTGCTGGAGATAGTGGTTTTTCAAGTGAAACCAATACACACACAAAAGATACAAAAAATAGATTAGCAGAATGGTACGGCTAGAACTCCCATGAGAGAATGAAAGTGAGCTATTAATACCATTCAGTCACCTCTCCGCTTTGCTATTGAGTTCCAAATATATAAGAAACCTTTTCCCATTTTTCTGTTCCTTGTACATGTTCTGGCGTAGGTGTCTTCTTGTCAGGGCAATCTGTATTTCAGTGCCAAATTATTTGAACTGAAAAAGGGGACAAAGCAAAACCAACTTGAAATGTCCTGAGATTTATTTTATTTTTATTTTTTTAAGAATAAAACCATGCAATCTAAGTTCCAAATATATGGAAGTACAAATGCAGTTATTATTCTTGCAGATATCTGAAACTTCAAAAGGAGATTTCAGACACTTCCCCCTAATCTTGAAGTACACTGGAGAACCTACTCTCATACCCATTACTTGACCCATGATCAAACTTCTAAAAGCATATTATTGTCTCTTCCTTTTCCAATATTATATCTTTCCCAATATTATAAGTAGCACCATTCCTGGACTTTGAAGATGAAGATAATTTCATTTGTATGTGTCGCTTCTAAACATGACACAAAAATGTGCCTATTTAGTTTCTCCTGCCACATGTTAAATTCTCAATACTGTATTGTAAAGTTTGGAAAACCACTCGTATGCTTCTCTCATAGTTCTTCTGACATATAGAAACTGGATCAGCTCCAGCTCAGGTTTCATTCAGGACTCAGGTTCTTTCTTTGCAATGAGTTCTAGGGCATGATCTGTAGGTACAAGAAGAAGCCACCTTGCTGAAGCTAAGCAGGTCTAAGGGCCTATCCACACTTACCTTTCCTCAGCTCTTACCAGACATGGTCCACACTTTAAAGCTCTGTGTCCCAGTGCTTCTTTCTTTCTTTCTTTCTTTCTTTCTTTCTTTCTTTCTTTCTTTCTTTCTTTCTTTCTTTCTTTCTCCACAGCTTTCCCCATGAAAACCTGCTCTTTAGTAGATACTTCTATGTACTAAAATTATTTTATTAAAACCCTACTTTGCCCTCTGGGTTTTTCTGGGTCCCTAAAGGACCTTACATGTTTGCTAGAGTGCATTTGTCTGGAAGCAGAGCTAAGGGTGCTTTGCACAGCACAGCCTGCAAGGGCAAACAAAAGCAGGAGTGGATTCCTGCTCCCAAGCTAGGAAAAGTTTGTGGTTTGCCCACTGGCACAGAGGCTCCCCTTTTGCAACTAGTGGTGGAGATCAGAAATGTGGGGTCCACTGGAACATCTGCTTGTCTGCATAAGTTGCAAAGTGGCTCTTCGCTTTGCAGCCCCAGCGTATTATGGGGTGGCTGTCCTGTGGTATTCAAGCCGGCCCAATCCAGCTAATGACCAGTCTGCCCGGTGGGTCTTCTTGAGAATGGAAATCCAATTGCTTGTCAATAAGATTCTCTTCATGGTCGGGAGATGGTTAAAAGCCCTCTCCCTTGAGTAGAGAAATAGTGCAGCTGCTTGTTCTCTGTGCCAAATTGAAAGGAGACCCAGCCTGAGGGGAAATGTGTCTGGAATTTCTTAATCCCAAAAGTATTATAAAATGAGGGCACTCTGGGGAGCCTCTCAAAGCCTTTGCTCTGTGGAAAGAATGGACAATTGGAGAAGTGCTTTTCAGCTACAGGCATCCCTCAGTTGACATTGAAAAGGCCTGAAAGGTTCACGAAGGTAAATTTGGCCAAACTCTGATAGAGGCTCAGAGGGAACATGTTCAAACTAGGGCATTGCTGCACTAGAAGGTGTGGTTAGCCTTCATTTTGCCAATTAATTCCTAGCAATGCAAGCTGTGTTGAATGTGAGTGCAGGCATTTGTAACCAGTGTGCCATTTAAACATTCTTGTTTTGCACAAACCATGCTGAGAGCCATCAAATTACCAGCTTTTTGAAGAGTTTATCCTCTCGAGTCTTCCTGTTAGCGTATTTTCCTGCTAAGATCTCAGGCACAATCCTGATTAATGGCAGCAGGCTGCATGTGGATTCTCTGCTGCAGGGGTCGCCAACCTTTTGGGGGCCATGCGCAAGTTAGGAAACCTGAGAAACTGGCATGGGCACCACACACACATGCACACCTCTCGCTTACTCTGTCCCCTGCCAGCAATTAGACTGAAGTGGTTTTTACTTCTGTTAAGACTAAGGAAAGAACAGGGGTGACGTGGAGAGAGGATTGGTGGTCTTCCTGAAGAGTGCAGCTGGAGAAGAAATGGTTAACCCTCCTCAGCTACAGTCTCAAGAGAGATTTCTTGCCCCTCCCCTGCTGCAATTTAGGCTTGAAAAATGCTGTCAATAGAAAATGTAATTCCAGTTTAATTGTGGTGTGGGGGCACCTCCCTCCCCAGCTGTGACTGCCAAACCCTCCAAGTGTCCCTATTTTCCAGGGACAGTCCCAGATTTACAGAAGCCATCCCGGTTTTTTATTTGATCCTGGAATGTCCGACTTTTCCTTAGGACATCCCTATTTTCATCAGAGTATGCAAACACACACACACAGACCCAGCCAAGGAGATAAGTGACTATACAACCTTTAGAAAACATCTGAAGGCAGCCCTGTACCGTATAGGGATTAAAAAAAAAGTTTAATGTTTTTAATGTGTTTATATATGTTGGAAGCTGCCCAGAGTGGCTGGGGCAACCCAGTCAGGTGGGTGTGGGATAATAATAATAATAATAATAAATATTTTCGTTGGAGAAAGGTTGGAGGGTTTGGACTGCTCCTCTCCAAATGGCCACCATGCTGCAACTAGGATGGAAAAATAGCCTTCTTTTGGGTACTGTGAAAGTGGTGACATACAGGGGCGTACCCAGGATCAAAACTGGGGGGGGGGCAAGCCATGGTCGTTCAGGTTCTGACATTTCAGCACAGAAAAGGCAAATGAAACCAAAATTTTAAGAAAATTATATATTTTATAACGGTAGTTATTACAATTATTTGCTTGAAAAAAATATTTTTTATTCTAGTTACATGTCTTATACTAATATCATTTTTCTTGGGTTTGAAGAAAACTTGTTCAAAACTTTCGTTTTAATCCAGTCTTGATTTTCCTTGGAGAATTTCCAATGGACGCTCACCAAACACAACCCAGTCAGTCTGTCCTCTCCCATTGTACTTCTGAGCCAGGTCTTTACCCTTCGAAGGGTAAAGATCGTTCAACAGTAGCTGTGGTGGACGGGAAAGCACTTAAAATACTGATCAACTAGCGGCGGGTGGCTCAGTTTATATAGTGACGTGGAACTCACTAGACCCCTCTAGAAGATTCCCTCTTCTCTCTGCTAGAGCCCGCTAGAGACCTCTCCCTCCCTTGAATCCCACTGGCTGGCTGACATAGATTCTTCTACCAGGCGCTAGGTGGCTCTAGATACTTCTCGGTTTTTACACCATTTCAGTGTGGTAAACAACTGATTATTCGCCATCGCCCTACCTAATTTTGTTTCGTTTCATCACTTTATAACCATTTAATTTTTTTTGCTTCGGGGCTGCCCCCCGCCCCTCGCTGGGTACGCCCATGGTGACATATCTTAGGTGCCAGGAAGTTGTGGGCACATGTGAACTATGTTGACCTACCATTCTGGTAGTAAATCTCTCTGCTTTTCTATCTGGGCCCAGCCTACATATGCAAGCAGTACAACTTTTTCTCTCTTGTAGCCCCTCAGATTGTAGTAAAGACCATATGATGTGACTGTGAACCAGGCTGTGCATTTATACATATATGGCACACTCTGGCTGACAGCAATTTTCAGAATCCTGGCTGTACTTTTCCCCAGTTTGCTGCTGCAGGAATCACTGCTGGCTGCTTCTGCTTACTTCCACACACAGCTAGTTTCACCCTGACCTTTCTCCATCGAATTGTCCGGGTCAACGACGTACCAGTTTCATTGCTGGAACTCAAAATCAATGCCCACTTGTTAGCTGGCAGTCGGTCATTTTTTCCATTCATTGCTTCAACCTACATTTATTATCTGGGTTGACTTTGAATAGACATAAAGTACTACCCTGTTCAATTAAATAAAATGGCCATTTGCATGTTAACCAGTCATCTCTGACAGCCACAGTTAATCTCTACCATTCTTTAATGGATTTGTTTGCTGATTCATAGCTTGTTATGCTTTGGCATGCTGGAGATCACCAGCGATTACCCAAATTCCTGTTGACTGCCTCCCACTGCCCCCCACATGCCCTTGCAAGCACACACCTCAATTGCCACACAAGTTAAATGCATTACACAAATTCATTTTCTTTGGACGTATCATTTCCTCCTGCTGCTGCCTCCCACATTGTGCTTGGTCTCATGTCCTTTGTGGTCTGGGCCACCAGAGAGAAGTGGTGGCCCCTTCAGCCTTTTTTGGTAGTGGTGGTGGGACTTTCCCACAGGCATGATGGGAAGCAGCTGGTGGTTTATTAAGATTTACATAGACATTAATCTGTTCATGTGAGAGCCAATGAATACCTTTTCCTTTTCCCAATCACTCACCTATATATTAGCTGGGAACTTGCAAAAGGCAAAATATTTGTTGAACATCCCAATCCTATGCATGATTACTCAGTAGGACTTACAACCAAATAGGTGTGCCTAGGACTGCAACCAAACAGTGAAATCCTATGTATGTCTACGCAAAAGTAAATGCCATTGCTGAGACAGGAGCTTGCTCCCAGTTAAGTGTGCATATGACTGCAACCTTAATGAAAATGTGAAAAAAAGAATGTTCTGTTCCTGAAATAGGTATGGAATCACTATGGGTGGGCATGGTAATATATCCTAAGGGGGGAATTATAATGTATTTCTGTTTAATAAAAACAGGCAATAAATTTCATAGGAGTTACCAGTCCAAAGTATATTTTGGCTTCAGTGGCTGTAATTCCATTGATTTATGGTTAGTTTTACTTTTTTTCACCTTTACATTAGTCAGAGGAGGCTGGTGCTCATTAGGAGTGGTAGGGCTGAAGGCAGGGAGGCCAACAGTAGGTGGCGCCAGAGCAAATGGCTGCTGGACCTAGAGGCAATGATAGACACAGCCCGCTAATTCTACTTTTGTTGAGGCAAGACTGAGACTGAGGAGGGGGAGACTTGACAGCCAGCTCCACCCCTCTAGACTGGTTGTAAGAAAGGTGCGAGCTGGCTGAAGGCAGACTGAGCTACTTGCCCTGATGGACCCGCCTCCACCATCAGAGAATAATACCAAGGCAACTGCATTTAAGAACAAATGGTGAATGTATTGAATTGAGATTAACACAGTTTAGTAACCTCTGTTTAGAGTATTTAACTAGAAGTCTAGGTAGAAGTAGAGTATTTAGTAGGTTAGGATATTACAACAGTGCCTAGCAATGTGCCCTCCCATGATTAGATGAATGAAATCAGATAATCATGTTTTGCATTCATGAGGGTGGGGTCACACACACACACACACACACACATATATATATATATATATAACTGTGGTATTTTCTTTTCAGTTCCTGCATGGCAGTTTGGTGGTTTGATGTTTCTAATGTAATCCGAACAGTCTGAATTATACATTCTGGGTAGGCCATGATCTTTCCACATAGTTGTCTTTCCAGTATGGTTGCTGAAGAATTTTGTGTGACTCAGATCTTCCTCCGCTCCCACCTGCTGGGAGGGAAATTAAGGACCAAAGGAATCTTGAAACTCAGTTCTGCATGTAACTCTGCTCTGCGTTTTGTTTTTAATTAACAGAGGCTTGCAGGAGGCTGTTATCTTTTCCCACACTGGCAGGAAAGCAGCATGAGAAGGCCATAGGCAGCCTCTCTCTGCACGTCCCTGCAGCAGTCTTCTACTCAAGATGGCAGCATCCTACAACTGCCTCAGGGCTATGTGCAATGTGATCCTGAGAATCTTACATGTTACAGGTGGGAGGGAAGATGGGTGAAGGGATCAGGGAGGGGTATAAGGTGAGAGAATCTGCAGTGGTGGAGCTTTATAAGTTAGCCAGTACAGATTGTGACCTGGCAGCTCTAAACAGCAATAGTGTTCCACTGACCATCTGAAAGACCTGCTCTCTGCATTGCATGCGTTTCCCCATCTGGCCCTGACTGACTCCAGCTACAAAAGCTGAGGCTGTTGAACAGACTCTTGGACTGGGGTATTGCTGGAGGATTTTTGTTGTGGGGTGTGGGGGTTGTTGCTACCGTAGGTTTTATGTATCCTTATTTTAGATTTTGCTTTTATTTATGTGGAACTTGTTTAATTTATTTCTTTTATGTGGTAGTTACACATTTTTTTTCATGTTGTAAGCCGCCTTGAGCATGGTTTGAATTGTGGAAAGGCGGAATACAAATAAAATTAGGTATGTACGTATGTATGACTGCTGAGACAATTAAGGCTGTAATCCAACATAAACTGCAACATCTTTAAACCCATTGGGGACGTTCTGTAGCTCAGTGATGGAGCACAGGCATTGAATGTAAAAGGTTCCAGGTTCAATCTTGAGCATCCCCAGGGAGGGCTATGTCTGAAATCCTGTCCGCTAGAATTGTCAATACTAAGCTACTCAGTATAGAGCTGCTTCCTCTCTTCTATTAAAATATATGGGCGTAAATGCACTTACGTAACTGCATTGGATTTTGGCCTTAGTGTGCAAGCTGGGAAGCATCGTGTAAATTTACAATTCTGCGTGTGTCTTAGAATTGGTATTGTGCTTGAGCCACAGTGGTGTCTGTAATGTGCAGTAGTCACCATGCAAACAAGCTAGTGGCTCAGCTTGAATTTCCTTGCTTTTTTGTGGGAGTGAGGTTCTTCGGGGGTTTTTTATATAAAAAAACAACAACAACAAATGAAGTGCATAGACATTACTTCTCTCCCCCCCCCAATTAATTATATAATGTCTAACACCACACAGCAGTATTTCACACTCTGAACTGTAATTAGTGGAGAAAACGTTCAACAAGAAGAACCAGATGGTGTTGCTAACAGGAAATGGATCATTCCCATCTACATTCACTTGCTGAATATTAACACTTGGGTTCATTCTTTAAGACTTTCATCCTTGTTTTTTTTTAAAAAATAACATAAAATTTTCTGTTGAAACAGCTTGAATTAACCAGAGAGTAGAAGCATGTTGATAGGTGGCCAGTATCAGCATCTGCTGTGGTCAATCCTTTTGAAGTCTTTACAGTTTTCTAATTCAGTCTTCCCCAGTCTGGTGCCTTGCAGATGTTTTGGACTAGAACTCACATTGCTCCCAGGTAGCACAGCTGTGAACTTTTGTGGAGTTGCTTTGGGTTGAGGAGAGATGGTGTCCCCTTAAGTGGAATGTGTCAGCTGCCCTAGCCTGGAGAGTTAACTGGGACTACGGGTGACAAGTGAAAGGTTCTTGCAGGGTTTTGCCAGCATTGGCTTGATTGTCATTTGTGTTAACTGAGAAACCTTTAAATCTCGGGGACAGGGATTCTGAATTGACCAAAGTCAACAGAAAATATTTAGGGATAGACCCTTGCTCCAAAGAGCCATCCCACTTGCCGTAAATAAAAATCAGCATGACGCTGTTTGCTTTTTTTGGCGATAGCCTTTAAACAGTACATTAAATGGGACAATGTGGAAACATGTCACCTTATGACCTTTCCCTGCATAAATCTCTCCGCTGTTCCTATCCCCTTGCCTGTTGCTGTCTCTTGCAGTGAAGTGTCTTGTGTAATACAGATTGTAAATGCTTAATGGACCAGGACTGAGAACCTGCCTCACCACTATGTTACACCCATTTTATTACTTCAGAGCAACTCGACTCTGCTGGAGTCATACCAGTATTAAGGTGCGTGAAGCACAGAGAGGCATGAGACATCATGGGTGAAATACCAGCTCCATACAAATCAGGAGCGAGCTTTGCTGTCCCCACTGCCTTCAGCTTACCGGTAAGCCTTTGAGATGGTAATTGCCAGAGGTAAAATCGCAGTTCTGGTACAGTACAGTGGTCAAGAGGCTACGGAGAACTCAAATGTCATCACAGCCGCACACTCACTAACTGGCCTTACGCAAGTCACATATTACAGCAATGCCTTTGTTAGGCCAACTAAAACGTCACAAAATAGTGTGTCAGCTTTCAAGTTCTCCAGAACTCTTAATGCAACCCCTGGAATGTTGCCCATGAGGGGATGTGGTCCTCATGAAAAGGTGCCCCCCCAGCCCATTTTAAACCTCAGCTTTAAACAAGGGGCAACCAGCTTTCAATTGAGTTAAAATACAATAGCTATAAGCAACTGTAAGCTAGTTTAGCTCTTATGGGTTTCCTTGGAGGTAAGCTTAGAGTAGCAACCTTGGGCCTGTTATATGTATACACACACACACACACACACACACAGAGAGAGAGAGAGAGAGAGAGAATGGAAGCATCAAATGTAGCAAATCAAACATTTCAACAATTGTGTGCTTGGAAGCAAATAGTAGGATGGCATTGTAGTGTATTGAGGATGGTCTATGACCAACAGAAGTCTTAATTTGACCTAGGCTACCTATGAGCTGATTTTAAATAAATAAATAAATAAATATGTATAAAAGTGCCCATATGAATAAAGATAGGACTATCAATTAAATTGCAATCTCATTCTGCAAATATTTCTAACATGAGTGTATTGATGGGACAAATCACCCAAGTGTAACGCGCCTGATTGACAAGTTATTAAAGATATCGTTTCCACAAAGTTACATCTCTTTTTCTCGATTGTGGGGCTCTTTTCTGTTACAAGATTAATACACATTTAAGAAGAGAGCTAATTGCAGAAAACAAGCTGATGTAACTGAGCTCTAATTAAATGAAAATGGTGGCCCTAATGTAATAGTGGTGTTAATTAAATAACAATGGCGACAAGCGCCTGAACACAGGGAGGAAAAATGATAAAATTCTTCACTCACATGGTTGAATTGACTAGTAACTGAACTGAATGCAAAGCAAAAGGATGGAATAAAGCATCAACTGTTCTGTAAATATCCAGATTACATGAAAGCAGTGCAGTCCTATTTACATACTCTTTCTTAATTCAATCTCCTCCCCCAATCATCACATATGTGGGCTGAAATTCTTTTACAGTGCCTGTTATCGCCTGCTCTCTCCCCCCCCCCCGAGTCCAGCATCTGCTATTATTACCATTTTGATCTGGAAATGGCATGGCTATATTTTTCTTTATCTCACTTGATGGTGTCTTAGAATTCTGCTTTTCAATTGAATTAAATCTTAAATGGCAGCTTCCGATATACCCTGTGCGGCATCATAGTGCAGAAGCCCCACCATGTAGACACCACCTCCTCGCCCCCCTCAAAGCTGGAAGTCAGGTGTGCAGAGTGAAGCAGGTAGCTGCCGCAGACTAAAACAGCTTGTTTGTATGTGGATGGTGTGCAGGGCCAGCCCAAGACATTTTGACACCTGAGGCGAACCGCAAAATGTTTCTCCCCCCCCCCAAAAAAACAAGAGGGGGAATAAGGATCTACATTGAGTACAAAGGTGGGAGGATACCAGCAGTGATTCCTATTTGCTAAGAGGCCACTGTAGAGGTGGTGTTGGGGGCGGGGGCGGTGCTGCCAATGAGATTATTATTATCACTGCACCTGCAGGAGGCAATACATTCCCCTGTGGATCCTGCCACTGAAGGCAGTCACTTTACCTTGCCTCGTGAGTGGGCTGGCCCTGATGGTGTATGTGGGACGCATCCCTCTTTACACCCACCTGTATTTTCACCTTTAAGTGTGATGTAGGCCTAGAGACATTCATCCCTAGACATGTTCTGGCAAGGTGGAGCTGGCCACAGCTACCTGACTGGTAACCACTATATGTTTATGTAAGGATTTTATGCGTGGCAATCTCATATTAGTTTTTTCTCTCTCTCTCATTTAAATCAGGGATGGGGAACCCAGGGCCGTCTCGTCATAGGGGCTGGGTGGCGCGGAGCGCCAGGGCACCGGCCCCCCTGGGGCGCCCCCGCGAGCCCGCCGGCGGCTGCTGGAAGCTGATTTTCACCATGGCTGAGCAGGAGCAGCAGCGTCCGAAGCGAAACCCGACACCTTGTTTGCACTCGACGCGGCTCTCTGGACCATCCGCCGAGCCCACCCCGCCGCCGGGAGGAAGCGCCGGAAGTGACGCCTTGGCTCTTGCCCCCCCTCCCGCGTCTCCCCCCCGCCTTCGCGGGAGCGCCAAGAGTTAACGAGGCTCTGCGGACGCGCGTCTTGCGCTGGCGAGCGAGTAGGTGGCCGCGAGAGTCCGAGCTCAGGATGCGTTCCAAAGAGGCTCAGGGAAAGCGAAAGAGGTGGTACGCCGGGGGCACCGGAGGGATCGCTGTGCCACAGCGGCCAATCTCCTTAAGACGGCCCTGGGGGAACCTGTTGACCTCCAGATGTGTTGGTCTCCCATGAGCCCCACACAGCATGGCAAGTGGTCAGATAGGATGGGACCTGTAGGTCAACAGCATCTGGAGTGTCACAGATTTCCCCATCCCTGATTTAAATTACAGATCTAAATACATTTTGTAAGTAACAAACAATTTTCTGTGAAAGGTGTTTTGCTGTTGAGTTCTCAAACGGTTTTTTAAAAGCAAAAGTGTGAATTATAGCTGGTACGTATTCCTTGTGAATCTCATACATCTCATTTGCTTTCTCTTAGAAGCTACAAGTCATTAGTTTTTAAACAATTTACATTCTTGACACCTGCTCTTCAAGTATGTTCTGTAGCTTCCATAAACTAAATCTCCTATATTAAAGTTTGGGAGAAAATAGGATTTAGAGCTCATGTAACAGGAACTCAAGTTGATTTTGGGGGGGGGTTGTTTTTTTAAAAATAACCATTTTGAATAATCTCGCAGCTCCTTTTCCCACAAACGAACAGGATGTTTCAATTGTATATAAAAAATGCATGCTTTTCTAAACTTAACACTCTACTTAGGCTTTTTAAAATTTCATTTCATTGTTTGTATCCCACTTTTTCTTTTTCTAGAGTTTAAAGCATCTATTAGTAAACTGCAAAACACACACACACACACACACACACACACATACATATATATATAATCAACCAATATGAGAAATTAATAGCTAAAATGTTACAGTAGCCAATCAGTAAAATTTAAATTGAATGCCTAAGAAAAAAGATTAAGAATTCTACAGTTCCAAACACTCTTAATCCCCCTATTAAATGCAGTGGGACTTGTTTCTAATAAACAAGCACAATACATAGGATTGTGCTGCCAGTTAATAAACATGGTGCAAATTTAGTAAACATTAAATCACATTTGTACACTGTAAATATTTCAGGAAATATAAAGGGGCTTTGATTTTATTTCTCACTATGTTTTAAAGCAATCCCCTTTAATTGTACTACGCCTTCTCTGATGCCTGTGACGTAACTTTTCCTTTCTAATCTTAACAAAAAAAATCCTCAATTCCCCAGTGTATTGCTGACTACCTGTCCCATCATGTTGTTGGCTCAGATGTAATGGTATCAGGCTGATGACCTATCAGTCCAAAATGAGCTGTATGGCTCTGCATTTTCTCTTCACTCCTCTCCTTTCCCTCAAAATGTGTCGCTTTGATATTTGTGTCTTGTCTTATGTCTCATAACTAGGAAACTTGCCTTAAGCACAGCTTACAAACCAGTATTTTAGGCAGCGCTTAAGACACAGTTTCCTGACTATGGGATATTGTGCTTTAAGTAGCTAGGATGCAAGTGCCCAAGACAGGCACATGAAGGGAGAAGTGGGGGACACAGGAACACAGCCCATTCTTTTGGGTCCATGAACAATGGTTTCTTGGCTTGAGGCTGTGATATCTGAGCCAGGTCAATTTCTCTTTCCCACCCCCCTGAAAGCCTTATCAGAACAGACAGAGCTGCACTCTCTTTACTGTCTCAATTTCTCTGCCACTAGTCTTGGGAACTCTAAGGTACTGAGTGGAATTCAATGCTGCTCTATGACAAATGTTCTGTCTGCACAAGCATTTCAGCTTGCCAGGTGGAATGATTCCCCCCTCTTCTCTCCCACATGCTGTTCTGAGGGTCCACCTGATCCCCCACCCACCCACCGAAGCCAATTGTGTGGGGAATGGAAATATGCAGGGGGTGAAGAAGGCGGAATGCCCTCTTGCACAGGGCTTCCAATGATTGGTCTTGTTAGGTGAATCCCATCCAATGTCACATTGTAAAAAAAACAAAACCCGGAGGCATGTCAGCAATGTCTTGGGAGTTATTGCCAGGAAATTCTATATCAGTTTCTGCATGTGCAAATACCCACAACATAAGGTAACCATGTGGCTTTTTTGAAGGGATAAAATTGCTGTGAGTTGTAGTCAGTGTTAGTTATACTCAGAGTAGACCGCTGGAAATAAAAAAGGGCATGACCAACTTAGGTTTGTTAATTTCAATGGGTCTACTCTGAGCAGAGCTTGGTTGGCTACCACCCAATAACTGAGAGCTTGTGGATTCATATTCCTTTTTGACATTGAAGCCTCTGGATGGATTAATAAGGAAGGGCATTGTACTGGGTGGTCCATACTTGCATCAACAAACTGCTTTATTCTTTTGTGTAAAAATTCACTTGGGGCAATTGAAATTGTTTTATGTCTGACTCACCCAACCATGTAGATTTTGGCAGAGGAGCCTCAAGGGATTCCTGAATGAGCAAACACACTGACTTGGGCAGATGTGTGCCTCAGCCTGCTTGCAGCTTGACTCTAAGAGGTGTGTATAGCACAGCAAAGTACTGTAAAGCGATTCTTTTTTTAAAAAATTATTATTATTTATTAAGTTTTTAAATCAGGTTTAAGGTACATAAAAGTGAAACAAACGGAACAATGATAATAACAAACAAAACCAACAAGTGTGGGACAATTAAATTTAAAAACAATGACAAGTAGGTCCAGTATTGATGTCAAATGTAGTGGGCCTGCCCTGCCCTGCCCTGCTAAACTCCAGGAAAGTAGCACTCTATAAAAGCATCCCATGTATCTAGTCCTCTTTCCTTACAGGGAAACAGGAAGATCTTGAAGCAACCAATATCTGCCCCAGAACTCTTAAAGAGTCAGGCATAATCTGCAGGTCAGCAGGTGGCCCTAAACCCGACTGGTTTTAAATGACTTGCTTGGTGACCAGGACCAAGCAGGTGAGTGAGTGAGCTGGAGAAGGAAGGATGGGTGACTCTCTTCCTCTTTTCACCACCATTTTTAATTTGTATACCGTCTTTCTATCTTACAATACTCAAGGCAGTTTACAAGCTGAAGAAACAAAAAATGTACATCTTATAACAATCTAATGCAATACAAAAATGTGATAATAAACCATAACTTTAAAACAGACAACCTACATCAAAAAAGTAACATTCAACAATCATTAGAATAGTATAAAATAATAATATCAACATATAAAAGTTAAACAGAAATCCACTTAACAGTTACAATAAATAATATCTAAACTATAATCAATAAAACAACGGCAAGCCACAGTACATAAACAACCTTCTCCAGCCATCCCTCAGACCTTGTGGGGGGGCCGGACTATATTTTGGGGAAAAAATGAATGAATTCCTATGCCCCACAAATAACCCAGAGATGCATTTTAAATAAAAGCACACATTCTACTCATGTAAAAACACCAGGCAGGCCCCACAAATAACCCAGAGATGCATTTTAAATAAAAGCACACATTCTACTCATGTAAAAACACCAGGCAGGCCCCACAAATAACCCAGAGATGCATTTTAAATAAAAGGACACATTCTACTCATGTAAAAACACGCTGATTCCCGGACCGTCTGCGGGCCGGATTGAGAAGGCGATTGGGCTGCATCCGGCCCACGGGCCTTAGGTTGCCTACCCCTGGGAGGGTAGAGCAAATCAGGTGGAAGGAGACCTTGCCTGATGAAGTCTCTCCCCTCTCACTCAGCAAGGTTTCTGGGCTAGCCATGAAGGAAAGAAAGTCTCCTCCTACAGCAAGCTGATGGTGATGGGGGAAATGGCATAGTTCTGTTTAGTAGAAGTTCTGCTTCACAGATGTCAATACTTTTTACTAGCCTGAAGGTTTAGCAGCCTCTGTTTCCATGCTGGGTATGGAAGAAGGGCTTTCAGTCATCCATGGCCAGCGTAGAAACACAGACAGACTAGTAACTTTTGTGGGTTTATTTACAAGGGTGTCATAAATAAGTGTGCCATTGTGCTGAGACCCTGGTTACAGACCGTCTGTAGGCATCTGGATTGGCACTGTGAGGAACAGTGATGCTGAACTAGATGGGCCACTGGCCTGATCCAGCAGACCTCTTCTTATGTAATTGTGCCCTAACTAGAACTTACCTTATAAGTTGACTCATAATAGGTAAATTATCGAAGTGCATTATTATCAGTGCATTTCAGCTTGCTGTAATACAGTGTTGGCAGAATTAATGACTTTATTGCCTTGAACATGTTTGTGTGAGCCAATGTATTCTCCTGCATTAGGCTCTAGTAGCAGTTCTGTTCCAGCTGCACATAAAGCAGCATTCAAAGGAAAACAGGAAAAGTTTAAAAGTATGACAAAAAAAGAGCAGGAATTTACCATTTTGGAGATTCGCTGGTGCTTGTTTCTGCTGAACCCTGCAGATAGTAATCAGGCAGGGTTAGATAAGAGTGCTCACAATTTGCAAGTGATCAGCTCTCTGAATCAGAGCACTTGCCACCCCATGAATCACATGTTCAGGAGGGGTGGGTGGAAGGGAAGAGCTTCCTGCTCTGATTATGCTATTGCTTATGGGCCAGTGGGGTATGCAATGGGAATGTGGGCTATTGGGGACACACATTCTAAACCCTGTGTGTGGTGCCTAGCCCTTCCCCAAAGAATGAGACAAGAGACCAGAGTATGGGTTCAAATTGTCTACAACTTTATTGAGCTTCAGAAGTGGGAAACTTGGCATAGGCCTTGGCAGGTAACCCTCCCAGCCCGTCTGGCTGAGGATATACAGGCTGGTGAGGTACTGTGGAAGGGGACTGTAAAGTGCAAACTTACATAGCATGCCGTTCCACTAACCTTGGCCCGGGAGTTTAACCTACATGCCGCCGCTCTAGGGCCAGGGACTCCCAGTTTTGCCCTTTAACGGGCCCTGCAAGTGCCGCCGCATGGGAAGGGAGCATGAATGCATCCCCCCAACCTGATGATAGACTAAAGGATACCTTGCCAAGGCCTAAAAGCGCCACCCGAGGCCCTTAGGGTCTCGCCGCCAAGAGTCCCACAACCGAGGAACCATCACCCCTAATCTGTCATCAAACCTTGCTGTATACCCAGTCCCTGAGGACTTGTCGCAAGTCATGCAGCCAGAGGTCATTGCCAAACGGTGTCAGATGGACCCGTCTTCCCTGAATATGCTGGCCGTATCTGCCCTGATGGTGGGATTTGGGATAGAGAATCCCCCAATTAGCCGCATGGTATTGCACATGGCCCTGTTGATTTTTTCTACTGCATAGTTAATGCGAGAGGGATTGGGAACTCCTCTCCAGTGCAGGTGGGGGAGAAGAATGGACCAGCCAAAGGCATGCAAGCTTACTATATCCGCCCTTGCAGCAAGGGTCAGGACAATGCCTTTTTGTTCAACTAGATCATTCCCCCCCCAGGTGTAAAATCAAGACTCTCGGGGGGCCATGCGCTGCTGCGACCTTACTAAGCATGGGCATCAAGCCCGGCCATCACATGCCCCTGTGGCCCATCCAATAAATACGTACCTTGGAGTGAATGTTAAGGTTAGGACCCCCCATTGTGCGACCAGGCATGCTCTGCTGCCCAATGGACGATGCTGTGCCCCACAACCCAGATCTTCGTGATGGGCAAACCTGCAAGAAAGTTAAATTGCAGGCGTTCAGGAGGAGGAGCCGGGATGAATGTAGCTTTTGTATGCTGCTGAGTGCCAGCGCCCCAGTGTCTTGATGTGGGCAGGGCCCAACCCTGGACTGCCGCTGAAGTGGCAGCCCCAATATGGAAGGAGTGTCCGTAATATCCTTTGGGAAGGAAGAAAGACCAAAAGAGGCTTGGTCGAAAGGCTCAGCCTCTTTTCTTTGGCCTTGACCCCACCTCCGGCTGGCCATCCATTGTCCTCCCTGGCCAAGGGTGGGTCAAAGGCCAACCTAAGCAGGTGGGTGGCACCCGCCCAGGTAAGCCCCCCACTCGGTGCCGCAAACCCTGCCCACCTGTGTGGAAGGGAGGGCGGAAATTGCTGCATCTGAACAAAGCTTCTGCAACAGGAATTACAGTGGTACCTCGGGTTACACACACTTCAGGATAAGAACAGAAATTGTGCTCTGGTGACGCAGCAGCAGCAGGAGGTCCCATTAGCTAAAGTGGTGTTTCAGGTTAAGAACAGTTTCAGGTTAAGAACGGACCTCCAGAACGATTAAGTACTTAACCAGAGGTACCACTGTACTTATTTTAATGAGTTACCGGTACTTTGGGGAGCTAGGCCTTCCTTCCACTACTGCTGTTGATGGGAGGAATGTCTGGAAGTGACTTAATTCTAAACTGTTTGTATCTTGTTTGATGGTTAAAATTTGTATCTTGCTTTCGCTCTGTCCCCTTTTAAAGTTAGGAAGCTTCAAAGGCACAACTGGGGGATGGCTGCGAAAGTTTCAAATTGGCAGCACTAGCATTTGTTTTCTTAAAACTGCTGCTAGACAATCAACACCATGCATGTGATTCACTGTTCTTTCAGCACCAAGCTAAACACTGTGCTTGGATTCAGTGTGCTGGCTCTACGTGTATTCCCTGGAATGTTCCACTGGCCAATAGCATCTCCCTTAAAAAGCTCTTGTTTGCTGTATTTAAGAATTACGTAAATGCAACCTAGCTAGCCACTTTATTTTCTGCCTTCTAGGCCATAACAGACAGTGCTGCTTTATGAATCCTGCTTTCTCTTAGTACTGAGGAGACTGCAACCTGCACTGTTTTATTCTGCTGAACCATAGAGCATATGGGAGGCATGTGCTAAGCATGTGTGCTCCTGTGCTGCAGGAGATGAATCTATCTGACAGTAATACACTTTCAGGGGGCCTTTTGGGGGCTAGAAAGCTAGTGGTGTGGTGTGATCTAATGTCACCCAGCCATTCTGAAAAAGAAATGGAAAGCTAATCTGAGCACCAGCATCGTCTTTAAATGCAGATGAGAGTTCATTCAGCTTCTATGTCATGGACCAGCCTGTGTCGCCTACAGTCCCTGGTCTGCAACTGGTGGGTCAAGACTCACTAGTGGATTGTGGCTTGATCCAAAGTAGGTTGCAGTGGGAGCACTACCACCATGCAAAAATATGGCAATAGATTAAGAAACGGGTCCCCAGGTGCATGTTTGGGTTAAGACTGGGGTCTTGGGTCTGAAAAGGTTGAAGATATCTGGCCTACACTGGCAAATAGATTAAGGTGAGTTGCAAAAACCTCTTCACTAGCACAATACATTTACTGATTTAAGAGACAACATGAATAGGGAAAGCATGCCATTCTAACGGGGAGGAAAGGTATCACACAAATCCTGCCTCTTCCAAAATAAATCAATAAACCCAGCAGTAACATAATGTTAGACGTTGAGAAGACTCTTTGCTGCATATCTGGATGATTGTCTTTCCCTATATTAGCCTGTCCGGTCTTAAATATCTCCTGGAGAAAATATTCTTTGCATTTCCATCATCATCATCATCATCATCATCATCATGTGAGTTGCATCTCCTTGAGGTTGTCTGGAGATGGAGAGGGCTTTCTTGGTTGTCACGTTCTGGCTTTGGAATTCCCACCCTCGGGAAGTTTGACCATTCCACCAGCAGATGAAGGCTTTCTGTCCAACCAACCCTCCAAGCTGACATTTTACCTGCTGAGTTGCGGACATTTCTTTTTCATATATATATAAATTTCACCCACAGAAGCATACAAATAAATAACTTAATACACAACATAACTTAAAACTCAACATAACTTAAATAAAAGTGGGTTCCAGAGACTAAGAAGTACAACAGAAATCACACAAGAATTACTCTCTGGAAAGTACAGTGAAAAGATAACAGATGTCGCTATGTTACTACACCAAAAACAAATAATTATGAGTTCCATAAAATGTTCTCTCTGTTATTAGGTGCTGAATTTTATCTACCATTTTTTATCTTCTGTTTTATTTTATATTGTTGTCATTGTTTGGTTTTATGATAGCACTGTGCTGTGAGGCAGCTTGGAGATTATAATAGAAAGGAAGGATACACATATTTTTCAATAAATAAATGTATCCAATTATGTCTGCCTGCAGAGACTGCAGCAGTAGAACAGGGTTTGGGGTTTCTTCTCCTCACCACCCCAAAATTTAATCTGGAGGGTTTCCCTCAATCCCCTGGAGCACATTTGAGGTGAGCAGCCATTGGGGAGATGCCAGGAGGACAGAGAATTCTGGTTGTGCTAGTGGCCGACTGCACTGTATTGGATCTTGCCCATTGACGCAAAAAGATCACCAACATCTCTGCTTGCTTGCTTACACCACTTATCCTTGTGTAATTACAATATATTTCAAAACCCATATACAGTGACGGAGCTTCATGCTCCAGAACTGGGGGGCGGAGAGCAGGCGGGGGCGGGACTGGCGCACGTCTTGGGGGCGTGGCACACCGCCCGCAGGGTTGTGGTGTGCATCCTGGGGGCGGGGCATGCTGCCTGCAGGGTTGTGGCACCCAGCGCGGGCGCAGCCACAATGGCACCCTACCAGGATTGTGCTGCCAGGGGCGGTGTGCTCCCACGCACTCCTCTTCCTCTGCCAGTGCCCATATATGATTAAATGGTGCAAATTCTATCTCAGAGTTTTTGTCTTTGCCCTACATGCTTTCTTCACATTTGTAGTGTTCAGTGGTACTATTGATACTATTAAGTTTCCATTAAGTATATTGCCAAATATGCTTCCTGACCGCTGGCCTAGAGAGAGGATTATGGATGTTTGTGAGAATGTGGGGATGTAAGAAGCATTTACAAAACATTATTGACCCCACAGTTTGAGTGACCTAAGTGTAGGAAAGAAAATTGAGGGCTGCATCAGTCTCAGAAAGAAACAAAATGTGGGGTTGGTTGGTTGGTTGGCTGGCTGGTTGGTTTGTGGGTTTTCTTGGACCCAGGGCTATTTCCATTGTTGCTGCACTGAGGGTTAACTTGCTGCCATCCCTAGAAACAGATACTGGGCTAAGCTTGTTACCCGAAGCCCATTCACATCTGAGTAAAGATGCAGATCATTATACTTTCTATGACTCCTTATTCTGATTCTGCAAGGCTCTTCTGGACTACTTTGGATTCAGTGTTACTGAATTTCCTCTTCTGTGTAGCACTCCTGTTTTAAACATATATTTAGTAATGTGCATATGTTGCATTGTTCTGGGGAAAAATAGGTTAACCCTCGGGATATGTGAGCATGGTATGGTTTCATCTTCCTTTTAGGTCCTCCCTCTAATCCCTTTTAATCTCCTGCAGGCTCAGTATATGTGTTTGTAGCAATCTTGCCTGTTAGTATATTTCCTGGGATTTATTTATTTTTTTATCCTGAAGGTTGTAGGGGTTGAATTTTCACAACTGTGTAAATTATCATTTTTTCAAAATAAACAAAATCTAGCAACCTTGCCTTTTGATGCAAGGAATAGTGAATAGTGGTGGCAGCTGGAACGTCTGATACAACTTGACTCATAATTATTTTGTTGTAATAAACTCGGTCATTCATAAAAACCAGCTGGAATTCTGCAAAAGACTGGACTCCTTTCTCTCCCCTTCTCCTGCCCCACTCTTGTTTCATTCCTCTAATCTCTGTGCCACTGTTTCACCCGTGACCAAGGCAGCTCCCAGACGGATGGCTCCTAATGCTAATAAATCATTGCGCTTGTGCTGTAAGGTAAAAGCAGAATTGCAATTGACTTTCCGTACTTTGGGGGATGCAGCACTTTCCCTGTCTATTCATCCAGCTACGTTCTGTCCCCACTAGCGGGTGTGATAGCTGATGCAGCTAGGGACCAATTCACTTCAGTGGGGGTTAGAAGAGGGAAAAAGTATCCAAACAATCCTTTTAAAAAACAACAATTATGCTTATTTGTTTAAACGTGATTGGCCATCTCTACCCATGAAACATATATGTATAAATCAAAGTATTCAACACTTGTGTACAGTGGATCTGTTTAATGGGGGGGGGGGCTGAAAAAAAGCCTAGCGCTTCGGTACTGATTAATTTATTATTAATATTTATTGAATTTATATACCACCCTATACCCGGGGGTCTGAGGGCGGTTCACAGAATAAAATCAAGATATAAAACCACAAAATGCGTAATAACATCAAAAACAAAAACTCAATAGCCCCCCCCCCAAAAAAACACATTTTAAAAGGGCATAGGATGTAAATCAGATCAACCAAAGGCCTGGTTAAAAAGGAACGTTTTTGCCTGGCGCCTAAAGGTGCATAATGAAAGCGCCAGGCGAACCTCCCTAGGGAGAGCGTTCCACAGATGGGGAGCCACTGCAGAGAAGGCCCTTTCTTGTGTTGCCACCCTCCAGACCTCTTGAGGAGGAGGCACACAAAGGAGGGCCTCAGATGATCTCAGGGTCCAAGGGTAGGTTCATATGTAAAGAGGCAGTCCTTGAGGTATTGCAGTTCTGAGCCGTATAAGGCTTTATAGCATGGGTAGGCAAACTAAGGCCTGGGGGCTGGATCCGGCCCAATCGACTTCTAAATCTGGCCTGCGGATGGTCCGGGAATCAATGTGTTTTTACATGAATAGAATGTGTGGTTTTATTTAAAATGCATCTCTGGGTTATTTGTGAGGCATAGGAATTCGTTCACCCCCCCAAAAAAAAATTATAGTCCGGCCCCCCACAAGGTCTGAGGGACAGTGGACTGGCCCCCTGCTGAAAAGGTTTGCTGACGCCTGCTTTATAGGTTAAAACCAGCACTTTGAGTTGGGCCGGAAACTAATTGGTAGTTTGTGCAGGTGGATTATCATTAAACACGCACACCCCCAAAACCTGAGCTTATAAAATGGTGCCTACCACAAAGGTTATATAAAATGTGTGCTGAGCTCTAGTAGGTTTGCCGCCAAGTCATTATATAGTTACTATAATTCAAATAAAAATGCAATACATCTGCCTATATGGAGGATGTGCTGGGAGGGTGGCAGCCTGTGGCCAGAGGCTGATGGGCAGCTTCAGGACTCCTCCTCTTTCTTCTTATGGTTTAAGCCATTCTTGGACTGTACGGCCCTTCAAAGAGAAGGCCCTAATGTGGACCTTCTGTGACATAAAAGACTATCAAGGGATGCATCACACTGTAAGTTCTGTATTAGTGCAAATCCTGCAAAAACAGGTGGGCCTTTTTTTTAAAAAAAAGTTTCTGTATTGTAGAGGCAGAACCATACCTAAAACCAACATGGACCCAAGGATTACACCAAAGCATGCACATTTGCTGCAGCTAGACTGTGAGGAGGCCAATATGTTGAACAATCGCATTGGTTAGTCTGAGGTATTTGACAGCACTTTTTCCTTCCTGTTTTTGAACAGGAAGAAAAGAAAAGAAAGGGTTAATTCTTTAAATCACTTTCTCGGATTACTGTGCTTTCCCATGACATCAATCCTCCCAAGATCCCGTCATTCTTTGAAGAACAGCGCTACTAATAACTTTCCTCGTGCCTTTAATATAATCCTGAATTCCGCTTTGAGCCGCCTAGGAAAAAAAAATCACCATTTCCCCTGTGTTAAGCCTCACGTTAGATTTGAAATCTGAAATTTTATGAGCAGGACGTTGGCGGGGAGGCTCGGGAGATCAAAAGATTTAAGCTTTTCATGTTTGCAAAATACTAGGCTTTATTTGTAGGACAGCGCTTTAATTTCTGTCAGCAGCACACGGCCTCCGCGTGCAAAACAGAACTGCATCCCTAATGTGTAGAACATGCAAGATGAACACACACACACTCTTGCTCACTCACTCACTCACGGAGAGGGCTTGAATCCAATGGCCTTGAGGTGTATCCTTGTGCCCTCGTTCATGCACAAAGTCCATTACTATTGTTTTGGGGAGCTTTGAACAGATGTCTGTCCTGTCATTGACAGAGCTACACAATCCTATTGAACAAAGGGGAGTTCACTATACACACAGGAACGGGGGGGGGGGGGGGACGGGGACCGGGGACCTGGGCCCTCCTGTGTGTGCAAGGTGATTCTCAGCTGGGTCCCTTCCCTCTTTCAATATTTGGACTGGATTTGAACCACACTCTGTATTTTGGTGTTTGAGCTCTCCTGTCACACCAGTATGCTCTGAACCTCTGCTGATCCCTGAGGTTTGCTTAATCCTTAGTAATTCTTCTATACCTTCAGACTAAGAAAGGAATTTGCTTTGTTCATTTATCAATACATTTAACACTTTCCACTGCCTCTCCCAGAAGCTGAATTAATCAAAGGCCCTGCAGCAGCCACAAACTATCAAGGTGAGATATGGGGAGGAGAGGTTGGAGCTCACCTGGGTTAATCTAGCAGTCAAGTACACCTACACAAAACAAGATGAAGGAAGGGGATTTTCATGCGTATTAGGCCATCCTTGCATTTGTAATGCAAATGTTGCCAGAATGCTCATTCACATTATAAAGATCTCCCCTTCTGCTTTTTCTGTCTGCATTAATGTCAAGGACACATTTGACATGCATTATGTGAGTGAAGTTGAAAGATGATTTAAGCCTCCCACATTAAAATGTGTCAAGTGTCTATCTGCATAAGGGTATTTCCAAGGCCCTTACAGATTTAAGTCCTCAGAGCTTTGTGGCTCTAGCCTTTAGAAAGTTATAATGGACACAAAGGAGTTGCATCCCAAATGCTTCTTGATAAGAATAACTTATCTTCTGGTGCAAAGGAAGCCTGCCAATTTAGGATTACACTTCATGTGTCTGATAAAGGGACTCTGGTTCACGAAAGCTTATGCCATAATAAATTTGTTAGTCTTTAAGGTGCCAGAAGAATCTTTTGTTGTTTTTGCTGCTCCCATCTGGAAACAAGAAGGAGATATTTCATATGCCATAAACGGTGGCTTTTCATGCACAAGTGAGCAGTGCCTGATTTGCTCCTCCATGCCCATGATGAGAGGGAACAAACCACGATCCCTGGCTTAGCACTATGTCTGAACCAAGCATTGTAGTTTGGTTGGCTCCAACAAACAGCGCAGGTAAGTGCGTTCATAGTAAATTATTCTATGGCTTAGTTTGATGTGCAAACTTAGCTCAATATCAGAGTACATTTCAGTAACCCAAGTTATTAAGTGGTAGCCTTCTGTGATTTAAGAAGCAGGAAATG
Source organism: Lacerta agilis (assembly GCF_009819535.1). NCBI lineage: Eukaryota > Metazoa > Chordata > Lepidosauria > Squamata > Lacertidae > Lacerta > Lacerta agilis. The sequence goes on from NC_046318.1 coordinate 27,681,145, forward strand.
TAGGCAAGCTTGAGCCCAATCGCTGCTGTTTTAGAGGGATCCTTCTGATATTTTCATTGGAATATAAGAAGCTGACATTGGTTCATTTTCTCACTGCCTCTCTAGGGCTTCAGACGGGGATCTTTTCCTGCCCTACTTGGAGGTGGAAGCTTTTGCCCGCAACCAGGTGTTTGCCACAACCATTCCCTAAAAATAAAGCTTGGTTTCACATCCTAAAGCAATTCCATGAAACAATTCCATGATTTGCCTCTGGGATTGATACATAAGTAATTTTTCATCAATCCCCAGTTATTCCACAACTGCCTTTGGAGGGTATGCTCACAATCATGGCTTCAAATGCAGTGACCTCCACTGCATTTCAAGCTGCCTTTGCAGGAGCAGTTCACATTAGGGATGGGGTGGTAATGTGTTCACCAGAGGTGCATGGCCTTTTTGGTTTTCCGCCCCTGCAACCCCTCTATAACTCTTATTAAGCTGCACACCTGTGCCTACACCAGCACACAGCTATTAGGGTATGTTCACATTGCCACTTACTTTGCATCCAGTTTTTGAAGCGGATTGCAGCTGGTTTAAGAAAAACACACACACACATCCAACAGCAGTATTTGCCAAGAGACTGCAGGATCAATATGGATTACAGCTAATGTCATGCGAACGAAGCTTCAGAAATTAGCAGTGGGAGTGTGCTGGATGCTAATGTGAACATACGGCATAATCCTAATTTCTTAGTATTTTTCTGACAACAAAAGTAGTTACTCCCATACATCTTCAAATATATCAATGTTGATGTTATAATAATGGCAGTGATCACAACAAAACAGATAAACAGTTTAGGTTCTCGTGGTACTTATTTCTTCCTAATTTTCATAAGTCGGTTCTCTTGGTGGAAAGGAGACATTCACTCAGTTGGACATTCACTCAATTTCAGTATAACTCAGCCTCCCAGAACAAACAAAAGAGGTGAATAAGCTTGCTGATGTCACCCATTTCACGGGCTGTTGACACCTTTGCTTCCCCCCTCCTCCCAGAACCTTCATTTGAAAAAGAAGGGGAGAGGGGGAAGTCTCTTGTCAGCAACAATTGGACTAGCCACTCTTTAACTAACAAATTACAGCGAAAACATTGGCTTCCTGTCCTTTCATTTAAGCTCATTGATCATTCTTCCCAGTAAACAAGGCAGTTGTGGGCTTTTGTTTAACTTGTGCTCTCATTTTGTGTGGGGTGTTTTAAAGCACACAAAAAAAGTGCTCTTGAGGTCATTCTGCTCAAAGAAAAGTGGAACGATGGATGGCAGCGGGACAATCAGGGAAGAATCTGGTCAGGCGGAGCTGAGTGGGATTCACTTGAGTTAAAGCAGGGGCCCTGCAATAAATATTGTACAATGGATGAAAGAGAAGGTTCAGGTGAGAGAAAATGCAGCCTCAGGCTTCAGTCACTCTAAAATATTTGCCCAGTACAGAGAACCTATACGTGCACATTTAGAAACAATTACTGTAATTTAAATAGAATACTAATTTAATTCAACAATATTATTTCAGCAATTTATATGCAACTTAATGAAATGGTCTCTAATACATCTCACCACAGTGGGGAGCAAGACTGACTAAATGTGACTTGCTTGATGTCCCAGTGCCAAGGTCCCCGTGTTTATAGATCTTTATTTTTAAATGGGGCAGTCCCTCAAATAGAGAACTGCCCTCCCTAAGGAAGGGCACATGGCTACCCTAGCTTGGCCCCTTCCTTCCACACATGGTGTAGGGCCAGCTTAGGCTAGGCTCTTGTGTCTAAGTTCTCCCTCTATAAAGGGTAAAGGTAAAGGGACCCCTGACTGTTAAGTCCAGTCGCAGACGACTCTGGGGTTGCGGCGCTCATCTCCCTTTACTGGCCGAGGGAGCCAGCGTTTGTCTGCAGACAGCTTCCGGGTCATGTGGCCAGCATGACTAAGCCGCTTCTGGTGAACCAGAGCAGCGCACGGAAACACCATTTACCTTCCCGCCGGAGTGGTACCTATTTATCTACTTGCACTGGCGTGCTTTTGAACTGCTAGGTTGGCAGGAGCAGGGACCGAGCAACGGGAGCTCATTCTATCGCAGGGTTTCGAACCGCCAACCTTCTGATCGGCAAGCCCAAGAGGCTCAGTGGTTTAGACCACAGTGCCACCCGCTTCCCTTCTCTCTATATATACAGATACTATTAATTGTCTCTTATAAAACGTCTTATTTATATACTTCAGATACTTCTGAAGAAGTGTGCATGCACACGAAAGCTCATGCCAAGAACAAACTTAGTTGGTCTCTAAGGTGCTACTGGAATTTTAAAAAAATTCTTATATATATTTCTACTGCGTCAGACCAACATGGCTACCTACCTGAATCTTGGTCTCCTTAGTTCAGTATTGTCTGCTGTGACTGGCAGCTCTGGACATGTTTCTCTCTCTCTCTCTCTCTCTCTCTCTCTCTCTCTCTCTCTCTCTCTCTCTCTCTGTGTGTGTGTGTGTGTTTCCCTGTCTCCCCCTCCCCCAAGATAATCCATGAAGATCAAAAAGCTGAGGGTGTTTGGCAGCATGACACTCCCCTTCATGAGCATCACACTCAGTGTGAACTGGTGCCTGCTCCTGAATTCTTCCCTGTCTCCTTTTTTTGTATTAAATGCATTGTATAGAGTTGCCATCATTTTTACTGACTATTCTTCCATGCTTTTAACCAGCAGCCTGACATATCAACATTAAAAGCAGACAATGCTTCTTCTGGAGGTGTTTTTTTTTGTGTGTGTGTGTGTGTGTGTGTGTGTGTGTAATTCTTTTACCGACACTGAAGTTATATTTATGATATTGCCCCAGGATTAAAAATTGCATAAATAATAATGGTAGTGGCAAACACTTCACTGGCTTGATACCTGCATGTCAAGCTGCTGCTAAAGGCACAGGAGCAGGGCCAAAATTAGGTGGCCGGCAACCTGGGGCTTTCTTAGGGATGAAGGTGGCAACCCTAAACAATAACAGCACACAAAGTGAATTCCAGACATGCTGCCCTCTTTTGCTGCCTAGAGAATGGAGATGCCAAGGCTGTGTGTATAGTGATGCTTAATACATAGATGGTATGACAGCATTTAAAAAAGATTTCCTATGCTTCGATACCAGAAAACAATATGAGAGGACTGAACCTGTGCAATTTTAATGCAAGGATCTTTCTTTTGGAAAGACGTCTGTGTGTGTGACAGGCATGAAGAAAGCAGTGCAAATCCTTTCCCCCCTCTCGCTCTCCCCTCCCACGCCTCTTCCCGGAGAAAACCTTGTCATTAATGCAACAGATTGGTACAATTGGCCCGTAGAGTAGATTATTTAGGTGTCACATGTCTATTTTCTCACTCTCAGCAGGGGAAAACTTGTTCACGGTTCTGCTGATAACATGATAATATCCCCGATGTGCCTAATGATTAATAATGTATTCATAAGGCTCATTGCGGCTTCTGAATGTATTTCCTCCTGCATATGGTGCAAAATTCTAAGCAAAAAGCCCCACAGCTGAGACGGGTAAATGGAAGTGGGGTTGCCACCTGGTCAGTTTTCTTTTGCCTCTGACTCCTGGTGTGCGCGTATACGTGTGTGTGTGTGTGTGTGTGTGTGTTTAACAACTCGGCTTCAGTGCTAGGCAATAAACATACATTTATATTTGAATTAACATATGCAGAGGAGGCCTCTACCCTGCCCATCTTCTAGAGATCTGGCATCCCTAAATTAAAGGGTGGCAGACATTTTCTATTTAGGGAAATGCGGGCAATTTAGCATTCAGACTGCAGTTCCTTCAACACTTGCCAAATACCGATCAAACTCTTCTTATCCTAGGCTGCAGGATGTGTATATGGACTTTTTATATACTGCAGAGTTTTGAGGAGAGTGTGGCCACTGGTGGTCTGAAGGAAGTCCACAATACTAGTGTCTTGATGAATGGGGGAAGGCCTATAGCTCAGTGGCAGAGCATCTGCTTTGCATGCAGAGACCTCAGGCTCAGGCCTCATCATCTCCACGTAAGGCTGGGAGAGAGGCTTAGTTAGAATAATAGAATTGTAGAGTTGGAAGGGATCCTGAGGATCATCTAGTCCAACCCCCTGCAATGCAGGAATGTGCAGCTGTCCCATGTCTGAAACCATGGAGAGCCGCTGCCCATCAGTATAGCTTAGACAGTACTGAGCAAGAAGGACCAATGGACTGATTTGGTATAAGGTAGCCTCCTATGTTCCTTCGGATCAACCATTACAGAGCATCTGCTTTGAATGCAGAGATCCTAGGTTCAATCCCCTGTGAGAAATCCCACAGAACCGAAACAAAATAGAAAATTCTTTCCAGTAGCACCTTAGAGACCAACTGAGTTTGTTCTTGGTATGAGCTTTCGTGTGCATGCACACTTCTTCAGATACACTGAAACAGAAGTCACCAGATCCTTCTTTTTCAGTGTATCTGAAGAAGTGTGCCTGCACATGAAAGCTCATACCAAGAACAAACTCAGTTGGTCTCTAAGCTGCTACTGGAAAGAATTTTCTATTTTGTTTTGACTATGGCAGACCAACACGGCTACCCACCTGTAACTGGACCCACAGAGCCGTTACTAGTAGACAATACTGAGCTATATGGACCAATTGACTGGCTTGGTATAAAATAGATGCCTCTTTTCCTGCGGCAATAGATATCACAGACTGCCCACCCCCACCACCCCCAACAAATATGTTTTCCTATGTTTGTTGACCCTCTCCCCTATTGACTGACTGATTTAAATCTTTCTATACAAGTTTTCTCCATCCCTTTCCCTATGTTGTGGCAACTGCTCTCTCTCTTGTTCTGCACTGTCTAGTGATACCTACAGATTCTCAGCTGGCAAGTCAGCTTCCTGCAGTCCCACGTGGCAGGAACTTTGTGTTTGTTTTCTTCAAGGTCCATCTGTGTACTTTACAACAGTTCCACATTCACACGCCTTTCCATTTGTATGGGAGCGATCCCAAAATCCCCTCCCCTCTCGCTCATCCTTGTCTATTCCCCAGCCTAGTACATGAACAAAAAGTGGCACTCCTTTTTGGGGAGGACTCATTAAAAAAATGTGACTGCTGCTGTTGCTGAAAGGTTGGCATTAGAATTGCTGAAGGATCCCTCCCTCCCTCTTTTTTTACTAGTGCAGAGGGAGAGAAGGATGACAGGTGGTCTAAATCCAGGCCCGAATTCCCCTTCCTTTCAAAAATCATTTCTTTTTTAGACACTTACATTCTCCTATGGAATATGGAAAGGACATTAGCACAAACTGTAGCCTAATAAGACAATAATGCCTTTTATGTTGCCTTCCCCCACTTGGACAGCTTCCACTGTAGCCCTGAGGTACGCTCCGGGCGAAAACATTGTCAGGTGGAACAGAAGACTGGAGATGGAAAAGGGAGAAGAAAATCTTGTCTTGCCCTTGATTGTATTCCCACCCATTATGCCAAATCCCACTCAGAGATCTCTCTTGCATGCTGTTGGAGTGCCTGAGCATGGATTTGCTGCCTGCCCCCCCTTCCCATGCTGCCTGCATGTTTTAGAAAGTAGTCCACTTCAAGAACAAAACAGTAGTTGCCACCAGGAATGCAAACATTCTTGGCTGATTGACAGAAGGCCACCCAAAGTCCTCTTTGTTTGGAGCAGACAACACATCTTCAACAGCTAGGTGTTTTTATCTTTTCAGCGTGCACATATTTTCAGTGGGTCTGGGTACGGTAAAGATAAGGACGTACATTCAGCCTGTTTGCATAATAAACAACCGTGTTAGCCAAGGTCTAAGTATTATTCTGAGCTGCTGTCATTTCTGGTTGTTGGTTTGTAAGTAGTTTTAATTGTAGCAATGTTTTCTTATGTCTAATATGTTGTTTTTATGTACTGTGCCAGAAACTGCCCTGTGACTGCCTTTAGTATGGTCTAAAAGTTCGTAAACAAATAAAATTTACATAGCATATTTCAGTTATTAAAAAACCACCCCATAAATTTTTTCAGGGATGGCGGAATCTGTTAATTTTGGTTCTCCCTGTTTCTCATTTTTGCAAGCTTAAATCAAGTTCTTCACATTTCTTCAGCAATTTGCAATCAGCCCCCCTTGTAAAAAACAAACAAAACAAAACTCATGAAAATCTATCAAGATTTTAGTGCAAACATGTTCTGTCTCTCTAGCCCCACATAAGGTAAAATCCTTCACATCTGGTTTCCAGGTAGGTGGGTTTCCTGGCGAAACAAAGGTCAACGGATGGTGGCGATCTCCCCAACATCCCAGCCTGTGCTGGTGATCCACCAAGTAAAAATATAAGAACACAAAAAGAGCCTGTTGGATCAGGCCAATGGCCCATCTAGTCCAGCATCCTGTTCTTACAGAGGCCAAACAGAAGCCCATGAGAAACCTGCAAGCAGGACCTGAATGCAAGAGCACTCTCCCCTCCTGAGGTTTCCAGCAAATGGTATTCAGAAGCATACTGCCTTTGACTGTGGAAGCAGAGCACAGCCATCATGGTTAGTAGCCACTGATTGACTTATCCTCCATGAATTCGTCTAATCCTCTTTTCAAGCCATCCAAGCTGCCTCCTATGGGAATGGGTTCCACAGTTCAGCTTTGTGCTGCATGAAGAGGTCCTTCCTTTAGCCACCATTCAGCTTCATGGATGTCCACAAGTTCTAGTGCTATAAGAAAGGGAGGAAACCTATCTCTATCTGTGCTATATTTAATTTTATAGAAGAGGAGTGGGGCATTAACGCTACGATAATACCGTTTGGGCTTGTCTCGGTCTTCTGCCTATCTTCACCGCAAACCTTTTTACGTTTTTATGTTGCAAACTACTTTTATTTTTTTATTTTTTTAAAAAACGATTTAGCTATATAAAAACATTTTTACAAATAAATAAAATAAGGCAAAGTATTGTGGGCTTAAGGTTGAACTTGGTTACAAACTGAAAGCTAAATATTGTTCTGTTCAATAACAAAATAAAGCAAAATGAAATAAAAACAAGCCAAAGTTTATTTTCCAAAAATTTGCTTTAATTTTATCGAAGTTCAATTATTGCTAGTTGTGATATAGTTCTGCCTGTAATGTAGCCTTAGATCTTCCAAGGTCCAGTAGGCAACACACTAATAATTTTGTTCAAGAAACATCAAGGAAAGCAAAATAGATCAGAGCAGACGCAAGCATGAGCCCCTTTCTCAGAAGTTGCCATATTTTTTTCATTTACTTTTTACAGAGCTTCTAAATTCATTGCAACCCAGTGTTCCCTCTGCTGTCCTTGCACGTTTCCCACAGATCTAATTTGTAGTTGGGGTTTTGGGGGCGGTAGGGGGGGGATGTAATAAAATGCAGTTGTAGTACTTCCCTATCCATTGTCACCAACAAAGTTTCATTAAGACCATACAGGGTTCCTATGCCTTTAAATTAAACACTTCCTCTTTGCAGGTTCAGCCCATTTTCTTGCTTCTTGTTTTTCTTGGCTTTGGAATTCATGCTGAATTGCCTCTTATTTGCCCCCTTAACAGCCTCTTTGAATTGCCCCAGTTCCAGTTCCCCTGGGATGGAGGGGAATCAAGTTCCTTTAAAAAAAAAAAAAGCAAAATGTGCTATTTGTTATTTAAAAAGAAATGGTAAAAATGAAAATTACTTGTAAGCACACGATCCACTTGCACAGACTTCACAACCCACTTGTGGGTTGCAACCCATAGTTGGGGAAATGCGGAGTTATATATGATCAGGTGAGCTGGTGGCTCCCAGCAGGTCCAAGCCAGTTGTGTACCCACAAGCCTGATCACATGCATTTCACACTATGAACTGAACTGTGATTCAGTAGTGGCCCTCCAGATGTTGCAGGACTCCAACTCCCATGAGCCCCAGCCAGCATGGTTGAAAGTCAGGGATGATGGGAGTTGTAGTCCAAAACATCTGGAGAGCCACAGGCTCTCACCCCCTGCTTTAGTGATGCTAGGCTCTTTATAGATACATTACTACTACTACTACTACTACTACTACTACTACTACTACTACTACAGTTTGGTTTAGCTAGTTTAGTCTAGGGTCAGATTTTAAACCATCTTAGAGTGCAAGGAAGGGAAGACATGATATAGAAAAGGATGTTAATTAAATTTAGCAGCAGCAAGGAAGCAGGACATGGATGTAGTGACTTGAGTGGGAGCCAGCTGTAGCAGCGAAGGTCTCGGAGGAGAAACCACAAAGTCTCCACGCAGCTGCTGCAGCTCAATACCCGGCATTCATGGTATAGCTTCACGAAACTGCCTTGTGATATTTTTATTCATGTCAGTGACAGAGTAGCGTTGTTGGTGGTAGGAAAGGGGCTGGTCTCCCAAGGCTTAGAAAATGCTCTCTGAGTGTCTGTTTAAAGGTTTTGGGTTTTTTTTGTCCCCCAACATGCATAATAGCTTAGAGAAGGTATAGGCACTGATTGGCTCACTTATTTATTTATTTATTTATTTATTTATTCATTCATATATATATATATATATATATATATATATATACACACACACACACACACACACACACACATACATACACGTATATTTGCATAGCCCCATCTCACTTCTGAAAGCTTGGGTTGGCTTCTACATGGACAATCTGCAAGCCACATGTGGCCCTGATCTGTCCTCCATGTAGCTTCCCACTGTTGCAGCCACTGCTGATTTTGCTACTGCTGCAGTCTCCAATTTTGCCACTGCTGCTGACAGATTGCCCTGGCTACCACCAGCAGATTGCTCAGCCTGCTGCCGCAAAGCTTGCCATTCCTACCTTTCTGTCTGCCTCCCCTGCTCACTAATCTAGTTAGGGTTTTCCTCAAAACACACTTGGTTGGTGCTCTGCCTGCTATGTTCTATGCTTAGCACTGAGGATGACAGCATGTGAGAAAGGTCATCCTTGCCCCCTTTTGACTTGAGCTTCCACTCATCTGTCAAACTGCTGTGCCTTCCAATCACGCTAACACCCATTGTCCTCTAGTTGTCCCCTTGTAAACTATCCTTCTAACCATCCAACTGGCCTATTCAGGTAGTGCACTGAATTAATGTGTGTAGGGGGAGTGGGGGCTGCTCAGCCCCTCACCTACACTGAATGCTTATACTCATTGAGGCCTCTGCCCAGGCTACCAGGAATCCTGACACAAACAGGTCCCTGATTGCATAGACCAACCCCACATGTGCAGCTGTATGTGTGGGCTCCATTCCTGCATTCAGTTACTGTAATGTAATGGGTAGAGCCAGCTGTCTTTTCCTTATGCAGTGTGCAATCTGGAAGCAGATACATAACCAAATAAATATTATAGAAGAGCAATATCTCATGGCCTTTTCAGTGCCAGTGGCTCATTTGGCACCACCAAACCCCCCCCCCTTTGTTATGGTCCTCCTGCATTTCTTTTTAAAGATGCCATTATTTTCATAGTAGATGCTTAGAAAGGCGCAAGTTAAAAAGAAGAAGTTTGAGCATGTAATGAAACACAAGAGAGAGAAACTGCTGGCACTGGTTCCTGTTCCTGAAGTCAAGATGGTGGCAGGAGTAAATCTGAACCAACAACGTACCAGGTTGTTATGAGTCAGAGGGGAAAGATGGTTATGAATCAGAGAGAGAAATGACTACGTATCTTAAATCTCAGGGTTTTCTATAACATCAAACAGGGATAGTTTAGTCATTGTGATTCATGTGTTGGTAGCCTCACAATTTGACTTCTGCTTAACACAATCCAGTGTGTAGGATTGCACTGTAAATGATTTTTATCTTGCCTTTCCACCAAAATAACCTTCCAGGTGGCCCCTGTTAAAGATTGCACCAATTTAAACAGTGTAAAATAGCCATAACGAATAAGCTTATTTAATGGCTTAAATAGATGAAACCACCCTTTGTAATGGTCACAAAACAAGCTATTTTCTCTTTCCTGAATGGGAAATTTATGTGTGATTTGCAGTGTGTTCATTGCAAACTGAAGATCTCCTGTGGTCACGAGTTTCTGTTTGTTGATCATATGGCTTATTTTCTGTACTTTGCATTTATGTTGTTCCTCCCCTTGGCTGAGAATGCATTCCGCTCATCTAAAGCTATATGATCTTGATGATAGCTTGCAAGATCCTAATCTGCTGATATCAAAGGCCGGAGTTTATTCCCTGTTGTTTGTGCAGAGGAATTATTTAACAAGGAATCCTTGTAAGTGTGAACATCATACATAAAACGACATAACACTTGGGGAAAAATAAGAACTAAGCCAATATTTCCACACCAGCTTCAAAGCTTAACATACTTCCCTATACAGATGCTTTTTATTTCTCATCTGTGGCTTCTGTCCCTCCTAATTGAATCTGACACCAGAAACATAAGTTCTCCTCCTCCTCCTGATTATGTTTTGACTGGAATGTTAAATACAGCAATCCCTCATTACAAAACTCTGTTAACTGTATTCTAAAATAGCACATGATTTACAATCGTTGTGCTTTACATCTATTGCCCTTATCTTATATAAGAGTAATTGTGCCTTCTCTCCAAACTCTGCCACATCTTTTATTACATATTTACACAATTTGTGAACTGCTTTGTATCTGAGAAAGAAATTCAAAGCAATGTATAAAAAGCCTTTCGTTCAACAATAAGCAATGTAAAAAGGCAAACAATATTTTAAACCTGACGATTCAGTATGGCTAAGTTCTCACCCCTCTGAGAAAGCTTGTCTACAGAATCTTTCCATCATGGTCTGAAAAACCAGCACGTCTGGTGCCTAATTTGTAAGGTAAAGGGACCCCTGACCATTGGGTCCAGTCGTGTCTGACTCTGGGGTTGCGGCGCTCATCTCGCGTTACTGGCCGAGGGAGCCGGCGTACAGCTTCCGGGTCATGTGGCCAGCATGACAAAGCCGCTTCTGGTGAACCAGAGCAGCGCACGGAAACGCCATTTACCTTCCTGCCGGAGCAGTACCTATTTATCTACTTGCACTTTGATGTGCTTTCAAACTGCTAGGTTGGCAGAAGCAGGGACCGAGCAACGGGAGCTCACCCCGTCACAGGGATTTGAACTGCCAACCTTCTGATCAGCAAGCCCTAGGCTCTGTGGTTTAACCCACAGCGCCATTTGTACAGGGAGGCAATTCCATATTTTTGGTGTTGTGAAGTAGCAGATGGTGCGATAGGCAGTAGTGCTCACCTAACCTCTGAGTAGCACAGCAGCTGCTGCATACTGGGAGAGAGAGTTGGAGGAGGCTAGCGCTGTGCAAACATACCATCAATTGTGCTGGATTGGCTCTGCCAAAACATTTGGCCACTTCACCTGTCCTACTCTCCCTCCCAATAAGCAGCAGCAACTCATTTGTTGGGAGGTCAGATGAGTGCTGCAGCCCTACCATACTGTCAGCCACTGGTGCTGTGACACGGAAGGCTCTTCATTGAACTGTAATGGAGTGGGCCTCAGATTACCTAGGTACCATTATGCAGTGGCTGAACAGGGATGCAGGGGATCTTTCAAGTAACTTGGTCCTGAGTTGTTTAGGGTCTTGTATGTATCCAAGCCTTAAATGTGGCCTGGTAGCATACTGGCAACAAGTCCAACTTTCTCAATAGATGTGTTATGTGTTGGTGGAATGCTGCTCTGGTTAATAGTCTAGCTGCTGCATTCTGCATCAACTGCAGCTTCTGGATCAACCTCAAGGGCAATCCTACATACTGCTCTTTGCAGCAATGCAGTTCGTTGGTGCAGCTGAAACAAACCAAATTAATATATACCAATATCTGTCTGTCTGTCTATCTATCTATCATCTATCACCGCCCACTTTGGGAACCACTAGTATCACCTCTGCTACCAGCCCGTTCATGGAGGGGTAGCCCACTCAGAGGCTTAACTCCTTGCCACCCAGGAAGAATATCACAGCAGTGGGAAGGCCAACCAATCTGATGAAGTGGATGTGTTAGTCTTCAAAGTGCCACGAAACTCTTTGTTATTTTTCTTTCAATGGCTACCCCTCTAGAAATTAGAAAAATTTAGGTGATTCATAAGAAATAATAATGATGATGATGATGATTAATGTATGTGAAATGTTGCGAAATGTTCTAAAGTGCTATTAAAATTATTATAATAGTGATGATTAAGTCATTTAGGCTCATAATTTCCAAACTTTCATTCTAGCTTTTATGATATTCTCCCTGGAAATGCAGGATATTATTACAAAGATTACATTTAGTTACTGCACCAAAGTGAGATGGCGGTTTAACTAGTTTTCCAACAAAATCAATTTTTGATCATTCTTACTACATATCAAAGGTTCACCACCCTCACCCCGTAAATCCCTGTCAGCTCTGAGAAACATACCTTGTAGAACTGCGTTGTGAACGTAAAGGCAGTGTTAAAACACTTCTCTTGTTCTGAGCAAAATTTATAACATGGCTCTTAGAACTCACTTTTTGCTCCAAACTTCTGATACTCCTGTAATACAGTAATCAGCATGTCAGTAGGCTATTTTTTCTGAATAAAGACAATGTTGCTGAAATGGATTAGACACAGACATTCACATAGCATTGCATAATTCAGAAAGTAGGCCTGGTGCACATGATTTGCATTAATAGCCTGCATAGAGGCAGCTTTTTACAACTCCCTCTCATTAAATGTGGAGGATTGCAGACTGTCAATCAATTACAGCAATTTCCTTTTCCATATTTATTCCATCACTATCACTGACAGTTACCATTAAGTGACATTAATACAATACAGTAGCATCTTGCTGTTCTCCAGTGCTCTCTTCATGCACAGCATCTTGGGATACTTAATCTCCTAAGAAGGTTAAGAGTGCCTGTTAAAAAGACGGAGGGGAAAAGGTGACCACTTTCAGTGATGGAGAGTGTTTAAGCTTAGAAAAGAAAGGAGGAGATTCTCCCAAGGTGCTCTGGGAGTGATATTTGTTAGGAGATGGAACGCTCACTCTGGTGTTAGTGAGTTGGTAGGAAGAAGTGGCTATAAATGCCTTTTAAACAGTAGGGATAAGGGCTTTTGAGAAGTGTCGAGGATATCCTTAGCTATTAGAATTGTTTGTGGGCAAAGAATAAACAGGAGACTCATATTCCACATGGAGTTATATTATGTAAACAAGTGCCAGAATGAAAAGCAAATGATAGGTGTATGTATTACTTGATCTTGCTTTGTAAGGATGGGGTGTTTTCAGTTTCTGAGAAGCATGTAAGTGCGAAGAGAGGTGACTGAAGTGATGAAACATATTTTGCCCTCCGTATTACCTGAGGATCAGGTAACAAGGAGATACACACACACACACACACACACACACACACACACACAATGTTTCATATATGTAAACGATTTTAACAAGCAGATTTGGGGGGCTCAGATGGCCTGTAGGGAGAGGAAGTCCCATTGCACAGACAAAAGTCATGGCACTAATAGAGTAATTTTGTTGGATACCACTCGCCATTTTCTTTATGTACAATGATGATTGTGGTTAGATTGTTTATTTTCTGTAAACTACCGGTACTCTGGGTACAAATGTATCTGTGGGAAAGTGACTAAGACTTATTATAGCACATCATTTTTAAACCATTTCTCCCCATTCAGGTTTGAAAATCATGTTAAAATGTGTGCTAAAGGGCTTAAAAAAAAATTTCAGCACTATTTTGCCATTACTTCAATAACTGCAAAAAAGGAAAGGAAAACAACAGAACTATAAATGGAGGAAAAACTAAAATGTGATAAAATGGTTTTTAAAAAGACTAGAAAGGTGGTGGTTTTTTTTTAAAATGAGCTTTACAATACATTTCAAAGGATTATTTTAAAAGAAAGTTAAGGCCTATTTAATTCAGATTGCTTTGTAGTGTATAAAATAAAATGTGTTATCTAGGAGTGGCAATAGAATAATAGGCTTTATACTATTGCAGATTTCCTTACACTGTTAACGTTTCACGAATTCCTACGAAAGTGAATTATCCTTATAAAACTAAATTGTTTCCAAATGCCACTATTTCCAAAAAGGGGAAGGAGAACAAGAATTGCACATTGGGTAGTAAACCAAATAATTGAAAGAAGGGAGATGAATATCCAGTACTACAATCATCTCTTTTATATGGCATTTCAATCGGTTGCAATTACAAAATGATTTGGTAACACAGCAAAAGCATATTGGCTTTTAGCAGAACAGGATGTTGATAGTCCTTTAATATCATTGCTTTGGCTTAAAAATGAAAAGGAGCTGGCCTATGCAGCTGGGACAAAGACCCTTCATAGGATCTTTGTTAACAGCATGGGATAGTGTAAAATAAAAGTCTAAGAGCTGGAGATGCACCTTTAAGGTCACTCCTTCGTAAATGAAGTGTTTGATGTATGGAATCTTTTTGGAAATAGAAACATCAAAGTAAATTGGGGTGTGTGTGTGAATGTTTATGAATCTTTTGCTTTGCGGTGTTCTGCTGCTAGTGCGTTGGATTCCGCATACTCTGTCTTCTTCTAATTACAGAACTCTCTTCATGGCCAAGAAATCATTGCAAAAGAGCTAACTCATCAGCACCTGCGACTTCATACCACAGGGTCAGCCTCTGCTTCCCCAATTCTCTTAAAATTAGCAGCACAAAATGTGATGAGATACTACCGTGTTTCCCCGAAAATAAGACACACCCATAAAATAAGCTGTAGCAGGATTTCTATGCATTTGTGCAATATAAGCCGTACTCAGTGACGCGGCGCCTCCCTTAAGACGGCCTGGATAGGCGTGGCTATGCAGCGTACCGACGCGGAGCGGTTAAAATAAGACACCCCCCCCAAAATAAGCCATAGTGTGTTTTCTTAAGGAAAAAAAATATAAGACAGTGTCTTATTTTCGGGGAAACACGGTAGTGCTATAAATCAGAAGGGATACTATGCTAGAGGAGCAGGAAACACATTTCCCCCCCCCCTAGCAAGTGTTTGACATAGGGGAAAGTGATAGTTTGATGCTAGATTCAGATAGAGGCAGTGTGGTATAGCAGTTAGAGTGTTGGACTTGGAGCTTGGTAGACCAGCCATGAAGCTCACTGGGTGAAATGGAGTCTGTCACTTTCTCTTAGCCTAGCCTACTTCACAGGGTTGTTGTGTGAATAAAAGGGGGAGGGGGAGAACTGTGTGCCGCCCTATGAGCTCCTTCGAAGAAAGGCAGGATATAAACATAATTAACAACAACAACAACAACAACTTGAATGGGGGCGGTTTGCCCCCTTTTATGATGCTTCCCTTAGCCACTATTTTTAGAAGGCTCAAGACGGTCATCATTTGGCTAAGACTGGGGGAAATCTAGGGGTGGGTCTTGTATATTTCATCAAGGGCCCTTTACATTCCTCCCTCAACGATAGACAATGATAGGTTTGTGGCATCTGGTCTAAGGATGTTAAGGAGACAGCTATTTCCATCCCTTCCTGCCAAAACAAAATAAATTAAAAAAATCCTTCCAGTAGCACCTTAAAGACCAACTAAGTTTGTTCTTGGTATGAGCTTTCGTGTGCATGCACACTTCTTCAGATACACTGAAACGGAAGTCACCAGACCCTTATATATAGTGAGAGGGTGGTGTGGTGGGAATGGGTCATTGGCTGATAAGAGAGGTAAACCTGTTGGGGATTGTTAACGACTGCAATTGGCCTTGCAGGAAAAAGCAAGGGGTGAGATGGCTAAAAATAGCTTTGTCATGTATAATGAGATAAGAATCCAATGTCTCTATTAAGACCAGGTCTCTCCATGGTTTTAAGTTTGGTGATAAGTTGCAATTCAGCAGCTTCTCTTTCCAGTCTATTTCTGAAATTCCTTTGTAGTAAGACAGCTACCGGTACTTTGAGATCTTGTGTAGAATGTCCTGGGAGATTGAAGTGTTCTCCTACTGGTTTCTCTGTCTTGTGATTCCTGATGTCAGATTTGTGTCCATTTATCCTTTGGCACAAGGAGAAGGGAGAAGGGGACGACAAAGGATGAGATGGTTGGACAGTATTCTCGAAGCTACTAACATGAGTTTGGCCAAACTGCGGGAGGCAGTGAAGGATAGGCGTGCCTGGCATGCTCTGGTCCATGGGGTCACGAAGAGTCGGACACGACTGAACGACTGAACAACAACAACAATCCTTTGGCATAGGGTTTGGCCTATTTGTCCAATGTAGAGAGCTGAAGGGCACTGTTGACATTTGATGGCATACACAATGTTAGGAGATGAGCAATTAAATAGTCCTGAGATGGTATGTTTGATGTTGTTGGGGCCAGTAATGGTGTTGTCGGGGTGTATGTGGCAGCAAAGTTGGCATCTGGGTTTATTGCAGGCTCTGGTACCAGTGTCCATGTTAAGTCTGGTTGTTGTATTATTGTCGGTGAGGAGTTATTTAAGATTGGGTGGCTGTCTGTAGGCGATGAAAGGTCTTCCTCCCAGACCTTCCTCCCAGAGCTGGAAGGATTTTTTTTTAATAAATTATTTTGTTTTGACTATAGCAGACCAACACGGCTACCTACCTGTAACATCCCTTCCTGTGTTAGTCGCAATCAGAAATGTTTCCATTCTGCTTCATTTTGGCTTCTGCTAAAACCTATGCTATTTGTCTCACTACCTGCTATGACCTAAATTAATGTAATTAATGATGCAATTAATTCCACAAGTAATTTCAATACAAGGGGAAAGTAATGTAATTGTTTATGTTACATTTGCGGACAAAAGAAGAAGACAACAGCAAACACTGTTCATGTCCACTGGCCTGATTTCTGACCAGTATGCAGAGTATAGCAACTTATTCTCCCGTTTCCATTTCTAATTGAATTCTCCATCACCCCCAATCTGGGCATACCCACTCTGTGGATTTGGCTCTCCTAGAGATTTGCGTTGACATTTTCCTCTGTGATGCCCTGACCTTCCTGTCTTGCCTGTTGAGTTGATATAACAAAAGGACTTTGCAATCACAAACTCATCATTAAATGCTGCATTAGCACTTTCTGCTGTGGCCCACGGGCTTTCCTTCTCATCTTCTCTGGCCTTACTGACTTCTCCTGTGCTTCTTGTATCTGTGTCTTTCTTCCTAGGTCAGGCACTTTTCCAGACATCCTTTTCCCTCTTTCTTTGATATATGTCATAGTCCAAGCAGTATCGGTTGCTTGCCAGCACTATGTCCTTCTCAGAGAGTCTCCTAAAAGTTATTGCTGCCAAACAGAACGGATGTCTTCTTTCTCCTACTGCACTGCTTGTCATTTATGGGCAACAGTTCAATGATCTCTCCCCTTTTTTGTTCACTGAACTCATTTAAAATCCAAACAATTTCGGCTGTCAAGTTGCCTGTTTGTGACTGTTCCTCTGTTTATTCAGCATCACCACCACCCCACCCCGCAAACCCTTCCCTGTCACTGTTCATCCTCTGAGTTGTCAGTGCTTACCCTTATGCTTCTAGGTTTTTTAATCAGTTTGTGTACAAATCTTTATCCACATTTTAAAGCTTGTGTGTATTCCTCATTTCATAAAGGAAGGCTGCAGTTCTATGCACTCCTATGCTTAACGCAGAAAATATGGCTGCAATCCTGTGCATGCCTATCTGAGAGTAAGCACCATTTAAGACAAGGGACTTCTTTGGAAACAAATGTGCCTAGGATAAAATTGGAAATCACATATTGCTGCTGGACCTTTGATATGGAGAACGGAGGTTCTTATTTAGATACAGAATCATAGCTGTCAACTTTTCCCTTTTTTTAAGGGAAATTCCCTTATTCCGAATAGGATTCCTCGCAAGAAAAGGGAAAAGTTGACAGCTATGTACAGAATCAGCCTCTTATCTTATTTTGTTGGAGCTCTTTCCAAGAGTAACATATATAAATAAATGAAGCAACAATTAAAACTACACCTGAAATCATATTTATTTTATTTTTTTGCATGTGCATTGATAAATCTTTGGAGGGGCAGGTAATGTTGCCATTTCAAAGTTTTGCACAGCGTTAGCCTTAGGGGTGTTTCACACATTACTGTTTCTCTGTATAAAGATAATGTAGGAAACATATGTAGAGAAATGTGTTTACCATAATGTGTGAAGTGTGGCATAATTGGTTTTCATGCTGTAAGAACATGGACCAGGCACCCACTGAAGGCAATGGATGTCTGACCCATTTGCTCAAACAGCACAGGAAACACACCTCTCTTCACACATTTACGCTAAGCACATTTTCGCTCATGGAGATTATCTTTGTGTAGGGAAATGGTAATCTGTGAAACAGCTCCTTAGAATAGTATGTCACCCGTGACCACAGAATAGTGTAGGGACTTCCATCTGTAAAATGCTTATCGCCCTTTAAAACAAATTTGCAAGCCACAGCCTATTTACTCCCATTTGAAGAAGAAAGTGAAGAGTGCAATGCACTTCAGTTTCAAAGAAAGAAACTGCCCAAGACTGGCTAAAAAGAGAAGAGGCGATTCCCCATTGTATACAGCTACAAGTCTAAAGGGTAAGAGAGCAGAAGGTGCTTAAACGCATGAATGGTTAGCAAAGAATGGCATATCTATACGGTAACTGTAGCAAGAACTGCAAAATACAATTAACCTTGTTGAAACCCGGCATCACTTGTATCTACTACCTCTCCTTAGAGCAGCCACCATTTTCCTAAGACCTTCATATCTGGTACTGGGCAAGAGCTATTGCTAGCTAGTTAAGCTGTCAGAGCTGATGATGTGATTATTGTTGTTTGTACCTGCCTACCAAAGTGATTTGTAACATCTAATTAACAATGAGAGGGGATATTTTGCAGTATGTTTTAGAAGGCTGCTAGCAAGGGACACACTTGCTATTGCTGTTTACAAAGTACTATCCATATACTTGGAGCTCTGCTGAACCATCATATGGAAGAACAAGAGGCCATTGGCTCATGGAGTCTACAGCATGAATTGCAAGTGAATATTTTAAAGGGTGGCCGGGGGGGGGGGATCAGGTGCTGCTGCTTTGTGTAAATGTCTTTTATCTCCCTTCCTGGACTGATCCCCAGCCTTTTGCCCCTTGCTCTTCTTTCTTCCTGTGCTTGAGGTTGGGTGTTGACTGCTCTGCCTGCTGTAGGCCTCGTCCACGCCTCAGATGAAAGGGAAAATCAGAAGGTAGCCATTACACATTTGCAAGGAAGGAAACAAAGACCCACAACGCTGACACCCTCCCACTAACTTTGGGTTTTAATGGTGGGCTTAATTTCCTCATGAAAGGGAAAAACAAAACGGAAACAGCCTTGCGGTGGATAGAGGGGGCAGTGGGGAAACGGCAGCTGTTGTATTCATGGTTAATCAGGTGTGTCTGCCTTTATGTAGCATCTGTCTGCTACTGTTACGGTGCCACATGTGAAAAGGGACAGGAGGAAGAGAGGCATTCATGTTCAAAGCCTTAAGCACTGACCTCTGTCTCTGTCTCCTCAGGGTTCGGGCGCTCGCCTATTCATCTTGGCCTATTAATGTAAGATTGCAATTCTGTTCTATCAGGCCGTCGTCGTGACCATCTTGATTGGATGTTGTTCAGATTGCCATAAAATCGACGCCGGTTTCCATTTTGTTTCACAAATGACCTTTACAAGTAGGTTTCCAGTGAAAGAAATGGCCATATTTCCTCACTAAAGAACTCGACGAAGAAAGGTTTTCAGGGAAGGAGTCCAAAACCAATTATCCATTCCAACTTAAGTTGATTTTGGACTGCTGAAGGAATCCCCCAAGAGAGGAATAAGCAGGGCCCATATAAGCACCCAGCTGCCAATTTTAAGAGTCTAGTTTATTGCCCTGTTATCACTGTGTGAGTGTCTGGAGGCGGTTGGAGGATGGATGGCGGCTAACAGATTGAGGTTGAATCCTGACAAGACAAAAGTACTGTTCCTGGGGGACAGGAGGTGGGCAGGTGTAGAGGACTCCCTAGTCCTGAATGGGGTAACAGTGCTCCTGAAGGACCAGGTGCACAGCCTGAGAGTCATTTTGGACTCACAGCTGTCCATGAAGGCGCAGGTTAATTCTGTGTCCAGGGCAGCTGTCTACCAGCTCCATCTGGTACGCAGGTTGAGACCCTACCTGCCCACCGACTGTCTCGCCAGAGTGGTGCATGCTCTTGTTATCTCTCGCTTGGATTACTGCAATGCGCTTTATGTTGGGCTACCTTTGAAGGTGACCCATAAACTACAACTAATCTAGAATGTGGCAGCTAGACTGGTGACTGGGAGCGGCTGCCAAGACCACATAACACCAGTCTTGAAAGACCTACATTGGCTCCCAGTACATTTCCGAGCACAATTCAAAGTGTTGGTGCTGACCTTTAAAGCCCTAAACGGCCTCGGTCCAGTATATCTGAAGGAGCTTTTCCACCCCCATCGTTCTACCCAGACACTGAGGTCCAGTGCAGAGGGCCTTCTAGCGATTCCCTCGCTGCAAGAAGCCAAGTTACAGGGAACCAGGCAGAGGACCTTCTCGGTAGTGGCACCCGCCCTGTGGAACACCCTCCCACCAGATGTCAAGAGAAAAACAACTACCAGGCTTTTAGAAGACATCTGAAAGCAGCCCTGTTTAGGGAAGCTTTTAATGTTTTTAACATTCTGTTGGAAGCCGCCCAGAGTGGCTGGGGAAACCCAGCCAGATGGGCCGGGTATGTATGTATGTATGTATGTATGTATGTATGTATGTATGTATAAATAAATAAATAAATAAATAACCATTATTATTATTATCCATTCCACACTTCGATAATATTTCTCTGGTAAATTTCTTTTTGATACTGCGCAGTGGAGGAAATAAATTATTATTTGTTTTAAAAATTGAATTTTCCCTACAGGTTGATACTGTTTTTCTAAATATATTTCAGTCTGGCTTCTGGGCCAGGTTTGGGATAGAAATGATTTTGGTTGCCCTGGTGAATGAACTGTAATAGGAGAGCAACAAGAACAGGGTGTCCCTGTGGATTGTCCTGGACTTCCCAGCAGCATTCCATAATTGAACAAAGATTATTTCAGGGTTGGGTGTTAGGGACCCTTCTCTTGGTACCTCTGCTTGCTAAGGCTTACCAGTTGGTTACTGGAGGAAGACCCTTGTAAGTGATGGTGCTCATAATTTTCAAGTGATGGTACTCCCTTCCTAGGCTTGTCTGCCTAGCGTCTCTGTTACAAAACTTTCAGCAAACTTGGGTTTATCATTACATTTGATTGCCTTTTATGATATCTGGTTTACCCATTTAAATTGGATGGTAATATTAACCCCCCCTTTTAAAAATGCAGCCTGCTATATACTATTTTTGCTGTGTTTGTGTGTGTGTGTGTGTGTGTGTGTGTGTGTAATGTAAATTGGTTTTGTTAGCCACCATGAAGCATATGTGGGAAGGCAGGATATAAATCCCTAAGGCTGCAATTGTAGACCCACTTTACTTGGAAGTAAACTCCATTGAACTCAGTAGGACCTGCTGTTGGGTGGACATGTATCAGATTGCACTGTCAGTATATTAATAAAATAACCATTATGTTAAGTAAGCTGCAGTCAAACTGAGGACTTTCCATTACTTTAAGAACCTGAAATAATTATACTGTTTAAAATGACTGCCCATCTAGTTTCTTGTTGCTGGAGTTGTTGCTTCGCTGCCGTGCTGATGAGTGTTTCTGAAATTGCCGTGTCTTTGTCCCCTGCACCCAGCAGCTCCACCAAATTGAAACTCTTTCTCATAAAACCCTGCTATGCTCTGTGCTATATAAATCAACAGCAGTGTTGACACTCGGTTGGCATTGTCAGAAGGGAAACAGGTTAGTGCCAGGATGATGCATTTGGCAGAGGCGATGAGCAGCTTCTACCTCCACAGCCGTTGGAGCACTTCCTCTGCAGCACAGTCCTGTAATTAGAATGAATGGCAGAGTAAACATATGGGAAAGGGTAGGAGGGTACCACAATGACCTCTGTATGTGTCTGAAACTGGGAACAGCCCTGGCTAGATGCAGAATTGGACTGAGATGGAAATACAGTGTAGCCCTGTCAAAACACCTCCTTGTGCCCTGCTAAATCTGGTGCTTTTCTGAGGCTCTGCTGTATTACAGTGTGTTAGGCCACTGTGGCAAACTGAAATTAGGCTGCACCAGGATAGCCTAGACTAATTTAATGGTGGCCTTGAAGCAACAATAAACTCGGGTCATGAGATGTAGCGGAGGGCAGGTTAGCCAGACTTCCGCCAAAGTCTGCGGAAGCTCACACAACACGTTCAGAAGCAGCCAGAGGGAATAATGAACAGTAATTAGAGATGGGTTGCGGTGACACCTCCTACCAGTGGCCTTTCCTGGTGGCGAACACCACCAAAGGCAAGGCATAGCCATCAGCTATTTTTGTGAGGGCCTTCCTGGAACTGGGTGTTAGCATAGTTACATTCTGGGAAGCTCTTGGCTTGCATTCAGTACTTAATTTCTAAAGTCAAAGGTGCCGTGCCTCAAGTCTGCCTGCAAGTCTCATCCTCTGACCTGTCTGCTCATCAAATATGCATGGGGACTGTCTGTGTTTACTCCTTTGTGAAAATAAAGGCATGATGTAAGTGTTCTCCTCCTGTTTCTTGCAGGGCTGAAACCTGGTTTGAGCCCCAGGGAGCTCAAATTGATGGCAATTTGATTTCTATCCAGGGCAGCTTACATTATATTAGGGCTCCTTCTATACTCTCCAACTCAAAACATTACTCTAGGGCAGTGGTTTTCAACCAGTGTGCCATTACACCCTGGGGTGCCTTGAAGGATGGTCAGGGGTGCCACAGGCTAGACTAGCCTCTGTCCCATTTTCCTTCCCTCCCTCCTCTGATGCCTTCTCGCGTCTCTGCCTCCCAAAGGCTTGTGAGGTTGTTTGTTGCAACGGCACTGACCACAATCTCCCCAGGCGAATGGTCCTCTGGGGCTGGCCAGGGGGTGCTGGTTGCCAGGAGCTGAGGTGGCCTTGGAATAGGCAAGCAAGTGGATGAGGGAGCCCAGCCAGCCAGTCCACCAGCCCTTGCTGTTGGGAATGGACAGACAAATGGGAGGCTGGGCAGGCAGGCAGGCAGCACACTGGTCTTTTCTTGTGCTTCCTGTGTGTGATGCCTGCCGTGCCCAACATCAAAGGGGAGCCTTTCCGCCATGCAGGTCCAGCGGCTGCCACTGTTGCTTCCTAAGGTGAGTAAGGTGCTAGCTTCACGTTCACCTTTGGCCAGTCTCCATCAGGCTGCTAAGGCTGGAGGCATCCTCTTCCCAGGCACCTGTGGGGCGGTGTGAGAAGGCTCAGAGACCAGAGGTGGTGGCAGTAGCTGCCTGGAGGATTCCCAAGGAGAAAGGAGGGGAGAGGAGGCTGAGGGGACACTCCACAAGGGAGGGTGTTCGAAAAGGGGTGAGGGGCTGCTGGCTCTGCAGGCAAGGGATGCAGGCACTTCCATCTTGAGGTTGGTAACGCATTTCCCCACAGGGGAGCTGCAGAAAGAATATAGTTGATCAAGGGAGCCATGGACTAGAAAAGGTTGAAAACCTCTGCTCTGGGGTATCCTATCTCATTCGGTCATTGTGGCTGTTCTCAATGCTTTTGATCCATCTTACTTCCCCATATTTTGACAATTCCCCAACATTTGGCAGTCTTCCTACCAAGACTGTCCAGTGGCACAAAGAGGAGCCAAATGCTGTGCTTGAATAGCTGTTGGGTGGTTGCTCTTTTAACACTCTTTTGGTGTAGGCCTCCTCCAGATGGCTTATTTACTGAGCAGTCATCCTGATTGGCTCACATAAAGCTTACACAGAAGTTAGATTATATCTGGTCTTCCTTGAATGTTCCTTCTGCTCTGTTTGCATTCATCCTGATTTGCTTGCGGGGTGTTTATATGTCTTCCTGTTAATCACTCATTCATTCCACAGTTTTCAATACAATTCCCTGTTACTTTCCTATTTGTGAAACATCTGCTTTTTAAAAAAATCTCTTTTTTAAAGTGGATTTGTTGTACTAGGGTAACGGAGTGCTTTAATCCACTTTGATTGTACAAACCTAAATTTCCCATTGTGTCCTCACAAAATACTGTCAGTCTGGTGGTGGTGCCCTCGTTGTGTGACCCATCAACCTGACTGCAGGTCATCAGGAAGGCAAAATCAGGAGGCTTACTAAGCATGGAGGATCACAAGTTGTGTGTGCAAGCCTGTTAAGGTGTGGTTTCTCTCTCTCTTTTTAATGAAGATAAATGGCATACTAGTTTGCTCAGATTTTATCTTCTTAGAAATAAGTGTTGGAACAAAGGTTAGTAGACATGTACTGTTGTGAAAGGAAAATCCATCGTTTGGAAATAGCCCATGAAATATATCCTCTGGAAAAGTTGAATATGTATTCTAATCAGAACCGGGAATGGCTGGAGTATGGGTTTCTCTCTCGACTCTTTCATGATCTGAGCTTTTGCAATTTTCTCTGATCTGACTATGGGAGTGACAACTGACAGGAAGACATTCATAAGCCTGTGGCTGCTTGTGACATCCATAATACAAAAAGACAGATTTCTGCCATGAACAATATTACTTGGGGGTGGTTGTGTGTTTTAACTGTCATATAATAAGAAATTAAATATCTAGGATATGATTTAAACCTTTTGCAATTTCAGGCAATAACACTTTGCCTTTTCCTATTTTGTTTTGGATGCATTATAATGCCTACCAGTAGTTACTAGGGAGTAAGCACCCATTGATTTTAGTAGGAGCAATTTCTGAGTAAACATATATGGAATTTGTTTTAGAGACTTTCCTCATTGCAGTTAGTTTTGCAGAAAAGAGCAGCCAAAATGATCAAGGGGCTCGAACTTCTCTCTGGGGAAAGGTTACAACATTTGAGAGCTTTTTTTTGTTTAGAAAAACAGTGAGTAAGGAAATGTGATAGAGTGTATACAATTATGCAGGGCAGGGTGTGGAGAAAATGAACACCATCTCATTCTAGAACCTGGGAACATCCAATGAAGCTTAGTGGTAGAAGTTTAGGAAAGCCACATAGTTGAAGTGTGGAATTTGTTGCCACAACCTGTGGTGATGGCCACCAACTTAGACAGCATTAAAAGGGGCTGCTTACTACCTTCAGGTTTAGAGCCTCTGAAAACCAGTCACTGGGACATTATAGTGGGAGAGGACTATTGCCCTAATGTCCAGTTTGGGGCTTCCCAAGGCATCTGGTTGGCCACTATGGGAGACAGAAAGATGGACTAGATAGGCTTTTGGTTTGATCCAGCAGGGTATTCTCATGTTCCCATGTATTTATGTTCTGGCAGTTTATCACATGACTTTGAAAAACATAGGTAATTTCACTTTTTAAAAACATGCATCTATTGTATGAAGGAATTGTTAATCCAGATGAGTTCAATTTAAAGTCTATTTACAGTGGTCCAGCCTTCAGGTGTTAGTAAGGTACCCACAGCCCCATATCTTGCACTCACCAGGACAGTCGTTGGGAACAGGATCCTGTGCTTCTCAGTGGATCCTGTGCTCCCCATTCATGAAACATCCCATAAAAGGATGTTCCATTGGCTACTGCCAGCAGGAATGTCAACACCAGTAGCTTTCACCTGCCTGTCATTTGGGTGGGCACACTGAGGTGCTCCTTGCCAGCAGGACTTTCCTATTGATGGTGGAGCTATCCTTCCGCCCCCCGCCACCGACAGAGAATGAAAGGACATCTCTGCTTCATCCAGACTCCCACCAGGGTGGTGGATCAGGATTCGGATTGCTCTGCCCATGATCAAAGAAGACAAGACTGAACCGAGTAAAATTATTTACAGAACCCCAATTGTAGCAAAATAAATGCATTGATATAGAGCTAAACTTAATTCACAGGAGCTGAACTGATTTACAAGATATGATTCAGGCAGCATCAAATGGTGACGTACATATGTGAATGAATCCCTGTAAATCAATCATTTCAAACACAATGCTTTTCAGTGGAGACAGTTCATGCATTCATCTGTGAATCATCAAATTGCTAGTCCTCCAGAGCACATGCTTCCTGTAGACTAATACGTTATTAAATAGCAATGAGCTGAGTAATCAATTGATGAGAAATCAAGCATTGTGCATGCATGTGTGAACCAGCCTTCCCACTCTGGACCAGAAAGAAGTTTGGGAGAGAGTAATGAAAGACTGGCAACTCAAGACAGAATAGGATGGCTCTGTGCTATGTATATTCCAAGACATGAGGGAGAGGGGCAAAGCCGACCACTAGTAGTTCAGTTTCTTTCAGGGTCGGACCTACGCAGACTGATATATGCGAAACTGGTGCATGGTGGCCAAGCTCCCTCTTCCCACTCGTGGTGACTGGATCCTCTGATTCATTTGCCAGAAGCAAAAGGATCTGCTGTTTTTGCATCCCACCATTCCACCCACACTTCTGAAAGGCTTGCGGCAGCATGCAAAATCACAGCTACTGATCAAAGTGGATATGTCATATGCAGTCCCAATCCCAAGGCACTTGGATCTTTCTTGTATTTTTGTTCCTCAACTAGGAGATGACAGAAAGACAATACACACTTGGAGGTGGTTGGGGATGGGGTGGGGGGGTGGGAGAGAGACCTTGGTTATACAAATCTAAAGGGTGTGGGGGGGGGGAATGGGAGATTAGGGATTAAAATTGAAAGGATTCTTTAAGAAAAGCCAAATGGTCATGGATATTAGCTGCGAACTGCAGGGGGTACAAGGCAAGACTTTGGAAAACGAGAACCACATGAGCACAGCAGGGTGACAGCTTCATATATCAAGTATCAGAGCAGAAGCACATCAACACTAGCATTTCTTTGTGACGAAAAGGCAGGACCTGGTTTTGGGATTTATCCACAGCTGGAGGAGGCCATTTGGGTGTGGCATGGTCACCCTGTATTGGGAAGTCAGATGGCTAGCTCAAGTTTGTTCTCTGGAGCCAGCTGACTTTGTCAGTGTTTTCAACTACTGTAGATGCTACATTTGAATACAATGGTATGAATGCAACGGGGCTTACTCCCAAGGAAATGCACACCATACAGCAGCCTTAGTAGGCATCCCTTGACTTTCTCCTCCACCACCTGTACATAGAAAGAGTTGGCCTTATGCTGAATTAGTCCATCGAGCTCAGCATTGTCTCTGCACAATTCTCTGGTGATTTCACACCATTCCTACCTGGAGATGCCAGGGGAGGAACCATCTGCATGCAGAGCAGATGTCCACCACTGAACTGTGACACATTGTCTGTGTCTTCCTGCTCCTGCTGTATTGTAAGCATGATGGGTATCCAAGACTTGATCCTCCTGCTTGCTGCTCTGCTGGGATAGCTCTCATTGATCTTCACAGGAGCGTTTCCCAGCTGTTATTTTCTAAAGGGAGCTTGGACAGTGATCACACAACTGTGGCTGCCCTGAGATGCATTGGGGCTGTGTGGCTTCAGTGGTGAGTGCCCTCCTCTACAATTGAGGCACACAAAATGCCTTCTCACCTGAATCAAACCAGGTGGAACCTATTTGCAGCGAAACTGGAAATATGCTAGGCATCTCACCTCCTTGCCCACAATAGACAGCTCACCTCAAGGTTGAGTGGGGGACAGACTGGTAAACAGAATATGGAAATAAGATTTGACCCAAAGTTTGTATGCCAGACAGAAAGCAGAGGAACAGAGCTTACTCCAGCACCGGAAATCCTGCTGCTGTTCACAGCTGCACACTCTAGGTTTGTTTGAACTCTCCCTTCCAATATCGTAAGGCAGGGGTTGCCAACATGGTGCCCATAGCTACACAGGCTCTCTCCCCTTCCTGAAATTAACCTTGAAAGAAACATACTATTTTAGCCAATAGAATAGGTTGTGGTATGTGTTTGGCTCCCTTACCATGACTTTAGCTTGCAAATGTAACCTGTTGTAACACAAGGAGATCCAACTAGCATTCTATTCTCATACTAGTCAATCAGATGCCTATGGAAGCCCCACAAGGAACTCATCCTCCTTGCTAGCGAAAGAGAGGCAGGGTCTCCCTTTCCCAGTAAGAGACCACAATCCATTTCCTGTATGCATTTGTCATTGTGGTTCAGCTTCCCTATTTTGATAAATGTGATGTATTTAGCTTGGTGACTTATATGTAGGGCTATACATTTCAAATTGTGAACAGTTGCTTGTTTTACATTATATATGCCTGTGAATTAAAAAGACACATTGTCCTAAAACCAGAAAACTTAAATGTAGGGAAACAGCCTTGTGGCATTGATTGGATTTCACAGAGACCCAGGGGCCTGCTAAAATGTTAGTTTGACTTAACAGTGGTGCACACTGCTATGGAAACTCAGCTGCTTAATTTGAAATGCACATTTCTGTTGCTCCCATCAGAAATCTTGTTGGAGAAGCAAAAAACAAACAAACAACCATATTAGTAAACTAATGTCCAGATAATGTACAAGTTGAAATATGTTTCCTTATGTGGTTTTTCTGGCAATGAGGAGTGGAACCAGAATGCCAAAGAACCACAAGGGAGGTTGCTCTCATGCAACTACTTGCCAAGCTGTAAGTGGGAAAGCTGGGAGTTTTATGAGAAAGGGCTCTCTCAGGATAGAGTTCAGACCAAAGCTTCAAGCTACACTATTCTCATGTATTTCAAATAGCTGCGTATATGCTTAGAGGGCACATTTAAGAAAACCCCAGTTAGAGCAACACTGTTTCCATGCTCTTGTGTTAAGCCCCATTCCAGTGTGGAGCTTCCAACACATGTATGGAACACCCTGTGCACAAAAAGACTTTTCCTTCAGTTCAATGGGGGATAAGGAGCTGCGCACATAATGCTTGGGACACACACAGGAAGTCCACATGTTAAAGAGCTCTGTATAATCTAGATTGAAGCCTTATGCTACCGTCCTGTGCATGCAGAGTCCATTCCTTGGCGTTTTCTTAGTGGTATTTATTTTCCTCTCTCAGCCCACCATTCAGAGCTGCGAGTTGTTGTTTGGTGCGGGTGCTCTGAATTCTCTGGCAGCAATCCTCAATTTATTCTCAGTTCCCAGGATTCCCAGTGGAAGAGGTATTACAGTTTCTTGGGTTCCCAGGTAACTGTAAATTAGAAACATCTCTTTCTCGCATGCACACACACACACACACACACACACACACAAGCAAACAGTTGTATTGGGGAAGGAAATACCAGTATCCATAGTTTCTGATGCCTTTTGAGATAAGCTCTGAAAAGGGAAGCTGTCTTTACAATTAAGTCAAGGCAGTGGAGCTGCTCAAACCCACTTCAAATATATCATCATTTTTGAAGTGGCTTTCAGCAACACTACTGTGTTGACTTAATTGTCAATACAGCTTCTCTTGAAAAAGAGTTTATCTTGAACATCTTGGGAATAACAACTAAGCCAGTTGAAGTCTATTTCTGTGGCTAGGGTCTAACTCTTGCTGCAGAAACAAATAAACAGCAGGTTGGTTCTTGCTGGAAAAGTTAAGCTGCACTAAAACAGTCTTGATTGTGTCAAATGTCTTGTAGTTGTCGGTTTTACATAATAGAAAAATGGGTTTAAATTCCTCTAGATTAGGGACACCCCATTTGGTTCCTTCCAAATGATGTTGGACTGCAAGTCCCATCAGCCTCATCCAATCTGGCCAATGATCAGGCCAACACCTGCAGGACATCACATTGGCTACCCTTGCTTTGGTGCAAGGAGATTTTACTTACATTTGCCCTTCTCCTAACTGAGGATCATTTGTGCCTGATATGTTTGTTTTTCAGTCTGAGGACTGCATTTATTCAGGGGCATCTCTCGCACCAAGGGGGGCAGTCTGCAGGCCAGTGGTGGGCAGGGACAGAAGCATAAAGTAGGTGAGGCTAGAGACAAGGAATAGAACTCTTAGCTTTGCACAACAGACAACACTCTGGCCACTCTAATACCAGAAGCTTCTACACACACTTTTCATACAGACAATCAAGAGGAGTTATCACAGTTCAGGGACACAGTCCACCCAGATAAAAACACAGAAGGAGGCCATGGCCAGGGACAGTGGGCATGGTCTGGAGAGAGCCCCAAGGCATGGGTCTGAGGTTCCTCTTCCCTGCTCTCTCCAATCAACACCCACAATTTCAGACAGAGTTCCTCAAACATTCCCCCCCACCCTTGCCCCAAACCATTGCAATGTAAGTATCTACAAAACCAGGCAGTATAAACAGCCTCCTTGTTTTGTTTTCCTTAGTACATACAGTATCTAGCATTCTTAGAAGATACGAATAAGAAGAGATGCTTTTGGAGTAGCAGTGGCTTTGATGATCATACCCTATATTAAATCTAATTATAATGTGCTATTCCCTGTAGACTCATATGTTTTGCTCAAGAGATTGATTCATATGCAGTGCCTACGCTTCTTCCTGCTATTAGTCTGGTTCATGATTTGGGTTTTCTGAAGTCACATTTATATATCCTTGTAAGGAACTGTGCATGTTTCCTTTAGCAATTCCATAATTTTTTTAACCACCATTCCCAGATTGTAGTTTTGTGAAGATACTGATTCACACTGTGACCCACTGTGAGTGGTAGCCCACTCACCCTGGTGAGGCTCCGAGAGGGTCATAAGGGCATGGTTGATGTGAGGCCATGGGGCCAAGTTGCTGTAGTTTTTTACGCATCCTTCTCCTTTGCAAAGATACTGTGGGAGCTTAAGCACTGCAGCTATATGAATACTCAGCACCTAACCAAACTGAAGTGTCTTACTTTGGTTCAGAATGGGCCCTTCTGTCACAGTTGCTTCTCTGCTGAGGGAAAATTGTGTGGCCCCCACCTGTTCTGATTCTCTCCTTGTCTACCTCTTTTGTGAAGAAACAATGGACACTTAAACATTTATTTTCTATCAGTCCTTAGCACCCAAGTGTCTCACCTTGGTTTATAGAATCATAGAACTGTAGCATTGGAAGGGACCCCAAGGGTCATCTAGTCCAACCCTCATCAATGCAGGAATCACAACTAAAGAATCCCTGACAGATGACCATCCAACCTCTGTTTAAAAATCTCCAATCATTCACTTTTATAAATCAAGAAAATCTTTAATAAAAAAAAAATCTCCAATGAAAAGAGAGCCCACCACCTTCCAAGGGGAAAGAAGGGGTCACTGCTGCCACAATTTCTAATTTGGGTTCATTCTACAACTGCATTACTGCATTACTCAGAGGGTTAGTCCCACTGAATTCCATGGGGATTGCTCCCTGATAAGTATTGCTTGCCGTCTTACTTGCGTGGGCTGTGCCCAGTAGACCTAGTGGACTAATCTCCATCGGTGGCCCATATGAACCCGCCAAGTTCTGAAGACCTTTTGAGGCCTGCGTTGGAGGAGTGCCCTATTAGGTTAGGCGAACAGCAAATGGAGAGATGGTTTTTTGGTAGTGGCACCCAGTTGTAGAACAGGCTCTCCAGAATTGTTCACCTGTTGACGATCATGTTCAGTTTGGGGGATTAGGCCAAAGCTGTTTTATTTGTCTGGACTTTTAGTGAACAATTCCTTGACTTGTGTGCTACTTTGAAATATTACTGCTGTGTTTTTGCTGTTGTTTCAGCATTTGGTGCATTTTATTGATGTTGCATTTTATTGCATTTTAAAGGTTTGTTGTGGCAGGCTGGAGGAGCTCTCTTGCATAGCCTTCTAAGTTAAAATGCGGGAAACAGTGGTACCTCAGGTTACAAACACCTCGGGTTACAAACACTTTGGGTTACAGACTCTGCTAACCCAGAAGTAGTATCTCGGGTTAAGAACTTTACCTCAGGATGAGAACAGAAATCGCGCGGTGGCGCGGTGGCAGAGGAAGTCCCCATTAGCTAAAGTGGTACTTCAGGTTAAGAACGGTTTCAGGTTAAGAATGGACTTCCAGGACGAATTAAGTTTGTAACCAGAGATACCACTGTATAAATATTTTGTTTTTAATAAAATAAACAATAGAATCACATTGTCCCTGTGTTTCTGCAAGTATCCAATATGTAGATGCTTATTCATTTGCAAAATACTTCTCGGAATGTGCCCTCAAAAAGTGTTACCATATATAACATAGTTTCCTTCTCATTTTTTGAGGAATCATCATTCTAGGGAACCAAGCTTCTCTCCTACCTATGAGCGTAGAGTCACGCCAGCTAAAAGAAACATTTGGCCTGTGTTGTTAAACCTCTCTGCTTGCCTGGGTTCACTTTATCCTGTTATGACTGCATACTGGTTAAGTGTGCTAGTAGGATACATCACTGGGGGGGGGGGGAACAAAGGCACTGAGGCTCTTTTTTTGAGATTTGATTTGTGGCGTGGAGGAGAGCAGCAGCATATAGCAGCAATTCCAGTTTACTTCCTACCCAAAATAAGCACAAACCCACACATTTATGATTTGGAACTGCTTATTCATATTCTCAGAAAATACTTTTTTAAAAAATACACTGCAATCTATGAATAGTGTTTGACCATTCCTTCATTTTACTGCTGAGTTAAGGTTGGGTGGAAGCCCGTTTCAAGGCTTCCCACAGGCATCTGGCTGGCCACTGTGAGAACAGGATGTTGGACTAGATGGGTCATTTGCCTGATCCTGCAGGTTCCTTCTTAAGTTCTTATGACTCAAGAGAGTTAATTTTCTAGGGCATAAATTTAATTTGAAGGAGATACCAAATGTGAACTGTTTAATCAATGGTGGCAGCAAAAACAATTTCCCCATATCTCAATAAATATCCCCAAAACCCATATGTTCTGAACAAAATGATAATCATATTTCTTGGAATAGAAGTAGTTCATATGAGCCAGGGGATTTAATGTGAAAAATGGTCCAGCCTCCTGAGCTTTCATGCAGTTTGGGAAAACGCTTTGTTCCTCAGAGGTTACTAAGAGGCCGTGTTATTCTGGAACCCCTGTAGAAATGCTGGGATTGAGAAACTGACCATCCAGGCTTGGGTGAATGACATCAGTACTGTGGGAAACTGGAAGTGCGGTTCTGGTTCTGCCTTTTACAGAGCTGTGCGAAGAAAAGTGGAGCCTGGTTCCAAATCAATCTTCCACATCTGTGAAAGACATCTGTATTAGCTGGAAACAAGACTAGATAGGCAGGTTAACCAGAGTTTACAATTAGACAAACACTCATCTTTTGCTGTTTGATGTGCTTCACCAGAAATCTCTGAATCTCTTGATTCAGAACTCTCTGCATCTCTGCTACTATCTCTTCAGTATAATTAAGCTGGCCAATCTTACTGGATTCTTGTAAGGCTTACTGATAATGGATGGAGAGGACTCTTTCCCAAGCAGCAGCCCATCTCAGCAGTTTAGGCTAATATTAAATTTCCCACTGGCCTTAAGGTAGTACTCTCCCAGCAAAACATATCCTGCCCAAAGCATTGTGTTCTGCTGGTTCTATGCCACGGTAGTTCAACACAAAGCCTTTGCTTGGCAGCCCTTGGCAACATGAGATGCCCTGCCCTGCAGCCCTTATGCTGCTTTTCCAGCTTTCCCCTGTCAGAGCCTTGTCCCTCCTTCCTAAAGCATGGTGTCTTGCTTATCTGACTTTGGGAAGGCAACATGATGGCTGTTGCAGGGGTGGAGGTTGCCTTGCTTCCCCAGTCCCCAATGCGACAAGGCGGTGTGGGCCCACAGGTTCTGTGTTGAAGTACTCTTGCAGCTCACTTGGTATGAAAA
Source organism: Lacerta agilis (assembly GCF_009819535.1). Lineage (NCBI taxonomy): Eukaryota > Metazoa > Chordata > Lepidosauria > Squamata > Lacertidae > Lacerta > Lacerta agilis. Next base: position 27,714,739 of record NC_046318.1, read on the forward strand.
GTTGGACTACCCTGTATCTAGGCAGTTTAGAAGCAAACCTATCCTGCCCAGATAAGCGAAGAACCCCTTTCATTTATAAAATGCTCAAATAGCAACAAGATCTACTTATTTTTGCTGACTCTTAGGCTGCAATCTTCCACTCCAGTGGTCAGGGCCGTCTCATCCATAGGGGCTAGTGGCTCGCCGCGCTGGGGCGCCCCCGCGAACCCGCCGGCATACCGGGCGCCCCCCTCCCCAACCCGCCCCCGTCCCCACAGACGGGCTGGCGGCCGGGCACTCGCGCGCCGGCAGCACAGCCACTGCCGCCCATGCCGCTCCCGGGCAGGCTGTGAGCTGGCTGCCCTCGCCTCCCATCCCAGGAGCACTGGAAGGGTGCGCAGAGCCCCGCGCCCCTCATCCCCCGCTCTCCCATCCCCCCTCCCGAGGGGTGGCAAGTGCGGGAGGGAGGTGGCGGAGAGGCGGCACGCCAGGGGCGCTGGAGGGATCGCCGCACCATGGCGGCCAATCTCCCTAAGACGGCCCTGCCAGTGGTGGCTAAAAAATACTTTGGCTTGAGGGTTGTGCTGGTGGCCAGCAATCACTCTGAGGGCCGCATATTAGCAGCAGACATGGCCAATGTATACTTCTTATGTGTATTCATATGTGCACAAGGACATACTTCACGTACAAGCCACATGTTTATAAACCACCCAGCGCTCTCATTCACTCTCTCTCTCACTGCCCATACATATAACACAAGTCCACATATAAAGCACACAGCATGTGTCCCTCACCTCCCATAAACACAGTTGTAGGTTTATATATACAACTCTCTTGCAAGCAAGGTGCAATGTGGGCTGTTTTTTTTACCCTTCACAGAAAAGAGGAGCATAAGGCAGTGCTTCCAGGGCCCGTCTTCCTACACAGTTGTGGGGGTGGGGGAGTTTGGAAAGACTGCCCTTTACTCTTCATCTCTAAAGAGCAGGCAGAGGGATTTTATCTCCCTATCTCAGAGCCAAGCACTACAACAATAAAATCAGGAATAAAGCTGTGGGGGCTGGCAAGCTACTTCCTGTGACTTTGCTGGGCCAGAATACAGTATGTGAGAAAGGCATTTTTTAAAAAAGCAGAAAATGCCTGTAGGCAAGGAGCTTGCAGCCCATCACTGTGGAGCTAAGGTGGAGTAGTGATTAGGGTGTCAGACTAGGACCTGGGATACCAGGGTTTGATCTCCACCCAGCCACAACCTCACCGGGTCCACTGCTTCTCAGCTTAGCCTCCCTTACAGGGTTGTTGTGAGGATAAAACAGAGAGGAGGAAATGCAAGGCTGGATATAAAACTCAATAGTAAACACACAATCTTTGCTCTGATGTCTCTCATGCCATGTTTACTTTGTCTGCTTTGGCGCAGCCATAACTTACTGTTAGTTCACATATCTTGGGTAACAGGGCTCTTCTCTGCTTGCTCCTCTGCTTGTTCCTGAATCCTCTGAGGAATGTGTGAAAGGGCTTCCCTTGAGTACCCATTGGGTGGTGGCATTGAGTTCTGTCTGAAAGGGGTGCTGTGGGAAAGCATGAGATCAAGATGGCTTAGTATAGTTCACATTAAAGGTGCTATAGAGATGATTAATAAAGCAATAAACATGTTTGCCTTTTGCAGCCTGTAGGATAATCAGTGTGATTCTGTTCATGTGAGTTTACGAGACAGGTTCATTTTTAAACTAGAGAATCTGATCTTATCTTCCCAAGGGTACAGTCCATTGGTTATGAAACATGCACAGCATCTGCTGACAAATTGAAAAGCTGTTTTGATGACCCATTTTGCAAAGGGGGTGGGGAAATAAAGAGTGCTCAGCATAACCCAGTAAAGCCTGTCTGCAGACAAATAGCATGAAAGAGCCTAAAATAATCTGTTCCAGTGCAGGTTTTCTCTCTCTATATATATACCAAGAAAGTGGTTGAACACGAGTGCACTTCAATTCACATTTTCATGAGCGTGGGGAGCCATAAAAGTTTTAGTAAGGCTGGATGTGATGAAGCAATGTAGTCTTTGCAAGCCACGTGATGACATTAAAAGGGAGAGAGCATGAACAGAAAGACATACAAAAAAGCTAGCGCAGCAATAGATTCCTATGCCTGCATGACACAAATAAATTTATAGCTATTTATGTGGTATCTGACAACTTGAATGAAAACATTTTTACTTTGCAAAATTGACTTGGTGGAGACAGAACCCAATGCAAATAACATTTTGACAGTTTCAAATATTCCACCCTTCTCCACAATCCCAGCATTCTGTGCAGTGGTGGGGAATCTCAGGCCAGGGGTACGATGTGACCCTCCAGTCCCGCCCCGCCCCCAGCTCTTGGGACTCTTTCTCAGTCAGCAGGGATGGCCAGTCCCGTTTTGGCACCCGAAGTGCAAACTCTGTCCTCAAACTCAGGCTTTGTCCTTCTAACTATCTGAGTGCACATAGTTAAACTTTGGAACTCACTTCCACAGGAATCAGTGAGGTCTACAAACTTGGGTGGCCTTTAAAAGGAGACTAGAGAAATTCATGGAGGACAAGGCTATCAATGGAAACTAGTCCATGATGGCTGTGTACTGCTTTGAGGTTGTTGTTGTTGGTTTTTTACCAGCATTCATAGCTCTGTGAGGGGAATAGGGGCCTCCTAAAACTCTCAGCACCCTTATCAAACTAGAGCTCCCATAATTATTTGGGGGAAGCCATGACTATTTAAAGTGGTAAAGATGCTACTTTAAATGTATAGTGCAGATGGAGCCTAAGAATTGGAACTGGGGGCAGAGCTGCTTTGGTTCTTAATGGCGATGTACACCTTGCCGGCTGAAAAGGCATCTGGTTCTTTTTCTCAATTTGGATCAAAGCAGGTTTGAAGAAAAAACATTCCATAATAAACAACAGGGCAGATGCACGATGGATATGGATTGTGGGTGATGCTGTGTGTACATCACTTCAGAATCAGCAATGGGAGCACACTGGATGTGTACAGCCAACGTCTCTTCATTGGTGTCAGAGGCACTGGCCTCTGTGATGTATAACTGGGGAGGGAGTTAGGAAAGGAGATGGACTTTCCTTCCTTCTCTCTCCAGCCAAACTTGGCAGGTCTTCAGTTAGTTTGAGATCATTGTTAATAAACCAGATACTTGAGCACACTCCAAGTAAGGAATTGGAACCACTCTGAGATCTACAGATGAAGGTCAGTATACAAATTAAATAAATAAATTAGTTCCTTATTTCTAATTCCCAGTTCTTTACTTGACACAACGCTACACAAGCAGGATAAATAAGGAGCAGAAGTCTATATGCTCCTGCATCCCAAAAATAAGCTTTAGGCAACTTCTGCACATGAACGTGTGCAATGGGGAGACTGTATGTATTAACTGCAATGTATCATTGACATGAATGAGACGAACCATGCTGCTCCTAAGATGCTTTTTGGGTGACTGGGGGTATACACATCTCATCACTTTGGAATCCCCCTAATTTTGGTGGATAAAAATTAGAAGGGAAAAAAAGATGAGGAGGATGGGAAGGAAGTTTATCGGCTCATGTAAATTAATGATCTTGTGAAAATCCTCTAAGCTGGTGAATGATTCAGTGTGCAGTACCAGTGGGAGGAAATTCTGTATCCAAATATAGAAACTGAAGGAGGAATTTAGGCCAGCAAACTATAATTATCTAGTCTGGAATTAGTCCAAAAAGTTCTGGCACTAGCATATATCGCACTAAAAATAGCCCTATTGCACTGTATCTGTTTCTCATATGAAGAAGCTGAGATCTGTTTTATTTTATTTCATACATATCACATCCGAGGCATTTTACTTATGACCTGATTCTTTGTCCAGTGTGCTGGTAATGCACACTCAATGGCATGGCACCAGCTTTGTTAAGAGCGCTAGAATCAGGTGCTATCTGACCAGGGTGAATTATTGTCACATCACTTTGGGAACAGCTACTTTCGTCAGATACACCATGAACAGCATAGTCAAAAACTGTTACAGTTACAGGTAGGTAGCTGTGTAAACTGTTACGTGACTCTGAATGGGATACATGGGGACAGCTTGTCAACCTGCATTTTATAGGCATTACCAGCCACTTATGCATTACCAAAAAGGGAGGGGTACAAAAGAGTGCAGAAATTTGCATACAGTTTGCACATGCTAACTTGCATAGCTGAACATTTAGAAATAAAGACAATAATTTAAATAGAAATGCCACACATCTCACTGTAGTGGAGACTGAGATAAAGCGAACTGGGGATCTGCTAAGCCTACTGTTGATGGGCAATTTCAGGTCTCCTGCTCTCCCTTCTTACCTTTAAATGGACTCAAAAAACAATGGGGGATGACATAGGCTATGAGATTAACCCCACCTAATGGACCAGAATGTGGTCTAAACCTCCGTTTAAATCCATATCAGCGAAAAGAAAAGAACTCACTCTGAAACTCACTTACAGATGGTACCTAACACCATGGAAACTAGAGCTAATATGCCCAGGAACCTCACCAAAATGCTGGAGAGGATGCACCTCCACAGGTACATACCTCCACATGCGGTGGGAATGTCCCAAAATCCAACTCTTCTAGACATCAATCATACAACAAATATGCAAAATAGCTAAGCAAGTATTAGACGTCACCCCAGAACTGGCCCTACTAAACATCTAACAATATAATGCCCACTCACACCATAAAGAGCTCATAACCCACTTGCTCTCAGCAGCAGAAGCATCATAGCTTCTGGAGAGCTATGATGCTATGACTGCTATGACAGCTATGACTGGAGAGACCAGTCAGGAGTAAGCATGGACCAATGGTATCAAATAGTATGGGAAACAGCCTTATTATAAAAACTAACCAATAAACTGAAACTGACACGGGGACAAATAGAAGAAGATGCCTTCACCCCTGTGTGGTTCCCCTTTATCACATACACAGCCCAACAAGAATCCGCCAACAGCATACGAATCAACCTGGCCAACCTGATCCAAAAAAACCACACACACATACCCCACTCACACACAAAAACAAATTCACTACAGGCAACCAAAGACAACCAACCACCCCCTAGGCCACCCCCAACCTATTTCACCACCAAGGAAATACAACAAGCGAATAGTAAGAGATCCCACACAAGTGACTCTGACACAAAACCCCACATATACACTAAGTAGAAGAATAGAAGCATTGCCACCAGCCCCCGCCCCACTCACCATTCCCCCTCCCCCTCTTTCCCCCTCTATTCTTCCTAACCTAACACTGTATGCAACACTAATGTCTCACAACCAATGAAAGTGATCTGTAGAAAACACAACTTGAAAAAAGAGACAATGCACGTATTTTTGTAAACTAAGAAATCTTTAATAAAAAGATATTTTTTAAAAAATGGACTGGGCAGCCCTTCAAATAGAAGCCTTCTCTAAATAGAGGACTGTCCTCTCTAAAGTGGGGCACATGGCCACCTTAAAAAGGACTGCAGATGGTATACTAAGTACTGTAAAGGCAGATACATTTTCCCTGGACTTATGCCAGAAAGCAGACTGTCCAGCTCATATAACTTGTGTTAGTTCTCTGGCATCAGGAGGTAAATACATTTGGCTACAGATATGGTATACACACTCATAACTGTGTAAGAAGAATTATACCCTTCTAATAGAGGGCTAATTTTAAAATAAACGTCTCATTTGTGTGATTCATCTAGATGTTTCCCAAGTACATCCTTGCAGAATTGGCAGTCACAGATATGGTCAGCAACAATATCTGAGACCATAATTGGGTGGCAGTGTGTGTGTAGACTTTCATTGTGATTGCAGATTGTTGCTGACCACTCAGTTGATAGATTACATTGCCCAAGCAAACGTCAACCTTTTGGCTGCTGGGGCTGTTTGTGCAGAGGTAAAATGTATTGCATTAACTGGCCCTAAGTTGTTTTGTCAAAGCCTCAAGAGTCCCCTGATGGGCTTCTAACCAGCGGTCTTTAAGACTGAGACAGGACATAGCCCTGCCCATCAGTTCTTGATGAAATCCAAAACAAAAATAAAAAATAAATAAATTCCTTCCAGTAGCATCTCAGAGACCAACTAAGTTTGTTCTTGGTATGAGCTTTCGTGTGCATGCACACAAAAGCTCATACCAAGAACAAACTTAGTTGGTCTCTAAGGTGCTACTGGAAAGAATTTATTTATTTTTTATTTTTGTTTTGACTATGGCACACCAACACGGCTACCTACCTGTGATGAAATCCACATTCTTAACTATTCAGATTTGCCTGGGTGGTACCGCTAAGTCCATAATAGGATCAGCTTGCTCAACCCATTGTTCTGTAAGTGCCGTGAGATGCCCCAATTATCAAAGGAACTCTATAAAACCAAATTCCAATCTATTCAAGTGACTGTCATATGGTCAGACAAGCTGCTGTAGTACATTTTACATGATCTGCAGCCCAGTGATTTTATTGCTATGAATGTCCCTTGTTTGCGCTTCCAGGTGCTAGAAATTCTAAGTGTTGGTTTTCAGTGATTTCTTAAGCCATTGTCCTTTCATGGTTCCTGAAATTTCAAACAGCTCATCTTCCAAATCTTTTTTTTTTTAATCATCATTTTTAGCTGGTTTATTCAGTCTCTCTCACTTTGTTGCCTTTGCCTCTTCTAAGCATTTGTAGCTATCCTATAAAACATCACTTAATTCAAATTTATCCTTTTTTTGTACAGCAGTGCAAAGTGGTGACTATAATTAAGTTGTAATTGTAAGTTAATTCCTTAATCACCCAACTTTCAATTAGAGTAAAGCTGACCATTTGTAATAATGACTGTTAAAACTGTGTAAAGATTCCCCTGAATGTGATTGGCCTGTTATCCCCATATTTCCTGTAATACCTGGGGTGGACTAATATGGAATTCTATATATAAGCAAGATTCCCCCCCCCCCCAATTTTATAAACATTACACCGAACAACACCAAAATCAAAATTGATGTCAGGAACAGATCTGCAACACATTCATTATGCCTTCTTATTGTCTTGTCTGATGATGCTATAAAGCTTTGTGAATTGTGGGAAGGAATGTTAAAACTGAACACTTGTTGTACGCTATTTCTCCAGGTCTGTATATGTGTGTGGCATGAGTGTATATGCCTTTACACAAAAGGTGCACTAATGAGCCAGGAGCCAGCATGGAATTGTTTTGGAATTACTGAATTGGACAAAGGACAAGAGTGTTTCCATAGAATTTTAAGCCAACCTGTGTTTGTATTCAACCCAGAATTCTATAGGGAACTTTTTAAGAATTCTTAACTAAGGAACCTACTCATTATAGGTTAGTATTGGCATTTTTTTTTTTTAAAAAAAAAGCTTAATTCTTTACAACATTATTGGCTTCTTCAAGTTTAAGAATTCTTCAGTCCTTTTTCATAATAAAGGAAACGACCTGTTCTTCAACCTCTTGCGATGCTGAAATGAGGATTGGTTAAAGTACTAACTTAAAAAATGCTTGGTGTTGGATGGTGATAATCTTCCTCTGAAAAGGACAAGACTTCTTTTTGAAATGTGAATATCTTAATGAATGTTGTGGGGATAATTCTTGGCAGAGGTTAAGTTGGTTTATTAATTAGATTTATATATCACTTCACACATCCAGAAGCACCCCAAAGCAATTTGCAACAATAAAATACAAAATACAGAAAATTCAATTAAAAAAATCTCCAAGGTCTAGACTTGTACATTTGTTTCTACAATTTAATTGAACAAGTGTTAGTTTTGACTGAATTCACATTCAAGTTTGTCTTTGCGTGTGAAAACCCCAGGAGCTACCCCATAAATAATTACACACATGACACAGAATTTAGTTTTAGGTTATTGGCATAATTTTGGCCACAACTTTATTGATTACAGATAGTGAGTGGTTTGTTTAGGCATTGGTTCGACTAGGCTGCGCCTGACCTCAGCAGGACGCAGCACTGATGACTGGGCCCCACCATATCGTCAGTGCAGGTAAACACCATGGGGGAGCATTGGTACGGGCACATGACTCAAGCTCACCCCAAAATGCTCCCAGGGATTCTTGGGTGGTCCTACCCCCTGAAAGGGGTTGACAAAAGCATGGCGAGTCCCTGGATTCCTTTAACAGAATACCTCTTGCCATTGGAGGGGCCAGGATCTCCGACTTCCCCTCCACACCACCATTTAACCAATGCCTAACCGCCAAACCTTACAAAATTGTGACGATTTGCTACATGGCAGGCAAAACCCAAGTGACACCAGCCAATCTGCCAAATGGGAAAATTCCTACCGGGCCCCTGCCCCCAAAGCAATGACCCACAATGGCATAGCAAGGTCAAAGCAAGACCCTAAATATAGGGAAGGGTGGGTGGGTGATCCGGTGCACGAAGCGCAAAGAGGAAGCTCAGTGCAACAGTATAAATTCCCATTGGCCAGATTTGCCCAACAACCGACAGACCTCCAATCAGGTTGTTGTGGCTATCCAATCGCTCCCACCCACACAATAGTGAGGTCAGTCCTGATGATCTCACCGCAACATGTGCCCTCTGTGAGGAGGACTCGATTTATCGTAACTTGCACTCAGATATCTACGAACCCAAAAGTTAGGCTTCCACTCATGTATACAACCCAATGCGGCTCAATTAAACCACACTAGTTAAATGGGGGAAGCATATGAAAGACAATGATGTCTGCATGTGCACTCCATCCCCACGGCTAATAAGGACCAGGGATTTGCAGGCTTGCATGGGGGAGGGCAGCCACCCAGATATGACAGAAGAACTACAGGGAGTTGTGTGAGGAGGCAATGAGCGCTAGGTAGTAGAGGATGGTTCATTAGGGCAAACAGAATACTGCCCCACCAACATCAGTTTATCCCCAACCAGCCACCATCTGCCTGCCTTCTTACTTAACAGCCAGCCCAGGGGTGTCACGGTCTCCTACTTAGTCTCAGCATTGCCTTTTGAAGAATGCAGCGGGCAAGAGGATGGGGACAAAATTAGAATTAGTTAGCTCTACCTATCAATGTCAGGAGCGGGTGTCAGGAGCAGTAAAGCAATAAATCACACAGCACCGGTTAACTCTTTATTCAAGGAAATTCTTCAAGTTTCTGCTCACATTCCAATTAAATACAGACACATATACGGTATGTTTTCTGTTTATGGTTTGGCTCCCTAACTTAAACATCCAAACTCTCTTGATCCTAGTGAGCTTCTCCTTAGGCAACAGAAAGCTAAGCTAAACCGTATCGGGGAAGTGAAAATACATAGATGCATGCATATATATAGTTCTGCAATTTGATCAAGATACGTACTCACTGAAGCTGGGGCATGGGGGGCATGGATGCAAACAGGATAAAAACCTAACTTGGCAACGTAAGTGAAAATGAGAGTTATGAAAATTTCAACACCTTGTCTGTTGACAAGAGTGAAACTGATTGGTATGTAGGAAACACATTCCCATTTGTGTGTTTCTGTGATCACAGGCATAAGTCATCTTCTGTTTGCATACCTGCAGGGTCACCAGCAAAACAGCAGTGAGAGGGAAAATGTTAATGCTCCTCTGTGATGGAACACAAATCAACAGACCACGGGCTTTGGCACAGTAGTAGGAATATAATTCAAACACACTGTCCACAGAACCACAGATATAATGTGTTCATATTTCCACCTACAACTTGCCCCTAGAGCTACAGATTTTTTTGTATTTCACTTTGGGCTCAATCCTCTGGGAGTTCTCTGTGAGACACATTGAAATACACTGGCATTGTGAAGGAGCCCATTCATTTCCCTGGGATTTATGCCCACATTTTGGTATGCATGTGTGTTATGTCATAGAATGATTTGTTTCTATTAATTGGCTAGCTATGCTCTTTCTTGTCTCTGGTTTGCGTGTTCAGACCCAGAGACCTCCCCCCTAAATAAAAACACAGTTGACTCAAATTTTAGTTTTAGTTTTTGGCAGAATTTAGGCCACAACTTTATTGATTACAGAAAGTGAGTGGTTGCATAGGCTCTGGTTCGACTAGCTCCCTGCACCCTTGCAGGTAGCGCTGACCCAGAGCTCTATCATAGGTCAGCTAAGGGTGAACACCTGAGGTAGGTGAAAAGCCCGGGAACAGACTATGTCCACTCCCCAGATGCTCCCCTGGACTCAATCCCCTCTCAGGGGTTGACCAAACCAAGTTGAGTCCCTGGATTCCTTTAATGGAATACCCTATATGCATCAGACTTCCAGCGGCCCAGATCCTTGATCCTGTCAACAGACAGGCCCCAGTGCACAGCAGTGGTGGCAGCACCAATGCGAAAGGAATGAGGTGCAAACTCACTGGCCAGCAGGCCACATGCTGCAATCGCCTTATGCATCACTGCAGCAAATTGATGCCCCTTAACTGGTTCCCATCCTCGTGAATCAGAAAGGGACCATCCCCTGGTGGGCAAAGTGACAAATACTTCCTGGCATCTTTGACTGCAGAAGGGCTGGGCTTACCAGTGGCAGGCAGCCTCATTAAGGCACCTCTGCCGAACTGGTCTGTTTTGGAATTCTGGAGGGTAAGAACTAGCTCGCCCTCAGAAAGCTGAACATCCTGCAATAACAAGCCCCTAGATAGACCTCCTTGTGCTGACTCCAACACCACTTCGCCCACACACAGTGCACCAAAAAACACAATAGAATAAGCCACCAGCAGACAAGTCTTAACTTGGTTCATCAGACAAGTCTTAACTTGGTTCATCAGACAAGTCTTAACTTGCTGCACATCCTGGATAACAGGTCAAAGGTCACCGGCTTCCCGCCTGGCGACTTAGGTGGCTGCAATTTGCCCCAACCTTCAAGAGCCTTGCACACTACAAACTTTGCACAAGGATCTCTAGAATAAAGGGATTTACAGAAAAATGAAATGGCAGAAGATTGAATTCTAATGGACTTGGCAGCACGACCCATGTACCACAGGTGAGCCAAATACTGCAACACCTGATGTGTGGATGGCGACAAAAGTATTGTTGATTGTCAAATGCTGTGATTGAAATACTAAGAAGTCTATCCAGGCCTTCTTATAAGACCTCAATGTAGAAGGAGAAACAGATGCCACTACTCCCTGAAGGACTAGCTGCTGCCAAGGTTGCAAAGCTGAACCGGGAAATATTCCGGAAGCTGCTGGGCATCTGGAGCCAGCGATCAGAAGCGCTCCATCTGAAAACAGGATAGGGCATCATCAATATCATTAGTAGCGCCAGGAATAAAACAGGCAGAAAAAACAATATTAAACCTGAGGCACCACAGCACAAATGTGCGCAAAAGGGCAGAGACACTGCTTGGAGCGTGACAACTGCCTTGCCAAAACGCTCACCACGGCCTGATTATCGGACCAGAAACAGACCCGCCAGTCTTTTGAACTCCATGGTCCAGATGTGCACTGCTACTACAGTGGGGAAAAACTCAAGAAAAGTTAAATCACGGGTAATAGCTCTGCCCTGCCAGTGCTCAGGCCACGGTTGCGCACACCAGCGCCACAGAAATAAAGCCCAAAACCCAAAGACCCAGCAGTGTCCGAATGGATTGAACTCCCTCAGGAATTCCAGCCACATCTCGAGGTCTGCCTTGACCTCACTCGGCAATCACACCCAATGATGGGGTGACCACAGGCCTGCAGAAAGTCTTGCTAGGCGCACACAGAATGACCAGGAGTGACCACCCTGCAGGCAAAATTCAAATGACCCAATAGGGACTGAATCTGTCTCAAGGTAACCTTCTCCAGTGGCAAAAATTCCAAAATAATATCACAGAGGGCCACCAATTTTTCCTCAGGCAGTGAGGAAGTCTGTGCCACAGTATCAAACTGGATCCCAAGGTAAGACAGCCTCATGACTGGGCCTTCAGTTTTATCAGCTGCCAATGGAACACCCAACTCCTTAGTTAGGTCCTCAAATGCATGCAACAATAGCAAGCATTCGTCAGAATTGGCTGCATAGCTTAATAAAAAGTCATTGAGATAATGGGACACAGCCCTTAAACCAGTCTTGGCATGCAAGGCCCAGTCCAAAAATGTACAGAAGGCTTCAAATGCTGCACAAGATATTGAGCAGCTCATGGGCATGGCCTTATCCACATAATAAACTCCATCCAACTGGAACCCAAGCAGATTAAAATCATGTGAATGGACTGGAAGTAAGTGGAATGCAGATTCCACATCACACTTTGCCAAAAGTGCACCCTTCCCAAAGCTCCTGATCAGCTTTACCGCCGTCATGATCAAAGGTGGCATACCTGACAGAACATAACTCAGGAGGGATAGCATCATTTACAGATGAACCCTTTGGATAAGATAAATTATGAATTAAGCGAAATTCCCATGGAGCCTTCTTAGGCACCACACCCAAAAGGGAAAGGTGCAAATCCGGGTAAGGAGGGCACTCAAAAGGGCCAGCCATCCTTGCCAACGCTAATTCCTTCCTGATCTTTTTTCTAGCAATATCAGACATCTCCCTTACTGATTTTTGATTTTCAACTTTTGAGGCCCTGGGCGGGAATGCCACTGGGATACGAAAGCCTTCTGGAAATCCAAGCCATAAGCATGAGGCAGCAACCGTGTCAGGATACCTGAGTAGCCTCAAGGTGGGCAGTTTAATGGGAGTGCGAGCTAGGGTCACTAAAATATCATTTAACATCACGGGCTGCTTGTGGAGAAGCTCCCTTTGGCTCCTGCTGGGAAGCTCTCCTCGCCCCTCAAAAGGGCCGCTTGGCCCCACATGATGCGGCAGGGTGGCCCCCAAAACACTTGTCGCATGAATGGGAATACTTACAGCCCTGACGCTGGCAGGACCCTTTATTATATTCCCAGCAAAAAAGGTGCCTCCCTGGCTTCTTAACATCTTGCTTCAGCTTCAGCTGCTAAGTGGACTTCTGCTCAAAATTAGGAGAGACATAAGTAGTCCACACATCGAGATCCTTATGATCCCATCAAGCAGAAGGGATCTTGGCAGCCCGAAATCTAAAACTCTCATCATAGCTTATAGCTGCCGCCTCTCCAGCCAATACAAAGGCCTTATGCACCAAAGATTGATAAATCCATAGGTGCAGATTTCTCTTGGGATAGGCTGCAGAAATGACCACAGCGAATACCTGAAAGGCATCGGGCTACTTCTCAAAGGATCTCTCCACTTGGTGAGAGCTGGCCTTACCCCTAGCTGTTGACACCTGTTTATCCTTATCTGGGCATTCATTAGGGATAAGGAGCTTAAAAATGTTGACATAACGACCATTCAGTATTCTATTCCGCATTCTGGAAGGCAAATGCGCACCAGGAATAATACTGCATTAGTCGAAACTTTAACGTCCTTGACCAGCTCACCACCAACACATTCCAGCGGAAGGCCGTATCCAGCCCTGTGCATGTTAGCTCTATGCTGCCACGCCCACCTGGGAAGGCCCAAAGCACCCTCACAGTGACCCCAGTAGAGACCCAGAACCGCGTCTGAGTCATCAGAAGTCTGAGAAGACATACCGCTAGATGAAGTGGGATCACCGTCTCTGTGCCTCTTGGCCCTGCGTTTGGAACGACGACTCCTCTGCCTTTTGCCACCGGATGAAGGGACTCTAGGCACTGGGAGATCCTTCTCCTCCAACTGGACACTAAGCGCCTCTCTTGCAGGGGCCGATTGAACCTGCGCAGAACTAAAAACATGTGAGGTGTTTGGCTGGGCAAGGACTCTTTCTTCCACATGCAGTGCCAATTGATGCCCCGAAATTCAAGGCCCCGGAGGTGCTGACCTTGAACGAAGCAGCCCAATCCGAAAGGCCTGCTGTCCCAAAACACCCAGACTCCTAGGGCTACCCCTCGGACTCGCCAGAACTGGAATCCTGGAAGGCTGGAATTGAGAAAGCAAAACCCCTGAAGGGTCATAAACCTCGCTCCCCTCATTCACATCCAAAGGATCATGAGCCTCAAAAACAGTAGATGATGTGGAGGGGCCAGACTGTAACTCAGGCTGCCCACCAATTCCTCAGCCAGTGTCTCGAGTTCAGAATTAAACCTTGCAATGGTAGCAGGGTCTGAACCAATATTAGCCACAATTGCACCTAAGCGATCCAGTGTATGCTGAGGAACCGCTGAGGCCGGTGCTAAACGCAGAGATTGCGACGGACCCCTAATCATCCCTTTAGAAGGGAGAGCAGGACTGGAAAGATATCACCAAAGGCGATCGTCAAAGCAAGTCTCTCAGTCACACAGGATGCGCTGTTAGCTGTTCTGATGCACAAGCCGAAAGAGGAAGCTCTGGGTCACGTGCATGGGTATAAATAGGTCCCTTAGCCCATTTAGACTGCGCCCCAATGGCCAGATTTCACCCAGCAACGAGGGACCTACCAATCAGGTGTTGTGGCTGACCAATATACCCACCCACAACCAGGAGGTCAGTCTCCAGGTCTCACCGTAACACGTGCCCTCTTTTAGGGAGGACACGCTTTAGTGTAGCTCTACATTTCCCATGTTTACTGAATGGATCATCAGTGTAGCATCAGTGAAAAGATAAAAGGTCATCAAGGTTTTGATGAACGCTGTCCATGATACAGGGTTTTTACATGTAAGAAAATAGTACATAGTGGAAGTATGACGGAACTTAGTGCTAAACACTGTAAATGGAAAATGCTTTCAGTGGGATGAATTAATATAATTTGATGGGTACAAAGGAATTTCCACATACAACAAATTATTTAACAGATGCATTAAACAACAAAGCCTTTTCCCTTTCCCATAGTTCACTCATTACATGAATTGCAATTGTTCATTCCCCATGAACAATAACCAATGGGAAGAACCCTTGAAAAGGGAATTATTTAACATTTCTATTTGGCCTTAGGCAATTGTTGCCGTTTATTGGAAAATGAGAAGGTAATTACATTTTTAAAAAGAATATTATTGTCTTGGAATGCAGGTTAACTTTAATTGTGTAATAACAATGATTTAAACTTGAAAACTAATTCTGCTACAAAAGACGCATATTATAGTGCCATGCACACTTGTACTTTACTGGAGATTTACCGCTACAAGTCTCCCCCGCTTCCTCTGCAGGGAGTTTGCACTGGAAGATCCTCGAGTAGTTTCAAGAAAGGGCATTAACAGGGCACTGCAAGTGTTTCTAGATTCAGAGGTGTTATAATTGCTCACCAAACAATTGACTAGGCTTAGTGGGCTTCAAGTTGCCCAGTCATGGGATACACTTTTTAGTCCAAACACTTAAGAAGGGACCCACGTCTTAATTATATAACCATATATTTGTATGGTGGTGCTGCTGCTGATGTGACCCAGCCCAGCAATTGAAGACAAATGGAGTAGACGATATCTTTGAAATGCAGCAAGCTCCATAGGATATCCACAGTGTTGTTCCCACTTTAGGGCTTGTGTGTCAGAGTAGGGCTGGAGCTCTGGATAGCAGTACCTGAACTGAGGCTTGCAGGACATATGTGCCTCTGGGGGTGAAGTCAAACTGTTGTAGAATCACAGCACCTGCTGTGGCTGTAGAGACTGGTAACTCCTAACTGCCGCCTGCTGTGCATTTTTTTGCTGTGATAGCAGCATCAAAGTGACCTCTCTGTGGCGCAAACCTGGTATGGAGATCCTGGGCTGCACAGATGACAAGACACACACCCCTCCCTCGACCTTGCTGATGTGTTCCAAAGGAAAGCAGAGCAATATGTTTGGCACCAGCTTGGCTCCAGGAGTTGCCAGAAGGAGGCGTACAAGGCACCATCCAACCATCTTAGGGACACCACTCTGGATATGTGTAGGGTTTATTCCTTGGCCTTTTATTTTCCTGAAGATGTCCCCCAAGGGAGTGGGTACAGATTTTCCTTTGGGTTTACTCCCGAAGCCTTTCTCACAAATGAGTAGCAAGGCAGTGATGGTTTAGAATCAAGAGCTTTCCTTCTCTGTTACTGGATCGGTAACACTTCACTAATTGTTTTGGTGGGGCTTCAGGTGCTTAAATGCTTAACCAAAGCAATGTTTATGGCTGGTCCTCCTTGCTTGAGTTGCAAAGCATACTTTAAAGCAGAGCATACTGTCAGAAACTAGCTGACACAACTAAATTGAATTTGACCCCATAGGAAGATCCTAATAAATAAGCCAACTGGCTCAGTGCAGTTCTCTAACCTGCTTAACGCACTGACATTTGACATTCTAAAAGGCAAAGTGGTGGAGTTCTTTCAGTGGCTTCCCAGTTTTGTTTTTAGATTGAGAGCAGTAAGACAAGGAATAGTCTTGTCCAGGAACAAATATCTGATAGCTTGGGAAACATTATTTCCCCCCTCCCCACATCTGTTGCTTTGCTCTGTACAGCTGAACTTTTAAACTAAACTAAACTACCAATTTGGTCTCCAAGTACTAAAAAGCAGGAGGTTTGATTTATGGTTGTTTCTGTTGCAAATCAAGAAGAGCATAAAAAACAAGACAGCTTTCTGTGTGGCTGTGGCTAACCACATGAAAAGTGGCAGCCAGGAAAAAGCCAGGAACAAAGTAGCAGCAGCAGGAAGGAGGTGGATTCTGGGTTATGATCCCTCTTTATGGCCATTTGACCAAGAGGCACTTGATCTAACCTTTTATCTTGTTCAAATAGTTATGACAAGCGTTTATGCTTATTCTGCTTCTGGTTTCTCTCTCTCTCTCTGAGTTCTGTTTAAACAAATGATTGGAAAAGGCTTCCCTTGCTAATTACTCTTTGGAACTCGCCAGGTTCATCCTGGCCTTAGGCAGTTAAAGAGAGAGAGAGAGAGAGAATAACTAGTTATTAAAGGAGCTAACATGTAATTGTTTTTTACAGTTGCTAAAAAAATTGGACAATTTGGACCGATGTTTCCCATGCAGCAGTGAACACATGGTCACATGGCCAATAAAAAACAAGGATGGACACACTGGATTTCTCTGCTGTTCAAGAAGATTATTTGAACAGCAGCACAACTTTCCTTTTAAAGAAGAAGAAAGCAAAAAAGAAAAGAAAAGCACTAAGTGTTGTAGCGTGGGGATAGCGATTCAGCAAGTGATTTCAGCTCTCTGACATAGCAGGCAGGAGACAGCTTCTTCATGTAACACTCTTTATTCAAGCAAACAAGACTAGGTAACTGAGGAGAGGGAAGCTACATTTATAGGGAGAGAAGACTGGCTAGAAATGATACATTTTGGAGGGAATAATCTCAAGCAATCACAAAGCTGCCTTTTGGTGGGAACCAATAAGACTGAGGAGCCAAATGCAGCAACTTGAATGAACCAATAGTAGCTGTTCCTTCTGGAACAGGAAGGCAGTTACTTTCCCCTAATGTGAATACAGACAATAGTAATACAGATATGATAACCCTTGAATCAATACACAACATTAAGCTTATTCTTTTAGTTATATGAGTTATTGTAAAGGTTTGTGGCTGTACCATTTTATAAAAATGAAGCAACACTTCAAATAGAGTGGAATATGATAACTTCAAGGACATTTTGTTGGGTCTCCACAAGCAATGTAAAATTGGTACTATAAGGGGTCTAAGTATCTACCTTCTGGTTAGCACTTAAATTGTGGTGATAGGACAATCCCCCAGCCTCAAAGCACGATATAGGGGTGAAAAATGTTCAGTGCTGCCATTGCTATTGTGAATGTTAAATGGAATGTGGATGCAAGCGGACTGTGGACTCTGTTTTTTTGGGGGGGGGGTTTCTATTTGCAGTATCTATCACAAAGTTTAACAAAAATGCTTTAACAAAAAATGTTATCCTGAGCTCTTCAGTGCTCTGCAGTTATCATTTAGACAGGCTCATTTCTTTCAAGGTCCATGGATATGGTTTCCTTGAAACCAGAAACACAATTCGAAAGGTTGGCAGCAATATTTTTTTCCTGAAACTCAAGAAAGTTGGGGCGAATTTGCTCTTCCATTTGCTTATGTTCTTGAAAAAGGAAAAAGGACTTATGACCTAACTGGCAAAGTTATGGTAGGTTCCAAACCCTGTTTCTCCTCTCCTTTCTCCTGCGACTTTAAATATGGTGGCTCTCTTGGAATGTCCCCACTTTTTTCATTATTCTCTCCCTGCTCCTGCTTTTTTCCTTTGGGCCAGCCGCCACCCTCCCAAATCTCTTGTTCCCTCTCCCCACACCTTTCTATTTCTTTGGACAAGCTGAAACTGAGATTTTACAGGCCTCGCCCTGTTGTCGCTCTTTTAAGATGAGTGGAATTAGATCATCTCCTCTTGAGACCTTGGTCAAAAAGAAGAAAGAAAACACCAGTCAACCAAACTACTGACAGAAAGCGAGAATATGGAGCATGGAAAAATAAAATGCTCTGGAATAGGTTAGAGATAATGTTGGGCCTCTCAGTGTTTTGTTGAAACTTCAGTAGCATTCTGCAATAAAAGCATAGCATTAATGAGCTGCTCAACGAATACCCGCACTACTAGAGTGCTCATCAGAATTTTGAATAGTTTCCTTCTTCGCCTAATAGGCTTTAGTAGTTTTAAATGTGTTTCTTGGGGTCCAATCTCTCTGTCCTCATGTTCTCAGCAAAAAAGGCCTGTGTAGAAACTGTGCTGCATTTCTATAGACACCTGTGAGCCCTGCGCATAGCTGACCTACTTTTGTAATAGCTGCAGATTGAAGATAATGCGCTAGGTACATTTGTCTTTTAAACGATGGGTGTAATTTGCTCCCATTTGCTATCCTTATAGAGAAAGCTTTCGGAAATACTTAATATGAAAACTCCCTAGAATAGGAATGGGTTGTCCTGATTTCGGAAACTTTTAACCAAAGGTGCTTAATTAAAACAAAAATAAAAATCCTGGGTTGTACCCAGTTATGTTGCTCTGCTTATAGAAGCTTCCAGCGGAGGCTTCTATGAATGGAAGCATGGGGTGGGTGGGTGATTTTTGCTGATTCTCCCTTCCTGCTTCAGTTCTTGCACACACAGATCAACTCCTGGGTTTGTTACTCTTTGGAACAGCATAAAAGGTCATGCAGGGGACTGGAAGAGAAAGGGAGCGTTCACATGCCCCCCCCAAGCTGCCTCCCTCTCCATTCTGTTCACAGATGCCCCCTGCTGCAGCAAACAGCCTTTCAGGAGCAGATTGACGCAACTGGATAAAGTACCACTCACTTTATTTCCAGTGTTAACATTTCATTAACTTGCTTACTGTGCATGTTCAAATCTTACTACCCCACTCTCTGACTATATCACCCTTGCCTTCATTTTTTAATAACATGGGAAATGTAATCAACCTGTGCACCAAGACAGCTGACCCGATTCAGCCAGATTAAATTGGTGCGGAATCTGACCCTTTTGACCATCACGTCATACAGTGTGGACCTGGGTACAGTCACACAGGTATCCTCAACTTCTGCTTTTCTTGCAAGGTGGAGTGATTGCGTCATTGCGCATACCAGTGTATGTTGTTGTTGTTCAGTCGTTCAGTCGTGTCCGACTCTTCGTGACCCCATGGACCAGAGCACGCCAGGCACGCCTATCATTCACTGCCTCCCGCAGTTTGGCCAAACTCATGTTAGTAGCTTCGAGAACACTGTCCAACCATCTCATCCTCTGTCGTCCCCTTCTCCTCGTTCCCTCCATCTTTCCCAACATCAGGGTCTTTTCCAGGGAGTCTTCTCTTCTCATGAGGTGGCCAAAGTACTGGAGCCTCAGCCTCAGGATCTGTCCTTCCAGTGAGCACTCAGGGCCGATTTCCTTGAGAATGGATAGGTTTGATCTTCTTGCAGTCCATGGGACTCTCAAGAGTCTCCTCCAGCACCATAATTCAAAAGCATCAATTCTTCGGCGATCAGCCTTCTTGACGGTCCAGCTCTCACTTCCGTACATTACTACTGGGAAAACCATAGCTTTAACTATACGGACCTTTGTTGGCAAGGTGATGTCTTTGCTTTTTAAGATGCTGTCTAGGTTTGTCATTGCTTTTCTCCCAAGAAGCAGGCGTCTTCTAATTTCGTGACTGCTGTCACCATCTGCAGTGATCATGGAACCCAAGAAAGTGAAATCTCTCACTGCCTCCATTTCTTCCCCTTCTATTTGCCAGGAGGTGATGGGACCAGTGGCCATGATCTTAGTTTTTTTGATGTTGAGCTTCAGACCATATTTTGCGCTTTCCTCTTTCACCCTCATTAAAAGGTTCTTCAATTCCTCCTCACTTTCTGCCATCAAGGTTGTATCATCAGCATATCTGAGGTTGTTGATATTTTTTCCGGCAATCTTAATTCCGGTTTGGGATTCATCCAGCCCAGCCTTTCGCATGATAAATTCTGCATATAAGTTAAATAAGCAGGGAGACAATATACAGCCTTGTCGTACTCCTTTCCCAATTTTGAACCAATCAGTTATTCCATATCCAGTTCTAACTGTAGCTTCTTGTCCCAAATAGAGATTTCTCAGGAGACAGATGAGGTGATCCGGCACTCCCATTTCTTTAAGAACTTTCCATAGTTTGCTGTGGTCGACACAGTCAAATGCTTTTGCGTAGTCAATGAAGCAGAAGTAGATGTTTTTCTGGAACTCTCTAGCTTTCTCCATAGTCCAGCGCATGTTTGCAATTTGGTCTCTGGTTCCTCTGCCCCTTCGAAATCCAGCTTGCACTTCTGGGAGTTCTCGGTCCACGTACTGCTTAAGCCTGCCTTGTAGAATTTTAAGCATAACCTTGCTAGCGTGTGAAATGAGTGCAATTGTGCGGTAGTTAGAGCATTCTTTGGCACTGCCCTTCTTTGGAATTGGGATGTAAACTGATCTTCTCCAATCCTCTGGCCACTGCTGAGTTTTCCAAACTTGTTGGCATATTGAGTGTAGCACCTTAACAGCATCATCTTTTAGGATTTTAAATAGTTCAGCTGGAATATCATCACTTCCACTGGCCTTGTTGTTAGCAAGGCTTTCTAAGGCCCATTTGACTTCACTCTCCAGGATGTCTGGCTCAAGGTCAGCAACCACACTACCTGGGGTGTATGAGACCTCTATATCTTTCTGGTATAGTTCCTCTGTGTATTCTTGCCACCTCTTCTTGATGTCTTCTGCTTCTGTTAGGTCCTTTCCACTTTTGTCCTTAATTGTGGTAATCTTTGTACGAAATGTTCCTTTCATATCTCCAATTTTCTTGAACAGATCTCTGGTTTTTCCCATTCTGTTATTTTCCTCTATTTCTTTGCATTGCTCGTTTAGAAAGGCCCTCTTGTCTCTCCTTGCTATTCTTTGGAAATCTGCATTCAATTTCCTGTATCTTTCACTATCTCCCTCGCATTTTGCTTGCCTTCTCTCCCCCGCTATTTTTAAGGCCTCATTGGACAGCCACTTTGCTTTCTTGCATTTCTTTTTCATTGGGATGGTTTTCGTTGCTGCCTTCTGTATAATGTTACGAGCCTCCATCCACAGTTCTTCAGGCACTCTATCCACCAAATCTAAGTCCTTAAACCTGTTTTCACTTCAACTGTGTATTCATAAGGAATTTGATTTAGATTGTATCTTACTGGCCCAGTGGTTTTTCCTACTTTCTTCAGTTTAAGCTGGAATTTTGCTATAAGAAGCTGATGATCAGAGCCACAGTCAGCTCCAGGTCTTGTTTTTGCTGAGTGTATAGAGCTTCTCCATCTTTGGCTGCAGAGAATATAATCAATCTGATTTCGATGTCGCCCATCTGGTGATGTCCATGTGTAGAGTCGTCTCTTGTGTTGTTGGAAAAGAGTGTTTGTGATGACCAGCTTGTTCTCCTGACAGAACTCTATTAGCCTTTGCCCTGCTTCATTTGAACTCCAAGGCCAAACTTGCCAGTTGTTCCTTTTATCTCTTGACTCCCTACTTTAGCATTCCAATCCCCTATAATGAGAAGAACATCCTTCTTTGGTGTCATTTCTATAAGGTGTTGTAAGTCTTCATAGAATTGGTCAATTTCAGTTTCTTCAGCACTGGAAGTTGGTGCATAAACTTGGATTACTGTGATGTTAAAAGGACTGCCTTGGATTCGTATCGAGATCAATCTATCATTTTTGAAATTGCATCCCAGTACAGCTTTCGCCACTCTTTTGTTGACTATGAGGGCCACTCCATTTCTTTTACGGGATTCCTGCCCGCAGTAGTAGATATGATAGTCATCTGAACTGAATTCGCCCATTCCCGTCCATTTTAGTTCACTGATGCCTAGGATGTCAATGTTTATTCTTGTCTTTGTCCATGGAGTTTTCTTGGCAGGGATACTGGAGTGGGTTGCCAGTTCCTCCTCCAGGTGGATCACGTTTGGTCCAAACTCTCCACTATGACCTGTCCATCTTGGGTGGCCCTGCACGGCATAGCTCATAGCTTCCCTGAGTAATTCAAGCCCCTTCGCCACGACAAGGCAGTGATCCATGAAGGGGATACCAGTGTATAGGCTGCATTATATACTACATCATGTTCACAGAGTAGGGGACATATATGCATATGCATCAAGGCTAAACTCTTGTTAGCTTTTAACGTTTTTCAACCCGAAGCAAAAATTCCATGTGACATACAACCCCACCCCGAGATCATTTTTGTGATGATAATGCAGAGGCAGAATCTGGAACCTGAAGCAGATGACTTCCTATTGTTTTGGGATAAGGCTGACTAGCTAAGTAGCCAACATAAGTTCCTTTCATGTGCATTTGGCACTAAAAAAAAAATTCAAAGAGAAAATACTGGAGTATTATGCCCCTGTCACTCTTTGCTGCTGCTTTTTTTAACTTGAAAAATGTGATTCCTGTACTGTACCACACAGCCTTTCAGTAGATACCCTTGGGCAGAAACTAAAAATACAACCGGCATTGTCGATATTATGAAAGTGGGTTCAGTGCCTTTTACACAACTCTAGCTGGCTGCAGGCGCAGAGATTACAGAGTGTTCTTTTCTGAGGAAGCAGTTAGTCGGCATCCAGCACGCAATACTCTTCATTTGTCCCGAGACACCCTGATCATCTGTACATGGAAGCTGGCCCAGGGGCTTTTCTCTTGGCTGAGAGCTTTCCAGTCCATGCTCAGCCTGCCTTCCAAAATGAGGTCAGCATTTAATGTACAAGGCTCATTTAAGGAGATAGGGGCAATTGGAACATAGGAAACACAAGGTCTTTCCTAACCCATCCAAGCTTTTGAGAATAGCTCCAGAGCACTAACCTTCGCTTAAAGTATTTTTTTAAAAAACAAAACAAAAACAAAAACAAAATAAAAAGACCACTTTTTCTTTGGAGAGGTGAGTCCTCTGAACAGTGGCTCTGTTCATCCCTGGCAAAGCTTTGGAGCAGGCACAATTTCTAATAAGCATTCTCCTTTGATGCACAACACTGAGGGGAGACATCTTAACATCAACCATGTCTGGCATGATTTTCCGATTTCTCTCAGTGATGGCCAGCTGTCCTCGCATGAACTAATTCACTAGTTATTAAAATGCAAACAATTCCCTCAATTAACATTGCAAGGAAGGCAGAGGAATCTACTGAAAGTGACATCTGCTTCCAAAACTCGATCAAGCTGACAATATGAAGCATACCATCATTTTATTAATATTAACTAGGGTTTTCAAAGCAGTGCAGCTTTTTTCTGTGTTATTTTTATTCTATTTTTTTATTTTTCTTCTAGCCCACCCTTCTTTCTGCTGCAGTTCAGGGTATCTTACAGGCATTCTTAAAATATGATCCAAAGATCATAAAACAATAATTAAAATTTGTAAGTGTAATAATAATCCCAGATCCCAATAGGATTAGGTAATCGTCCATTTTGTTTGTTTATTTTTGTTTTGTTTTCATACTAGACTGCAGTCCCAACACCAGATTTAGGGCATTGTGGGTAGTTCCCCCTCACAGGGCGCTGAGAAGATCCATAATTGAGAAGATTTGTTTGGGGGTGCCAGATTCTGGTGCTACACTACCAAAGATTACCAAAGTCCACCCCCGGTATCCCTGCACCCAATTAGATCCATTCCAGTGCATATTGATGGCCCTCAGCCCAATTCTGCCTCTGCCATTAGTATTCTTTTAATACATTATGTCCAGACAATGACATAACAAAAGAATCACTGGCTCGGGTTGATGGGAGTTGGAGTCTAAAACATCTGGAGGACACCAGGATGGGGAAAGCTGCTTTAGGAGACTCTCTTTCATACTATCTCCTGTGTGTGCAATAGCTGGCATGTCTTTTGTGCATCAGTCGCTTTTCTCCTTCTCCTTTAATCCCTCTTCTTCCACTAATCCCTTCCTATGATGGTCTTCTCAGAATTCCCCCTCCCTTTCACCTTTTTAGTTCAGACATACTTCCCTGTGTGCTTTTGTTCCCACTTTCTGTTTTTCTGAAGATGGTGCTGCCTCCTGTAAACCATTGACACTGCAAATGTTTATTAGATGGCTAAAAACTAGCCATGATTATTAAAGTAGCATTTGGAAATTTGCAAACTGCTCTTCAGAATCTGACCAGTTAGTCCTCATGCCAATGCAGCTTTCTGTCTGTCCGTCATTCCCCTGTTACATAGCAGGATCCAAAGACTGCAGGAGATTAACTTGCCTTAACCTTGTTGAACCCGTATTGAACCATCCATTGGTTGACCAAGGATTAGAAATTTGGGTAACCGCTAGTAGAAATGGGTGAATCTGTCCATTTCATTTTTCACTCGAGTTTCTTTTTCCCCC
This sequence comes from Lacerta agilis, assembly GCF_009819535.1. NCBI lineage: Eukaryota > Metazoa > Chordata > Lepidosauria > Squamata > Lacertidae > Lacerta > Lacerta agilis. Next base: position 27,739,377 of record NC_046318.1, read on the forward strand.
CTGTTGTAAATTCACATTTCCACATCAGTTTGCAATTAAAAGGGGTGGGGGACTCATGAAAATTCATAAGCATTTTAGTGTGAATTCCTCTTAACATTCATGTTTTGTATGCAATTTTGCCTAATATAATGCATTTTTGTACGTTATTTTTACTGATATACGCAATTTAAGGCACACATCACTCCAGAATATGCATTGTTTTGCACATTACTTGGCTGGAGAATTGCATTGCAAAATTTGGAGATGCATGAATTTTGAAGGACTGCTGTCTTTCAGTTCTCATTTTGTTTCAGAATGTGCAGATTAGGCATATTTTTTCTTTAAATCAAACTGAATTGACCCCCCCCCCCATTCCTATGTGCTACTTGTAAGATCATGCACTAACTTGCAGCATGTGTAAATAGCAATGGTATACATAACAAATACATCTCTGATATCACTGTAAACGCAATGCTATTCAGTACGCACTGTGCACACACTCAGCTGCTCATCATCAGAGATAAATCAAATTCTATATTTGCATGTGCACACTTGTCTTTGCTCTAAGGTTAGTGCTATCTGCTGAATGATATTAGTTTTTTTTTTCCTCCAGAAGGGCATGGTAGAGCACATGCTCTGCATGCAGAAAGACAGAAGTTCAATCTCTGGCATCTTCATGTAAAAGGATCAAGTAGCAGGTCATGTGAAAGGCCACTGGCTCAGACCCTCTTACTGCTGCCAGTATGAGCAGACAGTACTGAGCTGGCATTCGGCAACTTCATTGGTTCTTCTATGCTGTAAGATCTGGTTTGTTCACGAATAATAATCTCTTGATAGCTGCAGTGCCAAGAGATATCGTGCATGTGTGAGTAGAGACCTGTTGTCGCCTCAAACGTGATCCTTTTTGTTGGATCTAAATTACTTATTTAGATATCACCAGTCACATGTTCAGTAATCAAGTTGAAATTAGCTAAGGTGGTGCAGTGATTAAAGTGTTGCCATAAGACCCAAATTCCAGTCTCTGCTCATCTATAAAGCTCATTGGGTGACCTTGAACCAATCACTGTCTCTCAGCTTGGCCTATCTCACAGAATGGTTATCAAAATAAAAAGAGGGAAGGAAAAGTCTATAGAGGCCACCTTAAGCTTTGGAAAAGGGTCAGGATAAAAATGTAAATGTAATAATAACCTACTATATATTTTGGAGAGTGGGTTGTCTGTTTGCTTTTTAAACATTCTGATGTGTCACGAGAGATCATCAAACTTGGAACAATTGTTCCTGTTGTGGGGGCAGAGATCTTGTTGATGTTTGTCTGCTGGCTGCCATTTTGAATCAAGATGGCTGAACTGAATGTGACTGGTGTGACTTCACCTGATTTTTGGTGTGATGGGCTCAAACGCACAAACTATCCATTAAAAAACAATATTTTGGGGTTTCTTAAAAAAATCTCAGGCAGTGCCAGACACTCCTCACTACTATGTAAATAAATAAAAATATTTGGAGAAATTAAGAAATGTACATGGTTGTCCTCCTTCAAATTTCAGTCTGACACATACATACATACATACATACATACATACATACATACATGTTGATGTTATCTAAAATAAGATACCAAAGAGTGTTGTTCCATGGTAGCATGGTAGCCTAGCACTTTCTAGAAAATAGTGTGTTACTTTAGCATGGCTTTTCATAATTTACTTTTATGGTTTTATTTCCTTTTTACAATAAATTACTCTTTAATGGTGCAGTACATTTTCATTTCTCTGGTTGATTCATGCCATAAACCCATATATTATCTCACTCACCCTCCTCCATTACATTTTTAAAAAAGAGATATGTAGGAAGTAGACAACATTTATTAGGCCTTAATTTGTAAAATTAGCTTGAGTCTCCTAGGTCACCATAATTTAATGCTCCTAATTATTTTTCTGACATATAGACTTTTGCATCAAGATCCAGTTCCTATTATTTTTCATTTTGATGTAGCCAAGTACATAACACAGGTCCTTACAGATAATGTAAATATGATGTCAACAGTGTCAGTAGAAGAATCTCAAGCCATGGATCATATATGTCATCTGAGCACATGCATTATCTTGGGCAATTCTCTCTCAGAAGGTGAGAAGAAGAAAAGCATGGTGTGCCTTCAGGCAGTGGCATAGCATGGATTGCCGGTCCCTGTGGCTGTGGCCCCACGGAAGGGGGTGGGAAGGAGGGAGACTGACAGAAGACTCATGTGCATTCAACTGCCTAATGGCATCTGCGTCACCCAGGAGATTTCAGGGATAGGGATAAGAAAAGAGTTGTTCCGTTGTCTGGAAAAGTCACTTCTTGGTTCGCAAGAGGAAGTCATTTTCAACAGAGCCCAGGGACAGAAGCAGGCAGCTGTATTGAGGCAGCGCCTGGTGTTGAAATTTTGCGCCCTCAACCATTTTGCACCCGGGGCAACCGCTCCTGTGGGCCCTCCACACTACACCACTGCCTTCAGGGGTACTTGGTCATGGGGTTGTGGACCTGCTGGGATTATACTGCCAGGTTATGGAAAGGGAACAAACACCTTGATGCTAAACATAATGAACATGATATAGAGTTCCATAAATCTCTGGTGTGTACATGGTGCTCTGAGCTCTGCTACCTCATACTTGTCAGTGTTAATAAAATAAGTTTGTATGGACGGGGGTGCTGTGAATCACTATTGCCAGTGTAGGGCATTTCATGACTTATAGATGAGAATAGGGGGAATATTTTTCCTGCAGAGTACCTGAACCATATTGTGCACGCTGGAGCCACTTATTTGGGGGCAATTCTATGTAAGGGCATCTTCCTGATCATTCTCTGAATACCCTGCATGAAAAAGCCATATACATTTAGTGAGCTAGGGAAAAACCTTCAAGGAATTTGCAGAACAGGGCCAGTGAAGGGTGTGTCCTGTCTTAGGCACACTTCTGGTAGCTAATTCTTTATTGACAAAAGCATGCACTTCCATGCCTCTGCCACACGCTCCTCAGAGCCCTGCCAGTCCCTGACATGTCCTAGGAGAGGACCGAGGGCCAGACAGTGATGCTTGAAGGGCCACCACTGGCTCCTGGGCTGGAGATTTCCCCAAACCTGTGGGCAACCATTCTGTGCTCTGGAATCAGAAATTAAATGATAATACCACCACCTCGCCGCCCCCCCCCCACATGCATTGGTATCTTGCTTATTCTGCCCACGTACAAAACTGAAAAATGGAAGAAAAGGTAGACAATATGATTCAGATGCTGTTGTCAGGGGGAAACATTCTGGCTTGTGGAATGTAAAATAAGAGAATGTGTGTTTCTCATGGATTTTGTTAGCAGCAAAAAGAAACATGAGAACGGCATGATGAAATTTGCAAGACCATCCCAAGGAACTTAGTTTTTGAGTTTGTTTGATTTTTAAGGGGACCGTTTCTAATTGCAGAAAGAAGAAAATACATCTCTTTTTAATTTTCATTGACAAGGTCTGTCATGTTGCTGTGCCAGCATGTAGACGCTGGGCTTGATATTGCTTTCTCTGTCCCCCCTCCTCTTCCCCCTTTTGCATTGGCGTTAGCAATATTCCAGTCGCCAACGTCTGTTCTTCAGGAAACATAACAGGCCTTTCTCTCCCTCCCCCGCCCCCAACTTGTCTCTTGTTGTGTCTCTCTTCAAAAACCCAGCTCTATCTCTTTTGCCCAGCTGCAAGGAAGCCGGAGCATCTCCTACCTGACAAAAAAAGATACCTTTGATAGCCAGACACAGCTGTAAAGTTGAAACACATGCTCGGTTCAGATACCAATGACTTTCATTTGCATCAATTCATTAGGATGCTTTCAACGACTGCGGAAGGGAAGCTGAGCTGCAAAAATAATTGGACATAAAATGCCCCAGCAGAAGAGGAGGTGTGTGTGGAGGGGGGAATGAAAATTGAGAGGAGGAATGAAGAGCAAAACGGCTTGCACTGGGAGAACTGAACTAGTCTTTCATCTTCACGCCAGTCCTTGGTTGAACCCTGATGGGAAAGAGGATACATTTATCAGAAACCAGCCCCATTTGCTGTGTCTGTCTAACCATGTGTATATCACAACACCCATGGATATGTGGGTCACTGTTTTCATGTGTGCAGTTGTGTGCCTTCATCCACACATGAACACTTTCAATTTAATGCCTCCAAAATCTATGCTGATATTCCCTGTCTACATTAGTGGGTGGTGCTTGGAAGGATGTCTAAACTGTGTTGTTATCCCCTCCCCTCGATTAGGACTTCCCCACCCACCATAAATTTCAGAAACCTGAGGATGAGCTGTGGGCATGTACACAGGTATTTGTTTAGCTGCTTGGGGCACCTCAATTTTTCTTTTTACCCATATTTTCCAATGTACCTGATTGGCACTAAAGAGAAGTTCTAAATAATAATAATAATAATAATAATAATAATAATAATAAGAAGAAGAAGAAGAAGAAGAAGAAGAAGAAGAAGAAGAAGAAGAAGAAGAAATGTGTGTGTAGGTGTGTCCAAGCCAGGGAACCTGAGGTTTATTGTGGACATGCATGTAGGGATTTGTTTACCTGAGCATGTACAACTTTATATATTTTCTAAAAATCAGTTTTGAAATACTAGTTTTCTGATATTCCAGATTTGCATGAAAGAGCAGTCAAAAACTAAAAATGTTTTAGGCTAGGCAAGAATTTGAAGTCGCTCCCATAAAAGGTTTCCACTTCCTTCCCTTTCTCTTTCCTGCTTCCTATACCCGCAAAGGCAAATTTATTTTTGTTTTTAAATGCTCCTATTTGCACACATCTGAATGAGTTACTTTTAAAAAAAAACCAATCCAAGAATTCAAGTGCTCACAAATAAAGGGAGGCTTCTGGAAGTAAACATAAGCACCGCTGGAAAAGAAATGAATGTAGGGGAAAGAACAGGGCATGAAAAGGGTAGTAACTAGAGCCAAAGGTTTATCTACCTACAAGAACTCCCTGCCGCCGATGCAGAGCAGCCACTGCCCAGAGTGGGCAAGATCAGGGTTCTTTACGGTGGACATAATGTGGACAATGCAAAATTAATGAAAACACAAGCAACGTTGAATCTACATTATACTGTTATTATGTGTTCATGGTGTTAGGCTGTATGCTGAGACCCTTCTACTCCCTGGATCCAGAAAGGCTTCAATTCTTGGAATAGCCAGGCTATTGAATTGATAGCCTGGGTGATGAGCCATTAAGGGGAACAAAGGAAAGGGGCTCTGTGGGAGATGACAAATAGGTGGGGCCAGGGGTTCCAACTTTAATAAAATATTGTCGGGGCCCAGGTAAGACCCGCCACACATAATTGATCACATGACGCACTGCACACACATCATTTGAATGGGAAAGCCTATCAACTTTATGGGGGCCCAGCCCCCTCAAATATTTTATTGTGGGGGCCGAAGCCCCCACTCCCCTAGGAGTTGGCTCCTATGGGTGGGGCCTCTCCCTCCCCCTCCCTCAACTTGTGGTTAATTAGAAAAACAGAGCCAGAGCTTAGAGCAGAGAGTTGGAGGGATGTGGGCTAGAAGCACAGCAGGAAACTCGGATCCGAGAGAAAGACAGAGCAATGCTGGGTGTCTGAATCCAAGGCTGCTATGGGAGAAACAAGACCCTTTTTGGATGTTAATGCTGTGAACCCCTCCATCATAGGCTCAGGTTGTATATATGTGTAAATAAACCGTATCTCATAAGACACTACAGTGGTACCTCGCAAGACGAATGCCTCGAGCAACAAAAACTCACTAGAGTTTTTAGGTGACTCGCAAGGCGAATTTTTCTATGGTCGTGCTTCGCAAGACAAAAACGTTTTGCGATTCCCCCCGCACAATGCATTCCTATGGAAACCGCGCTTTGCAAGATGAACTTTTCGCATACGAAGCGGCTCGCGGAACGAATTAATTTTGTCTTGTGAGGCACACTGTACAGACTCCACTATGCCTCATTACAGAAGGAAACATTCTCAATAATCTTGCCACTCGGAGATTGGGGTGGGATGCAACCATACTCTGTTGTGGACAAGCCTGACTTGCAAGAGAATGGCAATTACATTGAAAGCTTGAGTGGTAGATGGAAGAGAAAGGTAGCAGAACCCTAATAGAACACTTGTGATAAATTTGCCATATCTACTGTCAGAAACCTTTAGATTTTCCACGGTAAGCAAAATATCTGAGCAAGATTTCACTGATAGCCTTCTTGGGAAAGGATGTGTTGAGGCCAACTGAGCACTGGAATGCAAAGTAGTCATAAAGAACAAAGAGTCTTTGATCATGCACAAGATCTCATGGCCACCTTTTAGAGCAGCTACAGAGAACTGCTCTTGCACACCAAAGAGTGACAGTGAATGGTAAAAATGGTGACCCAGTTAAAATGCAACGGCCAAACTATGGTTTTGTGATAGTATCACAGGCTGACATGGTCTCGTCCCCATTCTTTCTCCTTTCTTACAAGCCAGTTCCTTCTTTCTTTCCTTGGTTAATTCAGATCATAGTTTGCTGAAACATCTGAATCAGGCAACTAGTTCTAACTAGGAAACTCCCCAAATATGCTACTTAAGCCCACCCACTTCAAAGCACAGTTTCTGTTCAGCAGTGACCATAGTTTATTTGATTTGGATGGCACAGCAAACTATGGCTTGAACAAATCAGTAAAGCAGAGAAGGGTGTAAGATGGCGGAAGGATGGGGAAGGAGAGTGTATGAGCCCCCTGGGAGGTCGCTATTGCTATATCATGTTTTGACATATGGACCAGGCCAGTGCAACCCACAGGACTTCCAGGGCATGGGATGAGACAGCAAGTGGGTTCTAAGCAAAGGCAGAATTTATTTATGCAAGCAAATCATGACCCAATAATCTTTGCAGGGTATTCATCAGTTTATCAGCTGATTTTGTGTCAGAATGGATTGAAAGTGAGTGTGGTGAAGGGGTGATCTGAAAGTTCTGCCATGCAGACTTCACTGCAAAAGTGGTGTAGCAGTGCATTGGGATCAATCACCAGAGGAAATACTTAAGACCATTTCTTGGGGAGGTTGATGGAGAACTATCAAGGAATACCAATATTATACAGATTGCTTTAAATTGGTATTCAAACATATATTGGGTTGCGACTGATTTTGTGTTCTTTCCAGAAAAAAAAAATTCTTGAGAAATAATGTGGGGGTAGTACGAAGGAATGTATTTGCAAATCATTTTCCCCTGTGTTTCAGCCTCCTTTGTCCCCCCCCCTTTCCACTCTCTTATCAATGGTGAGAGCTGTTTGTAAAGTTCTTTGAACAAGGGCTTTCAAAGAACTGAGCAGCTCTGTTCTTCAAACAGCTTTATAAAGAGATTTTGATGCAAGGCATCAATACGTGTCAGCATTGCAAAGTTATCATTCATCTCTTTGTAGTTTTATTAGGAAATAATATATCCCCCACCCCCCAGTGTGGCTCATACTGTTGTTTCAGTGTTTTAGGTTTGATCTAGCCACCAAAAGGTCTGCCACAAAACAGCACTTTTACCAGCTGTGGGTTAAGAGTCATAATTGAAAAAGTTCAAGATTTGGTTTTCTGATTCCAGTTCACCATCTGTCTCTCCCCTTCATACCTTTGACAATATACGAAAAAAAGGAAAGCTCCTTTGTGATTTGTGGCAACATTTGCTTTTGTAGATATTTTAATTTTTTATTACTGTTTTTTTGTAATATTGCTCCCTGGCAATAAGAGATGATAAATTATCTATGACCCCCCTCCTTGCTAGGCAATGCATTGTTTTGAAGCATTAGAATTACAAAAGGGTTTTGTTATCTACCAAATTGACGCAGTCTGCTGCAACACCACAGCCGGGATGATAACAGTACAAAAAACATTTCTTGACTATTGGTTCTAAATCAAAGATTCAGGCTGCAATCCTGTACCCAATTGCATGTGGGTGAGCCCCATTTGGACTTACTTCTGAGTAGAGATGAGGGAGAAATTTAACTCAGTTTGCATTTAGAGGTGAATATCAAATCTGCACTGTCCAAAATAATATGTGAGCTGAAACAACTTTGGAAATTCACACTTATCCAAATGTTGTGATGCAGTTCTCCAACCCCCAGTGTTTACTAAGATGCATATATTAGGGACACGTGTGCATATAAATGAATATATTAATGAAAATAACATAAAAATGCATTATAATAGGAAATTTCGCTTGTAAATAAGTGTACATTTGCCAAAACTGCATACAGAAATGTGTCTTTTAGGTGAAGTTCACATTAAAATGCTGATGAATTTTCATGAAGATTAAAGAAAAAAAACATTAAAAAATTACTGCAGGAATCTGGAGAACTCAATTTAACATTGGGGAAAAACGGAGAGAACGGACAAATCCTTTCATCTCCATTTCTTCTTCTTCTTCTTCTTCTTCTTCTTCTTCTTCTTCTTCTTCTTCTTCTTCTTGCAGTTCATCTTTATTGGTTTCTTTTAACAAACATTCATAAAATCACATTGTAACATCTCCATTTCTGAGGAGGGCCAGCCCACCCATGAGGCAAGATGAGGCAACCACCTTACATGGCAGAATCCACAGGGACAGCAAATCCATTCCCCAAGGAATGCATCACCCACTGCTGCTGCGGGGGGTGGCAGTGACAACTGTGACATGCTCCTTGGTGGCTGGATCTGCCTCCTCCTCAGCCTTTAAAGTGGCCTCTCCCCCCCCCCTCCTGCAATGGCCTTTGATTCCCACTTCATCTATCAGGTAAGGTTGAATTGATGCCCCCCCCCTAATTCTTCCCAATGTAGGTCTTCACTCACCCCTTCTTCCCTGGCAGTGTGTGTGTGAGGAGCCATTTTGTGGTTCACCACAGGTACAATCATGACTATGATCATGCTGTTAAGTTCAGAACTTTTTTTTAAAGTTTTTATTGTCATTTCAATAAACAGAACTAAAATCTGACTTACCATTCTTAAAGACCCGTTTTTGGATAAGGATTGGAAAAGGCTGGCAGGTGATGGATGAAGTTAAGATGAAGTTAAGGAAGGTCTATCTGCCCACTTTTCTGGTGCTTAAAGTTTATCCCAATTGTGGGAACTTCTTGGTTGGAATGCTGAAGAAACAAGAAAGAATTAGAACCCATTGTCCACATCTGCAGTTGTGGCGATAGACGGGTGGGGGGGGGCACTTCCTATAATATTCTTGTAACGTGTATGCATGAGAAAGTAACACATGCATAAAAAAGCGAGATTTTTTATGCATGAGAAAGTAACACATACATAAAAAAGCGAGATTTTACGTCACCTAAATGACCCCTGACACACAGCCTTTTCATTCCCACTGGCATAGGGGTTCTAACACCAGAAGGGTAAGGTCCATGGAAATTTCTTCAGCAGGGAGGAGCGGGCACCTAACCCCGGATCTCTCTCTCCAAGGTTGGACTTCTCTCTCCACCCTCAAAGAGGAAGAACTGATGGCCTCTCTCCACCCTCAAAGTGGAAGAACTGAGATGCCAGAGACCATGTATTTCCCTCTCACAATTAACAGAATGTTCAGTACATTTTCTTTTGGTGTCTCTTTCTGTGTGTGATCTAGAATCTCTCTCTGTTGCACCCCCCTCAATGTATTTTGTTGGCCCTTAGCAGGATATCTGCCTTTTATAATTTAATAAATGAATACGTTTGTTCAGTGGTTGCGTTGCATGCTTTCCCCCTCTCTTCCGGGTGAAGGGTTAAGTGCCTACTCAGGATTGTTCTTGTTAAGCGAATTTCCTCCAGACTTGGATGCTTTGGTTACAAAGTGCATTTGAAAGCCTCCTGCAGCTATTGAGTTTCTGTATATGCGCTCGCAGATATAATAAAAAAGAAAACTTTTTTTTTTAAAGTAAAATCGCTCACATCTCAGATGGGCCATTTATATTCCCTTCGGCTAGCAGGGCCGCTTTGATTATGTAATGACAGGTGGGTAGATATATGGACTATGGCAATGGGCTGGCAGCCACTTCATTGTCATTTTCTCTTTGTTCTCTTTAGAAAAGCGAAGCACAATGGAGAGGGTTTGATCCACATGTCAGACATATGAGACACAAAAGGATGATGGGAGCTGACTGCACTGCACAATCAAAGTGTCACCAGGAATTGCTGTATTTCAGCCATACGTAACAATGGCCGGGTGGCCGGCGGATGTGTCAGTCATAATTAGACGTTAGCACTCAGAATCACAGTGAAGTCCCATCTGTACCTCGATCGATGGACAGAGGAACAACTGTAAAAAAGGTACAATCTCAGTTCTCTGTCACCCACTGAAAGTCCCAGAGATTAACCAAATTATAAACTCTGATTGTTGGCACTTGCCCAGTGCTAGGTCTGTGTTCCTTCCAGTTAGATTTCTGTTTCCTGTTTTAAATTATTATTATAATTTAAAACAGGACACCCTAAACCCTAGGAATTAATAAACGGTAGGATTTTTATTATTTGGGATGTGAAGGGAGAAATACAAGCTGCACAGGAATTCTTGAGCTATGCAAAGCGACCTGGCCAAGCTAAGAAACAATACAGGGCAATTGGCAATCATAGAATTATAGAACTGTAGAGTTGGAAGGGACCTGGAGGTCCATCTAGTTCAGGGGTCAGCAAACTTTTCCACCGGTGGGCCGGATCGCCCTCGCGCAGGAGCGCACGCACAGCCCTTTTGGAGATGGCTTTTGGAGCCATGGCGGAGGAGGAGGTGGTGTCTGCGGCTTCCTATTGGCTGCAGGAACTACCTGCAGCCAATAGGAAGCCACGGCTGCATCCTGGAAGTCAGTCCCCGCGCAGTGTGCTGGTTTAGCTCTGCCCAGGGACTAACTGAGCGGGCGGCAAGGGCCGGGGGGGCAGTTTAACGACTCCCTCTGGCCGTATCTGGCCCGCGGACCGTGGTTTGCCGACCCCTGATCTAGTTCAACCCCCTGCAATTCAGGAATATGCAGCTGTCCCAAATGGGGATCGAACCTGTAACCTTGGTGTTATTAGCACCACGCTCTAACAAACTGAGCTATCCAATGCTGACCCTGGGGCTCCACGTGGGTAGTCTTTCTGGATCAGGGCAGTGGTGTAAAAATATACTTAGATCCCATGTTTAATGTGGTTTTGCTAACAAAACATGCTGATGAAATCTCTACATACATAGACTGTGTTTGAAAGGAAAATGCTGTTTTCATTCCCTCGCTTTTAAGGTGACCTCAAACAGCATTTTCCTATGTGGTTGGCTATTATTCTGGAATAGCAACTACTTGATTAGCTTCAGCTTCTGATTTGTTTATACGTTCAATAAAAGGATCAGAGGTCAAAGTGAGTTGAAAGGGGCAAGAAGAATCTCTGGTAAAACAAGGGCTCTTGACTGACCTCTCTTTCTTCTTAAAATAAGTGATCATTATAAACAGGAGGCAAGTTTTATCTCTGGTATATACAGGTGGAAAGAATGCAAAGCTCATTGTAAACAAAGGTGACCTGAGAATCCCTCAAGAAGGCAGGGAGAGCATGAGGAGGAAACACCTCTGCTGAAATGTGTTGTTGACGGTTTGTTGAGTTAGGAAAACAACCCTGAATTAATATCCTCAGCTAGTCCGGTACACATAAAAAGGTGTATTTGAAAATGTGTTTTCTCATGAAAACTGCAGTTTGTGGCATAAAGCTTCGATTTGCTTGCTGGTGCTCGAAGTCTTCAGGTTCAGGCTTGCTCATAGACACACACCTAGGCACCTGTGGCGAGAGGAGTTGTCTCTAGGAGACCAGACAGCAAAGTTTGGGTAAACTGGGGGAGATCTGATCTTATTTAATGCTGGTGTGTCATAAATAAATAAAGTCAACAGACTTGTCAAAACTATGGCAAACTAATAACTGGGGTGGCCTCATTTACAAGCCTATGGGGTCAGTTCTTGAGTGTCTGCCCCACACACTCTATCCTCACAAGAACTCATAGGTCACATCCTCCCCATACCTTTTTTTGTATGTTATGGTTTATCATCATCAATATTATTTCGAAACAATTAAATATATACGTGTGTGTGTGAATGTGTGAGTGTGTGTGTATATGTGTGTGTATACACATATACAATATATACCCATATCACATACAGATTCTTACAATAAAAACATCACAGCACCAGCTCTCTCCTTAAAAGTAAGCAGCCCTAATAGAGAAGAAACTTCCAAACAGCTGATTACAGCAAGCTGCTGATTCTGTAGGTTTACCCTCCCTGTATTTAAAAAGCAGGAAGAATAAAATTACAAGATGATAAAATAATAAATCATAGCAACCTTAAAAAGAATGAATGACTTAAAATATTTCCCATAGTGGAATATAAGGTTCCTATTTATACAAAACATATCAAATATTCATGAATGTTAAACTCACATTCAGTGAGAATGTGCCAACCATGAGATTGTTTGGTCATATAAATCACAAAAGGTCCCTAAGCAGAAGCAAAGTTGGAGGGGTCTGCATTATGCCTGGCAGACCATATTTTATGAGTCCGTTTTTCAGAAATGGCAATGAACATGACTTGGTTAAACCACAAATTTGTACTGTAACTTGTGAATTGGCAGACTATGCACTGCCTGCTGCCTTTGTGTTCCAGCACACGTGTTGACACTAGAGATGGGGCCTCTACTCCCCACTTATAGATACTCTGGAAAGGGAGGTGATCACTAAAGAGCCATGAGGCTGAGTGAAGGAAAATAATTGCTTTATTCTATAATAACTTAGAACTGAGACAATAGGCAAAGTTAAATGGCTAAGATGGTACAAATGGTGACTTGCAGCACTGCAAGTGAAATGTATATCAGGATCAAGTAGGCTCTGAATGGGTCTTGTGACGAGTGACTCTAGGCTATGTTGAGTTTTGAGATGGGTGAAGTCCAGCATGGCTAAATGCTTCTAGGCCAGACTTGTTTCTTTGCCCAGGAAGGGAGGTCGAGGCCCAAGGCAGTAGAATCCTAGCACAGCTCTTACTAGCATCTTAAGTACAAAACCGAACTACTATTTTACTCTGTTTTCCACTACAAAGTCTATACAGCTTTCACCATAGAGTTGACATGGGGCAGATCAATGCCACATGGCTTCTATGGAGAATCATGGGCAATCCTGACTTTCACTTCAATACTGGAACTTCAAGCTGTGTGGAGTCCAACCTTATTCCATCCCTTTGTTCAAGTCTTGATAATCTATCATGCTTCCCACATGCCCTACTTTACAGTCCTCTATTTGAAGGGCTGTCCGGTCCAAGTCCAGTTAATATTAGAAAACCATAGGAAAGGAGAGCAGAGGCACCCAGGTCATCTGGTCACAGTCTCTGTACTGTATTTCTGTTTAATATATAGTTTATGGGTGGAATGCAACCTTGAGCTGTTACAATTGTTCTGTTACCACAAGCATTTCAGCTTGCCAGATGGAACAATCTCTCCTTCCCCCCTGTTCTGGGGGTTCTCCTAACCCACCCACTCCCAAGCCAATTTGGGGGGGGGCACAGGGGAGGGGAGAGGGAAAGTCCTGTTGTATCCAGCTCACTATTTCTAAATTGGCATCTAGTCCCATCCAGAGGACGAGATGGTTGCATGGTGTTCTCGAAGCTACCAACATGAGTTTGACCAAACTGCGGGAGGCAGTGGAAGACAGGAGTGCCTGGCATGCTCTGGTCCATGGGGTCACAAAGAGTCGGACACGACTAAATGGCAACAACCCATCCACATTTAATGCAAAATTTGTGTCTTCTATTTTGGGTGAAATGAAAGTCACCACGCTAATAACACCTCCTTGCACTTCACTGCCTTTCTGCTTATCCCCCCTACTTGTTTGTCTTTCTCTGCTTCCTTCTCCCTGTAGACTGGTTTATCTCTGCTTTGATGCTAGCCAGCCAACAACTCCTTTGGCTTACTGCTTTTTTTCCAGCCAGAACTCACTGGATCTCAGTTCTGGAACCTCTCAGGTGGGCGCCATGTGCCATTATAAGAGAACAAGGCATTCGTGGTGAGTTCCAGCACCTCTTTTTCTGGAAAAATAGCACTGCCCATATGATTTCCACAATGAAATCCTTTCAGAAGCTCCTGTTTGCCCCGTTAGGAAAAGGATATGTGGTCACGCAGATACTACATATTGTTTCCTACCTAAAGCTGGAACTGTGGCAATGTCCTGTGCTGTGTTTTGATTCTGCTGATTATATAAGCTGGCTCGCATTCAAAACTGCAGAGGCGGCATAATGGAAAGGAGTGGTGGAGGAGGAGAAGAAAGGTAACTGGGGTCTCAGCCATCTGCTACTAGGTTATTTTAATACTGTTTCACGTCGAAGGTGTTTACTGGACTGCTGTTTCCCTTTTGATGTATATTGGTTTTAAACAAATAAATTGATCTGAACTTATAAAGCCATGCTTCTACTATCTAGATCTCTGCGACAGAGGGTAAGATGACCTTTAAAACACAGTGCTGGTGCTGCCATAATAAAATGCATCATACCATGGCATTTGATAAGAACCGTCTGGGAAAGCTTTGAAACACTTTTTTTTTAAATGGATTGGGTTGGAACTTTGCTGTGAAAATTTCTCAACTTAAAAGCAAGCATTCTCCCCTAGCAAAAACGAGGACCTTTTAATGTTTGCAAAATGTGCACGTAAGAACGTCAAAAGCAAGCTGGTAGACCTGATTATTTAAAAAAGCAACCAGAAAAGCAAAACTGCTCTTGTTTGAAACCTACATGATGGAAACGATTAGTCACTAATGCGAACAATTTACTTTTTTGAGGAAAAGATGGGGGTGACTGAGTTACAAGGCCAAGTGAATGTTTTCATCGACAATTACAGGGGAGGAGTTCCAGCTCTTGATTTCATTGCTGATGAGCAGGATTGTTGCCAATTCAAATTATTTCTTTACATCAGAAGGGAAAGAGCGCCGGACATAACAATGCAAGGCAGAAGAGCAACAATGGAGTGCAGTGGTCCCAAACTGTGGTCTGTAAACCACCAGTGGCCCCTGAGCTTAATTCCCGTTGTCTGCATTAAATATTCAGTGACTTTTAACTATTTTTTGTATTCCGACGTCTGTTAGGTGCCAGTGGCCACACAATAAAATACCAGTATAAGAAACAAAAGAACCAATACAGATACAACTAAAAACCATACAGTGCCATATCACATCGCATTTCAATTGCTGCAACAGGCAGATAAAACAATTGAGTTGTTCACCAAGACCTTCCAAAGTTTTCAGCTGGAGGAAAATAAGTCTGGGAGCCACTGACATAGTGTGTTTATGAGAAGCAGATGGGCTAGCTGGTAGAAAAATTGTGTGGAATTGTCTCCCCTGCTGCATGGGAGAAGGCTGCGTCAGCCATGTTCTCAACCACTGCGCTGGATAGCAGAACTGGCGGAGATCAAGCAGGCCTTTTCAAATGCAGCACAAAGGCACTTGATCGCTACCTTGGAGGTCTGAAATAAACTCCACCTATGAGTCACTGCAGCAAGAAGAACAACAAGAGTCCCAAAAGCATTCACTTTGACTCACAGCGCCCCCTAGCACGCATAACAAAAATGGAGACATTTCAGAGGAGCACTGGATAAAAGACACATGGCCCCAATGCTTTCCACGGACAGATACCCACAAATAGGGCCCTGCTTAGGTGGGCCGGGCCTGTGGAGGTCTATTCAGGCCCCTCTTTTTAAAATAGAGGCAGTCTTTCAGTGGTCTGGCCAGAGAATACCGAAGCTTTTGAATGATTGACAAGCACGCGGTCCTTTATTTTTGATAGCATTTTATTAGCTGTGGCGGCAGAAGCAGCAGTAACATTCTGCCATCATCGTCCCACCCAGTGTGTTTATCAAACACTGCTGCCTTGAAATAACACAATATCCTGCTGCCACAAAAAATGTATGTTCATTGTGAATTCATTTTTATTATTTGTTCAGTCAGTTTCTAAACTGCCCTTCATCCGTTAAGATCCCAGAGCGGATCCCAACAATTACATTTAAATAATAAGACCCCAACAGCCCATATTAAAAACCAATTAGAATAGCAAACAATAATAAACACAGCAATCATTGCTGCATCAGTTTTCCCCCAAAGGCCTGAGTGAAGAGGTGCTTTTTAAAGTGGTGCCAAAAGCTGGGTAGTGACAGTGTCACACATAACCCCAAAGTGCTGCCACAGAGCAGGGCCTATAGTCCTGCCCCCGGAACAATGGGCTACACCCACTGGAGCCGATCGTCATCTGAGGCTCTTCTTCATGTGCTTCCTCCATGAGAGGTCTGGACGGTGGCCAGGGGCAGAGGAAGCCTCTTGGCCGCCCAGGGCAGCAAACGCTGCATGGAGGCACCCCCTGGGGGCGGGGTGTCCTGATGTGTGCATTGTAGCGTCACACACGTTGGGACGGACTGCGCATGCACGGAAATGCCGCGCATGCGCAGTCCATCTGGGCCGGTGCTGCTGCTCCCACGGTGACCGAGGGAGCCTCCGAGCAAGCAGCGGCTTGTGGCTGCCCCGTCTGTCCGTAAAGCAGCACGGACGGGGTGCCAGGTAGCGGGGCTCGGCTTGGGGAGTGGCGGGAGGGGCCGCCGAGCGTCACCCCCCTCCCCAGAACACAGGGCGCCCCGCCCCATCGCCCCTCCCTTGCTACGCCACTGATGGTGGCAACACGAGAACAGTTTTTCTGCAGTGGCTCCCCATTTGTGGAATGCTCTCCCCAGGGAAGAAGAAGAAGAGGGAGACTCACCTGGCGCTTTCATTACATCTCTTTAGGCGCCAGGTGAAAATGTTTCTCTGCAACCAAATGTTCAGCTGATTAACGTTCTACAGAATTTAAAATGTGTTTTTGTGTGGCGGGGTATTGGTTTGTTTTTGTTTTGTTATGTATTTTGTATTCTCATTTTGTATTTTTCTGTTGTGAACTGCCCTGGGATCTTCGGATGAAGGGCAGTATACAAATTTATTTATTTATTCACTCAATTAGGAACTACCACAGTGACAACAACAATGACAATTTTATTTCTGGTATGCCCAGAGAAGCAACGCCTACCATACCCACTGGCTGGTGGTTTGCTCTCAAGTGATAATTGTACAACAGCAGAGTTCTGAAATTTAAGCAACCTCTGTAGGAGATTCAAAAGTCATCTGAGACACCTGAAGATGGATAGGAGGTAGAAAGATGAAAGTGCATTGCACTTGTTGCAATCACATTTTCTGTTTCTTTTTCAAGCACCCAGGCACATAAGAGAGACACTGAGAGGGTGCAGGGAGGAGGAAGGGAGGAGCAAAGAGGAAAAATTAAGGCCTGGAGATGGCATTGATCAAGTAGGAGTGAATGTGGTGGAGCAAAAGCAAAGGCTGTCATGCCGTTGTGGTGGCAGATGGCGAGACATAAAGAAACATGGCCATGTAGAAGTTACTGCAATAACAGTGTGAGAAATCTACAACTGGTAGGGGTCAGGATGGGACATATAGCAGGAAGGAGTGGCAGGAGGCAAAGATGCAATAAGTTGGTGTAAATGGGGAGAGGAGAGCTCAATCCATTTCCCCGTTTCTTCTGCTGTGGAAACTACAGCTATCATAAGCAGTGGGGCAATGAAGACGCATTTTGCATCCTTCTGATTTTGGCGCAGTATTTATTTAAGAGCATTTATAAACCGCTTAATGTTTTTAAAAAATCTCTCCACAGTGTGCAATTAGAAAAAAAACACACAATATCATTAAAAACCAAAATACAAGCTAAAGCCAGTAAAACAACAACCGTATGAAAAACATATAAAAGCAGGAGAAAAAAAAAATTGTTAAGGTATTCAAGCACAGAAAACAGTTCTGAGCAGAAACAAACAAACAAAAATAAACCCCTTCCACTCATGTTAAAGCTGTTTATTGTTGATGTATATGGAGCTGTGAGTGGCGAATCAGCTCAGGAAGCACCCACAGCCTCATTCTTGGTCCAAGCGCTTTCTCCTCCTGCTGCCTTCAGCCCAGCTCCTCTCCTGGCATGGCTAGGAGGGTCCTCTGCTCTGTACAGTACATTCCTCCTCCTCCTCCTCTACAAGACTTGCAATGGATTCTGAAAGCATCCCACAGGAACCCTCATCGGAATAGAATGAAAAGCTAAGGGAGAAAGGGTTTAGTCTGCTCTGTTTGCCATACTACATACTACATGGGCAGTTTTAGACAAAGCCCCTTTTGAGGAATTTGTACCTGTGCATGCCTAGAGATTCATCAAGCATGTTGTAAGCTCCATCTTGTCTTTTAGTGGCCCCATTTTGACCCAAAAGGTGTTGGCATGCCAGGAGTGCTGGTTTTACAGATGTCAGTTCAACCATTTAGGCAGGGTAGGAAACTCACACTCTGCATATCAGTACAAAGCCTATTATTATTATTATTATTATTATTATTATTATTATTATTATTATTAAATTTGTATACCACCCTTCATCTGAAGATCCCAGGGCAGTTCACAACAGAAAAATACAAAATGAGAATACAAAATACATAATAAAATGAAAAAAAAAAACCAATAACCCACCTCCCACAAACACATTTATAAAAGCTTTCTCCCCAAGCGAGGGTTCACTTGGTGCATATTTTAAACCTGTTAGGGTTAGCGTAATTGACATTCTCTCCTCCTCCTTCCCCTGCCTCAATTAATTAACAACACTTGCATGTTTTTTTTAAATAAAAAGTTATTTTCCTGTTATGTAGTCATTAGTTTTGGTTTGGTTATGTTGGTTTTTTGCATTTAGGTATATATTTTAAATTGTATGCTTAGTGATAACCTGTTGTCTCGATTTTAGAGGAGGAAATTTCATTTAGTTAAGTTCATGGTGGTTGTTCGTAAGTTTTAAATTTCAGCAGCGCGTCCTAAGCTTCCTCCTTCTTCCACCAAATCATCCCCCCCCCCAATCCATGAAAGTAAAACCTGCCTTGAGGACTTTGTCAGCTTCTCGTCTTGACTCAAAAGGTCTTGACTCTGCACTGTCATTAGTTTTGGATGGTATTCAATTGCATACCAGAAAAACCAGGTTGCACAATTATAGTTGACCAGGCGGTCTTGCACAGGCGTTCCCCAAAAGATCAGGCTCTTTTTTAAATAAAGAAGGGACAGGGAAATGCAGAAGAAAGTGTGCTTTGATACAATGTCATGATTGTATCAATCAGAGCAAATGCTCTTTAAATAGCAAAATTCTCCTAGTTTCCTTGCAAACAAATCAGGACGAATGCTGAACAAAAGGGTCATCAGGAAAGACCAACAGAGCCCTTGGGGATGTTCTGCACTCCACCTTTGCCCCATGCCGGTCCACCTGGAAACCTGACTGTTGCCATGGCTGTCTTCTGGGCCTAGCGTTCTGCCTCCCTCGTCCTTGAGTCTGTCCAAATCAATCTCCATCTGTAATCAACGCAGGACTCTCATCCTTCCCTTCAGACCCACACATGACTCAGCCTACTGAACTTCCCTGTCCTTGTCCGTTTCTGCTCTGTTAGTCATACCAGCCTGATCTGCCCACTTGTCAGATTCTGGCATAACTGACTCTGAATCTTCTTTCACGATGAAGTCCCTGAGAATTTCCCCTAAGCTTAATTGAAAATCTTTTTTTTTAAAAAAAAAAAATCTTTATTGAAAATTATATCATATCATACAATAAAAAACTAAACAAACTAAACAACAACAAAAAATAACTAATAATGAATAACAAAATACAACAAATAAATCTTACATAAAATATAACAAAACAAATCTTACATATTCATTCGTTCTAACAAAAACAAATCAATACTCATAAATCCAACAAAATAAATCACAATACCTGCATTGAGCACTCGATCTTATCCACTTCTTAGACTTCCACTTGCCATCCTCTTGGGTTATTTGACTAAATCATTCAATACTGCTTCCCTTTACCACTAAACTACATACCTTACAAATTAAATAACCTCTCATATTTTTTATTCCCTTTTAACAATACGGAAAGTTAGAAATGGATCCGAGTTTTATTAAACCTACCATAAAAGCTTAATTGAAAATCTAATCCCCCTTGCAACATCCCTATACTGTACATACTTCACATGCCTTGTTTATACAAATGAGCTAGACTGATTTAGACAGTTTGGGGGAATCTGAATACCCCCAAAGCAGCCTTCTGCGAAAGTTTGTTTTGTGCTTATAATATGAAGGCTGTGGTTTGTCTCATATTACCTGAGTTTAAGAATAGAAGAATTCCATGGATGGGAACCGCCAATCCTTCAAGCACTGTTGAACTACAATTCCCATAATCCCTGACCATTGGCCTTGTTATTTGGGGGCAGAGCTAGAGTCAAACCTCTGGAGAGCCACAGGGCTGGATTCAGCTAACCCAGTAAGCTAATAGAAGCCAGTGCAAGGACAACAGAGGTTCCCTCCCTCATACCTTCCCCAAAATGTGCTCTGGAGGATTCAGAGCGGGGGGGGGGGATTATGTCAAGAAAGTGTTTGTGCTGATGGAATGATTGAATTTGCAGGATGTTAAATTCCACTCACCAGTCCCCATTCCTGAATTAGACCAAGACCCATCTAGTCATAGAGAGGTAGGAAACTGACTTACAGCTAATCAGGCCATGGGACTGGAGCTGAGGGTAAAGCAGGGGTTATTTCAGTCTCTCCAGCTGCTTTCCCCTTCTTCCAGTCATTCCTCTCATTTGTATCATCTGATCACATGCAACTGTAAAACTTATATGTGTGCATGAGAGGAAGTCCACATCTTCTATTGTTCATCTTAAAGAACAGAAGCCGAGCCCATGCAAGAGCCCACTCACTCTTCCATTCACATCATTTTTAAAAACAGCATTACAGAGGTGTCAAGGATAAACTAGTTTGAATTATGTTATTGCTTTCTTGTATCTGCTGGGATTTTTTTTTAAAGGAGAGATCACCCAAATGCTAATTCAGGACTCAGAAGCTGATCATAAAAGCTTTCTGGGTGGGTCAGCAGACTGCCAACACTGCCAACTCTTCAAGCCAGAGCAGCGAAACAAAGGCATTAAGGAAGAAGGAGAAGGAGATGGCAGTTGGGGGAGGAGGAGGAGGAAGTAGGGTGGTTCACCTGCCTCATGTTATCCAAGCTCTTGTGCTGATCCTGATTTGAATAGATCTCTTGCAGGAGACATAAACATTGCCACTGTAATGTGCACACTTTAAGAGAAACCATTTTACAGCAAACCAGAGTGAGAACAATATCAGTGGAGGCCCCTAAATTATGGACTACTGGAAAAATGTAGAGCTGGACTGAAATAAAAGGAGCTGCTCTTATTGTTATGTCAAGGAACTGAGCTTTGGGCTTGATTTCCTGTTCTCAGGACAGCAGGGACTGGGAGTTCTGTTTAGCAGGAAGTCTCTTGCGTTGCTCATTAGTACAAGGAGAAGCTTTAAAGGCCACAGGCTGGCCTTTGTGGTTCATTCATGTTCAGGCATTGGAGCACTGAAGTACGTGTCACAGTGATTAGACAAGACAGGCAAAGCAAATGCTGTTATTCCAGTTCTGCTGATTGGTTGCTGACGAAAGAAAAGCAGTGTGGACTTTGGGTGAATTGGTGTGGCTTAATTATAAGGAACTGGAAGTGGATTCTAAAGAGGAGCGCTCAAACCCCACAAAGGGCTCTTTGCTGCCTATGTAGCAAAATTGCCACGGAAAATTGCTTCCACAAAATGGGGCGAATGCAAGGGCTGCGGTATTGTAAATGGCTTCTTGTTTGCCTCTGAGGTGATAGCCGATGTGGTCCTGTTCCACGTCATCAGGTGGCCTTCTACATGGATCTTCTCATCAACAATCACAGACCCTCCAAGTGTAAGGTTACCAGATTTTTTTTTTTCAAAGAATCCAGGGACACTTTTTTTTTTTTTTTGGGAAAAGAGAAAAAAAAGTTATTTTTGCTCTTTGGAAGAGGACTTTTAACAAGTCCATTTGCCCTCCTCAGGCGGGCGGTTTGCAGGTGGGCACCAGGTCCCCCCTGTGAACTGACATCTAGCAGGCTGGATCATCCTCCTGCTACCAAAGTGGCCAGTGGCGGCAGGAATTTAGAGGGAGTTCCACTGGACACGGTGCCAACTGGCCAGTAGCAGCGCTTGGCACTGCACCCAGGGGAAGCTTAAACACCCGGTCTGTGGGGCCATTTGGCTTCTTGCTTGCTGCGCCGGTTGTGTACAATGTACCATAGTTCCGATATGTTAAAGAATAAAAAGTGAATGCTTTGAAACAACACTGAAAAGCCCACCCCTCGAAACCCCTCCCCATTGATTGTGTGGTTTCAGCCATTAAGGTTATTAACATGTATGCCTAGAGACTCAGTACAGGTGAGGTGAATAAAGATAACTTTTTCAGGCTTAAGGAAAAAAACATTTTAAGATGTCAGTTGTGTCAGCTTTGTTTTATGATACGTACTTTTAACTGCTAGGAAGCCAGGGTAAAAAAAAAGAAACACAAAGAAAGTAAACGGATAAGCTTTTATTGGCTGAACATACTTGACAAGGCCAACATGAAAACTTCAAACCCCAGGAGGGGGACATAAAAACAGCAGATTATTCTGCAAAGGTCATGAACAGTTGTGAGATTGTGACAATGTTCACCTTCTGCAGAGCTGAGGGAAAAGGCATCAAGGCTCTATCCCACACCACTCTTCTAAGCAATCTTCTTAGCTATGAGTAGAATTGCCCATCCAAAGATTGTGTATATTTGTGTTCATTATCCTTCTAAAAAAATGACACAACAGAGTAAAGGCCACACATACCTACTATGCTGTGCACATGAGGCATAAGAAAAAGCACTTGTTTGATCTGTAATCTGATAGATCAGTCTGCTTCTGGTCAGTGGCGTAGCAAGCCTCTGTGCTGCTGGGGGGGCAGCGGCGCAGAGGCACCCCCCTGGGGGAGGGGCGCGACGCGTGCGCCGTGATGTCATCGTGACGCCACGACGCATGTGGATGCAGAAAGGAGGAATTTCCCCCTTTCCGTGGCTTTTTTTCAGCGGGGGGTGGGCCAACGAGGAGGGGGTGTCATGCCAGTGACAAGCGTGACACCCCCTCCTCGCTGGCCCACCCCCCACCGAAAAATAGCCGCTGGAAATGGGAAAAGGCGACATGCCCCCGTTCGGGGCCCGCCCAGCGGGGCAGGGTGGCGGTGGGCTGGCCAAAGTGTCACCCCCCCTCCCCTGGAACTAGGGGCGGCCCGCCCCCCGCTCCCTTGCTACGCCCCTGCTTCTGGTCTTTGTCAATTATTTGTATGGGTCCATTCATAAATCTGTCCTATTTCTGCATCAATCTGCAATTTTTTAAAAAAGAAGTCTGCTTGAAAATTTCTATTTCTATGTTGAGTTTAGAAATGTGTTTTATCTCAACATACGCATTTATAAACACATCTTATCCTAAAACACACATTTTAATGCCTCTTGGTAGTTTTTTTGAGGTGAGACCTATATCATAATATTCAGAGAAGTGCAGAATTCAAAGGATAATTATGTTCCAGTTTGCACATTAGTTCAGGAGGTACAGATCAAGCCCACCTGCCTTGGCCATCATACAAATCAAGCTCTTCAGTCATCCCTACTTGCACACGGCCATTTGTAATTGCAGCTAGACCCTTTTTACTCAGATTTTGAATGTTTGAGGAGAGGAGGATTTCTCCTAAGAAGTCTCTATTTGCAACATTTATGCCACTGAAGAAGATTGCATGGTTGAAACTTGGCTGGCAATTGGAATTACTATTTGTCATACAATTTGGAAGGCTATCATCCCATAGTGGAAGATTTAGTGTTCATTAGAAATCAAGGGACTGTTAGATATACACACATTAAGTTATTTGGCAACCCATAGCTTATTCTTGGAATGGTGAGAATCCCAGCTCTCATTTTTAAAAACATCATTTTTGTTTAAGCATTTGATTTGTTTTGAGTATTTTAGGATTTTATATATTGTAAGCCACTTAAACTCAAAGTGTCTTACAATACATAAAATCCTGAAATACTTAAAACACATCAAGAAAAGTGGGGCATAACTTTCAAAATCAATGAATATTAAAGTGTCAAAAGATTAGATGTCATCAAATCACTAGATGCCATTTGTTCATTTATCTAGCTTGTATCCTGCCCTTCCTCCAAAAATTTAATAGAGATCATAGAATTGTAGAGTTGGAAGTTATCTCATTACATGTTCCCAAGAACCATGTAAGAAAATCAAAACTAAGAAACCCCAGAGTCACTCACTGAATGTCATGGCCAGGTGAGCAATTGAACCTAGGTTTCTCTTTCATGGAATAAATTTTCAAAACATCTCATGAAGTATGTTAAAGTGAAAGGTTGCTTTTATAATCCTGGAGAATCCAAACATTGTGTAGAGTCTTAGGGCACAATCCTATTTTCTTGTATGGGAGGGGTCTGCACACAAGCTCTTCCACACGTACAGGTATGACATCATTGTGTGTGGGCCATGGGGACTGGATTCCATGATGAGTGGAATGGAGGGCTTCAGGTATGAAAATAACTGGGGTATCCCTCCACATGACACAAGTCTCTGCACCTTGCCTGGTATGGTGAGGCAGCCAAATCGTAACCTCATCACTTCCTTCAGTATAATAATAATAATAATAATAATAATAATAATAATAATACTATTAATTTATTATTTATACCCCGCCCATCTGGCTGGGTTTCCCCAGCCACCCTGGGTGGCTCCCAATAGAATATTAAAAACATGATAAAACATCAAACATTAAAAGCTTCCCTAAACAGGGCTGCCTTCCAATCTTTTCTAAAAGTCAGGGAGTTGTTTATTTCCTTGATATCTGATGGGAGGGCGTTCCACAGGGTGGGTGCCACTACCAAGAAGGCCCTGTGCCTGGTTCCCTGTAACCTCACTTCTCGCAGAGAGGGAACCACCAGAAGGCCCTCGGAGCTGGACCTCAGTGTTTGGGCTGAACGATGGGAGTGGAGACACTCCTTCAGGTATACTGGGCTGAGGCCGTTTAGGTATCTAAAGTCAGCACCAACACTTTGAATTGTGCCCGGAAACCATCGTAGCCAATAAAGTTAATCCAAGGTACAATTATTGCTAACTGAAAAGCACTCGAAAACATTGTTGCCAAGCAGCATATTGCTGCAGAATGGGGATGCAACAGTATTATATCTGAATGTCTCTTAACTTAGCTGTGGAAAAGTTGCTGTTCGACAGCCTCAGCTGTCTGGTTTCAGGGGAGCTGCCATGATGCAAAGGGATTTTGCACATCTGTCAACTACAGCAGCATTCCAAATGCAAAATCAGTGCTTGGAGACATTGTTGGGATTTCTGACACTCCCTCTGGGACTCTTGATCCATAAACCAATGAATGGATTACAATGACACATAAATACAGTTTTTTCATGGATGACATGTAATCCTGCTTTATGATCACTCCTGTCATGTTAGTGAAAGCTGGTAAGCATTTTTTTCTGACCCACACAGTGGTACTAGAGGGTATCTTTTTTGTTTGTTTTTTAAATAAACATTTTCTAAGAATACAAAAATTAAAATGCGGAATATTGACTCCAAAATTACACTCAAGTGCCTAATTCATATTCCTGTTGGGTTGGATCTTGACTTAGTTATGCTTACAGTAGATCCACAGAAACCAGTAAGTTTACTAACGTAAGTCACATTGATTTTAGTGGGTCTACTCTATGCAAGTTTGGATCAGAACCTGGGCCTGCTATTGCATGTTTCGATGATACTCAAAGGCAGCATCCTGAAATCAACAAAAGAGAAAAAAATAACAGTTTTCTTTACCTAATAATAACTTAGAATACTGAGCATTATCCTCACCAGTTTTATAGAAGTGTGTCTTCAGATTTCTCCAGTTATTTATTTCTCATGCTTTGAAAGAGTATGGTGTGGAATATATGTTTCTGCTCTCAAACAGAATATCTCTCTGACGAAATTTTCAGGTCAGATACCCTTTGCCCCTCCTTCCACAGGGCAGCATCTGCCCATCAGTCTCCTTGCCATGGATGACTGGATTCATCTGACGCCAGACCCTCCAGGCAGCCTCTTCTTTGGGCTCACAGCAGGAGGCCAACGGCTTGTTACCTTTGTTTGTTTCTATCTGGATCTCTAAAAAGTGGGTGAACAAAGGCGGCAGCCATAAAAGGAGAGCTAAAGAGCATCCTCTGCAGCTCTTTCACTGAAGCAGATAAAACCAATTAAAAGGTTGTCTCCACAGGTGTACAACTCTGACCACAAAACTATTTTCGTAGTATTGCTTACTGGTGTTCTGGCAAGTTGAAAATACGCCTAGCAACTAAATGTGTTTGATGAACCAAGGAAAGAGTTATGGTGGGTTTTTCAACCTAAGATTTGGAAGTATCCATCATAAATACATAAATTAGTGGCGGAAGGTACGTGGCTCTGGTTGGTTAGGCTGCTTAGCAGGGTACTCATCACCATTTGTGTACATGGATACAATTCTCCCTAGGATCAAGGCCAGGGGAGAGCTGATGGTGTATGATTGGCTAGAATAGCAGTGATGTCACCAACCTGCTACTACTGGATCACCTTGTCAATGTGACTCCACTTTTTAAAGGAAGTGCGGGCAAAAGGAACTGAGGGTCACCATGATAGCACTGTTCAAGTATCGCCAGGGGTTCACATAAAATAGGGCAAATGCTTGATTTCTTCAGCAACATAGGGCAGGACTGTATCTGATGGGCTTCAGTTATAGGAGACTAGAGTTTGGATGAACATTAAGAGAGGCCTCTAATTGCTCTTGATGGTAAGAGCAATTAGATAATGGGACTGATTATCTAGAGCGGTGGTGGGTTCCTCTCTGCCAGAGGTCTTCAAGCAGATACTAAACAGCTGTCTGTTGGGGGTGTTTCAGCTGTTTCTGCTTGGAAGGAAGAGCTAAGACAGACACCCTGCCCATTGTGTGATATAGGTGAGGGAGGCCAGGCCCACAGTGAGGGTCTGTAGCATGGTGCCGTCAGAGTGTCTTGGACTACATCCATCATGGCCAATGGACAAGAGTGATGGGAATTGTAGTCTATATCACTTGGAGGGCACCATGTTGGCTGTCTTTGGTCTGTAGGGATGAAGGAAATCTTTCAGATATCTGAGGCCTAAGTCATTTAGGACTTTGAACACTAATTTGGCCTCGAAACAAACTGGCAATCCAAAATGCACTGCTGTTACCCTAAAACATTTTGCACAAGGCACAATCTGAGCTAAGTCCTCAAAGCGCCTTCTCTATTCTTTTTTAAGAGCATTACAAACCACAGTCTAGGCTTTTCCATCATGAAACCCTGCATCCTCTCTCCCCCTCCCTTTTCTTTTTCTTTTATTTACATCCTGCCTAATGAGGAGGGGTTGGGAACTGGGGGGGGGAATGCTCACAGTTTTATGATAACTCGGTTGCAATAAAGTTATTGTGCTACTCTTGTTTTTTGGATTAAATCTACATGTAGAAAACGTTGTCAAAATGGGGCTCTGCCTTCACCTAGAAAGGAGGTCACAGTGCCTTGACAGGATTAAATCTGTAGAGAATTTAAATTCACTGCTTTAGAACATGATTCTGCAAAGCTGCTTTTCCTTCCTGTGGCATATGCCAATGTGTCACCTAAAATTGTATAGTCAATTGGGCAAATTGTGAGAGCCATCCAAATTGGCTCCATTTCAGTGTTTTTCATTGAAGTCAGTTCACAAGTTCAGCTGTGAGCCAAATAGGGTTGAACAATCAAGGAATGAGAAACCAATGCATTGCAGGGGGTTGGACTAGATGACCCTCAGCATTCCTTCAAACTCTACAATTATATGATTCTATGAGTTATCCCGTGAACTGGCCCTTAGTCATCTTTGTTGCTACTATGATCACTTCCAAGGCTCAGATCAATTCTTCCAGAGTGCATGCACTCTCTCTCTCTCTCTCT
This sequence comes from Lacerta agilis, assembly GCF_009819535.1. Lineage (NCBI taxonomy): Eukaryota > Metazoa > Chordata > Lepidosauria > Squamata > Lacertidae > Lacerta > Lacerta agilis. The sequence goes on from NC_046318.1 coordinate 27,767,250, forward strand.
CTCTGAGTGGGGAAACAGAAGAGGTGGTACCCATAACACTCACTCATAAATCCAAATGGCTCCACAAGCCTTAAAACCTTGACAATCCGTGCACAGCCTCGGCTTGAGAAGCTTCCTAGCTGTATCATCACCCAACGTCCAGATTTGTTCACAGCTCGATGTTGATGAATGGACAAATACCGTACCCTTGCTTGTGTCCAGGAAGACCAGCAGCAGGGAACATGCAAACTGATTAGTATCTCTCCATCAAATGACCTTGCTGTCCCTTATGCAGGAAAGGAGGACAACACAGACGCTTAGAAATCATTGCACTTGTGTGTGTTTATCTTTATTTTAATTGATTTTTTTCAGCACAATAGAAAGGGGCCAAACTAAACAACACACTCCCCCCCCCCAACTCACACCCGTCCCCCACCTCCTGGCTGAAAAGAAACTACAGCCATTAGATTCACTTCAGTTGTCTCACCTGACCTGAACTGAACTCCCTCCCTCAGGCCTGTAAGAAAATTCAATTAAAAGGTCCATCTGTGAGGCAGCAGCTGAGGAGGAATTACTGTGGGGAGGTCCACATTTTACATAAATAAAAGAATCCCCCCCTCCCCACTGTTCCCCTCCTTATCCCTGATTAGGCTTGCCCCTTAGTTCAAAATCACAAGCCCTTTCCAATTAACCAAACCTGAAGCAGTAGCTTTTATCTTCTCCATTCAAATGCAGAAATGCCATGGATTTGGTACATCCCTATAAACGTCATGGGGAGAAAGGAGGGCAGGAGAAAGGGAGGGCAGGAGAAGAGAGGTTGGGAATCAGGGCTGGCAGAACCCAATTAAGCGGCCTGATGCAGTGGGATTAATAGCTACTAATATACAAAAGACACTGCTGGCAGGGGAAAGGGGAAAAACAACAACAACACAAAACTAAAAAAGCAGAAGGGAAACAACAGCGTGTGGAGGCTTTATAAACAACAACAACCAGGATTGCAAAAATGATGGGTGGGAGAGAGCTAGTGGCAAGATTGCTGTTGTGTGAAAGCTCTGCAAAATCTCATGCTACGAGTCATGCTGTGGCATTATGATTGGAATCTTGTCTTGCAGAGCAGCCCAGAATCCAGCAGCTATTTGGCATACGGGAGGCAATGTGGTATTTGTGTTAAAGGAATGCCAGGTTGGAGGCATGTGCGTTGTGGGGTATCAGCTAATCATGGGGTCTATTGGATGGGGAAAGAGCTGCTCCCTGTCTAGCTAGCCAGATAACGTAAGTGTTCCTGAAGATCTGTGCCTTTGCAATGTTGGAATGGCAAGCGTATGGCAAGTTCACATATGTGTGTTTACCTGAGTACAGAATCTGGAGATAGCTGGCATGTGTGAATGGGTCGTCATGCATAGGCTACTACAGCAGGGTGTCATACTTCACAGAGGACAGTGCTCTATCAAAAGGGCTGCCAGAGGACAATTCTCTGAAGGCATCCTCTGTATGGAGGACTGTCCGTTCCAAGTCTGATTTAAAGACAGTGAGTCCGGGACATGAAATTGCCTGTCAACATTTAGGAGCTGGACAGGCCACATGTTCACAGTCTACTCCACTATTGTGAGATATATTTCTGTTTAAATCACAGTAATTACTTCAAACTTCCATCTGAACATATCAATTGCCATATGCAGCATATATGCCAACCTGTGCCTTCTTCTTTGTGGTACCTAAGTGGCCACCCTGCACCACAGACTAGGCCAGGAGTGGGAATCCTGTGGCCCTCCAAATGTTGGTGGACTCCAGCTCCCATCAACACTAGCAAGAATGGCCAGTGGTAGGGGATGAGGGGAGCTGTAGTCTGGAGGGCCATAGTTTTCTCACTGCTGGACCAGGAAAAAAAATCTCTGTTTGAATGTTAAAGTGCAAGTCCTAGAGGGGTGGCACAGTGTCTTGCCCCAGCAGGCCCTCCTCACTCGTCTCTGCAGGTCTTTCTATGGTCGTGCGTCTCATGAGTGGGGAAGAGACACTCTTTGCAGCCTTTGGCACCCACTGGGGAGCCAGACACTTTCTGGAACCTCTTGTGGATCCTGTATTCCCACTTTTCCCAGATAATACTTGATTGTCATCCTTGGGGAAGGAAGTAGCAAAAATGGGAGCTGCACTACCTTCTGCCCCCTTTAACTGTGAAGCGGGAACAGGGAGAGGAAGGGAGGGCTCACAAACACCAGGAGTGGCGACCACCAACTTGACTGTCTTTAAAAGAGCATTAGGCAAATTCCTGGAGGATAATGACGATGTTCTCCTGGAGGCAGTATGTCTCCGAATACCAGTTGCGTGGCAAGGTCCCAAACCCTCCGGGAAGTGGAATAAAGACACATGAAACAGTATTTTTTGTTAATGGGCGAAAAAGGCCACAATTTTATTGGTTACAGAATGTGAGTGGTATTGGCTTAGGCATTGGAAACCACTATGGTCTGCAGGAGTCTTGGAAGGGTTAACCACCAGTAGGGGGAGCCCTGATGCACATCAACTAGGGACTCCCCCAGGGTCACCGCTAGGGGTCGTGCCATGGCTCTAGCCCCGACTGGGGCTTCGGATGGAGACCACGCCCCACGGATTCCTTTAACGGAATACCCTTGAAATAGGAGGGGTAGGTGATGTCCACTACCTCCCCTCCCCTTCAACCTAATACTCCAATGCCTAACTGCCAGACCTTACAAAGTTGTGATGATTTGCTACGAGGTAGGCGAAAAAGCCAAATGGCCGGTACCAAGTAGAAAAATTCCTACCAGGCCCCTTGGACAACCAAGGCTACCAACCGAGGTCCATAGCGAGGTCAAGAAATAAAAGAGCTTAACCTAAGGGAGGGAGGGCGGGAGAACTAGCCGAGCAGGGAGAAAAACAGGGGGAAGTCCTTGGCCGTGGGCAGTTTAAATAGCCTGCGCCACGCCCCCGGACCGTCTGAATCAGACAGTCTAAGGGTGACGTGGCCGAGGACCATTCAATGGCGCAGGGACAATCCCGCCCTGCACGTGTGGGGAGGGCTTGCTCCCAGTGGTGACAGCACTGGCGCATTCAGGTCCTGCTTACGGTCTTCTCATATGCACATGGTTGGCCACTATGAGAACAGAATAGTGGACAAGATGGGTCTTTGACCTGATCTAGGAGGGCTCTCCTTGCATTCTTATCAGCATGTCCTGCAAGCATCTGTAAGACCTCATGGGATTTTGCAGGCACTCAGTGAGTATGCTCACGAAACCCCAAGGGTTGTTGGCAAGTCCAATCATATGTTCATGTTATATTATCAGCATCACCACCATCTTCAATGTAAAGCTAGCCTTAAAAGGTCTATAACTTAATGGGAAGAGAAGGAACAGAAACAAAATGCAAGTTGACCGGCATGGCAATATGTTTGTACCCTGTGTAAATAATAGAGGACAAAGAAGAAGACCTCTACCCTTCTCTACCCTTTCCATTAGTTTTTGTGTAGCTATCTCTGTACAACAAAAATTAATTTTTACTGTCTATAGATCAAGCTGCACCTTTATCTTGCCCTCGTTAATATTCTGACTCCAACACATGCAGAGTCCATGGGCAGTTTATTTATTGACATTTTCATAGCGGATAATCAATAACTTTCAAAATATCTTGCTCACAGCACTCATCCATGTTACCCATCACAATGAGTTGTGGTTAGCTGTACTGGAGCAAAAAGGACACATTCCAGTAAGAGCGAAATGATCCATTGCTTTTAATAAGCTCTCTCAAATATCATTTCAGCCAATTTGCATTCATAAAACCCATGCAAAGTATACATTCCTAAAATTATAAGCAAGGAATGGGTCTAGAAAAGAGTTAATATAGAGTAGCGGACAAAGGGCGGGACTTCAACCATTCAGGCTCAAATTCTTGGGGTTCTAATTCTTGCTCAGACATGAAACTTACTTGGGTAGTTTTGGGTCAGCCATCTGCCTGCCATCTTAAGCAGTTATACAGGGTTGTTGTCAGGATAAAAGAAAACGACAACCATGTATGTCATCTTGGGCTCCTTGGAGGAAGTACAGAACAACAGTGCAATGACAAATAAAGAATCTACTGCAATATGAATAACCATCAGATATAAAATCTTTTGAAATAAAATATTCTGAACAGATTCTGAATAGTCTCTAGCCACAGGACTGGCTCTTTGGTTAAAGTTGGCCTTTTCAGCATTCTGGATTTATAAAGCCTGAAAAGTCTATGCATCATAACATCAGGAGGACTATGGCTGTACTTGCATGCAATGCTAAACCATGGTTAAGTGCTACATAGATGACCCCCAACAAGCCTCAATGAAGTGCTGGACTCGTGTTTCTTTCCCTCCCCTCCTTCTGCATGGCTAGAAGGAAGAGCTGCCAATATTACTTTCCGCTTCTCTGAATCTCTTTATGTACAAACCAGAAATTCTAAATTGAAGCAAACACTGATCAGAAATAAGCCAAATCATGGGTGATGAAGCTGGCTATTAAGCCAGCCCTCAAGCACCTAGGAATATTGTCCACTCTACAACAGAAAGAAGCCCAATGGGAAAGGTGTTGGGTCGCTTTCATTCGCCCATTGGTTTGGGGTCCTCAGGGTTCCTTCTAAGCTACCAAGGTGTCAAGGATGAGGAGTGGTAGAAGCCAGGGAGGGCAGAGAAGAAGACAATCCCAGTTCCTGGTGGTGGGACGCTGAAGAGCAGTCAGCAGAAGGGACGAGCTGGGAGGTGCTAGAAGTGAGGGGTTTGAGTGATGGGGAGGGTTGTCAGGAGAAGAAGGCCCTGCCAGGACAGGGTTAGAGGCTGAGAGTCACAGTGCGATCGCAGACCCAGAGAGGAGTCAGAGGTTGCCCCTGCTACACGGCAGCAGGACAGTCCCAGTCCTACTGGCTCACCTCCTCCTCCCCTTGATCAAGGAGAGTCCTGCATATTGCTGAGCAACAGGTCAGACAGGCCCAGAGGAGGAGCTCACCCCTCTCGATACCCCTTTTGTCAGCTTAGGAGGGATCCAGAGTGAAAGACTAGAGGGGGAAGGGTGGGGACAGTGGTCAGATTCAGCCACGTCTCAGCTGGATTAAGGTGAACCAGAGGACTCTGCTGTGTTGTTATTTTCTATTAATAAAGAGCTAATTGCTTTCCCTGCCTGCTGTGTGTGTGTGCCTTCCCTGTGGTTGGCATGGCTCATTGACAGCTTCTTGACATGAGGAATGAATGGAAATCTAAGGTTGCAATCCTATAGCCACCTACCTGGAAATAAGTCCTACTGAACTCAATGGGACTCACTTCCGGGTAGACAGCCAAAGATATCTCCTTCATCAGGAGACAGGGAAACCGTAAGTGAGGTTTGCTCAGGTCACCCATCACAAGATAAACAACTGCATCTCAAGATGGAAGAAATCCCACTTTATTCTCAGGAAGCTCCTTTGTGCCCTCATGGAGAGGGAAGCGGCGTCAGTGAATGCTTCTTAGCACCACTGTGTTTAGGCCTAGTTTTTATTCCATATTTTTTAAAAAACAGGAGGAAAGGAAGCTGTAAGAAGATTGGGCACCAAATTATCTTCCACTCTCCTCTCCTCTCCCCAAAGAAAGAGAGTGTATGCAGCCTAAGAAACAAATCTGTCATGGGGGAAGGGAATGCCAGTATTGTGGCCGATTCAAAGGAACAGCTTGAAAGCAGCTGGAGAGTTTTGCAAAAATAAAAATAAAAAATGAGCACACAGAGCAGCTGCATGGAGAGAGACATGCACAATATTAATTATCCCTGTGTTATGGACATGGGGAGGGGGGAAACACAGTATTAGCATTTTTAATGCAACAGAGCGGAGGCAGCCAGAGGCAGTAGTTCATGCTCTCATATGGCTCTGCAAGGATGTGAACTGGTTTCATACCAGAGGATTCCAGGTGTTGTCAAACTGCGACACACAAAACGGGCCAGATTTCCAAATGTGTTGGTTGTAAATTATGTTTAATGCTACTGGGGACTTTGTGGAGTGGAGAGGGGTTGAACGGTGAGAACAACTTCCATTTCATCTGTTTTGTTTAGTCATTAACTATGTTTATACATAGAATGTTATTGTATTTATATACCTGGTTTTTATTTGTAATGGGGTTATTTACGAGAATATCTTGTTTTCCTGCTAATTATGTTGCTTTTAATGTGAAACATTATTGCATTTCTACATGATACCCATTTGTGATGTTTTGTTTTGAGATTTTGTAATGTCCTACAAACAGGTTGTAAACCACTGAGAGATTCCTTTGGCAATATCAAGTGGTATAGAAATGATTTAAATAATAAAAATCATCATCATCATCATCTCCCCAACTGGGAGATAAAATGCTCTGTCTTCTCTTTAGAAATCCTTCTCTAAAGATCAGATCAGGAGCAAAGGCCGTTCTGTTGGCAATTTCCTGAGGCTTAGCAGACCAGGTCCAACCTAGCAGCCTCTAGCTACCCACCTCTGTATTAAGCCTTCTGAAAAAATGCATGTGTTCAGATTTGCATAAGCAGAGTATTCAGTACTCATTTTTTAGTACTCCTTTCTCAATTCTGTCAACAAATTCCATTTGTACCTTGTTTCACACACCTCCAGCTAACTTACTTTTGCTTCTCAGTTCTGGACACTGATCCCATGGAAATGCCCTACTCTAGGGGACCATCACTTGAGGTGTTAATCATTTTTTCTCTATTCAGACTCATTTGTCCTAGCATGTGAGTTGGAGAGAGGATGGAGGGTGGTCAATGGCAAGTCCATGTGCTTGTTAGCTGTTAATTCACTTTCCCCACATCTGAATTAGGCCAGAGTAGCCAGTGGCGTAGCGTGGGTTGCCAGTGCCCAGGGCCATGTGGAGGGGTAGGTGGGAGGGAGGAGTATACATGCACATTCAACTGCCTAACACTGTCCATGTCACCCAGGAGATCACAGCCACAGAGATAAGAAAATAAGAGTAGTTCCATTGTCTGGAGAGGACACTTCCTGGTTTGCATGGAGAAGCCATTTTCATTGGACCCCAGCAAAGGAAGTGTGCAGCTGTATTGAGGCAGCTGTATTCTAATTTGTTAATTGGCACAATAATATGGCTTGCCCAAAGAGAGCTGTGCACACACCTGGGGGGGGGGTTGCATTAAGTCCCTATTTAAGAAGTGTATGAAAGCACACAGACAATTGTAAATTTGCTTGTGCAGTTTTCTGGTTTTGTGCAAATCTGAGGAATCTAAAGGGAAAAAGAATCTTCCATTCACGACTGCACCAGAAATAGTTATGAGCACAGCCGGAAAATAAATGAAAGCATTGAGGAAGTAGTAAGTATGGAAGGTGGAATAGCAGGCAGTCACTACTGATCCACCCATTTGTGATCTTGAGTGGAGTGGTTTTGAAGCCTGATTTCTCCAAAATTATCAGATTATCCATGTATTGGGTAAACCCATATTTACAGGAAGAAAGCAATGAGACTGGTGTTCATTAAATGGAAATGCAAACAGCTGCCAACACACAATAAACTCTGGTGTAGACAAGCCCCAAGTCACAAGCTCACTTTTTAAAAAATGCCCAGCAGGCAATTTTGGGGGGCATTTTCACTCATAAAACAGTTCCTTGCTAGAGTTAGCTTGCAGTAGGAATGTAAGGCACACATTACTAATCAGAATGCTCATTTGCTTGGCAAACAACTTTCTTCCACATTAACAACTGTCAGATGTTTTCACACATAGTACAAGATGAAAATGGCTCTGGTTGCCTGATGCTGTAGGCATCTGCTGAACCAGAGTTGGGCTCCTCTATCTCATCCCTAAGCTTTTCTGACGGATGCTATTATCCTTAATTGAAAAGAACAAGTTCATAGAACCTCCAGAAACATATTGCTACATTGTTTTTGTTTTTCCTACAGATGGGAATGTTTTTTTCCTGAATAGATCTTTGTGTAGTCTACACCCATTGCTCCTTGGCTCATCTCGTTAACAATTGTTCCTTGGCCATTATTCAGACTGCGTATTACATGAGGGTCCATGATTGGATCACTTGTTGATTTTTGTTTTCATTTTAATGCAATGCAAAGGGCTCCAAATTTGACCAAAGCAGTGGCTACGAAGCTTCCTGGGTACTGTATCTTACCTCCATCCATGCAGCGCTGAAGAGCTGAATATGATTAAATGATAAACAAATCAAATCAAATGCACATGTGGGAAAGAGGTGCATCTGTAGGTTTGCCTAGTATTTTAACTGCAGGAATTGCCATCGCTAAAATAACAGTTTACCTTTTAAAACTGAGCAGTAGTTTATCTCAGCAGTGGAAAGAGCTTTAGTTGTTTTTGTTTTTGTTTAAGGCATATATATATATATATATATATATATATATATATATACGCCTGTACTCCCACTGTCTTGCATTCTAGCCATATTGTCAATCACTGTTTCGAAATGCTGCTTTCTTCAGCGTCCAAGTGTGCTTTGAAAAATCTAGAGAACTAAAATACTGCATTGATGTGACTGGGTGTCTCTGCCCCCCTTCCTCCAGTTTCCTCATTTGGGGAGGGGGCAGAACACCAATGACAACATTGGTTTAAGTAGCAGACTTCCTCCACAGACCCTCTCTGGCACTTAGCTGTAGGACATGCAGAAACCTCCTGTGGCTCAAAAGTCTGATGTTATTGCACGCAGCCCAAAAGAGGGAGTCAAATTGGAGCAGACACCAGGCAGTCTATGGTTACAGCTGTCTGCATTCCTATTGATCTGAGGGTTTAGTCTGCGTTCTGCCTTTATCATCCAGCGGCATCATGATTGCCATCTATTCTCTCTCATCCTCCTAACCTGGAAAGCACTTAGAGGGCTGTTATCAAAAGATTCAAGGCCTTAAAGAGAGAAAAGAAAAAGGCGAATGAACATGCCTCAGAAGAAACAGTTGCCTAGCACCTTTGAAGAAAGTTTCTTGACACTTTTCCCATTTAATTAACACACACACACACACACACACACACACACCCCTCCTGAAACCATCAATGATGTTTCCCTCTTTGCTGAGCATCCCAGAATGATTTCTGACAGTGTTGGATTATAATGAACCTCTTATCAAGATTGCCAACTCAAGACAGGCAGACAGGCAGACAGATGGACAGACAGACAGCTTGTATGCATCCGTTCAGATTCCTGCCTTGTTAACATCAGAACAGAAAGGAGGATTGGCATGGGGGGGGAGATTTATAGCCAGGAATTTTCTTCCCCCTACTATATAACACATAGCCACATGGATTCTTCATGTTGCAGTTGCTGATTGTTTTGCAAATGACAAAGGCTGGCTCTGCAGAGTGAAGTTGATAAAAAGGATAAACCCAACATCTCTAAGGGGGTTTCTGCATTTGTTCTCCCCACCCCTTTTAGATTATCCTGATACCGCAATGAATGATGTAATTTTAGCAGCGTGATCCTCTGCAAATGGAAACCAGTGACTGTTACAACAGCAAAGCAATGTGATTGCCTGATAAAAAGAGTGTTTGTTTTCTAATAGCAGAAATGTATCTTTCTTTGATGCTTGCATTGCTGGAACAGTGGTCAAAGTCAGTCTCATCTATATATCTCACTACAAATACAGTACTACTTGTTCTAGAGATGGCAAAGAGAAGACACATTAAGAAGGTGTGGTCAGAGGAAGGTAGACAAGAAACAAATCAAAGCAAGGGTGGAAAACCTTTTGCAGATCAAGGACCAAATTGCTCCATAGGGCAAGTTTCTGGAGGGCAACATGCTGGTGGTGAACAGGGCCAGAGGCCAAATAAGTTGGACCAATGACCAAAAATAACCTGTAGAGTAGGAAGCATTCCTGCCATGCTAAAGTCAGAGGTTTCTACACACACATCTATTTCCATTCTCCAAGAATCCTGCCGTTGTTGTTGTTGTTGTTGTTGTTTAGGTCTCCTGTAGTCAATCTGCTGCTCCGTCCAGTGTGCCCTTGCAGCCCTGGATTGCATACGATCAAACTAAACTGGGAAATCCTGCCCGCAAATGTATTATGCACAAGAGCCCAAAACAAAGTATGGGTACCACTGGTCCTGTTTGCACAATGCAAGGTACAAGCATTCCAGTTTTGTACACAGCTGGAGTCTGGATGGGAAGCCAGGAGATGGACCAAAATTCCTATAAACCACAGCCATCACCCTTCCCTAATCCTATAACCTACTGTGGTGCTGTACCAAATAAACAGGTAGGTACAGATAGGAGAGAGCAAACCCCCTCCCATGCTCATCTCCACTCCCAGATACAGTTATTATACATAGAAGACTGGCCTCCTGGTGGATGAATATAGGGGCTCTGGCCCACATATGTTAAGGGGACAGCCCTTCCCTTTGGTACCCTCCAATTCATTACAAACTATTTAGATAGCTGCCAGATCAGGTATACTGGCAAATGAAGTTGGATAATTGGACACAGAGGCATAGGAATGTCAGGTGGTACACGGTGTGGAATATTTCTTGTCACCCCCCATTGATCCCCCCCAAAATGCTTTTACGTTATTTCGTATTTTCTTACAAAGGAATAATAACAAGTAATAATAATAAAAACTTTTATTTATATCCCGCCCTCCCCGGATGAAGTCGGGCTCAGGGTGGCTAACATCAGATACATAACATTGGTATAAAATCAAACAATAATTAAATTACCTCCTAAAAACATCTCAAAATCAAATTAAAGTCTAATTAGATGGCTTTCCACAGAGTTAGGGTTGGGAACAGTAAGTGCTCCACTGAACTGAAATTTCAGCCTTCACGACATAGGAAAACAGCCAAGCAAACAGCTATTTTGGAGGAGGGAGGGTCAAGATATAACTGATATGCATGAAATTTCATATATAGCTATATAATCCCTAATATAGTAAGATAAGACCTTTGGAGCAGGGATTTTTTTTAAAAAAAGTTTTTTTATGAACCGCCCTAGTAGGGCAGTAATTGTTCCTTTATAATTTGTCACTCCCTCCATTATGGAACCTGGGGCGGCACGCCCCCTACGCCACCCCTTGCTACGCCCCTGATTGGACAGTACCAACAATGGAAGCTGCACTGTATTTAGCCAGGCACAAAGCTGTATAGCGGCAGTTCCCAGCATGCTCCTTTACTGCAAGCCCCGTCTTGGTGACATTGCATCATTGTGAACCGACATGTTAACATTCAGAAGTAAATGTTCCCAAGTAAAGCAAATGTATCATTATGTGCTCAAAACCCACAGCCAAATTTAAGGCCATGTTCTAAAGCAGTTCACATTTTCTTCTGCAACTGTGCAAAAATTCATTTGCTAATATGGCTAGCTTCCACTTCCCTCCCAGGTAAACTTCATCAGCTTGTCTTTATACTATTCTAAATCTACAGTGCCCAGCCTTTGACAAACAGCTGCTCTTAACTGTGAAAATATTGGTGCCTTTGTATATTTGCATTCTTCATTCATTCCTGCATGTGTGAGACAAAGAACAACTTTAAAAAAACCCCACCCTTAATTGCCCTATTAATAGGCCAAAACAACTTACATCTCAACCCTGCCCTAGTCATCTTTCTGAACCACCACTGTTATAGATGTTCAACAAGCTGTGTCAGGCTTGGGAGATGGCTCCTTGGGGGAAATAGAAAGAATAAGAAATATTTTTTCATTACTAGCTGTTGGCTGGCAGATTTTTAAGTTTTACAACCACAGCTGCTGAAAACGAGTATTAAATCATTTCTAGGCATTTTTTATTTATGTATGCTGAAAAAAGCTGAAATGCAACAAACCCCAGCAAATTATTAGGTATTGTTTTGCCCGCTGACTCACTGTGTTGTATGAAATAACTGTACAGGACAGAACTGAATTAGAAAACATTGTGTTTCATAGACTGGAGACATGACTTGACCTTGAAATCTTCCAGGAATATCTGGGTGAGCCTGGGTACATGTGTTCTTGGTTTATTTGCTTTTAGTGTGCAGAATTAATGTTTTTACGCACTCAGGATGTCTTGGTTAAAAAACAACTGAAGAATGCCAATGTGCTGACAGAAAATGAATTTCTTTCATTACTGTTGCCACACATCGACGTCTTTTATTTCAGTGCTGTAGATATTTTTATTTCCATAAATTACCCAGACTGTTTCTCACATGTGTGATTCAATCAGATGACTCCAGAGATCAAGAAAACAAAAGGGGAGTGATATATTAGTGATTATCTCTAGGGTCATGCAAGTCGTCAACTGGCAGGCTAAGTACTGGCAAGAGAAGCATCTGTTACACATGTTTAAGGCAAGTCAGACATAGCTTGCAAAATTACATGCAAGACCCACTCATGTTGTCCACAGCATAGCATACAGGTGAGGCGTTGTAGCCAATGCTGTCCCACTCGGGCAACAGGCTTCCACTTACGCAATGGAGCTTTCTTCTTCCTCTCCTCACCCCTGCAGCCCCCTGCACACAATGAATATCTGTTCTGCTCCAGAGAGTTAAGAACCCTCTGGAAAATGCCATATTTTTCCGTGTATAGGACTAGGTTATTTTCTTGAAAATTAAGCTTAAAAATGGGGATCATCTTATACATGGGGGGCAATTTCCCCCCATTTTCTCAATTTGGAGTCCCCATGGTTGCGTCTTATAGACAGAAAAATATGGTGTGTGTGTGTGTGTGTGTACTGGGGAGAGTAAGGAGAAGTCCCATTGTGTGAGTTTTGCTCACACAGCACTGGACACATTCCATAGTTTACAATATGAAAATAAATACTGTAGTTGCAGCCTCTTTATATTTCATGTACAAAATATGTCAGTCTGTCTTACCTATTGGATCCACATAGAGCCATTTGTCATAGAATCATAGAATTGTAAAGGGACCCTGAGGGTCATCTGGTTCAACTCCCTGCAATGTGTTTATCTCTCTTTTAAATTACCAAGTCTTCAATTTGGCTTACCATTTTATTTTACTTTATTTTTTTTCTATACTGGTATTTGTTGAACTTGTTGTATTAAATGAAGTATGCTGGTTTTCAGCTGTGTAATAAATTATATATATATGTACTAACAGCAGACTCAATCTTAGACTGCCAGCCTTTTTGTAGCTAAAATGGCACAGAGCATGAAAAGGAGAAAGGGAAAACAGACAAACCCAAATGGCCCAATGATGATTTAGGATGCTCAGTGGCTAGAGAATGAAGACTACCGGGCCGGGGGGGGGGGAGCGACTGAGTGTCATGGTTCAGGAATCAGCTTTACCTGTTGAACAGCAGCCTGAAGGGGATGAAGGCGGAATGATTCCCCTGCAGCTGATCAGCCTTCAAGGACTCAGAGGAGAAGGCACTGATGAGAACCAGCTGGCTTCAACCTTCTTAAACAAAGCTCTCAGCAGCAATCAGATGCTGGAAACATTGCCTGGGGTTCCCTGCTCTACCTACCTACTTACCTCTGAATCAGCATATACAAATCTGTACCGTTTTGTGCTCTTTTTTGTGGGTGTGTTTCCTCTTTTTTTGGCAGTGTGTGAGTGGCCATCACACTGGAGTAAGCATGGGATAAATGTGACCAATAATAACCACACAACTCTCCCCTGGCTTCCAGCCAACACTACCTGATTGTATGTTACTGTTGTAGGATTTTACCTCTTGGAAATCTTACACACACTTGAGTTGCTAAATGGACACTGCCAGATCTGCTGGCCTAAAATTAGATCTGCCAGCTGTGTTTTGATTTCTAGGAACAAACATATCTACAGTGCCTTGGAAAGAATAGCATACTGAAATTTATAGGAAAATCTGTTTTTATGTGTGGCACATACAGAATGCATTAATAAATAATAAATTAAAAACCCTTCTTCCTCAGCTCAAAACCCTATAAGTAGCTTCAGTATTTTACCCTGCTCCCTTCTGCTGCTGTCACCACGATCATCAGCAATTCTTTCATCCACTTAGTCTCAAGATCCTGTGTCACAATGCCATTATTTAAGCTTAAATCAGGACACCTTTTAATAGCAGGGTATCAAACCACATACTGTGGTCGTGGGGCCCAGGCATCCTACCCCTTACACCACCATAACCCCTTACTAACAGACAGATTTTCTGGCCTAATCTAGGCTGTGCTGCAGCAGCTTCACTGCAGATGGCCAAAGTAAGGTACAGTACTGCAGTTCCCAGTATTGTAGTAAAAAGTGACAGAAGACGCCAATAGAGTCTCATCAAGCACTGCTGAGATGCTTACTCTGGCCTGGCTCCTTCAGCTGAACATTAACAATCTCTCTGCCCTCCCCTCTCTCCCCCTCCCTCCCTCCCTCATATTCTTAATATTGGAGAAATATATTGTAAGGGGGAAAATCCAGTCCTCTCAGCTGCATTCAGAATTTGGGCAACATTTATGAACATCATCAGAATGATTGGAAAAATATGTATTTCTTTGAATTCTAATGATTTATTTATTTTTGCACACAAATGCATTTTATCACACTACCCCCTGCAAATTTTAGCTTGTAGCATCCAACAGTGGAGTTGATTGGAAATTCCACCAACACCACCCCTCTAAACAAACATACAAAGGAACAAAAGAGAGGTTTTGGATCTGGATGAGGGGCAGCAACCGTATAAAAGGTTTGCAAGAGGCAATCAAGACTATTGACCCCAATAGAGAGAATACTTGCCCAGATAAAAGGCTGCTTGATCCGGTGATCTGGTCTCATGGTTCACGCCAATTAAGGGGAGTTTCAGCTGGAGCGAGAACTAAACATTAAAGAACTTTTGCACATCTGCCTACAAAGCAGCTGGCTTTGTAGTCCATGTAGTTTCACATTAATCAACTAGAATTTCAGCAAGAGTAAAGAGTTTAACAGTAATCAACTACATTGCAGCTGGCTTTGTTGTTCACATAATTGTACACCTATCAATGAGAGTTTTGGCAAGAGTTTGAATCATCTTCAGATGCATTATAGGAAAGAGTTCAACTTAAAAGGCTTGTTGAATGAGGGAGGGCTTCGGTAGGCACCAAATGATAATAGAGATGGCGTCTGTATAATATTCAAGGAGAGGGAATTCCAAAGGGGAGGTGCCGATACACTAAAGGCGCAATTCCTCCTGATAAGATGTATCTGCAGGAGGCTATATAAGGGGTAATATTTTTATGTTCAATGATTCCCCCCCCCCCCATTTGGATGAGCATCCAGCAATGTGAGTCCCACCTGCCTGAGTAGAATTGTCAAGATGCAGCTTTTCTATACAGGTATCTGTAAGAAACTTGCTTTAGAGACCCAAGTGAAAACAGTGGTTGAGTTGTGGGTAAAGGCAACAGTCCCCAAGGTCTTACTAACAGGAGTATGGAGAGCATTGAGTGAACAACTGGTTGAAGGCAGAAATGGGGAATCAAGTAAAATATGCCTGCAGCTAAAGTGAGTAAAAAGGAAAGGTGAAACGAGATTGTTCTTGAGAAAATCTGGCTGTTATTGGTGACTACAGGAAGTTCCCGAGTGTGAAAATCTATGAGGAGGAATTGTTTCCACCCCTAAATAACAAAACAAATTTATGGAGGGTCAAATTCTGAAAAACAAGCTGCTGGCTTCGAAACAAACAAAAACCAGGACTGTGTTTTGATCATCTATAGATGGGCTCTCCTCTTACCCTTGCTAACACCAATTGTTCCGTGGCAGCACACATGCTCTGCAGGCAGATTCTGTCCCAAGGTCACACCCATTGGAATCTCCAGTGAAAAGGACCAAGAAGCATATGATGGGGCAAGACCTCTGCCTGAAACCCTGGAAAGCTGCTGCTAGTCAGGATAGAAAATACTAGGGTAGATGAATGCAGAGGCTGACTTGCATCACTGCAACTTATCTGGATAGAGCTGGAGCATGGTGGGACAGTGGTAAGGTTAGGGCTGCATGAGCACACCAGCAGAGCCAATCCAATGGTCTGTCTGATGCTACCACTGGTGTACCTGCACAGCTCTGAGGCAGGCATAAATTACACTGAGCAAGTTGGAGTTAACTCTTTATTATCAAGATCAGGATCTGCACAGGAGTGTCAGGCCTAATAAGCACAGCAACTCATCTCTGGCAAGTCTTGCCCCCATGAAGCAGCTGACTAAGTCCCCTCCTCCCCAGGGTTTCCCCCAAGCAATCAAAGACTTGCACCTGCATGCCTGGCTTTGCTCCTCCCGCTTCATGCCTCCTAGTCCTGGGAAACCAGGGAGTAGGGGAGCAAGGGGAGACACCCGTGACTCTTCACCAGTCTGACTCATCTTTCCCTCTTCATTTTTTCATTTCTCTCTTAATTTGTATACCGTCTTTCTATTTTACAATACCCAAGGCGGTTTACAAGCTGAAGAAACAAAGAATGTACACCTTATAACAATCTAATCCAATACAAAAATGTGAAAATAAAACGTAACTTTACAATAAGCAACTTATATCAAATAAAGTAATATTCAACAATCTATTACGGGCATAGGCAAACTCGGCCCTCCAGATGTTTTGGGACTACAACTTCCATCATCCCTAGCTAACAGGACCAGTGGTCAGGGATAATGGGAATTGTAGTCTCAAAACATCTGGTGGGCTGAGTTTGCCTACGCATTATCTATTAGAATAGTATAGAATAATATTAAATATCAGCATATAAAAATTAAACAGAAATCCACTCTTAACAATTATAATAAATAATTTCTAAACTATAATCAATAAAAACAACGGCAAGTCACAGTGCATAAAATAATACAATACAAATTGAGAAGCAGAGACCGGAGGGTGGGGCAAGGCAGATGAAAGAAGGCCTTGCCTGATTACCGGTAAGTCTCTCCCCTCTTGGCCTCCCTCCTCTCCTGCTTCAGCTGCTACCTCTGGTTCTGTACTTCTCTCTGCCACAGACTGGTATTTCAGTTATGGTTATTCCACCACCATATAGGAAAGATGTCAACAAGGTGCAGCCAATGGCTTTAGATTTTTGAAGCGCAACTCTCCAGTCAAATAGCAATGTGCCTCTTGCCAGGCCTTTTGAAATAGATGGTGCATGGCATGAAATCAGTGGCTGACCCTTCTACTTGCCTTTACTGCCTGCCAGGCTTGGCAGGGGAAGGAGGACTTGCATTCCAGATACACAAACTGGCATCTCGTGCCGTTTAGGAGATTTACAATGGGATCTGTAAGAGGAAGACACTTCCAGGAAAATGTGGCTGTACACATTTTCACTCGCTCTCCTCTGTGCTTCGGCATCTTCGTCAAAGCCAGAAGTTTGAGTTTCCAGTGGTGTGCCTTCCCTTTCTTGATTTGCTTACTTACATCCCCTCTCTCTAGCCTAGAGCTGCGTTCCCGAGATGTTGTCTGGTTACAGCGTTTGCCAGCTTAACCAAGTATCTTGTAAGGAAATCATTTCTAATAAAGCTGGAATGCTGGGGTTTATCATTTTATAAGTGCAGGTCAGGATTTAGTTCACTATGTTAAACTCTCCTTGCTGCATATGATTTTTCAAGCTTTGTCAAGAACAAAAAAGTTCCAAGGATGTGCAAAGCATAGCTGCTTGGTTTCCATGGAGACACTGCTAGTTAGGCTATGGAAATTCTGAAAAGGCCAGAGGATGACTGACAATACAAGGCCTTAGCGGCTGATCTGAGGAGCCAGACTGAATTAATGAGATTTTTCACAGAGAGTTATTAGCGAGACTAGCATGGTGTGGCACTTAGGCCTGCTTTCGTTTTCTCAGCTGTAGTCTTGGAAAGCAGGCATGGAAAGATTTAATTGCTATTTTTAAGCCCTTTAAGATTATTTTAACCTATAACATTTAAAGGATGTAATGAAAAGCAGGTTTGTTTACTTTTTTAAAAAAAACATACACACATTCTGTTACTGTTACTGCTGGGGTGTTGTTGTTCCCTTCTCTTCCCTTCCCTTCCTTCTTCCTTCCTTTTTATTAGTGACAGTTGCTCTTTCTCTGTACAGCAATGGGACAGTCAATAGTACTTATTATACTTTGCAGCTAATTCCCACATGCTGAGAACACATTACTACTCAAAGTAGGTTATCTGGAGTTCCATTTAGAACCAAATGAGAGATACTGTGACAGTGGCATTAAATTTTCCTAGGGCTGTATTAATTTATTACTACTCCTAATACAAACTGTTAATTCTGGCCTGAAATCAGTGGTTCTGTGAGGCACTACTGTATATATATTTTACTTGGCCTGATCTTCCTTTCTCAAAAATATTAATATGGACATCTTCAGTGCGCCGTTTAAATATAAAACACAATTTGTCCCTCCCACCCCTTTTCTCAATTGAGTTCCCAGATGGAGGGGGGAAATTTTTGGGTTATTAAATCATGATAATAGCCTACTCTCAATAATTCTAAAAACAACACTAAACAGATGCAAGTACCTAACTATACTATCTTAGATACCTGTCTCCTCAGAAATAAGCCCAACTGGATTCAGTGGGGACTTACTGGTACTCCCAGGTCAGTTTGTATAGGATTGTAATTTGTAGCTGAGCAAAATTCATTCATTGCCTGCAGCCAAGAGTAGATTCTAAACATATAAGAGTTTGGAATGGGGATGGGAATCACTCATAGGAATGGAAAAACCCCTGTGCTTCCTAATCACTTGTGCTCTTTTGAACTAAGTAGAAGCAACAGGAGAAACAATGAAGTCACCTTCTAAATATAGAATGAGATTAAGGGAGGGAGAGAAATTTGATTCAGTTCGCATTTAAAAGCAAACCTACAGAAACCATACTTTTCCAAAACAATGCAGGAATCGATGCCCAGGCACCACAATGCATATACCAAGGTGAAGCTTTCATAAAAGTGCATATACGCTAAAATCCTTCAAAAATGTCAAAACTACATGCAAAAATATGTTTACTGGGGTGGGGGGGATGATGCAAAAATGCGGATGAAATGTGGAGCACAGAATTTCAGTTTGGGAAAAATGAGAAACTTGGAGAACTGAAATTTGTCCACCTCCAAATGAGACGTGTAATGAGTGGCATATGAACATGCTTTATTTATGCAGAGTTGTGTCATTGGTCTTTCTAGTCCAGTTTTGGTTGTTATAGCTGGGGGATGCTTCTAACCTATTTTACAGGGTTGTTGTGAGAATAACATGGAGAGAACCTTGAGTTCCTTGGGGCAAAGGTGGGATGTGAATGTAATAATAATAAACAATATAATGTTGATTAAACTACAAATAAATGTTTACCTTTTTAAGTTAACCAAACTTCATGTAAAACGTGTAGAGGAGTGTTTGTGGTGCGGAGGGAGCATCTTCCTCATAAGCACACCAGTGCAAGTAGATAAATAGGTACCACTGTGGTGGTAAGGTAAACGGCGTTTCCGTGTGCTCTGGTTTCCGTCATGGTGTTCCCTTGTGCCAGAAGCAGTTTAGTCATGCTGGCTACATGACCTGGAAAGCTGTCTGTGGACAAACGCCGGCTCCCTCGGCCTGAAAGCGAGATGAGGGCCGCAACCCCATAGTCGCCTTTGACTGGACTTAACCATCCAGGGGTCCTTTACCTTTTAACCTTTTACCTGCTGCTACTTGGAAAAACACACACACACAAAACCAACCTCTCATCCATATGTTCCTGGGAGATGTAAAAACCATAACATTGCTTCTGCGTAATCCACAACAAAAGCACATACAAGCAACATTCCACAGATTCCTGAACAGTAAACTAATCCACTTAATCTCACTGTTAGTGCCTCTCACAGGAATTTCACAGGCATTTTTTTTTATGGTTTGTAACATTTCTGATTAGTGTCTCTGTTTTTTTTGTTTTTTTTATTGTCATTGTTTTCAATCTCACCAAACTGGTGTTGTTCTTATGCATGTTTAAACACTAGCATCTTTAAACGATCTATACTTTTCCAGTCCTTCCAATAGATTCTCTTGCCATACTGCTGTATTTCTGCTCTCAGAGTTAATAAGCGTTTGCTTTTTTAAAAAAAAAGATTATTATTTTTAAAGGAGCTGTCAGATCCCTTGAAGGAGGAAAAGAACCCTGATCAAAATATTTGGAGGTAATTTTCTTTTTTCTTTTGTATTAGCAAATGATAAATATGAGACAGAAATTATGTGGGTAATGGGACAATTGACTTAAAAAGATAAATTAAAGTGACATGTAAATTGCTCAAAGAGCACTGCAGTGCAAATGGTATATATCAGTGTTTTTCAACCACTGTTCCGCGGCACACTAGTGTGCCGCGAGATGTTGCCTGGTGTGCCGTGGGGAAAATTTAAAAATTCGAAAGATTTTAAAAAAACAGCCAAACAGACCCAGGTTGCGCACTGAATAAAGTATTTTATAATTTTTCATATTTCTGTTTACTTACTATTTCATAATAAAGTAATTATAAAATACTTTCTTTGTGTTTATTTGATTCCTATTCAAGAGAATTACTTTATATATAGTCAATATAGGCACAGAGTTAAATTTTTTAACATTTTCTAATGGTGGTGTGCCTCGTGATTTTTTTCATGAAACAAGTGTGCCTTTGCCCAAAAAAGGTTGAAAAACACTGGTATATATGACAATAAATGGACCCCTGAACAGATTTACAGGGCAATCCTATACACAAGAAGTTAAACTGAGCCAGATTAAAATATGCCAGGATCCAGTCTAAGTCATCCTCCCTCATATCACTTCACCAGTGTTTGTCCACAGACAGTTTTCAATGTGATGTGACTAGCATGACTAAATCACTACTGATGCACAGAGGACCGTGACGAGTGCCAGAGTGCACAGCAATGCTGTTTACCTTCCTACCGCAGTGGTACCTATTTACAGTGGTGCCTCGCAAGACGAAATTAATTCGTTCTGCGAGTCGTTTCGTATTGCGAAAAATTCGTCTTGCGAAGCACAACCATAGGAATGCATAGGAATGCATAGGAATTTAATTCCCATAGGAATGCATTGAAATTTTCGTCTTGCGAGGCAAGCCCATAGGGAAATTCGTCTTGCGAGTCACCCTTTCGTTAGCGAATGCCTTTCGTCTAGCGAGTTTTTCGTTGTGCGAGGCATTCGTCTTGCGAGGTACCACTGTATCTACTTGCACTGGTGTGCTTTTGAACTGCTAGGTTGGCAGAAGCTGGGAAAGAGCACCGGAAGTTCACCCTGTCACTCAGATTTGAACTGTCGACCTTCCAGTCGGCAAGCCCAAGAGGCTCAGCGGTTTAGACCACAGTGCCACCCGCGTCCCTAAAGCTCCCAGAGCAGCACACAGGGTAGGGAGGGTTCGTTGCGCATTACAAGCTGATATGTGTGCACAGATTGAGTCTTCGTAATAGCACAACATTGAATTCCATCCCATATGAGAAATAAAAGAAGCAATAAAAATACAATTAAAAATCAATATAAATATTTAATGCAATGAATGTGCCCTCTCCCATCTTCAGGCACGAATTCAGAGGCATGTTGCAGATCACCTGATTTTAGCTTGCAGACCACGGGTGGTCTGTGGATCACAGTTTGGGAACCTCTGATGTATTTAATTTAGCGAGCAAAATCAAAGGGAAATCCAGCTCACTCCACAGCATCCTCTCCTTGCACCCTCATATTAGTAAACGTGCAGTTAAAGATCATTCCAAGGGAAAATTAGAATGTTGAGAAGGACACCAGAAAGAATTAAGGTTGTTGGTGAATACTTGCTGTGTGTGTTGATATGGAGGTGTTAAACTTAATGACACCTGAGCTCTAGGTTCAGTAAGCAGGAGAGATAAGTACCGTAGACAAGGCTGGCTCAAAAGGAATACATCTTCTGATCCAGACAATTTAATGGTTGCTGTTGATGCCAGGGTGGAGACTTGGAAACTTTTATACATCTTTTTTTAAAAGCCTGTCAAAACTGAGGCTGATGTAGGGAGGTATTTTAACTGTAGCAACTCCCAAGAACCTAGTATCTAAATTGAGCTCAGTTTATCCAAGGATCCCAGGACTGTGTCATGAACAGACACAGAACGTTAAAAAAAAAACGCACCTGAATGGCTTTAAATAAACCCAGAATGAAACAGATAAGCACAAACTAATAGTGGCTGCTATTAGTATCTGTAATAGAGATAGCCAGGAGAGAAAGACTTCAGTGAGCAAGAAAGGGATGTAGAAAATATAAGTTGTGATGTGAGGACACAATCCATCCTAAATTAAGTGCTTTTAAATACAATTGTTTTCAATGAAAATATAAGCATGCATTCAACTTTCCCCCACTGAAATCAGTGAGACTTTAAAACTGCAATTAATCCAAAATGCGGCAGCTAGACTGGTGACTGGGAGTGGCCGCCGGGACCACATAACACCGGTCCTGAGAGATCTGCATTGGCTCCCAGTACGTTTCCGAGCACAATTCAAAGTGTTGGTGCTGACCTTTAAAGCCCTAAACGGCCTCGGTCCTGTATACCTGAAGGAGCGTCTCCACCCCCATCATTCAGCCCGGACACTGAGATCCAGCGCCGAGTTTTGCGAGAAGCAAAACTACAGGGAACCAGGCAGAGGGCCTTCTCGGTAGTGGCGCCCGCCCTGTGGAACGCCCTCCCATCACAGGTCAGGGAAATAAACAACTACCTGACATTCAGAAAAAACCTGAAGGCAGCCCTTTTTAGGGAAGTTTTTAATGTTTGATATTTTTGTATTTGATTTCTGTTGGAAGCCGCCCAGAGTGGCTGGGGAAATCCAGCCAGATGGGCGGGGTACAAATAATAATAATAATAATAATTATTATTATTATCCCAAATTCCAAGTTCAATACCCACAAACTCTTCTTTTTCAAGGAAAATAGATTTACCTAGATAATTCATCAGGCAAAACATGCAGCCAATGAACATCCCTATAATTATACTATCATTTATCAAAGATTTCCCCCTTCATGTTCAGCCCTCAATTATAGTTCATTCTTCATTTCTGAGGCAGACACCACTAACAGCTAAGCATGTTAAAACTCAAAACAGAATCATCCATCACTTTTGTTCTTAAGCCATTCAACGTGTATTTGACAAGATGATCATGAGTGATGTTGGTGTTTTCTTTCCTGAAGCTGATAAGAGATTGGCAACAACTTCACAGAGCACACTGGCCAATGAACCAGGCTGTCAGTTTATGAGATAAGTGAAGATGCTGCATCTTACAGAGCTCATGCATGTATACAGTGACAGCCAATGTTACCAGTATAGGTATTGTGCATTCAAACCTGACCAGCCAATTTTGAACAGTTCAAACAGTTTGTCACCATCCAGTCTGATCCACTTTTCTATATATACCTGTAAGTTTGCTTTTGCTTGGATTGCTTTTTAAACCTGAAGTCTTACTAAGCATTTATGTCTTTCGAAAGGCTGATATGCAAGATAAGATTTGCAAGGCCTAATATACATTCATGTTCTTTGCAGGAAAATCAGTTAATTCAAATAATGTTTTAGTGCTCTGGTGCTTCCCATCAAAATGAAAACTTCCATTCTGCTCTGCTCTACAGCTTCAAACCCTTTTGTGGTTGCTAATATCCAGTAATGATGGGGCCTCTATCAAATGGAAGAGATGGAACCTGTCTGGAACTGAGGTGAGTCCATTTGGGCCTTGTACAATGGTTGTGTAATGAAATCTTTCTCTAGACACCATGAGTGTTGAATGACTTTTCACAGTATTTGCAAACCGCTTCTCCCAGGAATGCTTGCTCTTCTCAAAGTCTTGGCCGAACTCCTCACATCTCTCCATTTCCATTCTTCTGCTCCCTCTCTCAAGCCAGCATGAAGATAGATAGGTAGATATTTATTATTACGGCCATTGGCCCATCGCGCACGATTTTTCAAACAACATATATATACTTAGCCTTTCTACTTAGAACTTCAAAAGGACTTTAAAGTAACAGACTAAGCAGCAAATTTACAACATAAAACACCACCCCCTATTTATAAAATTATAAAAACATCAATTAAGGTAACACATAATTACATCCTGAGTCATGATTTAAAAGGAATGTCCAATCCACCCAGAAGTCCGTTTTTCTTCTTTTGGGATAGGACGGTGATCAGAAATCTGGCAACCGTAAGTGATCTTGGAGGGTCTTCATCATTCAGTAGGTATCTCAGTTTGGCTTCGTTCGAGTCATCGGCAATTCCCTTTAAATATGGAGCAAGAAAGGACTTCCGGCGGCGACGCCATTGCGGGTGGTCGTGGGCTGCTTCGGCTGCGAAGCGCCCAGTCCATCCCGGGGGTTAGGAGCCCTGCCACCGCAAAGCGGGGCTCCGGTTGGGGTGCGGGAAGAGCGTCCCGCACCCTGGGCTCCCCGGCTGTGCCCGTTGTGGCTCCGAACCCTTCCCCCGCTCCCCCTGTAAAGAGGGAGTGGGGGTGAAGGGACGACGGAGCCGGGCTATAGGGGACATGCCCCAACCGGGATGCAAATGCGGCGACAAAGCCTGTGATGAGCGTCTAAGTTCTACCTGTCTTTAACGAGCTGATAAGAACCCAGTGGTTGTGAGTACTTGACTGACTTTTTTTTAATCTTGGAACGATCTGGGGGAAAGAGGAAAGGCAGCCCGCCTCCCTTCCCTTCGGGAGATGAAAGAAACTAACCAGTTTAAGTGACTGCTGCTACAATAATCGATAGAAAGTATCTGGAATTTGAAAACTGAGACTGCTGAGATTTCCCTTTGGGGATTAAGTGGGGGAAAAATATCTCCATTTGAAGTTTTGGTCTTTACACTCCGGCTTCGGAAAAATGGCGACGATTTGGACTGTCGTGGGAAAAAATTGAAACAAAGGAAGGAAGAGACAGGAGCTGAAATTTGATACCCACCCTCCCTTCCAAAATGCTGGACTTTGTGCTCGCACTTGTATTGAACTCTGGTTTAAAAGATGAGGAAATGCTCACTGTCTTGAAGCTGGAACTGCTTGATCGGAAATTACAAGTCTTGTGTGGGATTTTAAAGAAAATGGACTTAACTTCCACAGAGGAGGCTTTTCAAAAGTTTTATACAATGGAATCGAACCTTGGTAAAGAGCTGGGAGGGGTGCTTGAAGGATGGTTTGAAATGGCTGGGCAACTCCGGGAAAAGGAACCGATTTCTGGGGGTGGCAGCCCCGGAACGGGAAAATTTATAATATCCAGACCCCGAGGTGGGAGCTCGGGGGCAAGGGACATGGAATTAAGATTTCTACAAGAAGAAGAAGTATGGTACAAAGAAACGGAGGAGCCCAAAAAAGAAGTGATGGACACCCTGAAGCCTGATGCAAGGTTTGTTGTGAATGCTGCCTGGATCTGTGGACATTTAGAAGAAGAGAATTGGAGATCCGGTTCTGGTGAAAGACAGAGAAAGACAATGGACAGAGGGGGAGTGGGTTGAAGTATTAAATGTATATTCCAAATGGTCTGTCATGGTATCTGAAATCGGAGAGTGAAGTCTGTTAGTTATAAGTTTATTTTAAACAAGTAGGGAGATATTGAATTTTAAGTTAAAAGCAGCATGATAAAGGACAGAAGAAATAAGTTTAGTCTTTGTAAGAATATTTGGTTAAGATTTTTGTTATAATAGAAAGATCAAGATAATTGTGTTATCTTTAATTAAAGTTAAAGTTTTTTTTATAGAGAAAAGATGTTAAGAAAGTAGTATATCGATTTAAAACCGAAGGTGAAAAGGCGGGGGAAGTCAAAAGTCAAGATTCAGAACTAGAAATTTTTTTTTTTGGTAAGGTATACAAGCAAGAAGAAGAATCCTGGCATTATGTGTATTTGTATTTGTTTTTGTATTTGTAGGTGTGGGTTTGGGTTTGTGTTATATTATGAAAACGCTAATAAACTCTGTTTAAAAATAAAAAATAAATATGGAGCAAGAAACTTACTCCTGGACGATGAGTGAAGAGCACAATCAAAGATTATGTGATACAACGATTCTGGTGCTCTGCAATTACAGTCACATAAGAGCGATATTTGTCCATTGGAGACAACTCACCTGCTTGTACCACGAAAACATAGTTTTCTTCTCAATCCAGAATCATTCGTGCTCAGCCTCAACATGCTGCTTTCAATCTAGAGCTCTGAAAATGACTTGCAAGAAGTAAACATACATAAGATGGAGCTATATCGATCTCCCATTGAAAATGGCAGCCTGTGGCTGAAGTGGCTGCGCACCAAGCCTAATTTGACTTGAATTGAGGTAGGTGTGAATCAGTCTTTCAGAATGTCATGGCTTTTTTTCCTGGCCCAAGGTCCCCTCCCTGCTGTGTGGACTAAAAGCAGACAACTAATGGCACCAGTTGCTTTAGTTCCTGTGCAAAGCAGCATCACTGTCTATGTATGCAAAGCCGACCACATGGGGACTGTGGAGCAGAAAAGGCAGCTCACTGTGGGAAGACTATAAATTCTGTAATAGCAGGGCCTTCCTCCTGGGCTTGGCCATCTATCATGTAAATATTTTAGAGTCTGAGTTCATCTCCTGGCTAGAGAGATTTTCTGGCTGCTGTCCCAAACTGACGCAATGCTCTCCGTGACTGGGACATTTATTACATGTGCTGCATTAGGCACTCAGTGCATGTAGCAGTAATCAGACCTGGAAGGGGAGGGGGAAATTTAGGAATATATGTATTTTGATGCTGTTCTACTCTGTACAACCTATGACATCATCTGAAGAAGGCCACACTCTGTATATCGTTCTCCTCTCCCTTCCCTTGCTCTTCCTCCTTCCTCCCCCTTTCCCTTCCCTCTCAACTGTTATAAGAAAATACTGCTCCTTTCCCCCTTATGCTAGCAGTTTGTCAAACTGTCTTCCCTTTATCTCATCTTACACACGCTTTGCAAATAAGCACGGAGTGATTGATGCGCTACTAACTTCTTTTTAAAAAAAGAAGAAGTCTGGGCTAAATAAAGCAGCCCTCCCCAAAACCAGTGTTTTGTGGAAATGTAAGGGGAAACCCATCCATCGCTCTGTGCAGTGTCTTAAAAAGTCTTATCTCAGCAAAGAGAGCACAGGGCAGGAGGGGTGAAGGGGGAGAGAAGAGCCGTTTCCAGATAAACAAAAAAGACCTCCAAAGTTCCCTTCTCTCGCACCACTCCCACCTCTTTAACCTGACTGGGCGCCCCAAAGGAATTCACAAAAGCATCTGTGACCCCCTCAGCCCTTTGTAAAAGTGTGCCTCCCCTCAAAAGATCACGCCAGGGAAAACCTTGCCTGCTTAATTGCGCCCAAATGTTGCCACCATGGCTATTACAGAAACCTGTTAAAAGTTTACTGCTGACCTGTGCTGATGGTGAACAGTAAATCAACAGATGAATGTGAAACGTGTCATATTGACTCATGTGGGAGCAGACAATAGAGGCTGAACTTTTTACAATATTATTACTGCTTTCCTTCTGCAGAGATTAAGGAGTGCCTCTGCAATTTGTCATGCACAAGGAGGACAGAGATAATGAAGGGCGGGGGGGGGGGGGTTAGGAAGGCAGACCTGGGATGTTAACAAATGCTAGCAGGTCTGAGTGACAACTCAGCAGCAAACAGAACTTCTCTCTCTTTGTATTTCAGTTATACTACAAAGGCTGTGTTCAGGCAGTGCTTTATTCCCTCTTCCTGGCATTTCTGTACGTGTTAATTTTCACATTTTATGTGATCTTTCTCATGATGTAAAATCCAGTTCTGGAAATCTAGCGGAATCTAGTGGCAATTTAGTGCTCATTTCCATGTTAGTTGTTTGGAGAGAAAAAATGTTTGCAACCCTGGAAATCCATAATATTGGGGGCAGGTTTGCTTATGTAACAAATTTGGGGGCAATAGTTTGGCATACCTCCTAGTGAACCATGGGGGAACAGAACTGTGCATGTCCAGAAAGGGCGAGGGAGTTTGTTGTTGCATCATACCAAACCCACTAGCATGAGTGAAAAGCTACAGTTCCACAATGCAACAGGTACTGCAATGTAAAAGGAACAAGTGAAATTAATGCAATAAACCTCACATCTGAATACAGCCAAAGTTAAAGCAGTTTCCCCTCTCCCAGGTTTATCTACTCAGTTTTTCCCTCAGTGGAATCCTCTGGATTTGATATTAAGCTCTTTAAATACCTCTGCTGTTTCGGATAGGAAGACACTTTGGCCTTTGTATGCCTTTCAGCGTTAAAAAGAACACTCTGCATTATTGTAGTAAAGTGGGAGAATGGTAAAATATGGCTGATCACATATTATCCATGTATACTAGGTACAGTGGATGTTCTCATTGTATTGTGCAGGCATCTCAGTTTGCAAATGCCAAGACCTAGCAGTGAAAACAGCCAACAATCAGCTGACTGTCAGCACTTGCAGATCATATCACCGCATATGTCAAAGGCACAGCATGTAAGAAATCAGGTGGAGGCCAGGTAGGCGTGGTTGAAATGGCTTGGTGGGCCAGATGGGGAGGCATGCCTGGAATGCAGGCTCCCCACCACTGAATTAAGCCCCTAGACATGTGGTGCACTCAGTGCTGAGAGTTAGTTCACAGTGATCCCTTTGTCTTTCCTTAAGAAATGTTGTGAGTCTGTCATACATTCCAGATGGCAGACAAACAAAACGTACAACATGAGATATCCAACGAAACTCACTTAAAAGGAAACAACCCAAACAGTTCATAAAACAGCTGGGAGCCAGTACATTTATAGGCAACTTTTATGGTTATAAAAGATCAGCTGTTGGGACAAACTTTCTGAAGATGACGAACTTCAGACTAAAATGCTGATAAATTTTCAGGAAGATGCCACCCTCTAAAAACCCACAAAGTGGAGACATGGGGAACCAACCTTAAAATTAGGAAGATGAAAAACTGGAAGAAACCAAAATGGACAGATTGCCCTACCTGGACTGAGTGTGTGTAAGGAGCAGCACCTCCCTTCTTACCTAGAGTGCAGGGCCAAGGAAGGGACAGGGACTTGTTCTCCAGCTGCTGCCGCCTGTGCTGCTACTCACAGCTGGCGGGGGACAAAATAAAAATACGTGAAAGGAGGATAAGAGGATAAGAGGATAACATGTAAGCCAGCCAAGACAGATCTATCCCCTCCCCAAATACCTTTCTTTAAAAGGGTCATATTCATTGGGGAGAGCAGATTTGGTCTTTATTAGTATTATTTCCTTTAAGCTCCTGAAAAAGCAAACTTGAAAGCCAACTGAATTGTGCCAGTACATTCAAATGGCAGAATGTCTGTTTCCTTTTCATTTGCAATTTGGAGTGGCCACTGTGGATGTGTTGGGCGCAGGGTGGGGTGGGGGAGAGTTATTGAATGTGTGAAAAATGCTTTTATGCTCATAACCCCCTAAACTCTGCGATTTGCCAGGAATTTCTGGGGTTCCTGCCAATGGCAAAAGAATTCCCACCACCACCACAGAGCACACGACTTACTAGAAAAATATATCTCCTTTCACATTAGCTGAGTATTACAGAAGTTTTAGTTAAATTATATGCATAATTTTCCCTCTTATGGGCAAGCCCCCAGCTGCCTTTTCCCTTTCAAGAAGGAATGGTAGAAACTATTCCACATGGCTAATGGAGTATGGAAAAGCACCAGAAGGAAAAGTAGGTGGAGCAATGGATGTGTGACCTTCATGTACAACGTTTCAGCCACACAAAATTCAGAGGGTTCTGTACACACACACACACACACACACACTCCTCCTTCCATCTAGGCAAGCAAGGGGCATTATGGGAGTTCAAAGACACATTCCACCCAGGCAAAAGCACTTCAGGAGAATATGGAGCAGAGTCAATGAGGGGTATGATTTAGCTTGACTCCTGGGGGCCACATACAGAGAACTGAAGGGCCACATTTGACTTCTGGGGCCTGGGGTTCCCTACTCTTGTTTTGTCTAACAGAGGGTGATCAGTTTGTGATAATGAGTGGGATAAGAGCCTATTGGGAATACTTAGATCAGAGGTCGGTAACATAAGGCCCATGGGCCTGAAGCGGCTCATGAGGGTTGCTTAACCGGCCCATGAGCCGCCCTCGAACCGAGCCGCCCACTCGGCGAGTCCCCGTGCGCTGCACTAAACTGGTGCAGTGTGGTGCAGGGACTCTCTTCTGTGGCTCTGAAAATCGCTTCTGCGCATGCCCAGATGCTGGAAATCGCATCTGCACATGCCTGCGGTGCTGGAAATAACTTCTGCACATGCCCAGACGCCGAAAATCGCTTCTGCAAGGATCTCCGCAGGAGTGATCCAGCCTATGCCTGGTAAGCCTTGCCTTAGATGAATCCCCAAATACAGTTTTTATTTGTAGTAATGTACACAAATCTAGGGTCCCTCAACAACCATAAAACCTATTTGTCTTGCAGAAAACTCAGGCCTGTCCTTGCTCAGGTTTCTCCCTATTTGAACATTATCCAAAGAGTAAAGCTTTAGAGCCAAAAATCTCTTCATTTGGTAAGGCATATTGCAGCCAAGATAAAGCCTTTTGAAATTTCCTTGCTTTCACTATCAGACAGTTTAAGAAATGGTTAGCTCCCCAAATAAAATAAATTTGGCGTCACATAATGCTTACTACTTTGTTGCATTGTGCCTAGTGATGATACTTGTTATATTTCTAGAGCACTTTTTCTGAGTGCTCGTAAGTGATTTATATAATATTATTTCAACGGTGCTTTCAGAAAACATTGTTAGGTAAGCCGGGGCCATTAGTTCCATATTACAGATTGCAGGTAGTAGAGATGGTGGCTTGCCTAAGGTTCCCCTGATGAGTTCATGCCTGAATTTGAGATATACTCCCAGCAGGTCTGCAGCCCTTTCATTGGCTGGAGTGGAAGGAGGCGCCAGGCAAATCACTGTACTGGCTCAGGATCCAACAGGTCCTGAGCCATTTCAGCCCCTCTCTGCCTGCAGAATGCTCCATTTCAGAGCTTTCTGTGGGTTGTTGTCTATCTGCGTTTTCGGCAGGGAGAATGGGGAGTTCCATGGTGGCAGAATGTTTCTGGTGCCACCAGCAGAGGCCAGCAGAAGTGGGCAGAGGGATACCTCTGCCCAATGGAAACACCCCCTACATCGCACAAAGGGGCTTTGGATGGCAGCCTTATTCTCTTAACCATCACACTACACCCAGGGCTTTTTTTCAGCTGGAACGCTCTGGAACTGAGTTCCAGCACCTCTTTTTGTAGAAAAATAGCACCGAATCAGCTTTTCTCATGGTATGGTAGTTAATATACAGAAAAGGTGTCTACATTTCTCATTTGCTATAAATATTTTATATAACGTGTAGTAAAATGTAATCTTGTCAGAGGCAAACTGAGTGCACGGTATTCAAATCAGTCTAAACCAAGACAAACCACTGAAATTTCATATCTATATCTTCAGGCATGAACTCACCAGGGAGACCTTCATTGGTTTAAACCACCTGTAAGTAACTTCTGTTTAAATGCATTGCTTGGATTGTTAGATGTTCCTCAGTTCTTGCATGACCCTCTGTTCTTAAAGCGTTTACACTGGAGCCTCTTCCTTCCTGACGCTGGAATACTATTGCTGCAATGCCAACATAATGTGTCTTGCTTAGCAAACCTTAAGTTTAAGCTGTATTCAAACTAAGAAATTTTATGAGGTGGCAACCACTATGTAAAACAAAAGCTAGAAGATGTGCAGGCTAAGAAGGTGATGTTTTGGAAATGAGGAGTGAGCATGCTCAGTGGCCATGGGATGCTGGCTGATAGTTGGAGGAGAAAAACACGGGAAAACAAGAAAGAAAGAGGAATGGACTGGATTTCCTGGAACAGGGTATGGTTTACCAGCTAGAACCCTGAACAGAAGCACTCCACATTGTAACAGTCTATGCAAGTTCCACTTGTTAATATTACCTTTTAAAGTTAAGTAATCGTTAAAGAAATATGCCTGTTTTACCGCAGAAGAGCAGTTGGCATCCGTCAGCCTCAGGAAACAATAGAAGAATGTGCCTTCAGGGGTAAATGCAAACCATTGGAGAGTTACAGTAGCTGTAGTGACCAATATGGGAGAGACATGTTTTGTTGCAGCTGGGGCAGATGAAGGCATCCTGTTTTGCTGCTACAGGTGCACCATGGCATTTCTTCTCTCTGTGCTCCTCCCAGCAGTCATTCCTCCTCTGGTCACTGTCTGTCTCCAGGCACTGCCGTCAACCGCAAGGGATTCCCACACAGCAGAGTTGATGTTGCCAGACTTCATGTCATGTTTGCAGACATCTTTGTAATATAGAGTTAGTCTGCCAATGGGCCTGGTGCCTGAAGCCAGCTCCCCTTACAGCACATCCTTAGGGACCCCCACTATCTTCCATTCTGTGGACATGACCAAGCCAGCATAGACATCACTGAGACAGAAGTGCAAACATTCTGGAAATGTGGGCTTGAGAGAACACATATTTGTTTGAGACTCTGCCCTGCCAATTAACCTAAAATCATAATTTTACCTAACCAAGGAGGAGGAGAAATTTTTCCTTTTTATTCATGTCAGTTAGTTCCTCGTCTATATATTTTTCAAGAGAAGCATTTGGGGGCGGGGGAGAGAACGGAATCTGACACGCATTCTTCAATGGAGAACATTTCTTGGTTTCACATAATTCAGTTACCATATACTATCTTGGAAACCACAATAGCTATAAATAATTTGACCACACTTTCCTCTTGATAGTATCTCTCAACACATGCATATGCCTGGAGAGAGAGGGGGGGGGGAAACCAAACAGTCAGATATTTGTGAAATGAGAATATCGGAGTCTTTTGGTTGCGAGGCGCATTGAGGGCTAAACGGTCCCTGCCTAGAGCTTATGCTTTTATGCTTAACGCAGTTTCCTGACAGAGGCTGCGGAAGCATGCACCTCTTTGAAGGTGCAAACTACCAAAATGTCACCCGAAGGAAACAAGTAGCACCAGTCATCCAGGCAAGGCTTGGGTGGAGGTATTTCAGTCAGCCCTAACGATGCTTTCATGATAAGCACCAGAGAAACTCGCTGAGCACCCCAAATTAGACGAACCTGGTGGTTTTCATGCTAAGCCATATTTGTGTGCTTCAGACATCTTTAACCAATAAATCATGCTTTTATTTAAAAAAAAGTGACAGTATACACACACGCAGGCAGATAGGAATGGGAAAGAAATTTGTTTGCTTTACCTGTCAAAATCACAATTCCCACACCAATACGCAAACTGAAACAGCGCCCTCTTTTTTGGAATTTGCACTTCTCTGACCTTTGCAATGCTGTTCTCCAGCTAAGGAATGCATATGAGAATGAGTATATTAGTGAAAAGTGTATGCAAAAATGCATACCTTAGTGACAAGAATACAGAAAGATGCTTTGATTTAGTTGCAAAAATGCCTGTATTCAGCAACAATACCCCTAAACATTTTGTGAATCTGATGGGAGAAGAAACTATTATTAAAAAATTCTAGCATGGGGAATCATCAGTTCCGTTGCTACCTCCGATGGTGGCCTTTTGACCATTTACTGTATTTATTTCCCCCGATTTGAACTATAAAATGGTGATTTTCTCAAGTCAAAATGAGAGTACCCCTAAGCATTTTTAATAGAAAAAAGCACTGAACAATTGCATACATTAATGTACATATTAGGAGAAGTGTGCAAATTTTGCAAATGGATTCAGAAATGGGGCTGAAAGTATAATAGGAAAAATTAGGATTTATCTATCTCTACAGGCAGATAAAAAAAACGACACTGTTACATAACTGTAGCAAGCCTTTCTTTTCATAAGTGAAGTCTTCCTCTCCTTGTGACAACCAGGCTGTCCTGGTTCAGAGGAGTTCAGAGCACATGACTTTGCATGCAGAAGCAAGCTCTGGTGCGGATAAGCTCATGGGCTGCCTGAAAAACAGTGTGCCCACATTGGTAGCATCTCATTAATGAAGCCCTTGAGAAATTCCAAAGATGTTATCACTTGTTTGATCTGAAGAATGGTTGTTAACTGAGGACAGTCCTCCTTCATCATCCCTTTCAGGGTTATTTCCTACGCTGCAATTTCTTTGTTTGTACAAAAGCTTCCCATCTCTTGTAGGCAGAAATTGCCACAATAAAAGGTGTGACCTTGTCTAATTTATCTCTTTCAGTCTCTGGGACTAAAGATGCCTGTAGCCAGTCAAACAATGCAACCATCCCAACAGCAGTGCCCTTCAAGAGCACGATCTTGTCTTTCAGTTGTGCTCTTTTGTATGGCACATTGTGTGAGTGCTGTTCAGCTTCTATGACTAGCAGCAGAATTCCCAGACATGCCTACTCAAAAGTAAGTCCCGTCATGGAGGTTCCTGGGGCTTACTCACAAGTAAGTGTGTATAGGATCAAGGTCTTAAGGATGGGAACATCCAGTCACTGAGACAGCTTAAAAAGTTAAAGAGCAAGGCCAGAGGAACCATCATATTTTCCGTCAAAATATTTAGGGGGGAAATGTTGAGTCGCTGAAGAAGAAGCACCCGCTTTGAGAAAGAAGGTTTGGCTCATGCACAACAAATGAACAAAATCCGTGTGTTTATTACACAATGTAACTTAACATCTGGAAATGTAGTGAGACAGAAGGGAAAGTGATTCCATGCACAGCCAATGTACTGCTTGTTGCAGAATCCTGCCTTGGACAGCCAGCTCACCTAGGCAGAGAATGATGAGGGGTTTTAAAATATATTTTTTAAAGGCACATCCAGTTCTTTCTCATTTCTGTAGCACACCTGATGCCAAAAGGACATTCGGTGTTTGAAGTATGAAAGAGTAGGCGAAGGAAGTGGGAAGGTTTTGTTTCAAATTAGGGCATACTTATAGGC
This sequence comes from Lacerta agilis, assembly GCF_009819535.1. NCBI lineage: Eukaryota > Metazoa > Chordata > Lepidosauria > Squamata > Lacertidae > Lacerta > Lacerta agilis. The sequence goes on from NC_046318.1 coordinate 27,801,898, forward strand.
TGAGTATGCATGTTACATTTAAAGCATAGTCATGCCCCAAGGAATCCTGGGAACTATAGTTTTTTAAGGGTGGTGAGAGTTGTTAGCATACCCTGATTCTCCTCACAGAGCTTTGATTCCCAGAGTGGTTTAACAATCAAGCTCTTTCCATGAGGAACTGAGAATTGTAGCTCTGGGAAGCAAATAGGTGTCTCCTCTCTTAACAAACAACAGCTCCCAGAATTCTTTGGGGGAAGCCATGATGTGATGGAAAAGTTTGTTTTGCTGGACAGGTTAGGTCCCCAAGTGTTTTTCTTTTTCCCTGCCAGCAAACGGTTAATGAATGGCAGCTCCTGATTGGCCAGGGTTCCAGGAGAGGGGGCTGAAAAGGAGAGGATTTGGAGAGACAGTTTTTTAGGTTGGGATAGTGGTTGGGATTGAGGTGGGAGATAGGGAGTGAGAGGAGAGAGAGTTGGTTCTGGGTAGAAACATCCATTCTGAGGAATATATCACAAGCTAGAGAAAGGAGTCTCTGAGCTTAGTGTGAAGGACAATGTGTTGTGTCCTGTAAGAGTAATAGGCCAGGATCTTTATTGTTAATTCGATCAAATCCTGCCTGAGACTCCAAATGATTAAGTTTTCCCTCACACAAGTCCCCCACAAAATAATCTGGGGTAGTTTTGTAGGAATTCATGGCATTGGTGTTCTGTGAGGTGGGTGTACTATATTTACACTTGATCTTAGCCAAAAGGCTGAGAAGCGAGGGGTGCACTATATTTAAGTGAGGGTGGGCCCAACGGCGGCAGGCGAAAAAGTGCCGTCACACCATCACACATTACAGTTTAAAGTGTTATCATATTGCTTTAAATATATTATGTGAATGTGGCTGATAAACGCTAGGCTGGTAGCACCCATAGAGTTGGTCAGGGAGTATGACTTGAGAAGGAATAAAACCCAGAGGCTTATGTGTGTAAAATGTGGGTATAACAAAAGCATTCTGAAATGTATGCCCTTCAGGGAAAACCATCATTAAAGCTTACAATGAGCAAGCTTAGTATTTCTTTATTTGATTTTCCTTTTAGTTAGCTACTGTTAAGTAAGGCATCCCAAGGCACTTGTAAGGCACCTCATCTGTGAAATGCTTGGGACTTGCACACAGTTTGAAAGCACTGTGGCTTGAGGCTGATGTGGAAAAAGTTGAACTGAAATTGTTTGAACCTACAGTACATTCGAAAACGGAAGCATAACCTATTTTACTATCACTTCTTTTGTGGTTGGTCTGATTCCTATTGAAATGCATATTTCATTTATGAAGTGCCCTTTTTGTGGCAAAGCTGTGTGCTCATTCTAGAGCAGGGCTTATAAATACAAGACTGGGAGTCACAAGGAGAGAGCATGAACTGAGGGTATATGTGCAGTACATATGTGTCACACACACACACACACACACACACACACACACACACGAGTGGGGAAGATACCTGTACATATAATTCTGGAGACATACACTAGATTAGTGGGGAAGGTATGATCTGGAGTGCTGTCTGGGATGAGGTTGGATGCATTTAATGAGTGCCTGTAACACTGATGTTGAGAGGCACAGCTCCCCCCATGCCTGCATCATTTTTAAAAACTCATCTGTGCATGGGTGGAGAAGCCTCTTCTCAATATAGTCCTGCAGCAGCATGCTTTCATACTTTGCCTTGAGAGTGTATGGTTGAACTCACTGCTGAGGTTAATTCTTCAGACCTTGCCTGAATAGTCAGTTTCAGCTCCATGTGACTCCCTCCTTGAGAGGCTGAGTGCCCTCCCTCCTCGTGTGCTGAAGTGTATATCATCCAGACTTAAGATGAAAGGGACTTCTTCCACTAGGTATGGAGTCTAGTGTATCCCCCTCCCCACTGGTTACAAATGGATTGGATATGTCTGACCCTTTTCAGGAGTGCCTCACAAAGACTAAACTGTGGAGCGGTGCATATCCCTCATTCGCTATCCGATCCATGCACAGCCACTAGTCACTGCTAAAATCCTCAGGCAGGATTAGATAGTGTTTTAAAATACACTACTAGCATTTTAATCGGAACCATATGTCTTGCTTTCAGACTCACTTGCTTCCATGACAGAAATCTTAACCTAGAATCTAATAGTTCTTTGTTTCTTCTCATATCTTCCAACTCCCCCCTTTCCTCTCATATCTTCCAACTCCCCCCTTTTTTACTTTCTTACACCTTCCTATCCTGTTGGCCGATTTCAGATTGATGGTAGGGACTTGTTTGTTTTTGAAATGTGTTGCACAATGCATAGCAAGTGCTTCCCAAATAAAGGCAGAAAGCCATGCAACAGTGAAGGATCAGGAAGCTCTGTCCTGGCTAAACAGCACTTCTGTGCTAGAGCATCAGCGCAAAGGAGGAAGCATATAGAGTTGCCATATTTCAAAAGTTGTTGAGCTTTTTATAGGAAGACCCCAAAAACATGGCTTTTCAGCACCACCTTTTGGGAAATCCGGATGTATGGCAGCCCTAACTGAGCTCATGCACTTGTTGCAACGGTGATTGTGCTCCTTTGCTACAGTTTAGCGCAGGGATGGGGAACTTGGGGTCCTCCAGATGTAGTGTCACTCCTGCTTCCATCAGTGAATGGAGTCCAGCAACATCTGGAAGGATGCGCACGTTCCTCACCCCTGGTGGAACAGGTCAGCTGTGCCTTCTGTGGTGGGGCAGCAGCAGATGGTTTTCGTGCCAGTACAAGGGAATGGGAAATGATGTGTACAGTATTTTATTGTTGGTATTAGACAACTGTAAGAAATTGATCATTCAATATGGCAGCACCTACACTTTGGAACTTCCTGCCACTTGACACCAGGCAGGCACCTTCACTGTACTCTTTTTGGGTCCTGCTGAAAATGTTTTTGTTTGGACAAGTCTACTCGGACATGTAGAATGTAGATATGTGTTTTGAATCTGTTTATTGCTGGTTTTAATTTTTTTAATGTTTTAAATAATTGTTTTTAGCTGCTTTTAGTATTGTTTTATTCTCTTTGCAAACCATTTAGAGGTTTCCCCACCCCACAATTAAGTAGCGTATACATTTTATGAAATAAATAATAAATAAAGTAAGGGGCACTTTTTTGCCAGAAATTGTCTTCTTCTGGCATTACTGACAGGTTTAAAAAGTAGATTAATCACACTATAAATCCACTATTTAGTCAATATATTTCAAATATTATTTCTATTGAAGATTGGGGTGTGTGTTGGAAATACAGGCTAAAACATGCTATGTTGCTATGCTGGGCTATCATAAGTGCTTCCAGTACTAAACCAATAGTGGGAAGTGACTCTAAAGTTTCCTGTTTGACATTAGTTCCTTCCTATTGTGAATAGAGTGATTTATTGTACAATGAAGCCATTACAGAAAGAGAGAGGAGGTGCTGGCTGAAGCCAACCAATCTACAGCACTACATTTATAGGGCCTATAATTATCCAAATTTTTGAGATGCACAATAGTATCTGCTGAAAGGGAACATCTGGGAGGGGAGCGACATGTCCCAATTAAACGATGGATGAGCAGCTTCGTGTATTGGATAACTGGCTGTGTTAATGGGGTTGCAATTTTACAAATGCCACTCAAGTTAATAAACATGTTCCGAGAGTAGAAGCGCCCGGGTGGGAGTGGAGGACACCCAGAGATCAAGTGAAGAAGAAATGTGTTCTTCCAAACGATTCAAGATAACAGAGCAACAATAAAATGGACTAAATAATAATAATAAAAAAGAGTGCAGAAAATGTCACAAACTCATGTGCTGTGGAAGGACATTAGGGAAGGTGCTGGCCCACAGAGAATTTTTCAGTGTCTGGGCCAAACTTGCAGATGACATTCGTGACATTTTTAAACAAACATGCATAATCTGCGCGGATTTATTTTGGAGGAAAGGTAGCTGCGGGGCACCAATCTGCAGTGCAGTTTTGATCTGAATTATTGCTTATTTATTAAATATATTGGGCTGTGTACACATTGCCAGCTTAAAATACAGCTAGGTTGTTCGTTTCCTCGATTCGGATCAAAGCTGGCTTGGAGAAAAGGGCACCAAAATGCAGCATCTCATAAGAAATGACAGGATCAATACGGATTGTAGCTAAAGTGTGTACAGCACTTCCCAAACCAGCAGTGAGAGCTTGCTGGATGTAGAGCAAAGAGGAGTGTGTATACAACCTTAGCAACATTTTTGAACTCTAGTGTCTCAGTGTGGTTTACACATTAAAAATAAAACACCAAAGACATTGAAGTCAGATAAAAATAGCAATAAACTAAAACTAAAATTGGAATGGAGCCCTGTACTGGTTATCTGCTGAAAATCACTCTCTTCTGGCTGCTGCTGCTGTTTTAACTCTGAAAGTGCTGTCTGGTCTAAATAGCACCTTCTGGAGCAAATAGCAGCCAGCTAGGGAATATTTCAGGGGGGGAAACAGACTTAGGACCTGAATCAGGACTGGGGGGCATGTTCCAGCCAGGGGCCTATGGGAGTTTCCCCTTCAAAATAAAAGCAGCCAGGATAAGCACACTTGTTTATATAATTGACCAATGTCATATGCAGTTGGCCCTTAATCTTTATGTAGAAAAGGGTATACACATGGTGGTTGAGGAATATTTCTGTTCCACAACTGAAATTCTCAACTAGTGATGGGAGAGAAATTTTATTCAGTTTGTATTTAAAGGTAAACCTACCTAATCCATACTTTCTGAAACAATACGCCCACCAAAATACAACCGTTCTTTGAAATTTGCACTGTTTGGAATTTTTTCAGTGCAGTTCTCTAGCCAGGTAAAGTCTACAAAAAGGGTAACATGCGCATATAAATGCATATACTAGTGAAAATAACATACAAAAACACATGTTATGGGGAATTGCTTTGTGAAAATGTATTTATTAGGAGAAATTCGCACTAAAATGCTGGTGAATTTTCACGAGAACGTTTAAAAAAGCAAATTGATGTGGAGAACTGAGCTGAAGACTGGGGAAAAAGAGAAACTGAGAAAAACCAAAACTGACAGATTCACTCATCCCTACTATCAACCTACCTCGGCAGCAGAAGCAATGAGAATATCCAAATGGTGATGGTTGAGGACGTACCCACACCAGAGCAGGGTATACATTCATTGAAATTCCCTGAAACAGACTACTGTAAAGCAAGATGAGACTAGCCTACGATGGCTATTTTGTCCCTGCACTGTATGGACCCCCCCCAGACAACCTGTTCACTGTATGGACCCTTCCAGACAATTCATCCTGATTTGTTTGCAGGGAGATTAGATGACATTGTGTCAAAGGGTCATTGTGCACTTTCTAGTGTGCATTTCCCCCATCCCTTTCTTTATCACTCTTATCTTTATCCCCACCTTTCGGGGAAGCAGGTGTGTTGCACAAGACAGTCAACTGTAAATGTGCAACCTGAACTTGCATAGAATCCAGCTCCTAAATAGCAACAACCTGGAAGTGCCTAGAGACTAAACTAAATTCAAGGTTCTGAAGCTACCCTACGATCGAAATCAAGCACACAGAGAACGATCACGACAGCTACTGCTGCAGGAAGGTGATCTTTGAATAAAGATTCAGAGGGATGCTGAGAAAGAGGGGGACATCAGCCTTGAACAGATGTGTTGATGTTTGATATAAAGCACAGAAGCATCTCTTTTTTTTTTGAATTCATACTTTTTTATTAATTTTTTACTTTAACATACAGACATAGAACTCAACAATTATATTTACATTATTATTCCATAGTTTATATTATATCCCATGTGTCTTATATCATCCTTATATTCTTTTTTACCACCTATAAGTTCCATTCTTCTTACAATACAAATCTGTCATTACTAAACCCCTCCCTATTCCTCCCCCTTTCTTTCCCCCCCCGGCTTCCCCCCTTCTTCCTCTGTTTTATTCTTTCTTTTGTTCAGTTCTTGCGGTTTCAAACCTCTTTATTGTTTTTATCATATGTTCTTAATTATTTTCAACTTTATCCTCATCTTTTCCTCCTTGTATTCTTATATATTTCCAACTCAATAAAGTGTTCTAAATCAAGCAATGAGATTCTAATTACTATTTCAGATTCCACATATTCTATTCAAATATAATAAAAATTTTCCCCATTCTTTTTCATATGTTCCACTTCCTGTTTGCCGAATTTTCACTGTCAATTTTGCTGTTTCCATATAGCTCACCATTTTTTGTCTCCATTCATCTACAGTTGGGATTTGTTGTTGCTTCCAAACTTGTGCCAGTAAGATTCTCGCACCTGTTGTAGCGTACATAAATAGAGTCACATCCTCTTTTTCTACATCCTCTCCTACCATACCCAACAAGAATGCCTCGGGCAGTTTTTTAAATGAATATCTATAGATCTTTTTTAATTCATTGTAAATTTCTTCCCAATATTGTTTCACTTTAATACAATTCCACCACATGTGGATGAAGTTTCCCTCCTTCAACCCACATTTCCAGCATTTTTTGTTTCCTGATTTATACATTTTGTACAGTTTAGTTGGAGTGATGTACCATCTATATATCATCTTGTATATATTTTCTTTCAACTGTACTGATGCTGTAAATTTCAGTCTTATGTTCCACAGTTTGTACCATTTTTCAAATTCAATATTGTAGCCTAGATCCATTGCCCATCTAATCATGACACTTTTTATCTCTTCATCCTTGGTATTCCACTCTAATAAAAATTCATATATTTTGGACAAGATCTTGGAGTCATTTCCCATCACTATTTTGTCTAACAGTGTCTCCTCCTGATCAAATCCTCTTTCTTTCTTATCTTTTTGAAAAACACTATGCAGTTGACAGTAATCCAACCATCCTTGTAGCCTGTCTTTAATCTCCTCATACGGTCTTATGTTCAGTTCTTTCTTATCACCTATTAATATGTCTCTATATGTGATCCATTTTCCCTCAGTATTGGTTTTTTTTATTGTAAAGGCTTCTTGAGGTGACAACCATCTTGGTGTTTTTCTCTCAAACCATTCTTTATATTTGTTCCAAACTAAAAATAATGATTTCCTTATTGTATGGTTTAAGAAACCTTTGTGTGCTTTAATTTTATCATACCATAAGTATGCGTGCCACCCGAATCTATTTGAGAAGCCTTCCAGATCTAATAAATCTGAATTTTCTAGCTTAAGCCATTCTCTTATCCATACAAGACAGGCTGCTTCATAATAAATCTTGAGGTCTGGCAGTGCAAAGCCTCCTCTTTCTTTTTTATCTGTCATAATTTTAAATTTTATTCTGGGCTTTTTGCACTGCCATATAAATCTGGAGATTGTTTTCTGCCATTCTTTAAACTGATTTTGACCCATCACAATTGGTATGGTTTGAAAGAGGAAGAGCATTTTAGGCAGGATCATCATTTTAACCGTGGCTATCCTCCCCAACCATGACAATTTAAGTTTTTCCCAAATTTCCAAGTTTTTTGTAATCTCCTTCCACGTCGTTAAATAATTATCCTTATATAAATCACGATTTCTTGCTGTCAGCCAAATGCCTAGATATTTCACTTTCTTCACCACTTTTATTCCTGTTTGTTTTTCCAATTGGTCTTTTTGTTCTTCGTTCATATTCTTCACTATCATGTTTGTCTTTGTTTTATTTAATTTCAACCCTGCCAGGGCCCCGAACTCTTCAACTTCTTTTAACGCTTCCTTTAATGAGTGTTGCGGATCTTGTAATGTTAAGACTATATCATCTGCATAAGCCTTAAGTTTGTATTCTCTATAGCCTTGTCTGATACCTATTATAGCTTCATTTTTTCTTATTTTTTGAAGCAAGACTTCTACAGTTGTTATAAATAATAAAGGTGATAATGGGCAGCCCTGCCTTGTTCCTTTCGATATTTTAAAATTTTGAGTAGTTTCATCATTTACTATAATTTTTGCGTTTTGATCTCTATATATCGCCTCTATACACTTCATGAAGTTCTTTCCAATACCCATCATCTTCAGATTTTCCTTCATAAAACTCCATGAAACGTTATCAAACGCTTTCTCCGCGTCTAAAAATATCAGGGCTGCCTGTTTGTCTATTTTTTCATCCAAATATTCGATTACATTAAGAATATTCCTCATATTGTCTCTTAGCTGCCGACCCGGTAGGAAGCCTCTTTGGTCCATCTGTATTTGATCTTTCAGCACCAGTTTCAATCTTTGCGCTAATATATTTGTAAATATTTTATAGTCACAATTTAATAAGGATATCGGCCTATAATTTTTAACATTTGTTTGTTCCGATCCTTGTTTATGAATCAAAGTAATATGAGCTTCTTCCCATGTCTTAGGTATCCGACCTGTCTTCTCCACATTCCATATTACTTCCTTCAATGGTGCCATTATCTGTTCACTCAATTTTTTATAATATTTGATAGGTAGTCCGTCGGGCCCGGGCGCTTTTCCATTTTCTCCACTTTTAATTGCCTTTAAGATTTCTTCTTCTGTTATGGGTTTTTCTAGCATATCTACCTGTTGTTGTGATATTTCCTTTAATTTATATTTTCCCAGGTATTTTTTTATTTTCTCTTCATCCTCTTTTGGTGCTTTATATAGTTCTTTGTAGAATTCCAGGAATGCGTTCTTTATCTTTCCTTGTTTGTCCAATGTCTCATTATTTTGAATGATTTTATTTATCGTGGTTGCCTCCCTTCTCTTCTTCAATTGCCAAGCTAACCATCTTCCGGTTTTATTAGCAGATTCAAAATTCTTTAATTTCAGTATATTCATTTTCCACTCTACCTCCTGGTTTATTAGTCCTTCCATTTGTGCTAATAGTAGCTTATATTTCTGTTTTATTTCTATATCTTCCGGTTTTTTAACCAATTGATTTTCTGCTTCTTTTATTTTCTTCAATATGTTTTCTTTGTATTTATCTCTTTCTCTCTTCTTGATTGAACTTTGCTGGATGAGGTAACCTCTTATTACTGCCTTACTGGCATCCCATACTACATTTATGTCAGTTCCTTTATTTAAATTACATTCAAAATATGTATTTACTTGTTCTTTCACTTTTGTTAGGATCTTTTCATCATCCAATATAGTCTCATTCATTCTCCACCTAAAGTTTTTCTTCCGTTTAGTCTCCCACTCCATGCATACTGCCCTATGATCCGACAGGGTTTTTGGTAATATTTCTGCTCTATTAACTCTGGTTGTTAAATCTTTCGTTATCCATATATGGTCAATTCTGCTCCAACTTCTATTTGCATCTGAATAAAATGAAAATTCTTTCACCGTTGGATTTTTCCATCTCCATATGTCAATTAAACCGTTCTTTTCTGCCATCAATTCGAATATCATTGGCAGTTTTCCTTGATTCGTTCTCTTTTTCTCTGATCTATCCATTTCCAAAGATGGTACTCCATTGAAGTCCCCCATCAGTATAATTTTACAGTCAATATAATCATTTAATATTTCATCTAATTTCTTATAGAATTCAACCTTGTTATCGTTTGGTGCGTAGATTCCTACGACTATTATTTTTTCCTCCTCAATTTGAACTTGCAGTCCTAAAATTCTTCCTTCTTTGTCTTTAAAGATTTGCTTCGTTTCATATTTATTTTTTACATATATCACCACCCCTCTCTTTTTCTGAATATCCGAGGATATGAATTCATTTCCCAATTTTTTGTTTTTAAGGACTCTATTATGTTTTTTTGTCACATGAGTTTCTTGCAGACATATTATGTCTGCCTTTTGTTTTTCCAATACGTGCCCAATTTTATTTCTCTTATTTTTATCATTCATGCCATTCACGTTCCATGAAATTATTTTAACCACCATTTTGTTCATTTAATTAAATAAGTTTTATTTCACTTTAGTTATCTCTATAAAGAAAAAGATGCGAGATCTTTATGAGACTATCTCTTTAATCTCTTGTTCTTGTATCTCGTTTTCACCTTCCGACTCCGATTCACCTGACTCCAATTCAACTCCTTCTATCTTTCCTAATTCCTTATATCTCCTTCCGAATTTCTTTATTTCCAAGATAGAGTCAATCTTAAATTTTTTGTCTTTATAGAAGAAAGACACTCCCTCTGGATATTCCCACCTGAATCTTATCTTATTTGCCGTCAATATCTTAGTCAATCCTTTATAAAGATTCCTTTTGTGCAAGAACCTTTTCGGGATGTCTTTGAACACTACTATTTGTTTCCCATTTACTATCCACTTTGTCTCTCTCCCTTTCCTTAGAATTTCATTTCTTACTTCCATAGAGTTGAGGGTTACTAAGCAGTCTCCTGAGTATTTCTTTGCTCTTCCCTGAGTTGGGTTAGGCCTAATCCTGAAAACCTTGATAATCTGATTCTCCACCTCTTCCATTTTCCAATCAAGCAATTTAGCTATTTCTTCAACAATTTTCCCTCTTAAATTCTCCCCTGCCTCTTCTGTTAAACCTCTAATTTTCACATTTTGTATTTTTTTATTCATTTCCAACAGTGCAATATTGTCCAAAGTTGATTCTTGTATTTTTTCCCATTTCTCCATTTCTGCCTTAAATTTCTCTCCTTCTTTCCTGTTCTCCCTAACTTCTTTTTGAACCTTCTTAGTTTGTTCTTCCACTGACTGTACTTTACTGCTTAAATCTTTCATTTGGCTTGAGAATTCTGTCACAATTTCCGTCAATTTTTCCCCAATACTTTTTTCACTTTCTTTCATTTCTCTCCTTAATTCCCTTATTTCAGATAATATCTTGGCCAAATCCCCTTCCCCTTCTATTTCCGCCTTAGAAGACCTTCTTTCCATTGGTGTTGTTATTTTTGTAGCCTTATGTGCCATTTTGTGTGTGTTATATTCCTCTTGATCACTAGAGGTCGCTTTTTCCAATGCCTTACCAGTAATGTTTTTTCTTCCCTTTACACACCAACTTAACCTTCCACTAATACATTTGGTAATACATTTGGTATAATTAATACAATTATATGTTCAATTATATATTATACCTTGTACCTTGTGTATTATCTTTTATGTTCTTTATCAGTTCTCCCCCTTTTCTTTCTTATCCCCAGAGTCTAGATGTCGTATCCCACAGTCTGCAGAGTTTCTATTTCTCCTTCTGCCACCTCCGATAACCCCCTCCCCCACTTGGCTCCTCCTCTTTCCACTTTTCCCGTGGCGGGTCGAAGCTGGATCGTCTCTGGGTTGTAGTTCAATGTTGGGTCGTCTCTAGGTCTTTTTGTTACCCCCCTCAGTTCAATCTGGAGCGTTAATAATTCAGCGTGAGGTCTTTAGTATCTCTCTCTCTCACACAATGTTTCTTAATCACAGCGACTTCTTGACAAGATGTACAGCTTCTAGTGAACCAAACAGGATTTTTCCCCACCCTTTTTTGCGTTCTCAGTCTTTCGCAACCCTCACCCTATGAAAGTTCCACAATTCAAGTTTCTCCGCTGTTTCAAGGTTCAAAGTCAGAGTCTTTTTCTTTTTCTTATAGCCCAATATCTCGTCAGTTCTTTGTCAGCAACATAAAAACAGCATTCCCGTTCATTAAAGTTCGTTACAATACCTTTCGGCTTTTCCCAGCGAAGCAAAACTTCCTCTTTCAGTCTGTCTCTTTGTTTCAGCGTTACCACCTCTCAGCTACTTTGTCTCACTTACTCAGCAGTTCCTCCTTCTCAAAGCTCTACGCCCCGCGCCATTTTCTCCCGCAGCGTCCGAAGGGTTTCCTTTCTTTCCACTCTCTTTACTAACTCCCGTGTCTTTTCTCTCTCTGTATTTTAATCTCTTTATCTAATGTTGCAGACCTTCGGGAGTTCTTTTCTTTTTTCCGGAAGGTCTCTCCGCTTTTCGTGGAGTTCGAGGCAGCGCTTTGCAGGTTAGTTTAAATCCGTGCGTCCGCGGCTCAACCCGGCTCCCTCCAGACTCTTCAAAGCGAGTCCGGTATCCGAGCTGGGGAACCTTCTTTGGACGCTGCCGTATCTATGCCTCCAGAACTTTATCGTCCTGTGTTTGGGTGTTTGTTTTTAGCCTTTAACAAACCCCTTAACCCTGCAAAACTCGGGTTACCTCCTGAGAGCTAACCCGCGCTCCTTCCCGATCCGCGGAGAACCCGGAAGCCTGTCGGATGGAGACAGAATTAGTTGTCTCCACAGAAGCATCTCTTAGGTTTGAAGAACATGCCATGCCTTGTTAACTTGTGTTTTCTGTTGTAAAGGTTTTTTTCCTTGGGGGGGGGGAGTTCCTGGGTGTCTACCACTCTTCCCCCCCCCCCGGACCCTGACAGATGGCCGTTATCTCCCCTGCTCCCCAAGACTTCATATTCCCCACAACTCCAACATCTTATTTTTCCCTTGCCAGTGTACTCATGGCTTGTTTGCCGTTCCAGGCATGCCGCTCACACACTTTGGGAAGGACTTGTTGCTAGCAACAGCTTTAAAATTCCAATGCCAACCTACTGGGAGAAACTATATTTGGAACGCGCACGTGCCTGCCTTTTCATGTTCCTTTTGTGCGCAGGCTGGACAGTTTGGTGCCAGCGTCTGCGTATCTGAAGCACAATCAGCTTCTTCTGCTCAGGTGCCAAAATTCCACAGCTCTTCAAAGGAGATGGGGGGGGGGAGGAATGATATTAAAGAATTAGGTCAGTGATTAATTTAGTAAGGCTTTCTTTTTAAAATGCAAGTTAGTTTTTTTTAAAAAAATTGTTCTGCTTAACAGTGAGCTCTTGCTCCGCTGAAAAATTCCACTGAATTCACAGCCAAACTACAAGTGATAGTGGTAGGATTGTGTCTTGAATTGTGTGGAAAATCTCCCATACATGCACCTATTTTAATTTGCAACCCATTCCGCTTTACACATGATGGCTGCAGATTGCATGTAACTACATGGACCCACCTCTGTCACTTGCAACTCAAGGCTGTTCAGGGTTGCGTTGTGATGCTTCTAGTGTAGTGGGTGTGCTCACATATGAAAACCCGGATCGCTCAGCTGCTTAGAGCATGGTGCTGATCACGCCAAGACTGCAGGTTTGATGGCACAACTGCATATTCCTGCATTGCAGGGGGTTGGACTAGATCAGGCATAGGCAACCTTCGGCTCTCCAGATGTTTTGGCCTACAACTCCCATGATCCCTAGCTAACAGGACCAGTGGTCAGGAATGATGGGAATTGTAGTCTGAAACATCTGGAGAGCCGAAGATTGCCTATGCCTGGACTAGATGATCCTTAGGGTCCCTTCCAACTCTACAGGGCTATGATTCATTGGTGCCAACTCCAGGGGGCCATGGGTGCTTGGACACCCACAGTAATATAATTGTGGGGGCCGGGCACCCACAAAGTCAGTCAGCAAAGCTGGCAGGCGGCAGCCCCGCTGCCTCCGAGAGAGAAGCAGTTCAGCTCCACCCTCCGCAGCCAGCCAGTGAGGCACCCTTTTCCGGGGGGGGGCCTCAAAGTCCAAGCCCCCGCCCCCGGTGGAAGAGGGTGCCTCACTGGCTGTGGAGAGGAGGAGGAAGAAGAGGAGCTTGTATGGGAAATGTACCCAGAAGACCAAAATGTATCGAGGAGTTAGTTGCTACTGGAAGGAATTTTTTTTTTTTGATCTGACAAGGTTACCCTTTCTGCCTCTGTTCCTCCCCCCCTCACTCTTGTTAAGTTTTTTGATGGTGTGAGAACAGTCTTTAATGTCCGGAGAACATTGGGAGGAGGTGATGCCCCACACACAGCTGCCTTAATCAGTTGTGGAGGATAATGCTGGGTACCTTCTTTGATGTTGGACATTGTTTTGAGAAAGTGAGGCATTGGGAGGGGGTGGCTAATGGATGACCTGCACCTAGCCAGTCTTGGAAGTCACACAGGCTATCTATAAAACCAGACAGTTTGGGCAGAGTTTTAAACCTTTGCCTAACGGAAGGGCGTAACAGGTCATTATTTTACGTACAGGAAATGATTTCAAACCAGGTGATTTTGCTGCTACTCTGAATCCAAGCATATCACTGGAAAACGACATGCTGATATCTAAGCACATATTCCAGTGTAGTTTTCAGTCTTTAAAATACTGTATGGCAGCTCCTGAAGAGAATGTTGTTGATAATGTTCACATTATTGTTATTAAGCAATTCCCCCCCCACACACACACAAGTGCTTCATTCTATAGCTGCGGTCTCTCTCATTAACTTTGCTTCTTGATGCATTCAGTATGCAGATTCTTCCAGTGCAATGATTTCTGCACATCGCCATATGCCATGTCCCAGGAGAATGGGCAGGGCAGGGGCAAGGGGGGTGGGGTAGGAGGGAAAGCAGCACTAACCCTTTCTTTGATTTCCTATGATAAGATGCCTGGGTATTTTTCCCCAAAAGCAGCACAAACAGCAGCGGGTGGGCAGTGGAAGGCTGCACTTTGTACTCTTCCATTTTCACCTAATAGCTTTCATTGCACGTTGAAGCTCCGGGGGTTAGAATAACAAAGGGCAAGGAGCTCAAGAAAGATTTCTGTCTAGACCTTATGGGCGGAAGACTCTTTGGGGAGCATTTGCTACAATGCAGAAGGCGACAGCCACTTTCTCAAGTGCAAATACAATCCAGTGGATGCTGTGGCTGCTGTTTTCCCTGGCCTCTTACCATTTCTACCCATCTTGTTCTTGCTTAGAAAGCTCCATGCTAAGACATTTTATTCCAGTAACTAACCTGGGTGTTTCCTAACAATTCTGGTCAGTTAGCAAGCTTAGGTGCCTAAAGCCTATTTAGACTGAATAAGTGCGTATGGTGGTATTGAATGCAGATTGAGTTATTTGGTCATGCCTTACTGGATGAGACCAAATAACGAGGGACACGGTGATGCTATGGGTTAAACCAAAGAGCCTAGGGCTTGCTGAGCAGAAGGTCGGTGGTTCGAATCCCTGCAACGGGGTGAGCTCCCATTGCTCGGTCCCTGCTCCTGCCAACCTAGCAGTTCGAAAGCAAAGTGCAAGTAGATAAATAGGTACCGCTCCGGTGGGAAGGTAAACGGCGTTTCCATGCGCTGCTCTGGTTCGCCAGAAGCGGCTTAGTCATGCTGACCACATGACCCGGAAGCTGTACGCTGGCTCCCTCGGCCAGTAAAGCGAGATGAGCGCTGCAACCCCAGAGTCATCCGCGACTGGACCTAATGGTCAGGGGTCCCTTTACCTTTACCTTTACCTTTACTGGATGAGACTGATAACTATCTAGTCTAGTTTCCAGCAAGATGATTGGCTGGTCACAAGGAGAGAATGAAAGTGATGACCTTCTTCAGATGTTGATCCCAGAGTCAGGTACATACAATGAGTCTGCAGCAGAGTTCCCCAAACTTGGGTCTCCAGCTGCTGTTGGACTACAACTCCCATCATCCCTAGCTAGCAGGACCAGTGGTCAGGGATGATGTAGAATTGTAGATGGTGGGAATTGGACACCCTAGTTTGGGAAGCCCTGGTCTGCAGGCTGTGTACACAAATTGGTGAGCTCTACACTCATACAATTATTAATTGAGGGAAGAGTCTGTGTACCTGTATATAGAAAACCTGAACTGAATAAATCAAAATGTGCACACTCTTTTTATTACTTTTGACCAGTGTAATGTGTGATGTGCAACGGGTAAGCAAGCCTTCTTAAAGCATGGAAAGAGGATGTGTGTCCCATGCAAAGATCCAAAAATTTAACAGCTAACTTTAAGTGACACAGTGTTCAGCTGCCAGTCGGATGCTGGTAGCACCCAGAACCTTG
Source organism: Lacerta agilis (assembly GCF_009819535.1). Classification (NCBI taxonomy): domain Eukaryota; kingdom Metazoa; phylum Chordata; class Lepidosauria; order Squamata; family Lacertidae; genus Lacerta; species Lacerta agilis. The sequence continues at coordinate 27,817,600 of NC_046318.1, forward strand.
GGTTTTTAAGGAATTCAGCCACTATGTCACGTCTTCTTCTGCATACACCTAATAAGCACAATAACTTTCCCGGTCCTGAAAGAAGTGGCTTTCTGATTCAGAACGCAATGTAAATTTATTTCATTTTGTTCTGCCTTACAAAACCAGGTCAGTTGGCAACTCTAATCTTTGCGTATCTGAAATGCGCTTGAAAGTAACAGAGCTTTGCATACTGCTCCATCCCGTCCCAGAGGTCATTCTTCCCCAAATGTGTCAAACAAAGGGCCAGCTGCATTATCTGACCACAGCTTGGTTACACATGCAAAGCAAGTGATGGGGGAGGAAGAAGAGAAGATCATCTATTATTAAAGTGTGAATGGCGGAGACTTTATGGCCCACTGAACTTGTATTGTGTAATAAGAACAGAAAGAGAGGCTCTCTGCTTACCTAGTGCCTTGGGCTCATGAGGCTACATCTGAGACACAACCAGAAAAGAAAATAGGGAGAAACTGTGTTATACTGGTTGTGACTGCCTAGATGAACCTCATGTGGGTTCAAAACTCCATGGTGTGTGTGTGTGTGTGTGTGTGTGTGTGTGTGTGTGTGTGTGTGTTTAAGGAGCTTTAGATCTCTACCCACAGGAGATGAATTTCCACAGAGACTAAACTATTGTGACCTTGTCAGCCAGGCGAAATAAGAATAGACTTCACCCTCAGAAAAAATGCAAAAAGTACATTTTTAACCATGAGTACCCATCTCAGTCACCACAAAACACTCACAAGGAAGAGTTTGCTTCAGACATGTTGGTTTCCCCCTCAACATTAGTACAGCAAGCCACATAGACTGTAGGAAGCCCAAGTGAATACTGACTCTCCTAAAATACATTTGGCCATCTGGCTGAGTCACTGGCATTCACGTGGCCTTCCCACGTTGGGACAAGATTTTCCTTTCTGGCAGATGTGTTTGTGGTTAAGGAAACAATATTGTGCACAGAGGCCTGGAGGACTATCCTCTTATGCTTTTTGAGAACTGGCCTGTTCTGGGGGTATTGATAATAGCCTCATGGATTCCATACCCCATCATCTCCTCCACAGTCATCCAGGAGATTGCGGTGGTTCAGAGGGACCAATTCACATGCAAAGACAGCAGCCGGTATGGAAAACCTGGATATTCCTTTATCAACCCTTTATAAAGTCTTCTTGCCCAGCATGGCTTTGAATGCCATTTGCATAGGCTTTGCCCTCTGCCACAGTCTTTGGATTGTCACCATGTCCTCTGGATGATTCAAGAGGGAGTTTTAAAAAAACGACTTTTTCTGTATATTTCAATGCAAGTTCCACCTGGTCATTCAACAGTTGAAAAACTGGGGGCTCAGTTTGCATCTTTTCCTGTTCCCTCTTCATGCCATTTTCCTTGTGTATCATGTCTATTAGATTGTAAGCCTGCAGTGAAGGGCTGTTTTGTTTTTAAATCTTTGTACAAGTATCTAGGACGCTTAAGCACTTTATGATGTTGATAATGAAGAAGCAGTTGCATATGATTGTCCTTCAGAGGTAATTGGTGCTAATGTACACTAACTTTGTACACAATTGGATCAACTTGTGTGAAAGATTCTGCAGAAGAACTGCTACTTCTCATACATGGCTCATAAGTGTGGCCAATCCCTTAGGTGAGGACCAGTGAATATGTTTACACTATTTCAGGGTATTTTACTTGCAGGTAGGGATGGAGGAGAAATTTGATTTTGCTTGCATTTTAATGAGAACTACCTAATTCAGATATCTCAAACCAATAGGCAAACACAAACCCAGCTATCCTTTGAAATTTTCATTTCTCCAAATTCTGCAATGCAGTTCTCCAACCAAACAGTGACCAAAAATGTATATATTGGGGAAGGGAGAGTTCATAAAAATGGTTATCAGTGAAGATCACATTCAACATGCATTATAATAGAGAAAACTGCTTGTAAAATATTCATATTACTCAAAACTGCATTAAAAAAATCACACTAAAACGGAGAAAAGCAAACTAAAATGTTGACGAATTTTCATGAGGATTTAAAAAAAAAAAGAAATTGCAAATTGCTGTGGAAAAATTGAAAACTGAATTTAAGACTGGAAAAATGAGGAACTGACAGATATTCCCTCCCACCCCCTTGCAAGTGTATCAGTTTGATCTCTCGAGGAGCACTGTGCACATGACATCCGACTTTCGTGCATGCCATTCCTATCTGGACATCAAACCCTTTGAGCACCTAGGTGCTGCTCAGATGGCTCCCTTCTCCAAATCATGAGACAGCGCTTTGTGCATGGAGCTCCTTTCGTAAAAACAAAACACTATTCTATTGGCCAAAGACCATTACAATATTAACCATTCAAGAGAGGGAGCAGAGGTCTGGCTTCACCCTACTCCCACCCCAAGCCCAACATGCTAGGGTGAACCAGCCCATGCAGCCATAGTGTCTCTGGGCCTGCTCTAATGGATCAGGGAATGTATGCATTTAGGCACAAAGTTCTAGTCTGCAATTCTAAACTTACTTGGTAGTATTTTCCTTTGAAATAAGTAAGATGTGCTCTCTAGCATTCGGGCCCACGAATGACCCTGAATAACTTTAAAATGTCAAGAGCCTTGGAAGAGTATAATAAATGCTTTTAGAATATATTTGGGGAAGGATCTGCTGGCAACAGCAGCAAGCCTAAATAACAGGCCCACGGGCATCTCGAAGAGTCACGGCAGGTTGTCTGCAATTTAAAGAGCAACATATGAAAATGAATGGCTTTAGATTGGTCAACCCATGCTCTTGCCATTATGTAAAACATATGCTACTTATACAACATTTGCATGTAAGCTCATACATTTTGGTTACACATGGGTTATCTTGGAACCCTTAAGGCCCCTACCCTATTTGCAAATATTTGATTTAGATGGAGGCAAATCTATCATGCAAACATAAACATATGCGGAATGGCGAGGGTAGTCAAAAATACAAATTGGCTCCTCTATTGTTAATTCACTTCCTGTTTCATGCATGCAGCTATCTGGATGTCTGTCTGCTTATCTCTCTATTTCTAAGTACCCACATTGCTGGATGTTAGTGATATTTGGATGCACTGCATTTGCTTTCCCTGTGCCTGGAGGAAGATAGCATGGAAGAGAGAATGAAGAATGTTTTCTTCTGTCTGAATTCTAATGGCCGTTAGCCACTTCCCTCTCATCAGCTGTATTTGTGTATGTCCATGTGCAGAAATTCAGGATGCCCATGAAAATACAGGATTAAAACATGTACGAGGCCATTCACGAACACTGGCATGGCAACAAGAGCTCTTCATATCAAATGCCGACTAGATGACTTGTATTGGAAACACCATGTATCCTTTCCAGGGCTAAAAGCACCCCTTCTGCAACTCGTTCATCCATGGAGATCACAGGAACCAGTTTTATGCAAATTGTTGGACACATGCTGGAATTGCTTCTTCCCACATGAACCTACAATCATCATCAGAGGCCCATCTCTGTGTGTAGACCGGCAACAGAATGGGACTTTTCAGTGATGGCTTCCCATTTGTGGAATTCTCTCTTCAGAGACACACCTGGTGCCAGCATTCCTAACTTTTAGGGACCAGGTTAAGACATTCCTGTATGACCAGGCTTTTGGTTCTTAACTCAAATCATACTGCAGTATGATTTATGGCCTATTTACATTCTTCTTGTTGGATAAAAACCTTTATAAATGTTTTTCCCCCAGTGCATTTAATTAGGGTTGCCATATTTCAAAAAGTGAAATTCCTGACACCCACAAAATTGTTCAGCTTTTTAAAAGGAAACCACCAAAAGCAGCTGTTTCTGCTGCTTTTTCCATCGCGTTGCCATACACCCGAGTTTTCACTGACATTTTGGCAAAATTCCTCCCTGCCGCCATTTTTACACCCAAAAACTAGGACATGTCAGGGATTTTCCTGACGTATGGCAAGTCTAGTTTAAGTTTTATTCAGAATAGACCCATTGCAGTTAATCAACATGACTAAGTTAGGTCCATTAATTTCAATATATATACCCTGAGTAAAACCCTATGTACCTGGTTTTTAATTGGTTGACAAGCTTTTTGTTTTGGTATTTTAAAAATATTTTGTAAGTTGCTTTAAGACATTCTTGTGCTGGCAGTTGTGGAAACTAGGCCTATGCCGGGCCCACTTCACAGGTAGGCACAGAAGAATGCTGACATCAGGTGATTGACAGCTGGGAGGCCTTGCCCACATGTCATAGTTGCCCACCAGAGATGAGTGATCTAAAGGTCTGGCCAGACAGGCTGAAAAGGTTCTCCACCCCTGCTATAGAACTTCATGTCTTCCTGAACATGAGAGGTGGCTTGCTACATCTCTCCCTATTACTGTTGCACTCTAAGCAGTTCTGCCCCCTTGCTCCCTCTTTTGAAGCCACAGTAAACATCGAAGTATACCCCCCCAATCTGCCATGGCAGTGACCCACTTCTAGCTCATCCATGTTTACATCTGGTCAGGCTGGAAGAGGGAGGCCAGGGGGAATGTTTAGCTACATAGATAATCCCATCTACTTTTCTAATTATTTTTACAAACTGAGTATCCATCGCAGAGACAGAAATGGCTCTCACCTCTGCCACGTTTGCCCATGATGACGTACTGTGGCAAGCTGTTACATACGTATAAAACAGGATGGCAAGAGCCCCCACTTCCTGCCCCCGGTGTAAATCTGCCTGAGTATTACTACAGAACTACAGCCATAATGATGCTATCCCCCTGCCTTCCTCTCTTTCCTTCCAGATGTTTTTCCTATTATTTTCATGCAGGGATTGTCACTGTTTCCATAACACAGTAAATCAGATTATTCTTTTGATTCCTTCCACAAGTATAGGGCTCTGAATCCTGTAGTGGCTAGCGAGCAAGAAACCCACTGGAGTCCTCTATATATGTTTACTTAGTCTCAATGTAAAAACATTTTTTAAGCAGGCAGACATCTGCCAGAGCGGGTAGTCTTTTCATTGATTGCTGCTATAGGAGCCCTGGAGACAGCAGAACTGATCCACACTGAACTAAAGTTTCCATAAATCTGCCAGGCCCAAATCCTCCAGTGGCCTCTCATCCGGCTGCTTAGAGCTTGTTTCCTTGCTTTTGATCCATGCTGGTGCCAAGTTCAAATAAGCCTCCTCGTTAGCAGTATCCTTGAAACTAACACCCTGGCCCTAAACCTTTTGGAAACACCAAAGTCTCTTCCTTCTGTTGAATTCCCTCCTCTATTCAAATGGAAACCAGGATTTCCTTAATGGGTTTGGGCCCAAGATGCCTGGCTCAATTGGCCTGTCCTTCCCTGCTGCGGGCAGTGTTCCTTGCGTGTCCTGGAGAGATCACCCGCATGCTGCTCAAAATCCAAACTGGAAGGAATTTAATAGATGTGGAGTGGAAGATCCATCTGCTAAGATCTGTTTCTTATATGTCACACAGGGATTAATCTCTGCTTCAGAAAAAAGTGCACCCTTTTAATGTATGCAAAACTGTATAAGCATTGGCTTCCACCGCGAGCGCACAGATGGGGACACTGCCTAAACAAGAGATTAAGGGGAAGTATGATATGGAAAGGGCTTTCAGTCACACAGAAGATGCAGCAGATCTCTTTTCTGTTGCCCCAGCAGCAGGACTAGAACCAATGAGTAGAAATTGTGGGGATGCAGATTTAGGGTAAACATTAGGCAAGTGTTTCTTTCTAATAGCAAAAGCTGTTCACAGTGAAACAGACCGTCTTGGGAGGTGATAGACTCTCCTTCCCTGGAGGCAGAGGCTGGGCAGTCATCTGTCAGGGATACTGGAGCTGCATCCTGGATTGTAGGCTTAGACTAGATGACATCCAAGATCCCTTCCAGATCTCTGATTCTATGTTTTCTGGAAAGCCAAGAATCCAATCTGTAGATAACCATTAAAAAGTGTGTTTCCAGTACCCTGTGATTGGACCCTACATAACATCAGTAATGTTTGACAGCTGAATCATGTAGGATTGGTGGGTTGTAGGGAAAGTTTCTGTCCTGATCTTTACTGAAGTTTTTAATCAAAAGAAAAGCACAGAGATGAGGAAAGTAGAAATATACTGCCTAATGCCTAGCATTAAAAAATAATAATAATATGAAGGCACCCAAGGATTTCATCTTCATTTGAATAATATATTTTGAAGAATGATAAAAGTTTGATCATATTTAATTTGCTGGGTATGTATGTGCCTTTTGTCTATTCAGGATGACATCTTCAATATGAACAATCAAAAAGATAAACGAACACATAAATACAAAAACAAAAAACCCTGAGAGCAAGGTTCTCACGTAGTTAGAATACTGCGGTAAAATGCCATCATATTTGCTACCACAACACATGAGGATCATTAATACTGGGCCCATTTGTTTGCAATTAATAAAACAGCTGTCCATAATATGACCTTTGGGTGACCTTGACATATTTTCTGTTAGCCGAAGGCGCAGACCTTCAAAGCTGTCTTGTTCTATCCCTCAGTAGAAAGAAAGTAGGATTAAGAATCTCGTTTAACAGACGGGTGAGATGAAGTTGCCATTTGGGATCACATGAGGCCCTTGCTTCCTATGGATATATCAGAATCTATTTAGAGGACCCTGACACCTGCAGAATTCCAGACAGTAGATTCATAAACAGAAGATAGCATGAACAACAGAGAGCCAGCTATTGCTTCGCAGCTCTCCCATCTGTCATGCTTTTCTGTGCCATCAATTATGGACAATGTCCAGTCATCTTGATGGAGCAGATTGTTCTGCTTGCTCGATAGGCAATATGGATTTCTGGTCACGAAGCTAGCTGTACTAGAAAGATAAATTTATGAAAGGTACCATCATTTACTATTCACCTTGCTACAGGAAGCATTCAGGAGAGAAAATGGAACCAGTTGCAAAAATGTGGGAAGGGCCTCTCGGTGATGGAACAGGGAAAGAAGGTGGAATCAAGAAAGGGTTGGCAGATGAGCCCAAAGAGCAAAAATTTCAAGACGATTTCGTGCTAATTAGATACTCTGTAACTCCCCCCCCCCCAAGGGTGGTGCCCTAGGCTGCTATTCAGTGCATACTTGTGAACGAAAGGGATATTCTAATCCAAGTAACTGTCGTCTAGAGTTAATTCTGCCATAATAGTGACAATAAAAATCTGATACAGTGGTTGTTGTTGTTCAGTCATTTAGTCGTGTCCGACTCTTCGTGACCCCATGAACCAGAGCACGCCAGGCACGCCTATCTTTCATTGCCTCCCGCAGTTTGGCCAAACTCATGCTAGTTGCTTCGAGAACACTGTCCAACCATCTCATCCTCTGTCATCCCCTTCTCCTTGTGCCCTCCATCTTTCCCAACATCAGGGTCTTTTCCAGGGAGTCTTCTCTTCTCATGAGGTGGCCAAAGTACTGGAGCCTCAGCTTCAGGATCTGTCCTTCCAGTGAGCACTCAGGGCTGATTTCTTTAAGGATGGATAAGTTTGATCTTCTTGCAGTCCATGGGACTCTCAAGAGTCTCCTCCAGCACCATAATTCAAAAGCATCAATTCTTCAGCGATCAGCCTTCTTTATGGTCCAGCTCTCACTTCCATACATTACTGCTGGGAAAACCATAGCTTTAACTATACAGACCTTTGTCGGCAAGGTGATGTCTCTGCTTTTTAAGATGCTGTCTAGGTTTGTCTTTGCTTTCCTCCCAAGAAGCAGGCGTATTTTAATTTCGTGACTGCTGTCACCATCTGCAGTGATCATGGAGCCCAAGAAAGTAAAATCTCCCACTGCCTTCATTTCTTCCCCTTCTATTTGCCAGGAGGTGATGGGACCAGTGGCCATGATCTTAGTTTTTTTGATGTTGAGCTTCAGACCATATTTTGCAGCTTTGCGCTCTCCTCTTTCACCCTCATTAAAAGGTTCTTTAATTCCTCCTCACTTTCTGCCATCAAGGTTGTGTCATCAGCATATCTGAGGTTGTTGATATTTCTTCCAGCAATCTTAATTCCGGTTGGGGATTCATCCAGTCCAGCCTTTCGCATGATGAATTCTGCATATAAGTTAAATAAGCAGGGAGACAATATACAGCCTTGTCGTACTCCTTTCCCAATTTTGAACCAATCAGTTGTTCCATATACAGTTCTAACTGTAGCTTCTTGTCCCACAATAGAGATTTCTCAGGAGACAAATGAGGTGATCCGGCACTCACATTTCTTTAAGAACTTGCCATAGTTTGCTGTGGTTGACACAGTCAAATGCTTTTGCGTAGTCAATGAAGCCGAAGTAGATGTTTTTATGGAACTCTCTAGCTTTCTCCATAATCCAGCGCATGTTTGCAATTTGGTCTCTGGTTCCTCTGCCCCTTCGAAATCCAGCTTGCACTTCTGGTTAAGTACTGTACTTAATTCATTCCATCCTGAAGCACCACTTTAGCTAATGGGACCTCCTGCTGCCGCTGCGCCACCAGAGCACGATTTCTGTTCTTATCCTGAAGCAAAGTTCTTAACCTGAAGTGTTATTTCTGGGTTAGTGGCGTCTGTAACCTGAAGCGTATGTAACCTGAGGTACCACTGTATTCCTCCTTCCTTCTCCTAGTCCTCAAGCCCATTGAATCCTGCTATACTGCATGATCAGACTGAACAGAATAACACAATTCTTCTTGTACAGAAAATTGGGTCCGATCAGTAATTATTTGCTTCTATCTCTGTTGATGTGAATCTTAAGTCTAAAACCTCAAGAGGGCTTTCATTCCCCCCCTCTTTTTTTAAAGAGACCGTTTCTATGCTAATATTTGGGAATCATGACTAAACTTTTAAAAGCCAGTGTGCAGGACAATCTGGTGTGTGCAGTGTTTCTGTGTGGAGACTTAGGGCTGGATTCAATTAATGAGTCCCACTAGAGAAAGCCAGCGCAACATCTTCCACTGGTGCAGTGGACCTTTCTGCCTGTCCTGTGCCATCCAAATTTGCTTAAGAGTGTGTGTTGGGGAACCCGCAGAACAGGGTGGAGAGGAGAGAGAGAGATAATTCCATCTGGCAAGCTGCCATGGTTACACTGGTGGTACAATTTCCTTAGTACTACATTTAATTCCTTCCATTATCTGGACGGTTGTTACCTAGGCAAAGTTTCTGGGGATTTATCAATGGCCAGGGTAAAACCAAACTCCATTTTATAGATACAGCTAGAAAATGTTGCTATCCCCATGCAAAGTATCCACACAACATAAGATGAGCCTACTGGACCAGGTCAATGGCCCGTCTAGTCCAGCATCCTTTTCTCATCTAGATGTCTATGTGAAACCCACAAGTGGGGCCCAAATGTAAGATCAGCTTCCAGTGTATGGTAGTCTAAATCATCCTGCCTCAGACACAGAGGCTTACATGTTCCCTCCTAAATGTCTGCCAGACTTTACATCAGAGATGGTCCCGAGATGAACAATGAAGAAATTCCTGCTAAATTGGACAGTGGAAAGTGATGACATTTTTCATATGCAATGTGGCATTAGTGTACATATCTACTTCTGCCTAGCATGACGAAAGATATTCCTTTAATATATATGATGTTTACCACATCCTGGAGATGTTTTGCTTCTTATGAATCTTCAAGACCTGGTCTTGAACAACCAGAATAAATGTCTTCATAGTTTTCTGTGATGGAGCATTCACACACAGAAGTCATCACAACATTGCAGTCATCAAATGATTGACATGCATATGTGAACTTGCTCCTAATGATAATGACAAAGAAACTCACCTCGTGGTAATAAATTGACAGATGCATTTTTAGGGCATATGTTCTAGATCAGGTTTTATAGTATTTTTGTATTGATTGCTGTTGGTTTTATGGTATTATTGTGCTGATAGGTTACAGGTGGGTAGCCGTGTTGGTCTGCCATAGTCAAAACAAAATCGAAAATTCTTTCTAGTAGCACCTTAGAGACCAACTGAGTTTGTTCCTGGTATGAGCTTTCGTGTGCATGCACACTTCTTCAGATACACTGAAACAGAAGTCACCAGATCCTTAAATATAGTGGGGGAGTGGGGAGGGGTATTACTCAGAAGGGTGGTGGGAATGGGTGATAGGCTGATAAGTGTGGAAAACCTGTTGACGACTCTTAACGGCTGCAGTTAGTCTTGCAGGGAAATGCAAGGGGTGAGATGGCTAAAGATGGCTTTGTTATGTATAATGAGATAAGAATCCAATGTCTTTGTTCAAACCAGGTTTCTCCATGGTTTTAAGTTTGGTGATTAGTTGCAATTCAGCCACTTCTCTTTCCAGTCTATTTCTGAAATTTCTTTGTATTAAGACAGCTTAATACAATACAGGTGCCACTGTTTGTTTATATTGTACTCTGGGATCTCTGGCAATGAATGGTGGGTAAGAAATGCTTTGAATGAATGAATGAATGAATGAATGAATAAATAAATAAATAAATAAATACATGCTGCTCTGAAATATTTTTTAAAACCCTCATTTGAGGATTTTGCAAAGGTATACAGACAAAATCAAGTAAACAGGCCATTTATAGAATTGATAGCCAATCATACAGTGACTGCTGGCAGGGCTGTTTTACAACATTTTCAGATCATAATTGACTGTCACTTTAGCACAGAATGAGCCTCAATTACAGCACAGAGATTATGGCTCTTCCTAAAGAATTCAATACTGCCTTTGCTTTAAGGGTTTGCTTTAAATTCTCCATTACAGGATAATGGCCTGCACAACCGCAGCATCAAAGATAAAAAAACAAAAGGAGAAAAACAACGGCAAGCCAGTTCCTATCTCACCTTTGCAGATGAAGACAAGCCAGAGAAAAGCAACGTTTGTGCGAAGGTTAGAATGGGAAAACTGGCTTATAACCATAGCTGTCAACTTTTTTACGGGAAATTCCCTTATTCCGAATAGGATTCCTCGCAAGAAAAGGGAAAAGTTGCCAGCTATGCTTATAACTCCTGTTCTTTTCAAAATTTTGTTGGGCATTGGTTCTGAGAGCCAGCGTGGTGTAGTGGTTAAGAGCGGTAGACTCGTAATCTGGGGAACCGGGTTTGTGTCTCTGCTCCTCCACATGCAGCTGCTGGGTGACCTTGGGCTATTCACACTTCTCTGAAGTCTCTCAGCCCCACTCACCTCACAGAGTGTTTGTTGTGGGGGAGGAAGGGAAAGGAGAATGTTAGCCGCTTTGAGACTCCTTCGGATAGTGATAAAGCGGGATATCAAATCCAAACTCCTCCTCCTCCTCCTCCTCCTCCTCCTCCTCCTCTTCTCTTCTTCTTCTGAGTAGCTTTTTTAAGAGACAGAATAACACGTTCATTTGTCTGAGGTCATGTACAGATCATTGTATAAACATCAATAGCTGCTCGGCAAACCTCTGGACTGCAACATGCTCTATGTGTGTGTGTTTGTGATCCAGTTGCCTCTGCTACTCAAGCAGCTGCTGATTGATTAATCACAAGGCCAGAACTGGAGCTGCTAACTGATGATAATGAGGAAACCTCTCTGCTTAGGAGCTGAACTGCAGGGCCTGCATCTGATATGGGGTCATGGAGACAAGTTGAGGGTACTGTTGGTGCACCACTCACCTTGCTGCCCTACAGCCTCCCCTGAGTTGGCCAAGGCTTTTGGTGTGGTTTTGGAGGAACCTAGGACACTCATCCTGGTTGACTTCAGTACCTATGCCTTCGTTGCCTTAGGGCCAGCTCAGGCTTTCATGGTCATTGGTCAGCCCACCTCCTGGCAAGGTTCAGAGTTTGGGTGGCAGTCCTACCCTACAGAAGTCCACCCCACCCTAGACACCATTCATGCAATTAGCAATTGTGTGAATGCTTCCTTTTTAAAAAAGCAAACAGTGGTGGAGTGGTGCCCAATCCAGCTGTAGGGGTGTAGGAGGTTTTCAACCTCTTGTCTTCTGTTGGGGTCCTAATCCAGACTGGGGCCTTGCCAATGCTCTTTGCATTGGAAGGAAAGCTCCCATTCATGCCAGTAGAAGCTGCCCTTCCAATGCAAGTAAGCGCTGGAGAGGTTAGAGAACCAGATCAGGATCAGAGCAGGGGACAAAAGGTTAAAACCTGTACCCTTCCTAGGGTTCTGGTCTGGATTGGGGCCCCAATACCCGCTGTTAACTTTAAAAAAACCAAACAACCATGGAATTTCTGGTTATGTGAATAGCATCATGTCTTGTATGGCACAGAGTCTGAGTATCTGTTTCTCCTAGAATGGGGTGGGGCGTGGTGGTCAGCACTCTCCTGGTTTTTTAAAAAATAAGTGGACGACCTTTATTTTATGAGCTTTGGGAATTTGAAAGAATTTGGGGTCATGGTTGTACGGTAGGCATACTTTTCCCATTGGAGGATTAAAACACACACACACAAGGCCAGGGTCTCAATTTGGTTAGGGAACACAGGGGGCTGCTTGGTACAGAACTGCATCATTGTACCATCCAGCTGACTGGTAGTGGCTCTCCAGGTTTTCAGCCAGGAGCCTTTCCCAGTCTTGTTGGGAGATGCCAGAGATTGGACCAAGGGCCTTCTGTGTGTAAAGCAGATGCTCTGCCACTGGGCTGCAGTCCCTTCCCCTGCCCGCCTCTGTGTACACAACACAATGGTTATTTCAGTCCTCGTCACTCACAAGCATGCGCACACAGCCTAAAACCGTCACTTGGTTACACAGGCCTGCCTGGAGGGCTTTTGCTATTGTAGCACTTCCATGGCAGTACCATTTCGTAGACAGAACAAGGGTGTCCTGGCTGTGCTTGCCCCAAAGTGGTGTAACATTGCTGTTGGGAGCAGGTTCCTCTTTCACAGGATTATCAAATACTGGATATCAGGTATCAGATGCCAAATACTGAATTTCAAATATGTGTCAGGGAGCTGACACCCAAGCCTGGAAACATCTGCGAGTGCAAATCTATTTCAGCACTAATTACCATCTCTTCTGGATTGCACCACACCAGCTTTTTTCAGAGTCTTTCTTTGTACGTTGCACTGTGACCTCGGCGATTCCCTTTGCTAGAAGCAAGCTAGGTCAAACACAGTGCACATGCGGGAATTGTCATCAAAATCTAGTTCCTTTCAGCGCTCCATAATGAATTCACTATGTGGCTGCCAAATTCAGTCCTATTATAGGCAAAAATATGTCCATAGTCACTCTCCAAAATAGTCCCATCATGTCAGTTTTCTCGTCTTAATTTATGGCACTTGTTTTCTGACTCCATGCGTATTTATGTGCAGCTGGGACTCTTGCTCTAGCACTGGCCAATTAATCTGGCAAAATTCCTTTTAAGTGAGTTCTCCACTTATTCTGTATTGTACATATTGTGCATTCACAGTCGGTTCTCAGGCCAAACTTGCTACGATTGGAATGCACAATAGCAGGAACTCCCAGAGTTTCTGCTTGAACGTTACATTCACGAGTGATTCCATCTGCTTGCAAAAAAGGGAAAAAGAAAAGAAAAGAACTACTGTTGTGTAATTTCGTAGTCTGTTATGACTTGATTTTTACTGCAGACTAAAGGTAATACGTTCAGCTAAATCCGAGGGTGGATAGCTTCAAAATCACAAACACTCAAACCTTCAGCTAGTAGTCATTCTCTTTTAGCCTGACAGCTTCATCCATAAAATGAGAAGAATAGTGGCCTACCTGAAAGGGTTGTTGTGAAAATAAATGAAGTAATATTGGTAAAGAAGTTAGTATGTTTAAAAATGTAAACAGAAATGATTATCGGGGGTCAGTACAGCCAAAGAAGAAAGGGTACAGGTAAATAAGGGGAAATAGGAGTGTATTGGCAAATGTATATGATTTTGAGATTGTGAACAAAAGAACAGGGAAACAAAGCCCTGCTCTTTCAACATTGGATCCTTTTGCAAAGCTGGGCTTAGTAACCATGAGGGCTTGATACTTGATTTTAAAACCAGAGCTGTCATCCGAAGGAATCAACGTTCTTTGCCAGATCTCAGATGCAATGGACTCTTCCGTCACTCCGTAAATCTCCGCATCACATTCCATGTCCTCTCTGGCCCACTAATAAGACCAGCCGCAATGGTTGAGATGCAATGTTAGCTGCTGGAAATGCTTTAGGAAACATTGGCAGCATCTTTATTTTTAAACATGGCTCGCACTGTTTCTGCTAATTACATCGGCCATATTAATGGCACAGACTGTTCATTTTCAGGCGATGCTGAAAAGACTACCTAGAGAGGCGTTATTCTCCCCAGCACGGTGTCAGATGTCACCTGGTAGGATATTAAAACCAAGGTGAGATCGTGTTGAAAAATATTTTCTTTTACTGTACAGTAACTCATAGAGCACTGTTGAGTTCAAGAGAAATCCCTTTGCTGGAGAAACGTTAATGCAGGCTGCCAAAGGGGAGAGATTTTTCCACAGTTCACTGTTAGTGTAAGCCTTCACTACCACAAGACATGCTGTCCTGGAATGAACGGCTCTTTTAATGAGAGCTGAAGTTCAGCATTTCATACCTCTGCTAAAAAGACAATCAAGTTAGAAAAGAGAAGCTTTGATACTCCTACCCTTGGCTTAATTTCTTTTTAACATAAGCAGTAATTGGGTTTAAACAAACCAGGGTAGAACATAATAGATTTAACAGACTTTATTTCAATGAGATGAGACCAAATTTGGCGTATTCAGAAAACACAGGCTCCTTGCTTTTATGAGGTAATTATGACTTGGTGTTTACTGTCTCCCTGATGAGGTTGTGGGCTGCTTTTAAAGTGGCTCTGGGATGAATCTCAGTCAGGATGAATTTACAGTCAGTCCTTTTTGGCATGTAAAACACCGGGGGGGGGAGAGATTTATCTATCTATCTATCTCCCCAGCAATTTTTCTTCTGCATTTCTTCACTCATGCTTTTCTTCAAGACAGCGCTGATAATTTTCTTTCTCCTATAGAAAACATTTGCTGCCTCATCAGGAATAGTCCCCCCCCCCCAAGGCAAGAGTCGTGAGGATATGTGTAGAGGAAAATATTTTCCCTTGTAGCAGATACTCAAGAGTTTACAAGGGTAAATTCCTCTCGCTTCCATTTAGAAGCAGCCATCAGCTGATAAAAGTGTGAAGGTTGGGTCCTTTGGCAGTAAACTCACTGCTCCCTTTCATTCAGTTCCAGCTTCCATTGGAACGAAGCATCTGGCTAGATGTCTTGGAATGTCTTCACAGTTGTTGCAGCAATGAAGGTCAACCTGACCTGCACTACAGCTCAATGGTAAAGTACAGCCTGAAAATACATCTACATATAGCTTCAAGTAGCACAACACTGTTCTGTTCTTGCTTTTACTACATTGAATGATTGTGGAAACTTGGTGTGAACAGAGCAGGGCACTTGTAAGATAGGGTTGTCTGGATTTCCCCGGAAATATCCGGAATACCACAGTCTGCAGCAGTGTCTGGGTGGAATAAAAAAAAAGCTCAACATCTTTGGCAACTGTTTGAAATATGGCAACCCTATGTGAGACAACCAGAAGCAAATACCTGCAAATATTTGAAATGGGCACTAATTTCAACTGTTGCCCTTTCAGTTTTGAATGCAACGTTTTGGAATTTCAGAAAAGTGATTCCTGTCATTTGGTGAACAGATGTATGGAAAGAACCACCCCTTTTGGATTGCAGCACATGTTCTACATGCCTTTGGCTCCCTTTTGCTCCAGAGTTGTGTCCTTATTCTTGTTTACTTTATGTCCCACCAGCATTGCTCCATAACGCCTTCTGAGTTGGTATGCTCTGTCACCACAGGCAAAACCATCAACAGATCCCCCTTGTTCAACGATCCTGTGGAAATTGCTTGCTATGTTGTTCAAAGTGCAAATGCAGAACTGGGCAATGGGCCTTTAAAGGGTGATCAGGGTAAGCTGCATGTCCAGACCACCTAGCCCTCTAAGGCCTAGTGTGCTGCTGAAACAACATGTCTCTTGGGTGAGTTCCAGCCAGCACCTGTCCAGCATCATGACATACCAAGGTGTGTCTGGTGTGATCTGGTCCTGCCTGTTGTGCCATGCCTTGCCTATTGTGATCTGACATAGCCTGTCGTGACTTTGCTCTATCACATGTGACTCTGCTCTTCAGGATGTGACCCAGCTCATCCAGTGCCACGTCTTAAACCAGCCTCTGCTGGGAGCCATGACCCAATCTGGCCCAGGACAGGGCTATATTAAAATTTAAACCCACCATAATTGCTTGGGAAAAGAGAAATATCAGACCATCCAAGTATCCCTATTTTCCAGGGACAGTCCCAGATTTACACAAGCTGTCCTGGTTTCTGATTTGATCCTTGAATGTCTCATTTTTCCTTTGAACGTCCCTATTTTCATTGGAGAAATGTTAGAGGGTATGGAGCCAAGCCAAGGAGATAAGTAACTATACAACCTCTAGAAAACATCTGAAAGTGTCCTGTATAGGGTAGTTTTTATTTTTAATGTTTTGTCATGTTTTTATATATGTTGGAAGCTGCCCAGAGTAGCTGGGGCAAGCCAGTCAAATAGGTGGGGTGTAAATAATAAAATTATTATTATTATGGAATAGGACATCTCTATTTTCATTGGAGAAATGTTGGAAGGTATGCAACGTGTCTGCTGTTGTTATGTTTTTTTTCTTTTACAAAGAAAACTCTGTAAAGTGCTGTGTGCACTGTGATGGTACCAAATGAATAAAAAGGTCATTATTATTTGAGGAAGGGCCTCTACAGCATGCAGAAATTCCTGAGTTCAATCCCTGGCATCTCCAGGTATGCACGGGAGAGAGCCCTGCCTGAAATCTTGGAGAGCTGATTCTGGTCAGTGTAAACAATGCAGGACGTGATGAACCAAAGGTCTGACTCCGCATAAGGCAGCTTCCCGTGGCCCTGTGCAATTTTCACACAGAACGTTCAATGCAAGTTTTGCACCTGCAATTTGAATGGAAAACCAATAGATAGAAAACCAATAGATAGTTACTTATCTTGCATGAGAAACATTCTCATTTCCACCCAAACGACATATGCAAGAAGGCACTTAACATTGTCCTTGTAAATGTCCCAAGAACAGGCAACACAAGGCAAAGTCATACTTTCTGTCTTGGCAGCAGACATGAGGGGAAGAGTTTGTTTAACGTTACATTTTTCTCCATGGGAATCATTTATGGGCGCATTCCCAGGAATGAAAATGGTAACATCAGAAGCAGAGCAAAGAATCCTTCTTGACAGTCCTAGTGTATCTCAGGGAACCCTATATGCTTGATGAGGCTATTTGGAATTGGGAACGAAGATTAAATGAGTGACATGATCATTGCTTGGGCTAGGCAGTGAAAAGGTATCCTAGAGTGAGCAAATGAGCAGACAGAAGGAAAAGAGCCAAGGATGAAATGTTGAGATAGCCCACATGAGATTTAGCACCAGGGAGGAGCAAGGGGACACTAGAGGAGACAAGTAGAAAATGCTAGAGAGGCTCTGGGACCTGCTTTGTAAAGGAGAGTAAAGGGAGGAAGTTATAACCCTTGCACTCAGACCGAGGAAGGGAAGGCATTTAACCAATTGAAATGAACTACAGTGGTGCCTTGCTAGACGGAAATTCGTTCTGCGAGTGTCTTCGTAGAGCGAATTATTCGTCTAGCGAAGCACCAATGCAAACCGCTACTTTTCGCGAGGCAGCCCCATTGACATTTTCATCTTGCAGGGCAGCCTTCCGCTAGCGAATGCCGTTCGTCTAGCCAGTTTTTCGTCTAGCGAGGCATTCGTCTAGTGTGGCACCACTGTATTGTTAACTATTATTTACCAATATGAGCACCGACCAATTTTCTCTGTGTCTGTGAAAGGGAATTGTGCAGACAGATATTGCCTCAAAAATTTACATTTTTATAAAATAATGCACTACAGGGTTTTTTATTTTAATAAAACTAGTGCTGGACCATATCCACATACTCCACATAAATGTGTGGGCAAAGGGGTGAGGAGAGAGGTATACTTTTCTTCACTACATACTTGGACATGCAGTATAGATAACAGGTACCCGGTGTGCTTGTATGCTCACTGTAGTGAAGTGATCTCTCTTCCGCTCTGAGTTGCTATACGTGCGTTTGCCTGCCTACAGGAAGTGCCCTTCCAACCCTTTTAGTCAAAAAGTTCTCCCCTGATGGTTCACAAGCAGCACTAGTGCACAGTACTGCTCTGAAACGGAGCACAACAGGGTTGGGGAGAGGGATCTAGAGAGAGGGAGGAAGTACTTCTGGACTGTCGCTGTTTTTGGATGAGATTCAATCACATCCCAGCAAATCCAGCTTATAGTTGATAGGAGGTTTTGTGCAACAAACTCACTTCACAAAGAAGACTGGACTTTTTGTGATAACAAATGTGATGGGAAAATGCTCTGGAAAGCATTTTGGTTTGGCATGATGTCATCTAGCTTCCCTGCAAACAAATGCTCATTAAATAGCTAACATTGCCTAACCTCTGTGCAAAGCAAATCTAGACGAATCCTCAAAACACACACACACACACACACACACACACAAAAATAGGTTGTCTGGAAGCACCCAGAAAGCGAAGGCACATTAATGAGTTTTCTTTCAGTATTTGATGCTTGAAGCTGTTGCTTCATGTTTGCTAGGATAACACAGTTGGTAGAGCATGAGACTTAATCTCAGGGTTGTAGTAGGTTTGAGCCCTGGATCGCTGGGGGTTGGACTAGATGACCTTTGTGGTCCCTTCCAACTCTACAATTCTATGATTCTATGTTCCTTAACAGTAAGGCTGTTCTTGCCAGTATTACCAGATAGGGCCTGTTTTATGAGGTGGCTGGGCTATGTGCTCCACGTCTGGCATCAACTCAGTCAGTGGGATGTCTAGGAGAAAACTTTCAGTGTTTTGGGGCTGTGCTTTTCATTGCTGAATGGCATATATATATATATATATATATATATATATATATATATATGGTTTAAATTATGGTCTCTTAGCGTGGGCGCACACAGAGTCCCTTGAGAGACTGGTGACATTTTGCAGCCACCCCTCTCTCCCTCTTCCTGACTTGCTTGTATGCCAAAGTCTATGACACATAGATAATTTATGAAAACAGAGTAGATGCTTTTAAATAATTAAGTAATAGATAATGTGAGGGTTTTATTCCAGTGACGTACAATGGCTTTTGAGATAGGCCTGAGCCTGAGAGGGTTAGATTCTCACTTATTAGCAAAAAAAGAAGAGAAAAGCGAAAGGGGGCGGGGGGACTGAGTGGAGCTACTCAACTTGTGCAGTGTAATTAACTAAATCAAGGCCCTTAAAGCCTCCCTGCGTTTTTGCAGCATATGTACCTCATCGCAGTCACATGATATCAGCAGCAGGCCTGTGGCAAAATGCCAGCTGATTGCCCCAGCCTAAATCACAAAGCGTCAGCGCAGCCTATTCTCTCTAAATTACAGGGCAAACAACAACACAGGTAAAATTAGCCAAGGCACTAATTATACAGCACGAGTGTGTAAAGGCTATAGAATGATAAATGGCAAATGTGGAACATGTTGTGTCATATCGTGTAATCTTTCTTGCCACAGTGCTGGGAAACAAAAGGGAGAATTGTGTCTTGTTTGTCTAACATGCCCTTAATACAAATTAGAAATCCTTCCCAATTAAAATAGCGTTAAATTTCCTTTGTTAACAAATTTTAAACAATGAATTAAGTGGTTGGGGTGATCATTGTTCATCTAACAAACAATTAACCTGATCTGAACCAGAGTTTGAAGAAACCCAAGAGCCTCTATTCCCCCAAGCTTCCTGCCTTTTCTTCTTCCTTCCTTTTACTCGCAAGCTCCTCTTGAAATGAGGCAGGGCATCTGGGAATGCCAACACAGCACCTTCCAGACTAGAGCAAACTGTTCCTCAGAAGCAGGGATGGAAATTCACATGGGCCTTAACGGCATGTAACTGTTCAGAATGACTGCAGCCTCAGAAGAGCTCAGGCAGACAAAGCCACAGAGGCTGTTGCTGCCCCTCAGATGGTTTTGTTCTCTGTGGAAGAACTTCCATTTGCAGTGGAGTAACTGTTCAATGGGGTTGCCAGATTCTTTGTCAGAGCTTGCTCCGGTGCTTCAAAGAACAGCTTAATCTGTAGGCTGTAGTTTGGGTTCTTTTGGGTCAGTTGGCAACTCAGCTGCTCAACCTGATGTGCAGAGCCATCCTTGTTAGGTGATCCAAGGTTGAGCATTTAGGGTGCCTTCGTAGAAGAAATATTTTGTCCACAGGCTGGATGATGAGGAGTGGTCGGAGGTTCCAGCCAGAAACAATAATAATATAAGCCATCTTTTAAAAAGATTTTGTTGTTGTTCAGTTGTTCAGTCGTGTCCGACTCTTCGTGACCCCATGGACCAGAGCACGCCATGCACCCCTAGCCTCCACTGCCTCCCTTTAAAAAGATAAGCCATGTTATTAACTAATCCATTCTTATGCATTTCACTCGGCCATATTTTTGGACATAGGTGCATTTATTTAGGTGAATGAATAGGGCCCCACAATAACGGTTGTACACAGGGTTCTGGGGACAATAAATCCACCACTGCTCTCTTCTAGAGAGCCGCTGCCAGTCATAGAGATGCTACTGGCCAGATGGGCAAAATAATCTAGATGTGTCTGGCTCTAGAATAGGGATGGTGAACCTGTGAGCTTCCAGATGTTGTTGGACTCCACCTCCTATCATGCCTAGCCAACATGGACAAGGGTCAGTAACATCTGGAGTGCGGGGATTCTTTGCTGGAGCTTCCCGCGTGTAGGTCTAGGCCACCTACACACGGGATTCCAGTTGCCGGGGATCTGCGGCCAGCACCTCACATGCGTTTTCGCACGGGGCCGGCCAAGCCTGCGAACAGAACGGCCGATAATTCTGGAGCATAAACTCGCACCGTGCCGCTGTCCGCCAGGCTAAATCTGAAGGTGCGTGAGTAGTTCGGATGAAAATGCCTCGTGAAAGTATCTACAAACACTTGCGACCTCCTGAGTTACCCTAAAGTTACGTACCCAAGCAAATAACGACTAAGGTTACGACCAAGCATAAAGGCTAAATAGACCCCAAAAAACTTTAAATTAAGATGAAATAAAGACAGACGACATTACTTCTTTGAATGGCTTTGGCTGACCCGCATAGGCTTTTACACTTCCCTATACCTATCACTATTCTAAGCTTTTCCTAAGCTAACAGACCCTGCACCGCCAAATCTTCCGCAATGCTAAGGCTAACTAAATCTATACCGCCAAATCTTCCGCAATCTAAGCCTATGCTAAAACTAAAGTTATCTAAACCTTTACCGCCAAATCTTCCGCAAGCTAAGACCTAACTACCTCCTGCATGCGCTTCCAACCCATCCAACCCATCCAACCCGCTCCCCAAAAACCCCGCTAGCTAAGCGACTGATAAATTCTGACTATCTGCCCAAGACGGGGAGCCGCAGCCTTTTACTGACAACCAAGTACAACGTCATGATCGATATATTTACCAATAGGAACGCTGTTGCTGCCCCCAAAAAAGGCGGGAAGCAGAATAAACGATCATTGACAAATTCAAACCTCTGGAACTAAAATCTTAGGCGGAGGGAACTCAGTGGCAAGATGCCTACTGAGCCCTGCTTTCGCTTTCGCTTTTGCATGGAAGAATACATAAAATAGTGCATCAACAACATTAACTTAAACAAATAATCGCGGGTTCAAAGGAACCCACGAAGTGTATTCCCACACTGGAGGGCATAGGTTGCCCAGCTCTACTCTGGAACATATGAAACAACAGTAAAGAAGAGTGACTCTGATTACATGTGGGATTCACTTGCCCCACCATTGACTAACTACGACCTTGCTTGTTTCACTGCTCGTGCATGAGAAGCACATTCATTTCATTACCCACATTTGTTTTTGTTTCCATATATAAATTTTATGAAACAATTTATGAAATAAAATTAATTCACAGGTGTTGTTTTCTCTTTTTTAACTTTCCCTGAACTAATTCAGAAGGCCGTTGAATCATGTGGTGGGCTTTCATGGGAAAAATAAAAGGACTGTTGCCAGGATGAAGCCACCAAGAGGACCTACAGTGTCCCCTGAAAAGCGTCTGGGTGATAAATGGGTAACAAAAGCAAACTCAATTTGTTTTCATTTCTTACTGATAGTGTTTGTTTGGTAATTAATAAAAATTGAACTGAGTAGAGGAAATGATGCCTATTATCAGTGACCAAGCAAGGGTTTCTGTCTTGTATGCAGAGTTACTCTGGCAAGAAATGTAAGATTAACAATTAGGAGAAGATTACTTATGCCTGTGGACAAAACTTTTTCTCCTTATTGTCTGCTTAGTGGAACTGAAGTGAGACAATCAGATTAAGGGCTTCGTTCATTTACACTTTTTCTGATTAATCCCTCCTATTCCTGATTATTATTGACAACATCAGAGTGTACAATAACCTTAACCTGCTTAGCTTTCATGAATATAAATGTGTCTGTCCATCAATCACATTTGCATTTGCAAAATGTCCTTCGTACAAGGACTTAGGAACTGGAAGGCAATCAATAAACATAACATTGGTTAGTCTTGATTCAATGAAAAAATGACCAGCAGGTCTACCAGAATGCATGCCTTCAGACTAACTCACACACGTATAGTTTGTGTTTGTCTAAAAATAAAAGAGTGGGTCAGTGTGAATTGGAATGTCAGCAGATGAAGCATTCACTCGATCCGACAAATGGCTATGTAGAGCAAATAAAAAATCCCCCAGGCTCAACATTGCCTTAACAGTTCTGCCAAACTCTTATACGATTCCCTGAAAACACTGTTTGTCATGAAATGCCAGTGTTTCCCAGACTTCTGATGCACCCTTTCCCTTATATTGACATGAGATGCACATTTGAAGGCTTGGGGTGTGCAGAATGATGCCCTACCTGCCTTCAGACAGAGGAGCCAACTGTTTTGTGTGGGTCTCTACTGTGATGTATACCTGGACTGGAAGCAAGTGAATGATCCAATCCTCACCCCAGATACAGGAACATCTATCTCCTGCTGAAGACTGATTAGAAACAGCCTGGTTCACACAGTTCCCATGAGGGGCAGGGGGGGGGGACCATTTATACCTCCCTGGATCCCTTGTGCTAAATAGAGAGGTGCTTTATTTGAGGTCAGCCTATAATACTTAGCCCAGTATTGTCTATTATGACCTCCAGCAGCTTCCCCCCATCACCTACTTCCTGATTCTTTTAACTCAGGGTTGGGGAATGTGTGGTTCTCAGGATCTTGTTGGACTTCAACTCCCATCAGTCCCAGATAACATGGCCACAGTCAGGTATGATGGGAACTGTAATCCAACAACCTCTGAAGTGTTAGCAGAGTAGATAAATTGCAGCTAGGAAGCCAACACCATGTGCCATACTGACTCTTCTTGAAATTAAAACATTCAAAAAACTTTTCCTTGCAGAACGTAAGAAGAATATATGTAAAGTATCTGCATTCACATCCTTATCCAAGCATGGGTTTATTTTTTTTTCTTAGCTGAAGATTACAGCTTCTTCCTTAAAGCTTGAAACAAGTGTAATAGGATACCTCCCATGTGACCAAATTTAACCAATCACACAAGAGTTACTGGAGAAAAATCCAAAATTAAACACACAGTAATGCATTTAAGCATTCTCAATTTCAGTAAATTAAATCGCTGTACTTAACATGGAGGGCCTCAGGTTCCCCATCCCTGGAATTACCAGGGACTGAATTTGGGATCTTCTGCAGGAAAGCGTTTACCACTCAAATAGGTTCTTTCATCAAACTAGGAAGTGCTTGCTTTTGTGAGGATGGATTATGACACACAGTTTCGGAATGGGTGCAGACAGTATACCAATACCACTCAGCTTATTTTTCAATGTTGCATCCGTTCACGGGAAGAGCCTTCCCAGTGGATATTGCAACATGCATTCTCATTCACTCTTGGGTGGTTCCAGTAAAGAATTCACAAAAACAAAGAGACAGTTATTGCTTAAGTCTAGCCTGACACCCTGACCTTAGCTGGGACTGCTGTGCCAACAAACAGAAATAAAAAGGTGCAAATTAAAACCAATTATTATCAACCTGAAGTGTGAGATGGAACTGTGAAATTCCTGGCTTTTATCAGCAAAACCCTCTGTGCTTTCCTAATAGCAAACTGTTTGGCAGCCAAAGACATTTGTAACATAAATAGTAAAAAGTTTCCTTTGTTTCTTTTCTTTTGTGCCTAGGAAACCAAAAGCGGATGGAGAGAAGAGGAATTAGCCATTTAATTATTTAAAGAGCGTGGGAGAAGCAAAAAGACTGACAAAAAAAGAGAGTGCTACTGTTTAAATTAGCAATTAGGAACTTCTCAGAGTATATATTTTAAAGAGAGAATATGCAAGCAGCATAATGTGCTTTTGAAGGTCTTGGCCTTTCTTAATTTAGCGTATGATATATAGAAGCTGTAGAGCTCGGTGTTGCTTCTGCATTGGTTTCAGGATGCTGGAAGGCAGCAGACTGAGAATCAAATCAAATCAAATCAAAACACAAACAAACAAACAAACCCACAAGATATGGGAAGAAGTAAAAGAACAAAGATATTAAAAAGCTTGGTGAGAAACTAAGTGAAATGATGGTTTGGGCAAAATGACAAGGTGTTGAGGACAACCAAGAATGGAAGGGGAATAATCATGTACAACAGAGTAAGAGAACATTTTCCATCCATCTTTATAGCATGTCCTGGAGTTGTGATCGTATGCAGAAAACTCCTATACATACAGAGACTCATTTGGCTAGAGGGAGCCATTTGGGGCACCCATTTCTTTACACTGATCAAGAAATGCACTTAGGGTTTTGTTTTGTTGTCTGTTTTCAAATGTCACGTCACGAACAATGAATGTCCGCAACAGTCTATTAAAATTTAATTACGGTAGTATCCCACTATTAGTAAAACATGTTGCTCAATCAGAGTCTCTTTCAGATCTAAGATGGTGGCATGGTCATGATCTGGACTATAAGATAATTATTCCCCTCCCCACCCCGAGCATCTCTACGGACGCCAAGGTATGTCTAAGGTCTTTCTTGTTCAGAATCATTAAAGTATGGAAAAAAGAGGATACAGATAAGTTTTTCTTCCTTTCTCATAATACTAGGACCTGCGACCATCCAATGATACTGAATGTTGGAAGTTTCAGGACAGACAAACAGAAGTATTTATTCACATAACACATAGTTACACTATGGAATTCGCAACCGCAAATAGTAATGGCCACCAGCTTAAGGGACCCCTGACCATTAGGTCCAGTAGCAGACAACTTTGGGGTTGCGGCACTCATCTCGCTTTACTGGCCGAGGGAGCCGGCGTACAGCTTCCAGGTCATGTGGCCAGCATGACTAAGCCGCTTTGGCGAACCAGAGCAGTGCACGGAAATGTCATTTACCTTCCCGCCGGAGCGGTACCTATTTATCTACTTGCACTTTGATGTGCTTTCGAACTGCTAGGTGGGCAGGAGCTGGGACTGAACAACGGGAGCTCACTCCGTCGTGGGGATTCAAACCTCCAACCTTCTGATAGGCAAGCCCTAGGCTCTGTGGTTTAACCTACACTGCCACCAGCTTAGACGGCTATAAAAGGAGCTTAGACAAAGTCCTGGAGGATAAAGCTATCAATGGCTATTACCGGTAGTCAGAGCCTTCTCGTCCATAGGGGCTGGTGGCGCGGTGCGCCAGGGTGCCGGGTCCCCCAGAGGCGCCCCTGCGAGCCTGCCGGCATACTGGGCGCCCACTCCCCAACCCGCCCCCGCCCCTGTGGGCGGGTGGGTGCTCGCTTGCGCGCCGGCAGGCGGTTTGCAAGCCGGCTGCCCTCACCTCCCGGAGCCCCAGCTGGAGCGCTGGAAGGGCACGCAAAGCCCCACGTCGCTCCAGCGCCACGCCCCTCATCCCCCGCTCGCCCACCCCCCTCCTGAGGGGCAGCCATTGCGGGAGGGAGGCGGGCGGAGAGGCCGATCCCTCTAAGACAGCCTATCCCTCTAAGACGGCGCTGCACACAGCTGCAGTGAATTCCTTTCCTGCCTCTGCCTCAGGGTCTTACTGCCCACCCACTTGTCTTGTGTTTTCGGTTGCTGTGTTTGCTCAGATCGCGGCTAGGAATGAATTAGCAGGCGTGTCCTTTCCCCTTCCGTTGCTGAGCGCCTGCCGCGGCAGCAACCGACAGCTGCCTCCTCCTCCTCTTCGTGCTGAGAGAGAGAGAGAGAGAGAGAGAGAGAGAGAGAGAGAGAGAGCGCTGGCTTGGGGGGGGGAGAGAACTTTTGCTTTCCTTTCCTCCCTCCCCTTAAAACCCGCTCCTGCATTGTTAGCCACTGTGCTCCGAGAGAGAGAGAGAGAGAGAGAGAGAGAGAGAGAGCTGGCGGGGGGGATCTTTGCCTTCCTTTCCTCCCTCCCCTTAAACCCCGCTCCTGCATTGTCTGACCTTCCAGACTCATCCTGGGGAGCCTGGCAAAAAGTTCTAGCCGATCCCTCAGCCCGTGGGCTCCTTACTGCTTCTCCTTTGGAGCCATCTGGGTAGCAGGAGTATATGGTGGGGAGGGTGCTGGGCAGATCTTTACACCCCGACACCTCATATGCTAAAGACGGCCCTGGCTGGGTCGACAACTCTGGAAAAGGGGGGTGGCGCCGCCGGAGGAATCTTTGCACCAGGGCGCCAGATACGCTTAAGACGGCCCTGCCGGTAGTTTTTTTTCTACTTGTAGTGTTACATACAGAATGCTTCTGAATACCAGTTAATGGGAAGCCACAAGTGGGGAAAGCACTGTTGCCCTAAGGTTCTGCTTGTAGCCTTCCCAAGGGCATTTTTTCAGCCACTGTAAGAACAAAATGCCAGTTTGGATGGGTCTGTGGTCTGATCCAGAAAGGCTCTTCTTATTCTCTTAATCATTCTCAGATGATCTGCAATTCAGGTTCCTATTAAAGGATTGGGTCCATTCTCCTCTGGCCCCTTTCTACATTTCTGTAGACCTGTTGTCATTATTTGAAGATTTTCTGGTGTTTGAGTGTCAGGTAATTAGAAATGAGGTGAGAAATTGCAGAGGGGACTTTGAAATCCATTTGTGCTGCCTGCACTCCAGCAGAGCGATGCCTTTTTTTGGGGGGGGGGTGTTCTTTTCTTAAAGCCTTTGTAATTTCATTCCTCTTATTCAAATGATCCAATAAGCCACTTTTAAGAAATGTTCAAATGTCAAAATTTGGAGCAGATCTATAGGGTGCCTGTAACAAGTTTGGGCAAATGGAGAAAGCTAATTTGCAGTGTGAGGAGTAGGGGGTACAGACTGTTAGATAAGAGGATGAAAAAGATTTGTAGAAGAGTTTGGATTTGATATCCCGCTTTTCACTACCCGGTGGAGTTTCAAAGCGGCTAACATTCTCCTTTCCCTTCCTCCCCCACAACAAACACTCTGTGAGGTGAGTGGGGCTGAGAGACTTCAGAGAAGTGTGACTAGCCCAAGGTCACCCAGCAGCTGCATGTGGAGGAGCGGAGACACAAACCCGGTTCACCAGATTACGAGTCTACTGCTCTTAACCACTACACCACACTGGCAAAGTAATTAGAAATCAGCCCTCCAAGCTGAACCTACTTGAACTTTCTTCTGGACATTTTAACGGTGATAACAATGTTGAGGCAACTTCTGTCCTGGCTTGCTGCCAAGCCCATCCACGTCATCTGCAAATAAGGTGGACCTTGCCTGACACACCAGTAGCAGCAGTTGCGATGTCTCAGTGGTTGAACAGAGTGTAAAGATTTGTTTTTAAAGGCTAAAATGGGCTGTACTGAAACATTCTCTCTCTTTTTTTTAAAAAAACAACAACAACCATTTTGGTTATTCACTTGGCAATGTCTTGTGAACTTTGCATTTGCGGGCTCTTTTCCAACTTTAAAGAACATTTTTTTACCTTTCTCATTCTAGTGATGGTCAAGACCTGGGCTGTCACCGATGAATGCTGCTTCAATACCAGTCTCCCTTCTGAATAGCAGAGCTGAGCCTATAATGAAGTGGAATGAGACATTTGTCTCAAGTGTGACAGGCATAGGAGTGGAAGATTAGTGTCCCCTTGTTTCCCTCCTAGCACTCACAAAGCATGTGAGCCCAACTACTCATTGCCCTCTTGGTCATGAACTGGTGATGGTGCTTACTCCGAGGGAAAGTTTTGGTTTTTTTTAGTGTTTAAGGAATTTAAAAATATGGAACGCTTCACGAATTTGCGTGTCATCCTTGCGCAGGGGCCATGCTAATCTTCTCTGTATCGTTCCAATTTTAGTATATGTGCTGCTGAAGCGAGCACACTCTGAGGGACAGTTCAGTCGGTAGAGCATGAGGTTCTTAATCTCAGTGCTGTGGGTTCAAACCCCACGCTGGATGAAAGTGTTGCACTGGCAAAGAATGACGTGATGGACAGGATGGTATCAACGGGAAGGCGACCATGAGCAGCGCCCGTGGGCTCCCTTTTATTGGCAATCTCACACAGGTTAATGATTAGTTCCACAGACACAGTTTCACTAACCAAATAAGGAAACCCCTCAGCCAAAAGTGGGACATCCACACCATATAAGGAAATGCTCCTGCCCTGGGTTCCTTTGGTGACACCCCCAAACTCCTCCATTGCGTACGTGCTTTTCCTCCATGCCTCTCTCTGCATGCGCCCCTCCCGCTGCTCATCTTGTGACTTTCCAGTACTTTTCCAGCCATTCCTTTGTTCCCCTGTCCTTGCCAACACGTGCATCCCCATCCTGGCGCTCCTGTCAGCGTGGCTTGCCAGCGCTGTTATTCCAACCTTTGCAGAATTGACGTGGCTTGCCAGCGCCAATCTGACCATAATCCCCACATGAAAGAATCTTGCATTGCAGGGAGTTGGACTACTAAATGATCCTTGTGGTTCCTTCCAACTCTACAATTCTATGATTCTACGATTCTTTCATCCCTTGAAAAGTAGAGTTGAAGGAGGCAGCGGAAAGAATGGTCATTTTCTCCATTTCTTCTTTCAGCTCTGTGTGCCCATGGACCTAGAAAACTTGATGGCCCCTTATACACACATTATCTATACACATACAGGCAAAGGACAAGGTGCCCCCCGCCAAAAAAATGCAGAAGTCAAAAGTACAGGCAGTTGAATCTTACTTTAACACTTAGGGTGGAACAGCATTCTGCAGTGCACCTGAGGACAGCATACTGGGGGAGTTAGTAGGTTGCTGCTGTTCTTGGCAGTGCCATCAGAAGCTGCCATTTGAGGTAGCCACCTTGTAGTCTAATGGCAGAGCCGGCCCTGAGAGAGACACCTACAACCTTCCCCCAGGAAGATTCTTTGTTGTAGGCAGGGGAGAGCAAATGCGCAGGCCTTCAACTATACCGTCTGAAATAGTGTAGCCTAACAAAAATACCACCCCACGTGACTGCTCTGATAATTGGTTTATCTGCTCTAGAAGTGCAGGAGTATGATAAACCAGTTGTTTTCAGCATAGGTCTTTAATATTTTACACCTCCTGTCATGAAGCAAATAAACAAAGATGACTCGAATATGATAATAAAATGAATTCAGAATGCACAGATGCACAAACAATTTACATAAGCAGAATGGGAAAATAAATCCTGAATTCAAGCAAACAAAATACTCCAGAGAAATATAAAGTGGCAGCGTGTGTGCGTGTGCGTTTGTGTATACACATAGTACATTTGAAATATAACTCGGTACGAACACTGAAAAAGTAATTAAATATGGCCTATTTTGTATGCTGAACCAGAAATGTTGGCTTTTCAAAATTGAAAAGAGGATGTAATGGTTTGCTGAACAGCACCTGTGGACACGGAAGAGTGTGGCCTGTTCTGCGAAAGGAAATGGTCAAATGTGTATGGGGAGAGAAAAACAAAAGGAAGGCTTATTGCTGTAACTAATATGCAACCACAGGACCACCGTGCCAGAGGTAACACACACACAAAATTACAAGGACACTGAGCAAATTTGTTAGCTACACCAGCTCAAAGTTATTTATTACCAGTGTTTTCTGAAATCTTGGCCAAAAGCACTTAAGGCACATATTTCAGTCTCTAGTTAGGTGGTCTTGGAAGCTCAGCTTCACATTTGGAGTTATGAGAAAAATATATATGCAAGAGGACAGAGCAAAACAAACAGATACCACAAAAGAAAGTCATGGATATTATGTTTTGCTCTGTCCTCTTGTTTAGAGAAATAAGCATATTTGCAGTTTGAAAACTGGCCTGGCCTGTCATGTTTCCAAAATGTAATAGCATTCTGGTGACTCAGCATATGTCATTATGCAATCTGCTTTCTTTCTCCTGCTAACCCTTGAGTCGTCAAGAGTTAGGAAGGGTGCCTTGGTAAGAAAAAGAGATTCCTTTCCCCTGAAAGGTGAAGCCGTGGCTGTACCTTAAGACTTAATCCTATGAGCTACTTTTCAACAACACCAGCTCATAGGATCCTGCGTAAAGAGAATCCTGCTACTGGCACAAAGGCATAATTTGCACCGCTTCCCCGGTGCTGGGAACTGATCCAAACATTTCTCCAGCTGCTGTGCTGCACACGGAGCTTACTTTGGCTTTTGTTAAATCCAGGGAATTTTGCTGTGGCCTCTCACAACAACACCCCAAGAGCCTATATTGTATGTAACATATATCAAAGGTACCAAGATGTCTCTGATTACCAGAATATACCTCCCCATTTAAAAGAGTACAGTTCCCTAGAAGCCCATAGGATGGGTATTACATACACACTCCAGACAGCTGCAGCTCGTTTTACCATGTTTATCTTTGAAATCTAAATGTACTAGAATGAAACCAGAAAAGGCAAACCTGCAATTTGGAATATTGTCTCTGATTATTGTTTTCATATTGCTTTAACAGCTGGGACAACTTTCTTCAGGCGCTCCAGGGCATATACAGAGCTCATTTTTTGCAAGAAAAGGCCTCTCATTCACTTCAGAGTCAAGACTGTGTTGCTTGTATACAAGCTCCATGCACAACATGATTTCCTCAGCGAACCACTGGAGCAGGAATTTTCATATGCAAATATATTTTCGGTTCTTTTGTTGCAGGAGGAGGAGGAGGAGGCTGAACATCTGAGAGGAGGAGCCACCAACTGTTGAAGCCATGCTGCCATGGTGTTCAACCCCTGGCTCCTCCCAATGTCATGACATCGTGCGTTGCTTGTACAACACCCCCCCCCCGGGTCTCCCTTGCAAGTTGGCACCTCTACGGCGATCTTACGGTAGGCAAATACATTCCTTTTCTCCCCAGGCTTTTGGTTAATTAAACCATCTACAGCCTGTTTTTATATTGTAAACCGCCCTGCAATCCTCAGATGGCAGGCAGTAGAGAAATTAAGTAAATAAAATTATGTGCAGGTTGCACAGATGTGTAAATAAAACCATATATCCGAAAGGCACAGCAGTCTGCAGTGACCTTAATTCCAAGGAAACCCTGGCTAAGCGCTGAAACCCCGAAATCTCTCACCGCTCAGAGATTGGGCTGCATGCACCAGAGTGCCCACGTTAATGACATTTTTAAGGAGTGCCTCACCACCTTACCGAAAGGCAAAAATAAGGACAGTATATTTCTAGAATAAGGTAAATAGGAACAGCTTGAGCATACGGAATAGCAAGGAATAAATGTGCTTGGGCTCTGTACAAAATTTAACTGCTCGTTATCTCTCTCCTCTTTTTACACACACACACACCGTTTCCAATTTGCACTTATGTTCACAGGATCTGCTTTTTCATCTTACAACAAATGATGGCTTCTGGAACCAAGATTAAAACAAGTACCAGCAAGTGGAAAGTCTCCTAATGAGGCCTAATTGTTATTTAACTGAAAACCTATGTATAACCTATTCCCTGTCCCCCCCACCCCCCAAAAAGATCATTTAATTCCACAAAACATTAATTACATCCTGTCATACAAATGTCTACAAGATACAAGAAAAGGAATTAAATAAGAGCCGTGTTAACAAGGTTTTAAAAAAGTGCTTTCTGTTTCCACCCACCTACTCACCCGCCCCACACCTTTGAAAACACTCAATTTGGAAATACAGCTTTGCTAGGATTTACATACGCAGGTCTGGCAACTCTGTCATATTTACTGGAAGCATGACAAATGAAATGTTGAGGTTCTCTCGCAGAAAGCAAATTGTTTGCAAACATAGCTGCTCCAGGGAAATGAACAATTTCCATCTCCCTGGCCTGATGCAAGGTGATCTGAGTAGACTAAGACTGCTCAGGTAATTAAACTGGACCAAATTAACAGCAGGATTAACAGCCTGTGGGTTGTATCCAGCTAAATGATATCTAGAACAGACTCATGGCAATTAATAAACCTAAGTTAGTCATGTCCACTAATTTTAATGGGTTTACTCTGAGTAGGGTTAACATTGGCTCGGACCCCATGATTTCAGAAACCCACAGCTTCTTGCATATTGCAATTAGGGTGGCTTCTTCACATACCTGGAAATGGGCTCTGGCTTCATATACCATAGGGGTGATATTATACATTATATATATATCACCGCTATTCAAAACTCAATCCTCAGCTTCAGAAAGACAAAATTCAAAACTTGGTTGCATATGGGGGGTGAGGGCACAACTTGTGGAGCTGCTACAAGGTGTGGCTTGCAGGAGGGTGGTTATGTTGCGAGACAAAAATGGCTTATCTTCTGAGTTTACGCCAATAAAACTCAGAAACAAGAGGAGTTAGGAGCCCATTGTTGTTCATTGCTAGGCAATAGGTTACAGTCGAATTGTTTCGCAAAACAGCAACCCGGCCAAGGTGGTAGTATTTATAACATTTCAAACAAAGGATTTCAGTTTTTACCAATCATGTACATCATTACCTCATTTCATGTTTAATACACATGCTCAATAAGCGTTGGCAATTTCTGCTGATTCAGCTCTGATTCCCAGCACTTTCTGTTAAACTTCTAATTTCTGTTACATTGCGTTAGTATGCATGCTGGGAACCTGTGTTACGCGTAGCCATTTGCGCCATGTATCAATTTATGTCCTAGCTTATGAGCTGTATCTTTGTGATTCACATATTAGCTGTACTTCTGCCCCAATGGGGGGCAGCAACTTGCAAAATCATCAGTTTCATAAAGCAACAGGTTACCATAACTTCTCTATTAGAATCACACACAGGGATTTATAGGGGTTCACATTATATTTATTGTGGCCTTTTGCGCCACCACCACAGTTATACAAGACAGGGCCTTCACGGTGCTGGCCCCCCAACTTCCTTGGAGAAATATGATTGTTTCTGCCTTTAGCTCTGTTGGCGCAAATGACTTCTGCACATGCGATGTAACTTCCTCTCCCTCTCCTGTCTCCTCCAGCTGCCCTGGGGATCTTCTGGAGCACCCTTTGAAAGTGTATAGAGGGAGAAGAGGAAAACTGAAGCCCTGTTGCTCTAGGGGAACTTTGTTGGCACAGCATGACATACAACCCAATGTTTATAACTGGCCAGGTTAAACAAGAGACAATTATGATGACTCAGCCCTTCAGATTCTTAACTCTACAGCCAGGGCAATCTGAGGGAGACTGTCTGGAAGCAGTTTCTCTAATTGTGGCTTGTTTAGTTTGGCCATTTTAATGGCCAACCTAGTCTGACTTGGCTCCCTTTAGAGCTCTTGCACCTCGGAAACAGCTGAGTGGGCTGTCATTTTCCTTTATTTTTGCTTTGTTTGGTAGAGAAATTTCTGTATGAATCAGATAATGCTTTTATTGCTTTCAGCAAGGATAATAAAATAGTACAAAGTTAAGGCACACATGGCAGAATACTGTTATAGAGGCATGCAGAATCCCTACCAGCTAGGAATTGGACCTCTTGAATATCTTGCCGGCTACAGGTTGTTTTTTATTTTAATATTTATTGAATTTTTAACAAAAACAAACATACATAACTACAATAACAACAAACACAAAAACACAATAAAAACAACAACATATTACATTTCTTGAAAATAATGATACTTCCTCACATCTTAGTGGGACTTCCTCCTATCTCCTCCTCCTGTGTCCCTTGTAAATACTTTTTTTTTGTAACTTCCAAAATCTCCTATAATTCTATTCTATTTTCTAACAACAAAATTCATTAATATCTCATACCTCATACCATATAACTTATATTATATCATTGTCTAATTGATTAAACTTATATCTTATCTTAATCCTTATCATCTTCTAACTTAATCATCTATCTTCTACTCTACAACCTATCTTATCCTCAAATTATATCTAACTTTCAATCATACAATGTTCTTTTAAATACAATTTAAAATTCTTCCACTCTTTCTCCACCGCGTCGTCCCTCTGGTCCCAGAGTTTCCCGGTCATTTCTGCAAGCTCCATATAGTCCATCATTTTCATCCGCCATTCTTCTATTGTTGGTAATTCTTCAGTCTTCCAGTTCTTAGCGATCAAAACTCTAGCTGCTGTTGTGGCATACAAAAACAAATTTCTATCACTTTTAGCAATGTCCTGGCCTAGGATGCCCAGTAAAAAGGCCTCTGGTTTCTTCTTAAATGTGTTTTTCAACACTTTTTTAATTTCATTATATATCTTTTCCCAGAAGTCTTTCACTTTAGGGCATGTCCACCACATATGGAAGAAGGTTCCTTCTGTTTGTTTACATTTCCAGCATTTATTACTCTGACCATGGTAAATTTTGGCTAGTTTCACAGGGGTTAAATACCACCTGTACATCATCTTCATAATGTTCTCTCTTAGTAAACTGCATGCTGAAAATTTTATGTTTGTATTCCATAACTTTTCCCAATCTTCCAACATGATGTTGTGCCCCACATCCTTTCCCCACATCCTCTTGCCGGCTACAGGTTGGGGGGGGGGGTATTTGGAAAAGAGGCACACATTGATCCCCCTTCCTGACTGGGTCCATCGCACAGTGAGTTTGGTGGATTTTACTTGTTTTTACTGGGTTTTCTAAATTATTGATTTGCTAGCCACGTCGAGTCTGTTCAGAGGTGGCATAGAATATTTTAAATAAGAAAGAAAGAAAGATAACTTTGTGCAGCTGCCCAATTTCTTGCCCTCTCCATTTCAGCCCAACTCACAGAGAATGGCCTGTTATTCACAGTATTTCTGGCTTCTGCAGAATTAAACATATCCTTCAAGGTCCCCTGCTACTGATGCTTCCCATCCTGTGATTTGTGAAGGCTGTTAACATAATAGGAACCAGTTGTGAAATTGGATGGGTAGAGAATTAACACTAACAGCCCATTTATATGCGAATTGACTGAAAGTAAATTCCACTGAGTTCCATGGGACTTACTTACTCCTCTCTAGTAAGTACTCTTGCCTTTAGCTGCTGAGGTATGTTTTAGGATCTACCATTATTCTTTGTTTTAGATATAATTGTTTGTGTTGTATTGTGCCTTTGTTTTATTTGATTCTCAACTGTACTATTGTTTTGTTGTAATCTGCCCAGGGACTTTATGATGAAGGGTAGGTAATAAGCCCTATAAATAAATAACAAATAATAAGTGAGCAAAGGGTTGCACACTTGACGATGAAAAAACATTTTAGCTGTAAGGACATAAGATGAGTCTGCTGGATCAGGCCAGTGGCCCATCTAGTCCAGCATCCTGTTCTCACAGTGGCCAACCAGATGCCTATGGGTAGCCTGCATGCAGGACCTGGGTGCAATAGCACTCCCCCCCCCACCACTTCTGATTCCCAATAACTGGTATTCAGAAACATATTGCCATCAACAGCAAAACATAACCATCAAGGTTAGTAGCCACTGATAGCCTTGCCCTCCACAAATTTATTTTAAAGCCATCCAAGATGGTGGTCATCCCTGCCTCTTATGGCAGCAAATCCTATAATTTAACTATGGAAACCTTTATGAAAAGCTGTTTTCCTTTGTCTGCCCTGTTTATCCTCCACCATTCTGTTTCACTGGATGTCCCCAAGATCTTGTCTCATGCGAGAAGGAGAAAAAAACTTCTCTTTATCCAATTTCTCCACACAGAGCCTTATTTTGTACACCGTTCGTTACTCAGCTTAGAGGTAGAAGTAGGGCAGAGATAAATTAAGCCATTTTCACACCTGTATAAAGTGATGCTACCACTGCTCTGGGAGCCCAAAGTAAAACAAATAGCTTGCATATCATTGACATGTTGTGGCTCTCCACCTGGATACTCTTGAAACTATTTCAGGTTCACTAGATAGTATTCCTAGGGGTGACAGAAATCAGAACGGCAACCTTTTCCATTTCAGGAACTTTCAGCTGAACTTAATTAACTACAGGTGCAGGCAAGCTACAACAATGCCCATCTTTTGCATGTTCCTAAGCACTTCCCAGCATTCAAATAAATCAATGTGCAAAATGCCTTCAGAATTATTTGGTGGGGAAATGTCATGCTGGGCAAAGGAATAGTCTGAAAAGGTATGCACAAAATATGTATCTCTTCCCTATTCAGAGACAGCACGGGTACCGTATATCTTTGCCTGATGCTCATTACCTGATTTGTTTCCCTGCGATGAACTCCCAATTCACCGAGTCTGTCCTCTGAGCGTGTGCAACAGCTGCCTGAAATGTACATGCCACAGCTTAACCGCTGCCTCCTTTTGCAATTGAATGGAAGTTGATTTGAGGGAAAGTGCAACAAGCAAGAGTTCTTCTCAAGGATCTACAGGATACCTATGGATTGTGGCTAATGTCATGTGTTGAACAGCAGTGGTGGGGGAGCCAGAGTAGCCTGTAGCAGGTACACAGCCAGGAATATAATAATTGCCCTGCCAGAACATATCAAGAGTTAGTCTCTTCCAGTACATCAGCAGTGGGCAGTTATATGCTGGGGAAAGCTCATAGACAGGGCATATTTACCCCCAACATCCAGCACAGAAAGGTATACTGCTCTAATCATGAATGCTCCATTTGACATGTCATGGCTAATATTCTTTGATTGCAGTGGCGGAGCTTCATGCTCCGGCACCAGGGGCGGGAAGCAGGTGAGGGCGGGGCTGGTGCGTGTTCTGGCGGTGGGGGGCGCCGCCGGCAGGGGCGTGGTGCGTGTTCTGGGGGCGGGGCACGCAGTGCGGGGGGGTAGCTGAGATGGAACCCTACCGGGATGGCGCTGCCCAGGGCGCCCTGCCCCCTACGCCCCCACCCTTCCTACGCCAGTGTTTGATAGATCTGTCTTCTGTTGCATCCCAGGCCGCTTTGGCAATACGTGATTCTGGAAAATCACATGGCATGTTTAGACCCTCCCATATGAACTGCCTGATTCTGATGTTATCAGACAGATGAGCACGGGCAAGGATGTGGATCAACAACCACCCCACTTCTGCAAAGTAAGAATTGAAGAGTGTCCATCCAAGGCTGCTATGTTTTATGTACAGGAAGAAAGACAATAAAACATCTGGAGTCAGATTACACAGGCTGCTTAGACTTTTTGAAAGTACATTTTCATCAAGACGTTATTGTTTTTTAGTATCAGCATAAATATTTCTTTATCCTGCAACTGCTAATTATATCAACATAAACTTAATTTGTAGTGATAATCACAGGGCTAATTTTGTACTGCTGCCAAACCTCATAACCAACACTTTGAGGCATCATGTAAATCCAGCCATTAGCAATCACGTAAATGCTCCCATTACCCATTACTGATATTGGCTAAAGAACTTTTTAATTGACTTCTTAAAATTTATGGCAGATGGTGCAGCCTGTGAGCTCGGATCCAGAGAGCTTTTTTTCATTATTCTTTGGCTTGTAAGTATTTGGATACCAGACATTGCATGTTGCACAATGCAATGTTTTAGGCTCAACACAAAATGAGAATTTGGAATCGGTAATACGAATCTGTAGCATGTGAAACAGAAACTCTTACCATCGGCACTCTGTTTTAAAAAACATTAATGCAAAACATAGTATGGATGAAATACATCTCACAGCTCTCTGTCGGAATAAATATGACTAGTTCATTGGCTTGGGAATGCTTTGCACAAAACCTCATTTAAAGATTATGAGATGTTCTTCTGGTCATTGCCACAACACCTTTACTCACTTACATCTGGCTCCATGAGTCAAGTTGTGTCCTTATCCCCCCCCCCCCCATTCCAGAGGCATAAACGGGATGAAGGACCCCTTTGTGCTGCATTAGCTTCCAATACGGTTTTGCACACTTTCCTTTGGCACCAGGATAATTGGCTTCAGGCACACATACACAATGAGGCCAGGCAAGCTGAGAAAGGCGAGCTGACGCTGGGAAACAAGGCCGTGCTGCAACCAAGTTACTGCTATTTCCCGCCTGCCTGGTAAATGGATTAAAATGCAAGTTTTTAGTTGGAAATATTTTGAGATGTGGGTTGTGCAAAATAGCTGCCAGTTGCACCCTTCAAAGCTATAGGGAATTGGCCATAGGAGAGGAGAGTCAGTTGGAGTGTTATTAGACTGGGAGTGGGATGCTCTAGGTTCAAATTCCTCTGCGGCCACAAAGCGCAATGGTTGAGTCATTGGTTGGGCCATTGCCATCTCTCGGCTTAACCTACCACACAGTGTGGACAAAATGTGGCAGGAGGAAGAACCCACCAACTTCACCTTGAGGTCCCTGGAGGAAGGTTGAGGTAAACATGTAATACATAAAGTTATTCAGGTTAATTCTGACTTGGTTATTTTTTATAAGCATTTTGACTAAGAGGTTCTGGCTTCATGACGCATGGACACCCTGAGTGTCATGAGGCAAGTCATTAGCTCTCACCCTCATTAAAGTGACTAATTTTGCAGTGACTAACTTTGTGAGGATTACTTATGAATGTACACAAAACTCTTTGGGTTTTCAAAGTGCTCTTGTTTTATTTTCACCCCACTAGGGGTGCCCCTCCCACCCTCGGGATTGTGGGAGCCTGCAGCTGCAACATGGATGTGCAGCATCACATGCACATACCTGCACATGGTGTGTGTGATGTCACTTCCTGCCACATCAGGATTCCCATTATCTGGGACTAGAGCTACAACCCTAAATTCAGTTAATGGGGAGCAAATCCCACTGGACACGTAGGGGCTTACTACTGAGTAAATATGCTTAGGAGTGTGCTCTAAATATGACAGTAAAATAATGCTCCGAACAAACAAAAAACAGGCATTTTCAGAGAACCTATTGAGCACCTTGATTTGTTTGCAAGGAGGCTAGACAATGTTAAATAGTAATATACATAATATACTATAATATAAAAACACAGTGAGATGGCAGACTTTAAAAACTTA
The DNA here is from genome assembly GCF_009819535.1 of Lacerta agilis. Taxonomy (NCBI): domain Eukaryota; kingdom Metazoa; phylum Chordata; class Lepidosauria; order Squamata; family Lacertidae; genus Lacerta; species Lacerta agilis. The sequence goes on from NC_046318.1 coordinate 27,856,831, forward strand.
CTGATACAGGCTACCTTCAGATCAGGTTAAGCAAGTGTTTTCCCACAGTTTATGCATTTCCCCAAACTCTTTCCTTAATGCAAAATAAATAAATAAATAAACAAACCCAATTTTCGCAGAAGTGGGTTTGTTGTGCAAAACCTCCCAGTTGTCTTTAACCTGAATTTGCTGATACGTGATTGATTCCCACCCGAAAATAGTGACAGTCTGGAGGTATGCAATGTCTGATACTGTAGTCGTGAATCCTTCAATTGCTGCTTGAAAAACACAAAAAGAAAACAAAAATTAAGATATTTGTCATTTTTATGAGTCCCTGCTTTTCCTAGACTGGAGCCATCATCTCATTCCCTAGTTAGGCTTAGCCAGTATTTAGACTGGAAAATGTAACAGGAAAATGCCTCAGGAACTACCATATCTGTGTGATTTGGGCTGTAGCATTAATTGGTTATAAAAAGCTTAAGGCTTACTTGATAAACTGAGTGCTGAAATATGAAGCAGAAAATATTTATTTCATTAAAAGAAAGACTCTTTTCACCACAACGTGACCTTAAAATGGAGAAATTCAGGAGCTAAGATTGAACAATCTAAGAGTTCTTAGTTCCACAGCATGAGGTACCCTACAGTATCATACTAAAGTTATTAGGTTTGAAATGTTAGAGGCACCCAGCAGTTTTATTTGTGATTTAAATTACTCAGAAATCATTTTAGAAATACATTAATGTATAACTTTGCTCAAAAGACACGAAATATTGTTGTGCGAGGTACATCATTTCCACAGAGAATATGTACTGCAGTTTTGTGTTTGAGCATTGTGCATTTTTTGTAATAATTAAACATATTTCCCCTTTTTAAGAAGTCCCTCTGATCACAGACCCCCCTTTCTTTTAAAATAGTTATATTAGTTTAAAACAGGTTTTCATTAAGAGGAAGATATCCCATAATTGTTAGAAACAAAGTTTCAGGAAATGGTGTGATTTAAAGGGTTTTCCAGATGTATTTTCTTCAGAGGGACTGAAACATCCGGTTATAATCTTCCCACTGTGGAGAAATCACTGTATGCCACAACTCAAAGCACCAACCCAAGATGGTGGAAAGTGGCAACTCTGATGTGAGCAATCACAACTGTTTAAGACTTTAGTTTTTGTGACCGTTTGCTGTGCTAGTGCCACAAGCAACTGTTTCTGTATGAGCCATTTAGGGATGGAGAGAAATTTGATCTGGCTCACAATGAAAGGTGAACTTCCTGAATTCACATTTTCCAAAACAAGATGGGGACTGAAACACAGCCATCCTTCAAAATTCACACTTCTCTGAATTCCGCAATGCACTTCTCTAGCCAAGTAATGTAGAAAAATCCATAAACTAGTTTAAATTGTGCATATAAATGCAAATATACCTTTTTTTAAAAAAAGGTATCCAAGTGCATTACAATAGGGGAAATTGCTTTGCTCACATGTGTATGTTAGGAGAAATCTGCAATACAATGCTGATGAATTTTCACGAAAGCTTACAAAAATTGCAAACCGGTGTTGCTATGTGTAGAACTGAATTGAAAAATGAGTAACTGAGATAAACCAAAATGTATAAATTCACATATCCCTACTGACACTGAAAAATGTTGTGAACAACCCTGGGAGTTTTCTTTTCTCTCTCCTGTTTTTCTAAATATGTGTTTTACCTTTTCTCTGACTGAAAACTCTTAGGATTAACAGGGAGAAAACGAGGGGGAATAGCAACCCCACTTCTTCACTTTCTCCAGATGCTACAACAGGGCAAGTAGGCTCCTGGTTTCCAGATCCCATTGGAGGTTGCCAATATTTACCTTGAAATAGCAATGCTTCGTAATGAACCAGACTGTAGTCAATGAGGCCCACTCTGATAAACTCACACTGGCAGCTGCTCCAAGATCTCAAGGGAAGCTATTTCCTGAGATCCTTTCAGATGAAGATGCCAGAACTAAATCTGGGACTGTCTATGTGTATTATTTTCAACATACTATGGGTCCTACTTAGGAATGAACAGACCCACCCAGACTAAGGTTGCCCTGTTGCATTTCTGTGCAGATTTTAGTGCAGAAATTCAAATGTTAACAAAAGCACTTATAAGGCAGTCATATATCTATCTATCTATATATATAGATCCTGCTATAAAGCTTTAGCAGAAAATTTCCAGCTGCTCACAAGCAGAAGCAGGCAGCACTGCAAGCCTTGGACTGGTAAAGTGATCCACAGAACTGTATATTCTAAATTGTACTCCATGATCTGATGCAAGCCTTGATGAGCCCTGATCAGATCTTCTGGAACCCAAGTTTTGTAGATGCCTCCACCATCCCTATTCCTGCTCAATGTTTTGAAAGATTCTGCCTCTGGCTTGCAGCTCCTGGAAAATTGCCTATGAGGAAACACAGTCCTTGGTCTGAAAAAGTTCCCGCACACCACTTACAAGGGTGTAAGCCCCACTGAACTCAGCAGGACATACGTTGAAGTAAACTTGCACAGAACTGGATGCAAGTGAATGCAGAGTATTTCAGTGGTGAGAGCAAGCTAGAATAACATTGGCGATGAGGAGGAGTATGGGACTGGCAGGGGGTACATATTCACAGAACATTTGTGGCGGAGTGGGGAGGTATTGAGCAAAACCCCAGTCATCCATTATCCAAGAAGTTGCTCTTAAAATGGTGTTGTGTTGCGTTCATCATGTTTTGCTTGAGCACATCTGTCTCAGCCAGATTTCCACACATAGTGATTGCAAAAGCTTGCATAAATTATTTGTTTCCTCTCTCTTGCTTTTTTTTTTACCAGTTTCAGTGTTCGCTTTTAATATTTTGACAGCTTTTTTTAAAAAAAAATCTTGTATCACTAAACACATTTTTTAAATTTCCGGCGTGACGTTGGTTAGTATTATCTTAACAGATTTTTTTTTTCTATTTCAAAAAGTTTGCCTTTTAAATATATAAATGCTGGCTCTAATTGAAATTCCTTCATAGTCCCTTTCGGAATTGTCAAAATTCTAAAAGCTGTTGATGGGTGAAGCCTGGAAGTTGCCATGGCAACTGTCTCCCTTGCTAGGAAGACAGTTATCTTACGAGATCCTGACTGGACATCTTTGGCACCTGAGGAGCTTGCTGGTCTTTTTGAAAACAGATGCATGTTATTAAGCATAATATTTTATTTTATTTTAAAAGCATCTAATATAACCCAGCAAGCATCAGTACATGAGAAGGAAGAGGAAGTGCAGACTTTCGTATGAGGCTCTTCATTGTGGAAGATGAGAGGCACATGACAAATATGTTAATACCCGCTGATCTGATTTCACTGTTGACCTTTTTATGTGAATAGCTTCGGAATGGCATTAACATCAATCACTTCAACTGTGACAGAATACGAGGTGGGGTGACAGAGTCCTGATTCACTTGCGAGCTAACAAGATGTGTCTGGGAATAAGTCATAAATGAGCAGACTCACGCAGCTCCAATACACCCACATGTGTTTGCTTGGCTTTCCTGTTTAGCTCGCACTAGATAGCGGGGTTAGTTAAATGGGACACCCACATGTGACCTGGCCCTGAAAGGCTCTGAAACATTGCTGCTGCCTTCTCTGCTCCCTGCACATGTTTCGACTTGGAGTACTCATTACATCCTAAACCTCAGTGAGTAAATCTGGGGCAGCACCAATTTAGACAGCAGGTGTGGGGGGAGGTGTTACGCTAAAGAACACTCCTCAATGCACACACATACAGTCCTTCACATAGAAAACTAAATTCTAGCCTTTGTGGTATTTTAAATGATTTTATTTGGTTCTAGCTTTTTTGGATTTTTTTTTTAATTTGGCAGGCAGCAGCATGCTGTTAAATAATTCTGCTCCCCCCCCCCCACTCTGCCAGCTGCAGTGGCACAACCTAGACAGAGGCTCTAGGCTGCTGTTGCCTGATCTCGTTCATAATTACTGGGTTATCTCGCTAACATCTGCTGGCTTGCTTGTCACATCCATAATATCTGGGGTTCATTGTCACTAGAAAGTTGTACCTTTCTGTAGAACCAGAAGAAAAATGTTAACCAGGACCTGTTTACAAGCTTCATCCATCAGCTCTTCATACTTGAGGTCATTCTCTTATGTCATTTCCAGCTGGCATGTCCTTTGAACTCTGCCAGACAGACTCTTCTACAGGTGTCAACTGTGTAGTAAAGTCAGTCACTAGAGTCAGTCCCTGCAGGGTTTTTTGTTTTTAAAAAATGCCTTATAAGTTACAAGAAGTGGGAGCACTGGGTAGGGGGATGCATAGAGCATACAGCACATGAAACTGAAAAGCTGAGTCAGACAAGCCATACAACTGTATGGAAAATAACCTTTTGCTCCCTTTTTAGTTTCAATATGGAAGTGTTAAACAATGTGAAAAATAAGGTGTGTGGATGGAAATGGAATAACACATATTTTAGATATTTAAAAAACCTAAAAGAACATGTTAACCATTGTAATTCTATTCTGAATATCTATTCTGAAAGGGACTGCATCCCCAGTTGTGTCCAGATGAGGGCATTATCTCACAAATGGGTTGTTCAGAACTGATTTTTCTGTGCGTGCAATTGGCACATGAGGGTCTAACACTCCCATTTTTTCACTCACCATATTCACTGAAATTCTGTTGTTTGTCATCCACACTAACTGGATGGAGCTTAGCGAAAAACATAGTATGCTGGATATCTTTTTGATTTGGTTTTGTCTCTTCCCTCAGTCACTCCTCCCCTCCTTCACCCAGTTAATTTTTTAGAGGATTAAACTGCAGCAGTTTGCTTGTTTTCTTATATTATTATTACACTAAATCAGAATTCCTCTCTCCCAGTCTTCTCCTACTGATGTCCACCATCCAACATTAGCTTAAAGCACCTCAGGCTCCAAATGGGTTGCTGATAAGAGGGAGGGGAAATCAAATCATTCCTTGTGTTTCAGTTCATCTATTGTTTCAAAGGGTGAGAATTAGGTAAGGTTTGCCTTTAAAAGCAAACTGAATCAAATCTCTCCACCATGTCTAGGCATAGTATTGCAACAAAAGGTAAGATTCCAAAAACAGAATTCACATGGCACTTCCACATGAGGAAGTAAACACTTCTAAGGCACGCAGAGTAACAGAACATGTGACTGTTTAGGTTAAAGTATTCTTGTGCTGCCTGGCAAGGTCCCCAAAATGGCTCCAAAAGTTCTTTGTTTCTAGCCATTTTCAAAGTGGTCACCTGTTACATGGGCTTTGGCAGCTCCTCAGAAGCAGGAAAATGGCTAGGGATGGAGACAGAATCTAATGGGTTGGGAGACTTGAATTCGTATCTTTTTATAGGGAAACGACCAGTATTACTGGCAAAGTGTGTGGCCAGCTCTCCTGGCGTCATGGGCAATGAACTTCTGAGAAGCCTTCGGAAAAGGCTATGATAAGGAAGGACTTATGACCAGCTATTCATAGGCTTAAAAAGGAATCAGTTATAGCAAGGGATACTTCTGCCTAGCAGCAGGCTTAAGACTGGGCTCTAAAGGAGATGGATTTGGTCAGGCTAACTTGACTAGGCATTAGAAATCTAACCAATTATATATGCCATTTTTGTGTCACAGTCACACAGGACGTTTACGGCATGCACTGCTTGTAACTTTATGGGATGGTTAATCATTGTAGGCGAAGAGTGGCCAATGATATTTGCAATGCATGAAAACAATGCACCTGACTTAGACAGAAGTGTGTACTTGTTATTTACATACTGGACCATACAGGGAAACACAACACTTTCTTAAATACAGAATAGCAGTGGGATACAAGCTTCTCTTACTTCACTAGCAAAAAGTGTCACTTCTTACCATAATGTGTGCACAACCACCTTTAAGTTGTCATTTGCATAACTTCAGAGGTCCAGATAATTCCATATGAACCAGTGCAGCGTTTTATTTATGAAATATTCAACAAAAGGAGCAGATTTTTACACATATTCCCACAAAAATGCTTGGGATGGGTTGGGGAACTCTAGTTTATGAAGGATGGCTGGAGTTTTATTTTATTAGCTGCGGCTGTGGGCAGTCTTGGACTAGAACTATTACAGTCCTCATACCCCCCCCCCCTAATTAATAAGCTCCATTGCCGCAGTATTTCCTTTTCGAAACTAATTTAGATATGTCAAGTCTGCAATTATTTTGAGAATGATGTGCCTTGATACTTATTCATCTTCCCTCCTCCTTGCTGAGAAAATAATACTGTCAGCTTTAAACATCCTTTGAAGTCTGCTTTAGATTTTGATTGAAATTTTGAAACAAAGTAACCAAAAGCTTCCCTTTCTCTGCCCCCGCCCGCTCCAAGTTTTCTGGTTTATTATGGGCAATGAACATGGAACCTGTTTTTAGGTACACCGGCCACCATTGTCTCCCACACAACACTGTCAGGTTAATGGATTCAGAAGGAGAGAAAGGAAGACTCATCATTCAGAATGGCTATCTGGCATTTGTGAGTCATTCTACTCCAGGTAAACGCCTGCAGTTTCCACCCACATGGTTAGGGAAGACCACACATTTATCTTGCAAATGGCAAAGTCTTGCTTCTCCATCAGAGACATCAAATACCCAAATATAGGCACAGTTTCTGACACGTATGATCAGGCAATGCAAGTTAGGCTGGGTTTTGAAGTTCAAATAAGGTTCGAAGTAAGGTTTTGTTTTCAGTTCAAATTAACTGGGGGCGGGGATGAGTGATTTTGATCTGAGTGTTGGGCAACAGGAGGGTCGAGCCATTTCCCCAATCTAAATTGCTCCTGCTCCTCACCTGTCACTCCCAGCGCTATTTCCTCAATCTCCCACCCAAACTGCTGTGGTGTTTTTTTTTTCCCATTGCAGGAGGCAATTTATATTATAAAAATGGCATAAATTTATCCACCAGTTTTGCTGGTCTGGTCAAAGCTGGAGTCCCCATTGTTGATTTAAACTCAAAATAAGAATGTCAGGATCTCCCATGAAATGTGTTGTTTGGCCTTAGAATTCTCTCTCTTTCTCTCCCTCTTTTTTCATCTTACTTATTTTAGACCTAATTCCATAATAGCAGCTATGTTGAATGACCTTAAAAGGGGACTAGACAAATTCATGGAGCATCCAGCTCAGCCTTCACAGTGGGAGGCAGTAATGCTTCTGAACACTAGTTGCTGGAAACCACAGGAGAGGAGAGTGCTCTTGTGCTTGGATCCTGCTCTCAGGTTTCCCTCAGGCATCTCGTTGGCCACTGTGAAAACAGGATGCTGGGCCACTGGCCTAATCCAGCCGCCTTTTCTTATGTTCTTATGGCAGTCTGTTGCAGCAAAAGCATCCCCTTAAGACTGACCCAATATTACATAAACTGTGCACTGTTTCTAGACAGGAACTTGAATTAGATTTCAGTGCAAGAGGCTGATAGTTAACTTACCAGACAGCATCTTCCATTAAACGGGGGGGGGGGGGGTGTAAAACAGATTGATCATTTCAAAAGCCCTTACAATGTGTTGGATTCTAAAAAGAGGCACCAAAGAACTGTTTTTGAAACAAATGCAGTTACCTGATCTGTCAAAGCCGCATGACTATATAAGAAAATATGTTGCTTAAATTTAAGCCCTCCCTTTATGGAACTTTGCTATGTAGAAACCTTGATTGAAAATGAAATATTGACATTCTTTCATTTACCAACAAAACGTACCGGAGCTCAGGAAATAGTGCGTGTTGTGTCTCTCCCCACCCCACTCTGGGAAGATGAAGCTTTTCCAGAAGTTGACAAGGCACTGAATGGAGTCCAAACAGCTCTCAGCAGAGCTTTAGCAACCTCAATTCATTATTTGAAATCAAGAGGACTGGAATCTTTGAGCTAGGATTACATCCAAGGTGATGACAAATGCAGTCGTGCTGGAGTGATAATACGGGGATTCAATCCGGTCTTGTCTAGACCAGGGTTTGTTAGAGATTAAAAGTCACAAAGGAAAAGTTCTTGTAATGCGTTGCTGTCCTTGGGGAACTTTATTCCCATTTAAAGTCTGAAAATTGCTTGTAGCCTCTAGCTCAAACTGCTGTTAATAACATCAGCACTGCCATTCAGCTCTGTCTGGTTGGAAGCTTGCAAGTGGAAAACAATAGTCGGGACGTCAAAGACAAAATTAGCAGTTCCAATTATCCTCCTTTATGGGCATTTGGGGTAGCAGGATTGGTTAATCAAAATAACAACAAAGCCATGAAAGAGAGTTTGCTTTCAGTAAAGGGTTGCATATTTTGAAATGAGATTGGAATCCACCTGATCAGGGTCTGTAACTATTTCACATAGCAGACATTTTTATACAGTTATCACTTTGAGAAATATATGAAGGGGTCGATGCAGAGTGTCCTCACTGCATCATTTAGGGCTCATCCAGACTTCCACTTGTCCTGCTTTCCCCTGGGAAAACTTGATATTTACCACTAAATCAGAGCAAACATCAATCGGGGAAAACATTTGCTCTGATTCAGCGTTCAAGTGAGTTTTCCTGGGGAAAGCGACAAAGCAAACAGAAATTCATTTGGGCCATGCTTTCTAGGTATGGGACAAGTGACAGTATAGACAAGCCCTAAGTCATCACAGGTGGTACCTACCCTCCCGGGCAAGGTGTGGGGCTATTCATGCTGAACTCAGGGTGGGAAGAGAGAAGACATATCTTGAAGGGAAATTATGAAGTATGGGGGAAATCATGGCTAGGAGAGGAGGATGACACTGAAGCCTTTTGCCCTCTATGGTAAAATTTGTAGATATGGCACTATGCAATCCAAGCCTATCCTAGCTCTCTCAGAAATAACAATTTAATGAAGAAGAAGAGAAGAAGAATTTGGATTTGATATCCCGCTTTATCACTACCCGAACGAGTCTCAAAGCGGCTAACATTCTCCTTTCCCTTCCTCCCCCACAACAAACACTCTGTGAAGTGAGAGGGGCTGAGAGACTTCAAAGAAGTGTGACTAGCCCAAGGTCACCCAGCAGCTGCATGTGGAGGAGCGGAGACGTGAACCCAGTTCACCAGATTACGAGTCTACTGCTCTTAACTACTACACCACACTGGCTAATGGAGCCTACTGCAAAGTATAGGTAAAGGTAAAGGGACCACTGATCATTAGGTCCAGTCGCGGACGACTCTGGGGTTGCGGCGCTCATCTCGCTTTATTGGCCGAGGGAGCCGGCGTACAGCTGGGTCATGTGGCCAGCATGACTAAGCTGCTTCTGGTGAACCAGAGCAGCACACAGAAACACCGTTTACCTTCCCACCGGAGCAGTACCTATTTATCTACTTGCACTTTGACATGCTTTCAAACTGCTAGGTGGGCAGGAGCTGGGACCGAGCAACGGGAGCTCACCCCGTTGCAGGGATTCGCACTCCAACCTTTTGATTGGCAAGCCCTAGGCTCTGTGGTTTAGTATGCCTAAAACTGTGGCCTTACAGAACAATCCTATGCAGCTTAAATTGGAAACAATTCCCACTGCACCCAATGATAGGATAGGATGCACCTAAGGCCATGGGACTTTTTTTTTAACTCAGCAGGACTCGCTTCCACTTGCTTTAGATATGAATGTTTACAACTGCGGTGGGGAACCTCTGGTCCCTGGGCCCATTTGGCCAACCAGGCTGATTTGGCTAAACCATAGCCACCTGCACTACATCATGTATGAATGACTATAAGCTCATGCCTTGTCGTATAATTGCATGGCATTTTGTCAACTGTTTAGTATCATGTTAATTTCTTTAAGGGCCCGTAAAAGTTTAAGAGCCGAGTGACAAGCAGAAATACAGCAGGTAAAGCTGCTCTCAACACTGCAGATGCAGTGATGGAAAAAGCTTCACCTGCTGAATTTCCTCCTCCTATACAGTTTTTAATGACACAAGATGTTTCTTTGGCTGGTAGCCTAGTGTAGCCAACGGATTAAGTAAGCACAGCTGGCTCCCTGCAGTGACTGCAAGTAAATTGAGTAAATTGTTCCAAGAAAATGTTCACATCTTTCTCTGGGATAGTTCACATGCACCCAGCTTTCAATAATCTGTGTATTCCCCATGGGTTTCCTCCACCAACAGAGCTTCCAGGGAGCAGAAGGAAAGAGGCAGAGCTTAAGACAAATCCCATGCCTCGTGAGATGATAGTACTATTGAGGATGTAGCTGGAGAGCACATATCTTTCAGAGAATCGTAACATGTGTGTCCAACAGCCACATCTTTCTTAATGTTGTGCCAGGGGCGTAGCTAGGTAAAATGGTACCCGGGGGCAAAAAAAATTTTGTCAAACCCCCCCCCCCCCGCATCTCCATATGTAGCTAAACGTAATGTGCAGAATCAAACCATAGTTTGATTTTGACCATTTACTGAACTGGATTGGGCTAGTACGTTGGCAACCTGAAATGCTCACATTCATTTCAGCAAGTCGGAAACACACCTTACTGTGTGGATTTCTGGCTGTTAGAAAAGGCAATGCAGCACATTTCCCTTCAGAATAGCCTATTCAGCTATTTTCCTTTCTACTTTAAAAAAAACAAAAAACTGTAATCTTTTGTAAGCAAACTATAACTTGAAACTTAGCCATAGGTTGTCTGCATTGCCCTGCAGAAGGTTTTGTCAATCCCTCTCCCTCCCCGCTCCACAGCCAGCGTTTGCTACAACCTGAGCCTTCTGGCTCCTTTGCTTGATGATCCGTGTTGTTGCTTGTGTCTTTTGCGGGGGCTGCTGAAGCGGGTGGGGAGGGGAGAGAGAAAGACGCTGCACAACAGGGGGGGGAGTTGATCTTCCTGAACTAGTAACTGTCACTCATGCATACCCTAAATTTTGGGAGGGGGGCGAGAGATTAAGGCAGCACTTTTCCTCCTGGTTTAATTGATAGCTATAAGATTAATAAGGCAAACCGCAGGAGGAGGCAAGCTGAAAGTGGTGGAAAAAAAAAGTATCATGGAAGGAGACTTGCTGCAGAGCCGGTTTGAGACCTCTAATTCAGGAAAGAAAGGATCACTTCAGGGAAAGGATCTCTCCTCCCCACCCCCCAGCACGCGTTACCCCGGCTTTGCTCCAAACAAATCCACCCCTCCCCCCAAAAGTTGTCGTTTTACAAGCACCTGAAATCAGGTTTTGTTTTCGTTTTTTTTAAGAGAAACCTCTTAAATCGCCAGGGGTTTTTTCTTTGTGGGGTGGGGGGGGTTGAGAGGCAGTTGTGGGGAGGAGTTTGCAAAAGAGAAAAGTGGGGAAGTTGCCATTTGGGGATCAAGAGGGAACAGAAGCATGTAAAAGTAAAAAGACAGCAGCTTTGGGAGGAGAAACCTTCGAAATCTTTTTTTTTTTTTTAAAGGTTTGTGTGTGTTTCCTTTAAAGAAAGCCGGACGGGGCGGGGGGGGAGGGAGGCAACAGAAGAACCTCCATTCAGAGAGAAAAGGCAGGAAAGAAGTTGGATCTCTCTCGCAATGCTGCACAGAATGTTACCGAACAAAAGATCCTCTTCCCTGACTCCCTCACCTCTCGCTCGCTTTTGCATAGCTGAGTGCCTGGAAGGCATTTCTCATGCTTTTTTTGTCCCTCTTCTCTCCCCCCCCCCAAAGTTGAACACTCTTTGCAAACACCGATCGGATACTCTCCATGCACACGAAAACACACACACACACACACAAACCACCCGGTTCTCCACGAGGGCGCACCATTCTCTGTTTCTCTGTTGAGAAAACAGACGGCAGTTTTACAAAAGAAAAAACCAAACCCCCGAGCAAAAAGAAAGAGAGGTTGGGGGGGGTGAGGACATATGCACCCCAGCAACTTCCCAGTTACTTTTCCTGGTCGGTTTCATTTTCTTCCTCGCAGTGTGGGCAGCGTCGGAAGAAGAAAAAATACAAAAGAAAGCTGCAGGCGCCCTGGACGAGGGGCGGGGCCAGTGAGGAGGCATCACAGGCCAGCCAGCCACTAGCATGGCGCCGCGCTAGCCCGCCCCTCGCCTCCTCTCAGGGCCAACCCCCCCCCCCAGCCCAGCAGCCTCGGAAGAAAAAGAAAAATACAAAAGAATACTGTAGGCGCGGGCTGGCTCTGGCTGCGTTGCTGATCGCGGGGGTGGGGCCAGCTCCGAGAGTGTCAACCCCCCTCCCAGGGGAAAGCTAGCTGAGCCGGCTGAGAGGCTGAGAGAGCAGCGGCCGCCGGCCGATGTAAAGCTAGCCACCGGTCGCACATTGGGCTCACGGATCGCGGCGAGGGTGGGGCTGGCCGCCCGCTTCACCCTCCCCAGGGGTTGAACTGGGGGCGTGCCGCCCCCATCGCCCCCCCATAGCGACGCCCCTGTGTTGTGCAAATATGCTGAGCTTTAATATATATATATATATATATATATATATATATATATATATATATATACGATTAGACAAAGATGTAATTTCAAAAGAAATTGTACAACTATCATCTATATAAAATCTTAACTTCCTATGGACTAAATTATTGCCTCCTTTTAAATTTATGCACATTCGCTGCTAACACATACATTAACACAGTCGTATGGCCGTGAATACCAACATCAAAATGAATTGAGCATCCATAGTATTTTTGACAACTGCAGTTATAATGTTATAAAACAATGCCATAAAAGCAATGTGAGGAAATAAACATTTAGCTTATGTATTTCCTGAATATCTTTTTAAATAGAAAAGTTATGACTTCTGTTAACTTTGTTTGCTTTGAAGGCATGTTTCTCATAGAATGTTGGAACACAGTTCAGCAAACTCACTCGGAGTCAAATGTTTCTTGCAGAGTTCCAATATTCTGTCATCTCCCCCACTGCTGCTTTCCCTCAACTAAAACCAAACCAAACAACCAAGTCACATTTGAACCTAGTGTGCATCAAAGCCAAAGGGTGGTAACCAATGTAAGTCCCCCCCCCAAGAGGAGACCCATTGAAAACAACAGATATGACTGAGCTCCATTCATTTCACTGAAATAACTCAGAGTGGGACTTACGGTAGTTGGACACAACCCAATCTCTTTGAATCCACATCCTGTCAAGGGCTCTGATGACAGATAATAAGGAGTTAAAACTTGTTATGATGCTTAGCTTTGCATTGTAGGAATGAATCACCTAAATGTAGAGTTGGAAGGGACCCCAAGGGTCACCCATAGTCCAACCCTCTGCAATTCAGGAACATGGGCGTAGCCAGGATTTATTTTAGGGGGGACAGGCATTATGGGGGGATGTCAGAACCAAGTTATTTGTGATGCAATTGGTCAGTTAGTGAAGCATTCTTATTTATTTACTTGATTTATGGGGGGCAGCTGCCCCCCCTGCATCCCACTGGCTATGCCCATGTGCAGGAATCCTGCCCATGGCCATCCCTGGGTGGGTTTAAACCACTAACAGTCTGGTTTACAACCAGGAGCACTAACCGATTGTATCAGAGGATCAGCAACAAAATGCTGTGGAGTATTCTTGCTATTAAGGGCTCCAGCTATGCCATTTTTCAGGATATTCTGTTCATCTCCCATCTAGCCCAAAGCAGTCAGCCAGCATTTATGCCTACTGGGCATGCTCTACTTCTGCAGACTATGAAGTTCCCCTGAGCCACTGAAAGTTCCCCTAGCTGCATCATACTCCATTGCAGATGTTGCTGTATTTGTTGATAGTTCTTTAGTGTGTTAATTTAAACGAACTTGCACTTGAGTCGGTTATAAACTACCTAATACCAATCTTTAGAATGGCAGGTGGTATATAAATGGTTTCAAATGCAGTAAATAAAATTCATCTATACATAGATTGAGATCTAAAAAAATAAAGAACTCATTTCACATACCTATCAAGGACAGCAAGAGCAACTGTGGCAAAATTCTAGAGGACATACGATTTAGACAACTTAAGGATTGCTGGTACTGTATTCAAAAGTCTAGCAAACTGCTGTTCTGGAAAGGATTCCCTACAACTTGGAAGAATCTAAAGGACGTACTACAAGAGACCAGGGTGGGATGGCGGTTGCTTGGTGGTGGTTGTTGTTGTTTTGCAGGTTGGCACGGCAGTTTGCCCATGGCCATATACCGGCAGTTCCTCCTGTTTATTCCATCCTGTGGAATTTGTGAAAGTATGTTTAGGGAGACATACGGTCTTTAGATATCGGTGGGATTCCTAGTGATTAGGAAGCAAGGGAACCAAGGCTGTTAACTCTTCATCCCTCCTTTTTTTAATTTGGCAAGTCTGTATGTGAATTCCTTAGTTCCAGGCAATGCCTATTTGCATGAAAAATACTGTAATTGTTTTGTGTTTGCCCGCTGGATCTTATGTTATATATGATTGCTGTGCCCCTTTTTATCGTTTCCTTTTTGTTGTGTGTAAAAATGTTCTCTTTCTTGCTATAAACTAAAAGAAACAATAAATTAATACATAATATACATATCTGCAAAACCACAACCACAACTCATTTGGGCATTTTAGGTAACTAGGCACCTATTTAAACATTAGCAAATGAACAACCAGATTCTCACTCAGCCCCATTCATCTGCAATATTTGTGTTGAATTCAATTTCCTCCCAGTCTGAACTGAATTAAATCTAACCACTGCATCATATTTGGAGTGGGGATCAGGTTGTTAAATTAACAATCAGGCCCCATTGCTTAAGTGGTGCAACTGACATCAATGGTGCCAGTTTCCCCTACGCTCTGCAGTTTGCTGCCATGTATGTCTGTTTACATTATTTCATGTCTAAATAAGGCACACATTCTCCTGCACCAATCATTTTCAATCCCAGTGTCCTTCTCCGTGATGTAAAAATAACAATATTTTTCTGATGCGGAATAATATATACACACAATAAATGGAATTTAATTCAATTTATGTTCCACAATGGCCCATCAGATGCTTTTCACACACAGAGAGACTGCTTGCTGCCCTCGAATTGTTTGACATTTTGATTGAATTCATTTCTCCATTCCATTGAGAATTGATGTTCTTGTTACATTGTCACACTCTATTATTCCCTTGGTTGTAATTTCACATTGGGAATGCCATTGTAAAAGCCTGCAAACACCTTCCAAACCTTGCTCAAACTCAGTGGTGGAGCTTCATGCTCTAGCACCAGGGGGCAGAGAGCAGGCAGGGGCAGGGTTGGCATGCATCCTGGGGCAGGGCGTGCGTCCTGGGGGCGGGGAATTAACCCATTCCGGTACTTCCAGGTTCGTCGCTTCGCACATACGCAGAAGCGCCGAATCGCACTGCGCACATGCACAGATGCGACGCTTCATGATGCGTTCTGCTCATGTTGCGAACGGGGCTCCGGAATGGATCCCGTTCGCAACCAGAGGTACCACTGTACATTTCTTCATGGGGAATCCTCATGCGCCGCCACTTTACATCTAAATAGGGGAGACCTGCACTGAAACGTGATCCTATCATGTGTGACTTGGAAGAATGCAAGTTGATTTGTGCTCTGGGCTATGTATAGCTGAGTATTTTTTTAAAAAATTGAAAATATTCTCTAAGGGTCTTCCTGTACAACATGCTATGTTCTCTAATGGAACATACATGGTGGAAGCATTCAGGTGTCTGTTTTGAGTCAAGCAAATGGTTTTGTTAGCAGCAAGTATCTATTTTTATAAGCAGAAGAAAATCTTTTTTATCCAGCTGACATATCAGTTGCAGTATTGTGTCCAGCATGGAATGTGTTTGAGTTCTGCAGGCACCTGTTGTCTAGTGTCCATGACGTCAATGATAAATTTTTTCCTAGCATAATTTTTTTCAAAGGAGTCTTTTTATTTTCTCATTTTAAAAGGCTGAGCATCTCCCTTGTACCACTTCAGCAGGAACACTGTGGGCTTGTTTGAAATGTCTGATGAAGATGATAATAATGGCAATAATAATAATTTTAAAAAGCAAATATCAGCAAATGGATCATCCGTACATCCCTAACAGCAGCTACGCCCACCATAATTTATATGTTCCCCCTCATTTTTTTTCAGCTATACTGCGCTGCCCTGTGGAAGAAGAGGTGATCTTTCTGCAACCCCATGCAGTATAGCTGGCCCCTCCTTTCTTACAAGGAAATCAAAGTGCACTAATACCGAAGAAGTGTGCATGCACACGAAAGCTCATACCAAGAACAAACATAGTTGCTCTCTAAGGTGCTACTGGAAGGACTTTTTAATTTTATTTTGTTTTGACTATGGCAGACCAACACGGCTACCTACCTGTAACTGCACTACTACCAGTAATTCAAGTTGGACTTCTAGTTTAAAGTATTTTTAAATTGCTTACAGATAATTCTGTTTGGTATCCTCATTTGAAAAGACCCATGGCTTGAGTGGAGGTGGATGGGATTAGGAAAAAGATGGCAGAGGCTGGATGTGGCCCACAGGCTGCCAAGTGACAATTCCCGTTTTCAATGGTCATACTAAATTAATATAACCAATTCCAGGTGTGGTGCATTGGCCCTCATCAATGACATCCTGTGTTGTTATCAAGACCTTACACAGACATTTTGCAACACATGGGTTGCCAAACACCATTGTCTCAGATACAGAGGCCCAGTTCACACCTGTGGAATTCCATGCATTACTGGGCTGGTTCAACATGTCCCTTCAGCTCCCTTTCATCCAGCAAGGAATGGCCAGGCTGAATGAATGGACATGACAACAAAGCATGCAGTGAAATGGATTGTTGAGGGTGACTGGGAATGTCACCTTGCAAGTTTTCTCCAGACACAACACATTACCACCTTGTTTTGCAACTGGAAGAAGATCTACTGAACTGTGAATGAACAGGCAGCTAACAACTCCGCTTGATCACATGCACCCTGATCTGACTGAGGACTGAACAAGACAGTTCAAAGACCTGTATGCGTGTTTGCTCCAGATGACCCTGCATATGTCAGGAACTTCAGTGCTGGTAGGCATAGATTCAATTCCTGCCAATGTGTCCCAAGCTACAGGACTGTTGTCCTACCAGATTCAAACACCAAATGGCCACGTTGTGTTGACATGTGGACCAAATGGGATGGTAAATTCCAGCTCCACCAATTCTCAAGAATGCTCAACTGCTTCTACCAAGACATCTAGATATTACTCTTGATATTGATGAAAGTACTAAAATTTCATCTTGGAAATGGGAGAGAAAGAGATGCTCTCTAGAATAAGACTACTTTCAAATATTTAAAGTCAGAATAAACGGCACTCGAGGCATTTGCTTATGATTAATGACCAGCTGAGTGAAGTTGATACTCTGAAGTAACCCCAAGAAGTCATTAATTCTCTAGCAGGTCCCTAAGGAGCAGCCAGATCCTGTCACTCTCGTCTAACTGATGGTCTTGAGGGAGAGAAATATGAAAGTGATCTTTCTAGCTCTTTGTTTTTTTGTTAGATGCGCATTACATGCAATGATTTACTGTGTCATGTTAAGAGAAATTAATCTAGAATTCACTGACCAGGTTGGAAGCCAGCAGAATGTCAAAATATTCAATCTAGTGTTCCATTTATGAACAGTGAAATGAGGCTCAATGTGTAAAAACAAAGGTGCCCAGAAGCCCCACCCTGACCTGAAAGCTCCAGCCACCTTCTTCTATGTCTTGAGGTTTGGCTCCAACTACTCTGAGGTCATGGAAGCACGCTGTGTACATCCTCAATGACATTATCTTCTTTACTGCCATTATGAGTCAATTCACATTCAGCCATATACTGTCCACACCAATAGGTGCAGTGTGATGCAATGCATCCTGTGGGCTTTTTTTTTTTGTTTCTCTTCTCAATCACTTCTCCTTAGTTCTCCACTACCCATTTCTATTCTGGGCATGCATGTGAGTATTTTTGTTCCGTATTTAAAATTCTGTTTCTGTTCAATATCCAATAGAATACAACAGTATGGTACATGTATATGAAAAAATATATCAAAGGCCTTGAGTGAGAGAGTAAACATCAGGAGATGTACGTATGTATGTAGGCTTATTAGTTTATTAGATTTATATCAGCACATGTACAGTAATATAAATATATACAGTCAACATAACAACAGAAGAATAGAAACAATACGAGAACAATACAAAAATGTGAAAAGTGTAGGTGAAATCAATCTGGTGAAATCAAAAAATGAAATTAAGGTCCATTAAAAACCCCAAAGCAGCAGTAGAACAAACTTAGCTCACAAACCGAAGCCTGTTTGTCTCGGTCATGCCTGGTTTCAATGCATGCCTTTGATTTCACTCAGGCTTGGCCAATGTCCCTTTCACCAGCTCATTGTCTGGAACTCAGGAAGACACACAGATCCTAATGGGGGACAGGACTATCAGAGCAGTGGAGCTACCACCATATCTGAAGCCCTGGTCACTCCTGCTGGTCAAAGCAGAAGGGGTGTGGGAGGGGTTTCATCTATTTCTGCTGTGTCCACTCTAGGGCTGGTTCGCAGGAAGATCTCGGTTCTGTGGTAGTCCCACCAGCAATAGCTTCCCACCTTCTCAGGTGGAACTTGGCCCTTCACCACAATGGAGCCCCCCAGCCGCCGCCACAGCAGCACTTCTTTCCACCAGCCATCAACATAGAATCAGGATTAGGACTGCAGCCTAAATTATAAATTATAGTATAGATAGAAAGTGCCAAGTTAGCATTTCTTATGAAATCTAAATAGTATATAATGTGATATGTTACAGGTAAGATATATAGGTGGAGTTACTGAAGGCTCTAGATAAAACATTAAACAGCTATATTTTATTCTATGTTGTGGAGCATTTTAGTGACTTTTTTAAAACAACAACAACAACAACAACAACAACAACAACAACACTGGATGGGTTTTTACTGGCCCTCGTTAAATAAGACTTCACAATACATTGTTCTCTACCACTTTAAATGTTGTGTAAATTCTATTTTAATCATTCATCACTTATGAGGGAAAAAGGATACCAAATCTTTTGACAATATACATCAGGGGTCAGCAAACTAAGGCCCGCAGGCTGGATCAGGCCCAATTGCCTTCAGGATCCGGCCTGCAGACTGTCCGTGGATCAGTGTAGCGATTCTGTTTGTTCAGGCTGTGCCATTTTCCCCCTGTGCTATTCCATTCCCCTCCTCTCCCTCACACACACCGCAGTGGCGCCTCCTCCCTCCCTCCTCCTGGCTTCTCCCTGCCCTGCCTAGAGGAGGAAGGGAGCTGGGCTGAGCTGGCTGAGCACCATTTTAAGCAGCCCCTCTCCGGAGCCAGCCCTTTCGTGCAGCTCATCTTCCCTCCGCCTCCTCCGCTGCTGCCCTGGTGCTCCTGTGAGCCAGAGAGCAGAGCAGACGAGCTCGCTCTGCCCACCCACGAGAAGCAGCAGCAGCAGCAGCCCCTGGGAAGGTAAGCGCAGCAGCTGGGGGTGGGACTGGGGGTGGGGAGGAGGACTACTTGCCCCCCATGCCTCTTCTTCCAGCTCCCCCCCCATGCCGCTTCTACGGCCCACCAAAAGGTCTGAGGGACAGTGGACCAGCCCACGGCTAAAATTCTTTGCCAAACCCTGATATACATTGTGAACAGCATCATGAAAGTGAGCTGGATTGTCCTTGTGAAAGGCTTTGTAGAGAGGAGATGAGATTTGTACCTAGTCAAAGCTCATTAACTCAATATGAACATACTATAATTGGAGTTAAAATTATTTGCAGGCGCTTTTATACAATCTGTGGGTGTGTTTCCCCCAACCAATGTAGCCATCATTAAAATGTATATGTCTATCTTTGTGTGTGACTTTGTATTCAAAGTCAGGAAGGCCATATATATTAAACAAGCTGTTATAATAAATGGTGAGAAAATGTATGTTATTGTAGATACAGTAATTTTAAACTTGGAATTGCCCTAATTACCTCCATCTTGTAGCTCACAGCTTTTCCCTTCAAGATGTCAAAAATAAATGATCAAACTTTGAGGGCAAAGTGTTGGAGCTTGCTGTTAAGGAGCTTGGTAATCAAGGACATGCTGAATCTGAAAGCAAAGATATTAAACAGAACTTAACTTCACTGACAGTTCCACATAGATTTGAAAAGCAATTAAAGAATAATGAGAGAGGGAAAGAGAAGGTGTGCTGTTATTATTCTGCTATTCTTACCAGCATAACCTGTTGCTTATGTCCTTTTATAATAATTTTTTGGGTCAAAATTAGATATTAATGTAAACATGCTGCAGCTGCTGGCAGTACAGTGAGGCAACTGCCTCAGGCGGCGGGTTCGGAATGGTGGAAAGTGACTAGAAAGGTGTGCCCTGCAGCCCCTGAGCTAGCTTGCTGCCTTAGCATGACCAGTGCTCCAAGGAGGCGACGTGAGGCAACCTGCCTTGCACAGCATGCTCCTGTCACTCCACTGGGGCATGGCCCTGGATCCGTGGGGAAAATGTTGGTGGCACATCTTGCCTCAGGCGCAAAAGGGTGTCAAGACTGGCCGTGG
This sequence comes from Lacerta agilis, assembly GCF_009819535.1. NCBI lineage: Eukaryota > Metazoa > Chordata > Lepidosauria > Squamata > Lacertidae > Lacerta > Lacerta agilis. The sequence continues at coordinate 27,877,212 of NC_046318.1, forward strand.
CTGCTAGGAACAGCTGTCATGCATCTAGTAGCTTGCTCAATGTTCTAATATTGTAATGTAAGCGTACCAGCCAATGATGTGGCGTGTGGAAACACAGAATGTCATGACATGAGGTCACAGGGAACATATGCTGGATGATACACATGTAGAAGGGAGAACCAAATGGATGGCTGCCATTTTCAGCACTGACTGTGCATTCAGCACCATGTCTACTTTGGTTCTCAGCCTTTGAAGTGGTTTTCCAGAATTACAGCCTTGGGGTCTTATTTATGCACCCACAAAGCTCACGCCATGCAGCTTAGAGCAAATCTGAACATGGTGTAATAGCAACATGCATTTGAGGGTGTTGCCAGTTTTCCATGAATGGAAAACAAGAAAGCTCTGTGACTACATCAGAATTATGCCGAAGGAGCCTCTGGATCAATATGCTGGTATATATACTGGAGCAGGGGTAACCAAACTAAGATCCAGGGGCCGGATGCGGCCCAATCACCTTCTAAATCCGGCCCCTGGACAGTCCGGGAACCAGTATGTTTTTACATGAGTAGAATGTGTCCTTTTATTTAAACTGCATCTCTGGGTTATTTGTGGGGCCTGCCTGGTGTTTTTACATGAGTAGAATGTGTGCTTTTATTTAAAATGCATCTCTGGGTTATTTGTGGGGCACAGGAATTCATTTTTTCCCCCAAAATATAGTCCGGCCCCCCACAAGGTCTCAGGGGCAGTGGACCGGCCCCCTGCTGAAAAAGTTTGCTTACCCCTGTACTAGAGTCTCCTTTGAACCCAGTTTTTCTTGAAATGTGGCAACTTTAGGATGGGATGCCGACTAAACTTGATCATATAAAGTGCTTCTGCTTATGGTGGACTCTGGCCAACATATTTCGTACTTGCTGAAGGCACTCTGTGCAAGGAGTCAGTCGTTCATGCAAGTCATTTCAGCTGCTAGCCAACATTTAAGAGATTCTTTTGAAAATTAAGGCCAATGAGAAATTGACGTACTGTGAACAGGACACAGAATCATCAAGAAGCAAAGTGAAAAGGATAGAAATTTGGGCTTCAACCACTGACATTTAATTTTGTACACAAGAAAGGAAACATGTATTTAAAGTTATTTCCTCCTATTATGCCTCCCCTGCAAAAAAACAAACAAAAAAAAACCTCAAGCAGATATTTTACCATGCTTGTTGGTATACTTGTGTACACATGACTGCAAGCTGTTCCTCAGTGCATGGTTCCAGACAACCTGTTGATTGAGCATTCATCCCAATCTGTTAAGTTAAAAAGTTACCAGAATTGTAAAGGCCTTAGCATTATAATAATAAAGCCAATATTTCTGTTTAGTTTACTTTTTTTGTAAGGTGATGGCTAATTTGAAACGTTTGCCCGTTTTTTCATTTTATTGTCGGAACTACAGAGGTGGCAGGAGATCTATCTCTTTGAGACAGAACTGGAGTTTCTGTGGTTTCTTCAGGCTTACATTGTGGCCTCCCTTTATTTTATTTCTGAAACAGAAAAACATTTAAAGAACAAGGCCCATATAGACAGGCGTATAACAGGAAATAAACGGCTCAGGCTTTTATCAAATGTGCTGTCATCCAGGAGGTGGGTGATGGAACTGATATACTGTCATCATAAAAAGCAACAGCCTCCCCACCATGTATAACAGGGTTGTTGTTGTTTACTATGATTGTATTAAGAGCCCGCTTTATTGTGATGGCTTTTCGTCTCGCTCCTTCCAAAATCCAAACAATTTTCAAAAAAGAATGGCATTTTATATTGCCTTTCTTCCTCAATGTTTCATCAGTTGTGTGAAGTAGGTCAGACTGAGAGACATTGACAGGCCCTAAAATCAACCTGCAAACCTGGGTACTTTACACCTGAACACAGAAAACAATAGTTCAAGGGGCATTCAGGAGGGAACATACCTCAAGCGAATACCTGACTAGCACACAAAAAATCCGCTAGCTGCCATGGTTCTGCATGTGTACATATATAGTTCCACAGAAATCACACAAAACAATTATTGCAAAAGTTATTGCACAGTCTTCGGTCATCTCGTTATTTCCTTGGTTTTACAAAACTTTGTTATAGCTACAATACCATAGGCAATTTGACCAATTAATGTCAAATTACCGACCAATTAATGATAAGGTGCTATGCTGACATCCCCCGTCTAAATCTGCTTTTAGTTGCAATGTGAAGTTACCACTTTTTGACCTTTTAAAATATTTGAAAACTGCTACTATATCCACATGTCCTTCAGCCTTCCCTTCAAAACAGAACCTGTTCCCTCCAGTCTTGTCCTATCTGTCCCAGACCATTCAAGAACATCAGCACACAACCCCAAAGAAAGATGATTTGCTGCTGACATTCATCTCTGAGCAAATTTAATTGGTCCATGCAGCAGGTAAGGCACATAGTTCCATAATTATAGAACACTTGCTTCATTTATGCGATAAAATCTGCATTTGAGGTAAGGTTTTGTCATTCAGTGAAGTTCAGAATAAATCTGAACTGTTTTGATGTCTTCCAAACGGACACCTTTTAAATAATTTTGATTCTTTCAAATAATGCTTTCCTTTCTTTCCTTTCTTCTCCCTATTTCCCCGCTTCCAATATGCTGTGACATTGGGTTCTCCCAATCCCCCAATAAGGCTTCAGGGAGACAGAAATGATTCTCCCCTTTGTACTCTTTTTATTAATCTCAGCTAGACATTTTCACTCTCTTTGGTTGAAGAGAAGAAACGGAATTCTAGTCTGCTGAAAGCAGCCAAAGAAACAGGAAGCATGTGAGTATATTTTCAAGCAGGCTGAGAAGTCAAAGAACACAACCGTGCAGCACCAGAAAAAGATGGCATTGATGTATAATCATAGGGTGAGGTTTTATGGGGAATTAAATTTGCCACATGGCTTGTCATGTGCATAGTAACCATTCAGCTACTGGATTAGTGTATAGACATCTCAATGCGGTGTGTAAAACAAAACAATTAAAAACCAGAGGCAAACTGGCAGTCTGAGAAGACCACATGGATGCAAACTGAGAACCAAAAGGTGGGTGCACTAGCCCTTTAGCCTGAGCCATGTTTTCTCTTCATGTTTTTGCCTTGTTTATTGAAATTACTAGTGCACTATCCATAAAATGGATTAGGTTGGCATCCTTCTGTCTCAGGAGACAATGGAGGAGTGCACCTTTGGGAGTGAAGTCAAACTGATGGAAAGCTGATGACTCCCAAATTATAAGTGATATAAGCAAAGGGAGTCTGAGGACTGGGTCTCCCCACTTTTGAAAATCCTCCATAAATAACATCCTTTCCTTTGTTCCATTCCCCTTGCAAGCTTAAGCATTCTTCTTCATATGACTGAGAGATACGTTTGGCCAAGTGACCAATAGATAGTTGAGATAGTAGTTACAGATGATTACTTCACTTGATTATTCAGAGGCTAGTGACCAAGGCATGTATGGTCCTGGATAACATTTGCATCACTGCAAAAACAAGTCCCAGAATATCTTCTTGCAATGTATTTTTATATATTTGCACTAGAAGTGAAGTTAGATTTCAATCTCAGGGTTGTGAGTTCAAGTCCCAAGTTTGGTAAAAGATTCCTACATTGCAGGGGTTGGACTAAAATACTCTTGTGGTCCCTTCAAATTCTATTATTCTATGGTCTTATCAGATTGATGATCTTTTGGCATTGAATCTGCTCATGGGTGGCTGTAGTTTTGTGTGACCCCCTCCATCCATTCTTTTCTTTCAGTTTTTTTATGCTGTCATGTACTGAAACATATTTAAAAATAAAACGATGCATTTCTTGGTGCCACTTGCCCTTAGGGGCAGATTGTTAACATGCTGCAGAGGAAGCGGAGTACACAACTCCTGTTAATTAGAGCAGTGAATGATTTGCACAGACTAATTTATGCACTGGGGTAGCTCTCTTTCTTTGACATATTGTCCACGAGCAGTTTATGAATGTATGGGATTCATTTATTTGTTGATGACAAGTTCTTGGTCAATAAAAGCTATTTTATATCAAAACACTTACCTGGGAGTAGATGTGTCAAGTATTGTACTGTGTGAATAGGCCGCATCTTTGTTAAGTGTCAGCTCCAAACATCTCTTTACCACGCTCAGAGAATGCGAATGTCAAAGACACAAAATATTAGGCACCTGCTTGGGGCTGCAATGCCTCCTTCTCTTAAAACAGGACTTAACAGTGGGAAAGCAAACTGCATTTCTGACAGTAAGCATTGTTGGCATAAGATGGTTATCCATCTGCTACAATGCCGTAATATCTATATTTTGTTACACAACTGCAGCATATAGACTAGTGTAACTATATAAAAACAAACATGGGGCTAGGCTACGAACAGAAAAGGACAGGACTATGTAGCTGGCACATGCTCAGTATTTTGCGATGAAATTTAAAGAATTTGCTAAATATACTGCAGCCTGGACCAACATTTAAAGAAGTCAAAATGTGTCCCTTGCCCTGGCTACTAAAGTCAGGAATCACAGGTAAAGCGCCAGAGTCTTTTGCTATAATTGCAGAATGATTGTGGGATGTGGGGGTGCTATGACCAGGTGCCAACTTGAATAAAATATTGGGAGGGGCAGGTAAGCCCCGCCCTGCAAAATCAATTCTAAGATGCCACACATGCACACTATTTGAATGGCAATGCCCATCAACTTTGCGGGGCCTGGCCCCCACAAATATTTTATGGGGAGGGGGCTGATGGAACCTCGGCCCCTAGGAGTTGGCTCCTATGTCTATGACCACTCTTAGGGTTGCCATACAGTGGTGCCCCGCTAGACGAATGCCTCGCTAGATGAAAAACTCGCTAGACGAAGGCATTCGTCTAGCGGAAGGCTGCCCCCGCTAGACGCCTTTTTTTTCGTTTAGCGAAAGCGCGGCTGTCATTGCTGCTTCGCTAGACGAAAAACCCGCTAGACGAAAATTTTCGCAGGATGAATTATTTTCGTCTAGCGGGGCACCACTGTATTTACAAAAGTGAAAGTCCGGACACAAAAATTGTTGAGCTTTTGTTTTGGCGAAGTTGAGCTACACTCTCTTTAAGAATCCACCTCTCATACTGACAAACCTAGACAGCATCTAAAAAAGCAAAGACATCACCTTGCCGACAAAGGTCCGTATAGTTAAAGCTATGGTTTTCCCAGTAGTAATGTACGGAAGTGAGAGCTGGACCATAAAGAAGGCTGATCGCCGAAGAATTTATGCTTTTGAATTATGGTGCTGGAGGAGATGAGATGAGGTGGTTGAACAGCGTTCTCGAAGCTACTAACATGAGTTTGGCCAAACTGTGAGAGGCAGTGAAGGATAGGTGTGCCTGGTGTGCTCTGGTCCATGGGGTCACGAAGAGTCGGACACGACTGAACGACTGAACAACAACAAAGCATATTATATTCCTTTTTTTTAATTGATATTTTTATTATAGATTTTACAGATACTACAAACTAAAGCACAAAATCTCAAATTGCAAATACAAGCCAAACGCAAATACAAGACTTAAATAAAGTTATATACAATAATTATTTTGATTATATGCGTCATATATTATATTCCAATGAGTTCACCCCTGGAGATTTTGCTGGGATTTTCAGCAGAAGAAGGGAAGCGACTTTTGCCAGACTACAACGATTCTTTGAAGGCACTGATGGCCCTCAACCCCGATAACATTTTAATATGTAGCCAACAAACAAGCATAATCACATAGTCATAAAATATGCTTCAGCTTGCACAGCAGAGCAACTCCATCAAGGTAAACTGGAGAGAAAATTTGATCATCTTATGTTGCTTAAATTCCCATGTATTTAGCCACATTACAGGTAAATAGGATGCAGTAAATAGCAACCAAATGAATCTGGGTTCATTAATGAATTCATTCTTGCGAACTGAGCTGTACAGAAGACGGCTGATGGCCCAAGGCTGATCTGCACTGCTGCTTTACCACATTACTAAGCTCAAGTTGATTTAATACACAGCTGGCCTTCGGTGTCTCCTCATTGACATGTCAGAGAATGGGGGAAGGTAAAGTAGGAGACTCTGTTGCTGGAGTAGGAATTGTTCTTGTTTGAAATGGGAGAAACTTCCTTGCTGTATCTGTTAGCAATGCAAAACCAGCAAGCAGAATGGAGGATCTGTATTAACTCCCCAACTGAGCCATCACTTTTCTTGTGGTCTCAGCTAATTGAACCTTATGGCTATCCTTAACTTTTCCTCCTTGCAATTTTCCATTTCTGAAAGTGTTTCTCCCAAGAGATAATCAGTGCAATCCAAGAATTGGATTATCCTGAAAGTTTACAAAAAGAAACCCAACCCGTGCCTCAAAGACCAACAAATTTATGCGGCCATAATTCTGAGACATATGGAAATAGCGGGGAAACTGGATGGAAAAATATTAGAAATTAAGAAAAAGTATTTTACTATGAGCAGCAAAGAAGGGAGGTTAAAGAAGCATCTTGGAGCGGGTCAGAAAGTCAATTTTTAAATTGGTGTTAAATTCAAATTAATTTGTTTAAAATTTGGAAAACTAATAAAAATTAATTGGTAAAAAAAGAAACAAGAAAAATAGTGGGAAACAGTAAAGTGGGTCAGAGTCAGGAACAGCAGAGACATAGGGCCAGATTCAACTAACTCAGTGTGGTTGTAGCGTTAGTGTAAGGACATCACTAGCACAACAAGCCTCCCCCCCTTACTCCTGCATCCCCCATCCACTCTGGACCACTGGAACACAAATGTGGGAGAAGAAAGGGAAGAGTGTTCCATTTGGCAAGCAGAAAGACTCAGCATTCACATCCAATTCTCTGCTGGGAACTTCTGTGTCTTGCAGTTGAGGCTGAGGTGCTGTGACCCCTGAAGGCCCTGGATCTTCCTGCTTTTTTATCTCATTGTCCACTGACACAGCCTCCTCCTCTGCAACATTTGCTTTACGGAGCACCAAGTCCTCTTAAGAGGATTGTACAGTTACGATATCTTAAGTGGTGTCCAAATCAATGCAGCTTGGAAATGTTCCGCCATCTTGATTCAAAATGACACCCAACCCTAGGCAAACATATGTCCAAATGCATAGAGGACAGATAGACAGATAAACAACTTTCCAAAATATATAGAAAAAGAAAGTATATTAATCAATATGTATATAGAGATACAAGTTCATTAACCTATATACACACTTTGGGAAATGATGATATGTGGTGGCCTACAGTTGTTGGACATGTAAGCCCTATTTGTTGGCATCCGTCTGCTTTGAGAGGCAATGGAGTGTGCCTCTGGGGTGAAGTCAAACCGCTTGGAATCACAGCATGTGATGTAGCTGCAGAGATGGGTAACTCATAACTGCTGCCTCCCACGTTAGCTGCACCAAGGTGACCTCCCTGGGGCACAAGCTTGGGCTATGTGTATGGAGGGCTTTGCTGTCCAGATGACAAGACCCCCCCCACACACACACACCTTCTGACTTGCTGGTGTGGTTCAAAGGAAAGCAGAGAAATACATTTGGCAACAGTATGGCTGCAGGAGTTGTCATAAGGAAGTGTACAAGATGGCACCCAACCATCTTAGGGACTCCACTCCAGGTTCCCTCCTTAGCTGTTTCTTTTCCACAAGGCAGCAGGTAGTAGGCCCTCTATGCAGTTGTTGACCCCAACCATGTAGATGTATGGAGTGCTTGGAGGAAGGGAAGGCACCCCTGAAACATGAAGTGATTCTGCTCACCTATTAGAAGTAGGCTGTACATTCCCACTGGCCTGGTTCTTAAACGTGGATGAAATGTTTTTTCTAGAACTACATTAAATTGGTTTGGTAAGTTGTGCTGGCTGTTCCTTCCAACTCTCAGCACTGGCTCTAAAACAGGTCCTCATTGGAGGTTCCATGACTCCCTGTCTAGTGCCTAAACACAAAATTCAGAAGACTGGGAAGCAGTGCTAGAAATAAAAGGCTCCGTTGAGCAAGTTTTGATGTATTTTCCTACTGTGTTTACTGTCTGACCTGTAGGTTCCTGGCTTCCCTTAATTTGCCATGCAGACAAATGGGGTATTACCATGTGGGGATCAGGTGCATGGAGTAGGGGACCTACTGTGTGGACATATCCACTGTTGATCAATGGCAAAAGAACTGGAAGCAATACGAATGACACCAGAAAACATGAGTTATAATGTGCTCGTGGAACTTGCATGCTGCAGCATATTTCTCCCCAGTAGTTGTTTAAAAATGGGGATGGTAGTATGCAAGTCAATGAATCTCTCTGTTTTCCAATGAGGTAAATTATATTTCAGTAATAGGTCTGTGGAGTGTTTATTCACTTGAATGGATTTATTTAACAGATATTGGGCCCAGAGGATTTACCTGCAGGATATGCAGAGATTACTGAGCAGCGCAAATGGTCATTCAGCAAATACATCCTGCAATAAACAGGAACTTATATCTGTATTACTAGTAGAACAGAGCCAGACTAGCCCAGTGAATAGAGCTTTGGTCTTGAATCTGGAAAATCTGGCAAACTGAAACAGCAGCTCAGCCTTGGACTTATTTGGTATCCCTGGGGCAATGACTCTCCTCTTGACTGAAGAATATTAGCAACTCATTTCAGAGAGTTGTTGTGGTAGTGATCAGCGAAATAAGATTTTAGAAGATTTTACCCACTAATAAAATGATTATTTGAGATTATATAATGCCAAAATTCTACTTGTGGTGTTCAATCTGTGATTGTCGTCCCAGTTAGTGTTGCAGCCACAGAGTGATGCATATGCATCATAAATAATATTTCTGTTATTACCATTTGTGAGCACGTTTCCAATAATGTCCACAGGGAGCATTGTGACAGAATGCATGTAAATGATCACGAAAGTCTCAGGAGCATTTCTGTGGCCTCCAAAACTAGCTCAGAACCAGCTTAATATGAAGTCGGTACATATTTTGGTAACCATCTAACTAACATGGAATCATTTAAGCACCTATCAAGGACAGGGTAGCAGTGGATTTCCTGCAGTGGTGATGATTTGGACTAGCTAGCCTATGATTTTATGTGACCTTCCAGACAAGTGATGAGTGGGTAGCCATGTTCACTTCTGGTTTATTTCTTTTGCAGGCACACTACGGTACATATGATTACAGCAGCCTCGGGAACCATGCGTATTCCTAGTCTTTGGCTGATAGGACTTGCCTGTTTTGTTTACTACTGTTATTTCTGGTATAATACAACTTATGGCAGGTGCACTATTAAATATTGCCTGAAGGTTCTTTCTATGCTGAACATTCTGGTATTAATCTGCCTTTGTCTGGTGTAACAGGGAAAGAAACAGCCTTAGGATCTCTGCTTGTAGTCAGCCACTACCTATGGTCATGAATGCGTTTGCCATGCAGGCTTGTTCACAAACATGGGTTGAACATTAGCATGCAACGTTGTGAGTGATGCAGATGGAACATCACTACAAACATTATTTACTACGATGCGGTGAATAGGTGGAAGTTGCCGATCACAAATCCAAGTGCTAGCATGATGTGTCTGTTAGAGACTGCCCTCTGTGACATACAATTAATGCTTTAATAGCCACTATCTGAAGTAAACATGTAAGTGGCAATCCACCTATAGCCATGCACAACAAACTGTGAAGAAATGGACACCTGAGACAGTAAATGTGAATGTGGATTCCCTTGTGCATTGTAAGATGCATAAGAAGGCACATTCCTATCCTTAGGGTCTCACCATGTGCTTAATACCAGGTGCGCATTGTTCTGTGAATGCTCCTCTGACCTGCATGTAGGGTTCACACTAAGCAGTCAAAATATTTATTCATATATAAATAAATAGAAACATGATTTTATTTTCCCTGACCAGCTTTTATCTATCCTTTTACTGATGTTTGATCGAAGTTACTGTAATTTTGTATGTTCTGTACCACCTTGCTGTATTTTTATGTAAAGTGTGGTTTATACTTATGTCAATAAATAAAATGAACTTGCTATAGGTCTGTTGGTAGAGCATAAGACTGTTAATCTAGGGGTCATGGATTTGAGCCCCACCTTGGGCAAAAGATTCCTGCATTGCAGGGGGCTAGTGGTGCCTTCCAACTCTACAATTCCATGATTCTATGACTCTGCTTTTAAGTGGCATTTACTATAAAGAAGTGGCATTGAGTTTTCATTTTGCTCATAATTGTGATGGATGGCACAGATGTTGACTTTTAGACACCTTTGTCTATTTTCATCCAATCACATTTTAAAGTTGTTAAAAATTATGGGGTTTAATCTTTCACCTTTCCACACTACCTTTTAAAAAATTAATTTACATTTGCACAGTGTAGGTTTGTGAGGAATTACAGTCAGGGTCAGACTGTAAGATGCACCTTTAATGAATGTTGTATGTAATTATCTAATGCTTCTTTTAGCCTGGAAACCAGCTGTTTTATTAAAGCTTTAGGCAGCATTCATAATTCACTAATGGTTGATCTGTGCAACTGAAAATTGGTCCTGATTGCACAGTGAGCTCAGTGCTCAACTGGCACTGGCCATGAGGCTGTCTGAACACTTTGTTCTGTGGCCAGATTGAATTTCAGCAGAGAGGAAGAGGAAAGCGGTTATCATCTCCATGTGGAATGAAAAATAATAATCTGGCTGTATGACAGAGCAAGCAGATGACAGTGTTGGCCCTATAGCCATCTCTAACGAGTGCCGATATGGTGTCAAGTCATGACCTCGTGGTCTGCTTCCTCCTCCTCAGAGGACAATGCTATGGATTTGGGGCAAGAATGAGAGTCCTCACAGCCCTGGAAGCTCAACACAGGAGGATGCCATTCTGCCAGCACCTTTCTGGCCTGACACCTGAAGACTCCAGCCAGAAGCTCCCTTGGAACCACAGTCTCCCCAATGCTGTAGTGGCCAACAGCTCTTAAAAAGGCAGGTGTCTTGCAATGACATTATGATCAGTGAACAGAACCTGGCACCGGACAGTTTGACCATAGTACACTTTTGCTTTTGCAGCTGCACTGGCTTCAGTCTGTTTCTAGGTGCAGTAGAAGGTGCTGGTTTTAACCTTTAAAACCACAAAAGGTGTAAGATCAGGCTACCAGAAAGGCCATCTCTGAACCTTAAGATTTTCCAAACCCTACTTCCAGACTGCCACCAAATGAAGAATGGAGGCAAAAAACCAGGGAATGAGACCTTTTAGTACTGGCACCCAGGTTACGGAATAGCCTTGGCAGGGAGATTCACCTGACACCAGCTTTGTGGTCTTTTTGAGGCCAAGTAAAGGCCTTTCTGTTCACCCAGGCCTAATATGGAGCTTACCAGAACATTATTTATTGTGTATTTATTATTTTCTATAAACTAAAAAATACAGAATATAATAAATACATTAAAAAATTAAACTAATAAAGGGAAAGAAAAGGAAATTCAAAACAATTTACAAAAATCAACATACTTAACTGTGGGGAGATCTGCTGTTTTCAGGAAAATGTCTATTTAAAAAAAAATAGTGGCAGAGCATGTTTAAATATCTTTCTTACACACAAAAACTTCTATTAAATTATGTAATGTAACTAATAAGAATGTCAAGAAAAAGCAAAGCTGAGCATAAGCACCCCTTGTTTGTTGTTCAGTCGTGTCCGACTCTTCGTGACCCCATGGACCAGAGCACGCCAGGCACGCCCATTTGTCTGTCCCAGAGCAAAGCTACCGTAGATGCAGGTGCACATTTTTTAACTTTTAGGGGAGATTCTGACCCCAACAGGTAGCTAAATTCACAAGGTCAGCACCAAGGGCTGTCTATGGGTTTCAGAGCTACGGAGCCAAGAGGACGCCACTCAAACAAAGAAAAATAAATCTTGTTTTATGTCAGGAGACAGCCTGAACTATCTTACTCGGAGATTGCGTTGCAGGTACAGAGCGATGGTACACCTGGATTCAGATTCTGAATAAAAACTTTCCCAGCGTTCAAGGATGTTTTGCACTGCTGGTTCGCGCCCATCTCCAAGCATATTAATGTGGGAGAAGTGGTACGAATGAAAGAGTCGACCCTGCGATTTTATTATTGAGGGGCTAAATTAAAAAAACAAAAAACGGAGTGGAGTGGGAAGGGCGGAGGGAAACCACCTCGGTTGGTTGAACCAAGGAGGGCCTCCAGTGCCATCTTCCGTCCACAAGTAGCACAGCAGCTTCCCTGCGTCGGCGTGCTTTTGCAAGGGCTCGGTGGCTAAATCAGGTATTGTGCGAGTGAGACGAAACGCCTGAACGTCTCCCAACATTGAGTGGAGGCTGGCCGGCGGCGTCCATAGACAGCCGCAGGAGAGCAAGCGGGCTGCATGCACCATGCAAAACCTTCCCTCTGAGAGACAGACATGCAGACAGCGCGAGCCGCGAGGCGGTCACGTGGGTTAGCAACAGGCAGCAGCCAGTTAGAAAAGAGGCTCTCAGAGGCGGGCTGTGCTCGGAGCATGATAGCTGATTGGGCGGAGTGTGTGTCTTTTTTCCTCTGCCCTGGAGAGCTTTGGGATGGGAAGCGTTCCTGTTTTTGTGTCTCAAAGAAGAACGTGACGTGTGACTTTCTGTTAGTAATCTCCCCCCACCCCCTTTAAAATAATAATGATGGTGATGATGATGTCAAGCAGCTTGTTGCAGTTCTGGTAGAAGAGGCAGCTTCAAGAGAGCCTTAAAAGAAAAAATGAGCACAGAACTTCTCATCAGGGACAAAATTGGCATGAGAAGGAAAAACTGTAGGGAAATCATTAGGGAAGTAACCAGCTGTTGGCAATGGCTGTTAGGCCTCTGTTGAGAAGGGCATCTTCCGGCGCATGCAAGAGGTTTCATGGTTTGCAGCTGACAGTGAAAAGAGCCTGTGTTGCTTTTAGCTTTTCAAGGTGACTCCTGAGGAAAGGGTTGGTAGAAGGCGCAGGAGGATAGTTGCAATGAATCCAGCGTCTTTTTGTATAGGCACCTGAAAGGGCTCTGCCTTCTTATCGTTCTTTATATTTAAACCAGAACTGGACCAATGAAGCCTTCACATATTATTTTATCACACTTATAGCCCACCTTTGCTCCAAAGATCACAAGGTGGTGTATGCAGTTCTGCTGCTCCTCGTTTTATCCTCCCAAGAACCCTGCAAGGCAGGCTAGGCAGAGACAGAGATTGGCCGAAGGTCACCCAGTGAGTTGGGAAGAAAGGAAGAAAGACTTCAAATTGAGGACTGTTCTCTGTAAGGAAACATGACCACCCTGTTCTGTCCTCTCAGTGTGATTACTCTTTTCTACGGTAGGTTTGAGATTTCCATTCCTGGGGGAGTGATTGTCTGACAAGGAAGGAATTATTTGATCTATGAGGCACTATTATAGTCTGGGATACTTCTGAACAAGGATTATGCATTTAAAACAAGGGATATCTGTGACAGAATGCTTTGCATTGGTGTGGACAGGTCAGTCTATTTCCATCCCATGTCAATTTTGTATATGTTCATTCATAAATCCATATTCTGCTGTCTCCACATAAATCTGTTTTTTGGAAGAAGAAAAACCTACAGTAATGAGTAGTTAAATATGTATTATCACAAAATATGTATTTAAATTGTGTGTTTTGTCTCAATGTACACATTTCTAAATGCATTATATCTTGTATTACAACCTTGGGGAAAGTTTGGAATCTGAAAAGTGAACAAATGAAAGTCTCCTCTCTCCCTGCTTAAGATAAAAATAGTTCATTTCCAGTGTTCAAAGCACTTAATGTACATTATCTCAATAATCCTTACAGCATACACATAAGGTAGGCTAGTATCGCTCCCATCTTGAGGATTCACAATTAATTAAAACCATTTATAAGCCACATTTAAGCACCATTACAACATACATTCTAGACCACCTGGCTAATTGGAGCAGGAGCAATAAGTAAATAAATGCAACACCCCAAGGTGCAGGGGGCTGCATCCGCTCTGCACTGCACAGTAAAGTAACTTTGTCTCATAGACTGAACTTGATTTGTGGCACACTTAGCAAAACGTAGCCATCACTGTTCTACTTCCTATTTCCTGTTTTTTTTCTTTCTCATGAAGTTGATAGTACCTGCAGCCCATTTTCCTTAAATCTCAGCAGGAACTGCCTGGCTGTGTTGTGGAGGTTTATCATATGTATTCTGCTGTATTGTTCAAGAGGGTCATATATTGTTCTTAACCGAAGTGTGTAAAGTTTGACCTTCATTTCCTTATGGTCACCTTGAAAAAATATTGACATTTTTCCACCCCCAAAAAAGAAAAAGAAAAAATGCAGTCCTTTCAAAGTGGCTATAGACTTGGCAGGCTCCAATGCTCTTTTCATTCATGCAGCCTCCAAACACAGTCATTCATACCTATAAGGAAGGAAGTGTCAGGTTATGCACAGATATTGTGACATGCGCTTATTCAAACCCTGAGTTCTCAAAGGAAGCAGATTTGTGCCGTAATATTTGTACTGCTTTTAAAATGTATACAACTGAGGTGCCAACATTATGCTTGGCCCTGCTTGGGAGCACAACTATTTAAAAGTAAACCACAAATGCCAAGTATAGTAGGAATCCCTTTATCAACTGCATTGGATTACTGCAATATCATCTTTGTGGGGCTCCCCTGAGGTTGGCCCAGAAACTGCAGTTAGTACAAAATGCAGTTGCTTGAGTGTCACTGGGTCAGAATATTGGCACCATGTTACATTGCTGATGCTGAAAAGTTTGCACTGGCTGCCAGTTAGCTGCCAGGCAAAATTTAAGATACTGTACCTTATGCAGATTGGCATCGGAATACTTAGAATACAATCTCAACACTATTCTATGCAGTTGACCACTTCACTCTGCAGTAGAGCACCTCCTGCAAACACCAGCTTATCAAGAGGTCCATTTCACACAATGTAGGAAGCAGTCTTTACTGTGGCAAAACCTACCCTTTGAAATTCCCTCCTGTAACATACAGGTACAAGACAGATGCCATCTCTATTCTCTTTTTGGAGCCCACAGAAGACCTTTGTCCAACAAGGCTTTTAAAGCAGAGGTTTTTATCCGAGTCTGTATCTATAGTGGATTCGATTTTTATTGTTAAATTGCTTTGAGATGTTTTGTGGCAAGCAATTCTTAACTGAAATAAATAAAAGTAATAAATCTAGAGGTCTTCGGGTAGTGTATGAAACATGCCCACAATAAGCAGGAGTCTAGAACAGGGATTTACAATGGAGAATTAGATTTCCTCATGCAATGATGATAATCATAGGAATACCTTTTTTATTGCAGCTAAACAGTAAAAAACACAACATAATAAAACAACCAGCACTGAGTAAAATGGATTAAAAGCCTGGATAAATACGATGTTTGTGTCTGACATTGAAAACAAAACAAAAATAGTACCAGGTAAATGTCTTTGTAGAGGGAGTTCTAAGGGTACCACAGCAGAGAAGGCCCTGTTCCCTGCCATCACCTGTTTCATTTCTAAAAGTAGAGCAAGGTGAAGCTGATTTTAAGGCTCACAGCCCAATTCATTTATACTGTGGGTGTGAAGGGTATGCTACAGAATCTTCAACACAGAAAACTAGCTCTGGAGCCAAGGTCACGTGCCATGAGAGCCACAGGGCCTTCCACACCCACTGAATTACAAAACTTTAACATCTCTGTCCAAAAGACTAGAAAAAGAAAGGCTGAGTAGGGTGGTGTCTGTGGGCAACTCGTGGTTAACTTACGGTTTATTAAACAAATCATAGTGTGAACAAACCATGGCTTAGCATTATGTGCACACCAGGCCATTGCATAAGAAAAACGTGTGAGGCAATACTTTATTGTTGTTGTTTTGTCATTTAGTCATGTCCGACTCTTCGTGACCCCATGGACCAGAGCACACCAGGCACTCCTGTCTTCCACTGCGTCCCGCAGTTTGGTCAGACTCATGTTGGTAGCTTTGACAACACTGTCCAACCATCTTGTCCTCTGTCGTCCCTTTACCTTGTGCCCTCCATCTTTCCCAACATCAAGGTCTTTTCCAGGGAGTCTTCTCTTCTCATGAGGTGGCCAAAGTATTGGAGCCTCAGCTTCAGGATCTGTCCTTCCAGTGAGCACTCAGGCCTGATTTCCTTAAGAATGGAAAGGTTTGATCTTCTTGCAGTCCATGGGACTCTCAAGAGTCTCCTCCAGCACCATAATTCAAAAGCATCAATTCTTCAGCGATCAGCCTTCTTTATGGTCCAGCTCTCACTTCCATACATCACTACTGGGAAAACCATAGCTTTAACTATACGGACCTTTGTCGGCAAGGTGATGTCTCTGCTTTTTAAGATGCTGTCTAGGTTTGTCATTGTTTTTCTCCCAAGAAGCAGGCGTCTTTTAATTTCGTGACTGCTGTCACCATCTGCAGTGATCATGGAACCCACGAAAGTAAAATCTCTCACTACCTCCATTTCTTCCCCTTCTATTTGCCAGGAGGTGATGGACCAGTGGCCATGATCTTAGTTTTTTTTTATGTTGAGCTTCAGACCATATTTTGCGCTTTCCTCTTTCACCCTCATTAAAAGGTTCTTTAATTCCTCCTCACTTTCTGCCATCAAGGTTGTGTCATCAGCATATCTGAGGTTGTTGATATTTCTTCCAGCAATCTTACTTCCGGCTTGGGATTCATCCAGTCCAGCCTTTCACATGATGAATTCTTCATTTAAGTTAAATAAGCAGGGAGACAATATACAGCCTTTCCCAATTTTGAACCATTCACTTATTCCATATCCAGTTCTAACTGTAGCTTCTTGTCCCACATAGAGATTTCTCAGGAGACGGATGAGGTGATCAGGCACTCCCTTTATTAAAAATACCTCTATTAGGCCAACCAAAATGTCACGAAATAGTATGCTAGTTTTTGAGTTCTTCAGAACTCTTACTCAGACTGGATGGTAACAAAAACACAAGAGAAGGAGGACAGAGAGTGAGAAAAAACTGGCTGGTGCTCAAGGCATCCATGGCTGCATCTGGTTAAAGTCTTAAGATTGAGTATGAGGAAGTAGAAAACATTCAAAAGAGATCCTTTAAGTGCTATGCAGGCATCAGGTTTGCATGAAGACTAAAGCAAATGACTTGGTGACTTGGTTATATATCCACAGCTGGATTGACAGGCAGGGGACAGAGAGCTAAGATTCAGCCTTGAGAGATGTAGGCATTTGCTTTGACACAGTACAAGACTAGTAATTTATCAAAACCATTCATCAGGGAAAAGTGGGACAGGGACTAATCTCAGAGGGACTGGGCCAGCCTGGCCTTTTTACTTCCTGGATACTTTTATTTAGTCACCACAAAAATCCTGTCTTCTCTGGTGATAAAAGTATCGCTTCACTTGCAGGAAACCTTCCTTAAATCTGAAATGTTTTAGTCTGTCCTCAGTTGACCTCACTCCAGGGTATTCGTGTCCTTTTGCAGGAGAGGGGAGAAGGACTTGAGTGCAGCATTCCCAATGAAGATGTGAAGTGCCTTGTGCAGTAACATTATCATTTCTTCTGATTTATATTCTATTCCCTTATTCACTCCACTATCCTATTTGGCTTTTATACAAGAGTCATACATTGTCCTAATGGTTGCAAGGGTTTTACTAAAATAACCCCAGGAGCAAATTTCTTTTTCTGGTCCACTTGCTGTGAATTACTGTTCCACTTAAAATGTACTCTTTCTCTTGGTTCATTGCATCCAGATTTATTATGTAACGTTTGCATTACATTTTCTCTTTTACCATCCCAGGTTCTTGTTAAGATTGACATCATTCTGAAACCACTTACAGTGTAGGTTGTTTCTCATTGTTCTCTCTCTCTTGAATTCTGGTGCCTTCAGACAACTTTTATATCCTAGATCTGACAGTTTCTTGCAAACTATTTACATATTGATTGCTGGCAATCAAACCTAATTCCTGTCCTTTAAAAGCATTTGATTGTCAGCAGTCAATATGTAAATAGTTTACCAGAGAATGTCAGATCAAAGATATCAAAGTTGTCAGAAGGCACCAGAATTCAAGAGAGAGACAATAATGAGAAACAACCTAAGTGGTTTCAGAATGATGTCAATCTTAAGAAGAACCTCGGTTGGAAAAGAAAAAATGTAATGCAAACATTACATCATAAATCTGGATGTGGTTTTTTTTAACTTTCCAAGGTCACCACAAGCAACATCAGCCATAATTTTCCTGTGAAGTGGGAAGCACTTTTATGAAAATCCTAGGGAGATTTCCCCCCCCCTTAATTTATTTGATGCATGTACCAAACAGAAATACCAATAAACTATTTTTTAAAAGAACTATTCCCTTTCGGGGCCTAGCAACTGCAGTGGCACAACAGCTGAGCTAAAATAATATTATTTATCCTTCTGGTCAAATATAGAAGACGATTATCATATTTGTCAGACAGATAAGACTTAAGCCATCACAACATTAGTTGATTCTGATTCTCCAAACACTTGAATCATTAATTATTTTTCCAAATTGCCAAATATTGAGCTGGAAATACAGTATACAGGTACTATGTCTTACTAATATGAAAAGTAAAGCTCCATTCTGCAAAAGCAAAAAATAATAATGGTATCCTGCTTAGCTTGGTGTCTGGTGGCAGGGACTTGATGCTTATGCTTCTCTGCAATAAGAATTTTCCAACGTTCATTGTATCAGAGGTCTATAATAAAAGTCCTATTGCTCTGCCACAGTTGTGTCATGACATGTCTGGCAGGAACTACCATGTAACTAATCAAGTCCTGCAACACTCCCTCTCATCCAAGTGTAAAAAGGTAAAGGGACCCCTGACCATTAGGTCCTAAAAACCTAACTACCTGCAGACACTCCTACCACAGATTAACATATGTGCCCCATTGACTACAATTCCCCCAACAGAACATTGTACCCAGCAGGTATGTTAATCTCACTGAGGTTGAGCTACTGTCTATGTACTCTCCCAGAAACAAACTACAGTACCTTCAGCATCCAGATGCTATATCCCATTGACTAGATGGAACCCCCCTCTCCTATGTCTCTCTCCCAAACCTGTGGTATTGTCTTGGGTCCTGAGGCATCGCTGGGCTCAGGAATGGAGTGGTAGACAGAGATGGACAAGGAGAGGAAACAGGGGAACAGGGGCTGGAGGAGGCTAGTACTTTCCCTCCCCTGATTTGGGTGCTCAGCTGGCGAAGGAGGACCCTCATCTCCTATTTTCCTTCCTAGGGAAAGAAGCACAGCAGTGAAATCCAGGAAGGGTATCAGCCCACCACTAGCAATGGTGGAACTGGAGTTAGAATAGGAGCACACAGCCTGGTTGCCTTGGCAGCACTCCCATCACTGGGAATAGATGCCTCCTCCCTAACACAGTGAGTATCTGCATGCTCAGCAGTCTTGCAGGGCATGAGAGTGTTGCATATGAGCACACCTTGCTCCATCTATAAAACCTTGGTGGGTGGGCATGCTACCTCATTGGGACAACTCTGTTACTTCTGTGCAGTTGTGACCTCACTGTGCTCATTTTGGACACCTTAAACTTGGACCACTGCTTGTAGCTCAGCTAGCCTTGCCTTTCCCATCATTTAGTGTAAGTGTAGCTGCTAATGTGACCATGGAGGTTGCAACTGAAGACTGGAGAAGGTACCCACGTAAGAATATTGCTGGAGAGGGGGAGCACGGCGTTGTTTTCGAGGGAAGGTGGAGGTTTGCTTGTGGGGCCACTGTAAACCTTGTGAGGGTTGGAGCTCCAAATGTCCACACAAACTGGGTTGGGTCACTTCAGACTTAAAGGAGTAACATCAAATGGGCTGTCTGGTTTCTGAGACCATGGACTGAACTGCAGATTGAATTAGAGATCCTGCCCTCAATCCAAAAACCTTATTCTTGCATAAGCAGCATCTTGAGAACTGCTATAGAACCGGCCTGTTAGAGTACTGCACAGACTCCTCTAGCACTTCTACAAGCATTGCCAGAGGAGCACTAGTAACTCTTTGCTTTCCGCTAATGCTCCTTTGCATCAAACAATC
This sequence comes from Lacerta agilis, assembly GCF_009819535.1. Taxonomy (NCBI): domain Eukaryota; kingdom Metazoa; phylum Chordata; class Lepidosauria; order Squamata; family Lacertidae; genus Lacerta; species Lacerta agilis. The sequence continues at coordinate 27,897,199 of NC_046318.1, forward strand.
TTTTCTATATTTAGTGGACTTGCTATACTTCACAATCCCTTTTGTGCAGGAAGTGCTTGTGTGGATGTTACGAAGGAGGCCTTGCCCAACCCTGGTACCCTCCAGATGTTTTGGATATGCAACTCCCACCAGCCAGGCTGTTAAAAACCAATTCATATAACAAACATAATAAATGGCATATTAAATAAATGCACTAATAAAAACCACAAAAGATAAAGCAGCAAACAAACAGAAACTGGGAATGATTTTGCAACATGGTAAACTATTTGTTCAGACTGAATTCAAAAGGCTTTGTCTCTTTGGTTCATTGATTTCTAGGAAACAGTGTTGATTTTAATAAAATACATTCCTGCTACTCCACTACTTAAACCACTTAAAACATTTAATAGACTTCTGAATCTGTATAATGTTTTATTGGTTTTAAAATCCAAACAGCAGATGAAACTTTCAGTAAACAATAAAAAGAGACTAAGATGAAGAAACATCCCAAAATAAAGCACCGTTCTTTACAGACATTTACTGAGTGGCAGTAAAAGGAGAAATACCAGACAAGTAACAAGCATTGCATTGTGTGTTTATCCTTTCAGTGTGTGACTGTAGGAAACAAGGGCAATATTGCCTGGATTCAGGAAATTTCAGAGACGTTCAACTTCAAAACTTCCACTTTTCTCAAAATGTTCATGTTTATTGGAAAATATGTTTCCCTTGATAAGTTCAAATATCACGGCATGGATAGTGTTGCACCATGGAACTGCAATTCTATGCATGTCAGAAACATAGTTATTTACCTAGGCTTTGCTCTATGCAAAGGGCAGCATCCAATAATGTTTGTCCACTTTCACAATGGAAAGTCAGTTGCACAATAGAACTTCTGGTTTCTCTGATCCGCCCCACCTCCTGGCCACCGCCGCACTTCTAGCCTCCTGCACATCTTCCAAAATCTGCTTGGGAGGGTTGGCAGACCTTCTGAGGCATGTTGAGGGGATGCAGGAGTAGATGGGCCCTGTTTAGACTAGGTTTTCTGTCATCCTGGGCAAAGACCCATACACACACACCCCACACACCTCAACACATTTGTTCATTAAGGACATAAAAAGGAGTTTGAAAAAGGCTAGAAAAGAGTTAGTCTCTCCAAATAGTAAAATTGTCTGTGTGTGTATCTGGCTTTCATTCAACCTTAAGTATATCTCCTTAGAGAGTAATAGATCATTTGAGAAATTCTAAGAAGTATTATGACTGTATGAATAATAATAATAATAATAATAATAATAATAATAATAATAATAATGGAAACTGTGTTAATGATCAGGCACATTCCAGAGAGTAAGCCCTATTGAACTCAGTGGGACTTACTTCTGAGTAAAAATGCTTTCCAAAATATGATATAATATTGTCCTACACAAGTCAAGGCCAGCCCAAACGTTGTGGCACCTGAGATGAACCACAAAATGGCATCTGTCCACCCCCACCCCCTGGGCCACCACCAGGGAAGAAGTGGTGAATGAAGATGTACATGAGGAACAAGGGGGTGGGTAAAGATCTACATTGGGATCCCGCCTCCTCTTCTTGAGCCACTTTACTGGCATGGCTGAGACAAATACCTTGTGGTCCCCCTCAGCCTTTTAATGGCAACGGACTTTGTACAGCCTGCAACTTTTTGCCTGGCAGAGTACCCACCAATTTTCCCTTCCTCAGAATTGTAGGGCAGAATATCACTGCTTTCCCTTGCTTTACAAATTAATTTTCTACCGCCAATTATATGATGTGGATGATCAGGCAATTGCACGAGTCGTACATTTTCATCATTCACATATACAGTTCCATAATATGTTTCCCCTTGTGCCATATATGTTCCTTGCTCATATAAAACCTATTGGAAGGGAGTCAACAGCACCTGTGTTATAATTTTGAATGCTACATCTATTACCAAATACAGTCACCTGTGTAAAACTAGTAAATTTGTGTTGTGACTATCTGAGTGCCAATCCCCAGGAATGTGTTCCACACACAAACCACCGTGGAAAAATGAAAACATACATTTACTCTTTCTTCATAGGCAGCCTTTAACTCAGAATAATTTCTGTTCAGAAATTTGGGCCTATCAACAGTGGAAATGGTCACATCTCTGAACAGATCCTAATGCATATGTTCATGTCACATCTCCAGGGTGAAATTTAGTGATAATTCAACTAATTTACATAAGGGGATCTGTTTTTGCAAATTTATAATTTCCAAAGGGCACATCTGCTAACATTCTATTATAATTTTCTTAACTCCATTTCTTTCATTAAGGAGCTAATTTTGCTCCCCAGTGGATCATTAGCTTTTTACCCATTTTGATTAATTTAATTTGTACTATGAAGAGCTACCTACGGCTTCATGAACTGAATGGGAACTTTACCATGTGTTGTAACCTAGTCTTTCACCATGAGAAATCTTGTCAAATCTAATTGCATTTAAAGGAATTGAAATTCATTTCCTGTGACATTATTTCAAAAGCTATAAGAAGCAAGCAAGGTCTGCACCACACTCATCACATTGCACTCTTCATGAGATCTGGGCAGGATATGTCTCTGGAGTGTGTCGGAGTAGCTCAGAAATCCCTGGTAGAAAGGGATGCTTTGCTAACCTAATGAACACTCAAATGAAAATGAACATCTGAAGCTCTATTCCAGTCGCCATGAGAACTTTCTGGCAAAAACTGGAAAATCTCTCCCACTGATTTCCACTGATGTCATAGATTCAGTCGTAGTGAAGCTTTTGACATGTATACCATGAATTAACATTATGACAGCTTGTCACTAAGGACCGTTATGCAGAAACTGTACGTATTTCAGTTCTTGAATAACATCCCAGAATGCACTTCGTTTCTCAGGGCTGGGCCTACTCAGAAAAAAACATGGAAGTAGCTACACATTTTGACAAGTCTGCCAGCCCATTTCTCCATGATTACATGTGGCACGAGAAATAAAAAGGAATGGTAGGGGTAGGACAGAATTTTCACAAGCATGTGTGGAACAAGGCAAATCTTGGCTGAAATTGCAGCAAGCAGCAGAGGATTCAATTTCAATTGTAGGCAGCTACAAGATTTCTGATCACCCACAAAAAAACAAACACACATGTGTACTGTATCTGAAAACGCCCTTAAAAGAGATCAAATAAGGTAATATAGTGTGCAGTTATTAAATGCATTGAGGGACAGAACTTGGTTCCTATTACCAAATGATTGCATAATTTGTTTTCCATTCTTCCTGTGTTCATATCAAACCCTAGTCAGGGGAGGCTTTCCTTTCTTCTAGAATGAGGGTTACTGAAACATTATGATTTCCATTATTTAGGCATAGACACACATCAATTAGCCTGGCGGCCAGGACGCAGGCAGCTCTGATCTCACTGTCTCCAAAAGAAAAGCTTCTGGTGGTTGTTTTTTTACAAATGTTATCTTAAACATCTTTTTCAGTTCTTTATTTATCATTTTCCACTAAGCTTTAACCTTATTGCAAGACCACCACATATGGAAAAAGGTACCTTCTTTCTCTTTACATTTTCAACACATATTTGATTCTGGTTTATTCATTTTTTGCCAACCTACTAGGTGTTAGGTATCATCTATATAACATTTTCATACAATTTTCTCTTATACCATAGCTTGCGGTAAATTTTGTATCCATATTCCACAATTGTTGCCATGCCTCCATTCATAGCTGTCAACTTTCGGATCTGAAAATAAGGGATTAGCAGCCTCACCTGATAGTCACATGGCAGTGGTGGGCGGAGCCAGAAGCAAAAGTGGGCGGAGCGAGGAGCCAAGAGGCGGCGGGGCGGAGTCCGGGTCCCTCTAGTCCCAGTTCCCGTGCTGGGGCTCGGCGCAGCGCTGGAGGAAGAGGCAGTGTGAAAGCGCCGGGGAGTCGTTGCCCGGCGAGACTGACGGTTCCGCTCTCCACACACATATCCCGCCCCTACTGTCGCCTCCGCCCGCCCTTCATTTCCTCCTCTTTACGGCGCATTCTCGGCGATGTACCTTACATGACTGTCCCTCTCCGCCGCGCGCCCTTGCCCTTGCCCTTGCGTTTGTCCGCTCTCTAGGGAGGGACAGGAGGGGTATCGGCCGCGCGGCCAATGTGGGAGCCTAACGCGTGCGCGCTCTCCCTCTCCCTCTAGATACGGGAGCCTAGCACGCGTGCTGTTGTTATTGGTGCTGCCGACTGGCTGGCTGGCGGCGGCGGCTGTTGGTTGGGGCTGGCGGGGTGGAGGGAGGAGGCGAAGGTTTCGCGAGGGAGGAGGAGGAGAGCTGGCAGGGGTGCGCCGACGCATGAGCAAGAGGGGGCTGCCCCCGCCCTAGCCACTGGCCCCACACCCTACCCTCCCGGGCGCGGGCCCAGGAACGGAGGGAATCCAAGGCGCTCTCCTTCACTGGGGCTTTTTTTGCTGCTTGGTCTCGCCCTGCCGGCCCTCCTCCAAGGGTGAGGAAGAGGAGCGGCTAGCCAGCCATCGCACACTCTGCCCTCCATCCCAGCGAGCCTCGCCGCGCACCCTTTTGTTTCCCCAGGCCCGGCAAGAAGAGTTTGTGCGCTGAGAAGGGGCCGGCTCTGCTGGGTGGGAACGCCCAAGGGCCTGGCCAGCGTGCCGCGCCCCGCCCACAACCCGGGAAAATACGGGATTTTGATTCATCCGGGATAAAAGCGGGAAACGCGTATAAAAACGGGAGAATCCCGGCCAATACGGGATACTTGACAGCTATGCCTCCATTTCTATATTGTGAGCAATATCTATTGCCCAATGTATCATTGAATATTTCACTTGTTCGTCTTTTGTATCCCAAAACGCAGTTAGCTCTGATCCCATTATCCCCAAAAGAAAAGCTTCTGGGTTTCCCCCCCCCCCCAGTTCTTTATATATCATTTCCCACAAAGCTTTAACCTTATTGCAAGACCACCACATATGGAAAAAGGTACCTTCTTTCTCTTTACATTTCCAACATTAATTTTGATTCATACATTTTTGGCCAATCTACAAGGTGTTAGGTACCATCTTTATAACTTTTTAATATAATTTTCTCTTATTCCATAGCAGGCTGTAAAATATTTTTATCTCCATATTCCACAATTGTTCCCATGCCTCCATTTCTATATTGTGACCAATATCTACGTATTGCCTGATGTGTATATATTTATATATCCAGATTCTGATCTTAACGACCTCCTGGGTGTTGCCTGCTAGGCCTGTCTGATGCTAAACCAGTTAACCTCCCTAGCCTATTTATCTTGGCTGACCATCTCTGTACACGGCTCCATGAAGCTATTTCATCTGGCAGCCTTGAAAGTTTTCCTTTCATTGTAACTCCGCTTTTTCTCAGGGTGCATGCACACACACACCCTAGTGAATTATTTCTATAATGAGATAAAGATCTCTAGCCAAGGAATGATTCTTATTATAAAGTCCCCATGTTCCTCTAGGAGACCTCCCCTGGGTATATATTAAAACCAGAATGATCCCACACAATAATTTAAATCTACAAAACTCAATTCATTTCGTACTTCCCTCCAGGCATTTGTCTTACAAGTGACCTAATAATGATGCATTGTGACGGTCTCCAAAGAGTACATGGGAACACAGTGCAACTATTCCCCAACATTTTCAGGAAGCAGTTTTGATGTGTTCCAATTTGAGAGGAGAGCCTTTAAAATCTGAAAAGCTGAATTCTTTATTCTCATTTGGGAAGGAGCCTGGTAAAAATAAATTGGGTATTCCAAGCGACTTGCGGGTTACCAAGAGGTTGCAAACCTTTAATATATAATCTATATAGTTTAGTATAAACATTAGGGATACTCATACATGAAAAACATATTAAAGGTCAAATTCCTCAATTCCTAGCTAGCACACAGTTTGCCAGATGTCGCGTGTTTTAAGGCTTGTCTCATATTTTAGAAGCTTTTTTCATAATGCAGAATTAGACGTGCGGATAATGCTTATCACAGCTCCAATGAATAACGGGAACGCGATAGTTGGAACATACACACACATCACATGGAATGTTTAGTTGTAACAGAACTCTGGTGACCTTTAGGAGGAAACACTTTTTCAGTGGAGAACAGGTGGCACAGTGGCAAGAAAGTTGGGCCCAGGTTTGGGAAACCTAGCTAGGATACTTGAGCTTTGTAAAGTTCCGTTAGAGCCTTGCACAGAAGAGGCCAGGTGTAATTCAGTGAGGAGTGAATTCCATAACTGATTAGCCGCCACCCCACCAACTAATTTTTTTTTATACTCACTTAAGTTTCCAAACCATCTTCAAAGGCAGCCACACAAAGAGAGCATCACAGTAGTCCAGCCTGGATGTAACAAGTGCATGGCTAGGTCTGACAGATGGAGTAGCAGCCTGTTGATAGATGACACTGCTAGCCATCAATGCCACCCGCACTTCCACAGCTTGGAACAGAAACAGTACAGCCTCATCTATGACCAAGTGCATACCTCTATCTAGTACTTTGGCTGATTTCCCAGTCCATGGCATTATCTGATTGGCTTCAGCTTGTTCACCCTTATCCACCCTAAAACCAGTTCAAAAGTCCCACAGCCTCCTGCCTTTTGCAGATGGAAAAGAGAGATAGAACCAAATATTATCCCCATATTAGTGATATCATAGCCCAGTCTTCCAGATGATCTCCCTCTGAAGTTTTACAGATGTTAAAAAGAATTATTCCCCCATAAGCCAATAGCCATGGAGCATAACAGAACTTCCCCATCACCACCTTCTTGGATTCATCCTCCAGGAAGGACTGGAGCCACCATATTATTATTTTTGTTAAATTCAGGGATTTATACCCCACCCTTCAACAAGTTCCCAATGTAGCTTACACATCCCCCCCCCAGCAACATCTATTATGAGTTGCATTTCTGAACCACGGTCTCTCCAAATAGTCAATAGGGCATATTTGAAATTCTGCTTTGTCCCTTGTTGTTCGCATTTACATTCTTGCAATTGCTTCCATATGATCTTTGGAAACGGAAAAAAAGAAATTCATCTGCTGTTTACATTGATGGATTGAATAAACAGATATTTTCAGAGTTTCTAAAAAGACAGGATTTCTGGAGGGAATTGTTTAAGTACCAGGGGATTTTTACCAAATTCTAATACTGCTCCCAGTTGGTGAAGATTTAAAAGCTTCAATCAAATAGGCACAACATTTTAATGCTTTCTATTCTGTCCTGCTCGCAACAGTAAACGTGTGGACTAAATAACTCTTCAGATGCATGAATCAGAGATCCAGAATATATATTTTTTAAAAAAATGGGAGTGGTGTGTGGCTATTTGAAAGCTACACTCTCTTTATTATTTAGAGGTGTCCCCAGTGGGGTGAATAGTTTAGTGCAAGAGTCAGCAACCTTTTTCAGCCGTGGGCCAGTCTATCTTCCCTCAGACCATGTGGTGGGCCTGACTATATTTTGGAGGGGGTAGAACGAATTCCTATGCCCCACAAATAACCCAGAGATGCATTTTAAATAAAAGCACACATTCTACTCATGTAAAAACATGCTGATTCCCGGACCGTCCGCGGACCGTACTGAGAAGGCGATTGGGCCACATCCGATCCAGCCCACGGGCCTTAGGTTGCCTACCCCTGGTTTAGTGGTACTCCTGAATCCTTTGCTGTTGCTTGAGGCTCAGGTGGCCTCGGTGGCATGGACTGCCTTTCAAAAGCTTTGGCTGGTGGCCCAGCTGTGCCCCTATTTGGACAGGGTAGCCTAATTTCTGTTGCCTATGCTTTGCTAACCTCTAGGTCAAATTACTGCAACTCTACGTGCAGCTGCCTCTGATGATGGTTCGGAAGCTTCAGCTGCTGCAGAATTTAGTGGCCAGGTTACTCACCAGGGCAAGACAGTTTGAGTATATTACACTGATCTTGGCCTGACTACACCGGCTGCCAGTTAGTTTCTAGGCCCAGTTCAAAGTGCTGCTTTGGACCTATAAAGCCTTAAACGGATCAGGACCACAATACCTCAAGGACTGCCTCTCCCCATATGAACCAACCTGGACCCTGCAATCATCATCCGAGACCCTTCTTCATATGCCTCCTCCACAAGAGGTCTGGAGGGTGGCAACACAAGAAAGGGCCTTTTCTGCAGTGGCTCCCTGTTTGTGGAATGCTCTCCCCAGGGAGGCTCTCCTGGCACCTTCATTACATATCTTTAGGTGAAAACATTCCTCTATGACCAGGCCTATGGCTGATTAATGTTCTGTGGCCTTTTAAATGTGTTTGTGGTAGGGGGGGTATTGGTTTGCTTTGTTTTACTGTGTATTTTGTTTTTCCATTTTGTATTTTTATGTTCTGAACCACCCTGTGGTCTTCAGATGAAGGGCAGTATGCAAATGTAATAAATAAAATAAAAATAGTAATACTGAGATACCTTCTCTTTAAGTAAAGATCCGTCTAAGAAATCATTTCTGTGTACTCTATAATTTTCAGTAGATACACATGTAAACACAGACTATCAACACTACAGTTGAGACAGAGGTTCCAGTGACGTAGGTTCCAGTGACGTTTCCTCTCATTTGGCTGTTCGATCACTTGAAGATGCATTATTCTCTTAAAATATATATTGCAACAGCTGTGGCTATTGAAAGAGCTGGTTCAATCAATAATTTATGTGCCAGGTTAAGGGGCCAAGCCCAGTCCATAGCACATTTTTTGCATATTAAGAACAAAGACTCAAAAGAGATTAAGATACATAAACAAGACAGGATGCCAATATTAGGTTTATAATCTTCTGTGACAATGGTATGGCTGATGCTAAAAGTTCATATTGTAGTGAATGAAACTGTGAACGAAACAGTTCTCTGAAAACTTCCCCAGCTGGAGTGAGCAATTTAAAAACTTTCAGAATAGTCTGGTGAAACAGTGCATTAAATGTCCATACCACCCAATAGTCTTGCAGTAATGACTGTTGACGAATCCCCAGTGCACTCAACAAAATCAGCCAGGACAGAACCTTGAAGAAGTCTTTGCCAGTGCTGTGCCATATTGAGCACTGGAAGCCATCCTTTCAACAGGTACTGAAGAGGTAACGACTGTTGTCTATGTGTTTTTCTCTGGCCTTTTGATAGTCTGAAGATCTATCCTTCTTTAGGCATATCTAGAAAAGAAAGAATTGCTGAAACGAGCATTTATAAGAATTGTAGGGAAAATGCATATTTAATGATAGTCTTACAATGTTAAGAATCTAGCAATAAAATCCCAGAATACCTTTTCATTCATTTCCCCCCATTGAAACTGCATTAAAAAAAACAGTTTCATTTCGTTTTCACTGAACAGTAGTCTTCAAGAGTGGAAGTGTGATCTGTTATGGTAGCGAATTCCAAAAGTGAATTATGTGTTGTATAAACACATACTTCCTCTTCTTTGTCCTGTCAGTCAGTTGTAATGAGTGATCTGAGTTGGATAAAGTGATTCTTCTTTGCCCTTCACACTATTCATAAACTGATAAACCTTATCAGATTCTCACTTTTTGATTCTCACTCCTTTATTTTTCCAGTTGTCACAAACACTTACCTCTTCTTTATTTGAAAGATACTGCCACCCCTTCAACAGGGGTGTCTGAAATGTGACTGTAGATATACCATTATGAGATTCAAAGTTTTGCTTCAGTTCTGAAACAGTATCAATATCTAGTTCCAACTTACGTCGTAAACATGTGTACTTCTAAATTCATTGAAAGGTCAACAGACAGAAATAGCAATGGGTATATTAAACAGTAAAACATTTCCTTTTTTAGATTGAGGCAATATTAAACAATAATGAAAACTGATTTAGTGTCTGTGAGCCTCTATTCCCATAGAGGGAATATGTCACATTAATTTTTTCATTGAGATGGTCATCTGCAGCATAAGGTTCTGCTTAAAAAACAGCACACCAAAATGCCCAGAAAGCTTCAACAGCAAAGGGAATTTATAATTTTTCTATGTGGAGAAACAACAAGGCCTTGTTATTGATTTTAGCAATTTTCACAATAGAGAGCCAAAGAGATCAATCTTCTGCTTCTTCCTCTGTTTTCAATTTAGCAACTTCCTTCAAGATTTATCAAGTCAACCCCAGCACAAATTACTGCCAAAGTCTTGTGAGTATCCAAAACAAAGCAAAAACAACTTTAGCTGCTCCTCCAAATGTGTATGAAAGGCATCTTTTAGCCAAACTATATCATCCTGTCACCACAGTCACCAGAAAACATTTATGTCAGTGAACATAGGAAGCCACCTTATTCTGAGTCAAACCATTGGTCCATTTAACTCAGTATTGTCTAAAGTGACTGGCATTAGCCCTCCAGGGATTCAAAATAGGGTCATGATAATGAAAAAGTATTGTATATGAATTACTGTTTTCTAATGAACCTTACAGCAAGTTTATTTTTGACTAGTAGAGAGCCCCAGCTCAGAGGTAACAAATCATCAATTTATAAATGAATAATAGGTTATAAGTGGAGTTCTGAAACGCTGTAGTTCCAAGATAGCAAGATACAGTCTTTGTCATTTTTCTTTTGTGTAATATTACCTACCAATATAAACAGAATATAATGCAACAAGGGGTATGGTACCAGGGCATCAGGTGACACGGGGAACCAATCATATCCTGGTTTGCCCTACAGAGCTGCTGATTGGTCTAGTTCCTCTCTGTCAGAGTAAAGGTTGCAGCTCAGACAGCCTCTCCCGACTGGACTGACTGACTGACTGTCTGCCTCCAAGTCATCAGCCTTGTGCCTTCCCTTTTCTCTCTAGCTGCACATCTCTCCTGACTTGATGTTAGAGGATGGACTTGTGTTAGTTGCCACAGAGACACACTAGCCCCATCCAGCAGGTGCCTGTGACACTATTACAGCCATTATCCACACAGCATTCACAATGATAATATTTGCACTTGTATTTCCCCGTCGAATAAGAATAAAACTATTATGAGTTGGGTGTGTGGGAGCATGCAAACCACAAAGCTCTTATGACAGAGTCCCATTCATACATGCCCTTGTGACAATACTGATGACTGCATCTGAAATGGGGCCCAATGGGGAGGTTGGAAACAATCTGAAAGTACCGGTACTTACACAAGCAAAGAAGATGAGCATCAAGTAGAAAAACCCAAGAGAGCACAACATCACAAGTTCTGTTCTGTATTTTTGAAATTTTGCATCTTCAGGACAGTCTGGAAGGCAAAATAGATACAGTTACTTTATGGAACCTTGAGTGATTTGTGTACAACGGAAGTTAAAAAACAGTCCATCATACTGTACCTGTTACTTTTAATGTAACTGTACTAATTTGGTTAGCATTTTTAACTGGTGACCTTATGATGCATGCATACGTCCCACTGCTAAGACTTGTAGTATTTTTAATCTTCAGATAATGCCAGGTGCTATTAGAGACCTCTGAGGAGTTGTTAAGATCTCTTGAATATTCATGTTCTGTATTATTTTGCAGATCTGTCCATTCTTCACCAATTTCATCAGTCTGCAAAACAACAACATATGAGTGGGTAATATGCCACCAACCAACCAGAATGTACATATACAGCAGTTCTAAGCAAATACAGGGTAGAAGGTACGTCACACTTTTATGGTTCTGCTTTAAAGGGTCAGTTCTGTTGAAGAACATGAGCAGCTAAAGGACAGAATCGCTTTTTTTAATTTCCTGGAAGGAGCAGAGCAGTGACAGACTGGTGCATTTATTTCCACTGATAACTATGGTACTAATAGGAGAGCAAAAGAATTGCACCCCATCCCTTCCTCCGGGTGGGTGCTCCTCCCATCAGAAAACAGGAGCTTGCAGGAAAGGGTCATGCAAGAGAATCTCTAGGGCAAGTGCCCATTTGGCATTGGGAAAGAGACTTGGAGGCCATGGAGTAGTGACTTCCTTGGGACTTACCGGTACTAGGAGCACATGAGAGTTCCTGCTCTCCTCCTTCTAGGTGTGAGGGAATTTCTCCTACAGTTGCCTAGCAACCTAACAGAAAGCTAAGAAGCACTGGTGATCAAATTTCTGAGCATAGTGGTGCTGAGACAAACCTCATTTGCCCAGTGGGCAAGTTTACTTGTCCATGATAAAGATGCCTACTGCTTAGCTCCAATGAGATGACTGGATGTATAGCAGTATAAGAGAACTGCTCATATGAATTTTGTTGAGGAAAGCAGATGGGAAGTGATCATTTATTTCCACTTATCAATATGAACTGTTCAAGTAGATGATACATCTAGACTAAAGGGGGCAGGAAACTCATCCCCAATACACCCTAATTTATTGAAGAAATGCATTATACATTTAAATGCTGAAATGTCTGTCTAAATGTTCTCATTCTGAATTCTTGCAAATGTTTTACAGTTTGGATAAGCTCTCTTACTGCCCTTTTGAATGACAATACATTTCAATCACAATGTTCTTCTTAGCTATACACATAACTTCTCGTGAATGCCAAAACTCAAAATTAGTTAGTTCATTATTCAAACCTGCAGGAGTCATACTTCCCAACTGTATAAAAAGCCCTGGCTTTGTTTCAGTGAAATCTAGTATCTTCATAATTCAAACCAAGATTGATTTCAAGTTAAATTTATGTATTATTTGCCTGTGCAGCCAGCATGATTAAGCATTCAAATTCTGCCAGTTTTTGTGCATTCTCAGACGTTGGCTACTGTAACCCTTTCCTTCCCAAAGAAATTGAAAATGTCCCATTGCACATGGAATGTTTCTGCTTAAAGCATTTAGAAAGCAGGGATGTCAAAACAGTGCGCTCCAGAAGGTTGATTGACTCCCATCAGCCCTCAGCCTGCTTGGCTAAAGGTAAGGTATGATGGGACTTGTAGTCCAGCAACCTCTGGTTTATAGGAACAGCAGCAGGAGTCTTCTGTTCCCAGGGTGTGGTCGTTGTCGCATGCTGGCAACTTCTAGGAAGTCACAGGTAAGAGCTTAGTGTAGGGTACGAACCCCAGGTGGACAACTACCCCAGAAGGAGCACAGTGTGCCCCCCACAGGTACTACCCCTCCCAGGGGCAGATGGGGCTCATCAGTCTGGGAAGGTATCCCATCTAAGAAAAGGAAACCTCTGGTCCTAAACTTCTGCTGCCTTGCGGAATAACTTCGGGAGAAGAAATGGCAAAGGAGTAGACATTACACAAATCAGGAGCAGAGTCCCTACGATGGTTGGATGGTGACTTGCACACCTTCCGACAATTTCTGCAGCCAAGCTGGTGCCAAACATATTGCTCTGCTTTCCTTTGGAGCACATCAGCGAGGCTGAGAGGGGGTCTTGTATTCTGGGCAGCCCAGGACTTCCATTCACACTGCCCAGGCTTGCGCCCTGGCAAAGTCACTTTGGTGCTGCAAACACAGCAGATTGACTTCACCCCTGGAGGCGCACTCCAGTGTCTCTCGAGACAGATGGATGCCAACAAACAGGAGTCCTGCTGTAACAAATAGGCATTGTGTCTGTTGGTGCTTCTGCTCATTCTGATGCTTGTTCAGCTTGCATCTCAACTTCTCTCTGCCTCCATGGTGTTTGACTACACAGTCGTACCTTGGTTCTCAAACGCCTTGGTACTCATATGTTTTGCCTCCTGAACGCTGCAAACCCGTAAGTAAGTGTTCTGGCTTGTGAATGTTTTTCGGAAGCTGAATGTCTGATGTGGCTTCCACTTGAGTGCAGGAACCTCCTGCAGCCAATCGGAAGCCGCACCTTAGTTTTTGAACAGTTTCGGGAGTCGAACGGACTCCTGGAATGGATTAAGTTTGAGAACCAAGCTACCACTGTAGTAAACAAAGCACATATGAAAACAGCCACCATGCAAGGGTGCATTGTGACACATAATGTGATGCATGAGCTTGTGTGTGTGTGTGTGAAACTTGAAAAATTAGAATATCATGGAAAGGTTCATTTCTTTCAGTAATTCAGCTTAAAAGGTGAAACTAATATATGAGATAGACTCATGACATGCAAAGCGAGATATGTCAAACCTTTATTTGTTATAATTGTGATGATTATGGTGTACAGCTGATGAGAACCCCAAATTAACAATTTCAACTTTGGGGTTTTCATCAGCTGTACACCATAATCATCACAATTATAACAAACAAAGGCTTGACATATCTCACTTTGCATGTCATGTTATGAGTCTATCTCATATATTAAACTCCAGTAGCTAATAAAAACAATTGCTTACATAAATGGACTTTTCCACGATATTCTAATTTTTCGAGTTTCACCTGTATACAAAGCTCTTTGGTGATGTGCATGAAAAAAAACCCAACATGATGGATATTTCAAAATCTCAAAATAAAGGATAGCTTTCATCTAAGTTTGTAACATGAGATTCATAACTTGGCTAATGACAATTTCTAATGGGATTAGTTTGCCCATCACTAATTCCTTCGTGAGCACGTGAGAAATAACATTTTGCCTGTGGAGACATCTAGTGGCAAATTGCTGATTTGATAGAAAGATTCCTCTTCACTTGGGTTTAGCAGGGAAATTCTTTAATTCATTGCTTGTAAATGAACTGCAACACCAAAACCCTAAAATTTCTTAGGAGAATTAAACCAAGCTGCTTCTGGATCGAGAGGTTTTGTTGTTGTTGTTGTTGTTGTTGTTGTTGTTGTTGTTGTTGTTGTTGTTGTTGTTACTTTTTAAACTATGCAAACTGTAGTCAACCATAGGTTTTAAAAATAATAATTAAAAGCTAAACTTTGCATGAAATGCAGTGTCTTCATGCCAGGAGTAGCTGGCAGGGAGCGGCAGTGCTGCAGACCTCGCTTCCTGGCAGCGATGTCACTGCCACAGACTAGAAAGGTGCAGGAAAGGTGTGGCAGTTCAGATGGGGTGCTTCTGCCACATCAGCTGCAGGACTAAATTGACCGCACCAACCTGACCTCACCATGCCCTGCCTTTACACTGTCCTGGCCCATGACATCGATGCCACTGCTTGGAGGTTAGGTCCATGGCAACACACCTCTCTATCAGACACTCTCGTTTCATACTCACTCACTATATGTTACACAACATTACTGATTAAAGAGTCAACTACCCCTCCCTCAGTTATAGGCATAGATCAGTCCAGAAAGATTTCTAGTGGTTGGGGAAGAAATTCCAGATAACCCTTTGCCTATATAAAATAGGAAGGGCACCCACAAATAAATAATGAAGAACATACAACATTTTTACCCAAAAAAAAACATAACAACCCAGTAAATTTTGTGTGCTACAAAAGTTAGAGGCAGGATCTCTGGGGGTTGTATCCTAAATGGATAATTTAAGGGGGGGAAATAGGGGACAGCAGTTTCAAAATGCTGCTTTGAGTTATAGCCCAGCAGAGGCTGAAAACATAGCTCAACTTCCAAGTGGAATGAGCCTCTAGGCATCAGCTGAAACAACCGCACTGAGAATAAATGCATGGCAATAGTGACACAGAATAAAAATGCTGCTGACAAGAAATGGCATACAGTGAATGAATTTCTACATTCTAGTCTCCATTCTAACACAATGTAATGGATGAGCGCACACTTTACTTTGTTATAGTTGGGGAAATGGGCTGGAAAGTTTTTTGTGTTTGTTTTTTTAAAGCCAAGCCATTTGATGGCAAATTCAATGAATATATACACTGAATTTCAAATAGCCCTACTGCATGACAACGAAACACTGCCTTTCTTCAAAGCCAACATGAAAATTGCCTAGACTTGTGCTTTTGCAATGTTTTTATTTACATAACAGGATTTCAGTGCAGAATTTCAGATCATTTGGCTGCAGAATGTGGGGTTTTAGTTCATTTTTTTATGCAGATAATGAACTGTAAGTATGAATGTACCCAGGGTGAGTTGCATGAGAATGTGATGTGAAACAAATTTACCAGTATATATTGTCTTTTTCTAAGCCCTTCATAGTTGCATGCACAATTCTGATTTACTATACATGAGAGAGACATGGTAGAATTTACATTCCTTTGAATTTTTGCACCTTCTTGTTATTATTTTTCAAATTTGTTTCAAGACAATAATTGAAATCCTGATCTCAGTAGGTAATGGGGGTGGGAAGATGACCTGAGGATGCTCATCACCCCCTGTCATAGCTGTCAACTTTCCCCCTTTTTTTAAAGGGAAATTCCCTTATTCCGAATAGGATTCCTCGCAGGAAAAGGGAAAAGTTGACAGCTATGCCCCGTTGGCTGTATAATCTGATCATTAATTCTTCACAAAAACAGCAATGCACATTGCACAGCCACATCTTCATCCTCATCATATTTTTTGGGGGGGGGGGCAGCAGAAGTCAGAGGTTAATTGTTTGCATTTACTACACAGTTCAACATGACCCTGTGCTAAAGATCTAACCTGAGAGCTGTTTGAACTTTACATTCCAAAATGTCCTATCATTTGTTGGAATTACTGTTTAATTGGCCCCATGAGGGCTTTATATACTGTTTATTGATTAGGCCCTCAATAGATTTTTTTTTAAGTGATTAATTCTACAATTCGGTTGCCTAGCTGCACTCTGTCATCTTCACACTGCTCGTCCGAAATGTTGTCAGTGATAATAATAAATGTCAGTTATGCAAAAGAAAGTAAGAGGCATTGCAGAGCACTGAAACTTGAATGATTCTGAACTTCTACAACTGTTATTAACTGTTTTGAGATTTAAAAAAAGAGAGAGAGAGAGATTTAATTGGTGGCTACTGTATTACAGCACACTACAAAATGCAGAAATGACATGTGGGCTGGTTTTGCATGTCATGCTAAACTATAGTTACCGGTAAGTGCTGTAGTTAAGTTGTATACAAATGAGCAGAAATGAGCCACAGTGAATCTTGGGCTCATGAGCTGCCCGTTCCTTTCTTCTCTGGCACAGCCAGAAATGCAGGTAGCTTCAGCTTCCATTTCACTTAAGCACAGTTCACCATTACATCCAGGGCCATAAGTGTGGTTGAACTTAAAGGGAACTTAAAGGGAACCAGCTTTGGTAACTGTGGTTTGAAGGCACTGTGGTAACTGTGGTCTGGAAGGCACTACAGTCATACCTCGGGTTGCGAACATGATCCGTGTGGGAGGCACATTCACAACCCGCAGTGTTCGCAGCCTGAAGCGCTGCATCTGTGCACGCGCGTGATGCGATTCGGCGCTTCTGCGCTTGCGCCCAAACCCAGAAGTAACCCGTTCCAGTACTTCTGGGTTCGGCGCGGTCCACAACCCGAAAACGCACAACTCGCAGTGTTCGTAACCCGAGGTATGACTACCCAGAGTTAAACAAAAGCGGAAGCAAAAATTTCCAGTCTCATTCTTTTGGCCACACAGGAGAAGGCATGAGCCCAAGGCTTCCTGAGGGTCATTCCTGCTTTTTCATGCTAAACTATGGTTTAACATGTTTGAACTTGGACTTCTCTGCCCAGAATGTTAGAATCTCAAGAGCAATTTACATTAAATGTTTTCTTTCCCAGCACTCTGTACTCATATGTTCTCAAACGAGAACACGAGGTGGATGGAGGGAGCTGCCTCAGTGGCAGAATCCCATTGGGCGGGACCCTCATGGGTGCCACACCCACCCTACCCAGGAAGTGGTGGTGGCAACAGTTTCCAGTAAGATCTCGCCACCAGCCACCACCAACCAATCCTGGTAAGCCAGGATTCGGTTTGGGGATGGCAGGTGGCACCTTCCTGTTTTACCTCAAATGGTGAAACGAGATGGGCTACCCCTGACAACATTTGAACTGGGAAATCATTGCTATAGTTAGCAACAATTCCTGTGATAGCAACAAGACATTTTCCAACCTCCACAATCATTTCTGCTGTTATTTATAACCTTCTTCAGGAAGTTGGAGCAAACACATTTGTGCTAAAATTGGGGAGGATGTAGGAGCACACATGCAACTCCAGTATGTTTCCGAGCACAATTCAAAGTGTTGGTGCTGACCTTTAAAGCCCTAAATGGCCTCAGCCCAGTATACCTGAAGGAGTGTCTCCACCTCCATCGTTCAGCCCGGACATAGAGGTCCAGCTCCGAGGGCCTTCTTGTGGTTCCCTCACTGCGAGAAGCGAAGTTACAGGGAACCAGGCAGAGGGCATTCTCAGTAGTGGCGCCTGCCTGTGGAACGCCCTCCCATCAGATGTCAAAGAAATAAACAACTATCCGAGTTTTAGAAGACATCTGAAGGCAGCCCTGTTTAGGGAAGTTTTTAATGGCTGATGTTTTAATGTATTTTTTAGCTTTTGTTGGAAGCTGCCCATCTACCCAGCCAGAAGGGTGGGGTATAAATAAAATATTATTATTATTATTATTATTATTATTATTATTATTATTATTATTATTATCCCAAATGTCCCCATGCACACCAACACAACTTGAACCTCCTCACATTGAGGAGGAAGATCTGAAGTGAGATTCTGATTGTGTTTGGGTTGACATGCCAAGAATTCTCATAACTGGTAACCCTGAAAAAGCATTCTAAGGTACCCTCAGCCCAACATACTTAAAATCTTCCTTCAGACCTTCCCTCTCAAGCCAGCTTACACAGAGATGTTAGGGCAGTGATTGCATGCCCACTCCTCACACTCTTCCTTTTTAGCCTACACGAATTCTAAGCAACAGCTGAATAATGTTCATGATAGACCTGATCCATGCATCACAACATCCATACAAATGTCTTCACCAACATTTCTTAACCACACTTACGAATTAAATAAAATGCAGATACAGATGGGAAATAAAAGGAGAATGAAAGTAACAGGTACTTACCTTATACCAGGAGACGACCCCTTTTGAGACTTGTGTATCCTGAAAATATTTACAAGGGAGCAACACATCTTTACCGCACGTTGCCACAACCTGTTCCGCAGCATCAGCAACCCCATGAACCACATGCCAGACTACAGGAAAGGAAACACAAAGACAGGCTATTTCTGGGGAGGCCACTCAGATGACCAGCTGTAGCAGAATCTTGAAGGAAAAACAGACCCTGAAGGCATGGGGTGGGGGGGTGCGGAACAGTAACGAAAATTAGAAAAAATAAAATATATATTTACCTTGACTTAGGAAGACAAGCTGATAGCAATATATGGATGCCATGGGCACACAGTAGCTGAGATCTACTCTTTTCAGGAGATGGTAAGTGAAAAGAAGTGAAAGAGATGATGCCTATAAATGTGTGCAGTTAACTCAGGAAACAGATGGTTGGGGATCCCCCCTCTCCTACACTCCAGCTAAGGGAGTCTTGAAGGTCTCTGGCTGTAGGGGGAAGTCCCATGTGCTTTCCCCTTAGTTTCAGACACTGGGGTAACTGGAACCACACTGCTTGATCTGGTATTTCAAATTTCAGCGGCACCCTGTGCGAGGCCAAAATTCAGCGCCTCCCCACCTCGCACCTTCCGTTTTGCGCATGCACTACGTCATAGTTGTGGCGCCCTGCAGTGCCCTCTTGGCTCGGCGCCAAGTGCGGGGAAACCAGCCACGCTGCCCTAAATCTGGCTCTGCTTGGGAGATTTAAAGCTCCCTTCACCACCTACATTTCTGACAACCCAGCTCCACATGCTGCAATTCACCACACAAATATCTCTAGTTTGACCTTGAGATGTTTCACCATCTGCGCTCTTGCACTCCTATGTTTTTTTTAAAAAATACACAGATTTCTTGTTTGTGTGTTTATTATTCTGTTATTTCATGTCACGATTCAATCCTCTCTTTGTAAACACTCAAACTGCTTGTGCAGAAACGTCTTTGTAGCATGGACTGTCACTACATGATGTCATTATAGCAAAAACCTATCCACCAATGCAGTTACATTTCAATGCAGTTACATTTCTGTTTTTCCTCAAAACCAATTGCAAGTATAATCACTATATATTCTCTTTGAATGAATGGAGCACTTCTTGCCTGAAATATCATCAGGGCAACAAACAATGAAAGAAAAGGGAAATGAAAGTCATTTGGCTGGTGTGATGAGGTCATCTAACTCTGAAAAATTTCCACAAGTGGGTTTCCCCCTCTGGGTTATGTTTAGGCTGTACTTTCCAGTTAGAAGTACATACACACATGATTGATTACTGATTCCCATAGCCCAAAATCACTTATTTCAAGAACGAGGCCAGCTTTGATCCCTAATCGAGTTAGTAATTACAAAGACTAGGGCTAGACTAAGTTTGTTTTTCATTTAGAAATAGCTGCTGGGGTGGCATTCAGTTCAAGCTCTTTGCTCATGCTGTTTTCTTCCCAACATCCTCTAGCTTACTATTTGCTACAATCACACCTTTAAGGGCAGATAGCAGTTTAAATAAGAAGGGGGATGGGTAGCTAGAGACATAAATATACTGAGTTAATAGCATGTATATGTGGTTGAATACTAGAGCTGCAATCTTATACCCACTTGGGAATAAGCCCAATCAACTCAAGAGAACTTACTTTTAGGTGTGGAAAGAGTTGCTTTATAAATGTTCCTTAAATGTCAGTTTTCCCTTCCTTCCTTCCTTCCTTCCTTCCTTCCTTCCTTCCTTCCTTCTTCTGCATTTATATAGATGCTCTGTAACATAAGGTCTCTGGGCAACTTAATAAAAACCAAATACAATAATTAAAATACAATAGAAAACTACAGGAACTATTAAAAACTCAAAACACAGTTAAAACACTTTTTATAAAAAAGCAAACCCTCAAAGGACCTGACCACATGACATACTTAAAAGATCTGGGACAGGGGTAGCCAATACATGCCTTCCATGTATTTCGGACTATTTTGGTATAGGGGAGGCAGCGGCAGCGTGTAAGGGCAGCTGGCAACAGGATGGTGTGTGGGGAGGCAGCGATGGTGGTGCATAAGGGTGGCCAGTGGTGGGATAGTGCAGAGGGGGGGGGGAGGTGGCAGAGGGATGGTGTGGGAGGGGAGGTCATGTCCCAATTTGCCTTCCCAGGATGTTGGAGGGTATGGTAAAAATGTGCAGGACATTTCAGTGACTGAGTTTGGCCTATGTACCTACTGGTAAGTATGGTGACAGAGTTACCCACCCATTAGACAGAATAACTGAACAACAGCAGTGAATAACAACAGTTACAGTTTATAACCAATGACACTGTTAGCGAAATTCTTCTTAAATGAGTGGGTGATGTGAAAGTTTTAAAGGAGAAGCACTGACTGCTGACTACGTAGGTGGTTTTGAAAACAGACTGTGCGTGGGCAGATTAACATTTAATTTATAAAGAAGTGAGTACTATAAACACATTTTGTAATAAAAACAAAAAACCAACCAAGCATATGATCAGGACTGGGGTAAAGTAGTTAGAGACCTTAATCCAAACTACAATTGGGCAAGGAGGTTTGACTTGCTGGTGTAATCATTTGAATACAGCACAACCGCATCTTATGCGAGGGTTCAACATATACACAAAAACAGCATAGAGGAGGGAAGAGAAAGTCCACTGTACTCCCAGAAGTCCATGTGCCAAGCAAGTTTCACTCAGCATGCAAAGAAGAGCTTAAAATCTCTCTTCATGGCAGGTAACCCAAGTGGACCTGCCTTATGGGGGGGTTCTCTGCCTTACAGGGGGGCAAGTCCTGCTCAGCTCGCCAGCTCTGGGATGCTCACAAGAACCCAAGTGGACCCAGTGCATGAATAACCTTTAAGTTTCCACCTTGACTGGATTTAACTTGCCCAATTTCAGCCAGCATACCTTCAACTGCATATGGTTGAAATCATGCAAGTTAAATGTGCATAAGATGCAATCGTACTGTACTTCGTGTCTGCCTTCATACCTTGCGTTGGTAGTATTGTTATTTTTTAAAAACAACAACTTTGTAATCTGTATTGGGCAAAAGTCAAAAGCATTTTCCCACTATAAAATGCCAATTAATAATATTAGTCTGAATTAATAAGAAAGATGACCCTCGGGGTCCCTTCCAACTCGTATGATTCTATGTTAGCTGAGATATTTAAAAATAGGGGAGTTAGCGTCAAGATTCTTTTTTTAAAATACCCTAAACCAACTCTAGATGGCAACAGCACTCTGTATACTTTTGCCATAATACAATAGAGCCATCTTAAAAGCTGGAGCTAACAGAACTTTTCAGGAAAACCCCATCTTCAAATCCAGGGGATCCTTAGCAACAATGCCAGAAGCTTCTGGTAAATATCGGTAGATTCTGATAGTTTGCAAAGGCAGTAAAAATAGAAGCATGTTTAATATTTCTCTGCGGTTCCCCCACATTTAGCATATGAGAAGTACAGCACGATTAACATGTGTGATTATGCTAAGAACTCAAATAAACAGTAAATTTGGATCTGCAGTTCTTTGAGTTTGATTCAATTCAATGGAGGAAGCACATATGTGTGTGTATATGCCTTTGCCCAAGCATGGAAAAGATGTCTGTGCATATTTGAGTGCATATAGGGCTGTGAATAAGGGTGGTAATTTTCATATGGTTTTACCTTATTTTAACACAGTTACAGTGCAATCCAATGTGTGTCTACTAAGAAGTCCCATTTAGATATACAGGGTTTCCTCCCAGGTAAGTATATATAGGATTACAGCAGCAGGGTATAGTGTTATAGCCTCAGTATGTTTCAGACTATAACTTCTATCACCTCCAGCACAGCTGTCTGAAGGGCACCAGGATATTGAAGGCTGGTCTAGACATAGAAACTTAAATACGATTTGTTTGTATAAGGATTGCTTTGTTGTAAACCAACTTGTTCGTTAAAAGTCTGCCCTAATTTTAAATAAGCTCTTTGGATCTTCAGGAATTCAAAGCCAGCTCTGGCTAACTGAAAGGAGACTGACTGTATGATAAAGAGATAAAGAGAACTTGATATTGATGTAGACAAAACTGGTTGCTACTTTTAGGATGTGTATAACTCACAACCCTATGAGTTGCAAAGACAAAATAAAAACTGATGAATTGGTGCCTGATCAGGAATGAGACCTTGTGGTGGTAGTGAATAGCATCAACCCAGTGTTTCAGCTGTGGAAAAGGCAAGTTCCCTGCGAGGGATTATTAGGACAGGATGGAATCATATTGGCTTATCAATTTGGCTTATAATGGCTATGGTTTACCTCTATTACATACCAATTGCTGCGAATCACAAATGGGGAGAATGCTGTCACACTCAGGTCCTGATGGGTCTTTGATCTGAGCAAGTAAAATTGTTCTTATGGTCAGCTCAAGAAAAGAACTACTGTAATGACAGCAGGTAGAGTTTTAAATATGAATACAACATAATGGGCTAGACATCAGGAGTTCACTTGTTTTAGCTGCTTGTTCATGATCATTTGGCATTTATGTGACTTGTTTAAAAAAAATGTAAACAGTGTAATTAAAAATATATAAACAGTGTACATAAAACAATATAAAACAATTATCAATAATACACAGTTAAAATCAGCATCGAAGGCAATATTTATCAGTAAAGATTTGCTATGAATATTCCAAACCAATTTTACTCCCACCACTGCTAAGAAATTAATTTGTTTTTTGTAAGAGCATAGAAAAAGAAGGAATGTTTTGCATTTCTCATACAGCAAGCAGAACCAGTATATTCATATTTCAAATCTCAATCACAAATAAACAGAAAAGGTGTGTCAACCCTTGATGCTAGACAAGGACTTTAGCTTCCTGACAAGTTAAGCTGCAGGTTGTAATAGGCTGTGAAAGCTTTCCATTCTTCTGGGGAATGGCACAGATAGCTCAATATTCAATTTACATAAATAATCAAAATGGTGTGACATTATTTCAACCTGTCAGCATGTCTCATGGCACCGGTAATCTAGTTATATTATTATCCAGCCTGTCTCTTGATCCCAAAGTGCATGCATAACATTTTATTTAACATCATGGTGCTGCCTCCAAAATTTACCACAGTATTTTCCAGAAGTCATAAAGGAAGGAAGGAAGGAAGGAAGGAAGGAAGGAAGGAAGGAAGGAAGGAAATTGAAATAGTCCAGCTTCTTAGTTACTACTCACTGAATTTGGATTTTTTTTGGGGGGGGGTGTTATTTAAATGCAGAGTACCAGTAGATGTGGGCAAGATTTAAGGGTAGAATCTGGGCCCAGATCTAAGGATAGTTAAGGCAAGTGTCAAATTAGGAGAGATTGATTGTTTAGTAATTTTGGAGATCAGATAAAATACTTCTCCTTTTCTTTCTGCCTCTTGATTGCTTCTGTTTTAAATATTATCTTTAAAGGAACAGAGCATCCAGAAATAAACACATTTGCCCAGGTGCAGTAAGAGAAATCTGCAAGCATTAGAAGTCTTCCCCTTGTGCTGCCAATGTGGACCTGAAAATACCGGTACATTGCAATGCCATTAGGGCCCTTCTTGAAGTGGTAAAGGGACCTCTGACCATTAAGTTCAGTCGCGGATGACTCTGGGGTTGCGGCGCTCATCTTGCTTTACTGGCCGAGGGAGCCAGCAGTACAGCTTCCAGGTCATGTGGCCAGCATGACTAAGCCGCTTCTGGCAAACCAGAGCAGCGCACAGAAATGCCGTTTACCTTCCCGCTGTTTACCTATTTATCTACTTGCACTTTGACATGCTTTCAAACTGCTGGGTTGGCAGGAGCAGGGACCGGATGTGTCTTTTGAGGTGAATGGGGAAGAGATATGTATCACGGACCACCACTTGTTATGTCTGACTGGCTGCTAACAGCTGAATTGGGATAATTTATTGTGGTACAGCCAATTTCTAGGAGAATTCCACAGTAATTTCCCCAACACATTTACCAGTATTCTAGATGTCTTCTAAACGCATATAAAAGAACTCACCTATCATTCTATTATAGAACCTATCGTTCCATAATCCATCTGTCCCATTTAACAAATTTGACCTGATTTCAATTGATCATTGTACAACCTTTTTTGGACCGGGGAGCAGCTAGAAGGGAAACAATTTACTATTTTATGTTGAAAGCAAAATAGATAGTCAAAAGATACTACTGTACCCAAAATTAAATTAGGAAATGATTTACAAATTAAAACCCACATCCATTGATGATCAGAATCACTTCTGATGCCCTTATTTGCTTGCTAATAATCCACAGTTTGGGCAACGTGCAGCCCTGAGAGTGCAGCCCTAAGAAAAGATGTTAAGGTGAATACCGGTACATCCGAAATGAGTAAGAAGCTGGACCTTGCTTTACTATCCAATTTGTTATCTTCCCTGAGACATAAAACAAGGACATTTCCACAGATATCAGTAAAAAAAAAAAAAAAAACTCATTTATTACTATACCACACCCTACTGACTCCCTTTTGCACTTCCCATGTTTGTAAACCAGATGTAGAACCTACATTTCTTCACTTCTGCTTTCTAACACTGTTAAGAACAATCACATACGCAGACAAATACTGTGGGCCCTGTGTGAAAAGAAAATGCTTTTAATAGTGCAGACTCCAAGATTGCCTTTCCTCTCAGTAGATTTAGCCAGACAGAAGAGTCCTCAGCTTGCAGAGTTTGACTCTATTTCGACCTCTGTGGAATGAAATTTATGCAAATGAGCCTCCTATTGAGTTTGTATCTAGCCTCACTGCTTTACAGATGTCGCACATGGCAGCTACAAAATATTGCAGTGCAGAGTACTCTTGTTCAGGATATCCATTCCCTCTTCCTCCTAGTTTTTATACACACACGCAGACACACCATACACAATGAGTCAGCATTTTGTGACCTTGAGCACTGAACATGCTGAGTCCTTGTGGTAGGAGAGGGTTTTTCTCCTTACTTATTTTGTTAACAAAACCCAACTTCCCGCCCTCCAATGTTTTTGGCCCCCCCCCCCAAAAAATGTACTGCAGCCAGCATTTAATATCACTGGTAACTGTGGGATATAAGCCAGCCAGATATAGTTACTTTATATGATCAAGAAATCAATGTTTATTTATTACAAGGTAATGTAGTTACACAAGCTTATGTGGTTACTTGAATATACTGCTGTCTATTTAAATCAGTGTTCTTCAACCTTTTTTGGGCAAGGGCACACTTGTTTTATGAAAAAAATCACGAGGCACACCACCATTAGAAAATGTTAAAAAATTTAACTCTGTGCCTATATTGACTATATATAAAGTAATTCTCTTGAATAGGAATCAAATAAACACAATTTTTCCCACGGCACACCAGGCAACATCTCGCGGCACACTAGTGTGCCGCAGAACAGTGGTTGAAAAACACTGATTTAAATGGATATGCACTTCGTTAACATGTTACTTAAATGCAGCTTATTTTACACAGCATATGGTTTATTTACACACATATGCAACATGAGCCTGCGATGGAAGGGTTCACAGCATTAACACCCCAATAAGGTCTTGCTTCTCCCAGTGGCGGAGGAAGCTGCTGGGGTACCTGGAGCGGCAAATATGATGCGCACCCGGGGGCTGGGCGATCCTCCCACGGAGGCGGAGCCATCCACCCAGGGGGCAGGGCGATCCGCCCATGGAGGCGTGCCAATCCTCCCGGGGGTGCCAGCACTGCTCACGGACCACACAAATACGCGTTCGAGGAAGTTTGGCATCCGGATGTTTGATGGAGAACCAGCGCCGCCCGTTTCCTTGCCACCGCTGCCCCCTGCTTCCCTCCCTGCTCGGAGCAGCCTCGATAATTGCCCTGCCTTGGCCCCAGTTTCCATTACCCCTTGAAACCCGCACCGCCTCTGGGCTGCTCCGCCTTACCCCCTCTCCTCCTCGGGAGCCCAGTTGCCAGCACCTTGCGGCGGCGACCCTCCAAGCTGGCGAAGGCAGGTGGCAGCTGCTCTATCCGACACCTATTTGCCGCCTGGGAAAGGGAGTTTCCCTCCTCCGCCTCCTCTTCTCCCTCTTTGGTCACCTCACATACCAATCCCAGCTCCCTTTCTCAGACCCTCTTTTGGCTCGTTGCCATGGGGGTGAGGGGAAGGCACCGAACGGCTCTCCTTTCCCTCTCTGCGGCTCTCCCTCCATCTGAAAGACACCATGAAGTAAATGAACAGTGCCCACCTGCCTCTCCTGCCTCCTCCCCCCCCGCCCCACTCACTCCCTCAGTCTATCTCTCTCTTCTTCCCCCGCCTCCCTTTCTGCCAGCCGCTCTCTCAGCTCAGCGGCTCTACTAGGAGGTCTTGTGGCGCAGGAAGCTCAGCGGCTCTACTAGGAGGTCTTGTGGCGCAGGACTGACAGCCAGCAGCGCGAGCCAAGCGTGAGCAAAAGCTCATCGGGAAAGCCCTCTTTCCTGCGTCAGCTCCCCGGCTCCCCTCCCCGCTTCTTGGCTGCCCTCTGCTGATTGGCCAGCGGGGCAAAAGTTTCTTGGGAGATGGCGAAGCGGCAACCTGACAGACAGAACTGTCCCATTTAGGGATGCCAGGCTGTGCGCATGCTGCAGACAGGCGGCGGTAGGTTGGAGAGCGCCACACAGGCAGGCGGGGCTGGCCCAAGTAGTGGGCAGCAAGGTTGCCCGTACAGACGCTGCACACGCCCTTAGCCGCTCTACAGCTGGGGAGGGGAAGCAGGGGCCATCTTGTCACCCCTCCCAGAGTGGCACCTGGAGCGCTCTGCCCCCTCTGCCCCCCCTTCCTATGCCCTTGGCTTCTCCCACAGGCTTGGGTCCCAGCAGAGATCAGGCCTGACTCTCCCTCTGCCTTTCCAAGCTGCAGATTTGCTTCCAACTTCTAGCTCAGAGCTTTCAAAACTTTTCATGTTGGTGACACACTTTTTAGACGTGCCTTATTTCACAACACAGTAATTCAGTTTTACTAGGAAACCGGAGGTTAAACAAACCCCTTTCCAGTCCCGTGGGGAGCATTCGTGTGACACACCTACACACTGCAGCCAACACACTAACGTGTCGTGACACACAATTTGGAGAGCTCTGTTCTAGCTCATGTAACTGAGCTCTCTACTCTGGCCACTTCCTAACTACCAGAGAGTTGAGGGAGGGAGGCCTACCCATTTGTTCTCTGGCACAGAGTCACTCCCTTTGTTACCTTAGTGACCCATACTTAGCTTGCCATTACCAGGGTCGCCTGGCTATTGCAGCATTTCATTTTCCTTATATAAAAAGTGAGTTAGCTGCACAAGAGCTCCAAATTAATTTAAATTAGGTAACCTGAATTTGCTGGTATATGATTCTTAATTATTGCTTTGAATGTATACTTGACTTTCTTTAGTAATGTTCAATTCTGGGTTGTTTTATTTGATGTTTTAATATAGGTTGTAAACCACTTTGAGTGTTTTTTTATTAAAAATATAAAATGGTATAGAAATGAAATTAATAATAACAATCATCATCATCATTACTATTATGGGTAGGGTCAAATATGGAAGTCCCATAGTATAAACATTCTATGTTTTTTCCTCTAGTACCATATTGGCCCGAATATAAGCCTCACTTTCCCCCCCAATTCCAACCATGAAAAGTTAAAATGTGGCTTATATTCACGACCTTACGGTATCCAGCCAGGAGCTCAGGCAAACAGTGCCAGGAGCGCGGCGGCGCCTGCCCTGTGTGTAGTTCCCCGGCCTCTCCCACAAGGCGCAGAAGGGAGAGAGCAAGGAAAGGGAAAGGCCGGCAGCGGCTCCCCCCCCCCCCAGTATGCAGCCAGGAGCAGCAAGGAATGGAGCAGCTTATATTCAGGTACTTTTTCATTTTTTCTCTCCCCCCTCCAATTTTAAAGGTATGGCTTATATTCAGGTGTGGCTTATATTTGGGCCAATATGGTATTCATTTTTCTAATTCCCTTTTTGAGTAGAGGGAATCTCATAGATTCTCTCCCTCTCTCTCTGCTCATATGTTCACCCTTCGTTATGATCAGCCTTTACTGTAGTTAGTTGAATAGTAAGTTTCCTCCCGTTCTGACAGCTGATAAGGTATCCTTATTGAGTACGATCTCCTTCCTCGCTGCAGCTCCCCTACTCACCCTGGCTGCTGCCACTTACAGGTATCTTTCAGGCTGTTCCTCTCTTTTGCAATATGCCAAAAGTTTTGTTCTAAGCCAGCTGCTGTCTAGAGGGCATGTGGAACATTCCTTATTTTGGCCATATGCACTGAAGGAATGCATAATCTACAAGCAGCTTTTGGCAAAGAATCAATTCCTCTGCAGTGACTTGATATGCTCCTACTTAACAGTCCCCACCAGTAACTGAGTTCAGTGACAGCAGCAGCTAAGATTTATAATGCACCTTGAGAGTTGTTTTGTGTGTGTGTTCCTTTTCTTCCCACTCTGATCAGTACAATGCTGAGAGAGCAGTTCATCAATATAAGCAAAGGATGCAGGAGAGAGAGGTATCAATCTTCCTCAAAGGATTATTATCAACCTCTATTTCAGAGAGAAGAAGCAAGGGGGAAGGGAATCAAACAGACCAGATTCTGATATGTAGCTGCCAGCATAAAATTAAGCAATGGTGAGAGGGAAACTAAAGACCGAAGAAGAAAAAATATACTCTGCGTGCATCTGCACACACATAACTGAAAAGCAATGAAATTAGATAAAAGGAAGATTCCTGACAGAAAAGCACAAATAACTCAAGAGACACCTTAGGTTACACTTGAAGTCTAAGCTATTCAGAAGTCTAACCCTTTAGGAGGATACAGTGAGACTTGAAAAGTTTGCCATAGCCGTCACACATCAGTTCCATGTATTCCTGTGATTTTGTTTGCAAGGTACAGTGGCAGTAGCAGCTCCCTTAAATTAAATGCCAGCATATCTGCTTTTTATTTCTTTGAGACATTTTTCATTATTTGTTTTATTTAGTTATTTTTTGTCCATTTAATTTTCTTTCTGTCCTGTGTGGGTTTTTGGGGGGGTGGTTGCTTAAATTCCCTGTTACTTCTGATATTGAAACTGGCATCTCTAAGGTACGTTTTGTAATTATTTTAATGAAAATTTAAGCTGTAGTCTCACTTGCAAGTAAAACTGAATGAATGTAAATATTCTATTGATATTTATTTCAGTAATTGTAATGGTCTAATCCACTAATTCATTATAAAATAGGTACAAAATAAATGTGTGATTTTTAAATACCAGGTTATAGTCAGTAACAGGCCTCATGTCAATTCAAAGCCATGTTTACTACATTACTAGCCCTGTTCTCTCAAAGAGTAAATGGATTCAAATCCATAAACCTGCACCGAATGAGTGAAAATGTCTGGCTTTTTATTGCCCTTGTATGACTCTCATCTCCTGTACAAACAGATTAGTAAAATACATTGTGAGATCTTTATAAATAATGGAGCACATTATGAGATCTTTATAAAATAATGTTCTTGAATGGGCATCCTGTAGTCTCAAAAATTCGTGTGTGTGTGTAAATGAATCTACCTGCATGGAAAGGGAGCATAGGAGGAGGGAACTGATTCATTTGTTTGCTTATGTAAATAAAAGTGCTTACTCATCAGTAGCTGCTGCTAGAAAATGTTGATGGTTGTGAAGGGGAGGCGGGGAATCCCTTAATAAATACTATAGCACAGGGTTGACAGTGAAGTGACTGATAATGAAGAATTTGCCCCCTGGTGCATCCCAGTGAATTTTACAGGTAAGACACTGTTTCCTCCTAAAATATTCTGAGTGTCCACTTAAGGTCTCTTAATATAAAGTAGTATGCTAAGGTTACCATATTTCTTTCAAAGAATCCGGGGAAACTCCCCCCCCCCTTTTTTAAAGAGAGAAAAAAAGTTATTTTTAAAAAAGTTTTAAAAAAAGAAGAAGTAATATCTTCTCTTCTGTGGTCTCCTCTGTTGTGTGGCCTTCCTCTGCGCCCCGGCCTGCTCTCTTGCAGTGCTAGCCACCATGGAGTAGGCTCGAATCAGGTCTGGGATCGGCCACGTGTCCTTGCCCTCTCGGTGCTCTCCTATCTCTCCTCTTTTCTCTCCTTCTTCTTTCTCTCTTCCTTTCCTTCTCCTCTCCTCCTTCTCCCTGCATCGGTTCTGTGGTTTTCCTGACCCCTGAGCGCTGCTGGGCAGTCGGCTGGGTGGCTGGGTGCTCTTGCTCCCGGCTCGATTTGGGTCGCGGGTGTGTGCGTCAGCAGTTCCCCCAGTTGACGCGCCAGGTGTCCCCGGTTCCCCCTCGGCAGTGGCAGTCTCAGCAGCCTGGAGCCAGCCTGGTAGTGCAGTTGGCTCTGGCTGGCTTCAGGAGGTGCTCGCTGCTGTGGTGCCTGCCATTTTGCCTCGCCAGAAGTCCCCATATGGTGTGTCTTATGCCATTGAACGAATCACGCAACATTCATTCCCTACTAATCTACCACACTTTAAATATAAATCCGGGGACATTAAATGAAATCCGGGAACATTCTGGGGACAGATTTTGTCTCAGGAAAGATTTGTAAATCCGGGGACAGTCCCCGGGAAACGGGGACGTCTGGTAACCATATAGTATGTACTTTAACATACTGTAACCACTTGGCATACTGGAATGCTTCTGGGTGGAGTGCAGTAATTCAAGTTAGTGGCTGTGTGTGTGAAACCAGAAGAGTTACATCCTGGATTAACAAAGTAAACCAGTGTTTTTCAACCACTGTTCCGTGGCACACTAGTGTGCCGTGAGATGTTGCCTGGTGTGCCGTGGGAAAAATTGAAAAATTCAAGAGAATTACTTTATATATAGTCAATATAGGCACAGAGTTAAATTTTTTAACATTTTCTAATGGTGGTGTGCCTCGTGATTTTTTTCATAAAACAAGTGTGCCGTTGCCCAAAAAAGGTTGAAAAACACTGGAGTAAACCATATACAGAGTTTAATGATGTAGTGGTTAAGAGCCTGGGCTAGGGTATTTGGGGGGGGGATCCTTCCAGTAGTACATTAGAGACCAACTAAGTTTGTTATTGGTATGAGCTTTCGTATGCATGCACACTTCTTCAGATACACAGGAAAGCTCATACCAATAACAAACTTAGTTGGTCTCTAAGGTGCTACTGGAAGGATTTTATTTTTTATTTTGTTTCGACTACAGCAGACCAAAACGGCTACCTACCTGTAACTAGAACTTGGGGGGGGGGGGAGTTAAGCTCATGGTGCTTCTTAAGGCAGGTCCCGACCCCACCTCCAGCGCCTCTGCAGAGAAGCTCCTCTCTCGCAGCCTTCTCTTCTGCTCTTGGAACGTCGGCAGCTCTTCTGCTGCTGTTAACCCTTGCAGAGCCGAGCGCCAGGAACCCATTGGCTGCTCCGGGCAGAGCACAAAGAGAGGCGCAACGGACACTGAATTTTATTGCGGGGGGCCGAAGGTATCTCGGCCCCTCGGAGTTGGTGCCTGCCCTGTGCGCCAGGGAGCATATAGGCTACCACTTCCCTATCATGCAGTCTTACGTGGTCTGCAGAGTAAAGGGGGATTGGGAAAGGAAGAATTGACTCTTCCACTCTGCTGGAATATATGTGATTTTAATATCAGGCTGATCTTGCTTGAGATATGTTAAACCGCGGGTATGTGACACCTGCCGGTATAGGGCGGTATGCAGATTAAATAAATACAGTAAAAAGGGGGCGGCCCTTGAGGAACTAAGTAGAAGCATAAACCTGTGAAATTGGCATGGTTGGGATTGCAGTATCTGGAGACACTCAGTTATTATCAGCACATGAAATCGACAGCAGAGTAAATTGAACGGGGGGGGGGACCCCACCAAAAGAATAAAGCAAGCAGAACAAGGCACCTCGAAGCTTTTACAGCAGAACGTGCCATTTACATTAGGATGAATTGTAATTGTAAGGCTTTGAAGCCTATGTGAGAGAAGTGGGGTGGCCCTCTAAAAAAATAAAAATGTATATCATGGTTCTACATAGTGACATCCTGGCTCACCACATTGGGCTGCGAGTTTTAATCAGATAGAGAGCACCAAAACAACAACAACCGATAAAGCTAAACACAAACACATGGCGAGGAAAACAACTGAACTCCGCAGCATTGGCTGTTTAGATCCTTAGGGCACCTCCAGTCACCTTCATTTTTCACACTGCTTGTCAAGTGTGACCTTGCCTATCCAATGGGGCCGGGGAAACGACAAGCCCATACTTCTGGGGTTGAACGACAAGTCCTCTCTCTTCCCCATCAGTGGGAAGCATTTGGAGTGCGTGGCGGGAAAGGAGGGTCGTCCCCCCCCCCCACCCTCTGCCTCGTGAAGCGGCTGCTTTCCGGCACCTGCTTGACAAAGTACAGGAGGGAAAGTCGGGAGGGGGGGGGGAGCGTTTCAAACGGTCCTGTGAGGCGCTTGTGTACGACAATATATAACGGGCGGGGGGGGGCGTCCTCTCTCGCCCTGTTTTGAGGGCTGGGCTGAGGCGGAGGGAGCGGGAGGACGTTTCTTCAATGAATGGCGAAAGGCCGCCCACCCCCCTCCCGTCAGCGTCGCTGGCGGCAGCGGGCAGGTTGCCATGGCGACGGCGCTGATCCGGGGCTCCTCGCGGTAGTAACGGCAAAGCCTGGCAGCCCTCTGCTCTCTGACAAACACTCGCTGCTGGTGGTGCTGCTGCGGAGCAAAGAGGCGAGGGGGAAAGAGCGCCGTCTCCAGAAGAAAGCCTGTCCGCCCGCCGGCAGGGACTCAAGCAAGGTACGGTGCGGCGCCCTTCGCCCCGTCAGGCCCCCCACTCGCCCACCCACTCCCCACCACCCATTTCGCAGAGTCTGTCAGCTCTGTCTGCTTTATTACTGCACCAGTATCTTGTCTCCTGCGAAATGGGGCTGCTGCTGCTGCCGGGGGGGGGGGGGTGTTGCAGAAACAGCCCTGCCTGAGGAGGCGGCTCCTTCAACATGCAGCCTGACACAGCCTCTCGTGCACTTTCTGTTGGCTGTTGAGGGTCAAACTCCTAGGGTCGCGGTGGGGGGCAGCCCTCCCCTCGGAAATAAATGTGACTAAGGCTTGGAGTGGGTGTGGGTGCGGGGAAGATGAAGCCTTGTTGGATAGAAGTGAGGAAAGTTTTGTTTTTGTGGGGAGTTAAAAGGCTGTAGCTCAGGAGATGTGGGCGGGTGGGTGAGTGTACTGCTCGCAGCCCCTCTCTGAAATCAGTGGCAAAACAAGAGCTGGACTGCATTGCAAATTTGCTTTTCAGATTTATCGAAAAGTCTTCACAGGGGTGACTTGTCCAGGTTTTGGAAGCGATGGTTGAACGGGAGCGTAAGGTCCGTTGTTGCTTTCATTTCTTTCTTTCTTTACTGTCCCTCCCCAGAAGGGTGTGTGGAGGATGAAAGTGGTCCACCTTCAATTGTGCACTTCCAGCTCCTTGATGATGGGGGTCAGTTTTTTTCTGATAGGCTTGTAACAAGTTGATTTGCTGTCCTTGCAATGATTTTCAAGATACCAGGGAAGTGATACTGACGGGTTTGTGCCATTTTCATTGCCTGCAACTGGTGGACCTCACTTCTCTCCTTTATATTGGGAGCTATGTTTCTATATTTAAACATCCAAACCGGGGTAAGTTAGCAATAGACTGTCAAATAAGGGGGGGACATGTTTTCCTCTTGGAAGTTCTCTCCTGTATCTGCTTTGACTTTTGACCTTATAAAAAGTGTATTGTGGTTGGTAGTGAACTGTTTAATCAAAACATACAGAGGCTGAAACGTGATGTGCCTGTTGAGTTCTTGGGATTAAATATACACTTAAACCCATTTGGGAAGTTTATGTGAAATACCATGTTATGCATAAATTTAATTTTTATTTTAGAAAGGATGAAGTCAAATAGCTGTTCAGTTCTGACAAACCAGAAGGGAATAACTTTGCCACCTGGAAAGTGAAATACCTGGGTTATTTCTTCAGTGACAAAAGGGAGCAAAACCAGGAATGATTTACAACTTTTTACAAGTTTGCAGTATGTTAGTTCTGATAATACAGTTAACATTAATTTCTAACATTACTACTGTTTTACTCCTGAGAAAATCCCAGAGTGCTGAATACTGGAAGCCAACTGGAACTGAATAATTTAATATTTCACTGGATCATATACCAAGTAGTTTTACATTACTGTGATCATTTATGACATGGTACAGTGGTACTATGATTTAGGACAAGAGCAGCCATCTTTCTGCTCTCCAGATATTGTTAGACTGCAAATCCCATCAGCCTCAGCCAGCATGATAAATGATCTTCACTGATGGGAAGTATAGTGCAACAAATATCTGGACAGCGCTTTGTTGACAACTCTTGATTTAGGGGAGTTCTATTGGACCAGAATAAAATTTTACCACTTACATACTGTACTTGAATATTTGGATGCATGTGGTAGATATAATATAGAAGAAGACAGCATAGGACAAAAAGGATAGCTAATAGCAAATATCAACCCAAGAACCAGAATTCTGTGTACAGTAATTTTGTTCATAATCCAAGGCAAGAAATACATAATAATATATTTGTCAGAATTCCTTTATCTTTAAAGGTTGTGTGACAACAAGCATCAGTTTAGCAACTGAAGCTTTTTCTAGCATGGAAATGTAGTAATGATGTAATATTTCACCTGTTGAATTTTGCTTGTCACTCGGCTATTGGAGGCTCTAATAAGGCTCTAATTTAGAGCCTTATCCTCACTCCCAAAAGTTGGCAATTGAGATTTCTTTAGCCGTTAGTAGCATGGGCATCAGCTAAGCAGTTGAGTCCTATATATGTACTTAAAAGTACTAATTAGAAGTAACCCCCATTGTGTTCAGTTGGACATTTCCAGATAGATGTTTATAGAATTGTGGCCTAAGTTTTTTTTTCTGTTTCAATGAAATGCCAATCCTAAGTGAGTTTTCTTATGAAATAATAACTATTAGGGTTTATACATGAGTAAGGTAAAGGTAAAGGGACCCCTGACCATTAGATCCAGTCGCGGACGACTCTGAGGTTGAGGCACTCATCTTGCTTTACTGGCCAAGGGAGCTGGCATACAGCTTCTGGGTCATGTGGCCAGCATGACTAAGCTGCTTCTGGCAAACCAGAGCAGCACATAGAAATGCCATTTACCTTCACGCCGGAGCGGTACCTATTTATCTACTTGCACTTCGTACTTTCGAACTACTAGGTTGGCAGGAGCAGGGACCGAGCAACGGGAGCTCACCCACCCCGTCGTGGGGATTCCGACCTTCTGATCGGCAAGCCCTAGGCTCTGTGGTTTAACCCACAGCGCCACCCGCGTCCCTTATACATGAGTACACCCCAGTTTAAAGATGTCACATCCTTCCTTTAAATACATATGAAATTATGACTGCTGAAATACTGATTAGTGAGAGAACAAAATACACTTGGTAAGATTGGTTCTGTGTTGTAGCATGCTCTATGTTAATGATAATTTTATTTAATTGTCCATCACAGTGCACTTGGCTTGTTGAAAAAGTTATTTCCTTTCCAGTGCCCTTTGTTCTTATGTAACATTGTGATACCTTTTGTGTTTGTAAAATTCATTGCAACAATGACCATGGCACAAAAGGCCATGATGTTGCTAGACCTTTTCCTAAAAGTGATATTAAACAGAATGTGCATATCTGGATGGTGAAAAAACAGCTCGGTGTATGTTTTTTCACTAAACCATGGTTCTCACCATCTGCATGACACAAATAAAGGAAAACATAGGGACCTAGTAAAAATTCATCTTTAAAAAACACAAAAGAAAGTCACAGCCTCCCCTTTCATATCACAGCAGCCCATTTCTGTGCTTCTTCATCCAAATATAATTTTCATTGAGTTCATTGGGAGCTTACTCAAAAGTAACTATGCACAGGATTGCAACCTACTATACTGTAACAATTATATAGAGTAGTAGCTCTGAAAGTTCTGTTGGTCTTAAAAGCAAGCATGATGAAAACCCAGAAAGAAAATGAAGCAAACCTTCAGTGATATCATTATCAGCTTATATGTTATTGCTTGCATGTGTATAATAATTCATGCTTATATGAATAAAAGCAGATATTACATATATAGTAAAATTGCTAGTTGATATCAAGAGCCGTATACAGCATGTAGGATTGTCCAATACTTTCCCAAGCTATAAGAAACAATATGGTCCTCAGAATGTACATAATTTCTGTACTTCACATTATTGTACACTATCTATATCTTTTAGGATACAAGTGAAATATCCATCTTATCCATGATCTTCTGAAATGTCTATACTATACCCTCTTGACCCCATCCACCTGACAATCTGTTTGGGTGAAGAGAAGAAGGCATGTCTTTGAAATGTCAGTAAGAAAGATGTAAAGTAGCTCTTATAAATACAGTATCCTCCTGAAGATTTGGGTACCTGCCAGAAGCGACTTCAGACACATATTCAGACATCTACCAATGACCCCCTAGAGACTGTGATTTCATTGTTGCTATGGCGCACTGATGGGACCTAGCAGTAAGTGTCTCAGGAAAATCTCCTGTGGCCATTATAGACATTCTGAAGAGTAGTTACTTCTACCTATTTATTTATTTATTAAGTCAACAATGAAACAGTAAGAAGCTATTGATATACAACTGCATCATAAGGTATTTTTCAATTAGGACACATAATCAGCTCAAGTGTCCCTGTTTTAAAACACTGCTCTGTTCTGATTTCATGTCTGAAACCATTTGTTCCTTGCTGAACACCAGATGTGTCTTAAATTTAGTGGCATCTCATATTTTAAGGAAACGGCCCTTAATGAAAAACATCACTGTTCCAGAAGAGTCCCATATTTCAGAAAATTACATCTCTACAGAACATCAAGTTCACAGTGTCTCTCATTTTTGACATTTTGATCTGATAAACATAATGAAAAACAACAGAGTGCTTGACTAGTCTTCGGTATTTATGCTGCAATCCTAACTCCACTTACCTAGGACTAAACCTCATAGAATTCAGTAGGATTTACTTCTGAATAGACATCGTTAGGCTGGTGCTATTAGCTCTGCTTTTTCTCATTAATTCCTGCCCAGAAACCACTTAGCTGGTTCATGTTCACAAATGAGAACATCCCACCTCTAGCCAAGAGGATAAACTGACCTGATATTTTGGTTGATTGATGCTCACTGTTGGCCATTACCTAACAAAAAGGTGGGTTGCAACAACAGCACTCCCACCATAGACAAACATCTGTGTTTTTTGTTTTTGTTTTACCATGTAAGACCCCAAGATGGGCCAGAGATGGGTCTTAGGTCTGAAAAGACTGAAACTACTGAATGTGATAAGCCACTTTAAGCAACAGAGAAGTGGAATATATAAATAAATAAAATTAATATACAAATAGGGTAAAGAGTGGGTAGAACTTATTTTGGCTAGGCATTTGCCTCCATCAAGCTCCCCTGCAGTAGAGCTTATGTTTTGAAGAAATTGTTGAAGAGAGTTTTTTTGGATTTGATATCCCGCTTTATCACTACCCGAAGGAGTCGCAAAGCGGCTAACATTCTCCTTTCCCTTCCTCCCCCATAACAAACACTCTGTGAGGTGAGTGGGGCTGAGAGACTTCAAAGAAGTGTG
Organism: Lacerta agilis; assembly: GCF_009819535.1. NCBI lineage: Eukaryota > Metazoa > Chordata > Lepidosauria > Squamata > Lacertidae > Lacerta > Lacerta agilis. The sequence continues at coordinate 27,935,550 of NC_046318.1, forward strand.
ACTAGCCCAAGGTCACCCAGCAGCTGCATGTGGAGGAGCGGAGACGCGAACCTAGTTCCCCAGATTACGAGTCTACCGCTCTTAACCACTACACCACACTGTTGAATAAGTCCTTCTATCTTTAAGGTGTTTTTGCATGACATGAGGTTATATGATACTAATATACTACATTCACAAGGGCAGGACAACCTAGTAAGTAGTATAGGTGGCTGGACAATTGGACTTCAAGAAGTTCCGGGATGCTCTGGAAAACCCTCAAGTGTGGAACACTATTGGCATTACCCTAGGATCTCAGAACAGCAATCTGGTGCAGGTTTCACCCTGCAGTGTTCCCAGTTGCTGCTTATTCTGTTGGCTCCATTCACATACACAGCAAGGAAAAGGAGCTGAAAAGGAAAATCCTTAAAGGGGAACACAGTCCTCCTCTATCAATAAAAAACATGATATGGAGCATAGGCAGCAAAATTAATTTTGGCCTGGAATGGCAATATAACTTGAGATAACTCTGTATGTTAGTGATATAAACCCCCACCTTCCTTGAAAGATGCATCTAGTTTTGGTGAACTCCTCCATTTCTTTCAAGATTTGTTGGAAGCTCCAAATTTTCATCCAATTTCACATTAAGTTAAATTTGGCAGCAGTGCTATGCACTAGAGCTGGCCTTCCTTTGTGTTTTCAAAGTTGCGTGTCGAGACCCCGCAACCACCCCCTCAAAGAGGAATAAAAACACCAAGACACAGAATCAGTTACAGGTGGGTAGGCGTGTTGGTCTGCCATAGTCAAAACAAAATAGAAAATTCTTTCCAGTAGCACCTTAGTTGGTCTCTAAGGTGCTACTGGAAAGAATTTTCTATTTTGTTAAGACACAGAATGTAAGGTTAATGTTATTGGGCAAATTTTGGCCACAACTTTATTGGTTACAGAATGTGAGCGGTATTGACTTAGACATTGAGTAGACCAGACTATATCTGACTCCTGCCCACTGCGCAGGAAGTCTGGTAAGGGTAAACCACCGGTAGGGGGAGCCCCATCGATGCAAACCAACTCGAGCTCCCCCCAGGGTTCCCAAAGGGATCGTGGCATGGCCCTAGCCCTGCCCCGGGCTTCAGACAAGATCCACACCCCCGGATTCCTTTAACGGAATACCCTTAAGCTTGGAGGGGCAGGTGATGGCCAGGCCTCCCCTCCCCCATCATAAGGTCACCCAATGCCTAACCACAAAACCTTACAAAGTTGTGACGGTTGCTACGATGTAGGCGAAAACCAAATGGACTTAGCCAATTTGCCAAGTGGAAAAATTCCTACTAAGCCCCTCAATGGCAACCAACCGAGGTCCATAGCAAGGCCAGTGAAGACAACCTACAAACAGGGAGGGAGGGTGGGAGATTGAGGAAGTGAGCCAATGAGGAAGCCCTCTGGCTCGCACCTCTGCTTAAATGGGTCCCGGCCACACGCCCCTAGCCAGCTGATTGGCTGGCTGGCTGATGATGCAGCCGGGAATTCTCTGGGCAGCGCGGAACGCCGCCCCCGCCCCTGGAGGAGAGTGGGTGGCCATGCGGTGCACCACAACTCCTCCCCACAGGTAAGTGGAACAGATTTCTCATATCAGTGCAATGCAGGGAATTGAATTCCTGTGAAAATGAGCAAGTATACATCCAGGGAAGGAAAGCAGTAGCCCATTATAACTCCCTGGGATCTCTTCAGAAGGGAATGCATGAGGCCACTGTGTGACAGGTAGTGAATGGAAATAGGGGTGATATCTGTAAAAGACAATACAGTCCTATCCATACCTATTTAGAAGTATATCATTGAGTCCAGTAGTGCTTAATCCCAGGTAAATGACTAGAGGATTGCCACCAGAGGCACATTTGTAAGCTCTAGGCAGCATGCAGTTGTGGAAGGTCTGATGTGCTGCATAGCATTACCTAACTGCTGGTTAAGAAAGGTGGTATTTGCCACAAAACAACTTGGAAACCTAATCTTCCACACTATCGATTGTTTCAAAGTAGTAGGTGTGCAATGAAGTGCAAGCAACACATAATACTTGGGGTGAGCATAAAGCTCTAGGAAGCAGTGCTTTATGGTATCATAAACAATGTCCTCCCTTTGACCCTGGCTACTTGGTTTGCCAGAAGCGGCTGAGTAATGCTGGCCACATGACCTGGAAGCTGTACACCGGCTTCCTCGGCCAGTAAAGTGAGATGAGCGCCTCAACCCCAGAGTCGTCTGCAACTGGACCTAATGGCCAGGGGTACCTTTACCTTTACCTGTGAACCATGGCTACATGTTTGCATGAGCCATCCTGTGGTATTGTTCTCTAGGTACCTCTTGTGGTGCACCTGCTTGTTACAGTGTCATTTGAATGTCATAGGATGATTAGGTATGGCGATAGTCCTGTCTCTGAGCAGAGGTAGAGTTGCCAAAAAATTTCTGGCAGAACTGCTTTGCCTTTTCACAGTTGTGTAACCAGTAGAAATTTAACTGGCCAAGCTTTTCCTATCACTGCATCTACGTGATAGGAAAACCTTTTCCAGCAAAGTTTGTTACCCAGCTGTAAATGGAATAGGAATCCTGCCATTTAAAATATTGCTAACCATGAGGAATTCCTTTAGATGATATTGTAGCTCCCTCCAATTCAGAAATGTAAATTATTACATATTTATTAAATTTGTATATTATGTTTACAGAGATTATGCTTGACACTTCTGTTAATGCATTCTAAGGTGATATTGTTCTTGAATATACATATATACTGTTCAGACTAAATTTAGACATATATCCATTTTTTTACTCTAAATTTAGTCTTGCTTTGTGACACAGTCATGCACTGCGGTCTCAGTGATTGTGAGTCACTGCAGTCTTGTTAGTAAAATGCTATTAGGAAGAGACTGCCAAGAAGGCTTTTTTTCAAATCATTCACCTCATGTTATATGAATTATCAGTTATGCCTTCAGTGCATTTTTAACAGAAGATAATATAAATTGTCTATTCTGGGGCAGAAGTGGATATCTACATACAAATCACTGGATTGTTCAGGAAGGAGGAATGGGGTGGGGTGAAGAGGTGCACAGCTTTTCACAAGTAGTTTTAATACAAAATAAATGTTTAGTGGTAAGATCAGATAAGGGACCCAGGTGGCGCTGTGGGTTAAACCACAGAGTCTAGGGCTTGCTGATCAGAAGGTCGGCGGTTCGAATCCCTGCCACGGGGTGAGCTCCCGTTGCTCGGTCCCAGCTCCTGCCCACCTAGCAGTTCGAAAGCACATCAAAGTGCAAGTAGATAAATAGGGACCGCTCCAGCGGGAAAGTAAACGGCGTTTCCGTGCGCTGCTCTGGTTCGCCAGAAGCGGCTTTGTCATGCTGGCCACATGACCCGGAAGCTGTCTGCGGACAAACGCCGGCTCCCTTGGCCTATAAAGCGAGATGAGCGCCGCAACCCCAGAGTCGGACACGACTGGACCTGATGGTCAGGGGTCCCTTTACCTTTACCTTTAAGATCAGATATGTAGCCTTGAGACTGAAATTTGCACACGTATCTGCCAATATATCTCATGTCTTTCAACCCTTGTATGCCTATAATATTTCAAGGTTGACATGTAATTTCATACAATGTGATAGATATCACAGTATATTTAGATACCAGAGGCCAGAAGAAAATACACACCACTTCACAACTATAAAATAGTAATCTACAACTGGGAAACTGTTTAACAATACCTTTCCACTGTCTTTCCTGCCTCCCTAAGATCTGCATCTCCTGCTTTTTCACATCCTTAATGCATTTATTTTGACTGAGTTCACTGGTTAAGACTGTAAAAAAATGCTGATTCATAAAGGCAGTTTTTCTGCCTTGAAAGTGTTATTTTATTTACACATGAGCAATATCAACCGAAGCAAAATTGAAGGAAATCCTATTCTAAGCCTGCCTCCTTTCAATGCCGAATAGTTCTGGAAGGATTGTGGTAAAATAAGGTTGAGGATATTACAGGCTTTGGGAATGGGACATTAAAGAGAGAGAGCACTCTGGTCATTCAAGTACTATATTCAAAAGCCAGAAATTATCGCTATGCACATGGTCGAGTCAAAATGTCCACTACCAGGGCAAGAAATGTAAAATATATAACATATGGTTAATAAACTGTGCACAAGATTAATATTACCCAACCACCCACCAACCTCAATGTCCAAAAAAGTTTTGAAAATGCTTTGAAAGCTTTTTGATTTTAGAATATAACAAAAGGTGCTTATGAACAAAGGTCCACATGTGACTCCCCCCAAAAAAAACATGTCCACCATTTTAATCAGGGGTGCCAACTTGAATAAAGTATTGTGGGGTCCCATGTAAGCACCGCTTAACATAATCAATAACTTGATGCAGTGCACACACATCATATGAATGGGAATGCCCATCAACTTCGTGGGGGCCTGGCCCCCTCAAACATTTTATTGTGGATGCTAAAAACCCCATGGCCCCTAGGAGTTAGCTCCTATGATTTGAACAATATTTTCTTTCTAAAATAAGTTTTTCTTTGGTCAGTGTGTGCTCCTTGTTTTCAACAGTTAAATGAATCCTGTCCATAAAAATAACAATATTTTTAAAAGTATAAACAGGAAGTGAAATGGATTACACTAGAAGATGCTTGCAGAAATGGCTAATTGATTTCTCTATTTGTAAAGAATAGTTTGTGTGGAGCTACATGGTGTGCTGTTATGTGGTCATAAGAAAATGGTTTCACTCTTAGAGGATCTTGTGGCGCAGGAGGAAGTACTATCCAATAAAACACAGAGACCTAACTGAATCTCAAATATAAATCATGGGATATTCTCTCTCCTACACCCTTGCCCTATTACACTTGTACAGTTATACAAAAGAGGTTATGGGGCTAGTCACCACTAGACCACTCAAGGTAAAGACCTCTACAGAAATTGGATGCTCTACAGAAATAATTGCCTCAGCAGATGCAATTTCTTGGAGAGAAAAGGTTTCCGTCCTTTATGATTGAGACTCAATTAGATTTCCCTGTTTTACCAGAGAATACTGTGTACCACATAACCTTGTAAGAGTGAAACTAGCTTCCTGCACAGGGTTTTCTTTATAACTTGTCTTTCTGTTCAGCCCAACACTCCTATGGAAATGAGCTGCTAGTTCCCTTTTTAAAAGGCTAATTGGAATTTGATCCTTGGTGTTAAGAACAGCTGACAGTCTGGAGTTTTTCTAGTATAGCTGTTTTTAAATAACTTGCAGTATTCAGCCTTAAAAAATAGTGAACACTAAAGATTACAGCAATAACCTTGCTGCAGTTTGCCATTGGATGCCTTTCAGACCCCACATAGCAATGGAATCATTGTATATTTCACATAGTGAATTTATAGGTGTGTTTGAGGGTGTAGAATAATGGCTTTTTCAGGCACAATACAATGTCAACACAGGAGTATTAAAAGGTTCATTTAGATGATACTGAATTGCAGAGTCCTTCAGACTTGAAGCCTTGCCAAAAGAGCTGCCACAATTCATGACTTCATAATAATTTCAACAATCTCTTGCCTGTCGTGTTGCTTCGCTCCAGATTATGAAAGTGAGCACCATTTTCTATAGCACATCCAACTCTGCAGAACAGTGGTGGAATAAGCAGGATGTCCTTCCCATTTCATACTGATATTATTGCACGCCACCCCAATCTCTGAGTGGTGGGAGATTCCAGATGTTCCAGGCACTTACACAGGTTTCGGTTTCCTTGGAATGAGAGACAGCAGAGACTATGGTGTCTTTATGATATATGGTTTATTTACACATATATACAATCTCCCATAGCCACAACTGTAGATTCAAGCACACACTACTCTGACTTTTATCTTTCTCACTACCAGCCAGATGAGGGAAAAGGCCCGCCCATTTGCCCTCTGGCACAGAGCAATTTCCTTTGTCAGACTAACAATCATACTTAGTCGAAACAAAATAAAAGATAAAAAAATTCCTTCCAGTAGCACCTTAGAGACCAACTAAGTTTGTTCTTGGTATGAGCTTTCGTGTGCATTCACACATGCACATGAAAGCTCATACCAAGAACAAACTTAGTTGGTCTCTAAGGTGCTACTGGAAGGAATTTTTTTATCTTTTATTTTGTTTCGACTATGGCAGACCAACACGGCTACTTACCTATAACTAGAATCATACTTAGGTGGTAACTATGACCCTTGGCTGGCAAATTCAGCAATGGAATCCTACATTAGATTCTAACCCTTGCTGTATCCAGGACCCCAGGAATTAGAAGGGATTCAGGCATCATACAGCCTTACTCCCCAAACTCACACAACAATATTATGAAGCATGGAGTGACAGAGTGCAGACCGACATTTAACAGCATTTTAAATTGGAGTTTATGCTTTAAATTTTGTTTAAATTTAAAGCCATCTAATCTAGCGGCCATCATCCACATATTGCAGAAGGGAATTGCATTGTTTAACTTCTTTTTTCTTTGTTGATCATGAGGGATATAAAGCTGTCAGTCAAGGACTAACTGCCTCTATGTGGCAGGCACTTTTGTCGGTTGGTCGGTTGCTGCAAGGAGTGTTAACTGGTAACTGCTCGGATGCAGTCTTCTTATGACTCACTACTATCTAGTATATAGTTTATCTGTTATGTAACATAAGCCTGCCTTCAGGAACAACTCTGTAAACCTGAATGAATCTGATACTAAAGTAGTTTATGTTAATATGATTCAGATTCATGTGTGTTTTCTTTAAGAGGGACAGAAAGAGATTATCAACCAGGACTCAAACGAGTTAGCAACAGGGGATTGTTTAAACTCTACTAAATTATATAAACATTCCCACAATGGGTTATTACTGGTCCAGAGTTGTGTAAATTCCCCCCCCCCGGTTATTTAGTGGGGATTAAGTAACCAATCCCTTCCCTCAGAGGTTACAGTAACCTAAGGCAGTGAAGATTATATTTTTGAGATGGCTAGTGGAGATTTTGAAAGTGATCTAGGACAAGGCTTGCCTGTTTAATAGCACTTCTAGATGCAAAAGGCATCCTCAATGCTGTAAAAAGCCCCCGACCTACAAGTATGGATGAGGGTGATTTACCAAAGAAAAGAGTTTGGGAAGAAAAGAATAGTAAAGCCAGATTCATCATTTTGAATGGACTTCGCGATGAACACCTCTCAATGATAAATTCTGAAGAAACTGCATCTCAAATTATAAATGATATTGAGCGGATGTTTGGAGACACAATGAAGAGCTCCTACAGGATGTTAATACATGAGTTAACCAGACTGAGAATGAATTATAAAGATTAATTCACAAAGCATATGAACCAATTTACAGAAATTATTCAAAAGATTCAGCTTACCCCAAAATGATTTGATGAGGAAATGAAAACATCATTTCTGTTATTGTCCCCAGGACCAAGATTTGATGCATTTGTGAGTATAATGGACCACAAAGAAGGTCTAACTTTAAGAGACCTGACTGCTTATTTAAGACAGGAATGCAGAGGGAGAGCTAAGTCTCCAGAAAGAAATATTAAGAGGAAAAACAGCAATTATGCATCTAGACAGTTTGCAAGGCCCAAAGACACACAGAAAAGTGTACAGTAGTTTGTTTTAATTGTAAGAAGCAAGATCATATCACTAAGAACTATAGATTACTCAAAACAAATAAACCATTCCCTTTTAAGCCAAAAGACGAAAAGAAAGTGAAACCTGAATGCAACTCGCTACTACAAGAAAAGAATTTAACTGTCAGGAATTGTAAAAATAATAATAATAAGTGGATCCTAGACAGTGGAGCAAGTTCGCATTACTCTTTTAGAAAAGACTGTTTTAATGAAATTAATGATGCAGTAGGATCAGAAATTGAAATTGCAGATGGAAATATTGTCAAAGTGAGAGGGGCTGGTTCTGTGAATTTGAAATTTAATGTAGAAAATCAAATTTTACATACCACAGTAGAAAGAGTCCTGTATGTTCCTCAGCTCTGATGCAATCTGATTAGCGTGTCCAGTTTGGACAAAAAGGGTTTCCAGATAATGTTTGGAAATCAACAATGCAAATTAACAAAGAATGGCAAACAATTTGTTCAAGCTAAACTAATAAATGGTGTATATGAGGCTGATATTTCAGAAAATCAATCCGCAAAGGTGTCACATTCTAGCCAGAAGGATGAAGCGGACCTGCAGTTATGGCATAGAAGGCTTGGACACAGAGACATCAACACCATTCTAGATCTACAGAAAAGTAAATTGCAAGAGGATTAAGGTAACAGCTAGCAAAACAATTCCAATGAAATGCATAAGTTGTATAACCAAGAAAGCTGTAAAACCTTCATTTCCAAGATGCATAGAGCAGAGAAGCAGTAAAGTACTTGATACAGTGACTTATGTGGACCAATGAGTGTTCCCTCACTGAGTGGGAACAGATACATACTATTTTTTCTTGATGATTTTTCAAAATACTGTGTAGTGTATTTCATCAGAGAAAAGAGTGACACACTGCAAATGTTCCAAAAATATATAGCGATGGTTAAAAATAAGTTCAAAAGAGCTCCAGCTATGCTGATGACAGACAATGGAGGACAGTACTGCTCATGTGATATGCAGACTATACTGGAGAAGGGGGGAATTGAACATGTGACCACAATTTCCTACACACCACAACAAAATTCTATAGCTGAGATAAAATTTAGATCCATCATGGAAATGACCAGATGTATGTTAAAGGATGCATCTCTACCACACAAGCTATGGGCAGATGCAGTGAATACAGCAGTTTATCTCCAGAACAGATTGCCAACAAAGTGAGCAAAGCGCATACCTTTCAAATTTTGGCATGGGAGAGTTCCTAATTTGTCGCACATACGTGTATTTGGGAGTCTTTGTTATTATCACATTTCTAAAGAACACAGACACAAGCTTGATTCTAGGGCGCAAGCAGGTATCCTTGTGGGGTACGCTTCTGGAGGCAAAGGGTACAGAATTATGGACTTACAAACTGGTAAGATAAATGCATACCATGTAGTGTATTTTGATGAACACAGCAAAGCTGATACTAAGAATAGTATTTTATCTGAAGACATAGAAAAGATTAAAGATCCTGTGTGTTTTCCTTCAATACCCCAGCAAAGTCCTGATCTGTCTTCCAGTGTAGAAGACGCAGAGGACCAGATTCCTGGTGGCATCAGAGATGATGAGGAGGACTCAGGTGGAGACATGCCAGCATAGGAGGAGGAGGAGGAAGCTGATGTGGTCAAGGATTTTCACAACGATATGGTGAAGATTATGATGAGGTTTTTGCACCAACCGTGAGATACAGCAGTGTGAGGATGCTTCTAAGTATCGCAGCCTCCAAGCAATTGCAAGTGAAATATATCAACATTGCTACAGCTTTTCTACATGGACAAATTTCAGAAGAAATTTATATGTGTCAACCTAAAGGTTTTATAAAACCACAATAGGCACATTTTTAAAGATTTGCCTTGAAAGAGTCTTTAAACCTCCTTTGTTGTCCACTGGTATTTTGCTTCCCATTCTTAAATTGAGAATAGAGTAGTTGCTTTGGAAGATGATAATCAGGCATCTGAACAACATGGCCAGTCCAACAAAGTTGATGTTGAAGAATCATTGCTTTGACACTGGTGAACTTTGCTTCTTCCAGTACACTGACATTAGTTTGCCTGTCTTCCCAATGGATATGTAAAATTATTTGGAGACACAATTGATTGAATCTTTCGAGGAGCTGGAGATGGCGTTTATAAATGGTCCATGTTTCATACGTGTACAGTAAAGTTGGTGGTACGATAGCTTTGTAAACAAGCATTTTGGTTTTCCTGCAAATGTCTCGGTCCTCAAACAGTCAATCTTCAATCGGGAGAAAACTGCACTCACAGAGCTCAGGCAACTATGTTTAACTATGAGCTGAGTGAAGAAATACTTCCTTTTGTCTGTTCTAAATTTACATTCTGAGTCATGAGAAAGAGAAAAAAAAACTTATCCATCCATTCACACACCTCTTTCCTGACTCTCTTGTTTTCCTTTCATCCTAAACCTTAAAAGCACCAGATGTTGCAACCTTTTCTTCAGTGAAATTTGTTCCAACCCCTTGATCATTGTGGCTGCCCCTTTCTTAGGGGTGGCATGTCCCGTTCTACGCTTGAGGTGAAATCGGAGCTCCTGCCACCACCTACCTGCTCCTGCCACCACCTGCTCTGCTGTCCCCTGCTACATGCTGCCATCATTGGCACCGATTTTGAGCAAGATCTCACCCAAAATGGATGTGATCTTCCCCAAAACTAGTAATTATGTCAGCGGTAGCAGGGCAGGTGTGGGTGTGGGTGTGGGTGTTTTGCCACCTGATGCATTGGTGGTCTCACCTAGTGGCTAGGCCGGCTCTGCCTTTTCTACAGTGTATTATATCTGCAATATATGCTTAAGTGAGGTGCTTATGTTGGTGCTGGTTCATCTACCCCTGTTTGGGGGCATTCAGACAATCACATTCTAGTCGAAGATACTTTTTGACTTGGCTAGTGGAATCACCGGATCCTTGGCACTATATATGAAAATTAATCCTGTGAGGAACCTGGCCTTCAATTGAACTAAGGAGTCTATTGTCTAATATCAAAGCATTTTTGCTAGAGTCAAAAGAATAGTCTGAGTTTATAATTGCAGTCAGTGTTCCTTTCCTACTGAACAAAACCATCACATTTCTGTACTGCAGAATATGTTCAGTCTAAGCAATGCGGTTTAAATTCTCCTGAATCCTGAAAAATCCCACCACAGCATTAATTTGAGCACGGCAACACTCCAGCAGTCCTAGGACTAGTGATGCAGCACTTTATTTTACCATCTTAGCTTTATCAGCTAATAATTTTTGATGAATTATAATAGTTCTCAGAAAGTACTTGCATCTGATCCCAGTTTTAAGAAAGTGTTCATTTACTAGGTAGGCCCTATTTGATATAAATGTCTGTTGCCAGAGGCTACAATGCATGTTTGAGGTAATGGTAGATTATGACTGCACAAGCAAATAAAACATTTTTCTAATTAGTTTTCATGTTTTTGTGTGTCTCATGCAAACCAATTACTGCTTTATCTTATTTCCACACATGATTGTAGGCCACAGTTTGTGTACTACAAGCTCTGTCAGCATTCAGTATTAAAATCTGGTTGTAAACCATATATTCCTACCTAACCTGTATCTGAATTAGCATAAAAATAAAATCAATGGGAGCTTTGCCATTGGTTCAGTAGAGTGCAGACTACTGTCTGTTGTGAACCTGGAATTATAGGAAAACACAACTGTCTTTCTGTCAATACACATTCATTTAAACAATGTCATTCCTGAACTGGTATGCTGGTATAACCATGGGGGGGATTTAGAAATGGTTGAAGTAAACTACATTAATAGTTCAAACCTTCATGCAACATATCTCCTTCAAACCTTGAAAATAATTATATAGTATAAATTGGATTGCTATTTGAAACATTACACGTTTTTAATCTAGCTAATGAATTTTATTGGCTGAGAACTGCAGATCCTCCAAGTGTCCCTATTTTCCAGGGACAGTACCGGATTTACAGAAGCCACCCCAGTTTCTGATTTGATCCTGGAATGTCTCACTTTTCCTTAGGACATCCCAATTTTTATCACATAAATGTTGGAGTGTATGGTAGGACCTTCCTATTTTCATTGAAGAAAAGTTGGAGGTAATGGAGTTATGTGATTTCCGATTCAAGGAGATAAGTAACTATAGAGCCTTTAGAAGATATCTGAAGGCAGCCCTGGGCAGTGTATAATTGATAAAATTATCATTATCATCATGGAATAAGACGTCCCTATTTTCATCAGAGAAAAGTGGAGGGTATGGAACTGAATGCTTGCAAAGGTACAGTGGTACAAATATGCCTATTTCTTTATGCGTTGGGATAATGTGGGACCCAAACACACACCTCAATGAGGGACTAGTGACAAAGTTGTAAGAAGATGCTTTCTTGAACTCAGAAGTGCTAATTATATCTGAGAAGCTGGAGGCTGAAGAGGACTTCCTTTGACTGAGGAGGGGGTGTTCCTTACTCTGCTTTTTATATAATTTATATATGGCTCTTCCTTCATCTTGAGTATTTTTATGTTACTGTATAAAATAATATTTCAGGTTCCCAAATTTGAAGAAAAATGTAATATCAATGATGAATAAGGTGTAGCTTTTGTTTAGTGAACTGCGGTTTAATTTTACCCTTATGAGAGAAGAAACTGTCCGTTTCTCACAAGACCATCAGAAAGTCACGTTGATTGGAATTTTTGTAACATACACATTTATTTTATTGACATAAGGATAATTAACCAAAATAACTTTATGTACCATGAAATGTCAGTTTCAGTGCACTTAACATTACTCAAACTGGTAGTAATAGCAATAGTCTGATCCATCGGGTAAGGAAAAGCAAAGGCATTGCTGACCATATCACCAAACTTGTTATCCATGCACCATAGACCATAGAAAATGGTGTGTTCTGCCAGTTCAGGCCCCATCATATTTGTTTTAATATTTCAGTAACCTAGCAATATTAAGTATTTTTGACACAGTATAAAATGTAACACTTCTGCTGCACACACTGCTGGTGCTGCATTCTTCCATGTGCATTATATTTTGGGTGCTCTTTTGAAGGCATTTTTAAAAAAAACCTTTACTGTTTTCTGCCAGTAAGAATCTTTTTATCATGCGAAGAATGTATAAGGCCATTTTCCTTCTGACTATGAACCAAAAGCAGATCAATATGCCATGTCCTGTAACTTTAGTGCAATGTGACACATTGATTAAAACTGACAGGGAAATGCCTATTGTTAAAAGCTGAATAAAGCTAGCAGGAAATGTGGCATGAAACAGGTTGAGCAAACACTTGCTGCTAGGAATGTGTATATACAAGCATCAGGATGAGTAAAGCAGCTTTAAAAGATAGCAACACAGTGTGGTTTTTTTCTTCTGAATCAGATAACTGGTGGAGACCTTTGAACATTAATGCAGCAATCTCCATGTGCCCCAAACATATCAGACTTCGCTTTTTCTAGGCTTGAGCTAAGGAGGTGTGTACCATCTAAAACAGAGGTTTTTTCCATCTTTGTTTAGAACCATTGGTTAATTTGTACAAATTTAATCAATTAATCAATTAGACATTTGAAACCATCAACTTAGATTTCTTTATTTGGGTGATAGTCCTAACTTAAATGTAGTCCCATGGCTGTTTCAATTGTCAATGGTGCTTCTGATTACAGAGTTGAAGATGTAGGTGAACATCAAGATAATTGTGTCCAGGGATTATTACTGACACAACAGATGTTACACGATTTCTCCCTGAAAAGGGGCTTTTTCAGTCATGGCACCAAAAAAATGCACATTTTGGAGTGCCATGCAAGATTGCACCTCCCCCCAAGTGCTTTTTTCGGGGGGGTCATAGTGCAAAATTGAGCAAGATGGCCACCATTCTCTCACGAGAAAAATTTGGATGTCCCATTTTTTCTGGGACATTTGCAGGGTATGGTTTAGCATAATGGCACATATGTGTGGGACATATGTATCTGCGTTTCAGGACAGGCCTCTCAAGGCAGCTTACAAAAGATTATCCAAAACTGCCATCTTACCGGTACTATTTAAACCCAGCTCTTAAATGCACTTCATTCTCAGCAAACTCATGTGAAAGAAGTGGTTATTGGTTATGAGGTGATTCTGTGCTGGAAGAATATACCGGTACTTTTTGGCACTTAGTGACTGATTCTGCTATCTTAAACAATGGGATTTTCTGCCAGGCATAAGAGAAACGGCCATGGAAGTTAGAGAATAACTCCTGTCCTGCACTTACTGTACCTTGGGGAGCTTCCAAATTTATGAATTTGTTCATTGCAGTTTATATAGTCAGACTGCCTGAATCCATGTCACATCAAGAGAGTGGAAAATGTAATGGGTCGGAAAGGGGAGTGGAGCATGAAGTCCAGGGTGCCTGTTATGGTTGTCAATTCCACAGCTCCAATTGACCCCAGTGCTGGTCTGCCCCAGATACACATATTATAAGACGCAGCTCTAGATTATAAAACCTATTGTAAATGAATTGTTTTGTTTTGCAGATAGCAATGAGACTGGGATATCATCTAAAGAAGTGGTTACCCACATGAGGAATCTTCTAAAGTAGTTTTTTAGTCCCTGCGCCATATCCATTCAGGGTCTGTGGTAAGATTGAGATTGCAAAATGCAGTACCGATGGCATTAGGCACTTACTCTTTCTTATTTTTTTAAAGTTGTAATCTTCAGCAGGATACATGTTGGAGATTTCAGAATAGGTATGATGCACATATTTTAGAATGGTTCACAAGTAAAGCCCTTCTGGAGATCTTAAATGTAATAAATGATATAATTGGGTGGAATATAGCAGTAAATCCAAAGCAAATGTTACTTGGTTGTTCACAAGGAAATGTTAATGATGTAGACCTAGAACTCATACAACATTATTAATAGCAATGAAACTAGTAATATTGGGTAACTGAAAATCTAATAGACCATGTATAATGTAGTGGTATATGAAAATCTGGAATATAGTTATTTTCAATAAGTTAACATATTATAAAAGGTGTAAGAAATGATGTGATAAGAAATTTATCAAAGTAAGTAGTTTGTTTATAAGTTACTAGAACTTGAAATTTCAAGATAATTGTCAATCATATGTTTGGTTTAACTTAATTTAAATTGATTGGGATTATTTTCTTTCCTTCACAATTGATTGAGCTGCTGATTGTTGATTAATTGATATTCTCTTAGTTATTTGCTTATCACTTAGAATTATAGGCATCATATTATGTAAATATTATATATAAATATAATGTGAATATATAAGAAACTATTAAATACATATTTTAACTCATATACCATGGGGTTTTTTTTTAAAAAAACTCCTCTGTAACTTTAAGAATTGGTGCCCATGGGTTGCATCCCATTTGCACAAGACATGTTTGTGCAACAGGATTTCTTTCACACCTCCACATGCATTCCATCCCTCAATCTGTTCCAGAGAGTTTGGAAAAACTGCAGAAGAATGTTGGAGGGTGGTGTGCAGGGGGAGGAGAGGAAGTTCCATTGCACAAGCAGAAGCATGAACAGTATAAGTTTGCTGGATACAACCCTATGTTTGGTTGTTTTCATTTACCCACCTCAGCTCCATTGCCTTTTCCTAAGCAGTCTTTAAATGGAAATCAAATAATAGCAACAATAACAACTAGGGAGACGTGGGTGGAAATACCTACTCAGCCTTGGTACAGCTAACTGGTTACCTTGATCTAGTCATCACTTCTCAGCCTAACCTTACTCTGAAAGTTATTATGAGGGTGAAAGAGCAAAACCTTGAAAAATATAAAATGGAACATCTTTAATTGAATTCATGTATTTATTTTTCTTCCCCTCTACAGAAACTATATATGAAAGCTATGTATATGAAAGACACTGAAGAAAAAAGCAGATAGTCCTCGTAAGAGGTTGAAAATTATGACTGTTGGTACTCCTCCCATCCCTGATTGATTTGAGTACTGTGGGAATCTGAAAGGAACTCTAAACATCTTTCTTTTCACAAAGAAAGAAAGACAAAGCAACAGCCTTTGTCTGACATCACCACAAGTGTAAAGCACATTGAAAAGAAATGACCAGCCTACTTCCAGAAGATACTGTGGAGTCCCAGGGCTCAGATGAGCTTGAATGCAAAATCTGTTACAACCGCTATAACTCGAGACAGAGAAAGCCTAAAGTACTGGAGTGTTGCCACAGAGTATGTGCCAAATGTCTTTGCAAGATCATAGATTTTGGGGATTCTCCTCAGGGAGTCATTGTTTGCCCATTCTGTAGGTTTGAAACATGCCTGCCCGATGATGAGGTCAGTAGTCTTCCTGATGACAACAATATCCTTATCAATTTGGCTTATGGAGGCAAGGTGAAGAAGTGCCTACCAGACAATCCCACAGAACTCCTGCTGACTCCCAAAAGGCTGGCCTCTCTCGTTAGCCCCTCTCACACTTCCTCCAACTGTCTGGTTATAACTATCATGGAGGTTCAGAGAGAGAGCCCTCCAACTCTGAACTCAACCCCTGTTGTGGAATTCTACAGGCCCACAAGCTTTGACTCTGTTGCATCTGTGCCCCATCACTGGACAGTGTGGAACTGTACATCCTTGCTCTTCCAGACTTCAATTCGAGTCCTAGTTTGGTTGCTAGGCTTGCTATATTTTAGTTCCTTGCCTTTAGGGATCTATTTACTGGTATCAAAGAAAGTCACCCTTGGGGTAGTCTTTGTCAGTCTTGTTCCCTCGAGTCTTGTTATTCTCATGGTTTATGGCTTTTGCCAGTGTATATGTCATGAGTTTCTGGACTGTATGTCTTCTTAATAGCAATTGCAATGAAACATGTGAAATTGCCATAGATGTAGCACTGTTAACTTAAATTTCTTGTTTGTATTTTTTATTTTTATCCTTCAAGGAAAATAGGAGTGCTGACAAGTTTTGTGGTCCTTTTATTATTTTAAAGGGTAATTGAATGGTTGGTTTCTTCTGCTCTATCCTGTATTACCAATGAATAAACAAATAACATTTTTTTTAAGTCTAAGCAATAGAAAGAGGGTGAGGCAAGTACAACCACCTAACTGGGTGCCTGATCCTATGCTGCAGTAACATTTTCATTTTCAATAGATTATTCATATAGCAGAATAGTTAAGATTACTGGAGCCATTTCAGAAGAAATGCCTGTTAATATTCTAAACTGTCTCTTATTTACGTTGGTAAGTAACATTGCTCTGGGATTTAATTAGCTGTGACCCTCTACTGATTAAGTCCCACTGAAACGGGGCAAGAACAGAGATTTAACAAGGTAATTGGACATTTCATCGGTGCCTCTGATCTTTAACATGCACAAAGAAAATAGGTGCTACCATCACATCAAAACTTGTTGCCAGGCTTCCAGACAGTGAAAGAGACTGAGGAATGGATGGTTGCTTTTAACTAACCGAATAGGTAGAAAATTGTAAAGGAGGCGTATGCGCCACAACAATACACGGATGTATCTTTGTTCACTGTTAACATTTCTTCTCAAATCTGTTTTTGATTAAAAGCATTACAAAGCCTTACCTGTGAATATCTTCTGCATGCAGAAATATGAAGAGCTGCTATTTTCCTTGTGCAAGAAAAATCCAGCTGCATCCTGAAGAGTCTGTTCCTTGTTTAGTATGCCCATAGCTTGTGCACGGTCTTACACAACCATGCACATTTCTTATTCTGCCACTTGTGGACCTCTGGATTGCAGTTGTGGTGTTGTCATATGCATAAGCTAAAATAATAATAAACAGATAGAGGGTTGTTATAAAGTGCTTAGGTTGGTTTAAACTAAGCTTTGCCTAGAAAACAGGTTGGAAGAGGATCACAGCCTTGCCTACTTAACCTAATAATTTTGAACTTTTTATGAGGCCATACAAACCTCATGCTTTATACAATCGAAACCAAATCTCGTTATAGCAATTCAAAACTGTGGTTTCAGTTTTGCAACATAGTGTCACTTTTTTTTTTTTACATCCAAGATGAATGACGTATTGAAGTGTGAAAATGCATTAAGTTGTATAATTGTTTGCCCTATTATTTTATTTTAAGTAAGCCAAATGATATTAATATTTAGAAATCTTTAAGGACTTCATAAGAGGCATATCATATAATTTTGGGGATCACATGCAGCATGTCATGGAAGGAGAAAAAGCAAGTACCGGTAGTGCATAATAGCTGATGCAGGAAATAACTGGTGGGATTCAATTAATAAGTCCCATTAGGACTACCCCCCCCCCCAAAAAAAAACCCTGTATTTTACAAAAGAAAGCACTCAAAGCACATCTAAAGAAGTGTTAGTTTTGTCCATTACTAATGGCTAGCATTGAAAACTTAATATTTCTTAGAGTGATCTGTTACTACTACTTTAAAGTGCTTGCAACAAGGCATGGCCAGCACCAGTAAACCACATAAAGTAACTAATTTGTGACTCCATCAGATACGAAAAAGTCCATCCAAGAAAAAAAATGTTTTATAATGTCTGTAATGTTTGTATAATTTGTTTGTGTGCATACATGTTACAAGAATTTATATATTTGTAGGGAATTCACATTTAAAATTGTCCAAGCTATACTATCTCCTAATAAATGAGTTCTTGACGTAGGATGGAATGTAGGTATAAATGTGTATCATTTCTGTACATGACTGTGTACTGTGCTTGTTGTCATCTCTGATGTTTCTATCAGTCTGTGTTTAACCTGTATGTTTTTTTAAAGATCTGCTATTGATGTAGTACACATACTTTTTATGTTTTAACACATGTCAAATGTTTATAATGTCTACTCAGAAATAATACTTGATCTTTGTAATTCATTCCAAGTGCTCAAAGTCTTCACATAGCCTCACAACAACTCTTTATGTCCAGCACTGTTACAGTATTATATTACAGACTGGGGAAACAGGCAGAAGCTGAGAAAATAATGACATGCCTAAGACCACCTCATCACCTTGTTATTATAGTTCTCTCATTCTGCCCCCAAATAGTTCCTGAAGCATTGTTTTTTTAATAAATAACTGTATCAGCATTCCTTTCTACAAACTGCATAACTAGTTTTGAATAGCAGAATGAGTCAAAAGTCCTTCCCTTTCAATTTCATTACTTCCTGTGAGATGGCCTTTGAATTGTGTAAACAAACAAATCTGAAGGCAGAGGTGTGTTCAGATGCTTTTATCATGAGATGCTAAAATAGTCTTTATCCAGCATCATAATCATAGACACTGCACAGGTGAGACATACAGTGATATGGGATCGGAATAGAGAGAAGGGAGTAAACTATTACCTGTGCACTGAAGTCAGAAGTCTGATAATATGAATGTGAGTATAGGGGGGAATGCTCAGAATCCTTGATATACTGCATAGTCTTAAACATTTTGCCACCTATGACAGAATAGTGTTGCCATAGTTGCCACTGCAATACCAGCCTGATGACATACTCTGAAATTGCAGTGAACACTTGACAGAGCGAGCCTTGTTTGAGTTTATCACTCTGTAACTGCAATGTGAAGTCATGAGTTGGATGTGTAACACAACCACCAGAGATGCAGCATCAGAGATGGAGCTTTGGTTTCAACTCACATCACCTCAAGCACAATTCTACCTCCGTTATTAAATGCATATTATAATTGTAATGTATTGGTTCCATTGCACTCATGCATCATCCACCTTTGGGTGCATACAGACATACCTTACAGGAGCCAGATTGTTTTTTCTGCTGTGGAATAAGCTTGGCTCCTCCCTGGACCATACATCTATGGTTCCAAATGCAGCACAGATCCAGGCAAATTTTAGATTCAGAAAGGAAAACTCAGGTGCCTGGAATTTTAATTTAGTTGAATGTTTATGCTGCCCTTTATGTAAATAACAAAAAGAGCCAAACCAATTTTTCTTGACATGAAACACCATTCTGTGTAGGGGTGGAGGGTGTAGCTTCAAAAGGATAACCCTTCAAAACTGCACAACAAGCATTGTGTTAGCAGGGGCCATGTGACATGAGATGCCAATGGTATTGAACCCGGTCATATAAAACCACAAAGCAGGTATCTGATTCTGGTCCAGCTCTGCTTCAGATGGCCTTCGCCTACTTGCCAGTCTCTCAAATGCCTGGTTTATTGTTCTAATGTCTTGGTAGTTTGTTTTTCAGAAGTTTGTTCCTAGAGGGGCCAATTAGAAACAGAAAAGGGAAGGAGGAAGCAAGAGGAGGAAGAAAGGCGTTGGAGGGCAAAAGAAAGAAGACAGAAACGGTAAGAAACAAAAAAAATGAAAAAGCAACTTGTTTTGATTTCAGTATCTGCCTTCTGGGTCCTTGTTATGAAAACGGAAATAAATTGATATGTAGTAGAAAGTCATTATTTAAAATATAAATAAAAATTATTGGTGGTGGAGGCTCGTGTATTTACAATAACAAAGATCTCATTCCCACATAAGTGACTGATGGACAAAACTTTGATGCGGTGAAATGTGCCTTAGGTGAAATTGGATGTCACCAGTTGAGTTCTTCCCCCAACACTGTACAAAAGAATTATACTCTACTCAAGTACAGAAAGTGGTGCACATCTCAGCTGGAAGTCTGGGAAAAAACTGAAGGGCAACAACATTGTGAGAGTGAGTAACTTTTTGCTACTCCTTGTAGCACTGTGGAAGAGCAGAGTATATATACACAGAGACAGAGAGAGAGAGAGAGAGAGAGAGAGAGAGAGAATATATATATATATATATGTGTGTGTGTGTGTGTGTGTGTGTGTGTGTGTGTGTATGTAAATATAATATTAACTATAGCATTTCCCCCCCTCTTGGTCATGTGTGGTATATTTCCATCAACTGTGCTGATGTCATTATGACAGATTGAACAGAATTTAGCAAAAATGGAAGTAGAGAATTCCTTGTATCCATTCCTTCAGCTATGACAATTTTTGTATTCTGCCACAATCTGAGTGTTTTTGCCTAGTCTGGTGTTTAAATAAAATAATTCAAGCCACTGGCTTTCCCCCAGTTCAATGGAGAGATCTATGGCACAATATTATACAATATTAAGTGACCAGAATATGCTATTCTTTTTCTCAATAGGAGGCCCATACATTCTAAGTGACACTACTCATTTTATTTAAAATGAAATGCATTTTGTGCATTTCCTTGTTTTCAGGTAAAAATGGTGCCGGGGGGGGGGGATGTCAGGGAAAACCTGGATGTCTATTTTGGGTGGAAGTTCCCCCACAAAAGCTCAACAATTTGGGTAGGTTTTTTTAAAAAAGCTGAACACCTGCGGGTGTCAGGAATCTTACTTTTTGAAATATGGCTCCCCTAGCAGACCATTGCCCTGTGATCCTTCTGCCCATACTTGCTTTTCTCATTAAAGTCCCTTGCAACCCTCTATTTTTGACTAGCAGGGAAAAAGAAATGAATAGTACCGATGCATAACCTTAGTGGCAGACTTCAGAAAGAGAGCTCTCAGCAAGGGAAACCAGCAGCAGCTCAAGCTGTGCTCCCTTTAAATGATTCCCCCGCCCCTGGCTGGTTGACATTTAATCAAACTGAAAAGGAGGGGGAGAGCCTCTTACCTCCTACCTTGACTGACTTGAGGCTTGATTGTGCAAAATTGAGGAAATCATAAGAAACTGCAGGTGGTCAATGCAACAGAAAATCAGAATCTGCTTAAGCAGATTCACCTGACAACTTTCAAACTGCTTAGCTATTGTGAACAGCAACACAAGACACTAACTTCCTCCCAAAAGGTAAGCTTTGGCCAGGGGTCCAATTGGTAGAGCACAGGTTTTTCATATAAAAAGAGCCCTGCTGGGTCAAGCCAAAGGCTCATCTAGTCCAGCATCCTATTTTCACAGTGGTCAACCAGATGCCTATGGGAAGTCTACAAGCAGGACTTGTACTGTCAGCATCTAGCCTTCAGGGGTCCATGGTTCAACTTTTAGTAGTTATTTTTAAAAGATCTGTGCGAACGTTTATATAATTTAGGAGAGTTTAAACGATCCCCTGTTTGAGTTTATGCAGCAACAAGCGGGTTGCTAACTCGTTTGAGTCCTATCAATAATTATACCTTCCTGGTTGATAATCCCTTTCTGTCCCTCTTAAAGAAAACACAAATGAATCTGAATTATAATAACATAAACTACTTTACTATCAAATTCATTCAGGTTTACAGAGTTGTTCCTGAAGGCAGGCTTAGGTTACATAACAGATTAACTATATACTAGATAGTAGTGAGTCATGAGCAGTTACCAGTTAACACTCCTAGCAGCAACCGACCAACCGACCAAGTGACAAAACTGCCTGCCACACAGAGGCAGTTAGTCCTCTCTCGGAATGTTGGATTTGACTAACAGCTTTATATCCCACAAGATCTTGGTTGAAATAGGACTGGGACTTATCTTTATCGGAGACCCTGGAAAGCTTCTGCTGCAAATAACAATGGCCAGGGCAGGCAGGCGGGGACAGGCAGGTGTGTAAAAAAATGAAGCCGGGAGAAGGGTTAACCTCCTTCCCCCTGTGTTGTGGTCCAGCTGGGAAATTTAAAAAAAAAAAAACAGAAGGTGAATCTGAGGCATGGAATTCAAATAAATATTTAATGTAACTCCAGTCAGACCTACTCATCAGGTGGACCAAACTGAATCATCTGTGGTAAGGTCCCACAGTTCTATAGGGAGTTAACTACCATATTTAACGCTCCATAAGACACACTTTTTCCCTCCTAAAAAGTAAAGGGAAATGTTTGTGCGTCTTACGGAGCGAAGGCACTGGATGGCAGCGGGATCCCTCGGCTGCCGCTGCAGTCGCAAGCAGAGGGATGCCTCTGCCACCGGAGCCAGGGCTCCCGTCAGCGTTTAAGCGAATCTCCCTCTGCTTTACAGTGAGCAAGGGAGAAGGGAGAAGGGGCGGGGGGCGGGGAGGAGGAGGAGGGTGGCGATACCGACGCTCCTCCTGCTGCCACTGTTTCCCTTTGGGGAGAAGGGACTGGGGGAGCAGGAGGGGGAGCAGGAGGGGGAGCAGGAGGAGCGTTGGGAGGGCTTCGATTCCCTCCTCCTTGGCTCGCTTTGGGGCAGCGGAGCTCCTCCCAAACCTCTGCAGGAGGAGAGTGATCCCTGCAGAGGCTTGGGATGGAAGCTCCCAAACCGCCCAGGCTTCTGCAAGCGGAGCAACAGCCTCTCCAGGGCTGAGCCGGGCTCGTGTGCCTTGCCTGCCTGCAGGGGCAGAGCAAGGGGCGGGGAGGGGTCCGCCCCGGGTAGTGCCCTGGGGGTGACACTCAGGGCGGGGCCCCACCCCCTGCGATTGCTGCCTCCAGCCAGCGGCGAAGAAAGCCGCTGAAAGGGGGCGGGAAAGGAAGACAAAGCAGGCGCTTTCAAGCACCTGCTGTGTTTTCCTCCCCCCCCCCTTTCAGCACCTTTTTTCGCCGCTGGGCTCCCTGGGCGGAGCCGGGGCATGGAGAGGGGTGGGCCTGCGAGGAGGGCCTCCTCACGGGCCCACCCCTCTCCATGCCCCGGCTCCGCTCAGGGAGCCCAGTGGCGAAAAACACCACTGAAAGCGGGAAAGCCCCTTTTCAGCAGCTTTTTTCGCTGCTGGGCTCCCTGGGTGGAGCCGGACGGGCCAGCGAGGGGTGTGTGTCACACCAGCCACAAGTGTGACGCCCCTCCTTGCTGGCCCGGGTGGAGGCGTCATGCGCACGGAGTGACGCCCCGCCCCCGGGGGTGCCGCTTGGCTTGCTGCCCCTCGCAGCCAAGCGGCTTGCTACGCCCCTGCCTGCCTTCCTGCCTGCCTGCCTTCCATGGTCTCCTTTAAAGCAAGCAAAGCGACAGCCCGGCTCAGCTCCGGAGAGGCTGTTGCTTTTGCCCCCCCCCCAATCCCAGCTCTGTCCACCCTATAACTCTGTCCACCCCTGAAACATTCCCAGAATCTGCCCCCTTGCCCCTGATGCCCTCCCTAAATATGCCCCACCCATCCCATAAACCTTCCCAGAATCTGCCCCCTTCCCCTTTTTATCCCTCCCAGAATATGCCCCTCCCACCTTAATTCCTCCCTGAATATGTCCCCTCCCCCTGAAACCTTCCCACAATATTCCCCTTTCC
Source organism: Lacerta agilis (assembly GCF_009819535.1). Taxonomy (NCBI): domain Eukaryota; kingdom Metazoa; phylum Chordata; class Lepidosauria; order Squamata; family Lacertidae; genus Lacerta; species Lacerta agilis. The sequence continues at coordinate 27,959,232 of NC_046318.1, forward strand.
CCCCTGAAACATACCCACAATACGTCCCCTGTACGAGACCCTTTCTTTCCAAGCCTTCCCTCTTAACCCCTGCCCCATCCCAGCTCTGTCCATCCTATAAACTGTCCACCCTGAAACTTTCCCAGAATATGCCCCCTTGCCCCTAAATATGCTTGGGGGGGGGAGGCTGACACCAGTTTGAAGAAGGCACAGAGAAGGCGATGGAGTGCGAAAGGTCAGACAGTACTTGAAGGAGCACCCCCTCCAAAAAAAGTGACCCCCCCAATCCTTCAGATTTTTTTTCTTGTTTTCCTCCTCTAAAAACTAGGTGTGAAAAATACGTTAAATCTGTGTTTTGCTGTCTTTCCAGGACTTCAAAAGCAAAACAAAAGACCGTGAAAAGTGAGTGGTTCATTGAACATCCAGCCAACAATACATGATCGGTGATCTGCATTCCAATTAGCAGGTAGTAATAATAATGCCACTTTTCTTCCATGAAGCTCAAGATGGCATGCATGATTCTCCACCCCAACTCATTTTATTCTCACCTATCCCAGTGGTGGCGAACCTATGGCATGCGTGCCAGAGGGGGCACTCAGAGCCCTCTCTGTGGGCACACACTCCATCGCCCCAGCACAGAGCCGGCAGAAGGCAAGGACGTTACGTTGAGTCCTCAGCTCAACTTGGGCAGCCGGAGTGCCATGTGCGCAGGAGCAGAATGTGATGCCCGTCAGGGCGCCAACTCTCTCTAAAACAGGGGTTGCAGCTATTCTTTGGCCCAAGTTCGTTGTGCCCGTTTGTGTGAAGGCTTCTGGAGCATATTGTACAATTAGTATTTTGTGCGAGCGGGTTGTGAAATAGCACCGGCAATGATTATGGTGGGCCCTCAGTTTCGGATGCAGGGCAATAAAGAGCCGAAATCCCCAAACTGGTCTGTCTGCTGCAGTGCCTTTAGGGCTCCTTTAGCTCAGCCGCTCAGCGTGGGATGCCCAGACCGTGAAGGCGGCCTCATGGCTATGGAGGCGCAAAGGGAAGCTCCGGATGGGGCATTGGTCCCATTTGAATATGTGACACTATCCCCAAGCAGGCGCTCATGTTGTTTAGTTGAGTAGAAGTGCCTCGGATCCGTGCAGAATGGAGCCACAACCCCCAAGGCGCACATTTTCACTTGGGGAGCCTCCGCTGTGGGTCAGGAGGGTGCAGCGCTCTATGCACGCTCAGAGGCGCACTGATTCATTGGTGGGCCGCCGAGAGCTCCGAGCTCAATGCTCTTGCTTTCCTTTTAATTACACATGAAAGGGTGGTTGCTATTGGAATAACAGTGTATAAGGAGGGAGGTTTTTCCCTTCTCTACCCTGCCAGCAATCACCCCCTCCACCAAAAATTGGGGTGTGCAGCTATGTGGCTTTGAGAAAAATGTTCTCATTGGTGCCAACACAAACTTGTTCCCAAGTCTCATAGCCATACAGAGGGGTTGGTTTTCAGGTAGTCACTGTTAAGGATAAAAGGGGGGCAGTCCTCATCTTCTTGTGCACTCAGTCACAGTAATAATTGCCCCCCATGCCTGTAATTAATTAAAGAAAAACAAGAGCTATAGCTGCATGCTGTGTATTAAGCATAACACGTAGTTTGCCAAGGCAGAGTCAAACAGTAATCCATGGATCGTTCAAGTGTTTGACAATCATCTGTTTAAACAATATTATTTCTTTTCAAAAATCAGCCAACTAGCAATTTATATATGAACACTAGTGATACTGTTCAGACTTGGGCTGTGTTAATTTTTGATAGCTTTCCACCACAGGTGCTTAATTGCTGCTAAGCATAAACTGATTTTCTTAAATGAAACATGTTAATATTTCTAAACTCTTTCTAATATTGCATAAGCTTTTCCTAAATGCTAGCTGCTGTTGACATCAGTTTCAGCAAATATATTTAGCACAATACACTAATGTGTTGGCGGTAAGCCTCTTAATGAGTCTTAAGGGAGCTTTCTTTGATTTGTTTTAAACTGCAGTCACAACGAAGAGAACAATTAGCTTTCAAAGATACGAGCACTGCAGTACTTCCTAAAACATGTTCCTTGCCACTTTAGCACAGCCGTGTAGCCCTTGCAGCTCAATAAACAGCTGATTATACTAAGGATACAGTAAAACTAACCTGTACCCATTGAATTCTTGTACATTCTACACATTGGGCATGCCTAATCTAGCTGTTATGCAAGATGGAATCAGCTGTCCCTTCATCCTTTTAATGAAGGTGAGTGAAAGTATATAGCATGTTGACAAACACACAGCATCTATAGGCTAGGCTTTAAAACAAGGGACCCCTATGGTTTGGGGTCTCTCTCCTTCCTGCGTGTTGTGAGTGGGGATTCTGTTGCAACAGTATTTCAAATAAAGATCTGGCTTAATAGCCGCCTTACTTGGTTGCAAGTCTCTCGCTTCTTCCCAACCAGCAGAGAACCCTCCCCAGGAAATTCTGAGTGCTGGTAGAATGACTCAGATTGGTTCTCCCTGGTGAGTTTATAACACCAAACCTACCTAAAGATTCCAGAGATTGAATATCTGCCTCTGTGCATGTAATCGGATATGTGTTTCTGAGAGCCATCTAAACAAGTCACTCCTTTAAATAAATATCAGTTCTTATAAATTGATCCTGACTGTGGTAGTTACAGATAAAAGCAACCATGTACAGCAGGGGGTGGGGAATTTTTTTTCTGGCTGGCAGATCATATGCTTATATCCCCCCCCTCCATGGCAGGCGGACAAGGGTCCCCCACCTGTCAGTCAACTGGCATCACACCTTCAAGTCCCAGTTGTGTGGACTTCAAAGCCAACACAGCAAAGGTTTTCATACAAGCGCCCAAGAACAAAAACTCTACACTGAGTCCATGGGGTGATAGCAGGGACAGTAACAGTGGTTTTGGAACAAACAAAACCACACAGAGCCCTGCAGAGTTCAAGCTCCCTTTGCAGCTCCTGGCCTTCCAGTTTTAATCAGCACCTGTGAAATATACTCTGAGTCAAGTGTGATTTCATGCTCTTTATTCAGCTCATAGTAGTGAGGAATGCAGTTTCCCCAAAACGTTTGCTTTATATACACTATTTACACAATGGGCCCCACGTGATTGGCTAATTCCGGGATACTCCTGTATGCCAATCGGGTTGCGGATTCACTTCCACCTGGAGCTGGTTTGGGTGGCTCCTGTGGACCAATCAGACTGCTGCATTTTGGATCCTATTCAACTCAGTACATAACAACCTGCTAAACACTTTCTGGTTCTTTGGTAGCAATCATCAGTTCTTGGGAGTTGAACTGAGATCAATAGGATTTAATTTCCACATGCATGAAGACACTACTACAGCCTCCACTTAATGAGGCTTATAGGGCAAACGGGCCGTGCTTCTTTTCGCTAGCTTGGAGATTTGGGGCCTGTTTAGCCACACATTTTTTTTTTTTAAAAAAAGGCCTTCCCTTCCTTTGTTATGAATCTTGTCTTTCAACCAGGGACAAGAGTGAACGCTGACAACTTGAAACCTGTCAGTGTTGGCAAGGTTTTGCCGATTTGGGAGTGCAGAGGGGAAAGTCACTCCAACACTGTTCCTGATCAGGCTGATGCAGCAGCAGTAGTAGAGAAAACTCTCTGTGAGCAACAGTGACAGCTCAGCAAGTGATTGGGTGAGCCATCAGTTCATAGCCCTGCACATCTTTCCTGCGCTCAAACTGGTGACAAAGGGATTGTTTAGCAGGCAGACAGCTATTGCCCACAGCAGAGCCTCCATTAGTAAGCTGCTGGTGACTTCAGCCTCATACTTCCAACCATCCAAGAAATGTAGAAGCAGCATTTTAATCATCGCTCTAGTGAAGCAGCTGAGTGCTAATTAGATTGTGGTTTATGAATTTCAAATTCAAGGAAGACTGCCTAAAGCTGCCATTCTCTCCCTGCATGACTTCATGTCTCTCTCCTGCTTCTGCCTGTATGCTCACCAGGCCCATGGCTGGGGCATTGACATTCAGGGGGCAGATGGCACAAAGGGGGTATAATTATATTGATGGAGCACATGCCCTTGGCTAACTACAAAGTCTCAATCAAAAATAATTGAAGTATTGTAACAAATATTTAACTGTTCCAAAGTTTTACATCTGAAATGCAATGGTTCACTTTAGGGGATTTTAAATTGTTGTTGTTCAGTCGTTCAGTCGTGTCCGACTCTTCGTGACCCCATGGACCAGAGCACGCCAGGCACGCCTATCCTTCACTGCCTCTCGCAGTTTGGCCAAACTCATGTTAGTAGCCTCGAGAACGCTGTCCAACCATCCCATCCTCTGTCGTCCCCTTCTCCTTCTGCCCTCCATCTTTCCCAACACCAGGGTCTTTTCTAGGGAGTCTTCTCTTCTCATGAGGTGGCCAAAGTATTGGAGCCTCAACTTCAGGATCTGTCCTTCTAGTGAGCACTCAGGGCTGATTTCTTTGAGAATGGATGGGTTTGATCTTCTTGCAGTCCATGGGACTCTCAAGAGTCTCCTCCAGCACCATAATTCAAAAGCATCAATTCTACGGCGATCAGCCTTCTTTATGGTCCAGCTCTCACTTCCGTACATTAATTTTAAATTAAGGAATATTATTTGGGAAGAAGGGTGGGATATATACTAAATAAAAGCTGCACCTATTGACCTGCACATGACAATTGCCAGCATTTGCATGGCCAGCAAGGTTGTAGCATTGATCGTATTTGCATCCCACCATTTCCCCCAATGAGCTTATTGTGGTATACATAGGCTGAGTTATACACACTGTCATTGAATTGCTTGAGACTATCCAGTGAGCTCCAAGCCTGCAGGGATTTGAACCTGGGTCTTCTAACATCCAACAACAAATGCCTAAGAAGAGCCTTTGGCAACCTGGTGGCCTCCGTATGTTTTGGACTCCTGTTTCCAACATGATGTTTGCCATGGAAACATCAGTTGTTAATAGGCAATCACTTAAGTAAAAATAAAACACTACACAACAGTGTTTAAGGAATAAATTACATGTGAATGGGCGATCTTGGATCTCACAGCATTGAAAAAAATTCTTTTACTCAAGTGTTGTTATGGAGAGCTTCAGATTGGCTTTGGATATAGTGGGTGATTGCGGCATTTAACATGTTCTCCCCAATAAGAGGGAAGGGGAGCTTGGTGCACATAGAGGGCATTGTGAGGCAGTGCTGGGGTACAAGCACAGGAGGGAGCAGTTAATAATTATAATTACATCTGCAGCCCACACTTTGTACTGCTGGCCACCCAGCAGCTGAGTGCTTCCATGGTGTTGAGCTAGCAGTCTTTGTGCCTCCCCACCACCTCACCATTCCCCCCAGTAAAGGTGCTGGATTTCCTCTGATACCTCATGTGGTCTGCCATCTGAGCTAGTGCTAAGATCCTCAATCCTTTTGATGCAGACAGCAACATTTTCAAGAGATGTTGCTGAGGTGTACATACTTGTTTCCTTTGTCTCACTATCATCTCACATCAAACTGATTTGTCTGGCATTTGAAGTACTATAAACAGGCAAAACCTATTTGACGGAGACCATCGTGGGATATATATTGTTACACTCCACTCCATTCTCTACGCAATGTGAGAATCCAGGGGTTCCAGGCGCTTACCCGGGCTCTGTGTTTCCTTTTGAAAATGAGGCACAGTGGAGACTGTGGTGTCTTTAGGATATATGGTTTATTGGCACTTATATACAACCTGAACCTGTGATGGAGGGCCTTACAGCATTAACACTCCAAGAGGGTCCTGTTTCTCCCATTGCTGCAGCCTTGGATTAAAAAAGAAATCAAACATGGCTCTGACTCTCTCTCTTGCTTGCTTACTTTAACAGGCTGCCACCCCCCACCACCACCACCACAAGCTCTCCTCCCAGTCAACTGCTATCCTAAACAACTGTTCTCCTTCAAACACTGGCCTTTGTCCTGCTAACTAACTCCTGAGGAGGGGCCCCTCTCTCTGAAAAGATTCCTAATGGCTCATCACTTGCCCTTTGTTCTCCTTCATGGTCCATCTTAGGCGATCTCTTGAAGCCAGTCTGGCTTGACTTTACCTTGCTAAATCTAGTGTCTGACACCCAGGAATTAAAGGAAAGTCATCTCTTCCTCTTCCTCTCCCCCCCTCAATGTATACCACAAGCAAGGATGGCTCTCCCGCGTACCATGTTTGGGTCTCTGAAAAATACCATTTGTGCCAGCTGAAAAAACCTGGATTTGTATGTGTGGCTGTATGTATGCTGCACAATCATATGGTTGAAATCTGCATCCTTAAATCACTTTCTAGACTCCAAATTCTTTTCTTATTCAGCTTTTCTTCTCCCCATCAGACACACTTGATGTTAAATGAAAAGCTGCAACATGGTTCATTAACAAAAGGCAGCCTGTTAGCTTTCCTCCTTCCACTGCAAAATCCATTAATAATCATTTAGAAATTGGCTTAGTGTGCTTTAGGGAATGTTTGTGTAATTTTCAAAGAAGCCAGTTTCTAATGAAAGCCATTGCCTAAAGAAAGAGAGGTTGCCAGTTAATTTCTTGTTCCTCTTCTCGCTCTGAATAGTTAAAGCCCGTCTTGATTAGAGATTGGAGACACTTTCTCAGCAGGCTTTCTTGGCTCTGGTAACATTCATTTAGGAAGGGTTTCTGGAGGTTTGCCAGTCAAATGGGAGGTTGTTCAGCACACTGATTCTTTAACTGGTGGGTTGTGGTAGTCTGGGGGTTTCCCAGTTACTTACCAGCACTCGGTATTTGTAACAACAAAGCACAAGGGGATGAGCTGCTTTTGCTTCTGGGTAGCAATGTTCCATGCCTGCCAGTCTCAGACAGTGCTTGGTTGATTATCCTTCTGCAGAGACTCCCCCAAATATCCCAGACTTATTCTTTCCCTGAATCAAATTGGTAGTCAACATGGTAAGTGAAATTGGGACATCTCTACATGACATCCCGATTCCCCACTACAGTACATGCCCCCAGATCACTCATAATATATATTGCCATGTAGCCAATTCAGAAGGGATCAAGATAATCTGTTGTCATTGGAAATAACCCAATGACAATCTGGGGGAATTTAATGTAAATTAGGGTGAGGAATCACTTATGGCTAGAAGGCCAGGTTCAGACATGGACCACTTCAACAAGTGGGCAGGGCCTCTAGCCTTCCATCACCTGACATCATGTGATTCTTTACAGCTTCAGCTTGAGTTTGGCACTGTACAGGGCAGCAGAAAAAGTTCCCAATTCAAAAAGCAGCAAACACAAGCCATGGCCACAAAGGAAGAATTGGGAGTGGCCTTTGGCCCAGGAACATTCCCTTGTGTGGAGGAGCTCTATACACTCACCCTGGTGCATGAATAGGGTGGGTCCCTTTACACAATTATTGTGTGTGGTGCACTAGCCATGGGAGACCATAGCCAGCAGGTGCAGTGTTGCTCCATGCAACACGAGGGTGAACACCAGGGCCACCCTGACAATGAAGCGAGGTGAGGCTATTGGCTCAGGCGGTGGATCTGCACGATGCCTCATGACACCACCCACCCACCGCCACTAATGCCACCCCTTTTACTTCCTGGGCCACCTTAGGCAGTGTGCATGTGGTGGCATGCATACATGTGGCATTTTTAGTTTTGCCTAGGGCAGCAAAACGTCCTGGGACAGCCCTGCTGAACACTTCTCTTGAAAATTCTCTATTGGAGATCCATATTCCCTGTGCAGACTTACAGTTTCCAAGGGTCATTGGGGAAAGGAAATATTTCTTACACTAGTCACTGCTATGTTTTAAGTACTGGTACATGGAGCAGGTAAGCTTTCCCCCAACTTGGTGCCCTGGATTAAAAATCAGGAAGAACTTTCTGACAGTCAGAGTTCTTTGACAAGGGAACAGTCTCTCCCTTGGCAGGTGGTGGACTCTCCTTCACTGGAAGTTTTTAAGCAGAGGTTGGATGGCCATCTGCTATGCATGCTTTAGCTGAGATTCCTGCATTGCAGGGGGTTGGACTAGATGACTCTCATGGTCCCTTCCAGCTATACAATTCTACGATTCTATGACTGCAGCATCCATCATACCTGACCAACAAGGCCAAGAATGATGGGAGTTGTATTCCAAAACATCTGGAGGAGACCAGGTTGGGAAAGAGCACTATAGAGTCATCCAAAGATTTCTATTCACATGTCCCATATTCCCAGCAAAATTGACTGTAGAATTCCTAGCTCAGCAAAGCGAGCTGTGGGTCTCGCCCAGTTGCCACAGACCTTTTGGCTTCAAACATTTTATCAAACGGCTCTTTTTAAATTTCTCTGTGATGGGCAACCAGCTGGAGAGAACATGAAAGTATCATCCTAATTGGCTTCCTTTTTCCATTTCCCCCCTCTCTTTCAGCTATTTTCTGTCATATCAATTGCATCCACTCGGAGTGCAAGGAACACATTACTGTACAGGATTGTGTGTAAGAATAACATTATCTCACAAATATTGAAAATGGAAAGTTTGCCTCTCTCACAAGGTTTCAGAAATGTGAATTTGAACTTCATTAATCTAAAACGATACATCTTGTCTCTACATAATTGCTTTCGATGTGGTGGGTATCTACATTCTGGGATGTAATATGACAGGCTAAATCTCTGTTTGATCTGCCACATTCTTCCTAATAAAGATGTTCCTTGCTTTTAGTCAGCTTGAATTTTTTAGTATAAAACCACTGGCTGCCATCCAGCACACAATTACATCCATCAATTAAATGTGCATTAAGTTGCCAGATCATTCATCTACTATAATCAGGCCATCCAGGGAAAAGAAACCTGAGTTGGGTTGGAGGAAAGAAAATATATTTGTTATATTCCTTCCCCAAATTTCCTCCAAGGAACTCAGGGCAGTGTATGCAATTCCCTCATTTCATTCTTACAAAAAACTTTGTGAGGTAGATTGTGCTGACTGTGTGTGACTTGGTCCAAGTTACCCAATGTGTGTCATTCCTAGCTCTGGCCTGATGCCACACTGATTCCTTTGAGGATGAACCAAACACTCCCTACAGGATGACCTTGAGAAGCAGGCAGGGCCCCCTGAATTCAATGCTGATGATCCCTTGGGGTGACCTCCAGGTTACTATCTGATGAAGAACCCCTAGAACTGTCAGAGGTGAAACAATCACCCCAGTTCTTGAGAGCACCAGCAGCAACAGCTTTGGGTCCAGGCCAGAGAGCAACGACATATATACGTGTGTACATGTGTGTGTGTGTGCATCTTTCCAGAGTCATCAGTCAACTTGTGAACGAGCAATTCCTAATGCTCCTTCACTGTCAGCAGCTGTTGAAAGGGTGGGTTGAAAGGGTGGTTTAAGGGGCCAAAGTATATAAGGCCTCCCTCCCAAGTCTCACAGTTGCTGTAAAAAGCACATGTCTCTGGCTTCTTGATCATGCTTCTGGTTCCCCTGCCTTGCTGAACTGGGTTGTTTTCCAGGCCTTGCTTCTGGATCATGTTTTGGACTTAGACTGATTATCTGTGCTTGATCTCGGCTAGCTGAGATAATGTTGCATCTTGTACCCTGCTCTCTTGGGTGTCTCAGTAAAGGGCTTTTACCTCCTATCCCCTGAATGTAAAGCTATACTTTCATATGCTGCTGACCTAAACAACTGGACTATGCTAGCTCCTCCTATCATGCCTCTTGTGGTGGAGTAACCATTTCTGAAGATGACTACACTCCTGATCTACTAAGATGCTCATGCAGATCTTGAGATCTCAGGATCCTTGGCGGTAAAATGGATGGAGTTGTGTAATTATGCACTGTAAGTGCACATGGACACTGTGCCATTATAACAGCTCTTTTAGCTGTTACTGACCATTTTGCTGATTTCAGGACCATTCCAGACTATTGTTCATCATCATTGTAGCATTTATATAGAACTCCTGAGTTTTCAAATTACATCTGACCTCTATTTCAGCTGTTCTTACAACAGTTCAATAGGCTGGCCAGATGAAAAAGAGTATAGGGTTCCTGTATCTCTGATAGTTCTGCAGCACGACAAGCTCCAACTCCTGTAATTTCCCCCCTCTGCACAACTATTAAAAGAGCCTTGCCCTCTTTTCCATCTGGCCATTCTACAGTGTTACTGTAGATTGCAGAGAGGGCAGTGATAGCAATAGTAATAGCTCTCTGGCAATAGATGTAACTCAATTATTATGGAGAATCCACAAAGATTTGTTGTCAAACTGCTGCATTCCCTTGACCCCTGTTGGTGACCATTACTGTTTGGAGTGATGTACAAGATGGTTAGAAGCTGTGTGAAGCTGACCAAACACGTTAGAGCACATTAATGTACCTGCTGCATGGCAGCAAGGACAGAAAAAAGGCTTGTTTTGCTTCTAGCAGCACATCTTCAAGTAGCTATCCAGCAGAGCTTTTGAAGGCAGACCATAGCCTACCACCTGCTCTGAATCTTTTGTTAAACATTTTGAGGATAAAAATACTCATCTTTATAATGATCTTAGTACCACACTTGTCAGTGTACATGCCACAGCTGTCAAGACAGGTGCCGAATGCTACATCTGGCCCTGTGTTTTGGGATCAGTTTTGGCTATTGTGGCTTGAGGACATGGTCAAGGTGCTTGCCCTAATATATCTGACCTGTGCTTCCCCTTGGTCAGTTAAAGCTAGCTGGGGACGGCATGGCTGGATGGGTTCAAGGTGTGACAAATGCCTTGTTGCATGAGGGAGTGGTATCTGCTGCTTCAAAAGAGGTGGTAGTGTGCATCCTGAAAAAGTCCAAGTTGGACCCCCTTGCGTACAGCTACTACCTGGTTGCAAATGCCTGCTTTTAGGGAAGGTGCTTGAGATAGTTGTGGTGGAGCAATTGAAGGTATTCTTGGAGGGGAGATAACAATATATGGTAAGGAGTACAGCAAGATATTTGAAGGGATGTTAACAATATATATCAGTGGAGATGTAGGAAGTTGTGGCAATCAGCTCTAGGAAAATCAGGTTTACCATGCTATTGGGTAATGGTAGCAATTAGGAAAATTATGCAGTGAGGTTATGCAGCAATTGTTTGGTTAACCCATATATGAAATGTGAGCAGGATAAAGATCTGCTTGGACAGCCCAGTAAGTGATGTGAACCGATGGAACACCAGTTTCAGGTGAGAAGCTACAATTTAGAAATTTCCTCTCAATGTTTGACTTTTTGTGTCCAAAACATTCACTGACCTGAAATAGCCTTAGGAGACAACTTTGTAAGAAACTGCTGCCATCTATGGGTGCAATGATAGCAAACCATATATATTCCAAAACAAAATAAAATAAAAAAATCCTTCCAGTAGCACCTTAGAGGCCAACTAAGTTTGATCTTGGTATGAGCTTTCGTGTGCATGCACACTTCTTCAGATATATATTCCATACATGGTTCACAAGTGAGTTACTTCATGAAGCATCAGTTTTCTTTATGGACTACCATGTGGAAAACCTGTTTGTTACAACCAATATAACAGTATGTGCTGAGAATGGAGAAGCAGCAGAGAAACATCATATATATAAACATTCTTTCGGAGGAAGGTGGGAAAGTTTTGGAACAACTGAATGCTTACACAAGACAGATTAGTACCAAATCCACTAGGATTTGTTCTCTTCACTTGTCTCTTCTCTTGGAAAAACAATTGCATCTGGTACGTTTCCACTACAAATATTTCATCTGTGCTATATTCCTGAAAGCTGGGGTGGGCAGAATTCAGGCTTGCAGGATCTCCTTTGTTTTTACTAGAATCCTGATGTCCACCAGCAAGAGTCAGGGCCAACATAGTGAACCTGTTAGCACTCAACACCAATTTAGTTAAGTCCGCTATTAAAGAGAGCAATGTACCGGTATGTGCTCAAATGCACAACCCAAATGCCTCCCTCCTCAAAAAGGTCAATAATCAAAAAAGTCTTACTATGCTATTTATATTCCTGAACAATAGAGAAGTGTTGCCTAAAGCAAACTGTTTCAACTTGCTGCATAGCAGGACTGGCCTTCAGATTGTATTTCAATTGATAATAAGGACAGTGATCATTACAGTATAATGATCTTTATAATTATTACATTTTACATTGAGGAGGAAGGGTGGGATATAAATTTAATAAATAAAACTAAGTTTTCCCTCTTTTCTGCATGATAGAAATTCAACAGATTGAGCTTTCCCTTCCTGGAAAAGTTTCACCTGTTTAACTTTCGCTTGTCACAAGTCTGAAGAAACGCTGGCCACCTTATGTTGCTGCTGTTGTTTGTCATCTCTGTCTTGTATACAATCTGTGAGCATGCTGATGATGTGAGTGCTTCAATCTTTGCAAATGTCCTTTTTTATAGTCACAAGCAGTGAGTGATTCTTTGAAGACTAAATATCAAATGAAATCCTGTTACATCTAGTAAAATGCTCAGACTAAAAAGAAAACTGCATGAAAAGTCATACACATCAAAAGTTACTGCCATTACTTAATGGTATTAAGAAATGTTTTAATTGAATATATACAAATAAATTGCAAACAGATAAAGACATTGGCAGGATTATTGCAACAACCTGCAGCTTCATGAGAGTAAATAAAGTAGATGAATAAAAGAGTAAGTTAATTTAGAATATGCAGGAAATGATAAATATAAATTTAAGGAACTGCAGAAAGAGGAGGAAGTCGAGTTTTGAACTGTTAAAAATGACTGTAAAACTATTGAAACTTATATAGCTGAAAATCACTAATAATTTTTTAAAAAAGAAATGTTTTAATTATTTCAATATGCTAAAGAGACAATAAACTGACCTCACACCTGTGCATATATTTTTACCTTTGCAATATACAGGGTGATGTTTGAGGTATGAAATAAGACTGAGTAAGAAAGATCATAAACTCCCATCCTCGTTGCCACCTTTTGCAGCAATTCACTTCTCCCCAAGGTTTAAAAATGAACCCAGAAGTTACTTCTGTAGACAAACCAAGAAGACAGTGGCCGTCCGTTTTTAAGCCTTGCTGTCCTTCCCGCGCCCCCCCCCCCCCCGTTAAAGCTCGTGGGAACACGACTTGCACATATTCATGGAGGGGCCCGGCCGACGCCCCGAAACAACCAGCGAGTTAGTTGAGCCAGCTGAGCAACCGCCTCCCCCCCCCCCCAGTCTCCACCCCTGCGAGGAGCGCCGTGTGTCACAGAAACACCACCACTTGAAGTGGGTGGCGGCGCCTTATCAGCAACCTCCGAAACGAGCCCGTCTACTCCCGCGGAGCTGCGGCTGGCGAGGAGGGCGGAACATGTTTGTGCCGGAACCACTACGCCGCTGGGTTGGGCAGCCAGACGGAGGCAATGACGCGGCCATGAAACGACCAAGGCGAAGCCCTTAGGCCTTGACCTCGAGCAGAAGGCGAAGCGGGGCGATGGTCAGAGGTCAGGCCGCGGCCGCCGCGGCGGTGGAAAGCGGGAGGAAGGGGTTTTTGGCTCCGCGAGGGCCGGGCGGCTTCGTCATCCTCCCGTTCCTGCCGGGTCCCGCCCGCTCCCGCCGTTGCCTAGGAGACTGGAAGCGCACCGGCTCCCTCCCGCCGGGCCTCGGGCGGGGCGGCGGCGGCGGGGGCGCGAGCTCGCCGGCGCGGGGCTCCTTCCCGGGAGGCCGGCGCGGGGCGGGGCTTCGCTTCCTCAGCCTGGGCGCGGGGGACCGTTGCCCAGCCGCCGGAGCGCGAGGTGAGAGCGGTTGAAAGGCCAGCCCGGAGCAAGAGGGGTCGGGAAAGGGGCGAGGCTGGGGAGTCGCGCCTGCGGAACTATATGCCCTTGTGCGGCTTCACGGCGACTTCTGGGTCTCGGTTCTCAGGGCTGCTGTCAAACTCGAAAGAAACGTCTGGTTTGCTTCTTGAGCGCCGCCCCTGCTTACTTTGAGAATAAAATACGTAAATGTTTGTGAAATGTGTTTTGGTTTCATGGCCCTGCTGCCCATTCAGTGCCGGATTTACGTATAAGCTATACCTTAGCGCCCCACTCTCTTGAGGGCCCCCCAAAAAAATTAAAAGAAAAAAAAACTGGATGTACATTTCCAAAATAGAAGATAAAAAACTAATAAAATAAAACCTGCACACAGCAACAGTGTTTGTGTTGTGTAGACTCCTATGATGTAAGTAATTGAAGGAATTAAACACAAAAACAGCGACAATTTGTTGTTGACAAAGGACAGCAGGAAATATAAAGGGCCCCATTACCTTCAGTAGCTTAGGGCCTCATCAAACCTAAATCTGGCCCTGCCCATGTTGGGTGTTTGGGGTGGGGTTGGGGTTGGACCCTGTAGAGTTGTTCTGTAAACCAGGGGAGGGATTTGTAAATTGCATATATCAGTATGCTATTGTTCTACTGTTGACACTTAACTACTTTCATGCATTTTCCTTTTTTTTTAATTAGATGTGAATATCCATGCATCATATCCACAACCTGAAAACAAGAGTAGTTTTCCCCCATCAGGAAACAGAAAGCTTTATTTTGACACCCATGCCTTTGTATGCCTTCTAGAAGAAAATGGTAATTCTTTTGCAGTGATTGTTAATATGTAAATTGTAAACATATTGATATGAGTAACTGTGGATTTTCCCCCACCCACCCCCGCAAAAAAACAATCTGTTTCTCTTCAATCAAAAGTGCAGTCACTTTCTACTTGTGTTGTTCTGATCATGGGAATTAGCTCTAATTGAATGGAATCTGGTAACTTCACAAAAATGTTTCCATGCGAAAACTGTATTTTCCTCTTCTGTCTGTGCCAGTTCTTTCATGTAATTTTTGTGAAACTGTTGAATTTTCCTCATGTTCCAATTTGCAAAACTCTTTGGGGGACTAGACTTATATATACTACATTCCTAAACCCCTGCTAATGGGGGGCTTCTGAGTACATGTCCATGATATTATGTTGTTAGATATGTACACTTGCGTAGGACATCAAATCCTCATAGAGGCTCTAAAGAAGCTACAATCTTCCATTTTAAACTTCAGGCTGTTATGTAAATCCTACAGCAGCCTTTGTTTATGTGAATGTTATGTTTCTGTTTACCGGTAGTTATATATGAAATGTATATAGCTAATGTTTCTGAATTTTGCAATGTTCTATATTCTAGGATTCACTACTCAGCAGTCTGAGATTATTGTGTCTGCTTTAATAAACATCATAAATAACAATATGAATGTGATATACAAGGACATGGTCACAAAAGTGCAACAGGTATAAATGAATGTGGAAATTTCTTAAATATTTATTGTTAATTGTTGTTTTAAAATCTGGAGCAAAAACCAAATCCCTTTGTTGTTTGCAATTACGATATGTCCTTTGTAACAGTTTGATATTACTTCATTTTCTGTCCAGTGCTAAACCCCCTTACCTTTGCTGCACCCAGTCAGGCAATAAGATTCTGACAGCAGTAGCCTGCAGTGACCCTTGGAAAGGGGTGGTTTCAGTGTGGGATACCAGCAGCTCTGGATCCAAAGCCCTGTGGATCCCCTAAGGGGGTTGATCATTGGTCTCCTCAGCAACACCAGTCTATGGTCTGGCTACTGATGTAAAAATTTTAATGCATGAACTGAATAGACTGCTTGAGTGCAAGTAACCTGTAGCTTTCCGGATGGTGTTGGATTCAAGCTCCAATCAGCCTCAGCTAGCATGGGCAGTGATGAGGAACAATGGACATCTGGAGGGCCACAGGTTCCCCACCCCTGACCTAGAGCATTGTGAAATATGGTCTAGATGCTACTGCACAATAAAATTTCTGCCTTTCCACCCATATTATCCCCACCCTTCTCTTCCTCTGAGCATTAGTTGGGAAGAATGGGAAAAACAGGGCTCTCTTTGAGTTTGGTTGGGTGCTGGATGAAACCTTCAGACAGAGCAAAATTACTGGAGTACTAGTTGCTTAAAAGATTTGCTGTAGAGGAAAACATCTTATTGGCATTGGTGATATTAGACTGAAGTAACTTTTTTCTTTTGAAGGAAATTGCTCTTCAGCAGATAATGTCTCATATTGGTGGCGTGAAAAAAGACATGATTATTTTGGAAAAGAGTGAATTTTCAGCACTTCGAGCAGAAAATGAGGTAAAGGCAAACATCCTTGGTAAAGCATCCAGGTCTATTTATCCAACATGCATTGGATAAGATTGTGAACCCCCTCAACCCACATCTAGCAGTAAGGGGAAATATTGTAGTTACTGCATTTTAATTAACCTTTGATTTAGTAAAGCATCTGGGATGTTTGGAAAAGGAAATATGACAATAAAAGCAAGAATAGAAACCAGTATGTGGAGATGGCTTTTGAATTTAACAGGAACAACTTATTGGGTATAATGTAGGAAAAAGTGAGTTGAACCCAATCCTTGCAAAATAGGCAAAGTTGTTCACTGATGTTGGAGACATTATCTTTGGAATTCCAAAGTCTCCACTTGCTTAGTCCCTCTGTAACATCAAAACAACCAATATGTATGCATCAGTATTTTTGTATCTTGTGCTTATGTAGTTTTAACATGTATTCTCTCTCTTTTTAATGCAAAAATAAAAAAGAAAATAAAACTTGAACTTTACCAGCTAAGAAAGCAAGTAATGGTAAGATTTTTTGGACTTAAATAATATAACTACACTGAACATAATATTCTAGTTAACCATGTCTGATCTTTCTGTAAGAAGATATTTTAAGACTACCACTGCTTTTGAACAAGTGTCAAAGGTGATGTTCTTGACTGCTAATCCAGGAAAGAGCACAACACATGCACAATGCTAGATTCAGGATTTTTCTCCTGGGGGACATCTATGTACAGCGTTATTCTAGAAAACTGGACCACATAAAAGATGACTGCAGGCGATGGGCTTATGCCCCTATAGTAGCTGCTTTCTTTTGAGCCAACATACGAAATGGAAAAATCTTATCTGGCTTGCATTTTAATCCAAGCTGGAGAAGTTGGGTTCATAATACTTGTCTCTCCCTTTGAGACTAACAGAAGCTTCTTTCTGGGCCTGAGGCTGGTAAACTTCAGCAGTATCTCTGTTTATAGTATTTTTATACTGATTTTCAGACCAGACCTTTCAGAGTGGTTTACATAAGGTTTTGATTGCTGTTTTTAAAGTATAATACAACAAAAACAGGATAATGGATAATAAAAGAACTAAAAGCCTAATGAAATGGATTTTAAAGCACAATAAAACAGCTAATTCTCTCATCCCTAGATAGATGCAGTCCTGTGGCCTGAGGTTTGGGGTAGTTATTGTTGAGAGGTAGAGCACGGCAATAGCAACTGTCTTTCTTGAGACAAGCATGTGCGTGAAGAGATGCCCTTTGGATGTGCTCCTTTGCCCTCTTTTAGTTCACTTCTTTGTCTTCCTTGCAGTATTATTGCTCTGCTCTTGTCACACCACTTTCTTCAGTTAAGTTCTCAATGTAGCCTGTATCCCCTTTTGGGGACAAAATGTTTTTTTTTCTTGGTAAAGAAAACACTTTAATTGTATAAAACAGTGGAATTTCTTGAACTCCTGTTTATGTGTAGTCTGTTGTGCACCTTTTATGGTGGCATTGTCAGTTCATTGGAACCATTGTTCAGGTGTTAAAGTATAAAATGCCATCTCACTGAGCTGAACCATTTATAGCTGCTAAATAAGTACGGTAACTCTGACTGGTGTTTCTTTAACTCAGGTAAGAGGAAGTTGTATAATAGCTGCAGTCACTGTGTTTTGAGCTCAGAATTATGGCTGCTAATGTCTAAAGTTGGATGACTTTTTGTTAGATAGACCCTGACTAGCTGTATTGATACCAGGATCTAGAGCCACCCATACTCTTTATAAACATTTGAGTATAGTTCCCAGTTAGGCACTTCTGCGGTCCTTGGTATTGCAGGAGTTCAGTTGCAGAAAGGGCTGGCTGAATTCCCCCCAGATCCCAAACATCTGAAATAAACCAGTGTAGGCAATGATGGACAGCTAAAAACAGTAGTGCTTTACTTAAGAAATTAAGAATTTGTATGTCTATTTATTGTTTAATCTTTCTGTAGGATGAAGTTTCCAAAGTTCGTACAGACAGCAAGCTAGATTTCAACTTGGAAAAGAGCAGAACAAAAGAATTGGTATGTAGTCTTCCTTTAAGATTTATTTATGTATTACATTTATATTCCATTTTTCCCACCAAGGAGCTCAAAGGAGGCATACATGGTCTCTTCCCTGCACACATTTTATCTTCGCAACAACCCTGTGAGGTAGGGTTGGGGTGACAGTGATTGACCCAAAGTCAAGCTTCATGGCTGAGTGGGAATTTGAATCCTGGTCTCCTAGGTCATAGTCCAACACTAACCACTACACCACACTGGTTGTTCAGGAAAGGTTGTTCAGAAACTGCCATGATGTATAGTTTAACTTTAGACAAAGTATTATTTTTAATCTGTTAGCCTTTTTGTCTTAAGAATTATAGCAGTCATCTGTGGGAATGGTGGTGTAGTGTAGACTGATTAGACATAATGCTGGATTTAAAACAAGATTTGTTTGTAGAATGTCAATCTCTTGCAAAATATGAATTTTTTTTGACGTGTTTATATTTTAGCATCTTGATGAGTGTTTTGTAACACTGAATTCTGTCAGTACTGCATTTTTAATAAGAAAACTTGTCTTTTGCTATCCTGTAAATGCTTCATAACAAGCAACGTCCAAAAATAACCTCTGGCACGTATTGAGGAGCATTTGTAATTCATTGTAGGTTTGTAACCGTTGAATGTTAAATCTCAACAGCTGATATTTTGGGTCATGGTTAACTTGCTATGTTTGCATGGCCATCACATGGGAGTAGAGAAAGACACACAGGGTCAAATGCAGCCTTCCAGACCTCTTCATCTGGCCCATTGAACTCTATCCAGACAATGCCCCTCTTCTCCCCCCCCCCCCCCGGCCATACCTCTCATCAGCAAACCCTCCTCAAGTACTTTTGCCTTGCTAGATTGTGTTCTTTAACTGTAAGTCTTCTTGCTTCTCTGGATGGAGGTGTGTGTAAATATAAACTACAGTGGTGCCTCGCAAGACGAAAATAATTCGTTCTGCGAGTGCTGTCGTATAGCGAATTTTTCGTCTTGCGAAGCACCAACGGGAAAATAGCGGTTTGACAAAAAAAAAATCGTCTTGCAAGGCAAGCCCATTGACAAATTCATCTTGCGAGACAGCCTTTCGCTAGCGAATGCCTTTCGTCTAGCGAGTTTTTCTTCTAGCGAGGCATTCGTCTAGCGGGGCACCACTGTATTGATTTTTGTACAGCTGGGAGGTAGCCTACTGTATAAAAAAGCAAAACCCCTGTTGCCCTGCCTGCTTTTGCCTTTGGCCATGACACCTTTGTCATGTGAGTCCTGGAAAGTTTACAACAAGGGAACCTGGCCCTTGCTCTGAAAAAGGTTACCTACCCCTGACACAAAAGAATAATAGAATTGTAGAGTTGGAAGGGACCCTAAGGATCATCTAGTCCAACCCCTGCAATGCAGGAATATGCAGCTGAGCCATACAGAGATAAAATCTACAACCATGGCATTATCAGCACCATGCTCTAACCAACTGAGCTATATTGCAATGAGCAGTAGAAGTTGTTCCAGTAATACTGGGAGGTGGGTTAGCATTCATAGTGTTAATGAAAGATGCGCATGAATGAAGGGTGTTGGTTATTTTACACGGAAGGTAATCCATTGTTCTTAAATTTCAGTATTCGCTTAATGAGAGGAAACAGTTGAAAATGAGAACAGAAGTAGTGGAATTGGTAAGAACGATGAACTTAATGCTCGATCACGGTAATAGTCCTCTTCACATCTGTTGTATAGGCTTACATGCATACCACCATTATGGGAATGGCATTTAAATATTCATGTGGTAGAAGTAGAAATAAGTGCAAAATGGCAGTTCACTGGTGCTTAAAGTTTGATATTGAATTGCTATTAAAACCATGTAAGCAGAAATGGTTGAATCCAATGCTGCTGGGTGTGTGAGCAGAATGGACTTCTCCCAGGTCTATGCTGGATTCAACTCATTATATGAAACATGAA
This sequence comes from Lacerta agilis, assembly GCF_009819535.1. Taxonomy (NCBI): domain Eukaryota; kingdom Metazoa; phylum Chordata; class Lepidosauria; order Squamata; family Lacertidae; genus Lacerta; species Lacerta agilis. The sequence goes on from NC_046318.1 coordinate 27,979,252, forward strand.
GCTTAGATGGGTTTGAAACATACAAAACTGGATGTTTAGTTTTATGCACAGTCAGCCTTAATTTTTTGTATATTTTAGAATTTTGGATTTGGACAAATATCTTAGGTGTTTGCTTGTGAATTAAGGCCAGTAAGTTAGTGCAGTACTGTACATGTTCAAGTATATTTTAACGAACCAGATTAATGCATAACACAAACATACCATATTTTTCCATCTAGTAAGATGCCCCCATGTATAAGACGCCCCCTATTTTTGGGGACTCCGGTTTAAGAAAATGGGGGAAGATGGACCCCATGTATAAGACGCCCCAAAATTTTGGACATTTTTTAAAAGAAAAAAATCTAGTCTTATACACGGGAAAATATGGTATATCCACCAGCAATATGAATGAAAACCTCACAGATTTTTGAGAGTTTCTAGTAAAAAATATTTGAAGTGAATGTGGCTGGTCACCGAACTACACACTTACCCTGAATTCTATAAAGGATCCCAATGAAATACATAATTATTTGAAGTAGCCCTGTTTTGAGATATGAATAGAGAAAAAGCATAAGCCATCTGGTGTGCTTCTGTTGGTAGTGGCTTAGCCTCAAGATGTTGTTTACAATTCTAACTTTTTCCTCTTGGGAGCTACCTGTAGCCTGAATAACACCACCATTTGTAATTCCATCGTTCCTTTTACATTTACTGAGCTCTTGGGGCATATAGAAGGAGGCATAATTGCAGATAGTATGCTTTATTTGGCACTGTCTCTGTTTGAACATGAGATGCTTTAAGTATGTGGGAAGGGTGCTTTTATGTGTGTGAAAATAAATCAAATTGGGCTTGTTTCTGCTTGTTCAGTATTTGCATGTAGGAAGCATTTATTACAATCAAACTAGCCAACAATGAAATTTTTTTAAAAAATATTTTTTTATTTAAAAATCTAAGCATGCAGGTTCAGTTCTAATTACTTTTACTCTGAAGTGTGTCCCATTTGAGATTAAAAGAGATTACGTCCAAAACAAATGACTTAAAATTGCAGCCATAAATAAATGATCTACTGCATGTATTTCAGACAGAAGGTGAGATTTGCCTAAGGAGCCCTGCCAGTGGAAGCTGTGCACACAAACTTACACAGCAGGGTTTCCCCACTTCTCCCCCTGCGTTCCCTTCCCCCCAAAAAATTGGCTTGCAGGGATTGAGAGAACCCCTGGAACAGTGTAAAAGGAAGGGTGAAAGCTGGAATGCTTGCGCAGATGAAACATTCATAAAAGTGTAACCTTTAAACCTGCCCAGAGAATCTTTTTTCAGCTCAGCTTGGAGATAGTGGAGGTTGAAGCTGGGGCCCTTTTCCACATGTAACATGCACCTCCATCCATCAGCTACAGCCCTTCCCCTTAAAAAAGTGCTCTTGCTATAACAGCAACATTCACATTGGGAACGGGGATGTTACTCCATCCATATAGAAACATTTTAACTGCTTAGGTTCTTATTTTGTTTTTTGGGTATTCTCCGAGAAAGCTAATTGGATGATACTACTAGGTTAGGCACACAAGCTATATAGTGGGGGGGGGCTCTGACCCATTGGCTAAAGGTAGTCTGCCCTACTGGACTTTCCCCGGCTCACATTCCTCAGTGTTCCTATTCTAACTACCATGCTGGCAAAACAGTGTGTGTTATCCCTGTTTTGTGAGGCCACTCAGCTTCAGTGTTGAGTGGTTGAAGTGGCTTCACTCCTGCAGTGGTGTCTAGAAGTAGATCACATTGGTGAAGCAACGACAGAGTGATTTGCTCTGCTTTGCTGGCCTGATTGCCTATTGCTTCCATCCTGCAAGGTGAGAAAGAAATCCCGTTTCTTACTGCACAGCATGGAAGTGAGATTTGTGTGTGCATTATAGTCTTAGCAGAAGTGACATTTTAAGCTAATTCCCAAGTGTCCAACCATAATATAATGTTGGACACAAGCAACTGGCAGAGTATTGCAGAAAATAAAAACCTTGCCTTCATCAGAAAAAGAGCTTTGGGGAGGGGGAAATTGCAGAAGCAGCCCAAAGACGACTGAGCATGTTTAGTGGGCATGGAATACTACCTGCCTGTTGGGGACAGAGAACAGAAGATCATGGTGAGAGAGAGTGCAATGGAGAAGCTGGAATCCTGAAGAGGGAGCATCTGCAGAGCGACATTTTGTTGGTCTCACTCTGTGTTAAAAGTTACAGTACTGTATTGCTTTTTAGAGATGTGAATGCAGTGTTTAAACTGTATTGAGATATTGTTCCCTTTTTTTCTTTTTTGAAGCATGCACAACAGGATAGAGCTTTAACACAGACGTACAGGAAAATAGACACTGAAGTTGCAGGCCTGAAAACAATGCTTGAATCGCACAAACTTGACACCATTAAATATTTAGCAGGTATGTAGTTCTGTCATGGTGCAGATGCTTAGTAACTGTCTCAGTTGTCTGGTACTCATATGCACGTGTTTCATATTCTTTGTATCAAGTATGACGGCTTTTGGTGTTTAAGAGTTACTAATTATCTAGTGGAGTTGTATCCATTGATTTTAGAACATGGAGACCTCTGATTAATATCTGGATATTAGCATCTTTTGCTGCTGTTGTGTGCAGCTGGAACCCTTGGAAAACCAACACCACGCTGATCCTTTTAATCTTCTTTCCACACTAGTGAAAGGAAAAGTTGAGGGTGGAGGCACGAACATAAGAGCAGGCACAGCAAGCCCTGTAACTCTGTTGCCAGGGGCACATGCCCCATCTCACCCCTGCCCCCTTGATCCAGCCTGAATCATGCAAATCCTATCGGTTTCCATGTTGTTTAACAGTGCAGGCAAGATCCAAGTAAAATGTTTAAGCATTTAAATACTTTTCTTTAGCCAGACTTTCATTTTCAAAAGGATTAAAATCTGACTATATGCATTCTTTCTTCTCCACCCTTATCTTCTTCCAGGTTCAGTATTTACATGTCTTACAGTTGCACTGGGGTTTTACCGTTTATGGATGTAACAAAGCATCTCTCTTGAAAGGACTTGTACTATCTTGCCTTACAAAAACAAGCAAACGACAACAACAATGAAGAAGTATTGTCACTTTATTGAAATAATGTAGTCTTTACTTCAGAGTCACTGCCATTTTATTTATTTGTTTAGACTACAGAATGTAGCCAAAGATTGTGCCTCAAAACAAATGTAAGTACTGAAATACTGATAGAAACATAGCCTGGAATCACAGGCAACTATTATTTTGCACATCAGTGCCCACTCATCTAAATTTTTGTGTGTCTCTGGGCTATTGTAAAACTAAAATGTCAGGTTATAAACATATCAAGCATGATAAGTTATAGTATAATATACTAGGGTTTTATATGTCAAGTACCAAGGGAGGAAAAAAATATAGGCATTCTTTTTGACACCATTCCTTCAGAGGTGAAAAATTATTTAATTAAATTGCAAGTTATCTTTCCACTAGTGTTGATAAAACACTATGGGTGGAATTCAACATCACACTTTTCCAATCGTTCCATCTGCGCAATTGTTCCAGTCTGCCAGATGGAACAATGCCTCCCCCTCTCCACCCCACAGACTTACTGTTTGGGAATTCTCCTGGTCTCCCCAGAACCAATTTTGGGGATCACAGGGAGAGGGAGGAAAGCCCCGTTGTGCAAACAAAAATCCTTGTACAGGGCTTCCACAGATGGGGCTGGTTAGTTGAATCGCACCCATTGTAAATATTTTATTGTACTTTAATAGATTGACAGGTTTTATTGTGGTCTGCTGTTGCAAAATTCCGTCCAAATAATAATGTTTTACGAGCAGATGTAGAAATATCATGTTCATAAGCAAATGCCAAAGAAACGATAGACTAGAAACCACCACATGCTAGCCGTTACCTTGATATAAAAGTGGAAAAAATAAAGCTCAGTGAGATACACGAGCTTTTTATATAGGCACTGGAAATTTCTTGGTTGATAGAAGAGAGTGGCCTCCATTCAAAAATTTAGAAAAAAATAAGGTAGAGTTCATTGAGGGAAAATAAGCAGGTAGTGCAGTCTTATACATATCTACTTAAAACCACTTAGAAGGCATTTTGGCAAGCAAGCAGTGTATAAAGTAGTAATAATCATATTAGTAGTAAGTTCTGTTGAGATCAGGGGAGCATGAAAGCAAACTCAAATGTGACTCAGTAGTAGGAAAATTCACTAGAATGATAGTCTTATTTTGTGAGGTATCTTGAACAGTTTGAAAATATTATTAAGTACTTCCTAGTGTTGCTATTATTGAGGAATATATATGTAGACTAATGGCTGATGAATGTAACCTTTTTTTAGAGCAAGCCATTCTAAATAATAATAAAAAAATGTAGTAGAACTGGGAACTGCAGCTAGAACATATTTTTTAGGTCACAGTTCTCAAATACTTACCTGAAAATTAGTTCCACTGAGATTAGGAGAACAGACTTGCATATAATTGCTCTGACCCAGAGACGCTTGTGTACAAACTGCCTGCAGAGACTGCCGGAATTTTTTGAAAGTTGCTTTTGCAAGGAAAGCAACTAAAAATATGATTAATAATAATAATTCAGTGCTCTGGTAACCTTAGTGTTAGATTACTGCAATGTATGTAGGCTGCTTTTGGAAACTTCAGTTAGTGCAGAATTCAGCAGCCAGGTTGCTCACCAGGGCAAGATGGCTTGAGCATATTACTCTGATCCTGGTCCAACTGCATTAGCTACCAATTAGTTTCTGGGCCCAATTCAAAGTGCTGGTTTTGACCTATAAAGCCTTAAACGGCTCAGGACTGCAATACCTCAAGGACTGCCTCCTTCCATATGAACCTACCTGGACCCTGAGATCATCTTCTGAAGCCCTTCTTTGTGTGCATTCTCCACGAGAGGTCCAGAGGATGGCAACATGAGAACAGGCCTTTTCTTCAGTGGCTCCCCATTTGTGGAATGCTCTCCCCAGGGAGGTTCGTCTGGTGCCTTCATTATATACACCTTTAGGTGCCAGGCCGAAACTCTCCTCTTTAACCAGGCCTTTGGTCGACTGACATCCAGTGCCCTTTCAAAATGTGTTTTTTTGGGGGGTAGTTATTGGGTTGTTTTTGTTTTTATTTTGATTCTGTGTTTTTATATTGTGATTTTAGCCTGTGAACCACCCTGAGACCTGCGGGTATAGGGCGGTATACAAATTTAATAAATAACAATAATAATACAGAATAGATACATCCTTGAACAGAAGGAAATACATGGAATGGGCCGTAAGAGTTTGCTGGAGGTAAGCGCTTAGTGTTCTACTTCAGCCTTTCTGTTGTGGCATCTCCTATACCACTCATTTTCCATGCTTAACCATCCCCGTTTCAGGGACTGAAATGTTAGCACTGCCTCCAGAAAGAGTTTAAGTCATATACTTAGTTTACTTCAATACATGCCCCCACCCCCAGTTTAGTTACTGTATAGTGACTTTATTGTTGGCCACTATTTTTACCATTTTAATTAGCATTTAAAGAGCAGTAAAATAGACAAGCAGGATTTGCTAAATAACATGAGTGAATATTCAACATGCCAAAGAAGTAAGCACTGAAGATATTGACCTCTTTTTTGTTGTTGCCAATATGCTGCATGCACAATGGTTTTTTTTTTTTAAGAATTACGTAACTGCAACCTGATCCAAAGCCTCTTTATAATGTAAGCTGATATATTGTACAAGCACTTCCAACTAAATTCTATCTAATATAAACCAGTGGCAAAGAATATTTTGTAAACGGATATCTTCCTGGACCAAGATACCCTAAAAAGCTTACTTGGTTATAGTTTAGTTCTAGTTAATATAAATCCTTCATATTTAAGCTTAACAGTACCTATGATCCTGTATGTAGCTGTTTAGAATTATATCCCATCGATTTCAGTAGAATGTACTTTTGAGCCAGATGCTTAAAATCACACCCTGATGTCCCAAGGAAGTTTGGGGATTTTGTGGGAATGATTCCAAGTAACCATGTTTAACACTGGGCTCTACATTGATTTTTAGAATATTGAATTACATTAGAAGCTTACTTTGGTATAGAGGGGTGGGGGAAGAATATTTTTATCTTTGGCACTGTCTTGGTGTGTGTATGTGTTAGATTACTGCATCATGTTTATTTTCTTCCAGAACCTTGTGATCCCAAGTAAGCATTGAGGTTCTGAGATATAAATGGGGATGGAACGATAACAGTTTATTGCTTCATTGACATTTTTAATGAGATCATCTGTGCTTTCCCACTCGTTTTCTGTACTTTGCTTTCTGTGCTGATGCTAAAGCACCTTAATCAATAGACCCAAAAAGTTTATCCTGCATTGTTTGGATAATCAACTTAGGTTGCTTCTTTTCTCTATTTAAACAAGCTTTATTGCAAGCAAAGATCCAGCTACCTAGCCCTGAAGTATTGTCTCTTATTTTCCAACATGGTGTGTAAGGTTCATGTGTGAAAACCACAGGTTTAGTAAACAGATGTTTAATAGTTAAGCCTAAGTGTTTTGAGAATTATACTACAGAGAGAGAGAGAGAGAGAGAGAGAGAGAAGTTGGAAACATGGATTGACGTAATGCCAGACTATTTCTTTGTGAAATAAACTTTTACACATGAATAAATTATTCGGGATAATGTGGTCTTTTTGCTCAGTATTACATACTGTCTGTATCTTCCCCAACTTAGTGCCCTTCAGATCATTTGGATTACAGTGTCCATCAGACCCAGTCAACATATCCAATAGTTATAGGGATGACAGAATTTTTGTTGTCCAATCCAATCCACCTTTATTGTACTAGCCATTGGCCATGACAAATCTGAATAAAAACTGGGTAAACATGAAGCAAGGCAGACATGGGGAACTTGTGTCCTTCAGATGTTGCTGGACTTCAGCAACTCCAACCAGCATAGTGACTGGTCAGGGATACTGATAGTTGTCGTCCAACAGCATGTAGAGGGCCACAGCTTAACAAGCCCTAGAGTAAGGTATAACTGAATAGTGTATTCAAACATATTGAATATTGTGAAGTGCTGTATATACATTATTACTCTGTTGACCTATTAACTGCATTTTACATAGTAACACTGAAGACAGGGATGTTTGAGAAAGTGTTCATACACTCTATGAAGGGAAGGCGAGTATTGACTTGCACTGTAATAACAAAACACGCCCCTCCCCTGTTTGAATGGTTCTACTTAATCTGTGCCACTGCCACCATTCAGACTCTCTTCTTTCCTCTGAACCCTTACCAATAACCTTGCAACTGTGGGGTACAAGCACAGTACAAAGCCTGTCATATACAAATGCTATATTTAACAAAAGTGTGTATGTTTATTACAAGGTTAGGACAAGCTTTTCTGGCTATTTTAAATAGTACTGTATTGTATTATTAAATGAGTATAAACTATGTTAACTTGTTACTGTCAATTTATATACCAACTGCTTATATTCAGCTATTAATGTTAAGCTAAGGTGGTTTTAAGGAAGCAGCTAGTTACCCTATAAAAACCCACCCCTCCACCCCAGTCAAGCCTCACCAGCACTATAACTGAGGGCTCTGCTGGAAGCCGGTTTTCCCAACCCTTTACTGACCTATTGAAATGCAACTTTGTCTTTCTGCACTTGCCCTGAAAGTGATAGTCATCCCTCTGGTGTTTCTACTGCCAGACACCAGTGACCTACAGGTATACTCCAAGCTGCTTCTCACTTCTCCTATGCCCAGCAAGTCTTTGGCCACCAAGCAACTCCATGTGCATCTTAGGTCTTCCGTATTCTCCAATCATCTTTTGCTATCTTATTCTTCTGGCTGGCTCCACAAGCACCAACAACTCCAACTCTCCTCTGCTGACCAGCACTTCTTCTGGCCCTTCCAGTTCCAGCCAACCATACTGTCTAACTGAAAATTCCAAACCTGCCCCCAACAATCCAAATATGCAAACCTTATATACTTTGCATACGGAGAATTCTAATGCCAACCCTTCCTCACAGCTGTCAGTTAAGGCCCCAAGCGACAGTTAAACTTACTTTCATCAGACCGGACAGAAACCCTCCAACATCAAATACACTTCAATGTACATTATGTTACAGATGTCAGAGCACATTGCACAATTTCCATTAAAACCTAATTCAGATAAACAGGATTTCTTCACATGTTCATTCTGAAACTGTTTACTGTGCTTTCTGCCTTTCCCCAAACTTAATACAGAGATTGCAAGAATATATAGTATAACAGTACAAAATAAATAGTCCAACTAGAATAATAATAATAATAATAATAATAATAATAATAATAATAATAATAATAATAATTTATTTATACCCCGCCCATCTGGCTGGATTTCCCCAGCCACACTGGGCTGCTTCCAACAGAACATTAAAATGCATTAATCTATTAAACATTAAAAGCCTCCCTAAACAGGGCTGCCTTCAGATGTCTTCTAAAAGTCTGGTAGTTGTTTTTCTCTTTGACATCTGGTGAGAGGGCGTTCCACAGGGCGGGTGCCACCACCGAGAAGGCCCTCTGCCTGGTTCCCTGTAACTTGGCTTCTCGTAGTGAGGGAACCGCCAGAAGGCCCTTGGCACTGGACCTCAGTGTCCGGGCAGAACGATGGGGGTGGAAAAGCTCCTTCAGGTATATTGGACCGAGGCCTTTTAGGGCTTTAAAGGTCAGCACCAACACTTTGAATTGTGCCCGGAAATGTACTGGGAGCCAATGTAGATCTTTCAAGACCGATGTCATATGGTCTCAGCGGCCGCTCCCAGTCACCAGTCTAGCTGCCGCATTCTGGATTAGTTGTAGTTTCCAGGTCACCTTCAAAGGTAGCCCCACATAGAGCGCATTGCAGTAATCCAAGCGAGAGAAAACTAGAGCATGCACCACTCTGGCAAGACAGTCGACGGGCAGGTAGGGTCTCAGCCTGCGTACCAGATGGAGCTGGTAGACAGCTGCCCTGGACACAGAATTAACCTGCACCTCCATGGACAGCTGTGAGTCCAAAATGACTCCCAGACTGCGCACCTGGTCTTTCAGGGGCACAGTTACCCCATTCAGGACCAGGGAGTCCTCCACACCTGCCCACCTCCTGTCCCCCAAAAACAGTACTTCTGTCTTGTCAGGATTCAACCTCAATCTGTTAGCTGCCATCCATCCTCCAACCGCCTCCAGACACTCACACAGGACCTTCACCGCCTTCACCGGTTCTGATTTGAAAGAGAGGTAGGGCACAACATCATGTTAGAGGATTGGGAAAAATTATGGAAAACAGGTATAAAATTTTCAGCATGTAATAGTTTGAGAGAAAATGTCATGAAAATGATGTATAGGTGGTATTTAACACCGGTTAAGTTGGCAAAAATGTATCATGGACAATGTAATAAATGCTGGAAGTGTAAGCAAGTAGAAGGGACATTTTTTCATATGTGGTGGACGTGCCCGAAAGTAAAAGACTTCTGGGAGAAGATATATAATGAATTGAAAAAGGTGTTGAAAAACACATTTAGTAAAAAACCAGAAGCCTTTTTACTGGCTATTCTAAACCACGAAATCCCAAGAGAAGGTAGAACAGTCTTTATGTATGCCACAACAGCAGCAAGAATCTTATTAGCAAAAAACTGGAAGACAGAAGAAATACCAACGATAGAAGAATGGCAGATGAAAATGATGGACTATATGGAGCTTGCTGAACTGACCGGGAAACTCCGAGACCAGAGGGACGATGCGGTGGAGAAAGATTGGAAGAAATTTAAGGTATATTTAAAGAATCATGCTAAGATTAGTATTTAAAATAAGCAGGAAGACTAGACAGGTAGTAGATACATAAGTTATATAAGATGTAGTAATAGATGAAGTAATGTTAAGGTTATTAGCCGAGAAGATGATTAGTTTATTAACATGAGAATATAAAAAGGTAAAGAAATTACTAAAGATGATTTATAAGGAACGTAGTTAGAGAGGGAGTGTGGAAGTCAACTCACACTGTTATAAAAGAAGGATAGATAGATTTAAATAAGTGTTTTTATTTTAAAAAGTATTTTGTTGTAATGTTTTTTATTGTTTGTTTATGTATTGTTAAAAAATTAATAAATTTTTGAAGAAAAAAAATGAAAGAGAGGTACAGCTGGGTATCATCCGCATACTGATGAACACCCAGCCCAAACCCAAACATGCTGAATGCAGCAGCAGACCCATAAAAGCAATTGACCAGACCAATGTAGTGCCAGAAAAACAAACTTGGTTAAGCCAGTAGATGAAGACATTGGAAACCAGGTGAAAAGAGAGGACTTCCCCTATCACCTGAAGAAGACAGTCAGGCAGATCTCCCTGCCAAGGTTTAACAGGTGGGGCACAACTGCAGAAAATGCCCAATTGCTGATGGTCACCCACTTAACCACTACAGGCATTTGGTTCCCTGCTTACTGTTTTGGCTGCCATACAAGGTTCATGCAGGAATAAGTAATCTTCAGGGTGCCTGTAGTGAAAACCAGACCTTGAATTGGGCTTGGAAATAGCGCAATTTCTTTAAAACTAGCATAATATATTCACAATGGTGAGCTCCTGCCAACAGCTCGGCTGCCATATTCTAGAACAGTTGAAAGTTTCTGAACCCTCTTAAAAAGCATTGCCATAAATAGCACATTACAGTACTAAAGCCTTAATGTTACTAAAGCATGGACAACTGCCCAGATCATTCCATTGTTGGAGGGTATAAAGCAAGTGTACCAAGTTGGAAAAATCTTGGTACAAGCTCAGCATAACAACATGAATTTAGAGACAGTAGAAATACTGGAAGTATTTTAACCATTGATCTCTTTCACTTGAGTAAAAACAATAATCCTGAAATGAAAAATCAATTGCATATTAAATATTTAAAGAAGTATTTACTATAACTATTTTTATGTTGCTTTTCAAGAATAATTCCTAGTTTGGGACAAATACATTCAGTGTCTAGATCCTTTTGTATTCACTTAGCTATTTGTTGGGCCTGACTTGTTAATAAACAAGAGATAGGGATGTGCTCCCAGAAACAAACCTGGATCTCATGTGCACATGGAGCGTATCTTCAGATTAGTAGGTAAAATTGATAATTTTATACAGTAATGTAATCAGGGGTTTTAATCAGTAATGTAATCAGGCAAGAAACTTTCTATATAAAAGAGTTTAGTTTTTGTTTTTATTGAAAAGAAGAAACCAAGGCAACTGGTAGAGGCATGGAAATAGAACAGATGGGCCAATTCGCTGATCGGTTTAGCAAATCCGGTGTGTTGATGGTCTTTACCCATTATAGAATGACAGCACAGCATTTTGGAACTGACGTGTAATGCAAGTTCCACTCAGTATTCAATTGTAGTTGGTCAGCTTTCCTGTTAAGACTAAAAAATAATATGTTCTGTGCAACATTGAAATTAAACAACTGGTCCGTTTCACCACTCCGATATAGCTACTCAAAATTAACATTACATCATGAAACACAATTATATTTACTGTGCTTAGAAGGTCTTGTCAGCAGCCTTCAATGATAATTACGGTATGTTACACTTACATCCCATTTTTCCTCCAAAGATCTCAGTATTGTGTACATAATTCTCCCTGTTTTAGGCAGATGCATGGAATGGGATGGAATTTTGAATCCAGATTATGATACTTGCGATGGCAGAAATATTTTCAAACTGTTATGGAAAGAAGCCCTTCAAAGAAGGATAGAAACAACAACAGTTTGCCTTCCAGCTCTGAAATCTTTGTGATTACATGGAAGAACTGGGTCACTTGGCTGAGGTGCAGGTTTATTGTTCTAGGTCAGGCTGCTGGTTGACTTTTAATTGTTTGTGTGTGTCTTCCTATTGGCTGAGCAAGGGAAAGCAAAAGCAGACTTCAAAGCCAGGTGTAAGAGAAACAGCATTGTTAAATATATGTTGATTTGTAAGTGTAGCTCACCTCAAAGGTCACAGCATAACCTTCAGAAAAATGATCACTCTTCAAACGGAGAGAGCAAGTGCAAAACATTTTTTCTTGCTTTATGATGTTTTACGTTCAAAATGTAACTGTCTTTCCATGCGTGTCCTGTGAAACCTGAAAATTTAGAAGTTTATCTGCAGAGGATAGTGACCAACTAGGCAATCGGAAGCAGTATTGTCCTCCGGTCTTCTGTATTTTAAACAACTGCATAGCAGCAGAAATGCAAAAGCTAATTTATGTTCCCATTCTTCCTATAATCAAAATAGCCTTGCAGTAAGGGAAGAAACATAGTGCTGGAGGGCCAAAGGAGAGGATGTGTCCTTCAAAATGAAAATGAAAAGAAATTATTCATGAAAACTGTAGACCATTGCTGTAATGGAAGGGATAGTCTCACACTTGAGAAGCTCAGGAGTGTAGGATCAGCACCTACAACTGCAAACCTCTGGATTGCAGATGGGAATATGAATCTAATGACACAATGATTTAATGATTCAAATGACCGTTGGTCATGCTGCCTGAGATGGATAGAAGTTGGTAGCTGAACAACATCTGAAGGGCCACAGGTACTTCCCTCCCACGTTGTTATGCAAAATCTTTTGCAAGTATTTCCCATGCTGCCTAGGCATGAAGGAGAGGGAGATTTGCATAATTGTTAACAGCATCAGTAAACACTGTTAATAATTATTTATAATAGAAGCAATACTTGTTGCAGTTCTTGAGGTAGGGAAGAAAAGGACTGTAGCCTTAGCAGGAACCTCCTGAAACATTATGAAAATTAGAATTAGAAATTCAGTTGGCTAGTAGTGATGGATGTACAAGACAAAATTAAAAGTGTCATCCAGGCAGGAAAATGAGGATGTATGTCCATTTAAAAAGCTGTTAAATCTGGAGTACAGTAACTTGAAAAGAATTTACTAAGATTTTCAATTTCTATTAAAATTATGACATTGTGAGCTCTTTGTACGTATTCTTTTCTTATTTTGCATGAGATAACATTAAAAAGAAGCCCAACAGTGTGTTAAGAAATACTTTCATCCCTGTCCTTCAGATTTGCAAGAAGGGGAGGGGGAAGCAACCCTCTGCTCATTAGAGGCTCTTAATCTTTTTTTTTTTTTTGCAGCCTAGTTAAAATAGTCTGATATCTCTAAGAGAGGTGGTCTTTTATTCTGCATGAAAGCAATACTGTCCTTAATGCTCTTGCATGACAATAAAAGTATTGAAGCATGCAGGCGCCGGACTGCCATTAACTGTACATATTTTAGAATAGCATTGAACCTTTACATAATGCACTGGAGATATAGTTTGATTTTTGTGTAAAGGTATACCAGTGTCATTTTTAATGGCCTTTGCTTTATTTCTGTCGACAGCTTCTTTGCCACACTGCTGTTTGGCATATGCACATGCTCATGCAGAGATCAGTGAAATGACAGCTTCATATGTGTCTTTGGAATATGGGCCCATTCAGATGTGGTCCTCAATAAAAGCACACCAAAAACACATAATCATTATCGATCAAATTGCTTGTTCCTTTTGTCTCTCTCCCCAGGTTATAATTGCTGGCAGTCTAGCGCAACAGACTGCTTGAGCATATTAGAGAAAAAAGGTTAAGAGCTGATAATTGTATGGTTTGCCTTTTGGAAACTTCCACTTTCACATTTTTTAAAATAAAAAATATATGTTATTTTATGTATTCACAACCCCATTTTTCAGAGCTCAGAGCTCCTGAGTTAAAGTTTTCAATCTCAGAAGTATTTCTTTATTAGATTTATATTATATGCTGCCTTTTCAAGGAGCATTTGTGGTTCTCTTCCCAGCCCTATTTTACCCTCACAGCAATCATGTGAGGAAGGTTAATCTGAGAGATGGTAACTGGCTCAAGGTCACCCAGTGAACTTTGTGTCAAAGGGAATTTGAACTTTGGTGTGATGCCACTGGAGTCCAACAACGATCAAGATTTATAAGATGAAGGCTGCAGAATTTCCAGCTAAGGAGTTAGGGCTCAAAATCTGCATTGGATGGTGGTTTTGTCTTGATTAGAACCCTTGCCCATAGAAATGTCGCCGCTGCAGCTTTTTCTGGCAGGAAGAAAAGTAGCTGGAGAAACTTCTCTTGTTAAATTCATGTAAAGTATGTCAGGCTGTTGTTAAAGGTTAGGAGCCACAGTGGGGGTGATGTGGAAGTAGGGGTAAGTGGGAACCCTATCTTTGAACCATGTTATAATCATGGGAAAAATCTGGGCTACAGAACCAGTGGTATTCCAGTTTTTAGAACAGGAGTGGGAAACCAGTGGCACACTAGATGTTCTTGGACTACAATTCCCATCATCCACAAACAGCATGGCCAATGGTCAGCAATGATGGCAAATTGATCTCCATCCCTACTTTAGAATATCCTCCTTTCACCAACGCCACTTCCACCTGTGTGTGGTGGAAGTGGTTAAGAGTGTGTGGTTAAGAGTGGTTAAGAGCCAGTGTGGTGTAGTGGTTAAGAGCGGTAGACTCGTTATCTGGGGAACCGGGTTCGCGTCTCTGCTCCTCCACATGCAGCTGCTGGGTGACCTTGGGCTAGTCACACTTCTCTGAAGTCTCTCAGCCCCACTCACCTCACAGAGTGTTTGTTGTGGGGGCGGAAGAGAAAGGAGAATGTTAGCCGCTTTGAGACTCCTTCGGGTAGTGAAAAGCGGGATATCAAATCCAAACTCTTCTACCTGCTATGGCAGAGTAATGAACACTAGGGCCTCATGCAATCTGGTCCCAAAAGCAGGGCACAGTGACCCAACACAAATGATCATATGTACAAGCCCCAGCTTGACTGTTACCCCCCCCCTCCCCATCTGTTGACAAGGTGTGAGGAGTGAAGATAATCATTGCTGGGAATATGCAGTGTTGTTGCACTGACATGCCACAAAGCTGGCATTGTATTTGTGCAGTGAAGGGAGAATATCTTGCATAATGTACCAAGACACATGATTCAACCAAAGCCAATCCTGTACTGGAAAGTTGTTTAAATTGTACACTTTGAAAGTTGAAAGGATTTGAGTGAGAATGTAGCTTGTAGGCAAAAGGGTTGTTTACAGGTGTGTAAGACCCTGCCTAACTTCTAGCTGACTCGCCATCTGTGATCACCAGGCATATTTGACAGAGTTTTCACAACAGTTGAAGTATTGCTATTCAGAAGGTGTGGTGCACATTCCCTTCTCCCACATAGCCTGCCCTCTTGAATAGGTTTTTGGCAGTTACGGTAGGTAAATTTAGTGCCTGGGTTTCAGTCATCTAGGGGGCAGAGTGGAATATTCAGAACTCTTTATGTCCTAAACACATGACCAGGCATGCTCATTTGAAACAAAAGAACTTTGGCATTACACAAAATGACTTTTTTAAAAACAGAATATTAAGCATATCAGAACACCTGAAGCATTTTTCAGATGGAAAAAATGTTATTTAAACTGTGGTTGGGATTTTGTTCTGTTGAGCCTAAGGAACACACTGCTTCTGGGAAGAATGACAAACTGTGCTATGATAGATGGGATGTAAGCTGGGATAGACTTTCTTGGTGAGAGACAATGTCAGCTTTGCTTTCTGCCTGGAATAGGTACCATTGCCCTCTTTATGTTATTGGACTCAAACTCCAACCATCACCAGCCAACATTTGGAGAGCCACAATTTCCCCATCACTGCTTAAGTGGTCACTAACTTGGAAGTTGGTTACTACTACAAATCAGGCAATGGGGACTTCAGCATTCCATATGGTTTATCATTTTGCTTTAGAATAAGTTGTCTATGAAATATGCAAGTGCCTCTATAGGCAGGCTGGAGGCAGTATCCTTCTGAATACCAGTTGGTGAAAACTGCTGGAGGAGAGAATGCTCTTGTGTTTAGGCCCTGCTTGCTGGTTCCCCACAGGCATCTGATCGACCACTGAGAGAACAGGAAGATGAACTAGATGATCCATTTGCCTCCTCTTCTTATGTTCTGGTCTGGACCACCTTGACTGATCCACCTCTTTTGTAATCTGTGCAGCTGCTGTCCATGAATGGACAATCGACTGTTACCACTGGTGGTAAGAGGAACAGCAGTGAGGGAGAAGAATCAACAACAACATCCTGCGCTTCCTGGTAATTCTAACTGGCTTATTGTACCACCTGCTGACAGAAGTGTCTGAAAGGAGGTGTTGCTGCACTCTGGGACTAGGACACCAGTATTTCCCATAGATCTATACTCTCTCTGTGGCTGTTCTTCCTAAATGGATACTGGACTGTTGCCAATGCAAGAGGAATGGGAGTGGGAGAGAGGAATCACTCAGTCTTGCATTTGCTTTTGATAAAACAAAACAAAAAATAAAAAAATCCTTCCAGGTGCCACTGGAAGGAATTTTTTTATTTTTTATTTTGTTTTGACTATGGCAGACCAACACGGCTACCTACCTGTAACTTGCTTTTGATACAGGTGGGTAGCCGTGTTGGTCTGCCATAGTCAAAACAAAATCGAAAATTCTTTCTAGTAGCACCTTAGAGACCAACTGAGTTTGTTCCTGGTATGAGCTTTCGTGTGCATGCACACTTCTTCAGATACACTGAAACAGAAGTCACCAGATCCTTAAATATAGTGGGGGAGTGGGGAGGGGTATTACTCAGATTAGTCTTGCAGGGAAAGGCAAGGGGTGAGATGGCTGAAAGAGAAGTGGCTGAATTGCAACTAATCACCAAACTTAAAACCATGGAGAAACCTGGTTTGAACAAAGACATTGGATTCTTATCTCATTATACATAACAAAGCTATCTTTAGCCATCTCACCCCTTGCCTTTCCCTGCAAGACTAATTGCAGCCGTTTAGAGTCGTCAACAGGTTTTCCACACTTATCAGCCTATCACCCATTCCCACCATCCTTCTGAGTAATACCCCTCCCCACTCCCCCACTATATTTAAGGATCTGGTGACTTCTGTTTCAGTGTATCTGAAGAAGTGTGCATGCACACGAAAGCTCATACCAGGAACAAACTCAGTTGGTCTCTAAGGTGCTACTAGAAAGAATTTTCGATTTTGTTTTGCTTTTGATAGTTACCTAAGAGGCTGGTTCTAGAGAACAGCATTTGGGAATTATGTCTTGGCCGCTGGTAGTTAACCTGTGTGGTGCCACAAGGCACTATTTTGTCCCCAAAGCTACCTAACAGCCACATGAAACCATTGGGAGTGGTCATTATGAGATTTGAAGCAGTGTTATCAATATGCTGATAATGTTCAGCTCTATTTTTCTGTAACATCTGGGCCAACAGACTGCACCTGATTTATACAGGGTTGCACTTCTGCTGAAGGAACAGGTACTGTACATAGTTTGGAATGCTCCTATTTCCAAGTGACGTCAGTGGCTAGAAGTGTCTATTGCTGTTTCTGGAGAGGGTAAACTGAACTATTGTAATGTAATTTATTTGTGGTTGCCCTTAAGATTGGTCTGGAAGCTGCAACTAGCGCAGAATACAACAGCTGTGTTGCTCAATGGGTGTTTATACCTTATGCATATAACACATATACTTAAAGAACTGCAGCGGCTGCTAGTTTGTTACTGAGACCAGTTTAAGGTTCTTTTATCAGTTACAAAGACCAAATAGCTCACCAGGTTACCTAATAAAATGCCTCCTCCTGTATATACCTGCTCTAGCACTCAAATCTGCAGAGGAGGCTTGGTGTTCTACCCTATGGAGTGACCTCCCTGTTGAAGATGAGGCAGGCACCAACTGTTACCGGCTTCTTGCAGGCATTAAAAACTTACCTATTTGCTCAGGCATTCCCAGGCCATTCATCCCAGTTTTTAGCGTAACTGATATCAATATTTTACTGATACATTTTTCCATATATGTTTTAGGGTTTTTTGTTTTACTGGTTGTGAACCACCTTGGTATTCTGAGGGTGAAAGGCTCTATAGAAAAAGTTTTATAGTGGAAAAATATTCCTACAGACAATTATAATTTGGTGTAGTGAATACATGGAAGACTAGGCTAAGCATTTCCAGTTTCAAAACAGTTTCAAAACACAAATCGGTGCAGTATCTCACCACATAAAAAAAACAAAAACAAAAAAAACAGAATGCCACACACCCCATGTACACAATATCCAAAATGGACATATCCAAAATGCACAAAATCATGGTGTTTTGACAGTGGGGAGAGGGTTGTTGGCTGTGTCTGCTGTGTTTAAAAGGCCTCAAACTAACCTCGCTTACATAATTGTTATATAATTGGAGCCAGCAGAATTGTTGCTCCCTCCCCTCCACCCCAAGACATTATCATCAGAACATGAAACTTCAGGATGATTGCTCCCTAAAGCAGACGCGGCGGAAGCCTCCTCGCTACCTGGGGCGGCGAACAGAGGCACCCCCTGGGGACGGGGCATTGTGACGTTGCGTGGTGACGTCACAACACAACGTCAGGATGGAGTACGCATGCGTGAAATGTCACACGTGCGCACTCCGTCTGGGCCGGGGCTGCTGCTTCCGCGGTGACCTTGTGAGCCCGCCGAGTGAAAAGGCAGCTTGTGGGGATGCCATGTGCAATTGGCAGCTCCCCACAAGCCGCTGATCGTGTGTGGCAGCCCCACAAGCTGCCTTTTCGCTCGGCGGGCTCACAAGGTCGCCGTGGAAGCAGCAGCGCCTGCCCAGACGGAGTGCACACACGCAACATTTCGCGCATGCGTACTCGTCTGGGCCAGCGCTGCTGCTTCCGCGGCGGCTCGAGCAGCAGGGGCAGGGCAGCCCCATAGCAGCGCCGGCAGGCGGTCCCCGGACAGGCTGTGAGCAGGTTTGCCAGCAGGCTGCGGGGCAAGGCTGCCTCGCTTGCTCGGGGCCCGTTGGTGGGGCGGGGCTGGCCCAAGTGTCACCCCCCCCTCCCCTGGAATCCGGGGCGTACCGCCCCCATCGCCCCCTCCTCGTGATGCCACTGCCCTAAGTACAATTGGCAAATTATTTTCAGTCTTTACTTTGCATATCCTCCCCACCCCACCCCCCAAAAAATGTGGTAGCAGAGGCCTGAGTGTTCACAAGCCTCCTTTTAGTCTTTGGATGATCGAACAGGGCTACAGCTTATGTTGGGTTGGGATAAGAGAGGCTTTCTTGTATCTTGGCTTTGAGAGGCCGCAAATCAATGGAAAGTATCACAGGCCAGCTGAGTTCTGCACTTTACCAAAGCAACGCTTTGGAAGAGCTAGCACGTCCACCTGAAATGTTATCAGCCTGATATCGTTCCACAAACACGCACCCCTCTGAAATGGATTCCAGCCTTCTAGAGGTGCGCCTGAGTACAAAGGAGCTTCTTCCAGAAAGTGAGAGCGCTTTATTGATTATTATATTTGCTTTAAGCAAGGTGTACTACATCATGCCACAGTTCACCAGAACAGGTCTAGTTGAGATTGAGATCAATAAAGTAACAAACCCAGCATGACAAGTAGTTCTCCCTATAGGAACCATGACTTAAAGAGGCCTGGCTGGTTTCCCTTCTTGGCCCATTTTTTAAAATGACATATGCAAGCATTTCAGGTTTTGCCTTTCACTGAATGTGCAATAAAAGGCAAGTATCCAAATGGAGAGGGATGACATTTTCTAGCTGTGGGAAGCAGTACCGGCCGGAAAATATGTTTCTTTGTTACTCATAACTTGAAGGATTGGACTTGGATCTTAAAATTAGCCCACACTGGAGGTAGTGATTATCTGTATCACAGTGCTTTATACTGAACTCCCACAGAATGGTGCTTATCCAACTAAAGTGAGAGCCAGTGTGGTGTAGTGGTTAAGAGCGGTAGACTCGTTATCTGGGGAACCGGGTTCGCGTCTCCACTCCTCCACATGCAGCTGCTGGGTGACCTTGGGCTAGTCACACTTCTTTGAAGTCTCTCAGCCCCACTCACCTCACAGAGTGTTTGTTGTGGGGGAGGAAGGGAAAGGAGAATGTTAGCCGCTTTGAGACTCCTTCGGGTAGTGAAAAGCGGGATATCAAATCCAAACTCTTCTTCTTCTTCTTGTATGATTTATTCATTTATATTTAGAAAAAACATTTTAATGAGTTTTCTAGGTTTTTAGCTGTTATTATTTTTCTTTTATATGGATACCATTAGGACCCACTCTATGTTTGTTATTTGTTTTAAACTTTGTAATGTTGTGTTTTAGATTGTTGTGACCCATCGTAGGACCTTAGGGCTAACGAATCACGTTAATAATAATAAACATATATTTTAAATCTGTGTGACATCATCATCTTTTGCCTAGTAATGAATTTGTAAGCTGAAAATATTGCTTAATCGTTGATCTCAGGCCATCTTTTGAGATCCCAGCTTAACTTGGATGTTGTGTTTTTGTTTTCTATTGTGGGAGGAGAAAAACTATGAAGTAACAATAAACCCGCCATCTTCCTTTTCCTTTGGGGCTCATCCTGTTAAGAGAACCAATTCTGACCCCTCCCCCCATGTTCACTATACTGTATAAAAGAAGGTAGGTTTCCCCACCCCTCCTCTCTCTTCTTCCCCGACTCCATACTGAATACAAAACTAATGTCTCATATCAAATGTAACTGATTTGTAGAAAATACTTTACAACCTGAAAAGGAGACAATGCGTGTACTTTCGTAAACCAATAAAATCTTTATTATTTTAAAAAAAGAACCAGTTCACCTTTGGCAGCAACCTAGCACATTGAATAGCAATCTTGATTTTCCTTAAAATACCATTTATTGGCAAATCCTGCAAGGGAGGCAAGGAGGCACCTCCCACCCACCCCGTTGCTGGATCCTTATGGAAGTAATAACTGGATTGTAAAATGGAATTAAAATAAGGCTGCCACGGTGAGTAGGCATACTTGAAAGCAAACGACGTCTAAAAATAAATAAATGAGCAGAGAATAAAAATAAATAAATAAATAAATGACTGCAGAGAAAAATGTGTTCCGGGTGGGAACGTTGATGTGACATATACACTAAGTTTCTCTTTCAAAAACGAAACATGGGTTAAAGGGGCGGCGCCCCCCACTCACTTTCCTGCTCTGGCTTCCCTAAGTTTTCCGAGTTACGTCACTGGATCCAGCCCTTTTCCACAGGTGACATGGGGCTCGAGGGAGGGAAAGAGGGCTTTACGTCGCGCACAAAAGCGCTCTGGGCCGGCGCCGTCAGCAGCAGCGACGCCGTTTCGCCGAAGGCGCCTGAGGACCCCCGCCCTCGGCTTATTCGGAAAGGAAGCCCCGCCCCTCGGCTCCCTACGCCGCCACGCAGCTCAGCTGACCGAGGAGGACGTTCTGCGGCGGCGGTGGCCGCCGTTGCTGGCAAGCGCAATAAGTAACAGCGCGTGGCGCTGCCAACTCTTTCTCTCTCTCCCGCCCCCCCCCAGCTCTCGCGCGCCCCGCGTCAACATCGCCGCGCGCAGCTTCCCGAGCTCGAGGCCAGCCGCTGCACGCACGCGCCGGCTCGTCATCGGCTCCGTCTGTTTCCAACCCCCCTGCTCGCCTTCGCGCGAGCTCAGTCGGGTCCCTCAGCCGAAGACGCGCAGCCTCTCTTCGCCGCCTCTTCCTTCCTCTCTTCTTCCCCAGGTCTCACTCCGGTTTGGGGCTTCTTCCCGTTTTCTATTATACTGCACCTCCTTCAAGCCTCCTCTCAGTTCACTTGGGACAGCGGACGAGGAGGAGGCCGGCATGTCCGGGCAACAGCAGCAGCAACTCCCGGCGACGGCTCCTCAAGCGCCGGGCAACCCAACTCCCTCACCGGCCTCGGCCGCGCTCCTACTCCACCCGCCGCCGCCTCCCCCGCCGCCGCCGGCCACTTCTGCCCCGCCGCCGCCCCCTCCTCCGCCCGCTATCGCCGCCGCCGCCGCCGCCACCACAACAACCGCCGCCGCCTCAGCTGGGCCCATGCCTGCCGGGAGCGGCAGCAGCAGCGCTCCGGCGCCCTTCCCTCACGGTGGCGACCCGGCCCTGAACGAGCAGGAGAAGGAACTCAAGCGGCGCCTCAAGAGGCTCTACCCGGCCGTGGACGAGCAGGAGACGCCACTGCCGCGCTCCTGGAGCCCGAAGGACAAATTCAGCTACATCGGCCTCTCGCAGAACAACCTGCGCGTCCACTACAAAGGTGAGAGGAACGGAGGGAGGCCGAGGCCGCCATCCCCAGCCCCCCCCCTCCGCCTCTTCCTCCGAAAGGCAGGCTGAGAAACTCCCAGGAAAGCTCTGAACGTCTCCCCAGAAACCGTCGGGAGGCTTCGGTTATTGCCTTTCTCCGCCGAGATCGGTGGACCCCGAGCCTAGACTTCCTTCCCGCACCCCGCTTTCCGAAGACGGCACACCAGTTGGGCCACTACATATTCCCCTCTGTGACTGGAGCGGAATAGCCCTTTCTCTTCTTTCCCCACCCTGGTCGTTAGAGGAGTCCCTCAGTCGTCCCCCCCCCCCAACATTTTTCTTTCCATCCCCAGCAGACAATGCTGACGCCAGTCCTGTAAGCTCCCTAACTCGCCCACAGATAGATCTGGTGGCACCTGTTCTTCCCCCTCCCCAGTTAACTCCTTCCTTGATCCTTTCTGTTTTTCTTTCTCTATGCGCCCCTCTCCCAATACCACCTCTTTGAGCAATCAGGCCTGTTCCGGAAGCTAGGCCTCTGATTACCTTTTAGTCAAACCTTCACTCCTATGATCTTAGGGTGGGGTGTATATATGAGTGTAAAGAAAGACATTTGGGACTTTAATTTGAGGTCATTGCTCTTCTACCCCCCCCCCCAAAACCCCCTCAAGGTAACATATACTTTCCTTAGTGGGGGGAACAGAAGCATCTTGAGAAGGAACCATAATGGGGGAGGGGGAAATGTAGAAAAATAGAACAACAGGAAATAGCTCTCATTGGGTCTTGCGAAGAATTTAGACAGCCAAGTGGAGACAATCTGGCTTTATCCCTCCCTCCTTGCTTGTCTCTCCACTGGTCTCAAATATGTAAGGGACACTGGAAGGATCCTTTGCTTTCTGGTTTGGGGGAAGAGGATAAACAAACTCAGCCGACCAGTTCTCTTGTTGAATAACAGCTTGGGGTCAGGGGAGGAGAATAGCAAGTCAGTCAGTGTGACGTGTCCAATTAAAAATAACCAGTTATGGCAAGAAATGTGTGTTTGTTTAGCAAAAGTGCAAAGGTCAATACAGGTTGGAAGAACAAATGTAAAACTACTGAGCATGGAAAAGTGAGGAAAATAGGTTAGAGAAACAATGTTCATTTCCAGGAATTCAAAATGTTTATTATATTAAAAGTAGCCCCAAAATATATTTTGACAGATTCCCCCTCCCCTTATGTTAACAAGCAACGGTGGGGTGTATTACTTTATCAAATAAAAGAAAATGAATTTTCTACTAGGCTGGGGGTTTCTTGTAACAGATTATTTTCTTTCTGCAGCTTCTGGAAATGGCATACAAAACAAGATAAGATTTTAAATAGAGGAGTTGGCTGCTGGGTTTCTCTTGTAGAGCTTATGCTGTTAGGTCTCAAATTATATAAATTAATGTGAATAAAAACAAATACTTATTGCTTATGAAGCTGTTTATAGAGTTGGCTATGAAAAGCAGGTTCTTGTAAGATTATAAGATGAGTATAGAAGGGCAGTGGGAAGCCCTCAGTGTAGTTAGACTTGGAAGAATATAAAACGTTAAAATTGAAGTAAAATTACTGATGAACACAAAGGAATCTAAACCCAGAATCTAAAATTTCCCAAGCCCTCTGTTTAGGATGAGTGTCGTTCTGCTTTGTTTTTGTGTGTGTGCGTCCATGCATGCATGCACTGTGTTATATGGAAGTGCTGTGTTGTATGGAAACACTATATATAAGAAAGTTGCAGGCATTACTTTGAACTTCCTGTTAGGTTCATGTGTGTAATGCTTTCAGCTTTTTTGCTTGCTAAGGTATGGTTATTATGTAGTGGCCTACACTTTGGGGATTAATTTGTGGATGTCTCAACTATCACTTTAGTTGTTGCTTTGTGTTACCTTGTGTGGTACTTTCTTAGTATAGAATACTTATGTCTTATCCTTGACTTAATGTAGAACTATATTTAGTGGCGTCTTTTTTCTTGTGCTGCAATGCTCAGAAATAGTATTGCACTGCATTGCTCAGAAATAGTAGCATATTTCTCTTTCTTCAGAGCTTACAGTGAGCTGTGACCACAACTGTGGAGAAAAAGGGAAAGCTTCATAACTTAATATTCATAGACCATTTTGTAATTACTGTTATTGAAAAATACCTTCAGTTTACTGAGAATGTGGAGGAAAGATATTTGAAGCTTTGACTAGCTGGGCAGGTAGGCATCGCTGAAAACCAAGGGGCTGTATCTGATAAGACTTGATTTGCTTGGACCTAAATAAGATAATGGTGAAATGCTTTTTCCATTATGTGGGATTGTGATATTTCTAGCTAGAAAAGCAGTTTCTTCATGCAAGCAGCAGCCCCACTGTCATTTAGAATATTTAGAAAAATAAATTGTGCAGTGACTCAAGTGTTAGAAAATTAGAGAATATCTATTAGGAGAAAATGGTATTTGAGTTTTGCATATAATGAAATTTCTGAAAAGTTCAGTGCTTAATCAGTTATTGCTTTGGCAGTTAGTCATATCAACTTACAGTAAGGACAATTTTTCTAAAAGTAAACTATTATAACAGCATTCTTTGCTAAACTCTAGATAGGATCACATAAAAGTATGAAATTGGTCAGTGGGTGAGACCTCTATTGCCAGGTTTTAATGTAGAATATTGCTGGGATGGGTAGTAGTGCAAGAATTTATCTATCTGTTCCTGTGCAGCTATGTAATGTACAGTGAGGAAGTTTGCTCATATTTCAAGAAGTTAAAATTACATGAGCTCTATATTTCATGGTGCCTACATTAATTTTTAGATCATTTAAGTGTAAATCCTGTCTGTTAAATCCTATCCATCTCAGCATTGACTCTTAATGAACTGATAATATAGTTAGCTTTGGGATATTCATAAATAAAATGAAAACACTACTTAAAAATTGCATTCTACTTTATATAGTGTAGATATTGTAAATGAAATACATATAAGGAAACAGGTTCAGAGGGACAAGTTTTTTCTGCACCCTGAATAACATAAATAATGCATTTTAATACATAAATGTACTAGGCCCTGAACTGAATGCTGATTGTTCTGCTATAACTTGTGTGGGTTGCCTGCTCTGTTTTTGTTTTCTAAGTACAGTACCCACATGCTATGTGCTTAAACATTTGGTGTTTTATTTTTCTTTTAGTTTGTTTTACACCTAATCTACTCCAAAGGGTTGGGGGGCGAAGTTTTGTAAGTGTCACATGATTCAACAATTTAGCACTGTTCACAACCATACTCATTATAAATGGAGGAGAGGGTCTTCATAATGTGACACAAGAATTGACCAATCAGTGCTCCAAACTAGAAAAACAAGTTTGCTCCAGGAACATAGTACATGTGTTTAAGTACAGTGATTACCATTCATAGTGGTATAGATAACACCTATGGATGTCTGCTTGTACCCTCAAGTTGCAATCCTGTGCCTATTTATCTGAGAGTAAGTACCATGGAATTTTGCAGGAGTTACTACTTCTGAGTAAACATCCATAGGATTGTTGTTGTTTTTTAGTTGTAAATCCAGTAATATGTTTGTGTTAACATTTTCTAAGTTTGCTGATATACAAACATTTTCTAAGTTTGCTGGTATACAACATATACAAAATGTATCTTTGTTGGATGACATGCTGAAATAAGATTTGATTGATCAAATAATATATTAAAATATTAAGTGTTTTATTTAACCCTTTCTTCACAGTAAACAAGGAACTCTGGAGAAACTAGATAATTCATTGCTGATGAGATAATATTTGATGTTCAATGCGGATGGAATATTTTTATATAACAGGTGTCAAAGCAAAAATTAGTGGCAGTAGTCTTCTATGTTTTGCTTCAGACAAAGTTCCAGTTCACTCACTGATACGTTACTCCAGTGCAAAGGAAGAAGGGTTGCAATCAAATATCAAAATAAGGAAAACATTTCCAGACTGGGGCAAGGGTTGCCTATGTGGAGCCCTCTAGACGTTGCTGGACTGCAACTTCTAATCCCTGATCTAGGACTGATGGAAGTTGTAGTCCAACAACATCTGAATGACACCATGATAGCAATATTCTTAAGAGGGTTTCTTCTCCAGTCTTCAGAGAGTAGCTGGAAATGTGGAGACAGAAAAAGGTCCTTAATCTCAGGGTCATGGGGTAAAAGATGCCTGCATTGCAGGGGGTTGGACTAGATAACCCTTGTGTTCCCTTCCAGTTCTACAGTTCTATGATTCTACCCAGTGCTTTTTTTCTGGGGGTATGCAGGGGTATGCATACCCTTAAACATTTTGTGAATCTTAAGTTCGGCCTCATTGAGGGGTAGTATTTCAATATGAGTAGGGAAATGAGAGTACCCCTAAACATTTTTTAAGAAAAACACTGATTCTACCAGAACTTTTCATAATACTCTGATTGACAGCTGATGCTTAGGTTCACCTTTGAAAGTATATGCAGATGTGGGAGTAACCCCAAATTTCATTTTTAAGTTTCTGTATTTCTGAGTGAGATGATACGCAGGTATCAAAGTAACTCCTATGTCTGCAAATACATTCAGTGATCAGTCTAGATATTGGTCTGGGAAATAAAACAATTTGCTTTTCTCTGTGGCAGATGCAAATGCCTGTTTTTCTGCCAAGGCTACTTAAAACACATATTCTCTAATTTGACAAGTCCTCGATGCAGAAACCAAGTGTCACAATATCAATATACAGTACTAGGAGTTCAGTCGTGTGCACAGCTGGGATGATTAAATCCTGTTGAAGTCAGTGGGATTTAAGCAGCATATGCGCACAATTGCAGCTCAGATTATTAAAAACCATGTTGCATAATGCAGATATGTGGTTAAGCAAAATATATGATCAAATGATCATGTATTCTTCCGTTGCCGCTTTTACAGGGACCTACGAAACGAACTTATGAGCTGAAGAATTCTATACAAAATGGCTCCTTTCAGATTCCAACCCAAATGTCACCGCCATGGTGGCAAAATTCTGCGCCAATGCTATCAAAATCCGGCCCGCACATATAGGAGGCACTCAAAGTAACACTTGATCCGAGCTAGAAAAGATTTTGGTTTCAATTCATATTGCTTAGTAAATAATTTATTATATAGCTCCTAATGGTTAAATGATGGCTAATCTTTTTTAGATAATTTATTTTAGTTTATATTTAAAATTTTTATCCCGATGATGTAATGCTTTTATATGTTGTGCTGGTTGCTGACCGTAATAAAGAATGATTGATTGATATGATCAAACATGATGAAATTTGGACTAGAGATTGTCTGATGTGAGGCTATATATCAAGTGGGACCAGACTTGGAGCAATGGAACTCTCTAAATAAACCTTCAAAACTTACCAACCTGCACTTTTTACTAGCCTGCTAAGAGGCTAGTAAATGGACCAGTCATTTGATTGGTTTTGCAAGTGGATTTAGTATTGATTCCTAGGCAGGTGCCAATAGGGTGTCTGGAAATAGTTAAGTGAATGTTTCATTTCCCAACTGTTTGATTTACAATCACACTTCTTTTATTATACGAAGTAGTAAATGTGGATGTGTATTTTTTTATTATATTTTTCAGGCCATGGAAAAACTCCAAAAGATGCTGCTTCTGTTCGAGCTACTCATCCCATACCTGCAGCTTGTGGAATATACTATTTTGAAGTTAAAATTGTCAGCAAAGGAAGAGATGGGTAAGGTTTGAGTGCACCTTTGTTTCAGAAACAATTTAATTTATACAATCCATCTATTTCTGCTAAAACAATAATTTAGTGTTCATGTTGAAAAATGTCCAGATTCTACTTTCTGTTCAGATCTGGTAAAAGTAGTAGATATTTAATCAAGCTCTCTCCACATGTTTAAAATTTAAACCTAGTAATTGTTTTTAAAGTTCCAGACCCAAGTTTTCACAAATAGTAGAGAAATCAAATTCTCCAATCACTTTTGGTATGAAAGGTTACAATTGAATTTTAAGCAGACAATTCATTTCCATTGATAAGTATTTACTGTAACAGTCTGATGGAGTCCAGAATTCCCTGAGTTGTATTCTTTGCTGGCCTATATGAACATGGGAACAGCACCTGGGCACTCCTTAGAGTGTTAGTAAGCAGAGTATAGTGTTCTTCGGGTTTTCTTTCACTGTGATAACATTTTAGTGAATTCGGATGTTGCCACTCGTTTTAAATGGTTTACTGCAGTATAAAATGTGAAAATTCTGATCTCTGTGATTGGAATTGATATGTCTTACTCTACAATCCTGCTTATCTAGCATGCAGAAAGTTAATATCTAGGACACAAATTGATCATGGCTTCCACAGATTGTTTTGGTGGCATCATTTTCTGGGGCATTGATGTAGAAAAAGTCTCAATTGCTGCCTGAGTGATTTAAAGAACCAGTCTTAGAAATATTATAACTGGAGTGCTGAAATGAAGGTTTTGATAATTCCAGCACGGGCAACGATGAGTTTCAATTAGTAATTGCCTTTGAGAGAATCTCAAAGAAGTAATTTCGGAATAAGACTTATTCTGACCAAAAGGCTCTATGTGCCGATAAAGCCATTCATACTGCAATGTTTTAACACCTTAATGTTTTGCATTGTTAGAGTCAAAACTTGCATCTGTGGTGGAGGCTATAATATGAAGTAGCTGCGTTAGATGAATTTGGAAGACCTAAATTGAAGTATGGGTCTGGTGATTATGATTGATTGCAGATCTTCCTATCTGCAAAATGTGAACAGATAGGATCTATTGCAATGTGGTTGTGACAATGGTTGAAGGTGTGACAATAGGTTAGGATTGTAAAGTGCTGTATGGATAACACAATAAGCACTTTTGTATAATTTACAGCTTTTGTAGATATGGGAGAGTACTGGAAAAGCTGAAAGTCAGTACAATCATACCTTGTGTTGCTCCCGCTTCATGTTGCGTCTTTTCGTGTTACGTCCCGCAGCAACCCGGAAGTACCGGAACGGGTTACTTCTAGGCTTCACCGCATGCACAGAAGCGCTAAATCGTGCTTTGCGCATGCGCAGAAGTGCCAAATTGCACCTGCGCAGACGTAGCACTTCAAGTTGCGGGCATTTCATGTTACAGGTGGGCCTCCGGGATGGATACCGTCTGTAACACGAGGTACCACTGAATGGCAATGCTGATTTTAGACTTGGATCTTAAACATTACTTTGGTTAGCCTGGAATCAGTAGGCTAGGTATACCTGGTCAGTTTGCTACCTTCCTTCCTGTATTTGTCAATGGTAAAACGGGAATATGTGAACTACAGTGGTACCTTGGTTCTTGAACAGCTTAGTTGTCGAACAAATTGGCTCCTGAATGCCACAAACCTGGAAGTAAGCGTTCCAGTTTGCAAACGCTTTTCAGAAGCCGAATGTCCGATGCAGTTTCTGCTTGAGTGCAGGAAGCTCCTGCAGCCAATTGGAAGTCGCGCCTTGGTTTTTTGAACAGTTTCGGGAGTCGAACTGACTCCTGGAACGGATTAAGTTCAAGAACCAAGGTACCACTGTATATCAAAGTAGCATTAGGAGGCTGAATAACATATGGATATATTTTGAAGAGTAGAATTATTACTGAAATGAATTTCATGTTCCTATAGTTTATTGCATTTATCTGAAGAAAATTGATTAATCAGACATGAATTGCCATAGTGATTTTATCTAGAGGTATACTTGATCAGCTATTGGAGCTTGATGTGTCTGATTCATGCCAGTTTTTCCTGTAGCTAACAGTATGTGGATTATAGACTGGGGGTTAGGATCTGGGAAGAACTACTCTCACAAAGGTTCCTCATGTTTTCTGCAGCTTGGTAGAAATCATAATATGTTTGCCTAAAATGCCTTGTAATTGTGTAATCCTGCATGTTTACTCAGAAGTAAATCCCACTGAATTCAGTTTGGCTTACAAGAAAGTAGGCATATGATTTTAACCTCAGTAGTTTAATTTTTACTCCTTTTTATTTTCTCCTATTCATTGTATTTCACAATGTCCCTATACTTCCAAGAGGTATTACATAACTTGTTTTCTTCATGCTGGAATATGTTCCCTTGTTAGGAAGAAGCTCCTTTACTCTTTCTCTTCTTCCTTAGCTTATTTTCTCTTAAGCTATAGCCTTACCAGTTAACAGTCCATGTTTGATGATGACACTTTATCTTAGAAATGCTGACATGCTGCATTTCATTTGTGTATTGATCTTGCTGAGACATTAGGCAAGCTCTTTAAGGAAGATGCAGAAAACCCAGTTTAGCTAACAGGGTAGTGGGGAATCAGAGCTTGGTGGATGTTGGGATGTTGGGGACCCCTAATGAGCTTTTCTTCACCTGAAGGTATCAGTTTCTGTTGTGGATATTGAAAAAATGAAGTACCAGGTGGCTTTGTGCAATTTTTTCTTAGTGTTGGTTTGAGTCTCACTGGGTCTAAAAAAAAAAAAAGTTACAAGAAGGAATAAGCTTTCCATTTCGCCTTCCTGTTTGTAGTATAGCCTACTACTCTGGTCAGTCCAAAGAGCATTTTGGCCAAACCATGCCCTCTACCAAATCACCTGCTATTGGGTTACAAAAGTAGCGTAACCAAAATGCAAGTTTTTTCTCAATATTGTTCTTTTCACATGCATAGAAACATCCTGCATTTGTATTGGCCCAGGTTTACAGAAGCCAGAGTCCAGATTGCTTACACCACAAATCCAATTTCACACCTCTCAATGAAATGTGTATCTAGTACCTGTCAAAAGAGCATGTGCGATATATTGTGCTATATGAGAAACTGACAGTTCAGTTGTCATGCCAATCCATACCTCTTTAATTCAGTAGTAGCTAATAGATTTTCTTGTATTGTTGCTCTGTTTTGAAGTGGTCATTTATTTGAAATTTTAAAAGGATTAACTTTCTTTTCCAATATTACAGTTATATGGGGATTGGGCTCTCTGCTCAAGGTGTGAATATGAACAGACTACCAGGTATGATAAGAAATCTTAGTTTTGGTTTTAAAACATTGCTTTATTTCTGTGAGATGCTGATCAGTACCTCTTTTTTAGATACTAATCCTGATAACCTGTAAAAACCTTAAAATCCTGTGGCTAGCATTTTGTAAGTTACGCCCGCACATGTGAGTGTGGGGTTTGTAAAAATGCTCTTAAAGCAAGAAAAATACTCCACCTGACACACCCATCACTTAATAAAGTTATCCAAACCTGATCCCACCCTCAAATAGTTTCTTAAATTTCCCTCAATAAGCAGTGATGGGAAGGATTATCTTTCTCCTCACCCCAAGTTCCATTTCAAAACACAGTTCTTATTTTCCTCCTCCTATCCATATTCCAGTACAATTCTATATATGTCTACTTAGGGGTAAAGTTCATTAAGCTTAAATGAGCTTCCTGAAGGTGGTGCTGGCTAAAAGGCACTTTCCCCATCCTCCCAATGTAGCATCTCAACACTTCATGGTTTTATCCTCTACAGTGAGGGGGGAAAGTATTTGATCACCTGCTAAATTTGCTTGTTTGCCCTCTGAGGAAGAAATGACCAATCCATAATTTTAATGGTAGGTTTATTGTAGCTGTGAGAGACAGAATAACAACAGGAAAACCCCCAGAAACCCAGAATAGGGGATCAACCAGCCAGATCGCAGGCTACCTGGTATCTTCACTGTATATAACAAGCTGTTGTAAGGGAGAGGTCATACCTGATATCCCAGCTTGTTACAGTACCTGTACCAAAGACACCAGTCGACAGAAGCCGTCAATCCAGTAGATTCCAAAGTAGCCATCATGACCAAGACAAAAGAGCTGTCCAAGGATGTCAGGGACAAGATTGTAGACCTACACAATCTAGACTGGGCTACAAGACTATTGCCAAGCAGCTTTGTGAAAAGGTGACAACAGTTGTGCAATAATTTGCAAATGGAAGAAACACAAAATAACTGTCAACCTCCCTCGGTCTGGGGCTCCATGCAAGATCTCATCTTGTGGAGTTGCAATCATCATGAGAACGATGATGAAGCAGCCCAGAACTAAACGGGGGGAACTTGTCAATGATCTCAGGGCAGCTGGAACCATAGTCACCATGAAAACAGTTGGTAACACACTACGCTGTGAAGGACTGAGATCTTGCAGAGCCCGCAAGGTCCGCTTGCTCAAGACAGCACATGTACAGGCCTGTCTGCAATTTGCCAATGCACATCTGAATGACCCAGAGGAGAAATGGGTGAAAGTGTTGTGGTTCGATGAGACCAAAATCGAGCTCTTTGGCATCAACTCAACTTGCTGTGTTTGGAGGAGGAGGAATGCTGCCTACGACCCCAATAACACCATACCCACCATCAAACATGGAGGGGGACATATTCTGCTTTGGGGGTGTTCTTCTGCTAAGGGAACAGGACATCTTCACCGCATAAAAGGGACAATGGACGGGACCATGTATTGTCAAATCTTGGGTGAGCACCTCCTTCCCTCAGCCAGGGCATTGAAAATGGGTCGAAAGTAGGTATTCCAGCATGACAGTGATCCAAAACACATGGCCAAGGCAACAAAGGAGTGGCTCAAGAAGAAGCACATTAAGGTCCTGGAGTGGCCTAGCCAGTCTCCAGACCTTAATCTCATTGAAAATCTGTGGAGGGAGCTGAAGGTTCGAGTAGCTACACATCCGCCTGAAATCTTACTGACTTTGAGAGCATCTGCAAAGAGGAGTGGGACAAAATACCTCCTGAGATGTGTGCAAACCTGGTGGCCACCTACAAGAAACGTCTGACCTCTAATTGCCAACAAGGGTTTTGCCACCAAGTACTAAGTCATCTTTTGCAAAGGGATCAAATACTTATTTTACTCATTATAATGCACATCAATTATAATCTATATATATAAAATGCAAGTGTCTCTGCGTCCAGTCCGTGTGTCTCTGGGTTTGCGCTACTGCGCATGTGCCCCAGGGACACAGGGATTGGATGGAGAGACATCGGGCCAGGAGCAGCGGCGGCAGTTTAAGCGGGCGGTTGATTCAGAACACCCGCTCCAGAGGACGAGGGGAGCCCGAGGAGGGAGGTCACGCTGCTGCCGCCTCCGCTACAAACAGAGCCCCGAGGCCCAGAGCAGCCCGCCCCGTGGAGCGCCGACGCTCCGGAGGCCCCCACTCGCTCGCAACCTCCACTTCCACCACCACCCCCGGCTTCCCTCCTTGCTCCGCTCTTGCAGGCCACGGCCTCTCCTCTGCCGGAGCCTGGGAGTCGCAGCTGCGCCCCCCCCACGCCGCCATTGTGCAGCGCGCCAGACGCGGAGGGAAGGAGGGAGAAGGGGACGGACAGCAGGAGGAGGGAAGCTGCAATGCAGCAGGAGCAGAGGAGCAGCGGAACCGACCCCTTCCTTGCCCGTCCCGCACGCACGCCATCGCTGCAACCAGCTCCAAGCAGGCGCCCGCAGGTCGGGTGTGCAGCAGCTGGGTCCGCGCCCTACTCCTTTTCCTCCTCCTTCCTCGGCAGACCTCATCCTGCTTCAGTACCTCTCTGTCCCCGGCGGCTGCTCCTCCTTCCTTCCTCCCTCCCTTCCCCCGGTCTCCGTGGGGGCTCCGTCTCTTCTCCCTCCTCCTCCTCCGCCTGGGCAGGGCAGCGGGCGAAGAAGGCAGAAGACGCCTCCCTCTTCCTCAGGGGCCTGGAGAGGAGTTGCAGGGACACGCGCGGGGGGGCGGCGGCATCGAGGCACCGGCCCTGCCTTTCCCAAAGCAGCGGGGGGGGGTTGTTTTGTTTTGCAAGGGGGGCAGAATTGGGAGGATGGGGCGCAGCTGCCGGGTGAGGGTTGGGCAAACGCGGGGGATGGTGGCTACGGGCTCCTTCCCTTGGCGCGCGCCCGTCTGCGTTTGTGTGGCCACTGGGAACCGCTGCCTCTCTGTGAGGGAGGGGGGAACCTCGCTTTTCAGGCGGGAAAGACCCCGCCCCCCCTCGCCATCCCTCGCTCTGCGCGCGCAGCCTGCCCCGGTTTTAAATGTCACAAGTACTACAGTACATTTTTGGAGCACATATGTTCTAGCGCCCGTTATTTTAACGGGCTGAAACCACTAGTACATTATAATGCACATTACAATTATGGACTGGTAATTTCTTCATCAGAGGGCAAATGGGCAAATTTAGCAGGGGATCAAATACTTTCCCCCCTCACTGTATCTCTGTATCACCTATTGCTGCCCCCAGGCTTTAAAACATATTCCCTCCTCCAACCTCACAAATATGCTACCAAACACTCTGAAGTATCACTTCTGTGCTTCTTTGTATTGCTGGTTCTATGATAAGAGGCCTTTGGATTTAGCAGCTTGCTGCTGCAGCTCTAATACTACTTTGTAATTCTTCTAATACAGCAAAGCATTTATACTCTAAAATTTCATAAATGCTGAAGTACTGTTTTATGTTCCAAGTTACATACCCATATATTGAAGTAGTAAAGTATGTTTTAGCTTGATAAGGAGTTAAATATTGCATTAGATCTGAATTTCCTTCCAGCATTCCAATACTCTTCTCCTGTGCTTCCCCCCAGCCCTGAAGTTAAACTGTTTCACACAACCTCAGAATTTCCAGTTTCTGCTTAGTCTTAGGCTTATTTTAGGCATGTGCCTATGGCTTAACCTTTTCGAATTGAATTGTGTTTATTTTCAGATGTATCATCTGATGTGCTGCAAAGCTAAATACTACATGTTTTGTTTTAAGGTTGGGATAAGCATTCATATGGGTACCATGGAGATGATGGACACTCATTTTGTTCTTCTGGAACTGGACAACCCTACGGCCCAACATTTACAACTGGTGATGTCATTGGCTGTTGTGTAAACCTTATCAACAATACCTGTTTCTACACAAAGAACGGACATAGTTTGGGTATGAAGAAGAGTCACTGATAATTAAATATATATCAAGACACCTAATGAAATGGTGATAGCACTCTTTCCAAATTTAAGATGTTAAGTATTACTTTGTTGTTGGAGCTCAGCACTGAAAGAAAACGATTATAGAAAGAAAGTTCAAATACTGTTTCCTCAGTTCTAGGAGGACACGCTTCAGGGCTCTTGTCAGTAGTTCTTTGAGGTTTCAAAAGAGCTCCAATTTTGCAAAAGGTAATATACAAAATTGCTCACTTGAAAACCGGAAGAAAATCAAATTTAAAATAAAAATTCAGCCTAGAGGCAACTTACATTATGACTTTCTATATCTCAATAATTTGGATCATATTTTCTTTCTGTTCTGTTCCCTAAGCCAAAATTCATTTTGCACAGTTCTTATGGTTTTATTATCAGCAAAACATGAAACAAAATTAAAATAATAATGGAAACTGTAAAAACATTGGTAATCTGGTAATAGCTTTGCAGTTGTTTGGATCTAGGCTTCACTTCTGCTGTGGCAGAAGTTAGAGAGGTAAGTTTTGCCAATTTGCCTTTTCCCTTGCAGCACTGTGCTCCTTCAGGAAATCTGTTCCAGAGGATTGGAATACTCTGTGGAGCAGTGTGGGAGTTTGTGCTGGAGGCTGATGGGAAAATTGGCAAAAGTCAATGTGTTTCCTCTGAATCAAAACATTTAGTGGATAGAAGAATACCTTCTGTTTGTAGAAGTGAAATCTAGCTCTAACCCATGGGCTGGTTATTTTAAAGTGAAAAACAAATTCTCAGATAAGCTACATACTGTTGCCATCTCCCTAAAACAGATGCTGAAAGTTAACATTTGTGTTAGTTCATTCCTTGGCAATACAGGTTTCTTAACAAGTTTCCCCGTAAACTGTGTAAACTAGGATTTACCTGGTAAAATGGGAGTTGATAACCCCATTGCCAATTCTGCATCCCTGTTTTGTTTTTGTTTTTTGCCTTTTATGTTGCATTATCATAGGTACACAAAATACTCTGCCTGCTTCTTAACAGCATAAGAGTACACCTAAGTAAATTCTAAAAAATGAGAATAACTAACCAGTAATATTTCCTGTCCTCTTGAGATCTAAGCTGCTCAATTTAGATTATATGAGCACTGAGTATGTTGTATGATTAAAATACATTTTTCTATGTGACTGTGGCAGCACAAATCTTAATTTATGTCTCTTGATTACAGGTATTGCTTTCACGGATTTACCGGTAAGATAAACATACTCAAAAAATCAATAGCATTCCTATGTAAAATACACATTTCCCTACTTGTATAATATGAGTTTTTCTTTTTTCTTTTGTATTTTAAAATGACAACCATGGTAGCAAAACAACAATTTGCAATTGGAACAAATGTTTCTCATTTTTAATGGAGGTTTTTATGAAACTTCCAATTTTCACAAGAATATTGGCAAAATGCTATAAACATTGCCTTCCATTTGGTGTGTTAGTACCTTGTGTTAGCATTTATGACTTCTGATGCTTCAGCAAATATTTAGATTACATAGGAGTCACAAGTATGGAGACATAAGTTAGTAGTAGAGCTCATCCTTTGCATGCAAAAGGTCCCTGATATAATCTCTGGCAGCAGAAGGTAAGACTTTGAAAGACTTCTGTTGAAACTGTAGAACAGTGGTTCTCAAACTTTTTTCCTCTGGGCCACACTTTCAGAATAAAAATTTGCTCATGCTACACTGAATTTTTTATTGATGAGAAATACATTGGAAAACAAAAAGAAAAAACTCCTAGCAGTGCTTGATTTATAACATAGAACACAACTGCTTTATAATATGATCATGGGACATTCGGAATGTAAAAAACAATGCAGCTATGTACGAACACGAATCATTCCCAAAATATAATTATAAATGAGCCTCTTACATACATACCATAAGTATGTATTCAAGCTCAGTGAGAGGTGTGAGCTTGCTTTTGCGGTAATCTCATTTATATTCGGTCTAATTTGAGTCAAACTCTCGTCTCCTCAACAACACAAAGAAACCTTTCTCTTTTCTGATTTTTCATACTTGTCAGAGATGAAAATCCCTGTTCACAACAATATGTTGTGGAGATGTAGAAGAATAGGCAATGCTCTTGAAGAGAGATGTGAATACTGCTTCTGGTTGTGTGTGTATAAAATTACTTCTCTACTAATACTATACTATACTACACTACACTACATTGAAATGTTTAAATATTTCTTAGATTGCCCTTGATACTTCCTGCCACACTTGCCATCCTCTTCTGCCACACCAGTGGGTGAGAACCACTGCCTTAGAGCATGGGTGAGCAAGTGTGATTCAGTTATGTTTTCTGCTAGTGGCACTTGCACTCATTTTGTTGCTCTTTATATCCAGTAATTTGCTTTTGTGCCAGTTTAAAGTACAGTGGTACCTCAGGTTACATATGCTTCAGGTTACATACGCTTCAGGATACAGGCTCCGCTAACCCAGAAATAATGATTCAGGTTAAGAACTTTGCTTCAGGATAAGAACAGAAATTGTGCTCTGGCGGCGCAGTGGCAGCGGGCGGTCCCATTAGCTAAAGTGGTGCTTCAGGTTAAGAACGGTTTCAGGTTAAGAATGGACCTCTGGAACGAATTAAGTACTTAACCGGATAAAGTACATTTGGATTTTGAGAGATTAAATTATGTATTGCAATTATCTCTTGCAGCCAAACCTGTATCCTACAGTTGGTCTTCAAACACCAGGAGAAGTGGTGGATGCGAATTTTGGACAGCATCCATTTGTGTTTGATATTGAAGACTATATGCGAGAATGGAGAACCAAAATTCAAGCTCAGATTGACCGATTTCCTATAGGAGATCGGGAAGGAGAATGGCAGACTATGATTCAAAAGTAAGCATTTGAAGATTATAATAAGTCCTTCCTAAATTTCTATTCAAATTTAAGAGATTTGATTAGTCTCTTCAGTCTTAGAAATCCTAGTCTGCATATATGTAGTTGCATACTTTTATGTCAGTGGAGGTAAGTTTGCAACACCTACTAAACTCTGTCATTTGTATTTGTCTGGTGACATTATCTCCATGTAGAATAATGTTTCTTCTTGTTCTTCTTCTTCTTTGGCCATCACTCATAGCCGAGTAAGATTGTCTTCCATAAACACTGTTTTAACATTGAGTCTGTACGTGACTGTGGAGGCCAATTCTGGATCCACACATCCTTCCACAGTGGGGACTGGTTTCTGGGCGGCAGTTGATCATGGTGTGGATTTGCCAAGCGTGGCTTCCTCTTAGCACGTTTCTCCCTTACATCCTGAGTTCGAGTGTCTTCAAAGCCCATGACACCTTTGGTAAAGGCTGTTTTCTAACTGGAGCGCTCGCAGGCCAGTGTTTCCCAGTTGTCAGTGTTTATACTACATTTTTTTAGATTTGCCTTGAGACAGTCTTTAAACCTCTTTTGTTGACCACCAGCATTACGCTTTCCATTTTTAAGTTTGATATAGAGTAGTTGCTTTGGAAGATTATCATCAGGCACCCGCACAACATGACCAGTGCAATGAAGTTGATGTTGAAGAATCATTGCTTCAACACTGGTGATCTTTGCTTCTTCCAGTACACTGATATTAGTTCACCTGCCTTCCCAAGTGATGTGTAAAATTTTTAGAGAGAGGTACTTGGATGTGAAAGCAATGCCGACTGGTAACTGCAATTGCTTTTTCTCTCAAACTTCAGCAGTGCAAAAATCATCCCATGCATCTTGATTTTTTAAAATCTGTGTTATGACAGTCTCCTTCAATATGTGTGAATTTGGATTAAATAATATGAGAAGTAGCTGTTACCTTTTGTTAATCAGTGATTCTAGGTCTGCTTCTATATATAACAATTAAAGGACTTGCACACTTTGTGTCACACCGGTATCTGTCAATAATGATAGAAAGACGACGTGCACATTAATTTCTGATTCAGTGCTATCAGTTTATACTAGATGGTGCCAGTTAAACAACAAAAGCACCTGACAATATCTCTTTTTGCTATAGTAGTAATGATGCCACCATACAAACTTCAAAATACTGTTGATTTTTGTCTCTCGAGTAGCTTCTGAAAATCTTGGCCCTGTGCATATAATTAATTGATTGATATATTTATTTGCCCTCTGTGTCGTATGGACATGGTGCTCCAGTTTTTACTCTGTGTCTGCTTGAGGAAGGGAGAAATGACACTGCCCATGCTCTGTTCTGTAAACACAAAATTAGCATACCATTTATCAGCCTATTTCTACCTTACAGCTGAAGATGCTAAAGTTTGCACTAGCAACCTTAAGAGCAAATTGTTTGCCCCTCCAGGGAACGGCAGATTGCTCCTCTTCTGTGTTAACATCTAGAACTGCCTTAGGTTTCAGAGCTTAAGGAATTTCCTATGCTCAGTGCTGCTTTGTATGCCTAAATTAAATATTTGATTTAGCAGCAGCATTAAATCACTTAACTCTTCTAGACTAGCTCCTTTGTCTTGAATAGGAAGTTAGAGCAGGGGGTCTCAGGGTTGTTACCTTGGCCACTCGGTGTTTTGTATCTTCAGTCCCCTAGTAACAAGCAGCCAAATAAATGTTGCTGCATACTTAAAATATACATAAGCATACATGTTTCATTTGAAAACATGAAAAAGTGGTAACTCTGCATGGAAATAGCTTGTTTAAATTAATTTGTAGTGCTAAAAGTGAACATTGAATTAGAATATTATCCCAGGATATTTCATAATGTAAATTTACATAAACCACTTCTCAAGGATTTTGAGGAGTTCTTTGTTTGAAAAGTTGCCACCAGGCTTTGTATTTACTTGCATATGTTCACTTTTTACAGGATGGTTTCATCTTATTTGGTACATCATGGGTACTGTGCAACAGCAGAGGCCTTTGCTAGATCTACTGATCAGACTGTACTAGAAGAATTGGCTTCCATTAAAAATAGACAAAGTAAGTCTGAAGAATACTGTAATTTAAATGTTCAGATATTTTTTTTCTTAGTGCTCCTTGTTCAGATTTACAGAATAATTTGTGGTCACTGTGTTCCATAGATGATACAAAGAAAAATGGTTATCTAAATATAATTAGCAGGGCCGCCACCTGAGAAAAACATGATTAAAATTAATTCATTTAGATTTAATTAATTAATTAATTAATTAATTAAAATAAATAAATTATTTGTACTGGGTTTCCCCAGTCACATATTAATGCACTTGGTATGAGTGCATTTTTGAAATGCAGTAAACCCTCAATATATGCTGGGGTTACATTCCAGGGATTGCACTTAAAGCCAAAATCACATATAGTCAAACCACATTGGATGCAATGGCAGGTGGGATTGCCGAAGTGTTTCCCCCCTGACCTCTGCCCCCTTTTTAGTTGTTTTTATTTCTTTGCCAAGCATGTGAAGCTGAATGTGCACAAGTTAAATGCACATAAATTGCAGGATTACTGTATTGACAGATGTATAACTCGACAGTTTAACCAACAAAAGCTATTCCACAGTTGAGAGATCATCAATAATATTTTCCCTTACATTCCTGTTAGTCTTTGCCCTACCAATTACTTTTGGGTTTTAGTGATTTAGGCAACAGTCTTAAACTAACTTACTTGAGAGTAAACCCTATTAAACTTAATGAATGAGATGTGCTTCTGAGTAGATGTATATAGGATTGCGTTGTTAATCAGTTAAAGCCATAGTTAATACATATATGAAATTAACTGATTATTGAAATTTTCTGAAAAAACATGCTTGGGGATTGCTCTTAATAACTTTCAGTCATGCTATTTAACTAGTTTTTACCTTAAATTAGAGTTTTGCCTTATAAATGGTAAAACAGAATATTTCTCTTGATTTGCTATGGTGCAGTTGTCAGAGTTTCTAAAGGGATTCTTTGCCTGGCTGCTTCTGCTTGTTGCTGTTGTTGTTGCTGCTGCTGCTGCTTTTTATTATGGGTTTTTTTTAATTGTTCTTTGAAATCTTTAAGCTATTTTGTAGGTCTCCTCCTTTCAAAGACAGGATTTGCAAGTTTTAAGTACTAACTGGGTGTGTAAGAAAGATGCAATTTTGTAGTTTATTTTATATTTATATTTATATTGATTGATTGAATTTATATACCTCGCTATACCCGGTGGTCTCAGGGCGGTTCACAGTTGATGTAAAGTATTTGTTGCAAACGTGTCTTGCAAAATCTGGTGAAAGTTGAGGACTTTTAACAAGAAATGTTTAACTACATCAAGGGTGTGGAACTATATCAGGGGTGCAGGGATCCCTCTGCTGGCCAAATTTGACAGGTGAGTAGGACTACACACATCTGTCAATCACCTAATGTCGCAGTGCATCAGATAATATACCACTGTCGGGTGATCTCAGCCTAGTTTATGGATGGTTACATTGGTCTCTCTTGAAGGTACTCTCCCAGCACCATTCAGCTGATGGTTGGTGGAAGTGTTGCTTTCAAAGAGACCTGCTACATTAGACATTGTGGTTTGCATTGACAGAGCTTGCTAAAGCGGAGGGAAAATTTACAGTTCTTAATCTGTTTCTTCTTTTTCTCCACAGGAATTCAGAAACTGGTTTTAGCAGGAAGAATGGGAGAAGCCATTGAAACAACACAACAATTGTATCCAAGTTTATTAGAAAGAAATCCTAATCTCTTATTTGCTTTGAAGTAAGTCTTAAAGTAAATTGTTACTAAATTGCTGTCTAATTGTTGGGAATTTATGTGGATACCCTTATGACTTTCAAGCTTCCACAGTAGCGAATGACCTTGTTGGTTATGTTAGTGCAGCGAATTGCAAAAAGTTACTTTGAGTATTGACTTTTATTCCTCAGTCTTGAGAATCTCTTACTTAATTTAATTTAATTTTAGAAAGAGCACAGTTATAATCTTGAACGTTCTATAGCGGAACTTTTGGAATGTGAAGTTAATATCAGATTATACCTGGTTTCTGTGAAACTTCCAATAACCCTTCACACATCCCTGTGTTGGACAACTCTGTAGGCCTGTTGCCCAACAACGTCACAGAAATTCTACTTCTTTTTTCCTTCTATAATTTCAGCTTCTAACCAGGAAAAGAGAGAGGGAGCAGATGCCCCCCTCCCCCCATTATCTGATAATGAAGTACATAAATAGGTCTGTGCTAATTTGAAATATGTCGTCCTCTCTTTCCCCAATACCTGAACCGGATTTTTTTAAATACTGTATGGTGAAGTGCTATCATGTGGCACTTTAAGAATTAAAAATAGTGCCCCTGTTACTGGGGATGAGTAATACAATTCACTGCTTTCTCCTACAACAGTAGTATTTTTCTTGTACGGTAAGGTATGTGAATATCCACTATTGGCCATGTAATCTACTTAAAAAGGAAGAATTAAAAACTTGCTGTAAGGCTTATGGAACTTGAGGAAGCAGCTGCAGTTAGGAATTGAGAAAAGGCCCTTCCTCTGCCACAAAGCTCCTTCATTTATTCCCCAATTTTCTATTTTTGAATGGTTTGCAAGTGGCAGTTACTGTTACAGCTGTGGAAATGTGGGGGAAGTAGAAGATGTTCTCATTCTGCAGTAATGATTATATGTTTCACTGACCTTCATTTGTATTAAACAGCAACCAAACTACTGTAATGCAAATCATTAATAATACTGAGAGCAATTAGAGCGCAATTAGAGCAATTAGAGAGC
Source organism: Lacerta agilis (assembly GCF_009819535.1). Classification (NCBI taxonomy): domain Eukaryota; kingdom Metazoa; phylum Chordata; class Lepidosauria; order Squamata; family Lacertidae; genus Lacerta; species Lacerta agilis. The sequence goes on from NC_046318.1 coordinate 28,021,840, forward strand.
AATTAGAAATTATATTGAAATTATATTGGCTTCATAAACTAACTCTTCTCTCATGTTTCCTAGGGTACGGCAATTCATAGAAATGGTCAATGGTACAGACAGTGAAGTACGATGTCTAGGAGGTCACAGTCCAAAATCTCAAGATAGCTATCCTGTTAGTCCTCGATCATTTAGTAGTCCTAGTATGAGCCCCAGCCATGGAATGAATATTCACAGTCTAGCAACAGGCAAAGGAAGTAGCACACACTGTTCTGGTGAGTTTGAGCTGGCAGAAGCTGGTGTTATACAGAGGTGTTTCACTTCTGAATCTTCAGTTTTTCATCCATCTGTCTATTAGCATATGAAATGCTTTGTGTTGTGGCTGGTGTCTTGCAGTGTTGCCACTCAGCTCCTTGCTGACAGTAACAACTTTTCTTCTGCACCTGTCTTATTTCTTAACAATGGAGACAGGCATGTCCCATAGTGTATGAGTGGGGGACAAGTGGGCCTCTCTTTCAATTAACCACTGCAGCTATTTCCACTGTCATAATTTTATTTAAGAAGCAAATAAGGATCAAGCAGAGAGATTCATCCTTTAAACCTCATTACAGTTGTCTCGCAGGCAGAAGGAGGAGTTTCTCTTACTGCATCCCATGCTATCTAGACCAAGTACAGTCATACCTCATGTTGCGTACGCTCCGTGTTGCGTACGTTTGGGATACGCACTCCCGCACCCCGGAAGTTTTCCAGAGCGTGCAGAACGCTTCTGCACACTTCGCGCATGCGCAGAAGTGCTCAAATCGCGCAACTTCCGGTTTTTCAGGTTTTTTTTTTTACGTGCGTTCGAGTTACGCACACCCACGTTACGCATGGTGACCTGGAACGGATCACGTGCATAACCCAGGGTTCCACTGTAGATCAAATAATGGGCAGCTTGTTCATACTACTGCTGCAGAGGGAGGAGAGATGTTGGGGGGGGGGAGTCCTTTCAGGTGCCAAAAGACAGAAACCATATCGTTTTGAGGTTAGCCTGCCCTCTATGCAAAACCCGTGTTGTATGGAATTTTGAATATTCAAAATAAGCAAAATTCAAATACTACCTAGATTATTTTTTGAAATAATTTTTGCTTTTGGGGTTTTAGGTTTTGAAAGTAGTTGCAGTAATGGAGTGATATCAAACAAAGCATATCAGTCTTACTGTCACAGTAAACATCAGTCCACCAGTTTGAATGTACCAGAGCTCAATAATATAAATGTAACACGATCACAGCAAGTTAACAGCTACTCCAGGTAAGTACACTCATTCCAACCTGATACCACTGTTTTTATCCACCATTGTTTGTGTGATTTATTTATTGTATTGATTTTCTAGTACAGGTAACTTGCATCTTATGTGGTGGTTGCGTTCCTAGCCATCACACATATAAGTGAAATTGCATAAAGCCAGGGGGCCTCCCTGCAAGGTGGAGGGTTGTTTGCCCAGCTTTGGGAAGGCAGCACAGGGGTTTGGGGATGCTGCCAGAGCCCTTGCACCACCTTCCCAAAGCTGGGTAAGCCCACGATCACAGCTTTGCATAGGTGCAGGGGAATAAGTAAATGGAAAGTGGGTTGTTTTCCCCACCCATAAGTAAGATAGTGCAAGCTGTGAGTTACCTGTATAGGCTATTATTACAAGCTTCAGTGCCTCTACCTCACCCTAGTGGGTGGGCATCAATTCAGATATTTTTCTCTGCTTTTAGTACAGAGTATGCACTAATCAATCACTACTTTCCCCATGTCAATCACTTACTATTCAGGGACTTTTCTCCCCATTCTCATATCAACTGTAGGCAGCCACCATTCTTGAAACTGCTGTACAGTGCATACTTCTCTGAAATCCCTTTCCCCCTCTTAACCCCCTGTACAAAGAGAGAAAGTTGAGAGGAATCTACATACCACCTCAAATGTGGATATATTTCAGTTACTCCGCACTGTCTGAGAGGAGAGAAACTGGACAATCCCATACATGTCTATTTTTAAAAAATTAAACACACACACACACACACACACACACACACAAGCTACAAATAAATTTTTCACATGTCTATTTAGCATTTGTATATTTTAAAACTCTTTTAATTCTTGCCTGCCTGGAACCAATGTGGATAAATAAGAAACTCTAGCCCTGCTGAATGCATTATCATATTTACCTATGTTGATATGGTGGAGAGCCATGCTTTTAGCACGGCTCCCAAAATATGTACATCTTTTGTGCAGTTGTCTGCAGAGAAATCCCAGTGTTTGAAAATCGTGAATATGACCAGAGGTGGGAATATACTGGATATACTCTACATGTGAATGGGGCTTGTATTTTACTTGGTGCACCAATTTCTGATAGGCTAAGAAAATGAGCTGCATAGGTTAAGTGGCAACAGGGAAAGCTGGTCCTGTTTCCTGTAGTTACGTATTGTGCTATTACAAGAACTGTTGCAGAATAAAAAGTGGTGACTTTGGAAATTCACAGCCCACATACTTAACTTTTAAGGAGCTCATGTTCTGGCTTTTAGACAGGCCTGGTGCCAGAATATGGCATACTTGGGCAAGTGCTAAGGTCCCTGCAGGCTTCACCACCACTGGACTGCCTCCCTAATGTGTTTCTGTGAGGCCCATGATTGCTTAGTTGCTTAGCTTGCTTCCCAGCTCTGAATAGTGCACCTACATACATACCACTCACTGCCATGCCACCCATGTGCTTCTGTCAGGGGCAGCATAATTAAGATGGCAGTGCCAGCAAGCTCAGGCTTATGGGAGCATCCTGCTTGACGTGGACTTGCTTTTATACCCTTTGATCCACCCCTTATCAAGGATTCTTCATAATGTATTGAATTCATCATGAAATTCAACTTTCTCATATTCTTATAGCAATGTTTCTTACAAAACCTTTGGATGCACAAGCTCACACAGAGAACTAGACTATCCAAGGAAGAGCTCTGTCACCCCATCATCAGTCAATTGATTTTTTTTTTTACCATAAGTCAGATGCAGATGTGTGGTGAAATAGGTTTTTATTCTTCCCCAGTTGCATTATGGAATATGGTGAGGTGCACATTTAAAAATGAGACCCCCATTCCACCTCTTTATACACTTAATGATGCATTTTTCCTCTTCTCAGCAATGATGTAGACATGGAAACAGATCACTACTCCAATGGGGTTGCAGAGACATCATCCAATGGCTTCCTTAACGGTAGTTCTAAACATGATCACGAAATGGAAGAATGTGACACAGAAATGGGTCTGCAGCAAAATTTCTTACATATTTAATATTACTATCACCATTTTTTTTTGTTTACTTGCAGTTATTTCCAAATGAAATTTAGGCATACCTAACCTGTTTCAGGCAATTTATATAGCTCTGAAGTGCTATAGTCAGTGGAAAATCTTTAAATGTGTCTGCATTTATAATTTACTTAGTTTGCATTGGATTATTTTCACTCTGTGGTGCTTCACTATGGCTTGAAAGACTCACACTTCCTGTTGTTGTAAAATATCTTCTGAGTTTGCATAATCTTGGAAAAGATGGAATTGTCACACAGATGCTGCTTGAAATGGCTTCAGCGTTACTCCTTTTGCCCACCACAACTCCTAAGTGGTTCTTATTGTGTGGAATGATTTCACACCAGCCTCACACTTTTCCTGCTAATGAGTAAAGTAGAAACAACTACATCAGCTTTGCCTCAGCCCTCCTGATGTTTTAGATTACAACTCCCATCAGCCTCAGCCAACATGGGCAATAATTAAGCATGATGAGAGCTGTGCTCTTAAAATATCAGGAGAGCACCAGGTTGGGGAAGGTTAATCTGCATAATGAGCTATGTTACTCATTTTCCCAGCGCCATAGACCAATAAGGCACAAGGATGCTGTCTGCATCTGCGTGATTGAGGTAGTGTGCAAGTGTGCTTTTGGTGTCATTCCCCAAATCCTTCCTATCTTGCAGCCTTATAGAGCATTTAGGTACAGAACAAACTTAATTTGTTTAAATGGATCAGATAAAGGAGAACTACATGTAAAAGAGAGTGGAAGAAATTTAGCAAATGTCTGTGCTCCGTTCTGGATAGTTTTTGTAAATTTTCATCATACTTTCCCAAGTTGTACCTTGAAAAACAAAACACACATCTACTAGCACTACTGTAAGAATTAAATTTTGATTAGCTATTGTTGTAGGTGTGTATCAAAGTGTCTGTGACAATTAAGGTACCTCTTCTCTTCCCCCCCCCCCCATTTTTGGCACTACTTAGTTAAAAAACAAATTCCTGGGAATATCCAAATAAAAGGTTCTGTAGCACTTTTATAAGAAAAAAAGATTGTTTTCCTTGCAATAAGCAGTTATATTTCTATAGCTACCAAGCCTGAATCAGGTCTGGAGCCATGACCGTGTTAAAGGGAGGCATTTCTAAGAAAGGAATATTTTTACTCAGCTGAAGTCCAAAAATTGGGAACAGTTAGTGAATATCCTTTGCTTTAAGAATTATGGATGCTTATTTCTATAATTTTAGGGAGGGTGTACTGTAAACATATTCTGGTATTTCTCCATAGTGTGTCAAATTACAGACAAATGTTTATCAGGTTTTATTTAAAATAAAAGCCCACTTGTTTGTAATAAAACTTCCATCACCATGCTTTGGAGGGGATCCAACCCAGCACAAGGGCTTCTAGACTGAAGGGGAAATGGTCACCACTTTCATGCCCTGTAAAAATGTTTATGCACAAAAAGGCATATTCTGTGAAACCTAGCGTCTGTCTACAACACTAGAGTGATGCCTTGCTATGTGGTGAGCCCAGAATTTCACATATCAAGTATTGTGTTTCATGCACAAGCAAGTTGCAGACTCAGTTGCATGACATAGCTTATCACACCTTAGAATAGTATATTTAAATTCATTTAATCGATATAAACTTGCCTAATGAGATGTTTGATACGACTGGCTAAATTTAAAAACAGAACACATATACAAAAAACCAAATAAAGCTTGCTTCGTTAACATATGCAGTAATATTTACAGTGGTCAGGATCCAGTTCCATGAGCTCAAGAAAGTATTGCTTACCTCATAGACAACTGCTTCTGAATTTGAGGGAAGTTTCAAAAGCAGTTGATAATATGACTTGGATTACTCACTTCCCCTCCTCCATCCTCTGGGTTAGTATACACACACTAAACAAACCTAAATTAGTTTTTATTTGAGCCAGCAGACCTTCCTTGTAACCAAAGTCTATCTTAGATACTTAAACAGCTCCAGCTTGTGTTTTTATTAGATCACTGCTATCAAGACTTGTCAGCCACTAAGAATAATGCACTTTTGGCCTTGACCTCGGTTTTGTGGAACTTCTTCCCAAGGAAGCTTTCCAGATCCGCATCCTTGGCTCCTTTGGAAGAACAATAAAATCATCATTATTCTGTCATACATTTTGAATTTTGGTTCTGTGTGGTGGGTTTTGTGTGTGTGTTTTCTGTGGTTTCCTTTTGGTTTTATCTGGGGTGTTGTCACTTTTGTTGTAGGCTGCTTTTCAGTTCTCAAAGTAGAAAAATGGATTAGAAATTAAAGTCTTAAATCAGAAGCCCAAACCCTGAATTGATCAACCACAATTATTATTTTGACCTAATCATTGAGTTTGTGTGTAGTCAAAGCACTGTGTTCTCACTGCTGTGCTGTTTAGTGATGGTGCCTTTTCATTCTCACAGAGGTTGATTCCAGTCAGTTAAGACGTCAGCTGTGTGGAGGTAGCCAAGCAGCTATTGAAAGAATGATTCACTTTGGCAGAGAATTGCAAGCCATGAGTGAGCAGCTAAGAAGAGAGTGTGGCAAAAACACAGCAAATAAGAAAATGCTCAAAGTAAGTTAAAATGTCTTTCCAGTAAAATATGAGCTTGTGCTGATATATTATCACACTGATGTGCAATCCAGTCTTTGCCAAGGAAGAGGGTGGTGGTTGCAGTTCTCAGCTCACTGGCTTATCATCTGTGAAGCATTAATGTGCTTGCACCTCTTTGTGTCAAATAACCACCCAAATAACAAAACTAGTGCAATGTGTGGCTAAAAAGCAGTATGTGACTTGTTTTTGGTTAGCTAGAATAGCTTTTAATTCTGTGTGAAGGAATGAATTGCTTCTTTTCTCATAAGCACCTTCTGTCCCACCCCTGCTCTGATAGTGAGCACTTGATCTGATGTTGTGTAGTTGTTAGGAATTGATTTTAAAAGTATTTGGAATTTACATTTGGTAAATAACAAATAGTGCCCTCTACCATAAGCTTGATTTTTTTAGCAAGATAAAAATAATAATGCAAGTGTACTTGATTTTAATCGGATAATAATTTGATGATGACAAAATTAAGCCCTGATTTCTCAACAGGATGCATTCAGTTTACTTGCATATTCAGATCCCTGGAGCAGTCCAGTAGGAAATCAGCTGGATCCCATTCAGAGAGAGCCTGTGTGTTCAGTTCTCAATAGTGCAATACTAGGTAAGGCTTGCCATTTTTTTTCATAACACATTTATCATCATAAGTGAACCTAAAGCAATTATGGTGTTGTATGCCAAAAACAGTAGTGTTGAGATTTATGGTAATTTTTTGCACTTAACCAAATCCCTTTTGTACCTCACTTAGCAGTAAACGTCAAAGTTATACACCCATTTTCATTGCAGGATTATTTTTTGTATGACATGGTAAATGCCCTAAGCCCGTCAAATGACACAAATCTTAAATTCGTCCAATGGACGTTTCAGTTTTGACTGGTAAGATTCACAAGGTTTTGATACCGTATAATTCCTGTATGGTTTATGTTATAGTAAAGTCTTGTGATATACTAAACTAAAAGACAATATGTGAAATATTCATCTCTGTTTTGGGATGCTAGGAAGAATTTAAAGTTCAGTTTGGTAACTGCAGAGGCACAATATTTTTGTAGGAAAAGTATCTGATAAGATATCCCCCTCCCCTGGTCTGAAGTATAACATATTATGTAATCTTTTCAGAGACACACAATCTACCAAAGCAACCTCCACTTGCTCTTGCAATGGGACAGGCTTCACAGTGTCTAGGATTGATGGCGCGGTCAGGAATTGGATCCTGTGCATTTGCCACAGTGGAAGATTATCTACACTAGCTATGCATATGATGTCCAAGGTGTATAATGTGGCTATATTCAACATGAAAGTAGACCAGCTCTGCTGAATGGAGTTTGGATTTTTAAAATTATGTACTAAGGACAGGTCTGTTGCTTTACATTGCTTCCTAGTTTACAGCATGACGCAAATGATTTTCTAACCTACTGTTAGGATAAATTTTCCATCTTTAACCAGAGTTAAGTATCATTGGTAACATCAGATTGACAAACCCTTGAATTGTTCCAGACAAACCAAAAAAGTCCTGCCTTCATGGAAGGTGGGACGAAATAGATGATGTTGTGGATGTGTTAGTATGTGGGTGATGTAAACTTCAAGCAGGATAATTTGCCAACTTCCACCCCCATTATTACATAGATCAATCAGTGTAATTTGCAAAATGCATAAGTACCTGACAGTTTGGCTGTATAGTATTGATGGGAAGAAATATTTTTAATGTGTACTGTAAAACTTGAAATACTCAGGAGCTGAGTGAATATGTTTGTTGCTACTTACAATCTCAACCTGTTTCCTAGTGGTTTTTGTTTTAACATGGTCTTTTCAACTCTGTTTCCTGTTTAACTGCAGACAACTTATGTTGTAGACTCACCTGTTTAACTGTTGTATTATAACAGTATTATATGTCAACACAGTGTGGTTATGGCCTATTTATATAAAAACCAAATATTTAGTCAATTTCAGTCTTAATTTAATCTTTGTACACCCTGCATTTTTAAAAGTGCTTAAATGAGTACTCTATTGCAATAAAATGTAGTGATACCATAATTAACCAGCCATTAAATACTTCTACATATGGTAGGATGGCTAACTTACTTTGTGTTGTGTTTTGGACTTGGGACTAGTTAACATTGAAAGTTGTGGCAAGGGCTGCAGGGGATTCCTTTGTGTTAAAAGGGTTTAAAGAACCTTTTGATGAGATCAGAGCAATTTTTCACACTGCTTTAATATTAACTGAACGCCAGTGGGCGTGGCATAGCTTTCAGCAGACGTATTTATTTTCACAGTGCAGCTTGTATGTGAAAGTTGAAAAACTTGATATTGTAATCCATACTGGTTCTTTTGCATTTTGATTTTAGCCATTGAGATTCCAGCAGATATTGTTTACAAGCATATATGCAACTATTAACCTAGAGATTTGTTAAAATAAAAGCAATTATGAAAAAGCAGTCCTGCAGAATTGTAACCTTGCAGGAGACATTCCAATCCTTTAAGGAACAGAATTTCATTTCAGCATAATTGTGGAAAGCTAATAAAAGTACACTGCACTGTTTAGAGGAGAAAAGCAGGATAAAAATATGACAATACCCTTACTACTTTAGTATTTACAGAAGTTGGCTTGTCTGAAGCCTCTTTTCAATACACATGTAAGAAACTCCAATTTATTTTCCACAACTTGTCAAAATGTAGTCTGTTTCAGCAGCTTATCTTTGAAGAAACCCAGTGCTTTGTGAACTTCTTAGCCTTTTGCTTTTCCATTTCACCTGGTAGGAAAGAAAAAGATTTCTTAAGTAACAGCTGCAGCCAGGTCCCTTCCAAATTGTCTATGAAATAAGCGCCAATCTGCCCCTTTACCTCTGAGTTGAGAAAGCTACAGCAACTGAGTACATTAAGTAAGGCAGACAGTTTTTGGCTTAAGTCTCACATCAACTTACCCCACAACACTAGGCGTGACACCATACACAATAACTCCACCTTGGGAGGCCTGTTTGATCTCACTAATAAGGTGCTTTGAGCTCCATGCTCGGGAATATATCAACCCTTATTTATAGTAACATGGCCAGCCAATCTCCTAGGAACATAGAAAGCTGACTTGTCTACCAAGTTGAGCCACTGCTGTCTAAGCTCAGTATTGTTTACACTGACTAACAGCTCTTCTGGGGTTTCAGGCAGGGGAACCTTTCCCCTGCTTATCTTGAAATACTGGGAACTTCTGCAAATCATGTGAGCTAATTACACTGTAAAATACTGTAAAACACACACAAGTTTATTTCTGGCCGGGTTTTCTGCTTTTTAAAAAAACACTTGTCCTTTTAAGATGGGTCAGTGTCAAACCTGAACATGACACTTACAACCACTGTCCCAGGAAGAAAACCTCCTTTACATTGCTCCTACATAACAAACAACTCCATGGGGGATTGTATTCATACCACGTCTTCATTACCCACATAGGATGCACATTCAAAAAATAAAAAACACTTACCCCAAGACTTATTCACAAACTGGATTGCAGCTTTTTTAACATCACTTGTCTTGTTTATAACAGAAAAATACTGGTTTTCTGAAAAGAGAGAGAGTCAATTAGCATAAGCTACATGTATAACTCTACAAATGTGTTAAGCAAAAGGCCACTGTACCTGTTGTTCGGTGGCAGCCTCTTCCATAGAGGTGTTTTTGTAGGAAGCCTTTGGCCACTTGCTGCTGCTTGTTGGTTAAATCCTGATCTTTTAGCTGCACAGCCTTATAGCTTTCTTGGAGCCTAATGATAAAATGATACTTAGTTCTCTGTAATGTAACTTTTCTTACTAGAGCAGACCTACATTAAGAAAGTTTTAGTCAAATGATTTCCAACTGCCCTTTTTTCCTAGTAATCTAATGTATGTGATCAAGATCTCGTACATAAAGCTAATTTAAGTGACAAGTCAAAATACTTAACAGGTATTGAGGTTATTACTTACAGGTGAAACTCAAAAAATTAGAATATCATGGAAAAGTCCATTTATGTAAGCAATTGTTTTCATTAGCTACTAGAGTTTAATATATGAGATAGACTCATGACATGCAAAGCGAGGTAGGTCAAGCCTTTATTTGTTATAATTGTGATTATGGTGTACAGCTGATGAAAACCCCAAAGTTGAGATTGTTAATTTGGGGTTCTCATCAGCTGTACACCATAATCACCACAATTATCACAAATAAAGGCTTGACATACAGGGGCGTACCCAGGATCAAAACTAGGGGGGGGCAAGCCATGGTCGTTCAGGTTCAAAAACAAAAACAGCTTCAAAAAACAGAACCCCCCCCAACAGAAAGCACCAAATGGCTGAAAAACTCAGTTTCCCAGGATCCTCAGTCCTCGCAAAGGAACTACTCACCATGCAAGGGAACTCAGTTTCCCAAGCTCCCTTCTTGCCAGCACGATATAGTGTGGATACAAAAAGCAGGCAGAGGAAGGATGAGAACCCAGGCTAAGACCACGGTCAGCCCTCTGATTCGCCCCCTGACACTGCCCAAGTCTCAGCCTGCATCCCCATTTAACCAAGCAGGGTGCAGGCTAGGATCCGGTCTCTGAAAGGCACGCCAGCTCTTTGTCGGCATGAGGGAGGGGGAAACAGCCGGCAACACACACACACACACACACACACACACACACACAGTGGCCAACTGTGTCTCATCTTTGTCGGCATGAGGGGGAGAAAGACCAGTCGTTGAGCTTTTATTCAGGAGGAGAGCTTTTTTTTCCTTTTAGGCTGCTGATAACCATTTATTTATTTTTGCTTGGGGGGGGGCAGCCGCCCCCCCTGGGTAGGCCCATGTTGACATATCTCGCTTTGCATGTCATGAGTCTATCTCATATATTAGTTTCACCTTTAAGTTGAATTAATGAAAGAAATGAACCTTTCCACAATATTCTAATTTTTCGAGTTTCACCTGTAGTGGGCAGTCCTACTTCACGTACTATTGACAGTCTTCACAGGATACTGTTGCAAGTACTGAAGCTGCCTCTAAGCTTGGCTTTGTATTAACATTGAGATGCCTTTTGTGAAAACATACACTGTCACACGTGGCAGCATATTTTAAAGCTTGCATTATTTTAGAAATTGCTTGTTGGGGGGAAATAATGTTACAACTAAAACCTTGATTTATCAAAGTAAAATTAAATAACTCCTCAGTTTCTACTCAGCTTCACTAATAATAATTCAGGCTTGTTCAACAGTATAAAAAACCTCTTGGGGCTATAAAACTTCCTAAGTAAATAAATAAAAGATGCCTTATATCAGTACTATCTATTCTGACTGACTGTGGGTCTCCAAGATCAGATTTTTAAAAAGGCAATTGTAGTAATAAAACCCAGGATCGTCCTCAAACCAAGCCCAGCAGTTTCCTGAGTGTTATTGAACTAATGGACAGAAGTAGCCAAATCTTGCACACGGAGAATCCTGCAATACAACTGACATGCAACACTATCTGTGTACAGTACTTTAAGCAGCTGAATCAGAGATTTTGTGACCAAATAAATTGTTATGGCAGAGCATGGAGCAATAAGAACATATGCGGTTGCAGAACAGATCAGAGTGAATAAATGGGCTTTTCTTACAACCACTATGACATACTAAGAATCACTCAGCCATACCTAGTTGCCAAGATCTCTTCACTGTCTTCCTCTATATCTTTTTGGCCATTCTCACTTTCAGAATCATATTCAACATTCTGACCTATAAAAATAATGGAAACTTTCATTGAAACGTTACACCTCAATGGATATCATGCAGGACTATAATACTTTTCAACTAGTTGCAAGCCTATTCCAGTAGTTTTTAAAGCCTCTTTAACAACTAAACAATTCACAAATGTATGTGGTAAGAGAAAGTGTGACCACTTATCAGAGAAACAGGTGCAGCTAATTGGGGACCCAGCACATTTGTGATGAATACGTGAATTAAAGAACAAAGTTTACAGCACTAATGCATTTTGTGAGAAGTGAAAGTATTATCTCAAATGATAAGATTAATGAACAACACAAAAATTGTTATCAGCGTCACTATTATAATAGTCATAATATTTTATGGGCATTGTCAAGTAGATCCTAATATTTATGGCATGATACAAAGCACATAATAAACGCAATGTAATATTGGGCAGAATCGTACACATACCTTGCTCTTGCATGGCAGATGGCTGATTTTTGCTAAGGAGAAATTAACATTGGAAGACATTTAGTAAGGAACCTTTTGATCAATTATTCACAAATACAAAAATGGCACATTCATATGGAACCTATTAAAATACACACAGCAATTACTGTTAATAGCTGTGCTTACCTATCATGAATATAACAGCAAAACTAAGATAGGAAAGCTTCTGCAAGCGCCCAGTAACTCAACTTTCCAATTCCCTTACTACTTAAGAGACATTTTTTAAAGGTAGGGCATATTATGACACTTGATTCATGCGCTGCTCTCCCTGTTCTGGCCATTGGTGTTGATGGGAAATTATAAATCCATCAGTGTAGGTGGGGGTTAGTCGTTTCTGTTTATTGCAGCCAAAGGAAGCATACAACCCAATCTCACTGAAACGTTTATTGGTGCTGCAGAACATACTTTGCTTACCTAGTTTCTGTTGATGATGCCAACTCCTCCAGCACATTTTCAGGAAGCAGCTTTCTTTTCTAAAAGAAACCAAATTAGCAAATTATTAAGCAACAGCTGTTATTAAGCTAGCCCTCTTACAATGTTAGCAGTAATGGTATACCATGCCTAGCTGACAATTGAGTGGAAAGTTTGGTATCTAACCATGCATTAATTTGGGAAAGGGATAAATAGGCTTTGTCTTGACATCTCATTTGGTCATTATGATTTTGTGACTGAATGACCAATGAGCTGGGCTATGTACAAGATCTTTAGTTAGTTTCAGTATACCCCAGAATAAACTTCCAGACAAGTCTTGCCATGGGAAAAGGGAACAGGACACTTTGTAACTTTTCAGAGGCATCTGATTGGCTGCTGTTTAAGGATACTGAACTAGATAGAGCTTTTGTCTGACCCAGAATGGTAGAGCTTAAGTCATTAAGCTTGCATATTTATATCCTGCCTCACTTTGTTCATGGGTCCTTATAAAACCATACAAACAGGAACCACGTAGGTTGGAAAAGTGTTACCACTTTGAGCAAAACAACCTGTGCTGTACCCAAGATGTGCACTGAAGATGTGCACTGTGGTAAATTGCCAAAAGCAAAGGGAGGGGCTAGGATTAAAACTACATTAAAAAGTATAGTGAAATAGTTTACCTCAATAGAGTGCAGTCATTAAGATAAAAAGTGGTGCAAAACTGAGTAAGTGTACAGGTGAAACTTGAAAAATTAGAATATCGTGGAAAAGTTCATTTATTTCAGGAATTCAACTTAAAAGGTGAAACTAATATATGAGATAGACTCATGACATGCAAAGCGAGATATGTCAAGCCTTTATTTGTTATAATTGTGATGATTATGGTGTACAGCTGATGAAAACCCCAAATTCACAATCTCAGAAAATTAGAATATTAAATGAAATCAACAAAACAAGGATTGCAGATAGAACAATATTGGACCTCTGAAAAGTAGAAGCATGCATATGTACTCAGTACTTGGTTGGGGCCCCTTTTGCATCAATTACTGCCTCAATGCAGCGTGGCATGGATGCTATCAGCCTGTGGCACTGCTGAGGTGTTATGGAAGACCAGGATGCTTCAATAGCGGCCTTCAGCTCTTCTGCATTGCTCAGTCTCATGTCTCTCATCTTTCTCTTGGCAATGCCCAATAGATTCTCTATGGGGTTCAGGTCAGGTGAGTTTGCTGGCCAATCAAGCACAGTAATCCCATGGACATTGAACCAGGTTTTGGTACTTTTGGCAGTGTGGGCAGGTGCCAAGTCCTGCTGGAAAATGAAGTCAGCATCCCCATAAAGCTCGTCTGCAGGAGGCATGAAGTGCTCCAAAATCTGGTAGACGGCTGCGTTGACCCTGGACTTAATGAAGCACAGTGAACCAACACCAGCAGATGACATGGCTCCCCAAATCAACACAGACTGTGGAAACTTCACATTGGACTTCAAGCATCTGGCATTGTGTACCTCCCCATTCTTCCTCCAGACTCTGGGTCCTTGGTTTCCAAATGAGATGCAAAAGTTGCTCTCATCAGAAAAGAGGACTTGGGACCACTGAGCAACAGACCAGTTCTTTTTTTTCTTTAGCCCAGGAAAGACGCTTCTGACATTCTTTCTTGATCAGGAGTGGCTTGACAAGAGGAATACATTTGAAGCCCATCTCCAGGATCCGTCTGTGTGTGGTGGCTCTTGATGCACTAACTCCAGCCTCAGTCCATTCCTTGTGAAAGTCCCCAACATGTTTGAATGATCTTTTCCTGACAATCCTCTCCAGGCTGCAGTCATCCCTGCTGCTTGTGCACCTTTTTCTTCCACACTGTCCCCTTATGCATAACTTTCCATTAATGTGCTTTGATACAGCACTTTGGGAACATCCAACTTCTTCTGCAATTACCTTTTGTGGCTTTCCCTCCTTATGGAGGGTCTCAAAGATGGTTTTCTGCACAACTGTCAGGTCAGCAGCCTTTCCCATGATTGTGATTCCTACTGAACCAGACTGAGAGACCATTTAAAGGCCCAGGAACCCTTTGCAGATGTTATGGATTGAGTACTGCACCTTTTCACAATATTCTACTTTCTGAGATTGTGAATTTGGGGTTTTCATCAGCTGTACGCTATAATCATCACAATTATAACAAATAAAGGCTTGGCATATCTCGCTTTGCATGCCATGAGTCTATCTCATATATTAGTTCCACCTTTTAAGTTAAATTACTGAAATAAATGAACTTTTCCACGATATTCTAATTTTTCAAATTTCACTTAAATTTAAAAACATTTGGGAACTCTAGAAAATTAGTTTGTAGATAACATTTGTATATTACACATGTAAATCCCTCACACAAGTACCTGCAAAATAACACATTGGGACTAAATTTTGATGTGATTCATGGTGATTCTTAGTTTTATGGTGTGCAACTGCAGGGGCAGTATGGTACAACTGCTAAACATTTTCAGAGTGAAAGTTTGCTGGGCTTGAAAAATAAAGCAACCTCAACATTACCTTTTGTTCCTTAAATAGTTCTTCTTTCTGTCGTCTCTTTTCTTTTAAGGTAGCCTTTTCTCTAAGTAAATAAATAATATGATGTTAATGAAGAGAAGACATGGGCACAAAAAGAATCAATATGTATTTACAGTCAATTGTGCTTGTTCCGAGTGCTATCAACAAAGTTAAGAGAAACTAGCTAAGCAGTGTAGTCAGGGGAAAAGGATGTATTCTCACAATGGCCACAATTGCCTATGTTTAGAAGAGAGGAGGGAACACACTTAACTATTACGTGAACACAGTAAATTGTCTTTATAATATGAATGACTGAAAAATTACTTTCAGTAGATAGCATTGTATTGTAAAATCTACCAAGAAAAATCTCTTATCGATAGTTTTGGACTAAGATGTTGTTGTTGTTTTATTTATTATATCATGTGAAGATCTCACAGTGATTCACAAGATAAAAAAATACAGAGTAAAAGCACAAAATAGTTGAAACAAAACAATACCCCCCCCCAACACATTTAAAAGGCCATAGAAAATTAATCGGCCAAAAGCCTGGTGGAAGAGGATTAGTGAGCTGCAGCAGAAAAGGCCCGTTTTTCTGTTGCCACCCTTTAAACCTCAGGGTCCAGGTCAGTTTATACAGTATGGGGAGAGGTGGTCTTTGAGGAATTGCAGAACTGATCCGTTTAGGATAGAATAAAGAAAATTCAAGTGTTTCTCCAGGTGGAATCACACTACCACTTCCTGGCTCTGTTTGACTGAAGAACTGATACTGTATTCTCTTCTCTCTAGCATACAGCAAGCCCCTTAACGTTATGGGAAGGGCACAGCTATGCTATTGGAAGCGGGGGGGGGAGGCTGTGCGCGTCTATTTCTGGTCATTCAAGCTCCCAGCAAACTTCAGCTACTATTTTCCTAACGAAGGGATATTTTCTCACAGCTGAGGCCTATCGTGGACAAATTCGGCCTTTTACGCAAAGGCCATTTACAACACTAGAAAGGGACGAAGACACTGGGATAACGAGAAAAGAACACAGCGGCTCCTTGAAGCCCAAGATGCAGCTATGTCAGCTTCTCTGTTTGGTTCTGGCGCCTCAGCCCTGCCGAATGGCTCTATTTTGCCACAGAAAGGCTCTCGGCGTTGCCTCCCCCCACCCCACCGGAGGAGGGAGGGAGGGCAGGCGCCGGTCAACTACGACCCCCGCCCTTCCCCGACACGACGAGGCTGACCCCCGAAGCGCAAGGCGTCGGCGTTCTGTTCTAGGCGCGGGACGGAGTGTGTACCACGCCGAACTTACCTGCGCGCGCGCTCCCCCGCCAACCGGTGCGCCTCCTCGGCCGCGGCGCGCGCGCTCTCGAATGTCACCTCCTCGGGAGCCTCGCCACTCTCCTCGTCCTCTTCTGAGGAGGAGGAGGCGGCGGCGGCGGCAGCGGAACCCTCCGCAGCGACTCTTTTCCTAGCCATGGCGCGAGTCCTCCGTGCTACCATCTTTCTCCACTCCTCGAACTTCCGGCTGACCCTTCGTCCTGTGACCCGGAAGCACCCTGGCGGAGCGGGGACTTGCTAGAGCTGACTTGGCGCGCTAAAATAAGCTTCCGAGCAGACGTAGATGGCCGAGCGGCGAGGTTCCGAGGGCGCTGGAATTGCCTGTCGAAGCCAAAATAAGTCAATTAGCAGGGACGTTCTTCCCTCGCTCACCCTCACGGGATGGCAACACAGTAATCTGTTGCTCTTTCCAACTTGGTTCTTATTTCTTGTGGAAACGTGATTTTTTAAACCGAGACAGTTACAACGGGCGGGTTTTGCTGCAGCTTAAAGGTTTGCACTGAGGATTTTATAAGTAAAGCAAACTAGCCTCGACTCTTTAATTTGCAACATTAAGGCTGAGTTTGCACAGCCAAGCGATAATCCCCTCAGCACAAGCTTCCCCCTGTACTTAATGGTTTGCATCGGGATTGTTACAGCAAATGCCCCAACCCAACACACATGCCCACACAACAGGACCCAAGTTAGAAAGAACAGAAAGTGGTATTTGTTGCCATGCTTCTGGATGGATACCCGGCCTGGTGTCCAGTCACAGCTACGCTTAAAGCTTGGATTCCGCCTCTGGACAGGGAAAATGCAGGAAGAGGCGAAAGGGGCACTCTGAGCTCCATAAGCAGCAGCCAAGGGATCCAGTCAATTAGATACAGTACCAGTAATTCTGTTTTCAGATTAATACATAGTTTATTTTCTTTTGTGAAAGAACAATACAAATCGCATACCTAATTTCCCCTTGCATTGGTAGGGCATAAGGCGTCTTCTGATCCACTGCCAAAGATTCCAATATCCAGAATGCAACTGCACTTAGGCACTAGCCCAAAGAAACATGTGGCAAAAGCATATACTAAAACACAAGCCTATCCATGTTTACCCAAATGTAAATTCCATTGTGTTTGCTCCCATATAACCATGCAGAATACTGCCCAAATTGTTACGTTTTTTAAAGGCGCCAGTGCCCTTCTGTAGCTTTTGCTGCAAGAAGCTGCCATCTCAAATTTCTTCAACATGATTGTTCTAAGATTGAGGGTGGTGCACATCTTTGAGAACCAAACTGGCATGAATGCACCATGTGCAAAGCTATACTCCTTTCTCATTCTGCCAGATGGTGCCAGTATAAGCCCTGCTGGTTTCCCCTTCTAGGCCATTGTTTATGGGGGGTGGGGGGTGTTAGCTTAAACTGACTTCAAATTTTGAGAGAGCTCATATTCATTGCTGCTCCAGAAACTTTGCTCGTGAGAAAGCCTCTTACAATTAATGGATAATGATAATATATGTGAAGCACACTGATTACTCCAAAATTCTTCTATATATTATATATTAATATTAAATGATAAAAAGAAAACTGCAGAACCATATTATAATCAACAAGTTGGAAGTTCTGTTTCATAGTAACTCAACATTGAGCTCTATTCAATTTCCCAGTTACTGAGGTTTTATCATAGTTGAGAGGAAGTGTAAACATGGTTAGTCCGTTATCTACTGCTGCACTAAATACCGGTATTTAATGAGATCTACTAATACATATTGATGTTTTGATAGGAAAACTGCTTTGGAACAAAACAGACAAAACATTGGTTTGTCTTATCTTAGTGACTTAGAACAGTAGACAAAACAAGTAAAAGACTAATAAAACAAATCCACAGATACATTCATACAAGTCCAAGAGTGAGAAGAAATTAAGCATGTATACTTTGCACATGGATGCTGCTACCTATGTTCCTTTAATTGTTTTCTCATACTGATCACCACAAAGAAATGTACACCATCCTGGAAGTAAACCTTTTTAGAGGATTGCACTACTTCATGAAAAAGACCACCTTGTTTACCATTTTTCTACAAAAATTGGCTATATGAAAAGTTGTCATTTGCCCCATTTGCTTACTCTTACCTTTCTCAGAATTTTACAGTTGGTTTATAAAATTATTTTGTGTAGTCACAAAGAAGTGTAAGCTCATGATGAAGTCCCTCCCCATTATGAATTGCCAAATATGTAGCCTAATATTTCAGGGCACAAATGTCTTCATTTGAACTGTTGGCATTTTTATGCTCTCATTTCACATAAATCGTTTATGTCTAAACAAAAATGTAACCGCTTATCCAATGTCCTTGACCATGACAACTCTTTTTGCTTTGCTCATTCTTGTAACCAACTGGAAAATCATGATCTGTTTTCTTCAGTGTCACCCTTAGATCCTATTGTTCACTTGCAGGCATGCTGTTTTGTACAAGTCCCACATTCCTCTTATGCTTGCACCCTGCTGAATGAGCAGCTGGATTTTTTCCTCTGTGTTGCTGATAAATGTTCATGAGATTATCTCAGTTTCATGGCGTGCAAGTGCTGGGGGCAGCGTGGTACCACAGGGACCTGGGAAATGAAACCTGAAACAGAATCAGGATATAAATAGTATTTAATCAAATATAATTGTACTTTGGCAAATACTTTCAAAACCCTAGCCCTAAACAAGTAAAATGTCAGCACATTGTTAGTCCTTTTACCTATCCCCCTTCCACAAACCAGTAAATCTATTACTTTTGTTCAATATCCCGTTTATTTCTATGGAGTTTAAGAAGTTTAATGGCAAATTTGCTGGTCTACTGATTAGGCTGAAAGTGAGAAAATGGCATTGCCTTTGCTAGCAAACATTTTAGATACGGCAGGTATCTAATTTTAGATAATGGCATTTACTAGTTCTAAAGAATATTAGGGTGCTACCTGAACCTATCTGTGGCTGGGGTGCTTTGCATGTTGAATTCTGCAACTGCCACTCCTCTGGCAGATACCTGGGGAGCAAACATAGCAGCAGGATATACTATAGAGGACGTTCCAATCTGAGAAAGAGAAGAAAATGCAGTGGTTCATAAGCATTAAACTTTGGCTTGGTGCAGCTATCACATCTTTTCAACCAGACATTGGGGAGCGCCTTACAGTTTCCTCCCCACACACCGCCCTTTCCAACATTAATCATACTATAGTTTGAGGACTGCATTGATCTTTTAAAAAAAGGGTTTGTAAACCAGCTGCGGGACGCGGGTGGCACTGTGGGTTAAACCACAGAGCCTAGGGCTTGCCGATCAGAAGGTCGGCGGTTCGAATCCCTGAGACGAGGTGAACTCCCGTTGCTCGGTCCCAGCTCCTGCCCACCTAGCAGTTCGAAAGCACGTCAAGTGCAAGTAGATAAATAGGTACCACTCTGGCGGGAAGGTAAATGGCGTTTCCGTGCGCTGCTCTGGTTCACCAGAACCGGCTTAGTCATGCTAGCCACAAGACCTGGAAGCTGTCTGCGGACAAACGCCGGCTCCCTTGGCCTATAGAGCGAGATGAGCGACGCAAACCCAGAGTCGTCCACGACTGGACCTAATGGTCAGGGGTACCTTTACCTTTACTAAACCAGCTGCAGGCTGGTTTAAAGTTAACTATGACTACTATTACATCATTGCAGACATATCTGGTTGGATCAAAGATTAGCACAGTATAGAATGTTTTTGTGCGCCCTTAAAATAAGCATTGTGGGTAATGTAAAATAATTTATACATATGCTACTGAAAGCCACTGGTATGTGATAACTTGCCAATTCTATTGGAAACTGTAAATTTCAAAATATGACGAGCCTCAATGCAAAGGGAACTTCACATTTATTGGTAATTAATTTCCTTTTGTAATCACCAAAAGTTTAAACTCTGTTGATGCTTGTTATTTTAATACAATGAATGCTTTAAAAAGATCTGACCATTCGTTGACAATATTTGAGCCATCAACTAATCAACTCAATTGGACCACTCAAATGTCCAACCTTGTGCTATGTGAAAATATTGACATTTCATCTCTGTTATATTTGACAGTTAACTTCATGAATCCTTTCCTGGGAAGCATGAGCTGATACTAAGTTATAGGCTCTAACAAATTAAAAGACAAAAAAACAGAACAAAAATCACTTACCACCAAACAAAGATCACAAATCTCAAGTTCTTTTTCAACCTCTGTAAGAATACCAGAATCCAAAGTTTCTCCGAACCATACAACGTGAGGGCGCAAGAGGCCATTGCATTCTTCACACCTGCCAAAAAAATTATGGAGATATATATTAGACTGACACAAAGCTGGGATGAAAGCAAAGCAATTAAAAATCTTCATCTAGTTTATTACAAATTCTGCTGCAATAAATTAAGTAACAGATTATCTCCTTTGCATGCAATTTTTGAATGCTTCAGCAGCTCAGCACTCACCGAGGAAGATCTTCTACAGGAATCCGGCTGTCTTCAGCATCTGGATCTGGAGCACTATAAATGCAAATGAACATTGCAAATGTAATAATCATCATCATCATCACATGGGGTGGAACTCAATGTCATGCTCTTCCAATTCTTTTTTCTGTGCAAGCATCACAGCTTGCAAGATGGAACAATCCCCCTCTCCTGCCCCGCTGCACTGTTCTGGGGGTTCTCCCAACCTTCCAAGAGCCAATTTTGGGGGGCACACAGAGCCCCATATGCAAGCAGAAATAATTGTTCAAGGCTTCTGCTGATGGGCCTGGTTAGGTAAATCCTGCTCATCAAGTGGTATTCAATGCTGGTCCTACTCAGAGCAGACTACTGAAACACTATTACTGGGATCCAGACTGGTGTGAAAGGCAGCTCTACTCTTGAGCAGGACAGGAGCTTTTAATCATTCCCTTCAAGCATCAGCCCCCACACTTGCAGGGGGGGGGAACCCCTTCCGAAGGTTGAAGGGCCCTCTGGATCAGTACCCTATGAAGTATGCAGTATCTCACCTACTGAATGTTCACCTAATCTGACAGGAGAAAATGTCTACATTAGGAGCCAACAGACACAAACTGTAGGTAACACAGCACAGATCCATTACCCTTTCCCATCCAAAGCAGGACAGATTGGACTCTTGTGATTTGCTGTCACAGTTCCACAACTGGTGCATCGGGTTTTGAATAAGCTACCTGTAAATAACAATCCCATATTTTAAACATGGACTTCACAGTTGATAATACAAAACAGCTAACACATCATACCGGCAGTGTGATTCTCATACATCTTACAAGAACTGAAAACTGCCTAATTCAGCACTTCGAGCCTGGAAGAATATTATAAAGCATTTATTAGTGAAACAACCTACTGGCTAGCTAAAGGAAACTACTGAAATGTTTATGCAACAGGAGCTGCAAAAATGCAAGCCAAATAAATAAAATATCATAGGTTAATAATTTTCACCATTTCCCAAGTAACTATTTGTTCCTCAGACTACAAGTCATACACACAGATATTGCATAATTCTACAAAGTACATAGTCAACAGAAGATTTAGTGAGGCTACTTTTCTAGATTTTAAAAATCCTGCCTTGTAGAAGCAACAAACTTCTTAAAAGAAGTTAATTAAATACTACAGCCAGAATCTGCAGAATCCCATTCCTAAAGCAGGGGCACTGCTATTTTTCCTTGGAGCCCCTTGAATGACCCCCATCCTTCAAGAATAGCTCAATCGGAGAAAGAATGTTTCACTGGGAAAGGGAAGCACCTCAACATGCTAGTACATATATAAAAGGCTGTGTATGACCCTCTGGGCCCTGATTTGTTTACTAATTTAATTCCTACCCTCTATGGTAATTTCTAATGTGCCTTTCAAAGCTGATTTACACATTATACAGGAGAACTATTATTGAATTTCCCAATGTTTTCTTTTTTAATGAAATGCAGCCGTGCAGTTTCCCAATTTGATTAAGCAGCATTGCTGCTTAATACTTCCTCCAACACAACAAATATTGTTTCCCAATCAAAACCCCTCCTCTGCTTTTAATTCAGTAAAGGAAAAATACAGGTGCAATTCTTTGCTATCACATGTTTACCCTCAGTCTTCCAGCTGCTAATTCTTAGGTCTTTAATTCCCATGCCTTTATGACTGGAAATATCAACGAACATCTATATAGCTGAATGAGATATCTGTAACACACTGCTGGGGATTCCTTACCATGAATTTCTAAGAGGTGCTTTGTTCCTGCTTTTCTGTGGAGCTCATCAATGTTCTGCGTGATGACCACAACACTCCTTCCTTGCTTGCTTAGCCTGGCCTCACACTCTGCTATGGCAGTGTGTGCAGGGTTTGGATGTTTACTCATCATAAGCTCTCTACGGTAATGGTAGAATTCCCACACCCTAGAGGGATTCCTTGCAAAAGCCTCTGGAGTAGCCAGTTCCTGTGGGGTAGAGGGGGGGGGAATCATTTGTTGCTTTGTCAATAGAACACCCATAACTGATTATAAAGCCTCACATTCATTTGTAAGCAGCCATAAGCACAATATTTGGCATTTATATACTGTGTTTCAGTGTGTTCAGTACTTCACATACGACACTGGAGTAATCTAGATTGAGTTAAGTCTTTTGGGTGCTATACAGTTAAGTTATACTCAGAGAAAACTCACTGAAATTAATAGACCTAACTTAGTTGTGTTCATTAATTTCATTGAATCTACTCAAGAGTAAAACTTAGATGAATGCCACCCTTTATTCGTTTTATATCACAGGCAATAACAAAGCAGAAATTCAATTGAACAAGTTAAAACACAGGATCAGAACACTACTTAACAATTCAGAACTGAGAAGCCAATCAACAGGGCTTTTATACAATGCAAAATTTAGATCAGTGTGTCTCTATAACACTGAAATGCATTCAGCTTCACAAAATGCCCTCCAGTTTTTCTGCCACTGCAAATATAACCACTTTGTACAGTAACTACTTTGTCTGTTAACACGCCAACCAAAACCAATCCATAGCTTGGCCAATATAAAGACTGCCAATTTCTATTAACTTCTGCTCACTGCCTATCTGGAAATCTGTGTGTTTTGTTTAAGGCGTGGGACCGATTTGGACTGCAGCCAGACTTAACATTCTTAAAAATGGGTTGTAGCCAATTGTTTCTTTATCCCAGAATCCTAGGTGTGGAACCTAATATCTAGCAGAAACACCTAGCACAGAGCTTTCCAAACTGTGTGTCGCGACACGTTAGTGTGTTGACTGCAGTGTGTAGGTGTGTCACACGAACGCTCCCTGTACTCTTACAGTAAAGCTGAATTACTGTGTCACAAAATGATGCATGTCTAAAAAGTGTGTCACCAATATGAAAAGTTTGAAAAGCTCTGACCTAGCAGATACTTATTTAGTCTGAAATCACCATTTTGGAACCAAGTCTACAAGATGACTTTATAGCTACAATATCCAACCTTAACTAAGCCATAGTTTGGATTACCATGTTGTGCAAACCAGGCCAATATCTCCAAACCTGAACTACTTCCTAGAGTTGTTGTGAGGAAGAAATGAGGAAGAGAAGGGGCTCCCTGACGAAAAGGAGAGATATAAACGTTTTAATAAACAAATAAAATTATGTCCTTACATTCCCTCAAAGCTACTATGGTTGCAGTCCTATGCTTATTTGGGAGCAAACCTCAATGAACTCAGTAGGCTTTAGCTATGAGTAAATATGCGTAGAATTGCACTTAAAGGCTATTAAGCAGCAGTATTTAGCATCCTGGGAAAAAACCAGGTCAGTAGCACACACCTGAGCTTGCCATTTCCTCCAGTAGCCCCCTGCACCTCGGAAGGTCGGAACACCACTCTCAGCACTGACACCAGCCCCTGTAATAATAGCTATATGCTTTGCTTTAGCAAATACTTCTCGAAAATCAGCCATACCTTAAAAAAAAGAGATGATGAAAAAGTCAGATTTATTTCTAAATGACACATTTTAAGCACATAGAAAAGCTATTTTTTTTTATCTGAAAGTGGAAAACCAAAGTTTGAAACTCCTCAACTTTAAAGATGTCTGGAATGGTTGACCTGGACAAATCAGTCTCTCTGAACTTGACTAGTTTTGCCTGTGCTTAATTTTTTTGTCTTAAAACTTCTGCGGACAATAAGCAGAAGACATGTCTGACACAAAATTATGTTTATGTGTTGACCCTGGAAACATTTAAGAGTTTGATGAGTCCTAAAATGGAGGGGAGTTTTAGCAAAATTGTAGTGCATGAATAATTTCATTCATGACACAACTCTGTGTACTGAAGTATATACCCTATTGATCTTTAAAGGTTAAGTCAGTTCATGATTAAAAATTAAATAAAATGGAATGTATGCTTTGCTTTATGAGGCCTCCATTTCATCTCATTAAGGAATCTTACATAGCAGAACTAGAAAGTGCTTAGAAACAAGACCTGACCTGCTGATATTCAAAACTAAAGTACTTGGTTATACAGACTTGGTTATAAACACAACAGAATACAACTTCTCATTTTATTTAAGGTATTTAAATGTGAAAAAAGTTTAAAAATGAAAGTTGTGTGGGTGAGCTCCTTTGTGTGGATCTAACTATTTTAACTGATTTATTCTTGTAAAATTAGTGATGCCTTCTTAGGATCACAAGTTAGTGGCCTTCTGGGTTACCTCCCATTATGACTGCATTTCTATATTCATGGCTAACACAACGCAGCACAGTTTTAAGAAAAGCAGCAGGAATGCAAATTATGTTGAACCATAAAAGCAAGACCAATCTCAAATGGATTTAGAAATAAAGAATTAGCAACTTACAGAATTTCCAGACATTGAAAAAAACAAGCTGTCTCAAAAATTACATTGGTATTATCCTGTTGCACATTATGAGGAACACAAATATTCTCCCTCCTCCATCTTTTTAATTTTTTTGTTATTAAATCTAGCTGGGCTCTAAAACCAGAAGCCCAGCTGTTGGGAAATATTTGTAAGGGAGAATTTTTCCTTTTACAGAGTCTCCCTTACAATTACTCCCTTTTTCCACAGATGGACTTGAGGCACAAACATTTGTCAAGACAGCATGCAGTTTTACTCTTAAACAGGAAGGTGAATAGATGTCTCCTTAAGAAGCTTATTTAATAAGCTACATTTTAAAAATAGGAGTAATTTTAAAAATCTCATCATCTGTACAATCATCTTCACCAACATAGCTCTCTAAGCCCAAGTGATTCAAATGGAAGGTTTCAAACTTCTAAGATTTCAAGATTCATTATTTACATCAGGAACAAAAAGAATCAGTTAACAGAAATCATATTGTGTGTGGACACAAAAACAAATATACACCATGGGCAGAATCTTATCTTACTTGAACTGGGTCGGGCCATTTCAAAGCACGTCCTTTGTTTCTTGGAAGAAGCAGGTTTCAGTCCACAATATACTTGAGAAACCAGCCTTCTCGTGGAAAAGTGGAAAAGATTCATCAGGATTCCTGTACGGTCCTAACATGGAGGAAAGTTAAATAAAAAAACATGAATGTATTTGACAAAATGGCAAAGGAAACTCCATCTGCTGTCTGCCTCTGGAGTTATCTGGGAACCCACTTCCATTGTGATTAGTGTCCTGCTCCCTCATTGGGTTGTTTAAATACTTGCCACTGTTCTCAGAAAGAGCTAGCTATTTCTGCAATACACTTTTAGCTTAACAGCTGGAGACTTAGCTGAGGGAAGATTCTAACACAGGAAGGCCAGCATGAGTGGTAGAAGAGCAACACTCATGGTACTGACAACTTCTTTAGGGCTAGAATGGGAAGAAAAAAGGCTACCTACACTTCTGTGTGTCTGTTGCTAGTTGCAATTGCTGCTAAATTGAAGAATGTGGACTTTGCATTGCAGGCCATAGCAGAGAGGCTCTGTTCTTTAATCTGGCCTTTGACAACAGTGCTGCCAAATTAAGGTAAACAATGTTTAGCGTTTTGTCCTCGAGCTCTTTAATCAATTTCACTCTGGGGCATGGATTAAACAAAGTACAGTATATGAGATGATTCTCAAGATGTTTTCTAAAACACAGCACAGTACAGTAGTACCTCAGGTTACAGATGCTTCAGGTTACAGATGCTTCAGGTTACAGACTCTGCTAACCCAGAAATAATGCTTCAGGTTAAGAACGTTGCTTCAGGATAAGAACAGAAATTGTGCTCTGGTGGCGCAGCGGGAGGCCCCATTAGCTGAAGTGGTGCTTCAGGTTAAGAACGGACCTCAACCGGAAGTCAAGAACGGACCTCCAGAACGAATTAAGTTCTTAACTCAAGGTACCACTCGGGTTAAGAACTTAATTCCCTTTTAAAATTCCATTGTAAAAGGGAATTCTCTTCTAGTCCTAAAGTTAAACTGCCTGTGTAAACCAAGTTTTTAACTACATATTCCTTTCAACTGGATATTCTCCAGCAATATTTGCCACATTTCACAGAAACCAGGAGTTGCGATTTCCCCATCCTGATTGATTTTCATACACAAAATCTACCAAGCTTCCAAACTTGGTGTTCCCTTATCCCAGGAGTGAGATGCCACATTCTGGAAAACCTTGTCTATTGTCTGAAGGCAATACTATTATGTACTGATTTATACAAGCTGCTAGAACATTTTAAAAACTATTAGTTGAGCCATTCAGGTCTCTCTAGGCAAGGCAAATTGGACCAAAACAAACTCTGAAGGTTTGCTTGCTACAAAGATCTGCAGCTAATGATACTTAGGATGCGAACTAGCATATAACAGATGAAAACAGTTTCACCATATTTAATAAAGTCTCATTCACCAGCACTTGGGCATTTCTGCTCTCAAAACATTACCTACTAAGTACAGAGCACTTTTAACAGTAGCAAGGTTACATCCCAAACAGTTTGTTTCAGGTTTAGGGTGGGGTGGGGGGAGGTATGTGGCAGAGGCCGGAGGGGGGGGGGCATATTCTGAATGTGAAACAATGCCACCGGAAGCCAAGTAAGCCTGAATCAACTTAGTATCTGGATGGGAAACCACTTGAATTATTTGGAAGAAAGGCAGGATATAAAAACATAATGCTGCGAAGAAAAAAGGGAGAGTAATACCTGGAGATATTGGTATGCTTGCACTGGTATGTTTGCCTCTGAAACTGGACCACAAAGACCTATGCTGAAATCCAGTCTCAACTGACAATATACTGGGTTGGAAAAAAATTTATTTTGTACCTGTGCTGGTTTCTTTAGCTACACAAAACAGAAATAACAGCACCTGGATCTGCAGAGCCAAGCCTACCAACCCCGTTTTATTTTTACATAAGCTGATGGAGCCGTTTTGATGTAAAATGAGGAGAGGGCGTAAGGGGGGGGGGGCGAGAAGCACCATGCCTTTTATTAGAGCAACTTCTGTCCCTGATGAAAGAGCGAAGAGGCCTAGGGAAACACATACACACCCCACCGCCACACATTCAGGGGTGCCAACTTGAATAAAATATTGGGGGGGGGGACAGGTAAGTCCCACCCCACATAATCCATTACATGACGTTGCACACACACACACAAAATTGGAATGGCAATGCCCATCAACTTTAGGGGTGGGCAGCCCCCTCAAATATTTTATGGGAGGGGGCCCGAAGGGACCTCAGCCCCTAGGGAGTACAGTATAGGCTCCTATACTCACTATGTGTGTGTGTGTGTGTGTGTGTGTGTGTGTGTGTACACACACACTTCCCGGTGGCTTCTGTGAATATCGGGGCGAGGAAACTTGTTTCCTCCCATGTGTTTCCTCCCCCTGAAGGTTACTAAGGAACGGAGGGGAAAGGCGCGAGGCACGCCGTTGCCACGGAGGGAGAGGCAGCTAGCCGAGGAAAGCAGCCGAGAAGCCGCTCCCCGAGGGCCTGGAGACCCTCACCTGCGCGCCCTCGCCCTCGGCCCGCCGCTACTCACCACCGCCAGCACCGCAGCCCAGCCGCCCGCCTCGTGAGGTCCCGCCCCGCCAGGCTGAGCAGCAGGAACAGGAGCGACGACAACGGGCGAGGCGAGGCGGAGGGAGGGCCCAGCTGCCGGAGCGGCCTCCGAGGGCGCGAGTAGAGAGGCCTGCGTGAAGCCCGGCACGTCGCCCTCTCCCGGCCTGATGAGAGGTTACTATGGTGCCCGAGGCAAAGCCCACCCGCCCCCTCTTCTTCATTGACATGTATTGGGTTGCATTGGAAATCGCGATAGAACTCGCTTCCAGAGGCTTTTGAAATCTATGTGTTTTACTGTTTAAAAAATACGCTTTACAATTATGTTGGAAACAAGCACATTGTTGTTATTCTACCGCCCTATACCGCGCAGGTCTCGGGGGAGGTTGCAATATAAAATCACAATATAAAAACCAACGAAATGCGTAATTAAAGTAAAATCAAGAAACAAGTCAACGAATAAACCACTCCCCAGCACATTTTTAAAGTTGTCACTCAGCCAAAAAGGCTTGATTAAAGATCTGAAAGTGTATGCAAATATAAGGATTCATATTGCTTCGCTCAGTAGGCCTACTGAAAGATTTACAGCCCGAATGTGTTGGTGAGCAGGAATACATATAAACCATTAAATTATTCGGGGGAAAGTGTTAAAAGCAGGCATTAAACATATGATTAGAATCAACAATAGCTATAACTTCTACACGTGTGGGTAGACTAAACAAAAATGTTTAAAATGGGCATAGAAAAGATTACAGTGAAGATGCCTGCCTGATAATCAATTTTGGGACTTCCAAAATGTAGGTGTTGCCATACAGAAAGATTGAGTGCTTACCAAGGTGGATTGAGTATTATGCAAAACACCTGTACAGTTCCAGTACCGCAGATTAAAGCAGTTGAGCCAACATTTATGGGGTAAGGTATTACTGATGTATATTGTTCCCAAGCTATTAAGAACTTATATACCAAAAGTAACACCTTGATCTTGGCCCAGTAGCAAATAGGCAACTAGTGCAAGATCTCTGAAATCTGTGACAACTGTGCTGCAGCATTCTGCACTAACTGAAGGTTACAAATCAAGGGAATTCCCACAAACAGTGCAATCCAGAAGCACTGCCAAACTCCGTATCTGCTGCTTCAGGGGGTGTGCAATTCCATCCAGGGCAGGCCGTGAACCAATTTCTCTCACATGGGAACCACTCTCCCATAGTGCCTGTCTTGTTAGGATTCAAGCTCAGTTTATGTTCTTCGTCCATCCCACCTCTATGGATGAAGCATGGTCTTATTATGGACAGACCTGACATCTGGTAACAGGGTCACCCAACCAGAGGTGTCAAATGATAAAAAGGTAAAGGACCCCTGACAGTTAAGGGCTGAAGCAGAAGACAGGGACCAAATACTAGGTCTCTGTCCCAGAGAGTCAGCCACTCTACTCTGACTGCCTGGTCTTTTCTCAAAAACACCAATGCATCAGGTGAAGGTTGCTGAAAATTTGGAATTTAACACTGGAGGCTTAGTTTCTAGCTATTCAGACTAAAGCTTTATCAGTAATATGGGAACCAGCTCTAACATCTTTTAAGTAGATAAATACTAACATAAAGAGCAGTGCTATAGGATCTGAAGTTTCTGAATAGCCAAGCACTTTGGGTGCAGAATTACATGCTTAATGAAAAACTGAATTATGTAGAAAAGATTGTACATTTTGTTAGGGCTGTCCCATATGTCCCATTAATGAGATTTCAAAGGCTTTGTCCTGGATCTTTTGGCGTCTTCCTAAATAAAGCTCAACAACACTTGGGGTGTCCTGGTTTTTACTTTTTGAAATATGGCAACCCTAATTTAGGGTAGTAGGTTACCAGACACCACATTTTAGTTAAAATGGAAGTCATCTAGTTGAAATGAATCTGCATTAGTCTTAGATAAGCACAGCTAAAGAAACAGACTCAATAGTTTCAAGGACAGTGGAACATTGTTTGGCTTCTGCTTTCTCATAGCTGCAAATTGTCAAATTTTGCATGAAAACAAAAAAATGAAGAGGATGAAGTTCACAAAGTCTGTAAACTCTGAATTAGAATTTGTTGGGACATTATTTTTGAATTGTTAAATGGTCATATCTATTTTTTGTTAGCATGTTCCCCCCCCCCCCAACCTTTGCTTCCTAATGGACCAACACCCTCAAGACTAAAAAAAATACATAGGTTACCTATTCCAACAAAACAAATTATTGTGTATGCTGTAATGGGACAGGTTGAGTGCAAAACATTATAACTGGTACATAAATAATAATGATAATTATAGTAATAACTAGCATGAGTTTGGCCAAACTGCGGGAGGCAGTGAAAGATAGGTATGCCTGGCATGCTCTGGTCCATGGGGTCATGAAGAATTGGACACGACTGAACGACAACAAATTTATACCCCACCCATCTGGCTGGGCTTCCCCAGCCACTCTGGGCGGCTTCCAACAGCATATTAAAATACAATAATCTATTAAACATTAAAAGCTTCCCTAAACAGGGCTGCCTTCAGATGTCTTCTAAAAGTCTGGCAGTTGTTTTTCTCTTTGACATCTGGTGGGAGGGTGTTCCACAGAGCGGGTGCCACTACTGAGAAGGCCCTCTGCCTGGTTCCCTGTAACTTGGCATCTCGCAGTGAGGGAACCGCCAGAAGGCCATCAGCACTGGACCTCAGTGTCCGGGCAGAATGATGGGGGTGAAGACGCTCCTTAAGGTATACTGGACCGAGGCCGCTTAGGGCTTTAAAGGTCAGAACCAACACTTTGAATTGTGCTTGGAAACGTACTGGGAGCCAATGTAGGTCTTTCAAGACTGGTGTTATGTGGTCTTGGCGGCCGCTCCCAGCAATCTTTCATGTAGTGTAGTAATTGGACAATATTTTATCTGAAGCTCTTAACAAAGTCCCAGCTCTGCATAATATAAATAGAACTGTGTGCACAAACTATATGCCACTCTGAAGACTTCTGCCAAAATCAGGTTTAGAAACATGCTCAAGTAACCTGAACACTAAGATCACTTAAGCAGTCATCATTCTGTAATTTGCAGTACTCTCTATGAGTATTTATTACAGATTACAAAATATTTTTGTGTTTCAGTAGCACTTCTGTGCTTTATAATGATGTATTCATACCTACCTTCCCAAAAAGCAATCTATTTCAGCAATAAAGCACTTCATCACAGTATGCTTGACATCCAAATGCATCCAAACTATAGTAAGACATGAACAAGACTACAGCCTTCCCACTACCCCACACAGGGGTAGGGCTTCAAAAACATTCACTTCTACTTTCAGTTAACCACAGCTTGTTGAACTGTCTAAACTATGAATTATGCTTATCATTAATTTTGGTTTGTTTAAATAAGCCAGTTTTACAAATCTTTATTTGACATTTAAAATAAGCCAATTATCCAGAGTTTGTCAGGTTTGAACAAGACAAACCACACTTAACCAAAAGTTTCCAAATGCCTCCTAGCTGCATGGAAGGAGGAAAGGAGAGCATCAGAGTTCCCAAAAAATGTTAGATTTAGGTCAGTTTAATGCAACATCCAAATATGGCTAGTGTAATGAACAGTAGTAGTTTACTCCACATTACACTGATGTTACAGCCAATATAGAAAAGAAGTATGGCTAAATTTATTGTTGGAACAAAGAACTGCTAACAGAATTGTAATCATACTAATAATCTGAACAATTCATAAACTGAAAGTATCAAGCATTATATATTTCCCATAATTTATGTGAAGAACATTTACTACCTGGCAGGGGCTTTTGATGAGACCAGTGATGAATATACCTCATTTAATACTGTATTATCTTTTCAGTATGTATATAAAAGGTAAATACAGCATATGTGAAGCTATGAATTAGTAACCAATTAAGCAATATATCTGTTCAAGTCTTATATTACAGAATATGAAGTCAAATAGGCAGAAACATTTATAAAATCTGAAGTAAACCATCTGTATTCTAACACACAAATGTTCTGTACCAATTAAATACAGTATAGCAGAAATATAATATAAATTACACTTTACAGTAATTTCAAAATACTAGGAGTTAGCTTACTATACATATAAATCGAAGAACAGCAGCAACTTGTCTGTAAGGTCCCATTATCTCAATTTCTTTCTAAAATATAAAGAATACAGCAGGCCATTCTTATATTTCCTTTTTACCATTTTCTACTTTACAAATATTCAAGACAGTATCTATACATGGAATAGTTCCCAAACATTTTGAACACATAATACAAATCCACAATTAAAAATTAACTTTACAGATTAAATCACTTCTGAGCATTTCATCTGAGATTGGTCATTGCCAGTAACAAACAGTGCATGATTTGTAGTTGTGATCCACTACTGCTGCTTTGTATTTTCCCCATTTTCCAAAAAAAGCCATTTGTTGAAAATTTTGTCCACCTTCTCCTTTGCAGTAATACTGTTTCTGCATCCAGATTGCCTGGTTGGCACATGAAAAATGCCCAACACATAAACTTTAGGCATTGTTAATATTTTCAATAAATGTCAAATTGGCACAGTGGCAGGCCCATAGGAAGACAAAATAGAAAACAAAAATGATAGCAGTCTCTTCAGTGTGCTTAATAAACACAGGATATAAGGCAGCGTGGTGCCTGGTGTTAACTTGTAGAAATATGGCACCAAGCTATCAAGTAAAACAAACATATACAATACAACCCAAGATATAAACAGCAAGTGTATCATTCTAATACATGTTCTTTGGTAAGTAACAGCATATGGTAGATTTCCCCTCAGATACATATTTACATCCCATTGCCCTCCCACACAATATTTTGTATGATCTAATGTGTTAAGTAGCAAATGGTCAAGTACCTCACAGTATTATTTACAAACAGCACAATCCTTTACATTTCAATTCAGAAGTAAACCTACTGAGTTCAATGGGGCTTACTCCCAGGTAAGAGAATTTAGGATTTCAGCCTGACTTTAATTTAGTGTAAAGCCATGTTTGCCTTTAGGCAGGCAAATGATACACACTCAATATATATATTACTTATTTTTTAAAAGAACCAGAGAATTATGCCCATGACTCAAACATTCAGTAACAAATTAAAAACTATACAATTACTTTGAAAATATGTCTACACAGTGATGTGTGCAGCAAGTGCAAAAACAAGAACAAAACTGCAGCTTCAGTTAATCCAAGACTTCCTGATCTCCTGTTTTCTAGAAAAAGCAGAAGCTGCTGCATCTCCTGATTGACAGAAGGATTCTGCCTCTGCTTTGGAAGAGGGTGACTTCTGCAGAACTGAACTCTTCCGTGTGTCCATGCTGGATGATACCTGAGATCGTGAACTGCTACTGCATATCTTTGTTGGAGCTGGTGTTTTAGTGACACATTCAGGACGAACAAATATCCCATGTCGTGGTTTGCAGCGGAAGTACTCTCTGCCTTTTACAGTCCCATCATGTTTCCCTTAAATAAACACAAATAATTGCAGTAAGAATTAACAGAAGTTTGAAACCATGGGAGGAATTATTAAATCTTTATTAAAGCATAAAGACTGATACTAGCCTTCACCATGGTTAATGCTTACAAAGGCTCACTCTTTACTGTGTTGTACTAACCAGTTGGTTAATAATAATGGTAATAATGGTGTTACTCATGGTTGATCAGATGTAAGCCTCAAGCATGGTGGAAGCAAAGAAAACATCACAAACAGAATGAAGCATGTGATCAGAAAACACACACAAGAGCCTCAGCCAACTCTATCATCTGGGCGCATTGAAATGGCACAAAATAAGATGCAACTGACATATTGTGGCACTCATATTTTCTGCAGTATGTAAAGTGCTTTGATGTGAAAAACTGGAAGTTGCAGTTTCTACTCAACTTCTTCATGAGCCAATTGGTTGAACAGCAGCTCCTCTATGATCTTAATGGGAAAAGAGACTCCATGATGCTGCTTTTGCCTGGTCACATCAATTGTTGTGCATCGTACCAATTTAATAAACAATTGTGCACTGTACTTGAATGACCTATACATTTCTTTTTTAAATTTTAAGCAGAAGCTGGATGGCAATCAGTGATGCTGTAGTTGGGATTCCTGCATTGCAGGGGATTAGACTAGATGACCCTTGGGTCCCAACTCTGCAATTCTGATTCTATTGCGACTTTTTAGTAACCAATGCCCTATATAGTGTCCATGAGCAGTCTGGCCATATTTTCAGTTGCTTATTTTTCTGCTGCTGCTGACCATTAAAGCACTGCATGATTCTATGGATAAATTTCTTCTGTCCTGAACTA
The DNA here is from genome assembly GCF_009819535.1 of Lacerta agilis. Classification (NCBI taxonomy): domain Eukaryota; kingdom Metazoa; phylum Chordata; class Lepidosauria; order Squamata; family Lacertidae; genus Lacerta; species Lacerta agilis. The sequence goes on from NC_046318.1 coordinate 28,056,399, forward strand.
AAGGAACCTGTGGGGAAAAGTCCTGTCCCAGTTCTCAACATCTTCAGCTGTCAATTTTACTAATGAATCTTTTCTAAAATAAAATTCCCTGGTTGTGCAAGTATTCTGGGAGTATTGTGACATGCAAATACATCAGCATATATTTGAAAGGAACATTTCGTACAAAGATTACCACAATTAAGGACAAAAGTGGAAAGGACCTAACAGAAGCAGAAGACATCAAGAAGAGGTGGCAAGAATACACAGAGGAATTATACCAGAAAGATAGGGAGGTCTCATACACCCCAGGTAATGTGGTTGCTGACCTTGAGCCAGACATCCTGGAGAGTGAAGTCAAATGGGCCTTAGAAAGCCTTGCTAACAACAAGGCCAGTGGAAGTGATGATATTCCAGCGGAACTATTTAAAATTTTAAAAGAGGATGCTGTTAAGGTGCTACACACAATATGCAAGCAAGTTTGGAAAACTCAGCAGTGGCCAGAGGATTGGAGAAGATCAGTCTACATCCCAATCCCAAAGAAGGGCAGTGCCAAAGAATGCTCCAACTACCGCACAATTGCACTCATTTCACACGCTAGCAAGGTTATGCTTAAAATTCTACAAGGCAGGCTTAAGCAGTATGTGGACCGAGAACTCCCAGAAGTGCAAGCTGGATTTCGAAGGGGCAGAGGAACCAGAGACCAAATTGCAAACATGCGCTGGATTATGGAAAAAGCCAGAGAGTTCCAGAAAAACGTCTACTTCTGCTTCATTGACTATGCAAAAGCATTTGACTGTGTCGACCACAGCAAACTATGGCAAGTTCTTAAAGAAATGGGAGTGCCGGATCACCTCATTTGTCTCCTGAGAAATCTCTATGTGGGACAAGAAGCTACAGTTAGAACTGGATATGCAACAACTGATTGGTTCAAAATTGGGAAAGGAGTATGACAAGGCTGTATATTGTCTCCCTGCTTATTTAACTTATATGCAGAATTCATCATGCGAAAGGCTGGACTGGATGAATCCCCAACCGGAATTAAGATTGCCGGAAAAAATATCAACAACCTCAGATATGCTGATGATACTACCTTGATGGCAGAAAGTGAGGAAGAATTAAAGAACCTTTTAATGAGGGTGAAAGAAGAGAGCGCAAAATATGGTCTGAAGCTCAACATCAAAAAAACTAAGATCATGGCCACTGGTCCCATCACCTCCTGGCAAATAGAAGGGGAAGAAATGGAGGCAGTGAGACATTTCACTTTCTTGGGTTCCATGATCACTGCAGATGGTGACAGCAGTCACAAAATTAGAAGACGCCTGCTTCTTGGGAGAAAAGCAATGACAAACCTAGACAGCATCTTAAAAAGCAAAGACATCACCTTGCCGACAAAGGTCCGTATAGTTAAAGCTATGGTTTTCCCAGTAGTAATGTACGGAAGTGAGAGCTGGACCATAAAGAAGGCTGATCGCCGTAGAATTGATGCTTTTGAATTATGGTGCTGGAGGAGACTCTTGAGAGTCCCATGGACTGCAAGAAGATCAAACCTATCCATTCTCAAAGAAATCAGCCCTGAGTACTCACTAGAAGGACAGATCCTGAAGTTGAGGCTCCAGTACTTTGGCCACCTCATGAGAAGAGAAGACTCCCTAGAAAAGACCCTGATGTTGGGAAAGATGGAGGGCACAAGGAGAAGGGGACGACAGAGGATGAGATGGTTGGACAGTGTTCTCGAAGCTACTAACATGAGTTTGGCCAAACTGCGAGAGGCAGTGAAGGATAGGCGTGCCTGGCGTGCTCTGGTCCATGGGGTCACGAAGAGTCGGACACGACTGAACGACTGAAGAACAACATATTTGAAAGTCTCTGATATGCAGTAGCAATCAATGGCCTCATTTGCATGCCACAGTAAGTCTGTTTGTATTGAACCATGGTTTAATTGTGAAAGTGCCTCTCTTCTGCCATGCAGGTCTTCGTGCAGTTTCTTCCCCTTCCCTATACTTGGTATTTTCAGGCTTGCTGCTGATGGTTTATCTTATTGCCTCAGTTGTTTAGCAATGTTTCCCTCTCATATGGTGAATTAAGGTCCAGAGCATAAAGTGAGATAATCTTGATTAAATTCATTTCTTTAATCATTAAAATTTGTAAGAAAAAGTGTTGGAATTAAAGATGCTTATATTTGATTATCTTATGAGAAGAGCTTGCAAGAAATTTGGATCTTCTTTGTGACTAGTCTAGTCCATTTGTGGTTTGTTTGAAAACACAATAAGCCATAGAATTCCTTGTTTGAAACAAGGCAGGGGAGCCACATACATCCGATTAAACCATGATTTAAGACAAATGAGGACTTACTGTGACATGCAGATTGGGCCAGTATTGGAATAGTATTTGACAGCTCCTCACTGCACATCAACGCTCTACACCCAGGACGATGAAATCATCTGCTTGGTCCTAGCAGTCATGCTGCAGCTTTCTCTATTCTTTATCAACTAGCTTTGATTACAACAGTCTTTTTGTCTGATTATCCCAGGGTTTGGACCCAACCCCACTTTGCACCCCTTCCTCTAGGGTGCCCAATGAAATACCTGTGTGTGCTGCCTTGAGTTTCATGAAGGAAGATAGGTGGGATGTAAATGAATAAAAGTAAACAAGCATTACTAATTTCACCAGTTGGACTTCTCCAGTCCTAAAATACTGGGATATACAAATATCACCAGACAACTTGTATCTAGGATTCTAAATATATAATGGAAAGGATCATATCTTACCTGTTTGAAAATGTAATTCAACGCCAACCCAGGTACCAGATGAAAAATCAACAGGACCGACATATCTTACTATGCCTGGCTTGTTACTACCAATATACACTTGTTCCCCCACTTCCACCCAACTAGGGTGTTCTTCAGAAGTAACATCTTCACAATGAGAGACATCTAAATGATTTTTTCCAATGAAGTCATCTGCTAGGAAAGAGTCTGCATACATCTGACAATATGAAGCCTCTTTTATTCTGACAGACAATGAAGGATTTTCAGTACTGTTTGACCGCTGATATCCCACTGGTGTAGGTGGCAAGTGGCTCAAAGGATTGTCCTGGTTGTAAATATTATCTGAGAAACCTGAGGCAAAATTCGTTCCAGCTGTTGAGACCTTTTTCTTTTGACTAGAAGAGGTGCTGGAACAGAACTGTGGACCTACAGAACATTCAAGTTCCTTTCCATCTTCAGCACCCATGAATTCTGTAAATGCGTGATCCTCAAAAACATTTGAAGTGTGTTCAACTGTTGCTTCTCGAAATGGAAATTCAATCCCATGTGGTGTGTTTTTATTAGCTGAGGAATCCAAACCTGTGCACTGTAACTGTGTGGGAATGGTAGTAGTACTTTCATACATAGGAATCTCTGCTGCTAAGGCACTATTTTCTTTAACTGGTGACATGAGCACCTTATATTTTGCAAAGTCTCTTTCTGGTTCTGAAGTCTCCTTGTTTGATGGTCTTAAATCGTGAATTAGATGGGCTACAGAATGGTCATTAGAATCCAAATCCCTAATCTGATTGGCTAATTGATCTGTGCTATCACTACAGGGAACAAGCATATCAGACAAAGTAGCATTAGAGGCACTGTGGGAAAAGTAGCCACTAGTAATACTGCTAGTGGTAGGACTACGAGATACTTCTTTTTCAACAACACGAGGGTTTACAAAGTCTCCTTTAGAGGATAACCATTCCCTGTTTTCCAAGCTAGCATTGTAGACACTGAAGTCAGCAAATTCTTCGGGCACATATGGCTTCTTGTTAATGGCCTCCAACTCGTCGTCATCCTCGGAGTCCTGCTAAAATTGTAAATATTTACAGTTACTACTTCTGCATTTTAAACAAAAGCATGACAAGTTATCACTGAAGGATAAATAAATGCCTGCCCACTTGTGCAATGAGTATTCATTTTCCTCTTGTCTCCCCTGCACTCCCCTGTGTACACCAAAGATCTGCTCTGGAGGGTTTCACCAACCCTCTAGAGCAGATTTTTAGGGAGGGGTTGCAAGTGGGAGGAAAGAAGGGGAAGTTCTGCTGCACAAGCAAAAATCTGCTTGGGTAATGCTGGATGTTGCCAAAACTTGGCTATTTTAAGAACACTTGCCATTCACTTTATTCTAAAAGTTTGATTATTAAGGAAATTAAGATGATTATATGTGTGTGTGTGTGTGTGTGTGTGTGCACACGCATGTGTGCGCACCTTATGATTGGGATCAAGTCTAAAGCTATTTTGGGTTAGTGGTACTAGATACCCCATTCCTAATAGATACCCCATTATCAAGGAGTTTAATCCCTACATTTTAAGCAACCATGTCTGATCCTAATTCAGGTCTCACTTGTTGGTCCAATATAAATATTGTTTCACTGGCCATGTATAGATTGTAGTGACAGTTATTTTTTCTTATACAATACAAAAAATTTGTTTTTGTGCAACTCCATTTTTAGCCACCTGCACAGCTGTGTTAAATTGAATAAGATAATGATTAAATGAACTTTATTAAAATTCCTGCCATGTGTAATGATTACAGCTAATTTCTGTCAAGATTCCAACTGTGGTGAAGGTTTACATCCTAATCACCATACTGCCATATACACAATATTTAGAACCAAACATCTTTCTGCATCTATCACAAGATGCATGTGGATTTTAAATCTTTTATACAAGAAGGGAAGGTAGTGTAGTGTAGGAGTAGTCTATTAAACTAGTCCTGGACTATGTGTTCATAGACAAGGTGTTAAACAATAGGTAATACTGGCATAGTTGAAACAGTGGAGATTATGATAAATCTATCAGGCACTAGGAAAAACTTGTGTCTTTCCATGGAACTATTGGTCTGCATTGCTTTGCTTTTAAAGCAATGAAATGAGTCCAAAGTCTGTACTGCTGAAGTATTTGTCAAGGCCAATGGCTAGTACAAAATAGTTATTTGGATAGGATATTGCTGAAGTTATGTGTTATTTAAAGCAGCAGCATAAATGCCAGTAGTTGCTCTAGTTTTTTTTAGTTTTCTAGCAATGCAGAACAAGTAATCAGCTCTCATTAACAGATATGCCCTGCCCATTCAAGTATGCAGTGGAATGCTTCTGCTCTTTCTGTACTACTTCTAGTAATGCATGTAACTTTTATAATATTTATGTATACAATTTCTATTATCTAGCTAAAATTGCTAACTATCTATGGGTAGAATTCAAAGTAGTGCTAAGTCACTGGTTCCATTAGTGCAAGGACTCCCCCCACCCTTTCCATCCACCGTTCTACGAGTTTCCCCAATCCTTTGGAGATTTCAGAGTTCCATTATGCAAATGGAAATCATTCTGCTCATGCATTTACTTAGTTTAATACCACTCTATATGTTATCTTTGTTTGAATTTCCTAGAATAAACTTCTTTCTCTCACCCACCTGCTCATTGCAAAGCTTCTTCTACACTTTAAAATTATGAGTATCTAGACCAGGCTTCCTCAACCTCGGCCCTCCATATGTTTTTGGCGTACAACTCTCATGAGCCCTAGCTAGCAGGACCAGTAGTGAGAGATTGAGGAAGCCTGATCTAGACAAGCCAACTAGTTCGTAATGGTAATGCAGATGAGCTGAAAATTCTTATTGCTGATAAGCACTACACACCTGTGTGCTAGCCAGGATTTTTGTGAGAGTATATTCGGATTAAATAAAGCTTACTAAGATTTCTATATTGTAAGTAATATATATTTGTTCTTTAATTGAAGTGGGTTATGCAAGACTTCATCCTCATTATTGCAAGTAGACAGAAGGTGGTGAGCCTATAAAATTATACCTAAAGTAAAAACAAGCAAACTATATAGAGGTACTCTAGAATTTGCATCCAAGAGGTATAGTGTACAAGCAGAAGGCACTTCCATTTAACCAAGCAGTCATGCCACCCGCTTCCTACTTTAGTCCCCTGTATCATATGCTATGCTGCTTGGGAGAATCCCCTAAACCTCAGGAACAATTTTCAGGGGGCTCAGAAGAAAGCCCACTCTGTGAAAAAGAACTCCATTCCATCCAAGGAATTGATGTTAGAATCAAAGCCCAAATCCTTACATGCATCACACACTTTTCAGTTTGCAGAATTTGTTTCAATAAATTATGTTGTCCTTTTCTGTGTAACAGGAACTCTAGCAACTCTTAAGTGTAACCCATTTCTATCAGTTGTTGATGGGGTTTGTTTTTTTTAGCGATATCATCAGAATTGGCCAAGCTATCTGAAAATGGTTATAGGAATTTCCTCTTGAGTTTAGTATAAATAACAAAATGAAGTACATATTGAAAAACCTAAACAAGCTGCATTCCACAAATAGCAATTGCTCTGAAAAGATACTTCTGATATAATTTCTCAAGACAGAGTATGCATGATTTGGAATCTCAGTGTGAAAAAGACCACACATAGGACAAAATGTGTGAAATCATAGATAATAACCTTCAAAAGCATGTTATATGTAATCAAAGATAGACTTTTTTAAAAAATAGAAGAGTGGGGTGTTTTGCTAACTTTATTATAGAAATACACCCTTAATTTAGTTTAGATAATTGGAGGGTGGTGGTCATGGCAAGCTAAATATTAGTTCTTGGTATCATGGGGGTTGATGTGACATTATTTGCACACAGTGAACTACTCAACTGTTTTTGCATTTGAGTCTGCTTTGTGCCAATAATAATTTTTGCAATAGTGTATCACAATTTATTCTAAACTACTGGTAATAATAATATAAACAGCATGAGAGTGAGGAACTTTGTTGGCATTAATCCAACTTCTGCAGTAATACAAACTACTGGAGTACCAAATGTAGATCTTAGAAATTCATTCTGTGAAATTTCTACATGTTCCATTTCTGTTAATCTCCAAATCTCAGTTCAGTAAAACAGCTGGGAGGGGACTTCTGCATAACCAAAAACAGCATGCAGTGCTCTCAAAGTTTTTTTCTGAGACAGTGGTCCCAAATAGTTAACATTAGAGATTTATTCAATGGCTTCACTATCAAGTGGCCATTTATGGTGAGAGATATATTTTCCAAAGGCAAAAATACTTGTTTTAGCATAATTAACATTAAGTTGTACTCACTAATATATCAATCTAAAGTTGCACAGCAACAATTTTAGCACTACATGGGCAGGACCATAAAGTCTGAATATAATGATACTGTAAGGTTCTCAGTTGTTGCTCATGAGTAACCAAGCCGACTCTGTCGTTCCTTTTTTAAGTTATTTATTGTGCAGTTATTTACAGTGCAGAGCATAAGGTTCACGTCTGTCTCCTCCTCAGTCAGTCTGGGAATGACCCCTGCCGGTTCTTTGACCAGCATAAAAGCCATGGTATGCGGAACCCCCGCCTACCATCCCTGCGCCGACCACCTCTGCGCAAGTGGGGCGACGGAAGAGGTGTGCCTTCTCTTGCCCTAGCTTGGTGCAATGGCTCTTCTACCTTGCCAGAGCCCTGATTCCCACTTCCGCGATCAGCTTCCCCCTCCCCACTAGAGGGATCGCTGCTTCCCCCACTGAACGATGAGGAATTGCTCAACATATGAGGCGTGGGCTCGCGATACTGAGAAAGTCCTAACACCTCTCCACTCTGGGACGAGGGCAGTTCCCTGACAGATACGATCCAATTTGTGGAACAGTGCCAATACTGAAAAGTGGTTAGAGGTATACTGGTTAGAACTTGAATGAAGTTTTACCCACTAAAAATTGATTTCTATGACATAGATTGAGTAATCTGTAAGATAGGGCTCACCATTCATTAGACATTTTTAACTAGTCCAACATGGTCTAATCATTTCAGAATCTTCTTGCTTATCCTCCACTAGCCCAGTAATCAACAGTCAGCACACTGTGTCCAGTCAATGTCCTTGAAAAGTGAAAATTTCTTGCAACCTTTTTCTACACTGAAGGATCCTTTCAGAGAAAACATAAAAGCCAGGGGGAAATTAGGTTTGGGCAGTATCAGGTGAACACGACAATAAATACCTACTCTGCAGTCTATGAAAAAAAACTGTTTGTTGACATATGAAAATAATTGTAATTTTAACAGTGTAATTTTAACAGTATAAAACTGATGTTTTTATACCAAAAGAAACTTAGATAATTTAAAATATAATATTCCACTAGCGAAGTGCAAAATCCTCTCAATGCTTTCTCTGCACATTCTTTGTATAGAAATGAATTATGCTGTGCCGTAAACCAAATGTAATGCTGTTTATAGATATCATAATCAAGTTAACTTAGCTGTCCACAAACAAAGCATAACATAAAAGGATAGTGTCAGCTCCATGTATCTGCTCACAGACAAATCTGGGACTTAGGTCCACTGCACTGACACCTATAGCCATGTAGCTCTAAGGTAGTGGTGAAACTGGAATAACCACATAATATTTGTTAATTAAATATGATTACATTTTGAGAAGGCTATGCTACAACTCTCTCATAGGCAAACTTGAAATCAAAAACCCGAGAGAAAGAGAGATACTCATTAATATAAAATCATGCGGCACCATTTAGAAGGGCAATTATTCATTTACAACTGTTTATGCCTATTAAGTTGCTAATTTATTAAGTGAAATTAGGTTAGAACTAAGGGTTACCAACTTTTCCCCCTAACCAAGCTCCTGTGTAATTTGGAGGGTTGCCAATTTTTCTGGCTGCTTCTTTGCCTGCAACAACTGGCTCACTGGGTGCAATTAGCAGCGAGTCATATTTATATGCCAACAAGTTTGGAAAACTCAGCAGTGGCCAGAGGATTGGAGAAGATCAGTCTACATCCCAATCCCGAAGAAGGGCAGTGCCAAAGAATGCTCTAACTACCGCACAATTGCACTCATTTCACACGCTAGCAAGGTTATGCTTAAAATTCTACAAGGCAGGCTTAAGCAGTATGTGGACCAAGAACTCCCAGAAGTGCAAGCTGGATTTCGAAGGGGCAGAGGAACCAGATATCAAATTGCAAACATGCGCTGGATTATGGAGAAAGCTAGAGAGTTCCAGAAAAACATCTACTTCTGCTTCATTGACTACGCAAAAGCATTTGACTGTGTCGACCACAGCAAACTATGGCAAGTTCTTAAAGAAATGGAAGTGCCAGATCACCTCATCCGTCTCCTGAGAAATCTCTATGTGGGACAAGAAGCTACAGTTAGAACTAGATATGGAATAACTGGTTGGTTCAAAATTGGGAAAGGAGTATGACAAGGCTGTATATTGTCTCCCTGCTTATTTAACTTATATGCAGAATTCATCATGCGAAAGGCTGGGCTGGATGAATCCCAAACCGGAATTAAGATTGCCGGAAAAAACATCAACAACCTCAGATATGCTGATGATACTACCTTGATGGCAGAAAGTGAGGAGGAATTGAAGAACCTTTTAATGAGGGTGAAAGAGGAAAGCGCAAAATATGGTCTGAAGCTCAACATCAAAAAAACTAAGATCATGGCCACTGGTCCCATCACCTCCTGGCAAATAGAAGGGGAAGAAATGGAGGCAGTGAGAGATTTCACTTTCTTGGGTTCCATGATCACTGCAGATGGTGACAGCAGTCACGAAATTAGAAGACGCCTGCTTCTTGGGAGAAAAGCAATGACAAACTTAGACAGCATCTTAAAAAGCAAAGACATCACCTTGCCGACAAAGGTCCGTATAGTTAAAGCTATGGTTTTCCCAGTAATAATGTACGGAAGTGAGAGCTGGACCATAAAGAAGGCTGATCGCCGAAGAATTGATGCTTTTGAATTATGGTGCTGCAGGAGACTCTTGAGAGTCCCATGGACTGCAAGAAGATCAAACCTATCCATTCTCAAGGAAATCGGCCCTGAGTGCTCACTAGAAGGACAGATCCTGAAGTTGAGGCTCCAGTACTTTGGCCACCTCATGAGAAGAGAAGACTCCCTGGAAAAGACCCTGATGTTGGGAAAGATGGAGGGCACAAGGAGAAGGGGACGACAGAGGATGAGATGGTTGGACAGTGTTCTCGAAGCTACTAACATGAGTTTGGCCAAACTGCGGGAGGCAGTGAAGGATAGGCGTGCCTGGCATGCTCTGGTCCATGGGGTCACGAAGAGTCGGACACGACTGAACAACAACAACAACAACAACATATTGATTCCCATGCCCTACGATCATCCTGGCTGATTTCTCACATTGTATAGATGTTAAAGATATGAAAGCAGGCCTGTCTATGGGGTCTTTGGGTCAATTGGCAAGCCAAGCCAATAAAGGCTGCAATGGAAAAAGAGGAAATTCAGAAGATAAAGCACAACCAGGCACACAATTGTTCCCTAAATCTCCCTCCACGCTTCTCCCCCCAGGGCTGAAGGTTTTCCTGTGCTTTCAACAGCTAAATGTACACCTCAAGATACATTTTCTCCTTGCTCCCACCACCCAAAACCTCACAAATGATTTTTTTACTTATCTCTTCTGATTCCTACTCCTCATCTCCTTTCACACTTAACTTGAAACTTTCTGGCCTATCTTCACTACATACCATTCTAGGCAGAGACCTGATCTCTAAGAATCTTGCCAGGTAAACTGCAAGCTTATCTGCTTCCAGAGGCCAAGACTGGCCATAAATTGCTGTCAAGTAGCACCAGAATAAGCAAGTACTTTGACTATGAGTGGTATAAAAATGCCTTTTGTGGTGGTGGTGAGGATTAACTACCAATGTAGTTAAATTATCTTGGACCCAACCCGTTTGCAGCTTTCATATCACCACAAGGGCTTTGAACCTGGGCTGGTAGCATAGCATATAGGCAGCCAGTGCAAATGTTTTAGCGTTCAATGACAAAGATGTTTCCTAGAGTACCTCTTGATGTTTTAGAGGGAGCATAACCCCAATCAGAAGAGGCAACTGGGCTATCATTTGGAAACGGGAATCACCTATTCAGAGAGCCTCAATCCTCACAAGATTCCAACACAATTTATTGGCCTGCATCCAGTCTCTGGTCCAGGGCTTGCACAATCTCTCCAGATTCAGATGTTATGAAGAAGAAGAAGAAGAAGAAGAAGAAGAAGAAGAAGAAAAAGAAGAAAAAGAAGAATTTGGATTTGATATCCTGCTTTATCACTACCTGAAGGAGTCTCAATGCGACTAACATTCTCCTTTCCCTTCCTTCCCCACAACAAACACTCTGTGAGGTGAGTGGGGCTGAGAGACTTCAAAGAAGTGTGACTAGCCCAAGGTCACCCAGCAGCTGCATGTGGAGGAGTGGAGACACGAACCCGGTTCACCAGATTACGAGTCTACCACTCTTAACCACTACACCACACTGGCACTCCCAGTGGATAAATAGAGCTGCATATCATTAGTGTACTGCTCCAAAACTCCTAACATCCTGTTAGAACCCCAAGGGGATAAAGAACACTCCCCCAATGTTATTCTCTGGACTCAGCTATGCAGATAGGTGTGCAACCAATGTAATACAGTGCCTCTGATACCCACCCCACACAGTTTATCCTGGAAGATACCATGGTCACTGGTATCAAAGGCAGCTGAAAGACCAAGCAAGAGTAACAGGGTCCCAATTCCATCTACCTCTTGGTAAAGGTCATCTATCAGTGTAACCAAAGTTTATTCTGTCCCCAAACCAGGCCTAAACCCAAGATTGCAGTATACCCAGTTCAGTGTCAACGCTAGGTATACAATACTTTATTTTATAAAATTGATTGTCTATGTGAGGAAGCCAAGAAAGGTGGACATTTCAAATATATGAAAATGAATGGCAAGTCTACTTTGCTGTACACTTCAACAATTACATTTTTCAGTCTAAACCATACAAATTAAACATGTAGAAGTATTGGAAAGTTCATGAATGCTGACATTCTGAATTTACCAGTGAATAAGCCAAACAAAGTTCTACCTTTTCCATTGAAAACTTATATATGAATGATCATTTCAAAATATATTAATGATCAATTTACAAATAATTGTAACAAATTATGCATTTTGCCACATATTTAAAAGCCAACATGCGTATTGTATCCACATCCTGTTTTCTTCACTATTACAGTATAGCAAAAATTACACCCCATGACAGGGCCTTAAACCACCACCAGGCATTATGACAGAAACCAATGCAAAACTTACAATATTTTCTTCATGGTAGGCTATGTGTTCTACTGGCATGCTACTGGCATTACTTCCTGAGGGCACAACACAACCAGCGCTATGTACCTGAGATGATGGCATGCTCTGCAAAGGTTAAGACACACAAAACATCACACAAGTAAGGTATTTACAAACCCATGCATGTTAGTAAGACAGGAGGACACGTTTTTAAAACAACTCAGGCAAGGAGGTTAAATGGCTTAAGTTAATTACAGAAATCCATGCAACACCACATTCATCTTCACTTGTGGAAAACATGACACCGTTTCCCAAAATGGTGCTATAGCCTAATAAAAGAAATTGACAATTCAGGACAGCTGTTTTACACAGACAATGATTAAGCAGAAACACACTCCATGCTGAACAAAAGGTGACAAACTGAAATAGGATTATCATTCCAGTCTAGAGAAAAGGAATTGCGGAATTTTAATGTAGGATTCCGAATTCACCATATCGCAAATGCAAGCTGCAAGTTAATTTACTGGCAAAGAAATAGCTACTTGCACATAAATTAATCAAGATTAAGAACGATAATAGTTCTTAACTACCTACCTCTTTACTAAGTAGAGGCCGACTTTCAAAGGAGATCTTTTTATGCTCTTCTTTTACTGGCATTAAAGGTTTGAAAAACTTGGGTGGCTGTGGAGGAAAATGCTTTAAATGGGCTGACAGTTGATGCATGTGGATTCTCTGATACATAACCTTGGATAATGAAAATAAACACACACACAAATAGGTTAGTATTCTAACATCAACTGCCAAAAATAAGTAAAAAAATGAAAAAGAAAGTGATATAAAGCACCACAGGAAATAACCATGATGATGAGCATATTAGATCCTCATTTGTGCCATGTTACGAAATATGTTCATTTCCCTGCTTACTATTCAGGGTAAATGTTGTTGTTTGTACAATGAAATAACAGTGGAGTAACAGAGAGGGTTGGATCCAGACTTTATCGCCATGGGAAAAAGGCTTTTAATTAAGCGACGGGGAGGGGGCATGGCAACTTTTGCTAATTTCCCCTCCTCCTGTAGCCACAGTGCCATCTCTCACACTGTTTGAGAGGGTTTGCTCAAGGTATAGGATTGTATGCAAACCAGTCCGCATGTCTCATAGCATGCTCTCTGCTATTTGTACAGTAAACATATTTTATCACCTACAACTCCCTCCTTTGCATCAGAAAGTTTTGCTAAACAAAGTTTAGCAAAAGCTTGTCTGCAATTCAGAACATACTTCAAAGAGAACTAAATATGAGCTGTGGATGTCTCAAAAGGAAAAGTCTGCCATTCTTTTCTAGAAGTACACAGTGGTAATTATTTACATATGACTCGTAGCATCACTAGAATTTCAGTGCAGCTGCTGGTTAATATAACCTAAGAGAGAATGATTATGTACCTGTCAGCATAAGGTAACAACTTATATGCAATTTGGCAGTTTAAAACAAAGTAAGTCACAAAGCTACAACATTAGTACTAAAACCAAATTTTAATCACTTGTTCCCTAAACAGTTATTCATTATAATAATGGTAACAGTAATAACAACAACAACAATAATTGTACCCTGACCATTTGACTTGATTGCCCCAGCCACTCTGGCAGCTCCAATATAATTTTTTTCTTTCCTTTCTTATCACTAAATCTCCCTCCTCTTCCTTTATGCTGTCATGAATATGCATGTGCACATTTTCTTTTCCTACTTCTCTTTCCTCTGTTTTTGTAAACTCCTCAGGGGAAAAACTGTCTTACTGCTCCTATCACTACATAAAGCACTATGTGCATTGATTCTACTATATAAATAATAATGCTTGTTCTAGGAGATAAAACTTATTGGTATATGATCCTAAGTGCTTGGTCTGGAGAGGCACATCCATTTTTACTTCAGAACTTCTTAAAGGATGCTGGGATAGTCGTTTTAGGCTCTGCAGCACCAAAGCACCCACAAGCTAACCTTCATCATCATGGGAGAAATAGCCTTTGCTAGCAGATTAAAACACTGTATCGGTTAGGACTGAATGCTGCTTTACACATACACATTCACCACAAGAATTTAAAGACAGTAGAACAGAGGGAAATACCCTTTGCATCACACACACAAACACACACACACACAATTTCATATATTGACCCAATTAAAACTAAACACAATAAAAATCTTACCACCAGCATCTTTACTTCTGCGAGGAGAATCTCTGGGTAAAGTACCATAACATGATACATCTTGATAACTGGAAGAACAATCTAATACATCTAGATGACCTTCTGACCACCCCTAAAGTCATAAACAACCAAGAAAAGAAGCAAAGAATAATTTTCAAGCTACAAAAAAGTTCAGATCCTTTCAAATAGTCAATGTTCTCTCACACATACATGTTTTTATTACTACCAAAACTTATCAAATTTATTTATGCAACTCAATCCTGTGCATTTTATTCAGAAGTATATCCCCAATGCATTCAGTGGACCTTGCTCCATGGTGTGTCTAGGAGCACAGTCTTATTTTGTTAAAATCTATTATAAAAATACCCCGTAATCTCTCCTATTTCACAGGAAGATTCCTAGGGCTTTTTTGGTAATTGATTCAATACTAACTACCCTGAGAAATTTATTGTGCCCCCGCATGCCCCTGTACCAGAGAAATAACTGACAGTCTTTCATATTTTATTTTGTGAAGCACCCTGAAATCAGCTCAACTTGATTTTCTTGAGTCAGTAATGCATCACATTATACATTCCGGTTCTAAACAACCTATCATTATTACTGAAGACTAAAGTTAAGGCTTTCTTGTATCAAATAGGAAGGAAAAGGCAATTCTATTTGACTACATTGTCAAAAAGGTGCCACCACACCTGTTCACTTTTCTTAATGTCCATACCTTATCTTCATCACAGCCAGAAATATCTAATCGACTACAAGATACCTAAAACACAACAATAAATAAATATGAGCCCAATGAATGCTATCAGCCTGCTTAGCAGCAGATTTGCCTTCACATGAGAACCACAGTCTCCTCACCCACTGCTAAGCTTTGGAATGCTTTGATGGTGTTTCCTGCTTGGCAGGGGGTTGGACTGGATGGCCCTTGTGGTCTCTTCCAACTCTATGATTCTAAGAGGAGACTGCATTTGAAAGTTAAATAAACAAAAGACTGACAAACATGGCAATAGAACTTCATGAACACTCATGTACTGTATATCCTGCATTTAAAGGAAAGGAGGGCTATACTTGCATGTAGGAAAGGAGCATTAAACCTAAATTATCCCTGACAAATAACTACTGGAATATGTAGAATCTGCCACAATTTCCTTTGACAACTTATTCTAGTGATTCATCTCATTTTCTCCAGGGTTAAAATGAATACTGTACGTTTGTCTACAACCTTAACATTTTTAGTAATATGTGAGTCTTTCACCTTGAAAAATTATCTTACATTGTGGACGTTTGGTGTACTGACACTCCGCTGCATATGTCGAGTCTTCGTAGAAATAGCCTCTTTGACTGTGACTGCCTGTGTTAAGATAGAACGGGTAAATTGAAATCCATAGTTTCATATAGAGATCTAGGCAATTAAAACTCACTTCAGAAAGTATATATAAAGGTATATTTACAGAAAAATCATTTTTACTTTAATCAGGTTTGATGACTCTGAAGACAGATCAAGAATAGAACATTATATCAAAATTGCATCCCAAGAGCAAGTTCACATTCAATGTTTGCCAGCATTCTGATAGTAAAGGTAAAGAAAATGGAAATATGAGACATCTCTTGTGGCAATTGTTTTACAATAACTAAACTAATTTGGCCTGAAACTTTTTTCTACTCACCTGTCTTAATCGTTCAAGACTCAAAATGTTTTCTACCTGCAACACTCCACGAGTATACTTCTCAATGTAAGTTTCACCATCAGATGCACCTTCATTTTCATTTCTGGCTGCCATCAGAGCCAGTGTCTCCCGATCTTCAATTTCTTCTGTGGCCTAAAAATTAAACTGTTTAATTTAATCTGTTTAAAACTGGGACACAAACAGAAAGCAACGTTATGCAGTCCTTATACAGATACCACTTCAGAATGCCTAAAACAGTACTTTGAGGATGCAGTTTACAGGAATCTCTTTTACTTTGATTTTTTCATTTATTCTAACTTCTTGAAAAAGTACTGTAGAACTTACCTTTGGTATATTTGAAACTATTTCATAGGCCACACCACAAGCATACCATATATTCTTCAAAGATATTCTTCGTTTGAGACTCTGGGTAAAACTCTAGGGGGGAATTAAAGAATAAAGTATTCATATGATGAATAGTGTGATTAAGCAAGTTAAGAAAATGGTTTCTTGCAGGTTCATGTCACATGCAATGGCGTAGGGGCTAACTTTCATCCTGGCATCCCAATTCAGCCTCCCTAGCATATTTTTCATGCCGCCCAATAGCTCATTGGGAAGGCAAAAAATTAAAAGAAACATGGTATTATTTTACTTTGTAAAAACAATTGAACATTGTTTTCACCCTCCATCAACACATGGAACATTATGGAAAAACACCTTTATTTGATTGCCTAAATTGGAATGTAAATTACTACAACCATCAGCTAACCTTTTTCTTTAAACATTTATCAAACTTTGTATACCTTCTTTTGTTTACGATCCTTTGTTATTCTGCATGTTATTTTGGTAACAAAACTAAACATCAATAAAACATTTATGTGGTTTTTTATTTTTAAAAAAAACAGCATTGTATGTGCATACTTCCTGGCTTAGTTTATTATTTGAAATTTTTATCCCAACAGTTAAGACAACAAAAAAGAAATACAGTCAAAACAAGATACATTAAGCAGAATGCATCCATCACCTGCTTATTGTAAATATTTGCAGCAATTCTTTTACGTAACACAAGTTCCATTGCAGCAGGGTGACTGAGTTGGACTGTAATCTTCACAATCAAATAGATTCTCTCATTTTGAGGTGTTACCCTATTCAAGTGCACTGAATCATGCACGGAAGGGTCCCATGCGGCAGTGGCTGAAACCTAGGAGCACAATTTGGTAGAATATTATAAAGGAAACTGGTCTAAATTGCTTAAATGTTTGCCCTACCCTTTTAACATTCCTGAAATACAGAAATGCTTAGACAATTAACACGACATTAACAAAAGCAATTAATGAACATGACTGAAGTCCTTGGTTTCAATAAGTCTAAGTAAAACTGAGTTGAATAGTACCTCTGTCATTTTTTTTGTAATGTATTTGATGGGGAAAGTGTGCAGTTGGTTTAACTGTCACTGGGGGAGCTTAACAGACAGCCAAGGAACAGACAGAACTATCAGTATGCAAAAGAAGGATAAAATGTATCCACATTTTGATTAGTGGTTGCAGGTTTAGAATATTCAGTTAGACAATGTGATTGGCTGGGCCTGGACCAGAGGGGGCAGAAGAAGTGAATATATGGCAGTTAGGGTCAGTTAGGGTTAGTCCATGTTGCTCAGAGAGGAGTCCGCATTTGTTGGTGCTTGGTGTTCATGGTGGGCAGCCAGAAGAAGAGAGCAGAGGAAGAAGATTAAGGAAGAAGAGGACTTGAAAGGAAGGCTGGGGTAGCTGAATTGGGTTGGCTCAGGCTGAAGAGGGGAGAAGAAGTGAGAGGCAGTTTGGAAAGCCAGGCTCTGTCTGGTGTCGGGTAGGAGAGAAAGATTCCAGGGCAGAGCAACGGAAATAGCCCTGTGCTTCAACAGGTCAGTACAGGTCAAAAGAGAGGCTTCAGTAAAGTTCCTCAGTTATAGAGTTGGTGAGGCTTAGCTGGGGTGGAGTAAATAGAAGAACAATCTGGCAAAAGAATCTTAAATTAGGTCCTTCAAAGCTGACTTAGTTTAGTAAAAGTGTAAAATAAGCTGCATTTAAGCAACATGTTAACAAAGTGCATATCCATTTAAGTAGGTAGTATAAACTGCATACACTTGTGCACTGCATAATGCAATAAATAAACATTGATTTCTTTGTCAAATATAATAGCTATACCTGATAGTCTTTGTACTACATTGAAATCAACAGTTACTCAGGTTACTGGTAAGTTAAGGGTGCTAAGGGTATAAGTAATATTAAATGGTGGCAGGACTATGGGTTTGGGAAAACCGCTGGAGCAGAAGGTGGTTGTTTTTTTTAAATAATAAAGTGAGTAAGGAAATATCCCTTCCCTTCTCACATTAAGCAACCAAGAATAAAATAGCTAGGGATATCTTTATCAATCAATATTTCAAATCTATTATAAACCAACTGCTTGACCATATTAGGACAAAGCAAACAGGGTATGTATAGATTGATAAAATTACTAATGTCATTGTCAGTAAAAGCAAAAGTTATAAAATGAAGATTCTGCCTAAGATATTTATTTTTTTATTGCTGATTTTTAACATATCACTGAAAGATCTAAATAAGCTCCAGCCTGGATGACTGATCTGCACCAAAAATTAACCATTATCACCATGTGCAATATTAGTTGCACTAGTACATGGTTTCACACATATAAAGACATTTTGCCATGGAGGAAGAGGTGGGAATCAACTTGCTATTTTCTAATATGCTCAGTTTGCATAAAACAAACCAATGATAAATTGCCAATCTAGAAGCCCAATAAAAATGTTATAAGAGGAACAAACATAAAGCAGACTTCTTCCATCTTTTGAAATATTATCAGAAATCTACAAAATATTACAAGGAACAACTAATAAAACAAAATTCAGAGAAAGAAATTGTTAGAATGACCGGTCTAGAATGGCATTATATATAGAAATAATGAGCCAAAAACTATTTTACTTTGTGTGGATTCAATAGAAACTTTTATAATATATTGTATACAGTGCTACCTTGGTTCCTGAACTCAATCCATTCTGGAAGTCCGTTCAACTTCAAAAACGTTTGCAAACCAAGACATGGTTTCTGATTGGCTGATTGGCCCCAGAAACAATGCCAACAGTCAAAACGGATGTTTGGCTTCCAAAAGACATTCGCAAACTAGAACACTTACTTCCGGGTTGGCAGCGTTCAGGAGCCAATTTGTTCAGGAACCAATCTTTTTGGGAACCAAGGTTCCACTGTACATGGCATTATATCTGTGTCAGAATTGCAAAAATGTATCCCAGTGTACCTATCTGATTCTTGTTGAAGAAGCAAGGAAATATTGGCTCACTTTTGGTAGAAATGTATTCAGGTTAACAATGGATAGATGTTTCACAGGGTATCAAAGACATAATAAGACAAGATATTAAATTAAATCCACAAACCATCCCTTTGGGAAAACTAAAATGGTAAGTGAGTGGAGCACACAGGGAGACGGCTATGGATATATTAACTAAGACATTTTTAGCACTAGCATGGAAGTCAGTGCATTTACCATTTTCTAAGGCTTTGGAGAAAGGGTGTGGAATATTATGTTACTAGCTGTAAGTATCTATGAGAAGGAAGGAACACCTACATAGAAACTTTAAGAAGAAGTTAGACTTAATTTATACAATTCAAGAATATTAAATGTTTA
This sequence comes from Lacerta agilis, assembly GCF_009819535.1. Classification (NCBI taxonomy): domain Eukaryota; kingdom Metazoa; phylum Chordata; class Lepidosauria; order Squamata; family Lacertidae; genus Lacerta; species Lacerta agilis. The sequence goes on from NC_046318.1 coordinate 28,076,041, forward strand.
TTCTTCAAAATATAAGTATTTCAACCCCACATGAATTAAGAGCTAATCAAAGTTCACTTTGTTAAGAGGTTATTCTGAATAACAATAAACTACACACTTGTTCAACAAAAATCACGTAGAAAAGAGTAAACTCTAATTCAAGGTTTCAAAGGTATAATGTAGCATTAAATGTATTGAAAAAGAAAGAAAATGGATTGGTGAAATGCAAACAGTAAAAATATGATAGCCAAACATCTACTGTACAGAATAGCTCACTAGAAATTTACCTCATCTTTGCTGTGTTTTATGATTGGCAGATAAAAGAATTGACTTCCATGCTCTTTTGGTAGTATTGAATTTACTCCTGATGCATGTGGACCTATAAGCTGTTCATTGGCACTGAGGTCATCAGCTAACAAAAAATAAAATTAAGTTACAATACATTTTTTTAAGCTTTAATTATTTCCTATGTCCCAGTCTTAAACGTATTACACAGAAATCATGCATAATTGAAAACAATACTTTGGATAGGATAGATTTACACTTCTCATGTTACATTTGTATACATCAGCTTAATGCAATTTGCTACCCCACAATGCAAGTACATGGCAAGAAATACAAATCATTGCAAAATATCATTTTGGAACTTTTGATGAAGATGTATCTTTACACATGATGGAAGAACTCTAATGCCCAACAGCTGTGCTTCTTTCAATCCATTCAATAAACAAACAAACAAACAAAAAAACTGGATTATTTAAAAGCCACCAGATCCAGATCTGAAGCACTTGATTCCCACACAGCAATAAAACACCGGCAATATGAAAGCATATAAACACTTCAAGCATATTCAAGGGAATTCATACTTCCATTCCCTTCATAAGCTGCAACTTACCATTCAAATCAAGGAAAAGTACAGGTATATGTGTTTCCATTCCAGAAGGTGGGATCCTAACAGTAAGGAAACACCCCAGTTAATAAAATAAACCATACACATGCACAGATATTTTAATGGAAAACTGAAAGCATTAAAAACAAATGACATTAACTAGGGGGAACCTACAACAAAATGTCACTGTGTATCCTTGGACCCTAGCAGGAGAGCACCTAGTCCATGGTTCACAAAATAGAAAAGAATTCATAGGGGTGGGGTGGTCAAGGCATAATAGAGCGAAATGTGGAGACAAGAGGAAGTGTGTCTTTTTTACTTCAGGACCCCATTACAGGTGTTAACACCTACTACAAGCATTAATACAACAGAAAATATTATAGAATCTGTAAATGAACTTGTATATAAACCCCAGTTCTACATTATTACATGACTGTGCATTACACCGCCAGAAACAGTTTTTATTGTCTATTTATTAAAATATTTATATCCTGCCCTTAATCCAAAGATCTCAGGGTGAGATAAATCTTCAGGATACATAGACCAGCAATACAACAACCAGTTCACTTCAGCAGTTTTATTTCTAGTTGTAATATGTTTCTAGCTGAACTAAGGGCACTAATGTTCTGTGTTGTGGAATATAAAGGTCAATTTTTTAATATAAAAAAGTGAACACACATTTAGCATTTTAGCAGCTTATTCTTCCCTCAGATCTTTACTATCCTGTTAACTGCATACATTATTCACTCAAAAGTTATTTTGCAAGCAAGCTGAAATATAATGCATTTGAGTCAACCTACCAATTTGCAGGAGCACCTGGGATCCCACTGTCTGGTGCTGGGACTAGCACAGCATTTCTTTCTTCTGTTAGCCCTACCCACTGTTCTACAAGACGTGCTTCTCTTTCCATGTCATCTTCTGTTTTATCTATAATGTGATACGGGATATGAAGAGTGGAATATTGGCCACATACTGTGGAAGTACTTTTTCCAGGGGCATCCAGAAAACAATGGGTTAATAATACATTTCCCAATTATTTAAGAGTAGCAAAGTGACAGGTTGGTTTTGGATTCCAATGAATGCAGATTAGATACAACAAAGCTAATGAAAATTCTGCTCTCAAAGGTTGATTCACTTTGTAATGAGCGAATTATCCTAATTTTTCACTTTATAACGAGCTGAACATCACAAAAGCCTTTCAAATACAAACAATTTTTAAAAAATAAATCAGTAATACACTAAGGTAAGACTTTTTTGATAAAAAGGAATGCAAAGTTCTTATAATTAAATCACAAGATCAACGAACCTTGTTTATTGCTGATTTTTTTAATCTGTTCATCTAGATATTCTCTGCGTTTTATTAGTGCCTCTGACCACCTCTCTCTCACACAATTTAAGTCTTCCTCCTATGGAAAAAGAGAATTTTTTTTGAACATATAAAACATACACATTTAATTTTATGGTTTTCAGCTTTGATTGGAAGATGTTACCGAATAGTGTTCATTCACATTTACATCAGATAGTACATAACCCAAGAAGCTAAGCTCACCCAACTTGCAAAGAGCATAAAGAATGAAAAGCTGAAATTGCACCACCCACTCCATAGTTAGAGCTCTTAGTGTATTTTGCCTCTTGCAAATTTGTGATTTAGATCCAAGCAGAAAAATAATGCATTGGCCAACAAACTATTTAGTAGCATATGAAAGTGAAAACAATTGAAGAGACATCAACATATATACCCTTAAACCTGTATTAATTCCATCATAAGAAGCTGTTACCAGTGTAACTAAATCATCCACATGCAAACAAAAACCCATCATGCAATCATGCTTTCTGGTATTAAAGGAATGTTTGATCCATTCTTCATAATTCATTACCAGGAAGTGCCATGAACCGCTCAAAGCAAGTTAGTAGCTAATTCAAGCTCAAACAACTGTTGACAGCTGGATGGTGTATTTAAATCTGGATCTGCCTAACTTATGGAAGTACCATAATTATGGAGGTGGAGGTCCTCCTGGGTGGGAAGTGCAAAGCCTTCTCTCTCCTTGCGGTTTATCTACTTGCAGTGTGTCCTCTGAAGCCATTTTCTCCTCATCCAGGCTAAATACCAGTAGTGCCCCTATCTGTGAGAAGAGTGCTTGGGTAGAAGGTTGCAAGAAGGTAAGCAGTGTGTGTTGAGTTGCCTCTGGTGTGTGGATGTGGGTGTTTAGCACTGCTCACCCATTTATTCATTATACTCCTAAGTTGGACTTCTAGTTTCCTTGTTTCACAGGACTGGGTCAGAGAGGAGCTTTAGGCATTTGAATCAGCCATCACCTGTAGTTTGAGCTGTAGGTTTCCGGAACAACTGTACAACTTACTAGGGTATTTGCATAGATACCTAAATTTATACAACTGCTATTTTTTGCTGCTTGTTAAAAAGTTTTTTATAACCCTTAATATTGGGAAGCCTTCATACAGGAAAGCAAAATTTACAGGACAAGCTTTTTTAATTTAAAAAATGGTTTAACAGTACACATAAATATTTGATTTTTTGTTAGTGCACTGAACAAAATGTGATTTAATGAAACCTGTAAAAATTATGGATGACAAATAATTGTATGTAAAAATTATTATGATTTCAAACATGATTTAGTTTAAAAAATGAAGAATTCAGCTTTTGGCCTCAATTCTATCATATAAGATATGTTTATAGATCTCTCTTGCATTACCCCAACATCTGAATTCAACACACAATACAACTTTCTCTGTTGCCTTGCCCAGGCTCTGGGGGACTTCCTTCCCAGGGAAGTCTGTTTTGTCCCTATTTGATGGACTTTCATCAGTAGGTTAAAACATTCCTTTTCTGGCAGGTACTTGACCTGGTTTTTAATCCTCGGCTTTTCCCTCCCTGAAATGTCTTTGCTATCTTGTATCTCTTGCATCTGTTTTACATTGTTTTATTTATTGACAGTTGTTTTAATTAAGTTGCAAGCCACCATGCTCTTTCTTAATTTTCAATAATCTAAATAAATCATTAATATATTGATCATTAGAAATGTCATATGAAAGAGCATAGTGTATTGTCAAATTAAGCTGAGATGCTTGTTCTTTAAATCAGTGTCTTTTAATACAGAAAGTTCCAAGAGCAATTTTTTTCAGTGGCTCTTCGGAGTTGATAACTATTAGCATTAGCTGTGCCCCATGCCATGTGATTCGACAACACACAGCCGCAATACCTGATAACTATCCATATCACCATCATCATCATCATCATCTCCTCTCTGGTAGAAAAAAATAAACTTTATAAACATAGAGAACATGCATTTTTCTTGCTAACAAACTCCAAATAAGAGCACACATCATGGACATAAATTAGAACAAGAGAGAACAGAAAGCATCAAACCTTATTTTATTTATTTTGTTTATATAAAGGTTTAGTGACCCACTAGTATGGTGAAGAGAACAGACATGTGCCACTCCTCTTTACCACTTACTTAAAAAAGTTTGAAAGTCAGGACCTCCAGGCTAATGCCTAATCACGTAGAAGCAAAATTCATGCAATGATGCTCCCTTGCTTTCTAGAGACAGAAACTATGTATATGATATCTTCATGCCTTCAAGCATTGGGTTGTTGTTGTTGTTGTTGTTGTTGTTTTAAATTAATTAATTGAAGCACATGACTGATGGGAGAAGTGTCCACCTGTTTTTCTGCATGAGGTATTTCTCTGGTAATTTATGCTGGATCTTCATCATTATGCATTCAATCTACACATCTTTGATGTAACAGTGGGCATTCAGCAATCACATAGTAGCCAGATTCATGTGCAATGTTAAACTGTAGCTTAAAATAAACTATGTTTTAATGTGCACAAACATTTTCCTCCTTCCTTCGCACCTGACTATTCCATGCAGGAAAGGAAAGAAGCCAGAGTCTGTCTTGTAGTGACATGCAAACTTGGGCTCATGGCTTGTTTCTTTCCAAATAAATCGTGAGTTGGAAGCCAGTATTTGTGCTTGGCTTACCACTTTTGATTTATATGGAGAGATACAAATAATGAGTCCAGCTTTGCTCATCACTTCAAGGCAGATACCACACGTTACAGAAAGGAGGCTGCTGAAATTAGGCTTGAAAAGGGGGGTGGGGGGTGGGATGCCAACAACTATTTGTCTGGTTTGCAAATGTGCCAATGGGCCCAAAAGGTTGGAGAGCCCTTCTAGAGTTGTTGTTGTTGTTGTTGCTTTAACTACGATTTAAGGTTACATGCAAACCAGTTCATTGTGGGTGGAGGGAAGACTTGGATTCAGTCCCTCCAAAGCAAACCATGTGTTAATCACTTCTAAGTATACAAATGCAATTGCTCAAGAGGTGAGCAAGTGGTTGTTGAGGGAAAGGGCTGTAGCTCAATGACAGAGCATCTGCTTTTGCATGCAGAAGGTCTCAGGTTCAATCCCCAGCATCTCCAGGTAGCCCTTTCAGTCTCCTCATTGTGCTTACAAAGGAGCAAGAGATTGTACCTGAGGCTTGCGATGACTAGTTTACAATAAACTTTTAAAATCAGCCTGCTCCAACTTGGTGTCCTCCAAACATTTTGAACTACAATTCCCAAACTTCATCTACTCAGCATTCAGTTTCATCTACTCAGCATTCAGTTTCTGATAATGGCCAACAAGATGCCCCTGAAAGGCACCAATTTGATATTGTATCTGGCATTCAAGGGATACCAATGCAAGATATGAGGTTCCATTTAGCTGCCATTCCTAATGGCCCTTGAGAAGCTATCATTCATGTCTTGCTTCAAGTGTACATACAAATTCCACACAGTATCCTTAAAAGGCACAATTAAAAACAAATCTGCACCACAATGTAATAATTTAGTATTTTAAAGCCACTTATCCTACCTGGTAACTGTCCAACCCCCGTTGCAATTTGGTTGATCTAGCAGTCACACAGCCGATGGAGACAGACAGAATGGCTTCTACCATAAGTGGCAATGTTCCTGAATGCTGTACTGGTTTAACCATCACCTGAACTCTGCGAGAATGACCCTGGTCATAGAAGTAGGGAAACATGTAAATTAATGTAAACACACTTTAGTATTCTTATCTGGGAGGGATAAAATTAATTGTACCTGTCGAAGCTGGAAAATCCCTCCTGTATTTACATCCTTTGCCTGGTGGAGCTCCACAGCTGTATAGTCCCCCAGTTCATTCAGTTCTTGAATTGAAACCCACATTTCTATTCGACGTGTCACTTCATTCCACCTAGGGACAATCCAAAAAGCAATAAGAATAGTATGAATACTTCTCCTTACACTTTAGTGGAAAATTGTAGAACCATTCATTTTATCTACTTATTAGATTTTTATCCCGCCCTTCTTCCCAAAGGTGCCAAGAGCAGGAAGCAACAATACAATTAAAACAATTTTTAATAATTAACAAATCAAATATTCTTGCAACAAAGAAGACTATGAGAAATCTCTTCTTTGTACCCAATTTCTCTCCTACCACCTCTCATAGGCACACCCACCCACCACCCTTTAGTTCTCAATTCATCTCTGGCAGATGTGCTGTACTTCCTCCTTTCTCCCTATATTTGAAGTGAAACTTCACTACTATAAGGAAAATACAACATAGGTTTACCTGTCTCTCAAGGTCCTGGTTTTTGCATGAAGAGTATCTACCTCCCATATGGAACTGCCGTTTCCAGCACATCTGTGACCCCATACCTCAATAGCAAGCGCTCCATCTTGAATGAACTCCAGAAATTCTTCTGTTACATTCACCACATAATCCTAGAAAATTGGAATACTTACTGCAGAACACTTACAGCATGATTTTTATCAGCTCTATGATTAAAAAACCAGGTGAATGTTCAAATGTTCTTCTGGGCAGAAAATAACTCCCAATGAAGATATTAATTCCATGAACCAGGTAAAATGTAGAATTTTGTATAATGCTAAACAGACCACTATTTTATATTAATACTTCTCTTCAGTTATATTTGCACAGGTAGTCAAAATTCCATATTTTGTGTTGATTACTACAACATATTTAGTATTGTAGCTCCTATTCTACTGAGATATATTGAAATAAGCATAACCACCAAACATTTTAGGAATAACAAAGCTCCATTTTCAGAGACCAGGAAGTTTGCCAGACTAACTCACACCTAACTAATATGTTTTTGTGAAAGAATGAATGTTTCATTTCCTTAATCCAATTCCATTTTCCATAACAGTGAATGGGCTGGTCACACCTTCTCTCTGACTAGGTTTCCTAAGAACAAAGTTGTATGTTCTGTCTTCCTTCCTCTTTCCACTGGGAATCACAAATAAAAGTACCAGGAGCAGGTTACACAACTCCAGCATTCAATGCCACTAATGACTTGTTTAACCTATGCCAGGGTTCCCAAACTGTGGCCCAGAGTGTGTGTGAAGAAACTGGTGGTCTGCCCAAAAGGTGAGTGGAATGGACTGAAGATAATTGGTGGGGGAGGCACTTGAAAGCAGTGGAAAGGAATTTTTGTTGTGTCTTAATGAAGGTATTAGAACCCATTGTTTCATCTCCATCTCACTGTACAGTAGGATGGAATCATATATATATATATATATATATATATATATATATATATATGGACTCAAATGTATTTTTCTAGCATCCCAACCAAACTAAATTACCTTACAATGAGCAAAAGTCACTGTAAACTGGACATCCTTGGTCAGAGGTGAAGGCACATCTGGGTCTACAACTGGTGCTGCAACAGTTGACTCACACTGATCCCAGAAGGTGTATTGACAAAAGACAAAGTTTGAGAGATTCAAAGGTAGTCCTGTTGCTTCTTTAATTTTTACCTAGACAACAGTAAAACTGTAATTCAATATACTGGCATATTTATATTAATATATTCAGCTATATTCAGAATATTCAGTTAGACAATGGTTGACTAAGTAAGGCCAATTTTATCTCACAGCTAGGCTCATAAAACAATCTAAAAATTAACACTCAATATATGCAATATGTTTAACAAACAAAAGCATCGTAAGTTTATTTGGTAATCCTTGTCCACACACGTGGACTGCTAGACAAGCATTGAAAACTTCAACTGCTGTAATTAACTAACCCCAATGAATGGTTTACAGGTTTAAAATTGGTTGACTTAACTTGTAAAAAAAAAAGCAAACAAACTTTAGACTTGTCTAAAACTTCCATCCAAGGTGCTGACTATAGTATGAACATAAGACAAATAAAGATAAACTAAGATATCTAAAGGTGTATGAAAACCAACTGGAATCGGATGAGTGACAAGGTATTTCCCATTGCAGATTGTAAGACATGCAAAATGTTTAGTGTATTATATTGGTAAAATATACATATATACTATTAATATATATAGTCCATACCCTGCAGGTGAGTTTTTTTGGCCTGTGAGTAATTTCTCCATTGTTGTCCATGATTTCTATGCTTCCACTTTCACTTGAGTTTTCAGAAGAATCATCTCCTTCCACTACGCGTTCTGGGACAACACCAGTGACACGCATCACTTCAACATGCAGACGCCCTGCAACCTGAATCCCAAAAATATTAATATTGAAGACCTTGTAGTACTGCATAGCATCAGTAATCCACATACTTACATATATAAATATAATTGTAGCTTCAACTGAACAGAAAAACAGCATGCAGATAACAATTGCACATCACATACGACCATTCTCAAACCTGTCTCAGAACCAACTTGACACTACGGAGGTTTACATGTAAGATGTGGTGCTCAGTATCTAACCAATAAAATTCTCATTTGCTTGCTCAGCTATTACCAAAATTTACATATTTAAAAATAAAATGGAAGTTATTGATAGTTGTTTTGAATGGCCTTCTGTGTACTCACAACTTTCCCCTTTGATTTGACTTCTAAATTTAGAACACCGGGGGAGCAAGTGAACTGCAGTCAAAAATTTGGTTGTCAGTACATGAAATTCAGTGGCTTGGTCATTCACCATCTATTCAAAGCAATTCCATTTAATGTTCACTCTGCTTTGATTTCAATGGCACCAATCTTCTCTTGTCCCTAGACTGTGTGCCCATCCTGACTGCTGTCTTATTGCAGGTGTATGCAGCAAGACATCATTGATGCATTAAGAGTGGATTTATTCTGCCTTTGCTTCCTTAATACATATGTGCTGCTCATAGCAAAGATCTGCCTTCATAAGCAAAACAGAATAGATGACACCAGAGATTGAAACTTACCTCCCCCTGCTGGCTAATTATTGGTACTGCATACTGAAGTTTAACATCACAGAAAAGGCACTCCAAAAAGACATTCGCTACACCAATTAAATTGTGGTTTTCTTGTGCTTCATAGAAAGGATCACCTCTTTTTCCAGTGAGTCTCATCTGTTTTTTTTTTAAAGACAATTAAAATTTCAAAAACATAAATGATTTAGCACAGTGATCCAACATGGATGTGCTAAAAAATTATGAGCTACACCCAATAAAGTCATAAATTCATATTCAAATCCCCATTTCATCACTCTGCAACATGTCTAAACAAGGCAGGTCAGATGATAGCAGAAGACAAGAGTATATGTAGAGCACTTGAGTGTATATAGAGCATCTGCCCTGGGCCTATTGTTGTTCAACCTATTTATAAATGACTTGGATGAAGGCATTGAAGGGGATGCTCACCAATTTTGCAGATGACACCAAACTGGGAGGGGTAGCCATTGCTGCTGAAGACAGACTCGGGATGCAAGATGACCTGAGCAGACTGGAGAACTGGGCCCAAACCAACAAAATGTATTTCAATATGGACCCATGTAAGGTTCTACACTTAGGCAGGAAGAACCAGCTGCACAAATATAAGATGGGGGACACCTGGCTTGCCAATAGTACACGTGAAAAGGATCTAGGGGTCTTAGTAGTCTGCAAGCTTAACACGAGTCAACAGTGTGATACAGCAGCGAACAAACCTAATGCTATTCTAGGCAGCATCAACAGAAGCATAGTGACCTGATCAAGGAAAGCAATAGTTCCACTCTATTCTGCCTTGGTCAGACCACAACTGGGGTACTGTGTCCAGTTCTAGGCACCATAATTTAAGAAGGATATTGACAAGCTGGAATATATGCAGAGGAGGGTGACCAAGACGATCAAAGGTCTGGAAACCAAGCCTTATGAGGAATGGTTGAAGGAACTTGGTATGTTTAATCTGGAAAAGAGGAGATATGACAGCCATCTTCAAATATCTAAAGGGCTGTCACATGGCGGATGGAGCAAGCTTGTTTTCTCCTGCTTTGGAGACTAAGACCCAAACCAATGGCTTCAAGTTATAAGGAGATTCTAACTAAACATCAGAAAGAGCTTTCTAAGCGCTTTTCAATGGTGGAATGGTCTCTCAGGAGGTAGTGGACTTTCCTTCATTGGAGGTTTTTAAGCAGACGTTGGATGACCATCTGTCATGAATGCTTTAGCTGAGATTCCTGCACAGCAGGGGGTTCGACTATATGACCCTTGAGGTTCCTTCCAACTCTACAATTCTATGATTCTATGAACAGAAACCTAACTCTTATGAACATCAAAAGCTTATTCCTCATTTAAATAAATGAGTACCAACACTTTCAACAATTTGTGTTCCTCATAGAGACCAAATTAAATTCCCTGTGTGTAAAAATACTAACAACAACAAAAACTGTTTGTACTAGTTTTTGATGCAGTCAATGAATACTACATTGCATGAAGTACTATGCTGATCATCATGTTCAGGCAGATAGAGTTTCATGTTGAAACAACCTTATAATTAAATCCTGAAATACATTAAGTTGTTATCCATTCACTTAAAATAGTAGGACTCAATGCTGGTTTGCTTTGAAGAAACAAACTATAGAAAATCTGATTTTCCTTATAGTAGGTCAAATATCAGCAAACATTTGCATTAAGATTTCTGATGAATACTAAAATATTGCCTCACACTAAAAAATACACGTACCTGTAAACATATTCAAGAACACACTATTTTAAAATCCCATATGCAGAGCAAAATAAATTGCAGGACGATTGCAACTGACACAAACTTAACATGTGTGATTTCAACTTTACACAGTTGAAAGCTGACAGGTTGAAGTCACTCAAATTAAATGCACAGAAGCCAGAGCACTTAAAAGCACTTTTTGCACACAGTTTCCCCAGGGCAGAAAGAGCTTCTAAGCTCTCTGCCTTGTTTATTGGGCTCTGGAAGGCTCTCACATAAGCAGGCAAGAACATGGATGGCCTGTGATAGAACCTCCCAGAGCCAAGTAAGCAAGGGAGCTTAGAAGCTCTCTGCCTTGCTTCTGGGGCAAGGTCTGCTTGGGGCATGGCTCCAGAAAGGATAAGGGTGCTTGAGTGGGGGCAGTTCCAAGGAGATGGTTTTTTTCGACACGCCATCCTCAGAATGTAACCTCCATGCAAGACATGATCTTTCTGTATAATACTGAAATAATTTTAGAGATACTAAGTTTGAAATGTATTCATAGTAGTCTGTTCCCAGACATGTATAAGGGAAATGAACTATAAATATTAGGATAAGCATACAACTGAATGTAGCACTGCTGTTTGAAAAACAGCAGAAATGCCTACATGAACACGCACAACTGTGCTATATAATGTTTATAGAAATATTCTGTTTTTATTACAAGAGTAACATTTTGGCCAAACTGAAAAACTGAGGTTGAATACCTCATGGGCTCTTTCCTTCCATTCTTGATACAGATCTCTCATGTCAATTAACTTGTTTTCCAGCTTCTCTATGGTCCATACTTGAGTACTTTTCCCTTTTCTTCTTACTTGAATAGCTGGTTCACTTACTATTGCTCCTCTCTAAACAAAGACAAGGCAAAGTATCTTAAGTAGATAAAATATGCAATTTAACAAAGTGATTCCATTTTTCAAATTTGTACTCAAACAACATATGCTACATAGTTATGTTAATATTTTGGTACTCCATTCTCTTGCATTTTCAAATTATTTATATAATGGTGGCTGAGAACTAGAAACCATAACTGACTGGAGACACATCAAGATAGAACAGGCATGAATGTCCTGTTTCTACTGTGTGTACTGTATTATAGTATTATATCAGCTAATGAGATAGAAAGTTTAGAGAAGCTATATCTATTCAGTCCATACAACTCCTTTAATTTATGTACCATTTTCTCTCTCTCATGCACTCATTCATTCTCTACTTCTGGACTCAAATGCCTTCCAAGGGCTTTTACAAAATAGTTTCAATTATAAATTTTCTTACCTTCCTATTGGCACTCAGGTTAGCAGCAGGAATCTGCAGTGTCACTTGATAATCTGTTCCTTGCTCATTTCTTCAGCCAATAAATTGCTTCCCTCACTAATGTGTTGGCCTTAACTATCTGTTCTCTTAATTTTGCTAGGCTCTGTCGAAATAACTCATCCCTAGGGGTGGGAAAGAAAAATGGAGAATAGTAGTAGAATATTAATTGGGAAATTGAGAACTTGGTAAAAAGACATTGATAGAAACAATGAACAAGATTATAAACATAAGTGTCAGGGAACTGCCCTAGGCAGGGCGGGAGGTCTTGTCAATGTACCGAGAGCCCAGACGCCTCCTCAGTAGTGAGACCTCCTCAAGCAGGAAGAGCGGCACCTCCTCCAGTGGGGAGGGGCAGACTGGAAACAGCCAGGCGAGACAAGGGCTTGGAGATGCTGCTTAGAGCCCCAGCATGCCTCATGAATTCGCTCTGAGGGGAACATGCCACTTCCATCGCCCCAGTTGCACAGAGGGGTCAAAAGGAGACCAGGGAGGTGGCACTTTGGGGTGCCAAAATTCTTATGTTGGGGTCACAGCACTCTTGGATTCTGCGAATGACTAGGACAGTCATGTTTCCATGTTCTCTGCACTGTAAATAGTCTGCACCAATAAACTGTTAAGACAGTTGAGACTCATGCCTGATTACTCGTGAGCAACCCTAACGCAGACCTGAAAATAATAATATTAATTATTCCAGATTTTTAAAATTATGTTCAAATATTTTAACAAGAGACAATAATAGCTTTAAATGTGAGAATGCTTCCTAATTTTTTTAATACATGTCAAGGCTACATTGGAAATGCCATTTGGTAACAAAACAAATCCCATCGTGCTAATCCGTTTTTATAGGCATTCTGAGAAAAATTATATGTATACCAAGATGAAACCTACAAGTTATACAAGAGCTATAATGAGCTTCCTTTGAAAGCCCTACAGTAATTCTGACCATATGGGCACTGCACAATGCCTGTACTATGACATGATTGGTCCTTAACTGAGAAGACAAAGCAGATGAGACCAAATCAGTCAGAATCACTAGGTAAGCAGGACTACCGGTACATTCTAGTTACAGAAGGTACGTACCAAATGCCGGGCCCCAATGAGTCCTGCGTTTGAAGAATTTAATTGGTACTAAGTTTTACAACAAGCAGTTTGAGTACGGTTAGTTTACTCATATCACATGTTTGCAGGAAGGATGTTCTAAAGTTATTTGGGATCTGGATGAAAGATTGTCTTGGACAGATTCACACACAGAATAGTATTTTTCTTCCGTCACTCATTCTCTCATAGTTACTTATGGTTTTAATATCAATGCTCTCACCTCTCTTCTGACCAGAGGTTCACTTTCTGCTGAGCAGTCTGGGCAGCTTCTGAAAGCCTGTCACTAGAATGCTGATACCGTCTTTCTGGAGAAAGCTGCTGTCGGAGTTGCTCCAGCTCACGCTCATACATCATCCTTTGCTCTTCCAAAGCGCTACGCTTTTCTTCCAAGTATTGTTTCTCCAAGACCTGGACCACATTTTGTACTGGATCTAGATAAGGAAAGCACCAGCATATCTTAAAATTCATTACCTACATTGTTAATAATTCAGCTTTGTTATTTCTTAATACAGGAGAGCACACAGTTCTACAGTCACAGTGATCAGAAGGTGAAACAGAGGGTGAGAGACAAAAGATCCAAAGTACTATTTTCTACTAAAGGGTGTATATAACAAAAGGAAGATGAGCATGAGATAAATCCCATAAAACTCCACTTACTTCCTAGTAAATATAATTGGGATCCGTTGGTCATACATGATTTACTCCTCCACAGTCTCTATTCCCAGAAAGTCACAACAGTTATTCAATACAACAAAATTATCCATTCCTTATTCACAACCATCAGGACAAGGGAACAGATTAAAGAACCTATCTATTGCCAGGACCTTGAAATTTATGTGCTCCTGTCTGACATTTTCAGTGATGCTGAGCACCAGCTTCTTACCATTGCTATTCAGTGTTTTCATTATGACTTCCATTTGTGCAAACTCATAGTTATAGTCTGGTTCCGAAGAAGCTTCACTGGCTGCATCTAGATCATGTTCTGCTAACTGCAGCTCTTTTTCAGAGTCTTTCAACCAATCTCTTCGCTTTCTCTTAGGCAGATTGATTCTGTTAAAAAGTTGAGAAAGTAGTTAGGAAATACTTCGGTAAATCCATTTTTAAAATGCTGGATTCTGTGGATAAGATCTTTCTACACTTAACAACACATGAGCAGGGAGGAAAGGCATGCTGCAGGTTGTTCCAAAACAAAGGAAGCTACAGTGTTTACTGTAGATTAATAAGGAGACACATATGTACAACCTTTACTGAATTTAATCTTAACCTTCTCTAACAGAGAAAGCTAACTGACAAGTCTTGCTCTTAAGATTCTACAGGTGAAACTTGAAAAATTAGAATATCGTGGAAAGGTTCATTTCTTTCAGTAATTCAACTTAAAAGGTGAAACTAATATATGAGATAGACTCATGACATGCAAAGCGAGATATGTCAAGCCTTTATTTGTTATAATTGTGATGATTATGGCATACAGCTGATGAGAACCCCAAATTAACAATCTCAACTTTGGGGTTTTCATCAGCTGTATGCCATAATCATCACAATTATAACAAATAAAGGCTTGACATATCTCGCTTTGCATGTCATGAGTCTATCTCATATATTAAACCCCAGTAGCTAATGAAAACAATTGCTTACATAAATGAAATTTCCCACGATATTCTAATTTTTTTTAGTTTCACCTGTATTCATATTAAAGGTACAGCAACATATATATATATATATATTATTTATTTATTTATTAAATTTGTATACCGTCCTTCATCCATAGATCTCATGACAGCTCACAGCATATAAATACAAGATAAAAACACAAAATATATAAGAAAAACAAGAACAAAACAAAACAATAACCTCCCGCAAAACACATTTAAAAGGATACAGGATGTTAGTGAGCCAAAAGCCTGGTTGAAGAGGAACGTTTTCACCTAGCACCTAAAAGTGTAGAATGAAGATGCCAGATGAACCTCCCTGGAGAAATCACATTCCACAAACGGGAAACCACTGCAGAAAAGGCCTATTCTTGTGTTGCCACCCTCCAGACCTCTCGTGGAGGAGGCATACAAAGAAGGGCCTCACATGAGTATCGCAGGGTCCAGGTTGGTTCATGTGGGGGGAGGCAGTCCTTGAGGTATTGCAATCCTGAGCAGCTCAAGGCTTTATAGGTCAAAACCAGCTCTTTGAATTTGGCCCAGAAACTAACTGGGAGCCAGTTGGGCCAGGATCAGTGTAATATGCTCAAACCATCTTGCCCCAGTCAGCAACCTGGCCGCCAAATTCTCCACCAGCTGAAGTTTCCAGACCCTATTCAGAGGCAGCCCTAACTATAATGTGCTGCAGTAATCTATCCTAGAGGTTGCCAGAGCATAGACAACTGTAGTTAGGTTATCCCACAACTAACAATGAGCCAAAACAGATTTATCTTTTTACTGAGACATTGTTCTCCCCATGTACAAGGGTACATGTAGTATAAAAATGACTTAAAAGCAACAAATTTCTACACTACAATGTAGTATTTGCCAAACACAATGCAAGCCAATTTGCTTCCATCTTCCGTTCAAGGCTGTTCGTGTCAGGATGCACAGCTCCTGGTACTTGCTCTAAAGCAAGTGATCAATATTTAAGACTGGATTGATTTCAGTTTTATGAAAATATGCTCACAAATTCAAGCTCTATTCAAAACAGTATCATAACAGGAGAAATATTATCTTAGAAGATACTGTGTGGACTAGATGGAAACCTAGACAGACTAGTTGCCCAAAAGCTAACACTATAGAAGTCTGAGCTGTAACGAAGAATTTCATCTATTTAGCATTTAGTAAGATTCGTCACTAATAATATTTGGACATGGCTCTGTAAATAAAGAAGTGGGAGGGGGGGAGATTACCGAAAGAAGTGGTTGTTTCCCCATAAGATTCTATCTCCATGCCACAACTGTGTCACAGAACACACCAACGTGCCATTTACACAGGATCTGAAAGCAAAGCATAAGATTGAAAAGACTGAAATTGTCCTTTAAAATCCAAGTTCTCCAATAGCAATTTCCAGTAGTCACAAAACATTACTCACTCTGGTCCATGGGAATTGTTATATAAGACAGAGATACAGAAGGGGACAAATTCTCTCCTACCCACTGGTGACTCTTGCTCTTTGGTCCAGCAGGGACAGTGAAGAGTGTGTATCATCTAGCTGCCAGGAACCATGTTATAAAATATATTCTTTCTCACATGAAACACACCAGGAAAAGCAAGGTGGTGTTTTGTTTCTGGGCTCAACCAAGGCACATACAAATACTATGTGAGAAGAGGCAAGCAGAAATATGCACATTCAGCAGTGCAAACACATGTGCTTTCTTCATAGCCTCTCATTTCCACGGTTCTCAAAGTGTGAGGTGTGCTTCTCTGAAGAGGCGTGAGAAGTTTTAAGGATAGGAAAAAAGGCCCTTTACAATTTTCCATTCCAACCTGATGATGTGTGCTAAACAGACCAGGTAGTGAAAAATCTACATACTGAGCTCCGACAGTTACAGTTTGCATTACTTGATTATGCAGTGTCCCAAAGAAGTAATTGCCTTATGAGTCTTAGTGGGTGTTGCAGATACTCCAACAGACATGTGCTCTCTTTTTTTCCAGCCTGCTTGTTCCTAACTCTCGGATAAAAGTGTCAATTGATTATTTAATTTGTATCCCATCCTTCCTCTTAAAGGTGCTCAGGGTGACAAATACAGGAAACAATAAAACAATTAAAACATATTTTAAAAAAAATATATCTTCCAATACAGATGCAGACTGGGAAAGCTCTCTACTTAAAAGCCTTTTGAATAAATTACCTATTCACTTAACCTGGAGAAGAATGAAGTGTTTTCTCTTGATTCAGCACCACAAAGGCCTATTAACAGAAACCCCTAAACATGCATAAAATGTGTGAAATAAAAGTCATGAAGGAGAGCCTGACCTCTACTGACAAATTATTATTGCTGCTGCAGCACCTCTTTATTGTATACAGGAGAGACAGTGGCTTGGTTTTAGCAATGCAACATGCAGCATATACGTTTAAGTAATTGGGTCACAGGCTGTTTACCGTAAGCAGTCTGCACAAACCCAGTTAAAACCTCCTTAATGAGACTTGTACATATGTAGCTCCCAGAGTTTAAAAAACAATCTTCCAAAACTAGGTTACTCTGATTAAAATAAGTTTATTTCACATTAGCCACAGTAGAAAGAACACATTTTTGGTGCAGACCTTAGAGGAAACGTTAGAGAGGCAGCTTTGTATACATTTTCACTGCCCTTAAATTTAGGAATGCAGAAACAGGGAAATTAATCATCGTGCACCTAATTTTGTTAGAAAGGTAGCATTTAAAACAGCTGTCTTCTATTTCTTTCACTGCTGAAAAAAAAATCTGGGTTCCAAGTGTGGTGAATAAAAGTGAAACAGTATTTTAATTCATCTCCATATCACAAAGAAGTTACTTTCAATCTCCATGAGAATCAGCAATGAAATGATTCAATGTACTGTCAGTTGTAACTATGGTAACAAGGTTTGCGCCTATTAAGGCATTTTGGATGAAGCACAAATTAAACAAAGCCTATTTAGTTATAAATTTTTCCCAATGACATGCTTCTTTGTTCTTGCCAGTCAAAATGACTAACTCCTAGCAATGTAATTCTATCATAACAACACAGAACACCATCTGTTTGGAATTTTGTTCTCTTATGGCTACAACACTGGAGTATAACACACTAAGGTATACCATGCAAAAAGTATAAATAAAGCTTATGTAGAATACACTGTTCTTATTTCTATACATTTACATTCCTAATTTGTCCTTAAAGCTGGCATCATGTCTTCAAAGAGATTTAGATTTTATTTGGACATGGTGATATTGGTGGGAATCCTTTCCCTTACTAGTATTCAAAAAACTTACTCTTAAGTACTCCACAAATTTGGATTATTAATAATTAGTGTATGCAATCATGATTACAGAATATCTGTTTCACTTATCATGTTGCTAGTACTGGCATCAAGAAGTTAGGGAAACTCCTTTAAACTGACTGATTTTGTTGTGGTTCACCTCTACATTTAACATTTGTTTTTTCTTAGCATTCTTTTTGGCACTGCTCAAATATTTCCAAAGTCAAACACCTAAAAAGATTACAGAGCAAAAAAGAGCCAGTGTGGTGTAGTGGTTAAGAGCGGTAGACTCGTTATCTGGGGAACCGGGTTCGTTTCTCCACTCCTCCACATGCAGCTGCTGGGTGACCTTGGGCTAGTCACACTTCTCTGAAGTCTCTCAGCCCCACTCACCCCACAGAGTGTTTGTTGTGGGGGAGGAAGGGAAAGGAGAATGTTAGCCGCTTTGAGACTCCTTCGGGTAGTGAAAAGCGGGATATCAAATCCAAACTCTTCTTCTTCTTCTTCTTCTTCTTCTTCTTCTTCTTCTTCTTCTTCTTCTTCTGGGATTTAGCTTTGTTTTACCTTTTATTGTTGTTATATTATTAAGGTAATTTATGTACTGCTCCATATTTCAAAGAAAGGTCTGAGCAGTTCAATTCTCATACAATATGAGAAGCATCTCTCCCGGTATGCTTATGCATCAAAAACAGCACAAGCACTTATTTTATTGCTCTTATCATTATGACGGTATCAAAACTAAATATGTGAAGTTTTCCTCTTTTCTTATCAGGGTGCTTTTTCATAAACTTCTCTACAAACATGAATGCCACTGTGGCGTTTGCACACTCATTATGGAGATGTCGTACTGGGGGAGAGAGAGAAAGGGTTATTAGGCTGACCAATAAGAAAGCCCAGGGGTGGAACCTAACTGTGTTTAAGGCTCAGCACAGGGGTTTTGGCAGTTAGTTAAGTTGGAAGTTGGGAGGCAGTTGGTTTGGTTGGTTTCTTGATGGGGGGAAGGTGGTTGGAAGTGGGAAGGCATAGGAGTCAGACAGGGTTAGAGACAGAGGGGAGACAGACAGAGTGACTCAGATTACAGTGTTTCAAAGTATTTAAAACTTGTCTGCATTCACAATAAACTGGATTCTTTGTTAATACGTTACAACCTGTCTGAGTCTCAATATATCACCGGGGAGAACCTGGTTGGTGGCAGCAGATTAGTGGTGGCACAGGGTGGGTCAATAGTCCGTGGAACGATCAGGGGCTCTGTGTGATCGCCACAGCCACCCTTTTTTGTAGGTTGAAACTGATTTGGCATTTCTCTTACCTTGCATTTTCTTTTGGTGAGAGAGAAACTTCCCCATCTGGTGCAATGTCTATTTCGCAATGCTCTGGTTGGATCCCTATCCCAAATAGCTGTATATCCTGAGAAGTATCTGCACCAACCCTAGTATGATCCTGGTTAAGACAATTACAATGAAAATAAATCTGCTGCTTCTATTGACATAGGCACATACTTATTCATCACAAAGTATGTGCAATCCACCCTGGAATCCCATGGCCATATTCATTACACAGTAAAACTATTGTTAGCCTGGCAGAGGTAATAAGGCCCCTGTACAAACTCTCTAAAACTAATCTCACAGAAATATATGCCCACACTTAATTATTATACAAAGATTGAGACATAATGCTGTACATGGGATCAACAAATTGCCTTTGCAAACTAGGAATATTTTCACAGCTTAATTGTTCACAGTAATTTCTGCTTATAACATTACAAACATTTGGTTGCATTTATTATATAGATCTAAGAAAATAGGTTCCTAAGAACAAAGATAAAGGAGCTAGGTTTAATTATTACAATAATTACCCACCTGAAATCTACTGATAGCAATCCAATTTGCAAAGGGAAAAGCCCTGTTTTTTTGAGGATCAGCTCAAAGTTTTGCAGCTTTTTTACAAAGGGAAAAGCCCTTTTTTGAGGATCAGCTCAGATTTGTGCAGCTTTTTTGCAAAGGGGGAAAAGCAAAGAGGAAAAGCCCCGTTTTTATGGGGTTCAACTCACATTTCTACAGCTTCTTAAGGAAAGGGAGCCGTTTCTACAGTTTCCAGACAGATAATCTAATCAGCCAGTCACGTCGCTGGGGAAACAAACAACCTCCCTCTGCGGCACATTCAACAATAGAGGCCTGGGCAAGGGGGTGGGACTGAAAGGGAGCCAGGACTCTTATCTCTCTCCTGATCTCTTGCTGATCAGCTGCTGAGTGGGGTCCTTTCAACACCCCCTTTTCTCTTTGTAAAATAAAAAGCACGATCCTCTTTTGGCCCCTGGGCAATTTGGCTCCAGGGACCACCATTTGTTCCATAAGACACACAGATATTTCCCCTTACTTTTTAGGAGGAAAAAAGTGTGTCTTATAGAGCGATAAAAACGGTATATGAACTGATTCTCAAAATTAAATTCACAACGGTATGGACTATGTGCATTAGAAACAGCAGAAGTTTACACACAATCTAAATTTCACATGCTTACACAATAATTCATATTAGCCTTTTTGGCCACTTACAAGGAAGGGTTAAACTGAGAGAAATCATAGTGAATGATCAGGTTAAAGAATTGAAGGAGCGACAGATTTTCTGCAATGTCTTTTAGTTTTTGCAAAGAAAGTACTGACTGAAAAGTTTTTATTAAAAAAAAAGTAAGGAAGTTTCAGTCCCACACTTTAAGAACCCTGACAGTAAAGTCCAGTCGCAAACGACTCTGGGGTTGTGGCGCTCATCTCGTTTTACTGGCCAAGGGAGCTGACATTTGTCTGCAGACAGTTTTTCTGGGTCATGTGGCCAGCATGACTAAGCCGCTTCTGGTGAAACCAGAGCAGCACATGGAAACACCGTTTACCTTCCCACCGGAGCAGTACCTATTTATCTGCTTGCACTTTTTTGTGTGCTTTCGAACTGCTAGGTTGGCAGGACCTGGGACCAAGCAACGGGAGCTCACCCCGTTGCAAGGATTCAAACCGCTAACCTTCTGATCGGCAAGCCCTGATGTATCCCGCATCCCTGATGTATCCCGCATCCCTGATGTATAGTCCCACAAATTCAAATTTAGCATAATTTCAAGGGAAGCTCTAAAACATTATGGAATTTAATGCCTTTTTACCTTTAAATAGTAAACCAATAATTCATTGAGTGCAGGATCTGCATTTAGATTCACCAGGTAGCACTTATCTTCCCCAACCTTGATGCCAGAAGTTTCAAGGGAAATGCCCATACTCTCTAGCTGTCTTTGTCTCTCCTGTAAAATACACAGGGGGGGGGGAGGAAATTAATTCATCAGATCTAAATGCCAATAAACCTAAATATTATTACTTGAGACATAATCACGGGCAGAAGAAAAACAGCTGCTGACACTGCTCTACGAATCTTTACACAAGAATTCACATAGCACTATAATAGGTAAGTTCCATATCAGTTTCCATGCTTCCACTTTTCCAAAAGGTGGTACAAGTGGGAAAGCCTATTTGGATTTAGAATCACCTTTCTCACACATTGCTCAACTCTGAGGCATAAAACAAACTCTTCTGTAAGCAGAAGCAACCTTCCTCATGTGAAAGGGTACCATTGGAAATAAAAACAAAGTTACCATTAATCTGCACCCAGCTAAAATAATAGGTCTAGAACAGATAACAAAAGAGGTTGCACAACTATGAGTAACACTATCCAGTAAGCCTTTCATCTATTATGACTCTTGTTCATCAGTCAAGGAAACAGACTAGTGAAGTCATGCATACAGTCCTATCAGTGCCTTTTAAAACAATGAAACATATTATTACAATTTATAGCATTCTTATAAACTGTGGGTTGGACAATATGCCACTATAAAAATATTTTTAAAATATACATTTAGAATGTAAACGAATTCTTCTTATCTTTGCTGGGTTTTTTTTACTTTTCTTCACAATAACCAACAACAGAATAACTTAGAACAACAAAAGTACCAATGAACATACAACTAGATTCTGGCCGGAGGAAACTTAACAGTCATGAGATAAGAGAATGGTCCACAGAGCAGGAATTAATGGACAGTTGTTGCAGTGGTGCTAAGTAAGCGGTGGGTTCCTTCACAGACCTGTATGGAAATCAGTGCTTTTTAACTTAATCCAAAAGGATCTGGAGTGAGCAATGAGGTGGCCAAGTTTTCTGATGACACCAGTGGTAAAAACAAAAGGGGATTGCAAGGAGCTCCAAAAGGATCTCTTCCAACTGACCAAATGGGCATTACAATGGCAAATGAATTCCAATGTGAGCAAGTACAAAACAAACTGAGGTGAAAAATCCTAATTTCACATATACACTAATGGGGTGGAGAAGGTGACTACGGAAAAGTTCTCTCCCTCTCATATAATACTAGAACCCAGGATAAAAGGGAGTACTACCTCACACAGGGCACAATTACTTGCCTTACTTCATATTCTCTTGCAAAATTTGCTGATGAAACATGAAGGAATACAAAAATACACTGAAACACCACTCATTTAGGCCAAACTAAGCCATATTAATACCTGGCCCTCAACTTTAGAACTCCTTAGCTTTGCTTCAAGTGAGCATGCTCATAGCAATACAGTGACATGTGAGCTGTGACAATTACCGTATTTTTCGCTCCATAGGACGCTCCGGACCATAGGGCGCACCTCATTTTTAGAGGAGGAAACAAGAAAAAAAAAATATTTTTCTGGTTTTCCTCCTCTAAAAGCCCTGTTTTGTTTTGTTTTTTGTTTTGTTTTTGAGGATCAGCTAAAAGTTTTGCAGCTTTTTTTGCAAAGGGAAAAGCCCTGGGGTTTGGGGGTTTTTTTTTGGAGGATCAGCTAAAGGTTTTGCTGCTGTTTTTGCAAAGGCAAAAGGCCTTTTTTGAGAATCAGCTAAAAGTTTTGCAGCTTTTTTTGCAAAGGGAAAAGCCCTAGGGGTTTTTTTTGTTTTTATTTTTGTTTTGAGGATCAGCTAAAGGTTTTGCAGCTTTTTTTGCAAAGGGGGAAAAGCAAAGCTCCTTTTGCAAAGGGGGAAAAGCAAAGAGGAAAAGCCCCATTTTTATGGGGTTTAACTCACATTTCTGAAAAATCTTAAGGAAAGGGAGCCATTTCTACTGTTTTCAGACAGATAATCTAATCAGCCAGTCACATGTCCTGGGGAAACAAACAACCTCCCTCTGCAGCACATTCAACAAAGGAGGGCGGGGCTGAAAGGGAGTCGGGGACTCTTTATCTCTCTCCCGATCTCCTGCTGATCAGCTGCTGAGCGGGGTCCTTTCAACACTCCCTTTTCTCTTTGTAAAATAAAAAGCACAATCTGCTTTTGGCCCCTGGGCAATTCAGCTCCAGGGACCACCATTCGCTCCATAAGACGCACAGGTATTTCCCCTTACTTTTTAGGAGGAAAAAAGTGCGTCTTATGGAGCAAAAAATACGGTATTTGCTGTAACGGGGAATGTTTGGGTAGCTACCTACTGTGACTGTAGGTTTTAATCCAGCTGTTATTTTTGCAGCCACCTACAGGATGAGCAGCTTTGTTTAATACCTAAGTAAAGCCTATGCAACCATAGCAAGTATGCTGGCATTGTGTAACATCAATATAAACTGTGTTAATATATAAGCATACTAAAATTAACCTACTTCCTCGGAATTTTCTTAAACTTTATATTCTTTTGGAATTTTATTTAGTTTTCCAAGTTTTTTATTTGCATCTTGTCTTGCTGCATGTCACAATACATATTTGTTGGTTTGTTGCCTAGTTTTATTCACACTATTGTAAACTATAGTGGACTATTTTAATGAAGGACAGTAAAGAAATATTTTAAATACATAAAATCCAGCTGAATGGCAAGAGCCACAGATTTTCAGGAAACAGTATGTTGACAGCCAGATCACTTTTGGAAATATAAAACTTGTCCATCTCTGTTCCATAGACTATTATCTTATTATTATTTATTGAATTTATATACAGCCCTATATTCGCAGGTCTCAGGCTAAGTAATGCAAACTTACACTAATTACTGTATATACTTGAGTATAAGCCTAGTTTTTCAGCACATTTTTTGTGCTGAAAAAGCTGCCCTCGGCTTATACTCGAGTGAGGCGGGCGGTGGGGGCGGCAAGAAAGAAGCCCTTTCTCTCCGCTCGTGCCGCCACCCGCTCTCCCCAGTCAACCATTCCTTAAGAAGTGTACAAGAACGGCGGTTCTTTACTCTCCCCAGGCAGTTTGTTCCATTCCTGAACTGCTTGCATAAATGCAAACTTGGCAGAGGAGGAAGAGGAAGGAGCAGCCCAAAGGACTGCTTTCGGACTGCTCATTCCTCCTCCTCCTCCACAGCGGCAAAGGTGAACCGGCTTATACTTGAGTCAATAAGCTTTCCCAGGTTTTTGTAGGAAAATTAGGTGCCTCGGTTTATATTCGGGTCGACTTATACTCGGGTATATACGGTAAGCATTTAGCAGAAAGAATACTGAAAAGAATACCTGTGCAATTTCTTCTGTTTTCCTTAACTTCTCCTCCCAAGTGACAGTCAGTTCTTTTATTAGTTTCTCAGATTCCTCCAGTTTTTCCTTTAACTCTGGTGCCTTCATAGCCTTCATAGCCAAAATATGACAGTTACAAACATTTTATAATTCCCAACTTATCCATGACAAATTTTAATCCTGTTCTGCTAGTCAAACAAATTGGGTTGTGAACAGAATCACATGCATGGGTACAAATACTTAGCACCCCATACTACTGTTTCATTATGTTTAATTGTGCTCACCATCTGTATTTCCCCCTTCCCACAAGAAATTCAGATGATCAGTTCATCTTCAAATAAATCCTGTTGTGATACAAATTTTATAGCCAATTCAAAAACATTAACCTCCCCCCTTTTGTAAAATGTGTATGAAACTAATAAAAAATACAACTCACTGAAGTAATATTACCATAAATTTACCTCTGCCTGAGAAAGTTGTTCTTTTAGTTTCTCTACTTCTTCACGTAGTTCTCGGATGACCCTGGCATTTGGATCTTCGTTTACTATAGCATGATTAACTATCCTTTTAGCTCTATCTGCATATCTCAGTGTGGAGAGTGTTTCTTCATAATTATCAGCTGCTGGACTAATTGTAGCTATCATAGCTGTTTGGCTGTTTCCTCCCAAGTTGTCCTAAAGGGTATATTAAGGAATTCATAAATAGGTGAAGCAATTTGAAAATATACCCCTCCTCTAAATGCACAATTTCACTACATTTAGCATACAAAGGTTTGCACTCACTGAAGTCATGGCACAAGCAGAACAACTTTCACTTGCACAAGGGAACTTTCCCTTCCCCTTCCTCAACTCTCCAGAGCAGATCTAGTGGTGGAACAGAGGGCACATGGGGAATGGAGAGGAAAGGGAAGTTCTGTTGCATGGGCAAAAGTCATTCCATTCACATAATGATTTAGTTGAATATAATGTACACTTTTAAAATCAAGGTGCATTGCTTTCAACTGCATCTGACCTACAACACATTGGATATTTAGCTCTCAGTATTACAAAGTATCATGCAAAAATCAGAATGGCAAGTAAACAGTTGTGATCTGACCTACAACACATTGGATATTTAGCTCTCAGCATTACAAAGTATCATGCAAAAATCAGAATGGCAAGTAAACAGTTGTGTCAAAAGGTTAATATAGCAAGAAAAAGCATGTATCATACCGGGAAGAGGTTGCATCTGGAATATTTCTTAATTAGTCAAAAAAGTTTGCACACTGGTGTGCAAGATAGCATATCAGTCCATGACAGTTCCACTTAGAATGATACAGTGCCATGTTTTACCTTGAGAAGCCAGGTGAGTACAGAGTCTCTGTAAGGCACAAATTTGTTTTTCCCCTTTCCTGCTGCTTGGTCTGCAAGTGATGAGATAACCAAACCTAGTGTTGAGAGTGACCTAGGAGAGCAGCAAATTGTTATCAGCTAGAACATGTAACATACAATTTGTCAAAAGTTGCAATGAAATTTAATCTTGCAAAAAAAGGTAGTTTCTGTGTGGTGTTAATAAATTCTAGAACTTGTGAAGATTTAAAAAGGATTTCAAGAGTAATAGAAATCTGTAGAATAATAAAACTGCTCTGTAAAGCCTATGGAGCTAGACACTAAAAGGTGTTGCATACAGGTCAAAATGAGCACCAACAGTATTAAAGGGTGCTTTGTAGCACTACAATCAAAAACACAAGCAAGCTAACAGTGCAAGAATAGGAAAAAGCACATTCAATTTTCAGAAGAGCACCTCCTACTATGAAGCTATGTAAATAAGAGTTAATTATCTGCCATTTGTTTATTAAGAAAATAGATGGATTGCAAAAGCAAATTTACTGCAAACAAATGAAGAAGCTTTTAGAATTCTTATTTGGGAGTCACTGTAACTACTTGTTGCATGAAGATGATGATGATGATGATGATATAATATATTATACCCTGCCCATCTGACTAGGTTTCCCCAGTCACTCTGAGCGGCTTCCCGCAGAGAAAATAAAAATAAAAATAAATCAAACATTAAAAGCTTCTTGAAACAGGGCTGCCTTCAGAAGTCTATGGAAATTTATATAGTTCTTTTAACTCTTTGACATCGGGTGTGAGGGCATTTCACAGGGCGGGTGCAACAACTGAAAAGGCCTTCTGCCTGGTTCCCTGTAATTTCACTTCTTGAGAAGAGGGAACTGCCAGAAGGCCCTTGGAGTTGGACCTCAGCGTCCAGGCTGGACGATGGGGGTGGAGACACTCCTTATCTAGTTAAGACGAATACACTGAAGTGTTTAAGGAAAGCCACAAGTTTACTGGGAACTCTGCAACCATTAAAACCCTACTCTTACTTAGTTGTTCTTTGATGCAATATCCACAACTGCTTGGGGAAATGGGTGTGAAGAAATTACAATGTGCAAGCACCTTTTCATTCCATAAAGTGCTGCTGTCACTTCAGGTTAAAGATTTCACATTAGTCACATGCCTGGATCATAAATGGAAAAAATTTGCAGAAAAGTAAACCTAATGTAACTTTCAGAATTTTGAATGCTATTTGAATGTAGTCTGATGAGAAGCTTGATTTAAAGGGCCTTCTGATGAGTAGTGCTAAAGTGAATGTTTATTTGGATAATTTAAATTCACTCATGCCCTTACTTGTTTATATTGCTGCCTTCCTTCAGACGTTCTCCTGCTGCTCCTGTTTTAGATACTCTTTCACTACCAGCCAAATCTACCAGGCTGACTTTGCTCACTTTCTCTCCAGAGTTCTAAGCAAAAACACAAACATACAAAAACAAATCAATCTTTTTTAATAGCCTACTATGATTTCACACAGTGCAAGAAACCATAAAATACAGGCAAATAAACTTGAACAACAGCAAGAGGCAGTTGCTGTGATATTTTTAAGTGACTTTCACATTACTGTTTGGTACAGACATCATTAGAATTAACAGTAGCAAATCTTTGTGAATACTAATAATAACTGTGCCCAATTTACATTTACATTTTACATTTAATTATATACGCCATATTGGCATCACAATTCCCTGTAAGGGAAAAGCTGAAAAACACCAGGCAGTTTTAATAAAGATGCATGCTATTTCATTACCCTTCCCATTCCACATTTTCCAAGAAAAAGGGGTCTAATACATCTGTAAAAGTTACTCATTGTGTATTCATGCAGATTCATGTACAGGCATTATAAAGTCGGTAGAAACCTTTTTGGAGGTTCGCGATCTATATATAGCAACTCTGTCCTTCTACTTATGCATATGTTTCTTAACCTAGAAATCTCCAAAATATTTTAGTTTTCCATGTGTATGAAAAGTTTCATGAGGACACTTCCATACAAATGATCACTATGTCCATTCTGATAAAATTTATTTGGAGAGTTCTGTATTACATACTCTTCTTCTAAGGATCCATCAAGTAGCAGTTGATATCAGTCCCTAATGGAGGATGTTAAATTTTCTGACTTGCTGGAACCAATCCTAAATCTGGTTACCAAGCAACAGATCTCTGGTCGTGTTCTATTCCAATACCTTTATTGACCATATTACATTTCTCTCCCCGCCCCCATACATAAGGTGGGGCAATCTGATATATATTGACTGTCATGTCTTGATGAACTACTTCCATCAAACCAAAACAACACAGGAAGTGCTGTACTGGATTTTTACAAACCTCTATAATCTGTAGAAGAATAACAAATACAGTATCTAATAGTAATGTGTGTCTACAAATGATATTTGAAATTTCATGTGCTCTTTGCTGGAATCTGCTTGGCATGGCATCTTAGATCATCTGCCATCGTGTTGGCTTCTCATTTCAGATTAAGGAATACTACTCATATGTGTATCATAGATTTTAATTTGGGACTTAACCATTTTCAGTACATTTCCATTAACATTCTTCTGCACTGTTAATCTGACATCCCTATTTTAAAACACATGTGTCTGGGACTGGGGTGTCCCTGAAATCAACGGGGAGGAATTTACAAGTTCACATACTTAGAATCACATTAGTCACACAATAAAATTTCCAAAGGCCCTTAAACTCAATTTGCTTACGCCAGACTGCAGGTCATAAAGGGTCTGAGTTACTATAATATTAAATACAGCATGGGAGCGGCTGCTTTCCTCATTCATGTTGGTTGCTGCAACGGTTCGGGACTTGTTTCCCTCTGACATCAATGATTCAATATCCTGAAGCATAATTAAAACAATGGATGAAACAAAGAATTTATTATTCCCATTCACAATGTTTCCATTGGCTCAAAGAGTTGATTCACCTATGATCACTACCTTCCCCATATAAAGCCCAGAGACAATTACATCATCCTAATCACAGGCTTGCCCCACCCACAAACAGTTTAGAAAATAGAAGGTGCCTTAATTTATCTTCAGCTGATTAATATAATGTAATTGTTAACAGAATAATTGAAATCAGTCAATAGCTTAAAAACTGCTAATATAATTTCCATATTGAATTTCTTTAGAAAGTTCTTTTTTTACTTTAAAATACTCATCAGCCCCGAATATACACAAGGTCTCTCCTTTAAAATGTATTTCTATGCCACCTGTGCTTTTTCTTCAACCAGTCTTTAATATTTACTTATGTATTTATTCAATATTGGGTAAGACAAATATCATTAGGTTGAGGTTTTTACCTACCTCAAAGTTAGTAACAGCTAGTTGAGACAAACCATCTACATATGGACCCAAAACTTTGTGCTCACGAACTTTGAGGGACTGTCGACTCCTTTGAAAGAAAAAATGGTCTTAGTCTAAATTTTACCAACCAACTCCTAAAAAAGCTCATCTGCTTGGAATGTCAAGGGTAATTACCAAGATAATTATTTAATCAAATATTTTTTAATAACATTATAAAGAGACTTTTGGTATTTTTTCTCCCTATAACTTGTTTTAACCTCTAACTTGCCCTCATCTTCATAGCCTCAATGTGAAAAGATTTAAGAACCTGCTGTAGGACCCATATGGTCCAGCAATCTGTTCTCACAGCGGCACATCAGAAACCTATGGGAAACCCAAAAGTAGAACCTGAACTCAACAGCACTCTCCCCACTTGTGATTTCCAACAACTGGCATACAATTATCCAAGGGTGAGGTAATGCTCCCCCTGAAAGAACAAGTTCATAGTCTGAGGGTGCTCCTGGGCCCATCTCTGTCAGTAAGAGTCCAAATTACCTCAATGGCTAGGAAGGCCCTTTACCAGCTTCAGTTGGTAAGACAGCTACAGCTATTCTGGATCGGGATAGCCCAACTAACATAATCCATGCATTGGTAAACTCCAGATTAGATTACTGATATGCACTCTAGGTGGGGCTGCCCTTGACCCAGAAGCCATAGTTAGTTTAAAATATGGTAGCTCACTGGGGTGGAAACATACCATCACACTGCAGCACTACTGAAAGAATTGCACTGGTTGTCAATTAGCTACTGGGCTTGGTTGAAGGTGCTGATATAAACATCTTGGGACCAAGATATCTAAAAGATTACCTCATTCCCTACATACCCTACCAATCATTCTTCAGGAGATGTCATATTGTAGGTATGATCTACAAGATCTACAGAAGGTCAATTTCAGGATGTCAGAATCAACTTTTGGTGAGGCAGCTCCTACACTTTGGAACCTCCTCCCATTGAATACCAGAGAGGTGTCTTCTCTATTTCCTTTTTGGTGTCTACTAAAGACATTCTTCTTTCAATAAGCCTTCTAAATCTTTATCCCAATTGGTATCTTTTAGGTTTGAGTTTCTTTTATGAATGTGCTATTGCTGTTTTAAATGATTTTATATTTATAATTGATTTTGAAATTTAAATTACAATTTATCAATTTTACTAGTTTTCATAACTACAACTACTTAATAATATTATGAACCTTAAAATAATATAATAATACCAATAATCACTTCTAAACCTACCTATTATTAAATTACAATCATATTCTTTAATCTCCCCTAATAGAAAATATGGATTCGCTGAGTCTTGCACTATTCCCACACTTCTTGTGGAAGTGAATTCCATAGTTTAAGTATGTTTGTTGAAGAAATACTTTATTTTGTTTGCTTTGAATCTTCCAACATTCAGCTTCATTGGATGCCAACCTTTAGTATCATGAGAAAGGGAGAAAAACTTTTCTCTATGCACATTCTCCATATCATGCATAATTTTATATACCTCTATTATGTCTCTTCTTACTTACATTTTATCTAGCTCATAAGCCCCAAACTTTAATACACAGGACAATGAGAGACTCCCCCCAACCCCCCCCCCCCCATGTTCTCTTATTCATTTCTGCTGTTGTACAGCTATCTGGCTACCATAATAGCCAAGCAACAATAAAAGTCACTCCCATGGCTCATTTTGTTCACATTCCATGAAGCAAATTCTGAAAACCAGGTTCCTTAATGACCACCAATCACAGATGGTTGGCATTTCACTTTGGTAAATATAGCTCGCTCTATTAAGAGCAGTCAAGTTCACACTACACATGGAAGTGACAGATGATAACCTTATGGGTCTGACTGGGTCTGCTTGATGGGTGGTGATGTGCTATTTGAAGCATGCAGATAAAGGGAGCTGAATCTCCTCTTTCCTCCCCCCACCCACTACTTTTAATCCCAAAGCCTCCAAATATTTTTATCTCTACTGAGCTCCGATAGCAGAAGTGAGCCTGGTTGGTGGTGGGGGGAGAACTCCTGGAGGAAAAGGGCTGCAAGTGGGAATACTGTTGTCAGAAAAGGTTTCAGTACAAACTCTGGCCCTTTAAATCACAACCTTCCCACACATCTGAGGCACAGTCACATTTAAAGCAATCATGTATAGTTTGGGTCTCAGTGCACAAATTATACTCTCATTCCTAACCTGTTGTGTTGATCAACACTGAAAACAAGTTCCTTACCCTTTAGGGTCCAGTAAATCTCTGACCTTCTCATTATAGATTTCCATATAGGACACTTCAACTTTAAAAGTATGTGAATCATTTTCTTCTGAAGTGATTCTTTGAAACAACGCACAGCAGAGCCGTGGGATCAGACCCAGTTGTTCTGCATTGCCCATCATTGAGAAGGATTTCCCAGAGCCTAAAACAGAATATAGAAAAGAAATATGCATTATAAAAGCTCTCCTTGCATTTTCAAATTATTTCCTACAAAAGGTGAAGGCAGTTTCCATGTAAGTCAATGGAGCATGCAATTAAGGGTTCTCCATGCAATTAAGTATTTGGTTTGGCCTAAGTGCTGGATTTGACCTTGGAAGAGGTTTGTGAGGGGCAGGTTAAGAAGTCCCACCTCTGGCATACAACATTAGCAGTGGCCTACAGTATAAGGGCTGCTGGAAGCTGCTCTCTCAGCACAGCGCTTCAACCTACAACAGGGATGTTACAGTGAACTATGCTACAGGATTATTGTATACTACTCTCTCAGCCAAATCTGCAATGTGGATAAATAATAATAATTTATTATTTATACCCAGCCCATCTGGCTGCATTTCCCCAGCGACTCTGGGCGGCTTTCAACCAAATATTAAAAACAATACAGCATCAAACATTAAAAACTTCCCTAAACAGGGCTGCCTTCAGTTGTCTTTTAAAAGTAAAATAGTTGCTTATTGCCTTGACATCTGCTGGGAGGGCGTTCCACAGGGAAAGCGCCACTACCAAGAAGGCCCTCTGCCTGGTTCCCTGTAACCTCACTTCTCGCAGCGAGGGAACTGCCAGAAGGCCCTCGGCGCTGGACCTCAGTGTCCAGGCTGGACGATGAGGGTGGAGATGCTCCTTCAGATATACAGGACCGAGCCCGTTTAGGGCTTTAAAGGTCAGCAGCAACACTTTGAATTGTGCTGGGAAACGTACTGGGAGCCATTGAAGATCTTTCAGGACGGTGTTATATGGTCTTGGAGGCCACTCCCAATTCTCAGCTTCAGCCCAACAACCAACCTTCCATAGGGGTCTCAGATTATTAGTCTTCAACTGATGGGTCAGAATCTACTATCAGGTCACACAGCCTTATCTAAGGTGGGTTGCAAAAGCATCACAACCACTATTTAAATATATGGCAAAATATTAAGAAATGGGTCCCCAAATGCATTTTTGGATTAAAGGTGGGTCCCAGGTCTGAAAAGATCAGAAACTACTGCTCTAGACAATACCATAAACTACTTAGAGGCTGAACTGCAGCATATAATATGAACTATACTGCAGGACTATCCTAAGCCATTTTTTTCATATCTGCAAACCTCAGGTGCCTCTTCTTTTGTACATAAGTGGTACAATTTTAACTCTAGCTCTACAAACTCTAGCTCTACAAACACAAGTGTATATGATGATGACAGTACAGATTGCTTTCTCATTCTCATCTGTCCACCTTATGAATGTCAAGTTATTTAGGCTAACTAATATGTTGTGAAAATATATAGATGCTTCTTTTGTGGAAAGCATATGCAAAACAAGTAAAAGAAAATGCTGGCACCTTGTCGTAGGCACATGACTTAACTTTGTGAAGTTTCATCAAATGCATGTTTTGCTATATTTAATAGTGTTTAGAGGAATATTTCAAGTAGAGCTCTCAGTTCCTCCGAACTATTTGCAAGTGTAAAAAAATGAACATGCAACTGTCTTAGCACAATAATTGGTGCTCTCCTCTTCTGAACTAAGTTCATTAGATTATGCATACACAACCAAAGCATAATGGTTTGAGAAGGCATCTGTATAGTGTCACATTTCAATGTTGTTATTAGGAACCTGTCTGTATAGAACAGTACTGATCCCACAGTTCAAGATTATCCTTAATGAAACTAGACTTGTTTTTCAGATTAAGGATATGAAGCTTTGTCCATTTACTGATCATTTGTCTCGAAGTCAGAAAGATCTACAACCAGATCCTGAGTATATTTATTCAGGAGTATGCTCTATTAAGTTCAGGTAGATGAACACAGGAAGACAGTCATGAGTGCTATTAGGTTTTGAGTTAAGAGGTATATTAAGATAGAAGTGACTGGGATGTGATGCAAGAGAGAAAATACATGTGGCAAAGAAGTCCAACACTGCACTCAAGGAGAGGTTCGGGCTGCAGAAAGGCATTAGTTAAGTGGCACTCCTGGCACAATAAAAAAATCCCCACTTGTAAAAACCTCTCACCTGTTTGTCCATAGGCAAAAATGCAAGCATTATACCCCTGGAAGGCCTTCTCAAGAATCCCTTCACCAAGGCACTTGAACACTACTTGTTGACCTACAAAATTTAATACACAATTGAGAAACCAAAGCCTCAAAATTAAATAAACTAAGTTTTATCACCACAAGCAATTAAAAAAATGAATAATAATAAAGCAGTTGTGAAAAACTTTGCTTAGATTGCTTAAATATGACATCTAAATCCATATCTAGTTTTTAACACAATGTTTTTCTAACCATATCAAAAGTATCAACTTGATATGTAATTTTTGGCTTGTATTCAATGCATCACTAAGTGTTTCATCGGTGCAAGAATTCCCACTTGCACAATGAGACTTTCCCTTTCTCCTACCCCACATCCTCCCCAAATCTGCTCCAGGGGTTGAAGCCCCAGAAGAGATTTAAGGGGTATATTGGGGGAGGAGAAGGAGAAGTCCTGCTGTACAACCACAAATCCTCGCACTGGCAAACCACTTACTTAGTGCTGCATTGGATAGAAGCCATTGCATCCACATTGACATAAAATTCATTGTTTGGTTGAGTATTGGATATATGTGTACTGGTACCAATCACATAGGTTGCAATCACTTGACTGGATCCAGATACGAGTCATGCTTAGAAAAGTCCCACTGATTTCAACGGACCTAAAGTTAGTAATGATGAGTACTGATGTTAATATGTCTACTCTAAGTATGATTTACAGTGCAACTCTGGCCATCTTTACTCAGTGCTTCCAAATTCAATGACACTTACTCCCCCACAAATAAGCTTCTGATTACCATCAAAGTCTGGATTGAACCCTCTGTCTTTATCAGTATTGTCTCGAGAGAGCTTGACAGCATTGGGTTGTCCTATACCAACTTATTCTGTTGTAGCACTACCAGAACAGCTACTTCTAAAATATTGATCCACTTCTGAGTCTTATGATATTGTAAGGTCCGTGGGATGGTTGCTCGCGATGCTCCAAACCATCTTTTATGAGGTTTATTGTGCATGCTATTTACAGTGCAGAGCTACAAGTTCATGTCTGTATCAGTCACTCGCAGAATCTGGGAGTGGCCCCTTCCGGCTGTGACCCCAACATAAGTTTCGGTATCCCAAATCTCCGCCTCCCCGCTTTGCGTTTCACCCCTCTGCGCACTTGGGACGTCGGAAATGGCGTGGCTCCCTCCTCACCCACTGAGCGAGGGGAGTGCAGGGTCTCTCCAACATCCCCAGAGCCTCTGCTCTCAAGACCCGGAGCTGCCTGCCCCTCCCCGCTGGAGACCTCGCTGTTTTCTCCACTGGAAGAGGATGTGCTGCTGGTCAGGTGGGGCAGGGGCTCTCTGTAACATCCCCAGAGCCCTTCCACCACCCTGCGCTGATTTTCTGTCAAGTACATAACCAAATCACAATGGACTTAGAACTCAAAATAAAATTAATAACAGTGTAAACAGAGAAAGCAGGAAAATGTGGGTTCCGTTAAACACGGGGAGGGAAGTAGAATTTTATAAATCATCAGCCAAGCCTTGTAGTAATTACCAATCATACCTGCATATTTTGCAGTGTTTGATTCATCCATAGACCAGAAGCAGTAATCAAAGGCAAACACCTGCATATGAATACAAAAAAGTAAATTTAAAACTTCCAAAAACCATGAAAACTCACACCATTTTGAATAGCAAATGCAACATTCGCAATTTGCAAAAGAAACCATTTATATTCAAATGTCTTTTTTAAAATCCCAGATCTTTCTGATTATTTGCAGTTAGTTTGTTCTTATATGAGGTACTAACTAACAACTTGTTAGTGGGCTTGGAAAGTGACCATCAGCAGCAGTAGTAAAAGAAATCCACAGTTAATTGTGGCATGCCATGACATACGAACTGAGCCATTGTGGACCACTCCCATAGCCTTTGATCATTGACCCTGTGGGCTGGGGCGTATGGGAGTTGCAGTCCAAAGTATCTGGAGGGCACTAGGTTGGGGAAGGCTGCAACAAACTAAAGCATGCAATTATATATCTCTTATTATCAGAATTCTGACAGCTGTGCTCATTACATTATTACTATTTTGTACATATTTAATAAACATTTTTAAAGTGCTTCTTTCCATATCATTCTCTCTATGCACACTCTTTAAATACATTAAGTGGATAAAATTACTCAAAATTCATGTTAGTTGTGAGGTTCAGCTGTTTATTGTCTAAAGGTCTAACCCATTTCCCTTCTTTTCAGGCTGAAAATGTATCAGAGCCAAACAGACATAATGCAGGAAATTGGGCATAGCTCTCCTGACTACCACTTTTTTAAAACACACAAACATTTTCTTAAATGCAGCTTTGATGGGCTCCAATTTTTATCGGAATACTGGCTCTAGGACTATTTTTCTAAACTAAATTCCCCCAAGCTGCTATTAGCCCTACTAGGGGGAAAATACAGGTATCTGTATATTTATCTTCTAGCAGGACCATTTTAGGTTTTGAAAACTGTGCAAAGGGAAGGGTTAAAAATTCCTTCCTCCTAAACTCACGCACCAATAAAAATGGCAAATCCACTTTAAAGCTATTTAAAAAACAAAATTAGTGTTGGGAGATCTGATCATGGATATCCTATATATTGTGTTTGACCCTTGGCTACCATTCTTACATAGAGGATGATGTAGACATACCGTATTTTTCCGTGTATAAGACTAGGTTTTTTTTTTACCAAAAAATTAGGTTTAAAATTGCAACACATGCAACCTTGGGTCCAGATCTACACCACATGTATGTTACCACTGTGTCTATTAAATATGAAATGACCTTCAGTAAAATGCATATAATTCTGTATGTATGCCTGGCAAAGCAGGTCTGCTTAACATGCACCTCAGTCTTATGTGACTGTCAAAAATTCACACTTGAATGTATCAAATTCATATTACAAAGACAGACCAGAGCTGGCAACTTCCAAACTTTTTCTCTGCACCAGGTTGTAGAACAAAATTAGACAGATAATGCAGGTTCTAAATCCCATTAGAAAGCAAAGCCATTGAACTGAATGTGGAAAAGCATACTAGATATTGTGAGCAAATTATCTTTATTTTGATAAGGAACAGTATTTTAAAAGATCAGTCACTTACCTTAGGCAATTTTCTGAGGAATGGAAATACAGCAATGGCAGAAAAGGATTGTCAATATATCATCCACATAATTGGAAAGCATTAAAAAGAAAGGGAATAGATGGTTAGTGCCTGAAACTATTAGAACACTCTGTATACACCATAAATTATTCTGGTTGGGGAGATCAGTGAATTCATTATTTATTGACTTAGGAAAGCAATAATTTTTTCTCTTCCAAAAATAATGAATACCAACAAGATTTTAAGAAGAAACACCTGTACAACTTACAGGAGAGAATGCAATTGCAGTATTAATTCAGGAATTCCCCCCCCCCCCTTCATTCCCATGTAGGGCACTGCAAAGAACAGTGCTGGAAGGAAGCGGTGGTTTCTGCTTTTCTTTCATTGAGCAAAGTATGATTCTACTGCCCATCAGTTGATGAACAGTTGGGAGCATGCCTTGTTCAGCACTCCATTTTGCTAAGGGAACTCTGAAAAAAAGTCAGCATTTTAAAATGAAGGCTTTCCTCTTTTACCTCCCCCAGCACAAAAGAGGACTGAAGGAAAGAAAGAATTCTCCCTTTCATACCCCTCCCATGCTTCTGCTTGAAGTGGCCTGCACATGGACCTTCAAAGAGCACTGTTGGGAGGGGGAAATGGTTTCTATCAGATGGAAGCTGCTTCTCCCTCTTTGAGCAATTTGCACTCCTCTGGCGGGAAGCACACCTTATTCTAGAAAAGAAGCAATCTGGAGCCCACTTTAAGTTCCTGATTGCTCTTTTGAAACCCCACCCTTACCTGCCCCCCACCTGACATCAGGTGTTGGGTGGGGGGCAGGGACATGGCTTCCCCAAAACGGCTTTGCAGGCCAAGTGGGAAGGCCTGGTGGACCAGGTTTGCCTGGTGGGTCAGAAGCTCCCATTCTAGTTCTATATTTCCATATGATATAAGTATCCAGAACTTCCCACAGCAAGTGCTGGTAGTTCCTGAACAAAATAGTGTTTTTCCATTAGATAGAAAGTAAATTCCATGTTGTTTGATTGGCAGAGACAAAGATACTAATTTTTAATTAAATTTAAAATTATATTAAATTAAATATAATTTCCATAGCTCAGTTAGGGGACATAAAAATGTAAGTGCTGGATAAATTATTAAGAGTGTTGGGAGACCAGGATTCAAATCCCCACTCAGCCATGAAGCTCACTGGTTGACTTTAGGCCAGTCACCATCTCTCAGCCTAACCTACCGCTACCCCACAAGGTTGTTGTAGGGATTAATTGAGATGGGAGAAACATGTGTAGCATCTTCAGCTCCTTGCAATAAACCAATAAAATAAAAAAAAATCTTTAGATGCAGATGTCAGTCTTCAATCCTATCTGAGGCCACTAGTTATTCACATAAGTAATTGCACATAATTAGAGAGCTGCATAAGGGTGGACAACTACACAATCAATTTATGACTTGTATGTACAACATATAAGCAATATTCATTTGTGGTTTCTAGTTGAGATTGCAACATATTGCAAGCACATTTACTACAGTGTGTCATGCTTTGGTCAGTTTTGATCAAACAGCAGTCAATTTGCTCTGCATGCATCCATTGAGATCTTAGCCAGAACTGGTTTTCTCTCTTTGTACATAAGACTGTGCATGGTAGCTTGCTGAGACTGTTTCAAAAGTATGTGTTGTGAAATGTCATGGTACCTTTCTACTGTCATTAATACATTGCATTGTGTTCAGCTGATTGGGCTAGTTATCTGTTGGGACTGTTCTATTTACCATGTTTGTCCTAAGATGCTAGCATGTTTAATTGAAATAAAATCTATTTAGTTTCATTTTTTAAAAAGTGACTTGTATGTACAAAACTGCCATCACAGAACACTCACCACAGGCAGAAGTTTTGTATCACCTCAGCACAGACACTTACATTAAGCCAAATCAGCTGAAATATCTAGTGAGATATATGCATGCATGGACCAGCCTTTAATGGTATTTCCAGAAACGGTGTTATAACCACAACAGAAGAAATAAACATTCCAAGTCTCATGTTTCCACACAACAATCTCAATTTCCTGAGTGATAATGGAAACAACACTTCATGTGTTATTCCGGATAGACACAGTCACTAGGAATTCTGCACTGACAAAGCAGAAGCATGTGAGAGAACTGCTTGAGATGAGCAAAACTGCTGTTTAGACAACTATTTCAATTACATTCACATGAATAAGCTACAGTAAATTAACTTTTAATGGTGGTGGAGTGCCAACATAGGCTTTGTCTACTATTTGTCTATTCTTATACATTACTGAACATCTGAAAAACAGGATCTGAATGAGGAATGTATTCTCCAGTTGGATTAGATATCCATGTAGGCACTATATCTGGATGCAACCACAGAAGGAGCAACCACCATAGGCGCCAACTCTAAGCGGTTCAGACCCCTTCGCCCCCGCAAATGTTTTGGCAGGCTGGGGGCATCCAAAATTGACTGTGTTGAGCCACCTCAGACTCCTTCTCCACCACGTGAAAGCGCAGATAAGGCATAGAAAGCGCAGGTAAGAGCCAGTGTGGTGTAGTGGTTAAGAGTGGTAGACACGACGTAATCTGGTGAACCGGGTTCGTGTCTCCACTCCTCCACATGCAGCTGCTGGGTGACCTTGGGCTAGTCACACTTCTTTAAAGTCTCTCAGCCCCACTCACCTCATAGAGTGTTTGTTGTGGGGGAGGAAGGGAAAGGAGAATGTTAGCCGCTTAGAGCAGGGGTCAGCAAACTTTTTCAGCAGGGGGCCAATCCACTGTCACTCAGACCTTGTGGGGGGCCGGACTATCTTTTGAAAAAAAATATGAACGAATTCCTATGCCCCACAAATAACCCAGAGATGCATTTTAAATAAAAGCACACATTCTACTAATGTAAAAACACCAGGCAGGCCCCACAAATAACCCAGAGATGCATTTTAAATAAAAGGACACATTCTACTCATGTAAAAACACCCTGATTCAGACCGTCCACAGGCTGCATTTAGAAGGCGATTGGGCTGCATCCTGCCCCCGGGCCTTAGTTTGGGGACCCCTGGCTTAGAGACTCTGGGTAGTGATAAAGTGGGATATCAAATCCAAACTCTTCTTCTTCCTCTTCTATCCAATCGCCCACCTGTCTCCCAGGGTGCCCTCCGTCTGTCTTTCCTGC
Source organism: Lacerta agilis (assembly GCF_009819535.1). Taxonomy (NCBI): domain Eukaryota; kingdom Metazoa; phylum Chordata; class Lepidosauria; order Squamata; family Lacertidae; genus Lacerta; species Lacerta agilis. The sequence goes on from NC_046318.1 coordinate 28,116,190, forward strand.
AACCTTCCAGCGGGGGGTAGTCTCCCCAAATATTTTATTCAAGTTGGTGCCACTGACTCAGTCATAAAGCATATGCTTTTCGTGTACAAAATCCCAGTTCCTATTAAAAAAAAAATCTTAGGCAGCATGATCTAATTCAGTATATGGCTGCTTCATAAGTTCAAATAGCATAGTTAATAGCTTGAAACTCTGAGAAACCATTTTCTATATTTATAAAAGCTTTCCACCAAAAAAGATATGACTACTACAAAACTGAAAATGCTTTCTAGCAGGAACAATGTGAAGCTAATCTAAGGGCAAATTTTCCTGGTATACTGGCAGCTTCCTGTGTAACTTTGTATAAATCAAGGATGGGTCAATCAAGGTCAACCAGTAGACAGATTATTCTGCCTCAGTGCCTAAAGCCTCTCTTCCCATTGTTATTATTAAACACTGCTCATTTTACACATGCATAGATGTGCATGTGTGTGTGCTGTGAAGCAGTAAGCCTGAAAGTTGTGTATGCATGTGGAACTGCTTTCACAATCTTTGAAATAAATATCCCACCTTTATCTCTTTGATGCCTGCTTGGGCTTTTCAATCTCTCTCTCACTTTCAGATTCCTATTTTGGGAATTTGGGGCAAACAGCTCAGCAGTGGAGGTGTAGAAAGAGTAATAATGTGTCTGAACCATGTAAGCAGGTGGGGCTCTCCCAGTGTTGGATGAAATAATAGTCCAAGCAAATGTGCACAGCACAGAATTTGCTAAAAACCAATGGCAGATATCTCAACAGATAGTAGAAAGTTTCATGTGTAAAATGTATTGCCCTCTAGTCCCTGTCTCCTCAGTGCTTCTTTCATGTTGCCCTCTGATGCTTCATCTTCTATGTGCTTGTTGTCCTAAGTTCTGTGTCCCTGCCTCTCATACTTTCTGCTCCGTTGCCTGAGTTTTGTAAATTATTTGATGGTGTGTTAAAGCCTGCAACCTCAATATATACATTTTATACATATTACTTCAACTGTATTCTATGTCCTGAGTTCTGTTCTGCATGTGTCTTGAGATGCCTGTGAAATTTGCTGACATGGTCAATATGCTGAAATATGTGCATAATACCAAAATTATACAGGGCCAGCTTACCTAAAAGACCATCTGTCCATCTACACACCTATCTGATTCCTACAGTCTGCTCAGGAGGCCCTTTTGATGATGCCACACAGTTTATCAGATGACAAACTATTTTTCTTTTGGCTTTTGCCTGGTCACTATTTCTGTTTGTCATACACAATCAGGCAAGTGCCTAGTTATGCCTGAATTTCATCAATATTCAGCAAGAACTAATGCCATGATTAAAGTTGTACCAATGGCAATATATTTCACAATATAGATCATTCTGTTCAGTTGCACACCCAGTGTACAATCCATCAACAGCACAATGCAGGTTGCAATGGATAATTTATATACTATTGTCCAGTGAATGTGGATACGCACACCGATTTTCACTAATGCCAAGTCATTCTTATTTACCCAACATCCTAAGTTTTATCCCTCTATATAAAAAGAAGCACATAATTCAGGCTAGGAAAGATGGCAGAGTTTAAACAAAATCAGCTCAAGAGCCAGATCTTACATACAAAGAAAACCAAAAAAGGCTCCCTATGCATTTTTACAGCAAGCATAAAAATAATCTCCTTCTGGAAAATCCAGAAACAAGCCAAACTACACAACAACAGAAAGGATAAATAAAAGAGTACAGCTGCACATTTACTAGAGCAGTGTTTTTCAACCTTTTTTGGGCAAAGGCACACTTGTTTCATGAAAAAAATCACGAGGCACACCACCATTAGAAAATGTTAAAAAATTTAACTCTGTGCCTATATTGACTATATATAAAGTAATTTTTCAATTTTTCCCACAGCACACCAGGCAACATCTCGCGGCACACTAGTGTGCCGCGGAACAGTGGTTGAAAAACACTGTACTAGAGAAGCAAATCCAACTGAAATAAAATGGATTTGGACTTCCAACTAAAAAATGGATAGTACTACATTCCATGTTCGGTTAAGACAAAAGTTCAATTCTACAGCAGCTCTTCCGTTTTTGTTTAGCAAATATCATTTTTTTCTTGCTCCAGAGTGACTGGTGTGTTGCCTTGACACATATACGAAGAATCTCAACTTTCACAATAACCCTGAAGTGCAATAAAAAGTCACAGAAACCACCAAAAGGAAAAATCCCACTGTGGTTGCAAAATAATTAACAATTTTTGAAATATTATATATGAGGAATTGAAAAAAATGTTCCTCTTAGGCATTTTAGATTCAGATGTTCCAAATGAAAAAAGAAAATACAGTGGAACCTCTATTTGTGACCATAATCCATTCTGGAGGTCCGCCCAGAGGTCGAAATGAGCCGCTGGGAGAGGCGCTGTTGTGCACAGGTGGCAATTGCCCACTTCTGTGCATGTGCAAATGGTGATCGCCACTCCAGCGCATGCGCGAATGGCGGCAAACCTGCTGGTTACTTCTGGGTTTGCCGCGGTCGTGACTTGGAAGGACCGTAAGAAGAGGCGGTGGTTTGACTGTATTCTTATACGCTACAACAGCAGCAAGAATATTAATTGCCAGAAACTGGAAAGAAGAATTAGTACCAACAAAAGAGGAATGGCAGGATAAAAATTTTGAATATCTCAAACTGGCAAAAATGACGGAGACAATTAGGAGATAGCCAAACCAAAAGTTCAAAAAGGAGTGGGAAATTTATAAAGAATATTTTTAAAAACAGTGCCTTCAAGTTAAAACCTGGACATGCTTTGATTAACTTTCGCAAACCACAAAATGGATTATAAGTATAGTATTCAGATAACAGAATAATGGTGAAATGATTAAAAAAAGCAGTTTATTAAACAGATAAGACAGACCCACTTTGAGGAAGACAGAGGTCTATTGGGAAAGATAAGGAATTGGGAATCAAGAACATGGTGGCATAAGTATGGATTTATGGATGTTATGTATTTTTTTGTTTTTTTGTTATTATTTTTGTTAATTTTTGTGTGTGTTTGTTAAGTGAGAAAACTAATAAAAAGCATATTAAAAAAAGAAAAAAGAAAAAATCCCACTGTGAACTATTTTATGTTCATAAAACCTAACAGTGCAATGCAAACCACATCTATCCATAAGTAAATCCTACTGAATTAAATGGGGCTTAATCCCAGGTAAGTAGGGTCACGATTGCAGCCTGAATTATTAGTGTTACATCCAACATGCCTGTGCACTTGTACAATGGACATCACCTTTCTTTCTCTCCTTCCTCTTGAAGCCTTCTGCACAGTCTCAATCTGCTCTGAGCAGATTTTGGATATGCATGGGGAAGGAGTCTGCAGGGTGGTCTACACCTATAGTCTTGCTTTGTGTTTTTTCTTTTAAAAGCTTTCAGCTCTGATTAATAACTCTGAAACTGGTATTATGTACTAGTTTGGGCTTTTTGTGCAATGAGAACAATTCATGTAATAGTTGCAATCATTTTTGTCAATTTTTAGAGTACCCCAGAAGACTAATAGCAAACTGCATGAATATAATAAAAATGTGCAATTGAATTTTTCATAGTCCCTATTTTCACACTGCAATGAAAGAAGGCATTTTCTCAATGTTATTTTATGGGTGTATACAGCAGCATGTAGATAGTATAAATATTTACATTTGGTTTGCTTAATCTTTTCATCAAAAGTAAGTAACCAAGTAACAATTAATGCAAACACTAATCCTGAAGGATTCACAAACTAAAAATGTGTTTTGTAAGGCATGACGATTTTCCAAATGCAGAGGCTTTTGAGCACTAGAAGATGCAGGAAATGGAAATGAAGCAGGGTTAATATATTTAAGCTATGTTTGCAGAACCCCTTTCTTCCTGGTGAAGGTACGTGGCACTTCATCAAATCTGTGCATTCCTCCACCTCTCTCTATAATAAAAACGAAGTATGTCATAGTGCAGCCACCACTGCAGGATTTGTAGTAATGCATTGCAATCCTGGATTTGCATGAAGTCAGAGCGAGATATGGGAACAGAAGTGAAGGAAGGTTGCACAACAACAGTGGCCATAGTATAGGAACAATAATGGAAAGATGGGGGGGGGAGATGGTTTAAAACAAACGTTTGAGTAAAGCAGGAATGGAGGGAAATGAGAGGAAACTGGCAGTTTTAAACAATGGCAGAGGTTTAAGTAAACTACTATGGAAGGTTTGAGGGCTCCATATCCTGTGTTGTACACATATGGGTACATGCTTGCGAACAAAATATGTATTTTAAATTACCGGTACTACATTCAATCTGGAACTTCCATGCTTAAGACAATGCATGTTACCAGAAGTGGAATACACTGTGTGAAGGACCTATGGAATATCTGAAGGCTCCAAATCCTTTAACTCTCTCACATGAAGCAACTGAGGAATGGAGGAGGGAGAAGTTTGAGAACAGTGAGAAGGGAGAAAGCACCTGTTTCAAACAGTGGCAGGGTAATGCAGAAGTGGAAAGACACAAAGGAATTTTTTTTTTAATGGTACAGTTTTGAGTAAAGTATGGATAGAGGAACACAAAGGGGGAAAGTGGCAAAGGTTTGAGTACAGCAAGGCAGACAACAGAAAACCAAGAGAATGGAGAATGGAATGGAGTAGGAAAAGGACATGGAATACAAGCTGCCATAATGAACAGGAAAACTCTGCACTGCAACAATCTGTTGCAAACTGCCCTGGTAGAACTATAATTTGCTCACTTATTAAGCAACCATTCGATAATACTTTTGAATTCTGCACACACAAATTTCTGATTACAGTGGGACCTCGTGTTACATACCGTCCTCCTTGTGAACACTTCGGGTTACGAGCTCCGCTAACCCAGAAGTAGATGCTCCCGGTTGCGAACTTTGCCCTGGGATGCGAGCAGAAGTCGCGTGCCGGCAGCTTGGCAGGTGCCATTAGCGAAAGCGCACCTCGGTTTATGAACGGTTTCAGCTTAAGAATGGACCTCCAGGACGAATTAAGTTCGTGACTGGAGGTACCACTGTAGTCCACTTTTCACAAACATGGAGGATGGGAAGTCTTTTCTAGAACAAATTATATGACCTGTGATCTTCCTAGAAGGTCACCTGAAAAAATGCTCCCACCATGTGAGAGTTGAAAGGCACATCACACTACTGACTTCAAAACCAAAACAGTCCAGTAAATATTATTTTTACAGCTTCACTGAGAATATTTGCCTAAGCTTTCAGTACTAATGATTACACAGCATTCCACAACTAAGAAAGGGGGGTGGTCCACTATAGAGATGTATTAACAAATGGGTGGGGGAACTGCAGCCTTTGGCCTAATTTTACACAGGTGGGGAGAGCCTGGAGGCAGAGAAGAGGGCAAGATAGGAAAATGAGGTCAAAATGGATGGAGAAGGGAGAGCCCTCTACAAGCAATTGGTTCAAACCTCTGGCAAGAGTCATCTATGCTTTCCCCAGTGGCCCAGTAAATGGGTAGGGGTGTGGTCTCTAACAGATTGCCCCTAACAGAATGCAGATCACAATGGAATGAAGGTTCCCCACCCTTGCACTAAAAACTATGAAGTGCTTTACAAATCAAAATAATATGGAGGTGCATATAGCTACCGCAAAATTAAAACTTCAAAGTATCAGAATTACTCTTTCTTTCTTTTTTTACTATTTACGGTGCCTACATAACAAGCAGAATGCTAAATTTGAAACTGTTCCACACCTCTAATGATCTGTCTGAACTGCAAGGATAATAATCAGGTACAGGTATAACCATCCCTTCTGTAGCCACTTGTGTTAATTATATTAAAAGGTTTGCTAATCTCTCACTAACTACAACATGCTGCATAGTTGTTAACTTTGTAACTAGTTAATGAAAACAAGATTCTTGTTTGTTTTCTATTTGTTTATAAAGTTTGCAAAATTAATGTAATATTTCATTGGCTCAACTTTTGCATGCATAGTCGTGAAGATTTTCTATTACACAGAAGTAATAAGAAATGGTTTTAACTTGACTGTTTTAATTGTTTAAATGACTTAATCCATTTAATCCACTTAATTATTTATTGTGTCATTATTTTCTTTTGCTCTGATATTTGGCCTTGTGTAAACACATAAATTATTTTTAAAGGGTTTTGTGCAACTCAAGAGCTTGCAGATCCCATTCCAACAGAAAAATCTCATTTTCTCATTCAAAAACAACATGATGAAGTCTTTGTCAGAAATCTATTCTCATATTTCCAAATCTTTAGAAGGAATGTGTCTAGTTTCTCTGAACAGAAAAAGAGCAGCTGGAAGTTTAATCATTGATATCTACAGACACATTTAAAAAGTATGCATGATACTTAACAAGAACAAGTGAGAGTTCATTCCACTTTGATTTCATATGTATCAGAAACACTACCACAAACCTGTAACCTGAACTCTGAGGTTTTAATAATGCACAGTTTTAGGAGGATAGTCTACTGGAATAGTATCTAGGTCACTAGCTAGAATGAGATTAGTGAAACACTGCTAAAGCAGTTCATAAATATTTTTTGTCTATATCTATATATCTCCTACTCAATCAAAGCTAGCACTTCATAAGCTGAACAATAACCTCCATCAGGAAAGGCAATTTAAAAAGATCAAAATCAATTTCTTTTTTACAATTTCCTATAGACAAAGACTGTTGTCAGCTGTTATCCTATCTGCTACCTCATGCAGGTAATATTAAGAGCGCCTGCATAGCTGTTTCTTTCCTGCTGATAATTCCTTTGGATAAAACAGACAGCTGGTAATTGTCTCATTTCACTTGACACTCCATTTAGATAAGTTTCAGTCGAGGCTTTTGCAACAAACACCAACTCCCTGGAGTTGGAACCTTTCCCTCCTAACTTCCTCTAAGGTTTGAAAGAAAACAACAAACCTCATCAGCTATTATAAATGCCACCCATCTGTTTGCATTGTCATTAACAGCCTCCTTGTTCTTTCACAAAAACCAAAATATATCCACTACACAATATATAAAACTATATTCCTTCTTCACAAAATAATTTATCCATATTAGAACAATCTTTTTCAATGTGTAGGTGGAAAATTGAAGAAGAAAAGTTAGAATCTTAATCCTAAAGGTAGGTGAAATGGGATGAAACAGTTGCAGTATCCTGATGGAAGTCCAGAAAGAGGTTCACAGATTCTATACTGTATCTAAATTCTAAAGACACAGGTAGGTAGCTGTGTTGGTCTGCCGTAGCTGAAACAACATAAAAAAAATCCTTCCATTAGCACCTTAGAGACCAACTAAGTTTGTTATTGGTATGAGCTTTCGTGTGCATGCACACTTCTTCAGATGCACTGAAACAGAAGAACTCAGTTGGTCTCTAAGGTGCTACTGGAAAGAATTTTCTATTTTGTTTCGACTATGGCAGACCAACACGGCTACCCACCTGTAATACAAAACTGTTGTTTTTAAGGGATTCAATATACTTTCAGATTGTTACTTGACTGTAACCTTTGGGATGAAGTGATCAATGAATCTAAGAAACACATAGGCATATAGCAACACGGATCAGTTCAGTAAAATGTATTGTATGTGCTGCATATGCAAATAATCCCCAGTTCTACTCCAATTTTATTGCCACCAAGCCTTGGTTCTGTGCTGAGTAGAAGACATAAGATGACACCAGTCTACTTTACCGGTATCTTAAGACTGGAGACTGCTGTCCGCTTGAAATTCTAACATGTCACAAGCTGCACTGGCTGAATCAGTTGTGGCACTTTGTGCTGTTTTAATGGCAAACAGGAGTAAGCCCAGGACTTTTTTTCATCTGGAACTCACTGGAACCCAGTTCTGGCACCTCTCATGTGGGTGCCACTGCCTTATAAGAGAACAAGGGAGGTGATCATGGTGAGTTCCAGCACCTCTTTTTCTAGAAAAATAGCACTGAGTAAGCCTATCTTTATTGTTTAAAAATGAAATTAACCAAGTATGTAGTTTCATACACCTTTATTTCCTGATGGCAAACTTGAAAATAAATATGCCAAATACTGGAATTTGTGCATCAGTTTGTAAGTAAAAGCCCTACAATTAGACAGCTCTTCAACACTATCATATATTCTGCCAACCTTCCTCCGTTCTCAGTAATGAATGCTGCTTCTCAACAAACTGTTTCAGTAGAATAGTACACTGCCACCTATGCTATGTGAAACAATGTTTTCCTATTAAAAAGTAATTACAACATTCAAAGAAGACATTCAGAGTGAAGTGCTTATGACAATCAGCAGATCATACCCACCCACCCAAAAAACACAGACAACACTAACTTTTCCTTCTATGTCTCTTCTGAACAACCTCCCTCCTGGCCCCTTATGAAGAAAAAAATCTGATCTATTTTTACATTCCGGCACATTGGTATTTTGGATATTTTCCAACATTTTTTTTCAGGCCTTTACAAATAAAATCCAGATATTAATTTAGTTCTGCACTCTTCATTCATTAAAATAAACAGACTTAATAAAGAATCCAGGAAATACAGCTACTCAGCTGTATGTACACTGAAATCGGTAACAATTTTCACTGCTGCTGAATCCATAGTATTCTATCGTTCCTGAATCAACGAAGAATACTACATTGGGGGGGGGGGGAGAGAAGTGTGGTTTACAAGGTAACTGTACTTAAACCTACAGTGTTTTTATTTCCAACATTCTTAGTAGCTTATTTTACTAGTTTATCATTATTATTCTACATTAAGTCAGAATCCATAACTAACTATTTTTCATGCAACTCAGCACTCAGCTTGTTGAAGGTTAATTGTAATTCTTCCTTTTTATATGGTTGTGAATCAGAGAAGGATCACCTCCCAGAACTTTTTCCCATGAGTAGAGACAAGTTACAGAAACAGCTGGTGCTTCCTTAACAAACACACAAATCATTTATCTGAAATGAGAATATAGATTTGGATGGTTACCTGTTTTCTCCCTGCTTGTTGTTTGAAGGTGGAGGATGCAGCACAGTTTGATTCCCTTCCATCTCTACAATGCACTTTGTATTCAGCTCCAGCTCTGAAACGTAATGCAACTGAGGATTTCAGAACGTTCCCTTACAAAATGATATATACAGCTCATCCCAAGCCAGCAGGGCTTTTCCTGTTTCTTTCTTCTTGTATCTAGAAAACAACTCCCTTTTGCTGCTAAGAGTGTAGGAAATGGCATGGGCGTTGCTCTCCCAAAAAAATGTGGGGGAGGGAAAAAAGGGGGGAAAGGACAATCCTAGAGCAGAAAGTTGGAGACTTACAGATTGACAGAGGCTCTCCACCAGTGCCCTGTCTCATTGCCTGGCTTGTATGTTCTCCACATGTTACCAGTGTGAAATGATACAATTGTGTGCTATCCCCAGTTCCATGTTCACAAATCTCTTCTGTGGGTTACAAGACTCATTTCCTATACAGCCATGCATGCACTGAAAGGGTGGAAAGAAGACCACTCTCTTGCTTTCATTAACCACTTTTTGCAACAACAGCTGGCAAGTTAAGGCAACCAAGTCACACTGAGCGGTCTTGAAAATGCCCCCCCCCAAGTGACCATGTAAGCCATTTCAGGGCACCATCTCCAAGACTAGGAGATGATAGTGTCAGATCCTTCACTGGAAGTGGGGAAGAGAAGAAGAAGAAGAAGAAGAAGAAGAGCCTTAGCTTTTAGCCAGCTGGGACAGCTCAGTCGGTAGATCATGAGACTCTTAATCTCAGGGTCATGGGTTTGAACCCCACATTGGGCAAAAGATTCCTTCATTGCAGGGGGTTGAACTAGATGACCCTTGTGGCACCTTGCAACTCTATGATAGGTTGCATAGAAGCCAGCTCCTAGAGGCCAAAGTCCCTTTGGCACCCCCATAAAAAATCTGACAACCCCCCCCCCCAGTTTATGGCCATTGCCATTCAAACGATGTGTGCTGTCATGTGATCAATTATGCGGGGCGGGACTTACCTGCCCCCCCCAGTTTTATTCATGTTGGCACCCCTGATAGATTGAAGAAATCGCCCCAAAGCCAGCCAGCTTTCCCCACCCACCCAGCAAGCGAGCAGAGCAGCTCCAAACAGATTTACAAGGAGCCGACGGGGTTTGCCCTCAACTCCACGCCTCTCGTTGCAAGAAAAGACAGGCTGCGCTCCAGCGAAGAAAACCAAGGGAGCGTATGAAGGATCGGGGCTTCTTCCTGCCCACCGCGGGGCTCACACCCCGAGCTCCCCGCTCCCGAGACTTTCGCCAGGAAGGGCTAGGCAAGAGTTTTGCTCAAGCCAGAGGGGACACTCTTCCCTTTTCCTCGCCCCGCCGCCAATCCAAGGGAGGAAAAAAGTTCAGCTCTGCAAACAAGTTGGAGGGGCGGAAGGGAGCGAGGGGAAAAGGTGCTTCTGAGGGGTGAAGACACGGTTAGTCGGGGACTGCTGAGAGGCGAGTGTGAGCCATCTCCGTCCTATTATTATTATTATTATTATTATTATTATTATTATTATTATTATTATTATTACCTCTCCTGTTCATGGGCCGGACTCTGACGGCCACTTTCACCTTCGTATCCGACATCTTCCCTGGCGCGAAGGAGGCGAAGGCAGCGCCCGGTGTCCCGTCCCCCTCAGCAGCCAGCCAGCTCCCTCAGGGGTCGCCCTGCCGCTTCGCGACGGAGGGAAGAGAGAAACGAGAGCGAGTCTCGCTCGCAGGCAGCGCACGACGGAGCCCGCCTCTCCCCTCAGGACCGCGGCGGAGCCTCAAGGCAACGGCCGCGAACCCCGGCGAGGACGACGAGGCTCCCTCGGCGGGGGAAGCGCGGCGGCGCGGACGTCCATTTCTCACCGGCGGGGAAGCGGCGAGTCGTGAGGAGGCGAACCGGCACCAAGCAGCGGCTGCGGAGGAGAGCGGCGGCGGAGAGAGAAGAGTTTCCCGGGGGACGCGGCGGCGGCGGCGGCGGTGTTTCCCTCAGCCTCGCCTGCGCGAAGAGCCCCGCTGCCTTTTCCCACAGCCCCGTGCCTGCTGCTGCTGCTGCTGCTGCCGCCTTCGCCTCCTCCTCCCCATCCCAACCGCCATCTTCCAGCCCCCGCGGCGGCGGCGGCAGCTCCTGCCTTAGTTTCCTTCCCACCCTCTCTCTCCTCAGTCTCTGCTGAGATTCCTGGGTCAGGCAGACGGAGCGAGGGCGGGCGGGGGGAAGAGGAGGAGGGCAGGGGCGCGTCGGAAAATGACGGAGATAGCCGAGCGTCTTCGGCACTGAGGGGATCGGGAGTTGGGTAGCCGGGAGCTAGGCAGATCCTCCTAACGGTCATGCGCGAGTTCTCTCGGGACCCTCCGCTCGCCAGGAATAGGAATTCGCGACGCATTCGCGCAAGCGCAGGTGGAAGCGCTGACGGGGAGGGTGGAGTGTGTTTCAGGCTTGCTTCTCAAGCGGCGGAGGCTTGTTTTCCTCCTCCTCCGCTTCCCCCGCCCCTCCACCCTTTTGAATTTGGTGTCAAGTTGAAGGGAGGAGTGGGAGGAGGCGTCAAAAACCGCACGAGCCCTCCGGACAGCCGCCGCCTCGCAAGGCTAAGTTTAAGGCAGCAGGAGGGTTGCTGAAGCAGGAGTGGGTCGGGATACGGCCCCGGAGGGAAGGAACAGGTTGAGATGCGGAGGAGGAATGTGAAGCCAGAGGATGAGAGCTGCCCATTTTAAGGCGATCACAGCATCTTGAATTATAAAGCTTCCCGAGGTCCCTCAGCTCTACTCTGCTTTTCACGAGCCTTTCTCAGCACGGTTTAAGACCTGTACTTTTAACATGAATGACAGGGGTGTCCCAACATTTTGGGATCTTTAGCCCCCTTCCTGCAAAAAATAACCCACTTTTTTATCTTGCTAATTTCCTTCTCTCCCTCTCTCTTTTAAAATTATTTATTGATACTTATTCAAAGAGATCCAAAAATACGTACCCCTTGCAAAATTTCCTTTTATACTGATTATATATAATTTGAACACAATTCTGATTACAGTACTCCCAGGCCTCCCCCAAAATGTTTCCTGCTCCCCCCAGCTTCCAGCCCTATATTAAAGTATTTCCATGCAACATGGATTAAATCCTGCCCCACAGAGAAAGGTGGAAAATTCAAAAGGAAAAACTAGGAGTGCATTTAAGTGTATTTTCCTTTTGATGATTCAGTCACTTGATGTCGAGGCCTGCCCAAGACATTTTGCACCTGAGCTGGACCCCAGAATGGTGGACCCCTCCCTCCCAGCCAGGGAAGAAGAGGTGAGGGACGATCTACATTTTATTCTTGCTGAACTTCATTGGGACAATTTGTATCATATGTTCTTTGGTGTTATTTTTTAAACTGTATATACAGATTTGAGTTTGACTATTGTAATTAATAAAGTAAAGGTTTGTCTCTTTGTTGGTGATCCAGAGTTCATCTACATACTCTGAAATGTTAAAAGCAGTCTTTTTAAGTCACAATAATTTTTGAGGTGGGATCGATCATTGCCCGTATCTTTCTGAGGTCTTGCAATTAGATATACATCTTTGTAACATCTTTGAACTAATCCAGCAATTGGAATGAATTTGATCTAATCTTAAATTTGCAGTTCTGTACACAAGCAGGAGTAAGTAAAGGGATTTAGCACAGGATTAAGCATGTTAGTCACATATTAGTCCCATTTAAAGCAATTGGACAAATTAGTCATATACCGGTAGCTAACAAGTCCTGTTTATTTCAGTGGAATTGATGACTAACAGCGCAGACATCTGATAGATCATAGGTAGATCCTACTGAGTTTAAGGGGGCTTTCCCCAGGTAAATGGGAAGAGGATTGCAGCCTCCTTTAGTCTGGATCCAAACCATTTTGGATTTTGTGGTGCATTCCAGTTACCATGCAGCACAACAGAAAATGTACATAACATGTTATGATAAATACCTCTGCATAAATAACTTATTTTAATGATGTTGAATTAAAAACTCTGTAGAAAATAACCATATACTCTCAAAATAGTGAGAAGAAACAATGATACCCCCCATTCTATTATTAAATCTGACAAAATGAGCCATCTATTAGTAAAATTTTCTGGCACCTGTAAAGCTCTTGCTTCTCAAAAAATGTTTTTCTCATTTGATCCCAGTGCCATAGGCAATGTGGAATTTGTTTTAAGTAGGATGTAAAACAATTCCAAAGCATTTCACGTCCAGAGAAATGAGGTTGTGCTGATGAGTAAGATGTCGTGATAAAATTAAATATTTACTATAACCTTGTTTATAAATATCAGTGGAAAATTGTGGGATGTAAAATGCAGGAGCAGTCAAACACAACATTGCTAGAGTGGACACAAAAGGGGAACTCTAGGCCAGCCAGTCAGAACTTGCTGTTTCTCCTGGGCTGGGATAGACTTCCTCTGTGTAACTGGAGATGGGTGTGGCCTCACCTGGGCAGGTTAACACAAAACCACAGGGACCAGACTCCATCTTCCTCTTTTGGACCACGCTCTCAAAGAAGCCGCATTGCTAAGATGCTCTCTTGGCTTAGCCAAGAGAGGACAAAGGAACCATTTTCCCTTATGGAACTGTCTCCTGAGTAAATGTAACTTTTACTAAGTTTAAGTCTGCCTTCTAGGATTCTTATGTGAACAGGATGTCTGTAAGTAAACTCTTTTTATGCTTTTATAGAAGACTGTGTCTTATTTTGAGAGGGATTAATGGGGAAAATACCAGGACATTTATTACAGAGGTTTTAACGAACCTGAGCAAGCTTTCCGCTGTGTGTGTTTTTAAAAAGGGGAATGAGAACTCTGCTAATTTCTGGGACTTGTAAACACAAGTTGGAATAGGATACCTTAAACAATATATCCTCTCCTGCATCCCAAAACATTCCCACAAAAATTTGTGACTTGGGTGCTGGCCCAAATTATGAATTATTTCAGTAAGGGGCAGAGGGGAAAGTGATTTCTGTTTATAAGCAATGTACAATAAACTTATTCATATGCAATATTGATCACATACAGAGAGAACAAAGTTTAAGGCACAGTCCAGCTAAAGTAAAGCATGTTAAAGTTCAATTTTGATTGCCCTTGCCTTGACTTTAGCTGCCTTGTGCTATAAGCAAGGGGGAATCGCTGTGTATAGCTTTAAAATTTGTGTACTGTTATGTCATCAGAAGGTAGTTTGATAAATATAACCATTTTGCATCAGGCACCCCTGATTTACTTAAATGTTCACTTAAATGATTTCTTTGCTATGCCAGGGAGGAAACAACAACAAAGCAATTTTTTTGGATCAAAAAGTGTTGGAAGGAGAATTGCACTGTACCTCTAAACTGTCAGATTTGTATAACAAACAAATGGGACCTGCAACAAAATGTTGCATTGCGGAGTGCTTGTATACAGGGTTTGCTTTGGAAAGCATTCTGCCTCTGAATATCAGTTGCTGAGAATCATAAGCCTGGAAAGTGCCATTGCACTTCTGTCCTGCTTGTGGGCATCCCATGGGCATCTGGTGATAAACCCTGAGACCTGCGGGTATAGGGCAGTATATAAAGTCAAATAAAATCTGGTTGGCCACTGTGAGAACAGGATGCTGGACTAGATTATATGACCCACCATGGCTCTTCTTATATTCTCTTTTTTCCTTCCTCCAGTCTCTCATTTCCTTTTAGTTTCTGTCCTCAATGCCCTCTCTTCTTGTCCTCGCTGTCTTCAGAAGCAACACCTTCCACAAGTGGGTTATGCAGTGCGACCAGCTGCAACAGACTCAAAAAATGCTTACCAACTCCACCATGGGCATCTGAATCCAGGAAGAGAAGAAGGAGCAATGGAGCTGTAGGACACCAGCATTCTTCCCTCTCCACTTTGACAGTGACTGGGTGGGCCTTGGGTGTTCCCACAAATAATTTCCTCAGGAGGTTGCAAAAAATCAGGGAGGGGGCTTTTCTGTCCAAAGGTCTTCAGGATAACCTTTATCCAAGTCACACTGCTTTAAACTTTTTCAGGATGCAGCAAGAATGTTATTTAGGATTTAACAAGTTCTCAGATGGAAGCTAAATAGCTTTGTGGTGTTTTGTTCTTTTTAATGTCATTTGCCAAGCCATAAAATGAGGGTTTCTTGATGCCTGCAAATTACACATAAAAAATCTTAAGGTTTTTTTTTAGGAACTCCACCAACAAAGTTTTACAGTTTATAACAACAGTCAGGCACACACAGTTCCCTCAGACAACAGGAGAAAGAAAGACAGATTTCTTTTGTCTAATCAATAGTTTAATCAATCCCGCAAACGCCACTGTGGTGGTATGTTTTATGATGGGCAGACAGGAATCATAAGTGAAGCATTGTGCAAGAGAGAAAGAGAAAGGAGGATATTGACTCTCAGTCGCCTTTTCTTCTAATGTAGAACACAGTGATTACCTTTGAAAGAGAGATTAGAGGTTCAAAGTTCCTATATTTGAGGTTCTTTGCCCTACCAGATTCACTTTAAGTTCTTGTTTCTGCACACCCAGCTCTGGAAAATGAATTGCTTACCCCCTAAAAAGCAATTAACTGCCACATTCAGTTTGTGACATGTACAACATAAATGAGCATGAGCTGTGGAAAGGACAAGCCTTCCATTATTCGCCCCTCCCTAAAAAAGCATTCACTCTCTTCATCATTACAATAAAGAATGTCTGGTATGCAAGTATGGCTGAAGCAGATCCCCACAGTTCTATTGTGAACATGAATCCTGAATTGAGATGAGGGGCTCCTGACAAAACAAAGCAGGAGGCCGGCTAGTAAATACTGTTAGGTTATTATTTATGTATTCAGGACAAATGTATTTTGTTTAAATTTCATTTTCAGACAGCAATACATAAGGAAGGAAATTGTACAACTTTGCACTTTAAGAGTGACCTGTGAAAAGCTCTTGAAAGCTATCATTGCAAACTATAATGAGTAAGCACCAGCTTTCTATAAAATTTCCTTACCTTCCTGGATTCGCAAATAAGTAGTAAAGTTCATCCCACAATCTGTAAAGCTACTCCAAATGTGGCAGTATGTGTGCTAGTACCTGTCCACATACACAAACGTACACACACACACACACACAGATAATACATACATTGCTGCTGCTAGCTACTTATAAACTTGGCTTGCTGATAAGATCTCATAAATATCCAGATAGAGCATTTACTGGCTGTTTAGGCATTGTTCTGTATCTGCCTCTTATTTTGAGTTATTAAAAATTATACCCCACACTTTAAAACTACAAGAGTTGTCAGGGAAAGCAACAAATACAGCACAAGTACTCTCTTCATGAATGAGGGTCAAAGTACATGTATAAGGAAGCCTGAATGGACAGCAAATAAATATATTGGAAGGCAGTTTCAAAAGAGTGATTTTGAGCAAAGCAGTGAGATATGAAAGGGTCTTTACCTAACCTATGAGCCATTTTCTGTTCAAAAGCATCTGGGCCACCCCCTAAGCAGCTCTCTGGAGATTCGGACATGGGTTTGCTAAAGGAAGCCTGTTGGCATTAGTCCCTGATGGGCTGGAGACACTTGGGACACTTACACAATACCTTATTCTTCTAAAGGCCATTACTTGGCAACTAAGGATGAACTTACAAAATTAAATAAAAATAAAGGTCAATTGGCAGTCCTATTCCCAAATCAGAACTCCCAAGTTCTATTTGGAGCTTAGATGCCTGTTTTTTTGGAACTGTTGCAACTTAAGAGTTGTGTTGTAGCATTTTAAAGTCATTGCATTTGTTAAATAAGTATTTTTTATGCAGTATTGTCTGTGTAGAACACATTTTCTGTTTCTGATATAAAATTTGCACCTCTTAACAGCCTTCATGGTTTAAAGGATCCTGGGGAATAGGGAATTGGTCTCTGGGGTGGTGTACTTCTTCTTGGAGCTCAATTTCTCCCCCTCTAGTTTCCGTGGCAAGGGGGCTCAATTTCTCCCCTCTAGTTTCTGTGGCAAGGGGGCACGCCAATAACACAATAAGTGCATCAGTGGTGGATTTATAAAGGATCGCCCACACGCCAGTCCACTTTATTAGTTGTTCCACAATGTCCCCTGATGTTACTGCATTGCTGTATGGCAAGTCACACTTGCTCTATAGTGCAACTGATGTGGGACTAAAGAAAATCCATAAACCATTTGTGGTATGAAATTCAGCAGGAAGCTACTGGTCATACACTGATTGGAAACAAAGCAGCTATGGCTGCCCCAGAACTTTTGTAGGAAGAAAGAGTGTTGACCGTCCCGATACCATCATAAAAACAAATCACTGTAAATGCACAATAGGAAGGACATCTGTGGTGGGGTTCTGAGACAGTTTAAATGACTGAGAGGCAAATCAGACGTGCTCTGTCTACAGTGTGTTGCTTTCAGCAGTTTTGCATTCACACTCTAGCTTGTGGATGCAAATGTGCATCTCCATCAGGACATGCACCTCAGCAGAGATTCCACTGAAAGCAATGCAGGATGTGCAGAACAGCATTCATACTGGGATGGGAAAGTGGGTGCAGATCCCATTTTGAGCCATGGTTCCTGATCTAGCAAATAGCATGTGCAGGGAAAGAGATGTGCTTGCTTGAAAAATCATGTTACAGTAGTTGGATCAGGTCTGGAAACACAGGTTTGGGTGGTGGGAGGCAAAATGTCCTCTTTTCATTGCCCATCCCTTCCTCCTCCTGCTGCAAAACTGCAGATTCCTTCACTTGTGTTCAAAGCATAGCCAACGCATGATTAGACTAAGCCACTTATTTTCATTAAGAGTTCAGAAAACAGAATCGTAAGAAACGTTTTTTTGATGGGTTGCTATGCCTACTACCAGCTCTTAACAGAAAGCAATGTGATTTGAAACTCAGTGAATCATTGTATGTGTCAGGGTGATGAAGATAACACTCATTGGGGCGGAGAATCACTGTTCTACATGTTGTCTTGCAACATACAGTGCTCACATTTATCTAGAGTTCCAACAAACTTAAATAGACTAATAGAAAGGCACGATAATGGTGTTTTTCAATGTAAAGAGAAAGCTGGCCGTAGATGGAGCATCTGACAACTCAAGGATCGAGGCAGCAGCATCCATTCATTTCCATGGGGCATCCACAGTACTCCCAAATGCACTGGGAGACATAAAACATGGAAGACTATTCTAAGAAAACAGAACTGCACATTCATAAATAAAATTCATAATGTAGGTATGAAGGCATTACAGATTTCACAGTGGGGGCAGTTTTTAGTAGGGTGCTGAAAGATTCAAGTCCTGTGGGTTATTTCAAATAAAAACAAAAAGTCCTGCAATCCAGTTATAGATTCCCCCACATCAAGTCTATTTTGGCCCTGAGCTATTGGACAAGTTGTATTAATAATGTTGACATAGTTTATCTTATGGGATATTTAAAAACATCTGTAACAAAGCAGGGGAGGACTTTGGTCTTTCAAATTTCAGTGGAGCCCTGCGCAAGGCCAAAATTTGGTGCCCCCCCCCACCTCTCACTTTCCGTTCTGCGTGTGCACTATGTCATATTTGCGGCACCCTGCAGCACCTTCTCCCAGTGTGGAGGAGCCGGCCACGCTGCTCTGAACAAATGCTCTGTAGAAGAAGAAGAAGAGTTTGGATTTGATATCCCGCTTTATCACTACCAGAAGGCGTCTCCAAGCGGCTAACATTCTCCTTTCCCTTCCTCCCCCACAACAAACACTCTGTGAGGTGAGTGGGGCTGAGAGACTTCAGAGAAGTGTAACTAGCCCAAGGTCACCCAGCAGCTGCATGTGGAGGAGCGGAGATGCGAACCCGGTTCCCCAGATTAAGAGTCTACCACTCTTAACCACTACACCACACTGGCTCTATTACATTGTGCTAGATACAGACTCAAATGCAACATAAGTCATGACTTTGTTCATCCCATTTTTTTCAGTAGCTATTAAATACAACTAACTTAGGCTCCGTGAAGGATAGGCGTGCCTGGCGTGCTCTGGTCCATGGGGTCACGAAGAGTCGGACACGACTGAACGACTGAACAACAAAAAACTTAGGCTCCAACTTTTTTTTTTTAATTCGCAGTTTAATCTTCAGTATATTCGAATCTCTTCCCTTCCCATCACCATCTCAATGGTGTCTGTTTTGGCTCTCTCAGTGTGTAGAAGTTGAACCACTGAGTCAGCCAGAGAAAAGTGCTTCCTAATCAACAACAGCATGGCATGATACAGTGACATTTCATCATTAAAAAGATCACGTTTGCAGATTAAAAAGGAAGATACACCTTAGAGTTCATTGGCTCCTTTCCATGCTAATGTAACACCACAAATTTTTGCCACAAGTAGGTACTGGACTTCCAACATTTCCCCCACAACCAAAGGAAAAGAGAAAATGCGTGCCTTTATTTCATTATTAAACACAATGAGATAAAAAAAAAAATCTCACAAGGTGCTAAGTCTTGTATAGATCATATCTTGATAATAAACCTTTCCCCCGGGTCAACCTGTAATATTAAAACTTTTTTGTAGTATCTCATGAGTTTTTAATTTCTTCCTTAATTTATCAAAGAGTATGGTAACAGTTCTACCAGAATAACCATTGGGGAAAGGGCACTACATTTTTCCCCCCAGTCCTAAGAGCCTGATTATCCCATGATCAGAAATTCCTTAAGCTCATCTCAATAACATTCTAAAAACACTTCTATGTTATATTTAAGAAAACAGAAATAAATTGTGTCTAGCGTTACTAGAAATACACTGGGCCTTCTGTTTCCAACAGCAACAAATATTATGTATTGGGGGGGATCTTTCTTTCTGATGTGTATGTTTTTAAAAAAACTAAAAACAGCCTTTGAGGCCACAAATTTCAGTTGAAAATGGCAGGAAGGAGGGGTTATGTAAGCATGTCTCTCTCTCTCCCCCCCCCCCCCGGCAACTCAAAATTAACCCCAGGTGCGTTTCTCCATACAGGAAATGTTATATTGGTACCTGTATTTTTTCTTCTATGGAACGAAAGGGGTGGTAGTGCAGAAAAACAGCCAGAAGGGAAATGGTAAAGCAGCCCCCCCCCCATTGCTTTTTCACTGCAACTCATAAAAAAGCACAGCTGTATGTAAGGTGCAGTTCGGCACTTTACATTCATCAAAATAAAGAGTTTTAACATTTTTGCTATTTAAACAACAACCCAAAAAGTACAATTAAATCACAGTTTCTTTTAAATCTGCAATGGAAAAATATATATAAGCAGCCAAGCAGGCACTCCTTCTATAAATATGTGTAGTTACAATGGTCACTGGCAGATTCAGAGGTATCCAGCATGAAGCAGATGGAGATGATCTGTTCTATAAAATATACACCCAGCAGAACACCTTTGAAAAGGCAGGTTTGCACTAGTTTAACTGGCTTCAGGGTGTGTGGAAAAAGCTGGTTTAATGGCATGGCCATGAGTCATTCCCATGCCTCCACCATCCTGAACATGCCCCTTCTCTGCCCCACTTTGTTCCGCTTAAATGTTTTGCAGGATGACCCGGCAACACATCTGCTGAAGGCATCTATCCCCAGTGTAGCAGCCCTGACTAATGCTGCCAGAGTGTTGAATTTCTTGGGTCAGCTTACAATGCCCAGTGCAATGTCATAAAACATGACTTCCTAAACCTGGTATCCTCCAGATGTTTTGGACTGCAACTGTCATCAGTGCTAGCTGGGAAGGCGATGCAGCTGGAGTGAATGGAACCTGTGGTCCAAAAGACCCAGAGGGCACCAGGTTGGAGGAAGACTGCACTAACAGATGCCGCCCATTCTCTTAAACACTCGTTTGCTTATGGAAGGGGAGGTGGTTCATACATTCTGGCTGAAGGTGGGCTTTCACATGTGCCATCGAAACACAACCCTGTCTACAGCCCAACTTAGAAAGTTACCAGCATTGTTCGCATACAATTTCTAATTCTGCCGGTCATTTTAGCCATTTCATTATAATCCATCAACCTGATCAGCTATCCTCAAAGAAGTTGAGGTGTTAGGCACAAAGAGCTCCCACATACTCTCTGTTAAGATGTGAACTGGATCAGGCAATGTGAAAGCAACACACCCCCATATCTCAGCTAGCCGTGAATACTTTTAAAGAATGATCTCCACCATCCAAGACAATCAGAGAACTGTCTGGTGTGAAAGCTAATGCCAAAGGGTAAGAAAGACCCTGGGTAATGATAGGTTTACACATAGGGAACTCTTCAGGTTTTCCAAGGCAGAAGACTGCTTGGTTATAGCCATCGGTTACTATTACTTGACCTTCCCTGCTGAAGGTCACAGCACTGGCATATATTTTGGAAGGAAATACTAGATTCAGGCCAAAAGTGTCCACCTGGCTTATGAGCTGCATGTCTGCAGTGAATACTTTCAGCATGGTGCAGCCGCAGCTTGGTCCTTTTGCCATCAAATGCTCTATGACAGCAATGGCCCCAGAGGCCTGAGAAACGGCCACTTTCCTTGGGTCACACAAATTAGAACAAAGTTTTTCCACCCCCTTTAATTCCCCCCGCTTAAAGTCCGCTGTCAAGCGATACAGAGCACCTGCCACCGAATCGGTCATGATCACGTCATTCTGGGGCGTGGTATCCAGACCCCATGGTAAACCGAAGGACTCGGAGATAACCAGCTTTCCCCTTCCGTTGAAATCGAACACTTTAACAGAACGATCCCCACTGTCCGTCACTGCGATGTGGCCGTCCAGCGTGATTGTGACATCGGTTGGGTACCTGATATCATTTCCTGCCTGCCCTCTTTCTCCAAACTGTTGTATGATGCGCCCATTGAAACTGAACAGCTTAATCCTCTTCTTGCCGTCATGAGCCACCGCTAGGCAGGCAGACCTCTGGCACACAGCAATCCCTGTTGGGTTGACCAGGGTTCCCCATCCTCCAAAAGACAGGTGAAATGTTAAGACCTGAGATGCTGGTGTCGCCACATCCTCAGCTGCTCCAACGGTCCTTCCTGAAACCAGAACACTGTTGGATGAGGAGCTCAAGATCTCCATCAGGTGCAACAACGGCAAGCAATCGCTGGTCTCGGAAGATTTGCAAGCCCTGCGGCAGAAAGGGCACTCCAACTTAAAACTCCGGGGATGGGCCAGTGATGTGACACACTCCAGGCACATGACATGTCCACATGGCAAGTTCCTTGGCCGGCGCTTTTTCTGCTCGTTGTATTTTTCAAAGCACACTTTGCATTCAAGCAGACTGTTCTCTGTCTGGTCGAGCAGCTCTGTCGTGGTCTGCATGCTGTCACTGGCCTTGGCAGACATTTGTGCAACTCTTAAAGAGGATTGTTGCTCTGCTGGTGGTGACCTATGCCATCTGGTCATGTGGGTGCAGTCACAAGACCCTCTTACATCAGAGAGAGGCCTTCATGCAGAGTGAGTGCAGTGAACTCGGCAGCTATATTCTGCAGCAATGGCAGCGTTGGTTGTAGTTTGCTGCCCCCTTGAGGAAACCTTACAATAAAGCAGCAGATTCACAAGGGCACCTGCCATTCATGTATTCATCTTATCTTTCCATGTGCTTATTTTTAGCTTGTGAAAATGGGAATAAATATGCTCCTGATTCAATTGCAATATGAACCTGAACATTGGTAAGGTGCCCACCTTCCGTAGAAACTGAATCCAGCATGTTTGGGGTTACTGTACCATTCCACTTCTAGAGGATCACTGTTCAATTAAAGTCCACTAAAACAAAGAAATGGTGGGGGCAGAGGCAGGATGTAAAGTTGGTTTCAAAGGTGTTGGCTGTCTTGCGTACTTCAGCATAAGAAACCTTTATAGATTTACTAGAGACTCTGGCCTCAGGTATAACCAAAGCCAGCCAATTTGGTAGTGTTTTGTTTAAAAGGGGAGGGGGTTATTAATTATTTAGAGAGAGATCAAGTACACCATTGACCTAAGGCTGCCCTTGTGGCTGACTCCTATTTATTTTGCAAATTTGCTGTCTCACTTTCTTCTAGATCTACGTCTATCTAACTTCTCTTTCCTGCTGCTGGTGCTTCCTCTTCCCCAGTCGCTGCCCCCTTTTGTCCTCCTGACTTCATTCTCCTCCCATCCCCATGGAATAGCTCCTATCGTTTAGCCCGGACACTGAGGTCTAGCGCTGAGAGCCTTCTGGCAGTTCCCTCACTGCAAGAAGGGAGGTTACAGGAAACCAGGCAGAGGGCCTTCTCGGTAGTGGCTCCCGCCCTGTGGAACTCCCTCCCATCAGATGTCAAGGAAATAAACAACTATCTGACTTTTTAGGGAGGTTTTTAATGTTTGATGTTTTATCACTTTATTTATTTTTCTGTTGGGAGCCATTCAGAGTGCTTGGCGAAACCCAGCCAGATGGGTGAGGTATAAATAATAAATTTATTATTATTAATTATTATCCTATTCTTTTAACCGTTGCATAGCAGACAGAATATTTGTGTGGGTGTGAGTGCAGCTTGACATGTTCTAGATCGCTTCAGATATCTTTTAATTGATTAAAAAAAACACAGCCTCCTCTGTGTGTTTTTTTTTTAACAAAGCTTTTGGGAGGCTGCACAGAAGGACCCTAGCCACACCTGTTGCACCTTAAATTCCCACCCTTTTCCCATGGACAAAAATACTATTTCCATGCCTTCCAAGGGACCTTCATAGTGGGGTTGAGTGAATAATGGTTTACCAATCAACTGTTCTTTTTTTAAAGGAAGTCCTGCCCTCCCGCTTCTCATTCAAGCCAAGTGACTATCCCAGCCATGTTTGGCACTGTTTTCAAATGACTGGCAGCCTTCCCCCCCCCCCCCTTGTGAATGATCAAACTGTTTAAAAAATAAAATAGCAGGAACACCATCCTGCTCTTGGCAGAATGCTTCTCCACTTTCCCGTGGAAAGGCACCCGGATGGAATACAGAGTGGGGGAAAGTGCTCTCTTGCTACATGTGCTACCAGCTGCTTCTTCTGGCTGGTGCCTCTCAATCCCCCCCCCAAGGCAAAAGAAAGGGTTCTTGTGGCAGCAGCTGTTTCCTCAGCTGCAGGGTTTTCTTCACAGTATGGAAAAGACTTTGTAATAAAGGTATGGAATGGCAGAAGCAGAGGGAACAGCTGAATCAGAAGGGTTCATAGAGACCCAAGGCAATTCAGGTAATGAATGACACCAGCCATTCTGGCAACTGAACTAATAATGCCTATGCTGCACTGTTCTATTGGTATAAGCTAGTGGTTCCCAAAGGAGGCCACTAAAAGGCAAGGGGACAGTGGGAAGGTGCCAAAGTCATTTTAAGAGGAAATCTGCAAGATTGGCACTGCTGACATGGGCTGACACCTGAATTTTCCCAGACATTTGACTGATTTCCACAAGGACACTGCTGACAAATGCAGTATTCTGGATATGCCCTGATGTATGGCAACCCTAGACTATAAGACTTTGAATAGCTAGTATCATTGGATCAAGTTAATCAATTTTAGTTTTAACTGGATTCTGAATCCAATGCTGCAATTAATTGTCACTGTTTTGAAGTTCATTGTGTTATTATCTTCCTAGTGGGATCCTTGCGGGGTCTGAATAATGCTTTTTATAGGGTAGGGGGCACCGGAGATGAGTTTACGGAACCAAGCGGGTAGTGGGCCCAAAATAAATTGGGAACGCCTGGTTTAAGTGATAACTCAGTGAGGCAAAGGAGGAGTGGCCATATACCTCAAGTGGTTTGATCCATTCAAGGTTTCTGAATCAGAAGCACTTCACACTTTTATATGGCTTTCATGTTTCCTATGGCTAAACTATTTCAGGAAACGTTAGTGAAAATATAGTAAGAGGAGCAGACATGCAGGTACACATCAGGAAGCCTTGATTTGCTGCCGTTTCCCTGAAAATGCTCAATGTGTTGTCAAGTGTTTGTGGCTCTGCTGAGAGGCCAGCTCCGTTTGGCTCCTTACACTCTCTTAACCAGCTGTTCATTGTAATAATGTTGTAACCTTAGGAGCTGTTGCCTGACTTTGTTGTCTCTTCCCCCCTCCCGCCCTTTACTCCTCATCCATTTCTTCTTTTGTATCAGGTGCTTTCCATTGTAATCCTGTGGGAAGTAGCTACTTTTTGTGATTAAGCTTATGTCTGCTGTACTGAGAGGTTTTTTTGACTGAAGAGTGGTCTAAAAAGGTTTCAAACAAACAGAATTCTGTCTACCCTTGCACATTACATGTTTGTTGTAGGAAACGCTCTTGTACCCATAGCAGGTATGAATGCCACAAAAAGTATGAAGCAGCTTCCACTAGGATGTGTTCACTACGCCCAGACTGTACCCTGAAATTGACAGTTTGAAGCTGTCTCCATTGTAACCTACAGAAATCATAGGAGTATAAGGTTTTCCACTGCTTTGCTGATAATTTACCTTCAGTACTGCTGATTTCATGGTTTGGTGGTGACATGTGGGGTTAGGATTTTATCAAATATTAGGGATGAACTGATGCTGTCACAAAAGTAGTACAATCTATCTGGGTGTGTGCTTGCTTCCTCCTGCTCAACCTGTACGATTGTAAACAAAAAATGGTACAAAAAAATAACAGCAACAACTCTTAACTCCAGTATGTCACCAGTATCCTTTCCTTAAATTGAAGCAGACCTTGTGAAAGGATCTCCTAAAACTGGAAAGCTGGCGATTATAAAGCAATACATCTCTCTGAATACAGCAATCCTATACATGTCTGATAAGTATTAATATGGCTAAGGAGACTGCCTCTTCACATTATTTGAGTACTAGATAGAATAAGGCTGAGTTTGACAACTTTACGAAACTGTATTTATAGTGAAATAATCCAGAAGGCAAAACAGACAAAAATAATGTTACTTTTATATGGAAATTCACATAAAATGAGTTTGAAGTACAGATTTTATAAGTCAAATCTAATAGCTAGAGAATTATTCATTTTGAAGGTGCAAAATGTTCAAATGTTCTGTAATTGAGCTGCCACCCTCCCACGTATGACAGGAAAATCTGTATCTGAAGAAGTGTGCATGCACATGAAAGCTCACACCAAGAACAAACTTAATTGGTCTCTAAGGTGCTACTGGAAGGAATTTTTTAATTTTTAATTTTGACTATGGCAGACCAACATGGCTACCTACCTGTAACAGGAAAATCTTATACATGTTCACTCTGAAGAGTTCTTCATTCAGTGGGACTTATTTCAAGGTAATTGAGTACAGATCTGCAACCTAAGATGCTTGTTATCCTCTTGGCTATTTTAGGACAAGCATGTATAGCACCTCCCAAAAGTAATCTACACCCCACTTCTGATGCCTCTCTAATAAGCCATCGACTTTTTCAAGACATGTAATATCACAGGATTTGCCTGAAAGGAAAGAAAGAACAAATTACTGATCTAGAGACGGACATGTAAAGCTTGCTTTGTGTTTTGCCAGGGATTAATTTTGTTAGATACAGAGTCTTCTCACTTGGGCCATTCATTCATTACTTGAAATTAAGCAAGCAGAAGTTAAGCCCTCGCAACAGCCATGAATGGTCTCATTTGGATGCCATGCTAAAACAAAGTTAGTCAATGTGGTGCCCTCCAGAGGTGATGGACTACAACTTCCATCATCCCATGCTGGCTGGAACTGATATGGGAGTTGTAGTCCACAGTACTTGGAGAACACCACACTGGCTACCCCGAGCCAAATAATAGTTGAGCATGATTAGAATTAGCCACATCAAGTTTAGTGTGCTCCCCACCTTTTTCTTCTGAGTAACCATAAGGCATTTGGAAGCTTTCCCTTCCAGTTTAGATTAGCTATTGCTTGTCAGGCCATCCATACCAAAAAAAACTGTGGTTAATCTAAAGGCAGGTGAAATATGTTCCTTTGCATGCAGAGTTTGACTCCAAATCACGCGAGCAAAAAGGCACACTGCATTGTTCATGTATATGTTAAAATGGCTACGGGATACAAACACACACAGTGAGGCTGCATTTACAAACACTGTGATACTTGTATACAGTGATCACATTACCCTCTGTGCGCATATTGTGCTGTAAGAAACCAGAGTAGGCAGCCACAGCACTCCTGGTAGTGATAGGGATAGCAGAACCAGTATTTTTATTGGGCGTAACTCCTGCATCTGCTGATAGCAGTGGAGAGAATTGTGTGACAATGTGCAGATCGCACAGGCTGGATACAGACTTAGATGAAACTGAAACAGCACCACGAGGCTCAAATCAACAGAGCAGGCATTGTCTAAAGAAATTAGGGAGAAGCAAGATGAAGGATGCCACCTTTATGCACAGGTAGGCAATCCGAAGCATTTAAAGAGAATAAGGAATGGTCCAAGAATTCAGGTTAAATGACTAGGGCTCCGTATTGAAGGTAACCTTGCATCACAAGGAGACAGGATCTGTTAGACTAGACGTGCAGGTTCAAGTTTCTTTTCCCTAGCACAAAATAATCAGCAGAAAAAAGAAATTGGGGAAGTAATGGTTTTTAAGGGCTCTGATACATTTCTGGTGTCTATTTTCAGACTCCACATGCCATTGGATTCTGCTTAGGAAGCAAACATTCTCAAACAGTGTCACTGTCTTTTGTCAGTGGAAAAATGCCCAGTTTGTTCCTACATCGCGAATGCACGCTGGGTCTGCCACATGCATTTTGATAGAAGTCAAAACCATTGTTCAGCTGACTCACCAAATAAATGTTTCACTTCAGAATCAGGAACATAGAAGGGTGGACCTGAAAAGAAACCAACCAATTAATAAAGAGAAATCAAACTAAGTCCGGCCATAAACTCACTTTAAGAACCCTACACGAGTTTACATATGCAATCTGTTCAATTTCAAGCCAGTTTGGTGATGGCCACTTGTACTGCCAAAACTAGTTAAGATGGATGGGTGCAATTTATGAGAAAGTGGGAAATTGCATGGGTAAGGCTTGTACAGTGGCTTGCTCCTGATCCCTTAATATTAACCTTAATTGCATCTTTTTGCAATCAACTGGCAGTAGAAATCCACAAACACTTGGATTGTGCATTCTTTTATGTTGTTATCCCTTGACCCACTATCTTGTTTTTGCATTGAATTAGGAACATAGAAAGCAGCCTTATGCTGAGTATTGCCTACAACATTTGGCAGCAGCTGTCTAGGATTTCACACAGGGCCATTTCCAGCCAGGGATTGAACCTGGGACTTTCTGCATGCAAAGCAGATGCTCTACTGCTGAGCTACAACCTTCTCCATTGTATTTTAACTAGAATCTTTATAAGTTGCATGGAGCCCAATTTTAGAATGAAAAAGTAGGCAAGTAATAATGGGGAAAATTAAATGTGCACTGGGGTCACAGACCAACAGACATTTGGGAAACCTGACTTTTCAGTCTTGCTGAACGTGTGCTGCCTCAAAATCTCATGTTGGGCCCATGCCTGAGTTTCATAATCATCTCTAGTCACAAAAGGTCACCCCTTCCCAAGAAACCAGGCTGCATGATCCATAAGTAGGATTTTCACAATGTCAAGATGGAGTTTAGTCATAATATCTTACCTTTGTGTTTGCTTGGGTCATATAAACAGGTTACTAGTAGACAATGGCACCTGCTGTCCATTAGTGATAATATCAACTGGCTATAGCTAAAAAGAAAATTAAGAAGCCCAAACATTGTGTCACTTCAGGCAGTGGATTTTAACACAATCACACAGTTTCCACTTCCCCAAGCAGTAAGACCTTCCTGGATTCAGTTCCCTTTGGAGGAGAGGGAACTTTAATGTTACAGCCTTTTAAAAATGTTTATTTACAAATAGATAAATGCTAACTGGAGAAAAGCAGCATTTGCACTTCTATGGAAGTAGGAGATTTGCTACTCCATTTAGTTTCTCCCTTGCAAACCTATCTGGTCATTTGTTCTCATCAAGGAAACAAGCTCTACCAGTCATTTTGGTCCATTAACAAGCAATCTCCCTAACAAAGAAAGGATTGCCCTAGCACTGTAACAAATCACCATTGCAGGGCCACAGTTTCAAAGCTCTATTAACACCCAAAATCTAGCACAAAACTTTGACATTTGTGGATTCATGTTAGTGGAGCTCTGTAAGAACAGAGTACAGAGTATTGTTACAGAATGGGAACTGGACAAACCTGAGCCTCTGCCTCCAGTTCACCTCTGTCCCACTTGCAAAACTAGAGTTCCTTAAAAGGTCAGGCCTTCTGGCCTGAAAATGAGCACTTCACCCACACTCCATGTGGCCCCTTGCCTGGTGCATTCCACCTGCACTGTTGGACTGGTGTGTGAGGCAACTGCTTTAGGCTTTTAACTTCAACAATCCATTGCTATTCCATTTATTATGGAACTGGGTATTCAGTTATTAAAATAGTCTCAAGTGGCAGAGTGGCTTGTACAAATCATTCAATGATGCCAAAGATGAAATTATTCTTTCCTTAAAGCCAGAGGCTTTAGCAAAGGACGGAGAGTAGGTCTCAACATCAACAAAGGATAAATTTCAGCGATAGTTACTAACCGTTCTCTGTCACAAGGGTTAACAGCTACTAGAGATCCCCTATCCCAAATCGCATCGAACTTGCCAGTGATGGCACTACAAGGAGGAGAGAGGGAGGAAGCATTGCATATCAGAAGCTGTAACAACAACAGTTTTACAATCTAGACAGGAAAGACAGATGTTGCATAAAAGAGGCGTGGGGTTTTAAATTACTGCACAGAGCTCTCAGTCTGCTTAAGCAAGAGCCACCCAGATGATGAAATTGGGATCTTCATCCAGAGCATTCAATGAAGCTGAAGGTCAAAATGACTGCATCCTATAAACATGGGTCAAGAAACCGCCCCATATGAAAGTGTCCACGCCTTCCATGAAGAAAAACAAGTTCATGGAATGAACTTTTTCTGCTTTCAGCAATCCCCTGTGTCCCACCCCACGTTGTTTAAGAGGATGTCCAATCCTCCTTAGAGGCTTTTTGGGGTGTGCAGAGCATGCAGGGAGCTGTTAGGGTGAGGAGGAGATGGAAACTTTCATTCCAGGAATTTCCTTAAGTTACTAAACGGAATGATGAGAGTAAAACTAATACAATGTTATTTAAAGATCTCATGTTGAAACAAAGGAGATGATCATATTTCGGTCCACCTAATCAGCCCACTCACTTTAGGAACAAAACTGACTGATCAGAGATTTAACCCCAGCTAGGGAAATTTGTCTATCAGGTCTGGGGGTGCAGGCCACATACTACTCAAGTCAACAGTAAGTTTTATAGAGATTATGGGCAGCACCAAGAATTCTTAGCCAATAGTATTGCAATCTGTGTAGATGTAGCTGCACTGAAGCACTTTCAGTGTTCACAAGAGATATTTAATCTTGCAAACTGGAAAGTGAATCATAATTAATTGGAAAAGATACCTCACTGTTCTGGAAATAATGATGCATCAGCAATCACCACATTAAGATGGAAAATATGCTCTATTCCAGGGGTCGCCAAACTTACCCAGCCTCGGGCTGGTTCCTCCAGCACCGATTGCGTGGTGGGCTGGAGGGCAGGGGAGCGCACACAAGTGTAATTTCCGGTGCACTTTCAGGTCTGCAGAGGCCCTGCGCATGCGCACAAGCTATTTCCGGTGCTCCGCCGCCCCGAAAGTGCACTGGTAAGAGTGGGCGGCGGCAGCGGTTGCCGGGGGCCGGAAAAATGAGTCCCTCGGGCCGTATCCGGCCCGCGGGCCTTAGTTTGGGGGAGCCTGCTCTATCCAGCATATTCTGAATGTTTGTCCTTATTTCTTAGGAAGTATTTGATGGGTTCAGATCAAACAGAGCTTAGCACCATTTTAATTTGCAGAAATATTCAGTCATCATTTTGTTCCTACCTGGTCAAATCAAAAATACTGCAGCAGTACAAAGAAATATTTCCAGTTGTGCTCTACAGTGAGAAATAGGGATAACATTGAGTTACCATTATTTAAATAAAACAACAAGGCAGAAAGAACAATTAGTAAGATATTTTAATCGAAAATTAACATGAACTGTTATTTTATTTGTTAGGCAATCACAAATCAATCTAATGCATGGAATTACTTAAATCCATTTCACCTCATTTCTGCATCAGTTTGTGAATTATTTTTTGAAAAATTCACACGAAACATTTTATGCATTTTTGTTCCTAAAATTCATATTTTTGTGTGCACTTTTACCTAGTGTATGCATTTTTGCAAGATATTTCTCCTGATAATGCATCCCTGTACTGTATATTATTTTTACTAATATACACATCTCCATGCATACTTTGGCTCACACAAACTGTACCGGGAAATCTGGAGAAAAACAAATTTTCAAAGAAAGTTGCATTTCGGTTTTTGTATTGATTGAGGGAGTGTGAATTAGGTATATTCACATTAAAATGAACACCTCCTCTATCCCCAATACACACCTTCAGTAATTTACCAGGGATGCCTGGAATGGCTTCTTCCGAAAAAGAAAGTTTTTGTTCTGTGAAAAACTCCTTCAGTGCACTTTCACTGATTTCCACGCCAATGACTTGGTGCCCCATGTCAGCTAACCTATGTGTTGACAAGACAGCAAGTTTACTTACGCTTCATTACTGTTTTTAAAAACAAAGACAAAGAAAATAATGGTCAATGTCTACGTGGCTGGTGCTCTGCAGGGCCACACCTCAATCACCAGTGTCTGAGGATAGGCAAGTATGTGCAAGAGAACCCCAACACAGGACTGTTGCTTTTTAAAGCAAAGGAATGTACCACTGGGAGTAGGGAATTTGAAGCAGAGAGGCTATGAGTGATGGTGTCCACCTCCTTTTCTGTTCTCATGCAAGCTGCTTTTCTTTCTGAGATGATACTTTCTAAGCTGACCTCTTTATGCACTTGCTAGTCATGTTTAGTTTAGCATTCATGAAAATGGTGCACACATCTATGACTGTAAAGGCAAAGAATCTCAAGTCATGGGCTCCATGTACAGAAATGCATACATACAAAGTGTGGTGGTGACATCTTCTCTGATTTAAGGACCACAATGAAATTTGGCTAAACCATTCTCTATTAAATTTTGAAAGTCACTTCCCTATCATCTAAAGCAACTCTGTTCCTTGAAAAAAGTGTGGATGCTTGCATTACTGTCTCAACAGTGGCAGATCCTGGGATCCCAAAATTCAGTGCCCCTCTGCCTCTCAGTCTCTGTTCTAAATAACAGAACCTCCTGCAGTGCCCCTGGGCTCTGCACCTAGTGCACACTCCCCTAAATCTGCCTCTTGTCCTAACATCATGGATGTTCTTTCTGAGTGTTTGCTTATGCCTTTCAAATATAAAGTGAGATGTGTAACAAGTTGTGCAAGCGTCTGTGGCTTACAAAATAAGAGGCATGAAAAGATGCATTTTGGGTAAAAACTTGATTATGAGCCCAACAGGGACAGACCACCTTAATGTATCCCAAACCCATTTGCATCTGGTTGGACTGAACATCACAACAATTAGCCATATCCAAACTTACAGTTTTCAGGTTACCATTTGTTCCAAACACCAGGCATCACACCTCTCTATGGTTGTGGAATGGTCAGCAGAGTCCTGTGGATACCTGCTGAGAGCTTGGCCTGAGTGCTCATAATCTTGCTCATAATCTCATTCATTTCAATGGGGAATGCACAGGATTCCCTTGTGGATTGACTAGGCACAGCATTAAGGCATTTAAAATTGCAGCAGTATCCCCTCCAACTCAGTAGAACCCCTTTAAAAAGCAAGCTACAAACATAAAGTTTCTGAAAGCGAGAGGTGTGTCTGGTAAATCACTGCTCATTTACCATTTCATTTCAATGGTTTTGCCACAAAGTGGGAAAAATATCTTCAGTCCACTCCTGCCATTGAGAAATATATCCATATACTTCTTTAGGAGACTGCAGAAGAAAAGAAATTATTTTAAGAGCAGAGCTTATTTTTACCGACTGAGTATACAAGTGGAACATAATCACAGATTGGGAGGGGAAAGTTTAATCCTTTAACCACTGCAACTATTGCAAAGGACAGCTTCAAACAAACAATAAATGAAACCATCGAGGTTACTACAACTACGATTACTATGACTAATATTTAAATGCCGTCCATCTGGCTGGGTCACCCCAGCCACTCTGGGCAGCACCCAACAAAATATTAAAAACATAACATCAGACATGAAAAACTTCCCTGTGGCTGGAGAACCACAGCCAGTTGGGCAGGGTATAAATAATAAAATAAAATAAAATAATAAAATAAAATAAATAAAAATTATTATATAGGGCTGCCTTCAGATAGCTTCTAAAAATCAAATAGTTGTTTATTTCCTTAATATGTGATGGGAGGGTGTTTAACAGAGCAGGCGCCACTACCAAGAAGCAGAACTCTGCTTGGCTCTCTGGAACTTCACATCCCCCAGTGAGGGAACTGCCAGAAGACCCTTGGAGCTGGACCTTGGTGTCCGGGCTGAATGATGGGGGTGGAGAAGCTCCTTCAGGTATACAGGGCTGAGGCCGTTTAGGGCTTTAAAGGTCAGCACCAACACTTTGAATTGTGCTTGGAAGGAAGGATTGCATTTGTGCAACTGGGCTATTAGGAGAACACATTGCAACTATACTTGGGACACTCTGGAACAGGGGTGAACACAGAAGCCCAAGAAGGTGACTTGAACTGAGCCAGACCATTGGTTTGTTTGGCTCAGCATTGTCTACACTGACTGGCAGCGGCTTTCCAGGTTTTCAGATGCCAGGCATTCAACTTGGGAGCTTTATGCATGTAAAGAAGTTCCTCTACTAATGAGGGTGTGTGTGTGTCCTACTGATAGACCTCTGTGTTGTTTGTGATAGATTGGCATGAGTTCCTGACTTCTAATCATTTAACAATAGCAACAATCAAACTTTTTATTATTTTCAGAATGAGCCTGCTGATGTTATTGTTGTATAAAGAAAAGAAAAGCCGGGAGTTGATTTTTGCGCAACAGGCATGTGTGTGAGCGAGTGAGTGAGAGACTAGAGGGAGAAAAGGAGGGAGGGAAAGGAAGGGATGTGTGATATATGAGAGAAAGAGGCAGATATATATGTATGGCTGTGTAGATGTGTGAGAACCATGAGCATGAGCACAAGGGTGAGAAATGGACATAGAGAGAAGCAGAGATGAATGTGTGCCTATGGTCTGTGGCGTGAATGTGCTGTGTACAGCATTTTACTGTGAGTGTGGTGTGGTCACATGGCATATCTTTCTCTTTCCTGGTATAGGGGATAGACAACAACAGCATCTGTGTGTGGGTGTGTGAAATCAATATCTTATGATATCCACAACTAGAGCCAGCAGGACATAAGGACTTCCCCCTCCAAGCATGTGGTTGTCTAGGGCTGGGGGAGAGCAGTGGTTACAAGATTCTAATTTTGTGTTATGCCATGCCTCCAGGGCATGGTAGCCATTTTGAGACTAGCATCCACAGAACTTCTTCAAAACTAAAGAAGTTTTGGCTACAGTGCCAAAAAAGTTGGAGTCACCCTGCATTCAGTGAAGCAAAAAATCTGATTTGGATTAGTCACCTTGAATTAACAGAACTCAGAACAAATTGCTGTACTGCTCACAAACAAGTCCTCAACACAGTATTTTAAACAAGCCGTGTGTGAGAGAGAGAGCCAAATACCTCTACAATTTTTTTTTATTACAAAACAGGAGAATAGAATACATACGGATGTCCTTGCTCGTTATGAAATCCAATATTGTTAGTTTCCCATTTCTGCAGCCATTCTTCTTCAGTCAGTACTCTGGATTCTTGTAACTTGGCATCAGCAGAGCCATGCTTTCCAAATGTATCTGAAGAACTTTCCATGGCCCAGGCAACCTTTCTACAGAGAAAAATGAACAGCAACAACTTGTGAATCATTGATTTAACGTTTCAGCCTTCCCATTAAGCAAGAAACTTTGTACATGTTTACTTGGTTCCCACCCCTTGCTTAAGTTCATAAAATAAAGTTTATGGAATGTCTGTAAAATATTGCATTGCACAATCTGCAGAGAGGCACCATTTATACCATGTAACAATTGCTTCTTAAAGGATAGCCTGAGTTGTCTTCTTCCTAGAACGTGCCTTTTGAAGCATTGTTTGAAAGTCTTGCATGACGCTTTGAAGTCCTGACAAGTGGCCATGTACACACACCCAACTTCATTATCAGAAGGAATGATGGCGGTTGTGATAGTGACTGACTTGACTTGAAAGACAACGGACAACTGGATGAGCACAGGGAAACTCTATTACTTGTCCCTAGGAACTGGCAAGCGCAGGTTCAATTATCGATAAGCATTATGCTGTCACAAGGTTCAAGACCACCCCCCAGAAACATCATACATGTATCACAGAAGGGGTGTATCCCAGGAACACCTCCCAAATACATCATAGCTACATCACAGAAAAAGGCAGTCTACAGCAGAAATCTGAGAGCGTTGTTTTTCTCCTGCCTGCCAGTTTATATAATAATGTCTTATCTGATTGCCTTTCCTGAGTAGCCTGGCCATTCCTTTGAAATGGTAATCATTTTAATTCTTGAGACAATGGGAAGGTTTTCTTACACCCTCCTTCCTTGCAGAGAAAGTGTTTGTCAGTTTGGGAGTCAGAAATGGTTTCAGGGCTGTTTTCCTGTGCTGCTTCACACATGTGGCCTTGTTTGCTTGGCACACTTATGATTATATATATATATGTATATATGAGACCTTAATATTCTTGTTACAGCATCATGTGATTGATCCTGCGGGGGGGGGGCTGACCTGGGCCCCCACAATATTCAAGTTGGCACCCCTGACCCCAAAATAGCTTTTAAAATAAAAATTAAAATGCCACGAAATAAACTAAAACCACACCCAAGTGCTGAGGGAAGAAGCAATGCCACGCTCAGGTGTGTAGCAGCTTCTGCTTCACCCTAAGGCAGTGGTGGCGAACCTATGGCACGGGTGCCAGAGTGGGCACGCAGAGCCCTCTCTGTTGGCACGCACCATCACACCAGCAGTGCCGTTGTTTGGGGTTTTCAAATTGGCCAGCAGCTTCCCCCCCCCCTCCTTATGAGTAAACTGCTCCCACCCGGCCGGCAGCAGCTTAGAGGCAGTTTATCTCCCCAAAGCAGCTATATTCCTGCCTCCCCCCCCCGCCATTGGTGGGATTTTTTTACAGCCAGGAGGCTGTAGTTCATGTGATTGGTGGCTTTGTCAAGGGTTTTCGTTGATTGGTTGCTGCCTGCGATCCTTGAGACTATGTGTTGTTTCTGCTCCTTGTGCCATAGGAAGCGTTTATAAGGCGTGTGAGTGTTTTTCTCCCCCCCAAAAAACAACTGTGTTCCAAGCCCCCCCTCAACAACTCAGGGCAGCCCCCCCCACTCATTTTATTACGGTACATTAATTATTATCCCATATTAAATTGCCGTGTTGGCACTTTGCGATAAATTAGGTTTTGGGTTGCAGTTTGGGCACTCGGTCTCCAAAAGGTTCGCCACCACTGCCCTAAGGCAACTGAAAACAGAAAAACAACAACAACAACAACAACCATAATATATATATATTTTAAAGTAACCTTCACGAGGCAGGACGGCCGAGTCCAGGTGAGCGAGGGCTTCGCCGGCTGCGGGGTTCACCGTCAGCAACCCTGGGAGAGCGACACCTGTTTGTGCCGCGACCGCCGCCTCTGTCTCTGCGCGCTCGCGCTCTCTCTCTCTGCCTCTCCACGCGGCGCGGAAAGGAAACGGGAGCCTGGCTACATTGTCTCCTCCCCTCGCCCCACCCGCGACGCGCTGAGGACAGCGGAAGCTGCAGCTGCAGCAGCAGCAGGAGGAGGAGGTGGGAAAGGAACCGACGGGAGGAGCCGGACGCTGGTGAGCAGCAAGAGGCTTGCTCGGCTGGGGGGCTGGATCTCCTTCGGCCGGGCAAGGAAGCGGACGGAGGCAGGGATTTCCTCGTCTGGGGAAAGGGGGGCGGTGCTGCTGCGTCGCTGCTCTGCTCTCCTGGCTCCGAGCTGCTGTAGCGAGTGGATGGCAGCCCGGGCAACAAAAGGAGCGCCGCCGCCTCCGGTCTTTCGTCCCCCCGGGCACTGGGTCAGTCCATGCAAGGGCGATTTGTTCCTCGCTTCTCCTCCTGCTGCGGGACTTGGTCTCCCTTGCACGTGTGAGCGTGCGTTGAAGGGTAGTAGGGCGAGGAGCGCTTCCTGGGGGGAGGAACACAGGGGAGGGGGGGTCGCCCAGCGTGGATTTGTAAGGAATCGGGGCACGGCTTTATTTGTGGGGCGGGGATTTGCCCCTCCCACCCCACCCCACCCCACTAGCAGCTGCAGGTTTTCCGGGCTAGGGCGCAGCCCCACATTGGAGTAACAAAACAAGCCCGTGGGACGCGCGTCCGAGTCGATGGCAGAGTGGCTTCCCAGCATCAGGGAGGAGGGAAGAGAGAAAGGCATGCTGAGCAAATGTGCACAACGACGAGGAAACCCTACGGCCCCTTCGCCTGTTTGTAGGAAGGGGGCCAGAGGGTGTGATTTCAAGACGGGCTTGAGCCCCGGTACCTATTTGGTTTGTGGGTAATCCCACCAAGACCCTGAGTTGGCATCTTGGGGTCTGTTCGTTTGTGGGAGGCGCAGGAAAGATGCCCGCTGCATCGGAAGGTGGTAGTTTGCAGCTTGTAGTAAGTCTTCCCTAACCTGGTGCCTCCAGATGTTTTAGAGCACAGCTCCAATAAACCTTCACCATTGGCCATCCTGACTGGGGCTGATTGGAGTTGCAGCCTCTGGAGGGCACCAGGTTGGGGAAGGTTGATCTATGTGCCATTGTGCCCAGCAATTATTACCTCTCTGTAGCACTTTGAAACCCTTGATAAGAAAAGGGGCTAACCCTGGATAGTGTAAGCAGTGTGTGCCTTTTATTTTAAATGGTATTTTAACTGCTGAAAGGTAGGTTAGTAGTTGAAAAATAAATAAAAGCCCCAAGCCTAGTCAAAAGCTACAGCTAACCTCCAACCCATGAGTTTCCAAATGCTAGGCCACACATTTTTAAATGACTGCTAGATGGCTGCACTCGTTTTATGGCTTTGGGGAAAGCCGTGGGGTACTCTTGACGTTCATTTAGAACAGGGTTTCCATCTCCAGAGCTTTCAAGGGTCTTCTGCTTCAGAATTTGGATGTGCAAAATTCCAAATCTTGACTCTGATGAGCCAGTTAGGATCAGATGCAGTCTTTCTCTTACCTTTGTGTTACCATGATGACTCTATCCACTCTGCATTGTCAGCTTGGTGAATTAAATGGCACATCAGAAATGGGAAGTGCAGTACTTTCAAAATGTTAGTTACATATCAGAGGGTTGTTGTTGTTGTTATTTTTGCCCTGAATTCCACTTGAGAGCCCAGCCAAGGTTGGATCCTGTGAACTCTCCAGCCTGCCTTATGCAATAGCAGGTATCAAAATAGTTGCGGTAGAGCTTGTGGGAAGCCGCGTGCAACACACTTCTGACAAAACGCCCCCACTTCCCACATAGATGGACTTCTGTATCAAGCTGATTGGGATACATGTGCATATTCCCCTGGCCTTCATTAGCCTTTAAGGGACCAAATACACCATTGTGAAAAGTCCTGCTCCAGGGGGTAATTTCTGTTACACCTTCCGTACAGAGAATTCAGAGGTTTTAGAAATACTGTAGACTCTTCCTCTGGAGACCATGTTGTTGTCTGAATTAAGAGGGTAGGATTTGGTGGCTAGAAAGATACCATTTTCTTACCATGTTTTCTCTTTTTCTGTTATTACAGCTCTGTTTAGTTTGACATCTGAAAGCTGGGCGATTTGACTCCAAGGTGAGCAGAAACCTACTCTTCCTGTGGTGGAAGTTACCCATAGTGAACATAATTATCTTTCTAGCATAATTGCAGCCTACCTTCCTATCTGCAGCCTATGTGGGTTATTCTGGAGCTGGTAGCCTATACAGTGGTACCTAGTGTTACGTACCGTCCCCCTTGCGAACGCTTTGGGTTACGCGCTCTGCTAACCCAGAAGTAGGTGCTCCTTGTTGTGAACTTTGCCCCGGGATGCGAGCGGAAGTTGTGCTTTGGCGGTACGCGCGCAGAGCGGGAGACACCATTAGCAAAAGCATGCCTCATGTTACGAGTGGTTTCCGGTTACAAACAGATCAATTAAGTTCGTAACCGGAGGTACCACTGTAGCTGCCCCTTGCAAGCGTGTACTGTGTATTAATTCCTCAATATTCTAAATAAATCTAAATTCGCATTCAGGTGCACTGAATTGTGTCACTTCATTCCAGAAAGAGCTTAAAATACATTCTTGATATTAGAAAGAAAAAGTTAATAAGTATGCATTCAAGGGCATGGAAGTTTTGAAACGGTCTTAAAAGAGGCTCATATCTTCTATGTTAGTAGCATTATATTCCAGAGGTGTGCACAGGCCCCAAGATTTGCCTTGTATTTGTGCGTCCTGAAAAATCAAATATGCTTCTGAGTTGTTCTGTGCACTCTCCACTTCAATCTGTAATTTGGGTTCTGAACTCTCTATAAAATGAAGCTCTATGTTCCCTATTCGCTAGAATATAACTTTGCCCCATTTTGGCCAAAGTGAAGTAAATTTTCAGGTACAGGAGCACCTCTAGAGTGGCCTAAGCCTTCCAAATTGCAGACAAGTAGGCCTGAGGCTTTTTGTGCAAGAAGTAAAAGGGATTAACTTTTTTCCACAATCCATTATGGGGTGGAGAAGTGGGGTTTATCTCTTGCTCTCTCTTGAAATAATTAATTTGTGGGTAAACTTTGCATATTTTTGCCTGTACATTTTTTAAAAAGTCTGTGGCTTCACACATTTTTCTTTCTTTCCGGTGATTGCTTGTGCCCAGCGGCAGGCCTTACATTGTGAGGCTGCTGAGAACGGTGCCTGTGGAGTCCTGAAGAGTTCTGGGTGTGTGTTTTGCTGAATAAAAGCAACTTAGGAATAATATATACACCTATATATATAAACTGCACCAGCCAATCCTTTTTTAACAAAGCAAGAAACAAAAAAAACAAAAAAAAAGCAATTCAGAATCCATCAGCATTCCGCAGGCAAAATTGTAGGACAGCCTCACTTTTTGCAAAGCCCATGGATCTAGAGAAACACAGAATTATAGGGAAAAGATAGAGCTATATGGGGTGGAAAAGCAAAGTGACATGAGGCTTTTGGGGAGCCTTGATCTGGCTTGGGGTTTATTGACATTGCGCTTCAACTTGGGAGGGGAATTTATCTAATGATCTAGCCCCCACTTGGAGTCAGTGTGCACCTCTATTGTTTGCCTGGTTATACATTAGACAACTCATGTCTGGTGGGAAGCCTCAGATGAAATGGTTATATATGTACCTTATGCAGGATTTAGTTCTTGACACACATTAGCACACACTAGGGGGGAAATGTGTTTTTATTCATGTATATGCTGAATCCTGCCTTATATGCCTGGGTTGGAGAGTTATGTGGGCTTTTCAGTAGCTACTACCATGTGTCCGGATCCTTGTTTATCTCACTGGTCGGGCAAAGCTCTTGGGTTAATAGTTGCAGTTGTTCTTAACTTAAAAGCAAAGCAAAACTAGTAAAACCTAAGGAGTTAAAATGTTTAACCAGAATAAGCAGAAGCAAAAAGAGAAGTGGGATGGAATCTCAATGTACATTGTTGTTGTTTTTAAATCTGTTGTGATATTATGCTTATACTTTGTTTTTACATATGTAAATGGTTTCCCTAAATTTCAGTTTCATTTTCAATCTGAATATTTTTTTTTCTTGAAAAGTCCTGCATTTCAAAATGAATAATTACCGCTTTACCTTCTACGAGTTTCAAATGAGCCCTTCCTAAAAACATGAGTGCATTTTAATGGGTTTAAATGATCCACTATCAAACGTGTTAGTTGCTGCCTTTTGGAATGAAGAGATGTTTGCTCTTCCTGTTATCTAAAACCACCACTAACTCCACCCTGCAAGTATTAACAGCAGTTTAGTAAAGATGAGCAATTTAGTCAAGATGGCAATTGTCAGCAGAGCTTGCATGCTTTGTTACAGTTTTGACTGGTTTGCATCCCTTCATTTTCTGTGTGTGGGCAGGGCAGTTCCCAGGCTATTGACCCTCGTAGTTTCTATCTGGGGGAAAGTTTCATATCAAAATTGTTTATTCCCTCACCCATCCTCTTCTTTCTTTTCTGTTTGCTTCGCCTTACCTGCATTCATAGATGTAGCACAGCCTGTGTTATGTTTTATTTCTTTTGATTTGTATAAAATATTTTAATGTCATGCTCAAAATGATGTATAGAAGAGGGTTCCCCCCAATATTTGATCTGTATGCTTGGAAATGTAAACAGCTTGTTCTCACTTCTCATCAGGACGGATAAGCAGCTGTGGGAAGGTGTGCTGAAACTGAGAGACAATTTGCTCACATATGTGTGCTGCAGCTGTGCTGTTAAGGTCCCAGAGCTACTGTTTTTACTATATACCGGTAGTTCATTTGAACTATCAGAAGCATAGTTGAATCATGGCCTGAATTGTGCACAGTTCTTGGAGGGGCATTTTGGCTAAGTTTCTCATGGTACATACCTATGCACGTTTACACAGAAGTCAGCCTCTGTGTGAACACACAGAGTGGGGCTTACTCCCAGGTCAGCATGCATAGGATTGCAACCTTAAAACTGCAGGGTTGGAACCAGGGAAACACATAGGGGAGGGGGCTGGTGGAAGATGCCTTTCTCACCCATCCCAGTTTGGGGGGGTTGCTCTCAACAACCCATGCTACAAACCATTCAGCAGGACCCCTATGGGGTAGCATTCCAGTATGGGAAGCTGAGGATGAAGTGGGGATCCCTGAAAATCACCTGGAGGCACTTTGGGTGAGTAGAGTAGAAGCTGCCTCTGATTAGGTTTTGGGATCCCCCCTTAGCCCTCCTGTATCACAGGCCGTCCTCTTCAGTAGCATCCCCTGAACCCCAGGGGAGATATTTTGGAGAACAAGGGGAATGCTCGGAAAGAGGGGGGGAGTCAATTTTCTCTGGCTCTAACCCAAGATTATTTGCTTACTAAATTTACTGGTCTGCCCAAAAGGAGCCCAAGGAGGCAAACACACAAATGATAAAACTGTTAAAACCATCTAGTATATTAATGAGCTATTCTCTCTTCCTCCATTTCCCTCCCTCCTTTCTTTCCTCTTTTTGCCTCCTCTTCTCCCTTCTACCATTTTGTCTAGTTCTTCCCTTTAATTTCCTTTGTCCAAGATCTGGAATGAGAGCTGGTTCAAACAGTGAAGCCACTAGTTTGCATGGGTGATGCTGGAAGGTTTAACCAAAGGGAATCCTAAAGCTTGTTTATTTCTCCACCCCTCTTTGTGTGGGGAGACTTTCTGAACTCTAGTGTTGGAATACTGCCTAACTTCCTCCTGGTTTTTATCCTGCAGCGCCATGTCATCTGGGAGGGTCCGAACAAAGAAAAAAACACCACCTGTTGACCATTCTCCCGATAATCTTCCTCTGAGAAGTTCAGGGAGACAGGTACCTTTCATCAGTTGCATTCACAGGGCTGCAAGCAGGGATGTGTGTTATCTACCCGTACTTAGGAAATGAAGAGTATTGCAGTCCTATGCATATTAGTCTGCAGTCCCCTGCTGATTTCACAGCCAGGCAGTGATCTTACTTACATGTTGATGTGCATGACATTTCAGCCTTAATGTTGAACGTGCTGTTGAGTTTTTCCAAGCAAAATTGGTGCTCATCTTTGGCACCATGTAATGGGCTGTTGTTTTGGACACTTCCTTGTTTTGGACTGTTCCCTGTTCTATGTGTGAAGCTAGTTATGACACTTTCTTGGTTTTTATTTTTTCTGTATTTCCATGTGAATACAAGTTGCATGCAATATTGCTATCTTTCTGAAGGATTTCCACCCCATCCCCGGGTCTAGATTTATTTTGTACTGGAATACCTTTATATTAGGGATTGGAAATCTGTGCCTTTCCAGAAGCTCAAGCTTCCATCAGTCCCAGCTAGCATGGCCAGTCGCCCAGAATTATGGGAGTTGTAGTTCAGCAACATCTGAAGGGCCAAAGGTTCCCCATCCTTGCTCTGTAGGAAAACACAATCAGTGTAACTGTCCTCCATCACTATTGCAACGGAAAGCCTCACCAATAAAGACTGCTGAGTATATCGTAAATCTGTTGTGACCTTTTTGTTCACACAGTTGTGTTCTTTTAGGTGAGGAAGAAAGCTGCAGAGGCAGCCGAGGAGGATGAAGATGCCTCAGAGAAGAAGTACCGAAAATGTGAAAAGGCCGGATGTACAGCAACATGTCCCGTTTGCTTTGCCAGTGCTGCTGAAAGGTTTGGGCTCCTCTGTCTTTCCCCTTCACAGTCCCAAGGTTTCAGAAAGTGATCTGCAGCTTGATAGATTTCATTTCTGGTTTGTCTGAGTAAATTCTTATGACTACTATTAATGGAGGGAAGTGGATGTATGCTCCTAGGGGCAGGTACAATAAAAGCAGCTTAAAAAGTAGTTAGAAACCAACCAAACAAAAAATCCCAGATATATATTTTAAAGCACACAAAAAAGATACAAAAGAGGCGGAGAGCCATTCATCCTGCTGGGAAGTCTTGTTGGAACATTTTCCAACAAAATATAATCCTGCATTTTTCTTTAGGATTATATTTTTAAACAAGTAGAAGGTGCTTCATAGTATACCTGAAGGAACGTCTCCACCCCCATCATTCAGCCCAGACACTGAGGTCCAGCTCTGAGGGCCTTCTGGCGGTTCCCTCACTGTGAGATGTGAGGTTACAGGGAACCAGG
Organism: Lacerta agilis; assembly: GCF_009819535.1. Taxonomy (NCBI): domain Eukaryota; kingdom Metazoa; phylum Chordata; class Lepidosauria; order Squamata; family Lacertidae; genus Lacerta; species Lacerta agilis. The sequence goes on from NC_046318.1 coordinate 28,159,924, forward strand.
CAGAGGACCTTCTTGGTGGTGGCACCTGCCCTGTGGAACGCCCTCCCATCAGATGTCAAGGAAATTAAGGAAACAACTATCTGATTTTTAGTAGACATCTGAAGGCAGCCCTGTTTAGGGAAGTTTTAAATGTTTGATGTTTTATTCTGTTTTTAATATGTTTGCAGCAGCCTTATTATTTATTTATTTATTTATTTATTTATTTATTTATTTATTTATTATCATCATCATCATTATAGACTGCTAATGTGTGGCAATCTGAAGTATTTTCAAATTGCAGGACAAAGCGTATCCTTTCGATAAATGTAGTCTTTTCTGTTTTAGGTGTGCTAAAAATGGCTACACATCAAGATGGTATCACCTCTCCTGTGGGGAACATTTCTGTAATGAATGTTTTGATCATTACTACCGAAGGTATTCTTTCTCTTTTTTGAAGTAATTGTTTTTTTTAAGGGGTGGGGACAGGATGCACTCGAAAGTGTGTTAATGCTATGGCAAAGCATTTTAATCTTGATCTGGTTGAAGAAATAAGATATGGAAGGTAATATACATAATTGCTGTGCTTTGCTACCCATTGTGATTTAATTTTGAAATGAGGCTGAAAACAACAGTGCTGCATTTATAATAGCTATAAATTGCAGGGGTTTGAATTCATCAAGAAATGCCAACAATGGCTGCGGGATTGATACTTGCACAATAACCTAACAGCTTCCTTTTCAAAGCAACTCTGGGCAAAGGCAATGAATGCTTTTAAAGATGGGGATGGGGGAGTGTATTCTTTTAAAAGGATACACAGTTGTAGCTTGGTTTTCAAACAGCTTAGTTCTCGAACGTTTTGGGCCCAGAACACCGCAACTCTGGAAGTGACTGTTGCGGTTTGCGACCTATTTTTGGAAGCCGAACATCCAACAGGGCTTCCATGGCTTCCGATTGTCTGCGGGAGCTTCCTGCAGCCAATCAGAAGCCGCATTTCGGTTTCTGAACGTTTTGGAAGTTGAACCGACTTCTGGAACGAATTCTGTTCGACTTCCAAGGTACGACTTGTATTGGATGTTTGTAAGAAGCTGGACAAGCTAAGTATCTACACTCCCAGGATAACTTTAATAGGCCTTTCTGTCTGTTGTGAACTGCTGAACATTTTGACAAAAGGCTCTCAGCTAGAAAATGCACAAAGCAACATCAGAAAATGGTTTCTTGGAACACAGGCTGTCAGCTAAAGCCAGGTTGCATAGGGAGACCAAGTTTTGATGGATGGGGGGAAGCTATTCCAACAGTGAAGCCATTGTATAGATTTGGGTATTCATAATAAGGACACCTAATTTATCAGATTAAACAAAATAAAAATCATGTACAATATTGCATTGAAGTTGAGCTTTGCAACTTCTGTGCTTGCTTAGGAAAACAAATACTGTGGCCAGGATCATGTTGTCTTAATACCTATTTATTTTTCTAGGCATTCTATGTTTGGGATGAACTGTCTATTAAAATATACCAAACCATGTGTAGGCAATTCCTTCCCTCTACTTAAGATTTCCTTTGTCCCTCCTTTTAGTCATAAAGATGGCTACGAAAAATACACTGCCTGGAAAAGGATTTGGACCAGTAATGGAAAAAGTGAACCCAGTCCTAAAGCTTTTATGGCTGATCAACAGCTCCCTTACTGGGTGAGGGCTTTATTCATGATGACATATCACTGTGAAAGTAGTGCATGGTCGTTTTTTATTTCCCTTCCCAGTAAGTGTGTTTGAAGGAAGTGTGTTAAGCAATTGATTTGATTATTGTTGAGGACCACCTTGGGGTTGATAGCAAAAATAATATGAAGGAAGCATACAATATTTGTATGCAGCAGACCACATGCCTTGTGTGTATGCAGAACGTACCAGGTTCAAACCCTGGCATCTCCAGGTGAGGCTGAGAAAATCATGTCTGAAATTCTGGAAAGATGCTAACAGGAGATGACACTGAGGTAGAACATGAAAGAAACAAACCATACCTGGTTTAGCATTATGCCTAAACCAGGGATTTTCACTTGTTTCACTCCAAACAGACCACAGAGATAAGCAGAGGTTTGTTCTTGGCTTACTGATTGTGCTACGTTTGGAGCACAAGTGACCTCTAGTCTGGATGTAACTTCAAGCCAGAGATTGTGGTTCATTTCTCCCCAGTACTGGTAGGATAGACTGAAGTAGGCATGCTCAGCATGCTGATTATTATAAAAGAAGGGTTTTTTTGATTGGTTGTGGAGCTTACAGAACCTCAAAATGATTATCCTTCTTTCCTGAGATGGGAGTGGATCATGGGGTTCCAAGAGCAGTTAGGATTTCAGTTAGGGCAGTTGGAAGCTGCAGGCTGAAGAGAAAGAGAGAACCAGAAAGGTGAGGGAAGGAGTACAGTACTTGCTTAATAACCTATATGACTGTAAGATCTGTGCCTTGCAGTTTAGGGAGGAAAGGCTTTCATAAATTAGAAGGCAACGTTTTGCTACAGGCTGATCCTCCCAACAGTTAGCTTTTCACTTCCTGCTGGATCAGCTGCCATCCAGTCTGCACCCCTTTGGGGTAGTCAGTTGGTTGAATAGCCTCTGATTTACCTCTCCTGAGAAAGGAAGGGTAGGTCAGCTCAAAATGCACACTCATATGAAGTTGATGGGGAAAAGGTAGGCACAGCTTGCATGTCTGCTGCTTAAGGAAGTCTTCCTGAAATTTTGAGAGACCTGTCTCTGATCGTGTGCCTTTGTTTCTGGATGTACCGAGCAACTTCATCATTTTATCTCTAGGTTCAGTGTACAAAGCCAGAGTGTGGGAAATGGCGGCAGCTGACAAAGGAAATCCAGCTTACCTGTCAAATAGCCAAAACATACCGCTGTGGCATGAAACTGAACAATTCCACCAAGGTACCTTCAACCCTCAAATGTACTGAAAATGCAGGTTGGTTTGGTTGTTTCTAGAGGCCGACGTGAGCCCCAGGCTTAAAACAGTTGTGCAATGTTTGTCTGGAGACACCCTTGCACTGCTGCAGTACACACAAGGATTTACATGCATTTAAAACTCTGTGAGGGTGGCACCAGAAAACTGGCAGGTGGGTGGAAAAGCTTGACACCTTCTTCCCTGGCCACATTTCCACTCCACCTCTTCCCAAAGCTGCCTTTCTCTTGGGGTTTCTAAAACATGCCATTGAGTGGAATGTGTGGTTTGGCCCTAAGTGTCTAGGCTTTTATTAACAGAAGTCATGCCTTTTCTTCAGTGTTCCTCTTACATGCAAGTCAGAAGAGCTATTCTGTTGTCTGAAAGTGTTGTATTTGTTTCAGGTGGAAGGCCCAGACCAGTGCTCCATGCCTGAGGATCTGGTAAGCAATGTCTTAGGAAAGTCCTGCATGTGGTATCAGAATGAATTGTAACTGTGAGAAACACAGAGGTGCGGGCTTAGTAGTAAATACTATTTGGGTAACATTCTTACTTCAGAACTAGAGACTTCATGAAAGAGCCTAGCTGTTGCCTAATGACAAGACCAAAGACATCTCAAGCTATTCAGTTTATTAGTGTTGATGTGATTACTAGTTTGATGATTGGTATATTAGGGTGTTTGTGTGACTAGAATCATTGTATTGTTTTCAAACTGTGAGGAGCACCTGTATTTTATTTCTATTTTTAAAAGGGCAAAACAGAAAAGCTCTACCTTGAGAGCTGCCCTTGCAAAATCTCAGCTCTCAGACCTACTCAGACCTTTTGTTAGTGCAAATCACCTCAAAGCAATGGATGGTTGAGAGCCACATCACCTAGTGCCATATTAGAATTCTGACCAGTTAGAATAAGCTACATTGGTATGGGAGAGGCATTTTCATGTAGAAGCTTCCCTACACTCCTGGTAGAGCAGTCAGAAATGGCCTGTGTCTTTTAGGTGTCATTGGAACTGAGCTTTAATTCTTCTTCCTGACTCTTTCTTCCACTCCTTCGTAGAGAGTTGCTGAAGTTTCAGATCACTGGTGGTATTCCATGCTCATCCTTCCACCTTTGCTGAAGGACAGTGTGGCTGCTCCTTTGCTGTCTGCATACTACCCAGACTGCGTGGGCATGAGTCCCTCTTGTACCAGTACTCACCGGTTGGTTGGTGAATCCAATGCAATAAAAATGGAGCACTTAAAGACTCCACCTACTATAGCTGGTAAGCTACGAGTACTTTTCTGCCCTCTCCTAGTAGCTGTTGATAGCCTTATTTTCCATGGTATGAGAGTACTTTTTCTATACAGTCGTACCTTGTGTTGCGTTTGCTGCGGGATGCGAATGGCGCGAGTTACGAACGCGCCAAACCCGGAAGTACTGGAATGGGTTATTTCCAGATGTGGCACTCGGGATGCGGACTGCTCAGGATGCGAACTGGGCTCCAGAACAGATCCCGTTCACAATTGGAGGTACCACTGTATTCTCAAGAATGAGACTGACCATCAACCATGTATACTTTGTAATATTTGTGTCATTTATATTTGTGACCATGTAGTATAAGCATATTCTTCCTGTAAGCAACACTTTGGTGCAGGAGTCAGCAACCTTTTTCAGCCGTGGGCCGGTCCACTGTCTCTCAGACCATGTGGGGGGGCCAGACTATATTTTTTTTGGGGGGGGGGAAATGAACAAATTCCTATGCCCCACAAATAAAAGCACACATTCTACTCATGTAAAAACACCAGGCAGGCCCCACAAATAACCCAGAGGTGCATTTTATATAAAAGGACACATTCTACTCATGTAAAAACACGCTGATTCCCGGACTGTGTGCGGGCCAGATTGAGAAGTTGATTGGGCTGGATCCGGCTGACGGGCTTTAGGTTGCCTACCCCTGCTTTGGTGCATATGCTCTAAGGAGTTTTGGGCAGAGAGGAGATCTGTAAGCACCATAAATAATTGTTGTAAGCAGAAGCCATGGTTCTTATGAGTCCTTCCTTGCCTAGTATTATCCTAGTATATGTTGCAGGCACCTGTAATAGAGTTCACATTTGTTTACATGCCCTACAGCAGCCTTTCTCAGCCTTGGGTTGTTTTTGGCTTGCAACTCCCAGCAACCCTGACCACTGGTCCTGCTACCTAGGGATGATGGGAGTTGTAGGCCAAAAACATCTGGGGACCCAAGGTTGAGAAAAGCTGCCCTAGAGCTTTGTGCCTTTTTATTAAGCTACCGTGACGGCTCACAGAGATGCTGCATGCAGCTTATTCCATGTTGTATGTTGCCTTCCAGGGATGAACAAGTACTTCCAGCCTTTCTACCAGCCCAACGAATGCGGTAAAGCACTGTGTGTGAGACCAGATGTAATGGAACTAGATGAACTCTATGAGTTTCCAGAATATTCACGAGACCCCACCATGTATCTAGCTCTGAGAAACCTCATTTTGGCTCTGTGGTACACAAACTGCAAAGTAAGCATGGCTGAATGTTTGCCCCCGAATGATTTATCATCTCACTTTTAAAATATATCAACCTAAACTTCCCTTGTCCTGGTTTCCTTCTCCGACTCGCTCCATAGGCAAGGCCTTCTCAATCATTATGGTTTTTGCTTTTCAATGGGGGAGGACCCCCCATCCCATTTCAGTCCTGCTGGCCCTGCTGCAATTGGGATTTTCTAGAGCAGGGATGGGGAACCTGTGTCTCTCCAGATGTTGTTGGACATCTGTCTGTCCAAGCCAGTTATGGCCAATGCTCAGTGATGATGGGAGTGGTAGTCCAGCAACATCTGGTGGGCCACAGGTTCCTCATCCCTGCTCTAGAAGTCCTGCTGCAGTGGGAGGGTGGAACTCTGCTCATGGTAAGACAAAAGGTTGCAGTGACTGACCAGGCCGTGCCTTTGGAGCAAATGAAATAACTCATCACAGGAAACCCTCCATCTACTGAGGAAAACAAGGCTTCATGGTGAGGCCCGTGTTCCTTTTGTCTCTCCTTAAGTATGCCTTCGCAATGTGATCCAGATTCCCAGGTGTGCAGATGGGGCTTTTCCATACAAAGCTGCCCACTCCCACATTGAAAGAGTGAGGAAACCTGTCCACATGGAAAAGAGTGCATGTAGTTTAGATGGGGAAATGGGAAAAGATATGGGTAGAACTAGACTGGAGGGAGATAAGCACTGTGTTTTCCCCAATATGAAGGGATGTCTCAAGTTCCCTCCAGTGTCCTCTGGAACAACGGCTGTAGCAACCAGATGGAAACATGGGGAGGGGACAGCCAGGGAACATGGAGCCAGGGAAGTACACAGCAGATTTTGCCACACTGTACTTGGCACCTTAGAACGGATGAGTCACTCTCCATTCCCCCTCCCCCTCCCCATGCACTCATTCAACTACCAGAAGGCTGGTTAAGTAAAGCTGAAGAGCTGATAAAGACAAGTATGGGGAGAGTGCTCTTGTGTTGCTTGCAGGCTTCTCATAGGCATCTTGTTGACCACTATGAGAATAGGATGCTAGATTAGAAGGGTCTTTGACCTAATCCAGGAAGGCTCTAATGTTCTTAAGAACTTTGCTACAGCAGCTTCTGGGCAGATGCATGTAAGCCCCTTGCTGTGAGTGAGGAAAGGATACTCTTTTAGGAAGGGAGCTGTATCCGCTGACACATATATACATATACTCACCTCTGAGGGCAGTCTCTCATATTTAAATTTCAGGTGCTTTTCTTTTTACACAGTAACTTCATGCTTTTCAGTACACAGGTACATGACTGAAAGTTTACTTGGATGGTAATTTTGACACTTCGTTGATCTGGGAGATGTAGATTAGCTGTTGACCCTCGCCATCTGAAGGACAGTTTGCTATATTGTTCCAGCAGCAGTCAAATTCTTGCCTCTCCTCCTTTCCCCCCGTCCTTCAATGCACAGGAAGCCCTAACCCCTCAGAAATGTACGCATCACATCATTGTTCGAGGCCTTGTGCGCATTCGCTGTGTGCGGGAGACGGAGCGAATACTTCATTTTATGACCAGGAAAGGTCTGATTAACACAGGGGTCTTGTCAGTTAATCCTGACCAACCTCTTCTGCCCAAAGACTACCATAATGTAAGTATTTTAAAATACAGAGTACTAATAAATTAGTTCTAGGAGTTTCTGATGGGACAAGGAGGGTGAAGGGAGAAAGGACTCCTTTTAAGAGTAAAAAGTGAAAGAGGGGTTGGCCTTCTGGCACCTCTTGGCCAGTGTCAAAACTCTTCTCCAGGAGCTCATAGCTTCTCAAGAACTGTCAAAATTGGCACAGACAAAATCATCTGCAGTCATTCAGCTCAGGCTAGGATACTTTCTCTTCACTGTCCTCATTTGTGGTTGATATTGTACCATTTGCTCAGCTTCTCCTAATGAAACCCTACAGCAGGAACAGAATTTTATCTGAACAATGATTCAAATTGTTCTTAGACTTACTTAGAAAAAAACAGTCTTGCTGGTCTCAAAAGCATGCTAGCACCACTAGTTTACTTTTCTTCTTCATTTAAGAAATCTGTCATTGTGGTTGGGGCTGGTCCTGCTGGATTAGCAGCTGCAAGACAACTTCAGAACTTTGGAATTAAGGTAAGACCTTTTCAAATAAAGTATGGCATTTCAACATTTCTGTCTCCTCCTCTTCTGGCATATCTACACTTTGCTGCTGCTACCTGAGTAAGGAAAAGAAAGGGCCTGTTCTCAGAGTCCAGATGTCCTGGGAAAGTTCCTTAGTCTGTGTCAAGGCTGAGCTTGAAATAATTATGAGGGTAGGGTTTGTTGCATGATTTGCTGCAGCTTATGCAATATTAGGGCATGGAGAATGGTAGGCATAGCTTGTCTGCTCACAGTATCCACCTTTTAAGGAGGAACTTAATGTCTTCACTTGGTAGACTGATTTTCTGCCTCTGAGGTTTAGGATTCACCAATTAAAATTCTCATAAAAACTTGGTAATCTCCTAGTATAATGATCTATTATTGATTGACCACCTTGGCATTATTTGGTTAACTGTGGAAAGATTTTTGTTTCATAGCAGTGTTTCTTACCACCGCTGCTCCTTTTGTATGTTGCAGGTTCTTGTGCTAGAAGCGAAGGACAGAATTGGGGGCCGCGTGTGGGATGATAAGACTTTCAAAGGGATCACTGTGGGAAAAGGACCACAGATAGTGAATGGCTGTGTCAACAATCCAGTAGCACTAATGTGTGAGCAAGTGGGTTTGCATTTTTATTCATGAAAACATTGTCCTTCTGAAGCTTATGGATTAATATACACTGATCCTTGTAAACTTAACTTTCTTATTAGAGAGGTTTTTCAGGCAACTCAGAATCCACATCCCACTCGAGCTAGAGGTGTATTGGGTCACTTTGGGAAAGTAGCTGTTCTTCAGCTTTGTTTTACTATTTGTGAAAGAGATACATTAAATTGTAGGGTTGTAAAGAGGAATGAGATAATGAAAGGTGGTTACCGTCCTTAGGAGCAGGAAGTTCTACAAATAACATTTGAAAACGTTTGCCAAGTGTTTCAATCAGGCTTTCTGTTCATACATTTTTTCTTCTTCTCTCACATGATACTTTGATTTAAGTAATACATTGAGTTACCTCACATATTTAGGGAAGCTAGCAATTTGCTGTAAAGAATAGAACAATAGTCTTTTCAAGCGCTAGTCCACTTACTACTTAGAATGGTGATTCTTCAGAGTTGATGCTCACTATAATAAATGAAATAATTCTGATTCCTATAATATAAAACCCTCACTGAAGATGTTTAGCTTTCATTGGTTGGTTGGTGTTGACATCAATGAAAATTGCGGTCCTTTAACAAATAAACAATAAAAATTAAGGTTTGCATCCCGTGACAATAACTGATTATCTACTTCCCCCACATTCAAAATCCCTGTCTTTTTAAAGCTGGGCATTAAAATGCATAAAATTGGAGAGAAGTGTGATCTGATCCAGGAAGGTGGAAGGATAACTGACCCCACTATAGACAAGCGCATGGACTTCCATTTCAATTCTATCCTTGATGTTGTAGCAGACTGGAGAAAAGACAAAAATCAGCACCAGGATGTTCCTCTTGGAGGTAAGTAGAAATAATGAAGAGCCACATGACACATAGTGCAATGGGGATAAAGGAGCACCTGTAGAAGTCGTCTCAGATATTTGTGCCAGCTCAGCTTTCAGTTCTTGTATTTTGTTGCATCTGAATGACCTTTGACAGAAGATTGTGGGCTATTCAGAGCAATTTCATTAGGCCCAGGGGGCAAACAGGATTTCCTGGGCCTAGTACCCTGTATGTCACTATTGGCAATGACTCTTCTTCTGTTACTAATATATGGAAATGATTTAATATGCATTTATTTAGCAGGTTTTTAACCTGCCTTTCTGAGTTCCAGCCCTCACAAGGCATTTTGCAGCAATTGCAAATAGTTCAAATACCATAACTATATAACAATTGTGCACTAAGATTTGAACGTTTATGTAACGTTAAAAGACAGCAGCAGCAATTCAAATGGGGGAAATAGCCTTACGTCCTTTATGAACAATATATCCCTTAAGAACAATAACAATAGCCAAGTGACAGCAGTAGTTGTAGTGACATCATAAAGTGAATAAATTACTTGGAATACATTTTTCTCAGTCCCTGTTTTATTAATATGCAAACTAATTGACATTATTAAAACTCCTACAACCAACCAACTTGGACTTCTTTAACCACGTGACAGTCCCAGAAGAGATTATACCAAATTGCACACAATTAGCAACATGCAGGAATTATTTCTGAGTATAGAATTCCAGTTTCATTTACACAGAATCTGGGAGAGTTGTAAAGAGTGTGCTGAGCCCTGAAAACAAAGTGTCTTGTAGGCTTGCTGTGGCCTGGCAGTGGTGAAGTTAATAGGCTGGTTTGCAGTCACTTTAAACCATGTAGTTGTGAATGAATGTGCAGTGTGCTGGTGCACATAATGAAAATCATTGCCGCTTAGCATTATTCCTGCAGCTGCTGCATTGCTGGGAGCTAATTTGACCAAGCATTTTGTCCAGATACTCATGGTTTCTCTCTCTCTAAACAAACCCTGAACTGTAACCAAGGTTTGTCCTCTCCTTACCATTTAAGGTTTGTTGAGGAGGAAACAAACCATGAGCCTAGGTTCAGATGCTCATGTTAAGCCAAACTATGGCTTAGCTTCCAGCAGTTCAGCAGAAACAGGGGAGGAATGAAGCAGTCATATTTTTGCTCTGTGCCCCATCACCCTTTAAATCATAGTGATGTGCAAACCAGGCTGGTGTATGAGTATGTTTGGTGGCAGTTACCTCTGCTGGTAGCCCACATGTTTGTGAGAAAAGTGCTGCCAGACAATTAAGGAAGGACGGGCACTTTAAAGCCCTATCAGTTTGAATGGAAAATATGATAAGCATCCATTCAACTCTATTTTGAAATAGTTGTCACTTAAAAGTGTGCAACTTTAACTGGATCATGCCTATAATATTTATATTTTGACGGGGGCAGCGAGAACTATTCTGGTACAGCTTCATTTTAAAATTAAACAAGAACACTTAAAAGTAGGATAAAATTGTAAGGATTTTATTTATTGATTGATTGATAACGATTGGATATATTTATTTGCAGATAAAATCCAGGAGATCTATAAAGTTTTTATTCAGGAATCTGGTATTCAGTTCAATGATCTTGAGGAAAAAGTCCTTCAGTTCCATGTCAGTAACCTTGAATACGCCTGTGGCAGCAACCTCCATGAGGTGAGCATGGGATGGACTTGTGCCACAGAAGAATCGTGGTCTCCCAGTCCCAGATGCTAGTCCCACACTCTAACCACTGCACCACATTGGCTCTTCAGGTGTTGAGTGTTCAAACTGTTCATTGAAAAGAATTCTGTTCTTACAGGTTTCTGCACGCTCCTGGGATCACAATGAATTTTTTGCTCAGTTTGCTGGAGATCACACGCTCTTAAACTCGGGATACTCAACAATAATCGAAAAAATGGCTGAAGGCCTGGACATTCGGTTAAAGGTTCCAGTAAGTAACAATAAATGGACGAGGAGCCAGTTTGCTTTGATGTGCCTTGGAGTAGTTCATCTTCCTAGTGTTTGGCTTGGTTCTCTTTGCCTTGGAACATACAGATGGAACTTAACCACTTGAATTTTCCTAAGTTATTTCCAGTGGTGTCTCATTTATTGATCTGCCTTGGAACATAGGAATGTTTCTTCTCATTACTTATGCCTTCAGTCTAGAACATTTTCCACATTCAGCAATCTCAGTGTGTATTACAATATATCTATTAGATTTTATTATCTCAGGTAGTCAGAGAGAGATTTGCCAAAGATGACACTATGAACTAGGTAGGATTTAGAATGCAGGAGCAAATCTTTAGAATCCATAATGCATAAAAGCAGTGGAGTGCTCTAGATTCCCACTAGTACATAAAAGTCTCTAATGGAACATTGCTTGCATTTACCCATGAGCAGTTAGCTTAACACTCCTTTCTCCGTGTCTTTCATTGAGAACTCTTCTGCTTTGAAAAAATCTACAAAGCATAGGCTTACGCTAATGTCTTAGTGTTATGGGTGATATTCAGCATTGTACAAGTGAAATTGCCCTTCCTGTTCTTCCACCTGCACCCCATCCCCTATACTGCTCCAAAAGGGTCCATCTTCAGAGCTGATTTGAGGAAAACTCAGGGGCTGTAAGTGGAAGGAGAGGCAGTCCTTTTGTGTAAGCAGAAGTCTGTTCCACTTGTAGATGAGGCACCACCATAGACAAACATGTCTTTCACAACTCTGAATCCCCTTCTCTTGTCAGGTTCGCAGTATAGACTATACGGGGGAAGAAGTCCAAGTGACTGCAACTGATGGAACTCTCTGGAAAGCACAAAAGGTGATGTGTCTTATCTATCTTCACTTCTGCTATATATTTTCAAACATCACAGTAAAGACCACATCTTGTTCAAAGTTGCGTACAACTGGCTTTTTAAAGACTTGATGCCTCATGTTAAGGGGTAGCTTTCGCTGTAACAGCTAAACAAGGGGTGCAAGTGAAGTGAGTTTCTCAACTTATCAAGCAGGACAGAGCTTTTTATTGTGTTTCAGATGTCATATCACCAGCATACCTGCTTCCCGCATCCTTACAACTGTAATATGAATTCTTGACACATCTTTACATAATAATAATAAATTATTATTAAATTATTATTTGTGCTAAGGAGCTGGTTGTTGGCTAAGTGCTGGGCAGGCGGTGAAAAGTGTGGGACAAAGTATCAAGCTGTCTTAAGAGCATGAAACTGAGGTTTTTAGTACCCACCAGGTGCCAAACTATCCCAGCCTGCCTGTGTTATGTTGAGCTACTTCAACTGTAGTATAATTAGGGCTATTTTTCTCCCACCAGGTTTTAGTTGCTGTACCTCTGACTATTCTTCAAAAAGGTGCCATTCAGTTTAACCCAGCCTTGTCAGAGAGAAAAATGAAAGCTATCAATAGTTTGGGAGCTGGAGTCATTGAGAAGGTAAGAGTTCAACTTTTATATGACGATGTGAAGAGCAATATGAGTGGCATTTGGTTTGTACCCTATCAGATTTGCTTTCCATAATCGGATCTGCTCAGAAATAATGAGATTACAAAGCACAGGTACATAGCAGTCCTTCATAAATCGAAATAAATAATCTTCAGGGTTTGTGATGGGTAACCAAAATCTGCCTGCCCACCCGCTCTTGCAAAACAGATTAAAATTATGCCCCATTAAAACTGAAAATTTCCTCCATTTTGCCAATTGGAATCTCGGGTCTTCCATCACCCAACTCCTCATAGAAAGAAATGCAACTTAATTTTGTTTCCTGTGATTTTCACAGACTATCTTGTCCAGAGTCTACCTACTGTTAGCTTACAACAATCAGTAACAGCCCAATCCTATGCATGTGATCTTGCAATTATATCCTACTAGGTTCACTGAGGCTTACTTCCAAGTAAGCGTGCATAGAATTGCAGCCCAAATCAACAACGAGGTCATTCTTATCTTTTTTCCTCTAGATTGCACTACAGTTTCCATATAGATTCTGGGATAGCAAGATTCAAGGAGCTGATTACTTTGGCCACGTTCCACCTAGTTCCAGCAAACGTGGACTCTTCAGTGTTTTCTATGACATGGATCCACAGGTACATGTTGCCTGAAGACTTAACACTGACCCTAATTGTTCTTCAGATAAGGAAACATGATGAGCTTTAAAATCACTTCTCTTCCCCCACCACCCTAGGAATTTGTCACCGTTTCATAGTGGGATTAGTTTCAGATATATTTCTGGCAACTTTTATTGCTTTTTTTAAAAAAGCAATTGCTCATTACAAGACACAAGCTTTGAAAAATGATAGGATGTGATACACTCAGTCAAGCAGAAACCTAAAAGGTGCCAGGAATCTTTCTTGTTTTATGGGTTGGCTAACATTAGTTTCAGAGAGGCTGTTAGAGAGTCATTTGGCGGAACTACAGTATATAAAATGTAAGTGTCCATGTTTGTGTCTTGTTGTCAGCGTAAATGCAGTGTTCTAATGTCTGTTGTTACGGGTGATGCTGTGGCAACTATGAAGAACTTAGATGACAAGCAAGTGCTGCAACAATGCATGATTGTGCTCCGTGAGCTGTTTAAGGAACAGGTAGGTCTGTTTGTTTTTATTGACTCAAGCATAGATGAGACACCAGTTTCAAGTCTTTCACACTTAACTGAATTTATTAATAGTTGTAAATGGCTCTGATACTTGCATTATATGGATATATTTATTAACTAATAAATAAATAAATAAATATAATGTATAATAATTATAGTATATAACAGATAGCAACTCGAGATTGATGCGACTAAGCGTATTATCAAACTAAGTCATAGGAGTAAAGCAACTGAAATAGACTTTGTAAATGACTGTACTTGGTATATGACTAACATTGGATATCACTCTAAATATCATTAAATAAATCAGGATTTAAGTATTCTAAATAAGAAATAAATATTAAACAGGATGAAAGAAATGAAACAGCAGCTTGCTGAATTATTCCTATTTCCAATAGTTTGCCTGGGAACCATGTTTGTTGTGGCTTCCATACATAGAAATATGCTTAATTCTGAACCAACCACTGGTGCATCTAGCAGCAGTTTTAGCATAGAATCACAGATTTGGAAGGGACTCTGAGGGTCATCTAGTCCAACCCCCTGAAATGCAGGAATCTTTTGCTCAAAATGAGGCTCAAACCCATGTGCCTGAGATTAAGAGTCTAATGAACTGAGCTTTCAGAGTTTTTTTTCCAGTCTCTGGAGAAGCCAGGAATTGAATTTAGGAGCTGTTGCATGCAAATTCAGGACACAGGACTCTACAAATGGGGATCTACAAAACTGACTACTTAAAAGGAGAGAAAACTGTCCTGACATGTTGCACATGGTTAGGCCCCCTAACCAACACTTTAATTCTCTAGCTGTTTATAATGGGACTGTCCATTGACTTTAACAGAACAACTTCAGAGCACTTAAGAGCATCTCTGTGTGTTGACCTGGTGAATATATGTGTTCACAGATGGTTTGTATGCATTTCATAAATAATTCTTTGCCTATTTTTGTAATGCAGGAAGTGCCAGACCCAGTCAAGTACTTTTTTACACGATGGAGCAAAGATCCTTGGATCCAAATGGCATATAGTTTTGTGAAGACAGGGGGCAGCGGTGAAGCTTATGACATCCTAGCAGAAGACATACAAGGAAAAATATTTTTTGCTGGAGAGGTGAGATCTTGATTATGTACACTAAAAAAATTGAATTCAAATTCTTCTAAAATAAGATACAGGCTAGAATAGGATGGAATGTATTCAGGGATATGTTCAACTTGTTCTATTCAGAATAGACCCACTGAAATTTATAAGCCTAAATTAACCATGCTTACTTCAATGGATCTACATCGAGTAGGACTAGCAGTGGCTACAATCCAGAGTCTCTGAGGAAGCATTGTAGAAAACCAGTGAAACCCAGTTACTAGTGTGCTGATCTGACTTCAGATCCTTTTAAGAATATAAAGAGCTGTTAAGACTGGTTGTTCAGTAATCTGAGTGGCAGGAAAAAACCTATGTAGATTATACCTAGAACTAATATTACACACACACACACACACACACACACACACACACACACCCTGCCATTTCAATCTCACTTCAGGCCTTGGTTGTGGGGTTGAAACTGATTTTGTTGTGCTGCTGATGACATTCACCATGATATTCCTGTTAATTCTCCTGCAACTCTGAGACACAGGATACTACATACAGTAGTAGTATGTGACTGGGCAAAATAATAATCTGTGTTATGAAAATGCCCCAAAAGGGGGGGGAGAACCCATCCTGGCTCGTGATTTATTTTTAAGATGTAGATACGTAGACTATTTCATGTGTATCTTTGGTAAAATAGATATTGACACTTCCTGTGTGGGTTTATACGTATTATGTGTCTGATGAGTGTAGTTCTAAGTTCATATAAGAACATTATGTTTCTCTTTTTAAATAGGCAACAAACAGACATTTTCCGCAGACAGTTACTGGAGCTTACTTGAGCGGTGTTCGAGAAGCAAGCAAAATAGCAGCATCTTGAATACTACACTACTGTTTACAGATTTTCTTTTAACAACTTCCTCAAATTCAAAATTCAAGTTTCAGGGTTACTAATATTGCTCAAGTGGTGCTTAATTCTGTGGTACCTAAAGAGACAATCCTTTTTTGTTCCGCTTTTTTCATCTTTGCCATGATGTTGATATTTTATCAGCACAGCATGCTAAAGGAACTGTTATTTAAAAACACTACCAGCACATATTCAAGCTCATTAACCTCTGAACTTCATTTTCATGACCCATTTGAGGTAATGATTTATATTGTCAAAGGGTGAAATGTGTCAAAGGGTAAACATATGCTGCAAGGACTGTTAAATAACCCACGCTTTCAGACAGTGGGTCAACAAAATGGCAGGTGACTCCAATCATGTTTTGAAAAATGTATTCTTTTTAAACTAAACTGTTGGAAGTGTTCACAAACAATCACTGGGCTTGCTGGTGATGTTTTTTTAATGGAAGATATATAAAACCAACCCTAACCATTACTTACCCAGAGGAAATGTCACAAAAGCATCTCTTAATGTGTATACTAGGATGAGGGCTTAGTATTTGCTGATCATGTAGATGGACCAGAAAAAATGTAAGTTTTGTGGCCATTTCCTTTTTGTGTGCAGTGGAATTTCTAAATCATAGCAGCTGTGTAGGTGCAGTCATTTATATAATTGTGAAAGCATGTTGAAGGTCAGGTAGTTGAGCGAGCCATTCCAACTTTCTTGCTTAAAAATGAGGTCAAATGATTACTTTTTATGAAGGGTTAAAATTATGTAGCCTCATTTTAATGGGAGAGATTTAAGTAAACTCTGAAATCAGTGAGACTTGAAAATACTTAATGAGGCTGGGTTGTACCCATAGCTGTGAAAAATTACCTAGAAAAAGATGATTTAACTAAATAATTCACTTTTAAGTAGTTGAAGAAATTAAAGTATGCACGTAGTTCATTCATTAGTTAACTTTTGCTTTTCATTATGAAAAAAATAAGTGGGAATTTCAATATGGAAGCATGGGAAGTTTTACTTTCTGAAGAAAGCCTCAGAAAATGTGTGATTACTACCCCTGTGTGTTTTGCTATAATGATAATATATGGCCCTGAATATCTTACTTCATAACATCATATTGAGAAAAATTGAAAAGTTATGCTGTTAGGAAATCATCAAGCTTTTCTTTATAGTTGAACTGCTATTATTTCACTAAGTTGCTTAATAGGAAGTATAACTCTCCTAGAGCTTATAGTAAGAAATGTAAAGTATGAAAATGGAATGCTGATTTCCCCCTCATTTACTCTTCTTTTCAAACACTGAAAACATGTGAACAGCTAGCTAAAATAAGCTAATTGGCCCATATCTAAATTTTGTTGGTGCATCTAGCTATTGTCTGAAGTGCAATTTTTATTTAAAAATGGAAACTTATGCTTGGGAATAGTTGAAGACGTGAGTTTGAGCAGAGATATTAGTCACGACTGTAAGCATTTTGGTAGTAATCAGCATTAAGACAAGACGAAGAGTCATACTGTAAACGTGAAACCATTTACTGTATAAATACCTGTAAATTATTACATTACAGAAGTGTTTAAACAGCAGGACCTATTGTCCATAAAAAGAAAAAGCTTTGTTAAAATATGGAAACTACTTTTTTAAAAACATTTATTTAAAAATGTCAGAGTTGGTGGGTTCACTTTGAACAATTGATCCCAAAGAATTAAAAAATAATCATGTGAAGCTTATTTTTTAAGCACGCTCATTTTCTATTGTGTATATACAACTTATGCCTTGTACATCTAGGGGGAAAAAACTCTTTGCTGTGGAGCATGATGTTCAAAGTGACTTATTGGTAATGTAATAAACTGGAAAATGCTAAGTCAGTTGTGTTGCTAATTTCTACTCAAATAGTAAAGGCAAACTGTACCCATGTACTTAAAATGCATTTTATATGGATTTATAATTCATCCCCTCCTGGAAAATGCAGAGGATGTCTATCTCAAAACAATTACTTCAGTTATTAAGTAGGATGACAAATGTGTACTCCACTGCTCCTTTCTGACAACCCTTTCAAAGCAATAGGTATTCTGCTAGAGGGAACAGACTTTAGGGCCAACCACATTTCCTGGAACAGGTGAAGATTCTATGTCAGATGGCAGCAATATTCCTCAGCAAAGTCCACCTCCTTCCAATCTGATGGAAGAAGGTGGCAATGGTTCTGAAATTGCCTTCCACACTTGTTCCCAGCCTAGCAGACCATCACTTCAGGCCCACTGGGCCTTAAATACCATGCCATCACATCCATTCCCACAGCTCATCTGCCTCTTCTGGGAGTTGGCAGCAATGAGCATGTGTGTGATTGTGCGTCAATTGGACACACATAAAATGGTCACTGCCTGTATAATAATCCAGACATACATCTGCTCAAGGTTAAGTAAGGGTTTGATGTGTTCACACCTCTAGCACAGATAACGCCTCAACATTTGGGTTTGGAATAGGCTTGTATCTTATAAAGCAAGGTGATATACAACAGGCTCCTTTGTTTCTGTATCTTTTTTACTGTACATGTATTAAAATATCAAAATATACATTTTTCTTAAAAGACATTTATTGAATACAAAACTTACACTCAGCCTTAATATAAAGGATCACATGCAAAGAAAGCAGTAAAAATGGTAGACTGATCAGCTTACTAGTTGCTGACTATTTTCAGAACATAGGTCTGTGACTCCTGAACAATACTTTAGCAGAACTTGTAATCAATACAGTAATGGAGGGGATTAGTTACATTTCACATTATGACACATACTTGTTTGGCATTTATTGAGAGCTTTAAATCATGATTATGTGTACACATTAACGAAAAGTTTCATGGAAATTTATTTAAATAAAACTTCATGAACAATTGTTTGCAAAACTGAGGTTTTAAATTTCAAAGCTTACACTGAATCAAAGCAGCAGGTGTCTATTAATACATTTAAACACCTATTCATTTATCAATATAACCTAATTTTGGATACAGACATAGGAAACCTGTCCAGTGGATACCACAAAGATCGTTAAGTTATTCCTTTCCATAAGGGAGCTTGATTTTATAGGGTTTCTAGAACAGCTGAACACCAAAAATTGCATATGAACTTAGCTCACATCTTCACATACCTTCAGAGAAGATTCTTATACTTTGCAATTCTCAAAACTGTTCTGGTTTTTCCTATATATTTATTTCAGTATGTAGGCTCAATAGAACTGTTGGGAAATATACTTCAAAGTGAAGGCCACACCTTTACCTGTGTCCCACTTGACATTAGTTATCACGTGGGGCTGGGCAAGTGGGCATAATTTGGAAACAGTCCCCTGCTGGGCCTAATTAGACCCACAGGGTAGAGGTTTGTCACCCTTTGGTGTAGGGTATCATGTCAAGCCTTTGGAACAAAATCAGCTGTAGTCCATTCTAGCAAGTTAAACACTGAAAAATATGAGTGCAATTATTCCCTTATAAGGCAAGAAATACCATCTTTTTAAACGCTAGTTAAACTTGTTTTCTAATTAATTTCAGCCTCATTCCTGAACACTGACACTGGTCATAAATCTTCTAAAACATACTGATTTTTTTTTAAAAAAACCCAACAACCTGTTTTTAAGCATATATATACAAACAGAACGCTTTTAAAAGTACAAAAATAACAATTTGCAAGTTACTATGCTCTTCACAATTCTCAGATATCTTACACATGCAAGATAGTATAATATAATTTAGAGCATTCATGATCAGGACATGTGACTTCTTCCTGACTAAGAGAATGGTATGTATTCAAATTAAAAGTAATGCCCAATACTGCAGTATTTGACAGTCTTAGCATGTGTACGTACAGATACAACAGTTTTTGTATCAACTGATGGTTTAAAAAATTCTCTACATTACAATGCACTAAAACCTACAATAGCTATATTAAATCTGCTTGTACAAAGAAATTCCATGATGTACAAGGTAAAAGCAGGGAACATTGATGGCCATGCAAAAACCTAAGAACTGCATTAAATGCAATTTTTAAAAGTTAAAGTAATTTCCATTAACACTCAGAACATATTAAGCCAGTAGAATCATCCCTGACTAAATACTATGTTATGCCCACCCAAAAGGGCAAAACAAAACAAAAATTAAAAAAGAAAGGTTTTGCTGGTGTTTGTAAAATATTTAAATCCACGGGAACAAGTCTGCAGCATTCGTTTTCTTCCCATTAGATCATGAAATGAGCTAAAAAGAGAAGAGTTTGTGTACTTTTAATTTTTAACCTACTTTGTAAATCCCGCTTCCCACAAATACATTGCTAGGGCTGCCATTCTAACAGCTTGCTTGGAAGGAAGTTCCAGGGGAATTGATGGGACTTACTTCCAAGTAAATACGGTTAAGGATGGACTACAGGCCTTTAAGGGTACACTGTGAAATGTTAGATAAGGGGGACTATATTAAAGTTACTTTAACTTTACTGAGTTGAAACTAAGCACAATAAATGAGTAAAATTTGGGTGAAATTTCAGGAACTGAGATCTTCCTAGATACCCAACATTTCCAAATTTAAAGAGGAGCTTTTAATATTTGGATCATCAAATGATATTTCACTGATCAAGTATTTACCTCTTTCACAGTCTTTTTGATGAAGACTTTTCTGTCAGACAAGTCATAACTGGGATAGCTTTCATACACCTGTAACAACCAATTTAACACCAAGTTAAGTCAAATAGTATACTCAGAACATTTTCCCAATGAGTAAGGGTCAAACTGGATGTACCACAAACAGTATCCCATTAGTTTTTAAAATACATTAAGAGCAGGCATGAAAGGTATGAATCTGGATTGGGACTGCTGCATTTGGGGAGGCTGCTTTTTAAAGCCTCATTAAAATTGTTCCCTCCCCCCGTTTGCACCACAGGAGTTAAATATTAGTTAACCATATGTCATGTCTGACTCCACTCCACTTTCCCAACATAACATAAAGACTTGTACTTGCAAAAAATTCTGTTCTCTTCCCTGACTCTCCTCACTATGCATGTAGAAGTGTCTAATATACCTTTTGCAATTTAAATGTGAGTACCAGAATGGAGAGATTGCTTGTTTATTAAATTGAAGCATCTCCCTTTACCTTTGATATTGCAAGGGAGGTATAAAAGGTAGATATAATATCCAAATAGATGTTTTGCGTCAAAATTAGGACTGAGAAGACTCAGAGTCAGTTCTCTGGTTCATCTCGAAGAGCCCTTAGATCACTCACAGTTTTTTAGTCTAACCTTCACAGTTGTTGTTTTGTTTGTTTTTGCAAGGACAGAACAGGGATTGCTTATGGCCCTGCCCTGAGCCCCTTGGAGGCAAAGCAGGATCTGGAGAAACTACTAGGGGATGACATGGGACCTATGCTAGTTATCTTTCAGGGGTTAACCTAAATATATTTTACTACGTTTAGTGTAATTATACCATACTGTGATAATGGGATTATGACTGCCCCCAAGGAAAATAAACATAAACTGAGTTCACTTGTCTTTTCCTGCACCAACAAGAAAGTGTAAGAATTTATGAAATGTGCATGCATTTTTACATTTGACTAAAGGTTTCTAACTGCGAACCAGTGATAAGGGGGAGACAAATCTTCACCGCTTCATCTTTCTTCAGAAAATTAACAATGTGAAAGTAGCAATTAATGGATACCAACTGCAAATCAACATTAGGCAGTTTCGTGTCTATATAAAATGCAGTACAAGGAAAACTAACATGGTAAATGAGATCACTCCCCAGTTATCTCCAATTTACTCTCCCCATACCACTTCTTCCTCCAATTCTTTTGAACATGTCCTTGAAATGTTATAATGTCCCTTGCTTGCCTGGATCAAGATATATGAGCAGAAACCTTTGAATTTTTTTTGGACGGACTGTACCCTACCCTACTGTAGAAATATAAAATTACATCTATTGCACCATCCACCGCTGGCAAGTGGCCCCCAAAAGGTTCCCCACTAGGAATATGGCCCTTATGCTGAAAAAGGTTCCCCATTCCTGCTTTTAGGGCCACAGGGAGTTTTCCAAATTTCCCTAATTTGCAAAGGAAAACTTTCCAGAAAAACTCACATTACTGCTGTAAACTGCAAGCAAAACAACAAAAGTGGAAAACTAATGTCATAAATCTGTACCTCTTTGCAAATTTGTTTCATTGTAACTTCCTCTAGGTTTGCATTGGCCAGGAGTTTCTTCACTGTTTCTTTCAGCTCTTCATCTGTAGGTGGCTTTTTCAACTTTTTAATTAAAGGCTCATCATCCGAACTATCCTCTGATTCACTTTCTAAATGTAAAGATATTTTTCAATTAAAATGTGGATAATGATTTCTTTCTGATTAAGCATTTTCACCTGGACCAAAAAACTGAATGACTTAGTTGTGTTCAAGCACTTTTGAACTTGGGCTTTTCAAATGGCAGCTGCCAAGACCAGCTAGCAAACCTCTTTGGAAATGGAGAGAAGTTTCAAAAACAATTTATGGGGTTGTGGTTTCACTTCTCTCTGCTCACATATCCCAGCATATCCCCTATTTGTTACCTTTGATCTCCCAACTCTACCTACAACTAAAGGTCTCCTGCTCCTTTAAAACCATTGGCCATTTCCCCATTGCTGCCACCTGCCTCCTCCCTGGGGTCCCTACAAAGCCATGCCCCAGGGAGGTGACTAGATCAGTCACTCAGCTACTCTACTGAGTCCAGGCTTTCTATGAATAAGTGCATGCACATCAGGTATGTAGGGTGAGGTATATTAACCTTAAAATCCACCCAGACCAGAACAGGCAGTTAAAACACACATATATTAGGGAACATAATACAGTACCTAGAAAAAGCAGCCATTTTATATAGAACACTCAGTTCTAATGCCCTATCTTAACAAAACTCTTCTCCTTAAAAGCCATGCTAACTCTAACCATTTCTCTTCTCTCATTTCCTTCTTGTCTCTTCAGCCACTCTTTTTAAACTGTCATTTTCAACAGACGCTCTTCACCTGTCGCTTGCTCTCACTCCTCCCAACATTCTACCACAATGCCCTGCTGTCAAACATTCTTCCATTCACTTTTCTGTCTTTGTTACAAAGCATCCATCTTTATGCCCCCCACTTTATTTAAGTATGTATAATTGTATTTGCATATACTCTTCTGTTCTTGTCCCCGTCTGCTCGTAGGACCCCAGAAAGATAGGTTCACCTTTTTTGGAATTGTTCTGATTCTTCTTGGTTGTGCTGCTATCTGCTTTCTTGACGTAAGCATTCTTTGTGCCCTTTTTGCTTTTCACAGCTGTCTTTTGCTTGGGTTTTTCTTTTTTGGATGACTTTTTAGGTGGCTATGGTATGATAAAAAGAGCATCAAAGTCTATTACAATATAAACCACTCCTAACACTATGAAGCTTCTTGCTAAAGCATAGTTTATTGCTAGAAAGCACTCTTTGTAGCAAAGGCAAAATACACATGCAAGCTATTTGTAACTGCATTATTTGTCTCTAGTTTTAATAATGCCCCTGCATTTTAAGAGAACATGCCTTTCTGCTTTTGCAGGGATACAAAAAGTTACCTTGCATTATATAGTGAAGGTGGTGAACTGTCCAAGTTTGGCCTGCTAACCATTTTTTTTGTGCCCCCCCCCCCGCAAAAGCCATCAGCTGATAGTGACAGTGTCCTATTGCTAGTATGCTGTCACTGTAAAGTTGCAGTGGGTGATGAAGGTGTGAGGCTGAAAGGGGTTAGCCAGTTCTGTTGAGAACTGTACCTATGTTTGAGGTGAGCACCAAGCATTTTTGTCCCTAAAATAACAAGCTGTAATTATTCGAAGAACAATGAACCTGTGGTACATTCCTATCCACACTTCTAGCAAACAAGTCTTTGTATTTTATCAGCATCTAGTCACTACTTTCAAGTTTAAGTCTGTTGATCACTAAGCAAATATCTTAAAAGTCAATAGGTCTATGGAATG
This sequence comes from Lacerta agilis, assembly GCF_009819535.1. Classification (NCBI taxonomy): domain Eukaryota; kingdom Metazoa; phylum Chordata; class Lepidosauria; order Squamata; family Lacertidae; genus Lacerta; species Lacerta agilis. The sequence goes on from NC_046318.1 coordinate 28,183,474, forward strand.
AAAATATTCTTCTCTATAACCCTATCATCTCCAGCTCAATGCCCTTTAAGCAAATCAGAGAGCCTACTGTAACTGGCCTTCAACATGGGTAGTTTACAAATAGGTCCTACCTCCTCTTCACTTTCTTTATCTTCTTCAGATGATTCTTCTTTCTCTTTCTTTTCATCTTCCTCACTACTGGATTCATCTGACAGGATCTCAGGACATTTAGTGCGCTTGCCTTTCCGTGCTGTTCCAGAGCTACTGCGTTCCTTTTTCCCACTTTTGTTAGGTGTTTTCTTGGATTTTGGCAATGGCTATTAAATATTGAAAATTTGGGCAATTCAAAGAACGAAATAGTTTTAAAACTCTCTATTTATAAGACACTATAGGAGATAAGTAATTGCTTAGACCTTAACCACCTTCAAAGTGTTATCCTTCACTATGGTCATTTTGAAAAGGTACCATGAGATTACAGATTTCTTTTAGAATACATGTATTATTTGAGGGTAATTATTCAATTGAAGGTATTTCCTCTATTTAAGATGGTCATACTGTGAGTTCTATTTCTTATGTAGCCAAAACAATATCATATCTGTAGAAGATGGAGGAACTAAAGAAGTGCCATGGTCAGATCACTGTCCTCTCCCCCATGCTTTTCAACATCTATATGCAGCTGCTGGAAGAGATCATCAGGGGGTTTGGGCTGGGTGTTCATCAGTATGCGGATGATACCCAGCTCTACCTCTCTTTCAAATCAGAACCAGTGAAGGTGGTGAAGGTCCTTTGTGAGTGTCTAGGGGTGGTTGGAGGATGGATGGTGGCTAACAGATTGAGGTTGAATCCTGACACGACCAAAGTACTGTTTTGGGGGGACAGGTGTGGAGGACTCCCTGGCCCTGAATGGGGTAACTGTGCCCCTGAAGGATCAGGTGAGCAGCCTGGGAGTCATTTTGGACTCAGAGCTGTCCATGGAGGTGCAGGTTAATTCTGTATCCAGGGCAGCTGTCTACCAGCTCCAACTGGTACACAGGCTGAGACCCTACCTGCCTACGGACTGTCTCACCAGAGTGGTGCATGCTCTAGTTATCTCTCGCTTGGTTTACTGCAATGCGCTCTATGTGGAGCTACCTTTGAAGGCGACCTGGAAACTACAACTACCGGTAATCCAAAATGCGGCAGCTGGACTGGTGACTGGGAGCGGCCGCTGAGACCACATAACACCGGTCTTGAATGACCTACATTGGCTCCCAGTACGTTTCCGAGCACAATTCAAAATGTTGGTGCTGACCTTTAAAGCCCCAAATGGCCTCGGTCCAGTATACCTCAAGAAGCGCCCCCACCCCCCATCGTTTTGCCCGGACACTGAGGTCCAGTGCCGAGGGCCTTCTGGCGGTTCCCTCATTACGAGAAGCCAAGTTACAGGGAACCAGGCAGAGGGCCTTCTCGGTAGTGGCACCCGCCCTGTGGAACGCCATCCCACCAGATGTCAAAGAGAAAAACAACTACCAGACGTTTAGAAGACATCTGAAGGCAGCCCTGTTTAGGGAGGCTTTTAATGTTTAATAGATTATTGCATTTTAGTGTTCTGTTGGAAGTCGCCCAGAGTGGCTGGGGAAAACCAGCCAGATGGGTGGGGTATAAATAAATTATTATTATTATTATTATTATTATTATTATTATTATTATTATAGCAGATCTGGAGGGACTCCAAAGTTTGCATAAGTTAGTTGTCACAAAAGTTGTTGAGTTTTTTATAGGGGGGAATTGTTTATTTATATACCATCCTTCATCTTAAGATCTTTAGTAGGGGAACATCCTCCAAAAATAGCCCAATGAGAGAGAATGGAATTGCACAACAGCACTTGCAATGTTTTCTTGCAGATTCCACTTATTATTTTAGCTATCAGTCAGCAGCTTGAATATGGAAGACTAGCAAGTGCAATGTTGCCATTGAGTTTTTGTTTCCCATGTTTGGTGCCAAATATATGGGTGATACCTTCCATAAATGTGCTTCCAGAGGAAAATTCTGGAAAGCAGTGACAAGCTCAGGAAGGATTTCACTACCCATTTGAAGAGTCTTATTGCAGTATTCCTGGCAGTGCTATAAATAAACACATCATTTTCTGTTTGTTTTCAGATGCCAGTCGCTGACTGTTGGTGTCTGTCTTTTCCAGAGAAGCAGAAACACCAAATTCAGAGACATTGGTTTTCCATTTTTAATAAATTGTTAGGTAATATTGCCTAATACTGTAAGGCAATGAGAACATAATTTGTTACTGAGCTTTTTACTCCAGGTTGAATGCCTCAGTCTCAAAACTCGTGGAAGAAAACTTGTGTTTTCATATACACAGTTCAATAGAAATGGCATGTTTGTTTTTAAAAGGGCCTCAGCTGTAACAAATGTTTAATAGCTGCATGGTCTCTGTAAAAAGAACCTCAGAAGAGATACTAATGTGCAATCAAAACCTAGTGCTCTTGTAGTACTCCTTGTAAGGATAATGCTACTGTTCTTCCCCCCCTTGAGCTCTGCCTTTGTTCTGTTTGACTATCTTCTTCTATCTCTCTTATTTTCCACAAGAACAATATATAATATATAATAAAGAACCTAATAAGATGTTCACTAGTGGCTTAATAGAATTGCAGTCATGTTATTTACATCTTCAAGTGCATATATGAATCAAGCAAAGCATATGTGTGATTTTGTGGTGGGGCAAGTCACACAAAACTCAACAACTCTTTGACGTGGGACAGCAATAGCAACTCTACATTAAAAGCATGATCACCCCAAAGATGATAAATGTGAACTAAATATAGCTTCATTATTATGTCTTGGCTTACCTTGCCTGAAGGTTTTGGATGCATTAAGAAGTTTAGGATTCTGGCTACCAGTTCACTATTAACTCCTGATCTTTCCAAATCAAGTACTTCACATATACTTTTCAGCATTGCATTTCTGTACCTAGAGAGAAATACCCTTTATTAAACATAGCTGATAAAAGTTGATCTTAATACACAGGAACATAGAGATAGTGTAGTTAACTACCTGTGCTTTCAACCATATCTTACAAGTATACAATTGATGAATTTATTATTTATACTCCATTTTTTATTTTTCAAAACTCAAGGCAACTCACAAAAATTAAACAAACCATAGAAATGCAATTGACATTTTGACAATATTTCTTCAATGAGAAATATTAAAACAGTACTTATAATAAAACTAGAAATACCAACCAGGCAGGTAGGAAATATTTTACAGCTAAGGACAGAATTCAAAGAAAGAGTTCAAAGGGTATAGGGATTCATTTATTTAAACACCTTCTCAATTTTTTGTTGGTAGAAAGAAGTCACAGTATAGCTTTTATAGTTTACACCAAGATCAATGGTGCAACAACTGAGAAACCTGTGCAGGCCCTAAGGAATAAAATTCACCCTTCAGAAGTTACAGCCAACCCCTATTTACCAACATGATTATACCACCATTGTCTAGAAGAGTCTGCATGATAATGGATGGGCAGCTTCTGTGGGTTGCTATCTTTACCACAAGTCAGCCTAAGTACACTTGTAGCAGCTTATGCCCTCTCCATCTAGAGGGAAGCACTGAAAATTGGACTATACTGGAAATTGGAAATACCAACTGCCAGGAGGCAAAAGACACTGCCACATGTGCAACCACGGATTCTGAATATCTTAAAAACCCATCACAAAATACAGTATTCCTTGTAGTAGCAATAATAATAATAATAATAATAATAATAATAATAATAATAATAATAATTTATTTGTACCCCGCCCATCTGGTTGGGTTTCCCCAGCCACTCTGGGCGGCTTCCAACGGATATTAGGATACATTAAAATGTCACAGATTAAAAACTTCCCTGAACAGGGCTGCCTTCAGATAACTGCAAATTTATTTTGGATAAATTTACGTTCTACAAAAGTACTGCACAAATATTAAGGTGGCAGAGAATTTTAAGTTTGAATTAAATGTTGGGGGCACAATTTAGCCAAAGGTATGCACATTTCAGTGCTTTTCATTTCAAGGAGGAAAATTAAGTATGTGTAACTCAACTATTAGAAAAATCACCAATATTTATGTGCTTAACTTTCGCAAGATCATACCTCAAGTTTGTGCAATATTTTATTAAACAAGATACTCATTTGTATCTTCAACTAAGTAGTTAATTAGAAACAATTCAGCACCAGTAAACCCATTCGTTTTAGACATAAAATGTTCACATGTGTAATATAAAACTATCCTTCAGTAATGTTTATGGATATGGTTTGAAATAGAATACTTATAAGCTGAAGTTACTAACTCAAATGTGCAGGGATAGCAAACAGGGCTTGAAGCAGTTGCTCTGCTCAAGATTTAAAATGCATGTATTAACATAAATAATGAAACTTGATCATACTAAAAAGTTTTAAAAGGTTACTTTTTCAACATCTCTTCCTTTTTCTTATATTGGTCACTTCCTTTTTCAAATGGAAAGCCACTGAACTGGCCCACATTCTTCTTTAATGAAGCAACCTAAAACAGAACACAGTAACATGCATTTTAGAGTGGCGTTTGCATTATCAGCTAATCTTTGGTTTTATAACAAAGGAAATTGTTTTATTCTAATACCAGCCTGCTACTGAAGAAACCTTTGGTAGGAAATTTGTGAATTAATTTTTGTGTAATTACAGTGGGTTGACTAACTCGCTGCAAGTGGAATTCTGCTTACATGATGTTCCCACTGAAGGAAGTGGTAGAGGTGAAATTCACTAATCCCCCTCCTGCAATTCCCTGAAAATTGCTCCTGAGAGTTGAGCGATCCACCAAAAAAGCAGGGAAGTCTACAGCAGGGGGAATGAGTAAAAATTACCTTCCCCCTTCCTCCAGTGGGTATCCTCCACTGGACCAGAGTCCCTTCTGCAAATTGATAAAATTATTTCCATTTGTGGAAAGGCAAGTCTTGATGCAAACCAGTTCAACTAAAGCTTAGAACAAGTTTTCGTCAACAGAAAATTCAAGAGAAACAAGATGCAACATTTCCCAAAAACAAACTAAATTTACCATCAAATGTGTTGCTTCTCTGGCTATTTGCAGCTGCAATGATCACCATTTTTCAGAAGAGTCTTCCAGTTACCTAGGCAACTTTCCTATCTTTGAAGACCACAGTGCAGTACAGCATGGAAAGAGAGGAAAGTGTCCCTGCATTGTTGAGGCAGTTGTGCTTATCTTCTGACACATAATTATGGAATCAATTCAAAGGTAAAGTTGGGAAGGGTGCTTAGCAGCCAGACAGCACAGTGAACATCAAGTTGCTGCTGAAGGAGCACTGCAAATTTATAGCCTATTAACAAGGCTACAAGATTAGCATATAAATTTTTGCTCACCTTTGAATAAAGGTAAAGGTAAAGGGACCCCTGACCATTAGGTCCAGTCGTGTCCGACTCTGGGGTTGCGGCGCTCATCTCGCTCTATAGGCCAAGGGAGCCGGCGTTCGTCCGCAGACAGCATCCGAGTCATGTGGCCAGCATGACAAAGCCGCTTTCTGGCGAACCAGAACAGCACACGGAAACGCTGTTTACCTTCCCACCGGAGTGGTCCCTATTTATCTACTTGCACTTTGACGTGCTTTCGAACTGCTAGGTGGGGAGGAGCTGGGACCAAACAACGGGAGCTCACCCCGTCGCAGGGATTCGAACCGCCGAGCTTCTGATCGGCAAGCCCTAGACTCTGTGGTTTAACCCACAGCGCCACCTGGGTCCTTTGAATATAACTACCTAATTATGTATGAAATAAATAAGAGCAAATGTTAAAACAGCTCATATACCCTTATCTGATAAGGAATTTTTCAGGAAGAACCTCCCTCAATTTCTGTAAGACAGCAAGCTGCACATGCTGCAAATAATCACATTCATGAAAAACAAAAGGTACACTATTATTATTATTTTAAAAAAAAACACGAGTAAAAATATGTACTGAAATGTTGCCAAGTTTGTATGGAAGATGTTGTATAGAAGCTGCTTTCTATATAGACAGATTTGGATTCAATTGACAAATTATAAGGATAATTAAAGTATCTAAAAAGCAGTTCATAAAGCAATTTTACTCTTAATAACCAAGATAAGCTTAAGCATTTTACAAATAAAAATGTTAAAATAGTAATAGACAAAGTATATTAGAAGGCCTATTATATCCTTATATACCCTTTCTATGCATGAGCAGAACAAGCTTGCTTTCAACAAGTTCAGCTTCTTTTCTCCCCCTTCATGACCTCAAAATCTGCTCCAGAGGGTTGGAGGACAACCCAGAGCAGATTTTAGTGGGGTGCAGGAGGGAAGGGAGCTCAAGTGCCCTTGTGGAAGCCGAAGTCCACATGTGCAGTGCTGGATAAAGCCCTTAGCAAAATAATTCTTCTTGTAGAGATTTTAATGTAGTCAAAATGGTATCATTAATGCCCAAGAGGGAGGTATCAGCGGGCTTGGGAAAACCAAGGTCTACATGCAAATGTACGTGTATGTGTATGTGTGTGTGTGTGTGTGTGTGTGTGTGTGTGTAAAAGCAGACTCCAAAACAACCCAGTAACCATAGAATGCTGACCACAGGGAGGTGTGGTCGTGGGAGAAGAATGCAAATCTGAGGGAGGGAGAATAGAATGGAGTTTCCTGGAAAGTGATGTGGCTGCAACCCTGAACAGGAGCACTACACAATGCAATATTTTGTTACAGGGCTACTTGTTTTAGCAGCAACTTCAAACAAAACAAGGATGGAATGTGAGAATCAAAAACAGGCTTAAGACCCTGAGCAAAGACAGGATTGTACAAGTAACTTCTAGCACCATCAGACTCTACATTTATCAATCTCAGGATTACTGAGAAAAAAATGAATATTCAAATGGGGGGAGGGGACAAATTAAAGTGTAAAGACTCCATTCCAAAGACAACTGGATAGGATCCAAATGACTACATCTAGCTTTGTAAGGCAGAGCTATTTGAACTCACTTTATTTCCGACGAGCAATCTCCACTGTAACCACCACATGGCAAATTGTTTTTGAACAGATGGGAGTTTCAAATACCCTTTGTATAGGGGCGAAAGCTCAAAAAAAGAAGAAGATAATAATATAATAATTCCAGGAAGCAGAAGTAAGGCCTTGAAATGTAGATTTCAAATCCACACCAGCTATTGGAAAGCCCACTCCACTGATTTAAATGGAATTTATTTCCATCTTAGGATTTTAAAGTGTCTCAGCCTTCAGAAATAAGGCCATTCTATATTTCATGACATTTTCAAAACAAATTGATAGTGTTTTCTAAGCTTACTGTGCCTGGTCTGTTGTATAGAAGTTTGTGAAGATTTCGAAGTTCATCTGTTTTTTTCTTGCTTAAAAAGTACTGTATTCTTTCAATTTCACAAAGTTTTTGTCCCTTTCCTGAAAGGGAAAAAGTATTACATTAGTCTATTTAACAACATTAATGCTTGCTAATTGTTACTAGATTACACTTATAAGGTGGTTATAGTTATCAGTCATATATTTAAATGATCGGTATTGTTGTATAATTTTTTGACAGGGGCTGTGGATGTTTTTTAAAAAAATATAATTTTTTTGTATGGGTCCTCCTTAAGACTACCTAACATGCTTCTGCTTGAAAGGCAGTAAAGTGTTGAATTAAATTTAGACAAGAATTTCAACATTTTGAAATAATGGCTCCAATGCAACACAATCAGATGGGTGGCATATAAATGATAAAATTGGTATTATTATTATATGGAATTATTTGGAACAGATGAGTTCTAAGTACTTGCTACTTAAAAACATGTAAAGATAACTCATGCGCAATATACAGTATGCAAAAAAAAAAATAACTTGCCTGGTGTAATTGTAAAAGGTTCTTTCTGTAATGAAGAAACTTGCATGGTCAATCTTTCTACTTTTTTCTTCTCTCTTTTTCCTTCAACAATGAGACTCTTTTCTGAAATAGACAATTATGTATAAAATTTTGAAACACAGTTAGTTACCATACAGTGGTGCCCCGCTAGACGAATGCCTCGCTAGACGAATGCCTCGCTAGACGAAAGGCATTTGCTAGTAGAAGGCTGTCTCGCAAGACGAAATTGTCAATGGGCTTGCCTCGCAAGACCTGTGTTTGATCTTCTGCGTGGCATTATTGCCCCCCTCTCTCCCTGCGCACCCCGAGACTCCCCCGTCACCTCCCGTTTCTCCGTCTCCCCCTCCCTCTCCTCACGGACTCTCTCTCTCTGTAGTTTGTGTGCGCCTTCCCTCTGACGACGTGGGTATGATCTTGCATAGCGTGTCGTTGGCTGCCAATAGCCTACTGACGTAGCCGCCCTTGCCTCCAAGGCCCCCCTGGCCCTCCTGGGCTCTCTGACCAGGCTCTCTGTATAGCCTGTATCACAGCAGTGATGTCACCACATTGACAATGGTGGTGGCTATGTAGTGTTGTGATGTCATGCTGCTCACTATGTGATTGGTTAGGATCTAAAAAAGAATGGTTTTCTTCTTTTTATCTGTCACTGGTGTGACATCTATATACTGTAATGTAGTTACATATAAACACTCCCATATTCGAAAGCAACGTTGTGTCAAAATTTCAAAGTGATCGGTGCAGTACTTTGGGAGATTATCGGTTACGAACAAACTGACAGTTACATTTTTATTTATATAGATAAACAAATCATGTAACTTAGGTGTGTTTAAAACCCTACTCACATGCAACATAAAGTTCATATGAACAGATGACTGTTCCTATATAAAAAGAAAAGGAAGGTGAAGAAGTGCTCATTCTCCATCACCTATACAAAACTGTCTACTTTATCCTACTTGTCCTTCTTGGCTCTCCTACCTTTTTCTGAGCCCTAAGCACATCTGTACTCTCTGCAGAGCTGCCCATAACTTATTAAGGCTCTAAATTACTAGAGAAAAAGCAACCCAAACATCTTCTCAGAAGGTTACAGTTTGATCTCAGTTAGAAGAGCTATTATTTTTTATTATCGTTATTAAAAACAGAGTGCACATATAATTTTACAGCACACTCAAAGATTGTTTTTAACTAATTTTCTATGAATGCATCTGTAAGAATGTTTCATCTCCAGTGCCATCTGATACTGGACATTGAGGGGAAAGTGTTTTTTTCTTTCCAGCTGCAGCTCTTCACATTATGTTGGACTCCATTCTAGAGTGTTTTTGCTTGGATGGGGGCAAGGGTCTACATCTGGAGAGCTTTCTAAAATGTCCTGCTGCACATACAGGCTTTTTGATCTTGACCTAAATATTTAGCTTAGTGCAAGTTCTAGTGTTCCTTCACATCAGTGTTTTTCTACCTTTTTCCTCCTCTTCCTCATCTTCCTCACTATCTTCAACTTTGTCCTCAGTTTCTGGTTGCCTTTCTTCTGTTTGTTCAGCAGACAGTGAACCATCTTTTTCAGTTACAGATGACATGGTTGATTCTTCTGCATGAAAACACAGGGGAAATATAATGTCAATATGACTTTGCTATAAAATAACATTTGACCGTGTGCCCTTCCATCATTCTTGCAACATAGAAAGGAATTCGCCCTAACAACAAGCTTATTAAGGAAGGAGTTCTCATATACCACATTGTTAACAGTTGTGTGACAGTTTTACTATAAGTTTACATCAACTGCCTTATGTATCAGATAAAACATATGGCTAATAAATATGCCGCAAAATAAAAACTAGGGCTGAAGGACAAATGAAAAAACTTGTAGGGAAGTTGGGAGTAAGCAACTGCTTCTTCTGAGAAGGATTTCCCCCCCCCCATACAACTGATCATACATAACTGTGTTTAATCCTCTGCAATTTTACACAAATCTAGCTATAGCCTCCTTTGTTAAAAAGAAACTTTCTAAAAACTAGTTTTAATGACATAAAAATACAGGCAGCATCTGAAGAAGGCAAGAGTCAAGTTCCTGTGATCTGTATGGCTACTTATTCCTCAGAGTCTTCTCTAGCATTTACATTCACACTTACTACCTGCAATCCAGTGAAATAGTTCTGGGGGCCAAGTTCAGAAGTATGCAAATATTGGACACTGACTAAAGCATGCAAGCTGAACATGTGCTTGCAAAATAAACTGTATACACTTTGCATAAATTATTTTGAGCTTTGAATTTCAACATGGATTCCTAGTTATAAAGGTCCCAAGTGACTTAAACAGAACAAGGCATGTCCCTTTAACAAGATTTCACAAAAGGAGGTAAACAATCCAAACAACTTGGAAATCTGCTATCCTACAAGATCACACATTATGTTAATAGTGTATGGTGCAGGCATAATTTGATGTCCCATAAATAAGGGACGCAGGTGGGTTAAACCACAGAGCCTAGGGCTTGCCGATCAGAAAGGGTTGGTGGTTCGAATCCCCACGACGGGGTGAGCTCCTGTTGCTCAGTCCCTGCTCCTGCCAACCTAGCAGTTTGAAAGCACATCAAAGTGCATGTAGATAAATAGGTACCGCTCTGGCGGGAAGGTAAACTGTGTTTCCATGTGCTGCTCTGGTTTGCCACAAGCAGCTAAGTCATGCTGGCCACATGACCTGGAAGCTGTACGCCGGCTCCCTCGGCCAATAAAGCGAGATGAGTGCCACAACCCCAGAGTCGTCCGCGGCTGGACCTAATGTTTAGGGGTCCCTTTACCTTTTTAAATAAGGTATGTAGTAGAATGACAACTGTCTTATGTTTCCATGCACCAACACTAACTTGGATCATATCCCCACTTCAACCAAAAATATTTGAAGCCCACCCAGGTCAAAACAAAACATGCAGCAGACAGTACTGTACTGTGTTTCACCCCATTATGTGAAGTTTCTATTTAAACTTTTACATACATCTATATAAATCCACCAGCACACGGAAGCTACTTTATGCACCCGAACAGGTGGGCTCTAATCCATGCAAACTCAGGCTGCTCTTTCCAGGACTGTTGTTCTTTCTTCTTCCTAAAGCAAACTAAAGCAGTGACGTTTTTGGAATACGGGTTGTGGGGGGGTGGTGTTTCTGTTGGTTTTTGCTTTAGCACTACAGAAACTCCGAGCAAAACGGAACATTTTGAAAGAATCCCGCTGGCAAACAAACGCGACTCCATTCTCCTACCATCTCTTCCTTAAGGATTTATCTAAGCTCCGGGGTTTTCAGGACCGAGGCAGAAGACAGAGAAAGAGAGGTATCCCTCATCCCGCCCCCTCCCCCTCCGTGTTCAATCTGCCCCTCACTATAAGTAAACGGTTAAGCGCCCCACAAGGGCAATAATGTCAGGCGAGAGGATTCCGGCGGGAAACGCTGAAGAGACGTCAAGGCCGGGCGGAGAGGAAAGAAATCCTGTCAGGCTTCGAGCAAGGAGGCTGCTTGCCTTCTTAACCGTTTCCACAGAGCGGGCTGCGCGCGGCAAACGTCGCTTCCTGGGCGTTCGAAACCGCCACCCAGGCCGTTAGGACCTCACCTTCGACTGTTATCCCGGGAGCAACGGAACACCCACCTTGTCGCGACAGGGACACCTCGGGGCACTTCTGAGAAAGTGCCAGCAGCAGCGATGGCGGACAGCGGCGGTTTTTCTTAAAAAAGAGAGAGAAAAGATAAAAGAAAACGAAAACAACAACACACTACCCCTCAGGTAAAAAGAGCAGCGGCTGGTAGAGACTTAAGGAGGGGGGCGGGACCAGACGTGAGGCTTTAGTGTTGTTGCTCACTCTTCCCCAGGAAAAAAAAATAATCAACAACGTTTCAAAATGGCGGGTTGTCAAAGGGGAAGAAGGAAGCGGGAAATCGCTGGCCAATCGGCGCTCGGGACGTCTGGCGTGTGAGGCGGGGTTTTGAGAAAGTGACGGGCAGATAGGAAAGGCCTCGCGCCGCGAATTGAGTGAAAAGGAGGTTTTGTGTTTTCTTGGGGGGGGGGGAGCTCTACGGAGCATGCGTGCAACTGGGGACGGGGGCGGTTCGGAAGTTGACATGGTGGCGCCTTCGAGCATGCTTGCTGTTGTGGTTGGGGGGCCCGTCCGAATGGTTTTTTTTTTTTTTAATTTTTATTTTAAGCAGCCGCAAGGCGAAAGTGCATTTGAAACTCCTGAAGAGGAAAGGGACCAGAGTGCAGCCCATGAGAGCTCTGGTTCTCCTGCAAGCTCAGGCGCACTAAGCATAGAGAGAAAACCCCGTGTCCATATTGCCACCGATCTGTAAAATCTACCAACAGCAACAATTTATTATTTATACCCCGCCCATCTGGCTGGGTTTCCCCAGCCACTGGGTGGCTTCCAACAAAATATTCAAAATACATTAAATACTATGCTGCTCCTGCAGCCGCGTTCAGGATTGGAATCAATTATGTATTGTATTTCTTTTTAGATTTGTATAATTTTTTTTTACCAGAATCCCCAGTGTGACTCATAACATTAATAACAAATATTTTCATTGAAAACCTTCCAGTTTCAATATTAAAAGACTAATTTAATATTAAATATTTAATATAATTAAATATTAATTATATTTATTATTAAATATAAATGGACTCGTAGGAGAGATGGGAGTTCGAGAGAGAAAACAGGGTAGAATTGATATAGTATATGGGTAAGTTATTGGGTGAATGAAAGGCAGTGCACCTGTGTGCAATGTATGTCACTGAATGTGTCTGATCTACTTGGGCACATGTGTTTTTGTTTACAGGTGTCAAAATGATGCAGTCTTCAATACCCTGCCTTCGAAAGTAAGATTAGATGAAAGATTCTACAATATGTACAGATGCATGAAATATCCTCAGCAAAATTGTAGAAGTCTGTAAGAGGTACTGTGGGCTAGTAGTCATGTTAAAAACCATGTTAGTAACTTTGTTATATTTATTATGTATATAATAAAACTGATGAAACTTGGCTCCATTCACACTGTAGTCCGATATCTACTTTCTAGGATTAATTCCCTCTGAACTACACACCTCTGAATAGGAGTGTGCTGTTAGAAACAGTTATTCTTACCATTCATGGTGAATTATGTCTTACAGAGAACAACAGAGATACATTTCTCATTGTTGGAATAAATGTGTTTTGTTTCCGTTGACATCCACTAAGTTTATAGAAATGTAATTAAAAATAAGTATTACTTTTAACTATTGACTGATCAAACACACACTAGCGAAAACTCCACTGACCTCCAGCTCCTCCTTTCAGTCCAAAGGGCAAAATAAACATCAAGATGGGGATGTAAAAAACTAAACTGAAATCTAAAACTGGACAGTTCCAGATAGAGGCTGCTGTTATCTTGAATGCCAACATGCAACTCTGTAAATGGAGCTCTGCCTAAAGTAACAAGGACAGTAGATAGTGATTAGGTACTGTGGAATAAAAAGCTAAATTAATAATTAGGTTATTGCATCTTCAAAGACTGAGGAGTATTGTGATGAAACAAAAGTTTAAAATCACGATACAGAGTCGTGTGTGTGGAGCAACAGTAGCAGCTTGTGCTCACATGGGGAACATTATGCGTCCGTAATGGATAATATAGCCTGTAATGAGGAAGTCTGTTTGGGCTCATGGTCAAATTGTGTACATAAGGTTAAATGCATCTAAACTGCACGATCAAGAGAAGAGTTGAGTGAGCTGTGTAACTGACTTCAAATATTGTTATGTTGCTGGTCTCACATAATAAGACACAAGTCTAGTTCAGTCATAGCTACAAAGCATAAGAATGAGCCTGCACAATCTTTGTGTTCGCACACTCCCCCCTTGTCCTTTGCACATGTAAGGGGAAGATCTGGAAGCGTTTGCTTTGGAATCAACCACAGTTTTCCATTATGCCTAAACTTTGAGAACTGCTTTGTTCTAATGGTTCATTGACAAGCCAGGGTATCAAATAATGGATTGCTGTTGCATCTAAGAATGTTAGAATGGTATTTATTTCATTGACTTTGATGGATCGGAAATGCTAACCTCTCTTCCAGGCTGGATTCATACAATGGCATCAGTCTTCATAGTATTTTGAAGTTAATTATGTATTTGTATGGTGTGCAGATCAAGATATTAATTAAACTAAAAGTGGCTGGCTTCTTTTATGTTAAAGTTCCTGCAAGCTTTATGCTCTTAATTCTGGGAAAGTTGCCTGTAAAAAATATGTAAACATTTATTTGTATCAAATCACCTGTAAATTGGCTACAATAATATCCCTCTGTAAGTCTGGTTATATTTATAAGCTACAGACAAAGAATATTTCGAATTTGTTTCTTTTATTGCAAAACAGAGATAACTATGTTTTACAGGTTCGTTCTGTTTTTCTGTGCAGTTCTTATGAGTACCCATATATTAAATATTTGCTGGATATCTATTAAATGCAGTGAGTACACAGGATTCCTTTCTTTTGAGAGTGAGCTTCCTTATTCCACACCCGAACACACAGTAGCTGTGGCAATCCTTAAGAGACAGACTCTTTCTAACACTCTACTCCTAAAATGCAGAATGAATTTGCCTTTTGTAGGAAGAGGAGGAGGAGGAGGAGGTGGTGCCTTCTGACACAAACTGCCTGTATCAATTGCAGTGAGCAGACCGTTGCAGTTGTAAAACCCCTCTTCAGACTAGGCCAGTTGCTGGAGGAGCAATTGCACTATTCACTACCCAAACCAAATATATGTGGCAAAGAAATCCCAGTAATAGGTTGCCTAAGACTGCTGGGGTATGCAGATTCTGAACTGCAGCTCCTCTGGAAAATATAGAAGGGTGATAAGTTAGGGTGAAAGGGAGTATAGAAGGCAAACAAGAGTTAAAAAAGGATTATGTAGTTGCAGAAAGAGATTTTTTGAGACGTTACCTGAATCTGTCATTGGTTTCTTTATCTGCTGCATGGAAGAAATGGCTGCATTTCTGAAAGAAGAAGCAAGCTGTAACCAGCAAAAAGAAATCCTGGACTGCTTGCAACTCTATTAACTGCCAAAGCACAGGAGAAAGGTGAGATTCCTCTCTATGCATCTGGACAATGGTAAATATTAGGCTTTTTCCTATATATTGTCATTCATACTGTGGATTTAATCTTCTGTCTCCTGAACATTTCTGCCTGCAAGTTTCCTTCTGCAAACCATCAGCTTTATACCGTTATGGCGAGGCATTGCTTTCATACTTGTGGTGATGAGATATGTGTGTGTGTGTGTGTGTGTGTGTGTTAGTTCAACTGCCTGTTGGGCATGATGCCTTCTAGAGGATCAGTTACTCTTTTGCCACAGTTTTCTTGAAGCAGTTACACCCATTAACATAGCATTGCCAGTCTGCAAACACAGTAAAAACTTGTGGTTCAGTTGAAGTTAGTGAAAAATTTGCCATTGAGTTAAAGAGATCCAGAAAGTTGTTCATGCAGCCCTAATCAGGACATCGCGGATCTCTACAAGTTAAATACATTTTGGAACATTTTCCAGACCACGCCATCTCCTTGCAAAATATTATCATACCCTAATATCTGACAAAATAAATGCATACTGTACATTAGTCTTAAATCAGGTTTGTAGTGGGGAAGCAAATTAATTCTCTGGAGTGTAATGGCATGTAAGGTAATAGTCTCCAAATTTATATTTTCTTGTAGCATGCAAAAGTACATGTTCCCGTTTAGCTGTTCATTTTTGTTATGTAGTTCTTGGGCCACACATTTTCAGAATTGTGGAGAAGTTTTCATTTTCATCAGAACTGTTGAGACAAGAATGTTGGTTTCATCATGGCTAACAGAATGAGATCAGGAATTCCCCACTAAAATCTTGCTCTGCCAAGAACTTGTCTTAGGCAAGCCACTCTTTCTCATCCTAATATTACAGGATTGTTGTAAGGATTAAACTAGATTTATTTCTTACTTATTTGAAGCATTTTTGCACCTCTTCAGTGAAAAATGCACTCAGAGCAGTTTACAGAGATCAGTAATATGACAGTCCCTGCCTTCAGGTTCAAAATCTAGACGACAATACAAAAGGAAAACTGATGGGGAGGGAGAAGGAAAAAAGCAATTTTGTGTACTATTCATTGGCTACAAAGGTATAAAGACCAGGTGAAATGGAAACAGTTTAAGGAGAGGAGCAACCAAAAGGTTGCTGGTTGCTTAGCAGGTACACTGGAGGAACTCTGCTTCCCTTCTCTTTGTCCCTTCTAGAAATGAAGAGTATGACTTGATTCTTCTTGATCTCCCAGCAGCTTGACCATGGTATCCTTCTGGGGCAAATGTTTGAGTTGAGTATTGGGGGTATTGCATTGTAATGACTCCATGCCAACATGATGGCTGGCTCCAGAAGGTAGTTCTTGAAACATTACTTGGCTCCATGGGTTCTCCAGTAAGGTTCTGTTCAATTAATTGGACTCTGGTGTATTTTTATTGATAGACATATCTTCTGGTATATTTGGTAGGTTGTTCTCTAGGCTTCCTATGCTAAAATAGCATTCCCACTCCCTGTAGTCATTTGGGTTCCTGCTTTTTGGCTTCTATTCTGTACATGGCTCTCAATCCAAGCTTCATTCATGTTCCTTTTGCTATTTATTCAACTGGGTATTTTATATTCTTCATTTTTATGTGCAAAATTGAGGCTATTTCCTGTTATTTTTAAAAGGAAGTAAGTGAATCCCATGATATATTTAACAGTCCCATGATACATTTTAACAGTCATTAACAAAAATCCAGTTTTCCACTGCCATTAACAATATTCTTGTTGCGTGGTTGATAAGCTACTAATTTCTTCTGGAAATACAGGATCTGTGCCAAACACAGCCATTGTTCCCTGCTCTTCATAGGGCAAGGTTATCTCTAATCTCACTGAACCTCTACTTTTGTCCTTATTCTACTTTATTTATTTTTCAAGGCTCCTATAACTTTTACAAATATTTAACTACCCAGGCTACTCTATGGAAGGTATCAAATCCTTTTCCATCTAAAAGAAACAAAGTGAGAATATTTTTCTTTTTGCTATCAAGAGGATATTGAAAGTCCACTGTGGTAAAATTTTGGTCAGGTCAATGACTATTCTCTAACTTCCTTATTTTATTCTTTATTTGCACTGGGTTTACCATACAAGTCAGCACAATCATATGAAACATCCACATGGTGGTGGTGTGTCTTCCTAAGGAGATCACATATACTTTGGTTCACATGCTTGTTCAGCAGAATGCAAATGTGAATGAATGAATTGTTTATTGTGGTCACAGGCAAATAAAATTTGGTATGGAAAGAAAACATATAGCTCATTAAAACAATTAAAAACAGATAAATACAAACACACGTTTCTCTCTCTCTCTCTCTCTCTGAAGCCAATAGAAAGATTTTACTAATCTGCATTGAAGTCAGAAATTGTTTTTCCAACCCTCTCAGTAACACTGGAGGAAACATCCCTTAAGCAGAATGATACAAAATCAGGACATATTCCCAGGGGAGTTCAGAGTAGAGGGAGAATTAACCTCTCTCACTACACAGGCTACAGTACAGCATAACATGGTCAACAGGTTCTACTCCAGCTCCTCACAAATACAACCTGTCAAGAACTGAAATCTTGCTCACTTAACAGTGCAGAATGTAGCATACTAAAATAAGCAAGGATAATGCTCTCCTATTCTTTGAACAATGATTCCATAGTTTAGGGGGTTGCTAAACAGTACAGTGGTACCTCGGGTTACAGACTCTTCAGGTTACAGACTCCACTAACCCAGAAATAGTACCTCGGGTTAAGAACTTTGCTTCAGGATGAGAACAGAAATCGTGCAGCAGGAAGCCCCATTAGCTAAAGTGGTACCTCAGGTTAAGAACAGTTTCAGGTTAAGAATGGACCTCCAGAACGAATTAAGTTCTTAACCCGAGGTACCACTGTAATGAAATGCAGGGTTTGTTACTGTGTAGATGTAAGAAAATTAATCGCTGAACAAAAAACAAAAAAAACAAAAACTGGGCCTCCTTTGACCTATAATTGCAGCAAAATTGAGGAGAGAAGCCCAGCCTAAATATCTTCTTCTCAATCTGCCTCATCCATTGACTAATGAAAGAGTATGAGAGTATGAAAGAATATGCTTTGCAGCTACTGAAAAGCATAAATATAACCACCATTTCAGGACATGAACTCAACAATTCAGCTGACTGAATACACATGTCCAAATAAATAGCTGTGTTCCCCACACAAGATAGTAAACCCAGTATCTCCCGGAGGAAAGCAGACTGAACTCTTTCCACTTGGGAGTTTAACCCTGAAATCCAAATGGGAATGCTGTAAGTTGGGTCATGGACTTAGATCATAGGCTTGAATAACAGGAGTTAAATGGACACTTTGCATAAGGAAGAACCCTGAAATAACATTCCAGCTAGAACTTCACAATGTGAATGCGATGCCCTTACCATGTGCAGCAGAAGGGTTTTTTTCTAGTAGCATCACTAGGAAGGGCAACATTTGAACCAATCTTCTTTCTTGGAGGAAGTAAGCTGTGCCTTTACCAGCAGCTTGACAGGAAGTAATTTAATAGGTGATTCCCCACCCCCTTCATGGACATAAACAGGGGAAATAGGTTCACCAGCGAAGTCCTTGCATATTATGCAGTCGGTAAAAGTACAGGTACTGCAGTAGAGCCAATTAAAAGGATGGCAACTCTGTGGTCTTGAAATGAAGGGATTAGGAAATAAATCTCCTAGTCAACTTGGTGGATGCAAAACACTCGGTGAACAACTGAGGAGATCTATAGATGTGGCTTGTATTGAAGGAACATCCATTCCCAATGACAGTGTATGCTGAAGTGATATTCTCACAAAATGTCAACTCCTAGGCATAGCATACCAGCTGTAAGATGGAGTTGCAAAAATACAAAAAACCTGGCCAGATTCAAGTTGTAGTTGGCATGTTATATGGAGCCCAGAGTTTGTACATGCGAATTTAACCAGCCTGACATAAAATAAGGAATACTGGAAACTCATGGATCCCCACATTTCCTTGGTTTGAGGTGGCCTGAATTAGTGAAACCACAACATATTTTCCTTTTAGAATTCCTGACACTCCTTGAGTCTAATATTCTACTGGAATTAAGCAAACAGATCAGATTTTTGTGGCATGGCAGCTGTTTCTGACCTTATTAAAAACCCATGTTAATTCCATCAATGTCATTTCAGTTTTAAAGGCATGTAGCCTGCGTTGACTTGGATCTATCTGTGCAGATCATATGCCAAAAGGGCTTGGCCTTTTCCTTCAACAAAAAGGGCCTTGTGTTATTATTATTTTAATCCTCATTTGAAGGTCCACAAAAAGTACAGCTGTATTACAGCGTAATCCTATACATGTTCACTCAGAAGTAAGCCCCATTAATGTAACGAGCTTAAGTGTGTATAGTAAATTTCTAGCCTGAGTTAAACTTCCATCACATTTACTAGTCCTTTTCTGGTGACACGATAGTGTGCTAACATGCGAGAAGGGGTGGGTGGGAGTTGAGTGCACTAACACCACCCCCTGTTGTCTTTCTGCTACCTTCAAACTTGTGGAGGGAGTGGGGAGCCTCATGTGCTCATTTGAGAATTGGGGGTTTTCAGGGTTTAAAATGATTGGGTAACAGGTACAGAAAGCCCCCAGCGTCACAAGATCTGTGAGTTAGAGCTCTAATGGAAAGACAGTGGCATGAAATGTGCTAGCCCCTCTCACAGGTTAACTCAACACATTACTCCAAGATCTGAAGAGAAATTTAGTGTTGAGAGATTGCTGGGGTATGCATGACCTGAGTGGGGGGGGCAGCGGTCTACACACGGGGAAAATGCTATAAATAATTCAGAAATTAAATAATTATAAGAAAAGAAAAAAAACCTATGCAAAAACACTGTAGAAAGGTTTTGTGCTCTCTGGCACCAACTGGTGTTGCACGTTTATAATGTATTAAAATCACTGCTTTTTAAAGCAAAGGTCTAGCATATTTGCAAAAGGATTTACAGTGTAATCCCACAAGTAGTATATATAGGTAGTATAAAGGTAAAGGTAAAGGGACCCCTGACCATTAGGTCCAGTCGCAGACCGCTTCTGGCAAACCAGAGCAGCGTATGGAAACGTTGCTTACCTTCCCGCTGGAGCGGTACCTATTTATCTACTTGCACTTTGATGTGCTTTCGAACTGCTAGGTTGGCAGGAGCAGGGACCAAGCAACAGGAGCTCACCCCGTCGCGGGGATTCGAACCACCGACCTTCTGATACGCAAGCCCTAGGCTCTGTGGTTTAACCCACAGCACCACCCGCTGTGTATACCTTCTGCCAAATACCTTCAGGCTTGCCCCTTTGAGTTTGATTGATGACACCACAGAAAGTCGGGCCCTGGAAGTCCCAGTCCCTATTATATCAGAAAATGTTCTGTCCCCTGGAAGTTCCACCCTGGAAGATATGATCCAGGAAACAGAAGTCATTTGCTGCCCATCATTCCATGGCAGAGGATGTTTGCAGATTCCCCTTCTGGATATTTGCCAGAAAAGCAAAATCTGGATGCACATTACTTGTGTATCTTAAAGAATCATAATGTGAATAAAAGAGCCAAATTGATTTGGTCTTACTCTAAAAGCCCTTGCTTCCACTTTCTGCAACACATTAATCATACTGCATACTAAAATGATGCTCTTACTCTGGTTTTCAGCAATTTTATATTTATTTCAAAATATACTGCAATAAAGCAAATTCCGCAAACAGAGCTTTACATAAGAAATGCAGAAGCAATATAATACTTGGGTCTTCAAAACAAATATTTTAGTGTCAGTTTAGAAATGAACAGCTTTATATAACACAATTCTTAATCTCTGATTTTGCTAATCTAGGAAATAACTCTATTTCACCCAGTGACTTCAGAAGGCGAAGGAAAATGTACATTTAAATAGCAAGTTCTACAGAAACGACCTGGCATATTTGCAAAAGGGTACAGTGTTACACAAAGACGTAACTGTGAAAGTAGCAAGCTTTCAGACCACTTATTGCAGTTCTCATTTCAAGGCATGGAAAAGTAAACATTAAGCAAAGAAGGTTAAATCTGTATCTAGAATACCATAATAAACAAAATTTAAGATTGTTGGCTGGCCCATTGCTGTTGTGAATATATTTATTATTGTATAATGGATAATTTTGCTTGCTTAACACCTTTTCCCAGGCCCTGCACTGATAACCCAAACAAGTGAATACCATTGTCAGTGTTTTAAAAAGAGATTTGGGTCTTGTAAAACAGTTTTAAGAATGCAAATGGCAGTGCAATACAATACGGAAAGCAGTCAATTGATCATGTATGTCTCAATTTCTCTTCTAATTGGCAGACTTTGGTACTTTTGCATCTCCTTCTAGTGAATTGAGTTTCCCCCACTGCTCTTCTGGGCTGTTTGGCTCCACATGGAATCATTATGCAGAAAGGGAAGGGAATCCCATAATTCAGCAGGACAATGCATTTGCTACCATTTGTCCATGGAACATAATTGTGCTTTATGGGTGCAAACAGTTTGGATGACAGTTAGAATACTTTTCATAAATCCTGTCAGGTATGTTTGAATGACTACACACACACACCTGGCAGTTGGCAATATACCATAGATAGCTGCCATGGTTGTGGGCAAACATACCCACAACTACAAAAGCCTGTGGCAATGGATTTTTTCATCTCATGGATCATCTCTAAAACACATTTCCATTCCCCAAAATGAAAACAACCTGTTAATTTATTGTTACTTAGATGTAGGCAAACTGTTCTGAGCAGCTATCCATGATTTAGGTTTAGTTATACCTGCTTTGTTGGTCTTATAGAATATATTGGTTAAATCTGTGCTATGAACTAATAGACTGTGAACACTAGAGGGATTATTTGTATTATAATACAGCAACAGTGACACCTTAATGCTCGGGCATGTTTACAACTACTCAGTGCTTTTTTTTCTTAAAAAAATGTTTAGGGGTACTCTCATTTTACTACTCATATTGAAATACTGCCCCTCAATGAGTCCAAACTTAGATTCACAAAATGTTTAGGGGTATGCGTACCCCTGCATCCCCCCAGAAAAAAGCACGGCAACTACTAATAAGACTGTAATCCTATGCACAGTAGAACCAAGGCCGACTGAACTCAATGGGACTTACGGCACAGTAAGCAGTTATAGAATTGTAATGGATCCTTTTGCAAAAAAACAAAAAAAAACAAAAACCATACCAATTTAGTAAAGAATTCAGTGAAGATACAATTCACTGCTTGTATTGAAATATAGCAAACATTTCCTCTCTAACCCAGATCTGGATAGATCTTGTTATTCTTTAACCCAGTGGTTCTCAAATTGTTTCTCTGATCCACACTTTCAGTATAAAAATGTGCTCATGCAACACCAGTTTTTTTATTGAGAAGAAATACATTGGAAAACAAAAACTCCCAGCAGTGCTTGATTTATAACACAGAACACAACTACTTTATAATATGGCCATGCAACATCCAGAAAGTGTAAAACAATGCAGATACATAAGAACATGAATCATTACCTAAATATAATTATAAACAAGCCTCTTAAGTATGTATACAAACTCAATGAGCAGTGCTTCCTTGCAGTATCACTTGATGCTCTTGCTCTCATTTGGAAAAGGTATCTATCCATATTCTGCAAATAAAATAAAAACGATGCTATGCTAGGCTATATTACACTGAAATGTTTCTTTATTGTCCTTGAATCTTCCCGCAAACTTGCCACCCTCTCCTGACACACCAGTGTTGCAGGCCACACCCTTTGAGAACCATTGCTATAAAAAAATACATTTAGGGAGAACAGAAACCTGCTGTTAGATATTCTAGTTTGATCAAGCTAATCCAGGACTTCTATGCCATCTCCTGGTTGCTGTGGGTTCCAAGTTTCCTTCATATCACAGGGTGTGTTCATATTACCTACCACCTTAGAGTACAGTGAGGTTTTTCCAGTGCATTTCACACCTCGCCCTACCCCACCCATACGTTCACGGCTTCATTGGGGTAAAATTCGTTTCTGCTTGTGTTCATACCAGGAGGCACTGACAGGCCAGAGATGACTTTACCTTAAATGGCATGGGAGTGGGAATCATCCTGGCTAACCCTGAAACCTGTTGCTAGCTCTCAAAAGAAGTCTTTTGTCTTTCGTGTGGAGTTCCTGCTACAGACAGAGGGCTACTGTAACTTGCCTAATGGATGGGTGGCTACAATTGCTAGCGCATCTCCAGGACCTTGGGACCCTGTAATTACATTCTGCTGATGGTTCCATGTTAAATTAATGAACCTTATGTGCACAAATTATTTATCATGCATTAGTTAATGAGCTGTCTCCCTATAAAGAGAGAGAGAAAGAGACGTCCTCACCTCTCTGCGGGTCCCACAGGAGGGTAAACAAAAAGGAACTGCTCCTACTCCAGCCCCATTACTTACATCAGTGTTTTTCAACCTTTTTTGGGCAAGGGCACACTTGTTTTATGAAAAAAATCATGAGGCACACCACCATTAGAAAATGTTAAAAAATTTAACTCTGTGCCTATATTGACTATATATAAAGTAATTCTCTTGAATAGGAATCAAATAAACACAATTCTTCCCACGGCACACCAGGCAACATCTCGCGGCACACTAGTGTGCCACGGAACAGTGGTTGAAAAACACTGACTTACATACACAGAGAGAAGCTTGCTCTCCTTCCACTCGTGCCCAAACCTGTAAGAAGGATGTATAGAAGTCCAATGTGCTCACTAATCTTATAATCTCATATGCAGAAACACAAGAAAAATAGAAAGCAGGTACAGAGACCACAGCACATTTCTTTTTTATCTGGGGTTGTAATTCTGAGTGCATATCATGGTTCTTTCTTATGGCTTTGTTTGATTTGCTTCTAGTGTCCTCAACTACATTCATGGATAGAGTGGTGTGATTTAAGGATGCAGCCCTAATCCTGTTTACCTGAGAGTAAGCCCCCTTGAACTCAGTAGAACTTATGTTTTGAGTAGACATGGTTAGGAATTGCTTTGTAACACATGTGCCAATCAAATTGCAGCACCTGTAAGTCTCAGCAGTGCAACAATGTGTTCAAAGGGAATCCTCCTGGCAGGTTGCCAGTAATACTTGAAGAATTTGTTGGGGCACGGGGAAGAGAGAAAGAAACCTACTATTATACCTACCAGCAAGAGTGCAGAGGTTAAAGGAGTTGCATGGAGTTTCACAAGATCAGCAACTATTAGCATAAAATCCTTAAAAGGTATCTAGAATAATGTATGTTTGTGTGAGGACTAAACAATT
Source organism: Lacerta agilis (assembly GCF_009819535.1). NCBI lineage: Eukaryota > Metazoa > Chordata > Lepidosauria > Squamata > Lacertidae > Lacerta > Lacerta agilis. Next base: position 28,207,689 of record NC_046318.1, read on the forward strand.
CGGTTACAGGTCCGTGAGTTCACACTTTGATGCTATTCTCCTCTCCAAAGTCATCTGGATGCAGGAAGTATGTGTTGTCATATTAGTGGGTAGGAGAGCTGGAAAAAAATTCACATCCGGCAACCAATGAGTCCCTTTGGTTTCAGATAGCACATGGGTAGACGAGTCTAAAAAGCCCAGGACACAAATTTTCATGGCCCTCTAGTGGCTGTGGTCGCTCATTTACTAGAAGTAATGCATTTAAGCATTAACTATGGAAGCATATACTCTATTCTGACCAAACTAAGCCTTCTAGAGCAAAAGCCTCCTAAAGCAAAAGGGTTTGCATTTTCTCTAACGTGTTCTGTGACTTAATTACGCATTGTGCAAAGAAATACACTTACTTTTCTGTTCGGAATCCTTTTTTTCTAGTAAATTTCACTTGATTGATTTCAAGTTCTAGTATTACGATTGTATGAAACTTTCGCTGCACCGATCACAATTTTATAAGGTTACGGTGCCTTCCCTTAGCCATCTTAAAAAATAAAAGCTGGACCTTGTCCTGAAAGCCGTATTATAAATATTTATTTTATAGCATAAAGTTAATACACTTTTGTCAAACACTTCAAAGTGTTTTACTAAGAGAAAATATAAATAAATAAAATAATATAAAAACTAGTAAGGAAAGCAGAGGCCCTTGCTGGCTCTGAATAAGGGCGACCACAGCTTCCATTCCTTACCCCTCCTGAACATTTTTCTTTTATTGGTTTCACTACATGTATATTCAGTGGCAAACCGTGCCACTCGGCTGCCCGGGGCAGCAAACGCGGAGGCACCCCCGGGTGCGGGGTGTCGCTCCGCAGCATGTGTGCGTCCTGACGTCACGATGCATGCGTCAGGACGAACGCCGCATGTGCCGCGGAGGCAAGAGGCGGGCTAGCGAGGTGGGGCGTCATGCCAGCCACAAGCATGACGCCTCACTGGCCCGCCCCTCTCCTCTGCCCGGAGCCGGAAGAAGCCATTAAAAAAAACAATAACAGGAAAGGGAAGCAGCCGCCAGCCGAGCGAGCAAGCGGCTGCTTTCCTTTCCTGTTTTTTCTTTTTAAAGGTCTTTTTTAGCACTCGGCTGCTGCAGCATGGAGCCGAGGGGCGGGCGAGCGAGGAGGGGCGTTGCGTGACACCCCTCCTCGCAGGCCCGCCCCTCGGCTCTGTGCCGTGGCAGTCAAGCGCTAAAAAAGCCCTTTTTTAAAAAAGGGGGGAAGCAGGCGCCAGCGGCCAGCCAAGCAAGCAAGCCAGCCGCCACCGTGCGCCAAGCAATGTTTAGGCTCAGCTTTGCTTTGCTTTGATCACAGGGGCGGGGCCCTGCCACGAGTGTCACCCCCCAGGGCAGTACCTGGGGCGGACCGCCCCCATGCCCCCTTGCTCTGCCCCTGTTTATATTCCTCCTTCAAGGAGATCAAGACAGCTTTTACACTGCCTCCCCTTTATTTTTATTTCCTGAGCAACCCTGTAAGGTAGGTGAGGCTGAGAGACAGCAATGTCTGGTCTATGCTCACTCAGTGAGCTTCATGGCAGAGTGAGGATTTGAACTCAAGTCTTCCTGGCTCTCTCATAACATAACTTTTCTTAAAATAACTGAGCAGTAGTATTTTCCATTTATTTGGAATAACACCTTTGCAGTACAGTATTTATGGACACCAGGCAAAACACAATGCAATTTGCTTAAACCAGTTCACAGCAGCTACAAAGTTCCCTCAAATGCAACAGTCACATGTCAAAACGTTGTTCAGGCATCCTTTCAGCAGGTAATAACGTGTTTGATCTTGTTCTTGTTTGGCAGGCTTCTTTGTTAAACCTGTTTGAGTAGTTCCCCAAACCCCTCCCCCGGCCCAGCAATGATTAGTTGTCTATTTATTAAAACAAATCTAGTTTTGCAAATTACAAGGAACTTTGCTATAATTATAAAACTAGAATGATAAAACTCTATGAGACCACCTTATGTTTATGACTGGAATAGATTAAGCAGATCAGGAGAAATGCTTAAATATATTTAATTTGTATTCTGAATTATAAAAGGAATACACCTTTGTTATGTTTTATAAGAGATAATCCACAACCCACCATGGCCACAGACGTGAAGAGACTCAAATCCTTGTGTTGTTGTTGTTGTTGTTATATTCATTTATATAATATGGGTGAGTCACTACCTCTCATCCTAACCTATTTCACAGCGTTATTGTGGGGATTAATGTGTGCCATCTTAAACCACTTAGAGAAAAAAAGGCAGGATATAAACGCAGTAAATAAAGTGGGCTGGGTGTCAGTTTGCTACTGCTAATCCGCCACTTTCAGCGTGGTCGCTTTTGGGGAGGGGCTGAGCTATGGATTGCTGGACTTCGGCCCTCATGTCCAGCCATAGCTGCACCAGTGCTGTAAAATCACCTGTTGCCATCAGCCCCATGTTAGTGTGATTGGGATGCGGGTGGTGCTGAGGTCTAAACCACTGAGCCTCTTGGGCTTGCCAATCAGAAGGTTGGCGGTTTGAATCTGTGCCATGGGGTGAGTTCCTGTTGCTCTGTCCCAGCTCCTGCCAACCTAGCAGTTAAGAAGCACGTCAGTGCAAGCAGATAAATAGATATGGCGGAAAGGTATGGTAAATGGCATTTCCGTGCACTTTGGTTTCTGTCACGGTGTTCCGTTGTGCCAGAAGCGGTTTAGTCATGCTAGCCACAAGACCCGGAAAGCTGTCTGTGGACAAACGCTGGCTCCCTCAGCCTGAAAGCGAGATGAGCGCCACAACCCCATAGTTGCCTTTGACTGGACTTAACCTTCCAGGGGTCCTTTACCTTTACCTTTTTAGTGTGATTGCTGATCCTGTAGTTCTTTCAGTACTTGCTTCCAACACTGCTTGCACAGGTACTGATTTATAATCCACATTATAGCACCAGTCATGTCCACATGCCTCTTGGTAGATCTGCATGTGATGGCATAGTGGGGTCATGCATTCATCTTCTCAACGCATCTGCACATACCCACTCAGTGTGTTCATACAGTGAAAAATGATTGGGGCTATATATATATTTCATACATCTTCCTACCAGAAGTTCTTTTTCTATGTGGGAAAAATGTTATGTTTTGAAGCGCCCCTGTGTCTTAACAGAAGCTTTCAGATGGAAAACACTGACATGTAACTAGTACTGACTGCCAAGAAATTACTCACAAGTAAGATTTTGGGATTGTGGGTTGCGATTCCTTCCTGGACTTTGAAATGCAAGGGGTGGTGGTGGTTGCGTAAATGACATTTAAAGGAATTGGCTTATCTCTGAAGAAAAACAACTCCCCCAAAGAAGTCAAGTTATCTATCTCTTTTTGTGACCAAATACAAGTACATAACAGCAGCATGTGCTGAAGAAGTTAGAAGTTTTCTCAGTGCGCCCCTCCCACACTGCCCAGTGGTACAGTTGAGACAATGGGGTTGTGGCTTGTGAAACCCTCCCCTGCTTCTGGCCAGTGTATATGGTGCAGGAGGGCCTGGTCTGGCCTACTCATGCATGGCTTGCCTGACCAGGACTCCAGTGGGCATAGCATACCTGCCAAGAGACCCGAAAAAATGGGACATCCTGTTTATTTTTGGGTTTTTTGCGTGAGATCATGGCAGTCATTTTGGGTGCCACAATTTCACACGTTCTCATGCCGTGCTGTTGCTTTTTGTTTTTGTTTTTCTGGGACTTCAGTCTCATGCAGCGCCCCCAAACAGGTGTTTTTTGACACTGCACAAGATTGTGCCCTGTAAAAGAAATGCTTTTGGGGGACGAGAGTGCTGCGTGAGTCATGTGACTCGCCCGGGAGCACTTCCCTGAAGATGCGTGTCCTGGTTTTGGATCAGAAAAAGTTGGACGGTATGGCATAGCTAAGTGGAAACCCTCTGAATCTTGACCCTCTGTTTGCACTCTCGCTGCAGGATTGTGTTACTGTAGTGGAGGAACCATGTGGATTGTCTGCCTCTAGCACCAAAGTGTTTGGGGTTATTTCTGCCTGAAGTAATACAATGCACTCTGTTTATGCTGGATATGTTGCAGCAAAGTTCTTTTATCTGTGGATGCCTTAAGCCAGAGCTTTCCAAACTGTGTGTTGCAATACATTAGTGTGTTGGTTGCAGTGTGCAGGTGTGTCGCGCGAATGTTCCTCATGCTCCTCCCGGGGTTGGAAAAGGGTTAGTTTAACCTTCTGTTTGCTAGTGAAACTGAATTACTGTGTTGCGAAATGATGCAAAACTAAATTACTGTGTCGCAAAATGATGCACGTCTAAAAAGTGTGTCACCGACATGAACAGTTTTGACAGCTCTGCCTTAAGCGGTGGTCTTAACCACTGCTTTGTGGGTCAAATTTTTGCTTGTGTTTAGTGCAGGATAGTAAGCAGATGCCAAAAGTATGCATGCAACTTAAGAAGACGGTACACTGTCCTTTGTAAAAGGGAGAACTCTACAGAGATAGAGTGGAACCTGAGTAAAAATGAAGGTGCGGTATCCAAAGTAAAAGGAAAATGTCTGTATTTCAGTGCAAGTGAAAGTATCTTTGATCCACCCGCCTTGCTTGTTTTGCATCTGCTGTCTTAATCTCAGGAATGTAGCATTTTGGCATTGGGTGTGAGGTACAACATTCCAAAGGGATTATTCTTATTAGGCTTCATCCTTTGCTCTGAACTGCGGAGAAGCAAGTTTGCCACTAATCATTAGCGGAGCTAGGCACTGATACGCACCTATCTTTTGTGCTGCATATCCATGCAGACCGGAAACTAGATTTTCCACCCAGAAAGCAAATACGTGTTGTGTGAGTATGCAGTGTATGTAGCAAACGCTTCTGTTATGCCCAGTGTAGAGCATGTGGCCAAAATGTTTCGCTTTGCACCCAAATGGTGAAAAGAGTGTTAAGGGGGAATATGTGAAAGGTCTTAAGGCAAAAAACCAAAATGGAGAAATGTTTATTCCTGGGACCATAGTCCGTCTTGAACCATGGACATACACAGTACATATTTAATTTATGGAACTTGCTCCCACAGGAGGCTACCTGCTTGGATGGCTTTAAAAGAGGAATAGACAAAAACATGGGTGATGGGGCTACCAGTGGCTACTAGCCATGATGGCTATGCACTGCCTCCATAGTCAGAGGCAGTGATGCTTCTAAATATAAACTGCAGGAGGGGAGAGTGCTCTTGTGCTTGGGTCCTGCTTGCGGGTTTCCGACAGGCATCTGATTCACCACTATGCAAACAGGATGCAGGACCACTGGCCAGATCCAGCAGGCTCTTTTTATGGCCTTATGGAGATGTTTAGTGGGCAATGAGCCTCTGTATCATTCCCACCCAAGCAGATGGGCAAGGGCTGTAGCTCAGTAGCAGAGCACATCCTTTTCTTGCAGAAGGTCCCAGGTTCAGTCCTTGGCTTTTTTGGATAGGATGGGAAAAGACTTCTGCCTGAAACTTTGAAGATCTTCTGAACTGGACAGATGACTTAACTCATACAGTAAGACAGTATCCAATGCTTCTAGCAAAGGAGCTACTAGTAAACTAGCCAGACAGCAAGGAAGCTTCACAGTTAGTAGGCCATCATCTTGACCCTTAGAAGAGCTTCCATGCCAATTTTCGAATGACTTCCAGAAAATTCAACAGGTCAAATCAAACAGATTGCAATCTGGAAGACATTTTAGATGGGGCAAAACCTGCCTCTCTCCCTAGTTTCTGAGCTCACCAGGGTCAGATCTGGGCCATACCACAGTGGTGCCTCCCAGAGCAGCCCTTTATATTCTCTATTAAGTGAACAGCTGAAATTCCGAAGAAGAAGTATGAAGGACTGTGCTCAACTACAGTCCTGTAGTTGAGCTGAAGTCCATCTACTTCCTCCGACATTGAGTTGCCTTGCTTTCATTGTCAGGTACCACAAATAAGTGTAATGAGATTTTTTTGAAAATGAGATATCAGAAGTAAAGATTGGCAAGATTTTGCTGCTTCCTGGTAGCTATTTTGTGTGTGTGGAGGGGGGTTGTATATTTATGCTGTCAAATGCTGAAAAATAGAACTGCTGAGTGTCAGAGCACCATGACTCACTTGTACTGAAGCTGGAATGTACTGCACAAGAAAGTACATTTCAGCTCTTCCAAAATAGCTTACATTATTGTTTTCATGAATGGCACCAGGTTCTGGAAGGATGAATTAGGGGGCTGATGTAGGTCGCCTTTGAACTACCGGTATCTTTCTCAGGAGGCTCTGCAACATGCAGGAACACCCCCTCAATATATCCACCCAGTCCATCCTACTGATGAGTATTTTGCTAGTTGGATGTACTACTGAAATATAATCCCCATCATCCCTCGTCATTGGCTGGGGTGGCTGATGGGAGTTGGAGTCCAAAACATCTGGATAGCACCAGATGGATAGGCTATCTTAATAGTGTGATATTATTGTGTCCTGTTACATTATCAGGGGACTCTAGTCTGTCTAAAATTATTTTCAATATGTGGCAATTTGCAGGAGTCGCCCAGGCTTACATTTATATTAGTTCTGTTTGTGCCAAGATATGATAATGGACACAGTTTGAGATACATTCTGAAGTAATATTTAAAAGTTGGGATCAAATCAATGCTCATACTGAAATATGCTCAACAATATGCATAAAGTTATATTGTAATGTCATTTAGAGAGGTGTAGATGTGTACTATTTAAATCTGAAGTATGGAGCAAGCAACAAGTGGAAACTCTACTGCATTTTAATGTGAAACTATTTTTACACCCTAGCACTGAAGTGAAGGGATGCGCGCTTAATTCACTTAATTTGAGTGCTGTAATAAAGGGGCAGCAAAAAAACATCTGAAGGCATTGGTCCCAAGAAGCCAACATCTGTGATCTGAGAGCATTTCCTCTCCCCTGATTATAGGACTGTGTGTTTGTTCTTTATTATAGTGAAAATGATCTGTTTGCCCAACTCTGTCTTCCTGATCTTCCAGTTTTCAGTGCAATGTGTGCAATGTAACTTGACTGCCTAGAATTGTTGCAACGTTAGGTAGGTCATTAAGGCATGTAATTAATTGTAAAAAGATAGTATCGCTTTTGGCACACAGCCAAAGCCAGAAAGTTATAGGCATATAATCCGAGGACTATGCTAATTTCTGAACATGGCTAATAATAACTTGTTACGATTTAAACTGCCCAACCCCGGTATTGATTCTGCATCTGTGTGCTTTGCTGTATTCATTTGCCCTTATTCCCCAGAACAATTAGAACTGTAGCCTAATTCTACTGCTGTTTGTACAACCCTTACAGAGAAAACTAGCTGCCCGAAATCTGAAACAAAGCAAAATGCTAAATGGTTCCATATAGTGCTTTCTGAAACTGATATGCTTTGGAATGAGTTACAATGGTGTCTAGGAAAAGGTTTTTAAGTCCTTTTGAGAACTTACAGTGACCATGTGGAAAGTTGACTTCCTGCACATAATCTGTGAATCTACCACTCCTTTTTCTGTTTGCAAAATACTGAAACACACACACACACACACACACACACACACACACTGAGAGAAAACATACAGTGATGCACAGGTGGGTTCTCTGTTTCCAGTCAACACATGAGGGAGGGGAAAGAAGAATCATACATCCCTCTTCATGGGCTTATTTTTATTTATGTATGTATTTATTTTATTCAAAGCCATTTCTAAACAACTGAATATTTTCAAAATCTCTTTAATGGTGCATGCTATGTACAATGTAAAAATATCCATGTGACTTGTGTTAATTGTAGAATAACAATATTTTGAATACGGGTATGAAACTCGGTGTTTGATTTGGAGGTCTTCTTGAAATGTCACAAAAGCCTTCTTCAGAAATAATTAAATAAACACAGGAGGAGGACGAGCAGGAGAAGCAGAGATGAGCGAACTAGCTCCTGCCCATTGTTGTTTTTGTTGCCCTCCAACTTGCAGAGGGTAATATGACCTATATATGTTTTGGAATGAATAGAGAAGGCACCCTGCTGCCGAGGTTTGCTCTCCACTTGGAGCTGACTTCACCAGCCTGGTGACTCCAGATGCTTTGAACTAAGGCCAGGGCTGATAGAAACCATAGTTCAAGATACCTGGAGGGCATCAGGTTGAACAGGTGGATTGGAGAAGGGGAATGGCAACCAGGTGGGAGGGCAGAGCTAGTGTGTTGTCCCTCCCCCTCTTGTGTGCTTGCTTGACTCTTAATGGTGAGACTTGAAGAGAGCTAAAGACATAATGCAATGAGGGTGGTTTTTGTTCAATAAATTGCAAGTTACCTTGCATTTCAGGATCTCTAAGAGGCACCTGTATTGGGGTTTAGGCATACATATGCAAAATTTGTGTGCCTTTTAATTAAAGAATAATTTGTAAGGCACATATTTAATTGGTGAAATACCTCTTGATAATAGGCGTACAGTTTGACCTGCTTTTGATGTATGAAAGCATTCCCTCTCTTTGAAGATGGATGTCAACACCCTTCCTTTTTTGGTCAGCTCTTATTAATGGGTTGAAATGTTCCAAAACCATTAGCTATACCAGTCCAAAATACATCTGAAAGACATGAACTTGCATATAGTGATGGAATAAATGCTATATTTAAGGTTTTAGCAATTTGTAGCTAGTATATGTCTGGTAATATCTACAGTTTAGAACTATGTGACTTGATTACACAATCCTGAATAGAATGCTTCTCTTTAATCTTTTGTTAGGCTGCAACCCAGTATTATACACAACTCCGTTTGGTAGAACATCACATTGGAGTTTACTTTTGAACTGACATTTATAGGATTTCAGTTAACTGGTTGGATTATATACGTATTCATCTAAAACGAAATTGGATGAGGCTGCTCCCAAGACCAATTTTGTGCTCTCTCTATATATATTTCTACTTATCATGTGGCAAGCACCCCCAGAATGACCTGGGAGAATGGTTGCAAGGGATGAAATTTTCTTAAATCAGTGTTAATCACTTTACTTTTACAAAGTGATTAAAGGTTCTTAATTATTTGTACAACTATTTTGTGAAATGGATTAGTCAGGCTACTTGATGTGGTTGAGCTGGTGCCTGAATCAATCTCTTTGAAGTCCAGAAGCTCAGTTGTTGAACCTTTTGGGACATCTCTTAATGGGTTGTTCAATGCCCCTCCCCATCAGATCTCAGTTTTAACACATGTGCTCAGTGATGGCATTTGACACATACTATATATTTGTTTAAGGGCTATGGTGAGCTAGTTCAGAGCTATCTACATTTAGAAGTTCTTTCCTTTTCTTCATTGTGTGGACTTAAGCGACATTGGATTACTCATTTCATTCATCTTAACTATTTTTATTTATATTATTTAACAGAATTTGTATGCCACATAGAACCATAATTGTAAACAAAACTTCTAAGCAGTTTTATTTATCTATATCAGATGAAGTAAATGTTCAGAGGGGAAAAACCCACCAGTAACTTCTGTACAGTATTTGTTTCTGGTATGGGAGAATGAGAAATACCTGTGGTGACATGGTTTGTTGCATTCCTTCTCATATTGAAGAGCCCATGTTATCACTGAAGCTTCTTAAAAGAGTTTTATTAAATTCTGTTTGATAGGCTATATTCACAGCTGAACACCTTACATAAGATAGCTTAATTATGGTTTAGCTCAAGGGGATAATTAAAACTTCAAGTCTGCAGATCAAGACTGATACTTGAATAAAAGTAGACTGATTTTGATTTTTCTGGTAGCAAGCTGAAATGAATCTTACATTTCAAGAGGTATCAGATAGCAAAGCAAGAATATCAAAAAACTGCATATAGAACCCCTGAGTTGTAACACAAAACACCACTTCTTTATTCCTTACAAAAAAAATCACTCCCTTGTCTCCTCATGCTAGTGGCCTCATGCAGCACATACATTCAGCATGAATTCATTTCTTTGTCAGTCCTTAGACTGTCTCTTCTCTTTTTCTTCCTTCTATTTAACCTCCTCCTCCCAACCCAACCTACATTCCTCAGGAATTCCCCTCTATGTACAACTTGTTATCTCTTTCCCTTTTTGGTTCCTGGACTCCTTTTACTAGAGTATGCAGCTTGCGGTGGTTGCAAAGGACAAGCCTCTGAGACAGTGTCATAGGTGACACAAGAAAGCTCCTTCAATCTGGCCTCGTGCTATTCCGCCACTTGCAGTTATCATCAATCTGACACAGGATGATGAGAAATTTGCTGTACATTCTAGACAAAAAATTGATTTGACCCTTACTTTTGTATAGTATAGTATAATAGGGGTCCTTTACCTTTACCTTTTTATAACAGTTAAGTCCAGTCGCAAACGACTCTGGGGTTACGGCGCTCATCTCGCTTTACTGGCCGAGGGAGCGGGCGTTTGTCTGCAGACAGTTTTTCCGGGTTATGTGACTAAACCGCTTCTGGTGAACCAGAGCAGCGCACAGAAACACTGTTTACCTTCCCACCAGAGTGGTACCTATTTATCTACTTGCACTTTGACATGCTTTCAAACTGCTAGGTTGGCAGGAGCTGGGATTGAGCAACAGGAGCTCACCCTGTCGCGGGGATTCGCACCACCAACCTTCCGATCGGCAAGCCCTAGGCTCTGTGGTTTAGACCACAGTGCCACCCGCATCCTAGTATAGTATAGTAGGCTACATTTTGTCTCTGGCTGCACCAACTGCTGCCATTTGGTTCCCACAAAGTTGCCCATGGGGCAAACACTGGCCTGCGAGGAATCCAAATGGAGAAAAGCCTTTACCAAAGGTGTCATGGACTTTGAAGACGCTCAAACTCAAGATGAAAGGGAGAAACATGCTAATCTTACTCAGCTATGAGTGATCGCCAAAGAAGAATGTGTGTGTGTGTGTGTGTGTGTGTATAAACATATCACCACCCCTTTTCCAGTTACAGCCAGATTTGCCCTCTAGTGCCATATTTTTAGGAGCTGTAATTTTTGCCATTATCCAAAGTATAGTTCCCTCCCTACTGTTCTCAGATTTTGATGCAATTCTTAAAACAGAACATTAAAAAAATATTACTACCATATCGTATATCTGATGTGCGCGATCAATCATTTTCTCCCTGTCTCTGGATGGGGTTGCCACCTTCTTTCCCCCCTAATTGGGTTCCTGTACCTTTAAACAGATCTGTGACAAGCAGAAGTTAAACAGGTGCAGACCTTGAAGGCACCGCTGTTGTTTTTCTGCCTATCCTGCAGCTGTTAAAGGCACAGGAGCCTGCTGGGAATGAAAGGTAACAACCCCAAGCTGGCTTATACGTGGCTTTCTGCCATATGAACAATATTGGGTGCATCCATCTGTATTTGAATATTTAGCCACACCTAAAACTGGGAGGTTAGGGTGATCACTCACTCTCCTGTGTTTATCCACTCGGAGTTCAGCAAGAAGTTGTTCATTTTAACAGCAAAGGAAGTTGTGCTATGTAGCATCTGGGTTCATGGAGGGTTAAAAACAATCACCTGCAGTTGAAATGAGACTTGGAAGTAGGAAGTGCTGCTGTGGCTTGAGCTTCCTGTATAAATAAGTGTAGCTTTCTTACAGCTACTGCATATGTGCGGCGACGTGCATTTTAAGAAATAATGGCAACATGCTCTTAATAGCTGGGAGGAGATTATTCTTCGGAGCGACGAGACGGTTGGAAGATGAGCCCTGCTCCAGACCTATAACGTGTGAAGCTTTCAGATGCTGGGAGAAGGAAGGAAGCGGCGAGAAATGAAATGCGTTTCTTCAGACTCCGAGCTTTTGCTGGCGGTGACATGTCTTGGAGGCACTGAAGTGTGAGTGAAGCTATTGAAAAGTCAAACGTTTGGGAGCGAATCCTGCTCTCTTTTGGCAAGGTATGCTGGAACGATCTGCATTTCTTTATAGCGGGGGGCAGTTAAGTAAGGGCTGTCATTTTCCTTTCCAGTTCCTAAAGGGGAAAAGGAGGTTAAACCAAATCATTTTGGGTACTTGGATTTTTTTTTAAATGTACACAGCCAGCACTGTAGTTCATCTGAGGCAAAAGTGGGTTTCTTAGAAATTAAATGGCAACGTTAGAGCAGTAACTTACACACTTTCTTCGGTAGGGGTGGTGAACTATGTGGGTTTTAATCAGTACTGTATAGCATTGCAAAAATAAATGCTCACTTGTGTGTGGGGAAAACTGAAAAGTGTTTAAGATGATTTCAAACCAAGTGATCATTTAAAATTTGTTCACTCCTAATGGAAACTTACCGTAAATTCCATTCTTTAAATAAAAGGACGATCTGAAAGATGCTAAGGAGAGGATCTATTTGAAAAGATACATACTTTGTGTTTGTGTCATGTAATTTGCAGCACAATTCCATATATACCTTGCATGGTGGAACTACGTCTGACTATAGAGACATGGTTTTTTGTTTTCTCTAATTGTTTTAAAACTTCAGGATTAACATACAGAATATATATATATATTAGTTCCTATTGTAGTTTTACTATTCTAGGCAGAAAATGAAAACCACATGCTTATATGTCTGCATATTTATAGTAATTTTGGATACAGTGTTTTGTTCCACCATCCTAGTGTGAAGTGCCTTTTGCACTTTTCCTGTGAATGGCTGTTGCTTTTAAGAGTTTGCTTCATAGAGTGTAAGTCAGTTATAATGCCCTGAACTCCAGTTAAATATCTTGGAAGGTTTAAAGAAATGGTGTAGTATAGTATGATTTCTCTGCCTTAATATGTACAAGAATTATTTCTGAAGATGTGGCTTCAGTATCTGTGATTGTGGGGATCTACTATTGTGGAATTTCTGTTCTTCTTTATGCCACATTCACCTTAGGAGAATGGTGGTTATGCCTGCTGGACTTACACCTGCAGGGGCCAGGAGGTCTACACTCATAGGTTTTGAATGTATGATTCCTATTTGCTATTTTCCTTTCCTGCAGGGTACAGGATATGTGTTCATAGCCTATGTCAGGCTTCCTCAAACTTGGCCCTCCAGATGTTTTGAGACTACAATTCTCATCATCCCCGACCACTGGCATCATGGGAGTTGTAGGCCAAAAACATCTGGAGGGCTGAGTTTGAGGAAGCCTGGCCTATGAGCATTGGAGGTATGCTTGTTTGGACTTTTGTACATAAAATAATATTGGTGTCTGAGGTTCAGAGACAGGATCTGCAGGTGTAAGCCCCATCTTCCCTTCCATGTGTACATTTATATTGAGCTTGGACGCCTACACAGTACTCTGAGTGGCTGCAGTCATGGAATCATAGAATCGTAGAGTTGGAAAGGGACCCCAAGGGTCATCTAGTTCAACCCCCTGCAATGCACGGATCTCAGCTAAAGCATCCATGAAATATGGCATCCAACCTCTTCTTAAAAACCTCCAAGGAAGGAGAGTTTCCAGCCTCCTGAGGGAGAGCATTCCACTGTCGAACAGCTCTTACTGTCAGAAAGTTCTGCCTGATGTTTAGTCTGAATCTTCTTTCTTGTAACTTGAAGCCATTGGTTTGAGTCCTACCTTCCAGAGCAGGAGAAAACAAGCTTGTTCCCTCTTCCATGTGACAGCCCTTTAGATATTTGAAGATGGATGTTGTATCTCCTCTCAGTTTCCTCTTTTCCAGGCTAAACACACACCCAGCTCCTTCAGCCATTCCTCATAAGTCATGTTGCTTGTGCAGCAATCCCTTTTTAAACTGAATGCTGTGGGTTTGGAGTTGTGATGAAGAGCAGCTGTTTCCATTGGGTGGCTTGAGCAAAGTTTGAGCAAATGATGTGGCAAAGTTTTCTGCCAGTTACACTTTACAACATATCCAAAAGGTTTTCTAATAGCATCCTCTTTCACTGTCGATTTGGCTTCTTTTTATTCTGCAAGCAACCTAAAGAAAGCTGGGCATGACTTCTGTGATCGCTTCTCCCAAAGTCTTTATTCATCAGGTGAAACCTTCCATGCTCTGAGCTTGTTTACCCTTGTTTGGTGCTTTGAATGGAGCAGGCTCTTAAACTTGTGGTGCATTTCTGAATCTGTTAACTAGAGTCAGAGGAGCTCTGGTTCTTTTCTCTGTCTCCAGAACTACCAGCATTGTGTTCTTCATTTCTAAACTGAGCTGTTGGGGATGTGTCACTTAGTGGGGTTTCCCATTAACTACTTTGGGCAGTGAGTGTCTTGTCTTCTCCACATCTCACCTCAGAATGAACTTCTGGTTTCCTTGAGCCTTGTTTTCAGTGGAAGAATGCCAGAGTTAGTCAGTAGGTACCAAACCACATGGTGACCAGAGTTAAACCACAAGGCGAAGCAACCTGATGAAACCACAAGGTGCAGATACATTAAGGGCTTTAGTACGTTCAGACCTGAAACTCTGCCTCTGTCTTGGCAAACAGCATGCTGATATTACATGGCATGCGAAAGGTGCTGATCTTGGTTCCCAGTCAAGTTAAATGAGCTGGAATTGAGAATTGGATCAGGTTTGCCAATTGTATATATCAGAGCTGGATAGGTTTTCTTTTCTTTCTTTCTTTTGTATTGTGATTTTATGTTGTGAACCACCCTGAGCTCTATGGGTATAGGGCAGTGTACAAACAAACAAACAATTTGTGGTGGTGGTGGTGGGAAGAGTTCAGTCCTCCCTCTACCTCCCAACGCCTCCAGCAAAATTAAGTTATAGGACAAGTAAAGGGGAACATGGCAAAAGGCCATTGGGAGGACTAGACAAGAATTGCTTCCGGGAGCCATAGAGTAACCATGATAACTGGAAGACATGCCTGGATGTCCCTTGCCTATGAACAATAAGCCTGAAATGGTCTGCATCACCTCTTCTGGCTGTGCCTTTTTACAACCATGAGGGAGGAACTTGCTCTGTTTTTTTAAAAAGAAAGTTGATAGCCTTATTATTTTTTTCTTAAAAAAAAAACTCTACCCAGTTCTATTGTTTCCTCTATTGCTTGTTCACATACGGTAGTTTATAAAGTTGCTAGGTTGGTCCTGTATATCTGCCTCTGAGCATTGGACTTTGGCATCTTTGGGAGAACATTGTCTACGTTTTGAAAATAAACTGCAGTAGGCAAATAAAGAGAAGCCTGATGCCTTGACCATAGTCAAGGTGTTCTTAGCAAGCAATGCACTCAGTGGCAACAAGCTCTTAATCTGTACTGGCTGAAATTGAGCAGAACACTAGAATTTCTGACCATAAAGATTGACTCCTACTAAAATGCAATTTTTGAGTGCTGTTGAATCACTGGGTTAAGGTTGCAGCATTCACAAATGTTTACTTAACTTCTAGTGCCAAATATCTTTGTGCTGAGTTTTCATTGTCTTTGTGTTGCACATTAGCTGGGCCTTGGACGTTAGCAAGGAGGATATAATAATAATCACAATAATATAAATAATAATCACAATAATCATTTTATATTTATCCCCCGCCTTTTTCCCTGACAGGGACTCAAGGCGGCTTACGGATAGAAAAAAATTAAAACATAGGAGGGAAAATCATTAAAAACAATTAAACATAGCTATCTACACACCATATAGATATTTACAGTAAAAACCACATTACCAGCTACATAATATGAAATTGATATTGCTGAACATTGCCAAACTTGGGCACACCTGCTTGTTTTTATGTATTCCAATACACACAATTTCTGTGGTTTCATGCAAATAGCTTGTGTGTGTGTGTGTGTGTGTGAGAGAGAGAGAGAGAGAGAGAGAGAGAGAGAGAGTGAGTTGGGGGGGGGAAGGTCTCTTCCAAGTTTCATGTGATTACTAGGACCCTAAGCTGAAGCTCGAATGACCACAATAAAAACAACCAAGAAATGCAGGAAGGGACCATATAAGCAGAGTAACATGCAAAGTTTAGAGAAACTAAATTCCTTTATTCTGTTTGGGTCCTTTTTCTGTAAACGGGATCTTTAACTGTAGCAGCATTGTTATTTTTTGCTTTCCAGAACAGTAGTTGTATTGGTGTGTTAGACCAAAAAAATCCCTTGTATGCTTACATGGGAGAGAAAACTCACTAGGGTGGGAAAGACCCCCATCTGAAATCCTAGAGAACTACTGCCAGTCACTATTGACAGTACTGAGATTGATGGACTAATGGTCTCATGCAGTATAGAAAGTTGGAAGGGATCCCAAGGGTCATCTAGTCCAACCCCTTGCAATGCAAGAATCACAGCTAAGGAATCCCTGGCAGGTGGCCATCCAACATCTGTTTAGGAATCTCCAGTGAAGGAGAATCAACCACCACCTGATGTAGTCCGTTCCACTGTTGAACAGCTCTTACCATCAGAAAGTTCTTCCCAATGTTTAATTGGAATTTCCTTTCTTGTAATTTGAACCCATTGGTTCAAATCTTGCCTTCTGGAGCTCCAGAAGACAAGCTTGCTCCATCTTCCACATGACATCCCTTCAGATATTTGAAGACTGCTATCATATCATCTCTCAATCTTCTCTCTTCCAGGCTAAACATACCAAACCCCTCAAATGTTCCTCATAAGGCTTGGTTTCCAGACCCTTGATCACTTTTGGTTGTCCTCCTCTGCATGTGTTCTAGCTTGTCAATATCCTTCTTTAAACTGTGGTGTCCAGAACCGGACACAGGACAGGTGGGGTCCAACCAAGGCTGAATAGAGCAGCACTATTACTTCCCTTGAGCTGGCCGCTAGGCGTCTGTTGATGTCTTAGAGCTGCATTAGATTTTTTTCTGCTGCATCACACACATGTTAAGCTTGTGGTTTACTAAGATCCCTAGATTCTTTTTTTACATCTACTGTTGTCAAGCCAGGTGTCCCTCATCCTATATATGTCCATCAGATTACTCCTGCCTTACAAATGTAGAACCTTACATTTGTCCCCATTGAAATTCAATTTGTCAGTAGAAGGCAGCTTTATATGTTCTAAATCAAGTAGGGTTTATGTCTAAAATAATATATATATATATATATATGTCTAAAATAATATATATATTCCATATATTTAAATATGTATACAGTGCTACCTCGGTTTAAGAACAGGCCTGTTTCTGAACTATTTGGTTTAAGAACTCCGCAAAACTGGAAGTAGTGTCCCAGTTTGTGAACTTTACCTCGGTCTAAGAATGGAAGCCGAACGGTGGAAGGGCACCGGCGGCGGGAGCCCTCATTAGGGAAAGCGCACCTCAGTTTAAGAACGGTTTCAGTTTAAGAACAGACTTCCGGAACAGATTAAGTTCATAAACCGAGGTACCACTGTACTATGATATTTATATTCATGTTATATTTAAATAAATACTTCTAAGAAAATCTACATGGGGTTGAAAATTCTAATTTGAGGTACTTGTGGTGGAAAATTGAAGCAGGGTGGTTGTTATTCCAGATTAGTTAACCCAGAGCACTTTTGTTGGCTCTTACTCTGCCCACCATTGTCTTATGACCCTCAACAGATTATTATTACCCTCAAGAGAATTCAGACCTTGACAGAAAGAACTTTTTGCTCCAAGCTTTTTTTCTGGGGACATTGGATTTTGATATCTGCAAGATTTGGCACTGACAAGTGGATGACCTTGCACATGTTTCTGACTCCTCACTATGCATAGCTGTCAACTTTCCCCTTTTTAAAAAGGAAATTCCCTTATTCCGAATAGGATTCCTCACAAGAAAAGGGAAAAGTTGACAGCTATGTCACTATGTGTCCTTACCTTCAGAAAACCTCCTCCTCATGTTATACAATTTTTTTTTGTTCCATACCCTTCAGTTAGCTCCACTTCTCGTTCCACTGAAGTTGCATCAAGACTCTGTTTAACGGAGGCAAGCTTCCAGATTACTGCGGAGGTCTTTACATGGCTTTTGAGATGACAAAATAAGGCAGGATCCTTTGTGCCTTTTTGAGGAAGGAGGAAATGGTGATCAGAGTGAGGCACGACCACAATGCAGCCTTCCCCCCCCCCAACTAAAAATGAAAGCGCTGACCATTTGTGCCCACACCTACTCCCACTTAACAGTATTGACTTTTCAATGTTAGGAAGCTGAAGGCTGGTTTTAATGCTTTGCCTCTTTCCTCTGCGGTAGTCATGGGAATAATGAAAAAAAGCATTTATAAGTATATGGTATGAGTCATTGATATGGGAGATTGCAGTCTCTCTGTGAGAGGCATAAACATTTCACTGGAGTAACTTTTCAGCCAGATCAGAATGGAGTTGTAAACCTGCTTAAGGATCAGGTAAGTGGTCTTGGATGCCCAGGTGGCAATGGTACCCAGAAGAGGAGCCTTTTACCTTCTTAGGCTGGTATGCCTTCCATGTCCTTTTCTGGCTGCAGAAAGTATCTGGCTGTTGCCATTCGTGGCTATTTACCATGTTTGGAACTTACTTATTGGAAGCAACTAGTCCAGTGGGACAGTTTCAGCAAGCACACAACAACACATGTATTACTCTAATTAGCAGCTGACCTGGCTCCTGTTTCTGGGTCAGATTAAAAGTACTAATATGGAGGATTGCCTGTTCCCATATGAACTTGCACAACTGACCTGGTCAGTTTTGTTGAAGGCCCTGCTTTCTGTGTCTTTACCGAAAGAGGTACAGTAGGTGAGCGTGAAAAGCAGGGCCTTCTCACTGGAATTTTCCACGCTGGAAGTTCTCTCCAATAGGAAACTCACCTGACCTTTTCACTCTTAGGAGACTGATTAAGGCTGTTCTTTTGAGGAGATGGAGAACTTAGCTTTGATTCCCCCACCCCACCCCCGCCACTGCTTTTCAAAGTTTTTTTGCTGCTCATTTTGTTCCTACTCCAGCTGCTTTGCTGGTGAGTGTGACCTTGATTTTCTTAAAACATGAAACGTATTTAATATCTGTTGTGAAGCACTTTTGTTGCAGAATATTACATGGGTCCAGGTTCTCGGGCACACTTCTTTGTCAGACCTGCAACCTCAGCTTTCTGGGAAAGATTAGATAAGTCTGCAAAAGAACTGCAGGAAAGGATGGAGGAGCTGATCATGCAGAGGCTTGGTGTGTGACCCACGTGATCAGAAAAGAACCTAACTGTGTGCATCCAGGGCTGGGGTAAAGTTATGGCGGCAGAAGGAATCAAGAGTCGTGGGCTCTTGGGTGCGAAGGTGAGAAAACAATTGTGTGGCAAGGTCCCAAACCCTCCCGGGAAATGGAATAAAGACACATGAAACAGTATTTTAGGTTAATGGGCGAAAAAGGCCACAACTTTATTGGTTACAGTATATGAGTGGTATTTGGCTTAGGCACCGGAAACCACATGTCTATATCTGACTCCTGCCTGTCTTCAGGAGTCTTGGAAGGGTTAACCACCAGAAGGGGGAGCCCTGCTGATGCACATTAACTAGTGACTCCCTCAGGGTCACCGCTAGGGGTTGTGCCATGGCCCTAGCTCCCCGTCTGGGGCTTTGGACGGGACCACGCCCCTTGGATTCCTTTAACAGAATACCCTTGAAATAGGAGGGGTACGTGATGTCCACTACCTCCCCTCCCCTTCAACCTAATACTCCAATGCCTAACCGCCAGACCTTACAAAGTTGTGACGAATTGCTACGAGGTAGGCAAAAAACCAAATTCTATGGCATGCTATAGGAGGCACAATGTGAACTGAATTTGGCCCCCTCAGCACTCTTCTCTTGCATGTAGAAGATGGAAAGCTTTCTTTCTAAAATGAAGCTGGTCTCCCTTTAGATATATTTTTCAGGAACCTGGGGGTTTCTCGGAGTACAGTTTGAAAACCACTTCTATAGACTGAAACTACATACTCTGGCATAGAACAGATTCTATATACACTTTGTGAAGCATTATTGCTCTCTTCAGTTAATCAGATGTTGAATTAATAAGAACTGTGTTCTATCTTTTGCTTTTAATGTCATGTGGATGTATCACAACTGTCAATGAGTAATTTTTGTAAGAACCATTATAGTTGAATGTTAACAAACATCTGCTCAGTTTGCCAAATGAGAGTTTAGCCTCATGAAATGTTAATCTTGATACTCTCAGTCTTGCATGGGAGGGACGGACTATCCTGTTCAAAACACTGGGAAATGTTATGAATCTTGGCATCCAAAGGAGGGTTTTCTTTTGTCTTGTTGGTTGGTTACGGTAATTTCACTTCCATGGTTGTTTATGTCACTTGAAAATATAGGCCTTACTATGCAAAAGTGAACTAGTTCAGTTGCACAAATCTGAACTGCATCGTAATTTCCAGGTGAACTAAAGATGAATAAAGTTCATTTTGAAATAGAATTTTGAACAATTTCTAGTTCATCTTCATATTAATTCTTTCCCTTCCACCCCAGCAGAAGATTCAGATTCTTAGCTTTCATTTTAAAAAAGCAAGTCAATTGAACATCTACAAAGAAAGTAAGAAATAAAAGAAGCCGCAGCAAAATTCTAAGGCTTATTAGGCAGATATGGAGGTGCTACCGTTTCCACTGTCACTTAGTAATCAGGAATGCAAGGCATTTCCTGTATCTTCCCTGCTGAAGAGATGCTGTATCTTCCAGCAGGAGTACCTTGCCACAAGAAGTACTAGTACAGAAACAAAGTGAATCATGCCTTGTGGCTGGCACATATTAAACTGGTCAAGCCTTTTCTATTATGGGGAAAGTGTCACCTATTGACATTTTATCTGTCAGATAGCATATTATCACTCATATGTGGTCCCTGATTTACTTTTGGACCCTATACTTCAACACAGCAGTTTGTAATGTTCTGAATGGTGGTGGTGGTGGGGGGGGAGGAATGTTGAGGATGAACTTTTAATGAACTTGAACTGAACTAGTTTGTTTTGTAAAAAGGCAGCCTTGAGATGGAACTAGTCCCATATTAAACAGGATGAGCTTATACTACAATTGAGACACACACACACACACACACACACACATATCTTGATGGCAAAATAACCTCAACACCTTGTACCATAGCTCCTTTTCCATCTTGGTTCATTTTCCTGTCACTTGTGTTGAATTGGTTGCGTGCAATATAAAAGCAATCTGTGCATTTGGTTCTTTTAAACAGATGAAGCACTTGTTTTTCTTCCCCACGTTTTCTATGTTATGTTGGCAGATTAATCTTTGAACATATTTTCTTAAATCGTATACGAGATGATAATAAAAGATTAGAAGTCTGTTTGTGGTGTAGTGCCATAGACAGACAGGAGAACTTTTAAAAGCAAACAAAGTAAAGGTTTGCTAAGTATGAATACTGTGCTTGCGTGCTGTCTAAAGGTTCCTGGTCTAATAGATTTTAAAGGTTAAGTAAACGTAGTCCAACTTTAGTTTCCCCTCAACATTAGTCTGATATGTTTTTCTCTTGTGAGGTCTAGTTTTAACTTAACATTTGCGGTACTTAGAATCGCACCCAGACAGTTCTCTGAAGATGCTTGATATTGTTCTGTCTCTGATATGAAGCTAAGCTGGACTGGTCCAAGTCAACCCCTCATGGGGGACCATCACATAACTCCATAAGTGCTTGGAGAAAGGGCTGGATATAAATGTTAACAGATTTAAAGTTACACCAAACTATTCTTATGTAATACCTTTTTCTGAGGAAGAAGATAGGTAAAGGTATCCCTGACCGTTAGGTCCAGTCACAGACAACTCTGGGGTTGCGCGCTCATCTCGCTCTATAGGCCGAGGGAGTCGGTGTTTGTCCGCAGACAGCTTCCGGGTCATGTGGCCAGCATGACTAAGCCGCTTCTGGAGAACCAGAGCAGCACACGGAAACACCGTTTACCTTCCCGCTGGAGCGGTACCTATTTATTTACTTGCACTTTGACGTGCTTTTGAACTGCTAGGTTGGCAGGAGCTGGGACCGAACAATGGGAGCTCACCCTGTCGTGGGGATTCGAACCACCGACCTTCCGATCAGCAAGCCCTAGGCTCAGTGGTTTAGACCACAGCTCCACCTGCGTCCCATAAGAAGATAGGTAGTCAGTCCCTAATGCCTTGATTTGGCCACAAGATGATGATGATGATGGTGGTGGTGGTAGTGGTGGTGGCGATTATTATTTGCACATATAGTCTACCTTCTTCTCCAAGAAGTTCAAGTTGGTGTATGTGGTTCCTCATCCTCTTCATTTTATTTGCACAACAACCATGTGAGGTAGGTAGGTTAGGCTGAGAGGCAGTAATTGGCCCAGTGAGTTTCATGGCTGTGTGAGGATTAGAAGTCTATTCTCCCAGGCACTAGTCCAGTACTCTAACAACTACACCACAACTGGCTCTAAAAAATTGGTAACGGCCAACTAATGTCCCCAATTAATCCTGATTGTGAATTCCACTGTGTCTGGAATAATAGCAAAAATGTATTTAACCAGGAACACAACAGAATAAAGAGGCTTAACAGCTTTTTGGATGAAACATCTTCTTGTGCTTGGTGGGGTGCTTGTGTTTTGTTTTTGTGTGGAAGATTATGGGTTTGCACTGACATGCAGCATTATAACTTTTAAGTGCACTGTTAACTTCTGTTTAGTTACTATTTCAATACCGGCAACCCTAGTTAGGGGTCCTTCAATTATATATTATAGTGTATTATATTACAACAATCAAGCTTGAGACCTTTCAAGTTATAACTGTTTGCCTTTTCATGTTATATCTAGGACAAGGAAAGATCAACAACTTCAGTTGGCTGGCAGTTCTCTTAGCAATAAATCCTTGTTTGTTTGAAGAGGCTACTCCCAGTAATGGATTATGCAACCTGAACGTGTGTGTGTGTGTGTGTGTGTGTGTGTGTGTGTGTGAATATTCACTTTAAACAAATTCTTTCCTTGTTTCTGTGCTTGTACTTTGAAGTCTCAGGGCTACCTCCCACATCAAGCTTTAAAGATATAGTGGGTGAGAACAGATTCTTACAGGGAGTGCTCTTTGCTCATTTTGTCAGTTGTCTAACATCCTGTTTCCCGCGGCAGCTAGCTGTTATTCCTTGAAACTGCAAGAAAATAATACAATACGGATACTTGGGCCAAGATCCAAAGGAACTGTGAAGCTAGTTTTGTGAGTCCAAAGCGGTTTTGGATTGGTTTTCTGGAACAGCCATCACAGATAGCACATCACAAGACATTTTTTTTTAAATTGAGGGGACATTAAAAGCAACTTACATGGCACCGGAGCCTGTTTGGAGAGAAGAATAACCCTCCAGGTTTGCAGCAGCATTTGGCTATGCCAAGAATAGATTTTAATCTTATTTTATGAAAGCCTACTCTGTGTTGTGTCAAAACAGCAGCTTGCAATAGGCACATGGTAGGCACCTTGAAGCCAATTTATGTGGCATCTGACATTATTACTGTTTGGTGGTACACTCAAGGGCACGTTGATGTTTTTGCTGCTTGGGAGATGTGTTAGGACACTTTACCAGAGCCGGAGACCACCAAGACAAAGTAGCAGAGCTTTTCCATTGAGTGGAATAGACAGAAATGCTGGTTATACTGTGGACAGTGCTGGGGCTCTGCAAACTGAACCTGCGACAACTCTTCTGTTTTCTTCACCTGAGGCTGACTCCATCTTCTATCAAAAGTCTATTTAGATTGAGTCAACTCTGGACATAATACTGTGTTGTGTTATCGTTTTGCTGCTTTCAAAGTCCTGTAGTAATAGTGGATAGCTTTATAATAGCAGACAGAAGAAGAAGAATTTTGTAAGACAGTATTTTAAAGGATCCTGGTCCTAAGCCATTTACTTCCTTCCGTGGGGGTGTGGTGCCTTTACATTGATTATTTGTGGTTAGGTGGTGGCTGTTGTTGGGCAGTAGTTTCCTTTTGTTTTTCCAGCTGGGGCTGTTTTCCCAGCCAGTTTAGGCAGCATTGAGACATTCCCAAGGCCAGCCTGCAGCGTTCCCTTTTGTTTTGATGCCGAGAGCCCCTGAACGATGACCTAGTTGTTGTTGACCTTTTGTGGTATAACGTAGTCAAATGGCATTGTCCGAAGGACAGTCCTTTTGCTTCTCCTCTGTGTAAACCCTGAGTGAGCAGAGCATTTCCTGAAAGGAAAGAGATAGCCATGTTGGGAAATGAAAGCATCTGTCCCATACAGGCATATCCTACTCTTTTTACCACCTAGAATTTTACCAGATGCCTGGGTTTACTGAGGTCCAAACTGGGCACACAGTGGCAGCTGTATCTCTTTGTTCATATGTCCCCCCTCATTCACACACACAAAGCAGTGGGTAGGCGGAACTAGGGGGATATAGGAGACATAACCTGAGCCCCCTCCCTCCACTGCCTTAACTTCTTCGAGGCTTTTGAAATGGACACCTTCCCTTTCAGCCTGGAATGCTGAGTGAGGCTGGGAGAGAAAAGACTCAGGGGTGCTGGACTTCAAGGAGGTAAAGTGGACAGGGAAGGAAGTGTTCAGGTCCCTTCTATCCCTTTGATAAAATTGAAACCTCCACCTTTTCACTAGAACAGTGAGTAACGTGGTTGCGGCTGTATTGTCTAGGTCTTAAGCCTCTCTAAACTTAAGGAGGCTTACTCACACTGAAGCGCTCATATAGTACAGCCCATCCCAAGCAGAGATGTCTCCTGAATATTACATTTTTGATACTTGAAAATAAATTCCTGTCTATCTGATACAGGCTGAAAATATTGCTCTGTAAATACTGGAATGCATTATTATTATTATTATTATTATTATTATTATTATTATTATTAAAATTTGTATTCTGTCCTTCCTCCGAAGATCGCAGGGTGGTTCTCAAGATAAAAATGCAGAATGAGAACACAAAATACATAATAAAATAAAAACAAACCAATAACCCCCCCAGCCACATTTAAAAGGCCATTGAAAGGTTAATCAGCCAGAGGTTACAGAGAAACGTTTTCGCCTGCTGATTAAAGATGAGTAAAGAAGGTGCCAGGCAAGCCTCCCTGGGAAGAACATTCCACAAACTGGGAGACACCACAGAAAATACTCTTTCTCTTGTTGGTACCCTCCGGGCCTCTCATGGAAGCGGTGCACAAAGAAGGGCCTCAGGTGGTGATTGCAGGGTTTGGTTTGGGTCGGTTCACATGGGGAGAAATGCTTCTTGAGATATTGTGGTCCCGAGTCGTTTAAGGCTTGTGCCGGATGTGTATCTAGGGAGGTATGTGGAAAGCCCTGCCATTTAACCTGGAAAGGAAGCTGTACTACCTCATGCCAAGAATATTTTAAAGGGCCCTAATTACCCAGTGCAGAGCAATGCACACTCTGTACATGCTTATAGGTACCTTGTTTTGCTACGGGCTTCTGTTTCATACTTGCCTCAACCATTAACAGTACTGAACGAGGGGGTGGTTGTAGCTCCTCAGGTTCATGAATGTGCATATAAGTGTGTGTGATCACCTATGTTTAGGGCAGGGATAAGAAGAGCCAGTGGACCTGCAGATGATGTTGCTGTACAACTCCCATCAGCCCGTGCCAGCAAGGTCAGGGATGATGGAGGTTGTAGTTCACCAACATCCAGAGGGGTTCAGGCTCCCTATCCCAGCTGTTGGGCATAAGTGGCACACTTTGGCTGTCTCTGCACCACCACATTGTCCTGGCATAGCTGTGAGTTGAGTGAGCCAGTGTGGTGTAGTGGTTAAGAGCGGTAGACTCGTAATCTGGGAAGCCAGGTTCGTGTCTCCGCTCCTCCACATGCAGCTGCTGGGTGACCTTGGGCCAGTCACACTTCTTTGAAGTCTCTCGGCCCCACTCACCTCACAGAGTGTTTGTTGTGGGGGAGGAAGGGAAAGGAAAGGAGAATGTTAGCCGCTTTGAGACTCCTTTGATAAAGCGGGATATCAAATCCAAACTCTTCTTCTTCTACTTCTTCTTCTGCTTCATACAATTTTGGAGTTTGAAGGGATCCAAAGGGTCGTCTGGGCCAACCCCCAGTGCATGGCCACCCCACCCAGTCTACGTTAATCTGCAGCTCAAGGCCAGATACCCTATGCTGCCAACTTTGCAGGTGCAGTCCAAGTGGCGAAACATTAAACCCATTTTGCTGCTGGCAGTATACAGAGCTACGTGGGAGAAACTAACCATGTAGCACTTCTTAGCATATGGTGGCAGCAGGACTTTGTCGCAGTGCAGCTGAAAACAATATGTATATTTATATTCTTAATGTAGCAGATTGAGAAGAAAGGCATAGACGTATGTAAAGGTAGCCCTAGATGCGTCATTGCATTGTTGATGATTCACTGATAACTATAATTGCTGCAGCAATTACGAAACAGCGCACTGTGGATTATGACTTTGCTAAAAGATATTGTTCCCAAAGCTTTTGGTAATAGCATATTCCGGCTCTTACCCATAAGGAATTATTTGCTGCTAATGGCATGTCCAGGGGTAGATGGTTTCCTTTCATAAGTCTTCAGAAGCAGATGGTTAGTTACCTTCCCAGGAACAGACTGTGCAAGTCGATAACCCTTTGTTGTGTAATTCATTGTTCAGCTGCAGGTTGAAATACATGTGTCTTAGAGTAGATGCTTTTATATGACTGACTTACACAAGAAAAATAAATAAATCTGTAGGGCAAATCGGGAAGAGCCACTTCACTCGTTGCATTTTGGTTACATGAAAATAGTTCACAATGCAGAAGTGATATGTGTTTTGTCTCCCAGCCATCTTCACGTAGGTAGAAAACTGTGAAGCAGTCCTGACACGATGGATTAAATAACTGAAACTGAACAAATGCATTTACACTAATGTGTCCTGTTGAAAAGCAGCTTCTGCTTTGTTGCAGCTTTTCCCTGCCTTGGTCCTTTGCCTGACTCCCATTCTGTTAGCATCAGTAGAAGCTGTTCCTGCCCCCTTCCCACCTTTCCCCAGATATTGGTGAAGGCATTGTGTCCAAGGTGCATGGCTCTGCCTTGCTGTCAGGTTTGGAGCTAGATGGGTCTTTTGGCAGGTCCAGGCTCATATATTACCTATTAGCATTAGGCTTGCAAATTATTAGGAGCATTGCATACCACAGAAATAAGCAGCATTCTGAAAGTAGAACAGCAACAACCATACGCATCGGAAAGTACTATCACATGAAGGCTCCATGAATTGAGTAAATTGCCCTTTCAGTTCTTTCCCCTTGGAGAGTTGCTTCATCTTCTGGTAGCTGCTACTTCTGCTTCCTCTGATGTTCTGGCTTAAGTGGACTAAAGTGTCTCACCTTGCTTCTCATCAACCAGATGATCCTCAATGCAAATGGCACAATTCTGTTATAGATACAGGTCATACCTGTGCTAGGCAACCTGCTGCAGCTTATTGTGATCATCCCTATGATCAAGTGATTCAAGATCTTGGTAACTTAACGTGTATTGGTGCTGAGTTTTGTGTCACAATGCTGCTGCTTGTTTAGAGATAAAGTATCCTTTTAAAATCTATCTGCTGCTTATGTTGTGAGCAATTCCTGCAGTTAGAAAAACTCCTAAATTTAATCTAAATCTGCCTCCCAGTAGCTAAAACCCTGCTGCTTGTCAATGGGTAAGATGGTGGGGTATGCCCTTCTTTTCGATATCTTGCTAATAACTGGAATTTTGTCTAATTTTGTCCAGTTTTCTAATCTTCTACTTTCCCCCTTCTCATATCCTCTAAGTGAAAAACGGAGTCCTTGCACCTAGTCCAGGGTTTCCATCAAATGCAGGTGCCAAGTATCCTGCTGTGACCATATCTTTGGTTATGACACCTGTCCGTCCCTGATCTAGTACATAGCACAGAGAATTTGGAGGTAGCAGGAGTGTCTAACACTTGGAGATGGGGAGGAAAGAGAAGGAAAGGCCCCTATCCCCTGTGTGCCTCTGTGTATCAGGTTGTGGGGGAAAGGTGAGTCTTGTAACTAATCTCTTGGGGTTTTTAGAGTTGGTTGGAAGCAGAAGTAGTTTCAATGATTCCAAGTACTTCTGAACCTTAGTGGAGAAATTGAGAGTTGTGACACCTCCCTGAGGGGTGCCTGAGAACTAAAGGGGAATAAGGGCCATACCACAAATAATTGATGGTTACTATAGCCTGCAAAAGAAGAATGGGGAAATAAGAATATCCTGGCCTGTTTCTTGTAGTTCTGTTTGATCCCTTCTCTGATAAAATCAGCATTGTGTTTTGATGTCCAGAACTGCACACAGGGCTCTAGGCTGCATGGTATGTGGGCTGACCAGGGGTGGTTAATACTACTTCCTGACTCTTGACAGAATTCCTGTTAGTACATCCAAACATATGTTTGGGTTCGGTTTTACACTGTGCCCCCTAAACTGTAGTGTTCACAATATTGCAATGGCGGTCCTTTGCAAGTTCAGCTAATGTTTATTAGGTACTGTGTACATGCTCATTTTGGTCCTTGTAGTTGTGCTTCATTTTGGTTCTTCCTGTTCGTCTTGATGTCTTGAATGTTTCACTTAACTACTAAAGATGTTTGCAGGTCCTTCCCAGCTTAATATTGCCCATTAATTTGATAAGCACACTGCCCAAGCTCTCATTCAAGTAATTAAATATACTGAAGAGTGCTGCACTTTGCAGTGACCTCTATGGGATATTTATGAATACTTCTAGATAGAAAATGTTCCTTCTCAGCCAGCTCATGTTACTTGTTTCTCTAATGTAAGGAGTACAAGTAGTTATGTTAATGCTCACATACCTGGGCCATCTCCTCATTGTGACTGGCGGGCTACACTTGGTCTCAGTCCAGTATATCTGAAGGAGCATCTCCACCCCCATCGATCTACCTGGACACTGAGGTCCAGCGCTGAGGCCTTCTGGCAGTTCCCTCACTGCGAGAAGCCAAGTTACAGGGAACCAGGCAGAGGGCCTTCTCGGTAGTGGCACCCGCCCTGTGGAACGCCCTCCCATCAAATGTCAAAGTGAACAACAACTACCAGACTTTAAGAAGACATCTGAAGGCAGCCCTGTTTAGGGAAGCTTTTAATACTTGATTGATTATTGTATTTTAATATATTGTTGGAAGCCGCCCAGAGTGGCTAGGGAAGCCCAGCCAGATGGGTGGGGTATAAATAATACATTATTATTATTTATTACACTGACAGGAAATTTTTATGTATTAATTAAATGTATTTCCTGTACCTTCCTCCAAAGGAGCCCAGGGCAGCAAGCATGTCTATACTAAACAATTCCTTTAATACTTATAAAAAACAGTAAAAAATCTTAAGATAATTGCCTACTCACAAAATCAAGAATTTCAGGGTTGCCGGGGACAGAACTTTCAACCGTCAAATGCCTGAGAAAAAGGGAATGTTTAAATTTCTCTTAAAAGTTACTAGTGAATATAGATTAGAAGTTAGAGCTGTGCTGGAAGATGGTGACATGAAATTGTTGAAAAATTCTGTTGTGCTGAAAGTAAGAAAGGAGAATTATCCTCACTAGCTTACTCCTGTTTTTATCTTTTGTAGAACTGGTGAGCCTGGTAGAGCTGATGGCATCTGCTGCTGAGATTTGTTATCACACCATGACGACCAGAATATCAGAGGTTGGGGAATTGTCTTTGGAGCCTTTGATCACTTGCAAACTATGCTTGTCTGAATATTCACTGGATAAGATGACGACTCTCCAAGATTGCAGCTGCATCTTTTGTACATTGGTAAGTGTATAACTTAAGTAATATTAAGGAACAGTGTTGAGAGCAGTGATGTTGGAGCAATCTGTTAAAAACAGGTTGCCAACTGAATTTCCTTCCTCCAACTGCTTGACCTCCATCATGGCTATGAAAGCTTTTTTTAGCCTTAGCTCTCTACAACGAAAGTGTCCCGTCCCCCCAACATGTACACAATATACATAAATAGAAAAGTTACTTGTTTGGCAGTGTACCTTATCTGCGTATTCTTCCTGCTGCAGTCCTGACAGAAGCCTAAATGCTTTTCTTTTTTCTGAAGTGGTGTTTGACTTTGTGTGTGCATCTAAATTGTTTGTTATGCCCAGGTGTAAATATGTATAAAATAAACCCATTTCTTAAAGACACAACAGTCTCTGCTGTGCCTTGACTCCCAACGGAAACATTATCTGGGTAAGCTCCTAGAACCCCCTGGAATCTTGTTACCATTTGGCAGAGATTGGGGGTGGTGTGCAATCTCCGTAACAGTATTTAAGATGCCCACAGGAATTCATATAATCCAAGACACAAGAGAAACTATCAGCAGGGTGCTAAACTGTCCTTTCCTTATGCCTGAGGTAGGATTACAGTGGTACCTTGGTTCTTGATCTTAATCCATTCCGGGAGTCCGTTCAACTCCCAAAACCGTTCAAAAACCAAGGTGCGGCTTCTGATTGGCTGCAGATGCTTCCTGCACTCAAGCAGAAGCCGCATCAGACGTTCGGCTTCCGAAAAACATTTGCAAACCGGAACACTTACTTCCGGGTTTGCGGTGTTCGGGAGCCGATTTGTTCGACAACTAAGCCGTATGAGAACCAAAGTACCACTGTAATTTATACTGAGATGTAGATTCAAGACAGTGAAACTGTAGTCCTAACCTTACTTACCTGGGAGTAATTGAATTCAGTGGGACTTACTAGACATGGTTAGAATTGCAGCCAAACATGGCCTCGTGATGGGTCACTGGCCACTTCATTAGCAGTTTTTAAAGTGCCACACTTTGTTGTTTTTACTGTAAAAGACTAACAGGGCTCCCTCTCTGGAAATCCATTAACTTTGAAGGGAGCATCCAGGAAAGGTAATTGATTTGTACATATCTGGTGATGGCTACAACATGCATGTCTATGATAAATGCAAGGCTTTCTTTCAGTTGGTGCTCACTGGAACTCATATCCGGCACCTCTCAGTTAGGCGCCATTGCTAATATAAGAGAGCAACGGAGGCGTTCATGGTGATTTCTGGCACCTCTTTTCCTAAAAAAAGAAAAAAGCCCTGGATATATGTAAAGAAAAATTATGTGCATTTCCATATCAGCAGAAAATGGGACTGCAAAAGCAGTTCTTAAAAAAAACATGCAACAATTGTGAAGAAAAGTTGAAATGTAAAAAAATAAATACGGGGTTAGATTCCATTCCAATATATATTCCCCTCTATAATAATACAATAGATGTGCTGTGAGTACTTGGCTGAATTTATAAAGCTGCCTGGTATAACTAGCTCAATACTGTCTACTCTGACTGGCAGCAGCTCTCCACTGTTTTTGGTGTTGAGATGCTTATAACCGTAGAGGCCAGGGTTTGAACCCAGGATTTTTGCATGCTAAGCATGTGCTCAGCTACTAGCATGTGGATGCTGTCCATAGAATTCAGCTCTTTCATCAAGGCTGAGCTTCTGTTGTGGGGATAATGCTTTTCCAGCACTCCCAACTATATGTTGTCACTAGTGGACCAAGTTAGTGCATTAATTGTGATAGTGCAGGGGTGGCCAACTCCCAAGAGACTGCGATCTACTCACAGAGTTTAAAACTGGTAGTGATCTATCCCCTTTTTTGGGGTTCATGTCAAAGTTATTCAGCTTTTTTTAGGAAGGAGGAAGACCCATTTTGGGGGGGGGGGTTCAGGTCAAAGTTGTTGAGTTTTTTCAGGGAGGAGGTAAAATGAGCTTTTTTTTTAGGGGAGCCACAGTTGTTCAGCTTCTTTCGGGGGGGGAGCCAATGATCTACCAGTGATCAACCGCAGACATCCAGTGATCTACTGGTAGATCACGATCTACCTGCTGGACATGCCTGTGATAGTGGATGCATCTGGGAAGTACTTGCGTACTGTATATATTGTGGGCTCTTATTCAGGATGTTGCAGGAATTTGATCTTAGTGAATTTTGATATCAATTGCCTCACTCTAATGTGCGGATTGGAACATAGTTATTCTTAGATTTTGCACTTTCCCAAATTTCATGATGTATATCTCAGCTAAACAAAAGAGTAAATTAATATGAAAACAGGATGGAATGGTGGTCATATGAATGCAAAAGTGACACAGACTGAAAATTGCCTGATCTGTCCATCCCCAGCTTCTGTTATGCCCAACTTCTGACATCCTTAGCGCTCAGTGACACATCAATCCTCGCCCTATTCCAGGATATTATCTCCATATTGCTGAAACATAAGAATGGTCATAAAAGATGCAGTTTTTAATTGGATGTTGCATATTATTTATTTCATATTGCTTATATACCACTTGATTGTAGTCAAAGTGGTTTACAAAAAAACGTGATTTACATGTAGCCCTTTCCAGTTTCAAGTGCTGGGATGGCTGTCCTACAGTTTTATTAACCTTTCTTTAAAGGCTAACCTTTCCTCTTTGCAGGGCTAGAGTGAATATCTTTCCTCCATTTTTTTTAAAGTTCTGGGAACAGGCTCTCTTGCACCACCATGTTACATAGGGATGAGATACTATGTTAGCGATGTTGGGTTGCGATTTAAGAGCATTGGCACTAATGTCCCCAGTTAGACTCGCTGCTTCGAAAAACACCAGGACATAGCAAATCTATGTCACCAAGTTCAAAGGTCATTCACTATGCAAGGATAAGCAGGTACACCATATTGTGGAGACTACTTTATGGCATCGGGTGTGATGATAAGGATTACTGCCATTTCCCAGAGCGATACAGGTTTGCTGTCTAAAGTACACAGGGCGCTGTTTGTTTTACTTGGTAAATATTAGTGTACTAACCTTTACCTTTGTGATTAGGAAGTGGTCTAAGAAATAGTTTGTCAGCATCTGTACATTAAGAAAATAAATTAAATATCAGTAGTTCCCAATCTCTCTTGCCTACAGTACCAGGGGTGCAAACTTGAATAAGATATTGTGGTTGCCCAGGTAAGCCCCACCCTGTATAACTGATCACTTGACGCAGTGCACACACACCATTTGAATGGGAATGCCCATCAACTTTGTAGGAGCCTGGCCCCCTCAAATATTTTATTGTGGGGGCCGAAGTCCCCATGGCCCCAGTTGGCTCCTACGTACAGTACTAATCATCCAGCATGGTGACAGAGTCCAGTCTGTACATTCTAGCCCTGAGTGCACTCCATTGCACATATTATACTACCAACTAAGTGATTGGCACCTGCAAGGTATCTGCTGGAAAGTTTGGTGTGGCACCTGTCACTGCATGAAAAGGTGATCAGAGAGAACCTATAATCAGCACTATTTTTCTAGAAAAAGAGGTGCTGGAAGTCACCACAAACACCTCCCTCCCTCTTTCAGATCGGCAATGGCGCCCTCCTGAGTGGTGCCAGAACTGAGTTCCAGCAAGTTCCAGCTAAAAAAGGCCCTGCCTGTAATGTAGGCTCAATGTTAGCAGCATTTCCTAATATTGCTTGAGATTTCTATACTTTTTCTTTACTCTATTACTGTGTGTCTGGCTACCTTTTAACCACTCCCCACTAAAACTAACTAACTAACTGATATCTGATACCATATGATAAAGTTATGATTACCACATCGTTCCCAGTCGTCTTGTCTTTACTCTTCTGCTGAGGAGGAGGAAGAAGAAGAGAGTTTGGATTTGATATCCCGCTTTATCATTACCCCATGGAGTCTGAAAGCAGCTAACAATCTGCTTTTCTTTCCTTCCCCACAACAAACACTCTGTGAGGTGAGTGAGGCTGAGAGACTTCAGAGAAATGTGACTAGCCCAAGGTCACTCAGCAGCTGCATGTGGAGGAGCAGGGAAGCGAACCCGGTTCACCAGATTACGAGTCTACTGCTCTTAACCACTATGCCACACCGGCTTTAGGAAACTAGGTTGATCTCAGGTTTGCATAGTTTGAGTCAAGCCTTCTTTCAGGGGCTTCCAACATCTTCCTGTAACACCTGTGTGTGAAGTCGGCAAGTGGAACAAAAGCACTGTTCCGCATGAGTCATCATATTGTTGCCCGCCAACCCCAATCTCCAAGTGTTGCAACATTCCAGGCACAGTGGAGACTATGGTGTCTTTATGATATATGGTTTATTTACACATATATGATATGCAACCTGAATTGAGGAGGAAGAGGACAAACATTATTATTATTATTATTATTAGTAGTAGTAGTAGTAGTATTAGTAGTAGTACCATTATCTGATTTCTGTGTTTCAGTGCCTGTATGTATATAATATAATTTATAATATGATATAATATAATATAATATAATATAATATAATATAATATAATATAAATTAATAAATATCCCAGGAAGTGTACAAAAAATCAGATATTGGTGGTAATAATAATGTTTGCCCTCTTCCTCCTCATTTCAGATGGTTTAGCTCATTTTTATGCCTTATGGACAACTGGGTCTTGATTGGCAGATATTGGGGGTGGGGAGGATACAAT
This sequence comes from Lacerta agilis, assembly GCF_009819535.1. Classification (NCBI taxonomy): domain Eukaryota; kingdom Metazoa; phylum Chordata; class Lepidosauria; order Squamata; family Lacertidae; genus Lacerta; species Lacerta agilis. Next base: position 28,241,852 of record NC_046318.1, read on the forward strand.
TTTGGGGCTTTGTAGGTCTGGCCATGGGTGTAGCCGGGGGGGGGGGGGGCGGGCGGGCGGCAGTTGCCTACCTAAATCCCCCAAAACTATTGAAAAGCATAAAAATACTCAATTAACTGCAGTTTTGCTCCTCCAGCAGAAGCCTGCTCCCCATGATGCCCTCTTACAGGGGGGATTTTTTTACACATGAGCTCCCCCCAAAAGCTCAACTTTTAGGGGTGATCTCCCCTAAAACAACTTTTTACGCCCCCCCCCATAGGTCCAGCCCACTGATAACAGCACTTAGAACCTTTCTTAGCCCAGGGAAGTATCTTTAGAAAATTTTAACCTTGAGATATTTCTCTTCTTTCCTTGGTAGACATTTCTAGTGTATTTGCAAGTGGGGGTGGCAAGTTACAGCTCACATCCTCTAATCTTAAAATTGCATTTGTGGATATGTTTTTTTTATATAATTTTATTAAATCTTCTGTTTTACAATTTCAAATAAACATTTTACAAAGCATTTGTGAATCTGTTTTGATAAAGGTGAGTAACATTTGTCATTTTCTGCTCACTTGCTTGGTCATCATCCACCAAGTTGTGGATTTTTACCCCAAGAAAGAAAACAAAAAGGAGCTCTTACTACAGAAAGTTGATCACGCCATTAGCTTGTGTTTGATGCAGTTCCTCCATCTAGGTTTTGTTGTTGTGTTTTGAAGATTGCTTTAGGAAAGCCTTATTTACCACTTCCTTTCTGAGGAAATCATTTGCAGAAGTAAAACTGCTGCAACAATATGTGGTTTGGGGGTATTGAGACACCCCCTCCTTGATTGCCACATACTTGTGGGCAATGTGAAGCAAGGCAGTTGGATTTTGTATTTGTATGCAGACCCCAAGTAAGAACCTTACAGAACCCCGCTTTATATCACCAACCGCCTGGTTGTGTAGTTGAAATAGAGGATTAAACTCTGGCCTTCCCATTCCGATGTTTCCGATTTCAGCATGCACATCCCATAATGACAAGGCAGCTGGCATAGGCAGCTCTGCTTTCTTTGAACATATATTTGCTACTTCATACTGTGGTTGGTGGGTGGGTCAGTAGTTGTCAGCAAAGGTACTGATATCCAGCTTCATCCTACCATTCCTGGCAATACTCACTTGTGAGGAGTAGGAATTATTATTAAAATTTGTATATGGCCCTTCACCTGTATATCTCAGGCGGGTTCACAGCATAAAAATACAAGATAAAACCACAAAATGCATAATAAAAGCAAGAGAACAAACCAAACCAATAACCCCTTACCACAAATGCATTTAAAAGACATAGAATGTTAGTCAGCCAAAGGTCTGGTTGAAGAGGAACATTTTCACCTAGTGCTTAAAGATATATAATGAGAGCGTCTGCTAACCTCCCTAGGGGAGTGGTTGGGGAAACCCAGCCAGATGGGCACAGTATTATTATTATTATTATTATTATTATTATTATTATTATTATTTATTATTATTACTACACAAAGGGGGAGCCACTGCAGAAAAGGCTTGTACTCATGTTGTCACCCTCCAGACTTCTCATGGAGGAGGCCCATGGAGAAGGGCCTCACATGATGATCTGAGCGTCTGGGTAGGTTCATATGAATACTCCTTGAGGTATTGCGGTCATGAGCTGTCTAAGGATCATTGTGGCCGGTGGTCAAGGATGATAGAGATTTCAGTCCAGTAACACCTGGAGAGTCAAAGGTTCCCCATCCCTGTTTTTTCAGGCACCTATATTGTCATCTTACAGATTCCTGCACTCTATGGCTGTTACCAACAATTAAAAGAGCTCCTTTGTACTAGCTGAATCAGTGTGATAAACAGTATTGACTTTGGATCAGCAACAGGGGAGGCGGTCATGGAAAAGTGGCTCTTGCACAACTAGCATAACATTTTTTGAGTGACCTTTTATTACAGTATTTAATTATAGAGCTAGAGCCAATTAATTTAATAAGCTGAAGCTTAGAAGTACCATTGGAAAGGATTAACAGCACCCAAGGTGAACAATGAATGGTTTCGCAGCTTGAAAACGTACCTGTTGTATCTAGAACTTCATTGAAAATATGATTCCACCTTTCCAATTTAATGAATCTCCAAGGTAGCTTCCAAACTATCTAAGATAAGAACATTAAACAATTAAAATAGCAATAGGAATCTTGGAAACAACAAGGAAGAACACATACCTAGAATGTGTTTTTTTTTTTTAAATACCATTTAAAAGTTTGCACAAATAGGGTGGGCTTGACCAGGTGCCCAAGTGACAGAAATGGTGGCTCCATGTGAATCTTTCCAATGAAGAAACTCCAGAATCCCCCCACAGAGAAGGCACCCTACTAATAGGAGCAGTACTTGCACCTTTTCTAATCCCTACCTGGGACAAATAGTCGTCTGGAATGTATCGGCAAGCTCAGCTGCAAATCCTGAGAAATCTCTACCATATGTAATTTATGGTATTCCTGTATTCTGTACTCTTGTATTCCTGTTGAACTGGTGACCTGGCTTGTATGCCAAGGCACCCGAGCCACAAGGTTCCCAGGAAAACAATAAATCACACTGACACTGAATATTTGGTTTATGGGTTCAAATAGGCCACAGTTTTATTGGTTACAGATGTGAGCGGTTTGGCTTAGGCATTAGGTGGAACCGGACTATATCTTGACTCCTGCTCGTCTGCAGGGAGTCCATGGAAGGGTAAGCCACCGGTAGGGGCTGCCCTATAACTTACGTCAGAAAGTGGCACCCCAAGGGGTCCCCGTAGGGGCTGTGACACTGCCCTAGCCCTAGCCCACACCCAGACTTTGGACATTATTCACACCCCGAATCCCTTTAACAGGATACCCTTATTGAGGAGGGGCAGGCAAGACAACAACCTCCCCTCCAACCAAACAAAAGGCTTACCCAATGCCTAACCTCACAAAAGTTGTGACGATTGCTACTAGGTAGGTGAAAACCAAATGGCCGGTGCCAATTTGCCAAGTGGAAAAAAATCCTACCTAGCCCCAACAACATGGCGGCTGACAACTGCCATAGCAAGGCCATATCAGAGCAAAGCATGAAAAGAGGGTGTGTGGGTATGGTGATCTGAAGAAGAGGCAAGAAAGAGGGAGCTGGCCGCGTCAAAATTAAATGGCCCACGGTCACACCCACTCTGGCTGTAGATTGGCTGGAGCTGTCTCTGGGGCACAGATGACACGGCCGGCTGTGACACAGGAAAGGAAGGCAGCGTATCTCCGCCTGCGCCGGAAAACTGTTGAGGCTCGGTTGACTGGCTGCAATGCCATACACCAGATAAAAGTGAACGGACTTGCACATCACTCTAAGCCAAACTATGGTTTAGTGCCAACAAACAAATTCATGGGTTCCCAGAAAAAGGTTTGCAGCCCCTTTGCTCTTTCTCTGGTCTTGCTGCTGTCAGCTAATCCAAAATTTGGCTTAGCATGGCATTTGAACTTGAACACAAGGTTTGTTTTGCTCCAGATAAACAGCAAGCTGTAACGAAAGGTTTTTATTTACTGCTTATGATTTGTCTGGTGGAGACAAAACAATGAGCCTGGATTCAGATGCAAGGTCATGAATTAGCTCAAAGAAGCAGGACCAGAGGTACAGTGAAGCGGCGATGAACTTCTCCCTGCAAACCTATGCATTTGCTTATTCGCACCAAGCCACAGTTTAATTTAGAACTGTGTGTAAGCTGGCCAATTGTTGTGCACCCTTCTTTCATGCATAAAACAGTAGGCCAGTCTCATAACAAATAGGCAGTGGGTTTATATCTACATGGCAGTGGAATGATTCATCATTTTTGGAATGGCAGGGTGCAGTAGGATTTTTGAAGGTTGCAAAGTAATTGCAATAGGAAGAGGCAATTATGGTCAAATTGGTGAATGCATGTCTGTAAAAAAGCATGGGTTATTTTCCCCATTTGCTGAATTTTGCCCACAATACCTAGATGAAAGCACCATTGAGTTCAGAGGAGTTTATTTATCCATGTTTACTCCACGGATAACACTGATACTCTGTGGGCGGATCCACACCATACATTTAAACACATTCAATACACATTTTAAACACATGACTTTCTCCAGAAAATCCTGGGACCTGTAGTTCCCACCTCACAGAACTACAATTCCTTGCTGCCTTATGTAGGGAAAATTGGATGAACAGGACCATATAAGATCTAGGCATTGGGTGAATCGTGTATGTAAAAATACCCGAGCCATGGTGCTGCAGTTAACTAATGTAGCAAATATCAAACTACAGCTTGTGGGTGTTGTGTGCTGCTGCTACCTTATAAATAGCCATTGCCATTTGGATAAGCTGTGGAGCTGGCACAACCTTTTATATGAGCATCAGCTTTCATTCAAAAGTTTATGGCAATAATGTTAGTAAAGAAGGGAGAATGCAGAGGAGCACAGCTCTGGGACTTTTTCCAGAGCAGGAGGAGTGATGACCTCTCTGCTGGAGTGCCAAGGTAATTGGCAAGTGAATGAGGTGATGAGGCTTTTAAGTTTTGCTGCTGTGACAGATTAGCATAGCAGTTTAAATAGTAACATGTCCTTGCAAGATTGTTTTGCATTTCTAATTAAAAGCTAGAAGTTGCATTTCAACTAACTGATATTCTTCAGTTAAAAGCTCAGCTTCCTTTCCAATACACCATCGTTTCCTGTTTATTTGTCTTCCACTCACCCACAGAGTTGTGCCCAGAGTGGCTCACAGCAAAATATTGTTCAAGTGATAGAAATTCAGAAATATATTGGGAACCAAATTGGAAAGAATCGTAATATCAGTAAGTAAATTCAAAAATATTGGTCCATGCAATGTTATATAACATAATACAAATAAGGTAGCCTAACAGGGATAGCTAAACAGAAGAGAAAATAATAAAAACAAAATAGTAATAAAATATCACCTTGTTCCAAATAATGCACCTATTTCCTACAGTCTGGACCTACCGTTCAGTCTTCAACCACTCGGAGACCACATCCCATCTCACTTGTGGTAGTGCAAAGTCCGATTCTAGTTCTCACCCATAGAAGTGGGAACCCATGCAGTCAGAAGCAAGCCCCACTGGGTTCAGTGGAGTTTATTCCCTGGCACTGAGTTTATTTGACCAGGAATTGTGGTCATCCTGATGCTCATAAATTGGGTCTTCAGCTGTGTACTGTTTCCCCTCACCTGGTGGGGTTGACTACAGGGGCTGTTATGAAAACTGGTCAACCTGGATAGCCAGGTCTGGCCATAACAGCCTTTTTATTTAGGGACTAAATACCTGATACCTCTGTCTCAGTGTCTGACACAGAGACCACTCTGCAATGTACCAGCATAGCTTTCCATCCCTGCAGCAAAATATGATTTAATAGATATCTGTATATGTGTGCATGCAAGGAACAAATGGAGCAGAATCAGGTTGGTACACTGAGCCAGAGGAATGGTGGTATTGGGAGGAATTCAATATAGCACTACGGCACTCCTTTCCTCAGCGCAAGCATTTCAGTTTGCCAGCCAGCATGGTGCCCTTCTCCTTCCCTGTGTTGTACTGACATCCCCACCAGCCAGTTTGGAGGGGTATGGGGAAGAGGGAGAGAGGGGGAAGCCTTGATGCCCTAGTGGAAGTTCTTGCGCAGCCTTCCACTAGCAGGAGTTTGCAGAAATCTTTTAAGTCTCCACTCACTTTTCCTTACAAAGGGAAGCAACCCCAGCTTCACTCTTTAAATGTACTGATAATTCTCACTAGGGCTAACATTCTAGAAAGCATGTTTAGATTTGTAGCTTAGAGATGGAGGAGCAACTCAATTCGGCTTGCATTTCAAGGCAGATCAACTTTGTCCACGTTTTCCAAAACAATGTTTAAACCAAAATTTAGCTAAGTAAGAACGTGCCAGTGTTCTGTGTAATGGTTTTTCAGATACCTGCAAGGTAGTTTGTAAGAGAGGTTTTGGCTGTACGGTGTACGCTCAGGTCAGGCCCTCCCTTTTCAAAAGCAGGTTTTACCAGAAGCCTGTGTGTGTGTGTGTGTGTGTGTGTGTGTAAGAGAGAGGGTGGGAATTAATGTATACCTTGGGAAACCTTGCTTTGTCTTCAACCACTTTCAGCTGTACAGAAAACATTTTCTTTTATTTCGAACTTCATATGGATACTCTATGTCAGCACTAGACAAATTTTGGATAGGTATAGAAATAGTAAGAGCTGTAAGTCATAGTGAGCTTTGAGTTTCTTTTGACCTGGTTTGTAAATTGAGAACCTGGAGTGTTTATCACTGAATTTTCTATGGGCAATAAAAAACCTATAAAGTTTTGATTTCCCAGAGATTGCAGAAGTGGCTTGCATGCTACGGGCAGCTTACAGAATGTGAAGAAGTCGCCCTTTTCCTTACTGTATTAGTGAAGGTGAAACCAAGAAATGGCCAGGCACCAGTATTTCCTGAAAAACATGCCACCTGGATTCTGGAATAAGTGTGTGGTCTAGGATAGACCCTGTACCTTTTGGAGATGAATAACCTGATTTTTGCGGGGAAAGGTCTCCTTAACGAAGAATGTGCTATTGTCTTGGGCAGACATCTCCTTCCTGACATGTTGATGCAGGAACAAGCAAGAGCTATGCTCCATGTTCCGACTATTGTTTGTTCAAAGAGCTTTCAGGTTAGCCTTGAGGACTTGGCTGATAAGTTGTTTCCTTAGAAACCACTCTTTTGTCCAGAAGATAGCAACAAGACTGAGGGGTGAGTGGGGGAGAGAAACTAGTTTGAGGAAACAAGTCTGCAAGGAACTTGCTATGTTTCCACCTGTGCTTACATTGTGGCTTTTCAAATAAAAAATCCTGGTCCACACCAGTACACTGTACAGTCATGTATAACCACAGTGCAATATATGCTTGCATTACTTTGTTACAGATTACAAGTGTGCATGGATGCATAATGTTTCCCTGTGTAAGGAAAACATGTGCAGGTCAAAGCTGTAATGGCACAAACACACAGTCATAATGCTTCAGTGATTTTAAATAAGGCTTATCCTAACTTCTCTCCCCTACCCTCCTCACCTTGTTACAGGTAGTCAGCTACCACATTTGGGTAGCTTGAGCTTAGACTTTGTTTGTAAAAATAAAACCGCTCATTTGTAATATGACCTTAACTTGGAAATGTGCATTAGTAACAAGTAAAAGGAGCACACCCATTATATGCTGGCACAAGAGCATACTAGTGTTTATGGCCTCATGGAAGGGTGTATTTTCAAGACTTAAAAAGAATTCATGGAATTTTGCCCCAGTATGCTTCCAGAAGTTAATTTAATTGTTACTTACCTAGTTAGGTATCTTTGATTAACTTGTGTTTGTTCACAAACAAAGGAAAATTCTTCTTGGCCTTTCATGCCGTCTCTGTAGGAGTGGGGCTATTAGGCTATAAGAAGGAAGAAAAGCTCATTGTGGTCTTTCCATGTACAGTCTACCAATGAAGGACCAAGTGATGAAAAATCATTTGAAAAATAGAGGGTGTGGCCTCTGCACTGTCATTCGATACTCAATCTTAGCAGGGGAGGGCACCCCTTTTTAGCCTTTACAGTGTGATAGTTCAGTGAACCTGACCAAATTGTTGGTGCAGCACAGTCCCCCTCCTCACATGTACCTGGGAGGTCTTTTGCTGAGTTCCTTTGCAGTTTTAAATAATCTCTGCTTAGCATCACATCTTCACTTTGCCTCGTTTACAAATGAGTTGGGAATCCTTTTTACAAACAGTGGTTAGTTGTTGAACAAGTAAATTTCACAACCTAGGGTTTGAAGTTTGCTTGTTTAGCAACTAACCATAGCTTGTTGTAAGCCAGAATTCCTGGTTTGCACACCATGCTAAGCCCAGAGGTTTTGAAATATAAAGTAAATTTGACAGAAGGCTCTTCCTGACTGCAAGTGGGAGTGAAGTAGCCATTGCATATGCTTGCTGACATCCATATACGTAGTGCTAAAACATGGTTTAGAATTGCATACAAACCAGAACAGTGCTCCTGGTCACCTCGCAATTTCCTGTGCTTACGCTGTGTATTTATAACCACCATTTTACAGAATTATAGTGGTTAAGAGCGGTAGACTCGTAATCTGGGGAACCGGGTTCGCGTCTCCACTCCTCCACATGCAGCTGCTGGGTGACCTTGGGCTAGTCACACTTCTCTGAAGTCTCTCAGCCCCACTCACCTCACAGAGTGTTTGTTGTGGGGGAGGAAGGGAAAGGAGAATGTTAGCCGCTTTGAGACTCCTTCGGGTAGTGAAAAGCGGGATATCAAATCCAAACTCTTCTTCTCTTCTTCTACTGATATGAATCTGGGGGTTAGTAAGCAGTGTGCTGGAGAGAGAGATGCTGATGTCTGTTCTTGGACGCAATGCTATGTGTGTGAGAGGGACAGAATCTATTTGGCAGGAATGCTGTGGACCCCTCCATTGTATATATGTGTAAATAAACCATATAGCATAAAGACACCACAGTCTCTGTTGTGTCTTATTGTCCCAGAGGAAACACAGGTGCTGGGTTAAAGTGTGTCTGGTACTCCTGGAATCTCATACTGCTAGCGTGTTTTTGGCTAAGCTGGTAGATGAACTTTGCAAGCAGGATCAAAATTCTTGTTGCAAGTTCTGGTTATCAGAAGGTCCCTTCTGTCAAATATGCAAATATCAGCTTGATTGACTTAGATTTAAAATAATGTGCTTTGGATTGAAATAATGTGCTTTTGTAACATATAACGCTAGACACCCTAGGATATTTGTGTATAGCATGTATTGATTTTCTGTTATTGGCCTATGTTTTACTCAAACTCCCTCTGCCTTTCCTGGTTAAAATCTAAAATTGGTCATATTTTTCCTTTTGTCATTTGCTTTCCAAATAATAAGGGTTGCAATTAGTCAGCTGGAAACCTTTTAAAGTACTGAAGCAGAGAAGGTGAAATGGAATGTGTTGAATAAGGAGGGCTGGGTGTCCTTGGGAAAAGTCACATGGTGTACTGTGATCAGCTTCCATTGCTTGTGGATGTGGGGAGAGATTATCCACAAGTGGTCTTGAATAATGGCGTGACCTTGCAGTGAGAGGAGCGCAAGTGCCTCGTTGAGACATTACCTAGCAACGTGAGATCAGAACACACTTCTTGACTGGCAAACTATACAGTTGCACACACGTGAATTCCCAAGGCTAGCTGTAATGAAATTTTGAGCAGAAGTGGCAACAATATGTGTTTTAACTCTTTCATTGACAGCTGTTCTTCACACTCTTAAGTAGCTGCCCAGTTGCTTTCCCTTCCTGCTTGTAGCATTCCAGATGCATAATAATTCGTGTAAACGTGAACTTGGAACCCCACCAAAGGAAACACAGCTTGGAGAGTGGGGGGGGGGATTTCTGGACAGAAAACAGCTAGCAAGGAAAGGGTTAAGCACTTTTCAGGGGCTCATCCACAGATGAGCAGGCATCTTGCTCCAGGTCCATTGCTCCCCCATTTGAATTTATTCTTAGAACACGTGTCTGCCTTTATGTTTGTATTTTAGTTTACAAAACTGCTGCTTCCTGCCCGTAGTTGTGGGCATTTCCATATGGTGGGTCAATCCACGTTGTGTGATTTTGACTCCACCTTCTAATTTGCTATTTCCACTCCCTCTGTTTGAGCACAAACTGAGCTTGTATGAAGGAAGAAGCCAATGAAACAACCCCACTCCCACTGGTGTAAAACCGGGGGCAGGCGCTGAGCCTCCTGCCTGGCCAATACGGCCCTTGGTGGGTGGAGAGGAGTACTGGGCTGGACCATGCTGCAGCTGCCTGCTTGGGGGTGCCTAGTTCATGCCCCCTCAAAAATTGTGTGCATGGGGACACAGCCCTCCTGGCAACCCCCCCCCCCAATACTGATTCAGAGTCCTGATGAGTGTGGACTGAACAAGCACTTGAGAGGGAACACTTCTTCCCTAGTCTGCAGCTGGCCTATTATAAGACCACACAGTCTGCAATGTTGGCAGTGCTTTGCCAGTGTGGTGTCTCCCCTCCTGCAACTCCCTTAGCTTTAATGGTTCTTGTGGGCCAATGGTTTCCACTGTGAACTCCCATTGGTCGCTGGTTAACAGGACTGAGAAGGCTTGTACATCACAATTGGCCTTCGGCAGTCAGGTTTTTCCCCTTCCTCATGTCAAGGGTACATGATTCAATTTCATTTGTTCATTTTGGTCATAACTGTGGCCACTGGCCAGGGAGAGCATAGGGCAGGATCAATAGATAGCGAGGCAATCCCCATAAGGGGTCTTGGGGTGGCACCTGAATGTTTAGGTTCTAGCTTGGGGGACTGGGGCATGTTGTTGCATGCTCATGTTGAACAGCCTGCACGGCACTGGTATCAAGAGTCTGGCTGCTGCTTCCTGGGAGTAGGTCCAGCAGGCAGGCTGGGCCTGGCATCAGCCAGCAAGACTTTCTTGTCCAACAGATCCTTGCTCTGTGCGGTGCCAAACTCTGATATATCTGTAACCAATAAAGTTGCAGTCAGTTTTTACCCACATGCTGGTCTCATGTATGTTTGTTGCGTCTGGTTGCTGACTCTGAGCCTGTGTGCTTCTGGGACACAATGAAGGTTTTTGTAGTCAGTTGTTTAATCTTTGCTTTGCTTTGCAATCGCAGTATTTGGAGTACTGAAGCTCAAAGAGAGCCAATTAAAGAAGTGAAGGTACACTGTTAGTTAAGATACAGTTTGTAACTTATGTTTTCTCCCCTTTCTTCTTCTTTTAGTGCCTGAAACAGTATATGCAGCTGGCTATTCGTGAGGGGTGTGGTTCTCCCATCACTTGTCCAGACATGATGTGCCTCAACCATGGGACTGTGCAAGAAACTGAGGTATCTCCATTTGTCACTTCTTTTTCTTTCTAATACTCTTTGTTCATTTACATAATGAATACATTAGAATGTTTTCTCCCCTTAATTACTCTAATGACTACTTGGCAAGAGGCCCACTTGACAGGAGAAACTAGAAACAAGCAGATGGTTTTCTTCTTGTTTTTCCTTTCCTGGGGAAATGTTTACTTGGCATCCAGGCGGTCTCAAAATTGTCTGCTTAAAAGCCAGAACATCCCCAATCTGAATGTCACCAGCCCTCCTTTAGAAAATGAATGTTGGAATATGTATGGCATTCCAGGTTGTAAAACACAAATCGTAGAGAGTTTTACACATGTCACTTGCTGCTTAAATTGTGAACTGGGGGCAAGTGTGAATAGAAATTAGAAGGTAATAGTTTTCAGGACAGAAGTGATGGTACTTATGTGTACATATAATGGTGTGTGTGTGTGTTGGTTGGGACACAAGCTACTTACCGTATATACCCGAGTATAAGCCGACTCGAATATAAACCGAGGCACCTAATTTTCCTACAAAAACCTGGGAAAGCTTATTGACTCGAGTATAAGCCGGTTCACCTTTGCCGCTGTGGAGGAGGAGGAGGAACGAGCAGCCCGAAAGCAGCCTTTTGGGCTGCTCCTTCCTCTTCCTCCTTTGCCAAGTTTGCATTTATGCAAACAGTTCAGGAATGGAACAAGCTGCCTGGGGAGAGTAAAGAACCGCCATTCTTGTACGCTTCTTAAGGAATGGTTGACTGGGGTGAGCGGGTGGCGGCACGAGCGGAGAGAAAGGGCTTCTTTCTTGCCACCCTCCACCGCCCGCCTCACTCAAGTATAAGCCAAGGGCAGCTTTTTCAGCACAAAAAATGTGCTGAAAAACTAGGCTTATACTCAAGTATGTACGGTACTTTATATTGACAAGATTTCTGAAGAAAGGCTGGACAAATGGCAGGTGAAATTAGAGGTGAAAACATGAGCATTGGCGTACCTTGACTACCAAACTTATATGGCATGAGCTTTTGTAGACTAGACTCCATGAACTCTGTTCACATAATGTCTTAAAAGCATTCTGCAGTCTGTTCTTTTACCTGCCCTGCCCTTCTTCTCTGTCCACCACTTTCTCCATCTGTGCCTCCCACCATGAGATCCCAGTACTTCCTCCTTAATGCTAGAAGGAACATTTGCCACAACAGCAACTTGTAAGGTGAACTACAACTAACATGCACAGCTGCAACACTGCCAGAGTCTGTTGAACAAGTGTTCATGGTGAAACTATCATGTGACCACTTTATCACAGATACAACCAAGAACTCTTTCCAGAGGTGGTCACCTCACATTTTTCACCACATCTATGAAAGCACTTAATTCACCAGAATGTATGCCACACAAGATTTTACTTTCTTGGGCTCCATGATCACTGCAGATGGTGACAGCAGTCACGGAATTAAAAGACGCCTGCTTCTTGGGAGGAAAGCAATGACAAACCTAGACAGCATCTTAAAAAGCAGAGACATCACCTTGCCAACAAAGGTCCGTATAGTTCAAGCTATGGTTTTCCCAGTAGTAATGTATGGAAGTGAGAGCTGGACCGTAAAGAAGACTGATTGCCGAAGAATTGATGCTTTTGAATTATGGTGCTGGAGGAGACTCTTGAGAGTGCCATGGACTGCAAAAAGATCAAACTTATCCATCCTTAAAGAAATCAGCCCAGAGTGCTCACTGGAAGGGCAGATCCTGAAGTTGAGGCTCCAATACTTTGGCCACCTCATGAGAAGAGAAGACCCCTTGGAAAAGACCCTGATGTTGGGAAAGATGGAGGGCACAAGGAGAAGGGGACGACAGAGGATGAGATGGCTGGACAGTGTTCTCGAAGCGACTGGCATGAGTTTGGCCAAACTGCGGGAGGCAGTGGAGGATAGGGGTGCCTGGCGTGCTCTGGTCCATGGGGTCACGAAGAGTCGGACACGACTGAACGACAACATGCCACACAAGAGAGGGACCTGCAATTTCCCACAAGATTCATATGATTTTTAAGGTTACATTTGAAAATGGTGCAAGTCAGGTATTCAACTTGGATTTCATAATTGGCAAATATGTGTGGGTAAGGCCACTTGGTCTTTTGCTCAGATAACATGAGCCTGGAGTATTCATAATCTTTCACTTTAATGTTTTGTCAGTCTTGAGTGTGTGTCTTCAAAGTTTGCATGGAAAACACAAAGCAACACTGGAATATGATAGTAGTGTTCATAAAGCTTTTGAAATCTAAAGATCCATTTCAATTAGCTAAGCAAGAGGGCACATGAGGGTATGCATTAATGGGCCATTAGTGTTTTCTTCTGTAGTCTGAGGGGCAAAGAATTGAATTAATAAACAACGAAGAATGTATTTAATGGTCCATGAATGATGGAATGCACTAAATTCTGTTCAGGGTGATTATTCATTATATATTTATGATTTTCATTGAGCATGTAAGGAATAATAATCTGAACAGAACAGGAGCAAGGACAAGAAGTGATCTTAATTGCATTAAGGTTTTAACAACCTGATGCCCCTCTTGATCAACATATAGGGCAGCTTCCTACTGCTACCTATTGCTTTGCCAACAGAGTTCTGATCACATTTCCATGCTAATCTGTCCTTGACTACATTAAAAACATAAGTGTACTGAAAATCATTGGAATTTCTGGGCTCATCACCTGTTTTCCCGTCGTGAATCTGTTACCAGTGGTAAGCACCCACTATCTGTGCCGGAATAGACTGGGAATAAAGAACGGGAGTCCCAAACAAGTCTCACTTAAAAGGGCCAAAGCTTCTATTACATACAAGGACATAGTTATGTTACTAATAGCCCACCTACAAATAGCAGGTAAGTTAACGCAACCCACATTTTGGGTAACCTAGAGAGGAAGAGTAACCCAAAGCAAGGAATGACTGGAAGAGGGAATTCAAACTACCTATAACCAGCAACCTTGGTGTGTGGCTATTGACCGTTCCCAGTTGGCAACTGGTCAATGTACTCAACTCCTTAAGGCCTCTTAATGGTGAGTTTGGGTGAGCACACCCTTACTTATCCCCTTAAACCAAGGGTAAGAAACTTGTAGCTTACTCTGATGCTGATGTTATAACCACTTCTAATCTAGGAATATCATGACATTGTATTACGGAAGCTTGATGTGAGGCTGAGAATATGACAAAAAAACTTTTTTTTGCTGTTGTTTGCCAAGATGATTTCCTGACATTTGCTCTGTCTGAAGATATACCGTTATGAGGCATATTGATTCCTTGCCTGGGAGGAATCTGTAATTGAAATGAAGCTAACCTTATTCATGGCAAACAAGGTTGTCTAGGCAACTTCAGGAGGAGAATGACGGGATGTAGAAAATGTTCTGTACACTGTGCATGTATGGAGGAGATACTTGAAGAATCAAATTAATTTATCTGCTGTTTGTAAAAAGGATCTCATATTCATGTGTGTGTGTGTGCGCGCACACACACACACACACACACACACACACACAATCACCCTGTGCACTGAGGATTTGCTTAGTTTGGTGTATATATATAAACATAACTGCATGTCAGTAATGGAAGCATGTTTCCATCCTGGAAAAAAAAGGAAACGTGGGCAGTAACAAGCAAACAAGCCACTGTCTCGTAATAGAGTAAAAACGTAATTAAATCTATCTTTCCCCATTTTTCTATCCTAACTTAACACTGAGTCCTAAAAGTCAGTCCAAGAAGGTGGCCTCATTCAGCATGTTTCAAAAAGATGTTCAGCCTTGGCCAAAATTTGCCATAGGAGTGAGTTGTGTAGTGACGCATAGATGGCATCAAAGAGCCACAAATGGAATCTTTTAAAATAAATTGTAATGGGACACATAGGAGGAGGTGGTCTCTAAGTGTTTGTGTTTCAGAGTGCTACATTTCACAAATTATATTTGAAACTATAAAGTTGTGTACATGCTTTCTTGTCAACACAACAGTCTCTCGCATGGTAGTTCTCCTAAATTCCATTAAATGTTCTGGATTTGTTTGGCCAGTGTTCAAAAAACAAAACAAATATGTTTACTTTTGAATATCTAATCATTTCATTTCTCTCCACATACACTGCTGTTTTTAATAAAAACCCATAAAGACTTGTTCTAAGTGGCAAGGGAATTCTTTAATGGAACAAATGAATATTTTATGATGGATATAATGCACAGGCTTTTGTTAGAATAGGGGCGGTAATAATGTGACATGCTATGGAAGCCAAAAGTAGTGGGGATATTGGAGGGAATATAAATTAAATCTGTGCTCTTGATTTATAGAAATGTGTTCCCTGAAACCATCTTCCATTATGTGGTATGCAACATTACTGGCACTTAAATATCTACAGCATGGACTAGGTGAATTATCCATAGATCATATATATACATGACAAGCTAAAAAGACTTGAGAAATTATTGTTTCAAACTTGCTGCAATAAAAAATGCATGATACTATTTTTATCCCAGAACATTTACTAGCTAGCATTTACTAGCTTTTGTAAGACAGTTCTGTTTGTCATACAATGTACACTATTGGAGTACACTCAGAAAGCAGGTATCGATAAGCTAACTTATCTGTGTGAGCAGCTGAATAGGTTAATGGAGTCGGAAGACTCTTTCTGAGCTGCATGAGGAGTAACATGTGAGAGGGCTTTCTTTGTGGCTCTGTCCCAGGTGTGGAACTGCCAGCTTCTGTATATGTTGATAATGTCTGAGAACTCAGCGCAGTGCAAACACACCAGCAGAGCCAATTCAGGGCTACTGCCAGTGTATTTGTACTGCACCAAATTTTGCAATGCGGTTCTCCAGCCAAGCAATGCATGCCAAAATGCATGTACTGGGGCAAAGTGTGTATAAAAATCCATAATTAGCAAAACAACATACAATGCATTATATTATATTACAGAAAGTTGCTTTGCAAAACTCTATATATTAGGCAAAATGGCATACAAATGTTTATGTTAGAAGTCATCAGCACTAAAATGCTGATGAATTTTCATTATTTTATTTTTTAAAAATGCAAACGGATGTGGAAAACTGAACTTAAGACTAGAAAAAAGGGAAAACTGAAACTGCTGACTACACAAAGGATTTCTTGTGACTCCTTCTGCATTTATTTTAATAGTTTGGCTTTTCATATGCTGTATTTTTTCAGCTGCAATGATATGCACTAGTAATTGAACTAGTAGAAAGCCACCCACACCTTTCATTGCTTCTCCTCCCCCAGTTCATTTATGACAGTTATCATGTTGTATCTGACAAATTAATGAAAGATAGAATGACCCGAGAAAGAGTGACTGTGTTGATGCAGAATTTGGATGCTCAACCAAACAATCTGCTATGTACTGAGTACTGCGTGGTGGTGTAGTCCAGGACAATGACTCAGGAACAGAACTTGCTGAACAGTAACTTGATTTGTAGTTGCTTTTATTATATACAGCTTTTTACAAGTTACTAGATACAGTCTCTACACTCCAAACTCTCATCACCAAACTCCTACTCACTCCAACTTACTCCAACAATGAACTGCTGTGTCATGCTGCTTATAAGGGAACTTTCAGCCAATCAGCAGCCTGTTACTAGGCTTCCCTGTCTCCAAGCAGATTTTCACATATACCCTTGTTTAACTTGGCTTCTTGCCAACTCACTAATTGTCCACTTCAAAGCTGCAGTTTCTCATAGACCTCAACAGACTGTTCTACCACCATCTTGACTGATGGATGGTAAACTGAGTCAAGGGTCTGAAGGCAACATGACTGGATCTGACGATCTAGTAGTTTTTGGTGACCGCTCTTGGTTTATTCCCATCTCCAGGACCTGGTGGTGGCGGCGGCATCATTGACATAGGGAACTGGGTGGTTGTGTTTCTGGCGCACAGGGTTATGAGCAGCAAACAGGATTAGATCAGAATTGTTTATCCTGCTATTGCCTTACAGCAATCTGTAACCCTTCATTGCAGTGATTTATGATGTGCCAAGATTCTCTGCTTAATTCAGTGTATCTAGCAGTTATGAGCTAATCAATTTCCAAAAAAGAATCACTCAGGTTCATCTTAGGACAAGAGGAGAAAAATTAGGTCTCTTTTGTGCATGCTCTTCTATGGCTGTTCAGCCATAAACCTAGTACCTTAGATATGGGAGAGAGATCCTACAGACATTCCACAACTGTTTATTTATTGAATTTATATCCTTCGCTTCCTCTTGAAGGCGCCTGGGGTGGCAAACATATCTTTTTTTTTAAAAAAAAAGAAAGGTGTTCTAAAACAGTTGCAGTTAAACACAGTATAAAAACATGCTCTCAATTCAATGATCTCAGGGTTGCCAGGAACAATGTCCATTCATCAGATGCCTGGGTAAATAGGTATGTTTTCATTAATGATGGAGAAAGGCACATTTCACCAGGGAGGGCTTTCCACAAATGGTGAACCACCACTTAACAGACCCTGGCATGAGACAACACCAACCAGATAGCCCCTGAATGTGGCACCACCAACATAGTCTCACATGCCGTTTGTGGGGTCTGAGATGGTTGATATTGGGGAAGGTGCTCTTTGTAAGTTGATATGCAGAACATGGTTATTCATAAAGAATGCCTGGCATATGTTTCCTTCCTTTTTTTTCAAATCCTCTTTAAATATTTGAAAAGTGCAAATTTCCCTGTAGCCTAATCTGTTCTTGTAATTTTTCTTTATTAAAAAAAACCATCGTTGTAAACCTTTCCTGAATTTCTTATTGTCATTTTTTTTGTGAATTGTCTTCTGAAACACCATTCAGGATTTGAAATATGAACTGGACTGGCTATCTGGAATTAAATACAATGGTACAAGAACTTTCCAAATAATTTAAAAATAACACAAACTTATTAAGTAATATAAACACCAACTTTTTCTGCTACAGCATCATATCATTGGTTCATGTTCAGTTTATTATCTCATGATCTAGTGACTCATACTGTCTTCATATTATTTATTTTTGTTTTGTTTTGTTTCCTGTTCTCCCTGTAGCCTATTTTTATTGGTATTGGTCCAATATTATCAAAGTTGCTTGTGAATTCAAAGTTTGTGCAATTGAACGAGGTACACTGCAAACCTGAGATTGTCCTGGATGTACTGAGTGGTGTGAATCTACCGTATATACTCGAGTAAAAGTCGACCCAAATATAAGCCGAGGCACCTAATTTCCCCACAAAAATGTGGGAAAGCTTATTGACTCAAGTATAAGCCGGTTCACCTTTGCCACTGTGGTAGAGGAGGAACGAGCAGCCCAAAGCAGCCATTTGGGCTGCTCCTTCCTCTTCCTCCTTTGCTGCTGTGGAGCTCACCCCGTCGCAGGGTTTCGATCCGCCATTCTTCTGATCAGCAAGCCCTAGGGCTCTGTGGTTTAACTCACAGCGCAATGTTCCCTTGTGTTATACAGAGAAGGCTGGGATCCTGTCCTGTTTAAGCAGGAGCCAGGGAAAGTGAGCACCTGTGGGGTTTTATTTAATACTTCCTTAACTGATAGGCTTTCTGCCTTCTGGGGTCTAAAGTTTGCATTTATGTGAGCAGTTCAGGAATGGAACAAGCTGCCTGGGGAGAGTAAAGAACCGCCGTTCTTGTACGCTTCTTAAGGAATGGTTGACTTGAATATAAGCCGAGGGCAGCTTTTAAAGCACAAAAAGTGTGCTGAAAAACTAGGCTTATACTCAAGTATATATGGTATATAGTAGTGGCAAGAGACTGTAAAATTGGCAGTAAAATTCAAAAAAAGTGCCTTTTATTTTGAGAAACCTACCGGTAATTCTAATTTACTCTGTGTCAAATCTGGGTATTTGAGTACTGTAAAGGTTTTATCACAATGGGTTGAAAAGTGCTTTCAGTGATGATATGACAACAATTCAAAAAACAAACAATTCATTGGAAGGTGGGGGTTTTTGTGTGATTTTTGAGCATTCACTGTATTGCCACTGATGCCAAACTTAGTGTGGATGTCGGATCAGCATAGCGCAAAGCAGCCCCAACAAGTTAACACCATTAATTATTCGTTTCAAACTATGCTGGCAGTTGTATGATGAATTGTACCCCAAATTTCTAAGCTTACTCATATTTGTTTTAGCAGAATAGAATATTGTTTGCAGTTGAGTTCTTGTAAATACTAACCAGCTTTGGTTTTGGCAGTTTACTTTTTAACATTTGTGTCCTTCTTAAATTGCCAATTGATCTTGAATTCAAAATGGAAGCCTTGTTGGGATTGCTTTCTCTCTTTCCCCCCTCTCTGAACTTACGGACCACAGGAGAAATATTGGAAGCAAATGCCATCCGACATTCTCATTTGACTCATTTTTTAGGATTAGTTAATCCCCCATCTTCCATCTTAACATCTTGTTTCCTTCTTTCTTTCAGATCTCCAGGTTGGTACCTGCTGATCAATTTCAGTTATACCAGCGATTGAAATTTGAAAGAGGTGTGGCTTTTACATTTATTTAGGGGGGGGGGTTTAATACCAGATATACATGTATAATTAAACAGTTTGAATAATAGGTTGAAAGACTTATCAGACTGAACAAATGCCTTTTAAAAAAAAGGAAGTGCAGGAATATGAACACAGCCAATGCTTCTGCATTGAAAAAGAAAGCAATAAAATACCTGGTCAATGTTAATTATGATGCCCTCATACTCATCACAGATATAGCTCACAGCCGATTGGCTGCATCGAAGCCCCGCTCAAGATTTTTTTGTGACTGGCCAAGAACTCCCCCCCCTCCAATTTGCCTTTAAGAAAAGTGGATCCTCCACTATGATGATGCCCCCCTCATGTTTCTTCTATATAAAAACACATACACCCATTTTATTTTTATTTTTTATAAACTTGCTGCTCCTATAGGCCTGCTGCTATGATACAAAAATATTTTTTGTGTCTCCCTATGCTCTCAACACCCCCCCCCCACTTTGCTGTGATGCTGAAAGGTTTTATATGCCCCCACCAAAGCCTTTAGAATTTGACATATTGTTGAAAAATTCTGGTTTATAAAGAGGTTTGTCAGATACTATTGACCACAGTACAGTGAATTGGTTTGTGAAGCCAGTGACAATGGAGGCTGAATATGAATCAACAAATGGCAAATGAAGTACATAAATAAATAAAATGTTGTGTTTTTGGATTTCTAATAAACATTTTTTAGAAGTGCATTTGGATCCCCTGAGAACCTGGTGTCCTTCTGCTGACTGTCAGTCCGTGTGCCAAATTGAACCAAGTGAATCTGGACTACCCGTGCCTGTGAAATGTCAGGCTTGCTACTTGACGTTCTGTTCATCATGCAAAGAGCCTTGGCATTTGGAGAGGCTATGCCTGGAAAACCATCTTATTGTGGCACCAAGTGAGCAAGGGTAAGAGAAGATTTGCTGCAAATCTCCCACATCGTAATCGCAATAATTTCAGCTTTCCTTTAGTTGAAATTTGTAGATGTAGAATTAATTCATTGCCAATTGTCAGGGGTAGGGAAGCATTTTCAATAGATTGCCAGAACATACCTGCACTGTGCTTTGAAAGCACTCTTACGCCACCTTAAACAGTCATGGTTTCCACCAAAGAACCCTTGGAACTGTAGTTTACCCTTCACAGAGCTACAGCTCCTAGCACCCTTAACAAACTACAGTTCCCAATATTCTTTTGGGGAATCCATGACTGTTAAAGTGATAAAAGTGCTTTAAATGTTTTGTGTAGCTGTGACCCAGGTGCAGTGTCTTAGTTACAGTGTTAGCTGTCCCCAAACTGTACTGATGTTTGATGTCGTGGTGATGTTGCACATGTATGTGTAGCTACATGGATTAAGGATGCTCTATGTGCTACTTGCCCAGATGCCACAACCTGAACGACAGTGAAATAAACATGGAACTATTGCTGTCCTTTGTTGAACTACCGTCTTTCACAGAGTTTCCCCCCTCTACTTTTCTAGAGTGCTTATCAAAACCACCACGGAAGCTCCAATTAAGCAGTGCCCGGTTTGCCGGATCCATATTGAGAGGAATGAAGGCTGTGCTCAAATGATGTGTAAGAACTGCAAGCACACGTTCTGCTGGTACTGTCTGCAAAATCTGGATGTAAGTGACCTGTGCCAAGGGGTGGCAGTTGTCCAGATTTTTGCCCTCTAGTTCCTTTAAAATGTCTTGTAACTAGGGGAGGGAAACACCTTATTGGCAACTAAGAACTTTAGAAGAGCACTGCTATATCAGACTACCCAGTCCTGATTCTCACGTTGCCCAGTTAGATGTCTATGCAAGTCCTGCAGATGGGGCTTGAAGGCCATAGCCTTCCCCTTCTCCTGCTCCCCCAGCAATTTGGTTTTACCCTGTCCTCCATCTTTACTTGAGTAAATCTCTCTCTAACTGAGGTTATATTCATTCACTTGTTATGCTACTGTGGTAATTGCAGCTACCACCAGAAATTCTACCTGTTTAAGTTATTGGGTGATGAGCTGTCATTGCCCATTATCTTATTGAGCCGCAGGCTATCCTCTTGTCACCTAGTAGCTGTCGCTTAAACAGAACGTGTGCACTCAACAGGGAGTGTCTCTTAATGGCATCAAAGGGGTACTGTGCTAATATGTTTGCCTTGCCTATAGTAGCAATAAATAGATACTGCTTGATATTTTTTGGAAGAAACTGTCAATTGAAAAGGTTGCTGATTTAGTGGGAGTCCCCATTCATCACTTAATCTGTCCCTGATTGTTCCTGTTTGGCTACTCCCCCCCCCCAACTATAAAAGTTGTGTTCAAATGTTGCCATTCTCTTCCCAAACACCTCATCCTGGAAATACCTGATTTTGCAATCATTCACTAATAACTTTATCTCTCTCTCTCTCTCTCTCTCTCTCTCTCTCTCTCTCTCTCTCTCTCTCTCTCTCTCTGGAGAGTAATGTTACTGGCCTTCACACATTTTCATTTTTCATGATCACTAATCTGGTTTTCCCCTCCCTCTTTTTTGGCATGCCTCAAAGTTATAGATGCAAAACTCTTGTACTGCTGCAACATTTGATCACATTAAGTGGGTTTGCAAATGCTGATGACTCCTTTGTGTTCAGTTTCATTAGCTGACTTTCCACATTTGTGGGTGTGTTTTTCCATGTCCGCTCACATGTCTCCCTCTCTGTAAAGCATACATTTTGTAGAAGAGCAAGAGGTGTCAAATTTTCTGTGGCAATTGCACTTGAGAAATTCCCATTTGCAGCAGTGTACTGCTGGAAGAAAAGTCTTGGCAGGCCAGAAATGCTCACCAGACTTTGTGCTGCTGCATTGCCACCCGGGCACCTATTTCAAGGCAGGCCCAATGTATTCGTGCAAACTAATAAACACACTCTCTTCTTTTCGCTTTCAGAATGATATCTTCCTAAGGCATTATGACAAAGGCCCTTGCCGAAACAAACTGGGTCATTCCCGTGCCTCAGTTATGTGGAACAGAACGCAGGTAATGCGGGTGACCCAAGCTTGAGTCTATATCAGGATTTGATATGTTTTCCATCTGCTCACACACAGCTTTCCCATTCATTATCACATTTCTCCTTCTGCTTTTTTTCAGGTTGTCGGGATCCTTGTGGGCCTGGGTATCATAGCCCTGGTAACATCTCCCTTGTTGCTCCTAGCCTCACCATGCATCATCTGTTGTGTCTGCAAATCGTGCCGCGGCAAGAAAAAGAAACATGACCTGCCAACAACCTAAAGCTTTCACCCTATTGGCTGTGAAGACCTGCATCTTGTATGTGATGGAGAAGACATGAAGGCTGACCTCTGGTGCCAATGCTTTCCCAACCAATTCTCCTTCTCTTTGCCAACTTCTGCAAAAAGTGCCTACAGTTTCACGGGACACAGTGTTGTTTGCAAGTTGCCGTTCCTCCGTGGGATAGGTGTCTGTTGTGGTGTTTTCAGTTCAGCTCTGGCTATTTTCTTTTTCATTTTTTAAGGAAAAGAGGCAGGGTTTCTAAACAAAGTTTCAAAGGTTCTTCAAAACGACCCACCTCTGCTCAGTTCTACAATATTTTCCAGAGGCTGGATATGTGGCCATTTTTGAGCAACTTTAATTTTGCAACTCATGGAGCAGTCCTTCAGTTAAGTGAGGGAACACAGGTAAACAATGCAACCCCATTGTAAGAGATCTTTGGATATTATTGAGTTTTCACTTTCCAGGGGCAGATTTCAGTGTCACTAAAAAGATATCCTGTAAAAAAGTTATATACCTGAAAAGGGGAAGGTAGTGGAAATGAAGTACAACTGAAATGGGATATTGTTAATATACTTTTGCTAAATGCCCAATTAAAACTGGACCAACAATGAGTTGTATCAGCCTTGGTACAGCATTAGAAACAATGATCTGAAGCAGCTGTGGCAGGTACATAGCACTGGCACAATATGCCAAGTAAATTGCTCTACTTGAGCCATTGATTAGGACTGGGTGTGAATTGTTGTCAAGCGTTTAGCAAAACATAAGTTGCACTGGTGCGAGAAGTGGCAAGTGCAGGGGAGATTTGTGGTATGCAACAGGATCCAGTTGGCCTGGTATAATAACAATACCCCCGCCAAATACACACTCTGCCCCAAGCATTGTATTGCAGTGGCACTAGAGTTCTGTGTATCCTTTGGCTTCACTTCTGGCAACTTGTGGTGCACTTGCCAAAAAGGTTGGCCGTCATTGATCCAAACTATAATTTCAGGTGAAATTTGGAGGGTTACATGTACACTTAAACACACGCACAAACATACACAGCACCAGCAATTTGTTCAGGTGTATTACACTACACTGGGCAAATACTGCCCCATTACATTATTTCACTGAGTTAGTGAGGCGCTATAAAAACAGTATAGAGACCTTGAGCAAGTCCTATGTAAAAACTTAAGCTAATGGCTGCAAACTTTAAGATGAACAGGCCTACTTCCCCCAATAATGAATTCTAGTCTTCTACAAGACAAACCCATAGCTAGATTGTGACTAAAGGAGCTGCATAATCTGGAAAACAATGGATGAGGTCGAAATAGTGGGATGGTGGGATAACCACTTTTTCTAGTGCTGGATTACAAGGCAACGTAAGAGGAATTGTGGTGGAAAATGTTGTTGCATAACAAACATATAGCAATTGTTTCTTGAAATATTATGCTTATGTACACCACAGTCTTTAGCTTTGGGCTGACTATCTGGTTGTGGCCTCATGTTTTCTGTATTGAGTACTTTAGAGGTAGAGTACAAATGTAAATAAATATGATTCTTCAAGGGTGAGGTGTGTGAAGGCTTCTTTAACACCAGCCAGGGCTGTCACCCAATTAAAAACCAAAAACCCCCCACAAAAAACCTTGGTTGTATTATTTTCAGTTGACCCAAATCTGCATACATTACTACTGAAGAAAAAAGAAGTCATATTTGAGGGTCTGTGTGGAGGAGAAGGAACAATGACAAGCATTATTTACCGGTAGTTCTTCTGCAACCAGGATTTTAAACAAACTGTTTGCTCATATTCACATATTCACATAAAGCAAGATTGTGGATGATGTGAATTTTCATCCTTTTTTGGGGTGTGTGGAAGAGTGTTTGTGTCTGTTAGGGAGAAAATGAATGCCTGCTTGCCTTCTGTTTCCCTTTCTGGCTGGTTCAATTCTTAACATACTTTTAACTCCCTGCTGCTCCCTTTGAATGCTGGGTGTGAGCTCCTCAGGGCGAACGGCAGGATAAATATGTTTATTAAAAAAATCTACCACCCTAATTGCTCAGGGGCACCTTCTTAATCAAACTGATTAGTCAGCTAAACGTTGTAGCTTTGTTTGACCTAACAACCCTCCTTACTTTCTCTAGCAAATGGAAGGGAATTATGTATGTCTATGAAGCTCCTTTTTATCATAGTCTCCCTTTCATGATGGTAATCCATGTTTGATGATAACGTTGAATTCCGTGCATGTCCTTGCCAATAAGAATTTCATGCTGTATGTTAATTGTATGAAAGCCATTCCCCCTCCCCTTTCTGCCAAGGTTGTGTTATTTGAGGTTTGCTGTTTTGTTGTACAAACATTTGGTGTATCAGACTAGAAACCAAATCCTTAATGGACAGTCAATCAGTGGCGGAGCTTCATGCTTCGGCACTGGGGGGCGGAGAGCAGGTGGGGGCGGGGCTAGCGCGCGTCCTGGGGGCGTGGTGTGCATCCTGGGGGCGTGGTGCACCGCCTGCAGGGGCATGGTGCCCAGCGCAGGCAGGGGGGCAGCCACGATGGCACCCCACCGGGATCACACTACCGGGGGCGGTGTGCTCCTCCTGCATTCCTCTTCCCCCACCAGTGCAGTCAATGAGTAGATGGAGGGAGAGAAAACACATGAACTTAACCACAGTTTCTCTGTTATCAGATGATCATTGCAGTTCTGAAAATCAGATGTACATGCCCTGTCATGCTTTCCCATTGTCTGCTACGAGATCAGAAAGAACCAAATTGCACCACTTGTGTGTGGTAGCAATAGGCTTGTGCATTTGTGGTCTTTCTTCCTCGTTAGCTCCACTGACTTGCCAGACAGCCAAATTTACTACTCTTGATTGGCTACAAGAGAAGGATTTGGAATTGTACAGTGGTACCTTGGTTCTCAAACTTAATCCGTTCCGGAAGTCTGTTCCAAAATCAAGGTGCGCTTTCCCATAGAAAGTAATGCAAAACGGATTAATCCATTCCAGACTTTTAAAAACAACCCCTAAAACAACAATTTAACATGAATTTTACTATCTAACGAGACCATTGATCCATAAAATGAAAGCAATAATGTACTGTACTATAAAATAAATAAGACAGTATTGTACATTATATAAAATAATCTGCACTGATGATAGTCATTGTTTGGGTGGGGGGCTTTTATCCATTTCCACAGTCACACAATCAATCAATCAGTAGCTGAACTGCGTTCCACACAGTCACAAAAACAAATTAATTGAAAAAGCCTCAAAAACAAAAAACGCAAAATAAATAGCAATAACAAAAGGACCAAACTTAATCTGTTCTGGAAGTCCGCTTGACTTTTGAAATGTTCGAAAACCAAGGCGCAGCTTCTAGTTGGTGCAGGTGCCTCAGAAACAACAGCCGACAACTGTATCGGATGTTCAGCTTCCGAAAAACATTTGAAAACTGGAACACTTACTTCTGGGTTTTCGATGTTTGAGAACCAAAGCGTTTGAGTACCAAGACGTTTGAGAACCAAGGTACCACTGTAATTGCTTTTGTTATTTTCCATGGCGATTTTAATTTACAGTAAGACCATGAAGCATCACTTGGAAGAGGACAGGAAATGGTCCATAGATTATTGTATCACTGGAAATGTATTAGAGAAGAACTGCTTTTATTTTGGAGAACCTAGGCCCTATTTACATGTGCCTACGTATGTGATAAGAATTGCACGAGGGGCGGAATGAGATTGGGCTGAGTGGCATCACCCCCTTTCTTACAACTCTGTCGGCTTGGCTCTACTACTCACCATGAATTGGGGCTGAAGGTCTGTGGTCTGCTGCACATGTGTCATTTAGAGCTGATTGCATGATTAAGAATGTGCAAATGGGACTTTAGTACATCTTACATAACACTTCAAAATGATGTTGATGTAGGGCTTCAGCTACCCCCTACTCAGGTAGTCAAGGTATTGGATTGTCTACTGGTACTTTTTAGTTCTTGGTTTTAATTCATTTCCCATGAATACATTTTCTTCACCACTTTCCTAATATGGTGAAGGGTCAAGGCTGTGATCTTTGTAAGATTTAGTAGAAACTCTTTTCTGTATGTGTTCCAAAGAAAGCAGATGTGTATGAAGAAATTTTAAGTGCTCTTGTAAGTTTTATTTAATGAACCAACATTTGGAAATGTACTTTGCTCTGTGTGTATATATTCATGCAATATATATTTTCAGCCTCTGAGATTTCCTTCTCTTCCCCCGGCTTTCCCTCCTAACATTATAATATGCAACATGTGCAAAATTAAAAATTCAGCAAAAGCAGTTTGTCTCTGTTTGTCTTCAGCAAGTTGCTTTTAAAACAGATTGCGGACGTTTAGTAAAGCTTTGTTACCAACAGAGGACAATTCAAAGCCATATGTCACATTTTTAAGGATCATTGGGGGGCAGGGGGGCGGCGGAAAAGGCAGCGTAAAGTCTGCATTCAGTTTGGCTTCTTAGTGGACTTAAATAAAATGCTGTTATCGTTTTTTTTGTACAATGCTTCATAACATCATTTATAAACTCTCACGGAGCCATTCATGACTCTCCACAGCAACAGCAGACTAATACTAGCATCCTGCAGAAACAGGCAGGTGTTTACCTGGTGCTGAGATGCCAAAGCATCAGCACCTGTCATGCTTCCAGTAGAAGGTGTTCCATAATTGAGGTGCCACCACAGTGAAGATCCTGCCTTGTGTTGTTCCATGACGCATCTCCCCCAACGGTGGGACCAGAAGGAGGGCCTCACCCCTGGATCTTAGAATCTAGGCAAGCTGATAACAGGGAGGAGTGGTTCCTCAGATTCCTGAGTTGTTTGAGGCCTTATATAGGTCAACCCCAACACCTTTAATTCAGCCTGGCAGCATATTAGCAGTTAATTGAAATGTTTCAGGATCCGTGTTGTGTGATCTCTGTCTGCTGTCCCAAAAACACACACTGGCAGCTGCATTCTGCATTAATTGTAGCTTCAAGATTGATGTTAAGGACTACCCCACGTAAAGTGCACTGCAGCAATCCAAATGGGACATTGCCAGAACATGGGTCACTGTAGCCAAATTTCATGCTCCCTCCCTCCCTCCCTCCCTCCCTCCCTCTCTCTCTCGCCCCCCAGGAACAGCCATAGCTGGCAAACCAGCCATAACTGGAAAATAGCACTGAGGCCACCTTTACCTCTAGTGACAATAATGCTGGATTAAAGAGTGCACTCAGA
The DNA here is from genome assembly GCF_009819535.1 of Lacerta agilis. Taxonomy (NCBI): domain Eukaryota; kingdom Metazoa; phylum Chordata; class Lepidosauria; order Squamata; family Lacertidae; genus Lacerta; species Lacerta agilis. The sequence goes on from NC_046318.1 coordinate 28,269,627, forward strand.
CTACACACCTGCTCTTTCCCCCCCCCCCTTTTTTAAACTTTTAATTGTTTATTTATCATATATACAATATTTTACAAAATCGTACAATAACTGTTACATTTGCAAATAAAAATAAAAACGAACATAAACAATTTCTGCTGTATTTGCTTCTTTTGTTGTTACCCCTAACCAGTGTTCATTTCTGTATATTTATAAACTACTACAGATTAATCCAAAGTAATTGACACAATATAGGTCAGGAATAACTTATCATTAAGCATAGAAAAGAAGGATAAAAAAGGAAAAGACAATAGAGAAAAGAAAAATGAATTAACCCCCCCTGACACATCCCAAAATTGAAAACCAGTATCAACAAATTTTCCAATCTTTTCCGACTTCCTATCAAACCCAACCGTATATATCACTCTTACTTATGAGTGTATTTCAACCTATCCATGTATCCTCAATTAAATCTTTATTACACTACCCTTTCAACCATTACCCTTACACACCTGCTCTTTCAGGTAGATAGCAATAAGCAGCAAACCCAATGATTGGATCTGAGAAACAGCCATCGCCATAACTCCTATCCTGTTTGCAAATATATGCAGATATCACAAAAGCAGCCCAAGTCCTTTCTGTTTGTTTAATAATAATAAAAAATCCTAAATGTGATAGAACAGGGGGCATATGATAAGCTATTCCTTCACTATGTTGATGACAAAACGAAGCAGGTATTTGGTACTCTGCCTGGGATCTCTTGGAGACGGTAAGGATGGTGATGCTCTGGGTGTTTGTATATTCATGAAAAGGACAGAGTAAAATTCCTTCAGGTCATCATGTATGTAGCACATTTCAAACCCCATTAGCAGCACAATGTTCCTTTATATTCTAAGGTAGCTAAAAGCTTGTCATTAATTTGAATGGTTGCCACTTATATTTCATACCATGTTTTTAAACAAAGGCGGCAATAAGCTTGTTGCTTGCTCACAGGAGAGGTTCTGCTGTTCCTAATGGCCGAGTCAGAGTCTGGACCAACAGTAAGGGCAGAAAGTTGAGGATAAAAACATTAAAACAAAATGATACCATGTTTATCGTGTGCCCCAATTCTCAGCTGCTAGCCCTGTCCTAATGCACAGCCTGATCTTTTTTATTCCATTGATGTTTGCATTGATGACTTCCAGATTCCAAAGTACTTTGGATACAATAATGGTCTCTTTATTGATTCTGAGTCATGAAGAGGCCAAACTATAATAAGACTTGTGCAGGAGGGACTCCTAAACCATGGTTTGTAGGGCAACTTTGTTTTTCACCTACCATTTGTCCCTATTTAAACTCAAACGTGAATGGCGCTGTGGGTTAAACCACAGAGCCTAGGGCTTGCCAATCAGAAGGTTGGCAGTTTGAATCCCGGCAATGGGGTGAGCTCCAGTTGTTTGGTCCCAGCTCCTGCCAATCTAGCAGTTCGAAAGCACATCAAAGTGCAAGTAGATAAATAGGGACCGCTCCGGCGGGAAGGTAAACGGCGTTTCCGTGCGCTGCTCCGGTTCGCCAGAAGTGGCTTAGTCATGCTGGCCACATGACCCGGAAGCTGTCTGAGGACAAACGCCGGCTCCCTTGGCCAATTAAGCGAGATGAGCGCTGCAACCCCAGAGTCATCCGCGACTGGACCTAATGGTCAGGGGTCCCTTTACCTTTAAACTCAAATTAAATACCAAAATATAGCATGGTGTGGTTAAGAAAATGCATTATGAACTAGAAGTCTCAGGCATCAGATTAACAGAAGTATTTTTTGGAACCACAGTAAGTGATGGTTTTGATTACCCTTAATGTTTCATTCATGGCCCTTTGCAAAATGACAGAGACCAGAAAGAAGAGCCATGTGTATGCTATGGTGGAAGTCATTTCTTCTCAGGGAATCCTGGGAAGTGTAATTTGGTGAGGTGGATGGTAGATCTGTCCGGAAATTTCTCAGCATTGTCATCAAACTATGGTTCCCAGGATTCTTTGTGAGAAGCCTGACAGTTAAAGAATGACTAGTATTATAATAAACCCAATATAGACTTGCAGTCTAGATATACCCAAGGCAAAGTAAGTGCCAAAGGTGTGTGTCAGTTTGATTGGTTTTGTGTGAGGTTTGCTATTTTGAGGTATTTTTCTGTTCGCTTCTGAGTTTACTGTGGGGAGAAGAACTGGAAGCCTGGATGGGCAGCTGCCAGTCGGGGTGGACAATGCGGAACTGGTTGGATCCATACAGCTGCTACCAGTCAGTGTGGTCAATTGTGAGTTGGATTTGCAAGCTTGGCTGCTGTCTTTCTGGATTGGCAATAGTAAGTTGGGCTGCTAACAGTCAGTGTTGGCAATACTGAACTGGGGGATCAGTACAGCAGCTGCCAGTTAGTGTAGGCAATATTGGGTCGGGTCTGCAGCTGGGCTGCTGCCTGTCAGTGTAGACACTATAAGGCTAGGTGACCTGACTTTGTATAATGTGGCTCCTTCATTGTACCATCTAGTGGCAAGGTATTGTCACTGCTGTTTGGTTTCCTTGTGATTCAAATTAATCCCCCCGTACGTTGATCATACTGTACTACCTGATCAGCAGTTATGCCACATACCAATCAGCCCAAGCCCGTATCACCACTGTGTACGCGGAAGGGCACATCCTGCATGCCATTAACAGCACACAGGCAGGCAGCAAAGCTGCTCTTGCCTAGATGGCAAAGTCAGATCAATCCCACATTTTCATGCTCCCCCCTTCCCCCAGATATCATCATTCCTTCTTTCTGCTTTCATTCTTGGATGAGATGTGGATAATACATCGATTGAGAAATGGTGCATACAGGGGCTTTCATCTCACAGTGGTGCAATCTTCACTTATCTTGGCAAACAGCAGATTTGTAACTTTATATGCCATCTGGAAAAGGTCCTGGAAGCCACTGTGCTCCCCAAGCCACAAAATGCAGTGGAAAGTAAACTCATTAATTGGTTCCCTCTGCTTTTGGGTGCCCAAATCATGTTTTTGCTGTGCATGACTCAGAAAGGATGACTACCCTTGTTTTATCTAGCTCACAAGAAAATCTTGTGATTTTGTTTGTTGCGTGACTGAACAACGTTGCTGGTATAGGCCGGTTTCTGAAAATTAAAGCATTTGATGGCATGCAAGTAGCATCTTAAAAAATACCTCAAAATTAACTGAAAGCGCTTGTCTGGGGTGTTTTGTCTGCAATGGCAGTTTCACACATGCAAACCATTCCTTGGTAACAGAATGGTCATGGATTTTGAAACTTGCCCTGAGAGAAGATTTAAAGGGTGGAAGCAATGGGAATGTGGATCCCTCTTTAAAGAGGAGCAATGCCTTAACTTGCATAACCTGCTCCTGAAAGTCCAGTCACATTAGGCAGGGTGAGGCAGTGATCTCTGGGTGACAGATGAAAGGGTAGAAAATTTCCCACTGATTTCATTAATAGTATATATTTACCACCAGGAGGAAAGGCCATGGTGGATTTTCGGCCTCTACCAACAAACTGCCTCTGTTTACCGCAGAAACAAAAATGGAATATCTCTGAAGGTCAAACGAGATGCAAGTGCACTTAACCTTTGAATTTGCTGTGCAATTTTAAAACACACAGAAACATTGACTGGGGGCGGGACACACACACAACTCTAATAATTATTGGGATGACAACACGTGGACAAGGGACGCGGGTGGCACTGTGGGTTAAACCACAGAGCCTAGGGCTTGCTGATCAGAAGGTTGGCGGTTCGAATCCCCGAGACAGGGTGAGCTCCCGTTGCTCGGTCCCTGCTCCTGCCAACCTAGCAGCTCAAAAGCACACCAGTGCAAGTAGATAAATAGGTACCACTCTGGCGGGAAGGTAAACGGCGTTTCCATGTGCTGCTCTGGTTCGCCAGAAGCAGCTTAGTCATGCTGGCCACATGACCCGGAAGCTGTACGCTAGCTCCCTCGGTCAGTAAAGTGAGATGAGCGCTGCAACCCCAGAGTCGTCCGCGACTGGACCTAATGGTCAGGGGTCCCTTTACCCTTTAACACGTGGACAGAGTGCTTAGCCCTTTGCTTCCCTGCTGCTACCCTTAAGCAAATCCCTCATTTGAAGCTGGGGGGTGGAATCTAAATGGTGAAGAAGTCCTGGAAACTGAGTCTTTTGCCCACTCCAAAGCAGAGTGAGATTGTTTCTTTCTTTTCCCACTTTGGCCCATTTGGGGGGAAGGGAATGTTCTTTTAGTTTCAGGAGAGTACAGCGCCAGACATCCTTCCGTGCAGTGTGTGAAGTCTGCTCTGAAGTTCGTGCAACACATGGTGCTTTCATTTCTGGTATCTGCTATTAGGGTGAACTGGCAGGATTCTTCTACAGGGTTTGGATGACAGGGATCAAAGTCTGAGAAAGTGTACCTGATCAGAAAGATTAGAGCTGATGATGTACCTTTCATGCTTCACCTAACGCAGCTCAGTGCAATGCTGTTTTCTACCAACTGTATTATCAGAGTTGGTGGTTTTTATTTCAAATACCTACAGCTAAATTTCTGCTTCCGCTGGAAGTCAATTGATGCCTTCCAGATTAATTCAAACACAAAGGGGCCCTATTATTAGATTTGAACACCTGAACATTTGATGTGTAGACCTAAACATGACTAAGAGATTAGATAACTGTCACCATAGTGTCTGAAGGATACTGAAAAAAAGTGTGTTTGCATCACCTAGTGGCAGCACTATGGAAAGTCAGACAACTGCATGGTTTTTTTTTCTGTTTCAATGTACGTACACAGAGGAGTAAGAATCTGGTAGAAGCAGGTTCTCCAAAGGTCATCAATCTGCTGTATTCAGATTAGGTTCATGTACTGTTTCAGTTTGCCATTTTCAATAGGATTCTCATCAATTAATGTCTGTAAAAGTAAGAGTGTGCTTATACTGTATATATATATATACAGTGCTTTTTTCTGGGGGTACACAGGGGTACACATACCCCTAAACATTTTGTGAATCTTTGTACTTTTGTCCATTTACTGTATTTATTTTCCCCGATTTGAACTATTAAATAGTTATTTTCTTGAGTCAAAATGAGAGTACCCCTAAACATTTTTTAAAGGAAAAACCCAGTGTATGTACCGGTATATTTTGTGTTTGTGTGTGTGTGTGTGTGTGTGTGTGTGTATAAGCATACACAATTTGGGATGATCTTTTATCACAAAACCATCTTCAGAGCAGATTGCTTGAGCCAAAACATTATATACATTGAGAGCCAGTGTGGTGTAGTAGTTAAGAGCGGTAGACTTGTAAGATGGGGAACTGGGTTCGTGTCTACGCTCCTCCACATGCAGCTGCTGGGTGACCTTGGGCTAGTCACACTTCTTTGAAATCTCTCAGCCCCACTCACCTCACAGAGTGTTTGTTGTGGGGGAGGAAGGGAAAGGAGAATGTTAGCTGCTTTGAGACTCCTTCGGGTAGTGATAAAGCGGGATATCAAATCCAAAACTCTTCTCTTCTTCTCTATACCACCCGTCAGTTTTAACAAACTTACACTATGGTAAAACAATTCTACAAACTTTAAACAATAACAGTGACACCGCAGGATTGTGTGTGTAACATGAACAGAAGCAAGATCAATCCAACAGAAACAAGTTCAATCCAACATGCTGGAAGGCCTAGACAAAGGGAAATATATTTACCCTGGTGGCCAAGAAGTCTGGCACCAGTGCAGCCTCCACCTAAAGGGCATTTGACATGAGGAGGTGCCACAACTGAGAAGACCCTGCCCTCAGTCACCATTAGCCTAATATCAGAAAGCAAGGTAGACTCAGGGGAGGAAGGGTGTCTAAGGAGGGACAAAGCAATCAGTTTTGGTTTCCCAAGTTTTTCATCTTCCAATCTTTAATTCAGTTCTCCACATTTCTGCAGTAACTTGCAGATTTGTTTTTTTTTTAATCCTCACACAAATGAATTAGCATTTCAGTGCAAAATTCTCCCAATAAACACGTTTCTATGCTGTTTTGACCAGTATACAGGTTTTGCAAGCAATTTCTCCTAACATAATGTATTTTATATGATATTTCCACCTACATGTGCTTTTCTGCACATCCGCTTCCCCCAAAATATGCATTTTTGTACATATTGTCTGGTTGGAGAACTGCATTGTAAAATTTGAAGAAGCACAAATTTTGAAGGATAGAAGAAGAGTTTGGATTTGATATCCCGCTTTTCACTACCCGAAGGAGTCTCAAAGCGGCTAACATTCTCCTTTCCCTTCCTCCCTCACAACAAACACTCTGTGAGGTGAGTGGGGCTGAGAGACTTCACAGAAGTGTGACTAGCCCAAGGTCACCCAGCAGCTGCATGTGGAGGAGCGGAGATGCGAACCCGGTTCCCCAGATTACGAGTCTACCACTCTTAACCACTACACCACACTGGCTGTTGTGCTTCACTTTGGATAAATTAGATAGTTTCTCATTAAAATGCGGACACAACAGATTTTATCCCCCCCCCCCGCATGATTACATAAAACTATGGTGGCTGTATGCCAGGGGTGTCCAAACTTTTTTAAAAGAGGGCCAGATTTGATGAAGTGAACATGCGTGAGGGCTGACCAAAGGATTTTAAGGATTGAAGTTGTAGAGCTGTTGAGCTTTTTTAAAGATTGAAGTTGTTGAGCTTTTCTTAGGATTTTACCCCAGGAAATAAACTGCCACAGGGGCCGGATGAAACCGACCTGTGGGCCAGATTACACTCCCCAAAATGGACTTTGGACATGCCTGCTATATGCTATGCCAAAAATCAGACATCGCATGCCTCTGAATCTGTAGCAGTCAGTAGGGCAGCTAAAGCAGGGTGATGTTGCACACGTGGCTTCGGGATGGTGAACATCACTGCTCTTATCGAGAGAGAGAGAAGGGGCAAGGGAGCTGAGCACACTGCAGGCAAAACAGCAGAGTAAATCTGCTGCTCTTGCCACTGCTGTGCCTACTACATGCTGAGCTCCCCGTGTCTCTCCCCTCCCCTCCCCTTCTTGGCAAGCGGCAGCAGCGATCGCCATTCAGAAGCCGTATGTGCAGTGCAGCAAGTCCTTCGCTGGCCCACTGACCGCCACTGCTCTAAATATCAAATAGTTGGGAACAACAGGCTATTGTTTCTTATATCCCAATTCCAGGCTTCCCAAGATGCATCTGGTTAGCCACTATGGGAATCTGAATGCTTGACTAGATAGCATGCCCTCCAACATTCCTCAGATGAAAATAGGGACATTTCTCACTCCCCCCAACTAACTGTCCTCAACCCGCCCATTTTTGTCCCTCCCCCAAGAGCATTTCCTATCAGAAGAAGGGCGAGTGCCACCATCATTACACCAATAGGACACAACACACACCCCCTCCACTGCCCTGAGAAAACCCCAGTTTTGTTTTATTTTTATTTTATTTGGTAGATTTACAATAAGAAAAAAACACACACCAGCAAATACATTTTAGAAAGGAGCAAGATTAGACATGGATGCACAAAGCATTCTTCCTTTTTTCTTTTTTCTTTTTTAAAACCAAGACTCCTCAATGGCGGTAGACACTCCCCCTCCTCAGCTGCTCTCTGGCAACTGCAATGAGCTGCCCAAGGGAGAAGGCAGGGCCATCTTTAGCGTATGCAGCGCTGGGGTGCAAAGACCCGTCCAGCGCCCCCAATTTTTTTTTTCGGGGGGGAGGTCAAAGTTGTTGAACTTTTAAGGAGGGGAACAGTGAAAACTTCTAACACGAAAAAATAAAAAGTGGCAGCAATAAGTCCGTCTTTCTGCTTTTGCAATTATGTGAAAATGAAATACACCACTAGGGGCCGCCGCCGGATGCGTTGATTCTGCAGCTCTTCCGCAAAAGAGAACAGAAACGACCCATTGACTGCAATAGCGATTAAGAGCTTAGGCGGCTTCAGCAGCGGGCGCCCCCCAGAATTGGGCGACGGGGTGTACCGCACCCCTTGCACCCCCAGGTAAAGATGGCCCTAGGAGGAGGCCTGCAGCAGTGGCCATGGAGAGGCCATGGGGTGTTCCCTTGTAGCCACCACTGCCATCGCTGCCACTCAGGACAAGCGCAGGCTTATGCAGGAGATGTGAGTCTCTTCATAATCAGGTCCCAAGCTGTTTGGGGCTTTAAAGATTAGTGGTGCGGAAGCTGGTCTTGCTACTGAATTGAAAAACTCACGTCCAACCTGGAATTTCACATGAAGCCCATCCAATGGAATTTGAAGAAACATACATTCATGTGATACATTACTATTTGTATTGCAACAACAACAACAACACACGCACACACACACACACACACACACACACAGCTATTCATCCCAGCCATCTTATAGTTAACAACTGTTCTTTCCCTCTCCCTTGAGGGAAAATGCTTCTTGGTGATGGTCACTGCTTCCATTTTGGTTCTCCCCACCATAATTCATGGTTACTTCTATCCTTAATTTATCTTGAGTGGGTACCGCAAAGCGAGATGCAGCACCATACGTCATTTTGCCATTGTGTTGCCAGGAGAGCTTTAAAACAAGGTTAAAGAACAAATGTGCACTTGTAGGATTTTTTCCCCCTTAAAGAAAAGGTTATTACTTACAAAATCAATGCTTGTCCCTTTAGAGAACAGGGCACTAGAGACTATTTTTTCACATATGCTAGAGACATGGATGTTTGGAGGGGGAATTTATAAGACACTTCAGCGGAACTGGGAACCATGTATCAGGGATGTTCTTCGAGCAGATAGCCTCATAATAAGGCCGTAAAGCAATATTGAGAGTCTCCAAAGGTGTATCCATCTTGTCTGTGATAGGCTTCTGGTTGCTTTTGGATGCTGGGAGTATGCAAAACTTGGATAGATTCTCAAAGTCAAAAAGTCCCTGTGCATTTCCCCAACGACCCCCAGGAGGTTAAAGCCAGTGAGTGAGCTAGAGAGCACAGTCTAATAGTCTTCCCTGATGGTTAATACCTTTTGTATTGTTGTGTTCAAGCCTTCTTTTGCATTTAAAACTTCTGGTTAGATTTTGCCACTAATGGCCAGATCGTCCTTGTCATCTCCAGGAGGCAGCCCCTCAAGGCAATGCACAAATAGACAAGGCTATTCTGGCTTGATGAATTCCTGCCTTGGCCTAATTTCCCTCCCCCAGCAACAGAAATAGCACAGTATGGAAAGCACTCCAGCCCTTACGTTCTGCCAATACTGTCTAAGTAGATAAAACTTAGCACATCCGTAATCAGTTGGGAAATAAAATGTGCAGGGAAACTTGAATCCCTTCAGGTATTTCAGGTGCAGGAAACTGTTTTCTGGCTGAGGGCCACATTTGCTTGTAAGAAATCTTCTGGGGGCCACATACCAGCAGTGGGTGTGGCCAAAGTGGGCATGAGCAGACACACACTAGTCTCCATCCAGGCCAGCAGAATGCATGATAATTAGTTTGTGGGCTCAATTCAAAATGCTGGTTTTGACCTATAAAGCCTTAAACGGCTCATGACTGCAATACCTCAAGGACCGCATCACCTTATTTGAACCAGCCCGGACCCTGCAGTCATCACCTGATGCCCTTCTTCGTGTGTCTCTTCCAGAGGGTTGCAACACTAGAATGGGCCTTTTCTGCAGTGGGTCCCTGCTTGTGGAATTGTCTCCCCAGGGAGGCTCACCTGGCACCTTCATTATACACCTTTAGGCGCCAGGCAAAAATGTTCTGCTTCACCAGGCCTTTGGCTGATCAACACATAAACTATTGTTTTTTGTTTGCTGCTGTGGTATGTATTTTTGTGTTTTTATATTGCAAACCAGCCTGTGATCATCGGTAGAATGGTGGTATATAATAATAATAATAATAATAATAATAATAATAATAATAATTATTATTATTATTATTATTATTATTATTATTATTATTATTATTACTTGCTGAGGAGTAAGTCCCATTGTTTCCAGCATGTGTGCGTAGGATTGTAGCCCAAGTTTTTAATATACAATGACAGCCTGCATTGGATGGGGATGCGCATCAATCTCCTTTATTGCCAACTGTTAGCATGAATCATAATGAAAAGGTTAAATAAATGTACACCAGAACTTCATGCTCTATATGCATGCAAACACAAAGGCATTAATTTATTTGGAAAGTCAACTTCTTTCCCCACCCCACCCCCAGTAACAGCAAGGACCCCATAATATGCTGAAATATTTTTTAAAAGAGAGGGTGGGGGGGGGAGATCCTTCAGACAATTTAATGAGATATCCATCTGGAATAAATAATCCTTATTTGGCTGCTTACTTATACAGTTGAACAGTGTTGAAAGTCTAAGAAAGTTTTAGAAGTTAATGGCAAAAACCCAGGAATTCCAACTGGCAGAAAGCCTGGTGACTTTGCGTCCAAGGACTTAACAGCTGTAGCAACATTAATACACATCACAGTAATGAAGGTGACATATTTGGGAAAGAGAGAGCTGAGCTCAGAATGGGAAAGCCTGATGAGCATATACAGTAATGATCAGAGAGTTATGGTGCTGAAGTTTGAAGAGTTGACTTTGGGAAAGATCTGTACACTCATAAGTTCTCTGAATCCCTTATCACACAACTGAGGAGGAAAATAGCAAAACCGGGCTTTCGCAGGGTCGTTCCTCCCAAGCGTTTTTTTTTTTTTTTTTAATGGGAACACTCCCTTCCTTAGGCTACTCATGCCTTTGCAGCTTTGATCGCCTTGCCAAACACAGCCATCCAGGCATGAATGGTGACCCACCAGGGACCAGATGCCTTCATCTGCCCCAGCTGCAACAAAACATGTCTCTCCTGTATTGGGTTTCTCCAGCCACAGCAGGAATTGCAACCTTCCAAAAGTTTGACTTTGGCCCTAAAAGGCGAACTCCTCCATCGCCTCCTGAGACAGATGGGCGCCAACAACATACAGAGATGGGAGAGAAAGATGAATGATGGGAAGAAACAATGTGTGTGGTACAGTCACGACATTTATTAAGAGTTCCCCCAACATTCGCCAAGAGTTGAGAAGTGTTTGTTTCACCTCTAATTCTCCCACCATAAGCTAATGCATTTGGATTTTTGCTTTTTTTGACATAAACTAGATTCCTTTAATCCATTTAGGTTGCAATGGACTAATCGATTAAAGGAAGCTACTTTGTTTAGGTGGACATTGGCTGCAATCCTATACATATTTATATGTAGTCTACTGTTTCAGCATTCATCCTGATTTATTTGCTTGTTCCACCCTTTCTAGCGTATTTTCCCTTTCCTTACAGCAAAAGTCCAATTAGTTCTTTTAAAGTAGGTTGGTTGCATCACAGCATTTCAATCCACTTTAATTGCAGCAACCTAAATTTGCTGGTCTGTGACTGACTCTCTTCTGCTAAATACAGACAATCTGATTGTGGCCCAAGACACACACAGAGGGCATCTGGGGTACCTTTCTCTTTGGAGTCTGTTGTGGGGCAGTGGAGTTGGTCAATGTCTTCAACTCTGTCACCCCCTCTGTTCAGTTGGTATATTTATAAATAAACTCGAATGCCACAGGAATGCCATGAAGTCTACAGGCACCCTTCCTTCCAAAGAATATCAAAGCCAGGCAAGTAGTGCATCCTTGGAACTTCTCATGGCTAGCCAACCTGAGCATGGACCATCAGGATGAAAGACTACACCAGAACTTTTAAGCCACGAATGGTGGCTCTGTGGGAACCCAGATGTTATTGTGCTTACCAACATGGACCATTGCCCACGCTGTCTGGGGCTGATGGGAGCTGGAGTCTAACAACATCTGGAAGGATACAGGTTCCTGATCCCTTATGTAAACTCATATTATTCCAGCAGACCGCCCCCTTGTTATCTCTTTTCCCATCTACAGCTATTCTGTAACATGCCATTGACATGGATGGCATTTCAAATTCCAAGTCACTGTTGTCATAGTAGTGCACAGAAATAAAAAACGCCCTGCTAATTAGGTAGAGGTTGTTGGCAAAATGTCACCCCATCATCCATTCTGCATCTCCTTATGGATCTTCTCCAGTGGCCTCTGCAGAGGGAAGAACATGTCTCTTCCACCTTGCACAGGAAGGAGCTCATTACTCCTTATTAATTAGGCTTTCAGTCCCTAATCTGTTTGTGTGTGTCTCCAACAACTGTTTACGGATAAGTGTTGTAGGATCTAATTGATGGGAGATAATTAGCTCCTCCCTAATTAGAGTGAAGTATGTTCCCTTCACTCTGTGGATTATCACTTACGGATGAAGGGCCACAGAGGGGAAAGCCAAGGATGTACAATATGTCTGATCTTAATTTGTTCAACCTGTTTTCAAAGGCATACTAAATTGCTAGTGAAGTTGCAAACTCGGACATGGCTTGTCCACCCTCATCATGCCAGAACAAACACATTTCCCACAAAGACTTGCATAGGCTCCTATCTGCACTATATATTTAAAGCAGTTTCATACCACTTGAAACAGTCATGGCTACCCCCAAGATCCTGGGAACTACAGTTTGCTAAGGGTGATAAGAGTTGTTAGGAGACACCCCCGTTCCCTTCATAGAGTTACAATTCTCAGAGTTCCCTGGAAAGAGGGATCAACTGTTAAATCCCCTCTGGAAAGTGTAGCTCTGAGAGGGGAACAGAGGTCACCTATCAACTCTCAGCATCAATCATAAACTACACTTCCCAAGATTCTTTGGGGGAAGCTGTGACTGTTTAAAGTGGTATGATACCACTTTAAATGCATCATGCAGATGGGAAAATAATTCTAGAAATTCTATACCAACTTTGCACTGAACATTGCCGTGAGGCTAGCTGATCAAATCATTTCAAAATGATTAGGCTTGCTAGGTCAGAAAAGTCAGAAAAAACAAGAGGGAGCAGAATGGAGATCTTTGTTTTACAGAGAGTGTCCATGACTTATGTTAGTTCTGAATTGGACTACCCAGATTCCCATCTCACTGTCACCCCTGCCCGACTCAGGAGCCCCAGATCTCCTATATTGATGTCTGTGCTGCTGCTTTTATTTTACCACACAGGCAGCTGTACAATAACTTAATCTAGGTCCGAGTAAGATACTTGTCACAGAGAAGTTAATGTATTTTTATCCCATGAAGCTGCTGGGACCCTTCAGATGTTGTTGGACTCCAGCTCCTATCAGCCCCAGCCATTACAGTTAATGTTGAGGGATGATGGGAGTTGTAGTCTACTCAAAAGACCACTGGTTCCCCATCTCTGATTTAATCCATGAGATTATCCAAGGAGAGCAGTTTGTTATATCCTGCATTCCAGAGGCCCAGCTGGCCTCACCTAGACGTTGGACATTTAGTGTCATCAGTCCAGTGATGTGGAACACTCTCCCAGCAGAGATTTGGCAGGCATCCTTGCTTTTGACTTTCCAGTGTCTCTTGGAGACTTTCACGCCAACAGATCTATGTAGTTGTTTAATATTTTCTTGAGTAGTCAGTCATTTTAATAATTGTTCTGTAATACTGCTTTTAATGGGTTTCCGTGTGCTTTTATAGTGCTGCGCCCTGATAATTCATGAGAAGATCATATAGAAATACTTTAACGAGTCAAATAAACAGGACTTTTAACAGAATTTACTTCAAGGTAAATGTCCATAGGGTTGCAGCCTATACAAAATAAGAATGCTAATTTCTTTGCCTTGGAAAGCAAGTGGACTCACAAGTGAACTCTGGCTAATAATAATAATAATTTGTTAAATGTATATATTGCTCTTCATCTGAATATATCAGGACAGTTCATAATATAAAAATACAGAGGGGGGAAACCAAAATAAATAGTTAAAGCAAAACACAACAATAACCCCCACTTCCCACAAACACATTTAAAAGGCCATAGAATATTAATCAGCCAAAGGACAAAGATTTGAATTATTCCTTGAGTATGACTTGGGTTCCTTCCTAGTGATAGCTGATATGGATGTACCAGTAATATTCCCCCTAAGCAGCCAGCCAGTCACCTGAGCAATCTATTCAATGTACTCTCTGCAGATTCCCTTCTTGAGCTGTTAGAGCTGAGGCAAACATTCCAGTTGGGGGAGAACACAACCCCCAACTGTCTCATTTGTTATTTCTGACCCAAGATTTCTCTCACTCATTCCACCCTCCCTGCTTCGTGACATACAGTTCAGCCTTTAGTAAGTTATAGGATGCTAGTTTCCAGAAACAAGATACGCCAACAGGGATGATAACATAAATTTTCCCGTCTCTCTCATGCCATTAAAAAGAGAAACACTTCCCCCCCTCACAGGTTCCTCTTGGCTCAAAAACACATAAACAAGAGAAAAGCCCAAGTGGGGATTCCATTTTTGTGTGTGTATTAAATAACTTATGACTTCTTCCGAGAACCATTGGGAGTCTCTGCAGTGAAAGGCAACACCTTTCAACACTTTATTCATCCCCTGCCACACTGGGGGAGCCTGTTTTCTTAGCCTCCTGACTTCTTGATGTCAGTGTAACCAAACTAATTGGAAAAGGTTGTGAACTTGGTCACTGTAGTAAATGCACCTCCCTCTCCCCGCTGTCTGCTACATAACTTTATTTGCAGGATAGAAGAATCCAGATAAAATTGCAGAGCTGGTAGACAACAAATGCTTAAAAAGAGAACAAAAAAGAGATTAAAAGCCGGATCATTTTTGTTTACTTTGAGCTTCAATGTCCTGTCACTTCCAGACTGCCAGTATTTTGCAAGAGGGATACCAGAGAGCATATGGCAAAATTAGGGTCGCCCAATTGAAGTGTTTTGTCACCCTAGCACAACAACCCCCCCCCCCCCCCCGTAAAAGACTTTTTGTAGTTAGGAAAGTGATGGGGAAAATGCACTGGAAATTGTGGGACGGACGAATGATTAACAGGAAGATGTATAAATGCTACACAAGCAAAGCAAGATGAATGCTCAATGTTGTTTAACCAAATACAGTGGTGCCTCGCAAGACGAAATTAATTCGTTCTGCGAGTCGTTTCGTATTGTGAAAAATTCGTCTTGCGAAGCACGACCATAGGAATGCATAGGAATGCATAGGAATTTAATTCCCATAGGAATGCATGACCATAGAAAAATTCATCTTGCGAGTCACCCTTTCGTTAGTGAATGCCTTTCGTCTAGTGAGTTTTTCATTGTGCGAGGCATTCGTCTTGCGAGGTACCACTGTAATTAACTTCAAAGTACACATGTGTCTAGAGTTGAGCTAAGCAATACATATCACCAGGAACGTATAACAATTCCACATGTCCTCACCTATATATATAAAATAAAGATCTTCATCCGTATGTTATTTGGGTTATGAAAGGGAAGGAGCTGGGAACAAACAGTATTTTATAGCAGTTTTATTTTATTTAATAAGTAAAATCATTAGAAGTTTAAACTTGCAATCCTAAGCACACTTATGCTAAAGAACAAATCCCACAGAGCTCACTGAAAGATTGCAGCTCATCAAAGTGGTTGCTCATTGCCATTAATTTGGGGTGCTTTTGGGTTGCAGAAATCTGACTCATCTCTTCCATACTTTACATAACAATTTCTCCTTTTATCAGTGCACAGGGTATTTTGTAGTCTGGAGAAATAGGCTGAGGAACACTGACTTGTCCAAAACCACCCACACTAAGCACTACACAATTTTTTCGCCGCACCATACCAGTAGTTGGCTGTAAATGATGCATCCCGGTTAAGAGAAGAATAGTGAAACATGGCTTGGTTCTTTTAACAGTTCTTATGCTGATCACACAATATCCCCCAAAATGCAAATAATTATATTTGAAGAGATGACTGCAGCAGTAATTTGGACTGGAGCTATGCTACATAGTCTCCAGTTTCAATGGAAATGGAAATTTCTAGCAATTTCAATGGGGCTTACTCACAGGTAAGTGGGGTTATGATTGTGGCCAAAAATTATGTCTTGGTTCCACTAAACTCCATTTTACTGCTTTAGCTAGAACATGTTTTGCTGGCAAAACAAATCTGTGATCTGAATTGTGACAACTCTGCCACAAGAACATCCTTTCAGGACTCAGCAAAGTTTAGATGGCTCTCTTTGGTCTTAGCAAGATAATTGGCTTCTATTTATTCGTCTCCAAAGCTTTACTTTTAAACATGCAGGCTACCAAACCAAAGGCAAAGAGGGTGGTCAGGTGTGTTGTAGTCTTGGATAATTAACAGCTGGAAGTCATTAGCTGATAGATACCAGCAACAGAAATGATGGTTGAGAGGAAGGAACAGCTGCTCCAGGCCTTGAGGACCTTTTGGCTGTCTTGAAGGTAGCATATAAATAGAATGGAAGGAAGAAGGAGAAAATATCTGCAGGAACTCTTCTGTGGCTGCAGTGTGTGTTTTGGTGAAGATTTGACTACAAAATGGTTTCTGGAATAGCATTCCCAGCACTTATGATTCCAAACATCTCCTTGCTTATTGTAACTTTATAGTTGATTTTTATTTTACTTTAAAAATGTGCTTTTTTTTTTTAAAAAAAGAACAAATCTGCCTATTTTTATGTAAACATAGATGTCATTCACAGTATCCCCCCCCCCCAATACTCTGTCTTACAAGAAATCTACAAAATGAAACAATTCACCTGACTGTACCTTGGGCAATATGGGGTTTAACGGTTTTCTTTTAACATATATTGTAGGATTGGACATGTGCAGTATACAGATTTTCTTAGAACTATACTATTGCTCTTGTATATGCAGAATGGTTACAGCATGGGTGAATGGCAAGCTTGCTCATAAGTGGCAGAAAATAGCCACCTGTGTGGAGCATCTAACACCCTCCTCTTTACTGCTATTTTATTTTATTCTTTGGTAGATCTACAAAAAAGGAAAAAACACCGATAAATAAATTTGAGAAAGGGACAGGTGCACAAAGCATTTTTAAATAAAAAACCAAGACTCCTTGCACTCCACTCTCCCTTTCTCCCCACCCAGGGCAGACTTGCCATCTGCCTGCCCCTCAGAGCCAATGCTTCACACAGGGATGGGTCTCTGTGGCTACAGCCTCTCCTTCTCCTCACCAGCTCTCCAGCAGCCACTATGAGCTACTCAAGGGAGGAGGCTGGTAGCAGAGGCCGCAGAAAGGCAATGGGATGTTCCCTCCCCGCCACCATCGCTCAGAACAAGCGCCTGCTCATATTCCTCCCCAAGTATGGTGGTGGCAGCACTGACATTCCGGGATTAAATCAGAGACCAGGATGGCTTTTGAAAACCAGGACACTTGGAGGGTATGCAATCTCCAGGTTCTAAGGCAGAAGTCTTTGATACTTCCTCTTCCCCGTCATTTAACTGGCAACTGAACCTGTTCTGGGCCCTTCTTATTGCAAGGCATGTGCTGTTCACCCACTGAGCAGAGGCAAAAGAAGGAATATCCATCAGAGGCGGTGGCATGCTCTGAAATAAAGGCCACCCCCTTGAAAGAGCGGGCGTCTTTTTATTTCTTCTAAGTAGTTAAAGGATATCTGGAAATGTCCCTTTATGTTCAGTGGGATTTCCATCTTTTAGCACTGGCCTCTGGGACTGTGCTCTAACAGCACTTCAGTCTGCGAGAAAGAGCAAATGGTCCGGCTCCACAACTTTGCCAGCTGATTTCTCTAGACCGTGCTGCTGTTCAAAGTCCCAGGCCGCCACTTTGCTTCTGGTCAGCTGGCACTGCTCCTTGCAGTCACGCCTGGAAGAGTTTTCAAGCACTGGGCCAACAAATGTTACTTCAGAGCACACATCTTCCAGCTTGGACATTTTTATAAAAAAAAAAAGCTTCTGGGTGTCATTCTGGAAAAGCATGGGGGTTTTTTTGGGAATCGCTATTCACCTCAAACACAGGAATTTCCCTAAGCAGTAGGCCAGTGATGATCCCAGGGACCAGTTCCCCTTAAATAGTTAAAGGGCTGTCCGCCTCTCTCTCGCCTCGCACAATGTCACATTGAATTTGAAACAGGGAACTTTTTATATCTCCCCTCCCCCCTCCAATTGTGCTGGCACCTGGCAGATGCCTATTTACCACAGGCATCAATACACATAGTAATCAAAGGAAATCAGAGGCACAGATTAGCAACAGCTGCAAGTCATTAGTGGCAGACATGGGAAAGCACAGCTCTGCACCCAACTTTGAAATAACTAATAGGAGCATTTCAGAGCACAAGGGTTACCGCAGGGCACATCTGAACATGAGAGGCGGGAAACAATTGCTTTGCTTGTCTGGCAAGAGAGCCCCCTTCCTCCCTTCTGAAAAGGGGAGAAAAAGGGGGTCTGATTTGCTCTCTATTGTGGGGTTGCCAGATCAAGTTTCTTGGTGGGGGAAGAAGGGCACGGAGTGGAGCTGGTGGGGATCTGGTCTTTGGCATTTAGCATAGTTTGATAGCAGAAGCATTGGAAATCAGTCAGTTAAGCTGTGTTGTGGATTTCAGGATGGGCTGCTGTGCCAAAGAGGCTTCTCCTTTGACATGGCCTGTCTAGTTACCTGGTTAGACGCCTCTGCAAGCGCTCCTGGGTTTCTGCAAGGAAGGGGAAGAAGGTGGGCTGAGAACCAGCTAGACTCCCCAGAAGTCAGTCAAGGAGCAACAACAAGAGGTTTCCCCCCTCAGTGAGCCTCAGTTCAAGCTAGGAATGGGTGAACCTGTCAAATTTCAGTTCCTCATTTTTCCAAGCTTAAGTTCAATTATCTGCATTTTCATATCAGTTTGTGATTTTTAAAAATCCTCCTGAAGATTCATTAGCATTTTACTGTAAATTTATCCTAATATATGCAGTTTTGCCTAATATAGACACCCTCGCCCCCAACACAATGCATTTTTGTATGTCATTTTCACCAATATATGCATTTTTGCACACATTACTTGGCTGGCAAACTGCCTTGCAATATCTGGAGAAGTGCGAATTTTGAACAACTGCTGTCTACTGGTTTGTCTATATGCCCTCCTAGTTCAAGCTGTGCTCAGTCTTACCTGGGACTCTCTACCAGCCTTTCACATCTAGCTTGCTGCAGTCCAGTAATTCGGCCCATCCCTTTAAAATGAAAGCAGGACACAGGGCAGCTGTGGCCATTGCTTCCCCAGCCCTTTTGCCTGCCTTTGACCGCTTGGCATCATCCTTCAAGTCTGGTTTGCTTCAGCTTGGGTGAGAGAGGATGGAAAAGCATACTGGGATGAACCTATGAGGCCTCGAGACTTATCTGTGACTATTCAGTGCTCCCAGGTTCCTGACACACCTCTGTCTTGATCATTGTGTTGGAGAATATGACCAGTAAGTCAAAACTCCCTTCCCTTCCTCTTTTCTCCATCTTTGGTCATTTCTTGACTTCTTACAGGATTGTTTGGATTTCTACCTTGGCTATCTATCACTTTTATACCAAGGAGTATGTCAACCCCCAACCCCATTTGGAACGGGTTCCACTTATGAAATTGGCAGCTATTTCCCCAAATAACCCTCATGAGGGAATAGCTGTGCATGTATCCTGGATCATGATAGCTACATAGGTGAGTTGCGCCCATTCCCAGTGTGTCTGTCACATTTGGCAATGGTGGCTGTCCTTTGTTAACTGGTGCTGGTGTGTCTTGCTTTACCAGAATGATGTTTCTCAGTCACCTTGCAACATTAGTGAAGACACAACAGTCATTATGTTCCCAGACAAAGCATTTAGGTGCATAGTTTAACTCTTTCAATGCAGCCTATTTATATCCTAACAGATTTTAACAATATAATGTTCAGCACCTGTTCCATATTTGAGCAAAGTTTCAGCAAAGTGTTCTCCAGTGGGCAGGCCTTCTTCTAATTGGTTGTTATCCCTGGTGGGCTTATCTACTTGCACTTTGCAGTGCACTGATTAGCACTGGTTGGCTGGGTTGAAGTCACAATTAAAATTTCCCACAATGCCCTGAAGTGATGGTATGTCTGGAGTACTGTGAAAAATAAAATGGTGCCTCACAGACGCCCACTGGGGGCTGCCATTTTAATTTCTTACAGTGATCCATAGCCATGCTTCCTCAGGGGCATTGATGGGGCAGCTCCAAGGCCCAGCCACCCAGTGTTTATTGAAGAGAAGAAATATTTGTTTACAAGTAAAGGTGGTCCCAGGGACGCGGGTGGTACTGTGGTCTAAACCACAGAGCCTAGGGCTTGCCGATCGGAAGGTCGGCAGTTCAAATCCCCATGGCGGGGGTGAGCTCCCATTGTTCAGTCCCAGCTCCTGCCCACCTAGCAGTTTGAAAGCACATCAAAGTGCAAGTAGATAAATAGGCGTTTCCGTGCGCTGCTCTGGTTTGCCAGAAGCGGCTTAGTTATGCTGGCCACATGACCTGGAAGCTGTCTGCGGACAAACGTCGGCTCCCTTGGCCTATAGAGCGAGATGAGCATGCAACCCCAGAGTCATCCGCGACTGGACCTAACGGCCAGGGGTACCTTTACCTTTACCTTTAAAGGTGGTCCCAGGACAGGTGTCAGTGGAGGAACCTGCAAGAAATTGGGGTGCCAACACCTGCCCTAAGACGTGACATGATTTGGCCTTCATTCCAACACGTGGAATTGGTGGATAGCAGAGCTGTAGAAGCTTGTTTGGAGTGGATGTGTATGGTTCTTATTAAATCACGCAGAGGCAAAGTTCATTAGCAAAAGATGAACTTTTTACTAAAGGTTTTTCAGCTTTGTCACACACAGAGAGAAAATGCTTCAGAAAACTTAGCTGATGTGTGAAGGGTTAGAAAACAAAAGTAAGAATGAGAAACTAGTCCACTAAGTTCACAGATTCATCTTTCTGGCTCAGCATGACCTTGAGATAGCAAAACGTAAATCATAATATCTCCAGCTGCCTCAGCAGAAAAGAACATAACCTTCCAGAATGAACCAGTATTTTCCTGTTTCTGCCCTCAAATACTTTAGCCATGACAGGATGGCAGAAACTTACGCCGGCGCTGGTTATGCTGGATTAAAGAATGGTGAAATGTGCTTTCCTCTCTGCTCTTTAAATATCAGCTTATAGTTGAAGTAGGAACTCTTAAATTATGTCTGTAAAGCCTCAAAGTGGTAGCCATTTCACTTTATCTAATCTGAAGTAAAAGAGCATCTTCTCCCATATGTTCCATGTTTTGCAGTTGCACTGATTCATAGTCCAGGGCTGTAAAACAGCTGGAGAGACCAATCATGGCTTTGCTGTGTTCAAGGCTGTGGGGGAACTTTGGACGACACACTCTGTTCTAAGTCAGGGTTTCTCTGCCTGCATATGTGCGCCATTAGAAAGAGGCTGTATTTCTGGTGGCCCTAGAGGCCTCATTAAATTGTGATGTGTGGTGTCACATTTCAAGCCTTGGCAATTTCTGTTGTCCCTTGTTTAGAATGAGAGATACATTTGCCTTAAGTGTGGCCCAGAAGCGGTTTTTGACACTACATGAAAACAACTCCAAAAATTATCAGCAAGTTTCAGTTAATGATGTGTCTGCAGCACCTTCTGTCAGAATGTTTAGACAAGCTGAATATGCTTTTCTTCCCACCAACGCACCCATTTTTTACTTTTTAACCGTAAAAAAGCAAGGACACAAATCTTGAGCAGTCAGCGGATAGTACTAGTAGTGATTGTAATTCCATATTTCCGAAGCTCTTTCTGTAGTTGCATTAGCTACAAAGAAGGACTAGATTGTGTCTTTTAGTTTTAATTTGTGATTGATTTGACTAAACAAACACTATAATAATTTCAGAATAATGTTTGGATCCAGGTATCCTTTTCTTTTAGTGAGTAGCTTGCTTTATTTCCTTTCTCCCACTGTCTTTATGAAATTTGCTTGTATTTTAAAGAGCATATGCAAATCTCTTAATTATCAATAACCTCATTTGCATGAATTGCATATGCAGGCTCACCTTTTAGAGTCAATGGTATAGTGAGAATGATAGTTGGAACTTTCCTTAAATGAAGTAGTTTGGGCTAGGAATTCCAAATCCATTGTAAAAATTTATTTGTTTGGATGATTTATACCCCACCTTTCCTGAGATTTATTTTCCTGCCTGAGGTGGAATCACAAATGACCTCCCATGCATGTCCCAAGTTAAAGCTACATAGTGCCCAGTGCTGGCCAAATTATGTATCCGAGGAAGATAATACACCTTCCTGGGAGTAAAAATACAGCAAGAATAAAGCAATGATGCAACCCTATGACCCTTGGGAGAGCACCCTGAGGTCATGGGATTTTGTGGATCTGAATCTCTACAGGTGGAGCAGGAGGTCCATCCATGGAGACCTCCTTGATGCAGCCACTGAAATGCCTGCAGATGTCGCTTCTCTGCTGTCAGTGCCCTAATGATGGAAGGGGCAAAAAGAAGGCACAGGGAGGGGAATGTCAGAGGCAGATCAGGGAAAGCTTTGGTTGTGCTGCATCAAAAGCCACCCCAATACACTCCAAACACAACGGGGAAAGTACTCCAGTCCTGACGCTGCTGTACTGACTTTCCTTCCAGATTCTCCAGCACTTTCCCCACCTTAAAATGGCAGCACGGGGAAGAGAAATACTTATCGGAGCTAAGCCCACCTTTCCCCCTGCATAGGTTCCACACCTATCAGCTGATCACCCATTCCCACCACCCTCTGAGTAATACCCCTCCCCACTCCCTCACTATATTTAAGGATCTGGTGACTTCTGTTTCAGTGTATCTGAAGAAGTGTGCATGCACACGAAAGCTCATACCAAGAACAAACTCAGCTGGTCTCTAAGGTGCTACTGGAAAGAATTTTCTATTTTGTTTCGGCTATGGCAGACCAGCACGGCTACCCACCTGTAACTGAACACATTTTATGTAGCACAATAATCAAAACATAACAAAAAGCATAATAAATAAAATAATCATAATAACAGCCCCCCACCAGCATAGATGTAATAGATTTTTGAATAGCCAAAGGCCAGGGTTAAGAGGAATGTTTTTGCCTGGTGCTTAAAGACATGTAATGATGGCGCCAGGTGAGCCTCTTTGGGGAGAGCATTCTGCAGACAAGTAGCCACCACTGAAAAGACCTGTTCTCGTGTTGGCACCCATCAAACCTCACGGTGGGGGGCACACAGAGAAGGGAAGGGCCTCAGGTGACAAGCCCAGGGTCTGGGTCACAGTTTGTATGGGGAGAGGTGGTCCTTAAGGTGTTGAGGTCACAAGCCATATAGTTAGGGATGAGTGGCTTTCCCCCATTCCATCCCTTCATTGTTGTGTGAATGTGTTCTAACCAGGGTTGGCCCTATCCTTTGGCAAGGTAAGGTGGCTGCCTCAGGCAGCAGATACAGAGGAGACAGGTGTGGGAAGGGCAGCAGCAAAGAGTTGGAGGTGTGCGTCAGTTTCCTGAAGCCAGCCTGTTACCCTCAGGTGTGCTGTCCCATAATAACCTTAAAGTGGTGCTGGTGGTAAGGCTACGGCTGCTGCTGAATTTATGTCCAGCCCCCAGAAAAAAAATTAAGTAAAAGGTTCTCTAATAACTAGGACTGCAGAGATCCAACTTCAAGGAAGAAAAAGGAGGGCACCGGTTTGCATAGGACTTTAGTTTCCCTTTTTTAAAAAAGTGCTTAAATGATACAATTATTATAATATTTATAAATTATGTATGAAGCCTTTTTGGTTGATTTTTTAAAAAACAGAATTTACTGAGTAGTGAATTTCTCTCTTCTCCAGATTACTCTTGCTGTGAAGAGACTGCTAAAGGAAGGGTTCTGTTTTTTCCTCATTAGCCCACTCTTGAGCATCCCAGCTCTTGAGAATCACTGCTAATTGATACTTTTTCCATTTTAATTACATATAATTTTTCTGTTTTGCTATTCAGGGAACAAGAAGAAGAAAACAATACTCTGCATGCAAATATTCCAATCAACAGTTTAAAACCCTTTTGCTCTTGAATTTGCTCTTTATTTTTTAGAAACGAAAATGAAGTGTTTATACGTGCCCTTTACAAGTTTTCAACATTTGGGAAATCTTTGCTGTTTAAAATGCCTAGAATTAGTTCAAAATGAAGGGAGGGGACCCTCCTTCCTTTTCTCCATGCTTAATGGGAAAACGCCACATTTACAAAAATGCCTTTTGTTTCAAACTTCCTTAGTTTTCTGTTTTATTTATTTATTTATTTTAAAGGAGCGAATTAAATAAGATCTGACGTGCTGGTGCTGGGGGAAAGACATTTGATTGAGTTCACATTTAGAGGTGAAACAACTTCTATTGGTATTTTCCAAAATAAGATGAAAACCAAAATACAGCCATCCTTTGAATTCGCCCACTTCTGAATTTTGCAATGCAGGTCTCCTATTAAGAAGTGCAAACAAAGGTGGGGGCAAAGTGTGCCTATAAATGCAAATGCAAAAATGCATTTCAACAAGAAGAAACTGCTTTGCAAAAATGCATATAAACAAACATGTATATTAGGAGAAGTTTGCATTACAATGCTGCTGAATTTTCACAGGGACTTTTTTTTTAAAAAGCCCACTGATGTGGAAATGTGGAGAACTATGGAAAAATGTGAAACCGAGAAAAAATGAAATAGGACAGGTTTGCCCATCTCTACCTAAGGCTCCATTGCTCAGTTTACAAAACTCTCTTGTGACTTCCTTCCAGGTAAATCTTTGGCTCTCCTTACAGAGCGGCAGATCGCCGTTTTGTGCTCCAGGTTGAACTACGTATTCTGAATGGTGTTGTCAGATACCTCCTGTTACGAGTTGCCCCTATTTTGTAAGAAACGCTAATTTTTCTTCCCCCCCTTTTTAATAAGAATTTTATTGGTTTTATTCAAAACAAAGAACAACAAAACACATACAACAACATAAACACAACAATCAGAACATAATAAACAACAAATACCAACCACCAGTAAAACACCAATAATTCTTTTTCTTGTTTAATACAAAAAAAAAAATTCTTGTTTGAATCTATACTAGGTGACTTCCCCCGTTTTCTCTCCTTTGGTTCCCCTTCTAATTTACTTTAATAACTTCTCATCTTTAAAATTTATATCGTCCAAAAAATCTAAACATAATTCTTAATATTTAATTTTACTTCAAACTAACCTATTACTTCTTAACTCATATCATACATCTTATTTCACTTAAACTGCTGCTAATAAAAAATTAACATATCTCTTCATTAATTCAAAATCTTAAAATCTTGACACACCGACTTCAGGGTACCGTAATAAACCATCCTAGTTATATTTTAAATATTTCACCCTATTCCTTTTCTGACCATTTTCCTTCGCCATCTCGGGGTCTCCCCCGAGGCATTTCTCCATCTTACTCCAACACCATTGTCCAGAATGTCCTCTTTTTCTATAAATCCACAGTTCCAGACGCAGTCCATAAACATCCTTGCAGGGAGCATCAGGATACACAAATCATCACCTTCCAGCATCTCCATTTCAAAGTTCCAATCTTCTTCTGATTGTAGATACACAAATCTTCTTCCCATCATTTCCGGGCTCTCACCCCAGAAATTGGATATAAATTGTCTTCTAATCCTGGGTCTCTCACCCCAACAGGATTTTTCATCTTCTCGGAGTTGCATGGACATTGTACTTTGCACTTCAAACATTTCCTTAATTTCCCTACCAAGGTTTTCTTCCAATTTAACAATGTTCTCAAGAGTCTTTGCTGTGGGATATAACCTTTCTTCGACATCCTGGTTCAACAGGTTTAATTTCTGATTTATCAATTCTAAGTTCAAAAGAATAATCCTTTGTTCATGAGTCAGTCCAGGATCTAAAGCCAGCTTGAAAACGAAACCAAACATGGTAGAAGAGGGCATAGGGTATCAGGTTTCAGTATTTTTCCATCTTTGAACATAAGTTTCCGCAGCCATTTTCCCTGGAGTCAGGGTGAAAAGATTACCTTCCAACAGCTTCAAGAAGAAATATTTCCACCAACTTAGCTCCCCTAAAAGGGGTTCAGCCAGTCTCACTTGTCAAAAGAAACACTGCATCAAAACTTTGTATCCACTACTGCAGCAGCAGTTACCATCTGAAACAGTTATTTCTTCTTTAAACAAAGGGAGGAACGGGCTTCCTTTTCAACGTACCTCCCGGAGCGCCAAAAATCAAGAAATTTAAGTCCGATTAATCCAGTACTCACGGCCTGTGGGTTTCTTCTTTTTTTTCTTTTAAATCAGGTAGAACGATCTCGCTCATCGCGGACGGTGGCCGCCGCTTCACCGGCCTGGTTGGGGCATGTCTCCACAGCCCGGCGCCGTTGTCCCTTCACTCCCGCTCCCCCTTTACAGGGGGAACGGGAGAAGGGTTCAGCGCCATAGCGGGCTCGCTGGAGTGCCCTTTCCACGGGACGCTCGACCCGCGGTTTAGCGGAGCCCCGCTGTGTGGTAGTGGGGCTCCTACCCCCGGGCCGGCCTGGGTCGCCTCGCTGCCGAAGCGACCCACGGCCGCCCGCAATGGCGTCCTCGCCAGAAGTCTAAACGCTAATTTTTCTAGCTTATCCAGACTTGTAAAGGGGCTTGGATGTTATCTAAATAGTCTAACCCCCATGGAAGATGGGGGCACGAGAATTATAGAAGATAAAGGGTTGGATCCAGGGAAGATCAAGTGCCTCTTGTGCAATGGGGCTTTCTTCAGTTCTCCTCCAACTCCTTAAAAGTGGCGACTATAGAACAGCAGGTGAAGGGATACAATGGGCTTGAGCTGGAGCTTGATGGGGAACTCTGGGACATCACTTCCTAATCATGACATCTTGGTACAATAATTTGCAAAGAGTGGAGGGAAGATGCCGCAGTACTACATTGTGGAGATCCCAGTGCTAAGGCCCATAGGCTTTGTTTAGCAGCTTGCATGTACTCTAGGCAATGGCAGCCACTGTCGGATAAAATCTGTGTGGGGCAGGTGTTCTTTCTTTGCCAGCAATTCAGAACAAGGGAGGGTTGGAAGGCAGTACATCATTTCTGGCCACCTGCATTAGCTGGTGGACATGGTAGCTGTCTACTACAGATCCATAGCCCTTCTCTTCCCTCACGGAGAGGGCAATGAGAATGAGCACTAAACAGTTGCTAAATTTTCAGACTTCAGAAGATGAGCTTTGGTCACCTTTACAGAGGAATCTTTCCACACCATGCTGATGTGAGATTTATCATCAAAAATTCTCTGTGTACAAATGCATTTCTGGTATGAAATAGATTAATGGATTAGTCTGATGAAACTCCAGGCACTGCTCAAAATGTAATTGCAATTATTCCTTAGCAGGTTTGACTTCATTTTATGAATCATCATGACTTACTGTAGCCCCTGCTGAGCACACAGAACTGCCAGTCTGGGGAATGTGAGCTGTAACTTCATCAATATTTTTTTTTTTAGTGTTATAATGGCTGGACCTAAAGAACAACAATAACATAAATACACACATGCATGGAAGCTTTCTCCTCCTCTGATCTCAGTTAGAACAAAACATTCCTATCCTATTCAATTGGCCAGTGCAGCTGTCCAGCTGGCTGAAGCTGAAATGTTAATGTCAGCAAGCAGATGATGAGTCACTTTGCAGAACTTATTTAGGACTTTCCCTTCCCCATTTGGACTTATCCATTTCTGGTGCTTCTGCTGTTCCATGCTGCTAGCACATCATGTGGGGCCTTCAGGCCAGAGGGGAGCCCTTAGGAATAAATGGTGGCACATATAAATGGTGGAATTTCAATGTCTAGTCTACAATTTCTCTCCCTCCCCATGACTTATTCAAGAGAGAGTGGCAGGACTGTCTCTCCCCATATGAACCAACCGAGGACTTGCAACCATCACCCGTGGCTCTTCTTTGTGTGCCCCCCTCCATGAGAGGTCCAGAGGCATGGGTGCATCCAGGATTTTTGTTATGGGGGGGGGGCAGGCCTTTTGTTAGGGGTGAAGAACCGCAGTTTGCTGTGTATTTTATTGATTTTTATTGATTGAAGGGGGCCCGCTGCCCCTCCCTGCCCCCACTTGGCTATGCCCATGTCCAGAGGGTGGCAACACAAGAACTTGCCTTCTCTGCAGTGGCTCCCCTCTTGTGGAATGCTCTCTCCAGGAAGGCTCATCTGACACCTTTGTTACACATCTTTAGGTGTCAGGCAAAAACAATCTCTTCTCCCAGGCCTTTGGCTAATTAAACAATCTATGGTCTTTTTAAACTGTGTGGGGTGGTGGGTTTTGCTTTTGTTTGTTACTATGGTATGTGTTTTTGGGGTTTTGTATAAACCTCCCTGTGATCCTTGGAGGAAGGGTGGAATGGAAATTTAATAAATAAGTAAAAAGAAATAATACCGGTAATTACAGGACCATCACAACCTTTTCCTTGTCTTTGTACAGTATATCCCTGGGACCTCTCCACAAAATTCCAACATCCTGCTTTTTACACAGTTAGTATGTGTGCAATGCTCCACAGCTGCTGTTGTCCTGATGCAATATTTCTGGCTCACCTGTGTCTTCATCTGAGCTAGCAGGGAGAGAAGCACCATGGAAGGGAACTAGCATGGCAGCTTGATTATATTTTCCTTGCAATTGTTTTTATTCCAGATCACGTGCTAGGAAATGCACTTAAAAAAAACACACTTTCCCAGTGTTTCTTTCCAACTTTGAGAAACAATAACTTAGTGAATTTAGGACACAAGAAACACACTCTGTGCCGTAATCAATAGGAATTTATCCTACCTTCTATGAGATTTATTATTGCTTTCCTGTTATTGACTTTGTCTGCTATAAAGCAAATTCTTGCTCACGTTTCCAAATATTCTAAAATTGCATTGTTATGTATTTCATTGGAGAGACATTGGTTTTTCTGACATCTTGAACTATTTAAGAATAGTTTGTGCAAAAAACAAACAAACAAACAAACAAACAAACAAACAAACAGAGTTTGTTCGCATTTCTGAAGTGGCATGAGAACGATCCCCACTGCAATTACTTCCACACCACAAATATATTGTGAGAAAATGCAGTAGTTTTGATTGCTTTATGCCAGGGGTCTGCAACCTTTAAGACACAAAGAGCCACTTGGACCCGTTTCCAAAGGAAAAAAAAAAAAACCTGGGAGCCGCAAAACCATTGCGACATTTAAAACAAATATAACGCTGCATATATTGTTTCTTACCTTAATGCAATAATAATAAATAACGTATAGGAGCCAATGCAAAGTATAATTAGTAAAAACAACAAGAATAAGTTCTTACTTTTTTGCATTGACTCAGGGGCATACCCAGGATCAAAACTGGGGGGGGGGCAAGCCATGGTCCTTCAGGTTGTGACATTTCAGCACGGAAAGGCGAATGAAACCAAAATTTTAGGGAAATTATATATAATTATAGCAGTGCTTTATTACAGTAGTTATTACAATTATTTGCTTGGTTTTTTAAAATTTTTATTCTAGTTACATGTCTTATACCAGGGGTGGCCAACTCCCAAGAAACTGATCTACTTTCAGCAGTGATCTACCCCCGTTTTTTGGGGTTCAGCTCAAAGTTGTTTTGGGGGGGTGTGGTGGGTGGGAGAGAGGGCTTCCCCCTCTAAGATAGGTTGGCAAGCGAACTAAGAAAGAAAGAAAAAGGGGGGTGGGAATGGAAAAGTGGGGTGGAAAAATATAAATTGGGGGTGTGGTGGGTGGGAGAGAGGGCTTCCCCCTCTAAGATAGGTTGGCAAGCGAATTAATAAAGAAAGAAAAAGGGGGGTGGGAATGGAAAAGTGGGGTGGAAAAATATAAATTGGGGGTGTGGTGGGTGGGAGAGAGGGCTTCCCCCTCTAAGATAGGTTGGCAAGCGAACTAAGAAAGAAAGAAAAAGGGGGGTGGGAATGGAAAAGTGGGGTGGAAAAATATAAATTGGGGGTGGGGTGGGTGGGAGAGAGGGCTTCCCCCTCTAAGATAGGTTGGCAAGCGAATTAATAAAGAAAGAAAAAGGGGGGTGGGAATGGAAAAGTGGGGTGGAAAAATATAAACTGGGGGTGGGGTGGGGTGGGGAGAATATCTATTAAAAATATGTAGTAGTTTAAAAAATAAAAATAAAGGGGGAAAATCTTTTTCTTCTTTTTCCTTTTTTTGAAAACAAAAACAAAAGGGGAAGAGAAAAGAAAAAGGGGGGATAGAGGGAGAAAAGGGTAATAATAAAAATTCAAATAGAGTGGCTGCAGCAGCTGTGGGGGGTGTTTGTTTATTTTTCGTTTGTTTCTTTGTTTTAAAAATGGGATTTCTCCCCTTGGATTAAAAAAGGAGGGGAGGAAAAAAAAGAGAGGGGGGGTGGGAGAGCAAGGCAAAAAGCCAAAATGCAAAAAACAGGTTTTTTGGGGGGGGGAATCGCGCCAGGCTCTGCAGCGCGCCGGCCTCGGGGCTCCGGGCCCCCGAGCCGCCCTTGGGGCCATCGTTGAGCATGTACACCGCCCGCAGCGAGCGCTGGCGAAGCACCGGTTGGCGGAGGTTTCAGAAGCAGCCCGGACGTTTTCGCCGCCGCCGCCCGGCCTTCCTGTCGCACGGCGGCGCAGGAAGGCTCCGAGTCCCGGCCGGGCCCCCGGGCGCCCCCCGGATCCCGCTGCCAAAGAGGCGCCGGACGGCGAGGCAGAGCAGCAAAGCCAGGCGGAGGCGGCAGCAGCACCATCCGGCGACCGATGCCGGGAAGGTCCCCCGCCCGCCCACCTCTCCGGGGGCGGGGAAGGCGCAACGGAGCCAAGCCCCACAAGGACACCCCAGCCGCCCGCCGGGCCCGACACTCCAAGGAAGGAAGCGGGCAGGCGCGGCGGGTCAGGAGGATGGCGCGGCGGGCGCAGCCCAGGCGGGCCAGGAGCGCAGCGCAGTGCCCCCACCACTCCGCGCCACAGGCAGCCGCCCCGGAGCCGAAGGAGGAGCGCCTGTTGCGCGCTCACAGTGGCGGGCCACGGCGGGGACGGCCCCGCTCCGCTCCGCCAACTGCGCTGCCGCCGTCGCACCAGGCCCCGCCCCCCGCGCCTCCCCCCGGCTGCCCCCTCCCTCCCTCTCTCCCCCCTGCAAACCGCCCCTCCATCGCAGGCAGGGCTGGCGCGTCTTCCCTCCGGCCGAGGAGTTCTCAGGCGCAGTGCCCCCACCACTCCGCGCCACCTCCGCGCCCCAGGCAGCCGCCCCGGAGCCGCGGCAGGGCCGCGAAAGAGCCGCATGCGGCTCCAGAGCCGCAGGTTCCTGACCCCCGCTTTATGCTATCCCCAGGATCAGAGGTGGATTGCCTCTGAAAACCAGTTGCTGGGAAGAACAGCTGGTGAGAGCCTTTGCCCATTCCTCCTGCTGGAATCTCCATAGGAATCTGGCTGGCTACTGCAGGAAGCAGAATTCTGGACTGGATAGACCTATGGTTTGTTCCAATTGGGTTCTTATGTTCTTAAAGAGACTCTAGAGGCTGAGTACTTCCGTTTTATAGTACCATTCCAGATAATATTTTTTCTTTTTGGAAAAAAAGTAGTGAAGGTTCACAAGCTTATTCCCTTCTCACCCTTTCCCGCCCTTTCCCTTCTATTCACCCTTTCTTTTCACCCTTTCCCTTCTATTCCATTACTCTTCTGCTTTTAGCTTTCTCTTTAAAACATAATGTAACTTTATTTAGTTTTTAAAAGATGTCGTGCTTAATTTCTCCAGTGCTGGAGTGCTCATCAAGAAAAGAAAAGAAAAAAAAAGAAAAGAAAAGAAAAGAAAAGAAAAGAAAAGAAAAGAAAAGAAAAGAAAAGAAATGGCACAAATTGTTACCTTTCACTCCCTGTTCAAGTATATAGTAGACTGAATACCACACCATTTGCAGGATTAGTGCACACAGGCTAAAGTGTGGTTAGGACAATGCTGTTCAGGTCAAGCCCTTCCCTGAAATACTAGGCTAAAGCTGCCTTGCTGGAAATCTTTGAGAGAAGAAACAGCTAAAGACTAAACCCTACACAAATCGAGAATCGAGACTCTGAGATGGTTGGAGGCCTCTTGCAGCCTCCTCCTGGCAACTCCTGTAGCTAAGCTGGTGCCAAATGTACAGTGGAACCTCGGGTTACGTACCGTCCTCCTTACAAACGCTTTGTGTAACGAGCTCCACTAATGCTCCTGTTTGCGAACTTTTCCCCATGATGCGAGTGGAAGTCGCGCGCCGGTGGCACGGCGGCAGCGGGAGGCCCCATTAGCGAAAGCACACCTCATGTTAAGAATGGTTTCGGGTTAAGAACGGACCTCTGGAACAAATTAAGTTCATAACCGGAGGTACCGGTACTACTGTATTGCTTTCCTATCCTTTGGACCACATCAGAGAGACCGACAGGGTGTGTGTGTGTGTGTGTGTGTGTGTGTGTGTGTGTGTTGTCATCTGGGCATCCCAGGACCTCCAGACACACTGCCCAGGCTTGCACCCAGGAGAGGTCACTTTAGTGCTGCAAACGTAGCAAAAGCAACACAGGAGGCAGCAGTCATGAGTTATCGGTCTCTGCAGTCACTGGAGGTGCTGTGATTCTCCAGCGGTTTGACTTCGTCCCCAGAGGTGCACTCCATTGTCTTTCAAGAATGACGGATGCCAGCTACGACAACAGGCCAAAGTTTTCTTAGCTTTTTAAAAATCTCTCTCACATCACCGTGACACCTAGCTAGCAAACAACCCATCCCTTCTGCCCTGCCATTTTCCAAATATTCCCTCTCCATTCACTGAGCAGTTGCGGGAGGAAAGGAAGCACATCCTCCACTCTAAACACGTGCAGGACACTCTGTGTCTCTCTGGGAGCCCTCCACCTCCCCTGGTTAGTGCTCCTTCTACTAACAAAAACATGCTTATTTGACTTAGGAGACCGAACACTTAGACTGACACTGTGCCTGTGCATAAAGATGAGGTCTAAAAGACTGATATAAATCATATGTGAGCAGGAATCCTCCTTCTCTTCCCGGAGATGGCCTCCTTGTTGTTTTGTGGTATGCTTTTCTGAAAGGTATATTGATGAGCATCCTTGGAATGACTGCCACGTTGTCCTTGACAAGTAGTTCTGGCTGGCTTCAGTCCAAACTTCCTGGAGTCACAGGCTGCCCCCATAAGAGCTGCCTTTGCTGCTGCTGCTGCTGAGCCCTGGGGTTAGCACATCTGGCACCAAGAGTCTCCGGCTCTTGCCGAGGAGCCTGGTGCTGTCACATCAGAGGCAACCTTCCTCCTGTTCATGCTCACTCTCCCACCTGCCCACTCACCTGTAGAGGAAGGTGACACAGGACAAGTCACTTTCAGTGGCTATAAAAAAAGGAAAACTTTTCCTGGTGTGCCACACTTCCTTCAGAAGGTCTGCTTTGCATTTTCACATTAATGCTCTGCATTTAATTTACAACTCAAGTACGGTTCTTAGGCTTACAGCCATTAAAAAACAACAACCTTCGCTTGATTTTCTTTAACACAATTATTTTCTTTATTTACCATTTAATATTAAAAATGCTCTATGTCGTTAACATAAAATAATACAAAATATTACTTTTCTATGTTTTAACTGATCTTACACATTTTAATGTTTTGAATAACTTTGCGCCATGCTTTATGAGTGCTTATGGAAAGTGGTTTAAATAGAATAGAATATGCTAGAATGGCTCCATCAAATGTGCTTTCACATGTTACAGGGATCACACGCTATGGGAAATCTATTTTTGGCAGCCTACTTGTCATGAAAGTAAATAAAAATTACTGCATTTTTCGCTCCATAGGGCGCACCGGACCATAGGGCGCACCTTGTTTTTAGAGGAGGAAAGCCCTGTTTTTTTGAGGATCAGCTAAATGTTTTGCAGCTTTCTGGCAAAGGGGGAAAAGCAAAGCTCCTTTTGCAAAGGGGGAAAAGCAAAGAGGAAAAGCCCCATTTTTATGGGGTTCAACTCACATTTCTGCAGCTTCTAAAGGAAAGGGAGCCTTTTCTACAGTTTCCAGACAGATAATCTAATCAGCCAGTCACATGTCGCTGGGGAAACAAACAACCTCCCTCTGCAGCACATTCAACAATGGAGGGCGGGGCTGAAAGGGAGCCGGGACTCTTATCTCTCTTCCAATCTCTTGCTGATCAGCTGCTGAGCGGGGTCCTTTCAACACCCCCTTTTCTCTTTGTAAAATAAAAAGCATGATCCTCTTTTGGCCCCTGGGCAATTCAGCTCCAGGGACCACCATTCGCTCCATAAGACACACAAATATTTCCCCATACTTTTTAGGAGGAAAGAAGTGCGTCTTATGGAGCGAAAAATACAGTAGGTCCATCTTCCACTCCCTCCACCTTTCTTTCTGGAAGCGCTAGAAGAAGATATTAGGGTTCATTTCATTTATGGTGTAATGCTTTCCTTAAACAATTTCAATCATTATTGACACTAGGAACTCCCTCCCATCAGGTGTCAAACAGATAAACAACTATATGACTTTTAGAAGACACCTGAAGGCAGCCCTGCTTGGGGAAGGTTTTAATGTTTTATGTTTTATGGTGTTTTTATATTTTTCTAGCAGCCGCCCAGAGTGGCTGGGGCAGTGCAGTCTGATGGGTGGCTAATAATAATAATAATAATAATAAGCTGATGTATCACAGTAGCTCAGAGCTCCAAATCAGAAAGTCCTTGGTTGGCATTTCCCTTTTGCAATGAATTTACTACATGGCATATAAGGACAAACTACCTTTGATCTTGGTCCCCTCATCTGCAGGATGGGGTGGGGGGCAAAAAGTATGCCCCTGAGATAAGGCAGAAGCAGTGAACTTCAGAGCCGGGAGCAGAATGTGGCCCTCCACAACCCTCTGTCTGGCCCTCAGAACTCTCCCCAGGTCACACAACCTCCTTGGACCTATTTTTCACCCCCTTGAGTGCTTTTACCAGGCTGTAATGTGTCCTTGGACTCTGGTAATACCTCTTGCTTGCCTGAATGGAGGATAAAGAGAGGTGTGTGTGTGTGTGTGTGTGTGTGTGTGTGTGTGTGCAGAAACTAGGCTACTGTCTAGATCAGTGTTTCCCAAACTTGGGTACCCAGCTGTTTTTGGAGTACAACTCCCAGCACTGCTAGCTAGCAAGACCAGTTGTCAGGGGTGATGGGAATTGTAGTCCAAAAACAGCTAGAGACCCAAGTTGGGGAAACACTGGTCCAGATAACCATTGCTTGGCACACTTTTGTCTCTGGCTCCACCCACCAACGGCATGTGGCTCCTGGAAGGTTATTCAGAAAGGAATGTGTTCCCCGGGATGAAAAACATTCCCCATCCCTGTTGCAAGCATTATAACCAGCTAATTCATTTTGAACACATTAAAGCGCTATACAAGTATTAGGTACTATTAATACAGCTGTACATGACAGGGTGGAACTATGGTGTCTGTTTTGTTGAGTGCTGCAGAACAGTTTTTTTTATTACATGGAACATCCTTTGTGCTCTTGTGTAACTGTGATGTTTATTATTTATTATTTAGGAATAATAGGACATCTGGCAGTCCGAGCTACAAGGCCAATTCTCAGGAAGAAGACAGATGTTATTGTAGGCTTTATGGCACAACAAGAATCCTCTTGTATAGCAATCATGCCAGAGAACTGAGAGGGTGTGTGTGTGTGTGTGTTTGGCTGTTGCAAAGGCCAGGAACTGATATACAAGATATAAAACCAACTAGAACTTCAAGCTCCAATGTCTATCGAAGCCAAGCCAAAAACTATACTTCATTGTGCAGCATGGAGCCCATTGGCTGCCCTTGCATCACAGGGCAACTTTACTGTACAATTGCAAGAATTTCCACCTTGGCGTCCTCTGTAGAGGAACCTAAAATTGAGACAACCATGGGGGGGAAAGCAAAGAAGAAGTGAAATGTGTGCGTGCTTACCGAGCCAGAGCATCACCAACAACTTATGCGGCAAGGCATAACTTTTCCAACTCCCACCCCCAAGGTCAAGATCATCAGTCCATGTAACTTCCTTCTTGAACCCAAACATGACACGAGGAAACCACAGCCAAGAACTGACTGCAAAGCTATACTTGTCTACTTGGAATGGTTACAGACAGAAGTTGGGTGCCACCCCAACTCTCTGCCGAGCAGTTGCAAGATTCCAGGGGGTTCCAGGCACTCACTCAGGTTTTCTGCTCTTTGAAGAATTGAAGATGTGGTGGAGACTGTCATAGCTTCAAGAAATATGGGCTATTCACCTACTTGCACCTCTAGTCTACATGCAGGGAGTCCAAATATTACAGCATGGCTATTTCCAGAAGGACTTGTTCTCCTCCGCAGTGCAGCTATGAAGCCCAAAGCATCTCTCCCAGCCAGCCTCCAGCCAGTCTGCCCAAGACGAATCTCCAAATCTCTCCCATTGTTCTCTCCTCCTCCTCCTCCTCCTCCTCCTCCTCCTCCTCCTCCTCCTCCTCCTCCTCTTCTTCTTCTTCTTCTTCTTCTTCTTCTTCTTCTTCTTCTTCTTCTTCTTCTTCTTCTTCTTTCTTCTTCTTCTTCCTGGCACACCTTGATCCAAAGGCGCCCTGTAGACAGTTTTGTTGCTTATCCTAGATTTTTTTTTGCCTCCTGACACAAATGCATTGAGTTTGTTTTGCCATCTCTTTAGCTGAAGAGGAAGGATGGGAATAACCAAAATTTGAAAAAAACAAAAACAAAACTTAGGTAACACTGCCATTTTTAACCCAAGCTGGTTAAGGCTGATTGGTTTCCATGTCCTAAGTTCTTGTTTAATGCATTTATACAACCCCCTATAATTTCTATATCCCAGTTGTCTTCTGTCCCCAGAACAAATCTGATTTTACAGTTTTTACCATTTTTTTTAAAAAAAATTCTGTATTGCATTTCTTGTACATGACTTAGAGCATGCCCACCAACATTTCTCTGATGAAAATAGGGGCCTCCTATTCAATAATGATAATGATAATAATAATTATTTTTATTACTTATACCCCACCAATCTAACTGGGTTGCCCCAGCCACTCTGAACATATATAAAAACATAATAAAACCATTAAACATTAAAACACTTCCCTATACAGGCCTGCCTTCAGATGTCTTCTAAAGGTTGTATACAGTGGTACCTCTGGTTGCGAACATGATCCATTCCTGGGTGCCGTTCACACCCCAAAAAGTCTGCAAGCAGAGCGGCACTTCTGCACATGCGCAAACCGCGCAGAACGCTTCTGCGTGCACGCGGTGAAACCCAGAACTAAACACTTCCGGGTTTGCTGCGTTCTTAACCTGTAAAAACGCAACCTGAAGCGGCCATAACCCGATGTATGACTGTACTTACTTATCTCCTCTGCTTGGGGGTCGGATAACTCCATACCTGCCAAGATTTCTCTGATGAAAATAGGAAAGTCCTAAGGAAAAGGACATTCTAGGATCAAATGAGAAGCCAGGACGGCTTCTGTAAATCCGGGACTGCTCCTGGAAAATAGGGACACTTTGGGGGGTCTGTTAGAGATGTTTGTAGTTAAGCAGTATATAAATTGTTTAAATAAAAAAGTGCATCATTGCAATTTTTATATTGGTCACTAGAGGGAGGGCAACTACATGGAATTTTGCACCTATCTTGCGTCTCAAGCAAGATCACCAAGGACTTTTTACTCTGTGCTTGTCCACATGCTATGTGAAAATTAGTGTTTGTGAGACTGGTAGTCATGTTAGAGTCACAATTCCTGATTCCTGTGATCTTGAAAAGTAGCAGCAGAGTTTTTCGCCAATGCCACAAGTTCGTTTTGTTTGATTTCAAGAACAGAAGAAGCTGCATTCTACCCAGCCAGGCTGTTGGTCCATCTGGTTCAGTGTGGCTTACACTTTACAAACAGTGGCTCTCCAGAGTTTCAGGCAGGGGTCTCTCTCAGCCCCACCTAGAGATGGAACCTGGGACTTTCTCTATGCAAAGCAGTTGCTGTGCCACTGAACTATTGCCCCTTTCCTAGCCCAGCTGACGCGTGATGGAGGGAAGAATGCTGAGTCCCGTTTTAAACAGGTTCAAGCAGGACCCGGATCTTGCAGCAACTGTGCAAGTACAAAGTTCAAGGACAAAGAGGTCTAGACACAGTGTGTATAAGATCTAGTATGATGGCTATCACATCATAGCCATAAATGCTTATTTTTTTAATATTATGCTTATATTGTTTATGTTACATCCAATGCCCCTTTAAATGTGGGAGGGTCTGTTTTTGTTCTTATCTTTATTATGTGTCTTTTGTGTTTTATATTGTAATTTTATGTTGTGAACTGCCCTGAGATCTATGGATGAAGGGTGATATACTACTACTACTACTACTACTACTACTAATAATAATAATAATAATAATAAATATAGCCAGGGAGGGGGAGAGTTTGGAATAATTTTATGCAAAACACATATGCTTCAGCTGTTCCTCTTTTCCAGAGTATCTGGTATTTGTCCTTACTAAACCATTTCTCCAATTTTATCCTTAATTCTGGATTTGCGGGTGTGTGTGTGTGTGTGTGTGTGCCTTGTTACCACTCTTACTTTTTTCAGGTTCCTTCCCAGGGTCTCTCAAAATTAAATCTTAAGAGTGAGAAACAGAGGCAATAACCTATGTTTCCCTAGTATATCTCTTTCTGCCTTGTAAATTGGTGGAAAACATACAACTGGGAAGTAAATGAATTCAACATACTGAAGCAGACCTCTTGGGCTTTAAAATGTTAGTGGTGTCCTGTCTGACGCCAGAATTTGGTGCCCCCACCTCTTGCCTTCTGTTGTTTGTCATTGTTGCCCCCTACGGTGCTCTGTTGATTTGGGACCCAGTGTGGGCGAACTGGTTGCACTCCCCTAAATCTGCCTCTGGACATGGCTACTGCACCTTTAGTAGTTGTCTGTTCTATACCGCTATTAAAGATGCAGGAACCCTCTTCTCTTTTGTACCTGCTGTCAGAGTTGGGTTAATGTGCTTTGTTTTGTTTCTACATTTACAAAATAGATTTACATACCTGTCCGTCCATAGCACATATGAAATTAAAAGACAATATTTATTATTATTATTATTATTTATTACATTTGTTATTCATTTTATCTTGCCCAGGGCAGCCCGAAACAACTTACAACCAAACACAGACATACACACCTTGCATAGATACATTAAAACCAAGAGGAAAAAGAAATACAACAAAAACATCCCTCCCACTTCAAACAGGTAGTTAAAGGCCAAAGGCCTGGTAATAGAGGAATGCTTTTGCCTGGCACCTAAATATATATAATGATGGTGCAAGGTGAGTCTCCTTGACGAGAGCATTCCACAAGCAGGGAGCCACCGCAGAAAAATATCTTGTGACCTTTCCAGAGAACATATGTCATTGAATGGACTATAGAAATGTGTAATAAGCAACAACACACCCCTCCTAATACTTTTAAATAAAATAGTCCAGTGATAAGTGGTTGTAAGAAATACAGCAAAATATGTGAGCAAATTCCTTCATTTTTATTCATTCATTCTTTTCCCCCCCTTTTTTTTTAAAAAGAAGAAACCCTTGAAGCAAATGGTCCACGTCTGTGTTCAATGAATGAAATGCTGTCTGGATTCATTTCCAGAAAAAAATGAAACAATACATGCAGAATATGTGGAAGAGGAATATGCATCATCTGGAAAGATGAAGGTTAGTACAAGAAGAGCCTGAGATGGGGCCTCAGGGACGCTGCATTCCCCTTGGAAGCCCTCAGACATCTGTACCACTCAGAGAGAGAGAGAGAGAGAGAGAGAGAGAGAGAGAGAGAGAGAGAGAGAGAAACAGCAGTGGGGAGGCTCAGAGGATGAATCTCTGTTTCCAGCTCAGCCAGAGCCCGAAGCACAGACCTTGGCACAGGTAGCATTTTAAAAGAAGTGCTTAAGTGAATAAAGTCCGCAGTAGAAGGAGGCAGATGAGTTGGCTGGAGGCCTAACTGAATAGCAGCAGTGGTCTGGAAAAGGAGATAGATTCCAGGAAAGGACGGGTGCCTACAAGGAAGATGTGCCAAGAAGATGTTTCTGGCGATGGAGCAGCTGGCATCAATGGCTAATGCAGATTGGCCAGCCCAAGAGGATCCTAATTGCAGTACAACTGCTGCCTTCATAATCACTGCGACAGAAGCAGTGCGGACCAGAAGGCATGGCAGGGACCTGGATGCAGCTTCAGAGGATACTGGACCCTCTGTGCCTTGCCTCGGCTTTTAAGTCGCGGCGAAGCTGACAGATGTCAGGTGGAAGGAAACCTTCATGAGAACAGGAGAGCAGAAGTCCATTTTATTCAGGGGCATACAATGCGCTGGAGCGTATATGACAGAGTTTGCTCGGGTGTTGG
This sequence comes from Lacerta agilis, assembly GCF_009819535.1. Classification (NCBI taxonomy): domain Eukaryota; kingdom Metazoa; phylum Chordata; class Lepidosauria; order Squamata; family Lacertidae; genus Lacerta; species Lacerta agilis. The sequence continues at coordinate 28,309,772 of NC_046318.1, forward strand.
CACATAAATGCACATGAAGGGGCATAACAAGGGCATTGATAGATTACAAGTCAACCTGGAGCATTGGGTAGGCACAAAGGGGTGTATTGACTGCACACCAGTGGCCGCAACCCTCCTTGCCTACCATTGCAGCATGCAGAGCTGTGACTTGGTGGCATGGCTAAAGGAAGAGAAGATAGTGTGAGGTTGGAATGGAAGCAACGACCATGCAGCTTTGTAAAGGCCTTTCTGCCAAGGAAGCAGATGTGTCCGTGTAACCCCACAGGCCAGATTTAGTGTACTAAGCTGCTAGATAATAGGATTTGCAACTGGCACGCAGATGATCAAGATGGGCACACTCAATGTGCTTTGCAGAAGAAGTTCCTGTAGCTCCACTTGAAACATGTCTCCAGGTGCACCATCAGAGCTGGCCACCAAAGCAGCATCACAGTCCCAGGGTTCTTCAAATGCTAACAGTAAAACAACAACAACACACCACACAGTGTGATTGTAAGGGGATTAGACAAATTCATGAAGGATCAGTCTGTGAATTGCTACTTGTCATGATGGCTATATAGCCTCCAGTACCAGAGGCAACAGGTACCTGAATTCCAGTTGAAGGGCAGAAACAGAAGGAGAGGGCCAGTGTCCTCTCCTGCTTGTGGGCTTTCCATGGGTATGTGGTTAGCCACTGGAGGGAAGAGGATGCTGGACTCAATAGGCCTTTGGTCTGATCCAACAGGGACTCTTCTTGCGTTCTTATGGAGGTGCATCTCATTCCTCTTTTGGTACACGGTTCACAGTGTCACATCAGAACTATGAAACTGCTAGCTTTCTGGGTGAAGGATATGTGAAGGCTACCTCCACATGGAGACAGGGATTTAATAGCATTGCTTCCATTAGTCTTGATGCTTCTGGTCTTTGCTATAAATTTTTATTATACTCTTATCCTCTGAGTTTTTACAAAGCAATTTCTGGAGCATATCCCTTTCTTAAACAATCAGTGCAGGGATCTAGCAGTATAAACAAGCCTATTTTCACTGTTGATTTATCTCTTTAAAGAGAATATTTCAGAAGACTGTTCCAGGCACATATGGTGACTCCTTGGGAAATTCTTCTCTGGCTTCTAGGTGCAACACAGACAACCCGTTTAGTGTAGAGGCCTTCCTGGCTTGACATGACCCTCAAAACACATTTAAAACTTGTATAAATATATTAGTCAGTGGATGTGATGACAGTTTTGTTTTGTTTGGCCTAATCTTATCTTTTACAGAAGTATTGTGAAGGTGTGAATATGTTTCATGGAGTATTGGACTTCACCTTTTCTTGGGTCTGCCTTCTGGTCTTCTCTCAGATTTTCATTTTTCCACTCTTAAGTCAGTTCACTTCAGTTCCATATCAGTTTGTGACATTTTTTTAAAAAAAGCCACACAAAAAGCCTGTATTCATTTTTGCCTGTTTTCCCCCCTAATATATATTTCTTCCCCACCCCCTCAGCAATTTCCCAGTTTCTGTCTGTCAATTCCCCCAATAAACATATTTTTTCATACATGGTTTGGTTGGAAGACTGCATTGGAAAACTCAAGAGAAGTGCAATTTTCAAAAGACAGCTTGAATCTATCAAATTTTCACTTTCCAAAACAATATGTGAATCAAAACAGCAATCCTTTGAAATTTGCACTCATCTGAATTTTGTTATGCAGTTTGCCAACCATCCAGTGTTTACAAAAATGCATGTATTATGCATGTATTATGGGAAAGTGTGCATGAAAATGGATATATTGAAAATACAAGACAAAAATGAATTTTATTAGCAAAAATTGTTGCAAAAATATACATTAGTCAAAATTGCATATAAAATGTATTTATTAGGAGACGTTCAAAATAAAATGCTGATGTAGTTTCATGAGGTCTTTACAAAACCACAAAAATCCCCCTCCACAAACTGCTGCAAAAATGTGAAGAACTTAACCAGAAACTGGGAGAACAAAAACTGACAAATGCTTCCATCCATATTAGGTAGGTCCACATTTAAATGTGAACCAGATGAATTTATACCAATCCCTGCAGCGCCTACTGAAAAGCCTTTGCACTTCAGATGAAGAAGCTGCATATCTTTATCCTGGTAAAGAGAAGACTGAGAGGAGATATGATAGCCATCTTCAAATATCTCAAGGGGTAGAGGGAACAAGCTTGTTTTCTCCTGCCCTGGATGGTAGGACTTGAACCAATGGTTTCATTTTTTTAAATAAATTTTTTTTATTAATTGTCCACATTAAACAACAGATACACAAATACACCACACAAATACAATTAAAACACTACAAATACAATAAGAAACTAAAAATAAAATAAAAAAATAAAGAAAAAAGAAAACTTATACATACCTAACACACGAACATTGGAACATCATATACTTATTGTTTAACTCTAATTTCAAATCTTATATGGGGACTTCCCCCGTTCTCTCAACTGCGTTCAGTACTAATTTACTTTAGTAACTTTGTAACTATTTTCTCATCATTCATCATTATTCTTAATACAAATTCAAATATCAAACTTATCTCATATAACTTATTACTACATTTAACCACACAAACATTCCATTAACATTACTTCTAATATACTATTTTTACCTAACATCATATAACTAAAGCCACTTATATTCACTGATTCTGCTTCAAATATCTAATTTTTCACGATTTTTTAAATAGTCTTTAAATTTCTTCCAGTCTTCTTGCACCTTCTCCTCCCTCTGGTCTCAGAGTTTCGCGGTCAGATCTGCGAGTTCCATAAAGTCCATTAACTTCATCTGCCATTCTTCTACTGTCGGGAGCTCTTCACCTTTCCAGTTTTTTGCAATCAAAATTCTAGCAGCTGTTGTGGCATACATAAAAAACACTCTATCTTGCCTGGGTATCTCATGATTGGTCATGCCCAAAAGGAAGGCCTCTGGTTTCTTACTGAAAGTAATTTTCATTACTTTTTAAAGTTCATTGTATATTTTCTCCCAGAAAGCCTTTACCCTTGGACATGTCCACCACATATGAAAAAAGGTACCTTCCACATTTTTACATTTCCAACATACATTGCTTAAGCCATGATAAATCTTAGCTAACTTCACTGGTGTCAAATACCATCTGTAAATCATTTTCATTATATTTTCTCTTAAAACATTACATGCTGTAAATTTGATACCTTCCTTCCACAACTTTCCCCAGTCTTCCATCATTATATTATGTCCTACATCTTTCGCCCAATCTATCATAACTGACTTTACCATTTCATCTTTCGTATGCCACTCTAGCAACAATGGTTTCAGGTTACAAGAAAGGAGATTTCGACTAAACATCAGGCAGAACCTTCTGACAGTAAGAGCTGTTCGACAGAGGAACAGACTCCCCAGAAGGTGGTGGACTCTCCAACCCTTGAAGGTTTTCAAATAGAGGTTGGGTGGCCAACTGTCATGGATGCTGTAGCTGAGATTCCTGCATTGCAGGGGGTTGGACTAGATGACACTTGGGGTCACTTCCAACTCTACAATTCTATGATTCTATGAGCTGGAAGATCTACTCATGGTGTTATGGCCTATTCACACATATAAATCCTACCCCTTGATGCTGTTCCCTCAAGTGTCAAATATGCATGTGTGAACTTGCCCTTACACAGACATATCTTGGGTCTTACCAAATGCAAATGCTTTGCTGAGCTAAAGAAGTTTCGCACCATCTCTACACCTTTCTCCCGAAAACCCCATGCTCTCCAGTCTTGTCATAAAAGCATGTGAAATACCAGCCTTACTTTTTGACAGGAAAGGATGTGGTACTGACTTTTCTGCTAATCAAGCTATTCCCCTGTGGTGTAGTCTGTCTGGTAGCCAGGCCAATAATATCGATCTTTAAGTACTGCGGCATGGCTCATGTTTGGCTTTATGTAGACGCCGTCACATTGCTGAAGCTTTCCTTGCCAGAGAAAGCAGAGGCAGAGGCATAAAAGGAAATGTATTGTGGCTCAGCCAAAACGACAGTCTCTTTAGCGCTGCCATCTGATGCTGCTAAGGTATAATGATGCTCACTAGAAGGTGTCCTCAATAACATCCTTTCATAATTGAGTCCTCGTATTTTCATAAACCAGGGCATATAATTTGTGTAAGGATTACAAACCAAATCTTGTTTTAGGCACCTCTGGTTTCTGACACGGGGGCAGCTTTTGAATCAGCGAGGATCTGTTCCTGCTGCTTAATCTCTGAGGCAGCCAATTTGAAGACAGAGGGATTTTCCCCACCCCTTTATCTGCTCCAGCCACACTTCTTGTGGCTTATTCTTTCATATCGGGAAAACGGCAAAGTCTCTGTGTGTGTGCACACACATGTATACATATTAGGAAAGGTGTTGACAGAATTGCATGGGAGAGAGAGATCCCACTAGCCAGTGAGTGGTCAGCTTGCAGGGTTAGTAGTAAAGCATGGAATTGTTTTTCTGTCAGGGGCCATAGTATGACTTGTCGGGCAATTCAGACCCTTGACCCACTGTGCTTGAGGGGAAATGAGGCAGAGGTGTCCCTTTGCCTGAATATGCTGACTTCCACTGGTGAGGAAGCTCCATTGCCAGTAGGTGAGCCCCGCCAGTGATGAGCACCCCAATGTGTCCACCCAAGCTGTGGGTGGGTGGAAGTTACTGCCCAAGTGGCAGAAGCCACAGTTAACTGCCCCAAATGGGGTGATTTTGTGGGGTGTTAGCATCCAAAAGGCATATGTAAAGGGTTTGTGTTTCAAAGGGCTGCAGAACCCTGTGATGTCATACGCCTGAGGCAGTTATTTTCAGTTGGTTCAGTTATTAACAGTCTTGTGATTCTTAACGGAGCAGCAGGCACGTTGCATTGTGCTGCTGCCTGCCTCCGAGTCAGAGTACAGTGGTACCTCTGGTTACAAACTTAATTTGTTCCAGAGGTCCGTTCTAAACCTGAAACCGTTCTTAACCTGAGGTACCACTTTAGCTAATGGGGCCTCCCACTGCCACCACACGATTTCTGTTCTCATCCTGAGGTAAAGTTCTTAACCTGAGGTACTACTTCCGGGTTAGCGGAGTCTGTAACCCGAAGTGTTTGTAACCCAAGGTACCACTGTATCAGTCAGTCTCTAAATGTTAGTTAGTCTGTAACAGTTTAATCTATGTAAGATGTTTTAGCAACTGAAATAAACATGCAGTGTGTGTGTGTGTGTGTGTGTGTGTGTGCATAATCTGCAACTCAAGTACACTAAGTTATATGTTCTTTAAACGAGAGTGTCTCACATAGTTTTTATAGGAGGGAAAAGAGAACTAAAGGGTCAAATGACCCAGGGATGTCTTCCTCATACTCTACAAATGGGAGCCACAGTCTAATTCCCACAGTTTGGGTGCAGGGCTGGCCCGGCCCAGGATCCACTGCTTCTTGAGCTGGCCTGACCTGACCTGGGTCTCTTTGCTATCTTGCTAGCAAAGAACAGTCCCCGCCCCGCCCCCTACCTTCTGCCCTGGCTGTTGCAAGTGATAGGGCTATGGGGAGGAGAGTGACTGCACTACTCTATTAAGCCCTGTCATTGTTGCCCAGGAGTTTGGCTCCCCCCTTAGACAATTAACAATGTCTAAGACCAGTGCTTTTTTTCCCTAAAAAAAATAAATGTTTAGGGGTATTCTCATTTTCCTACTCATACTGAAATACTGCCCCTCAATGAGACCAAACTTATATTCACAAAATGTTTAGGGGTATGCGCCCCCTGTGCCCCCCCCAGAAAAAAGCACTGTCTAAGACTAAGGTCCATTGTTGCTCAGAGATAACATCTGCTGTATTCAGTGATGTCTATGCCCAAATAACTGTGCCCAGGATTGCAGCCTTACCTTTTAATGCATTGGTGTCCACCCCTTGCCTCCGCTTATAGCCTCCACCTTTGCATTTTTCTATGTACCCGAAAAAACCCTAACAGAATATTACAACTGCAGCTGCAGTTAGTTACCTAGCCTACAGTAGGCGTGCTTTTCCTTCTGTCAATATCGCCTCCTAGAACGTATTGAAGGTTATTTGAAAACAAACAGGGAGTAGGAGAAACTTTCACGAGTACTGTACAATATGTGCAAAAGGATTGTGGACTTCAGTGTGACGCACATGCAATTTTGATATAAGCTCCCTTGAAATCAACAGGACTTACTTCTGAGTAAACATTCACAGAAACAGGCTGTATGGGTAATAAAGAGAAGGTAGGTAGCTTGACCTTTCATTTTTGAGAGTTATAACAGGAATCTGGAGAAAAAGCAGGGGGAAAAGGTTTCTGCTGTTGAATTCTGGCAGAGTTCAGTTCAACATTTATAATTGCATTAGAGTAGAATAGTGCTACTAAATACCCAGCAGACGTGCAAAATCTGCAATTTTAGTCAATTCTACAGCGTGGTCATTCATTCAGTGCTTTGCAACATTTCTGTATAATTGCAATAGCTTTCCCCTTGCAATATGTCACAACCTCCTAAAATCTTCCTGAATATCATGGTAATCTTTTTGTCAATACTATTTCTTCTTTGGCTTGCTTATATAATTAACACATGAGCTTGTCTGGTGTACTCAGGAGGAAAGTACATGTGTGTGAGAGCAATGTCACTCACACCACTTTGGACCACAAACCCCCAATGAAGTATAAGTGGGAGCAAGACATACATGTGTGAGATTTAGTATGGAGCTGAAATGGGTGGAATGTGAATTTTGTGGACACTTGTTTTGTTGTGAGTTATGCCCCTTATTTTGCCAGATTGTAAGGGGGTGCATGTAAGGGAGTTTCCCAGGGAAGGGAAGAATACCATTTCTCCACCCTGCAGCCTTGCATCCTGCTGCTGTTGCCGTTAGACTGTCTTTGCACCCTCCACCCCCCGCCAAACCTCTCTTTCTAAGCATTCAGCAGGATCCAGGTTGGCTCGTGCCACATTAGGTCTATTTGGCTGTCGAAAGTCACGGACTGAAATAGAAATGGGCTTTGACTGAATCATAGCAGACGTTTGCAAAGGATAGAACAGACGGCGGCATCGCCAAGCAGAATGGGACGTACTAAAATAACCATGGCACCACATGGTTACACAAAATAGCCACATGCACGAGCGGCAGGTTTCAAAAGGAGTGCTTTCTATGGTAATGAATAAATGAAATTTGATGAATATTTAACAAGCCACCTGCTTAGCTATGGTAATTAAGTAGTTTACTGTAGGCACCATGGTGCAGATGGATCATTAAGTGATGTGAGAGGTGACCAGGTAGGGATATTGCAGTCAGAGTTGGGAAGATGGTGGGCAGAGGGAGCGAACTGTGGATTAGCCACCAAAGAATGTAAGGGCTTTTTTCTGTCTCTTTGTGTGTGGATATGAGACACCTTGGGAACCTGATTTGAATCCTGGAAGGGTTTGGTACCCTCAGTGTGAACCCTCTTCGCAGAGGATAGTACAAAGTCACAATCAGGTCTTCCGATCAGCCAGAATGGTACATAGGGATGGTGTCCCCAAAAGCAACATTCTAGCCCTTATTGTGCATTGTGGTGCTGCTAGGAGCTGGAGGCAACAGACAGTAGATCTTCACTCACCCCTTCTTCCCTAGTGAGGAAAGGGACTGCATTTTGTGGTTTGCCCCAGGTGTTAAAATGTATTGAGCCGGCCCTGCCAAGGGTAAGTTATCAAAGGTTTCTTTTCTGGAGATGCTTAACAATAGTACTGTGTTCTTTGAGTTATATTTACAAATGTGTACATTACATGCAGCTGTGTCTTTGAAATGCAACATGAGAAGTGGCCCAGAGTCATCTCTCGCTTGTGCTAATGCGTTCTCTTTCAGTGTTATCATGACTTTTTCTGGTACAAAATAATCTTCCTATTAGTGCAGGAAGCTGGCAGGTGCTAATCTGAAGTTTTTTCGATAGCCAACTCATTAAGGAGAAAGCAGGTGTGAAGGGATACATTTGGTTGCTAAATAAGTAAGAAAAAATAATAACATTATTGGCCTCTCAGTTCTAGCAGACGGAGCCCCTTTTTATACCTTTAACCAAGGGCAGGGGATAAGGTGGGAGACTTTTCTACAAAATTTAATATTGTGAGGGACAATGCATTAATATTCTGAATAGATTCTCTGCTCCTGTACATTCTTGTACAACTCTGATCTTATACAGTTGTGCATAAGGCAATGTGTGTGTTACATTCACTGTTTTGAGTTTGAACTCTATGAGAATAATGTATGTTCAGCAGTGGCGTAGTGAGGTGGGGGTGATGGGGGAGGGGGTGACACTCAGTGTGCCCGCCCCGCCCTTCCCCACCCCGCCCAAGCCGAGCCCCGCTGGCAGGCCCCCAGCAAGCTGCGGAGCGAGGCACCGTTGCCCACAGCCTGCTTGCAAACCTGCTCAGTGGCCTGCTTGCAAGCTGCGGTGCGAGGCCGCTCAGCCCCTCGGCCGCCCAGGGCCCGCCCACCGGCGCTGCTATGGAGCGGCGTGGCATGCACACACCATGCGCTGTACACAGCGGCGCATGCGCCGTGCGTGATAAACACGCTGCATGCGTCACTGCGTACGATGCATGGCGCATGTGTCACTGCATACGTCGTATGTCGTATGCAGCAATGCTGTGCATGTGCGTTGCAGAGTGGTGCGTGCTGCCGCTAGGCCCCTGGGTCTACCACCCCGGGTGACCAAGCAGCTTCCTCTGCCACTGATGTTCAGATAACAGTAATAATCTTAATTGTGCAGGAGTGACCGCAGATGTCAGCATTCACTATTCCTTTATGTTCCCCTACCACCACAGAAAATTCTTGCAAATCAAATGTTCTATGTTAAATGAACTCCAAAATGCTTCAGAATTCTGTTGGGCAAAGCAAAGTATATCATCCAGCTTCATTTTTTGCTGGTCAAAAATAGCAGTTTCACTGTTAGGCAATTGAGATGTGCCATACGAATCAATATTACAGACTTTGAAGTTCCACGTACAGAAATATTGCTACTGGCAGAAATCAATGCTCGAGAGTTGTTTGTGAAATAAAATGTACTTTTCAGACAAGAGCCTGTGAGGATTGGAATCCTGTGGTGAGATTTATTGAAGAGATTTTATGCATATTTCCACCAAAGTAAGTTTGAGGTTTTCAAGGATGTATTTATTGTGCATTTTCACTGTAGTTTAGCCAGGCAGATACATCAGGTGTATCCCTATCCATAGAGGTCTGATCTTTCCTCGGCTGTTCATGCACCAGTGAAGCCCAGGTTAGATGATTGCAGTGCATTCTGTGTAGGACTACCTATCAAAAGTGGTTTGGAAAATTCAGCTAGTAAAAAATGTTGCCACATGAGCCCTGGTGGGAGCCAAAAGGTTGCCTCATATGACACAAATCCTATACCCTGCGCCGCCAGTTGCACTGGTTGCCTGGGTGTTTCTTAGCACAAATTAAAAGGCTTATTTTTAACCTTAAAACCTTGAAATGGCTTGGGCCTGACTTACAGGAAGGACCTTCACCCATATTAGCCTGTCTGCATGTGGAAATCATCATGTGCCTACCTCTTAGAGCAGTTAGGTTGGAGATCACAAAGGAAAGGGACTTAGCTTATACCCAACCAGCTTTCCTACTGGCTCTCACCGGGCTTTGCCTGAGATTGTGCTTTGCTTTGTGAGATTGCTGCTGAATTTTAGTCAGTGGCCTAGGAAGGGGTGTGGGGAGGTTACGGGTTGCCCTGGGTGTCATCACTGAGGGGGGTGACAAAATGGCAAAAACGTATGTTTTTAAAATAAGAAATTCCCATCGCAGAAAGAAGGTTTTAAGTGCTTATGCTCATGATGTTAAGTAAATAAACCAGAAAATAACACTTGCAACTGTAAGTATCTTATTTTTTCCTTTTTTTAATAATTTCAATGTGTGTGGGGGTGTGTGTGTGTGACAAGAAATTTTCTGCACTGGGTACCACCTGACCTTGCTATGCCACTGATTTTAGTCTATATTTGAATTGCTTTGTTTTGGACTGTCTGGATGCTCTTTCTTTTAGTTTAGCTTGGCATTTATTAAATATGCTTATTGCGCTTGTTTTGTACATTTAACGTGTAAGTTGCCTTGATATGGCTTTTGCCCTTAAAGGCACCCTAGAACTATTTCAAATAAAAATAGATAGATAGAACCCCAAGGAACATTTCAACATGTGGGTGCCACCAGTGAGAAAGCCCTGCTATTAGGGTGAACAATTTAGCTTCAGCATAGAAGAAGGAATGTATTGCCAAAAAAGGGACTCATATTTGCGTGTGTGTGTGTGTGTGTGTGTGTATGTATATGCAAATGTAGAACTACATTTCACCATAATGGAGTAGACTGTGAACAGGTGAGCTTTGTGCTGGCTCAGTCTGCTGTCCAGGTGCGAAGTGCTGGTAGGTAATTTCAGGGCCCCTGTTCCTCTTTCTTTTGGTTCTTTATTTTAAAAACTGGACATAGAGAATCCCTTCAAATGGAGGCCTACTTACCAACAACTTTCAAGTAGAGGAATATCTTTGTAAAGTAGGTGGCAAGCAGGGGTGGAGAACCTTTTTGGCTGCATGAGTTGGAGCTTTTTCTGGCCCCACCCCTGTGGAACAACTTGGGCTGGTGAATGGGGCAAACCACCTGTCAGTTACCTGATGTCATGATCATCCAAATCTGTTCCCAAGTGCCCGGTAGGCAGCTGGGGACTGATAGCTGAGTGCTTGGAAGCCGCAGTGCAAGGAGCTTTGCTGCTCCAGTAGCACCATGGTTTGCATGGGATCCACTACTAAAATGGAGGGAAGACTTCATTTTAGCAGCGGTTGCAACAGAAAACTCTTGGTGCTCTTGGAACAAGGTGTACTCCAGCTGATGGGCAGGGGGAGTGTGCTTTGCTCCAGCAAAGGAACCATCAGGATCTTATTTTAAGCTTCTTCTTCCTTTGTAGTTTCACCTGGATTAAGTAGAAAAGGACCCAGCAAAAGACTGAATTAGACTGAAGACAAGAGGAGCCAGTATTTAAATCACAGTAACCTTGTATTTCTTTTCTTCTTTTTTCTCTCTCATCAGGACCCCATTTTAAGCTTCTTCTTCCTTTGTAGTCCCACCTGCCCACACCTGATAGTGTATGTGATATTTAGGGGAAATGGCCTTGTGGGTCAAAAGGTGAGGCCTGTTGCACCAAATGTGGTCTGTGGGCTGAAGGTTCCCCCAACCCTGTCATAGCAGATCGCACATGGGTGAAGGAGGGAATGTGGAACAAGGCTTCTGGGGAACCAAGTGAGCTGGGGGTGAAGGTGTTCCCCGCGCAGGCTATTTAGAAAGAAGCAATACGAAATCTCCAAGAACTGAAACTGGAGTTGAAGGATTGACGATGGAATGGCGCCATTTGCACTGGTGCCAAGCATTCTTCTCTGCAAAGTTTCAAATAAGCTTCAAGAGTTCACTTAAGGATTGTTACAGAGGGGAGCGCAAGACCCAGCAGAGAAAATATAGCCTACCTATTGGGATTTCGTGATCTAGGGCTTGCAGAACTCTCTAGAGAAATGAATTTCTAATTTGCAGTAACAAGCTAGCTAATGTGTTCATTTCATCACATTATGGGAAAAACACGCTTTGTACTTGGAGCCATTATTGCTGCTGTTGACCTGCTCTCCTCAGGGAGTGGTGGGTGAACAAAAAGAAGTTGAGCTGAGGTTCAGAAGCAGCTCGGTGACGTTAGCTGGGGGGACCCAGAAGTTGCAGAAAGGGAACTTGCTGCTGCATCAGAGACCAGCCTGCCTAACAATAATATTGCTGTGTTTTAAAAACAGCCATAGTTTGGTAGGAGGGTTGTGTTGGTAGTTCTGCATCCTGCTTTGGTACCTTGATTTCAAGCCTTTATTTATCCACCTAATTGTTGCTATGGAAATTCAATATTTAAAGAGGTAATTATTGCTGATCTTGTTGCATGTGTCCATTGCTGATGTCCAGCTGTTAGCTCTTTAGCTCCAGTCTAGCAGATTAATTACTGCTATTGATTACTTTGAGCTTCTCTCTTCACACCTGCAGTTTGTGTAATTAGCAAGTGGCCTCCTCCGAAAATTAGGAGCAGTTTCATCCTGGCACTTTGCCATTTCCCAGCCATGTGCTCTGCTCTGCTGAACAAAAGCAAATCTCCTTTAAATAGAGATATCTGGGCAATGAACTCCTTTGCCCCTTTCAAAATGTACATGCTTACTGCAGATTGCCCTGGCTTAGGAAATATTTCATCTAATTAGAAAAACACCCGTAATCACCAGATTCCTAAATGTTGGTGGGAGTGGTGGCCGTGCAGGTGATCAACTTTTAATGTATGATACGGTTTTGGGAAGACCACAGCCCTAGTTGAGTGTTTGTTCTACCTGTGTATAAACAACCCCTCCAGCACATTGCCATTACAGCACTTAGAGTGCCCCATGAGTGAAGATCTGAATCGGGGAGCCTCCCCATGCTATGTAGAACCCCACAGAACTCAGAGACAGAGGAATATCCTTACGTCAGACCTTCACCACTCTCAAACTCATATCATGGTATTGGTAATGCATTGGAGGGAGTGGGGCTTGGCAGTGACTCCCTCCTCCCGCTTCCATGTTAGTTTTTATGCTGGTAGAACTAAAGCTTGAATAAGGCTTTCATTCCCCCCCCCCCCATCATCATGGGGACTTCCATAAAATTAATGCCACCAAATTAAAATTGGTGAAGAAGCTGTTGCAGGTGTGAATGTGGAAATGTGTCCTTATCAACAACATGCAGACATTACTTTAAGTGTTATTCCTGCTTGTTTTAAAGAGTGCTTGCCTGGAATATTCTTTAATTCAGGGGCTACCAGTGTGACACCCATGGGTGCCTCTGCTCCTGCTGAATTTAGACTTGAAAGAATTCTATTGTTGTCAATAGGAAAGGTTGTGGGGTGTGCTTGGTTGTAGTGCGTGGGGTTCCCACAACAGTTTCTCCAGCTGGCAAATGTGCCCACGGGCCCCTAATAGTGGGACTCTCCAGTTCTAATTCTTCCTTCAGTGTTTCCATAGAAGCTATTTCTTCATATGGGAAGAAGTTCCAAGAAGGCGAAGAAATGCAATTGAAACCTACATCAAAACAGTTACAATCTGGAAGCATTCCCCAGTTCTGTTGTTTCATGCTGCCTTTTTCTGTTTGTTTACAAATGTACATACACCATCATAAATAGCATAATTCCACATTTATTTTCCTATGGTGGCCATGCACAATTCTATGCATGGACATATGGGCACAACAGTGTGACTGATGATGACATTCTTGAAGCCAATCACCAGTCCTGAGAACAGCTTCAGAGATGATGCTCAGAATAGACCAGTGTGGGTTGTGTGAATTTTCCCCAAAGCTCCATGTGCAGCCTTAACTTCTAGGTTGAACAGAGCCCTCTTTGTCTCCTCTGATGTTCTTTTTCAAAGCATGACTTACATCCATTCAAACCACCCAGTACTATTCCCTAGACTATACAAATTAGACACCCTAACAGAACTGGGATGCTGTTGGGGTATGGTCAAAGGTGCAGGAAAGATGGCTGAATCTCTGTTGTTTATGCTTTCTGTTTCTGCATTTTATAGCAATCCATGCAAAACCAACCAAATGATCCAGGTGGCCTGCAAATTGAGATTCCCATTTCTGCTAATTCTCTGTGTGCCTTAGTATATATCTTTCAGATATATTAATATACTTGTGGCCAGTTCCGATCAGAGTCAGTAGAACAGTTTCTGCTGGTTCTTGCCAAAGGAAATCTGGGGTGAATATCTGTTACAAAGATAGTTAGAAGAGAGTTGTGGGGTGGGGAAAGCATTTGTTTTTGCTGGCTTGTCAAAATTGCTTGCTTTGGGGAGTTCCACCTTGGACCTCAGAAGGACCCCACTTGGAATCTCATCACTGTTGCTGTTTCCAGATTAAATTCTAAATTGTGCAGGGTTGTTTGGAGACCTTTTGTGCCTCGTATTATTGCAATCCTAAGAGCTATTTGAACAGCAGCCCAATGCCACTCTTGCTTCCAAGTCCCATTTGCCATTATTGCTGCTCTGTGAGCAAGAGAAGCAAACCTAAGTTGCTTGAACAGAGCGCAGAAAGGTTCGTGTCCTCATTGCAGCTAAAGCAGCAGATTTCTGTGATTTCCTTCTCCCTCGCCTCCAGTTCAATTTTGACCTTTGTTAAAGAACTGGGTTGTTTCTGACTGAGTACCCAGAGACAGTGGAATGTGTTTTAACACCATTGGAAGTTAGATGAATGTGCTATCTGGGAGGGATTGTTGCATTTTTCCTAGGTACAGAAAAGTGCAGTTGCAGTACTCAGAAAGTGTGTTAACCCCACAGCAGAAGCCCAGCCCAGAGGGATGATGAGAGGATAGTGAGCAACACTGGAGGGTGGGAGTGTTAGTTGGGGGGGGTTGTCTCTATGCATTTTTAGACAAATAAATCCATTGTGAAACTGATTCTCACTGCGGTGGTAAATAGAACCTCCAAGTTCAGAGGCAGTATATCTTCAAGGTAGCTGGGAATAAACAGCAGAAGTTAACTGTTGCCTTCATGCCCTCTTTGTGAACTTTCCAGAGACATTATGGCTTGTGTATTTTAACAACTGATAAGCCGGTGGATTGATAGTGTGCTTTTAATAATTTATAATGCCTGTTTTGTGCTGAATCTGAAATATTGTATTGTTAGCATTGTTCAAATGGACTGTTTATTTAGACTGCTAGATTGTTTCTTTAAAAGTAAATTTGTTCTAAGCTGTTGGTTGTACTGATGCTTTGATATGTATTCTGGCCCTCACATTGCTGTCTGTGTATCACGTGAGCCACTTTCAGCGCATCTGTGTGGGAAAGCAGTGGCATTAAAATTAAAATTATAGAGCTATTGTCGTGGTGGCCCTATATTAAGGGTGAGTCACCTGAATTGCAATTCTACCATGGCAATAAGAAATCAGGGGAGGGGGTAGTAGGTTCTGCAACTTACAGTTAGAAAAATGGACCAGTGGGCTAAATTGAAACTTGGCAGGGTAGGAAAGGTAAGTTTGAGTATGGCTCATGCCAAACTGGGGATAGAAAGGATGATAAATGGCTTATTTTGAATGAGTTGAACATCTCTGATGAGAGAAACTGGCATGTTCACAGGTGCTGTGTATTTTTCTTCCATACACTTTGCTTTACCCTCCAGAAAGAGTTATCTGCATGCCCTGGGCCTTCTGAGAATTGTGTGTGTGAGGTGCTGAGGAATGACCAATATGTGCTTTTGTCTAATAGTATACACCATTTGTAGCTTTTTTATTTATTTAGAAAGCATATTTTTGCGGCCAAGGTTAATCAATGGCCTTTCATAAAATCGTCTCCCACACAAACACAGTATGAACCTTCTGTGAGAGAAGATGACGTGGATTGGGAGTGGGAGGGGTGAATGCTGCAACAATAAGGGAAGCTCAGTCCCGAACCCACCACAATTCTAAAGGAATTCTAAAGCAACTTGAGAAACAGGAAGAAAAATGGAAGCCTACTTTGCAGTGGAAGGAAATTTTTGAGAAATCGATGTGCATGTTTTGGCAAAGCATTAATTGCCTATTATATTTGTTGGAGATTCATTCCCCGTGTGCACTCATGCGATTGTTGTCTATCACATGACTGGGTATGTGTTTTGATTCCACAGGAATGGGATGTGACAAAGACAGGATGTTTGTCTTACTGTGTTTCCTGAAGTGGGACTATTGTCCTTTGTTCTTTCTCTTTACTGCCTGATGCTAGAGAGAGAGAGGGAGCCATGTTGAAGTGCTCCATGTGTGTTTATATGTAAATAAAGTTGTTGTTCAGTCATTCACTCGTGTCTGACTCTTCGTGACCCCATGGACCAGAGCACACCAGGCACCCCTATCCTCCACTGCCTCCTGCAGTTTGGCCAAACTCATGCTAGTCGCATCAAGAACACTGTCCAACCATCTCATCCTCTGTCGTCCCCTTCTCCTTGTGTCCTCCATCTTTCCCAACACTAGGGTCTTTTCCAGGGAGTCTTCTCTTCTCATGAGGTGGCCAAAGTACTGGAGCCTCAACTTCAGGATCTGTCCTTCCAGTGAGCACTTCAGGCTGATTTCTTCAAGGATGGATAAGTTTGATCTTTTTGCAGTCCATGGGACTCTCAAGAGTCTCCTCCAGCACCATAATTCAAAAGCATCAATTCTTCGGCGATCAGTCTTATTTATGGTCCAGCTCTCACTTCCATACATTACTACTGGGAAAACCATAGCTTTAACTATACAGACCTTTGTTGGCAAGGTGATGTCTCTGCTTTTTAAGATGCTGTCTAGGTTTGTCATTGCTTTCCTCCCAAGAAGCAGGCGTCTTTTAATTTCGTGACTGCTGTCACCATCTGCAGTGATCATGGAGCCCAAGAAAGTAAAATCTCTCACTGCCTCCATTTCTTCCCCTTCTACCGGTATTTGCCCAGGAGGTGATGGGACCAGTGGCCATGACCTTAGTTTTTTTGATGTTGAGCTTCAGACCATATTTTGCACTCTCCTCTTTCACCCTCATTAAAAGGTTCTTTAATTCCTCCTCACTTTCTGCCACCAAGGTAAATAAAGTAAATAAAGTAGATTAGCCTAAATGCTGAGTTGCTGGGTTCTGTTATGCAACTGCGCAAACCTCTGTGGATCCCTAAGTGTGCTGATGTCTTCTGGCATCAGTCGCTGTGATGTTTGGGCTTAAGGAATGCTTTTGAAGCTCCCGAACGATCGTCCAGGAGGGAGGGAAAATGCCAGTCGGGCATGTGTCTCTGCCAAGGTCCTACTCGTATGTAGGACTTCCTGACAATATTTGGTTTTATTGTATCTTTATTCTTCCCATAGATTAGATTAGTTGGCAGGATATACAAACTTGCATACATAATAAAAATAAATAGCTATTTTGGCTATTGTCACTGAAACGAAACTTTCACTTTCAGGGGCCAAGTGCATTTGGCATACGCTTTGACTGATTGTGCAGGAAGCACCTTACATGTCTTTGATGAACACTTGAGATCTGTCAGAGTAAGACATAAAAAGTGGCACTCTTTAAGATTTTAAAATTCCCCCTAATGTCTCTGAATGGGTAATATGCATGATGCACATACATTGTCTAATTGGGTGTTTATTTTTGGTGGGTGTGGAACAAGCAGTAGTGTTTTATTGTGTGTATTTATGTGTGTAACAAAGAGATCCAGAATCTCTGCTCTCACCTTAATGAGTGAAGGTTACATTACTGAAATCTTTGGCAGATGAATTTATTTCAAACCCTGGCTTGATGATCCTACTAAGACACCCAATTAATTCTATTTTGCTACAAGCTAATTTATGGCTTTGTGCTTATTAAAAAAAAAACCCTGAACATACAAACCAGTAGGAGACGAGGTAATGAATAATTCTACATTTTTTCATGGTCTTGTCTCGCACTCCACTACAGTGAGAATGGCAGAGGAAATATGAAAGGAGTGGCTTTTTGATGTATGAAATGTGGGTATTTTCTCATAGTGAGCGGTATCTGGCTGGTATAAACAAACACATAATCAGTCCCTCTAGGAAATGCTCAATTAGTGCAGTAAACATACGTTTATTAATTGCTGTTACTTTTTCCTCCCTTTGTTTTCCAGGGTTTTTTTTTGGTTGTTTTTTTTTGTTTCTGCATAAAAACTGACTTGACACTGAGTGTATGCAGAATTAGTTTCTCTTTGCAGTTACTAGGGGGGGAAGCCTGATAAAATCAAGATGTTTCTTTCAGTAGAAGCCTGTGTGATCAATATTCCAGTAACTGGGTTTGTGCTAAACATGTTTTTTCTTCTGTATGAAAGGGAAAGAGGAAAGGAAGAATTGCTTGTTCAATAGCAATTTATTGCTTCTTTCTGCTTACTGTTCTTAAAAACAACAACACCAAACCCCCAAAACACAAACCTTTCAAAATCATTGGTAGTAAGGCTTTCCCCTTTGAAGTTGCAGAATAAGTTGTCAGGATATACTAGGGAATAAGCCATTCAAAAGCAAACACCCAGGTAATAGTTATTATGGCTACTGTATAATTTTCACACTGCTTTTTGGTGAAGTGATAGAAAGCAGAGTTGAGAGGAAGCTGTAAGTTAACAATTTCCCCTTCTTACTTTCCTGTTTTCTTAGTTGGAATCAATAAACCCCATGCGCTATTTCTACATTTGAAGTATAATGCAATTATCTGAAAGCCTGCCAGCATAAGATCAGAGCTAAGGCTATTGTCACATGCTTACTCAAACTACACAATGCTGGGAAACTAGAAGCTGAGGCTGATGCCTTCACAGATGTGCTCCAACAGGGATGTACAACCTCACAAATTGTGCTTGCCTACTTTACGTGTGCACTTTGCACCCGCTCAGGGGTTGTCATTGTAGAGCAAGAAATAGAAGAAGGGGGTTCTATGGGGTGAGCTTCATCACAGGGCAGTGTGTGTGTGTGTGTGTGTGTGTGTGTGTGTTTCAGTCTCTGTACAGTATATGTGTTTCTGGGAGAATTTGGTGTGAGCAAGGTATGCATGGTGTGTCTCTGTGTGTGCACTCCATAATTTTGCATATGATTCTATCAGGTCAAGGTTCTAGTCAACTATGAGGAAACTTTTTCAGCTCAAGGGCCACAATTTCTTCTGGACAGCCTTTTGGGGGCCACATGCCTGAGTGGATGGGGCTAGAGGTAAAGGTGGGTGGAGCAATGGATGAAAAGTTTACTTTTGTACATTAGGCTAGTTTCTACACACACACATACACCCCCCTATCTTCCATCCAGGCATACTAGAGGCATTATTAGAGTTCAAGGACATATTTCAGCCAGAAAAACACATAAGGAGGTTGCAAAAGCATGACAGCAGGGGGTTATATGTGTCTGGAGAGGGCTTGTGTCCTGAGAAGAGTCCCACTGGCCAAATAGAGAGGCCTAAGAGACTGTTTTTCACCCCCAGGTCTCATTTTCTGCCACCCCTCAAGGTAGATCTATCAAGCCTAAAGTCTGTCCCCACCACTGGCAGAGAAAGAGGGGGCGGGGGGAGCGTACCGCCCCCAGCACCATGATTCTGGTGGGGTGCCATTGTAGTTGGCCCCCCTGTGCTGGGCGCCACGCCCCCACAGGCGGCGCGCCATGCATCCAGGATGCACACCACGTCCCTGCGGGTGGCACGCCACGCCCCCAGGACGTGCACCAGCCACACCCCTGCCTGCTCTCTGCTCCTGGTGCCGGAGCATGAAGCTCCTTCACTGGTCCTCACCCCTGATGTAGAGAGTATTACTCATGACTTGTATTGGGCACATAAACAAGCATCCCGTGGCAGCTGAGTTACACCATTACTCCACCCTTACTCCAAGAGTACTTCTGTTATTACAGTCTCCCTTGAAGAGAAATTCATGGCTTCTGCTCATGTTTATTTTACAACAGAATTGAAGCTGAGTCTGGTCGAGTCTGAGGTAATGATGGTTGACAGGACTTGTGACCTGAGGGAACTGGGATACCAACCGCTAAGGGTTCAGACAGGCCCCATGTCTGCCCCAAGGGGGAAACCACACACACGGGTGTAAGATTGGTATTGTAAGTCATATGCAACACTCTTGCCATATGAATGCTTTCCAGTTTTCATGGCTCATTGCTGACATTTCTCACCTTTGCTCTCTGCCAATATATTTCTTGTCACAGAGGTCCCTCGTTCTGCCTTGCAATGTGCTTGGAGACTTCACAGTGAATCTTAGAATGGCAGGTCATTTCATTCCAGGAGAGCACAGGCAATGCAAGCAAACAATGGAGAGCAAATAAAAAGGGTATGGCAAGTGTGTGGGAGAATATTGTCATCTTTCTAAGAACGTGCGCAACATTGGATGTGGATGTTGGTTTGCTGATGTCGGAAGCCTGTTGGGTCACATTGTCCTTGCAAGGGATTCTTCAGTGCATGCAGCCAGTAGGTATGCATTTATACTACTGTCAGAAGGGTAAATATCAAGAGAAACTACCGGTATTTTCTCCTCTCTGATTTATCCTTTTAAATCAGGTCAGAGCAGCCACTTCTACACAGTCTCCCCCAACCTTGTGCTGCTTTGGATTACAACTCCCACCCTTGACGATTTGCCAAACTAGCTGGGGATGATAGGAGTTACAGTCCAAAACAATATGGCAGGCACTAGGTGAGGGATCCAAAACATCTGGAAGACCCCAGGTTGAAGAAAGCTGCTTTACAGCATAGCACAGTTGTGATTTATTGTATTCTGGAATTGTTGATACTGGAGTAAGAGCTATTCCTCAACAGTGGATGCAACCACAGTGGATGCAATGGTAGAGATGCAGGAAAAGGATTTCCTGCAGGCTTTTCAGAAAACATAAAAAGAAAGCAGCTCTGTGTTTGTGATTTGGATCAGAACTATGTATTCTGTGCAACTGAAAATGCCATGAAGCCCTTTGGGAAAATGCGAGTTTATGTTAGGGATGAGAAATCTGTAGCACCCCCACCTTCAGATGTTGCTGGACTTCAACTCCCATCAGCCCCAGTCAGCATGGTTGATTATCAGGTATGATGGGATTTGTAGTTCTATAGCATATGGAAGGCCAATGGTTCCCTACTCCGTTTTACTCTTTGCTCCATTAGGCAAATTAGGAGCTGTCAGAGGCTTATTTAATTCAGGACGTGTTGACACCCACCTCATGGTCCTCATCTCAGTCTCCCCCACTGCTTGCTTTTACATTAAGGAAACCACAGGAAGCCCTGCTCACAGGTTTCCCACATCATATCACGGCTTGGCACTAAAAGTGACAAGGTGGATGAAACATAATCATCTTGGAATGACAGCTGTGTCATCATGTTTGAATTACAATTGCCACCTTTGTATCCCTGGCAAGTTATGGACAGTTCAGCTACCCAGAGCATCAGTGGGACTAAAGGAGAAGGACGTCAAGAGGCTCTTTGCATCTGTGGTATAATCTGGAGCATTTGGTTGCATAATTTTACTTATTTTTTATAGTTGAATGCAAAATTGTAAACAGCACACTAGATCCTAATTGTCCTGTCTTACAATTTTGTTTAGTTGTTTTTTGACTGGTTGGTAACAATACTATGCATTCCTGTTTCTACATTATTACTTTAACAATGCTTTGTTGTTGCTCTCTGTGACACCAGAAGCCTTTTAAAAAATAAAATAAAATACATATTTTGCAAACTGGAAGAAAGGTTAATTGAAGTTTGGGATGCACAATTCTACCTTTATGCCAATCCTAATTGTATTTATTTGCCAAAATATCTGTACCACTGATATTAAGAGGAGAAAAATCATGGTGGTGAACAGCATAAAATCAACAATAAAAGTACATTAATAAAATCAATAAAAACACACACCACAAATCAATAGAACAGATTAATCAGAGTATTAGATTAACATAGCTGGATTATCTCTCAGGAAAAGCCTGGGTGATCAGATGTGTTTTAAGCAGGTGCCTAAATGACAATAGTCTGGGTACTTGGGTATTCCAAAAAAGGAGTAATGTACATTTGTTGCAATCAATCGAAAGGTCAAGTGTGAATGCTGCAAAAATGGTCAGTGGCTTAAGCTGAAAAATTATCTAGCAATGCATTATAGGAGGCAATGTATTTTTGCTCATTTAATCATGCCTCTGAAGGGCAAAACTTTCAGTTCCTCATGCAGGAATCAGATTTAGTACCAGAAACCATAGAGGCTAGAGTTAGGAACTTGGGGCTGTGGACTGAAAGGTTCCCCTGCCTATGATAATCTCTCAGATTCTGTTTATCAAGGACCATTTATGTGTTTGACTTGACCTGGTGGGTCTATAAATGCTTCCAGATCAAACCCTTTCTGTCCCTCTGCAATAGCCAGTGTTAGCCTGGCAGCCTCTTGCAAAGGCTTTTTAAAATCTGCCCTCTAACTCCAAAGGGCCGCCTCACAATACATGGACACCTATAATACATGCACAACTCAAGGATGCAATGGAATATTATAGACTATGATGGATTATTTAGGACTAGATGACCCCCAGGGTCCCTTCCAACTCTACAATTCTATGATAGTCCCACAGCAATTTGAAAAAGGGGTCTTCCACTTTGGACCATCAGAGCGAGTCCCACGTTTTAAATGCAGGAATGATGACTGCAGGAAGAATTCAGAATTCTGCTGGCATTCTTCTTTTCAGCATTTAAAGGAGGTGCTCCTTCCATCTATTGACTGTTGTCACATTGCATCACAGAAATGTGACAGGGGGTGGACAGAAAGCTTTGCGGTGCCTGGAAATCTGGAAAACGGAGAACAACACATCCTTCGGAGACGTACTCCCATCTATGCAAAATCCATCAGAATAAATGAGCCCCTTATTGAACTGGGATTGCACTGTGCTTCCCATCTGCAAACTGAGTGATTACTCCATTTCAGGCCTCCTGACTCCCATGGAGCCATCTGGTATGTGGCACTTTGTTCAAATAGGTGAGGAGGATTCCGGCTACGAAGCAGCTTTCCAATGAGTCAGAGCTTTGGTATTTAGCACTTGGCTTCACATCTGTATGCAAAGGCGTTAAAACAACAGCAACCCAGCCCTTCCCCAAATTATTATGTAAATAAAATCTCATTTTCTTCTGGAAAACCAGTTGGGACTAGAATAATTAATTCAGTGACAATGGGGGGGGGGAACCACCACCACCACAAGCCACCACTATTCAGAGCTATTAACTAATCCCAGTGATTTCAGTGATATTCTGATACTGTGAATTTATCTAAGCTGCAGCTTGTTCAAGGATGCACAGTATGGCTTTTGTGTTAAAAAAAAAGTACTGGGAAGTTCACGCTGCCTTTATAAATACCAGTTTATGCTGTATATAGAGAGGCCACAATTTCTGGCTACTACTGCAGGAGATGGCTGCAGCAATCTTTTATTGCCAGCCTTCTTATAAAGTGAGGCCGAACTGGAAGTGCCAGAAATAAAGGAGTGACAAGTAGAGACTTGCATTCCTTGCTTACATTGCAACATGCAAAAAATGGAACTTGCAGCTCTTAACTATAGTGAAACTTCCACATATACACCAAAAAGATGTATCCTAAGCTCTTGGTCCTCATTGTGAACAAAGCCTTGGAATATGTAGCTTGCTAAACAGAAGGCTTTCTACAGGATTTTTTGGGCCATGGATAAATAACTCTGGGAACTCTGCTTACTGGACCTGTTTTGCACTCTCCATGAGTGTTTTTGCCTGGCTGGAATGTGTCCCTGGACTCTGATAATGTCTGCTGCTTGTCTAGATCGAGGACAGAGAGTTGTGTGCATATAGACTAGCCTACTATGCAAATATAACATTTGCGGTAATTGTGCCTCCTACTTTGCCTCTTTCAATGGGCCCCTAGAAGACTGAAAATGGTTCTCCACCCTTGTGCTAGAAGATGAGTGGCCAACTCATGTGTGTCTTAGATCAGGCCTGCAGCTGGCAGACTCTGTCCCCTTGACTGCTGTGTCACTTGCACTCAGGCTTCACCTTGAGAAACCAGGCATCACCTTGAGGTGGTAGTTCAGGTTAAAGATAGTCACTTCACCCCATAGCCTGAAGACTGTTGACTGACCCCACAAGCTGACTGGGACTGGCAGGTTTTATAAAGGTGATCTATTTAAGCCATCTCCTCAGTCTGAGCAACTCATCTCATGAGTAGCTGGCAAGATTGCCACTCTTTGTGCTCACTCCAAAACTTGAACACCAGCCTGGCCTGTTTGTTGGTAGTTTGCTTGTACCACAGTAGGACCACCTGCTTGCTGTGACCTTTATCAGAACTCAGTCGAGGCCTGAGGTAGTAGAAATAGAGTAGGAGGGTTCAAAGGATAGGCATGACCAGCCTCTCCTGGGTTGAAGTGCTACCTGTCAGCTCCCAGGAGACAAGAGGCAGTATTTATGGGGTCATCTTATGTACTCTAGTTCACACTACCTTATATTCTCTGACCTTGACTCGTGACACACTTGTCAAGTTGCTATGTAGAGCAGGGCTGGGGAAACCTTTGGCTCTCCAGATGTTGTTGGACTCCAATTCCCATCAGTCCCAGCCAGCATGGCCAATTATTATGGATGATTGGAGTTGTAGTCCAGCAATGCCTGAGTGCCAAAGGCGCCACAGTCCTGATATAGGGCTTGGTGCTAATTCCCATTAGCAGTAAAACTCCTCTCAGAAAGTTGTTGTGAGGATAAATGATTTGAGAGCTGCCCAAATAATACAATCATGATCATCAAATGCCCAAGGTCTTTCATGTTTTAAACATATACACAGCCAAAATGTCTTCTGCTTTAAGGGAACCACTTTTCTCAACATCTAGTCCATTTATCTCCTGCCTTTCCTCCACCTTGGCACTCAAGGTGATGTACACTGAATGCCCCAGTGAGCTCTCATGCAGACCCAAATCTACTTAGCTTCAGCAAGGTGGCTGCACCATGAGCTCTCAGACTACTTGCTGGGACCACATTAGTATCAATAGTTTTATAATATATTTTACTATTACTACTACTACTAATTTTTATAATATATTTTATCCCGTAACTGTGTATGGTATTTTATCTGTGTTTGTTTGAAAACCACATTTCTGTTTTTTATGTCCATTGGAAACAAATATTCGGCCCTGCTTCAGAAAGATACATTGAAAACATTTTCTGAATTTGGCAGAAATCGATAATGTGTACTAGTAATTCACAATGCATGTTGTTTACCATTATTGCATGTGAGCATATTGTCATAATATACTCCAGTGCCATTTCACTTTTAAAATAAATTGTTGACCCCACAGAAACAGGATCCAACTACTGCATTCATTATACCATATGGTAATAAAAAGAGAGAGACTACAAGTAGCTCTCTTTGTCTACTTGGGATTCTTCACTTAAGTGCTTGTGGTGCCTGATTAAATTAGTAATCAGGGAAATAGTCCTGTAATTTGGGGACTGAGAGCCTTGATTGTGGATTATATTTACAGACTACAGTTTCTTTCTAAATAGGACCCTTTGTCTTGAAGGACCTTAAGGGTCTTTTCAGACTGTGATGCAGTCCAGTGTATTTCACAAACAGGCTTTGACTAGAACACCAAGATTTCAGGCAGGCAAATGGCAGAAAATAGCTTCAAGTTTGAACAACAAACACAACTTGGGAAAATCCATGTGGAGCACATGGTTTTTGTTGAGGCTTGAATGATGAAAAGCAGTTCTGTGTCGAGTTGGCTGGGGAACCCAAACCCCTTGACATTAATGAGGCCACAGGCATTTCTCTTTTTTTGTCTGCACTGGAGACAGCAGTTAGTTAGGGTCAATGTGACTCAGCTCTAACTTTGAAGGAGGGAGGCATGTTGGGGTTGCGAATGGGATGATGGAGCAAGGAAGGGTCAGGGATAGAGCTCAGCAGCTGTTACATCCTTCAGACACTTTCCAGGACACTGCTGGATGGTGCCCTGGGTAATTGGAGAAATGCAGAGAGTTTTGAGTTGCATTCTGCTCTATCGCAGGGGAAGCTTTAATCCAAAATGACGTGGGGTACGAAGTCCTTCAGTTTCACGTAGTTATTCTGCTTGGCAGGGGGTTGGACTGGATGGCCCTTGTGGTCTCTTCCAACTCTATGATTCTATGATTCTATATTCTATTCTGTGCAAACCGTGCAAACCTGAAATATTTTGGACAGGAGCCTTGCTCAGGTGGCTATTCAAGCCTAGTGTAAAAGAGGCAACACGTAGACCGATGAATGATGGGCACAATTATGTCTTTACAATTTGCAGGGAAGTAATAATAGCAGTACAATCTAAGAAACTAAATACATCCGGTGAGACAGCGTTCCGGATAAATACACTGTTTCGACGTGGTCTTCTTCAGTATATCACTTAATGTACATACATCTTCTCTGGAGCAGTGGTCATACCCGTATGTAACCACTACGGGTATGACCACTGCTCCAGAGAAGATTTAGTTTCTCAAATTGTACAGCTATTATTACTTCGCTGCAAGTTATAAAGACATAATTGTGCCCATCATTCATCGGTCTACGTGTTGCCTCTTTCACACTAGGCTTGAAGTTTGCAACACAGGGGTTTATCTTATTCTTCAGGTGGCTATTCAGACAGAAATGAATGGATGGTGCTGGTGGTGGTGACATTGGAGCCGATGCAGTGCTGCCGCTGGTGTGTTTGTACTGCGCCAACCTTGCCACTGCCTCCCCCCCATCAGAGTCCCTCTGCCTCCCCCCCCATCAGAAAAATGGATGCATCAATCCATGCTGTAGAAAAGTCAGAACAAACAGAAAACTGGGGATTTGACACTTTGCACTGCAATTTGAGCAGGATTGGCTGAGTCTACACATATCCTCCTTTTCTTCCCTTTTGCCATGCATGTCTGATTAGCCTTTATAATGCTTTGTACCTGCTTCCATCGTTGCAGTTTTACTTCCCTGATTGATATCCGCTGTGATGTGGCAAGTGGGACTCAGAGAACTCCTTCAGAGTGGTCCCAAGAAGCCATCTGACCCCCTTAAATCTTCCAGTGGGATAAATTCAAGGCATCCCATGTCCCATACTGCAGTAGACCTGAAGGAAGAAACAGCTTATCCTAAATCACTCATTCATCCTTTTCCACTGTTGCTTTATACTGGGCAAAGCATCTCCTAGAATGTTTCACTCATACCAACATACTGTCAAACTTAAATAGCAGGTCTTTTTGAAAAAACAACAACACAAAGATGATAAGATTTCAATAACATATGCAGCTTAGAAACCAATCCATGAATCCTGGAGGAAAGTGTACATAGGGTGATCTAAACTTGCGATTCTTTTTCTAGTTTTTAACAATAAAAAATATTCCACTATTTCTTTTTCTCCCTATGGACCATAGATCACAATATGCACAGTTCAGGGTGGTGATGCGCTGCGTTATTAACTGCCTTATAAAATGTCTTCAAGTGAAGGGCTACCAGACTGCTGCTAAGTGACTAATAAATCTGATTCATCCTCACTCCCTACAGGGTCCTCCTCCTTCTTACTAATGTTTGACATTTTACAGTTTAATTAAGAACACCCTCCAAGCAGGAAAAAAAAATCACTCTGAAAATGGCAGGTTTTCTTTCTAGATCAAGATATCAACAAAAGGGCAATTCAGCAGCCAACCAACTACTGGTGCCATTTATGAGACACACTATTTGCATCGTTGTCAAACATCCTTGAACTTTCCAGAACAACGAAGGGTGAAGACAAAGATACATTTCCACCTGCAGTAAAAGCCATCTCTCAACCCACCATTCTCTACTCTGAAAAAAAAAAATGTCCCGGAATGCAGTGAGTGTACTTCAGATGTCCCTTTTGCTGCACACTAGCATGTTTTTTAGCCAGAAGATTACTCTTAAGAAATCAGAGGCTAAGCTAGACACAAGTCGTCTGATGGCATTTCAACAAGCAAGCAGCAGGTCCTTGATCTGTAGGGCCGAACGAGACAACACAGGAATGTGGGCTTGCATTTCATGTATCTTGTTGTATTTTTTTTTTAAATGAAATAAGAGGCCTGATCAAGACCAGGAAGGAGTGGGTTCACCCTTCCTCCCACACTGCAATTCTGATAACAACCCACCTCTCCTGAAGTTAACTGTTTGTTCCAGGAGAGAAGCTGCCTCTGGCACCAAAGGCGCCATTTCTCTTGGACAGTGGTGCCATCAGAGTAGAACTTCAGGGCAAAAGTCCAGAGCCACCATCAGAAGAATGAGCAGGAGAGCCCCCAAGTGGATTATCACATTTGTAATAACTATAGTAGGCAATGTTTTCTTCTCTCTAGGGGAGCTTAATGGAACCCAGCACCAGCACCTTTTTCTTCTTCAAATGTTAAAAAGCGTAGACTTACTGCAACAACTTCATGGTGAGTACGAGCACCATTTTTTCTTAAAAAAAGAAAATGCACTGGTAGTAGGACATATCACTGCACACATCACCTCCTCAGAACTCAGTAAAACCATTGAGTGCAGAGTCAACTGAACTATGCCACTGATCTCAGAGCAACGAGCCACTTCATGGAGTTGATTTTCATTGGGATCATGACACTGGGGAAAAGAAGAAACTCTCTCCCCACATTGTCTCCATGCACCTGTTTTTCTTTCTTTCTTTCTTTTTTAAAAAAGACATGCCCCATGCACCTGTTGTTGTTGTTGTTGTTTTAAAAAAGATATGCAAAATACAATAATGTATTTCTGATATCCTCTGATATCATAGTTGATTGGCTCAGGAGTGCCCTGCTATATTTCCATTGGTAAGGGAGGGAGGACAAGTTTCTCAGTAAGGGGTGTGTGTTGAATCATATATTAAATCTTGAATAGTGAACCTTGTCCAGCTAAAGTTACCCCCCTGAAGGTAATGGAGCTTAAGTTAACTATGGTTGACCAGTGCAATCCTGTGCCTACGTACTCAAAAGCAAGGTCTACTGGATTTTGCATAGGATTGCGGCATCAGTCACGACCAACTTTAGTTGGACCCAGGGTCAAGCCATTTCAGTGGCATTCATTGTGACTTCTTCGTATATGTCAAAGTGACAACCTATGCAAGTCTATTCATAATACCTATGGGATTCATTGAGCTTACTCCCAGGAAAATATATTTATAGATTTTCAGCCTATCACAACATTATCAACACAGCCCAGACAATCACAAGTTTTGTTCAACAATGGGATTTCTGCTTTTGTCATGCATGTATAGTAATAATAGTCATTCATTGTCCAGAAATGTCCAGACATAAAGGTGAAGCACTGGGAAAGCCCCCGTAGAAAGCAAGATCAGGCACATTCACTCTACCTGCTAGCAACAGTTGGTCTTTGGATTGGTGAAGTTACCTGTTTTCAAAGTAGAAAAATCTGGAGTTCTCCTTCATCTCCTCCTTCTCCTCTGATTTTTACAATGAAAATATTATAAACAATAATACGGACAATGGAAGGTCATGAATAAATAATGAAATCACTAAAGCATAAAGGGGAAATAGAGTGGAATATAAATGTAGTTAGGAACTTGGCCATACAGTAAAAGACAGCATCAGGATGTAGATGACTAAACTAATATATGTGCAAAGAAATAACAACCCATACTGAATTAAAATCTGATGCTCAATAAGTCTAAATTGCTTTTACTACTCTGGGTATTTCTTTTAAATGCCTAAGAGACATCAGGTACGAGTGCTAAGATTTATTTATTTTTTGAACACATGCATACGAAACATTATTATTATGGATTTCTGGGGGCCAATAATTGAAACTTTCTCAAGTCCCTTGTTTCTAATTTCTTTCCTTAGATTTGGCATGGTAAACCAAATTAATCACTGTTAGGGTTTTTGTTTTTGTTTTTGAAAAAAAGAAAATATGACTGGAAGTGTTTTGAAAAAACAGCAGGTTAAAATAGGCCTTGAGCTCAGTTGAATTCCAAGCACAGAAAGTCATTTAGGAGCAATGAAGAGATATTTATGGATAGATACATTAAGAAAAATGAAATGTAGGATTGAATAATAGCCCTCTAAGACCCAGTACAAATATATTGCTGCCAATCTCCTAACCATGGTTAAGTGTTTGGGCACAGGCCATAGACTTTCTCACAGCCTCTCTCCTCCCTTCCCCTCCCCTCCTGTTTAGGGAAGTTTTAAATGTGTGACATTTTCATGTATTTTTAATTTTTGTTGGAAGCAGCCCAGAGTGGCTGGGGAAACCCAGCCAGATGGGTGGGGTACAAATAAATAATAATAATAATAATAATAATAATAATAATAATAATAATAATAAGGCTTAACTGTGACTTACAGCAGAATCCTACACACATCTACTCAGAAGTAATCCCACTGAGTTCAGTGGGACTTATTCCCATGTAAGTGGGTATTGGACCAAAGCCTTAGTTTTACAAATACTAGGTTCCCTGTTAACCAGGGTTTGCAAAACAGCTTCAAACCTGGGTTTCAAAACACATTTTACAGTCAATGTGCCATTTACTGGTATCTGCCAAGTCTCCAGGGGATTCCTCAGAGGCTAAATGGATTATTATTGTAAAATTGACCTCTGATAAGACTAGCCATTATGGCCATATTGAATTTAAGAGCAGCTCTGTGAAACAGACCTTCCGATACGGAATATATCCATTTTGAACTAGTTAAGAGAATGAAGTTAAAAGAACATCCAGATGGCCCTTCTGATTCATCCCACCCATCATGATAATCTGACAGAATCAAGTGGAAAAGCTTTTCCTGGATGCTATTGTTCCACATCTGCAGGAAGGGGTTTCATGTTAATAATCTCATATTGGGGCTGGGGTAAGTCCATGATTACAAAAAGATAGCATATCAGAGCAGGGCTGGCTGAAGACATTTTACCGCTTGATGCAGAACAGTAAATGGAGTCCCCAAGTCAAGGTGCATAGCAAATTTCATAGAATCATAGAGTGCGAAAGGTAATTTCCTGTTGATACATGAAATCTACTCCTACAGCATTTCTGCTTGAAAACCTCCAACGAAAGGCTGTCTGTCAAACAGATCATACTGCCAGGAGGTTTTTCCTAATATTTTGCCTCCAAATCTTTGGGGCAACATCTAATGATGACTACCTACTTGCACAATGGAAATTTGCTTCTGCAATGGGATTCCCAAATTCTCTTCTCTCCCCAGGCCCTCTTGTGTCCCCCACAAAGCCCCACAAAGTTGACATGGGGAGCATGCAGAGGGAAGGAGAAGTCCCAAGGTTAACACAAGTCCCATTGTGTTACCTTGGGTCTCCCACTTTTTCTTCTTTGGGTCTCATCCTCAAGAGCAACAGAAACTTGCTTCATCATCTATGTGGGCGACCCTTCAAATGTGTATCCCCAAGGTAGCCAAGTTATCTTGGGACCTAAAAAGAAAAGCCCTACAAGTTCTTATTCCCTGGCAGTAAGAATGCAATAATAATTGGCTTGATATGTAGCAACATCCTGCCTCTTCTTGACACCCAAGGGCTCAGGGAAACGTAAAGACCCAAGTCTTCTTCCTGGCTTCTGGCTGCAAGTTTTTGAATGTTCTGAATTTTTGTATTTTGTAAGTTTGAATGTATTGTATCGTGCAGTGGCTAGAACAGGAATTTCTCCAATGAAAACAGGGTTGTCATATCATACCCTCCAACATTTCTCTGATGATAATAGGGCCGTCCCAAGGGAAAGTGAGACATTCCAGGATCAAATCAGAAACTGGGATGGCTTCTTTAAATCTGGAACTGCTTCTGGAAAATAGGGACACTTGGAGGGTCTGCATCATGTATTGGAGGTCCATCTGTCCAGATCAGACTGAACCTGAGTACTGTTGGTGAATAGTGGTCAGAGAAGCATTCAGAGATGCCACCCCAACTCCATCCTCAGCTGTGTAGTCATTCCAGTCAAGAATTTTCTTGCCACTTGATTTTACTGAATATATGAATCAGCCCTGCACCTCTGTTGACTTTGTATGTTTGCGTCTAGACATATGCTCAATAGGAAGGAGCAAAAGTTTACATTTCTGAGCAAAATGAAAAAGCATGGGTGTCAGGATGTAAGCACTATAGCCCCTAGTCTAATGGGTAATAGAGTCATTAATTCTTCTGATTAACTTGGCCTTGGGGTTCATGAAAATGACATCCACCTCTTCCCCTCCTCTTCCCTGCTCCTCCTCCTTCTAATCTCAAACTGTGGAACGAGGGAGCATTAAAAAAAATAATCAAAAAAAAACCCCAAGCTAATTAGAGAGAAACCAGGAGAAAAGAAGCAGTGAGAGACAGTTTTGAGCATTAATGAGACTTGTTTGGGGAGAGGATGTGACAAGCTCTTCAAAAGCATTATTGTCAAATGTGTCACTGTTTCATAGATGGCTAGAACTACCTTTTGAGCTTCACGCTGATAGTTAATGATTTGAAACTATAAAAAGATTGAAAAGGTAAAGGGGAAAATGTCAGCCGCAACTGGATTTTAATGAGAAGCTGCTCCCCACTCCCCCATGTAAAAAACAAAACAAAACAGGATTGGAAAGTAGCAAAAGTTCACTTTCTGTCTACCCCCCTCCCAGCTCCACGGCACATTTTCCTTCCCTCTCATAATAACTGTTTACAAAGAAACAGTAGGGGAAAGAAAATCAAAACTCCATCTTGTCTTAACTGCTGGAATAAAGCCTTTAACACTGTTGACTTTACTTTTGTGGGAAGACTGGTGGTGAGCAAGGGCGGGTAGGTTCTGTAAGGATGTGGATGACAAAAATAAGCAGAGATTGATGGGAGAGACAGCAATAGCTCTTGTTTGTTGTTTTGTGACGTGCTGAGCAGAAGCCATCTTCACACTGTGAGATGTAACAAAGAAATCTAAAGTGATTACACAGGTTCATTTGTCAGTATCACAGCTCCAGCTATATTGCAGGGCGCCACAATGAGATGACAATGCATTTATTGCCGTTGGTTGGTTATTAGTAGCATTAGAGGGAGCATTAACACAGCCTAGGATGCATAGACTGGGGAGACAATAGCTTTCTGGGCTTCAAACTCAGCAGGGTGTCCTTGTCATTAAATTGGGTACTGCCAATTTAAATTTTTTTAAATAAATAAATCGACAAACAAACGGGAAAGAAACTTCAATGAAACTAAAACGGAAAGCCACGCTTAAGGATGATCAGTAGGTTCCCTCTTATCGAGACATTTCAGAAAACAAAGCGCATAAAGTAGATATATATGGCTCTCAGTAGTTCTTGCAGCTCCTCACGATGATCTGTACTGCATGCTGACTTCCTTATTACCACAGTGTTCTTCTCTCATAGTGAATTTGATAGTGGAAAACGTTTTTACCTTCCTGATTTTAGCCAGTGGACACTCTAGGTAGCAAGCCATACTGGGTGTGGTCACCTGTGGCAAAAGTTTATAAGCTTTCGCTGTGGTGTAAGGTGTTGTATTAATCAAATGAGTATCTTTCAAATTCTGTTGTGATGTTGATATTAGATGTTAGGCAGATGACATTTCAACAGTTATTTTAAACTTCAGTGGCTACCAGTGTGTTTCCAAGCCCTCTTCAAAAAGACTTAGTTAAGGAACACCTCCACCCTAAAATCACCCTTGAATTTTGAGATCAACCTGTCTGTTCCCAATATGGTCTACACAGAGCAGAGCCTTTTCTGTGATGGCTGAATCTCCTGAATCAGGATAGATTCCTAAATCTGAATTCTTTACTGCATGGTTCAGAGGTATTTACAAACCATGACTTATTATTGCAAGTGTCTTCTCCTTCCCTTCCCTCTTCCTTCTCAAAGGAGCAAGCAACTGGAGTTAGTTTAATAGCTGAAGTTTTATCTCCTGCCACATGCAAAGGGGGAGGTGAGGGCATGAAGATTCACACGAGCCCAAGGTTCTAATCGTTAAATGTATTTTTTAATAGCTTGTATACATTAGCATTGTTAACTGTTTTAATTATTTTTATTATGCAAATTACCGTATTTTCCGTCTATAAGACGCCCCCATGTATAAGACAACCCCTAATTTTTGACATTTAGGGAAAAACCTAGTCTTATACACAGAAAAATATGGTAAATTAATAATAATAATAATAATAATAATAATAATAATAATAATAATAATAATAAAAAGCTTGGTCTTGTAACAACAAACCATGGATTATTCTTACAATCTGAAGTGGAGCATAAATAATTTAGCTTTATGAATATATCCTGATTCAGAGAAGCATGGGTTTAAAGCAAGCTCTTAATCTACAACTATTTGGGGTGGGGGGGGGGATGGATATACGCATATGTCATACAGGTGGAGTCATATAGAGAATTTTGGAGCTCTCTCAAGCCCTGCATCCAACAACCCTGTCCTTGCCCTTTGACTTTCTTTGACTTTCCCACGTTTGAGGGGAAAGCCTGAAGCTGAAGGAGAAGCCTTCACATGATTTGGAACCCTGTTTTATCAGTGCACAGAGGGATCTGCACATGTTCAAGCAAATGCAGGCAAATAGTTCCTTTCAGACCTTTCTCCTTCAACATGGGAAGGTCAGGAACAGAGATTGCATGGAGATAATGAGTGGATGCCTCCTACATGGGCAGCAATTTCCCGTTCAGGGAATAATGCCTGAACAAGGCTTAGGTTGTCTCCACATGTATAGGATGCCTGGAAGGTGAATAACAGAATAATGTGGACAAATCAACACTGCCAGTGAACTACTTAAAAAAATAATTCCCCCAGGGGGGAAATGTGCTTTGGATAACATGGAAAAACCTGAGAACTATTGGCAAGGCAGAGCCGCCATAAGATAAAAGTAGTTCTTTTGTTGCAACTGAAATCCCAGGAACACAGTATGTGGTTGAACGTGTTTCAAGAGTTAGCCATCATAGTTCAGAGAACCAAAACTCTGTAGGAACTAAGTTTGTTTTTGGACATTAAAATCTACCTTTGTTTGGTCTTGGCCAAAGGCCTGATTTGTACATTGGGCTATATCCAAGGAAGTCTTGGCACTCATGTACATACAGTAATAGTTTTGGATTCCATCATGGAAGTTCTTCCCTCTCTCCCCACCATACCTGCTCAGATCTACTCTGGAGGGTTCAGCAAAATTATAGGAGCTGTTAATCTGAAAACATGCATTACCCCCTTGATGTCAACATCATATCCCGGTTTATGTCCAAGTTGGGGACCAGACTTCAGCACCAAAGTCATGGGTAAGGCTAGGATTCTTGTTGGGGGGGCAGGACTTTTGTTTGGGCAGGCAGAACCAACGTGATTGGTCAGTTAGTTAAGTATTTCTATTGTTTTACTTGATCTGGGGGGCAGCTGCCCTTCTGCCCCCTGCCCCCCTTGGCTTTGCCCATGACGAAATTCCTAATGGGGGGGGGGAAATGAAATTTATGCTTTACATTTTAAAAAATCCCATTTGAATTATAATATAGAAAAATGGCTTTCTTAACAACAGTTGTGGAAGTGGCCTTTGCTTTCAGTGCTGTGGTTAATGTTCCAACCAACTAAACTTGTTCTTTTTGGTGTTTTTCTGCTACATCACTTATTCCTGATTATTTATTCTCCTTGCACTTTTGTCTGTGGCTTTCCCTTTTGACCCTTGTTGATCTCCTTTCTCCATCATTGCTATTTCATTTCCCTGATGGGGTCCTTGATGTTCTGAATCCTAATCATCCTGGAACATTGTGCCCTGCCTCTCTTAATCTCAGTGGTCCAGTGTAAGATTTTGTTTGCATATTATTTCACTAGCTTCTGTTCTAAGGCAGCTCTGCTGCCTTACTGTCAGCAAAACCATGTTGGAAGCCTTGAGTGAAGCCAGTCCACTGGAGTGTGCAGTAAGTTGAATTGCCACTACTTCCTGCTGTTCCTGTGATAGATAGTACCATAAAATGGATGTGATGTGGTTATTAGGCTGTGATTCGGTTCATACTGAGCTGTATTGATTGGTGTTGGTTCAGTGCTTGCTACACATTTTATCAATTGACCTTCCAGACTGTATTCCTGCTTGGCTTCTTTTACCTCTAATTCTGCTTTATCGCCAGTTTCATAGCCCCTCGTCTTTGTTTGGTTGATTTCTCGCCGTTCTTCTTAATGGCATTCTCTTTCTCTCTTTTCCCACTACTGAAAATGACTTTTCTAATAAGACCATATTTCCACACACCAGTACAAGCAGGCATACACCCACATACCCATTTATTTAGATTTTTCTTCATTTGTATCTAGCATCCTTACTTTTATGCCATGTCAATTTCCTTATCAGGTTGTTGTTGTTGTTGTTGTTGTTGTTATCCTTATCAAAATGATATAGGAGAGGAAACAATCACTATTATGAACAAAACAACAGCCAATTCATTTAATTTGTTTGTTAACCAAACAAAAGGTTAGTAATACACTATGAGTTTATTCCCACTTCTGTGATCTTTTGTGATTTCTAGATTGTTCATAGCAAATCAGAAACATGGCACGAGAAATCATGAGTCCTTTGGGGTTTGGGTTTTTATTTTTTTATTTTTAGCAAATGTGCAAACAAGTTATGTGGTTTAAAGTACAAACCAAAGGCTGTCATCAACACTTTTTACTGTCAATGGAAGTATGATGGAAAGAAGGTCGTTATTCCTCTTTGCATGCATCTCTCTTCATTTGGTGGGAACATGATGCAGGAGAAAGGGTCAAAAGTGACTGTGCAAAGTTGTCCTTTCACTGTAAGTCTGGAATCGTGCCTCCTGTATATTCTGCGCAGCACCAGACCAGGGCAATGCTGATATAGTCTTCTTTTTCTGCCTCTTAGTTTTCAGCACAACTGCAAGTGGATTGAGACAGAAGCATCCCCACCCTCCTGACTAGTTCCCATCTTACTGCTGCAACAGAAAGGCCATATTAAATCCCTCCACATGGTGGCAATTGTGTGGCAAGTCATTTCTATGCAGCAGCTCATCACAGGAACAAAGCACTTTTCACTGTAGTATTACAAGCCTCGTTTTTTGCACTTTTGTACTGGAGAACGAGTTCCCATTCCATGTGCTGAGTTGTTGCACGCAAATATAATAACAGCCTTGTAGCAGCACTTGGGGTGATTTAAAGCACAAATTGTCCCCTAATATAGAATTATATATTTTTTCCATACATCTATACAGGTGCTGTTGAAAGCACCCGTTTCAAAATATGTCTCAAGAGATCAGGATTACTAGCACTACATAAGGACACCTGAAGAACTCTTCGGATGTTTCAGAGAAACCATGCAAGGTCAATTGTCTTAAAAGCACCTCTGTATGATAAATGCCATTTTAAATGTCTAGGGTTTTGTATGGAAGGCAATTATTATCATTATCAAACAGCTTTTAAATTGCTATTATAATGCACATCTGATGATTTTCTTTTAATTCAATAGTATTTTTCTTTTACATTTCCAGGCACACAGAAACCCCTTTCCTGTCTCCCTCTGTGCAGTAATTTCCCAAGGCTGATTATCTCTCACTTTCATAATTTGACAGTGCTTCAAATGTGTGCCTGCTTTTAAAAATACTTCATAACATATTCAGATTTATAAGGTTGCAAGTAGCCACCAGTTTATCAGCACTGACCTCTACAAAAGAGCTGTAGGATTCCAAACCCCATAAATCTATTGGAGTAGAACCCACTTCAGGAAAAAAAGGTCTTACTGGACCAAACTGTAGTGTGTTTCCTTTTTGGTCAAATGTCCACCCCTTTCTCAAATAAAGCAGTGACCTTTCTCCATCATGTCAGAATTCATGGAAATAACTTTAGTTTTAATACACCCTTCAATTGCATTTTTATTCCACTAAAACCCTGAATCCTATTCCTGCTTAGTAAATAGGGGCAAGTACAGTTTGGCTGGCATGTTTTGCTAGCTGTCTTGAACATGAAAAGAAAAAAGAAGAAAATACCCTTACCTTCCAATCTCTTGCCTGCCACTTTACTTTTCTTGATAAGTGTTTTGAGAAAATGAGAATAAATGAACAGTTTATGCAAACTGGTAGTTTATGAGGTAGTGGCAATGTAATAACTGCAAGTGTGCACCCAGAATTAAGGTGGTGATGGCTACGATACTTGGCTGTGGCCTTCTCTGATGTAATGGTGAAAAAAGTGGTAGATTTTCTCAGGCACCCCCAGCCAACGAAGGCACACTCCTGATAATTAATTCTTTTAAAGCACAGTACACTGCATACATACTCACTCATGCTTCTAGCCTCTAGGCAACTGTCCCCAGGCCTGTGTCTTGTGGAGCAGTTGCAGCAACAGTGGGGCCATGTCCCCCCAACCCCAGTTTATGTATCCACATCTGAGGCTTCTCCTCTTACCTCTTCTAGCCCCTCCTGGTTCTAGGAGACAGTAGGGCAGGGGGTGGCAGGGATTTGGCTGGCATGTCCCTCACCTGAACACCCTCTTCCTCCAACATGTCATGTGGCCCATCTCCATCTCTGATGCCTATGTCCCCATAAATCATCCCCCCTCCTGGGTCAATCCTCTCACCTCCTGTCTCTGCAACACACTTGTCAGAGCCGTGCCAGTAGATGAGAGAATGCAGGATATTATTCAGAGATGAGGAGCTGGGTTTGAGAATGGCAAGATTCGTCTTGAATCACACAGCCCTAAGAAGGTGGCTTGCTGTAGTAACATGTGGCTTCCCAGATGATGCTGAACTACAACTTCCATTGCCCCTGAGCACTGGCTATCCTGGCTAGGGATTATGGGAGTTGGAGTCCAACACCATCTATATGGTCACATGTTCCTCACCCTTGCTGTAGCAGATGGAAAGTCCATCATCTCCAGCATTCTGTTTCCGATAGCAACCAGAGAGATGCTTCTGGTTGGTCTACTCAGAGGTTCACTTCCACTGGACATGGAGGTTCCATTTAGCTAGCATATTTAATATTGATCCTACCATAAGGCACAGGCTCAGTTTGGGTCATCTTTAAAAGATGTTAATTATCTCTCATTCATTCATTCATTCATTCATTATGATTTTTTCAGCTAGGGAATGGACAATTAGATTTTCTGCCTCCTGTGCCAGTATGTCTCGGGCAGGGCACCTCTTAAAGATCTGTGGGAAATCTAGCCCTCTCTATTAAAGGCCCAATATTTTCCTTCATAAAACAATAGGAAGGCAGATGTGTGTTATGCTATGGAGTGATCAAATGCTATAATAATACATGTTTGTGTGTCTTTAAGATAGTAGATGCCTAAGGGTTGTTGTTGTCTGCCCATAGTAGCCCATCCCTCCTTTAAAAAAAAAAATCAGTTTTAGAGAGAAAAGAGAATAGCATATTCTTCATAAATCTGTTCATTAAAGGAGGAAATTAATTAGCTCCATGCAGTGATCTGCTTTTATACACAATGCATTTTGTTTTCTCTAGATGGCAGGTAGTATAACCAATGCATGTACAAGATCAGGAAATAGGCTTTTAGTGATGAATGGTCAAATTTTCAAAAAGCATCTCACTTCATTCCATTTGTTCATAAAAGTCATTATGGGAACAAATAGCATTTTCCTACCTCGGGCACTGCAGCTCTTGGTCACAGGATGATGGTTTTCCACAATATCTCTAACAGTGGATTAAAAAAAAACCACACACACCCAACAAACAGAGCATCCAAACAAATAGCTTGAACAGCAGGGTGCATTGGAGGGGACAGTGTGGGGGAGATAAATGGAAGAGGGTGGAAAGAGGAGAAAAGGAAAGGAATACAGTGGCCTTGGACAGTTCTCAGTATTATTCTGCAGTCAGGAGTTAAGTTTAGGTCAGTGATTCATATGAAGACGTACTGGTGTATACTGACCTATCTAGAATGATGTATTTAATAAAGAATAAGAGGAACAGGCACAGGAAGGAGAGTGATGGAGGGAGGGAGGGAGGGAGGGAGTGCATTATACAAGTCCAGGCTTGAATCAGTGAGATCCATTCATTTTTATTTCCATTTGCTGGAAACAAACAAAGCCTCCCCATGATTTAAGATAGGTAGCCTTCCTGAAGGGGTTCATGACATTTTGCCATGTGCAAGCTTCTCTACTTATTATTTTATCTACCAGGGCTTTCTGCGTATCTGCCTCCACTGTTGGAGGAAGTGCACCCCCTGAGTTCTGGTTGCTGGGAATTGCAAATCAAGACAGTGCTGCTGCACTCAAGTCCTGCTTGCAGCTGTAAGCATAAGACTGACCATTGTGAGAACAGGATGCTGGCCTGATCCAGAGAGGCTCTTCTTATTTTAACAGCTCCAGGTTGTGCAGATTTTATAGCAGGTGTAGCCTTTCCTCACACGCTTCACCTGCTGAAGGTGTATTGATTGGAGAGCTGTCAATGGTGCAAAGGTCTTTGAGGTATTAGCTGGTGCTGCGAAACCCCAAGGTTTGGGAAAGTACAAAATAATATTTGGGAAAAGAAACTAAGAGGGGGGCACACTCCCAAATAGCCCAATGGAGACTCAGCATGCTCAGTGCCAACAGAATGATGGCTGACTGTTGTGGTGGTGGGGATGGAAGGAGGGGGAATGGAATGGAGCAGCTGGAAGCCTAGAAGCACCCCATGCTGCAACACTTTGTGGCAGGACCCCACATGAAATCCAGCATTCCATTGCAAACACTGGCCCACTGGATTCCTCTGGGAAGCTTACAGGTTGAGCATGAAAGTAACAGCCATTCTTGTTTATCTGCAATCAGCTTCTGATGTTTAGGAGTATATTGCCTTTAAATGTGAAGGTTTAATTCCACTATCATGCCTGATAACTGTTGATAAGACTGAACTTTTCAAAACTGTTTTAAGCCAGCGGACAACACTACATTTTGTGGCAGTGAATTCCATAAATTAAGTATTCCTTGTGCAAATAAGTACTTTCTCTTGTGTATCCTGAGCCTACTGCCAGTCTATTTTGTTGGGTGATTCCAAGCTCTCTCTAGCATCATATTTTTGTGTTCCATATCTCTCACCTCTGAGCAATTTTTGAAAACCCACTATTGTGCGTTTCATGACTCTGGTCAATAATCTCAGGAAGAGACATCGTGTGCATAGAGATTTTCATGTCACATGCGAAAACCTTGAATAAGATTTGTTTTGATAATGTGGGCCACCTATTGAAGAACAGGATGCTCTGTTCACATTCCAGGAAACAGCACAAGGTGTCTCAGAGGCACACTAGACATGAAGATATATATACAGTATATATACAGTATATATACAGTATATATATATATATATATATATATATATATATATATATATATCTGTGTGTGTGTATATATATACACACACAACATGTAAATGGCATGAGTTGAGGTTGGTAATTATCTGGCTCACAGCAGCAGAGAGTTTAATCCTTTGTTCCCCTGTCATGGTCCTGAGGAAAATCCTTCCTAGACCTACATCTAGACCTGGGGACAAGTTACAAAGACAGATATTTGGTGTTTACATAGAATCAGAATCAAAGATCATAGAGTTGGAAGGGACCCTGAGTCCAACCTGGTCCAACCTGAATATGCAGCTGTCCCATATGGGGATCAAACCTGAAACCTTGGCATTATTGGCACCATGCTCTAACTAATATCTGCTAGAGTTTGCTTACCGTTCATCATGTCATTGTTAGAATCGAACTCCCATCACCCCCAGCCAGCATGGCCAATGGTAAGGGATGATGGGGGTTGGAGTCCAGCAACAACTGGGGAACCATCAGCTCCCCACCCCTCTTTTAAAGATTTACATCTACATTGTATTAGGTCATTGGGCAGACCTACTTTGGGTTCTGCTTACCAGTACAATATACTCAGCAGGCCTCATAAATCAGATGTACCAAATGGGTCTTCCACATGAAACACTCCCACATGGTTTGAAAGTAAGAGCCATGGGAATCTAATACCTCCTTGGGGTTGGAGGACATTATCCACAGGCACATCTCATCTGCATTTCATTACTGGAAACAAAATCCCAAAATCTCTTCCCATCTTTGTGGTCCAGTCGTTGAATTGTTAGAATTGCTGAATATAATAAAGAAATCTGCCTCATTAGCATTCTCCATTCTTGATCAGTATGCTGTTCACTAACAAAACTGGAATCTCTTTCTGTGGTATCTGAGCAGGCTAAAAGTTCATGTGGTGGCTAATTATATTTTGCTTTTTTAATATAGGAAGGCAAGATAGATGTGAATAAATTGGGGGAAATGAATGGGGAGAATGCTGATTAATATTCATAACAGGAAAGGTGACAAGAAGCCAGGTCCTCTGATAGGCAGTAGATGAGAAATTGCTTTTCATCATAGTACCTTTTGGCTGAGCATCTTACAAGCTTGTTGAAAAGTATTCTGGGCTTTGAGAGAGATCCAAGAGTTAAATTCAAAGTGAAAAATAGTTCTTGCTTTTGCTGCTGCAATTTTGCGTATGTGTGTTGAATTTTAGTCTTTATTTCCTAAAGATAATTACAGAAATCCATCCTAGCAAGAATAACATAAAATCAAACAACATGAGATTATCAGTAGAGGCGACCAGCGCTATGTAATGGAGAGAAGAATAGCCACTTTCCCATTTTCACTTTGGGTAGGGAGCATTATTACGGTCTCTGTTTCCATCTTGATTTCCCCTATAGATTTCCCATTCCTTTACAGCTTTCAGTGTTTATTATTACTTTAGCTCTACAAAGCTGCAACCCCAAAATATTGCTAACATATACAGCAGGCTTGCTTCATATAGATCATTTTAATTTTATGTGTGCTCACAGAGTAACAACATAAGGACACGTTGTATTAGGTTGAAACGGCTTTGGAGAAACTGGGCAATAGGTCTTAGTCTAAAAGTTGGAGTCCCCCAAGAAAAATTGCCACCATGACACTCCTGTCCCACCCCCTTTGGGCTTGTGTGGGATTTATTTGACCATAACACTTTGTGGATTCTGTGCAGAAACTCTGATGATAGTTACCAGTGAATTTTGACAAAAGCAGGAACAGAAAATGTGGAGGATCCTTTTTAAAAAACGAATTTCAAGTAAAGATAGAATCATAGACTTGGTGTGTAGGTCATTGAGCCCAACTTCTCAATGTAGAAAATCCTACATGATCCCCAGCATATGACAGCCCAGCTTCTGTTTGAAGACCTCCAGAGAATGAGATTTAGACCACCCCTTTAAATCATTGGCTCCCTTGTCAAACTGTCCTTACCGTCAAGAGGTTTTCCCTACTCTCCAAACAAAATCTATCATCTTGCAGAATAAGCTTGTTAGATCTAACACTTCCCTCCAGGGCAGTGAAGAACAACAGTTTGAAGTATCCCACTACTTCAATATGTGAATATTTTTGGTGTAAACGTGTATGAGTTGCATATCACAAATTTCATATGACGCAAAACTGGTGGTGTGCTCCAGCAGAGGGGTTTTTAGAGTGGCATGACTGGTGCGGTTGCACTGGGGGCCGCCCTGCAGGGGGCTCCAAAACAATGCTGCAGAACGGCGTATGATATGTGAATTTTATTGTCACACATGGCTCCGCTGAAATTTGAGAGCCCAAAGTCCGCCACTGCCTCCAGATGGTTTTAGTCAGCCCATCAGCCCCAGCTAGCATGATCAACTGGCAGGGATGAAGGGATTCGCAGGCCAACAACATCTAGAAAGCACCACATTGGCTACCCTTAGTACACATACAGAGAGATATATACAAGTGTGTGTGTGTGTAAGAGAGAGAGAGAGCGAGAGCACAAATGGTTTCTAACGTGCTCACTGCTCACTGAAGGGAAACTGGCCATGACAGCTGATTTTTAACAATGCAGAAGAGAATGCACTTTCCACATGTAATGGCAGGGACATTTGCTATTTTTGCCATTAAATTTTCAGTATAAAAGGAAAAGGAAATGCTGTGCCCGGCTTCATTCTACCACCACCACCCTGACTTCCCCTGTCTGCGCTTGGTAATTTTCACACCGTTAAAGGAGCTCTGCTGTTAGCTGTGTGGCAGGCAAGTCTCTTTTATCCATCCCCGTCTTAAGGATCAGATTGCTAATTCATGTACAGGATAAGACAAGTGCCAAATTATTATAATACTACAAAGGGAAGATCCTCAGACACCTGTCATCTTGATGAAAGCAGCACCACCAGATGACCTTTGCCAGTTCAAGGCCAATAATGAGACAAGTCAGGCAGGGAAAGCAGTGTGTGCCAGCTCCATTAAACGTTAGCGGTGTGCGTGCACTCAGAAACGCCGTGTCTCCTGTCAATTAGTGTGGGTAAACCAGGGACTGCTGATTACCAGAGACATGGCATAGTGAGCTGTGGCAGCTACCTTTACTTCTACACCCTGCTGCATTTTAATTAGCCGCAGTCCCCTGACTATTTCTTCAGAGCTTCATTACCGCTATCTTCAAGAAATTCAAGGCAGGCTTTCTTTTAAAACACACACACACATACACACACGAAGATTTCACACCGTTAATGAGGAGAAATATTGAACACATAACAACGGAGTTTGATAAGGTTGCATTTTGCGTGTTGAGGGGGGAGGAATTAAAGAGAGAGAGAGAGGGAGAGAAAGAAAGAAAGAAAGAAAGAAAGAAAGAAAGAAAGAAAGAAAGAAAAAGAAAGAAAGAAAGAAAGGGCTTCCAGAACATTCTGTACATTGTAGGCCCAAGTTCAGGAAGGCCAGCATGAAAAACAGCAGCATTTGGGTTGAAATCAAAAGCCGTGGAATGAAAATGTGACTGAAATAAATGCACAAGATGGGTTTTTGCATGTCTGGAAGATATGAGAGGCACAGCAAGCTAGAGAAAATGAGATCTGAAGAGCTGTGTAGGGAAAAATAAAATGGAGGGAGGAAGCAATTCATCCAGAAAGACTTGCTTCTAAGGTGAGGCTGCTGCCTCATGAAAAGTTGGAAAATTGTTAGGTATTTAATGTATTATTGTTGTGTTTTAACTGTCAGGGAGGTGGGGGAAGCACTTGTGGGATTTTCTGCTTCAGGTGCCAGAATTATTTGACTAGTCTTGGATGCTATGCACTTGGCATTGTAAGGAGGGTGCCATGCATTGCTCTGCCTGAAGGTGGCAAAATGTCTTACGCTGGCCATGAAGATTGCATGGTGAAATAACACGTATGAGGCATGCAGGTAAGATCAGTTTTACATGGCAAAATTTGGAGAAGTTTATATTTCAAAGGATGGCTTTGTTTTGGTTCATGTATTGCTTCAGAAAGTACAGATTCAGTACAGATTTGTCTTTAAATGTGAACAAAATTGAATGCCTCTCCCTCTTCCTTACTTATGATATGGTGATGTGTAACATAACGCTAACCACATACAAGAGGAAATCTGAGGAAACTAAAAAGAAACAAACCCAGATACTTTGAGGATTCTAGAAGATCCTGCCAGAAGGATTAGTTTTGTGGGATGATAGCCCAAAATCCAGACAAACTATATTGTACTGCTATATGGAAATAACAGTACTTGGCTGGTGCAAAATACAAAA
Organism: Lacerta agilis; assembly: GCF_009819535.1. NCBI lineage: Eukaryota > Metazoa > Chordata > Lepidosauria > Squamata > Lacertidae > Lacerta > Lacerta agilis. Next base: position 28,354,667 of record NC_046318.1, read on the forward strand.
CAGAGTATAGACACAATTTTTGCTGTTGCAGCTATGAAGGCGGACATGTCGGTTCAGATGTGTAGGATTGCGGAATGAGAGACAACAGTACATCTACAGTATTATAATGCTGGGACACTGCTGCTTGCCTAGAGTCTCTGTAAATGTATTTTTTATCAATGTGGCAAATTAATGCAAATTATAAACCAAAAATCCTTCCTAACAGCACAATTCTGTGTACCTTTACTTGTGAGTAGTTCCTGCTGTGTTCCGTGGGAATTACTCCCTAGTAAGTGTTTTCAGAATTGCAGCCTAAGTAGTGCACAAGCACAGAGGTATATTGGCTCCCTGCAGTACTTCTGAAAAGCAAATATCACTAAAAGTCCCTTTGAGAGGTGTACTGGCATTACATCATTGAACCATGACACATAACTGTAAAATAAAAAGGGAAATGTCCTTGATTGTCTCCTGCTTTTCCAGTGCTGTGCAAATCACAGCTGTATTGAAGAGCTCTCACTACTTCACGTCATCGTATGTTCAATTGTGTCTTGGAAAGGAAGCAAAAAGGTGCTTCCACCCCACAGTCCCAAATGTTTTGTAACGGCTAATGATATAAAGAAAGAGTGAGTCCTAATAAATGAATATATGCAAAATAAATGAATTGATCCCAGATGTTGCAAAATAATAATCATATGGCCCTGAAAGTATATAAAAGGCCTCAGGGCTTATCTACACTTACCTTTTGCCCTGCTCTTTCTAGGCACAGGTCCACGGATTGTAGTTTGCTCTTATTCAGCAGTAAAGAGCAGGTTTTCACAGGGAAAGCTCTGGGGTAAAACAAAACATTGGTGTGGACAGGGAGCTTTAAAGCATGGACCATGTCTGAAAAGAGTGGAGGAAAGGTAAGTGGAGATAAGCCGTCAGTTTGGTTCTAGGTGTCTTCAAAAATGTCTCTCACTTGGAGCTCTCCAATGTACTGCAGTTCTGTCCTGTCTTGCTGTATTTTGCCTGATGAGCTTTCATTCAATGTCAGGACAGAGCAATCCAGGTTATATTTACATTGCAGTGTACAGACATCCATGGTTCCTTGCCATACTGCACAAACCATGGGCATGATCCAGCCCAAAGTTACATCCATATGATTTCACTGGCATTTAAGCTTGTGCTTATTTATTTCCTGTTGGAATCAACAGGACTTTAAAAAGGACTTTTGGCTGGACAATGCTTTTGTTCTTTTGTAACCCGGCTAACAGATGTATAATTTACATACTAAAGAGTCTGAAGATATTTGCCATGTGGTTGAAATAAAAATGGTCCTATTACCAGAAGGGTGGAGCTTAGACCATTGTCGACGTCCTGCAAGTGGATAGACACAGTGGTGGATGAGGGCTGGTCCAGCGCTGAATGTGCTAGCCCAAGGCTGGACAGGGGCTTACAAGGTCAATCTTTCCTGTTCATTCATGGTTTTTTCAGTTCATAAAATAACCATTCACTTGAAAAGAGATTAAGCCTTGGAAGATCCCCCCCCCACTCCAGCATTATTATAATATATATTTTTGCTCCTTGGTCGTCATCTGCTTTTGCCAGAGTTCAAAATAATCTACCGTATTTCATTTTTCCCCTGGACTTTTTTGTAAAGATTTTTTTCACTTCATAGACTTAATTATGCAATTACACATCAGTCCAAAATCTGTTTCAAAGCAGCCATTTTAATCTATTGGGTACCTAAAACAGTCTTTAAAAACTGCCTAATTACATAATTACAATACCTGATAGACTCAAATAACAAGCACAGAGAGCATCTTTGGGGCTGGAAGTGAAGCCCCTGTGGTCTTTTGAGCATATAATACCTGTTAGAAAAATAGCTTTGCCATTATGTAGTTAGATGATATTTTGTATTGCAAAGGAGCAATTACTGACTATGTGATAAAGACTCCCTTTTCCCATTTGCTTAAATTAAGTGCATTTATGAGAGGTTCTTTAGCACTGTGAAATGAAACACACACTTTGATTAGTATTAATACGACACAGAGTTTCACAAGCTTCAAGAAATTCATAGAAAACCCAAGGACTGGTGTGATACTGTGGCTAAAGGTGTGAGCTGTGTGTGTCCCAGACAAAATCCCTCGCTCATATTTTATCTTAGTCATGAACTTATTAGGTGGCCTTAGATCAGCCTCTCCCTCCCACCATGGGGTATTGTCCTGGCCTGCTAAAGAGGGCAAAACTACACATGTAAAAGAATTTCACAAGCTGGCTATTAAAACAGACTTTCTTTGCCCCAGTTAGAAAAAGGAGCAAGGAATTATTAGGCTTAGGGCCTAACTACACAATACATTATTAGCTAAGTAACTGTGCCAGTTCCCAGGGCCATAAAGTAAAGACTCACAGTATGTGACAGACTTTCAGTGTTCAGTTTTTTCATTTGGTAAGTTTTTCTGAGGAAGCATTGCTTCAAATGTTACGTTCCCAGACTAATAAAGGAGTGCTGAAGTAGGCAGGGCCAGCCCACCCACGAGGCAAAGTGAAGGGACTGCCTCAGACGGCAGGATCCATAGGGGCAACAGGTCCCAAATGCAGATATTTATTCCTCCCTTATTTCTGATATAGATCTTCACTCCCCTCTTTTTCCCTGGTGGGGAGGGGAGACGCCATTTTGTGGTTAACTTCAGGTGCCAAAGTGTCTTGGACTGGCCATGGAAGCAGGCCTGGGTGGAACCCTCAAAGAATAGGAATTTCAAATGCAATAAAAAACCTTCTCATTCTAAGTATTTAATGTAACTTTTAAGTCATCTTATTGTGTGTGTGTGTGTGTGTGTGTGTGTGTGGAGTATTATGAGTTTTAGCCAATTAAATTCTACTTAGCATAGACCCATTGAAATTAATGGATCTAATGTCTTTTAATTTCAGTGTGATTACTCTGACTAACATTGGATATAACCCTTTGTTTTGCACATTTTAATCTTGGTAGCCACCAACATTTCTGGAAGAAAGGTAGTTAATTGTTTCTGAATATCTTAACTACATATTGGCTAAGAAGGGGACATATTTTAATTTAATTAATACATTTCAACTAGTTTAACTTAAATACACTTTAAATGCTGGCTAAGCTATACTAGTGCTACAAAGGATGTCAGGAGTGGGGCTTTTAGAATGGGGGGAAAAATGAAGAGATGGGAAACAGGACAATTTCATACATTATGAGAGACCTAACATGTGTCTTGGAAAAACAAGTACCTGCAGTAGTCCCAGCCAATGACTGGCTCCATGTGGTACATGTGCAGTATTTTATATTAATGTGTAAGACTATCATTCAAATATGTTAGTGTTTTGTTCACATACCATGTATGCATGCCACGTGTTAATGCTAAAAATGTAAAGTGTGAAGAAGTCCACAGAGAATGTTTGTTTTGTTCACAGACTGATGTGTTTAGAGTGTTTTGCACACATATTATATTGTCATCTGACGTGTACATTTGCCTTGTGTCCCCCACCCGTTTCTAGCTAGAACGCTGACTAGATCTTGAACACTTTTTACCACATTTTTCTTTATTCCTAAAGTCCTTACTCATGAACTTGGATAACTGCTCCATTTATATACTGATTGATTTCCCTCTCAGGAAAAAATGCTGGGTCATTGCAGAAGTCAGTGCTGAAGGGCTGTTGCACATGTTGAAAACTGTACATTAATACACTTGGGGCAGGTCTACATTACAGTCGATTCAGCAAACCAGATTTTTTTTTAAAACAAAAAACAAAAAACCAACAACTGTGGATTGTTACAACCACCTAATAGCCTAAGCTAGCAAATAGTAATACATTTGCTGGAGACAGTTAATTCCTTACTGTCTCCAAATGACAGGTTCATCTTGCAAGTAAATTCCTTAAGCTTCTGTTTTTTTTTCTGGAACAAAATATGTAAACACCCACAACGTTGGCAAAGTTCTGAATGCTTCAGCTGGGTTAAAAATTAATACTTCAATAATTCATCTTAAAAGAGAGAGAGAGAGAGAGAGAGAGAGAGAGAGAGTAATGTTTGCAAAAGGCAAGCATTTACTATGTTGCTTTGGGATAAAGCGACCCCCACTACGTATTTTATTAGCAGTTTCTCCAGTGTTGACAGAAACTGATTGAAATTTGCAGACCGCTCTTCTTCATACTATTCCAGTATTGTCTACACAATGGCCTGCCAGAACCTTTGTTCTAGGCAAGCCTCCATAGAAGTGGGAATACCTTTGATGTTAAGTTCCAGTCATCATTTTTTGTGACATTTGGTGACATTTTCCGACTATGCAGATCCTAGGGGGGGATGATTGCAAAATACAAAATAGGACATAAAGTTTCAAGGAGGTAGCTGTTGTTCCTGTATGCAATGTATAGTGCATGGGTAGGCAAACTAAGGTCCGTGGGCCGGATCAGGCCCAATTGCCTTCTGGATATGGCCCGCGATGGTCTGGGAATCACCGCATGGATCACCGGCACACACATTCTTTCCCTCTCCCTCACACAGCGGCGTGTCTGCCTAGAGGAGGAAGGGGGCTGGGCTTTGTTGGTGCCAGCAGCAGTGCTTGAGCGGCCGCCATTTTAAGCAGCCCCTCCCCGGAGCCCTTTCGTGTGCCGCTCATCGTCCCTCTGCCGCTAGCCCCTGCCGCTCACAAGACACAGGTAAGCAGCCACCGGGGCTCGTGGTGCTCTTGCATCACCCCCCCATATAGTCCAGTCCCCCACAAGGTCTGAGGGACAGTGGACTGGCCCCCTGCTGAAAAAGTTAGCTGACCCCTGGTATAGTGCATACAATCTCTGCAAATAGCATCTCCATTTCCCACCAAAACTACCATGGATGGGGTGGTCTGGGATGCAAAGAACTATGTGCCTAATCTGGTCTCCTGAGAGCAGTCCCACTTGCTACACTTCAAATGTGCCACTATTTTCTGCCCCTTGTCACTTAGCAATTTTTTTTTACCTTTTTCGTTTTGCATTTTGAGGATGCTTTGTTTAAAAGGTGCTTGTACGAGCTGCTACATTTTGCAAGCTGGCGAGGCTCCTATTGGTAAAAGAGTGTATAACCCCCCCCCATTCAAAAGACAGACAGTTGCACAGGGGTCCTCAAACTACGGTCCCCGGACCAGATCTGGCCCACCAGGGTCCTGAACCCAGCCCACCCGGCAATTGCAGAACCTGCCACTGTCTAACAGGTCTATGGTGAAAGGAAGTACGGTGTCCTGTGCGCGAGCGTGACCTCTGCATCTGGCCCCTCCCCCTCACTAGCCCTGGTGGCGACACTGAGGCGAAGCAGCCAGGAGGAGGAGCAGCCGAGCACAGCCTCAGTGGTGGCGGCATTGCCTATGTGGAAGGCAACTGCGCTGCTGTGCAGCGCTGGCACCCACGGGCTGGTTTCCTTGCTCAGCACCATCCCTTGCCTGGCCTGCAAACAGCCGCCTTGCCGCCCTCCACATCGCCATGAGCCTGGCCGGGGCCACCACCCTCAAGGGGTCCTTGCCCTCCACCCCCGCGACCACCCTGACCTCTGCTGGCCCTGGTCCTGACACGTACAAAGGCTGGCTCTTCAAGTGGACCAACTACCTGAAGGGCTACCAGTGCTGCTGGTTCGTGCTAACGTTTGTGAGTGCGTGAACTTTAGGGGCAGTGTGGTAGTTGTTGAAGGGAGGGGGCAGTTGCATTCCCAAACAAAACATTTTTTTCCAAACTATAGTCCAGCCCCCAATGAGGGACAATGAAGTGGCCCCTTGTTTAAAAAGTTTGAGGACCCCTGTGGTTGCTGAATGAATGGATACAGTGAACAGCAAACAGAGAACAGCAATGCATAATGCACAGGATTTGGCTCTTGGGTAGTTATTCTAGACATGAGAACATAGGTTTTGCATGTGTTTTGTCTATGAAATGTTGGCATATCTGATAGAACAGCTTTCTGGAGCATCCTCTATTGAAAGCTAACCTAACCCGTCTCAGCCTCCTGACTTTCTGTTTGTTTATGGGGTGAATTAACAGCGCTAGCCCTGACCTTCAAATCCCTTATCCATATGTTCTTGCCTGTACACTAAGATATTCAGTGAAGGCCTACAGGTGTGGTGGAAGGGCCTGCCTAGTGATGGCATCCCGGCTACTGGATGCTCTTGCCAGTGAGATTTGTCTAGTGGTGGCTTTTGTTTTTTTCCCCCTAAAGTTTTTTTCTGATTGCTGTTAGACCGCTTTTTATAATGCAGTGTTTTAATGTTTTTGTTTTGATTTATTTTATTGCAATTTTTAACTTCTTGTCGGCTGCCCTGGGAACATTTTGAAGGTTGTAGAATAAATCCTTTAAATAAATACATAAATGAATCCCTGGCAGATGTGCACAAAGCTTTCGATACATCAAAATGGCCTCTTAACATCCTGTTCTATCTGAGATCTGAAGCACACTTACTAGAAGGAAAATTCTGCTGAACTCTGTGGTGGGTAAAACAAATCCTGAGGATGAGGCCGTATCGTATGACTTTTCCTTCTGGTATCATATCTCAGTTGTACTCTCTGATGTGAATATCTTTGTGTTGTGTTTGACACGGTTTGCTCTGTTAAGTGTAAATTTAGATGAGGCATTAAAGCATTGGGGTTTTTTTTAAACTGGGGGTGGGTAGGCGGTTTCAGGGGCTTGTGATCAATTTTTATTCTTTGGGTCTGATTGTCTCTGTTTGTTTATGACTGTCACTAATTTGCTCATTTGCTTGCTGGAAAATAGCTAATTAAAACCCACTTCAGCTAACAAGCTGACTGGGACCATGCAAATGTCACTCTCTACTGTCTGCTATTTCCGTTTATACTTTACATTATTAGTGTTGTCCCCCCCCCCTTCCATCGATAGTAATAAATGCAAGGAGAGATTTAGTGCCCTCTTCACAGGTGTGTGCTAGCACATCAGTGTATCATCCCCAGAAAAGTGCTGCTGTTTTACTGCACTTCAGTATTTTGAGTGTTATTACCCCTGACAGTTAATGGTTTCAGACTGCATTGCTTGTTAGCGCTAGATTCTGAACAGCTTCATCTATCTTTTTGTTTTTACAGTGACTGGTCACATTAAGTATATGTGTCTGAGCTATTAGTCCCGTCTGTTCATTGCATGCATTTCATTTGGTATGGGCTCCTCCCCACTTTTCTTTGCTAAAATTAGTATGTATTGTCATCTGTATACTTCAACACATAGACTTTTGTTATAATTATGCTGTCATCACTGCGCTTCCACACACTTGCTAATTTATTGTATCTAAATTAGACCTAATATTAGCGATTTTGCAGCTGTTCCCATATACCCACGCATAGCAATATATTTATACATTGTTGGGTAATTGGCTTTCAAGGCCAATTAATGGACAATGGCACTCCTAGATAGAAAGAGGGCAGCAGAAATATTTTGGGGGGCCCTGAGGCAGACAAGGTGACTTCCCAAAGTCTGGAATCCCAGGATGACCATTTTCAGAACAAAGCAAATCAGAGTGCAAGACTAGCAGATCTGATTTTTTCCAAGGGAGAGGTGGCTTGTCTGGGTAGACAGCTTAAATTGTCATTTCCCTTAATTTGTAGTGATGTTTTTAGCCAGTGGCTGAGCAATGCATATCTCTAGGAGCTGAGGGAAGAGTTTGGGAAAGTACTTCATGTTAGACTTGCATAGCAATGGTTTGTGGCATGAATGAGACACATTTCAAATGCTAGCATAGCCTGTGTGTAAATGTACACAGAGGAGAACTACATAAGCCTGTTTCAGGCTTAATGCTAAGCCAAACTATGGCTTAACATGAATGGACAAGTGCCCTGTGGCACAAAGAGAAAACGGGCTGCTTCAATTCTCCTCCTCTGCTATTTATTTATTTATTTTATTATTTCAATTAATATCCACCTTTGCACACCAGGCTCTTAAGGTGGCTGCTGCTGCTGACAACAGCAGCAGAAGCAACTATAATATAAAACCAAATCTTGAAAAAGTCAACCCCAACCAATGGAAGTATGGGGGTAGATGACTTCCACTGTGGATGGAAACCAGGCATAGGAGTGAGTAAGCAGGTGACAGGTAAGGACCTTTCTGAGCCCTAGAGCTTTGGTAAGTGCCTGAGCTGGCACCAGGCTTCAGGGTGGGATACACAGCCCCACCTCCCATTTTTGTTGGACTATTTTAATTGAATTGTTTTGTATCATACGAATGAGATGTACTAGGCACAGACACCAATAAGGGTAGTAATAATACTAATACTAATACTAATACTAATAATAATTGTACTCTGCTAATCTGACTGGGTTGCCCCAGCCACTCTGGGGGCTTCCAGCATATACAAAAACATAACAAAACATTAAACATAAAAACCTCCCTCTACAGGGCTGCCTTCAGATGTCTTCTAAAGGTTGTATAGTTACTTATCTCCTTGACATCTGATGGGAGGGCAATCCACTTCTGAGAAGTCTCTCTGCCTGGTTCCCTGTAATGTCACCTCTCGCAGTGAGAGAACTGCCAGAAGGCCCTTGGAGCTGGATTTCGGTGTCCCGGCTGGACGATGGTGGTGGAGATGCTCCTTGAGGTATACAAGCCAAAACTATTTAGGGCTTTAAAGGTTGGCACCAGCACTTTAAATTGTGCTTGGAAACATACTGGGAGCCAATGTAGGTCTTTCAGGACTGGTGTTATATGGTCCCGGCAGCCGTTCCCAACTTCCCAGTCACCAGTCTAGCTGCCGCATTCTGGATACATGTTAACCAGAAACATCTTTGGCTTAAAATGGGAAGCTACAAATAAAAGATCTTCTGTAAATGCCAGTTTCTCAAGCTATTCTTCATGACCAGAGGCCAATGACTGCAGGCATCTAGATTTTGTGCCAAGGGAAATCCAGATTTTACCCCAATGAAGGCTAGCTTCTTTCTTGAATTAACAATGCAAATGTGTACCATCAATCAAATGCAAAGGTGCCTTATGGTGAGCCGGACCACAAGTCCTTCTTGCCTAGTATTTTCTAACTGGGTCAGCTCTCCAGAATCTCTGGCAGAGGTCTTTCCCATCATCAACTGCCATATCCTGTTGAAATTGTAAATGCCTGGAATCAGTTGTGGAAGCTCTTTCATATAAGCATGTGCTGTACTACTTAGCTGCATCCTCTCTCTATGAAATTTCCTTCTACCAGTTCAGTCCCATTGGTCAACCTCCCCATGTCCTGTGCTTTAACTGTTAATAGGGCCTTAATCCAGCTTTTGCAGCCCAGCTCAAATCCATTAACTGGGGTTTCTGGGAATTAAGGTTGCACCTTCTGCATACAATGCATGTGCTTTATCCTTGGGCTATGGGTACTTCTCTCCCCTGCCCTAGTCATGCTCCCACTACCAAATCCACCCCCAACCAGCATTTAAACCCACATACCCTAGCAAGAATGGCAGGTCTAAATCTTGGCAATGCTTTCTCGGAAATTGATCCTGCTTCTGCTCAACATGGGGGCAGGCAGATACAAAAGGACCTAAAGACTAATTAAGGGCTGGTGTGATGCAATTGCAGATGCACCAAATGTGCAAATCACACAGACAGAGCCCTATTTACATACCATGCACTTCCTGGCTGTTACAGAGCAAAAGTGATTTCATTTTGTGTCTGGAATAAGAATACATATTGTTTTACCTGCTGTTTCTGGTTAACAATGTCATTGGTGTTCTCATCACAAATAGTGGAGCAATATTAGTGCTTTTATTGCCTATTTAATTGTAATGTGAAATGGGTACATGAAGTGTTTAATAATACAAAAATCTTGTTTGGTGATATCAATGGTGTTACATGATATTCTTTTAAAATAAATCCTACCCAAACGTCTAAACCGGTGTACTTAATTAGAATTGATCTTACTTTTTAGCATCAGGAAATGCATAATGGAAGATAAGATTAATTGTAATGTTGTATCACTTCATTTAAAGACCGCTAATAGGCAAAAATGACAGAACCAATCTAAAATTATAATTTCAGAATCAATATAATTTTTATAACCTTGTCAAATGTGGAAGAAGTCATCTAAATTTATGCTCGGAAGGCTACATATCCTTTCTAGTCATTATATGCAAGCAAAACATTCAGTGCTATTAATTTCCATTCTCATTGCAGAAACAGAGAATTGTGTGTAGAGCTGATAGGATTGTGTGTGTGTGTGTGTGTGTGTGTTTTGTTCCTTATGCAACTAGGGAAGTGATCTAGGCAATCATAGTAGTAACAGGGTCTGCAAGCCTATACACATTTACCTGAGAGTAAGCCTCATTAAACTCAGTGGCACTTAACGTCTGAGGAGACAGGCATAGGATTGCACTGAGAGCATTTTCATTTATGAAATCATAGTTTCATAAACTCATAGAATTGTAGAGTCGGAAGGGACCACAATGGTCATCCAACCCCCCGCAATGAGGGAATCTATTGCCCAATGTGGGGGTTTGAACCTTGAGATTAATGTACTAATTAGCCATGGAATAACTGCTTTTGCATAGAAGCACCAAAACATTTCCTAGATCAGATTTGTAGCCAGATTCTGAGCATTCTTGTACTAAAGTAGCAGTGCATAGGGTCCAAAAGCAGTGTATACAACCCAGTTTGTAACTGTGCCAGAGCTGGCAGAAGGGGGACAACTCACTTTCCTTTCGCAGTGCCCAGATACAACTCGACCAGTGCAGCACCATTCAACCATTCAGATCAGTCAATATTATTTCTAAGCCACTTAAACCTGCTAGGCTCTCCAAATGTTGTTGAGCTACAGCTCCTATCATCCCTGGCCACTGGCCATGCTTGCTGGAGCTGATGCGAGGTGTGGTTCAGCAACCTTCAGAAGGACAAAGCTCTACAACCAGGGAGACCAAGATTAGATTCTCCTCCTATGGGACTCGATGGACGGAAAATCCCTTCAGAACCTTCAAAGAAGATGCAGCTCTTTCCTAGCCATTCTGGGTAATATGACTGGATTTCCCCAATGATAGATGTGTATGGCAGTTTGGTTCCTAACCATTAAGGTACTTTAAGGCTGCAACCCTATAATTGCTCACATAAGAATTAGCTCCTCCAAACTCAACGAGGCTTGCTTCTGAACAGACACATACGGGGTCGTGCAGCAAGCAGTTCTTCTCATCCCTTTTCTTTCCAAAACTAGATTCCTTCACAGCGATAACACAGAAATTCAATAACAATATATTTCTGACACTGCCATCAGCAGCAAATGTATTGTCCACCACTGCGTTCTCTTCAAAGCAGCTTACACCACTGATGTCATCTCAGTTCGAGGATCAGAGGCCCCTTTCCCCTATAAATAACACTGAACCATTGGTTGAGAAACCACAGGAAAAATGCAATGTCCCTGTTCTTTGGCACAGAAGATTCCAATGGCCCTAAGATGGCAACAATCCTGTTCAGGCTATTCTTTGTAATCCAGATTTTCCCTTTATTATTGGATACCGTTGTAAAAAATAAACCAGGGCTGTGGTTGATTCTGTTTTATTGGTACCTTAACAACTCTTCTTACTGTCACTTTTTAATGAGAGAGAGAAAGAGAGTGAGAGAACACAGGTCTAAAACCCCCAAAGAGTATTTCTAAGTGCTTTGTATTTTTAAAATATATATTTAATGTATTATAATCTAATTTGACACCAAGAAGTTCGGGAATAAGAGAGAAATGCAGAAAAACTAATCACTGGAGGCGGAGGGAAGGAAACAGCACTTTAAAGTTTGTGGCTGGAGAGCAAAATACTTTTTTGTGAGTGGGGGATGCAAGTGAAGATGCAAAAAGAAAAGACAGAGTAAAGGAACACTTTAAAAGGGTTTTATTCCCTTCTTGAGTCTGTCTTTTATTTTTTAAACATCCCTGAGACTTATCAGGGAGAAAACAGACAAAACCTTTAGATTAGGAGCCTTGAGCAACACTCATTGACTTAAAAGACTTAAGCAGAACGTGAAGGAGGGAGGAGGGAAATCTTGCAGCAAGACAAAAGTTAATGGTCTTGCTGTGAGTGCTGAGTCCATGGAGGCGGCCCTGAAGTATCAATCAAATGGTAGGAAGAAAAGCAAACTTCCTGCCTCCGTTACTGCAGCTGCTCGCTACCTGAATGTCAAGCCCCAAACTTGGCAGGAATAAGAGGAAACTTGCCTCAAGTGCTCCCAAGTTTTAGAATGAGAAACGGAGGAATGTTTCCTTATTCTCTATTTAAAATGAGAGTTATATCTCCAGCCGTGGATTTGACTACAAGCTTTGTCTTCATGGGTTAACTTGATTGGTGGGCATAGAGAGCTGAGGCATTGCCAGCACTAATGGCTGCTGCTGAGCTGTCGATGTGGGGAAGAGTCGTAGTATGCCAAGCCCCCAAAGAGTTGAGATGCTCGGTGTCTGACAAGAGGCCCCTGCAAACCAGGACAAGTATGCCTGTAGGCCTGGTATGGGGGAAGTTTTGGCTCTCCAGGTGTTGTTGAACTGCAGTTCCCATCAGCCTTAGCATGCATGTCCTTTGGCCAGGGATGAAGGGCGTTGCAGTTCAGCAATGTATTGAGAGCCAAACATTAACCACACCTGCTGCTGGCCTTCCCAGTTGGATTTACTGGTAATCCTAGGGCCAAGTAGGTGCATTATTTGTACCTACAATGTTTAGTGATACATCTCCAGATGTTTTGGACCACCCTTCTGTCCACGCTGGCTGGGGCTGATGGAAACCCAGTGACATCTGGGCAAATGCACCACATTGGGGAAGGCTAGTTTAGACATACGTTTTCCCTATCAGGGCATTTAACAAGAGGAGCCCTGGTAGAACCAAGCAGGGGAAAGGCTTAACCCTTCCCCTCCTCCATAAGGTATAATCATGATCTATAATTCACCCTATTTTAATGTATCAGTTCTTTGTGTTGACTTTACTGTATACCTCTTAGATCAGTCAGCTTGAAGTGGTATATCAATAAGCAAATGCTGACCTTTGCAAATGGTGCCATTTTCTTTTAAATAGTCTTAAAAGTCTAATCCCAAACCTCTTTTACTGTAACTGCATAAGACCAGACCCTACAAGTGTGCCTATTTTCCAGGGACAGTGCTGCATTAACAGAAGCTGTCCCGGTTTCTGACTGAATCCCTGAATGTCCCGCTTTTCCTTAGGGCATCTCTATTTTCATCAGAGAATTGTTGGAGGGTATGGTAGGATACAGCGGTGTCAACTTGAATAAAATGTTGGGGGGGCAGCTAAGTCCCGCTCCACATAAATGATCACATGATGTGATGCACACACACCATTTGAATGGCAATGCCCATCAACTTGGGGGGGGGGCTCAAATATTTTATTTGGGGGGCTGAAGCCCCCTCGGCCCCTAGGAGTTGGCTCCAATGGTAAAATGTTCATTGGAGAAATGTTGGAGCCAATGAGATAACTATAACTATACAACCTTTAGAAGACACCTGAAGGCAGGCCTGTATAGGGAAGTTAAAAAAAAAGTTTAATGTTTTTATATATGTTGGAAGCTACCCAGGGTGGTTGGGGCAACCCAGTCAGATGGGCAAGGTATAAATAATAAAATTATTATAATAGAATAAGACATCCCTATTTTCATTGCATAAATTTTGGAGCGCATGTTAAGACTGGAGCTATAGGCTGCAGACCAATTCAGTTACTTGGGAGTAAGCAGCAGTAGCTATGGAACACAGAGGGGCCTTCTGAGCAAGTATACTTAAGGTTGGGCTACAAGTCTCACAACTACACAGCAACACAATGCTAGCCTACTGCCAGAAAGCAATCCCCCCACCCTAACCCACCCACCCCACCACAATCTACATGCATCCATTGAAGCTGTGTGGAGCCTTAGCTTTGCTTCAAAAAGGATCAGTCTCTAGATCAGTCTTTGACAACGTGATGCCCTCCAGAGGTTTTTAAACTACAATTCCCATCAGCCCAAGCCCACATGCACACTGACTGGGATTGATGGGAGCTGTATTCCCGGAGGGCACCAGGTTAGAGAAGGCTGCTCTAGAAGAAATACATTGTTTCCTTCTTCATAGCTACCTTTAAGGTTCCCCCTCGGAATCACCGTCTAGGGATGGTATCTAAGACTGCAGACTTTATTAAATTTAATTCCTCCTCCTCAGGAAGTTCTGGGAAGTGTCGCTCTGTGGCTTATTTATTTATTTATTTATTTATTTATTTATTTACTGAATGCATGTCTTCCTAATTTAAATTTTACTGATTTTTTTTTTAAGTGGTTAAAATACCAGCCGGCAATAGTGACAACCCATCCCACTTCCCTCCTCCCTACCCACCCATCAACCTTAACAAACAAAGCTAATTAAGTTAAATTAAATTAGACGAGATTACTCACATATTCTCAGCAGCACCAAGAGCACAAGTAAAACTCGAAGCAAAATACTCAGGCATAATAAATTTTTAGAACATCAGAAACGACTTCTAAAACCAGGGCCAATCAGAATTTAAACAGTTGATAAAGGTGCCTCTGAAAGGCCTGGACAAATTTACATGGTGCCAAAGAGATAACCCACAGTATACAGCACAGTATACATAGTTAAAGCTATGGTTTTCCCAGTAGTAATGTATGGAAGTGAGAGCTGGACCATAAAGAAGGCTGATCGCCAAAGAATTGATGCTTTTGAGTTGTGGTGCTGGAGGAGACTCTTGAGAGTCCCATGGACTGCAAGAAGATCAAACCTATCCATTCTGAAGGAAATCAGCCCTGAGTGCTCACTAGAAGGACAGATCCTGAAGCAGAGGATGAGATGGTTGGACAGTGTTCTCAAAGTTACTAACATGAGTTTGGCCAAACTGCGAGAGGCAGTGAAGGATAGGCATGCCTGGCGTGCTCTGGTCCATGGGGTCACGAAGAGTCGGACACAACTGAACGACTGAAAAACAACAACAACATACAGCACACTTAAAAGAAAAAAAATCATGGGAACTGTAGCTTGTTAAGGGAGCTGGGAATTTTAGCTTTGTAAGAGGGTAAATTACAGTTCCCAGGAACCCTTGGGAGAAACCATGTGCTTTAAATGTATGGTGTAGATGATATCAAAGCTGGCAGAGCAGAGCATCTCTCTCTCAAAAAAAGCCCCTTCTCAGGTCACTTCTTCAAAAGCAGGACCTTTGGACAATGAAAGCATGTTTGTTTAGACAGCCCTATCCAGGCATATAGGTTCTAACATAGAATCATAGAATTGTAGAGTTGGAAGGGACCCGGAGGATCATCTAGTCCACCCCCTGCAATGCTGGAATATGAAGCTGTCCCATATGGGGATCGAACCTGCGACCTTGGTGTTATCAGCATCATGCTCTAATTCAGTGTCTCCCAACCGTTTTCCGACCTTGTTTCCTTCCTATGACACGCCCGTCCACCCGTCCTACTGGTAGAATGCTAACGTTTTGTTTGGAAATGGAACATGTTTTACTTACAATTTTTTATAATTTATTCAAAATACAATTACATAAAATGATAAGAACACAATGAAATATTGTTGAAGCAGAAAAACATAGAACCCTAGAACTGCAAGGGACCCCAAGGAACATATTTCCAGTGCAATCCCCTACAACGTAGGTAAGAAGAGTAGAATAAGAGTTTGGATTTGATATCCCGATTTATCACTACCCGAAGGAGTCTCAAAGTGGCTCCTTTCCCTCCCTCCCCCACAACAAACACTCTGTGAGGTGAGTGAGGCTGAGAGACTTCAGAGAAGTGTGACTAGCCCAAGGTCACCCAGCAGCTGTATGTGGAGGAGCGGAGATGCGAACCTAGTTCACCAGATTACGAGTCCATCACTCTTAACCACTACACCACGCTGGGAACTCAGATGAAGCACTCATGATAGATGGCCATCCAACCCTGTAGCATAGCTAGGGGAGCTAAGTGCCCCCGGTGGCACTTACTTTGTGGGCGGCATGCCAGAGCCCAAGGTGAAGCTTGGCTGGCACACGCACACCACTTTCCCCCCAGGTGGAGGGCACTGGGAGGGACACAGTTCTGGCAGCACATCCTGCCCCAGGGGCTCCAGCGGCTTCCTTATGCCACCGATCCAACATCTGCTTAGAAACTCCCAAGGAAGGAGAGTTCAGAACCTCCAGAGGAAGATCCATCTTCCATGTATTATAAAAATTAAATAGCACTTATTTCATCTCAGTTACAGTGGTACCTCAACTTACGATTTTAATCCATTCCGAATGCACATTCGTAGGTCGAAAAATTCGTAAGTCGAAAAAGCGATTTCCCCATAGGAATACATAGGAAACGAAAAATTCGGAAAAAAATGTTAAGTCGAGTAAACCCCATCGAAAACCGCCAACGGATGTCCTTCGAATGTCGAAAAATTCGTAGGCGTGCGGGCACTTTTTTCATTAGTAAGTCAAAAAATTCATATGTCGAGTAATTCGTAAGCCGAGGTACCACTGTATTTGACACAGAGGGGGATGCCTACAGATACTGTCCAAAAGGTGCACAGGGAGTTCTGTATATATGGGAGAATTTTAAAAAGCAACTGGTCCTCACTAACCTGGTGCAAAAATATCCTGTCATACAGAGGAGCCCTGGCTGCCTAGATAAAACACTATAGCCCCACATACCTTTACCTGGGCCCTCTGAACTCAGGCCCACTGAACTTAGTGAGGCTTTCTTCTGAGTAGACACATTGTCATTTACTAGATGCAATTCAGCAGCACCAGACGCCCCTGCCGGGCTAGGCTCCTGGATGGATTGTACCTCATGCCTTGCAGAGCTGGGCTGGTGCTGCCCACAGGCCCCATGCCCCTTCGCAATATCCGAAGGCCCTGATCCGCTAGCTGCTGGGGTGGATTTCACCCTGCGCCTTGTGGAGTCAGGCCCACCCAGGCTGCTATCAGGCCCATCACTGGCAGCAGCAACAAGTAGCTCCAGCTCGCCCAGTGTTGTGATGGAGAGCATGGCTGGCTGATTGGAACAGTGAACGGGGAACTCCACATGCAAGATGGTGTTGCAGGTTCTATTTGTTGCAGTCCTGTTGAAGTCAGTTGCCGCTACGTTCCCATGTGGCCGAGGCACCTTATCTTATTTCTGAATGTGCCAAAGTACCTCAGAGTTCCAGCTGCTGGTGTCTGCGTGGTTCTTATGCCTTCAATTAAACCTACACCAAAGAACATATTTGATTCTCATTCTGAGGTCTACAGCCTGCTCCTTTCCCAAATAGAGAGGTTACATATTTGCTCTAGTCTCCTGGCATGTCAGCTGACTTTAATGAAAGGCTGCATATTTTTGCTAGCATTTAGCTGCTTCATTCTGAAGTTCCTTCAGAGGAACTCTCAGATGTATGCCATCTGGTCTGGGTGACTTGTTGCTCTTTAATTTGTGAATTTGTTGCATCACTTCCAATTCTGCCACCTCAATCACTGACACTCATCTTCACTATTAGACAAGAATAGATCAGAGGTAGCTCTTTCTCTCCACACCCTCCCTGAATGAAAAAGAGGAAAGAGGAATCAACCAGAATTTGCAGCCTTTCTAAAGTGGAAACATATATAGTGCAGCCCCTGAGAACTGCAGTCAGATTCTTCTTCATAATAGGAAATAATAATAGGACATGCTACATGTATAGGAATGGGAACACTATTCCAAAACTAGAATGAATAAGAAATCTTTGCCTTTACGATGCATACTTAAAAAAGCTGTGTGAGAATTGCCCTTGAAAGATGAGAGCAATGAATCTCAGTCATATGGACCAACAGCAGCTTCCTAAAAATTCTCCATCACGAGTCACCCTATGTTGCCATTCCATTGTGTGCTAACCATTACTTCCAAATACACTATCTTAAGATGGAGTTGGCTTCATGGGTTCAGAAGTACTTCTTCCTAATGCAAAAGTGGGGAACCAGTGGCCCTCCAGATATTGATGGATTTTTGTATTTATTTATATTTGTGACATTCTGCTATGGTATATGGACTAATGCAATACATGGTATTCTAGTCTATATTTGTGATAAAAATAATAATTTTGCAATCCCAGTTCTATGTTATTTCATTTTGTGTGGTTTGGATATTTAGATCACAGTTTGTTGGTAATTACCTTGTTTGTTTTATTGAGACTCATTTCCCTTTTGCCCACTTCCATAGATGACTTAAGTCCATTGATTTCAGCAGGTATAATCTGAGTATGAATACTGTTGGATATTGCCCCAAACAGGCATAGTTCCTAGAAAAGGGCATTAGGGAATATCACTGCTTTGTCCTCCTGACAAATTCTGGATATTTGCAGACACTGAGCTCTCAATGCAAAATGGATAGGAAAGAAGGACTCCAGGCCACAAGGAACATTTTTGTGATATGATAGGCGGCCAGCCATGGATTAAAGACAGGTGTCAGGAGAATTACTAGGTTTAAATATGGGGCACATTTCAATGAGTTCAATGAGATCTATCGGGAATATTCGAGCTCTGCAGATCTTGGTTCAGTCCTTGTTTGACACAGAACATTCTGGACCAGTTAGCAAATGAATGTAGCTGAAAGTTATCTTAGGCTGTAAGCATCTGTGGGTTCCCTCAAGACAACCTAATAATACAGGGTTCACCTGTAGCCCTCCACTACAGTTCCCATTATCCCTGACCATGAGCCATGCTGGCTGGGGCTGATGGGAGATGGAGTCCAACAACATCTGGAGGGACATTGCTTCCTCATCCCTGTAATAGTTTGGTCCAAACTTTGAGAGAGTTTTTCTGACATCCTTTATAAACATTAAGCCTAAATGAGAGAAGGAATGTGCAAGGACATTGGACAAAATGGGGATTTGTGGTAAGGGAGTGCAGCAATTTAGAGCCAATCTTCCCTTCCTCATCGCGCCAGCACAGTGACAGACGCACATGTCTCTCCTGACAAAGTGTGACTGTCTCTAGCGACGTTTATGTCACTGGAAAGGCCTATAACATGTACATTGTGATTTAATTTTATCTTAATGAAACAATATACATATAAAACTATCCATTAAATATAAAACAGTGAAGTAATTTGCAAATTTTCCTACGGCATAATAAATTAAGCATGGAGAGCACTAGGAATGCAATTTGCAGTCATTTATAATGCAGTATTTTATGTTAATAATTCAAAATCACATGCTATTTGGAGACACTTCTAATTAATGTATTTATGAAATAGTGAACTGTGACTGTTTTGGTTCCATTTAGCTAAACATTTCAACAGAATGTGCTTGTTGTTGATTTGTGTTTGCTTGATGGCACCAGCAAGCATCAAATGTACAACTGGGGAAAGTTGTGGGAGGTTGAGTTGTTGCTGTTTTTTAAAAGTGGGTAACACTATTACACTACACTGATTGTGCTAAAAGTGTATGGGGGTGGAGGAAAGAAGAAACCCTTTGATAATTTGTTTGGAATATTATGAAGCAGGAAAGTTTTGTGAATGAATAATTAATTGGAAGAAAAGTTCAGAGCCTTGTTAAAGGCTCCCTTAAATATTAAGTACTTTTTGCATGGCAAATCTATACGCACTGACATGTCTCCAGAGTAGTCAATCGTAGCGCATATTACTAGCGCATTTGGTTTCTTATTTTTATTTAGATTCTATTCAGCTGAAGTGCCAGACTAAATATTTATCAGGCTTCTTCCTGATCACAGTTTCATAATAAGAGTTTGAGCCATATTTATACCTCCCCATCCCTGCAATTAATTGAAATATCCCTCAGATCTGATTTTCAGTGGGGACATTGAGGACTACAGGGAGAAGGGGGAACTGGCAAAAACAACCACCACCAAACCCTTCCTCTCCCCCTCTGCTTGTGGATGCCTTACACTGGATCACAAATTGGATACAGTATTTGGGATGAGTTTGTGCTCAATCTGCAAAGGATCCAATTAATCACTGTATACTATAGATTTATTAGAGATACTAACACTGTATGGCAAAACATTCCAGCATTGGCCTTCTTTAGCTGCCCTGATGACCCTGTAATCTCTCTCTCTCTCTCTCTCTCTCTCTCTCTCTCTCTCTCTCTCTCTCTCTCTCGTCTGGTCCAAGCCCATGCATACCTTCAGAAGCCAGACTTTTTATTTAGCTTAGTTAGATCTCTTTCCCTCGCCTCCCCCATCTCCCTAGTTCTCAGCTGTGCTACTGGAAGGATATTTTTTTATTTCCTTTGAACTGTATTAGAAAGGTTCTGGAGAGCACAGGATGGTCAGTGGACGTAGCTCAAAACTGACCCATGAAAGCTAGTCTGCCTTCAGCCAATACATTGTAACTTGATGTTAGAAAGCCTGTTCCAGGATGCTTGTCAATAACAAGAGATATGCATCTTAGTATTGAAAACTAGGAAGGTTCTCCCACCACAGTAATTTTTACTTAGCCTCTCTTAGAATTGCCAGATTGGGACAGGTAATTATCAGTGTCTCACTGTCTATGCCTGGTGCAGACTGTGGAAAGGCCAGAGCTACGAGGAGAGGAAAAACAGGGGCTCCTTCCATCAGTGCTGTGCAGTTGCACACAATTCCACCCTACACCTAAAGGCGAGGAGCTGTATCTTATACTCTGTATTTAGATATATTTAGCCATTTATTTACATAACCTTATTTTTATACTCTGTATTTCATGTGTTTTAAATTGCCCTGGGTCCATTCGGCAAAGGATGGGATTATAAAATTATTAAACAATCCAATAAAAATAATGGTAAAAAATAATATAGGGTTGCTTTTTTATGAGCAAGCTAGGAAACATTCCTTCAGAATCAAGATCATGTTCCTTGCCCTCCGCTTCAAAAATGCAGTGTTCTTCTTAATGAATCGAGTAATAAAAGCTAGAGGTTATTCATTTTATCTCATAACACTCCTTGCTCATTTCAACACCATCCATTGGAGACAAAGAACGTGCATAATATGATACTCTGTTATATTAGTGGATTATGCTTTGGTTTAGCAGAACTGAAAGCCTAGCTTTTGTGGTCTTATAAAAGTTGTATACAGAGTCTTACAGCAAGGGCATAATGTACACAAAGATGAAAATATTCCTTTTGTGTGATTACAAGTCACAGTGGTAGAAACGTCCTGGTAAGGAAAAACAATGCAGGGCATGTTCCAGAATGAAAACTATGGTGATGCTACACTTAACCTAGTATGAACTAGCATAGGTTGGCTAGGAAGAAGTAGGCAAGCAAAAAGTCTATATCTTTCTGCTCATATGAACATTAATGAGAGTCTTGCTTTTGATTGGTTGCTGGCCAACTTCTCAAGACTGTTGTTGTTCAATCATTCAGTCGTGTCCGACTCTTTGTGACCCCATGGACCAGAGCACACCAGGCACGCCTATTTTTCACTGCCTCCCGCAGTTTGGCCAAACTCATGCTAGTTGCTTCGAGAACACTGTCCAACCATCTCATCCTCTGTTGTCCCCTTCTCCTTGTGCCCTCCATCTTTCCCAACATAAGGGTCTTTTCTAGGGAGTCTTCTCTTCTCATGAGGTGGCCAAAGTACTGGAGCCTCAACTTCAGGATCTGTCCTTCCAGTGAGCACTCAGGGCTGATTTCTTTAAGGGTGGATAAGTTTGATCTTTGTGCAGTCCATGGGACTCTCAAGAGTCTCCTCCAGCACCATAATTCAAAAGTATCAGTTCTTCGGCGATCAGCCTTCTTTATGGTCCAGCTCTCACTTCCATACATCACTACTGGGAAAACCATAGCTTGAACTTATACGGACCTTTGTCGGCAAGGTGATGTCTCTGCTTTTTAAGATGCTGTCTAGGTTTGTCATTGCTTTTCTCCCAAGAAGCAGGCGTCTTTTAATTTCGTGACTGCTGTCACCATCTGCAGTGATCACGGAGCCCAAGAAAGTAAAATCTCTCACTGCCTCCATTTCTTCCCCTTCTACCGGTATTTGCCCAGGAGGTGATGGGACCAGTGGCCATGACCTTAGTTTTTTTGATGTTGAGCTTCAGACCATATTTTGCACTCTCCTCTTTCACCCTCATTAAAAGGTTCTTTAATTCCTCCTCACTTTCTGCCATCAAGGTTGTGTCATCAGCATATCTGAGGTTGTTGATATTTCTTCTCAAGACTACCTTTCCTTTAAATCACACGATCAAGCCAAAACAGCTTTTAAGTTCCTTTCATTTGTCTCCTCAATGGGAAAATGAAGTGTGTGCTTTCACCATATTCAAGCAACAGCAGTTTAAAAGTGCCCAATGTTTATTGTATCATGCCAAAAGATTTTGAAAATGTTTAATCCCTCACCTCCAAACTTTCCATTCCGCTATTCCCACTTTTTCCTTTCCTGCAGGTATTGCTGTTATTTCATTCTATTTTTTCTTTATGGTAGAGGGTTTGTATTCTACCTGCCATCCAAGACTTCATACCAGTAGGCTATGTTCTTAAATAATTAATAATAGTCTTTCGACATTCTTTGAACTCGTGGATATGCACAGCTATCATGGTTGGCATCCAGGTTGCTACATACTGTAGATAGGCTGTTCCCCAGCCTGTCCATGCCTTGCCCCTCTTTCCATTTGCTGAGCCTCAGTTCTGCAAAGTGCCATTACACCAGGCATAACAATGTTGTCTGAAATTAGAAAAGCAAGCGAGTACTAGTTCACAGGGTGGGTATGTGTGCTACTGATGCAGCTCCTTGTTTGTACCATATCCTGAACATTTATTTGCCAGCCCAGCAGCAAAATAGCATATTCAAAACATCAAGTTGCATATATGCACAATTTTTATCACCATTTCCCCACATTTGCATTATCGGGTTGTCAGCATATTCTTAACAACTCTGTTCATTTGCGTAAGTGAAGCACTTTGAGACACTTAACAGGCAAAGGTAGTAGCTGAGATCGTTCATGATTCATAGAGTTCGGACGAAACTTTTTCAGGCCATACATTAGAGAATTGGCTGCTGCCAACAACGCTGTAACACAGCTTGTTTAGTTAAGGAAGCTTTTGAGCGGCTTGATAAATAGTCTTGCTGCTTTTGGATTAAACTACGATATATCAATACTCTTTGTTATGTTGACCCAAGAGGGCACAGTTGATGCTACTTAGAATATTACAAACCCTCTGCCATATGCATGTTGTCTAGCCTAGACTTCAACCCTATCACTTTTCAACAGATTGTTTTAGACAACAGATCTCATGGGCAGGGAATCTGCAATGCATATAAGCTTCCTTGCTCATTTAATACAAAGGAGTCCTAGACGTTGACCTTGTCTGCGGAATCCAGCTTGGCAGGGATGTAACATTGCAAAGACCTGCAAATCCCTTTTTAACAAGGCTACCTGAACCCAGTGGCCAAGTCCAAATAAATGAAAATGTAAAGATGCTCAGTAGATCTGTTGTTGCTAAAGTCAGGGGAGGAAGGGAGGACAAAAAACGAGAGCCTGCTTCTGCTAAAACAGGAGTACCATTTTAACACAATAGGTAATCAGCAATAAAATACTGTGCATATGGAGGTTTTGTTATTAAACCAAGAAATGCCATTTCACTAATAGGAAGGCTTATCTAAATATGTGGATATCCCGAACGATACTTCATTTCTAGCTACATTTTAATGTTAGCTGTTAGGAAATGTAAACCAAATTCAAAAATACACTGAAATGACCAAAGGATCTGTTGAGACAAATGACATCCTGTCTATTGTGTTTCCGATCACTGCTATAAGAGCTTGTTATTTTAGCAAAAGAAATGAGAGCCGGTGTGTTGTGGCAAGGAAAGATATAGTCAGGCTGCGGCCCTAAGCATAGTTATCTGGAAGTAATGTTAACGGAGCAACGTGGCTGACTTCTCAGAAATCTTGCTGAGAATTGTGCTGCAAGTTACAGTATCCCCCTGAGCAACTGTCTGCATTCCGCTTCAGGATATTGTTTCTTCCCCTTTCCCAAGAACCACTGTGTGCATAATGAATGGAAGAAGGGAATTAAATCAATTAGATGAAAATTTGGGAACAGACTAACTTGGCTGCAAACCTAGATGTCATTAAGATTTAAAGCAGTATGTACACTATGCAAAAAAGATACAGGCTATCTGATAGACCCATATATTAAATGGCTCGCAGTTGTATCCTATGCATGTTTACTTGGAAGGATGCCCTGCTAAGTTAAATGGAACTTGCCCCTAAATAATTATGCATAGGATTGCAACTTTAGTAAATATGTTTACTGGCAGTGCTTTTTATTTATTTATTTTAGGAAAAAAGGTGCTGGTTCCCACCATGAAGTTGTTACAGTAATTTATTGGTATGGTTTTACTATATAGAGAAAAAGAAATAAATAGCCAGAGATAGTGATAGGTGTAGTAAAATAGATAGAGGGGTGAGATGGCTGTCATGTGTAATGAGATAAAAATCCAATGTCTTTGTTCAGACCAGGTCTCTCCATGGTTTTAAGTGTGGTAATGAGTTGCAATTCGAAAGCTCATACCAAGAACAAACTTAGTTGGTCTCTAAGGTGCTACAATTGCAACTCATTACCACACTTAAAACCATGGAGAGACCTAGTCTGAACAAAGACATTGGATTTTTATCTCATTATACATGACAGCCATCTCACCCCTTGCTTTATCCTGTAGACCAACTGCAGTCGTTAACAGTCATCAACAGGTTTTCCACACCTATTACCGTAGCCAATCACCCATTCCCACCACCCTTCTGAGTAATACCCCTCCCCACTCTCTCACTATATATAAGGGTCTGGTGACTTCTGTTTCAGTGTATCTGAAGAAGTGTGCATGCACACGAAAGCTCATACTGAGAACTAACTTAGTTGGTCTCTAAGGTAATAATAAAAAAAAAATTCTTCCAGTAGCACCTTGTTGTTCAGTCATTCAGTCGGGTCATGAAGAGTCGGACACGACTGAACGACTGAACAACAAGGTGCTACTGGAAGGAATTTTATTATTTTTTATTTTGTTTTGACTATGGCACACCAACACGGCTACCTACCTGTAACTACCCCATATAGAGTTTTTTAGATTCCTGTATAAGGCAGAACACTTTGCAAAATTGAGGTTTAGGTTTAGGGTTTCTGCATTCTCTGTTCCCTTGCCGTTTGTGGCATCAAGGTCACCAGAGTATTTGTAGGGAGTTGGAGCTGATAAAATATGTAGCAACTGACAGAAATGTTAAAATAATAATAATAATAATCAGATCTTTCTTTGATTAGGAAGAGAGGAAAATTCTTCCTTGCATGGTGGTAGCAGCAGCTAAGGCCAGGGCATTCCACATGAAACTTGCTTAACATTTTTCAGCCTGAGGGTCACAGTTCCTTCGGTGCAACATTCCGGGGACAACATGCCATTGGTTGGTAGGCTGGACCTGAAGCAAAGGTGGGCAGATAAATGAATATGAATTTACCTTTTGAAAGGTAGGCTAACCTCTTTTCACACATCCTTGTCTTGCCTCCATCCAGGCATGTAAGAAGCATGATCAGGACACATTCCAGCCAGGCAAAAACACCCAAGAAAGTGTCAAAGTGGGACTAGTGAGGAAAGTGGCTTGGAAGGGCATGTGGCTGAGCACTGGAGGAGGAAGGCAGGTGCGGGGGGTGCAGTATGCACTGGGTGTCAGCCATGAGGGCGTGTGACATCACCACGCTGCCCCCCCACTCGCTGCGCGAGCGGTGCCCCCGGACGCTTGCTGCGCAGGTGACGGGCCGCTAGGGCCACTTGCCACTTGGGTGGCTAGCCGTGCCCTCCCCCCACTCTCCGCATGGCTGACTAGCCCCACCCCCGCACCGCTCTGGGTGCTGGGGCAGGTAGCTCTGCCCCTGTGGCTGAGGGAGAGTTCTGAGGGCGATAGAGTGAGAACTGAAGAGCCACATTTCGCTCTCAGGCCTGAGGTCTCCATCCTGGAAATATTTGCAATTCTTCTTTTGTTACTTTTATCCTTTACTGATAGATGTTAAGAACTGGTCCTTGACCGTAATAAAGAATTACATTACATTACTGATAGATGTTTAGAAAAGTTGCAGCTGCTTTCCCCTTCTAGTAATAATTGTATTTAATAGAACAAATACAGGATCCTCCCAACTGTAAGTGGTGGTTGAAGGAAGCAAAATTGAGCACAGGTCTGCACATGGAGGCATGTGAGGTGCTTCAGATGTAAATATGTTTTAACATTGCTTTAAATAGTTTGTTCTTGTTTGGATAATCTATTTTGAAAACCACCTTGGGATGGTTTGCTCTGAAAAGTGGGGAATAAATATATTGACTGACGTCCAATGTTAAACATACTCAGAGTAGTAAGATACAAGTCCATTGTTTACAATGGATCCACTCTACAGATAGCTGATCTTGGATATTATCCATTGAATAAATACAATTATACCCTACCCCTGAACTTAGGTGTTTGCTTCTCCATAAATTTAAAGACCACTTGCTGTATAAAAGTTCTCAAAGTTGTTTACAGTGAAAAATATCATATACATTAAAACAAGGCTAGTGATTATTTGTTTAGTTATCAAGGAATTGTTATTCTTAATACCAGCTCAATGTAACATAATTGTATTAACTAACTGGAAATGTAAGTGTTTTGTGATGGATGACCTAATGTGTTTGAAGGGGAAAGGCAAATGTGCACACGAGCTAAGCAAATTGTCTTGAGATAAGAGATCCTTCTTTGTTATTAGGTATTACAGTAACTTTAATTCAAGCAGACACAGTGGGAATAATTGGATCTTGAGGTACAGGTTAATGGGACAATTAGGCAAACCACATCACTCTTGTATTCTACGCAGAAATGGATGGTTCTTGTCTCACAACAAGTGTAACCTCTTCCTTACATGCTTCTATACTCATGTAAAATAGGAGATGGATTAACTGAAGGTGAATATGTCCATTTGTAGTTTATAAAGTGGAGCAGTGCTGGAATGAATTTGCATAGATTCAAGTACTCCTGTAATGCTCTTGGGGTATTTCCAGTGGACTGAGCAGGAAACCCTTTAGAGTCCTTATTGTGTTGTGGAACAGTGAGACACATGAGGCTTTTGAAGTGCCTCCTCTCCAGCACTGCAGAGCTCACTGTTGTCCATGTTTTGGTAATCTCCAGACTGGACTACTGCAATATGCTCAATGTGGAGCTGCCTCTGACGTTGGTCTGGAAGTTCCAGCTAGCACAACATGCAACAAATGGACTGCTCACTGGGACAGAATATTCAAAATGCTGCTGTTGGTGAACAAAGTTTATACAGCTTGGGACAATAATACAGTACTTAATACAGTGTTTTTCAACCTTTTTTGGGCAAAGGCACACTTGTTTCATGAAAAAAATCACGGGGCACACCACCATTAGAAAATGTTAAAAAAATTAACTCTGTGCCTATATTGACTATATATAAAGTAATTCTCTTGAATTTTTCAATTTTTCCCACGGCACACCAGGCAACATCTCGTGGCACACTAGTGTGCCGCGGAACAGTGGTTGAAAAACACTGACTTAATAGATAGTCTTACCACTTACATGCCAATGAACTGATCAATTCAGTCTGCAGGAGAGGTTCTCTTGCAGATACCATCTGATATTATTTTATTGATAAGCAATATGATTTTGTTGAATCAAACATTTATTTTGTTATTTGCACTGTTGATGGTATTTAAAGTTACAGAATATTTTACTAAACACATTGCAGTAATATAGAGACCACCCCAAAGATTCCTTTTCCTAATCAACAACTTTTGCAAATTTCATGAAGCATAAAGTTATTTACAGCTCATAGTTAAAGCAAAATAAGCTTGTAATTACAATTTAGCAAATGCATGCAATGTAACTTGAGCAGAAACATTAAAAATGACGTTCTGTTGTTGAGGCTGAAAAATCCGTTTGCCAGCAAAAATAAATGTGTTATTTAATAAGGTTAATAATAGATAAAGTTGCCTAACGATGATTTGTTATCACTGACAACCATTTTATTAAAATATTAATAGTCCAAGGCAAAAGCAAACTGTTTCCTTAATCTGCCAAAATAACTACTTTCTCAGGAATTACATATACCAGAATGCTTTGGGATATGTGATAGATATAGTAAGCACAATGAAATTTGGACCATGACTGTACATGAGATCTTAACTTGATCAAAATAGGATTCATTTCACCAGTTTTTCAAATAGATGGTATTCTCTTCTTGAAAAGAAAAGAAAACCCACCCAACAATATGCATACAGATTCTTTAAAAAATGAACAGCCATTGAATAGTGTTTCTGCATGCCAAATGACCTACGTTTTTAACTGCTGGAGAGAAAAAAACCCTGTCTCACATGATAAGAAAGTGAAAGTTATAGTCCCATGAAAGTAATACATGTAGTGGAATGCACTGGTACAACAGTAGCTGGAAAGGAAATACAGTAGAAATCAGAATCTTTAAGCAGAGCCTAGGGCTTGCTGATCAGAAGGTCGGCGGTTCGAATCCCTGCGATGGGGTGAACTCCCGTTGCTCGGTCCCAGCTCCTGCCCACCTAGCAGTTCAAAAGCACATCAAAAGTGCAAGTAGATAAATGGGTACCACTCCGGCGGGAAGGTAAACGGCGTTTCCGTGCGCTGCTCTGGTTCACCAAAAGTGGCTTAGTCATGCTGGCCACATGACCCGGAAGCTGTACGCCGGCTCCCTCGGCCAGTATTGCAAGATGAGCGCTGCAACCCCAGAGTCGGACACGACTGGACCTAATGGTCAGGGTTCCCTTTACCTTTACATTTACCTATTGCTTGAGGTAAAATAGGCTAAGCAGGTCCACTGAATTTGCAATGGAGACCTCTGTGATTTGGTTAGGAGTGTTGCAAAAAAGGGGGGTTGGGAGATGCGTATAGGAAAAAAAGGCCCAAAGATGTACCCAGATTCATTTTCATGGGTGAAATTTCAACTCCAAGCAATAGCACTCCCACAGTATATGTGTGATATGGGTGGGTCAGGAAGTGTAGAACAAATTGTTGATATGTGTGGGCCGCTACACATATCAACAATTTGTATTTTATTTTATTTTTTTAAAATGATAATATAAACACATGCAATCAAATCTATGCAACCAGAAGTTCAAATGAGAAAGTTATGTGCATGATGAAAGGCAGTTCAATGTAACATTGATTGATGCTTTGGCCTTCTGGAGAGAAGGTGCACTCTGATTTTCTTGCACAAGTATTATGTGGATAGTTGAAAAACATTTGGGTAAATTGTTTTTTGTTTTTTGTTTAGCATGGTTGATTCTGTTTCATTCTGACTTATTCCAGTATAGATTTAATCTAGACCAATATTATCCTGTATCATTTCATATACAACCTCCCTTATGATGAGATGTTACCACTTTTCTTCATACCATCAGATTTCCATTTTGTTGTTTAGTCGT
This sequence comes from Lacerta agilis, assembly GCF_009819535.1. Classification (NCBI taxonomy): domain Eukaryota; kingdom Metazoa; phylum Chordata; class Lepidosauria; order Squamata; family Lacertidae; genus Lacerta; species Lacerta agilis. Next base: position 28,383,940 of record NC_046318.1, read on the forward strand.
GTCCGACTCTTCATGACCCCATGGACCAGAGTACGCCAGGCACTCCTGTCTTCCACTGCCTCCCACAGTTTGGTCATACTCATGTTGCTAGCTTCAAGAACACTGTCCAACCATCTCATCCTCTGTCGTCCCCTTCTCCTTGTGCCCTCCATCTTTCCCAACATCAGGGTCTTTTCCAGGGAGTCTTCTCTTCTCATGAGGTGGCCAAAGTATTGGATCCTCAGCTTCAGGATCTGTCCTTCCAGTGAGCACTCAGGGCTGATTTCCTTCAGGATGGATAGGTTTGATCTTCTTGCAGTCCATGGGACTCTCAAGAGTCTCCTCCAGCACCATAATTCAAAAACATCAATTCTTCGGCGATCAGCCTTCTTTATGGTCCAGCTCTCAGATTTCCATAGAGGATTGCAATTTGCCCCACATAGAGGAGGTTTGCATCTGTTTTGTTCCACAAAGATGAATGGTTGTGGGAAAATCACTTGGGTTCTTTTTTTTTTACCTCTCTTGAATCTTCCAACATTAAAGATAATTGAACTTCAAGTGTGTATACACCTCTATAACTTCCCTACTTGCTTTCTTTAACTCTAAACTAAAATGTCCTCAAAGCTGTATCCTTTCCTCATACAGGAGTTACTCCACCCCCTTGATCATTTTCGTTGGACCTTTCTGAACTTTTTCTGACTGCACAGTATCCTTTTTGAGGTTAGGCAACCAGAACTGTACACAGAACTCCAAGTGTGGTCATACCATATATTTGTTTAATGGGACTATATTGGCAGTTTTATTTTCAATTCCTTACCTAATGATCTCCAGCATGGCATTTGCCTTTTTCACAGTTACCACACAATGGGGCAACACCTTCATTGAGCTGTCCAAGGTCAGGTGCCTGGTTATACAGTAAACTGCCATTCAGGTCCCATGCATGTACAGTATATGTGAAACTACCGGTAATACTTTTTGCCCCAACATGCATCACTTTACACTTGTTTACATTGTGGGGGACTCCACTTTCTACTTCCCACCACTGAGAGAACTGTCAATTTATTCCTGCTCTCTGCTTCCTGTTTCTTAACCAGTTACTGGTCCATAAGAGAACCTTTCCTCTTATTCCATGACTACTAAGCTTACTCAGGAGTCTTTGGTGAGGTACTTTATCAAATATATTTTGAAAGTACACAGTGTTCTTGTTCTAGTGCTAAACTATTGAATGTTTGGATGATGGACAGTGAAATTACATACTGACAACTTTTTTACCATTATATTAAAGGATCCATTCCATCTACTGTACTCATATTTTCATTAGTTCATTTCAGAATATTTTCTCAAGAAAGAGTAAGGAGTAAATTGGTATGCTGCCCTTATTTGTTACACAATGAACTTAGGTCACATTCACAAGTACACTTGTTGCATTCATTGCATTTGTGGTTCAGTTGAAAACCTTGGCTTACAATCTGTGAGACAAGATGAACTGGCGATGGAAGTTGTAGGTATGTATATCAAGTCACTCTGCTAACAACCTGTATTATTTTAAAGTGACCTCTTCTATATTGACACCTGCTTCCAGCTCCTTTTTTTCTGGTCCTAATGTGCAAACCTAAAGCTTTTACAAAACGCTGTATGTTTTAACCTATTGATCCTTTTTTGTAAAAAGAATAGGGTCAAGGGGGGAAATGTGCCATGAAAATAATGAAGAACAGTGAAGAGAATTAGTTTCCTTTGTGAGAAATTCTCAGTGCTTGTGCGAAATGACATCCTTTTGATGGGGAATAGGGCTTCTAGTGCTTCAGTCACAATGGCTCAATTAGTATGGCTCTTCCCTCTAGTTGTAAGACTCTCTTAAGGATGTGGCCACCTGCAGACACCACAGTGCAGTCTTCGAGGGAACTGCAGCAGAATCTTGGGAAAACTGAGATGTCCCTACTGCCTCTCATTGGCTGTTATCCAACTGGAAAGTTTTACTCCCCTGATGGCACTGTGGAAAAAGTACTTCCATAACCACTGCACCCTGGCAGATATAGTATCTGCAGTTATTATTACTGTTACTCTTAAGATTATTAATTGCATTTCTAAAGTGCCCTTTGTCAAGTGAGCATCTCAAATAAAAGTCCAGGTCTCACAAAATGGATATTAAAACATTGAAGCCTCACTTAAAACAAATTACAATACTAAGAAATTTTAGTTCCACAGCAAATCAAGTATCAGCTGCTGAACTTCAATTAATATTTAACTTCCAAAAGCCTTAACTCCTGAAAGTGTCTTCAGTTAATGTTGAAAAGCTACTGAAGTGATCGGAAAATGCACTTCCATGGGAATGGAGTTCCACATTTGGGGTGCCATGATGCAGAAGGCCCCATACTGTTTCACTGCAGAACAAATATTGCTCATCAATGGGACTATGAGCAGGTTTTCCACTGAAGATCTGAGGTCTGGGGTCAACAGATATTGGGTAAAGCACTCTTCTAAGTATTCAAATCCCAAGCTGTTCAAGGCTTTATACACCAGTACCAAGAAAAGCATTGAAATGGGCAGTTGACAGCAGCTGCCATGTATAAAACACCATATGATCTGTTTACCAGTTCATAATAGCTGGATTAATGGGATGCCAATCACTGTATGGTCTTCCCAGTAGTAATGTACGGAAGTGAGAGCTGGACCATCAAGAAGGCTGATCGCCGAAGAATTGATGCTTTTGAATTATGGTGCTGGAGGAGACTCTTGAGAGTCCCATGGGCTGCAAGAAGATCAAACCTATCCATTCTCAAAGAAATCAGCCCTGAGTGCTCACTAGAAGGACAGATCCTGAAGTTGAGGCTCCAGTACTTTGGCCACCTCATGAGAAGAGAAGACTCCCTAGAAAAGACCCTGATGTTGGGAAAGATGGAGGGCACAAGGAGAAGGGGACGACAGAGGATGAGATGGTTGGACAGTGTTCTCGAAGCTACTAACATGAATTTGGCCAAACTGCGAGAGGTAGTGAAGGATAGGCATGCCTGGCGTGCTCTGGTCCATGGGGTCACGAAGAGTCGGACACGACTGAACGACTGAACAACAACAACAATCACTGTATTAGGATACCCAGATGATGCAATGGGAGGTCTGCCCACAATGGGTTCTAATTCAAAGCCCACATTCACATTAGATAGCAGTTTAGATTATGCTGAAGGTACTATGGACTGAAAACTAGGAAGCTTGTGGTATCTAGAACTTCTACTAGTACAACAATCTCAAAGGTGACTTTTGACCCACCTCCTTCCAGACCTTGTTAGAACCCCCAGAAGCAGAAGTGCAAAGGCAACAAAGAGCAGTAAACACTGGCTGCAGTTTGCCTTTAGGAAGTCAATTTTAGAAAACTGGAGCTACAATTTTTGAAATTTTGAGCTTGAGCCCTTGGTGCAAAAAAAAAAGTTTTGCATTTGTGGAAAGCCCTGTGACATGATATCAGTTCCATCCTACTCCATTGTAATTCCATTAAAATATACAGATCAGGTTATAAGTGAAAGAAGACAGATACTGTTAAACGAGGTCTTCAGAAAGGGACTAACACTGAGCAGTAGAAGCTCTAGAATGGCTACACTTAGGAACTCATGATGCAAACATGAAGAGGTCATGAAGGGGTTGATAGCTGAAACTATAGATCTCGGTAAATCTTAGAAGTCACTATGTATTAAAACTGTTCCTGATTTTCTAGGTTCACCTTAATCATGGTTGCCTTGTTGTAGTCCAGGTCACCACTTATGCCAATGTGAGTTTGTGTGTGCTTGGGGGATTGAAGCTTTCCCAGTTTGAGAGCCAGTGTGGTGTAGTGGTTAAGAGCAGTAGACTTGTAATCTGGTGAACAGGGTCCGCGTCTCCGCTCCTCCACATGCAGCTGCTGGGTGACCTTGGGCTAGTCACACTTCTCTGAAGTCTCTCAGCCCCACTCACCTCACAGAGTGTTTGTTGTGGGGGAGGAAGGGAAAAGAGAATGTTAGCCGCTTTGAGACTCCTTCGGGTAGTGATACAGCAGGATATCAAATCCAAACTCTTCTTCTTCTTCTTCTTCCCATTACTGTGATGTAAGAATCCAGGAGGTTCTCAGAAGACCTGCCAACACAAATAGGATGTAATGCAATACACCCATTGCTTTTGAAGAAACAAGTTTGCCTCTAGATTGGGAGGGTGGTAGTAGTAATAGTAGTAGTAGTAGTAATTTTATTATTTATATGCTACCCATCTGACTGGGTTGCCCCAGCCACTCTGGGCAGCTTCCAGCAAAATGCATAAACACCATAGAAGCAACAAACATTAAAAACTTCCCTTTACAGGAAAAGCCCCCATCCCTGCCCCACAAACGGTGATATAGCTATATTGCTGTAAGAAATTGCCAGTGCCTGCTCTGCAGATGTCTAGAGTAGTTTAAGCTGTGAGATTCAGAATTGGCTCCATTTATCTTTCTAAGATGTCCCCACTTCGGAAATGGAGAGAATGTGCAGCAAAGCAGTTTAGAAACACAGCACCACCACAGAGCTGAGCTGTGTCCTTCAGTCTTCTGTGCTAGGCATCCTTTTTTTTAATGCTCAAATGCTCATTTGCCCTTTGAGATTATGTGTCCTTGCAAAAAGGTGTGTGTGTGTTGGGCAGGTGTGTGTGTGTTGTGGCAGCGGGTGTGTGTGTCCTTTGTCTACTTCTTTTTTTAAAAGAACAGACTGCGAAAAGGGAGTGATGGGTCTCTTAAGGAAACATAAACACTGTGTACTCATTAGAAGGCTCATTATAAATAAAGTGCAGAGAAGGTGCCCTAAGAGCAAGCTCTTTCATGGGTGTTTATTAGGACAAAGAGCTTCTTTAATAGGGCAGCTGAAAAGAAAAGCACTCTGTTGCAACCATTAATAAACATTGCCACTTTTACTGACTTCTTGGGAACAGCTTTGCCCTTGCATCTTTGCTTTTAAAGTGGCAGGCACCTCTTTCCTGTGTGCCAGTGTTCGTTGTGTTATATATATATATATACACCGTCAAAATTCTGCCACACATTGTTTCCGAAGCTCTCACTCTGAAGTGTGGTGACACCTTGACAGAAATGCCTTCATTGAAGCAGTCTTGATATGCCTGTAGGTGAGAGCAACTGCAAACGCCATTGTGGGTGGAAATAAAAATCAAGATCACCTTGACCATTTGGAAAAATGGGCTGAAAGACAAATGCAAACTGCTCATTAAGGGGAAGAAAAATCCAAATAGCAACATGCAAAATGGATGTAATGGGTCTAGGTTTTAGCACTAGTGACAAGAGACTAGGGAGTTTATATAGTTACAGCCTTAGTTAGCAGCATATTATTCTTGTTGATTCTTAAAATCTTCTTCTTCTTCTTCTTCTTCTTCTTCTTCTTCTTCTTCTTCTTCTTCTTCTTCTTCTTCTTCTTCTTCTTCATTTATATGCTACCTATCTGACTGAGGTGCCCCAGCCACTCTGGGCAGCTTACAGCAAAATATAAAAACACCGTAAATCATCGAACATTAAAAACTTCCCTATACTGGGCTGTGTTCAAATTTCTTCTAAAAATCATATAGTTGTTTATCTGTTTGACATCTGATGGGAGGGCATTCCACAGGGCGGGCACCCTGCTCTGTTTGTAACAGGTTAGGGTTCAATTAAAATGCTACCTTTATCTACGGACCAAACAAAAGCACATTGTTGCCCTGGGGATGCAAGACTTTTCATTCACAAATTGCTTAGGGATGAGCCTGATCTAGATCACAACGCTGAAGTTGGACCCTTTGTCTCTCCTTCCCCCCACCCTAATCAGTTTGTTTTAGGGGGTAAAGCTCCTATTCATTTAAATGATTTATTTTCCAATGGAAACTGAAGGGGCCCAATCCAGTTTGGGACCACATTGGTGGCAAAGGGGTTTAAGCTTCCCTACCTTTCATGTAAGGGTCATGATCTTGTGTTTGTGTTCTCACAGTTATTGTTTGTGAAAGAAAATGCATGTGATAAAGTAAGAATGTCATGATAAACATCTCATGACTTTGCGTCTAACAGGGGAGGATTTGTAGAAGAACTGCGAAAACTATTTCTTTTATTAAATTTGTATTTGTTAATAAAATTTTGAATTGGCCATGGTTCAGATGTCACACCAACCCATAGTTTAGTGTGATGAGAATGAGCTACAGTTAGCCTTTGGCTTGTAGTCTGTTCCCACTCTAGCACATCCAGAAGGAGTTTTTGCTTCCTTTTTTGCTTAACCACAGCTTGTTGTGTCATCCTAACTGACAAACTGTGGTTAATCTTCATCGTGGCTTGTTCGAAACAAGCCAACTTCAAATCATAGGTTATAAAGCTGGCTTATTTAAACAAGCTATACTTAATGCTAACCACAATTTAGGGTTTGGTTGACATGCTAAACTGAGGTTAATGGAAATCGGAATTGAAAGCTTCCAATATCCTCCTCGCAGAAGAGACAGAAGGTGGTGAAGCCTGTGAGCCTGCGCATCACTGTGGCTAATTCTCATCATGCTAAACAATGGTTTACCCATGTGACATCCAAGCATGGTCTTTGTCTATGCGTTATTATATCTGACAAAATGGGAAGCCTAATTCTTTCCACATAAGCACGTTTTGTTTCTGCTGCTTTTCAAATTACAAGGATTGATGTCTGAAAATTGCAAACACTTTATTTGCTTGGCTGGGTATTTCTCTGCTTGGGATGCGACAAAGCCAAAGAAAAATGGCAGAGCTGATTTTTCTTTCTCCATGGAGGTCTCATAGGATAAAAAAGGATAGTGTTCAGCTGAGATTTCTTTCTTACTTGGGATAAAAATTAACAAGCTGCACCTGACCGTGTTTGTGAGAGAGCCTGAGCTTAATAGATAATTCAAATCCCCTGCATTTTGATCCCGTTTGTGCCCATGTAATAAGCACTTAGAAATGAGGGTAACATAAATAGATTTTTCTAGACAGACAGATAAATAACTGAAGGCTAGTTGGGCATTTTGCACAAGTCTCCAATTTATTTCCTTTCACACATATGCAACTCCTGTGCTGGGGTTGTTGTTTGAAGAACTGCAAAATAAGGGGCATATTTTTGAGACTGTAGGGAAATGATGTATTATGTGCATCAGAACATTGATAGTCTTTTATTTGAATATATCACCCTTGTAATGCATTAAATGAAGGTTGCTTTCTGCATTGATGGTGTGTCATATGCAACCTTATGCAGATAAGGTTCATAGTTAAGGAAATGTTCCTTGAGACCAAATGTGAGTGCAGGAGACATAGAATTCACACACACACAAAAAACATCGTTGTTGGCAGCTGGAAAGAAATTAAGCACAGGAAAGTGGACAACAAAAAAGAGAAACTCCGTGAACCGGGAGAAGGAATGAAAATTGCTACAAAAGCAAAATGTCGTTTTCTCTACTGCATTTTATTATGTTTTACCACAACCCATACTCTGAAGTTTCTCTTCAGATTGTATAAAACTTCCCCATGTTTCATCCACAAAACATGTCTTTCTCCACTTTTATGGCTTCAATAAAATTGTGTCCAATTTCCCCCTCACCATGTCCCATTTTCTTTCTATCTCCCTTAGAATATTACAGATTCCCTATTTGTTGTTGTTGTTCAGTCGTTCAGTCATGTCCGACTCTTTGTGACCCCATGGACCAGAGCACACCAGGCACCCCATCCTCCACTACCTCCCGCAGTTTGGCCAAACTCATGCCAGTCGCTTAGAGAACACTGTCCAACCATCTCGTCCTCTGTCGTCCCCTTCTCCTTGTGCCCTCCATCTTTCCCAACATCAGGGTCTTTTCCAGGGAGTCTTCTCTTCTCATGAGGTGGCCAAAGTACTGGAGCCTCAACTTCAGGATCTGCCCTTCCAGTGAGCACTCAGGGCTGATTTCTTTAAGGATGGATAAGTTTGATCTTTTTGCAGTCCATGGGACTCTCAAGAGTCTCCTCCAGCACCATAATTCAAAAGCATCAATTCTTTGGCGATCAGTCTTCTTTATGGTCCAGCTCTCACTTTCATATATTACTACTGGGAAAACCATAGCTTTAACTATACGGACCTTCAGATTCCCTATAGAAAGCATCAATAGCTTCCTGATACTTCAAAATGTAAGCATTTCTTAAGCTAAGGTACTTGAGGATTTGGACAGTTCATATTAGTATCAGTGAAAATCCCTGAAATCTCTGACCCCCTGAAGATATTGCAAAACTTTAATTCTTGTCTGGTGTTTGGCTCTAGTTTGTCCAAGTGGAACTGTAAATTATCATCTTCCACAGCCAGCATCAATTATGTCATATAGGCATAATTCTCTCCTCTCATAATTCTTTCCACCCTATATCTCATGATGAAAAGTATGCTTTCTTACTTGCTTTGAAGTGGAACACAACAGTCTACAAAAGTAACAGAGACCATCTTTCATCTGTGACTTTTAATTTCCCTCTAAGAGACACTACATCTTTAATAACAGCTTCAGCTGAAGGAAATCCCTGGATGGTTTAGTGCAACCTTTGCCAACCTGGTACATTCCAGATGTTTTGGACTACAACTCCCATCAGCCACAGCTAGCAAGGCTCAACTGGAACTGGGCACATGTCCTATTGGAAAGGAGTTAGAAGAAGCTGCAGTGGGTTAAGTGAAGTAAGGTAAAAAGTTAAAGGACCGCTTACAGTTAAGTCCAGTCGCAGACGACGCTGGGGTTGTGGCGCTCATCTCACTTTACAGGCCGAGGGAGCCGGCATTTGTCCACAGACAGTTTTTCTGGGTCATGTGGCCAGCATAACTAAGCTGCTTCAGGTGCAACGGAACACTGAAACCAGAGCAGCGCATGGAAATGCTGTTTGCCTTCTCGCCGCAGCGGTACCTGTTTATCTACTTTCACTTTTTGGTGTGCTTTCGAACTGCTAGGTTTGCAGGAGCTGGGACCAAGCAATGGGAGCTCGCCCTGTCACGGGGATTTGAACTGCCGACCTTCTGATCAGCAAGCCCAAGAGGCTCAGTGGTTTAGACCACAGAGCCACCCGCGTTCCCAATAAGTTAAGTAAATACTCCCCCAGTGGTGAGTCCCACCAGACATCTTCCTATAACAGCAATCCTCAGATTGTCCACAATATAATGGTAAGTCTAAATAGCCCCCAGAACCTTTGCCATATCCAATACAAGCATTTATATCTATACCACTATATATTAGCACCATTAATTATCCCTGGGAAAGAAACAGATTGGTTTCCTCCAGAAAGTGGTAAGATTACCTGGGGACAAATGAGAAGAAGAAGAAGAAGAAGAAGAAGAAGAAGAAGAAGAAGAGAAGAGTTTGGATTTGATATCCCACTTTATCACTACCCGAAGGAGTCTCAAAGCGGCTAACATTCTCCTTTCTCTTCCTCCCCCACAACAAACACTCTGTGGGCTGAGAGACTTCAAAGAAGTGTGACAAGCCCAAGGTCACCCAGCAGCTGTATGTGGAGGAGCAGGGACCCGAACCCGGTTCCCCAGATTACGAGTCTACCACTCTTAACCACTACACCACACTGGCTCTCTCTCTCTGTATATATTCATTCACACCGGACTGGGCCACAGCAGTGGCAGTCTCTCTTCCTCCTCTTTTGCTCTCCAGCAGCCTCTACGAGCTGCCCAAGGGAGGAAGCCAGCAATGCAGGCCATGGAGAGGCAACAGGAAGCTCTCTCACTGCCGCCATAGCTCGGAACAAGTGCCTGCTCATCCTCCTCAGTGACGGCAGCACTGGTGGGTGGGTGGGGGGTCGGGACATTCTGGGATTAGATCAGAAGCTGGGATGGCTGTCACAATTCCAGGACTGTCCCTGGAAAATCGGGACACTTGGAGGGGATGAACTAGGCATGCTTGGATTTTCATGTCAGGGACATGAAAGCAGCGATCTATTGCTTATGTACCACTTGCGGTCAGATAACACGGGCATTCTTGGAATAGGCTGACCTTCTCAACAGAAACTCTTGAGTGCAGCTCATTTTAAAGATTTCAGAACTGTTGATGTTTTGTCACAAGGAATATCATTAATATTCTTTGTTTCACTAATTAAAAAACAAGCAAACGGAGTTTAATATGGAAGATTATACAGTCTGACCACCCCTTTTTGGTGTCTTCTACTGTAGAAAGCTCAGTCAAGGCCTGACCTTGATCATGAATTGAGCGCTCTGCTCCTCTCTGTATGCAAATGACACTAATTAATCCAACACAAACATCAATATTTTTGCAAAGCATAACCCCAAGTGCCATTTTATGACCATGTAATTTACAAGGCCTTAAACTACATTAAAATTACCACATACAGTGTTTACAGTTTAATTACACGGCTATTTGCCTTACCCAATCAAGTGTTATTCATATAGTCCTTATCCACTGGCCCTAATCTTACCTAAAAAAGAAAACAAACCTTTTTGCGGGCACAATAAGAATAGCAAATATTTAGCAAGAGGAATTCTTCCAAATTGCTTCTTCTGTTTTAGTGAACATAAAAATGGTGTTTATTCTAGCTAAAGTAATTGTCATCTGTCCGTTTGCACTATTTATTGATGTCTGCTTCTTCTGAATAATTTCCAGTGTATAAAAATGGTACTAACAAAGGATTTTCTAATTTGAAAAGCGTTAAGCCTGCACATCGAGAAGAATAAGGAGTGAATAACTTGGTGCTAGAATGGATTGTTTTATTGCAGATTTGCAGGTGGGAATCACATTTTAAAATGCTCCTGAAGTGAAAACACACTCTGCCAGTATAAACTATCACAGCAGGGAACAGGCTAGGCCACAACCATTCCTCTTGCCATTATAGTGTTTTACTTGTAGGGTGTTTTGGCTCCATCTGCACTATATTTTTAAAGCAGTATTCAGAATTCAAGTAATAACCTTACTTTTATACTCCAAGTTGACACCAGTGCAATAAATAGACCAGGAGCTGCTAACACAGTAGCTGCAGGCATCTGTAATGGCCTTCATTAGTGCCTCTAGGCCCAGAACTTCCTTTTTTCTTTTTCTTTTTATAAAAAAGTAATTCCCTAGCTCTCTTAGAAAGAATGTTTAGAAATAAAATATTCAGGAACCCTTCTAAGCCAGCTGGACTACAGACCCTCCAAGGACTCAGCTATACTGCTGCAAATAAAACATATTAAGTGTGTTTTAAGTGCAATATACAATGTGCCACTAGATGGTGATGGTGAGCCTTATGGAAAAAGTATTTTCAGAACGGTTTTTATATGTGTGTAGATGCCACCCAAGGGTCCCTATTTTCCAGGGACGTCCCTGATTTGGACAAGCCGTCCCAGTTTCTGATTTGATCCCGGAATGTCCCACTTTTCCTTAGGATGTCCCTATTTTCTTTGGAGAAATGTTGGAGGATATGGAGTTTTGAGCCGTCTGAAGGCTATCCTGTATAGGGAAGGTTTTTTTTAATGTTTAATGTTTTATTATGTTTTTATATATGTTGGAAGCTGCCCAGACTAACTGGGGCAACCCAGTAAGATGTGTAGGATATAAATAGTAACATTACCATTATGGAATGGGATGTCCCTATTTTCATCGGAGAAATGTTGGAGGGTATGGGACTGGTCCTGCCTCTCAGTGTTTTTAGCCGATGAGTGAAGTAAGAGCTGTGATAGATAGGTGAGTCGTTTATACACTAAGCAACAGGAATCCCTAGGGTCCTGAAGAATGTCCATTTCCCATCCCCTCTGGTGCACTGCTCCTGCTTCAGTCTTATTTTCTACTGCTTAGAGCAGGCATAGGCAAACTCGGCCCTCCAGATGTTTTGGGACTACAGCTCCCATTATCCCTAGCTAATAGGACCAGTGGTCAGGGACGATGGGAGTTGTAGCCCCAAAACATCTGGAGGGCTGAGTTTGCCTATACCTGGCTTAGAGCCTCCATAGTTTGCCCTTCCTTTTTTTCTTAGTAACTATGATGCATCTAACTTGTGATGGGTTTGTCTGAGATCAGGTAGTCCCTAGATGTTATTTTTTCCAAATACTACCACACAATAAGTGGGTGTGGATGTTAATGAAACCCCCTTTTCTCCAAAATGGCAAATGCGAAAACTTTAATGTTGATTCTTGCTATGGGATTGTGTGGAGACCCGGCCAGATGAGCGGGGTATAAATAAACTATTATTATTATTATTATTATTATTATTATTATTATTATGGACAATGACGAGGAGGTTATAAGTAATTTAGATGAACAAATAGTATATATTAGCAATAGTTGGGGCACAATAATTTTTCAGTGTCTGCATACCCTCCAACATTTCTCTGATGAAAATAGGGATGTCCTAAGGAAAAGTGGGACATTCCAGGATCAAATCTGAAACTGGGTCAGCTTCCATAAATCCGGGACTGTCCCTGGAAAATAGCGACACTTGGAGGGTCTGTGTCTGCCACTATGGAAGGAATTGTTGTGTCTCAACCACTGCTGACAGATATCTTCTGATTCTACTACCTATGCAGAATAATTTTGAGATTACCAGTTTGTAATGTATACAGAACAAAAGAAGCAATCATTTGCAAAGTGCTGTTTCAGAGCAGTGATTTGCTTGCAAGTCACCCCCCCTTTCCCATTGCATTTTAAGTGCCTTTGCTTGCCCTAATGTATAATGCCCTATCAAGGGTTTCAAGTAGGTCCTTTATCCTCTATCTATCCATCTATCTATCTATAGAGAGAGTGCACCACAGAACCAGCAAAGGTATACCATTGATATGGGACATGGGTGGCATTGTGGTCTAAACCGTTGCGCCTCTTGGGCTTGCCGATCAGAAGGTCAGCGGTTTGAATCTGCTCGATGGGATGAGCTCCCGTTCCTCTGTCCCAGCTTCTGTAAACCTAGCAGTTCCAAAGCACACCAGTGTGAGTAGATAAATAGATATTGCTGCAGCAGGAAGGTAAATGGCACTTCCATGCACTCTGGCACTTGTCATGATGTCCCGTTGCACCAGAAGCGGTTTAGTCATGCCGGCCACATGACCTGGAAAGCCAGCATGGTGTAGTGGTTAAGAGCGGTGGACTTGTAATCTGGTGAACCGGGTTTGCGTCTTCGCTCCTCCACATGCAGCTGCTGGGTGATCTTGGGCTAGTCACACTTCTCTGAAGTCTCTCAGCCCCACTCACCTCACAGAGTGTTTGTTTTGGGGGAGGAAGGGAAAGGAGAATGTTAGCCGCTTTGAGACTCCTTCGGGTAGTGATAAAGCGGGATATCAAATCCAAACTCCTCCTCCTCCTCCTCCTCCTCCTCCTCCTCCTCCTCCTCCTCCTCTTCATCTTCTTCTTCTTTCTGTGGACAAATGCCAGCTCCCACAGCCGAAAGCGAGATGAGCGCCACAACCCCATAGTTGCCTTTGACTGGACTTAACCGTTTAGGGGTCCTTTACCTTTTACCTTTACCTTTTACCATTGATATGCAGTGATGGTGAGAGATGAGGAAAATAACTCCAGTATCAAGTAGCTTTGGTTTCTATGCAGGCTTGAGGTGGTGGTTTGTCTTAAATTTAATGTGCCTCCGAAGTTGGCAGTCATTTGTCTGCTTATCTCCCAATATCTTATGTATCTAAAATTGGATTTTTGAGTACAAAGCTGACATGTTATGTATAGTTGCATATAAAATATTCATTCTCAAGCTCTTGCTGACCCAATGCTTTCATTCTCCATGGGTCTTGTGGAATGTGGTCTCAGATATTGTGGCAGATTAGAAATCAGTCTGCCTCAACCGTTGTGTCCTTTACTTCAAGGTCTCCCAGGGCACCTACCCATGTGATAAGGCATGAGAGACCAGTTTTCAGGACGGAATCCATGCATGACACAGCCTGCCTAAACCAGAGGGCAAGGACTGAAAGATTCGTAATATGTGGGAAGATGAAACATTAATTTGATGGAAAGGGCAATCAGAGAAACCAAACTGTGAATTGATCTGTTTATAGTTGACTAGAGGGGGGGGGGGAGAGAAAAGAAAAAAGGTGGGCGCTGATGAAAGAGCATGCTTTTCAGAGTGAACTGCTTTTGAAATGAATGTCAGCTCCTTGATTCGTATTGAGAGGTATCCAGAAATCCTTTACTCGGGAGGCTGATCAGATGTGGCAGTTTCTGCAACAAGCAGCTTGCCCAGTGCTATGAAGAAGAAACCACTGACAAGAGTGTGTCTGCGATGGTCATTTATGCTAAGAGTCAAAGTGGATGTCCTCATCAATGAGCAGATGACATGTTAAATAACTGCTAGGGTCGAATGACTGGCAGGCAGGAAACAGGGCATGAATGCGATTCCAGATTGCTAGTTTCTAAATTCGATCCAGCTTTTTTCAAGCTTCCATGGCCAACACTTATTAAGCACCATGCTGGAACAGTAGTGGGTTTATTCCATGGGTGTAAAAGCAAGGAAAAGGCAAACAGACATGGCACTTCTCTGCCAAGGCAGAGAACGTAGAATGACACCAGCACTTCCTTCTCCCTTAGCATCCTCCAAAAACCCAGAAAGGTGGTCTCCCCTCCCGTCCCACAACAACTGCCCAGGCAACGCATACCCTCCAACATTTCTCTGGGCAGCTGCCAACACATATAAAACTTAATAAAACATTAAACATTTAAAAACTTCCCTATACAGGGCTGCCTTCAGATTTCTGCTAAAGGTTGTATAGTTACTTATCTCCTTGGACAAATGACCTGATTATGTATATGGCAGTTTCCTGTATCTTACTTATTTACTATGTCAGCTGGCTACTGTGGTTTTTTTTTTTTTTAAATTGTTTTAAAGCTTTTAATTGTGACTTGGGAGCAACCTTGACCCTGTCCTATAGCATAACAATATCTAACTGTATAAGATAAATATATTTCCTTAAAAGCACATTTGATTATAAAAAAAAATCACAAATCAGTCAATGGATATTACAAGTTTAGGGCAGATATATTGGGAAGAAACATATAATGTCCATTCTAAATATATTCTGTGAATATATATTTGAGAGAGAATGATATAAAATGTACAGTGCAGGCTATAAATTCTAGAACAGGTGTAGCTGGTGCAAGTATATTTCCTTATCTCACTGATTGGATTTTGCATCTTCCTACAAGATTTCTGTGTACCGGGAGAGAGAAAGAGGTTATGTGTACAGATGGTTAACTGCTGAAATGCCCAGAAGGTTCAACTCATCTGTGCTTGCGAAGATGAGGAGAATTTTCCACTGACTAATTCGCAGGTGTTTTGAAAGCTCTGGATTACATTCAGGTTTTGCTGTTCTGTTTTGTTTGATCAAATGCCTTAGGTTAGATGTTGGAAATGTGAATATTTTATTATTATTATTATTATGTCCAAGTGGTTATAAGAGCATCAGTACTGCTCTCTAGAGAAAAATGGGGTGCAGAGAAACCTTTTGGCATTTGGACCGCACAGCTATTACAAACCAAGGCCTTGGGCTTCCACTGTCCCTGGGCTGCCTCTCCTTTTCCATGACACATTGCATCGCCTCAGGTCAACGACTTAGAGCTCGCCTGCCCATCGTCATCATGGTCATAATTTGGCAAGCAATAATAATTATTTTCTGCCTTATGCTAGGCCTTTCTCTTGCTCTGTCCTGCGCTCTTTTTAGCCTACAACCAGAATGGCAGCAAAAACGAGCAGGTGTTTAGGAAGCTTGGCTGCTAGGCTGGGAGAAAAGCGATGCGCAAGTGTCACTCTCCACTAGAGTAGGCTGTGCTGGCACTGCACTTTGGCTGCTATCTGTCGACAGTGAGTAGGAAGAGGTAACACAATGCTTCTTTTAATAAGAAGTTTAATAGTGAGCTGGATGAGTAAAATTAAGGGCTACACTCAACACCACGGCACGATTATTGGATTATGCAGACGAAGGGTGAATCTGTATCTCAGGTTATTATCCTATGCATGCTTACATGACATAAATCCCTGTTTAACTCAGTGGTGCTTATTCTGAGTAGCCATGCAAAGGTACAATACTGTAGAGTGCCTTCTACCTACAGTGTGTGTGTATGTAGATACACCTGTGTTATGGTTTATACATTTTTAAAATCTAGGTAGATGTATATGGCAGAAGCATGTGTGTGCATGCGTGCGTGCGTGTGCACAGTCTTTCTAGAACTAAAGAAAGGACCAACCCAGTTAAGAAATGTTAATCTTTTTGGTTTTCATGTAGAAGAACAACCATGGTTTTATATCTTCATATAACTAGGGGCGGAGGAAGGGGGCGGTGTGGGTGGACCGCCCCAGGTGTATTCGCTGAGGGGGGTGACATTTGGCACGTCGCCTGCCCGCGACTCCCAAGCCTACTTTGAGCCGTCGGGGGAAGGGGGGAGCTGCGCTGCTTTGCTGGAAGCATTCTCCCCTTCCCCCTTCATTTTGACAGCTTGGTGGAGGTTTGGGAGTTGTGAGCAGGCGGCACGCCGAATGTCCACCATTCGTGGCTTGCTCCGCCCACACCGCTCTGTGCACTCAAGTGGCTATCCCGCGCCTGGGAGGGCACCCTCCACGCCCCGTGCCCCTTGGGAGCACACCCGTACTGGGCAGCGTGGGCATATGCTCCGACACTGCATATAACATCTTCGTGTCTGGAATTTTATAAAAAGCTTTTCTTCAAAACATTTTAATTGTCACTCCTTCACTGGAAGAGTACAGCGGATGAATTCTTAACTTTCAAAAAATTGTTTCGCATAACAGCTACTAACAAAATTTGCTGGTTTTTGTTTTTCTTTTTTAAACATAAGATCACCAAATGTATACGATTGTCTATCCTATACATTTGTACTCAGAATTAATTCTAATTGGGTGTTCCAAACATAGAAGCATAGAATCATAGAATTGTAGAGTTTGGAAGGGGCCCCGAGGGTCATCTGGTCCAACCCCCTGCAATGTAGGAACCTCAACTGAAGTATCCATGGCAGATGGCCATTCAACCTTTACTTTAAAACCTCCAAGGAAGGTGAGTCGTCTGAACATGGTTTGCTATGGGAATGTGGTATACAAATAAACAGTGATGATACTGAGAACATACACATATGCTAATAATGACTAAAATAAGACCCATTGATTTCAATGGGTCTACTCAGAGTATGAGAAACTTGGATGCCACCCATAACTTTCAGTGGGTATTTATTCATTCATTGGACACTTATTCAGCCCAATTACCTGCACTCCACAATACAAGATAAGGAGAAGGGGAATGAGTATCTGGGACTCGTGGGGGGGGGGCAGTGGACTCCCAGATGGGAAGTTGGGGTTATATAATAATGAGGTTGGGGCCCTCTGAGGTCATTCTGGAAAAGAGGCATTGGTAACACAGACAAGTATCCTGGCCAATGTCAGTTTCACAGATTATAAGACAGTTGGAGGCAGGATCATGCGTGGAAATGCTTTTAGGTATCTCTCTTTTAATTGTCATGTTTAATTGTTAGAAATCGAAGCCGGGCCCAAAGCCTAATGAACAGGGGTTCCTGTGTGGAAAGTGAACTGGGAAGGGGCTGCGACTGCTTTGGGGATTCTGCTTTCCCATTCTTGTGCAAATGGTGAGGACAGAGCTCCCCTTCAGTTTCTCATGAACGCAGCATCAAACAACTCCGAGCTTCTCAAAACAGCAGCAGCAGAATCTTATTTCGGCAAAGAAGGGGGACAAATAATGAAAAACAGCTTCCGAAAGGTTGCTTGGCAGTGTGAGAACTTGGCCCTGCAGTTCACAGCATTCCAGTAAACAGAGTGCCAGAAAAATAATAATCAGGATATACTGAGCTGAGGTAATGCTGGCAAGAAGCTACGAAAGCCTAACAAAAGATCTCTCCCCCCCCCACCCGCCTGCAAAGAACCGCTCTTCATTGCTCCTTGTGTTTTCCTGTCAGAAGAGGCTGTGGGGCTTGTTTCCTGGCAACGTGCCCCAGCTCCTTCGCTCCGCTGAGACCCATCTACCCCTAGGGGGAGCCCATCGGCTGTCAGCCTCCAGCAAGAACCTGTGTTTAACTAGCTCCTTCTGGGATGCAGGCGAGCTTTCTGAGAGCACAATTAGAGCATCTGTCATGAGCAGCAGAACCGGTGCGAGGTGGCAAAAGGTTTTGGTGGCTGTTGGAGTCTTTTAGAGCTAAATCATTGGGAAGTGCATAGAGGCCAGTTTGGATGACCTGTCCCTCTTCCTCACCTATCTTTTTTATTTTAAAGGGAAGGGGGAGTTGTGTAAAAACCCACACAATAAATCTTTCCCGCTTGTCAGAGATTTCAAGTAAACAAAATAATAGTTCTCAGGAGAGGTTTATGCTAAAACATAGAAATTTCCTCCCCTTTTAAGTGTGCGGGTGTTTATTGCTTTTTCATTATACGTTAGCAAACGGTGCACTTTTTCTTTTAAACAAAAAACACCTTATAGATTCTATAGGCAATTTACAGCCTAAATCTCAGCAACCCGCTTCCCAAGCCTCCACTGATTCTCCATTTCTCCCTCCACTTTTCTTTGAATCATGTGGCCGCCAGTGGGTACTGTGACCAGTCTGGACCTTTTACCTTTGAGAATTTTGTAAAAGAAGGAATATACAGGTGGATTACAATGCTGCAGTTAGCAGAGGTGAACTTGCTGAAATTTCCTCTTCTGCGGCCATGGCCTGCATTGCATCTGGTCACTGTGCATTGCATCTGGCCACTGTGCATTACATCTGGTCACTGTGCATATATCACTGTCCAGCCAGCCAGTTTTCCATTAGAAGGAACCATTGCCGCAGAAGCACAGGCACATAGAACAGGTGATAACTCCCTGAATTGCCCAGCCTACAATTTAACTAAGTTACATTTCTATGATTGAACAACAGAGGGGGGGCATAGCATAGAAGAGGAAAGAAGTGCTTTCCTCAAACAAAACAAGAATCCTCTGTCTAGGATGCACTACATTTATTTCAGGATTTATAAACTGCTTCCCAACATATGTTTTCAAAGGGGTATACAAGAGAACTACTTATATACAACATATATAATAAAAATGAAATATACATAACAATCTAAAAAATATTCAAAGCATCAAATTACAAAATTCTGTATAGTATACAATATAAAATGGCTGAGTCACTCTTCGGGGAAAGCTCTCCTAGATAATTTATCAACAGCTGCCTAGTAATGGGTGCTTGTTGAAGTTCAGTTGGAATCCAAGTCCACATATCAGCTAAATGCATGTAAGAGGCAGGGCTGGTTCACCCATGAGGCGGGGTGAAGCGGTTGCCTCAGGAAGTGGGAACCCCTGAACTGGCACCTCCATGAGCACCCCAGCCAGCCAGCCACCACCAACAGTGTCAGAGAAATGGGGCCAGCATTGGCGCCAATTTCCGGCAATTTCTCAATGGCAGAGCAATGGCAGCAGGGCAGCACTTCTCATTTTGCCTCAGGTGGTGAAACGGGATGTGCCAGCCCTGTGAACAGAAGAAGAAGAAGAGTTTGGATTTGATATCCCGCTTTATCACTACCCTAAGGAGTCTCAAAGTGGCTAACATTCTCCTTTCCCTTCCTCCCCCAAAACAAACACTCTGTGAGGTGAGTTTGGCTGAGAGACTTCAAAGAAGTGTGACTAGCCCAAGGTCACCCAGCAGCTACATGTGGAGGAGCGGAGACGCGAACCCGGTTCACCAGATTACGAGTCTACCACTCTTAACCACTACGCCACACTGGCTCTCACACAGGGCCTTATGCTAGAGCTGGATGTGCTGGGTTGCTCTTGAAGAAGGATTTTTAAACAAAGAAGCATTAGGCTCTGTCAGTTCAGATCAATAAACTCGGAGGAATTCAGTGTAACTCCCAACCCTCCAGAGTGGATTTAGAGGGGGCACACAGGTAAAGGAGAAGGGGAGAGAGCCCTGTGGCATTACCGGGAATCATAGCTCTGGCTTCCACTATCAGAATGGTTTCGTTGAATCCAGCTCACTGTGTCTTGGCATTCATTATGGCCTTGTGAGGGTTTTTCTTCTATCCAAAACACCTCCTTTAGGCATTCACCTCCACGACTTGGTTGCAACGCATGCACAAGGTTGTACCTTTGTACTTGTGTTAATTTATCCAGCATGGTTAACTCTCTATAGTTCAGCACCCACAATTATTAAATGGAAAGCTTACGTCAGCTGCAACTGTGCAGTAGGAGAGCCAAGGTCATCATTTAAGTAACCTATTGCATTTCCAATCAGATATATTAATCAGACCGAAATATGAAGCAAAGTGCTAAAAGTCACCAAGCATTTCAATGGCAGAGTTCCAGCAAGAGGCCTTATTTTTCCTCCTGGCTGTGTTTCCTAAAGATCCAGTTATGTATGTTACATATAAGTTTACTTGTAATGCTGATATATAAAATGAGTAGTGATTTATGATCTTCATAATATATTACCCTCGGCTGCTGCCAAATACCACGAAAATTTCCCAACACAGTAATTTGATTAGTAGCTGATTTGACAATGCAAAACACAAGCAGATAGTATATAAACATTGGGCAACTGAACAATAAGGTGTGCACAGTGGCCCCCAGTTTGGCTGGAATACTAGCCTGTGGATGATTTTCTCAATACTGAAATGCTTTAGTCTTCAGTGAGGGGAACTGATGTAATACCTTGTGAAGTTTGCCAGAGAGCTGTCAGGCTGGACTGAATTTGTGATCCAGAGTATATATTGGCACATAAAAAGGCATGAGATCAAAATGCTACAGCGCATAGAATAGTTTCAATGTTCTGAAGTAAACTCATTCACGATGCTTAAGGGGCAGTTTATCCAGTAACCAAACAACACATATAACATTTTCTCAGAAATTATTTACTTTTGTAACCACTTTGGAACCTTGCTTTTCCAAGAAAGGATGAGAACGTAGTTGTATGCTACAATGTGATTCCATTACTAATAATAAATATTAACTAGAATCTATGTTCTTCTACTTGCCAGACATATTTACTATCTGGGAAGGCAATGCTATGGGTTGACAATATTTTGTAGAAACTTTAATCTCTATCACTATGTTAAAAAAACAAAAACAACAACACCAAACACCTTCAAACCGAATGGCTTACAATGAAAAAATGTGTTTACAGTGAAAGAAAAGGCCCATGGGATGCAGATGTTGGGAGTAGATGCCGCAGTGTGGAATGGCCTTGCTGCATAGAATGAAAAAATGGAGAAGTACCGTACTTAAGCACTGGCGAGAGAGAGTGTACATCCTTCACACAAACAAACAAAGGGAATCTTGTGTAAAGACAGAAGCTTTAATATAAAAAGGTAAAGGGACCCCTGACCATTAGGTCCAGTTGTGTCCGACTCTGGGGTTGCGGTGCTCATCTCGCTTTATTGGCCGAGGGAGCTGGTGTACAGCTTCTGGATCATGTGGCCAGCATGACTAAGCTGCTTCTGGCGAACCAGAGCAGAGCACGGAAACGCCGTTTACCTTCCCGCCAGAGCGGTACCTATTTATCTACTTGCACTTTGACATGCTTTCGAACTGCTAGGTGGGCAGGAGCTGGGACCAAGCAACAGGAGCTCACCCCATCGCTGGGATTTGAACCACCGACCTTCTGATCAGCAAGCCCTAGGCTCTGTGGTTTAACCCGCAGCGAGTGCTGCCCTCTGCATATCCCATGATAAAAAAAATCCTTCCAGTAGCACCTTAGAGACCAACTAAATTTGTTATTGGTATGAGTTTTTGTGTGCACGCGAAAGCTCATACCAATAACAAATCTAGTTGGTCTCAAAGGTGCTACTGGAAGGAATTTTTTTTAATTTTTATTTTGTTTCTACTACAGCAGACCAACACAGTTACCTACCTGTAACTATATCCCATGATGATCACTGTTCATGTGCGCCAAGACAGATTGTTGCTGCAGTCCACCAATGCATACAGTGCACCATGTTGGCTACCCCTCTTTTAATGTAGCAGGTTTTAAAAATCTAGAAATTTATTAAGGCAAGTAATTGAATGACTGCAAGGGCTCATTCTGCAGGATGCAAAGGTAGCCTTTTTTTAAAGGGGGCATATAAAAATAGGTAAATTGATGAAGATTTACAGGTGCAAGTCCTGGGGAAAAAGTATATCAGATATAGCTGGCTTGACAACCCCATTTAAAGAGCAACACAACAGGGAAACTATGGCATTGTGAATAAAAGCCTTCAGAAACACTAAAAGCAGCACTCACAGGCAGAGATGAAAAAGCTCTAAATTGCTATGATATGTCACAGCCTGTCAATGTATTAATAGATGCTTCTAAATCAGGCTTGGGAGTGGGGCATAAAAACTTCAACGGAGCCAAAATAAAATTCTGCTCAAAAAGAAAAGAAAGATTAAGTACAGAATATTCACTACTGTGTAGAGGGATGCTGAGACAACGCAGATCACAAACATCTGGTGTTGCTGTTGCTTTGTAACAAAACAATTCACTAATGACATTTGGGGACAGAGAAATGAAGTGACTCTTAGAGAATACACTTCTGTTGTGGAAAATCTAAACTGGCAATGGGAAGTGCAGCTCCTTGGCTCCTCAGACTTTGGCCTCCATTAGTTGCATGTATTGTACATGCTGTGTGCCTTCTTCATAAATACCCAGCAAGGCCAACCAGTGTGAATCAGAGGGAAGGCACAGGTGCCATTCAGGCTACCAGGTAAAATTTCCTAGGGCAAAAAGCAAGAAACAGGTATTCTCCCCTGCTTGCTGCCAGTCACAAATGTTACTGGAGTGGTTTTGGAAAGCAGCTGCAGGGAAGAGATCTTGCAAATGATCTAAAATAAGGCCAAGTCAGAATTTGGTCATGGTGATTGAAAAAGTTTAGTTTGTAGTAAGAGGAAATAAATAAAGCAGCTGTTTTCTAGCAGCAGATTCTTAATTCAACAGACTGAAAAGACAAAATAAAATAAAAAATTCCTTCCAGTAGCACCTTAGAGACCAACTCTAAGTTTTGACTATGTTTTGACTATGGCAGACCAACACGGCTACCTACCTGTAACTGAAGACTGAAAAGAGCTTTCCATGTAAGTGAAGTTCCGCTATCAAGTTTACTTTCAAAGAAAGCAAACCTCTTGGCTACAACTCCCAGAAAATATTTATCCTTCCAATTCCTATTGAGTTATCTTAGGGATCATCAACACTTACCTTTCCTCTGCTCTTTCCAGGCATGATATGTGCTTTAAAGTACTCTGTCCTAGCACCCTTTTTTTGCTCCAGAGCTTTCCATGCAAAAATTCACTCTTTAAGCTCAGTTAGAGCAAACAGCAATCTGTGGAGAACCCCAAATTGATGTTTGCTCTGACTGAACACTAAAGAGTGGGTTTTCATGGAAAAGATCCACACTCAGACATAGAGCTTTTAAGTGTGGACCTGTGCTTGGAAAGAGTGGGGCAAAAGCTAAGTGTGGATAAGCCCTTAGTCTTAGGTATCACCCTTAATCCCTCTTTGTGACATTGCAATTACAGATCATTAAGCAGCATTTTAAAAGCGGCAGTGAGAAACTTGGATTTGCCTATCCAGTAAATGGAAAGGAAGTAGGGCTCCCCCCCTTCCCTCTCTTTTTTTCTCAGGCGGCCTGAATGTGTCGCTAACTAGCAATTTGGCAGCAGACTTTAGCAAATAGCTGCACACTAAATGGGTTTATCCTTAAACATAATGCTCTTTTCCATTTTAACTGAGCATAAAATTGTATCTTTAAAGGATCTTCAGGCAGGGAAGCTTGATGCCTCTTGAGTAGTTCAGTGTGACATATGGTCCGTCTTCCCAAGCAATGGTTTTATCTGCCACATATAGTTTCTGCAAATTTAAGCTAATGTTGCTGGGAAAACAAGAAGGGATTTATGCCCAAAAACTAAAGAAGGGAATAAAAATAATCTTTCCTCTACATACCTCATGTACTTACCAAAACATTTTGGCCGTGTTCCAAGGGACATGGAACTCTGTTCTAGCAAGGACTTTGCCATCATCAGGGTATGTTCCATCAGCACAAATCTTCCTAAGTAACAGGATAATTTCCTGCATCACCTTTTTGCACTCTATAAGTCAGAGCTTTGTCCATGCCCCAGGTTTGTTTGTTTGTTTGTTTAAACTGGCTCAATCCATTTTTTGCTAGATGCTCACTTCTCTATAGGACATCTTAGGCACCTTCAGCTCATCCTAGGGATCTGGCCATGTGGACTGGATTGGAATTATTGCTCCGGCCCTATTAGCTTTGTGGGATGTCAGGACCATTGAGCCTTTACCTATTAAGTGACAATGGCAGAGAGCAGAAGTACTAAGATGTTGTTGTTGTTCAGCCGTTCAGTCGTGTCCGACTCTTCGTGACCTCATGGACCAGAGCACACCAGGCACGCCTATCCTTCACTGCCTCTCGCAGTTTGGCCAAACTCATGTTAGTAGCTTCGAGAACACTGTCCAACCATCTCATCCTCTGTCGTCCCCTTCTCCTTGTGCCCTCCATCTTTCCCAACATCAGGGTCTTTTCTAGGGAGTCTTCTCTTCTCATGAGGTGGACAAAGCACTGGAGCCTCAACTTCAGGATCTGTCCTTCTAGTGAGCACTCAGGGCTGATTTCTTTAAGAATGGATAGGTTTGATCTTCTTGCAGTCCATGGGACTCTCAAGAGTCTCCTCCAGCACCACAATTCAAAAGCATCAATTCTTCGGCGATCAGCCTTCTTTATGGTCCAGCTCTCACTTCCGTACATTACTACTGAGAAAACCATAGCTTTAACTATATGGACCTTTGTCAGCAAGGTGATGTCTTTGCTTTTGAAGATGCTGTCTAGGTTTGTCATTGCTTTTCTCCCAAGAAGCAGGCGTCTTCTAATTTCGTGACTGCTGTCACCATCTATAGTGATAATGGAACCCAAGAAAGTGAAATCTCTCACTGCCTCCATTTCTTCCCCTTCTATTTGCCAGGAGGTGATGGGACCAGTGGCCATGATCTTAGTTTTTTTGATGTTCAGCTTCAGACCATATTTTGTGCTCTCCTCTTTCACCCTTATTAAAAGGTTCTTTAATTCCTCCTCACTTTCTGCCATCAAGGTTGTATCATCAGCATAAACACTAAGATGTACTTAACACTTACCTCTCATCTCATCCCTTGATGATGCAACCTCTGAATTTCTCCCACTGAAAATACTTTGTTTTGATGTCAGTTGATTTGAAAACTCTAGAGATGTGATTTGGAGTTAGGGATGAGCAGGAATGTGGCCAAGTTGGTGGGTTACACCAAAGATTCTACAAGAGGATAAGGTTGCATGGAGCCTGACAAGGAACTCATGAAACCGAGTGAACAGGAAACAAAATGGGAAATGTGATTCAATGTAAGTAAGTGTAAATTGATGCACATTGGGGCACTGATGGGATCTGAGATGGTGGTGACTGACGAGGAAAGAGAGCATGGTGTCACAATTGGTAGATCAGTGAAAACATCAACCCAGTGCCACCATGGAGAACAGGATGCTTACATAGCCCGTGCCCTGATCCATCAAGGCTCTTCTTTTGTGTTTTCTGTCTGTGGTGTTTGATCAGTGATGGTTCCTTCACATATGTCCTACATTATTTGGAGTTGCAGCCATCAAATAGTGAGCATATGACACATGGATGTCTGGATGAGATTTTGGGACCCAAACTCTAAATATGACACACACACACACACACACACACACACACACACCTGTGTTCATTTTATTTTGTAAATTTTAGCATTCAAAGTCAACTGCACTAAAATACCAACTTTAAAGCTACAATTCATCATGTTTTCTCAACCCTTTTCTGCCTTAAGTAGTGACCCATTTGAGCTGAATTAGAGAGACAGAGGGGGAAATGCCTTCTGCAAATCTTTTCCTTCTCTTTACCTCTTCAGTCGGTTGTGCTTTGTTCGTAGATAATTTATTTAAGGAACAGATGAAGGCAAATTCAGTTCTTGCTGCTTTTAACAAGGAGCAAGCTTTGACAATTGAATGAGAGTGATTTTTGAGGGGGGGGGAGGAAAAAGATTATTATTTTTAAGTTTTCAACAAAGATAAAGTAAAATCTGCCTCTGTCAAGCTACTGTTCTTCACTCAGCCACATGGTAAGTTAAATCTGAAATGAAAGAAGAAACCGTATTTTTAAACACTGGAATAGGCATGTGAAAACATCTGCTTTTATTATGCATGTATGAATTTTCTCTAGTTATTTCCACAACTAATCCACTAAAAAGTGGCACTGAACATTCAGGGCACTTAGACTGCATCTTATATCACCTCCCTTGAATACAATGGGGTTCTGAATAAACACATACTGGAATGCACTTCATGAAAAACAGACCAAAAACAGCAGATTTCCATAATTGGTATTTTGCACATGTTCAGTAGTTTTCTAGCTAATGCACAAAACACTCATTGGTTTTCTATTGTGACAGGCTATGTCCTGTTCCAACAGATGACTGGCTTGCCTTTGAGCAAAGTGCTGAGCTGATGTCAGTAGTGGTCAGAGTATCAGTGGTCAGAGTATTGGGGCAGCAGTACTTACCTGACATTTCATCACCACTCTAGCCGTGCCTTACCAGGAGAGGGAAGTACAAGGAGTTTGGTGCAGTACAGACACACTGGCAAGAGCTCCAGATTGGCTGCTGCACACCGACTGCTACTGGCTGTTGTATATATTTGGGTAGAACTGACTTAATTAGACAAAAGCTCATACGACGTCACCGTTTTTTCTTTTCTTTTCTTGGCAGATCCCTGATTACAGCAAGAAAATGTGTTGCTGTATTCAGAACACTTATGTACAAATTTGTGGTTTTCCTGGCCAAAAATTAAAATCATGGATATTCATTTACTTGACACAATCATAAAATCGGGGCATTCCTCGATAATAAAAACCTCAGACATTATTCTTAACAGTGTCAGCACAGATGCAGTACTAGTAACAGGTTATTCTGTCTCAAAAAATGGATGTTGTAGCAGGACACAATTGCCGGAGAGGTAAAGTAGGCCTACAAATATGACAAAAACTACATTGGGGTGGGGAACCTGCTGGGAAGGGCTCTAGCTCAGTGGCAGAGCATCTGCTTTGCAAGCAGAAGGTACGGTACCAGGTTCAATCCCTGGCTCTTCAGGATGCGCTGGGAGAGAACTATGCTTGAAACCTCGGAGGACCATTGCCAGTCAGAGGAGACAGTTCTGAGGTAGGTGGACGAATGATCTGACTTGGTATACAGCTCCTTCCTATATTCTTATGAACTCCAACTCCCATCAACCTCAGCCTGCAGGGTGAGTGATTAGGGGTGGTCAGAGTTGCAGTTCCACAACATCTGTTGGACTCCAGATTCCTCACCCCTGAACAAAAGGAGCAAAACAAATAAAAAGCCAAAAAAAAATTGACATGAAATAAGTTCGTGAAACAATAGCACATTGCTGTTTCTATATGCACACCCTAGTTGTAAATGGCTAGATGAGTGATAAATTGAGAAAGCATTCAGTCCATAAACGGCTTCAATAAAGAAACTGTAAAAACAGTCCATGATGCTGCATTTATGAGCAGAGGAACTGTGGTGTTCATCTCCAGTGATGTTATTGGCATTATCCCATTATTTGTGAGAAGATCTATAGAACTGTAGTCTTTCTAGTGCACAGCACTTGCAATAGCAGTAGAAGAATAGTGTTTTCCGTGGGATAAAATTTTGCTGATTGAATGATGGGGAAATTCTGCTGTTAGTGAGACAATATATATTTCCTTCGAAGAAGACATCTGCTTCTAGGGCCAGAGGGTGGTGGCAATTTCACACACACACACACACACACACACAGTCTAGAAAAGTATAGAGTC
Source organism: Lacerta agilis (assembly GCF_009819535.1). NCBI lineage: Eukaryota > Metazoa > Chordata > Lepidosauria > Squamata > Lacertidae > Lacerta > Lacerta agilis. Next base: position 28,411,689 of record NC_046318.1, read on the forward strand.
TCGTGTGTGTGTGTTTGGCAGCATATTTTCCACAATTGCAATTGTTAAATGATTAATACAAATTTAACTTTGCAATATTTCAACATACTCCATTGTTTTATATTGATAATTAATTGTCAAATTAAATTAGTATAGTAAACTACTATGAGGTGCGTCTTTATCATATGATGGAAACTACATAATAAAGGTGCCAGATGCATCTCTGTAGAGACAGAATTGGACAATTTAGGGGCCACCACAGAGAATGCTGACTCCCAGGCTACCACCCACTGGCAGTAATCTAGTCTGGAAGCTACCAGAGCACAGAGTTAGGTCTGAACTAGACTTGGAATGGAGAACCCTTCAAGTAAAGGGACCGTCCTCTGTCAAGTAGGACATATGGCAACACTACATAGGCTCAGGTTTAAGATTTTTTTTTAAGAACCCAAATATAGTCAGATTGAAAACCCTCAGGATGACATCTCAGATAACACTCACTTTAAATACCCTTGCACTAGCTTAACGGCCTGACCTAAATTCTGAACACTTGGAGGTGGCAGGGGTAGGATATAACACCCCATTGCTTGACTAATAGATATGAGAATCAGTAATGCCCTCCCGCCATATTTCATGGCCCCTTTCTTTGCCGTTGTTTCCCAACTCAGTTAGGAGCTTGGTTTCTGTAACATTGTAAGTGTATCTGCCACACACAATTCTGCTTTGAGCTGTTTTGTTCTAATACTCTTGACATTTAAGCATGGGCACTTTAAAGGGTTTTTGTTTTGTTTTTGCTTTACTTTACCCCGAATGTTATTGATTGCCTCTAGCTTTTGTGTTTTCCTAAGTCAATTTTGTTTCATGTTCTCCCTCCTCACCCCCACCCACCCCATAGCTTAATGCATACCACTGTAGTGACTAACATGGAAACTGCACATATCTTCCTCTCTCACCAGTTCAGAAAAGCAACAGGAGTGACCAACGGCGTTGTAAATGATTACAAGAGGTCACTGCTGCATAGACGTAAGGTCATGAGCCCCCATGCACTATGGAAATAATGAATCACAACAGTGGGGCAACTTACAAACCTGGATATTTGAGCACCGGTATTGCGTGAAAGAATTAGCGCTGCAAGATGCAGCAATGTCAAGATATATTAATAAAAGCGGCAATGAGGAATTTCTTTTGAGCACTTGGATTCGGTAGTGCAGTTGTACTTCCTAATCTCTGTGCTTGGCACAGGGGGGTTTGAATAAGCCCAAAGCACACACAGCCACAGAGGAGGCAGCTCTCTGCATGATTTGCTCTTCTTGCCTTACATCTTTCTCAAATCAACTTCCAGTGGTACTATCAGAGTGGACTTTGGGCAGATGCTCAAGGTGCCAATCAGCAGAATATGTGGAAAGGCCTCCGAAATGCCACAATGAAACACAATATCTTCTAAAGAGTCCATTAGGACTGTTATGACTTCAGTCCTTATGTATGGGAGTAAGTGTCATTTACATCAATGGGACTGTCTTCCGAAAACTCACATGCATGATTCTGTAAGACCGCTAAGTCTAGAATCTAAAATTATACAGCTGCACCATTCTCAGCCTCTTTGGGAGATGGGTAGAATCTGTAGCATCTCTGCATATGTTGTGATTGGATGAATTACTTAAGTTGGAGAAACGAAACAGAAGTAGCAGTCTTTATAGGAGGTTTGCTGATGTATCCCTGCGTGAGTTGCTGCTTTGGTCATGTCTCCTCTCAGACATCTTCTGACGGTAGTGTGTCATTCTGTGAAATTTCTGCAACTAAAGCAATAGATGCGTTTGGATCATTAACCAGTAATTCAACAGAATGATTTGGGGATGCTCACTGAATAAGTCATAGCTCTGGTTTCGTCGTTTTCTGAATCAGGAGGCTTGTATGAATGCCACCAATTCTAATTCTGAAACAATATGTGGCTTGACCATTTGAAGTATGGAAACATTGCAGGAGTTGCATTATATATTTCATCAAGTTCTGCTGACCTGTTCATGTGGGTAGATATGAAGAATATGATACAATTATAGGATTGTAACTCGGTGCTAATAGTTGCTGTAGTAATGGCTCTTACTGATTGTTCCTCTTCCCACTGACCACTTTGCCCAAACAGGCTCCCCTGTCCTTTAAACTTCTCATTATAATATGATAAAATAATCATTTCTTCTCCGCTTTGATTCCTCTATATGCTGCTCTTTTATGTTTCATGTTGAAATGGCAATAGTCATGGTGGCATGTCATTTTTAATTTTTTTATATTATATATTTTTCTTATTTTTTCTTTTAATTATGTCCCCCTTTCCAAATGTGGTTGGTTCTGATATTCACCATGCTCTGGAAAGACCCCCTCAGATGTTCTTCAGAGGATCAGCCTTACCTGGGCAACACCAGCTCTCAGTATAGTCAGAAGAAAAGTTTGCTATGCAAAACCATGGGAACATCACCTCAGGGCCTTTGTTAGGTGCTCTTTTCATGGGACAGTTGTATCTCTTCTATAAAAGTATGTTTATTAATTAAGCTGTGTTTTTCAGAAGGATATGCTAGATATAGGTCCCTTTTATTCCATGGCTTTTTTTTTCAGTTGATGAATTTTGCAGTTGTGTGTATGTGTGTGTTTTCCAGAGGGTTTCCCCTCAAGGAGATGCGTACTAGCTCCACATTATACACCAGGTTTCTGCCCTAGGAGCGAAGTACGAGAGAGTAATTCAGAACGTGGAACCAAAGGCAGTGTTTTACACAGTTTTTCTGCCTTGTTATCCTATGCCGAATTCAAGTGGAATGGATTCTGGAAGTGTTAAATGTAAGTAAATCTCTTACTGAATAGCCTGGAGGAGGGAGGGAGGGGAGGGAGAGAAAAAAAAGCCCATTTGTTTGTGTCCTATTTATTCTCTAATTTTGCTTCAGGAACTGGCCAGCATCTTGTGCTCTTGTGTTTTTGTTTTCAAACTTCCCACGGATGCCTGTCATTGTCAGGTGCTGGTTACTCAGAGGAAGAAGACAGTCACTTGAGATCATTGCACCAAGCAGATCCCCAACTTCATTCTCACACACCAATGGAGTTCTGGGCAACAAAAGGTATCAGTTAAAAGTTCCTTTAGTGTAAAATTTGGAAGAGATTAAAAGAGGGCAAAAGTTCAAATGAGAGCGAACCCACTGCCAAGCAAGCAAAGAATCTTGGCGAAAAGGCAGAAGGGAGGGGGGGAAGCCATTGGTTTAAAAAGACAAGTAACCATGGCAAGACAAGAACTCCATGCTAGAATCTGGGTAACAAGTATGGAGCTGCACAGAGCAGCAATTGTTTATTCAAGACATGAGGATACAGTTGTCTCCAATGAGTGTTCTCACAGATCACCCCCCACCACCACCCAAAAGAAAACCCCAAGTACATTTTTTTTAAAGACCATCCAGCACTTCTCCACAACCCATTTGGGGCTGGACAAAAGGGAGAGAAAGTACAAAGTTTACTCTCTGTGTTCCTTGTGCCTTGAAGACAGCTTTCCAGAAAAGGAGGAGGAACTCTCACACCAGCTGTTAAGCAGGGCATCAGGCTCTTCTGCTGCATCCATCAAAGGATGCTGTCATGCTGGTTGTGGAGACACTCGAGGCACTGACTGGTCCATCCCCTGGGCTCAAAGGAACCGGAAGCAGAGGGCAAGATGGAGAGGGAGGGAGAGAGGGTTTCAGTTTGCTTTGGAAACAGCTTTTCTGCCATAGTCATCCTTTAGAAAGAAAACAATGGATTGCAGCAGCTAACAGCTGTGGGAATTATGAGGTTAGGCGGGGAATAAAAATAATGGCAAATCTCAAGCAAAGTAATAACTCACTAAAGAGGGTTCTGCAAATATCAGCAACCCACACCCACACACCTGCACGCATTGTACACCTGTTGTCCTACATGCGCAATGAAAGCTCTCTTTGTTCTTGTGTAAATGAAGGAGCATTTTCGTGTACAGCAACACTGACCAAAAGCTATTGACAACACTTGGCATAAGGAGGATTTCCATCAGGTGCCCTAAAATAAAGAGCAGAAGGGAATATTTACTGTCTAATGAAATGCAACTGAAGGAAAGAAAAGGGTAGGTCCACTTACTTAGTTAAAATGAGTCGCTTGGGGTCCGTTCCTAAGCCTGGATATTTTCTGATCTCTTAGACATACAATTATATCTAGAGTGAAAATTTTGAACCATGGACATTCTCCTCTTCTATGTATTCAGAAGAATGCAGCTTCTGATACTGCATTGCACAGGCTAATGAGACCATTCCATTCCCTGCCCACACCTACTTTCTCAACATCACACATAATTTGATGTCCCACCCCTTATTCACTTTCCCCACTACATTAAGAAGCCCCCAATTCCTCACAGAAGAGTTGCGCTAGCCCCGTGATCATTTTTGTTGGCTTTTTCTGAACCTTTTGGGGCTTGAAGATTTCGTGTTCAACCTCCCCGTATCCAAACACTGGTAATCGCCCCTCATGCAAGTGTGGATGGAAGCTGTGCATTATTACTCTCATCCCGTGTCGTTTAGGATGGTGACCTTAGTTTCTTCTCCCTGTTCTGCCAAGAAATATCATTGACTTTATTGGACATTTAGTGCCCAATCTAAAGCACTGGAGCAAGCAGTGTGCATACAGAGTTCTATGCGAGCAAGAACATCAATAGCGTTGACAGGTCTGTGTGTACGCAGAACTGTGATGCTGATATACACAACGGGAGTGGGCTCTACTTGCACAGAATTCTGTACATAGACTGGAGATCCCATGTATTCCCCAGGGCCTTGTTTTAACTGCATCTCTTCTTCACAGACTACCGAGCCAGTAAGATTTTGCTATATTATATATATATATTTAGCCAAGATGTGAGAATAAGAAAGAGATCAGCATGCAACAACCCGAAGTGAGTTGCCTTTCCCACTGATTTCCCTTCTTGCAAACAATCCCTGGTGCGCTGACAGCATAAAATGGGAATTTACGATTCCTCATCTGTTTTCTATTTCCATTCTTGCCCAGTTCTCATGGTAGCTTTTCCTTTTGAATTGCCCTCTGTGTTTTAGAAAGTCCTTTCTTATCCTCAGCCATAGCGTCCACTGTGCAGACCGTTGTAAAGGGAATCACAATAACGAGAAAGGACACACATTTTGGTTATATGGGAAGCGATGCAAGAGCCTTCCATGGAGCATTTTGTCTGTATTTGTGTAGAAGAGGAGAACAGCTGCATGAGAAGATGACAAATTTTTATCTTAGGCATATGGACAAAGTAATAATTATGATTCATCTGGAAATTAGAATCTGCAAGAAAGAGCAAAATAGGAAGGGAAAAGATTGTGTGGGGATTTATTTTATTTTTTGTAAGAGATGTCACGTAGATATTTATTCCTCTCTCTCTTCAATGTTTGCTGAGTTTCAGGTACATCCATCAATGAATTGCATATGACTCTTTAAAAAAGCAATTTTAACAAAACGTTATTTTTCTCTATTGGATAGATCTTTGGATGATTTGCATTTTACGGAAAAAGAACAGTTGCAACAGTATTGAGATCTTTCAGTTTTAAAATGTTGTTAATGTAGATGATGAATAAGTTCACAGTTTTCAGTAAAGAAATGTAAAAGCATACCTTATGCACAAAGTAATTATTGACAGAGTTGTGTCATATAGGTGGATAGGAAGGGAAAACCCACACATCCAACTTCTTCCAAAACCTTTTAAAAACCTTCCTTTTTTGGGTAAATGGAGGTTTTTGCTGGCTTTGCTGACAGTGAGCAATTATCTTAGCATGAAGTTCTCATTAATTTTGCCAAATCCAAATATTTTTGCAAGAGGGCTTGTCCCAGAGCTTTAATTCACCCTTTCTAATAATAAGCAGTAATGTGTTTTTGCTGCATGTGAGCCACCTGAGGCTAGAGAAAGCTTTGACACTGCCGCCCCTGCTAGGAGAAAGTGGGGAACCGTGGGCTGATCTAGTGGTTTTTCTGAAGACTTCCTGCTTCGGCATACAGCCGAACCTATTCCCGTGGAAAGATCTGGTGCATACATTACCCCAGATTTCATCTTACCAGCTGAGCTACTCTAAATAAGTCATTCTTTTGTATATATTTTTTAAAATGCTTATCGCACAACACCTACAGCATAATGTTGCATTTTCTCGTATATTTAATCCAGTGGTCTTTGGTGTTTAGCACTTGCTCAGTTACGTAAAACTGGATTTTTATGTCAGGATGTTTTCCGTTGGCTAAGATGCCTTCATTAGCTTCCCAACCCACAATTTCTGTAAGACAGGGCTAAAGAAGCCATGTTCCTCCAAATGTTGCTGGCTTGCATCTCTCATTACCCTTATTTATTTATTTTGTTAGTTTTATCAATAATTACAGCTAACCGCAAATGTTCCGAGTTTAAACAGAGCACAATAGTTGTTGTTGTTGTTGTTTTTTAAATGAAGTCAGTTATGTCAATTTTGATTACGTTATGAAACTCCTGCTATCATTGACCATTGGCTGTGCTGGCTGGGACCAATGGAGTCCAGTAACCCCTGGAAGGCCACGGGGTGAGGAACCTCAGCTTGTTATGTTCTGGCTCCCCACATTCCATTCAATTCAATGAGGCCAGCAACTCCTGCGCAAAGGGCTGCACATGTTGGGCTCCCCAGTAAAGACACTGAAGTAAATGGGACAACTGTTGCAGGCAAACAAGCTCCACGAACACATCGGCCCTTTTCACCTTCATCCAACTGAAGGATTGATTCGCAGGCATTTTGTTTAATATTCTAACTCTCAATCTTGCAGAGAAAACACTTTTAAAAATAATTCTGGCTGGCTTCTTCATAACCTGATGCCAAAAGGATTAATGACTGGCAAATGCACCCTTGCCAAGAAAATATGCATTTACAGAATCTTTACAAAAATATTGTATTCATGTTGCAGTTATTTATTTCCGCTGGCAACCAGGAGAACATCTGCCAGACTCCAACTGAAGGCCAGAACATTTGCTTGTCCGTTGACATTAGTAGAGTTTGAATTGTTTTTGTTTCTTTTTTTAGTATTCGTTTGTACATGATGCTCCCAGTATTGATCCTGGAGGAAAGGGGCAGATGCTAGGAAATGTCAAACTCTACCGAATCATTCTAAAAATTGAAATGTTGAGCCATTTCCCGAAATGTGATATGCAGGAAGTGAGCTGGCATGGGAGTGTATGTTGGGCTTTTGACTTAAAGTCAAGGATCAGCTTAGTCATACCCATGTCGTAGTTCTATCTCAGTATTTGTTCCCTCTTACATGGGAACAATAGAGAGGCGCATCATCATGTAATCTAATTGATATCCCTATGGAGCGGCTTATGAAGTAGGCACATTCTCAGCATGCCAGTTTGACTGCCTTGAATCAGTCTTATACATGTCAGAGTAGTATTTTGCTTTCTGTGCCCACTAAATATGGATAAGGATCTCTGCAACACACACATACACACACAAACGAAATTTAGTGTGTCCTTAACAATTCATTTGCAATTATTCATTTCTTACATGAACTATTTTCCCGATTGCATTTTTTTTTAAAAAAAAGCATTTTAAAAAATGCAATTATTAAATTATTCACCGTCATTGGGTTGGACCACCATGAGAACAACATGTTCTCCCAAGCAAAGTCGCTATTGGACCTTGACATTTGGAAAAGCTTTCCTCTAAATTGTTAGCAAACATATTATGTGCCTGCATTCTTTAGCATTCTCCCATTAATGAGATTATAAAATGCTGCTATTCCAGCCCTTCGTGTGATATTGCAGGTTTTCCTCCCTTCCTCCCCTCACCCTGGTCTATTCCAAAGTGGTGATACCAGTAGGGGGTCCTCATTAAAATTCACTGTAATGCATGCATGCATGTTTGCCCCCTTAGCCAATCCATAAATTACAGTACGAACGGACGGGGTGGGGGGCAGGGTGCAACAAAATTCTCTTAATGTTTTTGCCAGCAATATTCCTGGTTCAGCATTCCGAACTGTTCATACCAGTCCAGAAGTGGTTCTATATACATCGACTGTCTCTAGAGAGATACTGCTCATTCTATTGTTGAAAGTCATGAATGATTATCAAGGAGGAAGATTTTATTTTTAGTTAAGATATCGCTTAGGTTCTACCTTGTGCCATGTCAGAATAATACTTCATATTCATTTACAGGAGCATCTGGCCAAACAATAGATTGAGCATTTGAGTCAAACAATATGTTTGCATCAGTAGATAATATAATGCATTATCACACAAGGCAGAGAGGAGCAATTTATTAGCCTAATGTAAAATACCCTTCAGCTACAGAAAAAGAAAAGAAAAGAAAATGCATCTTCATTTGTAGATCTGGAAGTGGCAACACCATCATTCCTTGATAAAATGCAAAGGTTTGGGTTGTGACATGGTTCTTCACTTTACCACAGCTATTCTCTCTTTATAAAACCCCTTTTTAAAAATGTGCTGTCAGTCCTCCCTAAGAAAGGGAAAGGAAAAGAATGAGAAGTTCAAAGTCAATCCAAGCACATCTCTAGTGATTCAAAAGGTGAGATCACTGTGAGCGGAATCGTGAAGGAAAGAGTGCCCCGGAATGCAAGTAGGAGTGACCTTTCTTTTGCATTAAATTTGTGATTTGAATGAAAGGACTGCTCAGAATGCCTTAGCAAAGACTTGGGGAAGTGGGGAGAGCAAGAGGCTGTACTGGAGAAGACATCTTTACGTGTGCCTCAGGCATTCCACCCCCCCCTTTTTTCCCACAGGAAAAAATTGGCCAATATAAGCAAAAAGGGAATAATCACACTCCTCTGATCGCATAAGAATATTTATGGTTTCCTTCCAAAACAGAAAATAAATCAAATGGAGATAGTGTGTGTGTGTGGGGGGGTGTTTTTGGGTGTGTGTGTGTGGAAGGCTGTTGTAACATCACACACACTAGATCACTATAGTTTTTGCCTAAAGCAATTTTCATCTGAGGAATACAAGGTGTCTCTCACTGGTGAAAAAGTGTGGTGGTTGAAATACACATGTGTGCACTCTGTACATGCTCAGAGGAGCTACTCCCATCATATTACCAGGTAGGACCTTAGGCTGGGCAGCTGCCCTCCTTCCCTTCCCCTCCAACCTCTCCTCAGTCCTGCTAGCTGCTCAAGACTCACCCACCACCACCACCACCGGCTCCAATGTGCACTGGAGATCTTTAAGGACCATGCCCCCAGCTCTCGTCTCTCTGCCTCCGGCTCCCAGTGGCACCCTGGCAAATGACATCATTGGACTTCACGGCCAATCTTGGAGTCGGCTGCCATGTTGCAAGAGGCAGAGAGTCAGGATCCATGTGGATCGGATCTGAAGCACCTACCTTGGAGAGTCCAGTCCGCCACGTAGACAGCAAGTGAGCCTCAGGCCCCGTGTGGCCTCCACGATCTCTGGCTGCTGCCACTCTCACTCGCTGGCAGGGCAGTGCTGTGAGGCGGAACAAAGCCTTGAAATCAGGAAGCCCCAGCAAAATCGGGGCAGTTGCGAAGTATGTGCCACGTGACCTCTCCTCCAAAGGAAGCCAAACTGGATAGCCCAGGGGTCAGCAACCTTTTCCAGCCGTGGGCCAGTCTACCGTCCCCCAGACCTTGTAGGGGGCTGGACTATATTTTGAAAAAAATATGAATGAATTCCTATGCCCCACAAATAACCCAGAGATGCATTTTAAATAAAAGCACACATTCTACTCATGTAAAAACACGTTCATTCCCGGACCGTCCATGGGCCGGATTGAGAAGGCGATTGGGCCACATCTGGCCCATGGGCCTTAGGTTGCCTACCCCTGGGATAGCCCCTTGAACATTTCACTTGTATGAGAAACTGGGGAAAGCATAACAATACAAATATAAAGCATGTTTCATTATTTGCTCAAACACACCAGTGCTCAAAGTGTGGACATGGGCATCATCCTCATCATCACCACCATCATCATTATTCCAACATATATACAGTGGACCCTCAGGTTACGTTACCTTCAGGTAATGTAACTTTCAGGTTGCGAACACAGCAAACCCGGAAGTGTATACCGGTACTTCCAGGTTTCGCCGCGCACGCATGCACAGAAGCGCTCTATCACGTCGCGCACATGCGCAGAAGTGGCGCCTCTAGATGCCGACTTTTCAGGGTACGTACAGACCTCCGGATTGAATTAAGTTCGTATCCGGAGGGTCCACTGTAAAAACATAACAAAACATTAAACATTCAAAAGCTTCCCTATACAGGGTTGCCTTCAGATGTCTTCTAAAGGTTATCTCCTTGATATCTGGTGGGTGGGTGTTCCACAGGGTGTGTGCCACTACCGATAATGCCTTCTGCAAGCCATGCTTCCAGTGGTCTCATGCGCATTGCTCCTGCCCAACTCAGGTGCCAACTGTATCTGTTCTGTGGAAAGGGTTTGCGTGAGCTTTCTGCTTTTGTTTGTAGAGGGTCCAACCCGTATTCCAGTTAAGCCAGTTGGAATCCCCATGGAGACCTTCAACATGCTACAAAGAGGACTTGTGAGGGATGCCCACAAGGACACGGGGGCCTGCATAGATGCCCCTGCTTCCCTCCACACTTTGAGCATTCGTTGCACTCAGACTAATGCCTGAACATGCCTGTTCAGATGGACCATTGCTAAGTTCAGATACATGGAGGAAGCAGATAATTCCAGCTCTGCTCCCTGTGCTGCTGGCACTCACTGGTGGACTCACAGTCCCTTTAAGTGCCTTCTGCAGGCTTGGTAGGGTGGCCTTGCACTCTGCCCACCAGACAATGGGCACCAGCTGTAATATATGAACCACAGCCAAGGCTTCAGACAACTCTCTAGTCAGCCAAATATTTGATAATCAAGCTGGGCAGCTACATAGGTTGCCTCACTATTAAGGCTGGCGCCTGGTTAAGGACATTCTAGACAATTAATCACATGCATTTTAATCAATTAATTGGCTCGATCTGCATAGGAGTCGTTCTGAAGAAAGGTGGACCGCCTTTGTATTTAGGCTGTTAACAAGCCATTACTGTTTTAAAAAAGAACAGCGACATTTGGCTAGTCTTCCGTGCCCTGGGTTTCAAGCAAACTAAATCGCTCAAATCTGCGGTGCCAAAAGTTCTTTTTTTTGGGGGGGGGGAGGTTTTGAAGATGGCACATCCTTCCACCCTCTACAGCTGCCAATGCTACTGTGCTTCTTATGTGGGGCAATTCCTGTCCTCCCAACCCTTATTGCTGCTGCTGCTGCTGCTGCTGCCCTTTCTAGACAAGGCAATTCTTGTCTGCCCACCTTCACTGCAGGAACAGGGAACCTCAGACCAGATGCCTCTCTCTCTCTCTCTGGCTCGCAGAACTCTCTCCCTCTCTTCTAAGGTCACACCCTGAACGGTCTCGCCTTCGTGCCTGTTTCCCCCTGGTTGGGATGTGTCTTTAATACCTCTTCCTTCCCTGGTTGGAGAATAGAGAGGGGTGTGTGACAAAATTAGCCTGCAGTACCAAAGCAAAATTTACATTCATTGCTTTGCCCAGTTTTGCCTGTGATCCCACCCACCACTGCCATGTGGCCCCTGGAAGACTGCCCAGGAGAGGATATGGCCCTTGAGCTTCCCCACCCCTGCTCTCCTGCATCTGCTGGTGCCCCTTCCCAGCTGAGCAGCAACTCTAAGATCTCCGGGCACTGGCGCATGGGACTGGACCTTAAGGCGTAGCTACCTGTGATGTTGAAGATGCAATTAGCAATCTTGTCGCACGTTTAAAAGAAATAAAATGCGGTGTGGGGATGGGTGGGTGGGTGCAGTGGTATAGCATGGGGGGGCAGCCAGGGCTGTTGCCCCAGGCACAAAATTGTTGGGGGGGGGCAAAAGTTCAACACCTGGTGCTGCCTCAATACAGCAGCGCGCTTCCGTTGCTGGGCTTTATTGAAAATGGTTTCTCCATGTGAACCAGGAAGTGACCTCTCCAGAGAATGGAACTACTCTTCTTTTCTTATCTCTGTGGCTGCGATCTCCTGGGTGATATAGACGCTGCTAGGCAGTTGAATGCACATCCATTTCCCTCCCTCCCACCCACTTCCTCTGTGTGGCCCTGGGCACTGGCAACCCATGCTATGCCACTGGGTGGTGCTGTTATTGGCCTGTGGGGAGAGAAGGTTTAAACCTCCCCTTCTCATCGGTAATCCTGGTAAAAATCAGCCCCATATAGTGATTGGCATTAAGGAAAAAAACTCCCATTAGTAGCCTAATTATGGTGCAAGAGGACTTTTGACCCGTCTTCCCTGCATGGTGACAATACTGGCCCCTGATGAAGTCTCTAATTTAAGTTTTAAAAACCTCCCATGCAACTGCTAATCACATCATTGACTTGACTTCTAGTTATGCCTTGACTTTCCAGGTAATGAATCCTCGGCTCAATCCAGAGCTGGGCTGACCCCTTGGCCGTTTCATAAAGTTGTCTAATCCTGTGAACTGGATGAGAATGCTATTGTGCCTCCGAACTGGGGAATGCTGATCCAGTGGAAAGCAAGAACGAACAAACCTCTGTAACTGCTCTTGTAAAAGCCAGAAAAGAAGAAAGGAAGGTTGGGTATTGTTGTTGTTGTTGTTGTTTTAAAAAAAATGTTAGAAAACCTTTAAAATAAATGTCACACTAAAACGATGAGAGTTTGGGAATCCTTTGTAGCCCTGAACAATTTCATCTCAGTGATGTTGGGGAAAACAGGACTCTTTCCTCATTCATCCTCTGCAGCGCCAGCCCTGTGTTCGAGGCAGCAGGGCAGAGATTTCAATGTCAGATGGCCTCAAAAGCAAGTAGCTTTCTTTTCTTTTCTTAAAGGTGTCTGGAAAGCTTCAGAACATCTGAAAGGATGAAAAAGAAAGACAAAAAAAGAAGAAGAAGGGAAGGTGTTTGAATTAAAGCTGCCTTCGGGCACTCACAAGTTCTGGGTTGGTGGGTTTTACAAGACTACTTACTATGCTATTCAATTAAAAAAAAAGAGCAGTTACCATAGCAACACCCACATCTAATGGCTCTTATGCTACCTCCGAGATACAAAGCACCTTCTTACAGCGATGCATTGACCAATACAACACCGTTGTGAAAAGTTTTATGCGCCTAGCAATGTTTTAAAGGCGAAAGATACATGCTCCAACAGCCAGACATACTTATGTCCCCAGGTTGCAATATCCATTTATAACAAATTGTTTTCATTTTCTTTGTTATCTATTTATTTGCTTGCCATTTTCTTTTAAGTGGATTTCCTTAAAATGAGTGAGTGCAACTGTTTCTTTAAAATGGGAAAAGGTTCACTTTGGGGAGATTGGCGGGAAAAAACCCTGGGCAGGTTTGCTCAGAAGTAATTCCCACTGTGTCCAATGTAGGGGTTACAATGCACCCTAGGTGCCATCTGGGGGGCAGGGCTCCCCTCAAACCCACAGCAGCTGTGCCCACACACTGCACGGCATGCTCACCTTAATCGCACAGCCTGTGTGGCATGCCCGTGGCATAGCACATGCCAGCATGTCGTGATACATGCACGACTGATACCAGCACGTTGCGTGATGTGCATGCACAGCACAAGCACGCCACACGCCGTGTGCGCATGACATTGGCATGTTGTGTACATGCTGACATCACTTGCGCACGTTGCATGGCGCTGGCCCCCTCAATTGTGGGGGCAAGGCAGCATGCTTGCAATGTAGTAGCCACAATGGCTGTGCTCTCCCTCCACAGTCAGAGGCAGTAATGTGTCTGAATAGCAGTTGCAGGAGGGGAGACTGCTCTTGTGCTCAGGTCCTGCTTGAGCGCTTCCCATAGGAAACTGGTTAGCCACTGTGAGAACAGGATCTTGGGCTAAGATGGACCATTGGCCTGATCAGCAGACTCTTCTTATGTGGCTTCCTCCCTAATGCAGCAGATATGGGGAAGTAGTGGTGCTCTCCCTGCCCTCTGCCCGATGCTCACCACATGACTGGCTATTAATCCTGTGACTGCTACCAGCACCACCAGTCACCAGCTCACTCATGCACCTAGTAAGGTGAGTCTCTGCTACCCAGCAGCGGAGCATATGCCCGCTCTGCCCAAGGCAGGCGTGTTCCCGAGGGGGGCATGGTGCGGAGGGTGCCCTCCCAGGCATGGGACAGCTGCTTGGGTGCCCAGAGTGGCGCGTGCTCCCTGCAGCCGGGGGCAGAGCAAGTTGCCCATGGGGGCGGAGCGAGCTGCCCATGGTGGACATTCGGCGCACCACCCAGCGCCACCCATCTGCAACTCCCAAGCCTCCCCCAAACTGTCAAAACGAAGGGGGAAGGGGGGGGATGCCACTGGCAAAGTGGCACAGCTCCCGCCCCCTTGCCCCCCTTGCCCCGACAGCACCTGGGAGTCGCAGGTGGGCAGTGCTCCGAATGTCACCTCCCTCAGTCAGGGCACCTGGGGCGGTACGCCCCCAAAGCCCCCTTCCTACACCCCTGCTGCTACCCACTCCAGCTACTCCTCACCTCCCTCTGAGGAAAGGATAAGAGGGTCCTTCTTCAGAATGGCTTATTGCACAGGCTCCTGCTAGCACAACTATTTAGTTAAATCTGGCCCATAGGAAAGGAGCCCCTTAGTCCTTTCCCTGAACTGGGCCGTTTGTGTACAGTTCTTTCAAAAACGTTGATAATGCTCAAAACATTTGAACCTGAAAAGCCCAAACAGAAACACAAAGGGGTTGAATGGCATACTTAAAATTCAAGCGCTTGCTAAAATTATCATTTGCATTAATGTATTCTGAAATATGAATTATTAAGCGATTTGCATTGGCACAACAAAAGCCAGTTTAGAGAACCAGGTTTACCCTGAAGCATTTGCCACCCTTTCTTCCCCCTCTATTGTAAACACTGCTAAATATGTAAAGAGATTTTCCCCCTAATTGCAAAAATATGTACACAATACCTGCACAGAGAATGCTTTTTAAAAATACTTCTCAAATGATCACATTCAAGTATGTGCTTCTATTCAAATCTTTTCATGGTCTACACTTTAAACACTTTTGTGTTTTGTATCCTTTCAACAATAATAAAACCCAACTGCCTCCATTTTGCCCTTTATCTCAGCAATTCCTTTTTATTGCCCAGTTATTTATTTTATTTTTTTTTAAAAAATGCATTGTTTAGAGGTCAAGGAAATGACCTGTCAGAAGGAAGAAATAACATTCTCCCTCTCTCATTCTTTCTGAAAAGAGAGAGATAGTTGGCAGTGGTCTACTCTTCAAAAGTTTACCTTCCCCAGTATGTTACCTGGGCAGAAGGTAGATCAGGATCTCAGGATTTTCAGCAGCTGCTCAAAAGTTTTCGATTCCCATTGCTTTAACAATAGCACTAACAAAACAACTCCCCCCCACACACAAATTAGGCTGCTGAACTGAAGAAAGCTAACTAGGAATGGTTTTCTGTGCGATAGGTCTGGGAGTTCAGCTCAGTTCCGATACTGAAAACAAAACTGTAGGTTCAGCATACACTCAGATGCAACCCTTTCCTTCATCTTAACGTTTGCATCTGGCTCTCTTTGGTCTTTGTTGGCATCTGCCAGTCTCAAGAGACAATGGAGTGCACCTCCACGGGTGAAGTCAGACCGCTGAGTTAGCATTCGCTATGTGAACTCCCTGGGGTTCTGGGCTTCCCAGACTACAAGACACACCATCTTAGGGACACTGCTCTGGATTTGTGTAAGGTTTACTCCTTGGCCTTTTATTTTCCTGAAGATATACTACAAGGCAGTGGAGGTTTAGGATCAGATTTTTCCTTCTCCTACATAGGCTACCATCTGCCCCTCACTTCCCTCTACAACAGTGATGATCAAACTTGGCCCTCCAGCTGTTTTGGGACTACAATTCCCATCATCCCTGACCACCGGTCCTGTTAGCTAGGGATGGTAGGAGTTGTAGTCCCAAAACAGCTGGAGGGCTAAGTTTGGCCATCACTGCTCTACAGCATGTGCAGAAACCTCCTAATGGACCATTGTACCCACTATTGATGTCATCCACTCAATCTGCTGGAGCCTGTCTTCACATGCAGGGGAAATCCCCAACTCACCAAGAGTTTTAGACCATCAGGTCCCCTCACCTGGTTTAGCCAGCCAGTCAAAGCCATTCCCTGGATGTGGCCGCTGTCACATGCTACTAGCTTCTAGGGACCACAAGTGAGATCTGAGTGCAGTGTGGGGCCCAAAGGTGGACAAACTACCCCAGAAGGAGCACGATGTTTCCCCCACCAGAGGAACTACCCCATACACCCCAACTCTTTTTGGTAGATCTTGGGTGAAAAAGCCTGAAGTCTGTCCATCCCAGGGACAAAAGAGTGACAGAATACAGAATGCTTGTTTAGTAGTAGTAATACAGAAAAGCTTAATCATCATAGGTATGCAACAGAGCTATCTGAATCAAAATGGGATAAGGTGCCCATGGTTTGTGCAACTTGTTTACGCAGTTAAGATTCAGAAGAAAAATGCATGCATTGTACAACTTCTCTGCACTTCCAGGTTCAAGCATGCTGGAGGATGAATGGTGAGTTACTTTCCATTTTGGCAGCATATCTAGAAGCTGTATGCATGTCTCGTGTTTCTTCTTTGAGGGCATTTTCTGATGATGGGGAATGCTACCTGTCGTTGCTTCCTATATTTCCCCCCACCTTGGGTCATCAAACTCCACGGCGTTTCTCCAGGGAACAAGAAACTATCTGGCCGACACAGGTGATGTAGAATACCATGAGGATACACATGATATACAGATAAATAAACACCGTCGGCAGAAATGGTGAAGCAGCTTTTGGAAGCAAGGAAAGAAAGAAAGAGGATGTCCATAGCTGTGTGATATTGAATAGGAACAGGTATTCACCAGCATTAAGACTCTTGTTCTCCATGGTAGCACCCTGTCTCTAGACCTCCTTCCCCATAGAGGTGCAGTTACTTCCAAGGTTCAAGTTTCTCTTGGGACCATCTGCTAACTCATTTGACTGTTGCGGCTTTCATTGATTTAGTTTAGGTAGTTGTAGTAACCCTTACTTTATGAGTGTAGGAATGGGTGTTTTAAATCTTCTTTTTTTCTTTTTTTGCTCTCGTGGGTTTATTATTATTACTTTACTTATTCAGAAGCATTTCTAAACTGTTTAATATTTCAAAAATCTCAAAGCAGTGTGCACTATGCAATATAAAAAACAGTATCCATTAAGACAAGAATATAACCTAAAACCAATACAGTAAAACGACTCTATAAAAACATATAAGAGCAAATAAATTGGGGATTCGGGGGAGCCATACACATAAAACAGACTCCAATCTTATGGGTCAGGGAGTGCCTGGGCAAAAAGGTAAGTCTTTACAACACCTCCAAAGCAACTGATAGTTGCTACTTGACGTATGGCAGAGGGGAAGACATTCCATTACTACATTTGTGTGTGTGTGTGTTTTACAGTATTTACATTATTACAGCCCACTATTCATTGCAGGGATGCAGGTGGAACTGTGGTCTAAACCGAGCCTCTTGAGCTTGCTGACCGTAGGGTCAGCAGTTTGAATCCGCCCGGCAGGGCGAGTTCCTGTTGCCTTGTCCCAGCTCCTACCAACCTAGCAGTTCGAAAAGCATACCAGTGCAAGTAGATTAATAGGTACTGCTGTGGCAGGAAGGTAAATGGCATTTCTGTGTGCTCTGGTTTCCATAACGGTGTTCCATTGTGCCAGAAGTGGTTTAGTCATTCATATGCACTCATAGATGGGACAGACCAGTCTTCATTGCAGGTGTGTGCAAAATGGATACAGACCAAATTTAGACTATTCTAAATTTGCAGTGGCCCATGTAATTGGGCTTAAATCTTGCCTGTCTCCAGAAGCATAGGAAACCCTTGGATCTTCTGCCAATTGTTTCTCATCATTTACTCATACTCACTCACTCAATCAAGGAAGATAAGAGAATGTGTCACATCTATGTCCTACCAAATACTATTCACAAGAAGTTGAGAGTTGTTGATGATGCCACACCCCAAAATTCTGGATGACCTCTCCCAAAGATTTTGGGTAGATGCTAAACAGGGTGGGCAACAGCCTTGAACCCTGAAGAACACGATAATGTTCAAAAACCAAGGAGAACAGTTGTCCTCTTGTGCTGGGGTAGCCAATGCGAGGCCTTTAAGATGTCATTGTGATCATAGGCAATGGCTAGGAATGATGGGATTTGTGGTCCAACCACATCCGTAGTGCACCAAGTGGCTTAGCCCTGCCCTAGAACATCCTTACGTTTTGTTGTATTGTGAATTGTCTTGCTATTGTTTTAATTAAAGGTGGTAGAGGAATGACAATAACAATAAAAAGTCATATGGACAGTACATGCTTCATGTGAGAGTGCATATTGGTATAATTTCTGTGCAATGTCTCAGGACCCTCACACATAAAGACCCAGGTTCTAAACTGTAAGATTGACAGTGTCCTATCATTACTAGTGCATCAACACATCATTGCAAAGCAGTTCCGGTGCTGAAAAGCACGAGTTATTACTTCAGGGTCCACATAACCCCACAATGTCTTTGAAGAAAAATCGCCCTCTCTACACAAAACAGGTAGAGAACAAAACAAAACACTGAAAGATTGTTTGCAGGACAATGTGAGGGGAAACAGCCTTTGATTTCAGTATTACAATTATCCATTCAAAAAATCATGTGTGCCTAGAGTAATTAGGGCCTGTTCTCACAGCTCTTGCCAGCAGGGATGCCACATGCTGTGATGGTTGTGTGAAAGCCAACTCTGGATTAGCTGCTTGTGCACTCCATAGAAGTGCTCAAATGCTCTTCTTGCAGCTGTGTCCAAGCCGATCTGCCAAAGAGGATCATGAAAAGGGGCCCTTCGGACTCAGTGTCTTAAAAATTTGCTATTTTCATTTTGCTATGTGAACTGATCCTCAGACTCTTAATTGACATTTTCTGTTGAATTCAACAGCACAGAAAAGGCTGGAAAAATCAGCTCAGAACTAATCGATCTCAGCCTGACTACAGAACACCGGGAGATTGAAACAGCACAGATTGCACAAAAGGATTTCATTTCCTGTGTCGTGCCTTTTGGGGTCATAAGCTACCTTTTACAGGGAGTCCTCACAACCAGGTGCCAAACTGAACCATTATCTGCTAGTTACAGATAGGTAGCCGCGTTGGTCTGCCATAGTCAAAACAAAATTAAATTAAAAAATCCTTCCAGTAGCACCTTAGAGACCAACTAAGTTTGTTCTTGGTAGGAGCTTTCATGTGCATGCATACTTCTTCAGATACACTGAAATGGAAGTTATCAGTGTAAATAATTATCTGCTAAATAGCTTGGGTGTGTATGTGTTTAAAAAAACAAACCCAAGCACTGGGAAATTTGAATTGACTAGTCTGTAAAAAACTATTTTGACTTCTACTCATGATCTCTCAGACTTCTCACCTGAGCAACATCCTCCAAATGTCACTTGAGGTGAAGTTCGGTGACATTCTAGAGCAAAGGACTAGAGCAAAGGACTAGCTTTTGACGCCTGCAGACACTTTTGCAAACCGGACAAATGGCTGTTGGCACCACACTCACACTACAACCCATTATATTGGCTGGGTCATTCCATATCAAGTGATCCACTGTTTTTACCTCATGTCATCCAATTTTCTTAATATTTTGTGCACTTGTTGAATGATCAAAACTAAGTTCAAATCTGAAGTTTTAATTTTTTATCTCATCCCGTTTGTGAGTTAAGAGGGTTTGAAATTTCAAAAAATTGTCAACTTTGGCCTTGACGGACTACACAAAACCTTAAAAGCTCAGCCCAGAGCTGTGATATGTCAAAACTAAAAACACCCCTCTCTTCAGAACTTCATGGGCTTTAATATGATATGCCATATGATGGATTTACTTTAGATTTTACATTTAAGTTACAAAATTGATTTTTAAGTGATAAAAAATGATGAAATATTTCAAAAAAATGTATTGATTATTTAATATTTCTAAGAGCTACCTGAAAAATTTCATCTTAGGATCTCAGTGGGATCATATTTTTACAAAATATTTTGTGGGTTCTATTTAGGATAAGTGGGTCTTCTTGGAGTAAAATATACTGTAACAGAATAAACAAGACTTCAAACTGTAATATCAGTTACTTCAGGCATTTCTTTAGAAAGTTATTCAATTAAAAGGTGTCTGAAAAGCTGGTCAGGCTTTTATTTTAAACATGTGTTGCAAAGCTGAGTGATAGCTTGCTATTGCATGATAGAATTAGGCAAGATTAAATGGATATGAAACAACCCTTTAGTTCTTTATGGGTTGGTGCCAAAGACCACTTTTGACAGAGATGACTTGCAATGGATTTCAGAAAATAAAAATTCTAAGGATGACAATGATTGCTCAATGAGACAAGCTGCCAAGAGACACTGGCAAGTATCTGGAGCTGTTCAGTGGGCTCCCCTTCACAGCACAGAGGGCCAGTTCAACTTCAGATATGAATGTTCAAGACCTGGTGACAAAAGCACCACAAGTGTTAATTTGCATGTGTGAATGAGTTGTTGCTGATTAAACACCACACAGAGAACTTTTATATCATCTCAATGTGCATCAGCGGAATGCGTATCAACATTTATCAGTAAGTCACCATGCATTGCACAATGAACTGAGGAAAAATCAGGGGAAGTGTATTAGCTGTTCGGAGAACCAGTCACCTAGGGACCCTGCAGTTGGGTGAGGGTGTATCAGGTGCCTATGTGTTGAATCTTGAATCTGAGCCCACTTTTGGCAAAGAGGCAACCAGCTGCTACCCGCTTTTGTTGCACAAGGGCAATTGATGCCACTCAGCTGGGACATTAACATGGCAAGCAGAAGGATGGAATGTGATCCCTCTCTTCCTCTTGTGCGCTGTTTTATGCAGACTGTCTGGATCATCGAAGGAGGCACAAATGTGAAACAGGCAAATGGGAAACAATGTTGCTAATGGGAAGGGGTGTTCTTGGCAAGCAGGTCAAAGTCAGATTGCTCTGCCAAGCATATGCAACGCCATAGCTAAAGCCAGTTCATAGGATCAGGCTTCCAAATTAGCAGATCATGCCAACATTTAGATTTGGATTACTCTTAAGTCCCTGCCAGTCATCTCATGCAATTGTCTCAACATGATTGCTGAGACACAAAAATGTTCCCTTTTTATATTATTATTATTATTATTATTATTATTATTATTATTATTATTTTCACCATTTCTATACAACTTGATATTTTAAAAATCTCTGAGCTGGCCCACATTTTCAGAATAAAAATTTGCTTGCACCCCACCAATTTTTTTCTTGATTGGAAAACAAAAAAAAACAACTCCCAGGAGTGCTTGATTTATAACATAGAACACAACTACTTTATAATACCTTGGGACATCCAGAAAGATTCCCAAAATATAATTATAAACGAGCCTCTTACAAACTGAATGAGAGGCATGAGCTTGCTTTTGCTGGGTAATCTCATTTATGCTAGGTCTAATTTGAGACAAACAAACTCTCATCTCATCAACACAATGATGTGTTTCTCTTTTCTGATCTTTCATATTTGTCAGAGTTGAAAATCCGTGTTCATAACCATATGTTGTGGAAAACTAGAAGAATAGCTAATACTCTTGAAGAGAGTCAGTGTTTCTGGTTGTATACCCATACTATGAAATGTTTAAATGTTTCTTGGATTGTCCTTGAATCTTCCTGCCACACTTGCCATCCTCTCTTGCCACACCAGTGTGGCACACCACACCCTTTGAGAACCACTGCATCAAGCAGTCAGCTGCACTCCCCACAACCAGGACATTCACTTTGGTGAGTTTCTTAGGGGTCCCAAGGATCGGGGGAGGGGGAGGACATTCCTCCACCAATGCTTCTTTCTCCATTCTCTGCCCACTTTTTCTCCAGCTATTTTTATTGCACCACATCCGCTGATCTGCCATACTGCAGCATGCAAATATCACAGCATGTGAAATAACCTATGTGCCAAGCGTCAAACAGAATTTGCCAGAACTCCTTCAGCCAGCAATTCTGGAGAATTGCTTTTATGAGTAACCATGAAAATTGCTGTAGACAAAAATCATCTGAATCTGTTATTTGTTCTTCACTCTCCATCCGGCATGTGAAATTTCACACTGATTTCCTGCTGGTTGCGGTCAACACAGGTAGCACAGTTACATTATACACACATGCACAAACAAACACATGCGCATGGAGTTAAAGATGTTCTCTTTTACCCCACAGTAGCGGGGAAAATATTAAGTGGCTTGTACACTTGTATCCCGCCAACACATATGTGAGTCTTCAGCTAAGAGTCACCATGGTGCCAATTAACACTTATATAAGGGGGAACTAGCAATAAGACAACAAACTAGAATTTAGAGTCAAAGATTAATGTGGTTTATTACAAAAATAGTAAGATTACTTACACAAGCAGTCCTCAGATTGGGCCAGCAATTTGGTTAAATCTAAGGGAAGGTAGAAAAGAGAGGATGCTAATATCTGATTGCAGATATATAAGTGAGCTTGTTCTGCCATGCAGAAACCATAACCAAGTCCTACACATCTGGGTGTCAGGGCTGGAGTCAGATGCAGGTCAGCAAGCAAGAAGCAGAGTTTGTCAGAGAAGTTAACTCTTTATTCAAAGAAATTGCTTACAATTCAGCAATGCTTCTCAGTAAGTCTTGCCCCTATAGAGCAGTTGCCAGTACTGATAGTCCTTGCCTTCAACCTTCTCTGCCCAAGCAGTCTCAAACTTTATATGGGCATTTCTAATCTCTGTTATGCTCTACATATCACTGTGAGTCCTTGGAGACCAGTGGGGAGGAGAGCTTGTCACAATAGGAGAGGCAGATTCCCTGCAGCCTCTTGCCCCTCCTCCTCTGCTTCAGCCTCTGAGTCAGAACTGCTCCCTGTCACAGGCTCCCCCTGTTCACTAAATCCTGTTGCCCCTTTAGCATCCAACCCTTCCTCCCACTCTTCTCCTCACCGTCCCACCACCAATCCCATGGCTCTGAGCCTTCCTCTTCTGGGGGTTCCCCAGCTGTTGTCTCTCACCACTCCTCATCATCCAGCCAGTCCCTGACATCAGATAAATGCTTTCTTCCCTACCCAATTTTCTTAAATGATATCATAGTTCTTTAACCAGTCCAGCAGTCACATTTTCTAGTCTGTAAGAAGCAAGGGCTAAAAGAACTAGATTCTCATTTCAAAAAATGAGGCAGGGAGGAGGGGGCACATAGCCTGCTTTCTCTACATCCCCAGAAAGAAGATACTTGGTAATAAACATGGTGTGGGTTGTTGTTTTTGGTAAAGTGTCCTTAATGTAATGCAGGGGTAGGCAACCTAAGGCCCGTGGGCTGGATGTGGCCCATTCGCCTTCTCAATCTGGCCCGCGGACTGTCCAGGAATCAGCATGTTTTTACATGAGTAGAATGTGTGCTTTTATTTAAAAGGCATCTCTGGGTTATTTGTGGGACATAGGAATTCATTCATTCCCCCCCCCCCCAATATAGTCCAGCCCACCACACGGTCTGAAGGACGGTGGACCAGCTGAAAAAGGTTGCTGACCCCTGATGTATTGGTGTCAGAGAACTAGCCTGAAAAGACCAGGGCAAGGCTGAAAGCAGACAAAGCTGTTGTTTGTGGGTGCACACAGCAAATCAATCAATCAATCAATCAATCAATCAATCACTGCGTGTAACTGGACTGAACAAAATTAAACTGCCAGGGTGGTCAATTTGATGGGGTGGATATAATTATGGATGAAAGGTAAGCACCTTTAACTTGTCAGTTTTGGCAGTCTTACACCTGTAATTGCAAGGTTTTTTCTATTTTTATAAAAAAAAAACCCTCTTTCCAGTTTTTGCTCAAGGTGTCAGTCATAGCTCTCTTCCCTTTTTGATCACCACTCAGTTTGGAGCCTACTTTGCATTTATCAACTCCAGCTGTTTTCTTTTAGATACATGAAATTTGTGTGTGTTTTAAGAATCTCTGTCCACTGCCAAGGATAGTTTTCTAGATGAGCAAGAATTGTTGTTGTTTCTTCCAAACAGATAAGACCAATGATACAGAAAGCAAGGAAGCTTTGAAGATCTTTCAAGGCGTTAATGTTTGGATTTTTTTAGTTCTTTGCTAAGGGATTGGCAAGCACAACAGAACTCTTCCACTATTTTGAGATGTCATTGTGAGCATTTAAGTGCTTGCACTTGCACTTCCTCTTCTGCCCCAAAACCCCTTCATAAGAAGAACATTTCCTCCTTTCTTTTTCACAGACATTCCTCACTTCCCCTTGCTGGGAAATCATGTTCAGTGAAGTTATACGAGATTTGTCATCTGCCTTGTTTCCTTTAACATTCTAAGGACGCTACCAGACTGGGGTTTTCCTGGTTGTCAGGAATGCCGAGACACGCAAATAAACAATTTCTAAATATTTACCCATTTTGGTGCTTTTCAGCACTCTTTGTATGAACATTCACTTCTGCCCCTAAAGTATCCTTCCCAGTGATGTCATCCTGTGGTCAAATCTGATTGGTTGTGTCAAGACCTCTAAATTTATTTACTGAAGTCTAGTGATGCTGTCCTATTGTCAAGTCCTATTGTGATGTTGTTCTGTTAGCTGTGTGGCCCCTAGTTGGGTAGGAGATCTTGCTGTCACTAGTTGGGGGAAGGAGGAACTAACCCTAACCCTATTTGTGTGCTACTCACATGTAGGGCATACGAGTGCAGAGTGAGGAGCAGGCCCATGCCTTTTAGGCTCCCCCCCATTAAGTCTTTTTATTGTGCCCATTCCTTTATAAGTGCTGCACACTTATAAATAGGGCTTGTATCTGCTTGAGCCAAAAGTGCAGCCCTGCTCCTATCTATACGCACTTATGCCATACATGTGAGTAATTCATAAATTAGGCTACTGTATTGGGCTACTGAATATGTGCCTGACCTATGTGCTTTCAATACAGAAAAGAAATGTCTACGTCACCAATATGGCTGGTTTCAGAACTTGATGATATTTGCATGCGGGTCAGCCCCGCTGGCATGCCTTATATCACTCTGGGCGATACAACCTGCAAACATGTATACTTTGCATGGGGAAAGATTCAGTTGAGCTTGGGACTGAGGCTGCGTACTGAGGCAGTGTGGTGTAGTGGTTAGAGTGTCAGACTAGGACTTGGGAGACCAGGGTTCAAATCCCCACTTAGCCATGAAGCTCACTGTGTGAATCCTGGGCCAGTCACTGCCTCTCAGCCTAACCTATCACACAGGGTTGTTGTGGAGATTCAGTGAGGAGAACTATGCATGTACAACTTGGAGTTGCATGGGCAACTTAGAGAAAATGGTGGGATACGAATGCAATAAATAAATAATTAATAATGTACCTCCCTCCCTCAAAGAATTTTGGGTGCTGTGGTTTGCTGAGGGTTGCTGGGAATGGTAACTCTGTAAGGGCCCTGGAATTCATTGAAAGGACTCTGGATGTGCTTTAAAGATACCGTGTGTACCCAGGTTGAGACTGCATGCCTTAAGCGGAATTGAGGATGAGCTTGCCCATGAAATGGAGTTGATCCAACACAATCCACTCCCTGCGCTTTGCTTTCTCGTGTCTTGCTACAACACTAAGAAATGAAATGATGGGGGAAAGGAGGACTTGATTTCTAGGCATCGCACTGACCTTGCGATAAATAAATAAACAGCCCACCCTTCTGACAAAGTGATTCGCTTTATCACAAGGACACTTGGGCTGTCACCCATTATCCCAGTCAAATGGAAGAGCTCTGCTCAGTTATCTATGCTCCTCTTGAAGGTGATACATAATGTATGTTCCATATGAAAATGCTTTTAAAAACAAACAAACAACCCTCTTCAAGTCCTTTGTATTTATAAATTCTAGGCCTGTTAAGTCTCTGGATGGCTCCTTCTCCAGCTCCTAGGGGATTCTTTTGGGTGCGTTGGGGTGAGAGTGGGAGTTCAAAAGTCTTTAAACCTTAATAATAGACCCTAGCTTGGGTGTCAAGCTATAATCATATACTAATAGATGCAAGCTACTAAATACAACAATTGCTATACATTTTACTGGACCTTACATGGACACAGCTCTTAACTCCTCCTCAGCATTACAAATATGGCGAGTTAAACCCATGAGCGAGTTAGCATCTCCATAACCATTTTGGTCACCTTTCTGCTCATGAAAGTACAGCTTTCCCACTGCCCCTCCAGTTGTCACATGTTTCCTTCATTGTATCTGTAACAAGTGAATAGGGCTTCAGTGGAATGCAGAGTGGCATTTATTCATTGAGTGAATAGTTTGTATACTGTCAGAGACCAGGCTGAGGAGTACTGCTCTGATGAGGAATGGTGGGAGCCTCCATCTCCCCCTGCTCCTGACCAGGAGCAGTGGAGCAGTATAGATTTGGAACAGTGGTTTGCAGAGGGGCATAGTTCTGAAGGCAAAAGTTGGGAAGAACTGGGGGGTGAACAGCAAAGTGAAGAAGAACAGGGAGAGAGAGAGAGAGAGAGAGAGAGAGAGAGAGAGAGAGCTAACAGACTCTCTCTCTCGCTAGAAAGTACAGTATTCAGCCTATCAGTCCAAGGGCACATAGAGCAGATAAGGCGGTGACACAAAAAGCAGGGTGGTTGCGAGATCATGTTGCAATATGGAAGTGACTAGGGGGGAAGTGGGTGGAATCCTTAATTGGGAACACCTTTATTCCGAGAATGGATGCTTTGTTCTTTTGCTGTGATCATTACAGACTCTTTAAATGGTACAGGACTCTTTTCGCTTTGTCCTGCTTATCTATGGCCAAAGGGGGGGGGGAGCCGAGTCCCCAGAGCCTGACATATACTGACTTTCGGCCATGAAAGGTTCCTCCCTCCACTGCCAAAGCAAAGTAAAGTTAAACCAATTTTCAATATGCAATGAAATCATGACAATAATAATGGTAACTACCAAGAGCTTAAACCCCCCCCCACCATAAATACTGTCCATAGCAGTGGGCAGAAAACTATGCTTAAAACAAAACAAAACCATAGCATTCCTAGTAATCATCTAGTCTGACCCCATCCAATGCAGTATTCATAGATAAAGACACCCTGGCAGATGGCCACCTATCCTCTGCTTAAAAATTTCTCCAGTGAAGGAGAGTCCACCACCATCTGAGGTAGTCCATTCCTCTGTCAAACAGCTTTTTACTGTCATCCAAAGGCACAGAGAAGCAGAAAGTTCATGACCATTTCTCTAAAGGCCAAAAGAGAGAGGTCAAATGGTTCTTCTGAGGGACAGCGTTGTGTAATGTTGGTGCTACTACTGAGTAGGCCTTGTACCACATTCCAGCCAACTGAACCTCAGAAGACAAAGGGACACAAATCAAAGAAATCAGGTGATGAATGTGAAAAGGATGCAAGATCATGTAGGAAAAGACAGTTGTTCAAAAAGTCTGGTCACAGACCATTCCAGGCTGCAGTGATCATAATCAGCACTTTGAATTGTGCATGAAAATAAATTGGTAATCAGCACAGGTCAAATAAGACCAGAGCAACATGTTCCAGCAGCATCCTCCTGGCCACTGAAATTTGCACCCGCCAAAGTTTCGAATCGCTTCTGAAGAGCAGCACATCTGCCCTTGTATTTACTCCTTGCTATGAAGGAAAAAGATTCAGAGGCGAACCAGGTCCCATTGCCCTAGAGTGGGAGACAGAACAGACACATAACCATCCCACAATCCAAAGCCTTTCAAAATCACAAAGCATCATAGTTGTCAACTTTTCCCTTTTCTTGTGAGGAATCCTATTCGGAATAAGGGAATTTCCCTTAAAAAAAGGAGAAGTTGACAGCTATGCAAAGCATCCAGACTATTACTTCTAATTCCCAGCTCTATTGTTACGTGCTTTTTTGGCCCTTTATGTGGACTGGCCGCTCCAGACATCTTTCCTGTGCTGTTATAGGGAATGAAAAAATGGGCATTCATTAATGTCCCTCAAAGTTTCAGGAGTGTGTGTGTGTGTGTATGTATTCTGCAAACCGCAGATGATTTCAGCTTTTGGGATCGCATTTGTCATTTAGATTTATAGGTGAATGCAAGGCTTAAATAGCAGATGTTTCCCCCTTATTTATCTCCCTGGCAAAGATGTGAGATTCCTTGTTCACAGGGCCATGCTCAAGCACTAGCACTCCAGGTCTGTCTTTTACTTATGAGCTTGTAAAGCAGGAGCCTAGATACCAGTAAAAGAAAAGTAACCTTTTTACCCTTCTAGGCATGTCAAGAACTATTCACATTGGTAGGTGTTGTTTATAGGCAAATGAATGTTACCTTAATACAGCGAGATTTGAGTTTTCCTAAAAGTCAAACTACAACTGAATCCAGGCTCATGTACACACATTTCAGTCTAATCAAATTTTAATTCTCTCTCTCTCTCTCTCTCTCTCTCTCTCTCTCTCTCTCTCTCTCTCTCTCTTTTTTTTTTTTACAGTGTTCTTCCTGAAAGGGGAACTGAAGTGTGGAAGGAGCAATATTTTATATTATTTGTTAGACTTATTAGTCACTTGTTACAGTAAGTTCTCCAAGCGACTTACAACCTATTCAGAAACATAATAACAAGTAAGCAAAAAGGCATTATAATATTAATACATTCACACAAAACCACATACAATTCATAAATATCACACAGACACAGAGAAACACACACAGATACACGAAGCCACCCTTTCCCTAAATAGCAGCAGAAAACTTAGGCAGCACACAAAAATGTTACCATCTCAGTACAACCACAGCCTGGGGAAAAGGTAAGATTTTACCTGGCACCAAAAATATGTCAGAGAAGGTGCCAGGTTGCAGTGAGCTCAGGTATTTACCTAGTCAAGCAAAGGTCACAAACTCTCTTTAAACCTGAAAAGCCCTCTTCAGACCTTCACGCTGAGCACCCAAAGGTCTGAAGAGCAATCTGCATGTTTGGGGAAATGTATGCCCTTGCCCCTATTTCCTCTTTGCACATTGTGTGCTCATACAAATGCTGGGGAATTCTTTCAAATAAGGAATACACTTCCTTTTTCCTGAACTGGAACCCATAGGTAGGTTGCATGGTAGGTTCTGTGCCACTCACCAGACCTCCCTCTGGCTGAGTCACCGATGTACATATGTTGGGATGCAGAGAGGCTGGGGTAGTACAAACAAGCTGGTGGGAACACCAGATGGCCTCTGCTGGCACATTGGCACCATGCTGACCTTGCTGCCAATGGTCACCTGTCCCTCTCAATCCCAGCACGCAGGAGTAACTTAGCCAGAAGGAGGTCAGAGAAGTGAGCGAGCTCCACCACACCATCTGCTACTGACTGGAACACAGGAAGTTGACGGAAACATAGGAATTGGCCTTTTCTGCAGTGGCTCCCCATTTGTGGAATGGTCTCCCCAGGGAGGTTTGTCAGGCACCATCATTATATATTTTTAGGCGCCACACAAAAACATTCTTCTTCAACCAGGCCTTTGACAGATTTATATTCTACAGCCTTTTAAATGTCTTTGTGGGAGGGGGTGGGTTATTGTTTTAACTGTTTGCTTGTGCTTTTGGCTTATATTTTTATCTTGTGAACTGCCCTGAGATCTTTGGATGAATCTATATCAATCTAACAAGCAAACAAATCAAGCTGCCTTATAGACCAACCATCCATACGTATAGCTGCGTATTGGCTACTCTGAAGGGCAGCAGCTCTCTGGGGTCTCAGTGAGGAGCCTTACCTGGTAACAGCAGGAATTGTACCTGGGCCTTTCTGGATGCAAGGAAGATGCTCTGCTATTGAGCTGTGTTCCTGTTTGTGCCTGCAAACTTTACTTAAGTACTGTAGGTTATCCACCACTTCCTAGGTCTCCTCTGTCCACCATCATTGCTAGAAAGCAGAGCTAGGAAGAATGTCCTGTGGTCTTTGAGCCCCACAACAACCACACAGACCTGTCCTTGGATGCTGTAGCTACACCTTGACCCCACCATTATATCTGTACCACTTACACTCTTTACAGGAAGACATGCTATTCGCAGTGCGGTTGGAACCTGGAAGTGCTGTACAGTATAGCCCTATTTGGAAACCCTTTTCCGTGGGTATGGTTAACAAATGTAGGGGGAGGGGGCCCCATCTCCAGGTCCCTGACATGGCATGTCCCTCCAAATCCACCTGTGCCCTTCCTGGTCCTGCTCAAACATTGCATATACGGTACCCTACAAGCCAAGCTCAATGCACAGGACGTAGGGAATGCAATGCGGAGGGGGACCATGTAAGCACTCAGCGCTGAGGACAGTTTCTGAATTTGGCTTAAGCAGGATACCACTTACAGGAATCTGCTGCAGGAACAATATTGACCCAACTCTGTCGTAAAGCTTTATCCATCCAGGACTGAAGCGATATCTTCCTTTTGCCATTATGGATATTATCTTAGACCATTATGTGCAGAGATATGATGGCAACCTCTGGATTTCCTCAAAGCTCTGCTGCTTTTAATTTCTCTAAGGAGCAAGGGATTTTCCCTTTGTGGCGAAGAGGTTTGACTTAACTGTTCTTGTTGGTTGGAGGAAATATTTTCACAATTAATTATTGACCCAAATGCCCCTTTGGCGGTTCCTGTGCTGTGCCTAGTGCTCCAGAACACCCTTCCCCTCCCTGCCTTGGACATTTTACTGAGAAAAACATGCAGTTAACATTCACATGAGCTGGAATC
Organism: Lacerta agilis; assembly: GCF_009819535.1. NCBI lineage: Eukaryota > Metazoa > Chordata > Lepidosauria > Squamata > Lacertidae > Lacerta > Lacerta agilis. Next base: position 28,442,376 of record NC_046318.1, read on the forward strand.
CAATAACCCAGAGCCTTGTGTATAAGAATAAAATTTTGAGAAAGGAAAGGAAAAACCCCCACCACACTCAGACTTTCTTTTAAAAGGGGAGCAAACACAACTGTTTCTTATAAAGTTCATGTTACATAAGTGATCACCCTGGCTCCTGAGAAATAGTTAAAATATATGCATAGTTTACAGTACAACAGCAATGCTCGTAGCTGACTTCAGGGTAGGAGGAGGGGAGCATGCTCACTTGAAAGGGGTCAAGGAGTGCCACGACTCCAGTCTTCCACACCCTGGTGCCTTTAAATACATTTTTAGAAGTCTTATCAATGTTTAGTAACCAGCATGTTCCGGTTAAAATCCTAAAGGAGCTTAAGGGGAAGTCTTTTAATATTAGAATTCAAAGCCATGCATCAAAGTGAAGCGAGATAAAATAATTAAAGAGGAGCTGCTTTCTGATTTAGAGTTAAATTGCAGCTCTTCCAGGAAGAATACGGAATGAACAGGGAGTTCTCTGGATAGGATCACAACCGTCAGAGTATGCCTTTGCATAGGCACCCCAATTTTCTAGCTATGCCTCCAACATCCCACTGAACAAAATAGGGGGGCTTGTTTTTGTGTCTAGCCAGCTGACTCACACCAGAGGGCCAGGCCGAAACCCAGGACATTCCAGGATTCAATCAGAAGCTGGGATAGCTTCTGTCATTCAGGGGCGTCCCATTCAATTTGGGACAGTTGAACAGCATGCCTTAATAGCAGGTCGATCTGCAGAAGTTCTCAGGTGAAGATGATTCTCACAATGCTGGGAATGCCTCACGTGCTCATTCTTGATTAACATCACAACAGCCCTCAAAGGTAGGTAGGGTTGAAGACTGAGACCACCCCGTAAATTTCATAACTGGGCAGAGATTTGAACTCGGGTCTCCCTGGCTCAAGTCTGGCATTCTGTTTATCTGTTTATTTAACAGTTTAAACAATTTGCATACTGCAAATTGTCATCTCCAAGTGGTATACAGGAGCCCCAATACAATGAGGCTAAAAATGAGTTAAAACTGTAAAATCTAAACTCAGTGAAGAAGTCTGTTGGAACAACAACAACAACAGAAGTATTCAGTAGGCACTGGGAGTTCAACAGGACATCAGCTGGAAGGGAGTTCCATAAAATTGGGCCCATGGTAATGAACATGTGGCTCTTTGTGGATATGAGCTATGAGGAACAACTACCAGTGACTCCCCCAAAGACCTCAGTGACTGAGCAGGGGTATAATGGATCAGGCTTTGACATGTTGTTTGGCCTTCTTTAGTTAACTATACAGTAAATTCCAATAGCTCCAATCAATGCATTGTACTTTTATAGATTTGAGACAGTTCCTTCACTACATTTCAGTAACTTTCCCCCAATAAACTCTACAAAAACATAGATTTGACATCAGTTACACAAACTTTAATGCAGGAAAATGTAAATGGGGCAACATTCTGCTGATATTGCCGTAATGCGTATCTGCCCTTTCGCAAGAGGTCTTCTTTATGGCTTTGTGTGTTGGTGTTAGTCACTTCACAGATGTCAGTCCACAGCTCACAGTGTAAAGCTGATGAGTCAGGAAGGAGTTTTACTAGCAGGCGGCATTTGGAGTATTTAAATAAATGAACAGAAGAGATGCTTGTTCTGTGCATTGGGTTGATAATAAGAAGCATTAATTTTTATTTCACTCTCTGTCCAAACATAGCTTTTATGGACTAATAAAAGACACGTTTTATAAGTTCACACACACACACACACACACACACACACACACACACACACACAACAGAACACAGAGAAACTGAAATGCCCTTACCCTGTAGGAAAGATTTACACATTCGGAAGCAGCATGATTTTCGAAATAAATGCAAAATGTCAGAGTGATGCTGATAACCATTTTGCCACACATTTTCTCGCATGGTAAAATTGTCCTCACTACTTGGCAGCTCAATACACTGAGTTGATGCAAATGGCCATTTTGCAGACCAGACATTTGCACCTACAGCTAACTTGCAAGTCTGGGCTCAGACGGTTAACTTACTAACGGTGTTGTCCTATATCCCCCTGTACCTGAGAGTCACTCTGTTGAACCCAACAGTGCTTACTTCTTCGTAGTTCCATACAGAGTTGCACCATACGTGTTTACAAGAACTCTATGGTCAATTGCCACTTTGTCCGGAGTGGGGGCCCCTGGGGTTTTCCAGTTGTTACTGGGCTGTAAATCCAGCCATCCCTTCTCGTTGGCCATGCTGGCTGGTGGTGATGGGAGTTGGCATCCAACAGCATATGGAGGGGCACAGCTTCCTTTTGTCACCTTGGGAAATGGTTGCCTGTGGCCTCTAGAAGACTTGGAAAGATCCTATATTGGGAAGTTTTTAATGTATAATATTCTCTTGTGGTGTCAGGGGCTGGGCAGAGGAGGAGGAATGGTGGAGACTGCATCCCCATTCTGACCCTTCCAGGGAGGAGGAAGACAGTATAAATTTACAACAGGGGTTTGAGGGAGGTCAGAGCTCAGAGGCAGATGAGGGGGAAAGTTGGGAAATCATGGGAGAGCCAGAGCAACCCCTGGCTGACACATTGTCATTAGAAAGCATTCCAGACCCTCCGTCTCCCAGAAACTGGTGAGCCTTAAAAGTAGGAGAGCAAAGAGCTCAAAGACACAGAGCACATAGAGGAGATGATGATGATGATGATGAATGAGGAAGTGGGAGAGATGGGGGTGGGATTCACTTGGGACAATGTCATTATCCAAATGGCTGGGTCCTATAGCCTCTCTCTGTAAAGTTTGAAATAAAAAAGGACTGTAAGAAACTTTACTTTCCTGGGCAACCAGCCAGGAGCCGCTGACAACATCCTGACAAGGGGGTGAGGGCTGGGTGAAGCACAGAGGGTGCTATTCACCCTTCGCGCTCACCCAGCCCTTGCTGCTGGAGCCAGGCAGGGGGCGACGGAGATCTCTGCAGGGAGTGCCTGGTTTGTGCCCCTCTCCCCATTGTGCCCCCGAGGCAATGGCCCCCCTGGCACCCTCGGCACTACACCAGTGGCACCTCCACTTTCAGAGTGGTTCCAGGGTTGTAGCTGGTCCAGCACAAGCACCTTTTTTCATCAGGGAAAGTCTGGTGCTTTGGTGACCAGCTGTTAATCTAGGTAAGTAGTTTTGGCACTGTGGAAAGGAAACAGGACCGCACTAAACTCGCTGCGGTCAACTTGCAAGCAAAGATTCATCTCAAGCGGTTACTGCAATAATGGTGTTAGTAACCACAGAGAGATTTCTCCTCCTGTGATGCTGCATTCATTTCTGCAGGTGTGTCACTATATGGCTTCATGGTGATCTCAACATGCATTTCTTGAAAGTCACAAGAAACTAAACACTCCTCCCAAGCACAGAAGATTCTTCATGTTCCCCTCAAGAATACATCATCAGTGAAGACTGTATGGAACAGGGGAGCAGTAGCTAGGAAAGGTGTGGCACAGGGGGCTGTAGAAACTGAGTCCCTCTTGAGCCTGGCTAGGACTGGTAGGAGCTGGAGTTCAACAGCATCTGAAGGGCAACAGATTCCGCAGCTCTGGTGTAGCACTGACACAATGACTGCTTGACCTTGGGCCAGTCACTGCCTCTCAGCCCAACCTTCAGAGTTGTTGTGGGTATCAAATGAGGATGAGGAGACCCATGCACACCACCTTGAGCTCCTTGGGGGGGTGAAGGTGGAATATAAATACAATAAATAAATAATCAAGTCTTGTTTATAAGGGCAAATGGATTTATTGCGGCAGCAGCTTCTGTGGAAAATATCTTACTTCGTCAGCTGAACCCACTAAAAAAAAATTCATTAGGTGCCACAACAATTTGGTCTTTCTGTGCATGAGAATACCCCTCCCCCTGGTAAGTGGAGCAATCCACGTATCCGGAGGTTTTGCTCATTACAGTCACTAGATGGTGCTGCATGTTGTTTAAGGAATGGGGATTCCTCCCTTTTCCGGGGCTGTGCTTTCCTTTTGGGATTTTGTACTGGGCTTATGAGGGGGGGGGGGATGGAAAGATTTGCAAACATGGGGTTTGTTTTGTACTGGAACCTCCAAAGTGGAAAGGTTGTTGTCCATTAAGAGAACTGTAACACAGACAGATCAAAAGGGTGTGAAACTGTGGGGTGGGTTTGTTGTTGGTTTGTGTTATATATCTTTGTGTTTTTATATTGTAAACCACCCTGTGATCCTTGGATGAAGGGTGGTATATAAATTTAAATAATCACAATCACAACATTCCTAGCAATTTGAACCAACTTAGTCTGCCAGCCTTACCTAGCAGTAAACCTCTTTTGCATTCAACGGTACTTCTAAGTAGATATGGTTAGGATTGCATTGTTTGTACAGTTCTATTGTGGTCCCCTTCCCAGTTATGTTTTCAGCTCCAAACAATGGCAAGATGAATATTCCATTAATGGTTCATATGCGCATCTGAACGCAGACCAGAACTGATCGTCAAGGATGGCAACTGTAGTGTTAAGCTTTATGAAATGAATCAGAAGGGGCAGTTTTACTAGTACTGTGCAGAAAAGGTAGCTATTAAGGATGAAGTCCTAGGCACCCTTACTTTGGTTTAGGGATGGATGAATCTCTCGATATCGGTTCTTCCCCTTTCTCATTTTTTTTCCAATCTAAAATTCAATTCCACACATTTCCAATAGCAAGTTGAGAATTTTAGTTAAAATAATCCCCCTGAAAATTCACCTGCATTTTAGTGCAGATTTCTCCTAATAAAAATCTTCCTTGATTTCCAGTTCTAAATATTCCTCAATTTGAGATCCAGGTCTAGATCTATTCTGAACACCACAGAAGTCCCAAAAGTAATTGTTTTCTCTTATGTTCCCTTAACAGACTGTTTGTGTAGCTAAGCCATTTATAAGTCTATATAACTTGTAAATCTCTAGTGCCAGATGAGATAACAGACATAATCCCACTAAAGGATTTGGGTTACACCACTGCTTCCATCTGAATGTCATATGTGTTTTTAAAAGTCATTGAGTCATGATGGTACAGTGAAATGTGACCCTGACCACCAGGATGGAATATACCATTGTGTTTAAAAAAGGCTTACAAAACACTGCCCTATCCAGTATAATCCTATAATCCTTAAATGTTACAATGACCAGATTTCACTGTGGTCAATAATATTTTTGTAAACTGAGGTCAAAACGACCAAATCTATAAAGTGTCAATTGTCTTAAATGACAAAGTGTTCTAGAACAAGGCAATACTTCTCACAGGTAATTATAGTTTACAGTGCTGTAATTGGTAACAGATTCTTTAAAAGTTTCTTTCAAAGATATAACACAGAAAGCACCGCTGTGAAGCACAGTTAAGGCAAAGGGAAGACTAGGGTGTTTCAAACAACAAGAACAAACAGTGCCAACCCAAGATGTTATTCTGCCCTAAGCAGAACCCAAATGTCCTCTGTCCTGCTAGGGCCAATACTCTAAAGCAGCCTTTGCCAACGTGGTGCCCTTCAGATTACTGGACTATAACTCCCATCAGCCCCTGCCAGCATGGCCAATGGTCAAGGATGATGGAAATTGTAGTCCAAAACAACTGGAGGGCACCAGATTGGTGAAGTTTGCTTTTAAAACTCTGGCTGCACTACTGAGACTCCAGTTCTTGCCTTCTTTCAGGCTGCTGCCCAAAGCAGATAGTTTCAGCCTGCGAAATGGCAGAGCTGGCCCTGAGAGCAAGGCAATTGCAAGCACAGGAGCCTTAATGCTATGCTGCAAGTGAAAAGAGCCAAGGGCAGAACTACACATTACACACACACACGTGTCTTCAACACATGTGACCCATTCAACGGGGCGGGGGGTGATGATGATGATGATGATGATGATGAGGTACTAGTGCCTGCTTGCTCGCTGGCTCTCTGGCTGGCAGGCAAGCCGACAGTTAAAAGCAAGGATGAGGAAGGAGAACAGCAGAACTTGAGTGCTGGTGAGGAGGTAGACTTGCTTAGATGGGGCCCCAAGGAAGACATCTTCCCCAATGGCCCTCCAAAACTTGCAGCTGATACTGGGTGGGTTTCCACTGCAGGAGCCACGGGGATTTGAGACTTGTATGAAGCTGAAAAATGGGAGAAAGGGAGGGAAGAGGCAGGGGTTTAATATAAAGGTTCAAATGAGGTACTGGACGAAGGTGAGAGTCCCAAGGGATAGAGCCAGGGAGGGATGGGAAAGGCTGTTGGAGGGTTGTCTACTCACCTATGCCTTCAGCTAGAGTCTGTTTTTTGCACACATGTGCCCAAACTGTGGTGAGCTTTCGAAGAATAAAGAATACCCCTCATTACCATTTGGGTAATAGTAATTTTAACAATCCCTGCTTAGTTGTCATGAGCCGCAGCAGCATAATAATAAAGGGTATTTCCAGTTAGCTTCTCTAGATCTGGTGTTTACAGGAACATTGGCATGATGTACGAGTGGAACGTTTGGCTCCCGCGCATCACACAGCATGTTTCCAATATCAATGACACCCAGTTGTGTGATACAATATTTACACAAAGACATATCCTGCTTAGCAGACACTGAATATTCATTGGAATAACACAGCTCATGATGAATTCAGGTGACATTACCACAGATGTCACGTACAGTGTATTATTGTGAAATTATTAGTGTATTTACATTCTATTGAACCCTGCAATAATCATCTTTTTTAATTTCCTTTCCTGTGAGAATAACCAGTAGAGCAGTTAAAATATATGTGTTTGCTCTGTTTTAATGACACTCCGATCTCCACAGAAAGGGGGTGGGGGGTGGGAATCTTATGTTCTCTAACCTAACCTGAGCTGACATATTTTCTGCTTCAGTTCAGTTATTGAATGAAAAAGCAGAGTTCAGCTAACAATGACTTTTAGTACTGCGATGAACTAAATATTTCATGCCCCCTATAGTTTAGATTAAAATAGGGCTAAACCCAGCATTGGAAAGCATTCCCCATTTAAGAGGGTTTTTTTTTTTTAAGCAATTGCTCCGAAGGTAGTTGAAATGCTTCAGCTATTTAGGATGCATCAAGCCTTGCTTAGAATGGCCTTTGTTCACCCTCAGTGATATCAGCAAATAGCCAGTCTCGCTGACAATGCACAGTTTTGTGATATCATAACATTTATGGTGTGAGCCCTGATTGGCTGGGATCACTCCCAGAAGAAGACGAAAACAAACCATGACCTAGAGGGGAGAGGTGCCAAACACCAACAGATATGCAGAACAAATGGCAGCAGACAGGATTGAAAAACTTCTTTAAAATATCTGAATTGACAGCTATCCCCGCCACCTTTGACCTGAAAATCAAAACAAGAGACTATTTGGTGCACCTGTAGATAAAAAAGGGAAAAGGCTATTGTATTACATTTACCCCCCCCCCAAAGGAAATGGGTGGGATGAATACAGAAAACCCCCGAATAAACTAGCAACTCTGATAAAGGAACAACAGACAAAAGAACATTCTGCTTTGCAGAATATATTTAACAAAACCAAGTCCTGCAGACACAGTTTTTCATCGGCGAAAGAACACATAGGCTTTCTAAGCCTTTCCCCAACCTTGTAACATTGGATTCAAAACTTAGCATGAAAACAAGACGATGAATGAAGTTTTCAATTCAGTAATTTTTACTGTGAAAGCAGATTTGCATGTTCCAGCAAACCTCAACAAGTCCTGCTTTCAGTTTCTGAAACTCATGTGGTTGGATGGGACAAGGATAAAGATGTTGTGTTGTAAAAATAAAAAATAAAAATAAAAAATTTGCCTCCCGCCCCCACGGAGCCATTATCAGTTACCCTGCAAGTGTCTGCAGAATGCCACTCTCAGTTAATATTTCTGTAAATGGTGGTGGGGAGGGGTGCTCATCAAATCTGTTGATGACAACGAAGTTGACGGGCCAGCTAACAAAATAAATTTCAATAGATATCTATGCAAAGTTCTACATTTAGGTAGGAAGAATCAGTTGTGCATATGCAGGATGGAAGCTGCCTGGCTTGACAGCAAAACATGTGGAAAGCATGTAGAATGGGGTTTCCCAAACTTGGGTCTCCAACTGCTGTTGGACTACAACTCCCATCATCTGTAGCTAGCAGGACCAGTGGTCAGGAATGATGGGAATTGTAGTCCAATAATGGCTGGAGACCCAAGTTTGAGAAACACTGATCTTTTTAGAAGACTAAAGATACGTTAGGGAAGTGATGTGGCGGGGAGGCTAATGAAATTCTAGGTTGCATCAACAGAGCTATAGTATCCAGATCACAAGAAGTGTCTGTACTGCTCTATTCTGCTTCAGAGTACTGTGCCCGGTTTTGAGCACTAAATCACAGCCTAGTGCTGCTTTGCATATAACTTGCTTGCATGGCATACAGCACAGGGATGCCCCATGTCCTGTGTGTTGGCTATAATACAATGCTACTTCCATGTCTCATACCAGCAGGGGGAGGGGACCCTGTGGATGCCAGGAAGGCTTCTGCAAGTTTGGGTACGCACAGGTGCCTTACTGGTGTCTCCCGTTATAGCACCTATTCAATCAGACACATCCAAAGGTAGATAAATGCATGCATAAGATTTTCTTTGTGATTTCTGATCTGCCTGATTGACCTTGATTGGAATGTTTCCTTTGTTCACTCTTGTCTTTCTTTCATTTTCCTAGGAGCTTTCTTTCTTCTTAAAGAAATTGCATAAATAAAGAATAAAAAGAGAGAGAGAAGTGGTTTGGATTTGAAGGCTGCAAACCTTTCAGCTGCATTCCCCACTCTTCCCTATTAATGGCAGAGTGAGAAGATAGGAGAGGATGTCTGTCGGCACAAGGAGTAACTTTTTGGAGGGGTCGCCTTCTGAAATTCTCTGCCCATATGAACAGACTAAAGCAAAGAGCCAGAATCCCGCTCCCCGAATGTCTGAATAATTCATGGGCATACTCCAGTCATTGCAACTATTCTGTTTTCCGTTCTCCTGCTCCTCTCTCTGCTCTTATTTACTCTGTCTGATTCCTGCTGCCTGCGACTGTCTGATCCACACTCGCCCCGAATACTGAACAGAGAATACTAATATTGTTGAGAAATGTTCCTTGCATGAATGCAGCCGCAGTGCCCTCATATTTTATTGATTTGAAGTGGGCGTGGGTGTGCATGTGTATTAGAGGTTTGCTCGCTTTTTCCGTAGTGCCGCAAAATATTATTCACATTTGTAATACTTTTGCCGTGCTGTCTCATTATTCTCCAATCCTTTCCCCTCTCCAGGTTTTGCATATGGATGCAAGATTCCAGGACAGCTCACATTCCAAAGGTGCTAAACTTTTGCAGCCCCCCCCCAGGTTTCCAAAGGGGGCTGGCAAACTGCCCACCACCTTATTTCTTCTGGCAATAATAATATAATAATTCACTCTAACAACAACAGCAGCAGCAGCAGCAGCAGCGGTGGTGGCAGCGGTGGCAGCGGCGGCGGCAGCAGCAGCAACAACAACAACAATTTTATTTGTACCCCACCCATCTGACTGGGTTGGCCCAGCACTTTGGGTGGCTTCCAGCATACACAAGAACATAATAAAACATTAAACAGTAAAAACTACCCTATACAAGGCTGCCTTCAGATGTCTTCTAAAAGTATGGCTGACACACCCTTATCCAATAGCATTTCAGGGGACAATGAACAGTTTGAGTGCACACACACCACAAATTGCTTTTCCATATGCACACAGATGCTCACTTCACTTTCAGAGGTGCATATCATGTTCCTCAGTTTTGCAACCAAGAAGATTTCCAAAATACTGTCACAAGGAAGCCAAGGAAGCATTCACAGCATCTTTATTTGATTTAGCCATTAAGAGGTAGAACTTCCCTTTCATAAGTGACTTGCTCCTTTAAGAGCTCCTTTGAGATCTGCTGTTACAAATAACTAGTGTTGTGCCTGGTACGACAACCCTGAACCAAGAAAGGAAAAGGAAACCAAACTCTGAGCCATGAGCAGAAGTGAGGCAGTGTCATAGGAGATGATATGAACATACAGGCAGGCTGGTCTCATTCTGGAGCAAATCACAGGAAGATAGGAATACTTATATACTCTTATACAGTGGTTCCTCGGGTTACAAACACCTTGGGTTACAAACACTTCAGGTTACAGACTCCGCTAGCCCGGAAGTAGTACCTTGGGTTAAGAACTTTGCCCCAGGATGAGAACAGAAATCGCACATCGGCGGCACGCCAGCAGCAGGAGGCCCCATTAGCTAAAGTGGTACCTCAGGTTAACAACGGTTTCAGGTTAAAAACAGACCTGCGGAACGAATAAAGTTTGTAACCAGAGGTACCACTGTACTCAGTCAGATCACTAGTGCATCTTGCTTAGTGTTGTTTACACTGACGGACAGCAGTTCTCTGGGGTTTCAGACCAAGGTTGGAAATGCTGGGAACTAGGGATAGAAGGATCTGCCAATTTCTATGCTGTCAATTTCTCGTTTCCCCCATCTGGTATTCAGTTCTCCACATTTTACAGCAATTTGTGAATTCTGGGGCTTTCCATTTGTGAATGCCAACAATAGCTTTCTACCTGCCTGGGTGCAGCTGGGGGACTCTGCCATGGTAGAGCCAGTGTGGTGTTAAGAGTGGTAGACTCATAATCTGGGGAACTGGGTTCGCGTCTCCGCTCCTCCACATGCAGCTGCTAGGTGACCTTGGGCTAGTCACACTTCTCTGAAGTCTCTCAGCCCCACTCACCTCACAGAGTGTTTGTTGTGGGGGAGGAAGGGAAAGGAGAATGTTAGCCGCTTTGAGACTCCTTCGGGTAGTGATAAAGCGGGATATCAAATCCAAACTCTTCTTCTCTTCTTCTTCTTCTACCTCTCTTCTGTGATCCTCTCCCTTGGTAGATGCCAGCAGAGAAACACCTAGGCAACATCCTGCACTCCCCTCCTGCCATCAATGTCAGGGGGTTATGAATGCACTTAAGACAACGACTGAGATAGCTCAGTTGGTAAGAACATGAGACTCTTAATCTCAGGGTTGTGGGTTCAAGCCCCACGTTAGGTTTACATAGTATGTATTCGACCTATCAAACATCCTGTGGTTATTGATGCAGTTCTGTAAGACTGAATGAGAGAGCTCAGCAGAGAAAAGTCAAAATTTCATCACTAGTTTGGCCTTCCCAGTGGAACATACTTCTGACAAGACATAAACAGGATTGCACAGAATGTCTTTGTGCACTTGCATGCACATTGCACTGGAGACAAGACACATCTGCCAATACCCCCTTCGAAGAGATTTGATGTCTAGAGACCTGAGGGATACTGAGTCAGTATTGAGCTAGATGCACAGAGGACCTGACTCAGTATAAGGCAGCTTCCTATGTTGTTAATAGAGGCGAAGTAAAGTTTTACTAGGGACAGAGATAAGAAAAAAGGGACTGTTCCTGGTAAACAGGGCCACAGGAGACTACCAGCCTAATTCTATATATGTCTACTCAGAAGCAATGCCCAAGGACTGCAGCTTGCATAAATCATGTACTTTTATGTTTGTAACTTTGCAGCAAGGATTTGCAGCTGTAAGAGAGTGGTGTGCTGATTCTTGGGATGCAAATAAAACCACTAACACAACCCTCAAGTTGTGGGAGTGGGAGGACCAAAAAAAAAGTGGCAGGGAGGCAAAAAGGGCTCGGAGTCTTGAAGGCCAGTGCACAGAGTCAGAAAGTCTAGACTCCAGATGTGAATGTACAGCCTCCGAGAGTGCAGCACCATAAATATATCAGCCAGATGTCACGAGGCCCAAGCTACAAATCTCTGTGAGTGGTGACAAGCCTTGGCTTTTTGCTCTTTGCAGTATGCGGCTCCTCCTAGCATTACTGGTCACTTGGTCGGCGGCAGCTGGAGGAGGCTCTGCCAGGCCGGAGAGAAAGGCAGCTTAGTATTGCCATCCAGCTTGTAACTGGGTGGAGACTGTTTGGTCTCCTGCAGGAGTAACAGTGACTCTGAAAGAAAATCATGTTGAGAAGTATGTGGGCATTGGAAGGGGAGGTAGGAAAAGATTTGGGTTGAAATCCTTCCGCTGAGGAGAGGCTTCTTTAGCACTATGTTGGATGCAAGCCTTAGTTCTTTGTCTTTGGTTCCAAATTCTGCTCACTTTGCATGACCTTTCTTAATTGAATTCAAATTCTGACTTGTCCGTGTCAGTTCCATACATGATCTGCCCATCACACCCATCTCAACTTTTCTGTAACCATAAAGCCTCACACAGATTCAGAGAAAAGGATGTGCCCATGTCAGGCCAGCTTGACCAGGCCTTCACATGTGGGAAATAGTTTCATTTCAAAAACTATGAAACTAAGCAGACTGTTCTGCCCTTAATGCCAAGTGCACTTCCATCATTCCAGAGAACAATTAATGCACGGCCTCCCGATGTCCTGGAGTCAGCAAAGATATTTCTTCCAGCATTATCCTTGGGGCCTTTTAGGCAGACTCATCCAAATGTTGAGCTGGCATCTTGGATTTTGTCCCAGGATCTTCCCAGGCCAGAGATGCCACTGGCAATTTGACTAAATGTCAGTGGCCATTGCTAGTTGGTTTTTGAAAAGCTGTCAAAGAATCACCCCATAAAATTGTCTTGCTTCACAGAGCATGCAAAGTGCCATCCACTGAATATCTACAGTAACTCTTTCATTAGGAGCGAAATATTATTTTATTAAATAGCAATCAACCAACGTCTATTTTTTACTGTTACTTTGGAAAGTATTGTGCATAATTAGTGTAACAGTTACAATAATCAACATCATTGCGGAAGGAAAGAAGGTGCTTGGCGTTAATATCACAAACCTGTCATGTGTTTGGACAGAGCTTTGCGACCTATAAAGCAAAGATGGTAGATCACATTTAAGTCTTTCCTTGATTTGGGTGGTTTTCAACAGCATATAATATACAAGCAGTCACTCTTCACTGTGTTCATCAGAAAGCGAGGGAAACTAGAATGATCTATAGAATTTTATGACAGAATAAATTTCAGAATTTAAGGATGCTTTGGGACACTATATAGAAGAAGAAGAAGAAGAAGAAGAAGAAGAAGAAGAAGAAGAAGAAGAAGAAGAAGAAGAAGAAGAAGAAGTAGTGGAGGAGGAGGAGGAGGAGGAGGAGGAGGAGGAGGAGGAGGAGTTTGGATTTGATATCCCGCTTTATCACTACCTGAAAGAGTCTCAAAGCGGCTAACATTCTCCTTTCTCTTCCTCCCCCACAACAAACACTCTGTGAGGTGAGTGGGGCTGAGAGACTTCAGAGAAGTGTGACTAGCCCAAGGTCACCCAGCAGCTGCATGTGGAGGAGCGGAGACGCGAACCCGGTTCTCCAGATTACGAGTCTACCACTGCTAACCACTATACCACACTGGCTCATATAGTATTGCGCTTCTGATAACAAAATCCCCTGGCACCAAATGGCTAAACTGGTGTGAGAGCATAGAATGTTCCAGCTGCAGAATGCTTGTGAACATCCCAACTTCTTGGAGAATAAACTTTCAAGATATTTGAAGTCCAACTTCTCAGAGGACAGGGAAAGTTAATTTGTGTTTATTGTACCTGTAGACCAATTTTCAGACCAAGCCTGCAAGCCTGGGGTTTAAGTAGGGATGGAGGAGTGTTTTGTTCAGCCCACATTTTAAGGAAACTGACCTAATTTGCACCTCCTGGATTAATACATAGGCCAGAAAACAGTTATGCTTCAGATTTCACAGTTCTTGGAATTTTGCAGTGCAGTTCTCAACTAAAAATGTACCAAATTATGTTTTTAAAATGTAGGCTAAAATATATTTAGAAATGTGTGCATTGATATAAAATATGAATGAATTGGATATATACATTGTGATAAAATACATATAAAAATACATGTAGGGAAACTGCATTGGTTGCTGTTTGCAATGACCTGTGTCAGGAGAGAGACAGGGTGTGTGTCACTATGTTGATTCTTCTTGATCCCTCAATAGCTTTCCACAACATCTGTCTGAGCTGGGTACACCAAACTGCAGTGCTTCTACTCCTGCTTGGATGCGTCTCCAGAAGGTGGTTCTTGGGGATCATCTGTATGGAGCCACTGAGTTGGGGTCATAGGGAATTTCAGGATATGTTGTTGATGGCATATGCTGTGTGGGAATGTTCAGGGAGGCAGGAGAGGATATATTGTTTAATATATCCTTTCCAGCTTGTGTTAACAAGTTCTATAATTTAGCTGAGTAACATTCCCCTTTTAAACTTACACAGCGGATAGGTTTGCCAGGCTTGCTTAAGCCTCTGAAATAAGTTTCCTGGTAATTTCCCCTTTATTCTCTCTTAAAAAGAATAGACACAACACAGTCTTGTATAAAATAGTTTACTCACACATTCTGTTCACAGATGGATCCCAGAAGGCAGACTTAAGTTACAAAATATATACACCTGGAATCTATCCCATAAGGAGATAGTTCCTTTGTCCTAGCATCTCAGGCTGATGCTTCTTTGACGAAAGCAAAATGGAGAAGAGAAGGATATGGTGGCCAGCCCTGTGCTTTTGTTACCTGCACAGGTGAGGTCACGCCCACCTCTGGTCACATGTAGAGGAAGTTTGTCCCAGCCCAGGAGGAAACAAGAAGTTTATCTACTGGCTGGAAAAACATCCCTCTTCATGTCTAAACATGTCCACTCTAGGAATGTTGTATTTGATTGCTCTGATTGTGTTTCACACCCCACATGCTGTTGACACACATATCTATTTCTCCTTTTAATCTCCTTGCTCTTCAGGGCAAGATGGTTGTAATTTTGGCTGGGATTAAACCTATGACAGGCTCAGGGCAGGAGTAGCTTTGTTGGGAAGTCAGAAGTCTGGGAAGAGGCCACAGAATTTAGGAAGACTGAAAAGTAGAATGTCTAAAGGCAAGAAAGGGGGCAGAACAAGCAATAGATTAAGAAACAGGAACCTGTGAAGGAGAAGGAAGCTTGTGGAACGGAGCGGATGTGAAATGGAACTAAGGCAATTCCATTTATTAATGCTTATGAAACTGGAAGTTCTTAGGTTACTTACTTACACACACACAGCCTGAGATTTATCATTACTAGGAGAGAAACATATGCTGAACCATCCCTACACCAGACCTCAGTTATCAAGACACCTGATCATAGATAGTCCAACAGAAGTTGTGCACTATATAACCCTGCCAACAGAGCAAATTGTTCCAGATGACTCAACAAGAAAGCCCACTTCTATGTAACAAGGAGAGCAATAAAATATGTTGAAGTAATAAGGGCACGTAACCAATACTTTATTAGGATGTTCTGCATTCATTGTAACAAACCTATAAGAACATCCAAACAGCACATAAGAGCACCACATCATGTGTTTGCCTGAGCATAAAAAGTGACATGTAGATTCTCTTTCCCACTGGGAAATGTCACTGCTAAGACTTAGGGGGTTGGTACTAATCTACAGTTATTTTTTTCTTCTGAATTTACGCCAAGGGTATCCCAGAGGAGAAATGTGCAATTGCTAGGGGTTGTTTAGTGATACGATTCATCTAACCTGAATCTGACCAGCAATGCACTGCCTTGATTTGCTCAGTATCTTGAAAAGCCAGTTGCTGTATTGCACTTCTATGGCAAGATCATGCCCTTAGCTGATAATGCAGCTGATGAATCATCGGTGCTGAAGAAAATTGGATAATCTACCCAGAGCAATCCGATGCAACGCCATTCGCTTTGTAATAACACATAATGGGCTTTGAGGACAGTTGATTTTTAATCAGAACAATTGATATTTGCAGAATTGGACCTCACTCAGCCGTTTTTGAGAAAATAAGTTATTGCCATCAGAAAGTGACTTCTTGCCATCAAAGCAGCTTATTTCAGTCACCACCACTCACATCAAACCTTGCATTTCTTCCACCCTAACAACTATTATCATGTTCCTACTAGCTAGGGGCCCAGCTAGTCTTTACATTGCAGACTCCTCAAGGAAGGCACGTTACCCTTTTATATCCAAAAGTTTTGGATGCAGAATAATTTATTTGTTTGCATTTTATGTAAATCCACCTAATTGGCTCTCCCTGAACCAGTAAGCAAACCAAAGCCTAGCTACCTTTCAACGTCTGCACTTCTCCAAATTTTGCAATTCAGTTCTTCAAAAAGTGTGCATTAAAATGCATATATTAGTGAAAACAATGTACAAAAATGCAGGAAATAGCTAGCAAAAGTGCAAATGTTAATGCACTGTATTAATGTTCATGCAGTACACTTTCCATGTGATTTTTTTGTGCTGTTTTTAAGCTGCTACTTCTTTTTTTTACATTGTGCACATCATATTGAGAAATATATGTGGAAGGTGATTAATAAATAACAATAACAACAATGCTTCAATTCTTTGAAGCGGATTGTATATATTAAGGTTTTGCATAAGCCTGCCTAAATATTTACTTATAATTCAGTTTGAGAGTGATACAGAATATGGAAGAAGGGGGCGGGGGGCTAAAGAGAGTTGAGGCTGATAGCATCACCAGACTAGAACAGCAACGGAGAGTGGGTTGTGTTTTTTTTTAAAGAAAACATATTTTTTGAAGCACAGAATCCACAAGCTTCCACTCTCTTCAGGAGAAGGAACATATTGCATCTCATTTCTGTACTTCCTGGAGATAAAAATCTACAGAAAATCCATCACCGACTGAAAACGGGTTGCATTTATTATCATCGTATTATCCTGACTTTGCTGCTCCAGCCTTCATGGATTTGTTGTATGCACAGTCAGGGACGTTTTCTACGAAAGACAATGCCAACGCTCTCATTGTTGCCATGCAAACCCAATTAGGGGATATTGTACCTTTATATACTGAGACGGTTTCCCTTGGGTTATTGTCTCGATTATCAATAATTGCTACAAGCCGACTTCAACATCCGGCATATATATGAGACTCTCAGTGAATAGCAGGTTTTATTTAGAAGCAAGAAGTAGCTGGCATTATATTTTGAAAGAGAGTGCAGACACTACAGTATGGGTTTTCAAATAGGCGGCACTTTTCCTTCAGCTGTAATTAAACTTGCCAATACCTTAAAGATATTCACTTGCAAATTTAGCATCTCTAGCAAGGCCAGCATTGGTGCGGATCGGTGGCAGCAAGTGCATAAGGCTCATATTTTAACTATGTTGTTTTAGAGTAGTATTGCGGAAGGAAGTGTGAATGGTTGGTGACCATTCGGGCACAACTTAGAGCATTTGCAGATGCCCCCCAATTTCAGTGCTTTTGTTCCCCATTCCTTGGGCATTTGAGGTGCCAAACTCACTGTTATGGTGCATACCACTGTCGGGATTGTACAATAAAGACAACAGTTTGGATGCTTTTTTAAAAGAAAGTTTGGAGGCTCTGCCTGCGTGGTAGTGTTGACCTTTTCTCTGCCTCTACAGAGGTTTGAAGTAAAACCAGGAAGGGCCAAAAAGAAGCACTTGGATAGCTATTTCACCACCCCAGTTAAAATAACAGAGGTGTTACCTTCATCAAGTATACCCGTAACATTTGATGAGTGTACAGTCCATGTACAGTCCCTCAGCCCAGTATACCTGAAAGAGCGTCTCCACCCCCATCGTTCAGCCCAGACATAGAGGTCCAGCTCTGAGGACCTTCTGGTGGTTCCCTCACTGCGAGAAGTGAGGTTACAAGGAACCAGGCAGAGGGCCTTCTCAGTAGTGGCGACGGCCCTGTGGAACGCCCTCCCACCAGATGTCAAGCAAATAAACAACTATCTGACTTTTAGTAGACATCTGAAGGCAGCCCTGTTTAGGGAAATTTTTTAATGTTGGAAGTTTTATTCTGTTTTTAATGTTCTGTTGAAAGCCACCCAGAGTGGCTGGGGAAACCCAGCCAGATGGGCAGGGTAGAAATAATAATAATAATAATAATAATAATAATAATAATAATAACAACAACAACAACAGAATAGAATAGAATAGAATAGAATAGAATAGAATAGAATAGAATAGAATAGAATAGAATAATAATTTATTGGCCAAGTACATTTTTCAATATACTTGGAATTTGCTTTGGCTACATTACAATGTAAAATTATTATTAATAATAATAATAATAATAATAATAATAATAATAATAATAATAATATACAAATATTGTTGTGTTGTTATCCACAAATAACATTCAACAAGTTTACAGCCCATGTACACAGTAGTACAAATCATGAAGTGTCCTTTCAGACAAACACTTGTGCATGTGGAGAGACAGCTTGTACCTGTGTTCACAATAATGTGTGAACAAGCCTACTATATACATGAAAAGAGGGATAGACTTGGCTAGGAGTTTACTTCTAGATGACGGAACACTAGAGATTACAGCATTAGTCGCAAACTTTTGTGAGGCAGCCTATGAAACACATCAGTTGCTTTTACCTATTGGGTTTACTAAGACTTTCTATCCTTTTTAAAATTATTAAGTTTTTTATTTTGTATACCTACCATTTTATTCGACTTACTTTTAACCATACTAGCACTTGTCAGGTTTGTTGTATTAAATAGAGTGTGCTGGTTTTTAACCATATAGTAAATATATATATCACTTCCCTGAGAATCTTGTTCCAATGTTCAACCATCCCTAAAGACACAGAAGTATTCGTAAATAGCCATGGCACATATGTGCAGCTGCAATGGAATCTGTTGTGACTTGCCCTTCTCCTTTTCTTCTTCTTCTTGAAATGTGATGAGAGAGATTCAAAATATGAGTGGACACTAAGGCTACAAAAAGGTCTTCATTTGCTTGGTTACAAAGCATTGCCTCATCCATGCTGCCTCATTTTGCCAATTAAGGGCTCAAGCCCTTGCTGACTTTGATTCACAACATCATGCCAAAGAGATGAGAGGGCTTAGTTCCATATGTTTCTCTAAGGTTTTCCAGGCTTTGTCTTGTCCTCTTTTCTGTTATTAGGAATTATTGTGTACTGCAAGGGTCTTATCATAATTTCTCAGTCTTGGCATATTTACTGGACGGGGGTGGGGGGCGCACTAGTTCTGAGCACTAGCTTTTCGATTCTGCTCCCCACCTCCACCCCACACCAGGTGACCACGCCAGCTCCAGGGAACAGGAGGAAGGATGTTGTCGTCACTGGGCAAGTTCAGAAAATGCTTCCCAACCCCCAGAAGCAGGCAGGACAGATGTTGGCTGGTCTAACACCGATGTAAATTAACGGAGATGGCGTGGTCAGTTTGAAAAGCCACAGAGCTATGTGGGTAAAGAGATGTGGGTGAAGTCAGGTTGCCAAGGGAAGGGAAGGCTGTGGCACACAGCTACGTGTCACAATGCAGGGGTCAGATTTCCTAGGTTTGTGGGGAGTGTAGCTATGAACTCAGAAGAAGTGGGAGAGGGAATTGCCCTTAATGCCAGGCCTGGATGGCCCCACATTTGTGGAAGTCCCACAATGCCAGGAGTCTATTCTGCTACTATTCTCAGGAAGTCATGTTATCCTGACAGTCCGAGGGCCAAGACTGAGAAGAGCATGGCCTCCCCTGCACTGCCGGAGTCTATAGGTGCTGAGACTGGCAAGGCCCTTTTAACTGGAAGAGGCTGCTCCCAGATGAAGTCACCAAAACGGAGCTGAAGCTCTAATTAGGCCCCTCTGCAGTTGTCTGAAGGCATATGTGAGGCTGCTTGCATGAATCTCCAGTTGAACTCCACACGGAGCTATCCAAGGTGCTACCTGGGACGTCATTTATCTACTCTGCTTCACAAGCTGGTGAACCTATTGTAAACTGAATGCAATAATTTGGGCATTGGTGTTAAAATTGACACAGGAAGCTGTGGTGATAAATGTAACAGCTTGCTTCTTGGGTGTTGTTCTGGTCGCCAACCACCATTCTAAAACTACCCTGGGTTCTAAAACTCCCATGAATACAGAAGGTTCCTGTATTCATAACTTCACAACTTTAAAAGGTTGCCTTCTATGAGTTGCTTGGAAAACAGAACTCATGCCGTCAGAGCTGTGGCCTTCCCCTGTGTGATACATACCACACTACCCCAACACATGAAGAAGGCTGTTTTTTTTTATATCAGGATCAAGTTATGAACTTAAGTCACATCTTGCTGAAGCTAAGCAGGTCTGGGTCTGGTCATTGTCTGGATTTAAGAGTGCCCAGCAATTCTACCTATGTCCTTTTTATCTCCATGAAAGAAAGGTGAGATGGCATTAAAAAAAAAATCAGGATGTGGGTTCTGGCAGTGTTCCTTAATGAAAATCTGCACCATCTGACTCTGTGTACTTACTGTGTTTCTGTACCACATTTCTTCCAACATGGAACTCATAGGTGGAATTCCCAGGCAGTCAGTCTCTCACCCAGGCACTGACCTGCACTTCGTACTAGCAAGGTGGCTGCATCCTGTCCTCTCAGCCTATGTACTGGCACATCTCTATATTCATCTGCAGCTCACCGCAGGCTATGAGTTACCTCAGTTTAATAATGGGCTGGGCCTTTAATTAATCTCGCTGGCTATAGCCAGTTGCACAAGTCCAAGATACATATATATTTCTAACTGTGTTATGAATATTATTCTGGCATGAAGTGTCAAGTCATTAGGTGTTCATTTGAGCTGGAAGGTATTTAATGGTTAAACAGCACACTATGGAGGTCTTGGGGCTGACAATAAGCCTGTATGTGTCAAAGTGTTTCAAAGGATTTACTGCCTGTTACTGAGAAGCCATTGTGGAAAGGTTCAAATATTTCACTTATTGTCAGATTATTACTATAAAGAGGTCACTAGTAAGATGCCATAATTCAGAGTGATTCTGGAGTGGAACAGGCCTGAGGGTTTGATAGATCATCTTGACTGGGATCTTTGAAGTAAAATATCACCTGCTGTTTTGATTGTTCCCACACACTACCTGATGTTTCATTACTTCTTCTTTTTTTTAAAAAAAGGTCTCGGACATATGGCCTTTGAAAGATAAAGAAAACACATAAAATGTACAAGGAAGGCAATTGCAAAAAGGAATATGAGCATAAGCCAAGTTTTCATTGGTGAAACTCTAGGGGGAAATTAGTGCCTTATCTGGGTCAATCTACCATAGCCAGAATATGGAATGGCAACAACTTGAGATGACTCTGTTTTCAAGGGGAGCCTAGGAAATGTCATAAGCCGCTTCCACTTTTCCGATAAGCATTAGCCCTGGTTCAAGGTTTCAGTTCACAATGCATGAAGGGCAAAATGGGGGCAGTGTGTGCTAGCCATGGCTCAATGTTCTCATCCATGCCAGCTCCAACCTCCCCAAACTTCATGTATTCAATGAAAATGTCCAAAGGAGGTATCTTCAAGTGTTGAATCGAATGTACATAGAGTCTTCCATCCGAACAGGAACTCCAGGTGGTTGTGCAGGAGTCGCATTCACAGAGGATTCAATGTGTGTTGAACCCCTTGTAGGTTCCCCCCTTCAGACCTCCAACTCAATATGCCCAGGTCTGAGGCAGCAGCTGGCAGGGACAAGATGAATATGTGGGGCCCATTTCTCTCTCCATCCATTCTGAGAGCATGCGGAGTGAAGAGTGTTATAAAGGTTATTTTAAAGTGGACTTTAAATAACCTCATTGCCATTTCTCAGAATAGATATGTGATGATGACATACAGGATTCCTATGTCTGAAAGTGCAGAGAGGTGTGATTGTTGTGACTGTGATTATTATAATAATTATGATTACTGCAAAGTTAGTACATTAAGCAGAGACACCAAGGGTTCATGTAATGCGCTTGCTGACAAACAGTATGATCTTTCCACTTGTGAAACCCTGGCATGTGGTCTATCCGCCAAATGCATCTTCAAGTAAACACAAGTGCAACATCTGTGGACTAGAGGCAAGAGCACCTGCACAACTTCTACCCCAATGTCGGCTTGCAAATTCAGCATTCCCTATGATCAACAGGGCAGGACTCAAATTTGCATTCACTTGAATGAGAGTACGACCCCCTGCACAATTGGGGATCTTGATGAAAGGGTGCTAGGGCTTGCATGTGTTCCCCTGTCCTCTTGTCCATAGATAAATGTGTTGATGTTTTCAGGCGCTTCAATCTCCATAATATTTCTCCACTTGTTTTCAGGTTCCTCAGCATTTATTTATTTTTTGAAGGTCAATTTCTTAAAGCATCTCCCTCAGCTACTTCCTTTTGAAATAGAACCTTTAAATTCCCAGCCCCTTAAATTATGCACATGAAAAGGAGCTATTGAACAGAAGTAATTCCACCATAAAGTATAAAACAATGCATGCAACAAGATCACCATAAATGACTGCTAAATTTAACAAGTAATAAATTGTTTGAAAAATAATGCATGATGTGTTCCTTAAATCTTAAAGAGGCCAATGACCTTCCATATATATATAAATTCTGTTGTTCTCAGTATCATCAGATTAGCTATATAAATAGACTAGCTTCTGCTCTAGCTTAATCAGAGTGCCTCTGAATACGAGGGACCTCACTCCTTCACCATGCCCACTTGTACATGGTGCTCATATTCTCATCTACACTGGTAAGAGTCTTGCAGCTGACATTTCTCAATACACCTACGCTTCAGAAATATGGTAAATGAACTCTTGTTTGTTCACTGCCCTGACCAATAATGTCTTTCTGCTGTAACATTTGTGGTCCATCCATGATGGTTTACCTGAGCATTCTGGTTGGCCCAAATACTGGTCCTCAGTTGGCAATCAGTCATCTATCAGGTAGCTCTGCTCCCCAATATCCCTCTGTTCTTACTTTCTATGGTCCTATGCTATACCCATTTTAAAAAATAAATAAACAGAAGAATTCAAAATAATAATAATAATAATAATAATAATAATAATAATAATAATAATACCCCACTCATTGGCTGGGTTCCCCTGGCCACACTCTGGGCAGCTTCCAACACATATAAAAAAATAATACAACATCAAACATTAAAAACTTCCCAATACTGGGAAACGTTAAAAATTTCCTGATACAGGGCTGCCATCAGATGTCTTCTTAAAGTTGTGTAGTTCTTTATCTCCTTGACATCTGGTGGGAGGGTGTTCCGCAGGGAGGGCACCACTGCCGAGAAGGCCACTGCCGAGAAAAATAAAATAATTTTTTTTAATAAAAAAAACATTAATATATAACTTGTTTGCATGACCAACGAAGCTTATTAGGGTTGCATGTCGAGGTCCCAAGACATCCCCCCCCCAATAATTCACACATCAATTTAAGTTTAAGGTTTATGGCATTATTTTGGCCACAACTTTATTTAAATACAACCAATGTGAGTGGTTGCTTAGGCATTGGTTCCGACTATCTGTCCTCCGCCCTGGGACAGAACTGATAACCACTAGCCATCTAGCGAAGTCAGTAAGGGTAAACACTTCCTGAGAGAGGATAGAGCTGGGTGCCAGGCCCTCACCTCTCCTCCATGCTCCCAGGGGGTATTGCGTGGCCCTAGCCCCTTGTGGGGGTACGGACAAAAGCATGTCAAGCCCCTGGATTCCTTTAACGGAATACCCTTGCAGCAGCCACATTTGTAGGAGCAGGCACAGTCAATTCCTTACCCCTGCCCAACCAATTTTTTAACCAATGCCTAACCACAACCTTACAAGTTGTGACGATTTGCTACACAGTAGGCAAAAACCAAATGGCACCAGCCAATCAGCCAAATGGATAAAATTCCTACCAGGCCCCTGCCCCAAGAGCAGATGACCCCATGACAGGCATAGCAAGGTCAAATGCACAAAGCCCTAAAATTAGGGAGGGAGGGCGGGAGATCCGTTGAACGCAGCCAAAGTGAAAGCGCAAGCTGCGTGCAGGAATTTAAATGGCTATGGCTGTCAATCGTTAACTTGCAACATACCTTTTACCCCAGCAACCTGAAGAGTCCAATCACAACTGTGGCCATCCAAACAAATCTGCCCAGCAACAATTGGTGTTGTCTTGTTAACCCTTCCGCAACATGTGCTCTCCATGAGTGGGGAACCCGCTCTCTAAAACAGCACGATGAGGGATTTCCAGAGCATGGAGCTCACAGATGTAGAGCAAACGTCATATGGTGCTTGCAAGAGGGCAAGTTCCACAAATTGGTCAAGTAGGCACATAGAGGGCCAGGTGATCCCTCAAGGGGTATGGCAGGTCTACAGGTGCTTCCTAGCCAACCAGAGAGGGAGCAGGTTGGGTGGGGAAAACAGATGAAATGGCAATAGGGAGAGTTTGACTTAAGGTGGCAACTAGGTCAGATGGGGGGTCAAGAGGCAGAGAAATGGCACAGCAGAAGTATTCAACAGACAAAGTTGCTGGGGCAGAAAAGGAAATGGCCCAGCTGAGGATAGAGGAGATGCTTGAAAGCTAGGTGAGATCGCTGAAGGCTTAGAGTTGGGTCACAGCAGTACTATTTTTCGAGAAAAAAAGAGGTGCCAGAACTCACCATGAATGCCTCCCTTGTTCTCTTATAATGACAATGGCGCCTACCTGAGAGGTGCTGGAAATGAGTTCTGGCAAGTTCCAGCTGAAAAAAGCTTTGGCTCATACACACCTGGAGTTTTCCTTCCATACAACGTTCTAGTCTCCTAAGAAGCAAGGACACACTGAACTGCATTTGTGTCTGCAAACGGAAAAGAGGCTCTGCCACCCCTGCCTCCTGCATTCTTTGCCTGTGCTGTGTGCTGCTTAACACCACTGATCCATAAAGATCAGTGCCTCAGCCAGTGAACACACAGTGCTAGCAACCCTGACCCTGCAAACATGGCTTTCCTTCCAGGAATAGACTATTCAATAAATATATCTTTGTAACTGTGATTTATTGTAAATCACGGGCTGATTTGCCTCTAAGGGTAAATGCATTTTTAATCAAGCAGTATGCCCACAGTATGCAAAGTTCATCTTCATTTGTGTTTTCCCCCCGGTGAACAAACCCCTCATGGTCTTCAACCTTTCGCTACTTTCGCCTCTGCCAGTTTGCCCATTAGAATTGCTCTTAATTACATGCCTGACTGCACTCTTAACTCTCTTGGGGAACAGTAAACTTTGAAAGCTTCCCTGTCCACAAAGGATATGAGCAAAAACATATTCTATTTTCCGAAAGTTTAATCAAGCTTAATATGTAGGATTCTTCTTTCTTTTTTTCCATAATTTGTAACAAATTCATCGCAGCTATTACATTGTGCATGGTAGCAGATAGATTTTTGGACTTGGCCTAGGCCCCTTCAGGACAGCATTCTCCAACGTGGGACCCTCCTGATGTTGTTGACTACATCGTCACTCACCATTGGCTACAATGGCTGTGGCCAATGGGGTCCAACAACATCTGAACACCACCAAGTTGGGGAACGCTGTCCAAGGGAGAACAGAGTTTCATTCAGCCCAATCCAAGACCCCCAGTCGGGACAGAGGCCAGTGCACAGCCGTAGAAATAATTCACTGTGGTTGAAAGCTAGATCAAAATGGACGAACCCTTCCCCTCTCCTCTCCTTTCCTTCCTTCTGGGTGTTTACCCAGTTATCCTGGTTTCATTTCTCAGAAAAGAAAGAGGGGACGAATAGCTGTGCATTTCACTTTATTGGAAAATGAAGGCAACAGGGCCATTGTGTGGCTGGGCATTGTCTGATCCACCTTGATATGACTTGTTAGTCCTGAGTTCCAACTCTCCAAGGACTACCCTGAATCATCCCAGTTTGCCTTCTTATTTGGGATGCAGAGAGCTGATCCACACCCTTAGCAGAGGCCATTGCCAGAACCCCTGACCCTAGCACTACTTCCCCAGCCTCTTGCCTCCCTGTGGCATCTTTTTCCTGCATCTCTCCTCCCATTCCCACCAGTCCTCACAAAAGAGTGACAGTTCAAACCTTAGGTGATAAGGCAGGGCTATGGTGTTAAAAAAATCCTAGCTCTGCAGCTTATTATGTGGCTATCAACTATCTTGGAAGTAGCAGAGGAAGTCCGATTCACCGTTAGTGTCTTAGTGGCTGAATAGATGCACAAACTCATTGATGCAGTTCTGTAAGGGAAGCTTGCTGTGTAAAGTGTGTCTGTGCAATGTCGATGGGATGTGTGTGTGTGTGTGTGTGTGTGTGTGTGTGTGAGAGAGAGAGAGAGAGAGAGAGATATATTTCCAATGGCATGAGGGCAGTACTTTTTTCTTCAAGGGAGGTGGATGGGTTGCCCTTGAATGGCTAAAAACTCTGTAATGTATGTTTTACTTTCCATGGCAAAGTGCACCCATGTGGATGCATTCTCAAGACACACCTGTGTCTGCCATGGGTGTAGCCAGGATTTATGTTAGGGGGGGTCAGGCTTCATATTAGGGGTGGCAGAACCTCAGTTAGTTAAGTATTTTTGTTGGTTTACTTGATTTAGTGGGGCAGGTGCACGCCCCCACCCCCGGCTACAACCGTGGTGTCTGCCCCATGCTTTTCTGAATTAAGTGCCAGAATGAGGCTGAGTGGGGTCCAAAACATGGTCAATCTCAGTTGAAGGCTTCATTAGTGCTAAAGAAAATGTGGACAAGTGTTTCATAACCACACCTGTATGGATTTCCAACTGCTTCCCTATATCTGTATTACAATGTCAGGACAAATATATTGTACCTGACCCAAGTACCGGTAACATTGCTTTCTGTGGAACTCAATCATGACTAACTGTAGCTGAACTGGGGCCAGAAAATCATATTTTTGAATCAAAAGTAAATGATTGAAGTTGCAAGAAATACTGTCAAGCAAAATATCTGCAAATACATTATTTCTAATGTCCATTTTTTGGTACTTTTCTTGAGGAAATATTTCCTTAAACTCTGGAATGTTTTGGGGGGAATCTTGGAATGGAAACTTGGAGAGAGCTGTCACTTGTGTGAATTTGTAGCATGCAACTCTTGAATGTGAGGCTAATGCCATATTATATGTTCAGTATTGTAAGTGCATTTGCGTGTTATGAGAATGCAGTAATAATTTTGCAGCAGCCGGTTTATTATTATCATTTGTCTTTGCGGTAGTTTTGAAATACCTCGCTCTTTCGGGAAACTGTACCTTAACAGCACTGCACTTTATTTAAGCATCTTCTCCACACCTGGAGAAGTACAAAAAACAGGTGTCTCTCTCTACTGGTTAATGCCTGGCTCCAGAGAGTCTAGCCAAAATCTGATTTGGATATTAACAGGCCCTGAGAAGCCAAACTCAGTATAGGGTTTTCTATGTGTGCTGTGTGACAGCTCTGGAAGTTAAGAGAGGATGAATGTGGCATTATGTGTCCATGCATGCCAGCATGGTTTTTCTGCTTTTTCAGTTTCCATCCTTTAAAGAGTTTAAACTACTACAGAAACACTTAAAATAACATTAGGACCCAGTCCAGATTTCTCTGCCACTCAGAACGTGTGTGTGTGTGTGTGTGTGTGTGTTTGAAACCATGCATCTGAGCACCCAAAGGGCTTTATGATTTGTTAGGTTTAGTAGTTCAGAGGATTAAAAAGACAGGAATATTAGCAGGGAAAAAAGAAGAAGGAGAAAAGTCAATGTATTCACTGAAGCAAATCTAATGGGTTGCTGGGCCAGAGGAAATTAAAAAAAGGTTCCACCTACCACCTGAGTGAATCTTATTTATAATTCCTAATTCACTATATATATATATAAAATAAATTCCCAGGCATCTTTCTTTCTTCTTCTTCTTTTGCTATGCTAGTCACATTTTCTAAATCCTTTATCAACGGCTGTTCTGCATATGAATGGGCTGTAATTGAACTGTCACATTCATGAAGGTCAGTAACCTTTCATTAGGAAGAATGTGTCTCTCTTGATAAATTGGAAAGTCCCTGGGGATTTGAAAGCAGGTTTTTTTTTTAAATCACTCTTTCAAGTATACCTAAAAATCTAATACAGATCTTTCTTTCTTTCTGTTCCTTTCACGGTACTCTGACAAACCTTTCTTCTTTGTCTTTTTCATAGTCAGCATTGTTCAAAATATTCAATCTCTGTGCTTTGCCATGACCAGCCTGAGAACCAAAGAGAAAATGTCTAACTCCTGTCCTTTAAATTGCAGATAGTCAATATGTCTAGGTCTTTGTTTTGTTTTTGTTTTTAATAATAAACCTTGAAATTACAGCTAATACAGGGTTTTCTGTTCTCTGGGGCTTCTTTAGCAATCCCATCGAAAATTACCAGCAAATCAAGGTAGAAACAAATTCATCAGGGAAACAAGTAGAGGAGTTGATGGTTGGTCCAGCTATTCAAAGGAGGGATCTTATTTTGGAGAAATGACCAGTTAGTCTAGTTGTGTTGTCCCTATCAATTTCACCAACTGCTCCTTTGATAAACCAGGCACTGGCCCAATTTGCATGTAATGCTAAGCCACACCATGGCTAAGCATGAATGCAGTAGGCTATGGGTTCTCAGAAGGAAAATCATGGCCACGTTGCTCTTCCTCCAGTCCTGCTGCCACTGTGCTACCTGGAGCTAAACCATGGTTTGTCTTTGTATCACATCTGAACATGTGCTTCTGATATGTCTCATTCCAGATAAAACACAAGCTGTAGCAAAGGTTTATTGTTGACTTATTGCTTGTGGTTTGTTTGATGGATACATTATTGTTTGCATTTTGTCTCTTTTTTTGCAATGCATAAGTGGCCGTAGTACAAAGGAGCTTCCAAAATGATACCAGCTTTCTAGAGTGATCAGTTGATCTCCATTAACACTATTGGACAGATCATTAGAACTTCAAATAGAGGACACCTTCAAAGAGGACAGCCCAATACCACCTCTGAAAGGGGAAAAACTCATCATCCTCAGTCCAGAAATTATTCAAGCATGCAAAATTATTTTTTCAGATGCCTATAAATAATCCAGAGGGACCAACCTTGGTAGTTGGCACATAGGTAGGTCAGCGATGTCAAAGACCTGAGTTGTCACACCACATCTCATCTCACATTTGGTGATGTCTGGTGGTGATGCCTTTTAGGTTATTCTGGAGATTGGCACATCCCTCAGAAATGCTCAGATAAATTCACAGTGGGAGACTCCAGAATCTATGGCAAGAATAGGTTGGATTTTTCTTCTTCTGGTTTTCAGTGGCTAGAAAGGGACATGTTTTGATGTGGGGCATGGCATTTCTTTTTACCTGAGACAAATTTTAAAGAAGTGACACAGCCCACACAAGAACTGAGGTAATACAGTTTCCCCCTAAAGGAACCTATGAAATGGCAGAGGAACCTATGAACCTATGAAATGACAAACTCATATGCAAGAGAGCAAAGACCGGACAATTCATTTTGTACCAAAGACTACAATGGAACCCTTTCAGGAAAGGAGGATTCCACAAATTTGGCAATATTTGAATCCCGGATTCCCGTTCAAGTCCATCTTTAACTTACATTAAGAGTCATGAAGGATGAGACTATCAGTGGCTACTAGTCATGTTCTACCTCCACTACCTCAAGTGCTTCTGAGTACCAGTTGTTGGGGTTTACAAGTGAGGAGAAGTATTGTTTGTGGCCTGGTTGGCCACTGTGAGAACAGGGAGCGGGAATAGATGGGCCTTTGGTGTGCTCCAGCAGGGCTGTTTTTATGTGCAGTTTCCTATTGGTGGCAAGAGGACCAAAGAATAGCCTCATTGTCTTCCTTCAGGCCCAAGCTTCCCAAAAAAGTTAAAGTACAACGTAGCTAAAGAGCATATTTCCAAGTGTGTTAAGCATTTTCCAAGCAGAGAACAAATCCGCTGTTACCACTTCATGTCTTTACAATAGAAGCCCATCCATTAACATGGGAAACTGCTTGTTTGCATTTCTTAACAGCTGACATTTGTACCTTTCCAAGGAAAGTGAAGGGCATCTCATTGCTTCCTTGTTTAAAGCAGTGTAGAAATAATGGGGTTGATAGGGAATTGGAGCTAATTTCCTTTGTCTCCTATTCAGCAGATAATGGTGGTATGTGTGGGATGTTAAAGGCCAGGCAGAGGAGGTGACCTGGAGATGACTCCATTCTTCTGAGGTTTATCAAAGGCTCCTGTCAGTCAAAGGCATGCTGGGAGACTGGGGACTGGCCATCTGGTCCAAAGTTAATCAAAGAGGAAAAAGCAGAGTAAGGAAGTAGGGGAGAAAGGAGGAAAAAAATCTCACTGTCAATTTCTGTGCATGGTGGAAGGATGAGAGTTTCCTATTCCCTAGCAGTTCCAGCACATGGGCCTGGTGGTGGTGGTGGGATCACCCTCACGACGGAGGGTTTTGTTTAATATGGATAAAGCAGCAAGATGATATTGTGTGTCAGTTTTCAGTGGCAACACTGAAGGTCACTCACGCTGTTAGCTATTCAGAGAAGCAACAGAACTGCTTCACTTATTTGAGGAAAGAAAGGAAATAACTGGTTCACTATGGGGAGCCAATTTAAATTCAAACAGGTCTTCTGTTTTGAAGCCAGAAATCTTTTCATCATTGTCATGTTTATTACAAGCATTAACAAGTTTTTACAGCAAATACCATCACTAACCCATCCCTGTATCTAACCTGGCATATGTCCTCTGGCTACCACCACTGTCAAATGATGGCATCCCTTACAAACTTCACATATTGAATTTGTGAAAAGGTTTTGAGTTCAGATTGGTGATTTTGTCCAATTACTAAAATCAAATGGTCCAGTGTGTGGACTGAGTGAACCCATAGCTGTGGCGTTGTTGAAGCAAGGAGGGTGAGCGAGGGCCCGATCTGTCAAGGAATGAGAAAAACAACAAAGAGTCTCTTGGCACATAAAAAGGTAACATAATTTATAATTTATTTTTATACTGTAAATCACCCTGTGATTGTCACATGAAGGGTGGTATACAAATTTAATAAATAATAATGGCATAAGCTTTTGTGGACTATAGTTCGCTTCTGTCAGATGCATGAAGTGTACCTGAGTTGCAGGTACATATATACCTGGGAGGGAGGGGTTGATAGAAGTGGACTATGCCATAATAAATTTGTTGCTCTTAAAGGTGCCATGGGCCTCTGGTTTTGCTGCAAGCGACTAACATGGCTACGTCCTTGGAAACTGTTACAATGGAAATCCCACATAAGCCATTTTGAAGTTTCTAAGGAAGGATGGAATATGTGCAAAATGCATAAGGTAACCCACACACTGGGTTTTTTTAAAAAATCATTGAGTTCTAAACCAGGAAACTGGGAAATTCCATTCAAACATAATTAGCAAGCTTAGGGCTAGTTAATGCATGAAGGGGTTAAGACCACAGAGCACAAACTCAGCTAGGTCATACCCCTCACCTGGAAGGAAGTTACAGTAAGTTTCCTTCTTTGTTCATTCTGTTTCTCCATGTTAACTCACTGAGATAGGATGTGTATGCTTAGAGCTATTTCACTATATTTTGTATCCCAAGATTTCTGCTTGTGTTTACTTGCTGCTACATGGATAAATGCATTAACCTGACTTTTGGAAGTTTGTAAGTAAAACATTTTAAAACTTACTAAGGTGTGTGGTCTGTACAATGCTAAGAGGAATAGAAACACTTTGGGTGTCCCACTGCATTCAGTGGGGCTTATTCTCAAGTAAGTGAGGTGAGGATTGCAGACAGTCAAGACTAAGGCTGCTATCCTAAACATGCGAATGTGGGAGTCCCATTGAACTCAGTTGAGCTTACCCAGTGTTTTTTCTGGGGGGGACGGGGACACAGGGGTACGCATATCCCTAAGCATTTTGTGAATCTAAGTTTGGCCTCATTGAGGGGTAGTATTTCAATATGAGTAGGAAAATGAGAGTACCCCTAAATATTTTAAGGGGAAAAAAGCACTGAGCTTACCTCTGAGTAGACATATTTGGATTGTACTGCCAGTTCCCAAGCCATGTACTAACCACTCATGACCTGCTTTTCCATCAAGGAGATTATTTCCTCATTTGAATCTGCTCTATTTCATCTCTTGACCTTGTGAGCAAATTGGAAACTGAACTGGGTTACAAAGCTTCCTCCCAGGAAAACAGATGTGGAAGCAGAGGGCCCTTGGCTGCCATCCTAGACTGGCCACTTCATGCATCACCAAAAAAAGAGGACAAAGGAGGATGCTGATCTGTATAAATTTTTGCATATGGAAATGTAGAATGACTATATTAAATAGTGGGGAAGCCTGTGACCAGGTCACCCGTGTGGCTGCTCAGTCTACTGTCTGGGCGCTAATCGTGCATGGGCAACTTCAAAGTCCCTGCTCAAGTTCCTTGGGACTCTTGATCTTTAAACAGGACTTCCTCTCAAACAAAGGAATGTCCTCTGTAAAGTAGAGCACATGGACACCCTATGCAATCCTATGCCATAAGCCCCACAGAACACATTGGAAATTGCTACTGTCTGAACATAGATTGAATTGCATCCATCTAATTGCTACTTGCACCTAATGCATGATAAGAAGGACAATATAAAGAACATGTTTTATAAAAAAAAATCATTGGAAAAAGCAAAAACATCATATGGAATTTCCCCCCAAGGAACAAAGCTGCTTCATATCAGAAACAGCTCTGAACATAGAACTTGGCATATACTTCCAGTTTCTTAGTTTGTGCGCAATTCTGTTTGCTTTCTGGGTCAAGGTTCAAATGAGCCTCGCTAGACCAGGCATATGGAGAAAAAGTCAGCAGTGCATCAAGCTTTACTGAGCAGAGTTTCTCCTTGTGGAAGAGACTCTGGTTGGTATGGCTGAATAACAGTAAAAATGGAACAGAGACGGGAAGCATGGGAATGGCAATAAGCTTTCTTCAACAGTGAATTGGAGCTTTATTATTTTGTTGTTGTTGTTAGCATCTGCCTGTCTTGAGAGACAATGGAGTGTGCCTCCTGGGGTGAAGTCACAGCACCTGTTGTGGCTGCAGAGACCGTTAAACTGTAACTGCTGCCTCCCGCATTGCTTTTGCTGCATTAGCAGTACCAAAGTGACCTCTCCAAATGCACTCCCAATGAACATCAGACAGGCACCAACACTTAAAATTCCTCTGCTCAGCCAGGCTTCTCTTGAGGGTTTCTCCTCAGGATGAGGGGCCATAATCAAGTGGGTAGATGGCATTGTGATTGTTGCCACCCATCTGTCTCAAGAGATAAGGGATTCTGCCCATGAGGGAAGCATCAAACCAAAGTGTCCTCCCCGAGGTACAAGCCTGGGCAGTGTGAAGGGAGGTCCTTGGCCGGCCAGAAGACAGACCCTCCTCTCGGCTTCACTGGTGTGGTCCAAAGGAAAACAGAGCAATATATCTGGCACCATCTTGGCTGCAGGAGTTGCCTGAAGAAGGCGTACAAGACGCCATCCATCTCTCTTAGGGACTCTACTCTGGCTTTGTGTTTACTCCTTAGCCCTTTCTTCTCCCAAAGATGTTCTGCAAGGCAGCAGGCACAGATTCGCCCTCAAGCTTGACTCCCAAAGCCTTTCTTATGAAGGAATATAACCTCAAGGCAGCAGAGTTTAGGATCTGAGTTTTCCTTCTCCTAGATCGGCTACCTTTGCAGGTTCACAAGCCCCACTTTTCTCTGCAGCATGTGCAGTAACTGCCTTCTTGATTGTTAGACCCACGATTGGTCTTGTCCACTCAATCCTCCAGAGCCTGTCTTCACATGCAGAGGAAATCCCTAATTCACCAAGAGATTGAGACCAATTGTCTACCCTCACCTGGTTCAGCCAGCCAGTTGAAGCCGTTCCCGGGGTGTGGCCACTGTTGCATGCTGACAGTTCTAGGAGCAACAGGTGAGAGCTGAGTGCAGGGTGGGGACCAAAGGTGGACAAACTACCACAGAAGGAGCATGATGTGTCCCCCAGCAGATGTACTACCCTTTCCTTAACAGTTTATTATTCATGGATCAGAAGCGGCTCACCAGGTGGGGCACGGCTGCTATGCTAGCTTCCTGGCAGGTGGGTTTCTGTTTTTTTTGGGGGGGGGAGAGAAGCAACAGATTTGTGTGGTGAAAATGCATTAGCAGGAGCACTGGGTTAGTTTTGTCCATGTAGTTTCACATTCTTCTCGCCGTCACCTCTCCCTCCCAATAAACAATAGCAACCCACCTACTAGGAGGCTAGCATAGCAGATCCACCCCACCCCAACAGTATTTCTCAAATACTGTTGCCCAAAATGCCCTCCTCTAAGGAAGGGGAAAGCTTTTTCAACTCAAAAGCTACATTCCACCTTCATGGGCAACTTTCTGAAGGCCTCATGGGCAAGGCCAAAAGTGAGTGGGTCAATAGATGTGACTCTTTAAGTGTGTACAATAGGCTACGTTCCAGCCACATGAAACTCAGTGGTTTCTGTGACATTCTTTCTTCATCCAGGAATTCAAAAGGTATCAGCTCAAGGACGCAGTGAATAAAAATGGAACCACCTGAGACACCCCTGCCCCATGAAGAACACTTGAGAGCTCTAACCCACTGGTGTATTAATAGCACTTATAGATTATAAGGTAAGTGTTCAAAGTGTGAAACAAAAGCGGAGCAATTGGAAATGATGCATTGTGTAAAGGGATACTGTGGATAGGGATAGCATGGTGGAAGTGAGAGGTACATGAAATGAAGTGATGCTCACTCCTGATCATATGGCATAGCTACCGAGCATGTTCAGTGCAAACTGAACACTGAGCAACAGCAACAAAATAAATGACAAAAAGAATACAAAAGAATCATAATCTAGAAGCAAGTTTACATGGAGTGGAGGGAACCGTTGGCTTGCCTAAGATACTATGAATTGAACAAGCTGTCATGCAGCAAAATAAAAAGAAATGAGTGTAAGGGATAAACATTGGCTTTGATAGACAAAAGTCCACTGTGCTATTCCATTAAGTACAAGCTGGTTGTGCGCTGCATGAACTGGGGCTTTTATCAGACTGTGCTGTGTACATTCAGCAAGAGCTAAAGAGAAGTTACTGCTGTATTTATAGTTTGCTCTCCATAGTTTCTGATGGACTTGAAAGAAGGAATAAAAATGTCAATTTTCTGTGAAATGGACTCATTGCATAGAATAGACCCTGAGCTTAGCTGCCTCCATGGAGTCTGTTAGGCCAAGGTGATTTTCTACCTCAGATGGATAATTCTTGTTCTCTCTTCTCTCCCAGAGCTTCCCTGAACTTTGAAATATCTTGACATTTATGGATTGTGGCTGAAGTTTTCAAAGCCATGCCCTTCTTCTTCCTCCACACAGCGTACTCAGATGAATGGCAAAACTAAGGGCCTGTATAGTAATTAAGGACCTGTTCCAACAGATACAATATTTTGCAGAAATGGGAAGTGCTAAATGTGTTACAATAACCATCCCTAACCACATCACAGTCTGTGAGGCCAGAAAGAGACCACAATATATACACTCGCATCTCCTTGATACTATTGTGTTGGGTTTTAACTGTAAGCTTCTCTGGAAGGCAACCTTGCCGGAAAAGCAGGGTATGCAAAAATAAATGAAACTGCAAACATTGAGATAATTTTGAATGCCTGACATACTTTGGGATTCCAAAACAAATCTGTCTCAGTCAAATGTAAGATCAATGTTGTTGCTCCCGGATGACCTGCTTACTGAGTGTTCACTCTGATATGTTTGCGGGGAGGTCAGACAAAGTTGCCTATTTATTTATTAAGCATTCATTCTAATTTGTCTGCAGGGAGGTTATAGGACTCTGTGCTGAGCAATTGCTACCCTACACTTTCCAGTGCATTTCCCCATTGATTTCCTTATTGCATAAAGTATGGTTTGGTGTGGGAAGGAAGCGGACTTGTTGCACAAGATTGCCTAATCAACTTAAATTGTGCAACCTGAATTTATTGGTTGGTGATCAAAGCACTTGAAAATAGAGATAATCTGAAACTGCCCAAAGATAGTAGCTGGAATGGTGTTATCTGATCTTCCTTCCTTCCTTCCTTCCTTCCTTCTTTTTTGCATCAATACATTGAGGCTGCAGTCCTAGATGTCTTAAGGTGGCAATCCTAGACCCACATACCTGGGAGTAATCCCCATGAAATCCAGTGGGGTTTTACTTCTGAGTAAACATGCCTCAGCCTGCCCTGTACATCCCATTGCAGCTGCCTTCTACCTCGAGAGGCAAGCTGCCATTATCCCCCTTCCTCCCATGGATAGATCTGTGCTCATCACTAGCGAATTATCTCTACTTACTGCTTAATACAATAGTTATCTCTTAGTGCAGCAATCAAGAGGCAAAATGTAATACACACATATAATCCCAAAGACCTTCTCGCAATTTGTTTCTCATACAGAATAGCCCATTTTAACGCAGGCCTCCCATAATGTATTACAGATCTTAGTCGTTTTCTCAGACAGAATTCTCACATAAATGTATTTTCACTTCAAACATAGAAGTTAGAGAGCAAGGATATAAAATGGTGTTGCTGCAAAGCACTAATACAATTTATTAGACAAAGCCTATGAGGATGCAATAGCAGGTCTGCTATCAAAAGGGGGGGGAACCTTCAGGCATTTTACATCCCTTAATCCCAATGACAGCCTGTTTTTGCAGATACCTGCAGTTCATGAATCACTGGCTATAGCATGCAAAATCCCTATTTAGGTAATTACAATACAATACACACATCTGCACATTGGCTAATGTCACAGGAAAATATTCCAGGCAATCTTCTCTCTGAAATAATACAGCCATCTCACAGTTTAGTGCAATCTATTCCGTTCCATGATGTTAATGCAGTGGAAAGGTGGGGAAATGTCACTTTGCTCACAGGTATGTCTTTCTGGGCATTGAATAAGACACTTGACACGAGAGTCTGTGAGGTCTGTTAATAACGCTGGCAGATTTAAATGAAAGCTGAGTCCCAAGTCCTGCGCCCCCACTGAATCCAGCACGTCACTACTTCTGAAGCCTCCTTTCCTTGTCTGAAAAATTAGAA
The DNA here is from genome assembly GCF_009819535.1 of Lacerta agilis. NCBI lineage: Eukaryota > Metazoa > Chordata > Lepidosauria > Squamata > Lacertidae > Lacerta > Lacerta agilis. The sequence continues at coordinate 28,479,213 of NC_046318.1, forward strand.
TGCTGTATGAATAAGGCTGCAATCCTAAACACACTTCCCAGAGTGGAAATCCCATTTAATTCAAAGGGACTTACTTCTAAGTAAATACGCTTAGGATTGTGGTATAAGTGAGGTTATGTTTGCAAAATGTTCTGCAAACTGAAGTGCAGCGTACTTACATTAATATTAATAGTGGCCTTGTCCCAATTACACAAAATATTAATTCATTAATTTGTTCATTCGTTTTTACTCTGCCAACATAGCTCCCAAGAGCCCCCAGGGCGGCTTAGGACAAATCAAATCTAAAAACTCTAAAATCCAGTCCTGAAAACAGCAAACAACACAAAGGAACCAATAATACAGCGAGCAAAGGACTCTGAGATCAGCATTAAAAGATGGCCCAACCCAGTTCCAAAGCTCACAAGCTGAGAACTTAAAATAGAAGTGTTGCTGCAAGTGCAAGGACTACACAGGGGTGGCCAACTTGGTGCCCTCGAGGTGCTGTTGGACTGCAACTCCTGACTCCCTGGGGTTATAGGCCTTCTGCATGGCACCATGTTGGCTACCCCTACACTTCCGTTTGCTAGTGTTTTCTCCTGATGTTCCAATGGAAGAATGTGAAACCATCAAAACAGGAAGGAGGTTGTTTCTTCTTACATTAAACAACCTCGCGGCCTGGTAACATGTCCTTTGTTAGTTTGCTGAAGCATTCTCTTAAAAGTATTTATGGCATCAAGCTCTGGAGGGATAGAAAAGGAGATAACCTTAACCTGGAACAACAACAACATCCTGATGCAGCAAGCAAATAAGGAAAAGGATATAAAAACAGAAAATATTTCTTTCTTGGTTTCTACCAGCCTTCCAAAACCTGATTTTCTCAAGATGCTTTGGACTCGATGATGGCCAGGACTGAGGGGAATTGTAACCTGAAACATCTGGAGGGCACCAGCATGGGGAAGGTTGATTTATTTCAAACTATTCTATTTTGGGGTTGTTATCATTTCCTTCCCTTCTTTGTGTGATGCAGCTACATCGCCTGAGGGGCAGAGCTCATCGCTGATACTCTCCCAAGGTGAACTAAGAATGCTATGGCCATCGCGGTGATGAAAAGCTCTATAAAATATAAACAACTGCGTTGCCGACCTCTGTTAATGCCAGCCTCTGAGATAGGGAGTTCCTCGTGCTGTTTGTGTACGTATCTGGCAGAGATGTATATTTTAATATTCTACAAATGCAGGAATATTGTTGATAATTCTTTGAAAGGCCAAATTCCAAAATGGGGAAGGGGCCATAGGTCGGTGGTAGTGCTTTGCATGCACCAGAACCCCGGCTCAATCCCTGATATCTCCAGACAATAATGGGAAAGCCACTTCCACGCATGAGCAGGAGGTGGCGTTGCAGGCGTCACGACCCGATCACGCACACAGGGGCTGATGCTAAGCCCCTGCGCGGTTGGCTGGATTCCCGCCGTTCCCCCCCCGAAGGCCAACCAATCCAGTCGGCTGAGGGGCGTGGTCGGGCACCCCTTTAACTGGGAGATGGCGGGAATCCTTCCCCTTCTCCTTCGCCTATTTTCTAGGCACCCTTGAGCCCAAGAGATAAGTTACGATACAACCTTTAGAAGACATCTGAAGGCAGCCCTGTTTATGGAAATTTTTTAATGTTCAATATTTTATTATGTTTTTATATATGTTGCAAGCGGGGGCTTCCCAGTCAGATGGATGAGGTATAAATAATAAAATTATTATCATTATTAATACTATTATGGAATAGGGTGTCCTTATTTTCGTCGGAGAAATGTTGGAGGATATGAGGTAATGCTGAGCTAGATGAGCCAATGGTCTGACTTGCCATAAGGCTGCTTCCTACAGACACTTAAATCCCAATCCTCCCATCATGACAGCCTGTGAAACTAAAGAAAAGACAGGTTCTGTTTCGTTTCTTGACCCCTAGGGAGTGGCCTAGGTAGCCCAAGCCCTGGTTCTTTTGCATTGGAACCTAGATCTCCTTCCCCAGTTTTTAACCTCGATTTTTAATGTGGTGCAGTGCGGATGAGACCCCAGCCACCTGACATCTTGGAGCACATCTGTACCATACATTTAAAACACTGTAATACTACTTTAACGTTGATGACTTCTCCCAAAGAATCCTAGCAACTGTAGTTCATTCAGGGTGCTGAGAACTGTTAGGAGACCCCTGTTCCTCCCACAGAGGTACAATTCCCAGAGTGGTTTAACAAATGATCCACAGTCCCAAGAAACTCTAGGAACTGTAGTGCTATAAAGGGAATAGGGGGGTCTCCTAACAACTCTCAGCAGCCTTAACAAACCACAGTTCCCAGGATTCTTTTTCAGGAAGCCATGACTATTACATCACGCTGTAATGTCTGTTGCGGATGTGGCCTTTACTCAGAGGCAAATTTCTGCCATGGACCCAAGGATGTTCCTCAGGGTTTTCTTAAAGTTCCCAGCAATGTCCTGCTTGCCCCTGATCCTCTACTGTCCTCTTACTTGTCCTACAAGACAACACACCCTTTGGCTTGGCCTCTTTTGAAAATGGTAGATTTTGCACAGAGCAATGTAATTCCAGGTACTTTTCCAACAGTAACAAAGATTTCTGAGGAGAAACAAACCATTCCTCTTCCATGAGTTCTGCTACTTTATAATTTAGTTCCGCAAGTGTAGTCATTTTTATCCTGCCTATCTGCTTCAGTCATCCATTTTGCTAGCTCAGCCTTCTGGTGGCCCTAATGAGCTCTCTGTCGCATTCACGTAACACAAATGAAATTAGTGATGGCCTTACTTGGCAGTCCCTCTGGGAATGAATTGTCCTTCCCCAAAGAAGTAAAAGTCAGTTAAAATCACCTTGAGCGGTACTTGTTAGATTTTTATCAATGTGCTACTGACGCTTACACAACGGCAGTTAAATCGCTGCCATCTAGGAACTCTCCTTGGGCACCTCACTGTTCTATCATGGCAGGCAAAAATATATCCAGATAAATATATCAGTTAAGCGAGGCATTTGTCATAGGGACGCTATGAAAAGGTCCTGTTCTGGTTTAAGTCATGAGCTCCAAACCTGCTAGCTTAGCTTAAACTCCTTTCACCAAAGGCTGGATCCTTTGAACATTGTGCAACCATGGTTTCCAAACATTTAATTTAAGAGAACAGTTGGTGGGAAAGTTTGATCCATGTCTGACCTCTCAAGTCCACCATGTGATTCAGCGCTGGTTCCAAATTTTGATACTCTCCAAGTGTCCTGATTTTCCAGGGACAGTCCTAGAATTACGAAAGCCATCCTGGCTTCTGATTTGATCCTGGAATGTCTTTATTTCCCACACCACTGCTGCCACCAATGAGCTCAGGGAGGAGGAGGAGCCGGCGGCCGTGGTGGCGACAGCAGCAAGGGAGCATCCCATGGCCTCTCAATGGCCTCTTCCCTTGGGCAGCTTGTAGTGGCTGCTTGAGAGCAAGCAAGGAGGAGGAGAGGCTGCCACTGCTGAGGCCCAGCCCTGCATCACACACTGACTCTGAGGGGCAGGCTGCGGGCAGGTCTACCCTGGTCAGGAAGAAAGGAGTAGAGTGGAACCAGGGGCGTAGCTAGCTGCTCTGGCATCTGGAGCGGGGGGCCCCCGGGGCAATCTGCCCAGGGGGGCAGCATGGTGATCCACCCAGGGGGACAGCGTGGTGAGCTGCCCACAGAGTCCACCTGTTGGACGCAAGCCCCACGCTGCTGTTTCGGGCAGTACAGGTCCCCGAGCCACCACGTCACTCCCAGGAGAGACGCGTGGCTTGGGTGCTGAAATATACTCAGAGTTGAGTGTGAATTTCATGCTCTTTATTCAGCTTGTAGAAGCAAAAGAAGAAGAAGAAGAAGAAGAAGAAGAAGAAGAAGAAGAAGAAGAAGAAGAATGTCTGTTCCCCCAAAACGCCTGCTATATATATATATTATTTACACAATGGGCCCCACATGATTGGCTAATTCCGGGCTACTCCTGTAGGCCAACCAGGTTGCGGATTCACTTCCCCTAGGAGCCTGATTGGCTGTTCTTGTAGGCCAATCAGGTAGCTGATTCACTTCCACCTGGAGCTGGATTGGGTGGCTCCTGCAGACCAATCAGACTGCTGCATTCTGGATTCTATTGTTCTAGGACCAATCAGACTGTCTCATTCTGGATCCTATTGTTCTAGGATTCAGCTCAGTACATAACAGGCACACTGCAGGCCAGGCCCCGCAGTAAGTGTTGCCCCCCGCCGTGTGCCATTTTGTCACCCCCTCAGGGATGACACCAGGGCAGATGGCATCCCACCCCCATTCCTATGCCCCTGAGCGGAGCACAAGGAGTCTTGATGGGTGATGACACTGTGTGTCTGCTTCTAATCTTGCTCCTTTCTAAAATTTATTGGCATGTGTTTTTCTTTTTGTAAATCTACCAAAGAATAAAACAAAATAAAATCAGGATTAAGGCGTTTTCTCAGGACGGTGGAAAGTGTGTGTGATGGGTCCTGTTAGTGTATTGGTGGTGGCACTCACCCTTCTTCTGACAGGAAATGTTTGGGGGGTGTCAAAAAAGGGGCCTTGAGGAATGTCAATGGGGGTGAGTGAGAAATGTCCCTATTTTCATCTGGGGTATGTTGGAGGGTATGGGTTTTAGGGGCCTCTTGGGCAAATCACTTTCCAGCGTGCTTCTCCTGCCCTCACTACTGCCATTTTGTCTGTGTCTTTGCTCTCTTTCTAGGTTTAATCTACACAGATGGAGAGAGAGAGAGAGAGAGAGAGATTCCAGCAAAGGCAGCAGTGGCTGCTCCTTCTCTGCTTCTTACTGCTTAGTCACTCAGAGAGGGAAAATAAACAGACAATCCATTGCAAAGATTTAACTTCTGAGGAAGGATTTCCTTAAGACTGCGGCAGGGAGGAAAGGGTTAAATTCCTTTCTTCATGCCTTCTCTGATCCTGCACTTGTGCAAACACCCTGCAAGCTGATGCTGGCTGTATACACACCATACATTCAAAGCACATCCTCCCCCAGGGATCTTGGGAACTGTAGTTTGCCCCTCAAGGATCTACAATTCAATTCACAGCACCCTTGACAAACTACAGTCCTTGCAATTCTTTTGAGGGAAGTGCTTTAAATGCATGTTGTGTTTGCAGCGGCTATTTTCATTTTACACACACACACACACACACACACACACACACACACACACCAAGAACCAGCATGTTAGAAGCAAAGGCAGATTTAAGAGCAAGTTTACTTTGGCCCTCAATGTTTTCTGCTGGAACTCGCCATTCACAGGACACCTGGACTCTGTGGAGGCAGGAAGGAAATGTGTTAACCTCCATCCCGCCCTCCCAGAAGTCAGCAGATTCCACCAGCTATTTTTCCAGGACCACATAGTGGAACAGGCAGCTTTGGCCTATTGTGATATGTTAAGTGATTTCACAAAATGAGGCAGGGAGGTAAATCAAAGGAGGGCTTAGTAGAACTGTGGAGCCGAGGGACAAAAAAGAAGAAGAAGCCTCCGCACAGTTGTCAGTAGAAAAGGAGGGTGACACTCTTACAGAGCTTGAGGAGGTCAATAAATCACCACCCTTATCTTGCAAACAGAGCCTGTGACTTCAAAAATTAGCTCATTTATTCTGCACAATTAAATTTATTGAAGTGTGACAGAAAAAGTTTAACAAGCACTGGAGCAGAAAGTCGGCAACAACGGAGGCAAGCATCTGAGTGAAAGGCACAATTAGTTGATTTTCATTTTATTTATCAATATAATTATTGAATTGTATTTATCCTATTCCACAGATTTTTACTATTATTGCTGGCTGGGCTCACGGGAAATGAATTAGTCCATTTAAAAAAAAAAGAAGAAGAAGAAGAACCCAAACTTAATGTGATTATAGGTTAATAAAAGAAAACTTTGCTAAAATACAACACAATCTTGCATTCAATGTGGCCACATCAACTGGCTGAGAAATCAAGCCGTCTGCTATGTGAAAGAATAAAATTGAATATAAACTGTGAACACAATTAATTTCCTAGAAGGGAACTTAGCTTGTGCAAAGTAGATGCCAACCCTATGTTCAAAAGTTAGGAATATATTTGGAGAGTTGAAGTAGCATAGCACAAATTGTTGTAGACACATAATACCTTTTATTTACCACATGGGAGTATATTATGACGCAATACTGCTGACATCCCATTTTGTTTCTTTATAGCGTTTATTCCACTTTTTGGTATGGTACTTATTATTGTGACTTCTTGCCACTGGCTGGGTGTTATGGATAGAGGAAGTCTGGAAAAGCTATAGACAGTGCCTTCCCTGCCACCATTGGATTTTTGTTTTCTGTGCTTGAAATGAACAGATGAAGACCTTCTAAATTCACCTTGCATTAGGTGAAATCCGGTGTCAACTGTTAGAAGTGATTGAGGCCTGCAGAGGAATTTTGTTAACTTCATGCAAAATGTTTTGGCTCCCTTGTAATTCCTACAGATGTTTTCAGGCATCATCACCCAAATTTGCTTTTGAACAGTACCAGACAGCATGGTGGGCCACCACTGTTCACCTGACCTCTGGTCAGTCACATTGCTGCTACTCACCAGGAGGCAGAGAGGGAGGGGAGAGGCAACAGCGAGAGTGGTGCAGTGCAAATGCACCAGCAGGAGCACTGGACTGGCTCTGCCAGTGAGTTTGCACCACAAAGACCTCACTGTCTCCTCACCTCTCCCCATCTATCTCCCAGTAAGCAGCAGTGAGGAGCAGTTTCTCTTATGCCATTCACTGCTGCTTTTGATGAAATGTGGTAACAACTCTAATTCGGAGGAATATCTTAGTGTATGTCAAGACTGACATGACATCTGCTACAGAAAACCGAATGAGAATGGGGTGCTGTTTTGCTACATATTCTTCTGTGATTCATTCCTGTTTGCTACTCCACTTCTAGATCTTGTCATGAAGACACTTCTATATCATTAGCAAGGCACAAATCTTGCACCAGTCCATATGGAAAATATTATTGAGAAGGCCTTCTTCCTACCAATTGTTTCTTGCTTGCTTTTCATTTATTTTAAGATTCTGATGGCACTCTAGGCCCCCTGCCCGGTGTGGCCTGCCTCACCCCTAGCTACATTACTGAGTATTTCTTTTCTTTTTTTGTACTGCCTGAGTTTTTCCTCTGTATCCTGACATAATCATGTGCTTTGCAGTGCAATGGATTTGTTGGGAAATGTCTATATGTGAGTACAGTTAAGATTCCTTTACCATTCCTTAAAGGGAAGATATTGTTAAAGTTGCAAGCCTACAATGGCAGGTGGAACATTCATGGATATATGGGGAATGTATAAATATCAGTAACGTGTCAATGATGGGCAAAGCTGAAATTAATTCTCACCAGTTTTGGAGTAAGCTCCATCGAACACAAAACATACTTCCGAGTAAACAAGCGCTGTTCTGCAAAAAGTATTCGTCAAGTCTTCAAGGTCGTTTCCTCAGTTGAGTAGCCACAGCTACCTGCTTTCTGGACTTTCTGTGGAAAGGGGACAAGTGGGTGGAGCAAAAATTATTCTCTCTCCAGCCGCTCATCACATGTTTCATATGGTGAAGCGCTGAAGTCTAGACATTTGAAGATTGTGGAGTTTTATCTTCTAGGTCAAGAGTAAGCAACCTTGTGAATTGGAGATTTTTCATCCCTAACATGGAACTTTACCTCCCAAGTGACCGGCATTCAGTCTGGGGCATTGAGGCATTCTGAACTATGACCCACCCCTGTGACCCCAAAAAATTATAAAGAAGGGGGAAATGGCATTGTTCACCAGCACTGGCAGAATCTGAAAAGAATTCAAAGACTGAAAAGCTGCCCGTTAAGGACTGTGGGTGGGTGCAGCGGCGGCTGTGGTGGGAGAGGGCAGATATGTTGAAATTATCATTCATTATTTTCTAAAACTGACTTTAGCCGATGCCTGTGTACGTAGGCACACCCAGCCTGCAGTCTGATACCCACTTACCTGAGAGTAAACACCATTGAACTTAGTGGGGCTTATTTCTGAGTAGATGTGCATAGGATTGCACTGACAACCACATTCCCCTTTGGTACAGGTTGATGTTCTAAATGAATATTAAGGTGTATCTCTTGTCTTAAAATAGGAAAGCCCAGTTGAGCTGGGCTCTATCTCCAGCTCAGCTGGGGCATGGAACTTATGCTGGTGCAGCCGTATCTGAGATGCAGCTCAGTCAGAAAAGGCAAACCAAACGCTCTCATACGAGGAATGAAAATTTTCAAAGTAAGTTTTTAAAACAATCCACTCATTTCATAGATTTTAAACAGGGCAAAAGAAAGCTGCCTTTTCTGGAGTCAGATCATTGTCCATTCTAGCTCAGGATTGTCTACACCAGGGTTTCCCAAACTTGGGTCTCTAGCTGTCTTGGGACTACAACTCCCATCATCCCTAGCTAAAAGGACCAGTGGTCAGGGATGATGGGAACTGTAGGCCAAAAACAGCTGGGGACCCAAGTTTGGGAAACCCTGGTCTAAATTGACTGAGGTCACATCCAGCTTTATGTAGCTAGAGCCTTAACTCTGAACTTAAAACAGTTTCCTCCCCTAATAAAAAAATAAAAACTCTACAGTGCTTTCAAGTGCTCCAGACCCTTCACATGTGTTTTCTAGTTGTAATCCTTATAACAACCTTGTAGGTTAAGCACTGTCCCCCCAACCCATTGCAAATGGGGGGACTGAGACCGAGAAGAGAATCACATACCTAGTGAGTTGACACCAGAGGCAATATTGAAACCTACTCCCTTTCCAAGCCACTGCCCTTCTCCACCGCTCATAAACAGTGCACAACATTTCACATTCATTTGTGCAGGTCCAGAGAATTAGGCCGAGAAGCTGGCAGAAGTGCCTGACTTTTCCAAAGACTGTCTCTCAGCTTGCAACTAGGTCGCTTTGTCCTGCATTTTCATTTCACAAAATTTAATTTCTGTACCACAAGGGAAGTGTGCCATTTTTTTAACCTTCAGGTGAAAGAACAGATATTTATCTCCAGAGTTTTATAAAAACTGGTGAGAATTTGCCGGCACTTATACGCCTACAATAAATATTAAGCAAATTAAGAACTTGTTCAAAATGATGCACAGTGATCTATAGGTTCTAACAGGAACAAGAATATATTCCCAGTACTTTTCCTTAGAATGTCTCTATTTTCATTAAAGAAATGTTGGAGGGTATGGAGTTATGAGCCAAGGAGATAAGTATCTATACAACCTTTAGAAGACACCTGAAGGCATCCCTGTATAAGGAGGTTTTTTTAATGTTTAATTGCAGTTTTTTTATATATATTTTGGAAGCTGCCTCGAGTGGCTTGGGCAACCCAGTCAGATGGGTGGGGTATAAATAGTATTATTGTGATGATGATGATGATGATGATCATCATCATCATCATCATTTAGGGTGTCCCTATTTCCATCAGATAAATGTTGGAGGGTATGATCTTGGTGAATGGGGACTAATGAGACATAACATTCCTTCCAGCAGGGACGCCAACTATAGGGGGCTCTGGGTGTTCAGTACCCACACCGCAGGGCCCCCACGCAACTTCTGTGGCCTCACAAGACCTCAGAGATGCTGTCCGAGGCCTTATGAGGTCTCAGAACCTGACTTCCGGTGGCACTGGAAGTCAGCTTCCGAGGCTGGGCTGTGTGTGTCATGACGGCATGTTGCAACGTGACATCATGACATAATGCGCACTGGGCACCCATAAACTGAGGCCCAAGTTGGCTTCTCTGCCTTCCAGAATGCAGGGCCTAGACTATATTTAGGGCTTTAAAGCAGGGGTGGGGAATCTCAGGTCCGGGGGCTGAATGTGGCCCTTCGGGACTCTCTATCTGGCCCTTAGCACTCTTCCCAAGCCACACCCACCCACTGACTCTGCTTCATGCCAGTGATCTTGAGCTCTGATAACGCCTCTTGATTGTATGGAGGATAGAGAGAGGTATGTGAAGAAGAGACCATTTGCAGTAGTTGGTTTCACCTGCTTTTGCCTCTGATCTTGCCCACCACCAGCATGTGGTGGCTGCCCAGAAGAGAAAGAGATTCCCCCTACCCCAGCTGTAAATGGTAGTACCAGCCCTTTGAATTAGGCCGGGGCATTCATGCCATATGGGGAGCAATGCCCTCTCTGGTGTGCTGTTTTCAGAAGACGGATGAGCTGCCATGTTTTGCACCAGTTGCAACTTTCAAGCTGTCTTCAAAGGCAGCCCCCACGTCTGCGTTATAGTATTCCATCTTGACAGTGCAAAAGGGTTAATTAGATAACTTCTAACTTTTGAAGTTCCACCCAGCTCCAAGATATTCTGCCTACCGGTAATTCTTTTTATACCAGCAGAGCACATATCAAGTAGGCAGCAACCCTCCATTTGCAAGGGCAAGACTTGCTGTATATTATTTGACAGGCTTTCAGCTATAATTTGTCTTATTCTTTGACTCAGGTTAGATGGTGATTTTTCAAAAAGCAATATTAATGCTTCATCAGGGTTTTTTTTATATAGCCATTTGCAGGATAAGAGTAATTGCTATCCTTAAAATGAAATACATCTCCTTGCTTTCTGCTTGAACATGCGCTATGGAGAATGGAGACATTGGTTGTATTGACCGGGAAGATGATAAAAATCAAGCACATACATTTTAAGTGTCTGTACTTTATTTATTTTTTCTTTATAAAAGTTTGCTGTTGCCACACGGAAGCTAGTTAATTAACAAGGGATGTGTTATTCTCTTCCTACTCAATACTGTCTGTTTTTATGTCTGGATGATGAAAACTACACTATACTAGACCTCATTTTTTGGCTGAGATAAATCTTTGCAATTTCATTATCAACTTCTGAGGCAAGAGTACAGATTCTTAACTTTCAATAATTTTCACTGCTTGTGGAAGGAAGGAGACATGGAGGGAAGTATTAAAAAAACAACCCATCAAGAAGCCTGACAAAAACTCTATGATTTCTCTGAAACAAGAACAGAAGACTAACAGGAAGTTGCAGTCAGAAACAACTAAGTCACCTGCCTCCTAGTGACTAAGCTATGTAATGACACTATCCATGAAGAAAGGAAAGGACATATCTACATGAACTTCACAGGATACCAATTTCCATTCTTTGTTTATTCGCTTCATTGTTTCCCTTTCCTGGAATTGCAGTTAGTGACATGACCAGTTAAAGGAATGTTAACTCCAGGTGGTAAAAACAACCCTTTCTGGTCCATAGGCTATCATGCTTACTGACACACTCACATAATTCTAAAATGTGATTTACTTACCTTTGCTGAAATCATGCTAATCTTTACCCCGTATAAGTTATTCTTCAATGTCCTTAACATCCACAACTTACAACTTGTTCTGCAAAACATCCTTTGAGAAAAAAGAAGTGAGAAAAAGAAAAATTCCATCTGATAAATGTTGGTACAGCTTTGTTTTTAATATTTTTTAACAATTGCAGATTGCAAGTACCGGTACTACCTTAGAAAGGGAAGGCCTCTTCCAAGAGAAAGCTTGATGCGACATAGGCATTGTCTAAAAACAAGGTATGATTCCCCCGCCCCCGCTGTGTCCATTTATGCCATTTGAATAAATCAGTGAATCAATTAAAACTCATATGATTAATTAATTAAGATTTCTTTAAGCAGGGGGAAGCCCTAGGGATAACATCCTTCTACAAAATCCTCACCGTGTCCAGTATGATTTCTTGTCCGTATCCTGGCCCCACAAGTAAATGCTGCCGATCTGAACAAATATCTACGAGGAATTTAATGTTACAAGATTCCCATTTATTTTTTTTATTTTTTTATTTCCCAATAAAAGAAAAAGAGAACAAAATACAACATCAACACATAACATAAACATCAATAAAAACATAATAAACATTAAACATAATCAACAATAAACATAATCAACATTCAAAACAATAACAACAATAAAAACATAAAAATAACATATACAAACCTTAACCAATATCTTTCTTTGAATATTTCTTGTTTCTAACTTCTCTATTTGGGGACTTCCCCCGTTCCCTCCACTGTCTTCAAAAAACATATACTTCTTCATGGTAGCTTTATATATTGTTCAATTCACTTTTACCCAAGTTTTAATATACTTAGCTTTTACTTAGTCAAATATCTCAGTAACTATGTATCTTATCTTAACAACCTATCTTAACATATTTTGACACATACATCTTTCACATAACAACAATTCCTCTTACCATTCATATCTAACACATATCTACCAAAGCCGATATTCTGTTTAATTCTGCTCAAATATTCAGTTTAACTGATTTAACTAAATAGTCTTTAAATTTTTTCCACTCCTGCGACGCCTTCCCCTCCCTCTGGTCCCGGACTCTGACGGTCAGTTCTGCGAGTTCCATGTATTCCATCATCTTCATCTGCCATTCCTCCACCGTTGGTATCTCTTCACCTTTCCATGTTCTCGCCAATAAAATTCTAGCTGCTGTTGTGGCATACATGAAAAACACTCTATCCTGACTGGGTATCTCTTCATTGGTTATGCTCAGGAGAAATGCCTCTGGTTTCTTACAAAAGGTAACTTTCATTACCTTCTTAAGCTCATTATAAATCTTATCCCAGAAAGCGCTTACCGCTGGGCACAACCACCACATATGAAAAAAGGTACCTTTCGCATGTTTACATTTCCAACATACATCTGACATTTTGGTATTCATCTTAGCAATCTTAACTGGTGTCAAGTACCATCTATAAACCATTTTCATTATGTTTTCTCTTAAACCATGACAAGCAGTAAATTTGATACCTTTTTGCCACAATCTCTCCCAGTCATCCATCATAATATTATGTCCTACATCTTTTGCCCAATCTATCATTGAGGATTTAACCAGTTCATCTTTTGTATGCCACTCTAGCAGAAGGTTATACATTTTGGAAAGGTTTTTGAAGTTCGATTCTATCAGTTCTGTTTCCAGTTTTGATTTTTCTACTTGAAAACCAACTTTTTTGTCCATTTTAAATGTTTCATAAACCTGATAATAGTGCAGCCAGTCGGGGACCTGACTTTTTACTTGATCATAGCTTTTTAGCTTAAAGGAGTCCCCTTCCTGCTGCAGTATGTCCATATATCTTAACCAGTTTGCAGACATATTCGGTCTCTTATATGCCTTGGCCTCCACTGGAGAGATCCATCTAGGAGTCTTTCTCTCTAACAAGTCTTTGTATCTAGTCCAAACCTGATATAGGGATTTTCTCACAATGTGAGACTTAAAAGTTCTGTGGATTTTAACCTTGTCATACCAAAGGTATGCATGCCAACCGAACATATTATCATGTCCCTCCAAGTCCAACACATCAACGTTCTCTAGTTTAAACCAATCCTTTAACCAGCAAAAGGCCGCAGCTTCAAAATAAAGCCTTAAGTCCGGCAGGGCAAAGCCTCCTCTGTCTTTAGAGTCTGTTAAAATCTTGAATTTTATTCTTGGCTTTTTGCCCTGCCATATAAATTTCGATAGGTCCTTTTGCCATTTTTTAAAACAGTCTAGTTTGTCCAAAATTGGTATGGCTTGGAATAAGAACAGCATCCTTGGTAGGACATTCATTTTAACCACTGCTGTTCTTCCCATTAACGACAGTTTAAGATTCCCATTTATAGTCCTGATACCTCATAGTAAAACTAGGTCTTCAGCCTGTCAGTGCTGCTGTAATGTATCATCATGGGGCAAAAGTTGTCGTCGCTGGGGATGGGCAGTAATTACGCTCCGTGGGTGAGGGCTTGGGGAGATTCTAGGGCAGGCTGGGCTCCTGTCGCAAGCTACTAAGGGGTTTGGGCTGTCAGAGCAAACCCCAGAGGAGATGCACGAAAAAGCAAAGGGCAAGTGTGCTGTTTGGCGATGCGATATTTATATCATTTATCATGTGGCTCTATAATATACAGTGCAGTACATGTGTTCTTAGCATGAAGCTGGGGTGAGAGCATTGCTTTTCTGCTCATGAAAGAAAGGCACATGGAAGGGTATAGGAGCCAACTCTTCAGGGCCGTGGGGGCTTTGCCCCCCACAATGAAATATTTGAGGGGGCAAGGCCCCCACAAAGTTGACGAGCATTCTCATTCAAATAGTGTGTGTGTGTGTGTGTGTGTGTGTACACTACATCATGTGATCGATTATGTAGAGTGGGGCTTACTTGGGCCCCCGCAATATTTTATTCAAGTTTGAACCTCTGTGGAAGGGAATAGTCAAGATTGAGGTATTCTTTGGGGTGGGAAGACAAGCTCACATGACCAAACAGGGCTGTGCCTGCGGGGTGGAGTTGTCCCTAGGCTCATTTCTACCCATTGCAAGGCTCCTCTGGGCCAGTTGTGCATTTAAATTCACTGCCATTCAAGCTTTGTGATGCTCCATTTTTTAAAAAAAAAAATATGGAATTGTTGCTTTAAATTTGACAGTTTTTGATGGTTAGCTGCTCTGGAAGCTATTTTGGAATTGAAGCAGGGAGAAATGCTTGCAAATAAATAAATGAAGGATGCTAGATTTGAACGATAGGCCTTTGATCTGAGCCAACAGATTTACTCCTCCTCTTACAAACTCTCCTCTGTTGGGGCAGGAGGCACGAGACGCTGACAATTAAAAAATGCAGGGCGGGAACAAAAACACCATCATTCGAAATAAATATTATTTTTCAGTCTCCCCTCTCCCCCTATTTTTAGAACAATGGCAAAATAGAAGAAGCCCAGTGTTTTTACGCATGTCTCTACTGCTCTGGTGACTTAATTTATTTCTTTAATTTGTTTTATAACCTTACCAAAATGTTATTCTTTTGAGACTCTCTTCTAGCCTACGTTTTGCATATATTATTTGCTGTAAAAGATTAATGAGGTAGCAGAAGCAATTTCTAATGGATTCCCTTGGTTTTCTCTCCCCTCTCTCCTTTTCTTAAACATACACAACCATGAATCTGCTAAGTGCACTTGGCATTTGGAATGGAGAAAAGGAAAGTAATGAAACACAAAGCCTCTTTAACCATTTCTCCCCTCCTCCACCTTGCCAGCCCATCCACTGTACTAACCTTGCAAATGTATTTGTATCTAATTTTCGTTGCTGCTGTGCAATTTTCAAGATTTGCCCAAAGGGTTCTCTATGAATTTCTGAGGTAAGGTCAGCCAATAATATAGGCAGTTTTTTAAGGCCTTTATTATTGAGGCAAATTGGCTGTGTGTACACTATGGCCCAGATTCAACATCCTCCAACTGCCAGTGCAAGGGCTGTTGTGCCACCATAAGGACAAGAATAATGGTTGCACAATATGAGTTGCGCTAGTGGAAGCTTGCTGTGCAATAGGATGTATCGGAGCTACAGGCATGAGAACTGTGCTGGCTTGCCATGCCTACTCTTGTGCCAACCATTCCACTAGCACAACTGGTACACCACTAAGGGACTTAAACTTAGAGCTTTGCAGAATTCCTCCCTATACCTTTAAATTACATTCAAGGCACGTTCTTTCCCTCAAAGAATTCTGGGCACTGTAGTTTACCCAGAGGGCCTTCTCGGTAATGGCGCCCTCCCATCAGATGTCAAGGAAATAAACAACTATCTGACTTTTAGAAGACATCTGAAGGCAACCCTGTTTAGGGAAGTTTTCAATGTTTGATGTTTTATTGTGCTTTTAATTCTGTTGGCAGCCACCCAGAGTGGCTGGGGAAGCCCAGCCAGATGGGCAGGGTATTATTATTATTATTATTATTATTATTATTATTATTATTATTACCCCTCACAGAGTTACAATTCCCAGCACCCCTTAACAAACTACAGTGTGCAGGATTTTTCCAGAGATGAAATTGTGCCTTAGATGTGCTTTCAAGTGTTTGCACAGGCAAAATCCTTCTGACACTACTGCAGAAACTTGTGAAGGTTGAGAAATTAGCCATGTAAAACTTAACCAAAGAAATTGCCTGCTTTTGGAACGTGAGGGGGGCACAGCCAACTCAGTTCTTGTTGACAAAGGCAAAATAAGCAAATCTTCTCCCTAGCATTAATGTGAGCCGACCGGCTAAGCAGAGCTACAGTTAAACCAAGAGAAA
The DNA here is from genome assembly GCF_009819535.1 of Lacerta agilis. Classification (NCBI taxonomy): domain Eukaryota; kingdom Metazoa; phylum Chordata; class Lepidosauria; order Squamata; family Lacertidae; genus Lacerta; species Lacerta agilis. The sequence continues at coordinate 28,495,285 of NC_046318.1, forward strand.
TTAATCCTTTCCACTCCCCAAGCCAACTGACACTCACTTCAGTAGCCATGGGAACATGGAAGGAAAATGCTACTCAAGTAGACACTGAGTAAGAGACAAGAGCAAAAATGGAAAGAACTGTCATGGTGAGAAAGATGGTGGAGAGTGATAAGAAACCTTGCCACACAAATCCCATAGAAACTCTGAGCGTTAGAGTTTGTAAAACACTAGCTGAGAATGATGTGAAATCAAGATGGTTCTGAGGTGGACATGCCAGCGCAGGATCATGAAACACTTCAGGTTGGCAATGCAGAATTGTCAAACCATAAGAGAAGGACTTATGCGGGGCCAGAACTCTCTGAGAACAATGGCTGTGAAATCCAGTGGCAGCCTTATTGTGAGGCAAAGTGGAACCACAGTGTGTGGTAGCAGAAGATGGGGTGCTGGTCATTAGCAGAAAGGCCTTCTTCAGTTCAAATCCCTGTCCAGCCATTGACCTCCTTGGATAACTGTGGGCACAGCTTAAAAACATTTTCTGGTCGGTTGCCAACCCTAGAGCATATGAGTGGCACACAGTTGGCTGGCATAGAACTCCTTAACCAACGGCCTGCCCTAGTGGACAGTTTGCATTGTTTGTGTGGCTGCCTTTGGCAGGGGTCCTTGATACTCCTGGCATTTAGACCTCAGAGGAAGGCTGGTCCTTGTGTTAGTCACAACGCCACATCTCCACTCCCATTCCTAGGTCCCTGCTTCTCAGAGCAGGTTTGTGTGTTAAAAAAAATCAAATCAAACGATGAACGATTCACCAGGCAAATATGCAAAGCACTTATAAAGAACAACTAAAGCTGAAACATAAGACAATGGCCAAAGAGGACAACTTTGGATCCAGAGGTTGCACATGTGTTATTATAAGAACAAAGGTGGAAAGAAGTGGCAAAAAAACCAAAAAACAAAAACACCATACCCGAACCTTATTGAAATGTACACCTCTGCACAGCCAGAGATTGCTATAAAGTTCAGACAAGGAGCAATGGGCAGAAACAAGTGACTATCTCACCAGCATCTTCCTCTTGCCCTCTTTTTTGCAAATACACATAGGCATGGCTAAGCAGCAATTTCTTCCTGTTGCTCCCTGTTCTTCTCAGAAACTCTTAATGGCAGGCAAGAAGTTGCAAAGTTGTAGGTCCTCCACAGAGAATTTCCAGGGCGATTAACAAGATTGGTCCAGCTGATCTCAGTTCTCAGGGAGATCTCAGTCAAGAGAAACATGGTCTCTAAGGTAACCAGGTCCCAAGTCATGCAGGGCTTTTCAGATAGTATTACACAGACATTACATAAGGCTCTGTAAGACCTTACTGTCTAAATTAGGACAAGAGCTACTGGGCTGTGCATGAACAGAGCCATAGCTGAAGGTCCAGTGCCAAGGGCCTTTGGCTGTTCCCTCACTACAAGAAGCCAAGTTACGGGGGACCAGGCAGAGGGCCTTCTCAGTAGTGGCACCCGCCCTGTGGAACGCCCTCCCACCAGATGTCGAAGAGAAAAACAACTACCAGACTTTTAGAAGACATCTGAAGGCAGCCCTGTTTAGGGAAGCTTTTAATGTTTGATTGATTATTGCATTTTAATATTCTGTTGGAAGCCGCCCAGAGTGGCTGGGGAAACCCAGCCAGATGGGTGGGGTATAAATTATTATTATTATTATTATTATTATTATTATTATTATTATTATTACAGTGGTGCCCCGCTAGACGAAAATAATTCGTCCCGCGAAAATTTTCGTCTAGCGGGGTTTTTGTCTTGCGGAGCGGCAATGGGAGCCGCGCTCCGCAAAACGAAAAAAAAAAAGACGAAATTTTTTCGTCTTGCGAGGCAGCCCCATAGACTTTTTCGTCTAGCGGGGCAGCCTCCCGCTAGACGAATGCTTTCGTCTAGCGAGTTTTTCGTCTAGCGAAGCATTCGTCTAGCGGGGTACCACTGTATTATTATTAATAGAACATCCCTATTTTCATCGGAGAAATGTTGGAAGGTATGCCATCTTCACATGCTTCAAGTTGGGCAGCAGACAGCACATGAGTGATGCCCTACAGGTGCCTCATACTGTCATCTCTGAACATGATGACAATCTGTGGCCACATGATAGCTGACACAATGAGATTAGAGCGTTGCAAAAGTTGATGGCTAGCAAAGTGGGAAATAACTGAGCAAGTATACTAGGGAGTCCCTGTAGATTACCGAGTGCTTAGGGAAATCGCTGAAGTTAAGGGAAGACGTGCTTAGTAGAACTCTCTTTTTCCAAAGATGAAATATCTGGATATGTATCTCGTTTGTTTGTTTGTTATGTCAGTGGCTCTCCATAACCGGGGAGAGCTGCAGTTAGGCAGTGTGTAATGAAAGTAGGCAGAACTGACAGGAAGGGAGGGGGTGGGAATGAGGACAGAATTTCTTGTAAGCAATTGCCCTGTTAGGTAGCGGAATTACGCAAGGATCCAGTTTCAAAGATTCACAGTGAGCCTCTTTACAAAAGCAATGTCTCATAATCAAATTTCACATGAATAGCCACCAAGTCCCATGGAAGGCCCTTTACTGGGAGAATATTTCTCTGGCTTTATTTACATTAGCAATGATGACAGCAACCTCTCCATAGCCAAATAATTGAAGAGTGAAAGACTAGCATTACTTCTGGGGAATAGATCTGCTGTGCAAGATATCTGCGTGGGAAATAGTGTGTGTGTGTGTGTGTGTGTGTGTGTGTGTGTGTGTGTGTGTGTGTTAGCCTCCCAAATGGGAAGAGAAGCAAAACAGAATGAAGGTGTTCTATACGCCCACAGAAAAAGCATACAGAAACCTGCCTTATACAAAATCAGATTATTTGCCTAGCTGGCCCAGCATCCTCTCCTCTGTCTGGCATTGATAGCTATAGGGCAGAGGAGTTCCTGCTACCTCATGCCATCTGCTACCTGATCCTTTTATCTGGAGATGCCAGTTGAACTGGAGAACTGAATCTAGGACTTTCTACATAAGCAAAGAAAACATGTGCTCTATGACTGAGCCGAAGTCCCTCCCCAAAATGCAAGTTGAGTAGAGGGACTCATAGGGTGATGACACAGGCACTATCCAATAGCGACCTGTGGCACTGGTGCAACTTCAACCACCATAGCAAACCAAATTCTTGCCAATAGGTGGTGGTGGTGGTGGTGGTGGTGGTGGTTGTTTTAAAAGCCATGTTTCCAACAACTGTGGACAGTGGTTTATACTTGCAGGAGAAAAGTACTTCTTCCATAAGAGGCAAAACTGAATCACAGCTCAACCACAGGAAAACTATTTGCAACAGGCAAGCAGGGTTTTGCCTGTAACCCACACTTTGCACCAGCGGCAAAAAGCTGGAGGATGTGATGCACAGAGCATAGAATTCAGCTTCAAAATGCAAGTTTCTGGCTACCGGTATTTTATGTCTGTGACTTCAAGGCACCTGCATCATCTTTCACATCTTTCACAGGTGTATCCATACTAGTAGACTGCAAGCGTCATTGCTACAGAAATAAGGTGACTTTGCTTATAGACAAAACAAAATAAAATAAAAAATTCCTTCCAGTAGCACCGTAGAGACCAACTAAGTTTGTTCTTGGTATGAGCTTTCGTGTGCATGTACACTTCTTCAGAGTAATAGCAATGACAAAAGGTGCAGGAAACCAAGTCAAAGGAACTTGTAAGGGTTTGGGTAATTCAGAAAACCTACCACTAGGGGACGTTTCTGTTTTCACATTTGTCCAGAATACATTATAGTGCAATTATTTCATTGCTGAATCCACAGAAATATAAAAATAAACAAAACACCATACTTAGCCTTTTTCTCTTGCATTGTATAGATGATGGGTCATTTTTAAGGGGTTTGAAGAAAGCACTTTAAAAATAGGCTGGGAAACAAAATATACCAAAGGAATATTTTGTAGAGCTGATATTTCTTCACTGAACATATCTCATCATTTTAGACCTTTTCTTTTAGAAACAATTACGAGAGGGTTGGGTATCAACAAAATATGTATTTTGCCTTCCATTTGGCAATAAAACAGCCAGGGCATTTCAGTGTGACTTATTTTAATGTAACAATATTAGAATGTTAAAGTTTTCAGGATAACAATAATAAAGCAAAGATGCATGACCACTTAGATAATCAACCAACCAATCAATCAATCAATATAACAAAACTGGGGCAGAGGAAATATATTCCATATATGGATCACATTCAGACCATAGATGGTATTTTTGAAAGGAGGGTCTCTTCTTTGTCACAATTTGTTATAGCAACTGCATATCAGGTCTTTAACTAAAAACAACTTGTCAGAATAGATAATGTGTCTGGTTCTTGGACTCAGAACTTCAGGTCTATGGGAAGTAGTCCAGCAGTTCAACCCATCTGATGGCTATGCAGTTAGTAGTTAGCGTAGTATCCTTTGGCCAAAAGGGGAAATAGGGAGATTTTAGGGGGTATCAGGGCTGCCCCCTGCCAATTTAAGTATTTGCTTCATCCCTACTTTATTCTTAAAGGGACAGTTTGTAGATACACTCAGCAACCTCTTTGGTAGACCAGAATGTGTCCGACCAACTTTACTTGGTTTGCCATCTGAGCTCACTGGCAGAAGAGAGAAACCTAACTAATATAACTCATAACTTGATGACTTCCAGACTGGAATGCTTTAATACACTCTAAGTGGGGCAGACCTTGAAGACTGTTCACAGCTGATATGGAATGCCATAGCCTGTCTATTCACAGGAATGGATTACAGAGAAGATATTACGCCACCCTTGTATCATATGCTTTATTATTTCTCGACACAATTCAGAGCACTGGTTTTCACCCTTAAATCACAATACAATGGGACTGTGGAATGCCTTCTCCTGTGTGGTTTCTCTCAGCTCCCCTGCCCTGGATTTTAAGATCTGCCAGTGATGCCCTGTGCCAGGGTCTTGGAAGGTTAAGATGCCATCTATGAATAGCAGGGTCTTTTCCATGTTAGCCCTGGAGGTGTGGTTGTGGGATGCACTTCACTAGAAAGTCTCCTTCTGTTCTTTCTGGCTGGCATGGAGACTAGGAGCAGAAGGACCTGGATTCAAGTTCCAACACAGCCAGGAAGTTTATTGTGTGACCTTAGTTAGGCGCCATAACCTTCAAGATTGTTGTGAGAATAAAAATGTAAAAACTCAGCCAGATCAGTCTACAGGTTCACCTGTTCCAGCCTATGGGATGTTCAAAAGCAGAGCATGAGCACAATAGCACTTTCCTATCAACGTTCCCCAGCAACTGCCTTTAAGAGAGATGTTGCCTCTGATCCTAGAAACAACAGATACTGTAGCCATCATGACTAGTAGTCATTGACAACCTTGTGGTCAATAAAATGGATGGAAAAGGAACCCATGTGTACCACTGAGTTTTCTGAAGGATAAAAATATTGCATATAAAGACATTCTTTAGGGAGATAGGTAAAGATATCTTTATTCTGCCAGGCATTTGGAAATTAACTGGAAGCTGGTTTTTACTGTTCCTTTTATTGCTCTTTTTATGCTATGTTAAATTCCTCTTCATATCCCTTAGTTGTTTTTATTTTATATTTCTTTACATTAAAAGAAATTAAAAGTCTAAAGGTGTTGTTAATTTCCCCCCTCAAGACAACATTGTTCTTTTACACTCAATAGGATAACACATTGACCTTGTATTGCTCCAGGAAAGGTAAATGAAATAGAAGAGGTAACATCTGTACCCAGTAAAAAATATCAATCATGGTCCATTCATTCACATTATTTGTAATGGCCCGCCCGGTGGTATTTTGCTAGAAGAAGAGATGCTGGAACTCACCATGAACACCTCCCTTGTTTTCTAAGAATGGCAATGGTGCCCACCTGAGAGGTGCCAGAACTGAGTTGTGGTAGGCTCTGGCTGGGGGAACAAAGCCCTGAGCCCACCCAATCCAAGTACAGTGGTACCTTGGTTTACAAACTTAATCCGTTCCAGAAGTCCGTTCTTAAACCAAAGCCGTTCTGAAACCGAGGCACGCTTTCCCTAATGAGGCCTCCCGCCGCTGGTGCCCTTCCACCGTTTGGCTTCTGTTCATAAAGCGAGGTAACGTTCGCTAACTGGGACACTACGTCCGGTTTTGCAGAGTTCATTTACCGAATAGTTCATAAACAGGGCTGTTCTTAAGCCGAGGTACCACTGTACCCTGTCTCTGGCAGAAGGCGTGTTGAGATGCAGGAGGGGATATACAAGAGTGTAGGGTACTCAGAGAGTGCTGCGTGCTGTTCTCTCTTGGTGAACATCAGCTGCGGCTTCAGAGAGACAGCTTCTGCTGTTGCTGGCAGCAGGGAGCCTGGCACTGTCAGCACATGTCCTTCCACAGATCAGTGCTGGAACTTCATGCACACCAACTTGGAAGAAATTTTGTTTCAGCACAACATTTTCCATACACTGGCAACAAAATGCAAAACTTGGCCAAAAAAAAAATCCACCCTGGTTTTAGTCAAGCCACAATTCTTTCCTGGAGTTCAGAGTTTCAAGGCTGTTGGTGGCTTGCTTACACCATTGGGGAATATAGTTTTAGGACCTGTTGGATCAGAGGTATTTGGCTGAATAGCTAAACCTGTGAACAAGCAAGGGATCCCGGGATTATTATTATTTAAACCCTTGTGTGTTATTTCAGTCTACTTGGTAAGGCTGCCATGAACTATGAACTCTGCTTGCCCAGTGTGGTTTATCGCCCTGGGATGAAACAGAAATGACTCAAATCTCTAATCAGTAAAGGGTAGGGATGGGTGGTTTGGGATTATTCTGTTTGAGTGTTTCGGGATTATTCCAGGTTTCCTAGGAATAAAGTAAATTTCCCGAGCCATTCTGAAGGCTCAGAAGGATGCCATTTCCCTTCTCCACACTGCCTGGCTTTTACAATTGCAGAAACCCTTGGAGGACTTCATCTTCCATGGTTCTCGACACTCTATCATGCTGTTAGCAAATGCAACAGGCTGATGGGAGGTGGAAGAGGGTGAGGGAGAGAGGAGAAACTTATCTCCACACTCCCCCTCCTTGTGTTTTCACTGCAACCAAGTTATAAAAAGTGAAAGTGAGGGGTAAAATTAATTTTTTCTCTGATGGGTCTTTTTAACACTGAATAATAATGTGAACCTGAATTTAATCCACAGTGGTGTATGCAGACACTCCACTTGAAATAAATGAGACAACAACCTTCATGCTTGCACTTCTTGGCCAGCTGCCACACCATTAAAACAATGGGGCTAAGCCAAAGTTTCTCAGAAACTGGTGGGGGTTTTCTTGATTTTGTTTGTTTGGACAAGTTTTCTTTTTCAAGATGCTCCTGAGCAGCTGAAGAATTTCTGTCCTGATCTAGAGAATGTTTGGCAAACAGGCCTTCCCAGTTCTGCCATTGCACTTCTGGTGCAACAGTGGATCCAGTTTTAATATTGTTTAATTTTATTTTAATAATGTTAAAGAAAGCAATGGGCTTGATTGCCTACTCCTTCCAGTCCTTCTGTCTTAGCCAATTGCTTCCTTTATCCACCAATGTAGATTAACAGTGGAATGTCATTCTGTGAGCCAACATTTCTCTGAAAAGAATTTTCTGAGGAAAAAACTCTCAAATAATTTCATCCCTCCCAATATTCAGCAAAATACCCTTCCATTTCACCAACCGTGGATAGAGCATAGAAGTTTGGGAGACCATTTTTGCCCAGCCCTAGTTACAACATATCAGGTGGTAAATAGCTTTGGGCCAGCACAAGTGAACTCCATTGCGAAAGATACATAATCTTCAGTCAAGTTGAATTTACATTCTTCTCTAGACCTCTGCTCCTCTTCCTTGACCAGTCTTTCTCTGTACTGCATAGCAGCTTTGCTCACAGCTAATATGCCAGGTGTGGTATGTTGCAGGTGCTCATGTCTTTTCACCTAAATCCTATATCCCATCAACTGCTCACAGGGCTAGGCTCAAAGTTTCTTCCATTTAGTCACTGTCTAAAAGACTGCTGGAGGAGACTCTTGGTGCTGGAGGAGACTCTTGAGAGTCCCATGGACTGCAAGAAGATCAAACCTATCCATTCTCAAAGAAATCAGCCCTGGGTGCTCACTAGAAGGACAGATCCTGAAGTTGAGGCTCCAGTACTTTGGCCACCTCATGAGAGGAGACGACTCCCTAGAAAAGACCCTGATGTTGGGAAAGATGGAGGGCACAAGGAGAAGGGGACAACAGAGGATGAGATGGTTGGACAGTGTTCTCAAAGCTACTAACATGAGTTTGGCCAAACTACGAGAGGCAGTGAAGGATAGGCGTGCCTGGCGTGCTCTGGTCCATGGGGTCACGAAGAGTCGGACACGACTGAACGACTGAACAACAACAACAACAACAAAAGACTGCATGAGTCCGCAGATATAACTAGCAAGAAATAGAAACTTCCCATATTTGAAAACTATGTAAAAAAATTGCGTGGGGTGGGGTGGGGTGGGGTGAGGAGTAACTCTGTTTCCTTTTACTAATACTTTCACAAATTCTGAAGCTGTATTATCAAGCAATATGGCTTCGCTGCATTTCAAAATATACCTGAATGCTATACCCTGGACCCAGTCTTCAAGCCTTTATGGCAAGCACACATTGTACCCCCCTAGGATTAAAAGGCCAACATCCTCCCATCCCAATTGCCTTCATCCCCTCATAATAGAAAGAAATGCCAAGATATTTCACAAAGCCTAATATTCCCTCCAGGTAAAGGCACCGGGCCAGAAACTTGGCGCTTTTGTCTCCATTGCTTGTATGCCTTTTTTTATTGCTTTTCTGTTGTTGATGTTGTTGTTCCTGTTGTAAAACTCAAGTGTTGCTCAAGACAGAGAGCTTGGCAGCCTTCCCACAATTCTCAGCATGTGGGAATAGCAAGTAACAAAGTGTTAACACCTGCCAACTGGTGGTTAGGTGTAAATGTCTTTGTTAACAACAAACACTGCTGCTGGCAGTCATCGGAGCAAAGCAGCAAATCTGTTCCCTTCTCCGATGTGGGAAACACCAAACGATGACAACAAAAAGCCACCTAATTGCTCGATTAAGATGTATCAATCCTGGTAACTACTGATCTAGAACACTGAATTGCTGACATTTACTTCACTCCTGATTAAACAGAATCATATTAGGGCCAGCTATTCCACAGGCATCTCAGAATGTCACAATCTGCCTTCATGCGAGTTGTAATGGTGAAACTTTTTTGCAGCAATGAATGACCCTGGTGAGGAGGAAGACAAATAGATCATTTTGATAAGAGCAATACAAAAAATAAAGCAACAAGCAAAGCATAAAAGGGCAATTTACAGAATAATCTATACTCCCCTTCCTTCAGTTGCAATTTTTATTAAAACCCTTTTCCTTTATTAAATCTCGGCAACACTGGTGGTGATAGTTCTGTTACAAATGGGATACAGATATAAGATTGCTGTCCATTCTTATGGCTGCTCCTTCTTAAAATGTATGCTGGGGTGGGCTGTCAAACCAACCAGCAACCAAACATATATTTTTCTGTTTCAGGGACTCCAATTTGTCTGTTACTAGTAGAATAACTTTTCTTCTGCCCATCCACCATATTGACAAATTGTGTTACAATCCCAGTTTTATATATATATATGTGTGTGTGTGTGTGTGTGTGTGTGTGTGTGTGTGTGTGTATATATATATATATATATATATATATATATATATATGGTACTGGATAACCTAGCTGAACTAACCTAGCTGAACTAACCTAGCTGAACTTCTCATTGACATCAATGGGACTAACATGTTCAATTAATTTAGGGTTTATTTCGGCAGGAAAGGTAATCACCTCACCATTTATCATGCTTTTGGAAACAAGCTCAAATTATTTCAATGGAATTTACTCCCAAAACTACATAAAAACCAACCTGAGCCAGGATCACTTGAAAACTCCTTTATTTTTAGTGAAGCTCCCTTCTAAGTAAAAATAAAATAAAATGTATTCTTAAAACTGCATTCTTGAGAGTATACCGTAATTGCTCTTGCAGCACATTCCAGGTGCCTGCTGCGTCTGAGGTAATTTCCTCCATCTCTAGTTTACCTTACCACCCACACAAGTGGAACATCTGCTTTGTTATCTGAAGCTTCTATTTATTTGTTTCAAATATATGTAGTCTACCCTATATCCAAAATTCTGGGGGCGCAGAACAGTAAAACCATCATAAAAAATGAACAATCCTAAACAATACAAATGGATTAAACTTAGATTTCATCTCTTCATAAAACTGCAGCCATCAGACCAGTAGCTGCTTCCAATGGTTTCTAAGGAGTAGCCATTTTAAACTGGCATCTAAATGTAGGGAGCAGAGACACTTGCCAAATTTTGGGGTGGTGGTGAAGGGAGTTCCATAACCAGGGCACCATCACAGAGAAGGCCCTTTCTCATGTCACCACAGAATGTATGGCATCTAATGGTGGAATACTAAGAAGGGCCTGCCCAGCAGATCATAACAACCTGGCAGGATTATATACGAGAGGTACTCCTTGAAATATTTAGGTCCCAAGTCATGCATGGCTTTATACCTTTTCAACAAAACCTTGAATTCAGACTGAATTCAGATCTTCTCTACTGTTGCATGCGTGCTTTGGATCTCTGATAGACTTCACACTTTCTAGGTTCAACAACAACAATTTATTATTTATACCCCACCCATCTGGCTGGGTTTCCCCAGCAACTCTGGGCAGCTCCCAACAGAATAATAATAATAATAATAATAATAATAATAATAATAATAATAAAGTGATAAAATATCAAACATTAAAAACTTCCCTAAACAGGGCTGCCTTCAGATGTCTTCTAAAAGTCAGATAGTTGCTTATTTCCTTGACATCTGATGGGAAGGCATTCCACAGGGCAGGCGCCACTACCGAGAAGGCCCTCTGCCTGGTTCCCTGTAACCTCACTTCTCACAGTGAGAGAACCGCCAGAAGGCCCTCAGCACTGGATCTCAGTGTCCGGGCTGAACGATGGGCGTGGAGACACTCAAATATGTTTCAAACAGTTAGCTCAGGAATAATTTGGAATCAAATCATGTTTACCGATGTTTCAGCTAGGATTTTTTGTCCCATATGCATCTTTATACACTTGCTTACATGGAAGCCCATTTGGCACTGTGATCTTTTGATAAAAGGTGGTATATAAATTGAATCAATAAATGATAATAAACAAACGATACCCCAGCTGGAGAATTAGAAACAATTGAAGAGCATGTGTATGTTGTCAGGTGGTTTGATATCCTGTGAAAGTGCTACCTTGTATTATTCATGTTCATTATCCTATGTTATCTTATCTTAATCATTGTGTTGCAATTTACATTTTAAATCTTTGGGGCTATGGCTTCATTTGCTTCGTGATATTTGTGTTTTCTTTGTACATGTTCTTGTTTTCCAAAAATAAAATGCCTAAAGATTAATTTACATTATATTCTGAAGACTGCAAAAAGTAACACAATGCAGAAGTTCCAACAGCAGTGGCAGAGTGCAGCTACAAAAGGAAGTTTCTGCTGGGTTTTTAACAGTTTTCAGATTCCACCAGTTCCATTCTCTAATGCCATCCCATGCCATGTCTACTCAAATGTTGCTTTTGTTGTATGCTGAAGATGCAGCTCTTTTCCCTTGGCCTTTGAATCCTGAGATAAACACTTTAGGACTCACCCAGTTATCTTGACTGTAATTTGTTTTAGCTGATTTCTATATAATTTTTAATTTTTATATTGTGTTTTTTAATTGTCGTAAACCGGTTCTGGGACCTCATGGTTGAAAGGTGGGGAAAGAAATTCAAATAAACAACAATCATAGTCTTTATAGTAATAAATATTGTAAGTCCCATGGAGGTCAGTGGGGCTTCCTCCCAGGTCTAATTGTGTAGGATTTCCATGTTAATTTAATTGCAAGGAAACTAATCCAAAGATACATGAACAGAGCAGAGGGCAAGTTCTGCACTGTGTGCTCCTTGCCACCTAACAGATGGTCCACGCTGTTAGTTTAAGCCTTTTGACAGCTTTCATTCCCTTTATGTATTTCAGTCAATATATTTTCTAGCACTTTCTTTCCTATTCCTCTGGGGAAGGGAATATTGATCATAAATTTTTGGTTGCTTCCAGCAAGACACGTGGGGGGGGGGGGCATATTTTAAGACTCACTGAAATCACGATAATTTTTTTTTAACCCTATTAAGAAAGTGAAATTATTGTAAGGCAAATGACCATATTTAGCTTGACCTATAAAGTCTTCAACAGCTTGGGCCCAACACACTTAAGAGCCTGCCTCCTCCCCTATATCCCATTACAACCGCGAAGATCAACTGAGAATGCCTTCCTGATGATACCATCTGTGCACCAAATTTGTACACAAGAACACATAAAGAGGCATTTTCAGATATTGCCCCCACAATTGCAGAACTCACTTGCCTTTGGAGACCCATAAAAACCTGAGCCTAGGCAATATTCTAAAACTTTAGGTCTTAAAATAAAAAAATCATGGCTGTTTTTTTTGGTAGCCATGGGTGAACTGAAAGGACGGTAAGGCTTGAATAGGACTTCAAGACTTAGATTTAATATAAGAATGTAGGTACTGTCTCGCCTTGCAGGGTCTGACAAAAGTTCACCTTATGTTTCCAACAGCAACCAGGCAATGCAAAATAAAGAATAAAAAGTCCTACTGTGCATTGAAATATTGCTTCAGCTCGGGGGGGGGGGGGGGTTGGTTTGTTTTTATCTCAGCACTTCTATGCAGGACATATATGTATCTAATTTCATCACATTGTATATGCCCAGTACCTGACACTCAAAACTATTTGCCTATGCTACTTTTTAAGGTATAGATGCAAATTTAGAAAGATTTACTATAATTAAAATAGAAATGCAATACGTTTTACCATATTGTGTCGTCTCAGTCTGCTGGTAAGATGCCAACTGTGGACAGACAACTTCTGATCTTCCTCCTTAGGGTTCTTTATGCTGAAACCTAACTCACACAGGGCAGCACATCAAAGAGGACTCCTTCAGATAGAGGACTGACCTCTGACAAGCGGTCCATGACGGGACTGTCTCCTGTAGAATAGAAGGATGGAAAAGACCAGAGGAATGAGAAGGGGATGCAGAGGGTGCAGAGGAAGAGGTGGGAGGGAAGTTGAGATGGAGGAGGTGAGCTGGTCAGAAAGCAGGAAGGGAACCAAAGGGAGGTGTGCTACTGAAATGGAAGGGAACAGAGGGGAAAGTGTCTAGGTTTGAAGCTAAGCAAGAAGGGACAAAGTATCTGGAGCAGGTGGCAGAGAATAGGCAGTGGAAGAATCTATGAATGAGTCCATGATTCTGGAAAAAACAACACAGAAGAGACACAGAGCATGAAAGGACCAAAGGTCAACAGGTGTATGGGACCTTTGACTGCCACAACACTATGGGACTGAGAGTAAGGAGGCCAAAGAGGAAGCAGGATGTAGGGAGAGTGGCTGAATTCTATATACTGAAATGAACAATTGACCAAATATTTTGCTGTAGGTTCATCATCAGAAATATGGTCGGGGAGAGGGAGCGGAAGAATTAAAAATAAATGTCAAAGATGGGGTACATCTGCGAAGACTGAATCCCGCTCTTACTCTGCACGGGAAGCAGCAGCAGCAGGCCCAACCTGTCATAATGGTTGCCTCAGCTATAATTCGCACACCCGTGCAGACCCATACTAATGCTGTGCTGGATCGTTCGCAGTCTCATGTCAGCTGTTTGTATTGTTTTCCAAAGACCATGTAATAAAGCATTGCTCTCCAGCAGAAAGCAGCTCTCTGTAATTTGGAATCCTATTCAATGCACCCCATGGGAGTACAGCTGGCAACAAAAACACAGCTTTGCAAAGTTAACATCAGCCGACTTCTGGTGAAGTCCAAATCCTTGTGACACAAAATCCTATAGTTGCAGTCAGCATGTCCTGCAGCTAATCGCTGCTGTAGAGGACGTGCGAGCCCACACTGCTATTCTCATTTTGCCCGCTCTCTGTTAGGTAACCGGGCATGCACTGAGGAATTTTATGGGAGCATATAAAGGAAGTCATTTTTCTTGTAAAAGCCTCCCCAGTGAGTATCTTAACATAAGTAATTTCATTATAATTTTGGCCAGTGCCTTTTCAGAAACACTGGCAGGCGGTTGTCACACAGCTATTATGAAGGAACCATACTGTGAAGTGAAAAGCTTTCCCGCCCTCTGGGACAGGAAGCACAGAGTCAGCTGTAGTTTCTTCGCTGTGGGAGATTCTGCAAAGGCGGAGGGAGGAAAGCCCTTACACACACGCAACACACACACACACACACACACACACACACACACTCCTACCTATCAACAGTTTTGCAAGCATTCAGGGGGGGAAAGGTGGCTCTGCACGAAAACACAGTTTGCAAACAATGAACATCTTTCGTGCTCAGTGTTGGCAAAGCAATCGATTCTAGTTAGAGATTGGACCTGTGCCACTGCAGAAGCAGTTTGTCTTCTCTGTTCTGAAAAGTACAGTAATGAAGAGCTTCCGGTGGGGCTTTTCTGTTATTCTAGTTATTCTATAAAGCCTTTGATTTCATTCGGGCTCTCTCTGTCCCATTCTCATTTCATGTTACAAAATATAGCATGGAAATCTTCATTTCGCGCATCAGGGAATAAAATAACTGGCTTGAGGACATTGCACTAGATGTAAAACACTTTGTTTTTCTGTTTGACCATAGTTACATTCTCTTCCTTTGCTTCTCTTGTGAAGGGAGGGCGGGCATTTGCATCTCTCATGCAGGGCAAACACCTACTTTGTTTGTATACATGTATAAGTTCAAAGTCATTCATTCATTGAGGTTTCTGTACTGTCAGTCTGAATTCAAGGTATATTAGTAAAACCCAAATCAGATGGTTTTCTCAAAGGTACACATTTCTTCCCACTAAAATCAAGATGAGGGTCAATTTCCCCATAGGTTCACCTGGAGGTGGTGGTGGTGGTGATGCTCTCACAATTTTGCTTGCATGAAATCACACACACACACACACGCACACACACACACACATGCCAATACATGTATTTTGATGCAACAACTATAGCAGATAATAGTATAATGTGTCTTTTAGTGTGTGTGTGTGTGTGTGTGTGTGTGTGTGTGTGTGGTTTTTTGTTTGCTTTGTTTGCTTTTTTAAAAATAAAAACAAACAGGGTTGCCTACAATTTCAAAGATGTATAATAAGCAGTACAATTTAATGGTCCAAGAAAGATGAAGAGGTTGTGTAATGAGAATGCTACCATCTTTTACTGTGTCTGTAGTAGTAAAACAATGATAAGAGGTCCAGATTGGAACCACAGCCAACCATTTGTCCATTAAAGTAGGGAGGTTAAAATTTTCTTTCATTGAGGAATGGTCTGTCCACAGATTAATAAGATGATTCAAGATAAATACTCAGTTGCTCTGTAACAAAGATGATAGCATGTTTCGACTGAGAATGTTTTCATAAGTGAAGCTAAGAATTCCTTTTGTTAGTTAATGCACATTTTAAATGTTGTTGACAGCATTAATGCAACATGGAATGTAAGAAGCAGATTTTCTTTTAGTTCATGGATAGTTCTGAGAAGTACTTTCATTTAACTTGAAGAGTCTGGTAGATGTTTCTGAGAACAGCTACAAGATACATCACCTGTCACCATGTTTTAAAACCAGAAAACATGGGTTCCGTTGTTGGAGACCTGACCTCTCCTGCAGTAGAGAATGGTTAGGATGGCATTTCTGAGCATGAGAGAATATTAAAATCTGAACATGTACAATGTGATTTGGTGACATGTCATCATCACAGATGCACTACATCCAAAACCAAATGATCTCTAATGGTGTATGGCCAAATATTAGGATCTTTAGTGCAGAAGACCCACTGAAACCAACAGGAAGAGTCCAGTGGCAAACCAACAACAGCAGTCAAACTGAATCATGGACGGAACTGACTGACAAAGGACACAGCAGCATCATTCATATCTTATCTTATTAACAACACCTTGTTAAGCTGCTCTGGGAGACTTGGGGAACTTGAATTAAATAAATACATACATAATAAAAACAAAAATATAACAGGGGGTTGAAGGAGTTTCACATATATAAACACCGAACTGTTCAGATAATCATCTGTACTTCATTGCTCGAATGAAGTGTTATTTATAATGGTGCAAAGGGCAGCCCAGATAAAATCCACTGAAATCCTCGTGCTTGCTATGCAATTTCATCAGTCAACCATGTTGATTAGTCTGTCCGTGCTGCCGGTCTCTCTCTTATGCACTGAAAGGTCAGGCCTTCTCCATATGTAAACATTGCAACATATCCTTGCTTGGATAAAATTTGTGTACCCAGGTGCAGGGCTTATAATTGTACAAAATGGTGCCTAAGAAATGGCAACTACTTCATTGTGCTAAGAACAGATGAATCTGTCACTTTTGACTTCTCTCTCATTCTCATTCATCCAATTTTATATTCTGTTCATCCCATTTCTGCATACTTTTGCAAAATTTTAAAAACAAAGCCTGCATGAAAATTCATACACGTTATTGTATGCGTATTTCCCCTAACAGAATACATTTCTGTGCATTATTTTCACTCTACAAATTTTCCCATTCACTTTTCACTAACATATGCATTTTGTTAAAACACTGCAAAAAGTGTGAATTTCGGAGGAGAGCTGTGTTTCAGTTTACATATTGGTTCAGGAAGCATTAATCTGGCAAATTCACATTGAACTGCAAGCCAAATTAATTCCCCCCTCCCCACAACCCAACATCTCCTAAATCATGATTATTTTTTCTTGCTTTTACTTTAAAAGAGATGGAGATTTCTTTTTACCACACGCTCTCCACAAAAGCAGTTAATAAACCAACCCAGCACAGGACTATAAAGAATAGAATTGCTACTAAGACTATCACTCTCTCGGTGACTAAAAAGAGTGTCATATTAGTGTCATATTGATCATTTTTCCAGTTCGGAAATTTACTCATATTATTATTGTGGTTCTTGCCAATATCATTACAACAAGCCTATGTCATACGATAAGAAGCTTTGGTCTAATTGTCATTTGAAGCATCAAGGAGCTGAATGTTTTTTCACAGGTTAGGCTGTGGTCTCCAGAGAGGAACTTTCTACCTCACAAAAGAGGCTATCACAGAGTCATTGCAATGTGCAAATCAAATTCTCTGTGACGGCTGTTTTCATTAGTTACCTGTGACCTGGAACTAAATCTCTGCCATATTGTCCTACAGATTGGGTCACCCCTAGGACCCCAAATGGCCTACAATGATAAATCTAATACTTACAAACAAGGTGATGTCTTTACACTACTTTGGTGAAATAGATGAAGACTTGTTTATTTTAATCTCCATTACATTTTGTGCTGGGGGGGGGAGGTGTAATCCTGCAGAACTGATCCTTTGCAGCATAGATAATCATTGATACAATTTGCTGCAGTGTTATTACTCCTGCTATTTTTGCTATAGTCCTTCGGCTTTGTTGGAGTATGTGTGCAAATTCCCCCTGCCTCTCACTCTGCCTGCTCTGCCTCCTGATCTCCTGAACCCACAGCTGTTCCCCAAGCTTCAAGGCTCTGGGCCCAGCACCTTCCCACCAATGGGAAAATCTCACCTGGGCCCTATCTTCAGGTTTCTGCTCCTTTACTACTCATTTTCATCATTTCTATTAAAAACGAAATGTCCTTCCTGTTCATTTGCCATGCATCATTATGAAAATATTGAATTGGATCCTCAACTAAGTTATTTTAAGGAAGTTTATATACAGAAGGTTTTATTCCACTTGCAAGGTACAATATAAAACTTTTTAATATTTTGGCAGAATTGGATTAAATTTGCAGGCAGAACTACCCGTTCCAAGAGACTGGGTCTTACCAGATTTTAGAATCATAGCTGCAATCTGTGAGCCCAGCTCCAGGTTACTGGTGACTGAAGCCACCATAGGACTATTACCAGTTTAATTTTATATTTCCAGAGATGGGGTGTCAGCTACTGCATGTTTCTCCTTCCCTGTAGGCCTTGGTGCAACCTGAAACTGGTTTAGTTCCAAACAAAGCCTCACTTGAATGTTAGCTACTTCCTCCCACATTCTTGGGATCTTGGGATTGTAACCCAGTTCAGACTTCCATGGCTTCACCACAAACTTCCCTTGCCTCTGCTTTGCCTGGTGAATTGTTCTGGACGACCAGGAGGCATGCACATTATTCTGTAACATTTTGGTTACAAATGCCTATTGATTGAATTGCATCATGATCATTTTTAATTCTGGATTTTTTTCTTATGGGTCATTATGGCAGCATTATTTTTTATGAGGCATGCTGATGACACACTGCTTACGTGGGGCCTAAATTTATTACATGGTGTCAAGATCACATCCACACAGTAAGATGGGACAACTGGGCTGTCATTTGCAAAAAAGAAAAAGAAAACTTATATTTCCACTTTTGGAGTGTCTGTGTCAGGGGAAGAGAAGGTATTTGTGCTACCTGTTATGTAGGCTTCTATGATCTACTCAAGACCCCATAATTCTTGTCTTCCTTTCTTTTTCTTTTTTGCTAATGGTTGCATACCTTTGATTAAACCCTGCATGGTGCATTAAGGACTAAAACAGATGATAAATGCCACACAGTACTTTACATTAGATCACAGTTGATTAGAATTTTTGATGATCCAGCAACTAGATGAAGAAACTGCATGAGCAGCAAGTGAAAACGTTCAGCTGTTACCTTTGTGTGAGGAAATGGCTTTTGTGCAATAGAAGAGACAAAGAGGAACTAACGGAGCTATATTTCCTCTAAGGCAGCTAGCAGTTTTCAATGGCAAATGGTTTTCTGTAATTTATACTTGGGATATTTAATCACTCTGGTGGCATAATTCAGTCTTTTCAGAGCCAGTAGGCAGGGCTGCATTGGCATGAGTGGTGCACTGTGGATTTGCACAAGCCACACCCCTAGCAGGCTCGGTGCTAAAAAAATATGCAGCTGTGCTGGCGTGGAGCGCAAGAGAATACTGGAGGGATGCAATAAAAGAAAAGGATGAACAAGGAGGGAGCTTTACTGTAGCTGGGGTTTGTGTCAATGATTTGTGGGAGAGAAAGATGCTGATGACCAGAGGTAGGCAACCCTGTGGTTGACTGCATTCCCTGTGGGGAGGGGGAGTTATTTGCCAGGGGCCACTTGCTGGTGGTGGGGAAAACCAGAGCTCATGCGCAGAGCCACGGACAAAAGTTTTGAGGAATGAACTAATCTGGAACAAAGATCACTGTGTTGCAGTTTTCACAATGGCCACCTCAGATTAAATTCCTAACCCTATACAGGTCTACTCAGAAGCAATTCCATACTGGAGTTTGATGGACTTACTCTCAAATAAGTATACTGAGGATATTTATTTTTATTTAATACAACAGACCCAATACAGCTACTCTTTTGGAAAGCATGTGAGTGAAACAATCCTTTCAGACTTTAGGTAAAGGTAAAGGGACCCCTGACCATTAGGTCCAGTCACGGACGACTCTGGGGTTGTGGGGCTCATCTCGTGTTACTGGCCGAGGGAGCCAGTGTACAGATTCTGGGTCAAGTGGCCAGCATGACTAAGCCGCTTCTGGCGAACCAGAGCAGTGCACGGAAATGCCATTTCCCTTCCCACTGGAGCGGTACCTATTTATCTACTTGCACTTTGACATGCTTTTGAACTGGTAGGTTGGCAGGAGCAGGGACCGAGCAACGGGAGCTCACCACGTCGCAGGGATTCGAACCACCGACCTTCTGATAGACAAGCCCTAGGTTCTGTGGTTTAACCCAAAGCACCACCCACATCCCGTTTTGGACTTTAGTGGGTTACAAATAATAACACACAGAGAGAGAGAGGAGGACAGGGGAGCCAACTTGAATAAAACATTGGGGGCTTTGGGAGCCTCTGCGGGCTGCAGAGAGTCCCGAAGCCGCTGCTGTAGCACAAAGGGGTGCCAGGCTGCGGCTTTGGGGCTGTCTGCAGCTCACAGAGGCTTCCGAAGCGGCGGCCCGGCATCCCCGGGGGCGGGGCATCGCGGCTTGTGCGTCATGATGCACGCACACGCGGCGATGCCCCGCCCCCGGGGGATGCCGGGCGGGGGCTTTGGGAGCCTCTGCGGGCTGCAGAAACTCCCGAAGCCACCGCCCGGGCCCCCTCGGGGGAGCGCAAGTGGGGCAGGGAGAGGGGCGGGTCGGCGAAGAGGGGTGTCACCCCTCTTCGCTGGCCCGCCCCTCTCCTTGCCCCGGTTCCGCAAGCCAGCCAGCGGCATGAAAAGCCGCTGGAGGGTGGGGGCTATTTTCGGCGCTGCCGGGGTGGAGCCGCAGGGGCGGGCGGCGAGACGGGGTGTCACCCCCGCCCCCAGGGGTGACACCCCGACTCGCTGGCGGCCCCTGCGGCTCCACCCCGGCAGTGCCGAAAATAGCCTAAAAAGAATAATAAAAAATAGTTTTTTATTTAAAAAAAGCCCAATGGGTGGGGGCGCCACCCGATGTGTCACCCCCAGCAGGGGCGCTGCCCGGGACCCCCCGCCCCCTCCGCCCCCCCTGCGACGCCCCTGAATAGACACAACCAACATAGAATTCAACAGTTCTACTTTGAGTATGATTTAACTGGATAAAATATGCAGTCCTCTGCCTGAAGGAGTATTCTGTTTAATGGTATTCTGCTCCAAGCCCAGTTTAAATTTTTTTTAAAAAAAAAAAACACACACACAAAGGAGAATAGAGGCCTTGAACATGCCATCATAGTTTACACCTGGAGAGCAAAATGAGCAGGAACACAGGTCACCTGGCCACAGCCTTTCCAACTATGTAATATTTATTTCTATTTAAATCATAGTAATTATAAATTTTCATCTATACATATAAAATAGCATATGCAAATGTAGTGTAAATCTATATGCTCTTTGTTTATTTTTGCAATGTATATGTAGCCACCCTATGCAGAGGGAAGGGGAAGGTGGAAGAGTCTTGCTGTGTGGAAAAAATCTGTCCTGTACAGTTTATTGGTCCCAACCCCATATTTATTTATTTATTTATAAATTTAATTTTTATTAATTCATTTTGTTTAACAAAGGAAAAAAAGGTAACAAAGTATTACAACTGCTATTATATAATATTACTGAATAAAATTTAACATCCCACATAGTCGTATCTGTGTCTTATTGTTTATATCTTAAGAGAAAACTAAAAGGAAAAAAAATAGAAAAAGGGGGAAAAAATCAGCCAGGCATATTTAAAAGGGAATCGCTAGTGACCAATGTGAGGTAACATGAAATTCTATCTGTGGTGTTTAATGTGTGGTGGCTAGTTCACACAGATTGGTGTTATAATGATATTAAAATGTATATATGAATTACACCTTAATCTCCTAAATTGTCCACCTCGCCATATCCTTCCATTTAATGTCAATTCAGTTTAGCCTTCTGTAAATATAGCACACTGAAGTCATTCAGACAAACAATTTTCTGAGCATGCTGGCTATTTCCCAGGTCATTCAAATAAATGAGACTCAAATGTAAATATTTCCCCTTTTCTGGGACTTTTAAGGTTGACCTCACACACTTGGATCACAAATTGTGACTAAAAAACAAAGGTTGAGAATTACTTTAGGAACAATCCTAAAGCTGTCATTAGTGAACTTCTAACTGCTATGTTACACATATTTACTCTGTGATAAGACTGCATTCACACAGCAGTTTATCCAGTTTTCTTGACATTTCCCTAACTTTTAATTTCTGCATAATATTTGAGCTTCCACACAATGTAAAAGAAACTTCTGTAAATATAATGGAATATAGCACAGGTTTAGTGCTCAATTCCATAATATCTAGGAAAAATAAGTTTGCCTGCCTGGAAACATGAAGAATTGTGGGAGTTTTACACAGCACTGGATTCAGCCAAGACTCTATGGGGTATGGGTGAACAGCCCCTACCCAGGATCACCCCCTCCTGGCAACAGTTGTTGGGCGGAAAGGTGATCTGGTTGAGGCTTTGCAAATGGGTTTCCTGATGGGATCTGAGAAGATGGGGATTTCTGAACCAAACAAAACCATTAGCTACATTTCAAATTGCAGCAAAAGCTAAGGCAGGAATTTTCACTGGAAAGAAGGGCTGGGCTGACTTATACCCAGGGCCTTTTTTCAGCTGGAACTCACTGGAACTCAGTTCTGGCACCTCTCAGGTGGGTGCCATTGCCATTATAAGAGAACAAGGGAGGTGTTCATGGTGAGTTCCAGCACCTCTTTTTCAAGAAAAATAGCACTGCTTATACCTAGCAGAAAATGTCTGCTTATTAACAAATTGAATGGATCCATTGAACACACCACAGGTAAGTGAAGTCTAAAAGGTCTGACTATAGCATGCTATGATATTCATTTAAAAAATAAGATAAAATGTCTTCACTTTGAAAATAAAAACACTAAAAGTACTGAATGACATATATTATTCCTCTATTGTACTAAGTGACAAGCTAAGTGGAATCATCTCTCAACCTACATCCCCTTGTTGAATAATTACCTGACATAAGAGACCACAATCTCTGAGAACCAGCCCGTTTTGGCAGTTTTTACATATTCAGGTTAACAAATAGCAATTTCAGTTATTGCACAGGAAGCAATGTGCGAACGCATCCTGAATCAACAAATTCAGTGGTGCCCTTGACCTTAACCTTCGTGGCATAATTGTCCTTCTCAGCATGGATACAGGACAAAGATGGGAATTAACAACCCACTGTAATTCTGAACGTGATGGTTTAGCACCATTTGTTTCATAGGCTGCCAATTATTTAAAAGAGAGCTTCTTATGTTCCAGTATACCTGACATGTACTCCTCTCTCTCTCTCTCTCTCTCCTGTTAGGATAATGGCTTCTATCAGGACCCTGTTGTCATGTCAAAACTTGGAATAGTCTATAAGTAACGCCATTACATTGCAATGTAATTACCTTTCAGTGCTACCTCTTTAAAACCCTGGAAGTGAGCATCTTTTTTTTTGAGATAGGGCTGTCATAAAAACTGAGAAGATTAGTTACTTAACGCTATTACATTCTGTAGAAAGTGCTGTCATCTTTGTTGCTTTAGCAACTCCTCTTCCCATCCCCCCCTTTCGCTGTTTCTTATAAATTTCAAACCTCCACAACACAGAATTTTCACTTCATTTTGAAACCGCTATTCCTCACTGTTCTCCTCTCCTTATCTACGTGCAAAAAGTGGAGTTAAATCAAATAGCACCACGGCAGATTTTACAGTTCTTGAGCCTGGCCTCACTCATACGTAATGCTAAACTAGTGTGCATGCACACGAAAGCTCATACCAAGAACAAACTTAGTTGGTCTCTAAGGTGCTACTGGAAGGAATTTTTTTATTTTTTATTTTGTTTTGACTATGGCAGACCAACACGGCTACCTACCTGTAACTGCTAAACTATGGTTTGCTGAAGGGATGTGAAACCTATGGTGCCTTCCAAATGTTGTCGGACTCCAAGTCCCATGATCCCCAGCTACCATTGCTTATGGTCAAGGATGCTGGCAGTTCTGGAGGGCCAGAAGTTCCCCACCCCTGCTTCAATGTTATATAAATGAGATTACATGTGTGAGACTCCATTTTGCACACTTGCCCTCCCCTTCTCTTGTAACTGGAATGGAAGCTTTCTGCTTCTGTTTTCAATTAATTACAATTTATTTTGACATCCTAAACTACCTTAACAATGATTTGTTGAAGCAAGCAATAAATGTACAGTCATACCTTGGTTCTCGAACGGAATCTGTTCCGGAAGTCCGTTCGACTTCCAGAAACCAAGGCGCAGCTTCCAATTGGCAGCAGGAGCTTCCTGCACTCAATCAGAACCCACGTCAGATGTTCGGGTTCCAAAGAACATTCGCAAACCAGAACACTCACTTGCGTGTTTGCGGCGTTCGGGAGCCAAAACATTCGAGTCGCAAGGCATACAACAACCAAGGTATGACTCTATTGGGTTTTTCTTTTCTTTTCTTTTACAATAACAGGTGTGCACAGGTTTGAAGAGCTGGCTCCTGACCCGCCTGCCACCCATTGCTTCAGAACTTTCCTCCTCAGCCTAGGGATGGAAGAGAAATTCACTTCAGTTTGCGTTTAAAGCCAAACCCATCAAATTTGCACTTTCCAAAGCAGTTTTAGAACCAAAGCAGAGCCATCCTTCAAAATTTGCACTTATCCTAATTTTGTGATGCAGCTCTCCAACAACATTTATAGAAATGCTTACAATAGGGGGGAAAGTGTGCATTAAAATTGGACTAGATGACCCTTCCAACTCTACAATTCTAAGATAACATACAAAAGTGTATTATGTTAAGAGAAATCGTTTGCAAAAATGAGCACACCAGTCAAAACTGCATACAAAAATGTGTCCATTAGGAGAAAATTGCACTATAATGGCAAATAATTTTCATGAGATTTTTTTAAAAAAACAAACAAACAAACAAACTTGCTGCAGAAATGGAGAGAACTGAAGTTCATATTGGAAGAAGAAGAAGAAGAAGAAGAAGAAGAAGAAGAAGAAGAAGAAGAAGAAGAAGAAGAAGAGGAGGAGGAGGAGGAGGAGGAGGAGGAGGAGTTTGGATTTGATATTCCGCTTTATCACTACCTGAAGGAGTCTCAAAGCGGCTAACATTCTCTTTTCCTTTCCTCCCCCACAACAAACACTCTGTGAGGTGAGTGGGGCTGAGAGACTTCAAAGAAGTGTGACTAGCCCAAGGTCTGCATGTGGAGGAGTGGAGACGCGAATCTGGTTCACCAGATTACGAGTCTACCGCTCTTAACCACTACACCACACTGGCGGAGAGAATGGAAATTGACAGATTCTTTCACCCCTACCCCAGTGTGGCTTGGTTCTAGATTAGAAGCTGGCCCATACACACACCATCTACATCTTTAAATCTAAAAATTAGACGTCCCATCACCACCACTTCCTATGCGAACAGGGCAGATATGAGAGACATGTATGATAAATGTGGCAGCCCCCACTTCACATCTAGGTTAGCCCTTGGGGCTGACCAGATTCTTAAACGTAACATGAGTAAAATGTAAATGCAGTGTGAAAGGGGGTCAAGAGAACGATACATCTGGGAAGCAAGAATTCTTATGTGTAAAAAAGCAAGCAAGCCAGAAATGAAGTAGTCTTGTAGGTTATGGAGATGGTTGTTTTTGACCCCCCTCAAACAGTGTCAAATTCTGAATGTGTGTCCACTGTATCATGATGGAAAACTCTTTCTCTTTTAGCAGTTGAAAGGACATGCATTTAAAATGCATGCTCTCTAGGTTACATGGGGGAGTTATGGGTTTCGTGATCTTGGGAACATCCTACTTTGATCTCACAACAAGGTGATTGTTGCAGAGAGGCCCTGCAGAGCGGCAAAGGGAGAGTCTTTTAATTGATGCTTGCAGAAGGGAAAAAAAATATGAGATTTCTCTAAAATTGCTTTGGGTTGGGTTCCACCCCCCCTTCAAGTGTTTCATTTCAAGCATAAATAGAACATGAAATCACATGACAAACTGTAGTGACACAGTGTGCAATTTATCATCTCTGTGCACATTTTAAAGTTTCCTCTCAAAGCTGCCATGTGGCTTGTGGATTACAACAATGTTAATGCATTTCATAACAAATGCATCTCAAAACGTAGAATGCAGGCAAACATTCTACGAAGATTACTTCAAGGTTCTCTTACCTGATCTAGAGTTCGTTGTGATAAATATATCTGCCTGCACAACAAGGAGAACGAGAGGGGGCTCAGAATAAACAGACAAGAGGAGTTGTCCCTCTGTTTCCCTGCCTTTTTATAATGAATTGTGTTTATTAAATGCATTGCTAAATATATTTGACATTTGCCATGTTTGCCCTCGTTGAAGTTAGTCACCGTGAAACGATCATAGACATATATGGAGAGATGTGGAGTTATTTCAGATTGATAGTGCTGTGTGAATATCTCGCAAGAAAAATCTAATCCTTAGACGGCATAAGAACATAAAATTGCTTTTCTGTTTCTAAAGTGGACTGGCCAGATAGCCCTGATGAGCTCACAACCAGCACAAGATAGAAATAAGTATCTCAGGTTGTTGGCTCCAACATTTGGAAACTGTTGGTATCCTAACAGCGAGGTTCCTTTTTGCCTAATTGTCTCTGTGTGTTTAAAGCTAACATTTGGGGTATTCTGCAATGAAAGACTTCCTTTTGCTATTCTGGAATATAGTGCTGCAAATTGACTGTGTTAGATGGTTCCAAGTTATATTGTTTGGGGAGGCAATACTTCCTTGCATGCTGAAGGTTGCAGGTTCAATCCCCAGAATCTCCAGTTGGAGAAATCACTGCCTGAAATCCAGCTGCCACTCAGTGTAGACAATACTGGACTAAATGGGCCAGTGTTCTGACTCAGTATAAGACAGCTTCCCATGTCCTTGTTTGGGGAAGGGCCAACACAGAATAATTGGCTGAACCACTACAAGTGACAACACAATAATCAAACCCGCCTCCTCCAACAATATAGGCATCATCACCATTTAAATTAATTAGCCTTTAAAAAAAAAAACACCAAAAAACCAGCAGAAGCAATAGAGATGCTAACAAAGAGCCTGAGAGAAAAGGTTCTTTGCCCGGTGCCTATATATTTACGTGGATGCCAGGTGAACCTCTTTGAGGAGAGCTTTCCATATATAAGGAGCCACCACTAAGAAGGTCCTCTCTCATGTCATCACACACTGATCTTCTGCTGGAGAGGGGAAGGCCTCCTGAAGAGGACCTCAGGTTCCAAGTATGGTCATATAGGAAAAGGTGCTCCATGAAAGATTGGGGTCTCACGCTATGGAAGGCTTTATAGGTTAAGACCAGCAGTTTGCATTTGGCAGAATATAGCGGGATATAGGGAGATAGGATGTGCAGTACTATTTGACAATCTCTGCTCAGTTGCTTTTCAGAAGCTGCTCACAATGTTTGTACAGTGCCAGGTTTTTAAAGAAACTTTCTAAAACAAACAAACAAACAAACCTGGGGTTTCATTGAAAAATCTTTACAGAACAAACAATTCTCTCTCTTTGGTTTGCCTCCTTACACATTTATTAGCTACATGGACATGGCTCTAACTTCTCTGTTCAAGGCAGGAAGCACCAAGTTCATGCATAGGGCTGTGAGTGACAGGTCTCCTTGGGCTCAACTTCCCAAAGATCACTACATGGTGAGCCACTGCTTCAGCCACCCACATATTTCAGCAGGTCACTACCCAGGTCAAATCCAGAAGTTGCAGTGGGCCAGACCTGGGTGCTATGCCTCCTTCATAGCTTCTAGGCCTGGAGGAGTGTGAGGCAGCATGTCTTCAGCTAAGGAGAGGGACACAGGAAACCTTGTTCACCCCTAAAGCTCAAGGTAGTCAACCCCCCACAACAGTGTTGGCATTGAAGGTGTGGTGAGATTTCTCACTATCTCCTCAGCCTCTAAGACATCAGAGGCCAGAAAGCAGAGAGGCCTAGAAGGAAGAATCTGGAAGCAAAAGGAGACCACTTGCTAAATTCCAACATCTGGTGAAGGATTCATACCTTGTGGTGCCAGCATTCGCCTGCATAAGGGTGGCATACATTGACAGTTATTGCTCCCTGTTAGTTTGGGGTTGTGGATGAAGCTTTTTCCTCCACCATCACCACTGTAGAGACCCCCTTTGTCCATCTCACTCCTTATGTGGGGCTCTATTAATAGGGGCAGTGGTGATGCAGTGGCCATGAAGAATTGGAAGCATTCTTGTTTACAAGAATCTGCGAAAGAGTTGTTAGAACAACAACAACAACAACAACAACAACAACAACAACAACAACAACAACAACAACTGCCCTGCCCACATCATATAGAGCTTATAGGTCAAAACCCAGAAACAATTTTAGGATTCTAAATTTAGAGAGGGTTATATGCTAGGGCACGGGCAAAATGTGCTACTGCTATTCTAGGATCATGAGGTAGAAGGAGTGCAGAACTGAAGAAGCGGCAGAAGAGAAATGGAGGAGGAAGAAACTGGTCTGGGACTGGGATTTGGAACAAGCAACCCTAAATACTACTTTAAATATTAATTTGGTGTGTAAGTGACATGTTAACTCCTAATGGAGCATCTGCATGAGAGGCAAAAAAGAAAAGGCACAAGACAGAACTGCTCTGGGTGGACATGGTTTACTGAAGCAGCCTCCCTGGAAACGTTCCTCAGGCTTTTGACAAATGAACTTGGTGTAGGCTTTACAGTGGAACAGAGAGAATGCCTATTGTTTCCATCTGCCTTTGGCTTTTACAACTCCTCGGAGGCCTAACACCAAGACAGACATTTAGTGGAAAGAAGTTTGCTGAGTGGGAAATACATGTGGCGGGGGCTGGGGGAAGCTTGAATCATAGAGAAGTAAAAATGTTTTAAAATAAAATTTGCATGCATTTTTAATCAAATGGGCCCTGTGCACTTATTTATATTTCATCTCAATATGACACAGTTTCGTTCATCTAATTCCATTTAGAACATTCCTATTTTCGCTGCAAATGTTTTGGGCACCAGGCAGTATTCTCCAAAGTGCCCCCAAGCTGCTGGTATTCTGAATTTAGCTAAATGAGTTATTCCCAAGGTTAAGGACAACCCAGATGGGAAATATGTTGTGGAGAGGTATTTTCAGTTTTATTAAAGTTTCTTGTTTTGTGTGTGGCTGAGAATTTCAAGGGCAGCACTAACTTACCTCTTTCTCTCTTGTAGCTACAATTATGCTGTCCTACTCAAGGCTATTGTGTTATTTGTGATGATCTGCATTAAATTCAAGCTTCTAGTCCTCATTATTTCTCTACTTTGCCATTCCTGACTGTGACCAGCTTAAACACCATGTGGAATAGTTTGATGGTGCCATTTCCCTTTTATGCTCCCACGCTATTCTAAGGTAATCTTCTCCTGAGATTTATCATCAATTACTAGCTTAGCCTAGTTTTCCAATCGGAGAAGAACAACCTAACCACTCATTTATGCCCAGGTAATGTCTAGAATTAAAAGATGCCAGCTTCTTGGGAGAAAAGCAATGAGCAACCTAGACAGCATCTTAAAAAGCAGAGACATCACCTTGCTGACAAAGGTCCATATAGTTAAAGCTATGGTTTTCCCAGGAGTGATGTATGGAAGTGAGAGCTGGACCATAAAGAAGGCTGATCGCTGAAGAATTGATGCTTTTGAATTATGGTGCTGGAGGAGACTCTTGAGAGTCCCATGGACTGCAAGAAGATCAAACCTATCCATTCTCAAAGAAATCAGCCCTGAGTACTCACTAGAAGGACAGATCCTGAAGTTGAGGCTCCAGTACTTTGGCCACCTCATGAGAAGAGAAGACTCCCTGGAAAAGACCCTGATGTTGGGAAAGATGGAGGGCACAAGGAGAAGGGGACGACAGAGGATGAGACAGTTGGATAGTGTTCTCAAAGTTACCAACATGAGTCTGACTAAACTGCGGGAGGCAGTGGAAGACAGGAGTGCCTGGCATGCTCTGGTCCATGGGGTCACAAAGAATCAGACACGACTAAACGACTAAACAACAACAACGTCTAGAATAGACTACTGGCATATACTGTTTGTGGGTCAGGCTTTGAAAATTGTCTAAGAACTGCACACACGTCCTGTTGCTTTCCTGAGAGTGATTTGGCCTCCTTAAAGTAGTTTATTTGATGAAAATAACTGCTGGGACTCATCAAACCTTGTGAGCTGGAAGACCTTCATTCTAGATGTGATAACAGACCAGGTTCACCCAAAGGGGAGATAAAAGCATACAGATTTACTGATTCCACAAGGGCTCTCCATTTTGCCATCTGGACAGGCAGGAGACAAGCTGAGGCTGAAACAGCCACAGATACTGCCTGCAAACTTTGCGTTTGCATTCCAAACGGCCATGTAAATTTGCCCTAAATGTTACTGCAAACCAAGTCTTTGGAGATGCTTGAGTTTCTGGAAAGGATGGCTAAGTGCAAGAAGATAATTTACCCAGGGAATGGCAACTCAGTTGTTGTGAACGATGTGGAAAATCTTCTGAAGAATATGCTCATTAGAATTATTGGCAGCTTTTCATCAAGCATTGTACACCCTTTTGGAGAATAAGACAGGGATTTATCAAACCATACATCATTCAGAGATTACTGAAACTCTTCCAAGAGTCACATGGCATTCTCACTAACCTGCAAGGACGCAAAAAGCTTCATTCTCGTGCAAAGAGTTGCTGGACTGGAAGAGATTGAAAAAGAAGCATTACATGTGGGCTTTTCCTCACAAAGGAATATGTGGCTGAAGACGGCAGTCCTAGAGACATTTACTTTGGGGGGGGGGGGAAGTCATTGAATTAAATAGGACTTAAATCCAAGCAAGCATGCGAGATATGCAACTATAAATAAGCAAAGTATGTCATGCTTTATTAACTCTTTTTTTAGTAGTTAATTTCTAAAAAAAATAATATGGTCCTAGGGCATGTCTACTCAGAAGTAAGTCCATCTGTTTACAATGGAGCCAGCTCCCAATTAACCTGGGAATAACAACAATAATATATTTCTTGTACCCCACCCATCTGACTGGGTTGCCCCAGGCACTCTGGGCAGCTTCCAACCAGGTATAAAGGAACATACCAAAACATCAAACATTAAAAGCTTCCTGAAATAGGGCTGCCTTCTGATGTCTGCGAAAAGTCATATGATTGTTTATCTGACGTCTGAAAGAAGGGTGTTCCACTGGGCAGCTGCAATTGGGGCCTGGCTCCCTGCAATTTCACTTCTCACACTGAGGGAACCGCCAGAAGACCCTTGGTGCTGGATCTCAGTGTGCGGGCTGAACAATGGGGGTGGAGATGCTCTTTCAGGTATACACGGCCAAATCCATTTAGGGCTTTAAAGGTCAACACCAACGCTTTGAATTGTACTTGGAAACGTACTGGGAGCCAATGTAGCTCTTTTAGAAGGGGTGTTATATTGTCCCGGACCTGGTGGCGGCTCCCAGTCACCAGTCTAGCAGCCACGTACTGGATTAATTGTAGCTTCTGAGTCACCTTCAAAGGTGGCAGCACATAGAGTGCATTGCAGAAGTCCAAGCAAGAGATAACCAGAGCATGTACTGCCCTGGTGAGACAGTGGGCAGGAAGGCAGGGTCTCAGCTGGTGTACCAGATGAAGCTGAACATAGAGTTGACCTGCGCCTCCACGGACAGCTATGAGTCTAAAATGACCCCAGGCTGTGCACTTAAAGTTTCATGTGTTTTGTGTTGTCAATATGCAACACATTGGCTATCTGGTGGGGTGATTCTTCTGAAAAGCAGGATAAAAATCTGTAAAATTAAAAAATATCGCAAATACTTCTGAGTAGAGTGCTCTGTTGGTGTCCTATTTAACATTTAAGAACTGCTAAGTGTTTGCAATTCTGTCCACTAATTGCATAGGAAGCCAGACACATTAATCTCTCTGTGTATATTTTAGCCTGATAATTTCTCTCCCCCTCAAGTTGCTAAGTCAATCTTTTCCATGTGCATGTTTTCAAGGTAAAGAACGGCAGCATCACTGCCAATAGCTAAGGACAGTTATGTTTCCCTGAAGTACATCTGTTGCTTCGTCCTTCTCAAACCTCAAGTGGGGAACTTTGGAACACTAATTATGGTGTGGTGTTTACAGAAGAGAACTGAGAATGAAAGAACGGTAGGCGAAAGCAGACTTTACACCAGGGAGCCCAAGTTCTTTTCTATAAACAAGAACAAACCGTAAATCCTAAGATTCAGCTCTCTTCGCCAACAAGGTGTTTATTTGTTTTAACTTTGTACATTATCCAGCCACATTTATGCACCTATAAGGCTCATTGATTCTGGCGGGAGAGAGCTTTGTGCATACTTAACTTTCTTACTGGGCTTAGCATCTGGTGGGTGAGCTCTACCCACACTGCCACCACCTTTGCACAGGTTCAAAACAGTTTTTTTCCAATGACAGTAAAATCAATAATATTTGATGGAAGTAATAAAGGGAGGAAATGATTCAGGTCCTGATGAAAATTGGGGTGGGTTGCAGGACTGGCATGTGGAACCCTGTCTCTAAAAAATACCCAGTTTTGCTTTCACGTATCCAGGCTGAATGATGAGGGTTGCTGTTACCTCATTTTGTTGCAGGGTCTGGCATTCGTATTTGTGTCTTTATTAGATGACCTCTAACGCATCTTACCAGCAAAGGGCTTGCCAATATGTTTGTGTAAATGTGCTTAGAAGCAGAGGAGGTTTTAAGGTAGCGTGACTGGTTCAGCCTCACTGGGCACCTCACTTCAGGGGGTGCCAAACAATGCTGTAAAACCGGGTGCAAGAGGCGTGTGGGGTGTGTGTGCCAAAAATGATATTATTTTATTGTTTATACGCCAATCATCTGACTGGGTTGCATCAGCCACTCTGGGTGGCCCCCAACAAAATACTTTAAAACACAATAAAACATCAAACATTAAAAACTTCCCTATAAAGGGCTGCTTTCAGATGATTTCTAAAAGTCAAATGGTTGTTTATTTCCTTGACATCTACAGGGCGGGTGCCACCACCGAGAAGGCCCTCTGCCTGGTTCCCTGTAGCTTCACTTCTCGCAGTGAGGGAACCGCCAGAAGGCCCTCAGTGCTAGATCTCGGTGTCTGGGCTGAACGACGGGAGTGGAGACACTCCTTCAGGTATGCTTCATGCTCGTATGTTTGTTTGGCTGCAACCCGTATTTGGTTGCCTTATAAAAGTGCACTGAGGCATTGAGGTCCTGCTTGGACATTCACACTAAACTCACATTGGACAAAGGCACATGCACCTGGAAAACTGAAGCTTGATCTGCTAAAACATCTAGAGTTGTTTCTAGACCAGGATAGCCTGGCCACTGTCAGTCACACACTGGTAACATCCAGACTGGGTTACCCCAATGTGCTCTATTTGGGGCTGCCCCTAAGATTGGCTCAGAAGCTGCAGCAAATTCAAAATGCAGCAGCTCAGCTGCTCACTAGCAAAGAATATCACCACCATGTTGCGGTGAAGCTGAACTGATTGCACTGGTCAAAGGACTATTTATTTCCCACCCCCGTTTCCAGTTGAAAGACGTTTTCCCCTCTTTTCCAAATCTCCCATTTTAAAACACAAGGAAGGAAACAAATCCCTAGGCAAAATATTGCATTTTGGAACAGGTTGCATTAGTGCAGTCAAAGAATAAATGGCTGCTGGAGACAGCACCCTAACAATTTCATCCATCTCTCCTGCAACAGAACCAGTAATCTCTCCCGAAAGCAGATGAAAAGTGATAAAACAGAGAGACATTTTTCACCAAAACTATCATATACTCCTTTTTGAGGATAAAATTTAAAAGTGGCTCTTTTTTTAACCCCTGCTAGACTCTAGCAATCGTGAACTTCAGAACAAGGGTACATATGTGCAGATAATTAAATGTTTCTTATAAATCTTCTCATTCTGCCTGAGGAATGTCAGTTTAAGGCTCCTACAGATGACATGTTTATTGAATAGTCCTCCACATTGGCTTGCATGAACCTTATCCAGAGGTTCGATCATGTCCAGTCTTTACTGAACATTCAGTCTGATTTATTTTGTCACAATGAGCATTCATTCTGTATACATTTCCCCATTAATCATTTGTTCATCCCAAATTTTTAAGTGCATTTCCTATCACTTTCCATATATATATATATATATATATATATATATATATATATATATGAATGATTTATTGCACCAGGGTGATCAACTAACAGCATGAACCATAATGTCCTGAGTGCACTTGAATCCCTCCCCCCAAAATAGTCTGAAGGTGACCTAAGTTAGGACTCTGTGTTCCAGCCAAGAATATCAAACTAGGGAATTGCATTCCCACAAGATTGAATTATCATGGTCATCTTCCTTGCTTCCCTGCAGTGAGTAGATGGGGGACCTGGGAAGGGAGGCAATGGCTAGTCACTAGGAGACACAGTCCATGAATATTGATTCTTTGATAGTCCTCATTTTACCACAAGATGCTAACTTTCCTTTCTTTTCATTTTGTATTCACCTTTTGACTATGGAAGGTGTTGTCTTAGTGGGGTCAACCCTCCCTATTGCACTCGTGTGCAATATCACAGATATTGGTGAATACTGAATAAACTATGTTCTGTGGCCAGAATTAAAATCTGTGTATTTTATAAAATAGCTTATTCTTCCCCCCTCCCCAAAAAACTTGCACCGTGTGACATTCCCCCTTCCTGTTCATTTTACCCACATTACAGCTGTAAGTCTATAAATGACAGGCTGCAGCCTATCATCAGCTGACAGATCGCCCTGCATCAGCTCTGAGAAAATGGGAGAACTTGTCATCTGTCTGGTTCTCCTCACATTCTCTGTCAGCTTCACTGCATTCGGGTTGCATGTCACAGCCATCTGAGCAAGTTGAATGTAACAGTGTAAACATCAGCTTGGGAGCCAAATCAATCAAATGTATGACTACAACCACACCGGAGAGCTTGTGCTATGGTGATAAAAGAACAGAGACTAAAAGGGGGCTTCCTGGAGCCCTTCAACGTGCTATCACTGACAGCTAATACTTAATACCATTTCATTTAAATTCCTCCTCTGTTTTCTGGGCTTTAGCTATTGGTGGCTTAAATGAGAAAGGGGAAATTAAACAGCTGTTGAGTCCTAGAATGGTTCCTAACGACTAAGCTTATCTGAGGTCAAGCTCGGTCATTCCTTTGCTAAGTTTCTGCATGCCAACACAGGAGGAATATCAGCTATGCATGAAAGTTTGGTAAATTTGCATTGTCTGTGTGAGAAACCCCAAACCAGCTGATGGTTTTTGCTGGTGATGCCGAGGGCTAGTATATCGCTTCCATCACATGGAAAAACATCATGCATTCCATCCAGGTAGAATGAAGAGCATTCTTAGCTCAGCCAAGATCTTATTGGCTCGTGTGAAGTTCAGATCCACAAAACATCGGCCACCATTCCTGAGCAATCTCAAATCCAACCTTCTGCAGGTCTACACACACAGAATGATGGAGTCAAGTTGGTAGAGTGTAGTGTAACCCTGAGGCCTGCAATGCGGGAAACATGTGCTTGAAAACACCTTCTCTGAAGGAGTACCTGGCCCTAGAAAGGGGTCTTCAGGTTGCCTCTCTGTGATTAACACCTGGACAGCAGACAAAGCAGGCACACAGATCACCAGATCACGGTGTTCTTCACAATATTAATATACAGCCACACAAAAATTTAAAGATCTGCATTAAAACATTTTGGTATCCCAGTTGCTTGCTACTTATTCCCCACTAATTTAACCATCTCAAGAAAGGTGATGGGAAAATGGACACCAAGTCAACTACTAAAAGCAAGGAAGAATACAACAAGAAAGAAGCCGTGCTCCTTCCTATTTCAGCAGATCACTAGGAAGACATCTTCAACAGCAGCCTACTTTATCTCAGCTTCCAACAATATAGCAATAATCGTATCCCCAGGCCTTCCACTAAAAGTGCAGTTCCAAAGAACAATCATTTCCAACCTGTTCCTCTGTGGTACAGTCCTCCATTTCCCCCAAGGTTGAAGCAACCCATCACTTTCATTGATCTGAGGCCTCCCTGTGGCTGGCATCCCAACCTTAGTTTTTTCAAAGCAAGTAGGAAAACTACCTTACTCTACACATCTTTTAGTTACAGCCTTTCTGCCTCCCCGTCTATTTGTATTCCTGAGCATCCAGGCACTCCACTTTACTAAACAAGGGAACATATTTCACATTACAGGGTGGTGGTCATGTTTTAGGGGCACGCCTTTTAATTTGGGAGTATGTTTATTTACAGTATTTGGAGGGGGCACACTCACCATAGAACCTTTCAACATTTATTTTTATCCCATCGTTTCTTCATGTTCTCCTGATCATGCTCATAACAACCCTGTGAAGTAGGCTAGCTGAGTGATGGTGATCCAAGGTCACCCAGTGACATTGCGGCTGAACTCAAGCCTACATTCCTGTACTGCATAATGTGTGGATTTGCAGACAACTATCTGAGGGGAGCCAGACAAAGAGGAGAGTTGTAAGCAAGGTGAGAATTATATTAGCCATGGCGCTAGAGCTGTGCCACAGTCACCTGTCTGGTTTTTCTGCCATTCTGAGCATTGCTGGCTATGATGAACAGAGATTGTGTGAACCAGGGATGGTTAAAATGATACCATTTTAAACAGTCATGGCTTCTGGGAGCTGTAGAGTGTTGAGACTTGTTAGGAGACCCCTATCCCCCACACAGATAGTACAATTGCCAGAATGGTTTAACTGCCAATTCCCTGGGAGTGCTAGGAACTGTAGCTCAGGAGAGTGGGGAATAAGGGTCTCTCAGAACCCTGAACAAACTACAGTTTGCCCCCTGAAAAATTAGGGGGAGCCAAAGCTGTTTTAAGTGGTATCATGCTTTAAATGTGTGTTGTGACTATAGCCTTTGTGTATGAAGCAGGTCCAGTAAGAGGCAGAAAGTGGGAAGAGAGGGAGAAGCCTGAAGGCCAGAAAGGGATGTATTCAGCCCCTGGGCTGTGGTTTACCACCCCTGGCACAAACCCAGGCTGTGAATATCGATACAGGAGCAAGGGGATTCATTGTGTATTTAAACCAATTTGGATTGATTTGCTTTTCGTAAGAAAAACCCTACTCTGCAACCTCCAGAAACATTTTTTCAGACTGTGAAAAGCAGTGGGAACTTTCCCCCACTCTATCCCCCCTGGGAGAGTTCTTGCGAATATGTAAGATTGAAGATTGTAGTCTGAGAGCGGCAGAATCGTGACAAGAGATCAAATAACCCCAGAATCATCTTTAACCTTTCCTACCCAGCTACCGAATTGGCTTGAAGGTCTGAGGAAGTTAATGGCAATGCCCATGACAATGCAAATGACAAAGTGTCTCTTTCGCCCAGCTGAAGTGGCATTTATGGGAATATTTTTCAGCCGTGTTCCAAGAGAATAACGTTCAGTGCACTAAATAAATAACGTCAGGGAAAAATGTCAGGAATAATGCCAAAACAATAATGACTTTGTAGCAGTTATAGAAAGCGCTTTGAAGGATAACAAAAACTTTAGGCCAAACAAAAGCAGACTGTTTGGTTTGCTCCGCATGGTATGTTTAAGCACTGGGCTGTTTGAACAGCCTGTGGGAACTTAAGCGGATTCTCTGGGGCTGCCACAAGGAAAAACAACTGACCGGGGGTTACAGGCCTATAATGGCTGCATTTGTATTAGCCAGTGTTTCCCCCTCAGATCTGTGATCCCAATCACATGGTCAAACATGCACTTGCATTATGAACACACAGGAATTCCAATAGAAAATGGGGCTGGATGATGTAACACCAGTAAACTTACCAGTAGTACTCCTAAGCCATTGCCTAAGTCCCAGCATTGCCCAAGACAGCAATTTTCAAGGTTTCTTAGAAGCCTATAGATTCCTCAATAAGACGATCACTTAACATCACATGCAGCTTACTCACAACTTACAGTCTTCCCCTATAATGTACAGATAGAGTGGGACTGTTGAATTAATTCAGTTTTCTCTTAGCTGATGAGAAGTACATTTTGCTTCATAACGTTCTTTCTAGGAGGGCTAGATACTTACTTTTTCCATATAGAAATGAAAGCTCATGGTCTAGGGCCCTGCCCAGGAGTGTCAATGAAAGCTCAATAAATATCAACAGTGGGATAGCCAACATGGAGCCCTTAAGATGTTGTTGGAATACATCTAACATCATCCCTAGCCATTGGCCATGCCGGCTGGGACTCATGGGCATTGTAGTCCAACAACTTCTGGTGACACCAGGTTGATTACCCCTGGTCTACATTGACTGCCAGCAACTCTCCTGAGTTTCAAGGAGAAGTCTTGTCAAGCCCTGCCTGGAGTACCAGGGAATGGGCCATACGGTCTACTTCTCTCATGACCATATCACACCAGACTACACACAGGAAGTTTGTACATCAGGAAGTGACTAGCTTACTTTTAACAAAGGGCAGTTTTTAAACTTGATTCCCCATCTGTATGGTATAGACTGGTCAGGTTGTACAATAGGCCTTTTCTCTTTTATTGCTTTAGTTTGGGTGCAGCCAATGTGATGACTCCAATTCCCATTACCCATGAGTAGTTTGGGGTGATGGGAGTTGTAGTCCAACATCATTCAGGAGGCCACCATGTTGGCTCACCATGGGTTAGTTACTGCCATTGGGGTGATCTTCTCCTCCACTCTTTCAATAAGTACTTGTTCATTGAGTAAAGATCCTAAGCTATGCTACTAAAAGGCTGCAAGATCCAGCTTCCTTAAACATGTTCACTTGCTTATTGTGCGAAATGTATTTGCCTGTGCTTGCACACCATCCATGTGACATTTGTTCAAATTGCTCTCCAAATAGTTTCCAGCTTTAATCACAATATGCTAAGAAACCTTACAATGAAGATTTATGTCTTGCAGCTAAACAATTCACAAAAGCTAGTTTTCCTTTTCAAAGCAGATGGATTGCTAAATCCAGAAACCAACAGTAAAAGCATCTTAAAATGTGTCACCACCATCTTCCCAGTACAGCATTATAATTGTTTATAATGAAAGCATACAGGAGACCCCAAAAGGCTCCCCCAAAAAACAACATGTGTAAAGGATGACCTAAGATTCCACCTTTCTACGTCCAGCTTCCTACAACATCCAGCATTTTAAATTCAGTGCCCATCCTTTCTGTTTCACACATACACCTCAACAAGATCTCAGCTCTCCCCACATCCCGTTCTACTATTTGTCATATCAAGTGCTACCAAGTCCAGCCCAGCAGTGATATATTCTCTGAATTGTTTTTCAGTTACCAGATGAATGCCTGGTTTCCTTACAAGGTGAGCCAGTAGGTCTCCTGGCCAATGTCTAACTTCCCCTCAGGTGTGTTTGTTCACCTGGCTAATCCTAATAGGCAAGTCATCATTTAGAGCTGAAGGTAGCTGTAAACATGCGTTCTTGACAAATACCTGCAGTTTTTGTTCAGGCAAGTTGCAGGTGCTCATTAATACATTAATATAATACTGATTATATTAACATGCCTACCAATAATTAAGAAATGCTTGAACCAAGTGAGATCTGGGGGAAATTCTGGCCTGTGTTATTAAACCAACTTCTAGGATGTAAATCATAGAATCATAGAATTCTGGAGTTGGAAGGGACCCTGAGGGTCATCAAGTCCAAGCCCTTTGCAATGCAGGAGTAGTCAACACGTGGTCTCCATCCAATTTGAAACCATACTGGACCCTGCTTAGCTTTGCAAGTGTGCTAGCAGTCTTATTGCATCCCTTAGAGCCACAGGAGGGCCTCACTATGATCTGAGCAGGGTTTGAGTAGGATGACGGGGGAAAGCACGACCTCTCAGATAAGCAGTTCCTAGCCTGTGTAGGTCTTTATATACCAGCAGTAAAGCCTTCAACATGACGTGGGTGGCGCTGTGGGTTAAACCACAGAGCCTAGGGCTTGCCAATCAGAAGGTCAGCGGTTCGAATCCCTGCAACAGAGTGAGCTCCTGTTGCTTGGTCCCTGCTCCTGCCAACCTAGCAGTTCAAAAGCATGTCAAAGTGCAAGTAGATAAATAGGTACCGCTCTGGCTGGAAGGTAAATGGTGTTTCTGTGCGCTGCTCTAGTTAGCCAGAAGCAGCTTAGTCATGCTGGCCACATGACCTGGAAGCTGTACACCGGCTCCCTCGGCCAGTAAAGCGAGATGAGCGCCGCAACCCCAGAGTCATCCGCGACTGGACCTAATGGTCAGGGTCCCTTTACCCTTTACCTTTATGACTTCATAGCAAGTTGGCAGCCAGTGCAGATCATTGGACGGCTGTGCTACACGCGGGTGAACATGCTCCTAACAGCAGCCAAGCTGCAACACACCCCACCCACTCTAACTTCTGGGCCAACCTTAGAGGCAGACCCTTTGCTAAACAGCTGGTCTATAACGTTATTGCTCTGAGTCTGAGGCATACGTCCCATGCAGGTCTTGCTGGCCCTGTTCTTCCATGTAAAGGTGCCGTAATTCTAGTTAGCTTTTTAAAAAATTGATGGGCATCCTGGTCTGCATATTACCTCCAGACCTGCCAAGCCAGCAAAGCACTTTGACTGTTCCTCAGCATTATAACACCACAAATGCCATCTTTTCCCCAATAATTAGACATTA
Source organism: Lacerta agilis (assembly GCF_009819535.1). NCBI lineage: Eukaryota > Metazoa > Chordata > Lepidosauria > Squamata > Lacertidae > Lacerta > Lacerta agilis. The sequence continues at coordinate 28,535,551 of NC_046318.1, forward strand.
TTCTGTTCAGTTCCTTGCAATCCAGTGGTTCACTGCCTTCACCTAACCACTCCAGTGCCATCATCAAACCCATGATGCTACCTGAAGCACAAAGCTTCATCCTGTCACATGGAAGGGGTGGCCTCGAACGGGCTTTGTGCCTGCAAATCTGACCTAGAACGTGTATATGGGGTTTGTTTGAGGGCCAGGGGCCGGTGGTGTTTGACGATCTTTCTTGTTTTGGAGACACAAATTATCTGGGTTACCTGCTCTATGTTAGTATTCACCTTTCTGCCTATCTAGTTAGCAGTTTTGACCTCAGGTCCTCTTTTCCTTAAAAAAATAATAATAATCCTTGTAACTATAGTGTACTTCAAAAAAAAATTATGGAAAATGTTATTTTCCCTCAGCCCTGCTATGCTTCACCACATTTTCCTCTGTTTCCATCTGGCCATATGAGTCATGCCCCTAGCAATCTGGGATCTGCTTCGGACTAAGCAGTGTAGCAAGTCATCTCAGAAAACTGTCTTTGGTGGTGGAACACTTCCTTTTTTTACTTTGGAGAGCACAGTAACTCTGCTCAAGAGTACCAAGAGGCCTCCCCACCCTCCCTGCCTTCTCCTGTAAATTTGCATGTGTTGATTTAGGATATGAAAAATAATTTCCTTCTGGCATCCCCCCTTCCCACAGCCTGAGTGATTCATATAACCTGTTGGTTAATTTTTGTCCTGATATGTGATTATATTTCACTGTACATGACACTCTATAATCTAATGGTCTATTTTAATATTTTATGTTTTTTTGTTATTTAATGTGAGTGTGAGGAGCAAGCGATATATTTTATTTTTCTTAAGAGTGACTTGACAGTAGGCTGGCAGACAGCTGGAAATGCAACACTATAAAAATAATATAAGAAAATAAAATATTAAGGAATGAAACAGACAGAGGTGGGCAGGGCTGGCCTGTTAGCAACAATAACTTGTTTTTTTTTTTGTACCCACGGCCACTCTGGGTGGCTTCCAACATAGTATACAGAAACACAGCAGCAGCAGCAGCAGCAGCAACAACAACAACAACAACAACACAATAGAACATCACACATTAAAAGTGTCCCAATACAGGGCTGCCTTCAGATGTCTATGGAAGTTTGTATAATTATTTATCTCTTTGACATCTGACAGAAGGGCTTTTCACAGGGTGGGCACAGCTACCAAGAAGGCCCTCTGCCTGGTTCCCTGTCACTTCACTTCTTTGTGGGAAAGTTCAGGGTGGCAGGAGAGGATATATTGCTTATTAACATCCTTTCCTAACTTGCGCTAGCAAGTTCCTTTACTTAGCAGTGCACAGCAGAAAACTAGTTGCAAACTCGTGTGAGTTTCTTAAGACAATACGCAATTCAATCTGACTTGTCCAGATTGAAATGTGTTCTAATATTTTCCTGGTAAGACCGATTGAACCCCTCCTAAAAGAATAAAGACACTGCAGTCTTATTCATAAGCAATAAAAAATAAAGTTTACCCACGATCAGGCAGAGCACAGTGTGATCCCTGAAGGCAGGCTTAAAGTAACAAGTGTATACAAACAGGTTTACCCCATATGTGGGTTGACCTAATGACTGCAGTTAGCAGTCCGGGAAGTTCACAGGATGAAAAGGAAGATGGAAAAGAGAGAGAGTGGCAGCATGCCTTGGCCTTTTACCAGGTCTGGAAAGGTCACACCCACCCACAAGTCACATGCAAGGAAGGATGCTCCAGGCCAGGAGGAACAGGAAGTTTCGACTGGCTGGACCAAACATTCCCTTGCATGTCCACTCTAGAAAAACAAGGAATGTTGTATTTGACTGCTCCCAGTGGATTACATCCCACATTCTCACGATGAGGGAACCACCAGAAGGCCCTCGGAGCTGGATCTCAATGTCTGGGCTGAACGATGGGGGTGGGGAACACTTTCAGGCAGTGGCATCGCAACGGGGGGAGTGGGGGTGGTACGCCCTGGGTTCCATGTCTGCGGGGGTGACAAGGGGGTGATCCTCTGTTCGCGGCTGTAGCGGCAATGGAGGGATCCCGGAACCGTTCATCAAGCGCTGGAGTGGCGACGGCGGCAAACCACTATACAGCCCATATGCGGCGTCGCTATGTACGCCGCATGCGTCGTACATAGTGATGCCGCACATGCACCCTACGTAGCGATGCCCACCCCGGGTGTCACGACGCCTTCCTTCGCCCCTGCTTTCAGGTATACAGGGCCGAGGCCGTTTATGGATTTAAAGGTCAACAACCAACACTTTGAATTGTGCTTGGAAACTTACTGGGAACAAATGTAGGTCTTTTAGGACTGGTGTTACATGAGGTGGCCATGAGGTGGATGGAGGCAACCACCTTGGGCAACAGAATTCCATGGCTCCTGGAGGCATCCCATCCACCTCTGCCATTGCCACTGCCACTGGAGATGTCCGGAGAAGTGGCAGTGGGAGCTTCCGGCAAGATCTCGGGAGGAACTCCTTTTTTAATGAATTGGTGCTGGACAAGCAAGATGTTTAAACCCTCCCCCCCCCAAGCTACTATTAGTCCAATAGTAGAAGAAATACAGGCATAATAAATTTACCTATATTATTCCCCAGTAGAGCTAATAGTAGCTGTGGGAAGCAGATTTAGATTGGGAAAACAGCATGTGGGAAGGTTTAAACACCCCCCCCCCCAGCACTAGTGCACTGATTAAAATCAGAGCATCCACACACATACCCAATTGCTTTAAACATATATATTTTTTTAATTCCAGATTATTTCCTGCATTGTATCTGTTTTGGCCCAAATGGGCTTTTGATTTTTGTAAATTACTGTCTTTTATGGTACTATCTCTGATATTTTTTAACAAAAAGCTACTTGTCTGACCTATTACTGGTAAGGTGATTCCTTTTGGTTCAAAAAAATAATTGCTTCACTTGCTGCTGGTGGCCCTGCATGTCATCAATTGAGCAATAAATCAGGAGCAATAAATCTCTAGCTTTGATGGTGTGGCTAAAAATATGGAAATGGGTGAACTGGGCTCAAAGGGACTCCTGTGTTAAGGGAATAGGCTTAGGGTACCCTCCAGAGATCCATTTTCTATCTCCTGCAGGAACATTTTTTGTCCTTCAGATCCCACAAGGCTAACTATGGAGTGTGCATGCAATTCACTGTGTGCAGCCCCACTTTCAAACTACTTAGTCTGTGTGGTGTGGAAGCAGCTTAAAGAGCAAAGACATCAAGGTTTGAACCTAAACCATCTGGGCAAGAACATGCACTTAATCTGGAGCGACCAGCAACTTCACCCTCCTCCTTTGAGTCCATTCCCAAAATCCATAGCTGTAAACAAATTAAAATCCAAGATTTTTGTTAACTTTTTGTTAACTAGACCTAAGCAAGTAAGACTGAAACAACTTCCTATTTCTTCCCTGCTTACCTTAACTCTGCTGTCTCCATTGTGCTCTCTGTAGTGATATTTACATTGCAAGAGCCTTTGAGATGGGGTATCTGTAAAGCAGCACGTGCATTAACGGTGATGTACTTGATTTCCTGCCGTGCCCTGCTGCTTGTCCTGTGATGAAAACAATATCAACAAATGCAAACTTTGTGCTTTGGGGTGCAATCCTTTGCCATTTCCCCCCTCTGCTGAGTCATGAGTGGGGGAATGGAGGGCCCCACCTTGGGTGTGGGGTGATGTGAAATTGGGGGTATTCTGGAGCATAAGTCTCTGATTAGGGACTTGCAGCAGGAAGGGAGAAGCTCTAACTCAGGCATAGGCAAACTCGGCCCTCCAGATGTTTTGGGACTACAACTCCCATCATCCCTGACCACTGGTCCTGTTAGCTAGGGATCATGGGAGCTGTAGTCCCAAAACATCTGGAGGGCCAAGTTTGCCTATGCCTGCTCTAACTATATCCTATATGATATGCCTGTAATTTCCCTTAGAAAAGGAGAAACTTTGCCACTTTGCTCTTAAGGCCAGCCTTTCACAACCTGTTGTTCTCCAGATGTTTTGGACTATCATTCCCATTATCCTTGACCATTGGCCATGTTGGCTGGGGCTGATGGGAGTTATAGTCCAAAACATAGGAGAGTACAAGACCAGGAAAGGCTAAATAAGGCAGTCCTTAGCAGTAGTCCTGACTCCAGGAACCCTCACCTGTCCAGACTTCCAGTCTTAAAAACAAGACCACTGGAATTGTTGTTGTTGTTGTTGTTGTTGTCGTCGTCATCATCATCTAAATGCCTTAGTCACCTTTGCAGAAAAACAGTGCTTTCAGAAAACATTTCTACCCAGAAAATGATTGCTTAGCTAAAATCCTTTTAGTTAGAGCTTTATATTCTTATAGCAGGCTAATTTCTTTCAGGATTTTAACATACACCTTTTCAATAATGGACACAAACATGTCTGCTTCAGAGGCTGTCGTCAGTTATGTGGAGGTTTTGTGGAGTTGTCTGCAGCATGCAGGATTATAGTATTGGGATAACTCAGCACTTTGTACCAAGTAGTACTATTCTCAAGGCAAACAAAACGAAACAAGAAAGCCTTTAAAAAAAAATAGAAAGGAAAAGGAAAAAGGAGATGATAGTTATTGGTTACAGAATATAAACACAATCATTGAAAGCTGGAAATGAGAATATGAGCCGAGTTTTTACATCCATTATTCACACAGAAATCTCCAACAACAACAATAAAAAGTCCCAGAAACTCAACTGATAACATGGATTGTCTTGTAAAAGTCTCACCACCACATATGGTAAAGATCTCAAAAATAGCAGAGGTGGGGGTAGAATAATTGTAAAAGCAAACACATTCTAAGATTGGACTGAAATTGATGTGTGGGAAAACATGTGGTTGTGTGTTTCTGGTGCTCTGAAATTATTCTTCAGCTATAGGAAGTAACTCCCCCCCCCCTTTCTCTTTTTACAAAGCCACTCTCTCATACTGACATTCTTTTGTGGTAATATGTGTAGGCCGAGAAGCTGAAGACTTGTGGCTCTATTGTGAAGCTCCCTTTTGTCCATATTATCTCACAGCTGCAGGCTTTAATCAAAGATTATTAGATATAAGGATTTGTGTCTAACATCCGAGGCATCGTTTCTACCGAGAAATGGTCTATTTCGGAACTTTAACATCCGAGACAATGACATTAATCTTAGTGTACCTAAAATTAATGTAATACGTGGGGTGCTGGAAGGAGGGAAACTGTGGAAGACTGAAAGTGTAAATTTGTTTTTCCAAGTTGATGTCAGAAACCAAACAATGTCTGACTTAGGGCTTAGCTCGGTGCTTTTCAAACGCTGCCCCAGAAAGAAACCCGAAACTCCTGCAAAGTTCAGCAAGGGTTCTCAAGCAAAATGTCACTGGCAAAAGGCAAAACTTCCCCAAAAGGCAGTTTCATCACTTATTCCCCACCCCAATAGTTCACAGTGTACAGGAGGGTTGGCTGGGTTTATACTTCATGCAGTGCAGCACAGTCAGCCTTCTATAATGCAGGTTGTGAAAATGGGGACATTTGGGCAATTTGGAGAAGCAGGGGGAACTTGCTAGTGCTGTAATGACAACAAGGCTTCTCTTAGTATCCACCAGTCACCATTTTGATCCTGAATGAGCCCGAACATTCGGGGGGGGGGGAGCAACAACCAAATGGATTGGGGCTGCCATTTCTGTTCACCACCCACTGGAAGTATGCTATATCCCGGACATGGGTGGAGCAGGGAATGCAGGATGAACCTCAAGTGGAGCTCTGCATCTAACACTACAGAAAAGGAGGTAGCAAACTCGAAGAAACCCAAGAATGCTACAGTTGCCAGCATCCATCTGTAATCCCTCTTTGCTATACTCACATATTCACACTTCCTTTTTCCTCCACTTTTTCCAGACACAACCCACCCTTTAAAGGTTTGTGTCTGAGCACCCTTTCTTTGGGTCCAGAGCTCCCACCCCCCCAAAAAGCTCTCTAAAGCTCAATCGGAACACACAACAGTCCACAGAAAACCCAAACTGATGCTTCTCCAATTGTGCACTCGTGAGTGAGTTTTTGTGGGCAAAGCTACAGGGCAAAAAGAGAGATATGCTTTTTTCAGGGCTGGGCTCTTGCATGAGAGCACGCGCCCACTGCATGAGATCATGCCCCCCCAGTACTTGGGGGGGGCGCAAGATCACAGTGAGTGATCACAAGAGCTTGCACCCAAAATGGCTGTGTTCTCATGCAAAAAAAAAAGAGATGTTCCGGTTTTACCAGGACAGTTGAGGGGTATGTGATATACTTCACTGGCACACACAACTTGTGTGCTCTATGCAGAGTCCAAAGCCAATCTCACAGGCTCCAGGTCTCAAATTAATCTCAGTAGGAACAGCAGATCAGTCCAGTAGAGGTTGGCTTTTCTTTAAGACTAGGGCCAGTTTTAAAGTTTCTTGCACTTGATGGTCTCTATCATGAAAAGCCTGCAGTAAAGTCTATAGAACAGCTCCCTAGACTCACCTACCTCTCCTAGTGTGGGATTACCTCTTAAAGGGCCAGGGCGCAAGCACACACACACACACAGTTACCTCTGATATAGAGATTTCCAACTCTGTTAATAAACCCCGAGAACAGAACTTCAGTTAGTCCTAACTTGTTAATTTTTGCATTATATAAACTGATTATGCCTAAATTTCCCATCAGCCTACATAGAGGTATGGTTAATCCCCAAACTTCCCCTTTCCTTACTGCTACTTAATTACTTACATATTCCATTAAGATATTAATGAATTGCTTGTAATCTTCCTTAAAGCAAAACCCTCTGGGTACAGTATGCAGTGAGACTCAAAACAAGCTCCCCCCCTCCTTTCCCAGGTTGTATCTGCCTTCCTACAGTGAGTCAGCCAGCAGCACATACACCACCAGAAACACAAAAGCAAAACCCAACCTTCATGGATTTAAATGTATAATTCTCAACTCACCCTAGGGATTTACCTTTGCAAGGGTGGGGGAGAGCGAGATCTATTAGGATACATCTTAATGCCTGAATCATTCCTTTTCAGAAAAGGTACTTATGCAAATGAGTAGTATTAAGCAACATACCTCGGCCTCCAGAGAAGCATTGCAGAGTTTTAACTGAAATAACTCTGTTGTTGATGATGGTAGCGTTTGGTGTGCTATTTTGCCTTTACCACAAGAATGGAAGGACAAGTGATACCAGAACATAGAGGCGCTGTGCGAAAGGAGACAAGGCTCGTGCTGGTACTAGACATTGCCCTCGCTGGCTGAGGCTGATGGGAGTTGGCCACAGGCTCCCCAGCCCTGGTCTTCAGAGAGAGAGGAGATATCCTAAATAACAACAGATGTTCTTAATGAAACACATTGGGCTCTTTATGCCACTTATTACTTGAATAAGCCCTACTGCACAGTACTAGCTTGAAGCTCACCTCCTTTTCAGGGCTGGGCTTGAGGCAAAACAGAAAATGGCACCATTGCTACCTGAAGTGGCTGGAGGAGGCCTGAAGAAGCCCCGGAATGCTGGCAGTGGCTGGGGAGAAAAAGGAGGCCAGAAAGGAGAGGGTAGCAGCGGCAGGCAGGTGACAGTGGGCAACAATCGCGGTAGGTAGCAAGCGGCATGCTCCTCAGGGCCCAGATCAGCTGCCTTTCCCAACTGTCTCCCAGCCTGCTGCTTGAGGTGACTGCCTCACCAAGCCCATGGGCAAGGCCTTCGCTGCTCCTTTTGCATGGTCTTTATGCTGGTCCATTTCCCGCCATAAAATATACGGTGAGAGAATAATCAGTTGGATCCAGACTTCGTGTGAGTGAAAGTCATTCACTGGATGCTCTCACTGGAGGAGGCATTTTGTTGATTACTCCTCCCCTGTCTGGTGCCCACTGACAGAGGTAGATTCAGGGGAGCATGACCAGTTCACCCACACTGGGCGCCAAGCAACCATGGTGAATAATGGAAGGTGAGAGGTGGGGGTACTGAATATTGGTGGTGCGCAGGGTCCCAGTGAAATTTTAAAGCCCGAAGCCCGCCACTGCCCCTAAAAAGCTGTTCTAGAGGGTTGGTGGGGGGGGGGGACCCATTAGAACAGCATGGGAAGTTGTGCATAATGCTGCAGGGTGAAATGAGTAAAAATTGTCTTTCTCCAACCCCTCTTCTACCAAGAACTTCTGCTTAATCTCAGCCCATTCCCTTAATGAAAGGGGCTCTCTCATTCATCCAAGGGCAAGTCTGTTATATATGGATGGTACCACAATCCTAGGGCTAAAACAGATACAATGTGGGAGACTGATGATTAAATCTCCCCACTGAGGCTTGTTTGGATCATAGCAATGGTGCTAGGGAAGGGGATATTCAACCCCTTACCACCCAACATTTTCTTGATCTAATTTGTCCCCACCAGCAGGGGGAGAAAAGGCATGCACAAAACTGTTGCTACTGTGGATCAGTTGTGTGTGAGAGAGAGAGGGGGTGGTGGAGGGGTTGTAGAGAGAGAAGATTATGTAAAGGAAAAGGCATGGTGGGGAACAGACACCATGCCCTGTTTTTGGTAAATTCCCTGTGCTTTATAAAAAAATAAAATACATTGGAGCTTTGTCCATGTAATTAAAGTCAATCCAGCCCAAATTAGGCTGCAGTCCTCCTTGCCTGGGAGTAAGTCCTCCAGAGAATTCAATTATGAAAAGAAAAAAGGGATTACTTTTGAACATTTAAAAAGTACCATTTGTTTGTTTGTTTGTTTGTTTGTTTGTTTAATAAATGTATAACCTGCCTTTCAGGGGCAGAAACCCTCACATTACAGCAAGCATAAAACATTTAAATAGCCAGCCCATTAAAACACCTAAGAGCCCAACAGAAATAATTGACAACTGCATTTTTTAAAGGCAAATCAAATGTGCCGTGTTGCCCATAGCTAATAATGGCATGGAGATATTGTTAAGGCCTGCTCACCCCTGGCTTCATCTAGTCATATCTGAGCATCCCTTGACTCCCATGATTACACAAAGGGATGTAATTATATTAGCTTGCATTTGAACATACAGGGCACATCTTCTAGAAAAGTCATTTGGTCCTGATTTGAAGACTCCAAGTAATGGCAAACTTAACCACATCCCATGGTAATCTGTTCCACCGGTTGATTACCCAAAGTGTTAAAACATTGTTTCCAATTTGAACTTTGCTGAATTCGAGCTACAGGGTCTTTTTGGACCATTATCTATGAGATTAAAAAAGACCTTTAGCAAATATCAGCCCCCTGTGTATGCAATTCTGGACTGCAATCACATTACCTTGTAAACAGCTCCTCAATAAACTTTAATCAAAAGGACCTTATTTGAGTTACATCTTCCAAGACGTGGCAATGAAGGAGGCAAAAAAGGTTGACCTTGCAACCTCTGTTGCATCCTCAAGTAGCCATGCAGTGGAGTTTTTCTCCCAGTGGTGACAGGGCTACTGCTATCAAGCTCAGCTATTGTGGTTTTAGAGTCCTCTGAAACCTGCTGTGACAAACGTATGAGGCACTCACTCTAGACTCTTGGGTTCACTCTTACCTGGATGTGCCAGTTGCTCTGGTTCCTTTGGAGGTGTCCAGTACTGGTCAGATGTCATGGGATCAGTTTCAGGTTTTGTAACCTGACGATGTAGACATGCTGTTCTTAATCTGTGTGACCCTTACCCTTTGTGGCTAAGCCATTCTAGCTAGAAGAGCTTTACTGAGTGAGGCAAATTCTATTAAATTTAGTAGGGAAAAGATTAGTCCCAGGTAAGTTGGTTTAGAATTGTAGGTTAAACTGCAATCTTCTTCTTCTTCTTCTTCTTCTTCTTCTTCTTTTTAGTTTAATTTTTTAATTTAATTTCTGTTTTACATTTTATAATATTCACTTAAACAACCTTAAAATATCAATGACTTTCCTTCCTCTCTTTCCATGGTTCATTTTGCACAACACAAATCCCTGCATATTTTATATAAACTAAAGCATTCAGTATTCCATTATTATATCCATCAAAACGTATTTACACTGTTGAATTTATCTTAATGCTGCCTACAATTTCAAATAGGCTAAACTGCAATCCTAACCCCACTTCCTCCAAGTTGTAAATCTTAGGGAAGTCAACAGAATTTAACTTGTAAATAGACATGATTTGGAGTATTGTACATCATGTATCTCCCTCACAACAAAGATTGCAACCCTATCCCTACTTACCTCACAAGGACCTACCTCCTTGGCTCCAACCGGATGACATCCTAGGCTCTGCCCAGGCCTAAGTGCTACCAGGTCTAGGTGCCACCAGCCTCCACTACAGTAATCCAATCCAATCCAATCCAAGTAATCCAATGCATGGGTCACTGTGGCCAAGGTGCCTCTGTCCAGGAACAGCTCTAGCTGAAATAACAGCCAAAGGTGGCAAAAGTTGCTCCTGCCCATGGAAGCCGCCACTAGGTCCACACCAGTCTATGCACATGTTCCTTCAGAGGGAGTGGGATCCCATCCATAACAGATAATTCCTGGACCTGGGAACCACCCACCCACAGGGCCTCTGTCTTGTCAGGATTCAGACTTAGCTTATTGACCCTCATCCAAGTGCAGGTCCAGGACATGCACAGCCAGATGATATAGATAAATAGAGTGTGTAGTATAGGAAAATAGAACTCAGCCTTGGCAAGAAGTCCCTGTATAAATAACATCCTAGACATGAATTGGACAACTGGGAGGAAGTGTAGGTGTGTTGTTGCAAACCCAATTCCTGATTGAACATCTGTTGGATTTCCGCAGAGATATTGGCAAACAGAAGAGGCCAGTGCCATCAATCTAAGCTGATGGAAGAACAGTTATTTCTACTTCTGGCCTAGACTATAATTGGCATCCTGCACCATCTGTACAGAGAGGGAGAAAAATTGCAAACAGGACCAAAGCTGTCATTCAAAAAGTGCAAGAGCTGGAGAGAGAATAGTAGAATGCCAACACATCATGTTCCCTTCATGAATTATGGCCACCGGTTTTAGAATCTTGTCCTTCCTCCCATCATCTCCGGGGGGGGGGGTGTGTGTGTGTGGAAACTCTCTGACTTTTAATATCTGGAAGCAGAAAAGCCACTGAATTTATTTGAAAACACATGCTGTAAAAATCTGTTGTCACTCTTCAACCCCTGAAAAAAAATAAAAGTAGGAGCTTTTGACCTTTTGCTGTCATCAACTGTCCAAATGGTTCACAATACTAATTTAGTTTTATCCGGCATGGGCTATTAATTAGGGTTTAGCCATAATTTCTCCAAAAATGGCCAGGCATGGCCATGGGAGTTGTAGTCTAGGATCATGGGAGTTGTAGTCCAGAATTCTGCAGGTTTCCTATCCCTTCTATAAAGAAAAAGAAGAAATTGTGTCTGAGAGGCTGTGAGCAAGGCTGCTTTGCTTTTGATGATGCATCTTTGCATTTCCCCCCATGTCACCCACCTACCTCACTGCCTTTCTTACCTTCATCCCTTCCTCTCCCACTCCCCATTCGCCATACCTATGGCACAAACTTTCCTTGCTGCATGCAACACCTTGGCTCATGGGCACTTCAGGAGAGGAAGGCGGCAGCGCAGACATTTGCCCCCTGTGGCAAAATGTGTAGATCCAGCACTGACTCTCAGCATCACAACAACCCCATACAAGGTGGTTTACACCAATAGTAATGACTGGTCCAGGATCTCTCAATCTTTGTGGTTGCACAGGGGTTCAAACCCAAATCATAGCCTGAAACTTTATCCATGACATGACACTGGCTTTCCCTCAGTGTCTGGAAGCAGCACTATGGGGTGTTTTTCCTTTTGCTGAGTTACTCCCAAGCCATGTGGTGAAAAGGAGAGGAGATGAAACTGAGAAGCTCCCCTAAGCTCCATGACATTCAGGAAAACCAGAGATATGTTGCCACTAATAATTATGTTTGCCTTTAGGGTTGTTGCTGGGGTTTAAAAAAAACACAAAAAACACGCACATACCATGTTTTGCAGAAGGGGGAAATGCAGCCTTTAACTTGCAGCATGAACCTTGTGCATTCCAGCAGCATCCATAGCAGATCCTCCAAGCATCCCTATTTTCCAGTGACAGTCCTGGATTTACAGAAGCCATCCCAGTTTCTGATTTGATCCGCTTTTCCTTAAGATGTCCCTATTTTCATTGGAGAAATGTTGGAGGGTATGGAATTATGCGACCCCTGAGCCAAGGAGAGAACTAACTATACAACCTTTAGAAGACATCTGAAGGCAGCCCTGTACAGGGAAGTTTTTTTAATGTTTAATGTTTGATTATTTGTTGTAGGCCACCCATAGTGGAATAGGACACCCCTATTTTCATCGAAGAAATGTTGGAGGGTATGACATAGCCTTCAGTCTGAGCCAGGCTAGAGAAAGAAATCGTGCGTAGATCTAGCTTGTATGTAATCACAAATGATCGTGCTTTTGAAATCCGGGTCTGGGAAACTTGGAGTATTTGCACAAAGTTGCGGCTGTAACTCACAAAGTTCTGAGTGCTGGTGTTCAAGCATAACCTTCCCACTTCAGCATTTGAAAGATGAACGCAATAAAGAACAGTGTATCAAACTTGATGGCTTGCTGATCGTATCTTAACCTATTCATCACAATGGTGTTGCTCCCCACCCCCTTCAGAGATCTGAGCAGAATACAGTGTTGCTTAGACTTTATTTCTGATATGGTAGTCAGAAATAAGTAATGTTGCATCTCATCTGAAGTCAGACACAGCCGATAAAATAACGGAGCTGCATATTTAAAACACTCCGTCTAAAGAAGATAAGCAAAGCATCAAGGTCTCGGCAGAGCTAAAAGGAGCCCATATTGAAATCTTGTGTGCGAGGCCAATTAAAACTCAACCTTTTCTATGGTATTTCAGGCATTTCTCTTGAAAAGTCTCTGAAATCCTGTGATAGCAGGGCAGAATGTTGAACAGTCGGCCAGGGGCTTAGTTTCAGCTAGTGCTCATTAACACATTCATTCATTCCATTAGATCCTTTCAAGCTAATGGAGCTTTTTATAAAGATCAGTCCTGAAAGATAAGAGGAAGAGAGTGCTGGTGATCCTAAGTAAAATGTGTTTCCCTTATAGCTCTGTAGCCCATAGCCATCCCACATGAATATCTGGTTGACTCCCATTAGGAAATTAAACACCAAGATTATGAATGAATGCTGGTTTCAGAGGCAATCATCACTTCTTTGGCACCCTAGTTTTGCTCCCAAGGTGCAAAAAAGATGGCTTCCTGAATTAATTACCCATAATCTTGAGGCTGGGTTCTGAAAGCTGGCTGTAGGAGTGGGGTCAAGCTGTTTGCCAGATCCATGGACTTTTGGACAAGGCATTTAAGTTGAATATGAGAAAGATTATTTTAATTGCAATCAATAGATGAATAAAAATGAAATTAGCGCTGCAACATTGTGGAATGTTTTTATATGGAGGTTTGCAGAAATTATCACTAACACAACAGCCAGCGATAAGCCAACTCTATGGAAAACAAGCAAGACACTTGCTATACTTTTCTATTGCAATTCAGTTCTGTGATGTTGTCCTCTGTCATTCAAATACTGCTAAGCATTAAAGAAACATGCCTTTTGGAATACTATGATTCAGAACCATTTCTAAGTGAAGGTAACATAAGATGCTGCTGGAAGCCCTAGGAGATTAGAAGAATCTCAGCCACAGAAGAGAATCTCCAAGTGTTCTTCTGTGTTGTTCAGCTGTTTTGCAGGTGTTCTTAGAAGAGTAAAAAGATTCCTCTTGCTTGCCTACACACCAGCAGGGGACTACTACATAACTTGTTTGTGCCCTGAAAGAAGAGAAGAATGGGGAGAGGGAAGGAGCTGTCCATGGTTCCTCCTGTTCACAAGTTATCAAAGCTGATTGGTTTCACAGGAGATATATGTTGTTAAGGATTATGCTAAGTTCTTCAGACTTTTGCAGATAAAAGCAAAGACAAAGAGGCTGTCAGTGGCAAGTTTTAAACTCTATTCTTGGGAATTCAAGGGCTGCTTCAGTTTATTTTTTTTAAAGCGACATGCATTTAAATAGTAGGGATGCTGCAGAAATTTGTTCAATGCGTAATGTGGGTCAAAATTTAAAAACAGCAAAACACTGTTCTGATAGGCATGCATATTGAAACCTGCTTTCTTTAAATTCACTGCAAAATCATCCAAGAAGTCTTCTAGTTGTTGTTTTTTATTCCATAGAATTAAGTGTTCTGCAGATTCTTTATTCTCACAGCAATTTAATGCTTTCACATCAAATCACCTCCTGTGCTTTGAATCCCACAAAAATAACCCAAAATGTTCATTCTCTAAGCCAGTTGCAAAAGTACTTAATACTGCAATCTTCTTGATGTGCCACAAATTTCTGCATTGTTATGACTACAAAACCCATGGTACCCTGTGACTCTGAGTAAACTCAAATGTACATAGCTATCTAGGAACTTCAGAGAGATTGGGTAAAAAGCAATGGCATAAGTTCAAATGAAATCAGGTGAATTTAACAAAGATTTACTGTGGAAATGCTTGATAAGGGCTAACAACACATAATCACCAGTAGATGCTTTTTTGCCTTGCAAGCTCTACGTAATCCTACAAGAACCTTTGTCCCTCCAGATGCTGCTGAACTACACCGCCCATCATCCTTGGCCATTGGCCATGTTTACTGGGGCTAATGGGAGTTACAGTTTAGCAGCACCTAGAAGACCAAAGGTTCCAGATCTACATACAAAACATATGCCCTACCACTGAGTTATGTTCACTCCCTCAGTATCATAGCTAAGAACCCACCGAGTTTGGATGTTAAGGGTGTTTCAGTAGGCATCAAATGGTGCCAGAAATTGTGAAACTATGAAAGCAGAAATCTGTGCACAGAAGAGAGAGAAACTGGTCTTACTTGTGATCTGCGCTTAAGACAAAAGGCTTCCCTGTAATTCCAGCATGATATTCTGTGCCAAATGTACTGAGTTCATTGGAACTAAGAGTTACAATTTAAGTCACTTTCACAGAATGTACCTAATTATGTCATCTCAAGGCTGTAAGAACACAGACTACAGCCAATAAGTTGACATCATGCACGACATATGCTTAGCATCTCTGTCTTCCAGGGACAAGGATAACATCTTTGTTGAGCAACAATAGCAAAAAGAAAAGAAAGAACACCCTCGTGTAACTTCTTTGTTACCATACAACTCATTTTTATGTAATAAACATGCTTCTCTCCTTCCTCCCAGCCTGAAACTAAGCATTTGATTTCTCTAACAGCCATCATAAAAACAAAACCAATAAAAGAGCAAAACGAAAACAACTGAGACAAAAATCAGCAGCAGAAGCAATTGAAATGATCTTTCTGAAAGAGAGATCAAATTGTTGTCCTACTGAAACAACCACCTGAAGCTCCAAACTGGTGCACCTCCTTCAACCAATGTCAGTAATGTTTTTTTCTGCCTGGGAGTGGTGGGATATGTCATCCAAAATATCTGGAGGGCACCAGGTTGAAGAGAGAGAGAGACTGGTGAATAAGAGAACTGGCGGGTGGGAGTGGGAGAGGGAAGCAACGGGAAAGAGGACTGCAGGCTGGATTTCATTTGATATTTCAAATTGTCAGCCACTTATTGGCTGCAGGCACAGTCAGATACAATTGTGACTGTTAATAAAAAAAAAATCACATATTCCCAGTTTGTATGTGACAGTAGTACTTCTAATTAATGAGATAGCTAATGTGGTAGCGGCCTATAAGAAAAGGTGTTTAAAACACGGCAAAGGAGAGAATGAAGGGGGGAAACCCCATAGGTTTCAAAAGCTTATCACTGCTGACCTTTTCTCATGATGCTGAAGTGCATCATTAAGTTGAACCTTTGTCAGGCATAGGCAAACTCGGCCCTCCAGATGTTTTGGGACTACAACTCCCATCATCCCTAGCTAACAGGACCAGTGGTCAGGGATGCTGGGAGTTGTAGTCCCAAAACATCTGGAGGGCCAAGTTTGCCTATGCCTGACCCAGGGTTTCAGGAATACCTATTCTACGATATTCAGCCTGTGAATGAACTGAAGCTGTGTTAATTTACACAAACGGTAATGACAGCATTCTATACATTACAGTAATGGGAAAAGCTCTGTGCTGTTGAATGTTTTGAAAGCGTTCCAAAGAATTAGCTACGAAAGTAAAATGCGAGGTTTTGATCATTCACATGAAATGATGGGGTGGGTTGTCTTGGATGCAACGGTAATCAACAAAGCTAAAAAAATAATTTTTTATTCTTTCAGAAAATGTTATCATATTATCAAGATTATACACACACGCACGCACGCGCGCAACAGACTTGCAGTAGTAAGAGGCTGGCTGACCCGTTTGGAAGAAAATCCTTGCATTTAAAAACATCCCCAAAATGGCTACAGCAGCAAACAAGCACTGGCACATTAATTTAGTACCAACCTATGTTTGTTCAAGTGTGACCCACATAGTGTGACCCACAACATAGTTGGAGACTCCAGGAAAGTGCCAATGTGACTACACTCATAGTTTGAACCTTAAAACCTACATACTTTTGTGGTGGAAAAGATACTGATATTTCACAGCGGAGAGAAAATGAAATGTAAAGTCCAAAGCTAAAATATTTGGCACTGAAGATCCCTTGTGTGGTGCAGAAGATATACATCCTGTAGGGTTTGTCAGAAAAACAATATATGGAGTGTTCTCCTTTGACCTAGCATTACACTCATCTTTTCTGTACAAATGTTATCAGATAGCCTCTTAGAAAAATGTAGCAGTCTCCTGGTAGCTGGGAAAGAGCAAGGGTAGTGATTGCAGCCAGACAGTAGGATAGCTTACACAAACAGCAAGAGGGTTCTCCCTCTGCCCCAGATTCGAGATTAGCATGGTAGCACATGATGTGACTAGTTTAAAAACCATTCCTTTCCGCAGGAAAGGATATGAAAGTTGCTATATTCTTGTAAACAAGTATGCAAGGAAGTTTGTTTGTTTGTTTAATGAAGCTGCACTCTGATTTGAAGACACCAGTTTGTTTCCTTTATCAAGAGGTGCATTTTTTAATGTATGTTCTTTGCAAAGCTGGAACCAGCAAGAATTTCTAGGAGTCACAGGGGAGGGGAGGAGTGATGGGGACTTGAAAATGTCATGGGGATGAAGACTCCTGTTTGCATTAGTGCATTCCGTTCCATTCCCAGCGGACAGCGGTTCCTTAAAAAAAAGATAGTGGGCTTAGATAAAATGTAAGGACAGAAATAATAAAAGAAAATGAAATCTCCATACTCTCAGGAATGTGGTTGGAGGGGAGAAATGCAAAGGAAAGGCTCTAGAGCCAAGCGGAAACCAAAGTAAATTAGAGAAATGCTTTTAACGCCAGTCTCCGATCTAAGGGGAAGCTATTCCCAATTTCTTGGCAGCCTGAGTCACCTTCATACAGTCATACCCAGACCCTCTCACACTGTCACCAGGAATGGGATCCCGCTCAACTCCAAGAAATAATAAAGTGTCATCAGTAGCTAGCTCCTTGCTAGTTCATCACCATTTCAGTTTGAGAACACAGTAACCAAAGCTGCATGTAAAAGTGTTGCCAGCAGACAGAGTTAAGTTACGGTAACCGCCCTGGGAAAAGAATACAATAGGGACTAGGATAGGAAGAATCTGTAAATTTTGGTTCTCTCAGTTGCCCATTTTTCCAGTCTTAAATTCAGTTGTCCACATTTCTGGAGCAATTATTGTTATTTGTTTATTTATTTATTTATTTTAAATCCTCATGAAAATTCATCAGCATTTTGGTACATTTCCCCCCAAATGAACACATTTTTTCATGCAATTTTTACGAATGCACACAATTTTGCAAGCAATATCCCCTAATACAGGGACACAGGTGGTGCTGTGGGTTAAACCACAGAGTCTAGGGCTTGCAGATCAGAAGGTCAGCGGTTCGAATCCCTGCGTTGGGGTGAGCTCCCGTTGCTCAGTCCCAGCTCCTGCCCACCTACCAGTTTGAAAGCACATCAAAGTGCAAGTAGATAAATAGGTACCGCTCCAGTGGGAAGGTAAACAGCATTTCCGTGCGCTGCTCTGGTTCGCCAGAAGTGGCTTTGTCATGCTGGCCACATGACCCGGAAGCTGTCTGCGGACAAACGCCGGCTCCCTTGGCCTATAGAGCGAGATGAACGCCGCAACCCCAGAGTTGGACATGACTGGACGTAATGGTCAGGGGTCCCTTTACCTTTACCTTTACCTTTATCCCCTAATACAATGCATTCTTGTATGACATTTTCGCTACTATATTCTTGCACAATTTCCCCTTCTATGTGCATTTTTTTGCAAGCATTGCTTGGTTGGAGAACTGTATTGCAAAATCTGAAAATTTAGAAGGGCAGCTGTTTCGGTTTGGTATTTTTTTTTAAGTGCAGGTTTGATAGAGCAACCTTTTAAATGTGACCAGAATTGGATGTCTTCCCCATCTGTGGTAGGGCCTAAGGAAGGAAGATAAGGCAGGAGGAAGCATACACAGGAAGCAACTTCATGTCCTCTTGAGGAACTCCCATGCCTATCACCAGACCCACCCCACCCCCCAAGGCTCCATTACTGGGTACCTGAATTTTTATATCCCTGCATTGGCAGCATATTGACAAGAAAAGCCCAATATGAGGAAGCCTCAAAAGACAAGTTAAAAGTTACCTCCACAGGAAGTGCCTTTTCAGACTACAGAACTGCAGTAATGGATCCTATCAACAGAATAATCAATACCGCAGAAAAAATTGCTCTTTTCTTCCTTAACAGGAAAGGATGGGTTTTATAATTAAGAACCAGCAACCAGCATCTTAACATTTTAAAACTGCTGATGCTTTAACATGTTTCCAGTTGAGCTAGCTAGTCAGGCAGCCTCCTGCAATCTTTCCTCAATGAATTCTTCTTAGTTTCCATCATAGTTAAGATTATTTATTTTAGTTGTAATTATTTTTTGTAAAGTTTTATGTTTTTTAAGGGGCTGTACATAAAAATGCAGCAAATAATTAGGTGAGCGCAGAGTTTACGGCTTCAAGAATATAAAGCGTAATGTATTGCAGCAGCAGGGATAGAAGGGGGTAGATTTAAAGAGCCTGGAACTATAACAACTACTTTTGAAGGGCCTCGTTGTGAAGCCAACCAGAAAATGATTATTCTGCGGCGATAAATACACAGTACTAAAACAAAGTCTCTAGCATTGTGAAAAACTATAAATAAGAAAAAAGACACCCCCAAAAGCATTCCGGGGAAAGTATTTACTGTGGCTATAAAATAGTGAATTTGTTTTCTTTATATTAAGTGTAGCTTTGATTGAATCTGTAGAATTAAAGTCTAATGTTATTATAAGTTAGAACAGGAATTTCAGGCTGGCATCAAATCAAGCAAGAAATAGGCGTGAGTCACCAAGTCTGAAGATGTGATTTGCCTTTATATGGCTTAGTTAGGGTTACTTTGGATGCGCTGGAAAATACAAGTATTCCTGACATAAAGAAACAAAAATGTTTCCTCTTTAAATACACAGACAATGAGGCCCATGTGTCAGTGACGCACTGTGTATAGATAAATCTTCTTTGCAAGCACAAACAGATTATCATGTTTAGCACATTTTCTGTCGAGATTAACGTGTTTGAGGACATCCACCCACGGGCTATGAGGCCACACCACTTTCCTTTGATACTATTTGGTTTCTTGAGGCAAATACAGTGGTACCTCGGGTTACAGATGCTTCAGGTTACAGACACTTCAGGTTACAGACTCCACCAACCCAGAAGTAGTACCTCAGGTTAAGAACTTTGCTTCAGGATGAGAACAGAAATCGCATGGCGGTGGGGTGGCGGCAGCAGGAAGCCCCATTAGCTAAAGTGGTACCTCAGGTTAAGAACAGTTTCAGGTTAAGAACGGACCTCCAGAACAAATTAAGTTCTTAACCCGAGGTACCACTGAACATAAATGGCATTGTCTCTACTTTTTGGTATGGCCTGTTAATTGATTAGTGGACCAGCAATGCTCATGAGCAGCCAGATGCCACAAGTGTTTAATCAGAAGTACGTCCAATGAAGATTGTTTCCCAGTATTGAGGATTGCAAGCCTTAATGGGGAGTTTGGGAATGGCAGATTCTTATGATAGAGTATTTACAATTAGCTAAATTGACTGGGAAAATTAGAGAAGTGTCAGACCAGGAGGTATATGGAGAATGGAAAATATTTAAAACATACCTGAATACATACTGTACAAACGAAACAATACTTGCAGAATTAGAGTGATACTTGTAAGCAAAAAACGAATTAGACAATACACAAGAGTACATAACATAATAGATCTATACAATTTATAAATCAGTGTAAGAAAATTAGGATAGCATCATAGTATAGTGAGAACGATTGGAAGTCATTGATTTTAAACTGTTAGTTAAATGTAATGTATTATTAGTATTTGTTTTTTCTGTTTTTTGTATTTCTTTCTTTCATTGTAATGCTTTTGGTCTTGTATGATTTGTTATTTATGTTATTAATGTTTGCGTGTAATATTAATAAAGGTTCTAATAAAAAAAGTGTCTCATTGCCTACAATTCTGATCTCCAAGTGGCGAGACACCACGACCGTAGCCAAGGGGGGGGGAGGCAAGGGGGCAGCTGCCCTCCCCCCCAATCAAGTAAAACAATAGAAATACTTAACTAACTGACCCATCATGTCAGTTCTGCCCAACAAAAGTCCTGACTACTCCCATGCGAGATACTCCACGGGTTCCTGCACTTACCTAGGGTTTGTTTTCCTTGGAATGAAGGTCAGTGCAGACTTTCGGATATATGGTTTTATTTTCGCTTACCCGTATATACAAGCTGACCGTATGATGAAGAGGGTCACAGCATTCACGCTCCAGAAGATCTTGCACCCCCATTAGGTTTCCAGGGGAGCCACAAGCCCAACACAGAGCAAGACATGTCTCTGTCTCTTCAGCTTCCAGCATTAGCCCAACTCTCACATGCAGAACTCCCCTTGGCCTACTGTTCTTCCTCCTAGGGTGATGTGGCATCCAACCAGGTGAGGTGGGAAACCACCAATTTGTCTCTATGGCAAACTCTTTAGACTTGTAATTCATGGTGCTTAACTGGCCAAATCCATTCAATTAAAAAAGGAACTGGTTTGGTTGGTCTCCTCTTATATATTCTACCCTACACACCCAGGATCACAGGTTTGGAACTGGGATATCATGTAGACTGGCGCTCCCACCCACCCCAAACTCATAACAGTATTTTGAGTAACAGACCAACATATTCTGGATGCCAAACCACAGGTGATTAGAGATATGGAGGCTGAATGGCTTCCCTATAATCTTTATTTATTTATTTGCAAATAGCAGCTGCAGGTGCAGGGGACTTGATACCATTCAGGATCATGCCACAGTGGGTGGGAACACAGGAACTCTGAATGTACCTGATGCTTTGCTAAACCTTTCCCTTCCTACCACTGCAGCGATGTTCTTCTGGGTCCTGACAATAATTGCATACCACAAACAGCTGCTTGAAGGCATAGCTTCATGAGTGACCTGTTTCGAACTGAGTCCTATTTCAGCAGAAATGGTTGAATCTACTGAAAAAGCACTGTGCATTAGTGCTCTGAGGAAAGACATCCTTCTTCCTTTTCATACACTAACACTGTTTCTCAAACTTGGATTGCCAGCTGTTGTTGGACTAAAACTCCCATCATCCCTAGCTAGCAGGGCCAGTGGTCAGGGATGATGGGAGTTGTAGTCCAACAACAGCTGGAGACCCAATCCTGATAAATATTTCTGACTAACTCATGATTTAACAGAAGTACATATTTAGCCCAATGCTTGGCTGGTGGAAACTCCTTGCTGAAGGAATCGTGTTTTGTGTTGGCAGAGAACATTTTAGAACTGGGAAAAGTTTTTTAAAAAGACCGTAGACCCCTTTGTGCTATTAATGGAACGTCGGAAGCTGCCTCCTACTGAGTCAAACCATTGGTCCATCTAGTTCAGCATTGTTTACTAGGTTTCAGGGTTTCAGACAGGAAGTCTTTTCCAGCCCTGCCTGGAGATGTTGGGAATTGAATCTTGAGACCTCCATGTAAAGCAAATGCTCAGCCACTGAGTTCTGCACCTCCCTGTCCTCACCCCCTGTCATCCAAGGGTTTTGTTTGGCTATCTGGAGAGGAGAAGTCTACCACAGAGTCTGAAACCCCCATCACTCCCTGGTATGTGGAAGCCTATGCCTGTAGCCTTCTCCACTTCTGACATCCACACACCCTAGGTGAATGTCAGGAGACGCTAGATGTCAGAAGTGATGCCAGCAGCACAGCCCCAAATTCCTATTAATTATGTGGAGTCCCTTCTTGTCCATAAAGGGCGACAGGTGCTGAAATGCATCTCCACAATGAGGTGCTCAAAGCATTTTTATCGAAGCCACAGGACAAATGAATAGTGGGTAAAGACAAAGACGAATTTGAGTCATGACCTCCCAGTTCTTTATCCCAGGTGTTGCAGGAGTTATTCTGGGGAGAAATTAAACCATTGTTGAGACTGTGCTTAAAAAGAAGATAAAATTAAGGAAGCGATAGAATTGGAGAATTAAAGAAGTACGTGCTTCAATTACATTGTTTCGTTCCCATGTTCTGAACCATAGGTACTGACTTCCTGGGGCCCTGGGTGCCTGAGCACCCACAGAATTCCCCATGAAGGGGCCAGGCACCCACAAATTTTGGCAACAGGGGATTTACTAGAAAATAACTAAATAAAGATTGACTCATAACCATTCAAACAAGCAAAAACATATTACAAGGCCATGTGCAAAACAATATTAGTACTGTCAAGACCATGGAATAAATTATATGCACAGGGAACGTATCAATGTCTGAATAACTGAACCATTCAACACTGGCTAAGTATGGAACAATATTCTTGTGCCAACAAAGTGCAAAACAGTTTGTAAAAGATGAACCAAGCGGGGAGTTCTTCAGTGGGTCTGAGGTAAACATCACCCTGGTGAAATGGACGTGGATGGAAAAAGGACGGAATAAGATGGACTGCTCTCCAGTAGGTCCTTATGTAGGTCCAGTAAGTCCAGTAGGTCCTCATGAAGGAATAAACACAGGTGGGCAAATAACCGAAGACCTGTCCTCCGGATTTGCAACAGGTTTCGCCACAAAGCTTCATCAGTTCAAGGCTAATCAGACAGAACAGTTAACACAAAATAAGAAACTATTCACAGGCACATGGTCATGGGGCCAAGGTGGTACTCCTGTTCCAAACATTCAACAGTGCTTAGGTCATAATGGTTTGTTAGATCATAATTTAGGTTGTTTCCCCAGCCGTAAAAGTCAGAAACCTCCTTAGCATGTACATGGGTATCCTATAATAAAGAGACCAGAATTTCCACATTGCCCATGATTTCAGCTTAAGATATTTAGAGCCACTCATTAAGTGCATCTAAACATGTAACAGATGTCTAAGTACACCTTGGGATGCCCCTATGCCCTCCCCACCCCTGTGGAATATTAATCATGCTTTCACAGAGCCAAAAACTCACCTTGCAGTAGATGAACAAGCCTGTACTTACACCTCTCCTGTTATTTTTCAGAGCTTCGAACAGCCATGGTGCGTCTCCTTTATGGCAGGCATGCCAGCTCAGGACAGAGAGTCATTTCAACACTCTTCTAGCTAGGGATCCTGCCCTCAACACACATGTTTGATGCTTATACATGGTCTCTTGGCTGCCTATGCTGCTGCCCATCTGGTGGGATGGCATGGTGCCAGCTTGCGAGGTAGCACGCCAGCTTCACTTGCTCAAACATGCCAAGATAGGGATTTGTTTCTAGACACACTATCTTCGTTATGGACTGTGAATAGCCTTTCCCTGGAGACTATTCCTACTGGGCTGTTTAAAGGGCAGAGGGATAGGCCCATAACCTTTTGCCACTTCTAATCCCAGGGCAGGGTTCTCAATGTATAACCCCTAGCAGCCAGAAGGTAAAACAGGAGTTCTCCTTGGGATGACACAGCACCAGTTGATTGGCAAACTCTGAGGTGACATGAGAATGATCCGGGTCCTTTCAGTGTAGTGCTACAGCCAGGAAAGGCTGGTATGGTGGGACATTACCATGGAGCCATCTTGCTGACATTGCAGTGTTCCTGGACAGCTCTGGGGAAGAGCAGGGCAACGGTGAGGTTGAGGCTGCACAGACACACCAGCAGAGGCCACCCAGAGCTCCTGCCAATGCATCCACACAGTCTCAATCTCACCACCACCTTGCTCCACCATGCAGGCAAACTACAACAATGCTAGTGTTGGGATGGACACCCTGCGGTCTTGTGTCACGACATCATCCCCATTTGCTGCAGCAATGCCACGTTCTTATTGCTCAGATGGACCATTTTCTAATGAATCAGTTCACAAGCTGTTTGGGGTGTGCGTGGGTGTGGAATATGCTGCCTATCACTCTTCTTCAGTCACACATCTGGGTTTTGTTCTTCTCCCTGACCAACAGGCTCCATGTGCTTCCCTGGATTAAGGTTGCAAGACCTGAATCAAAGAAACATAGGATTGGAGAACTGGAAGGGACCCTGAGGACTGAAAGAGTGCTGGTCTACTTTGCCTGCTCTCTTTACTAAACCACTGTGAGTGTGCAGAAATCCGGTTGTTTAACATTGTCTTGAAACCAGGTCTAATTGTTCCAGACGTTAAATCAAGGAATGTTGTTGTTGTTAATATATTAGAAGACCCGGCATCAGCTAATGTCCTTGGGCTAGCAAGGGGCCACCAGAGACTCTGGAAACCTAGCCAAGCATGGTCGTATTTGTTTCTCTTTTTGCACTCAGTAATAGGAACAGAGGAGGGCCCTGTTGCAGCAGCCACCAGGTAACCCATAGGGAGAAGGTGGCATGGGGACAGTGGTGACCTTTCACAACTGATTGTTAGGATTGACTCTTTACCAGCTCACCCAGTCAATTGCTCTTGGGTGAAGTGCCATTCTGCTGCCAGCTAGCACTGGCACCCAACCATTACTGACAGCAGTGCCTCTGCCATTCCAGTACCACCATTATGCTGGGTGAGGAGTGACCTATGGTGGAGGAAGCCCCAGACCAGCCCACTAGATCAGCTTTGACCCTATACTTGCATACCCATCCACAAGTAGGGAGGGCAGTAACAGCCAGAACTGGCTGTGTGTGTGTTTATTTGTAGATGACCCAATGAGGGAAGCGGTACTGATGGACACTAGTGGGCATTGGAGAACAAAGCCTAAAGCCAGTCCTGTCCTTTGATGCTTTTTTTAAATTTTGCAACCTGTCCAGATTGTGCCCTGGTTGGGTGCCCCAGCAGCCCACCCTAAGGATGCAAGAAGAGCCTGCTGCTAATCAGAGTGGCTCTGTTCTGATTATAGCTGAACTTAATGTTCTCCAGTGAAGATTTTCAGCACAAAAGGGGGCTTTAGGGCTTGTGATATTTCCAGGAAGATTCCCCAAACTCACATCTTTCAGTAACAGCAATGTCATCACTGTTAATGGGAGCAAAGCCAATTCTAAGTGAGGTAATATTTCCAGAATAGGTGTCACTCTCGCTCTGCATACACTTTGTTTCTCTGTCTTCAATCAGCACTTAGCCCTGTCTGACTGGAGATGAAAAAAGCTGATTTGGCCATAAAAAGCACACCAGAGCTCTAGCTCTATTTTAAGGCCATTATGGCTCTTCCATTTATCCATTATTGTAGACCTGTATAACTTACAGTGGAGATAGGGAACCTGTGGCCCTCTTTCTTGACCATTAGTCATGCTGAGTGGAACCAATAGGAACTGGAGTCAAGCTATGACAGAAGCTGGAGCTCCCCATGTTCCCCATCCCTACCCTCTAAATTAGTGAAGTGGGACACTCATTGGTGGGGAGTATAGCAATATTTAAAGCAGGAAGGGCTTCATCTGAAGTACAGAAAATTGGCAGAAGTAATGGGTCAAGGACTGGGTGTGGACCACCCATTCACCAGCCATTTGCTATACCTGTAGTCTACTGAAGATAATGGGTTGTGCATTTTGTGAGCTTTCCAATCAGATAAGCTGTATGGGTGTAGGAGATGTTTCCAGGTATAATCATAGCCAAGCAAGAAGCAAGCTTCTCTTGAGAAATAATTGACAAGAAAAATATATCTGGCCTCTCAAGTGCTCCACATGCCACCTTTCTAAAAGGCATCCTCTGTGACTTGTGCCTGCCTGAAGCCCAACCTTTGGAGGAAGTTTTCTATGAATTGATGTCACCTTTTAATAACCTCTTGTCGCAGCTCCCACAACATAACTGGTTTCATTAAAATTGCTGTCACAGTGCCAGGATTTTATTTGGAAACATCTATTTATTTTGATCTTTCAAGAGGAAAATAAATGGAAACAGTCATTTTGTTTTCAAAGGTGTCCAGGGACAGGTACATGATTGGCATCCCATAGTCATTTGTGAAAATTGTACAAATGGATAGTTCCCTTATTCTTGAACATCTAAAAAGAGGTGTGTGTGTGTGTGTGATTATTTTTTTAATGAACGATACTCTATAAAATATCAGAGAGAGAGAGGTAGAAATGTCTAACATACATTGCATAGCAATTGAGGGCTAATGAAGATCCAGGTATTAAATCAATTAAGAAGTATCAAAAGCTACCTAATCATCAAGGAACAAAATTGGCACCACAATATGTAGAGAGTATGGGAAAGCCTAATTTACTAAACATACCCTGCAGTCACATAATTGCATGTAATTTTACCAGCATAATTAACTAATTTAATTACCACTTCTCAAGTGCATCAATTATTGACATTACAGAGTTTTCAGACAGCGGAATTACTGTGTGATACATTCAGAGAATGCAAAATGTTCCCTGCTCTTGCTTCTCTAAGCGCAGGCAGAAATCAAGGGGGGATGCAAGGAGCACCTCGTTTCTCTCTGCTGTCTCCTCACACACATCCCTGCAATGAAAAAATGCACTGCAGTGTGCATAGCTGGGTAGAATTTAAGGTGCAACAAGTTTGATATCCCCCGTAAGGTTTTGTACAGACAACCTTTTTGTGGGTAACATGCCCAGAGTAAACAAGCTCATTTCCCCCACTTACATCACTATGATATTGGGTCAGAAAGAATTGGGAAGTTTTTCTAGACCACCCCAAACCTGCCAAACCTATGTACAGCAAGGCAGAAAGAAAATGTGTGTCTATTCAAGTCTCTGGAACATAATTATCTGCCCAAGTCAGGGGTTGTCAACATGGCTCCTTCCAGATGTCATTGGACTTCATCTCCCATCAGCCTCAGCCAGCATGGCCAATAGTCAGAAATGAAGAGAGTTGGAGTCCAAGAACTTCCAGATGGTTTCACATTAGCTACATTAGGTCTATGTCATAGAAAGAAATTGGCATTGAATGTCCAAAAACGGAAAGGCCAAACACTGCTGTTTTTGAAATGGTTACCTGGCATTGTGCATCCAGTAGACCTCAGGTTTGCATCCTGCCCTGAAACATAATAACAGACCCAAACACTTCTTCACACACCCATACAGTCTTCAGCTGAAGTAGTCCTTCTTTAGGCAGTGCTATTTTTCTAGAAAAGGAGGTGCCAGAACTCATCATGAACACCTCCCTCGTTCACTTAGAATGGTAATGGTGCCTACCTGAGAGGTGACGGAACTGAGTTCCAGTGAGTTCCAGCTGAGAAAAAAGCCCTGCCTTTAGGTCAGTGGAACCTAAGCAGATACTTCAGTGTCAGTGGTATGCAGTTAATGAACTCCCCCCCCCCCCGCCACAGTAAGCAAACACAAATACTTGTATGCAAGTAAGGTTACTTCAAATGAACTTTCATCTTGAGTGCCGAGTTAGTGTGATCGTCAAGGCATGGCTGTGAACTCATAGACCCAAAAGGCATTTCAATGTCATCTGACGCTGTCGGTCAGTGTTACTTGAAGTGCAGGTGAGTTCCCATGAGGCAAGAAAGAGTGATAACAGCAGGAACCTTTATTGAACTAACAGAACTGGACAACAGGGACAAAGCAACTGCTTATTTAAATTTATAAAGGCCTGGGCCACTCCTGAAATGTTCTGTGACTGGATATCATGGATCAAATCAGAACACAGGAGCTCAGAATCATTAGTCCAGACTCAAGCTCAGGTAAACACAGACCACTGAATATTTAACATTACTACTACTACTACTACTACTACTACAGCTACTATTATATAGCTCAGAGCATTCAGAGCCCTGATGACAATGTGAATACAATCTATTACAAAAGAAACATGTAATTTTCTTTTAGAAAAAGTATGTACTCTAGCACAACAATTATATAAAATCTGTTTTTTAAAAAAAAACAGCAGTAGAACTGCACGTAGAATACTTGAAATAAAATATATTCTTCAAAGGAATTGCCAGATTGGGCTAGTATCTTCTCTGGGAGCATTTTGCCAATTCTAGAGAGCACACTTCTTCTGTAGACTAGAAACAGTCAAATCTTCCAATAGGAATATGAGTAAAGATTGGCAATCACCATTCAGATATGATATGTCTCCCAAGTATGTTTATGTGGTTAGGTAACTTCAGTGCTTGAAGCAATGTTTGTGCATGAAAAGGTATCGTATCATATACACACTGGCTTCAGTTTGAGGAAAGGGTTATACTGTAAGAGTGTGAGCTGTGAGCCAGGAAGTCCTTGATTCAAATCTCGCAACTAATTCCACCTCTGCTACAATACACTCATCAATAACATGGATATAGCATGCCCCCAAAGAGATGGAAGGAACCTTTGGCAGTGGGGTGGGGTAGAGGAAGCAAATACACAGAGACAGTGTGGGGTGTTGGCAATTTTTGGTGCCATTCAGTGGGCTGAGAGAAATCGGTTAATTTTTATTGTGAGGGTGTCCTCATGGATAAGATGGGTTATGGTGTTGTCCTTCTCCCCTTCTTTCTTAACCGGGGGGTGTGTTTGGCTTTGCTAGCATTTCTAGTGGCAGCAGTGCTGCAGTCAAAGTAACCTCTAGGCATCCCCATGTTCTGCAGAATGGCCAACTGGAAGTGACACACCTTTATGATGTGGCTGCCATTTTCGTTTCTTGTGGGAAAGAAGGATAAAGCCCTCTGCCACCTCATCTTAAAAAGGGGATTTGGAACCTCTCGTCCAAACCTTGGGGACCCTCCCCAGGCAACAGACCCTTCCCAAGAACACACTTTTCACTACCCCTGTTTCACAACCTTCCTGAGTTTCCCCCCCAGCTGGAATGTGGTCTTGAAGTGTGATAATGTTAGTACCAAGGAAAAAAATAGATGCTGAGATCCAAGTTGGGGGTAAGTACTATTTGCTGAAAGAACCCCAGCAGAGATTTAAAATCACAAAACATGCAACAAAATTAAGCGTGGAAATATAGGCTGTTAGGCCATTAAAATATGTCCTTTTGAGTACCAAAATAGCCCCCTCTTCCACTAGCATACTAGAAAAACACCACACTTTTGGTAAGTTAAAAATGGTTTACTTATGACTCTCCGAAGGTCATAATATCTCCCGGTGCTACCTTTTGGCTAGATCTATTATTTTCTGTGCAAATGATTTGGAGTGACTTTAGGTTGTGTTTTCCATTAAATTCCATTGTACAAAACAGAACTTGCTCATCATTCTCTTGAAATTTAAGCAGCTTGCATTTTTTGTGTTCCTAAATGCTCTACTTCCATGCTACTATCATGGCTCTAGGATGCTTGATGGAGGTCCCCTGTTGCAGAAATAGTAATGGGTTTTCAACTCAACCCACAAACCTCAGACCACACCACCAATCTCATTAGCATCATCTGGTAAATACTCCTATGGAAGTGCCTTCCAAGCAGGAATTTTGTGATGTGGCAATGCAGCTGGGCTGTAACCTTTTGTCCTCTTAGCATTTCACTATCAGTCCTCGCTGTTCAACATACCCTTTGCAGTTGAGGATATCTCCAAGATGCTTTGTGATTGACACAACTTCAGAAAAGCACAACCCCTCTGCTGAAAAACACGTAGCAGCAGTATGTAAATCTTCACCTAAAACTGCTCCATTTCAGCAATGAGCTTTTTAAAGTCAAGAGAGATGTCAGTACTTGCTCCCTCTGGAGCCCTAAGAATCAGTGTCAGTAAAAAAAATGGGCAGCGTCAGTAAAAATTATGCCCCATGTCAGTAAATTTGTTAACAGGGTGGTTAGAAACCCTGGGAGCTGTGATTTTCTTTTCACATTGCCCTCTTGTACTTGACCTTTGCACAGCTGTTTCACAGTATCTGGAGATGACTGAACTGTGAAATGGTGATTACAGGAAAGGGGTATTTTAATGAGACAATGCAATCTAGATCAAGGAAAGCAAAGGGGCCATTCTCTTCTCTCTATCAATCAAGATACATAAAGGCTGCTTCTTAATCCAGATTAAAATAGGAGCAATTACGTTTTATCCAATTAAACCATAATTGCCAGGGATATTTTTTTAAGGAAAAAAAATACATCCAAACAAAAATAGAAGCTTTCCCTCATTTTGCTTCAGACTGATTTCTTGCAGATAATTTTAAAGTTGAAATGGGGGGGGGGGGTTTAGAAGAAACAGAGTTGTACCACAAGAAATGTAAGATTGAATATACAAGAATATACAAGATTACCAGGCTGGGTCAGACCAAAGGTCCAGCAAGCGCTGCATTCCTACTCCAACAGTGGCCAAATGCCTCAAGGATGGGTGCAAGCCAGAACACAATGCTACAAGAGTGTAATCTAGACACGGATACATGTAAACCCCACTGAGGTCTGCAAACACAGTTACCTGGGAACAGATGCCATTGCTCTCAGTGGGACTTGCTTCTGAGTAGACATGCACAGGGTGGTGCTCCTAGTCACAGACAAGTCTCTCCTGTTACCGGAAGTCTCAAACGTTCATAAACTCAATGCATACCCACTCTGCAATACATCTGTGTTCAGGTTTAAGTTGTAACAACCCTTGTCTTCCCAAATACAGATTTTTCAGGGCATTTTCCAACCACACATCTTTGCTCATTATTTTCTGTATAGAAATTTACTGGCTCTGCATAGTTCACCCACCAGAAATAACATCCCTGCTATTAATCCACAGACAAAAGAGGAGTGGGGTGGAAAGAGATAGTTTTCCTGCCATAATATTACCTTTTAAAAATTATACCTGTAGACTGGAAACCAAACGATTTTTGCAGGCAGACTGTTCCACCCATTCCCCCAGCTTTCTGGGCGGGGGGAGAACAGCTTATGTGATTGAAGTATATGTATCAAAAGGACAACCCTATTAGCTCATAAAATGTGTCCATTTCAGACTTATCAGAAGTTGTCTTAACTGAAGCTGGAATTGGCACCTTCGATTTTGCTCTTTGTTTTACTGGCAGGATTCCTAAGCAAAAAACATGATCATGAGGAGGCTTGTAATTGGATTCTAGCAAACATGCTAACAAGTCCTGTTCAGACCTCCACACTAAACTTCAAATAAACTATAAGCACACAAATATGACAAGTGCTAGGGATGGGGAAACTATGGTTCTCCAGGTGTTGCTGCACTACAGCTCCCATCACCTCTGATCATTGGCCATGCTGAGCTAGGGCTGATGGGATTTGGAGTCCAACAACATCTGGAAGGAGCCATGTTGACACACATTTTCTTTCTGCCTCAGTTTCCCCAAACCTGTTATACTGTACATACGTCTGCCCTCACATGCTCAATCTGAATACCTGGGGGGGGGGGAGGACCTCAATGAGAACAGCAGTCTACTTCCAATGTATGCATCCATATTGAACGAAACAGTAGAAGTAAAAAACTGGCCCGCCAGCTCGGCAGTGACTGTCAGTTAACTCGGGCTGTTGAAGAATGCCCAGAAATAAAAGTATTAATTACCAGCTAATTCCCTCCCAGTTGTGCGTAAGGGGCGTGTGAATCAGTTGAAGTTAATTCTAATGAATTGGTGTAAATAAGATGAAGGAAAGCTGGATTTCTCTAGGGGAGACTAAGGCATTTCTTAGATGCTGTTATACCTTAAGCTTTAAGGAGATGCAGACATACCACATGCAGTCACCTGAAGGGACCATTTAGCACCCAAATTCCAAAGGCCTCTTTGAACGGTACCATTTTAAAAAGATGTCCTGAGGAAAGCAGAGATTACTCCTGCCAGGCTTCTAAACAGAAGGACTTCCATACAGCAGTGCCTGCTAGTGAAGGCCTATGGGCATGGGAGACCAACCAAAAGTGCCTCATTAGAAGATCTTGGTGATCAAAGTGGAGCATAAGGACTCAGGTGGAATCCACTATGTGCAGGGGTGTAGCAAGGTAAATTGGTACCCGGGGGCAAAAAAATTTTTTGTCAACCCCCCCCCCCCCAGGCATGGGAAGGTCAGGTGGTACCCGGTGCGGAAAATTTCTTGTCACCCCCCCCCCCCGCATTGATTCCCCCCCCGCAAAAAAAATGGTTTTACATTATTTCATATTTTCTTACAAAGGAATAATAACAAGTAATAATAATAAAAAACTTTTATTTATATCCCGCCCTCCCCGGCCGAAGTTGGGCTCAGGGTGGCTAACATCAGATACATAACATTGGTATAAAATCAAACAATAATTAAGTTACCTCCTAAAAACATGTCAAAATCAAATTAAAGTCTAGTTACATGGCTTTCCACAGGGTTAGGGTTGGGAACAGTAAAGTGTTCTCTGAACTGAAATTTCAGCCTTTATGACATAGGAAAACGGCCAAGTGAACAGCTATTTTGGTGGAGGAGGGTCAAGATATTAACCGATATGCATGAAATTTCATGTATAGCTATATAATCCCAAGTATAGTAAGATAAGACCTTCGGAGCAGGCATTTTCAAAAAAAAAATTCATTCATAATTTGTCACCCCCTCTATTATGGAACCCGGGGCGTACCGCCCCCCACCCCACCCCTTTGCTACGCCCCTGACTATGTGTCTATGTCTTCAATATATTAGCAAGTGGGCAGTTTGTTCTCAGGTCTGGTACACCTTAATATCTTGTTATGTCTGTTGTTGTGCAGCAGGCCTCTGGGACTGCATTGTAATGAAGAAGGATGAGCTTGCTCTGCAGCAAACACTTGACCTGGGAAATTTGCCCAGATGCAGTCTTGTATGAGCATTACTGCTCTACCTTAAGGAGGAAGAAGAAAGGGCTTTTGTTTAGGCAGAAGGAACTATTATAAGTCCCAGTTTCTTTGAACATGTCCTGGCCTTGTCAGAATACAGCTGGATGTAGGTGCGTTAAACTTTATCCTTCTTCAGTATTACCAAAGTGCCATGATGCTCAATGGCATTATGCTTGTTTTCCATCTGCTGATATTTGGCTATCGAGGTATTAGGTTTGTTTTATTTAAAATATTTGTATGTTGCTTTCTCACTTGGGAGTCCTCAAAGTGGTTGACAGCTAAAAATCAGTAAGATTACAATTAAGAAATCCGGATTAAAGCCATTATAACAAGTAATAACTCAGTATTTTTAAAAAGTGTTGGCCAGAAATATCGGGACAAACAAGCAGAGGGTAGACACATCTGGTGGCCACCATAGCTGAAACAATAAAACAGCAGCCAATTTTTAAAAAAACCAGAACAAGAGCAATAAAATAATAAAACAACAGAACAGTAAAAAGTTAAAGTGGAGCCAGAGTCCAACCATTAAAAGCCTGGGGACATAAAGCAATCTTAATTTGACACCTGGATGCTAGCAATCTTGGTGCCCCATAAATATATTTGGTAAGGGTTTACCACAGAGGGGGTATAAGACCCTCTGCCCAATTGACACTCTGTTCAAACTGGCACACCCCAGTTAACAAAACAGCTGCTTTTCTCTGGACCTTCTGAAGTTTCCCCATAGTCTCCAAGGCAACCTCATGCATAAGACATTACAGCAATCTAACCTGGATGCTCCCTGAACATTAGTAACTGTGGAAGGCAATTTCTGTTCGGGAAGAGCTGCGACTGATGCAACAGCCCAAGCTGGTGAAATACGTCTTCTGTCACACCTGAACAGATGCTAACTGAACATCCCGTGTTAAGGGCCTAACAGCACCCCCAAGCTGTGGACATCCTCTTTAAAGGGAAGCACAGTCCTGTCCAGGACAGGTGTTCCACATCCATAAACCTCTGAACCCGTTATATGGGACAGTGATTGATTGCTCAGTCCTTTCCTCACTAGTGCGGACCAAAATCAGGCCTTTTCACAGTAACTTGGTAGCTACTTCTTTCCTATTGTCATTCTGATTCTTTATTTTATTTTTAAGTAGCTTAAAATTTATTTCTTAAAAAATGTAAGATTGCTGCTGAAGAGATTTGATACCTCCTGTGCTAAAGAAAGAAGAATAGCCACGAGGGTGTTTTTTCTCGCCTGCAATATTGCAAACCATACCACGTCTTGGCTGAGAAATCCAGAGACATTTGGAGAAATAAAGGCGATGTAGCTCAGTCACATCAGTTTTGTTCAGTCCAGACATTTCCTTTTTTGATACCAATTAACTGAACCCAACACAGAATCCTTATCATTAAAGTAAACAAGCTACAACAACACATATTGTGTAGTATATAATGCCTCTGTGCCTGTCTCGGAGTCTAATTAAATGTTGGGGGTGGAGTGCCGAGAGACAGTAAATAATCATGTATAGAACTCATTTTACCTTGGGCTATGCTCCCTGTTTTGAAGCTGAAATTAGGTGCCACCAGCTTACCAATGAATGCAGGGCTGATTTGTATAGACCCATATTGTTTTTGCAACTCTGGCTTCTTGCCAGTAGAGAAACCAAAATGCATGGTGCTTCCTAATGCCAAAGGAAAACACAACAGTTTGCATGCAAAAGATGACATCAGTGTAGTGGCTAGAGCAGGAACAGGGAAGCTCAAGCCTGAAGTCTGAATGCAGTCCTCCAGGCCTCTGGCCCTCCGAACTTCTGTCAGTTCACACACATCGTATTTTCACACTTTCATGTTTCTCCTGGTTGCAAAGATGTCATTTCTCGGTTTTGCAGAGGTTTTCCCAACATCTTGTTTCCCCTTGCTACAAGACAGAATTAAAGCTAGTGTGCTGGCTACTGAGGGCAATAATTTATTTGCTGTGTGGCTGTTAGATTTTCTTGCCCTTCGTGGGTCTACTCTGCACTTAAAAGAGCTCTTGACGCTGAATTTATCTAAGTTTTGAAGTGCCTGGTGTTAATTACACAAGTGCACACTTCAGACAAGTATGTCTAGGTGATCGGCATGCTATTAAGTGTGAAACATCATCCTGTGCTGGAATTTGTGGTGCTGGATTTCCATTCACTTACCCTCTTCCAAAATGCCCACCTTCTCTTCCTTACCACCCCTGCCCCATCCCGACCGGCATTCTCATTCATCCCATTCCATCAAGAAAGCAGGAAAAACACCAGTTCCCAGTAATCTGCCCCTCTCTCCCAAATTATCTGTCACAGTGGCATGACCAAGGGAACAACAAAAGATGAAGCTATTCACATTTTTATGATGGTGATGATAAGTAGCAGCAGTAGTAGTAGAAGAAGTGGTAGTAGTAATTTATTTGTTTGTTTTCTATCCCACATTTCCTTCAAGAAGCTCAAAGTGGCATATAATTGTTTCTGGTTTTTTTTATTCATTTATTCTTTTTGTAAAATGTCTTGAGGTTTATTACAATCCAGCACTGGTTTTAAAAAAAATCAATAAACAAATAGATAGAATGGGGAGGGGGGAAACTATCCTCACCACAACCATGTGGGGCAGGTTAGGCTCAGAGACCGCGACTGGCCAAGTTCACCCAATGAGCTTCATGGCTCAATGGTCTCCCAGGTCCTAGACTGACACTTATGCCACTACATCACACTGGCTCTAACTAGTTGTATCCAGACTAAGACTGCAATCCTACACCGACTTACTAGGAAGAATTTCTGGGTTACACCCTATTCAGGCATCATGAAATTGGCTTAAATCGACATACAAGGAGCAAGGGTGTGCATGAATACATTAACTCTGCTCTCCATTCATGTCGTTGTCACCCGCTGTGGGTATACACTCCGTGGGTGCGCTTGCACCTGCGATCGTTTATACCTGTTTAAATGTCAATTATGTGCACTATTTAATGTATACTTCCGAGTTAAAGAGAAAGTGAAAGTAGGATCCAGTGGGCGTCTTGCCGCTGAGATCCCTCCGCTAAGACTTTTTGGCTCCAAGGTTTAAACTTGTTAATGGGCAGTTAATCTGCTTCCCGCCCTTTTCAAGGGCAGCAACAGTGTTCTGATTGGTAAAAGTATTGATCATGACGTTGTCTGTTCGTTGTCAATAAAAGGCTGCGGCTCCCCGTGTTGGGCGGATAGTCGGAGTAAAAGAATGCGCAGGAGGTAGAGAGGGTTAGATCGCGGAAGATATTTCGGTAAAGGGTTAGCTAGCTTAGATGGTCTTGGTGCGGACAAGCCCAGAGAGAAAGTTGCATGGCAAGGTACAGAGAGAAGAAACAGCCCACGCGGGTCAGCCAAAGCCATCCAAAGAAACCATGGTTGTCTGTCTTCATTTCATTTAGGTTTAATTTTTTTACCGTTTGTTAGCATTTTATTTGGCCGCAGTTTTGGCCGCCCTTTATTTAAGTACTTTACTTTTGGGAACAACTTAGGAGGTCGCAAGTGCTTGCAGGTACATCTTCGAGGCACTTATTCATCCGAACGACTCACGCATCCTTCAGATTCAGCCTGGCGGACAACTCCCTTCATGGCGCGGTGTGTGCTGGGCTCCGAAATTACCGGCCGTCCCGTCCGCAGGCTTGGCCGGTGCCCGTGCAAGGACGCACGTGAGGCGCTGGCCACAGATCCCCCAGCAACTGGTATCCTGTGTGCAGTTGACCTTGTCCTGCACGCGGGAAGCTCCAGCGAAGTATCCCCGCAACCCGCCACGTGTTCTAGGGTGCCTCCATGACAGTTGACGATTCTAAAGATGAATAATGGCAATGGCTCTTGTACAGATATTATACTTGCTTTGTTGATTGAATTTCAAAAGCAATTTACAATACGGGCTATGTCTTATGACTTACAGTCTCCTGACAATACATTTGAACTTTGAAACTTAGTTCAGCTTTAGTGGAGTTCAGTATTACAGCTGAACTTGTGCCGTTTATATAAAAAAAGCAACAATCATGTAGAAAGTGTGGCATGTGCTGCTATTCATTAATTTTTATTTCATTATATTTATGTCATCTGTTTGTATCTTGGTGCTATTATTATGCATTGTTCTGAAATTGAAATCAATGAGAAGCTATTAAAAACCTAAGCAGTTCTCATTAGTATACGTCACCTTGGGACTTTGAGTGCTGTGTTCTGGATTACAGCACTGACTTTTCAAACAGCATTAGAATCATAAAAGAAGAGTCCCAAAAGACAGAATCAGCTCATCCCCAGATTTGAAAGTCTGTCTTCTTTAGCTTTTGTGAAATTGTCATTTTCCTTTTCTTTGCCTAGCTTCTTCTTAGTTTCCTGTTGGATTCATGTCATGAGGTAATCAGGGTTTGAAGAATTCCAGTGTTAAACTTCAGGACATACATGTGCTTTCAGTTCTTGTCCATTACTTCACATTGACCCCATTGCTTTACATCAGGGGTCCCTAAACTAAGGCCCAGGGGCCAAATGCGGCCCAATTGCCTTCTAAATCTGGCCCGTGGATGGTCCGGGCATCAGCGTGTTTTTACATGAGTAGAATTTGTCCTTTTATTTAAAATGCATCTCTGGGTTATTTGTGGGTCCTGCCTGGTGTTTTTACATGAGCAGAATGTGTGTTTTTATTTAAAATGCATCTCTGGGTTATTTGTGGGGCATAGGAATTTTGCTGA
The DNA here is from genome assembly GCF_009819535.1 of Lacerta agilis. Lineage (NCBI taxonomy): Eukaryota > Metazoa > Chordata > Lepidosauria > Squamata > Lacertidae > Lacerta > Lacerta agilis. The sequence goes on from NC_046318.1 coordinate 28,573,371, forward strand.
CCCCTGCTTTACATAAACACACACCACTCTCTGCTCTTCATCCAGCCCAGCAAGAGGCATGGCCACAGCTCAATACATTCCAGCCAGGTAAATCGCCAGTGAGAGGTATAGTCTGGAGCATGGGTCGGCAAACTAAGGCCCGCAGGCCGTATCAGGCCCAATTGTCTTCCAGATCCAGCCAGTGGACAGTCCAGGAATCCAGGCAGCCGGCATAGTGCGTGCGCACGATGGTTTTTGCGACTCAGCCAGGCTTGGGGGTCAAAAGTGATGCGGGCGGCTGCTCGAGACAAGCCCCTTCTCCGTCTGTCACGCGTGCGCAGCAAACTTTTCTTCTGGGGTGGGAGGTGGGGAAGAGGGAAAAGGAGCCACAGTTCGGATTTCCACCATGGAGTTGCCGGTGACTGACCTTAGGAAGGGCAGCTGCAGCAGCAGGGGCTCGGAGGCACCTCGGGAGCAACGCCCGCCGGTGTCTGTGGCGATGGTGCTCCCTGCCATAAGAAGCGGGGAGTGCCTGGGCGGCTGCACTCCAAAGCAATTCTGCTGGGGAGGCGGCTCGTTACCTACATGGTGCGAGCCATGGAAAGGTAAATGAAATAAATATACAAAACCGTGTGAATAACTGGAGGAATGGCATAAATATGAAAACTAAACTGACAATGTCGTAATGTAAAGGACGTTTATAAATATTCCATCAAAGGCAAACCTATGCTCTGAATCATCAAAGTGCTAATATAAAGTGCTACTACAACGTGCAAAAATACAAAGTGCCATAAGTGTTCAATATAATGATGAAGATGGTATAGAAAATGTCTATCAGACACGAAAGTCCAATCTCACAATGTTGGGGAAGGTGCTTCAGAATCCCTCCAACATGTGGGTGTGTTCTCCCGACGGGTGGCTAGCTTCCAACTTCCCGTTTCACCGACGGTTTCCTCAAGGTCTGGACTTCTTTGGTAACAACAATACAAACCATCAACTTCACTACAGATATAAATTCAATATCCAATAAATTCAATTATACAATGAAAAGTTCATGTACTCACCATCACATCAGAACAAAGAAAACATAACAGCTATTCCCAGTGCCTCAGACTCACATTTTTCCAATACAGCTAATGAGGACTCTAAGTATCTCCAAGTTAAATACTTGCAGGCAGGTTAACATTTAAAGGAACAGATTACTATTTGTGCTTGATGTAGATATTTAAAGATATAGCACCATTTAAAGATCTAACTTCATTGACAACATCAGTACATGATATACAGACTTTAACCATTTCTTAAGAAGGTTATAAGGAAACCTATAAAATTTCTGTAAGAATTCTTATATGGTCCAAGCCTCGATCTTGTTGTCAGGGACTATATGAATATATTATAAATTTATATAATTGTCAGAAAACTAATATGCAAAAGTTTCCCCAGCTTATAAATAAGGACTGAAATCAATATTGAGATTTAAACCTGTGGGGGCTAAGGACCCAAACCTGTATATCCAATAGGATTCCTTCTGATGTAATTTCTTCTTTAAAGCTTCAATGTTTGCCTCAGGGATAGAATGCTTGTAAATCATAAACCATTGAAAGTCCGTGGGTTTATGGTTCGCCTCGACAAAATGTGAAGTAAGGGGTGCTTCCATGATCTTATTATGAATACGATTTTTATGCTCCAGTATTCGCATTTTAACTGGTCTTATGGTGCTTCCTATGTACCATAGGCCACAGATACATTGTATAGCATATACGACTCCTCTAGAGTCGCAGGTTGTGAATGATTCTAGTTGGATAGTATTGTTGGTCCCTGGTATATTGAATTTTTTCACTTCCTTGGTTAATTTACAAGCAGCGCATTTCCCACATTTAAAATGTCCCTGTAAAACAGATTGGTTATGACTTTCTAGGTCTGGTAATGCTGCATGTACTAGCATGTTTTTAAGGTTTTTTGTTCTGCGGAAACCTATGCGTGGTGTTAAAGAACAACCTGGTATTTCTTTTATAAGGTGCCAGTGCTTCTTGATTATTTTGCTGATAGAATATGCGAGTGGAGTGTGATCGATGGCACATGTTATGGAAGGAGTTTCTTGTCTGGGACGTTTTTCAAATAAACTATATCTAGGTCTTTGAAGGGCTCTGGTTTGTGCTGTTCTAATCACTTCATGTGGGTACCCCCTTGAGAAGAATTCTTGTGCCATGACCTGACTATCAATCTTATAATCCTTTGGAGAAGTGGAGTTGCGTTTAATCCGTAAGAATTGGCCATAAGGTAAGTTATGTTTTAAATTGGTAGGGTGAAAAGATTTATAATGAAGATATGATGTTTTGTCTGTGGGCTTTTTAAAGGTTCGAACTGCTAGTTTGTTAGCAGTATCGCGATATACTATAGTGTCTAGGAACGTTACTTCTAGGCTATGGTGATGGCATGTGTATTTTATGTTGGGATGGATGTTATTGCACCAAGAAAAGAATTCAGTTATATTTTCAGCTGTTTCAAAAATCAAGAACAGATCATCCACGAACCTCTTATAGAATATTATGTTATCAAAAAAAGGGTTAACTTCCTGATTCAAAATGAAGTCTTCCTCAATCTTTCCCATGAACAAATTTGCAATGCTTGGTGCACACGCGCTGCCCATAGCAACACCTCTTTTTGCACGTTGTAGTAGCACTTTATATTAGCACTTTGATGATTCAGAGCATAGGTTTGCCTTTGATGGAATATTTATAAACGTCCTTTACATTACGACATTGTCAGTTTAGTTTTCATATTTATGCCATTCCTCCAGTTATTCACACGGTTTTGTATATTTATTTCAAGTACAGATACCGTGACTGTCTGTTGTTGTTTCTACTATGGAAAGGTAAATAGCTGCCACAGCCTCGTCTTTCTTCACGCGGGTAAAAGAACCTTTTTTGCTTGAGCGGCACTGGCCTGACTTAGCGTGGCCCACGGCTTTTCCCTTCACCCATGCATGCACACATGCTCTCCAGGGCTGACAGGAATGGCGCGCTTACCTCAGCCCCACACCCTGCCTTACGAGAGAAATAGTAACTGCCAACGCGTAAAACACAAAGGAAGCAGCATGGGTGTGGGGGGGAACACCCACCCAAAAAAATCACATTTTGCAAAGTTGGGGTTGGTCCCAATAAGGGGTTTTTGCCAAAAAAAATGTGGGTCATAATCATGGCAGGTCTGAGGGCCCTGCTGAAAAGGTTTGCTGACCCCTGGTCTGGAGGCAGCCATGGCCAGGTAGAGTACTGAGGGCCAAACAAAGAGGAATGAAGAACTGTATGCAGTCCCTCAGCTTCCACCCTTAATTTTGTTATGAAGCACCCCTAAAAATAATGAAGAATGGAGATTGGTGAGGAAACATCAGTCTTTGCAAAAACTCTGTCTATACTATGTTGTTCCTTTCTTCCATCATGGAACTCAAGGTTAGGTATCTGGGGTTCCCAGTCAGTCTCTTATCCAGGCACTGACTAGATCCAAACTCATTCGGGTGATTGCTAGTATTATTGCAACTTACGATTGCTACATGTCAACCATTTAGAAGCCACCTTGGCAACTAAGCGTTATTTGAATTAATAAATTACAACTTACATTGAGAGGAAATATCCTACTGGCACCAGTTTGATGCCATGTCCAGTTTGGTCCTTAGTTGCAACACAACTTTCTGAAAACTAATTTTCCAACTTGAGCTGGTTTTCATGATGCCCATATGAAGTAGCTCTGCCACAACCGTAGCATCATGAGCACCAGCATCTCACCATTTATTGTGTTAAATGTTTTACTTAGGCTTACCTCATATGTGTTTTAATAGGTTGTCTTCCCCCCCCCCTTGCATGCAGATATAGGAGCTCATGACATCTTCTCCTAACCCCAGGGCAAACTTTTTCAGCTTACAGTAAGCACAACACCTTGTGACAAGTGCAACTACAAGCTAGAAGTGCCCAGCCCATCTCTACCATCCTGTCTTCGCGGGGGGGGGGGGGGGGGCTTTTCTTTCCGTTTCATATCTGAAACTGCTGCCTTGGTGCTGTTGCAATTATAAGAAAAGTGAATGATCTAGGCCAAGAAAGAAAATGAAACGAAAATGCAGAGATCATATTATCCAGATGAAGGAAAACACTTTCCCAACTACAATGGTGGCTGAAACTCATAAATTAGATGACTGAAGTAATAAGACATGTGAAATGGCTTTTAAGTCCACTACCAGCTCTGTGCAATAAATTTCCAGTGACATCCAAGCTTTTAGTGGAGGGCATGATTTATTGCCATCTACAGGAAAAGAGCTTTCATGGATTATCTCTAAAGTGGCAAAACTCTATTCTGAATTTTTCAAAATTAGTGAAGCTGTGTGAATGCTACAGGCAAGCAAGCTCCCATGCTGTCTTTTTATTTTTAATTAAAAATATTCCTCGTTAACAAGGACAGAAAAGGTACTTTGGTGAAGGAGTGGGCAGAAGATAGATCTATGGTTGGATCTCTGGATAGATTTGCACAGACTGGTCTGGATTTCTGACTCTCAGTTGTTTAACAATAGCAACAACAAAATTACTTTCATATATATATATTCACATATATATATATATATATATATATATATATATATATATATATTCAAATATACACTATACACTATATATATACACTACTGAAATGAAAAAGGCATTTGTGTGAAAGGACTGTGAACTCACTTATGAGAGAGTGTGTGTGTGTGTGTGTGTGTGTGTGTGTGGTTTTTTGTTTTTGTTTTTGTCTACATGAACAATGGCACTCACAACCTGGACACTGGAAGGAAAGGGAAAGATTTCTGATCCGTACAGAGTGTTTGAAGCAAAAGCAAAGCAAAGAAGTGGTATAAATACCAGAAAGCTTGAATAGAATCCTAATACTGTATGCAGGTCACCTAGTTATGAGAAGCAACAGTTAATTTGCTTCTCAGTGAAGCAACAGTTCATTTTCATGATTCAGATTGCTTTGAATAGATCTGGTAAAATGAAATTAAAATCCAGTGCAGCTACTTCTCGCTGTGGTAACGGACAGGTTTCTAAAAGGACTGCCACAATGTTAGATCATACAAAAGTCAGAAGAGCCCACTTGGCTCAGACTAAAGGCCCATCTAGTCCAGCATTATGTTCCCACAGTGGCTAACCAGATAGCTATGGGAAGCCAACAAGCAGGACGTGAATGCAATAGTCTTGTCCTCAGGCCAAATGCCCACTGTGTCCTGTGTCCTTTTCTCACAGTGGTAAATGGGAAGCGAAAAGGGCATGACATAAGCACAACAGCCAGAGCTGGCCTGCCCATTAGGCAGGGTGAAGTTCTTGCCTCGGGTAGCAAAAGTGCAAGAAGCTGGGCTCTGCTTGCCCTGCTGCTTCTTGTGGTGACAGTGAGAGGAAGGTATTCTGTCATCCCCTGAGTCCCGCCACCCTGGTGGGGAGAAGACAAGTGGCAACATTTTGAGGAGCACACTGGCTCCCACTTAGTTTGACAAGAACAGGGCACGGTGGGGGCAGAAGGGGGGTGGGGGTGCTGGCAGAAGTGGTGGGTATGGTGGGGGGCAGGAGGTGGCAATTCCTGTTTTGCTTCAGGTGGCAAAATGGGACAGGCCACCCCTGATGAGTCATGACCCCCAGCAACTGGTATTCAGATAAATGCTGCCTCTTACACTGCAGGTTGTAGTCAGAGATAGCCTTATCTGCCATGAATTCGCCTAATCTCCCTTTAAAGCTGTGCACGTTGGTGGCCAGCCTACATAGTCGGAAACCTGGTTTGTTGCTGCAGAATGTCAGTCCAACACTTTATTATATCAGTTTTAAAAGAACCTGAATAATCTAGGTTGATCTCCAAAAGGAAGACCAGCAACCTCCCTCATTTTGGGTCTCTTTTCAAACACTACCAGGCTCCAGAAAGTGTCTGAGACATCAGCAGCCACTGTTACCTAAGCTGCCCACACCATTAAGTGATTCTCCCTTTTCGGACTTTAACTGACACATATTTGTCAAAAGGCAAAAGCAAATGCATCTTGTAGTGGCCACAAGATGAGCAAATGTTCTTTTGCTCTCAGAAGTGCCAAGATAGCCCCAAGCCAATCACTTGCAGTGTGTGTGTTTTCTATTTCTTTAAGCCCCTATAAATACACTCAGTGAAAGAGATAACACAATAGTTCTTTACAGGAGTAAAGAGACAGATTTACAGCTACCCAAAGCCATTATCAAAGCACAGTGCTAAGTGTGACAGGCTGCTTCAGTGACATCATAATCCAAGAGAAGCCTGTCAGTTGAGATGGCAGACTATCATACCTTCTCTTCCACTTTACTCTCACTGGAGTGATAAACCTGTTCCTGGGCTGAACCTAGGGATGGGAGAGAATCTTGATTCAGTTCACGTTCAAAGGCAAATTTACCAAATACAGCCTTTCCAAAACAAAATGCGCATTGAACCACAGTCGCTGTTTGAAATGTGCAGGTCTCCAAATTTTGCAATGCAGTTCTCCAGTTAAGATACGTACACAAGTTGTGTTGCAAAAATGCAAAGCATATGAGAAGTTGTGTACCAAAACGTGTATATTAGGAGAAATTCACACTAAAATTCTGATGCATTTTCTTGAGAACCCTTTTTATTTTATTTTTTAAAGAATTCAAACTAATGTGGGGAAATAAACTAAGATTGGAAAAATGAGGAACTGAGTGAAACTAAACTTGACATCCCCCACACACCCACTACTCCTAGCTGTAGATAGAGGGCTGGCATGGAATCATAGAATTGTAGAGTTGGAAGGGACCTCAAGGATCATCCAGTCTAATCTCAACATGATTGGATGCTTCTCCATACAAGCCTAGCTATCGAGGGAGAAGGCTGTTAGTTTATTTTGTGCAACAATACTGTATGTATACACACACACACACACAGAGAGAGAGAGAGAGAGAGAGAGAGAGAGAGAGAGAGAGAGAGAGAGAGATGTATTTGTATGGAAGAGCACTCAGTCATGTGGGCTTCACCTTACACAGCCTGACTGAGTACAGTCCAGACACATGTCTACCACTTCAGTGAGAAAACAATGTTGCTTTGGTTTTTTTTTAAGGGCTTGACACAAATACTGTATACACAGATGCACACCAAGCATACCTGAGTCTAAAATCAAGGAAGGCTTCCCCTGCAAGTGTTCAGGGCACCAGGTTATGTTCCATTAATGGTCAAGACTCAAGACCAAGATGGCTTGCCAGTCTACTGAGAGAACACACCAGGAAGACTGCAGGGAAGTGACGACTTCTTATGACAAGTGGCTCCTCAACGGAAACTAAATTTTGTGGATTGAAGAGGAACAATTATTTTCATTCCAGCAGATAATGTTTCATAGATACACGAGGTGCAAAAGATATACCATGGCACTGCAGACTTCCTTAAGGGTGAAAATAAACATCAAGTCCAATTAAAACGATGGGAAGACTGTTTGCCATTTGGCTAATTAAATTATGCTGACAATCTCCTGAAGACACCAAGTCAAATGTATCTGTTCTTCTCAAGAGCGGCACCAAATAGATGGTCTTTATCTGACCTCTTTGTCAAAGGGCAAGAGAGCCCTACAGATCCGTCATTGAGAATCATATGCTTTGGCATTTGTTATACACTGCGTTTGAGCTGTATCTTCCAGTGAATCCACTATCTCTGCACCTCTTTGAGCAGTTGAATTTGGCTTTTAAATACCTTTGCATCCCACAGGATCCTTGTTAAGCATTCAGTTTCAGAGTTGAGCTCAGATTTAAAATTGGCCTGGAGACAAATCATTGTTTCTATAGAAAATTATGCAAGTAGCACCTTTGCTGGATTAAGCCAAAAGTCCATTTCCGTAAGCATCTTAGTTCCTAAATATTTGATAAAAGAAAAATATTTGATCAAATAAAAATTTGATGCCACTCCCCCCCCACTTCATCCTAAAACAAATACACACCCCGAGTGACTTGTTTTGGGAACTACCCAGGTGACATACTGGACAAGATTTATTGGCTACCAAGTAGCCTTGCTAGTTTGTAGCAAAAATCCATTAAGCCCTGCATTCAGTTTCCATCAGCAGCCAGCCTTGACCAGCAGAGGATGGAAGTAATGATCATCTCATCTTCTCTGCTTCCACCATCAAGGGTATGACTAATACACAGTTTTCAACCTATTCTCTAGGAATTTGTGGAATCCCCTTGTAAAAGAATAGTTCCCTCCGATTCTGGCACTCAGGCTGTATCATCGGCTATACAGCCAAAACAGTAACCGTCCAACACGCAGCCCTAGGGCCACATGCAGCTGTGGATGCCCTTTTCGGTGGCCCTTGGCAACATTTGATGTCCCCCCCCCTCCAGCCCTTGTGCTGCCGCCCCAAATCCAGGTAAGTGATGCACTGGGCTTTGGGAAAGAGGTGTGGTGACTTGAGAGGGTCCTAGAGTCCTCCCACCTCCTTCCCAAAGTCTAGTTGGTGCTTTCCCAGCTTTGGGAAGGAGATGGGAGGACTCTAGGACCCTGTCAAGGGCTGGGTCATGTGTGTCAAAAGTTGGACCCTGACAGAAAGGTATCAGCTGGCTTGAGGGAACCCTGAGATTTGCAGAAGTACAAAAAAAAGTGGTTGGGGAGGGGAAAGACATAAGGATGGGGAACCACGGCAACTGCCCAATGAAGACTGAGTACGCTCAGTGGTTGTGCAATGCTGACCAATAGCTGCACAGAGGGAGAGGAAATGTCACAGAATGGGACCAGTCCACACTATGGCGTTTTGTTGCAGATTTCACTTGGCCACCATATTTTGAGCTAGCAGATTATTCGCATCCACTGTGACTGACACCCAACATTTCTGCCTTGGCCTTCAACACATAGCATTAACAAAACAAAACAAAAAAAATTAAGAGAGGCAGCCTAACATTTTTTGTGAGGATAGTGGTAAAAAGACGACTGAACTAAAATGGCAGAATGGTAATAACATTCAGAGATGCAAGGCGGATAAGATAGTGGCACAGAAAGAATAATGACAGGCTTTGCACTAAGAGGCACAAAGCATGTTGTAATGTACTGTATAAGAAATGAGAACAAAAAAGGAACTATGGATGGTAATAACAGCAGGCTGCCATATAGTCACACAATGGATGCGGCCTCCTAGCAACCCAAGATCACCACCCTTTCCGGAACAAAACGATGCAGAGGCAGCACATTCACATCCACACCTTTATCAGGCAAGCAGAGAGCTTCCAGGAATGCAGAGAGCTCTCTGACCCCAGATAATAAAAATGCAGGTGAATTGAACTGATGAAAACGCCAATAAATATTTCTTGCCAAAACAGAATGGACTGAATTGGGTAGCAGCAGCAAAGTAACCCATCACATATTTTTAAAAACATTATATGTGCTATATTTAACACGATCCATAACAAAGTTGTAAATTTTAGGAGAAGTTTTAGGATTTATCACAAATTACCAAGCTAGCTTTCTTATGTTTACTTATGCCTATACGTATTTTGATCTATAGCTTACTTGATCCACTATGTATTTTGGAAAGTGGTTTGTTCACTTGTCCATGTGTTCTCTATAGGTTCAGACACTTCTTGGGATATCACCATATTTGACCCCAGGTTTTCCAAGGAGGGAGCAGTGGTCATTGTCAATGTTTGAACTCCACCCACTTTGGTAGCAGTGGTCATTGTCAATGTTTGAACTCCACCCACTTTGGTGTGATTTCACCCATTTTTGAGGCACAGGTTTGGCCACCTCTCGAGATAACATTGCGAAACTGTCCAAAAAAGTAATGCCTTAAGAGGGGGGTATCTTTCTGTGTGAAAATTCTATAGAGAATCTTCTCATGGTGACCTTTCTTAGATGTCTAACAAGGAAAAGTAGGGCAAAGCAACTTGTCTGTTTCCCCTCTGTTGGTTTAATAGCTCTCGCTGATTTGATTGTAATTTGAAAATGCCAGTGGCACTTGCCTACTTGATCTTATTTAGGTTTGCCTTTGCATTAAATGGATTTTCTTTATTTTCGCAAGCAGCTTTGATTTAATGCTATGGAAGCTTTGCTTTTAAAGGGATCACTCCTGCTAACTTCCAATGAGTAGCCTCAGACACAGCGGCACTGCTACCACCTATTATTATTATTATCATCATCATCGTTGTCACCATTTCTGCAACATGTTTAGAGTGCACAAAAAGGCATCTCGTTCCTCTTCATAAGCATCCTATGAAATTTCAAGTTTAATTTGAAGCTAAAATACAAGAACTTGTGTACAGGAACTCCCCAGAGGAAATAAGATGTTTAAACTCTGCTTTGAGAAGAGGTGCCAGCTTGTGAGGGCAATTGGTGTGTGTGTGTGTGTGTGTGTGTGTGTGTGTGTGACAATGGATGCGTGATGTCCCGACATTGTGCGTATGATGTCGCGATGTCCCAGACATGAGATCCCAGGAGAAGCCAAGGACAGAGTCAAATACATGACCGCGCATCTCAATGGCCAAGAGCTCCTCCTCCTCCTCCTCCTCCTATTGGCGCCACCACCGGCAGGAGGCTGCTTTGACCCTCCTTCCCTCTCCATGGCAGCAGGAGGAGAAGGAACCAGCCATTGGAGGCATGCCACACTCAGAGCTTTGGCTCCACTCTTTTAGGACATCAGGGACTGGCCTCTGCCAAAAAAATAAAATAAAATAGGAAAGCCAAAAAGGCTTGGCACCTTGGAGCTGGCACCCCTGGCTTTTTTAAAACTGGGGGAAGTTGTCACAAGGTACCATTCTCCCAGTTCCCTCCCTCCCAAGCCTCTTCTTGGAATTAAACTTTCTTGTCATGGCATCTCCCTAAGAAGTTCAGAACAAACACATATTTCAGTATGTTCTGGGTACAGTATGTTTCAGATACAGGCTGGTGCAAAAGAAAGTGAAATAAAAACTTGCTCACATGCAAGAAATGGAAAATAACCATTCAGGCTATGGCAGTGTCCCTCCTTTCTCCCATTCCATATCCAGTACAAACATGTTGTGCACTGCTTTGGAATGCCCAGACAACAGGCAGCATGAAAGTATTTAAATAAACAAACAAACTTATTTCCCTTTACACTAAGCCCAGCTACAGCCTTGCTCCCACCCCAGACCTTATTTCCCATTATACTCTTTATCTTCTTCAGTTTTAGGCTGGCAGCAATGTGGCTGTATAAAAAAAGGCTTTTACCTGATTGCTCTCTTTTCTGTTGATGTCTTTGCCTTTGAGTTTCTGTGTATGTTTTGGATTTTGTTATGGGGGCTTAGTGTTGATGCTTATATTTATAATTTTTCATGGGGTTGTGGCGTATTTTATCTTTGCTTTCACTTTTCAGATTGTAAACTACCTTGAGTTTCACTTAAAATTAGTTTTCTCAAATAAATAACTCAGGATAATAGTTGATGTGTCTGATGAAGTGGACTCTCTAGTCCAGGAAAGCTCACGCCATGTCTTTTTAGCAGCACAATCCTTTTCTACACAACCTCACACATGCTTAGAATAGTGTGATCAAAGGGGTACCTTTTTTTGGGGGGGGGGAACTTGCTTCAATTTCCATCCAAGATTTGGAGATTTCTGTTAAGGTTGGACATGTGGCATGAGTCATACACAGTTGCTTAGCCATTCAGCTATCCAGTTTGAACTTCTTTTCTTTCTGTTAGTAAGAGATTAGTACCATAACCATTCCATACAGGCAGAAGGGCTCAGAGCATGAATATCAAAATGGGTACCTTGGAGCCATGATGAGTATGATAATGGCTAATATTCAAGGTCAGCCGCAGCCAGCAGCATTATTCACACACTGCAATACTTGCTTTATTACATCCAAATCAATGATACTCACAATTTACAACAAACCTTTCATTCTTTCTATGGAAAGAATGAGATTCAAAAACGCTCAGATCTTTTTTTTCAAACCCAGCTGGATGCCATGAATTATTTACATTTCTTGGTATGCTTCTCTTTTTTTTTCTCTCGCTCTCTCTCTTTTTTTAAAAAAAATCTTTCTTTCCAATTTGGCAATTATATATCATGCTATCTTTCCTCTGTGCACGCACCCCCCCTCAAAAGCTTCTGCAGTTCTTGATCTGAGTACTCAGTCCTCCAACAGCGATGCTATTTCCAAATGAAAAACTGTAAGAGTTTCTTTCCTCAACAACCTGCTCTTTCATTTTCACTTCATTATTCACAAAGTGGTTGTTTACTGTAGCAATTCTATATGATAGCTTCTAGCTCCATTAAGCATACACACTCCCAAATCAAATCCCTTGCAGAACATATGCCTCTCTTTTTTTCTGTTGTCTTCTGCCACTTCCCCCTGTTTTGGTGCTGCCATCTAAAAGTGGGTATTGGTACATCAAAATTGGGGTTCACAGCTAATCCCTCCCCACACAAAATCACCAGTCAGATGTTGATTTTGAAGTGTTTAAAATGTGATCTTTCCTTCAATGGGCCAATCTGAAAACAGGTATTGCACCACAGGTGTAGCCAGGGGGCACAGCTGCCCCCCCCCCACCAATTGCATTGCAGATAACTCGGTTCTGCTCCCCCCTAACATAATGCCTGTCCCCCCTAAAATAAATCCTGACTACGCCCATGTAGCGCACCTGTGAAATTGGTTCCCCAATCAAAGGGCATGATATTGAAGGCTGTTTATTTCATTTTGGCCCTTGAAGAAAAGATCCCCTATAAATATCTGCCCTGATCATTTAAAAACATTAAAAGTAAAAGATGGTGATGGTACAGATTAGGAAGAGATCTGAGAAGACTGATTTGAGTGGGAGACATTAACTATGAACCCTGATTTGATATGTCAATACACACTTGCAAGTATTGACTAGATCTGGAGGTTTGTAGTTGATGGCGCTGCTCTTCCTGACTGCAGACCTTCTGACATGTCCTGTAACACGGTCTCTTGCTGAACTATGTAAGCCCACTCACCTGTGGCTATTTGTGACAGGAAAACTATACAGGCAACTCCCAATTTACTGAGGGGTTATGTTCCAAGGCACCATGCATTTAAGTGAAATCTTGTATATTTGAAACACCATTTTAAAAGTCTGCAGAAAACCCTGTTCTTCCCCCACCCCATTCCGCCCCTTTTTGTGACATTTACGGGTCTCTTCCGGGTTTGGTGCGATGCATGTGTGCACTCCGCATCACTGATAAACAACGAATCAAGTTGCCTACCCCTTTATGGTAGCGCAACTCACAAGTAACTCAATCCAGGATAACATTTCTAGGCATTCTCGTCAGCAAAAGAGTTGTTTGTAGCACCCATACATCAGCAGAACTGCCTCAGGCCTGCTGCTGCTGTTGCCTCTCCATAATTATATTTTATAATCCTCCTTTGCACACAAGAACTCAATTCAGGCCCTTCTCAATGCATTAGAATCCTCTTCAAACCCATTAGCTGTATCAGAAGCTTCGCACTGTCACTCTCTCGTCGAAATATTTTATTATGGAGTTAACTGCATTACAAAATGGTGAACTATGAATATTTTAGCACACTGCGTGTACCAAGCCACTGAAACCAACCCCAGTCTTTCACCACACCAACAGGACTGGGAAGGCTCTTGTGTGCCGAGTTAAATATAAGCCCTCTCTTAACCAAAGAGTGGAGATATGTGACTAATAAAAAATGTGCCGTATAGTTGAATCAGAAATGCTGTTGTTAGCATTATTCGTAGTAGGATTACCACAATTTATTACCCACCCATCGCCCCAAGCACCCAGGGTGTGTCTTTGACATTTGCATAGTGAAGGAGCCAGGTGCTCCAATGTGGGAAGGGAGCCCCAAAATTTTAATTTACCCTCCCAGTGTCCCGATTCTCCAAGGACAGTCCCAGAATTACGAAAGCCATCCTGAATTCAAATTTGAGCCCAGAATATCCCTGTTTCCCTTGCCAGCATCACCACTGTCAAGCTTAGGGAGGAGGATGAGCTGGCCCTTGTCCTGAGCGATGACGATGGTAACAGTGGCGGTTGCGAAGGAGCATCCCATTGCCTCTCCATGGCCTATCCATGGCTGCTGCTGCTGGCCTCCTCCCTTGCAGAGGCTGCAGCCACCAACGCCTGGCCCCAGGTGATGCACCAGCTGTGAGGAGCAGGCAGAGGGCAGGGTTGCAGGGGTAGAAAGGGGGAGTGTTGCAGAGGAACATAAAGAGTACTGTTTTTTTTAAATATATATATCTATATGCTTTCTGTGTCTGCATCTAATCTTGCCCCTTTCAAAAATTGGTTCATTTGTGTGTGTTTTTATTTTTGTAAATCTTCGTTGTTGTTTAGTCATTTAGTCATGTCCGACTCTTCATGACCCCATGGACCAGAGCACGCCAGGCACTCCTGTCTTCCACTGCCTCCTGCAGTTTGGTCAGACTCATTTTGGTAGGTTTGAGAACACTGTCCAACCATCTCATCCTCTGTCATCCCCTTCTCCTTGTGCCCTCCATCTTTCCCAACATCAGGGTCTTTTCCAGGGAGTCTTCTCTTCTCATGAGGTGGCCAAAGTATTGGAGCCTCAGCTTCAGGATCTGTCCTTCCAGTGAGCACTCGGGGATGATTTCCTTAAGAATGGATAGGTTTGATCTTCTTGCAGTCCATGGGACTCTCAAGAGTCTCCTCCAGCACCATAATTCAAAAGCATCAATTCTTCCAAGGAATAAAAAATAAATCTACCAAGGAATAAAAAATAAAATAAAATTGGGATTCAGAGGTTTTCTCAGGACAGAGGAGGGTGTGTGTGCAGCACTTGCTCTTCTTCTGATAGGAAATGCTCTGTGGTGGGGGACAATAAAAATGGGGAGGTCAAGGAGGGTCAGTCAAAAGTTTGGCCCACATAAAAAAAGTTTGAGAACCACTGTCTCACTTTCAAACACATCAAGTCATCACATAATGTTGCAGTCATCAAGAACTGAATGCCAATGCATGGACTCCCTGGCAGCCCAGTCCTATGTGTGTTTACTCTAATGTATTGCCATTGTGTTCATCTGCAGTGAATCTGCATCCACAAGCAAGATCTGAGTCAAGAAGGCGAGATCAGAGGCCTTGCTTCCCTTCTCTTAGTCAGTTATCCTGAACAACCGCAAAAACAGGGTTGTTATATCTGGTGGATACAATGCACAGTTCCACTGACAATAACCGGAATGACCTGGGAGCTATTTGAGAGAGATTTGTTTGAACTATCATCCAATTCCCTGTCAGTGTACACCAGAGTTGTTATCTCAGTTCAAAAACTCTGACAGTCCATGAACTTTGACATATAAGCAAGTTTGGTAAGAGATGTGGAAGCGGCAATGTTGTTCCACACTTAACACCCAGTTATCTCTGGTTTCCATTGTTTCGGGTGTTGTGGCAATAGCATTGTGTCAGACCTATGTCAATGAACAAGTTTGGGAAGTCATATCCACTGAGGGTTCTTGAAAATTAAATGCTCGATCCTGGAGGAAATATCAATGCATCTTTTGCAAATTTAATAGAGCAGATTGTCATATCACATAGCAACCAGTCCCAGAAAGCTGAACAATCTTAACCTTTGTGATACAGAAGCATCAATCACTTCTGAGGTTGGTCTCTGATAAGCATACAAAACTTTCGTACATTTAGCTCGCATCCAGATTTCCTCTTTGGAACATGTTGTGTTACTATCAAAGGCATGAGTTGTCCTTATCTCATGCATTTCAGCTTGCCCCTCCCTACAAACATTTTCTATTGACTGTGCTTAGATAAATTGGGGAGAGACAAAAAAAAGGGGGCCAGCAGAATCCCCTTAAACCGCCCCCCTCCTTATCAAGTGAATTGTAAAGAACACATTTGCCACAGTTACATGTCTAAAAGCACGATCTATACTATGTATTTTTTTAAACCTAAAATAAAAAAGCAAAGTGACAAAAAGTAATATATTGTGTTTCAGCATTCATGAAACACATTTGCAGTATTCCTCTGCAGTCGTCTTTTTAGAAAACTGTTAAATCCCCTTACATTTTGTCTTTAACTGAAAATGCTGCCACAGGGTAGCAGTCAACTAAGTGTTTCTCAGAGTAGACCCATTGAAATGCATGAACATGAGTAAGTTAGGTCTATTGATTTCAACAGGCCTACTCTGTGTAAGACTTTACTGAACACCATCCACTGTATCTTGCCAATGCATTAACAGTGCAATCCTACCCATGACTACTCACTGAATGCCACTGTTAAGTGGCTATTGCATTACAAAGAGAATTAGAAGCACATTCCTTCCACCTACTGACTTTTAGTGGATCTACAAGGATATTGAGATTTTGTTTCCAGGTCTTACAGTGGATTAGAGGAAAAACTGGGAAATGTGGCTGCACTTCACCCTGGCAAATCCAAATTACCGGTACTCCATGTCATTTCAATCGCACCTCCCCACCCCTGCCAAATAATGATGGGGCGATGGAGGAAATAGTATGCTATTCAGCTCATTTGCTGTTGCCTGAGATATCTTGAGCTAGTTGTTCACTACATACAAAACACAGTTCACATTGCACATTCCTGCTTTTGGCACATTTATGGATCAGGATTAATCCCTAGTTGTGTGGATTGCACTTCCAGGGGGTTCAAGGGGGTTAGTCAAAATACCCCCCCCCCTTCCAGCTCTATAGTTGCATGACTTATAAAACGTCCTGATTTCACCATTCCTATCCTTTGGCTGTGCCAACTTGGGTCGCAGGGAAGCTTTGTCTACAGCAGGCACGTCCAACAGGTAAATCGTGATCTACCGGTAGATCACTGGACATCTGTGGTAGATCACTGGTAGATCACTGGCTCCCCCAAAGAAGTTCAACAACTTTGGCTCCCCTAAAAAAAGCTAAAAAAATATTGCCCTGCACCTCAAAAAACCAGGGATTTCCTTCTCCCTAAAAAAAAAAGCTCAACAACAAACTTGACCTGAATGCCTAAAAAACAGGGCTTTCCTCATCCCTCCAAAAGCTCAACAACTTTGACCTGAACCCTCCAAAAGGGGGTAGATCACTGCCAGTTTTTAACTCTGTAAGTAGATCACAGTCTCTTGGGAGTTGGCCACCCCTGGTCTATAGAGTCTGGAATATGCCACATTGACCATGCTTGCTCTAGGTCTTGTTAAGTATGATCTAAAATATCCTGATTGCTTCTGAGATGGTCTGTGGGAATATGTTTTTAAGGTGCTCCTGCACCTGTTTGCTTTAAGGTAACCTTCCGCGCATCCCATGGAAGGCAAAGGATCTGGCAGAAGGTTTGCTGCCTGGATCCCTCCGCGCTTGGGGCAAAGCACGCCAATTTAGCCTTATTAACGGTCAGGTAAGAGTTTCCCGCCCAGAAACTCTCCTAGAAACAACGTTGTGATTGGTTGTTGAAATGTTATGACGATGTTTAACTTCCTAATAAATAGCCCCTGCTCTCTGTAGCGGTGTGGAGTGCGCGCGAGACAAGCTAAGAAAGAACATCAGTGCGAGACAAGCCAGAGAGAAACCGAAGGAGAAACCAAGCCGCACAGAGCAGTAGAGCACAACTTCATCATTGACTGCAGTCTCTTAGTCTTTATTTCATTTTATTTAAAAAGTTTATTTGGCCTCCTTAGTTTTGGCCGCTATTTTAGCTTTGCCTATCTTTCCTATCCGGAAACCTCCGGAACCTCCGGAACCTTCAGAAACCTTCAGAAACCTTCGGAAACCTTCAGAACTCCAACAACAATCTCACGACCTTCAGGTTCATAACCAGCGGACCCTTTCATGGCCAGTGGGAGCAGGAACTCCGGGAATTACTGGTCATCCCAGATGCTGGTTATCCCCACAATGGTCCTAGCTCCCACCGCATTGATGCAAAGGGGGTATGCATGCATGTGCAAATTAGCTGCAACCCTCTGGTTTAAGTTCTACTTAAAATTTGGCCATCTATGTGGAGCTGGTTTGTCTCCTCTGTTCTGTATCACTGCGTGCCCTAAATATAGATCCATCAGGATGGGTGAAAATATGAAACACTGGTGAGGAATTCTAGGCGTCTCTTCAGCAGATGCTGTGGAATTCCACACTAATTCGGACAGACTTTATACCGTTCATTAGACTGCACTGATCCATTGCTGTGGGGTGGGAATGTGGGAGCAGGATTATACAACCATGCCTTTAAACAGTAAAGTTGCAAACGTGACACCTAATTTGTGTTTTAAGTAGAAAACACAACTGTATAACTGATTTCCCGAGAAAGAAACGAACACATTAAACATTTCTTTCGTGCATGTCAGGGGGAAGCGGGGGGGGGACCCTTAAGATTTATATTCCCTTTTTCAGGCTCAATAAGAAAAGGAGGAAAACACATTTCTAATGATTATAACTGACAGTGAGACTTTTTCCAAACATAACAACCGCTAAAGTAGACCATATCACTAGTATGTCACATTCTTTATTTTCTGTCCAACAGCAGCTTGCATCAGTGGAAACCACAAAATACTGAAGAGCAGAAGACCTGTTAACATACATGATGAAATACAAATGCAGGTAGCAAACCAACAATGAGGAGATATTAATGAAGGAGAAAGCATTGCTTTGTTCTCCACACGTATAGACACACACACACACACACACTAACTTAGCATCTTTGGAACCTGTTCTTCTTTGCCTGGAACACAAGAGTGTGATCTACCTAAGGCACTTCATTCTGGCATCTGATTGAAAGGCCTTCAAGTTGTGCTACGGACCTTAGCCTTGAGGCCAAGTGCAAATTAGGTTTAAATCAGTGAAGCTGATTAAAGCTTCATTGTGGCTGAGCCCTTAATAGGAAGCAAAAATGAGAGGAAAGACCCACTTGAACACAGCAAGAGTTGCCTCTTGTAACTTGGAACACATGTAATGCTTTTCGGCCCGCTTTACTCAGACAAAACCATGAGAGGTTTAAGGCTATTTACCTGCTGACAGAATGGAACAAAATTCCCAGCTTGGGAAAATAAAGCCAAATAGAAATCAAAGGCATGGCATTTACTGCAAACAGTAAACGGCTTCTTTAAGTTGGGGGGGGCGGGCGGGGGGGATTTAGGGGTAAAGATGGACATCAAAACAACTCAAAAGGTTCAAGTGGCTCACCTGAATTTATTGCCTTTACTGAGTTAAGAACACAACAAGACTGACTCTAAGGGTGCGTCCTGGAGAGAAATGGGGAAGGCACAATTTCTATTAAAGGTGGCTATCTGCAATCTGTTATTTATTTGTTTCAAATTATCTTCTCAGGACAATGTTGGTTATGAAGTGGACATAATGTAACTCTATCGCAGGAACAATCCAATCCTGTGACTTAAAGAGATCTGTGATAAATTACAGTGGTACCTCGGGTTACAGACGCCTCAGGTTACAGACTCCGCTAACCCAGAAATAGTATCTCGGGTTAAGAACCTTTGCTTCAGGATGAGAACAGAAATCGCGCAGCAGAAGGCCCCATTAACTAAAGTGGTACCTCAGGTTAAGAACAGTTTCAGGTTAAGAACGGACCTCCAGAACGAATTAAGTTCTTAACCCGAGGTACCGCTTATAGATGAGTAAATTAGACAAATATCAGAAACAAAGGTGAATCTTCCTAAAATCTTATAAAGCCTAAAATCTAAGTCTGAGATGGATAACACAGAGCTATGACATCATATTTAGTTCCAGCTCTATGAAAAAAAGTTGATCTGTGCCAGATAACAAATGGGTGGGCCTCCCTCCCTCAATTGACTGGTTGTTAGGGGGGAAAGGCCAGAGTTGAGCATAGAGCGATGTCAGCTAGAAGCTAGAATCATATCGTTGTTGAATTGGAAGGGATCCCAAGGGTCATCTAGTCCAACCCCCTGCAATGCAGGAATCTCAACATGTAGTCTCCCATCCAATTTGAAACCATACCAGACGTGGTTAGCTTTGCAAATATGCCAGAAGCTCTATTGCTACACCACTAAGAGGGGCGACTATTTGACAAAACCCAGGATCGAACCAGAGATAGAACAATGTTTGATTCCTGTTTCAATCAAAGGCTGCGGCTACGGGAGAAGCTAAGCTCTCTTTGGGGTGTTAATGTTGTGAGTCCCTCCATAGTAGGCTCAGGTTGTATATACATGTAAATAAACCGTAAATCCAAAAGACACCAGAGTCCCCAATGTACCTAATTCCAAAGGAAACACAAACCCTGGGTAAGTGCCTGGGCTGGAACCCCTGGAACCTCCCACCACTCAGAGATTGATTTAGGTGGCATGCAACACTAATATATATGTGTTTTGATAGATTGCTTTGGGGGGAGCAGAAAAGCTAGCTCCTGGGTCCACAGTACCCAGAGAGCCACACGTATATATGACTTTTTATTATTAAATACATGCTATATGAAAGTTTTAATAACAAATACCTTGCCAGGGGTACAGGAAACCTTTTTTTTTTTCAGTGTTAGGGTCACGAGGCAGGTTGGTGTCAAATAATGTTGGGGTTTTTTATATTTTAAAAATGCAAGCATGGCTCCCAAACATTTGGTAGATGAGGAGTCTGACAATCCGTGTGTAGACCAGACAGTGACAGTCCTATTCACACAACTTTTGAAGGGGGGGGCGGAGAGAAAGGGGACTTTTTAGAAAGTGGGCTGACTTTGTTCTGTCAGCCTATGTGAAGCAGCGCACGATGATCAATCATTCACATATGTTCATTGCACATTCAGACATGTCCGTGCCCTCCAGCAGCTGTGTACTGCTTTTGATGCAACTGTTCAAGGGCTTTCTGTAGCCAAGGTTTGTGGTGAACATCTACACATGATTGGTCACCATGCACTGATTCAAGTAGAATTGACAAGGGGGGAAAGGTTTGGATGCAAGTGCAAGGAGGAGCAATCTCAACCTACAATTAAACAACATGGTGCAGCAAAATCTTACGAAATAGCTCCTTCCCAACATCAATGCTGCTATTTTTTTCCAGCTTTTGTGTGTGCGGAAACTTACTTGAATTCTTCAAGGAAGGATATGCAGGAGTGTATTTTCACAAGTGCAAGAGAATCAAAACAGCAATTCGATGGCCTTCAAGCGTACTCCGAGAAGCAGCTGAGACATTTTAATTTATACAAAAGACCGTAATAGAGCACCTTCTATATATGCTAGAGGAGCCTACAGGCATGGCTGCGATGAAGAATGAGATGACAAAAACAGAGATAATAATCACTCACCATGCAAACGAGGCCCTACTAGCAAGAGAACGACTATAGAATTGCTGCTAATGTTGAATTATAGCTTTAGCCCTTTCTCCAGCAATTTGCCACTATTTGTAGGTGGTCCATATGTTTGGGTTTTTATCATTTCATTTTCCTTTTTACTACCATAAATCACTAAAAGGGGAAAGAGGCAGATGTGTTGCTCCAGTCTGAATGCTTAACCAAACCAAAGCTTTCACAGCAATTTTAGTGACAGTAAATGACATGGGGGGGGGGGGCTGGTGAACTACCTCTTCCTGCACACCAGCCTGCCAGTTCCTAAGGCTGCAACCCTAACCACACTTATTACAGACCCTCCAAGTGTCCCTATATTCCAGGGACAGTCATGGATTTACAGAAGCTGTTCCAGTTTCTGACTGGATCCCAGAATGGAGGATATGGTAGGACGTCCCTATTTTTTATCGGAGGTAAGTTGGAGGGTCTCGAGTTATGCGACCCCTGAGCCAAAGAGATAAGCAACTATACAACCTATACTCTTTTATACACTTGTGAACTTTAGAAAAACTCAGCTGCAAAATATTACATGTCAAAGTGGCATAATCCAAGGCTGAAAGCCACACCAGTCATTGGGCATTTCCTATCTGCAATTCACCTCTTCTCTGTCACAGATAGAAGATTTGTTATGGCACATTTCACCATTATAGTATTCACTAAAAGAGGTTTTCTATAAAAAAAAAATAAAAAAAAATTAAGACTCGAACCTAAAAAATAAAAAATGAGGGTGGCAGCAAGTGAAGCAGAAAATGGCTGGGGGTGCGGAAAGATGTGAAGAGGAAGGTGTTGTTGTTGTTTTTAACAATGCTTCTGATTCTGGATTTGCTTTTCACACTCCAGTAATAATTCCAGTAATGTAAAGACCTTATTGAGCACTTGGACGCTAACTTCAAGGCATTCAGGAGCCTCGTTTAAAAAAAAAAAAAAAGATGCAATCTTTTAAATGAAATAAGACAAGAAATTAATACTTTTCTTCAGCAGCAGACTTTTTTAAAAAAATAAAAAACCCCATTTCTAATGTAGAAGTTCCTTCAAAATTAGCTTACTCTGCGATATAAATTAGTTTTCTTTGTGATCTAAAATTGACTTGCCGTTCACTACTTAGTCAGAAAATAGCTGGTGAAAAGGCCTGGCCTCAGAGCTTTTGGACTGTGGACTCCTTTCATCCTGTAAACAAATGCTTCAGATTTAAAGCTTTCCCATAATTGTTATGCTAACCTTGGAGTGAAACCTCTCCATTTGCATTTGAAGGAGCTAAATATTAGGCAGGAAAGAAAGTGCTCTTTTTAAAAGCATGAGAAAATGTTCCTTCTTTTTTGCTCCTCAACCATCTGGGCAGGCTCTGTTTCTCCTCTCCCTGGCAAAGGCAGAAGAAGAGGGAAGGGGACATGGATGGTGGTAATCTTGCTCAAATAAAGAGAGAGAGAGAGAGAGAGAGGAGAAATTCCTTCTAAACATGAATGGAAGAATGAATGAGACTTCCTATATGGGAGGGGAGAAGCAACGTTCCTGGAGGATGTAAGAGAGAGTAGGGGGGAAGGGGTGGGGGGTTGGGGGGAACTAATGCAGCCTCAACTAAAATCCTAGGTCAGTTGAGCAATGTAAGATGAAGACTGGGAGGGATGCAATTTGTCTAGGTGGGTTCAGAGATATTTGCGATATATACATATTTTAGCCTTGGTTGTTTTTGAAAGTTTAAGAAGAACATTTAGGGGAGCATGTCAGAGAGAGCAACAAGCATGTTGTTAGTACATGACCTTGGCCTTATTTGCTTAGCTTGCTTGGGAAGCGTGAAGCACTTTTAGGTTGCAATAGTATACACAGTTCAATGGGATTTACTCTGTTAAACTCCATAACCTCCAACATTTCTCCAATGTAATTAGGGATATCCTAGTCAAATAATAATAATAATAATAATAATAATAATAATAATAATAATAATTTTATTATTTCTACCCCCACCCATCTTGGCGGCTTCCAACATATATAAAAACATAACAAAGCATTAAACATTTAAAAACTTTCCTATACAGGGCTGCCTTCAGACGTCTTCTAAAGGCTCTATAGTTACTTATCTCCTTGGCTCCAGGGGTCGCATAACTCCATACATTCCAACATTTCTCCGATGAAATTAGGAACGTCCTAAGGAAAAGTGGGACATTCCAGGATCAAATCAGAAACTGGAGTGGCTTCCCGGAACCCTACAGACTACACCTACAAAAGTTCCAGTTCCATCTTCATGAGATACCAGTTAGTTTCACATGTCACTGTTGTCCTTTTTAAGGAGCTAGGCTGGCCCTAACATTGGGCAGAATGAAGCAGCTGCCTCAGTTGGCAAATACTTGCTGGACAGGTGGGTGGGTGTGGCTGGCAACAGCAATGACTGCTGGAGAACAGAGCTGTGCATGCTCTGCCCTGAACTATCTAAGATGCTTAAGTGTGGTAGAGGAGGACACTGGCCCATTGTTTGTGCTGAACTAAGCATGTGGTTCTGCCCAACGTGCGCCTGTATAGACACAATATTTTCCATGTGAGCATCACTCAGCATGTATGCTCACGCATATGCATATGAAGTACAAAGAAACACAACCGGACCCTCTAAAATACCCACAGTTAGATGCTTTGATGCTTTGCTGGCCTGTTGCCCATTAAGTGCTACTGTATTTAGTAAATAACCAGTTGTTATGAGTTGGGGTCAGACTCCCCTAAATCTCTGGATTCAGTAAAGGGTTAGAATTTAAGCATACCCCAGCTTCCTCATGAGGTAATCACTTGCTAATGGTTGAGTGGTTGACTTAACAAAAGGAAGGCAGATGGGTCATGAGGAAATTCAGTGCCAGACAACCAACTGGGTGAAGCCCCACCCCTGGCCCTGGTTTTAGTTACAGTTACAGGTGGGTAGCCGTGTTGGTCTGCCATAGCCGAAACATATCTGAAGAAGTGTGCATGCACACGAAAGCTCATACCAAGAACAAACTCAGTTGGTCTCTAAGGTGCTACTGGAAAGAATTTTCTATTTTGTTTTGACTCTGGTTTTAGTTAGTAAGACAAAAGGGCAGTGTTAGTTTTTTAGGGTGGCAGTTGGCAGTGATGTGCCAGCAGAACTGTAACAGACTGTAAAATGAGACAGAACATGACTGACTTCTGTTTTTGATTCAAGGCTGGTACCCATGGGGAAAGCAGGAGACCTGCTTAGAGTGTAATGCTGCGGACTCCTCCATTATAGGCTCAGGATGTATATATGTGTAAATAAACCATATACCCGAAAGACACCACAGTCTGTGCTGTTCCTTGTTTCCATGCCCGGTGGAAAAGTATTAGCAGTACACTGAAAATTACCGTAACATTTGCAGTGGCCACAGAAAACTGTGTGTCCTGGGGGAGACAGAAAACCATGGGGATAGGCTGGAATGGAGTGCGCTGAAAAAGGACATGGCTGGCTGGCTTGAACCATTTTGTTGCAGGTCCCACACATAATTTCCTAATGCTAATACCCTGTCACAAGTTCTGACTAAGTACCCAATCATTATGGTACATAAGAACATAGGATTTGCCCTAGAGCAATGGGGGGGGGGAGATGCACCTTTTAAAGCTATGATCCAAGTGCCATTAAAAAAAAAACAAAAATGACTTGACTGCAGGTCAGAAGTATATGCAATCTAAAGCTGGTAGAAAGTAGTAGGTTTCATTCAGTGGTGACTGATGCACATTGGAAAGCAAGAGAGGTCAACAGGAAGTGAAACTAGAGCCAGTGACAAGGCTCCTTTTGCCCCATCCTCCTCCCTGCTGAAAACACTGAGACTAAGGAGGATGGAGCTGAAAGCCAGCGCCACTCCTGGAAAGACAGACAGTTGGAGACAGACAGTTGGAGGCCGCCTGAGGTTGGTGAGGAAATGACCCATTAGCCTTAAAGGACCATCCTCCACTGGCTCCTTTGTACTTTCAGTCACCCAGGTGGAATCTACACATATATATAAAAAAACACTGTGACAATGCTTTAAATATATATATATATTGAATTTGCCATTAAGCTCGCAAGCGCCATCTGGTGTCACATTTGAACAATGCACTTAAAACGTTATATTTGCAGCCGTACAGCTGAGTCCCTACTCTCCTGGCATTGCGTTCATTAATGACCACTGACTAGAAGGGGGCAGTGAGTGAGCTGACATTGCCTATCCTGTTCAGACTGGAATGAGTTCTCACAGCTCCCCAAGCAGCGGATGATGGAATTTTGCCCCTTTCAAAATCTCCAACAGGCTTTAGCATACACCAGTTTATCGCCATTATTTAAACAGATACTGCAGGCAAATATACTGCAGAATCAATTAGAATATTTAATAGAATAACTCAAACCGTCAGCAAGTGGCATGCAGTGTCTGTAAAAACACATGCGCACACCTCCAATACGCAAGGGCATAAATGTAAATGTGCCCCTTTCAAAGGAGAAATGTTACCTTGGCAAAATGCCCACCACCTACTGTATCTAAGATGACAGCATAAACACCCAGCAGCAGCAGATCATTTATCAAAGACTCGTTTCTGCATCCAGCAAACCAGAAGATATATCTGAGTTATCTTACATGTTCATTTGGGCTCGTGATATTTGATACAACGGAACTGGGTCTAATTTAAACCATGCATTATTCAGCAGCAAGAACCAATAAGGCGAGAGAGCCTGCTTCTCTCCAAGGTGGCAAACCTGTACGACTTCAGGCTGAAGGCTTGGGTTCATATCAGGGCCGGATTTAGATGAAGAGAGGCCCTAGGCTACTCCACTTGTGATGCCCCTCCCCACCCCACCCCCACCCTCACAACAAGAAGAAAATGGAAGGGTGAAGCCAAGGATGATGACGGGTATTTAAAATTCTGCAATTCACAATTTCTCCTCTAAAGGACATAAGATATTATTGTTAAATTCCATGGTGATTTTAAAAAATGCATAAAATTAACACTGAAAAACTTTTGCAATAACTGAACTGTGTAAACCTTTTGTGGAATAAGCATTATTTTTTAGGAAAATGAAGTTGTAATGTTATTCTTAAAAAAAAAAAAAAAACCCACTGGCCTGGCCAGGGCGAAGGCCTCTTATATACCTGCTGGGATTGACAAGGCATCTGACCCTCACCCTGGAACTTTTCTTTATTAGTACCACTTTGCTTTGTACAATTCCTTGCAAATGAAGGAAAACAACTTTTCTACTTGTATATGTTGATAATAGAGAGCATTCCATGTCAGGAAGGAGGGCAAGTGGGCACCCTATCAAATGACAAGACAGGAGCTACACGGAGCAGGGCCTTTTCACTGGTGATGACCATTGTATGCCTTGCTTTTTCCAGACCTGTTCTCTTTTGGCCTGTATTTTGGAGCTTTATAACTTAGGAAGACTTTGGAAGAACTGGTTGACAAGTCTTATCAGTCACTGACGTATGAATGGATTTTATTTGCTGCTATTCTGGGCTTCTGGTGCAGCAGGGTTTACACCAGCATAAAAGAATTGGCCAGGATGCCGGAAGTATGAGTTTTCTCCATTATCTGCACAACAGGGGGTGTTCAATCAACAGTGCAAAGGCTGAGCTGAAGTGTTCCCTGCTGGTGACCTTCTTCCAGCAATAAGGGTCACTGTTAGGTAGTGGTTAGCTGTCAGATTTGGTAGTGGACAGCTGTCATATTCTAGAACTCCCTATTGGTGGCTCTTAGGTAATTCACAAAATACAGAGTCCATTCATAAAACACAGTGTTCATTCATAAAGTAGTAACATCAATCTCCACTGCTAAATATTGGGTGTATATTTCAGCAGTTGAACGTACAGGTTTATGGCCATGCTGTAGTGTGGTGCTTATGCAACTGTGAATAAAAGGTGGCTGGGCTCATTGTCTTGGGGTTTGGGGGGGGAGAGGTGACAAAACTGATTTCCAATAAGTGCCCCCCTTTATTTCCATAACAAGTCCTTGAGTCTGTATTTTGAATAGTGACACAAGGAACCTAGAAGGTGCAGGGCTTGTCAGTCCAACCCCTGCACAGTTTCATTGGGGCTCACCTTAAGGCAATAGGAACAATTGGGCCAAATTGGGCCTCACGTGCCGCTCCTAAGGGGCCGCCCACACCAGGGCAATCTAGATGGATTTTATTTATATCTATAAGATTTTGCAGACTTTGGCTGTGAACTTGAAAAAAAAAATTCAAGTTGTGCCCCACTGCTTCAAATTGGGCCCCACTGGCTAGCCCTGAGTCTCATAGTTGCTGGGCCTGCGTTGCCCTGCCCTTGCATGAAGCCTTGGGTTTGCAATTTTGGGAGAGTGGAGACGGTGGCGCTAGGGAGGGCAGGCTGGCAAGGCCCCCTAGATTTAGAGGCCCAAGTTGTCCTGCCCTCGCATGAAGTCTTGGGTTTGCAATTTTGGGAGAGGGGAGACCAGCCACTGGAGAGCGGCGGGCTGGCGAGGCCCCCTAGATTTAGAAACCCTAGGCTTCAGCCTACTTAGCCTATACATAAATCTGGCACTGGTTCACATGATGAAGTTCTCCCACTGCAAACAATTCCCTCCACACAGGAAAATGTCCACCCACCCGGATGCACTTACTTAGCTTTCTGTGTGGAGGAATTTATTTATTCGTTTATTTATTGCATACCCTCCAACATTCTTCTGGTGAAAATCAGTGCTGCATTATCGCGGGAGCCAGTTTTCTAGGAGGAAAGTGTCATTAAATTCAGTGGGCATGAACTTTGGATTAAAAAAAAGTTTTAAGGCCGCACTACAAATGTTACCGTGAGATATATATATAAAAACATAAGCAAAACCAACTTGCTTTTCAAATTATTGCAGTAGCGAACATCACTGCTTTATCCAATGCTATTTAAAACGTCCACATAATGCCTGGCTTCAATGCCACCCCTTTGTGCACATTCCAACACACATGCAGAATCTATAATCTACTGGAAGAGCAAAAACCATCAAGACCTATTAAACGCATCGCACAGAGAATGAAGGGGAGAAGTATTAGTGGGAGCAGACGAATGCTTCAAAGACAGCAAAGGAAATCATGGAGCACAATGAGCGTTGAATATGTTTTTTCTTCTTCCTTGCCCTATTCCTGTTGGTTCCCCTGTCCCCCACCACTCCTATTTTATGGTCTAAAGTGGTAGTGCAAAAAGGGTGTGTTCTTTCAGGTTTATAGCCTTGACTAATGGAATTGCTCTAAATAACATTTTGATCTTGTAAGGTCACACAGAGTGCTATACCTTTCCTTTAATGATTCAGGTCTGGACTAAGCATTTCCCAGAATTGAGATGGTAATGAAGTCATTAGTTTCTTCCTACTTGAAGCTCTGGTTAGAAAAGGGATTTCTATGGGTAGAGCCTGAGTGGTCCTTTTTTATGCAGCTCATACCCAGCTGAGCTATAACACCTGTTACATTTTCCCAAGCAGCCTGAGCTGCAGACTTTGCCCAATCTATTTGCTCTTCTTATTCTCCAGCAGCACACAGGACAAAAGCTGAGCAACTGTGTGTTTCTAAGGCAGTGCTAATTGAAAATTTCTGACCAGTGCAAATGTTAGGGCCCCTAATGAGACCTTCTTGATGATTTCCTCGTTGTCTTTCATGATAGGAGAATAATGCAAAACACGAACTAATTAGGAAAAATGATGTTTCAGTTGTTTTGAACTCGGACAGAGAAGCAGAGGGGTGAGAAACAGTGTGTAAATGTGGGGGGGGGGGAACCACCATCCCAATAATTACGTTATTATTCAGTGCTGCATTATTCTAACCAAGGATGGGGAAATTTAAGTTGGATTCATAATAAAATAGAAATGAGGATTAGGGAAAGTAATAATTGTTTTGTGCAGATGTTGGGTAATGGAAAGGCTGATAAACACAAAAAAGGTCAAACAGTGTGTTACGTATTATATGCCACCAGTAGCGGAGGAAGCCTCCGTGCGCAGCCCGGGGCGGCACGCAGAGGCACACCCCTGGGGGCAGGGCATCGCAACGTCACGACGCGCGCGTCGGGACATCACGACGCACGTCAGGATGTCACACGCACGCCGGGATGAACTGTGCATGTGCAGAAATGCCACACATGCACAGTCCATTGGCCTGGTGCTGCTGCTTCCACGACGACCAGGCAGGCTGCCGGGCGGGCAGCGGCTTGTGGGCTGCCCCGTCCGTGCTGCTTTACAGACGGGGCAGCCCCACAAGCCGCCACTCGCTCGGCGGTTCACTCGGTCACCGCAGGAGCAGCGGTGCCGACTCGGGTGCACTGTGCATGCCCAGAATTCCTGGGCATGCGCAGTACATGTCTGGCGCTGCTGCTCCCGCGGTGATTGAGCGAACCGCCAAACGAGCAGTGGCTCGTGGGGCTGCCCTGTCCGTCCGTGGAGCAGCATGGACAGGGTGCCGGGCGGCGGGGAGTGGCGGGAGGGGCCACCAAGTGTCACCCCCCCTCCCCTGGAACCCGGGGCGAAGCGCCCCCTACACCCTGCCCTTCTTACGCCACTGTATGCCACTGTGTATGCACTGTACATTTAAAGCACATGACTTCCTCCAAAGAACTCTGGGAACTGTAGTTTGCTAAGGGTGCCAGGAACAGTAGCTTGGTTAGGGGTAAATTACAATTCCCATGATTCTTTGGGGGAAGTCATGTGCTTTAAAAATATTGTGTGTATGAAGCCTTAATGTCATACCAATGAAAGTCAGAACAATAATAACACTAAAATGTAAACAATCCAGGACTAGGTTTCCTAAGCTGTGGTCCATGGCCACCAACGGTCTATGAGCTCCATGCAATTGGTCTGCAGCATCTCTATAAAAATGCAATTAAAAATCTCACATTATCTAGCACAGAACTTTACAATCCTGCTTTTCCTTAGGACGTCCCTATTTTCATCAGATAAATGTTGGAGGGTATGGAGCTACGCAACCTCTTAAGCCAAGGAGATAAGTAACTATAAAGGTGAAGGTAAAGGACCCATATTGGGATGTGGGTGGCGCTGTGGGTTAAACCACAGAGCCTATGGCTTGCTGATCAAAAGGTTGGCAGTTTGAATCCCCGTGACGGGGTCAGCTCCCGTTGCTCAGTCCCAGCTCCTGCCCACCTAGCAGTTCGAAAGCACGTCAAAGTGCAAGTAGATAAATAGGTACCGCTCTGGCGGGAAGGTAAATGGCGTTTCCGTGCACTGCTCTGGTTCGCCAGAAGCAGCTTTGTCATGCTGGCCACATGACCCGGAAGCTGTACGCCGGCTCCCTCGGCCATTAATGCGAGATGAAAGCCGCAACCCCAGAGTCGGACACGACTGGACCTAATGGTCAGGGGTCCCTTTACCTTTATCTTTTAAAGGAACCATGGATGGTTAAGTCCAGTCAAAGGTGACTATGGGGTGCAGCACTCATCTCACTTCAGACCAAGGGAGCTGACATAACAATAAAACCTTTAGAAATCTGAAGGCAGCCCTGTATAGGGAAGTTTTTTTAAAAATGTTTAATTCTTTATCATGTTTTTATATATGTTGGAAGCCACCCAGAGTGGCTGTGGCAACCCAGTCAGATGGGCTGAACAACAACAACAACAACAACAATTGAATAGGACGTTGCTGAAATCTCAGAAGATCTCACATAAGATCTTGCAAGATCTTGCTGTACATCAGCACCAATGCTGGTGTCCGTGTGGTGGCCGTGCCGACAGACCAGAAGTATGGGGGGGGCAGAGGTAGGTGGCATGGAAGCACTGCCAGCAGTGGGGTGGGTGGCGCGACAGAGTGGGGCATCACTTCTCATTTTACCTCATGTGGCAAAATGGGACGCGCCACCCCAAGCTCCTGTTGCAACTCACCTTGCATCAGACCCAAAGTCGCAAGGGGGTCTGACCCACCAGTAAAAGACAAATGACTTAACACATTGATTTCAATGAGTACATGTGCCCCTAATTCTACATAGGATTGGGTTGCTATTTGACTACCGTGGGACTGTAAGCTAAAGGAATACTTTCCCAACAGCTATTCTGTTTCCAGTTTGCTACTCTTGTTGTTGTTGTCATCCATCTGTCTCGAATGACAACTGAAGAGTGAGGGCAAAGTGAGTAAGGGTAAGGTGTAGCTTTTGTTTTGTAACTAATATCTCTTCGGCACCTGAAAAAGTCACTTATATCGAGGTTTCGGTGAAATGAAAATGTAATGGATCAATTAATTGCTTTAAAAGGTTGATGATCATCAACTAGAAATTCTTTACAAAATAATTAAAAAAATTCCTTCCAGTAGCACCTTAGAGACCAACTAAGTTTGTTCTTGGTATGAGCTTTCGTGTACATGCACACTTCTTCAGATAAGTGTATTTGAAGAAGTGTGCATGCTCACAAAAGCTCATACCAAGAACAAACTTAATTCGTCTTTAAGGTGCTACTGGAAGGGATTTTTTATTTTATTTTGTTTTGACTATGGCAGACCAACATGGCTACCTACCTGTAACTAGAAATTCTTTAATAATTGATCAACAGTTATTTAATTATTATTCTTTAATAATTGATTCAAAGATAAGAACATATAAATATGTAAGGAATAGGAAAGACTGTCCCCACATGTATCACAGGAAGAAGAGGATTCTAAGTCACAATCAGAAAAGGCCATATAGGTCAGACAGAAGGACAGTATTTAGGTAAGTTGTGCACACTTCCTGAATTCTGTGTATTTAACCATTTCCATTTAACATCATCACTCTGTGCGGATTTGCTAAATGTTAATTTGACATTAACCTTTTGAAATTATCAGGGACAAGAGAGGTCAGATCCTTCCAGTATTTGCCAGGGATGATTATGCAAATATACTGACTCTGCTTATTGTGAGGGTACTGTTTGGCCTGGTGAATACAAATGCAAAGATGGAGAAATTTATGACTGATGAGGTGCAGCGAGTGTGATTGAAGCATATGCTAATATAGAAAAGCAGCATAAAGAATTTTAGAAGTGCGAAATTGTACTGACACATGGCCTTCCACTTAGCTATAAAGTGGGAGTTGGAAGGGACCCTGAGGTCATCTAGTCCAATCCCCTAAAATACAGGGTTCACAACAAGATTTGCACTACCACAGAAAGACACATTCTTATGTACACAGACACATCTATCATGCAAGCACACATGTGTACTAAAAGCAAAATAAAAATACCCAAGCGTTTACTTCCTTAGACTAAAGTGCAAGTTACTGGAGAAATTTCTTTAAATAAACAAGTGAACAGACAGTTTTCCTAAGATTTGATAGGGAGAGGGCCATCTTAGGCACATTTGCCGCTGTGGTGCAGCGATCCCTCCGGCACCCCGGGGAGTAGTGGTGGTGGTGGGCTGGCGGGGGGAGGGTGGCATCCGGGGTGTCCTGGGGAGAGTGCGGGGTGCGGGGCGGTGAGGTCCAGCGTGCTGCCTTTGCGCCTCTCCGCCCCTGGGGCCGCCTCCCTCCTGCGCTGGCTGCCCCTCGGGAAGGGGGCCGGCAAGTGGGGGATGAGGGGCACGGTGCTGGAGTGGCGTGGGACTCTGCACCCCCAGCACGCGGGACGGGAGGCGAGGGCGGCCAGCTCACAGCCTGCCCAGGAGCGGCATGGGCGGCAGCGGCACCGCCGCCGGTGCGCAAGCGCCCAGCCGCCCGTGGGGGTGGGGGCGGGTCCATCTGGCGGCATGCAGGGAGGGGGGAGGCTGCCGGCGGGGCCACGTGGCTCCCCCACGAGCGCAGCGAGTGGGGCGCCCATGGGGGCGCCGGCGCCCTGGCACCTCGCACCAGTAGGGGCAATGGCTAAGAGGGGGCTGGATAAGGAGAGAGTCTTTTATAAGGAATAAGGTTATAACCACCCACAAATAATAAAACAGCCATAGATTTTATAGAGGTGATTTTTTAGAAGAAGAAGAAGAAGAAGAAGAAGAAGAAGAAGAAGAAGAAGAAGAAGAAGAAGAAGAAGAAGAAGGGTCAGGAGATGCCAACTGGTACATGCCCCAAATGGCAGGTCTTGCAATATCTAAAACTGTTCCTGGCATGTGTTTATTCTAACCTATTCTAAGGTCTTATATACACATTCAAACAGCTATGTGGCTATGTGGGTGACTGCATAAAGCACAACTGCATGGACAAGTCGCTTGCTAAAGGGGCTACCAGCATTCAGGCAATTGTGACAACAACAAAGCGATCCTTCTTTTACCACTGCCGTGCTCCAGCTGTTTCAACTGCCAAGACCACTCGGAGGGACCATCCTCATGCACTATTAGATGTCAAAAAGCTGAACAGAGCTGACTTCAGCATGCAGCACCAGCATGTACCTGGACCAGGTAGGTTGGCCCAAGGCAGCACAGATAAAAATACAGAGTGCCAAAGTCTTGACACAGGCCAAAAGGCTAAATGGAATTGGCAGTTACACTGCAGTCCTCTGCTATGCATAGAACCATAGAGTTGGAAAGGAACTCACGGGACATCTAGCCCAACTCTTGCTAGTGCCGGAAAGTGGTGCTCTGTATTTCTGACAAATGGCGATCCAGCATCGGCTTCAAACCTCCAGCCAATTGGTGCATTGGTAGTTTATTCTTGCCTCTGATTTCCATTTCTTCCACTTGTTGCATCCACCCCTTCACACGAAAAATCAATTGTGGTAAAACATTGTGCAAAGGGAGCTGAGCTGAGCATGAGCTCTGATGTTGCTTTGTAGCTTCCCTGTTACCTACTGTAATAAATAGATGGATTTGGAAGATCTGGCAAAATGAGAGCTACAATGATTGCATGAACAAAAAACCTGGGAATGTTTTAACGTGCATTCGTGCAGATGCCTCTCAGATGAAGAGGGGAAAACTCACACTGAATGAAAGAATTAGAAGCTGCAATATGAACAAATACAGCACATGCACAGCAACTGTTGCCAGTTCTGGAAATCCACCCCAGAAGGATGGCGGAAAGTAACCTATCGGTTCTTCTGTGCAACTAGGACAAGGTAAATTGGAACTACTTCACCTGAGAAAGAATTTGGAGGATCAGAATTTTGGATCCCACCCCACTGAACATGCCACATGCCAGAGCTCACACCTTCCATTAAGGAAGTGTGGAAAACAAGTTTAATTTAATAATAAAAAAGGTAGAGAAATACGTTTGTCCATCCCTGAAAAGTGAGGGTATGATGTACTTCACAGTTCTTGTATTTAAAGGAGGAATGTGTTTCATTTTGCTTCATCACGCCAGGAAAGCGCCTTCAATACATTACCATGATATTGATTGATTGATTGATTGATTGATTGATTGATGGACTGAATTTATATACCGCCCTATATCCGGAGGTCTCAGGGTGGTTCACAGAACAAAATCAAAATATAAAACCGCAATATATATATAATCAAAATAAAAACAACCTAATAACACCTCCCCCCCCCAAAAAAAACCAACCACATTTAAAAAGGGCATAAAGGATCCCCATTGCAAATGCATGGCTTTTATAAATGCATCCATTTCCTTCTCTCTCTCTCTTTTAAAGGAACTCCATAATCAAACTCCCTCCTTGTTCCCTCCCTCCTTCTCTCTTCTTTTTAATGAAGAGAAGTTCAGAGGGTTTCTCTTCCACACACCCCCCCAAACCCATGAATAGATGGCAGGCACCTGGGAGTTATGAATTTTAAAGTGATCATTTTCTTTCAGCGGCTGGAGACAATGGGGATCTCCTTTTGACTCAGTTTCACAGCTTTGAGAGGCTCTCAGATCAGCCACATTCCAATCAGATTGGAGTCAGATCAGAGCTGTGCTGGACGGCATCAAGGTCTCTCACAGAAAGACAAGGAGCGCAGCAGATGGCCAAGACTGAGCTCTCCTCCCCCTTTCAGACCCGCTATGGAAGGCAATGTGGGAAACGGTTCCCCCAGCATTGCCTATTGAGCGCTGAATGGGACCACCGCATGCCACCAGCCTGTAGGTATGAACCTCTGTTAACAGATGGTGAGATCATTATGAGCAATTAATTCCTTTAATGTATCAGTGGGAACATGTTGGAAAGGATGAGGCAAGCGCAGAGTGAATAGTGAGCGTCTCGCTCCTAGGGGAGAGGAGCAGCCACATCACTGAAGGATGGGAATTTTCCTTCAAGGGCTCCTGCGAGCACAGAGAGAACTGCCGTGAGCTCTTTGGACCGCAGTACTGAGGCATGTCCTTTATTATCCAAATAGGCATCCCCTTGTTGATCTGCACAGTTAATAACAGGTTTTTCTCCCCAGAGATCACTTCTAGCCACACACACACACACACACACACATTCAATAAAACAAGGAGGGCAAGGGGAAGGGCAACTAAAATCACCAGCATGGGGCACAAAAATAAAAACGCAGATCAAAAGATAACAGAACAGGGTCTCATTTCCCTTATGGGTCTTTCTACTTAGGACACACACACACACACACACACTTTTGACTAGAAGGCTAAGGGGGGGAAGAGGAAGGGGATTTGGGTAATCAAGGCTACAAGTAATGATGACTAAAGTTATGAAGCACTTATCTGTGTGTTCAGATAAATGCATCTGAACATGTATTATGGCCAGTAACCTTCACCATGACCCTGTAAGCTACTGTAAGTTAAGTGTTAAAATCCTCATACTGTAGAATCAACAAGTCTAGTTGAGGGGAGGAGTGAGATACTGAACACAACTCAAGACAAAATATCCACTCGCTGCCAGCGTAGTATCAGGAGATCCAGTGGAAAATTCTCCTCTGTAATAATAATGATGATGATGATGATGATGATAACTGGATCAGCCACATTGATGGTGATATGTAACCAGGAGTAAACTTCGGTAATATAGTGCCCTGAGTAAGGACAAAAATTGCCTCCCCTCCCCCCCTAAAAAATTCTTATTTTCACAATAATTCATTAAAATGTTGCTTTTGAATGGATTATTATTATTATTATTATTATTATTATTATTATTATTATTATTATTATTTTGCACCCCTTTGGCTCTGCACCCTGTGCAGGCGAACTGCCCAAACTCGGTGCTACTGTAGCAGGCACCACATTGCGTTGTATTGCATGCTAAGTATTCACCGCACAGACTGCAATTCTCAGCATACTTATTTGGAAGGAAGAACATAAGTGTTCTGCTGAGTTGGGCCACTGTGGGGCTATCTACATCCAGCAGTGATTTCAGACAGGCAGTGGCCAATCAGATGTCTCCTGGGAGAACACAAGCAAGACATGCAGGCAATACGCTTTCCTCGTTATTTATCTCTCCATCTGGTGTTTGGAGGTATAC
Organism: Lacerta agilis; assembly: GCF_009819535.1. NCBI lineage: Eukaryota > Metazoa > Chordata > Lepidosauria > Squamata > Lacertidae > Lacerta > Lacerta agilis. The sequence continues at coordinate 28,609,799 of NC_046318.1, forward strand.
TGCCTGTGTACATGGAGGTAGTAATGTATGGAAGTGAGAGCTGGACCATAAAGAAGACGGATCGCCGAAGAATTGATGCTTTTGAATTATGGTGCTGGAGGAGACTCTTGAGAGTCCCATGGACTGCAAAAAGATCAAACTTATCCAGTGAATCCCATCGGCAGTGGTTAAAGTGGTTAGAGTTACAGTGGTTAAGTGTTGGACTAAGACCTGGGAGACGAGAGTTCAAATCCACACTCAGCCATGAAGCTCACAGTAACGTAGCTAGCCATGGTCAGGTGGGTCCACAATGGGGGGGGGCGGGTCACAGGGTACCATGGGGATCTGTAGCGCGGTGGCTGCTGTGCTTCAGGATTCCGGGTGGCAGGGGAGCTTTTGGGTGGCATGGTGGTTCCTTGTCGTCTTGGGCGCTGCAGGGGAGCAGAGCCACTCACTTCCTGTTCCTGAAACAGCCAGGAAAATAATAAAAGTTCAACAACTTTGACTTTTCAAAAAGTTCAACAACTTTGACTTTTCTCAAAAAGCTCCTTAGAGGAAAAGGTGAGATATAAATGCAATAAATAAATTATGCATTTCAAGTACACCTCTTGCAGCCCTGAACATTCCTGCATCTGCTTAAAAGTGCCAAAGCCACTTAACAAAGTTAGTAAGTACCGATCCATTTTTAAATATACATATATGAATTCCAGAATTTGTTTTAAAACTACCATACAAAGTATACTGAAGTATTGGGTGTCCTCCGTATTCTCTAGTTTGCGACTAATTATTTAACAAAGCTGCCAAAGGTAGTAGTCTGCTTTCTTTCTTTCTTTCTTTCTTTCTTTCTTTCTTTAAAAAAGTACCCTGAGATAGATGTCTTTACCCAGGGAAAGACTGAGGGGAAGCAATGCAGACAACCAGTTTGTTACTGAGCTTTAAAGCGTTAGGAAATAGTGAGCAGGAAATACAAGCAACAATTCACTTATTCATATTTAAATGACTCTCTCTCTCTCTCTCTCTCTCTTGCCTGTAATTAAGACACTCGGGTAGTGTTCTGTTCCTGGAATTTACATAATTGTACAATAGGTTATGTAACTAACAGCAAACGATAGTTAACCTTGAAGTGTATTATCTTAATTGAGTAAATCTAGCTTTAGTTCAATAAATTAAAACAGAGAAGTTTTGTTTTCTTTTAAAAAAAATAAAAACTAAAAACCACTTCTATTGCTGAAACCTACTCGGCATTTGTCAGTCATTTTCCTTAAGATTCTTCTTTCCACTGTAACACATACATTTTGGGAAAGGAGGAATCATTGTGCAGCTAGAAAGACACTGATACACGTTTGTTGGTTCTCCCTCATTCTTTGCACTTTGCATCGTACCACACTCTGGAAAGCCACGATAAGAATATCAGAATATTGAATCAAAACGTTTAACTTGCTTGTTGGAGATATCCCTTCCCCTTTATCCTGCACCCCCCTTCCTTACATTTCTCAGTCCCTTTTGGGTTTCCAACTCTCCCTTCCCAACACAATGCAACAACCTAGCTGAATACTCCCCAAAGCAAAGCAAAGATTTTAGGTGGGGGAATGTAAGAGTTTTGTGTAGGCTAAAGATAGGGAAACAACACGCTACAACTTCTCCGTTATAATAGCTTTACGTCACACAATAAGTCTCCTTGCAGAATTGAACCATTAACAAAGGAAAGTCTGTTGTTTTCTACTGCCCGAACACTATTCAAAGCAATCTTGTTTAAGACTTTTAACGAAAGGCGGAAGGCGGATAAGGGCAGTGTGCATCTAATGAAAAGTCACAGAAATACTTGGGTTTGATTTTTAAGAGGAAAAAGTTGGAGAATGCACTGCAGGTGTCTTCAAAGTACAGCATTCATTTTTTTTATTTTTTTTTTGGATAACGGTTTTGCAAATGTGAAAACATTTCAGTATTCCCAGTTATACCTGCTTTAGAGGATAGTGTTTATGAGCTTACGTGGGTCATATTAAAAAAGAAAAAGAAAACCAAGCAAGACTGTGATTACTTGACTACTGAAAAAACAAAAAGAAGGGAGAGAGAAACAGCTGCAATTTGTGGTTTTCTCACAATGTACACCATTGTACTTCAGACCATATACATTATAAGGGCTCAGCTCTAGCCTATATCGCTGGAAGAGAAGAATTCACACTGTGAATTAACATTTTCCCCAGCATCTAGCCTTAGTCCGGGACAGCACAATAATAAACTAGAAGCCCCTTTGTTAAAACATTGTTCTTCATTACAACGTGAAAAGCCATGTCTCTCTGCAGAGGGGGAAGAACAAACAGCAAGCCCAGCTAGATAAGAACGGAGGGTGAAGGGAGAATTCTGGATCACTAGCTGGCCCATCCATCACACAAGAAGCAATGCCAGCTGTCAATCTGTCCCTTAACAGGCCACCCAATCCCACCTCTGCTTCGCAAAGCATTTCAGGCACAGTCAGTCGGGTTCCTAAATTCAATGCAAAACCTAGATTTGGAAGAGGCTGCGTGGAAGTCGATCCAAATTGCAATCCACAGAAGGCTTACAAAAATCACCTGTGTTCACTCTCTGGGTGAAGCGTAGCAAATCAGCAGAATTATAATACCAAAAGGATTGATTTAGGTAAGCACAGGCAATTCAAGCCGGCAATTTAGGATGTAAATGTAAGAATCATATTTTTGTGTGATAAAAATGGCTAATCAATCACAATTCAGCATTGCTATTTGTCTAGGCTTATTCTTCTAGCATGCCCATTGCTATTGTCAAAAGCAAAGCTTGAGCATATATATGGTGCCTCCAGAACTGTTCCTCCTGACTCCTCCAATCTGGCAACCCGGACCTCCCAAATACATAAAGCTGTAGTGCCCAAATGCTGAAATAATAATCAGCCACAGGGAACCATTACCAGATATTAGAATCCAGCCAAACTCCTACAATTGTCAACTTGTGGAAGATGATCAGCCTTTGTTGCTTTGCAAGGCCAAGTGGAAGAGGGGCAAATGAATTTCCTCTTTGCATTGTCCACAGCTAAAAAAAACCCAAACCACTTGCTTTCATATTAGACTGCTTTCCTTTACAATACTTGAGTGTTTGCTCTATATTTTATAGAGGTGGATTAGTGTGCAAACTTTAGGACCTTGTCTCTGTGTCTCTCTCTCTCTAGCAGCTTCCCATGCCTATGTGTATGTGGCAGGGGATTGTGGGGTGTGTGTGTGTGTGTGTTTTTTAATTAGAATGCTGCTCTATTTACCAAGAGCTGAAATGTGCAAGCACATTTCTCAATGAGGCTAATTAAGGTAAAAGTGATAGTCTTGTTGTCATTGTCGAAGTCAATGACCCAGTGCATTAGTAATTAAAGCACATTTGAAGTTAAGTTGATTGCAAGGTCCTCCAAAAACATGCAGTGTTCACCTTTTCAAGCCCCTTTTGCACCTTAATGTTAGTACCAATGTTAGGGATCTTTGATGAGGTCACTAAGCATGGATTAGTTCCCCCTCCGTACACTTTAATCACTTTCCCCTTCACCCAGGTTGGTAGTTAGAGAGGTGGGGGTGGTGTGGTTTCTTTTTAAAGTTTGTTTAATTAGCATTTATGTGCATAAGCTCAATGATAGATATTTGCATAGAATTTTCACACAAAAATAGAATAGTGTGATCTTGTGAATAGCTCCCTAGAATCAGCAGTTGCTGGGGGGGGGTTGGATTTAAAGGGCAATTCTGAGTGTGCACCTTTGCAACATTGAAAACACTGAATTTCACGATGTTCTGAGTGCCAGTCTCCCCTTTGGACTTTCTGGAAATGTTGTTATCCTCGCCGTCCCCACTCCTGCTTTTACAGGATCTAAAAGCTTCCTCCAACTCCCAGGCAACTATATATTTATTAGGGCAAATTAGATATTATACACAGATGCAAGTAGCATGACTGTGATGGCCCTTTTTAAAAAAATAATAATAATTAAGGTTATATCCGGAGCCTTTGTGAAAACAATTTATTTCTTCATTCATTCGCTCACTGAATGGTCCAAGGGTGGGCTACATAAAATGTCCCAATTTAAAATAATGTACAATGCATTAAAAACACTGGATGAAAACCACCAGACTATATAATATCATAGGAGTGATGAAGCAGAAGTGCAGCAACACAGCAGGAGGGGAAACATCCCCTCAGGTGAAGAGGTGCGTCATGGTTTGATCCAAAAACTGTGACAGTATATGGTGCACCTCAGTGGGGTGGGCACTGCAGAAAAGGCCCACCACAGCTCCTCAAAGCACACAAAGTGATGGAGCCACTGACAGGGCCTCCCTTGTCAGTCTGAACAACCAGGCAGTTGATATGGATAGAGGCATTCCTTCAGAAAAAAGGGGAAACATGGAAACATAGTCAGCTGCTTAATACTGAGCCAGACCATTGGTCCATCTAGTTCAGTCATGTGTACACTGAACGGCAGTGCCCCTCCAGGGATCTGTAATACAAGTATTTCACAGCTCAACGTGGAGATGCCGGGGATTGATGCCATGGGCCTTCTGACTGAAAAACCACTAAGCTACAGCCCTTTTCCTAAATAAAATATTCTGTGTGTGATGTCTGGTCATAGGAGCCAACTCCTAGGGGCTGAAGTCTTTTCAGCCCCACCAATAAAATATCTGGGGGTGGGGTGGGGGTCAGTCAAAAGCCCATGCAGAAAGCAGCTTTAAAACACTGGGCCTATATACACTATATAGAAGCCTTCAGGGCTGCTGTTCTGTAAAGACTGGATCGGAATAACTAATTCTCAATACCCTCACCTGGCCAAATGATTATGTTCAGGACTCTTTAGGAGAAGCCCTGACTGCTCAGCTGATATTGACATTAGTTCCTGGTGCAGACGTGGTGATAAAGTTGGAGAAGCAATGGGAGATAAGTGCAAGTGTCTCTATTCGTTCCTTCTGTATAACATCCCAAGAGAGGAACACCACGCCTCCACAGAGAGATGTCATAACTTTCCTTGCTCCTGGTCTTTGTACATCACCCAATATGTCATTCCTCACTTTAAACATGGCATGGAGAGCATGAGTAGGGGCATTTACACCTCTCTCCTCAATCTCCCAACAAATTACAGTATATAATATCTAAAGCCAATAGACTTGTGGAACAGGAACTCAACAACTTACTACGTGCTGAAGCAACTGCATAGATTTGTGGAACGGACAACTTTGCAAGTGCCACGTGATGCTAATTTCATGCTTGCAAGAAATTGGTCCAATAGTACTGCCTCACTTAGATTTTGGAACTCCCTGCCCATTCATATTAGGCAGGTGCCCTCACTGTAGTGTTTCAGCACCAAGTCAGGCATATAACTTTAATATTCCTTTTGAAAGAAGGGGGAGTTCGTTTCCCTTTCTGTCTCTCAGCATGTCATCTTCCAGATGCTTCTTGTCTATACTTGGAAAAACCTATCTGTGTCCCAGAGCTTGACTGGCCCTGCCTTACCACAACTTTGGTCAAGGGCAAGATGAGTTCATGAAGTTCCCTCTCGATACAGTGTGCCTTTGTGTCATGTGGTCAGGAGCCGTACCCTTCCTAATGAAGTAAAATGAACCAGGCGCAAGGCACTCCAGAGCTCTCTCTCAGAAGTCTAAACATCCATTCAGATTCCTGGCGCTGTGCGTCAGTTCACTGTTGCCACATTACATGAGATTTAAGCCATGGACAGCTGAGGCTGTGATTGATCATCCTTTTTTTGGGGGGTGGAGTGTGAGATGCATCTGGTATGAAATATAAAACAGCTTTTTGGCTTTCTGGGAACTTTGAATTTCTGACCCTTTTGTGGACGAAACTGGGGAGGCTTTTGTCCAGGCTGACTGTGAGAAAAAGCTCTCTCCTTTATTTTGGGACCTCCTCATTTTGCTATTTACATGTTTTGCTTTTCCCTTTTCCTAAAAATAAAAAGGAAGGAGATGTTTGTGTTTTGTGTATGGAAAAAGCATTTATTATGTTTTCTCCAGGCATCAGAAATCCATGCTATATAACCAGCCATGGACTCTCCCTTAAGGAAAACACTATTCCTGTCAGACACCCACAAACCTGGCAAATACTGACTTGGGAGCAAGATATGTTTGAATATATCAGAATGGTTCCACTTCTCTTGCCCCTTTCCTTAACCAAAAATAACCTGAAACATCTGCCACCAATGAATACTGTTGACATTTCACAGGCCATAGCCATACTGAAGCAAAAATAAAAAATCTGACACACAGACAACTTTGGACATAAGGGCTGTTTCACTAGTTTACAGGGGAAAAGTACTTTCCTGTGGGAATTAAATGAAAAACCCACATGTAGATCATACACACGAGGTTTCTCCCTTCTTCTACATGTGATAGGGAGATGGAATTAGTTGTGGCTGCCCAGAACCAATATCTGAAGAGGAAGAAAACACATATATTATACAACCAGTGTGGTGTAGTGGTTAGAGTGTTGGACTAAGATCTGGAAGACTGGGATTCTAGTCCCCACTCAGCCATGAAGCTCACTGGGTGACCTTGGACCAGTCAGAGTCTCTCAGCCTAACCTACCTCTAAAGTGAGGAGAGGGAGAACCATCTCAAGCTCATTGAAGGAAAGGTGGGACACAAATGCAATAAATTATTATTATCTACTACTTGCCTAACTTCAGCCAGTGGTGGAACCAAAGGAGATCCTGTGATCGAAGGAGATGTCCTCAGTGTACGGGCAGGGTCAGGTTAGATACCCATGTTTATCCAACCTGAACCAGACAATTTGTCACACCTGCTAATGCTGAACTCAGACCCAAAATACTGACCATTTTGTAGCCTAAACAGGACCACTGAGCAAAAAGAGGGAGGTATCAGAAATATATGGATAACCCAGTGGGTTGCAGAGAAAAGCATCTTTAAAATCTAAGACAAGGGGGCAAACAAACAACATTCCAAAACACTATGGTGAGGACAACACCCATGTTAGGACTGAACATCTTCAGTAGCTCCCCGTCTGTCTCACACATGACACCTCCCCATGTGGCAATGGTGGTAAATGGTATTCTCTGAGTTGTCACACTCAAATATTCCATGTGTGCGGGTGTGATTTTTGCATATTCAAAATGGCATACACACCACTGTCCCTAACCCAAAGGGTGGAAGAGGTACATGGATTATTTTGCTTGAGGAAAAAAGCATATAATCTCTCCTGCCACAGAAAAAGAAACTGCTCAAAATGCATTGAATATCACAATCTTTTCATACTCAACTTAGTGGTTCGCATTGAAAAGTATCTTATTAAAGTCTAATAATAAACTGCTGTGGAAGACAGATAAAAAAGAGTGTATTTTATTTAGAAAGTATTTTATGTGAAGGGGGGAGGATGATGTCTCCATCATCTCTGCTGTTAATGTTCTTGTGCATATGTCCACAGCATTATGAAGAATTTGCTAAAACTATTTAAGAATGCAGCTGTGTTTCATTCAATTTGTATGTATACAATATTCAACTTCTGCTTTTTTATTTTAGGGCAGCGTTCGAGTTTTTGGATAACCACAGCTAAAACATGTCAACAACCTTGTAAACTTTCCACATATGACAGTTGTTGCAGCCCTGATATCATTTTGGCTTCTTTTTTCTGAATGCTTTCCAGCTCCACAATATCCCTTTTGAGGTTTGGCGATCAAAATGGCACACAGTATTCCAAGCGTGCTCCATAGATTCACCCAGCACCGTTATACTGGCAGTTTTATTTTCAATCCCTTTCCTAACGATCCCTAACATGGAATTCCCTCTTTTCACAGCTGCTGCACACTGGGTTGACATTTTCAGCAACCTGGTTGAAGTGCGCAGGTCCCTGGGTTACCATAACTTGCCTGGGGTTGGTAGTATCCTTATGAAAATCTACAAGGTTGGAGTTGGTAAGTAAGAGAGCAAGAGTGGTATTCTGTACACCAGAGACAGGGAACAGGATTCAACCAGTGTGTGTCAGATCTTCAGCTCCATCCACCCTCACCCCGTGGGCCATTTCGGCAGGTGAGTGGGGCCACCCATCAGTCACCTGAAGTCACCATGACAACAGATGACCCTCCATCAGAAGATCCTTTGCATTGTCAACCTGAGTTTAATGCACTGTCCATTCTTGCTTTGCATCTTTTTGATGCAAAGGAAGAACTGGGAGGAGTATGTTCCCTATTCTTCTTCATGTTACCTGTGGCCTGAAGTTTCCTGGTGTCAGGGGCAAGAAATGTTGGTGTGGCTTGCCCCCAAACAGCCTGAAGGTCCAACCTCCTAGGGCTGGCCTAGTGGGCCTCATCAGGCTTTTGGGCTGGAGGTTCTCCACTGCTGCCATGCAGGGATGGTGGCGGCAGAGTGGGAAAGCTATGCAGACCTCAATGAGTTAAAAGGTTGGGGGCAAATTTCAGGCACACACATTTATGGCTTCAAACTACTAAAAAAATACAGTTGTTGTTGTTGTTGTTGTTCAGTCGTTCAGTCGTGTCCAACTCTTCGTGACCCCATGGACCAGAGCACGCCAGGCACGCCTATCCTTCACTGCCTCCCGCAGTTTGGCCAAACTCATGTTAGTAGCTTCGAGAACACTGTCCAACCATCTCATCCTCTGTCGTCCCCTTCTCCTTGTGCCCTCAATCTTTCCCAACATCAGGGTCTTTTCCAGGGAGTCTTCTCTTCTCATGAGGTGGCCAAAGTACTGGAGCCTCAACTTCAGGATCTGTCCTTCTAGTGAGCACTCAGGGCTGATTTCTTTGAGAATGGATAGGTTTGATCTTCTTGCAGTCCATGGGACTCTCAGGAGTCTCTTCCAGCACCATAATTCAAAAGCATCAATTCTTCGGCGATCAGCCTTCTTTATGGTCCAGCTCTCACTTCCGTACATTACTACTGGGAAAACCATAGCTTTAACTCTATGTTACATAGCATTAGAGGCCTTTTGTGGAAATGGAGAAGCATTACCTGTTAACGGAAGTTTTTAATGTTTGATGTTTTATAATGTTTTTAATATTCTGTTGGGCGCCATTCAGAGTGGCTAGGGAAACCCAGCCAGATGGGTGGGGTATAAATTATTATTATTATTATTATTATTATTATTATTATTATTATTATTATATTTTTATTAAATATTTTCTTGATTTACAAAGGTAATGCAATGTCTCTCTCGTATTTTTCCATATAACATTTTTACAAATCGGTTGTTGTTAAGACATTAGGAAGAGAAGGGGGAGAGAGGTGGGTGCGATGGGGAGATGGGTGGGGTAGGGTGACGATGTTTCTGTTTTACTTACTATGTGTAGGGTTTGGTGATAGCGTTGTCTGTGCAGGTTCTCTGTTGTTCGCTTGTGCTCCTTTGGTGGTGAGAGAGGTCGGGCTTGGCGTAGGGTGTGATTGTTCATTTGTGGTTGGCTGTGGTGATCCTTGGTTTCCTGTGTGAGTGGGGTGGGTGGGTGTTTTTGGTCGGGTTAGCCATATTGATTTGTATGCTGTTGGTAGATTTTTGTCATTGTCTTGTTGGGCTGTGTGTGTGATGAAGGGGGACCATACCAGGGTGAAGGATTAGTAGTAGTAGTAGTAGTAGTAGTAGTAGTAGTAGTTCCCATACACTGCTGATCTGGGACCTTCAATAGAATGCTGCAGTGCAGAATATTCCTCTCCAGAGTTCCAGCCAGCCATACTCTCTACCAGGATATAAAATCAAATTGTCTCTTATAGTCTTGTTTTCCCACCAACTCAAGAGACATTCTTACGGCTCTTTTCCTCTCCCCCCCCTCCTTTTTTGCGTTTCTGTAAGTCATGGGTTTCCCCCTCCTTGTTTCTCAGTGGTCTGGTTTCAGCTACAATCCTGCTGCCGTTCACCACCTAAGCACATTATTAGAGGAAATTATTTAGGAGTTGACAAGCATGGCAATAGCTGATAGCCAGTGGAATGTGGCAGTGGCTTACTTTGTGTGCTGGCCCCAAGGGTTTGTCCATGAAGCGAGGTCCAAGTCCAGTCCTGGGTCTAGGGGTCCAAAGGAGGTCAGTCCGGCGGGGAGCGAGGCAGGGAGCAGGTCAAGGTCCAAGGCAGGTTCAGGCACAAGGTTGCAGGTTGAGCACACGCTTGCAACTATGTTGCTCACGCAACTTGGGCTGGGTCTGGCTGGCTTTTATCTGGCCCTATGCTTAGGGCCGCCCCGATCCTCTGGAGACTCGCCTCTCCTCCGGGCCTGGAGGCGAGCACTCCTCCTGCAGACACTTAACTCCCTTCGCCTCTCTGCCCTGAGCCTCTGTAGCTCAGGAGAGGCTGGTGGGTTACTGGACCCAGGGGATGCCTCAGCTTCCTCTGAAGAGGCTGGGAGTGGAGCACCTGCAGGCAATGGGTCCTTCCTCCCATCAGGAGCCAGAGCAGACTCTGCTGATGCCTGCACCTGGGGATCCAGCACAGGTGGGGATCCTTCAGGCTCAAGCCCTGGCCCCGGCTCAGCTGGTTCTGGAGGCGGGGAATCCTGTGCAGGCTGGGATCCCTCAGGTTCAGCATCAGAGTCTGACTCCCAGGCCATCACACCATCCCCCCTCCCAGGCCTCCCCCTCAACTGAGGGGCCGGACCAGGCTTGCTGGGGTAAGCTGCATGGAAATCACGGAGGCAGGCAGGTGCGTGGACGTTTTCCACTGGTTCCCATGAACGATCCTCAGGCCCATACCCCTTCCAGTCGATGAGGTATTGGAGCTTCCCCCTGCGGTATCGTGAGTCGAGAATGCGCTCCACCTCGTACTCAGGCTCCCCCTCAACCAAAACTGGCTGCGGTCGTGGATTGTCTGGGTGGAACTCGTCGGGCGGGGCGACTGGACTAAGTAGGGACCGGTGGAATACTGGGTGAACCTTGAGTGATGGAGGTAACTGGAGGCGAAACGCCACCGGTGACACCTGCGCAGTGATGGTGAATGGGCCGGCAAACCGTGCATCCAGCTTTCGTGAGGGCCGAGAAGGATGCAGGTGACGGGTAGAGAGCCACACCCGATCGCCAACATGGAGTTCTGGCCCCTCCTGACGATGTCGGTCAGCCTGGGCCTTGTATGCGTCCTTGGCCTGGCGCAGTTGCTCCATCAATAATTGTTGCTGGGACTGAAGCTCCTGAAGCCAGTCTGTCACTGCGGGGACCGCGGAAGCTGGCAGCACGTCCGGGAACAAACGTGGATGGTAGCCGTAGGAGGCCTGGAACGGGGTCTGCTGGGTGGAGGCGTTCACTGCATTGTTGTAGGCGAACTCCGCCAATGGCAAGTGATCGACCCAGTCATCCTGCTGGAAGCTGCAGTAACACCGGAGGTACTGCTCCAGCACCGCATTTGCCCTTTCCGTCTGGCCATCGGTCTGCGGGTGGTGGGCCGAAGATAGACAGACCTCCGTCCCAAGGGTCTGGTGCAGGGCTCGCCAGAAGTGGGATGTGAACTGGACGCCGCGGTCAGAAACCACACGCTCGGGAAGGCCATGCAGGCGGAAGATGTGCTGCATGTACAGTTGAGCCGTCTCCTTAGCTGTGGGTATGGACGGGCAGGGGGCACAGTGCACCATCTTAGTGAAATGGTCCGTGAAAACCAGGAGGCAGGTACAGTGACGAGATGGGGGCAAGTCTACCACAAAGTCCAGTGAGACCGTGTGCCAGGGACGTGGTGGGACTGGTAATGGCTGGAGCAGACCGGGGGGTCGCCCAGTAGGACCCTTGGCCCGCCGGCAGACATCGCAACCAGCAACATAGCGTGCCACATCAGCCTTCAGGCGGGGCCACCAGAACTCCCGGCTTACCAGATGAGTGGTCCGGTACCGCCCAAAGTGCCCTGCTGCTGGGGCATCGTGGGACATCTGGAGAACCTCAGCCCGCAATGGTCCTGGTGGGATGTATAGACGACCCTGGTGCAGCAGTAGGCCCTGGTGCAGGGCCAGCCCTGGATATCGAGGGCATGACCCGTCAGACAGTTCCCGGAGCCGTTCCTGAGCCCAAGCGTCGACCCGTTGCTGTTCTCGCACCCGAGCCTGCAGTGGCTTGGCCTCCTGAGTGGCCAGGAATGTGGCTGGTGGTAAGATAGTCGTCGGTACTGCCTGCTGTACAGTGTCTGCGACGTCCTCGGGTTTCCGGGACAGGGCATCCGCTTTCCGGTTTTGGGAGCTAGGGATGTAGCGGATCCGGAACTGGAACCGGGAGAAAAACAGCGCCCACCGGATCTGCCTTTGGTTCAACTTGCGGGTGGTCTGGAGGTACTCCAGATTCCGGTGGTCCGTTCTCACTTCCACCGGGTGTCGTGCCCCCTCAAGATGATGGCGCCAGACCTCAAAGGCCACCTTGATGGCCAGTAGTTCCCGCTCCCACACGGTATAGTTACGCTCCGCCGGAAGGAGCTGCCGGGAGTAGTAGGCGCAGGGTAACAGCGGCGCATCGGGTCCGTGTTGCTGAGACAGGATGGCACCGAGAGCCGTACTGGAGGCATCAGTCTCCACCACGAAGGGACGAGAGGGATCAGGATGCTGTAAAATCGGCGCCCTCTGGAAACAGGCTTTCAACCCCTGAAATGCCACTTCAGCCTCCTCATCCCAGGAGAAGGGTGTCTTGGGGCGCAGCAGTCGGGTTAATGGGGTGGTGCGATGAGCATAATCTGCAATGAAGGTCCGGTAATAGTTGGCGAACCCTAGGAAACGCTGTAAGTCCTTGCGGTTCTGGGGCGCTGCCCACTCTCGAACCGCAGCCACCTTCCCAGGGTCCATCTGCACCCCGTCAGGGGAGAGTCGGTGTCCAAGGAAGTCCACTGACCGCTGGTGGAACTCGCACTTGCTGAGCTTGGCATACAGGCGGTGCTCCCGCAAGCGCTGCAACACGGACCGAACATGACTCTCGTGACGGGCTGGGTCACGGGAATAAATCAGAATATCATCTAGGTACACCACCACGTATTTGTCTAGCAAGTCCTGGAACACGTGGTTGATGTACCGTTGAAACACGGCGGGTGCGTTGCATAATCCGAACGGCATAACCAGGTATTCAAACTGCCCATACCGGGTCCCGAATGCCGTCTTCCACTCGTCCCCGGCACGGATCCGAATCAAGTTGTAGGCCCCTCGGAGGTCCAGTTTGGTGAACATCTGCGCCCCCTGCACCCGCTCCAGCAATTCTGCAATAAGGGGCAAGGGGTACCGGTCTGGGATGGTGATCTTATTCAGGGCCCGGTAGTCATGGCAGAGGCGAAGCTCCCCACACTTCTTCTTAACGAAGAGTACAGGAGCGACAGTGGGTGAGGTAGAGGGCCTAATGAACCCATGTTCCAGGTTCTTGCGAAGGAAGTCCTGCAAGGCTTCACGCTCTGGCTCCGAAAGAGAATATAGGCGGCTTACAGGCAGGGGCGCCCCAGGCTGGAGGTCTATGCCGCAGTCGAAGGACCGATGAGGTGGCAGCTGGTCTGCTCCCTGTTCCTCGAACACGTCTAAATAGTCCTGGTACACGGCAGGGAGCGTTGACACAGCCTGCCCCATGGGGGCAGCTGCTACTAACTCGGACTGAGCATGGGAACCCGGGTCTGGGAAGCGTACAGTCCGATTGACCCAGTCGATGTGAACATTGTGCGACTCCAGCCAGTCCATCCCAAGCACCAGGGGAAACCGGGGCATGGTGGCAATGTCCAGGGTTCGCACCTCCCGGTGCTGCTGGTAGCACAGGACCAAGGGCTGGGTCTCCCGAGTAACCGCGCCCGAGCGTAGGAGCCGTCCGTCAATTGCCTCCACCTGTACTGGTTCCGGCTTGTTCTGAAGCGGCACCTGATGCTGAGTGGCGAAGGCAGAGTCCATATAGGAGCGGGTTGCCCCCGAATCCACCAGAGCGTGGGTGAGAATCCAGGGCCCACCGGGGGGGTATAGACGCACCGGTATCATGAGGTGTTGCAATTCCACTGGTGAGGGCCCATCATGCGATGCTTGGGGCCCCAGGTAGCCTGGGCCATCGGCTACTGGGGTTGGCCGTTTCACCTGCGGCTGGCGTTTCTCAGGGCAGGTTCGGGCGTAGTGTCCACTCCCACCGCAGTAGAGACACAGGTTCCCCTCCCGACGCCGAGTCTTTTCCGAGGGGGAGAGGCGAGGCCGCGCTGCCCCGAGCTGCATCGGCTCCTCCAATGACTCAGCTCTGGCCACGGAACTGCAGGGAAGCACCGGCGCTGGGAGCCCGGAGTGCCGGCGGCCCCGGGCCTGGCGACGGTCCTCCAACCGATCATCTATCTGCAGACTCCGTTGGATGAGGGCATCCAGTGTGGCAGGGCGATCCAACGTGGCCAGCTGATCCAGTACCTCGTCTGAAAGTCCCTCGAGATACTGGTCCCGCAGTGCAGAGTCGTTCCAGGTCAAGTCCTGCGCCAGCAGCCGAAATTCTGTGGCGTAGGTGGCCACTGTGGACTTGCCCTGTTTCAACCGCCGAATTGCCCGATTGGCTTGACTCCCCTTCTGAGGGTTGGCAAACGTGGTTTCCAGAAGATTGCAAAACCCCGTATAGTCTGTCAGCAAGGGGGAGTCTTGCCGGAGCAGCGGCAACGCCCACTTGGCAGCCTGGTCCTTCAGCAAGCTGATCAGGAAGTGCACCTTGGTGCGGTCGTCGGGGAAATCCCGAGCTCGCCCCTGAATATACAGCTTGGCCTGGGCGAGAAACATGGGAAAGCTGGCTGGGGACCCATCAAATTTCTCTGGCAGGGCCACGGGGTACTTGCCAGGAGCTGGGGCGGCGGCCCCAGGAGCCGGTAAGGCATCCAAACGCTGCTGAAGCGCCGTAACCACATTGCTTAGCTGCTGCACGGTGTGGGTCAAGGCCTGGTTCTCCTGGGCCAATGCCACCAGCGCAGCCGCCTGGTCAGCCATGGCTATTAGTTCCTCCCGAACGCACCCCAGCGAAGGGGGAGTGCGGGTGTGGCGTGAGCAAACTGTGCTGGCCCCAAGGGTTTGTCCATGAAGCGAGGTCCAAGTCCAGTCCTGGGTCTAGGGGTCCAAAGGAGGTCAGTCCGGCGGGGAGCGAGGCAGGGAGCAGGTCAAGGTCCAAGGCAGGTTCAGGCACAAGGTTGCAGGTTGAGCACACGCTTGCAACTATGTTGCTCACGCAACTTGGGCTGGGTCTGGCTGGCTTTTATCTGGCCCTATGCTTAGGGCCGCCCCGATCCTCTGGAGACTCGCCTCTCCTCCGGGCCTGGAGGCGAGCACTCCTCCTGCAGACACTTAACTCCCTTCGCCTCTCTGCCCTGAGCCTCTGTAGCTCAGGAGAGGCTGGTGGGTTACTGGACCCAGGGGATGCCTCAGCTTCCTCTGAAGAGGCTGGGAGTGGAGCACCTGCAGGCAATGGGTCCTTCCTCCCATCAGGAGCCAGAGCAGACTCTGCTGATGCCTGCACCTGGGGATCCAGCACAGGTGGGGATCCTTCAGGCTCAAGCCCTGGCCCCGGCTCAGCTGGTTCTGGAGGCGGGGAATCCTGTGCAGGCTGGGATCCCTCAGGTTCAGCATCAGAGTCTGACTCCCAGGCCATCACACTTTGCATGCTAAGAAAGAACTTACAAATGTTACCTTTTTTACAGGCATTTTGTATTTAAGCCTGGGCCAGTGCATGCAAAACACATACCCTCCAATATTTCTCTGATGAAAATAGGGACATCCTAATCCATAATAATAATAACAGTAATAATAATGAGGAGGAGGAGGAGGAGGAGGATTTTACTGTTTATACCCAACCCAGCTGACTGGGTTGCCCCAGCCGCTCTGGGCAGCTTCCAACATATATAAAACATAATTAAACTTTTAAAACTTCCCTATGCTGGGTGCCTTCAGATGGCTCGAGGATCAGATAACTCCATACCCTCCAACGTTCCTCCAATGAAAACAGGGACATCCCAAGGGAAGGTGGGACCGTCCCAGGATCAAATCAGAGACCAGGACAGCTTCTGTAAATCCAGAACTGTCCCTGGAAAATAGGGACACTTGAGGCTCTGAAATGTAGCATGCATAACAGCCTTCAGAAGTTGCTGCATCCTTTCTCTAGCACAAGTTACAGCACATAGATTTGTCCTTCCCAAGTCAAAGGCTGCACTAGGGTAAAAATAGACAATGCAGTTAGCAACATACTGAATTAATTTGTTTGGTTCAGCTTCATCAGTTCTGATGAATTTGAGGAAATATCAATGCACTGTTTATCAATGGAAATATCAATGCCCTGTTTCTCCTTATTCTACACTGTGGGTGGAGCAGAAGAGAGAGAGGGTAACACCTTCTTCTTGTTCTGAACTGCAGCCAATTCCACCAAGTCTCGAGTTCTCCAATCGCCCATATCAAACACAAGCCTAGAAATCACACGCATCTGGAAGCTCCCAAAAATGACAGCAAACCTCGAAGGTTATTTTGAGTATACAATAGAGCTGTTGTCCGTCACTCATTGAACTAACTGAATGTGAATCATATGCTAGCACTGACTGCCAAGCACAACATGCCATTGTGAAAAAGATGGTCTGAAAGTTTGAAAAGGCCTTTGAGAGGAAATAAAAGTAGCTTCAGAAGGCTGGGGAGGAAGCGCTAGCAGGACTGTGTGTACTGTAAGGATCCTGAAACATCTTTTGCATGGATGTTAGGGAGACATTCAAGCCTGCTTGGATGGGACTGCCTTTTAGCTTGAATGCTTTCAATTGGACCAAGTGACATTGGCCCTAATTCTTTTATCAATGGCAGGAGTGGATTTCAAAGTAATTCCACTACTGCCAATTCGGCTACTGAACATGGGTGCCAAGCCAGTGCAAGAGAAGAATCACAGCTATTGTCTTCTGTACTTCAACTAATGAGTCATCTCCTGTTTGAATGATATAATGAAACAGCAAAAGGAAGAAAGAGATACATAAAAGAAAAACTATAACGAAATAGCTAAGGGCTTCTGTGCATGGAATGTGTGAGCTGCTCAACGGCAGAACTGATCACCAACTATCATGCTATTCTTCCTGGGATAAGCTGCATTTCCTATCAACATGTCATAATATGGCAAAGGAGAGGATCAAGTGTGACAGTCCTATCCTTACAAGTATCACCCTGGAAACAACAGCCTGACATGTCTACGGACTCAAAGAGATGAGATGTAGGGGAGTATATATTCAGGTCTCCTAATGCTTCTATTTTTCATTAAAAGCAGGTCCTGTGAGTAGGAGGAACAGCTCGGTCTGGAGAGCGTGAGACTGTTAAGTTTCAGGGTCATGAGTTTGAACCCCACACTGGGCAAAAGATTCCTGAATCACAGGGGTTGGACTAGATGGCCTTTGTGGTCCCTTCCAACTCTACCATTCTATGGTTCTACAGTTCTAAGTTTCAGGGAGATCAGGGCAGAGGCACTGGGTGGAAGTGTTAATCTCTTTCCCCACACTGTTTCTCCGAATGAAATCCCCAGTGCCAGATTTACGTATAAGCTAAACAAGCTATAGCTTACGGTCCCACTCTCTTGGGGGGCCCCAAAAAAATTTTAAAGGGAAAAAAACTGTGGATGTACATTTCCAAAATATAAGATAAAAAACAAATAATATAAAACCTACATACAGCAACAGTGTTTTGTGTTGTGTAGGCTTTTGTTATGTGCAAATGGCTTTAGATACCTATTAGGTCCATAAATTACCATACAGTATAGCATATATTCAACACAAAAAACAGTGACAATTTGTTGTTGACAAAGGACAGCTGGACCTATAAAGGGCCGCATTGCCTTCAGTAGCTTAGGGCCTCATCAAACCTAAATCTGGCCTTGGAAATCCCTCCATACAAACTTTGATTTGCCTCACTGGGGGGAAATAAACAGTGCAGAAGAAATGCCACTTCCCGAATGCTGCTAACCTGAGGCCGATTCCAGACCCTCCTGTCCCACAGCTGCTTTTAACTAAACAGAGAAATATCGGAAGATTCCGTTATTAATGCTCTGAGTCTCTCTGCAGTTTTTGACCCTAAGGATTCATTCAGTTGATAAAAAGAGGTGGACCCACTGTACATCCAATCACTGCTCAGCACACATGTCTCCATCTTATAGTTCTCCCCTGCCTGTCTTCCCTAGTCCACAACCCAAGGGGGAGTAACTGTCAACCATTTCACATGTGGATTGTGAATTCAAAGGATATACATGCACATGAGTCCATGGCAGAGGCAGCTCTCAGTTATAGGTCACTTCCACACCATAGTTAAAGCCCTCTTCTGCCCCCTTCACAGCCAGGGCTTCCCCCAAAGAATCCTGAGAACTATAGTTTAAGGATGCTGGGAGTTGCTAGGAGACCTCACACAGAGCTATAATTCCCAGCCCTCTTAATAAGCTACAGTGCACAGAATTCTTCAGGGGAAGCCATGACTGCTAAAGTGGTATCAGAGTGTGGTGTGGATGTGACCACAAAATAGGCTTTTCAGTAGAAACCTGAGGGAACGAGAGGAACTCAGTAGAACTGCAAGGCAAAATTAATTTTTCTCTATGAGGCGAAATATTCCTGAGCAATGATTTAAGAGAAACAGAAACCCTAGGTTCACCACAGCAAAATGAAGGAAAAGTGGAACTAAACCAGGGCATATAGGGGAACCAGTAAATGTTTTTGATTATGCAGTAACTCTAAAGGAGCTTAGCATTTTTCACAGGATTTTCTTATTTGCAGGAAGAAAAAGACTGTGATCCATTTCTGCACTGAAGTATCAACTACACCACCGAGTGTTTTCTGCTTCACTGATTCTACAATTAGAACAGCACTCTCCCCTCCAGAGAGGTTTTTTCCTTTTTAATGCTTATTTCATGGAGGAAAAATGGATGTGTCACAATACACTGTTTCAAAGATGGTATTTCGCAATTAAACTTAAATTATTTATTCATGGAGAAAATTAGCTTTGTCACATTCAAAGATCCTTTCCCCTTTCTTTTATGGTCTTAGATGCAACAAATTATGCATACCAGAAACTTGACAGTACTGGAGAAATCCCAGCAAAGAAATGTAAAACTGCATGTTAATGGCACATTGAGCATACCATGTCAAATGATGGAAAGTGTATTTAAAAATAAAATAAAAACCTGACATATGACAGACCAATGCAATTTAAGAGAGTACCAATAATAAAATAAAATAAATCACAATTCTGCTAGTGGTTAGGCTGTATTTCTGCCCACCCTACTGGGGCACTTGCTATGTGAGCAACATTATGACATTTTTGCCTTTTTTACTTTGTATACATTTGCAGAATTGTTCTAGTTTTATATGGAGCATCATTGCCATGATTGTCACATATAGTTTAGTTTTCTTTACTGCAAGTCCATCCTCCGCTGGATCACGCAGTAGGTTACAGATTTAGGAAAGAATTTATCCGTGTACACGAGCAAATCTCCTATGCATCATGTGTGGATTGTAGGCCCACTAATTACAGAAGCCCACCAAGGACCTACCTTTAATGCTTATTTACTCTGGAGATTCCCACTGGGTAGTTTGCACGGCAGCCTTGATAAGCTGTTGTGTTGCTCACAAGGAATATTGTGAAAAATTCAAAACAAGGGATTGGGAAGCATAAGACATCCAAGTCAGTAGACAAGACCAACAAGTGTCTTTGAAACAAACACAGAATTCAACTGCTGTGACGCTTCAGGGGGGGGGGGGAATACCACCTTAGCCATCTTCACAAAAGTAAGTTCTCATACATATTTCACACCATCCTAGACTGTAAGGTAGGAAGGACCTAAGGATCATCTAAGGCAAAACTTAGAGGCTTTTTAACAGGCAAGAACTTATAAAAATTATGTGCCACAAATACAGAGCAAGAGGTGCTTACATAGGAAAGAGGCCAGAGCTGCTCTCATGCAAACCTTCAAGTTCTGGCATACTGCTTCCACAGTATCTACGCTGGGCAACATTACATGCTGCAAGACACACCAGGAAGATCTCAAGCCAAGGACTCCGGCATTCAGCTACCACCTTTCCTCCTGCATTGCCAGCATCCTGGGCTTTCAAGCAGCTGCCAGCTGACTCCACAACCTGACATGTTCAGTTGACCACCCAAACTAACACAGAGGCACCAGATCTTATTAAACCATCCCACTTCTGGGCTACTGCAGTTTGACCAACTTATTGTACCGGATAACAGTGCAGCCTGCCTTGCCCTGCCTACCCAAACCAGTAGTTGAGGTCTCCAGCCCAACTATGGCTACATCTCTTGCCTTGGTCCTTCCTTGGTGCTGTCCAGAGCCTCCTTCCTCCATAAGCATAGCCTGTGGCCTGAAACCGGCTTTCACTCCTATGAGTGCAGTCTGTGAGCCAATCAAGTGGAAGCAGAAGACACCCCACATCTAGGGAGTGTAAGAATCAACCCCTTAGTTGACGCTCAAAGAGATTCTGGTTGAGACGTTATTTTATTCCCTCTATGCTAACAATTATATTGTTCAATAGATGGCCAAACTATACAAGAGGCAAAGCAGTGGAGTCTGTCTCATGTAATTGTAAATCGTCCATGAGTAGATTCCTGATCTTGGTCTTATGCAGTTAGTAAGTAAGAGACATTCCACAGGTTTTTTTTTCTATCTATCTATCTATCTATCTATCTATCTATCTATCTATCTGAAAGGAAGGGGGATTGCAGAAAATGAGAAGAAGGCTGGTTTGTCCTTCATTGGGATTGGAGAACTCAGCAGCAGTTATAATGAGGATTAATGGCAAGCTTCAGTTAATGGACCTCTGCCAATACCTCAGGCCATTAACTCCTCCCTAGCTGTTATTAATCCTAAAGCAATACCCCGGACCCCTACCTTTATTGCTCATTCGTAAAGCTGCCATCAAATCAACAAGTCCAAAGAATGTTGGCCTATTATTAGCCATCCTTCCTTCCTTTCTTCCTATTCTTTCTTATAAAACAGATTGTGCTGTAAAACCGATTTCATTGCTATCTCTTGTATAAGGTTAGCAGTCCTCGCTTTTGGAATATGGCAAGCATTTTCCTCATTCGTTTTAGAGCACGTTGCTACCTATTATTATAGCTAGAAGAGCAAGTTTGACATGTAAATATTCTTCCTTGCTCTCACTCACAACCACCTTTAAAGGCAGGTAGTTCAATGCAGTTCCCAAGTGAACTGGAAACAGCACAGCAATTAATTAAATATTGCTTTTACCAAAAAAAAAAAAAAAAAAAAAAAAAGGTTAACCAGCCCCCGTCAATCCCGGAGCCTGTCTAACTTAAAAAACCTGCCTCCCTCTTTCTTTGGGACAAGGAAATGTGCTGAGTTGATCATGGGTGTGTAGACAAGGGTGGCAACAAGGATAATTATTACATAAAATCCAGAATTTATTGAGCAGGAAGGGGAGGAAACAAGCCCATAATCCTTGGAAGAGAAAACACATTTGAATGAGGAGCACGTGAAGTTCAGCACCAGGAGACCAAAAGGACAAAATGGAAGGAAATGTCATGAGAAGGAGCACAAGTCTGGGCCCACTCTTATACACATGTAGGATTGAAGCAATGAAGAACTCCATGCCCAGATAGAGATTGCCTCAATTATACAGCCCCTTATACGCTAACGTTTGTCTAGCTCTGTGTTGTTGTTGTTTTCTTCTTCAATAAGGGGTAATTACAATTACAAATGGTTGCATTTATTTATAACATTACAAAGGGGAAAATCCGTAATCTGCGTGCTGTTCTTAACAATCGTTCTTGTATTTTTACCAACACCAATTTGTCTTGTCTTGCTTGCTCATGGGGAGAAGGAAGAAATCTAATCAAATTCTTCTGAGCATTTTTCTCTGCTGTAATTTAGCGGTAAAGCTGGCATGGTGCCTAACCATGTAAAAAGAGAGAGAGAGAGAGAGAGAGAGGAGAGGAGAGAGAAACATTTGAAATGCTGCAACTATAAAATAACAAGGAAGCTTTTAGCCACATTCAGGCAGAGGAGACTACGAAAATGTTTACTTATAACGTGGTTAGCATATGAAAAGATTAATCCAGCAGGATAATACCTTTCAAAATTGTGAAATTGTCTGCCTTGGTATATAAATATTTTATGTAAATGGAGCATGATATGAGGTTCATAACATTTAGATTAAAAAAAAAAATCAAATCCAATGGCCCCGTAGCTGACTACACATAATACTTCTTAGACTTGCTCTCTTCTTGCACTGGTAATGAAACGACATGAATTCTGCTATTTGTTTACTCTGACAGTGGCGCCAGTGGTTTCTGTCTGCGAAAGCCACTGAAACACCATCACCCTAAAATGGAAGACTGTGTCCACTGACAGCCAGCAGTTGTGTTTCTCGGTGGCTTCAGGCAGACTGGCCAAGATTGCTCCTAGCGATGTTCCTCCAGCCAAAGGTAGCAGGGTCATTGCTGCCTGCCAGTAGATGAGCCAGCTACTCCAAAGACAAGATTCCATTGACAGTTTGCTCCTTACTAAAACAGCTGGGAATTACTGCCTTATGCAACATCAAATCCCTTTTAAGTTCTTACTTGAATCTATGAAAGACCCAACTCCTTTCACATGTGGCTGATACAAAACCTACGAACTCTGATGCGTGCTAAGTACCCTTGAAAATCACAAGTGTTTTGTTTGGTTTTTTTTTTAAAAAAAAATTACATTAATATCTCACCTTTCTACTGTCTTGGAAGCACAACACATGTGGTTTCCAGGTGATTTGTCATCTAGCACACTGGCTATACCCAGACCTACATAGCTTCAGCAAGGTAATAACAACAACAACAACAACAACAACCATAATTTATTATTTTTTATACCCTGCTCATCTGACTGGGTTTCCCCAGGCACTCTGGACAGCTCCCAACAGGATATTAAAAACACAATAAAAGATCAAACATTAAAACCTTCCCTAAACAGGGCTGCCTTCAGATGTCTTCTAAAAGTCAGAGTTGTTTATTTCCTTGACATCTGATGGGAAGGCATTCCACAGGATGGGTGCCACTACCAAGAAGGCCCTCTGCCTGGTTCCTGATATCCCACATTCCTTCAGACCATGCCCTGGGACCATTAAGCGTCTACTTCTCATTCCTCCTGTTAAACTCTAATCCTCCATTTTTGCAATCTTTAAGGCTGCCTTTACAACACACGGGACGTGGGTGGCGCTGTGGTCTAAACCACAGAGCCTAGGGTTTGCTGATCAGAAGGTTGGCGGTTCGAATCCCTGCGACGGGGTGAGCTCCCGTTGCTCGGTCCCTGTTCCTGCTAACCTAGCAGTTCGAAAGCATGTCAAAGTGCAAGCAGATAAATAGGTACCACTCCGGCGGGAAGGTAAACGGTGTTTCCGTGCGCTGCTCTGGTTTTGCCAGAAGTGGCTTAGCCATGCTGGCCACATGACCCGGAAGCTGTCTGCGGACAAACGCCAGCTCCCTCGGCCTATAGAGCGAGATGAGCGCCGCAACCCCAGAGTCATCTGCGACTGGACCTAACGGTCAGGGGTCCCTTTACCTTTACCTTACAACAAACAGAAGTGAATTTGAGTTCCCACCTCTCCAGGACTCTAGGAGATGTGAAGGAGTAACATCTTGGAAAAGAAACTATACAGAAAGCAAGAAACAAGGCTTCTCCAAATGTCAGCACTAGAAAAATGAACAACATTCCTGCATAAGTCGGTGTGGGTTTGAGTGATGGACTATGACCTAAGAGACCAGCCTTCAATTTCCCCACTCAGCCAGGAAACTCACTGCAGGACTTTTGAACGGTGTCTCAGTCTTGCATGCCTCTTCTTCCCCTCCCTCCATCCCTCTAAATGTTATGGGGTTTCCGTCAACCCTCCGAAACAGGTTTAGGAAGGGTGCAGGTCATGAAGTGGGGAGGAGATAGAGGAAGTCCTATTGCATTAGTGGACATGCCTGTGCTGAAGAAGTTGGATATCGCCCAGTATAAACTTTTGACTCCCCCCTCTTGCAATGTACGGGGTACTCTTTTTGGGGGAGCAGTTGTGTTTCCCCCCTCAAACCTGCTGATACCTCCTTGTGTGACAGCGTTGCTGTTTTGGCTGCTTACACAATGAAGCTCACAGCCTAAACATTGGCAATAGAATGATGTACAGCAGCTCACAATTTTTCTTTTTCAGCAAGTCCAAAAATATTTTTATTTTTCAAGTATACAGCACTTTAAAAATAAATAAATCACAAGTGTGAGATGTGGTGTACCAGCCCCCCAAAACTAATTTCTGAGATAAGAGTTTTAACATGTAAAAATATAATTCCATTGTCAGTATTCAATTATTATCACCTTCACTGCAATGGCATTTCTAATTGGACAGATACTGGGGGGGGGGGGGAATGTGATCCTTCAAAAATTAAGGAAAGCGAGAAAATGATGCCATGTTCAGATGCATACCAAATTAAGATTCCTTTATTGTGCATTAAAACTTGAAATAAACTGCAGCAAAATAGATTCTTTCAGATAACAAATGCTTTGCTGTAGCAACCATCTCTTTCTATGTTTTTATTATTTTTGGTAGCGAATCGGCACCATTGCTTCCAAAATGCAGCATTCTCAAAAACATAACCATTAGGGTAGTTGTTACATATTTAATTTCATGCTTCATTCAGCATAAAGCAGTTGTGGGATTGCTGGGCAGAGCAAATTAAGTAATCGGTTAGATAATTTCCTGCTTAATTGAAAGCAGGTAGTGGGGTTTTTTTCTTCTTCTTCCAAAAAGTAATAATTGATTTTGCTTCTAATGAAATGTGTACCATTTTCTCCCTCATTCCTGTTACTCCCATTATCTGCACACAGCCAAGAAAAGGGAAATGAGAAACAAGGGGGAGGAGGGGGGGAAACACAGTAGTGTTGAAAAAAACACTGCTGGTTAAAAGGACACAGCCAGGGACGCTGTATTAAACCAAGTGCTCAGGGGAAGTGAAGAGCACCAGGCTACTGGAAGATGTTGCTCCATTCCTCACTCTTGCCATGGCTTGCTTGGCTGAAGAGGACAGGTGAACTGGCAGTGGCAGCAGGCAGGAAGAGCAGGAACAGGGCCGGGAGCCTCCAGAGAATGGTCCTCGATCCCTTGCAGGGGTGCGGGCCTTGGCAGGTACCCTACAATGCCTATTCCAGATACGGCTCCTGTTCAGGATCCCATACTTCTGTGGCTTCGGCAACAATATGCTCTCTGTTCCACATGTTGTTGTTCAGTCGTTCAGTCGTGTCCGACTCTTCGTGACCCCATGGACCAGCGCACGCCAGGCTCGCCTATCCTTCACTGCCTCTCACAGTTTGGCCAAACTCATGTTAGTAGCTTCGAGAACACTGTCCAACCATCTCATCCTCTGTCGTCCCCTTCTCCTTGTGCCCTCCATCTTTCAAAACATCAGGGTCTTTTCTAGGGAGTCTTCTCTTCTCATGAGGTAGACAAAGTACTGGAGCCTCAACTTCAGGATCTGTCCTTCTAGTGAGTACTCAGGGCTGATTTCTTTAAGAATGGATAGGTTTGATCTTCTTGCAGTCCATGGGACTCTCAAGAGTCTCCTCCAGCACCATAATTCAAAAGCATCAATTCTTCGGCGATCAGCCTTCTTTATGGTTCCACATACATTCACACAACCCCACAGAGAAATGCATAGTGGATACTGCCATTAATGTAGGGTTGCCATATGCCCAGAAGCAGTGTCCGGGCAGAAATCTCAAAAATGTTGGGGGGAAATCCAAACGTATGGTAACCCATGTAGGCAGTGTCATTTTGAGTGATTTTCCTTTAAAAAGTTCAGCAACTTTTCTGTCTGGGTTTTCACCGTTTGAAATATGGCAACCCTACATTAATGCCCAGTGCAGATCTAAAGCTGCTTATCTTTCAAAGCAAGTTCTCCCCCTTTGTTTCCTTTTCAGCAAAACTGCGGTGTAGTGCAAGAGTAGCTAACCTATAGCCCTCTAGGTGCTGCCGGGCTACCTCTTCCATCATTCCTGTATGTTGGCCATGCTGGCTGGGAATCATGGGAGACTGAGTCCAACAACATCTGAAGGGCCACAGCTTCCTTTACCCCAAACTAGGACTAACATTCAATCAGTGTTTGAAACCAGAATTTGAAGCTGATCTACCATCCCTGTTTTTTTTTTTAACCATAGTCTGTATTAGGGCAGATGATATGCTATGCATTGCTAATGGTAACAAGGGAAAGGATTCAACCCACCACCAGATTTTGATTTCTGAACCATAGTGATATGTCTCATTTGAGCCTAATAACCATCTCATTGCTACAATGACTCCCCCCCCAAAAAACTTTTTTTTTACAAATGTTAGGTTCACTTCAAAAATGTATTTAATAAAATAAAGGACTGAGAATCCTTCTAATATTATTTCTAAAAATATGGCTAAATCTGAAAGAAACCAAGTTGACTCACATCCATCTCTTTTTTCACTCATTCAAAATCTGTCAAAGAGAAAATCAAATTTTACAAGTTTTAAAATGTCCTTGTGCATGTATGCCATTATGAACTCGGTCTTTTGATGACTCTGTATGTGTGTGAACCTGACACTTGTAAAAAGTTTTGTTTGAAAAGTTCTTACCTGTAGCACGTTTCCCACAGATATGGGAATAGCTAAAGATTAAAAATGCAATTCTATATTTAGCTCTTGAAACTATTGACAGGGCACAGGAATTGATATTCAAAACATGTTCATAATTACCAGGAAAAGGTTGGTGGATAAAAAATGGCATTGATGAACAAAATGAGATGACACTTTGAATTAAAGACAATACCAGTTAGTTGAAATCCAGGGAAGGAAGGGAATTATAGATAAGTTGCGTGTGTGTTTTTAAACCAGTCATCTTTCAGTAAAGATCCTGCAGCATTGTCTGGGAATTTGGGCTTCCAATTTCATGAGTAAATTGAAGTTCATATAGCTTCCCCTTATTTAGGGGTCTACAGCACAGCCTCTCAGGAGAGAAAACAGCTTTGCTATGGTGAATATAAAGAGCTATCCACAGAGAAGGGATCATGTCATGCTTGATTTTTAAAATCAAAGTTGTTTGAAGAGATCTTCCTAGACAGGAGGACACAAACAATATCAGCAGAAAGAAACTAATTAAAAATCTTAGCAAATGGGGCGGAGAGACAATCAGATTATAGACTGGAGGCAAATTCTAGAAAAACACTTGAGGACCATTGAAAGGAGCAGCTTCTAATCAAAGATCTATGAATTCATGGATCGTGAAAAACAGGGCGACAGATTTCCCACTGCTCATATAGGTTCGTGTTTAAGGTGTAATGACAAGAGGATACTAAACTCATTCCTGTTAGTGATTGAAAGCAAATTATTTAGCTTCACTGAACTGTTCCTTATTTATCTGATTTGTAACCCACCCAACCATCAGAGCTCAGAATGGATAACAGATGCTTACAAACTTGAGGTAATTTTAATCTCCTTTAGCATTTTAACTTTGCATGTTTTAAAGTGGGGTTGTAATTTTTTCTTGATTTTACTGTTTTCTCTTTTGTAAACTGCTTTGAGGTTGTTGTTTTTAAACCAAGCAGTATACAGTGATACCTCGGTTTACGAACTTAATCCGTTCTGGAAGTCCATTCTTAAACTGAAACCTTTCTTATACTGAGGTACACTTTCCCTAATGAGGCCTCCCACTGCCGGTGCCCTTTCACCATTCGGCTTCCGTTCTTAGACCGAGGTAAAGCGCACAAACCGGGAAACTACTTAACGGTTTTGCAGAGTTCGTAAACCGAATAATTCATAAACAGGGCTGTTCTTATCTCACTCTCTCTCTCTCTGTCCACCAAGTTAACATGGTGAGAAAAACCTTTGCATCCAGAAAACACTTGGGTCTGAGCCTTCAGGAGAAAAGTTATTACACGTTTGAATATAACGTTAGCTTTGGACCTCTGAAATATCCCCACCTAATGCTGGCTTTGGTTATCCAGAAATAGAAGTAAATAGCAATTCTATAGCCTCCTGAGCCACAGCATCAGAGGCATACATGTTGCTATCCCCAAACCGAGAGGTCTCACTTCTGCCCCTCAAGGCTATTAAAAACACAGGAGGTACAATGTTCCCTACGGCCATTCCCCAGTTGATGTGGCTCTTTGGACAACAACAAGAAACTGAGCCTGTCATGTCATTGGCTCAGTCTTGTGGAATACTCTGCCAAATAGAGATTCGGCAGGCGCCTTCTGTGCCAACTTTTAAACATCTGCCGAAAGCTTTTCTATCCTGCCAGGCCTATACAGGCGATTAAGAGTACATCCTCCACAATGGGTTACTAATATTTGTTGTTAACTTTTTTTGTTCTTGTTTTTAACATTAGTGTTATATATAAAAAAAATTTTTTACAAATAAACAAATCTGCCAGAACTGGAAATCTGGACATACACATGGGGCAGTTTGAAAGCTTTTGCTGCTGGTACAGAAACTGCTGCAGAGCTTCTGAGGGTGGCAGGTCCTCACAAAAGCACTTCACATTTACAGCCAGCATCTGCACTGGCTCCATATATGGCAATGCTAGTTGTACTATTAGGCAGCAGCTGGCTTCTCTCCTGCAGCACATTTTGGGGTACTATTAGACCACATTGTTTTGATAGTTATCTAACTCGCTGTTATATATTTACAACCACACATGCACTATTTGGATTTTATGTCTCACTCCCTAAAATGCTCCTCTCTGCTTCTGAATGTAGGGACATGCCACCTTCAGAACATGTTATCTTTTATGCACGAGAGGCACACATACATACACCTGCTCTTTCACAGCATGCACAAGACCACTGGTCTCATGCTCCCCGCCTTGCACATCATGTACGCTGATGTTGACATAGGATCATAGAATTGTAGAGTTGGAAGGGACCCTGAGGAATGTGCAGCTGACCCATACGGGGATTGAACCTGCAACCTTCGCATTATCAGCACCATGCGCTAACCAACTGAGCTATTCATGCACTAATGATGTTCTGCATGTAGTTGAAACTGGCACCTCGCCACATCTAGAGCCTACGCATCCGATCACATTGTGAAAACTGCCCCTAAAAAGCACACTTTTGCTCTGTTTCATGCATTCAGTTATTTACGTAGCTTCTACAGTTTTGATTGGGATATGGATTGGACCACCTTGGCCGCTGGAGTCCAAGCACTGGAAACCTCGACAGTGGATTATTGCACTGCACTCTGTGTGGGGCTGTTCTTGACCGTCAATTGGAAGTTCCAGCTAATGAAGAATGCAATGACCTGCTGATGGAGCAGACAACCAACATCATCTGACACCTCTGCTAAAACATCTGTCCTGGCTGCTCATATGTTACCTGCACAGGTTCTAGATTCTCGTCATAGCTCCATCACAGAGGTCATCCAGGAGAATGTCGTTAGTTGTTCCCCATGTTTTTTACTATCTGTTGTCCATCCTCACTTCTGATTTGAGGACTTTTATATGTTGACAGGCCTATTCTGTTTACATTTTCTTAAGATGAGCCAGTCATTTTAATGATTCTTTCCTACAGTTTCTATGGTACTTTTATGTTTTATGTGCATAAATTGTTGTACACCACCTTGATATTTCACAAACACAGTACAACTTCAAAACTCAACATATTCTCCAGGAACTGACATCATCATCAATTGTTGTTACACAAGCTTCTCCTTCTAGAAGCACCTAAGAATGTTGGATGCTCCAGACTCCCCACCAGCCCCCAAAAGTGAATTAAGGCACCATAAAGACATATTTATTGGCTGCCTAGGACCAGAGTTGACTTGTAGGTTGAGAGCCTATGGGGCATAGTGGGTAGTGTGTCAGACCTGGGAGACTGGGGTTCAAACCCCCACTTGGCCATGAAGCTCACTGGGTGGCCTAAGGTACCTCACAGGGTTGTTGTGGGGATTAAATGGAGAATGTAGGTCACCTTGAACTCGTTGGGAGAAAAGGGGGGATATAAATGCAATAAAATAAAATAAAAACCAGATGCATGATGACCTCAGGGCGGGAAACCAAATCATTATCCTTTGCCGGTAAGATTTTTCAAAACATTCTTGCCACCCACCACCGATTACTCTCTGCAATTACATTTGCAAACGGGGGAAAGGGGCGCTTCATGAAGCGCCCCTCCCCTATGCTTTAAATTACGCCTCTCTGACTTCGATGTCACCAAAAACAAGCTTGCCTTGAGTGGAAAGCAACAGTTTTCCCGCTCCGCCTGCTTCTACAGTCCCCATCCATAGCACAAGAGGGAATCCAGCGACACGCCCCCCCCCCCTCCCGCGCTGCCAAGGAAGCTGTTCTCGGTCCCTCTGTCCGGCCGACGCACGCGCAGTTGGAGTCGCCCGGCTGCCCCTTGTTCTACAGCTGGAAATCGTTGCGTGAAGCTTGGCGTCCCCGTTGCCAAGGCGACCGCCCGGGCGGCGCCAGCTGGGCCGAAGTGTGAATGGGTGATGTCACGAGCCAGGCGCCGGCCCGTCTAGAGCAGCGAGAGCCAATGAATCAGCTGAGCCGGGGGCCGGAAGCCCGGCAGAGTAGGCGCGCGCTGGGCGCGAGCCTGGCTAACCAGCAGGCGAGGAAGCGCGCGCGGTTTTCGCCGTTTTCTGCAGCCCCACGATCTGTGAGGGAAGGAGGAGCAGGTTTCTGTTGCAGAAGTCCTGGAAGGAACGTCTCTCCCCACCCAGCTGCAGAAACTCCAAGGTTAAAAACTTGATGGAATCTGTGTCACCACGCAGTATCAAATGGTCTTTGTATTATGCAAAGCATCAATACTTCAGAATCATTATTTTAAAAATGAAAAGCTAGGTTATTTTCCTTTGTCTGTCAGAGCTCCTCTGCCTGAAGTTCACATCTGCCTTGAGGTGAGATCCCACCTTTCCTGCACAGGTGGACCAAGGAATATGCAGTGGCAAAGCCATGAAGGCTTGTAGCTCCCTAAGTTACCTACTGTACCTGGGCTCTTGTGGCATATTGGCTACTGTTGTGACACCAAACTAGCCCTGTGTTACAGTTACTATAATACTGTAATGTCGAATTATGCCATGTTTTCATTCCAGATAAAGTACAGCATATTCAGTAACTGAATAGTTCTGGTGTAGCTGCCGAAATGACTAGTCTGGGCCCAGCACTGTGTCTTGCCACAATCATGATTCAGGAGAGATTGTATAATAAAACATTTTGGTGGAACCTAGACAGAACAGACTCGCTTTCAAAAATTTGTCTGTCTCTGATCCCTCAGATTAAGCCCTGGTTGCATGCTTTGGTCACCTGCTGCTGGATTACTGCTGCCTTTTTCCTGTCACACATCAGCTCTCCTACATCTATTGAAAGCTCTGCTACCAAAATAAGTGGCCTCACGTCGCTCAGACGATGCAACACCCCTCCTCAAATCCCTTTTCTGGACCCCCATCCAGGGGCGGAGCGAGGGGGCAGGTCACCCCGGGTACCGCCCTGGGGGGGTGACACTTGGGGCGGGGGGCCCTCCCCCTGCTATCGGCTTGTCCCTTGGTCTGCTGCTGGTGCCTGCTTTCCTGCTGGCTCGGTGGAGGTGAGGGATGGGCGGGGCCAGCTTTTTTCAGCGCTGGCTCGGCAGGGAGGTGAGGGGCGGGCCAGCGAGGAGGGGTGACACCCCTCCCTCTCTCTCTGGCCCACCCCTCGCTCTACCCAGCCGAGCACTGAAAAAAGCCCTTTTTAAAAAAAAAAAAAAAAAAAGGAGAAGGAAAGAAAAGCCTTTCCTTTCCTTCTCCTTTTTTAAAAAGGACTTTTTTCAGCGCTGGCTCAGCGGGGAGGTGAGGGGAGGGCCAGCGAGGAGGGGTGAAACCCCTCCCTCCCTTCTGGCCCGCCCCTCGCCTCCGCACTGCGACTCTGCCCAGCCTGCCATGACACGTGCGTCGTGACATCACAGTGCATGCGTCAAGGCACCCCGCCCCCAGGGGGGTGCCTCCGCGCACGCCGCCCCAGGTGGCAAAAAGGCTTGCTACGCCCCTGCCCCCATCCTCTTCTGTACCCAGCAGAAATATTTTGCTCTTACCTTGTCCCACCTTATCTTTCAAACCTTGTTTCCTGTTTTACCTCTGACCTGTGGAGTCCTTCAACTAACATGTCCAGATGTTCTTTAACACAACTCTGCACATCACTAACCCCCTTGGATGTGTGGGCACATATCCCCAGTGCCAGACCAAGACATTTTGCTGCCTGAAACAAACTCCCTGCTCTAGGGCCAACACTTTGAGAAATCTTGCTGCCACATTCACACACACACCCCTGAAGCAGGTTGTTTGATCCACCTGCAAACATACATTGTACTACAGTATCTCTCTCTTTCCTTAAAATAATATAGGAACCAGAAGTGTGGTGGCAAAAAGTGCAGGGTCCCTTTGCGACAGTCACAGCCACAGACTAAGATCATACAATAATCTTACAATTATATAATAATTAGGAATGCATTGCAGTTATTAATGCAGATCTTCATGTGTTGCTTTTCAGCTAGCTCTACTATTATCTGTGCACATACATGGGCAGATGAATTGGAGTCCTCCAGCATTTTCTCCTACTGTGACTTAAGTTGTGTTTTCGATAAAGTCCCATTGTACATCCAAGAACCTGCACACCATTCTCTTGAAACTGAAGCGCCTTGTACTTCCAGTGTTCCTGAATGCTTAGCTTTGGAACGTGTGGTGGCTGAAAAGCTTCCTTTTCATGCTGACTCTAGGATGCTGGAGACAGGGACTCTGCCGCTCCTCATCCCTCTGTGATCCTGGACCACTGGACAACTGACAGGAAATCCCACCATCTTTGCACATTGATCATATTCTATCTTGTACGATTTTGCTCGTGCAAAACAAACATCGCTCAGTAGTTAAAAAAATTACCAGTCTGTGTAAATAAAGGAATGAACGGATGCCAGTTTAAATTTTACCCGTAAGAATTATAATGGGTACAGTTTTGCTGGCCTGCAGCAACCATACCTCACCTCACTTGTTACAAGTTACCGGTACAGGTACTAGACCCACATCATTAGTACATTCCAACACACTATTCCAACAGCAGCATTTTGTCCCTTTGATAACATTATTCTTCCCACTATTTCCCTGGCCAATGCAGCGGTTGAAACTGTGTACTATGTGCACGGAACAGTCCCTATGCCACAGCTTTGCTGCTGTTGACCAACGTACACAATAAGCTTGCTGTTAGGAAGGGAGGTCGTGCTGTAAAAATAACGAGATGCAAGGTTGGGAGGTGTACGTGCTCAGTTTCTACAGCATTGCTGCAGAGGAAAGAGGTAGCCATGGTGCCTGTGGTATTTTGTGAATAATTTAAAGTTTAGGTTAATTTACTATTTATTATTTATACTTCTGTAGATGCTGTACCACTCAAGCAAAGAAACGCCCATAAAGCTATCTAAACAATAAGGAAAAGGTGGTAGTAGTCACTCTGGCTATTGCTTTCCTCTGCAGCAATGCTGTAAGCAGGCTGAACAGCATTTCTCCAAACACACGTCTCCAATTATTTTCAAGCGGTGACCTGCCTTCCGTAGTAAACTTATTCCACGCATTAAATGCATTAAATGAACAGAACATAGTGTATGGATTGGGACTAGCAGTAGCATTGTTTACAGTTATTAAAGTACTCAAACTGAATTACATTGGACTTAATCCAACAAATTTAGGCACTTTATTCCATTGATGGGAGAAATTTAAGCACGAGTTTAATTCTTCCACTGCAGTCAATGAGACTTAAAAGTGCTTAATTTGGCCGGATTGCACTTTTTTCTTTCTTTCATCATGGGGGGGGGGGGCTTTTAAGCAATTTAAGTGTTTGACTGTGGCTCGGGATTTCTTAGGTGGGGGATTATTAAGTCCAAAGGAGGGGTCGTATTAAACATATTCCTTTGCAAATTTTTGGAGTAAACTATAGACGTTTCAAACTTAATTTCGGGGGGGGGGGAACCACAGGGATTAATACTTTTTCACTGAATATTGACACTTTCGAGAGTTAAAACTTTCTATTCAAAACTTAGCTCCCAAACGATTGGGGTGGTAATGGTGGTTAAGAATCAAACGGCTGTAAAAAGAGAGAAGAGGGAAAAGCAGGGTCATTAATTAAACTTTTTACATTTCCTTTTCTTTAAACATTAAGCATGGATTAGGTATTTAAGGATTCTGATTCCAACCTATCATAGGATCATGAAGGAAGAGAAATATAAATTGTGTTTGTGTGTGTGTGTGTGTGTGTGTATATATTGTTTTACATAGATTCTAAATATAATTGCCAGCATCAAGGTACTATACTTTTTAAATTAACTGCATTAAAACAGGGAATATCACTTCTGGGGCTGAAAACATTAATAGAGCCTATTAGTAAATCAATCAAACAGTTAGTTCTTTACTCAGATTTTAACCCAAGCTGTCTGCAGTAAGTAAGTAAGTAAGTAAGTAAGTAAGTAAATAAAGGGTAGCGGAAGGGGGGGGTGTTTACTGCTGACAGCATTGTTGTAAATGTTCCTTGTTCCTTGAGTCTTGCAATATGCTTAAGATGATCCTCCAATTTATTTATCACTGTGTCCATTGTTCTGTAGGTAAGAGGACATGGTAAATGCCTTTAAATTGTGGCTTGATGTATCACATAATGTATTTATTGGGACATTCCCGATATTAAGTGCTGCTATAAGAATCTTAAACACCAGACTGTGCTGCTCCTCCAGATTCCTGTTTACTGAAGACTGTACTGAATAAGATCTTGAAGCAACTCCCTGCATCATTCAATTTCTGTTCATGGTTTTTAAGCATTAAAGCACAAGTAAGGAATTTATGTAGGCTTTAGCATGCAGATTAATTTCTCAAGCAGGGTCAAACTGAAGTTTATGATGATTGTGAATTCACAGAGTCCTTCTTTTACTTCTCTTTCAAAAAAAAAAGTTTTGTGACATTTTAACACCCTTTCTCCATAACCTGAATTAAGAAAAATTAGCAGCACTTACATCTCTCCCACATATAGCTTTAATGTACCTGGCAGAGATCTAATATGATGATACTCTGTTGTCGCAGAGTAGAAATGCCCTGAGAACCTTCCCTCTCTTTCTCTCTCTCTCCATTGATCATCACCTGCAGTGGACGTCTTACAATGGTTTAATCCTATTGCCTCCATCAAAGATTTCTAGTCCCAGCAAGCTCCTGACTGCTAGGGAACAAAGATTGGTATGTGGTTCTCGCAAAGGTCAATCATTAACCTGCCCCAACAACAGTTTTTAGTCAGATCAAGGCAATGAAGGAAAACTAAGGAAAAACCACTTTCGCTTAGGAATGAATTGTTCCAAATGCCTCTTGTACATTCAGTGCCATTCCCCTTTCAGCTCAGCACTTTTGAGTTCCTGCGTGTATTCATTTCTCGTCAGGCGTAATGGCATGATTTGCTCTCCCAGAGATCTGACCTTAAGTTTATTCCAGACACAACACTATAGACCGTTCCATTAATTATGAATGCACTTGTGTGTATATAAAGGCACTGATAGGCCGGTCTGGTAATTTTACCTTGTTCTGCTGGCTTACCTTAATAAATAAATTAGGGACAGATCTTTGTGAAATGCCTTTAGTAGGAGGAAAGGGGGAGAAGAAGGAAAAAAACCCCAGAGTCTTTAAAGCCTCAATATTCAAAGATAAGAGGATTTGTAACATCAAACACTTCTCTTCATTCTCTCTCTGGTTTGCATTATATATGACTGGGTATATTTTTATATATGTGTGCACGAGTGTGAGAAAGAGACAAAGCAGTGGATATACAGTGGGCTATCAATAAGACATTTATTTCCATGAGTTATTGATAACCTCGTAGCTCATAAGTGACAAGGTAAAGTAGACCCACGAGCAAAGTATGAAAGGCCATCAATAACAATTGAAAATAAATGATGTCTTGAGAGCTTACCCATTGTATGCTGTGTTTCTATAGCATCAGGTTAAGTTTCAGTTGGTGCTGATGTTGTAGCAACCCGAGGCTTTAGCTGAGTGCAAGGTGGGGTGGGGGTTGGGAATCTTAGGGACCATATTCGTTACCATGCTGGGAGACGGGTGAAACAGTAGATTATAAGGATGAAAGGAGAGATGACTTCTCTTTGTAAAACATTAAACATGAAAGGGAGCACTGCCAATGCAGCTGGATGGCCACCCTTGTGAAAGAAGACACCTAGGTCATGATCCTTAAAAGATGCAGGTTGACATAAGGGCCTGTTCATATGTTATACTGGCAGCATCGTTCCTGCCAGGTAGACATATCTCATGGGCTTCCAAACCCTCCAAGTTTCAAAAAGTAAAAACCAGCAAAAACCCAAAAGTTCTTGAGGGTTGTTTTTTTAACAGGAACACGAATTTTCAATTGACTTGCCTAAGATCCAGGACAAAGCGGGAATTTCAGAGCGTCCCTATTTTCCAGGGACAGTCCTGGATTTATGGAAGCCATCCTAGTTTCTGATTTGATCCCGGAATGTCCCACTTTTCTTTAGGACGTCCCTATTTTCATTGAAGAATTGTTGGAGGGTATGGAGTTATGCGACCCCCTGAGCCAAGGAGAGAAGTAACTATATAACCTTTAGAAGACATCTGAAGAAGGCAGCCCTGTATAGGGAAGCTGTTTAAGGTGTTGGTGTTGGGATTTTTATGTTGGAAGCTGCCCAGAATGGCTGAGGCAACCCAGTCAGATGGATGGGGTACAAGAAATAAAAATTATAATAACAATTATTTATTATTATTATTATTATTATTATTATTAGGAAAGCCCATATCTTAAGGAAACTTAGCAGCCATGTTAATCCTCTTATAGATAGGAAACAAGCACAAACGCAGGAGACAGAACAAAATTTGACCATTCAAGTTAAAAGAGATATACAAGGGAGGGTGTCTTTAAAAAAATCTGCAAGGAATCAGACAGGTGCTATTTAACTTGGAGGGTTAAGCTATCCTTTTTCCTAAGACCAGGGGTCAGCAAACTTTTTCCGCAGGGGGCCGGTCCACTGTCCCTCAGACCTTGTGGGGGGCTGGACTATATTTTGAAGGAAAAAAAATGAACGAATTCCTATGCCCCACAAATAACCCAGAGATGCATTTTAAATATAAGGACACATTCTACTCATGTAAAAACACGCTGATTCCTGGACCGTCCGTGGGCTGGATTTAGAAGGCGATTGGGCCGCATACGGCCCCCGGGCCTTAGTTTGGGGACCCCTGCCTAAGACTGTACCAATTCAGAATGGTGGGGATATTACCTGACTGAATGCCCCATCACATCAAATGTTCCTTAGATAAAAGGAAAAAAATATTATGTCTTGATGCTAAAATCCTTGTCAAGTCCATGGGCATGAGGGTTTTTTGAACGTGCAGGAGCACGGCTGGTCAAATAAACTTTGCTGCTTAAGGCAAAACAGCAAATGGCATCCCTTCCCTCAAAACCAAGGTGCATAAAACCAAAGGGGGACCAATTTATATAGATACCTAAGAGATAAAATCCTCACAAGCTCTTCCCTTTGGATTAAAAATTCAATAAATGAAAAACTAACAAATTGCTACCTTTCCATAACACACAAAATCAATCACCTGAAGCAGCAGTCTTGCTCTGTCTAATGATAGGGCCAGCCCTTCAGATATGATGGGAAGGGCAAAAACCTGATAGCAGAACATCTGAGGCATCTCCAAGCTGTGGGAGATTGCAGTCAAACATAATAATGCACAACTGCTAGTTAGCGAATGAAGGGGTTAGAGACCATAGAGTTGTATTGCTAGGTAGACCAAGTTCTCACGCCCGTCTCTGGAGAGGAAGTTAAGCTTATATCCTCTTCCTTTTCTTTCTCTCTCTGCTCCCAAACTTACAGCCTGTTTTTGAACCATATTATGTACTTTGTACCAAAGAGTATTTTGCCTGTGTTTCTCCTTGAAGCTGCTCTGAACAGCGCATGTACCAGACCTTTCAATCTGCAAGTAAATCATAATAAACTTACTTAGCAGTGTGTGGTCTGTTCCATTGCAAGAAGAGTAAAAATAGCTCAGCTGCTGTGTGCAGCTGAATAGGATAAAAAGGTTTAGCAACCTATATTCCTAATGCTATACTGATGCTTAACTTTTGTGAGATTAACCTTTGCTATTGGGACTCTTTCCCTGCAGGAGAGTGTGGAAAGCCCCATGTTTTGAATCCAGGTACCCAGCC
Organism: Lacerta agilis; assembly: GCF_009819535.1. Lineage (NCBI taxonomy): Eukaryota > Metazoa > Chordata > Lepidosauria > Squamata > Lacertidae > Lacerta > Lacerta agilis. The sequence goes on from NC_046318.1 coordinate 28,647,878, forward strand.
ATTTTCTTTTGTTGTTCATCCACACATGTGGGTCCACAGGGATTCATATATTTAATTCCCTACACAAGCGAGGGTGGGGAAAGCAACTGTCTGAAACCATGGAGAGCCACTGCCAACCAGGATAGACTTAGTTTAAGGCAGCTTCCTATGTCCCTATCTCACACCTGCATTCTCAAGAGCTGTCATTCCCAGGAGGGCTATATCATAGCATTCTTCTAATATATGGCTTAGCTCTTAAGCATAAAGGAAAGGAAATGGATGTAAAGATTAATAGTATGACCATGTATGCTGATTTCACATTTCAAAGTAGTTAAAAAAACACTGAAGTGCTGCAGAGAAATCTTTCCATACTGGGTAGTTGCAGAAAAGCAAACTATATTCAATGAACTAAATTGTCTGTAGCTACTCAGAAAGAGATCTTAGAGTCACATCACAAAGGTCACTTAGCATACTGCCATAGTTTAAGAGACAATGTGAAATATCAACAATTAATATAAAATGAATTTAAAAGAAAATGTGTTTGTATGGCATTACAGCATAATGTATCTAAATTTAGATACACAGATTGTGGTACCGGAACTGGGGTGGGGTGGGGGGAATAGGCAAGCAATCCTCCCCTATCTACCTCTTATACCAGCCTGATTTTTCGGACTACAAATACCATTAGTTTCAGCCAATATGGCTATAGTCAGGATTGATGAGAGTTATAGTCCAAGACACCAGTTTGCAGAAGGCTGCTTTACAGAACTACAGTAGAATACTATTTCCTTAAACATTCATGTATGGGAGATGTAACACCAATTTCTCCCCCATATAATTGTCCCAACAACTTTACCCTCAGTGTGAGTTTTATAGCTGTGTAAGAACATGAGCAGTAGTCTCACATGTTACCTACATCACAGTGGTTCTCCAAATATTGAATTTTTTTTATGTGCCATCAGTGGATTAAAATACAAAAAAGGGCAATTAAAATGATGAGAGATAGGAGATGTTTAAATCGTCAGGGCATTTATAAACTCATTGCTTAAAGGGGGGAAATAATTAAAGAAAAATTAGTTCCACTCTTTCAAAATCAAGGAGCAGGATCTCAAAATACAAGGACCGGTGGTGAACATCAAGTTTAATTAGGAAAAATAAAAAGGAAATACTTCATCACAGAGCATTTTGAAAACTTACAAATGCCACGTGTTGAGAGGGGCCCTTGGGTTAAATACATTTTTTAAAGGATTAGATAACACTCATTATATATGTAAGATGTAGACAGTGCTATTTTTCTAGAAAAAGTGGTGCTGGAACTCACTTGAAGTATTTTGTTCAGTGCACCTGTGAACCCAGCAGTCACGTCACTGGAAATGTGTCAGATGCTCTTCACTTGTATAAAACTGTAGCTGTTCCTTTACAGGATATGAGGTCCCAAGGAGACATGACCTAGTTACAGCGTCAATGAAATAATTGTCTAGAGCAGTGCTTCCCAATTAGGGGTCCCCAATTAGGGACCCCTAGGTGTCCACTGCCTCATCCCTTGCCTCCCCCCAACTAAATTTTTGTCATTTTTGCATGGAAATATCACAAATATTATGGTCTGTTTTTAGTATAGTTAAAATCCTTTGCTTATTAGGGGCTACCCCACATTTTGTTTGAAACACTGTTTTGCAGAGGTAACTACCGTAGAGTTATCAAAATTTTCAAAAGTAGGGGGTCTGTGGCTTGGCTTTTGAAAAATAGGGGGCCCTCAGTAATTAGGTCTAGAGTGAATCATACACCACATATTCATAGATAGCAAAATTCAGCTTGTCATACGTCCAGGAGAAACCTTATCAGTTGGACTTCACTAATTAAAGAGAGGTGCCTGTTCACAATGATAGCTTAACATTATTCTTCTCAACCTCCTTTCAGAAGAAAATGTTTAAAAAAAAAAAAAAAAGATTCTGATTATGAACTCTTCTAGCGGAACTGTTGCTGCAAAATGCATATGGTAAATGGAAGTTAGTACTGTCTGCACAGATGGCTTGATACTTATTTGTATATTGCTAAAACCAGAAACATAAATATTATTTGCTGCATTTGTTTCCCGCCCTTCCTCCAAGAAATTCAGAATAGAGCATTTTAACCTCACATACCCCCCAGAATGTCAGGGTTGGAAAACAAGACCCTGCTCATGGTCACACAAAATTTTTTTTGTGGGCATTTAAGATTCACACTGAAAATTTCTTGCAATCATGCCTGCTCATTAGCAACTGCACTGTAATGGTTTTCTTTCATTCGTCTTCTGTGCTGTTTGTACACTATATTTATTTGAGAGTGAAACTGCTTAAAGGGAGAAAGGGGGGGAGGAAAATATGAGCTCACAAAATATGCAGATGACAAAAGATGCATAAATTGCACTTTGTATCATAAAATGATAATGCTATGCTGTATCTGACAGATTTGAAAAACCAGGGGATAGTGATGTGACCATAAACAAGATAGTCTGTTGCCACTGGAGCAGAGGTGGTTTCAGAACAGCACGGCCGGTTTGGGAGCTGCACTGCAGGAGGCGCTACACCAATGGTGTAAAACAGTGTGCAAGAGGTGGGGGCGAATTTTAGCGTCACGTGGGGCACCATTGAAATTTGAGAGCCCACAGTCTGCAACTGGCTGGAGCATTTTATTCAAGGATACAAGTCAGCCCTGGAACAAAATGTTGCAGTGTGAAGTTCTTCTGTTCAGTTTTTGTCAGCCAGTGCTGCTGTCCTCAAGGATATTCCATTCCATAATGAAGAAAAAGTAATGGTTAAATGTATGGATGTTTTTGGGAAGTAATTTAGTCTAAGTGGTGTATTATAAGATAATACAAGGTTTGGAATAGATACAAGGTTTGGAATAGATATAAAATGAAAACTGCTAAAGATGGATTAAAAGAGGGACCCAATGAGGGGGGAACCAAGGAATTCTATATAAACAATGTCAATTAAGATATGTTATTGAAAACAAGTGTTAATTGTTTTAAAATGTGGAAAAAATCTATTACATTTTTAATAATAAAAAGGATATTCCATTCCATTCCATTCCATTCCATTCCACCACCACCACCCCACAGTTTTCTGCCTCACACCCCAATACTTACCATTCTGTGGCTACTCAGTCCTCTTTGGGCTGTTTTGAACAGTTTTCTCCTCCTTAGCTCCCCCTCCCCCCGCAAATATTTTTTTGTGCTGCTGCAAACCTTTGGTGATTCCCTGAGCATGCTGATAATATTGAGGTTTATCTATGCCTGCTATCGTTTACCTGAACCAGTTATACATACACACACAATGCAAACACTGCTGGTGCAAAATTTGGTATCTCAATATGTTCATTTTTCATTTTAATAGCCCAACAAGCCTGAAACTCACCCCAAAAAAACCCAGATTCTGGAAACAGAATTACCAAGTCTGAAGGCCAGCCCCCTTGCAGAAACTAAGCTGGTCTGGGTCTTGTTGGTTTCTGGATGAGAAGAAATTGCCAAGGACCCTCATGTATGTTGCCTTAAGTTGCATGATGGAGGAAAGGGGAGATACAGATGTACTAAATAATAATAATAATAATAATAATAATAATAATAATAATAATAATAATAATAATAATAATAATAATAACCTACTGTGTTTATCTTTTTGCCAAGACATTTAACTCCGTTCACATTTAAAATGTGGATCATCCTCCTCAGTTCCCTTCCTCTGCAGATAGGAAAAGGTGCTGAAAGCCTACATCTCAGCAGGAAGTGATAGTGACAAGGTTTCAGATCACTCTCTTCCTGCTCAGTTGAGAAAACCAGGTCCAGTGTGAGGCCTGCCATATGCATTGGGCTGGTGACATGTTGAGACAGCCTCATGGTCGTCATGGCAGCCATGAAGTCCTGAGCCAATCCAGAGCCAGTTGCCTCAGCATGGATGTTGAAGTCCCTCTGAACCAGCAGTCTGGGAGTCTTCAAAACCGCCTGTGTGACCAGCTCTGTCAGCTGAGGCAAGCAGACTGTTGGGAGGTAAACCAGCAGAATCCCTAATCTGTCCCAATTGCCCAATGCCAGAACACTTGATGCTATCTGGAAAACTGACTTTGACACTCCACACAGGTCCCTGTGTTTTCCAGCCACTGTTCTTAGACTCTAACTTGCTCAGTATTTCATGTATCACTTTATTCATAAGCAAAGAGGGGGGGAAGGGGGGGGAAGCCAATAACACAGGAAATCTCAGAAGCCAGTGCACTCAAAACAAACCATTCAACTTAAACATATGCATACAAATTATTCTAACCTGCATGATGTATTTTGAACACAGAATTCTAGACTATCTGACAGTGGGGGCACTATATAATTTAGAAGAGTCAATCAGTTCACATAAGCTCAGACTCCTTTCTCCTGCAAACTTGCTGATGAAGACTCAAGAATGGTTCAGGAATGGTTTATCTGCCCATCTGTTCAGACCAGATTGGCGCCAGAAGAATGGGATCCATACTGGGATTTCCCGCCAGTTTCCTAAAGTGAAATCAGATTAGCTCTAAGAACCAAATCTGTACAACCAAAACAATTAACTACAGTAGTGTATCTAGTTTCACACAGATTTTAATTAAGATGGAACAGTGAGATTTCACTGCACCTACTAAATCTAGAGATCCCGTTAAGTTTGATGGGAGGGGGAAACAGCCTTCACATCAGGATTCTGTGCAAGAGAAAAATGAAAAATTGTCACCGCAAGAAAATTCATGAGAATCTTACCCAGTTCTAGTAGTAGCAAATATTCAGAAATAAATGATGCTTCCAGTGAGGTGTCAGTGAGCAAAAACTATACTTTAATATCCACCTCTCACATGGCAGCTCAGTTCCAGTTCTATTTTCTTTAGGCATGTTCTGAAGTTGAGACTTATTTCCAGGTAGAGTTTTAGATGGACAAGTGCATTTTGGATCAGAATGGTAAACTGATCAGCACCTATATCCTAAAAGTGTTTCCTTGGAGTACAAGCAGGCAGCCTTATCCAATGTATGTTGACTTTGACGGCAGTTCCACTGAGTTTAATGGACAAACTCTTTGAGTAAGTGATTGTAGCCATAATCCCAGTGACTAAAATTCTAAAAGTATTGCGGTTTAACTGGTTTCTGACTATTTTTCACTTGCATTCCACATGTAGACATGACTGGCGCTTTTTGGTGTGTGTAAAAATAACAAATGCTCCTGTAAACGTTTTAAAAACTTGCTTAAAGAATAACTGCTGTCAAATAATTTTTTAGATGTCATGTAAGAGAAGTAAGTTCTAAGAATAACTGCTGTCAAATAATTTTTTTAATGTCATGTAAGAGAAGAAGTTCTTGAAGCTACTGTACTAACATGAGTTTGGCCAAACTGCGAGAGGCAGTGAAGGATAGGCGTGCCTGGCGTACTCTGGTCCATGGGGTCACGAAGAGTCGGACACGACTGAACGACTGAACAACAACAACAAAGAGAAGTAAAAGATACTTTTTGTGTTGTATGGAAATGTGTTTGTTTGCATGTGATTGTGTGTTCCATGGTCTCTGCGCACTCAGGACTTTAGAACTGTGTGTCCCAATGCATATTCTAGCATTCTGGCTGTTCCAGAATCAAGAAGTATAATAAAATGGACATATACAATCACAGTTTAAAATGAAATTATTCTCACTGCATTTGTTTCACAAACAGCCTGTGAACAAGAACTGTGTATCTTTGAACCCACCGGCTGCAGAGTGGCTCATTGGACATCAGAATCAGTGGAAGTAGATCCAGTACATTTATTCATGCAGTACACACCAATCCTATAGAATTGCATGATTTCATGACTACAAAATCATTGCATGGTGGTTCAGAAAAACAGGACAGTGCTTTTTTCCTAAGAGATAACATTTTAGCTCATTATTCAGCGGTTTAATGGTTTTAATTTGGAATAGTTTAAGAAGGCTTCGTAAAAGGTTGGTGCAAGGCATTATGGAATTAAAAGGCTGCAGTCCACTCCAAGTGAGGTATGTGCATGTTAATTTTAATGTGCTGTCTCAAAGTACAGAAATCCAGGCATTTCCAGCATCATATTTAAAACATGGTACATTGAACTAATACGTGATCTGGGGCACTAATGAGGCAAATTAAGTTACAGGTATGAATTTTACATTAAATGGATTAATATTATATGGCATGGAGGAATTTTAAATACCCTATCGCCATGAATTTTTAATAGTTATGTGCTCTAATTTAATGTTGCAAGGCAATTGCTTTTCTTAAGAGAAGCCCCCTCCAGCCCCCCAGCCCCCGCCACACACTTCTCCGCATTCAAGTTTAGATCTGATTATTATCTGCTAAATACCCTGGGTGTCAAGAAATATGACGGGTGGGGGGTGAGGTGGGTGAAAGAATCCTAGAGATATGAAAATGCCCTGAATGGAACTGGAAGCTGCTGTCTTCTTCAGGGACTAGCTGGTGAAGTGATAATTAAGCAGCCTGAAGAATAAATGTTGCGCTTGAGAGAGATAACAATCGGCCATTGCTTCTTCTCGGCCTCGGGGCGAGATCACGAGAAGAGCAGCGCCTGTCACTATGCAAGGCTGTGGCGAGGGCTCCGCGAGCCGCTGGGGAAAGCGAGATCCGGGCAGGCGAGGAGCGAGAGCGAATTCCATTCGCATTCCCGCAGTTCTTCGCAAGGAACTTCTTTTCCCCTCCCTCCCTCCTTCCCTCCCTCTGTCTCTCTCTCTCAATCTCTCCTCCCTCGGGTTCAACAGCCTCCCTTTTCGCCGAGACCCTACACAGCGTTTGACAGAATGGAGCCGCTCGCCATTGGCTGGCGCGGCGTTCCGTAGAGAAAACTGCCGCTGCCGATTGGCTAAAGCGCGGCGCTCAATACTCGTGCCTCACTTCTTTTTCTTTTTTACATACACATCGCCCCTCCCTTACTCTTGTGTGTCTCTCCCACCCCCCTCGCTCTTTTCTCTCGCTCGCTCTTTTCTCTCCTTTTCCTTGGGCCCGGGCAGCGCGCGCCCCGCCCAGCCTCTACCCCGCGCTAGATATATATACGGCGGCGTTGCAAACTGGGCTGAGCAGAGCCGGGTTGGGACTGGAGTGGCGGCATAAGGGAAGGAGGGGGAGTAAGCAGCCCGCTAGATATACAGTATATATATATTGCTTGGGTAGGTGGCGGCTGGAATTTATCCATTTTTATTTTTATTTTATTTTTACACGGTTCTTAATTTTCTCCCGCTGCTTCCTGTTTTTCTCCCTCCCCCTCGTCGCGCACCCCGTTTGCAAAACCCGGACTCTCCGTTGTTTTGATTTGCCCACCGCTGCATCGCCTCTTGTCTTGCTTGCACTGCGGGTGGGAGCTGCTTGGCTCGGGTGCCCCGAGGGCTCTGCCCGCCCGCCTGCTTTTCTTTTGCACCATGAAAGCGGTGAGTCCCGTGCGACACCCCAGCAGGAAGGCGCTGGCGGGCTGCTGTTGCGGAGGAGGAGGAGGAGGAGGAGGCGACGGAGGTGGCGGCGATCTGGCTCTGCGTTGCCTAGCCGAGCACGGCTGCTACAAGGGGAGCCCGTCTGCGGGCGAGGAGCCGGCGGCGCTGTGCCTCCAGTGCGATATGAATGACTGTTACAGCCGCCTCCGGAAGCTGGTGCCCACCATCCCGCCCAACAAGCGGGTCAGCAAAGTGGAGATCTTGCAGCATGTTATCGACTACATCCTCGACCTGCAGCTGGCCCTCGAGACGCACCCGGCGCTGCTTCGGCAACAGCAGCAGCAGCAGCAGCCGCTGCCGCCTCCCCCGCTGCACCCGGCCAGCTACCCGGCAGGGCCTCCCAGGACCCCGCTCACGGCGCTCAACAGCGACCCGGTAAGAGCCGCGGCGGCGGCGGGCAGAGAAGCCGGGCGCTGCTCGCAGCTCCGACGGGCCGGGGAGGGGGGGGGTGCGGGGAGAGAGGCGCGCCGGGTTGGGCAGCGGCAGGAGCGCACACGCGCCGCTCAACTCCGCCGGGGCGTTCGGAGGCGGGATGCCGTTCGCCCCCAGAGCGGGTGGAATGGATGGATAAACGGGTGGCCGTGCCCCCCCCCCCCGCTTATGGAGCGAGAACCTGCCCCTCTCTCTCCCCCCTCCCGTAGAGAAAAGACCCACAGCAGATCATTGGGGGCAAAGTAGAGCCCCGAGGTCGCGATCCACCGACCTTCGAAAGCTCGGAGTGCTTTCATGTGAAGGGTCCGTTTCGGGGGCCCCTTAAGCGATTGGGTGCAAGATCGGGTCCCGACACTGCGATTCACAAGACAATGAAGTCGGGATTTGGGGATCTTTTAGCGGCCCCCGTGATCCTCAAAGCTTTCCCCTTCCCTCCTTTGGTGATGTCTGATTTAGGTAGAGTGCGCGCCTGCAGGACAGTGACAATTGTTCTTCCTGTATTTTGTACAGCATCTAGCATACGGTGGCAGCCAACTGCCTGCAGAATACTAGCATCGGATCGGGTGCCGACCTCTGCAGGAGGGAAGCTCGTTAAATCCCGACAATATGGGTTAATTGGCTTGTGGGTTGCAAATTGCACGTGAAATTGGGTTGCCTGTGTCTTTGTGCGAGTGCCAATATAGACACATAACTGCACACTCTTAACAGAGTGCAAGATGCAATTTGCACATGTATACCTATGTGTACACACACAGACTGTACAGTATTGTCATTTGGTAGCTATACTGTACATACACATTACATAGCCTTTCTGTTACAGCTGGTGTGCAGCAAAGTGGATCTAGCCTTTGCATGTTTCCAGGCACAGAATTCACTTAACGGGCCACTTGTATATGCCTCATATGCAACCTACTTCCATTTATTTCCCCATCCAACATGGGAGGTCTTCTTATGGAGCCAGTGTGGATACAAATGCATATCAGCACACATCTGCCTCACAGTGCTGAGCTGGGTCCCACAGAACGGGCTGGACACAGCTTTGGAAGAGAACTGAGATACCTACTGCATCCACTAGTTGTGGTGTTTATGACTAGAGGTGGCTTGGGGTTAGTGCGATTAGGACTAGACCATTAAAAATACAAGCACTCCAGATGGGTAGGAATATTAATTGTTTCAATGAATAACCCTAGGCTATGTGAGACTAGACTACCATCATCTTTCCCTACGATCTACCATCCCCTGCAGTGAAGATCTACTCAAAAAAAGAATCGTGCTCCAGTTGTTCAGTTAACAAACTCACACCTCTTTTCAAATTTCTGGGTTTTGCAATGGATGATGCCCTTCCTTGGTTGCACAGGGGAAGCACATGACCCTCAGCTGCAATTGGGGTCCCTGTGGGTCTGCAAAGCAAGAGGCTGTCACATTTGGCAGCATGCAACCTGTCACTAGTTGCTAGCCCAGGAGGGGATCTATAGAGAGCTTGCAGTTTCCTCTGCCCCTTTGTGAGGTTGTCCCGCTTCCCTTTATTGTGGGGCTTCTCAGTCTTAACCGATTGCTAAGCTTGTTGTTTGCGCTAACTCTAATGCCGCACTCCTGTTCTCTCGTTACTGTGCAGGCTGGGGCTGTTAATAAGCCAGGGGACAGTATTCTGTGCCGCTGAACTGCACTTGCAAGGTGAGTATCCTCTTTTAAGATTCGATGTGTCAGCAGAGCTGGGGTCAGATTCCTTTGCCGTGCGTGTTGGTTTCCATCTAAGGCTGCAACGCTAGGTACACTTACCTGGAACCAAGTCTCGTGGAATTCCCTAGGCCTTCAAAGTAAATATAGTTAGGATCAGGTTGTAATTCTTGCTCAACAATTAGGCACTCCAGTCTTAGGCACACTTACTGGAAACTGAGTACAATTGGAATCGTAGGACATGAGTACCTGTTAGACATATTTACACTTCGTATGCTAGGCTGCAATTCACCAGCTAATTCAGGCAGATTTAAGATTTAAACCAATGTAATCCAGTCAATTCAATTGTTCAGTTGTTCTGGCTTAATGATTTTGTGACTCAGGTTCAAACGTACACTTATTTTCTGTTTAATTCTACACATTTACCTTGCAGGGTCAGGTCAATGTGTATACACTTATTTTTTTACATATATATTTATATATAGATAGATAGATAGGATTGTGCCAGGTTAAATAAAATCAGCCTTTCCAATAAATTCCAGACAGTGTACATTAGATAAAACAGCGGGGGGAAACGATGCACTTTTCATATTCCTTTAAGGAAGAGGAGTGTTGCATTTTCGTCTAAATCTTCAGGCTTTTAACTGGTTCACAGATCAGGCCGTCTCCTTGGCGTGTTCCTTAGGAGTTCTGTCCCTTCCCATAAAAGCAATGAATAATACATTTATGGAAATGTTGGTTGTCTTAAAGGAATTCTTTGACAGTCAGGCTGTGATCAGCACACCCACTTGCTGGGAAGCAAGTCCCATTTAACTCCATGCGACTTGCTGCCAAGTAAACATGCCTAGGACGGGGCGCAGTGTTTTCTTGCCCCTCTGCCCGATCTGCAGCAACAAGAGATGGGAGGAAGGACTAGAAGGAGGGAAACTCCTTTTTTCTTTTTCTCTTCCACTCTCCTCTCCTCCCGAGAGCTTCTAGCTTGGACCTGCAGCTGTGTGTTCCTCTGCTTGGCCTAGCCTGGGAGCTGCGGTTGTTGTTTGACCTGGTTTGTTTTGGGTTGTTGATCAAGCATGTCTTCTGTTTTGTTGGTGGCGCCAGTCAGTCTGGAGCAGAATGGTTCACACCCCCACTCTATTCATTCCTCTTCCACAGGTGTGCAGCAGGCAGATCCTGAGCCAGAGAAGCAGAAAGAAAGACACATTAGAGAGGGAGGGGGGAAAAGAAAGAAAGAAAATGTCAGCCACTGGGCAGAAGGAAAAATAATAATGAATCAACTACTCCAGAATTCTTTCCATACTTCCTTTAGAAAAAAGAGAAACAAGAGAGAGAGAGAAAAAATCACAACTTTGCACGTTCATAGCATTTTACACACATGTCTCTTAACTCTTTTGTTTTAGATCAGATGTGAATTGTACACTTGTCTGGGAGGGAGGGGGATTTAAATCTTCAGCATACGTAAGTGTGGCCCTTCTGTTGATAGAAGATCAAGGGCAAATCAGAGTTTAGAAGTATAACTTTAATGCGCTGAGCAGCTGAAAACTGAAGCTTTACTAATCTACCAGAGGTGTTGTAGATAACTTTTGTTTTGACATCTATTGTTTAAAATAGATGATTTTATTGTTTCCTCAGGGACTTTCTTCTCCCTGCAGGAGTGTTACATATTGTATAGATTAAAAAAAAAAAGTGACATTTCATACTATGTATATAGAGAGAGGTTCTATAAGTGTGAGAAAAGTATATGCTTTAATAGACCTACTGTAATTATAAAATATTTTTAATTAAATATTTTTTTGTAAATATTATAAAGCTGTGTATGTTTTTTTTTAAAATCTGTGGGAAGATTTCTTTAGGAAAACTGTTTCTGGCTTAAGTGCAGAACTGCTGATGATGAAAATATGTTGGATGTCAAGGGGGGTGTCTCTGTTCCTTTCCTCCCCCCCTCCCCCCCCCTTTAGATTCAGAAACCACAGCTGTAGGTAGAGTTGGTCCTGCATGAATGCATGAGATGTCTAACCACAAATAAACTTGTTGAGTCCATACAGATGTGTTTTTCTTTAATTTGAATTTAAAAAGATGTTTGTATCATACGGTTTTGAAGCTACATTTTTGTCTATTAGGCACAGGGGGTGGTGGTTTATATTACAGTGTATGCGAAACAGCGTTGAGATGTAAGGATTTTGTTTGTTACGAACTGAGATGACTACTTTTTTCAATATGGGTACAGTGCTGAGGAATAATAATGAGCATTTATAAAATTCTTTTGTTGCCTAAACAGAAATAGGAATCACAAAACACGGAACACTTTTTTTAACACCAAGAGGGATGCTAGCCCAGAATTTCAGCCCTGTGGCATATTGCTTTGGAAAAACAGTGAAAAACGTTTTCTGCTTATAACCAAAGGGCAAACTATCAACAAATGTACAGTTGCTGTTTCTTTCGTCCAAAGACTATTGATACTGAAACTTGGGGGGGGGGGTTATAGGGGTGGGACAACAGACAACAGGGAACATTTCAGTCTGATTACTGGTGTAAATCAATTTCAAAGAACTTAGACCAAAAAATAAAAAACAGATGACTGTATCAAGATTATTTTTCTAATATACAGCAGCATTCATTTCATTACAGCTCTGTTACATCTGAAAATCCTGTTTAGTCTCTTGTTATGTGTAACTTCTACATGTAAACATTAAACTAGATTGACGTGCCCTTGTGCTGTGCTTGGTTTCTTTCTTCAGTACTTGCAGAACTCCCTATTATCTGCTCCACTTTCCTTAAAACATGGTGATTAATGGTTAATCTTGTAGCAACAGTTTGTATAGTCCATGTTCCACCTTCTGTCCAGCCTCTGAGAAAGGTACACATTTTGTGGGATCATCAGTATTCCACACACCAGTGACATAGGATTTTCACAGAGTGGGTGAATTAAGTAGGATTTAATTGGGTGCTTTGTAAATAGTTAGCCAACTGTTTGTAGCATGGTCTGCTTGATTTATTTATTTTTTTAAAAAAGTGGGCGGATTTGTTTCAGATTTTTAAAAGTGTCAAAGTACTTTGGCCTGGGGATCCTTTTTATTCTGTAAAATACTTAATGTGCATACTAAAATAATTTATCTACTGACAAATGTGGTAAAAGGCCACTGTTTTCTTAATCACAATGCCTAGTATTTGCAATGAACCTAGCCAGAACACTAGCTTACAGTTGCAGATATGCTGCACCTGACACTATATATTTTTCTTACTGTAAATCCATTAAATGAATGGTCTTCACATTCATGTAAGAGCCTAGACACCTGAGTTGTTTGTTGCCCCAGCATGATTTTGTATGAAAGGAGTTTTAATGAACAACAATAGCAGCTGCTTTATAAAGCAACCTTTCATAGAAATGAAGAAATTCAAACGAATGAGGATTTCTTCATGGAGCATACTAAAAGGCTACTTAGAAGGATTGATAATTCACTGTTGCATTGTGACATATCAGAAGGGAAAAATCTTAAGAAGGTAGGTCAGCTCTCCTCTGGGGATTATCAAAATTGTTCTCAGGCTTCAGTTAAGGTGAAAGAACAACACTTGCATCCACATGTGTTCTGGAAAAAGTACTATTTTTGTGCAGAACAAGAGGAGAGGGAAATAATCAAAGACTTTTAGTTGCTATTGGCAGCCATTACTGTGTCTCATTCTAAGGGCAAGAGAAAAAAAGGCAGTTTGGAGGTTTTAAGGATGGGCTTGCGGTTTCCCTTGCATGTCATTTGCATTCTCCCAATACCTGCTTCATCTCAGAAGTCACGAGCCCTTTTCACAAATGGCACTGAGAACGCCTTTGAGTCTAGAACATGCCTAGAGTGGATGTTAATGCAGTGCAGTGAGCAAAATAAAGTTAGTTAAAAGAAAAGCACATCCATGCCACTTAGATACTCTCAATCAATTCGCATAGCGGGTGCAAGAGATGCAAAAGCCAACCCAAATGTGTCTTTTCAACGCGACCTTGCTCCAGCCAAACCTCAAAACTATTTTCATCCTCATTAGCTTGAATAATAATGATAAAAGGCTCCTCCCAAAGCGGTCCATCGCTGTCGAGTACTGAAGGCCACCTTCTGTGCTGCTGACTGCTCAGTACGATGGTTATCATTCCTTGCATAGTGACATTGAGAAGCAAGTACATCCTTGTAAGTGGAATAAATGTTTGGTTTACACTGTTAAAGCAGTGCTAGCTGGCTAGTTAAATCCAGAGTTTCAGTTGCACTGTCAAGAAGCGGTTAAACTTGCACAGGCGGCTGGAACTTGCAGAAATGAGCCAACCTTGAAATGAGAATAGGACTGACAATAGGATTCACCGGAATAGTTTCAAAGCGCCGTTCCAGTTTCTTACAAGCTACTTTCGCTGTTCTGCAGAACAACCCAATTCTTCAGTAAACTGTTCCAAATAATTTACTGGATGCTCATTGTCCACTTGTACAAAACTAAATAACCCGATCATTGCTAGGAATATTAAACATCACTAACAGGCCGTTTAGTATCCAAAGTTCATAATAATGATTGACAAAAGACATCATGCAAGGTTAAATAAGAAAGATCCGTTACATACAGTGGTTGCAATCTATGGCTTCATTTCCAGGCTTCTCTTACCAGTTTAATGACGGCACCAACGCTCGCTTATTACTGGAGAAACTGTAGGTTGAGCTGCTGTGACGTTTTTATAACACTTAAGTGCTTTTCCTCTACACAGACACCCCTGTCTAGGCGTGTGGAAGTACCGTAAGTTCCGCAGCTGTAAATGCAACTTTCACAACGAGAGCCTTTCCGGATGAGGCCAAAGGCTCATTTTCTCCCAGTAGCCAACCGGATGCTTATGGAAAACATGGGACCTTAGTGCAAGAGCACAGTCCACCCTTGCGATTGCCATAAATTGCTATTCAGAAGCAAACTGCTTACCTCCAAATGTACATAGGATTTTTGGGCGGAGGGAGGTACTTAGGATGGGGAAGCGTGCATATTTGATATACTTTTAGGCAAAACCAACAGCAGAGCAAGAAACATCTGTACTAGCGCAGTTTCCCCCAATAGGGGGAGTATTGTGCAACATCTCTTACCAACTTGTCTCCTGTGTATTCTACACTCCTATGGATGCCAAGGAGAGTGGTTGCTATTGCCTAATATAGGAGAAGCCAAGCAAATAAATGCAATAAGATAAACATAGTACTGCACCCTGCCCTTTCATGGCTGCCACCTGATAGTAGGATTGCTGACTGGAGGAGGCTGGGAAAGAGCGTGGATAATCACTGTTTATTGCTCTGTCTGCACTGATTCCTAAATATCTGTACAGCCATGGGGGATCTCAGTGCAAATGTTAGCCCAATGCTGTTTATGCGAGTCTCACTTTGGGCAGGTCATTGGATCAATACCTGCACCATACCTGTAATATGTTGCTGCTTTTTATCTCTGTGATATATGAGTTGACAAAGATGTCTCTGGATTCCACAGTGGGAAGAAAGCATGCGAGATGTGAAAGAAAAATGCTACGCATCTTTACCCAGAAGTAAAAAACCACCAAGTTCAGTGAAACCCCCTGCAAGGTGGGCATAAGATTGCAGCCTTGGCTTAATAACTAGGTGGCAGTTTACAGAGGGTTGCTAAAGCAGAACCCCATTACCGTATACTTTTTATTTCTTGGGGAGGAAATTCCTGCGGAACCATAGACAAGGAGAGCAGATCTCTCTTTTTGTATTTTTGGCTGATCTTTTGTTCACCAAATGCCAATGATTAATGGACTAATACTGACTGTGTGTAATGAAAAGTAACAGCAAGGTTGTGGGTTTTGCAGTCTCTACATGATGATAAAGGCAACGGAATTGGTGTCAAAATGTAGGAACTGCTACTAACACTTTCCTTGTCAGAAGTTATTCAGGTATGAGATGTTTTCCAGGTAAACACATTTTAGTAACAGAGAAGCAACTGGATATACCCCCTGGTTACCATAGGGGTTATTATACACCAATACTCCATTAATTAACATATATAGTATTTCTGAGGAGAAAAAAATACTCTGCAAATATAGCATTTTTATGCTTCTGATGTTGAACTGTATTTGGACCAGCAAAAGAATTTACACACTGGTTTTAGTTGCAATGCCATGTCACAAGCTGCATTGTATGTTCCATTATGTAAATTATTTCTAAATCACTTCTCTGGTTCTCAAGCTTTTATTACAGTCGTGCAATTTGTAAAATTTAATTAATAGTACAATAAAATTTGTTTCTCAAAAATGGAACATGTTTCCAAATACAAAATGTGTATCTGGAGATATACTCTAAACTGCAATGAAACACAACATGAAGTGTTGGTATGTTTGCTTTTTTGTGACTTCCGTTTATCCCTCAGAGCATTCTAGAGCTTTAGCCACAGAGCTTGTGCTTACTCCTGCCTCCAACCAAAAGGACATCTCTAATCCACAAAAGAAACATTTCAACCAACCAACATAATACACACTAGAAACACCTTCAGTGCAATCCTAGACGTGTTTGCTCAGAAGTAAGACCCACTGTTAGGATTTAGTAACAGCAGAATCCCATAGGTCTACTCAGAAAACTGTCCCAATGAGTTCAATGTGTAAAGGACCCCAGCATTGCTCTTGATGTCACCAATGTTTTCTAAAATACATAATTTGGGTGAAATCCATTCAATGAAGAAGGGCTTTTTTGAGAGATCTAAGTAGATTGCATGAACTGTATGTCCTTAGACTTGCATGAGACCAGAAGACTATGAGCCTTGGCTAGAGGAACATGATTCCTGATTTTGAACAGTGTATGGTTCAAAGGAACCTGTGTACAAATTTGCGCCAAGCAAACCCTAGTGGTAACAAGTTAAGAAGTTATAAGGATAAGAGTCCTTCAACATTAATCTCCCATACACACACACACACACACACACACACACACACACACAATTATTATTAACAACAACAACAACAACAACAACAACAACAACAATTTATTTATACCCTGCCCATCTGGCTGGGTTTCCCCAGCCACTCTGGGCGGCTCCCAACGGAATTAAAAGCACAATAAAACATCAAACATTAAAAACTTCCCTAAACAGGGCTGCCTTCAGATGTCTTCTAAAAGTCAGTTAGTTGTTTATTTCCTTGACATCTGATGGGAGGGTGTTCCACAGGGTGGGCGCCACTACCAAGAATGCCCTCTGCCTGGTTCCCTGTAACCTCACTTCTCGCAGAGAGGGAACCGTCAGAAGGCACTCAGAGCTGGACCTCAGTGTCCAGGCAGAGTGATAGGGGTGGAGACGCTCCTTCAGGTATACTGGGCTAAGGCCCTTTAGGGCTTTAAAGGTCAGCACCAACACTTTGAATTGTGCTCAGAAACGTACTGAATATGTTTCTAACCAAGGCTGCATACAGATTTCCCTTTACTCTGCAACCAATGTGCTCCCACTACTGGTTTGTGAAGCTATGTGCACACAACATTAGCCACAATCCACATGTATCCTGTAGTTTCTTGAGAAATGCTGCATTTTGATGCATCTTCTCTGAAAGCAGCTTCAATGCAATTTGAAATCGTAGGCCAGATGAGGACAAACGTCCCTCTCTCCAACCGCTGGTAGAAACGTATCCAGTCACACTGATGTGTACAACAATATGCAAACACAATTTGAATCAGAACTGGGGAATCAAGCCTGTTGCTGTGTTTTAAACCAGTAATGTGTACCTAGCACAAATCAGTTTCCACTCTTGGTTTAACTATCTCACAGCCTAGCAAGTCTCTACCTTTTGCATTGCCCTTTCTTTGCATTATAGGGGAGTAGAGTCCATGTTCTCAATCACCTCCTTCAAGTACTCTTCATTCTGACTCACAGCCTCTTTTGTCTTTTCATTTTTAAAGGTGTATTTCTTCCTTTTATGATATGGGCTTGGCAGAGTTCCACTTTCTCCTGGGTAGAATTATGAGAAAAGGGTGTCTGTATCTTTAATGGTGCTGTGTGAAGGAGAAGATTGATTGACTGACTGGCAAGTTGATGCCTGAAAGTGGATGTTTCAGGAAGAGAAAATAGACTAAGCCTAGGAGACTTAACTGGTTTGAGTGGCTTTAGGTGTGATGAAGTTGCAGGAAGCATTAGTGGCTTCTACTTCCTGTTCTTGCATATATATTTTTTCAAGGATGGAGGGGGCTCATAGGTGACTAGAGAAGATATTCCCTGTATAGAAGGTTCAAATGCTGTCATCGCCAATTAAATGATCTTAAGTATCAAGAATGAGACTTTGGCTTGTGACCTTGTAAATCTACCAGTTGAAGCAAGCAGTACTGGGATAGAGAGACCAACAGTCTAACCCAGAGAAATATTTCTATCTCCTTTTCATCCAAAACAGAACTTTCACATCTCTCAGGCATGGGAAGGATGAATGCTAGACATTCAGAAGGAGCAGGAAGCATGAAGTACTTCCATTTCTGGTTCCCTCTACAACACGGGCATATCTGAAGCTGAGCACCATCCAATATTATGGCATATAATCAATACTCTCATTGGGCTGGGACCTACATAATTTTCATGCTACAATAACCCTGCTAATTATCAGGGTTACCACTACTTTCTTCTTCTTCTTCTTCTTCTTCTTCTTCTTCTTCTTCTTCTTCTTCTTCTTCTTCTTCTTCTCCTCCTCCTCCTCCTCCTCCTCCTCCTCCTCCTCCTCCTCCTCCTCCTCACCACTACATTTTTATAATCCCCACGTAACACACCGACTCCACAGCAATGTGGAACTTCAGGGTAGAGCAATGAACAACATAACAATATGACAACTATCTACTACCCCTCACTTATGCTGGTCCCTAGGGCTGGCCTACCATGAGGCAGCCACCTCAGGTGATGGATACTGCTATGTGTGCCACATGACCTGCCCTGCATCTTCCTAGCTCACCCCTTAGCCCCAACCATGATGAAGAAGAGCTGCTTAGAAAATGAGCTCCACCTCAAGCAGCAAACCTGAGACTAATGAGAGATTTCAGAACTGTGTAGGGGGACAACAACTACTTGTTGTTGTGAGAAGTAATTGAGCAGAAGAGAGAAGACACTCACCAAACAAAAGGCTGCTTGGTCTCGTGGTCTGATTACATGGTTTACAGCAGTCAATAAGGATTTCATGGAGAATACCTGGTTGACCTTAAAGCAGCTAAAGATAAAGGTAAAGGTACCTTGACTGTTAGGTCCAGTCATGGACAACTCTGGGATTCGCGCTCATCTCGCTCTATAGGCCCAGGGAGCCGGCGTTTGTCCGCAGACAGCTTCTTTGTGCAATTGGTTGGCTAAATGCTGAGGGAACATGCTCAGAATCACATTTAACATTCAATCTGGAGAATTTCTGGAGGAAACAATGCTCAATTACATTATAAGCATTATGACCTAGACAAATTTGCATACTGTGAACTCAGTAATCATGAATTTTGATACACCATTATTCAGAAAGAAATTAAATTTGGATGTCTTTCCACTTTCAAAAACTGCTGGAACCCTGACAGTTTTGGGCCCATGAGCTTTTTAACGGTAGACAGAAGCTGTCAGCATCAACTCTCAGCATTCCTTTTTTTTATTTTCCATGGCTCTTACCATAAACTGGGTCTTAGCTATCTTTCACTAGATATGAGAGTGTAATCCTGCATACAAATAACATTTATTGATAACTACAATGTGACCCAAAGTGAAAGATGTTCGTTTGTATGGGTGGAATGGCTGCCTAATTGACAATGGGCTTGAGTTTCTAAATCCTAATTTGGGGCCCATGTTATTGCTCATTTGCAAATTAACATCTTTTTGACTGGTTTAGCTTGTTTTGCAGAGAACATGATTCGCTAGCAGTTGATAAAAGCAATGCTTAGACAATTTTTACAATGCATCCCATTTACTTGAAGAGCGTAATGGCTCCTTCTGAGCCATATGTCATGTAAATAAGTATTTCAAACATTTTTTAACATGCATATTATGCACTCCATAGATCAATGGCTCCTTTGAAGAGCTTGCACTTTATCTTGTAAGTTGCATTTAGACTTTTTAAAAGATGTATTATTTATTCAATAGGCTATCACTTCTTTCAGAGATTCTTCATTCTATCATCTAAATATGTATTTAGTCCATTTAAAGATAAATATCTCTTCATGTCGTCAACAGATTGGAAGAGCTCTTCTGGAAATATTAATCAGGGAAAATGTGCTTGAATGTACCCGAAGCAGCCTGTAGCATAAACCAACATGCCTTGCGATGGAATGTTTTTTCATGCTTGTTACTTTTACTCACCACCCACAGATTTGGTGGTTCAGAACCTATTTGGCCTGGCAGTAATGTTGTGGTGCTAAATTTGAAACCTCACATCAAAATATGCAGGTGTCATAAATGAATAACATTATGGATGGATTGCATTAGCAGGCTCAGGGCTTAGATCGGGAAGGACCCCAGTTTCAATAGCACAGAAGCGTAATGGTATGAGCACAAGGTAGCTTTCTTCACCCTTTCTGGCATTATATTAAAATCTTTCCAGAGACCACGTGGAATGGGCAAGGCACATGTTAGGAATGGAAGTAGCTCCAGGCTCCTCAATGCTGATACAAGTAGATGAACTGAAATGTTCTTTGATAACCATTCCATTTTCTTTACTATCTATCATCCTATTAAGTGTGAAAAGATACAGTGGTCCCTTTTGGGAATCATGCATGCATCAGCAAGACACATTGTTGGCCCTTCTGGGACATGAAGCTGTAGGTCACTCTCCAGTGCGATTGGTTAACAACACAATTTGCCCATGTCATTCACCGGCAGCTGTGTGTAAGTTCCAGTGTGGTTGTTGGCAGGTGCTGTAAGCTATCAGGAGTCTCAGACTGGGAGCTGGGAGCAAACTTATAACTTGCCACACCAGTGTATCCATTTATTGAAAAGGGGAGATTTCTCTCTCCTGTGTTTCAGCACCACCACCATGGCTAGTGGCTAAGGAATAATATTAAACTATAAGCTCAGCAAGGGTCAGATGACACTAGGAACCAATAAGGTTTCACCTGGCTCTTTAAAGCTGCTGGTTCTTGCTGAGCACTGAGACTGCTAGAGGCACCTACACCCAACCAAGGACATGTCCTGCCACCTGCATGGGGCAATGCAGTCTCCCCAGTTCCCTTACACCCCTTTCTCTCACCTGCTGTACACCCACTTCTAAGTGAGTGGCAGCAACAGGAAAAAAAGGAGAGGGAGAGAGATGTTGAGAATATACACCCAGGGAATCATAGCAATTCATGCTCACGCAGAGCAAGCCAGGCTGCTGATGGTCATATGAAATCACAGCCAACCCCATTATATTTCCTGGCGTTATCAAACTCTACTCCAGTCCCACAAAGTGTACCCTGTATATCCTTTTGTGGATTTGGGGGAGGGAAATTAAAGCTTCCTTCCCTTTTCAGCATGGGATTTGATGATGAATGTTGAACCTATGGATCACTGCAAGGAGAAAAGGGTTGATTTATTTGTTTACTTGGCCCATTATCTTTTTCCTTGCACTAGCTATACTTGCCATGGTTCTTTAATTAAAAGCTTCAAAAGTTAGAGGTAGATGGCTGCCTGTCGGCTCCTCCATCCAGATACCAATGGGAGGCTTATACTCATTTATTTACAGAATCTGCATACCTCTTTAAGCAGTCTACAACATAAAATCATAATAATCAAGAAACACTAGCCATAGAATAAGCCAAATAAAATCTTCAGTGAGTGCCAAATGCTCCAAAGAACAGTAGGACTACATAAACTCTGTCCTCACCCTCAGACCTCCTGCTTCACAACTGAGGGCATGGTTCTCAGAAGTCCAGGGGAATAAGATACCTCTGGAAGGGCATTCTATAACAACAGGGCAACAGCTGAAAAGGCTCTGCTCTCAGTGGATGCTAAACTTGCACCTACAAATTATTGAAGCCCAGGAAAGTCCTCCTTAGGCTGCTCTTCAAATTCAAGAGTGGGGAAATCAAATGGGAGAAGTTACTATATTGCATCTTCCCTCTTCATAAAACTATTCTGTCTCTAATGGGGAAACGGAGCTGAGGGCTAACCCACAGGAAAACCTTTTAAGCAGTGTCGCTGCTTAAAAGGACAAGTTTGCTTCGCAGGAGCAATCCACATAGACCACTACAGGATCTCATATAAGATGAAATAATCAAAGCTTTCAAAGAAACAGAAAATGTGCAGCTCTAATAAGAAGAAAGCTAAAATTACTTTCAAGCTAGCTTGCCTGTAGAACGAATGTCATTTGCAAAATCTAATATGAGTGTTGTTTGTACTCTTCTTAAATTCCCATTCTGTGTTTATTTTATTAGCATTAACATCCAACAGAGACCTCATCATTTGCTATGGAAACACAATAAAAATAAGGAAGGGGGAGTTTCAAGAAATGCACATTTTAAAAAATGGTTGCAAATTAAAAGTTTCTTAGTACTTGCTCATAAGTTTTGGAACGATGGCTTTGCTGATACACCTCTGAAGTGAAACTATTTTGTGACTCTGCCTCTATTGTTTATTTTGCCACCCATTAATACCAACTATGTCATTCACTTTGGACCTGCCATCAATATCGTATGGGTTGAATCCAGACTGAATTAGTTGAATTTAACTCCCATTGAAATCAAGTCAAGACTAACTTGTCCAATTGATTTCAATGGGACCTAACGTTGTCTTCCTTAATCTGGCTCCAAACCTTATGTATTCTGCACTTCCCAAGTTCTAGCTTTGCATTAACTCTGAACTCATACTGGAATTACAAAATTCAGGATATGTAAGGAAAAAGTATAATACCGCTGATGCAATTGAAGAACCCCTGTGAGCCATTGGTTCCAGACTCCAGTTCCTAATACAGTGGTACCATGGTTTACGAACTTAATCCGTTCCAGAAGTCTGTTCTTAAACCAAATCTGTTCTTAAACCAAGGCGTGCTTTCCCTAATGAGGCCTCCCGCCGCCGGTGCCCTTCCACCATTCAGATTCCGTTCTTAGACTGAGGTAAAGTTCGCAAACCGG
This sequence comes from Lacerta agilis, assembly GCF_009819535.1. Classification (NCBI taxonomy): domain Eukaryota; kingdom Metazoa; phylum Chordata; class Lepidosauria; order Squamata; family Lacertidae; genus Lacerta; species Lacerta agilis. The sequence goes on from NC_046318.1 coordinate 28,670,486, forward strand.
AACACTACTTCCGGTTTTGCAGAGTTCATAAACTGAATAGTTCATAAACAGGGCTGTTCTTAAACCAAGGCACCACTGTACATAACAAATGCACACATATGTTGGTTAATCGCTGTGCAAAAGGAATAGCTCAGTTCCTGTGTCTGTATCGTGTTCTCACATGCCTAAATTTCTATGTTCAAGGGACATAACTCTTCTGAGCAACACAGCTTGCAAACTAATGTTTTTAGATAAACTTTTCTGTGCTGCTGTTGAAATCAACAGGAACTTTGCCATTGTCTTCTATTGGAAGAGGATTAAGCTTTTATTGAAATTGTTTGGATTTAATTTTTCACTCTGTTAAGCCTGAGTGCTAAATATGAACCATCCTATCCTGCTTTGTTTACTCAGATTCACCGAAACCTTAAAACAAACACACAATTCCAGGTAAATCTGAGGTTACAAACAATCCCTACTCTGTTCTCTGTCAGACAGGTGTGAGAGAGCACCTGTGTAACTCTGCGCAGAGTCACCCGTTTTCGGGGCGGGGCAGCATCGATGGGGGGCAAATCCTGCTCTGCAAGGATGTCAAGCTAATCTTTGTTTAACTCTTGCTGGAAGTATCTGTGGCAACAAACTGGATACAGGCAAACAAACAGCTCTATCCGCCACTCCCCCCATTCCCCGCCGGCTGTCATTTTGCAGCTTACTACAGGCGCTTATTATATGAAGCAAAAGCAGGGACTCAGTGTCAACAGAAGGTAATGGGCACGACGATTATTTGAACAGGTGTGTGAGGTGTTACTACACTGAGAGTATTCAAGAGTTGCTGGAGTGAGCGGTTAGGACAGAGCTGTGCATGCAATAACCGGAGCTCGCCAGAGTTTATTGTCATAACAATTGCATACAGTTTTAAGGTTTCACAATGAGCTGCTGTGATTTGGCCAGTGTGTTTAACCGGTTTTCAGGTAATTGCCCTCTCCTTACTCCAGGAAAAGTCAGCATTAGCACTGAGAAATGTAGCCTTCCTTCAGCAACCATTACACACACAGGTAAGCAACTAGGGCAGTGATGGGGAACTTCTAGCATTAGGCCTCATCAGGCTCACCATGGGTCGTAATCTGGCTCGTGATGCTGTTTGCCCCCAAACATGTTAACCTGCTCAACACCTGATGTGGAATGCGGAGAACAGAAAGACAAAGCTTCGGAGGAACAATTATCAGCCTTAGGATACGCTCTCGAATGGTCTTCTGCAAGCAGGACTCGTCGCCTTTTAAATTTGGTGCCAAATGCAAGAACCTCTAGGATGGGCCCCATTTGGGAGCTCCGTATTATTGCTCCCAATTGAAGCCAAACCCTTCTGAAAGCAGGGCTTGCAATCAGCGCCAAAATTAAATTCAGCACAGAGTGCAGCACCCAGTTGGGATAGGCTCCTGGAGCTTGCAATGAGTGGAGCCTATCCCTCCCCCAATCCAAGTGAAAACTCCCCTTTTAGCAGGGATCAGTGCTGTCAAGTATCCCGTTTTCCCCGGGATTCTCCCTTATTTTAAGCAGTTTCCTGCTGCTCTCCCTTATTTTTTAGTTCCCTTAAATTTCCCATTTTTAATGGAAGCAGCTCCTCCCCTGCTGGCCAGGGACTGGGTGGGAAGACCTTGCCTACTTGGAGAGAAATGCCTCAGACCTCAAAGCAAGTGGGAGCCATTTCCCATGCTTACAGGGGGGTGTATTCCTCCCCCTGCATCAGCCCCTATCCGTTGCCGCCAAGCCCCTCAGCTGGCCAATAGGGTTAGCTGGCGGGCGGAGCCTGGCTGCCTTTGAGCAGCTGCTGTTTCCTGTACTGTTTTGATGGGATCAGACAAGAAGACGATGGGGCTCCATTGCGCAGAGCACATGGCTGCCCTCCTCTTTGCTGGCTGCCCTCCTCTATGCTCCGCTCCGAGCCCGTGCCCACTTGGAGTTTACATTGCTGCTCCACCCACCACTGACATGTGACTGTCCCCGGGATAGGTGAGACTGCTGATCCCTTATTTTCAAATCCGAAACTTGACAGCTATGGCAGGGATCTTTGCAGCTTGAATTCAAGCCAGGGGTGCAAAGCGAGGAAGCAGAGCCTGACTCAGCTGTGCTGCACTGGATTTAAAGCTGACATTGGATGGCATTGGGTGATTGACAGATGAGTTGTTGCAAGTGGCTTGTGGGGGGTGGCCAGTTCTGGATATGGCCCATTGGCACTAGCTGCTCAATAACCATATGGTCACATCTGCACCATACATTTAAAACGTAACTTCCACCAAAGAATTCTGGGAACTGTAGTTGTTGTTTTTTCAGGGTGATGGGCATTGTTTCTCTGTGAGAGGCAAACGATAGTTCCCAGGATTCTATGAGGGAAGCCATGTGCATTAAACATAGTTTATGTGGCCGTACACAGCAGAGGGGAAGCCTTACTTCTCAAAATGGGTGGTGTAACTTGGGAATATTGCATTGGTCAGTGGGGACAGATCCAAAGTGGGTGGAGCCATAAACATTTTACCTTTGTGCCTTAGGCTAGATTTTAGACACAAACACCTACCTATCCTTCATCCAAGTAAACAAGGAGCATTTTCACAGTTTAAGGAGAGATCCCAGCCAAGATGTGAAGCGGGGCCAATGAGAGGTGTGACTAGGGATGTGGGTGTTGTCTGTGGAGAGTCCTGAGCTCTAGATACAGAGGCCCAGATTTGTTTCCCTGGCCTGACATTTCCCCACACTCACTTTTAAAACAAGGTGCTTTCCGTCTCGCTTCACGTGTGTATTAGTGCTTTTCCTTTCTCATATTAGAAACAATTTGAAAAAAACAACCCCATTCTAAACTGCTCTAGGCAAAGGATAAAGAGAGGGAAAGATGACATTATGTCTCATGGAGATTCTCCAAATGGCGAGTCTCCACAGCAGCAAAAGCGAGCTGCGTGAACGCAGCTTTATTGCAGCAGTTCTAGGACGTTTGGGGGCTAACTTTGATTTGCCCGTGGTACAACTCCAAGTGCTACCAAATCCGCAAAACCACTCTGCCCAGTGACCATTGTGGGGCTCAAAAAGAATGAGTGTATTGAGGGCAACAGCAGCTGTACAATAGTGCAAGTCTCTGAGAGCTATTTCTGTACACACAGCTGAGAGAAAGAGAGGGAGAGGGAGAAAGACAGAGTGTTAAACACCTGGGTATTAACATCAGAAGAGGGCTCAGGGGATAAATATGGCTTTGTTCAAACTTGGTCCTATATATGTATGTGTGAAATAATGAGAGAAACATGCAAATCAGGTCCTTTGTTTTCCTTTTTCAAAAATAAGGCTAGCATCTGCTAGAGGTTATACTTCAAAAAAAAAAATGTTGCTGGCACTCTCCATGTCTGACTGCATAGATATGTATCTGCTCATGATTCTCAAAATGTGATTCGGGACTCCCTGAGGAGGCAGAAGCAGAGCTAGAGGGAATGTCATCTTGCTCCTGGTCATTTGAACCCTGTATTGGGAGGGTTGGCCTTGGCTGTCTGAGCCTTGTGGCTAGAACCCAGGACACCAGGGTCCAGTTTTCCCCATGCAAATGGGCTCAGTAACTCTGGTCTACTTCTCACTGAGGTGGTAGACCTATGTCTAATGTTTACCACTTCAAGGTGAAAGCGGGGTGTAAGTTGACTGAATGGTTAATAATGATGACAACAACAACAACAACAACAACAACAACAACAACAACAACAACAACACAAATAAGGAGTGCCCCGCACACCATTCTTAGTTGGTACAGAAAACAGTTCTATCCAAGTATTCTCTCTGACTTGCTAGTTTACTATGTAATTCAGTCATGGGATTTCCAATCCGCTGTCTTTAGATGTACACTTGCAGGAAATAGCTGTATATTACTTACCAGCACTCTTTTTGAACTGTTTATGAAGGGGGGCATTTGTAGGAGAACAATTATAGGCAGGAAAAAGCGACAAGCCCCCCCCCCTGCTGTTACATCTCCACTCTAAAGTTCTCCTCCAGAGGCAGCTTTTCATTTTAAAATATACTGAAGCTTAGCTGCATACTCCTGCAGCTAGCACTTTAGGTGTAACACTTTAAAATACAATACAACATGAACTGTCTGCATGAGCAGCACATGAATGCAAAAGGCTCTACAAAAGCCCTTCCAGACTAGAACATAACTGCATCTCTTTATCTGGAGAGGCATGTTGGCTAAGAGTGGTGTCATCACTTGACCTCTTTCACCTCTTAAGCACCATGCAAGGGAGCATGGGATAGACACACTTAGCCTCCCCACATGAAACACAGATGGGACACAGACATGAAAATGTTTTCCCGCTGCTCAGAGCAGTGATACAGACAGCACAGCAAGGAATAAACTGAATTGAAACAAGTGGAGGGCAAAGCGATGGAGGGGGTGTGGGGCTCCTCACATTCCCCCACATACTGGGGAAAATAACCTATGGAGCAGGGGGCAATTTTATCCATATTGGCTTTCTGCTCATTTGGAAACCCTGGAAGATCAGAGTTCTAAATTGTCTAAAGATAGAAAAGACCTGCTGCTTCAAGAGTTATCCCTCAACACATGAGGGGCTGCGAGGGGCCAAAGGGATCTTAAGAGTGGGGTTTAATGTGCAACCCAGCCCCCATAGTCTCCATGTTGCCCTTTGCAATGGCAGCTCATGTTTCAGCCATAAAGAAAAGGTAAGCTAGAAAATGAAATCTGGGAAACTAAATCAATAAACAAAGCACAAACTATTACAGGGCATAGAGAGTTGGACTAGATGATCCTTAGGGTATCTTCCAACCCTACAATTCTAGGATTTCCAGAGGGGTCTGTTTAATAAATGTTGTGTGTGTTGGGGATGTTCTTTCAGCAAGAATGCAGCGCTTTCTTTTTGTGAATTGTTTGTACATCTTTAATGAGAAAAAGGAGGGAGGGGATAATTCTTCATAGGCATCCTCTTTGTACATGGGTTTTTCTTAACAATTCACTCAGGAAGAGCAGCTACATAAGATTACACAATGGTGGTATCTCCACAAATTGCTTAAAAGATGCTACAGACAACTTGACAGTACTTTTATTCATTCGTCAAATTGTTTACAGCTCAGCTTTCAAGGGTTTAAAACATCAAGCAAATGATGTTTCACTCACGCTTGATCGTGGCATCGGCTACAAATGTTTTTAATGAGCAACTTTTTATTAAGCTGAACGAGAATAAAGTGATGATGAAGTCCCTGTTGTCTTCTCCCCACCTTAAAGTTACACTGTGTGCTGGCTGTGGGAAATACTTGTTTTAAAAAAGTAAAGGTTGCAAAAAGTTCCAATGCAAACCACTCACAAACACACCCACCCCTTCCCTGGAGAACAGGAGTGGGGGAACATTTCTCAGTCTGGGGGCCACATCACATTCTGGGCAACCACCTGTGGGTCACATACCATTGGTGGGCAGGGCTAGAGCCAAACGTAAGCAGAGCAATGAATGTGACTTTTTACCTATTTACAGTAGGCTGGGACCCCTCCCTATCTTCCATCCAGGGAAGGAAGAGGCATTATCAGAGTGCAAGCAACATGTCATTGGGGGGGGGGGGACCAACACATTGTGAAGCTGAACCAGTGTGGACTGGGAAGAGTTCAGAGGGCCGGATGGAGAGGGTGTTCAGCTGATGCGCCTGACGTTCCCTATCCCTGCTGCAGAAGGAAAGAGAAGATCTGAAAGAGCAAAACACATAGTCCTTTCCCCCACCTGTTTCTAGGTGCCTCCTCTCTACCACAGAAGTAAGGGCATGGGAGGGAAGAAACTATCCTCCGAGGCAAAATTAGGGCAGCTTGATTCATTCCCCCATATAGGCAGCAGGGGCCGGGGGGGTGACTTCCCGCTTCCTTCCCAAAGCCTAGAAAGCGCTGGGCTTTGGGGGAAAAGGTGTGAGGGCTCTGACAGGGTCCTAGGATCTTCGTGCCTCCTTCCCAAAGCCCAGAGCTTTGGAAAGGTGGCACAAGGGCTGGGAGGGTGGCATCAAATTAGGCCTCGCACAGGGCACAATATTATCAAGGTCTGCCCCTGTTGTCCTGCTGGATGGATGGCAGAATAAGAGCTCAGCTCCACTCTCTTACACACACACACACACACACACACACACACACACACACACAGTACTAGGGTTCCCAGCTGGAGAGCTTCAAAATAAGGAGCATATTGTATACACTCGCACACCCATTGTATCATACTCACAACAGTGGTGCCTTCAGAGCAGGACTTTGGGGGAGAAGCCCAGGGCCCCACTCAGTGGAATGAGCAGGAGTGCCCCCCAGATTCAGAGCGGTTTGCTTACCACATCTTTAAGGAATGCATATTTCTGTCCAAAGAGGGTGGGCCAGGTGAAACGGGCACTTTTAATTGTTGTGTTGAAGGGGGGATTTCAGCAGGCACAACTTGCCACACTCCAACCCACTCATGAACATTGGCTGGATATCCGTCCGAGAGATTTGCTGTTGAGTACAGTTATGAGTACGTGTGACTCTCATCTGCTTGACCTTGGTATGTCAGAGGCTGCTGCTGCAGGTTAGTTTGAAACAAGGTTTAGTAAATATTTGCTAAATATGCATAGTCTCCCCTTTTCTCCCCCTGCCCTTTAGTCCCATTAGTAGGACTGAGGAGGAAAAGTGGGTGGAAGGTTTCTGAGGGAGAAAGAGAGACAACCAACAGAGCTGTTTTGAAATGTACACACTCTGGTCACTTCCACACCATAGATTTAAATCACTTGTATGCTACTGGAAGCAACTGGCATGAGTTTGGCCAAAATGCGGGAGGCAGTGGAGGATAGGGGTGCCTGGCGTGCTGTGGTCCATGGGGTCACGAAGAGTTGGACATGACTGAACGACTGAACAACAACAACAATGCTACTTTAATAGCCATGACTTTCCCCCAAAGAATCTTGGGAACTGTCATTTGTTTAACGGTGCTGAGAGTTGTTAGGAAACCCCTCACAGAACTACAGAGAGAGTTTCATGGGAGCTTCAACCACCTTTCATTATTTCTCACAGACAACTGTAGGAAAAACCTGAGCCCAGAGAAGAACTGAGCCATCATTATGGGTGCATATAACTTTTGAAATGTCCTAAACACCTCCTCCACTTCCAGTTAGGGTTGGGTGAATTTGGGTTCACATATTGTTTCAGGAAGTGCAGATGAGGTAGGCTGAGATTAAAGTTCAAACCCACTCAAGTTTTCCCCTACTTCCTTTTGACTCCTTCCTCAGGAGGTGCCTCTGTCTACCAGCAGTGACAAGCAATTCTATGCAGTACTAAGGACCCGGAAATACTTTACAACAGGTGCATCTCGGTTTGGCATGAAAGCAGATACTGTTTTGTTGCAAAAACAGTCTGTCACCACATAATGCAAACTGCTACTGATATTCACCATAAACATTCGCACCAAGTTTCCAAAAAGAGCACAGGGATTCCAGAGACATTTGGAGGCAAATTATCACCATATGAAAGCCTGCTCAATTGAACCTGAATATTAGGAAGCAACATATTTCAGCAGACAAGTACCACCTCTTGTTCCCTACAAAGTAAGGAAAGCAGCAGATTTCCCCCTCACCATCCTCAATGGCTGAACTGTGTGACTTTCACTATTGTTATACAGTGGTACCTCGGGTTAAGAACTTAATTCGTTCTGGAAGTCCGTTCTTAACCTGAAACTGTTCTTAACCTGAGGTACCACTTTAGCTAATGGGGCCTCCCACTGCCGCTGCGCCATCACGCGATTTCTGTTCTCATCCTGAAGCGAAGTTCTTAACCCAAGGTACTATTTCTGGGTTAGCGGAGTCTGTAACCTGAAGTGTCTGTAACCTGAGGTACCACTGTATAAACAACGTTTGCTTGAAAAACCCAATAAACTTATGCTGACTCACATCCTGCTGTCACAGGGCCACTTCACATGCCGAGAAATTAGCGGCACATCTTGTAACATGTGAAACAGAAACTTAACATTGCCATCGAAACCCAGGCTTGTAGCTGCAGTATCCTCTGGAGACTCTTCAGAGTGTAGTGGTTAGAGTTTGGAACTAAGATAGGGGAGATCTGGGTTCAAATCCCCATTCAGCCATGAAGTTAACTGGGCGTGGGTGACTTTGGTTTGGACACTGTCTCTCACCCACAGGGTTGTAGTGAGGGGAAAATGGGAGAGGGGAAAATAACCATCCTGAGCTCCTTGGAGGAGTGGTAGGATAAAAATGTCATGAACAAATAAATGAAGAGCAGGAAGAGGATGGGCTGGCTGCACAAACAATACTGGAATGTAATCCAGTACTAAAAAAAATTGTCTATCCCTCTATGCTATGAAGACAAAGAGTTATGTTCAACAAAGCTATCCTGATTGCGCAAGGACTTCAGATTGCACAATGGAACTTCCATGCTCTCCCGTCCCTGACACATCCTAAAATCTGTTCTGGGTTTCTCCCCAACCCTCTGGAGAAAATGTGGGGAGGGAGCATGAGGGGAAAGGAGGGGGAAGGGAAGTTTTACAGCACAAGTGGAAGCCCTTGCACAAGCAGGGCAACTTCATTGGATACAATCCAAAGAACAACTGAAGGGAGAGAACCGGCCTCAGCCCTTGCTTGTTTTGACAACTGGCCTGAAAGCAAAAATACTGGTTGTTTGGCAACCCAAAGCCAAATATTGGAAGTACAATCATTGCCCTTTCTGTGGCATGAACACTACCATTCTCAACTCCCTCTCCACAATGAAAGAAATGGTTGCTTGTCTTCTGCTGTATTATCAAAGAACAGCAAGCACATCTTGAGTGGTGGATAAAATTTTTAAGGGTGACTATTACAAGATGAAAAGGGTTGTCAGTCACTCTCCCTGTAAAGCAGCACAATAAAATTAGACACAGCTTCCGTTGGCTTTCCCACTGATGCTGCAGCATGCTTACCATAATGTTTAACCCAGACAAGAACCTTGCAGTCATTGAAGAAACGTGGATTTATTTTGCACCTTTGCTCACAAAGCTGTGCACGTACTGCAGCATTTCATCTCAATATGTTGCATCAGGGCCCCGTTCATTTGGAGGAACAGTCGTCTTGATGCACATATTTTATAATGACAGTCACGGATGTGCAACAAGGAGTCATTATTTTTAAGAAAGCCAAATGAATTTGCTAATAACTGCGACCAATTAAAAGCATTTCTATGTAAATATACAGTCTCAAGAACATAAATTCATTGTACATTAAAATTAATCTCTCAGAACATGATGTGTGCTTTTCCATAACTACCAGTTTTCGCTTAAGAAATTCTTTCCCTGACTTGGATTCCTTTGCCTTCCTAGCAGCCTAAGTAAAATGCTGCCCTCTTTTGAATTTAAAGAGGAAGTGCGCTTTATATAAGCAAGAGTTGCCTGAATGAGAGAAAGAAAAACCTACTGGCACGACTATCACAGGGTTTTAGCTGTCACCCATGACCTGTGAAAGACGTCACTGTCTCCTATTGTTGCTTGGAATTAAGATAATACTGTATAATAGAATTGTATGAAGTGGAGCACTCTTCACGTGTTCAAATCAATGCACATCACTTGAGGATGGAGATCCTGCTTCCCAAGCCTGCCCATTTGAATGTGTGAAGCCCTTGCCAAGGGCTTTCTCTGGATCACTGGGTACCCTGCTTTTCCAGGGTTCTTGATTGTATGAAGACAGCCCCGAGAACATGCATACTGGCTTTGTTCATGAATTAAAATGAATGAGAATAACTTGAGAGTGCAGCCTGACAAAACCTTGATCCCCTCATGCCAATCTGCATTTGTTTGAAGATCTACAATGGGCTACAAGAGGGCCTTCTTGGTAGTGGCACCCACCCTGGGAACATCCTCCCATCAGATGTCAAGATTTTTAGAAGACATCTGAAGGCAGCAGATGTGGGCACCAGTCAGATGGGTGGCATATTATTATTATTATTATTATTATTATTATTATTATTATTACAGCCTTACCCAACCTGATGTCTTCCAGATGTTTTGGACTAAAAGACCCATCAGCGCCAGCCAGCATGGTCAGTGGTCAGGGATGAAATCCAAAAGAACTGGAAGGAACCAGTTTGGGGAAGATGTATGAGTTCAGCATGCTTAAGCCTGTTCTCATATTGTATGTGCCCCCCCCCCCCCAATTAAGAAAGGCTCAGCCCATATGTTGAAGCAAGATAAACCCAAGTAGAGCAAGCAGTAGTGCAATGAGCTATTGAATGTTGGGATCTTCCACTTCCCTGTAACTCTGCTTACAGGGTCCTCCACTACTTTAGAGATTTAGTGCTGTGATCATACTATTCATCCCTGCCTCCTGTGTGGAGGAAGTTAAAATTCAAGCTGGCGGCCCTTATTTACAAAGAGCTGAAGATGGCATGTTGCGGCTGTCCTTTCCCATCATATGCTTTCTTTCGTTCCTGTTTTTAATGTTCCACTATGGCCTCCGTTCAAACAATATTTTATATTGTGCTTTCGAAATTCGCAAAACTTCTTTGTCCAGAGACAACCGCAGGACATAACAGAGACAGCAAAGGCTCTAAATTGCACCTTCAACTCTCTTTAGAAACAAAAGTCTTTTCCCATTCCGTGTGAAGACCCTCTTTCCCTCCAATCATGTGCTTGGCAAGGATGAAGGAGGCAGGGAGAACCACATGCATGACTCCTCTTGTGAGTCCCTGGAACTGAGGTGACTTATGCAAAAATATGCACGGCGATTTCACAGAACCAAACAATGCAATTCTGTTACTGTTGCAACTGATGGTGAAACAAAAGAGGAGAAAAATACTGTAATATTTTCTTTTCAGAGCTTGCCGTACAGTGTCTGGAAAGACCTGAAAAGCACACAAAGGTCTAATCTTCATTCATTTCCCCCCGAGAATAATAGATCAGTCAGTGCTCTGATGCTGTTTTAATAATGTACAATTTACAATTCATTGGTTACTAAGCGCTCAGAGTATAATTAATTTCCACAGACCCTTCCTGTGAATTCACACACAGTCTAGAGTACAATATGGAAAGAAGGTAGGGGAAACAATCTTCTTTCTTTTTCTCTCCCCCCCCTTCTCCCCCCCTTTGGTAACAAAGCAAACCCTGGATTCCAAGCCATCTGTGTGATTTTGACAGGCAGTTGCTGTGTGCTTCTGAGTGGGAAGTGGGGTTTTGATTTCCCGTCACTCACTACATATATGTTACTGGGAGGCAGCAGAATGTGGCACAGCAGACACTGTTGACAGTGTCATGGGAAGAGATCTGATCAAACCACATTAGTCGAGTTGCCAAATCACACAGCCACATTAGCATCATTCTTTCAAGGCACAGCTGTTCGGCTCCTTCTGGATGCGAGATGTGTGTGGCCCACCCTGTTGGTCCCAGGACGTGTGTGGCAAACACTGGAACGCAAGCTGGGGCGAGGGATGCGCAGATTCTAAAGGATAAAAGGCAAGTGGTGAGCATTCAGTTTTCACACTGACCAATGCCTCTCCTTCCTTTCAGAGGCTCTTTCTCTGTTACACAGGCGGCAGCTGTAATTGTGGGAAGCCCTGGGTGTATGGGAAGCGATTCACACTGAGGAAGAAGAGGCAGCAAAGCACAGGCTCAGGCATGCCACAGATTTCTGCAGATGCCGTTCACAAACTGATGATGAAAAGAAGCATCTGTATAGCACTTTCCAGTGGAAGAAGAAGAAGAAGAAGAAGAAGAAGAAGAAGAAGAAGAAGAGTAGTTTGGATTTGATATCCCGCTTTATCACTACCCGAAGGAGTCTCAAAGTGACTAATTCTCCTTTCCCTTCCTCCCCCACAACAAACACTCTGTGAGGTGAGTGGGGCTGAGAGACTTCAGAGAAGTGTGACTACCCCAAGGTCACCCAGCAGCTGCATGTGGAAGAGCAGAGACACGAACCCGGTTCCCCAGATTACGAGTCTACCGCTCTTAACCACTACACCACACTATCTTGAAGGGCTCTGCTTACACTATCTAGTTGTAAACAGTACAACAACCCTGTCCGGTAGTTTTATCTCTGCCCTCTACCCCATTGCGGATGAGGGAGGGATTGAAGTAAAGCGAGTTTATGGAAGAAGCATAGGAACCAACTCCTAGAGGCTGAAGTCTCTTCGGCCTCCCCCAATAAAATATCTGAGGCAATTGACGGGCATTGCCATTCAAATGGGATGCTTGTGTTGTGTCTTGTGAGCGATTATGTGGGGCAAGGCTTACCTGGGCCCTGACAATATTTTATTCAAGTTGGCACCCCTGGGCAGAATTGAAAGTCAAACTGTGGACTTTCTGACTCCAAGCTCAGTCTCTATTCGTAGGCTAAGCCAGTTCTCAGAATGTACTACTGAAATTCCTTCCTTCCCCAAAAGTATATTACACCGAAGTTGTACTACTTCAGGCTATGGTGAAGACTTATGGGACTGAATGCTCATACTACACCAGGGGTGGAGAGCCTGTGGCCTTCCAGATGTTGCTGGACTACAACACCCATCATCCCTGACCATTGGCCATTATGTCTGTGGCTGATAGGAGTTGGAGTCCAACCAGGACCAGTGCTAGGGTTTCTTGCGCCCTAGGCAGACCACCTTCTGGCACCCCCGCCGCCCGCCGCCTGCCAAAGCCTGCTTTAGCGGGAGCTGGGGTGGTGGTGTAGGGGGCAAGCAGCACCTCTCCGCTACATCAGAGAAGCTGCTGCTAGCCAGTCCCGTCCCCCCGCCCAAGCCTGGCCAGCGCCCCCTCCATTTTGGCAGCCTAGGCAGTTGCCTAGTTCGCCTTAATGGACGCGCCGGCCCTGAGTCCAACCACATCTGGATAACCTCAGGCTCTCCACCCAGGACTGCTTGAAGAAGGGACTTCCTCCCTCATGCACTACACATGAGCAATGGGAATGAACACAGGCAGCTTCCCCCAACATCAGAAGGAAAGGGGGCAGCCTCAACTCAGGTGGAGCTTCGTGTGCATCTGGGAGACTCGCAGATCTTTGGATTCACATGTACAATAAAGATACGAGACATTTGAAAGTTATTTTTCTATTCATTACAAGAAATAAAGTTCAGAGACACACAGAGAGAGAAAGTGCACATACGCTACATGCTAGAAAAACAAAGTCATTTTGTCTAGCATGAAGATGTGGATGAAGAGAAGCTATAAACAGTAATAGTCTGCAATCTGCATACTAACCAACACTTGCCAAGCAAAAATAGGTGCGCTTACTGTAAGTGAGAAAGCAGCAATGGGATATCATCCCAGCAGTGTGAACAATCAGCTTCTACTAGGCTTGGTGGCTGACACATCATCCCATTATGCAATCTTGGCAATTCTAATATTTCCTATTCCAAGCTCAATATAAAATGCATTTGAGGGCTAGTTTACCACCACCCAATCCTGCTCTGGGGTGATGGGGAACCTGGATAAAACTCATGCATGACAAATATCCAAAATGGATTTCTACGCATGCTTTATTTTAATTGTCCCACGACACTTCTGCAATTATTGTACATGCAATGCTACTTTCAACACATGGTAGTAGCTTTCAATCCCCGGATGAGAGAGAAAAACAGGACAGAACTTTTACAAATAAATCAATAAATCAAATGTGTGCCAAAACACAAAGCTGGTGAGTTATTATGGCAGCCTTCTACTACAGCACTCCCTGCCAAGCAAAGATAAAAAAAGATATCTCTGATTGCACAATATATTAAAAATTCATTTATCCTTTCACTTTGTTCCTTAGATCTATAACGGAGGAGCCTTTATATCTAAGCAAGAAGGTGAGTAATGTGAAATAAAACACCTTCTATCACAACAGAGCCCAGCGCACCAATGTTAAATTGCAGCACTATCCAAATAAAACAAAACTTACAGACAACAGAGTGAATAACAAGTTATTAATATTGTTTAGACCACTTGGGTGGGGGATAGCACAGAGATCTGAGTGAGTCAGTACCTCCACCACCCAAACTTTGGGTCTTTTCAGGCATGTCTTCCTTCTCATTTTCTCATGTGACATATTCCATAATCTGTCAACAAGGCCTAAAGGCAGTGCTTTTTCTGGGGGGGGGGGACGGGGACACAGGGGTACACATACCCCTAAACATTTTGTGAATCTAAGTTTGGCCTCACTGAGGGGCAGTATTTCAATGAGTAGGAAAATGAAAAAAGCACTGCCTAAAGGTGGCCATTCTTGAACAAATAAACTTCAATGGCAAATGCAGTGTGAAACTGTTGGATTCCATCAAGAGGTTCAATGCTACAACTTGTGTATTGAATAAGCACAATGGATCTTTACCGTACTACATAGCTTACCAATGCCAGGATGTCTGTCTTATTAAGTACTGGGTTTGAGGGCTTTCCCCCCAAATGACCACCATTAATAAAGTAATTATTGCTGTATTATCTCATTTAATTTCCTCTTGACCTCACTGTTTGCAGTTTCTCCCACCGCTATCAAGTATATATGTGCCTGCAGCTCAGGATAATATTTCATGCATTTGATGAGGTGGACTGTAATCCGTGAAAGCTAATGCCATAATAATTGTGTTACTCTGGAAACTAGACACAGGGTGGATCTACACACAGGGGGGGAAACGCTATAAATGCCATAAATTAAAAAGTTATAACAAAAGAAAAAGAAAACACTATGTAAAATTGCATACAAACGTTTTGTGCTCCACAGCGCCATCTGGTGTTGCATGTTTATAACACATTCAAAACACTGTTGTTGTTTTGACTAATGTAGCTGTGTCCACAGTTGTTAATAATGGAGATTTTGGGGGGGTCACAAAGCTGAATATGCTCTATATGAGGCTTCCCTTGAGTCTAGTCACAAATGTGCAGCTGGTGCAAAATGCTGTGAACAGGTTGCTGAGTAGAGCCCTGGACACACACATATTACACCTGGGTGCAGAGGGAAGTGTACTGGTTGTGAAACAGCTACAGGGCCAAGCTCAAGGTTTTGTTACTAAAATATGAAGCCCTGAACAACTTGGATATCTGAAGTACTGCCTTTGCCCCCCCCCCCCAGACCAGAAAAATCACTGAGATCTGAAAACAGGCATTCTCCACCACTGTTCCCTGCATTGTAGAATGCCCTTCTCTCTGCTATATGTGAAGCACCATCTCTCTTGACCAGGGATAGCTCAGTCGGTAGAGCATGAGACTCTTAATCTCAGTGTCGTGGGTTTGAGCCCCACATTGGGCAAAAGATTCCCGCATTGGAGGGAGCTGGACTAGATGACCCTTGGGGTCCCTTCCAACTGTACAATCTATGATTTTCAGTTCCTTCAGACGTCATGTAAGGATATATCTTTTCTCCCCGAATTTCACTATGACTGGACCCTTTTATCACTGAATCCCTTTTAGATGTCTTTATTATGCTTACTGGGTTTTTCTTTTTTTTAGCTGCATCTGTTTTTATGATACTGTTGTGTTGTAATTTTTTAATACTGCCGGGCAGTTTTTAAATATTGAGCTGTTTAGAAATGCTTTTAGATACGAAGCAAACAAACAAATAAATAAGCAGGACCCCATGCCTCCCACATCTGTTTTTCTTTTTAAAAAGCTATTCACCGCCCCAGACAAAGGTGATCCTCTGGCTGCAAAGGCAGCCTGCCCTCCATCCGTAACACGGGGACAGGGATAGCACTGCAGATGTCCTCTCCTCATATAGCAGTAGCCATCTGCAGGATTATAGCGATGGGAGAAGACCTCCCATCTGGACACAGTCTGCACTTCTTGTGCTGTGTGATGAAATAGATATGACGTGCTATGGAGGAAAAGCACACAGAGACTGCAGTCTCCACTTACCTGGGAGTAAACCCCGTTGAATTCAATAGGCCCTACTTCTGAGTTAGATGTGGTTAGGATTGCAGCCCTACTTATGTGTAGTCCATGGTGAAATGGTGGTTGTTTGCAGGGGGGAAAGAAAGCAGAAATAGAAATTCAGTGGGCCAGTCCAGCAACAAGAATCACAGAAGCCTCAGTCCAGGTAAATCACCATAAAGGTTGATTGATTGAGGTCTTTATGAATTCACAGCAAGCCGTTTGCTCTTTACTAATTTTATATATATATTAAATTGTCAAAATAGCTGTATATTTCAGAATTTGTGATAGCTGCTTTTCATATTTGATAATACCCAGATCCTAATTGTGAATAAACTGTAGTCTGAAAAATAGGGTGCTGTTGTCCCACATTCCCTAAACTTCACCCTGATCACATGATGTCTAGGTCTAGACCACTTTAGTTAATTAAAACTTTTGCACATGCCTTTATTTATTTATTTTTAACTGTGTCTGTTTCAGGTCATGGGCCCGTCAAACAGATGAAGAGATGGCAAATAGCAAAAGGGATTGTTTCTGAATTTTGTTTCTGAAGTTTGTATCAATAAGCAAGATGCAACACTGAACTTTAAATGAAAAACGCTGTCATGGCAGGGCATCAAAATTTCACTGAATCACATGTGAGGGGGATTACATGTACCCAATAGCATCATGTGCAGGCATCTTCTTTTTTCATGTCTCTGAATTGCATTGTATCCTTATTTGAACTTGGGCTGATTTCCTGCTGACCTGACTAATCTTTACGGAGTGCATACTAAAATCAAGGAAGCAAACACTCATTAAAGCAAATAACCTTAACAAGCTATCAACAATCATCCACACAAGGTCAACAGCAGCACTCAAGAGCTTCAGCACAAGAAGTCCCTGAAGAACAAGCAGTGTGCTTAATAAGATCTCCCCAAATGACTCAGACAATGAGTCATCAATATTGGGAGACATGGCAGGTGAGTTTATGGTTCTTGCAACATGAAATACCTGGCAGTTCCAAAGGAACAAACTAACCACAGCTGTAATCTACCATGATCTGGAGCATATTCACTGATCACAGCTGTGTAATTTCAGGTAACATACTTCTGTTGTTTAGTTTTGTTTAACATTGTTAAATATATAGTCAGACCATCTGCACAGTATTTTTTTAAATTGGAAATTACAGCCATAACTTCCTTTTTATATATCAATAAACTAAACAGCAAAATTTCAAAGGGATCCTTCTCCACCAAACTCTGAGGCAGAATGTTTGTCCCACGCCACACCATTGCCTAATTGCACACTAATTGGACAAACGTGATTAAATATTTCAAGATCTTTCCTAATTGCCTCTATTTTAGCTTTCAAATTTGCTTGCCACCAACAAATTTAATGACACTGGTGTCTAGTCATCAGCAAAAAGCCCAAGAGTTGCTCTTTAAAATGTACATAGTCAGAATATTTACTGATTGTGCATTGTTGTTTCCAATGTAGCTTAATTAGAAATCCAATCAGTTCTCTAAGTCCAATTATACTTGATTTGTAGATTCAGAGTATGATACATAATGAAGCTAAGCAGCTAACGATAAACGTGCTTGAAATGAAACAAAAAAGAGAAATATTTTAATGTGTCTCTTGTTGTTTTAGAAACTTGAAGTAATATATGATGAAAGTGAAACACATCAGGATATACTGAAATTTATGACTCAACGAGATATTTTTGGCAAAACCTGTTTCTGTTGTTTGATTAATGAACAAAGAAATTATGTGGGCCTGCTGCTGTAAAATCTTTTTACCTGATAAGACATGAAGAACAACAATATATTTCCTGAATAGTTAAGACATTAAATAGGTACGTTTTCTGGGATTTGAGATTCGCGTGGCACAGAAATCCTCCCCTGACCCTCATTAGAAAGAATGAACACAATAGATGAGAGAATATGACTGATTTAAAACAGCCACAATGTTCATATAATTCATCCATTCATATAAAAGGAAATAAATAAAAAATACCCCATTTATTCCCATATCTTTGTATGGGATATTTACAAACATTTGAAGAAAAGTACCAGTAGGTGTGTTGTTGACCACGGTCCTGAGCAAGAAGAAGAAGAAGAGTTTGGATTTGATATCCCGCTTTTCACTACCCGAAGGAGTCTCAAAGCGGCTAACATTCTCCTTTCCCTTCCTCCCCCACAACAAACACTCTGTGAGGTGAGTGGGGCTGAGAGACTCCAAAGAAGTGTGACTAGCCCAAGGTCACCCAGCAGCTGCATGTGGAGGAGCGGAGACACGAACCCGGTTCCCCAGATTACGAGTCTACCACTCTTAACCACTACACCACACTGGAACAGTGCTGGTGACAAAATTGGGAATATATCCTGCCTAATAAATGGAAAAGACCCTGATGTTGGGAAAGATGGAGGGCACAGAGGATGAGATGGTTGGACAGTGTTCTCGAAGCGACTGGCATGAGTTTGGCCAAACTGCGGGAGGCAGGGGAGGATAGGGGTGCCTGGCGTGCTCTGGCCCATGGGGTCACAAAGAGTCGGACACGACTGAATGACTGAACAACAACAACAACAATAAATTTTGAATAAAAATGCCCTGCTTTGATAGTGATACAGTGGTACCTTGGTTCCCGAACGGGTTAGCTGTTCAACAAATTGGCTCCCGAACGCCGCAAACCCGGAAGTAAGTGTTTTTTGGAAGCCGAACATCCGACATGGCTTCCGATTGAGTGCAGGAAGCTCCTGCAGCCAATCAGAAGCCACACCTAGGTTTTCAAACGGTTTCAGGAGTCAAACCAACTCCCGGAACAGATTAAGTTTGAGGACCAAGGTACCACTGTATATCTTATTTTGTTCTAAAGGGACTTGATCTGGCAATTAATTCTGAGCCGAGAACTACATACATGCCCATGCCAGCCTCGCTCACTTCCCTAGAATGCCTTCCCCAGGGAAGCAGGTTGATAATACAAGCATTCATTTGCTAGTGGGAATTGTTTCTCTCCACTGAAATACATGAGAATGCTTCCCAGCTATAGCAGAAGTTCCTCGTGCCTTGTTTTTACCACAACAGGTAATGTCCTGGCCTTGGAACTGGGAAGCCCCAGGTCTGAAATTGGGATGTAGCTGACATAGATTGTGTATATGTAGGTCCCAGACCTCTCTGAAGTTGCGTGAGGTCAAAGGGATTTACAACATTGCACCCTATAGCTGGCAGGCAATAGGAAGCTTCTGGACTGCTCAGACCTGGTACAAGTACAGTGGTACCTTGGTTTAAGAACACCTTAGTTTATGAACAACTTGGATTAAGAACGCTGTAAACCCGGAAGTAGGTGTTTTGGTTTGTGAACTTTGCCTTGGAAGCAGAACATGTTCTGCTTCCTGTTGAGTGTGTTCCATTTGTAAATTGAGTCTCCTGCTGCTATGGGAAAGCATGCCTTGCTTTAAGAATGCTTTGGTTTATGAACGGACTTCCGGAACGGATTAAGTTCGTAAACCAGGGTACCACTGTAGTCAGAACAGAATAACATTGGGAAGTCACACACCAGTTTAAATTTGCCACAGTGCCCTGGAGAAGTGCAACATCAGAAAGTGTAGGAGATTTAAAGGGGGGGTCAGATTGCGGCTGCTTGACACAGACTGCGGCATTGCTGCTGCCCATCATATGTCACTGCCAGTCAGCTTCCCAGGGTGGGGCAGTGATGTCAAAGGGGACCCGCAATGATAGACAGCATCAGATGGCATTTTGCCAGGGGTTCCCTCTCACCTGGAGCTGCTTCTGACTACAAGTTCCATATCTCAAGATACTGACATCCAGGATGTGAGCTAGAAAACACATCCTTCATCTTGTAGTCAGACAAATTATTTTAAGCTTTGAAATAAAATACTCAAAATACAGCTCCTCATACCAGACAATATTAAATCTGTGTGCATTCAGCCTTGAACATTTCTTCTACCTTCATTCCTGTGCTTTTTGATCCTCTTTAGATTATAATGTCTGCATAAAAACACCTTGCCCCACGGAGCTCTGCTTAGGGCATTAAAATGCAGCCATCGTGTTTTCATTTCGTTTTGTTTATAGGGCATTGCTTTTATTGATTAATGCTAATCATGTGGGTGTATTTTTAAGCCATGAAATGCAACACACAGATCTGCAGCACCAGCAAGGAGGAGGAAACCCCTTCGTTTGAAGAGGAGGCTCTTTTAAATTTATACTTGAAAGTATTCCTACTCCCAGGGATATAGCAGATGGTGCAAAATGTTGCCCCCTAAGTACATATTAGTGGCAGGCAGAAGGAACATCTGAATTGTACTGGTTGCGCTGGTTGACAGCACATTTCCAGGTCTAAGTTGAAGTGTTAGTGATGACCTTTGAAAGTCCTAAATATTGGGGTTACTTCACTCATATCTGCCTGCCCTCACTTTATGATCTGTCTCTGAGGCTCTGTTTGTGTGATTGTCTATAAGAACAATCAGGCTGGCAGGCAGTTGGAACAAAGCCTTCTCTGTAGTGGCCCTTCTTCTGTGAAACTCACTTCTAAACGAGACCAGACAACCCCCATTCCTACAAGTTCTTAAGCAGGCCTGAGATACACTTGTTCTCTGTTGCTTTTATGGAGTTATTTTAATGTCTGTAATAATGGTGGTACTGGTTTGATTTATTTTATTTAATCTGCGTGTGTGCTGATTGCACTGGGCTATTTTTATAGGCTGGCTATTTTAAAGTTATTGAGTGCTTAAAGTTTTAAATTGTGTTTTACACTGTTATTGCATATGGTTCAATTTCATGCTATTGGATGCTGTTTAATTTTATACTGTGTGTGCTGCTTTGTGAGGATATTCTCCTGAAAAAACAGGATAAAAATCTATAAAATAAATAACAATTCTTACTTTTACCATTATGAACAAATAAGTAGTTCCATTTCCTTCTAGGAACCAGATCAATTTGCACAACCAAACTGGCTTATGCAGAATATGGATTGAACAGATACAGAGTTTAGTACACAGTGAAACAGACAAACACAGGCTTCTAAACTGACCCAAATTTTTCACGATACACAAAATGCTAAAAGGTGGATTGGATAGTGAGAAGATCAATGTGAGCTGATTTGCAAACTAGGTGTGCAGTTTGGTCTCACACATTCTTTAGCCACATACTGAGCTCCAAATTTTGTCATGACATCTCGTATTTAGAACATCAGTTTGTGTAAATTTACCAAAACATTTACCTGTGTGACACAGAATCAATTTGATGCACCATCAGAAAATCCAGTGTCATGGTAAAAGAAACAAGCACTGAGTTCCAACATAGGATGACAGTCAAGTACAGGCTATATTTCTGCAGGTATACCAAAATTGATGCCAGTGAGTTTAGTACATGACAGTGTAATGCATACCCCTACCTTGCTAGAGGCGATTCAGGTGGGACTTATCATGGGTTGAGAATGTTTCCACACACTATTGATGTAATTGGAGGAATACTAGACTAAAACAATAAATTAAAGAAGGTATCAATGAGTGGAATGCAGACTCATTAAGTCATGCTTAGTGTAGAAGACTGAAAGCAACAGAGCTTACATGAATCATGATTTCAGTGGGGCTACTCTAAGCATGAAAAGGGGACACGGGTGGCGCTGTGGGTTAAACCACAGAGCCTAGGGCTTGCCGATCAGAAGGTTGGCGGTTCGAATCCTCACGGCGGGGTGAGCTCCCGTTGCTAGGTCCCTGCTCCTGCCAACATAGCAGTTCGAAAGCACACCCAAAAGTGCAAGTAGATAAATAGGTACCACTCTGGTGAGAAGGTAAATGGCATTTCCATGCGCTGCTCTGGTCATGCTGGCCACATGACCCGGAAGCTGTATGCGGGCTCCCTCGGCCAGTAAAGCGAGATGAGCGCCGCAACCCCAGAGTCATCCACGACTGGACCTAATGGTCAGGGGTCCCTTTACCTTTACCTTTACTCTAAGCATGACTAAGTCTAGATCCAACCCAGTCTATCCCAAGGAGGGGCAGACAAATGATTCAGTGTTCTGTTTCCTTTCTCCTTCCCGCCCACTGTCTGTTGGTCACACAGAGTGTAGTCCATGGCCATTACACCACGTACCTAAGGTGTTGGGATTTGGGAGAGAAGAGAAATACCTGGCTGGACGTAAGGAGCACACATGGGCCTTCCCATCTATGCCACGATCAATGTTCTGTGATGGGCAGAGTGCAGTATGTCAACCAAGAACATAGAAGCCAAGTCGTAGGGGCTGAGGTCCCTTCATTCCCCTCATAAAAATATTTGAAGGGGCAAATATTGTATGTGTGCTGCTTGATTATGTGGGGTAGAGCTTACCTGAGGGCCCACCTTAATATTTTAGTAATGTTGGCACCCTTCACCAAGAGCCACTCAAGGATGGCAGTCGAGGCAAGAGGGTCCCATTGATTCTGTAGGGAATCCTTATCCATGTGAAAATGGATTGTGTCCAGATGGCACAGCTCTGCCATTTTTAGGGGGAAACTAGCTATTAAATCAATAGCTAACAATATATTTGAGTTTAACTTTCTCCCTTGAAGTCCAACACACTCCTCAGTGATTTCAAGGTCATACAATTATTATAAATAATTTACTATGTTTTTATTTTTTATTGTTTAATAAAGGACACATTTAAATTTATTACTGCTCTTTATACGTATATATTTGGTAGGTTCCTGGCTTTATCCTCTCCCCTTTATAATAAGGTCTGACCCTCTTTAGCATGCAACAAGAGTCTAATGAGCCATGCAGGCTTTCTGTAAGTTCTTCATTGTTGCAAATGCCTGACACTAATCTATGTCATTTATTCTAATAATAAGCAAATCAGCTGATATTTGGTGCCATGAAAATCTGCTAAATCTGTTTTATGGCTGTAGCCATTTCAAACAAGTGTTTTCGCTATACCGTGGCAACAGACATAGTTGTAACTATTGTGTGATGGACAAATGAATCAAACGTTAGTTGCTGTGCTGGGGGCAAGTCACACGGCTAGGTGTGATGCCTAGCAATTATTTATAGCTGGTATTAAGGCACTGAGATGTAAATCAAGAGGTTCAAATTGTGCCTCTGCCATGAACTCACTAGGCAACCTTAGGCGCAGGCCTTGTATGATTGTTCCCCGAAATATAGGATAATCACACAGACATAAGTGTCAGGGTTGTTGTGAGGATTATAACATGATAATGTATGCAAAGCACTTTGAAAATGCTAAAGGAATATATAAATGCCAAGTAGTAGTAGCAATATTTTATGAAGGCAGTGCCCATCAATGAAGGCAAACCCATCAACTGATATTTTCACTTCATCACAACTACCTAGAAAATAGATTGTGTCAGGGATAGGTAATGTGGTTCACCCTAGATGTGGTTGGGCTACCTCTCTTTTAAATCGGAACCAGTGAAGGTGGTGAATGTCCTGTGTGAGTGACTGGAAGCAGTTGGAGGATGGATGGCAGCTAACAGATTGAGGTTGAATCCTGATAAGACAGAAGTACTCTTTTTGGGTGATGGGGCGGGCAGGTGTGGAGGACACCCTGGTCCTGAATGGGGTAACTGTACCCCTGAAGGACCAGGTGTGCAGCCTGGGAGTCATTTTGGACTCACATCTGTCCATGGAGTCGCAGGTCAATTCTGTGTCTGGGTCAGCCGTCTACCAGCTCCATCTGGTATGCAGGCTGAGACCCTACCTGCCTGCAGGATGTCTCGCCAGAGTGGTGCATGCTCTAGTTATCTCTCACTTGGACTACTGCAATGCGCTCTACATGGGGCTACCTTTGAAGGTGACTCGGAAACTGCAATTAATCCAGAATGCGGCAGCTAGACTGGTGACTGAGAGTGGCCACCGAGACCATATAACACTGGTTCTGAGAGATCTAAATTGGCTCCCTGTACGTTTCTGAGCACAATTCAAAGTGTTGGTTGTTTTGTGGAAAAACGGAGGCCTTTCTCAGAACACCTAAAGAAATATTATAGTATGATGAATTTGTGAGCAGGATTTGAACTATGAGCAACAGAAGGAATTAGAGATTATTGTATGGTGATTATAATATAAGAGAGAGAGACTATAGCATGCAGGAAGGGAGAGAAATTAAAAACACCATGGAGAACGAGAAGGGAAAATGTTTTGGAGTGTATATGTGAAATTTTTGAAACCTAGTAAACAACAACAGCAACATTTTTATTTATTTTTACTATTATTATTTTTGAAATTTTGCAGTGTCCACAAAATAAGAAGCCTAGAACTGGCTTGCTTCCTTGGAATAACAACCAGCTAATGCAAATGGTAGAAATATGCTTATCCTTAGGATATCAGAGCACTTGGAGTTCAAGCCTAAAATAAAATAAGATATTTCTAAAATCTCTCCCTCCCCAACACTCACAGGAGAGTCTCTATATTTGCATAAAAGGTAATTGGCCAACCATCAGCTAGTTAGGAAGGGCTAGGTTTTACTGTCTAGGTGACAAAGGAAAGCACATACTGAGTACAACAAATTAGCTTTTCTGACTCCCAGAATGAAGCTCTTCAATTTTAAAATGGAAGCCCATAATATGTCACACTCGCTCGACCTAAAGTGTGCCAGGGTCTTAAGTACAGTAACCCCACAACTTGTGCAGGGGTTATGTTTGATGGATTGCACCTAAAGCTGAAATTTGGTATAGTCAAATTGGGTATAGATTGCCAAAGTTATTTTTCCTGGAACCCTGCCCACTTTCTGCCCCTTTTCATTTATTTATTTTTAAATAGCCAGGCACGTAAAGCTGAATGAAGACAAGTTAAATGTGCATAAGTTGCGGGCTCCCTGTACAATTTACCAGGGCTGCTCAACATTTGGGATTTTCACCTGGAGTGATAAAGCAGTGAGCATGGGCAAAGCACCCCGAACTGCAACCAGGAGAAATAATGTAGAGATTAAAAATGGCAGGGGAAAACAAACAAATGCAACAAGCTGGGAAATGGCTGGGGAAATTGCAGGAGGAGAAAAGCAAATACCGTGTAATCAGTGAAAACTCAGAGATGGCGCTCCTAGAGTGTCCTAAAAATATAACAGATGGAAACTAGTGGCAGAAAAAAACTGAAGGCATGATGTGTACAAAAAGGTTCTATATGCACAACCACATATCACCCAAAATGTAGTCTCTTGATTGTGTGAATGCTTCCAAAATAGAAATTTGTGGAGATACAATATTATGCAACAAGATTACTACTGGTAGTATACTTCTAACAATAATCAGAGGCATCGGCATTATTGGAGTTAACAGCAGAGATGGCATAAGACTAGTTTAAACTGGTTTTATGTGCATA
Source organism: Lacerta agilis (assembly GCF_009819535.1). Taxonomy (NCBI): domain Eukaryota; kingdom Metazoa; phylum Chordata; class Lepidosauria; order Squamata; family Lacertidae; genus Lacerta; species Lacerta agilis. The sequence goes on from NC_046318.1 coordinate 28,695,610, forward strand.
TGTTGCTTTTCTCTTTCCTCCAGTGACATGAACATCTGTGCTCATGTAAATGATCCCTCGCTCACCAGTTATAACTACTAGTGCCCAGAGTGGCATTTTCCCACACACACAATGTGCTACAGTGATTTGCATAAGGAGGACACAGAAGCCATATTGAGACATTTGGTACCAGTGGGCAGGCAACCAGCACTGCTGGAGGTCGCAATAATATGCAGGCTAGCCCTTCTCTACCCGGACACTTATATGTTCCACTGGCAATGCCCCCGAGATGTTGCATGTTTGCCATTAGTGCAATGGGGCACACAGAAGGACAGGTGTCTGTGTTTAGGGCTTCCTTCATGGGATGAAGCATAATGGGAGAGGCCAGGGAGAATGTTTAAAAAGCATCTTTTCAGGATCCGGAGAAAATCCAGTCATGTTTTCAGAACCATTGCCCAGAATTTTCTCAGCCCAGTGCTGTAGCTATTTGCCCTTAAAACAAAGACAGACAGCTGCACTATTAGACTCAAGCTAGGAACTGCACGAACAGCTTTTTAAAAAGTAAGCAACTGTCTATATTGAGACCCTGATTTACCCTCCCCCCCCCTCACGGTCCCAGTCCCTATCTGAACTCCTGTGCTAGGTATTTGTAGTATCCATTCAGACCGTTCGGGGAAAATGCACAGTAAAATGCTGAAGAATTTTCATAAGTTTTGGTCTTTTAAAATAAATAAATAAATCACAAATTACTGTAGAAATGTGGAGAATTGATTTTAAGGTGGGAAAAAGAAGAACCTGAGAGAACCAAAATTTGACAGATTCATCCATCCCTACTCAAGACTGCATGGTGTACATTACTTATGCTTAATACTCTTTAGCAGTATTAGGCCCAAAGTCATTGTATCTTCCCATCTTGCCAGCAAAACTTATGGGTGAGCCAAGGAATCAAATCATGTTTGTTTTAGTGAGTATGGACCCAGGGGCAGATAGTCATTCTGGATGAGTCAACATGGGATAAAACTTTCGTTCTTCTGCATGTAGCACTTGTTGCATAGGATTCTGAGATCCCAGTCATGAATCCCGCAGCAGACCTAGATGATGCTAAATTTTCACGATAAGCTTCTGGCGCCATTTTGATAGACCTAAGTGAGTGCAATGGCAAACAGGCCCCTCAAATGAGTGGATCCACATGGGAGTCCAGTCCCCCACTGCCCCAAATTGTCCTGCCTTACACCAGTGACTTTTTAATAAGGCACTGGCCCATAACTGTTGTTCAGTCTCAGCACCCACAGAGTAGGAAAACGCTTGCCAAATACAGAACACCCACCATAGTGAAAAATGCTTCAACTATGCAGAATGCCGAACTTCTATTCTACCGAGAAATGTATTTACTTTGACTTCAGTAGTATTTTCCTGATCTCCTCATTGCCTTATATTGCATATTGAATTACAGTAATGTAACTAAAACAAACAAACAAACAAACAAAAATTCCTTCCAGTAGCACCTTAGAGACCAACTAAGTTTGTTCTTGGTATGAGCTTTCGTGTGCATGCACACTTCTTCAGATACATGCACAAGAAAGCTCATACCAAGAACAAACTCAGTTGGTCTCTAAGGTGCTACTGGAAGGATTTTTTTTTTTTTTTTTTTACTATGGCAGACCAACACGGCTACCTACCTGTAACAGTAATGTAACTAGTCATCTATATGTTCAGCAGTCTCCCCGCCCCTTTCCTCCAAACCAAAAATCACTCAGTCAAAATCATTGTAGACCTTTAAGAGATACTGCTGCTAGAATTCCTTGTTCTCCCAAGCTCAGATGGCTTCTGCTTAATCATTGTTATGACATTGACGGGCTGGGGTGTGTGTGCAGATTTGTTAACTATTGCTGTCCAATACTATGTGTTTCCACTTTTCTGCTTCCTTACCAGTAGTATTCATTACTTTACAATATTAGGCTCTGGATACAGAACAAATGAGAAGCTGCAACAGTGCAAATCTGCTTGGTCTGCTACCTCAAGTAAGCCTCTGAGTAAGCTAGTATCTGGTTTATAATACACCACCTTCTAAATATGTTTTTCCAAACTGAAAATGTTGCTCAATGTGAGATGATTTCAGTCACTGCAAATATATAAATGATCTTGGATGCTTATTTGGCTGCCTTGGTGCGCCTTTCATTATTCCTAGTACTGTAATACTATTGCTGAATTTTAGGCTCTCTCGCTCTGTCCCTTGCCTCCCCACTCTGCGGATAAATTCTGGACATGGACATTTCAGCACTGCTATCTGCACATTCTTCCCCAGCATAAAATGTATAAGTGCCCAAGCCTGTCTGGAGGGATGATCAAAACAAATTTGGCTCCTGTCCAGAATCGCAATGTCCCTTCCTACCAAACCAACTCCTTTCATCTTCTACACTACAAGTAAAACAAAAAAACAAAACAGCAAACAAAATATCTGGCATGAAATGCTGCTGGTACAATGTCAACAATGACATTGTTTGTGTCAATTGTTCCATTATTATCCTTATTGTTATTACCTAGCTGCTGAAACCAAACGAAATGGCAGTTGTGGCACTGTGGGAGTCCAACATTAATTAAAATGGCTGAGTATGTATGGATGCCACAGATTTATTTTTAGCTGTACAAACAAGTGGGGTGCAAGGCTACAATTCAGTTCTATATGTTCACAGAGGCACGCGGCACATTTATTGCACAGCCCCGTTTGCAAAACCGCACTCCACGTCCCTGTTTTTTTTGAGGCTCGAACCCCGTACGGACACACACTTGGTGCATGCATACATCTCCCGGCCCTGCATCTCGACAGATGTTAGCTAATGTGGTTGTAGAAGGTTCACCGTGGTTGCTGCGAGCCCAATAAATCTTCCTCTTAAATGCAGGCACTCCACCATCTCAGCATCTTCAACCTATAATACATTTTAATTACTTGGCTATTCAAATTATACTAAATTAGATCTGCACAGAGTCGTATCACAGATTTCTCAATTTACATTTAATCCACTGCAAACAAAATCATAATAGCAAAAGTGTGGGATTTGGAGGGGGGGCGGTGCTGGGGAGGCAAGGAGGGAGGGAGACTTCTGTTAGAATTTGCAGGCGTTCCTGAAGTTTGATCCTCTTAAAAATTATTAAGTGACAAAATTACTAGCAGTAAGGTTCTACTTTGCTTCCCCATTAGCCATTTAGGTGACAGCTGCTGCATTACACATAAAGATGAACCATTCCTTGAGGGATGATAGTGGTTCCGCTGTGACACTACTGGCATAAAGCATTATCAGACCATAGCTGTGCTTAGAGCCATCACAGTCTCCTAGGCACCTATCAGTACCCTCATTATCTGCATCACAGAGTGTCTAGAAAGAACACTGCCAGGCTTCACAGCTTTGCAGCTCATTTGAGAAGCGGAAATTAAATGTCCCAGGAGAAAAAACAGGCACATTGTAGCGGCACCAGAGCTATACCACCAATAACATGTTGACTGCTGCAGCGCACTGACTTCTGTCTCATTAATTTAATAGGCTCCTGGAATGGGGGTGGGAATGGGGTGGGGGATGGGAGAAAGAGAGAAGGAACATCTACAAGTAGATTACAGGATGCTGCTCTCATTGTGTTCTCATTGTACACTCATTACCTGAGTACTTAATACTGGGTGTCAGCAGCGTATCAGATCTTGGTTTCATCCGTTGGAAATGCTGCATGGTAAAGCAGGAAGTGCACGCAGTCACAAAGACTGGAGAAGAAGGACCCCAAGCATAGGACTGTGGCCACATGCTCCCATTTATTTATTCTGCATCCAGTGTGCTCCCACTGTTGCTTTTGGAAGACTGTACAAACAACAGTAGACACAATCCACACCTAGGATGTATCTACCCTGCTGTTTCTTATGACGTACTGCATGTTGCTGCACTACTCTCCAAACCAGTTTTGATCCGAATTGGAAAAATAATAATGCCCCAGCTGCATTTTAATATGGTAGTGTGTACACAGACATCTTCTGTCCCTGGTTTATGCCAAACCCGGCATGTGCCCACAGCGGCATCCTTGCAAAGCAGGATAAAAGAACCTGCTTTAGGTGATACCATGAGAGGGGGCAGAAGAAGACAGGGATTGGTATCTTAAGGGCATAGCAAAAATTTATAAGGGTCTTAGCTGGGACTCAGTGGGGAGAGCAGAGGGTCCCTTTGAACTCCACATCAGGCAGAAAGTTGCCTTGGGTCGGAAATGTGTGACTGTGGCCAAAGCAAAATTTGATTATACATAACGTAACTGGGTTCCTTTTTTGCTATATCAAATATATTCATTGAAAGATACAGTATGAGGTGATTAGGAGCTCATTAAACAGGGATTTGAAACTGTCTTTTGGCAGAACTGTTCCACTGAGATATATAATCTGTGGGATAATCAGCCTCATATAACCAACATGCTTAAGTCTAATTAACACGAAGGGGTTAATACCACAGAGTAAGCTTTCCTGCCAGGCTTAGCAATATCCACTTCCCCTCACCTTTAGAGGAACTAGGTAATCAAGACTTTATTCTCCTTCCAGTCTGCCTGAGAAGCTCAGCATATAATGAGGTTTGAGCTGGTTGCTCGAGCTCAAACCGCATGGCTTTCTTCAGCCATTCTTGAGTTTCTGTACCAATAATTTAGGAATATTGTTTGATTTTATACCAATATTATGTATTTGATGTTAGCCGCCCTGAGCCCAACTTCGGCCGGGGAGGGCGGGATATAAATAAAACTTTAATCTTATTCTTATTCTTATTACTTATTATTATTCCTTTGTAAGAAAATATGAAATAACGTAAAACCATTTTTGCAGGCAAAAAACAAAATAAAATAAAAAATCAATGGGGGGTGGTGACAAAAAAAATTCCTCACCGGGTACCACCTGACCTTCCTACTCCTCTGGTCTGGACCACCACGAGGTCTGAGGGATGGTGGACCGGCCTCCTGCTGAAACAGTTTGCTGGCCCCTGGTAACAGCCTATATTTCTACACTTTGCTTTGCTGCATATTTGGTGACTTTAAATCTCTGCTGGAGTTCTCTCACCAAAGAGTATTTGCCCCAAACTTGGATCTTGGCATCCAGGAATTCTCCTTTTATACCTGTTTGTTCCTTGAGCCAACATAATCTGCAGCAGGAGTCATATGATTTGGCCCTATGAGGGACAACAGAGTTCATACAGCAGGACTATGAGCACAGCCTTTCACATCTCCAAAAATGCTCATGAGCTGATTTAGACAATTCACAAAGGGTGAAAGGAGTTCCATGATACTATATCAGCTACTGAAAGCACCCTTCCTTGTGTCCTGGTTATCTGTGACATGGTTAAATGCACAAGTGGCAGCAGCAGCCCTTCACGTTCAGATGCAGTGCTGTCTCTTCCACATGAAAACCACCAAACCCATCACAGTTACTTTCAAGTCTTCTCCTTGATATAGTAATTTTTGTACCCTCATGCATTCACAGCATCGGACTCTGTAACCGGGGGGGGGGGCAACCCTGATGGAAAGGGCCCTGTGAGAAGGTTTATCTTCATATCGTGGAGCGATTCTTAGGAGGTGATTTTCCAGCTAATTTAAGTTATCACGGCAGATCCTCCAAGTGTCCCTATTTTCCAGGGACAGCCCTGGATTTACAGAAGCCATCCTGGTTTCTCATTAGATCCTGAAATGTCCCACTTTTCCTTAGGATGTCCCTATTTTCATCAGAGAAATGTTGGAGGGTATGGAGTTATGGAACTCCGGAGTGAAAGAGATAGGTAACTAACTATGCAACCTTCAGAGGCATATCTGAAGGCAGCCCTGTATATAGACATTTTCTTAATGTTTAAAGTTTTATTATGTTTAAATACGTTGGAAGCCACCCAGAGTGGCTGGGGCAACCCAGTCAGGTGGAGGGGGTATAAATATTATTATTATTATTATTATTATTATTATTATTATTATTATTAAAAAGGACATCTTTCTTTTCATCAGAGAAATGTTAGAGGGTATGTAATAGAGCAGAGAAATTGGACTCTTACTGCACAGTCCTCCTAACCCTGTTTTCTCAGCAGTAAGTCCCATAGATTTCAATGCCACTTACTTCTAGGCAAATTGTTTTGGAAATGTAAGGCCCAAACCCCTTTGAGGCTTTATAATAGAGTTTTTGGTGTATGAAACCATTTCTCATTTGTCCCATTATCTCCCATAACTGGGATTGTAGCGGGCGAAATAAGCGTAGCCTACTGAAAAGGAGAATAGGAATGCCGTGCTGGAACAGTAAAGACTACAGTGCAGATTGTAAAGGAAATTTGTGCCTGAGTAATGAAAGCACTGACAGACTCTTATCTCACTTTACAAGCTGCGAGGCTCCAGTATTATAAACTTGATTCATTTCTCTCAAGAAAGGGTCACTTTTTGCACAGACTGAGCCTAAACTTTATACAAGCTTTTTAAAAGGCCATTAAAATAGAGATTTTGGGAAGGACCCAGCGACAAACACCCAGCTTGCAGGCGATATATATTTGGAGGGGGGGGAGCGTTTTAAAAAAGAATGCAGTCAAGAAGTCACTGGCAGGAGGAGTGACTCTGCGGCTCAGACACTTCCAAACCCTTTTCATCCCTCACAAAAGGCCTCTTTTGGTTGTTTCTTTGTTTTGCTGACCTACAACATGGCTGCTGGTGCCCTGCTCCTGATAAGCAGTGAGCCATACAGAACTTGTTAGGTTTCCCTCTGTTCAGCCTGCCAGGGCTGAGCCGCAATGTGTGACAAACAAGCAAATAACAGGTGACACTCCCATTGCTTGCCGCCGCAGTCCAAGAAACCTCAAGTCATATGAGTATTAAAATTTACCCTTCGTAGAGCTCTTTTCTGAAATGACTATTAAGCCCTGCTGAAAGCCGATAGCGAAAAGGCGGTCACCTAACCGTGAGCTGCACCGCCAGCCTGCTCAGTAAGGTTGGCGGGAAAAGAAAGGGAAAGGAGAAACAACTGGCAGTGGTAGCAGGACAGGCACCATCTTTGTCCAATAGGTCTGCACAACTTGCGACCTTTTAAGCCAACCACAAGCCACCAATCATTTATTAAGGCCTATCAGGAGCTTGTAATCCCCTCTTTTGACTTAGCTACTTCCCCCCTTCCATTCTTCATTTCCCCTTCTTTTTCTCCACTTCTTTCCATCCACTATCCCTTCCCTATGGGGTCACACTTTCTCACCAACCAACAAAAGCCAGTTTTGGGAATTATAGGGACAGAACTATCTAAAACGTATAGAAACTTATTCATGTATATGACTACAGAGGCAAGAATGTTACTTGTCTCAAATTGGAAGGAAGAAGTGCCAGCAAAGGAAGAATGTATACAAAAACTTGTGGAATATGCAGAAATGGCGAAACTTACCGGAAGAATAAGAAATCAAGATAACAAACTTTTTTTTATACAAGAATGGCAATGGTTTATTGAATGTTTACAGATAAAGTGTAAACAGATAAAAACATTGGCAGGGTTCTTGTAAATAACCTGCAGTTTCCTAAGAATATATATTTAAGGAAGAGGAATAAATGAACAAATTAAGTTAATTTTGATATACAGAATATATTAAAAATACAGTGGTACCTCTGGTTACGTACTTAATTCACTTCGGAGGTCTGTTCTTAACCTGAAACTGTTCTTAACCAGAAGCACCACTTTAGCTATTAAACTTACATTTAAAAGTATTAAGATTCTGTATAAAGTTGAGGGATGAAAAAACGTTTTCCAGTTTCTGGTTGGAAAGGCGAGGGGAAGCTCTGATCTTAATGAGCTGGACTTTTCCAAATCAAATGATCAATGTGAGAGTTTTAAATCACCTTTTAAAAGGTGCAAGTGAAGCAGAATGCCTTGGGAACCAATGTTGCTGCTGTCTGTTATCACTTAATTGCTGTTTGGTCACATTATGTATTTATTTTTGGACATTTTCACCCTGTTCTGCAATCCAAGCGCAAATCATTGTACACCTTTGAAAAATAAATATTTTTTTAAAATCCAAGGAGCATTTTTTGAATCATTATTTATTTGAGTATTTATACCCCCACCCTTCCATTATAAGAATACTCAAGGTGGATCACAATACAGTGGTACCTCGGGTTAAGAACTTGATTCGTTCTGGAGGTCCGTTCTTAACCTGAAACTGTTCTTAACCTGAAGCACCACTTTAGCTAATGGGACCTCCTGCTGCCGCTGCGCCGCCAGAGCATGATTTCTGTTCTTATCCTCAAGCAAAGTTCTTAACCTGAAGCATTATTTCTGGGTTAGCAGAGTATGTAACCTGAAGCGTATGTAACCCGAGGTACCACTGTAAATTTAAGGAACTGCAGAAAGGGGGGGGGGAGGAAGTCTCAAGTTCTGAAGTGTCAAAATGATTGAAAAATCAGTGAAATGTATAAATCCTAAAAGTATAAATAAAAAGTAAAATAAAAATAAAAATTGAAGATGGTTAAAAAACAAAACAAAACCAAAAGCCAGTGTTATTTTTCTAGAAAAAGAGGTTACATAACTCACACTGAATGCGTCCATTGTTCTCTTATAATGGCACCTACCTGAGTTCTGCTGAGTTCCTGCTGGAAAAAAACCTGGAACAAAACTATAACATTTCTTGCTGTAGAAGCACCAGCATCTCAGCACGAATGAGGGGGGTCTGACACGAAGTCCTGACATTGCATGTGTGATGTCACAGGGAGCCAGGGGGTGGAGCCAAACACCTTCTGAACATTGAGGGGGCCTGGCCCCCTAAAAAGGGGGGGAGTGCTTCAGCCCCTAGGAGCCCCCACCTATGGCTTGCTATCATTTTCCACCTCCCTGATAAGTATGTGTATTTACAGTATTTTAAATTGAGATCCAAATTATGACTGCCTAGTTTTATTACTGATCAGGGGTGCCAACTTGAATAAAATATGGGGGGGATTTGCAAAGTAAGCTCTGCCCCACATAATCACTCACAAGTCACGGTTCACACACACCATTTGAATGGCAATGCACATCAACTTGGGGGGGGCAACCCCCTCAAATACTTTATGGAGGTGGGGCAAAGGGAACTCAGCCCCTAGACGTTAGCTCCTATGTTATTGATCTTTGTGGGAAAGCGTACAGAAACACATGTTAGGCAAAACTGCTTTTTAAAAATGGTATATTAGTAAATTAAAGGGACACGGGTGGCACTGTGGTGAAAACCACAGAGCGTAGGGCTTGCCGATCAGAAGGTCGGCAGTTCAAACCCCCGCAACGTGGTGAGCTCCCGTTGTTCGGTCCCAGCTCCTGCCAACCTAGCAGTTCGAAAGCATATCAAAGTGCATGCAGATATATAGGTACCGCTCCGGTGGGAAGGTAAACAGCATTTCTGTGCACTGCTCTGGTTCGCCAGAATTGGCTTAGTCATGCTGGCCACATGACCCGGAAGCTGTATGCAGACAAACGCCAGTTCTCTGGGCCTATAGAGCGAGATGAGCGCCGCAACCCCAGAGTCGTCCATGACTAGACCTAACGGTCAGGGGTACCTTTACCTTTATATTAGTAAATATACACATTGAGATGTGGGTGAATTTCATGAGAACTTTTTTTAGAGAAAGAAAATCACAAACCAATGCAAAAATATAGTAAACTGAAATTAAGATTTAGAAACTGGATTGTACCAACTAAAGTTTGCTCAGAGTAGCATGAGACTCTTAATCTCAGGGCCGTGGGTTTGAGGGTTGGACTCAATGACCCTTGTGATCCCTTCCAACTTTACTATTCTATGATTGTATGAAACCTATGGACCTAAGTTAGACATGCCCAGCAATTTCAAAGTACATACTCCGAGAATGACTTACAATGGATTCAATCTGCTAAAAGTGACAGATTTTGCCCATTCCTAACAGAGGATGATCCCATTCATTCCCTGTGCAAATTCAGTTCCCAGATCCACTGATAGCACAGGTCCAACTGAATCAATGTCTGCTGCTGTTTCATCATGTATAGGATCTTAATAATGTGCTGGGCACATTCCTAGGTCAAAACCTAGTAAAAAGTGTATGAAATGCTCTCCCCCCCTCCCCCACCACTCCAATCTTGAGAAGTCTCTGGTACTCACAAATATTTTTTATGTTGCAGAGTGAAAGTGCGAGTGGTTTTCCACAGGAATAACTTGAGAAATAATAATTGTGTGAACTCTATGACAAGTTCACATCACAGGAATGTGGAATAGAGCTACTACCCGACATGGAACGTCAATTAATAAAACAGTGAATGTACCCTGAATTTTATTCACATTGTAGATGGGAGTTGAACCCAAACCTAATGAAGGAAATAATGTGATCTGTCAAAAAGAAAAGAAAAGAAGTGACAGTCTTATTTCTTGATTCACACCAGCACATTTTGAAATGTATTTTACTGGCTTTTCTATTAATAGGCACATTCACTATGAGCTATATGTTTTCTTTATGAACTGGGGAGGAGTGGGGAGTCTAGTATCTTAAAATCTTTCTCAGGACAAAGGGAGGAAATCATCAATACATTTAAATGGAAATTATTAAATTTTCATTTTCAATCTTCCATCGTGTTGCATTCCTGCATTTTCCTGTCCCTTTCCTTTGAAAACAGGAGCAGAGATCAAGCTGATATTTCTACTTTAAATCTAGAATTGTGTTCCAAACATGAGTACCAGATTTTGTTCCAATGTCTCAGTTTTCAAGGAAATATTGCATTACAAATAAATAAACATAAAAAGAGCGAATCCCAAATAAATGAGTTTAAATGAAAAGCATAGTTTTGTCTGACCAATAAGCTTGTTTGCAAAGAACAGGTCCTGCTTTCTGAAAGCTCAATATGTGAAAATTCACTTTTCCGAACATGAATAATTATGCCCAAACATTGCTACACACATGGCTAATTCAGATATCCAAACAGCCAGAGTTTGCCCACTTCCTTACTTTTTCTGCTTTGCTGGTTGGTGGCAGTCATTTTCAAAAACCATGGAGAGAGAGATCAGATAAATCAGAGAGCAGGATAGATAAGGCAAATAAGTTTTTCCCATTGTCTATCTTTTGCTGGTTGGCTGCAGCCATTTCAGGAAGAAACTATGTTAGGAGACGGGAGAGAGTTCACAGATTAGGAATGTTCCCATAGCAAATAATGGAAATCGTCGGCTTGTTATCTGAACACTCGTCTAACAAACAACGTATTGGGAACACATTATTTTTTGAAAGTGGGACCTGCATGTACTCAGAAGTAAGTCTCATTGAGCTCAGTGGATTTACTGCCATGTAAATGTGCCTAAGGACTGAGCCTAAGTCCCATTACTTTCAATGAGTATGTCAAACCATTTCTCTGGTTAAATAACATTATTATTTATAGATAGACAATGCAGCCATCTGCTTGTCTTTGGACACAAATTTGTCTATGTGGATTTTCAATCACAATTGCATTCAAGGCTCATATTTCTGAAAGAATGTAGAACCCATAAAGCACAAATCTGAGGCATATAATACCAATTTATTGAATGTCAGTGCATACTGACCTCCTATTACAAACACTGGCAGATGGCCACTGCTTCAGTGCTCAAGAGTGGTCTGAATAGAAAATCAAGCAGTGACTTAGCTTGGTGTTGTGTGTGTGTTTGCCTCATCACCATCGCCATCGCCATCGCCCATAGCAACACTCATTGGTATCTATATGAACATGGTGACTATGTTGCTACCAGTTCATTTGCAGCACAACAAAACTATTGGAGGTCCCATGGATACCATATCCTGCTCTGTCAAATCTACCAAGGATCAAGGCTGGCCTGCTAGTGGGAAGAGAGAAGCACATTGGCTGCTTGGCAGAAATCCTAAGAAAGGAAGCAGCATGATTAGCCGGTTTCCCATCGGAGCCATGAAAGGCGGCAAAGAATGGTAGTGGTAATTATTTTCATCAAGCAGCTACAGACCTCTGTCTCACAGAAGGAAGCCCGTGACTAACTACATCCCAAAACTGGTCCCTTCATCTATAGCGCGAGCACATCTTAGCCCCGAAGCAGCCCAGTAGCGAGAGCATACATTAATCTGAGTGCTGACCTTTTCCTAAATGCTTTCCATTGTTAATGCTTTCTTAACTTCATTGCTACCAGCTTCTTCAAAGATTCCACAGAGTTAATGTTTCCATTCCATTTCATTTGTTGGTAATGATGACCAGGCTCTACACAGCTGTGAGGAGCTGAAAGGAACAAGGATAAACATTGCCCACTGTTCTCTTATCTCTGTTCATTCTTTGGCACGGAAGTTGGCCTGTACAGTATGTTGCTGTTCAGAGGATGTGGTGACATTTTCCTTCCATCGCTGAAAAAGTTCTTTACAAAGCAAGTTCTCTCTCTCTCTCTCTCTCTCTCTCTCTCTCTCTCTCAAAAATACAATTTCCTTCAGTGAAAAGCCAGCCCAGTTTTTCCTTGGCTGCACACTCAAAACGCATCGCAGACAAATGGGTAGATCATGTTGAATTATTTTACGATTCAATTATCCCAAGGTAGCCAGGGCTCATCTGCAGTTATGATGAGCTAATGCTACTTGCCTTTGTTTCAAGCACGTAGATTTATTCTCAGCTGAAAGGTAGCTGTCGCATTGTTTTGAAGATCTACCTGTACGGACAAAGCACACACCCTCCACCCTTCCTCAGATGAAAACAAGGACATTTCTCTCTCACTCCCTCAACTGACCCTCCCTAGCCACCCATTTTTGTGTGTGCCCACCCCCACAGAACATTTCCTATCAGATGAAGGACAAGTGCCACGACCATGACATCAACAGGACACAGTGCTTATGCCCTCTTAAACCCCTTAATCCCGATTTCACTTTATTCTTTGGTAGATTTACAAGAAGAAAAACACACACCAATAAATAAATTTTAGAAATGGGCAAGATTAGACATGGACACACAAAGCAATTATTATTATTATTATTATTATTATTATTATTATTATTATTATTAAAAAATCAAGATTCCTTGCTACATGTCGCTATTTCAGCCACTCAGATACTCTTATACTTTGTTAGTTCTCTCTCTCTCTCTCTCTCTCTCTCTCTCTCTCTCTCTCTCTGGGTGGGTGTGTGTTGCATTCTGTTCAAAATAGGTTTCTCAGTGTAGTGGACAAACAAATAGATGCACCATGAATCCCACTGCAGAATCCTGTTATTGATAGGATTTCTTACAGAGTGACCAAATCCAGAACGGAACATTTCTCTCTGTTTAATTTGTTTCCCCTTTTGTGTGATTTTTTCTTTTTTTTTCTTTTTTTACAATTTGGCAGCAAGTGAAGAGAGGTTTCCCAGTGTTCTAATTAAAAGCAGTTTCCGAAAGGTTAATCTAATAAATTGCAGGATATAGGATTTCACTCTAGTCCTGGATAGTTACGTGAAATAAAAAAAAATGCACAGAAAAGCAAAGCCAATAGGCCAGGTACGTTAGTGTCTCTCCACTTTTGCCTACCACATGTGGTGTTCTCCAGCATATATGTTCTCATCATATAAAAACTGGATCACTGTTTGGACTGTCTGGTAGTGGTTTAGGCACTCAGCAGCTAGGTTTCTTTGGAACTGTGTTAGGATTGTGATCCACATTACAAATTAAGCAGACACATCCAAATATACCATATGTTTTCCGTATGATTTGCCCCCCCCCAATTTATTTTACTTACTTACATTGTCTTTAATACTTGTTGTTACTTAATTATGTTACTGAAAACATGGGATCTGTTATTATTAACAGTTGTAGCACACTGGATATGGAATTTTTATTACATATCATTCATTCATTCATTCATTCATTTTGTGAAACACATCCATAATATATCTCCCAAGGGTGATGTATGTTCCATGTTTAGAAACAGCGAAAATGCTTTTGAAAATAGTATAAGAACAACCAAGTATAGGCACGAAAACAACGCAGAACGAGACCCAAAGCAATGACCTTTCTGTCTACCTGGAAAAGCTTGTTGAAACAAAAACATTTTCAATTGTTTCCAGAACATAGAAATAGTGGGAGCCTGTCATATCTCAACAGAACTGCTGCTCCACAGAACAGCAGTAACCAACTTTGAAAGTCCTGCTCTGAGTTGCTGTAGAGAGGGCTTCTGATATTTGGGGGACTTTAAGGAGACATTCTCCGGCAGAATGCAGTGACCTTGATTGACAGCCAGTGCAAATCTCACAAAAAAGATGCTATCATATGCTGATGGCAGTTTGCCCGCCACAAGCAACCTTGCTTCCATGTTCTATACATTCTTGTTGAGATATGGAAATTGGATTTCTGCTGAAATATGAAGCAATATAGTTATATAGCATCCTACACAACATATAGTTTTGCATACAGAGGCCCCCGCAGATGCTGTGGGCTGGGAATGTTGGGGAGGTATTTTAGGAGAAAGTTGTGAGTGCCATACAACCTGCGCTATCAACCCTACACTAGCCTGCTGCCCCATCACCAGTGTTGAAGTCAGATTCAACTACCAGTCCAATCCCAAAGGGGGACACACATTGTCTTGTCATTCTACCATAGTGGCAAAATGTCCTGAGTCAGCCCTGCACATATAACTTTGCAACGGGAGTGGGGAACCTGCAGCTTTCCAGATGTTGCTGGATTATGGATTGACCATGCTGACCTGGGTGGAGGAAAGCTCGAATCCAGCAACACATCTGGAGGGCACCAGGTTCCCCACCCCAGCTTTCCAACATGCAGAATTGTGGTTGCAGTTCCATTCTGCTCATTACCAAGTATTTTCAATGGACATTTAGCTGATTTTTACAAGAGACAAATAATTCAGATATTGTACCTGAAGGTGCAGAAGGGGAAAGGGAAATTGCTCCCTCCCCAGAACGACTAACCTTCTTATCGTTTTCTAGCTCTCCTCTCAATCCTTTTTCCTTTGTCAGCACCTTTCTTGAGTTAAAATGCTCAGACCTCCTGAACCCAGTGCTCTAAATGAGATCTTCCCAGTGCAATCAAAAATGGCACAATTGCTTCCTGAGTTTTGAATATAATCCTTATGTTAATTTGCCCAAAATGGCCTTGACCTTTAATGGCATGTTCAACAATGATTTTCAATGTCCTGTGAATCTTAGCGCATATTGAAAATTATATTTTGGAGAACAGTCCCCACCACAGTGTCTCCAAAGCGCCTGAAGCATCCAGATAACAATTAAATTGAATAGAATAATTACAAATGATTTGGAGACTAAACTCTTCCATTTCAAATGCTTTTCAGCATAAGGTTCTGTCTGTGCATTCACACCACAGCACACCTGTTGGAGAAAAAGAAGGCTCGGTGCTCCAAGAAGCTAAGGAAGGGCAGCTGCCAAGCAAGGAATCTTAATTTTCAACAGCAGTGGAAGGAAGTTGTCAGGCAAAAAAATCCAGTGAACCTACAGCCAGATACAAGAAGAAGAAGCCTGTTAGGACCATGAGCTTACTGGGAGAGAGGGAATCCACAGGGAAAGGCTTGAGCATGTGGAAGTGTAGGCTTTGCTGTAGTTTGAGTGGCAGCCGTCATTGTCCCACAGTGCCACATAACCTGAAAATTACTAGCTCTGCAGTTCAATAGTATCCATATCCAAAATGCATGCTTTACTGGACTGGGATCTGAACAAATGAAATTAAACATATTATATAAATAGTTTAAAAAAGCAAGATGGTTGTATTGCCAACAACCAGCAGCAGTAGCAACAACAAAGATCTCCCAGCCTTATTAAAATCTAGCAAGGCTAAAAAGTGAAACGGAACACACTCTTGAAGGAACAAATACGCAGGCAATTACATACAAAAAGTTGTCGTCATGGCTGCCAGGATCAAGCCTCAAATCCGAAAATACAGCTGTAGAATAAAGGCAGATGCTGACCATCAAAACCATATTCAATTATCATATCTATGTTGTTTCTCACTTTCTGTGGTTAAGAAGCTATTATTAGGCTCCCTTGCTTTCTCTGGTGCTTTTTTTCATTTTTGTTTTTAATAGAAAATCTCCAAGTAATTCCCCTATATCACATTCCCAAAAGCAAATATGGGCTGCAGCCTATTTGATTATTAGTTTCCCAGAACACTCTGTCCAGCCCTGTTTTGTTCTCTTTAATATAAAGCACAGACTATGGCTGAACTGGACCACATGAAGCACTGCCCTAATTCCCCACCCCCACCCCACCCCTCCATGCCAGCAATAATCATGCCACTTACCCAAGATTGCATTGAGGTGCAGAACAATACTATTTACCTGGATTAAATGGGTGGGCACAGAAAACATTTCCTTGAAACACAAACAGGTTCACTCCCTTGTCCTAATGGTTAGAAAATTGCACAGCAAGCCTCCTGTCTCTAGTCAGGTTAACAATCAGTTTAGGGTTTTTTCCATGCTAGATTAGCCACCGAAATGGGAGGAGAGCTGGTAATGAATGTATCTTTAAACAGGTGGAGTAAACACTGGCGCAGGATAAGAAAGTGAGTAGGTTACACAGAGTAAATGGAAGGCAGTACCCAAGAGATCTCTTTTGTCCCTGTTCTTACTCTGATAGAGACTTGTTTACTTCAAGGTGTGTGTAGCGTCCTCTGGGATTTTCCTCAAGACGCCAAGAAATGTGACTGAGGTGTGTGACACAGGTGTGTGTATGTATCTAGGTACAAAGCCACTCCCCAAAGGGCAAACTGTGTGTGTGTTTTATAGGAGGCTGCTATGTTGTCATTTTCCAGCCACCTTTAAGCATTATTATTATTATTGTTGTTATTATTATTATTATTATTATTATTATTATTATTATTATTATTTTGTACCCCACTCATCTGACTGGGTTGCCCCAGTCACACAGGGCAACTTCCAACTGTGTATACAAACACAGTAAAACATTGAAACTTAAAAAGCTTCCCTTTACAGGGGTGCCTTCAGATGTCTCATAAAATATATAATTACTCATCTCCTTGACATCTGATAGGAGGGTGTTCCACAGGAAGGGTGCCACTACCGAGAAGGCCCTCTGCCTGCTTCCCTGTAGCTTCACTTCTTGCGGTGTGGGAACTGCCAGAAGGCCCTTGGTGCTGGATCTCAGTGTCCAGGCTGAACAATGGGGGTGGAGACGCTCCTTCAGGCATGCAAATCCATTGCATATGTCTTGTCTTTTATGATCACCAAAGCCAATATGGAAAAAAGTTTGTTATTTAAAGAGCAACATTCATGAAACATGACATGGGTAAAAAAAAGAGAGAGAAAGAAAGAGCATGGGGGAGCTAAGTACTGGACAGCACCAAGAATGGTGAATCAAACCACTATAGATTCTTTATATTTTAGTCTTATGAGCCACTATGGCAGGGAATAATTGTGAAGGCAAAGCTCCTCACTTGTTGCATTGGGCTAACATCAACAATGTAAGTCACTGTCCATGCTGAATGTGCATTGCAGCACACAGGAACTTAGCACATACCTAACCATATAGGTGTGTTCCTTTTGCCTGGCTTGGGAGAATAGCTTCACATATTACATTAAGTGGGTCAACAAACGTCTGTTCTGTTTGATGGCTTTCACTGATTAAGAATAAAGTTAAGAATTAGCTCACTGTCCTGCAGGTAAAAGCTGATTACGTGTCCTTATATTATGGATGAGGAGCAGAATGACCCACAACTGCATTTCAGTCAACAGTAGCTGCCTGCCTATATATCGTTCACTGCATTGACTCTCCAGCATTAAATTCTGTCTGCAGAGTGAATCAGTGTCGCAGGCTGAAAACCTATGCACTACCAAGTGACCTAAATAAATCCCACCGAAGTTAATAGAACTGAAGCTGCTGAAAGGTGCATGGGATTCTGGCTGCAGTCGTGCTATAAGTGTGTGGTGTTGTTTGTTGTTGTTTTTACACTTTACTCCGGCTAATGCAGATTTGAGCACACACCTACCTCATCCCCATGTCCTCTTGGCATGCATAAGGCACACTTTCCCCATGCACATCTTATTGAATGTTTGGCAATCTGCATATAACCCATTTAAGTTCATTAATATTGAAACATCCAAAGTTGCTTTCAAAGCAAAATTGGAAATTATGTTTGGTAAACATCTACGATGATTCTCTCCCCCCCCACCCCTTTTTGCTGCATTCAAGTTACCTGCTGCTCCGCTGCCCTGAATTTAACACCATTCAGCTTCCTTGCTGAGAGCAAAGAAATGATCATGTAATCAGTAACTCACAGCAGCATTTTTATAACAGGATTTCTCTTTTTCTTCCCCCCTCCCTCTCTTGAAGCATGTAAAAGGTTCTTTTCTTGTAGGCAGATGGACAGAGCTTGGAGGACTGTGTTTAGTAGAGAGAAACCAGATTTGAAAACTTTTAACAGCCGGCATGGTATCTGGTTCATTTTCTATCAAAATGAGTTCATTATCGTTAATTTCTGCCAACTGCCAATCAGTCCTTCCAATCACATCTCAAATTAGGTTAGTTGGGGCGGGGGGAGTTTTCTTCTTCTTCAAGACTCCCCCCGTCATAACTCATCATTATTGCACTTCAAGAATGTTGCTAGGAATATTCTTGCAGTATAATATTGCTATAGTAGGTAACCAATACAGAATTCCATCCCCACAGATCATTAATTAAGCTTATTAGCCACTTTACACAACCATCTCAAATTGACCATTAATAGTTAAAATAAGCTAGAATGAGAAACGGGGAACTTTTCTGCAACCATGCCTGTAATGTTTCTGAGTCTGCCCTAAGAGTCCTGATTCCGTGATTTTGGTAGTTTCAGTGTACCAGACTCTGTAGGAGTTCCAACCCGTTTTTGGCTATTGTTCAGCTTCTCTCAACAGGCTGGACCTGGGGAAGCAAAAATGAAAGGTTTTAGTGGTCATTACTCCGTAGTTCTTCAAGGATGTTCAGCAGCACATTCAATGAATATGTATGGAAGTACCAGGGCATTAAACTCTGCCTCCCCAGTGTACTGGCATGACCTGAACGGTTTCATTTGAACACAGTTGTGCACATGGGAGCATTCAAATCAGTGAGCATAGGTCAAGAACCAAGTGCTGAACCCCATTCGTGCCATCTGTAAGCATTTATATTTCCAGTTTGCAAAGCTCATTTATTTCCAGTTTATTTGGGACACATACACACAAAACAAGTGGTTTGCATTGACCACAGCTGAAAATAAAACCACAGGGTGCTCTCAAGGTCTTCCCTCCCCTTTTGTCATGTTCCTTTGTACACTCACTTCTTGATTTTCACCATGGATTCCCAGAGGACTTGGCAATTTGTGATGTAGTCTATGCTTACTATGTCTCCTCGCTAATCCAGAGCCTGAGACTCGCTGGCAGGGGACCGAGTGATATCATGGTGAATGCTACCACCTTATTCTGCTATTCCAGCTCCTTGCTTCTTAAACAAGAAGACAGCTTTCCTGCCTGGAAAACAGGAATGGAACAGCACATGAAACGACAAGGAGAGGGGAGGAGGGAAATCATGAGCCAGCAGTGCATGCTCCCAAAAACCAAACCATAGTTTGGCATAAACTACTGTTTATTGCAAACAGCATCCTTGGAGGCAAACAGCATCCTAGGACTTGGGGGAGTATGCCAGCTAAGGGCAGGAAACATTACAGATCAGGGTCCTGTAGCTGCTTTTTTCTTCAAAATAAAAGTAGCAAATATATGCACATGTTTCTCAAAAGCATGAAACACAATCAGTAGTTAGGCCTCTTGTTGAGCTTAAAGTCATATTCACACCATATATTTAATCACACGCACAATTTTAACATGCATGGTTTATCCCAAAGAATCCTCATAGAGCCGTGAGCACCTTTAACAAACCATAGTTTCCAGGATTATTCGGGGTGGGGGGCATGACTGTTATTATTGTTATTTATTATTTAGTAAATTTGTATACCACCCTTCATCTGAAGATCTCAGGGCGGTTCACGACATAAAAAGTACAGAAGAAGACCACAAAGTGCATAATAAAAACAAGAACAAACAAAACAACAACTTCCCCCTTCCACTAACACATTTAAAAGGTTTGAAGAGGGTGCCAGTCAAACATCCCTGGGGAGAGCATTCCACAAACAGGGAGCCATGGCAGAAAAGGCCCGTTCTCGTGTTGCCACCCTCCAGACCTCTCATGAAGGAGGCACACAAAAATGGGCCTCAGATTATGATTACAGTGTCTGGGGCAGTTTATATGGGAAGAGGCAGTCCTTGAGGTATGATGGTCCTGAGCACTTTGAATTGGGCTCAGAAATTAATTGGCAGCCAGCGCATTTTCTAAATTATTTGTATACACGCACAAAGATGGCTTGCTAAAGCCATGTGGTATTGGCTTGGAGCAACCAACCCAAACGCCCTTCCTGGAGCAAAAAGGTGGAAAGTGAGAGAACAAAGTGTTTGGTAGCCCTTTTCTCCCAAGGTGAGGGGGTGTGACCTAGCTGAGCCTAGAAGGACAGCTTCCTCTATGGTCTTAACACCTTCATGCATTAATTAGAGTTAAACATGTTGGTTGCATGAGGCTGGTTATATCCCACAAAAATTTCTAAAAATTATCTGACATTTTCAGAGGGAGGGCTGTGTCCCAGTATCTCCAGTGGACGAGCTTCCACTACACCATGGGGATTGCAGTTCCCTTGGCAAAAAATAATATCTCAATTGGCTCTCGCACATCAGTGTATTCTCAGTTTTATGCTTGGTTCCATGCTGCCAGAGCTGAATACTGTTCAGGCATTCTTAAATTCTACCTGTGGCAGGGCTGTGCAGATTGAGTGGGAAATTCCAATAAGTGTTGGAAGTGTAAAGAGAAGGAAGGCACGCTTTTATCATTTATGGTGGAATTGTAAAACAATTTAAAATTATTGGGAAATGATATATAATGAAATGAAAAAAATGTTTAAGATAACCTTTTTCAAAAGCCCAGAAGCATTTTTGTTAAGCGTTTTAGGTCAAGATGAAATACTAACTAAAAAAGAATGGCAAGAAAAACTTGTGGAATACGCCGAAATTGCTAAATTAACGGAGAAACTTTGAAATAAGGACAAAAAATCCTTCAAGAAAGACTGGGAACCATTTTCGGCGTACATACAGAATCAATGCAAAGACTTGAACTCTTTAGGTTTTGAATAAACATCTACAATTAGCAAAAGTTATCTAATTTATAAGTTAAAATATAAAAAGGAGGGGGGAAAGGTAATATGCAGGAATGATATTATTGTGAAATAAACCAGAGAAGGAGGTTGAGAGAAATTTTGAAATGGTGAATAATAATAAAGTTATGATGTAATATTGGAAAAAAATGGAAAATTGAATAAAAATAATTATAAAATAAAGAGGAATTGTAAGTGCATTGATCAAACATATTTATAATCCTCCACATGATGCAAGAACTCTGACTGAGCAAGGTTCCCAAGTACAGTGAGAACTGTAAGAACATTCAGACAAATGCACTTAGAATTATCCTTCAAATCTTCCCGCTCACCCCAGAAAGCTCAGGGGCAAAGAGGTTGGGTCTAACTGACACAGCTTTGTACACCTTCCATGGATAGAATTTTTAAAATGCCTGAACAGGGGCTTAAGTTGTCCTCTTGAATATGCGAAGCTGTAAATCAGAGGTTTGCCACCAGCTCTTGCTCCTCCTTCTACATCACTGTGTGACATTACAAGGGAGAAGCAGGCTGAGAAACAACCGAAGCAAACAACCGGCAACAGTGATGCATCCTCGATAGCAGCTCCATGCAAGCTAGCAATCCAAGAGCGGCTGCGGTTTGCCATGCGCACAAAAAGCAAATCACAAGGGTTAGCATGCAAACCGGTCTGAGAAACTAGCTCTCGTTTCATCACAAATGAAAGAGAGCCTGCCACCATTGCAAGGAAGAAGAAGAAGAAGAAGAAGAAGAAGAAGAAGAAGAAGAAGAAGAAGAAGAAGAAGAAGAAGAGGTGAATTATCCCAGCATATTGTTTTCTTTAAAGAAAAAGGAGAAGAAGAAAAACACAGAGTCGGTTTTGATGAGCTCCACTTTGCAGCAAAGCTTTTAAATATTTCCTGAGGTCCTAATCAAAGAAGAATTTTTGTCCCACTGGGAAATGTAAGATGAAAGAAGCTGACATTGAAGCCCACTCCACCTTGCCTCTATGTTGTTTCCCCCCCACCCGCCACCCCGCTTTCCTTGTGTACATGCTACTAAAAATACCTTTGCGGGTAAGAATTGGCGCTGGGATATTAATGAAAAGGCACAAACAAATGCATAAACACACACACACACACACACACAAAGTCCGCCACAGAACACAGTATACCACCTTTAAAATTTTAACATCTATTAAATTAAAATCAAGGAAATTGACACGGATCGCATGAAAAAAGATAGAGCACCTCCAGCTTATGCCAACTAAAAATAAGAATTATTAATGAAGCTCAGCTTTTCTTCCGCTGTGCACATTAATTATTTATGATAATAATACTCCACACTGCCATATTAAAAGAATTTTCTTTTTCCCAGCTTCCCGGAAAGCTCCATCTTCAGGAACCTTCAACACGTTAAAGCCCACAAAAGAATGCCTCCCTTTCAGTGTATTTATTATACTGGAAGATGAATATAGACTTGGGTTATTAAACTGGAATGAAAAACACATCTTATTAAAAACTTACATGGTGATTTTTATTCTCACTAGTTTCATATAAACTTAATGATGCAGACTGCATTTTTATGCTCATCTATTTTAAAATGGTGCCTGAAGCAAAGGGGGTGGGGGTGGATAAAGCTTCCATTAATGCCAGTTTGGTGTTTCAAATACAATTTGATGTAATTTACGTCAAATATATGTGAACAGAGAAGGATAATTTTGAGAGCCGTTTCTGGCTTTAGATGTAGGCTAGCTCATAGCAGCAATTTGTTGGCATAAGTTCTCTGCAGAATGCTGGGGGGGGGGAGGAATCTGAATTATTTTGCATAGGATAAAGCAAAACTTGAACATGGGTTGCCCCCCCCCATTGGAATATCCAGTGTATATTATGTTATTTTAAAGATTAGATCAGCCATTATTCATGTTTATAACCCCTGGAATATTATGGAACTCATTTAATATATGAACACAGTCAGGTGTATAAGTGGCAGAGAAGCTGAACTTCCCATTAGTGAATGCTATGGAAAGTCTACAGTATATAGTTATGCAGAGCAGTGATATTAAAGTTGTTGTTGCTTATGTGGGCATTTTTATTAAAGAGAATTTGTATACCACTTAATTATAAATAAAACCTCAAAGCTTTTTCATGACTCAGATCTATAGAAGATTGGCCATCTTTGTTCCACTTAAATAAATGAGACTTTTAGACAATTAACTTGTTCTGTTTATTTCAGCAAGTCTTCTGCCTATGAAAAGCGGAGAATAGCAAAATCCACAAACAATCAGAAATAGTTAAAATATACAGACAAATTTTGATTCAAAACTCATCTTCCCTTTAATAGATGTGTCCTAATTTTAATGGCTAAAGCATGGTACTTGGCTGGCTATATTTTCTGCAATCTTAAGAGTTGGAGTCTGCCATTAAAACTGAAACATAGGGTTCACCTGAATTGCCAAGTGCAGCAAAAGTACTGAAGATATATTTCATATTTCCCAATGAAAATGTCCAGCTGTTTTTGGACTTCAATTCCCATCATCCCTGACCACTGCCCCTGCTAGCTAGGGATGATGGGAGTTGTAGTCCAAAAACAGCTGGACACCCAAGTTTGGGAAACTTTCCTAGGTTATCTAAACACACATTTTTGTGGCTGCTCTTGCCATCTGACCACCAGGAAATGACAAATCTGTCAATTTCACTTTCTCTGTTTCTCTTTTCCCCCTCCCTTAAGTTCAGTTTGCCACATTTCTGCAGCTTGCAGTTTAAAATTAAAGGCCTGGTGACAATTTTTCAGCATTTTTGTGTTCATTGCTCCTCATATACACAGTGAACAGTGGAGGCTGGTCTATTAGGACAGATGGGGTATTGCTCCACTAACCCCAGTCTTCTCACAGCCAACCACCACTTACCTGACCTACCTCCATTCTAGGGGGTGGCACTGACTGTCACCTGCCTTCTCCATGATCTCAGTGCTGCCACTGCAGAACTCTGTGGGGAGGAGGATAGGGGGCGGACTAGATTCATTGGCACCACCAGTCATTCTGTTGTCCTCCCTGGTTTCTGCCCTACCAGTCCCAATGAGCAACAGCTGTCGTTGCCAAAGACACATATTTTTGCAAGCAGTGTTACCTAATATGGGACATTTTTGTATGTTATTTCCACTCATAAGCATTTTACACACACTTTCCCCAAATTTTTACATTTTTGTACACATTATTTCGTCTGAATTTTACATTGCAAAATTCGGAGAAGTGTGAATTGCAGTTGCATTTTGGTTTGAAAAATGCAAACCGAATTGAAATCCTCTCCCATCCTTCATCACCACTTGGAGGCATTTTCTCTGCAGAAGTTATCAAACTGAGAGGCCTCCTGTACGAACTGTGCAATGCCTAGAAGATGGACCTGTGCGGGGCATGCTGAATTGCTGAGGATGTGAATTCAGTTGTAGCCTTCTGCTGCATTCATCATTTCAGCCTTGGGTAGACTGTAGAGACCAAGGAGAAACTGAATTCCAGCTGACACAGGGGCTGATTTTAGCTTACAAGATGAAAGAATAAATAGAGCATGTACACTTTATGAATAAAGTTGCTCTTTGATCAATAGGACAGGAATCTTCAGAATTACACTACTGGCAGGAATAAAATCTGGAGCTACACACAAAACTGGAAGCCTGTTTAACTTTCACAGCAACTAAACAATGTTAGCAGCAAGCATAATGGATTGAATCCTCAGCCGGTGTGTGAAACAGTTAAGCACTCGCTCCATTGGCTGGGACCCCTATTATACAAACTGTATTACTGCAGCCAAATGTTCCAGCCTGCTCCAATCTAGCACATCTGTTACAACATATAACTGATTGGTCAGAACAAATTATGACAGCAGAACAAGTGACCCGAAAATGAAAACGCTGGTTACAAATATTGTATGTGTATATATATTTATCAGAGAAAAGGAAATCATCTTTACTTGTTGGACAATTACTGTCAAGTTGATAGTTATCAGCGCAGCTTATGCATTTAATTCCCCACCCCCAGCCAGCATTATCTCTTGCGTTGCACAGTGCTGATCTTACTTAAAAGCGTTTTTAAAAAAATATTTATTTTGAGAACTTCCATGCTGCCTTTCAGAACACAATGTTTTCCTCAAGATGGCTCACAGTAAATATAAAAAACAATTTTAAAATGGTACCGATATCCAAAACATTTAACCAAAAGAGCAGCATGAGAACATATCAACAGAGTCTTGGTTCCATCAAGATTATCCTCATATGTAGTTAGACCCTATGGATCTTCTTTGTTAATGTCACTAGTGGATGGTGTGGTAGAAAGGCAGTGCTTACTGGTTTTCACGACGGTTGAGTTGCCAGTGCTTACTGAGGAGTGGAGTGGCAGAAAGGTCAGCATGGTGCAAATGCACTCATGAAGCCAATCCAGAGCTCCTGACAGTGCATTTACACCATGCCAAGCTTCCTGCTACCTCATTTCTCTCTTTTTCCTTCCAGTAAGCAGCAGCAACTTGGGAGATCAAATGGGCAAAGCCTCCATGCCACACCATCCACTACCAGTCAGTCAGATCAAATGGGCAAAGCCTCCATGCCACACCATCCACTACCAGTCAGTGTATCTACAATGTATTTATTTACCTAAGCCTTTTATATGTTTCTTTAATGTCAACTCTATTGTAGCGTCAAACTGTTTTTCAGTTTGCTCTGCCTCAGCCAGTCCTTCACAGCTGACAGACAGTGTTTCAAGATTTGTACTGCCTCCCTATGATCAGATATGAACAATAAATAGAGCTGGGTATCATCTGCATATAGATGACTCTGCAACCCAAATATCCAGATGACTTCTCCCAGCATTTTCATATTGCTTTTGAACAGCATGGGGGACAAGATGGAATGCTGATGAACTCCATCAGCCATGGAGAAGAACAGTAGCATCCCTCCCGCAGCACTACCTTCTGGGTCTCCCATCCCTTTGTGATGATCCAGAAGGACACCACTGTTGGTGATTTGAAACAGTAGCACTGAGAGGTCTAGGAGACATTTCCCTGCCAATTCTTGAAACAGGTTACGCACTAGGGTGACCCAGGAAGTTTCCATCCAAAAGACGTTTCCTGTCCCAAATCCAGATTGGAAGATGATCAGGTTCTTCCAGGACACCATAGAATATGTGTTCCAGTAGTCTAAATTGAAAAATATCAGGTATGGCTATCAGTGCCTAGAACATTCTTACCCCAGGAGAGAATGCAATGAGCTGATAAGAAGAGATCATGGCCACCATGGTTGAGAGCAACCATTGTAAAAAAACAACAACAACAAAACACTACAGCAACCTGTGCCTTTCAGGTATTGTTGGACTCCAGTGCTCCAGTGCTCATCAGCACCAGCTAGCTCAGAAAATGGTTAGAGATTATGGAAGTTGTCCAGCAACATCTGTAGGGCTACAGATGACCCACTTCTCTGCTAGAGAGAATCGCATGCATTTGTGGAAGGCTGGTTGTTTCATGTTCCTCTTTACTTCTGTGGGGAAAAGCAAGAAAAAGGTTAATGTATCGAATAATATAATGTGGTCCCTTGATTGTATACTTGCCTTTGGGAAGCCTAGCTGCCATGGATTCACTATGTGGCTTTCTGCCAGTCACTTTTTTCAGCCTTAGTTCCCCATCTGTATCAAAACAACTTTTGCATTCATTTGCAAGAAGATGCTTTCTGCATTTCTCCGCTCTTTTATGAAAGGAGAGGTTGAGTAGCGCTGGAAACATCTGTGAAAAAAGTGAATCCCTAGCCCTCCTCTGAAGAAAGTTATGAAGCAAAATGTACAGGTATGCTTCTAAGCAATTTGTGTGAAGAGAGCCAGCCTGGCTGCTCTTGCCATCATTGTTTTAGTCAATGTGCTTCCCATTACATGAACATAGTAAAATAGACATGAGTGCAATTGTCACAATAATAATCTGCCTGCTATTTCCTGTGTAAGAGATTTGTCGAACTCCTGCGATGTGGCCCTTGAAACTGCACATGTTCAGAACACAAATGCTAACTTCATTGCTCCCATCAAAGGGGAAATTCATGTTTTCGCCCATTGTGTATTGACTCTCCATAAGGGTGTTTGGGTTTTTTGGTTCTTTCAACCCAAATTGACTTTAAATTCAGCCAAGCTACACATACAGGTACATGTGCTATCCCAGACTTCCAAGCATAGATTTTCTTACAATCTCAGTATACTTTTGAACCATGGTTGTTAAAAACAAACAAAACAAATAGAGGAAAGAAAAATGACGGGGCAAATCAGTGCCCAGGCATGATTTACTTTGTTTTGTGTTTTAAAGGAAATAATTTGATAGATTGCTTTTCAGAAAAAGATTGCTATGCATTTTGATAATGGCTTCACATATACAGTAAGATATCTCCTTTTTCCCCTACTGAATGGGCAGTCCATTGGCTTTCAACTTCATTTGTTCCTTGACACTATATGAACACATGCGGTGTGATATGCCTGGAGTGACAACGTGCCCTTCAGGCATTAAAAACATGGGTCTTGTGTCCACACTCTTCTTAGCCACCATGATTTAGTAGAAGACTTGTTCTGCTGTCAGATCCGCCAATTTGAGACTCGTCTACCAGTGAAGTATATATACTGATGAAAAGCTGCTTTAGCAGCAAAGAGACTGCTAATTGTTTGATTATACAGGTCTTCACATTAATGAAGCACTATTCCATGGATTTGGAGCATGGCGTGCAACCAAATTACCACCCCAGCACTCAAGCTGTGAAATCTGATTATTCATTAGCCAGTCGGTGAGTGGTACAAACATCTCCCTCCCCCCCTCCCACAAAACCATCAAATGAAAGTGACTGGGTTTTTTTTTTTTCAACCCCCTCCTATTAATAAGAATATTAGGTTTCAGATTTTTTTATCTTTAAACAAAATCAGTGATAGTAGCCCACTCAATAGCATTAAGAATTAGTATGTTAGAGGAAATAACATAAGGACTATCATTCCACACACACACCCAAACTGCTGCGCATATCATTTATCGTCCACGTTTGTTTGTTTTCATCCCTGTTACCCTTCCCTCCACCCCTCAAGGCCTTTCCTTCCTGGAGCTCATCATTGGTTACCTACTGTGGCCCATTTTACAAACTGAGAGACCTCTATATCCTCCCCCAAACTGACAAGATGAAAACAGCAATTGACTTTAAACAAAACAACACACCGAATCAAAGTAAGGACGGCTCACACTGTGTCTTCTTCTACAAGACTGACTGGGTCCAAGATAAATGAGTCTCTAAAAGTCATTCAGAGCTTTTTGTTTTTAATTACTTTATAAATCTTGTTCTTTTAGCTGGGAAAATATCACAAATTCCCTCTCCACCTAGTGTAAATAGTGAGTCATTTTGCTTAGAGTAATTGGAAAGGAAAAGACAGTATCTCTCCCCCACCCTCCCACCACATCCCAACTATTCTGCATCTCCCCGACATATTTTTTATACCAGCAGAGCATAGACAACTCCAACCTGAGGGAGATTCCCACTCCAGCTAGACTGTTTATACAATAAATGTATCTGGGATCAGTTACAAAGTGAGATGATGAGTGGAAATCCTTCCTCACATAGAGGCGAGGTACTCCTGACATCTTCAGCAAATGGGATTATCTGTAATGAGATTACACATAAAGAGATTAAGATGTGAACTGACGCTCCTAGGAGATACAAAGGGGGCTCTGGAGACAACAGAGAAATGAGGTGTCAGAAGCAGAAGGTGGAATCGCTTCTTTAAGAAGATTTTTCATGATAATGATAATGATCACATTGTTATAATGACGCCTTTCATCTAGGGACGAACCCCCAAGAGCGGCATGAGTTATGTACGCGTATCTTATTCCATCACTGAGCAGTACCCACCTCTGTGTGGAAGACAAGAGTAGATCACCAGTGGGCATCGTTAGACTGGAACAGTCATGATGAATTCAGCCAAAGGAAGGAAAAATGTAATGGATGGAATTTGAAAGAATCCAATGGAAATCTCATTCCAAAATATGAGCTTTTCATATCAAGAGATGCATTAGTGCATTGAGAAACCTCTTAAACAGCCAGATAACATTTGGTTGATTAGATTTCTAAAAAGCACAAATGAAATAAATTGATTGGGGAACAATTAAGGCATTGCACTGGCACCCAGAAAAATAAATAAAAGCATTTATTTATTTATTTATTTATTTATTTATTTATTTATTTTACTTACTTACTCACTCACTCACTCACTTACGTACATTTATAGAATCATAGAATCATAGAGTTGGAAGAGACCACAAGGGCCATCCAGTCCAACCCCCTGCCAAGCAGGAAACACCATCAAAGCATTCCTGACAGATTGCCATTGCCATCATGGCCGCCTCTACCATCCTGATGCCCTCCAGATGTTTTGGACTACAACTCCCATCAGCCCCAGCCAGCCAGTAAGAGTGAAAGGCTGCCCTTGTTGGAGAAACACTGCTCCAATGTTCCAGATCATCCCCTCCCCAGAAATAGTGACCATGCCTGCAATTCATATTAAATTCTGACAGAAATTTGTTTTAAAAATTACAGACTTTAAAAATGTTCTTAAAGCTAAACAAAAGCTCATCAACTGATTTGTTTGAAATTTGGTACGATTAATCCACTCCGGAGGGGCTCCTTTGCCTGCAAATTCATCCACTTTTCACAATGAAAAAAGGGGGGGAGTTACAGCCCTTTTTGGATTCCCCATTGTAATCAATGTGGGCAAAACAAAGCTCACATTTAATAGATCAGATCTCGTTCCAGATCACGAATCTGATCAGAACGACACAGAGCAGATCTGAAACAGATCAGGCTGCATCCCAATGCTATAAAATACAGGTACAAAGTGAATATTGTGGTCACTGAAGTCCCCTAAAATATACAATTTTTAAAATAAAAGTTATATTTGATTAATGTTATCTTTTAACCTTTTTTTTTTTTTCGTTTTTTGAGGATCTGTGCTTGTGTGAAGTTATAATCCCAGCCAAACTGAAAACTTGCTTTGCCTTCACAGAATCTGGAGTTTAAAACTGCCCCTCCATTTCTTTCTTTCTTTTTCTGAAGGCTTGAGAATGCTTTCGTAATCTTGCCTCCAGGTGCACTTTAATGTCCAGAGGATGAGTAAAGGAGTGTTTACAAATTAAAATCACTAAGCTCCTATGGAAGACATTGTCCACAAATCACAGTCAACGGCTATGAAGAAAGCAGAGCTTGCTGGACTACTTTGGGATTGCCCCGAGCCCCATTTTCATCTGAGAGAGATGCATTCAACTTTTAAGTGACTCAGTTCCCTGAGGCGACAATCCTGAGACAACCTTGAGGGGCACATGTGTTGGGGCTTTTGATCACTCCGCACTCCCAAATATTAGTTATCCGCAGTGCATCATAAGCTGCCGTCAGATGCTCCCACTTTCTAAAATGATTTGTCAATCTGAAAAATGCAGGTATTGCTGGTAGGGAATTTTTAAAAAGAGGTCCTGCCTATGTGCACAAAACTGTTTGCATGGTCCTCAAGAGTACAGCTTCAGTTATTATTTTACTAGCAACATGTATGTCATTTGAATAATGCAGGAACCCTTGGGAAACACTGAATTTTCCCGAGTGCTTCCTTCCATTGCATCTCCCTTTGGGTTGGTTAGTTAGTTATGCATTACATTCTACCCTTTCTTCCATGGGAGTCCTGTCAGTGAGAACCAGGCTGCCATGTCTGAGGAGGCGGAAGGCACATTTCCCCCTCACCTGCTTCACTTTCCCCCTAATAGAATACCACAATTGCTCGCTTATCAAAGGAGGTAGAGTCAAAAGAGTGTACTTGGGGTTAAACCCGTTCCAGGCCCCTGGTGTCTCCAGTGACTCAAACTATTGTGAATCCAGACTGTTGCTCCTATCTGCATCCCAGGGTCTATTTCGTGGTCACTGTAGAGTGTCACAGAATGTTGGGAACTGACGCTTCTGAAGAAGAAAAACGAAAGGGAATGTACCAATCATAGAAAAAGTAAAGGAGAATATCCTTTTCCTGCCCCTTCATGGATCACTGCCGTGTCCCTATGTGGGACAAGAAGCTACAGTTAGAACTGGATATGGAACAACTGATTGGTTCAAAATTGGGAAAGGAGTACAACAAGGCTGTATATTGTCTCCCTTCTTATTTAACTTATATGCAGAATTCATCATGCAAAAGGCTGGATTGGATGAATCCCAAACAGGAATTAAGATTGCTGGAAAAAATATCAACAACCTCAGATATGCTGATGACACTACCTTGATGGCAGAAAGTGAGGAGGAATTAAAGAACCTTTTAATGAGGGTGAAAGAGGAGAGCGCAAAATATGGTCTGAAGCTCAACATCAAAAAAACTAAGATCATGGCCACGGGTCCCATCACCTCCTGGCAAATAGAAGGGGAAGAAATGGAGGCAGTGAGAGATTTCACTTTTTTGGGTTCCACGATCACTGCAGATGGTGACAGCAGTCACGAAATTAGAAGACGCCTGCTTCTTGGGAGAAAAGCAATGACAAACCTAGACAGCATCTTAAAAAGCAAAGACATCACCTTGCCGACAAAGGTCTGTATAGTTAAAGCTATGGTTTTCCCAGTAGTAATGTACGGAAGTGAGAGCTGGACCATAAAGAAGGCTGATCGCCGAAGAATTGATGCTTTTGAATTATGGTGCTGGGGGAGACTCTTGAGAGCCCCATGGACTGCAAGAAGATCAAACTTATCCATTCTTAAAGAAATCAGCCCTGAGTGCTCACTAGAAGGACAGATCCTGAAGTTGAGGCTCCAGTACTTTGGCCACCTCATGAGAAGAGAAGACTCCCTAGAAAAGACCCTGATGTTGGGAAAGATGGAGGGCACAAGGAGAAGGGGACGACAGAGGATGAGATGGTTGGACAGTGTTCTCGAAGCTACCAACATGAGTTTGGCCAAACTGCGAGAGGCAGTGAAGGATAGGCGTGCCTGGCGTGCTCTGGTCCATGGGGTCACGAAGAGTCGGACACGACTGAACGACTGAACAACAACAATCCTTTTCCTGGATACCTGGAAGTTATCAGGCCCAATGCATTTCAGAATAAATCTTTCTTCAGGGACAGAATAACAGTGTCATGAACAAGTGTGTCCTGAAGAAATTTTTCCCCCAAAATGCATTGGGGCTAATAAACTTTGCCCTGAACACTGGAGATTTCCTCCTTTCTTCTTCCTGTGTGGGTGTCAGTATGGCCTGCCACGCACCTTGTAAGCTAGTCTGGTGCATAATGGCATGATGGAGGATGCTCACTGTTGCCTGTGTTGAAGACATATTCAACTGCAGGCTTGTTGACTTCTGTACATGAAGTTGTGGGAGATGCCATCTTGTCCTTTGCCCCAAGCAGCTAAAGGTCTCCCTGACTCATTCTCTTGGCTATAGATGCTCCCCAGGACCTGCCTATGGACCATTTCTCTTCTCAGAATGGAAGACACCACCAAGACTACCAATTTTCTAAACTGGAAAACTGGCAATTGCACAGGAGGGAGGATTCTCATGTCACGCCACTGCTGTGTGAAATCTCTAGTGTGAACTCTCTTTTCTGTAGTCCGATTAAAGACTACAATTGCCTTGTCCCATCGCAAGCCTGCAAATCCAAGTCCACCTAAAACGAGAACAGATATATGCCTTTGTTTGGGAGGAATTCATTTTATTATAAAAGGGAGAAACAAATCAATGAAAGCTAAACAAAGAAACAGAAACAATGTCTGCAAAATTATATTACCAGATGTTTCGCCAGCCTTTACCGCTTTGTTTTATATTTACATCTCTTGCTTGAATGGCAGCCTAGTAACTGCAGCATACTTTGAATGGTTCTACTATTTTCAAAGTGATTTTGCTGCTAATTGAAATTTTCATAAAATGGAAGGCGGTGTTTTCAGAACAGGTTACCATAGTAAAAATTGCCCTATATTCCTTGACACGGACATGCCTCAGGGTAAAATCCTACTGAATACTCAGAAATAAAATGGCTTTATGTTCCCATTCCCAAGGAGAGATGAAATAAATGTTTATCTCTGAACTCAGTTCATTTCTTGCCAGTGCCATAAATTGCCAAAGGAGTTCATGTTATAGTGCTTAAATTTACTATGAGAAG
The DNA here is from genome assembly GCF_009819535.1 of Lacerta agilis. Taxonomy (NCBI): domain Eukaryota; kingdom Metazoa; phylum Chordata; class Lepidosauria; order Squamata; family Lacertidae; genus Lacerta; species Lacerta agilis. The sequence continues at coordinate 28,728,868 of NC_046318.1, forward strand.
AAGAAGAAGAAGAAGAAGAAGAAGAAGAAGAAGAAGAAGAAGAAGAAGAAGAAGAATTTGGATTTGATATCGTGCTTTATCACTACCCTAAGGAGTCTCAAAGCGGCTAACAATCTCCTTTCCCTTCCTCCCCCACAACAAAGGTAAAATTTGGGTCTGCATATTTATCCATCAAATGCTAACAACAACCATCAATTGGGCCTAGTAAATACATTACATGGAAAACAAGTTATATTGATTTTTGGCAAATACACATACACACACACGTTATTGATTGCAGGCAAACCTTATTCCATGTATTATACTCATCAGGGCATGCAAGCAGACTTATGGTAGGTATTTAAGATCAAGTCGCTTGATATATTTAACCTTAGGGTCCGGGGAGAACTCGACAGGACTTGGGGGGTGGGGAGTCTAGGATCCCATTCAACAGAATGAGCAAGAGGAGAAGTAAGAACATTGCCATAAGTGAAGTAATACACATTACAACTTTGTCCAAAGGAGAGCCTGTACGACCAGAGCCTAAATTACCCAAGTGTACCACTGCTTGGGGCCTACTACAGACCCTCCAGGTGTCCCTATTTTCCAGGGACAGTCCCGTATTTACAGAAGCCATCCCAGTTTCTGACTTGATCCCAGAATGTCCTGCTTTTCCTTAGGACATCCCTATTTTCATCAGAGAGGTGTTGGAGAGTACAGAGTTATCCCCCAGTCAAGGAGATAAGTAACTATGGAACCTTTAGAAAACAGGTTTAATGTTTTATTATGTTTTTATATGTGGGAAGCTGTCCAGAGTGGCTGGGGCAACCCAGTCGGATTGGTGTGGTATAACAACAACAACAACACAGTGATACCTTGGTTTTAAGAACAGCTTAGTTTATGAACAACTTGGATTAAGAACGCTGCAAACCCGGAAGTAGGTGTTTTGGTTTGTGAACTTTGCCTTGGAAGCAGAACATGTTCTGCTTCCTGTTAAGTGTGTTCCATTTGTAAATTGAGTCCCCCACTGCTATGGGAAAGCACGCCTTGGTTTAAGAACGCTTTGGTTTAAGAACGGACTTCCAGAACGGATTAAGTTCGTAAACCAAGGTACCACTGTAATGGAATAGGACATTCCTATTTTCATTGTAGAAATGTCGGAGAGTATGCTACTACACTGAAAACACCTGTGCCAGGTCAGCTCCATTATCCATCAAGAGTAGTAAGCCTATGTCTGGAGCTTACTACTTCAGAATGCAAATGGATACTTGCAGGAATAAATGCTCCTACTCCGACACACACACATTCCTGCACACATACAATTTCTGTAGATTAACAATCTGGTATGCTCTTTTACATGTGTAACCATATAACAATATAAGCCTTTTGAGAAGGCACCTGAGTCTCTTGTGAGTTGCCTGGTTGCAAGCTGAGGAGATCATTTCACCCCTGTATTGACCATGCCCAAGGGACACTGCCAGTGTATAACATCTTTCACAATCAAGGGTGCTCAAGACCAGTGCCCTTTCAGGCTGCTCTTTGGAAACCCCACTCATCAGACAAAGGGGGGAGGCGCAGAATGGCTTTATCAACTACAGAATCACGGAGCTGGAAGATTCCAAAAGAGCCTCAAGACCAGTTGCAGTTATAAGGCAGTAATATCCGTCACTACTCACCAGTTTACCTGCATTCTCTATACTACAGAGCAGAGTAAACATGAGTGGCATGTGTTAACCCAAGTTAAAAGCTACACATAGGAGAGGTTGCAGCTAATACACTGCCTGCCCTGTTCTACCACTGACCACCATGCCCACCCCAGCCTACCATAGGGCAAAACTCAGTCTTGATCGCTACAGCTAGAAAAGATCTGGTAGACCAGGATGCACAATAGCTATGCTTTCTCTTGCTGCTTGTTAGCTTTTGCAGAGCAGGCAGGCAGACTCTGCACTGAATTCTGACAAACACACTCATTTGTAACGTGTGTGTGTGTGTGTGTGTGTGTGTGTACTTTTCTATAAACTCAAAATGTCGAACAACCTAGAACATCTGATGACAGGGGTAACAGAAGTATTTTGTCACTAACGTTTTATTAGGGTGTTACATAAAAAGTAGAGATCTCACAAAAGGGTGTAACAAAAGCATGAGAAAGGAATCAATCCCACACCATGTGACTGTGAAGAAGATGCAAACTCTCTGAAGTTTGTGAAAAACCTACTCTTATATAGATGGCACTAGTCTAGGAATACTCACCGTACTTGTATTTAGACGTGGAAGAATCTTTCTCAATATCTTCATGATAAAAGGACTCTTAGGTTACCCTCACTCTCTCTGTGGAGCATTAATGTGGCACCCATGTCACAAATGACCAACAATTATGAGAGCATCAGATTTCAAATGGAGTGGAAATAATGTATCAGAAGGACTTTAACTCCATCAATCATTTTTGTGTCTTAATCTTGGTCTCTCAAGGCTAATGAAACCAAAGATAGCAATGTCACCTGGGTTCTGAAAAGTGTGGGGAGAGAATGGCCTAAAATGAGCTGCCAGAGCTACTCTTTTCTCCGCCATGGAGCTGTGCAACCCTTTGCACCCCCTTCACACTGTACAATATGCATCACACAATACAATACATATTACAAATGATGTCATAGCCAAAACACCAAGAAAGTTTTGAGGGTTCCTTTTGAGGTAAGCAAAAATAATTTAATAAGACTAAAAAATGTTTTCCCTGGAAAAGACCCTGATGTTGGGAAAGATGGAGGGCACAAGGAGAAGGGGACAATAGAGGACGAGATGGTTGGACAGTGTTCTCGAAGCTACCAACATGAGTCTGACCAAACTGCGGGAAGCAGTGGAAGACAGGAGTGCCTGGCATGCTCTGTTCCGTGGGGTCACGAAGAGTCGAACACGACTAAACGACTAAACAACAACAAAAAAATGTTTTGGCCAGGTTCCGCTCATACCTACTGGCATCTTCAGAAAACATTAATGGCCACTTACCAATCTTCGCAGTACTGGCATTGGATGTTCTGCTGAAAGCCTGTGGTTGGTGTGAATAGGTGGCTGAGGTGAGGCTTTCCTGTAACGCAAAATTTTGAGGCAAATTTAAAGATTCCTGCAAAGAGGAAAGAAGAAAAACTTTCAAGGAGCTCAGAAAAAGCAAGAGGCGGCTCAAGATGAGTAGCAACATTCCACAGAAGAATTTTACATGGGCCTAAGTACATAGGTTTGTATGGCACGGTAAGCCAAACCGTAGCTTACTGAGATCACAGAAAAGTGCAATTTCTAGAGATGAGCTCACAGCCGCTCTGTTACTCATGGGTTCTCTTATGCTCTGCTGTGCCAAGTCAAGCCAAGGTTTAGCTTAGCATGTTGCTTCTTCACTAACTAGGTTTGTACGGGACTACAGCTTGGGGTTAGAGTTTAACTACGAGTCATAGTTCGAATGACAAACTAAGTAAAACGTCAGCTCAGCTCGCTATGGAGTGCCGTTAAAAGGGACCAGGGGAGATCAAAGTAGATCCAAGCTCCCTGCACTTTTGTACAGTCTCAGTAAGCCCTGGTTTAGCTTACAGTTGTATATACCAGGCCATTATATAGTTTATTTCAGAAATCATGAAATATTTTCCTACCTGATGATTTTAGTTTTAAAAAGAATTTAAAAAATGACCTCATCAAAGTCACTGAGATTTTCCCACTGAAATGCAAGAAGATAAGATTTTTACTCTACTGCATTCTAAATTGTGTTAAGCAGATGTTTGCTTTTTAGAGGAGGGAAAATTTCTAGTGCCTTATAAGATACTAGTAGTCAAGGGGGCATGCTTAGAATACATTATTCTATACAATATTGGTCTATACGGATCTCTGGCCAGAAGCAGCCTGTTTATTACATGGGGCTTAAGGGGCAAAAAAAGCAAAGAAAAAAAAAGCTGTATTTCTTGTGAAATGCTGAAAGTTACCTAACTTGAACAGCCCAAGGTTGTTGGGGGGTTTCCTACCCTTTGGATCAGGCTGCAGTTGTAACCTGCTTTCCAGATTTTCTTTCCAATACATTTTTTCCAGTGAGAAGCCCCTTTAGAACCCTAGGGGGAGCCCAGCTGGGTCCGGTGTCCTCTAATCTTCATTAACTCTAATTTCATTATTACCTGTCCTCAAATGACCCCAACTTCCCTCTGTATTTCTGTTTATTCCCATAGGAAATTAATTTCTGTCTCTGGCTGTAACCCATCCATCTTTGCGAGCCCCAAGGCAGAGAGATGGAGTAAGAATTGTTCCCTTTCCCCATCACTGACCTCAGCATCCCAGCACACTCCAGCAACTGAACCGAGTTCTTTACACATCTCTTTGTTTCAAAAAAAGTTCATGGTGTTTTAGCTCTTAAAATGTGACCTGCTTCTATAACAAATGTCCATATCAGCCCTTGCTGTTTCTTTTCCTTCGTCATTACTTATAAGAATTGTTTGGGATTATTCCACCCTAGCAAGCGCAACTACCCTGCACAAAACAGTACAGTCATGGGGAAAGACTATAAAACATTGTGTATAACATTTAAGAAAATTTAAAGGGGTTCAAAGCAAGGAGAGCAGGGGATTCAAACTGCAAAATCCTAATGAAACACATTTAAAAGCTTGGCATTTAAGGGCACTATTAAAGAGTCCAAGGTTGGATGATTCCACAAGTGACATCTTATGCATGCTTATTTAGAAGCAAGTTCTTCTGAGTTCAGCCAGGCTTACTCTCAGAGAATCACACAAATAATTGCATTTTATATAGCTGTTTATCTATCTACAACTGTCTATAAAGCATTTGAGCCTCCCTTGATTTTTCAGAACAAAATAAAATTAAAAAATTCCTTCCAGTAGCACCTTAGAGACCAACTAAGTTTGTTCTTGGTATGAGCTTTTGTGTGCATGCACACTTCTTCAGATACTTGATTCTTCAGGTCAGGTATGAACACTGTAAATGTGGGTGAGAATTCAAACGATAAATCAAATATATTGTTATCAGTTTGGGGTGCTGAGCTGGGTGCCATACCCCTCTAATCCCTGGATCCAGCAAGTGTTAGAATTTAATCAGTTATTCTAATTCTTGGAATAGTTAAGTTAGCCTCCTAGCCAGGTGATAGACTGGGTGATGAGCCATTAAGTGGGATTAAGGTGCTCCATGAGAGGTAGCAAACTGGTGGGGACTCCTTCCTCAACAGATAAAGTCGGAGTTTAGAGTAGGGAGATTTGGGAGCAGTGTTGTGACCTAGATGGAAGGCAGCAAGCTGGAGAGAGCTCCAAAGCAATGTCTGAGAGCAATGTTTGGTTTCTGATTGAAAAGCTTGCAGCTATGGGAGAAACAAGAATCTTTTGGGGTGTTCATGCTGTGAACCCCTCCATGACAGGCTCAGGTTGTATACGTGTGTAAATATACTGTGATGTCATAAAGACAACACAGTCTCTGCAGTGCCTCATTTCCAAAAGGAAAGTTGATCGCTTGGTATGGGCCTGGAATCTCTGGAGTATCGCACTGCTTGGAGACTGAGGTGGCACGCATGGTATGTTGCAGCCATTAGAGCCAATTTATGCTTCATATGTGGAAAATGCCGTGTAGCTATTCCATGTACCATTGTGATGATTTCCTTGCCTGTTGTTGTTTTCAACTATGGCTTGTAAATTTACTTGCTCACTGCCCAGATAATGTTAGGTTATTGGGTGGTGTACACATGTTGTAAATAAAATATTTCTTCGTTTGTATGCAAGATCACCTTCCAGTTAATTGTTAGAACTTGCTGCTCTCGTTTTTCCATCCTCTTCCTTTAACTGCCTTTATCTTATTTTCAGTTTCTGAATAACCAGCGATCACAAGACAACAATCAGCCGGAACATCGGCCGTTTCAGCTGCAGGAAGGTATCTGTCCAGTAGCTCCTAGGCACTAGTGAATGGAAAATAAAAGTTTTGAAAAACTGTCTGCAATTCTCCCTTGACAGCTGTAGAAAATACTGCCCTCTGATTGGACTGTGGATTAAGTGGCACGGCAATAACATTTTATTTCTGCCCTGTACCTGGCTAATGAGTGTGCTTGGCACTGATCAGAAATAAACTCGCAAGAAAAAGAAGAGGAAAAAAGGAGAGATGGGGAAACAAACCCTTCCTTTCTCTCTATGCCTTTGACAAACAGCTGAGGTAATAAACAGCGAGCTTTATGGCCTAATTGCATTTTAATCAATTTGAGCTCTGAACTGCATTGGAGAGGCTGCTAACTTATATTAGGATCATGTATGGTTTTATTACACCAAGTTCCTTCCATTAATAGGTTGACTATAACTAAGCCACATGGGGCTACCATGAGTGTGGCCTTTCACTCTAGAGGAGTTTGCCAAACCTAGACCATAGCTGTCAACCTTCCCTCTTTTTTGCCGGAAATTCCCCTATCAGTACTACAGTCTATAGTACAGTACTGATAGGGGAATTTCCCGCAAAAATGGGAAGGTTGACAGCTATGACCTAGGCGATACTGGAAATATACACTAATCAGGTAAGCCTCCTGGTGGCTTTCAAGGACCTAACATGAGAATTACCAGTACATCAGCCTCTCAGCAATAGTCACAGAACTGACAGGAGATACCAAAAACACCACTCCAAGTCATGGTTTGACAAGGCCCGTATCAACACCAAAAAAAGCCCTGAACACCAAGCCTTCACCTCCAATACAACCCCAGCCTCCACAGAGGATCTCCTATATCACAAAAGGCAATATAAGAAACTGCTGACCTGGAAGCAACAAAAAAGAACTGGACACGGGTTATTCATGCAACCAGATCCAACAACCCTGCCCTTTTCTGGAAGACCATAACACTCCCCCATATTAGTAGTCCACCAATGACAGACTATCACATCTCGCCAATAACCTGGGAGACACACTTCCGAAAACTCTACAGGGACACTGATGCTGAGATAGACCAAATCTCCCTAAACATAGTAAGTTTTTTTAAAAAATGTTTAATGTTTTATTATGTTTTTATATATGTTGGAAGTTGCCCAGAGTGGCTGGGGCAACCCAGTAAGATGTGTGGGGTATAGATAGTAAAATTATCATTATGGAATGGGGCGTCCCTATTTTCATTGAAGAAATGTTGGAGGGTATGCTGTAAATATTGTTTTTTTGTTTTGTTCCTTCTTGGGAAGATAACAAACAGGGTATATAGCTTAAGCCCAGGCGTCCTAGGGAACCCTTTAACTATCGGTACTCATCACTGGACCATGAAAAGGAATAATCAATACATGAGTTACTCAGGACAAACAAGGAAGCTGCCAAATGGCAGACAAATAGGTCTCGGGGAGTTGTGTTAGGAACCTTTTTGGGGTGCTTCCTTTCTGGTGGAAATAACTGGGCCTTTTTCTTACAAGTTTGACCCAACAGCCACAACAGAGCTCTTTTCCTGAGCCCTCTCTCCCCACTCTGATGTCTGCTCTCCCCTTCCCTATCACCTCACCCTGGCATTATGCTAACATTCCTTTTGCTTTCAGCAGATGCTTGTTTTCAGCATTTTTTCCTTAAAAAGCAATCCCACTTTGGTATATGCCACCTCTTACAGATCCCTCTCACCTCTGAGAGGCCCCAGATCCCTCTTAAGGTACCTTGCCTTGCTTTGAGATTAGGGATTCATCCAAAACCAAGGTACCCCCACCCCCCGCCAATGGGCCTTTGGTCTGCTGCAGCAAGCCTTTTCTTATGCTCCCTTTATTTATCCAATTTTGGTTAATTCACAGGGCATCACCCACATGTCTATGAGCTTTATCCCACAGACAAAATCCCCTGCTTGAGAGCATAATTCATACATCTTATTAAAGCAGCCCTAGCATTGCATTCAAACTGGCTCTTAGCTATCTAACAGCGATGCTTCACAGCAACAAAAAGAGGAAACTGTGTGATTGGTTTTTATTTCTTTTTTTAAATTTTTTTTAAAAACGCAACTTTGTATGACAATATTTAGTTCCCGCTATGTCCCTTTTAGCCTTAGAACGAACACATCCCCAACACCAACATGGTGTTATGTCAAATATTGGACATAGATCAAGTCACATTTGTACATTTTAGCATACAAAGCGCTCGGTAAACTTCTCGGTGTCTAAACTGGCAGCCGATTGAAATTTCCCCCCTCCGCTTTCCCCAAGGTCTGAGGTGTGGGATTCACGAGCCAGGGTCTTAGCTAGAACAGGTGTCTATCGCTGTGTAAACAGCAATTAGGCCCAAATTTCAGACTTTTTCCTTCTTTTTTTTCTAAACCAAATCCCTATCTGAGGAAAAGCCCAGGAATAAATAGTTGCTGTAACGGCCAGGGGTATTGTGCAGCATTATAGCCTCCAGCTGGGCTATTACATACTATAGACGGGTGAAGAATACGAGCACCTGACAGATGTGTTCTGTTAGCTTCATTAGGAAAAAAACAAAGAAACTCCTCAATTAATAGCTGTGGAGCCAAAGGGAGGGGGTGGGAGGAATCATAGCCTGTTATTTAAACAGAGTCAGGGAGCTTTTCACTGGTGGCTTAATATGGTTCATTAATAAAAACAGCTTTCTCAATGCCCAGTTTAAGTCAAAAGAAATCACTAGCATTTTTTCCCTCAGAAAAGGAAGGGCAAAATGACAAACTACAGTTGTTACATTCATGTTGTGTGGAGGGGGGGGTTGTCAAGAGGAGGAGGGCAGCCCATCTCAAGGATCCCTTTAAGCTGTGTGGCTGGTTGTTTTTCGCGTTGAGCGAGAAAGCAGTGCTTCAAAGCTTGCCAGGGTCGCAGCAAGACCTTAGCTTGAATGGTTTGCTGGGGTTATATAACCATTTCCGAAGTCTTGCCCAGGAAGCTTTCACTGCCGTTTGACAGCAACGATGATTTCCAGAGTGCTGAAAACAAACTCTTATTATGGTGGAAATAATATGTGTCCGCAGACCCTGATGACATTATTATGACTATTATTATTTCAAGGATTTGGAAACCCTATTAAAATCATGTTAACTGCAGCTCTCCGTAGTAGCATTTCTTTACCGCAATAGCCTTTACTATTCCTTTTGTTTCAAACAATGCATTATCAAGACGCGTGTGCAGGCAGAGTATGCATGTTTCACCACATATATTATGCATGTCTATGCAAGTATCTGATAAGCTGTTACCAATTTTTATTATTAATAAAGAAAATCAAGTTATAGACAATTCAGAACTGTGGCTTTCATTCTTTTCTAAATATGAAACCGGAGGAAATAATAAACAGTTTTTCTTTTCTTTTTAAAAGACAAAGAAGAGAACTCCTTTCAAAATGTGAAATAATTCTGGAAACCGCAGAGCTTATTACAGGGGAACCGTATAAAGTCCCCTGTTGCCTTTTCAAAGGGATGGGTAAGTCTGTTCAGATGTTGTGAATTTAGAAATAAAAGGTGGTAGCAAAAGGCACATTGTGAGCAGGAAGGATGGAGTGTAAGATTTTTTAAAACAAAGCAGCACCTAGAATATGAAAGAAAGCAGTGGGTGATTGTTAGAGTAAGACTGGAAACAGATAATTCGCTCTTCGAAAGCTGTTTCTGGTAGATCATCCCACTTTTCCTTCTAGTACACAAGGTTTGCAAGGTGTTGGGGGGTTTTGGGGGGGGGAGAACCCTGCAAATCATATTTGACCATAAGTAACAATAGGACAAAATATATGTTTGCACCATAAAAGCAATTCCTTTCTCCATGCAGTTAGTTAGGTCACAGGTTCATTTCAATGTTGTGTAAATGTTGGAACAGGACCTGGGAAACACAGGTTCAAATCCCCATTCAGCCATGAAGCTCACTATGTGGCCTCGGGCCAGTTATTCTTTCTCAGCCTAACCTAACCTACGTCACAGGTTTGTTGTGAGAATAAAAAGGCAGGGAAAGAACCCATGTGCACTGACTTGAGTTGCTTGGCAGAAAGGGGGCGTGTAAATGGAAAAAGTAAAACAAAACAAAACAAAAAGGTATCAGAGTAGCACAGGTGCTGTCTCCAGCCTTTCAGAGATGGAAAGGAACAGAAATTCTGTTGCCTAAGCTTCCACACGTGAACCATCCGCATTATACTTTTAAAACAGTAATATACCACTTTAAACAGTCCTGGCTTCCCACAACGAATTCTGGGAGCTGTAGTTAAGGGTGCTGAGAGTTGCTGTCAGGAGACCACTATTCCCCTCACAGAACTACAATTCCCAGACTTGTTTAACAATAAACTCACCTCCCTGGGGGATTCTGAGAAATGATGATGATGATGGAATGTACTGTACTTCAGAGGTTCTCAAACTGTGCTCCTCCACATGCTACTGGTAGCCAAGGAGAGCCATTCAAGTAGTCCATGAGAGGGTTGCAAAAATGGTCTGTATGTGGCCCTTTACTTGACTGATTTCCCCCCCGATAGGTTGATGCCATTTTTTTTACCGGCCAGGATCACTGAGCAGCCAAACAAAGCCCTGGCCCCTAGGATTCAGGATTTTCATAATACGGTGTTGGCCAGCCTAATTTTCCCCTATTCATTTATGAGTTAAAGGGGTGCTTCTCAAAACCACAAGCACTTCCTTCACACTAGAAAGGGATACTGAAATATGATATATGGTTTGGAATCTTAAGCAATTTTCAAGTGTTTGGGGTGGGGGACTGATAGCTGCTGCTCTGGAGGAAGATGAGTCCTGGGCTCTAGAACTGTATATCCTATGTTAAATGCATAGTTTGCCATGGTTTTTGTGTGTTTTCTCCTCAGTCATGACATGGACCACACATGTATATATTTAATGGCCCTGTAAACACAAACACACACACTCCTGTCTACCCCCCACACACACACACACATACCCCAACCTGCATGCTGCCTTTAGCACCAGCAAATATTCCATGCCTGGCGGAGGAAGGGGGTGGGGGGCAGTCTGCCCTGGGTGCCATCTCTGAGGGGGGTGACAATAAGGCACCCCGCAGGGGGCTCGCCCCGCGGGGACGTGTGGAGGATCCCGCCACCGCCACGAGCGGAGGACTGCGCCGCCACCGCTGCAGCCTCAAACGCAGGATCCCACTGCCGCTGTGAGCAGAGGACTGTGCCGCCACCGCTGCAGCTGCGAGCAAAGGATCCCACCACCATCCATACGGCACATGCGTGGTGCCGCTACATATGGCACATGCATGTGTGCCATACGTAGCGGCGCCCTTGTGGGCGGTTCGCCCTGCCCCTCAACACCCCACACCGGGTGCTGGAAAGCCTTCCTTCACCCCTGCTTACAACATACCCAAGAGCAGGTGTCAAAGCTTTAGGAATATGCTGCATCCTGCCATTCACTCACTGAATTTCTTTCTTTCTTTCTTTCTTTTTTTTTTTTGCAACTTCCTTGCCCTTTCCAAGCAAGCCTGCCCTCCCCACATTGATATATTTCTCTCTGGACTATCTGGTTTGAAATGTGAATGGACCAAGTCTTACTCTTTCGGTTTTGCAGGATTTTGCTCACCTGCCAGGTGAAAAAAATTGAACCTTTTTGTTTCATGGGAATGTTGGCTGGGAAAGCATCTAGGTCTTATAAAACCCTTTACAATGCTACAGTTAGTTGTCATCCTTTAGTTCACTTGCTATGAGGCATGTTTATGGGGAACGTTTTGCAGCCTATAAAGCCTATTTTAGTTCCTAGGGTTTGTTATACCTCCTCCCCTTTCATCTTTTCAGCACCCACTCTGCAAATTATCCAAGCTCTATTTCTCTGGTGTATTAAGCTAGTATCTTTGCCAAGTCCTTGTTCTCTGTTTAGATTCTGGCATCCCAGCCTCAGGCCAATTTTTGTTTCGTTTGTATGCGCTGTCAGAGAAATGTCTTTATTCTAACATGCCCCTTGAATATCAGCACTCAAGTGACCTGATGGAAGTAGCATGGGAAGTCTCACTTTGTTTTCCCTTGCCTGCAGATGTGCTTGTGCGTTTCATTTTCAGCTCCTCTTGTTGCAAATTGCAAAATTAATACTGTTCAGTGGTGTTCTGAACTTTATATTCCATAAAAGATTTGGCTCCTTAAACCTAAGTCTGAGTCACTTCCAATGATCAGATCAGTTTTTGCTGCCACAAATCTCTGCTTGCATGAGCAGTCTATTCATCTGAGCAGCGTAACGTGAAGCAACTTTCTATTCCTGCTGCGATTTTTCTAGCTAACGGAAGGGAACATGCAATCTTGCACAAGGGGTTGCTGCTCCTATTTCCTGCTCCTAATGCAATTAGACTACTGACATGAACAGTAATTTGGGAAAGCAGTTATTTGGGAAAGCTAATTTGGACATCAGAAACAGATCCTGGCCATATCGTTAAGGTGAGAAAGGTAGGCTACTACTCAATGCGCAATTAAGTAAGTACTGTATAAACATATTGTCTCGGAAAATACACATTTCTGAAAGTATGCATTTTCTTTCAAAGTAACTATTTCAAACCACTTTGAGGTTTTTCCTACAATCAAGCAATACAAAAAATAATAAAATAGACACGTAAATGTATTTTATCCTAAATGTATTTTATACACATTTTAGTAATTTTTTTTTAAAAAAGCTTAGAGCTGCGTTGCAAAGTTCAGAGAAGTGCAAAATCCAAAGGATAGATGTGTTACAATCTGCACACATTAGTCCATCTGCTGCTGCTCATAGCTTGCTCATAACTGGAATTTGCAAAGAACTAAGTCAAGCATCCTTAATGTTCATTGATCTTCCCCATTAAGTCCATGTGAGCCAAAGTCAAGTTTCTGGGTACTTGTAGTGTGACATTATACTGCAGATTGGATTGCTTTCTACAGCAGATGAATTATACCCTCTTCTGTTTGTCTTGTTCATCTCTTGTTTTAAAACAATTGCTGTGTTTTTAGTCAGTTTATTGTGAAGCACCCCCCCCCCACACACACACACCTCAAGTGTTCATTGAAAAAGCAGTAACCACATAAATATGGGGGGGGGGGATTGCATTTGACATTTTTGTACATTGGCATTTTTGGTGCAATATATTCCTCCACATATATTTTTCCTGGGAAACAGAAATATATTTCTATAGGATAGCGCTTCCAGCAACAGTCTCCAAAGATTTCCATAGGCACAAGATGCAACTTTGTCTACATCACAGCATTGAAACTTTTGTATATTTACCCCCAAAGTCTTTCCTTTTCCTTTCACCAATACCCTGTGGCACACAATCCAGGCCCAGTGTAGGCACCCAGGCATCTTCAGGTCACAGCATCCTGGCAGGGCTTGTTGGAACTGACACCAGCTCAAATACCCCTGCACTTGGCAGTCGAGTCTCAGCTAACAATGCCCCCCCCCCAATGCAAGATCACTCCAGGGCATTGCCCCAGGTGCTGGTCTGCTGCTACCAGGTGGGCCCACCAACAGAGGTCTATAAGAGAACGCTTGCCAAGACCCCCCCCCCCACTCCAAAACCTAGATATGGCCCTGACACAACTGCATGAGGTTTGCAGCTGCACCTCCTCAGCCACCGTTATCATGCGGTGGGGGGAAATTAAAGAAAAACAGAGGCAGAATGTACTCGGCTTCCTCTCTCTTTTGTGCCATATAGCACAGTCACATGTATTATTGTCCACCGGCATTGGTGTGAACAGAGAGGCTGCCTGCCTGCCTTTTTAAATCATATTTTTCTCCCTGATAAAATAATCTGTTAAGAGAATAGTTGCAACGGTGTTGGCAGGGCAGCTGCCGAAGCAGCCAGAGGGGGCAGGGAAGAGTGATGGATACAGAAATGTAGGATCAGCGGTGAGATTAAGCCTTTAGCCTCCATAACGCTTCCCTGAAAGAGAAGAAGGAAAGGCTCAGTGAGAACACTTGTCACTGTAGATGGCTCGTTTGATAGGAAGAAGGAAGGGGGATAGGAAATGCTGCGCTAGAGCCTGCCTTGGCGACAGGACTCAGTGACTGAGCCCTTCTCCTTGCACCACTTCCAGGTTGCTCTTTCTGTTCAAAGTGCCTGCACTCAGAGGAGGTCATTGGAATCAACAGCATTTGGCTTGTGGATGGGGATACATTAGGCTAAGCCGGACTTAGAACTGGAACACTTTAATACAGTGGTACCTCAGTTTACAAACTTAATCCATTCCGGAAGTCTGTTCTTAAACCAAAACCATTCTTAAACTGAGGCGCGCTTTCCCTAATGAGGCCTCCTGCCACCGGTGCCCTTCCACCGTTCAGATTCCATTCTTAGACTGAGGTAAAGTTCTCAAACCAAGACACTATTTCCGGTTTTATGGAGTTTGTAAACCAAATCGTTCTTAAACCAGGCTGTTCTTAAACCAAGGTGCCACTGTATAGGAATGCTCTTGCTATGCCCACACATAGGAGCAACAATATTGTAAAGAGCAAGATATTTCAGGCTAATGGCGAGGCTGAATCTGACACCAATAGGCAGCTGACCTGACACCCTGCTGATTTTGATTTTTTTTGGAACTATTGATTAGTCTTCTGAGTCAGTGAGTGCAGAAAGACTTTCTGTAATCCTTATGCTATTGTACACCTTTTATTGACGTTATGCTAAATAACAGAAAAGCCACTCATTGATTTTCTTGCAAAGATCAAATTTCCTAGCCCAGAATAAGCAAACATGTAATCTACTAATGGAATGAACCGTAGAGAAATAATAAAAAGAAAAAAACCTAGAGGAGATATATGATTAGTTTGGAAGCCACTTAGCAAGCATTTATCGTTAAACTACTTTTATAGAATTTCCATACTTTGCTGAGACCAGATGAAATGTGATGGCATTTTGAAAGAACACCTAGCTAATTGTCCCCTTCCTTCCTTCCTTCCTTCCTTCCTTCCTTCTTTCTCCCCCAAGCTGCTGATAGAGAATACTTAGCTCATATCTCATATCACTATGCGTCAGCCCAAGGCCAACTCACTTAGAAAGCAAATGGGGCATTTGTCCTCCAGAAGAGGGAACCAACCAATCAGCTCCTGAAGGTCCCTTCCTGTTGCCTAGCAACTACTACATAAGCCTTTGTCTTGGCTCTGCAAAATTGTCAAATCAGAACTTAGCATGGGTATCACAAGCCATTGCATACCTGAACATGACAGTGGCTGGAACAAGGAAAGAAAGAGTGCATGGCACTGGGAGAAGGTCGTGTAGCCTACGCTTCCCCCCCCCCCAAAGGATGTCCCAGCACTTGCTGTGTGTATGTAGTGAATTTCTGCCTTTGAATATGCTTCATTTGACTTGACAACTTCCAGTTATCAGATAAATCAATCACAGTGGCTTGCCAAGCTGCCAGCAGAGGGTGGGGACCATAGTACAGCACGAGGAGCCAAGGAGTTTTCATCTGTGGGCAAGACAGAGGAAGGCACCAATATGTCCCTAAAGGAGCCTCCTGGAGAAATATTTTCAAATCTCTGTTCTTAGGAAATAGGAAGGCACCTTCATCCCAAATGCACATGTCAAAAAATTAATTAAACCATGTATTCCATCAAGAAATATCAAAACCCTGACTTGACCAACAACAAATTTAGGAATTCTGCAAGCTGGAAACCAGGCAGCAGATTGAGAACTGAGCAAACCAAAATTTATATTTAGATATAATTTAAAATATGCTATCAATATTACTACCACTCCAGTTTGTCCATGGAAATTTTCATGACTGACTGCTGCTTTCTAAAGTGGATTCCAAAATTGTATCTCAAGGACCTCCTTGAAATTTCTCAGGAACACTGAGCTCCTGTATACAGCTTTATCTATGGGCAACCACCAGTAAAATAAATTATTATTTTTAAAAAACAAAACAAAACATAGTGTTACACCACCAGAGGTGGAGCTGAAGGTTACATAGCCATAGACTCTACATTTTGAACGCACAACATGGATGTGCAGTTCCAGAATGCAGATGTTAAAAAAGGTCTTCTGAGCTTCTGTGCTGTTATCTCTCAGTCTCCAGATCGAACGTGCTCTATCCTTTGGTAAGAACATCAATTCCACAAGTCCCAGCTTGCTAGTTGAAGCATGAGATCCAAAAGAGACACCGAGTTCTTTCTGGCCCGTTCGTATTCAGCAATAACGGCTCTTTGATTCCCTGCTAATTAATAATCCCGTAGAGGGCATACAAAACCGGAACGCAATCTAGCTGAGTCTCCAAGGACTTTATTGGCTTTGCAATGCTTAGAAAAGTAGAAGGAGAGGCCATTATTTTTAGTCAGCAAAATACCGTAAATAGACACAACTCTAAAAATACAAACAGAGAAGACAGATCAGATGGGGGTTGTTAGAAGGTGCCTTTTGATGGTGGGATGTTCTCCCCCCCCCCCCAACTTAAAATTCATAATGCAAACTAATCCAGTATAAATTTTCTAGGGCTACCTGCCTTTCAATTGATGTGAACATGCCTACTCAGAACCAAGACCCACTGTGTTCAAAGGTACTTGCTTCCAGGTAAATGTGCATAGGGTCGCAGGCTTACTGAACAATCTGGCTGCATATTTATGGTGGAAACAGGAAAACTCTGTTGGCAGAGCTTCCCCCATACCTATTGCCCTGCCATTTTGCTGTGGGCAGGGTAGGAGGTGCAGAGGACAACTCCCCCCACCCCATTTCCCAAATTATGTATCATTTCTGTGAGCATGTTGAGGAAACATGGGGCTTTGGCATAACAGTACCTGCCCCTACCAGAACACTGACATATCCTTCTCTCCCACTCCACTGTAGCTGAATGGTAGAGCATCTGCTGAGTAAAAGCCTCGGGTTCAATGTCCAGCGTTTTCCAGTAGGGCTGCAAGTGGACCCTACGTGAAACTTTGGAAAGACACTGTCAGTCCGTTTAAACAATATTGATCAGCAATGCCAAATTACAACTGTTCCAGTTACAGGTGGGTAGCCATGTTGGTCTGCCATAGTCGAAACAAAATAGAAAATTCTTTCCAGTAGCACCTTAGAGACCAACTGAGTTTGTTCTTGGTATGAGCTTTCGTGTGCATGCACACTTCTTCAGATACATGCACACGAAAGCTCATACCAAGAACAAACTCAGTTGGTCTCTAAGGTGCTACTGGAAAGAAATTACAACTGTGTGGGCAGTTCCCCTGCACAGGGTGCTGAGCTGAGGGGGTGCAACATCATCATCATCATCATCATCATCATCCCTATACTGTATTTATACCAGTACCTACTGAGAAAATCCATTAAAAAGCAACTGTACCAAAATGAATTATTGTGCAAATAAGAAATATTGGAAGGGATGGGGCACCAAATTCTGCCCCAGCTCAGGGCACCATATTATCCAATATTCTGCCCCTGTAGATCAGTGTAAATAATGCTGAGATAAAAAAAATACCTCAGGGAAAAAAACAACCTTAATGGCCTCATTACAGGAAATCATATTAAGTAATGTTAGTTTCATTGCAGGAAATGTAAATGAAAAATGTCCTCCCTCCCACCCATCAATGGTTGGGTGTTGAGGCTCAACAAGTTGGTGGCGGGAGGGAGGGAGGAAAAGGAAAGAGAATTTATTATCTGTCCAAGCATCAGAATCCCATTCATTTCTTTGTACCCCCAAGAGCAAGGCATTCCAGGAAACATGCCAATTAGCTTGAATATTTCTATAGAATAGCTTTAATAACCATCATCCTCATATAGCTAAAATGAGTAACTCGCTTATCCAAATATCGGGATGTGGAGAAATATCTGCTTTCACAGTTGCAAGAACAACTCCTTGAACCGTTAATGATGTATACAAATTCATGCCTCTTTAGATATGACTTAACATTGGGGTTTTGTTGTTTTTAATGTCAAAATGACTGAACCCCAAAGCATATCAATATCCTTTCCTTATTACCAGAAATGGTTCTAATGTTAGACAAGCGCTCAGAAGCCCAGCACCTTCGGTGAAGGGTTCAAGACATGTATTTAGATTATTAATATTATATTATGACTCCTAATCTGTTATAATCTCTTTGAGAAACAAAGAAATGAGACAATTTGGGGAAAGGAAGCAGAAAAGTAAGGACGATTTTGGGTGAGTGTAACTAGATGCTTATATAACCTTTTCAGAGCTGTACCATGTGCTTGAACAATAGATGTTTATGAACTTGCCGTTTACTAAGTCAGATCCTTGTTCCATGTAGCCTAGCACTGCCTACAAGAGTGGCAGCCATGGGAATGCATTATCCCTGACCTTTTGCTATGCTGGCAAGGGCTGGTGGGAGTTGGGCTCCAGCAACACATTTAGTGACTCCAGTTTACACTGATTTGCAATGGCTCTCCAAAGCATTGGGCCAGGGATGGGGAATCTGTGGCCCTCCAGATGTTGTTGGACTATATCATCTCTGACTATTGGCCTTGTCGGTTGGGGATGATGGGAGTTGGAGTCCAACATTATTGCCAGGGAGGAAAAGAGGTCCTTGCAGCATTCTCTAAGGGTTAATTACTATGCATTGTGACTTGCCCAGGATGGGGTGGGCAGAGAACGTCTTTCGGTCTTCTGCCTTAGGCAGCAAAATGTCCTCGGCTGTGTATACTATCCCTTTAAAGCGCATCCGAAACACATTTTTACACACAAAGAATTCTGGGTGCTGTAGTTTGTTAAGGGTTGCTGGGAACTTTGACTCTGTGAGGGTAAATTACAGTGCCCAGAATTATTCAGGGGAAAGAATGTGCTTCAAGTGTACTCTAAAGGTATAGTGTGTGCATGTAGGATTGGACTTGGAAGCGGAGACACGAGAAGGTCCAGGTATGGAATGAAAGGTGGCTTGCAGTAGTTCTGAGCAGGTCTGAGGGGTACCAGTGCAGAAGGTAACTGTCCACTCACCTAAAATCTATAACTTTGAGAAATGACTTTAGCTGGGGGAGGGGACACTGCTCTTCCAACCCACCCCAAAGAAAAAGAACAGCCACATTTCAGAGAGAGAGTTAGGAATGGGCAACCTAATACCTTCTGAATTCATGGAACCCACCCCACCCCCACCCCCAAGTGGCTTTGCCCTACCTGGACCAACCTGCAGCACTTGATAAATGATGCAGAGATCATCCGTTTGCTTTCACAAGGGAATCCATGAGCCTTGACATGTCTTTTAGGTTTATACTGACAGCTCACTGCAGCGTGTGGCAGCTAGTAGTCTAGGAAGGAAGGAAGGAAGGAAGGAAGGAAGGAAGGAAGGAAGGAAACGAAATACTGGGCTCAAGTTGTCTAGGGAGTAAAAATATAATGGCAAACAATGCAAACTACAACCTTGCTAGATCCAAAGGACGAAATTACCCACCAAATTATCTTACCTTTCTTTTTCTTCTCATCTTTGTTTCTCCCCGCTCCCCTACACCTCCCTTTGTCTGGCTGTCTTAGCTTATTTTTCCAGGTTCTTTTCAACTAGGTTACTATAGTGTGGATTTAAAGGCAGCCGTCAGGCTGAATAATGCTTGAGGAGAAGAAGAAATGAAATCACCTAGAAAGAAGGCAAACAGATTAGCCGGGGGGGGGGGTTGAATACAGACTCTCCAATCATACAAAATGAGTTCCCTTTTTAAAGGCATGCCTATTATTTATGTGTAAACATATATATATATATATATATATAGAGAGAGAGAGAGAGAGAGAGAGAGAGAGAGAGAGAATTATAAATCCATAAACAAATACACTTGCTCCTGGAACATTTGTTTCAGCCCATGGATCTTAGACACAAATAAATGCAATTCCAGACGAAAGCTTTGTGATAGTCCCACACCAATGACATTGGGCCATTGTATCAATATGTTGCTCAGCTGATTGGCAGCTTTGGACAGCACTCTACAAAATTTGGACCACCCAACTGCTGCTATCTTGGCACATTTGCTGCTTAGTAAGAGCATGGCACAGCCAGTTTAAAAGATACTGTGGCTCCAGTGACAAAGTTAAGCACAGGATGGTCTCATCTCCATTGATTCAATGTGTCTTCTGACTCCTGGATCCAGCAAGTGTTAAAATATAAGCCAGTATAGCTTCCTGGTGAGGTGTTAGCCTAGGTAATAGGCCATTAAGGGAGGAAAGGAAGTAGATTTGTGCCAGACAGAAAATGGGTGCACCCCCTCCCTTAACTAGCTGGTAGTTGGAAGCCGCCCAGAGTGACTGGGGAAACCCAGCCAGATGGACGGGGTATAAATATATTATTATTATTATTATTATTATTATTATTATTATTAGGGGAGGCCAGAAAGGAGAGTTGAGTGATGTGAGCTAGAAGCTGGAAAAAAGCTGCCAGCAGGGAAGCCAGATAGAGTCAGAGCAATGTTTGATTTCTGTTTCAACCCAAGGCTTTGGTTATGGGGGAGCAAGACCTTTTTGGGGTATTAGTGCAGTGAACTTCTCCATTGTAGGCTCAGATTGTAAATATGTGTAAATAAACCATATATCATAAAGACACCACAGTCTCCATTGTCCCTCATTCCCAGGAAACATGAAGCCTGGGTAAATGCTTGGAACCCCTGGAATCTCACACTGCTTGGCGATTGGGGTGGCGTGCAACAAAACCACGATTGAAATACTAGGTTGGGTCAATTTTGATAGGCACGTGGACTGAATTAACAGTGCACACTCTTGTGAATGGACCCTTCATTCTGCTCAGGCACATTGTACACTTCAGTTCCACAAAATCTCCACTTTTCTCGTTTTCTGCCCATTCATACTTGCTGTAGGTGTTTGGTTTGAGAAGGCCACACACCGAAGAGTCCTATGCAGTGGTACTAAACCACAATTGTCTGCACTACAGTCATAAAGTCATAAGACAAAATGCACATTGCACAAATCAGATAACATAAGACCTAGAAAATTATGAAGGAAGGAAAGAAGACAGGGAGGGAGGGAGGACCATATATCAGATCACTGTAGCACTCTTAGCCCAAGCTGGAGGTGTTGTAAAGGTGCCTACTAGTTATGCAAATCGGAATGCTTTTGCTTTATTTTATTTAGAAAGCAAGAGTGTTGCCTGAGAAATTCCACCAGGCAGCAATAATAATGACGTCCAGAAAAGCATCTGAATTAGTAACAGTGCACTCCTCTCTTATGCATGTTTACATAGAAATATGTACCATTAAGCCTAGTGGGACTTATTTCCAAGTAATTTTGCATAGGAGTGAGCCATTAGTGCTCTAATTAAGCACATTCCTTCAGTTATTTCTAGCAGGGTTTCACACAGGAAGAATTATTAAACCTATTTTGTAATGGAGGAAACTACGAGGAATTCAGTATTTCTGCAGTATTGCTGTTTCTTCCATCTTTATCCTAGTTTAATTGAGGTGGATCTGCTACTAACATAGACTGAAGTTTCATCATCTCAGTAGCTCAAATGGGTTAGGCCTGCTTTCTGTAGATAGTATGGTTTGGGTACAATTTCCTAGCCTAGTAAGGAGTGATCCCTACTGCAAACAATGGCTTCATTTTATCTTCCTTGCAATGCTGCAGTTTCTTTCAGATAATGTCTTTGCACATTCCAAACACACATGAGGCTATCAGTCCTTCTCTACTTTCCTCCTGCCCGCCACTGATCTTCTGTATTGAAAAGAATATTAAAATGGTGGCCTGGAAACCATTATATACAATCTGTGGCACTGAAGCATGGGGTCTTCACATCCAGCTTTCCAAAAAATATAGCATTGGTCCATATCATTAAAAAAAAAACTCATTCAAATCACTGTTTTCCAAAACATTCTGAAGTCAACACAAGAGTTCATTGCACGCCCGTTGCACAACACAGCATGTATGGAAATACTTGCAAAAAACTAGGTACCAGCAGGAAGTGCTGTAATGCACAAGACAAGTTAAAATATGTAATTCATTGGAAGAAAATAAATAAATTACTGGCTTTCAACATGTAAAATCTGCTCAGGTGAACTGGAATCCTGTGTGCCACAATCTGAAACAGCAGCTATCAAATTGCATCAATGCCAGGGGTCAGCAACCAGCTTCACATATGGGCTCATTAGAGTGAGAAGAACCAAGCACATCACCCTGTGACCCACTGGAAATTCTGGGTATTCGTATACAGTGGTACCTTGAGTTGCAAACACCTCAGGTTACAAACGCTTCAGGTTACAAACTCCGCTAACCTGGAAGAGTTACCTTGAGTTGAGAACTTTGCCCCGGGATGAGAAAAGAAATCGTGTGCTGGCGGCGCATCTAGTTAAGAACAGTTTCAGGTTAAGAACGGACCTCCAGAACGAATTAAGTTTGTAACTAGAGGTACTACTGTAATCTTAGAATTGGAGAGGGGCTTTGCAAATAATCTAGTCTAGCCCCTGCTCAATGCAGGAAATCAAAAGCATCCCTCAAGAAATGCAATCCAGCCTCTGCTTGAAGATCTCCAGTGAAGGAAAAAGTTCTCTTAGGTCTGCTCCCAAGCCCCACCACCCCGCCACTCATGATTGGCTAAAGGGCCACACAGGCACCTCTAAGGAAAGAGGAGGAACCCAGCACCCACCCTGGTCATGCCAGAGCTGCAGCAGCCGCTCCCAGCATAGTGAGGGAGGAATGGGTATCTGGAGGGAATAATATGGAAGATGATTCCTTCCTTCTCACATCTCTCTCTCACCACTGCCTCTTGCCTTTCCAAATCGAGAAAGCAGACAAGAAATGAGGCATTCCCTTTCTTTTGCACCACTATGCCTTTGTTTGTCCTCCCTCCAACCCCTCTGTACAGCTTCAAAAAGCATGGCAATATGGAAAGTAACAGAGATTTTGTTTTTAGTGGTGGTGGTGTGTGTGTGGACAGCTTACCTCGTAAGACTTACAGGACCACATCATCTCCCTCCCTGCCCTTAGAGTACACACAAGTCTCACAGAATCCTCCCATGTATCTTCTGATAGCCACCATTAAAACCTACCTGTCAAGGAAACGTCTGCTCCAAAGATGTGGAATTGCTCTCCAGGCAAGAAGCAGTCCTGGGTCAGTAATAGCTTTCCTTGAATAAAAATGTCAAACTTTAAAGTCCTCTATATCACATTTGGCGGAGCTATGAATAGGAGCGTTATATCACTGGGACGCAAAGAAGACCACTTTGCTAATGGGACTCGCCACTCATGTCTAGACCTGGAAATGTCCAAGATGTCAGACTTAAGACCACTTACATTTTATGGCTGGAAGAAGCTTTGGCTCATTTTGATCTGTGGCCTCAGACAGGGAGAGCAGCTCCCCTGAACATCATTCCCTTGCCTGCTCCTAGAGCAAAGCGGCACATTCCCACTCCTAGCCACATATCTTCCCTTGCCTGGAAGATCTGCTTGCATAGTGCTCCCTTCGGTCTCCAGGTACTGTACATGCCACAGTTCTGTATACATTAGCCTTGCATTTAGGCAAAAAGGGAGTGTTATCCATTTGTGCTTTTGCATTCTCATGCACACATAAAAAACAGTTTGACTATGTTGACATATAGGTCAATTATCCATTACTGGGGTTAAGTGGAAATATTTCCCACTCATTATATATCTATAAAGTTCAATATGTTGGTTCCCCCAATTTTCTTCAGATTTGAAGGGGGACATAAATTGTTGGCTAGGGTATCAAAGGCATCATCTTCCACATTCATTCTTCACTTTAGCATGGGATAGCATTCATGAATGCACACGTAGTACAGAGTTTTGTATTTGTCTTTGAAGTTTTCAATTCAAATCCCTGCTTTCAATTCAGCTCCTTCCAGGTTGTTTTGAACAGAAAAGGGAAAGCTCCACATGCACCTTTGGAGGAAGACCGGGAGACAAACGTGATGAATAAATAAAACCAGGTGAAGTGCAAATGCTTGCCTAGTTAACTGTAACCCTATGCACTGTTACTTGAGAGCAAGCCCCACTGATCTGAACTAGGCTTGTGTCTGAGTAAGCATACATACAACCAGGCTGCATAAAATCACACGGCATTCACTGTATACATCAATGAAAGCAGAAACAGAAACAGGAAAGTCAACATAACTCACAATAGAAACCTTCCTTAATGACAGAACTCATGCATGTGGGTTTTATATACTTTTGCTGCTGGACCTGTCAAGGCTTTTATGTTTGTGTCGTGGCTGCTTACTACCTTAAAGGAAAGTCCGTAAAACAAATCCCCCATGAAGCAAGTGAAAATATAGCTTCTTTGACAACTGACGAGAGGTCTTGAGGATGATCTGTGTCCGTCAGAGCTCTGCAGGTTTTGTTTGGTGTGTGTCTGTATTCGTTTTAACAGAGTAGCCTGTCAGAGCCCCATTTTTCAATGATGCAAGTCTCTCCCCCCACACCAAAAAAAAAAAAAAAAAATCCACCTGATAACGCTCTAAATAACAGGTGAGTGACTTCTGGTAGGAAGGAGATTGTCTGACCTCATTGTTTGCCTTTTCTCTCTCCCTCTTTGTTCTTCACAAATAAAGGTTTTTTAATAAACTGAAAGGTCCTCCGCTCCTGGCTGATGATAAAATGAAAGGAACCAGTGAGGTATGGTACAACGTGGCAGCAAAAAAAGAGAAGCTCATCAGAAAATAACAAAGGTGCAAGTTAAAGATAAGGCAGCTGTCAGAGATTAATCCTGCTGGCCTGATTGTTTTCTTTAATACCAAGGCCTGCAATAGCAAGCGATAAGTTTGCTGAGTAATTTGGTTTTGGGTGAGGAAATAAAATTCAGGTAAGACTCATAATTGATTTCCTTTTCTTTAGTTTTCTAAACATTAAACAAAAAAACCCCCCATCCTCAACCTGCTTTGACTATCCCTTCATCCATTGGCTTCCCAGCTGCACACCCATGGACAAGTTCTCTCGCTTTCATCTTCCAAAGACCCTGCTGAAGGTGAGAGAAGGTATCTTCCATAGAACTGGCACCCCAGTCGCATCACACAAACAGCCAGAGACAATGAGCGGCAGCTTCAAGGAAATAACAATGCATCTCCTTGGTTGTTTTCTCCATGTTCATTTTCACAGATTTGGGGGGAAGACTATTGCAAGGTGACAAAATGAAGGTGGAAGTGAAAGGCGTTTCACAACACAACTACAAAGAAGATGCTGAGTGCCACAGAAGTGACCAATAACTAGAAGTTACAAGGCCTCAGTGATAACGCTGACCTGCATCTATGACATGTGGGTGAAATTCAACTCGCATTTTAATCAGAGTAGACCTAATGAATGGGCCCAACTTGGTAATGTTCAATCAACTACCACCCTACATCTCCCCAGCAGCATCCAGTAAAACTGGCCCATGACTTGGTAAAAGTTTATTAAGAGTACCATCCCTCATAAGAACTCAGGAAGAGCCCGTCTGAACCAGGCCAAAGGTCCGTTTAGTCTAGCATTTTCATCTCACATTGGCCAACCAGATACTTTTGGGAAACCTGCAAGGAGGGCTTGAATGCAGCAGTACTCTCTTCACGTGTGACTCCTAGTGACTGGTACTTAGAGGCACGTGACTTCTGACAGTGGAGGCACAACATAGCTATCACAGACCTCTCCAGAGTCCAGGTTGGCTCTTAGCTATGTCAATTCCTAATCTCACCCTCCCTTTCACTCCTTAGCACACACTCATGTCCATAATTGCACCAGTAGACTGTTCCCATGGGGTTTCAACCTGGCGCTGCCACCAGCAGTGCATCCTGATTGCCATATTCCAGGACCTACCTTTGTCCACACCGGCGACCTGAAACCTGATGAGACCTCCTCTGAAGATGGAGAAGCAGAACTTTGTCGCAGTCTCCAGCTCAGACTATGACATTGGCTTCACTATCCTGGAAGAATTTTGATGGGAACAGATCATTCTGTGTAGCAAAAACACCCCTTTCGTATAAAACATGCAAAACCAAGAAAACAAAACTTGGCAATGAGAAAGCTGAGCTATATTTGTGGCAAAACTCTCTCTGTGAGTGGGGGTGGGTGGGTGGGTGTGTATGTGTCGGTGTGTAGCAGGCTGTGTACACACACACACACACACACACACACACAGCTTCAGCATCAGCCAAACCTTATTTATTGTGACAAAACGAACAGCCCCCAGGATGCTCATCCAGCAGCTAATTTCTCATCTTATCTATTATGTGAATGAGATAGGAAAACAGTTTCCTGTTTTTCACAGATATCGCAAACATGAAAGATACAGAATGAATTCCCTTGAAAGCCATGCAGTCAGATCCATCCAGACTCATTTGTTTCAATGGGAGGAATTAATGCCGTCAGGGCTGCTCGTTGATGGGAAATAAGTCTATAAACCTCTCTATAGAAGCAACATCTAAAATGCTGAGGAGGTTGACAGACACTTTGTTATCTGTTTATTAAATACGGTGCCTGAAGATATTGTTACCATGTCACACTGAGGAAGAAGAGATACCTTTCTGCTGCCGCGACTCACTCATACCTGTGCCGTAAGGCTCTGGTGCTAGTGCTGGAATACACACGTGGCTTAGATTGTGGTTTCTTCTCTTTCCTTCTGGTCCAGGCACAGTAATAAAGAAGGGATTGCACACTGTGTGTACCCAGATAAAAACTAAGAATTCAGAGAAATATTCACATGCAACAGCAACAAAAAGAGAGTGTGTGCTGTGATCCTCTCTTCTCTTTAAGAACTAGACCTCTGTGATCAATACTTCAGCATCATTATTTTGGAAAGTTGTTTGCCTGTTGGCTATGTATTTAGACACCTCTTAAGAAATCGTAACCCAATTTGGCATGATGGTTCCTGAGATCAAGGGACAAGTTTCTCGTCTATATTTGGATATAATTTTGAATCAAGATGGTGGGCTGAACAACACTTATTTTATTCACTGTTTTCAAAACTATGCTATTTTTGTGTGTGTTTCATAACATGCCTGAGGCTGCTAATAAGATATAAAGATAACACAACACAAAAGCTTGAGTGTTTCGTGGGGGAAGGTGGCCACACACTTTAAACATGTTTTTTTTTCCCCTGCCAGGTAAATTGATATCTTCCCTCCACATTGTGCTTATATCTCTGAGAACCCAGCTGTCAAATTGCATGGTGGTGGCACTTTTCAAAGGCAGTTCTCCCAGCCACTGTTATTGAGTGTGCTGCTGTGTGGTGTTGTTGTTGTTGTACGGCCATCATAGGCACCTACTGGTTCTACTTAGACGCTATTAACAGCAAGAGATGCCAATTCTCTTCCACCATGGCTGCGCAACCTTGGTAGTGGCTGTAAAGGGTTGGGTTTGTTTGTTTTTTAATAGCTGTAATTGTGTTTAAAACTCTTTTTAAATATTCAGTTTGTAATATTTCTGAACAATTAGTTTACACACACACACACACACACACACACACACAATATTTCACAGAGGTGTGTCTCCTCTATAATAAAAACATACCTAAAGCATATATCCACATCTCTTCAAACACACACCCCCAAATACAGAAATTCATTAAATCAAATACTCACAAAGTATGAAAATAGAGACCAAATGTTGGGGCGAGGGAGTATGTTCCTTTATTTAATGGCTAGTTGTGTATATAACCACTTACAGAGGAAGCGGAATTCCAATGCATTGAAGAGTCCTTTAAGGATGACCACATATGTCCGGATTTCCATATGGCGGGGAAGTCAACATTATGCCCTTCAGATGTTGTTAAACTCCAATACCCTTTACCCTAAACCAGTATGACAAGAGTTTCAGAAGCAATTCACCTGTGATAGCCTTCTTAAAATGCAAATAAACAAATGTAAAAAGTGTAAGGATAACTCCCTATCCATCCCAACCAAGTCTCACCCAATAAACAACTTCCCATTCTTTTTGTAAGTGGCCAAGAGGCATTCCCCTGCAGAAAAGCAGTCCTGCTGTAAAAAGGCTGCACCAGCCCCACTATGTTATGTATGACCTGCTACCAGACTAGTGCTTCAGTCTGCAATCCAACCCCTTCTTGTGCCAAGTGAGGAGGAAGGGTTACACAGAGCCTTGGCAGCATTGGCAGCAGACAATTTGGATTATTGTTCTTCCTGATTCCTGGCTAGGAGCTATCATAAAGCACAAGTTATAAGGAGGAAGAAACGAGGTAGAGGAGAAATTTGCTCCAAATAGATACTTTATTGTCATTGTACATAGAACAACGAAATTGAATGCCATCCCACATTTACAGCCACATATACGCATTTATACATTTACAGCCACACATACACATACATACCATCCATCACGACTCCCCAAGATCATATCATTTGGATACAGCATTTAAAATAGTTGTAGCTCTTGGATAAAAACTGTTTTTTAGTCTATTCGTTCTTGATTTAATTGTTCTGTATCTCTTGCCCGAAGGCAACCGTGCAAACAGACTATATCCAGGATGAGATGAATCTGTAAAATGTTGTTTGCTTTTTTGAGACAATGGGAGCTACATAGTTTGTCCAAAGATGGGAGAGGATGACTGATAATCTTTCAGTTATGACCTTCTGGAGCATTTTCCTATCAGTGACTGTGCAACTGGCAAACCAAGCACAGATACAGTAGGTAAGAAAGCTCTCTATGCTGCCTCGATAGAAGGACACCAGCAGTCTCTCACTCAGATTGTTCTTCTTTAAAAGTCTGAGGAAATAAAGTCTCTGCTGGGCCTTCTTTACCAGAGCAATGGTATTAGCGCTCCAGGTCATACTCTGCTCGATAGTAACACCTAGAAACTTGAATGCAGCCACCCTCTCCACCAGGATCCCACCAATATACAAGGGCTGAATGTCCACCTTTCCCTCCCTGTAGTTCACTACCAGTTCCTTGGTCTTAGCGATATAAAGGACCAGATAATTTTCTCCACACCAACCACAGAGCCGCTCCACCTCGTCTCAATAGGCGGGCTCATCCCCCTCGGAAATGAGCCCCACCACAGTGGTGTCATCAGCAAACTTGATGATTTTGTTGCTAAGATGAGTAGCTGTACAATCATACATATAGAGGGTATAGAGCAGGGGACTCAACACACAACCCTGTGGGGAGCCGATGTTAAGGCTAAGGGCTTTGGACATATATGACCCTACTCTGACCCTCTGAGCATAGCTGTCAACCTTTCCCTTTTTTGTGGGAAATTCCCTTATTATAGCATTGGGAAACAGCAGGGAGGGTTGACAGCTATGCCTCTGAGAGCGGTCTGACAGAAAGTTCAAAACCCAGAGACAAATGGAGTTAGAAAGTCCAAGCGCCTCTAGTTTGGACATCAAGAGCTGAAATCCACAAATAGCATCCTCACATTGCTCCCTCACAATGCAATCTTATTAGCTGGTCCTCAGCATATATAGTGTGTGGATTAGAATGCTACTATGTCTGGGTGTGTGGGGTGGTTCCCCCCCCCCATGCAGCATTTGCTTTAAAATGCATACAATTATGTGTCTTTTATTTATTATATTATTATATTACAGCCCACTCTTCACCAAATGATACCAGGGTGGGCTACAAAAATAGAAGAATTCAATTAAACACAATGCACAATTAAAATAATAAAAATAAATTAAAAAACCACAAAATAACCAGAACCAGAATAACAAATCAGCTGTGCAGAACAGCGCACGGCAATGCAGGAATAATGTGTTTTCTTTCATGGGTAAATGCATACAGGAAGGAATATTTTAAGGAAAGAGTGTGTACAAAATACATACAATTTAAATGCATTTCCCCCTATTTTTGCACAGCAAAAAACACACACCCAACAACAGACTGGAGCATACATGTAGTTGAGCACATGCAATACTGACAAGCGATGGAAATAGATGGATCTGTCCATTCCTAGAAGGCATTGCACCAAACAACAGTGCAATTCTACACATGCCTACTTGGAAGCAGACCCCATGGCATTCATTATACTGCAGCCTTAAATGCCTGGGCAAACCCCAACAGCTAACAGTTCTCAGCTTTTTAGGCTAGGATTATTGCCTCCCCAAAATGACTTGTTGTTGCCTTTGGGGATCTCTGAGCTCCTTATTTTAACATTTTCTCTTTTAGATGCTTTCGACAACTGTGAAAACATAAAGGAAATGGGAGCCACAGCTCTGCCTACTCCAAATATGGGCATCTCTAATGAGACTGTTGTTGCTTCTCACAGATTTCTTAAGAGGCAACAGAGTGAAAAGTGAACGGGGTCTGGCCAATCTTCAGGCAGCAACAAAAACGAGAAATGCAGACGGGGCTGATTCTGGTGTTGCATTTGTCATCAAAGACAATTATGTGCAAAAACTGTTGTGTTGCAATGCAAAATGTGTGTGGAGTTTGTCAGAAAACAAGCAACTAGGCTTCTGCCCTAAATCTGAAAAATGTGCATGGATTTGAGCCGAAATGCTGCAAAGAAAGTTGGTTGATTTTACCAGTGTAGAGGGGGGGTTTTCAGCCAGAACTCACTGGAACTCAGTTCAGGCACCTCTCAGGTGGGTGCCATTGCCATTATAAGAGAATAGAAGTATTCATGGTGAGTTCCCACACCTCTTTTTCTAAAAACAAAATGAAAATAAAAACAGCACTGGGAGATATAACTGGGATGGCAAAAGCCATCCTGGCTTCTGATTTGATCTTGGATTATACCTCCCCCCCCCCCCCCCGACATGCTTCTTCCATGCAAAAGATGGCAATCACATACCGTCATCACTTGAAGTGTTTAAGGCTAAACTCCTAGCAGTTATTATTTGGGGCTCAGATTTGGACAGGCACTCACCTTGGAACTACAGAAGCTGTTCAGTATAAGTTCCTAAGGCAAAAAAAAAATTCCTGTTCCATCCTGTGTTCCAAATGCTTCATTGTGCTTGGATGCTAATCTCCCCTCTGTTGAATTACAGATTTGGTGTAGGACATTAAATTATTGGCTTTGGCTAAATTTAAACCCCACTGGTCTACTACCCTTAGTATTGCAAGATTGTCATGAGAGCGCTTGGACTAAAATTGTCAACCAAAAGCTTTACTTTTCTGGTTTATCAGCACAACAGTTATTAACACTGGGCTTCAGTAAAGCAAATAATTTAATTAGACAGCGCCTATATGATATCAAGCGACAGAATAATTTGGCAATGATAAGAAAATTTTGTCCATGGTATGATTATTTTCCACCTAGTCATTTTGATATGTCGGCACCCTATTTGCAAAATTTAACAGTTCCAAAATACAGATGTGCTTTCACTTTTGCAAGATTAAATATACTGCCTTCAGCTGTACTTGAGGGTTGATTTCAAAAAATTCCGCTGGAAAAAACGCTTATGTCCATGTGGAGATGGCAGCCTTGAATCAGTAGCCCATGTGCTTCTAGCTTGCAGTCTTTTAAAGATTTGAGAAGTGAGGTTATCACCCCTCTACTACTATTAATATTAGGTTGCTCAACCATTGCTACTGTGTCCTAGCAGATCAAGATAATCAGGTGACAGCAAAAACTGCAAACTTTTTAGCAGGGGCAATTAGAATAAGATCTATCATTTGATTCTTGATGTAAACCTCCAGAATGTATTTTGTATAGTTAAGTTTTAGCTCTATCTTCAGGACATTGTATTTTATTTTATTTTATTTTATTTTATTTTACTTTATTTTATTTTATTTTATTGCTATGGCTAGTGACTGGTGTAAGTAAAGATTATTCTGATTCTGATCTCTATTTCCCCTTGTCCCTATTTCTTCACTGCATTTGCCCAAGTCCAAAGCATAGAAAACCTGGCACAATACTCAGAGCACTGATGCAATATTCACCAGCATACCATGAGGAAAGATGTGCACAGACTTTAGCAAAATCAATGTGCTCTTAATGCACACACATACATACACACAACCCCAACCCACCACACCCTGATTTGAAAGGCCTTCAGGATATAGTATTTGAGGTATGCAAGACTCCATTCCATTTATTGACAATGCTGAATGAAAACCAAAGTGTTATTTTGAAATGCTTTTATAATATTCTGTAGTCACAAGAGCATTTAAAAAAGAAGAACATTGGATTGTATCCAATGTTGTCCATGAGCAAGTGGAAAGGATTTCCACACACACAAAGAGACTCCAGCTCCCGGCTGCAGACCTCTGTGAACCCACAAAATCTCATTTGGTGTGAGGTGGGCTGCAGGGGGGAAGAAACAGAGGAAAACAGAGCCTCATTACATAACATTGGATTCCACCCTATGCATATGTGCAGTTCATGCACCAACCTCTACCTTGTAGGACAACATCAATGTCGGAGATACTAATGAGAAATAAATGTTATCAGCTAGAAAAATCTGCTTCATTTAACAATCATTTAAGTGTCATTCAACCAATTGTTCACCCTTCTCTGCTTCTGTAATCCACCAGGGCTTTGTGGATGAAACTGAGGACTGCTGAGCAAAATAAAAGCTAGAGAAGCTTATAACTGGCTGATAACTTCAGCCAGGAAATGTTTCATAAACTCTTTTGATAGACAGAGATGGTCATTTTAAAACTGCTGGCTTTATAAATTTTACACCTACTTGTTTTTAAAATTTGAGTGTATCTATATTTTTTAATGAACATTTTCTATGGGTTTTTTTTATGTAAGCCACTTAGCTGAGGTTTTTGTCAATTGAGTGGTAGGGCTATATAAATCCTGTCAATTCATCAATTAAATCTCGACTTTTGCGCTGCGCATAAAAAGTGAACCATGTTCCCTTTAAGGACTTTGCCCCATAGAATATTGCAACCACCAGAACCCAAACAATGTGATTTCCAGTATGAGGGAAAGAAGGGGTAGAGGACCCTGTAATTTTTGATGGTTTACAAAATATATCTGGCAAAACATTTGGGGGGGAGGGCAAATTGCGGTCAGTGGTAATAACTAATGAGATAACTAAGTAATACTTCTCTCACACTTTGTCATTTTAATGCTTTCCTGACTATTAAGGAAAGTTGATGGCTTCAACTTTCACTAATTATTAGTGTGCAAGTAAGTGATTGTTTATACAGTTATTATAATTGTATTCTGAGCTTCCTCCAAAGAGATTGGGCTGGGACACATAACTGTTATCTGATTTTCGCCTCAAAACGACCCTAAGAACTTCACGGCGGAGCAGAAATATAAGCTCAAATCTCCTTGCTCCAAGTACAACATTGTATCCACTAGCACGATTATCTTTCATATTGCAAAAATAAGACCAGGGAAAGGATAGAAAGGAAGGCTGTGCTATTGTTTTCCTACTATATGTAGTCTTTGAGGGGCAGGATTAGAACCATATTTGTCAGCAAGCACAAAGTAGCTCTCAAAATCCTGCTCTGCTGGTTTTGTGACTAATATGTGTGGAAACTGAATATGATGAACATACAAAGGAAAGATCAGCTCTGAAGCTCTCCTTGAACTTGTAAATTCACCGAGTTCACACATGAAATTATTCTACAAATTTGTTGTCCAATATTTATTATGCGCAATGAATGATTGTATTACGCATGTGTGTTACTCGCTGTTTATAAGAAAGGTGGGAAGATTTCCTCCACTGGAACATTTTTGAATGATTCCTGTGAAGAAATATACAGTATAATGTGCAGAAGTTGTAAAGTTTACAGTATAATGTGCAGAAGTTTAAAATCCACATGGATTTCCTTGGAAGGACGTTGAGCAAGAACCAGAAATTGGCTCACGCTACTCAGCACTTATTCACATGACTATCCCTGAATAAGTAATACATGTGTGTGGGGGGGGGATCTTTCAAGTGCTACCTCACTAGGTGACCTTAGGCAAGTGCCTCAGATGCAGCCCGTCTGCACTACAGGGTTCATAATGCTTCCTGTCACTTTTCTGTGCAATATAAAAGAGCTTTAATCTATTTCAGCACTCTGACTGATATACCTACACCATGCAAACAAAATAACCAAATTTTTGTAG
Source organism: Lacerta agilis (assembly GCF_009819535.1). Lineage (NCBI taxonomy): Eukaryota > Metazoa > Chordata > Lepidosauria > Squamata > Lacertidae > Lacerta > Lacerta agilis. The sequence continues at coordinate 28,762,584 of NC_046318.1, forward strand.
GCAGACTGACTACTTGTGGTTTTTACAGACAGGTGTAATGTCCTTCTACTGTTTTAAGTATCTACTTTGTTTTTATTTGTTGTTGTTGTTGTTTTTAAATACCGCCACTATCATTTTTGGAATGATGGGTGGCTTATAAATTATTTTAAAAAAACAATGAAGCGAATACCACCCGGTATTAGGAGGGTTGGTTTTTTTTGGGGGGGGGGTGGGTTCTTGTAAACCAAAAGCAAGTGCACAAAACTCAGTGGTTTGAAAGGATCTGAAAAGTTTTTGCAGGCTGCTTCAAAAAGCAAGTATATTAGAAAAAGAACAGTGTAACATACCTTTGCTTTATTTGTATCTATTTAAAGATTTCTACCCTGCCATACAGTACTATAGGCCCCTCTGAGAGAACACACACACACACACCCCTCCGTGGGAAGTGAAGTATGGTAAGACTCGCAAAGGACTACAATAATGCTCATATGCAGCTCTGAGATATTTTAATGCATTTTTCATAAAAAATTGTTCCAACTTTTTCTTGCTCCAAAACGAATTAACAAGAACAAGGTACTGTGTTCTGCTAGGGCTGCCATACGTCTGAATTTTCCCAGACACCACCGGGATTTCAAAGGTGGAATTTCTGAAAGATGGCGCTTTGTCCTGGATCTTAGCAAGTCAAATAAAAAATTGAGGTTTTTGGCATTTTGGGGTATCCTGGCAACCCTATTTTATGCGCTTATTAATTTGTATCTATTTATTTTAAAACTATACCCACAGAGAAATTCTGCTTTCTGTAGCAGTCATGCAAAATTTGGGGAGAGACTGCCATCCTGTGTCGGAGCCACAACATAACAGTAGATTTCTGCGTTGGAGCAGATTCACAACATATATTTAGAGGACATGACTTCCCCAAAGAATCCAGGGGAAATGCAGTTTCACCCTCACAGAGCAACTATTCCCAGGATATCTGGGGAAAAGTCATCTGCTTTAAATGTGCGCTGACTGTGCTTTAAATCTGTGGAGCGGATCTCAGATGAGAGTCTACAGATGCATCTGAGAACTTCTGAAAGGGTCGGCCTTAGAATAAATAGTGCCCTGGCCAAGGAGCACATTTGGTGCCCCACACACAAACACACAAAATGGTGGTCAGTTTTGCAGAGCTGCCAGGTTTTGTGGCTTGTCTGCAAAACCTAGCAATATAACAGGCCCAACTGGTCCCATAAAATGCCCTGTGGTATATACTTGACCTCACTGCAAAGGCAGTCCCCTCCATTGTCTCCCGAGACAGATGGATGCCATGACACTCAAATGAGAAATGTCTTCTCAAACATCTGGGTAGCAAAAGTCTCCTGGCACTTCCAGACACTGTTGCCAGTGGCGCACAAAACATTTCAGAGATGAAGCTCACTAAAATATATTTAATACATTCATATCCTGCCTTTCCTCCAAGGAGCTCTAAGTGGCATGTGTGGTTTTCCCCTCCGTCCAGTTTATCCTCACAGCAACCCAGTGATGTAGGTTAGGCCGAGAGATCCCAGCAGGCCCAAGGTGAGGTTCATGGCTGAGTGGGAATTTGAATTGTAGTCTCTCAGGTCTCGGTCTGATGCACCAACCACTACGCCATACTGGCTCTCTTGTGATTTATCACAGCAGATCAAAAGCTCACATCACTTGTTGCCCTATCCACAGAGAACAACATTGCTTGAAACCCCCATTGTCCTAAAGTTGGCACAAGCCAAAGCTTGCAAGGCCATATTATGAACAGCAACAGTGCGCTACGCAAAATGGCAGAACTACCACAGGTTTTACTTCAATGTTTTGGTATGTTTTTGGTTAGTAGCAATTCTTATATCCATTGTCCACTTGACCTGCTTGGCAAAAAAAGGAAATGTTGGAAAAAGTCCACACACAAAAATGTTTCCACCACACGCAAACATATTTGCCATCTGTAAAAGGGATGGTGAATGGGTGGATGGTGGCACAGCCCTTAAAAATGCTTTAATATACCTTTAATTAAAAAAAAACCACTTGCTTTTCTGCAACAATATTGTTATTATTAACCTCAACTTCCAGTCTGAAAAGTAAAGTCACAATATGACGGGGACTGGTTGGATAAGATCAAATGGGCAGTAGTTGCTTGCGTCCTATTTTTCTTCTTTCTTAATGTGTCTGGACTATTATAGTGACTATTTATTCATTTACAGTTATTTATATCCTGCTTGTCAGGCTACAGATGCTTCAAAGGCAGTTTGAAAGTAATGTGAAAAGGCATTAATAAAATCATAACAGTATGAAATTATAACAGTTCATTTGGACTCTTCTGTCACAGGAACAGGGTCTCCATTCCCTCAGAGTTCATACAGCCGTCCTTGCTTCTTGCAGCAGCTGATTGTGTTTGTCAGTCCAGAGAACTCCAGTTCATCCTGAGGGGACAGCAGACACACCACACTCATAACAATCTCCACCTTCCAGAGTCAGGGCTTATCCACACTGTATCAAAGTTTGTTTTGTACGCTAGCCATTCCAGCATTTCATCGGTATGAACCACAAGGCATTTTCACTGTCCAGGTGACACCTCAGTTTTCCTAGAACTTAAAACCCACTTTTCACCTAATCACTAGTAGTGTAAAGGGGTTTTCTAAAACAATTATATTCCACTAAGCCGTGTGGCATGCATTTGGCACATCATGGTTTAAGGATTATAACAGAGTTCTTTAGTTTCACACCCCACAGCCACCTCGCATATTACTTGCTCCCTGCATCAATTCTTTTATGATGAAAAGGCTCTCTTTCATGCCTTTCCCTTGGACTTATAAACCCTCAGCCTCACACTGGAGGCTTTCTGCCTCTTCTTAACCCTGCCCTTACTCGGCAGCAACCTGTTCTTGTATATGTATATATAATTTTTATTTATTTTCCATTTAATATTATACATTCACATCATCATTATCCACTTTACCACTTTGGCTCTTTAGAGCCTATCGACTTCCTTTCTTCCCGCCTCATGGCTTTCAAAATTAACTTTTGTATCATTGCATTTTTTTACGTTTTCCAATTCTAATTACACTCATTACAAAATAGCTCAAAATTTAAATAAAAATAGAAAGATAGAAAATGTCTCATTAAAAGTCTTCAGACGCCCCTGCTAGTGATGTTAATTGCTTACAATAATCTTTCATATATCGTATAAATTTACTCCAGTTCTTTTGGAATACTTGATCATGCTGGTTTTGGATTTTTTTTCTGTCAGCTTCGCCAGTTCTGCAAAGTCCATCATCTTCATCTGCCACTCTTCTTTCGTTGGTACTTCTTGTTGTTTCCATTTTGGGGCTAAAAGAATTCTTGCCGCAGTTGTTGCATACATAAACAGTCTTTTATCTTCCCTTGGTATCTCTTCACCCACTATACCCAGTAAAAAGGCTTTTGGTTTTTTAACAGAAGTATTTTTAAATATTTTCTTTAGCTCATTATATACCATTTCCCAGAAAGCCTTTCCCTCTTTACAAGTCCACCACATGTGGTAGAAGGCATCTTCAGCAACAACCTGTTCTGTCTGATTGCTTGTTGGGCTGCTCAGGAGACAGCAGCCATTTTAACTGCCTCTGGCCCACGCCTTCCCACAGGGTAGTTGGTGGCAGATGGCCCCATAGGGGCAGAGGAGAGAGTCTAGCAGGAGGAGGCCCTGAGATTATATTTTCCTGCCTCTCCTGGACTTGTTCCCATAGGACAATGATCAATGGCTCTATGAGGGAGGCAACAGGTCACCTGCAGCATGCTCTGAGGAGAATTTTGCCTGCCTATCTCTTGCTCTCTTGAAAATTTTCCCCTCAGGGCAGTTGGCGGGAGTAGGCCCTGGTGTCTTTTTCACCTGCCTGCCTCCTTCCCTCTCTAAATTATACTAATTTGCCAACCTGCATTAATATTTCTGTGTGTGTTTATGGAAGAAAAGAGCTGAATGAATGTCCTAGATTATGATGTGGCATCTACGATGGCGCCCTCTGGATACACTGAATGGTGGAAGAAAAGCAGCTGAAGACAGAAACTGTTGGGCAGATTATGCAGACCCTCCAAGTGTCCCTATTTTCCAGGGAAAGTCCTGGATTTACAGAAGCCGTCCAAGTTTCTGATTTGATCTCAGAATGTCCCACTTGTCCTTAGGATGTCCCTGTTTTCATCGAAGAAATGTTGGAGGGTATGAAGTTACGCAACCCCTGAGCCAAGGAAATAAGCAACTATATAACGTTTAGAAGGCATCTGAAGGCAGCCCTGTATAGGGATGTTTTTTAATGTTTAATGCAAATAATAATAATAATAATAATAATAATAATAATAATAATAATAATATTTAAAAATGCACAAGGTCTAGAAGAGGTAGAAGTCATCCCGTTGTTTAGCTCCATAGCCTGCAGAGGAGGAGGAGGTAAGGTTGACTTTATATGTGAGCAAAATTGCCAACCCTCTTTTGTTCACCAGAGGTGTTAACTTCATCTGAGCCTGGAGGGGGAGCCAGGGCTGGGGATTAGAGAAGGGGGGCATCTTGTTGGGATGGTGAGCCAAGCAAGTGAAGAGCTGAGGAGTGGCATGAGTCTAAGGACCTGGCAGAGAGGTGGTGGGGCAATGCAGTTTTTTTGAATCAGGGCCTTTCTTGGAAGCAAGTCACAGAAAAGGAAGAGGATGCAGAGCCTGGAGGAACTGGGCTGTGTGCAGTGATGAAGGAGAACAAATAAATTACAGGAAACAAAGCAACAGATTCAACATTTCTGATACCACTTGCTGACCTGCTTAAAGGTGACTGATCAGCAGAGCAAACCATTCTTTACATAGTAGCCAGGATTTTATCTGCACCTTTAGCATGCAGTCTGCGGTCTTTTCCTGGTCAGTTGGCAACCCTAATTCCACGCCTTTTCATTGGCCCTACATACATATAATCATATTTATGGGGAACCCTACAGAAGGAATAATTATGGATCTTCACAGCAGTGCAACCATGTGTGTGTGTGTGTGTGCGCGCGCGCACGCGCGCGCACACACGCACGCGCGCGCACACACACACACACACACACACACTCAGAGAGAAACAGAAAATAATGCTTTGCAATTACAGTCCACAGCTGCTGCAGTTCCAATATGCTTGCTCCACACAGGTGCAGCTATTATGACAATGAATAGTACACATTAAAGGTGCCATCTATAGGGGTAATAATACTAGGGTTGAAGAGGTATTTTCATTTTCAGCCTAATGTTAGGAAGGAGAGAGAATAATGTAAAATAAAAGAAGGCAATTCACAACCATCCCTGATGGTTCAGCTGCTGCTTAGAAACATTCTGGTTTCAAAGAATTCGCAGGTAATGTGAAAATCAAAGCACTGAATGGTTTAGAGGTGATTCCCTTTCAGCATCCAAAGGAGAAGGCAACATCAGGATTCATACCAAAGAAATGTCATCCTGTAAAATACCTTGGCAGAACCACAGAGTGCAGCCCAGGAACACAGTAGTAAGAGTGAATAAATTATTTCCACAGCTCCACCAAAAGATAAATGCCATATTTACTAGAATGTAAAGTGCACCTTTTTCTGCTAAATTGCATCATGAAAATAAGGGTGTGCATCAGATTCGATGGCGCATTACATTCAAGTAAACATGGTAAGTGAAGAGTCTGCAGAGCTTAATTTTTAGCAGAGGTCACCAGGGCTCACCAGTTTTTGATGCGAGAGATTAACCCTGGGGCATTTGTTTTGTATTACATTTATGCCCCCTAGTTTCCTCTAACGATTTTGGGGCAATTTACAAGGTTCTACTCTTCTTTCCTGCATTTGAGTTATTCACAATTTATTCATTTGTTGTCCAAACTGCCCTTCATCAGTTATGATTACTGGGCCATTTACCATCTAGACATCAGTACAGCAAAGCAAGAAAGACCCACCAGCATTTTTAAACCTACTGTATATTAAAATGCAACCATAATTTTTAAAATGCAGCTGATCTCAGCTAGAATAATCTTTTCTGAAAATCCAGCTGAAGAGATAAATTGGGAACTGGTGCCAGAAACAAAGTATTGAAGGTGCCAGTTGTACTTCCAAAGGAAGAAAGTTCCATAGATGGGGCACCAACTCAGAGGAGGCCCCATTGGGTTTCACTGTACAAGAGCCTTCACCTAAATAACAACAACAACAACAACAACAACAACAACAACAACAACAACAACAACAACAATTTTTATTATTATTATTTATACCCCACCCATCTGGCTGGGTTTCCCCAGCCACTCTGGGCGGCTCCCAACAGAATATTAAAAACACGATAAAACATAAAATATTAAAAACTTCCCTAAACTTCAGATGTCTTCTAAAAGTCAAATGGTGGTTTTATTCCTTGACATCTGATGGGATGTTCCACAGGGCAACAAGAAGGGCCTCCTCTGCAGACAGATTTCCAAACAGTGATACCTCGGATTACATACACTTCAGGTTACATACGCTTCAGGTTACATACTCCGCTAACCCAGAAATAACGCTTCAGGTTAAGAACTTTGCTTCAGGATAAGAACAGAAATCGTGCTCTGGCAGCGCAGCGGCAGCAGGAGCTCCCATTAGCTAAAGTAGTACTTCAGGTTAAGAACAGTTTCAGGTTAAGAACGGACCTCCGGAACAAATTAAGTTCTTAACCAGAGGTACCACTGTATTGGGCTCAATAGTATACTGTATTGGTAATCTGTCCATACCCTGCCGGTGTTGTTGAAATCTGGCAAACTGTGATTAATCTTATCTATAATTTGTTTGAAGCAAGCCAACTTCAATCCAACGAAGTATAAAGATGGCTTGTTTAAGATTAAAACCACATTTAAGGTTTGAATGTACAGTCATACCTTGGGTTGCGTACTTTCGGGTTGCATACTCCGCAAACCCGGAAGTAAAGATTGTTGCGCATGCGCAGAGCATTCCATGCGCTCTGCGCATGCGCAGAAGCGTTCTGCACAGTTTGCGTATGCACAAAAGTGCGATATCGCACTTTCGCGCATGCGCAAAATGGACGCTCGGGTTGCGTACTTTTCGGGGTGCAAACGGCACCCCGGAACGGATCGGGTATATAACCTGAGGTACCACTGTACTGTAACTCTAAACTGCAGTTAATCAAAAACAGAAGCAAAAGTGTCGGGGGGTGGAGAGCATGATAGCCCAAGATTCACACAAGGCTCATTTCTATCATGATAGGAAAAGCCATGGTTTAGCAGGTCATCTGAAGAGAGCCATTTTCTCACTGATCTTTACAGTGGTCTCATAAAGGCAAATCTCTATACCAAGGCTGAGGTATAGTAGCTTGCCAAATAGTATCTAGTGAATTCGTGACTGAGGGGATGCTGTAAATGGTATTGCCCATAATAATCTCTAATGGCTTCTGAACGTCAGAAGCCACTTGTGATAATTCCCCAACTCTCCAGCCAAAATCCATAGCTTTTCATAAAATACCACTTTATTTCATGTTTCCGGAAGAGTTTGCCATCTCAGATTATGAGCATACTTGTCGTTATGAGAGCTTCTAGCCCTCATTTTAGAGATCGGTGGTCCAGAAATGTTAAGCAATTTATTAAAGTGTTCATAGGCCACCTTTCAGGATACGTATCCTCACTCACAAGATAGCATAAAATGCATGAAATGAAGAACAAGCATAAAAACAGATAAGATAAAATCAAAACAACTGTCTAAAAGACAACAAATGTACAGCAGATAAAGCCATATTGTTATAACTCAACGAAATGTTACAAAATAATTAAAAAATAATTTAGGCTACAAGTATTGGGCGGTGGAGGGGAACTGAATCTGGCTGCAGTTACAGGTAGGTATGGTGATTCACCTCCTCCTCCTCCAACACTCTGTTAGGATTTTGCAGACAGGGCAGAAATTGGGGCAGAGGAACATTTTTTGCTCTCCTGTCCTTTTTCCAGTGGTTTTAAAACCGCTTCCCTCTTGTCAGATGGGGGTAGGGAGAGCTGAAACGAAACCAGCTCTAGAGTTGGTGTGATTTATTTTGTGGTTTGGGTGTGTGACAGGGAATTGGGAAGGTTATAGATCCTTACGTTCCATTTCTTCCCTGGTCCACTCCCTACCTCTTGGCATTGCTAGGGTCCAGGATGCAGGTGTCACAGCACTGGGGAAGGGAAATCTAACACTGGATCCTCTCTGAGGTCAAAGCACAGTGTTCAGAAGTACCCTATGGCTCCTGGGATACCCTCCCAGGCAGGGCCATAGGATAGCAGGGTCAACTAGAAAGTTTGCTGGTTGTTGCTTTTTAATACATTCACAGAAACCAAGCAGGTGGTAGATGAGAACACTAAAACCGACACCAGACTAAGGCCACATTAGAACACTATGGTACTACTTTAAACAGTCATGGCTTCTCCCAAAGAATTCTAGGAGCAGTAGTTTAAGGATGCTGAGAGTTGTAAGGAGGCCACTATTCCCCTTAACAGTTTTCAGAGTTCTCGGACCACTCTGTAAACCAGCCTTCCAAACTTTTCATGTCGGCGGCACAGTTTTTAGACATGCATCATTTCGCAACACAGTAATTCAGTTTTACTAGCAAACCAGTTTAAACTAACCCCTTTCCAGCCCCGTGAGGAGCACGGGGAACGTTTGCGGTACACACTGCAGCCAACACACTAACGTGTTGCGACACACTGTTTGGAAAGCTCTGCTGTAAACGGTAGTTCTGGGAGGGGAATAGGGGACTTCTTACCATGCTACAGCTCCCATAATTCTTTGGGGGAACTGGTGATGTTTAAAGTGGCATCATAGCGCTTTACATGAATGGTATGAATGTGGCCTAAAAAGCAGTTAACTGCATGCCATTACACATTCTCTAAAACTGTTCTCTGGTTTCACAACACACGCCAGTTTACCAGAGCTGGCAGAGCAAAAGTGCCTTAAAGGGGCCTAAAATTGAGGGGAGGGAACATTACACTCAATTTGAAACACCATAGGACGTCAGCATAATGAAAACAAAACTGAATGGATAAGCTGGCTGGTATACTAGGAATGGGAAAAGGCAGCTGAACTCAAGAAAAGCCACTGGATAGAAGTAAACAGAAAGCCTGGGAAGCAACCTGGCAATAAACAGGGTTGCCAACTGGCTAGAAAAATGTGGGCTGGCCTGAGAACCTGCTGATGCCTGCATACTAAGCTACAGTTAAAAACACAGCTACAGAAAAGTTGCCAACCCAGCAACAACAGGGCAGCTGTGCCATGTACAAGGTTTAGAAGGAACATAGTTTGCAGGTTCTTTTTCTTATTTCCAAATGTCTTTGCACATCCTTGAACAGTAATACAAATGCACAGTATATCTCCCCAATGGCACGTGCTGGAATCCTTACTGTAGAGCAGCCTTCTCCAATGCTGGGCCCTCCAGTTGTTGTACAACAACTCCTATTATTCCTGATCAATGGCTATGCTGGCTGGTGTCGATGTGAATTGCAAGCAAACTACATCTAGAGCCACCTTGGGTCTAGGGGCCAATCCTTAAGTTTCCATAGTAACTTCTCAAGGGAGGAGGGTGGAGACACAACAAGAACAACAAGGCTGTACCTGCTGTGACTGCTCATTGGCTACATCCCCATAGACTCCTAAGAGCCCTACCAGTTCTGGTGGGCATCAGCCGCCATTGTTAAAGGGAAAAGAGGGTATTCCTTTTTTGTCCTCTCCCTATGCGTCATTATCTTGCGAATGCAGTGGTTCTTCCCCTCTGAATAATTAAATCATATTCACGAGGAGAGCAGATTAATTGAATTTAAATTCCGAACGACTACAGAAGCAGAGAGGCATGAGTCACTAGTCCATTCTAATGAGAAGATTTATTAAGGACCTTTCTCTGATAGACATATAGAGCAGGGTTATAAATATTTCATATTCAATTAATTGAATTTTGCCCTCCGCCTGCGATGCTGCCCTGAAACGTTAATCCACTGGGAAATAAAATCTCAAACAAAGTAGGAAAATTTGATCATTGCAGCAGAAACGTTCTGCTACCTCAACCCCACACCACCCATGGCAGTGCCTAGGACAGAAGCCCAAGTGTCAACTGCTTCTGGATTTCTACAGAAATTTAAAATATGACTGTTCATTAATTGAGCCATGGCTATATAAAATGGATGCATGTATAAGATCATAGGAGTCCTGCTTGATGCAAAGCAGATTTACAGGTGCAGTTGTGATGTTGAACAACCCTCAATAAATAGTACACTAAGAATCTTTGGGGTGACTAATGTTTTTGGGCTACAGAATTTTTTTGGACTACAACTCCCATCAGCCCTCGTTACTGGCTATGCTGCCTGGGGCTGACAGAAGCTGAAGTTCAACAATAACTGGTGGGCCATGTTTTCCCCTTCCTGCTTCAAATATTTCAGCGTCATGGTGATCCTTCATATATGAAATAAGGTGCTCAAGTTTAAATGGATTTAAGGCTTTCTAAGGACGTGTCAACAAAAACAATGCAGCAGGTCTTACATTGTGCAATGGAACTCATTGCTTTTCACCAAGACAAGCCCTTCTCTGTAATGCTTAGGGTCAATTTGCTCTCCTCTCCCACAGACCGCGTTGAATGCAACATCAGAGCCTGTGTGTGTCCTCTGCCCACCACCGCCATGGCACTCTTCTTTGGGCCTGCCCATATTTACATCCAGCTAGGTCGACAGAGCAATGTCACAGAGACCAGCAATCACCGTCTCTGAGCCCACCTCACAAAAACCATGATGCGACAAAAAGGTAGGTTGCCGCCAGGGGTAGACTTGGTATTATGGTGCCTTGAGCGAGACCAAAATTTGCCCACTATCCCTTGTACTGTGCTGCACTTGGGGAAGAAGGTACGAGTTCTCTAGCAGGGTCTCAGAGCACCCCCAACTCCTTCCCAAAGCTAGGCAAGTGCTAACTAGGTTTTGAGGAGGAGGGAGGACTCTAGGATCCTGTCAGAACCCTCTTGCCTCTTTCCCGTAGCCAGGCTAGTGCTTACAGGTCGGCAGGCACCCTCTCTGCTCGGCGGCCAGTAGGGGGGAACTGGTTGCACTAATCTAAAACTGCCTCTGTTGCCACATTTTGGGCTGGGTTCAGCTAATTAGTCCTGCCAGCAGAAGCAAGCACAAGGTCTTCCACTAGCACAAAGGGTTTGTTTTTTTTTGGCCTGCTGCCCTCCCCTCTCAGGCAGGCATAGGCAAACTCGGCCCTCCAGATGTTTTGGGACTACAATTCCCATCATCCCTGACCACTGGTCCTGTTAGCTAGGGATGGTGGGAGTTGTAGTCCCAAAACATCTGGATGGCTGAGTTTGCCTATGCCTGCCCTAAGGCCCCCCACCCAATTGGCTCAGGGTAGGTTGGAGAAACCATAGAACAGCACACAGGGGGAAGAGAGGGCAGGATGTGCTGGCATAACCGCCTTAGCACCACGTTGAATTCCTACAATAAGTTAACTTACGGAAGTTCACAGAAGGAAAAGCTTCCCATCTCCTCCCCCCACAGTCCCCTAAAAAACTTACCTAGAAGATCTGGGAGGGTTTCCTGAACATCACATTAACCTATTTTGAGCCAAGCCATTAGGCTGATTATAAGCAACTGATTATGGTTCCAAGTTCTCCAACAAAAAGCACAACGGGAGAAACAAAAGCAATTCCACCCTCCAGGCAGCTGTGCTCTTTGCACTCCATGCTCTTTGGGGAGAATATGTCAAGTTGCTTTCAGCCATATGCTTTATTCTTTAGGAAAACAGCTACTATTCATCCTTCTGCAATGTTTTAGCAAGGATGCAGCAAGCATTTATCTGGAGTAGCTGTTGAGACACCGTTTTAATCTCATAGCAACATCATAATCACTTCCCATAAAATAAATCTCTATCCACACACAACGATTTTTGGAAGATGTCCCAGAATGTATTATAAAGTTCCTTGAAATCATAGCAGTGGTTTCACATCTTTAAATATTCTAGCAAATATTTCTACTTCACCATGACTGATCCGAGATAAAACAAAACATGGTGGAATCTATTTTTAAAAAAAGAAGAAGGGGGGTGCACATACAGTAGTTGGCCCCAATAGATTAATGCAGAGTTGGGGGGGGGGGATAACTAAATTACAGAGAGTTTGGGAGTTGCCGTTATTACAAGATGTCCTTGAAAACTCCAGGAATTGTAGCCAAGGATGGGGGAGAAAATTAGTTTGGTTTATATTTCAGTGTGATCCTCTATTAAGTCACACTTCCAAAAACAATACACAAACCAAAATGTAGCTATTTCTGAAATTCACACTTCTCTGAATATTGTGGTGCAATTCTCCACCAAAAAACGTGTACCAAAAAAAAAGTTATGCTGGGGAAAGTGTCTTTACAAATCATCACCACCACTTATTGTACTTGTTAGTCACCTTCATGGGGATTTTTTTTTCTTTTTAAAAAATTGCAAACGCATGCAAAAATACGGAAAAAATGAAACAGGGAAAATGAGGAACAGAGACAAATCAGAACTGACAGATTCACCCATTCCTAACTCAAAGCTGGCTACCTTGTAGAAAGTTGTGCTGCAGTCAGCAAGATTATGACAAGGAGAGTGAAAAGATCACTCTACCTTACCTGTCTGTTTAGACCACAGCGCGGAGCCTAGGGCTTGCCGATCAGAAGGTCGGCGGTTCAAATCCCTGCGATGGGGTGAGCTCCCGTTGCTTGGTCCCAGCTCCTGCCCACCAACCATTTCAAAAGCATGTCAAAGTGCAAGTAGATAAATAGGTACCACTCCGGTGGGAAGGTAAACGGTGTTTCCGTGCACTGTTCTGGTTTGCCAGAAGCGGCTTTGTCATGCTGGCCCACATGACCCAGAAGCTGTACACCGGCTCCCTCGGCCAGTAAAGCGAGATGAACCCCAGAGTCGTCCGTGACTGGACCTAGTGGTCGGGGGTCCCTTTACCTGTCTGTATCCGGAGGTCTTCTTCAGCTGGCCTCAGTCTGCCAAGTGGATGCCTCTGCCAAGTGAAATAAGGGAAAGGGTGACCAGGGAGAGGGCCCTTTTGATGGCGGCACCCCAGCTGTAGAGTGCTTGCCACAAGTCTTGCTCACCCTTCAATGTTGCTTTTAATGATAGTGTACTTTTTATTTTCAGTTGTCTCCCTTTCTGCTTTGGTTGGGGGGAAAAACAATTATGCAGCAAACTGTTATTTTCTGGTATTGTATTTTTAATTGCATGTCATCATTTTATTTGAAAGCTACCCAGAGAACTGTGTTATATAAATACTGCAAATCAAACAAAAAATGGTATGAGAGCCACTCCCCTCCAGGCACCCACCCATGTTCTTGCTGCATGGACACACTGCATTGCAGTTTTATATATACCAAGCCCTGGGCACAAAACAAAACAGCATTCCAGAGATGAGTTTCCACCCATAAACTCAGCATTGTTCACCATCCTGTCATGGAAGGATCTGAAAAGCAGAGAAGTGTCAAGTTCTCCCCTTGCTGACCCAGCTCTTGGAAGAGCTCCTAGGATTCCTTCCTTCTCCAATTCATCTCCTACAGCCAAGTTTGGTCATAGAATCATAGAACTGTAAAGTTGGAAGGGGCCCTGAGAATCATCTAGTCTAACCCCCCTGCAATGCAGGAACACACAGCTGTCCCATACAGGGACCACACCTGCGTCCTTGGTGTTATCAGCAGCATGCTCTAACCTACTAAGCAGTCCACTGCTAGATGGATAGCTGCACAGGGAACCTACCTTTACACACCGCCTCAAAACCTGAAGATGCTCCTCTCCCTTCATCAGACTTTGGAATGAGATTGCTTGATGACAACATTCACATGAAGGTCTGCATTGGACACACTCTGCCTTGCACATAGCAAATGTTTGCCCGGCAGCACTCAACTCTTTCTCCATAAGCAGGGCAACCTCTTTTCTGATGTTTTGGGGGGTCATTCTCAATTCATGCAGGTAACACAGACACAAACATCTTCACATTCATGCATCGTAAGGTAACCAGGCAAAGGGGTGCAACTCATGAGAGAGTATATGGCTTTGCAAGCAGAAGGTCTGAGGTTCAATCCCTGGCATTTCCAGGTAGGGCTGACCTCTGCCTGGAAACTTGAAGAGCTGCTGCCAGTGTTGGCAAGACTGGGCTAGACAGACAGCTGTCTCAGTAAAAGGTGAATCCCTAGGTTCCTATGGCATTAATTATGCTGCCAGAATCACAAAGTGGGAGCAAGAGCAAAAGCTAGATGAGTTTCTCTCTGTCCCTTCTTTCCTGACTCTGCTAATAATGTTACAAACTTCTAGCATAGAATCATAGAATTTTAGAGCTGGGGGGACCCCAAGGGTCATCTAGTCCAACCCCCTGCAAATGCAGGAATCTCAACTAGATCATATCACATCCCAGCCTTATCTTTTTCTCCAGACTTAAAAAAAAAAACCCAAACTCTTTCACCTTTCTGTGTTGGAAAGGTGCTCAAATCCAAACAGGGTCAAAAGGTGAAGCCTGAAACTACACTTGCCAAGAATGATTTTGATTCCTTCAATTTCATTTTAGGGGTCAGCAACTGGCAACTCCTGGGGATAAATCCAGTCTTTCCCCATGAGATTTGTCGATCCAAAGGGGGGGGGGGGAGAGAGAGAGAGAGCAGAAATTCTGACAATAGGATTTGCTGGCTTACAAGCAGAAAGTTGTGTTCCTTTACTGCTTTTCCACGCCCTTCTCAGAGTCGCTGCAGTTGCTTCCCAACCACATGAAAACAGAAGCATTTCCTTTATCCATGGCAGGGAAATCTGTGGGCCAAGGATGATGGGAGACCAAGCCCAATCAAAGCTCAGTTAGTATATGGTTACCAGACGTCCCTGTTTCCCGGGGACAGTCCCCGGATTTACAAATCTGTCCCCAGACAAAATCCGTCCCCAGAATGTCCCCGGATTTCATTTAATGTCCCCGGAATTATATTTTAAGTGTTGTAGATTTATTTGTAGGGAATGAATGTTGCATGATTGGTTCAATGCCACAAGACACATCATATGGGGACTTCCGGTGAGGCAAAATGGCAGGTGCCACGGCAGCGGGCAGCTCCTGAAGCCAGCCAGAGCCAACTGCACTACCAGGCTGGCTCTGGGCTGCTGAGACTACTGTTACCGCTGCTGAGAGGGGAACCAGGGTCTCACGGCGCATCAACTGGGGGAACCGCTTACTCCCCCCCCCCCAGCGACCCAAATCGAGCCGGGAGTGAGAGCGCCCAGCCATCCAGCCCAGGATCAGTAAACCCCCCCAGAGCTGATGCAGGGAGAAGGAGGAGAGGAGAAGGAGAAGGAAGAGAAAGAGAAAGAGAAAAGAGAAAAAAGAGGGGAGCCCCACCTTTGGCCGAGGCTGAGGAAGAGAGGTAGGAGAGCACCGGGAGGGCAAGGACATGTGGCTGAGCCCAGGCCCGACCCGAGCCTATTCCACGGTGGATAGTGCTCCAAGAGATCAGGCCGGGGCCCAGAGGAAGGCCGCGCAACAGAGGAGACCACAGAAGAAAAGATATTACTTATTACTTTTCTTTAGAAATAATTTTTTTGAAATAACTTTTTTTTCTCTTTTCCAAAAAAAAAATGTCCCCAGATTCTTTGAAAATAATCTGGTAACCTTAAGTTAGTAGAGCATGAGACTCTGAATCTTGGGTCATGGGTTCAAGCCCTGTGTTTGACGAAAAGTTCCTGCATTGCAGGGGGTTGGACTAGATGACCTTTGTGATCCCTTCCAACTCTACAATTCTATGAATCTAAACATCTGGAAGGCTGCCAGTTCCCTGCCCTCTTGCACAATTAAAATCAGCTAAAAAACTAAACGTAGATTGGACAAGTGTGCAGCAGTGGCCACTAGATGTCACCAGTACTATATGCCATTTTAAAGACAGCTCTTTTTCCCAATATGTGGAGAAGTCACATTTTTGAAAGGGAAACTTTAAACTTGTGGCATTTAGGCAGATCCCCTTTTAAAAGGATCTGACAAATCAAATAAATTCACTGTCTATCAACAGCAAATAGCCAGGAGACCTAAATGGAACTGGCGAGTTCATAGGCAGACTTGCACCTGCAACAGAAAGGAAGCAGAGACCAGGCCACGGTGGGGTGGGGGAAGTCAACTAAGTTTTGCTGAGAGTAGACTCACTGAAATTAATGAACATGGCTAAGTTCTACTCTTGAGCAAAAAAATTTGTTGTTGTTCAGTTGTTCAGTCGTGTCCGACTCTTCGTGATCCCATGGACCAGAGCACGCCAGGCACCCCTATCCTCCACTGCCTCCTGCAGCAAAATTTAGCTGAGTAAATAAAATATATCGATAAGGCAGCCAAATAGAGGTCGTAGCCAGACAAAAACACACAAACATAAGTTATACATAAGAATCATAAATAAACATACCTAGAAAACAGAATCTTAGATCTCGAGGAAGGCCATGTGGTTTTACTAATTATTCTGTTACTGCCTTTTCGATTACTTTTCATATACAGTGGTACCTCAGGTTACATACGCTTCAGGTTACAGACTCCGCTAACCCAGAAATAACGCTTCAGGTTAAGAACTTTGCTTCAGGATAAGAACAGAAATTGTGCTCTGGCGGCGCAGCAGCAGCGGGAGGCCCCATTAGCTAAAGTGGTGCTTCAGGTTAAGAACAGTTTCAGGTTAAGAACGGACCTCCAGAACGAATCAAGTTCTTAACCCGAGGTACCACTGTATTGTGATCTGCCTTGAGTGTTCTTATAATGGAAGGATGGGGTATAAATACTCAAATAAATAATAATTCAAAAAATGCTCTTTGGATTTTTTAAAAAAATTATTTATTTTAAAAAGGTGTACAATGATTTGCGCTTGGATTGCAGAACAGGGTGAAAATGTCCAAAATAAATACATAATATGACCAAACAGCAATTAAGTGATAACAGACAGCAGCAACATTGGTTCCCAAGGCATTCTGCTTCACTTGCACCTTTTAAAAGGTGATTTAATCCGACTCTCACATTGATCATTTGATTTGGGAAAAGTACAGCTCATTAAGATCAGAGCTTCCCGTCGCCTTTCCAACCAGAAACTGGAAAACGTTTTTTCATCCCTCAACTTTATACAGAATCTTAATACCTTTCCCACTGTAAAACAAAACAAAACAAAAAAACCATCAAAGCAAATTCAGCTCTCAAGCATGTAGCCAAACAGGACTTTAAAAGAGCAGAAGTGTGGATGCAATGTGGAACCCACTTGGGCAAAAAGATTATCATTGCGCCTAAGTAGTAGACAGGTGCAACCATGTCTTTCACTACCAGGGCACTCCATCCTTGAGGCTCAGTAGGCTTTCTGAATTGGGATAGGTTATAGGTGACAAGGTGGGCAGACAGAGGGAAGCACTTGTGAGCTAAGAGTAGACAGGTGACAAGGAAGCAAACTTACAGGGCTAGGTTTGCATCAGTTCCATTAATTTTTAATTTATCCCCTTCCCTTCATAAAGAAAACATATTATTTAAAAATGGAAAGAACAGGAATTAACCATTTACGTTTTAAAAACCTAAAAGCATCATTTTGAATATTAGGAAGCATATTCCGAAAAGGTTAAGTCAAGTGCTTCGCACCAAGTTCCCTGAGTTATTTTCCAAGTGCCCAAGTAATTTATCTTCGTTCGGCTATCATGAAATAATGAATGCAGGCAACATTTGAAAGGTTTGTAGTATCAGGAAAAGATTATGGAGTTCAGTGGCAGTTTTGGTGGTGGTGAAAAATCACCCAAGCTCAGCATAGAAAACAGGTCAAACAGGAAGTGTTCTGGAAAAGCCTGTAATTCTCTTTCAAACCCTGTCTAGCCCACATTTCTCACCTAAGACAGTCTATACCTGGTTTTATATCTGTATGGGCAACCACAGCCAGCCTGCTCCATGATCTTCCCTTTCCTTATGCCTATTTCCAGACACTCAGCATGCACTTCGTTTGTTCTAGGTTAATGGTTCTTAAAACATTTTACCAAAGAATGTAAGTTTCCTTTCTGCATGTACGGTCTGTGTGGGCCTGCTGGTCCCCACACCTGTTGACCATGAATCACAAATTCTTTGCAGCTTTTGGTGCATTCAGGAAACCCACCCATGAAATTCATCGCAACCCATCATTTAGGAATTACAGGCACACACTACAAGTTACTTTTCACCTTTAATCGTTTTATGTGGGGGTGGGGGAAGAAAAACAGTTTGAAGCTTAGGGGCACCCCCATCTGCTAATGTCAAGGAGGGTGTCAGGGGTGAGGTCAGCAATAATTCACAAGATGTCAGTGAAGTTAACGCTTCATACAAAGAAATAATTAAAAAAAAACAGCTCAAGCTGAGTCAGCACAGCAACTCTTCCCAGTAGATCTTGCCTGAATGAGGCAGTTGTGGGGAGCGAAGGTCCCTGTCTTCCCACATTTGCCGAAGTATCCTCCTCCCCTGGGACCTTCCCAAGCAACCTGAAACACCTTCATCTTGTCTCTCTTTGCTCTGCTCTCTTCATTCCTCTTTGTGTTTTGGGAGACCGGGGTGGGGGGTGGGGGGCGAGACTCCCTGACTTCTTCAGCAGCCTGCCTGATCACTGTCTCTTGGCCCACCCTCCTCTTGAGCCTCCTTTCCTGCCTCTGACTGAGGACTTGTCTCTGCCACGGCCTCTCCCTGCTCGCTAAACTCTGTTGCCTCTTCAGCTTCTGACACCTCCTTCCCCCCCCAGTCTGCCCCCTCTTCTCCCTCTGACGACTCGCTGTCATCCCACCACCAGTCCCCTCACTCTGAGCCCTCTTCCCCGGGGGTTCCCTTGGGGGTTCCCCAGCTAGTGCCCCCCACTCCTCTGCATCTAGTCAGTCCATGACAGCTAACCCCCAATGATTATCTTTCCCCTACATCTCAAAAGCACTGGATAATTAAGATTAACTTTAAGAGATGATAGACGTGTGCAAGAATTTAAATACATTAAAGACACTCCGTTATTCTCTTTAGTTTACAAAAAAAAAAATATTATCTTTGTCCACCAAGGATGTAAACATTACCCAGTAACAAGTCTTAACTGGTAATCAGTCCATTTCCTTTCTGTCCATTTAAGAACTTTCTTAAATTAA
This sequence comes from Lacerta agilis, assembly GCF_009819535.1. NCBI lineage: Eukaryota > Metazoa > Chordata > Lepidosauria > Squamata > Lacertidae > Lacerta > Lacerta agilis. Next base: position 28,781,663 of record NC_046318.1, read on the forward strand.
GCCACTGCAATGATGTATTGCTCGTACCCATTTTTCCAGTGTCTCACAGAAGAGGAGTGCCAATTCCCTTTTGAGGTATCATTTTGCTTTCTCGTTTATGTCAGAGTTGTGCGTGCCTTGAATGGGAAGCTGCTGCCTTTTCATGTGTTTTTGAGATCTGATTGGCAGGACCAGCAACACAAGTACACATAAAATGTGCATATGAAAGTACAGTGACCTGTAAGGGACAAAGAAAGAAGTATCAAGGAATATAAAGCAAGTGGAAGTCAGGTTAAAACAACCTATAATGATGAGTAGTGATTGTATTTCACTGAGATGCAACATATTGGGTTGTAGCTCTTCCTGGACTACTAAAGCAAAATATCTTGAAAAGGGGAGCAGACCAGTATGCCTCTCAAAGCAATAACTCGGGATTTCTAGAAAGTGCCCTGGTCTATCTGCCCAACCTAACCTTGTAAGTTTGGGCCCTGAGCTGGAGATTTAATAAGTCTACACTCCATCAAGAGTTCATTTTTAAATTTTCACCACATCCTACTAACAACTTCCCTCAAGAAGTTGTTCTGCACCCTTCTTCCATCTACACAACAACCCGCCATCACCATACACTATGAATTTTAAGGGGAAGGAACAGATATAAAAATAAAATTGCTGGGTGCAATTTCCAACTTGGAATGAAACAGATGCATTGCCCCTTCTCATTCCTTTCAAAGATCCACATCAAAGGCCCAAGTATACATTTCAAATATTAATTGAGCTTCCAAAGGTGACACAGCTAGCAAATATAACCTGTTTGGTTTTCCTTCAAACCATGATGAAACATCACCCAATGTGGACCACAGGATGGCAAATCTAAAAAAGCTATGGCCTGATGCAACCCAAATATTTTTTTTTAATAGCTATTATAATAGATGGTGACTTACTTGTATAATTTAATCGTAGGCTCAACAGCTAGCAGAACAAATGGTGCAACGGTATAGCAGACAGAGAGCTGAGTTACCAACCAGGTCACAATGTCATAGCCCGTTTTGAGAGGCTTTGGGGAGATGAAGAAATGCCGGAAATTGTTCCTGACCTTAAAAAAGGCCAAAAAAGAAAGAAAGAAAGAAGAAGTTTAAAAGCAATCTTCACATAATGGCTACTGTCCTATCCACTTTATCATGTTGTGGTCTGGTATACCAATAAGGAATATTTTGTTTCTTTTTTCCTCTTACTAAATAAGAAAGAAGTGTCTCAACAAGAAACTGAGGAGAATAGCAGCTGAACAGAACTGGAAGAAGTGGCTTAGGCTGCAGTCCTATACACACATATTTCCTAGCAGGCATGCACAGGATTGCACTGTGAAGTACAAAGATTCAGTAAAATACATCTCAAAAAGCCAAAGCCAATGCAATAATTAGCATACAAACAAATGCACAACAACTACCCCAAATTGTACAGTCAAAGCAGAATACCAAGCTTACATAAATGTCCGGGAGCAGTCACAGGAGAGACGAGAAAGAGAGGGGGACCATCTCAGCTACCACAACTACCAGGAACTGCAGTCAAATCCTACTCTAGTTTCTGATTCTTTAGCAGACACCGTTGTCAATTTTTTAAATTTTTTTTTGGTAGGAACGTGGTGATGATATGTGATTTCCAGGAAGTGAATTTCCTTTCCCTTTTGGACATCTTCCCATCAAGCAATTACAATCATGCCTTTGCACCCCGACTGGTCCTACCATGTACTATGTGTAGGGGTGGGGTCTGAAGCAGGGAGTCTCTGTACACACATTTATAACCAGGCACGATAAGCCTACAATTCAGGGGTGGCCAACTTCCAAGAGACTGTGATCTACTCAGAGAGTTAAAAACTGGCAGTGATCTACCCCAAAGTTGTTGAGCTTTTTTTTTAGGAAGGAAAGCCCTGTTTTGGGGGGTTCACGTAAAGGTTGTTGAGCTTCTTTAGGGAAGAGGAAAGCAACATTGAGCTTTTTTTTTAGGAAGGAAAGCCCTGTTTTTGGTGGTTCAGGTCATTTTAGGGGTACAGGGCAAAGATGTTGAGATTTTTTAGGGGGGCCAAAGTTTTTTAGCTTCTTTGGGGGGAGCCACTGATCTACTGGTGATCTACCACAGACGTCCAGTGATCTACCGGTTGGACATGCCTGGCCTACATGAATGCAGCGGGCTCCCTCCTTGAGATCTCCACCCCACCCAACACACGAAGAGTGGTGGGAGGTTGACAATGGGGGCAGGGATAGCAAGCATGGCCCATAAATACCGGTAGGTCAAATGTGAGAAAGCTCAGAAAACGTGGGGTTTCAGACAGAGGCAGGTTGGTATTTTCGAGAGAAAACTCTGAAAACCAGTAAGGATTCATGCCCACAACCACGTTCCAATGACCTGAATAGAACTGAGTGTGAAAGTTACATTTCAGATTGCACCCATTAATAATAATAATGGAAAGGAGATACATACTGCTCTGGCTGCTAGTGTCATAAAGATCCCAGTGACAAATGTAAAATAATATCCGGGGTAAACGCCATGCCAAACAGCTGACAGAAGAAACGTTAAAGCTGTAGGGTACTGAGGAGCTCTATCATAGCACACGCTGGGAAGAAAAGCAAAACCAAAATAACAGCATGTGCAGACAATACATTGATTGCATCTCAAACGCTTTCGAAGCTGACTTCATAACTACGCCAGAAGGCAGGTGTTTCAAAAGCATACTTATATGAGAGGACAAAATGGCGAAGCAGCCAACTTAGTTTGCTGGCAGAGGGGTTGCTGCTGCTTATTGGGAGGCAGCCAGAGGTGAGGCGGCAGAGAGGACAGCCTGGTGTGGGGGCTCTGACAGAGACAATGCAACACCTCTGCCTGGCACTGTGCCAGGCAGACCTCCCTGACACCTTGCCCCTCCTCGTAACTAGCAGCAGGAGCCCCACTGCTGGGAAGCATCTTGTTACAGCTCCATCCCAATGGGAGAGTCACTTCGGAATAAGGACAAGACAAGCTTCAACTAGTGTAACCTGTTTTCATGTCAGTAAATCTTCGGATTTTGTAATGCTGTCATTTCTCTACCCCAGATTTTCATACCTAGAGACATCTTAAAGGGCATCTTACATATAGTCCATAGGCACCCAGAACATATACTTTCCAGACACAAAACTCCCATTTGAATTTCTTATAATTTGGCCCACTTTCCTTGCTTTAACTCAATGGAGTGTTTTGAAAAGGAAGAAATTCAAAAGAAGTATTTATGACAAGTTTCTAGATTTTTTTGGCATGTATAGATTTGTATTTTTTTACAGCAGAAACACACACACACTTCCTGATTATGTTTTAAAATGTAAGTCGTGAGTGTGACTTGAAATCCAAACAGGTTTTATACACAGCAAACAAATACTGTATATAAATTACTGAACAGAACTATTTTCCATGGGAAATCGGGTCCTCCATTAAAGGAGGGCACGTGTTGCGGTGAGGCCGGCAACCAGACCCAGTGTTGTGGGGGTAATTGGAAAAGAAGGCCACAACCCCTGATAGGTCGGTCCCGTGTTGCTGGGGTGAAATCTGGCCAATGGGGCATCGTAAAATGCAGCAACGCGGGACCTATTTAAGCCCATGCGAGGCTGCTGAGATTCCTCTTTGGGGCCTAATGCATTGCAACACCTACCCACCACTCCCTATATTTAGGGCTTGCGTTGACCTTGTTATGCTGTCGTGTGTCGTCTGTCGTTGGGACAGGGGCACGGTAGGAATTTCCCCCACTTGGCTGATGCCATTTGGGTTTCACCTGCCGTGTAGCAAATAGTCACAACTTGTAAGTTGCGGATAGGCTCTGGTTCAGGTGATAGGCGTGGCACGTGATGTGGCCACGCCTATGGAAATGCAGGATATTCTGGTACAGGAATCCAGGGACTCAATGGTTTGTCGGTCCCCGAAAGGGGTCTGGCCAGTGGCCGAGTCCCGGGGACATCAGAACGGCTGATTGGCGAACCTTCCAGCAGCTGTCCCTGGTGTTCATCCTTGTCTGTCCCACAAACATGGCTCTGGGACAGGGCTGCCTGCACGGGTGCAGGGAGATTGTCGAACCAGAACCTATGCAACCACTCACTTGGTTGTAATCAATAAAGTTGTGGCCTAAATTCTGCCAAAAACCAAACCAAATATTTGAGTCATGTGTGAGTTTATTTTGGGAAAGGTTAAAGGTCTGAACACGCAAGGAATTTTGCTGTGTGTCTGTAGGCATGTGGAATCAGAATTAATCACTTTCCAAATTAACAAAATCACTCTGACACTCTCTTGCGCAGTGAGAGAGGAGGGAAATAAAGGCTTTGTTGGGGGAGGTGGAACTGATGTAAAAATTCAGGCACACAGAAAGCAGTGGTGACAGCAGCCCAAGCTGATATAAACAAAGCATTAATTTTAATTTTATATCTTGCCTAACAGATCTGAAAAGGCACCCTGAGATATCTTACAATATAAAATCACAACATGATAATTAAAACCTTAAGCCACCACATCAGCAACCAGTTGAGATAGCAGCAAAATCAAATGCCTGACCACACAAGGAGGTATTAACCAGTTTCCAATAATGGCAAGTGAGCAGCCCTAGGACTCCTTGAAGAAGCAATTTCACATGCAGGGGGGGGGCGGCACTAGCAGGAAGGACCTGATGGTTGTAGCTTCCTACCTGACCTAGCTAGGAATACCCAGTGAAGGACAAACGTCTTACCTAACGTTATTGGAGTCCTAGAAAAACATACAGGGGAAGGCCCACGTAGTGCAACAGCACTGTCTCTTTTTCTTCCCCCCTGCAGCCCCTTCCCAATCTGTTCTGAAACTTGGGGGACCCCCTGGAGCTGATTATGAGGGTGTACAGCAGGGAGAAAGAGAAGCTGAAAGTCCCATTGCACATGTCATTGGATGTCTCCCACAGCTGGCTGAAAGATTTAGAGTTTATTCACAGTTGCTCTTGTTCCGCTGCTTTTCCCCGGAGGAAACTGCTCCTTCTTTAGCGCTTAATTGGAGCAAACAGCAATTCGGGTTTCTCCCAGATTGATGTTTGCACCGATTTAGAGCTAAAGAGTGATTTTTTTCCCTAGGAAAGGAGTGGGGCAAGGGGGAAACCGCTCAGCCCTGTGCTAGAGGGATGAGCCCTTAGTGTAGAGATAGGCTTCAGTGACAAATGTTAAAAGCCCTGTTAAATGTATGGACACACGGGGAGGATTATCAAAGCAGTGTAAAAGCACCTCGAGTACATTGCTCTTACCGTTTGAGCCAGGCAGTGGTTTGGATATTCCAGTTTTCTACATACATTTTAAAACTCGTGGCCATCTAGGAGAGAGGAAAGCCCCGCACATTACTGGTCTGCGTTCACGTTAAAAATGTCAGTCCAACTCATCCTCACCCATTGGTTTCAAATGCTTCACCTGTGCTTCTTTCACCACCCTGGAACTTTGAAGTCTGTAATTTATCTTAAGTAGTACACAGAGATGAGGTTTGCAATTTATTTTAAAAGATAAGAAGCATAACCTTTTTACACCAGTAAAACCCTAGATGGTAAATCCAGAGGCTACTGTTTTGTTTTATAGCACAATCCTAACCATGCCTATTCACATATAAGCCGAATTAAATTCAGTGGGCTTTACTACTAAGTTAGGATCGGAATCCATCCTTAAACTGTTTGGATTCTCACAATCCATATTTCATTTAAAATAATAATCCCTTGTAGAGAATTCATCAGTATACAATTTTTTATGTGAAGGGTAAGATTACTGCTTTTTACAACAGAACTGTGCATAACAAGAAGCCATTGCTGAAAATGTCAGATATTTGAGTTCAAATTCTTCAAGTTAACAAGCCAAGGGTAAGACATGGTCATGAGTTTCTATTTAAAAGCAGCAGCAGCAGCAGCAGCGGCGGCCGCTTATTTGTGGTTTTACATTTTTAAAATTTAATAAACACACCAAAAAATGTTTCTGGTCATCTAAAATACAAAATAACTTTTGTTTGCATGCATATCTTGCATGCATTGCGTATAGCAGTAAGAATTTTTCACTGGATGTAATTATCTTAACAGGCTCATGCTATTCCTCTCTCATGATGTTTTCTTTTAAACTTACCTCAATGTTCCTAATATTCAAATTAGACAGAAGGTCCCAGTGGAAATTGCCTGTCTTGTCAACACCACTGAACCCATAGCCAGCTGCATTGTTGACTGCATCTGCTATAATTGCAAAAAACAAGAGTCTTAGGCTGAAATCCAAAGACCTGCTTTATGCATGCCCAAGGACTTTGGCATGCACAGTGGGACCTTTAATTCCAACACACACACACACACACACACACACAAACACACACCACACAAAGAGACCACAATGCCACATGAAATTCCTCCTGGTTTAAAAGAGCCTTCCTTTGCTTGAGCTCTCCATGCCACATACTAGTATTTATTTTTAAAAACAACAGGAGCTTCAAAGCCCCTTTGGGTTTTTGGAACTAGTCACAGAACCACAGAATTGTAGAGTCGGAAAGGACCATGAGGGCCATCTAGTCTAACCCCTTGCAATGCATGAATTTTTTGCTCAGTGTGGGGCTTGAACCCATGGCCCTGAGATTAAGACTCTCGTGCTCTACCAACTGAGAGCAGAAGCAGTGTTCACTGGAGCAGAAGCCACAATTTCATAAGAGTACTGCATAAAATGTCAGTTAATAAAATGACTACCTGTGTAAGAAGAACATAATGGATCCAGAATAAATAAGTTGGAACTTGGGTCCCACTGAAATCAATGCGAAAAGGTAACAATTATGAAGCTGAGTCCCTTTGATTGCAAACAAAAGTTCAAGTCACTTAGTCTGGACTCAACCCAGTGACATTTTATCTAGAAACTCATCCCACTTTATTTAGAAATTAAAAATGTACCGTAAAAACATATTAAGAGCCTCCTGGATCAGCACAATGGCCAATCTTGTGCAGCATCCTGTCTGGATATTGGCCAACCAGATGCCTGTGCAAGCAGGACCTGCTCCCCACACCCCACACTGTGGTTTTCAGCAGCTGGTATTCAGAAGCATTACTTCTTCAACTGTGGAGGCAGAGCATAGCCATCATAGCTAGTAGCCATCGACTGCCTTACTCTCCATGAATTTGGCCCTACAGTCATGAACCCAATATTACAGACTTCTTTTTTTGGAAGACGCCTGTGCATGAATTTGTTTTATGTGTGTAGATCTGTGCACTCTGACCAATGCACAGTCTTCACAGTAAGGCTCTATTCTGATGGCATGAGTATCATGATGACCAGTAGATTCTTATCTGCTGCAGCCTTCTTCCGCCTTCACAGCTGTTGCAACATACTGCTTGTTATCATCCGCCTGTTCTGCCGTTGAGGACTTCTTGGATCATTCTTTGTCTAGCTCCTCCCCTTTGACCTTACCGCCTTGGGTGACCCTGCTGGGAGTACAAGACTCCCGACGGCTTGACTCACAAGGGTCATAGGAACGTGCAAGCCCACTCACCACAACAAGGTGACGATCTCTCACTGTTCAAACCATGTTTATGGAAGACAATCTTACTTGGCTACAAGTGATCACCAAAGAAGATGATGATTATTGACTTCTGCTACAGCATCTCTGCTTCTGAAAAAGCAATTTCAAAGCTCTGATCGCCCACTGATTAAAGCCACTTCACTGGAGCTTACGTTAGCAGAGCACTTTTAAAGAATGGCTTCTTAGTTTCGATTCCAACTAAAGTTCAGCAGTTAACATTAGGACAAAAATGAACTTATCTGTCTCTCCCCCCCCCCCTTCATGAGCAGAGAATTCAGTAATTGACTCTCGCACAAAAGCATGCCTGTCCTACTTCACAAGCAAGAACTGCTTAGCAGCAGCTTTATTTGATCAACAGGCTATTCTGTGTCACTAGATAAAATGTGTTGAGAAAGCGAGGATAGGCCACTGCTGCCCAAATGATATTTTGGTGTCCAAGATGAAGAACAATGAGAAGTCTCGCCCACTGCTATGTAGAAGAGGCCGCTGCTGTCCCCAAAAAACCACAATGCAAGGCAAGTTGTTGTTTACAGCCCTGGTTGTTCCAGACACCCAATTCCACATTTTTATTTCCAACTTAAGCAGCTATTCTCCAATGTCTTCTAATAACCTATATTCCTTATGTAACACATTTTCTTTTTTCTTTTTTTCATACATAAGCTTTTCTATTTTTCCATCTTCATTCAGAGGTTACCCTGACCAGAACCTTTAGATCACCATAAACACTGCTATAAATGTTGGCTTGGAGGAACTCTAGTAAAAGTGAAAATGCAACATTAGTTCCTTGTGTCATACCTACAGCAGGTAAGGATGAAGATGCTAGGCTCTTGTCTTGCTGGAGGCATCCTGCACTGGGCACAGAAGTGTGTGGACTAACCCGCAGCTCACCTTTCCCTCATGGCACTACTGTGGGTATCATCCACTTGCATGAGTAATAAAGCACTCTGCACAAACCTTTCTGTGCTGCACTGCACCCTGCCTGTGGGACAGCTCTGGTGTGGACTACACAGGTGGAATTGTGGGTGGGAAGCGGCAGGTGTCCCTGGCTTTAGAAAATAGGGGGGGCTGGGGGACTGCTGATCCTTTCCATTACACACTTGGAATTAGGAATGGGTGTCAAATTGTCAATTTCAGTCTCTCTCAGTTACCCATTTTTCCGGTCTTTAAAATTGGTTCTCCACACTATCCCATCAACTTGCAAATTTAATTGAAAGAAGTACTCATGAAAACTCAACAGTATTTTACTACACCTTTCTCCTAATACATTTCTTGTTGTTGTTCAGTCGTTCAGTCGTGTCCGACTCTTCGTGACTCCATGGACCAGAGCACGCCAGGCACGCCTTTTGCAAATCAATGTTTCCTAAACTAATGCATTTTTGTATGCTATTTTCACTATGATAGGTTTTTTTATGCACACTTTATCCTAGCGCATGCGTTTTTTTGATGCATATTACTTGAAGGGAGAACAGTACTGCAGAATTCAGAGAAGTGGCAATTTCAAAGGATGGCTGTGTTTTGGTTCATGAGTTGTCCCAGAAAGTGCAAATTCAGCAAGTTTGCTTTTAAATGTGAATTTAATCAAAGTCCCCCGCCATCCTTACCTGTAATAGTGATATATGACATTCTAGTGAACTGAAAAAGGAAGGGACAGGCTGGAGAATGTAAGCATGCCTAAAGAACAATAATTCTTGAGATATGTCCCATATATTGGGGACTTTTCCATGCCTTATATTCTTTACATTTTGCTCAGAATGGTCAAAATTTGTGTCTCTCTAATCACAATTTTTGATCGGGGGGGGAGGGGTTTCTGCTCCATGTCCCACTTGTGGGAGCTTGTATATTTTGTAGTGGCTTGGAAAAGGGACATTTTTCCTGAAGCGCCTAGCTATGTAGTGCTGCAGCAATGAAACTGCTAGGACATACGCAAAGCTAAGCAGTGTCCAGGATGGTTTCAAATTGCATTGCCGGTGGGGGTTGAACTAGATGACCCTCAAGGTCCCTTACAACTCTACAGTCCTATGGTTCTATGTCAGGGGTCAGCAACCTTTTTCAGCCTTGAGCCGGTCCACCGTCCCTCAGACCATGTGGTGGGCCAGACTATATTTTTTTTGGGGGGGGGAGGGAAATGAACGAATTCCTATGCCCCACAAATAACCCAGAGATGCATTTTAAATAAAAGCACACATTCTACTCATGTAAAAACACCAGGCAGGCGACACAAATAACCCAGAGATGCATTTTAAATAAAAGGACACATTCTACTCATGTAAAAACACACTGGTTCCTGGACTGTCCGCAGGTTGGATTGAGAAGGCGATTGGGCCGCATCCGGCCCCGGGGCTTTAGATTGCCTACCCCTGTTCTATGTAATGCCCTCCCTTCAGATTGTTGTGATTTTATGGTTGTATATGGTATTGTCAGTGTATGGATTGTAGCTGGCCCTGATATATAGGGCAGGTTAGAAACAAAGGGTGGGATTCAACAAATGAGCCCCCCTAGCAGAAGCCAGTGCAGGGGCTCCTACTAGTGCAATGGGGCTTTCTCCCTCTCTCCTTCCCCCGCACACCCCTACTTGACTTGGGAGTGGGGTTGGGAGAACCCACAAAACAGCACATGGAGGAGGGAGAGGGGGGATTGTTCTGTCTGGCACACTAAAAAGCTTGCGCTGGCTGAACTATTTTCCTACCAGTTCCTGGCATCCCTCCCTTGACTACTTCTATTACCAATACCCTAGCAGCAAGAGTAGCAATTCATCACACTTGTTCCATGAGTTTATATGCGTTGATATAGCCATGCTATCCGAATGTATGAAAACAAACACCACTTCAACCTCAAGAGTGTGTATACATTTTTTTTAAAAAGAAGCAGTATATCAACCTTACCGAGTGTCCATGCAAAGTAGTATTTTGGCTTTGAAGCTTGCATGGCAACATACAGGAAGCCAAGTCTGGACCAGAACGAAGCCTTGCTGATGAACTGGTTATCAACAATATAAGTCGCTGGGAAGCTCTTGGTAAGGGTCAGGAACAAAAGCAAAGATACAAGTGTGATGGAAAGTTTGCGCAGCACAGCTCCCTAGAAGAAGAAAAAAACATGAGTGCCATCAGTGGTGAGAGAAGGCAAAATGTTTCTCCCCTATAAAATACTCAGAGGTAACTGGCCAATGAAAAGTACAGTGGTACCTCGGGTTACAAACACCTCGGGTTACAAGCACTTCAAGTTACAGACTCTGCTAACCTGGAAGTAGTACCTCGGGTTAAGAACTTTGCCCCAGGATGAGAACAGAAATCGCGTGGCGGCAGCAGGAGGCCCCATTAGCTAAAGTGGTACCTCAGGTTAAGAACGGTTTCAGGTTAAAAATGGACCTCTGGAACAAGTTAGGTTTGTAACCAGAGGAACCAATATATCACCCATTGCTTACACTTACTATTTTGCAAAGAGGAATTGGTAGCACAAAAATGGAGTGGTTCATATTTAACCCCTAGACGAATCACAAGGAAAGTAAGAAGTTTGCAGAGGAGATGATTGTCAAAACGTTGTCAAAAACGTTGAAAGCTGCCCCAAACTTACACAAAGGAGTAGAGTATGAAAATATATTATTTGAATTTATGTCCTATCCTATTGAGCAGCTGAATAGATGAAATTAAACAATATTTAACTACAGCAGTAGCTGCTGCAAAACGACTGAAGTGTTTGAAAGTAAGTTCTTAGTACTTTACAACCTACCACTGGAGAAGGATCAGGGAGTCCATCATGACCTTTTTGCTTCCAGCTGACTTCTGATAGCTTCATCTGCACATGTCTCCCTTCGATGAAGGCTATGTAGTCCTTGAAATTGCTGCATGGGCCAGCTATGATACTCAGGAAGTTGAGCTGATAGCTCAGATATTCCAGTAATGAAGGTCTTGTTCTACCAAAACGACCACACAATAATTATTTTAAAATCTGAATTTTTAAAAAATGTGGGGGAAGCGTAGATGTTTTACTCCTTTAAAAGTATTATGGTTTTTCCTCACTTGGGAGCAATTCTGAGCATGGAGGAAGTTGGGTTGAACACAAAGTCACTGATTTTCAGGGCGGTGGGCATGTGTTCAAGCCACTTCTGGATCAGCCTGTCTTTACTCAAAAACAACAAAATAATATGTACACAAGATGCAAACTAGATGTGACACAGGAGATCCATGAGCAAAACCTTTACTAGGCATGGATGGATGGGTCTATTTCTGGTCTATGTCAGTTTTGCATGTGCTCATTTATAAATTCATTCCATCCTATTGCCACATCAATCAGTGTTGTTGTTTTTCAAAAAAGCTACACATATTTTTTAACTCGGAAGAACTCCTGCATATTAAGCCACACAATGAAAACTTCCACTTAAGCTATTCTATATAAACACACAGAAACAATACGACTCAGGGGTGGGTGTTTTTTTTTTGTGGGGAGGGGAACAGTTCAGTAAAAGAGATGCTTTCTTACTTTATAGCAAGCAGGTTTTGTTCAGCAGTTAGTTCTTCAGCTTTCCGGCCTATTCCTAGCAAGAATAAGTGACACAAGAATCAAATCACATGTTGGAGGAGGATGGGGATGGTACATATAATTGTCAAATACGCTGCTAGTGTTAGCAAGTATATTAATAAATACTGTATGTTTTCACACATTTATTCTTGGCCTCTTATCCATGGCCTACTTTCTTACATCAGTTTATTACCAAGTTAAGAAACCTCCAACATCCACAAAGGGCCTCACCAATCAGACAATTTCCTCCCTTGGCAATGAATGCATTTCTGAGTTGTTCTGGAAGACGCAGATGTCCTTATTTCCATGATTTTGGTTTTTCTTATTTCCCCCCTCTTAAATAAAAACAGAAAGGTGCCAACTACTGCTTAGTTCTGTATCTGGGGGGGGGGGGGGCAAATGTTTTTTGAGAAGCAATGTGAGATAGGTAAGATTCCATAAATGTGACCTAGTTATCGAACCCACTTAGAGCAACCAAGCAAGAGAATCATGACAACTGTCAGGATCTCCATACTAGACCACAAACCTGGAATTTAGCAGATCTGGTTACGAAGCCTCAATTCTCTTCTAAGTTTAGAGAAAGCAGCAGAGCAAAAGGTGGGGGGGGGGGTGTTTTTGTGTGTGTTTCAGCTTTCCTTTCTTATTCTTAATTCCAAGCAAAGGCAGCCAGACGAACTGCAAAAAGATGACTTAATATCTTGGCAATTTCAGCATAAACTTTCAACTTTTCCTAAAAGGTTGTATATTTAGAGAGCTTTGTGCAGAAGACACTGGAAGCCCCTTTGTTTCTGTGGTATCACTGTACTGGCATTTGCTTTAAACAGAAGTTGCTTCATGTCCACATGGCATTGGTTCTGTGACATTGCCACTACCTTCCCTCAAGCACAACCCTTTCCTTTCCCCATTTTGAGGCGAGATGGCCAGAACCATACACAGTACTCCAAATGTGGTCTCCCACCATAGATCTGAATAACAGCATATGATATCGGCAGCTTTATTTTCCAACTCCTTTCCTAATAATCCTTAGCATGGAATTTGACTTTTTTTTTCACTGCATCAACATCTTCATCAAGTTATCTACTCTGATTGTAAAGTTTTGTTCCTGGTCCACTGCTGCGAGTTCACAACCCATGAGCATATATACAAAGTTAAGATTTATTTATTTTTTGCCTCAACACGCATCATTTCACACTTGTTTACACTGAATTGAATTTGCCATTCCCCACCCCCAATGCACTCAATTTGAAGAGGTCCTTCTGGAGCTCTTCACAATCTCCTTTTGTTTAAATGAAGTAGGCTTGGAAAAACACTGAAATAAAAGAGCAGAGATTGTTGGGGAAGGGCTGAATCCATTGTCTTGCAGAATGGCATTTGCTGTGCAACCGAACTTCCCACTTCCTTTACTCCCCCTGCACCTCCTCAAATCTGTTTGGGCGAGTTGGGGGGGGGACCCTGAGCAGATTTGGGGGATGAGAGGGAGAGCAAGTTCCATTGCGCCAGCATCCATGAACACAATGACTTCCTTGGATATAACCTACAGGAGGGTGAATGACAGGTTGGTAATTGCATTGTGTGGGATAAGATGAGCAAAATATTGCAGTGATGTGAAAAACACTAGTGTGGACAGGCCCTGGGCTGGGAAAAGTATCTTTTCTTACCATCATGCACTTGGAAGGCAAGAGTAGTGATCTTCTGTATTACAATCATCAACGGACTATAATGAAATACAGGAAAACAGTGTGCATCACATGTTGCATGCTACAACAATTGATTACATATTTTCACATTCTGGCTTAAAGGAGCTCAAAGCCACGTACGTGGGAGTTACCCACATCACAACAGAGAGAGGTTTAGCAAGATCATCCAATGACCTATCAATCTGAATGGGGATGTGAACTTGGGTCTCCCTGGCCCAAGTCCAACACTCTATCCACGATGCCATATTGCCACATGAACTTTAATACCAAATAAGGCCAACTGAACAGGCTATATAGCTCACTTCCAATCAAGCATGCGCTGGACTACAATGACTATTATTTTAACTTTTTTACTGCAAAATATTACACATTTCCTAACTTGGTGTACTGCACTTAAGTCGACAAAATTATTCACAGATGTCTTTGCCACTTAATGCACAGAAATGCAATTAAATATGGGGCATGAAGGAACTATTAAGGGACAATGAAGTAAATATGAATGCACTTAATCTGTCCTTAATGGGTCTTCATGCATTAGGTCTTGACTACTGAAATGAACACTTTACAGGGCTTGAAGACTGTTAAGAAAGTGTAAGTCAAGTGTGGGCAACCTTTGGTCCTCCAGTTGTTGCTGAACGTCAACTTCCATTAGCCCCAGGAAGCATGGCCAATGGTCAAGGATGATGGGAGTTGTGGTTCAGCTACATATGGATGGTCAGAAGTTCTCCACACCTACTATGGCATAGAACAGAGTGGCTTACCTCCTGGTGGGGTGGCCAAAGAGACACAACAATACAACAAAGTGTCTTGTTGATTTACCGGTAGTGTTGTTCAATGCTTTTTCCAATCTTTCCAGTGTTTCATTGCGTTTTTATGTTTTTTATTGTCTTAGTCATATTTGTAAATGGTGTTGAAAGATTGGGGAGGTGGGTAGAGCTATTTGGAATAGGTAAATAATATGTGGTAGCTCTGAACAGTCACATACACATTGCATGGTGCAAATACCCACATCCTCAATTAGGAATGAGATAGAAGCACACACAGAAGGGAGGATACCCCACACCTTCTAACAAGTCACTTGTGTGCTGTTTACAGCTGACCACAAGTTTGTGCACAAACGTCTAAAAGTTTTCCACTACTTTGGGAGGCTCCCCTGTGATTTAGAACCCTGATTTGCAGGGCACTCGCTTGTTTGGGGAATCTCAATGAGTAGCAGAGGTTCCTTGCTTCAGAGCCTCATGCATAAACGCACAGACAATTGTAAACGAAATACAACTGACATGCTGTGGGGGTGGGACTTCCCGTGTTTCTTTACATGTGAACAATTCAAAAGCACTAACATTGGCCACTAATCCATACTGTATCTGAAACAGATAGTAAGGAGGTTTCTGATTATGTGTGAAGACCTAAAAGAGGCAAGGCTCCCCAGCTGGCAAGGAATCTGAAAACAGATCAGGGTGCTCAATCACATCAGAAGCCACTGACTATTCCTCTCAACCACCATCAGTTGTTATCATCTGAAAGCAAACATGCGAGAAGTTCAGAAACATTAAGAATACGCACAGAAGAGAACAACTCACCGACACAATCGTCTTGGCATAAGAGAAGACATGCAGTTACAGAGAGAAGTAGTAGTATGAATTAAATGCAAACACCAACAGGTAGAACATATCGACAAGCAGAAAGAGTGTTAATGTTTTAATATTTAAGCAATTAGAAACCAAAAACAGAGAAGATGAAACTGAGCAATATGCAAAACTATATTTTACTTTATTCACAGGTTCGCAATTAAAAGTAATCATGCTGCGCTTGACCGATTATTTTCAATATGATGCCTAACCTATTTCTACCTCTGCCCAGGTATGTTCCTTTAAATCTTTTGGACTTTAACGGGGTTTGATATGTCCCAAGTGAACGGCTACAGCAAGACGGCAGAATATTAAAAGCAGTACAAGATTATCTTGTCCACAAGAATAAATGTCACACATTGAAACACATTGGACCTCTTATACACCTCAGTAAATGTCCATGTTGTGAGTTTGCCGGGGGAGGGGGGGCAGTTATGCCTGAGTCCCCTTCTAATTCCTGGATCCAGCAAGGATGCAATTGCTGGAATAGCCAGGCCAGCTTCTTGGTGAGATAATGGCCTAAGTGTGGGCCGTTAAGGTAACAAAGAAAGTGATTTCTATGTATTATTGAATACAAACATTTTAATATTACAACAACAACAACAACAATATTAAAATAATATTATTTCCTCTTTCTTCCATATCCCTGCTCCCTTGTGTTTTTAAGACTGTAAGGCCTCTAGGCAGGGATTGTTTTGCTTTAATTAATCTGGGAGCATTTTTGGTTGAAGAGGGGCCTGCAAATACTCTAAATAAAAGAAATAGATAACTTTTAACACTACTTACCCAGAGAAATCTGTAGTGAGAATACCATAGTGGAATATGTATATCCGGCTAATGTGGCATAACGTGAGATATCCCATAGCTACCATAAAAGAGTACCTACAATAATAGACATTTATTACACAAAACGTAAGTCTTACCAAGTACAGCTTTAATTAAAAAAACACCCTTAAAAACAACTGACTTCCAAACCAACATGTTAATTCTGCCATATCAAGGGGTTTGGGACTTTAAAGCTTAATATGTAGCATCAAAAGGTTGTCTAACTAACTCTTGCAGGTGCATATCACTTTCCTAGAACTTCCTACCCACTCAGTACATCCAAATAATGATTACTGGTCTCCCATGCATAGCAAGACATTTGCCCCAGTCATACCAGAAAAAAACAGTCCTGCCTTCATGCCATATTGCAGACATTAAAAAACAACCTCCAATTTTTTAAAAAAGCTGTCAATATAGAGGAAATCTGATGTTAATGACAGCAAATGGAGCCACTGAAGTTTGTACTCAAATGACTTCTCTAGACTGGAACTAGAGATCAGAAAAACCAAACAAAATGGTAAGCCATTGACTTAATCGACCTTTTAAAAACACCTACACTCACACACGTTTTTTGAAATCTAAAACATTGGCAAGGATGCAGACAAGAACATAAATTGTCATCATATGTAAGGTTCTTTAAAGGCTTCTGTGGCTCAGAGATAGTATGCCTTTCATTG
The DNA here is from genome assembly GCF_009819535.1 of Lacerta agilis. Taxonomy (NCBI): domain Eukaryota; kingdom Metazoa; phylum Chordata; class Lepidosauria; order Squamata; family Lacertidae; genus Lacerta; species Lacerta agilis. The sequence goes on from NC_046318.1 coordinate 28,798,535, forward strand.
GAGAGAGCAATTATTTATTTTATTTATTACACACACACACACACACACACACACACACCAGAACTGCTTGCTTGAACTGGGGACAGGGGAATGGGAATGAACACTCAGTGAAGAAAGGCAAAGCAAATCTTTTGGAGCAAAGAGTTCCACGATCTGGGTGCTGCCACACCACTATCAACTAACTGCACAATGAAAGGAGGTGTGGAAAAGGACACGGTTATAATAAACCTAACCTAAAATACGTTACGGTAGCCATGAAACCTCACCTGTGAATGTTGGGAATTCTGGCCACATTCAGGATGCTGTAGCTTATCATCACTAGCATGAAAATATGGATGGAGTACCTTAAAAACAAGAAAACGAGTTTCATATTCAAAGATCGATGATGGATACCAGGGGAGGGCAAAAACCTTTTATAAAGTAAATAAGCAATACAGAACGAGAGAGCAAACACAAACTCCACTCTCCTCCAACCTTGCATTTCTACAATTGCCTAACTAGATCCCTTTTCAAGTTATGGTTATTTGTTCCCAAATCACTGAATTTTTTGATACATCTCTCTCCAAAGCACTACTTGCTGATAAAACAATTCCAAATTTGTTTCAGGAGTTCCCATAGTTGCTCAACAGCATGCCTTAAAGCATGGAGAGTGTACATCTCTCTCCACGACTCCATGCATCATCATCTTTGTTGCAATTATTAGTTATTTAGACAGCAATTACTCACCAACCAAAGCAGAAAACGGCAAAATATACTCCAAATATGGTGGCAAATGCGTGACGAACAGCAGAGCTGGCATGGCTGGGACTTAAGTACAAGCGAAACCAAAAGGCAGCCAAGAGTGCAAAGAGCTGACAAGCAACAAAATTGACCTAAGGAAACATGAAAACAGATTGCAATTGACTTCTATTTGTCAGCATTCTCCTCACCACCAAGAAAGACCTCTTGGGTACAATCCTGGACAAGTTGTCACATATTTTCCCCGCACAACTTAGCACTGCACTTTAAAGAATGGGTGCGGAAGTAATTTGGAGCTGCTTCCTCAAAAATATTCAAAAGACACCTTAAGCTCCCAGTGGGATATTTCAGAGAATGAGGTTTCAAACCTTCACATTTTATTTCAGGTGAAAGGAGCCTCTTCATAATTTGAGCTAGATCTAGGCTACATTAGTTGAATACAGATCTCGATGAAAAGAATGGAAAAGGAGTGGAACTATCATAGGCATGCCTTATCAGAAGTCAAGTCTCACTGAGTTCAAGGGAGCTTTTCGCAGGGACTTGTGAGTAGGACCAGGTAAGTGAATGTGTGTGTGGTAGTTCATTATTAGTCTGGATCCAGCAAATTGTTTTCAGGGTTACGCCCAGGGTGTTTTTTATATCTACACTGAAAAATGTAAAATATGAATGTGACAGATGTGTGTCTTGTACTGGAACACTTGATTAGGTTCAGCTCCTGGTCAAGTATATACTCAGTTGTGGCAAATCTGGGTTTTTCTTGCATAAGTCATTAAACTGCCCAGCGAGCAAGCCAATAGCAAAAGAAGTTTGCTATGGCTAGTTATCCAGATCTCCTGCAGTTGTTGCTTTTTAACTGGTACATTTAGGACAAAGCACATTAAGGCAAGTGCACAGGCACACTTAATGAAAAACCTAATTTACCACATAGAATTTCTTACCTTTCAAGAGTAAGAAAATGTCCAAAGGTGAAAATTTATTAACAGGAAAGCCTCAAAAGAGAATTACAAACAAGTTCCTAAGAAAGTTTGCAATTTAACATAGAAGTCATGGAAATAAACATGTGCATTGGGGAAAGGAAGTGTGTTGGCTTGTGGGAACTTAAATGGCAAGGGAGAAAATTGGATAGTTCCCTGGATGCCTACATAATAAATCAACAGAAGTACATTGTGGCTTCTTGTGAGACCAAAAACTGTAAAAGACAAACGTTCATATTCCAAAAGGGGCAGAATTTCCTGTAGTGTGTGCATGTACACCTTCATACTTTCATGGCATACTTGATACGTCATGATACAGTATACTTAATTTCTTCTATACATATAGAATACTAGTGGGTCAAAGTAAGCTAAACCCACTAAATGTTTACTATAGGAATATGCTAGGATGAGCTACTTCTGCTATCAAGGTGTTTTGATTCTTAAGTTGTCTAAATAAAATGAAGCTGATTGATAATTCAGAAAAGGTTTCAAATCAGGACTGCCCCATCAAGTGTTATTGGCCTACAACTCCCCTTGCCTGGCTTATAATAGTCTCCTTATATCTGGCTTATAATAGTCTGCTGAAAGAAAGACAACATCCATATAAATACTGCAAGTTATTTTGTACAGCACATTTGTGTTTGTTTGTTTTTAAAGCTGGGGTGTTATTTTAAAATGGAAAATTACAGTCTTCCAAGGAGGGCATAAAAATATGCACACACATTAGTTTGAAACAATCACACTTTGTAGTCATCTTCCTTAATTTCACGCATGAGCTCTCACATGGTAAATCTGACTGTGTTGTGGACTGAAGTCTTGCTTCCAGCAGTAAGTTCTGCTTCTCTCCCAATTTAAAAAATCTTCTGAGATCTGAACTCAAAAAATCAAAACAGATGTTCTTGGGGGATTACCATGATGAAACAGCTGAAGGAATAATAACTAGCAGCCCTGGCAGAGAAACTGCAGAACAGATGACAGAGTCCTTAGTCAACAAAAAAATAAATGAAGAGGAAAATCCTTAGTCAACAACAGTGTGAAGAGGAGAAATGTTTAAAAGTAAATCTGAAGAATTAAGTGTTGCAATGTATGTTTGTTGACTCTGATACCATAATTGTTTCTACTCAGTTTTTTTTTTTAACGATTGAATGGCTTTGATCCAGATGCAATTTTATTTGCTTCTTAAAAAATTCACACTGAGCTGCCATTTCTTTGAACGTCGCCCAAGAGTTTCTGAAGTGTTCAGCTATGAGCAACAAAGTTCTGCCACTATTCCACAGGATGGAAATGGCAGAATGCACGAAGAAGTACTGTATATTCTGGCGTATAAGACTATTTTTTAATCCAGGAAAATCTTCTCAAAAGTCGGGGGTCGTCTCATATGCCGGGTGGAGAATCTGTGGTCGAGTATATCCCAAACTCTATAGTTTAACTGGAAAAGTTGGGGGTCGTCTTATATGCCCAGTCGTCTTATACGCCGGAAAATATGGTATACATTTCCTACAAGGGAGACACAAAACTCTTGATTCCTGAGTATGTGAAAGCTGTCCAATATTAAAAGTGTGGAGAGTATGTGTGGGCTGCTCCTTCTCCTTCCTCTCAAGTTTTGGGAGTGCTTGCTCCAAATCAATTTCAGTTTGAGGTGCGGAGGTAAAGACTCATGACACATAAACCCCAGAAAGTCGGGATTCTAAAATGCACAGGAAGCTTCCATTAAAACAGGAGGCTCCTTGCTTAACCCAACCATCCTCTAACTTGTGCAGGGCAATGAGAATGACAAGGAGGGACAGAGTTAGCTATGCTCATCCCCACAGCACCCCACCCTCCCAGCCACACGATTACACAGTGTCCGAATGCCTGAAGGAGACTCCAGTTTGGCCCAAAGTTTCTATTTTTTGAAGTATCACACATTATTCAATATCAACCAACATATTGCCCCAGGAAATAATTTGCTGCTACGGATGCGATTAGCAGCCCATGCAGAGGAGGTGTTTTCATTTTGGCCCACAAACCAGATCCAGTTCCCCACCCCTGACTTATAGGAAGTGAATGGAGCATTTCTGCAGTTCCTGAAGCCTGCCCTTACTTTGCTTGTAGGCAATCTTGTTTGTGTTAACAACTGTTACTGCAATGTTATTGTGGTGTTTGACACATAGCAACCAAAATAAACAGGAGGAAATGCATAGTATAATTTTGTATAATGAATAATTTTAAATGAGAGACTAGAGATAAAAGGGGAGTTGTTTCAGAAACCCTATAATTTATACGCTGAAAATGATGGAATAGAGGATTATTTCTATGGTTATGACTTTATTTGATTGTGTAATGCCAGTAAAGGTCACAATGGAAACTTTCATGAAAGGATAATATTTGGTGTACTGATTGATAAAACACGCTGCAAACTTGAAGCGTCTAAGCACCAAACTTGTACGCATAATAGAATTATGTTTTTGTAAGAAAATATGTGCTATGGGAATAGCTTTGGGCTACTTCATCATGAAGGACTGAGGGGAGAAATGTGTTTGTTTTCTCGCTAAATGAAAACTCATTTTTTCCTGGGCAAATAAGAAGGCAGCACCTTTTGGCAAACAAATGTGCAGTAAGCTTAGGCACAGACATGTTTGCATTCTGTTATGACAATACTGATAGGATTGTTATGAGTCTGTGGGTGCTAGACACTCCTAAATTCCTGGAAACAGTAGGTGTTAGAATTTAATCAAGGATCCAGGTGTTAAAACTCTGGGTACCAGACCCGTGTATATTAGGCTGTGTGCTAGACACTTCTGATAATTTAATTAAGCCAAGTGTTAGGGACGTGGGTGGTGCTGTGGTCTAAACCACTGAGCCTAGGGCTTGCCGATCGGAAGGTTGGCGGTTCAAATCCCCATGATGGAGTGAGCTCCTGTTGCTTGGTCCCAGCTCCTGCCAACCTAGGTCAAAGTGCAAGTAAATAAATAGGTACCGCTCTGGCAGGAAGGTAAACGGCGTTTCTGTGCGCTGCTCTGGTTTTGCCAGAAGCGGCTTAGTCATGCTGGCCCCATGACCTGGAAAAACTGTCTGCAGACAAACGTCGGCTCCCTCGGCCAGTAAAGCGAGATGAGCGCCGCAACCCCAGAGTCGTTCGCAACTGGACTTAACTGTCAGGGGTCCTTTACCTTTACCTTTTTTAAAGCTAGGCTAAACTTCCTGAATCGAGCTGATAGCCTGGGAATGGGCCATTAAGAACAAAGGATCAAGGGACTCTGCATGAGATGGCAAATTGATGGGGCCCCACCCTCCCCATCAATCAACACGGATGGCGGGTGAAACCACAGAGCTTAGGGCTTGCTGATCAGAAGGTCAGTGGTTCGAATCCCTGTGATGGGGTGAGCTCCCGTTGCTCAGCCCCAGCTCCTGCCCACCTAGCAGTTCAAAAGCATGTCAAAAGTGCAAGTAGATAAATAGGTACCGCTCCGGCGGGAAAGTAAACGGCGTTTCCATGCGCTGCTCTGGTTCGCCAGAAGCGGCTTTGTCATGCTGGCCATATGACCCGGGAGCTGTACGCCAGCTCCCTCGGCCAGTAAAGCGAGATGAGCGCTGCAACCCCAGAGTTGGACACAACTGGACCTAATGGTCAGGGGTCCCTTTACCTTTACCCTCCCCCAACAGATAAAGCCAGAGTTTAGAGAGATTAGAATTAGAGTTGCTGCAATGTGAACTAGAGAGAAAGAGGCAAAGCATGATGCTCGATCTCTTCTTGAGCCCCGTCCTAAGCTGCGCCTATGGGAGAAACAAGACCTTCTTGGAGTGCTGATGCTATGAACCGCTCCAACATAAGCTCAGGTTGTATATATGTGTAAAAGAACCAAAAAACTCCATATATAATAAAGACACTACAGCCTCCAGTGTGGCTCATTCCCAAAGGAAAAACGGATCCTGGATAAGCGCCTGGAATCCCTGGAATCTCATGCTACTCGGATTGGGGTGGCCTGCAGCAGTATTGAACTAGACCAGGGGTCAGCAAACTTTTTCAGCGGGGGGCTGGTCTGCTGTCCCTCAGACCTTGTGGCGGGGCCAGACTATATTTTGAAGGAAAAAAATGAACGAATTCCTATGCCCCACAAATAACCCAGAGATGCATTTTAAATAAAAGCACACATTCTACTCATGTAAAAACACGCTGATTCCCAGACCGTCTACAGGCCGCATTTAGAAGGCAATTGGGCCGCATCCGGCCCCCGGGCCTTAGTTTGGGGACCCCTGAACTAGACTGTGCCACTCTCCTTCCTGAAAGTCCGGGTGGGGTTGCCAAGCCCTGTGGTGCATTCCAAAGGCAAAGCACTTGACCTTCAGAGGCAGTTAAAAATCTCTGTGCAACAGTCATGCTGCGGAGGTGGTTAAACTTGACTCTGCTTCCAGGAAGAAAGAAAGGAATGGCAGGGGGGAAGTCAACAGGGTGAGAGTTATACCAATGAATGTTTCTTTCAATCCATCTTGTTGACTTTTTTCAATGTCTGCATCATCCTATATTCTACATTCGCTTTACTCTTCTGCAGCGACCCTTATTGAACTCGGTGATTAAAGAAAGGAGATGCAAATTCATGGAATTCATGCGAAATAAAGAAAATTAAATTTGCCGTGTATTTTTTCGGTACTATCTACAGAAGCATGGTTCCCATTTCTTGTGTGTGTCATACATGCAAGTCATTGACAGTAGGGCAATTCTAATGCCTGCTATGCACACATTTGTTTGCTCAAACACTCCCCAGCTAGGTTATTGACCCCTTTAAGATATGGTGCTTACTGTTAGTGGTTGATTTCACTTAGATTTTATGTAGATTCTAATACTTATTTTATGTATTTAGCATTTTAGAGTTTTATTCTGTAATCTGCTTTGGGATCCGTGGATGGTAAACATTCCAGAAATGATTTTAATATAAATGAATTCTAATTCCAATGCAAGACCAATTGCAGCAGCCTTTTAATAAATAGTTTAAGAAGTGAAAAAATTAAACTCTCCACCCCACATGAAATGAAAATGCTATTGGCCCCGCCCCTTTATTCAACAATTCACCAGTAAACGTGTGAAAATTACAAGGAATTGTTTTCAGAAAGAGGCTGACAAACATGCCCCTTATTACCCAATTCCTCAAACCCCCCAAATCTTGCATATATACCGGTACATGCATATAGTTTCAACCTTCACTTAAGACACGCAAACTAAACACTAACAACAACCAGAGATTCAGCTATATACGCACATTTCTTTTCTGTGGTTGCAAGATTGCGTCATTATAATTTTCTTCCACACTAAGCAGATTGAACCAAATATCACACACAAATAATTTCTGTTTTCAGCTCCCTTTTTCTAATAAAGTTTTAAAAAGCAAGGAAACCACAAACAGTAGACCCTGCAAAACTAAAACCAACTCATCCTTGTTCCAGAGAGTCCTTTTTTCTGCTGCTTTTAAAACCTAGTACAATAAATCCTTTGCTGCCTGGTTTATCTCTCAGCACAATCTGTAAGTGGAGCCCATTTTCCCCCCAGTTAGTGGAACAAATAGTATCACCACCACAAACTTCCTCATTGCTGAGGGAATACAGAAAGGGCAGCAAGTTCATGGCTGACTCAGAAAAATCTAACAAGCAAAGACCAATCACACTTGCTGACAGGAAAAGAGCAAGCCTCCCATGAGCCTTGAAAGAAAATACATCACCACTGAGCTGCACATCCCATGTTATAGTTGTATTGCCCTCCCACCACCACCCAAGTACACCTGGCACACGAGATTTTGTGCTACCACAATAACATGTTATTCTTATTCATTTCAAAAGTTTCTATCCCAACTATTTCTGCAAAGAGACTCCAGGCGACTAATGAACAGTGATAAAAACTGAACAAAAAGAACAGAATCGCCTAAAAATCCCTTAGTGGGATTTTGTCTGAGTGAATATAAATAAAATCATCGGCTCTAAAGTTGACATACTGTCTGGGAAGAGTATTAATGACTACTCACTATTTCAGACCTGAATTCCTGAAATTAGATTCCAGTGCCACCAATGTTAAGGTGGAGACTTTATTGTCATTAAAACAACAACAACAACAACAACAACAACCTGTAAGCAGGTCAAGATGAATTCAAGGAATGGACAAATAATAATAAAGACAAATGAAAACAAACTGGTTCATGCACACACTCTGAACCTGTACTAGTGTTTTCTCAATCCATAAGCCACTTGCTCAGCTGTAGCACTTCTGCTACAAAAAAAAGTTTGTGAACCGCAGCTTGAAGGTGACCTTAAATACAAAGGTAAGGTGCTTGAGCACATATACCTGGGAATAAACCCTCCTCCATAGCAGTGGGACTGATTTCAGTGCCAACCTAATATTTCGCTGCCTGAGGAAATGATCCACCACCCCAAATGCCACTAACAGAAGCTGCCCCAACTGGCGGTTCAGTCTTACTTCAACATTGGTGACAGGACAGCACCCTCTCCCACACCTGACATACAGGCAGGTTTGCACAGCTCTGTCCTCCAACATCTTGCCTGTTGTCACCCACTCACCACCTACCAGCACCTGTGTCCTGAGAGATAGCAGTCACATTCTGCCTAACGGTAGGGATGACTCTGCTTAATAAGCTCATCTTAATCAAGGAGTGGGGGATGCGGGTAGCGCTGTGGGTTAAACCACAGAGCCTAGGGCTTGCTGATCAGAAGGTTGGCGGTTCGAATCCCTGCAACGGGGTGAGCTCCTGTTGCTCGGTCCCAGCTCCTGCCAACCTAGCAGTTCGAAAGCACGTCAAAGTGCAAGTAGATAAATAGGTACCGCTCCGGCTGGAAGGTAAATGGCATTTCCGTGCGCTGCTCTGGTTCACCAGAAGCGGCTTTGTCATGCTGGCCACATGACCCGGAAGCTGTACGCCGTCTCCCTTGGCGGAGATGAGCTCCGCAACCCCAGAGTCAGACATGACTGGACCTAATGGTCAGGGGTCCCTTTACCTTTTAATCAAGGAGCCACATGCACAATGGGAAGTGGGTGATTTTCAGGAATGGGAAGTGTTTCTGTAATGCATCTAAACCTTGACAGCATGTGCTCCTAACCCCTAAGGCGATGGCTCCATACAAGGGACAGGTGATATTATGGTTGTCAGCCTCATCTATGCACATAGTGCTTCACAGAGCAACAAGACAAATCTCTGGCCCAAGGAGCTTACATTCTGAACATATAACAAAGGGGAGGGCGGGTTGTAGAAGGAGGGAAGGAAGGTGGCGCGATGTAAACATAAGAAGAAAACGTCTTCATTTCAAGGATGGGCTTAGTTTCAATTTAGTTGCCGTGGGAAACCTTACACAACAATACTCTCTTTTTTTGGTTGCTACTTCCTGTTCATTTAGGCTGCTGCTTCCTGCACATGTAAGCATCAACGGCACACTGCATCACTTGCACCTAGTGACTAAGACTAAGTACTAGTCAAACAACACACCCCATCATGCTTTCTTACACAGCCTAGTATCCGTCTTCAAGTTTTTCCAACAAAGACCCATCTTTAATACCACATTAGGAAGAAGAAGAAAAACCGCAAGAACAGGCAAGTCTCACAGGTCTCCTGACTTTAAGCTCCTCTGTCTTCTGGGAGAGGCACTTGTCAAGCGGTACACCTAATGACAGAAAATTAGAAGAGCTTTTGTAAATCAACCAAACTCTTCCTGCTTTATCATTTCTGCCTTGAGAGGGGGGGGGGGGAGGTGTAAAAAGGTAAATCGGTGCCATAGATATGGCACACCTTAGATTTACCTGTGTGACTCAGTTTGGGGTCCCAACCCATTCGATGAAACCCAGTAAGGCACACCGATTGCTACTATGCAAATAAAGCCAAGTTCCGAAACCTGAGTGCTTCCAAGCTATTGCGGATGCAAATTATCCTACGCTCGCTTATTTGGAAATAAACCCCGTTAAGCTCAGTAGCAGTAAACATGCACAAAGACTGGGCTTTTCGTTCTTTATCATTCTCCCTCAGAAAATCACCCTTCCGTAGACGAGGAAAAAAAAAAAAACCAGACGCGATCAATAGCGGGGGGGGGGGGGGAGAGTCCTATTCGGTCAATTTCTCTTTTGAATGAAAAACAACAGCCCTGATTTCCACCACGTGCCACAATCCCCAAGAATCGCGAGCTGCTCCTTTGCCTGCTGCAAAGTTCTCCGAGTTCCCCTCACCTGGTCCAGCGGGATGCCCAGGAAGTCACTCAGCGGGTGCAAAAGGGTGGACCCCGTTGTCCTATAAGGGATCATCCGGGCCGCCTCTGCCATCGCGCATCCCGGCTCGCCTGCAGCCTCTTCCCTCCCTCCGGCGCCCCGCCTGCCCTCGCCCGCGGCACTGGCGCGCTCCGCTCCCTCCCTTCTCCCGGGCGCAGACACCCATCCCAGACACGTGCGCCTCGGGCCAATGCTGGCGCTTGCGAGTCGACGCTCCGCCTCTCGCGCGGCCTCCGATTGGTGGCCTGGCACTCTTCCTCTTCTTCCCGGTCTGCCGCGAAAACAGCCGCTCTCGCCCGAGGAGGGGAGAAGAAGAAGAAGACGGGGACGGCGGGGCTCTGGCTCCTTCGCAGCCCCTCGAGCCCAGCGCTCGCCTTGCTCCTCGGGCCGCGCCAGGCTGGCTGGAGCTGGGCGGGCGCCGCCGCCGCCTTTGCGCGGCACAAGGCGTTCCTCTTCTTTCTGCCTTGTCGGTCTCGCTGCGAGGCGGAACCTGTTTTGCTTGCCAGGGGCTGAATCCTTAGAGGGTTGCCATCTAACTCTTAGTCAGCCCTCCAGATCCGTCTCAAGCGGCTCGGTGGTGCTTTGGCACTCTTCGCATGCTCGAAAGCAACCTCCTCCCTCCTCCTCGCTTTGGTTCTGGAGGAGCCCTGCTGGACCAGACTAAAAGCCCGTTTAGGCCAGCATCCTTTTGCCACGATGGCAAAGCAGGTGCCTATGGGATGCCATGGGCGTAGCGGGGGGGGGGGTAGGGGGACAGTCTCCCCCATCAAGTAAATTAATAAAAATAGGTTTTGCTCCAAGTAACATAAAGCCTGTCCCCCCTAATATAAATCCGGGCTACGCCAGGGACACCCACAAGCAGAGGATTTACTCAGTAGTTTTCTCCACACTTAGGAGTCTCCCAGCTAGTGGCATGCAGATAAATACTGCCTCCCAATAGTAGAACTTAGAATATAGCTATATCGTGGCTAGTAGCCATTGACAGCTTAATCCTCCACAACAACAACAACAATTTATTATTTATACCCCACCTATCTGGCTGGGTTTCCCCAGCTACTCTGTGTGGCTTCCAACAAAATATTCAAAATACAATAAATCATCAAACATTAAAAACTTCCCTAAACAGGGCTGCCATTAATTTGTCTTAACTTTTTTAAGGCCATCCAAGTCGGTGGCCATAACTACAATAGTATTGCATTGTTGGAAGGGACCTTCAGGGTCATCTACTCCAACCCCCTACAATGCAGGAATCTCAACTAAAGCATCCATGACAGATGGCCATCACAATTCCTGCTTAAAAACAAATTCCATAGTTTAACTATGCACTATGTGAAGAAGTACTGAATTTTCCAACATTCACGTTCATTGGAAGGCCCTGAGTTTTCATTTTATGAGAATATTCCTATCTCCACACCCCATGTTTAAATCTGTACACTTCTATCATGCCCTCCCCCTTACTTTCTTTTCTTAATTAAAATCCTAAAATTTTGTAACCTTTTCTGTTGGAGGATGTTTCTTCATACAGTTATTTCCTCATAGTTGTTAATTTCAGTCTGTGTGTCTGAATAAGTTGCAGAGTTAAGGTTTGGCAAAGCTTGGGTCCAGGTCAAACCTTAGATCTCAGCCCTCGTGCATCAAATAATAGTAAACAGGATCTCTGAGCATGTGCAAAGTATTTCTGTCTCTCCACTAAACAGCCACACTGCTGGGATCTCTCGCACTACCCACTCAACTAAGAATGGAGTCTCGGCTTCTAGACACACTTGAACTTCAGCCCCTTTTATTGCGGGCTTTGAAATTTTATTTTAAAGGTTAAAGTGGCAACTGCAAGAGAAGGCTGCCTCCCAGTTCTGTCACTTTCCCGGTAAGGCTTCTCGTCTCACTCCAGTTCTGCACAAAGCAGAATTGTAATTTAATTTAATGGCAGCTTTCGCTGGAAGCTGTCAGGCAGAATAATTCTGTCCCACCCCCCTCAGGATGATTCCAGTTTGCAAAACCTGAAGGCAGAAAGGGTTCTATTGACAGCAACATTGACGGGGTGCCCAGTGACATGCCCTCTTGACTCCTGCCCTTTGTAGCTGACCAAAGCTAGCTAGGGTTTCTCTGACTAGCTCAGCTTCATAGAATATATAGTGGAAGTTCATATTACACACAAAAAACAGATTCATTAGGTTCAAGGCAGCTTATAATACAAGAGTTCTGCCTTGATGCCAAGTCAATTCAGTAAGGAAGTGGAGTGGGATTTCTTGCAGATGCAAATCTGAAGGCTAAGCATGTTTGATTACTTAACATACTCTTAATAATGCTATTTTTTTTGTTTATTCCTCAAGATGTACTGTTAACATTTTTTTATTGCAAAACTGTTTTCTTAAAACATTATTTGCTTGGTATAGCTACTATTACAAATATAAGGTAAACTGAGCCTCTTGGGCTTGCCAATTGGAAGGTCGGTGTTTCGAATCCCCGCAATGAGGTGAGCTCCCATTGCTCTGTCCCAGCTTCTGCCAACCTAGTAATTCAAAAGCACCAGTGCAAGTAGATAACTAGGTACTTAAATAGGTACTTAACCGTCCGGGGTCCTTTACCTTTTTACCTTATTACAAATATATGTAAACTGCTTGTTCCTTTATTTAGTATACATTTCCTTATTATTCTTTGTATATGTTTTCTCTTATTTAATCTGCTTCTTAATTTTCGATGGCATGCTGCCATATATGTAATTTCATTGACCCATAAAAATTTGTTTGCCCATTTTTTTGAATGTATATTCCAAGGTGGATTGGCCAAGAGGAAACGTGGCTTTGGGGCTAAAAAAAGTTACTCATCCCATATGTCAAAGCAATCCTTCGGATTGCATCTGAAAATACAATGTAAGCCTGTGCAAATCTTTCAGCAAAGGCAAAATATATTCATTACGGCACAAGCCTGTTAATAAGCAGGCTGCTGAACCACCTGGAACTTTCTGAATGCCTTTCAAACATGGCCTGTTTACAATAACCTGGCCTGTACATTGTCCAAGTGTATATAACTAGTGAGGTCATTCTTCTGAAGAAGGGGACCAGGCCAGCTCCTACACCAAACAAATCAGACTTGGTAGAAAGTGATTTGTGCCATGGATGGCACTTGTGAAAGGATGGATCTAAAACGGGGCTAGCCAAGGTGGTACTCTCTAGGTGTTGCAGGATGTGTAAGTCCTATCAGGCCAGTCAGTCTGCTGTATGGTCATGGTGCAATCTGGGGAGAGTCCTGTGTCTACCCCTAACCAAACGGTATATCCATGCTGCAAACCTGATCCGTACAGGGCAGGACAACCTCTATTAACTGCTGTCATCGGCTTACCTCCATTAAGCTTTGTGGTATTAACTTTTATCCATCCTCATTATGGACTCCAGGCACTTGTTAATACTTGTTCATTTGGATCCAGTGAAAAGCAGAAACAGGCTGCGTACACACTATACTTTTAAAGCACATTTCCTTCCTCAAAGAATTCTGGACACTGTAGTTTGTTAAGGTTGGTGGGGCGTATAACTCTTGAGGGGTAAACTACAGTCTCCAGAATTACTTGAGGCAGTGTGTGTGTGTGTGTGTGTGTGTACGCTTTATGGCAGGGGTAGGCAACCTAAGGCCCGGGGGCCGGGTGCGGCCCAATTGCCTTCTCAATCCGGCCCACAGATGGTCTGGGAATAAGCGTGTTTTTACATGAGTAGAATGTGTGCTTTTATTTAAAATGCATCTCTGTTTGTGGGGCATTAAAATTTGTTCATTTCCCTCCCCCCCAATATAATCCGGTCCACCACATGGTCTGAGGGTCGGTGGACAGGCCCCCGGCTGAAAAAGGTTGCTGACCCCTGCTTTATGGTGTGTACAAAGCCTCAGATTTCAGTGTCACATTACCTCATACTTCTGGAGTCCTCCAATATATACATAAATGCATGCACTCAGGCAGCTTAAAAAAGAAAAGAAGAGCAGAAGAGAATACAAAAACAAGTGGGGCCCTGTAACAAAATGTTGCAGTGTTAAATTCTTCCATTCAGATCAGAACTCCATTCTCTCCTTGATTCTTACTCTCCCTGCCCCAACTGCCAGTCAGCATTCCAAATTATCACGTGTCAATCCATGCTACATGAGGTGATTTGTAGGTGTTTTCACCTGACAACTGTAACATATGTGCCCTAGGCCTTTGAATGTTTTACTAAAAGTGTTCTGAGCAATTTACTTCTGAAGGCGCAATTGCTTTTTGAAATGTATCTGAATGCATTCTAAAGCAATAATGATTGACTCAATTGCACTTTTAGAAATTGCAAGAGATATTTGCACAGGTGTGTGTTGTGTTGCATGTCTCTCTCTCTCTCTCTCTCTCTCTCTCTCTCTCTCTCTCTCTGTGTGTGTGTGTGTGTGTGTGTGTGTGTGTCTTATAGGGGGAATCACCTGTGAAGCTATGACCCCTGCTGGTGGATGTGTAGAACATCTACGGTATGTGTTTGTTTCAAAATGTAAAATGGAAGCTATCAATGTGCCCTAAGTGGATTGAGAGATGACTGCTTCTTGAATAGGGTTGTTATTACTGGTACATTTTAAGACAAATGGCCAAACAATTACTTTCCCTCCCACACTGAACATCTTTTAAATTTCACAAACACACACACGCACACACACAAAATAAACTAATTTACCAGTGAAGGCAACTGTCCTTTTCATCAAATTAAACATTACACTTCCTGCAGTTTTGCACACTCAAACCACACCAATCAAAGATAATTCTTTAGGACAGGAATGGTTAAAATATTTTCATCTGAGGGCCACATTGACCAATGGTCCATCTTCCAGGGGGCACATGCAAAAGTAGAACATGGCCTAATAGTAGAAGGGGCCACTGCCAGCCATTAATGTTTTTTAAAAGGAAACATTTGGGTGGGGTGCCACAAAGCACTTTGGGCTGCACAGAACACATCTGGAGAATTGTGGAAATGGTTGGGTGGGGGGAGAGAAATTACTTGTTTTAAAGTGGGCAAATGGGGGGGGGCTTTGAGGTAACACAAAAACTTTGGGCATCACAGTATTACAGCAGGGAACCTATGAAGAGGTTGGTAACCAAGTGAGAGAGAGAGACCTCTCTCTCTCTCTCTCTCTCTCTCTCTCTCTCACACACACACACACACACACACACAGGCCAAAAAAGCTTTTTGGCATCCTGACATCCCATATGGAGAGAGAAGCAGTCAGAACAAAATTACATTTATTCCTCCCCCCCCCCCGCACACTCTTTTAAAGACAAATGGGGGTGTCTTAAGGCATCACAAATTCTTGCGGTGGGGGCTGCATGAAGTTCTGGGGCCACAGATTAGTCACCTCTCCTCTAGAAGCATCTTGCATTTCTGGAAGCAGTTTCCCGGGGGGGGGGGGGTTCCAGCCCCTTAGCTGTAACGAAGCACTTGTTTTTATAAAGTTTCATAGGTCTTTTTTGTTATCATTTGCATCAGGGCAGGAGAGCTGCTCACCAAAATTTGTTTCTTTGCTTTATCTTATATTTGAAAAAGGCCACTCTTTCCTCCCCTGTGTGCCATTCACTATGACGGAACTGTTAAGATCCCCCCCCAATAGTGTCAATAATAAAGCAATATGGGCACTTTTTAAAAAAGCAAATGAGGATTGTATAAACATGACTGTGGAATGGCAATCAGAAGAATTTTTACAGCCTCTGTTTTGTAACCAGAGTTATCACAGTGTGAAACTGATAATGAACTGGATCTGTGTGTTTTGTTTTGTTTTTTAGTTTGTGGTGTGGTGGTTAAGAGCAGTAAACTCATAATCTGGGGAACCGGGTTCGTGTCTCTGCTCCTCCACATGCAGCTGCTGGGTGACCTTGGGCTAGTCACACTTCTTTGAAGTCTCTCAGCCCCACTCTCCTCACAGAGTGTTTGTTGTGGGGGAGGAAGGGAAAGGAGAATGTTAGCTACTTTGAGACTCCTTCGGGTAGTGATAAAGCGGGATATCAAATCCAAACTCCTCCTCCTCCTCCTCCTCCTCCTCCTCTTCTTCTTCTTCTTCTTTGCTGTGTGTCAAGCAAAGACCAGGAAGACCTGGATTCAAATCCACACTCAGCTATTAAGCTATGTGGGTGACTTAGGAATGATTGGAATTGTTTCTCCTAGTCTACCTCACAGGATCATTGTGAAGATAAATGGGGTTGTGGAAGAGAACCACGTACATTGCCAAATGCTCCTTAGTACCTATCATCTGAGTTGTAGCATCCTTGTGTAGGGTTTGTATATGGGTAGTGGTGTACTGGGGCTTGTGACATTTCCCATAATGTGTCATGGTCATTGTATTCATTTGCAAAGCCCTCCATTACTTAGGGTATCTTAGGGACCTCTTGAACCCTTTCATCCCAGTGCAATCATTGAGATCATCTGCAGGAGCAGTTGGGCATACCCTGAGCTGGTGAGACTCATCTGACAGTAACAAGAAATTGAGCCTTTAGTGTCTTTGGCCCAGTCAGTGGTGTGGGGTTTCGTAGGGGAACAGTTAGGGCCAGAGGCTCCCGCTTGTGAGGGCGATGTTGTGTGTCTGAGCATTGCGCCTCCCTCCCTAAACTGGGCAGAAGCTTCCTGGGCTTTGGGAAGGAGTCGCCAATGGAACATTGAGGGGACTAGTCCATTGACTGCAGACCACTGGGCCCAGTCCAGTGGGATGCTCTGTGTTAACCTTTGAACACCTGCTGAAAACTTTCCTGTAAAGTTTATGCAGGCAATTAAGAAAACATCTATCTGTAACAGTTGATGATCTCTAATTTAAATTGGACTTTGATGTCTTCTGTGATATAGCCATATACAGTGCTTTTTTCCTGAAGGTATGCAGGGGTACGCATACCCCTAAACATTTTGTGAATCTTTGTACTTTTGTCCATTTTGTATACCTGAAGGAGCATCTCCACCCCCACCGTTCAGCCCGGACACTGAGATCCAGCACCGAGGGCCTTCTGGTGGTTCCCTCACTGCAAGAAGCAAAGCTACAGGGAACCAGGCAGAGGGCCTTCTTGGTAGTGGCGCCCGCCCTGTGGAACACCCTCCCATCAGGGGTCAGAGAGATAAACAACTGCCTGTCATTTAGAAAATACCTGAAGGCAGCCCTGTTTAGGGAAGTTTTTAATTTGTGACTTTGTATTGTATTTGTTGGAGGCCGCCCAGAGTGGCCGGGGAGACCCAGCCAGATGGGCGGGGTATAAATAAAAATTATTATTATTATTATTATTATTATTATTATTAACAACTGTATTTTTTCACCCATTTTGAACTATAAAATGGTGGTTTTCTTGAGTCAAAATGAGAGTATTCCTAAACATATTTTTAGGGAAAAAAGCACTGGCCATATATAAATCTGTTTATAAATAAATGGTGATATAGGTAATACAGAGCAGCTATCCCTCCCCCATTCCACAAAATGGGAAGGAATTTCCTTCTGCTGATTCTGATGTCAGTGTAAAGTTGCACCATCAACAGGGTGTGGCCTGAGTGAGGACAGGGCATTAAATGTGTCCTATGCTGGGACCCCACCCTCTGGTTTACAACGTCATCCTGCTAGTGAATTTTCAGCAATTCAGCAGCTATATGGGTAGAGTGTTGTGTAGGCATACCTAGGAAGCTGAATCCCATGTAGTACAGCAGTGATCAGTGGTATTTCTGCCACAGCCAATAGGCAAAGGTAAAGGATTCCTGGATGGTTAAGTCCAGTTAAAGGTGACTATGGGGTGTAGCGGTCATCTCGCTTTCAGATCAAGGGAGTTGTTGGTGTTTGTCAACAGATAGCTTTCCTGGTCATGTGACCAGCATGACTAAAATGGTTCTGGTGCAATGGGACACCTTGACGAATGCCAGAGTGCATGGAAATGCCATTTACCTTCCCGCCACAGCGGTACCTATTTACCTATTTGCACTAGTGTGCTTTCGAACTGCTAGGTTGGCAGAAGCTGGGACAGAGCAATGGGAGCTCCCTCCCGGATTTGAACCACCAACCTTCTGATCGGCAAACCCAAGAGGCTCAGTGGTTTAGACCACAGCACAACCTTGCTGCAGCCAATAGTGCATATCTTCAATATAGCATCACAGCCTTATTTGTAAGTCAATGTGGTTTCCTAATTAGATTTGAACAACTGTTTATGAACTACAAAGAGGCATCAATGGGAAATTTGATTTAGCTCAATAATTTAAATAGGCCTTTGTTCCCTTGCTGATTTCAGTTATCTTGATTTAAATCAACCCACTTGGCTTTTGGTATCTATTGTTTTCAGTTTCTTATAAGCTACATTGGAGAAGTTAAGTCAAAAAGTACCAATATTTCAATTAAATAAATGTGGCAAACTTTTCAATTTCAGGAAATACGCCCAAAGTTGCACAAGGGAAATCCATTTGCAAAAGCTAAAGAAATAGTTAGCTGATAAAAGTCTTACCAGAAATAGGAAGCCAGTGCTTAACAGGAAGTCAATAGCCCTTCCACTTTCAAGGAGAAAAGAATAAAAACTGAAAAGGAATAACCCACATTTATTGTAACAGATGGACTAGTGCCTTTGCCAAAAGTAGGATTGAGGGGTTTTTTTCTTCTTAATTCCAGCTTAATTTGCTACATACATTCCAGTTAACCTACATCCAATTCTTAGATAGGAAGCTGCAAATTTGCTTTAGTAACATCCTATACAGTTTCTTTCTGCAGAAACTAGCCAAAGGGAGAATCCAAAATGAGCTCTATTATTTATTTCATATGTTCAATGCCTTATAGAAAAATCTTAAGGTGATTTACAGTAAAAAAAAAAAAAAAGATGCAGTGTAGATATAAAAAATTACAAAAGGAAATTAAAATTACAACAAGGCCTTTTGGAACAATAAAAACAAACCCCCAACCTCCCCAACACTTCAGTATAATCACCATTAATCATTCCGGCTGCTTCTGTTCTTGATAGATAATATCTTGAGGAAATGCTGTTGACCAGTGCTCTTAAAATAAATTCTTTGCCGCTTTAAAAGACATTGTTTAGGCTACAAATGTACTATGGATATACATCACACACAATGCCTGAAGAAGAGTTCTGTGAAATTCTCTAAGATTTTCTTAAGATTATTATTTATAAAATACCTCAACATACATCTTACGAAGAGACATAAGTAAACAAGGCAGGTCACAAGGAGCTTGCAGTGTAATTGAGAATCATGGAAGTAATAACAGAGGGAATAAAAGGCAACAAATTCCAGAAAGAGGGGAAGACTGGAAACTGAGTAAAAAGTAGCATAGAATCAATGTGACAAACAAAATTACACTTATTTGAGCGGAGTGTGAGTGGTAGAGCAACATATCGTGAGCAGGCATCTACTTGTACAACAGGGCTTCTCCTTCTTTTCCTACCTCCTCCAGGGCAGACTTTCTGGGCATGTCAGGGGCCCCACTGCACACATGGATATAGGAAGAAAGGGCACTTCTGTATGCTGAATCAGACCATTGGTTCACCTAGCTCACTAATGTCCACCTTCATTGGTTGCGGCTTTGCAGGATTTTAGACCAAAGATTCTCCAAGCCCTACCCAGAGATGCCAGGGATTAAATCTGGGACCTGAACACATAGCTGATGGTCTATTATCCCTGAGTGATGGCATTCCCCTTTTCCACTGTGCAACACTGGATGTTGACCTATGGCTTTGATCAAATGTTTTGAAGAGATCTGAAGGCTGAGAGAGAGAGGGAGAGATTGAAATAATGAAGACTTTTATCCAAGGGGCAGAGAGGGAGAGGTGCATTTTCACATTGTACAGGGAGAAGTTGTGATCTGGTGGCAGGTTGGATGGGAGAAATAGGGGCAGAGAGGCGGGGGAGAGAGAAAAATCTAAGCCAGAGTTTTCATGACTGGTCAAAAGGAGGGATGGCAATGCTGTCATTTCATATAGAGAGTCTAATAAAGGAGAGGACGGTTGCTTAGGAAAGATATGTAGTTCAGTTTTAGACATGCGAGTTAGGATATTGATCTAGGGTTTCTAGACTTCAGGCTGAATCCCAGGCCTATGATTGGTTTGAGCAATCTGAAAAGCCTTAGCGGGAGATGGCGAAGTTAAGCAAGAAAAATCAAAAGGGATTAATAAATTAGCAATAGTTCTAATTACTATTCAACATGACCTGTTCAATGCAGTATCCTCCATACTTCCAAACTCAATGCAAGGGAATATGGTCACAACACTTTTTCTCTGTACAAAATGCCTATGGAAGAACATTAGGTATAAATGGACAGAAAAGAACAGGTTAACATCATCTGGGGAAGTAGATTCTGGAATGTAAAAGGGCATGTTCGAACAATATTTGTTTATAATTGAAACAACAACAGCTGTCATTTAGATCACTTCCTGTCTTGGGTAAATAATTGCATATCTGTTTCAAAGGATCATAGAATTGTAGAGTTGGAAGGCACACACCAAGGGTCATCTAGTCCAACACCGCCGCCCCCCCCCCCCCCGCAATGCAGGAATGAAAACAAGAGTCACTAGGCTACATTCATTTTCATAACACTTGGCAAGTCTAGACAAGACTTATTTACAGCGCTGTCATATACATATAATGTTAAGATCTCTGAGTTCAATGGGACTCAGTCTCAGATACCTGGCTAATACCTCCGATGATCCGATCAAACTTATTCGAAGTATGTCTCACTGAAATCAGTGCTTACTTCTGCGAACAAGTCTAAGGCTGCGCTATAAAATGTAATTTCTGACGAGTTCTGAGTTCTCCCATTCACTCACTTGTGAGACCAATTTCGCTGGCCTTCAGCCAGGCACCTGCGGGCTTTCCCTGCCTTTTCCAAGCTCGGGAACGCGCGCAGCTCAGCGCCAGGAGGAGGCGGAGGCGGAGGAGGAGGAGGAGGGAAAGCAGTCAGCCTGGCGTACGGAATCCCAGCCGCTCAGAAGGGAATCCCCCGCAGCCGCAGCCAATGGACGAGCACTATGCAAAACAGGGCAACCCCGCGCCTTCGCAGCCCAATGAGGAGCCGGCAAAGTCCCGAAGCCCCTCGCAATTGGAAGGCCCGGCCGAAAGAGCAAACCAATGAAACAGCGCCGCAGGCTTGGCGTGGCGAGGGGGCCTGGCTATGCAAATCTGATTTGAAAAGCGGGCGGGAAATCTGAGTTTCGCGGGAGGCTCTTGGCGCGTAACCCTTCTCCCTTCCCTTCATTCATTGTCAGCGGCAGCCGCCGCCGCTGCTTCCTGGAGCCATTTTCCAGGCAGCCCCAGCGAGCGGCAGCGGCCGGGCTCCATCCGTGGCATCTGCCCGCTGCGCGGGCTCGTTCGCTCTCGCGACGACGCCTCCGGCAGCCGCAGACCCCCCGCTACCCCCGGCCCGGACCATTTCGAGTCCGGCGTGGGCATCGAGCGGCGAAAGAGCCCGGCAGGCCGGGTGGGGGGCGGCGACGGATCAGCGCCAAGGGTGGGAGGAGACTCCGCTCCGGGCGCAGGCAGACCCACAAGGGGAAGGATGCGGAGGAGAGCACTGCAGCCGCACGCCCTCGCTGCTCGGCCGCCCTCGGCTCCCATGGACTCCGCGGCGGCCTCCGCTGTCGCCGTCAGCTTCCCTCCCCGCTTCGCTCCCGCCGCTTTCCTCCAGATCCGCAGCAGTTCCGGGGCATCCGCGTTGGGGGCGCCTTGGGTCTCCTCCTGCTTTCCCGGGACGGCTGGCGGCGGGGCGGAGGGCGCCCGGCCCAGTCTTGTGGGCAGCGGCAGCGCCTTGTGCTGCACCCCGCACGGGCCCGCCGGCCGGACGGTGTTGCTGCAGCCCGCCCTGGAAAGTGCAGGCCGACCCTCGGTAAATTCCTCCCTCTCTCCCCAATTTTGTGCATGTCTGGCGGGGCTCAGCCCTCCTCCCATACTGGGGAGTGGGGGTGGGAGAGGAAGCCCGCGTGCCTTAGATCACTCTGTTTTGCGAGAAACTTTATTATTATGATTATTATTATTTCCTGGCCCCTCTTGGCGCAGGGAGGGTTCTTGTGGGCCGGGATTGTGGGGGGGAGGGAAGAGATCAGTATTCCCCACCCGGAGCAAAAAACACGCAGGGGGACCACGGGTGCCGCTCCCTTAAAGAAGAGGGTGGGGGGGAGGCGTCTCTTGCGCCCGTCTCCCCCCTCAATTTCTGGTGGCTGGAACAAAGAGAGCGTAGCAGAGGCCGGTGCTGCAAGCAGCGTGCTTGCCGGACTGGGACACCCGTGACATCGGAGCGGGGCACGGGACCTCCGCTCTTGTGTGCGGCTGCACTAGAGGGGGCGGCCGTGGGGAGGGGGGGCGCAATCCGGCTCCCCCCCTTCCCTCGGGGCGGCGGGTGGGGTTCAGGGTCTGCCTCAGCAGCATGGCCGTGGGGGAAGGGGGAGGCTCTCTGTCCCGCTGGTCTCCTTTTCGCTTCACCCCCGGACTCGGCGGCGGTGACGTTTCGCACACGTGCGCCGAGGCCGCGTCTGTGACTGGGAGCCGGGCGAAGGAGGGAGAGGGAAGGAGGGGGGCGCGGAGCCGAGCGGGGGGAGGGGGACACACACACAAACGCACACACGCTCCTTCTTCCTCTGGCCTGGGCAACCGCGCAGCGCAGCGCACACCCGGACACACAACAGCGCGCGTGTGCCCGGGTCTCTGCCTTCCTCCGTCTCTCGCACACGCGGCCCTTCCTGCTTCTCAACTCTGGGTGCTGCCGGGGGGCACCGCTAGGCTTGGAAATGCCCCTGCAGCAGGTAGGCTTGGGGAGGGGGGGCGTGTGGGCTCTTTTGGGGTGCGGTGGGGGGGGGGTCGGGCACTTTAAGAACTGGCCGCCCACTGAAGGAACTGTTTCATTCTCCCGGCAGAGTTTCTCAAAATTCAAGCACTGTCCTTTTCCTGGGGGGGGGCATTAAAGTTGGGGTGCTAGGTTATATTTTAAAAGTACCCCCTTACTTCCCCCCCCCCATCTTGCCCCTCGACTGGAATGACCGTGGGGTCACCCTCCCCGCCCCTGAATGCGGTGTTTTCCTTCCTGTGGCTGAGCTGAGTTGGGCCTCTGCCTGTCACTGGAGATGACTCCCTGAAAGTTGGGACGGTTCAAGTAACTGCTTCAGGCCACCGTTGCCTGTGTGCCGCTTCATGTTTGAAATTACTTCAGGGCTTGGGTGTGGGGTCAGGGTGTATGGGGTGAGCTTGGGTCAGTGCGGGGTTTCAAACTGAAACTTCCACTTGTCCTGTTTCCAACTCTTCTTCTCTCCCCCCCCCCCTTCCTGTTAAGTACAATTCGATTATAATTTCTTTACTGATAAGGTGGTGGAAGGGTGATCTCTGTGAGGAAAGGAATGTTTTCCCCCCCTTTAAGTTGGAAAAACCCTGTTGTGGTAGGCTTATAAACTGTGGGAATGTGGTTTGTAGGCTACAGAATAATTAAGTTACTGCACCCTCTCTCTCCACTTCTCCTCTGAAGCTGTTCCTGGAGGCCTTTTTGTACCTGTTTGTTATAACAAATAAACTTTCCATAGGAGTTCGTAGTTCAGAAGCAAAATGAAGTTTGGATATACAAGTGGCAGTGGAGAGATAAGAGACAGGAATAGAACCCCATTTTTCCTCTTGCTGTGTAATGAAATGTAGGCCTGCAGAATAGGACACAGCCATAAAATGGGGAAGCTGCTAGGTGTGGTCTTCAACTTTGGGGCAGCCCTGTTTTGGGCCTTCCTGGACCAGAAGGCTTTTTCTGTTACAGTTTGTTGAATTTTGAGTCTTTCTATGGGTATTGTCAGGTAGCTAAGTAGACTTACACTGAAAGGTTTGAAAAGAGTCCTTGACAGTATGTATGCATGCTTGTGGGAATGACCCTTCTTGCCCCAATCACCATGACATAGTTTTGATGATTTAGGATACCACACTTCTTATCTTGTATGATCTAACATTTGAACCTTTCTTTTTTAGGCTGAGGCTTATACCCACAACATGACTGTTGCCTTGATCATCTGTTTTGTTTTTTTTGTCTTGGCTGTTTTCTCAGTTAAGAGAAGGCCTATAGCCAACTGACAGGATTGGAGGGTAGGGGAAGAGAAAGACAACCCAAATTTCAGCTCCTTTTAAATAAAGTGAATGGTTCCACCTCTCTGCCCCTTAGCAGCCTTCAAATAAGATTAAAATAATGAAACAAATGCCATCTCACCACTATGGCAATTCAGGGTTAAATGTTCAGTAAGAATTAAAATGTATGTATGAATCACATTAAAATGGCCTAACAGACACTTTCTGTAAACCGGAGAGTGTTAATATAAGCTTTTGTCATATGAAGCATGCTCTCTAAGGGATTTGGGATGGTGAGATAAGGCTTTAAATCTTGATGACATCAAGCCAGGCATCTGCCATAGTGCAGATATATTTCATGTACTACCAAATGGTATTGAATCTAGAAAACTGGTCACCCAATTGTCTTTCATAGCATTGGTCCCATAGAAACTCTTTGTGTATGTCAAGTAGCAGATGATTACTTGTGTTGTGAAGAAAGCCTATTTGTAACATGATGATTGTGTGGTTTTCAACGTGAAGAACAGTCTGTTCTTATTCCAGTGGTAGTGTCTACAAGTATAGATATTAGAATGATTTAGCACATGTACAAATGCTTGTTCTACCACTAATTCTGCTCACAAATGGGTTGTCTGTTGCTGAGAGCAGATTCTATGAATCTGTGATCTAGGTCCTTGCCCATGGTGACTGGACACTCCAGTACATCACACTAATTTAGGTGACATTTTGGAAAAGTAATTTAACAAAAACTTTACCTTCAACAACCCTTTTCTGTGTCATCTGTTGGGGCATCTGCATGGCAGAAGTTCTGGGGTTTCATATAGCAAAGGTAAAGGTAAAGGGACCCCTGACCATTAGGTCCAGTCGCGGACGACTCTGGGGTTGCGGCGCTCATCTTGCTTTACTGGCCGAGGGAGCCGGCGTACAGCTTCCAGGTCATGTGGCCAGCATGACTAAGCCGCTTCTGGCAAAACCAGAGCAGCGCACGGAAACGCCATTTACCTTCCCGCTGGAGCGGTACCTATTTATCTACTTTCACTTTGACATGCTTTCAAACTGCTAGGTGGGCAGGAGCAGGGACCAAGCAACGGGAGCTCACCCCGTCGCAGGGATTCGAACCGCCGACCTTCTGATCGGCAAGCTAATGTAGTGAAGGTTAATGATTTATCAACTAATATGAACTATAATATTATAGAATTATTTTTTTCCTGCCTTTTCTCTATTGTGGCAGGCATTAAAGTCCACAATGTATACCAGCAAAAAGAAGAAGGGAAAAAAAGGACACCGTAGTGTTTCTAGTGACAGTTTCTAGTTGATTTTGTGCTGTACAAATATAGAGACTTTGGAAAGTAAGAGTTTGAACTTATATGCCTGAAACAAACTATGGGCAAGTAGATGGCTGTGTTCATTTCACATGCTGGATAGGGAACTACAGTACTTGTACATATAGGACATGCATTGGAATACACATTGAAGGAGGACACTATCTAACTTCATTGCTTTCACTGGGATGCTTATTTGTACCCGTGCTTATTTGTACCCGTGTAAAAGATACATGCCTATGTATCTTTTATTTTTTTTAAGAATCTGATGAGAGTTGGATCACGGCAAGGAAACTACTATGAACCTGTGACAATTTCAGATTTTAAACTGAATAAACAAAATACAGGCATAGTTTATATTGTCTTAAATCAAGGTACACATTTAGAGCTGTGCCAGCAGTTTGCATTCCTCTATAACTTGAAGCTTGCTGTGTAGTGGAAAAAATGAATATTTGAGCGCTATCTGCAAATACTGCTTAGGATGTTAAAAATCAGCTTTGCTAGACAGTTTCACACAATGTTACTAGTTTGTGGAATATAAACTGGCATCTCATGGGGTGGGGAGCAGAAGAATTAAACCCCAAATTCTGCAAAGCCTTCCTTGCTTGCATAGTGAAAATACTTGTAGCCCATCATGGAAGTGATTAAGGCTTGAATTAAACTAATACATAACTCGTAAGAGCCTAGAGAAAAGGGATATTTGGTTCTATCATGGCCTCTTAAAGGTAAAGGTAAAGGTACCCCTGACTGTTAGGTCCAGTCATGGACGACTCTAGGGTTGCGCACTCGTCTCGCTCTATAGGCCGAGGGAGCCGGTGTTTGTCTGCAGACAGCTTCCGGGTCATGTGGCCAGCAAAACTAAGCTGCTTCTGGCGAACCACAGCAGCGCATGGAAATGCCATTTACCTTCCTGCTGGAGTGGTATCTATTTATCTACTTGCACTTTGATGTGCTTTCGAACTGCTAGGTGGGCAGGAGCTGGGACCGAGCAACGGGCGCTCACCCCGTCGTGGGGATTCGAACTGCCAACCTTCTGATCAGCAAGCCCTGATCAGCAAGCCCTAGGCTCTGTGGTTTAGACCACAGCGCCACCCGTGGCCTCGACCACAGCGCCACCCATGGGAGTCTTAAGTAGGATTTCTGCTCATCTCAGATAATTTCGATATAATTTTGATAAATTTAAATACAAATGGAAAAGTTAGATATAAGATCTGTGCCTAAGTGATTAAGATCTGAGAGCAGTGAAAGTTAATGATTAATGGTACAATCCTAACAAATTCTTAAAAGTACTTTTTACTTCATTTGGGCTACTTCCAGGTAAGTGATGTAATATTGTAGCCTTTTATTCTTTAGGGCAGTTCAACCTAACCATAACCTCCCACATAAAAGTTTTCGGTGAGCAAGTAGGTCTCTCTTAGGTCTGTGATGCCCGAGATTATTGTTTCTAATAGTGGTTTGATTCTCTGGCAGAATTTGAGTTGTGGATTCCTAAGAACGGCAAGGTATGTTATGGCTTCTTAACTGTATGAGCACTCAAATGTTAGTAGGTGTATTAGGATTGTGAAGTAGCCTGGGTTATGCTGTTTTAGAAAAACAACCCAAGCAAGGTGTCTGGGTAAGATGGGGATGGGACATAATCCATTCAAATAAATAGAAATAAAATTCTGATACAGTGATGGAAGGTGCATTTGCTCTAAAGTGGGACATTTGCTCTAAAAGTGGGACATTTGCCCCAGTTCAGAGAAAGCTAGTTGTGCCTTGTTTAAATTGATGGGACTTGTTAGACTGAAGTCCTGTACACACTTGTCTGGGTGTAAGCCCTGTCTGAGTCGACAGGCATAGGATTGCACTGTTCACTACTCAGTGGGGGGATGAACTTGTGGATTGGGGTACACTGCCTGTGCAGCTTGCTGTCTTATCCTGCTCATGTTGAGAAAAAGTAAAATCAGTGGTGCTTCATTTGAATTAAATTTCCTTAAGCTTGGACCATTCGTATTTCTTAAGTAGCAGTTAAAGTGAAGTAGGTTTGAACTGATTTGGGGAATTGGACGCTGAGATAATTAGTGCCATCTGCAGCAGGGGTAGCTGACACAGTGCCATCCAGATGTTGCTGAACTATAGCTCCCATCAACGCTAACCATTGATTGATTTGGAGTTTGACAACATCTGGAAGGCAGGATGGTAAGTATTCCAATCTTTTTTAAGGCAGCTAATTACTTTTAACAGAAGCATACTCCTGAATGCTGTGGCCCATTGACATTAGCTATAGGGAGTGTGGCTTAGTGCATGTCTGAAGTGACACACTGGGTTTGTTTCCAAATGGAAATGCATATCTCCCTCTACCCCTAAAATGTGTCTGGATTTCTAGGAAACTGGATATTACAAGTGAAATGATGCTGAAAAAGAGCAGCTAATGAGAGTACAGTAGTACCTTGGGTTACATACGCTTCAGGTTACAGACCCCGCTAACCCTGAAATAATGCTTCAGGGTAAGAACTTTGCTTCAGGATAAGAACAGAAATCGTGCTCTGGCGGCGCGGCGGCAGCGGGAGGTCCCATTAGCTAAAGTGGCGCTTCAGGTTTAAAACAGTTTCAGGTTAAGAACGGACCTCCGGAACAAATTAAGTACGTAACCAGAGGTACCACTGTATGTTTAAAAGATAAGCAACTAACTAAGGAATGGCAGTGAATCCATTAGTAATTTTGGATTGTGATAGGGATTGAAGCAGCATACAAATTGATCATTTTCAATATCTTCCTACCTGAACATTTAATACAATCTTTCAAAAAATAAATAAATGAATTTTTCTCTTGGGTAGGGGTTTGCATGTCATAGAGCTTGCTGATTTTGCTGTTCTACCACCTGCATTTCAGGAGAGTTTGAAACACACACACACACACACACACACACACACACACGAGAGAGAGAGAGAGAAAGTGTTTTTTTTTTCATTCAGAGTATAGCTGTCTGCAGCAGCAAAATTGAAGCTTTTGGTGATTCACTTAAAACAGGCTTCCTCAACCTCGGCCCTCCAGATGTTTTTGACCTACAACTCCCATGATCCCTAGCTTGCAGGACCAGTGGTCAGGGATGATGGGAACTGTAGTCTCAAAACATCTGGAGGGCCGAGGTTGAGGAAGCCTGACTTAAAAAATCACCTTTTCCCACCTGATCGGCAAAAGTGATCTCTCTTTTTCTGTTTAAAATGCTGTTTATATGATCTGTTCTTTGAAATATTTACGAGTGTCTCAAAGCACAATCTTGCACCTTTAAAATGAAGGCTGCTTTTGCAAAGGACTTCGGATTAAAAAAAAAAAAACATGCTCTGCAACTGTAAAGCCATTATCAAGATATTACTTCGGAGATTATTGCTGAGGGGAGGGTGGCAGTAAAGTTCTTGTTTCTGAAATATTCTCCACATTCAGCAGCTCCACACCTGGATTGCTATGGTCTATCTCAGCTGTCAGAGGCAGCTGCTGGGAATCACAAGTGGCCAAAGTGCTATTGCACTCAGGTCCTATTTGGCTGACAACTGTGAGAACAGGATGCTGGACTGGGTCAGGCCCACTGACCTGATCTAGCAGGGCTCTACTTAACATTCTTTTAAAAGTTTTATTGAAAGCACGAGACCATAATTTTTAACATTTATGCTTATTAGTATTGTAGCAGTCCAATCCTCAGGTAAGCCAATCATTCAAGCTTTGCTCTTAAATGTTTGGGGGAAAGTGATGAAATCAGGAGTTTAGGAATATTTGTGTTTCTGGAAAGGAATATTCTGCTTTGATTGCTTTATATGGAAATAACTTGCCATTTGCAAAAGGGGTACTCCATTATGAACATATTTAGCCTATGTCTGCTTCTCATGTTAGGTTTTGCACCCTAAGTGGACTCCCAAATACAAAATACATGCATGCTAAATTAGTTGTAAAGGCGTGCCTATGTATAATTCCCTTTTTAAATCTTGACAGCACACAGAAGCAAAATCTCCCATTAACTCAAGTTTCCCATTTAGTTCAGAACAAGAAACTATGGTTAAAAGCTTCAGAACGATACAGGATATGGAGCGATGATGTGAAGTTGGCTTCATACCCAGGCTTGTCAAAAAGTCATTAACCATGGTTTCCTGCTCCAGAAGGGCCCCGTGCTCAATGGTGCCAAAAGCTGCTGAGAAATCAATGGAAACCATCAGGCTCACTCTTAAAAAAAACCCAAACTCCCATCTCCTTGCTATTTTTCTCCCCATAGTTTACCCTCCCCTTTGCTGGTATGCAATTTATGATAAGGGGAACTAAAGCTTCAAAGAAACACTGTTACTACGTTTTATTCATGGATTATGTTGGTGGCTGAAAAACATAGATGGAGTTCTGTGCGTTTTTCAAATAACTTGATTTACAGAAAGTGCCTAAGCTTGCAATCCTATGCAAACCTATTTCTCAGTAGATGGGCATAAGATTATGATACAAAACTGTGAAACTTGCAATTTAGAATGAGGGTTTCCATATGAGTCATGCCAGTGCAGCTGCAAAGGTTAGGTTACATGTTCTTGGAAGTCACTGGTAACCATTCTGTACTTAAAATGGTTTCTGATATTTCAGAAGCCATTTCAGGTTATTTCAGAAGCCATTTCAGGTTTTTTTTTTTTTTTGGGTTGCCACCTTATGGAAGATGTCAGCATCCAGCTGTCTTTTGCAAACTTCAGGTTAGCTTGTAATGACTGAAATAGAAACGTCAACAGGCTTAATACCCTTATTTATGTTTACAGGTTAACTGTAAGACCGGGATCCAAAGAGCTCACTGGCCAGCTTCAGATATCTGCCAAACTATAGTTTAGTGTGACTTGAACAAGCCTCAGCTGGCCTTGGGGACTTCTTTTCCACCAAGGAGACACTTGGGTGCTTTTGATTATGTTGCTCTTCAACCACAACATGTATCATCCCAACTGTGGTTATTGTTAACTGATGAAAACGCAGCACCTTTTAAAATACATCATATATTTAATTTGTGTGAAATATATATTGGCTTGAATTCTGTAGGTTGTTAATGAGTGGAGGGTGTTGGCCATTGTAGAAGGCATGGATGTCTCTAGGAATGGTACATGCTCACCTCAAGTAATTCTTGTAGTTTTCAACTTCTGAATTGTTGTAGACAAAGATCTTTCAGGAAATAAGTGGCTGCTGAGATTGTGACTGCTATGTACAAGACCTGCATATTCTCATTTTCAATTTGCAGCTGAAGGTGCTGTTTGAGTTACTATTAAATCTCTCTCTCTCTAACACACACACACAGACACAGACACCTTGAGGCAGGTTGCAGCAGATCCGTGGTTTACTTTTAAATTCTGTGTCCAATAACTATCAGAAAAACAAGCCCACATACCAAAGCTGAAACCTTTTCAATCTTCCAATGCCTACCCCATCATCTAAATTCAAATCTAACAGCCAGCTCAAAAGTTTTAAGGCTTCTGTAAGATGCTGAACTCCTGCTTACTTAGCAGTTCGAAAGCACGTCAAAGTGCAAGTAGATAAATAGGTATCGCTCCGGTGGGAAGGTAAACGGCGTTTCCGTTTGGTTTGCCAGAAGCGGCTTTGTCATGCAGGCCACATGACCCGGAAGCTGTCTGCGGACAAACGCCGGCTCCCTTGGCCTATAGAGCAAGATGAGCGCCGCTACCCTAGAGTCGGACACGACTGGACCTGATGGTCAGGGGTCCCTTTACCTTTACCTAAGATGCTGAAGATTGGTGCACTTCAAAGGAGACAAAATTACAGTTGTGGGAACAACCCCTAAGAGTCTGCTGTACTGTTTGTTGTATACATACCTGAAACCAAAATGGACTGTGCCAATAAATCTGAAGGGTGCATCTTTAGAATGGGTGTGGATTTCCTTAAATTCTGCAGTAGTAGGCCAGTCATTCTCACAGCCCTTGCTTCAAGATATTTAAAGCAGGAGTGGGAACTGTGGCTCACCAGATGTTATTGGACTACAACTCCCATTGGTCCCAACTGGCATGACCAGCGGTTAGGGATGATGGGTGAGCTGTAGTCCACACACATCTGGGGAGTTGCAGATTTCAAACCCTTTTCTAAATGCTCTCATTATAATGGCGGTGCTCATGCTAATATATAAGTGGATGTGTGGTGGAAAGATGTGTTGAGTGTCACATTAACTAGTGGGGGACCTATCTCTGAACTAACCTTATTTCATAGTACATACTTTATAAGTAAGCTTAATTTTAATGGTGGTTCTTTGGAAATTTCCTACTTGCATAGCTGTCAATTTCCCCCCTTTTTAAAAGGGAAATTCCCTTATTCCGAATAGGATTCCTCGCAAGAAAAGGGAAAAGTTGACAGCTATGCCTACTTGGACATGTTTTCTGTTAGAATGCTATTACAATGGGTGCCTTCAGTTAAGTCAAATGTTAGGGCTTTGCAGTAGAAGTGTTAATATAGCCCACAACGACAGACGTCTAAAGGGTGGCATCAGATTAAAATGGTGACCACAGAAGTATGTCAAGATACTTCTTTATATCAAATCTTACCCAACACTAGGAATGGATTTTCAAACTCTTGGACACCAGCTTAGGTCTACAGGTCAACATTATTTCAACCAGAGGTTTAAGGAACTGAACTTGATTCCATTTTCTTGCAAAGCATGTATTCTTCTCTGAGCTGCTGCTCCTTTTTTGCCCATATTTCTCAAAAAGTTTCATTTTTAGTGAATCAAAACATGGTGGCAAGTTTGGAGCTCAGTTTTGTGGGAAAACTCTTAGTCCCCAAAGACTTAAGTGTGAGATGACAGAAATGTTTTGGTAGTATTTCAGAGCTGTTCTCACCTCATCTATGGTTACCACCATAAAAAAGGATTGAATTAGCAATGAGTCTCATTAGGCAATTTGACAAAGTTTACGGTGCCAAACCTCATATTGTCTGCATGTGTGTTGTGTTTGACAAATGTCGCCACTGTGGTAGTGAACTTTGCTACTGAGGTCCATGAAAACGTTAGTCTGTCTGATATTCTAGGTCAAATGAAAAACCTAGAATGTCTTACAACATTTGTTTCTAGCTAATAGCATTCAGTTAACCTGTGTTCATTGTGTATGTTGGCCTTTTTTTTTTTTTTTGGTTTTCTGACAAAATAATCACGATTATAATAAAACGCAGGAAATGAATAAAATGCATACCACAGAATTGATTGGATAGAGTAGAGGCTACCATATAAAACTTGGCTTGTTATAACATAGTGAATGTGGAGACATGGTGAACATAGATACTCTTCTATAACTGGATAATTTTACTTGGCAAAACAACTGTACTTGCATGATTTGGAAATATTGCTAAAGTCAGCCCCTACAGTTGTCATGATGCCCACAGAACTTTATCTGTAGCTGCCACATTAGAACTTCAAGCTATCTGCATGTAGGGGAAGCCTGGTGTGGTATACTAGGAAGTTATATGTTTGGGAGAAGAATTTAGCAGAAGCAACTTTAGGTTATGTAGCAAAGCATCATTGATGCAGACTAAGTAACCCAGTTAGAATGCAACAATGGTGGGTTATTCACTTAGCTGCTGAATCTTGTTTGTGATCCAGGGCAGACAGTTGAAGGGACATAGGAAGGGTGAAAGCTGTCTTGCTATGGCACTAGGAAAGGAGGAGATAGTGAACTATGTGCTTCAGCTGCATAATGAGGACATGGGGGAAACTTTGCGATCACAGTCTTTGTTTTGGGGGCCTCAGATCCTAGCCTCATGATGTGCCAGTTGCCTGGGATGTCTGCATATTATTGCATTGCAGGGTTTGGACTAGATTCTCAGGGTCCCTTCCAACTACAGTTCTATTATTCTATGCCCTAATCAATGCAGGAATATGCAGGCTTTCAACTTGAAGCACTGCACATGTGGGTTTCTATGTTACAGGACACCATTAAGAGGGTTCCTTTTTGGGGGGGGAGTTGGGGAGGGGTACCTGCAACAAAATAAAAGCATTCTACAATATCTACAGGTACCTAAGAAGTTGAGAAAGATACATGGATTTCCTGGCTCGCCTCCTGACTATAATAATTTCTAGGTCTGTAAAACACAACTTCATCTTATAAGGTTGATTTTGGTCTTTACGAGAACTCTGCTCTTTTGACAGGCAAAGCGAAGACTGGAACTGGGAGGAAGCGGACAGCAGTTTCTGGCTGAAGGACTAAGAACGCCAAAGGGGAAAGGGAGAGCTGCAACTAGAAGTCCAGATAGTCCCAAAAGTAAGGAACCTTTTTGGTTAAATGTGTTGCAAAGAGCTTCAAAGCATTATGTTGCCGTTCTGGATTTTGAGTGTAATCACTGCTCCTTGCCCATTGATCAAGCCCAATGCATCCAGTGTGTTCTCAGGTAGCCTTTCGTGGTTGTTTTCGGTCTGACTAAAATTATCAGCCCCAGTCTCACATTGAAGTTTTGTTCTACCATGTATGCAGGATCAGGGGTGAGGAAGCTGTGGCTCCCCAGATATGCTTATATTCCCTATCAGCCCCAGTCATCATGCCGGTGGTCAGGGTTGATGGGAGTTGTAGTCCAGTCCAACTGTACAAGTCTATGATTCTATCTCAAAGTATCTGGAGGGCCACAGGTACTGCTATTGAGCTAGATACTAATCTTCTTCAGGTGTTCTCTAGCTTATGGAAAGTGAACATGTGAGGGTGGGGGATAGCAGATGAAAGAGCTAGTTTTATGCACATACATGTGGGTTGCCTTTGCAATTGCCCTCCATGACTTGGAAGGAGATCTTCTGAAGTGTGGGCTACCTGTTCCCTCGTGTTCTAGAATTGTGGAAAATCAGGGTTACTGCCAACAAAGGAAGGCTTGACATTCATCATGCATTGAGTGAGTTCTAGCCACTTGTCTCACTCCCTTGCTTTTGAGGGCTTCAGTGGGACCGGTTGCTTGGGAACTGTCTAGTACAAGTAAGGGAATTTTTGTCTCCATCATAGACCGAGCCTTCTGAATAAATGTGCCTGCCATGTTGCTTCTGATTTATATGTGCAAATTATTTTGAACACGAATGCAGATTTTTTTAAAGCTGCTCTTGGGGCTACAAAGCAAGATACTGTAAACACATTCAAAATAATTGCATAAAATGTTAGGAGTTAATTGAACGTCACAACAGAGAGGTATTGGTCATAACTGGAGGATGGTTGAACTGAGGCAACTGTTTTTAAAGCTTCTGTTAGCTTGTTATTTACAAGCTGGTAATGTACAAAATCACGAAGCATCTTCTACCTTTCTCTTACATACAAAGCTGTACCTCCAATTTATTCGCACTGTCTTTTCTTTATACAATAGATATGGCTTGAAAGTTAACGTGTCTCAAGAAAATCAACAGAAAAAGGTGCTGAAGCCTAGCTACTCTATGGATGTAAAATGTTGAACTGGCCCTGAGTGGTCCCATGTACAATGCACACGATTATTCCAAATTACTTAGAAGGTTTAAAAAAGAGTTTTAACGCCAGCTTCATAACCATCATGAATTTAATTTTTCTTCAAGCTCCCAAATCCCCTTCAGAAAAGACGCGGTATGATACATCGCTGGGTCTTCTCACCAAGAAGTTTGTTCAGCTTCTGAGCCAGTCCCCAGACGGTGTCGTAGATTTGAACAAAGCAGCAGAAGTCCTTAAGGTACAAAAAAGGAGGATTTATGACATCACCAATGTCCTGGAAGGCATTCACCTCATTAAAAAAAAATCCAAGAACAACATTCAGTGGATGTAAGTATCCTAGTGCTATATTCCTGTTGCCCACAGGACGGCCTTGCACTTTCACATTTCATTTTCACGAAAGTATTTTGTATGCTGGAGGGTAACGAATTATTTCACTAAGCTTTACTCAGTGTAGGCCTACTGAAATCAATGAACACCGCTAAGTTAAATCTACTCTGAGTAAAACATAGTTGACTACCACCCAGGGAAATTTAATCCTGCCATTCATGGAGGCATCTTATGATGTGGTCTGGCATTGTGTGTTTGGTTTGGCTGTAGGTCAAGGCCACATGTCACATGGAATACATTGGGAAAGGGAATGGTGGCTTGCAAACAAATGCCCATAATACTTGGTCAAATGAATATTTATTCAGAAGCAGCATCCCTCTGCTTGTCAGGTGCTGTGGACAAACCTACAACATGTCTTGCTTATGAGCTGCTTGGAGTCCTGGCTACTGGTGGAGACAGACAGTTGAATTATGATGTGCCCCAAGTGATTCAGCTACATTCTCATGGCTTACTCAAACATCTAGAAATATGTAGCACAGCCCTTTCCTTGATATAGTATTTTGGAGTGCGGTTGGTGGCGTTATATTTTCATGTTTCTTTAAAAAATAAAATAAAACAAACTTCTCTGTATGTAGAAACTGGCATATTATGGGAAGTGAGCCCTCTACTCTCCTTACCCACTATCTTTCCACGGCTGGGGACTTACTTGCCTAGGGAAAAAACAAAAAATATATTTTTTTCCCCACTTGTAATTCAGAGCTACAGTCCAGAAAGGGATCAAATTTTGCATGTTTAAGCTTATGCTTAAATAATGCACATGAAGCATTTTGAGTTGTGGTCAGGGACAATTTGGGTCACATCCACACCATACATATGAAAAGCACATTTATACCACACAGTCATGGCTTCTCCCAAAGAATCATGGGAAATACAGTTTGCCTCAACAGAGCCATTTTAGCACCCTTAACTACAGTTCCCAGGATTCTTTGGGGGAAGCCATGAGATGTCTATGCATTGTGCAGGTGTGAGTTTAGACACCCCCAGCTCAAGTACACACTATGCCAGCAGTACTGTTGAGAGAGAACTCAATCAGTTCCTCTTGCATTGCTTAAAGCATAGGAAGGCAAGGGAACATCATGGGATGTAGGAATGCATGATGTTGCCTTCTCCCCCATGCCACCCAATAACAGTTTGCTTGTTCTGAAGCTTGAGCATAGCTTCAGTAGAAATTTGGTTTTAATATGGTGGTGGATATTTGGGGGTGAGCTTGGAAGAGTGGCTTGCCCAACAGTTACATAATGAGTTCATGACTGAGTTGAAATTTGAACCAGAAGGTTCCAGTTCATAGCCATGTACTTCCCATTAAATGAGACAAACTTTAAATTTGATCCAGATATGGAGGTGGCGTACATTCAGCTTGAGAATTTTGATACTTGGTTGTATTGATCTCTTGGCAAAAAGATACTTTGCAGCACATGTGCATTTCTTATGTGCTTTGACTTAATTCTTCTAAAACGAGGAATATAATGGTGAGAATCCATTTTTCTTAATCTGAAATGCTTAACATGGGGTCCTGCTTGGACTTGGGTCCAAGTGGAGAAGCACCCCACTATCCACTACCCAAAGGTCTGGAAGAGGCTCCCCCCACACACATTTCTTACTATATAATGAAATTGCAAGAATGTAATCATGCTACAGTTCACATGGCTGCACTGTTTATAGGAAAGTGGGAGGTGCTTCAGAGAGTATGTTGGCAAGCGGCTCTCTGAAGCACCTCCCACCCTCCTTTAAAAGGGTTTGGGAGTTGGGGTCAGCTGTAAAGTGTGCTATGAAGGAAGTGCGTGGCTTGGGGGTTTGGGTTGGGTGTAAAGGAAGGAGGGCATAGCCAGGTGTGGGGGATGCAGGATTGGTAAAGGGATTGGGATAGGTGGGGTTAGTGAGCAGAGCAAGCAGGCGTGGAAGCTCCTCGTTATTACCGGTAATAACTATGTGCAAACACTGAATCTTAAAACAAATGGAACTAGAGAGCATTTTCAAACATCCAGCAAGAGTCACTGCCACTAAAAGAAAGTTATGCCCAAAATGCCATTAGTAAATTGTGTTTTGTTATCTCTGCACATCAGGTAAGGCACACCATCCTTCCAGAAGGAGGAATGAGATAATCGTGGGTGTAATCTGGAAATCCTTCTGTATATGTATGGAATAAAGTGAAACAAATGTTTCTAAAAAGAGATCTTGTTAAGTCTCGCCTCTCGCCAGCTTGCTTTGATGTGCTAGTTTTTCAGACGATGCGACTTGCCAAATCCTCAGCACTCTGCTTCTTCTGAACTGAATAGTCACATGAAGTTTTAAGAGAAATTCTTGTCTCGTCTGGACTGGGGAACTTTAGGAATGCCTGTGAAGTGTCTGTTCACTTGTCTTGTAGGGGCTGCAGTCTATCGGACTTTGGGGGGATGTTGGCACACTGTCAAGGCTTGTCCAAGGAGGTGGCAGAACTCAACCTGGAAGAGCAAAAGTTGGACGAGTTGATACAAAGCTGTTCTCTTGACCTAAAGCTACTAAGAGAAGATTCTGAGAATCGGAGATATCCTTTTATATCAGACTAGTACATTAACCCTGTTAAATTAACGGGCGCTAGAACATATGTGGCCAAACTGTTGCCCTAGCAACGTCTGGGACATGCGCAGAGCTGACTGAGCGGCTCTCACTTATCTCGTTGTTTTTTTCCTAACAACTGAGCAGCTCTCGCTTGACATCGCTCGCCCGCCGCCACTTGTAACGGCCGCTGCCGCTTAGAAGTAAGTCCACGCGAGCGCGCACCCACCGCGTGCCCGCGCACACCCGCCGCTTCAACAGTTTTGCCCGGCCGCCTGAAGTCTCTGTGCTCCAAGTCCCAACGGCTGTCCGCGGGGCACATGCGCAGTAGCGCAATCCCACGGACACAGGGACTGGATGCAGAGACACTTGCACTTTATTATTGTAGATAGGCTGAACTCATTTGGGAAATCTTAACATTTCTCTAACGGCTAGGGGTAGTGGATTGTGTTGGTGGTATTAATGATATACTGCAGCAGGCATGATGCTTACTTACAGCTATTCTGATAATTTTAAATCGGATACAAGTAAGCAGTTTTAAACTGTTTTCATTGTGTAACCCGCCATGGGACCTTTGGGTGAAGGGTGGGTAATGAATAAATTATAATAATTATATATTTCAAACTAGGACTGATGTTCTGCAGTAGCAGCTAACTTCAACACTGTTTGGATTCTAGTTAATACAAGACTGATTTGTTGGTATAATTTCTAGAAGCCTTACAAATTATTTCATAATCAAAAAATGCGAAGTATAGCCAAGAAATCTCAACAGATCGCTCCTCGCTTTGTCTAACTTCAGGGCTGTTTCAGTTTCATTCTTATTTATTTTTTAACTTTAATATTAGAAGTGGGGAGAGAGCAGCTAACGGCAGCCTTGATGGGGGAACAGTGTGAGAATATCTACTTTAGTGTGCTGATACATGTGACTGAAGGCTGCTTCTGAACAATTCTTTAACAAAGTTTACATTAGCGTATGTTAGATATGAAGACATTCAAGAAATAAGTAGCCTTAAAGACCAAACTGTCATACTTGTGAAAGCTCCTCCAGAAACGAAACTTGAAGTGCCTGACCCAACAGAGGTAAGAATAAAATGCTTATGGTTTTTCTTCTGTAAGTCAATCTTACACATTTGCAGTGGTCTTATACCATATTTATGCATAAGCTTTACTGAATGGGATAATTTTTCTATATGGCAATAAAAATGCTAATGGGCAGTCTTTGGTTTCTGGAATCTGGGAGATCATTGTGTTCTGGAATCTGGGAGATCATAATGTTTTGGTTTCTGGAATCTGGGAGATCATTCTTCCATGCCTCTCTTTCCTTCTGACTACTAGAACTTGGTTAATGCTGTCTCATTTATCTTTTTTTGCTCATTCTGTTCCCTGAGAAGTTGGTCTGCTACCACCCCCTCTGATTATATCACTCATTGTAGTGTTTCTGCCTTGTGCCTTGCTGTTTCTTAAACCGACTTTCCACCCTGCACTTCTTTCTCAATCTAATTTGATTTTTTTAAAAAAAATTACTGGCTTTTCCACCTTCTAAGACAGCAATGAGGAACCTCTGGCCCGCCAAACCTCCCAGTTTGGTCCACCAGGCCATTTTGGGCAGGCCGCACCCACCTGCCGTTAACATTTATTTATTTTTTGTTCACCATTTTACTGGTATGCTGCTTTTCCACAAAAAAGAATCAAAGTGGCTGTCAGGGAACTGCCCTCGTCCCAGAGCGGAGGGGTGTCAGGGCTTTCTTAGTATCGAGAGCCCACGCCTCATGTGTTGAGCAATTCCTCGGCGTCCAGTGGGAGAGGCAGCGATCCCTCTAGTGGGGAGGGGGAAGCTGATCGTGGAAGTGAGAGTCAGGGCTCTGGCAAGGTAGGAGAGCCATCGCACCAAGCTAGGGCAGGGGAAGGCGCACCTCTTCCGTCGCCCCACTTGCGCAGAGGGGGCCGGCGCAGGGGTGGTAGGTGGGGGTTCCACATACCACGGTTTTATGCTGGTCAAAGAACCGGAAGGGTTCATTCTCGGACTCTGGCGAAAGATGAGACAGACTTGAGTTTTTAATACTCTGCACTGTAAATATCTGCACAATAAAGAACTGAGAAAAGAAGTGATGGAGTCCGCTTGGTTACTCATGAGCAACAACTGAGAACCTTACAGTGGCTTACAACAAAAGGGGGGAAAGAGTACTGTACACTTCAAAATCAACCATTGCAAGAACCGCTGCAATACCCCTCTAAGAAGGCTTCAGCTGGGCAATTTGGAATGGGCAGCAAGCAGAGGGGTGCTGTGGATGCTGTGCTCCCGGGGGATTTTGAGTGGGGGTGCAAACAGGCGTCCCCACAGCAGGCTCCTTCATTGAAGCCTGACTCCGTGCTAGAAGGAGCTGCACTTTGACTGCGGCGCTTGTGCCTGGCGCAACTCCGCGAGGCCCGGGTCAGGCCTGATCCAGGGAAGGAGAGCACGTGAGTGGGCAGCGGCGCTGCTGCCCACCATCGTCGGCCGCTGCAGCAGCTCTACCACCAAGTCACTTCTGACATGGCGGCGGAGAGCTGGAGAGTGTTGCTGCCCACCCTCCTGGGCTGCGAGGCACCTCCTGCCTGGCTGCAGCAGCTCCGCTGCCAGGTCAGACCGGAGCAGGAGTTCCCTGCCCCTTTCCTAACCCTGAACTGTGACCTGTGGAGGGCACCCTCTGCGCCCTGCCCCCTTGGGAGCGTACCCTGCGTGCCGGCTCCAGGCAACGCGGGCATATGCTGTGCTGCTGGCCTGTTTAGCATTAGCAGTATATTTTGCTGGACCAATTCTCTATTGGTTTGTAAACTTTCAACCTACGCAGGGCTTTTCCTTAGGTTAGGCTGCCACCTTATACATACTTTCCTAGAAGTAAATCCTAGTGAGTTTCTTCTGTGTAGGCATGCACAGACTTGCACTGTTAGTATATTAAGAGTGAAATGGATTGTGAGGTTGCATATGAAGTCCTTTAATATGTTGTCCCGAGACAAAGGTTGATACTCGGGAAGAGAATGTGTCATCCACTCATTCCTTACGCATGATTTTTATATCATTTGTAAATGAATAGCAGTCTCACCTGCATGATTAAATGTGCACAGACCCTTGCAGAAACATGTTAACTCTTCCACATAAAACTGACTTTGATTAGAACACTGGACCTTATAAAAATGAACCATAAATCTCCAGTAGCCGCTTGTAGCATTTTGTTGGCAAAAGACATATTGAAAATGGGGATGTTTTGTCTTTGCAGAATAAGCTGATACACTTATCTAGTACCCAGGGGCCTATTGAAGTTTACTTGTGTCCAGAAGAAACAGATTACCACAGTCCAATGAAAACGCAAGATCAGGATCATAATGGAAATATCTCAAGGAATGTTTCCAAAGGTAACATTATACCTTTTAAAATTCTATTAACCAAGTATAATTAAAGGGAAAGCGTAATTCAGTCTGTTTAGTTAATAAATGATGTGCTGGATGCTAGATTTCGTTAGACTAAAGGAAGTATGAATGCTACCGGGGGGGGGGGGTGTACCTTTCCCATCTACATTTTCATACTTTATTCAGAATATAGCCGTGATTGTAAGTACTTCCATGTCCTGAGCTTGCCGTCTAGGTTGGTGGATGTGGGAAATCACAGACCATAAACTAATTCTTCTGTGCATGTACACTCATGCATGTACATGTTAAGGCTATCACTATGAGCTGCATGGTAGGTAATGTCATTTATGAATAATCTCTTGTCACTTAAAAGTGGTGGCTATTTTTCTCTATTGTAAGAGACATGCTCTGTCAAGTTCCAAAACTTTTGTGATGCTCAGAGCATGTGAGGCAGAGCAAAAAGGGGAAAGAGGATAGATGAGTTTTCCATAGCTCAGAAGGTGGCTTTTGGCTGGTGGGACAGGAAGGAATGTATTGTCACTACTTGGATTTGCCACAAGTTGCAGTCATTGCTTCTTCGAGGGCCAGGCAACTATTTACTGGGTCTGCTCTTCCCTGCTCTTCCCAGGACAGGTTACAAGAATGTAAACATGCAGTATTAAAAGCAGCCAACACAATTTACAATCAGAAGAATGCTTCTCCTGCTCCAACCCTCCTGTCTGCTTAGCAGGATGGAGAACCGGTGTGTGGGGAGATGATGTCCGTATGTTGGGAGAGTTAAGGGCTAACCCGGGTGTATCTTGCCAATAAAATGTCATCCCTATTTGGGAAGTCATTCTTTCTGCAGCAATTACTCCAAATAGCTGCTGGGTGAAAAAGAGAGTGTTAACTTTAGCTGTGTCTGTTGACATTTGCCTTGTCAATGCTTTCAGTTTTAGCCTGCTTGCTTTATGTGCAACCATCCTCTGATAGCTTTATTTTCATTTATTTCCAGAATAATTGTTATTTGGCCACTAACATATAAGGCTGTGTGTGTAACGTTCAGCATTGAGAAATGAAACTTCTTTCTTTATATAAAAGGTCACATGAGACTTGGTATTGTATCCAGTGGTAGTTCTACTCAGAGTAGACCCATGGAAATTTAAGGACACGGCCAACTTGGTTTCATTTATTTCAGTAGGACTACTTTGAACAAATACAACCTTAAAAACCCATTTGTTACACTAGCATGGCCAAAAGACTAAATAGCTGTGCTGACTTCTCCAGTGGCATCTTGAGATGAACTCTGCACCTGATAGAGGCAACCACCAGGAATTATTCCCATCCCCCAGAGATCACAATTTTGGCCTAAACATGTGCACCCCTGCTCATGTGTTAAAGGTCACCCCTGCTCCGCGCTGAACACAGCCAAAGGGAGGGAAAGACTTTTGTATCCCACTCATTCTGATGCATTCTTATTGCTCAGAGCAACTTACCCACTTTTTAAATTGTTTTGTCTACTAATACAAGCTGTGCAGAGACAGCAACAATAGACTTTGAAGGGAAGGGCTGAGTGGGAAGGGGAGGGGGGAAATTGACATGCATTAAATATTGTAAAATCGTGTGTGCAACCCTCTTACACGTTTTTTTAAAAATAATGCTATTTCTTGAAACAGATTTGATTTCTGATAACTCGGGAAGTCTTGACTGTTCAGTAACTACAGCAACCATCTCCCCATTGGCCTCTCCAACCAACCTTCTGCAGCAGACAGAGGACCAAATTGCATCAGGTTTTGAAGGGCCATTTGTAAGCTTGCTGCCGCCTCTACTTCATGAAGATTATTTGATCAGTCTTGGCGAAGAGGAGGGTATCAGTGACCTCTTTGATTCTTACGATTTTGAAAAATTGCCAGCATTGGTAGATGAATTTTTATGCAGCTGATTATTCCTTGTGTCTCTTCCCCCCCTCTCTGCACACCCCCCACATATTTTTAAAATGGAACCAGAGTACCTGCTGTCATTCCATGTTCTCTGTTCTCTTACCTCTTAACCCTTGTCCCATTTCAAGATCATAATTTGGAATGCTTGATAATTGGGGAAAAATAATTCTAGAATAGTGCAAACACAGAACTGCAGACTTTCTCATCAGAGTTACCTCAGTCCCGCTTTCTGGTAGCTACTGGTTTTAGCAAAGTATAGAAGGATGAAATCGGAAATGGAGGAATGATTATACTTTCTTGTGTCTACAAGCTTTGTGAAGGGCTGAAGAACAGTTTTAGTCACACATAGCAATTCTTCCTTTATATTTCAAACTGTGCCTTCCGTAGAGTGTTTGTCTTGAGTCTTCAATTTGTATGTTCCGTCATAGTAATTGCAAAAAAGTGCAAAATACAGAAACAAAGATGTGAGGTGGCCTTCTTCCAAAGCTTTTGTGGAATGTTTGAAATCTTCTCCATGCCCCTGTCTTGGAGGAGTTTTTATATAAAAATTATTGCAATTCTAAATAAAACATACTAATGGTGGCCCTAGTCCAACACAGCATACCTGGAACAGCCAGGGTCACAAACCTAACTAACCTTTTGAAAACTGAAGTTCTGTAGACCAGCTGTTTAACAGAGAGAGGAGGAGAGTGGACAGAGTAAATTGAATCCAGCTCCTTGGTCTCCCTCCTGGACAGTCAGTTGATGGGATTTCACTACCCCCAAAGAGCTACACACGCACATCCCCATGTGTTGGACAAGGCTGGGAATTGTACACATTTTTGTGAAGTTGTCCACCCACTTTGTGGAGTACTTGTGTGGAAATCTGCTTCCACGTGCCTGTAACCTTTAGCTGGATCAGGGTGACCATTTTGCCATAGGAACTAGAAATTTAAAAATTCTGTACGTGAGAAAGTCACTTGTTAAATATAAAATAAAAACACACGTTAAAATTTCACGGTCCGCAGTGTGCAATAGAACTGGTACGTAAACATTTTGTGGTACGAA
Source organism: Lacerta agilis (assembly GCF_009819535.1). NCBI lineage: Eukaryota > Metazoa > Chordata > Lepidosauria > Squamata > Lacertidae > Lacerta > Lacerta agilis. The sequence continues at coordinate 28,842,520 of NC_046318.1, forward strand.
GTGGGGCTTTGTGTTAAGTGCCTACTAGAGTTGCACTGTGGGCTTCTTCCTGTAAGGGATACTATTTATGCCAAGCTTCACTTATTCAGAACACTGTGTTTATTTTAGTGGATTAGTTGCCTCTGCTTCCAATTTTGGGAGTTGATACAAAGCTGACATTTCACCCAAAGTGTAAATAACATACCTGTCAGTACTCTCTGTAGTGAATTTTAATTTATAACACTTTGCTGGTTTAGGGTATGTGTTCTGAAACTAATACAATTCATACATCTTACACACAGTTGTGTAAAATGTTGCCACTTTAGATGAATTAGCAGTTTGTATTTTTTCTATCTGATGATTAATAAATTAGTAGAATGTTTGTTTTAAATATATATGTGCGGATTTTCTGGTACCACTGATATGCTGCTATAAACACTCACAATTTAAATGGCTGAGTAACAGTATGAAAGCTGTATGAGTGAGCCTTGGAATATAATTGTGTGAAAAAGGCAACACATTAAGAACTGTTAAACAGTGTTAAGTGTGTTTGTGTACAAACATGTGCATAGTTATTCCATTGATTATTTAAGTTGTATGTTCTTAAACTTTAGTCATCTAACAGTTTTGTACAATAGGAATGAATTTGTAAAACCTGCCAGAATATTTTATAGCTGGTTTGTAATTTCTTGAAAAATCTTACTGTGGGTCTGTAAATAAAATAGAGTATTTAAAGTTTGTCTTGTGGAGAAAAAGTAAAAGCGCTGTGAGCATGAACACTTTGGTGGTATGAAGGGGATCTCTGTGGGTAGAATGAAAAAAAGGGGGACTCTAATGTTGTATGCTGTTTTTGTACAATTTACATACTTCCCCAATGTGTGAGCAAAATACTAACCTTAATATACCTTTGAATAGTATGCTAGTTCTACAAATCTGTAAAATAATGTAAAAACAAAACAACCAAACAGCTTTGCATTTATAAAGATAACCTGTTCTAGCTGTGATATTGACTCTTCAAATGTATGTACCTGACAGATTTTTTTATGGTGATCAATAAAGCTTTATATCGGTATATAAATTCTTCAGCATTATGCTTACATTTCCTCCCCAGCTACAGCAATGGCTTTGGCAAAGCATTGTATACCAGGGAAGGTACCTTCAGGAGCCGTGAGCAAAATGTACCATAGCCGCACAGTGGTTGGGCTTCCCTGCTTTACTAACACAAAAGAGAAACTGACTGGGTATAAACTGGGGCTGTGCATGGTTGTTTGATGGTATGAATAACAATAATCATCTCAAGGTGTTGTACAATAAAAACAGCAACATACAGTTAAAAACACAAAAAGTGATACATTTAAACAAAACTCAACTCAAAATACATACTCATTTCCCATTTATCCAGCCAGGCGAGTATTGAAGCAAAAGTGTCTTCAATCTACATAAAGGGCACCAGTTGTGTCTCAACAGGAATGCTATTTCACAGAACAGGCAGCCACCCTAAAAGCCCTGCTCTTGAGTTACTGTGGCTCCTGCGATTTTTGGAGTCCTGCAAACTAGCGAGCAAGGGCTTTTCCAGGTAGTTTAGGGCCTTATGCTAGTACAACACCCTAGAAGATTGCCAGCCAGTGCAAAACTTAAAAGAAAGGTATGTGCTAGTGGTAGTTTGTCTCCCACAAGCAACAGCTGCTGTGTTTTGCACCAACTGCAGATCTCGGTTCAATCCCAAATCCGAGGAACATGGCAGAATCAGCCCCAAAGTTGGGTCTGAAGATAGATTGAAATGGGGCTAGATAGTCATGACCCTCTCAAATACTTTGACCAAAAGATTATTTGCAACAGGATGGTAGTTGTTAAATACCATAAAATCCAGGGTAGCTTTTTCCCTACAAGTGGCTGTTGCCACCTCTGTGTGCAGAGATGCATTCACCAAGCCCTGCCTAGCTTTAATCAGCTGTGAAAGCAAAGGATCCAACAGGGCCTGTCTGTCCTATAGCAGATTTCTCAATGTAATATAGAAGCAATGAAATACTGTAGAGGTCTCTTTCTCTGCCTTTATTTCACTCTATGGTGATTGTAAAAAAGGCAACCCTCAAGGCAGTTACAAAAAGATAGGAAAAATCCGCAACCATACAAAAGTTAAAATACTAAAACATTAAAATTACCCCAAATTTCTAAGCATCTGGTTAGGCCTCTCTAAACAAGAATGTTTTAGTAAGCAGTAGGCAGCCGGGACCCAGGTGGTGCTGTGGGTTAAACTGCAGAGTCTAGGGCTTGCTGATCAGAAGGTCGGCGGTTCGAATCCCTGCCACAGGGTGAGCTCCCGTTGCTCGGTCCCAGCTCCTGCCCACCTAGCAGTTCGAAAGCACGTCAGAGTGCAAGTAGATAAATAGGGACTGCTCCGGCAGAAAGGTAAACGGCGTTTCCGTGCGCTGCTCTGGTTCGCCAGAAGCGGCTTTGTCATGCTGGCCACATGACCCAGAAGCTGTCTGCGGACAAACGCCGGCACCCTCGGCCTATAGAACGAGATGAGCGCCGCAACCCCAGAGTCGGACACGACTGGACCTGATGGTCAGGTCCCTTTGCCTTTTAGGCACAATTATGTGCTCTACCATGTTTTCTGTCTTCATCTCAGGATTTGTGTCACCTGTGCTCTAGCTGCTGTTTGACCTGTTTCATCGCATGTAGCTTCCCAATGTCCTAAATAACCTAGGTGTTGAATGACAGTTTTAATTATGTTTTGGCCAATATATTTGTAGAGCGTTTTGGGGCGGTAACAGCCCAACCAGAGGGAAGTCCACCTACTTCAGTGCAACTCACTTCCAACAAAACAGGCGCAGCAAGGTTTCCGCTTCAAACCTAAATAAGCGATTTCCCACCTGTTCCTTTAAATTACTATTTAAAGGCATGCTTCAGTAGACCCCTGTGTGTGTGTGTTTAGGATGGGGCAGCGACACGTACGCGCCTACATATAACAGCACACACCCAGGCAATGGATGAATTTAACCTTCAAGCTGCTCCAGAATTTGTGACTGGAAAGGCGGGACCCTTCTTTGCTCTCCCCGTCCAATCAGACCGCGATTCTATTTCGGGAGCCAATCATACCACTTAGGGGAATCTCCCAGGTCCTTCCTCTCCCCGTTGCGCGAAGCTGCCAACGGCCTAAATTTGTCCCTTTCCGGACGCGGTCGAAAGACCGTCTCCCCCCCCCCCTTCCCGTTTAGCTGCGTAGAGGGGCGGCGTTTCATCATGGCGTCGTCCATGTGAGGCGAGAAGCGCGTCAGGTTCCGCAGGTGAAGTTTTCGTTATTGTTGCTGCTGCTGCTGCCGGTCGACGGGTGGGGTGGGCGAGCGGTCTAAGTAACGGCTTCCCGCCGTGAAAGCGGCCCGTTGCTTGGCCCGCAGCGTGCAGTGGGGGCGCGGCGGTCAGAATGGGCCCATATGGCCCCTTCTCTTCCTCCTCCTCCTTTAGCTTCTCCCTCTCAGCTTTCACGTGTCGCGTCGCCTTCAGACGCGAGCCGTTTCTCTTCCCGGCAGCGCGGCCCACCTCCCTCTTCCCCTCCCCCCCCCCACGAATGTCCCTCACGGGAGCCACGTCTCGGGGTTGCGACGCACCCCCCGGTTCTCTCGGTACAACCTCTTCGCAGCTTTGCCCAGGGAAAGAAGCCAGAGGGCGGCTGAGGGCTTTCGCTGGGACTGCGGGGTTCGCGGTAGAATTTCACCTCAGCTGTTGGGGTTCGAGGCACAAACATGTGAAGACGACAGGAGGAGAGAGTGAGTGAGTGAGTGAGTGAGTTGCGTGTCTGATCCAGGGTGCCTTTTGTGGCCCCTAGGAAAAGCGAGGACGCAGCTTGGTGTGCGAAGCGGGCAGTTTTCTAGCGAGGGAAGCGTGCACCCAGCTGTGTTGTGGAATTTAAGCTTTTCCGCGACAATATGCTGTGTCCCCCCCCCCCATGGAAAGGTTTAAATTTCTAAAAAAGGTTTTGAAAAACTAGTTTCCATCATATTCATATCCGTATCAGCCAGTAGAAAGGCCTTGAACTTGCATACGCAAGTTAGCAATCAGGCTTTTTAAAAAATAGGTTTAATTTATTATTATTAAATTACAAGCTGGATGAAAATGAACACTCACCTGCAAACACTCACACTTACATGGATCCAAACCTCAGGGGGGGAAAGACATGTTATAATACACTATTTAGAATTTCAAAATACTCTTAATTTATTCATTCATTATTGTCTGAAGTACATAAGACAACAGTGTATTCCTGCATCTGCCGGTTGGATGGCATTAGGAAGGAATACCAGCATGGAGGAAACGAGTCACAGAAAGGCAGGTTCTTCCACTAGTTCTTTCATTCATTTCCCCCCAAACTAAGGAAAATGGTGGAAGGAATATGCAATCCCAAGGCTCGTTCCCAGTTTTCCTCAAAGTAGAATCTGTTGTGTCTGTGTGTATATATATATGAGAAATATCATTGGATGGAACCAAGGCTTAGGCATTTTGAATCATTTATTAAGTATCTGTAGAAACATATCAATTTGCCTCAAACTTGGTGATTTATAGAAAGTATGTAATTATGACTGAAAACCTTTTGATTTTTTTTTCAGGATAAAAAAATGCTGGAGCTCCAAAGATAAAATAGTAAGTTAAGGTACGGTGTTGTTACGATAAGCTATTTAGTGTTTCTGGGTTATACAGTGGTACCTTGACTTACAAATTTAATCCATTCTGAAGGCGCGCTCATAAGTCGAAATCTTCGTAAGTCGAAGGCGCCATCTCGGAACAGGAAAAAATTCGGAAGTCGAAGAAAGCGCTTTCAAATTTTCGTAAGTCAGGGTATTGTGCTGCCACTTTCCCTTCGCAAGTTGAAAATTTTGGAAGTGGCGGCCATTTTTTCGCTTCAGGAGGTCATTCGGAAGTCGAAAAATACGGAAGTCGAGTTGCTCGTAAGTCAAGGTACCACTGTAGTTTAAATTGCTAAGAACTATAGTGGGTATACAGCTAGGGCCCAGATGAACAAGAACCATGCATCTGTTTATACTGGGTGCTTAGCTCTTTAAGATAATGGGCCATCATACAAAGCAGAAATATCTGTTACATCTTCTGAGAAGCTAATTAGCATTATCAGCAAATTTCAGACTCAGTTGTGTTTATATAGACACTGAGTAGAATGGGAACCACATGTGTGTGCTGTTTGTGAGCTCAGTACTTCATCTAGCTAGGGATGTGTGTACTGAAGACCCAGAACTAGATAAATTTCAAAGGGTCTTAATATTCCAGGTAAAATATTTAACTAATCTATTATTATCCATTGTTATAAACTGATAAAAGGCACATGGAATGTTTGTAGGGAATTGCTGAACTATCTTGTATAGTGAATTAAGATATTACTTAAAACATGTACTGGTTATAATGCTGGCAGGTACCCTTATTTCTGGCATTAGATAAGCCAGGTGTCACCAACCATTTTGGACCAATGGGCAAGTTTGTAACCTGGAAAAGTTGTCAAGGGCCACCGCATGCACACATCACAACTAAACATGCTTCACAACCTACTTTACTAAAGTAGAATGTTTCTTTCAAACTTGATTTTGGCTGGGGCAGGGAGTGGACCCTGTGAGCAACAGAGAAGGCATCTGTTGGCACTGTTAGGATTGTGTGCCTGTGGATGCAGTGTTGGCAACCCATGAGATAAGCTTTCATCAACATATGTGGAAATATCAGTCACATTGACTCTTACTTAAAACTCAGATGCCCAGCTTGATTCAGTGCTGCTGTTTAAAATGCATTATTCTTGGGTCGTTTTTTCTACCTGTGTGGTCTCTAACGGCATTTAAGTATTTTAATGAATATCAGGTTAACAGTTTTATAAATAAATTAGTCTAGTTGTGTTGCTGTATTATTAAAAAGACATGAGGAATTGTTTTTAATGTTTGCTGTGTAGAATAGTATATGCCTTTTGAGTTCTTGATCTTACACTGTGTACTTCAATCTTTGTAGAAAATGCCAGCTGTCTGTGATTCCCTCCTTGGAGACATTGAAGATATCATCTCAGAGCAAGACCCAAAGCCGCAAGACCTGCAGTTCAGGAGAAAAAATGTTATTCCTAAAGTGCGAAAACGCCATTCACAAAAAAATGTAGAGGCAGATTATGATGATCCCCCAGGTGACAGGTATGTTTGTTTTTTGCCAGTCCTAAGTGGAGAGATAGAAAACACCAGCACTTGAAAGAACCTGAAAACTTTAGGTCTTAGTCTTGTTGAACATATTAATTAACTTAAAATAATATTTTACTACACAGACTACACTACAGTGTATATTAGGTTGATCCTGTTTTAATATAGTTAGTTCTCTTTCTAACCTCATGCATTTAAAGAAACAGGACATTTGTCCTTTGTATGTGAGAAAAATGGGTCTGTGAGTATAAAGCTAAACAAGTAGCCCATTATGCTTCCCTTGTTGCAGACTTCTCATAGTCTTCATATTAGCCACTGTGAGAACAGGATGCCAGACTATGACTGATCCAGCAGGGCTTTTGTTAATGTTATTGTGTAGATAGGAATCTTACACTAAATGGTGGTGAGTTATCCTCTTACAGAGAGCATGAGCCCTTCTGTGGCGCAGTGGGTCAGTGTGTCTGGCTGTTAACCAGAAGGTTGGTGGTTTGACTTCACCCCCAAAGGTGCACTCCTCCAACATGTAGTTGCTACTATTTATTGTTTTAGCTGTGATGTGTTTTAATGCTTATTCTAAATTGTATTAAAAATATTATGACTTGTGCAATCCTATGTTACTTGTTCATGAGTTTAGGGGGTCCTATGATGAGACGGAAAGCACCAGATGAAAACACACCTGCAGAAATGCCATTGGGTACTGCAGAAAAGCTCTGCTGGCTGACTGCTCTACCAGCAGAGTTCTGCCTGAAAATGGAGCAGCACAGGGGAAGAGAGTGTTTGTGATGATTCTTAACCTCCCTGATTGTATGAACAGCAAATAGGGTCTGGCACAACTTAATCTCCCAGTGATTCCAGTGGGAGGATGTTGCAAACACTCCACAGCCATTACTACAGTGGATCTGATGCTTTCTACATTTGGAAGAAATGTGACTGTAGCTTTGCCTGTTGAGTCTGTTATTCAGTCTTGGTATTTTATATAGAAGGGTGGGAGCAAAGTACTTGTAACAGTATCTTTGTATCCCTTTAGCTGTGCTCCTGCCTTAATCTGGATAGCTTCTTCTGTTAACATTTTATGATTTAACTCTTTTCGCAAGCATTTCATGAATAAGATCCTTGTCCATTTTCTTTTCCATGCTTATCATCTTGTCACTATTGGATCAAAAGCCTATGCTTAATATTTTCACTTTGTGCAATGCACACAAACATTCAGCATATAATACATTTACAGTAATTTCTTTGCCAAAGGATATTGTGAGCATTGGTCATCATAGCCTTATACAGATCCTAAGTCTGGGGTAGGCAACCTAAGACCTGGGGCCGGATGCAGCCCATTTGCCTTCTGAATCCTACCTGCGGACAGTCCGGGAATCAGCGTGTTTTTACATGAGTAGAATGTGTGCTTTTATTTAAAATGCATCTCTGGGTTATTTGTGGGGCATAGGAATTAGTTCTCCCCCCCCCAAAAAAATAGTCCGGCCCACCACATGGTCTGAAGGACGATGGACCGGCCCACAGCTGAAAAAGGTTGCTGACTCCTGTCCTAAGTGGTAGTATTTTATAATGGCCAAAGCTTTGTTTTCTGCTGTGGCTGAAATGAAATGAATGTTTTTACCAATTTTCCTTGCCTTTTTCTTTGACAGTGTTATTCCTGGTGTACAGAAAATTTGGATACGAACATGGGGATGTTCTCATAATAGTTCAGATGGAGAATACATGGCTGGACAACTGGCTGCATATGGATACAGAATTACAGGTAATCAGCTTGACACATTTGAGCTCAGGATTGTATAGGAGCTTGAATATGCTGCCATGCTTTCTAGTGTCTTAATATTATTTAATATTACCCAATATCTGCAAAATGAACAGAGTTGACTTTCATTTGCTGTAGGATGGCTTTTTCTAGTAGCATAAATCCAGGAAGTTCTTACTATCATAGACATACGAAACTGAAAGGACTTGAAGATTATCTAGTATTTCTTCTGTAGTGAAATTGGGTCTGACCTGTCTGACAGAACTTATAACTATAGTTGTATATCTCCTAAACAGGAGAAAGCACCCATCAAATTTACTAGTAAAAAAGGCACATTTTATGATCTTCAGTACAGATTTAATTACATTATCTTCACAGCTAAAGGGGATGTTTAAAAAAATGAATACTGAGATTCCCAGGAACCTTTGAAAATCCTATTATTGTCTGACAAAGCATAATAAAAGTAGTGCTATGGTGGGACTTGGTCTCACAAACACCCATGTTTGCTGATTATTCCCTTTTGTGTGAATGGAGGAAATGTAAAGCTTCTTATCATGGTTTGCAGCAAACTGAGTATGGGGAACTGGTTTCAAGTTCATTAACAGACCCAGGTATCGCATCAGGATCTGGGCTTTGTCAGGCTTATTTGTAAGGCTTTGTAGAAATGTGGAACACTTCACTAGCTATCCCTTCAGAAATGGTGAGCCTTGAACTCTATTCGAGTTCCAATGATAGTTACAATATAAGCAACGCAGGAACAAGGTGTGGGGCTGTGTGGAGTAGTCATGCTCTTGACATTGCATACACTGATTAACCCTGTTCCTTGGCATTTTAGCACACAGCACAAATATCTACAGGGAGGGGCCATTGTGTGTGCCTTGGTATGCATGAAGGGTTTTATGCAACCTGGAACTCCGCACAATCAGTATTCCATTTTTGTGCATACCCTGTACAGTCTCCATCCCTGCAAGCTTTCACACTGGACATTCCAGGGGCGCCAACTATTAGGGGCTCAGGGTGTCCAAACACCCACCAAAAAGTTGTAGGTGCGCAGAACCCAGACCGCAGGGCCCCCCACGCAACTTCCGAGGTTTCGGAAGGCCTCAGACAGCATCTCCGAGGCCTTGTATGACCTCGGAGATGCTGTCCATGGCCTTCTGAGACCTTGGAACCCGACTTTCAGTAGCACCAGAAGTCAGGTTCTGAGGCTGGGGGGTGCGCGTGGTGCCATGATGTCACACTCACTGGGCACTCATAACCTGGGGCCCAAGTTGGCTCCCCTGGCACATTCAGACATCAGGAAGCGGAGGTTCTAGTTGGTGTGGTACCTCTTCCTTCCTCTCTGTTGCTTTATGTTGGAACTGTTAATGCCCAAGTAGGCATTGATTCAGAAATTATTTTGTGGAAGTGTTCTGCTTTATAAATACCACTGATCGTAAAGCCTTTCATAACCTTTAATGATTATTGCTGAGTTTCTTATCTCCTCCTCACTTGTATCTGGCATTTTATAGACCTTAAATTGTACTTACCTTTAGTATGCCCTAGGTGGCAGTATTGGCTAACATCTTTGTGGTTTTTTTTTTACTAGCTGTGTTTCCCAAAATGTAAAAATGCCTGTCTTGCATGCTCTGATAATTTTAAAATGATAGTTAAGATATTGATTTCAATCTTTACAGTTAGGCATAATTTGTAGCAATTATTTCCATACTCTTAATATATGGACTTTCCTGTTTCTGTTGTTTGCTGACATCCTGAATTTCTTGTGGCTATAACAGGATTGACCTCAAAACCATTAAATGACTGTTTAGTAATGGATAATTTTGGTTGATTTGGGTTTGTGTTGGTGCTGCAAAATCATAAAACTAGGCTTTATGTATACTTGTAAACTTAAAATTATATTTTCTGTTCAAGTAGACTGCAACTTTTTGAAAGGTAGTTGCACCTAGAAACTTGGATGCATAATACTTACTTTCAAATGGTAGTTTCATAAGTAAGTCACTACTCTTCCTGCTCTTTTAATAAGGACAATTTAAAGACCACATCTTTTGTAGTATGTGACATATAGCTTTAGAGGTTTTGGGACAACAAAATGGCAAATGAAACACCTTGTGAACAGTTGAAACATGGTGCACACTAGGACAAAATAATCCTAACTTCACATATGGTAATAGGATTTAAATTGTTAGTGACACCCAAGGAAAATAACTCTTGGGGTCATGGTGGCTAGCGCAATGAAACCATTTAGTTAGTGACTAAGCTGTAGTGCTGAAGAAAATAAATTCCATGCTGGGGATAATTGAACAGGGCTTGAAAATAAAATGCCTCATATAATACTCCTCATATGCAAGTCCATGGTACAGTCACATTTGATTTAATTTCTGCACCTTAAAAAGAAATTGTACATCTGGCTACAGTGCAGAAAAGGTTAACCAAAGTGATGGAAGTGTTGGAGTATATTCCCGATGGAGAAAACTACTATAAGCATAGAAAAAAGATGACTGAAGGTTAGCATATTACTGTAGCTTATAAAATTATGGTGATATGGAGGGGCATTCTTCATCGTATTATTAAGATTTGACATTACTAATCACAAATGATTGGCAGTTGATTCAGAATGGATAATAAATTTGTTCAACATTTATTTTATGGAACTTGCTTCCACAAGATAAAACAAGTTTAGGTGGTTTTTAAATGAAATTAGACAAACATAAGGAGGCCTGATCTATCAGTGGGCATCAGTCATGCTAGCTAAATGTAACAGCCAGGTTCAGGGGCAGTGTTCTTCTGCATGCTAGAAGGAGTAGGGGAAACGGTTGAGCGTTTTTTCCTTCATCCCCAATTGACAGTTTTATCTATAAGTCAATTTAAGTCATTTCCATGAGTAAAACTACAAAACAACATCATCTATCATTGGAAATGGAATTCTGGACTAGATTGATCCTTGGGCTCCTGTATTCATTCTAAATTTCCCACAAATATTAAATATTTGTAGTAAATTCTGAAACGGCTACTGATGACAGTAACCACATTATTGAGAGCTGCAGGATGTTACAGTTTGACATAATGTATTTGTTAGATGCATCTTTCCAATGGATTACTTTAATTAACTGGGTTGCTAGTATTTTCAGCGTGTTGCAAAATTCATACAGTGATTTTCTCCTGGAGCAATCCTAAGCTCTCAGAAAAGGAACCTGACTGGCTTTTGTGCAGTGTGAACATCCCTCTTCACTGTCAGAGGTTAGAGGCCTTCACATTGCTGCAGCAGAAAGCTCTACCTCTGTTGTTGATGTGTTCTGAGGGCAGTAAGACCAAAATGGGAGTGTGGATCAGGGTAGACTTCAGATGTGCCAGATATTACAGTCACATATCTGAAATGGAAGGGTGGGGGGAACTGTGCCAGCTTTGATGATGGCATAATTTTCTCTCCCATTTCAAACAGTTGGAGGGAACATTTTATAAAGGAAAAACTGGTGATGTGAAAAACAAACCCACATTGAAGCCACCACCGTTTCTTTTGTCTGGCCACAACAATTCTTGGTAAGACTTTGGGAGTGGTAGTTCCTTCACTACAGACTCTCTTTCTGAAACTGCTGTAGGGTTGCTGTACCCTTTTCCAGCAACCTAGTTTCCAGTTAGTTATGAATAATACTCTAGAGGTGAAATATTTTTTGTTTGAGGTGGTGCACATGTTACTTATATTTGCACAAAATTGCTATAAGTTCTCGAATTTGTTGTGGTAAAGCCCATTTTTCTGACGAGCAGCATTCTTTGTTTCATTGACATTTAACTTACTCACCTTGGATGTATCTGGAATCTTTTGCTTTCCCTCAAAACACAGATTGGAAGGTCAGTTAAATGTTGTTGCTGACTTGGATGGCTTGTCAAAGACTAAAGTTTTCAGTTGCCAGCATAGGATGAATGCAGTTTGAGCTTTGCACTCAATTGCATGCTTTTGAGTATTTTGGCATTTGTGCCCTACCACAATGAAGCATTATTTTGTGTAAAAGCAGAGAGAGAGACTCCCACTGAGCAGAAGACACTGACATTTGTCTTCTATGTCAAATCTTTGGCACCGGGGTCTACTTACAATGCAGAGCAACTTTGTCTTGGATGACTATAAATAGCTTTTTGACTTCAGCCAGCCAAAAGTGAATTGCTGTTGATTAGTAAAAGGTATTGCAATATAAAGGAGTGAGGTTTTTTGGCTTGCTTTTTAATGCAAGACAGATGCTCATATATTTTTAAGACCTTCAGACCTTGAAAGTTCATTGGCTAGATTTCAGGGGCAAAACATGCTTGCTCATTTGTTCTGTACTGTGGTTGTTTGCTAAACTGAAATCCTAAACTGTATTCAGCTTTTTTAATATAGTCACTTATTTATGGTGTGGCATCATCCTGCTCTACAGGTTTTGTAGGATTTACCTGTCTGTGAAAAGGGGAAAATAAAGCATCCTATGAGTGTAATCATAGGATGATTTGTAATCAGTTTGTGCAAAGCATATATTTACAATGTTAGATCAAGAGAAATATTTCAATTTTCCGTAATTCACAGCTCTTAATTACTACGACTTTGGAAAGGGCTATGTAAGTTTTAGGTTTTGACTGTAGTTGTGTGCTCACTTACCTTGGAGTTAATCCTATTGAATGTAGTGGGATTCATATTTGAGTAAATGTGTTTAAACAAGCAAAGACAATCAAGTATAAAATACCTGCAGAATTAGGTTATGGTAGGTCTTGGATGATATCTTGTTTTTAGTAAGCCAAGTATGAAAAAATCTCTGCTCCATGCCCTATCTGTTCTTTCCATTTAAATGAAGGGGCCCATATGTAAGATCTCTCCTCTCTTTAGATCTGCATGGAACATGGACCTGTAACAAGAAGGGTATGCCAGGCCTACATCACTGATACCTGTCTGGCAATTAACTATTGCATTGAATTGGATCTGGTGCTGAGAAGTTTGTAATACAATCGTGTTAGTCTTGTCATTCCTCTCAAGTAGTAGTCCACTGTATTTTGTGCCAGCTGTGGTTTCTCAGTATATATCAGGGATAGTTTAATTTAGAGAGCATTGCAGCAGTCTGTCTTGTCTTTACAAAGACATAAACAATAGCTTACAGATTGTTACAGATCCTACTTCCCAGGAAAGGTTTTGAGTGCATGTAAATGGCAGTGTGTCATATACCATACAGCTACCATTTTGCCTTTCTAGCAGTATTGATTAATAACATAAGAATAGCCCTGCTGGATAAGGCCCAAAGGCCTTTCTAGTTCAGGATTCTATTCTCACAGTGGCCAACCAGATGCCTAAGGGAAGTTCACTACAAGGACTGGGCACAACAGTACTCTCTCCACTTGTGATTCCCAGCGACTCTATTCAGAACCATTCTGTCTCTGACAGTGGAGGGAACGCATAGCAATTGTGGCCAGCAGCCACAGAATAGTCTTTATTCTGCAAGAATTTTTCTGATCTTTTGGAAGCAAGTTCCATACTTTAACAGTGTGCTTGTGTGAAGAGGTGCTTTCTTTTGTCTGTCCCAAGTCTTCCAGCATTCAGCTTCATTAGATATCCCCAGGTTCTAGTATTAAGAGAGGGTTTTTTCTTCCCATCTACTCTCTCCACACAATGTACGCTTTAATCACCTCTATTTCACTTGCCATTTTTTCAAAACTAAAAAGCTCCAAATGTAGTAATGATCTAGTCTCTTGGTCATTTTAGTTGCCCTTTTCTGATCCTTTCCCAGCACTACAATATCCCATATACGGTACTTTCTTGTCTGCTTACTTTCTTGGGGGTCAAAGTTTGTGTTCCTTTTTGTTCTCATTCAGACAGTACTTTTTCTAAATGGTAATTATGGCTTACATCACCACTGATTTTAATTATGGTTAGTGCTAGCAAGGCATTGCCGTTATCCAGCCTTGCAGCTACTAAAGTCTTAGTTAAAAGCAGTGTTAAATATTGTTAAGTTGTTGGCATCCATCTGTCTCAAAAGACAATGGAGTGTGCCTCTGGGTGAAGTCAAACCGCTGGTTAGCAGCATTGAAGTGACCTCCCTGGTGTGCAAGCCTGGGCAGTGTGTATGTTTGGAGGTCCTGACCCTGCTCTTGGTGTTGCTGATGTTGTCCAAAGGAAAGCAGAGCAATATTTTTAAGCTGGTTTGGCACTAGCTTAGTTGCAGGAATTGCGGAAGGAGGTGCACAAGGTGCCATCAAACCATCTTAGGGACTCCACTCCTGATTTGTGTAGAGTTTATTCCTTAGCCATTTCTTTTCCTGAAGATATTCTGCAAGGCTGCAGAGGTTTAAGACCAGAGTTTTCCTTCTCCTAGATGGGTTGATGAACCCCATCTCTCCCTCACTTCCCTAGCATGTGCACTATTCATCTCGTCCGCTCAATCCACTGGAGCCTGTCTTCACATGCAGGGTAAGTCCCTAACTCACTGACACCGAGGGTTTCAGACCCATTGGCTACCCTCACCTGGTTTAGCCTGCCAGTTGAAGCCCTTCCTAGGTTGTGGCTGCTGTCGCATGCTGACAGTTTCTAGGAGCCACAGGTGAGAGCTGAGTGCAGGATGGGGACCAAAGGTGGACAAACCACCCCAGAAGGTCCCCCACCAGAGATGCTACCCCTCCCCTAACACCCCATACACTCCAATTATAACAGTAGCAGTATAGTATTTAACCACTACAGTCGTACCTCAGCTCCCAAACGCCTTAGGAGTCGAATATTACAGCTCTCAAATGATCGGAAACTGGAAGTGAGGCTTCTGGTTTTCAAACATTCATTTGGAAGCCGAACATCTGATGGGGTTTCTGCGGCTTCCGATTGGCTGCAGGAGCTTCCTGCATCCAATAAGAAGCTGTGTTTTGGTTTTCGAATGTTTTGGAAGTTAAATGGACTTCCGGAACAGATTCTGTTTGACTTCCAAGTTATGACTGTATTGAGGTTTACAGGGATAATTTTTATCTTGTGATGTTAACCATGGATCTGAGATTGGGAGCATTGACTATCCTACACAGATACTTCTTATTTCATTCTCTCGGAATCATACAATTATTTTCCAGAAGATGGCACTGTTTATCCATACTTAAAATAGGCCTTTATAGAGGATTTTGCTCATGAAGACTTCAAAAAGCACTGACACTTGGTTAAAAAGATTAAGTTTTATTAGATTTAATTTTCAGTATTTGTCACATAATAGATCAAATGAGAAATAATCATCTAGCTCGTGAACAGCCTTTTACATTGCTGAGGGTGCTTTGTATTTTCCAGGTGGCGTCTATTAAACAGTAGTAAGGTTCCATTTAAATTGCTGTACAGTTATGAATTAAACAATATTGCATGTCTTCAGCCTTTCTAAACACCCTGGCAGATATATTTTCTTGTTTTTACATAATTTCTTGCATAAATCACCAATCAAAAGTTTAGTCCAAATTATGGATAGCATGTCATGCCATCTGAGACGTTGGTAATTAGCATAGTTTCTCCACTTATTAATCTGCATTTTGTTTTACTAGGGCAGTTTATTATCAAAACTGGGATGAAACAATTACGGACATTGAGACTGCAAATGATATAGTTTCATGCACTATGTCCTCAATATAAATATGGCTAGGTAATGATGCTTCATTGTATTATGTGCAATCTTCGAAAGCATTCATTCATGAAAAGAGTCTATCCAAATAAAGCTTTCTGGTGTTAGGACGTTAGCAACATGCTTTAGATTGGACTTTCTCTGTCCAATCAGAGTGGTATACGGGTTTTTTTCATTACGATCCATGTTAGCTAGTGATTCTTGCTGATAAGCTGGGAATAGAGAGTACCAAACAGTTGTGTTTCACTTACCATAAAGGCGTGGTGTGTCGTCTTACCAAAAACCCCATAACCCACAACCAGGTATGGCATATTTTTTCATAATTTCCAGGTTCGCAAGTTGTGAAAGTTTCCTGTATGAGGAAAGCTATTAGGAGAGAGAGACAGAGAAACAATTAAAGGTCCTATTTTGCAGCTGCTGCAACCTCCCTTTTCAAAATTACACTTTGGGAGATACAAATTGACAGATAAGTTAGCAGACAACATGCTTTCTGGAATCATGAGCTAAATATTTGGCAGAACCTATGTCGCCTACCAAATAAAGGACACTGTCCTTGATGCTGCGTAATATTTATTTTGTATAGCTTTGCATGTATTATGTACTGCTTATTTCTACAGCAGCGAGGTATTATGTACTGTTTATTTCTTCAGCAGTGATGCCAGCACTGCTTTGGGGCTAATATCTTCACAAGTAAATTAAAAGTACTTGTGTGGTTCTGAGGTACGCAGCATACAATAAGCTTGACTTCATGAATTTGTCTTAATGGTATTTGAAATAGCTTAAAGGTCTTGACAGGAGCCATGTACATTTTAAAATTCTAGATAGTTTGGCTTTAATGCTAGGTGATTTAGGGATTGAATTTGTAATACGGTGCTTTTGGTTTTTGCAACTTGAAGTGGCATAGGCCAAAAGTGGTTTGCTTGCTTGTTTTTGAATGAAAGCCTTTCTAAATCTGTTTAGTTAGGTAATGTCAATACACAGTCAGATGAGTATTAAAGAGAATAATAAACCCCGAAACTTTTTCAAACATTGGTTATTTTTGTACTGCAGCGGGTAGCGCTATACGGTATTCTTATACATGACCACTGACAATGTTTCTTGTAAGAATGGATACAGAGTACAGAAATTAGATTCCTTAAAAATGGATTAGTTCTCTGCCTCACTTTTTGAAGATGAGTGCGATGCAGGCTATAAAGACAGATACTTTCATTCCTTGAACGTAGTTTAAAAAATAAAAAGTTACATTCCGTGTTCTCTTTCAATCTACAGGTTTTCACAGGCTGTGCAATTGAAGCACAGGCATTTGCTAGGACTTGTTAGTTGTAGCTGATGTAATTTTTTTCAAGCCATAATTGGATTTGCAGAGTGTTCTAAGAATGATTTACTGTCCAGTTCTACATGTCTTCTTTGGACTGGTCGTCAGCTTCCTAACATTTCTAGATTACAGCATGAGCCACTGAACTACCCAAACTGGTTGATGAAAACAGTACATGGTGGAGCAACTCCTCTCCTCCCCTCGCCATAATCTTTTCAGAAACCAGTTTTTAAATAGAAAAGTCTAACTTCAAGACACTTCCTAGATGACATTTTGCCTAACCTCTGCTTTAGAAGAAGCATATTCAGAAATGAGTAAGCTTTTTTCCTGTGAGTCCATATGTTTAGAGAATATCATTTTCTAGTAACTTGAAGGCCTGCGATCCACAGCTTCTAGTTTCTTGGCTGCATCCCTGGTTCTACTTTGTGTTTTTCTAGTGTTTGCTGTGTTGGATCATCTCAAAATGGAAAGTTTAAAAGAAGAGGATCCATTTATTATTGAGCAAAGAAAAATCCCTAATGGAGAGAGAACTTTTTCACTTACAATTCACTTGCTTAACTCCTGGCTCAAGTCCCAAGGTCTGAATTTCTTTTGCCAGAAAAATACTTCTCTTCCTTGAAGTTTGGAGCTGTTCAGACTCAGTGCTATCCAAGCAATGTCCATGCCAAAAATCTGTTTCCTTCAGCATTCGATACCAAAGTAGATCTATTAGATGCATGTTATAATTTCTTGGTGAAAATTATTATAAAGGCATGTATTGTGTTCAGATAAGCAAGGAAGACTGAACATATTCTCATTAAGAAGATTGGGAAAACATACGAGTGACATTTTGGTTTGGAACTTCAGGTTTATAAGTATCTGAGGAGAGACAATATTTCACTTTGGCTTTCAGGCAAACTGCCATTGCACACCATATCATTCAAGCAATAATGTCAACATTCTTCTTGGAACTACATTTAGAGCTCCTTGCAAGGGTAGACTTGGAACAAATAACATTTTTAAGTCTGTTATGTTTGTATAGCTTCCTTAACTCATGATAGCTGAAACATACTTTTCTGATTTAAATCCAGAGGCAAACTTTCCTTTTACAGCCATAAAGGTTTTTAAGTGGATAAGAATAAGAATAAATTGTCCTTGGAGGAAAATGGCTTGTGATTTGTGTGAATTTCCTGATTAGAAGCAGGCAGATCTGGACCATTGATTCATGCAGTGATGCAACAGGCAGCATTCTTTGAGGGCAGCTTCTGCTGCATCTTTGCATCTTATTGTATGATCCAACTGCACCTTTGAAGAGGCACATTACCTGTCTAAAAGGGCTAGCCCTACCATCAGGCAGAGTTAGGTGGCACTCTCTTGAGCCAGCACTCTGGTGGCAGCAGCCCTTGCTTGTTACTGGTCTCTGTTAGCTAGTGCACCTTATCCCAGTGCATCCCAAACAGTACTTTTTGGGAAAGGCCCTTGACCAACCAAGCAGGAAGAGTGGCAACCAACCCAGCCCCCAGACTCCTATCTGTATCACATGTGCACCTGTGTTGCTCTGCTCATGTGGTGCGTACAGTTGCTGCAGTGCAGAAATTGTTCGGGGAGAGCAGGAGTCAGATGATGCAGTGAGTGAGGGCAGCAAGAATTGTGTGTGCCACACACCTTGCTTGCTGCCATCAGATGCTGTGGAGGACATTGTCCCATTACCAGGGTTGAAGTACAATTCAGCTACCAGCCCAGTTGGCTTCTGTATATTTAATGGAAAGTTATCATCTTTGACTTGTGCAGGAAAATTTCTTGATTTTGGAAATTTGGAAGGAGGTCGTGCTAGAGCAGTAAATCATGCAAAGACCCAGCAGGTGGTCTCAATCCCAGGTGGGTGTTTTTGCATGTGTGTTGGCTAAAACTCAGATCTATACATCTTACACCGTGTGGTGGGATGCGCCAAAATGGCATGGGGAAACTGTTGGTGTGCAGCAATAAATTAATAGCTCACCAAAGCCTTCAATGTTATTATTTTCAGCACATTAGCAGTTCTTTTCATGGTGCATTAATTGTCTGAGTGTTCACTACTGGAACTAAGCATTTGTGCTTTATCTATCCAACCAATTTGGAGTGACATAATGAAGTTTCATTGTAGTACTCCACTACACCTTATTGGGTTGGAGGTTTTTAGTATTGCATTGTGTCCAACTCCGAATTATATTGCTGTGCCCAGTTTTTCCTATGGCCCTTTATTCTCTCTCATTTCTATATGGTTGTTGTGAAGTTCTATCCCATCTTCACATAGATGACTAGAAACATTTTAATGATCATCCCTAGTTGATGAGCGATCCTGAACCAGAACTTCCTATCAGTCACCCACCCCTATAAATTTGGTTTCATAGCTTAGAGCTTTTCAAACTCTAGCAATCTAGTCCTATGCAGTTTAAATGGAGCCACTCCCCTCTTTATCTTTTGTACAGGCTTGACTATAAAACACACCTTATTTATTTTATTCAGTGTTTTTTCTACTTCCCGTTTCATCCATTTTGGTGCACAGGGTTACTATTCTCAGTGTGTAACAGATCTAAATCCTTCTTTCCAATGCCACCTTCTCCTCTCTCCACCCATCAGTCTGGCCTTGCATTTTGGACATGTACCATTTCTGAAGGCAGGAGTTTAGAGTTTAGATTGTGGACTTCAACATGCTACCTAGAAACCTAAATTATTCTTCCAGGATTTCCAAAAATATATTGCAGAGCTATTGATACAATCAATGACTTTGGCCATGGGCCACAGGCCCAGTGACAGCATTTTCTCTCTCCCCCTAATTATTTAATATCCTACTGTACCAGAACCCCTGCCTCTCTGGAGGTCCTGGCGCTTCCCATGCAAGGATAACAGTAACAGTTAATCACTTAAGAATGGTTCCTTTCTAGTGGTTTGCTTCTCTTTTTGCCCTCTTGCTCTGTGGCCTTTTATTCTCTGTGAAATGTGAGTTGTCATTATGGGACAGGGGCTCCTATTACAACTCCAAAGGTTATGTCTGCATATTTGCCAGTGCATCTCAGCTTTTCTAAATTAGCCATTTTTACCTCAAACAAAGCAAATTTGTTTCAAGAATGAGGGCTATGTTACTCTCAGCAGAAACTGAATTCATTTGCTTATTCTGTACATCTACTTTCCAAATATATTTTCTGTTTGTTCAAGGAATCTTTTGATAGGCTTCTGCTTTTTATTGCACAGCAACTCTTAACTCTGAGAACCACTGCTGCTTTCTTAAAAGAACTTTCCTTCCATGTTTGGCAGTAACAATAGATAGTTGAGGAGTTATTAGTTTGTGCTTCTTACCTTTTTCTCGACTCCTTTCCAGCTCCTATAAGACCCCCCTTTACTAAAAAGCCTCTGTGTGCCTTGCCATGGTGGCTCAGCAGCTGTTATGCAGCGTTCATCAACTAGATGAACTACCTTCCTTTCCAGATAATTGAGTAAAATCTGACTGACTTGTTTGCTAAGAATTTGTAAATAATGGTAGATATAGACTAGTATGGAAGCCCAAAGTATGACCTTAAGAATTTCATTGAAACTATCTAAATTAGTTTGGTCTTATTCTCCTCAGATATGGGATGGGGCAATTAAAGGCTAGTTCTGGTATATCTAATACTTGACTTGCAATGCCATCTCCGTTTTTGATTACTGTTTTTGGTAGATATTATACTGAACCTCTATAGCATGCATTTTAATGAGAACATTACTTTTCCCACCTGCTGGAAGTTGGAATGGCTATTGACCTGAAATGAATGCACATGTTCAGTATTAATACTTCATGCTTCAGTCCAGACAAAAGTCTTTCAGTGTGGCATGCACGTAGTCAAAGTAAATTAATGTTTAAAGCCTGAACATTTTAAGTTCAGCTGGAGTCTGCAACATTTGTAATAATCCTGGAGAAGCTATTTAAACAGAATTCCTGAGTACTCTTTATCCTTGATGCACAGTGTGTGCAGGTAGGGTTGGCAATGCTAGATAACTGGTCTTAATTTAAATTAATCAATATCATTTTAAAACCCACTGGAATATCTTTATGAAAAGTATTTGCAAGCCCTAGGAAAATTTCAGTTAATACGGTTCTAGTGCATTTTGCATATCCAAGTGTAGTGCATATGTTATATATTTAAAGTTGTGAGAGATCTCATACAAATATAGAATGTTAAAGAATGGACAGCTAAGACATCCATCATCAGAAAAGTGGTTCTGAAAAAAGAGGCCAATGTCATCCGTCCAATATTTAAAGTAGAATGCATCAGACCAAAGAATTTAATAGAGAGCTTATATAATTAACTTTATAAATAAAAACACAGCATAGATACAACAATCAATGTGTCCCGTCTTTTGTGTGTCTTTTTCCTGTTTTCAAACCTAATACATGTCAGTAGAGCATGAGACTTGTAATCTCAGGGTCATGGGTTTGAGCCCCCATGTGGTGTGAAAGATTCCTGCATTGCAGGGGTTTGGACTAGATGACTCCTGTGACCCCTTCTAACTCTACAATTCTATGATTCTAAATACGTTCAAACTTAGTAAAGGTAAAGGTACCCCTGACCATTAGGTCCAGTCGTGGACAACTCTAGGGTTGCGGCGCTCATCTTGCTTTACTGGCCAAGGGAGCCGGCATTTATCTGCAGACAGCTTCTGGGTCATGACTAAGCCGCTTCTGGTGAACCAGAGCAGTGCACGGAAATGCCGTTTACCTTCATGCCGGAGCAGTACCTAGAAGAAGAAGACAAGAGTTTGGATTTGATATCCCGCTTTTCACTACCCGAAGGAGTCTCATGCCCACTATGACAGTCTTTTTGCTTTAGAAACTGGTTTCCCAAGGGCTGTAGGAAATGTTCTTTTAATTGTAATGTTGATCCTTCAAATCATTTTCAGAAATAGATGTTGCCTCTTATTTTTGCTTTTATATGATGGGAAATTGCACAGCTGAAAAAATTAATAAAGTAATATTTGCCAATACATCAGTCACTGAATGTAGCAGCATGTTCATTGCTAATCAATTAGTTCAGAGCTCCAGAGCCACTACTGCCTTTATCTTGCTCTTTTCCTCCTATATAATGGTCACAGCAAGTAAATAATGGGTGATATCAGCCTGAGGAGCAGCACTTCTTCACAGCAAGCTATGGCCCTCTTTTAATATATGCCACTGTGTCTTTTCGTATGGTCAGATAAGCATGACCTACATTAAAAGGGCCCTATGGATATGTCTAGTGCATCACTGTCTGTTTGGATTCTTTGCAGTGCATTGCAGATGCTCCTTGGCAGCTCCCACACTTTGGGACGACATGAGTAATGTAATGGTTTTGAACTGCATCAGTGCCAGCAGACAGCAGAATGAGGGGTTGGTTTCCTGTGAAATCTTACTTCTAAGGATTGCATTCAGAGATAGAAGTTGCCTTCAACCTCTCCTGTCCTTTTGGAATTGTATAATTATATATGGGGTATTCCTACTACTTGGTCATCAGCTGCTCTGGAGCTGAATTGGGTAGTGTATGTACATTTACATGTACATCTTTTTTTTAAAGACCTGTACAAATAATTATTTTAGAATAATATTGCACTTTCTCTGTTTGGAAAGCATTCCATGCACACCAATAATTCTTTATAAATGTGAACATTATTCTACATTACAGAGTTCAGCTTATTTTGTTTTTATTTCACGTCTTGAAGCAAGGTTTCCAAGTCAAGGAACAAGGCTCTGATTTTTGCTTACACGATGTCTCTCTCTTACCCTCCTCCCTACCCCCAACTAGAGACTATGACCTGGTTTGAATGTAATGACATTGGAATGACAAACCATCAGTTGTTGGCTTGAGAATGAGTCCTGTAACTATGCCCTCACTCCCCTCCCTTCTTGCCACACACCCAGCATTGGTGCCTAGTATGGCTGATTTAAACCTACAGTTTCCTGTTACATCCAAAGCAGGAAATTGTGGTTTAATCCCTGCTTACTAACTAGGATGTAAAATTAGGGATCCAATCATGTTATTGGCACCAAAGTCAGACATGTAAGGCAAGGAGAGGAAGAAGGGCAAGAGTATACAGCTCGCTCTCTTTCTAATAGACTATCATTTACTGGGCTAAAATCATTATGTTTGAATTAGGCCAATATCTGAAAAAAATCCTGAAACTGACCATGTATGAAATTTGTCTGGCACTCAACTAAGACCATGCAATCAGGGCTGTGCAGATCTATGTAAACTGAAATAACTATTTCCTTTTTTCTTAAAGTTAGGGATTTGGGGGGGGGATCATGCTTTACCATGCTTTACTAGAAATTATTTGTCTTCCACTGGGAAGCCTACTTCATACTTCAGTAACCTGAAAATAATATGTTGCTTTGATTTTGAAAATCCTCTTCTTATACATACACATGTGCTTTCTTTTTTCACGCCAGTTCTTCCTTCCTGCAAAACTGCCCCTTAACCATATAACCTCACCTGTTTTGTTACCTGCTGTCTAACTTACATTTATTTTTCTTCATATTGCAGAGAAAAAGGTGAAAACAGTTAAACCAGTAAAAAGAAGCAGTTTGTGTTTTGTAGATTTCCAGATTTACATATTAGTAAATCATTGCTTCAGCTTTATCAGATGTTTGCACAAAAGAAACACCCTGCTAGAATTGTATTTGAATCAGACCATCTGCTGTGGTTCCCAATGTTGTTAGAAAGATAAGAAATGAGCAGCTTCCACAGTGGTACCACAAAAGGCTGGCTCTTTATGTGTACTTGTTTGGTGGGAGGAGCTGGATTACATCTAGGATTTAGGTGATACACAGCTGAATAAAGTAAGCTGACATCGGTCACTATGTATCAGGATGCAGAATTCTATCTTTAAGTACAGAACCACATCTGCATACTTAAATCCTACATACTTAAGCCCTATTCAGGCATTACAAAATGTAAATTTAAGTTGGAGGCCCAGGGCTGTGAATATTGGGCCTTCTAGTCTTGCCATGTTCATTGTCAATATCTCAAAGGGCTTTTTAAAAGTGTGTTTGCTTGAACACACAACCCGCTGTGTGATCAACTTTTCTGGGAAGGCTGTGTACATGTCTTGAAGTACAGGGGATAGGTTTAGCATGCATGGCCCTCTTGCCTCCAGGATTGTTTGCCTTTATAATGACTGAATAGGGCTTGATGGCAGAAAGTGAGGAGGAATTAAAGAACCTTTTAATGAGGGTGAAAGAGGAGAGTGAAAAATATGGTCTTAACCTCAACATCAAAAAAACTAAGATCATGGCCACTGGTCCCATCACCTCCTGGCAAATTACCTGTACAAGGGGAAGAAATGGAGGCAGTGAGAGGTTTTACTTTCTTGAGTTCCATGATCACTGCAGATGGTGACAGCAGTCACGAAATTAAAAAATGCCTGCTTCCTGGGAGAAAAGCAATGACTAACCTAGACAGCATCTTAACAAGCAGAGACATCACCTTGCTGACAAAGGTCCGTATAGTTAAAGCTATGGTTTTCCCAGTAGTGATGTATGAAAGTGAGAACTGGACTATAAAGAAGGCTGATCGCTGAAGAATGATGCTTTTGAATTATGGTGCTGGAGGAGACTCTTGAGAGTCCCATGGACTGCAAGAACAAAGCTATCCATTCTGAAGGAAATCAGCCTCAAGTGCTCACTGGAAGGACAGATCCTGAAGCTGAGGCTCCAAGACTTTGGCCACATCAGGAGAAGAGAACACTCCCTGGAAAAGACCCTGATGTTGGGAAAGATGGAGGGCACAAGGAGAAGGGGACAACAGAGGATGAGATGGTTGGACAGTGTTCTCGAAGCTACCAACATGAGTTTGACCAAACTGTGGGAGGCAGTGGAGGATAGGGGTGCCTGGAGTGCTCTGGTCCATGGGGTCACGAAGAGTCAGACACGACTAAACAACAACAACAACAACAACAACAACAACAAGGCTTTAGTCTTCCTTGTAGTTTCAGTAGCTTCCATCATATTTGTTGCAGGAATTGCCAAATAGTCACTTTTGAGCAAAGACATTGCAGGCGCTGATCTACCATTCTGCTCTTCCAAAGACAGGTCTGCCCAACAATTGACAGTCCTCAGGTCACTTTAGAACTTGGTTGACTAGTGCTGAAACCATTTTTGTAATCTTCGTGATTGGAAGGAGAAATTGGGTGTAGCCAGGTGGTCAGTGGCAACATAACCTCACTATCTGAAAACTACAAATCCTGTCATCTCTAACAAGCATGGACAGTGCCTGGGGTTGATGGAAGTCATAGTCCAGCAACTTCTGGAGGGCCAAAGGTTCCCCACACCTGAAGTTAACCCTTGGGGATACTGCTGGGGTAGAGACTAAATCTAACCCCAATTGTTTCAAGGCCTCATCAAGGGGCAACTCCATTCCAATTGCACCCCAGATTTCAGCTTGTTTACATTACCCAGTGGAACTCAATTGTAGCTATTGAGATTTGATGCAGGTACAGTGGTACCTCGGGTTACAGACGCTTCAGGTTACAGACTCCGCTAACCCAGAAATAGTACCTCGGGTTAAGAATTTTGCTTCAGGATGAGAACAGAAATCACACAGCGGTGGCAGCGGGAGGCTCCATTAGCTAAAGTGGTACCTTGGGTTAAGAACAGTTTCAGGTTAAGAACTGATCTCCAGAATGAATTAAGTTCTTAACCCGAGGTACCACTGTACTTTGTGCAATGCAGACACACAAAAATGTCAGATCCGAATATCTGTTTTGAAGAAGCATTTTTACAATATATGACATCAAATGTTCAGGGTGGATGCATCTGTATTATCCTGGTAGTCTGGTGGGTTTCAAAGCTTATTGACAAATGACACAGAAGGAGCTTCAGCTTGTAAATTGCACTTATGTTATCTATAATTCAATGCAAGTCTCAGTTGAAACTGCCTGTTTTTTATCAATTATGTGTTAAAGTAGATTGTGCCACAGGATTTGCTGCTTCTCAGCTAATGCCTTAGGCGGCTTAGTGGGGAGTCCCTCTTAGCAGTTCTGCACTGAGGATTAATACTATTTTCATAAATGTATAATAAATAAGCTTTCTTACTTAAAGATACAATTATATAAAAAGGCATTTCTAGAAAAACTTGTATTTTAAAAGGAGTTAATTTGCACTGTTTTTGTCTGCATACTTTAAGTTCTTCTGCTTACTGCATAGTCGACTGACTCTAAATCAAAGAGCCTTTTTCATGTAAGATACTTGCTAAGTTAGGTTTTATTTTCACTTGAGCTGTTGACCTTGAACTTCCTTAGATTCTGTTCTTTTAGCTAAAGACAACATTTTCCACTGTTAAAACTCTGCCTTTTAAAACACTTCTCTATTTCTTGTCTGATGCTGCCCACTTACTGTTTCAGTCTCAAAAAGAAATAGGAATTAAATGTTGGAACCCCATATATCTGTTGGAAGAAAAATACTGTTTTTGCCCAGAATTAAGTGTAAATTTCAATGACTAAACAAAAGCCTGCATAAAGCCAGATCCTCTTGAGTGCTTACTTGGAAAGAAATCCCACTAATTTCAGTGTAGTTTTATTGCGAGTCAGTGTGGTGTAGTGGTTAAAACCATGTTCAAATTCCCACAAGGAATGAAACTCACTGGGTGACCTTGGCTTAGTCAGTTTCAGCCTCAGGATAGCACAGAGGAGAAAACCATGTTCAGTGGCTTGAACTCTTTGCAATGAAGGTGGGGTATAAGTGTAATAACATAAGTAGGCACACAAATAATTGTAGCCTCAAGGCCTCAAATTAGCAAATGGTTGCTGCTCTGAATTTGTAATGGTTCTGCATACCATTTGAAAGATTCCTGTGCTCTAAAGGAGTAGACCTGATGTTCTGTTGATTTCCGGCCTAGGCAGTCTTAAGGGCCAGTTCACAAATGCATGTTTGTCTCTCATTGACTCCTTATAATGATGTCTTGGCATGTGTGAATTTCTGTATGTAAGACGACCATTATTTTTTTGAACCCCAAATTAAGAAATCAGTATTTCTTGAGTTTTTGAGATTTTGGAGGGGGGAGGTCTCCCTCAGTTTAGCTTTTTTGCGGAAGTCACCCAATTAGGGAGGTCGCCCTTCAATTGTTGAGCTTTTTTGGGGGGGGTTGCCACTGCCAATCACCCGCCCGCTTGCTTGCCATCAATCACCCGCCCACTCACGACCAATTGCCTGCCCACTCGCAGCAGCTGCAGCCCCCAATCACATGCATGCATGCCACTGCCAATCACTCACACGCCTCACCGCAACTGCCAAATACCTGTTCGCTGCTGCTGATCACCCACATGCCCACTCACCATCGCTGTGAGCGTCACTCCTAGATAAGCTCAGGACATTTCAAATTGTCTCTGCTCTTTCCATCACCGCTTTCTCTCCCCCTATCCAAATTCAACCCCTTGCCAAAGACTTTTAAAGCACCTGAGCTCCTGGTAAGGTCATGAACACCCTGCTAGACCCCCAAATCCCAGGCATCTTTTTATTGTTTGTAAGGCTTTAGGACCCAAGAAAGACCTAAGGAGCTACACACCATTGCTCACCTCCACAGTGCACAATAGCTGCTGCTAGAAGGTATGTTTTTAGAGAAATGAGAGCAGGTGGAATTCAACACTACTATTACAAACATTCCATTTGCCACAAGCATTTCATCTTGCCAGACAGAACAATGTCCCCTCTGCTCCCCACACATGGTACTCTTGGGCTTGTCCTGAACCCCCCTCCAAGCTGATTTTGGGGGAGGGGAAATCACCTTTGTGCAAGTGGAAGTCCTTGCACAGGGCTTCTTCTGATGGGGCACATAAGGTGAATCCTGCCCAGGAAATGAAGGAGCTTACCAAGGGGTCTTGGATGTGGGGGGCCTTCCTTTAACTAGTTTCACTCCCCCTCCTTCCTTGAAAGGTACGTCTGGGAACAGGGAGGAAGAAAGACACCAGCAGTGGGCCGGCTGAGAGGCATTGGCAAAAGGATGGATCTTTTCAAGTTTTCAGATACTTGGAAAACCACAATAACAGTCAGAAAAAGATTAGAACGACCAAACCACTTCCAAAGCAAGAGAGTTTATTTTATGCCCATCTGATTGTGAGAAAACTTGGATCAGTTTTCCTTTTGTTTGTGTGAGTTTGAATTTGATAGAAGAATTCAGGATACTCATTATAACCACACGCCCATTGTCACCTGATAATTTTTTAAGAAGAGCTTTGCATAATAAGCAAATGCTCCAACTAGCACATTGCCCTACTGTTCATAAGGCAAGGGAAATCCTTATGAGTACTAGGAAGGAATCTGAATATTCTTTTGGTCTGTATGCCATATGTTTAAAAGTAAAATGGGAAAGGTATGAGGAAAAGAAGGAACATACTTTTAGAAGAGTACTTTTAGGCAAATCAACCATGGGTCTAAATCAGGGATGGGGACCCTGTGGCCCTACAGGTTGGCATTGGGCTTGAACTCGCATCAGCCCCAAACATCAAAACCGAGCGAATGATTCTGAGAATTGTAGTCCCAGCAGAAATCACCATACTAGTTTCTTCCTGCTTGACCTATTCCCAACTCCTCTTGCTGTTCCTCTATAAATAAAAAAATGACAGTACTATTCTGTACAAGTGCTTCAACTGTTGCTGATAGCATCTCTCAGAAAGCAAACTAATTATACCTGAGTCAACAGAGAAATCAATCATCTCAGTCCTCAGAATGTTTTCAGACCTTCTGATAGAGGCTGAATTCTGCAATAGGTAATAAGCCCCAGTTTCTAACTAAACTTTTATAAACAGTCTATTGAATGGCTTCCTCTAATGTGTTTCAGAAAAGTTTTATCAATTTCTGGCTCCCCCCCCCCCCCGATTGTGGGCTAGTGTCCCTAAGTAACCTGCTCCCTGCCAGGTCCTACAAATCAGCTCTCTTATATACCATATACTTTACAGATTGAGGTAACTTTAACAATCTTAACAAAATCGAAAATTCTTTCTAGTAGCACCTTAGAGACCAACTGAGTTTGTTCCTGGTATGAGCTTTCGTGTGCATGCACACTTCTTCAGATACCAAGTGTGCATGCACACGAAAGCTCATACCAGGAACAAACTCAGTTGGTCTCTAAGGTGCTACTAGAAAGAATTTTCGATTTTGTTTTGACTATGGCAGACCAACACGGCTACCCACCTGTAACTTTAACAATCTTAGTGCCTTGGCACCATTAAGGCCTATTGGGGGCAAGATCTGCATAATTCCTTCTCCCTCCTTGGTGCACTGTGTGCTTCTCTTGGATAACTTGTATCAAAGTTGAGAAGCAGTTAACTAATTTGGCTGTGAGGATTCCCTTCGCCTCTTGTCAAAGATGAGGAATAATTAATCTCTACATGGGCTTGGTCTCTTGTTTTATATTTTTAGGAGGGGAGTACTTTTTGCTTTTGGTTGGATGAAGATTTTATAAAGTGGAGGAGTAATTGGTGTATTACCTCCAAGCCATTACCTAGAACCTTCTTTTGTAGTTCCAATCTTTACACTTCTTCATGGCTGGAGAAATAATTAAAGCTCTCAAGATTAAGAGGAATAATTAAACATATAAGGAGGAAAAAGATACAGCAAGCATTTTTTCCCAGCTACCATAATTTGCTTCTTCAAATGGAAATTATGTATGCAGAAAATTTTCAGTTATTTCTAACTACTGAGGCAGCAAAATCTAAATCCAGAAGGTACTCTTTTTTTGGAAAGAGATTTCAAGTAACTGTCTTAGTAAAATATTACCTTACCACCAGAACTTTTGGTTCAGCTTGCCTGTGTCTGCAGAGACAGAATTAACTGCAAACTGTATACACAGAGAGCTTTGTGGATGGTTGGAAGGTGTTAGCAGATGATTGAATGTCACCCAGCTGTCGGAAAAATGTAGCATCTGCCCAGCAAAAAACAGGGACAGAAATGACTATACCAGGTATAATCAGAAATACATGGATAGGAATATACTGGGAGGCCCTGAGAATCCTATGAAACAAAGTACAGTAGGTATATAAAACACTAGCTGACCCGGCCATGTGTTGCTGTGGCGAATAAGTTGGATTGGAAAAGGAAGTATAGTGGAAAAGAGGAAATGTATGGTTTTCATACCTTAATTTGTTGGAGTGTAGGATATGTGTAGTCTGTTTTGACGTGTAGTTTTTGTCTTTGTCCAGTTAGGAGGTGTCTTTTTATGACTGTCTTGATGGTTTGTTTTGACATTTTTGATGTCTTTTGGAGGGTGGCAGATTTTTTTGTATAGGGTACATTCTAGTCATTTAAAAAGGGGGATGATTTACGGACCGTCCATTGGCCGGATTTAGAAGGTGAGTGGGGCGGATCCATCAACGGGCGCTAGGTTGGTTACCCGTGGTGTAGCTGGCTAACGTGTTGCCATGCCATGTGTTTTACGGTAAGTTTTGTTTTGCACTGTCCTGGTTGTAGAGGTGGGCGAGGTGAGGAAGGAAATGGGGAACGCAGCTAGGAAGGGGGAGAAATAAGGACGGGGGGGGGCGTTTCTGGCCGCGCTGGCTGTGGAGGTCAGCAAGTTGCGGGAGGAAATTGCGGGCTCAGGTCTGTTTTCCGCCTTTACTCTTTACAGGTGGTGCTTTCGTTGTTGGAAAGCCGCTGCCTCTGGAGGTGTACGACGGGCGGGAGAGCAGGAGCAACTTGTGGTGGGGGGCTTTCTGGGTTGCGGTTTGCACGGTCCGGCTCTGTGAATGTGGATACGTGTGAGGGGACTGCAGAAATTGGGTAGGCATGTTTTTATGATGGACTGGCTGTGTGCAGGCGGCGGAGGAAGCGGCATAAAGTGCGAATGGGGTAAAGTTTTGCTTTCGGCGCTCGGTTCTGTACAGGGGGTGGTGGGGACGGAATAAGCTTGCTCTGTTTAAAAGTCTCTGCCTGTGGAGGTGGGGGAGGGTAGGCAGCAATTTGTGGGTGGGGGCTTACTGGTTTGCGTGCCTCAGCTCTGCATGTTGGCGACGCGAGGGCGGCAATGGCGGGCTGCAATTTGCAGGTCCGTGAGGGTCGGGGAATGTCTTAGGCCGATCTGTCTTTGTATTGGCTGCTGGCAGTGATGGTGGAAAAAGAGGAGGAGGGGTAGAAACGGGTGTACTGTGCTATACCTTCAAACATCCACTGGTGGGGGTAAATTTTTTTGATGTAAAATCATATTTTCACCTATGAAAGGTGTGGTATATTTGCAATCGAGGCACGCAAGAGCACTCCCATATACCCAAGGAATGTTGTGTCCAAATTTGAAGGCAAGCGGTTACAGAGCATTGCGGCTACATCAAACGACCCATCTTGAACGTTTATATATATAGATTTACCTACTACAGGAATCTCTCCAGAAATTTGTTTCCTGCGTTGCCATAGAACTTGCATTCAAACAAGGGCTGTACAATAACAACTTCCTCTTGTCCCTACTTAACACCTGCTCCTTCATAATCAAGCATGTTTTCCATGCGATGAATGTTAGGTCTGACAGAGCCATCCGTTATAATTGTTTCTGTTTGACCCAACCCATGCAAACTTACTTATGCAAACTTTCAATATTTTATACAAATCTGCAGCTTGGAATTTTAAAAACGGCAGGATTCTTTAGAACAATTTGCATAATGAGTTGGCTATCTGTTGCCAGGAGTTCAGATACTGATATGAAAAGGATTAACTTGCATGCAATTGAAAGACTTTCCGTTGAAAATCTGTCAAGTCCTGTTCCCAGGATAAACCTGTTCATGGCTGTTTCCATGCACTTTGCATGTTAAATGTCGTCTTATGGGTAGCATAACCCCACACTATACTTGCAGTTAAGAAATTTGCATAGTTTTTGCTTGCTTAGTGAAAAGAGCTTAATCCGGCCAAAACTAAATAAGGGAGCTACTTTTGTTCATAATTGGAGATTTGTCAGTGCTTACAGAACAAAGATGAAAATGACCAACGTTTTTTCCTTGTATTGTAGCAACATTTTAAGGTTGAAAAAGAATAAAAGTATTCAGCAGATCTGACTGTTTGACCTTTCTGTTACACAAGTGTTTGGTGGATGGCATATTTCCAAATGTAACATCTGCAGCCTCCAAAGGACATTATCTTTTGAAGTTTATGCTTGATGGCAGGAACAGAAAAGGCACAGGGCATGCATTACTTTCCTTGTTCATTTCTTCTTCTCTCACCCTTTTCAATTTAGAGGGTTTTCTTAGTGGCCTCCCCTTGTTACTTGCATTGCTGCTTATGATTAATTGTTATATGGCTTGTCAGCTGTTTAAATCAATCACCTAGGGTTTTCTTGAGAGAACAGAAAAATTGCCATGCTATGGCCAGACCTTTGGTCAGCATAGCATTTCTTTTGCAGAGGGTGTCTAGATATCCCACAGATACTTGACACAGATTGTGGTGGCGCTAGCCACCTTTTGACTTCAGAGAGAGATAATCTCCTTGGCTGGAAATACCCATTTGGCTGCCATACCTTTTAGCCATTAATAATATTGTTTTCAATAATCATTGGTTCTCCCTATTGTAGCTTTCATTATTGATTTCTTTGCCTATATACTTATATATTTTATCCATAACGTACTCAGAAAGCCAGCAGTAAATAGAGAATATGTTCTGCTGAGGTCCATGAAAACTGACTCCATGGGGAGAACACGGCCTTCGTTTTTTAGCCTTTGTCTTAATATACAAGATCCCCCTCTCCCCCCAAAAAGCATTTGGCTTTTGACCTTGAGTAGAATTTTCTGGTTGAAAGAGCAGCTAAGATATTTGATATACATCTCTTGGATTTAATTTTTTTAAAAATAAATCACTATGAACAAAAAACAAACTTGTCAAAGAAAAATTTGACCAATGCTTCTTTGGTATTTTGCTTTCCAGACAGCACAGGAGACCACAGTCACTTTTGTTTGGGCAAAACGGTAGTGCAATGTGTATTTTGTTAGAGATTGTGATGTGTTGTGTAGGATGTGTACTGCTTGGCTTCTAAAGAATTGCACTGTGGTGTGTGGAGGTTCTTAAAATGCTGAGAATCTTAGCATGTGTATGTCTTCCAAGTAAGGAATCAGCTTGAGGATATATGTAGTTGCAACATCACGTGGATTGGTGGTAGGAAAAAGCAAATTAGATGCAACTTTGGTAACCAATTCCTGTTTTATTCTCACTGCAACCCTCCTCTCTAATTATCTGCACAGGATGTTGCCCTGTCCTTTTGTGCCAGTAGGCAATGCAGAAAGACAGAATGTGTGTCATACTAATGTTACACATAGGTCAATTTAGCTTAGTGTAGTATGCTCTGGCAGTGGTTTTTCAGAATATCAAGCAGAGGTCTTTCCAATTCAGTCTTGAGATGCCAAGGTTTGAACCTGGAGCCTTCTGCATGAATTGGTTCTTGCTTCATTGGAGACCTACACAGAATTATGATCTCTGAGATATGCAGAAAGCTGGAGGACCTGTATGGACCCTGAAAAGGTGGAGCATATATCTGGCATATTCTTTTCAAGCTGGTCAATCTTCCCATGAGTTCAGCAGGACAGTCATTGGGGAGGAACTGGCTTGGAATGGAGGCAAACAAAAGTGTGTGGCCCCAAATAAGGAAATGACAGAGAAATATAGTAAGACAGGCAACAGCCACTTGATGTCCTCAAGCACTCGCTCTTGAATATTTACATAGCTGCCTGAGCAGGCAAACAGAGAATTCAGGCCGTGTCTGAGACTCAACTAACTGGCTCAATAAAGCTGCCTGTGTTGCTCCTCTTTTCTGCATGAACTCACAAATAGAACCACAATCCTTAATTTTTTAAAACATTTGTCCTCTTCCAGGGAGTCCTTAATTTCTTTCTTTTAAAAAAAGATTTGTATTTCACTTTTTTCCATCACTGAACCTAAAGCAGTGCATAAGTCATTCCTGATGGGTTTTTTATTGTGCTTTTTGATTGCCAACCAGCTGGCACACAGCCACTGACTACTTTTAGAGTGAATTATATTTTGATACACACATTTTTCATGAATGAAGATATAGGTTTCAAGGGAGGTGGGCACACAACATTGTTTCATAATTTACATTGACAATAAAAGTATGTTTAAAAATATGGTCCCAAATCATAAATTGGTCCTGTGGAGCTATTGTAACAAAGTTACAGATAATAATTTTCCTTTTGCTCAATATGTCTATTAATAAATTGAAATGAAATGTAAATTTGGTTTGAACATTTTGTTGTTGTCCAGATTGCTAAATAACCTTTTCAGTTAGTTCAGCTGGAATGGCATTTCTAATTGCATGAAAATAATTAGCCCATATGGGTAAAAAGTCTGTCTTGAGGAGTATATCCTGCACATGCTTAATTGTCCTGCTTGTACCAAAACATGACTTTCTGTGACAAGGAAAAATAGCATAGCAGAATTTTACACCTGTTCCTGCCTTATAATCAGAAATAAACCAGATTGTTTAGATGGTGGTACTTTAAATCTTAGCAATTTTAATATTTTATTTTATTTCTGTCATAGGACTTATACCATTGATCAGTCTGAAGAGATGTTTTGCCTCTTAAATTTGGCTTTGTGGACTAATATAGTAATTGAACTGTTTGTACTCCTTGTTGAAGGAAAGTTCTTAATCATAATCATCCACTTTTCATAATCCTATGAAAAACTGGATTCTGCCACCTTTTTATATTGTGTAAATTTGCACAACTCGTCATAATTTATGCCACAGTTTTTAAGAATACAATTTGAATCTACTTTTGAAGATCATGGAAAGTGTCAAGGAACTATTAAGGGTAATCAAAACCTTTTCTGCCCACTGGAAATCTTATTTAGCCATCTCTGGTTTCTGAAACCTCATCTGGCGTTGCCCACACATTGTCAGTTATGACTTCATAGCCATAAGGTCTTTTTCAGGGAAAAAACAACAAGCTGGATTCTGCACCCAATACCTTGTCACTTTCCTGTACTTCTTAAGAGTCATTACTTACACTGTTGCGTAACTTACCCTGTATTGTAACTTTTTATTCTATTACAGTGGTACCTCAGTTTAAGAACAGTCCTGTTTACGAACTGTTCAGTTTACAAACTCCGCAAAACCAGAAGTAGTGTCCTGGTTTGTGAACTTTACCTAGGTCTAAGAACGAAATCGTAACAGTGGAAGAGCACCAGCGGCGGGAGGCCTCATTACGGAAGGCGTGCCTCGGTTTAAGAACGGTTTCGGTTTAAGAACCAGTATGGTGTAGTGGTTAAGAGCGGTAGACTCGTAATCCAGTGAACCGGGTTCGCGTCTCCGCTCCTCCACATGCAGCTGCTGGGTGACCTTGGGCTAGTCACACTTCTCTGAAGTCTCATCCAATGCTTGGATATAGGCATGAATAAATAGTTGGGTATATGTTACTGTTGCTACCTTACAATAAGCAGGCAAAGTTGCCTGTAGAGAAATAATCAAGGCAAATAGTCTGAAATACTATGCCAAATGTGCAAGTTTGCAAAGTTTGTTGATACTTATCTGTCACTCAAGCTTTATAAAATTGATCCTTGCAGAAGGGGAAGCAAGTTCAGCTTGGGTTCCCTCTTCTTCTAAATAGTAAACAAAAAAATCCCAACAGCATGTGACTCAATAAGTCTGTTCCTCTCTGCATTCAGATAGGTAATTTAGTAACCGAGTTTATTTTTAAAACTTCCAGGTAGCGTTGTGTAACTGAGTGGGCGTAGAGTTCTGTTTCTACTTGTCTGTCAACAGAATACAATAAGACTATGGCATATTAATGTATCAGCCTTCGGTAATGAAGCATGCTAGAGAATTTTAACAGGTTTCTCACAAGCAGGATTTACTGAACGAGTGTGTAAACCATGGAGTCTGGCTTCCATAGAATAGTCTGCTAGCAATCTTTTTTTTTTTTTTTTAAGCAAGCAACCTTTTGGCAGAAAAAACCTTTAAAAGGTTAGGACAGTGTCTGCTAACTAAATTATAGCTGAAAGAAGTCCCAAGAAGAGTCCCCAAATGGAATCTATAAGCATATCAGGTTTCATATATTCTGTGTTTGGGGCATGGGGAACCATTTTTCTCACTTATATGAATTTGTCCAGAACATTTATAAAATGGTGAGCTCATGCCTACCCATAGATACAGAGAAGATTGGTGCCTTTCCATATCTATGAAATGAGAAAAGGTCATTCGTTTCTATTAATGTAGGAAGCTGCCTTAGTGAGGCCATTATTCCATCTAAAGCAGCACACAGACAAGCAATCGTTCTCCAGCGTTTCTGGCAGGAGTCTCTCTCAGCCCTGCTTGGATATGCCAGGGATTGAATTTGTAACTCTTTTGCATGCAGAGCATGGGCTCTGCAAGTGAGCCCTTCCCATAACTAGGAAATAACTAGATCTGAGCATAACATCTATCCCACTGTGCATATACTTATAGATAAAAACAATGGGTTGAATTTTTAAAAAACATGAGTAGGAGTTCATGTATTAGTACTGTTTAGCAAACTGTTGCCAAAATTTTTGCACAAAGTATCTGGAGCTATGGCACATTATGCCTTTGTCCATCGATATCTATACATGGGTTGCATGTTGTTACCTATTGATGATGTCATCATTTTTTTTAGTGAGGGAATATTTGTGAAAGCGTAGGAGAATTCTAAGGGAGAAGATGGACAGTGCTCTTCCGCTAAGTTAGGAAGAGGACTTCAACGCATGTAAAGGTATCTTTGGACTCAGCCAGTGTTTTGGATATGCTACAGATAACTCTTGTTTCTTTTCTTACCTCCAGTCTTGTACAGAAATAATTTGATAGGTGTATGAGAGAATTAATAGTTGTCCCACTTTCCTTTTAACATGTACACCCCATATTTCTGTAATCTGAAAAACATAAAAAGCCCAGACTAAAAACTGAATAGTGATATAAGACCATATTACATTTGTTTTGCTCCTGTTACTCATTTTATCTGTGGCCCCTTGCAACATTTTAAGCTTCTGATTTGCCCCATGAAGGATAAAATAGTCCCATTGTTAATTGTCTGATGAGGCAAATTTTAATGCAGACAAATTAGGTTTTACCCAAGCCGTTAGTAAGAGATAACAACTCCATAATTATCATCCACTCCTCATTTGTTTGCTCATTGATCTTTAAAAGTGTTAATGAGGCTGTGTTTCATCTCAGGATCAGTGATTAGTCAGCGTGTTCAGGGCTTTTACCTATTAAAGTAAAAAGGTAGAGGGAACTGAGAAGTGACTGGAAGATGCTCTTGTTCTGTGGTAAATAAAAAACAAGAGATGTGTGTTTAGTCAAAACATTCCATATTTTGGCCATGGAGATAAGAGCTTTGTAGCTGCAAGCTAATCCAAGTTTTATGGAAATAATTAGTTGTTTGGGGTTTTTTGTGTGTTCTCATTTAAAATTTTTATGCAAAAAGTATAGAATCCCTAATGTGTTCCTGTGCCATTCTCTTCCACTTAATGTCTACTTTTAAAACAGTCTTAACTTGGTGTTTATCATATTAATTTGCATTCCACTTCTTTTTGATCAAGAAGAATGTTGGAAGGATTGGATTATTTCTTTCTCTTTTTGATATTTTGATATGGACCAGAAAATTCAGGTCCCTTTGTATATAACAAATTCTTTTTTCCTACATGGATAGGACTAACGTGTAAGGGATTGCATTTTGTACAAACAAACCAAAAGCAGTTTGTTCATCATCTGAGGCCCTTCTTGATGTGCCCCCTCTGAGGGCATTTGGAAGTTGGCACCACAAGAACAGACCTTTTAAGTGGTGGTACCTCACTTATGGAGCCACGGACAAAATATTCATCTGTGCATGAACTCCCTGACCAACAATACTTTTAAGCTCTTTCCCTCAACCGGGCTAATCAAACTTTTCTCGATCTTGAGCTAATGAAAATGGAAATTGTCAGAATCCACAGAGTCGCTCTGCCCAAACTTAAACAAGGGAAGGGAAGGGCCATGAGACATATTATTCTGCTTTGCTAGATATTCAACTTGAACAGATATCCTGAACTTTGGGAATCTGTCTGATAAGGAGCTGCTGGTGGCAGCAAGTGACTCAAACGGGGAAATGGAGGGTACAAGAGAAGGCTATAATGCTATGGCCTGGTCTCACTTTCCCAGGTGGCAGGAACCCAGAGTGGCTGGGTTATGGCTGTCATTTCTAAACAAATTCTTCTACTACTCTTAAGTACACTATGGCGCATCTATTGAACACATAGCTTCACCTCCAGTAAGCATCTAAGAGGGAAGCACTGCAAATCTGTGGCACCCTAGAGACTGCTCCATGGACTAAACTGGTTTAAAAATGTTCCAACATGATAGTGTACCATTGGTTATTAGAGCAGAAGTCTTGTGCCCTTTTGTGGAGAACCCTACCTTGATTATTGCCTGTTCAGCATAAATAATAGCATTTGTGCACATCATATTGCAATAAAGAATTAGACAGGTGTGGGAGGAATTTGTTTCATTGACTTTTGTGCTGGTTTATAACATTGGCATTCCTAAACCACTGCTTGGAACTCTTGCGACTTGCAGCAGATAGCTCAGTGGTGGATGAGATCCGCATTTTCTGAAACTGTACCTGTTAAAAAGCAGTGCAGCATAACCCTTGCCAGCAGCTCTTAATGTCATTCTATCTATGTTGTGGTAGGTATGAAAGGAGAAATGCCACAGTGTTGACAGTATCTGGATGTTAATAAGGCCCATGTTTGTGAAACCAGTTATGTGCATGATATCAGTGCATTTCTTGCAAAAGCATATCTGTGCCAGTCTTGCTTCTGAGAAACCAGAAAACTGGTTTTGTTTTTAAATTGTTTATACAGATACCCCCTTTTTTCCATCAACCTTCCTAAAAATTGAGGCAGTAAAAAAATAGGACCCCCCCCTGCAAAATGCTAGTATTTCTGAAAGTTTAAAATTGAGCTTTAATGCTGTTGGAGATTTCAGGAAAGGGTAGATTTTTCTTGTCATGGCAACTTTAATAAAAAGAACATGCGTATTAAATTATATATATCAGGCACGTCCAACTCCCAAGAGACTGTGATCTACTCCCAGTATAAAAAAAACTGGAAGTGGTCTACCCATTGTCATTGGAGGGAGGAGGAGCGTGCGTGGGGTGAGTTGCCCAGAGTTGTTGAGCTTCTGGGGGGGGGGTTGCCTTTGGTTGTTGAGCTTTTTTTTTTGGGAAGCGTTGCTCAGAGCTGCTGAGCTTTTTCTGGGGAGGGTTGCCCAGAGCCTAACCAGCGCTGCCACTCACTAGCGTCGTGCTTGCTGCAGAGAACAGCTTAACGTGCTGCGGCAGCAAAGGGACCTGGCACCAGGGGTGGGGAGCAACAACATTCCTAGCCAACTTTATTTAATCCCGCAATCGATCAGGAGCACCCGCAATCGAACAGGAATATCCTGGGATCTACCTGTCGATCGCGGTCGACCGGTTTAACATGTCTGAAATATATGTAGGGATATGGAGGTGGACAGGATCATGAAGTAACAAGGAGGAGATCCTGAGGCAAGCTGTCCATTATCTGTAAAGTGTGTGCAGAAGAAGATAATCCTGGAATTTGCATGCATTTCATCATATGTAGTATTACTGTCCCTCACAATATCTTTAAAAGGTAATCAGAAAGGTTTGGACAGAAATAAAAGGTTGTAAAAGTTGAATTGAAGCAAGAAATTAACTTTTGTTAGTTATTCTGGTGAAATGTTAGCACAGGGGTAGGCAACCTAAGGCCCGGGGGCCAAATGCGGTCCAATCGCCTTTTCAATCCGGCCCATGGACGGTCCGGGAATCAGCGTGTTTTTACATGAGTAGAATGTGTGCTTTTATTTAAAATGCATCTCTGGGTTATTTGTGGGGCATAGGAATTCGTTCATTCCCCCCCCCCCCAATATACAGTGGTGCCTCGCAAGACGAAATTAATTCGTTCTGCAAGACTTTTCGTCGTGCGAAAATTTCGTCTTGCGAGGCACCGTTTCCCATAGGGACACATTAAAATTTAATTAATGCGTTCCTATGAGAAAAAAGTCCGGGGGCGCCGGTCGGAAGGGGCGCCGGCCGGCACCGGAGCCGCGCGGCGCCGTGTTTTAACGCTGCAGCTTTAAAACGCGCTGTAGCTAAAAAGGCTTACCTTTTGGCTCCGGTGGGGGGGGGGGTGTTTTCCGCGTCGCGTCCGCCATTTTGGATCAACTCCGACATGCGCAGTCGATCCAAAATGGCGGACGCGACGCGGAAAACACACCCCCCCCACCGGAGCCAAAAGGTGAGCCTTTTTAGCTACGGCGCGACGCCGCGTTTTAAAGCTGCAGCGCTCGCTGGAGCCTTAAAACGCGGCGCCGTGCGGTTCCGGGACGGCTCACATTGGTACCTCACCAGACGAATTCGTCTTGCGAAAAACAGCCATAGACGAATTCGTCTCGCGAGTCAACTAAAAACTCGCAAAACCCTTTCGTTTTGCGAGTTTTTCGTTGTGCGAGGCATTCGTCTTGCGGGGTACCACTGTAGTCTGGCCCACATGGTCTGAGGGACGGTGGACTGGCCCACAGCTGAAAAAGGTTGCTGACCCCTGTGTTAGCAAGTGAAATAACAAGCCATCAAAGAAGTCCACTGTTTGAAGATGCTAAACAATATTAACCTCTGTGTTAGGTTTAAAACTTCCGTATGATGACTGCCTTACATTTTTATGTTTATAGGAAAATATAATCTATCCATCATCTGTACAGATACCATGGTGAAGTGAAATACACAAAACAAGTCATTCAGTAATGACTACATAGAGGCATGTAAAAACAGCAGCAAAGTGAGTAGACCATCAACAACATAAAAACATTCGAAGTGCTTGGATAAAAAAGTCTTAATCTGGTTCCAGAAAGATAGCAATGTTAACAACACACTTCTAAGAAAATGTCCTTTTAACATATATGATTGTTGTGGGGAAGCTTTTAAAAATGTCCTGCTCTCATGGTTTCAGAACAGTTGGGAAATGTGATACTCCAATGGAGCACTGAGTAACAAAATGTGTCCCTAACTTGTTGAAGCAGTTTTATTCTATATACCGGTATATAATTGTTCCTTTCTCTACAAATTTGGATATTGACCACTAGGGTTCACTCCAGGCTTTCAAACAGTCTTCCAAGAAAATGGTTTAAGCATACCTTTTTCTCGAGGTGCAGGTTTACATGTTGCTAACTTGTAAAGACTTGATATTCTATTTTGGTTTAGATCTTTGAACACAGATAAATGCCCCAGTCATGTGCTGTGAGAGAACAGCTGCAAAGGTGGTGGAGATACAAAATATACAAACACACAATTAAATTGTGATAATTGAAGGTGTGAGATTAAAGTTAGCAATCAACATAAAAGGAAAGTTTTTGCATGGGCAGTTGTTTTTTCACTACAATATTTTTAAAACTGTAGCTGTCAGTTTATTACAGCTATTTTGCTAGTAGACTGTGATAGATGAAGCAATTAATGGATCCCTCCTATAGTTTCAGAATACTCTCAGGGGAATTTCACCAAGGATATTTCTTCTCTTCTTTTTCTCCGTAGCTTTACACTGCTTAGGAATACTGCAGTAATACACCCATGATCATTGCAATGCTCAAGTGACTTTCTACTTGAAAGAACATCTAGTCTGCCAGTGTATTTTGTCCTGGCTGCTCTTTGTACTGTCATGTGCTCTCTCTGATGTTGTCTTATAAACCTAAGCAATAGGGAATAATTTTGAGGTGCAACAAAAGGAAAAGGTTGGCAGAGGCACAGGTGATCTTCTAAATATTGGTGATATTAAAAGACTTGTAGTATTCATCGGTCTGGTTTAATTCAGGGATACACAGAAAGTTTGTAGGCAATACTTCCTCCACAGGTTCTGATCTTTTACTTCAGTTAGTATAGCAACAAACCCAGATGTTTACAGTGTATATCCCAGTGAATTCTTGTTTCCCCATGTGATCATAATGTGCTGCCTATGCATGCAAGAGAATCTTCCTGTGTAGATCAGCCCAATGATGATGAATATTTAAGAGTCTACCTAATTTCAGTTATTTGTTTGTTACTTTTATTAGTTCATGCAGTGACCTTTGACTTGGCAGAAGTCACTTAGATGCAGTATTAGTGTGATTAATATAACTGTGGAGACAGACTAGCTATGGCAGTCCAGCACACTAGTTAACTACATTTTTTTGAGTCCTGGTGGTGGAAGTTGTTTTATACACAGCAGAAAATGCACCCCAAGCCTTTTCTTATCCTCTCCTTGTACATCTGACATACTCAAGTGGACTGTTTACTTTCTACATAGAATCAAAGGATTGTAGATTTGGAATGGCCCACAAGGGTCATCTAGTCCAACCCCCTGCAATGCAGTAATCTTTTGTCCATTGTGGGACTTGAACCCATGAGCCTGAGATTAAGAGTCATGTTCTACCAGCTGAACTAATTCCCTTTCAAAATAATTTATTGATATTTCAAAAATGGTGCTATGTTGTTCTCTTGAATAAGACACAAATAGACTGTTCCAAAGCACAAAAGCATTATGATTCTAAACAGTGTAAGCTAGGTGGTATCAGGTCTGGAGTCAAAGAAACAGCATACAACTCAGCAACACTTCCCAGTAATTTCCCCCCCTATAGAGCAGTTGCCAGGACTGACAGTCCTCGCCTTCAGCCACATCTAAGGCTTCTCTTCTGCCAGATGTTTCCCAAGCAGTCTCAAACTATGTCTGGGCATCTCTGTTCTGCTCTGCACTCTGCATATCCTTGGAGATGTGGTCCTCGGTACCTGCCCAGATGCCATGCTCTGAACTTTCACCAGATCCATCTTCACCATCTCACTGGTCAGTCAATATCCCAGGAAGTCCACCATCATGGCAAATGGGAGAAAGAAGTCACAATAGGAGAGGAAGACTCCATGCAGCCTCTTTTGGAGCCTCTTGCCCCTCCTTCTCTGCTTCAGCCTCCGAGTCAGAACTGCTCCCTGTCACAGGGTCTCCCTGTTTACTGAATCCTATTGCCTCTTCAGCATCCAATAACTCTTCCACTCTGACCTCTCCTGGATGTATAGCCCATCACTAATCCCCAGGCTCTGAGCCCTCCTCCTCTGGGATTTTTCTTGGGGCTTCCCCAGCTAGTGCCTCCCACCACTCCTCATCAGCCAGCCAGTTCCTGACAGTTGGGTAAAGTGCATTGGAAGATAAGAGGAGAGCACTGTCATAGCTGATACATACCTCTTGCCATTCATTAAGGGGGTGGGTTTCCCTATGACTTCTTTAAAAGCTAGTCTTTTACATCAGCAAAAAGATCTGTATACTTGTCAGGTGTTTGTCATTATTCTTATACCCCCCCCCACCTGAAGCTATTTGGGATTTTGACGTACTGGCATACGTATTGTATATTTTCAAGGAAGTAAACTTGCATCAGGTTTCCAAGGTCAATGAAAATGCAATAGAAGTGAGGGGATTCCAGGTTCTTACCTCATGCCTCCTTAGTAGAAGACACTGGAAGCAAGAGGGGAAAGACCATAGAGCCAAAGGCCTGCGTGGTGCAGTTGACTATTTCCATGCCTTAAAACATGATACATACTTCTATATAATTCAGCCATCCTTTTTCTGAGCATGATTCCCGCAGCCCCCAATTTATTTTGATAGTTGCTATTCCATACCCAACTTTAGTGACT
This sequence comes from Lacerta agilis, assembly GCF_009819535.1. NCBI lineage: Eukaryota > Metazoa > Chordata > Lepidosauria > Squamata > Lacertidae > Lacerta > Lacerta agilis. The sequence continues at coordinate 28,885,969 of NC_046318.1, forward strand.
GATATAGATGAAACTACTCAATGGGGAGTGGAGAGGACCAGCTCACAGCTTTAATAAAAGCTTATTGGTGTCTGTTATTAGAAGGCTTTGTACCCACAAGACATCCATTAAGAGTACTCTTAGCTTTAATTTCTGATGCACTCATTTTGAAACTTTCTCAAGCAATTCTATTCACTTAATATCTTAGGCTGGGAGATAACTGCTAAGTACTGCAAGGCTTTAATGTGACTTCTGGGTATGGAACCTTCAGCGCTGGTATCTCTGAGTTTTCAGAAGACAGATACAGTAACAAATGGATAAAGTATGAAGGTAATTCTGTGAAAGTCAATAACTAGCTGGAAGCTACAATTTAATAAGTGTTTGGACATATCTGTCTCAGATAAGTTTTCTATATTTTAGCCCTCTCTCTGTTAAAAGTGATAGATGTAGCTTAAATCCAGACTCCATGTGGGATTAGATGTCAGGGGAAATAAGTGGAAGCAAGGCATTTGAAATCAATATATTGCCTCTGGGTGCAACATAATACAGACAAAAGTTACAGAAATATAGGCTGGGAAATAGATATTAGAACAGAATATGTTTTAGTTTATAAGCTGACCTTGGCTCTTGTGAAAACATATGTATGGAAATCAGTGGGAGACTTTAAAAACGGCAAGTCAGCTTGTATTGGAGTATAAAGGAACCATGTCAGATTAAATTTGAAGTTTTAAAAGTAGGAGCTCTTTTTTGTAGCACAACATAAAATAGGTATGTTGTAAGCTATTTATGCTTGCCAATCACATGAAAATAATAATAATAATAATAATAATAATAATAATAATAATAATAATAATAATAATAATACATTTGGTGTGATCTGAGTTTTCCTGTACTCCTTTTGATTCATGGGTATTCTCTGTATCTGTGCAGATCACATTGCAGGATGGTGATACCTCTATTATAATGCATGACCCATTTTGAGGAGGCCAGTTTGGGTGGTAAAATAGGCTTCTAGTCCTTTCTGGAAGCTGAGAAGCTGGTCATCCATGACCTAGAAGAGATAAAATCTGGAAATGATGCCTGAATCAATTCAGCTGCCAAGGATCAGGTGTCCCATGAGAAAAGTGCTAGCAAAGACACTTACTTAAAAAATAACTTTTAATAGGTTTTCAAGAATATTTGAATACAAAAAGCAGAAGTTACCTGTTGAATAAAGCATGCTGATGCACTATTATACTTCCCCCTGTCAGCAAACAAACATACACAGACCCACTATAACAAATGAACAAACTTAATAATTGAAACAAAACTGGCAAATAAACTTCTTAAAAATAGACAGCCATGACACATTAAGGAGACGTATTAACTTTATCTAAGCATTTTGCATATTGTCTTAATTCATTGAAAACAGGGTTACAGTGGGCTCTGTTTTCAATAGATACTTAAATTTCAGTCATTTCATACTCATTTCTACTGTCTGTTTTGACTGAACGAGGTCAGAAAAGTTCAACTTCTCTTTACACATCCCCACTTTGCCCCTGATGCTAAGACAATGCTGCTTAAGGGTGGAGGCCTGTATCTATATTCTTAAAAGAACATTGATATAAACAGAAAGGGCTAGCTAGAAAACCAAAATGTAAATATTTTGATCCTTTTTGTGGATATCTGTATTGCTTACTCAGTGTTTTACCAAATTTCCCTGTGTTTTAATTGCATAATGGTGAGTATTTGTGCTTTTCGGAACCTCCTAGTATTTTGAAATTGTTCAGAAGTTTCCATGACCTTTTGAATTTCTTTGGTGTTGGTGTTTTACAAATGCATGCTAGATGTTGCGGTTTGTGCAGTATTTGTTTCTTGGAGAAGGCAAACTGAAGCTAAAAGTCATTGTTTTGAGTTGTTTGTAAGTTGAACAGTGTTAATTTAGTATTATTGTTGGATTCTTTGTATCCAATCTGGTTTACAGAAATGCTGTTTGTGGTAGCAAATATTTTTAGGACTGGAGCATAAGGAAAATTTTGAACAGCTAAACAGTTCATCTTAATCCTTAAAAACAACAAATGTGAGTTGATCCAAAAAGAGCTGACATTAAAATAGTTCCAGTACAGGATCATTGCACACAAATGTATTACTATGTTTTAGCACTCCCACAAATATATACAACCACACACAACACTTACCAGCTTTCAGTTTCTCCCCGGTGTTGAATTCCAAAAATATGCATGGTGTAGGATTAAAGTTCAGATAAAACTAACCACACAACCTGGCCACCTTGCTCCTGTGAATGGGCAAATGTCCTTTTAATTACATTGCCATCCATACAAAAATAAAAGATGTTTGTATCTTTTACCCAGCTCTTTCAATTGATAGAAACCAGTAGGGTTTGTTAACTCCCCACCACCCACAATCCAGCTGTCCCACCGTTCAGTGTACAGTATACACTTTGCTCACTATGTGCAATTTTATTTTATTTTATTGCTTGTTTGTTTGTTTGTTTGTTGTACAGGGGTGAGGCATGATGCAAGAACATGGAAGAAGCCCTGTTGATTCAGGCAAAGGACCCTATCTGGTGTAGCATGCTGCTTTCATAGTGGCCAACTAGATGCCTATGGCAAGCCAGCAAGCAGGATATGAGCTCAACCTTCCCACTTGTGATTCCCAGTAGCTGGTATTCAGAGGCAAATTGTCACAGACACTAGAGGCAGTAAACAGCCATCCTAACTAGTAGTTCTTGATAGCTTTATCCTTCATGAATTTATCTAATTCCCCTTTAAAGCCATCCAAATTGGTGGCTATTGCTGTATGCGAGAAGTGAAGTTACAGGGAGCCAGGCAGAGGACCTTATTGACAGTGGTGCCCACCCTGTGGAACACCCTCCCATCAGATGTCAAGGAGATAAAGAACTACACAACTTTTTAGAAGACATGTGAAGGCTGTCCTGTATTAGGAAGTTTTAAATGGTTGATGTTTTATTATGTTTTTGTAGGTGTTGGAAGCTTCCCAGAGTGGGCAGGAAATAATAATAATAATAATAATAATAATAATAATAATTGCTCTTGGGGAGCAAATTCCATAATTTAACTGCTGTGTGAAGGAGTACTTTCTTTTGGCTGTCTGAATCTTCCAACATTTAGATTCATTGGATGGCCCCAGAATCTAATATTATAAGTTTTTCTTCTGATCTCTATCCACTCACTTTTTTGAGTTCTACTGTGTCATTTTTGAGGTTAGGCAACAGGAATCCTAATGTGGTTGCACCATAGATTTGTATGGCAATATTATAATATTGGCAGTTTCATTTTCATTCCTTTTCTTAAATAGCAATAACTTGGCACTTTTAAAAGAGATCCTTTTGGACCCTTTACAACCATTTTTAGTCACCTTGACTAATTTTGTGGCATCGGCAAACATTGCCCACTCACTGTTTACCTCCAATCCCCAAGTCTTTTATAAAGCAAAGGTCCCACTACTGATCTGTGGGGAGCTTCACTTGATGTGACTGACCCTATGATTGCCCCTAATGCATTAGCATTCAAACACCTGCCATGCTACTGCCAGCTCTTCAGTTCTGCTCTTAATAGGAACCTACCCTCAGTATGAAACTATCACTTATGTAATATATACAAAAGAAGCTACAGCTAAATTCTTACATTTTATTAGAGTTTTTGACATGACCACACTTGTGTTTCCTTGACCTTTGTTAAAACAACAACTGTGATGCTTTTTAAAACAACAGTTAGAATGAGGGACACCTTTAAAATATTTGTTATTCTTGTAGGAAACAAATGGGCGAGTTTGAACATTTCAGCCATGTGTGTGGGTGCTAATTGGCTGGTTGGAATATTCACCCATACTTCTCTGTGCTATGGTATTGCACTGCCAGAAGTTAAACCTTGTGTTGCAATGTGTGTGTAAAAATAGTGTGTGAGAGAAGGTAATTGTATTTAGATACCGAGAATGCACTTCAAGAAGAATCAGAATTTGGCACATGAGAAGAGTGGGGTGGTTATATCTGGTATACAGAAATGGGTGAAAACACAGCGGTGTGATTTGTGATAATGAAATGCCGTATACTAGATATGAGTAATCTTAGAGCCAAGGGCTGAATCCAGGCTTCTCCTAACCAACTCTCAGGGCTTTCTCTCTGTTCTTTTGCCTGACTGGAATGTGAACTGTGATAATGGCTCTTGCTTGCTTAGATGGATAGAGGGGTGTGGGTGTGGAAGTGGGCATGTAGAAACCTCTGACATCTGTGTGACCAGAATGCTATACAAAAATCAGAGTGACATCTGTTGTCCTGTCTACCACTGACATCTGGCACCCAGTAGGTTGTCTGCGAAAGAACATTGCTGTCAGGTTCCTCATCCATGCTCTATAAGGTATTGATTGATCATGTTGTCCATCTCATGAGCCTTAAATAGTTGTATATGAAACCTCCTCCCTGCACTGGAATATATTTTTTAAAAATATGTTAATGCTGATTATGAACAATGTCATATTCATATTTTTCTGATAGCTGTTCTCATTTGTTAAAGGGTTAAATCCAGTCCTATAGAAGACTCATGATCAAATTCTAATTGCTCAATATATATTTCTGTCTTCCAGACAATGCTGCAGAAGCTGATCTGTGGCTCCTGAACAGCTGTACTGTAAAAAGCCCTGCTGAAGACCACTTTAGAAACTCAATTAAGTAAGTTGCTCTCTTGGAAAAGAAAATACGTTGCATTTGTCTGTGAACAATCGTTGTTTCAGAGAGACCCCTTATAATCTAGAACTGTAACTTGACTGTGCAAAACAGGATGGGGTCTATTTAGAACATATGGAATACCTTTTTTAGTATTATACAGAAGGACTGATAGAGTTGAACTGTAGAAGTAGCATCTGATCCATGTAGCCACTGCCTTGAATAAAACACTGTAATCTTGCTTGCTTGTTCACTTACAATACGTGTGTACTTACTTGGTGCTATTTTTGAGATGCAGGTACTCATATCTTCCAAGTGTTGTGGGCACCAGTAGACAATGACTGCTATGGGCAGCAACAACAAAAAGAGAGGTGACAGCACTCTGTACTGATGAGCAGCATCACAAACAAAAGCACTTTGTGTATTACAATTTTTCTCTAATAATAATAATAATAATAATAATAATAATAATAAGTCCTCATAGCAGCCTGCAGTTATGGTTTTCACATTATGACACAATGAGAAAACTTAGAGGGCCAACCTGCTTAGTTTCCGCAATAGAACAGCATCATTTTCATTCTGACCACTATTTTAATTATATGCTGCTGCTTATGGTTTAACTTTTGGTTAATAAAGCAGGAGCAGAGCCCGTTCTGGCTACATTGATTGACATTCTAAGACAGGGTTAGGGATCCTGTAGTCCTCCAGATGCTGCTTGACTCCAGCTCCCATCACTCCTGACCATTGGCCGTAAGGTTTGGGGCCGTCCGTACTTGAAGGGCTTCTTTCTCCTGCATGAAATGGTAGATTGTATTTTTGTGCTGCCTTGTGAGTAGGCAAGAGTTTTGCCTGCTTGCCAGGCATGGGAGTCAACCTTTAGCCTTCACAACAAAAACCACTAATTGTGGCTTCAAGTGAATTAATGTGGTCACATCAGCTTTGGGTGTACGTGTAGTTTCCCAAAATTTAAACAACATTGAACTTAGCCTTTGCTACACTTTCTTCGTAACTGCTTCTAATGCTGATTTATTTATTTTTTAAGCATACAGCTTCCCATCACACCACCCCAGAAACAGCATGTTTTGATTTTCGTAGAGCCTTGTTGATCTCTTGATTATTGGTAGATAGGAATGAGAATAGGTGGCATTTGACTCGTGTCCAGTGTAAACTAAAAATGTTGCCTGTTAGGTAAAGATCCTGTCTTTATGTAAACTTCCATGTGATTGTTTTGTAATCAGAGCTTTAGTATAGTGGGTAGAATGGCATCTACTGAAACTGAGCATGACCTAACCTTATAATTATAGTTAAGCAGCTAGTGTGCTCAGAAGAATAAAGCAGAGGGTCATATTGGTGCTTTAAACGTAAAGGTAACCCTTATTGTTTGGCCCAGTTGCAGATGACTCTGGGGTTGCGGTGCTCATCTTGCTCTATAGGCCGAGGGTGCCGGCATTTGTCTTCAGACAGCCTCCGGGTCATGTGGCCAGCATGACTAAGCCGCTTCTGGCGAACCAGAGCAGCGCACGGAAACGCCGTTTACTTTCCCACTGGAGCGGTACCTATTTATCTACTTGCACTTTGACATGCTTTCGAACTGCTAGGTGGGCAGGAGCTGAGACCGAACAATGGGAGCTCACCCCATCACGGGGATTCGAACTGCTGACCTTCTGATCGGCAAGCCCTAGGCTCAGTGGTTTAGACCACAGCACCACCCGCACTGTGCTTTAGCTAGTAGATTAACAGAGATTCCTCCTCTACCTTTCATTGGGCTGGTTTGTTAGCAAGAATGAACTGTATTGAGCCTTGAGCTCGAGTCCTTCTCTCTTGCCTCTCCTCAGTTATATGATTCTATGTTGCAATGGGAAGGAAAATCCCTGAAAGAGATGCTTGTGGTATATGCCCAGGTAAGTATGTGTGCGAGAGAGAGCATGCTATGTCTGAGTGTATGTCTGATCTACATATGTGGAAAGTGCATGTTTCTGCATATGTGGTATGTGTGGGTTGTATGTGGGGATGCACATAGGTGAAAGTTTTGGAGAAACTTTCATCATGACCATTGCAGGCAGGTGGCCCTCAGACTGAAAATGTTGGCCACTATTGGTTTAGAGTTCTGAATGTAGTTGTGTGTTCACTCTAGACTGAAGCACCAGCAGCCTGGCAATGTTAGCCCTAGTTTACTAAACGCCAAGAAAACCCTAGTTTACTAAACACCAGCTATTAATCTGCTGTTAGGCAAATAATAATTGGTGGGCTACTCAGTTATCTTCGTAATAGAATCCTTAAGTTTAGCTCCAGCTGTTACAAGTGATAGCTTTTGACAATAATCTGTGTGTGCATTGAAGAAGAGAGGTGAAAATGAACTTTCCCTCAGTTGTCTCAGCTTCTTTTTATGTCTTTATAAGAATGTGATGCTTATTGGGACTGAATTGTGCTCCACAGGATTGTACAGTGACCTGTTTCTTGTGGAAAAGAGAATATACTTTCCTTGTGCTGAAACATCTGCACTGACATCCTGTTTGCCTCCAGGTGCAATTCAAAATGTTAGTTTGACATATAGAGCACTAGATGGCCTTGGGACTAGGATATCGAAAGGACCCTTTCCTCCTTTCCCAACTTGTTTGTTCACTCAGATCATAGTTTGAGGCCCTTCTCAGTCTACCACCATTTTCTAAGGTTAGGTGAGTGGTACTAGGGCCTTTTCCTGGACAGCAGCCTCTCTTAGGAGCACCCTCAACAGGTATATTTCTTTAAGATATTTTAAATATTTTTCCTCTTAGGAAAAAATGTTTTTCTGTTGGAAAACTTGAGGCAGTTTTATGTGTAAAACGCCATTATCAGTGCAAAAAAGCTGCTGCTATTTTGAGGGTTGAAGCTGCAGGAACTGCCTTAAAAACCCTCCTTTTCTCTTGATGGTGTGCAATTCTTATATAAAGCACATAATTTATAGAGCGCTTTAGAGGGTTCACAGTGCTTCAAACATATTACAGTATTTTTAATTCTTACAATAATCTGTTAAGATAAGTTACAGGTAGGTAGCCGTGTTGGTCTGCCATAGTCAAAACAAAATAAAAAAGAAAAAATCCTTCTAGTAGCACCTTAGAGACCATCTTAAGTTTGTTCTTGGTATGAGCTTTCGTATGCATGCACACGATCTGAAGAAGTGTGCATGCACACGAAAGCTCATACCAAGAACAAACTTAGTTGGTCTCTAAGGTGCTACTGGAAGGATTTTTTTTTTTTGTTCTGTTAAGATAAATCAGTACTAGGAACTGAAGCTGAAAGTATCTTCCTTAAAGCACATAGTAAGTATATAGTAGATAGAGGTAAAATTCAACTTGAGGACTTCCTGAAATCTAATTTTGGCTACAATCCTAACTGCTCTTATCTGGGAGGATGCCCCTTTGAATTCAAAAAGTCTTAGTTTTGAGTAGACATAGTTAAGATTGTGCTATTAGTCTCTGTGTTACCAGCTCTCATTATAATGTTTAAGGTGCAACTTGAATGACTTTTGGAAAGGAAAACAGAATCTGTGTTGCAGAATTATTCATGCAGTTTAATGTTTAACATCCTAAAAATCACTTGACTGTATTTCAAGAATAAAGCCTTTGAACTGTGATGTTGAGCTCTATTTTGAGGTTATGTTAATTGTTAATGTGTAAGAATGCAGGACAAAGGTTAACATATTTTGCAAAAGTGTTGCTGCAGAAACACTTGGTAGGAGGTGTGGCAGTCTGGGACCTTGTGTGTACATAAAAACGTTGGTAGTCCTTAGCTAATAAAATAAAATCACTAGTCCCTTTGTCCTCACATAGCTTTTTTATTTTAAAAAGTAACTTTTTCTTGGGTTTTATAAACAGGGATTGTAGGAATAATAAATGATACTAATAAATAGACAAAGTTTTCTATGCCATTTGTTGTTGGCTGTTGTTGGCATTGATCTGTCTTGAGAGACAAGGGAGTGTGCCTCCAGGGGTGAAGTCAGAACATTGTGTTAGCCGCACTGAAGTGTCCTCCTCAAGGCGCAAGCCTGTGCAGTGTGTATAGAGGTATTGGGCTGCCCATATGACAAGCCTCACCTCACTGAATGCCTCAAATAAAAGCTGAGCAAGACGTTTGGCACCAGGTTGACTGTAGGAGCTGCTGGAAGGAGGCGTAGAAGACACCATCCAACCATCTTAGGCACTCCACTCTGGATTGGTGTAGGGTTTACTCCTTAGCCATTTCTTCTCCCGAAGATAGTCCACAAGGTAGCGGAGGTTTAGGATCAGAGTTTTTCTTCTCCTTGATGGGCTACCTTCCCAGGTTGACCATCCCCATTTGTCCCTCATTCCCTCTACGGCACTTGTAGCAACCGCCTTGTTGACGTTGGACCCACTATGGGTCTTGTCTGCTCAGTCTGCCAGAGCCTGTCTTCTCATGCTGGGGAAGCCCCTAACACATTGAGGGCTACCCTCACCTGGTTTAGCTGGCCAGTAGAATCCATTTACTGGCATGTGGCCGCTGTCACATACTGACAGCTTCTAAGAGCCACAGGTGATAGCTGAGTGCAGGGTGGGGACCAAAGGTGGACAAACTACCCCAGAAGGAGCACAGTGTGTTCCCCCACCAGAAGTACTAGTCTTCTTCTAATACCCCATCACAAAATTAGCTTAATAAATTGGCAGCAATAGCTACTACAGTGGTACCTCGGGTTGTGGACACGATCCATTCTGGGCTGCCATTCGCACCCCCAAAAGCCCACAACCTGAGCGGCGATATTGCGCATGTGCGGAAGCGCAATATCGCGCTTCTGCCCATGCGCTACCTGTGCAGACCACGTGGAGCGCTTCTGCGCATGCGCATGGGGCGAAACCTGGAAGTAAACACTTCTGGGTTTGCCATGCTCATAACGCGAAAAAACGCAACCCGCAGCGGATGTAACCAGAGGTATGACTGTACATATGGTTCATTATTAGTGGTCATTGTAAGGTTTTTGGTTCATGGAGTGTTTCAGATTAAAAACAATAACAAAGGGGAAACAGGATGGAACAGAGTTAACAGATAACATTCAACATCGCTTAGCTAAAACACCTAATCAGGAGCCATTCTGGTTGTGCTTAGATTAAGTACGAGTAATAGTCAATTTTTTTCTCTTATGTTTCCAATGGAACAATATAAAATGCTGGTATATTGATGAACGTGGGAGGAGGCTTCAAAGTGAAGGTAATAATTTATGTTTAAATGTAAATTTAGATCAACCAGATTGAGCCAAACACGGATGGCAGGGATTATTCATTTTCTGGAATACTGGCATATGTTATTAAATTCAACCACACTGGGGTAAAGCCATCTTTCTTGATCTGTCCACATGTCAACTGTAGTTTATTTGTTAATATCTCAAGAAGAGCTGTTTCCCAAACTGTTTTGTACCAGTTGTCTATTGTAGTGTCAGAAAGGTCTTTCTAGGTCTTGTTATATTGCTTCTCCCTGCTTGTAATAAATGGTTTATTATTCTTTATTATGTAAATCCAGATTGTTGTCTTGGCCGCATAGCTTTTGTGAGTCACTTATGGTTAGGGAGAAAAATACATATATCACAGCTCGTATAAACATTCCCTGCCTGTTTACCTGGAGAAACCTCTTCCTTAATTAGTGACTTTAGAGGCCTTATTAGAGATTGCTATTACCCTGATAAAATCTAATGTATTTCTTGCCTTTGCAATATAGATACATAATGAAGCCTTTATCATATATACAAATATTGTGGTCTCAGTTACTGGTATCTGAGTTCTGGAACTGGCCCGGTAGAGTATTGACTGCCACCACCTTCTGAATATAGAATATTAAGACTCTGCGGTAGCTTGGCTAAAAGGCATAGAACAAGAATGTAGGGTGAAATACTGTATAGGTTATTTGGAATCCCCTTAGATTAAATCACATCAGCTGTACCTTAACCAAATATTTTGATTTTTCAAAATATACAGAATATGGTATTACAGTCAATTTAAATAAACAAGCAAAGTTTGTTCTGGACTACTAACATAGGCAGGTGGCTGCAGCCCAACAGAATTCCCTCATGCTACCATTTGAATTGCTGGGCTTGGATGGGTAATCATAGTGACAGGAGTAGCGCCTATCTGGTCTGGTCAGGGGTCCCCTGAGAGTTTCTGGGCCCTCAGCCACTGCCCTGCCTGCTTCCTCCCTAGTGCTAGGCCTGTGTATTTGGCCTATGATTTCTTGGACAGAAATCTTTATCTTGTCAGTTACTTCCTTAATTACAGACGTAAGATATAAACCAGTAATAGCATGAAACTTTGTCCATTATTGTGTGTTTTCAGGGGCTGATTTCCTGACATAGCAGGGAGACATAACCCACTGCCTCTTAAAATTTAATTTTGTAAAAGAAATCCACTTTAAAAGTTCATAAAGCACAGTGAAGCTGTTCTGTATGTAATGATGTCACTGTAGCTCCCAGGCAGAGAACTCTGCTGATGGATGTGGCTATAAAAAGTGAAGCAGGTTAGCTTTTTGATTGCTTCACACTGTAAATCTATGTGACAGATTCATGCTGAGTTTTCCTATTAGATATTAGTTAAGCTTAAGTCTGATTTACTTGTTCAGATCATTGGCAGTTTTTCCTAATGGCATCAGTTCTGCTGAAGGCCAGATAAGAAAGCGGGAGCCCTGTCCCCAAGATGTGTTTAGTACAGTGGTACCTCGGTTTACAAACTTAATCCGTTCCTGAAGTCCGTTCTTAAACCGAGGCACGCTTTCCCTAATGAGGCCTTCTGCCGTTGGTGCCCTTCCACTGTTCGGCTTTGGTTCGTAGACCGTGGTAACGTTGGCAAACCGGAACACTACTTCCGGTTTTGCGGAGTTTGTAAACCGAATAGTTCGAAAACAAACAGGACTGTTCGTAAAGTAAGGTACCACTGTACTTCTGTTACAATTTGGTGAAATGAGCCAACCCTCTCTTTCACTGTCTACCTCTATACCTGCATGGTTCTGTATCTGAATGATTTTATAATAATAATAATAATAATAATAATAATAATAATAATAATAATAATAATAATAATTTATTTTGAAAAAGATAATGTTAGCATTGGTTTTGGGGAGCTCTGGCATTTGCCTGACCATGCCAGATGCTGACACCAGGTCTGGATATCTCCTTGGAGGAGAGGCCATACTTCAGATGCAGAAAATTTGCTTTGCCTGCTGCCAGTCAGAGTAGGCAGTACTGTGCTAGATGGACCAGTGGTCTGACAATATAAATCAGTGTGTGCACTCACACACACAAATAAATAAATACGTTTGAACCCCACCACCATTTTCACAACAGCTGGGGTTTTTTGCAAAGTGAGGCATCTCAGACATTATGTTTGAAAATTCTTTCTAGTAGCACCTTAGAGACCAACTGAGTTTGTTCCTGGTATGAGCTTTCGTGTGCATGCACACTTCTTCAGATACCTCTGTAACTGCTAATCTACAACCTTTTCCTTATGGAGGAACGGGATGAAGTCCTGTTCTCAAGTCAGGTGTTCCAGCATTTCTCAAAGGAGTGTTATAGAAACCCTCTCCTTTCCAGGTGGCGAGTTCTGAAGTTGGTTATTGTTGCATTTGACGATTGTGGAATGCAGTATCATTTTCCTCACCCTCTCATACACACACTTACCATTAATAAGTCATGCTAGGTGGATTTGAGCAGGTCCTAGTAGATATTGTGTTGAATTCTGCATTAAGTATATGTTTGTCTCTGTCCTTACCTCTTTTTGTTAGGCAAAGAGCTCAAGAAATCATGTCAAACCTCTCCATGTGAGATAAATGGGAATAACTCAAAGTTGCCATTGCACGTCTCTCTCATTTCATTTGGAAAGGTGTTCATTCTGTCAGTAAGAGTAAACGAACAATAACTCTGTTATTCATCAGTTTATGATTTATCATGAAAAGCATGCTATCAACAAAATATCACAAAATATTAGTCATGTCACTTGTTTTAAGACCCAGGAAAAATGTGGATTTCTGTTGAAAACAGTAAAAAGGTACTTAATTGCTTGCACATTAGGCTTTTAAAAGAAGGGGGTGGTTTGATATTGTCACGACACTACTACCAAAAAAAGAGCAAGTGTAGTGGGGGTAGGGAAATGTACACATGATTATGTGATTGCTTTTAAAGAGTTTACCCTAGATCTCTAAATACTATGTTGGAAAAGAAAAAGGACCTTTGTAAAAGCTGTTCTAAAAGAGGGGTGTCAGATATGCCAGTTAGGGTAGTAAAACATTTTGTTCTTTATCAATTTACTATTTGTCCTGGTGTTATTTTCCATAACTAAATATGTTTAGCTGGGGGCTAATTCCAAAAAGCTAACACAACAGAGCCTTTCCCAACTCTCATATTGCTGTACTCAAACCTTGTTTTAGACTGCTACCCACCCCCAGTATCACCCACTGCTCACAGTATTCAAATGTATGCCATTACTTTAAAATCACAAATTTTTCCTTCTAGTTTTTTCTCTATCCCTACTCAAACCTCTGCTGCTGTTTTGAACCACTTTTCCCCTTTCAGTGTCTAAGTCACCTCCATGCTATGGCAACTGGTGTTGTGTAGTCTGCCTTCTCTTCTGTTCCGCTATCCCACCTGACTTCATGCAAGTCCAGGACTGATGCAGCACTGCAGATCCTCCAATGGAGACTGTGTGATGATAGCATTGCGTTTTTATGTATATAGGAAGAAAAAAATAGGGAGGTGTCCTCAATTCCCCCCCCCCCGAGGTTCTTAAGAATATATCATCTAACATAATTTTAATTTGAGTGAGTAGAGAGGAAGAAAATGAGTTCTTAGGCAATAGAGCCTGACAACTATGTCATTTGTTACTTACTCACTGGAGGATGGGGACATACTTTTAAGGTTCGTTGTGAAAAGTCTGAACGAAGTTGCAGACCCTTATCAGTCTTAATGTTAGGTGCCTGCACATTCTTTATTTCTTTTTATTGAGAGATTGATTAGTGCAGTACAACTTTAAATATTCTTATTTCTGTTTTGTCCTCTAATTAGGACTACAATTGTTCTTTTTGCTTCTGATTAGTAGTATAATAGTTGGTTTTGCCTGTAAGGCAGTTTTTATTCTTTTTAAACTGAAATGCATTCGTATTTATTATTTTTTGTAGCCTGGCTGAAATAAGTATTAAAATAGCTCTTGAAAAACATGCTTTTGAAAGTCCGTGGATTTCATCTTTTACAGCCCTTTGTTGCAAAACTCTAGTGTGTGGTTTCCAGTTGTGATGCATGAGATGCATAATATTTATTGTAAAACTTTAAAGTTAAGATCTTCATAAGAATGTTTTGAATTGTTACAACTTATTGTTGGAGTGCCAGCTCTTAATAAAACAGCCCCCTTATTACTCTTCATCCCAAGATGAAGCTGTAGATATAACAGTGTGGATTTATTACAGTTCCTTCTGATTCCTGCTTAGTAATTCTGAAGTACGGGGGAGCTATACTAAATGGTTTTCCCCACTCTTTATAGTTTTAGGTGCATTTTGTAACTGATAATACAGATACTTTATATAGACCATTCTGACCTGTAGTGCAGTGTTTTTCAACCTTTTTTGGGCAAAGGCACACTTGTTTCATGGAAAAAATCACGAGGCACACCACCATTAGAAAATGTTAAAAAAAATTAACTCTGTGCCTATATTGACTATATATAAAGTAATTTTTCATTTTTTCCCACGGCACACCAGGCAACATCTCGCGGCACACTAGTGTGCCTTGGAACAGTGGTTGAAAAACACTGCTGTAGTGGATTGTAAGCAAGGGAAGATGAGTTCTACATGAATGCTGAAGTGTTCAACCTGTGCATTCTCTTATGTCATAATTAGTTTAAGTAATCTACTTGAAGTAGTCTCTACTGGTGGTACCTCAACTCTGCTTTTATCCTGTGACACTTTTTCTGGATCAATGTGACCTTGAGCTGATACTCTGATATTTAAAAGCAGTGAACATTTTGCACAAGGGCAACCAGGTGGGTGACCCTCAGGTTTCTTTAACTGAAATGTGTGAAGTGTTTAAGGGGCTTGTAGTGGTAGCAGATTCACACATGATAAGCTTGTTTATTTATAGAGAGCATTTAATCTCAGAAGCTGTCTAAAACATAAATGCATAACAAAAATTACAATGTTTAACAGATTTCTACTCTGTGCTAGCACTGTCCATGGAAACATTTGGGTGCAAGTTCCAGCTTTCCTCTCCAAAACATAAGGAATTTTTCTTCCATCCAGGTGTGCTCAGACCAAATTATATTTATCAATCTGTCTTAATGAATAGAATAGAATAGAATAGAATAGAATAGAATAGAATAGTCTTTATTGTGCTGTTGTGCAAACATCCGCTGACAGTTGCTTTAAGGTCGGTGGTTATACTACTACTATTTATTTATTTATTTATACATACATACATACATACATACCCCACCCATCTGGGTGGTTCCCAACAAAAAATACAATAAAGAGATTATTGGCTTCCCTTCTTCATATAGTGCATAGTTAAACTATGGAACTCACTCCCACATGAGGCAGTGATGGCCACCAACTTGCATGGCTTTAAAAGAGACGATTAGATAAATTTGTGCAAGAGAGGGAGCAGTTTGGAGGCAGCAGTGCTTTTGAATACCAGTTCCCACAGGCATCTGATCCGCCTCTGAAAACAGGATTCTGAACTAGATGGGCCACTGGCCTGATCCAGCTGGCTCTTCTTATGTTCTTGAACTAAATATGTGCCTGATTTCTAGTTTAATGGGTTCATTTTTCCCCTAGGAAAAGGGGAGCTATTTTTCTTAAGATTTTGTGGCAGTTATTTGAAATTTTAAAAACTTTTACAAATTACTCATAGTGCCACTAGGAACTCTGCATCCTGCCAGCATGACAGCAGCATTCCTTTGGAATATTTTTTAGAAAGTACACCAGCAGTGGCAGAGCTTCAAACTCCAGTGGGGGGTGGGGAGGCGAGAGCAGGCGGGGGCGTGACTGGCGTGCGTCCCAGGGGCGTGGCATGCTGCCTGCAGGGGCGTGACACGCGTCCTGGGGGGTGTGGTGTGCCACCTGTGGGGGGCAGCCATGATGGCACCCCACTGGGATTGTGCTGCCGGGGGCGGTGCGCTCCCCCCGCACCCCTGTTCCTCTGCCAGTGTACACCAGTACCATAACAGTTATTAAGTAAGATAAACTCCAAACCCCCTGATCCTGATCCTCAAAAAATCTCAGAAATTAAATCACGCCATCAAGTTTTTGTGGGTAACTTCACCTGTCCCATCCTAGCAAATGGCAAGGAAAAGAACCCCTTGACTTGATCCATGTAGAACTACTTTGAACTCTGAACTCTATTTTTGTTACTGTTCTCTGTTCTTTGCTTCAGATTACAGTATTTATTATATAAACTTTTGCACTCGCATTGGTATTTGCTTAAAATTCTGTAAAAATTGTGTTTAGGCAACTCTATTCAGACATGTAGATGTTACATGTGTATTTTCTCTTTTAAGCTGCTGTTGGTTTCCATCATCTTTTCAAATTTTTTAAATACTTGTTTTTAACAGTCTTTATCAAGAATGTTAATGTTTTGTTTTCTAATGTTTTCCATATTTGTAAACCACTTAGTGGGTGTTGTTGTTGTTGTTTTTTACAGCCTAGTAGTATATAAATTTTGCCAAGTAAATAATAAATAAATATCTGTGTTTGCTAAAGTCTGTTACTGAGAAGTTAGGTTTTAGCTTCAGATTTTCCCTTCCCTATCTCTATAATATAATCTGAGCAATGTGAGGTGGGTAGCATGTAAGCCTCTTTTTTTACTCCATATTTCAAGTAAGTGTGCCTCAAACTGCCAAAGCCATTATTTTTACTCTTAAACCATTTTATTCTTTCATGAATATATATTACAGTTGCAACCCTGGTATGGTTATTGCCAGCCCACTAGACGCTACTGGCTTTTATGGATTCTTCTTGAACCCCCCAAAGTAAACAAGGTAGTTGTAGGAAACACAGTTCCATCTGTAGTGCACAATTTTCTCAAATAAATAGTGTTTCAAATCTCAAAAATGGTGTTGCAAATTCCCCCAAATTAGTTTTTTCATGAATTAGTGCACAAGGTCTGTATGCACTGGCCCAGAACAAGTAGATTTGGTAACCAGTCAGTTTCAAAAGCAAAGAGTGGGGAAACGGTAATTAACAGAGAGACTGTACCCTGTAGTCTGTCCAGAAGTCATCTACCAAATGCCATCATTCTCTGATTTAGTAGGCTTCAAAATGTCTTTGTAGATGAAGCTATAGTTGGTCACATTATAACAATTCCCTTTGCATTTTTTAAAATTCCTAAAACATTTAAAGATGTACAGGCTCGAGGTTTCACTGTAGCATTATAATATTTAATCTTCAGTTATAAAGCCCCTAATGCAAGATTAGTTGTCAGTCTCTTATGTATTTCTAATGTGACCCGCAGCACCGAACAAGTTGTTCTCTACTTTTTTAAGTATAGTAAATGTCTATATCTTATAGACATATCTTATATCACGTAAACAGGCACCGTGAAACCTGTATATAGAAGAGCAGTATATACAAAATGTACCTTTGAGCAAGGAGCTTTGACGTATTCGGTACAAATGCTTCATGTTTCAGAATAAATGCATTGCAGACTGGCACATGGAATCAAATATTACCTTGAGGCTTCTTCTTTCAGTCAGCCACCCTTACCTAATCTTATGAATGAAACCTGAACCATCTGCTTGACAGATGGTGTGGGCAGGTAGGTAACCAAAGAAATTGTGTGTTTTTCTTGCAGATAAAGTTGTGCTTACCATATGCACTTTGTTTACCAAGTGCTAGTGAAGCCTTTAAAGAAAAGGCTTTATACCATCTGGATTAGAGAGCCATAATGGGAAGAGAGGCAGTTATGTCTGTACAAAGTGCCTTTCCTCAAACTGCTGTTTACAGGATCATTTATGACTAATTAACGGGCTGACTAATTCATATTGCTCAATAGTGGGTGGACCCTTGAATGCATAAAAGCAGATGTGAATGCTGCCTCTCCCTCCCTCTTTGTTTAATCTACAAAACAATCAAATAGTTTAAAGAACTGAGCCCAAATCCTCACAAAACACTGAATATGCAATTACCCCAAACAGGACAATACGTGCATTGTATTGTATTACAGCTAACTTCAGATTTCCACTAAGTTGCACAATGGACCTTCTTCTCAGTATTTTTTTTTAAACCACTTTCTTTGGTTGGAAGTGCAACAATCTGGCAAAATTTAAACTAGATGAAGGTGGAGACCCATGAACACCTATTTAAACATATGTTTACATGTAAGCCTTGAGGGATAACTTTTTATTAAAAGAAGAACATAAAGAACAAGGGGTGTCCCCCGCCCAAGACAGGTGCAATGCTGTGAATAATTACAGTCCTGCAAAAAGATTAAATTAAAAAATAGCAGTTGTAGAGCAGCTGGCAGGCTTACCTGTGACAGGTATCTTTCTATATTGAAGGTGAGATATGTTCTGTTTATGTAGGTTACAGTTTGCATAGACTTGTTCAGTATTTCAAAAACCAGCCTGCTTCAGAACTAGCAAATAGTTTTTAGGGGGGGAATGTGGCATGCAACAATGATGAGGCATCTCAGTAATTACGGAGCCAGCTGGCTGTAACAAAACACCATTCTTTCTGGAAATTCAGACAAGAGCCCAGGAACCTTTTCTATGGCAGGCTGTTAGTGCACAATCCAGTGCTACTGTCCTTGTCCATACCACTACCACTGTCTCTGAGCAGGTATAGGAATGAGCAGGTATAGGTAACAGGGGTTGTTTTAGAGGTAAAAGGAAAAAGTAGAGCTGAACACCTGGACTGTGCATCCTGTACATAGGATTCTACCTGCTTAGGTGTGTGTTTCAATGTAGGCAGATAACCCTTGATATATAATTACTAATAAACATTATTCTTGGAAGCTCAGTGAAGGTGGTGGTATTGTTTGGTATTCATGGAAAGGCAGGACATAAATACCGGTACTTTAAATGAATAACATGCTAGAGTGAAAGCATGTGCTGTGTTTAGTAATGAAGCATTGCTGTATCTACATCTTGAGTAGAATCAAAACTGTATACTAGAATTTATTCCTTGTAGCAGCCACTTAGCACCACCTCTCCCATCACTGGCTCTCTGTCAAATAATCTGCAGTGATCCTCTCCTTTACCTGCACCATTGTACATGAAAATATGTGGATGAGAGAGCTGTTGTAATCAGGAGTCTCCTTTTTCCTTTATTCTGTTGTTTATTTTATTATTTAAAGGGCTTATATACTGCTTTTCAGAACAAAGAAGTTTACAAGTGCTAAAATATAACAATAGCAATTGTAAAAACACAATAGTAAAACTGTTGAATCTTATTACAATGAGACAAATAAAAGCGAAAATAGTCTCATACTACCATTGGACACATATTCTAATTATTTGACCCAACTGCCACCTTACATCTTATTTCCCAAATGCCTTTAAAAAATGGATATTGTAAGATCTTTCTTTAAAATCAGTGGGCCTTATGTGACTTTCTACAGAATTGCATTCCATAAATAGGGGCCACTGCAGAAAAGGTCCTGTTCCTTATGCTCCCTCAGACAAAAAAAAAACTTTTATTGGCAGAGACTTTACTTATATCCTACATGCTAAGTCTTAAGGTTTTTGTAGACTGGTACATTGGGGTGAATAACCTTTTTCATCCTGAGGGAAGGCCAGGTGGAAAAGTGTGCAGAACAATGAATGAAATTTTTATCATTGTATTTAAGATTGGTCTCTTCATATACGGTATACACCCCTTCCTCTTTTTCTGTTTTCCACCCACAATACAAAAACAACAAAAAATGGAATAGTTACTTCTTGTAATTACTAACAAAAGGTAATGCATTTAACACACATTTCCTCTTTACATATTCGTAAGCATCTATGTAAGATCCATTGTCAACTTGGGAGTTTTTCTGTTTACATGCACACTGCTCTCTGTCCTCCATACTGACAACCCAAGAGGCATTATCGGAATTCAAGAACACATTCCAGCCTGGCAAAAAGACAGTATATTCTGGCGTATAAGACTATTTTTTAATCCAGGAAAATCTTCTCAAAAGTCGGGAGTCGTCTTATACGCCGGGTGGAAAATCTGTGGTTGAGTATATCTCAAACTCTACATTTTAACTGGAAAAGTTGGGGGTCGTCTTATACGCCCAGTCGTCTTATACGCTGGAATATATGGTATTTGTAGCGGGAAGCAGGGCCAATGGGGGGCATCATCTGTGGAGAGAGGGCTGTGTGGCCTGAGGAAGAGTTCCATGGCCAAGATAGGCCTGGAGAGCTCCATTTGCCCCGGGCTTTAGGTTTTCCACTCCTGTGTAACTGATCCATAAAGTAACCTAGTCCCAAACTGTTTAGGTCTTTAAAGGTTATCAACAGCACTTTGAGTCAAGCCTGGAAACACACTGTCAACCTGTGCAACTGGTGCAGTAACATTGTGATACTATCTGATCACCTGGTCCAGGCCAGAAGTCAGGCAGCTGCATTCTGTGCTAGCAGTACTTTCTGAGCTATCTTCAACGGCAGTGCCAATAAGAATCTTAACAGCCTTCTAGTTTCTGTCACCGGAATCATCACTAAATGTCTGTGGTGGGGAGGGTGTCAGATTTGCAAAAGCAAAGTTAGCATTTTTCTCTTAGCCAAAGGGTTAGGTTTGTGAAGGTGATGGAGTCTATATTTCAAGCAGGGTTGCTAGCTAAGCATCCTCAGATTCCACGAGTTGGAAGTAGGGCCGGGCAATTAAACTGGGTTGAAGTTTAATCCAAAACTGGGCTGAAGTCCATATTGTGATACTGGTTTTATAATTTTTGGCCTAGCAATATATCCCAAATCATGGTGTGTGTGCATGTACATGTGCGTGCGCACTATGCAAAAATTGCAATGTGGGGGAAACGGTGAAGCCAGCCAATACATCTACATAGCTCCATCCTTATTTCAGACATAGTGATATATTGCGATGTTTAGCTGGTGATAAATCGTGATGTTGAAGACCAGATATCGCTGAGCCCTAGTTGAAAGCCGACACACATAATGCCAAGGAGGAATAGAAAAAAGTTGTGATTGTCCTGCATTTCCCATACGGAACACTTTGTTTCGCTGTACAGATTTCAAGAAATGCAAACAACCTCGCTTACTCATGCAATGTGACAATAATAATGGAACGGTGATAAACTACTTCTACTCTCTATCTTTATCATGATGTGAGGATTTAAAAAACTAATTGAAACATTAGCTTTTTATCTTTCTTATCTGTTGCCCTCTTCCAAGATTATGTTCTGCCTGCTGTGATTGGCTGTGGTCATGACTTTGCTTTGAAACACTAGCTTTTACATAGATCTGTACATGCAAGGTGTGTTATAAAGATGTTCTAGGCCATCTGTTGATAGAAGAATGTTCCCAATGAACCACCTGGTGTTTCGGCAAGGATTTGTTCCAGATAAGCCCTGGTTTACTTAATAAACAATAATATTGAGAGAGGAGGGGAGGAGGAGCGAATTCAAGAGGTCAAAGTTTTCCCTCTTGTTACATAATGTCGAATAATACCATTCAGATCATCATTACTTTCCTTTTTGTGGCTTATCTATCATTAAAGCAATTTTCTTTTCACTTTGCAAATTGAAGATGATGAGTAATGTTAAACAAAAGGAATCGCACAATGATTGGTATAATGTTCTGTGCAGTATATGATTTAATTTGGAGTTTCAGATAGCCACCTGCTGTACTTTTGTCTGTGCGGCAATCTGGCAGGAGAGGCTCTGCTGTTTTGGATCTCTCTTTATTTGTCGTGTCTTTGGAACCATCTGACTCGGCTGTGAACTGCAATGATGAAGTGCTTAGCTACTGGGTGTTTATACAAATAAAACCAGGATTTTTTCCACAATCATAAAATGCTTTTAGCATGTTGATACAACATTTTAACTTTATCAGAAGCCAGCCTGTCTTGTTATCTAAATCACTAAAGTAAAATAGAAAAGGATCCTGTTACCGTTGGGGACTGTGATTACCGATCAGGTTTTAGTAGTTGCTTGTTCCATTTTAAGTGGGTGATTGGATGGCTTCACCTGTAGTTAAGTTAGAAACAAGGAACCCTGCAGCCAAATGCAGTCCTTTGTATTCAAGAATATTACTGTACAGTGTAATGGCCTGAAGCCTCACTTTTTCCCCCCTCCAAAATCCAACCATGAAAAGTTAAAGTGCAGCTTAAATTCGTGATCTTACAAAAATTGGCTTTTACGATATCGCTGTTGAAACAGACATACGGTAAAATGGAACGGGTGTGAGTGCCTGCAGAATTTTAAAGGAGTGGCTTATATTCTGGTATTGTCTTTTTCTCTTCCTCCCCCCCCCCCTTGAATTTTAAAGGTGTTGCTTATATTCGGGCCAATATGGTATGTCCACAGCAAGGTAACTTGGGCCCCGGTTTTGTGGATGCAAGCAGCATAGAATACAAGGGCTCAGTGAGCCAATTAGAGCCAGATCCAACATTCATTTAATCATTAAATTTGTATACCGCCCTTCATTTGTAGATCTCAGGGCTGTTCACAGCATAAAGATAAAGATAAAAACACAAAATACACAAAAAAGCAAGAACAAGGACAAAATAAACCAATCACCACCCCCGCTTGTAGAGAGTGGCAGTCTTTCAACAGAGTATCTCACATTTTAAAATGAATTCAGATATTAAGGGATTAGCTGATAGAGAAGTAAAAGTGTCAGTATTAAATCAGGTTTCCCTTGAAATAACATTTTGATAAGAGGAATAAATAATTGAAGCTGGTCAGTCGTGGATAACACAGGAATCAAATATAGGCCTGTCTAGCTCAGTATTATTAACACTGAGCACTTGCAAAGTCTCGTCTTTTATTTGCAACAACACCCGACTTCCCTGTGGTATAAGCAAGTCAGACGCATGGCTGTCCTGTGACAGGCCAGTATTGACACCACATAGGCTTCTGAGTAGACCAGGAGCAAAGGTGCAGGGCACAAATCCACAGGCCCAGCATTAGAGCAACCTTTCTTCTCCCTGTCGCTACCTTTTTTGGTTGCATATATACAGAGAAGCTTAAAGCGAATGGGGAGGAATGAGTGACAGGAGTGGGGTTTAAGGATCAAGTGTTTGAGCTTCCCTGTGGTCGTACCAGCTACTGTGTGCCTGCATGTGTCTGCCTGAATTTGAGGTTGTCTGTTGTACATGTGGCACATGTGCAAGAGTGTGAATGACTTTCTAGTCACATTGAAACTAACAGGGTAATCAAGACCGCAGATTGAAAATGGGTTAGCTCCTGCCCCCGCCAGTCAAGGCATAACTCCAGAAATTTCTGCTTTCTACAGAATGTCTAGTACTAGAGGAGCCAGCTCTCCTTTTTAGCTGATCACTTCATTACAACTAAGGAGAAGCTGTGTATATGGTGGTGGCGATAGGGAAACAAGAATACATATATATGTTGTTGATTTATTCTTTTGAGAATTGGAATAATAACTAATTGGAATAACAGTAATGGTTTGGTGTAGGGATCAAGGACAGCTACAAACACAGAAATTAGAGAACAAGCAGCTGTTTGTCTGCCTATATCATCTTCATAGAAATGTCTCAAAGGTACAAACATGGAAGACAGCATCACTGGCAGAATACGTGGGTATATTATCTATTGGGAGTATTCTCGCTCCTTGGAGGCAAACTGGTTGATGTATGATCAGACCTTAGGAATGTGAACTGCATTCAACTACACTCTCCCCTGGGACAGGTAGCATTCTGAGTTATTGTTCAAAAGGATGGCTTGCAGTCAGGAAGACAATCTTTTTAATGCCAATTCTTAGCTCTGCTTCTTCCTTTTCACTTTCTAGCTGCATAGGGGGAAGTGGAACACAACAATACACATTGGAATGGTATGGGTAGCTCTTCAAAATATTGTTGCAATAAGCAGAGGGGCACAATAACTCTTGTGTCCCTCTGCTTCTAGTTTTGACTCAGTCAGCATTGTACTACTGTTGTACACTTTTGCTTTGCTGTTTTTTAAATGCTGTAATACTATTAGTATTTAAATTTCTTCACTATTGGTATATGGGATGTTGATCTAAAAGTGTCCAGGCAAAATACATGCTATAGGGACCACTAGAATGATTATCTAATGCTCTCTGAGATTTAGAATAGTTGCATTCCTTCAGTATAATAATTTTGAAAGAATTAAGGAACTTGCTGCATTGTTAGAGAATATTAATAATACCAGATCGGAATACTTTTTGTTTGAAATAGGTGGATTATAATGTAGGCCTTGCTGGCAATGTATATTAACACTGTATATTTTTAGGCAGGAAAAAATCTGGATATTTTAGAAGCAAAAAACTTTTAACATCACAGTACTTTTTTCTAAAACATACAAATATCTCTAAAAATCATAAGAATATTGAAAAGTTTATATAATAGGATGTGCTACTATTTAGGTATTTACAGTCATACCTTGGAAGTTGAACAGCTTGGTTCCCAAACATTTTGGCTCTCAAATGTCGCAAACCCGGAAGTGACTGTTCTGGTTTGTGAACTATTTTTGGAAGCCAAATGTCCAACGGGCCTTCTGCAGCTTCCGGTTGGCTGCAGGATCTTTGGTTTTCAAACATCTTGGAAGTCAAACGGACTTCTGGAATGGATTCCGTTTGACTTCCAAGGTACAACTATATTTATTTATTTAACTTGTATTCCACCATTCCCTCCAAGGAGCAGAAGGTGCCAGACATGGTTCTCCCTTTCCTCATTTAATCCCCACAACAACCCTGTGAGGTAGGTTAGGCTGAGAGGCAGTGACTAGCCCAGGGTCATCCAGTGAGCTTCATGACTGACTGAAGATTTGACCTTGGTTTCCCAGGTTGTAGTCTGGCACTCTAATCACCCACAATTTTCTTCCTAATATTTGTATTATTATGTACGGTATGTGCAGTGTCTATATTCATTTAAAAAATTATATTAAAAAAGATATTTTAGAAGTTGTGTATTAAAATTATGGTAGTTGAAGGCTTTATTCACTTGTCCCAGTGAATCTACTTAATTTTTAGAGCAGTAATGTTTTCTTTCAAAAGAATGGGGAAAGGATTGATGTCATTGTTCTGTTTCTCAGCACATGGGTCAATTGTAGGCCAGCACTGCTCTGACAGTTTTGAGAATACACCAGAGAGTGTTAACCTATGGCTTAGTATCCTTATTTTGCTAGAAATGACTGAATTCTTCCTTGATTCTCCTGTCCAAGTGACTCCCTTAAGTGCACTGGCATTGTGCTTCAGCTTGCAAAATGGATCACCACAGAAAAGTCACTTATTCCAGCCGATACTTGGTGAGTGCACAAAGTTGTTGCTGGAATTCTAGGTGAAAATTCCATTTTTCACAACAAAGCTATTAGCTTCCAATCAAGCTATTCTCAGTGCCAGGGCACGGCAGATCTGGTCAGCTGGAAAAGTACATAGTCAAGGTCAGTGTGGGGTCTCGGTGCAGGGCAGCAACTTAAGGTCAGCAGGGCCAGAGCCAGTTGTATAGATAGTCAGACCAGATAGAAGTCTGGGGCCATAACAGAGATCAGAGGGCCTGAGGCAAATATGTCAAGGTTGGGTTGAAATTGAAATTAATGGACCTAACTTAGTCATGTTCCTTATTTTCAATTTCAATGTTAGTTACTTTACTCTTGAGTAAAACTTAGCTGAATACCATCCAATATATACAATAATTGTAAATTCAATCAAGTGTAACCAAGGGTCCCAAGTAGTATCTTGGATGAAATCAGATGGATTAGAGAACATGGATCAGATCTGCTCTCCCTTCCTAATTTGTTCTCCTTACCAAGGAATGTTATCACAGAGGCTTATTTTCTCTCTCTCTCTCTCTCTCTCTCTCTCTCTCTCTCTCTGCATCACTAAAAGCAGAGTACATGTTTTCATTCTCACAAAAATTATTCCTCATATCACTGTTTGTGTTTCAGCCAAAATACACGTTAACCTCTAATAATTGTACATGTTGTTCTTTCTAAGGCAAGGTCAAAGAGGAAGTCTTTTTATTGGGATCCATGTTTAATTTTCATGGCTTGTTCATCAACCATAAAAACCATATCTGTGTTTGGATACCTGCTGATTTCTTTCACTCCTTCCTGAATTACTAGAGGATTTGCATTGAAAACTCATGCATAATATTTGCACCACTGCCTCTGAAACATTTTTATTGATTTTAAAGTGTGCGGCCTTTTACTTCTTTGCTTCATACTGTGGTTTGATAAAAATGATTGTCACATTTCATTTACCTTAATTAACTCATTTCTTTCAGTAAGCCCAGTATTCCTCTGAATATAGTTAAGCAAACTTTGAAAGTAATCTTATTATTACTTCCAGGAATGTGTTCCAGCATTTGGCGGTTTAAAAAAATGTATAAGAAGTTTTACCAGTCCATTTGAGTAATTAAAATCTCCAATGATTAAAGTCTGGCCCCTTTCCAGGGCTGTTAACCCACTTCCTGATTCAGTTTTTCCACCTGCCCTCTAGGTCTCTAGTAATGACTTTGCATCACCTTGACAACTTTTGTTATCCTTTACTTGATGCTGCCTTGTGAAGATGTATTATGTGATACCTGCACCATGTTTTGCTCTAGAAGAACTGTGGTTTCAGCTTTGTTTTAATCTACCTTGTGTTTGGCATTTGCTGCTTTGACCTCTTTTCCCTTAGCAAGTTAGGAAAAAGAATCTCTCTGCTGACTTAGGATGAAATAAAGAAACCTGTATTTGAGGATGACGTTCAAATTTCAGTCATAGAATCACAGAATTGTAGAGTTGGACAAGACCCCGAGGATCATCTAGTTCAGCCCCATGCTATGTAAGAATCTCAACTAAAGTGTACATGAAAGAGGGCTATCCAACCTCTGCTTGAAAACAAGGAAGGAAGAGTCCACCATCTCCACAGTGAGTCTGTTCCACTGTTGAACAGCTTAGTGTCAGAATGTTTTTCCTGATGTTTAGTCAGAATCTCCTTTCTTGTAACTTGAATCCATTGGTTTGGGTCCTAGCCTCTGGAACTGGAGTAAACAAGCCTGCTCCATCTTCCATGTGACAGCTCTTTAGATATTTGAAGTCTGCTATCATATCTCCTGTCTCCTTTTTACCAGGCTTAACATACCAAACTCCCTCAACTATTCCTCATAAGGCTTGGTTTCCAGACCATTGTTCATCTTGTTTACCTTCCTGTGAACACATTCAAGTTTGTCTGTATTCTTAAATTGTGGTGACCGGAACTGGGCACTGTATTCCAGGTGTAGTCTGACCAAGGCAGAATAGAGTGGTACTATTACTTCCTTTGACCTGGGCACTATACTTCTGTTCATGCAATCTAGAACAGCATTAACTTTTTTTGCTGCTGCATCACACTGTTGACTCGTGTTATGTTTTCTTTTCACATGTACTACTGGCATTCTAGGTGCCCCCATCTTATATTTGTGAAGCAGGTTCTTTCTGCCTAAGTGTAGATCCTTAAATTTGTCCCTCTTGAAATTCATTTTGTTAGTTTGGGCCCGGTTCTTCAGTCTGTTAAGGTCATCTTGGATCTTGCCAATTTGGTGTCATCTGCAAATTATTTCCTCCCCTATGACCTAAGACAGCATTCCCAACCTGCGGCCCTCCAGATGTTTTGGCCTACAACTCCCATGATTCCTAGCTAATAGGACCAGTGGTTAGGGATGATGGAAATTGTAGTCCAAAACATCTGGAGGGATGAAGGTTGGGGGTCCCTGACCTAAGACCATAAGATTGGGCAGGGTGGAGAGGAACACTGTTGCCCTGTAGTATAAAACACTAACATTTCTTAGGTAATAGCATATCCAGAAGTGACATAGTTTTTGACCAGAGGGTTTATAGTCCCTTGGATGGGTAGTAAAATACTAAGGAAACCATGTGTCCTACTATTGGAAGACACCGTCTCTTTGAAAGGTGTCAGGTCCAAGTCCACCTTAAAGACAAAGAACCCTAAGAGGGCGGGGCAGGGATCTTAAAGTTGCCCAACAACAGTTAATACCTGGACAGCAGGCATATAGGTCATCTAGCCAGTTTCCCACACTATTGTGAGATACAATGACAAACCTAGACAGCATCTTAAAAAGCAAAGACATCACATTGCCGACAAAGGTCCGTATAGTTAAAGCTATGGTTTTCCCAGTAGTAATGTACGGAAGTGAGAGCTGGACCATAAAGAAGGCTGATCGCCGAAGAATTGATGCTTTTGAATTATGGTGCTGGAGGAGACTCTTGAGAGTCCCATGGACTGCAGGAAGATCAAACCTATCCATTCTTAAAGAAATCAGCCCTGAGTGCTCACTAGAAGGACAGATCCTGAAGTTGAGGCTCCAGTACTTTGGCCACCTCATGAGAAGAGAAGACTCCCTGGAAAAGACCCTGATGTTGGGAAAGATGGAGGGCACAAGGAGAAGGGGACGACAGAGGATGAGATGGTTGGACAGTGTTCTCGAAGCTACTAACATGAGTTTGGCCAAACTGCAAGAGGCAGTGAAGGATAGGCGTGCCTGGCGTGCTCTGGTCCATGGGGTCACGAAGAGTCGGACACGACTGAACGACTGAACAACAACAAATGTTAAAGTTATAGCAATTCTTTCTAAACATGCTTCTATCCATATAAAATACCATATACAGATTTTATGCAAATACTCATTTTCCTTTGTCCTCAGAATTGATGTGTAGATCCCTTTCTGTAAAGTGCCCCCATATCAAAAGCCACAGACTCCCTGGGGTGTGAGGTTGACATTGAGGGAGATTTGATAACACAACACCACCCCAGCCTTGTGAATTCTGAGGTGGTACATTAATTTGAAAATGCTGTTCTACACTAGAAGCCATACATCTGAGTTGCTCTTTAAAGGAGTCATATTTGGCTGCCCTTATTGATCCTTCATTACCTCCCCACTCAACTTGGAATTTAATAGTGGCACTAGCTATCAGTATCTGGTTGCATAGCAGCTATTAACATCTCATTAGCTGTGTTCCATCTTGAGCAGGAAAATGAAAGAAACATGGATTGCAGCCCCTTTTCAAGGAAGATGTGAACAATCACGTTTTCTTATTTGAGAGAGAATAAATTCTGTATAGTATTATATAATATTTAAATTAGACTCAGGGGGAAATCACAAGCTTTAAAAAAATCAGTATTATCAATATATTTGTTTTTCATTAAACTACATAGCCATGGGTTGTTCATTGACAGCAGATGGCAATATTGCTCTGCTCAACTCCTAATAGGGCCACTTGATTTATGGGAGAAAGCTTCAAAACTGTGTCTTGAGTGGCATTCCTGGATCTGGACTGCATCATATTATAAGGGAGATTTAGTGTACTCAGCATATCCTAAATCTAACTTTGTATAATAATAGATGATGGTGTATTAAGTCTGATAATTAATACTGGGTTGTCCTTAATGATTGGATGAATTCAAGGTCCACCAAAACTACACTGGCAAAAGTCCACCCTGACTCAGTCAGGGCTTAGCTGAGGCTGGAGTAAATCTCGAAAAAGGGGAGTGGCAGGATGAGGCAGGGGCAGATTTACCCATATTCTGAATTCTGTTCAGCTCAGTCACATGGCATAGCAACCCAGAAGAAGTTACACCACCCTTTTTGTCAGTGTATGTCAAAACATGGTTTTAAAGGTTTGTTTTTATTCTGTCCAGCTTGTTGAGATTCAGACAGCAATAGCTCCACTCTTGAACAGTTTGGAAGAGGGGTGAGTTACCTTATGTGACTTATTCTGGCTTCCTATAGTTTGGATTGTTCTTCCCACTGATTGATAGTGTGAGTTTAGCTGTCCAAGGAATCAATATTAGCTTGCATATGAGTGTAGGTGATGCACATGTACCATTGATGCACAGTGTTAGAGAATATATTCCATACTGTGTGAAGGAGGAGAAGGGATACTTGATTTAAGATGGCAGCAGGTACCTGCTTCTTTGAGTTCCAGAAAAACATCTACTTCTGCTTCATTGACTACGCAAAAGCATTTGACTGTGTCGACCACAGCAAACTATGGAAAGTTCTTAAAGAAATGGGAGTGCCTGATCACCTCATCCGTCTCCTGAGAAATCTGTATGTGGGACAAGAAGCTACAGTTAGAACTGGATATGGAATAACTGATTGGTTCAAAATTGGGAAAGGAGTACGACAAGGCTGTATATTGTCTCCCTGCTTATTTAACTTATATGCAGAATTCATCATGCGAAAGGCTGGGCTGGATGAATCCCAAACCGGAATTAAGATTGCCGGAAAAAATATCAACAACCTCAGATATGCTGATGATACAACCTTGATGGCAGAAAGTGAGGAGGAATTGAAGAACCTTTTAATGAGGGTGAAAGAGGAAAGCGCAAAATATGGTCTGAAGCTCAACATAAAAAAAAACTAAGATCATGGCCACTGGTCCCATCACCTCCTGGCAAATAGAAGGGGAAGAAATGGAGGCAGTGAGAGATTTCACTTTCTTGGGTTCCATGATCACTGCAGATGGTGACAGCAGTCACGAAATTAGAAGACGCCTGCTTCTTGGGAGAAAAGCAATGACAAACCTAGACAGCATCTTAAAAAGCAAAGACATCACCTTGCCGACAAAGGTCCGTATAGTTAAAGCTATGGTTTTCCCAGTAGTAATGTACGGAAGTGAGAGCTGGACCATCAAGAAGGCTGATCGCCGAAGAATTGATGCTTTTGAATTATGGTGCTGGAGGAGACTCTTGAGAGTCCCATGGACTGCAAGAAGATCAAACCTATCCATTCTCAAGGAAATCGGCCCTGAGTGCTCACTAGAAGGACAGATCCTGAAGTTGAGGCTCCAGTACTTTGGCCACCTCATGAGAAGAGAAGACTCCCTGGAAAAGACCCTGATGTTGGGAAAGATGGAGGGCACAAGGAGAAGGGGACGACAAAGGATGAGATGGTTGGACAGTATTCTCGAAGCTACTAACATGAGTTTGGCCAAACTGCGGGAGGCGGTGAAGGATAGGCGTGCCTGGCGTGCTCTGGTCCATGGGGTCACGAAGAGTCGGACACGACTGAACGACTGAACAACAACACCTGCTTCTTTTGGTAATGAGATGTGATTAAAATTATAATTCTGCTGCCAGGTAAATCAGTGGCATTTTTTTAATTGAGCAACATATTTTAGTCAACTAATGTAATAGTCTATTAATCTATTGGAGTACCTGACTACTTGTTTCAACTCTTATTTTAGTTAAAACTAGGGCAGAATTAAATGTGAAACAGAAAATGACAGCTCAGTGGTAGTGCTGCATATCATGAACACAGATAGCGGTCCTGCTTCACTCCTCTCACCAGTAGTTATGATTATGCCTGAAACAAACCATGATTTGAGGCCAAGATTTCACAGAGAGGGAAATCCCTATGTAAGGGCTTCCACTTGCGCAACAGGGCTTTCTTCCTCTCCTCCCACCCATGTGCCCCCCAAATTGTTTCTAAGGTGGTCAGGAGAACCCTCAGAAGAGCACACCAGGGGAGGAGAATTGCTTTCTTTCTTAAGCCAATACGCTTGCACAGATAGAATGCTTGTAATATTGTGATGTTAAATTCCACTAAGAATTTTTTTCACTAGCATTATACATAGATAAGGAAAGATTAAGTGTATAATAAGTGTATATGGGTGTGTTCTTCTGAATTCAATGGCATAATAGACTTGGGTATTTGACTATTTAATATCCTGTTTCTTTGTACTTGAAAGATTTGTAGTGGGAGAGAAATGAACAGAAAGATTGTGTTTATGACTGAAATCCAGCTGCCTTTCATATTAGACCACAGAATTGTTTAAAAGGGCATTGCAAACAATACCATGTGCAGATGAAGCAACAGCGGATGTTAGTTACAGTAAGAAGCAGCATGTCACTTTCTGCAACAACACATGGCTTAATCCATGTGATTAACCCTTTGAGTAAACAGCTGAGATAAAAGCACCTTGGAAAGATTTGAATTAGCATAAAAATATGTTAATGTATTTATTTATTACCCACCCTTCACCCTAAGGTCCCAGGGCAGGTTACAACAATTCAAACAGTTTAAAGCAACCTACAGTCACAGAAATAGGTTGGTCCTAAAAGCATACATATCAGTTATCAAAAGCCAGGGTAAAGTGGTATACAGGTTTGTGTTTGCGGTGGATGAAAAGCCCAAGGACAGTCTGCATGAAAGGAGTGGTTGGTGCTGAGCAAGAGATATTCTGAAGAAGCAGCACATTAGCTATAGGGCTGTAGCTGTAGAGGAGCATGCTCTAGCAGCACTTTCTAGATTCTTGTGATGAGGGCTAGAGTGTAGGGAGGAAAGTTCCCTAATAGTGAAGTGAAGCATACAGTTGCTTAGAGCCATCAGGCAATAAGAGAGTTTGCTAGACGCAAAATGCTTCTGCAAGGTTACTGGCTGCTTCAATCACAGTGGATCTCAGCTTTGCAATATTTCCTTAATTAAACCTAAATTTGTACAGTACTGTAGAGGCACCTTCTTCTCCCAGTCCATTGGAACTCATGGACTGCCTCTCCTTGTACCTACCACTTTTTCAAGAGTTGAAGAATACACTTTAGTCAGACAGGTCGGGAGGGAGAGAATTGTTTGAAAAAGTGCTGCATTTTGGGTGGTACCCTGGTTGTGGAACTCTCTCACTTTTGAAATTTGCCTGACTCCCACCTTTTTTTTCATTTAATGCCAACTTAAAATATAGTTACTTATCCAAGGCTTTAGCAGCCTTTAAAATGCAGCAGGAATTTTTAGAAGTTCTGCAGTTTTGTGATCGATTAAATTGTGACTTATCTGCTTTTTACCTGTGGATGGATTGTTGTTTGAAATAAAGCTTTGTTTGTCCCTATCCTGAGATCCTAAGGTAAAGGATGGACTGCAAATAAATAAACACACAGCCACATGAGCAAAACCAACCATGTGTGTTCCCCCTAATGTATCTAAAAACCTATACATCCATACATTCCAAGTTGTTACAGCAGTGTTTAAAGGGCACATTCCTTTGCAATACGGTATTTCAT
This sequence comes from Lacerta agilis, assembly GCF_009819535.1. Lineage (NCBI taxonomy): Eukaryota > Metazoa > Chordata > Lepidosauria > Squamata > Lacertidae > Lacerta > Lacerta agilis. The sequence goes on from NC_046318.1 coordinate 28,918,759, forward strand.
GTTAGTAATACATAGGCTTGATGAAAAGCACGTGAATTAGGCCATTTAATGCAAGTGCCAATAAATACCATTTTCTCCTAGTTTATTCTTTCTTCATACTAAGTGGTCCTTTAAATAACATTATTTTTCTAGACAAATCTTGTTGTGAGATTTTCGTTCAGCTTTCCCCATATTTATGGTATTTGTATAATACAGTTCAGACAGACCTGCTTTCTCAGATATACGGGTAGTCCCTCAGAAGCCCCTGTGGTAGCAGCTCACGGAGGTGTTTCTTTGTTTTCCATCGTAATGTAGCCCACTGCATGCAAAGGATTTTCATAGGTTCAATGGAACCTCTCCCTATGTACAGGCAATGGTAGGGGCAATTGGGAGACTGTATGTGCCTTCTATATCCCAGTTAATTTCCCTCCCTTGTCTGTATGAAAATCCTTTGCTTGTGTGCTCTCTTCGCAAACTGGACTGGATTACGCTCCTTACTATTTATGACCTTGCAGGCAGATATTATATACCAGCATTAAAATAATTCAACATGTGTTTTAACCATTCTACATATTACTTTTTCCAGCACACCAAGCTTTTTAAAGAAAATTGGTCTAATTAAACTTCTGTGCTGTGAGATTTGATAAATCAAGTTTAAGTTGAAGTATATTTTCTTTGAGAAAAATTGTTCTGTGCCAATTAAAGTGTAATTTCAAGGTAAAGTTCATTTAACTGTAAAGTGGGAACGTTTCTGGAAATGGAAATGTATTTATTTATGCTAAATACACCCCCCCCCCACACACACACACTCCCTATAGCATTAAAATTTCTGAAGGTTAAAGATATTTGTTGTAGTAGTATTCTGGATGTAGCTAGCTTTCTAAAGAAGAAATAATGTTAAGGCTTTTGTTAAATTCAGCAAAGCTCATTAGAGAGTATTAAAAAGATTACATTGAATGTTTGCTCATATCTAAACAGCAGAATTCAAAATATGACTGTTCTTCAGTTTAGTGTGAAGTTAAAGCTGAGAAATATATAAAAGTCTATGTAAATTTCAGCTTAAGGGTAAATTAAGCCAATATTTGATGTGCAGTTCTAAATAACAGTGCCCCAGTTCCTATCTATGTTTCATGAAGATTTTGCAAAAAATGACAGTTATTAAATAACGTTATCATACCAAATAATACGTCAAAAAATATTTGTGTGTTTTTCTGCTGAGACCAGGAGAGTTTTACCTTTGCTATCCTTGCAGATATTTGAGTAGAAGGATCTGTACATGTTCACTCTACAACGTAGACATAACAGCTAGTGATGGTATATGATTATAAGAAGCAGGTCATATTGCTTTGCCATTAAATATTGGACCAAATATGTCAAATTACCTGTATATTGGTGCTCATTTTCCATACTTTGATTTTTTTAAAAAAAATAAAGTTTTTTTGTTTTTGTTTTTAAAAACCCTACAAGGTTTCCTTTAACCTCATATATGGTGGTAAAAATTCCTCTCTTTTACTTGCTGTTCTGTTGTTTTTTTTAGTTCTATACCAGTCCCATTGTCTAATCTCCTTGATGCTGATATTATGGATGCACAGGCAAAGCATACTGCTGGATACTGTTTCAGTATTATAGTTTAACATTTAGTATCATCTATTGAAATACAGTGTGGTTTGTTGTGCACTCATTGACGTCTCATGCATAGTCACTGTTTTGTAAATGCCACTCCAGTAGAATTCCATTCCAATTGCCACTAGCAATGTTTTCACAAGATGTCCACCAACGTAACTGCTATGGCATGACCAAACGTGAAAAATGCCTATTAGGTTTTCTTGTAGGAGGTAGCAATTTATCACTGGGTGGGGCTCAGAGGACTGGTATGCACATTTCCTTGGCACTGGAAGTCTGAGTTTGCAGTACTACGCTAATGCAGTTAATATAACAATGCTTTTTTTAATATATTTCCCGAATTAATATTTTCTTCATGATGACTGGAGAAAATACCATAAATCAGGGTAGGGAACCTGTCTGTGGCTTTCCAGCTGTTGTCAGAGTTTAATTCTGGCTAGTATGGTCAATTGTCAGTGACTATTTCATTTACAGTCTATTAGAAAAACTTACATACCGCCTTTTATGTAAGCATCAAGATACAATAAAAAATTCCACAGTTGTAAACTAAAACAGCAAACAGGTTTCATGCGCCCTGTGTTACCAGGCAGCTGCATCCAGGAATGGCAAGATCTGCCAGACGAAGAGGACGACCCTAAGATTGGGGGCAAGGGAAATGGTTTGAGTAGTGATCTAGATGCAGCTTCTGCCCCAGCGTCATTGGATGTCCCATTTGGGGAGGGGGAGCCAGTCAAACCAGTTCCACCAAGGCTTCAGGGAGTGAGGCACCTATAGTAGCCAGGTGGCCAATCTGCAGAGCTGGCCAGATCAGAGGCAGCCAAAGTGTTGGACTTGAGTCCTGTTGCCAAGGGCACACTACCATCAGTGCAGACTCAGCCCTCCACCCTCCAACTAGAATGCTTGCTTGCAAGCAGACCTGTGCAAATTATGGGTTCTACGCCTTTAAAAGTATAGCAGGAGCAGCAGGTCAGGTGTTGGGATGTCTTTGCTTATGCCTTGTGATGTCGAAACAAAATAGAAAGTTCTTTCCAGTAGTACCTTAGAGACCAACTGAGTTTGTTCTTGGTATGCGCTTTCGTGTGCATGCACACTTCTTCAGATACCTGAAGAATCTGAAGTATCTGAAGAAGTGTGCATGCACACGAAAGCTCATACCAAGAACAAACTCAGTTGGTCTCTAAGGTGCTACTGGAAAGAATTTTCTATTTTGTTTCGACTATGGCAGACCAACATGGCTACCCACCTGTAACTGGCCTTGTGATGTATCATCGATTCTGCTGTTGTGCCTTTTGAACCTTGTAACATAATTCTGGGCTGATGCAGAGATTGCTTGCTGATGTCAACAAAACTTTTGGGATATCCTAGCCAAGAGTCGAGTCAGGATAACAGGGAAACAGTCAGCAGAAAATAACGTCCAGGGCCACTGAATGCCTGCCTGAATAAAAATGATTTCGATTTCTTGTGGAAGCAAGCTACTGAATAGGCTTACTGAAGATGAGCGCTGCACCTCATAGTCAAGTTTGACTGGGCTTAATCGTCCAGGGGTCCTTTACCTTTTACAGGAGCTCTTGGGGGAGATTCTTCCACAACACAGATACCACAATTGAAAATGGTTCCTTCCTTTTTGCTACCTAATGAGTAAAAGCAGGTTGTGGCACAACCAAGAGAGACCCCCCCGAAAGATTGCAGGTGATGAGTTGTAGCCCACCATCATCTAGAGGACTACAGGTTCCCCATCCCTGTCATAAATTGTATCTGTGTACAGGAAGGTGATCTATTGACTACATATCACATCAGGCCAAGCTTTGCCTTTACATCTTACAAGTATGCTACTACAGTTTTTGGTAGATAGTAAATGCTGTAGCTGGGGTATGATAAGCTGCAGCATGAAATTGGTGCATTTTTGTAAGCTTCAGTAAATGCTACTTAAAGATATTAATTTCATATGCAATGAAATATGAAGGTTGCTACACCATTCAAGGAAAATAATATTTGCTTTTAAAAATGCCTTTTAGGAAAGCACAAGAAGAAAAAAAGAAAGTTGTTCTAGCTGGATGTGTTCCACAAGCCCAGCCTCGACAAGACTACCTACAAGGCCTGAGTATCATTGGGGTAAGGAGATGACTATGGATGTGGCATTGTTAAAACCTGAGCCTCAAACTTTAACTCAAGAGTTTTAATAATGTAACAATATTGAGGTTTCATTTGCCAGTGTAATATCACTGGGTTTGGCTTACTTGCGCCTCTAGTGAACGAAGGCAGGAGTAGCTTACAGGAAATAAGCTGGCTCCTCTTCAGTTTTTTCTCCTGCCTCGACAAAGCAGTCACAACCCTCTAGAACAGATTTTGGGGTGGCAAACTTGTGGAATCAGTAATGCACCTCCAAAACATAACTTCAGAAGGATTTGTACACCTATATGTGCTTGCAAGTCAGGCACAAGCATACTCATTCACTTCTAGGGTTCTTTATATACCTGTAACTACTTCTAACTAAGACAAATTCAGAAATACAACTTTCTGAAAGTGTCGTTTTTGCTAGTGTTTGAGGCAAGGAGAAAAGGCAGTAGAATATATATGATCACTAAGCTGATCCTGACAAACTGAAGAGAACTAGTGGTAGACCTGTTATCAGCATCAGTTTCGATTAATATAATGAGCATTTTACATAAAGTTAAATGAAGCATGCTACCCAAAGGGGTTTAACAAACAAACCCAGAGAGAAAACAAATACATGAAACTGTAGTAGAAGCTGACCTGAAAATTTGGAACTAGAGGCTGGGAGTTGTATATAGTGGAGTAAACAATTAAAAGTGTGTGCATGTGGTTGTGTTATATTATGTTATGGCATATTTATATACCACTTTTTGGCCCAAATATCCCCAGAATGATGAACAGCATATTAAAAAAAAAAAAAGAAAGAAATATGCAACACCGGTACAATAAATACAGGCAATGATCATTATACAGTGGTGCCCCGCTAGACGGAAATAATTCATTCTGCGAAAATTTCCGTCTAGCGGGTTTTTTGTCTAGCGAAGCGGCAATGACAGCCGCGCTTTCGCTAGACGAAAAAAAAGACGAAATTTTTTTGTCTTGCGAGGCAGCCCCATAGACAAATTCGTCTTGCGGGGCAGCCTTCCGCTAGACGAATGCCTTCATCTAGCGAGTTTTTCGTCTTGCGAGGCATTCGTCTAGCGGGGCACCACTGTAGGGGCATCCAGTTCACGCGCTATCGCTGATGCGTGGGTCCTTTTTGACCTCGAAGAAGGCAGAATGGGGTGTGCTTATATGCACTCAGCTGATGCATGTGGGGGCCAGGAAAAGAGCATCCACACAACATAAATATAAAGCACAATATAAAGCTGCAAAATATTCACCAATCACCCTGGGCATGTATTCAGAATGCCGGTTAATCCCTGTGGCAAAGAAACAAAACAAAAAAAATTGGATCTACTCCTCTCTCCCGCCTAGGCTACTCCTCTTTCCCACCTAGGAGTACAAACCTCCCTATCATCTCTTCCTGGGGGGACAGATTCCACCATCAGGCTCTCACCCCGAGGCAGAAAACGCTTCTTACATTGCAGCCAGCCAACCAGCAGACAAAATTACCATTAACGCCACATTATAATAAATAGAACCTTGAGAGGAAATGGGAGAAATCCTCCAAACCTGGCATACATCACCCATTGCCCACCTGTCTTCCAGTCAGGGGGAGCAAGATACACAGCAGCAGCCTCCCATCTTCTTTCAGCAGGTAATAAGTATCCCAAATATCACTGCAGTATTATATAAGAACGTAGCTAAGGGGTGGGTGGGTGGAGAGATCAGGTCAACAAGCTAAAACTCAAGAAGGAGGCGACCCTGAAGTGTGTGTGCATTGGGCTCCTTGTGTGTATGTTTGTATTTTTGTACATGGACACCATACCTGTCTTCATCGCTAGAATTGGAATTATACAAGGCCAATCGTGCAAGGGAAGTGGTGGTGATGGGTTTTCTGGGCATCTGTAGGTGTTTGCTTGTGGGTTACTGATCTGAGGAATTTGCTACAGGAGAGGCAGGTAGGAGTGTAAGTCTGAATCTGTAGCTAGATTTGGTGTCCCATCCTGTTCCCCCCCCCCCCAGATCTGCTATTAATCCCATCAGAACAAGCGACTTTGCTACCCATGCGTTAATATGTCTTGGTGGTCTGAAACTTGCACCCATCTTTTCTTTGGATTCAGTTATTTCTGTGACAAGTAAAGGTGGTACCTCAGTTTCTTTATTATTATGAAATATGTTGCTGTACATCAGCCTTTACCTTGGATAATTGCTAAAGGAGTGCAATGCCTAGCTTGTGTCATTAGGATTTGTTTCCCCACCCACTTACGCAGGAATAAAATGCTGTTTATCCTACATTACAAACAGAAATATAACACAGATTCAGCAAAATGTATGTTTCTTCTGTATGTGAATTAAATGCATAGAGAATGAGAACCTTCCAAAAATCATCAGAATATCCACATTGTAATTTTTTTAATCTTTACAGGTTCAGCAGATAGATCGTGTCGTGGAAGTTGTTGAGGAGACTATCAAAGGTAAGCTTTTCACCTGAAATGATTGTGTCTTCATTCTTTCCAGTGCTAATTACTGACTTTGAACACATAGACCCCATAAGGAGCCTTACTGTTGAAATATATAATTTATGTACTGTAAATAATGACTGAACTGTAAACATTATATATATTAGAAAAATCTGTAGAAACTTTAGCCATATCAATATATAAATGCACAATTTTAGATCTTTGGTCATTCTCTTTCTCTTCCCCCCCTTTTAATCTTGCTTCAGTGCTTCTTTTACTACTATTTCATGATATGAAATCACTGCTCATTTTATTGCCTATTTGTGTCTTGTTGATTTGGAATAAGTGTGGCTGCGTACCAATGAGCATTGGCCAATATTACTTACCTCACAATCTGATCATGAGTACATGTCCAGTAGAAGAAAAGCTATATCTGTGTTTAGAATTCAAGATCTTTGGGGGAGGGAACTGCATTCTGCTTTGAAAAGTACCATGCTCATTGAACCCAAAATGATAATTATTGAAATTATGATTCTATAGATTATTTTTTTATTCACTCTTGCCTAACAACTTACAATTGCATACAGACTATCACTCTGAGAATCTCAGCACTTTTATACTGCCACATTTGTTTATTTTTATTATTTATTACACTTGTTGCATTTTACAAAAAGAATCCCATAGTGTTTTAACAAGATAAAATACAACCAATAAAAACAAAGCCAGAAAATTTGAAGCAGTTTATGATACAAATGCCTAAAATGCTTGTCCGATGACATAATAATAGCGAGCCTACCCACCCTGCTAAAAGATGAGCATTCCTCTAGAGGCCGGCTTAGCTACCCAAGGTGTAAGTGAATAAAAAGGTATTAGCCTAGTAATGCCTAAAAACTGATTGTGCCAGGTGGGTTTCCCTGATGAGAGCATTCTTCAGATGGGGCCACCACTAAAAAGGCTTGTTCTCATGTGGCTACCTTCTGCTATTCTTTCAGGTGAGGCATATAAAGAAGAGACTCTGGTGAAGACAAGATAATGAAGCATATTGGAGAATGCACTTAAAACAAAATAAAAAAATAAAAAAATTCCTTCCAGTAGCACCTTAGAGACCAACTAAGTTTGTTCTTGGTATGAGCTTTCGTGTGCATGCACACTTCTTCAGATACACTCTGGTCTCTAAGGTTCTACTGGAAGGAATTTTTTTATTTTGTTTTGACTATGGCAGACCAACACAGCTACCTACCTATAACTAGGAGAATATACTTGTGATTCTGTCCTTGATGTCAGTGCCATCATGGCAACACTGGGGATATCTGGTCCTGTGATGTCCACAAGATTGGAGGTCCTGTGAGGGCATTTGCTTCATGCCACAAGAGAGTGCTGAATTATTGTTTGTTGACACAAAATTATGTCAGATTCTTTTGATATTTTAATACTGCAAACACTATCAGGCTTAAATATTTTAAATCAAATTAATTAGCTTCCTGCAGGAAAATCAAATGCCATCATGCATATAAAGTGCACCCCTGTGGGATTAAGGGGAAACTAGACTTTGTGACTGAGCAAAAACTGTTTCAGTCTAGAGTACTGTACTTCACAAAACATTTTGTGAAATGGGTCACTGGACAGGATTGTTGAAAACAAGTCAAAGGAAATAACTTCAATGATGTTGAGCTTTTCAGACTTCATATATGCTTACTAAGTTTCAGTCATATTAATGTGTCTAGTAATATGGTCTATCTGTTCCTAGTTTAAATATTAACTAATGTTTGCTAACTGCTAGCTACCAACCTATTTTTTATTGTTGATTGCTAAAAGCTTATGTGATTTGTGTCTGTGTTGTATAGCTTAATGAATAATGCTTTTACTGGCATGGTGTTTGTTAGCAGTTTGTTTGTTTCAATATTTATGTAATGGCCTTCATAATATTTATTTCAGGGTGGTTAAGAGTAGAAGTATCAAAGTGCTCTCTCACATTCTCTCCGGGCTGTTTTCCACAATACATTTTTTTAACAGTGAGATCACTGAAAAAAGCATGTACAATCAATGTGTGAAGAAGCACGCATATATTTTGTCACGTGTGCATGCGTTGAAAACCTATGTCTTATTTCAGCTTTCTGCTGCGTGTGCATGTAGCAAAATAGTCATTTAATTTCTCCACACTCAATGTTTTAAAATCACTGTGGATATTTCTTCCTATATGGTAGTGAAATACAAGTAGTAAAAACCCATCAGTCACTCATGTGTGCATTCAGTTAACTTCCTACTTCCATTTCTACTCCAGAATATGGAAGGATGTTCTCTTTTAAACTTTCTATAGCCATGGTAAATTAAATAAAACTAGTAAATTAAGCTTTAAAATAAAACACTAACATCTATGAAACATAATAATAGAACTGGCATTGAAATGAAACACTTAGCTGGAGAAGAAAGGAAGATATGTTCTACATAGCTTATGGGAATCTGGTCAGTCATACAAATAGAAAAAGTAGACATTGTCATAGTGGGTATTACTGGAAGTAGTGTTATTAATGGGAGAGTTTTATATGAAAGATATTAGTGGAATGGGAGGAGAAATGATGTACTCCCATCTACCCAAAAAAAAACCTTAGCAAAAGAGATGGAAAGGCTTGTGGGTAACTTTGAATTGATGGTGTGAATATTCAAAATCCAATTCCAGATCAAAAAAGAGGATGTTACATATGTGTATAGTTAGAGCACTGGGAAACTATAATTAATTAGAGACTTCCCAGTTTAATTACAGCTAGTGGGAGGGGAGGAGCAAAGGAGTTGTGTTCATCGGTAAAAGTTTTCATATCTTGTCTTTTTAAATCTAGATATATGCTCACCATATCACAGCCATAGTGTGGGCAGCCAATGACACACTCTGTGTAGCCTTTCTTGTTGGTGTTCATTAGTCACATGAAAAATATTAAATATACCGGTAATATATATTCACTATGTGAATAACAAGAGTGGATTGCTTATTAATTGAATTAATACTAATTAATTGCTGCTTAGCTTAAACAGAAAGAGGTATGCCAAACAGCATTCTGTAGTGAGAGAGGGTTTATACAACCAATTTTTCCCTTTTGTGTTATGACAGTTGCAATACATTTTCATGGTTTGAGTCCAGTACTGTCTCTCACAGTATTCACCAGATTTATATTTATTTTATATTTATTTGCCTTGCTTGACAGGGGAGAGAGTTGTCATGCCTGATTGCTTTATGTTCAATATAAGCTTTATCGTTTGCTTGAGTAGTTGGTTTAAACCAATTTAGGCATGTTTTCCCTTGTTTTCTTCCACTCTTACTTTCTTTCTCAAGCTACACACTTCACTTGGTCAACGTTGGGAAGTCTTTTGTCTTTGAATTTTTCAGCAGATAATGAGAAATGCGCTCCCTACAATGGGTGTTTATAGCATGCTGACTTTGAGAGAGTTTCTGGCCTGACGTGGTGGAATGCCCAGGCATTCCATTATTTTTAATGGTCTGTTTCTTAGGACTATTAAAATTAAAAAGTGGTGATCATGGTTATATGAAAATAGTTTTTGCTGTAGGCAAGCATGATGCTAATTACTTGATTTTGTGAAATAGTTCTTACCATTTACCCACTAATTAGTGGGTTGTCCATCTGTTTTGGCTTATTCACTGTGAGAGAAAGGAGGGAAAAAGCTTGGAGTTTACTTATATGTTACTCAACCTTCCCTTGAATTCCTTTTCACCTTGATGATGGACATTATTGAACAAAGTTGCTTCTCAGATAAAACAACTGAAGGTACAGTATCTTCAGATAAACTGTTCCACTCTTAATTTACCTAAGACTAATAGGTATAGCTGGAAAGGGAAGTTGCCTCCTGCTTTCCTCTGCCTTTTCTTCCTCCTCAATGTGTGGCTATAACAGTTATGTGAAGCAAGTGGCCATCTTCCTTTAGTGTTTCTGAGTTTTGTGTAGCAAGTGGATGCTTGGCATATTTGCATGCAATGCACTGTCACGAGTCCATGTGCGTCTGGTTGTAAACAGTAGCAGCAATATAAACAATGCTCTAATCTGAAATTCAGTGCCCTTCACATGGTAATTTTGTTGTCTTTTCTCGGGAAGCAACCAAATGTTCTGCAGTTCTGCTCTGTTGTTCGGAATAGAGAATGGCTTGAATCCATGTAATATTAGTCACACTGATTGATTGCATTTCAGTCTGCTTTGGGTTCCCTCAAAACTCAAAGAGACCAATAACAAACAAGATAATCCCTGTCGGCAGACTCTAAAAGTCACAACACATAGGAAAAATGGATTGTGAGGGAAGATGAACTAACACTTCATGTAGATGGAATCTTAGCTGTGACTAACTTGCTCTGGATCCAGCTCAGTGTATAACAGTTGTAAAACACTGAAAAACATGCCATGTGTTCAGCATATCAAATGACTATGTTTTGGTTTCCCTTGAGAGTACACTTATCTGCTGCCTTCTGAAGCTGGCAGATAGCACCTCCCTTATTCAGATGAAATGCCTTTTTAAAAGCTTTCCCTACACAATCATGCGTCATTTTAAGATTTGCAGCATAACTTTTTCATACTTAAACACTTGAATTCGCTACAAAAGAGATCACAGATAACAGTATTACAAAAGGTACTCAGTATGTTAGCTTTTGAAAATGGCTTTTTTATTTTTTAAAGGAATGGGTTCTATTTATCTGCAGCTTTCTGGAGCTCTGTAAAAGTATGTATTGATAGTTAGGTTAGGAAGCTGGAGCATGGAATTTCTGCCTCTACTAGGCTTCCAGTAGGTCATGCCCTTAAAACTCTTCAAAATATCATTAATTAACCAGTCCAACTCTGGACTGGATCCAAACATGCAGAGCAATCCTAATAGGATCTAGGGAAGTGCAGAGGGGTAGAGACTCTAATGCATGTAATGTTATGCTGAATCCTGCCAGCCACAAGGAAGGAGACAGGAACTGAGCCCCTTGAGGCATCCATGGAGCTTTGGATCTCATAGATTAGGGCTTTCTGCTTGTTACCACAGCAGAAAAGCTGGTAGCAGCTTTCAGGGCACAGCTTTGGGCCTACATGTTATCCTAATGCCCACAGCCATCCCCATCAGGGGGTTAAGATTGTACCTTTAGTCAAGTTTAATAGTAAACTCAAATCAATGGGAATAATCATTAATTTAAGCCCTGTCAGCTTTCACTGTGTCTAGACTAAGCATACCAAAGTCTGGATCCAACCCACTGTATTGAAATGGACTGAACTAGGTATCCTTATATTTCCAGTGAAGTTGTTTCATAATTTTAGACTTTAAATAGAGAGTAATAAATTCATTATTGACCATTTTGTAAACTTTAACTCGCATTCCCACAAGCCACAATCCAACACAGATATAGGTAAGCACAGAGTTCATAGAATAATGCAATTGTAAAGTTGGAAGAGACCCCGGGGGTCATCTGGTCCACCCCCTGCAATGCAGCATTCTCAGCTAATGCATTCATGGCTGATGGCCACCCAACCTCTGCTTAAAAACCTCCAATGAAGCAGAGTTCACCACCTTTCAAGGAAGTCTGTTCCACTATCTGACAGCTCTTACTGTCAGAAAGCTCATTTTGATGTTTAGTTGGATTTAATTTACCTGAATTTTAAAATAATATGCGTATTGTTAAATCCAAGAATACTTAAGAACAAAAGTATAGGCAGATAATTGTCTCATCAGTTGGCGATTTTGCTGTTATTAGTGTGATACAGTGGAAATGAATAATTTAGTGAATGCTATTAGCAGAGTCCATGTATTACTGAAATCACAGTAGGTTATAATGGAATTCTTGGCATTTGCTGGTATGAAAATAACAGGCCTTTTCTAGATGCTATTGAACTTCTTGACATCTATGATAGGTGTAATACTCTTAACATAAAATGGTGTTTTACCTCTTAATTAAACTGAATTTTTGACTAAAAGTTTTACTTGACAACTCTGAAAAGGCTGGCATGCCAGTTGATTTTCTTATCTTCAGTTGCTACGTCAGTGGAAGAATACAGTGTGCTACTGCCATGCTGCTATTACATTTGTCTTGACTAACAAATGTAAACAATGGTGGTGTGGCCCTTTATAAGGCAAGTTAGGTGGCGGTTGCTTTGTGGAGCAACCTTGTCATGTAAAAGAGCTAGCCATGGAGTTCTTCCAGTGTTCACTTCCAGTAATTTTAGCAGTAGAGTGTTGTAAATTTTTTAATGGTGATTGCTCGTAGGAACAGCTTGCTGAAAACAAATTGCCACCCCGAACAACCTCTGCACAGTTGCATTATAAGCAGTAGGAGCATAGAGCAGATTCATATGTATCATGAACCAAAGTGAGCCACTTCAGACAGATTTAAAACTCCTATATATATATATATACACACACAAAACTTTAAATAACGTTTAATTAGAAATTGTAACTCATTATTTTGCAAAGGCCCCCCCCCCCAAGCATTCACTTTGATTTGGGTGACCTGAAACAATGCGTCTAGAATTATGGAAAATGAGCTTTCTGAATACTTGTGTTTGTACTCTGAATATTTTGAAGTCAATATGCAGTTGCTTCTGAATGAGCTCAGTTAAGCTACAGATGGAGCCATAAATTCCAATAAAGTGCTCACATGTCAGTAGTATTATACGTGAGAAGCACAACAAGCTGGGCTGGATTGTGAAAATGTTCCCTCATCCGAATCTTTTTGCATTACTTTGTGAGAACTTAATGGAAATTCTTGCTCAAGCTGACACCCATCAGTTCAAGCATACTGCCCCCAACTTTGGGTTTGTGGTCTAATACTGTTCAAAAAGGAACAACACCCTTAAATTCAATAGTAATATTTTTACAGTAATTATAATCAAAATGCTGTTTCTTGGGAATTTGGCTTTTAAAATTGATTGACCTGCTTTTGTCAAATAGCCGAAGAAAATATAATGAAAGGAGCTAAGCTTTAAAATAATAATAATAATGATAATAATAATAATGAATTTTAATGTTGGCTTTTCCTTTACTTGGTAAGTTGTTGGTTACCAGAAGACTCCTGGGTCTATTTTTGTTTAACAAAATGCAAAATATTTGAGTAGAATATATTAAAACAAATGAGTTTTATGTATAATGGTACCATTTTTCCCCTTTATTTGAAGGTCACTCTGTGAGATTGCTGGGTCAGAAAAAGGATAATGGAAAACGGTTGGGGGGAGCGCGATTGGATTTGCCAAAGATTAGAAAGAACCCACTGATAGAAATAATTTCCATCAATACAGGGTAAGCATCATTCAAACTGACATAAAATATTCAATACTGCCTAGAAATTCAATTTCATTTTTGTCCATTCTTAATGCAGAGCTGCCTCAGGTCATACCATAAAGAACAATTTAGGGGGAAACAGTGAAAATTCCCATTATATTCAGTAGCATTAATATTTTTAAGACAAGTTACCTAATTATTTACTTACATTTCACAGTTATAAAAATTGAAGTGGTGTGTGTGTTTGCTTAAACCGTAGTGTCTGCTATTTCTAATCTTTCCTGAAAACATAATTTTGTGTTGTGATAGATCTCTTTTGTATGATGACTAACTTCCTACACCAGCTTTTACACAGCCAATTTCCATGTCCGCTTTGTTGTTAAGAGGAACCACCATGGGGCTACTTTCCCCCTCAGGACCCACAAGATAGTGTTGGAAAGCTCTCCTGAAATTGAATAGCACTTTTGAGGACATTGCGAGCATGCAGCTTTACTATGTGGCAACTTGATCACTTCAGAAAATATGCTAATGTGAATGAAGTCATACCTCACTTTTTTAAAAAATACTATGCAAGAGGTATGTCTTGTTTTATGTATAACTCAAACATTTAAAAAACAGAAGAAGCATGATTTGAGAACAGTGTTCGAAATTAGTCTGGTGCAAGGTGCATTTTGTACCTGGCTGTTGGCCACTTGCAACCAATTGAAGATGCCTGGGTGCCAGAATGATGCCTGACATCTCTACCATCTGGAAGTACATGCCTGAGGATCATTTGATCTGGACCATTTTCACACACTAACACCCCACCCTGTAGAATTCTATCAATTATGTTTTATCTGCACAATTGGAGTGAATTTCTGGATCAAATTTGCTTTTTCTGAGCAGGAGCAGTCACCATTAAGAAAAAGAGGTCGGAATATATTGACTGTCCCTGGATCAAATGACTTTTTAAGTTCTCAAAGCTCTTAACCTAGTTCAGGGTTGTCATCTGAACTAGCTAGATGTTTAACTGAGAATCAATCAGTCAGTCCATCATTTGAAAAATAAGACTTTAAAGCTGTCTTGCCCAAAAATGGCAACTAAACATTCCCTTTTGGTGACTGTAACCTTGGTTTAAGGACCCATTTGTGCCTAGCTTATATATCTGAGTTTCTAGCACTGTTTGAGAACAGCAGTGAAAGTAACTGCATTTTAATTGTCTCTCAAAAGCTTATACTAGTGGACTAAGGTGAATTGAGGTTACAGGACAGTGTTATCTACTCCAAAGTCTGCACCATGGGAACTAAGTACTGCAGAATCAGTTATTTATGTAAAAGAAGACTGAGCTGCAAATGTCATTGTTTTTGTGGTGTATCTCTTATTAGGCAAGCAGCTGGTCTAATTAAAAACAGAACACTATCTCTCTTGCCTGGGTCATCCCTGGTTGCTAACACAGCAATAACACACGAACCCTCCTCCCCTCTCTCCCCAGTCCAATTTCCCCATATTCATTGCTTTCCCTACTCCCTGCTTGCCTTTTGTTCTCTCTGGAACTGTGGCTCCCTTGCCCAGAAAACAGTCCTCTTCCATGAGTTTTTCCTCTCTTGGTCCATTGATTTCCCCTCACAGAAACTTTGCTTTCCCCAGCACTGCCCCTGTTTATGCCTTCTCCTTTAGATAGTAGGGTAGGAGAGCTGGCAAAAAAACCACATTTGTCAACCAATGTGTCCTTTTGGTTTCAGATAGCACATGCGTAGACTAAAAAGCCTGGGGAACAAATTTCACAGCCCTACAGTGGCTGTGGTGGCTCATTTACCAGAAGTATTTAGTACTAACTCTGGAAGTGTATACTCGATTCAGACCAAACTAAGCCTCATAGAGCATAATATACAGTGACTGAGCTCATAGCAGTGCAGAATCAGCAAGGCCAAAGGAGGAAAACAGACACAATCTCCTGTCCAGGGGCTCTCATGTTCACACTAAGCCATAGCTTGGTTTAGCGTTAGTTGAGAACTGAACCATAATGTAATCATGCACATTCTTTCACAGTATTCAAAGAGTAATTAAAAGTGAGAAAGCTAAATGGAGTAATCAGTAAAAGGTGATGTGGATCCATCTTACTGAGAGCAAAAAGGGTGTAAAAAGGTTTGATATTTCTTCATATGAAACAAAACAACTTTTGCTTAAAAGTTAGGAGACAAGAGAGGAAAAAAATAATTGTTTACCATAGAAATAATTGCAAAATCTTTTTTTTATTTTTGTCTGTTTCTAGAGGTGTGTGTACACGCGCATGCATGCACATGTATTTGTGGTACTGGAATACATCAAAGATACTATTTCTTAATTAAACTATTTAAATGGGATCTCTGACACACAGTATTTTTCCAATTACTTGTCCAAATATGTAACCACAGCTTTGTTAATCTAAGTACTTTAACATTATTTTCTTTGTTTTATTTATGAAGTTCTACATCACTGAATATGTTTGAGCTGATATAAAGAACATTGCTCTTTAGATTTATGCATTTGTATGTTTAGTTTGATATTCCCACACTTGCCCCAAGGGGTAAGAGCAGCCAACATGTGCAGTTTTTATAGCTCAAAGTTTATCTTAATCCAGCATCGTTCCAGCGGCATCTTACATAAGGAATGTGCTGCCAGACCTGCTACTGTGCCTGTTAGTTGCATCCCCTTAGAATTGTGAATTACAGCTTATCCACTGGGTAGGGTTGCACTGAAATAGTTTGCCCTTTGCTTTTTCTTAACAGCAGCCCTTCAGAACATAAGAGGAGCCTGCTGGATCAGGCCAGTGGCTCATCTAATCCATCTCACAGTAGCCAGCCATACAAGCAGAGCCTAAGCAAAGAGCACTCTCCTCACCTGCAGTTTCCAGCAATTGGTAGTCAGAAGCATATTGCCTCCAATTCTGGGGGCAAAGCGTAGAGCATAGCCAACATGACTAGGATCCGCCATGATGATGATGATGATGATATTGCTGCCTATCAAGCATCTCAAGGTGATTTCACAATAAACAAATACACAAATTGCATATCTAAAAAAATTAAAAGCAATTACACATACACACATTTAATAACAATACAAAGGTTAGGGGTGCTGGGAGTTCTAGTCCCAAACATCTGGAGGGCACTGTGTTGGCTCCCTCTACCCCAAAGGACTTGGATATTATAGAATTACAATAATGGTCCGTGTATCTTTTTGGAACTTTCCATTAGTATGTTCTTAGGACACATAGGTTTCCTAACAGAAGCTTTTAGAAATTTCCCTCAATAGATTATGTAGGGCATTTAGCTAAATTAGTGTTCTGAATTTCAAAAACCATGTGGCTGCTTTGAAGTGAGACAGAGAACATAATCTTTAACCAGGCAGAAAATATAGATAAGAAAAAGGTTACCTTAGCCAAAAGAAGCATATAATGGGTCAGACTTTAGAGAACTTAAAAAAAAAACCCAATATTATATGGAACTGTCTTAACTGTTTAACAATCTCACCCAACAGTGGACTGTGGAGAAGAGCTGTTAAGACATGGGCAGAATTATATAAGGAGAGGCAATCCTAGCTATTTCGGTCTATATAGATGAGCTCCTTAGGCCCAGAAGTAAATAGGTGACCAGTATTGGTATACAGCGGTACCTCCACTTACGACCACCTCTGGTTACATATCCTTCGGGATACGCACATGGCAAACCCAGAAGTATTTTTCTGGGTTTCGCCATGCGCAGAAGAAGCGCTCTACCGCACTGCACGCATGCGCAGAACAGGCACCTCTGGTTGCAAAAACCTCAGGATCTGACCAGAGCTCCGGAACGGATCCTGTCTGCAACCGGAGGTACCACTGTAGTATGATTTCACTGGCCAATATATTCTGGCAGCCACAGTTTGCAGTAGTTATTATTAATTAATTAATTAATTAATTAAATATCTATATCGCCCTTCATCCGAAGATCACAGAGCAGTTTACAGTATAAAAACACAAAAATGCATAGCATAATAATAAACAAAAACAACAACCCCCACAGAAGCTGGAGCTTCTGGGTTTTCTGGTTTCTCCCCAGTAGCAGTTGGAGAGGGTGATATAGATCAAGGGAATTGGTGCAGAATGAAAGGTTTCAGCACTACTTTCACCTGAAGCAGCTTGAATAGGGTTGTTAACTAGTTATAAAAAGAAGGAAATGGGGGGGGGGTAGAGATCCTGATCACAGCTCTACCTCAGCATATCCATTTTGGCCCTTAGCACAGTGGTTTTTAAATACACAACAGGATAGAGGGTTCTTCCCTTGGGATGCTGGGGTACGTGTGCACTGTGAAATGTGCAAGCGGATACTGATTGGGCAGCCTTGCAGATAAGTATTGGGAGCCATTCAACTATCCTCATGCTCTGATCCCTCTGTCCCCTGCTCATGTGAGCATCTCTTCAGCCAGGAGAGAGGAAGAGTTTACCAGTGGCCTCCTCTGTTGTGTTTCCATCTGTGGAAATTGCAATGCGTCCTTGCATCGGCATGCTGTCATCTTCCAGAATGGGGAGAATTGTGTTTACGTGTGATAGCAGGGGCTGCACCTGGCCACCTCTAAGTGGTTACCGATCACAGGCAGCATACTTTTATTACAAGGGGGTGGTTAAGGGTCTGTTAATTTCCTTATTGCAGCAGTGTTCTTACATGAATAAACATAATTGCCTAATTCCACGATCTGCTGCAATGGTCCGTGAATATTTCAGGTTGAGCTCACAACTGAATGCAGCTTCATAACCTGTGTCTCACTGTGCTCGCATTGCAAGTTACCCCAGCTTATTTCGCCTTGGTTAAGTTGCTGCTTTGCCAGATGTAGCAGAGTGTAGGCAGAGATAAGGCATGGAAAGTTGTCATTGATAATGCTTTGCCTCCACATTTTCTTGCGGGTGTTTCAGTCTCTGTGAAGCTGTTGCACAACCTTCCATACCTCATGTTTCACTGTAATGGCCAACAGGAGAGACTTTCCGAATACAGAACTTAGCTAAATTACTTGTCATTCTAGCTCTGAATATTTATGGGATCAAGGTAACTTAATGGCTTCTTGTCTAGTCCTGCAACCCATTTTTCAGCACAGTGGTATGTGCTGGGTGCGCATTCCCCAGCACATGCATGCTCATGCGCGCACACCCTTTGCAGGATGGCCAAAGCACTAATCAATGGCCTATTTTTCATTGCAACCCATGTTCGCTAAAACTCTCAGTGAGCATTTTTAATTTACTATAGTCTCAAAAATTGCATATAAATGCAATATTTTAAGCATCTGCTCAGTATCTCAAAGGAAAGTTATTGTCAATAGGTTTGCAACTGGATCTGTTTCTCATTTCTGTAGAAGTAAATCTTGCTGTATTTATTGGAGACACTGTTGTGTCAGTGTACACAGGGCTGCAGACTTAAGAATTTACATATCTATTTTGTGTTAAGTCTTTCTGAGAATATAATTTTGACCTATGTTTCCTAAATCTTGTTTGTATGTCAGAGGAATTTCATATTCAGAATGGCACTCATAGATGAAATTTGCCTGCTGACGTAAAATGCTTCATTATAATTGGCCTTTATTTTCCCAGTAGAAGACCCTCTTTGTTAGCAAGAAATAGAAAAGTACTGAAGCAAGTGCTGACAGCTCACTTTAAGCAAAGGCTAATTACTCTTTTGGTTCTCGTCAAAATAATTTCTGTTGATTACCTTCTTTAGCACTCTGCATTCAGACTCTGCACCTGACAGAATTTCTTATGAATATATTGATAAAAGTAATTTTGAATTTTGTGTTGTTTAACAAACCAGACGCCTTGATACCATAGAAATGGTATTGTAATCATGTAAGCAGAAATACTTTTCTCATTATAATATTAAAGGGGGGGACCCTGCCTTTTGAGTGGCTAATTTGTGTAACCACATTTTATTATACAGGAGTAAGAATCCTAATATTAATACAGAGTTTTGGTAAGAGATCATTTCCTGTTTTGTGGGGGTCTCCTATTTTTCTGTAGAAATCTCTACTCCCTTCAGAAAATGCCAAGTATGAGAGCCAAAGTTTATTACTGCTTCAATAAGATAGTTGGCTGCAAGACTGAATCTATGTTTCAAATTGCTTGGTAATAGCAGCATGTTTTTAGGATCTAATTTTTGTAGGGAAGGGTAGCTAGTCAAAATTCTTTGGTTCTTGAGCAGCTACGCAGCTGAAAACCTGTATTTTCCCTGATTGTGAATATGCATCGTTTTCTCTCTCCCCACCAACTCATTTCTAAAGTACAGTTTTTGCATTAATTGCAACAAAAAGGCACCTGAAAAACATACTTTAGATGTAGGACAGGTATCGGTGAAATGTCAAAACTATGCATTGTAGGATATGGTTATTTCTGTGAGGTAAAAACTGTTTTCTGATTTCCTGCTTTTGAATTATTTAAGGATAACTAAACGATCTTAAATGCAGAAGCCATCGTTCCTGTCTAACTATAACTTGTTGAAGTATCTGTTGCCAGGCCTGAAGCATGCAAGAGCACCAGCTGGAGTATATCAAATATTCATGGTATCAGATAGTTAACAATAACAGAATGGAAAGACAGTTTCACAGATCACAGTCTGTCCCATTATTTTTCTAATCTAAGTGGCTGACATCATATATTTTAAAGAAATGTAGTCATCTCTTTTTGGCTGTGACTTGCAAAATATGTGCCCAAATCTTTATGCCATGTTGGTCGCAGATTGGCTTCAAACTGCTTCAGATTGCATTTTTATTGAGCCAAGCCAAGAGTAGTTTATTCAAAGGTGTTGTGTAATGTCACTTTTTCTCTTGGAACAAAGGCCCAGTACATTTCCAGCTATAAAGCCCAAGAAGTATTTTCCTTCCTTTCCACTTTTTAAAGGGGAGTAGCATTGCTTATTGTCCACTTGCTAGCTCTTTCTCCCTCTGCTCTTAGTAAGCAGGAAGAAAGAATGAGAAGAAATTTATTTTTAGTTATTGTTAGTTATACTTTTAAGCAAAGGTTAAAAACATAGATTAAGCAATCCCCAGTATTGCACATTTACCAGTCCTTAGAAGTATCTGTGTGGCTGTTGTCCATGTCTTCATTTGTAACAGGAAAGTTTGACTTTGCAGACATTCTAGGAATGTCATCTTCTCTTATTTTCTCTCTTAGAATCATGCAGAATAGCAATCTAAATAGTATGTTTCTAGTCTTATATTTGAAACCATCAAGGCTTCTGTGTGCTTGAAAATAGGTGGTCCCATTTTCTAGATTATCAAGACTTGACATTTCCTGTCCTTTGGCTCAGCTGGTGTTCATCCATTGCTGTCCTGTCATTAATTGGGCTGCATTTTGTTGTTGTTTGGGTCATCTGATGGCACATCACCATACTGAGCTTCAGCAATCTGATTTGGGTTAATGCTATTCCCCCGTAGTCCTCTGCAGATAAGTCATAGAATTGTACAATCATAAAATTGTAGAGTTGGAAGGGGCCCCAAGGGTCATCTAGTCCAATCCTTTGCAATGCAGGAATTTCAACTAGATCATATATGACAGATGGCCATCCAACCTCTGCTTACAAACCTCCAAGGAAGGAAAGTCCACCACCTCTTGTGAGAGTCTCTTCCACTGGGTGTGTTGAGGATGTATCTCCCAGTCCCTTCCACTCATCATACTCAGTCTCTGCACATTGGAAATTCTGTTTACACACGATCCTAAGCTTGTACACTCCAAATAGGTTCTGTGTTTTTTATTACTTCAATGATGGGGATAATGTATATGGAGCCTATGTATGTTGTGGTGAATGCATGTAGGTAGTGAATGCATGTAGGCCCTTGGAACTCAAGTGTCCCAAAATAAGTTGAAGTCTTCTCTTTTTCTTTCCTTCTCCTTTTTGTTTTTTTGTAAAGGCAATTTGTAGATGGAGTGGGGGTGGGGAGTTAGAGAACAGTTTATGCAACGGTCAAGCAGGAATGTGCCACTCATCACATCTATTAATTTAGTTTTAAATTCTCAGCAAATGCTTGGCAGTCCCATGATCTCTTTATATAGCAGCCCGGAACGAGACTTGGTGTCTCTCTTGTTTTTAAGAGATAAACGTCTAGTATGCTTGTGTTTTGGGGTTTGTGTGTGAGTCATGTGTGTTTATATACTCATTTTAAAGCCCTAGTTACCTTGGAGCAAGGTAACTTGTTGCTCAACAACTTGAGTTCCTATTAGGCTGAAAGTACAGCTGGGAGTGTGTTTACAAAAGGGGTTGCTTAGTCATCTGCTTTTCCCAGCTTCTGCCAATCTGTTTTTCTTTTTACTTTGATAAACTATCTTCATTTGTTGGCGTACTTTCTGCAAACTAGATTGTGCTTGCTTCACTGTACAATTTCCCATGGTTTGAGGGTAAATAACCATTCCTCTCCCTGATATTTGTATTGATTTAGCTTAAGTTCTAAACCATATCAAAAGAGAGAAAAGAACCAACATTGGGAAAATAGAAAAACAGATGCATGTTTACACTAGATATAAATAAGTTTCATCCAGAAGCATGAATTCCATGTTCACTATAGGTTTAATATACCAGGACTCATTGAATTGGATGGACCTGTTTAAAATCACATGATTCTATTGTATAATTCTTTGTCAATTGTGCCCAAGCACTATTTGCATTTTCAACTAGACATTTGACAACAAGATGACATGTGAGCTTCTTAGAAATAGCTATTGACCAAACAGGTTATCAAAATAAATATGCAGAACATTGCGGTGTGGGTTAAATATTTTCTAAAGTGAAGGAATGGAGGTTAGTGTGTTTGAATAGTAAAGAGAAAATATTAATATTCACCTTTTCTTGGTGTCCTAATCAGTCATGTCATATAAAGAAAAGTGCAGAGGTCACAAGAAAGGTTCAATGCTTTTAGATAATTGATTTCAGTAGGCCTAAAAATTAAGGTTGGTTAAACTTGCATTGGGCTGCAGTCCAGAACGGTCCTTTACTCTTCCTTGAAGAATTCACAGTGTGGTAATGAGACTGGGAACTGAGGCTTGGGAGCATTGCACTCTCAGAAAGGCAGCTGCAGTAATGGTACCTTGACTGGTTCCACCACCTGCAGAAGAAGGCAAGCTGGTGCTGTGGCTCTTGCATGGAAAGGCTGTTTGGTGTCAAATGTCCTACGTTTTGGAGATAATTTTTTATGAGAATGCATAGTTTGAGTTGGCAGAGTAAATTGTACAAATTTAAAATGCTTTGAACTATTTTACTTTTTAAATTGTTAGACCATGCTGCTGAATATAATTATTGGTTATATCCTATTATTTTATAATCATACCATGAACAGCTTATGATACACATAAAGTACAATGCAAAACAAAACAATCATTTAAAATAAGCTGCTAGGAACACACTTTTATTTGTATATAATTAAGGCTAAAACTCAGAATTGAGGCAGTAGCAGAATTAAATACTGAATGCCTGCAAAAAAAGTTTAATTTTAAGTTCTGTTGAAAGGAGATTAGAGAAGGCGTTCTGACACAGTACCGTTAGAATAGTGTGCCAGAGCCTAGGGGATTTTAACATCCATGCCAACACGACCTTACAAGGTGCCACTCGGGACTTCGTGGAAAGCATGGCCTCCATGGGGCTGTCCCTGAATAAGTCTGGCCTAACACATAGCCACGGGCATGCCTTAGACCTGGTGTTCACCTCTATGGATGTTGGTGAACTGACACTAAGTAAAAGCAAAACTAAAGAAGTGCCATGGTCAGATCACTTCCTGGTGCAACTGGACTTCTTTGCGACCCTTCCCCTCTGCAGGGAGGTGTGATCGATTCAGATGGTCCGCCTCCACCACTTAATGGACCCAAATGGTTTCCAGAGAGTGGTAGGGGATGCTTTATCCCATGTTGATGGCCTTTCAGCTGATTCCCTGGTGGCCCGCTGGAATGTGGAGTTAACCAGGGATATTGACTGTTTGGCTCCGAAGCGCCCTCTCCGATTGCATTGAGCCCAGATAGCCCCGGGGTTTTCCACGGATCTGAGGGCAATGAAGCAATTGCTGAGACGGGTAGAGCACTGGTGGCGGATAACTCATTCTGAAGCTCACCAGACATGGGTTAGAGCTCAGTGTCGAGCCTACCAAGTGGCGGTAGCGACGGCGAAGAAGACTTTCTTCAGTTGCCTCTATTCCATCTACAGAAAACAGCAGCAGGAGACTTTTTCAGGTGGTTCGCAATCTAGCAGAACCACCTGCTTCATCAGGGTCCAGTATGGGCCACATGATCTCCTGCAATGATTTTGCAAAGTTTTTTGCAGATAAAGTCGCTCAGATTCGGGAAGAGGTAGACTCCACCGTGGAAGCAGGGCCGGGGCAGGAGAGTGCTAGAGCTCTGTCTAGTCATGTTTCATGGAATCAATTCCAATCTGTTACCTCCGAGGATGTGGACAGGCTGCTTGGACAAGTGAAATCAACCACCTGTCTCCTTGATTCTTGCCCATCTTGGCTTATAAAAGCTAGCCGGGAAGGGCTGGGAGATGGGCTTCGTGGGGTGGTGAATGCTTCTCTCTGTGAGAGAGCCTTCCCAGACCCGCTGAAAGAGGCGGTTATCAAACTGCTTCTTAAAAAAACATCTTTAGATGTGGCCAATACGGCCAACTATCGCCCAGTCTCAAATCTTACATTCTTGGGCAAGGTGATTGAGCGAGTGGTTGTTGGATTGCTTCCAGTAAGCATTCAGGACTCATCATGGGACTAAAACTGCCTTGGCCGCACTGGGCGATGATCTCCGGCGGGCAAGGGACAAAGGTGAGAACTGTTTCCTAGTTATGCTGTATCTCTCAGCAGCTTTTGACACCATTGACCGTAATATCCTACTGAACCATCTAGAGGGGCTGGGAGCTGGGGGCACTGTTATAAAGTGGTTCCGCTCCTTCCTCCTGGGCCATGTTCAGAAAGTGGTGGTGGGGGTGAGTGTTCAGACTCCTGGGCTGTCACTTGTGGGGTGTCTCAGGGTTCTGTCCTCTCCCCCATGCTTTTCAACATCTACATGCAGCCCCTGTGAGAGATCATCAGGGGGTTTGGGCTGAGTGTTCATCAGTATGTGGATGATACCCAGCTCTACCTCTCTTTCAAATCAGAACCAGTGAAGGTGGTGAAGATCCTTTGTGAGTGTCTGGGGGCGGTTGGAGGATGGATGGCGGCTAACAGATTGAGGTTGTATCCTGACAAGATAGAAGTACTGTTTTGGGGGGACAGGAGGCGGGCAGGTGTGGAGGACTCCCTGGCCCTGAATGGGGTAACTGTGCCCCTGAAGGACCAGGTGCGCAGCCTAGGAGTTATTTTGGACTCACAGCTGTCTATGGAGGCATAGTTCAATTCTGTGTCCAGGGCAGCTGTTTATCAGCTCCATCTGGTGTGCAGGCTGAGACCCTACCTGCCCACAGACTGTCTCGCCAGAGTGGTGCATGCTCTAGTTATCTCTCGCTTCGACTACTGCAATGCCCTCTATGTGGGGCTCTTTGAAGGTGACCCAGAAACTACAACTAATCCAGAATGCGGCAGCTAGACTGGTGACTGGGAGTAGCCGCCGAGACCACATAAGACCAGTTTTGAAAGACCTACATTGGCTCCCAGTACGTTTCCGAGCACAATTCAAAGTGTTGGTGCTGACCTTTAAAGCCCTAAGCGGCCTCGGTCCAGTATACCTGAAGGAGCGTCTCAACCCCTATCGTTCTGCCCAGACACTGAGGTCCAGTGCCGAGGGCCTTCTGGAGGTTCCCTCGTTGCGAGAAGTCAAGTTACAGGGAGCCAGGCAGAGGGCCTTCTTGGTAGTGGCACCCACCCTGTGAAATGCCCTCCCACCAGATGTCAAAGAGAAAAACAACTACCAGACTTTTAGAAGACATCTGAAGGCAGCCCTGTTTAGGGAAGCTTTTAATGTTTAATAGACTATTGTATTTTAATATTTTGTTGGAAGCTGCCCAGAGTGGCTGGGGAAACCCAGCCAGATGGGCGGGGTATTATTATTATTATTATTATTATTATTATTATTATTATTATTATTATTATTATGCCACCATTGAAAAGGCCATCATGGCACCAAGAGCAAGGCCTACAAGACTGATCTCAAATCCAGGCATGTCTCTATGGGAGCAAGGTGCCCTTAAAATGACCTTGTCCCGGATCATTTAGGACTATAAAAACAGCACTTAAATTGAGTCCAGAAACAAACAGATAATCAGTAAAGTTGTTGTAAGATTTGAGATGTGCATTCTGATCTCTGAGCACTAGACCAAAGTATATTAGCTTTCGGTAGAGATCTCAATACAAACTTACTTCACGGCTTGCAATACTGAGCCAAATAGCTGTGTTACTGTCTGAGCTACTTTACACAGCAGTCACATTTGCAGCAGCTACCCTCTTGTACACCCTGTAGCAAGCACACAAAAGTGTGATTGACAGGCACAATTCTATAAATATCCATTGTATACATGTCAGGGACTTGCAGTAAATTAGAGCTCCTTAGCGCAATGACACACAGTTTATGCATCTGCCATGGTATGCGTAAAGTGTGAAACAGCCTCCATAATAATATATAATACCTGTTGGTTATGAATATATGGCTACTTTCCTTCCCACTGGCAGTTGTAGAACAGTTAAGACAGTGGAAATACAGAGATATATATGTGGAAATGGAAAACTTGCAAGCAAAGATTACATCAATAATATATGTGGAATGTGGCTTGCTTCAGTCATTACTATTATTTATGCTTTTGTTGTATTTTTATATGGCATTTTTCAGCAATGCTCCCAAGGCAGTTTACTAAAACAAATAAATGATACAAAACGTAAAGTTGATCCAGGGGAAGGGGTAGTCCAGGGGTCTGCAACCTTTAAGACCAAAAGAGCCACTTGGACCCGTTTCCGAAGGGGAAAAAAAACCTGGGAGCCGCAGAACCATTGCGACATTTAAAACAAATATAACACTGCATTTTATTTTTAAAAATCCGATTTAAATTTAAAAAAATCCGATTTAAATAAAAAAAAATCCGATTTAAATTAAAAATAATAATCCATTTTTTAAAAAAAAATCATTCATTTTTATCCACCCTGGGGACCACTACCAGGTCACAGCCTGATCCAAGGTGGGTTGCAACAGCATAAAAATATTTGATTTGTTTTTTTTTTTTTAAAAATGAGTCCTCAACTGCACACTTGTGTTAAATGTTTGTCCCATGTCTAATTGAAGACTGCTGGCTTTTACAATAATCTTAGTGTCTTTTACTCTTAATATTTCAGACCAGGGGCTATGTTCACCTCTTCCAACCTCCTCTCTTGCTAAATAAAGCACAGAATTGCACCAGAGAAGCCTGTGATGTTTGTGCTGACTTGCATACAGGTGGCTGTAGTAGTTCGTAGTGTTCAAACCTTTTTAGGGGAGTTCCCTGCCCCCTTAATGACAATGGCGATAGATTTTGCACATGAACACAGATCCAAGTTAGGACTCCTCTCTTCCACGGCAACAGGTGCTTTGTCAAGGCTCCCCTAACACACACTCAGGACAGAGGAAAAACCACAAAACGTCCCGGCCTTGCTCCGGGGCGGAGAGAGACGCGCGCCCGCGAGAGTGTGGTCTGATGCTGCGAGCGGAACCAGGAGCGAAGGAGGCAGCAGCAGGGAAACAGGCGCCACTTCCTCGACCATTTTTAAAAAGAGGGCTTCCCCCCTCGCCCTCGCCTGCCACCTGCCGCCCCTGGCCCAGCACACAGCTGCCTACCTCGTCGTCGCCTCAACGCAGCAGCCAGCAGCCTTCCGAGAGGAACCGCGGCCAGCCCGCCCCCGCGGTCCCACGACCCAGTCGAGGAGTCCTGGCCTCCAGTGCCCGTGCGGGCACGCGTCTGAAGGCCCCCTTCCTGCCCCCATCCTGTCCCGCCTCCCAGGTGCCTCTGGATGCCGCGGGGTCCCACATAGCTGCCGACCCCGGAGCTCCCCTGTCCACCCCAAGGCCGCCTCCCACGCTAGGAAGACTCCCGGAGCTGGGCAGGGTTGGTCCCGCCAGGCAGGCTTGGGGGGGCGGCCTCTCCCATGGACGCCTGCTTCGGAGGCGGAGGCGGGGTCTTCAAAGTTCCCCCTCCCGCTCGCCCAGCTCCATCTCTTCCCGAAGGAGCGCGCGCGCCTCAGGTGCGCTCCCCGCCAGAGCCCTCAGCTGAGCTGCGCCACCTCTACTGCGTCCCCACCGCCTCCGAGCCCCGCTGCCCCGCTGTTCAAGGCCAGGTGATCCTGGGTACGCCCCTGAGCAGCGCCCTCAGCCTCCTGAGGGTGGGCCGCCGGCCAGCTGGAGGGTGGTCGCTTCCACTGGCCAGCTGGAGAAGTGGGCGGGCGTATCTGCCCCGGAGCCCCAGAGCCGCGGCAGCCGTGTAAAAGAGCCGCATGCGGCTCCGGAGCCGCAGGTTGCTGACCCCCGGGGTAGTCTGATCAGAGCAGGCCCTGCTGTTGTTTTTGCATGCTTTGCTTGCTCTGTTCTTCCTTCTCTTAGGACAGATAGTGTCAGTTAGCTGCGGGGGGAAGGCCCTGATGTTGACTTTACTTGCCTCCAATTGCCAGCCGTTTTTGTTGCAAGGTTTGTATGCCTTTAACAGCTGTGTGATTAAAAGTGTATGCCCTCAATGGTGGGAATGATTTCACTTGCTGCATTTCTGCTTGTCACCCTGGTACCTGTGCCCCTCCAACTGTTATTAGATCCCAACTCCTGGAAACCTCAGCATGATCAATGGTCAGCCATGATGGGAGCTTTAGTTCAGCTTCAGAAAGGCCATGGGTATATATAATCCTAGAATTGTAGAGTTGGAAGGGACCACAAGGCTCATCTATTCCAACCCCCTGCAGTGCAGGATCTATTGTCCAACTTGGAGCTTGCACCCACAACCCTGAGATCTCTACCTGTCTGCGACTCCCATGCTCTATCAACTGAGCTATTTCTCTGAGCATTCCTGTGTAAAAGGCACGATATCCATGTCAAGAGGAAAGGCTGGTGTTTGGGTACAAGCTCACAGAAGTTTCAGCTACTGAACAATTTGAGCAATATCACATACACTTTTACCCCATCTACCTTTATCACAGGTTTTCATTTAGCTCACATCTGTTTTCTTCCTTGTTAATTTTCACAAATTTATTCTTGCAACTTGGGAACATTTTGTGATGGTTGACTAGAAGGTTGTGCCTGCTTGTACTTCATTGAACTGGTTTTTATGCTCCAATGTGTACTTTTCTTAATTTATTGTCTAATGCCTTATAAAAAGCCTTGTCATATCTATATTGCCAGGAAGCCACTGCTTCAGAAAGAGAGGAAATGGATTTATCTTGCACACTTGCAATTGCTTAAGACTGACTCATGAGCTTCACACCAGATTAGAAGAGTACCTATCTATTACTTTTCAAAGAGTGTATGCAAGCCATTATTTCTATACTATCTGGTAGCAGGTGACCTGGAATAGTTCCAGGTTTGAGTTATTTAAAAGAGGAAGGCAAGATTGGGCCAAGGTACATCAAGACAAACAGACTGGGTTTTGGTAGCTGGGATATGAAAATGTGACAGGACAGGTACAAACACAACATTTAAAATGTAAGAAAGATGAAAGGTTGTTCATTTAGGCCAGGGGTGCCCAAACTTTTTTCAAAGAGGGCCAGATTTGATGAAGTGAACATGCGTGAGGGCCGACCAAAGTTGTTGAGCTCTTTTTTAGGGTTGAAGTTGCTGAGCTTTTTTTTTAGGATTTTACCCCAGGAGACCAGATTAAAATGCTTTCTTTAGTTATTGGTAATAATTTTATCACACTCTTCCTCCATCCAGCAACGTTCAGGACATAAATATAAACTACATACAAGAATACAGAAAGATTGAATTAAATTGAATATACACACAAATTTGGGTTATGTTCACAATCCCAAAAAGAATAATTATTGTTATTGGGAGTGGGAGTAGTAACATTCCCCCCCCAAAAAAAAATTTTTAATGATTTTATTGCATATAACAATGCAAGTGTGTGAGAGATAAGGAAGCAAACAACGGCTTGCCTGTTCAACATCAGATGATCCACAACTTAAGGGGCAAGGAAAGAATGATGTGGAGATAGATAGATACAATACTAGGAATAATAAGATCATGATTCCATGAAAGCACAATGGAGCGGTCGATAGTAAGCCTTGGAATACCATCAAATCCAAATAAAATCACAGTTTGCAGGAACCTGTGAGCCATAAGTTTGTCCTTTGACATAAGTCATGAAGGACCAGTATGTAGTTGCATAGTCCATAGGTTTGGCTTTACCCCTGCAAACTTTTAAAGGCAGGGGGAAGGTAGCTGACCTGTAACTGTGGTTCTTCAAGTGGTCATCTATGCAGTCACACAAACTGACCTTCCCCAATACCTTCAACCTTTTATTTAATTATTTATTTATTCATTCATTCATTCCCCACCCATCTGGGCGGCTCGCAACACAATATTAAAAACACGAAAAAGACCAAACTTCCCTAAACAGGGCTGTCTTCAGGTGTCTTCTAAAAGTCAGTTGTTTATTTCCTTGACATTTGATTGGAGGGCGTTCCACAGGACAGGCACCACTACCGAGAATACCCCTTTAAAATCATCTATCATCTATAGAAGGTTCTGATCATTCCTCTGCACATTTTCCACAGAGCAAATGATTTTCCCCAATCTGTGGAATTTTTGCAATAGGCACCTACCTCACAGAGTGTTTATAATTATAAATTAGAAAAAGAAATATTGTTAGCTACTTCTGAACTTTCAAGAGAGCAATGGACTTCAGATATTAAACCTTTTTATTAGCTTTAAGCATAATTTGGGGCAGCTAGATGTGTTACTGTAGCTGTGCATTTTCCTCTCAAAAGGAGAACATTCATTTAATAGAAGCAAAATTCTTCCCATAAGAGCTGTTTATTGAATCCACATCAATAGCATTCTCCTGCTAAGCTGGCTTCAAATTTTTATGGCAGTTACTGGTTGCTAGTAATTTAGATCATCTTTTGAGAAAACAAGGTGCTAGCAACATTAGTAGCATTGGAACATGCTTTGAGTACCAGCTCCTGGTACAATTTCATACTATTTGAGAGCCTAGTGCAAATTGTAGCAGAAATATGAAGAGAAAAATCTTGCCTAAGTGTCACTGTAGGAAGCTTATTTTCAAAGACATGGTGTTGCATTTTTTGATGGCTTACGGTGTTTTTGCTATTATTCTACACAATTCAGAAGCTGTGTTCCCACAGAGACTACTGACATACTTTCTTTTCTTTTCTTTTTTGAAGCAAGTCTGATAGCTATCTCTGTCTGTCTAAATTAAGCTTGCTAACATGCACCACTCACATAGAACTCTTAACCCCTTTCTTCCGGATGTTTTGACCAGTACTAAAACAATACCTTTTATCCAAAGAACCTGTTATATGTTTCAGAATTAACTGAAGCCTAATGTTTCCTGTGTGATTTAACCACTCTGAAAGACTATGTCCCAAAAGCCATTGAGGAAGTGAAAACAATAGCTCTTATCACAGGCAGCGGTCCACTTTTCAGCTGAGTTTTCTATATGGCTGGTTTAGGGGTTGTTAATCTTAGAGGACTTCTTGGTTTGCTAAGTGCATTACTCACTCTGCAGGAGTGCGGTGGGGATAGCCATCCTTGTTTTATAAATAGTTGCTAAAACTATTCCTCCAAGTTATAATCTAGTTATATTGTGCTGATGCAGATTGACTTTCTACAAAAATATAGTAAGAAGCAAAATAAAAAAAATCCTTCCAGTAGCACCTTAGAGACCAACTAAGTTTGTTATTGGTATGAGCTTTCATGTGCATGCACACTTCTTCAGATATCTACTGGGAGGAATTTTTTATATTTTGTTTCGACTATAGCAGACCAACACGGCTACCTACCTCTAACTAGGTATAATAAAGACTGTAAGGGAATCCTGTGATTTCCATCATTGCTTCCTTACTTAATTTGTTACTTAACCTGCAAACTTTCTATAAAATAGTAGGACACAAACAAAAGGGGAGGGGCATGATTCTCAATCTTCTCCACTGGTCCATAATGTGACCTAAGCTACACCAGTGAAGTAACCAGCTACCAAGAGAATAGCCTACAACTTGCAGAAATTTCCTATCCAACAGGTTTGTTTACCAGAGCACATCTATGCATTGCCAGAATTGCAGCATTGTCTTGTTTTTGAAATAATTTCTTAACATCAAAATTCTGTTAGTTTTGGAATTAAAAATTTCAGTAATTAATGTTATGAGTTCTTCTGTGGGTGATTTTTGTTTTTTTTAAAAAAATTGTTCCATCTTGTACATGCTGCCTGGTGCTTGTTCAAGTACTATCAGAAAAGTATTAGGCATTATTTTAAAGAGGGGTAAACAGGACAGTAAAGGTACCTGGGAGAGTAAGAGAACAGTGTTCTTTCCCAGATCACTACTGATGGAAAACCTTTTATAACTAAAGAACCTTCTGCTCTGTGTAAATATTGAGAGTGGGGGCAGATACTTTATGGTATGTTCAGTGGGTATTGCCATAGCAGTAAAATAATTAAAAGTGCTTTCTAACCTAGGCTGGGTTTTGTCTCTGTGTCTCCCTGCCCGCCCCTGCCCCCATGTAGATTGTGCAGACTCCCTTAGTGCACTTTCATAAGCATGATGATTGAATTTGAAAATGATAATGGATTTAAACCTTGATAATTTATACACAGCAATTCTAAGCACTTATGGCAACATACTATATCTGCCTGTTGACATTACCTAGCATGTTTTATTGCATAAGGCTGTCATGCCTCGCCCTAAGCTCTTGAGTCCTGGCACAGCCTTAATTAGACCTGGGCTATCCCAAGTCACAAAAAAATTAATTTGGAGAATCTAAATACTCTCAGATTTGTTCTTATTTAAAAGAATGCTATATTTTCAAGGGTTGCTCCACTCTGGAACCAGCTGCTGGTGTCTTAGAATAAGGTCAAGTGTCTTCATCATAAATGTCACTTAGAGCTTTTAAGGAATGTTTGGTGCTTTTATGAATTGTAAAGCATCTTTTATATCACATTGTGTAGCTTGAGCCCTAAACAGAGTAAGTAATACTTCTAAGATACGTAATTCTCTTTAAATACAAATATATGATTGATTCTTTCTTTTTCAGCCAGCTCTGTCTCTCTAAGGTAGGTTGTCATCACAACATCCAAGCTATCATAAAAAATTATTTTTTACACACGGGACAGTAAACCAGAGGTACAAATTTGAAGTATGCTAATGAGTTGGGGCTTTAGTCCCTCTGGTCAATGTCCAGTCCTCTGTGCTATGCTACTTCACAGTTGTACTTCTTGTCAATAATAATTTTGAGCCACAAAATAGGAATTGCATCAGCCGTTTGTTTTAGGCAGCCAAAACAGTCCCTTTTGCCATATTTTTGCTTCTGAGTAACAGTTGCAGTTCCCAGATTGCTGTCTTGAGAGGATTGCTGATAGTATCACATCTGTGTGGTCTTTAGTTTTTCCCCATTGGTCTGAGCTGAAGTTTGCTTTTGAAATGTCAATTAGTCCATCTGTTCTGCATAAAGACAGCCTTCATCACCACCTTTCTTTTTTATATGTTTGCAATAAATGCCTTCATTCTCTTCCCCATCAGCTTCTGAAGCAAGGACTCAAGCTCCTGAGAGACATTCATGTAGCCTGTCATCTTCCAAATCCTTGTATTTCTTTACTTTAATTATGTTTTGATTTTCTTTAATCCACCCGCTTGCTGTATTAAAACTTAACAATTTTGGTGCAATTTATAAAGCATGGTTCAAGGAGGATAAGGGACTGTTGAGCCTTAAGTATCATGTCTCATCTTTGAATTTCCTGACCTCTGAAATTGGCTGTAGTTCTTCAGTTTCAAGAGATTTGTTCTTTAAAATAAGGCATCATAATCTATAACATATGCTGCTATTGGTGGCATATCATGACGCCTGTAAAAATACCTTAACTCATTTAAAATTATAATTTATTATAATTATTAGATTTGTGCACTTCTTAAGTAGTGTTAGAAACTGGGATAAAAAGCTATTCGCCACATGAATCCTGGAACCTAGGTTACAGGCGCAAAAACAGAATGGCTAGGCGCCATTTCCTCCCAGTTCAGCAGCATTTTCTATTTATTTTTCCGAAATACATGAACTAATACACAATTCACATCAGTGAAACATTGTTAATACAGTGGTACCTCGGATTAAATACATTTCAGGTTACATACTCCGCTAACCCAGAAATAACGCTTCAGGTTAAGAACTTTGCTTCAGGATAAGAACAGAATTTGTGCTCAGGCGGCGCGGCGGCAGTGGGAGGTCCCATTAGCTAAAGTGGTGCTTCATGTTAAGAACAGTTTCAGGTTAAGAACGGACCTCCGGAACGAATTAAGTACGTAACCAGGGGTACCACTGTATCACATTTTTAATTGGACACCACAAGCATAAATGGGACTCAGCCCCTGCAATTGTGGCTAAAACCATAGGTCATTTGAATATTTGATATTTATATATACTGGTGTGTGTGTGTGTGTGAAATAGATATGTAAAGTATTGTGCTAGATTTGAACTTACCTGTTAGGGGTAGGTAGGGGAGGCAAAGTGGAACATGGAAGGCAGCAATCAGCGAGCTAGCATTTTGGGGAGGTGAAACAAGGCAAAACAGCATGGAAGGCAGCAGCTAACAATCATACTTTGGAGTTGGGCAGGGAAGCATTTATCCTCCAGCACCCTCTGTGCCAGCAGCAGCAATTTTAATCTTGAATCTCAGTTGCCATACATGACACCAAGACTTATCAATCAATCAATCAATCATCAATTGATTGATTGACTTCTCAAATTGTCCACAATCAGACAATTCCCAGTCACAAAATGTGCCTGGCTCATCGCTGATTTCGAGCACTGTTCTTAAGCTGATTCCTGATGGCAACCTACAAATAAAAATACAGTTTGAAATACATAGATGCAATCAATATATCATCCCTTGATAGTACAAAACTGTGGTAAGAAAAAGCTTCCTGGTACTAAGAACAAAAAATGGCAACCTCAATAAGCCACAGTAAAACTACCAGCAGCTTGTTAACATTATATGTGAAATATATATTTTACTTACACGGTACATGTGCATACACATGCATGAGTGACTGGTGTTTTTCTTATCCAAGTAGAACTGATATCCACAGAACTACCATGAGATGTTGCCTCAGCATAATCGTTAATCTACTCTTCTTACTGTTTGCCACCTCTGAACCTGCCATGATGGAGTGCATGCTCTGCATACAAAAAGTTCCAGCTTCAATTCCTGGCATCTCCAGCTAGGATTAGAAAAGACAAAAACTTTCTGGAACCTGGAGAGCTGCTGCTAGTCAGCACTGAACTTGATAGGTCCATGATCTGACTATGCATAAGGCAGCCCTTCCTTTTTCTTCTGGGGCTCCTGATACTTACTGCCCTTCCTGTCTGAGGCAAAAGATAGCAGAGGCTAGAGATGTAGGAGAATGTGCCATTGAATGCTACATCTTGAAAGTTACAGGTAGGTAGCCGTGTTGGTCTGCCATAGTCAAAACAAAATAAAATAAAAAAATTCCTTCCAGTAGCACCTTAGAGACCAACTAAGTTTGTTCTTGGTATAAGCTTTCGTGTGCATGCACACTTCTTCAGATACACTGAAACAGAAGTCACCAGACCCTTAAATATAGTGAGGGAATTGGGAGGGGTATTACTCAGAAGGGTGGTGGGAATGGGTGATCAGCTGATAGGTGTGGAAAACCTGTTGAGACTGTTAACTACTGCAATGGTCTTACAGGGAAAGGCAAGGGGTGAGATGGCTAAAGATAGCTTTGTCATGTATAATGAGATAAGAATCCAATGTCTTTGTTCAGACCAGGTTTCTCCATGGTTTTAAGTTTGGTGATTAGTTGCAATTCAGCCACTTCTCTTTCCAGTCTATTTCTGAAATTCCTTTGTATTAAGACATCTACTCTGAGATCTTGAAAGGTGAGAGCACAAAGCCTGCAATAAACTCTGCCTTTTTTACCCCAGGAAGCAGGCTGAACTATGGTCTCCTCAGTCCACCAGAGGTTCTTTGCGTTAATCATTGTTGGGCTTAGTGAATGCTTAGAAGGAAAATCTTGTAATGTAAAGATGAGTCCACGAGGAAGACAAGCTAAGGATTGGTATTGGTGTTTAGTTTAGTTAGTGTCTGTGTTAAATAGGCGCTATACATAAATTGAAAAAGTAAGCCCTGACCTCAGGCTTATGTTCTAAAAAATATGAGCCATTGCAGAATGTGAGTGGAGGGAATGGAAGTCATCCGTTGGATAATGTCAGAACAAAACGTTAAAAGATATTTGCATCCAGTGGGAGCCAAATGTATCTTCTTTTGCTGATGTTTCTGGGGGCCCAGTTAGAGCAGAGTTCTTTCCAGCAAAGAGAGAGGAACTTGCTCCCTCAAGCTGTTCATTCTCAAGCTGATGACTTTAGGTAAGCTAGACTTCCCCTTGCTGTGACAGTCTACCTAGGAGGGAGAGGGTACAATCTTCCAGAGACCCTTGATGGATGGCTTTTCTCTTTGAGTCAGCAGTGATGCATTAGTTGCACTGCTATATCAGGAACACAGCATTACTCTGGGGTGCTGTATATCGCATGACTTGTTTAAGCCTGCGGCAGTAAGTGAAGTATTAGGCCCCAGGCCCTGACACAAATTCAGTTGTGTAATTGCATATTACTTCCAGTTGGATTGGAAATGAACCAATTTCTTATCTGTTGCGTACCATTGGTTTCTACAAGCAGAGATGGATAAAGTGGGCACCTAAATGCACTCTGAGGGCTGTAATTGGCTTATAAAATTTGAGCTCTTTGATTACCCTTCTCCAAAAAGCACTTTATCTTTTTTAATGTCTCTATGACTGTCTGTTTTCATTCTCTTCTCCAGATGAGAGCCATACTTTGGGGAAGTCTTTTTCCCTGTTCTGTCATAGTTGTTCTGATTTCCAACTGTGAGGCACATCACTTCAGATTCAGTTCAGTTTAAAAGTTGAAAGGAAAGTGGTGTTAGAAAATATGGTGCAGTGTAATCTTTGCTGTATTGTGAATCAACCATTATTTTACTTTCTATTGTGGTTTTATGTATCTTTTTGTCTTAATTCATACAACTTCTTAATCTTGTTCACGCCTCATATTTACCATTTCTAACTCCAGGTACCTTTACCGAATTAACTTTTTAGCAGGTTTACTATCCCTACAAACATGAATGGACATTATTTTCTCTTCTTGATGTAGGTTTTCTGCTTCATATAATATTTATGGAAGTTTATGGAACTGGAGTATAAGGAAAGAATTTAAGTGAAAAAAATGCAAGAGAAGTATATCCTTTGCTATTCAGCTATTGGCCTGAGTTAAAACAAGAAGCTTACCAGCACTGAGCATCTTAACTTTTAATAGCCTTATATTAACCAGATTAAAATCCATTCACTCGGGTGGGGAAAATGAAATTTTAGAATGGCTTACTGGGGAGAAGGGTTCATTTTCAGTACAGTGAACAGCAAGATCTGTTGCAAATTATTTTTGTGCTCATCTAGCAGACTTTTCAGCTGTGCATTTTTAAAAGTTGTGGTACCTGCTCACCTAATACTTCTTTTAGACTCTCTGTATTTCTTCAAGTACTTCTTTTAGACTTTACCCCTGCCAGCAGAAGGCAATCTGGCAGTGGTGCTGAAGCTTAAACAACTGCATTTAACAATATATTGTGGGGTTAGGGAGAACTGATTTATAAAGTAATGCTTTCTCCTTGCTCACTAGGTGTTTGAATGCATGTACCTACTGCAAAACTAAGCATGCCAGAGGAGATCTAGCAAGTTATCCTATTGAAGAACTGGTAAACAGAGCCAAACAATCCTTTCAAGGTAGGCGTTTTTGTTTTCTTTTGTTTTCTAAAACTTCAATCTGGTTTGATCTATCAAATTTTATGTCAGTGTGTATATAGTAGTATTTGCTAAGAAATCCCTTCATCCCCAGCAGACATGGCCATTGGCTAGAGATTATGAAACTTGTGATCTAGCACCATCTGGGTTGGGAAGGCTGTGCTAAACATACCAAAATCACATAAAAAAGACGGTCCATGGTACTGTAAGATGACAGGCATCAGGCAAACTTATGGGAATTGCTCCATATAAGCCACAAGTGTAACATGTCTGTAACCAGTGGCTTTTATTGAAGGAATCTGAAACTGTTCAGCCCTTTTTATACCAGTTCTGATAATGTCAAGGTTGCAGGTTCAAGCCCCATAAGGGACAGCTGCATATTCCTGCATTTCAGGAGGTTCGACTAGATGATCCTCAGGGTTCCTTCCAGCTCTATGATTCTATGTCTATGTCCAGTTTGTTTTAAGTAGCCAAAGCCCAGGAGAAGAAGGTTCAATTATTGATTTCAGTCACATGACCTTTTCTGTGTGGGCTTTGCTACTTGCTTCACCAGAAAAGAAAACGACAAAGTTTTGATTTTCATTCCCATAGAGCTTTTCCTGCTAAGAACTTCCTGATGACAATGTAAGGTTCGGTATACCTAACCCTTTATCCTCTTGCTTTGAAATACTGCCGTCTTATTCTTTACCATTGTTTAAAGTTTGTTTTGGGTTTCTTTTTTGACATACAGCAATGTTGGGCTCTTTTTGCTTTGACTTTTTTTTCCTTTTTCTTAACTGGCGTAGCATTAAACAATTTATATATCATGGCATTGTTTCACTGTCTTTTGTTGAAGTCCCATAAGACTTTAAGTGACATGTTGTTCGGCATAATGGAAGGAAGGTCAACAAAGAGGGAGCCTGTTTGTACTTGGCAGTGCAAGTATTTGCTTTTGATTAAATCCAAAATATTTTTTTACTGTAGTGTTTGCTGAAGATCATTTAGTGCCTTGTTTAATAAATGTAGTTCTGCTTTCATTATACACTCAAGACCTGAGTGACACACTTGATAACTGGATGACCACTGCTCTGCCCAGCAAGTAATTTATTTATTAATTGATTCTATTATTGTAATATTCTCTGAGGTTATTTGTGCAGAAGGGTAAAAAAATGTACTCACTAAACAACACTACCTTATGTGAGGTCTTGGTTTAAGTTAACTTGGGTAGCTTATTTTATTCTATTATCTCTTCCAACCCCTTTCTCATACTTTTGGCCCCAAAAGTTCTGATATACCAGATTGAACAGGAATGCCTTCTCAAGATGGTTAACTTAAAATTTGCTTTGTTGCTCCCTTTTGTATATTAAAAATGTTCAGGACTTGGCTGCTGACTCTGCTAATGTAGAAACACTTAATGCCAAGATAAATATTTTGATACCAGTCTGTTGGTTTCTTAAAACTCAACAGGACAGCATGAAGAATTAGGGTTTGTTCTTTTTCATTATCCCATGTAATGCTTCCTAATGGCTCTTCAGTAAAAACAAATGTATTGCAGACTTCGGACTATTATTAATAGATAGCCACGAAGACTACTGTGCAACACAAAAACAAGCATATAAAGCTATATTTTTAACAGAGGTTATACTATAAACCACTAAGGCTACCTTAGATTGTGACATTAAATAATTTCTATTAACTATGAGCATAGGTCAGAATCTGCTCCTTTGTCGATTATGGATGGCATGGAGAAAATCTCCCTAAGACTCGGCAAATAATAACAGTCAAAGGCTGTTATGAACAAGATTGTTCATAATGGCAGTTTTGTGTGTAGAACTCTTTAGTGGCTTTGTGGTGTGAAAACACATGAGAAATATTAGCTTGCCTAAAGGTAAAGGGACCCCTGACCATTAGGTCCAGTCGTGTCCGACTCTGGGGTTGTGGTGCTCATCTCGCGTTACTGGCCGAGGGAGCCAGTGTACAGCTTCCGGGTCATGTGGCCAGCATGACAAAGCCGCTTCTGGCGAACCAGAGCAGCGCATGGAAACGCCATTTACCTTCCTGCCAGAGCGGTACCTATTTATCTACTTGCACTTTGACGTGCTTTCGAACTGCTAGGTGGGCAGGAGCTGGGACCGAGCAACAGGAGCTCACCCTGTCGCGTGGATTCGAACCGCCGACCTTCTGATCAGCAAGCCGTAGGCTCTGTGGTTTAACCCACAGCACCACCCACGTCCCATTAGCTTGCCTAGGGTTGCTCAAATGCTAGGGTGTTTTAAAACACCAGATGCAAGAGTATGTTGGAAAGGTAGAGTGGAATTCACCTTTTGCCTGCATACTTTCAAATGGTATTTATTTTATAGCTGAAAACCCTCTAAATAAATAATTGAAATATGTTCTGGCAAACTTGGAGTGCCGTCTTAGAGCAAGTGACTGTTCTAAATAATATTTTTCCATAGGAAAGTTTGCCTGTTTTGTGATTTCAGCAAGGATTATCCCTGGTATTATTCATTTGTAACCCTTTAGACTAAAGTGTTCTATTGGAAATTGAAAGCAGGTACAGGTGCATTGCATGAAGTGTTATTATTTAGGAAACTGATTTTAATCCCCATCCCGTGATTCTTAAGGCGTTTACGTGATTTGCCTTTATTTTTATTTCAACAGTTGGATTATTAATTG
The DNA here is from genome assembly GCF_009819535.1 of Lacerta agilis. Classification (NCBI taxonomy): domain Eukaryota; kingdom Metazoa; phylum Chordata; class Lepidosauria; order Squamata; family Lacertidae; genus Lacerta; species Lacerta agilis. Next base: position 28,958,748 of record NC_046318.1, read on the forward strand.
GGTTATTAGCACTGCAAGAGCAGGAACTCCAAAACTGATCATTTTCTCTGACTTGCATTGAACACCCTCCTCTCTTTTGGATCTGGGTTACAGTTACAGTTATGACCAGACACTAGTGATGCTATGTTATCTTTCCCTTTTAAACGCAGTAGCTCTGCCTCTGAGAAATTTCATCTGTTGGATAGGGTAAATGAGAACCATTGCCTTTCAGAAGTGACCACCATAATCCATCCTGCTGCCAAAGAATAGCTCCAATTCTAAAGCCTCTGCAAAATCTTGATGAAGTTGATGGTACTATTATGATTTAATGATGCTAGTGTGGCATAACTGGTAAAATGTTGCACAAGAGCTGTGGAGATTTCTCATTATGTCAACCTTGTGTCATTCACCACTTCTCAACCTGAGGTGAGGATTGTGCGTTTCCCTGAGCTGCACTGGTAGAGGAAATACATAGTTTTGTATTTAAAATGTTGCTATTCCATTATTGTATGTGGCATTTTATTGAGATAGAACAAGGAAATGTGGCAGTATGAAGGGACAATGAAGGAAAACTAGGGAGAGGCATGGGTAACAAAAAGATAGAGGAGAAAGAGGAAACAAGGGATGAAGAAGATCAAATCTACTCTGGCACTCTTTATAGATTACAGCAGAAGCATGAGAGCTGTTGCTTCATCGGCTGTGACATTTATAGGTTTAACATTCTCTGGGTGAGGCTACAGGTGAGAAGGCCACATTCAGTTGAAGACAACTGATTTGAGAGGCCTTGCCCATATGGTGCCACGTCTTTAGATATTACATCAGTACATGTGAAACTGAATTCCCTGCCACAAAGGCAATCTGTAAAGGCCCATTATACTTAAGGTTCATTTTGGTTGGGTGTTGAGTTCCAAGAAATTCAGCCAAAAATCTTCATGGAAAGTTTGATTTTGATGAGAGATCTTGAGAATATGTGTACGTAAATTATGTAATTAAGGGTAGGGGTTGTTGTTTTCTTGACAATGGTGACAGTGTTTCACCACTTTGTTTATATTAACCTGTGTTTCAAATGGCAAGAACTTTAAGATACATTGCTACATAAGTATGTTTGATGAGTAAAAGGGGGGAAATTACTTGATGCTATGTAACATTGACCACCTTCAAAATCATATTTTTTTTTAAAAAAAAGTATTACTCACCAGCTAAACTTTTTAAAACCTTCCCAGAAGCACAGCTCAGAGGCTGAACATTGCTTCTGGATTTTGTGTAATATTTCTGTTTGTGTTGTGGTAAATGTCTGTGTATAGGATGGTTTCCATGGATTTACAGTATGGCAGACAACAGAGAAATGTTGCGTAAGCAAGTGGCTTGTTTGTTAAATGATATTTCTGCTTGCTTTTCATAGTCTGAAGGCAAGTCTTAGGCACAGGGTTGAGAAGGCACCTTAGTTTGTGGCTGAAACCTTTTTTAGACAGATTAATGTTGGCTTGCTTTCAGTATGCTCCCTTCTCAGCAAGCTTTCTTGTGGAGAGCTGGAAATTCTTCTTTTTCCCTTGAAAAATAACAGCATGTTTCCGTGTGAATACTTGAGTTTTATCTAAGTCACCAGGCAGCACAGGATGGAAAGAGAAGTGGTAATAACCAGCACCATGAATTGCACCCAGAAATGGACTGGAAGCCAGTGCAGGTCATACAATAATGGGGACACACGATCCCAACACTTTGGCTCAGTCAGGTTTCTCACAGCACCAATTGAAGTTTCCAAATGGTTTTCCAGGGCAGTTCCACACAAAGTATGTTACAGTAGCCCAATCGAAATGCAACTACTGCATATATAGAATCACAGAATTGTAGAGTTGGAAGGATCCCAAGGGCCATCTATTTCAACCGCCTGCAATGCAGGACCATGCCCAGGCCTTACTGCATCAGGAACTGCTTTATAACACCTGCTAAGTCCCAAGATGCTGTTCGCGTTAAAGATCACTCCCATTGTCTTAAATACAGTTGGCATTCATCATTTGTATCTGGACGCTTATTTATTGAAAGTGTTTATTAGCTGCTTTCCAGCCATGAATCTGAGACCAATTTACAAAATAAAGAAAAATACAAGGTAATCAGGCAGGTTTTCCCCTGAAAAGCAGCGGATGGATTAAAGTCCAGCATTAAATAACCACAGTCATTAAATAAGTTTTCACCTGGCATACACTTGGGAAACCCAGCCAGATGGATGGGGTAGAAATAATAATAATAATAATAATAATAATAATAATAATAATAATAATAATAATAATAATAATAATAATAATAATAATAATATATAAAGATGATGCCAGGCAAGCAAGGTGGTTTCTCAAGTCAGTATGGAGACAAAAAAACAAAAGCTCTTTTCAGGGGTGGGAGACTTCAGGCCTGATGGCCAAATGTAGCCACAGGCTACACCTTCTTCCAAGCCGCAGTCACTGCAGGCCTTTCTTCACTTCTTTCCTCAGTGTGTTTTCCTAGCTGACCTGCATAGAGGACATAGAAGTGGATATGAGTAGGAACTCCACCAACTTTTTCTGTCGTCCCTGAAGGTTGCCCACAGCCAAAAAAGGTCCCCCACCTCTGTATTAATGTTTGAAGAAGGTGGTCCTTCAGGTTTTGGGGGGATTTAAAAACCACCACTTTGAATTGTGCTCAGAAATTGACCAACTACCACTCAGCTGTCCCAAGACGGCATAATATGTTCCATACAACCAGTCATAATTAACATTCTTGCTGCTGCGTTTTGCATTATCTGCAGTTTCTAAACAGACTGTTCCATGTACAGCATATATGGTATAAACACAATGTTAGCTCTGCATGGATAACAGTGGGGACAGCATGGCATTCAAAAATGTAAGCTGTGGCTCAGAGCGCTGTAGCTTCTGTGGTCTCGGATTAGCTATGATTTCAGTTGGCTCAATGGAACCTTGGATTCTAGACCAATTTGTAACATGTAATTTGAATGAGAAAGAATAATTGCATATTTTTAGGTGACAGATACAATTGCAGTACAGAAGTACTGCAAGTACAGAAATATTTTTATGAGGATACTATACAGGCATCCTCCAGTCCCTTACAGTCTAGCCTTTGCTTAACTGGACAAGCTATTTTTATATTTAATTCTTATGTATCTAGTCATAGAAGAGTTCAAGACTGATAAGAAAATGAACTTTGTAGCCACACACACACACACACACACGGACACATCCTGTGCTGTTAAGAGTAGCTTGGAGAAGCAGGGACACTAAGACACAGCTCTGGTATGTGTTGTTTCTTTGAAGAATACCCATGGCACTAGGAGATGATTAGCTCTTCTGTGATGGAAAGCAATTGTCCTGTCTCTCATTGCCTCTAGTGTTCTGGTGGAGCAGAGACAAAGCACCTGTACACACTGGGTATGGTAATTTGGCACAGCTGATTTGCATAATTGGTACAACTGATCTTTTGTAGTCATTGCCAGTATTTGAGGACCTGGAACTTGTCAACCCTAGAGGCAGTAATAATGTATGGCTTAACTTCCACATAATATTAGGCATTTCTGCTTTTTTGCACCAATCCTAAAGCTATTTCATATTCAAAAAGTGTAAAAATGGATAGTGATGGATGTTGCAGGATAATCAGGATTTCAATCCAGTCAGATGGACAAGGTATAAGTAAATAACAACAACAACAACGTGTCAATAGTACTGTTGGTTAAGGGAATATCTACCTGTAACTGTTTTAAGGGGGGAGTTAAATTTGCAAAATTGATTGGATATAAAATCTACATGAAAGATAAATTTCACAATCAGATTATAAAAATGTAAAGTGATGTGTGATGGATGTGGCATAAACATACAATCTGTTTCATGTGCCCTTTTGAGAGTTTTTACATTTATGCATTTATTTGGCAAACACTGACATACTTATCAATGAAGCTTGGTTGCTGAACGTTTATGCTTCTTTTTATGGCATACACTTGTGTTAAAGTAAGTGTAGATATTTATTTTCAATATGTCTTGTATAAACTAGATCTTTACAAGATTATGATCCATATCACATTCGTGGGGTGCTCCAGCACTGCCAAAAGATGGATTTAGTTCATATAAAAGTACAAGTTGTGCTGCTTTTAATTTAAGTTGTATTTGTAATCTGTTTTTGCTTTGCTTTCATTTGCAGACCAAGTGCCCCAAAGGAGAGAAAAATAAATAAACCCACTCTTGTTTCTGGTTTATTTGCAAACCGGGTCAGACGCCTTTGATTAGGTCTCAGCTGGAGCATAATTTGAATCTTGACAGATTGAACCTAAGCAGCAGGCTTTCTCCAGCTCAGCCAAAGCTGGAGGGGGGGGGAGGGGGCAGAATAAAAGCTAATTCCAGTTCACAAGCAGAACAACAGTGCTGAATAAATGTGCAACTGTTAATGAATAGCTATTTCAAATATTTACAAAAGACTGAGGAAAAAGAGATTGGCATTCCAGGCAGCTGTTCTAGGAAGGAACTATTAAAAATAAAGATCAAAAATAATGCTCAAATGCTAATATATCCATCAAATATCACATGAACCGTGGGGTGGGGAGATAGCTTCAGAGACTGTAGACTGGAACTCATGTAGCCATTTTACACCTTTCTATAAATAGCTGTATTCAGCTTCTCTTCCCCAATGTTAAGGTTTAACAGATCACCAGGGCCAATAGGAATAGGTACAGACTCCTCAAACATGTGTGCATAGGATCTTGAATGTTTTGACATTCACCTACCCTTATTCTAATTCAAGCCACAAATCTGTTTTCACTGGATTAACTAATGGAGGGAGGTGGAAATGCATACTTTCTAAAATATTTGGGTTGTATCCAGTGGTCAGGGGCATAGCAAGGGGGGCGGGGGGCCCCCAGGCAGCGCCCTGCTAGGGGTGACACTTTGGGCGGTGGCCCCGCCCCCTGGGCAGCACCAAAAATAGTTCCCCCCTTCCAGCGGTGGAGCTCGGCATGGAGGCAAGGGGCGGGCCAGTGAGGAGGGGTGTCACCCACTCCTCGCTGGCCCGTCCCTCTCCCTGCCCTGACTTGCGCTCCGCCAAGGGAGCCCGGGCGGCGGCTTAGGGTGTCTCTGCGCTGACAGGTTAATTGGATACCGGCACAAGAATACAAATCCTAACACACACACACACAATGTTGATGGTTTGAGGAAGTTAGGATGGTGCATCTGTGTGTTCTCTGCAGGCAGAGAGGAGCATTGCTTAGGTTTTCCTGCCATGGTGGCAGCTGGAGCTCCACCCAGGTGCATAGAAGGTTCTTGTAGTAGTAGCAGAAGAAAAGCCTCCAAACAGGGAAATTCAGAGGCAATACCGAATCCCCAACCCCCTTGAATTTACTATGATATTTAGTCATGTGGAATTCTCTTGAGTATTATAGGGGAATGAAAAATTCAGGCCTGGTGTTGAGCAATGTTGTATTAGTGTTAGAGAGTTCTTATTTGGGGGAGTTGAATAAGGATGAATAAAATGTGTGTTTTCTACAAACAGAGTTTGCCCTGCAAAATACTCTGTGGACGTGATACAGTTGGAGAAAATGTTCAAAATTTTGCAATATGTCAAAAAACCAAAACAAAAGTGTGGTAATAATTGGACAGGGGAGGCAACAAATGTTTTAAGAGGAGGCTCTGTATCTCAGCTGGTGATTGCACATTTATAACTATTGGGACCCTATTGTCTGAGAACAATCTCAATGCATGCAGAACTTAATGACTGTATTCTTTTGCATGATAATGAACTAGGTTTAGGTTTAGCAAGAAAAAGAGGGAAGCCCACTCCCACCCCTGAGCACTCTTCTGTACATTTTTGCTGTAACCTTGAATTTTCTTGCTTTTCTTGGATTTGGGTTACATCCTTAAATACATTTCAATTTTTACCCTTTAATTTCTTTTAATCTACATGTTGGGTTTAGTTGTAGTTCCTTCCAAATAGTTTGTTTTATGCCTCCAGCTGCTTCCAAGCAGCTATTGTGCTGAATAAGCACTTATTTCAGTATGTCCTTGATAAAATTAATGAAAGCATCTGCAGAAGTGGCAGCAGCAGCTGCAGTGCCTTCTGGAAGCCAACTTCTGCTTAACATTGTAATAAAAGGAATAGTTTTGTGCTGGAAGCGAATGTTGACTTACTTCTAGAAAAGAGGGGGATTGCACCTGCCACTGCTAGTCTGGCTATGTGGTTTGTTGATTATATACTCTTGTTAGACCCATTGTCACTGGTAAAAAGAGGATGATGTCACCTTTATTAAGCTCACTTGGCACCTTTTCGAGTGACAAATAATTTGCCTGCTGTTGTCTTTTTTCTTTTTCTCTAGCATGTGCCTTGTTTTAGAAGCAGAGAGTGTCATGTTGTCACAGTTAAATGCTGGAGAAATGTAGAGGTGCATGGAAATAAAAAGGAGTGATGCTTCTAATCACTGTGCATAGTAATGGAGTATAAGTGCACATTTAGGATCATTATCCTGTTACCAGGTGGGGCCCTTGAGCTTTCACGTGTATAGAAACTGCTCAAGGTTGCATAGATGAAGTAAGAGGTACTGCAATACCATCTGCTATTTTCTCATTAATTCCTGTTTCCTAGGCCTAATCCAAATTTTCTTTGAATAGCACTTCAGTACTTAATCGAGGCTGTGAGAACAGCTAGGGCTGCCAGATCTAGATCCAGAGGGGTTTTCCTGTACCTTTAAGAGTTGAATAAAAATGAGAATTTCACTATGTATGTTATTCCCCAGCATTGTCGAAAAACTGCAACTGGTAGAATTTTCCTTTCTGTTTAACTTTTAAAGGCACAGGAGCTCCCTGAAACACTGGATCAAGCAACTCTTGTAAATGCTTTGTTCAAAATAATGTGCTGCACATTTGCCTTTGTAGAGACACTGCCAAAAATGTTGTTTCTTTTGACAGCTGCACTCTTAAGCACCTAGAATTTTAACACTTCTAAAAGTCTCAGGTTTATGTCTGGGTCAACTACAACATAGCACGGGATCCAAATTGTTTTTAAAATAATTTACTGGTAAGCATTGCTTACCAGGAAGGAAAGGCAGCAGGGAAGTTGTTGTGGAGCAAACATACTGACAGGAGCACTGGACTGACCTCTTAACCACCTGTTACCTCCTCTTCCTGGTAAGGAAGCCACCTGCCAGGAAGCAGCTCTGTCCCAATCAGCAAGCCACTTCTGGTTTGAATCTAGAGGTAAAATTTGAAGTGATAGAAATGCCAAAGAAGACTAAAAAATGGCTTGTAACTGAAACCAGGACATACAAGGCCACTTTCAAGCCATTTTGGGATCTCCCCTTGGGCTTGTATAAATTTAACATTATCTCTAGTACATATCAATCAGCTCCAACATCACTCATCAGGTGAAAACAGGTGAAAGATTAGAAGCAAGCTCACATCTCAGAAAGCAACAGCTTTCAATGGTGCTTTTACATATTGCTTGATAACTTTCTTTCCAAATAAAATAAAATAAAATAAAAAATTCCTTCCAGTAGCACCTTAGAGACCAACTAAGTTTGTTCTTGGTATGAGCTTTCGTGTGGGCTGTGGCCGTCTGCTGGCTCTGAGCCCAGGATGGCAATATGCTTGATCCCATCACTACCTGTCAGTGGCCCTAGTTTTAAGCCAGCTGCTTCCACGGTGAGACAGTTTTATTTGGTTCATATTGTCCTTTTAAGACTGTGCCGGGCAGACTGTTGTTTTTGTGTGCTGGCTAATTTTAAAGTTTTGGGGGGAGTTCTAAACTGGGTTTTGTATTGTTACAATATCCTGTGTTTGCTGCTTTGTGGAGATTCTCTTAGAAAGTAGACTAAAAATCTATTAAATAAATAACCTTAAACTGCTTTCTTTTCACTTCTACTCATCTCCCATTTTCCTTCAGAACATAACTTAGTATGACTCACCTGTGTATGTATTGAATCTGAAGATAAATGGTCTTTTTTTAAGGACTTTTTCCAGAAATAGACAGAATCAGAAGACATTTATATAGAATGAATCTGGCTCCTATACTGTAAATTAGATAGTAACATTAAACATATTTTGTCTAATTTTGTTTATTTACCTACTCACTTTGAATTATTCACTTCTTTTATATACCTAATTTTAAGAGATTTTCCAGACGCAAGAAAATCGTAAACACAAGAAAATCATGCAACATAGAAGAAAACAACACATGAGAGAGAGAGAGAGAGAGAGAGAGAGAGAGAGAGAGAGAGAGAGACATCTGTAAGGCTGTTGTTGCAACCCCAAGTATCTTGCCACGTGTGTAGCTGCTAAAACAAGGATGAGTATCCTGGTGCCCTCCAGATGTTGCTGGACTACTCCCCATTATTCAGACAACTGGCCATGCTAACAGGGTCTTAAGGGAATTGTACTCGAGCAATACCTGGAGGCTGCAGATTTCCCGCCACTGCACTAAAATTTCATTCCTTGAGGCAATTTATGCTATTCCTCCTTTAGTCACCCCACTTCAGCAAATGATGGTTCATTGAAAATACTTGCATAATTCAAGTGTATTTCTCTAATCAGAATCAATGTATAAAGAGCCTTAGCTGTTGATTCTGAGGAATTCAGCATAGTGCTAAGCAGATCGCACTGTCAGTGCAAGCATTTCTGCATGCCGGATGAAATTATCTACCATCTCCTTCCCTTCCATGCTGCTCCGGGGTTTCTCCTGACCACCCTCTCCTGAACCAGTTGTGGGGCACCCTGAATTTTTACTTTGAGCTTCATAGATTTCAAAACAATGAAATGTTTGCATGCATTTCAAAATATTCCTCAGAGCTTTCATTTTTTCTTGATTGGGTGCATGTATTCTCAAACATCAGTTTATTTCACCTGATCCATGGATGGGGATCCTGTGCTTGCCCCAAATATTGTTGGCCTCCAATTCCCATCAGTCTCAGCCAGCATGGCCAGTGGTCAAGGATGATGGGAAGTGTAGTCCAAGAGTATCTGGTGGTTCACAGGTTTCCCATCCCTAATGTAGAAGATGTAGGCTAATAGGCTAGTCAGAGGAATCAGATATTGCAAGAGCAACAAACTTGGCAGACTCTTAAATTACAATCCTTCACCAAATAACTGAAGATTCTGCACCATTTGAAATTACTTTCCCAACATCCAGTCCCAAGAGTGTTATTTATTTAGCAATCCAGTCAAATGCAGTAGCAGTGCAGCAAGAGGTGGATCTACTATGAAGTCCAACAAGAGGCCCAATTTTGTTATCACACGGCACCACTGAAATTTGAGACGCCAAGTTTCGCCAGTGAGTGCAATCAATGCTTGAACAGAAGAGGTTTGCACCAGCATGAATATGCTGTAACAATCTTGTTTTTTATAATCGCTTTTAAAAGTGTTTACATTTTCTCCTTATTCCAAAACAAACAAACAAACCCAACAACAACAACCCCCAAACCATTTAATGGTTTTTAAAATTTTCTTCCAAGCTTTCCTCCTCCTCCATTAATTCCAGGCCTTGGGGTGGAGTCTTTCTTTCTTGGCCTTCACATCTCTATTTAATACCAAAGAGCAATCCCAACTACAAAAATGTACTTGTTCCGAAAAAAGATCCTTCTTAAGATGCATGTCCATAAGAAGCTTGAGCAGGTTCTGAATCAGCTTGCTGTTCGGGGCCTTCATTTCCATTGGTAAAAGGTTAAGATACGCTTGCCAAATCAGTGGGAAGCAAGAAGTGTGTGGGAGAGGGAAGAGAATGATCAATGTGTCATGAAAACAGCGTACACTGAATTGCCTGAGCCCTTGAACGGTACATGAACTTGTGTTAAGGGTTTTATTTTGGGATTTCGTAATGAACTGTTGGTGGCTCTGGGAGAGGAAGGGAGGATTGATTTTGTGTTAGCCTCTTTTCTTCTTCTTCTTGAATCATACTTCTTTGCTAGGTCATTTGATAACCTAAAAATATGCAGGAATCTTATTTCTAAGTGTGAAATATTTGTGAAATTATGATCTCAAATATTTATGAAAGATTTGGATTGCAGTCTGTTGGCATTCTTTTCCTAAAGCAGCCTGTAAGTTTGGCAAGGGGAAAGGCAGGGGGAGGTGTTCTTGGAGACATTTCCTTTAGAGACTTTTCCGATTTATTCCAGATGTTTCCTTGATAGTTTCATCTGCAGCAACACACCCACTGCCCATATTTATCAGTGTTTTGGTAACAATTGCTATTATTCAGTAAGGTCTTTTGCTACTCATGTGTTAGAGCTCTTAACAATTTTTTTAATAGCCCACACATGTTTCCAGAAAATTTAGCTTTCTTCAGTAATTTTGAATGTATTTCCTTATGTGGTTTAGTAGGGAACTCCAGGACTTAATGGTAGAATTAGTTAAAAGCATGGGGGATGGGCAACTTTCAGCCCAGAAGAGGGCAGCAGTGCTATTCAGAAACTGTTAACTTGTCTTCCTCTGACACCCTGAGCACATTTGAGCATTTCAGAGGTGTATGCTGTATGCATGTAGAAAATGATCTCTGTGACATTTCCTTAAAAGAATTTCTACTGAAAGGTAAAATGTGGTAATTTATTTTTATTTGTTGGCAGGGAGAGTTGTATCACTTTAATCCTGTTGTAAGCTGCCTTGGAGGTCATACGCAGAAAGGCAGGGTATAAATTTCATAAATAAAAAAATCACCTGTCACAGTTTATAGGAGGCTTTTGACTCCCCCTGCATCACCATTTGCACCTTTTAACTCTGTTGCTAATATATTTCTGTTTCATGGTTCAAATATAATTCAGTATCATAGTGCTCCACTTTTCTAATGGCGTAATATGCACTGTTCACTAGTTAGGTTCAGGGTGAAACTCATGTAACATGAGCCTGTGGGGTGGACATGAGTTTATATCCCTGCTCAGCCATGACCTTTTCCCTGGCTCCAGTCGAGCATGGATGGAACTCTACTCACACAATGACCCCTTTCTAGTCATTCTTCCCACTGCAGTCCCTTGTACTCCACCAAAAGCTTCTCCTGGGGGTTAAGGAACACTCTAGAACATTGTGGTTTATAGCACATGGGGATGGAGTGAGCCAGGGGAATTAGCAGGATTCATTGTGAGCTATTTCATTGTCATATTTTCTTTTCTGTTCCTTTTTTACTGCTGGGCTGCCACTATTTGGGAGCCCTCCTAGAGTGCCTCCCGTCTCCGAAGTCATTGGGAAGACCCTGTTTCCTATAGAAATAGAAGATGACTTTCCTAGCGCCAGGGCCTTCCTCAAGCTGGCCTCCATTTGAGGGGACAACCTTTGAAGCCAAGCTATGGTGTAGGGATTTGTAGTTCTGTGAAGGGTCTTCTAACCATGCTCAGCATCTTTAACAAACTACAGTTCCCAGGATTCTTTGGGGGAAGCTATGGTTGTTAAAAGTGTTATAAGAGTGCTCCAAATGTATGGCGTGGATATGGCATATGTGTAGGAAAGTTGCATCCACTTATGGTAGATTCCAGCAAGAGCCATGTGTAAAACAGTCCAGAAGATCTCAAAGGAGGCATGAGGTCTTTTATTTGAAGGTGTCAGCGATTGAAACTGGTACTTTCTGCATTCAACACATGCGCCTTCTTACCGAGCTCTGAGCTATCACCAGGTTTTTTAAAATGTACAGTTCTAACAAATTCCTCAACTCATCAACCTTTTTCATACTGTCATGTATAGCAGGGCAGGTATGCTTCCATATTATCTTTGGCTGCAACCAGATGCATAAGAACTAATGAGATATCTGCAGTTTTCATCTCATTGAAAAAAACAATAATGCTGCATTTAGCTTCCATAGAATGCACTGTCATGAGTTGAGCTTCCATTATTTGAAATTATGTAAATCACACTAATTAAGATTTCTCTGTGTACTCTCCCCCACCCCTGGGCGGTTTTGTATATATATATAAGTACAATATATTCAGTGGTTAGTAGGGGTGTTATTTTTTTTACACATGATAGTCTCTAATATATGTGTAGGCATTCTCTATTATTTAATACTAGTTAACTGTCTTGTTTGCAATAACTATGAGCACACAGCATTCAATAAGGAGGAAATGAATTTTTCTTGCATTATCTGTTAATTTAAAAATTAAAGTGAAATTGGAAACACTTTTTTTTTTACAAAGATTTTATTGGTTTTCCACAAAGACAAAAAACAATACAGTAAAACAAATACAACATCAACAAATACAACAGCTAAAACAAAAATAAACAAAGATACTAACCTAGACTGGAATACCAACATTCCTTTTGCTAATAAAAAAAATCTTGTTTTGAATCTACTTGGGGGACTTCCCCCGTTTTCTCTCCTTTGCTTCCAATTCTAATTTACTTTAATAACTTCTCATCTCTAAAATTTGAATCTATCACCATCAAAATATCCAGATATAACTTCTTAATATTTATTTTTACTTCATAATACAACATATTACTTCTTATATCAAATCTTACATCTTATTTTACTTAGGCTGCTGCTAATAAATCAATTCACATATCTCTTCACTAGTTCAAAATCATAAATTCTTAACACACTGACTTCAGGGTACCATGATGAGCCGTCCTAATTATATTTTAAGTATTTTCACCCTAACCCCCTCCTAACCATTTTCCTTCGCCATCTCGGGATCACCCACCAGACATCTCTCCACCTCCCTCCAACATCAATGTCCAGAATGTCCTCTTGTTTTATAGCCAAAGGTCAGACCGCAGTCCATAGACATCCTTGCAGAGAACTCCAGGGAACACAAATCATCACCTTCCAGCATCTCCATTTCAAAGTTCCAGTCATCTTCAAATTGCAATTTCAAAAGTCGTTTTCCCTTCATTTCTAGGCTCTCACCCCAGAAATCGGATATAAATTGTCTTTCAACCCTGGGTCTCTCACACCAACAGGATTTTCCATCTTCTTGGAGTTGCATAGTCACTATATTTTGTTCCTCAAATATTTCCTTAAGTTCCCTAGCAAGGTTTTCTTCCAGTTTAGCAAAGTTCTCAAGAGTCTTTCCTATTGCATAAAACTTTTCCTCAACATTCTGCTTCAACAAATTTAATTTCTGGTTTAGCAGTTCTAACTTCAAAAGAATTATCCTTTTTTCATGGGTCAAGCCCGGATCTAAAGCCAGTTTAAAAACGAAACCAAGCATGGTAGAAGAAGGCAGAGGGTATCAAGTTTCAGTACTTTTCCATCTTTAGCCACAAGTTTCAGCCGCCATTTTCCCCTGAATCAGGGTGAAAAGATTATAATCCAACAACTTCAAAGAAGAAATATTTCCAACATCTTAGTTCCCCTAACAGGGATTCAGCCGATCTCACTTGTCAAAAAGCTCCGTGGAGACATTGTATCCGCTAATGCAGCAGCAGCTAGAAACATTGTTATTTTCTTCATTCAGCAAAGAGAGGAACGGGCTTCCTTTTGACGTTCCTCCCGGAGTGCCAATTGTAAAATTTTTGGATCCAATTAACTCCGTACTTACGGCTTACGGGGTTCTTCTTTTTTTCCTTCAAATCAGGTAAGAACGACACGCTCATTGCAGGCGGCGGCTGCCACTTCACCTGCCCGGTTGGGGCATAGCCTCCACAGCCCGGCGCCGTTGTCCCTTCACTCCCACGCCCCTTTTACAAGGGGAACGGGAGAAGGGTTCAGCACCATAGTGGGCCCGCTGGAGAGCCCGTGCCGCGGGATGCTCGACCCGCGGTTCGGCGGAGCCCGCTGTGCGGTAGCGGAGCTCCTACCCCCGGGACAGGCCAGGGTCGTCTCGCTGCCGAAACGACCCTCGACCGTCCGCAATGGCGCCCTCGCCGGAAGTCTCCGGAAACACTCTTTTTTTTTTTAAGCGTGTGTTTCTTCCATCTGTTAAAGCAATTACCGGTGTAAATTTTGGAAACGTTGGAGAGCTGTTGCCAGTCACTGTAGACTGCGTGAGATGAGCCAATGCTCTGGCTATATAAGGCAGCAGCTTGGTGAAAGTGCATTTTCTAATGCACACACTCACATATTATGAAAGGAAGGGCTTCTAACCTCTCCATTAACAACGTTAACTTGAACTGTCACTGTTTAGCAGGAAGCATATCAAAACTTTAGTTTGTGCAATTAAAGTGGATTAAAGAGCTCTGTCATCCTGGCACAACAAATCCACTTTTAAAAAGAGTTACATTTTTGGTGGTTTGGAAAGTGCCTGAGAAATGCGTTGAAAGATGAGGGTTGAACAAATGACTAGCAGGAAGATTATAACTGTCCTGCAAACAAATCAACGAATCCTCAGTAAAGACCAGATACAATCTAATCTCTGTGTAAGCTTTGTGCAGACAAATCAGGATTAATGCTCAATAAACAGGTCATCTGGAGAGACCCTAGAAAGAATATTCACAATATTTTCATGAAGGATCGTTGAAGCTGGATATCAACTTATATGGTTGTTTAATCAAATGTCTTGCAATGAAAACTGTTTCACTGGTTTACTTTTTTCAACAGAGGCATGATGGAAAAAAGCAACAGCTTTTTTTCATTTCTTGCATTTCGACTAAACAGATTGGCTGTATTTTGATAGCAAATGTTATCATTTGCACTGCTCAGTTACTCTAGTCAGATTGGCTAAACAAGCCAAAGATTAAACCAGAGATATGTGGGTGTGGCTATCTTGCCTTCCCATTGAACATCTGTTGCGGTGACAGGTACACAAAGATAAGTTCTAGTGAGTTACCTGAGTAGAATTTGAGGCAGCAGGTGGAGAGAATTTGAATCCTTTGTCCTGCACCTGCCACACTTAAGGGAAGTGGAAACAGCTGTTACCAAGAGAATAACATTGTACAGTTAAGCAGGGACTCAAATACGAAACTCTTTGTACTGCACCTACATCTACTAACTGCTTGGAGCCACTGATCACAAAAGCAGCTCTCATTAGACCCTCAGTAAAATACAAAAAAATGCCATTTGGTCTTTGAGCAGAAACAAGACACTAATAGAAATTTTTCAACGGATAAACAGAGTTTAGCTTAAAATCCTTTGCTTTCAGCTTTGAAAATTTAGCTTTTCTGCCAGATAGAATTACACATAGGCCCAGTTTGCACATACAGTAATGCTAAGCCAAGCCATGGTTTAGGGCAAATGGGCAAATGGGCAGGTTGCTAGAAAGATCACAACATCTTTGCTCCTCGAGCCCAAAAGCTGCCGCACTGTTAGGAACTAAGCCATGGTTTGGCATAGCGTTACTCCCAAACCTGGGCTCATGGTTTATTTCCTCCAGATAAACCATGAGCGGTGAGCCACAGAACACACCTTGGCTACTTCTTGTGCTTTGTCTTGAACAGGATTAGCAACAAGCCCAGGTTCAGCTGCAACGCTAAGCCAAATCATGTCATAGCTCAAAGCAGTGCAGCAACAGTAGGACTAGAGGAGGACCAAAGCAGCTGTGATTTTCTACCTGGGAACTCTCACATTATGCTCATTCATCGTAAGCTCTGGTTTGGCTTAGCACTACATGTAAACTAGGTCATAATGGTTTATTGTAGAAAAATTGGGGCATCTCCAAATATATGTAGTATTAGGTTTATCTTTGAAATACACAGATGCTGCATTCTGATGGCTTCAGAGAAAAAATGGACTTTTAAAAAAGCATTTATAATCATTAGTATCGTTTTGTCAAGCACTGGTGTGGTTTCATTGGTATGAAAGAGTAAATGGGACCAACTTGGATTCCCCCCCCCCCTCATTCTCTGCTGTCAGGAAGGTATAGTTACAAGACAGCCACAGTGATCTCTGCCATCTCCTCCTTCACAGTCAGGTTTCCAGGCTAACTGGCTTTGCCCTGTGCCTCCTTGCAGAGTGCTTGCAGGGGCTAAGAGGTTTAGTAATCTCCGCAAAGGCTATGGTATGTATATGTAAACCTATAAAATTCAATTTTGATGTTTCTTTGCATGATTACAGAAATCTGGCAACTGCAGTTATTCTCTCTACAGGTACATGGTATTATAAAGCCTTCTCCGCTGAATATTTAATGTTGCTAAATCTGGAGAGTCAGATCTTGAAAGATGCAAACAACTTGGAAGGCATTCAGAGGAGAGCATTGAGAGTATTTTGCATATATTTCAAATAATTGAAGATACAGTGAGCTAGTTACTTTTGGTTTGGCAGGAAGAACAGTTTTTAGTTTGTTTATATTGATTCAGACACTCCCTTTTATACTTTCACGTTGATTAACAACTATTAGGCACTGTGGGTGTCATCGTCGTTCTCTTAGCTTCTTTAAGTGATGCGTGTTCATTCTTTTCAAAGACTTTCAGGTGCAATAGGCAAGTAATTCTATGAAGTGTGATGGCATGACCATTTATGTATGACTAGCTTCTTTCTGGTATCTATTCCCTGGGAGGCTGAGTGAAAAGGGTACCTACCAACAATTCTAGTGAAGGGAAAGCCGCTGAGCCTGAATATTTATGCAGTACAGCAGAATTTACAGAATTTGGGTCTGTAACTGTTTTTGGACTACAATTCCCTTCATCCCTGAGCACTGGTCCTGCTAGCTAGGGATGATGCGTGTTGTAGTCCAAAAACAGCTGCAGACCCAAACTTGCAGTACAGCAATTAAGGAAAAGAACTTTTAAGCTCGAAAGTTGCTGGTTCATATCTTGTTAAAATCTTGCTTATTTAATAGGTTTGTATATTTTTATCCTTGCCATTTAGGATGTTCACCCTCCCGATGTGGTTAAAACATTAAGGTAATAAGATTACAGTCAAACCTTAGTTTTTGAATGTCTCGGCTGCCAAACACCAAAACCCGGAAGTGAATGCTTCCGTTCTCGAACGCGCCTAGGACTTCCAAGGCATGTTTCCCAGTTTCTCGGTTTTCCCTATTGAACTTGCTGACAGCCCTTTGATCCTCGGTTTTCAAACGTTTTGGAAGTTGAGCGGACTTCTGGAACAGATTACGTTAAAAAACCGAGGTTTCACTGTACAAGCTATTAACACAACAGATAACAAGCAGCAACATTGTAACATAGAAATAATAGCAGTAGAGAAAACAATTACAGTTGTACCTCATGTTATGAAAGCTGCGTGTTGCGTTCGTCACAGGTTACGAACATGCCAAACCCGGAAGTACCGGAACAGGTTACTTCTGGGTTCAGCAGTTCACGCATGCACAGATGCGCAAAATGACGTCATGCCCCGAATCGCATCATGCATGTGCGCAGATGTGCTGCTTCAAATTGCGGACCTTTCAGGTTACGAACAGGGCTCTGGAACTGATTCCGTTCATAACCGGAGGTACCACTGTGTTCAGAGAGATGGGCTAGGTCCTAAACCACAGATTAGTCAGACGTATCTCCCTGGAACAGGTATCCTGCAGCTGCAGTGGTGGGGCAGGCACCATTAGGGACAGGATATTCTCCGTGGTGGTCTTGCAGCTTGTATCAGCCATTGTGCTTTACACAAGCCGTTGCAATAATAATAATAATAATAATAATAATAATAATAATAATAATAATAATAATAATAATAATTTATTTATTTATGCCCCAGCCATCTGGCTGGGTTTCCCTAGCCACTGTGTGGGTGGCTTCCAACAAAAGATTAAAAATACATTAAAACATCAGTCATTAAAAACTTCCCTAAACAAGGTTGCCTTCAGGTGTCTTCTAAACATCCGATAGTTAATTAATTCTTTGACATCTGATGGGAGGGCGTTCCACAGGGCGGGCACCACTACCAAGAAAGCCCTCTGCTTGGTTCCCTGTAACTTCACTTCTCGCAGTGAGGGAACTGAATCAGGAAACTGAAGTACAGTGGCACCCCGTGTTACACATGCGATCCGTTCTGGATTGCGCTATGTAACATGGGTGTGCATAACGCGAACGCCCCCCCCAAATCCCTGAAAACCCGGAAGTAACGCGATTTGAGCGCTTCTGTGCATGCGCCAAGTGTGCAGAAGCGTTCTGCACATCCAGGAGTCGCACGCGTTCCGGAAACGCTTCCGGGTTGCGGGCGTTCTTAACTTGAACGTGTGCAACCCGGGGTTCCACTGTATTATGGTGTTGTTTCAAGACGTAAGTGTAAGACCATCAGGAGCTTCCACCCTCATCTGTATTAGAGGCATAATAATAATGGCCTACCTTACAAGGCTGGTGGTGGGATTACTGAAAACGGATGGACATTTATTTGAGTCCTTAGGGAAAGTGCTATATAAATGCTTAATGTTACTGTCCACAAAAAATGGAAACAGATTAGCCCAGCTCATAGGAATTATGACAGTAGTCCTTAAATCTGAAGACCACTTAATATCCCATTTTGTAATAGCTCTCGTTTGGCAGCCTTCTTGGACTCTGAAGTGGAACCTCAGTGAGATTACTTAAGAATAAATAGTTTGCAGCCTGGCTGCTTTTTAAAATGTTTTTTTTTAATGAAGCAACCAAGCAAAAGACCAAGAAATGAATGTAACAAGACCCACAGTTCATTATAGAGCATTTCTTTTGAAGTTGAAAAATATTTCTTAGCTTTGTATTTGTCAGATTTTTCTTGCAGTGTTGCCTGCCACAATGTCTGATTTATAACAATTGTCTGTGGTATAAGGTGAGTGGTTTTTACATCGTACTGTGTGTGTTTGTATATGTGTATACAGTGGTTTTTCTGAGAATGAGATAAAATTCCTGAAACGTCTCTTCAAGGTGATGTGTGTGTGTAAGAGCCTTGGGTATATGCTTAAAGCAACTGCATTTTGCAGTCTTAGTTCACCAATTCTTATTTACCAAAGGATGTGACTGCTTGGGTTTAAAATGAAAACTATTTTTTTAAAAACAAACAAACTAGTTTTGTCTTGGTACACAGGGAACTTTTCCCTTTGATCTCAAAGCCTTCTAAAAAGACATTACCCTCTTCACTGGTACAGCCTTTCATCTTTTCCAGGTGTTTCTACTTGAAGGTATTTCATAGAAATACATCTCAAAAAGTTGATGATTTTGGACAAGAGAGTTGCTTACAGCACATGGTATACTGTGCTTGTCTTTTATTTATATTGTTAAATAAAACGCCATTCTTCCCTGCTTTCAAGACATACTACTATATTAATAACGTTTCAGTTATCTATGGAAAATAGTAAAGTGTAGTATCTTGTATCTGAATGGCATCGAACCCAGGAAAGAAGGTGGTGTCCAGGACTGCCTTTTCCCAACATGACCAGTGTTGATGTTAGATGGATGATGGCTTCAGCCTGATAACCTTAGAAAACTGAAGAACTAGGATTGGTTTCATCTTGAATAAGATAGCAAAAATGTGGTGAGAAACTAGAAGAAGAGGAAAGGAATGGCCACATTTTATTTTTATTTTTTTCCTTTTTTTCCATAATTTTTTTTAATTGATTTTCACATATTGAAACAATTAAAACTTATTTTCTATAACAAGAAAAAAATACATCTCATTAATAAAAACATATATAAAAAACCTTCTTATTCTTTCTCACTTTGTTTCATGACTTCCTCTAATCCCTCTTTGCTGATTTCATTATAGTACATCTTTAGCAGTCTTCCAACTCATTTTAAACATTCTTATTTATAATCCTCTAATTTACATTCTTTCTCTATCTTTATCTAACTTTACTATCTAATTTCTAATTAATCCCAATTCTAAATAAACACCTACGCCTGAATTTCTTCCAAAAACTTTCCTCTTTAACAAATATTACAGTATTTTTTGAATACACTTTAAAATTGCTCCAGTCTTGCTCTATCGTCTCCTCCTTCTGGTCACGGATTCGTCCAGTCATTTCGGCCAGTTCCATATATTCCATCATCTTCATTTGCTATTCTTCTATCTTTGGTATGTCCCGTATTTTCCAATTTTTGGCAAGCAGTATTCTCGCAGCTGTTGTGGCATGCAAAAAGAATTTTCTATCTTTTTTGGGCAATTCCTCTCCTACTATTCCAAGTAAAAAGGCTTCTGGTTTTTTAATAAAAGTATTTTTAAATACTTTTTTCAACTCATTATAAATCATTTCCCAGAAGTCTTTTACCCTTGGACAAGTCCACCACATATGATAAAACGTTCCTTCTTTCTCTTTACATTTCCAACATTTGTTGTCATGTGTATGATACAGTTTTGCTAATTTCACAGGTGTTAAATACCATCTATACATCATTTTCATCATATTTTCTTTCAACCTATAACATGCAGTGAACTTGACCCCTTGTTTCCACAACCTTTCCCAGTCCTCGGGAAACATTTTCAGGCTTCCATGGGGAAGCCCAAAGGATTATTTTATTTCCTTATGTTTACTTAAACTATTTATATATCCACTCTTTGGCATCAAAACCATGCCAAAACAGCATATAAGTAATATTAAACTACTTTCTTAAAAAAAGAGTAAATAATATAAACATCCTTCCTATAGGGCAGTTGATTGGAGATGGATCCTGCTGGAGAAGGCTCTGAGATCGTCTTCGCTTACCTGCCCCACCCCCTTCTCTCTTCCTCGGAATCCTTCCCATAGGACACTTAAGTTGTTAATGGTCATGTGCAGAGGGAGAGATGAAAGTCTAGCAAGACCAGGCTCTGGCTGTGTAAAATTCAGGATATGTCTTAATATCTTGTGCAGTATGCCATAAAGCAATATGTACTGCCCCACATACTTCGTAAAGGTAAAGGGACCCCTGACCATTAAGTCCAGTTGCAGACAACTCTGGGGTTGCAGCACTCATCTCGCTCTATAGGCCGAGGGAGCTGGCGTTTGTCCACAGACAGCTTCTTGCGTATAGCTTCTGGGTCATGTGGCCAGTATGACTAAGCTGCTTCTGGTGAACCAGAGCAGCACACAGAAATGCAGTTTACCTTCCCGTACTTCATACTAACCAGATAAATTTAATCAGCAATCTGCATTGTTTGTTCTTCCCTGTCACTTATAAATCCTTGTTGGAATGCTGGAAACTGAAACGTATGTTGTGGTTCAGAGGGGTACACCCATTGAGGGCTGACTCAAGAGTGACCAAGTTGAGGCTAGCATAGATGTTCAAAGGATCAACCAGACATTCTGCCATGCAGGACCCATGACAGAAGACAACAGGGAAGGAAGGAGACTGGCCAAGGGAAGGTTTGAAGAGAGGGGCTTTCAGCGAGTGACAGTCATTTGACCCATGATATACAGAAGAAAGAAGAAAGGCAAGCATGTGAGAGAAGAAGCAGAAGTTTGAATAAGGAGGACATGACCAGTGACTGGTACTCATGAGCAGGAGTATCCAGGCTGCTACCAGCAGGGCCCAAGGCAGAATTTTGGCTTACTCCTACTCTGATTTGCTCTTCCATCCTGATTTCAGACTTGCACTTCAATCCTGCCTCCTGTTTTTCCTTTTGGTCCTGACTACTGGTTTTGTCCCATGACTCCTGGTATAGGAGGACAGCTGAACTCGGACTATATCTGTCACATCTGCCAGACCAGCTGAAGATAGTATGAGATGCTCTGTGTCACAGAAGTGGCCTGCAACAAAGATGGATTAAGAAGCATGACCAGTCAGTAAACCTGCTTAATCAGGAGGGTGACTCCATCCAAAATGTGCACAGTGCATGAGTGTGTGGTTCTTTTTTTTCAAATATAAAAAACTAGGCATGAATGAAACAATATGGCTATCCGTTGTGTTGCCTTGGCTATAAGAGCCCTCCGCACCCACCACCACTTTGTGGTTTGTGTGCATGTGTGTTTCCTCTTCATGTGTGTTTATGTCCTGTCCTTGGATGTTTTTGTTTGCTTACATACAAGCTTTCCTCAATTCAAACCATGAATGCTGGGAAAATTTAGGGAAGGTTTCCAGGAACACCAAGTGAAACAAACATTTGAAATATGTGTTTTTCTTACAATATTGTCAGTAAATTACTGTTTCTGTTTTCTTATTCTCATACTGGTACCAATCTCTAAAGAATTTGTACCTAGCACTGGCACTTGTACATGGTTCTGTAGCATGATACACAATAAACAATATAGGTTTGTTACACTGTATTGAATTTTGAAATGTTGAGCAAGCTATTAATTTGGGAATGCAATGTTTGTGACAATAAACATGCAACAGTATAAACCTAAAAATGAAGATCCTTCATGCGTTTAGGAAAACATTTTAAAAAAATCAAAAATCTTGTACAGGTGGCTCACTCATTTGGGTCTACTTGGTCTGTCTAGAATGAAACCCAGCAGACTTCTTTTTCTATCAGATGTTGGCATGTTATACTGGTTGTACTTTGTCCAAAAACTGTAATTCATTTCACTATAGTTTATTTCATCAATTTGCTAGCTTGTTTAATAAGATAGTAACAAAATTTAAATAATTCAATAAATGGTTTTTCATGCAACACGAGCCTGTGTCACATGTTCATGAGTGCAAGAAGAACAGAAAGCTTTTCCAACATTGAAAACAGTATTAGCCAATGGCTCAGATCCAAATGAACACTATGGTTCTTCCTCCTAACCCTTCTTGAAGGTTTGGGGAACCCTCCAGAGCTCATCTTCAGGAGATATGAGGGGTTACAGCTGAGGAAATGGGAGTAGAAGGAGGAAATGCCTTTTATTTGCACATGGGAGGCAACTGGTTTTGGATCCAAGCCATTGTCTCTGTAATACAGAAGCATTAAAGTAACCTTACAGTGGCTTGAGTACATTTCCGACCCTTCTAACTGAAGAGATGGCATGTGCGTCTGTCTGTCCTATGCTTTCTCCAACACTGTTTACAGTGCATTACGTGGTGTAATCCATCAGCCAACTTTAATTTCACAAGCTATTCATTGTGTTTAAACAGTCCCTTTCTTGCATTAAATATTTATGGAAGTCTTTGGGCAGAATACATTAAAGTGGCAGATGGGGGTCATTTTAAGCATTTTCTTGATTGAAGGCAAGGGACCCCTGTGAATTTGTAGTCTGCTTTCAAGGAAAGTTCACTGTGCCAAAGGAGGCAGGAATTCCACCAATTCCCTGCACTGTGATTTCAGAAGGCAACGAGTGCCTGCAATCTTCATGCTTCAGCACCTTTCATTTCAAAATCATTTGGAAATGCAGTGGAGACAGGTGAACAAAAACATTTTTCAGTTGCATTGCCTATTAATAATGTAGATGACCTGAGAGTCTTCTACATTAAGATTACTTTCCTCATTGATTTTTAACTCATGCAAGCTAAGTGGAAAATCAGGCTTTTGATATCTGTCCAATTGGGAGGTGTCTTCCCCCCCTTTTTTGGGGGGGTGTCTTTTGAGGCGTGGGGTAGCGGTACCTTAGGCTTCCCGCAGAGTGTGAATTTCTCTTCTGATGTGGTAGTGAGAAAGCATCTCTGGGAAACTAGAAATATTTCAGAATAGTACAATGACCTTTCTGATGGAGTCCAGAATCTTTTGGTATCTTAAAGCCTAAAACAAATCATTATATTACATTTCTGGGTAAGTGCCAATTCCTATTAGTAGTATAGGTAAGATTTTGCCCACAAGAGTTCATGCCTTAAATAACATGTCAATCTTTAAAATGCCATGTGACTCTTTGTTTTTTCTAAAATAACCATTGGAACTTGCTTGAGACACAGTTGTTTAAAAAACAAAAATAGATAAATGGATACTATTTGCATTTTGCAGGAGAAAGAGCCATTCTAGAAGCAACAATAATGTATGCCTTCATCCTACAAAAGGCTGAATAAGGACAGGCTTTAGAAAAACAATTTATCCATAACCCAAATATTTTTGCTTTAGTAAAGTAATTTATTCATATTCAAAATCTTCAAGCTTGGTAAATAAGTGACTAGCTGCCTCAGGCAAAAAAAAAAATTTTTAACTGATGCAGTGAGATAGAAGTAATTAAGAAACTTGTAGACTGATGGGTAATTAAATCCATTGGAAGCATTTTGTACCTAATTGCTATGCTCTAATCACAGATTGCTTTCTATTTGTCAAGGTAAATGTATATAATTACACAGTTCCTATTTTCTTTCATCTAAAATCATGTTACTTGGGTGAAATTTATTTTATGGTGTCGCAGCATGAGCATGAGAAATGCTTCTGAATTTTGGCTTTAAGTTTTATATGCATATGGCATATTAGAAGTCAAAGAATCCTGCACAGTTATTTCAGCTGACTAAATCAACCATTTCATTTTCATAATCTCATTCTGTTGTTCTGCAGCCCAGTTAAATTAAGGCAGAGATGGGGAACCCCAATCACCCAGGCCATCCAGCCCACTCCTCTGGCCACATCCCTCACTGCCTTTGCTCAACGCCCTTCTGTGGTGCTTTTACCAGCGCTGGAATGTGCTCTATAGCCCCTTGCTCTACCCACCTATTACATCTGGCCCTAGCCACCACTAGCCAGTGACTCCCAGAAAATGAGGCCCTTAGGCTGAAAAGGGTTCCCCACCCTTAAATTAAGATATGCTTATAATGGGTATTGTCAATTTTTGGTCTCTTACACGTTTCACGGTTCTTAAGTTCACCAGGCCCGTGCAATGCCCCAAAAGCTACTTAAAATAACCACCACAACACAAAAGCCTCCTTCCTGAGAGATAAAACAGTAACATATGGCAGAGTTGGACCCAAAGTTCCTGGGTTACCTGATTTAAATGACATCTCACCGACTTTCTGTCCGGTACCATCAGTTTTCTCCACATTTCCCAGAGGTCCTTGAACTAAGCTGGGAAGGCCATCTGGGTGAGGGTGTGTATTTCAGACTCCAACTTCCAGCCTTCAGGTTGCTGCACCTTACCTCTTGTGGTACCAGCATGCTGTTTGCCCAGTAAGCCCACTGACTGAGTTCCATGGTTTGGGAGCACCATCCTGGTTGTGGTTCAAGCCTGCCTTAACAGTCATTCTGCTGACTCCATTCCCATCCACCAAACTCACTGAAGCCTTCTTTGAGCTTGCTTCTTAATCCAAATCACTAATATCTCTCAGGCGTGCGTACATTGATTCATTCCATGATCATTTCCCTGACTGGTGTCTTGGATCTGGCCTTTGGCTATGTAGCTCCTCTGATCCTTGTTCCTCTTCTCTGGGACCTGCTTCTTTCTTCTGGATCGCATGAATCATAGTACCTTTTGCTAGACTCCTGCTGAGACCTAACAGTAGATGCAGGAAACTTGCTTCCTCCTGTATTACCTTTTATAGAAACATAATTGTATACCAACTTTGAGGGCCATCAGACTTACAGTTTTTACTACTAGGTACGGAATGATATCTTCAGGGGTAGGATGGGGGTTGAATAAGGTACGGTCACTGTCCTCTATAAAAACTGCATGTGTGTCTATTTGTTGTGGTCACATTTGGTTATTTTAACTAGCTGCATAGTTAAGATGGCTCACACAACAAGAAGATAGCACTCTAATATCAAGAAGAAGCAATTAAATGCTAGTGGGTATTCAAAATGTTATTTTAACATGCTAATGTTTTAAAATTGCTAATGTGTTTCAACTGTAATCTCTTCTTCCAAGGGCTTGTGGGAATAAACATTGCTAGCCAAAATAGGCTAAGTGAGCATTTTCAAGAGTACAGAGCTTTTTGTAGTGGTTAGTCATTTGAGCCTCTTATCTTTTGCTGTATTTTAAGTCGAGTGCTGGAACTATAGTTTTTACAAAATTTCTAATTTAAATAAAAACATCACCATTTGTTTCAGGCTATGTTATGCATGTGCAGATGTACTTTGTTGTAGTGTTACAAGCTCTATTTTCCTTTCCCACCACCACCTCCTGTTGTCATATACAAATGAAGATTGTTTCACTAAGCATTCTTGTGGCTACCTCTGTTAAGGTTGTTGCATGGCAGAACCATGAACACTGACAGGAAAAAGCTAAGCTGATTTTAAAAACGTGTGGTTGGGAGTGAGTTGCTTATGTTCATACTTATTTGGTGCTAATACAGCTGCTTGATTTGTTTGTGTGATGCTGGAAGCAATGTTGGGGCAAGAGGCGTGAGTTTGAAAATGCAAAAATTGGAAAGAAACATAGGCATTATATATCTTAACACAAGAGTCCAGATTTAGGTACCTTTTTTGCTTTGGGGATTTGGTTGACAAAGAGATTGTCTCTCGTAATTTCATCCCCACTTTCAGAGTAGGATACTACAACAAAGCATAATACTTGTTAAAATTTCAGTTCCAAAAGAAATCTTGCCTGAAGAGGGGTGTGCATACAGGGAATAACTGGGCAGCTCCAGTGACAACTCTACACATACTTTTCCTCATGCGAAGTCTGGGGAAAGACAAAACCTTTTGTCTAAATAAAGAACTTGAAGGCCTTTCTCTCAATAGAAGTTGGTACAGTTAAACATATTCCCTAGCATTGGCTGTGTTGTATTTCACATAGCAGGTTATGGTTCATTTGTAAATTAATATATGCTGGCAAATGAGGTCAAAAGAAGACAAGTCCTGAGTGAAAGGGCAGTATTTGCAAGCCCTGGGCTAGTATGGCATTGGTATGAGAGTCTGTTGCAAATATCTTACCAACTGGAACATGGAGCTGGTTGATTCTTGCAAGACTCAAGTCCTTTTGCCCATGGAAACAGTGGTTATTAAAAAGCTGTTGCATGCTATAGGCTTCAAACTATCCTTGGAGTGAAGAATGAACGTTGTAGCTGTATGCATCTACATTTGTATGCACTGCTGTTGTTGCTGCTGCTGTGAGTGTCTGGGAAGACTGCTCCCTCCTCCGGCCAACTCCATCGGGCCTAGGAGGTGGGCCTACACTCACCAACACAGCTTAAGAGGCGCCAAGAAGGGCAACCTCGGCTCTTGCTCTGTAAATTACTATTGTTTGTATAATGTATTTTACATTGTAATGTAGCCAAAGCAAATTCCAAGTATATTGAAAAATGTACTTGGCCAATAAATTATTATTATTCTATTCTGTCTTCTGCCTCCTGTGCCATCCACTGTGCCATGTGACTGTGTGGTCTCTCCCTGGGTGCGTTTTGTGTACAGTGGAATAATGGGATAATAATTTTACCATACCCTGCATTGATTGGTGACTTGGCTTCCTAGCATGAGTAATGGGGGTATTATTGCAGCACAACACACTGATTAGTGGCAGAATTGTCACTGAATTATGAAACTAACACCGGGAACTTCTTTTATATGACGTCAAACCCATTAGTCCATCTTGCTCAGTATTGTCTGCATTGACTGTTAGTAGGGTCTTGGTCTTTTGCAATACTACTTAAGAGATGCCAGAGATTGAAATTTAGGACCTTTTGCATGCGATGGGTGTGCTGTGTCACAGAGCTAAGGCTGTTACCAGTTTGTGCAAAGAATACAGTTATTTCCACTTGTACTGGCTTGCTACTGAGTCCTGTACAAATGCAATCAAGTTATCAATCATTGATAAGCAATGCGAAATTATGTGTTGGGGAATATTGTTGCCATTTTTACAAACTGGATAATAATAGTGTTTTGCAAAAAAAAAGTTTGCAAACATTTGAGATGTGAAATGCATTGTCTTGCTATGTTATATGCTGTAAATTAAGCTGTGTGGTAACAATCAGTTATGTGTGTGGTGTGTGCATCTCATACACACAAATGCACAAAATAGGTGGTCTTAAATGTGCCTCTTGTCCTAGCTAAATATGAACAGCAGAAAATGCTCTGCGGGTGGTCAGTAGATGGGTAATTTGTGTTCTGGATACAACAGGTCAGCATAGGCTGAAACTGGTTTCCAAGTTACAAATCGGAATTAGAGGCAGGCAGGCAGCCAAATAACTTGAGCAAATACTTAATACAATAGGCATTGTAAGACACCCTGGCTATGAAATAAGTAAACAGCTTGAGAATTCCTAGGATAAATTACATGTTGTTCAGTTACTGAGATGGCTTCTGCTTTTCAGAAGTGAAGCAATTATCAAAAGAATGAAATTCTTACAGATTATCCTGTTCAGGTGTCTTAATCTTAGAACCAACTTCATGCATAATGTACCATTTTTGGTAGCATGTGCTGTTGTTTCATTTTTTAAAGTTAATGTTAACTTAAAATTAGAATGAGTTACAGTCATACCTCTGATTGTGTTCGCTGCGGGTTACAAATGCGCCAAACCCAGAAGTACTGGAACGGGTTACTTCCGGGTTTCAGTGCACATGCGCAGAAGTGCTGAATCACACTTTGCGCATGCGCAGAAGCCCCGAATCGCGCTGCGCACATGCACAGATACAGCGCTTCAGGTTGCGCTCTTTTCATGTTGTGAACGGGCCTCCAGAACAGATCCCGTTCGCAGCCAGAGGTACCACTGTAGTTCTCATTCATGGGTTCAGCAATTTCATTGTGTCATATTATGAATCTGTTGAGCATAAACATATTGATACTTTTCTTTTTCTTTAGTAGACAGTACTTTAAAAAAATATATATAGCAGAGCAGCACACAGTTTAAAAATGCAACATTACAAACACATTAACAAAAACCTAACTAAAACATAAAGCATAGTCAATGAATATTTAGGCCTTCCAGACATCTCTAATGCAGTAAACCAAATCCAAAGCATAAATTATGAGGAGTGTGGAGGATGGGTGCTCACCCACCAATGTTTGGTCTCATAGTTTTATGGCCTGCAGTGATTGCACTTTGGCTGCACATACCTTTTTGCAGACAGCACATGACTGTATGATCTTTGAGGGCTTGGCTTTCCTTTGCCCCCGTTTCACATATATTTTTTTCCTAGAGGAAATTCCAGTTTAATGTTACCTTGCCAGAATGGAAACTGAGGCCCCTTCTGTGCAGATGTTTCCTGAAAAGGACTAAAGTTTCAGAGTTGAAAATAAAGAGAATGGGTCATTCAGTTTTCTGTATGTTTTGTCTACAAGAGAAAAGATAACCGCAATAATTAATTAAATTCCAATCCAGGATCACAAAAGTGATAATATATGATGATGAATAACTAAAAGTCTGTTCTTTGTTAAGGGCAAAATGTGGTGCTATGCAGATGTTGTTGGACTACAACATCCATCACCTCCAGCCAATTTGGTCAATGGTCAGGGATAATGGGAGTGATGGCCGAACATCTGCAAAGCAAGTTATGGTTAGAGGAGCGAATTCCAGTAGATGGAATATATTTTAGTTTTGCTTTCATAGTTTGGGCTTTAATTTACCATGTTGAGTGACTCATGATATAAATAATAATATGCACCAAAAAAGAGGTTAAAACATGTTTTTTAAAAAAACACGCTTGATGCTTCTCAACTCATAGCCTGAATTATTTTTTAAGAAAGATTGCCTTGCAAAAATGTGTATGTTAGGAGAACTTTGTGCTAAAATTCTGGTTAATTTTCATGAGGACTTAAAAAGAAAAATCTCACACTGATGTGGAAATACAGAGAACTGAAAATAAGATTGGGAAACTGAGTGAAATTGAAATTGACAGGTTGCCTCACCTAACCGTAGGCATGGAAGTGAACCGGCAGCGGCTCCCCAGTGTTTTGGGCAAGGAACGGGCTCCCTCTTTTTCCCCCACCAGCCCTTCCTGGAGGTGCCGTCCTCCAGAACAAGATGCCAGTCCTCAAGGACTAAGGCTAAGGGTGGAAGCAGAGAAGGGGGATGTTGATCGCTGCAGCACTTCCTGGTGCTCAGTTTTTTAACCGCCCATCATGCACTCAGGATCCCAAGGTAGTTTACTAGATACTGATTGAAACACCAACAATAAAAACCAATTCAAACAAGATAAAACAACAATAAAAAAATTATACACAGTGGCGTGTATTCACACAATGTGGTAACCCAGACTCATGGTGGGCCAGGTGAGAGCTTAACCACAAACTTTGGTTTGGCTCAGCATGTGCAGGAATAACACAAAACAAAAACCACTGCAGAGGAACAAAGCCTCTTTGAGCTCCTCTCCAGAAGCCAGCACTTTAGCATGGTCCCAATAAGCCATAGTTTGGATAATTGTGCCATGAAAACCAGGCCAGTATAAATACAGTAGCAGTTAAGTTTAGGATAGCACTGTTAAAAAATCCTAATTCTGGAGATTTATTAGAAATAGCTTTAAAAGTCTGCTTTCAAACCAGCAGACACAAATATATTCCATGAAGTAAAAATATTGTTGGGCCTTGATTGAAAAGGCAATAAATGGATTCACAGTATATTTACTAAGCTAATAGTTTTTCATATTTTAAGTCTCTCAAAGTTTTCAATTTGTGAAAAATTGATAATATAACCATGCTCAAAATAGCAGATGCAGTTCCCTGTTTACTTAGATTAATGCACAGTGACTAGAAGTCTCTCTGGAATATCTATTCCTAAAAGCAAATTGACAAAAATCCAGCTCTTCAAGTAGGATTTTTAAAAATAACTCCTTTCTTCAAAAGTCAAATGTATATATGCTTGAGGTTTAAATTTTTTAAGGAATATATTCTAAATTGTCTTTAGAATATAAGCCATTTCATAATGATTAAAATATTCAATAGTGCAAGACTCGTATGAAGATTTAATTCCACAAGTTTTTCCTTTGCTTCTGAAGTAGCATTTACTTGCTGTGTTCAGATGAAACACTAAACCAGTGGTAGCCAACATGGTGCCCTGCAGACATTTTGCACTATAAGTCCCATAAGCCCTGGACAGCATGGTCAGTGTTCAGTGATGGTGTGAATTGCATTCCATATAATTTGGAGCGTATTTCGTTGGCTATCCCTGCTCTAAACTATAGTGTATCACCATGAGAATAAGCTGCAGCAAACCTGAGGTTTGCACACCCTAAACTGCTGGCCATAGTTAGCACCAACAAGCTAGTTTCATAAACTCTGGTTCAATGTTTGAAAGCAGTGACCAACCTGGTGATAGCAGACTAAACTATGCAAGGAGGAAGCTGCAGCCCAAGGTAGGAAAAGAGGTTATACTAGCTACTTTAAATGAATTCAAATCTCCAGGCCTCATGAGCTGCACCCAAGGGCACTAAAGCAGTTTGTGAATGTAATCTTAGAGCCTCTATCTATAACCTTTGAGAATTTCTGGAGAACAGGTGAGGTCCTTGCAGACTAGAGGCGGGCAAATATTGTCCCTATCTTTAAAAGGGGAGGGAAAGAAGACCCAGGTAACTAGTTCTGACTGGTGAGTTTGACATCAACACCAGGAAGGGTCCTAGAACAGATTTAAACAGTCAGCCTGTGAGCACTTAGAAAAGGATACTGTGATTACTAAGACTCAGGTGGGTTTCTCAGAAACAAGATGAATGCCAGATGGATCTCATTTCTTTTTTTGATAGCTTGGTGGATCAGGGGAATGCTGTGGACATAGTGTATCTTTACTTCAGTAAGGCTTTTGACAAAGTCCTGCATGATATTCTTGCAGAGAAGCTGGTAAAATGTGGACTGGATGAGGTAACTGTTAGGTGGATTTGTAGCTGGTTGACTGAACGCAAAGAATGCTCATTAATGGTTCCTTGTAATGCTGGAAAAACGTGGCATGTGGTGTGCCACAGGATTCTGTTCTGGGCCCATTGTTGTTCAACGTCTTTATAAATGACTTGGATGAAGGAATTGAGGGGATGCTCATCAAATTTTCAGATGACACCTAACTGGAAGGGGTAGCCAATGCTTCTGAAGACAGAATCAGGATTCAGGATAACCTTAACAGAGGACTTGGCCCAAACTAACAAAATGAATTTCAACAGGGGCAAATATAAGGTTATACACTTAGGTAGGAAGAATTATATGCACAAATAAAAGATGGGGGACACCTGGCTTGCAAGTAGTACATGTGGAAAGAGTCTGGGGTTTTAGTAGATCTCTAGCTTAACATGAGTCAACAGTGTGATACAACAGCAAAAAAGCTAATGCTTCTAAGC
Organism: Lacerta agilis; assembly: GCF_009819535.1. Taxonomy (NCBI): domain Eukaryota; kingdom Metazoa; phylum Chordata; class Lepidosauria; order Squamata; family Lacertidae; genus Lacerta; species Lacerta agilis. Next base: position 28,990,476 of record NC_046318.1, read on the forward strand.
TGCATCAACAGAAGTATAATGTCCAAATCAAGGGAATTTATAGTCCTGCTCTACTCTGCCTTGGTCAGACCACACCTGGAGTACTGTGTCCAGTTCTGGTCACCACAATTTAAGAAGGATATTGACACGCTGGTTTTGTTGGAAGACAAAATAGGCCTTGAAAAAAATTATTCTGCCTTAATTTATTTATCCTTTTTCCAGTTTTATGATTTATTTTTCTTTACATGCTTCATTTCTTCTTCCTTCTGGTTCCCTTCTCTATGTAATAAGCATGTTGTGTCCAGGGACACAGTTTGATGATCAAAGACAAAAACTGATTTTTCCTTTTTGCTATTATTTCCCTTTTTGAGTGTATTTAATTATGTCTTGTTTTAAACAGGATGGGGTCGAACTCCAGACAATTCAAGACCTTTTAAGCTATCCCCCCTCCTAATTCCCACAAGAGTAATTAATACCTTCAATAACTCTCAAGTAGAACCTTTCTTGCCACAGACATTTCAAGGGATAAAGAATAAGTTTAACATACATCATTTTTCTTTTTTCTACTTTTAATAAAAGGTTTAAAGGGAGTTGTATTGTAGATCACACTTAAAATGTAACTTGTAATAGCCTGAATTCATTGACTGTGAAACCATCCTACGAGCTCTTCATTCATGTCAAAGATTTGAGCAGCATTTTTTTAAAAGTTGTAAAACTCAGAATATACTATACATTATAAGTCAGATTTGGAGGGGGCATCATTGCTAATATAGGAGTTGGATGCTTAACTCCACCCACTAATACTCCATTTCAATGCCCCAAGCTCTTTTGAACCTTCTGTTCTTCATCTCCACCAAGCCTTGAATATATCCAAGACTGAATATAAGCTTACTGTGTATTAACACAGCAGAATCCAAAGGCTCTGGAAAAGTGTAAGCTCCCTCATAGTGTCAGTTCTCTAATGGAGAGAGGGAGCTTACACTTTTCCAGAGCCTTTGGATTCTTCTTTGGATGTCCCCATCCATGAACATGTGTTTTTGTGTTAATTCCACCTATATTCTGCATATGCAAATTAAAGCAATCGTTTTCTCTATCATAAACTAATACTCTGACAGTTGTTTGACTTACGTTGTGATTGAATGTTGGTTTTCAAGGCTAATATCCATCTATTCAAATGCTAGTTGGCAGCACTGACTACAGTTCTCAACTCTCTAGGAATAAATGTGATGGCAATAAGTAGGACTTATTCACAAGGAAATATGTATCAGCCATGGACGTATTTATACCCAATTGAAGCAGTTATTTTAAAAAAAGTAATTGATTTTTTAAAGCACGAATAAGTCTATATTTACATGAACAGTGTTGAATGATAATTTGGTATTACATAAATGTGAAACCCCATTTCATCTGTTTCCATGAAAACAAGTTTTTTAAACTGCTTGTAGCTCTTATTCAGTATTAAATAGTTTAATCACCCCTGCATCCTGCTGTGTGCATAATCTGTTAAGATTTCCTGTAATTCTTAAAAATATATGTCTGATATTTTAGCTATAACAGTGCCGTGCATTTGAGTATGTTTTGGTATCTTGCCCATCAATACTAAATGGTTATTCTGTTATGCTGCATATGCCTCTCAAGCCATCAAATGCATTCTAGTCTTACATGTGTAATGGTTTGCAGCTATGTTACTGTTGCTTTTTAATGGTACATAGTGAAACACTCTACACCATTCAGTGTGAGATGTGTCATGATTTTATTTGAATTTTTAGGGTTTTTAAAAACAATTTTATGGTCCCTCTTTCAGGTTTAAAAGGCCTTTTTTAAATCAGTCTACCCTACCTGGTGCCCTCCTGATGCTTTTGGACTACAACATGTATCAGCCTCAGCCAGCTGGGACTGACAGAACTGGAGTTCAAAATATTTGGCAGGCATCAAGCTGGGGAAGGCTGTCTTACTAATAAAATGGCAATGGTGCCCACCTGATTGGTGCTGGAACTGATTTCTGGTGAGTTCCATGGGGGGAGGGAAGGGAGAGAGAGAGAGAGAGAGAGAGAGAGAGCCCTGAATATGCATAACATAAGCCAGGATTTCTGAAATAGTAAGCCTGGATTCACCTGCAAGAATATCTGTAAAGGAAAATATGAGCAGGAAACAAGCTTTTGGTGTACTCCTATCTAGTTTGCTAGTACTGACCCCACTTGGGGATGAGGCATTCTTTGTCAAGCAGCTCTTCCTTCTCAGGAAGGAGAGGGCAGACATCTTATCCTAGACCTGCAAGAGGTGAATGTCTTAATCCGTCCGCCCCCTGAAAATTAAGCTTGGTTTCTCTATTGTAGTGAAAGCAGTAGTATAGTCATTGAGTGAGGCAGGGAGAATGCCATAGGAAATATTCTAAATCCAAAGTATTTAGATCTGGTCTTCCTGAAGTGGAGCAGTACAAAGAATTATGTTAGGGAACAAGAGAGAGCTAGACAGGCACTGGCAAAGTACTATTTTAGGCATATCCAAAGGCTTGGGCATGCCTAGGAAGAATTTTTCCCTTTGAATAGTTTGCCTTGAAGTTTGTATGTTATCCTAATTGTATGTTATCATAATTGTTATTGCTAATGATTTTTATGTTGTTGTCGTTCAGTCGTGTCCGACTCTTCGTGACCCCATGGACCAGAGCACGCCAGGCATGCTTATCCTTCACTGCCTCTCGCAGTTTGGCCAAACTCATGTTAGTAGCTTCGAGAACACTGTCCAACCATCTCATCCTCTGTCGTCCCCTTCTCCTTGTGCCCTCCATCTTTCCCAACATCAGGGTCTTTTCTAGGGAGTCTTCTCTTCTCATGAGGTGGCCAAAGTACTGGAGCCTCAACTTCAGGATCTGTCCTCCTAGTGAGCACTCAGGGCTGATTTCTTTGAGAATGGATAGGTTTGATCTTCTTGCAGTCCATGGGACTCTCAAGAGTCTCCTCCAGCACCATAATTCAAAAGCATCAATTCTTCGGCGATCAGCCTTCTTTATGGTCCAGCTCTCACTTCCGTACATTACTACTGGGAAAACCATAGCTTTAACTATACGGACCTTTGTCGGCAAGGTGATGTCTCTGCTTTTTAAGATGCTGTCTAGGTTTGTCATTGCTTTTCTCCCAAGAAGCTGGTGTCTTCTAATTTCGTGACTGCTGTCACCATCTGCAGTGATCATGGAACCCAAGAAAGTGAAATCTCTCACTGCCTCCATTTCATGATTTTTATAGTGCTGCTTTTACTGATGTTTGTTTTAGTGTAATAATACTAAAACTTTATACGTGTATGTGTGAATGGGGAAAGGAAAATCAAGCCCTCTCCTCTTCATGTCTAGTCCATTTGAAATGTTGTATTTTCTGATCCATCATTCAACTTTCGCTGCAGCCTTAGAGTGGCCCGAGAATCCAATCTATCATTGTGACATATGGCATAAATGAGCCTCTCTCTCACCCTTGCCCCACTTTTTTAAGCGTATGCATATTCTAGATGGTACTGCTTAAAACAACAATGAAGACTTCTATGTCTGTCTGGGTTTCCTTTAGGGTCTGTTTTTCTTAGTAAAGTGTTGCTATCATACTGTTTGCAGTGATCAAGTGAGCCATTATAGAACCCCCTCCACTCTACTGAAGGTCCATCACTGCAAACTGTGAGACAAGGCTCTTAGTTTATACTTTGCTAGGCCACAAAAGCAGAAGTCCCTATAGGGGTAGAATGACCTCTTTTATAAGCAAATACAATAGTTTGCATTGTAAGGGAAAAGAAACAGGCTATGCTCCATTTAGCATTTAATGATCCCACAGACATATCTACTGAAGAAGTGAACATACTTTTTTAAAAGGGCACTGGCTATATTTAAAATACCCTTTCTTTTACAGTTAGTTTCTTCAGTCACAGAATATGTTGTTTTCATGCATAATTCAGGCTTTTCTACTTTTTAGATAGTTTTCCAGTCTCTAAGAGAAGATGGGATTAGTTTTATTTTTATTTTTCAAAAAGTCAAATGACTTGCTTGTGATTCACATGTAGATGTTGAACTGGATCTAGCTTAAGTCATTTGCACCTAAAAATCATTGGGTCATGAATAATTTTTCAGACGTGATTTCTGTGAGACCCAAGTGTGACTTAGGTTGGATCCAGCACACTGACCTAATTCAAACATTATTGCCTTAATAAGCTGAGGTATGCAGCCCCTTTGCCCCTCTCTTTGTGGCACTAGCAATCAAACCATGAAGTCTCTAGGAAACCAGGAAAAAGCCAGGATGTTAACCACCATTTGAAGTTGGTTTAACATCCTGGCATGTTCTGATTCTGGTGATCATTGTTTTCCATTGTGGATGAAAGGAGAAACTATGGTTAGAGACTTCATGGCTTGATGAAAGCATTTACTGAAAGCAGTGTAGGGGCTGTATTCATGGGCAATTGGCTTGTTTAGCTTTGCTTATTAAGTTGAAACATGATAAGCCATTTTGTCCACACCTGTCCCACCTTCCTTTGTTTTGGCCAGATCTCTGCTTCTTCTCATTCTCAAGTCCTGTCCATTCTTCCCTTTGTATGCTTGCCCATCTTCTCTGACTCATCTGTCCAGCTATCAGTCTTTTGGCACTGATCTGCTTTGCTTCAAATAGTTGACTTCTGGATCCTTCATAAGTCTTATTCGTCTGTTCTACTGATGCCAAGAAAAGCAATATGCCACCATTTATTAATAATGTGTTTAATATAGTTGTGCAGAGAGCCAAGCTATGTATTCATTTCTCCTAAATGCAAAGTGAAAGAGGGTGTACCCACAACCGAGCTAAACGTTGGTCTCCCTGGGTCTACAATTTAGGATTTCAGTTTATTTTCTATGGAAAGAGATTTTAATGAAGCGTGAGGCAAGGAGGGTCCCATTTGGGACTGAGTCAGCCTTTCTACCCCACTTCAGAGGGAGGGGGAAAATAATTTTGTAATTCAGATTGTAGGTCCACAGTGAGCTCAGTATTCAGGCTAATCTCTTAGGAATTAGCGTCCTACTTGATGGGCCAGATTTCAGAGTCTGATAGTAAGAAAGAAGTTTCACAATGAATTTTTAAAAATGATCTAAAGTAGGAAAATGCTGTGCCTGGTTGAATCCACAGGAAAAGAATGCAAATCAGTCTCTTAACTGCACAGAGAACAGTGTAATTATCTTGAAAAGGTGTAATATTCCTACATGTGCATAGCTTTAAAGGGAAATGCAATATGATTTTATTCATGCATGTTATGTTGATTGCATGAAATTAAATGTGACCATTAACAGGTGTGTCAGAAGGAAGTGATGAGAAATGTCGTTCTGTCCCCCACTGCACCCCCATTTTGCACTTTGTTTATGTTTTTTAAAATCTATTTTAAGACACTGTCTGGGATGAAGGGATAGACCACTGAAGCAGAAAAATAAAATTGCTCCTCCAGCCCTTCATCTTGTCTTTTTTTTTTAAGTGAGCCTGCTGTGTTTGTTTTACAATTGTAAATTATCCAGTAAGTTTCTGCTTTTTAAAAATTAGCAGCTTCCAAGCTTTAGATCTGAAACATTTGCCAAATTTTGTTAAATTCCTAAAATAGGACCTGCTTAATTATTATGTTTTAGTTTAGGAGTATGCACTTAATTGCAAACCAAATAATTTAGGTGGGGTTAAGATTAACCTTAACAATGAGCTTCTATTAGTTGCATTTGATTTCATAAGCTTTCCAGTCTATATCTGCCGTTTCCTTCTTCTTGGAACTAATGTTGTGTCACTGATGAATTCTATGGGCATGAGCAGGAATGGCAATTTTGGATTAATTATCCTTGAGACTGCAGGCAATTTTTGACAAACACTTCAAAATCAGACTTATCCTTGGCAGATGGTCTTCTTTAAAATGTGTTTGGTATGGTGGGGGAGAGTTCTGCGTTCTGGAGAACATGGCAGGCTGCCAAAATAATTCTCTGCTGGAAAAGGAAGGGCAAAGTGGCTGGGCAATTATTGATAAGAATATGAGGGTGAGGGTGAAGGTCAGAGCTAGGTTTCACCCAAAGTAGCATCATGCATCAAACCACTCTGCAGTAGAATCCAGCCTGTTAACATTTCAAATGCTCATATGAAAGTTTCAAGGGACAGGTCAATGCTTTTTGGTGTTCTTTAGCCACTACAATTGCAACTTCACAGATTAACTCTGGGCTTTGACAATGAATGTTTTCGGTTTCTACATCAGCATCTATTTAGACACATTAATACTGATATGTATTTATTAGCTCATCAGAAGAAATTGAATAGAAATTCTGTGCTCAGAAATCACCAACTTTTCCCAGAGTGCAGTACCAGTGTCTCTATCACAAGCTCTAATGTAATGTAAGAATGAGAATGGCTTCAGATCAAGAATCTGTATTTTCTGGACATTAGTATGATCTATGAGAAATGGAAAGGCATTAGTTTTACTAGGAACTGCTCTTGTATTTTTTTAAAAAATGAAGACATTCCATTATATCCTGTAGCCTGGGAAGGTGAGGCTGTGGATGTAGAAGACTGAGCAAAAATATAGGAAAACATCCACAGATTCATATTTCAATCAGTACCATAGGTGCTGACTCCTAGGGACCAAGGCAGTTTTGGCCCCTAAATTGTTGATGTTTGAATTCCAAATAATTGGTAATCAATTTTGAAAGGAAAGACCAGCCTACATCTATAGACTTTCTGTTGAGTCTGTTGATACCTGATGGAATTTGTGTGGCATGATGCTGGAAATCCCCTGAAAAATCCTTAAGAAATAATAACCCAGGAAATGGTGCCTGTGAAATAGTGATTACACTCATACTGAGTCAGTAGATAAGGAAGGCAGAAGTTAAACATAGGAAGTAGTAGTTTTTTTTAGTGTGTCACAATTTTCTTGCATACATAGACAAGCCAACAGACTATATATTTTCCCCAGATACTGTGATATGTTCCTTTATTATTAATCTAGCATACTTTCAAGTTGTAACATTTTGCTGTTGATACAGTTATATAATGTTATGATTTGGTTTGTTGGTTTTTATATCACAATGGAAAATAGTTAGCACACACCAGGGTGTACACAACCCACATCAAACTATTGCTGGTCTGTTCCCATACTATACTATGCCAGATGTGCAGTACCTGTAGTCTTCCAACACCCCATCAGTCCTAGCTAGCATAGCCAGTGGTTCAGGGTGATGGGAAATGGAAGCCTAGGAAATCCAGAGGGCCACAGCTTGGCCACTTCTGCACTAAATCATAGTTGAACTTCCTTTACATTGTTTGCTGTGATGTCTGAATTGAACTAATGTTTTTGATATAAAAACAAGCTGGGTAAAGTGGAGATTTTTTAGAAGTTTGTATTTGTGCTTCGATGAATAATAGACTTTCCCTGTTATTTAACGCCCTGATGGTAGAGCGGTAAAGACAGTTATTCCTGTTGTTGCTAATTTACTGTTGCAGCTGCTTCCTCTTTATACGATTTAATTTTCAGCCCGCCAGGGGGCTAATGATCCCCACCTATGCAGATTTCAGAGAAAGCTGTTCTTTTCCATGTGAATATTATTTTCATTCCTATTCATGGTGACTATTTCTTTACACTCATCTGGCACCAGCAAGGCAGCATTCCAGAAACGCTCTTCACAGGTCAAAAATGTGGAACCATTTGACTGGGAAATTTATAATGAAGATTACTCTTCATTTTTAAAGCCTGCACATTGTTTTGATGAACACTTGCAACTGGAAAATAGTAGTTAATGTCCTGTTAATGTGAATTGCTTTATGAAAGATTTTTGTACTGTTTGTTTAACTGGTGTTTGATGTATGCGCTTCCTCTCATATAGTTTATGTGACAATATTATTGATTAAAATGGAAAGTGAGATTTTCCATTGATTAATATGGAAAGAGGGAAAGCATATGGACTGACATCATGCCAGGGTTTGGACAGTCTTTCCTATCTTTCCTATAGTTTATGAAGCCAGGAACAAGTGTCAGACTTCTCACAGTCAGGGTTCTACATCATACAGTGTGCCTTCACACACAGAGAGAACTCCCCACTGCAGACATTAAGGGTGCACTCCTAACCCTAAATCTACTGGGATGAATGAGTTAGGATGTGATGGATCTCTAGCTCAGCCAGAGAGACACTGGTGTAACTCAGTCATCCTGCTCAACTGAGTCTGGCAAAACTGACACTGGCATAAGCCCTGAAAAATGAGCATAGTGGAGCAGGACTTAACGCTGGATCCTAACTTCAATCAGCTCAGTCATGTAACCTAGCAACATGGCATAATGCACTCTGGCAAAAAGGGTCAAACTCTATTTTAGAGGCTTGCCTTCCCTTTGCCAGGCTTAGGATGGCTCAGCCAACAGTAGACTTGCTGCTGGACAGAGTTTGGATATGGCATACTTCATGCCGGTTTAATTTAAGATGGTGTAAATTATTCTGGGTTTCCATATTTTGGATTTCTTCCTAAATAACATGGGGGCCTCAATGGGGGGCCTTTTTTCACTGCTCATTCTATGTGGTGATTTATAGAGTTTTATAACTAAAATAAACTTGCAGTCTAACAATCATTTCTTGTAAGGGAAGATGTAATTAACATGTTCAAGAATCATATTCTTTTAAGCTGCAAGTAAATTAATATGATTTCCTGCAGCCTCAGTCATACATGAGCTGCTTGAAGAAGCATTCTCTTGAAGTGACTATTTCTCCATATCACACTGACTGGTGGTTGTTGTTTTTAAAGTAGTCAAATTTAATATAGCCTTGTAAATACCATGTAAAAGTTTTGGTTTATAACAATTGCTTCCCTATAAGGGATGATCAGTATAGTAAGCAGTTTGGCCTGTTTGAGACTTTGCTACTTTGCCTTTTACAGGCTGTTAACTAGGCAGTTAGTCAGCTAACTGTTAGCAGTTTGACCAGCACTATATAGTACTTGCTCATGGTTTAATAAGCCAGAAAGTCTTAGTGATGGAAGTGCAATCTTACTCCTGTCTGAGTTGCATTAAAAAGGCGTCTCACATTAGTCACTGGCTGTGAATGTTAATCACTCCAAAGCAATAATTTACTGCATTGTTGTAGCACTCTGATGCTCATAAAATGAACTCAGTAATCCACTACTACCCAAGGGATATGCCTCTCTTTCTTTGCAACTGAATAACCAGACTGGCGGCATAATAGTTTAGTTTATGAAATAGTGCATTAAAAAGAGTGAGCAGCTGTATGATAAAATAACAAGCTCAAAAGCAGATTTGTTAATTATCTTGCTCTTTCTCTTATTGACAGAAGGGGTATGCGAGATATGGCTGACCAGTGAAGACACGGGGGCTTACGGAAGAGACATTGGCACAGACCTCCCTACTCTCCTATGGAAGCTGGTTGAAGTGATCCCTGAGGGAGCAATGCTGAGACTTGGCATGACGAACCCTCCCTATATTTTAGAGCATCTGGAGGTAACTTTCAAAAGGGGAATCACTGTGGTGACTGAACAAGCTGATTTTGCATCCTGTGTGAAATAAAGGCTTATAGCGACAAGTATTATCTGTAGCCAAAACTGGGATTATGTCATGACTAAATTTACTTCATTAAACCCAAGGCAGGATAAAATCAGGAGTCAAATTGTCTAGTGTAAATGCACAGAAATTAAACTGCAAATGTGCATCTTTTAAATTTGGTCCCTTATGGAAGTAGCTGTTCACCAGCAAATTATCAAGCAATATATACTACATAAAAGATAAAATACATTTTGTAATCAAACTTTGACTCACACACTCCTTGCTTTGCAGAGGTAGCATTTTTGCCCTGTACAAGCAGATCAAAGCTATTTCTCCCATTTGTTTTTTTAAAGAATTAGAGCTAAGCATCCAGGATTAGATTCCTTGGTTAAGATCTATACTCTGCAGTTCTGAATAGTCTACAGTTATTGTGAACTATTCATTGGGACTTACAAGGCATGTAGTAACCAGTGCTAATGTTGACTTTGTATGAGTTATCATAAGTAAGAACATACCTTAGAATATTTTGCTTTTTCTTTATGCTATTTTAACCCCCCCCCCAAAAAAAATACTAAGGGTTTTTGTGTGGGTGTGTTACTTGGAGGTGCTTATCAGAATTAGTTAGCATAATTTAATTCTGTGTCATACAGTAGCAGCACCATATGTGGACTTTAGCCCTTTGTTCTTCAACCTTTAGATCTCAAGCAATATTTTTTAAAGGTTTAAGAGTCTTTTGGGCACTTTTATAAATATAGTGAATATTTGGTTTGGTGTTTGTACAGATAATGCTGTATTTATTTTATTTTTGCTATTTGGGGATTTCTCTACTGGCTTTAACCAAGCAGTCACAGGACAGCTTGCAAATTTAAAATGCCTTAGATATATATTATAAAACATAATTAAAACAGCAAACTACAAAAATAATGAAAACAGAGAGAGAAATAAAAGAGGGGTGGAGTACAATATGTCTCCTTAATTTTTTAACATAGTGCCAAAAATCCAAACAACATTGATTGATTGATTGATTGATTGATTGGAACATAGCTCATAGCCAAAGAGACTGGCCACTTCTAAAGCCATTAGCAGACAGGGCAGTGGGGTGGTGGCCTGAACTGCAGTCACCTGCATCGCTGCTGCATATCAGTACATAGGGCGGGAGCAGCAAGGCAGCAGTGTCGTGCAAATATACTGCCTGAGCTAATCCAGCACTCCCATAGTGCATTTGCTTCACACAAAGCTCACTGCCATCTTCTCCCCCTCCATCCCAGTATGCCAGTATGGAGGTGTGGTGAGAGCTGCCACCTCACCCCACCATCCCATACTATTTAAAGTTAACAGCAGATTATCTCTCTTTCTGGTAAGAGCTGAAGGATTACCGTATTTTTCGCTCCATAGGACGCTCCGGACCATAGGGCGCACCTCATTTTTAGAGGAGGAAACAAGAAAAAAAAATTTTTTTCTGGTTTTCCTCCTCTAAAAGCCCTGTTTTGTTTTGTTTTTTGTTTTGTTTTTGAGGATCAGCTAAAAGTTTTGCAGCTTTTTTTGCAAAGGGAAAAGCCCTGGGGTTTGGGGGTTTTTTTTTTTGGAGGATCAGCTAAAGGTTTTGCTGCTGTTTTTGCAAAGGCAAAAGGCCTTTTTTGAGAATCAGCTAAAAGTTTTGCAGCTTTTTTTGCAAAGGGAAAAGCCCTAGGGGTTTTTTTTTGTTTTTGTTTTTGTTTTGAGGATCAGCTAAAGGTTTTGCAGCTTTTTTTGCAAAGGGGGAAAAGCAAAGCTCCTTTTGCAAAGGGGGAAAAGCAAAGAGGAAAAGCCCCATTTTTATGGGGTTTAACTCACATTTCTGAAAAATCTTAAGGAAAGGGAGCCATTTCTACTGTTTTCAGACAGATAATCTAATCAGCCAGTCACATGTCCTGGGGAAACAAACAACCTCCCTCTGCAGCACATTCAACAAAGGAGGGCGGGGCTGAAAGGGAGCCGGGGACTCTTATCTCTCTCCCAATCTCCTGCTGATCAGCTGCTGAGTGGGGTCCTTTCAACACTCCCTTTTCTCTTTGTAAAATAAAAAGCACAATCTGCTTTTGGCCCCTGGGCAATTCAGCTCCAGGGACCACCATTTGCTCCATAAGACGCACAGGTATTTCCCCTTACTTTTTAGGAGGAAAAAAGTGCGTCTTATGGAGCAAAAAATACGGTAAAAAGAAAGCTTGAAAACTCTGGCTGCCTACATGAATAGCGCTCTGATCTTTTGACTTCTGCTTTTGGCAGTAGGACCATCTTAAACTTGGCATCAATAATAATAATTTTATGGTATTGAGTCAGTGGTCAGGGGTGATTGGAGTTGTCGTCTAACAGCATCTAGATTGTCACAGGTTCCCCGTGGCTGCCCAACAGCACATTATTATGTTTATCTCAAGCACCATGCAGGTTTGATCAGTGCATTTGTGTAAAAACTTCCAAATTTTTTGATAATTCTACCACATCATTTCGGGGTTGTTGTTTTTTACTGCCATGTGATTTAGTCTGTCTGTTTTCTTCCAGTCTGGGGAGTAGTGCTTGCAAGTTCAGCTCGTGATCACAGATGCCTTCCCCATCTGGCCTTTAGGGCCAGTTGAAATTATAAATTCCTCGGCAGTGTGCACTGTGTGCAGGATTAGAGGGAAGGAGAGTTGGAGGGGTGGTGACTACTTCTTAAATCGTCTTTTTTAACCAAAACAACCTTTGCTTTAGTTTCAAGTAGTGGTGATGAGGAGGAGGTGCCTGGGTGATGATAAATATATAAAGCAGTAGAGTGAATTCTTGACATTAATTGCATGCCATGACGATAGGGTCCAAAATAACTTAACAGCAGACTTCTGGCTTGGAAGGGAAGTATAACAGTCTGCCTTCATAGATGATTATCTCAAAATCATTTTACAATTCTTTTGTCTATCAGATTATGGACAGAATTTGTACAATAGTATGTTTTTATGAAATAACATTGTCAAAGGAGCTCATACTTTCACAGAATTTTGTGTTGCAAGTGGGTTAAGGGCAACTTCAATAATGGTTTTCTGCAGAGAAAACCCAACCTGTGCCACAAGCATGTGCCCACCCCTTTCCATGAGGAAAATTAAACTAGAAGTGGGCTGTATAGTATTTGTTTTAATGCAGTACATCCCGATACAGTCAAAGCTCGGTTGTCGAACGGCTCCAGTTTTCAAACATTTTTCGGAAGCTGAACATCCGATATGGCTTTCACTTGAGTGCAAGAAGCTCTTGCAACCAATCAGAAGCCGTGCCTGGGTTGTCGAATGTTTCGGAAGCTGAGCAGGCTTCCGGAATGGATTGTGTTCGACAACCAAGGTTTGACTGTAAAAGCCTCCCCTATACAGCCTGGTTTAGCTGTTTTGTCCTCATAGTGGTAAAAACATAAGATTGTATCCATAATGTGTCAAGTTTCCTTTCTGGAAAGCAACACGTGAACAGGATCTTACTTCTCTGTTATTTATATTTTTAATTAAGTCATCTACTTCTAGATGATACTGTACTTCTGTTGGTAAATATTGCATTTCACAGTTTGCTTCCGACAGCACGCAGAGAGATGTCAGTTCTTTCTTCAGATCTTGCCAATGAAGAATTTGAATAGGAAACTCCCTGTATTTTTAAAGCTTAGCTCACTCTGTTTTGCTTTGAACTCTAATATGGAGACAAACTTGCTCAGAACAAGTAATCTGCCTGGAATTGCCCAAAACAGTTTTCTTCGGAATTAAAGCTACCAGGAACTGAGTTTGTTGTATCAAAGTGAACCTGTAGACTGCAAAGCTGATGGGTAGGCAAACTAAGGCCCGGGGGCTGGATCCGGCCCAATCACCTTCTAAATCCGGCCCGCGGACGATCCAGGAATCAGCATGTTTTTACATGAGTAGAATGTGTCCTTTTATTTAAAATGCATCCCTAGGTTATTTGTTGGGGCATAGGAATTCGTTCATTCCCCCCCCCAAAAAAAAATTAGTCTGGCCCCCCACAAGGTCTGCTGAAAAAGTTTGCATTGCATTTTGCTAATTCAGTTACAGAAGGCTAAGCATGTTTACAAAGTTCAGAAAATGTGATTTAGAGCACTTTGATTTTACCAGTGACACCCTTTTAGAACAGAGTAAGCCCTTCAGAACCTGAGGTGTTACATCAAAGCAGAATGCTTTTCAAGACCTCGAATTCTTTGCGAAGTATTGAAGATGAGCTTTCCTATATCTGAGCTGTTAAATAGCTCAGTCTAAGGTCTTGCAAGAAATCCTCAAGGCAAAGCTTAGCTCAGATTGCAGGATACAGTAGGCAGCTTATTCCTATTGTATAGCCACAATATGGAGTATTTTAAATTTGTTCTTTTTAGCATAATTTAGTTTTATGAACTGAAGAAAAGTCGGCATGATTTTCATGGCTTTACAATTCATCCAGGTCAGTTAATGGACATATGGTACTTGAAGGCAGGGCTAGAACCCAAATTTCTTGGGCCTACTAAATAAAAGCTTTGTTCTCTAAAAGTTGCCTGCAGCTTCCTTGGTAAGAATGCTTCCACAGCTCTTGTTAACATGCATCTCCATCGTTTCCTGTTACTTCACACCAATACTTGCTACTCACAATCATTCAAGAACAGCTGGTGCACTTCATTTGTTCTCAGATATGATCTTGAGAGATCACATCGAGTGGCCAACATTGGTGAAAGCCAAGGCTATTAGAACCAGCAATGGAGAACGGACAGAGAGCAACGTAGCTACATTTAGAAAAACTAAAGTGGCAACTTTAAAAAAAATAAAAAAAAATTAATGGTATCCACTGTGTTGCTTTTGCCTTCCACCTTGATTGTCTGCAGCTTTCTGACTTAATGAGCAGTATAATAAGTGTTTCTGGAGCACTGCAGTGACATCATCTCCATCAGGAGCTGGAGGAGGGTTTTTCCAGATGAGAGTTGAGAGTAGTTACAGAGAAATCATCTTCACTAAACTGCAGATCAGAGGGCTCTTTCCACTGAGCTGTGGGAGAGACCAAGTGGAGATTGTCTCCCTTCATTATATAGAGACTACATTGTCAGAATCAGAATTAGTGAGCTAAAGAGTGCCAGAATTTGAACACTGGGCTTGTATATGAGTTTCACTATTGGGTTTTTTTCTGAGTTGAAGTTTTCGATATTCTGTTTATGTATGCTTGTGTGGTAAACACTTTTAAGGCCCATGTTTGTCAGTGTAAGTAGAAAGTAAACTAAAGCAGTGAAATTATGCCGTTGATAAATCTGGCTCTAAATGCTGCTTGTTTTGCTGTTGCTTCAGAAATCAATTGACATGAGCCTTTTTAAACATTTTCACAATTTTCCTGTCTGTAATGCACATAGTGTTTGAGTGTGAAGCTATATAGGTAAATTTAAAGGTCACTCACACCTAGTGCCATTTAAATGCCTAATTTCACAATATGAGATGAGATGCATAGCCTTCCATGTTACCTGTCAAACAGAGTGTAGTTCGAACTCCACTATATGCCATCTGTGGATTTTATCATCATTATTAATTCAGGATATTTCAGTGATACACCAGCCGTAGAGTCGAGTCCTGTATGGTGCTTCCCCCCTCCCCTTCCTTTGAATGCCCACAAAATGCCAATGGTACACTAAGTTACAATAGCATTTCTTTGCTCTTTCACTTCTCCAGACATGCTCTGACACAACACCTAAAAACGTATTGTTGTACAACCATTAATTTTCTCCTCTCTCTCTCTCTCTCTCTCTCTCTCTCTCTCTCTCTCTCATAACGCAATAAATACTTCAATATTCTACACTGTGAGGTTGTTTAGAAGATGTGAAATGTATTTAGCGAGTGATAGAAATATATTTCCCAGTGTTAACAGAATTTGCCACCTTTGAGAAATGTGTTGAGTTGATTTCATCACAATTGTATTATTTCTGTGCTATCCGCTAACCATTCCTTAGTGTTGTTTAGCAAGCCCTATAGTCTTTCCTGATTTTCGTCTTAGCCATATTCATGAAGCTACCATGTTTGGAAATACCCCAAAACACAGCCCTTTCTAGACAGTACCATTTAAGGCAACAAGTGGGGGAACTCCATGCTTGAATTCTCCCTCATAAAAAAACAAACCTTGCTTCCCTTGGATAATTCACATGACAGTAGAGCTGAAATCTTACCTGAGACATGCTACTTTCCTACATTCAGAGAGGCAGGACTTGATGGAGTCTCACATCTTAACAAACACCATACGAATGGAAAAGGGAGTGGGGTGGGAAAAGAGAAGCCAACAACAGAGCAGGTTCTCTTTTACTGACTGATGGGTGGGTCCATAGTCCTATCATTCCACCTATTTCTTGGCCATTGTACCCAGTCCCTGTATTCTCCTGTCATTTCACCCACCCACCCACATTCTCTGTGGTGCCTTTTCCTTTCCACACCATCTTGCACCCCTGCCAGTCCCAAAGATGCTGCTCCCCTGTATTCTCCCAGAGTCACTTCATTTGATCTGTGACCAGCAATAGGATTTCTTTCCAAATGGACGTTGCTGTTGCATCCATCCTTTCCAAAGGGAATTCAGTGGCATTAATTTCAGTATGTAAGAAAATTCTTATTAAATTTTTATGCAGTGCCAGATTTACTGTTGCTGAAAGATCAAGGCATAGCGTGTATGCATGGCGGCTTAGTTGTAAGTGAACACATATCTAAGACTGTCAGCCTCTTTACTGCTTTCATGGTGGGCAAGTTAAGGGTGGTGCTTTAATTTACAATTCCCATGCCTTTTGGAGCAGAAGTGAATTTGTAGATTCTTTGAACTCTTTTCTTAGATTTCAAGGTGGTTGTTTTTAATCATACAATTGTTTCGCATGGTACAGATTCAGGTTTTGCATGAGCAGAATTCTGCTTGTACAGCGAACGGGGGGTGGGGTCCTATCCCCTCTTTCCTCTTACAGTTTCCAGCAACCCCTGAGAATTAGGGAACCCTCCAGCACAATGTGAGATGTGGTACTGATGGTGGCGGGGAATGAACAGCAGTAGAACCATAGAACTGTAGAGTTGGAAGGGACCACGAGTGTCATCTAGTCCAACCTTGTGCAATGCAGGAATCTTTTGACCAGCGTGGGTCTTGAACCCACGACCCTGAGTTTATGAGTCTCATGCTCTACCAACTAAACTATCCCAGTAGGGCTTAGGCAGTTTGCACAAGCAGAGTACCACATCCCATGCCATTCAAGAGAGTTCCTCAGTGCTCTGGTATAGCTTTGTGAGTGTGTAGTTGATTGTGAGAGAAGTGGGGCCAGAAAAGCCCCGCTGCATGAGTAGAGTCCCACTTATGCAACCCTGATTCAACCCTAGCATTTCTTTCTGTCTTTTCAACTAAAATTGGATCCCAAAGCAGCCTACAGCAATTAAAACCCATCACAAATGTTCTCTTTAATTCCTATTATTCCATGAGAGATTTGGGGGGGGGGGTATTTGAATGCAGACTTTTCCACTTGTAAATCTTGTGCTCGGTGTCAAGTCCTCTGTCAGTCACTTACAAATGCCATCTGCCTGTGGCAAATCTTTGGAGCTAAGGCTAATTTTGTTCATGGATTAGCAGCAGGAGGATGATCAACATTAATTGAGTCTGTAGATTTTTGGTAGCAAATATAAGTATCACTGAAAAATACAGTTTTACAAAGAGTAAAATTATCTACTTTAGCGAAGAAGAAGAAGAAGAAGAAGAAGAAGAAGAAGAAGAAGAAGAAGAAGAAGAAGAAGAAGAAGAAGAAGAAGCATATCTTTATAATTGCTATTGGCTCAGGACACCAGGGCCAAAAGATAATGCTATTAACACAGAGCAAATGTATACCTTGCATAATTAACTGTCGACAGTTTTTCTTTTAATGTTTGTATATTCATTAATAACCAAATGAGATATCAGTATATGAAGTATTTATATTCTGATGGCTAATTAAAGTTCTATCAGCCACCACCTCTGCTATTACAAATCTGTCATTTGACTTGAATGCATAAAATCTTTTGTGTTCCTTGACAGATAACCTGACACATTTTTCTGCTTTACGACATCATCTGAATAATCTGCAGTAATGCAATTTGATTCATTAGTATCAGGGTTTTGTTTTTTTATTTTTGTTTTTTGAACGCATATTTTGTATATGATTTTTAAATGAGAGAATGGGGGAAAAGAAGAAGCTTAATAAGAACATATCCCAGAAAACATCATAAAATTATGCAGAAACGTGTTGCTATCTGTAGCTTTTTTGGCTTTTTACATTAAATTAAATTAAATTAAATTACTTGTGTAAGAACAAGATAGTAAATGTATCAGTTACTTTTGTTCAACTTTAGGGTGCATCTACTGTAGTAATGTAAATACAAATGAGATTACATGGAAGAGGAAGAAGAGTTATTTTTCCGGATTAATTTTTTTTGAGCAGTTAAACTTTCTGCAGCAAGGTTTTTTATGATGTATCAATCCCAGCAAATCATATAGTAAAAAAAATGCTACAATATTTGTGTGTGGCGGTTCTCTGAAAAGACCAATAAAAAAAATGGGAACCCCAAGCTTTAGATGTTTGTTCTGTGCCAGGTTTTATAACCTGCTTATTGTAATAAAGCTAGGACTAATTTTATGACATAGGATATAATAATAATAATAATAATAATAATAATAATAATAATAATAATAATAATTTATTTGTACCCCGCCATCTGGCTGAGTCTCCCTAGCCACTCTGGGCGGCTTCCATCAAATATTAAAATACATTTAAAATATCACAGTTTAAAAACTTCCCTAAACTGCCTTCAGGTATTTTCTGAATGCCAGGTAGTTGTTTATTCCCTTGACCTCTTATGGGAGGACGTTCCACAGGGCGGACTACCAAGAAGGCTCTCTGCCTGGTTCCCTGTAGTTTTGCTTCTCGCAGTGAGGGAACCGACAGAAGGCCCTCAGCGCTGGATCTCAGTGTCCAGGCTGAATGATGGGGGTGGAGATGCTCCTTCAGGTATACAGGACCAAGGCCGTTTAGGGCTTTAAAGGTCAGCACCAACACTTTGAATTGTGCTTGGAAACGTACTGGGAGCCAATGTAGATCTCTCAGGACCGGTGTTATGTGGTCCCGGCGGCCACTCCCAGTCACCAGTCTAGCTGCCGCGTTCTGGATTAATTGCAGTTTCCGGGTCACCTTCAAAGGTAGCCCCACATAGAGTGCATTGCAGTAGTCCAAGCGGGAGATAACCAGAGCATGTACCACTCTGGCGAGACAGTCTGCGGGCAGGTAGGGTCTCAGCCTGCGTACCAGCAGTCCTGCAACCCCCTCCAGCCAATTATCCACCTCTTGAGCCCAGTGGAGCTTTAAACAATGCAGAGGAGGTTCACAGAATCCTTTAGCAGAACAAAACGCACAGTAGGCTGCCACCACTCCCTGTCTGTGAAGTCCGATAGGAGTTTCTGGGAGACACACTTCTATCTTAATTATAGGTGACAGGGAGAGGAGTTTCACCACACTCATGGAAGCTGTTCTGCTCGCACAGTGACCTGGTTGGCTCTAACTCTCTGTGTCCTAAACCATCTTCTGTGGCTTCATTTGTTAGCACCTTGCATTTTATTGAATTGAACATACTAGATGCAGGAAAAATCTCCCTGTTGGCTGTGCCTCATAAGTCTCAACTTTCCATTTGCTGGTTGGCATCCAGTGCTGTGTTAGCAACTTCTGAGGGGTTGGGTGATGCCCAGTGATTTGGAAGGTTCCTTCAAATTCAACAATGGTTTGTCATTATATAATCCATCTGCTGCCTGAGAAATGCAAGATCAAAGGCCTCTTGTGTACATAAAAATAGTTGTGGGGATCCTGGTCATTATATATGTCATTCAAAATAAGTTATGTTATGAGGTGGTGGAGAAATACAAATAAGCAAATAATGCATGCTTGGACCTTGCCTCAGTTGGCTTACGGGACTTAAGAAGCACTGAAATTTTGAAGTGTTATCTGCTGTCTCACAGTATATTTTATAGAAGTACAAGAAAGACTAGGGAGGTAGAAAGGATAATGTTTCCAGGCATCAGGAAAAATAACTGAGTAATAAAAAAATAAAAATAAAATTGAACCACCCAATTTAGTACAAGTTTGAAATTGGGATTTTTATTTTGTATTTTACAAAATTCCTAGGACAAATCTAACTTCTTATCAGCAGACAGCAAGTCAAATTATGGCTCCAATAGAATGAAGAGATATTCATGTTCTTCACCTAGGCCTTAATTTCGGTAAGGGGAAATTGCCAGCAGGAAATTGTGAAAACAGAAGAGGTAACAGAATTGGAGGAGGGCTAGTTCACACGTGTATACTTAATGACTGTGTTATCAAGTGTTGACTTGTAGGGCAGGGAAATGGGCCTTTACAATGAAGCACCTCAAAACTTCCATATTCCTTTACTCCACCTCAGACATGATGCTTTTCTATAAATTTGTTTCACCTATTCATTGGTGATCCATGGCAGGTGCATGTGATTTCATCATAAATAAAATGTTGAGTACTCCAGTGCATGCTCAAATGAATGTGTGTTGTAATGCTGGTTAATATTACATTCTGTAAGCTGGTGATGAATGGAGGCAATGCTATGCCTATCAGGATGTGGTAAAAATGTTATTGTTTTCATTTTTAATCTTCTAGGAAATGGCAAAAATTCTCAACCATCCAAGAGTCTATGCATTTCTTCATGTGCCAGTTCAAAGTGCCTCTGATAGCGTACTCATGGACATGAAGAGGGAATACTGTGTGGCAGACTTCAAAAGGGTAGTGGATTTCCTTAAAGAAAAGTAAGTCTAATGCATAATAAAAAAAATCAAAAGCTCCCCCCACCCTGGTTTTCAGCAGTTAACCTGCAACATCACAATTAAGGTAGAAAAGAAAATAATCCTTCTGTATCTTCAGAATTTGTCTGTGCCAACAGTTGCTTTGATGTGGTTTATCCAGTGGGCTTCTAATCTATTTCAAGTTACGCCTGAATAACTATAGATTTTTTTGGGAATGTATTTCATTGAAATCTTCTTTAATGTATCTTTTCAGGATAGTTGACACTGAGTGCAAAAAAACTGCAAGCTGCAATAACATAACAGGATAATACTCTCTGAAGTTGCTTTTATATTTACTGTATATGGGATAGGATGGCTTTTGTGTGTTAATCCAAGGAATTTACTTTAGCAAATAATTACACTGTATGGCTCTAGTTCAGAATCCTTTTCCATAATGGCATGAATTATTTTTACAACAGTAGAAGTCTATTTGAAAATGTTTTCCATTGGCTCTAACAAACAGAATCTTGTTCTTATCTAAGAAATATTTAAAGCAGGCAACATGAAATGACCAATTCAATTATTGAGAACTGTGGACAGGCTATTTACCGAAAATTGTACTGATTGTCCTTTTATGGAATGTCTGACTTACAATTATTTTAGGCTACTTTCCTACCTGGAAGTATGCACTATTAACAATGAGAATTCCAAGCTGATCTGTATAGAATAGTGCTGTTGACTATATGTATGTACCTCTCTTTTTTCTGAAGAAGTCACTGAACGAGTTAACATTGTTGTATGAAAAGAGTTATAAATGTTTGTAGGGGTCTAAATTATTTCTCAGCTTTCAAAATGTATAACGCAGCAGATTTTGGAAAAGGAAGTAACCATCTTCGCCAAAAACCATACTACCGTTAAAAGAGACAGAAATCATGCTCTAGGAACTTTAATAGTTGCATTTTCCCAATGACTACTCATAATTTGGCCTTTAGTGATAAAAGTAGGATTGTGGTAAATTGTTTCTCTAGGAGCAGGAACAATATGGTCTGGGCAAGAATGGTCTGTTGTAATTAATATGTAATCTCCCAAGCCTTGAAAGAGTGGGATGGTAGACCAGCTGGGAAAACCTAGATACCTGTTGTCCTAAGCTCTTCAGAGTTAGCAATGGAATAGAAATAAAGTAAATATGCATTTTTTATTTTAAATATTTTAAACCACTTTCCATCAAAGCATATACCGGTACTTGTGTTAATACAATCTAATTCACACATGACTTAAAAATACATATTGATCCCAGGTACTTCAAATACAGGACTCTGCTTAAGGCTTCATGCAAGTAACTGAATTTAGCCTATTTTTATTTACCTATAGATTCTGAAGCAGAAAAAAAAAACTTTTCTAAGGTAACTACTCCAATAAACTCCCACAGCCCACATGGGCTGTGGAAATCTACCATGTGATTACACGTAGCAAATGACCAGGAGTGATACTAAAGTTTGTTTTATTACATCACTTCTAAAAATATATATATATATATTCATTGTTAGATTGATTGGGACAGTTATTTTATTTATTGCCACTATAATTTTACAGTATGATTGGCAATATTGTATTTTCTTCAAACAAAGCATCAAAGTATCCATTATTTTTTAATCTATACTGCTTTGTATGGAACTGCATATATTCAAAGATTAAAGCTGACTCATTAATCTTTGGAGTGTTGAAAGTTGGCAGCTATTGTTATAATAGCATCTTCCTGTCAAATAACCCAGTAAAGCTGCTGAGCACACGCAGACATTGACTTATGTAGAAATGTATTCAATTGAGCAGTCATAGCACAAAATATGCATATAATTATTTAATATCCAAATTTGACAGCTGGTTATTGAGTGTATATCAGTCCAACTTAAGGAAATCTCCATTAGCTTTTATTTTATTTTTAATGATAAAAGTTTGAAATCCAAGCTTTTTTAACATAATTATTTTATTAAAATTGTATTAAAATTCTACCTCTTCATGTAGTGGACCCAGTAACTAAGAGTTGCCAGACAGCATGAGAAAATATTTCCAACATATAGTCTAGGTCTGCTGGGAGCAGGGGCACATTTTGGATATTTGAAGCTGGTCACATCTGTAAAACTCATTTCTCTTTGCTACTGTATATAGGGAGGTCTTTATTTGTAGTGTCTCATCTCCTAGAGGCAGCCAACTATGACCTTCCTGTATAGCTATTCCCATATAGACATCTCATCACAGACATTGCAAAAGCAAAACATTACATCAGGCGCCTGCAGTTTCTAGCAGTTTCTAGCACTAATATGCTGTATTAATAGAATATCTGTGGGTCCGTTCAGTAGTCCCACCATTTTTTCTTCTTCCTCCACCTGGCTGTAATGATGAAATTCAAAAACCTAGTTGCAAACACACACATGAGTCATGATCAAGAACTGAGGTTGGGCATTGTGGCACTGAACATAACACCAGAGAAACAGGAGAAGCTGCCACAGTACATCTAAATTCCATGCTCCTATTTCTCTAAAAACAAATAATTTGTAAGAAATATTTGTGAATGCGGTGGAGTTAAAATGCTTTGGGGGACTGATCATTAGCTCATTCATGCAACTGCAGAAAAGAGCAAATGATCAGTCCCCCAAAGCATTTATATGTTGCATTTATCCACCATTTTTATAATATATAATATCTGGTAACAATGGTTGAAAAAATATCCTACATCTGAATGTCACTTTTTGTATTCACTTCACTGACATAAATCAGTTTAAGCAACTTAAGAATGGTGGTGAAAATCTTATATTTTTAACTGATTTTAATTACTTTGTTAGCTGTCAGAGTTTCAACATTATAGTTGACTGCTCTTGTGTTGCTCAACTAGGCCTTTTAATAATGATGATACAGCTTTGAATGAAGTATTCATTTTGGAGCTGGATAGTGTAACTGGCCATACTTCTGCTTCTGTACATGGTTCTGTACAAAAGTCCAATCACTTTTTAATTTATAAGTATTTTGCCCATTTAGCAGCGGGCCCAACCCCATTCAGAACAGATTGAGTTTCATCAGTCTGACAGGTGAACAGCTGACCAGCAGCACTTTTTTCTTACCTGAACTGAGTTTCAGTATATTGCTTCTCATCTCACTCATTAGGAATCTCAAACACTGGTCTACCACCTCATCAAAATCAAATAAAATTAAGATGTAGGGCACATATTGGATAACCACACTCTAAATTTCTGGATGACCTTGCTGATCAGTTTATGTAGATAGTGAACAAATGCCATGCACCCCCCCCCCAAAAAAAAGCAGCATCTTATGGAATATGCCATTGAGATAAATACAGAAGCACAGTGCCCCCAGCTTCCAGCCCAGGCAGCCTATACAGGAAGATACCAGTTGCTTATATTGAAGCACCCAGGTCATCTTTGAATTGCACAACATAGCTAAAACATCAACAGGAACCCCAGACATGGCAATGTGAAAACTACCCAAGGATACTTAGACATCCTTCTGGGATGGGCCATTCTAATAGGTCCCCAGTGCCTGCACTCTCTACTCAACTGCCCCCTTGTTCCTAGACCACCATCTCCTTCAACCTACTGGGACAGAGCAACCTGCAACCAAGTGTCCAAGATGAAAACAACACAACATCCTCCCATCTCAGGCTCTTCGTTTCCCAACAAGAGAAGGAGATGGCAGCAACAGAGTAGCCAGCCAGTGACTGCAGTATGTATCAGTATTTGAATTATTGATTACGCTACTGCCACATATGTAATTTAAAAAGAGCTGAAAAGCTCTTTCACCTACATCTATTCTCTCATAATGGATTTATTTGTGGACATCCCATAAATAAACTCATGTCTTCGTTTCCCCAGAATGGTTCTTTTATGCTAAGCTCCCTCTAGCAAAACAGACGTTAGGCTGCCCATTGAATGAAATTGAAGCATTTATTGTATTTTGACCATTCTGGTACTGAGCATTTTTGTAAATTTATTACATTTTAAATATTTTCGCAACGTGTAGAAGTTGGAAGCTGCCCCACTTTCTGCAAAGAAGGATGAAATACATTCTTAATGAATTAATATATAACACATCATCAATTGAAATTTAGATAGTAAAAAATAATCATGCGAGGCTTTTGGGTGCGCAATATCCCTTGTGTTTTGTATATCTAAATTTTGCCAAGTGCAGTTTTTCAGACAGTGCATTTCCTCAGCAGTGCTGCACAGCTCGCTTTCTACTAATGCTCATCATCAGCATGTAATATTAACAAGCAATTTTTGACAAGCACCTTCAGATTAATTGCAGTCCTTTTGCTGATCCTTCTTCATTTACAGATCACTGATCCAATAGATCGTAATGCTTTTCAAATGAAGGGTTCTTAATGGATTTTTAAAACGCGGCTTTTCTGGTAGCTCATACACTTGCAGCGGTAGAATTATCATTTTAAATGCTTGATGAAATTTTCAGGCCCTCATATGCATACAATATGAGAAGAAGCAGAAGATAATATCATATATAAGGTTTATAATATTAATGTTAGGCTTAATGCTCGTTTGTTTATTTCACAGCAGTTATATCTCCTTTGATTTTAATAAAAGCTTTGCAAAAAGAATGAAACAGTAAAATAGTAAAAAAAGTTAAAAACAAATATTTAAAGCATTCGTACATTCAAAAAAAGAAACCTGAAATCAATAGTAAGCTGTAATACATGGTTAAACACATGACAACTTATGCATGTCTGGATAGGCTTGCTTAAACAAAAATATATTTAGCAGATGCTGAAAAGAGTGCAGTGAAGATGCCCGCCTCATGCCATGCATCCTTCTCTATGATTTTAACTTGAATATATCTGATTGATGATCTTCAGCCTTCAGTACTTTCTTTTATTTAGAAAAGTTAGATTTTATATCTGAAAACAACAACACGTTTTCCTAATAAAGTTAACTTGTTTGGATTTCCCCCCAGAGATGTGGCAGTTAGCTTTGGTCAGGAACTTTATGAAGTGACGGGACAGTTTCACCCACACTGTGTGTTTCAGTCCTCAAGCACACTTTATTCATACACCTACTGCTGGCAACTGCTTAAGTCAGCCAATTGAGCAGTGACCGAAAAAGTGTTATCTCAGTTAGCCATTAGTCTTGCAATATACCATCTTCCTTGAATCTTGCATTCAGAAACATTGCCCTGTGACTTAGTGTTACATTTAAAACTTCCAGACATTCACTTCTTCATTCCATTCATTCCGATCATTTATCGTCTAGCCTCTTGCCTACAGGGGACCTGTTTATAACACTGTGGAAAATACAGTGTGTACTCTGCTTAGTTTCTGTATGCAGTTCACTCTTAGTCAAGGAATGTATTTGCTTAAGATATTTAGGTTTCCTCCTTCCATGTGGGTAATAGTTTTCACTGAAAACACCCTCAGATCGTTAAAGCCTAAGAGGAGTAATACAAATTACCTATTTTGTGATGGGAAATAGAGTTGGACTGGCCAAGCAAAGATAACTCTCTTAATTTGAAATCATGTTGGAAAATATATTGGATAATTATTTTAAACCATCTCAAGTAAAGATTACAAAATAGAGAGCGAGCTTTTGAGTTACTGAGTTTTTCTTTGGATTCAACATTCAATGAAAAGCACTGGGGGCATAGTTTTTAATGTATTGTTGGCAATATATTGCGACCTTTAGATGGTGATGGTGATTCTGGATGCTTGCTGCAGAATAACTTGGATAGTTTGGGCACAGAGCAAAAGATCGTATGTTACACCATAACCGCTTGCAACAACAAAGTAAAAGCCACTTTCCTTAGATGATATAAATTATCATCTAGCAATTATTCAGATCTGTCTCTAGCATTTATGGGAACCTTGGAACACAGTGAGCAGACCAAAAGAAAGAAAGAAAACAGTAGTGTTTATATTCACCAAACTGGAAATTCGTTATAAATAACACACAAGGTATGAAATGACTGGAAGATACATACATCACATTTGAAGGGCATGTTCACCCACTCTGTAGGCAAAAGTTTCATATAGGTATTTGTAAGTCTTAAATGTTTCTAATAAAACTTTTAAATGGAGGGAATAGCATGAGATAATTTTGTGGACTTTGTCTAAGGGAAGAGAACATGCTTTCCAAGCACTCAGTAATAAAATATACTAATAATTCAATCATCCCAGAGTGTCTGTCCTAGTATAGCCAAAATACACCATTCATATCAGCAAGCTTGTGAAATTCCAAGGTGTTTAGAATGACAAAAACACACTATTTAGAATACATTATAAAGGGGGAAGACATCAAAATACACCACTGAGGGCTAACTGTGCTCCATGGGCACATATTTCTGACTGACTTGAGAGGGGCAGAAAATTGAGTGGGGAAATGCTGAAAGAGGGCATGTTTGGTTGGCCAGAAACCTTTCAGGAGCACTCCTCCCCATTGCACTGTTTTGTTGTAAGCTCCACTTGTAGCTTCTGTTTTCATTCCTAGGCTATTTTATGAAATGTATTTCCAGGTTTTCATAGCCATGAGATCCACTGTTTTTGAAAGTGTACATACTATTTGCTTCCATTTCCCCAAGAATAGTTAGATGTGCTGCTGTCGTAGTAACATGTTTCAAAACATCGACTGATTTGTGAAGTAACCATTTAAAGAGAAGCATTCCACTGACATGAACAATAAAAAAGTTAAATTCATGCTTTAGGGCAATGGCTTTTTATTGAGTTTATATTGTTTCAAGTCGAACAGCTTCTGGCACATGTAATTATTTATAAGCTAGCTCACTTGTTTTCTAGTCTCATCATTTCCCCCCACCTCAACTCTGCTGAAGAGCATTTCTCAAGAGGCCACCTCTGGACTTTAAAAAGATCTTGGCTTATTTATGGTTATAACAATTTGCAAAAGCAAATGCCGTGAGTTGTTTGATTACAACTTAGGTAACTGTGCCTAAATACCATTTTGCAAGTATTTAAGAACTTAAGCTCCACTGATTTCAGCAGATCTAAAAGACAAAATAGACGTGAGAGAACTGTCATCACAAACACACCAAAGAAGAAACCATGCATCCTGGTGAGTGGAGGGAGAGACAGATACAACACTGTACAGTGGTACCTCGACTTACGAAGATAATCCGTTCCGAAGGCGCCCTCGTAAGTCGAAATCTTCATATGTTGAAGGTGCTATCTCGGAACAGTAAAAAAAATCGCAAGTCGAAAAACCGCATTGAAAACCTCTTAAGTTGAGGTATCGTGCTGCCGCTTTCCCTTCGTAACTCGAAAAATTCGGAAGCGGCGGCCATTTTCTTGCTTCCGGAAGTGATTTGGAAGTCGAAAAATACGTAAGTCAAGTCGCTCGTAAGTCGAGGTACCACTGTACCTGTCTTCTTTCCACCCTCTGCAGCTAATAGCAGCCTGGAGTGAGTGATTTTTATATAAGGAGGAGAGTGCCGTGAAAAGGAATTTTCAAAATTTGAGAGAGGGGGTTGTAGATGTAGAAATGAAAGGTGGAAAGGTTGCTTGTTTGGCACTGCACTGTCAAGATGTTCTGCTTAGCAGCACAACTGCCAGGCAACCCCCAGTCTTCCTCCCATTCTTGGAGTTCAGAATATGCAGCAACTTGATTGTTCTTCACCCACTTTATGCAGTTCCAAGGTAAACAAATCCATAACAATTTGAAATCACTATGAATGCATTGCAACATTCTTAGCAAAATAGAGTTAATTCAAACAACAGTGTGTGTTGAGGACAGTTGCAAGGATAGTTACCAGTGACTATTGATTGAAACTTCCAGAGTATCTAGGCAACAGAATCACACTAAATACCAAACTTACAGAGTGGTCTTCTTGAAAACACAAACAGCGCCTTGCCTTAACCTATAAAACAGTTAACATATTTGAGTGCTCACATAGCATGCCAGCACTTCATGTAAGAAAAATTAGAGCCACATTTCCTTAAGTAGTTTGTGGTCATTTCTCTTACAACAAACAGATTCTTGGGGTGCCAGTAGGTAATGTTGGTTTTCACATCTGTGCTGAATGTGGACCACAGATCAAGGTTTCTTTCCATAGTACACCTACTCATGTTCTATGTCCTAAACACCTAAAGATGAGTAAACCCTACTGAACTTAGCTGTGTAAACCAGCAGAAGATTGGGCTATAGGCTGGTCACACGTAAGAGACAGGACTTGCAGAAATGCAGTTGACTTGTGCTTCTGATGTAATGTGTGAAGCACATACTCTTAAATCTTGCATATTCACACACCCCTTTTCTCAAGGAGTGTCAGGGTGGCACATACTGAACTATTTACTTTTAATGTCTCCTAATGCATATTTTCCTAAGGATGTCATCATGCTGCAATTTGCATGGCTGCCAACAGGTGGCACTGTGAACTACAGAGCTGCTAAGCCATCAGAGCAGAAATGTGGAGGAGTGGAGAACTGGAGGTGCAGACAGGCTGGCATGGTCCAGCAGGGGCGTAGCAAGGTAAATTGGTACCCAAAGGCAAAAAAAAATTGTGTCCCCCCCGAGGCATGGGAAGGTCAGGTGGTACCCGGTGCAGAAAATTTCTTGTCAACCCCCCCATTGATTCCCCCCCTGCAAAAATGGTTTTACATTATTTCATATTTTCTTACAAAGGAATAATAACAATAATAATAATAAACTTTTATTTATATCCCACCCTCCCCGGCCGAAGTCGGGCTCAGGGTGGCTAACATCAGATACATAACATTGGTATAAAGTCAAACAATAATTAAATTACCTCCTAAAAACATCTCAAAATCAAATTAAAGTCTAATTAGATGACTTTCCACAGGGTTAGGGTTGGGAACAGTAAGTGCTCCACTGAACTGAAATTTCAGCCTTCACGACATAGGAAAACAGCCAAGTAAACAGCTATTTTGGTGGAGGAGGGTCAAGGTATTAACTGATATGCATGAAATTTCATATATAGCTATATAATCCCTAGTATAGTAAGATAAGACCTTCGGGGAAGGCATTCTCAAAAAAAAAAAATCAAAAAAAAATTCATATTCCCCCCCCCCAAAATTGTTCATTGATAATTTGTCACCCCCTCCATTATGGAACCTGGGGCGGACCGCCCCCCCCCTTGCTACACCCCTGTGGTCCAGGCTAAAGAACGAACAACCATGCAGCACAGGCAGGCATGTGGCTCAGGCCAGCAAGCAGAGGTTTGCTTATGTCTAATGGGAAGAGTGATTTTGGTAAGGAGTAAAGACAGGGAAGGAGGGGCTTCTGTAAGATGTGATGGGTAATTGGCTTTGGCAAAGGGGCAAGGCTAGATGAGGTTGTTCACTTTATTCACACACAAATCCAGTGAGGAGTTTTAAGCTATGAAATCTTGAATTGCCCAACACCACCCCAAAAGCTGCATGGCTGAGTAAAGAATTAAACAAGTCTTCCCATTCCAAGTCCATATCTCTACACATCAGCACTGCTCTGTGCAGGAATTATTGAACCATCCAGACAGGTTTTCCTTACTGAACATGCCATTTTATAATGGTAGCTTGAACTTGGTGTTGAGAGAATGACATTCATGTTGGGGCTCCCGTCTTCTGAAATCACCATGCCAAATGCAAGGAATTTCTGCTTTTATGCCAAACTGGCATAAGCAACTGTTTAAAGCCAGATTGAGCAGCTTGCAGCTAAATAATATTGTCTCCTGTTTTAGTAGAGCAAATAATATTTAGCGATGGTGCTGAAAAATATATGTGGAGTTGTAACCGAAAATTAGCTGACAGTTCTCAGTGACTGCTATCATGCAGCAAATGTTAAGCCAGTTCTCATGATCATTTCCCCGATGCAACTCTTAATAAATGCAAACCTTAGTTTTAGTAATGACCTTTAGTAATGTGAGCCTTGATCCATTGAGATGCCATTCACTTGTGATGCATCTCCAAATCCCATTTTTATGCATTTTAAATCAACACACGCTTGCTCTGAATTTATGCATGTGCATAGAAGGAGATGTAATTTAAACACATCTGTTCAAATATGCATTTCAGATAAACTTGGTGCTGGTTCTCATAATGTGGCTGAGTTTTTGACGTGTATTATATCCCCAAAGTACACACCAGATGGTATTTATTAGAGATTTAATGGAAATGAAGTTTAAGGATGTTGAGCTTTTGTCTTAAGTCTCTCATTTTAAAGTCATAAAACAGTAATGACCTGCAGTTATAAATCTTTAATGAAGTTTTGTACAGGGTTTCATTTGTATGGCAAGTGTGGACTGTTTAAGGATAAGTAAGCCCAAATGGGGCTCCAAACTGAAACTGTGCCTTCAAAGAAATCATTGATGAAAGTTGGGAGCAAAAAGCATTTAGGCTATTTCTGCTTGCTGAGAAAGCTACCTCTAGAAGCCTCCACTACTGTTACGGAAACAGAAAGAAGACTCGTTTCACTCAGCATGCAATTAAAGCAGACGATTCTGATAGATAGATAGATAGATAGATAGATAGATAGATAGATAGATGATAGATTAACACCACCATGTCAATAAGCCTAGAAGGAAAAATCCAAAGGAATTTAGGATATCTCAGTTTATACTCAAATGTATCAATTGCTGCCTAAATCTGAATTGTCCAGTTATTTCCTCTATTCAAAAATACGCTGCAGAAGAGTCCTTTCTGCCTGTTTTATAGTATTTATAACATGTTGATATTTAACGTTTATTCATAGGATGGGAAATAAATTATTCCTACCACTTGGCATGATGATATAGATAGGAAATTTACCAAGCATATATGTCAAACACGCTGTGGAAAGTTATTGGGTGATGAATTACTTGATACCTTTTAGTGGCTCATTCAAATAACATACAGTATGACATGTTTCTGGAAGGGGGCAGCTCAGTACTTCAGGCGCATAGGTTGATGAAAATGTTCATAGTCAGGATGCTGAAAATCTGAGAGTAATGGTGATTCAAACCAAGATTTCCCATTGAAGGTTGTGCTTGAATGGTTCTATATTTGCAGTAGCCCACTTCTCTTTAAATCTTGGATTACTGCAAATTTTGCTTCCTCTCTTCCCGATTTCAGCCAGTGTGTGTCAAAGGTTAAGTCTGATGGGAGCGAGTAGCCAAGAGCTTAGATGAGGAAGTCTTCTTTCTGGGAATTAGGTGGTAGTATTATGCCACAAGAGTTAAAAGGAGAAGAGATGAAAAAGCCTTGACAAAACACTGATTTGTGGAGTGGGTGGGCACCTCTGAGAACCCAAGTTCTAGTTACTGTGACCTAATGTGTCTAGGAAAGCATTGCCATCTCTTGTTCTTCCCTCTGGTATACGAAGCAATGGAAACAAATTGCATTTTTTAAAAGCCTGAAAGACGTATTTGCATTTTAAAATATTCACTGTTTGTAGAGTGTTGCAGAGTCTTGTCATTACAGACTTTTAAAAGGAAATGCAACAGTGAAAAGTCACTTTGTACTTTGGTGCAACTGGAGCACAAAGGAAAGTGCCTGACAGAGTAGGTTGCAGTAATATATCAGCTGCTTATGGAATACATTTTACAATATATGAAACAATGTAATTATTATGCACCAGGAGCATGTACATGAATAAAAGATGTTAGCAGGTGTCCTGCCTGTGAGGAGTCTCCTGCTGATGTATTTATTGGAAGTATGAACATCATCAACAAATTTGAGTTTGTTAAAAGTAATCCAAACAGAAGGCTTAAATAATGAACTTATAATACAACACACAATAACTGGCATTTTAAAAAGGAACTTCCTTAAACTGGGTGGTATTCAACCACAGTCATACCCCGGGTTGCGCACGCCCCGTGTTGTGTACGTTCGGGTTAAGAACGCCCGGAAGCCTTTTCGGAGCGCATGCGACTTGCGCGCGACCCCCGGATGCGCAGAAGCGCTCAAATCGTGATACTTCGGGGTTTTGGGGTTTTTTTTGTGCATTCGGGATATGCACGCCCGCATTACACATGGCGACCCAGAATGGATCGCGTGCATAACCCAGGGTTCCACTGTATGTTTTACTCAGAGAAGACATGTTTCAATTACAGAGCAAGGCTAAGTTAGGTCCATTTATTTCAGTAGTTTTATTCTAGTAAAACTTCCTTGAATACCACATACTGAATTTACATTTTCTGTTTTTCAGTATGGATCCCAATGATTTTATTTTCTGCTGCTACAAAGTGTTTTATGACACTGTTATACTGGTGTCAGGCTCTAGTTTCTAAACATCTGTATGTGCTTTTTTCATTTACTTGTATACTACATGGCACAATAGGAATATATAGATAGCTTTTGGTGTAGATGTTTGATTTATACCTTCAAATAATTAGCAAATGAAAGGCTGACACTCAATGCATATTTGTATCCTTTCTCCAAGAATCACTTTCTGAATGCTGCCTCCATCCCAGATGGTAAAGTTTAGGACCATTCATATGAATGGAAGCAATACTAAAGATACCCTGGTCCTGTGCAGGTTAGGGCTTTAGAGGTGAGCACCAGTCACTTCCATTTGGGCAAGATCCTATAGAGCATGCAATATTTCATGCAATTTAGGGTGGGTTCTCACCCAAAAGTGAGGGAGGAAGCTAGGCTACAACATTTCCTTGACAGACTGATTTCTATTTGAAGGGGTTGTTTTTATAAGGATGAGCATTTGGTCATTCAGTATTATTATTGCAATCTGAAATTATGCAGTTCAGACATGGGTCTACTGGCAGATTCTTTTTTGCACAATGCTTTTTTGCATTTGGTTTTGGAATGGGTGCTCAATATGAACATACTGGAAATATTTTCAGACCCCTGGGATTGTTTTAAGGTTGCAAATTAGAATGCAATACCCCAACAGCTCCTTATTTTTTCTGAGAAGAAAATCATAATAAATCATAATAAAAAAATTGGTCAAGAAAAAGAGGGTGTTGGGAGTAATTTCATTTTTTCTTTTATGAATTACTGATTTTGTACATCCTTTTTACTTTTAAAATGTGTTTGTATTATTGTCTATAAGAATGTTAGGAGAACCATAAGGATCTTATGATTTAGGTCAGGCCTGCTACTATTGAATTAAATCTCCTCTTTATCCAAGTTTTCATTTTGTTTGGAAAGAAACATTTAGGGAGGGAAATGTAGTTTTTAATTTCCATATTAGCACCAAAATTATTCCATGTCAAATAGAGAAGGGTTTTTTTTTCTTGGATGGAACACATGTCATGGACATTTCACTGAAACTAGCATGACTGAAACTTACCATTCACGTTCCCATAGAAACTGGGAAATACACATGAAGTGGATGTCATTACCAATGCTGTAGGTATCACATGCTTTAGCTAATGCCAGCTGTGTCATTAAAATGACTGGTATAACTAAACTGTAACTGCTTTTTGTCAAATATAATGTGCATCTTATTAATCTTCGAGATGTCAGACAGTGCTACTTGCCATTCATTTGTAGAGTCGTATAGCTTGCCTCATTTAAGCCTGTCAGAGCTGCAAATCTTTCCCGTGTGAAGCAAGGACAGAATTCAGAATGTTTCTGTATTATAATTTTGGAGTACATATTTATGCAAATCCTGGAAGAGCTCAAAAATATGCTCAGTATATGTCAGTGTGCATTCTTGGATGTGCTGACATTGCACAATTGCCACATCCCCTTGGTAGTCCACACCCCATACCCTAGAAGGGGAATATTCCAATGTTCAGCATACCATCCACACAAACGGCTTGCCATTAACAGTGTGGGTTAGAAAGGTCCCATTCTCTACCAGTGTGCTTCCAAAGAATCTGGCTAGCCCGGAAGCCCTGGAAATTGCTGTGGAGAAATGCCCTGAAGTATTGTAGTCTAGCTGGCCATTTGCTTTCAAAAATGATACCTTCCTAGCCTCTTCCTTGGTCTCTGGGCAGACATGTGTGTTGCAAATATAAAATGGTTTAACTGTTACGGCTTCCCTGAAAGAACCCTAAGAATTTTAGTTTTTTGAATCATGCCGAGAATGATCTCTTAGAAATTCTAAGCTTCCTTGCAGAACTAAAATTTATGGGTGTATTGGAGGGAAACCATGACAGTTAAGCTAGTTGTATTTTGTAGTTTAGACTTTTCCTTATATATAGCTATATTTAATGGTTGTCAGTTTCCATAGGTAAATGCAGTGTGTTATGCAACACTCTAAATGCCTAATATTTTGCTAGGGGAAGAAGCTAATATGTCCAGTCTACAGCTTAACACTTCTTGTTTTCATTCGTTTCAGAGTGCCTGGAATAACAATCGCCACAGACATCATTTGTGGGTTTCCAGGGGAAACAGATGAAGATTTTCAAGAAACCATGAAGCTTGTAGAAGAGTACAAGTTTCCAAGTCTTTTTATTAACCAGTTTTACCCACGCCCTGGGACTCCTGCTGCAAAAATGCATCAAGTTCCAGCCCAAGTAGTAAGTGATATGTCTCCCTCCTCCCCATCTTTAAAGAACAGCTCATCTTATGTGAGATGTTAAGATGTGTATACATGGGTCAGTGGATACCAATAATTTTTTAAATAAAAAAAAATTATTATTTTACTTAGGAGTTTCATTTTGCAGGAGACTGAGGAAGTGATTAGAGTTTAGTTTCATTGGCCTCATTCAATTCAAACTTTTGTTACTGCCAGCCATCATCCAGTTTCAGTGAGTATGTTTTCTAATCATTTAATTTCATATTAAGTATTAAAACAAGTTAACAAAATCATACACACAAAAAGGTAGAGATTGGTAAGAATCTAATAATTATAAAGAGACTGGAGGTATACTTCCTACACCCACACCCACACATCTTTTCTACATTTTTGAAGATTTGTTATGCAGACCAATACTTTCATACATGTCCACTGTAATTATAGTGGACATGTATGAAAGTATTGGTCTGCTTAACAAATCTAGATATAATAAGTCAAATTATATTAATCTTAGTATATATCAAAGGTCAGATTTGCATGTTACATTCTTTTAATCTGTGGAGGCCTGCTTCATAAATATCCACCATGATCACATAGCATTGTAAAATAGTACATCACCTTTCAACCTCTACAGTAAAATCTATTAGGAATTTTGCAAATATTGTTTATAACATTGGGGTTTTCAGGAACATGCTTATATATGGTCAGAAAATTATGCAACCACTTTGTGTTTATCAACCTTGTTGCTAATTCCTCTGGGTTCCTTTTAATGTGGGAAGTAATTTAATTGAACAAGATGAGTTTGTGGGTTGCTGTTTTTTTAAATTGCTTTTGGTCCCAAAGCTTTCAAAGCTAAAAACGATAGTGTCAGTTAATATTAATGTGCATTATTTTAGTGAGTTTAATTTGTGTTTCATCCATCCAGGGACAGTCTTTCACGAAAATGAGAAAAAGTTGACTTATTAACACTTAGTACTTGGTATATAGCATGAAAGTTGTCTTAGACCACCCCTGTGAACTTGAGGCACTATCACGTAATCTCAGTGGCATAATAGACTGGCAGTAAATGTTCTGTGATGATGGGAACTCTGCTCTCTAACAATCCCTTAACTGAAATTAATCCATTTTCTGGCTCCAGTCCATCACAGAGTAGCTGGGGCTGTGTGTACATAAGCCTTTTTAAAAGCTGAATTCCTGCAAATCAGCTGTTTGGTAAGAGGAAGAGGGTGGTTGAAGGACATTTCAAACATGTTATTAGTGGGATTCAGCTTTTAAAAGTTTTCTATATATATGCAGCCCCAGTTGCTGGATTGATTTCAGAAATCATGTATATTAGACCCATTTGAACCTGTTGGCCTCCATCCAGCTAAGGATATACTCATGGAAGCCTGCTTCCACGCATGTCAGTGAAATCAGGACATCTGTCTTTATACAGTTGGCACAGAATCTATTCCTGCAGGTTCCAGATCCCCACCTTGATAGGGTATGCCAGTTTGTGCCCCACGGGGTTTGAAAGAGGGTACCTGGCATCAGGGTAGCACAGGGTTCTGCGGAGGCCTCACTTCTAAAAGCCAATCAGCTACTATAAATACAGAACCACCTTGCAGCTGCAGCATTGCTGTCACCAACATACCTACTTGCCCACCTTCATTTTATTCTTAATTTGAAGTTACTTTGGTGTGCACAGCTGTGTACTGAGGCTTGCTGCAAGGAGGAAATTTATCTAAAGGTGTAATTGGGCCTGGCTCTGAGCAGATTTTGCCTTCCTCACAGCAGTTATCAAGAACCTGTCACAACCTTGTCGCAAGTGGGAGAGGAAAGTTGGCAGCATCCATGGTGGGGTTAAGTGGGAGATGGGCATCCTGAGGGAATTCCTGTAAGCTTTTGGGGTGCTCCTTTCTGCCCACACCCTCAATTTGGCTAGCTGGTAGACTTCCATACTCTGAAGTTGCCTGGGGTGCCATGGTGGGCCCATAGGCTGGAACTAGGACATTGGCAAGTATAGTTAAGCGTCCCAGTGATGGTATCCTCAGCCTACCCTACACTAAACTATGTACACTGTAACCAAGGAAGTTGTGGACACCTTAAATACACATAATCCTCTGCATTGTTTCTTGCTGTCACTCACACACATGTTTCAAAAGGTTGGTTAACAGTAATCAGTGTAAACTTACAGTAGGTTTGCCACAGTCAATTCATTCATTGCATTAATCACAACATAGATACAGCAGCAATAAAAAACATGGTGGAGAAGTTCTGATTTCCACAACATGAAACTATTAAAAAGGAGGTTTCCAACCTGAGCACTAATATGTGAATGAAGCATATTTTTGATTTGCAGTCAAATAGTGCTAAGATAAAAATAGGTTTCCTACGGCTTCATCCAACATGTAATAATTTTGTTTTTCGGTTCTATAATACTATGTTTCCTTGTTTTTCTACAGAAAAAACAGAGAACGAAAGAACTGTCAAGATTGTTTCACTCGTACAATCCATATGATCACAAGGTAAAAATAAATTGCAGATATATTTTTTTTGTCAGCAATACTACTCTGCTAATGATGATGGTATACACGGCCTTAAAGCTACTAAAGGATGCACAACCAGTTCAACCCCTGTGGTGACCTTGGGGGGATAGTTCTTGTTGTTTGGGGACATGGTACTGCTAGGATCAATCTTTGAGGATAGAGCTACCTTCTGTGTAAAAAAAACAACCCACCCTTTCCCTTTGGTTGGAGTTTAGGGCTGTCCCATCTACCTGGACCAGCCAATCATTGACTGATGAATCATTTTGCCTACTTGTACGAATAAAGCACCACTGACTCTCTGTTAGGACCACCTATGGGTTTTCCCTTTCCTCCCATTACTTGGTGTAGTTTAATTTGAATTAGGTCATTAGAGATCAACGGGGTCTTGATACATTTTGCTCTGCACATTTTCAGACCAACAGCAGTGGATCTTATGTCAATCAGCAACATTCTGAGAAGGTTATTTTCTTTTATACTCCTCTAGCTAGGATTTGTACCCTTTGGTGAAGTTTCCATGGGGAGGCCTTTTGCATTCCTCCTCTGCACCAGCCATAATTGAACAGCTAATGTGTTGGAATAATGCAAGCACTTGGCTTTCTTTATGTTTCTAAAACTGATTCTCAAACTGTAAAATGTGGCTGTTAACCCACTGTGATGAATGCATCTATTGTTTTATGGGGAATCCATTTCCAGCACAGATCCTTCCCATCTATAACAGTGTATGTGGGCAGTCACATCATCCTGAGTGGAGGGAATAATGACACACCCTACACTACTGTTCACAACTGCAGAAGAATCTCAGAAATCCCAGTTACCCGTCCATCAACATAGTCTTGAATAGGCAAAAGCAAGAGCGTGGTTCAAGGTAGCTAGTGGTAGCCATCTGGAAAACAGATAACAATACGGCCCTGTCAGGTAGCAATGACATGTTTATCACAATTTTGGTAACTCAGGTTTTTAAATGAATTTGATAAGGATGGCAGTCATCAGTCTAGGATGGCTCCTTCCACTGGCTAGTCATGTACTGGATGATCTGTGGTTTCTCACTGGGCTCCCTATGAACCCAATATGCTAGAGCCCTACCTTGTTTCCCCTTGTTTTTCTCTTTTCTCATCTTTTCTCACCTCTGTTGCTCTTTTGTGCTTTCTTCCCCCCACCCCTCTACCCACCCTTTACAGCAGAGCTTTCCATACTTTACATGCTGGTGACACACTTTTTAGACATGCATCATTTTGCGACACAATAATTCAGTTTTACTAGCAAATCGGAGGTTAAACTAACCCCTTTCCAGTCCCAGGAGGAGCATTGGGAGCATTCTTGCGACACACCTACACACTGCAGCTGACACACTAATGTGTTGCGACACACAGTTTGGAAAGCTCTGCTCTACAGTCTTAGTGGCTGGATGGAGGGGAGAATTGGAGGCTGCTTTGTGGTGTGCAGGAAGGCCTTATACTATAGCCACACCTCGACCATGGTGGGCCAGACAGCAGAGAGTGAGACCTCCCCCCATCTGTTCCTTTTAATTGTTGGTTTGTAGATTTTTACATTTTGAGCTAAGAATTAAATGTGTTGTGACTGCTGGCTTATTAATTTTGTAGGAAAAGGTTTTAGAAGTTTTAATTTGTTTTATTATTAATACTGTGTTCTGGAATTTTGGGTACATAAAGCTTCTTGGAAGAGCAGGACATACACACAGAGAGAGGCATATGTAAAATGATATATAAGCAGTGTAATTATGAAATGTTTTTAGCTAAATAATTCATCCAAGTGCTCTTTTTTTGCTGTGCAATCATAGGCATCATGCTTCAAATGGTAAAGCTTGTGTAAATTGATTAATGGTTGTTTTTTTAAAAGATTGACAACTATGAGTTCTGAAGGGAATTTTGTGATATGGAACTGTTGAAGTTAAATGTAATAATAGATCAATTAAGATATAATAAAGAGAATCAACTGAAGAGACAAAGCTTTGATATTTTTCCCCCTTGTCTAAATTCCCTGGTGGCACAGGGGGTTTTTTTCCTCTCCATTCACAGTACAAGAAAATTCCATTATTCTTTTATTAGCACTCTTATTGGAACTGGGCCATTTGTAACTTTGGTTGCCTCCTTGCACATATCCTTTGTGGCGCTATATCAAAGTATCCTCAACTGTTTTTGACTTCAGTTGTGAGTTTATGCACTTATTTTACTAATGACTCATCAGGAGGTGTGGAAAAAGAATATGAATTCTTAGACTTGTTCTTTTGATCTCTGTTTTAGGGCCTTTTATAAATAACAAAAGTTGCAGGATCAAGTGGCAAATAGTTTTTTTCAAGATCACAGGCTTGTGTAAGGGTTTGTTGGGAGGAATGGAGGTAGAAAAATAAGAGAAGTGCAGCAAAATGAAAAGGCTGTGTTCTTGTCTCCCAAATCATCTCAACTCAAACACGGTACGTTTATATCTTGCTGTGTGTCCATCTGAAACACTCCATTTTCCTTTTGTCATTCTGCATTCCAGCTCCCACTCGCCTATAAAGCAGCTTCAATATACCAACCCTCTGCTATTGTTTTTTAGTTTAAACATTTGCTGTAACCTAATCATGTTCACATCACATTAATTTTTTTAGGTTACAGTTTCTGTAATTCAATACATTGATGCAGCTGCCTTGTGGCAGCCTAGCAAGTTAATTTGCTTCACATATTTTTAGCTCCTAATATTTTCCACAGATTCCATTTTTAAAGTGCAATTTCTTACATTTCTTGGAAGTAAGCTAGTTACAGTGACTTTAGCGGAGCTTATTTCCACATCATGGCTATAATCCAACAAAATCCTAATCTTTGAAGGGTGGGTGTGCCTTTCTGTCCTTGCTTTCCCTAGCACAATTTCAAACTGCTTTTAGTATAGTTTTGCTTGAGGTTTTGGTGAGGCTACTGAATTAGAAAGGACATCAAAACCCAGGGTGTGCTCGCAAGACTCTGAATTAGGGCCAAAGTGTTTTGGACAGTGCTAGAAATATTTCCGCATGCAATACCAACCGTAAGATGTAATAATTGCATAGTATATGTATATCCTCATAGCTGCAGGATACTTCCCTGTTTGCATTTATAAATTTGTCTCTTGAGGGTTTCTCTAGTCCAGTACTTAGGACTTCCATTCCCACTATGTTCAAAGGGAGAGTGAAAGGAGTAGAAAACCATTGAGAAAGCTGGAGGAATGGAGTGGCTATAGAAAGGCAGAGGCTGTGTTTCAAATTCTGTCTAGTCTGTTATCCTTACCAAAGACACCCCAGGGAAATATTATTGTTATCCATGTGGATAACAGTGCATACCAAAAGTGGGAAAGGGAAATGTCCAAGGAATTTCTGCACCTGTTTGTCATAGATCATATATCCTTAGGAGCAAACGCCTTCTTGATAGCTGCCCCCAGACTTTGGAACTGCTTGCCATCGCTGACAACCTTCTGCTAGCTGACAAAAACATTTTTAGGCAGACATTTGGCTCCTAGGTGTTGGTTTTTACTGGTGGTTGTTTTATTGTGATTTACCTATCTTCTTTCCATGTTTTACTTTCTACTAAATTGTGTTTATTATATTTCATTGCATTTGCATAGTTAGCTACCTTGAGCATTGGGTGGAAAGGAATGGTGTAAATTTAACAAATAATATTAAACATATGCCCTTATTTTTAGTAATGGCTTAAGATTAGGACTGTGGGAAGCTGTCTCTTCACTGACCGTGGAGCTTCTTTGTTAATTTTTGTGACATCTGAAAGCACTTATTGGTGATAGACATTTCCCTCTCCTTTTTTTTTTTGGTCCCTGGCTTTATGAATAGTTTTGTGATTTTGCTTTTGTGATTCTTGTGGTATATCTTTATTGTTAAGAGTTCAGAGGACGTTCTTCGGGGGCACAGTGGTTGTCTTAAAACAAACAAAAAAAGGCAGAGGTTAACTCAAGCTCCAGGAGCCTGTTGAAAACCCTGTAGAGAAACAGATGTCATAGCTGACAATTGACTAAAACTGATGAGACTTCTTTCAGCATTTTTGAAGTATTTCTGCATGATGTGGAATAGTTCCAAATTGAGAATTTTCTTCAGCTGATTGATTGGAGAAGTAGGGAGGCTGAGGATCTGAAGAAGTGTGAGTGCACACGAAAGCTCATACCAAGAACAAACTTAGTTGGTCTCTAAGGTGCTACTGGAAGGAATTTTTTTATTTTTTATTTTGTTTTGACTATGGCAGACCAACACAGCTACCTACCTGTAACTGGATCTAAAACGAGATATATTTCATTTAAGCTACAAAGGCACTGATCAGATTTTCCCTGCTTATAAAACCAATATTGGGTTTAAGATAGTATTTCATTGTTTCATTAGCTTGAGAGCATTATATTAATTTCTCTCCTTGGGCTTTCTAACATGTAATATGAATAAGGATCCTTCACCAGGGAACTGATGTCAGTTTCCATGAAACTGACCAAGGTAAAGGCACTCCTTAAGATGGACATGACCCATATTATTGTTGGCATCTGTCTTGTCTCGAGAGACAGTGGAGTGTGCCTCCGGGGGTGAAGTGAAACCACTGCATTAGTAGCACTAAAGTGACCTCTCCGGGGTGCAAGCCTGGACAGTGTGTATGGAGGTCCCGGGCTGCCCAGGCAACAAGACCTTCCTCTTGGTCCAAAGACAAGCAGAGCAATATGTTTAGCACCAGCTTGGCTGCAGGAAGGAGGTGTACAAGGTGCCATCCAACCGTCTTAGAGACTCCAGATTTGTGTAGGGTTTACTCCTTAGCCTTTTCTTCTCCCAAAGATATCCTACAAGGCAGTGGAGGTTTAAGATAAGAGTTTTTCTTCTTCTACATGGGCTACCTTCCCAGGTTGATAAGCCCCATCTGCCCCTCACTTTCCTCTACAGCACATGCAGGAACCACCTTCCTCATCACAGGGCCCACTATTGGTCTTATCTGCTCAGACCCACTGGCTACCTAACACCCCATATACCCCTGAACATTATCCAGACTATACAGAATTGTGTACCCAAGCACATCACTTTCCGCCTCACCTTCAGCATTATGATTCCTTTTAGATGCAGTCCAGCATTATCCCTTTATGTTAAGTCCATGTCAAGTTGTTCTTGAGCTATTTTGTTTTCTCGGTATCTTCTGTTCTAGTTCAAAAGACATTTTCATGTGTTGTATGTGAGAAGAGCTTTTTTGTTTTATATCAAGAGAATGAGAGATGTTATAGGAGCCAGTGCTTTTTATCAGGCTGAACAGTAGTCTGTTCACAAAGGCATTCTTACTGAAATAAGAAATTTATTACAGCCTCCTAATATGTTGCAAGGAAACATTTTCTTAAAGGCATTAAGACATAATATACTAGGGTTGAGATAACCTCTGTGGCTTGCATCTTTGGGACAGCGCTTTGGAAGGAAAACAGAAAAACTGCCCTGATGGTTGATTGCATCTTTATAAAATACAATCCAGGTGAACACGCACCATTATATTGTTTTGGCTAGTGCTTCTTGGGCCTTTTGTTCAGGGCTAGTCCAAGTTTGCTTGTTTACTTTGCTTGTTTTTACTGTCCTAAGAGAAATAAAATTCCCAAATGTCTTATTGTATCCTGAGCAGCATAACAATAACACATTAAAAGATCAAGAGTTGATCGGAGTATATTTTCTCATTTTCATTTTTAATGAGTGGCACTTCTTTACTTCTGTCTCTTTACAGATGTGTCTATCCCAAGGGCAACCCTTGTCCCTCTCAGTTTTGTCCCTTGAACTCCTGGAATATAAAATAGCTGATGAGGTGTTATCTTGTCTATTTCAGAAAAGCAGATTGGGCAGAATGTGTTGATAAAGATAATAGATTAGGTTAATAGAAGAATTTAGGGTGTGTGGTTTTGGTCCTTCACCTGTATGCGCATCATGCTGTTGTTCAGGGATAGTTTATCAAATCAAAGAGTCATCTTAGGTACTTGCAAGATTGCAGCATTGCCAGATATATTGAATACACAAACTACTTTCAACTACCGGTAAATAGCTTAGAAATAACGATAATTGTGTGGGCTTGAGTTTTTTCACCTAAATTGTATTTTGGCTAATTGTTTAGTAATCTAACAAAAGTTATATGAACAAACAAGGAAACTCTGAACAAATTGTAGAAACATTTGTATTTGATACTTTATTTTTAAAGGGGGCAGAGGTTTTCTTAACAGAGGGATGTTTACTAATTCTGGGGTGAA
Organism: Lacerta agilis; assembly: GCF_009819535.1. Lineage (NCBI taxonomy): Eukaryota > Metazoa > Chordata > Lepidosauria > Squamata > Lacertidae > Lacerta > Lacerta agilis. The sequence goes on from NC_046318.1 coordinate 29,033,911, forward strand.
ATATAGCCTTGGACCTCTCTTCCTTCCTGCCCCCTCATTTTGGGCATTAACAGAGATGCACATCTATGAGCAATCTAGTACATTTTTCCTCAATTGTGCTTAACATTTGCAAAATGCTTTCCCTATGTTTCTGTGATGTCCCACAAATGGATTTGGTGTCTGCACAAAACAGAGAAAGATGAGCTTTTCGAAGGTAAATGGTGCTCCTGTCCCCCTCCCATTGAGAACAGCAAGCTCTCCATCACAGATCCTTCCACATGGCTGGTGTCTGTAATTGCAGAATAGTAAAAATTTGGTAGACCACTCCCTGCTGACGTTAAGAATCGTTCCTACGTTTGTCCTTTTCCAGAATTCTGCATGTATTTATAATATTTATTTCCTGGTTTTCAGTGTAAGCAAATGAAGTGTTTTCACTGCAAAGCTGTCACTTGATCCAGTCCTGTCTTTGTGACAGTAGGCTCTGGACGATGTGCTACAGTCTTTCTGTTCTTCCAAAGCTTTTCTCCTGAAGCAGTCTGCACACCACCAAGTACCAGTATGTAGCTTACGAGTCACCTATGTGTGGGACTAGCCAGAGACCACAAAGCTTATATTACTTTATATAAGCTATGAGTCCTCAAAGCAGTGTAAGCCTAAGTGAAATTAATTTTACCAACAATATAACCTAAATAAGTTCTATTTACTTTAGTAGAATTATTCCACTGTAGGCAGCTTGTTGTATTCACTGCTACTTGTTCAGCATCACCAGGTAAAAATAAAAATAATTTACAACAGGACATTAATACCTTGTGAAATAGTTGGGTTGAAAAAGTATGGAATATATAGAATGTAGAGATGATGTAGTGAATAGCAATACAGATATTTATAAATGTGTTGTCATGTGTGAGTATGAGATCACAGAGAGGCATTGGATTATTTTGCATCTTCACACACAAACACTGCGTGGAGAGAGAGAAATACTGTTTGTGAGATTCAGTGGTAGCTCTCATGTATGTTAAATTATGCATGTGCAAAATACTCATTTACTAAGAGAAATGAATCAAGAACCAGGCATCGTAGTAGAATGTATGAGCATTTGTTTTTCTTTTGGAACTGGGGGGGGGGGAATGCATTGTAAAACGAAGACATTTGAGATTACTGTATTTAAAAAGCTTGTGCAGGACAAGTCATTAAATGCCAATTCATGTGTCAGGCAGACAGTGGCAGCTGCTTCTTAATGTGTGGCATTATCCAATATTAAATCAGTGGCAAATGGACAGTTTGATAGATACTGTCATCAATGCAAAGATTATTAAAATGATTTTGAAACTCACTATTAACTTTGTTTTAAGCTAAGTACCATTTAGGCTTATGCAAGCTTACCCCCTCACAGCGACCATTGCCTTTCCAGCTTTTTAGCTAACAAAGCACAGGCCATCTCTGCTAGTTCTTTGGTGACAGTGTAAGCCTGTTTATGGTTTTCTATGCATATCATAGCGAAGGGTCTATGAACAAAATTTCCATTTGCAAGCACATCATTGTGGAATAGTACTCAGTGGTCTTTTCACTTTGATTGATGGTTTTGGTTTTGCACCATCTGGCTTCTGATAGGCTGCATTAATCATAACCCAGAAAAAGAAAACCAAGAAAATATATGCATTACTGTTTAATGTCTGTGCATGTCAATGTCTGGGAGTGTTAATTTCAGTATATAACATTAAAAACATTTATATTGATAGATAAAAATTGGTTACATATGAAATTACTTATGCAGCCTACATAGAGAGTGATCCATTCATGTGTGTATATTTCACAGTAGTTCAGCAGCTCACTTATGTTTCATTCAGGCTGAAATCCTCTACACACATATATGGGGGAATGTCCCAGATGTGGACTTTGCATCTGAGTAGATATGTGTAGGATTGTGCTGTCAGTTTTCTTCCATTTCTAACACAAGAGATTATAAATGAATCCAAGCACATCAAAATGACTAGGTGTATGATTAATATTAGATTTTAGGCCACTTAAAAATGGCCTTTGGGGTTCAAAATTATTTGTTTTGCGTTCTTTGTAAAACCACAAAATTGTGTGTTTTTTTTGTAAAACCATTTCAAAATTGTGAATATTATTTTAAATCTCTTTGAAAAGATTCGTCAGCTCTGTTTCAAATATGTACTATGTATTCTTAGATATTAGTATCATCAAATACATGAATTTAATTTTCACGTGCAGTTCATGAATATGATGGGTACTGTTACTTTATCATTAAAGCCTCCTATTTAAAACCAAATATTTTAATAGATTTTAGTTCATTCCTTAAAATGTATCAACATATAAGCAAGCTTGATTGAAGGAGCAAGTTACACCAGCAGTGTTAGATTTTTTAAAATGCTGCCATTGTGCTGATGAAACATCTAGATAAGGCTATTAAAAAAGAGAGACTCAGGGTGTAATTCAGTGTTGTGCTATGGAAGATTCTGTCTGTGCAAGCATTTTAGCTTGCCAGCTGGAACAATCCCTCCTTCTGCAGGGCTTCTGCTGATGAGGCTCGCTAGGTGAATCTTGCCTTAAAAGACTAGCGACCTAACACTGCCTCACATATCAGTTAACCACAAACAAGTCATAATAAGCTAAAAAAAAAACTGCAAAAAGGTATCTCTGGAGCAAATAGCTTCTGATATTTAGAAATACAATATTGCATAGATGTTCCTTGGTATCTTTAATCCTTCATTCTTGTTTTTAAGTAACATATTGTGCCATTCACTGTGCTTTATTCATCGTGATTTGATTGGTTCTTACACCAGACTTGTGTCTAGGATAGTGCTTTTCCAGTTTTCCAGATTGTGATCTGAGTCAGAGTGATAGGGAATGGATTCTTCTGAAAGGTGGTAGTTGGCACATAAGGACAATATATTGGTTGCTGTCCTTCCATTTCACACTCCCCTACCTAGTGGTAGTCCTGCTTGTTGTGTATTTGGATTAGCAGTAATCACCATGGTTGACATCTGGCTTGTGGTTGTCTGACTTTGTCAATGTGCATGCCACCCACAGAATACTATGGATTTGATACAGAACTCCATTCCACTCACAGAAGGAGTTTCTGTTCACAAAAAGGATCATTCCATGACTTGGAGCAGAACATTCGGCTCCAACCCCTTGTTTGCTGTGGACAGCATAAATCTGAAAGTGTATGAAATGCTTTCAACCATCTACAGTGCAATATAGCTTGATGCTGCTGGTGATCTAATACACAACACAAAGTTAAGCTTTTTATGTAAACCTGCTTGCTTTATTACCTCAGGCATAGATTCCATCAAGTGAAAGCCACAGTACTATATTCCGCAACATTTATGAGATGTCTCAATTTAAAAATTATATAAACAGGTGTGTAAAGATAAGAATTATCAAAATAATTATGCTAAGTTTCAGGTGTCTGGCTTTACTAGTACTATAGCTAGGGTGGTGGAAACCCCAAATTATAAGCACTCTGACAAAGCTAGGAATAAACATTAAATTCCTGTGCATCAGAGCATTGCAGTTTTGGAATCCTGGGCAACAAGTCACCTGGGAGTTTTACTTGTCTATGTTCATGAAGGCATCTTTCTTTTCCAGTTCTGAAGACATTTGTAGAAGTTTAAAAGCTAAATTTCAAAGGTAGAAAAATAGAATTTGTATGTAATTTCCTAAAAAATTACCTTAACACAACTAGGTGTACATAGCACTCAGTAGTACCTTGGCTCTGACACAACTCCGTTGGTGGGGTGAATGAAGCACAGTCAAACTGTAAATAAAATAAATAAATGTGAAAGGCTGAGTTTTGGGGGATGGGAGCTGCATCATTTCAACTGAGCTACTTGGGGAGGTAATGCAAATGATGAAGTGCTTTGGGGAGATTTTCTCCCCAAACATCCAAAAAAACATCTGAAACTGTTTTTAAGCTGAGCAGCCAGTAAGATCCAATACAAATTTCTCTGACTCTCCAGCCTGTCTTCTCTCTTGCTTCAAAATCTTTGGGACATAACATATAACAAAAGAGAGTGGAAGGTGCAATCTACACATCTTCCTGCCAGCTAAAACAAAAACCACCAGGTCTAATTTTAGCCAAACTAGTCTTGACAGAGTTTATTTTAGGGTAAATATTTATCAGGTTTATTTGAAGACATTTGGCATAGTCTTCATTATAATTAAGTCGTATAGTTTGGGACAAAATAAATGCTGCCCTAGGAAGCTATCAAGAAATCAGAAAAACCAGTTGCTGACAGAGCGAAAACAAACAAACCCAGGTTGGCTATTCTGCACACTCTCTCCCATGCTGACTTAATGGCCTTAGTTTTAACATATCTGGAGCCTTGATTTATTGGTTCTAAGATGTGCTGGATTCCTTAATGATTCTGTGCAAAAGGGAGTGGGTGCGATCTTGCAAGATACTGTGATAGATCACGGGCATGTTGAGACATTTTTTACATGCAAGACTCCCTACCAAATGGCACCCAGCAGTTGCAGTTTGATACTGCTTCAATCTGATCAAGATGGAATGAGTTAATGGGTTGGTAATGAATTTCGTTCAGTTTACTTTTCTAAGCAAACAGACCTAATTCATTTTCTTTAGACTAATACATAGATTAAAATACAGGGTTTTTTATTTGGATTATGCTATAAAAATAGAACAAAACGTGTATTTTGGGAGGAAATATGTGTAAATGTTAGCTGAAAATATATAAAATTGTGCATTTTAGTGAAAAATACTGGATTTGTGTGATTTTTTTTAAAAAAATGAGGAAATGGAAGGAACCTATGCTTGAACACATGCGAAACTGACATAGACCAAAAATATCCATCCACCCTACCATTAAATAATTACAAGCTGCTATGGTTCTAAAAGCTTTTTTCTTCCTTACCAAATAGATAGGAAAGCTGGTAGCCTCCTAAGAATTATGAATAAGAAAGAAGATTGTGGTCTTGAATTTTAAATGCAAGGCAATATTCTAAAGTTGACACTCAGTGCCACACTCTTTATAACACCCTGCCCAGGGCCAAGCCCTACCATGAGGCAGAGTGAGGCAGCTGCCTCAGGTCGCAAATTCTGAGAGTGGAAAGTGGTTAGAAGCGTGTGCTCACACCTGCACAAAGTTGCATTTGCTGACTTACCTGGCTTTGGAAAGGTGGTGCAAGGGCTCTGGTCTGGCAGCATCCCCACCCCATCGTGGCAGGGTCCTAGAGCCCTTGTGCCTCCTTCTCAAAGCCAGGCAAGTGTTTATCAGGCATTGGGAAGGAGGAGGGAGGACTCTAGGACCCTTCCGTAGCCCTTGTTCCACCTTCCCAAAGCTGGTCATGCAGCTCTCCACCTTGCATGAGGCTGGTTCTGGGGATTCCTGGCTTTATGTGTTTTTGCATATACACGTCTACCCCCAGAACCTAACCCTCATGTAAGATGCAAGGCACCTGTACCGGTATTTTATTTTAAATAAGAAATATGCAGAAAATAATTGGAATGAAAGTTCAGTTATTTAAAAACAATATATTACTAATCCAGAGGTACACATTACCTGTATATAGTTTATTTGTTCTTGGTATGAGCTTTTGTGTGCATGCACACTTCTTCAGATACACACACGAAAGCATGCACACAAAAGCTCATACCAAGAACAAACTTAGTTGGTCTCTAAGGTGCTACTGGAAGGAATTTTTAAATTTTGTTTTGACTATGGCAGACCAACACGGCTACCTACCTGTAACATATAGAGTTTGCATACAAACAGGTATAAAACAAAACCATCTAGAAGATACAGTGAAGCAGCTTCCTTTATAATGTTGCTATTCATTATTACTATACAGCAACATAAGTCAGATTTCAGTGTTGGACATTGTTACTGCTAAAGATGCTGTGTTGTCTATAATAATAGTTAAAATATCCTTATGAATTAACAATGATGAGTTCTCTATTGGGAACTGATTCTGGTCTTATTAACTGCCTCAAGGTGAATTAAGTATAGAAAATATAACCCTCATTATTAACTTGTTTTTCTTTTTCATAACCTGTGAGTTTCTCCAGTGGGAGTTTTTTGGATGGGGGAAAAAAGAAGAGAGGATAAACAATGAAAGAAATAAAATTCATCTTTTATGGTGTCTATCACTTTGGGGCTTGCAGAGATATTCTCAAATATTTTTATCATCTCTGTTGGCTTTGTTTGCAAAGCATACCATTCATAAATTATATTTGATGAAGGCAGAGAAAAATTGATGTAAATTGTTGAGAGAGCCGGTGGCATAGAGGACAGAGTGCAATGCATGGATCTAAACCTCAACAGGAAGTGATCTGACCATGACAAGGAACTGATGTCAATATCCCCCACTTTCAGATCACCTTCTCATACCCAGTTGAGAAAGCAAGGTCCAGAGTGTGGACTGCCACATGTGTTCGGCCAGTGACATGTTGGGACAACCTTCCCTGAGCCAATCATCTTGTCATGGATGTTGAAGTCCCCCAGAACCAGCAGTCTGGGAGTCCTCAACACCTCTGACAGCAGCTCTGTCAGCTCAGGCAGGGAGACTGCTGGGCAGTAGCCAGTTTCTGTTCAAAAGTGGGGTATAAATATTATAATTCAGATGTATAAGCCTCAGTTGAAAGATATTACTAGGCGTCATCTAGAATACAATTAAGGCATTTTACAAATAGGCTATCTTCCTTTCCCCTTTGACTCCCTCTTTTTTTACCTCTCTCACCTACCCATTCCTAATTCTTATGTTGTCTGTACATTTAGCACCTAGTGGGAAAAGTGGGGGAGCTACAGTATTCTCCACACTTCTTTTTTCTACACGGAGGGAATATGTTTATCTCACTTCTGATCCTCTTTAGGCTGTGAAAGAGCTTCAGCAGCAAGTGCTCAAAAGCTGGCTCACATAATTCCTTAGACTTTTTGTTCAGAAGCCATATTTCAGTGCAGGAAAAAAAACACCGGGATGCATCTTAATCCTGTAAGCATCTCATGAGGTGCAAGAGAGGACACCTCTTAGAGTCTGCCTGAGGCTTCAGGAATGGTTTTGTGGCATCTCTGCGCACACTGCATGGTACCTGGGTCTGCAGAACTTTGTGAATAGTCAGTTTGTTTTTCAGAGCTCCTCTAGAGCCATAACTATCCCGAGTCTTCTGATGCAGTGCTGTTATGTTCTGTGACTGTGTGACAGTGCAGTCACATTTCTCTTTTGAAATGAAAGATCACAACCTCAGCTCGGTAGAAGTCAAGTCAGTTCTTTACGGATGAAAGCACAGGAATTGTTTGTTCTTCATGGCAAAGATCAAAGGAATATTTTAATGGTAAAACACAAACCTTCAACCTCAGCTCATTAAAATGAATTTGCCTTTTCACTCTCAAACCCTGCTGCTGCACAGTGTTTGTTTTACAGCATAATACGTGACACAGGGAACACTTGGGGTTTACATAATTTGACCTTGAGTATGCATTACTTGAACTAACGTCTACTAAGCAGGCTCCTTCATAGCCCCCATGTATTTCAATGGGATGTGCAAGATGGTTGGATTTACCCTCTGCCATAATCTGAATGCTTTCCAAATTCCAGTCGAGGGACTTGAGTGGATCACTTATAACCCAGCAGCAGATTTCTGTGTGCAAGTATGGTATTGCAGTAGATTTTTTTTAATAATAGGTTTTTTCTTTATTATAATTCTATTGCTATGTAGTTAATGTGCTTCTTAATATTAACACTGCACACTAATAGATGTTATTAGGTTGGGAAATGAATAAAACTTAACTGGTCTTCGAAAAATAGAAGAAAGTTCAAATGCACATACAGTATAATATTGAGATTAATGTTATATACGGTAACAACTGGGGCACCAGATCACATTCTTTCCCACTACTGTGAAATGTATAGTAATCACTCCTAAGTTTACAGCTATACATGTACAAATTTATGAAAAACATTCTCCTCTTTTCCCCTTTCTTTTTGTGGATGTGCAAGTGGCCAGTCTGGACTCCCCCTACTCCTGCCTTAAATGTTTCTGACAGCTCTTTTTCATCTTACTCTATAGTAGCTTATACTACACTGGTTTCTGAATCAGGCCTAATTCCTCATATCAATTTCCTTTTTATATTTAGGCCTCATTTTTTTGCCTTCTAGGAGTTTAAGTTTTTTAAAAGTTGAGAATTTTTACCGTTGATCTCATACTTATAATAGGAGAACTGCAACGGAAATAAAGACAAAGTTAATGTTTCTTCTCCTTTGTCTTCAAAAGTAGTGCTGAAAGCGATCCCCCAGTTGAATCCTGAAAAGCTACTAGTTTTCCTTTTTACACTGCCTAGCACATCTCTGGTGATAAGTGAACACAATAAATATTAGTAGTAGGTTCAGTGTTTTAGTGTTAAACCAGAAATGCAACAAAAAATACTTTGCAAAAACGTGTCATGCATAGAAAAGTTGAGTTTGCACAGTGTTCTTCTGTGTGTACACTGCCTGCTACGCTGTTCCATAGAAGTTCCCCTGTTCTTATTTGGACTTGGTTTATAGAGATTCAGTTTTGTCCTAGGGAAGTTTTTAATGTGTGACATTTTAATGTATTTTTAATCTTTGTTGGAAGCCTCCCAGAGTGGCTGAGGAAACCCAGCCAGATGGGTGGGGTACAAATAAATTATTATTATTATTATTATTATTATTATTATTATTATTATTATTACTGTGGTTCCAATATATCAGGAGGGCACCATTCTGCTGCAATGTGTTTGTGTCTGCTATCTTCTGTTGCTCTATTGTCACTGTGTTTCTCATTCTTATGCTCTCAATCAGATGGGTAGGCCTGCCACTCCCATTATAATTTAGTTCAGCTTGTTCTCATCATGTGCCGCCTTTGTGAAACCCCATTCTAAGTAATTTTTGGAAGTATGGACTTTTTTCATACATTCAAAAATCTAAGTGTAATCAGAAAAGCAACTGTGATCTTTAGGCAAAAGAACATGTTGACAGGAATGGTAATGTTTAACTAATTCCTGCTTCTCATGGGGTTATTCAGGGAGGTCTGTTAAAGGTAAGTATTCTTTCAGAATTACAGCAGAGAACAGGAGTCTTTATTTTAATTGAGGGCTGGATAAAATACAAACTAATTAACCCCAAATAAGCTTTCTTGTTTGCCCCCCTTTTAAAATGAACTTGGGGTTCTCAGTTTTGCAATTTCAATCATATTTTTAGATTGCATTTTAACACCATCTGCACCTTGAAAAAGATGGTAATATCTTGCACAGTTGGAAATACTTGTTAATGAATACTTGGGGGGAAGAGTATGAAGGGATAGATATAGTCCAGCTAATTAAGTTAAATTATAAACAACATATAGTGGAGAAGATTATATATTTGTCATTCTACTTTACCTGCTCTACCTATTAGATATATGTAACTGCTGCAGATAGACACACTCATATGATTACAATGTCAAAGTGATGTCTGGCTTTCCTTTTCTACTTTAAAGAGCTGTTTTATAACAGAACCAAATCAAGTCTACAGTGGTGCCTCGCTAGACGAAAATAATTCGTCCTGCGAAAATTTTCGTCTAGCGGGTTTTTCGTCTAGCAAAGCGGCAATGCAAGCCGCGCTTTCGCTAGACGGGGGGGGGGAGACGAAAAATTTTCGTCTTGCGAGACAGCCCCATAGACTTTTTCGTCTTGCGGGGCAGCCTTCCATTAGACGAATGCCTTCGTCTAGCGAGTTTTTCGTCTAGCGAGGCATTCGTCTAGCGGGGCACCACTATACATCTTGGTGGTCAGCCTGCAACCCTGATACTAGCTCTCTGGGATATGAAGGAAGGGGCTTTATTTATTTCTTCTTCTTCTCCCCCCCCTCTTTTTCTCCGGTTTAATGGTATTGCAAAGTCACGTCTGTAAATATATTTTAAACTGAAGATAACTTGGATCAGAAGTATTCTTCACCACTAGTTCCTATGGTGGCTGGCACACTTTGGGACTGGTAAGGTGGAAGGCAAGGAGAAGTAGATAGAGACAGAACCAGTGGCAGGTGCATGTTAGAGAGCTCATCCGTTACATTGAAAAGTTGTGGGAATGAGCTCTGGCTCAAATTAAGTTCTGTGTGTACTTGTGCAGCTGATCCACCATATCTGATTTTTAAAAAGTTGTTTATTTGCTAATCGCCCCCTCAAGTACAGTAGAATATATTGTCACCTTTTCTTTCCTTGTTGTTCTATAAACATTTTCTTTCTTGTCAAATACTGAAGTCAGTAGCTGCCTCCTAGAGAGCATTATAGAAAAGAATTGGCCTATTTTACTTCTAAAGCTGTCAAAACAATATGAATGCTAGTTTGGGGGTTTGTCTTTGTTTGGGGGCATGTATCGGGCCAAAATTACTGTCATAAGGATAGCCTTTTGACTGATTGACAATACAGTATCTGAGAAGTGATGTGGGCTCTCATAATAATGTGACATTTTATGAGCAGTTTGACTGCTTTCATTACCTGAATTTATACCTGGATTTCCATATGAGAGCTGCTCAAGATAGGAATGCTGTCAGGACAGAGTTTGTGGGACAGTTTTGAAATCATTGTTGCTGTCTCTAATAAGATGAAGGCCCAGCACTGGTAAATATTTTAATTGCAAAGAAAAAACAGTTGATATTAATTTGTAGGTTATTGAAGAAGAAAGGTTTGCAGGTTCATTTCAAAAGATATGCAAGCAAATGTTGAACTTGTTTCTCTTCTGTTATTGTTGTATAAGTAACTTTAATTAGAACATTTCTAAATACAACGTCACTGGGAGCTAATATTCCTCCTATTTATTTATTTTTACTAAGAAGAGTTTTTCAACAAAATATCACAGAATAGTTTTCAGTGTTTGGAAGAGGTGTGGAGGAATGCTGTTGTTTACTTTTTCAAACAATGTGTTTTCTCATTTATAACTGAATATTAATATTTAGCATTTTTATTGTACCACTGCAGCATATTACAATTAAAATATTGGTATGTCCTTTCATTTAGACTGTTCCCATGTATACATAAGCTTGTTTTGGCCATGTTGTGGTGAAATTTTTATGTTAACAGCACAAAATATATAAATCCTAAATATTTTATTTTAAATACCATAAATGCAATTTCACTACTAGGTAGGTTACCGTCTGAGATAGTTAAATCCAACCCAAAAGTGGCATAGGAAGCCCAGGGGCGGGGCGTCACTTCGTACAATGCATGCTACGTAGCAGGTTGCTGGCGGCGCTGGAGGGGCAAACCTCAAGCAAGCCGTGGAGTGAGGCTTTTTACCGGGTGGCTTGGGAGGCACCGTTGCCTTGCTCCGCAGCTTGCTCACTTACCCGCTCAGCGCTTTGCTTCTTCCTGCTGCTCAGGCTGCGGGTGGAGGCGAGGAGGGCCCAGGAGGGGTGTCAGCGGCCCTCCCTCACCTCCATCTGCAGCCCGAGCAGCAAGAAGAAGCAAAGCGCGCGCCGAGCAGGTGAGCGAGCAAGCCGCCGAGCGGCGTGGCTCAGCTTGGGCGTCGTGGGGGGCCGCGCCAAGTGTCACCCCCTACAGTGTGGCACCTGGGGCGGCCCACCCCCAATGCAACCCCCTTGCTCCGCCCCTGCAACCCAATGATATTTGCTTTCAAAAATGTACCTCTGGAAATTACAGTTTACATCAATTCCATTGCAATTAGGCTCTCTTACAAATATATGTATGGCACTTTGAGTGTTATTCTGTTACCTATGCTACATCACTGTTAATTTAGTTCAGTAGTCCATGTGTGATGAAAAATGTAGCGTTATCAGTTTTCTCAAGTTTAAATGTTAATGATTAGTATATCCTAGTCCCATAGGCACAATTCACAATATCAGAAAATTGGTGCTGCTTGCTATCAGGGGCGTTGCGCGGGGGGCGGGCCGCCCCGTGTTCCAGGGGAGGGGGCGTGACACTTGGGCCGCCCCTCCGCCGACCCCCGAGCAAGCTGCGGAGCAAGGCCGTTCCGCCCCACGGCTCGTGCGGGGCCCGCCTGCCGGCACCGCTATGGGGCTGCCCCGCCCCTGCTGCACGAGCTGCCGCAGAAGCAGCAGCGCCAGCCCAGACGTGAGTGCGCATGTGCACTCCATCTGGGCCGGTGCTGCCACTTCCACGGCAACGCTGCGAGCCCGCCGGGTGAAAAGGCGGCTTGTGGGGAGCTGCCGATGGCGCGCGGCAGCCCCATAAGCCGCCTTTTCACTCAGAGGACTTGCAGCGTTGCTGCGGGAGCCCAGCGACGGAGTGCGCACAGCGAGATGTTGCGCATGCGCACTCTGTCTAGACCAGCGCTGCCACTTCCATGGCAATGTTGCCAGCCTGCCGGGTGAAAGGGCAGCTTGTAGGGAGCTGCCAATCGCGCGTGGCAGCCCCACAATCCGCCTTTTCACCTGGCATGCTCGCAACATCGCCGCAGAAGCGGTGGCGTGCGCACTCAGTCCTGACGTTGCGCCCCCAGGGGGTGCCTCCTCCATGCTGCCACCCCGGGCAGTGCGGAGCCTTCCTCCGCCCCTGCTTGCTGTAAGTGTTCATTATTTGGTTGTCAGCTATCTCCTCATAGCTTAAAGAAAGGGGTGGGGAGAGAATGTGTAACCCAAAAACCCACTGTGGCTCATGCATGGTCTGTGAAACGATGGTTTCCTATGGTGTCTGAACCCAGTACTTTTAAGATTGAACATTATAATCAAAAATTTTAGTGGATGTTAGTAGAAAGAAATTCAAAAGGAACAATAGTACAATAGCTTTATGAGAATCTACTGAAATAGTAGCATAATAGTTTTATGAAGACCTGCTTCACAATATGCAAATTTTTATGTGTTTATCAGAATTCTTCTTGGGATCTGAAGTTGTGCAAAACAAAACAAAACAAAAATACACAAAAGCCAAAATGGATGTGGAAAAAATAAATATTTGGTGGGCTTGATGGAAAAGCCTCAGTCTACAGATTACATTTATGATAGGAAAGCTGCCATTTTTCCTTGCTTGTAACATGTGACCACCCCCAGCTCCCATTGCTCAACCAAGGACCTCAACTATTATTTTCACCATAGAAATTGACAAGAGAAAATAGCTTTTTTCTACCCTTGTAAGTCAAATATGTCTGGAAAAGGCTTGTATTAGCACCAGGAGCTGTTAAAATAATGGTACCATAACAATTCAGACCCATTTTGTAATCTCCAAGTAGTTTGTATTAAGCCACCTTAATCTTTCATACAGGCTTTTGTTAATGTGTTACCCAGCGTTCTCAAATGGCCTTTGCTGCTTATCAGTTTTCTCCATTCTTCTATAATACCACTGAGCATGATAGTCAGGTAAATCACCAAGATTTATCAGGCTGCAGCAATGGTGGTCTTGCTGTCTGATCAAGGCAGACTAAAATGGTTCGTGTTACAATAACCCACTGCAGATCTTTCAGGAAGATACAGAAAGAATTCATTCTCTCTCTTTTTAAATAGCTTGTTCCATTTCCTCAGTTAGATGTCCTCAATGAATAGTGTGGAATGGAATGAGCCCCTACAGAGTCCAGTGTATACATTTTTAATTACTTGCAGTCATTGTTTGTAACCGCTACCCTTGCAGGCTTTTTGCCTGAAGAAATAATACTTGTGTAAATTTAGACCTCCTTTTGAACATGCTGGTGCCAGCACAGCTACCATTGCCTTGAGTGGAAGAAGGGTATGTAATACCACAGGCCATGTTTCTCAAACTGGTATTTTTCTGTGGCTGTAGATGACACTACAGAATGTTCGTAGTAGAAATATGTAGAATGAAAAGGAACAGATTCAGGTGGATGAATTTCCTGTCTCTGAGAACAATTTATAAGTATCATATTTTACCAATATTTGAGACCACTTCCCTGATTTCCCATGCATTTCTCTGTGTAATAGAAGGGTGGTATAAAACAATTAACAACAATAGTAAGCAAGTGGGTGGGACAGAGCTATATATATCAGCAGCAGGTGCATCTTCAGTGCCAGGCATCTGTGCTCCTGCTGCAGCCAAAGCTAACTCTTGGGATAAGGCCATAAGCCTTGGGAAAAAATTTCATTTCACCGTATTAGTAACTTCTCTAGCTCTGTATGACAAAATCTCCCTCTTGGACTGTTAGTAGCATAGCACAGCAACATGATCAATACAGCTGACCTGGAAAAATATTGAGGGGGTTATTATTACCGGTAGTTGGTTTTGAGACAGAGGGAAGACATCACTGTGATGCTTTGTAAAGGATCTCGAATTGGCAAATGCAGGGTGTGGGAGTTTTCCAAGTCTGTTATATCATCCCTGTGGCTGCCTCTTACGTAGTTTGAATTAATACAACATGCACCAGAATTTTCTTGTAGTGAGTAATTTTTCCAACCATGGAATCTTAAATTGAGGTGATGAAAGAAATCTGTCATGAATATCAATCCACCAAGTATTGATAAAAAGTTTAAGGTTTCCTTGACTAATGAGGTGTGAAATTTATTGTCATGCACCACCGTGTTCAGAGTAAATGTTCTATTTCACTGGCAATGTTCTGCAATGGGATCCAGTCATACACTGGAAATAAATAAAATAAAATATGCCTATGTATCCCTAGTCCCTTAATTACAATGTGTTATCTACATCTGTTTCATCCAAAATACCATGATTGTGAAAGCAGGAATTCTAGCTTCTCTGGGTTTGGGGGACTGATTAGTTTCCCAAATGACAACACAATATAGTGTTAAGACCTACCCTACTGTGGTGGGTCTTAGTTTCCATTTGGAAGTTGCATTGCAGTTAGTTTATTTCAACATGAGAGAAGTAGGGATTTCAGTCTATTGAATAGAATCTTGATTTACAAACAAGACTAGGGTTGGAATTTGATGTTATGGCAACCATGAGTCTGATGCAGAAAACATCAGCCCTCTGTTGTCTCCTCCGTTCTCCCTTGTAATGTCTAGTCATATTCAAGCATGATGTCATCAGGCTGCAGGTTTCCCCCAGCCACTACGCGTCATTCGCTGCCCCTTGCCAGGGCAGGGAAAATTATCATGTGGCGACATGTTATGCGTTCAGCATCCCTAGATGTTACAAGCCAAAGGGGAGGAAAGAAAAATGGATGGCTCTTTTGGATGGCAGCTTTGTGTTTGCTGTAATGTCTAGTTCAAGCCTGAGGAAGTATGAGGCAGGTTTGCACCCTACTGTTCTGAATGCTTTAGTGATTTCTGTGTGCAAGTTTTCTCCATGCTTGCTCAGCAGCTATTTTGAGGAGCGGCACTTTGAGGGAAGTGTGGCGTGCTACCTACCCGGTATCTCCCAGGGTGAACTGCCAGCGAATTTTGCTCCAATAGCTACCACTCTTGCTCTCAGTCACAAACACCTCTTTTGTCTCTGGGTTAGCAGTTGCATGAAAGCAAGCAGTTGCTATTCAGAGGGCCAAGTTTGGCCTTAGAGCTGATCCTTGTCCTACATTATCAGTGGGAAACCTCTGGCCTTTGGGCTAAATTTAATGCTTAAAGCAAGCCCCACTAGGATTGGCTGCACTAGGGCGTTGAAGCTGAGCTGCAAAGGAAGAATAGGAAATTCACCTAGAGTGTGTTCCCAGTTCTTTCCTTGACATTGATGGCAATGTCATGATTATGTCAGGTGACTGACAGGTCTGCAGTCCTAACAGTCATCCTGTCCTATATGATTGCTTATAAAGCTGTCTCTCCCACTGGAAATCTCAAGAAATAAGATGGTTTATCCGCAATACACAAATATGTATGTATGTTCAACATTTCACATGCCTCACGTATACCACACTAAACTCATGAAATGGCCCTTGGAGAAGAAGAGAGAAGTGTTAGCATACTCAAAATGTTTTCTCTCCCTTTCTCCCCCCCCCAATCTCTCTCTCTCTCACACAAATGCACATGTAGATTTCAGCTATAAATCTCAGAATAGGATGGAAAGAAAACCTCATAATATTGAGAAGAAATGCTGTGTTTGTGAGAGGGAAAGAGTGGCAATTGTGGTATTGTTAGTGGTAAATTAAGGTTACAGACCATTTATATTTCTATAAAATTGGGGAAATGTGAAAATAGGTTTAGATATAAGGTTACAGAATTTGTTTATAAAAGTTAATGAACATTAAATAACTTGCAACACTTGGAAACTGAAAGAGTGAATTATTTATCTACATTTACACCCCACATTGCAACTCTCCATGTCTCCAGGGCGGCTTAACAGCTAAAAAGGAAATTTTAAAATGCAGTGCAATGAATGAAACACTAAAATAAAACTGGCAAAACCAGTAGATTAAAAAAAAATCTCAGAGAAGTACAACAGAGTAACAACACTACTCCCAGCTGCTTAACAGATAAATGAAGTATCTATCTTTATTTTTTTGATATTGCTTGATAAGAAGAGGCTAGGGAAAACATATTTTCAGATTCCCCAGGTTTCCCTACAGAGTTTGAATTCCTTCTTCTTTAGTTCTGCATAACACCAGGCTATCCAGCAAAGTAAACGTTCCACCCTTATCTTGCATGCCAAGCTGACTTCAGCATCTGAGAAGCTTAAGAACTCGATACATCAAATTACCCTGCTCAAACTGTTGTTTAGTGCAGGCCATTTTGTCCTGTCATCCTTGTGACAGGATGTCAAAGCTTTGCTTTCCGTTGCCAGCATCTGCAGGAATCTGATATGCTACCTCCCCATTACACAGGGGACAAACATCAAGCAATGGTGATGGAAACCAGCAAGTCAGACAGCTGCAGGCACTGGAAACTTCTGCTGCTGGACTGCATCAGCCTTGTGCTAGAAATAATTTTTCCCTCTCTCAACTTCTTTATTCAATTATGTTGGCTTTTTGAACATTCTGCTTTTCTTACAACAGCTTCGTTTCTTATTGCATGTCTTTTATTGTACTAAAAGCAAACAGAAAAGCATGCAAAACTTCGAAGATTTTTCTGAGAAATCATAATATATTCTGTGGCAGCAACACCTATCTCTTTGTTCAGCCACTTTATTGAGCCAATGCAATCTTTTCTCATAATATATAGGAGCTTTCTAGAAGAAGAAAATCCAGATGATCCTGTTAAGACCTCCCACTTACAAGCATGAATCTGGGAGAGAGAAAATAGAGTCTTGTTACTCTTCTTTACGATTTAACAAACTTACCAAAACACCCATTTCATCAAGCAGTGTTTATTATACTAAACAATAGTACAAAACTTTTCCATTCTTCTATTTTATTAATTTGTTCAAGGTTTCTTTCTCTTTAACATCCACATTTAACTTATCCCTTACATACTTAATCACCAAACCCTAGAATATTGTTTTCCTTCTAATAGGTTTTTATGTTATCTGTAAATACTTAGCAAGCCTCCTCAGCTGCCCAGAGAACTATTTTCATTGCAATCCTAACCAAATCTTCTTAGAAGTCCTATTTAACGAAGTGGGCCTACTCCCAAGTAAGTGGGATTAGGATTGCCACCTTTATTCTTTTCCCTTTTTAAATCCTCAAACAGGTTGTCTGTGTTTAAAGCTTCACTTAAGTGCTTACCCATAACCAACTAGGAGGAAGTTTTATAATTACTCAACATTGTGGGCAGGGGCCTTTCCCATTGACTCAGCCCAGCCCTCCCATGTGACTAGCTCTTACTCACATTGCTGGGTCATTTAAACAATGACCAGAGCAACTTACATAAGCAGCTCCCCTGAGCCTTGAAAAGCAATTTTAAAAGGTACATCAGAAAGAGACCAAATCAGCTGCTAGAGGATAAGGGGAGGGGCATGCGCCTTGAAAGCAAAGGCAAGTGACAAACCCATTGCCCAATCAACCACATTGATGCATGTGCCTGTACTGCCTGCTCTGGAGCTCTCAATAATGCAAACGAAAGCAAAGCATCCATTGACAGTCTGCATTGTTACCTTGTTTTAGAGCTTTTTTGTTTGTTTGTTTGCAGGCTATATAGTTCTAATTACCGTATTTTTCGCTCCATTGGACGCACCGGACCATAGGGCGCACCTCATTTTTAGAGGAGGAAACAAGGGGAAAAAAATATTTTTCTGGTTTTCCTCCTCTAAAAGCCCTGGGTGGTTTTTTTTGGGTTTTTTTAAGGATCAGCTAAAAGTTTTGCAGCTGTTTTTGCAAAGGCAAAAGGCCTTTTTTTAGGATCAGCTAAAGGTTTTGCAGCTTTTTTGCAAAGGGAAAAGCCCTGGGTTTTTTTGGTTTTTTTGTTTTTTGAGGATCAGCTAAAGGTTTTGCAGCTTTTTTGCAAAGGGGGAAAAGCAAAGCTCCTTTTGCAAAGGGGGAAAAGCAAAGAGGAAAAGCCCCATTTTTATGGGGTTTAACTCACATTTCTGAAAAAATCTTAAGGAAAGGGAGCCATTTCTACTGTTTGCAGACAGATAATCTAATCAGCCAGTCACATGTCCTGGGGAAACAAACAACCTCCCTCTGCAGCACATTCAACAAAGGAGGGCGTGGCTGAAAGGGAGCAGGGACTCTTATCTCTCTCCCGATCTCTTGCTGATCAGCTGCTGAGCGGGTCCTTTCAACACTCCCCTTTCTCTTTGTAAAATAAAAAGCACAATCTGCTTTTGGCCCCTGGGCAATTCAGCTCCAGGGACCACCATTCGCTCCATAAGACGCACAGATATTTCCCCTTACTTTTCAGGAGGAAAAAAGTGCGTCTTATGGAGCAAAAAATACGGTAGATAGGCTTCTTATGATTCCTAGAGTTGTGCTTGTGCTTTTTGACGTCTGCAGTTATAATGGATATTGGGTTTTCGAAAGGAACAATTTAAGGAGGAGTCATCTGGTGATGTTAAGATGGCTGGTTTGAGGAAAGTCATAGTACTGAATGGACATTTCTCATGGCAGGTATTATGGCTCTTTTCCTACAGATAATGTTCATATTCCATGCCCTTTTTTCTATAAAGGAAAGAGAAAGAGAAAGGTTTAAGAGGCGTAAATCAGGAGATAGATGGAGTAAAAGTGACCAGAATGTTGCAGTAGCCATATGAACCAAGCATCCCCAGGTGCAGTGTACAGCAATACAATATATGAAGTATTTTATTGTGTTGCCCATTCTAGTGTTCATAAAACCAATTATTTGTTTCGTTCATTGCCAGTTTTGAAATAACAAATTAGTATAGCAATCTTTCTCAGTTGGCATCTGTATTGGAATTGTTTTTGGAGGTTTTAATTCTTTTATTGCTTGTGTGTTTGCTGCCCTTGGCTCCTTCGGGAGGAAGGGCGGGTTATAAATTAATTAATTACTAGTTCCCAGAATATACCAAAGATTGTGATTAAACAGTAAAGTCATGAGGCAAAGTACAGAAGTGATTTGCAGGGAGAGACTCAAAATCCAGGCAGCAAGAGTTGTTTCCTGCATGGAACAAAAGTATACATCGTATCAGCAGTAAAAAAAAGACAAACTCCAACCCAAAAAGCTTCTGACACATCCAGCTTGTTTTCTCTTGCGCTCATTTCCTAATTTGCTCTTCCACATGTTTCAGTATTAGAGACAATTTATGGAAATGACGCCTCAGGACTATGACCCATTTTGTGTGGATGTCAGACTTCTATCTGATTCTTGCTGTCTGTGCTTTTGCAGCCTTCCTTAGATCAAGCTTATATTTATGAAGAGTTTGGTGTCTGAGTTTCATTCAGGGGCAATCTTGAACTCGACCTTCCGCTCTGGTTCCCACTTTAATTTTGTGATTAAACCAAGGGTGCTAACCCTTTTGGGCCCTGGGAACATACCACAAGTGTGTTCACGTGCATGCACCACAGCCAAACACAGGCACACATGGATCACAGCCACATGCTCACTCTCTCCCCTCCCACCAAAGTGAAATCTCCAGCCACTTGATGCGCTGGAGCCAATAGAACATCTGGTGTTGTTTGCAAAAGACTTTTACTGTATATTCACTCTGTGATTTCGTTTCCAAAAATAGTTATCTCCCAAAATAATATTGTTCTGAGAAGTTAATGCTGCAATTACACTTTTTTCAGATAAGCTATGCCATAGTGGTGCTCAAATTTACAGTGATACCTCGGGTTACGTATTTAATTGGTTCCAGGGTGCCGTTCGTAACCCAAAAATTATGTAACCCAAATGGTGATATCGTGCATGCGCAGAATGCGTGCGGGGCGAAAAACACTTCCGGGTTACGGGAGTACGTAACCCGAAAAAAAGTAACCCTAAGCGGACGTAACCCGAGGTACGACTGTATATGAAACCATTTTGAGTTCTGTTTGGCTGTTCATTGTTGTTTGATTGCTTACTGAGTCAAATGAAAATTTCAGTGGTCTGCCAAGTGATTTTACAATATTACAGTGTTGCCTCCCAGCAGGAGGCTATTTTATTAAGAGTGTAGTTATGTCATACTGAGCAGCACACTTTAATCTTAGCCAAATCTACTAATTAACAAGGAAGATGCTGCCTTGTAGAAAAAGGATCGTATCTATTTCCTATAGCAGCAGTTGTCATCATCAGCTCCCATAGATTCTCCAATTTCTGGGCCTGGTGAACTAAATTCAGACAAAGCAAGTGTCATCTTGCCTTGACTGCCTCTTGGATAACTGAAATTGATCGCAATTCCGAATCTGCAATTTTAAATTAATACCTGTAAATGTTGAAGTTTACCCGATCTAAGTACTACACTCGTGGAAGTGAGGTTTTAAATATCCAATGACCTGTTCTCCATTTCAGTCTTACTTACATTCCCAAGTAATACTTTATCTTTGTATTGCAGTACTGAACCAAGCTCTCTTGTCCAAGAAGGTTGTCCTCTCTGGACAGCTGAGAACCTTGTACAAGGTACTTAAATGATTGGTGGGTTATCTATATCCATTTCAATCTGTCTTCAGGCCTGGTTTTTGACACCAGAACAATCTCAGGAAAGAGACCAAAGGAGTGGAGCCTTCTTGATTCTTCAAGATAGCTGGGAATACTCTCTCAAGGAGGCATTAATAACCTTCTTGATCCACCCTATCAGTCATCAATAGCTAGATGGCAGAGTTTGCAGGTACCGGTACTTACTTATATCTGTCCAAGTAATTAATCTACATCCTCAGGCTGCACCCACTGAAACTGATCCTATTCAGCTGGACAGCATGGTGTTCTAGCTACATCCATGCTGCTCCAAGAGTGGTGTCAAGGTCAGCATGGAGAATTATGAATATTTGGAAAGGCCACCAGGAACAGTATAATCCAAAGGTGTGCAGAACATAATGTGGAACTCCCACAGTTTAGCCATAGCCCTAGTTGTGTAAATCTGTCATTGGTGAAATGTTTGGACTCATTAGTTGGGTCTGCTGTAGGTATGTTGCTCTGACAGGACATAAATATTTTTATTTTCAGTCCATATCATGAAAACCATACAACGTATGACATCTTTCAGTATCTGCTCAGAACCTTAAAAGCAACATTTTTAAAGCTGTAAGTGATCAGTATAATTTCCAATAAAAATAGAAAATAAGTTCGCCTTTTTTGAATGAGCTCATTTAACTACTTCAGTCTTTCATATTTACTGCATTACATCAGTGTGTATATAGAGTTAGATCAGGTTTCATAATAGCTGAAAAAATAATTTAAAATCAGTCTCCTGTCTGTGAATATATTTTTGTAAGTTACTATTCTTAAATAACAATTCAGATTAATAGGCTTTTTTCTAAAGAAGGAAAAAATGGAATGATAGCTGTGTAATGATTTCTACTTTGCAATATTATTTTTTTGCAAAATACATTGGCTGTGATCCATAGGACAGATCTAGACATATCTCAAGGTTCTTCTAGTTATTTTTGAACAAATCCCTTAAACTGCTTTTGAAGCTTGGCAATAAAGAACCATGGAGTTAATTGCTGTTCAGTAGTATTTTAGCTAGTGTACATAATTTTGTTGACATTTAGATGACCTACTTTGTGGCTGAGTAGAAGCCAACTAGTTTATTCAACAAGGTGGCAACGTTCATATATGTACCCCACATCTGATTGATTGATTGATTAAATTTATATGATCACTCATTAATTAATGTGCCATACCATTTACATGGCACTAATATTAAAATTAGATTTTAAAAGCCTGTCAAAATACATTGTTCTGTAGACTATATCTGTGAAAGGCAATCATTTCTTAATTGTTCAGCATCTACAGAGTTTATGCCTAGCCATGTTGGTAGAGCACTCAGCTTATTTTGGTGATGACGTAAGTAACTAGTTCACTGCAATAAAATACAGAAGTGTGATCAAACACATTAAACTGCTGGTCATCCATTCGTCCATGTCATTACCTGTTTCCTCCTGACACTTTATAACTTCTCAAATTTAACAGTGAGAATTTCTTTATTTTTATATTTCAATTCAGAGAGAGAGAAAATACTATATTCACAAATCCAACATCTGTTCTGATTTCTGCTCTGCAAGGGAGAAACTAGACTAGACAGATCTACTGCAATGAAGTTTTTAGAACAGCTGAAAAGGAATCTAATTTATTGGCAAACTTGACAGTTATGATGCATACTGGACGAAGCCACTGGTTTAGGCCTATTTCAGCACACAGCAGTTGTTGAAAAGTAAGTTTTCAGCCTCTGGAAAACTGAAACAATTGAGCCAAACAGATTGAATCAATTTAATTGTGATCTACAAATCTCAAGAAAATAGTATCACACTTATATAAAAAAGATGCTATAGTTTTTCTAAGAATTGGCTTACAAAGGTATATCTGTTCATAGGAAAAAGAGACAGTATACAGTTCAATTTCCTCTTAAAATCCTAATCCTAATATTGTTTCATAGTACAATGGTTTTTCATATTTCATATTCTACAGCAGGTGGATGTTAGCATGTGAGTGCTTTCAGAACATGGGTAAAGAAATAGTGAGATTGCGTTCCATCACATAATTTCAGCTTATTTTCTATGAAAGAGCCATGATACAACCCTATTTAGTTAATTTAAAGAACATTTGTTTTAGTGAAATAAGTTTTTGCCTGGAAGGGAAACACACTGTTGTCAGCTGGTATTGATTAGTACAAACTTCCAATGCATAACATTTACCCCCCCCCCCCCAAAAAAAAAAAATAGAATTCTGACAGACTGAGCAGATAAAATTATGTATATCTTGTGTCACACATTCTTTCTAAATAAAACAATTCTAAGGCCTGCCGTATCTAATCATCACTCCAGTAATGCAGATTCCTGCTCTGGCAATCTCCTCCCATCCCTTCAGCAATTTGTTGCTGGAAATAAATCCCACTTCCCCTTTGGGTCTTAATCATGGTTTATTTGTATATTTCGTATTTATATGAAAGATTTCAATCAACCAGAAGGACACAAAGCTTTGATGCAATAGAACAAGGGAGAACATAAAGCCCATGGGTTGGGTGTGGAAGGTGGAGCCTCTTACCTGCCCTGCTGCCTCCCCTCCTTACCCCATGCCCATGCAGGAATTAGGCTTTTTAAAAGCTTGCATTCATGCCAGATGGAACCTTATTTTTAGCCTAATTGTTGCATGGGCATGCTCCGGTTGCGATAATATTAGTTCTCTAGTCCCTACACACTGTAAAGCCCTCTTCCCAAAAGCAAGTAGGATTTCTAAAAGCTTTCAGTGGTTTTATATAAAAAAGCCAAGCCTAATTGCAAAGGGAGAGAGAGAAAAGAGGGGAAGGAAGGGGGAGGATAAAGGAAGAGAGAAAGAGAGAGAATGGAATTGATGGAAGGCGAGAGGGACAGCTTTCACCTTGCCCAGTTTTAGCTCTAACTCTGCCCACCACTGTCATGCAACCCTTGTGGAGTAGTAAATGTCATCCTGGCATCCCCCATAGCCATGACCCCAGGGGTGGGCTGTTAGGATCAGCTGACCGTCATAGAATAGTGTGTTAGCAAAGGTATTGGTTAACATACTAGATGTTGGCTGGATTTACATCCCTGATTAGCCATGAAGTTCATTGGTTGACCTTTGGCCAGTTATCTGAGTCTAGCCAGATTTCCTATACTTAATGTATCTATTCAGCATGTCAGAGGTTATTTCGTCAGCTTAACTTTAACTAACTCTTTACTCAGAGGGAAAGGTGACACATGGCTAATACATTCCTTTTGGGGCTTTTTCTCTCTTTCGATTAAACAAGCCAAAACCAAACCCCTTTTAATCAGAATTTCAAGAAAAATCAATTGTGTGTTTCAAATCTGTTTCACTTGTCTGCTTCTTCCCACATCCCCACTATATGCCACATTTTCCTGTGACAAGTGTTCAAGCTATTACTTCTGAAAATAAGTGGGGACTTAAGAAAGTTGTGCCAGTTGTGAGCATGGCAATATAATGACTCTTCTTCTAATCATTTATAAGTTGCTTAGTTTGCCTTAAGTAGGATTATATTGGCAGTCCTAAAACGCATATCTAAAGTCATTAATTTAATCTTACAGTACAGCATAATATTGAAGAAAGTAATGATTGAAATTCTGCTCCCTGCTGACATGTAATAAAAGCTTCAGCAAGTTGGATTCAACCCCAAGGCATCTGGAATTCCAGGTTTATCTTTCAAGCAGGTTAGAGACTTAATAGGGGCCCTGGTTTAAAAAAAAGTCTGTGCCCCCCCCCCATATTTCTTTAAACCAGGGATGCTATATGGGCCAGTTGGCCCAATTCTAGCCACACCATCCACTGCTTGTTTTGACCATTAGCTGCTCTGGTTTCCAATTTCTCCTTAAAGAAAAAGAAAAACTACCCAGTTCTTACTGAAGCAGAGAGATGAGGAGAAATGTGCAGGTGGTATTCTGCTCAATCATTTTGTGAGAAACAACCCCACTGCAACTTTCCAGTGAAAGAAGCGTTAAGTATGATTGACTTCTAGGGAAGCAGTGATATCCTTAGAAGCAAAAAGAAGTCTAGAGTGACACACTTGCTGTCTGAATAAAGGATTTCCTGGTTCATTTTAAAGACATGTTTTTTGTTTTCCATGGAAGGAGGTATATAGGATTTAATATTGTCATGATTGGATATGACTATATCTATCTACAAACAAAACGTAGCAGCTAAGACTGGACTTTGCTCTTTCTAACTTGAGTTTTATTTAATGGAAATGATTTTTAAATTCCCCTATCAAGGCTAATGGGAATGAAGGCCATTGCTCTTATTCCAAATTTGCCAGTTGGGTGGGAGAGGCAAGAGACTATTAGCCCTGCAAAATAGTCTAGTGTTGTTATAAGCCAGGCACCCCCAATCTGTGGCCCTCCAGATGTTTTGGCCTACAACTACCATGATCCCTAGCTAACAGGACCAGTAGTCAGGGATGATGGGAATTGTAGTCCAAAACATTGGAGGGCCGAAGGTTGGGGATGCCTGTTATAAGCCATGTTACGAAGACAGAGGATTCAAATAGAGTAATGTACAAGAACCAAGTGGTGGAGTCCCATATTGTTATCCATTCTCCTGGTGTTTTGTTTGCATTTTTTTAGGAATATGAAGTTGGGGGGGGGGAGATAATGAAGTTGATCATAACCACTGATGTTGGGGGAATGAGGTGCTAGGCAAGTAACACTGTTGCTTCTTCAAAAGCACTAAAAAAATGAGAGAGAGTAATCTGTACAACAAATATTAGAAACACAATTCTTGCTTTATTTTCCGGTACCCAAAGGTAATCTTTTTGTATAATGGCATACTGGTTTCCTTCTTCCCACTACCACAGGAGCTTGTGTGATTTTGACAAGCCACAAATTGATGCTGAAATCCCATTTTGAGAACATAAAAGCTACAATGATGCACAGATTACTTCTTGCCAGCATCTGTGTGTCAAAAATGCAGCAGGTTTATGTTTGAATTCCAGTATCATTGTAATAATACACTGCAACATAAGAAGTGGGTATATTTATGCCAGAGCGCTTCGCTTTCTAGCTACCAAAACATACTTAAGATAATACATTGTGAACTTGCCTCAAGTCCATGATTGCTGCATTCTGCTTTCCCCCCTTCTGTATACCCATATCCATAAATTGAGGGCAATGAAACAAGAAGGGAAGGTGGCTTGAACAGAAATGGAGGGAAACCTGTGCTGAACTGGATTGCACATGGGTTACAGCAGCCTTTCTCAACCTTGGGTCCCCAGATGTTTTTGGCCTACAACTCCCATGATCCCTAGGTTAGCAGGACCAGTGGTCAGGGATGCTGGGAATTGGAGGCCAAAAACATTTGGGGACCCAAGGTTGAGAAAGGCTGGGTTAGAGCTTTCTGTCGAACCTAATCTATAGTTGTGCTGGTGAAGAAAGATTTCTCCTTCACTAGCATTGCCTCTTTTTAGTGTTGTGCAGCAGAGTTTTTTGTTTTTTTTTAGGTTGGGGGCTTTCCATAATCCATGTGTTTGAACCCTTGGTGGCACATTTTGGCATATTTGTAAGGTTAAAATTGCTTGCATCCATTATGACTTAGACTCCACATTTCATGCAGTTTCATTAGAAGTAGCTATTTTTCTCTTTGTTTTCCTCATCCATGAATTACCTCATTTGTTTTTCCCCTTAATATTTTCCTTAATGCTCTTTCTTTCTTTTTTCATAACTATGTTTGATTTACACACACACACACACACACACACATACATATTTATATAGCAAAATATATATTTATGCATTTCTCTCTCTCTTGTATACCCTCTTGTATACTCTCTTGTGTATTTTTTATTTTTATTAATTAAGAAAAAAAAATAGGCAAAAGCAAGCCAGGTACAGGTGCAGGAACACAAGGAAAGATTGACAGGCAGACACAATTAGGAAAGAATTCAGGGCAGGAAGCAAGCCTCAAAAAGGAAAGGAAGAGGTTCTAAAAGCATAAATTGTTCAGGCATCTTTAAGTTGGGAAAGAGGAAATTCCATTTTAAAAAAACATACCATTATGAACTTTCTTTAAAATAATAGTCCAGAATTACCATATCTCTATCAACATTAATCATCTCCAACTATATTAATGTTTTTGGAATTCAGATATTCTTGTGTGATAATTTCCTTACTGGGATCATAAAAACCCTCCTGTACAGGGGGGGAAATGTTAATTTTCGTGACATAACTTCTGCCCTTTTCTTTCAAAGATCAAGATATGCTTTATTTTAAAAACAGAATCATCACCCTTTTGAAGGAGATGAGTATATTGTACATCTGGGAGCAGAGAATAGGGATGACTGAATATGTCGATTTTGATTTCTCTTAGTTTTTCATTTTTTACAAATGTTAAGTTCAGTTTTCACATTTCCACATCAGTTCACTTTTTTTAAGTTCTCACGAAGATTCATCAGCATTTTAGTGTAAATTTCTCTTAATCCATACATTTTGTATATATTTTTGCCAGATATACACATTATTTAGACATACTTTTCCCAATACAACGTATTTTTGCATTTTATTTTCCCTCATATATGCATTTGCATGCACATTTCCCCAAACATATGCATTTCATACACATTAATGGGCCGCAGAACTGCATTGTAAAATTCAGGGAAGTGCAAATGTCAACGGATGGCTGTGTTTTGTTTCATATATTGTTTCAGAAAGTGTTAATTAAGTAAATTTGCCTTTAAATGTAGACTGAATTTCATTTCTCCATCTCTCATAGAAAATGGAATCAACTTTGGTCCACACAACCACTGTATTCAGTATAATTCTCTATTAGAGAAACGCCTTGAAATTTGTTCATACATGGTTCCTCACACTGGTGCAAATGGCACATATTCACAACTCAGGGAATAATCACACTGGAGACACTGTGGAGCCGTAGGGAATTATTGGTACCTATAGTGGACCCGCCAATTGGTCCATATGTTCTGGACTGCCAATTTGTGACAGGTTTTCCCCAGTTCTTAATTAAGAAGCCATTAGCACATTTCATCATATGATATGATCTTGTATACATGGCCTATCAGTTCTTTCCTACTTTTGATTACAACATAAGCTTGTTAACAGTGCAATTGTAATCACAGCTACTTGAATTCAGGGGCTTGCTCCCAGGTAGGTAGGGTTAACATTGCTCCCTTAATTAAGAAAACTAAATTGGCGCATCCAAAACTGTTAAAATTTGAATCAGTGCTGCCAATTGCATTTGATTTCCCCCACAATCACTGTAGTTCTCTTTTGAAAACCACTGTTTTGATATTCAGGAGGCATTCCATGAGCACCTTGCTCTATCTAATTATATAAAAGGAGTCCAAGCCTTTCTGTTTTTACTCCTATGCAGTCACTTGCGTTGTCTTTAGCTTGCTAGTGAATTGGGCCGTCTTGTTTTGGTAGTATATGAATGACAGTTTCATTATATTGAAGTGTTGTGTTCTGCAGAGCTCACTAGCAAAATGGAAGTCTTAAAATTCAGTTGTCCAATAATTGCATAATCTATGTACTATCTTGTAGAAATTCATCCTGCATATTTTAATGACAGTGATGGTGTTCCATCTGCCCAGCAGTACTTTAATCTGATCCTCTAATTTAGATGTTTAGCAGAAGTGCCAGGAAACAAATGTTTCTTATATCTTGATCAGTATTGATAGATAAAGACTGAGTAGTATTCTAGGCATCGTTTTACCTTTTTCTTCTTCTAAGCTTGACAGTGAAAATGTCAGACAGATGCATCCTGAAAGATAACAACATCTTTCTCCAAAAGGGCAAAGTTGATCTCACTGTAAAATAATGCAAACAGAAAAAAAATGCTATTTATTCTCAAACTGGGCCTTTCTAAGAATGATGACTATGATCTATTGAGATTTTATCCAATTGAAGTGAATAAGAGATGCACAACATTGAACTGGAGCTGCATGGCCCTGAAATCATGATTATATTTATGCAAGAGAAGTCCATAATGGATATTTTTCTTTTGTGTACTCCATAGCTGGATTGCAAAAGCAGCACCAGCATCTTCTAAGTGCCTGTGAGTGGGAAAATATAGTAAGCCCACAATGGAAAGTCCTGGGTGCAGTAGGTGTTAGAATTTAATCAGCACTTGGAGAGCTAAACTGGATGCCAGATTCCTAATCCCTGGACCCAGCTTTCTGTGTTCAGGAGATCACCTGGGAGCTGGGCCATTAAAAGAACAAAAGAAAGATAATGGACGCTTAAGAAAGCCAAAGACAGGGGGCTTTGTACCAGATGACAATTGGTTAGGTCCCCTCCTCCTGCTCTGAGATAGCCAGAGTTTTGAGTTGATGGTAGGCTGTGATGTGACCTAGAGGGAAACAGGTTGCAAACTGGTAAAGGCAGCAAGCTGAAAAGTCAGAGAGGCAGATCACAATGTTGGATGTCTCTTTAAATCCAAGGTTGCAGCTGACTCTTTGGGGATATTGATGCAATGAGCCTGTGTCCATCATAGGCTCAGGTTGTATATGTATGTAAATAGGCCATATAACCTAAAGACAGCCCAGTCTCTGCTGTGCCTCATTTTCAGAATGAAACATGAACCCTGGCTGAGTGCCTGGAACCCCTGGAATATCACACCGCTATGAGATTGGGGTGGTGTGTAACAATATAGTGACTTATGTACATAATTTCCAGATATTTCCATATCTGGAAATTAAATACACTTAGGTTTGAAGATTATTTTAGTTGTGAATTATTATGTTGAGGTTTGTATGAATTATGCATATATTTTTAGAAGTGGTAATGGAATATGCATTTGGTATATTTACCTTTATTATACTAAAGTAATTTTCAAAACGTGTACTGTGATGCTTAGTGGTAATTATGGACATTGAAGTTGGCAAATTATAAGTAATTAGAGCAGGTTTCCATAGTAATTCCTGTGTTCCGAGTCCTTTGGTTATTTGGCCATATTTTTGGAAAAGACAATCAAATGAGGCAATCTTTGGGATGCATAAAGAATTAAATTATATATATTTACACTTGTTTAATCTTAAATCAAAATATGGTTTTCTAGAACTTCCAGCATTATAGCTTAGTTTATTATGCTATTGTAGAAAACAGAAGCAACAGAAAGGGAGTCAAAATCAGTAAAACATTACAGAATTTAAAATAAAGCAGATAGACTCGGGCCTTGGTTGTCATTTTTAGGTCACTGCTGACATCTCTGAATATAATTTTCATATGAACTGCATTTCAGGGCTTGTATGTGCTTGAAGAAGCGACATTTTCACAGCAGGGGACCAAATCAAAATGAAGCAGTCAGATGCAGGTGCACAGTAATGGAAGTGGTCTATTTACCCTCAAGCAGGATTGCTGGGCTGGGAAAGCAGAAACTCTCCCAGCAGAATGGCCCTGCTATTTCTCTCTGATATATATCTCAGTGCCAAACAGTATTCATAGGGGGCCTAAATAATTGTTCTTTCACTTGTATTTAATGAGATGCATTGCCCAATACTGAATAACTGAGGCACTTCCTTTTGTTATGCTAACTAGATGCTATTCAAGCCCTGCTTTCTTTGACTTCTGTTTAATCCTTCCTGCTTCTCCAGCCTCAAGCCAGGCAGGGAAACAGTTGAAAAAATGGAGGCTTGCGCTGTGTACATCTGCTGCCTAGCTCCAACCTATTTTGTTAAAGAAGTGAGAGGAGGAGAACATAGGATTTGTATACGCAGCATTACAGTCACTCCACACATATTGTACAGCTATGCACAAAATACGAAAAAGTTATATGGTTATGTATTATCCAAAACAGCCTATGCAAGTATTGCTTGTGTACGCATTAAATTAAATTAATAATAATAAAGCAAATGGTAGAGTGATGTCATCTCATTTATTGCACAGAAGCAGGCTGGGCTGATAGCTGAATCTTGCTTCAATTCTGGTGATTGGGTAGTAACATTGGTGATGGAATAGCACCCTCCATCACACCTCAGGGCAGCAGGCTGGTGTTGGTGGGCTAGCAGGATGTAGCACATGTACAACTCTGTCTTTAAACATAGGGGCTGCTGCTGCCACTGCCCCACAACATCTGTTGCCTGAGGCATTTGCTTTATTATGCCCCAATGGTAAAGATACCTGTGGTCTGAAGATCCATGCTTTGTGCTGTGGAGATGCACGTGTTCATATATGATGGGAATCTCTCTTGAGTTTCACACTGAAAGCTTTTGACAATGAAAAATAAGTTATCTAGTATGAGTTCAAATGAGTTCCCCAGTAAATAATAAGTTTATTATCTGCCTTACGGATAAACTGATGTGGTTCTTTCTAAGAGAAAGTTTGCTCCTTTCTTTAGAGGTAAACTTAAGGCTTCACCTGTTGACTTTTTTACTTTACAGATTGGGGAGAAACAAAATGTTCTTGTGACAGAAGAATCATTTGATTCCAAGTTTTATGTTGCGCATAATCGATTCTACGAGCAGGTAAGTCTTTTTCTTGGACTGGTGGGGGAGGCAGCAGGAGAAAGAAGGTCTTCCTTTCCCTCCTTATTTTAACAATCATATAAAGATTAATTCATCAATGTAATCTATTTACTTGACATTACCTCCTTCTAAAACACTGATATCACTCATATGGAGGTGCCCTTGTGTATCCTCATTTATATGGCTTCTATCCCTTTAAAAGGGATGCGGGTGGCGCTGTGGGTTAAACCACAGAGCCTAGGGCTTGCCGATCAGAAGGTCGGCAGTTTGAATCTCCGTGACGGGGTGAGCTCCTGTTGCCCGGTCCCTGCTCCTGCCCACCTAGCAGTTTGAAAGCATGTCAAAGTGCAAGTAGATAAATAGATACCGTTCCGGCAAGAAGGTAAACAACATTTCCGTGCGCTGCTCTGGTTCGCCAGAAGCGGCTTTGTCATGCTGGCCACATGACCTGGAAGCTGTACACAGGCTCCCTTGGCCAGTAAAGCGAGATGAGCACTGCAACCCCAGAGTTGCTAACGGTCAGGGGTCCCTTTACCCTTTACCTTTATCCCTTTAAAATTCAGAAGCTGGGCATTATTGATTCAACATCTGTTGGACAGAAATCATTGGCAACTAATTTTCAGTTGTATGCAAAGCTACATACTTATAACAATATTTTGCTATCTGGATCCTATGTGACATGAAAGAAAACCTCATTGTATATCACAATAAAACATGTAACAACCAAATAAGCATTCAGTACAAACAAGTTAAGAATATAATTACAAAGCAGAACTGTTTAAAATTTCCTGATAGTAAATTAATTTGAATACATCAACTCAAATCCTGAGGATATACTTCAGAGAACCTGAAAGAAAAAGTAGATCTGATGTTGCATATGTTTTTGTTAAGGTAGGTCTACCTGTTACATTAGTCCCAACGTCTAAATGTCAAACTTGAGTACCTTAAAGTGTTCCATTTAAGCAAGTTTTTTTATTATTGTTTTAAAGGTACTTGTGCCAAAGAACCCTGAATTCATGGGTAAAATGGTAGAAGTGAACATTTTTGAAGCAGGGAAGCACTTTATGAGGGGGAGCCCAGTGTCGGATGCCAGAGTGTTCACCCCGTCTATCACTAGGCCATTAGCCAAAGGAGAGGTGTCAGGTTTAACAGAGGTGAGTAAAATACATGTCAGCCTTTGCTACTCTAGTAAAAAAAAAAAAAAAAAGTGAATGTGAAGGCTTTTTAGATGTGAATGAAGTTCTAACCTTTTAAAACAAATTACAATCTGAATTTAAAGTGAATTGTTCTCGGTAATGTGGAATTTGTCCATTGTAGAAGCAGCTCAAATTTTGCTTTTCTATTTCTATGATATAAAATAGGAAAAAAGTTAGGAGAACAACTTTTAACAGTCCTTGGGAGAAGATTATAAAGGATTATCTTGATATAATCCAGTTGAATCTTCAAACAAGAATTCTGCCAGTCTGAGGTGGTTTCATGAGAAATCTCTGCAACTAACAGTATTGGCCTGCATATAAGCATCACTTTTTTCCCAAATTCTGACTGAAAAGTTAAAGTGCGGCTTAAATTTGCGACCTTACAAAAATTGGTTTTTACGATATCGCTGCTGAAACAGACATATGGTAAAACGGAACAGGTGTGAGTGCCAGCGGAATTTTAAGGGAGCGGCATATATCCGGGCCAATTCAGTATACCGTATATACTTGAGTATAAGCCTAGATTTTCAGCACACTTTTTGTGCTTTAAAAGCTGCCCTCGGCTTATACTCAAGTCAACCATTCCTTAAGAAGTGTACAAGAACGGCGGTTCTTTACTCTCCCCAGGCAGCTTGTTCCATTCCTGAACTGCTCACATAAATGCAAACTTTAGACCCCAGAAGGCAGAAAGCCTATCAGTTACGGAAGTATTAAAACCCCACAGGTGCTCACTTTCCCTGGCTCCTGCTTAAACAGGACAGGATCCCAGCCTTCTCTGTATAACACAAGGGAACATTGCGCTGTGAGTTAAACCATAGAGCCCTAGGGCTTGCTGATCAGAAGAATGGCGGTTCGAAACCCTGCGACGGGGTGAGCTCCACAGCAGCAAAGGAGGAAGAAGAAGGAGCAGCCCAAAGGGCTGCTTTGGGCTGCTCGTTCCTCCTCTACCACAGTGGCAAAGGTGAACCGGCTTATACTTGAGTCAATAAGCTTTCCCAGGTTTTTGTAGGGAAATTAGGTGCCTCGGCTTATATTTGGGTCGACTTATACTCGAGTATATACGGTATGTAAAAATAGTAGGTGCTGCTTATGGTTTGTGCATGTTATTTTTTGTTCACAATCCACGTTCCTGTAATATGCCTGAAATACTATTGCACTCAAAATAGCTGCATTGCTGGAATTAATTTTTCTTGGATTTGCTTTGCATTTAACCGTAACACACTCCATGTATTTATTACCCTTTCGATGAACCAGTTCTGCCTGAATTTTTCATCTAATAATATATTTTTAAGTTTTGGCTTCCATTGTCATGGTTAGCACAGACAACAAATAGTAAATAAACTTCCAGTGAAACTTAGTGGTTTTAATTGTTTTATGACGTGTGATTGCAAATGGTTTTACGCCTTCTATAGTCTGTTAAACACAGAGGAGATTTGGGCCAGTGTCACGTTATCTGTAATTCTTGTGCCTTGATTTTAATACTTTCATGCTCTTAGGAGTAGTGTTAGGCAATGTTAGGTTTTCAACATTGTGATGTATCACCAGCCAAACATCGCAATCTGGCAATACACCGCAATATTGTAACAAGCCACATTGGCCTTAGCCCGTGAGGCATGGGGTGAAACTGCCACAGCTCTCACCGTGGGAGCTGAGGCACTTTCACCCCAGAACTTTGCAGGCTGGGACCAATGCAGCTGGCCAGTTGCTCAGCTGGGGGGTGGGAAGGCTCCTCCCCCCCCCAGATGAGGGAGCCCAATGTCTCCACTGAAGGGCAGGCAGCCGCATGCCCCTGAACAGAAAAGTTTAAAGGAGCCCCCAGCCCACCTCCAGCTCATGCAAGCTGGAGGAAAGGTGGGGGCTCTGTTACACTTCTCTGTTGATGAGCAGGCAGGCAAGGGAGGAACAAGCTACATTGGTCCCTGCCAATGTAGCTTGTTCCTCCCTAAGCGGTTTGGGGCCAGAGGTGGTGGCTGCTTCACCCGGCAGTATATTATGGGTGAAACTGCTGCTGCTCCTGAGTCCCTCCGCCTCCAGTGCCCAACTGCCAGCTTGTTTCTCCCTCGTGCTTTGGGCGCTGGTGGCAGAGGCACTTTCACCTGCAATATAACACCAGGTGAAGCAGCCATCACAGTCTGGCCCTCATACCAATCCTGGACTATGTATCAATATTTTGCCCAGGCCTACTTGGGAGAGAGTTTCACGACTGAGAAGATGCCACTAAGAAGGCCATGTTACTGTTAGTCACACTTACCTTTAAAGTAGAACAAGGATCAAGGGCTCTGATGATGACCATAACTGACAGGCAGGTTCTTGCCGAAGAAGACAGTATTTCAGATATTCTGGCCCCAAGCTGTTTAGGGCTTTAGAGGTAGCACCCAGCACCTTGAATTGGGCCTGAAAACAGATAGAACAAGATTAGTGTAATATCCAAAAAGCAGAAACCTGAAAGCATTCTGGCTGCCACATTTTGCTTGAACCACAGTTACTGGGCGCTCTTCAAGGGCAGTTTTGTGTAGGTATGTTTCAGTAAAATGCTCTGTTAAGTAAGGCATGTGTAACTGGCCAGCTCTGGCTTCTCCAGGAAAGTAAGTAGTTCATGCATCGGTCTAAATTGAGCAAACACACATTTTAGCTACAATTGCCAGCAAGATCTGCACTGCCAGATCTAATAGTAGCTCCCAAGTTGCAATCTGGATCCAGAACCGGTTGTACATCTACTCCTGGATCAGTTTGTCTACTGACCATCAGCATCTCTGCCTTCTATAGATGAAGCCTTGGCTTTTAGCCCGTATCCATCATTGTCCCCACACCACAGTCCAGTATATCTACAGCCTTCTTGGCACCAGTTGAAAGGGAGAGATAGAGCTGGCTGTCAGCATATTGACGCCGTCTGATCCCCAGATGACCTGTCCCATCAGCTTCATGTAATCTGGGGGAAACCAATACCACCCCCAATAGTGCCTCACCCAGGGGCGTCGCTAGTTGGTGCGGTGGGGGCGGTACGCCCCGAGTGGCAGGTGTGACAAGCGACGGGTGGGGGTGACAAACGGCGGGTGGGGGTGACAAGCGGCGGCCCCTCCCGCCACTCCCCACGCAACGCCGGTCACCCTGGGAGCAGCAGTGCTGCACGGACGGGGTGCTCCCTCGGCCGTGCGCTGTTGCTCCCAGGGCGACGGAGCAAGCGGTGGCGCATGGGGGTGACAAGCGGCAGCCCCTCCCGCCATTCCCAAGCACTGCCGCTCCCTCCGTCACCCCAGGAGCAACAGCGCACGGCCGAGGGAGCACCCCGTCCGTGCAGCGCTGCTGCTCCCGGGGTGACCGGCAGCGTGGGGAGTGGCAGGAGGGGCCGGCGCTTGTCACCCCCACGCGCTGCCGCTGGGTCAGTCACCCCGGGAGCAGCAGCGTCGGACCGCCGCTTCCACAGCCTCCTTTTGAGCCGTAGAGCTTAAAAGCGGGCTCTTCGGCTTAAAAGGGGGATGCAGAAGCGGCGGCAGCACTCCCGGAAACGCCCCCGGGGCGGGGCATCGTGATGTCACAATGTGATGTCACAACACCCCCCGCCCCCCCGGGCGTTTCCTTTGCCGCCCCGGGTGCCACGGAGCCTAGCTCCGCCACTGGCCTCACCTAGCTCAGGCAAGGAGACAAATGGTGGGTGGCATCTAATCACATCAAATAAATACGTAATTATGCAAAATGCTTTGATGAAAAACAATATATTAAATAAATAAAATCAATCAATCATTAGAATCCCAATCCTGTCTGTTACCCAAGGTTCAAACACTCTAAACCAGGAGGTCACTTGAAAGTGTATCTTGGTAGGCGGATGGACTTCCAGTAGCTCCATACTTTGCCTCCCTGCTCCCTGGTTCCTACCTCCTGCTGCATGTGTAACCTGGTGGGTATAATTGTGTCAATTTGACCTCTCCTTCCTTCCCTAATTAGGTTTCTGCTACACAGGCTAGATCAGCATCCTCATCTAGCTCAAATTGGGCAGCTTCTTTTCATTCTCCCAACAATGAAATGCTTTACTTAACCTGAGAGCGACTAAAACAATGTCCTCTAGGGTAGTTAAGGAAACAAAAAACTATCCACAGTTATAGAAGTATTGCCCACAGAGTTTAGATTGTATGCTTTTGAAATAGAGTTTAAGTGAATTTTGTCTGTTTTGATTTGAGAGTGTAAAGTGTTTCACTCAAAAATGAGATTTTGCTGGTTAGAACTGAAGTTTAGAAATGTTAGATGGTTAACTACCAATAATATCAAAAGGAATAAAGTCAACGTTTCATACATTTTCCCCAGGTTGCACAGCAGAAAGAACTGAAACATAAGTTACTCTTTTTCATCATTTAAAAAAAAATGTCAGGGGCAGTTGTTTCCAGCCAATTGTGTCAAATAGTTATCAACAGTTTTCCATTTAGGCTTCTCTTGAGAGTAAGGATGATCCCCAGGAAAAGAATTTCACTCACCCAAAACATGATAAAGTGCTGTTCATTATAAATGGCAATATCTTTCTTCCTAGTTGGAGTCCAAATTATGGTGAGGTGACTACTTTTCCTCCTTTTGTATTTCCTTTGCAACCCCAAATACTCATTTCAAATGCAGTGGAACCTGTGGCTCACATGTTTTCAACCTGGTTTTCAGTCAGATGAAGCTTTGATCCTAGTAACAACTTCATTTGAACATTAAGGCATACCCACCCTTCCCTTGCCCCTCCCCACCCTTAATCTTTTGAGAAGAAACTGAGTTTTAAATAAATTGTGTGAGAGCGTTTTTTCCATTACCGGGCTAAAGATCAGAAGAAGATTAAGATGATTCAGATGGTCTTAATTATATGTATATGTAGCATAGAAGGTTTGACCCTTAAAACATCTATTAACACTATTTCCTATGAACCTTTATTCTCTAAAGCACAAAAGTTTAAAGCAGTTTTAAATTTGCGGACTTTTTTTTTAATAATAAAAAAGCAAATGAAAGCTGCATGTGTAAAGGTAAGAAGTAGTAAAGAAAAAAGGGTTGAAAGTAGATCTGATGTCCGACCCATTTCTGAAAAGCCAGTTCGGGCATTCCTTTCTCATCTCGTATTTTTTCACACCTAAGATGTTTGATTGAGTTCCTGGTAGGGGGTCTTTTTGCAGTATTTTAGAGAATCCAATTGTACATTCTGTGTTCCATGTACTATTGGAAAATAAGAATAGCTCACATGCCAGTAATAGTTTCGATATTTAATATGTTTTTACCACTGCGAATATAATCAAGTCAATGAATGAACAATTAGCTTTTAATTTACTCTCATAACTAATATACACAATGTTTGTATTGCCTATTATTTCAAAAGGGGATAAGAACTTACGTGGCCCAATTTCCTTTAAATACACAACATACTTTGATATATTGACTATGCTTATGTTGGGGTGGGGAAATAAAGCAATCCCTGATAAACTGTATATTTGGCAGGTTCAGCTTTGACATGACTATCTCAGCATTTTCCTCTGCAAGTATCCTGACCACATATACTGTATTTTTCTGCTCCATTAGACGCACCTGACCATAAGACGCACCTAGTTTTTAGAGGAGGAAAACCAGGGGAAAAAATATTCTGAACGAAACAGTGGATGTATGATTTTTTGTGTATGTGCAGGCTATAGCCATGGACATGCTATGTGATCTGCTGGTGAATTTGGGGTGACCCAATACAAAAATCCTGAGAATCCATGTGCTTTTACCTCCCCCCTCTCAGGCAGCCTCCTTTATTGCTAGCTCCCTTATCTCCCTCCCCGATCGGCTTGCCAATCAGCTGTTCACAGTGGCTTCCTTTCACACCCCCTTCCATTTCTAAAGAAACCAGCGTGATCTGCTTTTCTCCCCTCGGCAATTCGGCTCCAGGGACCACGCATTCACTCCATAAGACACACAGCCATTTCCTCTTAATTTTTAGGAGGGAAAAAGTGCGGTAGTTCTTTGCATGCTCTCTGAGTTGCACAGAGAATATTTCCTGCTAATGTAACTGCATTTTGTGTTTGTGAAGTAAACACTTCCCCTCAGGGACAGCTTCAGAGGGTGGCAAGAGTGGGCATTTGCCTGGACCCCAAGACCAGCAGAGGGCCCACCCCCTGAACAGTGCTGCTATTTCCACAGTGTAACCAAGATCATCAAGAGCAGCATAACCCAATTCTCAGTTTGTGTGTTCTACCTCTTCTAGGTGCATGTAAGAAGGGGCCCTGAACCCTGAAGCCAATGCAGCTTTCACTACAGTGGAGGCTGCATTAGGCTGTTTTATGTGAATGGCTCAGACAAGAGTCCTGCTTGCCAGCTATAAAGGTTTTTTTGGTGCTTGACTGCAAATTCTTTTAAAGAAACAGTTATTTAAGATAGGGAACTGCCTTGTAGAGTATTCACATTAATTTTAGTCTAGAAATAGCTGCTAAAGAACAAAGTACATCAGAGAACAATATCATTTTACTCAGAAGGTCTCTTTATAGGAACAACACATTGCCCATTCTTTCCAAGGCTATTATGTGTGATAAGCATTAGAAATTTTGCTTATCTTGTTGGAAGCTTCTTTCCTACCAGAACTGTTTAACATGCATGTCTGCACATAAACAAAGAAGCTGAGAACACTGTTAGCATAGATTAATAGCCCAGAATTCCCGAGGAGGAAGAAATCATACTCCTATTTCATCAGAGATCATTTTAGTATATAGAGCTACTGTTGTGGTGCCTTCAGAGTCTGAGAGAGTTAACAGCCAAAAATAGCATCTGAAAACCTGAACCAGCCAAGGTCATGAGGTGGTTGTACTGTTAAGTTTGTGTTCCTTTCTCCTCCAGGAATATCTCATATGGTTGTCATTTTCGAGTATCTCCTATGTTGTCCACAATTTCTTTCTTTGGACTCCTGATAGATGGTTTTGGCATTAACGCAGTTCAGTGGAACTACTTGGAATTTCACGAAAGAAACTGAAATAGGCAGAAAGCAATGCCTGCTAAGCTTGTGGAAGCAATCCAAGAGGCTCACGTGGATTCGGATTCTCTTATTTTGCAAGCAATTATATTGCCTAGGACTTTTGAGATCATACATTTATGATACAAGCAGATTGTTTTCAGCATAAACATTTTAAAATGATTTAATGTAACTAATCTGCAGAGAGAGAGAGGAATTACTTTTGCTACTTTTAGTGATGCATGAGGATTAAAAAGCATTCTTGCAAAGATAAATTATGCCACACCTCTGGCTGGTTGACTGCTACATATTGATAAGCCATATTGCTGTGAGCTCTTTCCCCTCCAGTAAGTGTGGCTTGGAGAAATGGGAAATGCAGTTTTTCACATCTGAGTGGCTTTATGCTTCAAGATGTTTGGTATTTAAATGTTCAGAGGGAAATTCTGTTTTGCAGGGAAGGTGGGAGTCATACCAGAATAAGACATACATATTTGAAATATTATGGGTTTTGCACAATTTAAAATATTTGCAAAGAGTTATGAAATCCTAACATCAGATTATTTGTACTGAACCTACTAGTAGTCAACTTAATTGGATCACCCTGTTTCTATTCTCTGCTCATGAATATAGACTTTTGTAAGCAGACCTTCTACCGGTCCTCCCCCCGCTCTGGATTTTAAAGTGTAAATCTCAGAAATACTGCCATACAAATAAATGAATTGTAGCCAACAAACAATTGGTCTGGGGAAGAGGGTAGCAGGCAAGTCAAGCAGCTGCGATGTTTTTAGAAGGCAGTAATAAGTGTAGGCTGTGGGCTCAACTCTACATCTTGTTCAAGCCCTTATAATATCAATAAGTTGTTCATCTACACTCACAAAGTGCCTAGCATTTTCTAAGCATTGTATAGATATTCAAAGATTAAACAGTCCCTGCCCGCAGGCTCACAAGGGGCAAGTTTGCACATAAATCATTTTTGGCCATGAACATACTGATCTGGGCCATTTTGTTCCTGTCTGCTTAGCAGGTGAGAGAAACAAACCACAATCTCTCTCTTCATGTTATTACTGAACCAGGTATCATGAACCACCATCAGTAAGCCAAAAACAAACCTTAACTATTATTTACCATGACATGAGAAGAGGGCCGAAGGAACCTTGGAACAACTGCTCATTTTCTTACCAGTGTATGTGGTTCTCGCTCTTGCCATGGGGTACAACCTCTCAGTGGCCCTAAGAGGCTCCCTCTGGCTGGTGGCAGTATCTGAAGTGTGCCTTATTGCTTCATAATAAACTGTGTGACACATCACTGTCAGTTACTGTGTTGTCTCAACATTCTTCTCCTTTAGCAATTTGATAGTGACTCTAGCACACACACAATACAACTAAAAATCCTGCTCTAACTTTGCCTAGGAACCTTACTGTTATGATCCTGAATTGAGGGGCTTGAGTAGTAAGCCATGGTCCAAGCCTTGGTGATATATGCCTGGCATTAATAGATGACACTCTGCTACATAGCATCCATTAAAACTGGTAGAATAAATTTGAGCTGCACCATTGGGCAACTATTTCCCTTTTGAGACCACGGAACTTACTCAAGAATCAAAATAACTTCTCTAGAAACATATATGGTATAAATTTAACCTTCCTAATAGAATGTGTTTGGAAAGGAACAGTATTATTCATTTGGAAACATGCCAAAAAAAACCACCCAACACCCTAGCAGCAACTTTCAGAGAACAGAGGTCTTTCCTGCATGTATTAGGAACATTTATGTGAGGTTATCCCACTGCTGATTAGGTAAATCAAAAAAAGTTCCCAGAACTTAACATTTCCAGGGAGAGAGTTTCTGTTAATGACTCTTAAACTTGACTGAGCATGAAATTAAAAAAAGATTCTTTAATCACTCCCTCTGGTGTTTAGATGCCTGCCAGCCGGCACAGAAAGCACCTACACTACTTTGGTGTGTGAGAAGACAATGGAGCCATCAGATTTTTATATAAACAACTTTGTATTCATGGTGAACTCGGGGAATGATAAAGTGGTCTGTTGATAGACTTGCGCTTGGTGAATGATCAAATCCCATGTCAGCCACCAGGACCACTAGCACTAGCATGTGAAGGATACACATGATTCCATAAGCTACTAATGTTCCTAGTACGTACCAAACAGACCTGTTCCTGTGTAACAAAAAGGTGACTAATGGAGAAAGGGAAAGAAGAGGGAAAGTGTCCCTGCATAAACATGGGACGTGTGATTTGATAGATTCTATGAGAACAGAATCATCAAGACCTACAGAGGAAACGGGAGTCGAGGAAGGAGTGTTCAACTGTATCAAAAGCAGGCAGAGAGGCCAAGGAGGATGAGGACTTGAATAGAGACTCTTTGGATTTAGCAAGATAGTTTTGGTGAGGGCAGTTTTAGTGGAGTGCTGAGGGTAGGAGGAGGGGGACCAAAATCAGGCTTGAAGCAGAGAAAGTTGAGAGTAGACGTAAGCAGTATGCTCAGTGGTTTGGGGAGAAAGGAAATTGCACAATAATTGGAGAGAGCAGATGGGTCAAGGGGTTTGTTTATTTTAGAATAAGGGGAGCTGTTGTTTCTTTTAATTTACATATATACTCCTTCCAATCTATGTCAATCTTGGTGTACATGCCTGGTCCATACTCTCTGGCTATGGTTTCCTGTCCTTGTTGACATAGAGTAAGATCTCATGCAAACCTGCACTATAATTATTAGATTTATTTTGTAGGTTGCAGGTGCATCAGAAAGCGGGAAATGAGTGAGACCGAATAAGAGTGCGCAAATACATATTATTACAGGCACACATCAGGTCAGAATTATTCAGCAAATACTCTGAAATGCATTTGATCATACACTGGAAGTGTTAATAATTTATATTATACCTTATTAGTAAAATCTTTTGTTTCTGCTGCTGTCACAGCCAAAACAAGTTGAAAGTCTACTTCCAGAACAGTTAATATGTTTGCCTTGTTGTTGGTAATTTTTACACCTGGCTTTGGGAATTTCATAAAATATAATATATTACTGAGGTTTGATTAACAGTTCAATTTCCCCCAATATATGTTCTTCCCTTCTCCTTTCTCTTCTTCTATTTGAACAAAGTGCTCATTAAAGTGAACTGGGATGGCTGCTTTCAGTTTTCGCTTCTTTCATGCAAAAATGTACATATTTCATGCTGCATTGTCAAAAAAGGAAAGGATTAATTATTAAAATTCTGTCATTATGGGCGGGAGAGAGCCTTGCGGCATTTCAGGGATTTCATGTAAATCTATGATGTTTGGGGCTGGGGGAGGAATCCCCATTAGTAATGAGGCTTCTCAAGACAGTTAATTTCAAGCTGCAAATGTTGGATTTAACATGACTTCAAGACATGACACTGAACTCATTCTCTGAGTGGTTTTAAATATTTGTTAAATATTAGGACTGACAGTATACTAATGGTATTTACTATGTGATTCGTGTAGTAGAGGCTACTGTCCAAAAAAACAATTAGTTTCATGCTTTGCTTTAATTCTCTTAGATCTAATGATATAAACAATCAAAATAGTTTTGATGCTACAGATATGTACTGCCATTGGACATCTAATTTTTAAGGGTGGTAGATTGCAAGCTCATTAATATGACCTGTGCATTTTTTACTAACAACTGTTGAAAATTCATGATAATTGATTATTGATGCAAAAAAATTATAATGGTATGCTATTCTTTATATTGCTGTTTCTTCCTATATTGTTGCATATTTGATTATTTTTGCATGTTCCTACATTTTATCTGGGACGTGGGTGGCGCTGTGGTCTAAACCACTGAGCCTATGGCCTTTACATTTTATCTAGCCCGTTTGTGTTCATAAATTTTTGTTTCCAGTAATATACAGAACCATTCTTACTATTATTATCATATATCAATTCCTATAGGTAAGAAGAAGCAACAGTGAATCCAGTGTTCAGTACACCCCTATATCTTTTCCATCATAATATTTATCTTTTTCCATATAGTGCTTCTTTGATTCTGGTGGTCCAAGAACAAGTCTATCACATATGATAAATAACACCTTTCACAGTTTGGAGTTTCAGAACATTTTTGACTTGC
Organism: Lacerta agilis; assembly: GCF_009819535.1. Taxonomy (NCBI): domain Eukaryota; kingdom Metazoa; phylum Chordata; class Lepidosauria; order Squamata; family Lacertidae; genus Lacerta; species Lacerta agilis. The sequence goes on from NC_046318.1 coordinate 29,077,387, forward strand.
TTATCAGGAAAGCAGCAGTAAACTCTCTGATAAGCAACTTGTGGTAATTTTCCTCAAGCGTTCATATTTAGGAGAAAGGTTTGGCAGTTACTGAAAAATGTTCCCATATTTGCATACCGGTAGATATCTTCTCTTTGATGCCCAGAGTACAATTCACTGTGTTTCTTATACCTTTTTCAAATTTATATTTTTATTTCTGCAAGATTGTATAGATTTTTCACAAGTTCTGTTTATTAAAACTCTAAATTACTTTTTGAGATCAAATATCCAATTAAGATGGATCTAATTTGGGAAAAAACCTCAAACTAAGCAGAGAACCTTTTACCCAAAGTTGATCTTTAAAGAAAACTTAAATTGTATTGTCATCATTTCACCTGAATACACAATTACCCCTTCATGTCCCATGTTTTCCCACATAAATTCTAATTATTCATCAACTACAGAAGCTAGTTGGGATTTGGGGCAGGACTTGTTCTTATTTAATATTTATCCCAGATCTATAGAAGATTAAAGTGCCTTTTTCTTTGTACCCCTGGAGCATAAACTACTGTTGACCAATAGTAATGCTTGTGGAGAACGTCTTAATAAAGCTTTTTCAAACAGACATATCAATAAATTTGGATTTTTAATCCAATCAATGATGCCTTGGACATTTCCCCAGCAAATAAATCATATCATAAAAACCTCTGTCAAGAGAGTTTTGGGTGTTGTTAGCTTACCAAATTAAAGACTAAAATGGAGCATTCTTCACACTGGAACTCTAGGCCTTGGCTGAAACTCAGAAAGAAAGATTGGCCCTGTAGCAAACCATATTCACTCATTAGGCTTTCTTTGGTCATGCTGATACTCCTATTCTAGTTTAGGTAACATTGATCAAAGTAGGCATTTGTCTAAGCACAATTTATAAATGTAAAAATTTATCACTTAGAAAGTAAAACATATTCACTGAATACAGGGTATACTGTAAATTGATAATGGGATAAAGAAAACTAATAGGCACCCAAGGAAATAATTAGATTCCTCTGTGCAAGCTTTTCTTCCAAGTTTAATCAGTCTACAAAATGAAGTCTATTATGAGGTAGCTTTTGTTGCAAATTAGTGAAATGTTTAATAATTGGTACTCTGTGGTTTCCAGTTTATTTCTCCATATAAAGGTTAATTAGCTTTGACTCCAGGAATGAATAGCTGTAGCCAGTTATTAATTTTTCAGATTCATTAGGCAATTGATTTTAATTACTCTGCCTGTCGCTACATGGAAATAGCCATCTATTTATGTAATATTTTATGATGGAAGTCTAGTACTACCTTCCGAATGGTGGATACAGTTTAGTATTCTTTTATTTCCATGGCTTTAACACCTTTCTGCATAATAACCTCACGTTCCAAAGGTTTCTAACACCTGTAGTTCATTCATGCACCATAAGCCATTGCTACCTTAGATATTTAAAAGGGAATCTGTGGACCAGGGGTGGGGGTGCTAGAAGGCGGGGCACCCAGGGATGGAGAGGGGCCCTCTCCTTATGAGCCTAGATGTCAGAGAGGGAGAAGCAGAGCTGCCAGTATGCCCCTCTGGTGGAGCACAGAGCCTCATCAGGGAGGGAGGAGGACCACAACCAGCCAGAGGAGGGTCTGAAGGAGGAAGAGGTGGTGGCAGAGCTGGAAGCAGAGAGGCAGGTCACTGTTTTATCATCAAGAACCAGGCGCTGCCTTCATAAGTGGAATCAGACAGCGTGCACATAGCAGACACATAGGGCAAGCTGCCTCATCTTTAAAAGCTTGGTGGAAGGGCTGTGTCAACCATTGGGACATTTCATAACTACCATTTGCTTATGAACCTCTTGCCTTGGTCATGTACCTTGTAATCTTGACTATTGAACCTTGTGCTTGCTGCCGAAGCTATAGTGCTATTAGCCCAAATAAAGATAGCAACACTTACTGGTAAATAAGGAAGATATCAGTGTGTTTTGGGATGGATGGGTTCCTGACAGCTAAAGTAATCAAGGTACTGAGAGTCCCTGTGGGATCAAAGGCTAGCGCTGAACTGAAGACCCAGGAGGAATCTCCTGGAAAGGTCTAGATGAGATATTGGAAGCAGGTTCATGCACTTGTAGCATAAGATGATAATTCCAAAGACAAGGTTGATCACAGGCCACGAATCCATCTGAAGGAGGATTGCTAAATAATGTAGGGCAGTGATGGGGAGGAAAATTAAATAGGCAAGGTAGGAAAACATAGGACCAGCGGGCACCAATGTACACAGAGAGGGGAGGCAGATGGGCAAGGAGACGAAGACAGAGACCTGACTGATAAGTATTTATAGTCACACCACGTCAATAAGAACCAAAGGACTGCTGGAGTAAGTCAGTTTGGGCAGTGATGGATTTACTGTTAATACACCAATAGAAGAACAACAAGAGTATATACCTGATGTTTCCATCAAGTTTGTATCCTTAGCAGCGAAAGCGGTTGTAAGCACACCTGAATATTCCTCCCAAATGATATCTATAAAAGGAAACAATGAAATAGTGCATATTTCAGGTGCTGGGAAGCTATAGTTGGCCATAATCTTCCAGAGTGTGTGCAGTGAAATAGATGCACATGCCAATCACACATGCTTTTTTTTCCCTGTGTGGAAAAGTAGCTCTGAGTATGATCAATAAGATGGATGTTTTAGTGCAGGCACCTCCTGAGAGAGATGGGGAAAGAACTGCAGAGGATGTTAGAAGACTGCTGAGCTGGCATACTGTGGGACAGAAACAATTATCAGACTTGGTGGTGCTGTACAATGGGAAAGACAACAGTGCTGCTGGTCCACTTTATCACTGACTGCAGGTTTGCCTTTTAAGGAAACAGAAATACTAAAGGGAAAATACAGATCTCAAATGAATTGGCATGAGTTATATTGTAAAATAGGATTTTAGTCTACAGTGATGTTAACAGCTTTATTGCTTTGGCGGTTAATTTCATTGAAAAGGCCAATTCCATGTTGCAACAGCCTCAGCTCTTTGTTTTATACAATTGCATTATATTCTTTAATTTATTCTAGGCTACAAGAGAGATTGGCTTGTTGAAAGTTGAAGGGAATTTTCCTTTGTACTTGATACGTGCCAAATGTTCTTTGCATCTTTCTCAATTTAATTTCTGCATTTCTCCACAGGAGTTCAGACATGCACTGGAGAACAGCTCAGAATCAAAAGCCTGTCCATCTGCTGAGAGGCATAAAGGACCATTGAGCTACAGGATGGCAATGCAGTTGCCTTGGCAACAAGGGGGAGGTGTACTGAAGGCGCTGTCACTAAGTGTGACTCTTCTGGCAGTCCTTATTGCCTTTTACTATCGAGGTGTTTAAGTGGAAATCTGAACTGAATGATGACATCGTCAGGAAATATAACAAGCTGGTTGGAAACGTCAGAGTAAAAAGTCGGACAATTTATACGCCAAGGCCTTACCTTGTAATCATAATCTAGATAAGACTCTCCTACATTGGTATAAGTTATTTAGTTATTTTTCCAAGATCAAGTTAACAGGCTTTTCCACGCTTTTCCATTTTAAAAGAAAGTGTGTGTCTGCATATACCATGTTCATATATGCCACCCATAGGTGTATGTTTTAGAAAATTAAGTTATTGAAGTATTTTTCTTAAGTCAAACAGTTGATAATGCGCTTATGTGAAGCCTTATTAAACTTCCTCTCTTAATATACCTAGAAACATGTCAACTTTTGTGTTTTAATGAAATGTTCAGTTCAAAAGTTGCTGGGCATTCAGACTATAGAAGTTGTAACTATTGATTTGTATTGTTATATATTTTCTTCATGTTCATAAGAATGTAAGTAGTTCAGACTCCAAATGCCAATGACAAAACTAAAACACACTAGTACCTCTGGTTACAAACGGGATCCGTTCCGGAGCCCCGTTCGTAACCTGAAAGGTCTGCATCCTGAAGCGCCGCATGTGCACAATGTGATTTGGTCTTCTGCGCATGTGCATGATGTCATTCTGCACATGCGCAAACCGCCAAACCCAGAAGTAACCTGTTCCAGTACTTCCGGGTTTGGCGCATTTGTAACCCATGACGAACACAACATGCAGCGCTCGTAACACGAGGTACAGCTGTACAATAAATCGCTTTAGAATCAATTCTCTCATAGAGGTACAGAGGAGATAAAGCAATATTGAAAGTGGTGAATGTTTTGCTATTCCCTCATTTGGTGTTTTTCGTCCCTGGCTAATGCATCATCTGTCCCTATGTGCTTCCTAAAGCAAGAACATATGCAGATCACAATTTTGCAGTTCCCAAATAATGATGCATTCTTGAGGCTGGGTAAAGCAGAATGTTTTCTTGGTTGGTTTTCACCCATCAGAATGCCTCCTGCCAATTTGCTACAAGTGAGTGTATCTGCTTTATCCATTATAGGGTTGATTTTCATAAGTACCTCCATCCCAAATTCTCACTACCTAAGGACGCTCCCACCACAGATGAATAAATGTACCAGATTGATAGCAACCAGTCCTACGGTCTGGGGTCACGGTACCCAGCTTGTCTGTCACTTTCACTTGGGTTTAATACCATCTGTGGATTGTTTTTGATATATCCTCTCTGATATAGATAGAAGCAGATCATAACCGCTCTACTTTCCAGATACTATCCCCACTGACTAGGTGGAATTTCCACCATATATCTTCCAAACCACACTAAGGGCAATCAGCCTCCAGTGGTATGCTAGTGCAGCATACAGTACATCTTTGAAACCATGCCTAAAACCAAGGCCTCAAAAGATGCAAGACCCTGAGTAACCTGACTTGAATTTCTCTGCTGGAAATAAAATTACTGGTCTGATGGATATTAGGCCCATTAACTTGAACATTGGATATATCTGTCTCTTCATTGTTCTTCCATGAGTGGAAGGGTGTAGAAATTTATCTGTTTTTATTTATTACTGCTTACATAAGTAGTTTACAGCCTATCTTAAAATATCAAATACAAAAAATTCTAGAGAAATTCCACATTATATAAAACACCACAATTAACAACTAAAACATAGCAATAAAACATTACCCCAAACAGCCACATTTTTAAATAGTGTAATTAGCAACTAAGCAAAATAAAAATAAAAATAATCACTCTAACCTACCATATGCCCAATCATGCAATTAAATTAGCCAATTAAATTCCCAACCCCTTAAACAAAAAGAAACACAGCCTAATCTAACCACAGCTAAAATGCACCCCACTCAGTTCCACTCAAACACATCCTTACATAATCAACAGGCTCACAACAAACACCTAAACACTATAAACTAAAATACGCAAACTTCATTCCTCTTGCACACCCTTCAGTCAAAGTATCCACACTCTGCAGCCAATCCCAGAGTTCAGTTTCACATCCTTAAGCAACAATCCCCCACATAACTTCGCTATGAGACTCATGACAAAGCTAGCAAAATACCAACATACACAGCAAGCAGCAATATACAAACAAGCACTCCCCATCTCCAGGCTGTCACTTTGGAGATTACAGAAACCACTGTCAACAATGACACTTGACCTAAAATAAAACCTATTGCCATGCATATTACCATGAGATACCTGAAACATGTAAACATACTACCATGAGATACCTAAAACATATATAGCCTTTCATCTTAGGATCCCAGGGCAGTTTACAGCATATAACACAAAAATGTGTAACATAATAAACAGAACAATAACCCCGCTTTCCCTTCTACCTGACCTCATCAAGTCCCGTCATCCTGATTTGACCTCCTGACAGAGTAAGCCACCCAGCCCCCAGTAATTCTCATAGTTGCACTTATTGATACGATTTGAGGTGAGAACACTCCAGCATATATTTGCAATGAGAAGCCTGATTTGCGCAAGGCATACCTTTGCACGCATCACCTGAGGTTCAAATCCCTGCAACAGGGTGAGCTCCCGTTGCCCGGTCCCTGCTCCTGCCAACCTAGTAGTTTGAAAGCACTTCAAAGTGCAAGTAGATAAATAGGTACCGCTCTGGCGGGAAGGTAAACCGTGTTTCCATGCGCTGCTCTGGTTCACCAGAAGCGGCTTAGTCATGCTGGCCACATGATCCGGAAGCTGTCTGAGGACAAACACTGGCTCCCTCGGCCTATAGAGCGAGATGAGCACCGCAACTGGACCTAATGGTCAGGGGGTACCTTTACCTTTACCTTTACCCCACACTCTAAACCAGCGTTTCCCAAACTTGGGTCCAGCAGTTTTGGGACTACAGTTCCCACCATCCCTACTATTGGTCCTGCTAGCTAGGGATGATGGGAGTTGCAGTCCAAAAATAGCTGGAGACCCAAGTTTGGGAAACCTTGCTCTTCTTTCCTTTGGTTCTTTCCCTGGGTGACTTTAAGAGATCTCTTTCTTAAGCCTCAATGTTCCATTTTGGTGGCAACTATCCCAGCTCAGATTGCTCCAACCTTTGGTCAGCTTAGCTCCCATCATACCCCCCTGCCCCCTTCCTCCCTTCCCTTCTCTGTTATTTTTATCATCTGTTTTAGTCAGGGTCATCAGGCAGTGCACAGCCTTTTGCTCCTACTTCACCTGTAGGACTCCACTGGCCTTCACTTCTCTACCACAGAACACCCAGGCAACCCCATGGGCTTGGCACCCAAGACAATTTATGAGCATCTCCCTTGGACGATCTGTGTTAGAAGTGCCCTTGGAACTTTGCCTGAGTAATCAGCCTTCTGGTTCTGTGAAAAGCAATGCATCCTTTCCTGTAATAAATTGTATATTCTTTTACTCTAAGCCTTGGTCTTTTGTCTGATGATTCCGCCTGATATAACATGTTTAATTTGCCCTGTGGTGTGCCATGGCCCCGAGCTAAGGATCTAGTGCAAGTTCCTCCAGTACATGAGTCTTTCTTGCATTGAAGGGGGCTGGACTAGATGACCCTTGGGTCCCTGCCAACTCTACGATTCTATGATTCTTCAACACAGGTAGGCAAGGTCCCACAATAGCAACCTGGCCCAGGAGAAAGTAGCCAAGACAGGCATTGGGGCAAACTGCATGATGCTGTGGCCAAAAGATTAGAAAAGGGAGGCTGGTCCAGTACTTGGGGACTCAATGCTCACTTTACCCAGTGATTTGTGCCTATCTATAAATTACAGCCCAAACTACCTGCCATGTCTAGGAAGCATGCAAATATCTTTCACAAGCTGACTACAAACAATCACCCCTTGGTAGAAAGAAAAAAAACCCAACACAATACTTAGGGTGTGTGTATGTGTGTGTGAGAGAGAAAATGGTACCTTCTGAGAACTCAGCCACCTCTGTCACATTCCTGCCTGCAGATTTCTGAACATCTGACAGTTCCTGTTAATTTAGTCTCACTCCCTAGTTCAGCTCCCCATATGGAAAGCTGGAGTGATTTTTGAGTAACAGCAAGTAATATCTAAAGTGGCAGCAACTGGCAACTCTGATACTGAGCTTGGTTGCAGCCATTACCCAGAATCCCTCTGTTCTTTTTGAGAAGCAATTACAATTTCACAGGTTGGAATTAAAATTCCCTGCAGTATGCAATAGAGTAACAAACTGTCAAAGTGATTTCAAGCTGCTAATCTCTCACCGTGGAATGAGTGAAAATAGAATTCCTCGTACCCTGTGTTCAGGGCTGACAACTTAAAAAGATTTCCAGTGCCTCTGAATACATGTGGGAGAACAGCATGGTCTGCCCACACACAGGATGTTTCCTAATATGTGATGTCTATAAAAACCAGCTAGTAGCCTGCATGTTTGTTTGTTTGTTAAAAAAACTTGTCATAATGTATGTAAATTCAAGGTGTCACAAAGAACAACTCTCTGCTTATGCTGGCAAATGCAGTATTCTATGGTACAATCGCAGTGTGATATTTTCTGCCCATCTCTCTTACTTACCCTGGTGCTACACAGTAATAGTTTTGCATTCAGTTACTGTGGATTAACATTCTTTCAAGTGGCAAGTACCCACAGCTGACTCTAGCCCAAACTGCTGAACTACAGGCCCCGAAGCATCACGAACAGAGCTTAACAAAACAAGATGTGAGGTTATAGGTACTGTTTCTGCCAGGGTTTTTTGTTGCCCCTGTTGTTGCTGTATCCTGGTCTCACAATTTTAGCATGGCTATACAGTACTTGCAGCAAACATCTCTGTAGAAAATGAATTTGTGGTGTTGAGAAGCTCGTGTGCAGAAATGTGAGGTGCTGAAGGATAGACAGGAACCTGTGGCATTCCAGGTGTGACCACACTACAACCCCCATCATCCCTTGCATCAGCCACGCTAGCCAGGGCAGGTGGGAGCTGAAGTTCCAATAATATATAGACAGATTCCCCGCTCCTCCAGTAAATGGACCAGGGACCACAACCCTAAATGTTACCATTATTGCATCACTATCCATGTAAACGGAGCTTTACAAAGACCAAGAAGATGGGTCCTCAATGGCTGGCTAAGGAAAATGGCAGATGCAAGGAGCAGAAATGGAAACAGCTTAAAAGAAAACAATGGGTGGTTTACTGTGTATTTGGGCTTAGTTACAGTAGGATATGGGCACTAGAGGGGTAGCACAAAGGCTTCGCAGAAAAAGTGACTGGCACCAGGTCCCAACCATGCTTTCTGAAGGGGGAAGAAAATGGCCTAATTGCCAGTTAGATTTGTTGTAAAGTCTTTTTTTGTTATGTTTGCCTTGACTGGGGGAACTGCCTCATAATTGCTGCTACTTCATTAGTATTCACAAGGCCTGGCACCAGCAGTTAAAATGTATCCATTAGCTTTTCAGCTAGCACAAACTCCACAGGCATTAGGTGAACCTCTCTGGTCTCTGAAATGAACTGTAGCAAGAGCAAAAGGGAATTCCTGCAAGGCTGGCTTTCTTGAGCTATTGGGGAGGAATATATAAGCAAGCAAAGGCTACTCCTGTCAACAGCTTCAGGCTTTCTGCAGGTTGCCTTCCCCCCCCCACCCCATTCCCTCCTTAACTGCATAGTCCAGGCTGTGACATCTAATAAGAGGGTGGCATAGAAAAGATGACAGTGGCACTGCAGGTGTGAACTGGTGCTTAGGGAGCACCAAATTTAGAGCTTGATAGCTGGCTGGTTTTGTTCAGAAGAGTTTGGGGTTGAATGAGATATGATAGACACATGCATACTAGTTTCTTGTTGATGGAAGCTAATATGGGCTTCTGATACCATCCTAATTACCATACTTGCCCCAAACACTGAGGTATGCTTAGGCAGTTCCCAAGCTTCTGCCGTGCTTCTCAGAGATTATTTTAGTAAGCTGCTCAAGCTTGGAGCTTTTGCCACAACTGCCAGAGATTTTCTGACTTTGGCTGTGTAAGGGCTCCCTGCTGGGCTGATGTGGATCAGAACCTGAAGCAATGTCTTTAGACAGCAGGATTCTGACCACTGTGTGTACAGCCTTCAATGTCTTATTGGCTTGTGCTTCCCAGAAAGGCTGTTCAAAGGTCTCCTTCCCCTCTGCTATCTGTGAGATATCAAATGTGAGTTCCGAGAACTACACAACCTCTTCCACTTAGAAACTACAAAAGGCAGGTGGTGAATAATGTCAGAGCAACACCTATATGTATGTTAAGCATCATATAAATGTGATGGGCAATACACACAGGAAACAGGACAGAGGCTTGAGAACGTCTGCAGCAGCCACTGCTACTATCTGATAATGTTATGCTGTGTTTGGAGGCATCCATTGCTTAGACTGCCAAAGAGCTGCCTGGTTCACTCAAATCACTGGCAAAACAGCCTGCACACTTTAGCATGCACCCTTCTGCTGTGTACACACTTGCTAATCTGGCATGTCAGTGCAAGGGATATACACTTTAAACCATGACAGTGTACCCAGGCACGACATTGAAAATTGTGTTGCATTCAAAATATAAGAAGCAGCCTCGTGTATCTTCAATGCACTAGATATGCTTTATAGATAAATAAGGTTACTGCATCCTTAAAAGAATACCAAACCCCAAAGCATTAGATCTGTTTCAGGCAGAAGAAATAGGGACTCTGGGATATTAAAACTGCAAACCTATGCACATCTCAGAATTAGCTCCACTGAACACAGTAGGACATGCTTCTTGGTAAACATACATGTAACCAACAGATTTTAGTTACAGTTCAACAATTCATGGGTTTTTAATGCTGAGACTCCATTGCATTTTCTACTTGAATTAAGCTAATTCTCCAGTCTTGGGTCCCATATGTTGTTGGACCACAAACGCCATAATCTCTGACCATTGGCCATGATAGTTGAGGATGGTGGGGGTTGTAGCCTTAAAAACCTCTGGGAACTCAGGGTTGGGGAAGGCTGGGAAAGAGGACAGCATTTACAATGCTACTGCAAATCTATGAGACCACTGTCCAAATAAAAGATAGGTGAACTTCATATTGTTTTCTTCACATTACATTTATGGACTGTAGCTTTTGAATCACCTAGTTTTGTATGGAAACTTGTGGCTCTATTTTTTTCTGAGAGAATGTGAATGTTTCAAATATATATCTACCTACACTTAACTGAGCAATTTATTTTTATAGCAAAGGGAATACACAAGCTTTCAAGTTTACACTACATATGTCACCAAGCAGCCTAGAACAGTTCCTGATTCTCAGAACCTATTGCAAACACAAATATTTTTAGTAATTTAAAGTGGCCTCGCTGCAAGAAATTTAGCACATCAAATAATATGTTACCTAGCATTAGCATTAGAGATTTTGTAAACATTACAGAAGTAAATGCTGAATCCATTGTTCTATGAATGTAATAAAAAGCTAGGTATTTTGATTCCTAGGCATATCTTTTAAAGGTCCTGGAAAAGAATCAAACCATCTGTGAGGAAGTGACTGTATTGGGACATCCATTTAGCCTATAAAAACATCTTGCATTGTTTACTTGGAAAGAATGAGCATTAGCACATAAATAATCAGCTGTGAAGCTAATTTTAAAAATGAAGCAGTTGTTCTGCTTATACAAGTTGTTCATCACCACCACCAACACTGCAACGGTTCAAAGTCCCACATCAACCACTCTGCTTCCTTATAGGTAAAAATGTGGACATGCTCATAGCTGTCAAAGTAGAAATTGGCGAGAACTTCACACATTCCATTTCTCTAAGGCAAACCTGGTCCCTGGGCTCTGATAAATTTATCTGCCTGTAGGCAACAGAAGTGCTATCTCCCAAAGAATCAAGACACCTGAGACTTCCCCTACAAACTTCTAAGAAATACTACTTGGGGCGGCAAGGAGTGGAGGGGGGGGGCAGAGACATAAAAAAACAATTTGTTGCTCATGTTTCTCCAAAGTGCTTTTTCATGGATCTTGCCACTTGAATGTCTCAGTTGGAGACTGTTCTCATTCACCACAGACCTCTACACATTCAGCTCATTTCCCTGCAATTACACGTACCTTTACAGCACAACAAAGATGGCTTTTACTTCATCTTGGAAAGACAAACCACCAGGCTGCTTTTAAGAAATCCTCATGGGCCAAAAACAGTGCAGTGCTACAGTTTTAGAGTGTGTGTTGGCTTCTTAATGGCATCTCGGAGAATATGGGGAAGTCCTCATAATTTGCTCGTGTCATTTTGTACTGGTCTCTGAAAGCTGTGGTTCTTGGGGTGACCTAGTTTCGAAGCGTTTCAAGTGCCTCCCTTCCCCTCTTATCAGTTTCATACTTCTGGATGCATTCTGCAGACTACAAGATGGGCAGTGTACTTTCTCACTCTTGGTCCTTTACCCCTGATAGGGTATCGCCACAATTCCAATCTCATTCTCTATTTTTGCAAACAGATTCCTGGCTTTTAACAGTATAAACTGAAGAGCTGAGTGTAGAGAGACATTTAAGGCAACATTGTGTGACATTTTCTCACTTGAATAGGGTTTTTTAAAAAGTCTTAAATGTCCATAATTTAATCGCACAAGTGTCCAGTTCTTAATCCAAGAATAAGTATGATTGGAGCAGTGCTTTATCTGAGTTTTGGAATTGGTTTTAATCCATTTGAGTAACTGGAAAGGGGGTGTGCTTATCCACCTTGCGAGCTTCATGAAAGTCAATTAGTAATATATTCTATGACACCTGACAGGTACTTGCACACAGTAACAGCCCTTTGCACCCATGCCTCTGTGTGCACACACAAAACTTGGCTTTTATTCTTGTTTTGGATAGTAAAAAGGCTAACAAGACAGACAGAAAAGTCTTGCCTGATTGTAAATTGGTCCCTCTATTTTGCAGACCACCTTGCTCTTTATGGACAGCTGTGGCAGAAGCTGTCAGAAAAATAATTATGTATCTGATATTCTTTGCGAGAATTCACTTCCCTTTCTGATGTTGGTGAGGTTACACATACATTCTGCATAATTTTTGTGCGTGTGTGCACACTGGCATCGAGTACATTATCAACCCAGCTAAGGCTACATGCAAACACTCTTGTCAGCGTGTACAACGTCTGATTTAATCTGAAACTGCCGTTGTGGAGTCATCATGTAGGGAACTGAATAGGGTCAGAATAAATTTCTCCCTAACGGTACAGATGGACACTAGGAAACCAAGCAGATGTGTTGGAGCTAATCAGACAGAGGCTCAGCAGGGTATCTAAAATCTCTGCTGGCACTTCATATCCCCTTGAGGAGTTTTTAATTAAATAGCTTTCTGTGTGTATCCTTTTGTTTTATCTGTTGCCAGTATTCTGTCCTTTCCTGTGGTGGGCAGCTCTTCCAAATAACCCATCCGTTTGCGGCAATAATCCCAAGGAGGAGGAGGAGGAGGAACCACTTAATTATATACGGCAAGAGAGGAAGCTGAGAGCATACTTTGGGCAGCTCAAGAGTTAACTGGGTTTTGTGTCGCTGAGGAGCCAGAAAATGTTCCTGGAATTCTGTTGCCATATCAGGTCACCATTAACTGGAAGTTTCTGAGCAGTAAGTTCCGCTGAACTCCTGCAACTGAGAAATGGCTCTGAACAGCAGGGAGACAAAACCTTGGGCAGACAGGTCTCTGCTTCAGCTTTCCAAGTAGAAGACAGCCAGGCAGACTTGCAGAGCCCAGTTGCATTGGAAACAAACACAACTCTGTGGGCAAATGGGAAGCTGACCTTCTACCAAAAAATATGGCTTGGTTAGTTTAGAGTCAAAGCTGCACCATACGTTGAAAGCACATGGCCCACGCCACCCCAAGAATACTGGGGATTGTAGTTTGTTAAGAGTGCTGAGAATTGTAGCTGTGTGAGGAGAAACTACTGTTCCCAGAATTCTTTGCGGGGAAGAAAGCCGTGTGCTCTGAATGTAGGGTGTGAATGCAACCCTGGTTTTGCTTGACATTGCTTTTTCAGAGTCCAGCTAATAAAGAGCAGCTGTGTGAGGAGATAGCAAGGAGACTTATACTGACTCAGACCATTGGTCCATCGAGTTCAGAAATGTCTACTCTGACTGGCAGTAGTTCTCCAGGGTTTCAGACCCAGCCCTATCTAGATACCTTCTCTCCCAGCGCTACCTGGCTATGTCGAGGACTGACTTTCTTCATGCAAAGCAGATGTTCTACTACTAAGCTATGGCCCTTCAAACTACTTTAATCCATTATTATAGGGCCAGACAACTAGTGGTGGAGATCTGTAGCAAAATATACCGGTAATTCCCTCTCCCTCCACCACCACCCCTGCCGCTCCAGGGCCACTGATGCCCTAGCAAAATGAAGCTGGAATTCTTCCAAGAATTGCTAAGGATAACAGGTTTCAAAAACACACTGCCCAGAAGCAGATAGATATCCTCATGAGCAAGACCTCCAGAGAAAACCGATCCCAATCAGTAATTATTATTATGTCTCATTTACAGAGAAAATAAGCATCGCAAGCTGCAGTGTTGATGGAACTGGTGTTATTCTCGTATTTGCATTGCAAAAGAGAACCTCAAGCCCCCATGTCATTTTGACTGGTCTTACTCAGCTCTTGTAAAAATGAAACCGTCTCCTTCTTCACAGCAATGCAACATGATATTGTAGGGAAGGTGGAAGGCACAGGATAAAATGAGAAAGCACGGTAAAATAAAAATTAAGGATGGGGAAGTCTATTGGAGTTGGATTTTCATACACCCAAATAAACTAATGTAACCTCTCCAAGTTTATGTAGAAGGGATGTGTGTGTGTGCGCGCGCATGCACATGTGTGCGTGTGCATGCTCCGGTTTGCTGGAAGTTACTTGTTTTCTTGCTGTGCACACCTGCTGGTATGCCAAAGCCTCATTAGAGACAGAATGCTTTGGACAGCTCAATACATATCCTTAGGAGGACCAAGATACTACCTGGACTTTTATATTAGACACCCAGTAGGCTTTGCTACTCAAATAAGCAACTTTGAGAGGTCATAGATTGTTCCAGTGCAGAAGAACTACTTCGGCCATCCCACATGCTTCATGGTGATAATGGCCACTTACCCTGCTCAGGGGAAGGTGGCAGTTGCAGCCCATCGTGGGCTCCACCCCAAAATTCCTGGGGGACAAAGCCATTGGGTCCTCGCCTGGCTAGCTGCGTTGGATGGCGGGATAGCCTGCTAAGTCTTAAAGGCTGGTTGCACACATAGGTGGAATCCTAGTCCATCTAGGGGTTGCATCATCCCAACCCAAAGGAAATGCAATTTCTGGGCCCCCTGTTAGAGGAGGTTAGGTGGAAGTCTCTGTCCAGAAGCCAAGTGGGGGGGGGGGAGCCATGTCATTTAAATGTGTGTTGAATATGTTTTAAATGTATGGTGCTGATCAGCTGCCTATCTCCAAGGAGCTCACAAAATTATCCCATTTCCTAAATGGTCCTCTAAGGGAAGCTAGGCTGAAACCAACGACTTCTGCGAGGCTTCATGGGATTTGGACAATTCTGTTCACTGCACTTTGGAAGCAAATCATATTGGTTTCATTGGGGCTAAATATATTCAATATAAATATTTAACATTAAGTTGCAAAACTTGGGCCCCTTGAACACTGTACTATTCCGGTTCTACAGCAAAGGTTATATTACACATGACAGGTGCATTGGACCAACCTTTGCCAGCTAGCAACATATACCACAGTGTTGGAATTTTTGAGCGTCATCCTGAAATTTCTCCAGCATATTAACCTTCACACTTGTGAGCACAAAACTACTGATAAATTTAAATAACTTCTTGATTCCCCAAGTCATTAAAATAATCCGTAAAGTGGTTAAGCAGACAGTGAAAGTTCCAAAATATTCATTAGAGACTTTTGCAAGCCAGCACAACGGATGACCCATCAAGCTAAAAGCAGCTCACCAGGGGCTCAGTAACTCCCCTCCTTTATTTCCTGCCCCCTTCATAGACTGTAAAATAGACGTGTTGTCAAGTGCCTGACAGAGCCTAATACAGGAGCAGGACAGCTCAGAACGAGGAACCAAATGCAGCCCTCCAGCCTTTCTATCTGGGCCTCAGGACTCTCCCTGGGCCATGCCCCATCACCAGCCCTGTTCTACTCCGTCCTCAAGGATTTCTACACGGCTAGAATGTGTCCTTGAACTCTGATGATGCCTCTTTCTTGCCTGGTATGTAGGAGCCTTGTGCCTTTTGCTTGGCTGGAATTTAGCCTGTCATTCAAAGGTGAGAGTCAAACACCCGTTGCTCCACCCACTTTTGCCTTTGGCCCTGCCCACTCCTGGCAGGCAGCGTAACACCATCCCACACACAAACATGCAAAGGTTGCTCATGAGGCAGTGTGGCTTGTGTGCTGCAAACAGCTCCCCACCTCTGCCATAATGCAGGCCCAGTGGGCTATGTTTAGTTTAGTGCGGGGGTGGGGTGGTGGCCCTCAGAAGCAACTCTGGCCCTCAGAAGCAATGTCTGAGAGATCTTACCGGTAAGTCTATTCACTACTGATCTAGAGCTTATCTGAGTCCCCCTTCCACCACATGCTTTAGAATCCCTTTCTTCCTCTAAAATATTGTATTATTGTAAAAAAATTAAGGCCAATGTATGTGTCTTATTTGTTAAAATGTATTACATGGTCAGGAGACCTCTTATTCCACCATTCCCTTGACATAATTATATTCTTCTGCTGTGACTAACATATATTGTAGGGTGCTTTTTCTTTTTCCAAAGGCATCCAGATTACTAGTGATGTGCCATGATTGGTAAGTATAGATATTTTAATGAGCTCTAGCAATGGATTTCCATCACATACAGGAATGTAATGGTACCATATATCTCTTCTCCTTCACGTTGCCCAATCCCATTAATCATAAATGTCAGCAGAGTCTCTAGATGACTTCCTGAATTTTGACAAAAAGCCTTCATCCCTGCCTTTTAAATTCCAAGGTCAAGGATAATGTAACATTCTGAATAATTATTGGCATTATTTTACTTTGACATTTCAGCCCTGCTTTCCATCGAACATTCAACACAAGGAATGGAGAAGAATGTCATATTTCAATTCGCTGGAGGAATTGCCCCAATTAAACCTGATTGTAAGGATATCAGAAATGATGCATTAATTTGCCCATAATTTGCAAACACTTCATGAAGGGGGAGTGAAGAACTTTCATTAAAGGCATTAAAAGGTTTATTGTGACAAGAACAAGCAATTTTTTAATTCTACTTCTTCTCCCTAAGCTAAGAAAATAATGTGCTCTCTTCACCCATGGGGAATGGCCTACTTGACAGAGTATATGTTTGCCCAAGATGCTCTCTCCTTTAATTTCAGTTGAAAGGTCAGGGTTATAATTTTGTTGTGTCACTGAATATTAAGGATATCCTTTCAAGCCTTTGTCACATTGTTAATGTCTGCCGTTAAAGGTCCTCTGAGCAGCTTGAGATGGAGAGAGAGGGCCACTATAAAACATCATTTAAAAAATAAGAAGAATGGTACATGTGGATGCTAACAAAAATAATAATAACCCTTTCCATCAGTTTTTCGCTACTGTAGATGATGCAGCTACAAAAGTCTGTGGATTGGCCATTAAAAAATAGCATTGCTAGAGTTTTTGTTTAGGGACCGGTTACAACAAGGAGCAAAAAATTTTCGCCAGCACTCCAGTCAATAGAACAGAATAGAATAGAATAGAAAAGAAATCTCATTACATATTTATTAGAAAACTGCTTTGCTCTCTTATTTGTAATGCATTGTCTTATACACGGTGATCCTGTTTTATTGTTCAATACTTTAAGTTTGCTTGCTCACTTAGTATATTAATTGGTTCCTGCTGTCTATACCCTTTCTAAGTTTTGTTGTATGAGATTCAGAGGCGGCTTTTGAGCTGGGCTCCCCTTTAGACATACCCAAAAATTCTGGCCTTTGTCTTCTGGCTCTGATCCTGTGCTCACTTATACTCTAGACTCTGCTCTTCAACCCAGATGGTTCCATCCCAGGTGTCCTCCCAGTTTTCCTTCTCCAACATCAAGAGATAATTCTAGCAGCAGCAGAGGCAGGCTCATGTAACCACCCAGGTCAGATCATTGGCGATACCACTGAGCAGCTGTTTTGGGGAAATAGCAGTGGTTTAAATTGAATTCCCCCTACAGTTCCCTCTCCTGAACAACTAACTGCTTTTCTGATCCTACCTACATGCGTGTGCAGCCCAAACACAACTTGGTTGGGGGAACAGCCCCAGGCATAGGCTCACACACTTCCCTCATGGTGTAGCTCCATTTCTGTAACAGATGTTTAGGTCACCCCCTCAATAAAACTATCAGCACAGCAGACAAAATCACAGCAAAGGTGAACACAAAGCCAAACAGCAGCATAACAATTTGGGGCGGGGGGGGGGAGGACTCAGCAGACTCAGGCCATTCATATTCTGTGCTGGAACGTCAGTACAATTAAAAATATATTTCCCTAGTGCTGAAAAGTCAATACAGTTGGCATCAGGTGCTGGATTGCTCGGCTCCAGTTGCTCTTGGATGAAACAAATTCTCTACATCCATTTCAATTTTGGAACAGAAACTGCTTTGATCATCCTGTAAGAATGACCTCTGCTGAGACAGAGACAGGAGGAGTGTGTGACTCCCTTGATTCTCTCTAATCTCTCAGCAGCTTTTGACACCATTGGCGGTGGTGGTATCCTTCTGGATAGTTGTTGGGGATGGGTGTTTGAAAGTGTCCCAATCCTTATTTCTATTGCTGATTCCAGAATGCATGAAATCACTCAAGAGAGGCCATCTGGAGTTGTGGACTGAAGGTATCACTGATATGTGGATGATCCCTTTATCTGCTTTTCATCAATTCCAGATAAAGCTGAGGGTCCAGCTGCAGGAATCCACAGGATGAAACTCCGTCTAGATAAGACTGAGATAACTGTTAATGTGTGGGTTCTTCTGCCCGGCTGAGTGGTGTACAGCCTGTTGTGGAGAGGGATTGTACTACCCAGAAGGCACAAGCCTGTACTTTGAAGGCGTTCTTGGATCCAGCCCTGTCACTGGAAGTACAAGTGGCCTCAGTATCTCACAGAACTTTTTTTTATCAACTTATGGACATAGATGGCACATCAGTCTGTCTGGACTTAGCAACAGTTAATCATGCTCTGGTAGCAGGCAAACCACCTTGGTACCAAACACTGGGTACCTGGGGTGTGCTGATGTCACCTTGGCATGCTCGAATGATGTCAGCACGTCTGTGGCATGTTGTCGTCACTCGCACATGTCGCAGGAACTGGGGGGTGGCCCCTTCATTTACAATTTGTGGGTGTTTGGTTCCCCAGGACCCCACATAGTTGGCACCTATGTCTGGTAGCCCGTTGTCTGGATTTCTGCAATGTGTTATATACGGGACTGTATTTGAAAACAGCCTGGAAACTTGAGTTGGTCCCAAAAAAAAGGGCAGCAAGACTTGAATGGTGATAATAAACAAACAGGGAGCTACAACTGAAAAGATCCTGCCTCCAATTATCACCCCTCTAACTTCAAGTGGTGGACGAACCAAGCAAGAGACCCCAAATATGTGTGTGTATTCAGTGACGATCACAAGCATCTTCCCCACCAAGTTGTTGCCCTTCTTTATAGGGGGCAATCAGGTGGGGAAATTCCAATGTAATTGGCCTGACTTGCAGCTATAACACAGCTTTGTGGGAGCACACCATGGGAAGTGACATACGGCAGCGCCTGTGCATATGACTGATTGGGAAGGGGAGTTATTCGCCCTTGCATTTGACATCTCACCTGGTGGTCATAGGCGACCAGAAATTCTGTGCAGGTGAGTGAATGAGCTAGTGGAGAAAGGGTTAATTGCTCCATGGTTTCTCTGCTGGTCTGTTTGGTTTCCATGTTGGCTGTCAAGGACAGAAATCCTGCCCTTCAGCTCTGTTCCTTCTCCTCTACCAACCTATTTGTTGGAAGCCCTTTTAAAACAAAACAAAGAGGATAGCATCTGAGGTTTCCATGCTAGCTGGCTTAGAAGGCTAGTAAATTTTTAAAATTTGTGGGCCAATAAATTTTGTGGGTGTGCTGACATTGGTGCATCTCATATGTTGTTGCCTTCAGACCACCTTTTCGCTGCTGTACTCCATTATATCGCTTGGGTGTTTTACAGTTCAGCAGAATTCTCTAGGAAACATGGGGGAGTGGAGAGACAAGATTTCACTGTGGCCTTCTTACTAATTATTATAAATTGTTACATGAGAACGAAATTTAAATTTTCCAGAAAGGAACATCTAGAAACTGATCTTTATTTTCAGCCTAGTTATAGATCAATGGCATACCCAGCTGCTTTCACTCAGGATCACATTCCTGACTCTCGAGTGCCAAAAAGGTTCACTTTTCTGTAAGTCGCATGGATAAGTACTCAGGAGCAACCTGGTTTATTTCGTTATTTCCCCCCATGTTGTACTTCCTTGCAACAGTCTTTTAAATGTGGAAGCCATTCCTCACCCCCTGCCCGCCCGCCCCAACAAGTTGTGCAGAGTAAAATACATATGGCTTCAAAAATTTAAAAAGCATTTATTTTTTTTGACAGGGATCATAATCTGACTCTGTCTATTGAGCTGTGAGGGTAATGAGTGTGTGTGTGTGTGTGTGGAATGCATTTAGCAGGCCTTTTGAAATGCTGCTTCTCCCTCTCTCTCTCCCTCTCTCTCTCTCTCTCTGAATCTGTGGACGTTGACATGTCAAGATGACTGCAGGCTGTGAATTTTCAAAGGCCTTTCAAGCAAGGAGACCACCCTGACTGTTCTGCTCATGCTGCTGTGGTTGTTAGAAAGAACTTTCCAAGTATTTGAACTGCAGAGGCTTTAAAGTAATTAAGGAGGGCTTGTTCAGGAAGCAGCTTATAAGCAAACTTTTCAGCCCAAGAGCTTTTTGGTCACTGACGGGGGGACGGGGGGGGGGCAGGGGAGACACATGTAGAAAAGGTACCTTTAAAAGACTGTAATGAATATATTTGTGCTATTCTGGTAGCTTTCTGCTTTTGTTTTTCTCCCAGTAAGTCAGTCATCTGTGCCCTTCCTAACAATATGCAGAATTCCTGGCGTTCCTTAATTGGTTTTCAGAGCACTGAGCTATTCAACCAAAGGTTTTCAGCAGCTTCGACTAAATAAGTCACTCAGCTTTTTGCTTAGCAACAAGTGGCACAATGGAGGGGCGGGCCTTAAGCCCCGAGGGACCCAAGGGCAAAATGGTAGAATCACCTTGGACCTTTGGAGGCCTCCAGTGCCCAGTTACATATGCAGAAGCTGGAGTAGGAATTTAAGCCATATGAATTCCTCCAGCACAGAGAATGGCAGACATGGGGAAGTGATGGGTAGGGCATTGGGTTTTATCTCAATGGCTGTGGGTCATTTGTTTTCTGGGGGAAGAGTTGCAGCTTGCTGGTAGAGCAGGATCTGCCCTGCATGCAGAAGGCAACTACGTGGTTCTAGCATACAGGTGTCTGTTCCCAGTTTGACCTTTAGAAGTTTATCCCTTCAGGGTTGCTGTCATCTTGCTCTCACAAGATCTGCACTGGCTGTTGATTTGCTACTGGGCAAATCCAAGGTGCTGCTGTTGGGATATAAAGGTCTCAACAGCTTTGGTTGAAGGACCACCACACCCCATAAGTGCCCACTCACAGAATCATAAAATTGTAGAGTTGGAAGGGACCCCAAAGTCCAAACCCCAGCAATTCAGGAATCCTGCCCATAGCTGTCCCTGGGTGGGCTTGAACCACCAATCTTCTGTGCGACCCATTGTGCAACCAGCCCTACTCGACTGCCTAGATCTGCAGAACTGGCATCTTTACAATTGCCACATTCCACACAATTCCACACTTGCAATAAACCCATTCTTTAGCATGGCATGGCAGTGTCTGCACTTTGGAACTGTATTGTTTTCAATTCCCACTGAAGTCATTTTTCTTCCAGCAGGCCTACCTAGGCCTGCAATCTTAGCAAATAATTTTGACATGTGATCTTAAAAATTACCGTTTTTATTTTATAGCTTGTTTTTTAAAATATAACTTGTGCTTAAGGTTTAATTTTTTAAAATCTTTTTAATTAATATTTTAGAATGTTTATTGCAAACTGGTTAAAGGTCTTTTGTTCTATTAAGCAGCGTATACATTTTGTTAAATAAATAAATATACTGAGAATATTTCCCATGGTTCACTAGGTGAAGGATGAGGATTAGGGGCCATAGCTCAGTGGTGGAAATCCTGGAGAGCTGCTGCCAGTTGGTGCATGCAACACTGGGTTTGATGGACCAGCAATCTGATTCGGTATGAGGCAGCTTCCTATAGCTCCATAAAAAGGAGGAAGGTGAAGCTCATGATTATAGAAAAGTGAGATTTTAAATGACGTGGGCCATGTGTTCAAAATCCTGCCTGATGTCCTCTTTTTGTTCAGAAATAAGCCACAAAAGTGAACCAAATTATTTGTCACTGTTGAAGACCCTCGCTCCCTGACATCAGCTCTTGGACTAGCAACTGAAGCTGCTGCTGTGATATTTGGGTTTGCAATGCAGCTCCACAAGCCCAAGATAATATGAAGCTGCCATTCAATAATCAGCTGTTCAATACAGCACTGAACACCTAATGGAAAACAAAGCTGCAAACCAGGTCCTGCCATCTACAGCACAGGAAGAGAAATATAGCAAAGGCTATAAAGCATTCTGCAAATTCAAGGTTCTCTGTAATGAATAAGCTGTAATAGAAGTAGGAAGACAGAATAAGAAAGATGGCAAAGACATTGAGGGAATCAAGGACTGATATTTATTTATTATATTTTATTTCTTTTATTTTTTTCGCTCTTTTCAAAAATGAAAAAACACAACTTTTAACAAAAAAGAACTTTTTTCTCTTTTGCATTAATGAGCAAACATTCTATAATAGAGGAATACTGAATATACTTCTAATTAAATAATTCATGGCTTTCTGGTAGCAAGAATTTTGCTCCGTGAGATACATGCAGTTTCAGATGAAGAAGGTGCACCTGCACAAAATTCTTTTTTTTTTTTTTAATGCATTTGTAGGAAGATTGCCCTCATGTGGCATTTACTGGCAGTTTCTTTGCTGGTTAGAAACTGGTCACAATTTACAAGGGAGACACCAAATTTTCATGAAAATGCATGGGATGAAGGTAGAGGTTTGGGGGGGGGAAAGAGCCTAATGGTTGCTGTAAGCTATTGGGTCACCAAGATAAATCAGAGTGAGGGCAACGTCACCAAGACAAAACAGAGGGAGGACAATGTTTCCTAGCGTTTTGAAGGGTTGAACAAATTCACCCCACGTTGCATGGGCTACCCTGAATACCGTATTCAGCAAAATCAGAGAAATGGATTTCAGGCAAATGGTGTATAGGTAATTTTTAAATGAAATACAGTACTCAACCATTCCCCTTCAGCTAGGCAACTGATGAAGTTCTAGGATAATGCCACCTACAATTTTTAAAAACAGAGAGTAATACTGCATAAGGCAGAGGGGGAGAAACTGGGTATTCACAAAGTGTTTTCTCTCCAGTGGGTTATCCCAGAACATGCCAATGAGGAAATAATTCTCAAGCACAGAGCCAGTGCCAAAGCATGCAGCCTTAGATGGCTTTTCATTTTGCCTCCCTAGTAAACAAGGGAGTAGCGTGAAGGACACAAAAGGGGGGGGGTACCGCTAGGGATCCAAGCTAATTAAATGCAACCAAAAATCTATGTTTTGAATCTATGAGTAAGAAACGAATCGATCCATCATATCATTAAATGTATTCAGCCCTATCATGTATTTGAAGTTTGACATATGTTTGCAGACAAAGGCATAACGGCATAATGAGTATGAGTGTTCAATAAATGAGTATGTGTTCAATAAATGTTCGCCTTAAAAAAAAGAAACAAATTCACACCCCCGAATGAAATGTGCTGCACATGCATATAATAGGCATGCTTTTAATAGAAGTGAAATTCCTTAAGGTTGCAGCTCAGTGCACTGAGTATGACTTGCTTCAAATAGCCTTGCGTAGTGAAGTGAAAACTTGCAGATCTGTTTAGAGCAAGTTCAGAGAGGTGTCTCTCTGCCCGTGCTCACGTGAGTTTGCTCTCTCCACTTCCTTAAAATTGACTCTGGGTGGCTGCTTCATGCAGTCCTAAGGCTATAGCTGTTGAGTGGGTGAGAACCGAAAGAAGTGTGAGTTGTTGGTTTTATTTTTATTTTTTTAGTGGTTAATCTTAGCTCCTGGAATTTAGGGACTTTCCAGTGCTTGTGTGTCTGAGTCTCAGCATTGTTACTCAAAATCCATGCCAAGAATAATCACTGCTGACTGTGGGAGACGGGAGAAAAGTCACCGGGCAGAATTGCCTGTCGTATGAAATTTGCTACATTGCAATGGTTGATTTATTTGCTGTTTTTGCAAGCAACGGGTGGTATGGACCCTTGGTAGGAGACAGACATCAAACAGGACCATAGGAAATATACTTCACAGTGTGGTTCAGTATAGGAGGGCGCCCAAGTTATATGCTACATTTTGCACGGCAATGATGCAACCATTTATTACTTATATAACATGGACAATGTATGCAGAGATTTACAAAGTAACCTAAGTTGAAGGCAGGCTCTGCCCACCAGGACCTTGCAATCTAAATTTTGACAGGGAACGAGGGGACAGGAGGACAGAGGGAAGGGTAAAGGGGTAAATGGTACAAAGTCAGGTAAAAAAAAAAAAGGCAAAGGAGCCCTGGATGGTTAAGTCCAGTTAAAGGCGACTATGGGGTGCAGCGCTCATCTCCGCTTTCAGGCCAAGGGAGCCGGCGTTTGTCCACAGGTAGTTTTCTGGGTCATGTGGCCAACATGACTAAACCGCTTCTGGCGCAACAGAACACTGTGACGGAAACCAGAGCACACAAAAACACCATTTACCTTCCCGCCGCAGCAGTACCTATTTATCTACTTGCACTGGTGTGCTTTCAAACTGCTAGGTTGGCAGGAGCTGGGAAAGAGCAACGGGAGCTCAGTACGTCGCAGGAATTTGAGCTTCAGACCTTCCAATCGGCAAGCCCAAGAGCAGGGGTCAGCAAACTTTTTCAGCAGGGGCAGGGGCGTTCCTAGCCCCTTGGCTGCCTGGGGCGGGAAGCCAAGAGGCACCCCTGGGGGGCGGGGCATCGCGGCGCGTGCGTGCGTCATGACGTCATGACGCACGCGCGGCGACGGCCCGGCATCCCCGGAGGCGGGGCATCGCTGCGTGTGCGTCATGACGCACGCGCGGCGACGCCCCACCCCTGGGGTATGCCGGGCGGGGGCTTGGGGGCCTCGGCGGGCTGCAAAGAGCCCCGAAGCCGCTGCCGTAGCGCAAAGGGGTGCCAGGCTGTGGCTTCGGGGCTCTTTGCAGCCCACCGAGGCTCCCGAAGCGGCAGCCCCGCCATCCCTGGGGGCGGGGCATCGCTGAGTGTGCGTCATGACGCACGCACACGCGGCGACGCCCCGCCCCCGGGGATGCCGGGCCGCCGCTTCGGGAGCCTCGTCCGTGCAGCGCTGCTGCTCCCGGGGTGACGGAGGGAGCGGCGGCGCGTGGGAGTGGTGGGAGGGGCCGTCGCTTGTCACCCCACGCGCCGCCGCTCCCTCCGTCACCCCGGGAGCAGCAGCACCGCACACACCCGCCTAGGGGCGGCACGAGGGGCGGCCCGCCCCCACCCTACGACGCCCCTGAGCAGGGGGCCAGTCCACTGTCCCTCAGACCTTGTGGGGGGCCAGACTATATTTTGAAGGGAAAAAATGAACGAATTCCTATGCCCCACAAATAACCCAGAGATGCATTTAAAATAAAAGGACACATTCTACTCATGTAAAAACACGCTGGTTCCTGGACCATCTGTGGTTTAGAAGGTAATTGGGCCAGATCCGGCCCCCGGGCCTTAGTTTGCTTACCCATGCCCAAGAGGCTCAGTGGTTTAGACCACAGCACCACTTGTGTCCCTTATGGTACAAAGTCAAGCATAGGTTAGCTTGTTTGAGAGGATGTATTTTGAAGCCATGACTATATAGGATTTGTGAGTTAGGATACAAACCTTTCATACATTTTTATAGAAATCAACTTTTTAAAAGAAAATCGTTCAGGTACATTATGCTTTAATTCATTCTCACTCAATGATTCTTAAGCCATCTGTGTCGGATCTAAGGGTCTGTGAGGGTTTTGAAACAGTACGAGTGGACAGCTTTGGACTGTTTGTAATGAAACAGTCCATATAATTAAATCTGCTAGTAGTGCTGGTAGAGCACAGGAGTTTCAGTTATGCCATATGTCTACATGTTAGCTTAACCGTCAAATGAAATAATATTGTTCCAGAATTTTTTGTTTTAAAAAAAAGTTACAATTCTCTGAGCTGGGGTGGGATAATGACTGAGAAAAAGGGTAATTTCTACCAAATAAAGGGGGGGGGACCTTGCACACTTACTGAGGATATTGGTATACAGCATATAGAAACAGGAATGGCATTTGGGAATGAATACCATCAAGGTGATGGAATCTACTTTGGGTGTTTTTTCCTAGAGCTCTGAAGTCCAACATCCAAAGCTTAGAAAGAAGGCTGAACATAAACTTAGAATTAAGGGACAGGACATTTCTTCATGCATCACACAGTCCAGGAGCTTCTCCTCAGTACTAGCCCCAAGCTTACAGTTCTTTCACATGCAACCTCACTTCTATTTACTCCCAAAGCTTTCTTTGGGATCACCCAGATGGTTGTTTAATGTAGATAGTAAGCTTTGCGTACCTCCATAAAATCTCTGCTGTCTATATCACATTCTCCTCCGAATCACTGCCTTCTGACACTTCCATCTCCCTCATTCTGAATTGTCTCATACACCTCCTCTTTTTGAAGTATCTCTGGCATGAGAAAATCTAGTGTCACCAATACCCATTCCACAGAGTCAGTCCAGAAGCCAGTTCAACGAATCATCAGAGATTTACAACCTCTCCTAGACAACGACAGTTCTCTTTCCCAAGCTCTGGGATGAAGACCTTGCATTGCCTACCTGTACAGACAGCCACCCAACCTTAAACAACTCCTCACCCACAATAATACAGCAAGCAGACTTAACATGGACACTGGTACCAGAGCCTGCAATAAACCCAGATGCCAACTTTGCTGCCACATACACCCAGACAACACCATCACTGGACCCAACAACATCAAAACATACCATCTCAGGCCTATTTAATTGCTCATCTCCTAACATTGTGTGTGCCATCAATGCCAACAGTGCCCTTCAGCTCTCTACATTGGACAAACAGGCCAAACCTTATGCCAAAGGATAAAGAGACATAAATCTGACATCAGGAATCACAAGACAGAGAAGCCAGTAGGAGAACACTTCAGTCTCCCAGGACATTCAATACAGGATCTCAAAGCTGAATTACAACTTATCACTAAACTGAAAACTATGGAGAGACCTGGTCTTAATAGAGATATTGGATTCCTGACTCATTACATATGCTAATCACCTACATACTATCCCTTGCTTTTTCCTGTAGGACTAATTGCAGTCGTTAACAGTCGTCAACAGGTTTACCATACCCATTGAGTCAATCACCCATCTCCTATTACCCTCCTGAGAAAAACCCCATCCCACCCTCCCACTATATATAAGGGTCTTTTGACTTCTGTTTCAGTGTATCTGAAGAAGTGTGCATGCACACGAAAGCTTATACCAAGAACAAACTTAGTTGGTCTCTAAGGTGCTACTGGATATTTTTTTTTTATTTTTTTTATATTTAGTCCAGAAGCCACTGAGAGATTGATCTGTTGTACTCTCCCTGTCCTTCTTTCTATGAAGATCATCCATTGAGGTGACCATGGATGATTCAGTCCCAAAACCCAGGCCTGCACCCAGACTGGCAAACCCCACTTAGGATTTTTCTGTTTGTCATTTACAGAGTGAAAGGAAATAAATCCATTTATTTAAATTATCAAGCCTTTGAGAGCATTTTTTTTATAGAAAATGATGAAGAATAAATCAGAACAACGTGGAAATAACCACATTTTTAAAAAGCCAATAACACATCATTAATAACTCTTCAGGAGCACCTATTGCCTCTCCTTTTAATGTTCTTGATAAACACATGATTTAACATATAGATCATTAGACACATAATTAACTGCATCTCCAGGACATATTATTCTCAGCCCTTGAAGTATTGAGGCTGCTTTTCCCCCTTCAGTACTTCAAAGTTGGGAGGTGCAAAGACTAACACCTAGCAATTGTTGAAGTTCAATGCAAACAAGAAGAGAGACAAGCTGCTGGCATTTTGAAATACAAAAACATCTGATGAATCATTTCAGCAACAGCAAAATGCATTAGCCTTCTATTACCATTTTCTTTTTTGCAATTTGCACACATGCCAGTGTTTTATTTTTAAAGAAAAAAACCCCTACTATTATTCTTCCATATGGCAAATTACTGTCACTGAAAATCTTATACTTTTAAAATTACAACATTTTTGGATAGATTTACTAGTGACAGAATAAATTATCTTTGTTGCAAAGGGAAGGGGAATATTGTTTCTAGAGGCACCGCAAGCATTTTATTTAACAATTGTACCAGCTGGAAACAAATTATTGCCTTTATTTTAAAGAACAATTCTGAAATCTAGTGCATTAATTTCAGTTGGAAACCAAGGTTTTGGCAGAACTTTTTCTAGACTATTTTGTGTCTGGTGCTCTCTCTATCTCGTTTCCTATACTGTATGAGAAAAAAAAATGATCAAAATACCACACAGAATGGAGAGACTACAGCCCTTTTCCCTTGACCAAAGGTGTACACACAATGCAGGGCTTATGGTGGGCAGTGTGTCTGGTCCCACATCCATAACCCACATTTTTTGCTCCTCTGAACAGAGCCTGTAGATCAGGCATAGGCCAACTCGGCCCTCCAGATGTTTTGGGACTACAACTCCCATCATCCCTGACCACTGGTCCTGTTAGCTAGGGATGGTGGGAGTTGTAGTCCCAAAACATCTGGAGTTTGCCTATGCCTGCTGTAGATGTACAAGTTGGATGCACACATGAGCCAACGAGCACCCCCAGGGCAGAAGCAGGGATCACCTCCATGATTCTGCCTCCCTGCCACTCGTGTGTTTTTATTTGCTCCATTTCCTGAGCTATTTTATCCCATACACTCTGGCTCCAGAATGGAAAAGAGAAAAAGAGAACAGTGTAAGAGGTTTTAGAGTGGGTCACTGCAGGTTAGAAGATCTCCTGCTTCAGACACAAAATACTCTAGAAACGAGATTGCCAAAATGTTGACCAACTAAAATTAAATTACTTTAATTTTAAAATTAAGGCACATTGTACACCGTTGGTTGTGTGAATACTGGACAGGACCCTAGTGACAGGGTGACCATGAGTCCTGCTTTACAGCAGTCCTCTATATGAAGGGATGTCTATATTCATTTATTCAATGTTGAATAATTGAACAGAATGAAATACTAAAAAACAAGGGGTAGCTGCTAGTTTCCTCATCAGTTGGGGGGACAACAAAGGGGCTTCTTCCCATATTGCCTTAGCTGGGTGTGTCAGGGAATGGCCTGGCTTTTCGGATGTTGGCCGAGTGACTTCACAGGCTGGCCCAAAGGCCAAATGTGTCACAAGTATGGAGAGTGCCTTCGGCCTTGTCTCCTCTGTAGTGTGTGAATGTGAAAAATGTAAAGAGAGCTAAAGTGTAAGCCAAAAGAAGCGAGAATAAGAAGAAGAGTTTTGGATTTCATATCCCGCTTTATCAGTACCCGAAGGAGTCTCAAAGCGGCTACGTTCTCCTTTCCCTTCCTCCCCCACAACAAACACTCTGTGAGGTGAGTGGGGCTGAGAGACTTCAAAGAAGTGTGACTAGCCCACGGTCACCCAGCAGCTGCATGTGGAGGAGCGGAGATGCGAACCCGGTTCTCCAGATTACGAGTCTACCGCTCTTAACCACTACAAGAACATAACCATTACAAGAACATAACTTACTCTTCAATATCTTCCCATTTAACCATCGTGTTGTCATAGGAATGGATGACATCTGTGAGTCCCTTCCAGGCCTGTGAGGTTTAGGATCTAGTAGAAGAAGCTGCTAGTAGAAGGCCTTAGACATTCAGCCAAACACTATATTTACATGACTTAAAGACTGTGCCAGGTTGCCATAGCAACAACTAAGTGATGGTGCTCTCCAGGAAGACAGAGGTGGGCCTTTTCCTACCTCACCCACCTGGGTACCACATTTTCCTAGGGAGAAGAAGAATAGGCCAGGGATGGGGCTATCTGTGGGTGAATTCTGCATGATACTGAAAGGAGACACAGCGGGTTGAATCGTTTTGGGGCAGCGAACTTCCTTAGAAACCTAACGGGGAGCAAGACCCGTTGGAGTGTTAATGCTGCGAGCCCTTCCAACCCAAGCTCAGGTTGTATATATGTGTAAATAAAATTCTATATCTGAAAGACACTGCAGTTTCGATTGACCTTCATTCCAAAGAAACAGCATCCTGCATAGATGCTGGAAACTGGTCTTGAAGACAGATGTGTGTGCAAAAATAAGCTTAGTCAAGAACACTGGGCTGAAAGGCTCAGACGAATAGAAGAAATTCGAACCTCCTTCATACATTTTCTCTTTGACGGGAATGGATAAGGAAAAGAATACATTTGAAACAAGAGGGGAGGGGTGTTCCTGTTACTGAGGTATTTCATGTCCTCAAAGCAAAAGAAAGTAGTCAGGTACCTGGTTTTGCCAAGTGGCCAAATCTTTCAATTCACTGTTTGTTCAGGGCTGATGCTCGGTGGTGTCAATTTATGTTCCCCTAATGAGAGTTGATGGCTATGAAGCATGTGAGATCAAAAATAATGCACTCTGGACTAGTTTCCAATCTTCATTTTTAATATAAGCTTAATACAAACCTTTCAACCCATGTACTAGATGCATTCAGGATGAACGTGCAACCACACAGAAACAGTTTAAATTAATGGATTATGTAATAGTAGCTGAGATGGCTCCACATCTCCCACCTCTTTAGTAATGCCACAAGGAACATGGCATATGCTATAGGCAGTAAGTGACTTCCCCTGATATTCACTGCTATCTGACATAAACTCAATTATTCTCTTTACTAAATTCTATTAAATAAAACAGATGACTTCAGATGACCTTAATTTATGAAAATTAAATTCCTTCCATCGGGCAATTATTATACATAGGAAGAAGGAAGCAGTAAACTGCTGTGATTACTTTTTGATGATCCTCGATGAAGAGGTCAGTCTTTTAATTTTTTCACAAGCAAGCTCATGATTAATCCAAACCCAGCATATATACGAGAGAAATACAGGCAGGGCCATTGGAGCATCTGCTACCAACTGGCTATGTCCTGACTGTTAATTGTGCAGTTATTTTAATAGGATGGAAAATCCCCAGGCAAGGTTAATGCTTAGAGGAACTGGGGGCTTCACAGACCATTACAGGTGCAGCAAGAATCCCATTAATTCTTCTAGATAGCAGGTAGACATTAGAGCAGAAACAAAATCTGGAAGATACCAGTATCTATATCTATATCTATATCTATATCTATATCTATATAGATCTCCATTTGGATTTTAATGTCAAAGCAAGATGATGCATTATGTCATCATGTCAGCACCTGGCCAACTGAAGCTAGATTTCTTGATGAAAGTAAAGGGGAAAGTCAGGTGAGCCTCAGAACGAGCTCAGGCTTGAAGGAGAGGTAGAAGTAGTATATTCTGCCATGTTTGAAGGAAGAGGAAGAACAAGCAAGTAGTAGGTCCTCTGCATGGAGAAGACAGAAAAATGCTATTAGGTGACAGAGAGGAGAAACTGCTCAACACCTAAATGAGCAAAAATGCATAACCAATGATAATTACATAACATGCTATCACAATTGAAAAACCACTGTCCCTTTGATATTAGGTTTACAAAATCTCTTAACTGGCAAGCATAGCCTAGTCTTTCACAGCATCTCCTGTATCATATTCACAACTGTAATAGCCATTTCCTTTTATATATGTGGGAATAATTTTCAAAGCACCATCTGAACATAAACCCCAGACCACTGTTTTTGAATGCGAGGAAAAGCAAATCAGAACATAACAAATCTGCACAATAAAGAAAGGACTTGCCGATTGGAAATTATATATTTTGAACTCGTCTAAAACAACTGAATTACAAACGCAGCAAGTAACCTAAATCAAGAATTGCATACAAATTTAACCTTGGTAACCCAATAGAAAATCCATCTGCAACGATATATAGACATATGAGGGAACTATTGTTTTGGATAAAGTTAATGCCAGAAGAGAGGGAAGAAGGCCCAATGAGTAATAAGGGTTAAATCATGAACACAGTGAAGACAAGCAGGCTTTATAACATCCCACAGTGGAAAAATAGCAATTGTTTTTGAACCATACAATGGTGCACCACCAATATGTTAAAAGTATTGTCGTATACCCTAGGCAGAGAAGGCAAGTGCCAGTGAATCCATACAGTCCACATTGTTATTGTTTATAATGAAAGTCTGGCATATGGACTTTCCAAATGATGATTCAGGATAACATCACAGGGAAGTAGAGAGAAGAAGCGGCCTAGTCCTTGCTCTTCTCTCCACTTCTCATTGTCTGAAAGAGAACATTCAGCTGTGGTGAGATGCAAAATGTGTATTTCAGCTGATGTGGAAAATAATAGGCAATAAAAAGTGTCAGGTACTTGTGCATGTTAAAAGCAGCACGTGACTTTCTTTTAAGTCGCTGGTGGAGACCCTTGAAACTTGCAACTACCAACTTATTTCAATTGCTGTTTCATAAACCTTTTACTTCCCCTGAGAGAAAAGTTTCCATTTTCCTGATTTGTTCTCAAGGCACTTTAGAAATTATTTTGACTTTTGGTAGGCACAAGATTTTGAGCTTACCTTATCGTTGTGAGATGGCCGAGGGTGGTAGTATGTGTGTCTATTTCTCATTTGCTCAGCAGTCTCCCTGACTGGCTGTGCTTCCTGTTCTGAAAAGACTCCAGGGGAGGAGTCAGCTCATTAGGCACCTGGCGTGCAGGTCACAGGTGATGAGATGATTCATAGGATGAAAGGAAGGACACTCTCCCAACCTTCTTCCCCAGCTATCTCAAAAGGAAAGCAAGCAGAACAAAACCGCTGCATGC
This sequence comes from Lacerta agilis, assembly GCF_009819535.1. Taxonomy (NCBI): domain Eukaryota; kingdom Metazoa; phylum Chordata; class Lepidosauria; order Squamata; family Lacertidae; genus Lacerta; species Lacerta agilis. Next base: position 29,109,951 of record NC_046318.1, read on the forward strand.
TCCCATGAGAATGTCACCAAAATTTCTTTCTGTTTCACACTTTTCAAATGCAATTTCTTCTTTCACTAATTGATGAAGATGCATACAAGAATCAGGTAGTGGGGGAGAATTGGCTTCATTTTGCAACCCTCCATGAGCCTTCAAGATAGGACAGGATATTAAAAAAAATATTTTCCTTATGCTGCTTTTTCATGGCAGCCAGTCATAGAATATTCTGAAACCCCTCCAGAACTGTCAGCCCCAAAAGGAAAACTAGCCTTGCCAAAACATAATTCCATCCCCAGGAGCATAGGGGAAAGTTGCCTCATGCTGGTTATTACTTGGAAAGGCTATTGAATTCTTGCTTTCCAAGAGGGGATTACATACTTTTGGCTTCTGCGTGTACTGTACAATAAAGAGGAGCCATAAATCATACCTTGCTAAACTCACACAGGCTTTGATGCCTTCAGGTTGCCAAGTTTGTCTTACTATGAAGCCAGCTGGCTTATAGGCCGAAGTAACAGCTTAAAAAGAGGATGCTGATAACTGCAAAAGAGCTGGAGCAGCAATATTCCCCTCTGAAGTCTGAAGGAATAGTTCCCTTCAACACTGTCATATCTGTTCTTCCCCAGCACTTGAATAAGATCAATGAACCAATTGAAGCGGCTTGAAGGATAGTAGCCAACAGGCTAGGCCCCTTTGACTGTAGTGTATTTATATCCCTACAGAGCGCACTGTCACTGTCTGGTATGCCTATAGGACAGCAGGATGAATGAACTGCTATGTATTTGCCTTGGAACAAAGTATGTTTTAGAAAGCAAATAGAGAGATAAGTGATGGATCCAGATATAATAAAGGTCTGATGGCTGCCGAGTCCTTCGCTTTTAGCAATTGCAAAGGTTGGCACTAATTTTTAACTTTCTTTCTGCCCCTGGGTCCATGGGAATTCCTCTTAGCATCCTTGTTCTTCCATGGAAGATACAATTAGCATATCCAGCTGTATTCTAGGGGTCAAGCCTGCTAACTGGGATATGAATATACCATACAATGTTTCTTCCATGCCTGTAGTTTCCAGACCACCATGTTTGACATGTCACCAAACAGATGCTTGTGCTTCTTTTGTTTCTATGAAATCCCTAAGGGATGAACTTCTCCTACACTAAGGAAGGAGGACATTCAGCAGTCTTAACAACTTTCACCATAGCTTAAATACATCTGGCTTATATATCTTAAAGCAGCCTTTGCCAGCCTATGTTTTGTAGCTCAAAAGATCTGGAAGACACCAGGTGTGTGTGTGTGGGGGGGAGCTGTCTTAGAGCATGTTGTGTACACAATAATTTTTGAGGTAACTGCAGGCTCCCACAAACATTTATGGTATCAAATGGACTTGTGAATAGACCAGTGTTATTTTTCTAGAAAAAGAGGTGCTGGAACTCACCATGAATGCCTCCCTTGTTCTCTTATAAGGGCAATGGTGTCTACCTGTGAGGTGCTGGAACTGAGTTCTGGCGAGTTCCAGCTGGGGGGGGAAATCCCTGGAAAAGACCATTTTGTGATTATGGTTGCAAGCTACCGGCAAAATGTCCTGTATGACTCTTATTTTGAAATGTTTCTTTCAGGACATAGAAACTTATATGGATGCACCTTTTTGTGCTAAAACAGACAGGAATCACTTGTGAATATATTCCAGCCTTTAGGTGAATATGCTCTTTCTGGTTGTATATTAGCAATTTTTTGAATGGATCAACGAAATCCATTGTGACAATAATCAAACTAACTTAATATATACAAGAAAATACAAGTAAATTAACCCAGTAAGTTTATGGTGAGATGGGTGTTCTTCTTGAAGTTTTAGAGTAATAAGTACAATGATAATGTATAACCTATGTGGTTTTCAATTTATTGGAATGTTTTATTTGCAACTTGTGCTAATGGTATATTATAAACTTTATACACACACACACCCTATAAGTTAGCAACAACGTGCTCTTAACAAACATTCAGCACATTATTTCAGATAAAATACTCTAATGTAATGCCTGAACAATGCAGTAAAAGAACGAATGTTTCATTCATGTGTAGTATAATTGAGTCTCTAGCTGTTATTTGGCCAGTCAAGCAGCTGAGGTCCCATCGTGACACTCTCAGTCATTTGTGTACAAGTGGTCATTTGTTGCCTTTCTTCCCCCCCCCTCCATAAATAATAAATCATGTGGGTTTTTATGGACAGAGGTCACTCTACATGCTGGCTGTAGTTCCTAACATGTTCCAGGCTGGTTGGGACATCAACGGTGAGGAGTGGTGACAGGAACCATCAGGGAACCACTCCCAGCTGATTAGAAATAATTTCCATGTGAGCTGATATTGTTCCTAAAACTGTTCGTGGAAACAGCATTTGACTGGTGAAAAAAATTGTCCTGAAAATAAGATCCTGAAAAATTCATTGGCTTTACTGATAACTTCTTAGAGGTCTGGGAGTTCCCTTCCCTCCCCATACCAGCAAATCTGGATTGTAATAAGAAATATTGATTTGTGTATTCATATCTGTCAGATATTTGGTTGCATTCAGAGTAGCAGTCTTGTCACATTTCACTTCATCTTGTATTGCCCCTCAGTGTCAAGAGTTTCCATCGTCACAAGAATCTAGACATGCATAGATCCTTTCTGAAAGGAGCAGTCTTGGGCTGGTAAGGGCTGTTTCTTATAATAATTTTACATGTGCCCCTTTGACTTGTTGCACATACACTGTGCATTTCAGGAAGGCAGTGGGCAGGCAGCAAGGAATTTCCCTCACGCAATTATCCTTGTTCTTGCACCATGCAAAGGTGTTTGACATTGTAAAAGGAAACCATTGTATTGAGGAGGACTGGTTTCAAGGTGAGATACTTAGATGTTTGCAAACGCTCATAGATTATGTGGATGCTTTCCGTGCTTTTGTAGACATTTCAGTTACTGCCCACCATTCATTCTAATCCTCCTCCTATTTGCTCCACATATTAATTGTATCATGTTTTACCCCCGGTGCTCAAAATAGCTGTCTGTCTACGGTTGGTATGTGGCAACCAATCCAAACCCGAAGGAAGCTCCCAGTTACGTTTCAAAATTTTCTTGCTTCCAAGAATGGCTTGAAATTTATAACACATTTTGATCTGCAGTAATGCGATGGTGTTTGTTGATCTGGACAACATGCTAAATGCAACCATAGTTCCTCCTTACTGCATGGAGTTCATAGTCGTACCTTTAAAAACACGTATCTGGAAATACATTAACATTAACCCAGGCAGGCCCCACTGGCAACAGCATTCCACAGGCAGGGGACCTCAACCAAAAAGTCCCTCTACCTTGTTGCTACCCTCCAAACGTCTCTTTTGGTGGGCACCTGGAGGAAGGCCTCAGATGACCGTAGTATCTGAGCATGTAATTGTTGAGAAAGGCATCCCATTAGGTATTGAGGTCCTAGGTCATATGGGGCTTTGTGGGTCAAACTCAGCACTTTGAATTGGGTGTTGAAATGTGTGGGAAACCAGTGTGACTGTGCCAGTGCTGCTTTTATATGGTCAAACTGCTTAGTCAGACTGCTTAGTTCCTGTCTGCTGCATTTTTAGTTATTTATAAGATTTATTAACTGCTCTTCACCATGAAGTCCCAGGATACTTCCCAGTTACGAAACCCGGGGGGGGGGGGATACCATTACAATTATGAAACAAGTGGAATTGAACAGTGTAAATTCAGCAAGAGGTAGCTCCCATAAAGCAAAATACCAGGGTAAAGAGATTTATTTACAAATACAAAGAATGGTGGACTGCTGTGTATTGATAGTTTCATAGGTCTGTTCGACCCACCATAAAAAGGTAGCTTTGTCAGCAAAAATTCTTAATTGACTGGGTTTGCCTGAGTTCCCAGTAAACTTTGCAACATGTGCAGCAGGACTTACTTCTGGTGAATTATTACTTTGGGAAGAAGAATCGCCCATTGCCTGCCTGTCTCTGTCTCTCTGTTCCTGAGCTTGTTTCATTTCATTACATTCCAGCTAGACTAGGGGTAGTCAACCTTTTTATACCTACTGCCCACTAACACATCTTTCTTGATGGTAAAAATTCCTTACCGCCCACCAGTGCTTGATGGAAGGAGGATTCAGCTTGTGCCGTAGAACCCCTTACCACCCACCTAGAATCCTGAAATGCCCACTAGTGGGCGGTAGGGACCAGGTTGACAACCCCTGAGCTAGACCAATCAGAATGCATTTAGGGGTCACTGCATCAGAATCTTCCTATGAAAGCCGAAGCTGCCAGCACGAATACACTCTACTGTTTCTTGCTAGATTGTGTGAAAGGCTCTCAGGGCATACAGTCCAACCTGCGTCTTTTTGCTTCTTTAGAGTTTAGTACAGCTGGCTCTGCTGGCCTCCCCCCAGCCTTGGTAAACCCTGTTCAGGAAGTCTAGAAAGCGACAATGCCTAATCCCCACCAGGGAGCATAAAACTTCTAGGCCATAATTACTTACTGGTGAATACAACACATTGTACTCATAAATACCTAGGCTGTTGTGTTTGTGGTAAATGTGTCTTCTTGAGTGACTGGTGTTGTAGTTGCAAAACTTTTATCCCCTCAGATATACCTTTGCCAATCCTATTTGTTATGAAGCCCAAAATGCAATGTTAGCAGATTAATGGCAATGTCTGTACAGCAACAGTGTATGATCATGGCTATGAATTAACTGGCCTGACAGGTGTGTAAAATATGACTTGGGTTATGTAGATTCTCTCTCTCTCTCTCTCTCTCTCTCTCTCTCTCTCTCTCTCTCTCTCTGTGTGTGTGTGTGTGTGTGTTGGTTCCAGTTACTCTGTCTGAAGAATCAGGTCATCTTGTGACATAAACTGGCACTGATTCTGTTCCTTAGTAATCCAGAAGGCAAGGACAGAACGGCTTCCCTCTGACTCCCAAGCAAAACTAATCACTTCCACTGTTGTTTTCTCAAGTTGACAGCGCCGCTCACTCTTCTCTTCCAGATCACTAGGCTGATTTCAGAAAATGTGTGTGTGTGTGTGTTCCTTTTACAACCTCTAGCCAAAAACGACCTCATGCAGATATTTTGAAAGGAGGGGGTAGGAGGGAGGATGTTCTCTAGGCTTAGCCCACTGCGGTTCTGCTTTCTGAACATCTTCTACAACTGAACATCTTCTCAGTCTGGTTCATTCATTCCATTCTTGAATCAGGAACGGATGCAGGGTAATTCACAATTGCTTTTTAAAGTGGCAAAGTTGGAGGGGGCGGGTGGATGGGCTTCGTATCTATTTCAGTTTGGCCGAAAGTGTTCTTCATGAAAGCATTCTGGATTTGATGTGTGCCCATGTGAAAAAACCCTTAGAGCTTTTTACCTATGAGGTTTGTTTGTTTTAAAGTCCCTTTCACAGTGATACCATGCATGAATTTTAATTCAGGAGAGAGATCTTATGGACAGTGCAACTGCTATATATTTTTATATTTTTCTTAAATGCCATTTTGCATCTTCTGTTATGTAATATTCCATCATGTGTGGAAAAACCCTTAAAGGGACCATTTTCAACTAGGCTCAGCTACTTGAATTACATTATGGTTAGACTAGCAAAACAAGGAACAAATAAATTCAAATCTGAACAGGGCATGATTAGGATTTTTTTAAAAAAATAAAAATAAAAATAAAGAGATAAGACATAATACTTTCCCTATTTTGATTGGCTGAGTTCTGTGTTGCTATTTCTCCTTGTACATTGCCTATATCTAAATTATCGGATAAATAATGAATGCTATTCATCTTCCTCTTACTATGAGCTGTGAAAAAAGTATAAGACTCTTACGTACAATGATCTTATTTTACCATCCCTGCCCCTTTCCGTGTCTGAGGTATTCAAAGCATTTCTGCTTCAATGTCTGTAAGCTTAAGATTTTTCAATGGAAGGAATGTACAAATTGTCCCACTGGTAGCTGCATTCTTGAATTATTTGAAACCCCCCCCCCTTTTTTTTACCAACTCGGTCACAATGAATGTTCTGAATGTTGAAAAACACCCAAGGTGAGGCACACATACCACTATGATTTATGGAAGCACTGGATAGGTGATACAGTTCATTGCCTGTCCAGACTGTCAAAGAAATCTAGACCAAAGGCCCTGATGTGTTAGTGGCATTGTATCCTAAAGCTTCCCACCCTAACCCCCGGAGGATGGAGGAAGGCGAGGGAAATGTTAAAGACAGCAGGCATGACGGGGAAGAAAAGTCAAATGACCCTGAAAGGGCATTAGGAGAAACGGGGTGGGTGCATGTTGGGCTGAAATACTGAGAAACAAACAAAAATGTCATCCAGAATACATGTTTATGAAAGCAGATCCAGCTAGCTGTCTTCTCTCATACTATCACCTATGATATTCAAACATGTTTCTATGATTCTAGCTTTATCTATTGGGAATGCTTTGAGAACCTTTCCAGCAAAATAGCAATATAGCAATGTTTACAATTTGCTGATAAGAGGGGATCGTTTAATGCATCTTGCAATGCTATCCTTCAAGGCTGCTTATTAAGCATTTTATTGGATAAACACGCAATGATCTACACAGAGGTTGCATGCTCAGTTGCACACAGGAGCACTAGTTCTATTAAGGATAATAATAATAATAATAATAATAATAATAATAGAAACAGCTTTTGAATAAATACTGATAGTTCAGTTAGTTTAGGATTTAGTTGGTATTTTCTATGCATTATGGGAGCTGGGCCATAAAGAAGGCTGATCGCCGAAGAATTGATGCTTTTGAATTATGGCGCTGGAGGAGACTCTTGAGAGTCCCATGGACTGCAAGAAGATCAAACCTTTTTTTTATTATTTTTTAAATAGGTTTTTTCAAACCTATACATTCTTAAGGAAATCAGCCCTGAGAGCTCACTGGAAGGACAGATTCTGAAGCTAAGGCTCCAATACTTCGGCCACCTCATGAGAAGAGAAGACTCCCTGGAAAAGACCCTGATGTTGGAAAAGATGGAGGGCACAAGGAGAAGGGGACGACAGAGGACAAGATGGTTGGACAGTGTTCTCGAAGCTACCAACATGGGTCTGACCAAATTGCGGGAGGCAGTAGAAGACAGGAGTGCCTGCTGTGCTCTGGTCCATGGGGTCATGAAGAGTCGGACACGACTGAACAACAAATACTCCGTTTTTAATGGTTTTTTTACATTGCTAAGCAACCTGGGAGCTTCTGGGATTACACAATAAATATTTATTTGCTTTAGGCAAACTGCCAGGACAGTTTAGCTAATACAAGCACAGTAAACAACATGCAAACAAACAAACAAACAAGCATGAAATGCAGGTGATAAATAAAGGAGGTCAGGGTGGGTCACACCAATCCAAAGACCAACAAAATAAAAATCCTTCAATAACATACAGTAAAATCCTCAAATTAACCCATCACTGCAAACTTAATCCAGGAACATCTTACTGAGTTTATAGAGTGTTCTCTACATGGACTGCAGAAAGTATTACTTTTATATAATTCACTTTAAGAAAGTAATATCCGATGCCAACATGATTTATTGATCAGCTAGTACATAGGGGACTTAGTAAGAATTAATGGAAGTTATGGGACCCAGGTGGCGCTGTGGGTTAAACCACAGAGTCTAGGGCTTGCTGATCAGAAGGTCAGCGGTTCGAATCCCTGCCACGGGGTGAGCTCCCGTTGCTCGGTCCCAGCTCCTGCCCACCTAGCAGTTCGAAAGCATGTCATAGTGCAAGTAGATAAATAGGGACCGCTCCTGCGGGAAGGTAAACGGCGTTTCCGTGCGCTGCTCTGGTTCGCCAGAAGTGGCTTTGTCATGCTGGCCACATGACCCGGAAGCTGTCTGCGGACAAACGCTGGCTCCCTTGGCCTATAGAGCGAGATGAGTGCCGCAACCCCAGAGTCGGACACGACTGGACCTGATGGTCAGGGGTCCCTTTACCTTTACCTTTACCTACATGGACAGTGTTCCAAGTGGGAAACCATTGTAGAGACTAGTTGTATTCCACTTATTCCAAAATATGCAAATAAATACTTATTTTAGTTAAAGGTAGAAAGTTTGAGACACTAAAGAGTCTGTAATATAATGCTGTTTGTTTATGTTTGTTTACGCTAGCCTCTGTCCAGAGAAAATTAGTTGCATCTAACTTCCATTGAAAGCAGTAGGACATATTCGTTGCAATTAATCCCAAAGCTGTCAGGAGTAGATAAGGACAACTTCCTCTGGATCCCCAACACGTTGGCCATTGCCCAGCTAAAGCTAGTTTGGACTAAGTCCTATGGAAAGGAAATGGGACTCCATTTAACCGCAATCAGCTTTTTCTGAATAGCGGCTACTCTTTAGAGTTGGGCTTCTGAGTGTCCCAAATAAGATGATGACAAATTTTACCAGCAGCACAGAGTAACTGAAAGCCATGATCCAAAAAGCACAAGATTTCTATCCTCTTAAAAGCCAAAGGTGCTTTAAAGAGGTTCAATATGATATTTTCTTAATTTGCACAGACATTTTGGGAAAATGTGCTTTGCAGGCAGAAGATCTAAGGTTCAATTTCTGGCATCTCCAGATTGAGAAAGCCTCCTGTCTGAAACTATGAAAAAACCATTGCTAGTCAGTCCATGTAGAACAGGAGTAGATAAGCATTTTTCAGCCAGGATGTCACATTCTTTTGTGGGCAGCCCATGGGGCGGGGTGGGGGGCTTGCCAGCAGGTGGGTAGGACCAGAGGTAACAACAGGCAGAAGAACTGAAACTCTTACCTTCACTCAGTAGGCTACATTCCTGCCATGCAGAAGTCAGACGTTTCTACACATATCTATCCAAGCAAGAAGCAGTATCTCAGTTCCAGTTAACATGCTAGGAAAAGCACTCAAGAAGTGTGTGGAGGGGTGTGGCCTGAGAGACTCCCATGAGCTGGATACAGAAGCCTAGTGGGGCCTTTTCAGCCCCCAGGATGAAGGTTACCTACCCCCAGTGCAGACAACACAGAGCCAGATGGGCCAGGAATCTGACTGTTTAAGATGCCTTCCTATGTTAGGAACCATAATATGTTGTTAAGTTAGATCACAATCCACCCCATTCATATGGGTCTTTCCCATTTTTGTTCTAGGCAAAGGAGGAACCACTGATGAAGGAGAGCATGACAAATTAAGCACACATTGCATTTTAATTATTTTTTTTTTATTAAATTAGAGTTGTCATCTCTATAACACTTTAAGCATGCAACCAATAATCCAAGGGTCTTCATGTGTATCCATTCTATATAAAAGTTAGATGTCAGCAACAAAGGTTGCAATGTTGTCTTTTCGTTGGCATACTAACTTTCTACAAGGAGAGAATTTAATTATATGGAGAATCATTCCCTACCCCTAGCAGTTTGCAGTGGTATAGTCACCTGCTGTTGACGAACAGTTTCCCCCCTCTCATTTGCCGCTTGTGAGAACTAGGTTTCAGAGAGTAACTTGTTTACATAAACTTGTTAGCTCCTGGTGGTAAAACCACATGCTTTACTTATTAAGAGAGGCTTTCCTAGTTCCTCTGCAGCCTGGTGTTGACCTGCAAAGTTACAGATTAGGAAGTCCAGTATGCAGTAGTGATGTTATGCACCCTGTTTATCTCCAGGGAAGAAGAATGGAAATGTTTGAAATAGCCCCCAACACACTATAACATGTGTACATGTTGCCTACTTAAAACACAGCTCTGTCATTCTTTTTCTCAGTTAGGATCAAAGCTGGTTTAGAGGAAACTGCATCAAAGTGCAGCATTTCATAAGCAACAACAGGATAGCTACCAAGTAGATATGGACTGTGGCTAATAACATGTGTACACTGCTTCCCAAAGCAGCACACTGCCTGCAGAGTAAATGGGAATGTGTACACAGCCTTTTGGCATACTAAAAATATTTTGCCAGCTAAAATTGAGTACTTCTATGCCCCCTCCCAATGAGCTCATCTACATTTCCATTTGTTCTGCGATTTCTAGCCAGAGGTCCAAACCCCACTGTTGATTGCTGAATTAGAACAAATGGTAGGACAAAAAAAAAAACACCTCTTGGACCCATGCCTAGAAATCACGGGAGAAATGGAAGTGTGGATGAGCCCTATGAATAAGTCACAAGCTATAGATTTCAACGAACCAGACCAAATTAGCAGCAGGTAGGCACCACTGAAATCAGTGTGTAATGTTACTGATTATTAACAGGACGCGGGCGGAGCTGTGGTCTAAACCGTTGCTCCCGTTGCTCAGTTCCAGCTCCTGCCAACCTAGCAGTTCAAAAGCACGTCAAAGTGCAAATATATACAATAGGTACTGTTCCGGCGGGAAGGTAAACACCGTTTCCGTGCACTGCTCTGGTTCACCAGAAGCGGCTTTGTCATGCTGGCCACATGACCTGGAAGCTGTACGCCAGCTCCCTTGGCCAGTAAAGCGAGATGAGCGCCGCAACCCCAGAGTCATCTGTGACTGGATCTAATGGTCAGGGGTCCCTTTATCTTTACCTTTAGGTGCCATTGAAATCAGTGTGTAATGTTACAGATTATTAACTTAGCAGTGCAACCCTATACATGTCTATGCAGTAACAAGTCAAACACTCCCAGGTAGTTATGGTCCCTATGTGTAGGTCTGTAGCTCAAGTTGCATTGATTTCTATGGGAACAAAGCATAACGAATTTGCTCTGGATCCAACACTACATGAATGAAGAAGCAACTCAACATTTTTGCACTGACTAAGCGCTTGCATACCTGCTGTTTTTGGAGTTTAAAAAAACAAAACAAATGAAACTCTAAACTACAGGACTGAGGCCATAGGCTTTTTAGTTTACAAATTGGTGTTGGGCCAAATTGTTAAACTATTTGCTACTGCATTTTCCAGTTAAATATGCTTTTGGCTGGAGATTTGAAAAGCAGGGAAACTGTTGTTTAATGATTCCTCCTTTCATGTTTATAGCTTCGAGTTGCTGTTTTGTTGTGCAGTGTTAATAATTGATTCGTTGATTTGTATTTTTTCTTTTCTTTTTCTATTTCATTGACCGTTGGCTGCTTTAGGAGTCACTGAGTGGTAGGGAAACTGTGTATAATGGCAGAAATAATAATAATAATAATAATAATAATAATAATAATAATAGCAACAACATATACTTCCATGGCCTTAAAAAGCAAAGAATGCCTTATTACACCCATAGATAAGAACCACACTGGGACAAACCAAAGTCTTATCTAGTCCAGCATTCCCAGATGCCTCTGGGAAGCCAAGCATGGCACTTAGAAGGGGTTTACTGCTTGAGCAATGTGCTACTGCCTACCTCATCTGAAACAAAACAAAACAAAACAAAAAAAATCATTTATTATTATCATCATCATCATCATCATCATTACTGGTTTAACATGGTGTTAATCCAAATGAAGGATCGTGGATGGCATCCAATGGTGACTCTCTGCTGACAGTAGGAATCCATCAGCAGAACAAGCAGAGAGCAATTTTTGGCAATCACACCCTGTAGCATCCCACGCCCCAACTCCTAAATCTTTTTCTGGAGGGTCAGAAGAGATTTGAAGGCACACAGGGCACTGCAGGGGAGGAGAGGGGACCACTGAAATCCGCTTCTAATCAAGTTGTTGATTTTTTTTCTTTTCTTTTTTTTGCAAATTCAAGACGTGTATGGCAACCCTATTCTATCCCTCTTCTGCTGACAGATTCCTTCCGCAGGAAGTGGCATCATTATATGCCACCCCTTATCTTATCTGTTTTGTTATCTCTGCCCCTTTGTAGATGGTTGTGTTTGGGGAAAGGAGTTTCTGGAAGATCTGACTCTTCTGAAAAGGAATAGCTGTTCATCATTTTAAAAAAGAAAACTGGTGAGCCTCTTCCACCCTACATCTTTATAATCCCTACTAGCGGTATGTGACTTACATCCTTTGGGAGGTTCTGCTGCTTACCAAGCAGCTTTTGCTGGGTTCATTCCGTATTTAGACCTTTTGAGCCTTCTCCTCAAATTCCTGAAATGACACAATTTTACAAAGTTAATTAGCTAGGCTAATGCTAAAATCTGTGCACTCATGATTTAATAAAGCAGGGAGAAATTTCAGTGCGGCTTATAGGGGTAGAAATCAACATCGGATGAAAGATGTACTGAACTTGGGTTCTCATGCTATCCACCTTTCCTCCCATGATGGGTAAGAATTCCAATATATATTTAAGATGGTACTCAATACAGTGATTGCATTTAAGACATAAATTAGTTCATTAATAATATACAGTCATTCGCAAAGATGCACCAAGCTTTCAGCACCTAATAAACCAAGCACAGAAAAAGCTAAGAGCTTCTTTTGAGAAACAAATTTCTTAAGAGATTAAGGAACACAATTTTCTCGTGCATGCATTAACATTTTGAGAGTGTAATCATGCAAAAGCAAATTTTCTGCATACATTAAAATCTCATGCTTAATAATCTTTACAAGCTGCCTCAAGAGCTATTTTCAGATTAATTTAGGAAATATCCCTGAAGTGCTAGACAGACTGCAGTGATATGCTCTCCCCTTTTGAGTATGGTTCATCTTCACTAATTAAACCTTCATCAAAGTGCATTGTCTTAATCTTTAAAAACAAACTCAACTGAATTCGAATCGTCTAATTGCAATACAAAACTGGAGCTTTTCTCTTTGGGTGCCCTTCTCACCTGAATCCCCCAATTACCTGATTATATGGGGAAAGCCTCCTAAACACCAGACCTTTGAAGTACGGATTCTTATTTTTCTTGCATCAGTCGCATGAGATGTGCTTTGTTATGCTGTTGTAGAATTCCGAAACTGCTATGATCTTCACAATGCAACAGGCAACAACACTCCAGCCCCAAAGCTTTAAGCACTTCTAAAGCAGAAGATGGGGAACTAAGATCTCTGCTGGAGACAGCCATTGCCAGTCAGAATAAGCAACACAGGGCTAGGAGAACCAATAGTCTGACTTGGTATTAGGCAGCTTCAATTATATCATAACTTTCACTTGATGGTACTCGCCCCCCAAAAAACAGAAAAAAATGCAATTGTTTTATTTCTATTGCTTTCTTCATGAAAATACCATGACAGTAAAAAAAAAAAAAAACCCATTAATGAGAATGTAACCCAGATACTCACTAAAACAGATAACCTGTCCTTTTCTGAAGGTTCAAGACAATTAAGTATACTAAAAACCACGGTGGTAAATCATAATTCTCATGGCAGGGAGAGTCTACATATGCAGTAGGACTGGGCGATACTTGGTTTTCAACATCGTGATATATCACCAGCTAAACATTGCGATATACTGATATATCACAATATCCGATATAAGGATGGAGGTATGTACAGGCATTGACTTTTCCTGCACGCACGCACATGACTCGTGATGTATTGCCAGGTCAAAAATTATAAAAGCAGTATCACGGTTCAATATCACTTCAACCCAGATATATATTGATATACCGCCCAGTCTTAAAATGCAGTGAGGTTCCGGGTTTGTATTTCTAAAAAGCAACCACCCATTAGCATCACACGCTCAGCCACCTTTAAACTACTCTTGACTGTGTGTAACGTAGCTTCCTCCCTGCATATCTAGTAATAAGAGAGAATTAACCTGTTCAGACCCATTACAGTTTATAGTAAATATTCAGGTTAGACAAGGGGACATATTAGTGTTTGGGAGACATGAAATAAATAAAAAAACACACACAATACACACAAACACTCGTATGAGCCTAATTCATTCTCCCCACCCCATTAAAGCACTATAAAAGCTCATGCTTGGGCCTAGGAGCCCTCTAAATTTACATAGCACATCAGAATTCTTAGAATCAGTTGGAAGGGACCATGGGGATCATCTAGTCCGGGGGTCAGCAACCTGTGGCTCCGGAGCCGCATGCGGCTCTCTGACAGGTCTCCCGCGGCTCCGGCATGCCCCCTTTCAATGCCCTTTCAATAATAATTAAATGGTTATCGGCAAAAAAAGGGCCAAAAAACCCATGAATAATCCGCATCAACGTTGAACAGCTGGGCAGTCTTTCTCAGCCCTCTCGGGGTTCCCGAGGACAGACCCAAGATTGATGTCCACCTTGACCACTCCCAGAGAGAGGAAGCGACTTCTTCACACCAATAAGCGTGTGGGGAGGGCTGAGCTTTTACCACCTCGGCGTGCTGATTGGCAGGACAGATCGCCCGCCTTGGCACATAGGCTCGGAGCCGGGGCCTTACCGCCGAGGTAGCCACTGAGGATGAAGGCGGGAGGCGGGCACGGGAGAGCGACGCTTCGTCCGGCCAATGAGCCGCCGGGATGCCTGTTCCTGTTTGAGGGGAACGTGCCAATGAGGGTGGCGTTAGGGCGGGGAGAAGAAGGAGCTGGGCTTTGCGAGTTATCGAGAGAGAGAGAGAGAGAGAGAGAGAGAGAGAGAGAGAGAGAAAAGAGTCGGGATAATAAAGGCGGCGGTAGGTGGCGGCGGCGATTGGAGCGGCCCCTGTCGGGCGGAATCCTTTTCAAAGCGGCCGTGCGGAGGGCGGAGCAGGCGGGCCAGGCGTCGCCGTGACGGGAGGGCGGTGATGGTCGCCGACAGGATGAAGTAGAGCTGCTTTGGGGCGGGGGCGGCGAAAACGTCCGGGCTGCTTCTGAAACCTCCACCAACCGGTGCTTCGCCAGTGCTCGCTGTGGGCGGTGTACATGCTCAACGACGGCCTCAAGGGCGGCTCGGGGGCCCGGAGCCCTGAGGCCGGCGCACTGCAGTGCCTGGCGCAATTCCCCCCCCCTCAAACCTGTTTTTTGCTTTTGGGCTTTTTGCCTTGCTCTCCCACCCCCCCTCTCTTTTTCTTCCTCCCCTCCTTTTTTAATCCAAGGGGAGAAATCCCATTTTTAAAACAAACAAACAAACGAAAAACAAACAAACACCCCCCACAGCTGCTGCAGCCACTCTATTTGAATTTTTATTATTACCCTTTTCTCCCTCTATCCCCCCTTTTTCTTTTCCCTTCCCCTTTTGTTTTTGTTTTCAAAAAAAGGAAAAAGAAGAAAAAGATTTCCCCCCTTTATTTTTTTAAACTACTACATATTTTTAATAGATATCCTCCCCACCCCACCCCACCCCACCCCCAATTTATATTTTTCCACCCCACTTTTCCATTCCCACCCACCCTTTTTCTTTCTTTATTAGTTCGCTTGCCAACCTATCTTAGAGGGGGAAGCCCTCTCTCCCACCCACCACCACCCCCAAACAACTTTGAGCTGAACCCCCAAAAACGGGGGTAGATCACTGCTGAAAGTAGATCACAGTTTCTTGGGAGTTAGCCACCCCTGGTATAAGACATGTAACTAGAATAAAAATTTAAAAAAACCAAGCAAATAATTGTAATAACTACTGTAATAAAGCACTGCTATAATTATATATAATTTCCCTAAAATTTTGGTTTCATTCGCCTTTCCGTGCTGAAATGTCACAACCTGAACGACCATGGCTTGCCCCCCCCCCCAGTTTTGATCCTGGGTATGCCCCTGAGTCAATGCAAAAAAGTAAGAACTTATTCTTGTTGTTTTTACTAATTATACTTTGCATTGGCTCCTATACGTTATTTATTATTATTGCATTAAGGTAAGAAACAATATATGCAGCATTATATTTGTTTTAAATGTCGCAATGGTTTTGCGGCTCCCAGTTGTTGTTTTTTCCTTTGGAAATGGGTCCAAGTGGCTCTTTGTGTCTTAAAGGTTGCAGACCCCTGATCTAGTCCAACTCCCTGCAGTGCAGAAATCTTTCACCCAACATGGGGCTCGAACTCATGACCCTGAGTCTCATGCTTTACCAACTGAGCTATCATGCCTGAAGAAAGCCCCATGTCTGAGATGTAAAGAGGCCTGACCAGCACCACAATTTGCCTCTTCCGGTCTGATTAGAGCCCTGAACAGGACCTCCCCTCTTCACAACGTTGTGCTGGAGGCCCCACTTGTCAATGAAATAAATTTCCCTGTAGCAGCAATGTTACTATGACGTTGGCAAAGGTAGTCAGGATTAGAGTACCATAGTGATCTTTCTGATTCATGAGCCTACTGAACACCCCATCTTGAACACAACAGCTCTGACTGTGGCGTGACTTGGCCCCAAGGCTGAGAAAGCATGACAGCCCACAGGGCTTATAATTTGTGGCCTAACAGTTTTGTGTCCCTGACATTAGTGACCTTTCCATTCATTGCCTTTCACTGGCCACATTCCAGTAAAGGCTTGTCAGAAAGAGCAGTGGTCTTCTAGCAGCGAATGCCAGAAATGTGGTCCCTTTTTAAATTAAGGGGAAAACGCTGCCTTTTATTTTAGAGTGGAGTGCTGTGGTGGCACTACTGACAACACTCCAGGTGTGGAACTACAAATCCCATCAGCCCCAGCCAGCAACAGGGATGGTCAGAATCGCAGTCCAGCAACATCCAAAGGGACACAAGATTGCCCATTCCTTGTGCGGTAGTGGGCTGCCAAAAAGCACAAACACACACACACAGTTTTAACAATGGGAAATGGCGCCCAAACCTTTCACACCTCCTCCTTCCACAGTACGTTTTCTCCATATGGAATTCCAGACGCAGGTTAATGTTACTGGATTCAATATTCCCAAATGACTTCACTGGAGTGTTGTATGTTTCATCTTTATTGGTTTCTAGAGCTGATTTAAATCGTGCAGTTTACACAAAACAAGCAAAATCCACACCCTGGATGCGGAAAAGGGGAGGACAAAAATTAAGGCTACCAAACTTTGTTTCCTTTGGCCAATGGGAAAATTATCAGGATGGATTAGGTGGACGTAATTTGGGGCAATAGCTTGCAGTTTTTACTGACGTTTTTATTGCTGGCGTATATAATTTAGAATTAATAAAATACACTGTTCTTTCTCTCTTCCACTCCCTTCCTCCCAAATGAACACAGGAAGGGCCAAATTTCTTTCATTCGCTGAAATTTAGCGTGCAGCTAAAAAACAACGTCAAGGCTAGAGGCACCGCAGGCGAGCTGTTAATGTGGGAACAAAAGGGAATTTGGCCAGTTTAATAACAAACGATGGTGGAGCTTTCCCAGAGATGGCTTAAGCCCAACTGGACCTTTCCACCCCCAGAGCTACAGTATATATGCCTTTCAAGGATTTGCGGTCTGGCATAATCAAGACAGAGTAAACTTACATTCCTAGAAAGGAAAGAAATATAATTAACCAACACAACAAGGTTAGGCAGTATAATGCCCTAGGTTAAAACAACACAAGAAGTGCTCAGTAAGCAATCAAAATCTATAGTGCACTGGTCTGTGCTGATCCAGGGAAGGAACTCAGAGAACTTCCAGTACATTATTATCTTTTAGGTACCCTGTAGAGATGGTTGTTCCCAAAAATAGCAATAAAAAAGGATTGTGGGCCAGGGAGGGGTGTGTGTTTTAGCATGTTTTAATACTTCCTCCTGCAGGTGTTTTTTCCTTCTGTGTCTCTGTGTCACTTTCCATTTTCTTTAGTACTATAAATCAAGGCTTTTTTTGGTGGTGGTGGGGGAGATGTGGTTGTTCTAGAAGTAAAGAGATTGAAAAAAGCTAATATGCTATGGTCCTCCCATGGAGACTCTTAAAAGCATCACGTGGTAGCTGTTAACAACACAGTGACCACACTATGCAAATTCCCTACCAAGTGAGCAATGTATATAGGGAAAGGTGTGCTATTGAGAAACCTAAGCAACAGAGCAGAACGTTGAGCCAAGAATCAGATCCCTGCACAGAGCTAAGTCTTTTATGCTGCGCCAACTTACCTGCTTCTCTCTGAAAAGGATTTGGTCTCAGTGACCCATGCCAGAGTAATGTCACACTTACCACTGCAATGCATTCCATGAGCTCTCGTCCAAACTTTTGTTTGTCCTGTCACTTTGCCCATGGGAAACCTGCTCCTTACTGCTAAATTGGAACAAACGTCCATCAGGTTATCCGCAAATTGACATTTGCTCCAATTCAGCAGTAAAGAGCAGGTTTTTCCAGAGAATGCAGTGGGGCTAATGGAAAACTTTCTGGGCCATGCTTTCTGGGCATGGGACAAGCAAAGTGTGGATGAACCCTACGCTGGAATGCCTTGAGGATGCAGTTTAGAAGCTACCACTAGTGCTAAATTGTTTCCTGACAGGCCCAGGCTGGCCACAAGGAGCACAGTACTCCCAGGGAACACAGGAAGTTGCATTATTAAGAGATCAAACTATTCATCTTTCTAACCTAGTAATATCTACCCCGTAGAGGCTCTCCAGGATCTCAGCCAGAAGGACGTTTGGCTTCCTAGCAAATTTGCAAGGATAACAACATGTAAAGTGGATCATATTCCGGGAGAATTTCCCCTTTTTGAATAAACTGCAGTTTAATGGCCAATATTTCTCTCTTGGATAAAACAAGTCTCGGGCAGACATGCAACTCATAGAATTTTCTGCTACATAACTAACATTCTAAATCACATGGGGAGACTCTACACATAGAAGAGTTTCCTGCTTCAGACTTCCACCCTCCATTGGTTGGCAGGCGATTGGGGGTGGGTGGGAAGAGTTTAGCACACTCGTCCCTACTCTCTGTGCTAGCTTGTAGGTTTTACATGCAAGCAGAGCACCCAAGTAGGGCTTAGGAGGCATCATGTTTCTGACCTTCACTTTCTGAACTGCTGCTGAGCTGGTTTGATTCATTTTTGAGACTTGAGGAAACAGCTCATACCAAACACAGTATCAATATCAGACCTTTGAAAGTGCCTAGTAGTGATTACCAAAAACATCTGGGGGTATGGGGAACCCTGCTGGATCTGGTCAAAGGCTCATCTGTCTCGGTGTTGTGTTATCACTGTGGCCAACCAGATGCCTTATGGGAAGCCTGAAAGCAGGAGTTTGGTGCAATGGCACTCTTGTAAGAGTGTAACGATCTCCTTCGGGAGGTTGTGGACTCTCCTTCCTTGGAGGTTTTTAAGCATGGCCATCTGTCATGGGTGCTTTAGCTGAGATTCCTGCATTGCAGGGGGTTGGACTAGATGACCATTGGGGTCCCTTCAAACTCTACAGTTCTATGATTCCCAGGAAATGGTATTCATAGGAATAGTGCTCAACTCAGAAATCAAGTCCCTGAGTCATTTATATAGCACGGCATTTGTCCTAGGTGTTCAAAAGGTTCTTCACACATTAAATCCAATTCAAACTTTACCTTGGTCTAGCTCTGAGCTTCTCCAGCGTTTCCGCTGCCGTCTTCATAAGGGCTCCTCCAGTCACTTCACTTTGTCCCATCAATAATAAATGGCCCACAGTGAGAAATCATATCAAACCTAAAGGAGGAAGGGGAAACAGACACTACAGTGTAAAACAAGAGCTTTAAAATCCTGCTCACGTATAAACAATAGGAGCATAATGAAAATATGCCTGTTGAGGCATCTGGTTATTGCCGTTGTAATAACACCATTCATAACAAAAAAGGGCAGCATGCCACACAAAAGAAAGGCAAAATTAAATTTTGAAAAATACAGTACGGCTCCTGCTGCCAGACCCATTGAGCCGAGACCACACACCTGAGAGTCAATTACAGAATTCTTACAGACCTCTCACACGCTGCACTCACTGTGGGGAAATGACAAATGATTGTTTGCCACATGTCGAACCATCTACAACAACAACATCGGCATCAAGCAACATTGTCATTAACATGCGCCGGTCCTACATCAGCTAACCTTGGACAACTGGATATTGAAACCCAATAATACTAGAACCCAGGGTGGTCAAAGAGGTTGAATGGTGGGAGAAGTTACGAAAGGAAGCCTTTCTTCACACAGCACATAAAATGGAACTTGCTGCATCAAGGTGGAGCAAAGGCCAACAACTTGGACAGCTTTAAAAGACGGAACAAATTCACGGGAAATAAGGCTATCCATGGCTGCTAGCCATGTTGGTCATATCTTTTCTCCAGCATCAAAGGCAAAAGGCTATGGGTTATCAGCTGCCAAAGAGCTTTCATGCCCTCCTTTGGGCTTCGGGCAGGCATCTGGTTGGCCACTGTGGTAAACAGGATGCTATGTAGACTAGATATGTCTTTGCTCCTCTCCCGTAGGCCTCTTCGTATGCTAAGCTGAGGAAACAACAGCACTTGTTCTCTTGACTGGATGTGTGTACAATGAATGTACAGTACTTGGGCAGGGGGAGAATGGGATCCCATCAACACGTTGTGTCCCTTGACCTGTTTGCATGGTTCCTATGTACATTCAAGCAGTATGTCAGACAAGAACCCACCTGCATATACCAGAACCTATAGGCATACATTTTTTTATGTACAAAGGTATATGCATAGGACTAAGTCAGGGCTTGTCGGCATGATCCCGCTTCCCCCATTTGTGTTCAGTTGTGCTAACGTTTGCAATTAAATTAGCAAAATTATATATGGGAGCATATGTATGAAGTAGATCAATTGTGCTAAGGCTAGTTCTTGTACTGTTTTTCTCCTACATACCCAAGGAAGCTGACCTTGGCTGTGTGCACATCACAGCCGGCCTGGACTAGACATGGCCTAATAAGCTAGCGTTCAAAAAAGAAGCATATTTGTTATGAAATAAAGTATAAGAAACTTCCATGCACAACTCCCTGCCCTCCACCGCCCACATGTAGAAGTCTGTCCTATTAAGCAGAGGCTTGCAAATGAATGAGTGGCTTAAGAAAAAAAAATCCCCAGTGGCTGCTATGCTTTCTATAAATGCTACTATAGATAAAATAAAAATAATCAATCACCTCTCTCAAACTGAAATGAAACAAGACTGACAATTTGGAACAGTGCTCAGTATTGTTACCCGGAAAAGTAAAGGTAAGTCACATGGCACATGTAATTGTAGTGCTAGTTTCCTCTTAAAGCCAGCCATGAGTCCAGTTGCAAACCAGTTGCTGGCTCCTGGTCTCCTATAAGAAGTTACAAGGGGACTAGTGTTTGGGTCTGCACCAACCTTTTGCTTTTGCAAACATTTACCTTGACATCACTACTCATGAAAACATACTAAGCAAAGCTCTGTTTTGGAAATTAGGGGGGGGGGGATTTCCCTAAAGAAAATATGATTAAGACTCCAGTCTGAAATATGTTAAATTGGAAGTGAATGCTACTGAAATCAATTAGACTTGATTTAGGGAAAACGTGGTTAGGACAAGGCTACAACTTTGCTTAAATATTACTTTAATAATACTTTACTAGAATTACAACTTTAATAAATACTTTACTAGAATATAACTTGAATAAAAAATAATAATGTGTATCAATGGTTTGCACTGTTACTATCAATGAACTATTTTGAGTTACACTACAGTTTCTGTGACATTGTAGTTCATACAGGGCTGGCTCCATGTTGGCTCCACCTTGGCAAAGTGTTCTCTGGTGGACCCCTTTCTATGTTGATATCCCACCCACTCCCCTACCCCACAGTGGGTTTACCTAGCAACAGCTGTCAAAGTAGCCCATCTTCTCACCCGAAACGTTTCAACATTTATACAAAACCACTGGGTGAAACTGTAAATCAGGCATAGGCAAACTCCTGCCGTCCAGATGTTTGGGACTACAATTCCCATCATCCCTGGCCACTGGTCCTGTTGGCTAGGGATGATGGGAATTGTAGTCCCAAACATCTGGAGGGCCGGAGTTTGCCTATGCCTGGTGTAAATCAATATGCGTACAGAATGACAGGATTGGAAGGGATTCCAAGGATCACCTAGTCCAACCTCCTGCAATACAGGAATCTCAACTAAAGCATCCATGACAAATGACCATGGATGGACGGAAAACCAGCATCACATAGCACAGAGATACATGAAAAAAGTAGAGAAATGTGTCTTGTTTGTCTGCTTGAGAAGAGAGTTTCTGACTTAAGTTGAAAGCAATGCTTTTTTTTTCATCAGAGGAGGGAGAGAAGGAAGGAGGGATGGGGGCCCAGTGCTGCTCATGGCACCCTTGACCATCACCCCAGGGTGCCACAGCACACTGGTTGAAAACCACTGCCCTAAAGAATGAAAGCATTTCTCCATTAAGAGTAAATAATAATAATAATAATAATAATAATAATAATAATAATAAATGTTATGGGCTTCTGCTAGTGCAATGGGGCTCCCCCCTCTCCTCCCCGTGCCCCCCAAAACTGGCTCTAGGGCAGTTGGGAGAACCCCCAGAACAGCATATGGAGGAAGGAGAGGGGGACTTCCACTTGGCAAGCGGAAAGAAAAGCTCGCCCTGATGGAACGATTGACATAGCACAACATTGAATTCCTTCCCCTGTATGCTTTTAATATCCTGATGCATGTCCACATGAACCACAAATGTCAAAAGGATATTAATTTAATCTCACTCCTTAAAAAAAAGACTTGTGTATTATATTAGACCCATTAATTCAGTTAACTTGTGAATCCTTGGAAATATATTTTTGTTATTTGAAACATATGCTCAACTTAAATTACTTGCAGAAATTCCAGTTTTACACATGATAAACTAGTTGAGTGGGAAGTGAAATGCTTTAAAAAAAAAAAAAAAGCTGACACCCTGATCTTAAGCATCTTCATTGGCACATCCGTCAATCCCTATACCAGCCTTCCTCAACATTGCATCTTTCAGATACTTTGAACTACAACTCCCATCAGCCCAGTCAGCATGGCCAATGGTCAGGTATGATGGCACATGTAGTATGACATATCTGAAGTGCACCAGGTTGGGGAAGCCTGTCCTAGAGCCTTCTGTCCTGGATAATTATCAGCCAGTTTCTACTGTCCCTTCCGGCAAGGAGTGTAGCTCAGAGGCTGAGCATCTGTCTTATATGCCAGACAAACAAAACACAGATCCCACAAGCCTGAAGAGCTACTATTCCTGATATGGATTATGGAACTAAGCCAATCACGTGCCTCCGCAGCCACATTCCGTCCATCCAATCACTGCTCCAGAAGTGCGTAGGACCAGGCACAATGCCCTCCTCTACTGGTGCAATGCCACAAATAAGAGTTTGGGTGCTAGCCATCACAAAGAAGCTCAAGACCTAGTACCAGAATGTCAAGCACTGAAAGTGTTAAGGGCAGGCGTGCTTCCCTGAAACTAGCTGGGGAGGAGGTGGAGCCATTGAGAGTTCTGATATGCAATATTCTAAGGACCATTTGAGCATCAACAGACAGTGCAACAAGCAGTCCAACTCTGAATGCTGTTTTTTCTGGTGCCTGCCTCATGAGGAAAATGGCTCTTGTTCACTTGTCAGGGGTAAGGTACTGCAAGGCAAGCCACTGTTTGCACTGCGGCAATTCAAGTAATTCTGTAAGTTTTTTTGTTTTGTTTTTCTACTAGTAACAGCCTGCAAGGAACTCTTCCGAATCCATTGCCAAACACAGAATACAATAAAGGGTTAAATGATACACCAATTAAACACAGCAGATATATAGACATGGAAATTTATATCTGAATCAGATTGGATTGCACAAATTACTGAAGACCACATATTTTCACGCAATAATGTGGACTTTTGGTAGGCAGCTGCCTTAAATGGCTTGTGGTTGGTGCTGACCGTACCTTTCAAATAATACAGTGGCACCATGCAAAATTTTTGTCAAACTTTCAGCTAAAACTCTGTGGAAGCTAAAAATGCAATGGAGAAGCACTCCATCAACAAACAAAAACAGATTATCTAAATTAAATGCAAAATATAACATTTAAAAGTCTTATTATAAAAATGTATACTGGGTGTATTTTGTTAAATATGCTTTTGCAATAGTAGTCAAGTATGCCAATAGACGACATCTCTACCACTAAGGCAAGTTAGTGCATAATTAAGACGTCTTGTAGTTGAAAAGAACTACTGCGTACTTTTGCTTTTATAAAAGCACCTTTTAAATATTCTTTGAATCTGCTGATAGAATGAAAAATAAATTTAATGCATTTACTCAAATTAACAGTATTTGCACCTCAGTGCAGATTTTCAACCCCAATATATTCCAGCTCCCCTTACTATTTCAAGTGCATTCAGAGTCTGTATGGTATCTGGAACACATAGTGACAATCCTGAATTCCACTTTTGGGTGCAGCCCTGTAGTTTTACATGAGAGTAACCCCCACTGAACTCAACAGGGCTTACTTCTGAGTTAGACATTGCACTGTTAGGAACCAACATAATAAACTGTCACTCAAATCCTCTGTCTTTCCATAGTAATAGCTAGTACTGAAATTTAGTACCAAAAGAGCATATTCAAAATATTAGCATGTTTTGATAATGTCTTATATTCAGTGCTTTCTTTCTAGAGAAATAGGTGCCGGTAGTCACCATGAGGTTTCTACAGTAAGTGCAGCACTTTTTAACAACAACACAAAGATGTGCCGGTACTACGTACCCCTTGAGTGCCCCCTGAAGAAGAAAAAGCACTACTTATATTGGCGCCTAGTTGATTAATTTCAAAAATCCCCTCCCAAAATGGTCAGAACATTTTAGTTTAACCAAACATATAACTATAAAATCACTGGATAAGAGTTGAATGAATAATAACAATCCATGTACATAGTTTTCATCTGCTTTGTCGACTGCAACCATTTTTAGATTATATACTTAGGTAGTTGAACCATAACTGCCATCGGCAGCATAAAGCTTTTCTATATAGGAATCAGATAACCGTTCAAAAGAGGGGAAGGAGGGGGGGGGAAAGGCTTATCTAATTCAAAGTATATATACTGTGCAGATCGTACAGTTGAAAATCTCTTGCAGTTTAAAGCACTTGAACATTACGGTATCCACAAACCTGTAACAGAATTCCATCCTACGCCCAGAAGCTAAACAAAATCGCCAAGGGTGATGGAAAAGCAGGCGTGTAACGCATACATGGCTGAAAACATGCTTGACACATGGCTGCATTTTCTCCTGTGCCGTCGAAGTTAAAGGTGCTGAACACCGATGCCACTTTTGTCTCCTTCTGATGTGGATCCAAGGTGCCAGGCATGGAGACCAGGGCATTGAAACTAATGCAGTCAGCCTTAGCAAATTAGGTAAATTAGAAATCGTTTGATGGCATTCTATTGTTGCCATTGTAATCACAGTAATTTTCATTGGTAATGGTGCTTGGTGATGAAGTGGGGTTCTCACGGAATAATTGTGGAAGGTATATTGGAAGAATCGGCATGTAGCATCTGGCTGCAAAAAGGGAAAAAAATAAAGCTCTTCAGGTTCAAATTGGCATTATATTTTATCTTGAAAATTTATTTTAGAGATTCACATCATGCCATTTTAAGTGGAAAAGGTGAAAGCAGAGTAATTTTTGTTCTATGAATTATTCATAATTATTCAGACTGGGTGAAGCTGCCATCCAGGCACTGACAGTTTCTTCTGCTCTGAGCCTCCATTTACGCTTGTCATTTTTATTCCTTTATCTACGATCGCTTTCTTAGTTACAGAACTTGTCCCTTAGGGCTTCCTCTTCGCAAAAAAAACAAAACAAAAACCTGAGTCTTTCAAATCAGCAAGAATGCAAAGGATGTGCTGCTTGCCACAAATCACAGTTCTCCACGATCTGTCTTTTTCTCTCCCCCCCCCATCACATCTCACCCCCCCCTCCAATAGCATTTTGAAAACCCACATCCACAACGTTGCCTGTTCTTTGATTAGATGGCGTTAGAGAAGGAAAAAGGAAAAAGAAACAGCAAAATACAAAAAAAGAGCGTGTTGCAACTGAAGAAGAGTTATATATTCTCCTGAAACAACAACCCAGAAGATAGTGGTGTTTTGTGCGTCTTCCTTTGTTGTCAATGTAACCCATTCTTAGCTGCATAGCATCACGCAGAAAGAAACAACTGTTAAGGCAGGCTGACTTCAGTGCCCTCGCTTCCAATGTGACGCGAACGAGGACTGCGCTCACGACAGACTAATCCACACAAATATACACTTAGGAGGCTAAAAAAGGAAAGAGAGAAAGAAAAAAGAAAACCACAAGTAAATAGCTGCTTATGGAAAAGAAATGTAAAAAAACAGGAACCAGCAGCAGTTGGGTAGCAAAGTGGAGCACTCGATTCTCACAGGCTTGAAAGCGAAAGAGATTGCAATCCCAGAGATTCTCCACTTGATGGCTGGCTGTGACACTGCTAGCCGACTGCTACCCTGCATCCATCCAAAAGGACTGGGATTGATTTAGGTCAGGGAGTCTGCTTTCTCGCTTGAGCGTTTGCTCTAACCGATGGGAGAAACTGTGGCTGTCTATAGGACCAGGAACTAATATATTACTCTGGGACATTGAGAAGGCTTCCGCAGCAGAGCACTTGCAAAAAACAACAGCAGCAGCAAAAAACAGAAAGGGGGGGTGAAAAGGCCCCAGACAGTAACAGGTATCGTCTCCTTTGTCCTGTTCCTGCAGGTGTGTATCGTTGTGGCATAAGCAACTGTTCACATACAAGGCAGAAAAACCAACCGCTTTTTCATCAGAGGCAATTTAGGTAAAAGGCTCCGAGCAGTGCGTGCCTCCGTTCAAGAGACGCTGCTAATGTCTGAAGCTAACATGCACATCCAGGTGGTATGCTTCTCCTGGACAAAAGTACAAAAATGCACACTGCAGTAAAAACAGATGGAAGGATTTTTAATAAAAAATAATAAAGCCTATGCTGCTCCGTGCCCGGTTCTAGGCGTCCGCTTTGCCGCACTGCGACTAGAAAACTGCAGCAGGGAGAGCTCTGGCACTTGCGATAATGTAGAAAGCAGCAGCTCTGTGACAAAGCAGTCAGCTGACTTGCACTGTTATAATTCAATGTCCTCTCTAAAAATAAGGCCAGTTTCTAAGCTAGCACCAGAGGATGACCCGGCATACCAAATCCAGCCCCCCAAAAAACTGCAAGAAAGGGAGCGATGCCAGGGATTCTTCTATTATTACCCTATATCAGATGTGTTGTTTTGAGCTGTTTTGCATGGGGTGACTTGTTTTCAGGGGTGGGAATCCTGCTTGCTTTGTAGCAGTTACCCTTTGGCATACAGAACTGTTTGCAGCATTTCTAAAGTGGCTACGTAGCTTTTAGCATCATCATCGAGTGATAAGCCACAGATAGGCAGGAATGGGTTACAGAAGGTTTCCTAACATGACTCTGAACATGTTTCTGCTGCCCAGATACTAAGGTAATGGGTGCCATGGGAATGCAGACCAAGAACAGAACAGGAAATGCTAAGAGTCCAGGGGAAAGCTCTTTAAGTCTTCATTATGCTGGTGCTCAGACAGCAATCCTCCTCCTACAGGTGACAAACATTCAGCAGTTCTCAGCTAAAGGTAACACGAGCTGCTGTCTGAAAATTAGGGCAGCATGCCGACATTACACATTAAAGCTAGTTTTAAACACGTTTAAGGCGTAGTCATGCTGGCCACATGACCCGGAAGCTGTCTGCGGACAAACGCCGGCTCACTCGGCCTATAGAGTGAGATGAGCACCACAACCCCAGAGTCATCCGCGACTGGACCTAATGGTCAAGGGTACCTTTACCTTTAAGTGTCACAGTACCAAATCAAGGATCCCTGGGAACTTTAATTCTATGAAGGAGCCATGGTCCCAAGAGAAAAACAACGGAACCCTGTGGCACCTTGAAGACTATTGTGACACTAGGTTTTTGTCAGCAAAAGCCTACTTTAGCAGACAGATCATTTTGGGGGGGGGGGAATTCTGGATGGCTAAACCGGTTTCAGTCTACCGGTAGTTTAAATGCATACTGTGCCTGGGCATGAACACCAAAATATTTCATCCGAAGTATGAAGCCAATGGCAGCAGAGAAACAATCTTCCAGTCTACCCATCTTTGACTAGGGCTGCAATCCCATGCACTACTGAATTCAGAGGGCTTGCTTCTGGGGGGGGGGGGGAATGAGTATGTTCATAGCTAGCATAGGCCTGATCCGAAAGGCCAGCCTCTTTGTAAAGGGTTCTCAACCATCTAGTCTCCTTTATAATAATATAATAATAATTTATGATTTGTACCCTGCCCATCCGACTGGGTTGCCCCAGTCTACAGTATGAAGCTGCAGGGTTTGAATCAAACCTTTCCCTGATCAACTAAGTAGCCAACGATTCCATCTCTTCACCAGCCATTCCTGTGCCACCCTGACAGAAAATACTGCTGTATCCAGAAGAGTGTTAAGACTATTGTTCTGTGGATGGGGAAAGGGAGAATTCATCACCCATGTCCTCTTTCACAAGACCAGCTACAACTCCAAGCCTAACCTTGCTACACTTCAGCCATGCTCTGATAGGCTTGATAGCCTACAAGCATGTGCCTTTCTTTGCTTAAATTAGATGTGCAGAGGATCCTGCAAGGGGTGAGCACTCCTGCCAGGTGAATTGCTGGCCATTAGATTTGCTGCCACCAGCTTCCTTTAAAAAAAAAAAAAAAAAAGCCCAGCACAGATGTAGAAAAGGTGGGAAATGTTTATTTGCTGCTGACAGCCACAGTCTTAAAGATGTTGCTATATAGAAGTTTCTTTTAAAAAAAAAAAAAGTTCAATGTTTTATTATATTTTTATACATGTTGGAAGCTGCCCAGAGTGGCTGGGGCAAGCCAGTAAGATGTGTGGGGTATAAATAGTAAAATTGTAATTCTGGAATGGGGTGTCCCTATTTTCATCGGAGAAATGTTGGAGGGTATGGTACAGCTGCAGTGCCACTGGCAGGTGGCGCAGTGGTGGTGAGTGTCCCGTGGGTGGTGGTGGTGGTGTGGTGGTAGTGTGGCAGAGCAGGGTGGCACTTCCTGTTTGCCTCAAGTGGCAAAATGAGACATGCCACCCCTGACCTCAGGATTTCAGAACTTGCACCTTACTCCACTTCCACCTCCACCTCCGCCTCCCCCCACCACCGTGGGGCTCTCAGCAGCAGTGGCTGTGGCAGTCACAGCCCAGGTGTGTCTGCAAGCAGTCAGCCTTCCTGCAGCCGAGGAGCCCTGCTGGCCACGGATGCTGTGACGGATGCCATAGGGGCTCCTGCCCCAGCTTCGCCAATCACAGCCTGGCCGGCACGAGGCTCACCCAGTCCACTGCCAGGCTTACCAAGCACCGGCTCAGGTGAGTTCCCTGGACCCCTAATTGGGAACCACTGGCCTAGGACATCAAGGATGTCTGTCTATGCACTGCAAGTCAATAGAGTTTCAGGTGGAAAAGGTAGGCAGGGAGCTGGAAGCAAATCCTCTGTTGCCCTGCAGCTCCCTGAAGCTGCCTTTGGAAAACAGGAGGAACTCTGTGTGTCTGAAATACCCTTCCATTCACTGCACCCAAAGCCAACTTCCAGATTGCATTCAGGAATGTGGAAAATAAATCTCTTTCATCTCCAGCAACCCAATTTAGCATCCACCCACCTCCCACCATTCTGCTTCTTGATATTAATAGGGATGTGGGGAACTGGGTTTTATACAGAGAGATTGGAAATAGGCCAGAGAAAGTTAGCCGAGACACACTTCTATTGAAATCAGCAGGACGTCCCGTGGGGCACTTCACGAATTGTAAGCATCATTCCTGCTAGAACACACATGCACCGCAAATGCACATGTGACAAATGCAAACATGCCTGTTCCCCCCCCTCACCCACCTTGATACTGTATTTTGTGTAGGAAAGTTAAAATGTATCAAGCTGCCTAAAATGCACTACATTTTAGTGCTATATATATATATATATATATATATATATATATATAATTCCATGTAATTCAATATTATTGCCATGTACCAACTCAGCAATTTTGACTCTTTCCTCTGGGTGGCCATGGATTTAAATGGTGATTTGCTCACAGTCACTGCAGGTTTCTGATTTATTAAGCAATAATGAATAAAAGAAACATACCACCCCGCTTTCCCTATTAAAGGCAACTATCGCATTACTTATTTATTTGCACTCTCCTTAAATGAAGTCCAACTCAGACGGATTCAAAGAGTAATATTCTGGGCCAGATGTTCATCTGAAGTGTTGAGAGGCTAGGATGAGATGGGAAATTTGAAAAAGGGTGGCAGGGGGTTCTCTTAAGTTTGCCTGTTCAAATGAGTATACAAAAGGTAGGGAGGGAGAAGGGATTTTGTTATATTGCAGCCCACGTAGTATCAATGGAAGGGATCAATACAGAGAGCATTAGAAAAGCGTAGGGTGAACCAAAAGAGAGGAAATCAAAAAATGCTGCTAGCCGCGCCCCCGCCCCCCCCCCATGTTCAACAATGGTGTTTTAAAAGATCCGAATGCACTTTCCCACTGTAAATATAGAGAGACAAAGTAAAAGTCTTTTGTAGGGTGAATCCTAGACGAATGAGCCTAGCTTAAGTTTAAGTAAAAGTCTTGTTTTTTGTTAGTTCTGCACGGAATGAGTTTTGTTTAACTTGGTGAAGTCCAGGCTCACAAGGGTCAAATCTGATAGTATTTAGGCACATAATATAACAGATTAGGAGGCGATGACACAAGATTGCAAGCCTAAAGATCTTATCTTTATCTGATCAAGCCACAGCAGCTGGCTTCCCCCTAGCAGCTTAACTCCTTGCTTCCTGCCATTTATTCTCTCTCTTGCTTTGACCTCTGCTTTTCCTTTCCAACCACCCCTTGAGCCAGTTTTGCACCCTGGCACTGAGAAAAGTAAGGTATCGGGTGACGAAAACCCTGCACCCTACCCGATGAGAACTTTCAGACATTTTTTGTTCACCTGTGGAAATTTTCAAAATGCAATTCGTTTTTTCATTGATTGATGGTGAATGGTAGGGTGAAACAAAACACACGAAAAATGCATCAGCATTACTGCAAATAGCTATTAACCAGTAACAAGCACACATAAAAAGCAAGATAACGAGAGTGTGGCGTAAATATATAATTTCACTATTAGATCACAGAGACACTCTGAAATTCATTCTAGGAGTCAATCTCTAGGCTGAACCAGCAGTAAACGGAGCATATTTTTAGTTGTTTGAAGACATACCAGTACTTGATGAGTTTGGAGTAAATTCATGCAACTGAGCCTAAAGGATCAGCAGGGACTCATTTTCAGCAGGGCTTACCTCTATGCCAAGGGTGGGGGAACTTTTATGGCCTGATGGGTCAGATCTTTATTTCCCTCGCACTGTCAAACCAACTTCGACAGGTAGGTGGGGCCACCCAGCTACCAATCATCTGATATCATATGGATGTCATGTGACTGACATGTCCCCCTACACCAGGGGTAGTCAACCTTTTTATACCTACCGCCCACTAATGCATCTTTCTTGATGTTAAAGTTTCCTTACTGCCCACCAGTGCTGCAGTAACATGTGGCATAGAACCCCTTACCGCCCAACCTGGAATCCTGGAATGCCCACTAGTGGGTGGTAGGGACCAGGTTGACGACCCCTGCCCTACACCAGTCGGCCCACTACCGTCAGCAGAGCTACAACACAAATAAAACAGTGAGTAATCTCAACCAGTTAACAATTTTAAATTGGCTTTGGTTTCTGGTAATATTGCTCTTTAACGTAGTGCTACCAAGAGGTTTTCAGATCAGGTAGAAATGCCACTTCTCCAAGACATAAATATAACCTGAGATTCTATACACACATACACATACGCTGAACTGTTTTAAATATTTTCTGCTAGACAGCAATGCATATGGCTGGGAAAGGGGGAACCGTACGTCAAATGGTAGAAAAACAAAATAAAACCAAATCAAACAGAGGGGAGGAAAAAGCCTCACCCTCAAATTGTTGGACCAATTTAAAACTGGCCAGGTGCCAACGTCATTTGGTTATATAAGCACCTGAACACAGAGATAAAACCCCAGGCATAATGAGCATTTCAAGTGTTGCAAAACAAGGGAGATCAGACACCGTCCCGTTCAATAGGAGACATAAATGTTTATCAGTTTTGATAAACTCTCTTGCTTGCACCGGCTGTATAAATGAGCATTGTGGAAAGTAATAGCTGCAATGTTCATTGCAATTTTTAAGTATTGTATGGTGCCAGTAACATCACAGACATTGTGAGAAAAGTTTTGCAGGTCTGTGTTTTTGTTTTTTTGTAGCAGTGAACTGGTCTCGTGAAAATTCACAGGTGTATGGTATATACAGAGGATCGTGGTCCCCTTTTCCGTATGTGGCTATAGCACCCATCCATGTTAAACATTAATTGATTTGGATATTGTGGTAGAAGTCATTATATTAAAGGAGAAAAATTTAATTAGGTGTGAACTAGAAGAATGCTTATACTGTATGGCTTCTCTGCTCCAGTTGCTTCCTGGAGCTCTCTTCCCCCTGTATCATTCAAAACAGAGTTGTGCTTCGAACACAAGTCAAAAAGTAGATTGGGGGTGTCTGGAGTAGAAAAAAGAGTACAGCTGGAAACAAGAGTTGGCAATTGCTCCTTCCAGATACTGTTCATAATTCCCCTCTTGAAGCTGCTTTTTCTTCTTCACTGCCAGTTTTTTGTTTATATGCTTTATAAGGCATGCCGTTTCTGCAATATGCTGTCTTTATTATACTTTATATGGCATGCAATTTCTGCACAATTAAGCAAAGCATGAAAACAAATTGGCCTAGTTTTTCCACATCTGTGGCAATGTAATATGTGACTAGGAATTTACCCACTGTGCATATCTCCTTAGGTGTTTTATACTGCACTTATTAAGAAGTAATTAGAGATAATTGTGACCCACAGGTGATCTATTGTGGCAAAATATGCTGTGCAGGTAACACCTTTCTTCTCATCTATGCAGACTGTGTTTTTATAGCCACTTAACATTATAGCAGAAGTATTTTTGCGTGATACTGTCTTCAATAGCCATGTCAGTGATTTTAATCATTGCTCTCTTGAATACATTTTCTTGAAAGATGAGTTCATTACTAAGACTTTTAAGTTTGAGTATTGATAGTCAAATAATGGCTAGCATTTTGTTGCTGCTGCCTTCAATCCAGTCAATATACTGTAGACAGGATTGGACTTTCTGCTGTACTGCCCATCACAATGATCCCTCTCCACCTACATCTGACTGACGCTGTGCTTTCATGAGCGGTACTGTAATATTTTATTGTAGCATTTCATGTTTCTAAGCCACCAAGAGTTTGTCATTGTGCATCCTATATAAATACTATAAATAAACAAATGGAAAGTATCTGATCAATATAAAGCTCTGGTCCGTTTGTGCTATTGCT
The DNA here is from genome assembly GCF_009819535.1 of Lacerta agilis. Taxonomy (NCBI): domain Eukaryota; kingdom Metazoa; phylum Chordata; class Lepidosauria; order Squamata; family Lacertidae; genus Lacerta; species Lacerta agilis. The sequence continues at coordinate 29,143,071 of NC_046318.1, forward strand.
TCAAAACCATACTTTACAACTTTGTGCTAGTCACTAGTACAAAGACCCTTACCATTGCTCCTACAGTATATTACGCTCTTTGCTTTGTGTCTTAACATTTGGCTTCTCCACTCTGTTCTATTGTCAGTTCCAAAAATAAAATTTAAGTCATCCTGTAATCTGAAGTTCCCTATCTCATATCAAGGAAGATACACACAGGAAGGTGATAGATTGAAGATGGAGGGTCCTGTTTGAGGGTCAGGGCAGAGAGGGTCTCCCAGAGGGGAAAGCTCCCAGGCAGTGCTGGATTAAACCCTGTGGAGACCCCATGGCAGTCGAAATCTCAAGGGGGGGCCTCGTGCATGCTCTCTAGAGGGAGAACATTGAACTAAGAAAGTTCAATTGAAATTTTCTTTCAAGATCAAATCAATATTATTTTGATCTGTTGTCACGGGCCCCCTAAAAGACATAGGGCCCAATAGGCTGGTGCCTACTCTACCTATTTATTGTTTCTTACATGAAAAACTTTCAATGAAAATTGATTACAAAAATAAAATTTAATCGAGCATTTAAAAGTGACAGACACCAGTGATTCACAGGAAACTGAATTCTATTATCAATACCATGGTTTGTGCATTTCCCTTTACTTCTACAGCATCAGTCCTTGTTCCTTATTATGGAACCTCCATGAGTATGTATTGATGACATTTGTCATTCCATTCAAAAATGCCCAAGGCCACATTCAAAACTTAAACAACAGATATATACAACAATCATACCACATCTCTGACTGGAGAGTAAATCCCTTTGTCTGTTGGGGCCCCAGTACATCTTTTTGTGGGGGACCAATTCCCCCAACAGTGTTTGGACTGGTAGCAATCATTGGTCTTAGGAAGAACATGGGGACCTTGTACGTCTGTTTCCAGGGACCTGACAAGAAACAAGCAGCCCCCATTATAAATACAGTACCGGCCCAGTCTTTGTCTTGCATTGCAGCCTCTTTTTCTTCAGCTGAATATAAAACTTTTGTCCCCCGATGGTGAAAATGCTTGAGTTTGAGGGTCATGCTTAACAGGGTCCATTTAGGGAATTAATGTTCTGCACACACAAGTGTTTTTAGTCTCTAAACAACAAACAGGATTGATTTCCAAATGGTGGCATTAAATCCAAACTGCTAGTGCGCAAACACAATAGGGCAATGTACTAGAACTGAGTCAGAAAGCAGCTAAAAGGAAATAGTATTCTTGATAGCGAGTAAACTATTAACCGACACCAACAACTATTGCAGCTGCAGGTAAAACAATTGAGCGATAACATTGCACCTGGCCTTCAATAAAATGTTCTCTGTGATTTAACTAGGGACGGTGATAAGTGAGCATTTTCAAGCTTGGTAATTAATACCAGAGAGAGAGAGAAAGAGAGAGAAGACTTTGTTGTTTTGTAGGAACAGCTGATAGTATTTTACTCAGCACAAACTTTTGTCTCTGTCTGTGCAGATTTATGATTTACAAGATGAGAAGGTCTGTGTGAAGAACAAACAGTTGGGCACATGGGCTGGAATACACTGGATGACTTATCCAGATCAGTGCCTTTCAGATAAAGACAGTAATCCGTGTTAAGTGAAGTAACAAACTAGTCTTTCTTATATAACTCTTCTCATTTCTTAAAAACTTGCCAGATGTTACTAAGGTTAACTTAAATTACTCTTAAGTGATTTGGTTTCTACCACTTCTTGAAATCACCTAACAGTTATTTCGGGGTTTTGCCATTTTTGAACATCTTATTTCAAAATTTTAGAAGCATTTTTATTGCTGAGTTTATCACTAAGACATAGTGGCAAAATTATTTTTTTAAAAAATCAACATGCATGAACAAAGTGATTGCAACCAGTTTTAAGATGAAAGCATATAGTGCAATAGAAGAAAGCACTGCTGGAATTCCTCAAAGCGGCTAACATTCTCCTTTCCCTTCCTCCCCCACAACAAACACTCTGTGAAGTGAGTGGGGCTGAGAGACTTCAGAGAAGTGTGACTAGCCCAAGGTCATCCAGCAGCTGCATGTGGAGGAGCGGAGACGCGAACCCGGTTCACCAGATTACAAGTCTACCGCTCTTAACCACTACACCAGTTTGGTGCACACATGCACACGCGCACACCCCACACACAGGAACCTCAATGGTGCCCCTCGGAAGGCTTCAGCCAAGGCTAAAAAAAATCAGCTAGAACACCCCCCCCCCGTATCTATGGCATAAGTGACAAGCGCTTAGGACTAAGGACTCGGGGGCAACAGCAAGTGAATTGAAGGTTATGAAAGAAAGTGCAGCAACAGAACAACACAAATAAATAGTGTCAAGCCACATTGGCGGGAAAATTAAATAAGTTGCCTTTTTAATATTGCTGTTCTTATGGTGTTGACTTTTATTATTCACGTAAGCTGCCTTAAACTAAACGAGAGACTAAGAGGTATAAATATTATATTAAAAAATCTACAGACACTATCTTTTATACCCAAACCTTGCATTTTAACACAAATTACAAACCAAAATGGAATTATGCTACAAGCTTGGTTTACAATTCAGTTCGCAAAATTGACCGAATCTCGAGAATTTCGCTTTATAGGTGATACTGTGAAGATCAATGGAAAATATTCTCAGCTATTTTTGGGCAGAGTTGCTCAAAACTCTGGGCGTTGACATTATAAACTGGAATGAACTGTCTGTTCCATGTTGCTTAGAGCCAATATCCCAGATCGTCTACAGATTCAGGCACGTTTGGGGATACACTGTAAAATGAAACAGGACAATGGAACAATCATCTCTTAGATACTGTAGGAAATCAAGCAGGCTGAAACCCCACTCACTCAATTAGAACATTACCTAACTATAGGAGATCTGACCGATTAAGAGCTTCGCTGGCTCACCATTTTTTACTCTCTAAGACGGGACTGCAAGCCTGTCAGATTTTACTATAGCAGATATAATTCATCCAATTCTCAATTAAATTCTTGAAGGTTTTCCATGAGGCCTGATGCCAGACAGAAGACACTCATAGTGTGTTGTTATTACTCCTGAATCAGAGTCTATATAGCTAGCTAAGTTGTAAAAATAAACAGATAACTTGTGTTTTCTCTTACTGGGCCATATGCATTCTGCATATAATTTCCATTGCCATGAGTGCAAGAAAAAAAAACACCGAAAATGTTTTATGTGTTTTATAAGCACCCTGATAAGTACTGGCAAGGCCGAAAGTGAAATTTTGAATAATTGTAAAATATTATCTAAAATGTATAAAATACTGTTGGAATGGCATTTGAAAAATGAAGAGGATAAGTCGGTAATGATACACTGGGCTAAAGACTTTGGTTATAATATACAGTTGGAGGATTGGGAGACGTTATGGAAAGAAAGCATAAAATTTACTGCATGTACCGCTTCGAAAGAGAATATGATGAAAATGATGTATAGATGGTATATTACACCAGTAAAATTAGCCAAAATGTATAAAATAAGTAATAAATGTTGGAAATGTAAACAGGGAACGTTTTATCATATGTGGTGGGAATGTAAGAAGGTGAAAGGCTTCTGGGAAATGATATATAATGAGATTAAAAAATGTTGAAATATATGTTTATAAAGAAACCAGAAGCATTTCTGCTTGGAACTGTAGGAAAAGAGATTAATAGACAAGATAAAAAATTGTTCCTATACGCAACAACGGCAGCAAGAATGTTATTGGCACAGAAATGGAAGCAAGAATTACCAACAATTGAAGATTGGCAGATGAAGTTAATGCACTATGGAGAATTGGATAAGATGAAAGGAAGAATTCGAAACCGGCGGGACCAGTAATTCCTGAAGGATTGGACTAAATTTGAGAAATATTTGAAAGATAATTGTAAACAACAAATTACGCTAGTAGGTTTACAAGAAGTTTTGTAAGGTTAATTTTAGGAAATATTGTTGTTGTTCAGTCGTGTCCGACTCTTCGTGACCCCATGGACCAGAGCACGCCAGGCATCCCTATCCTCCACTGCCTCCCGCAGTTTGGCCAAACTCATGTTAGTAGCTTCGAGAACACTGTCCAATCATCTCATCCTCTTGTCGTCCCCTTCTCCTTGTGCACTCCATCTTTCCCAACATCAGGGTCTTTTCTAGGGAGTCTTCTCTTCTCATGAGGTGGCCAAAGTACTGGAGCCTCAACTTCAGGATCTGTCCTTCCAGTGAGCACTCAGGGCTGATTTCTTTAGGGATGAATAAGTTTGATCTTTTTGCAGTCCATGGGACTCTCAAGAGTCTCCTCCAGCACCATAATTAGGAAATATTACAGAGATAATTTTGGATGGTAATAATCAGTTATTGTGATAAAAAGTAATAGTGAAGTTGGAAATACAAGAAGAAATTAGGAAATTTGAAAATCTTGACAAATGGTTGATGGAAGTCAAAAATATGTATAAGATATGAATATTATTGGATGTTTAAAAGAATGTATGTAAAACTTCATAAAAATTATTTATTAAAAAAAAGTGCTGGCAGGGCCGTCTTAAGTAAATCCAGCGCCCTGGCGCAAAGATCCCTCCGGCGCCCCTCGCGCTCTGCTGGGCAGGGCCAGCTGGAGGGTGCGGAGGGGCGGGTGGGGACGCTGCCAGCTGTGCTCCACCTCCACCTCCACCTGTTTGGCCAAAGTGGTGGTGTGGTGCTGCCATCCAGGGAGCCCTGGCTGCAGCGCCAATGGGAGCCTCGCCAACGGCCTCCCCGCGTCCGCAGCCCGAGAAGAGGTGGGGGAGAGCGGCGCTGCTGGTGGGGCTGGAGGGCACAGGCGCCCTCCTCAGGCCGTGGTGCCTTGCACCAGTAGCCTCAATGGCTAAGACGTCCCTGAGTACTGGTTTCTTTTGTAAGACATGCATCTTACGACAAAGGAATTATGAATACCTATGTCAATTTCACCACCAAGATGTATGCTGGGGAAATGCGTAAATAATACCCCAAATGACAAGATTCTGTTCTCTGCTAGCTGACTGCTATTCCGTATGTTGGTCCGTCCATCCCACAGCCAGCAGTAATTGCTAGGATGCTGACAGCTGTTTCTCTGATATGTTTTCTACCTTTTCAAACGCAGGACCCACCTTCAACATACACACACACACACATTTGGGGACCTGTTCCTATATGGTCTTTTAACCACACATTTGCATGGTGGTAGTGCTGCTGTTATGCCACACCTTAGATCAGGCCACGACCCAGGCTGTACTGGGTCCCAGTTGAACTACTTTAAAGAGATAACTCCGGGGGGGGGGGGAGTTGTAATTATATAACAAATTTCCTGAAGATAGTTCATATTTAGAATCAAGAGCGCCCTCATTACGTACAGGCTAATCAATCAGGCAGCAGACAAGAATAAATGTAATATATGAAGTTTTCCACATCGCTTCATCTCTAGTACGGGGGGGGGGGGGAGGACACACCTTCACCAGTTAAATTTCTGATTGTCAAGCTGCCATTGGCGGCACAGGAGCCTTAAAAGCAGGGAGGGGAGGTAAGCTGGCAACCATAGTCAGATGTGATATTTGAATGCTGCAGAAAGCACCTTATCTGTTAATTGTAACCTACAAGATTAACATGTGAAAAATGCTGTTCACAAATATGTGCGGTGGAGGATGGAAGACTAAAAATACACTTCTACATTGGCTCCTGGTATGTTTCTGAGCACAATTCAAAGTGTTGGTGCTGACCTTTAAAGCCCTAAACAGCCTCAGACCTGTATACCTAAGGACCTCCTCCACCCCCATAATCCAGCCGGGACACTGAAATCCAGCTCTGAGGGCCTTCTGGTGGTTCCCTCACTGCAAGAAGTTAAGTTACAGGGAACCAGGCAGAGGGCCTTCTCGGGAGTGGGGCCTGCCCTGTGGAATGCCCTCCCATCAGATGTCAAAGAGATACAAGAACTACACAATTTTTAGGAGACATCTGAAGGCTGCCCTGTATCAGTAAGTGTTTTTTTTAAAAAAATGTTTGATGTTTTATTGCATTTTTATATATGTTGGAAGCCAGACAGAGTGGCTGGGGGCAACCCAGCCAGATGGGTGGGGTATGAATAATAAAAATTATTGTTGTCATTATAAGATGCCACAATAACTTTTGCCTCCGAAGTAATCTTTCTAAAGTCTGTGTCTCTCTCTACATGCATTCGCAGGCTGCAATCCTACACGGACACTTCCTTGGGAGCATGTCCCGCATACCTCGATGGGACTTAGTTACTCCTTGAGCACAGGCATCCATAGGACTGCGCTGTTAGCACATGAACTAAGCAACGGCAGTGCCTGTGTTTGCGTGCGTATTGTAAGCCCCCACCGCCAGGCATGGGCAAGGCTCGCAATTGCGCTTGTGCAATCCCTCACCTTTTTCCTTTTTCTTTTTCCCCCCAGCAGGACTCCCGGCGCCACCTGCCTGTCTCGCGCGCAGCCACGCGCCACGCCCGCTCCTTCCTTTCTCTCTCCGCCAGCCAAGAGTCGCGTGGCGTTTCCTTTTGGAAAGCTCCTCCCGAAAACCGGTGCTTTCCTTTCCCCACCCAAGAGCAAATCCGAAGGTTTTTTTTTAAAAGGGGGGGGTGAAGGTGGGAGGGACGGAGGGAGGAGAAAGGTGACTTTGGCAAGCGGAAAGAAGTTGCTGCGGACGGAGTGCCGGGGGGATCTGATGAAACGCAACCCGTTTGCGGTCGGAAGCGGTTTTGTTCAGGGGGCTTACTCCCAACTAAAGTATTAACAATTAAAGGCACAGGATTTCAGTCTCTTTGTGACCTTAGCAGCGTTTAAACCCTCAGGCAAGCTGCAGCTCCATGATTACTCGGTGCTGGAGAGACTTGCTCTTGGGCGCACTGCAAAAGCTGGCCATTTTACGCACGTTTCCCAGGGCGCAACTAGTCCCCTCCCGCTCAGTGGCGCAAGGCAGCGCTGTCAGCGCACTTACTTGGACGGGACGGGGATGCTCGCCACAGGCACTTTCCTTCGAGCGACCCCTGGCTGGGCGTCAATGGTAGCTGGAGAAAGGGCGGGAAAGCCTTCGCCAGGAGACGCCGCGTATTTGTTTTGCTTTTTCGGGGGAGGGGTGGCGACGAGCTCCTAGCGCGGGTGAGTGTAACCGAGTAGGCGCGGGCTGAAAGCGGACTTTGGCGGGAGAAACCAGGCCACCTCGGGCCACCTCCCTCTCCCCCACCCTGAGGCGGGAGCTTAAGCGCAACCGTTTGCAAGAGGGGGAGGAGCGGGGAGGTTGGTACCCGCGAAAAGGTCACGCCGCCGCGGCTCCTGGTTAGGAAGAAAAGAGAAAAAAAGAGCCCGCCGGCTTGGAGCGTGACGCCGGGTACTCCGCAGCGCGCGAGGGGTTAAAGACGCCGGCCACGGAAGCTCCGCCTCCGCCGCGCGCGCCCGACGGCGGGCTCCGCCTCGAGTTGCTTCTGCAAAGCTGCTGCTGCTGCTGCTCCTCCTCCGCGGGGTCGGCGGGAGGCAGCGGCGCGCTCCCTTCCCTGCCGCCGAATACCTCTCGGCCTCCCGCTCCGGCAGGTGTCTGGGCCTGCCTGACCGCAAAAGCGGAGCAACCCCCTCCCCCTGCGGCTTTTTCGTAATTATTATTATTATTATTTTAGCGTTGCGCAGCAGTTGGTTCTCTTCCCAGTTTCTCTCTCTCTCTCTCGGTGACCCCGCCGTAGCCTTTCTGGGGAGGAACCAGGAAGAAGAGAAGGGAGGTTAAGGGGGAAGGACGGGATGAACGGCGCCGGCGCTTGCTATGGGGAGCGATTCAGGCACATCGAACCTTGCCCCCCCCCCGTGTGTGTGTGTGTGTGTGCGCGCGCAGACATATTTACACACATCTTTGTTCTCCCCCCTCACCTTTCCCGCTATCATTTTCAATAAAATATTTATATTATCCTTTCCCTTTTCTTTTCCCCCGAGAAGATTGTTGAAGAGTTATTTCCACCCCACCCCCTCTGCCCCTTCAGAAATTTAGAGATCTAACTGGTTCTCACCATGGGATACCACTGGCATGCAGGAACAGGACTTGTAAGAATTAGGTAAACACTTGCACCAGTGTGGCTCAAAACACACACACACAGCACAGTGAACCTGCTTTCTTCCAGGGATGTGGCAGTCCAGTCAACTTTCATTTAAAACCAGTGGGACTGACAAATGAACCAGTTAAGGAATGCAGTGCAGCCTAAGGTGGCAACCACCTTCCTCCCAGCAATGAGATATAAATTTTAGCAATAAGTGGGCTGTATGTACTCGTAGTCCCTTGTGCTCACCCAGTACAGAACTTGTCTGTTGCAGGCATCTGCTTGGAACCCATGAATTGCTTCCTGCAGATGGTAATGACCTTGTCAATAGTTAGGCTTTTAGGTCGTGTCATGTGCCTGCCCTGTTCTAAATGTACTGTACACCTGAAAGTGTAAAGTCCAAGTGTGACAGATGTGTATCACAAATACAGATGCACTCGTCAGGGAGACAGGTTTGGTTTGGCTACGGCTTGTTTGCACAGTTGGCAAATCCAAATGAAACAGCTCTGAGATTGCAGGTCACAGGCCTGGAAAGGCACTGCGAGTCCATGCCAACAACTTGTTGTAATGGAAAAGGCTCTCTTCATTGCAGCTGTCCTAAGCATGAAACAGTTAAAAGGCACAGAGATTGTATCTTTTGGTGCATGCAAAAAGTCCCAGGTTCAATCCCTGGCATCTCCTGGTAGGACTGGGATTGAAATTCTGGAGAAACCACCTCAAGGTCAATGTGGACAGTAATGAGCTGGGTATAAGGCAGCTCCTTAACCATGTGAGCCTTGGGTATATTTCCAAAACATTTGAACAGGGGGATCATAGAACTATAGAACTGTCAAGTTGGGAGGGAACTCCAAGGCTCATCTAGCCTCACCCCCCGGAAGGCAGTAATGTTTCACCCAATGTGGGACTCGAACCCACGACCCTGAGATTGAGAGTTTCATGCTCTACCGACAGAGTTATCCCCATGATCCTTGGTAAGCTTGCAAAAGGGTTATGAGAAACCAGTCAACGGGAGTGATTTGCACATCACACATTGCATTTATCGTGGGTGCCTAGCCTGCAAAACATGGTGTATTTCTTAACATTCTCTGTGAAAGCGAATGAAGATGCTCACCCCCAGCTACGTATATCATATAGGAATGCATATCAGGCAACTGGGACAAGTTGCAGCTCCATCCCTCATAGTTGTCCCCACAGTATCTTGCCTGAGGCCACATCACCCATGAAACCACTGGGAAAGTTTTGAACTGCCGTCTTCCTGGGTCACAGCTGACAATCTTGCACTGCGATCCTTTACTCAGCAGTAAGTGTAACTGTATTCAGTGGGAGCACATCCCCAGGTTGGTGTGCATAGTTCCTGAAACCATATAGTGCCATAAACCCAGTCTGAGGGGAGTTCCGGGCCATTTCTTCATCTCTATGGGTGCAATCCTATTCACTTGCCTGAGAGTGAGCCTCACTTAGTCCCATGTAAGTCAGCAAGACTATCAAATATAAGGCCTTATGAAATACTTCTGGGGTCATCAGCGGGGCCTGTGGTGCTTATATCCAGTGCTTCCCCCCCCTATAAAAATAAGTGCCAGTACTCACCATGAAATTGTTGCAGTAAGTGCCACACGAAAAAGATGTGCCGGTACTGCATACCTATGGGTACCCCCTGGGGAGCCCTGTTTATATGTACCCAGAATTACTGAATGACAAGAGTTAGAATGTGGGATCTATGGCTCTTCCAATGGCAATGGTCAGTGGTGGAAGTTGTGGTGCAACAAGCACGACAAAGGTGGCCTATTAGCTGTTGTTGTATTTTGTATTGAAAGTTCTACGATCCTTTGCTTCTATGAATGGCATTTATGGTTTTTATTATTATTCTGGAGGGGCAGAGGTTCCCTATATCCCTGCTTTCAGTGGACAAGAAAGCAGAGCCACTTGGCCACTCGACCCACCCATCCCAGCCAAGTTTTCCAAATGAGCGACACGGGTGTCAAAGGATGTGCTGGATTAAGTGCTTGGAACTTTGTGATTTGCCAGCATTTCAGCAGAGCAGGAAGGAGGAGGAATTAAGGGCAGTGGTCTGAGTCTTATGGTCACTAGAGGCATTACCAAAGCATAGCAAGGGGAAAGGTGTGTGTTTTAGGATTGGATAATATGCTAAAGATTTCAAAACGTGTGTGTGTGTGTGTGTGTGTGTGTGAAGTTGATTGAAATGGAACCAACAGTTTGGTGTCTAGCCAAAGTAACATTTGTATGTTTTTATGGGGAATTAAGGGTGTGACCTCAGGCATCTGTTGGATAAGAAATGTGACTTTTTATCCCAGTTCTATATAATGCAGAAGTGGGGTGCGGGAACGCTGGGATTTTTGAAGAATACTGATAACGTCACAATCACTCTTACATAAATTTAAGCTGAACAGCCCAATCATATTCTTAATTATTCAGAAATATGTCCCACTGTGTACTTGCTGTAGGATCAAGCAGGCAGGGAGAGGCATTCTGGAGCCAGCAACTTCTAGCATCTTCTCTTTTATATTGTAATTTATAAGTTCTAATGCTTTGCACAAAACGCAGTAAAAAAACCAAACCCAAAAATCTAAATTTCCCACGCTACGGTAATATTTGGAGCTAACTTCCAACTGCTCGAAGTTGTGTGTAGGTGTATGGTGTTTTCCCTTAAGAATATATTTATATATTTTTTAAAAAGCCTTTGGAGTTCAGTCAGAAGCATACAGCTTTATGCTGTTCAATAAATCATTGGGGGGGGGGGAATACATTGTGTTAGTTACATCTGAATTTTCCCACGTTTACTTACTTTTCTGCAGAAGAGGCTCAGCACTGCCACCTAGTGTTCTGTTTTCCATGACATACTTCATTTATTAGGAAGACATACAATCAAAAGCGAAAATGTGCAATCTTATACCCAAGTGTTTGGATCTTTACAAAACCCTTGTGGAGGAAGTTATCGGAGGATGGTGGCCAGAATGCCCAGTTCTTTTAAAAATATGTTTGTTTGTTTTTAAATGATACATTTCGTTGTCTTTCACCATTAGCTGATTGACACCCCTTAGGTATTTTGAGTCTCCCTTCAAAATAAAAATATACGAATAGTTAATAATTTTATCACACGAACAAAGAACAAAACAAAGTTAGTGTTATACATAAGTGCTTGTTTTGCTCTGTACTGTATTGTTAAAAAATATGTGTTTGAATTTGCTAATTTTAACTCGTAATACAGTTTATGATACATGGTTGACACAGTTCTGAAGATAAAACATTGATTTCATATGGAAACATTTATCACCGTACCAGGCTATAAGGGTGAGGGGGGAAATTACCAATGGTTTTGTTCAACTTTGTCACTCTATTTTCAAGAATGTATATGTGCTTACCTTGATGATGCAGCACCCAGTGCAGTTTGAGCACTCCAGAAGCAAGTAGACCAGGAGATACAAGCGCCTTCAAAGGAGAAGTAGTCAGCTATGAAGAAAGGGAAATTTGGAAAGGCTCGTGCGAAAGCTCCTCGGCTTGCTTTCAGCACCTGTCTTTACTTTGCTTCCAGTGACACCTGCCACAACATGTAAGCAGCTCCTTTTAGGATATGCTTTCTTCAATGCACTTTGGAGGAAAGTGAACTTGGGGCGTCTTGTAGCACACATCCTACAGCTTCTGCTGCTGTTGCTTTTGTGTGGTTGGGGCTGATTTTTGCAGGTTCTGTGAGTTCTGATGAGTTCTAAAGGTAAAGGGACCCCTGACCATTAAGTCTAGTTGCAGACGACTCACTCATCTCGCTTTACTGGCCGAGGGAGCCGGTGTTTGTCCGCAGAAGCTTCCAGGTCATGTGGCTACCATGACTAATCACTTCTGGCGAACCAGAGCAGCGCACGGAAACGCCATTTACCTTCCTGCCAGAGCGGTACCTATTTACCTACTTGCACTTCGTGCTTTTGAACTGCTAGGTTGGCAGGAGCTGGGACCGAGCAATGGGAGCTCACCCCGTCGCGGGGATTCGAACAGCCGACCTTCTGATCAGCAAGCCCTAGGCTCTGTGTTTTAGACCCAGATGCTAATGCTCATTCCCTTGCTTTCTGTAATTTGGGTGAAGGGAAGAAATCTGGGCATGCTCAGAAATGCACCTGGAGGACTCTAACATTCAGGTGGGTTGACTTTCTGTGCCCTCCACTTCAGCAGACACTTCTGCTGCTCCTCTCAGCTCTACATTTTCTCTATCCAAAATATCAAACATGGCACAACAAATCTAAACAGAGATTAAGTTAAGTTATTATTATTGCAGGCTGACACTCGTTCACATCAGTGACAAATACGGTAAGCATCATCAAACTCAGGGTTACTGCAGCCACGCCACGGTATTCTGCTGGAGACATGAACAGATACAGAGCATTGTGCTGGTGTGAAGAATGTGCATGTTCATGATACCGCACTGGCAACAGCTACCAGATGTACTTAAATGCTGTTATACGACACTGAAAGCTGTGGCTGGTATGTAGAGATTGGGGGCAGGACTGGAAACAGCAGTGTTCCTCCAACCTCATTTCTGATATATAGTATTTGTAGTAAGAAGTTATGGCATAACAGAACAAGACAGATGTGTTTTGGTTGACTCACATGGGATGTGGCTGTGCTTTTCTCCATATAAGGATCTAACTAAATATTACATGCAAGTGCATATAATAAAACCCTTCTGGCCTGCTTCTACATTGCAAAACAATATGGGGGGGGGGTAGGAAAGTTGCAATGGAACACAGTAGAGGGAAGGGGTGTTTGTTTAATGCTTTCCCACTTCCTACTTATCCCCCCTTCTCTCCAGCCATTTTGCTATGTTACAAGCTTCCAGATCTGTTTGCAAGATTAAGAAGTCACCACATGCAGTTCTGCACATCAAGGGAGCTGAGTTTTTTTTATTGATTCCCAGTGGAGTATTCATGTGCAACACAGACTGTGAAAATCTGGAGCTGATCCCTACCCAGAAATGGCATCCTATGCTTTGGAAAAGATCAGGCTGAAATTATGCCTGAATAGTAGGCTTCTGTTCAATCAGACTGAAATCAAGCCTGAGGCTTTTGCTAAAGTTGCTGGGATGCATACATTACCAAATAATACTGGCCGCGTTCAGTTACGTGTATGTTACTGACTAATGTTTTGTGCATTGGGCACAAAGTTACATGTCGAAAACTTCACACACGGTGAAATTCCTGTATCTACCTAATATAACAAGTTATATTTTTGCAGTGGGGTTGACAAGTGCTTAGGGGAGCAGTATTATTATATCTAGGAAGCTGGTGTAAATTAAGGCAGCATAAAGTTATACCCAAATCCAAGCAGGCCCAAGCCTCACATTGGGAAAACGAGCCTTTGAAATAGTGTTTGTTAAACCACACTTTCGCCAGCTTAACTCACCTCTGGTTGCCAGGTCATCTGGCTGTCATGGGCAGACCCCTATAACACTGACTGAGCTGATCAGGCTTTGGATCCAGCCCAAGCCTCCCTGTTTTAGTCCTGCCCCTGAACACACCTTCTTCAGGGTTTACACTAACGTAAGACCTGCTAGGCTAGGCTTAGCCAGCTAGGTCCCAGCTGAGACAGGAGATCTATTGTATCTCTTGATTGAGCCAAGGATGAGGGAGTTAAGCCGGAGTAGGCCCTTCCAGCTCAGCTAGAGACCTTGCTTATGCTGGCAGACCTTGCAACAGGGTTGCTCTCTATGAAGTGAATATCATTTACACGAATGTACAGTAAGTTTCTGGTTGTGGCACTTAGAATAGCAATGGTTCTTTACCAATGAAGGCACTGGCCTTTTTCTATGCCAGAACATTTTATTTCTCTCCCATTAAGGCTGAAATTGTACACACACTTACCTGGTAGTCCCAATGAACTCAATATATATATATATTTAGAAAACATACACAACAAACAATAACAAGCATTTCATTCTGAATATTAAAATGGATTAAGCTCCTCTATACATATTCAAATTGTGTACTCCACTAGTTAATATAATCTCAACGTAATGCCACTTGTGCAAATAGATTTCTACTATATTTTGTTCAGTGAATGTAAAGTCAGAAAATAAAGTGCTGCTGTTAATTACGGAGCCTGATCCCATACACACAAGTCCCAAGTGAATGGGGCTTACTTTCAATTAGATGCACAGGGCTATAACACTGCACAGCAAGGTAATGTGTATTAACAGTGAACATTGTTAGCTGCTTTCTTAATCCGTTAATATCGTATAGTCTCCTCGCCTACCACCACTGCATTTGGGGGGCTTGCAACAGTTTAGACAAGAGAAGTTCAGCAATTCAATCAACAGCGACAGAGACCAGTAGTAAAAAGAGAAACAAGGTGCAGAAATAAAACAAATCAAAATAGGGGGTCTATTAGGATCTTAACAGTGTATTTCTTATCCTTGCTATCAGGCTGAGTAAACTGAAGATGATGATCAGACGCTGCCAGCACTTTTTGAGAAGTGGATGTCATAACTAGATATTGGCTGGCTTGGATAGGCAACAATTTATCTAGATATTCTCTGCATACAACGTTTTTCGTGTCTAAGATACGAATGTTATTGACTGTTCTGAAACCGAAAAGGCAAGATCTTGTTTAGAAAAGGGGCCACATTTAGGCAGTAAATCAAACATTAATAGTTTTTAAATGTTCCTGCCATTGAAGAAGTGATGTATTAAGAGCATTTGAATTTAGCTTCGAACTGTTCATTTCACAGCTCTCTTACTGAAGTGATATTTTCAGTAATTGCATTGCAGTTAGGCAGGCTGCTTATCCTAATCTGTGGTAATTGTTGCAGCAGAGGTAGTGGCTTGTGTTGTCACCTATACTATACTTATCTTATCCATCTGGGACTTAGGGGTGTTAGTGCACGAGCCACAGATTTTGTGCCAGTCCACGCTGACTGAATGTATGTTTCTGGGCTCAAGACTGTCTGTTGGTTTTGACCTGTGAAGCCCTAAAAGGTTTAGGAGCAAGTTATCTGAAGGGGCCTGTTTGAACACTGAGATCTGCCCTTTTTTTTTTAAGGCCTGCCAGTGAGATTGGTTCGGTTGATGGGCATGAATGAAGATGCTTCCTGCAGTGCCCCCTAGGTTACGTAACTGCTCCCCTGCTGAGTTGGAACAAACTCTACATTAACAGCTTTAAAAACATATTTATTTAGGAAGGCCTAAATATTATTTTAAGTGGGGCGTATGGGGTATTAGGGGAGGTGTAGTACCTCTGGTTGGGGACACATCGTACTCCTTCTGGGGTAGTTTGTCCACCTTTTGTCCTCACCCTGGGAGCTCTCACCTGTGGCACCTAGAAAAAAATCAGCATGATGTGACAGCGGCCACACCCTGGGAACAGCTTCGACTGGCTGGCTAAACCAGGTAATGGGGTCTCAAACCCTCAGTGAGTTGGGGACTTTCTCTGCATGTGAAGATAGGCTCTAGTGGATTGAGCAGACAAGACCAATATTGGATGCAACGGTTAAAAAATGTGGTTCCTGCATGTGCTGTAGAGGGAAGTGAGGGGCAGATGGTGCTCATCAACCTGCGAAGGCAGCTCATGTAGGAGAAGGAAAACTCTGATGCTTGGAAGAAGAAAAGGCTAAGGAGTAAACCCTACATAAATACAGAGTGGAATCCCCAAGACGGTTGAATGGCACCTTGTATGTTGAATGGCACCTTCCTGCTCTGCTTTTCTTTGGACCACATCAGCAAAACCGAGAGGGAGATCTTGTCTCCTGGGCAGCCCAGGACCTCCATGCACACTGCCCTGGCTTGTGCCCCAGGGAGGACCCTTCGGTGCCGCTAACCAAAGTTACAAGTGGATCGTGTGCGCGCCTGCGATTTCCGGCGTCTGTGCAGATGCAATTTCCAGTGTCTGCGTCTGCGCAGATGCGATTTCCGGAGCTGCGGAGTCCCTGCACTGTGCTGCACCACTTTAGTGCAGTGCGGGGGCACTCGCCGAGCGGGCGGCTCAGTTCGGGGGCAGCTCGTGGGCTGGTTAAACGACCCCTGTGGGCCGCTTGTGGCCCATGGGCCTTAGGTTGCCTAACCCTGCTTTAAATTCTCCAGTGGTTTGACTTCGCCCCTGGAGGTGCACTCCATTGTCTTTCGAGACAGATGGATACCAACAATATTTCAAGTGATTCAGCTGTCTTGAAAATGTTTTAATGCTGTGGGGTACCCCCCCCCCAAAATGGTATCAAAGCCTATGCTTTCGTTCATGTTTGTAGTTTATCTGGCTCATGTTGCAGTTTTTTATGCTGCTGCATAACTCACTTGGTTTTTGTGTGCGTTTTACAGCATTTTGTTATTCTGCTGTAAGTTGCTTTGTGTGGGTTATGCCCCAAAACGTGGCCTATAAACATGTTTATAAATGAATAAAACAATTGTATAACTGTCTTTACACAGTGTCATGCTAATAAAGCACATCATAATCAGTTGCTGCTGCCGCCTTTTTCTCATGCTGAGATTGGCACCTGGTGTCATTTTCTATATTTTTGTGTATGGGCCCTTAAACCCAGTTCAAGGCACTATAGACCTAAAGTGCTACATCAAAGGAACAGACTGTAAAACTCTGTCCCAAGATTTACATCATAGTTACATACCTAGGATTGGACATCCATGCCACCGCTGAGTCACAAAACAACATCCCAGCGGCGTCCAGCGATACTCAACTTCCTGGGGTTTCAGGCAGGATCTGGAGAGGTTGGAGACTGAACCTGGGACACAAAACATGCATTCCACCATTTGATGTGTGAATTTCGCTTCAAATACTTGTTGCTATTTTATGTTATTTGTTTATGATGGGATGTTTACTAAATCAAATTCTGCAACTGTGTGGATTTCTGAATTTACATTTCCCAGCCTTATTTGAGATGTCCTCTAAGGTATTATCTCTGTTAAGGGTACAGTATTTTGTCATCAGTCCCTATGCACTCTTCAGTGCTCTGTGTTCATGATTAACGGTGCATGCTTAAACCAGAAAAGAACAAGACCATCACTAGAACCATCCTGTTAGGAACCTAACACCAGTTTTGGGACCTGCCTGCTTTATTATTACAGTATTATTAACCTCCCTTCATCCCTAGATCTCAGGGCAGTTCACAACATAGGAGTCCTGTTCGTTCACTACAGCGTATCTGTGACACACCAATTCTGAGGAGTGCAGAGTATTTGGGAGATAGGTTGGACTGCTTTTGTTTGATCGTACTTTTTGTCCTCAATTCATTCCCTCCCCCCCCACACATTGTCATCAAGTGGCATGTAATTTATTGTGAAGGTTCTCCCTTTTTTTGTCTCAGCACCTACTGGGGATGAAGCAATGACTTGATGGGTGCTGTAGAACCTGTTTCACTTCTATGACAGTGCTGTTGGATAAGAAGAGGAAAGTCTGAGAGCTATTTATTGTTTGTTTTAAAATTACTGTTTTCCATTTTCGCAGGCATTAGGATTTGAGAGTTGGGCAACTCAACGAATCATGGACAAAGTATGCCATTGTAAACAATGTACCTAAGTGTATTAACGAAGGCGGGGGGGGGGAAGCACCCAGTTTATAGCCTTATTTGTTCTGCAAACCATTCGTTGACCAGTCTATTTGCCACCAGCTCACCGTAGCTTTCCAGAGGAGGAGCTCTTCACGGAGGCTTTTTTCGCCTCCCCCCTCCAAGAAAGGGGCGAGGAGGGAGGGAGGAAGACTTGGCATGCTACTTAATGCAAATCATCCAGGATTATAAGAAATCATATGGCGGAGAGTGAACCTTATCCACCCGCCTGCTCTGCATCTGCATGGCGAATAACGCGTGGGCCGGTTGGCAGTCAGGATATCCACGGTAGCAGCTCCTCAAGGCAAGGCAAAGCAACACGGCGGTGTAATTTACAGCTACAAAAAAACTCTCCTTTGCACCTTCTTTCCAAATAAGTATGTAGAAGCTGCGCTACTGTGCGAAATCTACTAGTGTGGGCCGTGGTAGCCCCAATCATACAAACCAGTAGGCCATACGTTTTCACTGGAAAAGACAGGGTCGAATAGAAAGCAGTGAAGAGCGCGTTGGGGGGCGGGAGCGAAGTTTGTATGTTTAATCTGTTTAGATAAAAGGAACAGATTAAGCAAAAACACGTGCTGGGTTCGTCTCCCATCCCCCACCCCGCTTCCTCCTCTCAACGAGGAAACGCTCCCAAGGAGTCGCATTTCCCTTTACGCGGAAGTCCGCGCTTCCAACGCATCGCCCGTCCGCTCCCGCCTCCCCACCCCCCTTCTCTGCTAACATAACGGGCAGAGCTCATCTCCCTCCCTCCCTCCTTCCACCCCCCTGAGTGTAGTAACACACGAACGCCCGCCCCGCTCCCTCCTTTCCGCTCGCGAGCGCGCTAGCGCGCACACGCATACACACGCGCACACGCACTTTCCTCTCCACGCCCCCCCGCCCGCCGCCCTTTTCTCCCTCACACCCGCACACGCGATGAAGTAGGAGGAGAAATGCAAACGCAAAAAAGAGGGGGGAGAGAGAAAAAGAAAAACCAGAAATCTCAGCTGCACTTCTGGCCCTTTTAAAAAGTTTGTGTAAATTGGAATGAGGTCAGATTTGGAGCTTCTCATTGCACGCGGTGATTATTGTTACATTGGGTTCCAAGCCAATGGGAGCCGAGGGGGTGGGGTTTGGCACGGCGGAGCGTTGGATACAGCCTGCGATTGGCTGGGGAAATGACTGTGAAAGGATAAAGGGGCGCGAGGCGGAATTGGGGTCCGCTCTAAGCTGCAGCCAGAGTAACCGTCTAAGAGAGGGGGGCGGTGCGAAAAAGCAGGCCACTTGCATCGCCCCGGTTTGTACATGTCTCTTTCCTCTCTTTGGGGCTGTGCATCCAAAGGAAGGCGAGACGGGACTAAATACATTGATTTGCACCAGTCACCGCGCTTCCTCCCGGGAAGACACACATTTGTTAACGCTACTTGGTTGCATGCGCGGGGCTTTTTCCCCCGCCTAATCCCTCGCAGCCACTGAATGCCCGTCGAACAAACTCCTGCTCCCTTCTACCACGAGTCCTGGACGGACTGAGGAAGATTTTAATTTTCTTTTCTTTTTTCCTTTGCTTTGTGGGAGGCGGCCTTTTTTTAAAGAGGTATTTTTGGTTTTTTGCTGTGCCCTTCAAAGAAAACGAGAGACTTTCAGCAGTGGGCGTGCTGCTTTGCTGAAACACCTCGAGCTGGGAGAGGAGAGGGAGAAAGACTGAGCGAGCAAAGCACTTGTAAACTCCGGGGTGGGGGAAGAGGTGGAAAAGAGAGAGGCGAGAGACCTTGGATTGGCGGTTGGCGGCGTTAAAAAAAGAAACTGTTTCTGCTTGGAGCCCGGCTTCTGTAACTAGACCCCCGGCGCAAAGTTGCGGGGGAAAGGCGGGCAGAAAGTCTGCCGGGCAGAGGAGAGCGGTGTGGAGCTACAACTACTTCCCAGAGGGAACCGTGCCTTAAGTAGCCGAAGGACGGCGCGCTCGCCAAGGGGGCTGTCGAGCGACGGGGAAAGTTGAGCGCCCGGTTTCAAGCTGGTGCCAAACTGAGCGCCGCCGCTTCCCCCGACTCCCGCCGCTGCTGCGCGCGCGAGCCGCCGAGATGGTGCAGCAGACGAACAACGCGGAGAACACCGAGGCGCTCCTGGCCGGCGAAAGCTCCGACTCCGGGGCCAGCGTGGAGCTGGGCATCGCCTCTTCGCCGACGCCGGGCTCGACGGCATCGACGGGCGGCAAGGCGGACGACCCGAGCTGGTGCAAAACGCCCAGCGGACACATCAAGCGGCCCATGAATGCCTTCATGGTGTGGTCCCAGATCGAGCGGCGGAAGATCATGGAGCAGTCGCCCGACATGCATAACGCCGAGATCTCGAAGCGCTTGGGCAAGCGCTGGAAGCTGCTCAAGGACAGCGACAAGATCCCGTTCATCCGGGAGGCGGAGCGGCTGCGCCTCAAGCACATGGCCGACTACCCCGACTACAAGTACCGGCCCAGGAAGAAGGTGAAGTCGGGCGCCAGCGCCTCCAAGCCGGGCGAGAAGAGCGGGGGCGGAGGGAGCGGCGGCGGCGGCGGGAACAGCAGCAGCTCAGGAGGAGCCGCCTCCGCTGCCAACTCCTCCAAAGTCGCCCTGAAAAAAGGCAGCAGCGCCGCCGCCAAGCTCTCGTCGAGTGGCGCCGGCGCGGGCAAGCCGCATCCCAAACTCAGCCTGGGTGGCGGCAGCAAAGGCGCGCCTCCGTTCGCCGCCTCGGAGCAGCCGGCCGCCCTGCTGCCCCCGGAGCACCACTCTCTGTACAAATCGCGCGCCGCCTCGCCGGGCTCCTCCTCGCCCTCGGGCGGCGGCAGCGCCAGGCACCTCCCGGAGAAGAAGGCCAAGCGCCTCTACCTCTTCTCACACGCTTCGCCCGGCGGCGCCGTGCCGGCGAGCCCCACGCTGAGCTCGTCGACGGAAGCCAGCGACCCGCTGAGCCTCTACGACGAAGCGGGCACCGCCGCGGGGACCCCGCACGACGGCGCCGAACCCTTGGCTTCGCCCTGCTCGCCGTCGGACCACCGCAGCTACACCAGCCTGCGGGCGCCCTCGCCGGCCCCGTCCACCTCGCACTCGTCGTCGTCGGGCTCCTCCTCCGCCTCGTGCGTTTCCTCCTCCTCGGACGACGAGTTCGAAGACGACCTGTTGGACCTGCACCCCAGCCCGGGCTTCGATGGCATGGCCCTGGGCAGCCTGAGCTCGTCGGTGCTCGACCGGGACCTGGATTTTAACTTGGAGCCCGGCTCGGGCTCACACTTTGACTTCCCGGACTATTGCACCCCGGAGGTAAGTGAGATGATCTCGGGGGACTGGCTCGAATCCAGCATTTCGAACCTGGTCTTCACGTACTGAGGGGGGTCGAAGGTGGAGATAGAAAGAGAAGAGAGAAGTGGGGCGCATGGATGGCACGGACCCCATTGCGCCCTGCAGACTGGAGGAACGAGAATTTTGCCCTCTGAGTGTTCTTCTTCCCTCACCCTTAATGAATCTGACTTTGGGGGGGGCGTTGTGTGTATTGTTAAAAAAAATATAGATACGGAACTTGACAAAAGGGATCAACCTTTTTTCCCCTTCTTCTTGGAGAAAAAGCAACCGCAGGAGTCCCAATTTCTGGCTAAACAGATCCTCACACAGAAACACACACCCCTCTTCTCCCGCCCCCACGCTTCATCCTTCCAACAGCCGGAGAAGGAGTTCCACGTTTCAGAGACTATAGCGAGAATCAAGTGGCTAAAACAAGAATGGCAACGACTTGCGGGGGGGGGGGAGGGAGGGAGGGCTGGAAGTCACGCACATCTCCTAAGGTTTGTTTCTTGTCCATGAGTTTTGAAAGGGGTGGGGGGTGGGGAACAGATTGTGCTTTGGAGGTCTCTTGGACGGGCGGGTGGACGGGCTAGGGTTTCCGCGGGTGGGGGGGGGGAAATAATGTTTCAAACAAATCAGCAGGACTTGCAATTGCCGGGGGTGGGGAAGAATCCTAGTTTGCGTTTTTTTGGGGGGGGGAATGGGGGGTGTCCTCTTTCGCATCGAGAGCAGATGGGGTTAGAGAGAGAGGCCCTAGGAACTGGACTTGGCACCCTGAGGGGGATGGAAAAGAGGGGAGACGTTAAAAAGGAACTGGAAGCTCTGCTAAGAAGATAATAATAAAGCTGAAAAGGATTTGCACGTATAAAGGAGGTGGCAGCGATTTTCTTAAGTCACCTTATATTATATACAGAGAAGTCAGTATGTGTGGAATTTCAACAACGCTGAACTTTTGTTTTTAAAAAAGAAATGGAGACAGATATAGAACATACCAAGTTTCTGTAATGATGTGGTACAGGGGAAAATAGAGGGCAGTTGCTCTTTTTTTGCGAAAATGTGTTTTCTTGCTCAGAATCGTGATGGTGTTGGATTATTTCACTGGTGGGGTTTAATATAGCATGTTATCCTATCTTTCTGAGGTTTCTGTAAGACTGTTGAACAGTTTAAAAGAATAGTGTTAGAATAATATAAGAAGCAGATAGATGGCGCTATGTTTGATTCCTACAAAATTATCACCAGCTTTTTTCATTCTTAACTCTTTAAAGGATTCAAACGCAACTCAAATCTGTGCTGGACTTAAAAAAATGAAATTCAGGACCAAATTTTTCCTCAGTGTCTGTATGTGTGTGCGTGTGTGTGCGTGCGTGTGTGTGTTCTCCTTTATAGCCGTAAATGAAGTCTCTTTTCTTTTCACACCCATGATCCATCCTTGAAACATTATTATTTTTCCTTGTAAATGTAATTTGATGCCATTTTATAAGTGAAGTATTTATACTGGCCAAACATTTTTTTTTTACCTGTATTACTTTGTCCTATTTTTTATTTTGGTAGTTTTGTTGTTACCCACACCATTTTTATGTCACCTTCACTGAAGGGCTAGAGTTTTAACTTTTAATTTTTTATATTTAAATGTAGACTTTTGACACTTTTAAAAACAAGAGAAGAGAGATGAAAACGTTTGATTATTTTCTCAGTGTATTTTTGTAAAAAATATATAAGGGGTGTAAATTGCTGTTTTGGATTTCCTGATTATAACAGGGCTGCTGGTTAATCTCTCACACACAAAAAATCAGCCCCTACTTTCCTCATGTTTACACTCCAATCTGCAGGCTTCTTAAAGAGACAGCATCCCTTGCTATTCCACTCTACTTGTGAGTTGAGAGAGAGGGATTGTACTGATTCACTGTAGGGCTAACTTCTAACAAATAAATAAACAAACCCTCTCAAAGTAAATAGTATGTTGTACAGAAACAGCTGGAGCATTTTCAAGAAAAAAAAGGGATCCTGTAGCTTTAACTTTTAAACCACATCTTTTGCACTTTTTTATAAGCAACAAAATAAAATAAAAAACCGTGCCGTTTAAAAATCACTGGATCTATCTAAATGCCGATTTGAGTTCGCGACACTATGTACTGCATTTTTTCATTCTCGTATTTTGACTATTTAATCCTTTCTACTTGTCGCTAAATATAATTGTTTTAGTCTCTTATGGCATGATGATAGCATATGTATTCAGGTTTATAGCTGTTGTGTTTAAGATGAGAAAAAAGTGAAAACATCTTTGTACATTTAAGTCTGTATTATAATAAGCAAAAAAAAAAGAGTGTGTGTTTATGTATGTTAATATAACATGACAGGCGCTAGGACCATCTGCCTAACGAGGAGGTTGTTCCGTTAAGGGTTTTTCCTTTTCTTTCCCTTTTGTTTTTTGGTCATCCATCCTGTGCAATATGCTGTGTGGAATATCTTTGTCTAACAATCTGCCCATAACACAGAGGTGGGGGAGGGGTGGGGAGGAAGCTGGCTAAAGATGCCAAGTTCACTGCCTGTCAGATTGTCAATATACTTTCTGTAAATAACCTTTTATCTTTTTTTTCCAAAGGAAATAAAATCAGCTGGAACTGAACCCTAAAACCATGCCGTTCTTGTTGTCATTGCCAGAGCTCTCCTTTTGCAGTTTTCTTGTACTCTTTTTTTACATTGCCAGTGGAAATAAAAATGTCCTTAACGGTTAATGCTTCTGAAATGCAAAACTGTTAATGCAGAAGCTTGGGCCCTTGTCTCACAACACGCTGCCCCCCCCCCCACACACACACCTGCCCCGCCCCCCTGCAAGGATTTGGCAAGCCAGATCTTCAAGCCCTTTGTGCTGCTTTGAATGTGTGCTGCCACAGCATGCTTTCGAGGAATTTGTATGCACTAAGCAAGTGCTGATAGCTTGGGGTTTTTTTCCCCTGTAAGAGGAAGGGGGAGGGGAAGAGGTGCAGGGAGGTGGACTAGCTGCTGCTCACAGTAACAGAGAAAGCCACTGGAGATGAAAGGCGAGGGATAAGCTTCAAAGGCCCCATCCACCATTTGCCCTTAACAGTCTGACCTTGCGGTGTGAAAATCCTGCCTCGCCCTTTCAGTAGGCTTCTGGCTGCAATTCTGCTCAGCACATTGCCTGCTGGTTCATGTGCAGTGAAGATGGGAGAAAGCAAGCCTGTTTGGGGTCACTGCAAATTCACAGAAGGGTTTCTTTTTATTTTATTTTTACCAGTGAGAAACTTTTAGAATTCTATTTATTAGAGCCAGAGCACTTAAGATTCCATCTCTGGCATTCGAGAAAGTGGATTTCAATGTTTTTAGCTTGGTACACTGCCAAACACACACAAACTACATTTGGTGGATCTTCCTTACCCTCCCCTCCCCCTGTAATCTATTTGTGGAAAATGCAGGGAAAAGCAATTAGAACACTGTCTAAGGGGGGGGGGAGTAACGAGTTTCCCCCCTCTAACTTGGGCTGATCTTCAAGCATACTTCATTGGCTTCACTTTCTCTAATGGCCTTTTAGATAATCCTTTTAAAGCAGATATGAAATATTAGGTCAGTGGGTGAACTGTGAGTTCTGTAGCAGCTTTGAGGAAGAAGCTTAGAATTTGCATTGCAGATCAGGGTTAGGGGACGGGGACACACACACACACACACAGCTATGATCTAAAGCTTAGCAGTTAATTGTGCAGTAAATGAATTGTAGCTTACCAAATCTTTTTTTTCTTTTCTCTTCAAACCACCTGCTCAAGCTGCATTTCTAAGCACACTGGCTTGGAAACAGAATCCACTGAAAGCCATGGCACTTGACAAGCCATTGTTGACATTGGGGCTGTTTAAGAGCATTTCCAAAGGGGGAGGGGGTTGGGTTTCTTTTTTTAAAAAAAACATTTCATCTTCATAAGGGAGAGAAGGCACACTGAGCTTTAGTTATCACTTCATGAGCTTTTGTATTTTAGACGGTGGCAGTTCATTTGGGAAACACTGGAAGTCCAGAGGAAGATACACACACTCACAGAGAAAGGAACATACATACATACATATATACATGTGAGGAACCCATGTTGAAAAATAACTGCAGCATTCTTGTAGCCTTAGGTTGCAATTGTGAACACTCTTGCTAGAGAGTAAGCACCACTTAATTTAATGAAGCTTGTTCCCAAGTAAACTGGGATTGTACTGTTAAAAGAGTTGACAAAAATTACATGATCCATGAAAACGCAGTAAATCCTTTTAAAGGGACCTGTCTAGAACGGGTTGGGAACCCCAGGCCAATTTCCAAATGTGGCCTTCAGGTCACCCTCAAGACTGCACATGACACTCAAGGCGTAAGTCATGCCCCTAGCACAGCCTATCCCATATCCCAATCTTTTTGCCACGCTCAAATGTGCCTTGAATTGAGATGATGCCTTTTGAGGTTGGAGTATGTGTAGAAACAAACCTTTTTTGAGTTTGGTGTGGATGGAATGTAGCTTACTATACAAGGGCAAGAGTCAGAACAGTTGTTCCACCCAGTGTTCCCATTGGCCTTACCCCCCCCCACCCTTTTGCCCCAGCCACCAATGGCAAAGTTGCCTATGAAGTATGTGTCCCTTGGGGAGAAAAGAGTTCACCCTTCGTCTGGAGGGAAAGTGGACTGTGTAGTCCACCTGCAGACTACTGGCCTATTTCTGGTGAGCCTATTTCTAGCACAGTGGTTCTCAAATGTATGCAGTGGGGCACTTGGAATTCCTTAGGCGTCTCATATGGTTACTTAAATCTTTCTTTTCCCCAGTAAAGGAAAGCACATTTAGGACATACCGTAATGCTGTGAATTAGCATTTTGCTATCACTAATGGACACAGATTTATATTTAGTAATTTGCTGTATGGAAGCAAACATCCCTTTCTTTCTACAGTCACCTCCACCCGTGAAACACTTAAAAGCACACAGCTGACAAACGGTAACCAACAAAAGCAATACAGTATATGAAACTTGGCCGAATTGCATCTAATGAAAATCCACGATGCAGACTAGCTGACAAAATGTGTCTGGTGAAAGCTATGCATGCATGGATGACAAAATGCAATAAATTAAAACTATATGTAATACAACAGGGTGGTGCCAATATAAAAGGGGGGGGAACACATTTCCCTTCTGGGTTAAATATGAAGGAAATTAAAGTAATGTTGTTTCTCCAGCACTGGTGTAATGATCAAAACTAGTACTGTGTTTTGGGGCCTAGGCCAGGACCTTATCAACCTGCCTGACAATCTGGCCATGATTAAACTGGCCTTGATTTCTGGCAGGAAAAATGAATGGAGTACAGAGCCAAGTACACATATATTCTTGACATTGCTACAATCTTTCCTTGGGCCTCTTGAAAGCTCACAGGCTACAGTTTGAGAACCTCTAATATACCACCGCACTGGCTTCTGGAATTCTTGCAAAGAAAGCCAAGGAACTGGAAATGTGACCCAGGAAATCACTCTGTTAAATTCTTCAGTGAGAATTTACACTCAATAATCATTTAGCACACACCAGTTATTCCTTAAGTGACGAGGTCCTTGGTATGCATGCTTTTCTTTGTAAATGTAAATGACATTTGGTACATTACAATAATAATTTAATAACGTTACTTTTTATATTTCTATACAAGGATCCGTAGCAAAAATAATGTCAAATCAGGCAAGGCTGAAATCATTACTCCCAAATGCTGGTATATTTCTTTCATTAAGCTCCACATAATAGCTACCAGGGTAGGTCCCAGCTACAAAAAAAGTAATAAATGATACAGTAACAATTATTTTGTGCAGCTGTGTTCTGCATGTTTTAAAATGGGATTCCTGGTGCAGTATAGATGGGCTGACACTTGGGAGACAGAGGAAGACCTTGTTTTTTTTTTATCAAATTCATGTTACTGTTAGAAGAGCCAATTTACAAGGACAGTATAATATGCCTTTATTAGGAGAAATCACATGCAGCATGTGAGCTTTTGACTTGCAGCAAAAAAAATTAGTCCCAACTGTTTAAACAAATTGAGAAACAGGGAAATGTTTGAGTGAGGATCTGATTTCAATGATCTGCAACTTATTTCACTTGCTAGCTTTCCATGGCCTAGAAATTATTTTATATGGGGAAGTATTTATGCCCTCCCCTGCAAGCCTACTATTGAATGTAGCAGTACAGTTCAGATTGGTTACATAAGACCTGTTGGATTAGACCAAAGTCCTCTGGTTCTTACAGATTTCTAAGGGAATCCTGGAAGCAGTAGATAAATGCTGCGATCAGTTTGCCTTCCTGCTGTCTAAGCCACCTTCTGGGTTAGTGACATAGAATGGCAGGGGCCACATCACAGACTTACATGCTTCTAAACATATGGAGGTAGGAAGGAAGAGAGGAGCAATTGGTCTCCTGACAGGAAGGAAGTGAAGGCTGCATACTGGACCTTTATGTTATATATTAAAACTTGCAAAGGGGCCCAGATTAAAGTTACCAGACGTCCCCATTTCCCAGGGACAGTCCCCGGATTTACAAATCAGTCCCCTGACAAAATCCATCTATTTAGTAGGAAGTTGAAAAGTGTCCCCGGATTCATTGAAAAAAATCTGGTAACCCCCTCACTGGCCCAACCTAGATGTATTATTGTAAAATATATTACCCCATTGCTCTCAACCAATAGACATAACGGCTGGATTCACACAAGCCTCATTCAACAGAACATGCTTAGAAATCTTTGCTGGGAGGTTTATAAATGCATTCAACCGAATGCGCTTAGAAATCTTATGCAAACCTTCATGCTAAACCCCAAAAGGTCTATAAAAAAAGCCTACAAGAAGAGGAATGTTAGGAACAGGACCTAGAACAACCCTGTCCTGCCACCATTTTTAGCTTGTGTGCATACAGACAGGGCCTGAATGGGACTATATTGAACCTGACTTCTGGTATTTTTAGACCCCCTTTTTCTCCCAATGTGGAAATGAGAGCTGTTAATAGAAAACGGGGGGGGGGTAGGATTTTAACTTAGTTGTTACTGGGCAGCAGCATATTTACAATTCCTTGAAACAAGAATAACTAAAGAAGTTTTACTTACAAAACATCCAAAGGTCAGATCCATGTGTTATCCCATGCAGCAGCAAAAAAATGGGGGTGGGGTGGAATGAGCTTGTGATCTGGGCTTGAAACGGTCAAGCCCAGACGTGTTGCCTGGTCAACTTCACATAGTGGAAGAGAGTGAACAATGGAAGCTTCACTTCCTTCTTCACCAGAGGTGAGGGTGCATGACCTAGATGAGTCTAGAAATAAAATTATGTGGTCTTAGCCCCTTTATGCATTAACTAGCCCTAAGCTTGCTATTTATATTTGACTGTAATTTCCCCACGGTTATGTCCTCAGCATTTTACAGGTTCTGGATGCTTATAGCCTCTGGAAGTGTTTTGGATTTTTAATGTTACCAAAAAATAATAATTACAAACTTGAAACTCTTTTTGCATAGCAAGAGAGGCTATGTAAGCCACTACCTTGTTGTTGTTGTTGTTTGTTGTTGTTGTTGTTGGTTTTGTTTTAATTCATTTATTGAAGTTGGAACTCCTGACAATTATTTTAACAAAATTTGGATTGGATAGTAGCTTTGGAAGATGTGTCTTTAAAACTTTTCCCAAGCTATTCCCCCCCCCCAAACTATTGTCCTCCCTCCCCAACCCCCCTGCCCTGTTGTTTTCCATGGAAGGGAAAAATAAAGGTACATATATCATGCCTGCAGTTTTCCCCATAATTGGATGAACAGCAGATAGAGAGTGCAGTAATTTATGTAGAAGAAAAGCCATGGAAGGGAAGGGTTAAAATACTGCCTTCCCCAGCACTACTTTGTATGTGCGTGCACGTGTGCGTGCATGCACGCTTCAGAATTAAAATAAATGCCATGAGATCCAATCATGGCGATAGAACTTCTGCATTAACTACAATAATGACTCGTTCATCGCCGAGCCTGTTACCTGAAGGTTGAGCACTTGTTAGGCAGTACACTCGTGCATGCTATAATACATGTGGTGGATTACATGGGTGAACATTTCAGCTTATATCATTTACAAAATAGGAACAGAGCAGGTTCATTAATTATACTTACCAAGGCCCCTTTAAATTCATTATCAGCCCCAATAAGAGATGCTAGTTTTTGTATTATTATTTGCATCAAGTTGCCTGGCATGACTACTGAACATGGGGAATGGAAGAGTGTGCAGAACAAGTAAGAAAAGGAACAGAAACGGGCCGAAAATGCAGTATCACGTGTGAAGTCATTCGCTTGGGACTAATAAGGTTGTCTTTGGATATCTCCTGCAGAAGACTTGTCAGCTTGAAATTACAGGGGAAGAAAGTGACCTTAAGGTCTTGATCCATCAAAAATGTATGTGAGCTGCCAATATAATGCAGTTGCAGAACAAGCAGACAGCATAATTCTTGGGTTCTGAAAATTAAGCATTCCCAGTACTTGCGATAGGAAATTTAAAATATTGTACAACGGAATGAAAGGTTGGGCAGGGTGCACATGAAATACTGATGTTTCATGGTATAAAAGGAGTAAGTAAAATGTGTGTATCTACAAACATATCGAGCTACCAATGAGTGAGTGGTTTTCCTATTCTGTAATCAATTTCGTGAAGAAAATCAGGGTTGGTTTAGTTTTAGTTAAAAGAAGTAGATGGAAAATGAGAGTGGTGACAGCTGTGTTTAGGGAGGTAAAAGAAGTCTATCTGGAGGATGATTCGGGTTCCAAAAGGAACTATAGATAAATTGTGCATTATTAAATGTAGACTGATAAATTACAAGGACCCCCCCTCCCACTCCCATGTTCTCAGACCAGTTGCCATGGACTGGACTTGGAGCGCAGCTCCCTCACCAGAAGAACTGTCACCTGGACATGTGTCAGGGCCCAGTGGAGCCCCAGAGACCCTGGTGAGCCTGGTGCTGACACAGCTTCATCATCTGCCTGGCAGCCACTTGCTACCATGGCTGTTTATTAAGTGATCAGCACCTGACCCCTTTTTCTAATGATAGCCCAGTGGGTGTTCTCCGGACAGGGGCTTTCAACTCCCAGGAGAGCAGCACCGCCTCTGTTACCATTTGTGTGTTGTTTGGGACTACAGTTCTCTGTGTGAGGGGGAGGGTGCACTATTTTCTTAATTTATTATTAGTATTTTACTTTTGAAATTTTGCGTGTGCCCCTTAGAAATCTGCGCTGGGGGCAATGCCCCCCCCTGCCTTCACACGCTATGCCACGGCTTTGCCCTCCTCTAGAGTTTTACATTTAAATCTTGTTTCAGATAGTCTGTCTATACAGTTTTCCTATTTTCTCCATATTGAATTTTATGGATAGAATTGTGCAGTGCTTTGGGGGGGGTGGGGCACATACCCCTAAACATTTTGTGAATCTAAGTTTGGCCTCATTGAGGGGCAGCATTTCAATATGAGTAGGGAAATGAGAGTACTCCTAAACATTTTTTTAAAGAAAAAAAAAGTACTGGAATTGTGTGTGGCCATATTTTAGTATAAGTTCTATTATTTTCGAGTAGAATTACTAAAAAAAGAGAAAAGGTTGTTATATTGTGGATTTTTTTCTTTTTAAGAAAAACTTCATTAAAAGGTTCAGCAAGTTGTTAATTAAGAAGGTCTGAAGAGTCTGATGTAGAAAAGGAACTGGTAGGAAGACCAAGGTAAGATTTGCTGAATAAAATAGCCATTGCATCTCAGCAATTTTTTTCAGGGTACCAGCCATTAAACTATTGATCAGTCTACTCAAGATCAAAACTTGAGAATAACGGCTTACCATCATTGGTGCAGTTAGGTAATTTACCATCCACATTTGCTGGAGGAGACTCTAGAGAGTCCCACGGACTGCAAGAAGATCAAACCTATCCATTCTGAAGGAAATCAGTCCTGAGTGCTCACTGGAAGGACAGATCCTGAAGCTGAGGCTCCAATATTTTGGCCACCTCATGAGAAGAGAAGACTCCCTGGAAAAGACCCTTATGTTGGGAAAGATTGAGGACACAAGGAAAAGGGGACAACAGAGGAGGAGATGGTTGGACAGTGTTCTCGAAGCTACCAACATGAGTCTGACCAAACTGCGGGAGGCAGTGGAAGTGCTCTGGCGTGCTCTGGTCCATGGGGTCACAAAGAGTCGGACACGACTAAACGACTAAACAACAACAACAACAACAACATACGCTCCACTCTTAAGATGGTCATGTGCATGACTTCATTTGTGAAGCACACAATTCACACACCCCTACCTTCTATGCATTAAAACCACTTCTACATTCTGGCATGTTAGAGCAAAAACAAACATGCCAACACTTAAAAAATAATAATATTCTGAGCATATGAGGTTTAGCATTTTAAAAACTTACTTAAAACATAGTGCGTCATGACTACAGGAATAAAATGGTGTTTGCATCTGCTACCCTAATGCTAAACATATTTACTTGGGAAAAAGCACTATTTTGTTGCAGAAAATGACAACAGGTTTTAAATGTAAAAATAATAAAATGAGCACCTGTAACCAGGCACATACCTGGTCAGTTGCCCTGACTATAACATTGTGGGTTTTTTTAAATTTTAAAAAACAATGAAACAACCAATGTCAGCCTTGGTGGGGCTCAGCACACCCTTGCCAATGTACCGGTAGGTGTTGACATCTGGGACTGTTTGCAGCTTCCATGATCAACTGCTGACCTCTGGATGCTTGTTTTTGGGATGGGCTTGGACTGTGGGGCTCTGAACTTTAGCTCTGAGTCATTGGAGCTGCACCGCTGCTTATCATTAGCTAATCAGAACATGTTGGAACAATGAACTGCCCCCAAATTTGGAAAATCTTTAATCCTTGAAATTTTGGAAACACTGATCAATTCCAACCAAACTGTTTAATAAGCATTTAGCCTGATTTGTGGGTTGATTAGATAATGTTGCACCCAGCAGATAGTATTCTACACTTTCCAGCACAGTTTTCCATCACTTTTGAGAAGCTGTATTGTTTTACAAGAGCTCAAAATCAGCTTTAACTGAGCAGCCTGACTTTACTGGGATGTGACAGAATCCCACCCAAAAATAGTGAGTCTAGAAGTGCCCTCTAAGCATGAAAAGTCCTTAGATATCCTGATCGTCTAAATTAATTAGCTAGGGTGTGGAGAGAACTTTTGCTATCAAAGAAAGCGGCAGAAGATCACAGCCTAAGTCATTATTTGACCACTGCTGAACTGCAGGTTGATGTATCTCCCATAGTAGGAAAAAAGGTAAGCTCACATGGACATTTCCAGCACTTGGACTTTCAAAACAAACACAGCACCGACTTGCTGAGATGGCATCTCTAGGCAAAAAGAAGAAGAAGTCATAATTCCCAGCACAACATATGTTGTTTCACTTACTGGCACATTTATGTTGATTGTTATATCTGTACTTGTAGATTGGTCTAATTATTTAATTCCTATCTTAAAACATAATTTCAGAAGCGGCGTTTGCAGAAGACAGAAGCTGTTGATTGGAACTAAAGAAATGGGATGCAGAGCGCTGAATCCCATGTTTATGATAATATGGACTAAACAATCGCCATGAAGGGATACAATTCTGGGGAAGATAGTGGATTGAGTTCTTTGTTTTAACATGTGTTTTAATTTTTAATTTTTTTTGCAAGATTTGTCATAGTTTTGGAAACCTTTTATCAATCAATTCATAGAAGCATAGAATTATAGAGTTTGAAAGGACGCCAAGAAACATCTAGTCCAACCCCACAGCCTGCCCACAGCCATCCTTGGATGGGCTTGAAGCACCAACCTTCTAGTAGTTAATAGCCAGATGCACTGACCCATTGCACCGCATATCTAGCAAGTCCTTCCATGCTCCCCTTTACTACTGATGGGTTTGCCACCCTGGGCTCTTTTGGGAGGAAGAGTGGGGTATAAATTGAGGGTTGTAGCCACTGCTTGGAATACTCAAGAGTAGATCCACTGAAATTAATGAACAATACAAACTTGGGGCCATTAATTTCAATGGGTAAAACTTGGTTGGAGACAACCCTAAATGCAAGAATGAAGTATGGGTAGGAAAGTATAACCCACAGAGACACGAACGGGTCATTATCCAATATGCAATTGTGTCTGGCCTGTGTGTGTGCAGCTTTGGTCAGATCTGTTGTCACTCCCTATAATCATATGATCTGAGGCCTCTCTGTCATTGGCTGTTCTCCCTCCCCCAGTGGTAGTGTCAGGGCAGGACTTTGAGGCAGACATCCAGGGTCCTGCTCAGCAGAATGAGGAGGGCCTCCCAATGGAGAGGAACTTTGAAGGAAGTGATGTAATGCAAACATTGCCATAAGCTTATTAAGCCCAGTGTAACCCTAACAACAACTGAAGAATGCAAGAGTCTGCTGGAACCGGAAAATGGCCCATCTTGCTCTCACAGGGGCCCACAAGATGCCTACGGTACCCACACTATTACCTAACTTCAGTACTGTTTTCTAGCTAGCTAGAATATTTACAGCTAGCATCAATATTACTAGCCAACACCATGGTAGGAAGAATGGCTGGGGAAACCCAGCCAGATGTGCAGGGTATAACAACTTCTTCTTCTTCTTCTTCTTCTTCTTCTTCTTCTTCTTCTTCTTCTTCTTATTATTATTATTATTATTATTATTATTATTATATCAGTGAGCTACACGCATTCATCTGCGTGGATGCTTAGTGGCTGAAGAAATTGGCAGGAAACGTCTGCTGTGGCCTGGCTAGCTTAGCTGTGCGCATGGAACTGCTTGACTTATTACACTTTGAAAAACTAGCAAAAGAGCTTTGATTTCCTTTCGTCCTGCTCCAAGTCAGGAAAGATGCTGGAGGTGCAAGGCCGAAGAGCTAA
Organism: Lacerta agilis; assembly: GCF_009819535.1. NCBI lineage: Eukaryota > Metazoa > Chordata > Lepidosauria > Squamata > Lacertidae > Lacerta > Lacerta agilis. The sequence continues at coordinate 29,176,841 of NC_046318.1, forward strand.
AATGCACTTGTTGCAGCCAGGCACTGAGGGTTTTTATAGACAACCTGATACTTCTGCCTCTTTCTGGACCTGCTCAGGACTATGATCTGGAATATGCATGGCCTTTCATTCCCCCTCCTCCTGAACCGAGCCAATGAACAGGAGGCCTTTGGCTTTTCTTGAACATTGCTTTGCTGGTCCTGAGCTTCGAGCTGGGACATTGATCACCCCTACTCCTTTGATCCTCTGAGGCTTGGGCTGGGTGTGCTGAAAAGGGGAGTGGGTCCCAGGTATTGGAACCCCCTTGAGGAAGTGGCATCCAGATGTGCCTCAGGAGGGATGGAGTTCTCAAGACACCATTTGTAGAAGGGTCAACCACAGCTTCTGGCTCCCTCTCCTCTTCAGAGAATGTCTCATCAAGACCGAGTTCTGGGGTCTAACACCTCTGAAGACAGAGCAAACTGTTTGGCTGATCTTGGGGAAGTTCACGTATAATAAGAATGGGAGGGGGGGCATACACGCCACCAGCTGAGTTTTCTAATGTTCTTTCTACTTTATTAGAGGATCATATATTGCTTTTCCATTGGTTCCCAGGGCAGTTTGCAAGGAATTGAATTTACGGCAAAAACAAATTTAGAACAATACCATTAAAACAATCGCTTGGGGGGGGGAGGGAAACATTTAAAGGGGGGGAGGGAGACAAATACAAAGCAGAATGGAAGTAACTGGCAGAGGTAAAAGAGGTGTGATTAAGAAGCCTGGGAAAATAATAAAGATCTTCACCTTGTGCCAAAATGACATTGATGCAAGTGCTGGGCGAGATACCACCATCTAGAAGGCTGCACCTCCAATGGCAGGAACACACTAAGGAAGGCCTCTGTTGAAGGCACATATGTGGAAAAGTAATCCTTCTGGCACCTTAGGCTGAAGGCATCTGAGAGTGTACAGAGTTCCTGTTCTTCTAGAGCAGCCAGGTCTCTCACCTCCTTTGATCTAACATCAAAGTGCCTAAGCCTAATGTATTTCCAAGGAATGCTTTCCTTGTCTATCCTAGCCTGACTGCCTAGGGTGGCAGCAGCCTGTGGTTATAAATGAAAGGCTTTACTTGACTGAAGGGCTTTGGCTTCTGCTTTGAGCAGAACATTTCATAAAGATATCTTTATTCGGCTATAAGCCCACAACAGGAGTAAAATAAAATAAAATAAAATAAAATACATTCAGATTACAAAAGCAAACACATTATGAACATCGACACAGCAATTAAAAGACTAATACACCCAGGCTTCTCAATTTTACAGGTAAAATGATGACAATAATATTACAAGGCCATTTAAGCTGGAATTATTGAATAATATAATATCAATATTCTTGGAATGTTCCATGGCGTCTTTTATATGAGATAACTGAAATCAAGAATCTAGCAACCTGTAATGTTCTTTGGGGGATCGTATCTTGCAACAAGCAAGCCAATTGTGTTTCAGAAGGATTATCAGCAATTTCCGAAATATCTGGGTTCAAAATTCTGGTCCGGGGTAAGATATATAATGGGCATTTAAATAATATGTGATGGAGTGACTCTATTGATTTGTTATCGCATGTACATAAGACTGAAATTTTGCCATTTGAAAACCTATGGCTCATAACATTTGATGGAAACGCGTTAAATCTTGCCTTAGCAAAAGCAAATCTATGTGATGCTACAGATAAAGTAGACAAATATGATGGAATCTGGAAGGTTGGCATAATGCCTAGATTCAATGGGGAATAAGTCCCGCCACCCGTTGCGAGGTTTTGCTGTAAATCTACATCATCCAGTCATTGCCTGACTACCCTTTTGGCTAAGGCAAGATCTAACTTCATGACCTCAGATGGCGAAATGCCATACTTCAAAAGTCTAGAGTGGATTATTTTTGCCCATGGCCTAGTGAACTCATCTTGCCAAAGACACTGAATAAGGTAATAATTTGGTAATTTGTGCCAGAGGGTTAGCCAGTAATTACCCCGTAAATACATGCCTCCATAATAGAGTGTCTAAAGAGGGGACCTTTAGTTGAAGGGGGATGGAGGAATCACTTACACACGAGGGTAGTTTCAGAAGGTGTCTCAAGAAAGTGTTTTGCACTGTTTCTAGGGGTGTAAGATTTACAAGAGCACCCCATAACGGGATGCCATTGTCGCTATCACTTTAGCATTGTATACTTTTAAAGCAGATGGCACATGTAATGCACCTTCAGAAAAGAAAAAGGGCAATAACGCGTAAATGAGTGCTTTGGTCTTATTTTGTAAATATGCAATATGCGCTTTCCATCCCAATTTATGTTGGAAATAAATTCCGAAGTATTTAAACTTAAAGACTTGCTCGATTTGTTTCCCCTCAAGCTCCCAATTATACAATTTGCGGCTTCTAGAAAAGATTAACACTTTAGATTTAGCGTGGTTTATAGAAAGTAGATTAATTTGGCAGTATAAAGTGAAGATCTTAAGGGCCCTCCTTAGACCTATTCTCGAGTATGCGAGAATCACGTCGTCCGCATATAATAGTAAGGGACAGCGATAGTCAGCAAGGCGAGGGGCGTGTGGTGCTCATCTCGCTTTCAGGCCAAGGGACCCGCCATTTGTCCACAGACAGGTTTCCGGGTCATGTGACCATCATGACTAAACCACTTCTGGTGCAACTGTGATGGCAACCAGAGTGCACGGAAATGCCGTTTACCTTCCCACCGCAGCGGTACCTATTTATCTATTTGCACTGGTGTGCTTTCAAACTGCTAGGTTGGCAGAAGCTGGGACAGAGCAACAGGAGCTCACCCCATTGTGCGGATTACAACTGCCAACCTTCTGGTCCTCCTTGTTGTTGTTGTTCAGTCGTTCAGTCGTGTCCGACTCTTCGTGACCCCATGGACCAGAGCACGCCAGGCACCCCTATTTTTCACTGCCTCCCGCAGTTTGGCCAAACTCATGCTAGTCGCTTCAAGAACACTGTCCAACCATCTCATCCTCTGTCGTCCCCTTCTCCTTGTGCCCTCCATCTTTCCCAACATAAGGGTCTTTTCTAGGGAGTCTTCTCTTCTCATGAGGTGGCCAAAGTACTGGAGCCTCAATTTCAGGACCTGTCCTTCCAGTGAGCACTCAGGGCTGATTTCTTTAAGGATGGATAAGTTTGACCTTTTTGCAGTCCATGGGACTCTCAAGAGTCTCCTCCAGCACCATAATTCAAAAGCATCAATTCTTCGGCGATCAGTCTTCTTTATGGTCTAGCTCTCACTTCCATACATTACTACTGGGAAAACCATAGCTTTAACTATATGGACCTTTGTCGGCAAGTTGATGTCTCTGCTTTTTAAGATGCTGTCTAGGTTTGTCATTGCTTTCCTCCCAAGAAGCAGGTGTCTTCTAATTTCGTGACTGCTGTCACCATCTGCAGTGATCATGGAGCCCAAGAAAGTAAAATCTCTCACTGCCTCCATTTCTTCCCCTTCTATTTGCCAGGAGGTGATGGGACCAGTGGCCATGATCTTAGTTTTTTTGATGTTGAGCTTCAGACCATATTTTGCGCTCTCCTCTTTCACCCTCATTAAAAGGTTCTTTAATTCCTCCTCACTTTCTGAAATCAAGGTTGTGTCATCAGCATATCTGAGGTTGTTGATATTTCTTCTGGCAATCTTAATTCCGGCTTGGGATTCATCCAGTCCAGCCTTTCGCTTGATGAATTCTGCATATAAGTTAAATAAGCAAGGAGACAATATACAGCCTTGTCGTACTCCTTTCCCAATTTTGAACCAATCAGTCGTTCCATATCTAGTTCTAATTGTAGCTTCTTGTCCCACATAGAAATTTCTCAGGAGACAAATGAGGTGATCCGGCACTCCCATTCCTTTAAGAACTTGCCATCGTTTGCTGTGGTCGACACAGTCAAATGCTTTTGCGTAGTCAATGAAGCAGAAGTAGATGTTTTTCTGGAACTCTCTAGCTTTCTCCATAATCCAGCGCATGTTCACCATTTGGTCTCTGGTTCCTCTGCCCATTTGAAATCCAGCTTGCACTTCTGGGAGTTCTCAGTTCACATACTGCTCAAGCCTGCCTTGTAGAATTTTAAGCATAACCTTGCTAGCGTGTGAAATGAGTGCAATTGTGCGGTAGTTGGAGCATTCTTTGGCATTGCCCTTCTTTGGAATTGGGATGTAGACTGATCCTCTCCAATCCTCTGGCCACTGCTGAGTTTTCAAAATTTGCTGGCATATTGAGTGTAGCACTTTAACAGCATCATCCTTTCAAATTTGAAATAATTCAGCTGGAATATCATCACTTCCACTGGCCTTGTTATTAGCAGTGCTTTCTAAGGCCCATTTGACTTCACTCTCCAGGATGTCTGGCTCAAGGTCAGCAACCACACTACCTAGGGTGTACGAGACCTCCATATCTTTCTGGTATAATTCCTCTGTGTATTCTTGCTACCTCTTCTTGATGTCTTCTGCTTCTGTTAGGTCTTTCCCACTTTTGTCCTTTATTATGGTAATCTTTGGACGAAATGTTCCTTTCATATCTCCAATTTTCTTGAACAGATCTCTGGTTTTTCCCATTCTGTTGTTTTCCTCTATTTCTTTGCATTGCTCGTTTAAGAAGGCCCTCTTGTCTCTCCTTGCTTTTTTTGGAAATCTGCATTCAGTTTCCTGTATCTTTCACTAGCTCCCTCGCATTTTGCTTGCCTTCTCTCCCCCGCTATTTGTAAGTCCTCATTGGACAGCTACTTTGCTTTCTTGCATTTCCTTTTCATTGGGATGGTTTTCATTGCTGCCTCCTGTATAATGTTACGAGCCTCCATCCATAGTTCTTCAGGCACTCTATCCACCAAATCTAAATCCTTAAACCTGTTCCTCACTTCCACTGTGTAGTCATAAGGGATTTGATTTAGATTGTATCTTACTGGCCCAGTGGTTTTTCCTACTTTCTTCAGTTTAAGCTGGAATTTTGCTATAAGAAGCTGATGGTCTGAGCCACAGTCAGCTCCAGGTCTTGTTCTTGCTGACTGTATAGAGCTTCTCCATCTCTGGCTGCAATCAATCTGATTTCGATGCTGCTCATCTGGTGATGTCCATGTGTAGAGTCGTCTCTTGTGTTGTTGGAAAAGAGTGTTTGTGATGACCAGCTTGTTCTCTTGACAGAACTCTATTAGCCTCCTTGTATCCAAGGTCTATTAAGGTGGATGGCCACAAGGAACAGTTCTAACTCTATGGTGGTCCCATGGCTATAGAATTTTCTTATGTTGGACCTATGTCAGATGTCTACATGCTGGCTTATAGGAAGCCCATGAAAACCCATATTTTTCAATTGGCCTTCAAGGCATGATGTAAATTAGCTGGGTGATTGTATGGTTGAACTATGCTTTCCCACCAACTCTATGGGATATTGCCGAGTTGTAGTTTTAAGTTTTAGAAATTTGCATTGTTGTTATTTTAACTTACTGTTGTTTTTAGTTGTAAACTGCTTTGGATGGTCAGATGCCCAGAAACTATTTTAACAAAGTTTTAAAGAAATAAAAGAACTAAAGGTGGCAAAAAATATGTTATTTTTTCACAACTTCTGCACTTTGGAGAAGATGGGTGCTCCTCATTCCCCAAAATGGCTCACTTTGAATCTTTTCTGTGTTTGCAGCCTCCAATCCTAGCAAGTGGCCCAGAGGACAAAATCTTAGCTGACTGGAAACCTTAAGAATTAGTAGTAGAAAGATCCTGATGTGCAAGGATAATTTTTAATCTTGTAGAAATATATCTCCTTGGGCCTTCTGAAGCTCACAAGGGAAAAATATACATGTAGCATTATCTAATTGTGGCTGAATGTGAGCTACATGATGGGAAGGTCTGGGCTGAAGTGAAACAAAGTGATAAATGAATTTCTGTGGTTCAGAGATATTAGATTGCGATGGCAAGACACGGGGACGAAAAATGACTTTATTAAGCCTTCTGTTGCTATTTTATAGCTCTTTTGGGTCTCGTCTAAAGCAGTGTTTTTCAACCTTTTTTGGGCAAAGGCACACTTGTTTCATGAAAAAAATCACGAGGCACACCACCATTAGAAAATGTTTAAAAATTTAACTCTGTGCCTATATTGACTATATATAAAGTAAATCTCTTGAATTTTTCAATTTTCCCACGGCACACCAGGCAACATCTCGCGGCACACTAGTGTGCCACGGAACAGTGGTTGAAAAACACTGGTCTAAAGTGCACATCTTCATCTGATAGTAAAAGAAAACTTTTTTCACCAGGATTTGAACACTATGGTGCCCCTTTTAAAAATGTCCCAGCAAGTCACAGGCAAGTATTTTTGCATTGTTTCCAACGTTATGTGTAGGACTACTAGATCAACACCTGTAACCTTCAGTTCTATGAAGCTTGAAACAACAAATAGAAATGAACTTATTTTAATTTGTGATACACTGTTATTCCTATATGCTGTTTTACCTAAAATTAAGGAGAGCTGTGTTAGAAAATATCCTTTTGAATGGGATATAATTTCTTTAAAATAAATAAATGGTTGACTGGTTAAATAGGAATCGCCCCTAGGTCAACAGAGAGAGAAGTATTTGCAAAAGGTTCACTTCACTTTTTAAAAAACCTGCTTTTAAACCTGTGTGTGGACAGGTGGTCTAGTAAAAGGACTGGTTACAGGTGGGTAGCCGTGTTGGTCTGCCATAGTCGAAACAAAATAGGAAATTCTTTCCAGTAGCACCTTAGAGACCAACTGAGTTGGTCTCTAAGGTGCTACTGGAAAGAATTTCCTATTTTGTTTCGACTATGGCAGACCAACACGGCTACCCACCTGTAACTGGAACTATGGAAGGCACCACATTGAGCCGCATGAAATGGAAGTCCATCAATTTTTTTACTCAGTTGGTCTCTAAGGTGCTAATAGTAAAAGGACTGTAAATGGATTGGACCTATTTGGAAGTCAGGATAAAGCCTGTTTCTACAGCCACCATGCAGTCATTAAAAAATTAAGGAATTTTTTTGGGGTGTGCGTGTGTGTTATATTCAACTAAATTCTTTGGCTGCTGTAATGAGTGGTTGCTCATGAGGAATCAGCTAAACGCAGAACTTCTATAAACTAAGTTCTTTATTGTGCAGATATTTACAGTGGAGCAAAAGTTCAAACGTCCATCTCATCCCTCCGCAGAGTCCGGGAATGAACCCTTCCGGTTCTTTGTCCAGCAAATAAGGCGTGGGATCCTGAACCCCCGCCTCCCCCTTCCACGTCTTTCCTGTCTGCGAACTCGGGGCACGGGAAACTGTCCCTGTTCCCTGCTTCCCCCTTGGTGCTCAGGCTCTGTGATCTCTTCACAGCCCCTGCGCCGACTTCCTGCCTCTAACTCCCCCTCCCGACTGGAGGAATGGTCGCTTCCTGCTGAGGAGGGGGATGACGAACTGGTGAACAAAGGGGGTGGTTCCCTGTACTGCAGGCTCTCCCGGGATGCTACCTGTCGTGGGGAGGGGGGTTTCCTGACAGCTAGATTACTGCAATGGGATTCTCTTCTTTCCCCCCCCTCCCCACATGTCTCATACAAGACATGCTAGATACAAGGGCAGCCCCACAGTAGTGAACAGTAGTAAAGTATTGAGGTTACCAATGCATGGACCACTGTAGTCAGGCTACCTTGGTCCAGGAATGGTCACAGCTGGAATATCAGACAAAGATGGTAGAAGGCACACCTAGTCACAGAGGTCACTTGGTACATTTGTGATAAAGATGGACCACTACCCTCAAACTCCTTCAGATTAAGTGCAATCCTAACCAGAACAGATAACTGGGCTAACTCTTGTGCATGGGAACCTCTCACCCACAAAACCTCTGTCTTTGCAGGACACAGCTCAGTTTATTCTCATCCCATCCACCACTGCATCCGGGGCTTGCGCAGCCTCATCTGACTCAGATGCAATGGAGAAACAGAGATGGGCATCATCAGTGCACTGGTGACACCTTGCTCCAGAACGCCACATGACCAGTCCCTGCAACTTCATGTAGATAAAACAGTGAACTGTAAACATCAGGAGGCTTAAGGGAACTCTCCCAATGCATGTCTCTGGGCATGACCCTGCAGGTAGGAAGACAACCACCATACCATAGTGCCACTGATGCCCATCCCACAAGGTCAGGATTCTACCATTTTCAAGGATGTCTTGGATGCTGTGGAAGAGATGAGTCTCGCAAGGTAGGTACTAATCCAAGTCAAACACCAGATATATAAAACCATACTTTCAGATTCAGTGTTCATTACACACCACCAGCACCCAGCTCCATTCTCTGAAGTCACTAACATGAATTATGGCTTTATCACTGAAACAGGATGTATTCCTAGCTACATTCCCAAGCAGCAGTAGTTTGCTTGCATATTCTATACCGTGGTGTTCACATTGCCTTGGCAGTAGGGAGCGTTCCTATGAGTCGGCGCCTCCTTTTTCAAGCAACCCAGAGAAGACAGCAGCAAATAGCCTCTGGGTTTTTAAGCAGCAGAATCAACAGAACTGTAGAGTTGGAAGGAACTACCAGGGTCATCTAGTCCAACCCCCATGCAATGTGATAATATTTTGCCCAATGTGGGGCTTCATCCCGTGACCCTGAGAGTAAGAGTCTCATGATCTACAGACTGATTTACCCCTGATATGAGGTGGGGGTGATCATTTGAAGGAGGGGTGCTTCTTACAATCAGGCTTGACCAGTGGAGTCTGGTCCATTAGGGGGATTGAGGCACTGCCCCACTCATCCCAGTCAGAGGTGTAGGAAGGTCAGGTGGTACCTGGTGTAGAAAATTTCTTGTCACCCCCCCCATTGATTTCCCCCCCTGCAAAAATGGTTTTACGTTATTTCATATTTTCTTACAAAGGAATAATAAAAAGTAATAATAATAAAAAACCTTTTATTTATATCCCACCCTCCCTGGCCGAAGTTGGGCTCAGGGTGGCAAACATCAGATACATAACATTGGTAGAAAATCAAACAATAATTAAATTACCTCCTAAAAACATCTCAAAATCAAATTAAAGTCTAATTAGATGGCTTTCCACAGGGTTAGGGTTGGGAACAGTAAGTGCTCCACTGAACTGAAATTTCAGCCTTTGTGACATAGGAAAACAGCCAAGTAAACAGCTATTTTGGTGGAGGAGGGTCAAGATATTAACCGATATGCATGAAATTTCATATATAGCTATACAATCCCTAGTATAGTAAGATAAGACCTTTGGAGCAAGCATTTTTTTTAAAAAAGTTTTTTTTTTTATGAACCACCCTAGTAGGGCAGTTCCTTGATAATTTGTCACCCCCTCCATTATGGAACATGGGGTGGACCACCCCTACGCCCCCCTTGCTACGCCCCAGATCCCAGTTTGCTCTCACCCACCTGCCTGCTTTCATACTTATCACCAATCCAGGGATGGCAATGGCTGTCAGTGTCCTCCTCCTCAGTCTCAGCGTTGTTTCCTGCCAGCGGGGGGGGGGGGGAGTAGAATTAGCTGCCTCTTCCTGTCATGGCTGAGGGCTTTGCCTACTGTTGGTCTCCCAGCCTTCTTCTCTGCCAGTCTCAGTATGCACCACCCACCATTGGAACTGAAGCAGGTATACAATCTATTTCAATAAGGCTGCCCACCTCAGTTCTGCTCAAGCCCTCTGCTACCCTGTACCTCTCCACACAGTAATCCACCCTCCCCAGAAGGAAGAATTGTAGGCAGGGTTTTTTCCAGCTGGAACTTGCCGGAACTCAGTTCTGGCACCTCTCAGGTGGGTGCTATTTCCATTATAAGGGTGAGTTCCGGCACCTCTTTTTCTAGAAAAATAGCACTGATTGTAGGTCTAGATGAACTGCGTCAATTGGACTGACCCAACATTTCTTTTGAATGGTTGAATTCCTTCCTCAACAATTTTTGAACTTAGCCAGGAGTGCTCAATGGACCCACTTGATTTTCAGGCCAAACATTATATGGCTTTCTGACCTCTCCTGCCATCTACATACAGGTAGGAGGTCCACTCAAAAGCACTTCCAGGGGTGAAGTGCCACAGGGAATGAATCCACACAACTTGGAATCCTTTCCTCAAGGTCAGAATAGTGACACAATAAATAGAAGGAGGTGTTGTTACCAGTGGTGGTGGAATAGACTGTGCCAGTTTCAGATTGTGGATGGAGGAAGGGATATCATTTTCGAATATCCCTATATACTAAGTTGTTTTTTGTTTGTTTTTTAAACTATTTACAAGTAGCAAATTTGCTGCCTGCCCTAAAAAAGGTTCCTCTCTAATGCGCTAAATGTTTTGCTTTCAGGTTTGTTCCTTTTTGTTTTAAATTGGCGCTCTCTCACCTGCAGTCTAAAGTGGTGCAGTCCATTCTACCGCCCAATTTCCATGCAGGTGTAGACCGGCAAGGTAGGTAAAGTGACATGGGGACATTGTAGGGAACAAACTCCGAATTAAGCTTTCTTTCTTTTCTTTTTTTTGAAGAGCATATTGGCGTGGCCTTGGTGGAAGTTAGCCGTGGGTACTGGAGAAGAAGTGCTGCGGAGCTCTCCGGGCGCTGCTTGCTCGCTCGGGCAGGCGCTGTTCTGTGAGGGGGCCTAAGGGGAGGCCCGGCCGCGACTCGTTGCTCAAGAACAAGGCGCGGTCGGAACATCTCCTCAACTTCGCGCGCACGTGCGCACAAAGGGATTTGGCGCCGCGACGCGCTCAGCGTTTTCTTCCCCCTCCTCCTTGGGGTTAACAACGCCTTTCCTCGTGGTATCCAAAACAAAGCGCGCGCAGCCCACTGGAAAGAGAGGAATCAGTCTACCTTTGTGGACTTTCCCCAACTTCCAGGCTTGCTATGATCCACATCCCTTCCCCCCACCCCGCTTCTAAGACTTGTTTGCTGAGGGGTATTCGTTTTTAAAGAGCGAAATCGTACAGCATGGCATGGAGGATGGCACAATGCAATAGCGGCGGCTCGGGTGTGGGTGTGTGTGCCATAATTTTTCCTTTTGTGTCCTTTTCACGTCTCCGCAACAAGGCACCCGACTTGGGTAAAAGTTGCAGAAGCAGGATCGACGTGAGAAAAAAGTTAAGCGCAAAGCAAGCCGAGCTCTTGGCTGCGCCTTTGTTTGGTGCCGGGGGACGCGAGGAGCGGGCGCACACCCGAGGGGCGGCGGGCGAGGGAGAGCCACTTAGCTCAGATAGACGGACCCGCAGCAATTGCATTGTTTTCTCCTCCTCCTTCCCCTGCCGCCCCGTCCAACCGTTTGGAAGAGGAAGGAGGAGAAAGCGGAAGGGGTTATCCTTCTGTCTCCTAAGGTGAGTTGCATTTCTCTTTTGTGGAGCGCCGCGAACTTTAACCATTCTTCTCTCCCCCCCCCCATCCTCCCCAAAACAGCGGGACCTTATAGCAGCAAAAGTTTTCTTTTTGTGTGTTAAATATCCCTCCCCGCCGCCCAGCCCGGCCTTTGCTGTGTGCATTAGTTAGGAAGCTGTAGCCTCAGCGGCAGGCAGTTTAGCCTGGGATTAGAATGTGCTCTTGGCGTCCGTGTGTGTTTGTGTACTTCCCCTCCTTCTCATTGATAAAAAATATGAAGCAAGTGGAACGAACAAGCTGGGACTGAGACTTGTTGCTTTTGGGAGACGACTGAAAACTATGGTTTGTAGATGAGAATGGAGGCGGCGGGGGAATGATTGTTTTTTGCTTTCTTCCCTAGTCCCCACACTCTTTGCGTTCCTCAACCCCCTTCCCTTTCATTTTGGGAAGCGGCTCCAGTAGCCCATATTCAGAGAGGACAGGTGAAAAGCCTGGCGAGTCCCCATTATTGTGGGCTGCCGGGTGCTCTCGTTCCCACCGCTCCCTCCCTCTCGCTGTGCAACAGGTAGAGAGATGTCAAAAGCTGGTCGCTGCCAAGCTCCTTTGCGCGAGGACGCTTTTGTTCCCCTTGGCTGGATGGATACGTTTCCAAAAGTGAAAGGGAAACGTGGTGTTAACCCCACATCTTGCTGGCCTCCCCTATCCTGCACCTCCCCCCTCCCCTCTCCACTTTGGGTGTGAGGATCTCTTTTCCCATTTTCGGGAAATCAAGACCTTGTTCTTGGGAATCGTATGGGGAGGGGGCTGGGAAGGGGAATCGAGCCTAACCCGAATACCGAGGGGAATTGTTCTCAATGACCGTCAAGGGGAATCCAAACAAAGAGGTGCATCTACCGGAAATAATGATTTGAGAGATTCTCCTCCTTGCCCCCTCCCGCCTCCATTAAAATTGTTTTTCTGGGAGGCTCAGTTAGAGGGAAGTTTTGAACTGGAGGCTGTGATGAGGCGCAAAGGGAAGTCTACGAGAGGCTTCTTTTGGGGGGGGGAGGGAAAAAAAAGTTGCAGGGCAGGATCTGTTCAAAAGAAGAAGGGAAGGCTGAAGTTAGACTTGAGGTGCTCTTGGATGGGGGTGGGTGGGGAGAGGTAGGGGGAGGGAAAGGGGGTGAGAGGGAGAAACCTGCTGCCGCTTGCTGGTTCTTTGTCTGCTCAGGGAACTTGAACAAAAGAGGAAACTCGGATGAACTCTCCATCTCCTCTTCTGGGTTTATCTGGTCTTTTCAGCAGTTTATTCAGACTTCTCCAACTTATCCCAAAGACTTTGTAGAATGTTCCAACTACTCCTCAGAGAGTCCTGGTTTTTAATTTTAATATATTTTTTGGTCTTAAGAGAAGAAGGAAGGTGAGTTACTTCTGCTATTTCTCTCTCCCTCTTCCCTTTGTGGCTTTGTTATCAACTGAAAGTGTTAAGTGGAAACTGCGTTAGAGAGGTTGGGATGTGTGCATCAGACTAGTGTGGAATCCACTTGGGTCTGGATGTTAATACGCTGGGGGGTATGATGTTGATTTTGTTAATGCCTGCAATTCTGTCAGTTTGGATCTGCTTATGTAATGCAGTTTGGCGGGCATCAAGAGGGGGGAGAGAGACTGCCTCTTGCTTGAGATGTGGATTCTCAGGGCAGTGACTGGGAAGAGTGTTTTTTTTGTGACTGGGGGTGCTGGCTGAACCAAGAATGGGATGCTGAAATGATCAGATTGAAGGGAAGGTGGACATTTTGGAAGGTGTGGTCTACGTTGAATCTGCCTGGGTGAGATGCAGGTGAATGCTGGTTCTTTGTTGATCTGTGAGTTTGTGGAGGCATAAATGTAAAGTAGGTACCAGCTGAAACTTCTCTACCTCTGTAGAACTGGAAAGCTGTTCAGAGTTGGACCATTAGGATCGCACATTTCACTGTTAAGTGGGCCATTATTAAGATGGAAGTTTTCAGGCCACTTTGACCTAGCTTTCCAGTATACTTGCGAAAATCTTGTGTTCTTTTTGTTTGTTTCAAAGCTCTGGCATTTCTCCCCTTTTGTTAAGTTTTGGTAACTTACATTGTATTCCTATTTGCTCTCTTATTATTATTTAAATCATTCGTCCTGAATTTTTCTGTTTCTTTCAATAACTACTTTTTCCTTAATCCCATTGTTTCCCTGCTTTTCCCAGTTGCTGTGTTCCTTTTGATTTACCCAGCATTCTACAACTTCTTTCTTATACACCACATTTGTTTTGCAGTGATATCTGCAGGCATGCCTTCTTTTAATACTTTATTTTGATGTAGACTCTTACACTACAGACTTACACTAGTTTAATACTTCTTTCTTCCCCTGGGAATCCTTGAAAGTTTAGTCACATGAGGTGTACTAGAAATCTTCAGTGCGATTTTCAGCCCCCTTGTAGAACTTCATGCTCCAAGGATCTTTGATGAAACCATGCTAGTTGGATTGGTACCAAACCATTTTAAGTTTGTAGTGTATATCCGTCCTACATTTTCTCCTCACTTTTCTCTCACAAATGTTAGTAGAGCCACAGGAGAGCCTGCAATGGGCAGATTATTTTCCTGTCATGGCTGGTCTTGTTGAACCAGTATACCGGTAATTCTAGCACTTGGATCTAGTACTGGAATGGCAAATGCTGGATCTAATGTGCAGTAACACAGAGGCCTTGTCTATGTAGGAAATTCTGGAGCACATTCTGAGTATTGTAACCACCCATAGAGCCAGGCTGGTAAGATCACTAGTACAGATAAAAGTATTGGCAATCTGGTCACTGTGCGACTAGGCCTTCATATGAGTCCAGTTGTGTGATTCCTGTACAAGTGTTCCAGTTAAGGGCTGATGTTAAGGTTTGAGAGTGTAAGCTGTAATGCCAGAAATACTTACAAAGTCCATTAAGCTCAGCAGAGCTCAGAACAATAGAGTACTTCAAGAAAAGAGCTACAAAGGAGAGAGGGTAGGAAGAGAAATAGAGAAACTTGTACCACCTCATATCTCACATTTCCCAACTTCTCCTGTTCCTGAAATGTTCAGTTTTCTTATTAAATTAATCTTAATACATTAATTTTTGTTTATATCCTTGTTTAATGTATTTCACTGATTCCCTATTAACTTTCCTACTCCATTTCTTACCTGAGGCTTTAAAGCTATTTCCAAGGGCTTTTCAACAACAATAGAAGCTTCAAGCCTATAGAAATATTGTGGGGGTTGTGCAGTCGCTATTGTGATTTGTAGTTGAGGAATTGCACTTGGTGCGTATTTGGGCAATGTGCAATTGTTCTATGCCTAAAACCCAAGCAAGTTAAGAACAGGGAAGTTGGCCTTTTAATAGTCAGTGCTAAAGGTTGCCTTTGGTTTTGGGAATCAGCTGTGAAGTTTGGTTAGAAATCTTAAAAACAGAACAAAAACAAAGATCACCTAGACGTGTACAGAAAAAGATCCCTGTTGGATTAGGCCAAAGGCCCATCTAGTCTAACATTCTGTTCTCACAGTGGCTTATGGGAAGCCTGCAAGCAGGACATGAATGTGACAATACTTCCTCCATTTGTGCCCATCATATTATTCAGGGGTATACCACTTCTGAAAATCTAGGTGACCGCTTAGATTATAGAATAAAGACAACCAGACCTTTTTGGTTAGATAACTATTCCTCATGCAAGTGCATGCTGTCTGTTGGATCTTATACCCACAGTCAACATGACTGCAATAATAATAATAATAATACTGTAACAACAACAACAACATGTCCTTTTGGTGCTACCAGACAGACTCTTCATTAGAGACTAATGTGGCCACCCCTATCGAAAAATGGTAGGACCACAGTTTCCAGAAGATGGGTTGTAACCATATTTGGGAAGAGAACTGTGGCTAGTTTAACCATGTAGTTCAAACAATGCTAAATATGTTACACTACAGTCAAATGCAAGGGACGTGGGTGGCGCTGTGGGTTAAACTATAGAGCCTAGGGCTTGCTGATCAGAAGGTCGGTGGTTTGAATCCCCGCAACGGGGTGAGCTCCCGTTGCTCGGTCCCAGCTCCTGCCCACCTAGCAGTTCGAAAGCACGTCAAAAAAGTGCAAGTAGATAAATAGGCACCGCTCCGGCGGGAAGGTAAACAGCGTTTCCGTGCGCTGCTCTGGTTCGCCAGAAGTGGCTTAGTCATGCTGGCCACATGACCCGGAAGCTGTACGCCGGCTCCCTTGGCCAGTAATGTGAGATGAGCACCGCAACCCCAGAGTCGGACACGACTGGACCTAATGGTCAGGGGTCCCTTTACCTTTACCCTTTACAGTCAAATGCAGCAAAGCCCCTTTCTCACTGCAACGCACCCCTGAAGGCACTGTTTTACATGGGAGAAGAGGTGAGAAGAAAGAGAATGCTTAAGCCAAGCATGGCCAAACTTGGCCCTCTAGCTGTTTGGGAACTACAACTCCCATCATCCCTAGCTAACAGGACCAGTGGTCAGGGATGATGGTAATTGTAGTCCCAAAACAGCTTGAGGGCCAAGTTTGGACATGCCTGGCTTAAGCCTTCCCTGCTGGCCCACTTGACCCTGAAGATCCTCTCTGCAATCTGTTCCTTTAGTTTCTGCTAGTATTGCAGATCCATGTTTACCTTGCAAACACGGGTCTGGAAAATCACAGGGTTAGAAATTTAAATAGGGATGGGAAATTTCAGGGGGAAATTGATGTGTGGAAAGAAGCGATTTGAGCAACTCTCTCTTCCTTCCGTCCTTTCTCTGATGCAGATTGCCCTTTGGACTTTGTTATAGTGTACTGTAATGAAGTTATAGTGCACCTTGAGACTAAATCTACAGGAAAACTTTCAAATGTATGCAGATTATAAAGTCAGGAGAGCATGGTCTTTTTTTGGGGGGGGGGGCTCATTTCCTCAGAGTGGTGATGGCTTCTTGTCTGGTTCTGCATGCCATTTCACCATCTATCACTCCATGCTGCATCTGCATAAGGGTTGAGTTGCCAGTCACTTTAAGCACTCTTCCCTTTAACAGGCAGTTAAGAGGAATGTTTGTAACTCTTTAGTTTTGTGGGCCCACTTGTAACCAACCGCCTAAGAGTCTAGGATGGTATCCATTTGATACTCTTTTAGTTATTGTGTCAGTCTTCTTGTAATACTTTGTGATTTGTGCAAACAACAGAATTTGTGCTTTACTGTGCACCAAACTCAATAAATTTTGTGCTTAACTGTGTGCCAGACTCAAATTGTTATTTGAATAGAAAGATTGGGAAAACTTCTTTGCTGTAGCTGCTAGGAATTAATGGGTAATGATAAGTTGCCGGAGGTAAGATTTAAAAGTTCAATGCATGTGGAAAAACCCTATTGAGGAATAGTTGCTTCTGTAATACTCCTAAAATGGGTGGTGCTTAATAGTAAAAGAACAGTGGCTGAGATGAAATGGGTTAGGCTGCAATCCTCTATGCCTTTACCTGGGAGGAACTCCCATTAAGTCCAGTGGAGCTTACTTCTTAAATAGGCACACATAGATTTGCACTGCAATAAAAGCTTCTTGAACAGTGGCTCCCAATTAGCTAAGTACTGCAGACCCTGTGTTTTTCAAAAGCCATGTTATGGACACCTTTCTTTTGAAAATTTTCATATATCTCTAGACTAGCATTGGTAGCTTTTGTTATGTGAATGGTGCCACAAATTCCCTGGATGGTTTATTTATGTGAACCCCTTGAGGTCTGCTAACCCCCAACCAGGAGCCACTGTTTTAAAGCAGGGGTGGCTCACCTGCTGTTTGGGGCTCTGGTTTACCCTCCCCACCAAGCATTTTTTTTCTCCCCCCCACCTAAGCCCTACTAGGTTTTGCAGCAGCAAAAAAGAAAACTATACAGTAGATTCTGCACTGGGGGGGGGCAGAGCACAGTGCCCTGATGGGGATGCAGATCACCCTTGTGTGTGCAAATGGTCACACTCATCATTGGCATGTGGTCCCCTAGAGCACCCCTGTTCCAAAGGAATATCAGGATTGTTCTGATACTTTCATCTTTGAACACAAACGAGGCTTACAGGAGTCTCCCAGCTGAATTCTAAACATGTTTAGGTGAAAATAGACCCTACTTAAAAATCAGTCATACTTAATTCCAAGTATGTGTGTTTACAATCACAGCTTTAGAATTAGTGTAACTGTTGAAATGTGCCAATACCAAAGCTTACAAACTTTCATTTCTATTGAATAGGTAAACAGTGTGAATATCTCTGAAGCAGGATATCTGCCAGCAAGCTACGTCTAAATCTGTATCAACCAGAACCAGACAGACGCCATGTTTTATTAGCCTTCACATTGTGGAATACAGTGTTAACCAAAGAAGACACCAATATTAAAGGATTTATAAGTTGTAAGAATTTATCCGAATGGAAGCTGGTGAAAATGTAGTTGAATGGCTTGGTCACCTCTGTGATTCAGAATAAGGTATGTATAAAATAAACAATGTTGCTCAGAATAGGTCTTACTCAAGTACTGATTTGATGCCAAACTTAGGATTGCTCCTTTAGCTATGTTATGAATGTCAGTTATGTGCTCCAAAATAAATTCATTTGTTAAATACAGCTTCTGAAATGTTGAGGCATGCATCAGGGGTCAGGAACCTGTGGGCCTCCAGATGTTGTTGGATTCAATCAATCCCAGTCAGCCTGGTTAATGGGTCAGGGATGTTTGGAGCTGTAGCCAGAGTGGTGTCTGACTAGAACCTGGGAGAACAGGGTTCAAATCCCCTACTCAGCTTTGTAGCTCACTGGGTGACCTTGGACCATTCACTGCCTTTCAGGCCAACCTACTTCACAGGGATGTTGTGAGGGTGAAATGTGAAGTGGTACAACAATCTATGCTGCCTTGAGCTCCTTGGAGGAAAGATGGGATAAATAAATAAACAATAAACATATGGAGGCCCACAGGTTCTCTCTCTCTTTGGTCCACAGTGACAAGAAGAGATTCTTAACTGGTTAGTTCAGAGGAATCAGGTGATCTAGGTCAAGAGACATATTGTGACCATAGTCTTGACCTTCCCAATCTGAGCAACTTGTCACAGACTCATTTATTTCCATTGCCTTATAACACATTGCTCATCTTCTGCCTCTATGTCTTTTCCTGCCTGCCCTGGAACCCAGCCTTCAATGTGACTTGGGCCACATCGCCTTTTTGGACTCTTGGTTACTGTTTTCAATATTACCTCCTTTGACCCTGCTTGGCCTTACTAAAGTGATACCTGGGTTGGGTGTTGCTGTTCTTAAAAGGTGGTTAGGATCTCTGGACACTGAATATGCCTTCTTTGGGTATCTCTCCTTCCACCTTTTGAAATTTGCTTCAGCCTTTTCTTTTAAGTTTGTTTTATCGGATGCTTTTGTGGAAGCCAACCATTTGTACATATTGTGAGTGTCCATTTACACAGTGAATTAGGCTATGGCTTTAAGTGGTCAAGGTGGATACAAGGGGGGGGGGGGAAATAAGTATTTGGGTGAAATATTAGTGTTGAGAATAGGCGCAGTTTTTTGGATTTGTTTAAGATTGGGTGAATGTTAAAAAAATGCATGCCTCTAAAAGGTATCTCAGATAGTTGTGATGTTTGCTTTGGTTTTTGTCTTGTCAGTTTTGTATGATCTGTTTGTATTTAGGGCACAGTTAGTGCCATGAAAATAGTTGCTTTTGATATGCATATTTTCTCCCAAAAGATTTGTTGAGGTCTGTAAAAGATGTAGGGCAGTTAAGTATGCACTCCTTAAGAAAAAGTGTTGAGGACGGCTGGGTTTTTTTAACATTAGGGAAAGAAGAATAATCTCTTGTTTTCCATGTTGTAAAGAGAACTTCAATTCCCCCCTCCCAAATCTTCATTATATTTATTGGTAATAATAATAATAATAATAATAATAATAATAATAATAATAATAATTTACTTATACCCCGCCCATCTGGCTGGGTTTCCCCAGCCACTCTGGGTGGCTCCCAATCGAATATTAAAAACACAATACAGGATTAAACATTAAAAACTTCCCTAAACAGGGCTGCCTTCAGATGTCTTTTAAAAGTAGGATAATTGCTTTTTTCCTTGACATCTGATTGGAGGGCATTCCACAGGGCAGGCACCACTACTGAGAAGGCCCTCTGCCTGGTTCCCTGTAGCCTCACTTCTCACAGTGAGGGAACCAACAGAAGGCCCTCGGCGCTGGATCTCAGTGTCCGGGCTGAATAATGGGGGTGGAGACACTCCTTCAGGTATACAGGACGGGGCCGTTTAGGGCTTTAAAGGTCAGCACCAACACTTTGAATTGTGCTCGGAAACGCACTGGGAGCCAATGTAGATCTCTCAGGCCAGTGTTATGTGGTCCCGGCGGCCACTCCCAGTCACCAGTCTAGCTGCCGCGTTCTGGATTAATTGCAGTTTCCAAGTCACCTTCAAAGGTAGCCCCACGTAGAGCGCATTGCAGTAGTCGAAGCGGGAGATAACTAGAGCATGCACCACTCTGGCGAGACAGTCTGTGGGCAGGAAGGGTCTCAGCCTGCATACCAGATGGAGCTGGTAGACAGCTGCCCTGGACACAGAATTAACCTGCGCCTGCATTGATGTGGTAATTTCTTCCTTGTTGCTTCATGGTGCTTATAATGTTAAAATTGAGGAACCACTCAGCTCCTTCCCATGCAAATGTTACTTCCCTTTTCAGCTCAAGTTGTACTTAAGCAGAAGATTGAGGTGTGTATTGAAGCTGCAAATGGAAGCTTGCGTTCCCTTCATCCCAAGCATATCCCCGGATATTGGCTAGGATTTTGGTAGTTGTTGGCATTGTGATGCTGATGATACTGATAATGGCTGCATAGGAGTGGAAGGGGGATGGGGGGCAACCAAGGAGGGGGAGGCACTTTGACCAGGAAGACAACATTGCATAAAGAAAAAGTTGTGTGAGCAACCAATAAAGACAAAATGGTTGGTCCTTAGAAAGTCTAACAATATTTGAGTCTAGATTAACAATGCAACTAGCAAAAAAGCAAAAATAAAAATAATTTAAAAAAAAAATTCTATGACTATATTGTCCGTAGCTGTAAATTTTGTGACCTAATTTCTTCCTTAAGAACAGCCATTAACATAAAATTTACCATTGAGTTACTTCAGTTTTAATCATCAGCCTAATCTTCATTTTGCTTTTAAGAATATGGGCAAACTACTTTAAGCTACTATTGCTTAATAGTGGGACGTGGGTGGTGCTGTGGGTTAAACCACAGAGCCTAGAGCTTGCTGATCAGAAGGTCAGTGTTTCGAATCCCTGCGTTGGGGTGAGCTCCTGTTGCTTGGTCCCAGCTCCTGCCCACCTAGCAGTTTGAAAGCATGTCAAAGTGCAAGTAGATAAATAGGTACCACTCCAGCGGGCAGGTAAACGGCGTTTCCATGCGCTGCTCTGGTTTGGCAGAAGCGGCTTTGTCATGCTGGCCACATGACCTGGAAGCTGTACGCCAGCTCCCTCGGCCAGTAATGCGAGATGAGCACCGCAACCCCAGAGTCAGACACGACTGGACCTAACGGTCAGGGGTTCCTTTACCTTTACCTTACTTTAAGCTACTATTGCTTAAAGCAGAGCTTTCAAAACCATGTGTTGAGACACGTTAGTTGAATATGTGCAAACTACTACTACTACTACTACTACTACTACTTCTTCCTGTAAGAAAAGCTCTTACTCTTAGTGGAACAACTAACAATCTTATATTGTACACACTTACATGGGAGTAAGTTCCATTGAACTCCCTATGACTTACTTCTGAGTAGACATACATAGGATTACACTGCTCCAAAGAAAAAAGTTTGAAACATATAGGCTGTATCAATCTGCTTCAGACAGTTAATTTATTATTGTGAAGGAGATTACAAATTACATGGTGATAGGAAACATTGTGTTTTAAGTTTGTTTATATTATTTTAGGTAGTGGATTTCTGTATCCTTCTGTAAAGGTAAAGATAAAGGTAAGGTAAAGGTGAAGGACCCCTGACAGTTAAGTCCAGTCGCAGACGACGCTGGGGTTGTGGTGCTCATCTCACTTTCAGGCCGACAGTTTTTCTGGGTCATGTGGCCAGCATGATTAAGCTGCTTCTGGCACAAGGGAACCAGAGCAGTGCACAGAAATGCCGTTTACCTTCCCACCGGAGCGGTACCTATTTATCTACTTGCACTTTTTTGGCGTGCTTTTGAACTGTATCCTTCTGTAGCCTTCTACAAAACAATGTTCTCTTTAAAAAAAAGAAAAACCACTCCATAAATGACTTCATAATGATTCACTGTAATTAGTATGAATTATGTAAAATGGCTGTGGAACTAATATGATTTCAACCACTGAGAATTTCACTGCAAGATTGTTGGGTTTTGGAATTGGTATGGAAGTTGGAGAAACTCCAAATCCTTCACCACAGTGGTGCTATTTTTTCAGATTAGAGACTTGCTTCATTGCTTTTTTCACCAGTGGCAAATCTTCTAAGAGCATGCCTTTCTGGGTATAAGCTCTGCTCCCCAAATAGGGAGGGTTCCTTGTCAATAGAAACCTTCAGAATCAGCACTGAATGAAATAATGTTTTTGAGAACATTTTTAATGGCAATTGCTTTTAGAATGTTTTTAATTGTAAACTGCTTATATATATTTTTAATAGTAATTGTTTTTAGAATGTTTTAACTGTTTAGCTATTTTTTGTTTGGAAATGTTGGTGTGTTTGCCACCCTGTCCTTCTGTTTCTTTCTTTCTCTAGTCTCTTACTTTCCTGTTATCAGGTTTGTTTTTTTCTAAAGCCAGAGTTCCTAAATCCTAAAGGCTGAATGTTTCAGTCTGACATTCCTGTTCAGTACTTAATTTCTTTCTCAAAGTAGGCTATAGGATATCATATATATCTAAATAAAATCCCCATCTGGCTTCCTAGTAAAAGGACTTATGACATGGGTTATCTGTGTCAAGGACAGCTGAAATTAAATAGGGGAACAATTCACTGTCTCTTCCTCACTGCTGTTGTTTCACTGCATATTTACATTTGTGCAGAAGATTAACACTAAAATGGGGAGGGATTTGCATTATGAAGGCTGTGAAAGAGTCTGATTCTTATAGGTTTATGGTAATAACATGCCTCTAGCATTCTTGGTGTGGTCTGAGATGTTGGAGCGTCCTTCCTGGTGAAGTACAGTACCTTCCACCTCAACAGGATTAACAGGGTCAGGCTGTGAATGAACCAGGAGGCCAAGAAATGGATCTTCACCTCTGGTGGGTTTTATTTTTCTCATTTTCACATCCCATTTTTCTTTGACACATCTGTTTAGGGATTATAGTGTCCATCTCTTTATTGAGTGTTTGGACATTTCCCTGAAAGATCTGCAGCAAGGTTTGTTTGACCTTGGGAATAATGAGGGGGTAGGAGGCTGGTTCTTCCAGCTGGCATTTAGGGCAGGCAAGGAACTAATTTGGAGGCAGGGTAAGGTAAGTAACCTGAGGCACCTTTGGGTGAAGTGCTTCTGACCAACCACTTTCCATTGCTGTCTGACTCAAGGAGATTATTAGTCCAGTATTCTTGGGATCCAGTGGAACCACCCTGCTGAATGCTGGGCAGCAGGGGCAGGTTGGGGAAGCAAGCCTTCCCCTGAGCTCAACTTCATGGTGAGTTGGCAGTGAAAACCTCACTTCGGTGGATTGGGTTTCAGCGGGGGTAGTGTTGTCCAAGAACCGAGATAAAGGCATGAGGGTGCTTCCTCCCCCATGCAAATTCCTTTCTCTCTGTTACTTGCTCTCTTGCTGCAGGTATTTCCCACTAGCTGATAAAGTTGTGATATTTGCATGAATCTTTTCTCTGGGGATATGGATACTATTGCATCATGAAGGCCGTAATTGGGACTGATTCTTATACACCCTGATGTCTTATATTAATGTCACTGCCTTCTGTCATGGAGGCCTAACCATGATCTGGACTCGTTTTAGATTCACCATAAAATTTTGATGCTTTGGAATCTGATCCATAATGTATCTTACCCAAAGGTACCTTACAGGTAGGTAGCCGACGTGTTGGTCTGCCGTAGTCAAAACAAAATTAAAAATTAAAAAAAAAAAATCCTTCCAGCAGCAGCTTAGAGACCAACTATGTTTGTTCTTGGTATGAGCTTTCGTGTGCATGCACACTTCTTCTTCTTCTTCTTCTTCTTCTTCTTCTTCTTCTTCTTCTTCTTCTTCCTTCTTTCCTTTGAATCCACCTGAAAACTGAGTCTGGGTTATGCTGCAGCTTACAGCATCGCTGGAAATAAG
This sequence comes from Lacerta agilis, assembly GCF_009819535.1. Taxonomy (NCBI): domain Eukaryota; kingdom Metazoa; phylum Chordata; class Lepidosauria; order Squamata; family Lacertidae; genus Lacerta; species Lacerta agilis. The sequence continues at coordinate 29,200,425 of NC_046318.1, forward strand.
TGTTTTAGGTTCTTATTTGTTAAATTACTGTTAGTGATCAAAAAAATAAACATCTTGGTCCTCTTTCGCCACTATAAGATGTTCCATGGCTGCTGTTGGTAGTGGAGATTTAGATGTTTTGGAAGTATATTGGAATATTTCTGTAACTGTTTGTTGGAATGACGTTAAAGAGTTGGAATGACAGTAAAGATGCGGATTATGACGAAACTCATGATTCTATGAGTCGTTGTAGATTTTCTTGATATTATAATTTGGACTCAGAAATAGATAGCAAATATGTTACAATGTTCAGGTGGCATTTCGAAGCTTGTAACTGACTTCTGATTGTAATAGGCATGAAGGGACATCTGCATGGAAGATTTGATGAATGACATAGGCTGCTTTACTCTTTTTTCCTCCCTGCATTTTTTTCAGTTATTCTCTCCACTAGTCTACTACTACTCATTTCTCCACTAGTCAACACTGGAAATGAACCCAGACCTCTCTCTCTCTCTGTCTCTCTCTCTGTGTGTGTGTGTGTGTGTGTGAGAGAGAGAGAGAGAGAGAGAGGGCCTAGGAAGTATTGGTGAGCGGCAGGATTAATCACCCCATTGCACCCACCAATTATTCTCTGTTAATTCCCCCCCCCCTTATTGTTACCTGACAGGCACCTCTTGGTCCAGCAATGTGTGCTTTTTCCTTGAGAAGAAACATATGCCACAGGTTCTTCTTCCGAGGTGTTTGCATTTATTGGAGTGGGAAATACGTCCATGCCCTCTCTTTGTGTGGCTGCGCTGATAGGCTTTCAACCAATCTGTAGTCTTTGTAATGTTACTGTCTCCGTATCTGGTAGCTGCCAGTTTATATGTACTTTAGGCTTAACAAAGATGTCAGTTTCGATTTAATGACAGACACTTGTTAGCTTTATATACTGCAGTTTTTCATGAATTGAAAATCTTGCTTACTTTGAGAAACTTAGTTTGCGTCTAGAGCGCAAGAAGAACTTTTACTTGACTGTCGTGTACTGAGTTTTCATGGGCTTTTTTGGGGGGGGAGTTGTTTTTTTCAGGTTCTGTTCAATAACCTTAACTCTGCCTACTGTGAGGGATCCTATTCCCTCCCCCGTAGATACTTCCCCAACCGTGACTCTCCCTAAGTTTCACTGTCCACTAGGATGAATCCTTCAGTGGTTATATGGGAGTGTCTCTGGGGTACCTCAGTGCTTTACGTTCGAAACAACTCTTGCCACCTTTGGGATCTCCCGCCCTAGGTTCCCAATCTACTGCAGCTTGCCTTCCCTTTTTGGCAACTGCGTGGCACCTTTGGCTTCCCTGCCCAGTCCTCTGTATGCCAGGAAAATAAGCCACCCGTTCCCTCTATCACAGGAAACCCTTAGTGATTTTCCCCTCAGCCACACCTCTTGAGGCACTGACGCACTGCCACAGTCAGCGAACGTTTAAGCACTTTTAACTTTATTAAGGTAACTTGAAAACATGGATGTCTTGAGTTATTACTGGTACAAATCTTCCTATATAATTCAGCTCAGTTATAATCTTTCCAGCATCCCGTTAGCAATGGTAATGACCTTTCCTCCCATTCCCCAAAGCCTAACCTCGCAGTTTCCCTTTCTAAACCTCCACACCCAACTGCCAAACCCTCAACTGCCTTTCCAGGTTGTTCCCCCTCCTTTTAGAATGCCAGGTAGCTCCGCCTCCCAGGGAACACCCACCTAACATGGGAGTGATAGGTTAACCCATGATGAACCAGGCCTTATTCCGCCACACCTACCACCTCTCTACCCTCCATTAGTTGGGTAAATATCCTAACATTAATAAAAAGGGGGTTCTATTTTCTTCTTACATGCTTTGGTTAAGTGGGTAAAAGGACTAAAATATCAATAACCATTTGATTATGATATTCTTCCTAGTCTTTTCCTAAACATTTTCTTTAATGTGTGAGAAAGGGATGTAGTAGCAGATTGACTTATTTCCATACAGAAAGTTCCATGCTCAATCTTGGCATCTCCAAGTGGGCTGGAAAAGACCCGTGTCTGAAACTCCCTGAAACCCCAGGGTGGTTTGTCTGGCTAATTCATTATACATCTTTAGGTGCCCATTGAAAGTGTTCGTCTTCAACAAGGCCTTGGGTTGATTAGCAATCCTTTAAAATGTGTTTATGGGAGGGAGGGTTTTTGTTTCGTTTTTACTATGTACTTTGAGGTTTTATTCCGTGAACTTCCCTGAGATGAAATTTAATAAATAAAATAATAATAATAATAATAATAATAATAATAATGAAATTCTTGAGAGCTGCTGCCAGTTTGTGTAGACACTACTGAGCTAAATGGGCTAATTGTGGGGCTTCATCATCATCGTCATCTTCACCATCATCATCGCTAATTTGTATGCCATTTTCCCAAAGTGAAACCAAGCTGAAGGCGATTTACAACATCAGAAGATACACATAATTACAAAAATAAAACAAAATTCGAGTAGTGGTAAACAACAAAGCACCTCAGTAATTATATAATTAAAATCAAACGGTCCCCGCACATTTCACAATAAGGTCTAACAATAAAGGTACAAATGCATAATACCAAGAACAGCAATAATGAAACATCTGTAGAATTAAAATGTGAGCCCATCAAAAAACTCCTAAACAACACCCAACCCTGACAGTCTCTAGGCCTACCAAAGAGCAGGTCTTGCAGGCAAGATGGTCTCTGACCCTTTAAGCGAGAGCTTTCCAAACTGTTCATGTTGTTGACACACTTTTTAGACATGCATCATTTCATGACACAGTAATTCAGTTTTACGAGCAAACTGGAGGTTAAAGTAATCCCTTTCCAGCCCCAGGAAGAGTGCAGGCGTGACACACCTACATACTGCAGCCAACACTCTAATGTGTTGTAACACACAGTTTGGAAAGCTCTGCTTTAGGCAATAGTGACTGCTAATGTTGCTGGAGTTAGTCAGGGCTCCACCTTCCCAGACTAGGTGGGAAGAGGCCAATACAGCAGGAAGCAGCTCTTCTAGGACTTGCAGCAGAGGTGGTCCTTATTATAAAGTGTGTATATAGGTAAAGGACCCCTGGACGGCTAAGTCCAGTTAAAGGCGACTATGGGGTTGCAGTGCTCATCTTGCTTTCAGGCCGCGGGAGACGGCGTTTGTCCACAGACAGCTTTCCAGGTCATGTGGCCAGCCTGACTAAACCACTTCTGGCGCAACGGAACACTGTGATGGAAACCAGAGCGCACGGAAATGCCATTTACCTCCCCGCCACAGTGGTACCTATTTATCTACTTGCATTGGCATGCTTTCGAACTGCTAGATTGGCAGGAGCTGGGACAGAGCAACGGGAGCTCACCCTGTTGCAGGTATTTAAAGTGCCAACCTTCCTATCGGCAAGCCCAAGAGGCTCAGTGGTTTAGACCATAGTGCCACCCACATCCCTTATGTATCTAGGACATCTATCTATCTATCTATCTATCTATCTATCTATCTATCTATCTATTGGATGTCAGGGGAATCTCCGGAGGCAGCGGAGAGCCAGCAGAGGTGGAGGGAGAGACCCCTGATGCTGAGAGTAACCAGCACCGCCCGAGAAGCCCTGAGACATCCTGTGGGAGTGAGAGACAGGAAGAGAGCTCCATGGTGGAAGGGCTGTCGGATGCTGCAGGGTCCGAAAATCCAATAAGCTGTTCAGGAATGGAGGGGGAGCTGGTAGTCCCGTCACCCCAATTACATAGGGGGTTCAAACAGAAGGAGGAAAGGAGGAGACTTGGGGTCCCCAGGTTTCTCTGCTGGAGGCGCTCTCGCAAAGCGCCACTTCCAGGATCTGAGAGTGACTAAGACGGTCATGGAATTTCGAGCTCTGACTTGTACATATCTGTATAAATAAACTGCTGTAAATATACCGACCCTGAGTCACCGCCTTTTTACTCGTGAGGAGCACCACCAACCCTTACATCATCCATCTATCATCTATCATGTATCTATGTATATGTATATGTGTATCTAGCACATATGCTTGAGTCCAGATCTTGTAATGCAGAATATTGTGTCTTCATTTTTAACTCAAAACCAAACAATTCCACAGCTAGAATATATCCAAATTGCGTTTCGCCCAAATTGTGTGGTGGATTTTCAAGCTTTCCCCAAATGGCTTGCCCATTTCAAAATTGTCTTCATCTCTCCAAATTGGGATGTTGCAATGAGGTGAGGCACAATCTACATGCAAGGATGGAAACAAGGATAGCACTGTAGTCCCTTCTCGCAAATGGTCACAGCTTCTTTCCTGTTCTTGCCCTAATTAATGATAGCAGAGCTGGACACTATTATCTCTGTGGTCACTTGGATTTACTCCTGTTACAGGAAATGTGAGCTTCTGAATAGTTGCATTGATTTTCCAGCATAATGCCATACTGTCCTTTCTATAGCATAAAACATTTCTGGTAATTCTCAGTCACACTTCAGATTCCATTAGGTTTTGAGTACATGCTTATGTGTAGTACTGTGTTTAGAAAGCACCCATAGTTATTAGCGGTTGGTACTAAAGCCAATGGGTTGGCAATTATACTCATTGTGTTGTCTAAGCTTTACAATGGCAGCGCAGCCACAATTGTGTTTTTGTCGTACTAAAATGGAAGTGGTCCACTGTGTACGCAAACAATATTTTGAGGTCGGGTGTAACAAAAAATGGCTTGCTTCTCTCATTGTAAATGTTGAAATTCTTATTGTGATTTGAGCATTGTTTTGTTCATGTTATGAGGGACGCAAGTGGCGCTGTGGGCTAAACCACAGAGCCTAGGGCTTGCTGATCAGAAGGTCGGTGGTTCGAATCCCCGCGATGGGGTGAGCTCCCGTTGTTCGTTCCCTGCACCTGCCCACCTAGCAGTTTGAAAGCACTTCAAAGTGCAAGTAGATAAATAGGTACCACTCTGGAGGGAAGGTAAATGGCATTTCCATGCGCTGCTCTCATTCGCCAGAAGCGGCTTAGTCATGCTGTACGCCGGCTCCCTCGGCCAATAAAGCGAGATGAGCACCGCAACCCCAGAGTCGTCTGTGACTGCACCTAACGGTCAGGGGTCCCTTTACCCTTTACCTTTACCTTTTGTTCATGTTAAGATGCTGAAATCCAAATTGGTTTTATGGCTAAAGTAATAATCAAGTGTGGCCAAAACGTAACAGCTGAGCTAAATGAGAGGTGGGAGGGTTTTCAGAGAAACTGTTTTTCTTTATCCATAATAAGAGAAATTCTCCCTGTGGATGATAATGGTGTCCAATAAAGTTCATAATCATTTGCTAGCTGATACTTTTTATTGTATAGCTCCATCTCTGCAATAAAAACATACCAATAATGGTTATAATTGGTTTCATAATTAGATGTGGCATGGTAGCAATGTAGTCTTTTGATATTATTTTATTACAGTGAGGTTTCTTAACTCATTTATATGTAATAAGGTAAGGGTGAATGGAGTGTGGGTTTTTCTGGGTTTGTATGAGGAAGAACTCCTGCCTCCTCTATCCTGGCTCCTACTTCCTCCCATTCTCTCTCCCACCCCCCGCTATGACATCACTTTAAAAGCGAAACACTGTGCAAGCATTTAAAATGGCTTCTGTACAGAAATGCACTGGTAAGGGACCCGATTAAGAGCAAGAATACTAAGTAAAAAAATAGAAGCAGGATATCTTCATCTAGGAACCTGCTTGCAACAATCGCTGTGGGATTTTGTTGTTGTTGTTAATAGACAGAATTAAAATGTTTAAACCACATGCCCAGTAAAAAAGCAATTTGCACCATTTTATTAACCCCCATCTCTTTAAAGGATAAGCATTTTGTTTGACTGACTGTTAAGAAATGCGTTAGGAGCTGAAACAAGTTATTGCACAAGCTGCACATGATCTGAAAACCTTTTGACTTGGTGCCTGGAAAACCTGTGTGCAAGAAATATTAATTGTTCAAGAAACACAAATTTTGCATGATGTGCACTGGTTGCCAGTTTTCTTTGCAGGCTCAGTGCAAGGTGCTGGTTTTAAATTCTAAAGGTCTGAATAGCTTGACCCCTTGAGGGTCAACAAGATCAGCTGTGCTTTGGGGGCTCCGTGGATGCAAACAATGGGAGTTGCACCCAATGTGGTTTGTCCTGGGCTGTGCGCTCTCCTTGGGGTGGCCCTGGGCATAGGCCCTGGGTATCTTAAGGGCTGTGCCACCTTCCATATTCTGTTCATCACATGAAGGTTTGAGTCAGATCCTTTGACAAGGTGAGGCATGGTTGATGGCAAGCAGGGCCAGGGCATTCCCTGTGGAGGGTTGCCTGGCCAAGCAAGTTGCTTCAGGCCCCATTATTACCATATATTGTTTTAGGTGGCTAGTAAACACATGGCTGGTGGAAAAGTCCTCGGAGTTACCGTTTTTCTCTTTGGAATTCATTATTGGTGTGTGTGTGTTTTATGAATGATTGAATATAAGCAAGGGACCTTTTGAAAATGTTTTGGTATTTTGGTATTTTGACATCTTAGCTGCCGTGACTTACCTAGAAAGTAGACAGAATATAGGTTTGTTAAAAGAAAATAATAAAATACATAAATTGGGCCTGCAAGAAGAATCTAGTGTGTTTTATAGACGAAAGGGACCAATAAAAGGTATTGCTCCTCCAGAATTGTGTGAGATGTCATGCTTTCTATCAGTGATAATGAAATAGTGCAATTAATTTTTGGAGAACACTTTGTGTGAGATGGGAGACTTAACAATCGAGTATCCTTTCCATAGTGTTAGAGATTTCTATTTGGTAACAGAAACACTCTGAAATAATGTGCGTTTTCTACAACCTAGAAGCTTGAAGCCCAAGAATTGGCTGTTTGGTTCCCATTATTTCCATCTTTATTAAAATATTTTTAAAGCTGCCCTTTGTCAATTAGGTATTGGAGTGGTATACAATGTCCGCTCTTGTTCCCAGTCACTTCACTGCCTCCTTAGGGTTTCAGGGCTCTTCCATCACTCCCCCCCTCCAGCCCCTGCTTCCAGTAACATTGTTTTTTTGCTTCAATTCCTGGACTCCTCTCTCTCTCTCTCTCTCTCTCTCTCTAAAAAAAGCAAAATAAAATAATAATAAAAAATCCTTCCAGTAGCACCTTAGAGACCGACTAAGTTTGTTATTGGTATGAGCTTTCGTGTGCATGCACACTTCTTCATATATCTAAAAAATGCCTCTTTCTCCATTTTATTTCACTGCTTTGCCCTTTACAGTTTTCCTACTTTGCTTCTGTTAATTAAAGGCCCCAACATTTCAAGAGCTAAGAATGATGCAGCTTGGTGTGCCATTGAATTGCTAAAGTTCTTTAAAATAGCAGAGATTAAGTCCACCTAAAGAGGAGAAGTAGGCCTCTGCTTGACTACCGGTATGTTTGCCGCCATTAAACTGCTGATACAACAATTACATAAACAAATGACTGTGTACCTTTTTTCAAGTGCTTTAAATCTAGACAAATCATAAGTCTATTCCATAAAATGTATTGTAAACATACTTCTTGTCTGAAAACCATTCAGTGAAGTACAAGTGGATTTATTTTTTTGAAAAGCCCGTTAAGTTTTGTGAATTCTTTCTCTCCAATTGAGGAAACTTTCCTTTATTACCCTGAGTTGTGTGCACGTGTTCTCAGATTTTTAAAAAAGACCTTTTCCCACTTATCTTTACATTATAACACAAATAATATTTATTTAAGGAAAATGTAATTTCTGTAAATTCCACTCATACATTTTAAAATTACTAAACCTTTTAAAGATCACAAGGATAAATCCATGCTAGGGGTGTGTGGCTAAAATTTCAAGTAGGATATGGTATTTTAACCCAAGACAGGTGGAGAAAATCAAGTGAAAATTGTGGTGAATGTACTGAGATGTTTTCCCAAGGGTTTGGGGAAAACAAATCCTGCATTTATTCCTTTGCACACAATAGAATTCTAAAATTGCTTTAATTGCGAAGTTCTTTTAAAATGTATTGAATAGGAAAGATGCAAGAGATTAAACCAGTGGCTCCCCAAGAGGGACTGAGGTCTATCCAACAGGTCATGAGGGCTTTATTTATGGATCACTAGCCTGCTAGTAGTGTGCCCTGGTTGCCTTGTAGCACAAAGATATAAAGGGAAGGAGAGAGTTCACTTCTAGGTTAAGTGGGTCTCGAACAAAGATGAAATTCCACTGGTAGGTCCTCTTAGGAAGCGCTTTGGGAACCTGCGGTTTATACAATGAATGGCAACACTGCACGAGGACCTATTTTGCTAACTTATTAAGCAAGTGGAATTGGTGGTGATGGGGAGAGCTAAGCAAAAACTACAAGATCAGTGTTTGAACCCGTGCTGGAAGAATCCCTCTTTTCAGTTACACACAAAGCTTTATTTTCCCCTGTATTGTTCTGTCACTACTCTTTCACAAATGTTTTGGAGTTCAAGAGGTCTGCTTTTGCATGGGCATAGTCTGTAGGAAAAACACGTGAAGCAGAAGAAATGAAAAACTGTGACTTCCAAAATGCTGTTATTTTAGAAAAAGTGTGTGGGTGTGTTTGGTGTGAGTGGGGAGTATATGTTAAATGTTGAAAACGTCCACAGTCTGATTAAAACAAGGCCTCTCTCTATCTATTCCTTCCTCTCCCTCTTATATATTCCCTTTACTCACTATATTTCTGAGATATTTTGCCTCCAAACTCCATCTAGAGGCAACCCAACTCTTCCCTTTCTAATAAGAACTACTCCGTTTCTTTTGAGTGGAAAGAGAAGAGTATTTTGGTGTGTTTTGACTGGAAGCTATTAGTTAATTCAGTTCTGTTTTTGGATGACTTGTTGAAGCGTCCAAGAATTAATTGTCGTCCTAACAGCAGGGTTGAGCTCATTCTTTGATTGATAGCCATGATTGATTAACTGCAGATTAAAACGGTGGTACACAAATCGAGCCAGTCATTTGGGGGATGGATGTTTGGTGCTTATGGCATTTCTGCATTATAACAAATTCCTACGTACCTTTTAAAAATGAGCAATGTGTGTTTAATGATTCTTTAAAAAGCAAATGTTTCGCCTGCGATCAAGTTCTAGGGAAATGTTATCTTAATTAAATATTGGAAAGTATGCCCAACATCAAGGTACAGATTATGTATTTTAAATGGTTAATGAGTCAGTTACAAGGAAAAGAGTTAATGGAGTTAAAAAAAAAACACCTTTTAATTGGTTGGTTGTAATTTTCTGAAAGTGCTAGGAGAAAGAAAAAGAGACTTGAGGAGTCATTTAATGCGGCAAGCTCACCATTCCAATTTGGAGCCCTGCATGTGTTAACAGTGTGCACAACAGACTCCAAGGGCAGTGGAGCCATTGATCTAGAAGTGTTCCTTCCCCTTTCATCTTTGTGCCAGGTGTCATCAGTGGAATTGCTCCATTTGCAGAGGCAAATGAGGAAGTCCAGAGTAGGTACAGAGCCTGGAGTCCCAGGCCTCCAAGGTATAGTTGGATTGAGGTTGTGTGTGTGTGTTTACAAAACAGGTTCCCTATTAATATATAACATTTTTGCTACGTGTGTGTTAAATTAATGTCATCCATCACTGCATCATTTCATCTTTTAAACTGATAACATATAGATGATGGTAGAAGGAACCACAGTATTAATGAAAATCTATTTCTGGGATCAAGGCTAGACTTGAAACGAGATTTCCAGATTTGTGATGAGCAGCTTTCTCTGTGAGGAGGGGGGCATATTCAGGTGAAAAGCAGCAGGTACTTTAACACCCCTCCCCCCTGCTACATTTCCTCTGCAGTGCCTCACCCCACCTGTTTCCCCTCTCCGAGTTATGACACCCAGACAGTTATGACACCCAGACAGTGTTAAGAACAGCTAGAACTCCAAACATGTCTAGTTCTACCTTTCCTGTTATCTGGGAATTCCTTGAGTTGGAGGACCCTCTTACACCCCTTCTGTTAATTTCAGTTGATCTTATGGAAGTGTCTTTTATCCAGCCTTGGCAACAGTGGTATTTATAAAGTTACCCTTGAACTAGCGTGATTGTAAGGTAACAACCCATTTCAGTTTTGTGTTATATTTTAAACAGCATCCTGTTCCCACTTTATTTTCTTAGAGAGGCTGAGATGAGCATTCAAAGTTGAGAACAGGTTAGTTCTGTGGTTGCCAACTTGGCACCTGTTGGCACAATGGAACTCTTGTGGACTCTCCCTGGCACCCGTGAAACCTCTGAGTCCCCCCCCCCCCGCTCCCTTTGTCACCTCATGAGAAAGATGGCCATCTCCCTCCCTCTCCCTCCTCACCTTTCCCCCCCATAGATAGAGTTGTGATTTACTTTCCCACTTTCTCTTTCTGCTCTATCTACTTTTCAGGGCTCAAAATGGCACCTGAACAAAAGGGGCAACAAAGATGGTGGGATGAAAAATGGCAGGAACGCAGGAGAAGAAGGGAGAGCAATCTAGAAGACTTGGGGAGGGAGAGGAAGACAGATTGACTTGGATGGGCAGGGGAGACAAAATTGGGTGGTGTAGGAGCAATGGTGGAGCTTCATGCTCCGGCACGGGGGAGGGGCGGAGAGCAGGCGGGGGCCTTACCAACACACACACACACACACACACACACACAATTAATATTGTGAAGAAACATATATGTAAATTGAATGGGAGTGATTGTAGGGTTTGACTCTGTGGAATCATCTGGTTAATTTCAGTGACATGATGTCAAAAACGTAATTAACTTTGCCATATAAATTAATAATATTTAGAAATGTTTTAACATTGGTGGGGTTGTGACCATAGAACTTTGAAGATTGCTCAAAGTCTTCACAGGTAAACAGATCATAAGTGATGTACACTCCTTATCTTGGGCACCGTGGTTTAGTAGCATTGCAATTTTTGATATGCAGAGTCTATTACTATAAAGCTCTTTTCATAGCATCACACTATATAGAGCTTTAGGAATTGTTTCAACCTTTTTATAGAATTCCCCCCTCTCTCTGTTGTATGACACTAAGCCAGGGGTCATCAACCTTTTTCAGCCGTGGGCCAGTCCACCATCCCTCAGACCATGTGGTGGGCCGGATTATATATATGTATATATATATATTTTTTTTTGGGGGGGGGGGGATGAACAAATTCCTATGCCCCACAAATAACCCAGAGGTGCATTTTAAATAAAAGGACACATTCTATTCATGTAAAAACATGCTGATTCCCGGACCGTCTGTGGGCTGGATTGAGAAGGTGATTGGGCTGCATCTGGCCCACGGGTGCTATAGATAACTGCCCCTTTGAACTATAGTCATGTGTGTGATGAAGTATGATGGTGATATCGTACTATATTGTTTCAACAACCCACATTTCAAATTAATAATCTGTGTCCCCCCATCATATAATCCAAGCCTCCGACAAAGCAGGCCACAATGGCTGCATTGTTAATGTGAATATACATATGAAAGAGTCTTTAGAAATGCATTTTTGGTAGCCGTTAGCCTACTGCATGGCTCATTCATATAAAGGAAAGTCTCCTATCAATCAACTCATTTTTCTCATCCTATTTTTAACATCCAGCTTAGTTCCTTATTTAGTATAATAAATGCAACTAATAATGTGTATTATAGTAATGGCCACACCATTTGGAAAGCATCCCCCTGCCTAGAAATTACAGCAGAATTATTTATTTTAGCAAGCTTATTTACAACTTTCTCACTCCCGCCGCCCCCCCACCACCCACTCATCTGTGAGGTTCAGTGAGATGTAGCTTTTGCTTACAACCAACCTCAGGAAATGGGCAGAAGAAACAAATTTTGCAACAGTGGCTTTGAGAGTGCAATCTCTTTTGGTCATAGCTGCTTTCAGCAGTCATCGTTCTTTAATTCTGGGCCTCAATAGGCTGGGAATGTAAGCTGATGAATGCAGTACTTTGCTAAGATGAGCACTGTTGTTCTGGTTAGATGGTGGTGAACACCATGCTTCCTTTCAGCTTGGCCAAGTGCAAGAGGAAGAGCAGCGTATAAATTTAACAACGTGAGGATTGCCCTGTTTCTTGAAATGAAAATGTTCAGGGTGTGTTAAGCTTCTCTACCATCTGCAGTTGCTTGGCAGCCATTCCCCACCCCCTTTCCTCTTTGTGATTATGTATTTATTTGTCACTCTTCGAATGGTGCTAACTGGAGTCCCAGCATCACCTCCCTGCCCTCCAGTAGAAAAATGGCAAACCTTGTTGCATCTGAGGAGGAGAGCTGAGACAGTGCTTTGCTTTGTTATTTTCATTCTGCTTTTTAAAAAAAAATAAAAACAACAACTAATGTTGAGCTAAAATTGGCTCACAATAATCACAGTAGCATTAAAGAGCAACAAACATTGCAATCACTATAATATCAAACGCAGTAGCGTATAAATAAAGCAAGCAGCAGCAACAACAGATGCATCAAAACAATTAATACAATTCAATGCAAGTCACAATAATCCAAAATATGGGAAAGAGCTGCTTGAGCACCAGCCCCGAATGACACCCTCTCTCTGGGAAGGGGCTTCTTCCGCTATTAGAAAGAGCTTATAGGTGACAGTAGCATCTTTCTTGCCTCCCTTGCTGTCGCTTGAGCTGTATGGAGAATGCTGGGAGGGACTGAGAGCACAAGCAAACCATTATGGAGATGAGGCACTCAACACTAGATCAGGGATCATCAACAAAGCTCTGATCAGCCAAAACTCAGGCATTCTGTACAGCTACCTTGTTTGTGAAGAATTTGTTTCTGAGGGTCAAGAAATGCAGACAGTATGGTTTACGAGTGTGTTTTGCCACAAGAATGCAGATAAAGAAGCCTACATATGCTACTGTGGTGCCGTGAGGTTGTGACCTTCTGCTAAAACGAAAAGAGAGAAGTAGCAGAAACAGCAAAGGGGGAAAAAAAAACACGAGAGAGGCTGAGCTTCTGACATCTACTCCATGGTTATTTACTGATGCATGCCAGTTACCCAATGTGTTTCTGCTAACAGAATATGTTTGTCTCTTTACCTATCAGAATACCTTGTCCATAATTCCTTTTCCAATAAGTACTGTATTTGCTGTAAGGATCTGCCCCTGGAGATTGATTGTTAGTTATTTATTTAAATCAAATGTGTTTGGCAACTTGCAGATACCAATAATTTGTCTATTTTTTTGGGGGGGGACACACAGCATATGGTCATTGTATGGAAGAGCATTAAACCATGTGCGAGGCCATTACCTAGAGAGCCTAGAGAGCCTAGAGAGGTAAGAGACCAGCCATAGGTGTACTTGCCTCAGTGAGAACTAGGCCTGTGATTCTGCTGTTCATGAAACGATAGTCATATCATTCCGAGGAGGTAAATGATGACCCAGTTTCTCATTTGAAGATGAGGAAGTGTAATCCTGGAAGGCCTTTGGGAGCCGTATCTTTCTGGCTTGCGGGCTGAGGCAGGCCTTTCCATATGCTTAGCTGATCCACTTGTGCCAAATTTTCATTCGGCACAAGCAGAGGTCATCAACGGGGCAAGTTAAATCCTGCCAGAGGTGCCTGCATGTGTTGAATACTCCCCCCCCCCAAATTAAACTAAATTATTCCAAGTGACTGAGGCAAGCAAACTGTGCTGATGGGAAAGACCAAGAAAATGGCGATGGACCAGTTTGTCTTCGTGAAATGTACTTTTATGATCTTAACTCATAATTTCACATTCACAAAGATACTTCTTTCCAGACTGCCATGCTAAATCACTTCTTCAGCCTTGTCTTTTCTACTTGTGCCTCTATTCTATTGCCATGTGTCAGGGAGCTGTCCCCGGCTCAGCACAGGGTGGTGGAAGGGCTCTTGGGATGCTACAGAGAGCCCTGGCCCCACCTGACCAGCAGCACCTCCTCCAGCAGCAGAGGAAGCAGCGATGTCTCCAGTGAGGAGGGGCAGGCAGCTCAGGGGCTTGAGAGCAGAGGCTCTGGGGATGTTGGAGAGACCCTGTACCCCCCCTTGCTCAGCGGGCGAGGAGGGAGACACGCCCCAAGTGCACAGAGGGGTGAAACGCAAGGAGGGGAGGCGGAGATTTCGGATACCAAAACTCTTATGTTGGGGTCACAGCCGGAAGGGGCCACTCCCGGATTCTGCGAGTGACTGATACAGACATGAACTTGTAGCTCTGCACTGTAAATAGTATGCACAATAAACCTACTAAAAGACTGGTTGGAGTCTTGCCTGGTTACTCGTGAGCAACTACCCCACAGACCTTACACCATGCAATCTTCCATGCCATATTTGTTAATCTCTGAGCCCTTTCTGCCTTGTCCCTTCGGTGTAGTTTGTAAGTCATGAGACTGTATCCATGTTCTGTAGAACACTTGTCCTAGGGTTGCTACTATACAGTTCTAGAGTGTGAATGATAGTGCTGCCCATTGACACAGTTAGAAGTCTCCCAGCAATTTTACTCCATTGCGTTCTCAATTACAGCTTCCTCTAACAGCTCAAAAGAAAAACACCCCACAGGGAAAATAATGGCTTTCTGATATCTCTTACCTTGACTATTGTTGTCATTGGGCACACCATGGACATAGGACTTAAGGAAAGGACTTAAATTCTGCCTGTGCTGGTTGGGAACCTCTCGTCATATGAATGCTTCATGACATGGAGGATCCAGCTTTTGCAGATGGTGTACCCAAAGATGAATGCTGCTTTGCACTCAAATGATTTCTTGTGATGTGAAGTGACTGTTTCTACCTATCTGAGTTATTGTGCAAGTTATGGCACCCTTAATAAGGCATATTCACTGTATTTTAAATACAGACTCACTTTTTGTGTGCTTGTCGGTTAGCAAAGTCACCTGGAAGAGCCACTTGTTCTAGCAGTGATCCCATTCTAGTTAACAGAATGCTGTTGTTTCAGTCTTAGACACATTTGTGTTGATTTGTCTCCCAGTGGTTCTGCTTGCCATTATTTTTAAATAACCATACCCAATAAGTGGCCAAAAAGTTGTTACATGATAAGCATTGTTTGTGTTCTGAAATACTGACAGTTAACGAGTGGTTCTTTATATAGCGAGTAATAAATAATCCCTTGTCTTATTTTCCCCCTTTATACTTCCTGTTCAGTTTAATTTATTTAGCTGTTCAGTCACAATGAAATCTGTTAACTGCAACAGAAATGATGGAATGATGTGGCAACTATTTTTATCATAGTGTTAGTCTTTTTAAACAGGGTTTTCTTCTGGTAAAAGTTCATCACCTTTTTTTTTTTTTACTCGTTTTGGCAGCCATTGTAATCCAAAAGTTTTATAATCCTATTTGCAAATAATATTCTTTACCTTTAAAGGCAGGCCTTTTTTCTAATTCTTTCGCTCTCTTCTTCTCTCCTTGGGTTCTTGAACATCCTCCTGATCTAAGGCATGTTCCTGCATTTTGCTTAGGGCAGAGGTTTTCAACCTTTTTGAGTCCAGGGCTCCCTTGACCAACTGCATTCTTTCTGTGGCACCCCTGTGGGGCTCAGGTGCCCAGTTATGTCACCCCTTGCCTACAGAGCTGGCAGCCTCTCACCCTTTTTTGAACACTGTCCCTTGTGGAGTGTTTCCTCAGCCTCCTCTTTCCTCTCCCCTCTCCTCTGGAGTCCTGGCAGCCTCTGCTGCAACAAACAGCTGTGCAAGCCTTTGGAAGGTAGAGACACGAGAGGGCATCAGAGGAGGGAGGGAAGGAAAGAGGGACAGTGTTGCCCACGGCACCTCTGACCATCATTCAAGGCACCCCAAGGTGCATTGAAAACCACTGGCTTAGGGTGTATCCTTAAGATGAGAATCTGAGTTTCAGAATTCAGAGCAGGAACAAGATGTATAATTAAACATCGCCCGAAACATGTCACTTTTGAGGATGACTCTTCATCTTTTCACGGAAGCATTTCCATCCTGTATATGAAATGGAAGCACTGGGCAGTGTGGCCCGGTGAATAAACTGTTGGATTGGGTGTGGAAGTTTTGGCTCCAGATCCTTCTCATACTTTTGCTTCATGACCTTTTGATTCTGAATGAATGGCCACAGCCTATGTTTGCAGGCGCATTTCTCCCTGATGGTCTGTGTACTTCATAGCCTTCTGCGACAAGTTTATGCCATGTGTTTACACATTGTACCATTGTGGAGTATGCATGTTTGAGTCACCCTCTTGGCTCTGTTAACATGGGATAGGATCCTAATTAATTGTGCATCTCTTTTTGCTCTGCTTCCAGTTACATCAGTGTGTGTGTTGAGGCGGCTGATAAGAACTGGACTGCAATATCCTCTGCTTGTCCTGTTGTCTTTCTTTCCATCTACTGGAATGCTCAAGCCTTTTCTCTTTCTCATCTTATTGATGCGTGTACGTGACCATGTAATATAGTCTCGTTTGAACAAGTTATTTTGGTATTTATTACTATTTATGGCTTTCTCAGCACCACCAGCATGCAGGCTACCTTACAGAGTGTAAGTCACAAGGACCTTGCAGTTTAAAATTTGATAAAAGAAAGCAAGAAAGGAAGGAAGGAAGGGGGATAAATGGAAGCAATATGTGATGTTGGTTTTTTTTTTTTAGTTACATTTGCTTTGGCTGAGTTAAGCTATGGAAATTAACAGGGTTGTGCCAAAGGCATATAGGGAACTCCAGAAAAATCAAACAGAAGCTTATTGATTCTGTGATAGGCAGAATTGCATGTTACCTTTGGCCGATATATATTCCCATACAAACAATTGTGTTGATTGTGGCATCTTTGCTGCCTGGAAAATGTACAAAGCCCTATCACATGCATGTTCGTTTCCCCTTGCAGATCCCAGGACTCCTTCCCCTTCTCAACCAGGATATTTTCCTCCCAGCAAAGCTTGCTTCCTATTCTACAGCCTAGATGGGGGAAATGATTTACCGTATATCCCGGCGTACAAGACGACTTTTTGACCCTTTTTAATCTTCCCCAAAGTCAGGGGTCGTCTTGTACGGCGGGTACTGAAACCGGGGTACTCTCACCCACCCTGTACTGCAGTGCTGCGCCGCTGCTTCGGTGTCCCTGCTCGCTCCGTCGGCAGCGCTGCTCTCACCCAGCTCTTTTTGGGCTTCGGAGAGCCTCCCGCCGGAGTGTCAGCATGTACTGCAGCCGCTTCAGCAGCCACACCGCTGCTTCCGAGTCCCCGCTGGCTCCTCGCGCCCAGCGGAGCGCGATTTCAGCATCCCCGCCGGCCACGCCGCTGCTTCGGAGTCCCCGCTGGCTCCTCGCGCCCAACATAGCGCGATTTCGGCGTCCCCGCCGGCCACGCAGCGCCCTCCAGCTGCCCACCGCGCCCGTGGCCTGACTTGGAGGCGATATGGAGCGCTTCAAACGGAGCTGGACGCGTTCAAGGTGACGCGCCAAAGTGGCGTCCGGCCTTCCTCCGGCTGCACGTGCTCACATCCCTTCCTCGGCAAGTGAGAAATGAAACTTAAGGTGGTGAGGGAGGGGACTTCGCCTCATCTTCCTAAAGGAATCTTGGGGCTTCCCTAGGACTTCCTGTTGGACTTTAGGAGAGCAAGGAGGATTAGGAAGTTGAGCAGACTTTCAGCAGGTATTGTCTTTTACTGGAGCCTCTGAGCTCCAGAACTGGTTTTCTGCTGCTGTTTAATTCACTCTGCTGCTTTGAGTACCGGTAAATTTGATGCTGTGGTTTAGTGCAAAATCCTTGCAAATATTGGTTTAGCAGGTCTATCTCTTTCTCTTTCTTCCATACGGTACAGTATACAGTCAAAACCCCATAATGGCTTCACAGCCTTATGTTTACAAGTGACAGTCATATGCATTTGAATTAAAATTACCATTGAAATAAAATCTGATTTTTTTAATTTTTATTTGGTGTGTGTTGGAAGAGGGGTAGTCTTATATAGCGAGTATATCCCAAACCCTATATTTTAACTGGAAAAGTTGGGGGCCGTCTTATACACCCAGTCGTCTTATACGGCGGAATATACGGTAAATCTTTTTGTAAGGCTTGGGACCAGAGTACTTGAAACATCGCATATCTCTATATCCGCTTGCCCACCCCTTGACGCCATTGCCGGAGGCTCTTTGCTGGGATACTCCCACCAAGTAAGGTTCAGTGGGTGGTGCTGGGGGCAGGGGGCAAATAAACCATTCTTGGCAATGTGCACTTCTTGTAGAATCCACATCCTTTGGATCACAGAATTTCAAAACCCTGGGCAGTTTGGTCTTTATATTGCTTTTACCTGCTTTCTTGTGTTGTCATGTATTTTCACTACATGTGAGGTAGTCTGGGAAAATAATTTGAAGGCCAGAATAAACATTGATTGAAATTTCTGAGAGGGGCTATGGAGGATCAGAGGAGCAGTGGAAGCACTAAGCATTCCTCCTACACACCGTTTTCCCACCTTCCTTTGTTATTTCCTTCTTTGTTTACAGCTAAGAAAGAAATGCAGCAAGAGGTTTGCAACCCTTCTTTCCTTGGTAGCATCTAAGGCTGCCTTGTGGCAGTAATTGTGCCTTTGGAGTCTTCTAACTGGATATTACTTTTCTAATAATGTTACCAACAGAGATTGATTGATTGATTGATTGATTTTACCCCTAGATCAGTGTGAGCAATTTTACATCGTGACATTTTTCCAATACCCAGTCTTCTAGACCCAGGTATGGGGATCCTGTGGTCCTCTAAATTTTGGACTTCCAATTCCTATCAGCCTCTGCAAGCATAACCAGTGGCTAAGAATGATGGGAGCTGTAGTTCAACAACATCTGGAGGGTCACAGGTTTCTCCACCCCTGTTCTAGACAAATAAAACCCTTAAAATATTTTCATAGTGTGTCTCTGCCCCCCCTCCTCTCCTGAATCTTAAAGAGAATGACACATATTACTGGGTTTGCCATTCTGGAGGGCATTTGAATAATTGCCTCTGAAATAAAATCAATACATGATGCAGTAGGCTATTTACATTTAAGAAATATTGAACAGCACAGCAATTTATTGGTTAAAGAAATGGGGGCAGAGTAGCAAACTATTAAGATTTTGAAAATGTTCGCAAGCTGCACAGTAGAATATGGCTTACCGGTATTTTTTTTTTTTTTTTAAGAAACCCAAAGGGCACCAGCTGCTCTGTTCAGTTTTGGGCTGAATATAATATTTACATGGCCAGATTTTATCTTTAGTAGCCTAGTCTATATATCAGCGATTTCCTGCACCTGAATTTGTCAGTCAGAATTTGGATCCTAATAGTTTAGTTGGTAAGGGAGGTTAAATCTTTTTCCGCCCTTGTTTCAGAGTACACTAGCTCTAGAAAAGTCCAAAATACACAAGATTATAGTTTGGCAATTCTTTTTTTCTTTTTTTCTTTTTTTTTTTGGAAACATTGATCCAACAGCAACATCTCTCATGCATTTTGGACTTTTCTAGAGCTGGTGTTTTCTGAAGCAAGGAGTAAGTATTTGTTTCCTGTTCCAGATGTTCATTAATCCAGTGGACTATCTCACTTTAGCATAAGAGGTAAAGTGACAACCATGTATACATCCTACAGGATTTCTTGAACATAGGTTCTATTTAAAGGAGAGTGGAAGTGCACCACAATGATGTGGCTGCCTCTTATGGATGGCTAACCTGTGACCTTCCATATACCTGTATCAGTGGACTGCAACTCCCACCATCCTTGAACTTTTTGGCACATACTGGCTGGGGCTGATGGGAGTTGGAGTCTAAGTCCAATGACACCTGAAGGGCCACAGGTTAATCACCCCTGAGTTAATGGATTAGTGGCAGGGGAAGATCCGAGGTAGTGAGAGGAAAAACTGTATCTGTTAAACTTCTCCCTGAAGTGTTAAATGCAGTATATGGATGTGCTTTTCCAGGCAGCCAGTGTTGATGCTGATTTACTGATGTATGCACTTAAGAATAAAATACACTGATGCTACTCTTCATACACACTGCTGATAAGGTGAATAATCTTCATGTTGCAGAAAGTAAAGTGACAATGACTTAGACATCATGAACACAAATATATCTGGACTGCTTTTCATAGTGAAGATATGGATGTGCACTCATGATTCATGCTTGTTCTTGAAGAGAAAATGTGAACATCGCAGGAAGTGTATTTTTTACATTTAAAAATACAGCAAGTTTGAAGAAATGGAACATAATGCACAACTGTGACTGATGGCCATTGTACCGCTGTTCATTTATGTATCCAAGCCCTGCAGCCCTGATGAACAGAACTACTGCAGGGCCTCTAAGAGGCTTCTCATGCAACAGGATTCTGCATTGGAACTCAGGCTGCTAGTGGTAAAAAAATTGTATCTTTGGAGCCCCCGGGTTGTACAAGTGTATTGCAACTTGATATTTGATGCCAAAGAATTTGAACTACTTTTCTAGTCATTTGCATTTGGGAGACATTCCTATGGCTCAGCAGAAATAAATTGCGACCAGGGATTAAAAAAAGAATCTAGTTTACTTTACAGTATGTTACATCAACACAATTATTTCCACCAGTGGATGTGGAAATAACTACAGGGAGAACTTGTTTATGAGCTAACATTGGTAGTAGAGGCTATTATAATCATCACTAGGAAATGCTGCATGAGTCTACTTATAGTGTGTTTCTGATATATCACAAAACTTAAATGTGACAATATTATTAATGTGTTAATGAGGACAAATGGCTTTTCATAGGTTTCAAGAATAAAAGCCAACCAGTGTTATTGGACATGGCAGGGCCCCGAAAGCGGAGACATAGAATACTCCAGACCTTGAGAATGCAAAACTTATTGGAGTGAAGTAAACTATTAATGGAATATAACATTCTAAAGTAATTAATCTTTCAGTCCCTTTCAAAAGCAAATATAGATCATTTAGGGGATGAGGGAAATGCGTTAGAACTTCCTCATGTTGCAAGACATTGTAACTGACCCAGCTGTAACACAGGGTAAATTGTTCTTTTATGTCACTGAAGTATAATAAACTCCTCTGTAGAGAGCAAGACGGAGATATAAAGATGAGATGGTGTGAATGCTGGGGATAGTTTTTACAGTGGAAGCTTTGCTTGATATCCTGCAGCAGTAGCTCCCTTCTGAGGAGACAAGCTGTTGTTCAGCTTAAAAAGTGGTTTGTCTCTTCTGCAATGGAAACTGCTGCAGTAGAAAAAAACTAGCACAGCAACTAAGGCTGCATTCTTGTGGGTATTAGCCCCACTGAACTCAGTAAAATTTCACAGGAATGTGCATGGGATTGCAGCATAAACACACAGCTCTTTTCTCTGGATACTATTCCATTCTGTTTGGATCACAACTGACATTTTTTTTAAAAAATAATTTTAGTAGCATAACTAGAGGAGGAGACAACAACATGCTGTTTGATACTTCTTTGTATATTCAATTTTACATGTTTGTAAATGCAGCCTGGTTGTTTTCATTATTCTATCTGAAAAGCCTACTCAATAAATAGAATGTAGCTGTTTGCTTGGTGGTCTTAAAAGGAGAAGATCCTAAAGCTGCAGAAGGCTGATGGGTCTTTATCAAGACCTAATAAAATGCCACCAAGTAGGAAGGAAACTTTTGAGAAGTGTCTCCCTTCCACTAATCAGGGCTATGAAACAAAAGGTCCATAGGCCTTATGTTCTGGGCAATGAAGTTATGCACTAATAGGACAAATGGTTGCTGCCAATCATGGCTTCTTTGTGTTTTGCATCTGCTTCTCCTAACATTCACTTTACATTACTTGTGCAGATGTCCATGAGTGTGGAGAATATAAGAATTGGGGCAGAGTGGAAGGAACCCCCACGTGATAGCAAACTATGGTTGGGTTGTCATGGATGTACTCTCCAGTTCCATTGCTCATTTCCTTTGACTTGGGCTAATCACAGTTTGTTATAATGTTGAAATGGTGAGATCTGTTTATTTGCTGACCATTTGCTGATCTATTTAAACTGCTGACCATTCAAAGGGAGGATGTATTGTGTGAGCCTGAGGTGGGATCTGATGCTCCAACCATGGTTTGATGGTTGCATGCTTAGCAAGCCAAGTGAGCAATGTTCCCTGACGCGTTGTATGTTTATAAGCATAGAAGAGGAGCCACTACCCTTTTTGGCCTTGTGGGCTCGGTTGCAAACTAGATAAGCTGTTGTGAGCATTCTCATACACACAGCAACCAAGCACATGCCACAGAAGTCTATTTCTGGAAAGGAAGAAGCTTTCTTTTGTAACACCTTTTCCCTTCATTGGGTGTTCTCACTACAAAAAACAGTGTTAGAAACTCAGATATATAAGCTAGGTGCCAAATGACTCCTTGAACCAGTGTTACAGTCACCCAAATTGAATGCCCAGTTGCCATTTTGGGCCAGATGGCTCGAAAGTTGTATTTTTCAACCCGACTTTTTGGTTCCTGAAATTCATTCCAATTGTGCAGATTCTATCTGTTTATATTTTAAGAGATAGAATTCTATAGGATGTGTGCAAAACAGCCAAGATCCAAGGATCCCCAGGCATGCACCTCCAGATGGTGGAGATGTCTGTTGCTATTCTGGCACCCAGGCATCTTCACCTGGTTGCAAGTGGCCAATAGCCAGGTGCAAAGTGAGCCTGGCACCTGGTGAATTTTGAATTCTGCCAATCAATACAAATCATGCTAAAAAATATCTTTATAGGTCACGTTCGTACAGTTGGATGGAGATTTGGACTTGAAACTGGAAGACCTTAGTTCAGGTTGCACCTCTGCCATAAACACATCCGGAGCACTTATGCAAGTTGTTATCTTTCAGCCTCGGTTTTCCCATTTGCAGAATAGGAGTATCTGCAAGGTAATGGTGGTTGGAATGAAGAAAGCAATTCTTTGTAAAGTACTTCACAACTTAACAAGTGTAAGAAATTTTTGTACGGTTCTGGTAGGAACTAGGATATGAACCTCACCACGTCTCGGTTATTCAGTCTTCAGCACTAGAAGGAGAACACAATATAATCTGTAAGATACTGTAGCTATTATATGTGCACAGCACCTAAAAATATATTGGGTTAAAAAGATAACAAAGTGGCTTTGCTATCTAAAAATAAACAAGGAACAGGAGGAAAGGGGGAGAAATGCTATCTAAGAATGCGGTGTTGATTTAGTTAAAAGGGAGTGACTAAGACTTCCGGCTGGCGACGCCATAGCGGGTGGTCGGGGCTGCTTCGGCTGCGAAGCGCCCGATCCATCCCGGGGGTTAGGAGCCCCGCAACCACAAAGCGGGGCTCCGGTTGGGGCGCGGGAAGAGCGTCCCGCGCCCTGGGCTCCCCGGCGGTGCCCGTTGTGCTCCGAACCCTTCCCCCGCTCCCCCTGTAAAGGGGGGGGTGGGGGTGAAGGGACTACGGAGCCGGGCCATAGGGGACATGCCCCAACCGGGATGTAAATGCGGCGACAAATCCCGAGATGAGCGTTGAAGTTCTACCTGTGATGTTAGGTCCTGAAGAACCCGGAGGTCGTAAGTACGAGATTGGACTAAATATTTTACTGTATGGAACGATCCGGGGGAAGAAGAAAGGCAGCCTGCCCTTTTCCCTTTGGTCGGAAGAAGCTAACCAGCTTGAATGACTGTTGCTACTAAATGGATATAAAGTATCGGAATTGTGGAGAGTGAGACTGTTACAATTTCCCTTCGGGGAGTAAAGGTGTGAAAGATATCTCGGTTTGAAAGTCTCGGTCTTTGCATACTGATTTCATGGAAAATGGCGACGAAAAGTTCTAACCGGACATAAAGACAGGAATTGCAATATGACACTCACTCCTACCCCTCCTTCTACCGTGTTGGGCTTTGTTTGGAGGCTTGTTTTGAATTCCACTTTGACGGACGAACAAAGACTCCTTGAACTGAGGTTGGAGATTCTCTACTGGAAAGTAAAAGCCTTGTGTGGGGGCCTGATAAGAAATGAATTTCCCGCAGAGGAGGCTTCTGAATATTTTGATACTTTGGAAGAACGCGTCTGCTGCGAGCTGAGAGGGTGGGTAGGAAGATGGAAAGAAAAGACAGGGCTGCTCCAAAAGAAAAAAGATTCCGTCTTTGGGGGTGGCAGCCCCAAGACGGTAATAAGTTTTGTTATATCCAGCCCCCGAGGTGTGAGCTCGAGGGCATGGGACAAAGAATTGAGCTATTTTCAAGAAGAATGGTCTGGAGGAATGGAACAGCCGGGAGATCGTGAGATGGATACTCTGGAGCTCGTTGCAAGGAGCGCTCTGAACTGTGCCTGCCTCTGTGACTTTTTGGGAAGAATAGACAATTGGAAATTTGGCTCTGGCACTACTAGGAGAAAAACAATGGACAGAAGGGGTGTGGGGTGAAGTAATAAATTAAATTTAAAACGGTTGGATATGGTAATCTGAAATTGGAATGTGAAGATCGGCAGTTTGTTTAGATTTTTTGTTTTTTAAATGAGATATCTGAAGTTTTATGTGATTAGCAACAGATTGCAGGACAGAAGAATAAGTAATGTTTAAGAATAAGATAAGAATAATAGATGAGGATTTAGGATGAGGTATGATCATATGGGGGTATTACTAAGAAGACTAGTTTAAGATGAATAGTAGATCATGTTAAGTAAGATGATTTTTGTATTTTATATATAAAAGTATGTTTAATTTTTAAAAGAAGGGGTTAAGAAAAATAGATTAGGTGTAAAACCAATGGTGAAAAGGCAGGGGAAGTCGTGTCAAGATATGGAAATAGAATTTTTTTTTTTCTGAGAAGAAGCTTAAGGAAGAAGGAGAAAACTTGGCAATGTTTGTGTTTGTTTTAGTGAGTAAGTGATTTGTATTTTTATTAATGTTGGTGTGGGTGTGGGTTTTTGTTGTAATAAGAAAAATATCAATAAATTCTTATAAAAAAAAAAAGGGAGTGACTAAACTTTTCAAATTTTTATCTAATTGTGTTGATATTGAACATTGCGGAGGTGGTGATTCTAATACTATATATCCTGCCACTCCACAATTTATAGGAATGTCAAATGGTGTCCTTGATAGATTAGTGCTTTTGCTCTAGCACTGCTGGGCTGAGTTGGCATTTGCTTCCATGCAGCCTTGACGTAGGGAGTGTAAGGCCTAGTTTGGCTGCAGAATATTTAGGAATAGATATGCAAACATATTTCTGAAGAACATATGCAGTCATCAGTATTCCATCTCTAACCCAACAACTTGTATATAAAGGCTATTTTACAGCAAGCAAAACAAGTTAGCAAAAGCACTAATTTGCCTTTCTCCCAAGCTACCGTAGCTGTAGAAATTCTAGATTTTTAAAATTATAAATTAGCCTTACTAGGCTGATAAATGAGCATGCAGATCATTAAAACATACAAATCCCTAAAGACAGACAGTGATAATGTAGGAGCTGAGATAGTAGAAATGTCTGTGTCAATGACCTCTTCAAAGGATTGCTTGTTTTTCGTTTCTGCTTTTTATAGAGGTTTGTGTCAGCATATGCGCGTAGATATTTTTTTGTGTGCAAAGAAAGAGGCTTTTGAGCTTTGTTATAAAACAAAACTATTGTTTCCTTAAGAATTTTCACACACATATTAATGGAATGATAATAGATGTGGTATATAGTATATTATAGAAACCATGAAATGCACTAGATCTATTTTTATATGTACAGTTGTACTAAATTCTAGCCAGCATTCTTAAATCTTTCTGGCTTGTTTGATAGCTTGTTAACTTGTATGGAAATCTGGGCAGTGCATGGGGACAAACATAGATTCACTTACTTGAGAGCAAGCCTGACTGATCTCCCCCATGTGTAGAAAGTTGTACAAGCTTACTGGGTGGCCTTGGGAAAATCATGATTTCTCAGCCTAGCCTTCCTGAGGTTAAGGGCGACTTTGTACAGTAACTAAAATGAGAGATGCACATTGGAATCTGCCCTTGGCCCTTGTGATAGGGTAGGTAAGATGTTAAATAATGTACACACATTTGCTAAAATCTGGACACCATTGAGTGGTGGATAATATTTTGCTTAATATGTGTTCCTGGTTGTGTTTTTAAAAGAGAAGCAGGATCTTGTATGTTTGCTCATCTTGGTTAAAGGTAGCAGAAGGTGTTGTGAGATTCGATGGATGATTTCATTGCTGACAACTTACGAAAAACACAAATTCATCACCGTTTTCCAATTTAAGGGGGTGTTAAATTTTAGCTGGCTGTCGCTCTGTGCTTTTGTAAAATGGTGTTTTATTAGTAATTAAGATGCCATTTGCAAACAATCAGTACTGATTAATGGTGACTGAAAGGAAAGGGACTGCTTGTTTACAATGCTACCTGAAGAATTTATTTAGTTGTTGCTTTCGACTTCAACAGATTGCATAAGACGTTTTTACCGAAAAATAGAATGCAGGTGGCTGGCAGATACCATCAGCAGAAATTTGGCAAGCGTAGTCAGAGATCTCCTCTGAACTTCTCCAAACACATCAGGTTCACTGAACTCTGGAGGAGTTATTAACGTGTCACCCAGGAAAATTATTGGTGCCAGTGGGTAATGTGAACACACTAAGGGCTATTCTTGAGTTCATTGACCATCTATTTCAGTGTTTACAGAAAGGGGCCCTATTTATTGTATCATTTGTACAGATCCTGAGCAATACGCTGAGCCCAGGTTTAGTATTTCTCCCTCCCCCACCCCCCATTTACTTCCCCGCTTATTCTCTCTCTTAGATAATTAATTGTATCTTTACAGGATGATGTTTCCCCTTTTAATTTTAGCAGCAGAAAAGTGAATAATTGCTGTTTTAGGAGCAAAAAATGATGGGGACTATCTTTGTTCACAGTACAATCCCATTAAGAAGTGGGCTGGGAAAATTCCAGGTTTTTGATTGCCCCAGGCATCTAGAAATTTCCGCTGAGGAGAAGCTTGGGGGCTGAACATGTCAAATGACAATTGCTTGCCGTAAGCAAACGGGTACAAATAGTTCTACCTTTTATGTGGGATGATGATACAGATACCGTGCAAGTAATAAGGATGTCGTCTTTTGGCTAATTTAGAAGTTTTCCTTTGCACTCAAACTTCCTCTAGTACCAGAAGAAGGCCTTTATATTTTTTTTTTGGAGATATAAATCTACATAGTACTGCAATTAACATTTTTAATAATTCACTCTATACTAACAGAGGTTGTTGGATTAGGTAGCCTAAAGTTGGTATGTGATACCAGCCAAATAGGTACAGTGTGTTCCAGTATTAGATATAAATTCAGTCACTGAATGGGAAAAAGTAGGTACTGTACTTATTAAACCAGTGGCAGCTGGAGGGTATGGGTATGCTGTTTATTCACAATATTTGCATGGAGTCTGTATTAGCTCAGATGAAGCCAGGTGAGGCCAGCCTGAGGTTTGGCCCTGTGTTCACGGTTCAGTCTGAGCCTACACATAATTGAAGATTTTTAGTTAGGTGGGTCTTGTAGCAGTATATTGTGCTCTTGCCACTTTCTCCACACTGTGCATATTTTATATACCTCCTATCATGTCTCTTCTTACCTTTCTTTTAACTAAATAGCCCAAAAATTGGTAACGTCCTCCTCATAGGGGAGCTGCTCCAGCCTCTTGATCAAATAGTGCTGGCCTATTTGAATATGTTACTGATCCCTTGCTGGATCCTTATCCGAGCTATTAGGTCAGTAGATGACACGGTCAGCATGGCATTGGTACTACATCCTGCAACACCCGGCTTCCCTGCGGGCCTATGTGCAAGTTTTGTTTGTGGACCTTTAGCTCAGCTTTTAATACTATTGTTCCATCTATTTTTTTTTCTAAATTACTTCATCTTAATGTACCTGCCCCTGTTTGCCAATGGATATACAGCTTTTTAACGGACAGAGGCAGCAGGTGAGGTGGGGGAAAATTATCAAGCAACAATACCATCAATACAGGTGCCCCCAGGGGTGTGTCCTTTCCCCACTGCTTTTCTCTCTATACACAAATGACTGTACCTCAACTGATCCATCGGTTAAGATCTTGAAATTTGCTGATGACACAACAGTTATTGGGCTTATCTGGGAGGACGATGAATCTGTGTATAGGCGGGAGTAAACCACCTTGTTTTGTGGTGCACCAGAAATAATTTGGTGCTAAATGCCCAAAAGACAGTGGAAATGGTAATTTATTTTAGAAGGCACTCTTCCGTCCTGCCGCCACTTTCCATCCTTGGCAACATGGTTGTAGTAGTAGAGTCCTTTAAGTTCATGGGCTCTATAATTTCTCAAAACTTAAATTGGTCAGGCAACATCAATAGTATTATTTAAAAGGTCCACCAGAGGTTGTATTTCCTGTGTCAACTAAGGAAATTTAAATTGCCCCAGGAAGTGTTGATCCAATTTTACAGAGGCATCATTGAAACTGTTCTCTGTAACTCTATTACTGCTTGGTACGGCACAGCCTCCAAGATGGACAAGAAAAGGCTCCAACGAGCAGTAAGAATTACAGAAAAGATAATTGGTGCTAGCTTGCCTTCAGTAGAAACACTTTATGCTACCCGAGTTAGGAAGAGAGCAGAGGGAATTGTCGCAGATGCTTTGCATCCCGGTCATCATCTGTTTGACTTACTTCCATCCGGACGTCACTACAGGACTTTATACATAAAAACGGCCGGGAACAGGAACAGTCCCCCCCCCTTGTGCCATTAAATTGTTAAATTTGTAGTTGTGTAGCGGAAGGGGAGGCCAGTTATGGGTGGGGTTTCTTTGCTGTGTCATTGTATTGTGAGTGGAACAGTGTTTGTGTAAGGTATGCTTACCTTGCAATGTAGCCGAAGCAAAATTCCAAGTATGTTGGAAAATGTACTTGGCCAATAAATTATTCCTATTCCTATTCCTATTTTGGTATGCATCAGGAGGCTTAGTTTGGTCAGAATTGAGTATACACTTCAAGAGTTAACACTAAATGCTTTACTTCTGGTAAATGCGCCACCCTAGCTGCTAGAGGGCCGTGAAAATTTGTGTCCTGGGCTTTTTAGACTCGTCTACCCATGTACTATCTGAAACCAAAGGGGCACATTGGTTGACAGATGTGACCCCCCCCCCGCTCTACTATCTCACTATTGGGGCAGATTGTGAGTTTGTTCCCTGAAGGAGAGGAGGTCTAGTGTTTTTGTTGTTTCTAGAGCTGTTCCTGTATGAGTGTTGGTTTCTCCATATGGAACTGGTTCAGCTGGAGAACCAGTTGTGTTTTCCATTGCAAAGGCCTGTGCTTTTATGATGTGAGAGTGCTTATTGTGCTGCTTGGAATAAAGGACATTGTATGCCTTGTTGTGGGGAGGGGGAATTGTAGGGGTAATTCATTAGTACATTAGTTCATTAGGCAAGAAGTACTGGATAGAATGCTGGGAGGGATCCTGCTGGGTGAGGAGAGCATATCCCTCCCCAAGCAATCAATTCTGCCTCCATGAGGAAGCAAGTCTCGTGTTTTTGCGAACTGCACATTTTACGAGGCACTGGTGGAAAGGGTGTCCTAATGGAATAAATGCTGCAGCTTTGAAACTGCGCTGCACCTGGAGTCTTGATGATTGCATCTGTTTAGCTGTCCGTCTCAAGGCGTATCTTTTGGGCAATGCCGGCGTCCGGTTTGTTCTCCTGCTCAGTCTGACTGCAAGTGTGATCGGGTGACACCCTGATGCTGAATGGAAACTCTCTAGAGCTGCTGCATTAGCTAATGGTATAACGTTTCTAATTGCACTTTGTGAGTTCTTGCCGTGTAATGACCAAACAGCTGCCAGTGCTTTAGTTTTAGCCATTAGGTAGGAGTGTGTGTGTGTGTGTGTGTTCGTGTTCTCTTTGCATTTAGACTGTCTCTTGTTTGTGTTGCAAAAACAGCCAGGTTTTTAGCAAAAGGCCTTTAGGCACCACATACTGGTGGCATGTGGGAATGTTATGTGTCCTATAGTTATGACTACAGCAGTAAAGGGAGATGGTTCCCAGCAACAAGTTTACATATGACCTTGTAAACAAAGATATGAGGTGATATACTTGCTGGAAAGGACAACATGGGTCAAATACTGCCTGCACCTTTTTTAAGAATGTGAGAAGAGCCATACTGGATTGGACCAATGGCCTGTATAGTCCAGCATTCTGTTTTCACATTGACCAGCCAGATGCCTGTAGGAAGGCCACGAATTGGACATGAATGTAGCAGAGCTCTCCTGTTCACATTCACCAGCAACTGGGATTGAGGGGCATACGGCCTTTGATATGGGAAGTAGTAACACAGTCATCATGAGTAGCAAAAAAAAAAAAAAAAGCATTACTGCCCTGAAGGAGTGATACTACAGTACTTGTATGTTATGTAGAATTATAATGACCCAGATGACTTTGAAAGAGTATACAGAGCCAACACAATATTTTTTTCTCTGTGTGTGGTACGACAAGGGTTGGCATTTGAGAAAAGAAAACCCTTGCGTGGTTTTTGAAACATGTTTTCTTTGGCAAGGTACCTCTGTTCTTTTGTGTATTCTTCACAATTGGG
The DNA here is from genome assembly GCF_009819535.1 of Lacerta agilis. Taxonomy (NCBI): domain Eukaryota; kingdom Metazoa; phylum Chordata; class Lepidosauria; order Squamata; family Lacertidae; genus Lacerta; species Lacerta agilis. The sequence continues at coordinate 29,230,838 of NC_046318.1, forward strand.
GTGTTAAATCAAATTACTTATCAGAAACCTGCAGGAAGGGCCGAAACTCGGTGATAGAGGAGCAGCTTTGCAAGCAAAAGGTCTTGGATGCAACCCCTGGCATCTCCAGGTAGGACTGGGAAACACTCCAGTCTGGAAACCTGCTACTGCTAGTAACTGCAGTGGATGATAATGAGCTAGCTAGATCAGGGGTCGGCAAGGTTTACCGGCCATGGGCCGGATCACTTCCACGGGGCTCGTCCGTGGGCCGGACTGGCGCAGCACGATGCCGAAAATCGCAGCTGCGCATGTCCATGGGGCCGGGAATCGCGCCTGTGCAGAAGGAATTACCGGCGTCTGGACATGTGCAGATGCGGTTTCTGGCACCATTTGAGTCCCCGTGCTATGCTGTGCTGGTTTAGCGCAGCGCGTGGAAGACTTGCTGAGCAGGCAGCTCAGTTTGCAGGCGGCTCGTAGGCCGGTAAAACGGTCTTCATGGGCTACATCCAGCCCATGGGCCGCAGGTTCCCGACCCCTGAGCTAGATGGACCAGTGGTGTAACTTGGTATAAGGGAAATTGCTGTGTAATAACAAGCTGCATAATAAGTAAACTCCCATTATCTTATTTTTGATTGAAGCTAATTACCACAGAGAAATAATTTTATTGGAATAAACTTTTGCAAGGAAAGACATTAAAAAAAACACATGTAAAATGCAATTTCCTACATTGGAATGTAGTGTTAGTTGGCATCTGCCTGTCTCGGGAGACAATGGAGGAGGGCACCTTTGGAGGTGAAGTTGAACCGTTGAAGGGTTGCAGCACCTGATGTGGCTCTAGAGACCAATATGGAGGCGACATGTTTTGTTGCAGCTGGGGTGGATGAAGGCGTTCGGTTGTGTTGCTGCAGATGCACCATGACATTTCTTCTCTGTGTTCTTCTCCCAGCGTCGTTCCTCCTCTGGTCCTAACCACAGATTTGATTAATCCAGGCATAGGCAAACTCGGCCCTCCAGATGTTTCGGGACTACAACTCCCATCGTCCCTAGCTAACATGACCAGTGGTCAGGGATGATGGGAATTGTAGTCTCAAAACATCTGGAGGGCCGAGTTTGCCTGTGCCTGGATTAAACAATCAAATACAAGCAGTTTGTTTTATAGGTATTAGCAGATATGTGAAGATGGAGATGATAGTTTAAATGAATTTGAAGTAAGTCTGCTATCCTGTAGTAGAGAATCTGTGCTTGGACTGCAGGGTTTGCAATTCAACATCTTCAGAAGCAGCTATTTGCTGATTTTGCCTACTGTAGTTCTTATCTAAACTCAGCTAATGCTATTGGCCATTGCATGGGTTGGAACTGTATGTGCCATGTGTGATTTTTATTTTATTTTAAAGCTGCTCCTTTTACCATTCTGTTGCTAAATCTTTGCTTTGAGTAAAATGAAAATTGATTCAGTGAGCCCTTTTTTAAGCTGAAAAAGCTAGTCTTTTCAATCTTGACTTATATGAAGATGTTCCATGCTGGTGCTACTTCACCCCTCCCCTCCCATGGGTTTAGTGGCATTGCAGACACACACACACACACACACACACACACACACAAAACCTCTCTTCCGTTACTTAATTATTGCAGCTGTTCCTTTAAAAATAAGATTAGATTGAAAAAGGTTTAGGTAGGGAAAGTCTGCAGGAAGGAAAACAGTCATCCAAGCAAGGTCAACAAGGAGCTGAAGCTTTATTTGACTGGAATGTTAACTGCAGCTCCATAGTAACATGTATGTTTTCTTGCCAAATGCCCTTATTTGGTTGCGGTGCAGATTTGAAAAGATTCACTTACACTAGGATGTGAAACAACATCCCCCCCACCCTTAGACCCCCCCCCAAGGCTATGGTTTGGTAAAATCCTTACTTTTGCAATGGGAGAGCAATAGCTTTTCCTCCTTGCTGCCAACCCCCCCCAAATAAAAATAAAAATAAAATAAAATGACACTTCAAAACTCTGGTTCAAATTTATTTATTGATTTCTTCCGGTTCTAGCATTGTCACAATGCACAAGTGGTTGAATTACTAAATGAGGCAAAGTAAGGATGTATTTTATCTCTGGGAATTTTAAAGCTCTTTTCTTGGATGTGCAAAGCAATCTGCTTGCACTAAGGTAGCCTATGCAGTGCAGAGGAAGATGTCTGTATTTTGAGAATTTAGAAGGCAATTAAGCTTTACAATGGCAGATGTAGTCATTAGAAGTTAATTTGTATCGTGAAATTATCTAGCAGTTTCAGAAGCCTGATTGGCCTTCCAATTAAATGGCAGTTGCCTAGCATAGCATTCTTGGATGGGTAGGGGAAACACCCCTTTTGTTCCTAATACTGCCTTGGTGGGTGTTAATCTTCTGCTGTTTGGCCCTTCAATAATAAGCAAGGGAAGAGAGATGGATTCTGAGGAAGATGTAAGCAACAGGCATGGGACCTCTAGCAATTTACCAGAGTCCATCAGGACAATTTGTGTAGCAGGAACACAGGAATGGCCTCATCCCAAGTCAGACCATTATCGATCTAGCTCATTATTGTCTACACTGACTGGTAGCAGCTCTCCAGAATTTCAGACAAGAGTTCTCTTCCAGCCCTACCTGGAGAGACCAGGAATTGAACCTGGGACCTTCTCCACACAAGTCAGATGCTCTACCACTGAGCTATGGCACTTCTCCAATATTCCTAATACTTGCAAGTGTACGTAGTAGCTCTCTCCTTTGGCTTGCGTGTCTGTTCTGGGCTTTGACCCTTTGCTTCTGGGCTCTGTGGTACCATTTGTGATGAAATGATGTCACTTCTCTGCACACTGCAAAGTTGATTGTGCAGCATTTCTGCATGTTGAGGAGCAAATATAGACTCCTTAAAGATGGTGGCATTTCCCTTTGGAAGTCTGTTTTTAAAGATTTTCAAAAGGTGAAACTAGGTACTGTAGAGATGTAAAACTGGGTGAGTGAGACCCATTGCACTTGGCGTAATGTACTTCTGAGCAAACAAACCTAGAAGCAGGCTGCAAGTGTCTAGAGAAAAGAGCTTTCCTGGACCCATATTTATTTATATTCTTCTCCATCTCTTATCTTATTTATATGCTGCTCCTTCATGCACCTGGTGCACTCATTTCATTCCTGGGCCGATTTAAACAATATAATTGGCTCAATATTATGTCTCAACTGGCCATAGTTTCTCATTTCATATCAGAAAGAGAATCAACCACCTCCACTCAGTTTGTCTAGGGCATTGTAGGAGCTGGTTGAGCTGACCTTTCTGCCTAAGAATATCGTTTTCCTGTGTTTATTCAGCCATCTTAAAAAAAAGGGGGCAAGACCTGGGTTTTCCTGTCCCTCTGCTTTTCCTAGGCAGAGAAAAGGAGATTGAAAGAGCGTTGGTGCCATAGTAGACCATACGTTACATCAATAAAGGAATTTAATGTGATTTCTTTTATACAAGATCAGGATTGGGGCCATGCCGTGCCTAGGGAGTGGCCTTTAACGCTTCTCTTTCCCATAATCTCAACAGAAATCACGCTTCCAAGGTGCATATTGGCACCAATGGCAGTTTGATCTCCTGGGGCAAATAGTAGCTGGGGTTAGAATGGGTGAGATTTTTCCCCCCCTAGAGTGACAGCGTGAAGGGAATGTCTTAAATCTGCTCCCTGCACACAGTTTTTCCCTTCCTGATTGAGCTCCTCAAGGCTGATGATGTTAAGTGGAGTCACACACATGGTGGTATAATCTAGTTTATTCCCTTAGTCTAGCCAGAGGAACACATTCTTCAAAATGGAATCTAGTACGTAATACAAACCTCTATTTTGGAGGACACATATGAGTGTTTCTCTCCTACATCTCCCTTGACCCTGTCCCTGGAAGGAGAAGAGAGACCATGACTATGGGACCACCAGAGGAGATTTTCATAGCCTTTCCCCTCATTTCCAGGAGGGGACAGGAAGAGGAGTAGCTGTTGGTATTATAGTGCAACTGAATGCACCTGGTTGTTTTCATATATGTGGTGACGCTGGTGGTTAGATGAATCCTTGGAACTGCATTGTTGTAACTCGAGTGGTAGCTGATTGTGAGCATAGTTTGATGCTTTCAATATTTTCTAATGGAATAATTAGCAGCAGCTCCGTGGAATCCCTAGAATATTTTGAGAAGCATTACCAAGCAGTATTCACTTTAATATGGAGATCACGTTTAAGAATGTTCAAAAGGCCTTTTCAAAAATCCTCAGATTCAAGAGCTTTGACAGAATTGTTATAGGTTACTGTGTCAACGAGGAATTGACGGACTCTTAAACCTCTGGATTATGCTGCCATGTGTGTGTGCTAAATCTGCATTCATTTCACATTCATTTCAAGATTCTCTAAGGCAAACTTTAATTTTAACTCCTTTTCTGCCTGTATTAGTATTATTTTTTAAAGTGGCTTTGCTTCAATATGACTTCCGTAATTGTACAGTGAACAGGGAAGTAGGGTCTGCAGTGTTTAAAGCTTCAAAACACAAGCTATTAACACTCTCACATTAAAAGTTAAAATTCTAGCTAGGAGTATTCCACACCTTTTGAACTCCATCCATCAAAGTACATCAAACCATTGTAAAAAACACCCATTGCAGCTCTTCCATGTTATTGAACTAAGCTTCTACTTTTTTTTTTTTACCACCCCCCATTCTATTATTAGCCTCCTGAAATAATGCATCAGTTAATAGTGGAGAACTAGGGTATATTATGGTCCCTTTGAATAGTATGGAAGCATGTTGTTTGAAATCTGAACACAATGGCAGAAGTGTGTTGTTCACCAGGCTAGCTATCTCAAATAAGGATGTTCTAGGGCTGATGCTTAAGACTCTTATTAGGAAGTCCAACTCATTAGGAAGAAATCAGTGGTACGAGAGACTGGATGAGATGTGACCTTTGCCTGTTCCTCCATACAGAATATTTCTGGGTATGCAGAGGAAATCCAATCTGATTTAGCATGTGCCTAGGTACAGCTGCCATTTCTGGTGATGATTCATTTGGTCACGGTTGCTGAAAAATGTACTGTGGTGTTCTCTCTCTCTCTCATTGTAGCATATCTGGAAGTTTACAATTGTGGCAGGCCACTCTGAACTTCATAGTAGAGATGGAGTCTCCCCCCCCCCCATGTACAGGCTCAAGACCATGGCTACATTTGTACAATCCTGCAACCACACGTCAATGAAATGGTGTTTACTATAGTCAGGGGGAGGGGGGAGTGTTGTCAGCAGCATACCTACTAATTGGGTTTGCAGTTTGCTCTGCTTTGAAGAATCCTCAACACCAGAGTGAAAGGTGGAACCTTTAGAAATATGGTTACACTTTGATAATTCCTTTTTAATGTTACCGTCCTTTTAAGCTCATTGACACATGTCCTGTAACTTCACCAGAACGCTGCCATCTTGTTAGCATATTCTGCTGATTCTGAAGTGTGTTGCATCAAAAGTAGCATGTTCACACCTTCCTCTGCAGCATTAATTACCTATGAAGGGAATCTTAACAGCTGGTGTATATGGAAACTTCCATGCATTATTATTTAAGAGACAGCAAGTTTTAATGCAGCAGAGCAATATATTTGTTTATCTTGAATAGTGAGGAGGGTTACTAGTAACATCCAGTACTAAAGATGGTCTCACATTTCAATGAGGAATTTGGCTATGCAGCAACCACAAAACCTGGCAAATATAGCAGCACTGCTAAGAAGAGGCTGCACACTCATCCATACTGTTGTTTGATGTGGATAGTCAGCTTCCTGTGTACCTCCATTAATTCTCCATTGTCCATATCATGCTCTCCTCCAAATCACTGCCTTCCCACACTTTCTCCTCCCTCATGCCAGATTTTCTCATACCAGGGATACTGGTAGGGTGTGAGAAAATCCAGACTGAGGGAAGTGTGGGAAGGCAGTGATTTGGAGGAGAACTTCATATGGACAGCAGAGACTTAAGGGGAGGTACAGGAAGCTTATTACCCACAATAAATAACAATATGGACTAGCCCTCACTTCACTATAGAGCTAAATGTGAACAGTTTTTAAAGTGTGTACTTGGTGTCTTGCATCTGAAGCCATTGGGAGCAGGAAAGCCTTGTCACAGTTTCTTAAACTTTTTTATTTTTATTTCACTGATTAAAACAACAATAAGAGTTATCACTTCTGGCCTTCATCGCTTTAGAGTCTGCAACGAGGAAGAGAAGGCAAAATGGAAAGGAGCAGGAACATAATTTGAAGGCAAATAGAGACATTTGTTGTAGTTGTCAGCCATGGAAAGACTTGACTTAATTTTGCCTTTTTTTCATCTCATGCTTTTGAAAGCCCCAGTGTGGTGCATTGCATGGTTCCCAGCCCCCTGAATATTAGCATGTGCTTTTTCATGATTATTGGACTGCTGTTCTTTGAAAAATAAAATAAAAAATAACACCAACTGCTGTGTCCCCCTGGACAGCAATAATTATGGGTTCTGAAAAATATGAGATGAGAAGAGGTGGGTCAGTACTTTGAGAAATATCTCAGCAGGGTTCTGAAGTTAGTAGGAGTTGAACAAGGTGAGTTTGCTTCCTTGCCACAGTCAATCTATTGGTACTTAGTCCCTTATTCACTTTATAATACTCAAAGTTGTTGTTGTTGTTGTGTGTAGCATTATTAACATGAAGACTGAAATCTATGCAACTTTCAAAATGTGCTTAAATATTTGACTTTATCTCTGCCAATGGATTTATACAAAATACAATAAATGAGCTTCTTGATCTATGTGAAATAATGGCTAGATGCAAGTGGTTGGGTGTCTTTTTTGGGGGGGGGGGTAGGGTGCTTCTTGTTTGTTAATCGACACAACAAAGGGCAACAGATCCAAATGAGTTTGAAATGTTTCTTTCTCTTCTCAATTCCGCATTTTTCAAACTCATTAATTTCCCCAGCATTGGGTAAACTTCAAAAGGCACAACAGAGAAGAACAGTCTTTGTTTTGCTCTTTTAAAAATTATCTACCTGACACTTAGTGTCATAGCAAATGACCTAGCTCATTATTTTTCCAGAACTGTGTTTATGTTGCCCTTTCTTTTCTGCCCTGATACACTGTATGGACAAGCTTACTCAAGTCACCTTCACTGTTACTTTTGTACTAGCTCTAACCTCCTCGTGTAACTACTCCCCATTATTTGCCCTTGAGTCATATTCATCCCCTGTCACTCTGCTGAGTTCAAGAGTCTGCCAACAGTAAGAGGCAGGGGGAAAGGGGAGGTAGGAGAATTAAGATTGGGAGCTCAGAAATGCTGTAGCAGCACTTCAAGATTAAAGATTTTAATAAATTTCACCTTGCTTTTTTTAGGATCCTCCTTCTTTCCAGTACATGGTATTTATAAATCAGCTGTTGAGCCACTGACCTTGTCGGTTGTCCCGCTTACTGATTACTGTGCGTTTTCTAGTTGGTCCTTTCTTATTATTATTACTTTTTTGCTATGATTACAAATGCACACTAAAAAAGAAGTGTATATTGGAGTGCATCTTTATGTAAAATAAAATATCCATTTGCCTTCATCTACACATAGAGAGGTTGGCTTGCTTGTGTTAGCCAGAGAAATCTGTGTTAGCAGGAACGTTTCTTCTCTATTTTTGGCACACTCATCTGGAGGGGGCTGTTGGATGGAAGATCTTAACCTGTTGGCTAGATGACACTTTGTTCCATTCCCAGTTCTTTGGGTGCAATTCACATCCTATTGAAATCAGCACAAACACTCCCCAGTACTCCGAAAAACTCTGGATTGTACCCTGATCGATGCTTTAAGTATTTATGTTGTTTTTAGTGTATGATGTAAAAACTCTTTTGGAGAAGCAGATGAAGGGAGCTTTTGAAATTGCACCTCTCTGCCTTGCAACCTTGAGTTTCAGAGCTCTCTCTCTCTCTCTCTCTCTCTCTCTCTCTCTCTCTCTGTGTGTGTCTCTGTGTGTTCCTCTTTTGCTTCCTAAAAAGATGAATTTGTAACAGAGTACTACAGTGGTGCCCCACTAGACGAATGCCTCGCTAGACGAAAAACTCGCTAGACGAAAGACATTTGCCAGCGGAAGGCTGCCCCGCAAGACGAAAAAGTCTATGGGGCTGCCTCGCAAGACAGAAATTTTTTTTCCGTCGCGAAAACCACTTTCTGCCTTGGTGCTTCGCTAGACGAAAAAATAGCTAGACGAAGACACTCGCAGAACTAATTATTTTCGTCTAGCGAGGCACCACTGTACTCAGTTCCATGAAGCTTCCTCCCTTTTTGCAAAGGAGAAAACGTGGTTATAAAAATCTTGTTTTGTGAACCGCCCTGAGATGATGAAGGGCAGTATAGAAATCTAATAAACAAAACAAAACAAGTAAAATGGACACTTTGAAAACTTTGATTACCAGTGACGGTTGCTCCTCATCAAACTTTCCCACAGTTGTGTTTTTCAACTTTCCATTACCTTCCTGATTTTTTTTTAAAGATGCTGAAAGAAATTCAAGTTCTCATAGCTTGCTTAAAGTGGACAGAGTCCAAGAAAAAGGCAGTTCTTTTTTTCTTTTTTCTTTTTTTTTACTCTGAGGCATTCTTTACTCAACAGCTCATTAACTGTTAAGATGATGAGGGCAGGGCAGCGGATAGTGCCCATGGCCAGCAGAATAAGAAATCTATGTTTTTATCCCCCATTTTTCTCTTTCCCTTAATGCTAAGCATTTCCTTGGCACCAATTTCCTAGTGAAGAAATTGCATGGGGACAGAACGAGGAAGCGTTAGGCCAGGCCTGCTTCAAACTGTTCTCACGAACTAAAAGGGAATAATAAGCTGGCTGTCTCTGCAGTTATGATCTGGCTGTGTGAGTCAATTGGTCTGCTAAACCCATTACATTCTTATGCCGTTTAGATTAAGAGGAAAGAAGAGCACTGACCTCTGGCCCAACAGTGAGATCACAATTAAAATCCTGAAGTATTTATAGAGCTTCCCCAGTTTTCTTTTCATTACATTTTTAATGTAGCCATGGACTTTCCTTCAAAATCACCACAGTTTTTAACTTAAAAAGCAAACATGGCTTTTCAGTAGATGAGATTTCTTCCCCCCCTCCTTGTTAAAGCTGTGTTTATCATAGAAAGCTACAATTCATCAATTTATGACCATCAGCCCCTCCAGCTCATTACTGTCTGCATTGACTAGCAGTGGCTCTCCAGGAGTTTCAGATGCAGACTTTCCCAGCCTTGCCCAGAAATGCCAGGACTCAACTTAGGACCTTTTGCACGGGAAACATAAGCTTGAGCTACAGCACATCATTAATGGCATGGATCATTGGTTTCTAATTGATATGGACCTGCATTGAACAAAGCTGTACTCAGTGCCTTGGGTGCAGGATGTATCTTGCCCTTGTTTCATATTGATAAATCCAATTAATGAAAAGGTTTTTCAGAAGTATTTGACTGCCCCGTATTTTTAAGGCAATATCACACTACCAAAACACCTTAGATGTTAGAATTCTGCCCACTCATAAAAGTCTCCAAGTACCCCCTCTTTCCACTTTTGCAGGCACAAATAGTGCCCTGAAAGTTTTTTTTGGGGGGGGGGGGAGAGAGATTAGGACAGCGAAGAATTGATGCTTTTGAATTATGGTGCTGGAAGAGACTCTTGAGAGTCCCATGGACTGCAAGAAGATCAAACCTATCCATTCTCAAAGAAATCAGCCCTGAGTGCTCACTAGAAGGACAGATCCTGAAGTTGAGGCTCCAGTACTTTGGCCACCTCATGAGAAGAGAAGACTCCCTAGAAAAGACCCTGATGTTCCCTTCTCCTTGTGCCCTCCATCTTTCCCAGCATCAGGGTCTTTTCCGGGGAGTCTTCTCTTCTCATGAGGTGGCCAAAGTACTGGAGCCTCAACTTCAGGATCTGCCCTTCCAGTGAGCACTCAGGGCCGATTTCCTTGAGAATGGATAGGTTTGATCTTCTTGCAGTCCATGGAACTCTCAAGAGTCTCCTCCAGCACCATAATTCAAAAGCACAGCTATTGCTAATAGGCACTGACATAGTGTGCTCCACGTAACCTTGTAAAAGGTGTGGTACTGAGTCAGCTCCACATTTTTCAAACAGCTTCCTCAACCTGTCTCTGTATATATTTTCATTTGCACGTGGCTATCATGGACATCACATTTGCACCAGCCCCTCCAGGACGTTAATTCTGCTTCTGCTTCTGCTGCCAAGATGTGACTCGTGCTATGAGATCAGAATCAAATTCTGAAGTGGAGTCATCCTTGCAGTGCAGATCAGCGTGGGCAGGAAAGGTCATTGTGCTCTTCCTTTGGGATAAATCTGTGCTGAGGTGAGGGAAAAGGAAGACTGCTTATGTTCCCCTGACCAAGATTCATATCTTCGGCAGCTTTTGAAAAAAAAGGACTTAATTAGATATTTGTGTAATACAGAGGATAAGGCCTATCAACTGCTATTAGCCATGACTGCTAAATGAATCTTTGTTTGGGAAACAGACTTCTAAGGCAGAAGAAATCGGAATAAAGAAGCTATAGCTAGATTGAAATTTAATGAGCTTAGGTTACAAGAGGGTAGGCTTTGGTTAAACAGGTTCATGGTTCTTGTATTAATTTAAAAGGCCCTTAATTTGTTTTCAAGAGATCTCAGGGACCTCTGGATTCCTTATAACCTTGCCTGAACATTTGTTAGTGCCCCCTCCATGGCTTGGGTGCATGGTTCATTTCCACATGGAGTATTCTGGGCCCAATTTTGTAGAACCCTCTTCTAGTTCAGGTCAGACAGGCCCCCTCCCTGTTGAATTTCTGGTGCTTACTGAAGACTGTTTTGTTAATTCCAGCAACATTTTAATTGAAGTCTGATAGGCATTCGGCACAGAACTGTCTTCGTGTCACATGGAACACCCACTGAGGCCAGCATTACAGGAGGTGTAGCAGCTCTGGATTTCTTATGTAGAGCAGGCAATTAGACTAGAGGGGCCTACAAGACCCTCTCCAACTCTCCCAATCTGTGACTAGAAGACCACACAGTAGTAGCCTTTGGCAAAGACCAAGGAGATGGCAGAGATATTGAAACCTCACTCACCGATGCTAAAGGTTGGTGTTCCAACAGCTAGACTTAGTTAGCCTTTTCTGGCAGAAATTCAACGTATGTAACTGCTCCCAGCGTGGCACAGCAGTGGTGGGAGAAAATAAGCTACCTGTTCCATGACTGTTATGAAACTGTTAAAGACACAGTATTCCCACCAGGATCAAACCTGGCAGACCTCCTCCCACTTTCAGATTTTTCCAGATGCTGCCCACAGCTGTAGTTTGCAATATGAATGCTACTTTAAAAAAAATGAAACCTAGATAGATGCTAAGTTCTATTCCAGAAATAAAGGTGTGAAATGCCCACAGCTTTGAATATGTTTATATCTCCTGCTGGTCAAAAAATGCTTCCGGATTCCCTTCAAGCCTTATTAAGTCAAAATGTAACAGGTTGGTTCAAACTAAACAATGCTGTTTCCTCTAGAAAACATTGCCTAATGATTACTCTTGAGCATCCTCCTTTCTTTTCTATTTTAAATTTGCATGTTGGGGGTGGCCACTTAAAATGAAATGTACATGTTCTCTATGGGTGGTCAGAAAACAGGAGACGAATTTCCAGCGTTACAAAGATGCAAGTTTGTTTTTGCATGGAATCTTCAAAGGCTTCCAGACTTCCTTGCATGATGATACAGTCAGGAAGTTGCGTGGGAGGAATTTTCTGAAGCTGTTTTCTATAATGGGAAACGTACAGCAACCATCCTCCCCACCCCCTTTTAGCTGCAAGCTAATACAGCTACAGATTCTTTTGTTTTTGTTTTTTATTTCTGCTTTGTCCCAGAAACCTTTTGATTTTTGCGTTAGTTGCCCTCAGTGTTTCTAGGTGTGCACTGTATGAATTTAATTTGGATATGTGGAAATACAAATGCTGCATTCATGATTCAAACCGTTAATAAGATTCTCAGGCTGGGCAACTTCAGTGGACGTACCTTGAGGTGCCTCGTTCTGGGACTTATTCCAGGCCATATGTTTAGCAGATTTCTATTTCCTGCATCTGATGCATAGAACGAAGGTTAAAATTACAGTCTCTAGCCGTACAACTTAAGCACAAGTGCTCACAATTTCTCTCGGGAAGTCTTGGGCAAGCTTATTTAGTCTGGCATAAGTGATAAGAACTGGTTTCGACAGCAGCATGTTCAAACGTGTTTTGGATAAATATGGTGCACTTATGTATTAACTTGCAGCTTGTTTGTTTGTTTATAGTCCCCCCTGCACCCTGTACTTCTCATTGCAAAAGGCGCCCAAGGTGTCTTAGGGAAAATAAATAGAAAAAACACAAGATGGTCCCTGTATGCAGCCTTGCATTCTAAAAGACACGACAGCAAAGGAAAACGTGGTGGGGAGGAAGGAGGCAAGGAAGCAAACTCAGGTGCCAGTTCTTAAAGTTTAAAAAGTTTTTATAATGCCCAACTGGGGTGGAAACAGTTCAGGGAGAAAATATGCAAAAACAAAACAAAACCCAGCTGTCTCAGGGGAATAAATAAAGTGGACCTTTCACTCTCATCTCTTCTGCTGCCGCAGCTAGATATGATGACTGCTAGATGACAGCTGAGAGAGAGGAGGAGCCAAATGGAGTTTCTCTCAGCTGAGCTGTGAGTTGTAGTCTAAAACTTCTGGAGGGCACTAGCTTGGTGAGGGCTGGCTTAGTGGGCTTTATCACACACCAAGGGTTCACAGCGCTGGCGTCTGCCCCAGACTACTGTTTGGTGACTGTTGACAGATAGACGAGGGCTAATGAACTGTAGATGAATTGGAACATAGCCGCTTCTGATCATCACCCGTCAGGCTATGGTGTGCTGGGGTGGATTTACTCAAAGTAGACCCACCGAAATGCATCAACATGACTAAATCAGGGCCATTTAATTTCAGCGGGTCTATGCTGAGGAAATCTTAGTTGAATGCCACCCTTTATTGCTGTTTCTGAGCAGATGCAATTTACTCAGTCACTGGTCTGCTTTTTATCACCTATATGTGATACAATCACGGCACCCAGGAATAACCTGGCACCAGCAGCCCGTGATTCTGTAATCCCAGGGATTTTTGAGTGTGACGCACAAGGGAGTGGCGCTGGAGACTGCCTGGTAGCTGCAGCTAGCATAGCTATAGAACTATTGAAATTCTGGGTTCAATTAAAGTGGCTGCTCTTGACCCCTTTACGGCCCATGATAGCAACAACTCAGGGAACATATCTTTTTCTTAGATGTACCGGTAACCCCTGCTGTCCACTTTGTTCTCGTGGCTGCCCTGGTTCTGTGAGCCCGCCTTCCTCAAATGCCAGCTATAGTTACATTTCAGGCAATACGAGAACATCTCATATGAATATTCTCACAAAAACCTACACACCACTTCCTCCATTTTTTTAAAAAAATATTTTATATATGTTAAGTTTCCCCTTTATTGCAAGGAAGCTCACATTGATTTGGCTAATTGGGGTGCTGCTCAGTCAATTGCATGGGAAAAATAAAATGTGTTTAGTTTTCTTGGAAATATGCACTCCTGTTATCTATTTAATAAGCTTCTGGGGCTCTTCTAATTGTAACTGGAGATTGCCTTGCATGTTACATGCAAACCAGCTTCCCATGACCTCTCTTATGCTCACTGTCAGCACCAGTGGCTCTTCAGGCCTTTCCAGATAACTCATTTTCAGTGCAATAAATATGCAGTTGTTCTTAATTTGTTGCATGAGAGCCAAGCACCATCCCTTAAGTAGCATTTCTGTTGCAAGGAGATTTCATCCGGCACTCAATATGCAATATTTTGTGCCACAGGAATTGTAATTAGGTAGCATAGCCATTGCCATGACTGCTATATTTTATGTGGCTGAACAAGTATTATGCAGATGTATTGGATGTGATCTCTGGCCCATTCCCCCCATTCCTGTGCCCATGATGTTTAGTGATTCTGCTATAATAGTCCCTAATATACCAAAATAAGTGCTTTAGATACAGAGTTCATGAACTCCCATTGTGTATAGGAAACAGAGAATCATAGAATTACAGAGCTAGAATATAACATAACCTTTTTCTTAAATAAATAAATAAACACCAGCAAAGTTCCAACACCCTTCCATCTCATCCTGAACATTTTCCTCTTTCTTTTATTTTAATTATTTGAAAGCTGTGCCCCTCTCCTCACCACAACTTGAATTTGAATTATAATAGGGGATGTATAAGTTGGAGATAACAAACTAGGCTATATGCCTGGGTAATTAAGTAGTGCTGGTGGTAATGCTGGGACTGGAGATAGGAAGAACGGTGGCAGAGGAAGGGAAACAGTCCCATGTTGATATAGCTGATTTGAACTGGCAATTGGCTGATGCAGACCAGGAGCAAGGAACCTGTCCCCATAGTCCTGCAGATGTGTAGGTATTCCATTGGATTGCCCATGAGCTGATCGGGGTCCCAGACACATGCAGCCCATGCTAAATGGGTGGGCATCAAGGGGGTGGGGCAAAGGTAGAAGGCCTTGATTCCATGCATGCACCCCCACATTGTGTAGGATGTTATACACAATCCATCCACTTGTGGCAGGGGAGGGACTCATGCTTTGAATGAAAACGGTCCCAGGTACAATACTGGCAGTGCATCCAGTTTCACTTGTGAGTTGAGAAAGGGGTTCATATCACCTGCCATGTTGAACTTTTTGGCACAGTTCAACTGAGAAGGTCTTCCATTTCTTATGCTGCTCCCATTCATTTTCAATATGCATCTGCTGGAGAAATTCCTGTTAAATGGTGTCTTTTGACCATTTTAAAGCAAAGGTGTTTGTTCTGTAAGCAGGGATGGCCAAATATGCCTTTTTCCAGTCTGTGACATTTTCACACGTCATTACCACAATTCTGTTCCATTCCATTCAGTATTAATCCCCCCCTCTCTCTAAACTCCTCCCTCCTAAATAGTGTTCAAATTGTGTTGGATCTTAACTTAGCCTTTTGAGAACAGGGCGGCTCCTCCTGTCCATGGAAGGCTTTTGGTGCAGTGGAAAATCTCACTGGTTGAACTGGGGAGAATGCAATTTTTGCACATTTCTTCCTCACCCCTCTGCAGCTCTCGCCATCCATTTGTTGACGATTGTGGACAAAATGTTACGCCACAAAATCAAGCTCAACGATCCTGCTGTGATCGGTATGCTGAAGTGACCAAACCTTTCTCAGAAATCGGCAACACCTACCATTTGTTTCACACCTGCAAAACATTTGTTTCATTATGTCCTTTTATTAGGTGCCCCATGGCCAAGGAGTCTGTGTAATAGAAACCTAAAAGGAATTGCTAGCCTTCTGTGAAACAAATTCTATAGATCCAAGGCCATGTAAAGAAAAAGCAGCTATTTTGCCTTATATTCTTTTACTTGTTTCTGTGATATTTCAAGGGTGGGTTTTTATAATTGCTCCTTTTACAGAAAAGACAAAAAGAAAATGCTGTTCTTGTAGGAACAAAATAAAAAAATAAAAAATGGACATTTCCAATGAGTTTCTCCAGTACTGATCTGAAGATTTGCTTACATGTAGCAGACATGAGGGCTGGTTTGGTCTACTAGTCTTTTTGCTTTTATGGAGACACCAACCGCCTACCAGCATATTGCCATCAACAGGGTGTCAGTAAACTGGTAGGATGAGTGTGCTGTTAGGTGGGCTCTTCGTTCCTGAAAACGAGACATATGGATGAATGTGCTGTTTCCTCTCATTCTGTTTTGTGTTCTATTCTCGGTTATTAATAATATGGAAGCCTTCATAATGAAGAGATTTCACCAAAGCCCTTTGGTTCTAGGGGACATTGCAAAACATATACACATGGTATAGCATTGCTTTGCCTTTTTTTTTTGGGTAGAACCCCACCCTACTGACTTTGAAATCACTTACCGGTACTTTTCTTGGGGTCTTAAGATTTGATCTCCACATACCTCTTACGAAGTACTTGTTACCACAGCATTTAATGCCTAACTCAGGAATTGTGAACTTGTGGTCTTTCAGGTGGTGATGGACTCCAACTCCAATCAGCTTCAGCCAGCATGGCCAATGGTATGGGATGCTGGGAATTCAGTTAGTGTGCAATTACGTTGACGGAAACCTTGAGAGAGTTCTTTGCTCTGCAAGGCCGCCCATTGATGTGTTAAAATGCAAACAAAACAAAATAGTTACATCATTAGGGGATTCACGGCATAGGGGAGGGAAACACATGGTTCACATGTGGACTGCTCATGTTCATTCCTTGCGAACTTCAGCTAAAAGGGTCAGGTAACAACAACTAATACTGTACAGATACTGCACCTTGTAACCTTGAAGAGCTGCTGCAACTCAGAGTAGACAATGCTGCGTCAGATGAACAAGTAGTCTGATCTAATATAAATCAGCTTTTGATGTTCAGGGAATTGTTTTCAGGGAAATGTATTACTTCAATTTAACCTACCCCCCCCCCCATGGTTTATAAGCAGCTCAAATGAACAGGAAGCTGTACCTCTCTTTTGGGGTTCTCTCCCTGATCTCCCTAAGATCTGATTACATAGCAGCATACAATAAATAATTTACACCAGAATGGCTGTTTTGTATTATATCACTGTAGCATAAATATTCCTTGTAGTAGTGGAAAGTGATGTTTAATGCAACCTGATGGTATTAGAGGACAGTGCAGTGGGTTTAAAAAACAAAGAAGGGTTAAAAACATGAAACTAACAGTTCTCTTCCCCACTTCAGTTCAAGAAAGGACACTTCTTTCTGTTGGAAAACAGTAAATCAAATACCCTTAAGAGGGATTTGGGGAATTGATGTGCTTTGCACAAATTCATCTGGAACATGAACATGTGTGGTTTGTGTGTGTACAGTTATATGCTTTTAAGGGTGGAAGTTTTTCTAAGTAGGGCTGTGTTGCTCTCTGTTTAGAATGAAAGAGACAGCTGTAGGTATCCATAAGAACTAACTCTATCACAGTGACAGAATGGAAAAACATTCCTACATGTGTTACAGATTGCTTAGAACTTGGATAAGACCACTGGAAAAGTGATTTTGCACTGCAGTCCAAGATAATCTTTGGTATGCATAACACAAGTATATGTGTGCCTAAGGAGGACAAGTTATTTTAGAGAGCATTTAACTGGGCTTCTTAACAGGAAGGCCCTCCTTGATCTCCTGACTACTTCCTTGTTCCACTTTGGCAAACAGATCAAACCAGAAACTATTGAATCATTCCCCAATGGCTGGTGTTTGTGCAGAAAGGATGTGATTTGCAACTGAAGTGAGGAGCTATCCAACCCTTTGCCACTCTGAAATGCAGCTGGGCTACCTGCTTGTCACCAGTCAATCACATGGTATCATATGACATCACATTGAAAGTTCAAGCTGGGGCGGCAAAGGAATCAGATGCCCAAAGACCTGTTTTTATTACTACCACAACATTTTCAATTTAACGAAGGCAGATTTTGGAGCAGGCCAGTAGTAGATGGAACCTTCAGTGTGTACTTGGAACTATGCTTTGGTTGAATTTGTTATAGAAAGATAACCAGTATGTGAGGAACAGGAGTGCAAAGCTTAATTTCCAGCATGGATACCTTGCAGGTGTACTAGATGCTAACTCTTCATTTCCAACATGCTAATCTTCTATGTATCATTCCAATTTTAGTATATGTACTGCTGGAGCAAGAATGTTGGAAATTTAAAGAAGTAGAAGGAACCTTTCTTCATATGTGGCGGACATTGAAAAAAGTTAAAGTATATTGGGAAATGATATATA
Source organism: Lacerta agilis (assembly GCF_009819535.1). Taxonomy (NCBI): domain Eukaryota; kingdom Metazoa; phylum Chordata; class Lepidosauria; order Squamata; family Lacertidae; genus Lacerta; species Lacerta agilis. The sequence continues at coordinate 29,248,639 of NC_046318.1, forward strand.
ATAAAATGAAAAAAAAAAATGTTTGAAACAACTCCCCCCACCCCCACCCCAAAACCCAGAGGCATTTCTGCTAGGAATTGTCCAGACAGAGGTTCCCAGGAGACAGAATAACTTACTCATGTATGCAACAACAGTGGCTCGGATTTTGTTAGCCCAAAAATGGAAAGTGAGAGAGGTCCCTAGTAAGGAAGATTGGCAACTTAAGATGATAGAATATGCAGAATTAGCTGGTTTAATAAGTAGAATAAGAGAGCAAGAAGAACAGGTATTTAAAGAGGAGTGGAAATTTTTGTCGAGTATATTGAAAATAATTGTGCACAGTTAAAAACCTCTGGCAGTATTAAAGTAATTCTACAGTATAACATATTTTGAACTGATGTAAGATGTGAAAATCAAATTGGATGGATATATTAAAATATGCAGGAATGGTGGATAAGTTAAATGAACCTTGGAAGGGGAGGGAGGGAAGTCAATGAATGCATGGTATAATAAAAGATGTTTAATTTGAAATGTAAAATTTGAAAATTGAATTAAAAAATAGATGCTAATTCTTCAATAATCAAGGAGAATAACAGCATCCTGAAGAGCCTCTTGCCTCCAGTTTATTGCTCTAAGAAAGTGGAAGCTCGGTTATCTTTTATTTTGTCATTGTTTTGTAGAACTAACTTGATGGCTGTATTACACTACTGCAGACAAAATTTAAGCCCGAGATACCACTGTGTTAGAAAACTTCTGATACAACAATGTGAATTTCCAATGGAAACGATAGGAGAGAAAAGCCTCGAGGAAAACCATATGTTCACATTTTAACATGAATAAGTCATCTCCTCTGTAAAATGTAACCATAATTTGGAACCCTTCCCAGGAGAATTGATGTCGTTTCTCTTTTCTTGTCTTCAGTGTAAATGATGAGAATCATTTTGCTTTGCTTAGGCTGTAGCAGCAAGATTTTTAATCTGTCGGTCTTCACCCCCCCTGCACCCCAGTGTACATTTCAATATAAGTGTGTGTGTGTGTGTGTGTGTGTGTGTGTGTTTCCCCCCAGAACAGGTGGGAAGGCTCAATTCTGCTTGTTAATTATTCCTTTAATTTAAGTTTGTAGAGTGTAAAATGGAATGTCGGACACCAGTCCTATTGTGAGCTAATTGCCCAAGCCAAATGACAATTCCGTCTAGGTAAAGTAGCACATTGGGTCTAATACTCCAGCTGTCCTGTGACATGGGATTGTGTCTCTTGTGACCTGGTAAAAGTTATGAGCAAGCGCGTGTGGGGTGTTCCTGTAGAACGAAGGCTGTATTGTTTCACCATTATCAGAATGCAGTTCTACCCTGTCAACAGATACACTTGAACAAAGTTTATGGTCCTGATCTCCATGACGAGCAATATTTTCTGATGACGTCGACCTAATATTGCTGATGACTAAATGGAATCGGATTCTGTGAAAGCAAAGGAGCTTAAAAGTCACGGTTGAAACTGAGAAGCATACTTAAGGAAATAGTTCAGTAACGCTATTGATTTGGCTGGTGTTTACTGCGTTGCTTTAGGATGTAATACATGACAGCCCTCATGTTATAATTCCCCCCTCCTGCGTTGGTGTGATGTGGCTCTGTTCTTTTCTTTTAAACAGGGTTTGCCCCAGATACCAGTCCATTATAACAGAGAGCCGGGTTGCTGGTAAACATCTTGCAGGTAGGAAATCATCTATCAACCTTCTAGGATGCTCACCCTTCAGTATCTTCAATTGGATTCCCCCAGCATTTTAGCTAGAGCTGCTTCACATTTTGTACAAATCTTTTTCCATTGGCATACTCAAAGCATGTGTACAGAGAGTTGAAAAATCCACATAAGCAATAATCATACTTCAATTGTCTACCTACACGCAAGTTGTTACCTATTAACTACTGTGTAGGGGTTTTGTAACATGGGGTGCTCATTTTCATAAATTTAGGTCAGAAAATTTCTTAAAGTTGCTTTGGAAGTGAAAAAATATGGAAAAATCATCCAGAAAACAATTTTAATACAGGATCTTTATGGATTCCTTCCCCTTTCCTCCCTGAGTTGTAAAGGGTGGCTGTTAAAGATTAAAAATAGGGCCTAATAAGACCTGCAATACTGTCCTAGGGTTCTTTTGAGCAATTCACCCCTTCTCTGAGAAACACAGCAAAGGTCTTTTATGAACAGTTGTTCATCCCATGCGTGTTCGTTCACTCACTCATTCACACACACACACACACACACACACACCCTGTGAGAACTCTATGTGGTTGTCCACATTTCTGTCCTTAAAACCCTTTTGTGTGAAGAACTCAGACATATATATATGATTCTAGCATAATACTTCCACAACTTCTAAATGCGGTAGCAGGAAAGATCAAGTGGATGACTCATTCTCAGATTGGATTGTAATTTTAGCTAAGAAAAACACATTCATGATGTTCCAACAGCTAACGCTTGTTGCAGGGATGTTTTCTTGACGAGGGCTATCATCAATCCTTGCCGAACCTCTTTCATACTGCAAGATCTGTTACTGAGAAAAGCAGGTGTTGAAAGAGATGGTGCATATTACAAAGACACAAAACATTCCAGGAGTTGACTTGCAAAAAGCAGAGCCAGCTGGTGGCAGAGGACAGTAAATTCAGTGTTATGTTGATCCTGCTTTGTTGGCAGACAACATCTGGGCAGCAAAGTTCACACAGCTGGATAAATGTTGCAACCCTGTAGTTTCTTTTTCACTTGGACTGAAATGGAGGTGTTTGGGCATATAATCTGACCTGAACACGAGGCCAAGATGGTGCTGTGCAACAGTATTTCCTTCTGTCTGTATCTGTCCTCGTTCGCCTCATCTCTGCCTCCTCGCTGAAACAGAATCCGAGACAACTTGGTGCTTCAGATAAACCAAGATATATAAAGCAGATGATGTAATGAACAACCTGCATTATTGCACATAACAATTGATCCGAATGTGGAATTTTGTAGACACACTTCCTTCTGGAAGAACGATTTGGAGAGCAAGCCACATTCTTCAAGTGGCTCTTTGTTTTGTTTATCCATGTATTTATAAATAAAAGTATTTATACCTTGTATACCTGCTCCAAAAGCCAAACCACCCAAATTGAATAGGAATACAGAGCAGTGTAAGGCCAGTGTCTCTCTTTAGACTGAGCCTGTGTCTTGTTCTACTCATACCACTTTTGCTTATGCTTTTGCATGCTCGTCTCAGTGTATCTTCAGCTGCGGCTGCTGCTGCTGGTGTTAAAATGTTGCCTTGGTCCCATAGCCATATTATATGCAGAATTGGTAGCCTCTGGCTACAGAAGATTGGAAACACCAATCTAATGGACAGATGAGATCAGCCCATTCTGGTGCCTTCAGCTGTTTTGGAATGGAGCTGATAGGAGTTAGAGTCCCAAACATCTGGAGGACACCAGAATTGGGAAGTGTCCCAGAAATAGACACCATTAATGAATGTAATCAGAGAGGGAGGGAGAGAGAGAGAAACTCTGGGCCAAATTTAATTAAGTTGTTCCATTAGTAGGAGCCAGCACAAGAGCTCCTGCTAGAGCAACAGGGCTCCCCCCCTCACTCTTTTACACAGAATGATCATTAGCAAGATACATATGTGTATGTACAAAAGGGGCACAAATCCAGAATTTTGCAAGCTATCTAAATCAATGTGTGAATTAGGAACTTCTGCGAGAAATTACAGTGTGGTCTACTTTTGTGTTCGAGGATATATCTTCCAAGCAATGTAGAATCCCGATTATTGTACACCTCACAAAAAAAGTTTGCATAGAATTGTAGAGTTGGTAGGGACTCTGAGAACCATCTAGTTCTTCCCCCTGCAATGCAGGAATCTCAACTAAACCATGCATATAGAATCATAGAATTGTAATGCTGCTCTTCTGTGACTGGTGTCCAAAGGGCAAAATCCTCTAGCTTCTCAAAGCGTATACTCCAAAACCACTATTGAAGATTGGACAGTCTTCCAGAATAGCATGTGATGCACCTGAAAAGGAGATCAGGACTCTCAATGCACCTTCGGAAGCTCTTTTCACACGGGCACTCTTTGGATAACAACTTTTAAAAATTTTTTTAGAAGAAACAAAAATGTTTCCCATTGCCCCATGTTGTGTCCGTGTCCTAGGCTTGATAAAGATTTTTAAAGGTGTACTCTTGAAAGCCTTTAATAATTTGTACAGATTTATCGTGGTCCTTTCCCAGGCAAATGGAAGTTTGTTCATTTATTTTCACATCCATTCTTAAATACAATTGTAGAGTACTTCCTACACCTCAGATGGTGGGAGAGCTGGCATTATGTGACAGTTGATAGCTGTAGGTTGGCAAAAAGACAGCATTTACCCTTCATCTTTTTCCTGCTTTCTAAATATGCCTGTTCACACTGCTGCCAGAGTCTTCTGTAGACCTCATAGTCAGCTAACAGGCCCATGTAGGTCTCAAAATGAAGACAGCTGGGCCAAATCATGCCAATTGCTATTCACTTTCCCAGAGCCAGCCCACTTGTTGCTTCCCACTCTGAAAACATTCGGAGAGTTTGTCATCCTCAGTAGTGGAAAAAACATATGGTGTTTTGAGCAATGACGATATCAACAAAGGAACTTTTCATTTAAGAATACAGCAATGGGGATAGATATGCAATCTGAATTATTCATAAAGGGGAAAAATTGAATAGCAATTGTGATCACTAAATCTTGCGGGGTTTATTCATTAACTATATTCAACTGCTTATACTTTTGCACTTTCCCTTTCAACTGAAAAGTATCCACTTATTTTGGGCTCAACACACATAGGTGAAACAAAAAGTGGAAGGAACAGAAATTGTTTGTACTTCTATATGCAAATATTCTGCCATGATAAATAGCGTAGTGGTAAATTTGGAGGTATAGGTGAGCATAATGGCATAATCCATAACCATATTTCCAGGGCCACCAACAGGAGGAGTCAGATTTATGTGGGGGAGGGGGGCAAGGCCAGCAGACTCTTACCTTTATTTTTAAAAAGTGAGTACATTGGACATCTCTGAAGAAAGTTAGGGCACAAAACATGAAGGTAGCTCTCATGCTTTGGTACTCAGCAGGCAGCACAATTGCTAAGGTCACTTAATCACTTAAAAACATGGGTGTCCACAGCTGGCTCTAAGCCGGGCACAAAGCTACATAATTATGCAGGATAGCCTCTCCCTTGACTTTTGTACACTTACAGTATGATGCTTTTTGTTCAAAGGAGCCATGGAAACTGGTGCAAATATATGGCTAGATAATAAAGGAAGACAAATGGGTTTAATTTTTGCAGCTGTCTTTTCCCAACTTCGCATAAGTAAGAGTGTGGTACCAGTCACCACTTGTGGCACTGCTGCCCAAGCCTTAGTATGGTCTGATGTCATAGATCACCCACTCATGCATATAAACAACGTTGTCTAAAAATATATTGGTTTATATTTTTAAGGATACAGAAAAATACATTGTGTTTGAAAAAAAAACGTTGAATGCATTTTAAAAGATAAAAAGGGGATTGCAGATAGCATGTGTTAGGGACTGAAATGTATTTGAACCCCTGGACACTGTATGACTAACTACATGGTTCATCTATATTTAAGCAACTACATATTATCTTTCTATCCAATTATGTTCTTATTCTCATTTCTCTCTTCCACAATCAGCTTTTAATGCCCTGAATGTTATATATCAAATATGGTGGTTTTTGTTTTTTGTTTAAAAGATAAATGGTGACCCATAAAATGGAACATTATTGTGTCAGGTAAAATATATATGCTACAACACCCGAGTTTCTGTCCTGTGTCATATTTGTTATTGGTATAAATACACTTCATTCCTTTATGGCTGGAATAACTGCTGGGCCACCACAGTTTAGCTAGCGAACATTAATGCAGTTCTCTTAGACCTCATGTACAGGTGTTGACAGATCTTTGTTTTTCTTATGGCTTCTTCTAACGATTCAAAATTAAAGGAAACGAGAGAGTTCTGAATTTGATCTCTTTAGCATTAATGGAGGAATGTACAAATGAGCCATCTGCAATGCATGCTGCAAGAAACTCTCTCTCTCTCTCTCTCTCTCTCTCTCTCTCTGTGTGTGTGTGTGTGTGTGTGTGTGTGGCAAGATAATTAGTTTTGAGAAGATTTGTGCAGCATTATGGCAAGATGGAGGAAAAATGGAAGATGTGCTATTGTATATCAGTGTCTTGGAAAGACTGATATGAACAGCTGAGACCACACTGTGTGCACCAGTGCTGATAAGTAGTGTGCTTGCCTGATATGGGGACTGACTTGAGTTGCAAGATAGCTAGGCTCAGCATGAAAAACTAATATATATTTAGCTTTCCAGTTACTTAAAAATGGCGTGTGTGTGTCTGTATGTGAACATTGTTTTGATTTCATAATCTGATGGGACTGAAGTGCAAAGATAATTGGACATCAAGGCAGAATGAGGGAAATGGATACTTTGAATGGAAGCAAACATTAAACGAACCCTGATTAAGATAGAAAAGGGGAGTTGTTTGCCTTCATTGTCTAGACTAGTGTCCACTGTAGTTTTATTATGTAAGGGACCCTCACACCGTGTTTTCTGGCGTTCCATCACTAGCTGTCACTCCACCGTATCCACTGCAAAGAGTGTTAAGTAAATGGAAGTGATAATTCCTCACAACAGAGCTATCAACAAGTGAGGAATTTCATCTGTTCGTAGGATATGGAATTCTATCTCTGGAACTAGACCACCCTTGGATAGGCAAGATTGTATTCAATTGAAACGATGTTGGTGGCATGGCTGAATCTCTGCTCTGTTTCTAGGTTCAGACAGCCATGAGATTAGGCCTGTTTCAAGCTGTCTCGTTTTCACGGTTGTGCTCCTTCTTCTGATCCTGATCATTAAGAGCTTAGGTTTCTTCTTGATATATTAGTATTTGCTTTCACTACACCTTTCCTCCTGTTTGCCCTACCCCACAAATCAAGCAACCAACGTATCCTTTAGATTCCAGAATGTTTGAATAGTATTTCCATCTCAAATACTGGTTTCAGTAGTATACTTGTTACAGTTGGCTTATTTTGATTGACACAACTCTTTGTGTACTTCTGGTCAATGGAATGTGCTAGTAAGTTGGCAAAACAAAAATGAATGATGGCACATTCCAGAATACCAGTCACGTTTGCAGCAGGAAAAAGAAGCACTGTCTGGGCTACGAAATCTTAAAGGCTATGGTTATGATAGTGGATGTAGTGATAATACACCACAGAATCACAGAAGTTTAGAGTTGGAAGGGACCCTAAGGATCATCTAGTCCAGGCATGTCCAAAAAAGCTCAACAACTTGGCCCTGAACCCAAAAAAATGGGGTAGATCATTGCCAGTTTTTAATTCTTGAGTAGATCGCCGACTCTTGGGAGTTGGCCACCCCTGATCAAGTCCAACACTCTGCAATGCAGGAATATGCAGCTGTCCCATGCGGGGATTGAACCTGCAACCTTGGCGTTATCAGCACCATGAGCTAACCAACAGAGCTATCCAGGCTGTCACAAAATATACAACATTTTGCAGAGCACATGTAGCTTGTAAGGTAATGGGTACACTGTGAACATTCACATCTTTAAGTGGGTATTTATGCCTCACATATATAAACTGAAGCAGGGGAGAATATTTATCCTCCCCTTTTCATGCAACCATTCATCATCTTTTGGAGGATAGACATAAAGAGTTTTATGTATTTCTTTTAAATATGATGTCTGAACAAAAGAGAAAAATCCCATGGCTGTTTCTTTCTTAAAGGAAAGACAAAAAATCCTTAAAATGCTTCCACTTAAAAATGAATTAAATATTTATTGGGAAGGGGTGCCCTCCAACTTATAAAAATGGCTGGGCAGCATATTTTGTGGCACCAAAATTAAACATCCTAAGCTAGGCACAGATTGAATTTATTATGTGAACCTCAGCAGAGCTTTGCTGGATCAGACCAAAGGCCCATCTAGTTAAACATCCTGTGTTTCACAGTGACCAGACAGATGCCTATGGGGAGTCCAAAAGCAGGGCATGAGCACAGTAGCATTATCTTGGTGCTATTTCACAGCAGATGCTTTTCAAAGGCAGGCTACCTCTGATTCCAGAGGTAGTATGGCTAGTAGCCACTGATAGCCTTATTGTCTGTGAATTTGCCTAATCCCACTTTAAATACTTTATGTTTGTGGCCATTACAATACCTTGTAATTTCCTGAATCCCACTTGGATTCTTGTTTAAAAAACTGGTGTTATGTTTGCCGCTTTCCAGTCCTAAGTATGGAGGCTGATCTTAGGGATATTTCACATTTGATTCTTTTAAGAACTTTTGGGTGGTGAATACCATCTGGACCAAGTGATCTGTTAATTTTCAGCTTGTCGATAAGGACTAGGACTTTTTCTCTTGTCCTCATATTTGTCTCGGATCGTATGACTCTCTTCTTGGAAATGTCCATTCAGGCATCTTCTACGTATTCCGCAGTGAAGACAGGAGCAAAAAATTAATTCAGTTTCTCTGAATGTGGAGCCGAGTAGGAAATTAAACCCCAAACTTGGTTAAGCAAAGAACTTTGGATTTAAGGAGATTTTGTCTTATTGACTTCTCTGTGCCTGCAGGTTGTCTCAAATCTGAGAACTCCAGCTTAACTGGAAAATGGATCAGACTGGCAAATTGATTTTCTTGCATTCTCACATGGCTCCTAAAGGAGATATCTAATTATCTGAAACCTCGCTCCATAAATACCCTGCTTCCTGCTGGCCCAGAGTACCACTTGGGAGTTCAATACAGTAAAGTACAAGCCACATCAAAGCATATTATACTCTTTCCCTAAAACGTATGTATTTAATTTTAAAAGGGGACTGGAAGTTAAGCAGGCACTTGGAAAAATTGTCTTCCAAACTTGATTGATACTTTAAAAAGGGGTGGGTGGGTGGGAAGCATAATCAACACATTTTTCAGCCAGCGCCTTAAAGAACGGAGCTATGACAGTCTGCAATTTTGAGGCAATTCATAGCGTTATGGTCAATTGATTTTATGTGCCTGTGGGCTTGATTATAATAACTTGTAATCATTATTGGAATGCATATTTTGTGGAGAAAGAAACTAATCAAAACCTTCTAACCAAAAGAAAACTACAAGTAAAGAACAAAACACTATATAAGGGCTGCTGTAAGATCACATGATAATGAAGTGCATCCATTGGTATTTAAGGTGCTTAAATAATTGAACTTCAGTAAATAGTCTTGGACGTAAAATGCAATTTCTAGTCTTAATGTGGGGCTAAGGGGAGTGGAGTGGTGGATCCACTCCTGCATTTGAAACCCTGTTGCCAGCAAGGACAGAAGGTGGTGGAGGAGTTCCCTACCAGCTCACCATCTTGAGTGTGCTGTACCTGAGGGATCGGGCCCATTGGGATCCATGGAGCTTTAGATCCAGTGGTGTCCCATCTCTGATCTCCATATGCTCCATTTCATGCAGTAATGCTGGTGGGGGGACCTGCTGCTGGCAGCTTACCACCCATCTGGGCATCACCTGAGACATCTACCACAGTGGACTCCCTCTGTCCCAAGTGGTGCTGTTCTCTGCCGATGGGATAAATCTATACGATCCCATCCTCCTGAACCACTGACGTTTGCATGTGCTCCAAGTCTCATAAATTTGGACCATTTCAGTTGAAACCTGTCACAGGATTAATTTCAAGGTACTTGAGTGGATATTTTGTGTGTGTGTGTGTTTGTGGGGGGGGGGGAAACTAGTTATTGACTTATAATTTCACAGTGCTTTTTCACTGAAGAGTTGTAGCTTTTAACTAAACATGTTGCATGTAAATATAGCATCTTTTGATTATTATAATTTTTGAATGAAGGTCAGTGGTTTTTGGACTGAAACAAAAAGTATATGAAACAAGATACCTCGTTTTCTGAATCTAAGAGTGTCGTCATACACACTGCTGAGAAACCAGTCCATAAGTGTCAGGAACTGCTCTTTACTGTCTCATGTGGTGAGCCATGTAACTGCAACCTTTCAGAGAAGAACCTGTCAGATCTGAACCATGGTCTATCTCCCTAGGTTTACCATTATTTCCTCCTGGTCAGGAATGAGTATAAAGCACTCCATTTTGCAGCTGAAGAAACTTTCTCAAGCAACGAAAGTCTACCAGAGCTCTAGCATATCTCATTTTCCATCTTGCTCCTTGGTTCTGACTCCTTCCTGCCTTGTTTCCTGCTTGTCCTTGCTGCCCATCCTTCGAGTTGACCTTTGCTGCCCGCGGTTCATTTTTGATAGCAGGACAGGATTATGCATAAGCTTCTCTGCATGGATGCACTGTATTGACTTGCCACGTTGCACTTGTATAGCAATTCAGAGCCATTAGGTGGCATCTAATAGAATATCTAATAGAATATGATACGTAAGCACATAGAATTGTCTGAGTACTTTGTATGTGTGGCAGTAAAAACCATGACAGCTGTACTCACAGCCTGAACTCATCAGTGGAACATTTGTTGAAAATTATAGGGCCAAGCAAGAATTCTGAGAAGAGGTTAGATGGCAGCAGGGGTTGGGGAGAGATGACAACAGAAATGACAAGGTATGCCAACAGTTTAATTTTGTCAGAATTTGGTTCACTCCTCTTTGTTCTCTTTAGACACAGCCTTGGAGTTCCTAGATAACTATGCAGTAAGCAAAACTTTCAGCAGTGCTGTATTCTCAAAGTAGGGTTGAGTGTTAAGCGTTGTTGTCTTCCTTGGGACCTGTGTATCTTTAACTTGCTTTCAGTAGAGCATTCTGGCTGTTAAGGAGCAAATAGAAGACTTGTTTTCTTTGTAGGGCTTGCTGGCTGGTTTCACTTGAGAGCAGTTTGGTCGTCCCTGAGAATGCTGCAGGAATGTTGAGCTGGTTTGAATACTTGCAACAGGAGGCGAGATCACAGATAGCCCAAATTTAGTGATTTTTGCCTTTGACCAGTTTCAGACGTAGAGGGAATGCAAGAGCTCCTCCACTCCATACAGCTGTATTTCAACGTAGCCTTTGCATAGTTTGATCAAAAATTGCACAGCTGGTTGGGGGCACTATGAAACCACAAGGTTAGAAGAAAATCTTGACCTTTTTGAACTCTTTCTGCGCATCTAATTTATTGTGCTTTGTAAGATTTAATTAGATAGGTTTTATCTTGTTGCTTCACAGCCTAACTTTCCATTCGCGCAGGCTTGAACTTGGAAAACATGTTTGCTTTTATGAGTGCTTCCTCTCCACCTCATAATTATATTTGCCTTTCATCCCATTTGGAATTTCTCATATGTTTGATTCCTCCAGCAATGAATATGATTGGTGAAGGTATGCAGCACTTGCTTGCAGCAGCTACTTTAGCTTGCCTGCCTTTATTACACATTCATCTGCTTGCTTCTTTTCTGGAAGCTTATTAACCCACTCGCATGACACAGTCCTTCCAGTAAGGCAGTGCCAAATGGTATAGCAGCATGCCAGAACACTTTAGAAATGAGCATGCTGTTTATTCTTCCAGCGATTAAATAGAATGACTTCCTTCATCTAATATTTATGCCCCAGTCGGTTCAAAATTCCTCTTTGCATTTTATTTTTAAAAGAAGTGAAAGAAATAGATGTGCACCATTTTTTACCATCTCCATCTTCTTCATCTTCATCATCTTCATCATCATCATATTGTTTTAGAAATTAGTTTTAAGGATTGCTGCACAAATACTTCTTTTTGTTTGCATGCTAAAAACATAAACTGTGAGGAGAAACAAGGTTTTTTTTTGTTTTTTCTGTTTTGTTTTTAAAAAATATGTGTACCATGACTTGACAGAAAGATGTGTGTAAATGCTAGGGAAGCTATAATTGGCCAGGGACCACCAGCTCATCATGTACATATCTTAAAAAAAACATGTGTGCATGTTCCATATTGAGTGAAGCAGCCTTGAGAGAAGGAAGAAAGCTTGGAGCTGTATGATGTTTTAGGGGTGAATGTTAGAACTATTGCAGAGTTATCGCTACTTGTGACTGTTTGACCTGGCTTCATGTCAGAGCTGTTAACCTCAAAATAGCACAGGTCTCTCCCCCCCCTTCTTGTTCTTTTTTTAAAGAATGTGTTCTCTCTCCTTTTAGAAAACTCCTCATTAATATAATTTATGGAAACCTTAGTCCCTGAACCAGAAGCTTTCCTCGGTTCTAGGAACTGCATCAAAAAAGATATGAGAAATACTCAGCTTCAGGCTGAATGCAACTGTCAGCTACCCAGGTTTGCCTTATTTGTTGCCATTAATTTATTATTTAGGCTTGTACCCATCCCTTCAAAAGCATTATCAGGGCAACTGACGATAAAATATTGAAAGCACCACAAATTAAGAGTTACATTACCATAAACTGAAAAACAGCAACACTATAGAAGCAGTATTTGCAAAGAACAGACCAATGCAAGTTTTTAAACCCTGGAAGATAAAAAAGGCCTTCGACTGGTGCTGAAATGAGGACCCAGATGAGCCTCTGCTGGAAAAGCACACCAAAGACTTCTCATCTTGGTACATGTCCGGGGTGGGGGGTGGGGGTGGGGAGGTGCCTGAAGATTTTGCAGTCTGAGCAGGACCACGTTGAGACTGGTGATCTTTCAGGCCTTGTATCCTGAGCAAGGCTGGAGGAATTGCAAGGGCTATAGAGTTTGGGCCCACTGTGGCACTGGGGAGCGCACCTGTGTGTAAAGGTTGTGATCCAAGCCACAGGCTCTCCCCCACAGCTCAGCATGTGCCTGCTCTTTCATTAATGCAGTTGGCTTATTTATGGGTTTCCAGTTCCTTTTCTCTTTCAGTCGAAGCCCCCAAATTGGCTCACAATAATGTATAGAATTTACAATATGAAACTCTTCTTCTTCTTCTTCTTCTTCTTCTTCTTCTTCTTCTTCTTCTTCTTCTTCTTCTTCTTCTTCTTCAAAAAAGGCAAAATAATCATGCTGTGCTCACTCGTCTGAGTGGTGAGAACTTCTGTGGAAATAAGTTTGACTTCCCTTAGAAGGAGGTTAATGGGAGTGAATAGTGTTTCCATTTGTTTACCAATAAACAGCTTGAGTCCCCTATCGGATTTTGAGGGAGAGACACCACTGACCCCCCCCCCCAGATTGCTCTCTTTTCTTACATAGGCCAGAAAACTCAGTCTTCCCTATCTTGTCCCAGGTGTCCTGGTAGAAAACGGTACTCTACTGTTTATTTACCCAGACACAGAGCTTCATTACTTAATATTCATTCATATTCATTCTCTCTCTCTCTCTCTCTCTCTCTCTCTCTCTCTCCCTCTCTCTCTCTCTCTCTCTCTCTCTCTCTCTCTCTCTCTCTCTCTCTGTCTCATATGCCCCCTTTTCAGATGCCTCCTAGCCATGTAGAAGACTTGAGGAAGACCCAGCAACTGAAAGCCATCTACCCATTTCCTTGGCAAAATACAAATTAAATTCGTTCCGGGGGTCCGTCCGCAACCCCAAAAGTCTGTAGGCAGAGGCTCCGCTTCTGCGCACGTGTGTGGTGCGCAGATCACTTCTGCACATGTGCGCACGGTGAAACCCAGAAGTATACACTTCTGGGTTTGCCGCATTCGTAACCCAAAAGTTATGTATCCAGAGCAGTATGTAACTAGAGGGTCCACTGTACTTGACAACTTTGCCAGGACTGCTAAGAGAATTTGCAGTAGCATTTTTGATTCTGTTAACCATCTCCTATACAGCCCCCAAGTCTTAAAACAAAGAACACATCCTTTAAAAAAGTATCCCAACTTCTTACACCTAAAAGCCAGAAGAGAAAAGTTTTCGCTGTCCTCCTACTAATGCCATATTTGTTTGTTTGTTTATTTATTTGCTTGGGGTCTGGGGACAGGTTACAACAATTTAAAAACATAATATTGAATACAGATTGTAATCAAGAGAATAGAATGTTTCCTTCTACTAGGTGTGAAAGATCAGGGTAAAAAGGTACATATTCACCATATGACTAAAATATTGTAATAAAGGGGAGGGAATTTCATACCTTTGGCCAACCCTCCAACATCCCACTGATCAAAATTGTGCTGCTCATTTTTTTGTCCCAAGCTCTTTCAGGAGCCAGTTGACTTGCGCAAGACCAAAAACTGAGTGTCTTTTTGGTCCTGCATTTTGGTGTCAGATAGCTGACTTATGTGAGACTCAAAACAGGGATGTTCTGGGATCCAACTAGAAGCTGTGATGACTTCTATAATTCCAGGATGTCCCACTCAAATTGGCACGGTTGAGGGACATGTTTAGGGATGGCCAAAGAAGTTGCACTCCTGACCCCTCTCAAAGCTTCTGAGTGTAGTGGAGCTACCAAGAGGACCCACTCGGTGGATGGTCCGGGAGGATCTATAGGGAAAGAAGGAGGCCTTTCATATTAAGTCGGGTTGAGTGTACTTCCATTCTGAGGAATTCCATACTGAAGTGAACCACCATTGGGCAGGGGAAGAGGCGAATCACATGATGTCCTCAGATTGATACGCAGCCTCAGAGCACAGTGACAGAAGTCAGATTTCGGGTGTGTTCATGTGTATGTGTGTACTTGGAGTAAGTATAGCATATAGTTTGCAGTAGGAGGGGTTAACCTGTGGCTTTTTGGATGTTGTTGGACCAGCTCCCATTGGCCCAGCCTCCAAGGCCATTGGTCAGGGATGATGTGAATCCAGCAACATTGGAAAGGTCACAGGTTAGCCACCCCTTGCTTAGAGGCTGCAGTTGAGTGGTGTGAAATGAACCCACAACTTGTAGCGGGTTTACCTTAAGATCCCCCTTTGGTTTTAATTCGTTTTTCATTCTGATATTGGTTGGCTTCATGTTGGCTTTGAACTGCAGTGGGAGTTTGGTTTTGTTTTGACTTTATTCTAACTCAGCAGGAGGCTGTCTCCTTATACATATGCAACGTGTTTGCAAGAGAGATTTTTTTCCCTACTATAAATGTGAGGGTTTAGAAAGGCTTGTGTTTTTGCTGGTTGATGCCCACAGTTGAAAGGCTGGATACATGATGTGGTTTTGTGAGAAGTGGAGTTGAGGAAGTGTAGCACACAGGGATGTTTTGATTACTGTTTTTTTCTATTTAGAGCGGAGTCTTGCTTTGAAAATACTTGGTGTCTTTTAAACGGTCACACTTGGTGGTGGCTGTTCAAAACAGCAGGGGCGAAAATGCCAGGGAAAATACTACCTGCCACTGTAAAATGCTATCTTTCAAAATACCTGCCCCATTAACCTGGAGACCTGTCTAACAGAGAGCTGTAATTTGACCCAAGCTCTTTCAGATGCACCATTCTCCTTAATTCCAGGGAGGAAGTAAAACTGCAATTCTGAGATAAGTTCCATAGCAGTTCTTTTTTTCTTTTAAAAATGTGGCCCAGGGTGTCCACCTTCTCTAAGAGGTGCAGGAAGGAAGGAGACACACTGCAAACATAACACAACTACCTGCTTTATTATTACATTAAATTAACTTTTAAAAATACATATTTCAATTCCTGTTCATGTTGCTGTTCTCTCTGCTCTCTTTTTATTCCCTTTGTCCCCCCACTGCCCCACCTTCCCCTTTCTGTCCTTTGTTCCTTTTCCAAAATTAGATTTAGAAAGTCTTAGAACTGCAACTACCTCCTCAGGGAAGGAAAGTCTTCTGTACTGAAATACTTTTCGCAGCTCCAGTTCCTACAGTATCTTTTCCAATAGCGTATGCAGCTGCTTCTCAATGCCTAGCTAGTAGGAATGGGTTGTATAGGAGAGGGAAAATATGTCTGCACAGAGACATTTGTAGCTGTAGTTAACAATTATGTGTCAGCATTTCCACTGCAAACCCTCCTTCCAAGAGTTTGTGACTCCTGCCATTAGAATTTTGCTACAACCCGAAACTTGGCATTTCATACTTGGATCCGGAATGACTTTTTGATTTTTAACATAATATTGAAGCCAAAGCAACGCACTAAAAACTATTAGGCTGATGCAAATAGTGTTAAGAAATTCATGCTTTCAAACAGATACCATGCCAGAATGTAGACTAATAGTTGAAGGCAATCTGAAACGGAAAGGCATATACAGCCCAGTAGTTACTTTATGCAAGTAATGCTGACAGTTGAATGGACACAGAGACACTTACTCTCTCCCTTTTAGGAGCATTTCTGGAACCTAGATTACATTAGGGAAATCGTCAATGTGAGTGGCTTACATTCTGGGGAGCGACAAAGAATTTAGACCTTCTCTCCTATATCAAACTGGCAGTTACAGGTAGGTAGCCGTGTTGGTCTGCCATAGTCAAAACAAAATAAAAAATAAAAAAATTCCTTCCAGTAGCACCTTAGAGACCAACTAAGTTTGTTCTTGGTATGAGCTTTCATGTGCTGTGTATCTAAAGAAGTGTTCATGCACACGAAAGCTCATACCAAGAACAAACTTAGTTGGTCTCTAAGGTGCTACTGGAAGGAATTTTTTTTTATTTTTGATCAAACTGGCAGACACTGCAAATTAGTGAGTGTTAGCATGCAAGCGTTTTTAGGTAGAGTTTGCACTTTGTAAGTGGGATATAAGAATAAGAATAAGAATAAAATGTATAGAATCTGATTCAATTTTGGTTGAGATATGCATGTAACCAAGTGAATCTTTTGCTCACCTTGCTCTTCCCTACAATCTTTATTTGTTGCAAAAAAAATTATTGGATACATTTATTAGCCTGCCAAATCTTTATTTGATGCATTTATTTGCTTGCCAAACTCAAAAGGGTTTGAGATTTGAAGTTCTGTTGCAGATGAAACATGACCGCTTTTTGTTATGTGAATTGGCTCTAACTATCAGCTCTGTCTATCCTCTTCAGTAACTGTAGTAGTAGTAGTAGTAGTAGTAGTATGTGTGAGTCCCTTATAAAGAACTACTCAGCTCTACTTCTCCTTTATATCTGCAGGTGAGACAGTGAAAGTGCTGGGCCAGTGTCTTGCCTCGGTAATCAATTCAATGAGAGCTAACAAACTGAAACTCAATCCAGATAAGACTAAGGCACTGTTAGTGGGTGGTTCCCTAGGCCAGATGGGTGGAAGGTCGCCTGCTCTTGGTGGGGTTACACTTTCTCTGAAGGAGCAGGTTCGTAGCTTGGGGGTACTCCTGGATCCTTTGCTGTCGATCAAGGCTCAAGTGCCCCGAGTGCCTTCCATTAGCTTTGGCTGGTGGTCCAGCTACGTCCCTATCTGAACGGGGATAGCCTAACTACTGTTGTCTGTGCTCTGGTAACCTCAAGGTAAGAGTACTGCAATGTGTTATAGGTAGGGCTGCCTCTGAAGACGGTTCGGAAACACATTCAGCTAGTGCAGAATTCAGCGGCCAGGTTGCTCACTGGAGCGAGATGGTTTGAGCATATTACACCAATCCTGCGCTGGCTAGCAATTAGTTCCCGGGCCCAATTCACAGTGCTGGTTTTGACCTATAAAGCCTTAAACGGCTCAGGACTGCAATACCTCAAGGACCGCCTCTTTCCATATGAACATACCCAGACCCTGAGATCATCTTCTGAGGCCCTTCTTCGTGTGCCTCCTCCTCGAAAGGTCCGGAGGGTGGCAACACGAGAACGTCTGTGGAATGCCATCCCTAGGGAAGTTCGCCTGCCGCTGTCATTATATACCTTTAGGCGCCAGGCAAAAACATTCCTTTTTAACCAGGCCTTTCGTTGATTTGATTGCCATTCTATGCCCTTCTAAAATGTGTGTTTTTTGGGGGTACAGGTTATTGGGTTGTTGTTTATATTTTTATTATGTATTTTGTGGTTTTGTATTTTGATTTTGTTCTGTGAACCACCCTGAGACCTCCTGGTATAGGGAGGTATATTAATATTAATAATAATAATAATAATAATAATAATAATAATAATACTCCATGGGGCTATTGGGGCCATTTAAAATTTGACCATGAAGGACTATACCTGGATTTTCAGCACAACAGCACATTCCTGCGACTTGGATCGATTTTCCTTCTTCTTGTTGTTCCTTGTTCTTCTTCTGGACACTTTGCACAAAAAGTAACTTTGGAAAGAAATCAAATATGTACTTAAGCGTCTATTGTGAAGCTTTGTGAATTTACTTTCTCTCTATAAAATTCACTAGTCAGGGGAAGGGAAGGGGAATGAGAAACATGCTTTTTCTAGTTTGCATTTTGACAGAGGTAACAACAAGCAAATAATTGAAAGGCTGGCTTTCCCCACATAAAATTGTAGCTCTTTTAAGGGCCAAATTCTCAGCAGCCAGGAATTGCTATATATGAAAGACAAGCTGAGTTGCAAATTGGAATGGGGGTCCGTTTTGAAGTGTGTTGTGCTCCATGCTGGTAAGCAGAGCCAGCAGTTGCCTAGACATGCCTGCTTCACAGAGCTGTTAGATGCTTCCCACTGTTTCTCAGTCCCGGGGAAGTATGCATTATTATTAGTATTAGTATTAGTATTATATATTTTATATTTATAGTCTGCTTTTTTGCCCAAAGGTCCTTAAAGTAGCTTGCAACAGTTATGCAGCCATTGAGCATGTAAGCAAAATGCCCCACTAAGACCATCTGGGTATTGCCAGTTAAGTTAGTTCCACAGCAAGCCAGAACTGAATTTTTTTTAAACATAAGATTGCTGGAGTGTCTGTTTGAGCGATAGATGCAGATAGTCATCTAGGAGGGGAGGAGGAGAATGTGTATAATTTGCATGGCAAATATGTAAAGGATGATGCCGCCTTGAGACATAGTTACTTGGCCACTGCCTTCATGGAGTCATAGAAATAAATCACAGCCCTTTGGAGCAGAGAACTAGGTAGCTTAGCAGATTCTCCCACTGCGGAGAAGCTGATAGTGCAAGAGCTATTTCACCCCCTGAAAAGGAGAGGGAAAATTATCTCTCTGCCTAATTGAAGCTTCCAAACAGTCATCAAGGGTAGCTCCATGTACAGGGTAGTCTAAACAGTATGTTTCTGGAGCGTGAATTACTGTTGCTGGACGATTAATGGAATGCACTTTAGAATACGAAATGTTAATTCAGATGCAGTCTTTTTTATTTTGATGTGAAGAATGTTTTGCATTGTATCAAGATGGTGTACTTGTGAGACAATGTTTGCTTGTTGTAAACATTAATATTAATACATTAAATATTAAAAAAAACTAAAGCATTTCAGCTGCAGGCTATACAGAGCAAATGTTTATAAGAGTGATCTTAGATAAATGGTAAAATGCAGATCTTGTTCTAACAAGGTAGAATAAATCAGGGGTGGCCAACTCCCAAGAGACTGTGAGATCTACTCATAGAGTTAAAAACTGGCAGTGATCTATCCCCTTTTTTGGGGGTTCAGGTCTAAGTTGTTGAGCTTTATTTTAGGAAGGAGGAAAGCCCATTTTGGGGGGGTTCGGGTCAAAGCTGTTGAGTTTTTTCAGGGAGCTTTTTTTTAGGGGAGCCACAGTTGTTCAGCTTCTTTGGGGGGTGCCAATGATCTACCAATGATCTACCGGTAGATCACGATCTGCCTGTTGGACATGCCTGGAATAAATGTTATACACAACTTGCAGTATTCTCAACTTTCAGACACTTACTTTAAGTGCCAAGGTTTCTGCTTTTGATGGAAATTATTCAAGATAGGACACAATGTGCTATTGAATTGCAGTTAATCATTTTTCATTATATTCAGTTTTTGGATTGGAGACATTTTGCCTTGAGAGCTATTCTATAGGAAATGCAGGAAGAAGAAGTAGGTTTCACACATTCCATTTTAAACATGAGGGCATAGGGCAAGAAGCAGTTTTGTTTTTAGATACTGTGAAATTTAGGCCAGTTCATACATTATTTTCTATTGTTTTCTTCACTTGCGGGAACCCATTCATGTGACCAATTAGGGAAGCTTAGGGACCTTGAATATGGTACTTTCCATGGTGTCTAAAACTCCAAGATGTACTATTCAGATTGTTGAAGACAACTCTGGTTGATACCGGTCAGCTTCTGCCTCGTTAGGTACAAGGCTCTTGCAAGTGGAAAGTGCCCATGTAAAGAAAATAAAACAACAGTATATGTAGTAATGGGATTTTATCATAATTATTAGGGGCCTCATGCAACAGATAAATGACCCTGGCTTGATCCATTTTAACTTCTGTGGCATGAATGCCCTTTCCAAGTGGCTGGGATCCCATGTCACATATTTAGAACCAGGAACCAAGTGGTTTGAGTGGGTGATGTGGCTGCTATTTATGAAAAAGTTGCTTTCCCTGGGTGGAAATGATGATGTCATGGGCAAGCAACCATACCATCCACCCAACCACATGGTATCTGGTTACAGAACTGACTGTAGAAGCAAGTAGATGAAGCAAGTGAAACATATCGGTAACCTTGTGCTTAAGGTCAGAAACACAGGGAAAGTGTTGTAGTTATGTGGTAGAGCACATGCCTTTCATGCAAAATGGCGTCGGTACAATCCCTGACGTCTCCAGGTAGAGTTGAGAAATACTCCTGACTGATAGTGGCTCTCCAGAGTTCATCAATGTAGACTACGGTTAGGGAACTTCTGTCCCGTGACCCTAATTAGGCTTCTCCATTTGGCCCACAAGGCTGTTTTGGGGCCAAGCCACGGCCACCTACTTGATGTCATATGTGACATTAGGTGTTAGATAGTTAAATATGTAGTTGAGTCAAAGGGGAGTTACAAAGGCGGATTGGGTGAATGGATGGTGACTGCAAAGCCCTGGGCACAGCACTCTATGTGCAGCTGGTTGTCAGGGATTGCAAAATACCTCAGACACTTTGACCTAAAAGAAACATTTTTAACAGAAAGTGGAGGAGATGGGCTGAATGTCTTTAAATTTTTATTCTATTTTTTAATGTAACTGGCAGGTGGAAAACCGGAAGCCCCTTTTATCTTTTTCTAATGTTTCTTTTATTTGTCTTTCTTTCCTTTCTTTTTCTTCTCTTTCCTTTTTTCCCTAGTGATTCCTTTTCCTGAGGAGTCCTAAGCATGGGGTCTTTATTATCGTCCAGGGATTGTGTATGTTTATAGGGGTGGTAGATGGTGGATGCGTTTCCGTGTGCTGCTCTGGTTCGCCAGAAGTGGCTTAGTCATGCTGGCAACGTGACCCGGAAGCTGTCTGTGGACAAACGCCGGCTCCCTCGGCCTATAGAGCGAGATGAGCGCCGCAACCCCAGAGTCGTCCGCGACTGGATCTAATGGTCAGGTGTACCTTTACCTTTACCTTTAGATGGTTGATGCAGGACCCTGGGTGTGAGTGAGGGAAATGTCTGTCTCCCAGGGTGAGCAACTGGGATGAGAAAGGAAATATCCCAAGTGAGAGCTCAGAGGGACTACTACCTTCTGTGGGTGCTAACGGCTAATAACCACCCTTAAGAGAGGACTCTGTATTCTATTTATTCTATTTGTAATTTTTGTGGCATTTATCTTAATGTAGTATGAATTTTTTTAAAATAAAGATCTTATTACAAAATGCCTTCACACCTGCAAAGCCCTGCGCACTGCACTTTATGAAGACTGACAATCAGCTGCACATGGAGAATGCAAACCCTGATGGTTAGGGTTCGCACAGCTCCATATTTGGGTGCTTTGCAAACTCCAGCCATGAGCTGATCACCCACCTGGGCAAAAACGAGTCAGCTGACGTAATTGTGATGTCAGATGATGGGCAGGTGGGCAGCCCATCCCACCTGTCATACTTGGGCTCTGTCGGGTGGGGCAATGACCAGGGAGAAGGGACACTATAAGAAGTCTTCAAGGATGCCACTATGCCTACAAGTGGCATCCCGGAAACCCAGATTTTTCCAATGAGGCTCAGTATTCAACTTTATGAGAGCACCAGTGTTCATTCAGAAAACATTTCAGGCTCTTATGGTCACAAAGATACACTTGGAAGCATGTGAGCTCTCTCTGACAGGTCAGAGAGCTGATATTTCCACTGTTACAGATGGAGAGAGTTAGTGCCCTGTACAGTTCCTTGGCATAACTAACATCAGGAACAGGAATGCTGATTTGCCTAGTTTTCATGCTTTATTCAAGTAGCAAAACTCATCTTTCCTTGGGGCAGAGTTTTAATTTCCCTTTTAGCATAGATTTCTCAGCGTCCTGTTTTTAATCAGTTTTAATACAGGGATTAAAAATCAAGACTCAGCAAAGTTCTAATTGTGACCGTATGATTACAATAGCTGATTGTCAGAAAGCCAGAAGGGTCTGGTGGCAATAACCTGGTCTCAGGCCCTTGGGTTCAAATCTGTCTCCTGCAGGTCAGCAATTTCTCATCTGTGAAACAGATATGCATCACAGGGCTCCCGTGAGTGGTCAGTTCTGGCAAGTACTCTGCCAAAATAAAAGCGATACAAAAAGATAAATGGTAGTCGAAATGATGGGAACGTTAAGAGATTCTGCAAGGGGTTTATGGCACCACCCCTTTGGGCATCTTGAATTTTTTTGATTAGGACAAGAACTGTAGTGTTCTCCGAATGAGTTTTCCTTCCAGTATATTTACAGACTAACAGTTTGGGTATTTTCTGAGGGTGTGTTTTGTTTGGCCACAATACCACTTCCCTCTTGGAACTACTAGGGGGTTGTGAGTCTTAACTCACTGGTATGTGTAATGAGCTATAAAAGTGCAAACCATTTGAAATCTCTGAGTGTTAAAAAAACGTTCTTTGGAGAAGACCATGTATGTATGCAAAGGTTTAGTCTAAATTGATTTTTTACGAGGTTTCTGAAATTTGAGTAGGTTTCTGAACTCGGGGAAAAATTCCCTGAAAAATAAATGGAAATGCTGTAAATTTGTAGCCACAGAGGTGTCAAATACTTCCACAATGCAAGTAATGTTCTGGCAGGACTGACTCTACTGTGAATTAAAGTGGTCCTCAGGGAGGGGTGTGTGTGCCTGATCCTCTTATGCATTGAACCTACATGCTGTATGTTCTTTTTCTTGTCATGCCTTTCAATTTCCAAATTAGAAAGCTGTTCTAGTACCCTCCCCCCCCATGCACATAATAAGATTGTTACTAAAGGGAAGCAACTAGAACTCGGTATTTACCTAGGCATGAAATTGGAGGTTCTCAAACACTTGGACAGTTGCTAATTCATTTTTTGTTCCTGTCTGGTGTTCTGGATGGCTCTTAAGTGCACCTAAGTCCCATGATCCACCCATTCATCGGCAGATACAAATTGGCCATTCTGGGGGTAGCTTTCTAAAACCAGCATACTGATTTTATTTTATTTTTTGTTCATTGGATTGTGTTATGATACATTTGGAATGGATTACTGTAAACCTTCAGTTGTACCATGTCATAAATAGACCGGCCCTGACCCCAGAGTTCAGTGACTCACCAGAAAACTTCAGAAAGTATAAATTCTACCTAGGGGCTAAACATTTCAGGACAGTAAGGAGAAAATTAATATCCTTCTGCTGGATCTGCAGAGACTTGCATATTATTTATTCAATAATATGTTGCAACAATTTGGGCATGTGCCCAGTGCTGGCCTTGCAAATCGTTAGTACAGATGCTGCTTTTCTAAATGCTCAGAGATGATTGCAGTTTCTCTATATAAAACTATAGATATTCAGTTTTACCTGTATATTTAGGAGTAAATCTGACTTTCATCAATACCATGCACTCATTGGTGAACAGTCGTACCTTGGAAGTTGAAAAGAATCTGTTCCGGAAGTCCGTTTGACTTCTAAAACATTCGGAAACCAAAGCACGACTTCCTATTGGCTGCAGGAAGTTCCTGCAGCCAATCGGAGGCTGTGGAAACCCTGTCGGACATTCGGGTTCCAAAGAACGTTCACAAACCGGAACACTCACTTCCATGTTTGTGGCGTTCGGGAGCCGAAATGTCTGAGTACCAAGGCGTTTGAGATCCAAGGTATGACTGTATTTAGAATCACACCATTTGCTTTCAACAGAAAATTCTGTATTGAGAACACAAAATGCAACAAGTTGTCATTATGGATGGAACTATCAGGATGCCAGCTTGGTAGGCAGAGAGCTCATAGATTATAGATCCTGACATGTGTATAAACACAGGTCCTTGTTGGTGACAGCTGAGCTGCTTGGTGTCAGATGCAACAATGACTTTCAAGCATAGTCTGTGGTATTCCAAAGAGAATGAAGGGCAGCTATTAATTAATACAGAAGAAAGTAAAAGATTCCCGCATTGCAGGGATTGGACTAGTTTACCCTCAACGTCCCTTCCAACTCTATAATTCTGTGATCCTATGAGATCCTTGAGAAAGTAAATAAACAAGAGTAACTTCTGTGTAGCTACTTCACTTGGATTCATATAATTTTTTATGGATAGTTTTAGGCTACTCAACAGCTAGGATGGACTAAGGAAGCAAAGTAAAATATAAGTGGAGAGAGATGCCAGCTCAGTGGTAGAGCACAGAATGCCATAGGTTCTGTTCCATGCATCACCATGCATTAATTTGTTGGTGGTTGCCCAAGGAGGGTCACCGCCTTGTTCTCCATCCATGGACACCTTATTCTTCTCATCTCCTGTGTTGGCCATCTTAGGGTGCTCCTCCAGCAGGATGTCTCCCTTTGTCTCACAGATGCTGTAGAGGATGGTGGCAAACCATGATGGCATTCATCAACAAAGTCTTCCTCTGTGTCATGCAATATGCAAAAGGGACAGCCAACTCACATGAACAAACAAACCATAGCTTAGTATTATGTGCAAACCAGGTCGTTGCCTGTTCATTTTGTGACATTGAACAACTGATATTGTGAGTAGCAAATATTTAGAAAAAATGAGAGATTTACCTCATTGAAATGACTTGTGGTGATAGGGGTGCTCTTTGGAATGCCTATATCCGTAGAATGCACCATATCTCTTAAAAATAAAGTGCTTCATCTGAACTGCCTGTGGGTGGAAATCAGTCCAATGGTCTTGCCTGCTGGAGGAAGTGGTGGAAGCAGCCCCTCCCCTAATTTTCCCCTGCAGTTCCCTGTGTCTCCCACCAAAAGCTGACCTGGAGGGGTTGGGGGATCCCCTGGAACAGCGTGGAAGCTACAAACAGAAGTGGCATTTGGTGAAAAATCACTTTCTCTTCCCTTCTTTTTCTGCAGTGTTTCCCAAACTTGGGTCTTCAGCTGTTTTTGGACTACAACTCCCATCATCCCTAGCTAGCAGAACCAGTGGTCAGGGATGATGGGAATTGTAGTCCAAAAACAGCTGGAGACCCAAGTTTGGGAAACACTGTGTGTATGCTTTCACTGGATCCCTGCTCCTTCAACAAACACAAGGAAGGGCAGTGCAATGCAAACTTTATACATTCCCTTACCTAAATACTTACAGATGTTTAAGTTTCTGCCCTTGCTATGTCTACTTGCGTGTAAGTGCATCTGTACAATAACTCCCTGGTGTACTGGCTATAACCTTGATGCAAGGTCAGGTAGAAGGGGCATAGCAATTACAGATGCCAGTGTTCTTTGACCTTTGCCTTACCTTTGCCTGTCTGAGGTTGTTTCTGTGTTTCACATCCTGTCTGGGCAGTTTACATTGACATACCTTGAATGTGATTGGTCAGCTTCAGTACTCCATCATTTTCAAATTAACAACAGTCGTATAAATAAGTCCAGAGTATAGGTACAAAATACTTTGGTAAAATAGTGTTTGCTATTCAAGCTTCGACAACGTTTCTTATTTTGCATAACCAGAGGATCTCATCTACTAATCTGTAGCCTCTAGTATCTTGAGGTTTACATGAGCCAGCAATTATATAGCCTCTACCAGTCTTATCCTCCTAAGCTTTCATGTATACAATGTATTTTCAATTTTGTGATGGGTGCTTTCATTTTTGAGGAGGGCGTGAGATGTGTATGAATGGACACAGTTGCTTTATATAGAAAAGGAAGGACAGAGAAGAAGAAAAAGTCTTTGTGGTTTAGGCATGGCCCTGTTTGCACATTTTAGAAGGAAGGAAGGAAGCATCCATACATGAAATTTGTCTCACTGGCACAAGTAAATAGACAAGTAATTAGGATACAGGTTGAGATATTGCTTCCTTGCATGCTTGAGCATGTACACAAATTTGTCTAGGAAAAGTCCCCGCTCCTTTTCAAGCCCACCTCACACTTTGGGAATCTGGGATAGTTACAAAAACTTCAAGCAAGCCTTTTCCCCCCTGGCACATCTTTTTTTTCTTGGCACATCTACCTTACCAAGGCATCTCTCAAAATTATATAGTCAATAATCCAGTTGGGTGGGTAAATATCCCCTTTCCTCACCTTCTTGCTCAACATGTATAACAAACCCACATTTATTAGGAGAACACATGCAGACCTTATAGGAGACTCTTTTCGTATTCCAGGTTAGATCCACATCTGTGAAAGGCAGTAATTATGTTTGGGTTGAAACTAGAACGGATCTAAACATGTACAAGAATTTCAGACGCAACTTTCTGCAGGTGGTGACTTGGGTAAGGTTAACGACCTAAATCAATATTATTGCGGCTGCTCTCTTCATGAAGGGAAGACACTGGTCTCCCTGAGCCTCTCTCTCACCCGGCTTCATCTTGTGAAAGGGGGTGGGGGGGCAGGCGGCCATCACTCACAAACAGGATACTTAATCCTGTGCAGGTGCAGTTTGAGTAACCAGCTATGCAGGGCCTCAAGGTCACTTCGGCTGCAAATTTGGGCAGACTTGAGCTTTTGCAGATGGTACGAGGGAGATGGGAAGGGGAAAGGAGGACTGGGGTAAACTTTGACATTTTTTCGCATCTGAGACATCTGTGCTTCTCTTTTTAAGATCCATGTTTGCACATACCCCATGCCTTTTCTTTACGCAGTTCCATATATGCACCTACTTCTACATGTACACGTGTGCAGTGCTTTGTTTCTGGGGGGACGCATACCCCTAAACATTTTGTGAATCTAAGTTTGGCCTCATTGAGGGGCAGTATTTCAATATGAGTAGGAAAATTAGAGTACCCCTAAACATTTTTTTTTTAAAGAAAAAAGGCACTGCATGTGTGTATGTAGTGGCACACATCAAGGTATCTGGGAGCAGAGGTAACTTTACCTTTGGTTGAAGTACTTGAACTGTTGACACTATTTCCTGTAAAAATGCAGTCTCTGTCAAAGGAAAATACAGGCAAGTACTGGTAGGTTGCTTCTCTCAGTGGAGTAGTCAACTAAGTTTGCCAGGGCTTTTTATTTGTTTCCTTCCTATGTCTACTGATTTTTTTCTTAAAGTGTGTTCACCAAAAAAGTTACAAAGGCAGGTTGCTGCCAACAGCTGCTTCCCTGTTCCAAATTATAGTGCTTTGTTTTCTGAAAGATTGCCAGAATCATTCAAATGAGTCCTACTTTCACTTGAGTCCTAGTGGTAAATTATACCACCTCATATTCTTCCTTTAACAATTACTAGCATTTTAGCCATCCAAAGCTCATTTTTTCTTCTGTCTCTAGTTTTATTTTAGGGTGGGGTTTTTTTGTATATTGTAAGAAACCTGTAAAATTCACTTAGAAATATTTTCTTCAGAAGTGCTGTGGATTTTTTTTTAAAAAAAAGCTATTAAGTTTCCTATTTCGTTTCTTTAGATCTGGACAAAAAAAACTTGTTTAAAGGTGCATTTCGTTTTTTAAAAGTAAAATCCATGAAATCCTTTAACTGCAAAAATATAACACTGGATTGGATTATGAAAGCCACCAAACCTGGGCTTAGTGCTGCTCCTGCCTCCATGACATTTTTACAGGAAAACTGTAACAGTTCTGAAATACTTCAGCCAAAAGGTAAATTTACAAGGAGAACTTGTGGTGTGCTAGTATGTTTAACAAGCACACATAGAAGCCTGCATGCACAAGTGCACAAACAGAAATTGGTGGGGTCTCTCTCTTGATGTGGTGTTAATGGTATCCTAAGCACTATGCTGGGTCAAATATAGCAACCAAGAAAGCTGCCTTAGACTGTGGCTGATTTGCTTGCTCGCTCTCTCACTCTCTCTCTCTCTCTGTGTGTGTGTGTGTTTGTTTGTGTGTTTCTTGTGTGCACATTTTTAAATTGCCAATTACAGTTACAGCATCCTCTCTCTCTCCAGCTTTGGGGATTTGGGGTAGTTGGGAGGATACATTTGTGTGGGCTCTATGCTACCGAGGCCCTCAGGATATTTTGGAACCATTTCTTGTAAACTAGGGCTGTGGAGTGACCATTAACCAACCCCAAACTGGCCTTGGATGGTGCAGCAGAGCAAGGAAGGTCCATGCTAAGAAGCATGCTGTGTTAAAAACCTGCCCATACTTGAAAACTCGGGTGGGAAACATAATTTTGTACTAGTTGAGTGAGTGAACTTAATAATAATAATAATAATAATAATAATATGCAAAATGCAAACAATTCTTATTGTTGTTGTTGTTCAGTCATTCAGTCGTGTCCGACTCTTCATGACCCCATGGACCAGAGCACGCCAGGCACCCCTATCCTCCACTGCCTCCCGCAGTTTGGCCAGACTCATGCCAGTCGCTTCGAGAACACTGTCCAACCATCTCATCCTCTGTCGCCCCCTTCTCCTTGTGCCCTCCATCTTTCCCAACATCAGGGTCTTTTCCAGGGAGTCTTCTCAACAGAGCAAATACTGTCTTTGTGCACCCTTATTGAGAGATTTCCCAAACCAACCAACTGGGCAGGATGCTCAAGAGAAATGTAGTTGTCTGTAGGAGAACTTCAAAAGCTGCTGAATTGACTGCTGGGGCCAGGGGCTGCAACCTGAGGTGTCGCCCAGGATCTATGAACGTGCCCTAAAGCAGTATATAAGAGCCGAGCAACACAGTGAATCTTCAATTAACGTTTGAGGAATAGCAACAAAACTTCCTCTCTCTGGCAGAATAGCACCACTGGTGACGCCACTATTCTGCCACATTCACCTTCCTTCCTGAATCCTGCCTGGTCTGACAGAATTTCCTTTCCTGCATTCCGAGAAGGCTCATGGGGAAGAGGAACACTTTTCCTGCTTTCTCTTTTTTTGCCAGATTTACTTGTTCTGTCTATTAACATGTTGAATCTGCATCCTTCATGTGTGGTCACAAAACCATTGCTTTGGGGATATTCCCTAGAAACAGTTGTGTGCCGCAGAAGTTATTGCAATAGATGTGATTATCAAAAACGTATTTACAAAAAAACCAGATATTGATTAAAATTGGTTTGCAGCTTGAAGCACCCGTACAGAAATAGAAAATAGTGAAATTATTAGTTGTCACAAATTATACAGGCTACCCAGACCCAAGTTGCCTAAGCTCTATTGTAGCAACAGGCAAAGAATGCCACATTCCAACTTATTGCATTCTTCTAGTAAGTTGCAGAGTAGTGAACAGAGAGCTTCGTTTTTTAGGCAGGAGTAAAAGCGAGCTTTTACATTATTGGGCTCCATGATCACTGCAGATGGTGACAGCAGTCACGAAATTAAAAGACACCTGCTTCTTGAGAGGAAAGCAATGACAAACCTAGACAGCATCTTATAAAGCAGAGACATCACCTTGCCGACAAAGGTCTGTATAGTTAAAGCTATGGTTTTCGCAGTAGTAATGTACAGAAGTGGGAGCTGGACCATAAAGAAGACTGATCGCCAAAGAATTGATGCTTTTGAATTATGGTGCTGGAGGGGACTCTTGAGAGTTCCATGGACTGCAAAAAGATCAAACTTATCCATCCTTAAAGAAATCAGCCCTGAGTGCTCACTGGAAGGACAGATCCTGAAGTTGAGGCTCCAGTACTTTGGCCACCTCTTGAGAAGAGAAGACTCCCTGGAAAAGACCCTGATGTTGGGAAAGATGGAGGTCACAAGGAGAAGGGGACGACAGAAGATGAATGAGATGGTTGGACAGTGTTCTTGAAGCGACTAGCATGAGTTTGGCCAAACTGCGGGAGGCAGTGCAAGATAGGTGTGCCTGGTGTGCTCTGGTTCATGGGGTCACGAAGAGTTGGACATGACTGAACGACTGAACAACAACAAAAGCGAGCATGATTTGGTTAGGCCAGCTGTAATCAATGAGGTATGTCTGCTGTCTTGATATGTTGCTTTTTAAATAATAAATAAATAAATGGCTTATGTATCGTTGTTAAATGGTTTAAATGTAGCTATATTTTATTGTTTTATGTATATGTTGCAAATCACATTGGGTTCTTAATTGATGAAAGGTAGTTTGCAAATAGAGCAAATAATGATAAATAAACTGCTTAGAGGCATACACATTATGTCAAATAATATTTGATTGGAGAAATAGGGGGAAAGTTGGGGCATAGGTTCTAAATATACATAAACTGAATAAGAATTGTGACAATGTCACTAAAAATAGATGCTGCTTCTATTTAATAACTATGTGCAAGACAAGGATGCCTTGTGTCTTCCTTATGCCTGTATTTCCCTCTCTTAACACTTGTTCCTAATTCACATCCATATTCCTCCTTGACGGGATTTCTGTATACTTGCAGCTTCATGCAGGGGCGGAGCGAGCTGCTTGGTCACCCGGGGCGGCAAACACAGGGATTCAGTGCCGCCGCGCGTGCGCCGCGTTGCGTCCGATGCACACACCGTGCATTGTGCGTCATACGCAGCGATGCATGCACAGTGCGTGCTGCGCCATAGCGGCGCCGCTGTGCGGGCCCCGAACAGGCCACCGGGCGGAGCAGCCTCGCCCCATGGCTTGCGAGCAGGCCGCTGAGCAGGTTTTTGAGCAGGCTGTGGGGCAAGCCCGCTCCACCCCGTGGCCCGTCCGGGGCCTGTCCAGGTGTCACCCCCTCCCCTGGAACCCGGGGCGGGACCGCCCCCTATGCCCCTTTGCTCCGTCCCTGGCTTCATGTCCCAAGCAACAGTTTAGTTATCAAACAGGATCGCCTGGCTTTGCAATTCCCTTCTCTGTAGTTTATTGTAGTGACCAGTTGTTTTCAGGCACTTGGTTGCATCCTGTTGTGTTTCATCTGCTTCTTCCACACTACCATGTATTCAGATTCACAGGGACAAAAAAATAACCTGCCTCAGACAGTTTTGAGGCTATTTAAAGTACAGTATGCCACGCTTCCGATGGGGAGGCCACTTGCTGATTATGTTTCTAAATTGTGGGCAAACCATTCCATAATGCCTATTTTAGGAAAACACTGTGGGTATAATTATACAAATCTGCAAGAAAATAAGCAGATCTGCACGGTATTACCTGCTATTGTCCAATTTCTATTGAAGCTTTTCCAGGGCTTCATTGCAAATAGCATCTGGGGTCCAAGGGGCTGCTTGCAATTAACATACTGCATGCTGAAAATGCATGCTGAATTAGTGCTGTACTGAAATCTGTCCTCCAGTTTCTCAAAATATTTCTTCTCCTGCAGGAAAGGTTTTAGTTTTTCTGCCTCATTCTTATCACACTTCAGGATTTTGGTGGATACAGAGTTTTCAGCTCATGATATCATTATAATGTGGTCAGGGGTGGTATACATGTTTTCCTTTCCCACAGCCATTTATCCTGTGTTCTGTAGCTTCCCTGACTGCCCATATTTCCTCCTTTGAAAGAGCTGCTGGGTTGGTGTTGATGGGGGGGGGAGTTACCTCATGTCTTCCCCTGGCATTTAAATAAAGGCTAGACACCAGGGAGTGCAGGCCAATGGTGAGATGATTTGCAGATGACAGAAAAGGACACTCACAACCACCTTTCAACTACCTCAAAAGTAAGGTAAGCACAGCACAAACACTATAACACACCTGTGAGAATTTCACCACAATTTTCTCTGGTAATTTTTGCATGCCACCCTCCCCCCTCTACACACACACTCCTTGATGGAGAATAATTGGGGGCGGGGATGCAGGGTAAATTTTTGGCACAGGCACTGCCTTGAACAGAGCTTTGTGCAATGTTGAGTATCATTTTGAGCTGTTACAGCTGCAGATTGGGATTTCCCTAGTTTGAATATTACCTGTCAAGCACACATTAGTTTGCCTCAGGCAAGCCATGCTCTCTTCACAGACCTGCCTCAGCTGCGTAAGACGTAAGGTATCTGAGATCTGCTGCCAAGAGTCTCTCCTTCAAGATTCCTGATAACTCACAGTTTAGTCTTGTAAGCTTTCCGGATTGTAGACCACTTGAATTCCATGTGCAGGTTGCTTGAGCTCCTAAACAAAGAAACAGGGCGTGTGAAATAATGATGTGTACACACACACACACACACACACACACACACAAAAGATTATGAAAGGGCCTTTTTGGTGGTAACACCACACTAACAAAATGCACTCCTTGAAAAGAGGCTCACCTGCTCCGTACATTATGGTCTTTCAAGTGCCAGATGCAGGCCTGCTTTTCCTCCCAGACCTTTTAAACACCTTCTATATTAGGAACTTTTAGGACTCCCCCTCCCCCGCCCATTTCCCTTGCTGCGTTTTTATTCTGATTTTAATAGCTATTTCAGATGCACTGTTTTATGCAGCTTTTTTTCCTGTTTGCTGTTGTGATTTATTTTCTCTTGGTTTTCCTGATTCATTGCGAATTATATTTCAAAGCTTATGTAAACCTCCTGGAGAACTTGGCTGGATGGGCTGTATACAAATGTAATAAATAGTCGCAGGTTTAAGAAGCTTGCGCTGAGAAAAATGGGCATGTGGCACTCCTGCCCCCTGATCCTTTCAGCTGAAATTTGCTTTTTTTAAAAAAATAATTCTATACAGTGAGAATGAGACTTCCCGTCTTAAATGGTTGTTTTGCTGAAATGGTTTGCCTTAGAGCGATGCTGGCCCTGGCCCACGTATTTTGCCCTTGCAGGCCCTTATTTCTTTTCCAGATGAAGTGGTACATTTGTAATGTGGTATAAAATGCGCTGGAAAACAAGAGACTCGTGAACCATAATATTTCTGTGGAATGTGATAATGTATCGGAGCAGAGACGTTTTGTAGGCTTCTCTTTCCCTTCCCCCAACACCTGCTGCCTCACTGTTGGTTTTCATATATCAACCTGTCACAGGGTAGGGGAGGGGGAAAATAAATGTAAAGAAAATATGGAAAGCAGTCACGGCTGAGGAAGCAGGCGTCTGATATTGAACTGCTCTGCAAGCAGCAAATATCTACAAGAATGTCCATTCTTGGCTCCCTTCCCTCCGGCCACCCAGTTGGCATATTAGCTTGGGGAGGGAAATGGAATAACTTAAAGAATTTGTCAGCATATCAAAATTCAAGTATTGTGTGTGTGGTATTCTGGGGAAAAAAGAAAGAAAAGGAAAACGAGGCTAACCTTAGTATTTCAGCTGACTGCTCAGACTGCATAATAGGATATGCTCATCCCAGAGATAAGCTTAACTTATAGGTTGTTGTTTTTAAAATGTAAATAGAACCAGGTTGGAAGAGAGGGGAGGACTGGTAAATATTGGGATCACTGCAGACATGAAGAGGGAGTTTCCTGCTGTGGTCCTGAGGAAAATCTGTCTTTCAAAGCTGTTCCTCCAGCCCATTTCAGTACCCATGGGAGATTCTCTCTGCCCCCATGGCCCCCAAAGGAAATACCGTCTTCCTCAGAGGTTTTTCTGAGGACCAAGGGAACCAAAGCTTAATTTCTTCCTCCATACCTACTGTGACCCTGATCATTGTCACTCCACCCACCTTCAAAAGCCAAGCAACCACTTGGAGATACTGTATATAGAAATGTTGAAAGGACACAGTCTTATGTTGCCACGAGACAGGCAACCTGATAAGTAAACACACCTAGGAAAGAAAATGGAGAAGAGAGATGATGCGTACAAGCCCCCAAAGTATTGGAGGGTTTTATTTGTGTTCAAGTAAATGCGAGTAAAACATTAGGAGTGGGGCTGAGCACTGCTAATGCTTTCTTAAGTCAAATAGGCATTGAGGAGTTTATTGAATGGTGCAGTGGGACTAAACAAATCAGATTTCTGGGGGGAAACTCATTCCAAATATAAGGAGCCCACCCCAATAAAATGTACACAATCAAGATAAAAGGTTAGAGAGCCAGAACTTGAATAATAAAGAGATCAAGGAAGGAAGAAGAAAGAAAGATATAAAGGAACCAAAAAGCGGATGCTAATAACAGAACTTCAAATTGAATGCAAGAACGGATGAGGTAACTAACGAAGAGAAAACAATAATGGAGTTATGTGATCAAATTCATGGACCGAATGAAATAAGATAAAAGAAAGACCTAAGGTGAGATAAAGGGAAGCCCACAAGGGACAAATTAGAATAACCCAGCCTTGATAAGATCAAAGAATTCACTGAGAAATAAGTGGGGTCAGTGGGAAAAGCTTAAGATGTAGTCCTAACCATGTTTAACTTGTAAGTTCTTTTAAAATCAGTGGGGCTCACTTCTGAGTAGAAGCACACAGGATTGTGCACTTAGGAAGATTTAAGAAGACCAATTTGACATGTCTTCACCATGGGAGGAAGGTGAGATGAAAAAGAGAATAATAAAAAGCACAGGAAAATTTTGAGCAGAAAAGACCAAGTCATAAATGCCAGAAATAGACAATAGCTCTGAGTATGATGATGTTGGGGTCATATGTATTCTCCCACCACTACAAAAGTATCAATGCATGCTGGCTCTGCACTCTCTGTTCCTGTCCTTCATATTTTGAGCAGGGGAGCTCTGAAAGGGGCTGTCCTTATTTATTTATTTATTTGTTTGTTTCCACACTGATCTTCATTCAAGGATCACAGGGTGATTTATGATATAAAAAGAAAACAAAAATGCACAACAGTGCAACAAACAAAAGCAGTACTCTCCTCAGTTTAAACATGGATAGAAGCCCTCTTCAAACCTTCCTTGTTGAACATGGGAAGGCTGGAGATGGGCAGGGAAGCTGGTCATGTGGTGGTACATGTGGCCTTGTGCCCCCTACGTGAATGGATATTGATAAATAACTTGTAAAGTTATTTTTATGAATGCAAATGCTTAGCTGTTTTTATGTACAGGTGGCAGCCATTTTGTGTGCATCCAACTGATGTGCAACCACTGACAACAGGAGTCCTTTTGGACCCGGAAGAGGGTAGAATGGGGGTTGGATTGGGGTGGGCTTTATGTATGCTCCACTGATGCACGGGGGGGCCAGGAATAGAACCCCCACGCAAAATGGCCACCGCCTGTATGCAGTTGTTCATTGTATGTTTTTATCGTATTCTTTGCGTGAACTTCCTACTAAGTTCAGTGGGGTTTATGCCAAGGTAAGTCTACAGACCACTGCAGTCTACATTTTTAATAAAGACTCAGCAAGAATAAAGCTCCAGTCCTTGGACAGTCCAACTATAATAAGGGATTTTTGTCAAGGCCTTCCCAGAATAAAGTTTTTTTTAAAAATAATGAGTCTTAACAAATTAAACCACAGTGATCTAGGCACCATAAAGCTTGGAACTGAGCCATATACAACACTATCTCCATACTGCTGAATGCTTGTTCCTTGGCTGAATCCTGGACTGTTTTAAAGTCTCAAAGAAGTTGGCTTTGCATTTGGAAATGGTGTTAAATGATGAAAGACAATGCTTTAAAAATAATGTTAATATTAAATACATAAGCAGGTTTTCAGACAGCCTGTGTGATTAGGCCTAGAGGAGCGGTGCCAAATTTGTCATTAAGGTAGATCTAGGAATACAAAGTGGCTGTTAACAGCATAGAACGCAAGCATGTTTCATTAAGATGCGTTTGATCATCTTGAAATAAGGGCTATAATGATTTACCATCATTTTACCAAGAGCTGGAATGTTCTGCAGTATTCTAATTTAAACTATTCTTCGTAATACGGAGTCCAAAGGTCAGGATTCAAGAGTCATTTTTGGTTAAAAGCTCTGTCTTGGAGACTGCAAGTCAGTCTCTTATATATTCTTCAAACCTCCAAGCCCCCACCTTTCCAGTACTTGCAGCAAGTCACGGCAAATATACTTAAAGTAATTAAACTATAAAGCTTCAGCTTGTTTTAATATTCACACTAATTTGGTGTTTGGGAGACATGAAACATAATGGAATGATATTGCAATTATAATATTACTTGATTTGAAAAGAGATTAAGTAAAGGCACAATATGTAATGTAATTCAAAATTAGCCGATTCCTTCAAGCTCTCATTTCCAACCATTTTGGGGTTTTGTGGGTTAGATGCTGTCTTAAGGTAAGGTGTACTTGTACAAAGTACTTAAAAATATTTGAATATATTAAAGTTTTTATGCAGTATCCTAGCAGACTTGGTTGGCAAAAATGGGGAGAAACTGGTCACCAGAGAAATTGGTGTGCGTGTGTGTGTGTACAGTGGTAAAGAGGATAGCTGAACTATGGATATCACTTGTATATATTTCTTGATTGGGGTCTGCCATATTTTGGCTTAATAAATAGAAATGCAGGCCTACTATTTGCACCCATTCAAGATACAGTTTACCAAATCCTGCCAACACCATCTCTATTATTATTATTATTATTATTATTATTATTACAGTGGTACCTCGCAAGACGAATGCCTCACACAACGAAAAACTTGCTAGACGAAAGGCATTCGCTAACGAAAGGGTGACTCGCAAGACAAATTTTTCTATGGTCGTGCTTCGCAATACGAAAATTTCAATGCATTCCTATGGGAATTAAATTCCTATGCATTCCTATGGTTGTGCTTCGCAAGACGAATTTTTCACAATACGAAACGACTCGCGGAACGAATTAATTTCGTCTTCCGAGGCACCACTGTATTATTATTATTATTATTATTATTAAAATGTTGTCCCTCCCTATACCCGTAGATCTCAGGGCAGTTCACAACATGGCATTTTAAAAGCTCCCACTCCTATTTTTAAAAGCTACACAATTCACATAACTGACCCAAGTTCATCACTGAATGGGGAGGAGGAAATTGCAGTGCGGGTGGCAAAGTGGGGCCCAGAGCTTGGGGGGGGGCAGCAACGGAGTGTGGGACAGCTTTTGCTTGTCCACCTCAGACAGCACATGTCTTAGGTCATCTTGGTGACAGAGAGGGCAGAGCGATGAGGTGTTGGGTTTAATATTTGTATTTACGAGACAGTCCTTTTGTGCTTTCGCCCTGTGAAGTATTTTCTGAAGTTTCAGGTACTCTTATATGATGACATTTGATAGGTGAACTTTTGGACAAATTCCAGGTGGAATGCTGTTAAAGGATTTGCCTGATATATATATATATCTCCCTCTCTGACTCTTACAGCAGATAATGAAAGATGGCAGGCTATTGCTGGGTGGTCTCTAGTCCAAATAATACAGCATGTGTGTTTACACCAGGTGAAAGGATTACGACTAAAGTGCAGAAAGTGAGGAGGAATAGGAATGTTGATTTACATGCTTAGCCTTTCGGTTCAGCCATCTGCGAGGCAAGCAAAGGGTGCTTGATTGTTTTTGAGTCCATCGTTTATCCATTTTGTGTTTTGATGAGAATGCCTCTGTGAAGCCCAGAGTGTCTGTTTGATAGGTACCAGCTCAAAGCATAATGCATTAGTAAAAGCCTGAGAGTTAAACCTCATCACTCTGTGCCCTCCTTCCCCTGTCATTCCATTTGTTTGTTTTATTATTTTAGTTGTGCAGTAGGATACTGAAACAGGCGGTATTCAAGTGAGTGGATTGATAAAAGAAATGTCTTGCTGCCATTTTACTTGCACCGCAGGAAAGAGGGAAGGGAAGGAACGTTTATTTCGAATCGAGGTTAGCCGAGGTTATCTATTTTTTGCCTCAAGCTATAGACTGTTGGCAGTTACAGGTTACTAATCTCTCCAAATCCTACAAAATCAGCACATGTGTGAGCTCTTGGAGTATATGAGCAATCCTCCAGAATGCAGCTAGCAATTGGCAAGTACAGCAATTCTGCTGAGCCTGTAAAAAGCTGGAGGAACACCTCAGCAACGTTACGTGTTCCCCTTAATCAGTACTTCCCTCTAGAGTTTGGAATGGGTGACTTGGAAGGGGTGCTGCCCGGATATTACTTTTCCAACCCCCCCCCCAATTCTGTAAAGACTGAGATCGAGAGTGGAGGGAGGAAAGAAGAACCATTCGGAGGCTTGCCTTAGGTAATTGATTTCGTGCTGGGGAAAGGAGGAATGCCAAGGAAGTCCAAAGCCAAGCTCTGAACCCAGAGAAGATGCCACATCAATGCAGTTTGTCAGGCTGGCATTCTGGCTTTTATAATTTATTCTGGTGCCTTGTGTCTGTGTGTTTTCACCACTGTATTTAAAGAAAACACACCTAACAACTGGATGCCCATAGAAGGCAAACCACTTTTGGCGCTTCTTGTTTTCTTTCTCCCCCTGTGGAATCTTTGGCGAGTGTCTGCTCGATAGCTGTGTTTGCTGACTCCACCAGTCCTCTTGGCACAGCTGCTTGGTCTCCACCTACTCAGTGACCTCAAAGAGGACTTGTGAGGACAGACCCTGCTAGAAAACAGACTCTCCATATCTACTTTTTTTTTTAAAAAAAGGCTTTGCTCTCTATCCGTAAAGGTCTTTGGAGCAGAATTGCCAGAGTTTGAGGGAAAATTCTGCAGCAGCTTAGGAATGAGGTTTCATCATGCTTTCCTATGAAACAGCCTACTTCAGCAGACTATTTACCAGAGTTTGCTGAAATACTTTCATTCCAATGAGGTGAGCAGAAAAACCTCCACACATGCAGACTCACGCACCATACGTACTTTCTACTTATTTTTCCCACCCACTCTTATCTATTTGCAACCTTAGTGGATCTATGTGAGATTGTAGATCAGTGGTAGGGTATCTGATTTGCATGCAGACGGTCCAGGTCCGATTCCTTTCTCTGAAATTCTGGAGAGCTGCTGTCAGTGTAACGATAATGTAAAAATAGTGCACTAGATGGACCAATGGTGTGTCTAAGATTGAGACAGCTTCCTCATGCAGAAAGTGGAATGCATAAACTAGCATTCAGTATGATTAGTCCCTTTCCCTTTCACACCAATACACAACTAGGATACATGTTGCTACCTCCTCTACCTGATTTCTTGTGCAGGTATAAAGGAGCCATCTTTTAAAATACAGATGATTGCAAAGAGATTTCCCCCCCTTGTGCAAATAACTCTTACCCTGTTTTGCATCAAAACATATTTTCTTGTCTTTTTATGGATAATGATAATGAGCAATGAGAGAACAGCTTCATAGATGATAAAGGACATTACAGAAGCCATGCTGCGAGTTAACTGTAAACTAAATTGTGTTCAAATCATCAGCCTAGGGGAATGATCCCCTGCTGTGCTTTCTCCTTTCTCTGATTTCCAATAAGATTTAAAAGTTTTGTCGCTGCCAAGAAAATGTACAGCATTGGAAGAAAAACACTGAAATTGTTCCACTAATTGTGACGAGGCAGTGCTTAAAATGCTAAAGTAGCTGAGCCACTTTTCTTGTGCCTTAACAGGTGTCTACAGGTTTTGGTTTGTTTTTCATGTGCCACTGACCCTCTGTCCTCATCTGAGTTTTCTCCATGTCCTGGACTGGGAGTGAAGGGGTTGTCATGCTGGGTTTTATCCGAAAGTCAGAAGCACTGTGAATCTATTGCTGCTTCTAGACAAAACCTCACAAAACCTTTGGCTTTTGATGTGCAGAGTGCTTGTGGGGAGTATATTATTACAATATAATAAAAACTTGTATAGAACAGCTGCATATGTAAAAACAATTTAAAAAATGACATGTAAAGAAAGAATAAAAAAAATTGCACACACAGAGTGATTAAGATTAAAAATAGCAATTGCACAGTTTAAGCTCAATGCAAAGTGCTGGTTTTGACCCATATGTGGCTCAGGACCCCAATACCTGAAGGGACATCTGTCCCCACATGAACTGACCCACACCCTGCATTTGACATCCAACACCCTTTTCTGTGTGCCCCCTCTGAGGGAAATGCAGATGAAGGTGACATAAGAACAGGCCTTTTCAGTGGTGGCTCCCCACTTGTTATGGTGATGATGAATTATTAAATTTATATATTGCCTTTCATCCAAAGATCACAGGACGGTGTGCAGTATAACGTTGCTGGACTCTGTCTCCCAGAAGCCCCAACCAGGATGGACAGCGGTCAAAGATGATGAGAGTTGATTCCAGTAACATATGGAGTGCTCTCCCCAGGGAGATACGCCTGATACCACCACTATCTAATAATAATAATAATAATAA
Organism: Lacerta agilis; assembly: GCF_009819535.1. Lineage (NCBI taxonomy): Eukaryota > Metazoa > Chordata > Lepidosauria > Squamata > Lacertidae > Lacerta > Lacerta agilis. The sequence goes on from NC_046318.1 coordinate 29,288,767, forward strand.
TAATAATAATAATAATAATAATAATAATATTTTATTTGTACCCCGCCCATCTGTCCGGGTCCCCCCAGCCACTCTGGGCGGCCTCCAACAGATATTAAAATACATTAAAATATCACAGGTTAAAAACTTCCCTAAACAGGGCTGCCTTCAGGTATTTTCTGAATGTCAGATAGTTATTTATCTCTTTGACCTCTGCTGGGAGGGCGTTCCACAGGGCGGGGGCCACTACCTCTGCCTAGTTCCCTGTAGCTTTGCTTCTTGCAGTGAGGGAACCGCCAGAAGGCCCTCAGCGCTGGATCTCAGTGTCCGGGCTGAATGATGGGGGTGGAGACGCTCCTTCAGGTATACAGGACCGAGGACGTTTAGGGCTTTAAAGGTCAGCACCAACACTTTGAATTTTGCTTGGAAACGTACTGGGAGCCAATGTAGCTCTCTCAGGACCGGTGTTATATGGTCCCGGCGGCCACTCCCAGTCACCAGTCTCATTGCCGCATTCTGGATTAATTGCAGTTTCCAGGTCACCTTCAAAGGTAGCCCCACGTAGAGCGCATTGCAGTAGTCCAAGCGGGAGATAACTAGAGCATGCACCACTCTGGCGAGACAGTCTGTGGGCAGGTAGGGTCTCAGCCTGCGTACCAGATGGAGCTGGTAGACAGCTGCCCTGGACACAGAATTGACCTGCGCCTCCATGGACAGCTGTGAGTCCAAAATGACTCCCAGGCTGCGTACCTGGTCCTTCAGGGGCACAGTTACCCCATTCATGAACAGGGAATCCCCCACACCCGCTCACACCCTGTCCCCCCAAAACAGTACTTCTGTCTTGTCAGGATTCAACCTCAATCTGTTAGCTGCCATCCATCCTCAAACCGCCTCCAGGCACTCACACAGGACTTTCACGGCCTTCACTGGTTCTGATTTGAAAGAGAGGTAGAGCTGGGTATCATCCGCATACTGATGGACACTCAGCCCAAACCCCCTGCTGATCTCTCCCAGCAGCTTCATATAGATATTAAAAGGTATGGGGGAGAGGACGGAACCCTGTGGCACCCCACAGGTGAGAGCCTAGGGGTCTGAACACTCATCCCCCCCACCACTTTCTGCACACGGCCCAGGAGGAAGGAGCAGAACCATCTACTTTTAAGTGCCAGACAAAAACATTTCTCTTTACCCTGGTTCTCTCCCCTCCCCTCCTTAATTTGGAGGCTTTTCAATGTGTTTTGCATTTATACGTGTTTAGGTTTTTATTCGGCTTTGGTATTCATCATTGTTCTATTTTGTAAATCACTTTGGGTTATTTTTGCAAAAGAAAAGCAACTAATAAGTGCAATAAACAACAACAACAACAACAACAACAACGGTAATGCATGAAATAAATTCAAATGCAATTCAAATACCTTTATGCCCAATGTGACTTCCATGCAACTTAAAAAAATTATGTACAGTAAGACAAAGATACCATGGTGGGAAGTAAGGTGAAAAACATGAATTCCATATAATTAACTGCAGACTGCCTTTGCTGCTGGTACCTATGCAGTTGGACACCAGAAGAAGAGCAGTCCGCTTTGTGTATCTTTTGAGATACAGCAGTTGAAGGAAATGGAACAAATCCCTTGAGAGTGAAGGTTCCGCAAAATATGTGCCAGAAAAAGCATGCATGTGGAAAGCAGAGATAGAGGCACACATTCATGCAAATAAATGAGGTTGCACAGACACTGTACTATAGAGCAGTGTTCCCCAACCTTGGGCCTCCAGCTGTTTTTGGACTACAGTTCCCATCATCCCTAGCTAGCAAGGCCAGTGGTCAGGGATGATGGGAGTTGTAGGCCAAAAACAGCTGGAGGCCCAAGGTTGGGGAACACTGCTATAGAGGACACGTTGGTCTTCAATTCCAGCAGCTGCAGCCAGCATTTCCAGAGTCTGGGATGGTTTTAATCCAGCAAAATCGGGAGGGACACATGTTTCCTGTCTGTGCTCCTAAGAATGAGATTGCAAAAGGTTATGTTGAAACCTATATCACATCACGAGTTCTGGCCATGCACCTTCTATGGTGTTGCGTGTTGCTCTGGTACTGATGGGGTCTGAGGGTTCAGAGGGATCTCATGTTTTGCAGAACCAAGTATCACATGGTGTGGAAGCTCTGTGATCAGATCTCCTGATTTTATTTTATTTTATTTAACTTCAAAGCAGGAGTGGCTGTTCAGCATGATAGCTTATACATTCTACTTTCTCTCTGTGTGTATTATTTTGAATCAACACATTTTGTAGAATTCTGCAGATCATATAACACAGTGCCTTCCTATTTCTAAAAGCCTCCTTTAGTGCTGCTTTGGAAATATCCTGAAAATGTAATGTGTGCTCACCCAAGTAGGAAAATTCATATTTTTTATTTTATTTAGCATTTGGCTGCCTCTACCTTCTGCGGAATCCCTTGGCAATTTTAAAGGGTCAGGATGTGTCCCCATTCTCATATCTCTCTTGTGGGGCGTTCTTTCCAGAACCCTTGTAATGCAGAGAAACTGGCAATTAGTGACCTTCTGCATCAGTAGTTCCTTCTTCTGGGCATTAGACTTGATGTTATGCATCTTGGCATGTGAAGATTTAGAGCATGGCCCCCTGACCCCATCACCAGAGCAGTGGCTCCAGCTGCCAAAGATGTAGGGGAAGAGTAATGGGAAAATGGCAACCTATGATCTGCTATATATGGATGAAAGCAAGCTTAGGTAGTTCTAGTTCTCTTATTTACTTAACTAACAAGAAGCATGTTGATGCAGACCAAAAGTACAGCAATGTCAGACTTGTTTAATATGCCGATATGTATACAAGAGTGTTTTAAATAGGGAGAGGTATACCAAGAAAGGGGGAATTCCATATGGTACATGTGTTATCTGTGCCCAATTATGCGGTCAACCCAATTATGCGGTCAACCAAACTCAGCCCAGATGCTGGTATGCATTTATCAGATACTTTTCTTTTGCTGAAGTCCATGAATTCATCTCCCACTTTCATGTGTGTGTGTGTGCGTGTGAGAGAGAATTTCACATAGGCAAAGTTAATACTTATGGACTAAAGCTATAGATAGACAAGGTCTTTTTTGGGCTTCAAAGTAATTGAAAATAAGAGTTGACATGTCAAAAAAGCACTCACTTCAATTAGCAACAGTGATGTTTCAACATTAACACTGAAAGACTCAGGAAGCAAGATAACTAGGTTTGACACACCAAGAAAGCATTGTAGGCAGCTGTGTGACAGTGTTGAGAATTTATCGCCAACGATTAATAGCTTAATTAAAAAAAACTCAAGAGAATTTTTAGAAATAAATATTGTTGTGACTTTTAACACACCTGTAGCTTAATTATACTATTCCACATTTCTACTACAGTGGAAAAATAATTTGGGTGGCTATTGAACTAGCCAATATATTTTTGTATCTGAAGTTAAAAACCCCACAAATGTTTCTCTTACCCCCAGCAACAGTGAATTAAATAGGTAACCATTTGCTGGCTTTTCAATATACCTCAAATCATTCTGCCTAATGGTCTTGGCTAGCCCTGGCCATAGCTTTCAAGACCCTGGTTCAGGACAGAGACTACTGCTACCAGGTTGGGAATGAAAAGGAAAGGTAAATGTCTCAGCATATTGAAGACACCTCCCTCCAGTATCATCGTTGTTGTTTAGTCGTTTAGTCGTGTCCGATTCTACGTGACCCCATGGACCAGAGCATGCCAGCCACTCCTGTCTTCCACTGCCTCCCGCAGTTTGGTCAGACTCATGTTGGTAGTTTCGAGAACACTGTCCAACCATCTTGTCCTCTGTTGTCCCCTTCTCCTTGTGCCCTCCATCTTTCCCAACATCAGGGTCTTTTCCAGGGAGTCTTCTCATGAGGTGCCCAAAGTATTGGAGCCTCAGCTTCAGGATCTGTCCTTCCATTGAGCACTCAGGGCTGATTTCCTTCAGAATGGATAGGTTTGATCTTCTTGCAGTCCATGGGACTCTCAAGAGTCTCCTCCAGCACCATAATTCAAAAGCATCAATTTTTCGGCGATCAGCCTTATTTATGGTCCAGCTCTCACTTCCATACATCACTAGTGCGAAAACAGTATTATTATGTCAGTGTTAAACATCACTATTGGTTTAATGTGCACAATTTGCTATTAGCACAACAGGCCCACAAATCTTTCAGTGTTTTTGTATTTGCATGCAATTAAATAAGTATAAATTTACAGAATTGCTTGTAACTGTTTCAGGTGCAACAGTGAGCATTGGCACACCTACACAAATTGTCTTTACATGATTCGAGCATGGGGAATTGCTGAACTGTATATAACCTAGGCATTTACAAAACCACAAACTGCTAGACTGTTACAATAGTGACCTTGTCTTTAGCCTTCCACTCTTGCACTGCCTGTAGAATGGAAATTTCTCAACCACAGTGGGAACAAATTTAAGGTTGGGCTTCCAGTGCTGTTGCTTAATTTAGGGTCTTGCTTCCACTTTGGATAAGTTGTCTAAATTGCTTACTTGTACATGTGTCCTCTTATTTTCCCAGCCCATGTTTCCTTTTCTAGCACTCTTAATACTGCAGCTAGTAATTCACCACTTCCCAACCTCTTAGCTTTGGACAGAAGCCACAGCATTGCATTAAAGTTGGTCCAGGGGAAAGGTTCTGACCTTCAGATTTTATTCAGATTACATTCTCCTCACTTAAACAAGTGAAGGCTATCTTTTAGACGAAAACAGCTTTTCCCCCTTGAATGTCCAAAAATATTTTATTTCAGGAAAATCTGTGCAAACTCCATAGATTTGCTGTCTGTAGGTTATAAATGCTTTGTATGGGATGGCTAAGTAAAACCCTATGATCTCTTTGGAAATGTTTAGTGACATCTAGTCAAAGGGGCATATCTCAGTGGGAGAGCAACTGCTTTGCATGCAGAAAGTCCCAGGTTCAATCCTTAGCATCTTGAGGTAGGGCCAGGAGAGACCCCACCTGAAACCCTGGAGGACAACTTCAGTGCACTGTAGATAGTAATAAGTGAGATGGACCATGGTTTTACTCTGTAGAAGGCAGCTTTATAGGTTAGTCTGTTAGAAATGTTGTTTGCTTGGAAATTGTGGAAGTCAATGGTGTTTTCTTCCCAGTTTAGCATTTAGCAAATGTAAGAATGAGAAAATATTTTTAAATGCCCAGGAACTTCTCAGATGTTTATGACTTGGTATCAGAAATTTTCCTTGCTGATAAAACAGTTTAGTTCATCGCAACCGGGGTCAAAGGTTTAGATCAGGGTCTCTAGCTTTTTTGGACTACAGTTCCCGTCATCCCTCACCACTGGTCCTGCTAGTTAGGGATGATGGGAGTTGTAGTCCAAAACAGATGGAGACCTAAGTTTGGGAAACCCTGGCTTAGATAATGTTTAGACAATGTGTCCAGATGTCCAGATGTTATGAGAATGCAGCTCCCATCATCCATGATCATTGGCCATGCTGGTTGGGCTGATGGAAGTTGTAGTCCACAACATCTGGAGCATGCCATGTTGGCTATGCCTGGTTTAGTCACCCATTTAAGATCATCTATTGTTATATTGAGCAAGGAGTCAAAAGGGCATCCATATTAGGCTAGTGCAAGGCTATAGAAACATATGTTGAATGCTTGAAGAGTAACTACATTTTTGGAATCAATAAAGGTGCATGATTTTAAAAACTCTTATCTGTATTATCTCAGTGTAGCTCACAAATGAGACCCTAAAAGTATAAATTTAGCCTAATCTTCTAAAACTGTTTATGTGCTCATCAACCCTGTTACTGTCTGGCCTACAAAAATATTTATATATTTATCTGAACAAGTCACAGTCACTGTTAAAGAAAACACTATATGAGGATATTTAGGCAAGACATCACAATCAAATTCTCTCTAGTTCTACTGATTGCACCATCCCGAAAAATGACAACAGACTCACACATATTCATGCGTTTCAAATTATAAAATGCTAGAACACTTTTCCAGATTCCATTATATTTCTCTATATTGTCCTTTATCCTAAATGAAACACATTCTTATGAGACCAGTGATACCATTTTAGAGACTCAATCATTTTAATTAACAGTGTCGTCCTATGCATATTTACTTGGAAGGAGCCTTACTTCCCTGTATGTATCTTTTAGGACTCAAACTTTTGTCTCATCTTAAAGTTTACAAGAGATAAAAGATAATTATGTTATTCCTTCTAGTGGTTTCATAATTGATTGGAACACTCACATTTTCTTTCCTCGTGAGTGAATCTTCACCTGCTATAAAGCTCCTAGCTCATGGAGGAAAGGGTATTTCTCTACGTGCTTAATCTCCAAACCTTTAAAATGTTTTAAAAAGGTTTATTATGTGCTGGTTTTAGAGTTCTTGTGAGAAAATATATAACTGCCATATATAGTACAGGGTCTACATTTAATTGTCTCCTTTCTTTAAAAAAACAGAGCCAGACTTTCTTTTTGACATAAAATGACTCAAGACCTTTCTGTGGCGACTTCCCTCTCTTTCAGGTAGAACTCGTGTCAGTGCAGTGAATGATGATTTATCTTTGAGAGAGTCAGTAATTAAAGGATTTACTTGTGGGGCTGTGAGTTCCTTCCCGTTGCAGGACAGATACCTGAGGTAAGTGAGTTATGGGATTCTATGTAATACCGCAAGCTTTCTTTTAGCAGACCTACAGTTAAAAACAGGGATATTACCTAGATGTTTTCAGATTGGAATAGAAACCCACTGTGATACTGTAGGGACACCCTTTAATTAAAAGTATCTACTTCTGCCTTCCTGTTTGGTAATCTTGAGGGTTTCCATAAGCAGCAGTAAAGAAGTTCCTATGAATCAGAGAATTATAGAATTGCAGAGTTGGGAGGGAGCCCCAAAGGTCCACACTCGAACCAATTTTCATCTAGTAACTGCCAGTACTGGATTCCCCACCCCCCAGTGAGTTCTTGTGGACAGTGCATTCTGTTTGACAACTAGCTCTTTCTTAAAGAAGCTTTAAATTAAGCCTTAAATCGAGTAGAAAGTGTGGAGTCCAGTCTAATTCGCTCATTTGCATAGATATTGTCCTCCTTTTAAAATGGGTCTATTGACATAGAAAGACTCCTCTGTATTTATTTTCTTACACTTATATGCTGACTTTTTCTGTCTTGGAAATGAAATCAGAAACAGTTAAACTATTGATTTTTTTTTACAAAAATCTTCTTTGCAGAAGGTTGTCCTTTCGAGGCACCACTGCAGAACCAAAACAGGCCTTCCCCACCATTTTTGTGTAGCGAGACTCCCCCCCCAGTCACCTAGACTATAATTCTCGAAGTCAAGCTGATCTGCATATGGCTTCTGTTATTGGCTGTGTTTAATTGCTGTACTTAGTTTTCAGTTCCCTGTGTCCGTTCCCCCCCAGCCCCATTAAAACCCACATGATGCTGATTCCCCTGAGTCTGTGAAGATTCTGAATTGGCATCATATGAGGCAGTCTGATGAAGTGATAAGTATTTCACACTCTGGTTCTTCATCTTTTATGGTGTGCAAGTTAAGGATCCCTTTCATACTCAAGCAAATGAATAAAAAGAACCCCTTTTCACATCTGGAAGACCTTGTGTATCTTTGGCCAATGAGACTGTATGACATCATGTGATGTTATATTGGCTTAATGTCTAGCCAATATAGCAAAGCAGAATGTGTTAGAATCTCCATCCTATGGATTAATATTATTATTCCCATCAGTACTGTTTGTAATAGGTTCCATATTCAGGATCAAGCTGTTGGGTTGTAGCCAATGCATGTATGTATGTATGTGAAGATAGATTTTTGGTATCTTGTGTTATGATACAAGACACGCAATAAGCAATGCAGGTCTTAGAGACAAATTACACATGGTGCTGAGTTTGTGGACACTGCCGAAATCAGCAATTAGTGTGAGCATTCTGTTACTCTGTGATCTCACTGCTTCCTGCCACTCTGTGTGCATGGTTGCTTATTTTTGCAGGATTGTTTGCAGGATTACCGGTACTTTCCCAAGTAGTTTGGTCCCTGGGTTTGGCTCCGGTTACATGGGTGATAGTTTGCTATTCTTCCTCTTATACTGGGTAAAATATTCCTATGGAAATATATTGTGAAATCTATCTTAAACCTGTAACTCCCCCCCCCCCCCGCCCTGCATAACTTTGCAACCTTTATTCTCATCTGCATCTGTGTGTCTCACGCAGTACTTTTCATTCTCCTTTGCAAAAATGGAGGAGGGCCAAGGGAGCTGATGGCATGCATGCTTCTTCTTTTCCTTTCTTGCATGGTTCTGAAAGAATGCGGCCACTTTTGCGGAACTGATTTTGCCACCCGCTCCATCAGTGCTGCTGAAAGCTTTGCCAATAATCACCATTAACTGTTGTGCTGTTTTTATACAAACAGAGAAAATTAAGTTCTAGTCTAAAACCAATCAAGGGGTGGGGGTGGGAATCTTTCATTAAAAAGGTTTTGAGAACGCGTTTTGATTTGGTTTTCCTATTTTCTCCCCTCGCCACCAGTCAGATGGCTGTTGCACTTGTTTATTTATTTAATGGGAATCTCTGACGTCTTAATGAAAGACACACAACCTTTAAACCTCATGCTCCATCAAGTGCAGTGCCTAAAGCATGTGTAATTAACGTACACATGTAGTGACAGGAATACACATGTGATTTTCGTATTGGAAAACTAAGATACAGTACTTTGGTAACCTGGCCAGCACTTGGCTCAGACTTAGATGTGCAGTCAGCATAATGTAGGTCATAAAGTCTGAGAGAGGGGAGTGATTCACTAGTAGAGCTCTATGAACAGCTCTACGAACCCTTTGAATTTATTTACACTAAAGCAAGGATGGGGAACCTATGGCCCTCCAGTTGTTGTTGGATTCCAAACTGGCAGCCCCAGCTCAATGGTAAGGGATGATGGGAGTTAAGGCCCAATAGTCTTGGGAGGTCCGTACTCACCACACCTGACACACCTATCCCTGCACTTGCAAGGTTTCTCCAGAGTGCACCATGGATGTGTGTCTTTTTTAAAATAGAAAGTTAGTGATTAATATGTTGCTTGCGCATTTAAAGCCCATTTTTTTTAATTAGAGCAGCTAAATTGCACTACAGTCGTAGCTCGGGTTACGTACGCTCTGGATTCTGTACTTTTCGGGTTACGAACTCCGCTAACCTGGAAGCGCAACCCAACGCGTGCGCGATTTGCACATGTGCAGACCATTTTTCGCGGTTTTTTAATGGTTTTTTTCATTCTGTGCATGCACAAAATGAATTGTTCAGGTTACATCCTTTTCGGGTTACGTACTGTAACCCAGAACGGATTAAGTAACCCGGGGTACCACTGTATTTAGGTTTAGAGTGCTAGAAATGTGCACGGACAGAAACCATCCATTAATAAATTGCAGTATAAATTAGGCACAACAGTGTCTTTGTCACTTCTTGCCAATGTCCGCCATGCCATATGTGTGTGTGTGTGTGTGTGAGAAATGGAGTTTAGTCTTCATATAGCTGCTTTTCTTTCCCTTAACCAACAGTTTGGGTCACATTTTCTGGCATCATTGAGACAGCATTAATGCAGCTCCTATGAGATGTAACTATGTTAAAAAGTCTGACTGAAGAGAATAATGGGCAAGCCGAAACCTCCCACAAATCTTGAAAGACAAACCAGTCTCCTTGGCATTAGGAGGGAAGCACAGTCGCCAGTGATATTTTTAGATACAGTTGCTATCCAGATATCTAATATGTGTAAATCCCTCAAATTCTGTTGGCTTTGGGTCCTAAAATCATCAAAACATTTACAGAACTTTGGGGTGGGGGAAAGCAGTAAGTATATAAACGTTAAAAAAAGAACCATGCTTTATAATATTGGTAAGTATGTTCAAAATGATAAAGTGTAGAAAACTTACTTCCTTTTTTTTTTATTGAAGCGCTTTATTGCCTGAAAAAAGACTGCTGGAATATTGTTGCAGACTACATCGTTCTCAGTTTTCTATATATGTAAAAAAAGAAAAAGAAAGGATGAATCCTGATTCCAGGCAAAGAGGCCCAGGTCCAGTGACTCAAATTACCTGGCCCTCTTTCCTTCCGCACTCCCTTCTCCCAATATGTTTCTCCTCTGATTTTGATGTTGTGTGGGAAAGTTGAAGGCAGGTCACAAGTTTCAGAGAGGAGACTTCAGAAAACTGTTTTAAAAACAACAGCACAGTCTTACTAAAATAGAAGAAGTTGAAAGTTTGAAAATGAGTAGTTTTGAAAACAGGTCACCACTTTCTTCCTTTCAAGTCACTAAATTCAGATGTTTGGATGTCCTGATTACTTCTAAATATAATACCCAGTTTCCAGCTACTGTTATGGCATGGCATGCTAAATTAGGATGGCTGAGGATGGTTTCCTGCTTGTAAAGCTGATCTTCGACATTCTACACCAGATCGAGAGGTGATTTGGTTCCCCAATACATTTGGGAATTGCTAAAAAGCTTTGTGCCATTATTTTTAGATTTTTAAAAAAGTATTTTTTTTTTTAAAAGATTTTCTTGATTTACAAAGGTATGTGCAATGTCTCTCTCGTATTTTTTCCATGTAACATTTTTACAAATCAGTTTGGGTTGTTGAGACATTTTAAAGGTTGTGTTTAGTCTCACTTGTGATCCTGTGAGACGTTAACTGTGGCCTGCATTTCCTAGCTACCACATAGAGGCCACTTTAAATCACTGCAGCTTATGATTTTATTACATAGTTAGCTACAGGGGTAGAGCTGCTCACCACACAGAATAGGTGCAGTCACTACATACTTAACAGAGAAGTTAAGTCACTACATACTTAACAGAGAAGTTTTTTTGCAATCTTCTTGTGCAGTGCTGGTTTTCAATAGAGTCTAGCCATGCGGTTAGTTCTCTGACATGGTTTAAAAATATGGAATAGTCAGGATAACACTCTTCATGGTAAAGTAAAGGTAGTGAAAGCCCATAAGAAGCTTCCTAAAATCTTTATTAGGGCATTCCACTCGCCCATCCCATCTTAAGTCTATGACCAGATGCAAACTTAATCACTTAAACACCAGCCCATCACAAATCCCCATTGCCTTGCTTACTACTTAGCCTGTTGAAGAATTTTGAAGATCTCAAAAGTATTTTGTGATATTTTGGTTGGTCTAATAAAAATATCGCCTAATAAGGATTTTAGAATCTCTCTTTGCAATGTGGATGGATGTGACACATGACCCATTGTCTTATACTGCTGAATGTGTAAGGTACTGGTAGCTGCCACAGGTGATAAATGGCCACATCTGTATCCATTTTTATTTATTTTTTGGTTCATATAGTAGTGTGGTGAAAAATGCTTGATTGACGTGATGAAAAAAATTGCATGGTATGTGATACCTGCCACCATTTGGAGCAATGTGAAGTGAGCCGGCATGTGACTGCAGCAATGTGTAGACCAGCCCTGAGAGGCCCAGGATGAGCCTTGAAACACCTTGCACTTCTAAGAACTGTGGTGTGTTGATGGTGGCATGCACATATTAAAGTCCTTTCCAGCTATTCTGCCTATGACCCCTGTTAAGTAGCTGGCTTGTGACCTGATCGCCTCCTTCCCTTTCCCCACAATGTAATATACTTTCTTTTGCAAAGCTGTGGGTCGGGGGGGGGGGGGGGAGAAGGGAAGATATTTTGGCTTGCTATGTTTGCCCTATGATATGTCTGCTTGTATTTGATGAGTGAGACATTGTTCTGCTTTTTTACATCCCTCAAAGGAAGTGTCTGTTGACACAGCCTCTGCTTCAGTCATCTTTTATTATACAACACTCTGGGAAGCCTTTAGGGCAATCCAGTGGCCCTAAAAGCAGCTTCTTTCACACAAGGAGAGAGACAAGCCTAACCAGACACCAGCAGTTCATATTTCTTTATTCAGACAGATCGTTGTAATGATAATGTCAGGCCTCATAGAAGACTAGGCCTGCTGATCCGGAGTTGTCTACGAGGTGTGGGAGTTAGGTCTCCCAGTTACTGCTTTACCTGCCATATTAGAAGGAACACCTTCTCATTTTTAAGGATGAGCAGTGAAGCAGAACAGGCTGGCTAGTTTAGCATTTTAGGCATAATTGTTGAGGAACCTTTTGATAAAGCTGAATAGGACTTTCTGGGCAACCTGGGTGAGGGTGTTACTGGTATAGAACTAGCATGTAGATTGAATGTGGGAAATGTACATCTTCAGGCAGCTTCAGGGTACAACTGAAAAGAGATCCTAATTGTTGTTGCTGTTGTTAGACCACTTCATGACATAAAGCTATTGAAGCAGCGCACACAGTAAAAAGATAATTAAACACCGAAAGGCAACTTTAAAGAACACTAAAATCAATTAAACAAACTCTAGGACCTTAACACTGCCCATACAAATTCTAAAAAAACCAAGGAAATCATTTCATCAAATACAAAATGTATCTTCCATAAATGACTGGAAAACACTTCAGAGAAACCCAAAGAAAGAAAGAAAGAAATTCTTTGGTAGGCACCAAAACATCCCCACGGTAGTCTGGTTTCATCTGGTAATAGATATTACACATAGGATGTCGCTAACCCTGATACTGTGTAGAAAAACTGTAGAATCATGAGTTGGAAGCGATACTGTATTGGAAGTGATGGTCCAAGCTAGTACTCAGTGCAGGATCTGCAAAGCTGGCTACAACTATAGCATCTCTGACAGATGGACACCCAGATTGCATAAATAACTCTTGCAAAAGAGAGTTTACTACATCCTGAGGCAGTCTGCTCCACGGTCAAATAATATGTACCAGTAGGAAATGTACCCCACTGCTTAGCTGAAACCTGCTTCCCTGAAATTTCTACCTGTCGGTTCTCTTCTTGCCCTCCTGAGCAAAAGAAAAGAAGTCTGCTCCATCTTCTGAATCATATCTGAAGACTGCGATCATGTTTCCCCTTGCTTGTTTTTTTAAAATATCTTATCTCTGAAATTAGCCACAACTGGTAGCTGGCAGATGGGTCAAACACAGGAGGAGGTTACAGCAGTAGCTCATAGCTATTCAGGGCAAAACTTCTGGCATGACAACATTTCAAGCAGGGCTTGACAGAGTTTAGGAAAGGTGAGGCAAGACAGAGCTTCAGGCTAATAAAGATAAGGTGAGGCTTTGGGTGAGATGAGCCAAACTGAAACAGAGCTTCAAGTGAGTTAAGGTGAGGTGTCAGATGAGGTCAAGGAAGATGGTGCTTCAGGCAAGGCAAGGTTCCAGGACTCTCCAGAGCAAGAGTGGAGAACCAGATGTTGTTAGGCTGAAACAACTATCACCTCCAACCATCATGGGCAGTAATGATGGGAGCTGCAGCCCAATAACACATGGAGAGCCACAGGTTGCTCAGATGGAGGAGTCAAAGCCTGGGGCATCAGTTATATGAGGCTTGCAAGGCCTCTATTGGCTCCCCATATCACTTGATCTGGCTGGACCCAACAGTGCTGCTTTCAGCCATATCATTTTGGAGCCGTGGAGTGAGGAAAAAGCACACTACCAGCTTCTCCTGTCCCAGTGGCAGAGAAAGAGGGGCGGTGGTGGGAAACCTGGAACCTGCTGCCAGATTTTTCAGTTGGAATTCACTGATACTTGTGTCTTGATGCTAGACCTTGGAAGATCCAGCCAGCTGGCTCTAATAGAACCACGGAATATTGAATACATTCAAGGGAGAATCATAGAACAATAGAATTGTAGAGTTGGAAGGGACCCCAAGGGTCATTTAGTCCAACTCAGATGTATCTTTGTATGCTGTGAATATATCAAGCCACCCAGCTCTGTTTTGGCAGAAGAGATGTTGTAATTGTCACTTTCTTCTTTCTAAGTGACTCGGTGTATACTCCAACTTAGCCACCCATTAACCTCTGTTCAGCCTGTCATAGTGGTTAGTAATAAGTAGAAAAAGACTGCCTGCTTCTCTGTTACGTTTTGGCCAGATAGTTAAAATGTTTCTCTTCTGCTAGGCTTTTAGAGTATTTTAATCTTGCTACCTCTGGTTTTGTTTTAATTGTTTTACTCCAGCTTTTAATGCTGTCTGTTTGTAATAGTACTGAGATTTTACAGTTCTAAACCACCCTGGGAGGCCCTGATACAGCTGAAAGGTGGCGTAAAAAGCATTTGTATAAATAAAAATACATTTTAAAAGATGGATTCTGCTATCCAGTCTTTTAGCCTTTAGGCCAGGCATAGGCAACCTTCGGCTCTCCAGATGTTTTGGCCTACAACTCCCATGATCCCTAGCTAACAGGACCAGTGGTCAGGGATGATGGGAATTGTAGTCCGAAACATCTGGAGAGCCGAAGGTTGCTGACCCCTGCTTTAGGCAGAGCATGCCATAAAAGTGATCGTGAATGCAAAACCATTTTGCTTGGATATATCTTGAATTGGTTTGTGTCTAAGCTAGCCTTCATATTCCAATGCAAAGCTTTTATAGTTGGCTCACTCTTGCTATATCTTTAATTTAGGGCTAATTCCAGAAGCACTTCTATGTCATAAATGTAAAGGAAATACAGAAAATCTTAAGGTTCTCTCAGTCCTCCTGCTAATTAAGGGTCAAGGAGTAAGTGCTATTAGTTTTCATTATAATTGTAGTGCTGTAAAGTTGAACAGAATTATATAGCTACATTACTTTACTTTGTTTAATGGGATCTACATCACCAAATGAGTCTTGTTTGTCTAGCAGGAGATTGTCCAGTGACACTTTAAAGACTTGGCTAGCTGTTATCTCTCCCCCCCCCCTTAAATAAAGAGTGAAGCTGATTTCAAATCAAAGCCTCAGTCTTGCTTAAATTCATTTTTAGTGGGTTGTAGCCAAATAAGTGTTACTCAGAGTAGACCCACTTAAATCAATGAACCCAAGTTGCTCATGTTCATTAATTTAATGGGTCTCTTCTGAGTAGGATGAGCAGTGTTCAAAGACGGGATCTCTATCACCGTTTGGTTAGCCCACATAATTTTATTTTACTAGCTAATTTCTAAAGGTGGGTAGGTCAAAATCAATGTAGCTTTGGAAGGTTCAGTCTGCCATCTTGATTCAAAATGGCATCCAATTGTATCAAAATATAGATGAAAACAT
Organism: Lacerta agilis; assembly: GCF_009819535.1. NCBI lineage: Eukaryota > Metazoa > Chordata > Lepidosauria > Squamata > Lacertidae > Lacerta > Lacerta agilis. The sequence continues at coordinate 29,303,882 of NC_046318.1, forward strand.
GGTCTTTGATCTTGGGAACTCTCATGCAAAATTAGGTTGTGGTGTGTTAAGAGGTATGCGTAGTGAACCAACTTTCCAAAATACATAATAGATGTGTTAAAGTCAACCTGGGGTTACATTTATTTACTTTTAGTAGTTGGACTGTTGTTTCATAGTGCTATGACAAATGTAAAAACCATGCCTTGCCATATCCTGATTCAACATTCTTTTCTGGGAAAATTGGAAACGAGTACATAGAGACAACCAGTTGACATGCTCAAATACTCCATGGAAGGAATAATAATATCAGGGCTAGTTCAGATATTACGGACGAGTGTACATACAGCCCACATATGAGTGCCACTGAAAAACAATTCCATCTGGTGGGCTTTGTGTGTAAACTGCAGTGTTTGTAAACAATGAATGTAGCACATGGTTGGAGTGGTTCCGATATGCTTCACATTATTTAGCTGTTGAAAACAATCGCCCAAAATTTCTGTCTTTGGAAAACTACTTAGGCTTCAGTTTCCGATCCTTACATAAAAGTGCCCTTGAAATAATCTGCTCAGAATTATAGTGTCAGGAATTAATAGAAGTGGACAGGGTTGGAAAACTGATCATCTGCAGTAAATCAGACATTGTTCTTTTCCAGAATCCCTAGTACTAGCTCCAACTACGTTAGGTTCATTCACACTGACTCATCCTGCAGGCTTCCAACACTGCATGTTTTGTAATAGGAGGAGACAGCTATAAACCTGGCTTTGCCAAAATGGCTACTTTCCCAACTCTGCAGATTTAGGTAGGCTTAAGAAGTCTTTCCTCCCCCCCCCCCAGCCCCCTAAAAAGCCTGCTCTCCCTAAATTGCAAGGAATTACTACTTCAGAACTGTAGGTGGCTCAGGGAATAAGAGATAACTTGGTTCTCAAATGTCCATCATCTATTGCTTTGCTTAGGCAGGTGCTAAATAAGCTAGTTGTTGTTTGTAAGTGATAACAGATAAAAGCAGCCAGAGCCTTAAAAATTGCTAACAACAGGCAACACATGTCTGGATTTAGACATGGGTGTTAAAGGAGTAAAATCTACTGCTTTGTGGATATGGGCAGATGATAAAACAGCGTATTATTTCTTGGTGCAGTTACAATATGATTTCTGCTTTTTCTTCCATTGGCCTAACCTCTGTTGTGGTGCTGTAGCTTTGGCATGCTTTTGTGGAGAAGGGTACACAAGGACCTGACTGCACATCCTACAGATACTTGTGCTATCATTGCCATAAACAACTGTAAATTGTAAGTTTCTGGGAGGTGGAAACTTCAAGGGCAAGAGAAGCACAGAAAAGGGAAGGTGTGTACAATATCAAATGCTGTCAGTGTTTGCATAAACCTATCTTCTTGGTAATACCATGGATTTCATTTGTGAAGGAGTAGATCTCAAAGGCATGTGGGGCCCATCACAGAAAGTCCACATTTGTGCTTAATGCAATCTGTTGACTTTCTTCTCCTTTCCACCTTCTGTACTGATTTGTGGTGTTAACAGCAGGAGTAAGGCAAGAGGGGCGTGCAGGATGGAGTATCAATCAGGACAGACACCTTAGTTATACTTTGTGTGCTTTCTATGCATGAGTATCTTCAGTCTATCTTACTGCCCTGTGGGCTTTATGTCTCCTTAAGTTCTTCTCTTGGTCTTCTGTGGGTAAGAGAAGGCTAATTTTGCCATATAGTTAATACTTTGTTTGTGTGTGACAGTAGTGTTGGCAGAATTAAAGCAAACCAAGTAAGCCTCACACACATTCTTTGAACCAAGGCTTCATCTGGCTCAACTGTGAGCTAGATTGCAGTATGTGTTCCCTGCACATTTTTGTTAAAGGTTAACAAAACTGTTTAGACAACTTTAATGGCTGTGCATCAATCTGCTGCATCAAGTTGATTAATGGAGCTCATTTCTATAGTGAATTCTTTAATTGCTCCTTATTTACCGCAGGGAGGGGGCGTGGTGTACTTTTGATTAAGGCAGCTGTCTGGAGTGTTCATTCACCTTGTAAATTCAATTCATGTCAGGGTTCATTTCTGAAATACATTTCTACCTGCTCTTCTGAACCTTCTCCAAAATGAGGCATCATCCTGGAAGCATGTTATTATAATTTGCGTGAGATGTATGTGCTTTAGTGATTGCAGCACCTTAACAGAAATCGATCAGAATGCATTTTAAAAGGTTGCTTGCCGGATTGTGAATTTGTCTTTCAACATAATTTGTTATTCCTTTTCAGGAGAAGTAACTTTAAATACATGGTCATTAGCAGTGAACTCTCCCACATTTCTTGTCATTTCCCCTGCTTTCTTCAGGGGCTTCAGCAGACCTCCATTACCTGTAAGTTGCTACCTCTGTCTTGAAGAGAAACTAAAAGCAACACAGAATCATAGTTCGTCCTCCAAAACCTGCAGTAGGGGGGTGATAAAGGGATTGTTGCCTGTGATGCCTTCACCCATCCCATTCTTCAACCGCACACAAAAAACTGTTTTATAGCGTTTCCAGAACCTGTTTAGACAGCGGAATAGGTAAAAAAATCAGATGTATATGCGTATGTATGTACAGTATGTATGAATGTATGATGCCTCTTCATATCAAAAATTGTCTGCAGCTAACAAGGATGAATCCATTCTGAATGTGGCATTGCTAATGCAAATAATTCATGGTTGTTTTGGCATTGAGACGAGACTAAATGTGAGATTTTTTTTAAGCATGCCATTATATATCTTCTTCTTTGGCGATCACTCGTAGCCAAGTGCATGTGCACACATTCAGCTTTTTGTCACTAGGTTACACCACAGCTATATATATCCATGTTCAGCAAGGAAGCTTATGTATGTGTTTACTCTTTTGCAGCATCTGGGTATAAACAGGCAAATTGTGAGAGCTGAATCTTTGGATTAATCACTGCACACCAAACATTCTGATAGGTGTTTAGAAGAAGAGCGAATCTGTTTCCTGTTGGATACAAAAGCAAGGGGGAAATGATGGCTTTGAAAAATCGGCCAGAGAAGCTGAGATCTGAAATTAAAAAGAATTAAGGCATTTGATGGCAGGATTTTTTTTTTTAAAAAATCTGTCACCGGCATTGTTAAATGCTAATTTTGAAACAGTAATCTTGGCAGCTGAAGGGCAAGGTTTGAAGGCCTGCAAAAATGATGGGAAACTATTTGAATGCAACTAAAAAAGTAAGTTGTAGAAAAGGAGAAAAAAGCACGCAGCTCCAAAACTGCACCTTAAAACCAATGCAGTAGAAATATATAAAATATAACCTAAAGTTCTCGGCAGTCAGGGTTCCTTTACCTTTTTAACCTAAAGTTACTGGCCATCAAAAAACAATGGAGGTGTTGGAGAATGGAGATGGAATAAAAGCCTCCCTATTGTAGTTTGGCAAAACCATTTGGTGAGATGTGTTTCTTTCAAAATGGAAGATGTAATGAGAACATTTGAGTTGTGTATGGATGTGGGTGTTGTTCCCTAGCATTGGTCTTTGAGCCATAGAGTGAACTGTTAGCCTATACCTGTCTGACCCACTTATCCTTGTGTCTCTAAGAGAGTCGCATTTGCTTATGCCCAACCTTCTGGGAGCAAGAAGTGGGCAAGGCTAGAAAGGTGAGTAGAGCCTAGTTGAACTGGGCCAGAATTGGAGGATATGCACATGCCCCCTTCCAAATGCACACATACAGGGCACACACAAGGACACACATGACTCACTGTAGATGCAACACACACACACACACACACACACACACAGTGTGTACTCTCATCTTGCCCCCCACTGAGCTCTGCAGTTAGGCTTGTGGGAGAAGCCTCCTTTCAGCTCTGATAGAAGGGTTTTCCCTACAAGCCTGATTGCTGCAAGCTGAACGGAGAGGCCATTGGGCCACCAGTTTCCCACCCTTGCTTCTGTGTGCAAGTGGAGTGGAGTGACACACATGTACACAGATGCAGTCTACTTATTCCGTGGCTGAATTTTTTCACAGCGTGGAAACTGCGACAGTTCTGCACTATCTTGCTGAGTAGTAAGCTATCAGTAATTTAAACTCCAGAATAGGAAGACAACTACTGTACAGTTATTGTGTTAAAATTGGGGGGGGGGGGGCGGCGGCAATGCTTGTGTTCCTAGCTGTGTTGCATTGTAAAGGGTCCATATCCAGCCCATTGACACTTCCAAACATCAGTCTAGATCCTGTTAAACTGTTTTGGCCAAGTGATGCCCATTTAATTTATTGGCCCACATGTAGCCCTGAGGATTGTGTGGTACTTTGAAAGGGGCTTCTGAAGATCCCTCCACGGTGGGTGGGTGGGAGGTTACCTGACATCTTTGTGATGTCAGGTGAATGACAGGTGGGCCTTATCCAGTTCCCCACCCCTGATTTGTAGCTTACTCACTAGGTGGCAGTAGACTTAGATCTTTCTGGGTGGAGTCACAGAATCATAGAATTGTAGAGTTGGAAGGGACCCCCAGTCCAACCCCCTGTATGTAATGCAGGAATTTCCTGCCCAATGTAGGGCTCAAACCCATGACCCTGAGTTTTAAGAGTCTTGTGTTGTATTGACCTAGCTATCCCTGGAGTATTTTGGAAAATCATAAAGTTCTTGTCTAGCTGTAAGACTGGCGTGGCCTCTTAACCTTCTTTGAAAGTGTTTTGGAGCTTATTGTTGTTGTCATTTCCACCCCTGCTTTGCCCACACCTGCTGCAGCCAACAGAAAAAAGAGCATTCAGACTTCTGTTTAAAGTTCAGTGTGTCTGAGAAAGGCAGCTGACACATGCAGACTTCAGAAGCAGCTCTACCTTAATTATTTGTCCTGATTGTAGCTGCAGATTGCCCCAATAAATGCTAATGATCCAGGATTCCTGCAGTCCTGTTAGCTTCCTTTTCCTCTTACTTTCTCCACTGAAAGTCTTGAAACCCAAGGGCTGGTTTCAACAAAGGGCATAGGAGGGTGGGAGGGAGATGAAGGGAAAGGCAAGCAGATAACAGCCACATGTAATCAGCATTTTATTGCCATCCTCAGGAAGTGGGAATAGTTGAGAAAGAAGAAGAAAAAGAAAGTAGATTGGAGCAAGGAAAGTTAATTACGGCGAGGTATTTGACAGGAAATTACAAAATACAGACAGACAGAAGAAACACACTTTTAAAACAGGCTAGGAAGTCTCCAGTTACTCCATGCTGTGTATTAAAAAAAAAATCTCAAAAGCAAGTGCTGAAAATAGTAGTTTAAACAAAAGCTACCTTATCTGATAAAGACATTTTGAGCACAAAGGGAAATTTATATATTAGCCGGCAGTCTTCAAATAAACTGATGGTTTTGATAATACCATGGATTTAATTGTGGGGGTAGGGGGTGGGAAAGAATGAATTTTCATTTGAATGACCTGCAGATGCAGCAAGTCCTTGCATAAACTGTCTGGGTTTATCTTGCACATACAAACATACGCACACTCTTCTATTCTTGTAAACATTGTTTATCGCTGTTTTGCAGAAATTGTAAAGGTAGACTTATGGATGTAGGCTGAAGCCGATAAATATGTGCATATTTTAAATGCTGCTCTGCAGAGCTAATATGATTCATTTCATCTGCTAGGGTATGTAGATGGAGTCGTGGTTTATCCATGTTGGGGAATGAACGGCAAAGCAACATTTTAAGGGAGGCTCCAGAATTCCCATGGCTTGACAGAATTCCAGAAGATGTATCATGCTATTATCATTTCATTGTTGGCTTAAGAGTGCCCTGTTCTTTACCATTCACCATGCCTGTCGTGTTATCCTTCTGTAAAGCAGGGAAACTCCCTTTTCCATGTTATCCATTTATGCAGGAAAGAGCTTGTGGACTTTGCTCCCTCCTGCCTTGTTCCTCTGAATTGCCATCAGTTTTGAAGCTGGAAAGAAACCACCACCAAGAGACTAACACCGAATACAAATTTTCTCTCTCAGACTTAATGAAAACTGCACTCTATGTACTGGTAGATATGATGAAATAAGGATCCTGTGTTTAAACACCATTCTTGGGTCCTGCCTGTATTATATGCATCTTCCTCTGCATTTGCAGACAACCTAAAGTAGTGGCACAATCACCCAAAAACAAAAAACGTGCCTTTGCCAGTCCTACTAACAGTCTGCCTGTTGGCGTGCTTTTTGTCTTACTTTTGCTAGCGTGAATTCATATTGCCCCAAGATGAGAATAGTGCCTTCACTTGCAAACAGTTAACATACTCTGAGCGGTAGAGAAATGCTCATTGAGGCTGTGGGGATAGGAAAGAGTCCTCTTAGATCATTATAGTACAGAAGGGAGACCTAGTTTTGACAGATCACCTTTCCATATCGGACTCACCCATAATTGGGTAATTTGCCTTTGGCCATCCTTCTCAATATAAAAAGCTACTTTCTTTTAGGGCTGTGATGATATAAGTTGTTTTAGTCTATTAATTATATGAGTATTAGTTCATCAGTCAATTGATCTATTAAATCTGCAAGAGTGTTCATATGGAGAAAATCATCATGCCATGCTGACTTAGTTTTTTAGCCAATGGTCACGTTTTGCACCAAGAGTATTCCTCTGCCCTCCCCCTGTCACCTGGGAGAGAATGCTGCTCCTAAAGATGATGCCTGCCATCTTCAATTTGTATAAGTATTTGTATCAAAATACATTGTTAAAAAAACCACTGCATGATTTAGGTCAGCCTTTTGCCTTGCCAAAATGTTTAATTCAATGAATTTAACATTAATTAGCTCTTGATGAACCCTACTTCACTTTAAATAGATGTAGCTGGCTCTGTTTCAGTGATCTTCACAGTCTCCTTATGAAGCCCGTGCTGAAAAACATAAGCTTACAGAAGCATGCCTTAAGACCACCTGGCACAGGAGATAGGGGGCATCATAGCTCAATGGCAGAGGGCATGCTTTGCATGCAGAATGTCCCAGATCCCATCGCAGACAGTTCCAGTTGGAAGTCCAGTTGGGGAAGAACTCTGTGTGCCCAAAATAGTGGAGAAGCTGTTACCTGTCGGAGCAAAGAAAAAGGTTGGCTGGTAGAAGGCTGTTTTCCAAGCACCAAAGTGTACACTAGAGCTGCATTCCCTGATGCCCTCCAGGTTTTTCAGACTACAATTCCCATCAGCCCCAGCAAGCATGGCCGACAGTCAGAGATGATGGGAGTTGTAGTCCAAAACATCTGGAGGGTGCTGGGTTGGAATGGCTGCACTAGAGCATAGGAGTCTCTCACATTTTGGGCTTGATCTGTGGCACACTTGACAAAAAAGTTGGTCACCACTGCTATAGGCCACATATAGGCTATAGTACACATGACACTGCTGTCATAGCGTATTTCTACAAGAATCTTGACACCACTAGTTTAGCCTTTTTAAAAAAGAGAGAATAAATTGAGGCTAGGCAAGCATGCAACCATTACTAGCAACAGTGTGACTTCATAGGTCAGGCTTCTCTTCCTTCCTCACTGTCTCCCAAACCTGCCTGTCTTACTGTAGTGCATGTTATGTTATACCCGTTGACAATTTTATAGCAGAGGCGGAAGAGATATAAAACCAAAGGGCCGGGAGTGTGGGGACAGAGGCCAGGGGAAAGAGTTCTGCTGGCACAGCAGAAATGGCTTTGTCTAATGTGACATACTTCCCTTGATCTGAGACAGTGGGATTTAGAGGCACGAGGGATTTTGAAATGAATGCTACCAAAGTTAATATTATAAATGCCCCAGTCATAGTTATGAATCAGTAATGCATCATTGTGCTGTCTTGCTCTTCTTGGAAATTTCACGTGGTTCTCTTCTCTTCTCTTCTCTTCTCTTCTCTTCTCTTCTCTTCTCTTCTCTTCTCTCTCTCTCTCTCTCTCTCTCTCTCTCCCCCCCCCCCGCCCCCGGATTACTAACCTGACTAGAGATGTAGTTGACCAAGCTCTGTTTCTGCTCCTGTATGCTCAAGTTCCCAAGCCCTCTTTATTCAGGCGAGAACAGGAGTTTAATAAAGCAGCAGCAGGGCTGCAGACAGGGTGAAACCCTAAGATTGGCCAGGTCTGACACAAATACTTGGGGCCTGATCTTCTGCCCCCACCCCTTTGTCAGCTCCTATCATTTCCAACTTTCAGAGGAACCCTCGGGGACCCCTGGCTGCTAAGCACACCTTTCAGACTTGGTATTGGTAAAGCTATTGGTAAAGCTGCCAAAAGATCCAGCTTGATGATGATTCTATTGGTTGTGGTGCTGTTAATGCCAAGGTTGCAAGTTCGATCCCCGTATGGGCAGGGGTGTAGGAAAGGGGGGTGGCGGGCCGCCCCAGGTGCCATAATGGTGTGTGTGTGTGTGTGACAAATTATCAAGGAACGATTACTGCCCTACTAGGGCGGTTCATAAAAAAACTTTTTTTTTTTAAATGCCTGCTCCAAAGGTCTTATCTTACTACACTTGGGATCATGTAGCTACATATGAAATTTCATGCATATCAGTTAATATCTTGACCCTCCTCCACGGAAATAGCTGTTTATTTGGCTGTTTTCCTATGTTGTGAAGGCTGAAATTTCAACAAAGCATGTGCCTTGGGTAGACTTTTTTCGGGCACCTGTTCAAAGCATTCTTCTTTAGGCAAGCATACCTAGATGTTTAGGAAGTTGAAGTAATTTTAATCTTAATATTTTAGCTTTTGTATGTTTTAAAGTAGGATTGTTAATTTTTCTTGATTTTACTGCTGTGGTCGTTTTTTGTTTTTTTTGTTTTGGTAAACCACTTTGCAGGTTTTCCCCCCAATAAATTTTATTAAATATATAAATAATAAATATAAATAAAACAACACAAGCCAAAACACAGTCCATCCTGTAGATTTAAGTATCTGTCCATAGTCGCCTACTTGTTATCAGAGGCTCAGAATCCACATTCCTTTGTAAGAAACTATGAAATAACGTAAAACCATCTTTGCAGGCAAAAATAAATAAATAATCAATGTGTGTGGGGGGGGGGGTGACAAGAAATTTTCCGCACCCGGTACCACCTGACCTTCCTACGCCTCTGTGTATGGGACAGCTGTACTGCAGGGGTTTGGACAAGACGATCCTCAGGGTCCCTTCCAACCAGACCTGGATTTATGTATAAGCTAAACAAGCTGTAGCTTAGGGCCCCACTCTCATGCCTCCCCCGAATGAAAAATAATTTTAAGTTAGAGCTTAATAATTATTTCACTTTTAATATACTTCTTAATTGTATTTCACTATTAATAGACTTCTTAATAGTATTTCAGTTCAACAATTAATTTGTTATGTGCAAATGGCTTTAGATACCTATTAGGTGCATAAATTACCATATAGCATATATTCAACACAAAAAACAGCAACAATTCGTTGTTGACAAAGGACAGCTGGACATATAAAAGACCCCATTACCTTCAGTAGCTTAGGCCCTCATCAAACCTAAATCCGGCCCGGCTTCCAACCCTACAATTCTATGATTCCGTGGAGCATACAAAGTTGTCACAGTAATCATACCATTACCAAGAGGATGAGTGGGAGAACAAAATGTGGTGATAATGTTTGGTCAGGGACATAAAACCTGCACATTTTTGACTTGTGTTCCTAACAGTTGCTTCCTGGGAAATACAGCAGAGTGCTGCTTTTAAAACAGAAGGAAATTTTTTAAAAGCACTGCTTTTCAATGGAAGAAAAATATAAAAAGCTAAGATCCAAAGTAAGTTGCAAAAAACTGAAAATCAGCAACAGCAATACCCCAATACCCTTGCCTAAGATTCTTAGTCCAACCTGAATGTGCACAAGCTGAAAATTCAGATCTCAAACCTTTGTGCTCTGGGAACATGTTCTAACTAAGTTCAAGGCCTCAGATTTTTGTTAGGTATGGGAATGATGAGCACACATCTGCTTGCATCTATAAACACAACAGGAGGAGGCCTGGTTTTAAATTACCATCCTACTGCTGTGAAACCTTCCTAGTAATCCTATAAAACTGTCAGAGGCTGATGGGTCCTTGAGGGTTATGGCAATTTTCAACACCCTGCTATCAAATGTCAAAAGAATGTGAGGATTTGGTTACTACATAAATATTCCAAACTTGATTTTATTGCATTTTTTGAAAACTCTCTCTGTGTGTTTTTTAGATACCTGCACAAGAAACAGCTATGAAACACTGTTCTATTCCCCCCCCCCTTTCTGTATATTTTTTCATCCATACACACAATCTTATCTGTGTGAAAGTAAGCATGTGTTCAAGTATGCAGGTCCCTAGCTGTGTAGGTCATATATATTAAATCATTATATGTCTGAAGGGTCTTGCATGGCATGGAGAAAGTCCTGTGTTCAATACCTGATGTTTCCAGGTATTGCTGGGAAGAACTCCAGTCTGATTCCCTGAGAGCTGCTCCCATCCAGCGCATAGCATTTATAGACATTACTGAGCTAGGTGAACCAATCACTTGCCTTGCTATAAGGCAGCATCCTCTGTTTCACACTGGAAAATAATTCAAACTTGCAAGGTAATGAGAGTAGAAAAATAGCTCATCTGTGGAACGCTAAATATATCCTGAATGCAAACCAAATAGGAGAAAGTCATTATTTATAAAGAAATTGTCCCCTGTTCTTATTCAAACCTAATGCAAAGCGGGCTCTTAATTTTGTAGCCTCATCTCTAAACAGGAGTTTGAACAATGTTTTGCTCAGGAGGAGCAGGAAGCGCTTCTTCTCCAATTGTTTCTGTTCTGGGAGTTTCTGCAGTGAAGATCTGGATGGCTCAGTTGGTTAGAGCTCAGTGCCGATAATGCCAAGGTTGCAGGTTCAATTCCTGCATGAAACAGCCGCATCGTACTGGATTGCAGGGGGTTGGGCTAGATGATCCTCAAGATCCCTTCCGACTCTGCAATTCTATGATTCTATGCTCTTTGTAATGGGTGGGGGTGGAGACCATTTTGGGTAGGTGCAAGGGGCGGGCTTTGACCCTAGGAAAGGAGAGCCATCAAAGTTTCAGGAAACAGGAGTGAAGCATGGCAGAGATGTTGGCAAGGGGCAGTTCCTGTGCCAGGCAAAAGGCTGTGCCATGAGTGGGCACATTTGGATCTTGTGCACAGAAAGGTGCAGAAATGTTTTACATACATTTAAAAGAATTCAGAGCAAAGTCCTGGAGAGAGAGAGAGAGAGAGAAAGGTCTGCACAGTGTGTTTCATTAAATATAGTAGCTTTGAAAGGGTTGCTAATAAAGAAATGAAAACTGGTCCAAACAGGCTTTGTAAGAGAGCCATTAAGTGAACCTGCATTTCATGCATTAGCTTAGTAAGCGTGCTTGTGTTTCAGCTACTCTGGTGCTGGTATTTGCCAGCATTCTTTCTTCTCCCCCCCTCTTTGGTCTCCCCCCTGATTTGTTCCAGCTAAAACTAGCTCTTGGCAGCCTATTTTATCAGCTGGCCTGTTGTATTTAGAGCTGCACCTCACCCCTTATCTCCTGCACTGTGGCAGAACCTCAGACTTCAGGAGTCCAGGGCTCTGCTCTTTGTTTGTTTATACTTGTGATCCTTTTCTTATTTTGCTCTTTCGGTTTCTGCACTGCTTTCCTGGAGGCAGTGACTGGCTTTTGGGTTTTATGCATGCCATGGATGAAAAGTGTGGCTGGGTTAATGTGGCTTCTCCAGTTTTTGTATTGACGCAGTGTGTTTGCGAATGATGTAATTTTCCTAAAGGCCTTTTTCCTTTAAATGTTGTGCCAAAGATACCAACCTATTTGATTTTTCGTTGTGCATACACCAGGAGAAACAAGGTGGAGGGAATCCGGGGGGGGGGGGGGACAGTGATAAGTAGAACTTGTACAAAAAAAAAAGTTTGGACAAAGGAGTCCATAGACAATTTTTTTATTGAGAAAAAAAACACACAAGTGTTTCGACCTTCCAAGAAGCAGTAATCAACCAAGCTTTGTTTATTTTCACTCTTCTCAGTAGGACATAATATAATTAAGGGCATCTTTGTTATACAAACAAAAACACATGATTTCTCCTCTCAGCTCTGTGTGGCTGACCATACGGTTCTGGCCTCAGCACATGTAAGTCTGTGTGGCTATCCAGTTAGCTAAACTCATACCCAACCCATATTTTCATGTAAACCAACATACAACTTTATTAACTTGAAAACAAACTTGAAGCAATCAACTTACAAATGCAGAGGATAAAATCTTTGTTGTAGAAGAAGGATTAATGGTGGTTTCAATCTGACTGAGATAAGAGAGCTGGCATGTATGGATGAGGTGAACAGACTGTGCAATATTTGGCTTTCCAAGCTGCTACTTGGAGCAGATGACAAGGCCAGAGAGACTTCTCTTCTTCTGGGGAGAACTTGCCTCAACAGGATGACATATCCTACATAGCTGAAAACAAATGATGCCTGGTAACTGATCATTGTTGATCGGTTGTTAACAGATCAACAAGTAAAAATTAAGTTGTAGAAACAAATAACACAATGTTTATTTGAGACGGAACACACCCTTATCTTCGTAGAGTCTCTTATCTTCTTTGAGCAATAGCACCAGTAATTGATTTTAAATAGTTGTGGTCATCTTCATAAAATGCTATACAATGAACCTTCTCTGCATTCTTAACCATGCCTACCATCTATTTTCCTGAATCTCCTGAGAGATTAAAGTGTTCATCATGCCTTAAGACTAATGGCTCACAGGTGTTTATCCACATATGGATAAACAGTGAGGTCAAGGGTTATGCCCTTGACTTTATACTTTGATTTCCCCATGGTTTTAGAAGATGCTAGAAAAGCTGGAGGTTCAAGGTGACAACGCTTATGGAAAATCCACCAAGTTGATGGCAGCAAAAAGATTCTAGCGATAATATATAATAATGTAGGCAAATATATCTGGCAGTATGGCAAACTTCCTTGGATTTCTGATTGGTTCCAGATTTGTGGTTAAAAATTGCCCAGTGGTCAGACACAACTTATGTCTAGCTTTCCATGTGGTAATAGGTGTAGCAGCATACATTTCCAAATGTGTAATAAATTGTTATCTGCATCCACCAGTATTGCTGCCTTTTTTCTCTTATAAATGCATAGTGCAGGATTCCTCAACCTCGGCCCTCCAGATGTTTTGAGACTACAGTTCCCATCATCCCTGACCACTGGTCCTGCTAGCTAGGGATCATGGGAGTTGTAGGCCAAAAACATCTGGTGGGCCAAGGTTGAGGAAGCCTGGCATAGTGTCTCTAAACACACAGGGTGGGATTTACCTAACGAGTCCCATCAGCAGAAGCCCTGCACAAGGACTTCTACTTGTGCAATGGGGCTCCCCCATCTTCTTCCTCTGTGCACACCCTGTTCCTCCTGAAATACAGAATAACTGGAAAAGCATGGCACTGGATTTCACAGGCTTCCATTAACACACCTGTTATGTGTTCCATCCCTCCATTGTCTGTGTGTGTGTGTGTGTGTGTGAGAGAGAGAGAGAGAGAGAGAGAGAGAGAGAGACAGACAGACAGACAGACAGACAGACAGACAGACAGACAGAATATGACTGGTTTGTACATAGTTGTGCTCATTCTATAAGGAATTTTAAAGTTCAGCTGTTTATTTCCCTTGCATGCTCATTAGGGTAGGCCACATAAATTTAACTGTCATCACTTCTAATTGTGGAAGGTAAAAAGCTTTTCCAGAGTCCCATGTTCTGGAAAGCTGAGTGAGTGAGTGAGACAGTCAGACAGTCTGTGTGTATGTAAACTTTTACGTCATTTTCTGATTTCTGGTAGTGATTACTGAGAGGGAGTCAGAGAGAGGAAATCTCAGCAGAAAAAAGAGAAGGAAATATTTAAATATGTAGATCTGGTCTATATAATTAAAGGGACACATTTTGCTACATGATCTATATGATACAGAGATTTGAAAAACAACAACAAAAACAAACCTCAAATCAATATATGGGAAAGTATGCCTCAAAGTGTGTTCAATTAGGAATTGGACTGTAACTAGGAGGAAAACATTTAACTAAGATAAAGGTTCCGTTTCACCAAAGATAAAAATAGAAAATACCCCAAGGCTTTATGTAAAGAAACTCCAGTGAGGGAGCAGCTTTCTGTTGAGCCTAGTTCAGGAAAAAATGTGAAGGGAGACTTATTCAGTCAGCAAAACATACATGGTAGACTCCGGAGAACAGACTGATATGAGAAGCTCTTGTTCAGAAATGGTTGCATAAAGTCCTTCAAAGCCCCGGCAGCTTTGATCAAAATCTCTGATGGCAGAGAGAATATTTGAGGGCCTCAAGGTTGCTGGAAACTTGGGAATGAATCTGTAAGCGGTGAATTTTTCAGGGGTGATGTGACCTGGAGACCATTGCATATCTTTTCATTGTTGAAAGAATCACAGTGCTTCCTCCAAACTTTCTGTTCCAAACAGCAGATGGCCTTACCTCTTCCACTTCAAGAAACTTCAACATGCAGATTCAATGTAAACCAGCTATTATTTGTGGGTGTGAAATGTTACCACTTGGAAGGTCATCTGCATTATCTGGGTCCTTACTATTTGTTTTAGTTTCTTGCAGTTTCTTACAGTTCCTCCTCCCACAATAGCATTATTTTGCATTAAATAGTTTCTGTGCCTTTGGAATTAATTACAACATTCAAAATTCAGTGCATTACAGTTTTAAAGTCACATGCTTTACTACAAGAAGTTGTGTGTATGCATAAACACACAGGTTTTTGTTGTTGTTTCTAGATGTGATTTGTTTCAAAATGTAATGCCCATAGTAAAGCAAAGAAGATGTTTGCACTTTCATATATGCAAGCCATTGGATAAAATTTCAAAACGGAAATGGAAGCAAATATTTTGGATTATTGATATTTAGCCATAACAGGGCTACTTTGACACATAAACATACACCTTGAAAATTGTGGTTCTGTCTAACAACACACCCTGTCTCATATATTCATAATGATGCTTCCAGATCAGCTTATACTGAAAATGATATATTTGTGATCCTAAATGGTTGACTCAGATTTGTGTTTATCACTTGATGGCTTCTAGGTGTGAAAGTCATGACAGATGAAACACCACATATAGAGCTTTCATATTGTCATTGTCATAGGTGAAGCTGGGCTCTTAGACCTGTGGTCCTGTCCCAACTTCTTGGGAAGTATTTGGAGAGGGACCTTGTGGTAGCGGCATTGCAGGCCTTTAATTCTGCTGAGTCATTCCATCTCTTTCCAGTTTCATACGCATCTGTCCTGCAAGCCTTCAAACTGTTTAATCAAGAGAACCTTTTCTTGCTGTATTTCTAGGATATTCATACACTGCATGACTGAAATTGAACTTCACAGATTCAGGATGGTTTTGACTAGACCTTTTCCTTTTCACTGAGTATCTGCTTTATGTTTCCTGTCTGTAGGTGCATGCTTCACTCCTTGACCATATTCCTTGTACACTGATATGTAGACCATGGCTTGGCTTGTTCGTTTATCTGAATACATTTTTCTTTCTCTGCTCTGTATGTGTTTGATTTACTGCAAAACCACCCATTCCAAAGTAAATGCCATTGATTTAAATGAGATTTGTTCCAGGCAAGCATGCATAGGATTGCAGCCTTCTTGTTTTCTGAGTTGTGTTTTGATCAGTGGGAGGTCTGGTTAGGTCTGAAAATCATTGTTTGGTTTCTGGGGACTTTGAAGCAACAAATGACCCCTTTAAAATCTGACAAATTTACTGCAGCGTAAGCTTTCATAGGGGAAAGAATGGGGGACAATAACCATAGTTAGTGGACAAATGAGACAGTACTAAATGACAGGTGAAAGGAGAACACTCCCATAAGCATCCCTGAGGGCCCACAAAAACCTGAAACTAAACATTATACTTCCTTTGTTTGTTCATTGATATGTATCACACCTGTGGCAGTGAAGCTTTTGACTCCACTAGTCTTGAGTGAGTATGATATAAGGAATTTTCGCCAACATTTCAGGGCAATATTCAGCAACAGACTATATGTCAACAGGGAGTAAATCATCACATTGCAATGATAGGAGGAAAAGTCAAGAACACTGAGTAGGAAGAGATCACAGTAGGATGGAAAGTGAAGTTCGGGGGAGACTACAGGCAGAGTGACTGCAGGAAGCAGTATTTACATGGGGGCTAGCCAGGTATTTTGTCCCAGGTGAAGCCTCCAGAGGAGCGCCATTGAGGTGTGTGGGGTGTGTGTGTGTGTACCAAACTGTGAGTGGGGTGGGTGTGCCAAATTGGGTCTTTGACTTGAGTGAAATAAAGCCTAGTTTCACCCCTGAGGAAGGAAACAGTGAGTGGAGAAACTGAAGTCTTGAGAGTGTTGGTTGAAAGAATGTATGTAGGTGAAGTCTTCCTCAGTCTATCACCAGTCTTATCACCATGTCACCATCATTGGACGATGAGAATCCTAGTACCCCAGAGTCAGTTGAGTGAGGGGTTGGAGGCTGAATTTCACCTGCTGATTTGAGCCAACAAGCCAATTCTTTTGGCTACAAGCTTCTAGTTGTGTTTGAAATAACACGAGGCCGTTTTGAAGAACAGAGGGGGAAAGAGCTAAAATATGGAAAAAAATCAGTGACATGTAATTACTGGCTACTCTTTCCCTATTGATTTTCTCATTGATATACTTGCTGTTTGCTTGCATGTGTGATGTGTCACGATGACATTTAAGCCTGCGTTGTAGGCAACATTCATTCATCCAACAAATGAGGTGGGAAGATAAGCATTTTGAAAGCCCCGTTTCCCGAGAAGGCATCTGTGCACCACCAACCTGTGCTTGCTTTCTCATTGCAGCAGTAAATTGTTTCAAGCCTGTCGTCATGATGATGAGTTATCATTAGCCTCTTATCTCTGACAGAAGAGCCTGTAGTTGATCAACTTTCCCAGAACTGGAATGATGACGATCAGTCTGACAGAGCATGTCAAGCAGATGAAAAGGGGAGCTTGGAATGGCAGAAACATTAATGAAAAATAGTTTATTAAAACCCAGCTCCTTCAGAAGCTGATAGGAATTTGACTGAGAAAATTGTATAAATTTGGTTTATCAGACAGAAGCATTCCTTTCTTAAGTTGCATTCTGATATGGTATGGGCTGAAAGGATGCTTTTTTGTTACTGAAGTGATGTAAATACTGATGGCAAAATTATGGCATTAGAAGGAGAACAAGCACCGTCATTTGTCATATGAGTAAAGCAGATGTTGGGGCAAAGAGGAGATAAAAATGGAAAAGGACATGCGTTCTATCTAGTTCCCATGAAATCTCCATGGCAGCTTTTATTTGATCTGGGTTTTCATGGGTGTCCTAAGATATTTTGCTGTCTGAGATGGAGTAGTAAATGCTTCCCTCTCCATCAAGATGCAGCCTCCAAGACTGGTCATTTTATTTTGGCACCTGAGGCAGAAAATCCTGCAAGCACTTCTTCCTTTCCCTGGCAGTAAAAATCCAACAATTTTAAATTAAATAACAATTTTTCTGCCCTTTCATTGCTCCCCAAATCAACTGCCCAAGACGGCTGCCTTTTCGCCTTTAAAATGTGTGGGTCATTTTGACCACAATTTTCTTAGTGTCCCCCCTGAGGATTTTGACAAAATCTTACAACATTATGCTTATTTCTAAATGTTTTCAGAGCTCTGACATTCTTCCTTCTTTCCAGTATGGAATATGTGTGACTATGTTCTTTTCAGTCTTGTGTAGCATTTTTTAAAATATGTAGTGAGGACCCAGTAATTAGAAAGACTCGTTTTATTACGCCACATGTAAATTAGTTCACATTTTGTGATTCTTCATGGTAGACCACACACACACGCCTTGGATTAAAATTAGAGCAAAGCCTCATACTCACCAGAATTTTGCCACATAGTTGCACTTGACTAGACTGTTTCACTGCGGGTTTTTTTGTTTTGTTTTACTGAAGGAGGGCGGGTGTTTCATGTTAAACATTTTTTATATATATTCTCAGGGAAACTTGCATGGCACAGAGATCAGTTTTGCTTTTCCGTGTTCCAGCAGATTTTGTTTTTCTGGAAAGGATTCATTGAGCATACCCACTTGTAACCTGAAGTAGCATAGCTCAGCAGTAGCTGCATGTTGCGATTCTGCTGATTGTGTAGCTAAGCTAAATACAAGAGTTGAAGTTAACTGGTGTCCTTGCATTTAAAGGAGAACTTTGGATCCAACAGAGATGTCAACTAACAGCAGAGAAGAATAGATTCCTTTAACTGATTCCCCCTTCTATCTGTAGCATACACACTGTTCTGTCCCAAATCTCTGGAGTTGATTTCCAGTGTGTGTTAGTTTCGTTTGAACAATAGTTTCAGGAGGAACTAGGATCATTGCACCATGGTTTGATCCTGTCCTTGCTTGAACATGCCATAGTTTATACTAACCAGAGCTCCCTGGATTTTTGAAAGATTGTAAGGTGGGGAATGAGTGGTTTTTGGGGGTTTTTTGTGTGTGGAAAAATGAAATACCGTATATACGTGAGTATAAGCCGACGCAAATATAAGCTGAGGCACCTAATTTGACCACAAAAAACTGGGAAAACTTATTGACTTAAGCATAAGCCGAGGGTGGGAAATGCAGCAGCTACTGGTAAATTTCAAAAATAAAAATAAATACCAATAAAAGGCTTGGAAAGAAAGGGTCTCTTACAGGGAGGGCTCAGGGGGTAAGGGGGCATATTGTGGGTACATTTCAGGGGGCAAGGGGAATATTTTGGGAAGGTTTTGGGGGGAGGGGGCAGATTTTGGATGGATTAAGGGGTGCGTGGGGCATATTTAGGAAGGGCATCGGGCAAGGGGGCATATTCTGGGAAAATTTCAGGGTGGGTAGTTTCTAGGGTGGGCAGAGCTGGGGTGGGGGAAGGGGTTAAGAGGGAAGGCTTGGAAAGAAAGTGTTTCTTTACAGGGAGGGCTCAGGGGGAGGGGGCATATTCAGGGAGGAATTAAGGGGGCAGATTCTGGGAAGGTTTCAGGGGTTGATAGTTTCAGGGTGGGCAGTTTCTATGGCGGACTGAGCTGGGATGGGATGGGGGCAAAAGCAACAGGCTCTCTGGGACTGAGCCGGCTCGCGCGCCTGCTCGATACTCATCCTCCTCCTGCTCCCGCTGCCCCCGTCGCTACCTCTGTTCCCCTTCGGGGAGAAGGGACGGGAGGAGGAGGAAGAGGCGATCCTCGCACAGAGCAGTGACTGCTCTGTGCGAGGCATCGGAAAGGAAAAAGCATTGAGGAGCACTTTCTCCCTGTTTTTCCCTCCCCAATGCCTTGCGCAGAGCAGGCACAGGATCAGAGAGTCTCAGCGCAGCGGTTCTCCAATCCCTCGGTGCTGAGCGTGCTCTGCGCAAGGCATGGGGAGAGAAAAGTGGCCAGGAACGCTTTCTCCCCACTTTTCCCTCCCCGCAGGACGAGGGATCAGAGAGCAGTCACAGATGCGGGATCGGCAGGGCAGGGGAGACAAGCAGCAAGAAAGGATCCCTTTCTTGCCGCTTGTCCCTCTGCAGCCGCCCGCTTCACCCGAGTATAAGCCGAGGGCGGCTTTTTCAGCCCAAAAAATGGGCTGAAAAAGTCGGCTTATACACAGGTATATACTGTAAACCTATTAGTAGAAAGGTACAATAGCATAGGCAGGTAATCATACCTTTGTTCTAAGAGGCCTTTTAGCCCTATACCTAGCACATGATGGCTTAACTGTTATTTTTACTGAAGATGATAAACTTAATGCTTTCTAGATAGCAGGTGGATCTGCACCCCAGTGGATGACATGTAGAGATTTGCCACCTGCTTAGGGGGAGAGGGCAAGAATTGGAATGTTTCTGCTGATCTGACTCTATATAGACAGCCCTCTCAACTACCCCTATTTCCATTTGTTTCAGTTCTTCTTCCCCTTGCCCACATTAATTTGACATTAATTTGCTCTGAGCCTTCAGACAACAGGGAAACACATGCAATCTTAAGTGCATCTTAATATTTTATCAGCAGCTGTGGTTGATCTTAACTGTGGTTTAGGGGAACAAGCCAACTTCAAACCGTGGTTGATCCTGGCTTGCTTTCCTAAACCATAGTTAAAGATTAACCACAGTTTCAGGTTTGGACATAATGATAAACCACGATGCATTGAAAACTCCTGATTTCCTTGGGTTTGCACTGGAGAAGGAGAAGGAGCACATTAACCCTAGGTTTCTGCATTCAGCACTAACCATAGTTTTGTGTTATGCTCTAAACAGATTGCTACGTCCCAATGGCTGAGAAGCAACAGTGGGAATGAGCTTTGGCCTCTGTAGGAAGCATCATGTTAGATGAGATAGATGTCTACTCTGAAGTAGCAGTTAAAAGTGCACATCACTGCCAGCTGCTTTAATTTTTTGGTGGTATAATTAAATTCATGCCCCAGCCCGAAGGCCAGGTATGCCCTCTGGGTGGCTTGCAACAATAAAATCAGCACAATATTAAGCAAGAACCCAACACTTGATTATAGTTAACATAAGACAACTACAACAAGGCACAATTAGCTATAAGTGGATGAAAAATCTGCACAATTTTGGGTACAAGTGAAGTAGTTTTGCCTTGACTTGTCTCCACCACTAAACTGATGGCTCAGCTCGAGCTATATGAGATCAATGCATTCAGTTTAGTTCAATAAATATTAAAACCTGTACAACAATGGGTTGTTTTTCTTTGCTTTTTAGACTGGGGCTAGTTCTCTGTGCTAAACTCTTCTGTTTATTATTTTGTGAAAGTCAAATTAAGTGTTCCCTATCAGCTGTTTTTATACCCAGAGTGCTGGAGTTCTTTGATCCTAATGCTTAAGAGACTTAAGAGTAGACAGGATAAATAAATTCAGTTAGGCCAGAACAAGTCATAAGAGTCTGGGCAAAACTGTGTGTGTATATGTGCAAGGCATGCCTGCAGTGAAGATCGCATTGGAACAGAAGGGGCGTTGAAAGGCCTTTTGGGTGAACAGGCTGTGACTTTTACCTCGCTCATTACCATCAACTGGCCAACACACTAACTCTGACTGTAGCTGCTGGGACTGTGACTTTTTAGCCACACCTGCCATGGGGAGATGAGCAGCATCCATACTCTTTTCAGCAGCGAGGTAATAAATGCAGTGTGTTTTCTTTCAGTAACAGTATGTATAAAAAGGGATGCTTCTTAATATTATTATTATTATTATTATTATTATTATTTTTCCCCTTCCCCTTGTATGTACACTGATGCAATTTTAAATGAATATCTCTGTATCTTTTTATCCAGTACTGCTGAACCAGAGATGTGAAAAGTTCTCCTAGGTGACTTAAATACCCCAAATACTTTTCAAGACCATGTTGATAATTTATCATGGCAGGCCAAGGAGCATTTTTTCGAACTGATAATGTAAACAAATCCCACTGTGTAAATGTATCATGCAGGCTTCTCCTTTTTGGCAACTGGTGACATGACATCCAGAAAATAATTAATCATACAATGAGATCGTGTGAACTGTTTTTGACAGCCAGGAAGTCTATGTGGCAAAATCTAATTGTGATTGCTTAATCTAATGTAGTTTGGGGAGGATGTTCTTAGGACGCAATGTTAGTTTATTTGATTAATCAAGTGCATATTATGAGCTCTCATTTTAGTGGGTTAAATTTTCAGACAGTATTACTGACAGTGTCTCTAGGACGGTCTAATATGAACCACAGTTGCATAGTGGTTAGAGTGTTGGACTAGGACATGGGAGACCAGGATTCAAACTCAGCCACAAAACTTGTGAGATGACATTGACCCTCTTGCAGATGACTATGGGGTTGTGATGTTCATCTCGCTTTACTGGCCAAGGGAGCCGGCGTACAGCTTCCGGATCATGTGGCCAGCATGACTAAGCTTCTTCTGGCAAACCAGAGCAGTGCACGGAAATACCATTTACCTTCCCACTGGAGCGGTAACTATTTATCTACTTGCACTTTGACGTGCTTTCGAACTACTAGGTTGGCTGGAGCAGGGACCGAGCAGTGGGAGCTCACTCCGTTGTGGGGATTCCAACTGCTGACCTTCTGATGGCAAGCCCTAGGCTCTGTGGTTTAACCCACAGTGCCACCCACGTCCCTATGCATATATATACATATCCTTTAATTGAGGTGTACAAATGATTTCATGTACATACACCATCTCCTTGGACCTTGACGTACCTGATGATAACTGATGGAATTTAATGTGACTAAGACTATGGGCAGTGCTTAGATTCCTTTACCAATACTAAATGAAATGATGTTGGAGAGTGGCCTTTTTAACAGGCAGAGGCGGGGGAGGCCTATAGAAGGCCTCTTTGTTTTTATAAATAATTTTTATTAAGTTTTCATTTTAACATCTCAAAATAAACATTTACATAATACCATGTATTCAATGACTTCCCTTCTTCCCCTTCCCTGTTGAATTTATCTTAAAGCTAGCGTTTTCAAATATGTACAGTTATTTTCCATGTAGTCAGCAAAAACGTCCCATTCCTCTTTAAATAAATATTCTTCTTGCTCTCTTAGTCTATTCGTTAAACCTTCTAGTTCCACATATTCTATCACCTTAAATTGCCAATCCTCCTTACCTGGGACCTCTCTCACTTTCCATTTTTGGGCTAACAAAACATGAGCAGATGCTGTTGCGTACATAAATAAGTTTCTCTGACACCTAGGGACTTCTGTCTGCACCATTCCTAACAAAAATTCCTTTGGTTTTTTTGGGAAGGCTGTTTTAAACATTTTTTTCCATCTCATTATAAATCATTTCCCAGTATTCTTTAACCTTTTTGCATGCCCACCATATGTGAAAAAAGTTCCCTCCGTTTTTTTTACATTTCTAACACAGATCTGATTCTGCTTTATGCATCTTAGCCAATCTACTTGGAGTTAGATACAATCTATGAATCATTTTCATATTATTTTCTTTCAGTGTATAGCATGCAATAAATTTCAAATCATTCTGTCAAAACACACACACAGGCCATTTTCCCCCTTTACCTTGGTTACAGGCAAAAGGTCAATCCCAGTCCTCACAAACCAATCCATTTGAGGTTTGAAGGGTCTGTTGAAGGTCTGTTGATGCACAACTGCAGATGGGACAAGATTATTCCTTGCCTCCAGCAATGATCAGCAAAGGCCCATCAGAACCAGCTGCATACCACCCCCTGCACAGCTCCTGTTTTCTCATCTCTTCTCCCCACACCTAACAAAGGACCATTCATGTAAGATATCACCCCTACTGCTGCACAGCTCTCTCTCTCCCCCAACCCCAGCTCCTCCCTTAGGAACTAGTAAGCCTAAGATTCTCATTCAAATGATTGCTTAATCCATATTATTTTCTAAGTTTTGTGTTGCTCTCTCCCATTGCTTTGTGTTTCTGTGTTTTGCTTCAAAGTTCAGAATATCCATAGGAAAATAATGATACGCTCTGAATGAAGCACTGTACATTGGTAAACAGATTGATTTGTTTCCATTGCAGTCTTGATGCTATGGTCTTTATTATTGTTTATGCTTTACTCCCTGACCCACTGGGGTTGCTAATATGCAAATTCGAACGTTGATTAGACCGCCAATTAAAAGGAACATGAGCACCATGTCGTACACATATAATAAAACTGCTAATTTTGTTTCTTGTCTGCTGATGAAGATAAAAGATGTGCTACCATGTTGTCAATGAAAAACAAAACAAAACACCCAAGCAAACCTGAACCAGGAAAAGAACAAAATACAGCCTTGCAGATCTCTCCGTTATCAGTTTAAATACACCTATATTTGCTGAAATAAAATATCTCATAGATCCAGTTACAGAAGTCCTAACCATCATAACTGTCTTCCTGTGGGCCAGTGGTTCTGACTGTAGCCAGAAGGTTGGTGGTTTGAGCTCAATTAGGGATGGCCGTGGACAGGATTCCTGCATTGCAGGACTAGATGACCCTTGGGGCCCCTTCGAACTCTCTGATTCTATGTACTTTGTAGCACCCATATACACAGCTATCACTAGCAGCAATAAATTACAATTCACAGGGGAGTCAGTGAAGGTCAGAACACTGTATCAAAGTACCACTTCACAAGTATGTCTTAATTAAATCCATGCGCCAGCCAATCTAATCCGGAATGCAAGCAAAGCCAGCAAGAGAAGGGCCCCACAAGATAGTATCTCCGGCATCTGCATTCCCGAGACATTTTGCAGAGCATTTGGTTTTATTTAGATGCTGTTTCGTTTTCTGTTGCTTTTGGTGTTTTGAGTAGCAGGGCATTTCTGAATGCTCCAAACCCCGTATTCTTTGGAGGACAGGCAAGACTGCCAGGAAGGGAAGCCACTGATTACTGATCAGCAGCTGTTGATGTGCATGCTTTTCTCCAGTCAAACTCTTGGTCACCAAGCTCTGGCAGAACATGGTTCCAGCTTGCTTATAAAGACACTCTGGAAATGCTATGAAATATCTTAGCCACATCTCTTTTCCTTGAGGCTATATGTTTGCTATACTAATGGGAGGGGAGGAAGGGAATGACATCAGTGATGCATGAATGGGAGATTGTTCATGTACCAGGTTACATCATCTTTTGATGTGCAGCATATGTCAGCAGTGCTGAAAGGCAGGTAACCCAAACCCTAGAGGCAGCCGTGGCAAAGGTACCTAGATTATGACAGCATAGCCTAATGCTGATAAGATTCTAAAGTTGGGATGTGTGGGTAGATACACTACGCAAGTATTCTGAATACAAGACTATAGTAACAATAGTAAATGGTTTCTGCAGAAAGCTGATCAGTGTCTATTTTTTATCAAATATCTTAAGCAGAATTGAGGACGACTTGTAAGGCAACATATAGTTGGCTCAGTGTTATTTCAAAGTAGATTTGCTTCTGCATTAGCCCCTTTTCTCTGGAATTGACAATTCCCCCCTCATTTAGTTATCATAGAGATTCTGCACAAGGTTGTGGTTTAATGCAGGGCAATGGTCTCCAGATGCTGTGCTGTTGGGCTGCACCTTCCATCATTCCTAGTCATGCAGCCAACCATTGCATTTCGATCTTCTCCATATTATTGTATTGTCTTGAGCAGTGCTGGCTTCAAACATTTAATATCTCATTAAAGGTGCTCTTTAAAAAATAATAATTGCAACCTCATTCGAAATATAAATGCTGGCAGTGAAATCAGCATTTTGGGTAAAGATACGGTAATTTCTGGTACAAATGTGGATTGTTTATTTATTTAGGAGAATTATATCCTCTCCTTTGATTGAATGATACACAAAGTGGCTTTCAGTAGATTGGAACAGGATATATACATGCATAAGCACAAACTCAAATCCACACAGTCCAGTAACCCTTAGCTTCCTTCCTAGTGTTTTGTGCCAGAATTAATAAGATCACAAACTTGGAGATAATGTTCTCATTTCCCTCCCCTTCCTCTTTTTTCTTCTCCTTCTCCTTTCCTGTTTTTGACAACTTAAATTTTTTAAAAAGAAAACCTTATCAAACATACAAACAAACAAACAAACAAACAAACAAACAAACAGCAGTGCCAAAGTTGGAAATAAGACTTGGGCTTGTATTCTAACTTGGGTATATGTTAAATTATTTGGCTGTCGCAGTAACAAATGTAATAGGCTAATTAGAAATACAAGTAGCTAATACTCCGAGTTATTTTTTACAGAATCTGTGAAGATTAAAAGTTGAGAAGGAAGGGCAGAAATCATTTTGTTGAACTTATGTTTCCCATGAAGACTTCAGATAAAAAAAAAGTTCAACGGAAAATGGGGAGGAGATGCTTGGGTGCACTTGCAAGATTGCCTGGCCTGCTAATCCTTCGTATTTGGCTGGCTCCAGATTATTATTATTTTTTAAAAGTATTGAACACATGTTCTGGTACTGTTCAAAGGCCTGTGAGAATTGGGAGTTGATCGAAAGCTCTCAGTTCCACTGAAGTGGGTGGCCAAAGTGCAGGCGTTCAACAGCTGCACGGAGCCCACTGATCTTTGTCATTTATGAATTATTTTGCATGCCGTCTGGAACCAAAATGGTGCTTTAGTTTTTAACAGAGGCAGTTGTTTACGTACATAGCCAAAGAAGCACATTTTGTGCATGTTATAAAATGATCAACTCTTCAAAGGCTATTTTTCCCCTCCTTTCCTTTCCTTTTTTTTTTTTTTTTTTTTGCTTCAGTGCCTTCCAGCTAGAATTCAGATGCAGATGTCTAAACTTTTAAGTGTTTTATTTGAATTGTTTTTCCTAAGTTGCTACTTTATGCACTTTCGGATGAATGTAGTGAAAAATGTGCTGAGCAGGAGAATTCGTTCACTGGCAAGAACACCTCTTTCCATATTGAGCTGCCTGTGCTTTCAGATCAGCCCATGGAGCCTCCTCATAGTCACTACATGGGATAAGGCAGTGTTCCTCAACCTTGGGTCCCCAGATGTTTTTGGTCTACAACTCCCATCATCCATGACCAGTGGTCCTGCTAGCTATGGATGATGGGAGTTGTAGGCCAAAAACATCTGGGGACCCAAGGTTGAGGAACACTGGGATAAGGTACATAGTGGGTGGGAGCCCAGGAAAGGGCTTTTTCAGTGGTGTCTCCTTCAATGGGAGACTGAGCCTTATTTGTTTACAGCTTCAGGGGATTGGTGAAGACTTTTTCGAAGAATGTTTGGAGGAGGTTGCTGTTCTGGTTGTCGCTGTTGCTGCTACTAGTAACTTTTATTTGGTTATTGTGTGTTTCTAACAAATTGTGTTTTTATGTGCAGTGGTACCTTGGTTCCCGAACAGCTTAGTTGTCGGAACAAATCGGCTCCCGAACGCTGCAAACCCGGAAGTGATTGTTCTGGTTTGCAAACGTTTTTTGGAAGCCGAATGTCCGATGCAGGTTTTCGAACAGTTTTGAGAGTCGAACGGACTCCTGGAATGGATTAAGATCGAGAACCAAGGTACCACTGTACTTTTATGTACTTATTTTGTTATAAAACAGCCTTTGCAAAGGGTGGTGTGTAAATATTCTAAATAAGATAAAAACTGCATAGTTAACTGCATAGAGCCAGTGTAGTGTAGTGGTTAAGAGCGGTAGACTTGTAATCTGGGGAACCGGGTTCGTGTCTCCACCCCTCCACATGCAGCTGCTGGGTGACCTTGGGCTAGTCACACTTCTCTGAAGTCTCTCAGCCCCACTCACCTCACAGAGTGTTTGTTGTGGGGGAGGAAGGGAAAGGAGAATGTGAGCCGCTTTGAGACTCCTTCGGGTAGTGAAAAGCGGGATATCAAATCCAAACTCTTCTTCTTCTTCTAACTCATGTACATAAAACCCAGCTAATAGACCATCCACTGTATTTTGTAACTGAAGCTCCCAAGGCATCTTGCAAGGGCCTTCACATTTACAAATCATAATTGAAGTCCAAGTAGGTCATACTTGTACAGGATGTATTGCACAGGGTAGTGTGCAGCAGAGGTTGTGAACCTTTCTAGGCTCATGGGCCCATTTGCAGGCAAGAAAAACTGTTGTAGGCAGTGCACGTACACTGCAAATGAGCACACACTGAAACCCATCCCATTGACTATTGTGGGATGCTTCTTTTAAGCCTAATTTCAGTGGAGGGAGAAAACCCTGTGAGTTGCAGGAACCATATTGGTGACTCTTGCTGTGCAGAATGTTCAGTAATTCAAGCACGATGCATCATAGTAATTCAAGCAGGAGCTACCGGTAATCCAAATAGGCCAGTTCATGTACAGCCGTGGTCAAGTTTCATTGAAGAAGGGATGTAGCTGTTGCACTAGCCAGAGATTGTGAAAAGGGTCAAGGCCCCTATAATCCATTTGGAATTCCAGAGACAGATCTGGCATCGCCCCCCAAACTGCAATGCTGTTCAGCCAAGGCTGAACACTACCTCCAAAGTCAG
Source organism: Lacerta agilis (assembly GCF_009819535.1). Classification (NCBI taxonomy): domain Eukaryota; kingdom Metazoa; phylum Chordata; class Lepidosauria; order Squamata; family Lacertidae; genus Lacerta; species Lacerta agilis. The sequence goes on from NC_046318.1 coordinate 29,331,745, forward strand.
AAAAACCGCCCAGTAACAGTGCCTCTTCTTGTGTAGATTAATCTTAAGCTTATTGGACCTCATTCAGCCCATTCATGCCTTTGGACACTGCACTCAGCTGCAGCCTTCCCTGATTCTGATGAAAAAGAGAAACAGTGCTGGATGTTCTACATATTTATGATATACAGGTATCACCCAACTTCTCCAGATGACTGTCGTCAGGGGTTTCATGTACATATTTCATAGAATGGGGGGACAAGTTGTAGCCCTGCTCCACACCATACCGTAGCTGCCAAGAGCCACTATTGGCACCGCCTTCTCAAGACTGCCATCAAAATGGGAACTGGACAGCTGGGAGTCAGTTGCCATCCCATATAGTCCACCAGAAGGATACCATAGTTGCTAGTACTGAAAGCCACTGAAAGTTCGAGAAGCAAGGTCAGATTCCTCCTGTTCTTTTTCCAGGATAGGTTATGCATCAGAGTGATCAAGCCTGTTCCATGCCAAAGTCAAATTTGAATGGTTCCACCCAATAATTTTCCAGCAGCCACTGCCATGAGCATCTTATCCAAGAAGGAGAAATTTGTGATGAGCATTTGTTACATTTCTTTGGGTTTACTGAATACCGTATTTATTTAAGGGCAGCATATCAATGATTTCCTGCAAGGAGGCATTGCATTTTGTGTTAAAAATGAAATAAATAAATTATCTTCTGCATCCAGTTGGTCAGTCCTCTCCTGATAGATGTTTTATATAAGCCAGGAATGGCAAGGGTCAAGCAAATATAGATGGAAAGCTGAACTCCTTCAAATACCTTTTCAGTGTCCTTAGGCCTCAACCACTGGAATACATCACAAAAAAATAAATAAAAAAATCTTGGCTATATGGTGCTCTCGTTGTAGCTGCTGATTGTACTGTCGACAACATGGCATCCCAGGATTAAGAGCGTGTCACATTTGTCAGCCTCTGATAATTCAGTGTATATGTTAGAATAAATGCAAAACAAAATAAAATAAAACTAATGGAACACCCTCATGGCCAATTAGCATGCTAATGCATTTAATGTTGCAGGGATTCCAGGATCTGGGGTGGTGGGGTGGGAAACATCATAGTACATTCACAGCTGTTAAAATAGGAAAGCTGGTGGTCAGTAGCGACAGAGTTTCCATACAGAGGTGGAATATAGATGGGGGGGGAGAATCATACACTCACCATAAAGCAAATTATTTCATTGTTGACATAGGCAATATGTTGTTAAAAGCGAATGACTGTCATCTGTTAGAACCTGCAAGGAATAGTAGAGGGTAATAAATTGCCGAAGAGGCAGCTCTCAGGTGGCATGCCATACCTTTCTTATTTAGCATGAAGGAGAAGAAATTAACTGCAAGCTCCTATACATTGTCTTAAGATGCATATTCAGTGTGTGCCACAGTGGCCCTTTGTGGTATATAATGGAATATCTGCTGTGGCTACATAGTTAGAGTAATAGGTTTCCATTGTTGCAGGCAGAGTAAAGGTTCTGTGGAATTACAGCACATCCATTGAAGCAATTTCTGTCTTAACAATAGCCTTCCTCCGTCTTATGATTCAACATCAGCAGCAATGTGGAATACTAACAATGTGGAATACTAACAAAGCACACTGCAGTATAACAGTGTAAATATTCATTGAGGAGAATTTTGTACTCTGCATCTTGTGGGACCCACATGAGGTTTGAGGGATGGAGAGCAGATGTTTGCCTCGCCAACTAGCATGTCAGGGAGAAGGTAAGTTAGGATTTTCTCCTCCAGACATGTGTGTTTTGTATCTACAGGGAGATACATACAATCTCCCATTTACAGGCTGAAATGGTATAGCCCAGCAAGAGGGGCTCATGTGGTTCTTCTGATTGTGTGCTTCAGTTCTTAAACATACATGACTTTGGGGCAGAGTACGTTGCATTTGCTAGGAGAATATTGCCCTAAATGGGTTTTCTGCGCTAACTGGTCCCAGATCTGGCCCAATAATTTTTTTTTGTTTTTAGTGGAGCAGAAGATGGTGTTCCCACTGGCGGAGGAAGAGGAGTGCGGGGGGAGCGCACCGCCCCCAGCAGCGTGATCCCAGTGGGGTGTCCCCTGCCCGCACTGGATGCGCGCCAGCCCCACCCCGCCCTGCCTGCTCTCTGCCCCCCCCCCCCGTGCCGGAGCATGAATCTCCACCACTGGGTGACCCTTCCCCATTCAAAGTATGGAAGCTGACTGGGCTGTTAGGTTAATCTTGATTCAGCGTTGGTGATGGGATCGTGCTCTCCATCATGAGTCTGAGGCAACAGCGTAGCTTTGGTGTGCAAAGAGATGCCATGGAGCACACACAGCTCTGTTCTCCAAAGGAAGGGAAAGACCAGGGGACCTTAGGAGGAACAGCCCGGGGCTGCTGCCATTGTGCCTAAGCATCTGTTGCCTGAGATACGGACTTAACGTTGTCCAATGGTAGGGCCGACCCTGACAGATATGTAACTCATTTCATTATTCTGTGTGTGGATTGCTACTGTCATTTTCTGAGTCTCTGCACTCACACTCTGTTTTCCTGATGGCACCAAGTTGTGAGGTGGAAGTGTGGTTTCATAATGTGATGAGGAATCTTGTGGAAAGTAGTTCTACACATTATAGCAGGAATGGGATCACATTTCTGTAAGGGGATGCAACTTTTACCTTGTCTATAAGTAAAAGTGGAAAAGAGTGAGTATTGCAGGGATATTCAGACAGGAAAATAGTGGTTTTGCACTGAACCCAGTACTGCTATTTGCTCTGTTCAATCAAAGATTACTTGCAAAGATTTCCCTCATTTTCAGAGTTGTTCTCCCTCCCCCCTTTGGTATTCTGAATGTTTAGGCTGTCTCTTCAATCAGTAACTGAGCCCAAGATAGGATCAACAGCACCACCAGCACAAGAACCTATCTTGTGGACAATGGAGACCTAAAGGAAGTAGCTTATGCAATCCAAAACCAAAATGAAATTGAAGAGAAATATAACATAAAATATGTGCAGGTAAGCAATTTATTCACTGTTGTTTTATATGATGTATATTTCCGTTTGTTAATAATATGTATTATTCCAGCAAGCACTATCATGCTATGTTTCTTGAGAATGATTTAATTCCTAGATTCACTGTGTGACAACATTGGACAGGTTTTTGTCTCTCAGCATCAGTTACCCCATCTGTTAACTGGAATACTAAAAAGTTTTCATATTGTACGTTTTGAGTAGAGTGGGCCTGTTTGGGACGAGAACCAACCACATTACAGTATAAGGATTTTAGCTGTGCAATCCCATAGATTTACTCCAATGGGGGAAGGGCTAGAGCATGTGCTTTTCATGCAAAAGGTTCCAGGTGCAATCCCTGGCCCTGCAGGGAGGATTGGAAAAGACCCCTACCTATATCTCTGGAGAGCTGCTGCCAGTCAGAGTTGGCAGTGCTGCACTAGATGGACTTAATAGTCTGACTTATAAAGCAACTTCCTATGTACTCAGAAATGCATCCCATTGAATTCTATAAATGAATACAAATTTTCAGCCTAAATAATTTTATATAGTATTTTTTTAACAACACAAAACTGCTCAGTGGTTTGCAATGTAGGCCCTGTGTTATTTATTTATTTACTTTCTTATAAACCTATATCCCGGGGATGTGGGTGGCGCTGTGGTCTAAACCACTGAGCCTAGGGCTTGCCGATCAGAAGGTCGGTGGTTTGAATCCCCACGATGGGGTGAGCTCCCGTTGCTCAATCCCAGCTCCTGCCAACCTAGGAGTTTGAAAGCACGCCAGTGCAAGTAGATAAATAGGTACTGCTCTGGCGGAAAGGCGAACGGTGTTTCTATGCGCTGCTCTGGTTTCACCAGAAGCGGCTTAATCATTCTGGCCACATGACTCTGTCTGCGGACAAACGTCGGCTCCCTCGGTCAGTAAAGCGAGATGAGCGCAGCAACCCCAGAGTTGTCTGTGACTGGACTTAACTGTCAGGAATCCTTTACCTTTACCTTAAACCTATATCCCACCCTTCTAATGAGTTTGCATCAATTATAACATTCAGCAGTTGAAAACAATACAAATAATGTTAATAATAATGGTGTGAAATATGAATTGCTTTCTTATGAACTGCAAAGGCATCTGAAACTAGGCATGCTGTCTTAATGTGTGACAAACTTGTCTTAGGTAAGAAGGAATGTTCTTGAGGTTCCAATGCATGTTTCCATGATAGATTTGCTCCTGCGACATCACACAGGCAATTTAAAATGCCACCATCTAATCAGCTCTATTAGCTATTCCCTCTGAAGTGTGAGTCCCTTGCAAGTCTGTCAGAGCTCAGGTCTCTGTGAGCTCTCATGCCTCATCTTTGACCTATTAAGAACTTATTATTGCTCTGGGTTCTTCATTCCACTAAAACAGATCTGCTGGTGCGCTGAGATTTGATGGGCCAAGATTTGCCACTGACTGCAGGTTTTAGATCCTGACATTTGGTAACCTGAATGCAAGCTGACTGAGAAATTAATTTAGGTGCTTTTATTAAAATGCATGTGTTTTAAAAAGCCAGAGCTTTAGGTTATAAAATGGATAACATAATAAAAGGCTTGTGTGATCAAAGGTGACCGAGACACATTTTGTATTAGGTTGGTCAAAAACAAGGTCAAAATAATGAGTCACTCTCCAGTAATTTATATAACACTTTACAAAAGTGCATCCTGCTTCACATTCATGAGAGCATTAATTTTTTCATTAACCTAGCTGTGCCAATTGCTTCCTATCAGCTCTCATAGAGTGAGTAGCAACTGCTGCGGGACGATTAGCCAAATGGCAGGCTGCCTCCTATTTGCCTCACTTCCCTTCAAACCACTCCCATCGCCACCACTGTACTTGCTTCCCATCAGCTGCTGCTGTGGCGACTCTGCTGTTGTCTTTAGTCCGAGGAATGGTGTGTTGCCCTTTCCCCAGCTATATGTGGTCAGAGGGCAACTCATCTGGAGACTGAGCAAAGATAGCTTGGGCTTCCCTGAGTTTCTGACCTTTTTCTCTGCTGAAGCTCAGCACAATAAGAGAAAGGGTAGATTGGAAAGCTTTGGGGCTTGGGAAGAGTAGGTTGAGTGTGCTCTTTCCCCTGCTCTCCTGATTATGTGTGTGCTCTGGAGAGCATGTGAAGTGCTTGCCAAATCTGGGGCCACACACATCAGTTGTATGGGTCCCAAGGACAGATTGCAAGATGCAATACAGCCCAGGGACATCTTATGTGATGTGGTCCTTAGGCTCATCAAATTTACTTGCATTCCTCTGTTTTCTGGATCAGAAGGGGTAGAAATGTGACCTAGAAATTCTTAAAACATTTCTTTCTTTCTTTCCCTTGGAAATTCAGCAAGCCTTAAAGCTTTCTGTGGCATTTGCTGGCTCCAAATTTCCAATAGTAGGCCAGAGCTATACTGAAAGTGATATCTAATAGAGGCTTATTATATTCTGTGAACGGACACGAGGAGGAGGATCTTGCTTCCTTGCCAGTTGAGCAGCACGTGTTGTAATATTGTGGAACCATCACCCGTAGCCCCTTGTTCTCCCAGTCCCCCAAATATTTCATTCAGAAACATGGCCTACTCCTAGTTTATATGTTTGAAATGACATTGCAGGATTCCATGATGGGATAAAGGTGCTGCAATGTTTCTGAGCAGATAGTAAAGCTGGTTGCCCTGGTACCATTAACAATCTCTTTCCCAAACTACTATGATTTGCTTATTTTTGAGATGACTTCCTTCAAAGCAGCTGCGCGCATTAGCCAGTTTTACCTGCTATGCAAGATGTTTTTTGAAAGCAGTTCAACATTTGGACACTTCTGTGGTCCTCAAAGCCCTTCTGTTTGAGGAGGGGCTTACTATGCATGGTTGAGGGACGGAGGGAAAACTAGTATCCAGCTATTTCCCCTTTCCTTACTTTACCTAAGGAAAAACGCTGTGTGTGTGTGTATGTTGGAGGATGTTGAAATATGTCTCTGTGTGTAAAACTAAAATGTTTAGAAAATATATTAGAAGGGAATTCCTTTTTGCTATCCAGTGGATCTTACAGCATGTGGCCAGATATTATCATACTTATACAGCCCAGTTCTCTTTTATTAACAGTCTTCAGCGAATTGCACAGAGTAGCTCTAGTCATGTGGAACTGTTTAGAAATGCAAGCAGTGACAATAGGAAATGTCAAGCTGTAATGGAATAAGTGCAGCAAAATTACAGGCAGCAAATGTTCATTAATAAATTAGAACCATGTTTTCTTTTTCTTCTAATTGCGTTGGTCTCTGGCGGACAAGTGATTGCTTTTTTTCAAGTAACTTTTATCATTTACCTTTCATTTGTCTGGGGTGTGTGTGTGAGGGGCAATGGAAGCACAAACCTATACCAATACCCCTTCTTTTAATACTGTGTTGTGCATTTAATGCTATTGCTGCTCAAATGTAGTTGATTGGTATTGCTCCAGGAAATGATAGCAGACGTGAGACGCTTGTGTAGCTACTTAAGGTGTGAATCAGGGGAACATCAGTGAAAAATGAGAAGTAGTTGTAGGAAATCATGACGGCAAGTAAACACCACAACACGTGCATCTTGAATATTAAAGTCTGCATGCGCTCTGCAACAATCTTTATGCTGTGCAAGGCTATGCAGCTTAAAGGACAGATTTTGATATTGTGTTAGGAAGGCTTAAGTCAGCATGGACAAATTTGTCCGTTTTGGTTTCTCTCACCTTCTAACTCTTTCCAATTTTAAGTTTGCCACATTTGTGCATTGGTTTGCATTTTAAAAAAAGTCCTCATGGATATTCATCAGCAGTATAAATTCCAAATTCTCTTAATATACACCTGTTTGGATGCATTTTTGGGGGGAGGGGCAAATATACATAATTTGGTCACATTTTCCCTTTAATTTAATACATTTTGATATGTTACCTTCCCACACTATATGCATTTTGATGCACACCTTTCCCTAGTACACATAAATATCTTTTGGCTGGAGAACTGCATCACAAAATTTGCCGAGGCACAAATTTTGAAAGGTAGCTGTCTTTCAGTTTGCATATAGTTTCGGAATATGCCAGTTAGATAGCGTCCTATTAAAATGCAAACTAAGCAGAACTCCTTCCCCAATGCTATACTTAAGACAGTACTACAAATTACAGAGTTTCCCGAAAGTATGGACCTCATACGTGAATATTTCAACACCTTTGTATTTGGATCTGGGCACTCAGGGAATATTGGCAGTGTTTCCCAAAACAATTGTAATGTGTAAATCTGCCCCTACTTATGTTCTGCGTAAGTGTAAAGTTCTGTGGCATAAGCTTCCCTAATAAAATTAGCATGAACTTTGCAGAGGGTTTTCCCAGCACCACATAGAATGTTTGGCAACAGATGAGCCACCCTCCTTGTTAAATCTGCTTGTTTTTATTCAAAAGGAGTGCAAGCCCAGTTCTCTCTGCGGTAATATCTTTCGATTTTAACACTCTGCTGAGCTGCTGAAAAGGAACGGGCCACCCAGTTCTTCGAAGGAGCAGCTGTAGCCCTTCGACAGACCTCTCAATGGCTGGAGAGAAGCTGCATAAAACATGGGTGGCCAAATATCTCTTGTTTTCTGGAGGTGGCAGCTATTGTCCCCCGCTCCAGCTTTGCAATCTGAAATGGTTTTGTTTGGCTCCCCGTTTCTGCTGATTCAAATACATTTGGATAACAACAAGGATTTGCAAAGCAGCACACAGGATAGTGACCTCTTACACAGCCCCCTCCTTTCCGAGGCTGTTGTTATGGCTTGCATTGTCCCAACAGGGTCTGAAAGAACTGATCGCTGGATGCTTTCCTTCTTGTTCTTTGGCAAAGAATCACCATTTCATACCATATATTTATTGATGGAGCACAGTGGCCTGCTCCAGGTTTGTGTGTGTTAACACATGATATATGTGTTTTTAGACATATCACACTTTGCTTTGAGGAAACACGATTTTGAAGAGTTTTAAAGAGAAACTTTTTAAAAAAATAAATAAAGAGAGCTTTGCTGGTGCCAGATGTTGCCTCTGCATGTAAAGATCCAGAAATGAGTTCTGCAATATTTCATTGCACACACCATAATGTTGCCCATTCCCCTCCTCCGTATAAATATCAATATCCAATGCCAATATCCACATGCCTTCCGAAATGTGTACAGATCGATTGGCTTATTGTACTTCCTAATTGACAGGAATGTGAAGCAGGTTCACACCCTGGAGATTCCTCTGCAACCATTGCTACTTCTGGATACCCAGAGGCTGAAGGCAGATATGGCTGGTTCTCTAGCAGCACCCATACCTTAGTAATGCCCAGAATGCATTGCTGTTATGCACTCTGGTGGACTGCCTTTTGGCAAGTACTTGGAAACCTTAGGTGGTTCAGAAGGCAGCTGCCCAGGAACTACTTGGAGCTTGCAGAATTCAGAAATAACTTCAATATTAGCCCAATATCATTGGCTGCCAGTTGGCTTCCAGGTTTAATTCATGGTTACATCATGTTGCACGATCCCATTGGCATTCCAGGAAGTGCTGCTAGGTTCTGAAGTCTTTTTGCGTAAAGAGCCTTGCACTTTGCACAATTGTGACTGCACAGGGGGTGCAGAATAGGGCAATGGCGCTGCCGCGCCCGTTTAAAGGCAGCCAGACTCCGCCCCCCGGCTAGCCCTATTGGCCAGCTGAGGGGCTTGGTGCGGCAGTGGATAGGGGCTGATGCAGGGGGCTGAACACGCCCCCTGCAAGCGTGGGAAACGCCTCCCGCTTGCAACTCCTCCCCTCTGGAATGAGGAGAGGTCTTACAGGGCAAAAAAGATTCCGTGGCCACTCGTTCCATTGGGAAGGTAAGCACAGCCCCCCACCCCACCTCACAGAATGTCACATCAATTATTCCACTACCCGCAAAAGAGTCAGGAATGAGCCACCTCTTGTGGGGAGGGACAAAGTGTTTCACAAAATAGCAGCATTAATGCACACCTGCTTGAACACTCAGATCAACTACTGAAGCCCTGTTCCATGTCATCCTGCTTTTTGTGGTGTAATGGCAGGCAACACAGGTCAGTTTGGGAATGGCACCATGGCTATGGAATTCTCTCGGTATGTATAGATTTTGTTTAATTTAACAGGATTTATATACTGCTTGATCAAAAGCTCTAAGCAGTTAATATCAAACAGTCGCCTTGATTGCCTTCTGGAGACTACTGCAAACTTATTTGTATTAGATGGACTGGGTATCTGATTTGCTGTTGCCCAAAGTGCTGTGTTGTTTACGGCATGTTGCATTTTTTTTACTGTTTTTATCATTCTTTTTAGGTGTCTTGGTGGCTTTTCCAACAGGAAGGAGGGATACAAATTACTTTGCTAGCAAAATAATTAAAATGAGATCTCTGTGCTGTTTGTTGGCATGATTAGCTGTCATCATAGGCCATATCCTCTTTTTGTAGTGGCCAGCTTTCTCTTTCTCTCATGAAACCCTCCTTATAAAGTCTGAAGGGTGTTGAGAGATTGTTATCTCAGGCTAACTGAATATGTAAACATTTATTCCCAGGTGCAACTACAGTGACTTGTAGAGGTGAGGTTATGAGGAAGCATTTGATTGACTAGTCAGTTTGTATTTCTGCATTTATGTTCCTGTTTTCCTTTGCCGCTGTGTTTCATGTGGACATATTCATAGTATCAATATTTAGAAGGCAGCCCTGTTTAGGGAAGCTTTTAATGTTTGATGGATTATTGTATTTTAATATTTTGTTGGAAGCCGCCCAGAGGGAAGCCCAGCCAGATGGGCAGGGTATAAATAATAAATTATTATTATTATTATTATTATTATTATTATTATTATTACCCGATAAATCTTTGGAACGTAATCAATAAGGTGCAAAGCAGATGCACCCACAGACCTTGAAATTGCTGAGTTGTGCTGAGGTGTAAGAGAACCAGATTATTGCAGGTTTGAAATGTATGTTTACCTTGCCAAAATTATGCTTTGCTGATAATGGTCAACTTTCTGCCTTGAATTTTTGTTGTTGAAGGCACAGGCAGGTGTTTTGATATTTTGCAAACTTTTAGGCGTATCAGCATATTTTACACATTAGTTCATTTGTGTTCAGTGCAAAATGTGAAACATGCAGGAGAAAATATAAGGCTGCAGTTAATTTTGTGTCTGTGTTGGTCACTCATGGATTCATTGATTTTGTAATGGGGATTTACCGGTATGCTCTGAGAACATAAAAAGATTCTGTTGAATCAGGACAGTGGCATGTCTAGTCCAGCATCCTGTTCTCACAGTGGTCACCCAGATGCCTGTGAAATCTAAAGGTTGAAGAAAGCTTTAGTCATCAATACAGTGTGTCACGATTTTCAAAATTCAAAATCTCAAGAGATGTCTTACGTGAAAGGGCAGAAGTATTACGAAACCTAGATATTTTGGTCTGAAAGGTTTAAAATGCCACGTGAATGCTCTCGTGTAAATATACCGTAGTTGTTGATGCAAGTGCAGCAACATAAGTTTTAAAGATGAGCAGGCAGCAAATATATTGAAAGAAATGGCAGATTTAGGGATAGCGTGCATTTTTAAAAATCAAATCTTGACCTTAAATTCTGTGTTTTGTGGCTGCAGTGACAAGTCTGTATGCAATTAAAAAGAAAGTTGGCAGCAAAAACATTATTTAGAATTATTTCTGTTGTGGGTAACATAAATTTACAAGAGGCAGGTCTTGCCTGTACCTGTATGTGCCACTTTATAGACCATTAAGACATGGAATGAGGTTGGTTGCAAGCAAGACTGCAGATCACTGTTACCTCAACCTACCTTGTGTTTGAGCAAATGAAATTTCCAGTTGTTTGGGACGGTGTGATAGCATAGAAGCTTGTTCACGAGCATTCTTGTTACTCAGGAAACAAATGATGTTTGCAACTTCTGTAAAACAAGGATCCCCCCCTCCCCTTTGCCTGGAATTAAAACCTTTTAAGTGGTTTGTGGATTAGGCAGCACATTTGCACCAAACTCTGACCTGGTCTGCATCAGAACAAGGTGAGAACAAAGTAGAATGTTCTGTGCCACTTCAGTCTGTAGGTGAAAGATTACATTTCTAAATGGTCCCCTAGCTTAAAGTAAAAAAATACCCTTCCTGCAACCAGAAACCAGCAAGGAACAGTCTGGGGTAGAACTTGCTGATGGGCTAGTTTTATTTTGTTTTTACTTGCAAGATTGTTCAAAATGGTATATCCCACCTGCAGCCTGTAGTGGTACAATGTACTCTACCAACTTTTCCTAATGCACGCATGGATCGGGGTCCTGTGTCTGCTGCTGAGATGGCACGGTGGTGTTTTGTTTTGTTTTGTTTTGAATCCTCTTCTGGTGCAAATATGCTGAATAGTGCCTTTCTGCTTGGTTGGAAATAGAAATGGCTCCATAGTCTTAAACCTCATGTTTCTCTGTGCCCTTACAATTTAATTCTGATGCAATAACCTCCCCATCCTCTTCTTGTAGGCTCATGTGACAACTTGCTTGAAACCCATTACTGTTGATTATTTTGTTGCTATTGTTTTTGCTCCCACTGTTTTTGTGAGTCATTTCCATGTACATGTATAACTCTGCAGTGAAGCCACATGGGATGTTTTTTCAGGAACTGGGTGTGTTTACCAAGCTCCAAGCTCAGCCCATTCAGGACTCTGCTTTCTCACACAAAGGTGAACACAGAGCATGTAATGGTAGCATACACTTTTTGCATTATCACTGGGGGTGTCCTCTGCAACATTCTCCTCATCCCTGGGATCATGGTAAGTTCTTGTAAAGGTATAACCTGTGTATCACCACTCATATGGTTCTGAGTTTATTAACCCCATAGCAAAAGGAATCTTTAGACTCTGTTGTATTCTGTATTCTGGCTTACTGAGCATACACTAAGTAAACTACCTTCCCCATGTCTTGTTACACAACTTTACTGCGTAGTTGTAGTTTACTGCATAACTATGTTTCGTTCATTAACTTCGTTCTAGGCAGTGTTAGAAACTCAGATATATAAGCTAGGCGCCAAATGGCTCCTTAAACCAGGGTTACATTCACCAAAATGGAATGCCTAGTTGGCCATTTTGGGGCCAGACGGCTCAAAAATTGTATTTTTCAATACAAATTTTAGGTTCCTGAAATTAATTGGATGGAATTCTACAGGATGTGTTGCTACTGTGTGAAAACAGTCAATGTCCAAGGAATGCACCTCCAGATGGTGGAGGCATTAGATGCCACCTTGGTGTCCAGGCATTTTCACTTGGCTGTAAGTGACCGATAGCCAGGTGCAAAATGCACCTGATGCCTGGTGAATTTCGAATGCTGATTCTAGGACACTACCCATCAAAATCTGGGAATTCCATCACTCTGTATCTGTTTAATACAGCCCTCCAGACCTTTCTTTGCAAGCCTTGTGACTCTCCCCGACCATGTACCCTTCTCTCTTCAGGCCATACCCCTCACCCTTTTTTGAGTGTTTTTATCTAGCTGGTTTGTACCCTTTAACTGTGATGATTTCTCCTGCTTGACTGCATGCATGCTGGGGAGGGGTGTGTGTGTGTGTGTGTGTGTTTGTGTAGAAACCTCTGTGTGGTTGGATGTAGCTTATGGTACAAAATGTATGAGTCTCGCATCCATTGCCTCTGGTCCTGCCCATCACCCTACTTCTGACATCACGGGGATGTGGGTGGCGCTGTGGTCTAAACCACTGAGCTTCTTGGGCTTGCCGATCAGAAGGTCGGCGGTTCAAATCCCTGCGGCGGGGTGAGCTCCCGTTGCTCTGTCCCAGCTTCTGCCAACCTAGCAGTTCGAAAGCATGTTGAATGCAAGTAGATAAATAGGTACTGCTCCAGCGGGAAGGTAAACAGTGTTTCCGTGCGCTCTGGTTTCTGTCATGGTGTTCCATTGTGCCAGAAGCCCTAGATCTGAACCAACAGGGACTGATCTCTTTCAAGAGAGAGGGAGAGAGATTGACTCTCTTGGTTTCAGACCTAATCTTAAAGAAACAAAGATGGTATCTGATTAAGGACACTGGGACAGGTTCGTAATATCAAGGATAGGCATCTCATATGAATTGTTGTCCTTGTTACACTGATGCTAAATGAAAGGCGCCTTGCTAGTGCAGTTTTATTAGGACACATGATTGCATAACTTTTTGCTTAATTTATCCAGCACGAGTTTAGATGGTTGAATTTTTTCTTAAGGAAATTGAGGGTGGTTTTGTTGTTGTTTTTTACATGAAGTATAGTAGGAGCCTGCTCAGGATATCTTATTTTGGAGATAATATTTGTCCGGGCTGCTTTTCTTTTTATAACATCAAAATAATGTCCAGTGTAAGCAAAATGCAAAACCAAAACCAGCTCATAAATTCACAGGATTATCTCAAAAATGCTATTTATGAAACATGTTTTTTTTAAAACTTATTTGCTTATTTGGATGATGGGCTCTATTTTCGGCAGATAGGAGGAAACCTTGGGGGCTGGGAAGACTTTGGCATATATTCTTTTTCAAAATGGGTGAGAAAAGTGTGGGAATGTTGCTCACCACCTCACACATTGTCACAAACTACACTGAGTAGTTCTAAGCTTACCTGATATTTTAGGAGTAGCAATTTCCACAGAGCTTTCAATCCTCCTTTCTCACTGAACATCAACCCCCCTCCCTCTCCCCTTCCCCAACTCCCCCCCCCCGACATTTTGTACCACCAAAAAGGGCATTTTGACCTGATTCTAAACTTTCTCCATAGGTAAACAGATAACCATATCCGGGTGTTTTACAGTAACTGCTGGTGTGTTTTTGAAATGTGCTATGTGACTGACCTTGATACCACACAGTCTATCCTGGGCCAGTGTGTTTACTGAACAGGATGACTAATGCAAAAAGTTACATCATGAGTGATGACAAAACAAATGCAATGGAAAGACATGCATCTTCCTGAGATGTTTTGCTCGCATCATTAAAAATCAGCAGGTAAATCTGGGTGGCCATGTGTATAGACGGATGCATGTTCCTAGTTGACACCAGGGCAGCCACATGCACACAAACTCCCTTTTGTGCAGCTGCCTCTTTATTCCCTCCAAGATCTTTAATTCAGTGGCTTATAGAAAATGCTCTTCCCTCTTTCTCTACCAGGTTGCCTCAGCCACAACCAGAAGAGCCGGCAGCTGCTGATGGAGGCCTCCTCCTTATCCTGAGGGCCACCCTGTTTACGTCTTAAAAGGCTTTGCTGTATCCCCGCCATCTGCTCCCCTATGACAGTGTGCCTGGGTTTTGTTCGCCTTCACTTCTCTCATTCTTTTGGGTGGCAACTGACAATGGGCAATGTTCCCCTTCTCCTCTCTTTTTTTCCACCTCCTGGTTTTTAGAAGAGCTGTGCAGTTGGTGATTTAAGGCAGTGAGGACAGGCATAGCGCATGCCTGATTTATAACTGTTTCTGCATGATGCTGCACCTGTCTGGTGTTTAAAAAACTGGCCTGGTCACATTGTGCCAAGTTAACGGTTTTGCCTATATAGAGAAATCATGAAGATTATCTTATGGCATGAAAGGACATGACACGATATCATGTGTGCACATTTGGGCAGGCCTGCCTCCAGATGTGTGTGTGGTTTTAAACTTTTTTGGGGAATGGCTACAGGTTGGTGATGAAGCAACTGGTTTGCTTGCAAAAGGTCCCAGCGTCACCCCCGCAGCATTTCTAGGTAGGGCTGTGAGAAACCCCTTCCCGAAACCCTGGAAAGCTATTGCAAGTCAGGGTCGACAATACTGGGCTAGATGATCTGGCTCTGCATAAGGCAGATTTCTGTGCCTCATTCCCGGGTTACCCATATTCTAGTCTTGCTCCTTGGAATCCCACCTTTCATTTTCTGGCCAAAGTCTCCAGCCCTTACAGAAGCGGAAACAGGGGGCAAAATGTGCAGGCTCTATCCTGTCCAGTGCTTTGGTGAGAATTGAGCCTGCTATCAACTATCCGTGTTCTTTAGCCACTGAGCATAGTCACAACAATGATAGATGTTTGTAATCCATAGAGATAAAAACAAAGAGCATGACACATCCATTGTCTGAAGAAAGGGCTTCCTGGTTTATTTCTCTCTCTCTCCCCCCTCTCCCCACCCTGGTCATCCTTGGTGGCAAAGCAATTGTTGCTCCTAGAAAACAATTCAGAAATCCAGAAGTGTTGTGTAGCTGTTATGGGTTAGGAACGTTTCTACCCTAATGCAAAAGATAGCAGCAAAGTTGGAAGTTCATGCTTTTCCCTATTCAAGAATTGATGCTTGTGAGTTTTATATATTTAGAAAATCACCTGGTCAATACAAATACAAATCCAGTTGTTTTTCCTGTAAGGAAACATGAGAACCTTGGTTAAGCCCACTCTGCAGAGTAGCCCAGTTTTGTTACACCCACATTGCTGGTGGGAGAGCTAATGCATGACAAACCTGTAGTATAATCCAGTAGTTGTTATCATGTTGCCTGGAACATTTGGATTTTTTAGGGGAATTCAACCAGAGGTGGCTGACTCAACTCCTCTTTCCCCCTGGTTCCTAATCCCAGTTCATATTCTCCCCTGACCTTACTTCCTCCTATCCCCAGAGTACAAATAACAGTTTGTGCTAAAAAAGAACTAGCACAAGGTTTTAATAGTTTTGGGTGGTGCTGTGGTCTAAACCACAGAGCCTAGGGCTTGCCGATCAGAAGGTTGGTGGTTCGAATCCCTGCGACGGGGTGAGCTCCCGTTGCTTGATCCCAGTTCCTGCCCACCTAGCAGTTTGAAAGCACGTCAAAGTGCAAGTAGATAAATAGGTACCGCTCCTGCAGGAAGGTAAACGGAATCTCTGTGCGCTGCTCTGGTTCACCAGAAGCAGTTTAGTCATGCTGGCCACATGACCCAGAAGCTGTACGCTGGCTCCCTCGGCCAATAAAGCAAGATTAGCACCGGAACCCCAGAGTCGTACGCGACTGGACCTAACGGTCAGGGGTCCCTTTACCTTTACCTTTAACTTAATGGCACAATCCTGTGCATATCTACTTAGAAGTAAGTCCTACTGAGTTCAATAGGACTTGCTAACTGGAAGTTAGTTAAGTTCTGCAGTTTAAGGCTGCAGTCCTTTACCCATTGACCTGCAGTAAGCTCAACTGAACCCAGTGAGACTTACTTCCAGCAGTAACACGGGCGAGACTGCGGTGCTTGATCAGGCTTCTCAAGGTCGTGTGTTGCTGCAGGTTACCAAGAGGGAGAGTTGGAGGGGCAAGGCAGCAGGGAGGTCAGCATGGTGCAACGTAGTGGCAGGTGGGCATTTCCATAATCCTACAAAGTCAAAAGCAACCAAGGCAAGCTTCTATGCGTATGATTTCTAGGCATCTGTTGCCAGGGCACATTTGGAAGCATAAGACCTAGATACAGAATTAAGAGAGGGTGTGTGTGTGTGTGTGTGTGTGTGTGTGTGTGTAAAATAGTTTGACACCCCAAGAGGGAAATAATTTGGAGATTATTTGCATAAAGATTCCCATTGTGCTCTAAGTACTTCAGTGAGAACTGAAGTGCCTATGATAAACTTTGGCATATATGCATATGTGGCATATTTTATGTGCCTACAGTGTGGTACTGTCTTCTTCCTCTCAAAATTGATGTTACAGGCTGAGAAGTCTTGGATAAAGCAGGGTTGCAGCTGCAGAACATTTCCCACACCAGGCAGGATATGCAAAAGTATTTTGGGTGTAGGGAATGAGAGAGTGAGGTTTGCATATTCACTGCTGGCAAAACAAACCTCCTGCATCTTTTTCTTTCCTGTTGCAAAAATCTTTCAGGCTTGTTTTCTATACACCATGATTCAGGGCAACAGGAAAAGTCATTTGGTTTAAAAAAAAAAGGAAAAGGAAAATAATGGTGAAAAGGTTGGTTATGATTTCCCTGAATAATCATTACTGAAATTTGCCTGCTGCTTGTTTACAGTAAATATTTGTTGTACTTCTGGGAAATGTAGCATGATGTGCCATGGAAATTGGTCTCATTATTTCTTAGTTTGGAAAACCTAGGGAAAGTACTTTTCAAAAAATAAAATTGTTTTCAGGTTTTTGACTTACTGTAATAGTGCAGAATTGCACTGTGCTGTTCTTTTCCATTCAACAAAAGAAAGGGTATCAAATCAGACACAGGCTAATGGCTTTCCATACTCTCATTTTCTTGCCAATACCTGTCAGCTCCAATAGTACAATGATAACATTGACATGAGTCAAGGGAACTGCTGGAGATTGGGAAAACAATAGGTTTCTTTCCACTTGTTGAACATTTTCAACCTCTTTACAATTTGGAAATAGTAAGTCACAGCACCCTGTGGTGCATGAAGCTGTGTGTGCAGTGCTTATTCATTTGGGATAAAATAAAAATGGTTCAGATGATGCGATTTGTAGTGGACCAGCTGCGTTGGTAGATCATCAATGCACACAGGACTCTTCTATGCAACTTGAATCCTTGCTGCTCCATTCATTTATAAGTGTGTCACAATTTCATCCCCTGTTTTCCCCACCAAACTCAAGGCAATGTACATGGCCTTTCTCCCATGCTACCCTTTCAGCAACTCTGTGAGGAAGATTAGATTGAGAGTATGTAGTCCATCGTAATCCAGTGACTTCATGGCTGAAGTCCACTTGAAGGCATAAAAGAGTACTTCTAGTTAGCAACTTTTCCAACAAGGGTTGAAAGTGAACTTGGGCCTAGTCTTTCTTTGTTGGCCTGAAGTTGAGCCCTTCTGCGTTCTATGATTCCCCCACCTGGTGCACTTCCTGTTGTTCTGGCAAAGCGACATGCAAGGCATTTGGTTCACTACCCATGAGGGACCTGGCTGCACTTCTATAGTCCCTAACGCTATGAGCTCTGGTTCAGTGGCTCTTGCCTGCCAGCATTGGTTTCAGTGGTCCACTGACCATCAGCATCAGGTTCAGAGCCAGGACCAAGTCCTTAGCCAGTAACTCCTTAGCCTTCACTCCTTGTCTTGGCCACTAACAGACTCCAAGGTTTTGACAACTATTGGGGGAAACATACGCATTGCCAAAAAAGAGAACAAACAAGGAAAGCAGCTTTCCATAAAATCAACATGTGCTAATATATATCTGTAGATGTAAATTTGAAAATAATTGCTGTAATGTAATAATAATAATAATAATAATAATAATAATAATAATAATAATAATAATAAATAATAATAATATAATGCATGCCACTGTAGTAGGAAAGACTGTGACTGATTTTTTATCTGCGTGCCTGCTCAGTCTGGTGTCCTCATGTTGTTGATGGGTGACTTCAAGACTCCTGTTCCCCTTCTTCTTCTTCTTTTTTGCCTTGGACTGGAAAGCTTCAAATCAAACTCTGCTTCTAAAGGAGGACTGTCCTCTGATACCCCTTAAAATAAGGACTGTCCTTTGAAAAGAAGGTTATGTGGGATATAGGATGGGGCCATTCTCACAGCCACTGTTGGGATCCCGTACTTACAAGGCTTAGGTTGGGGAGCTGAAAGACTGGAAGAAGCAGCTTGGTCCTGACAGCTGGAATGAGGGCAAATGGAACCAATGTAATGCAGCCAATGTAATATTGATGGTTTCTCTCCTCAGATTCATATCCCTGGCATGGTATGAATAGGAGTTGCAGCAGGGGCTTTGCCCCAACTTCGCTTGGTGTGCCCCCAGCTTTCAAAATTTGCCAGGTACATAGCGCATTTTGCAGGTGCCTATTGGCCACTTTGTGACCAAGTGAAGATGCCCGTGCATCAGGATGGCACCTGGCCTCTCCACCATCTAAAGCTGCATGCCTGGGGATCCTTGGATCTTGACTGTTTTCACACTCTAGCCACACATCCTGTAGAATTCTATCAGTTATATTTTATCTGCATAATCAGAATGAGTTTCAGAAACGAAAAAGTTGTATTGAAAAAATGGCAACTAGGCATTTTGTTTTGGTGTCTGTAACCCTGGTTTAAAGAGCCACTTGGCACCTAGCTTATATATCTAACGCAGTGTCCATCCCCTACTGGGTTGATCTAGCAAGGAGGCTGACACACAGGTAAGCATATGTGGTGTCCTGCTGTCCTTTTCAGTTGCCTTAATTCCTACTCCCCTTTTCACGTTATCTATCTTCTCTTGTTTTGGCTAGCAAGCTTTCTTTGGGGAAGGGGTTGGGGCATTAAAAGGATGCCTACAAATGGGTAGGGGGGTCAGCAGAGGAG
Organism: Lacerta agilis; assembly: GCF_009819535.1. Classification (NCBI taxonomy): domain Eukaryota; kingdom Metazoa; phylum Chordata; class Lepidosauria; order Squamata; family Lacertidae; genus Lacerta; species Lacerta agilis. Next base: position 29,350,977 of record NC_046318.1, read on the forward strand.
AGAGTAGCCGGCAGTGCCTCTCAGTTGCTCGTACTGTTGCAATGCAAAGATCCTTCCAAGTCATTGTTTGTTGTGCCGCTGTGAAAACTATTGTCCGCTGCATTGTTGTATCACCTAGGAAATCTTCCAGAAACAAAGTTGATTCATGCATATCACGCTCAAAAGGCCTGATATTTGCCCTGAAGTTGCCCTTGCATATTTCCCAGGTATATGCACTCCGGAACAGAAGATAGGCAGCTACAGAAATGGATGGTAGTTGTATGGAAGGGGGGGGGGGAGAGATTTCAGCTGAGAATTGAAAACCATTGTAAGGGCAAGCATTTTACACGAAAAGGGAACCTCCTCTTTAACCTCTGCAGTATTAACGCTGTAAATTGCTCCTGGATAAAAAGTCTCTCTTCGTCAGGTTTTGGAAAACAAATTGGACTTTAGTGTTTCCTCAACCATATGCTTCCCAAATGCTGAATTAAGCTGCAGCAGTATGAAGCCCCAGCAATGGAAGGCCTGAGGCAGAGAATTAGTTAGGTGTGAGAAACTGAGGGTATCCCCCCCCCCCCGCACTCTTGCCTTGAAACCAATTTTCACTATTCATAGGCTGAAGAGAATTAGCAGCCCAAAATGAAGTCACAATGAGCTCATTGTTATTCAGCGAGTTTTTATATAGAGTCCCAGATCTGATCTTGGAACTTTGTGTTTTAACTACGCTCACATGATTGGCTCAGAGACCCTTAGGGGGAGGCTTCTCATCATGGTAGTTAGAATGTGCAGGTCAGATGGTTCCTTTAAAGGCTGAGACATCTCCATTTTGTTTACGTGTGTTTTTCTATTCTGCCCCCTTGCCCACCTTGTGACCAAGCAGTGATAATGTTGGGGTGAGCAGTCAGCTCTGCAAAACCACTTACATGAATGCAGCAGAGCTGATCACATTCTCGTGATCTCATTCTGCAAGATGAGATCATTAACATGAGGTCAACAAGCTATCGCGCTGTGTAGGCTGTTCTCTAGAGTATCTAAACCATACAAACAGTGATGTAAGCTCAGTGCCAAGTATATATGTAATCACTCATTGTGTTTTGATGTGGCGAAGCTGTGGAATTTAGAATTTTTCCTTCCCCTCTCTTTTAATTCTCTCTTAAACTAACTGAAAGCCATCATCACAATTGCCCTTGAAAAGGGGTTTGCTTCGTTCAGTTTCTGACTTTACATGCTGCAAAAACAAGATACCCAATTCTTTCTTGATTGCAAAGGCTGGCAGTAGTAAGAGTTGGAACTTTCCATTTACTATTTGTTGGTTAATACTAATACTAATAATTTAAATTCTGTTATGCTTCCCCATCTTAAATAATTCAAAACATCACTAGGAAGGCCAATAGGGGGAAGGCAGCTAACACCTGTATGAGAAGCGCCTAATAATATGCCTAATGCCTAAAAAGCTCTCCTATCTACCCGCTGGGAGAATCGGGTCTGGTTGGATGTCTACATAACAAGCATTCTCATGTATTTTATAATTAAAAAAGAAGCATGTGTGGTTAACCACCCAGTCTTCTGGCCTTCCTAGTAGGAGTTCTCTGAAGGCTTTTAAAGAAATCCTTTTCTCCCTTCTGCAAGTCCCTTATGCTATTCTTGGTGGTTGCTTTTTCATGCAAGGCAGCTGGAGGATTCAGCACAATGGCAACACCTCCCTCCCCCCCCCACTGTCTTTTGTATTCTGCTGCAATCATTCTGCATGTACAGTACTGCTTGCACCATCCTTGCAGGTCAGGGATACTGGAATAGGGACTGGTGGATCTATCAGTTTCAATTTCTCTCATGCTTCTAATTTTTCTATATCTTGTGCTCAGTTCTGCATCTTTTTATAAAAGTCTTCACGAAAATACATCAGTGTGAATTTCTCCTAATATACGTATTTTTGTATGCAATTCTGCCCAATACACCCATTTTGGAAAAAAAGCAATTTCCCTATATAATATATTCTTGTGTGTTATTTTCACTAAAATGTGCATTTTTATGCACATTTTGCCCCACAATAATGCTTCCCCCCCCCTATGCATTCTGTGGCTGGAGCAAAAATTCACAGAAATGTGAATTTTATTGATGGCTGTGTAATGTGCATTTATTGTTTTGGAAAGTGTGAATTGGGTGAACTGAATCACATTTCTCGCCCATTGCTATCCTGGAAACTGCTATCCCATGTGAAGAATTTGCTTGCCTAAAGGTGAGCATGAGTATGCACACAGAGAGATGCAGACTTATTTTTAAGAAATGGAGGCTTCTGGTGAACAATATCTGTTCAACGGCAATGTGAAGATTTATGTTAAAACATGTAAATTACAACAGTTACACTGATTAGCAATAGCGGAAACTCTGGTTCTGCTATTTATTGTGTTGTCCCCCCACCCCCCCCCCCAAAAAACCCACACGCACATCAGTAGAATGAAGTTAATTGTTGAAATTTAAAAAGGAGAAAGCCTTGTTCTTGTTGAAATGATCATTGGAAAGGCTGATACTTTGGTTATGGGCTTGGCAGAAACCACACATTCAAGGGATTAGTTTGAGTCTAGTCTCTTAAACGTTTGAATCTCAGAGCAGGAATCTAAATATGGTGGAAAACAGAAATGTAGAACCCCCCCCCCCCCCCGCATGGAAAGCCAGGTAAGGGGAGACAGGGCAAACAACAAGATGAATTTTAAACACCCACCCATTCAACACCTCTGAAGCATAGCAGACTGACACTTAAAAACATAACTAGATACTGTAATATAATTTGCATACAGTGTTAGTCTCTACAGCAGGGGTAGGCAACCTAAGGCCCATGGGCCGGAAGCGGCCCACGGAGGCCGTTTAACTGGCCCATGAGCCACCCCCAAACTGAGCTGCCCGCTCGGCAAGTCCCCACACGTTGCGCTAAACCAGTGCAGCACAGGGACTCTCTTCCGTGGCTCCGGAAATCACTTCTGCGCATGCCCCAGATGCCGGAAATTGCTTCTGCGCAGGTGCGATTTTTGGCATCTGGACATGCGCAGGTGCGATTTCCGGCCATGAGAACATGCACAGGTGCGATTTCCGACATCATGCTGCGCCGGTCTGGCCCACGAAGGATCTCTGCAGGAGTGATCCAGCCCATGCCTGGTAAGCCTTGCCGATCCCTGCTCTACAGCCCCAACCAATGTAGCCAATAGACAGGCATGATGGTGTTTCAGCACCTGACTGGAGGTAGTGTATGCAGCTTCGAACAGCTAAAGAGAGATTTCTATGCCATAGCAATAATGATAAAATGGAGGTAATAGTCTCAGATTGCTTGGGGATCTATTTTGCACAATGTTTGAAATGGATTTAATTACATTAGCAACAACCTGAAATGATTTGCAACCTACTAACACACTGTCCCATTGATATTCTCCTTCCCCCTGGATAGCATTCAGGCAGCAATCCTATGTATGTTTCCTGATAGTATTGAACTTAGTAGCCCTAGTTCAGGATTGCACAGTTTTAAATAGATTACGTTCTAAGAAACCTTGTGCTTGTGGACTCTGCACTGCAGAATACCTAAGATCTAAAGGCAACAATTAATTGAGATAAATTCCTTTAAAAGTTCATCATATATTACCTTTTTTTTAAAAAAAAAAGAACAAAACAAAACAAAAATAAACTGTTACAGCTGAGAAATGCAACTTGCCACAGAACTGTTTCACACCTTGCACAGAAGCTGGAGAGAGAGAGAGAGAGAGAGAGAGAGAGAGAGAGAGAGAGAGAGAGAGACTGTTTACTGCAGTGTTATGTGTGGGACTCACAGATTTCAAGCTGCACTGCTATCTTTGTGCTTTGGAAGTCAACTGGGAAGGTAGTAAGAGGAAATCATGTGTTGCTTGCTTCCCATGTTGAGGCAGAAGCAGAGAAAGAAGGGAGCATGAGTTCATTGTCATGACCTCCGTAGAGTTGCACACTGGGGGAAACACACGTGTGTAACTCCCTAATCAGGGTGTAGTGAGGTTCCCCTGTTCCCTCAGCAAACATGACATTTGTCATGGTGGGAGAAAGGTAGTGATCCTCCCTCTACACTTTGCTGCCACGAAGATGGGAATGTTTCAGAATGTATTTTTTGTTCCAGCATTCCCCCCCCCTCCTTCTGGTTTTCTGGTTTTAAGTATTTATGGTGCTGATTTAAGCTGTGGAATATTAGTTACTCAAACCACCACTGCTAAGGAAACAACGTCAAATTTCTGTCTCCCCCCCCCCCCCCGTTCACATTACACTGCTGTGGGCCTGAGAAAGAATTGTGCAACATAGCTGGTTTAAAAACTGATTCTTTGTAGTGTTTAACTCCTCTGGTTTTGAAGAGCATCTGAAGAGCTGTTTGAAGAAAGTCAACTGAAACGGGGTTAACAAACAAACACCAAACAAAAACCCTAATTAAGTCTTCTAGAAATTTTCACATGACTTTAAAGTTATAGTCTGTGGTTCTCAAATTGCTCCATGAAATAGATGGGGCATCTGGTCACTTAGAGAGCCTCTGCTAACCTCTCTGGGTGGGCTGTAGATATCTGCTTGTGAGAGCCACTGTGTGGTGTTAGGGATTTGCATGCGTGGAGATGTGATGCCACCTGCTTAAGAGGTTAGGGGACATGTTCTGTTATAGTGTCTTGACTGCCAAGATCTTTACCTGTGATGGTTTTCTACTGCTGTAGTAAATAGGAAGTGGGGAAAGAAGTCCTGGGCGACAAAAGAGGTATTGAGCAGCACAGGGTTTTGACTTGGCAGTCCCTCATTTTAACCGGACTACTCACATTGATCCTGCTAGTCCACTTGGGCTAGCAAAGATTAATGTGGGACTTGCCCTTTGTGCAGGTAAAGTATACACATGTCTCCATCTGAATGCAAATACAAAATTGCTTGGGCCAGCCTTTTGAAATCTCACTGGTTGCTTTCAAAGAGAGAGAAATAAACAGCACTACAGTATTCTTTAATGTTGTTTCAGTTTTATCTAGTTGCTTTTACTTTGAGGTTCTTGTGTAAAAACCAAACAGAGATTACATGTTCAGGGTAGAATTCAGTGTCAGGCTATTACAAACGTTCTGTCCGTGCAAGAATTTGCCAGACAGAATTATTGCCCCTCTGCTACCCCTGCACACTGTCCTGGGGGTTTTATTGGGGGAGCTCGCAGGGGAAGTCCTAGTGCATGACTTCTGCTGATGAGGCACCTTACGTGAATCCTGCCCACAACATTTTAGTATTCAGATGTCAATACTTTCCCCTATCCTGCTCCTGAAACATTGCAGGAGAGACATGCTAGCCAATTACCCAGCAGAAGAATGGTGTGTTATCCGGACTGGCTGCATTAATATTTCTGTCTGTTTTATTAGAGATTTTCCCCTTGAAGAGAGAACCTTAAGACTGCATTCCACAATATGACATTAATTACTGTTTTGCAAGGGCAAAAATGGGAAGGTAGAGTTTTCAGGGCTAAGTTAGATTCCTGTTTGGAGAACCCTTGTTCTCTGAGTAAATTTCTCTGCACTCAGGACTCCCTTCTGTTCAGTGATTCATTTGTTCACTTGACCTCACGTAAACCTAGCTGTCTTTAATTAATTGCGCAAGCTACAAATCCTCTAATCAAATCAGCATAGGAAAACTGAGGACTATGATGATCTCAAATGTGTATGGCATTAAAGGGTTAAGTAACAACAGAGGAACAATCCAGTTCTCTTGTGTCTTGCAGTGTAAGAACTCTCATATGACTGAGTGTCCTCCTTAGCTGCTGCAGTTGCAGTTACAGTTACTCAAATGCCTCATTCTGTTTCAGCATTTAACCAGCTGTGAAGACATTTATTGAATTATTTGTTCCTTGGCCATGAGTGAATCATTGCTTGTGTGACCCTACAATATAAGGGATTTGAATTATTATTATTTTATAGAGTAATGGCCAGGCGCATGCTGCTGATAAACCTCATGAATGTGGAGAATACCCAGAGATTTTCACATATTTTATATATATCAACAAAGATTTCAGCATTTTGCACTGTGAAGGAGCAGGTGCCTTCCTCAAGCTGTCAGAGCTGCTTGCGAGGTGGCCTAACCTCTCATAAACCTTGACGTGGGGCTTGAGGTGTTTTTTTTTTTTTAAGTCAACAACAATCTGAGCCTCCTTCTAGGAATTTGGTCTTTAGAGTGACCTTTGGATTCAGCCGAGCAATTGCTTGAACATGTATTGAATGCTTTACTCAATCATAACCAGGTCTGATTTTTTTCCCTCGGAGTTCAAAATTTTTCCATGACCTACGGAATTTTCTGTGGTTGTTGTGGTTCACAAATACACATTTCCTGCCCTTTTCCAGTTAAGAGCGTAACCTGGAAAATTATTGAAAACGTTGTGCCATTTGTTTGTTTGTTTCTTTCTTTCTTTTAAAAATGGCTTACTCCTGGCTTGTAATGAAAGACCGCTGGCCACAAATTTGTCTTCTGTCCATACGTCTTTTCCACTTTTCTTTGCATACAACCAGGTTAAGTGTACGCACCTACTTCTGTTTCTAATATTGTCCTATATGTGCAAGTACACGCATCATGTGTACTTCTGAACATGCTTCTATGCGGCAGATTTATTTTCCTTTCATTACACAATTCAGCCTCTGTGGTTGTCATTTGAAGTGGAAAATGACAAACCCACCTCCAGGAGGTATCTTTTTTCCTAGAAGGGGTAATGCATTTGTGCATTATAGTAATGTATTAAGTATTAAAAGTATTACTATAGTAATATGGTGCATCTCCCTACCCCTGCCAGCATACTGGCCTTCAACTCAGATTTCAGCCTCGTTGATTGCGTTTTGTAATAAAACTTTTCAAAAGTCCCTCACAAAGAACTCAGGTTCAGCTTCTGTATTTGTTCATATACATATGATGTTGTGCTTTTGACCTGACAGGAAGACTTAATGGTGGGATAAACTGAATTTGTTTAAGCCTGTTCTTCAGAAGACAGTTCAGTTAAATAGCTATTTCTATTTAATAGCCTATCAACAGGGAAAGAGTGAGTGGGTGCCATTTACCCAGATGCTGATTACTGCGGTTGGACAGCTTTGTTGCAATTTGCTAACCTTGTTTACCAAACGAAAATTGACCTCCTAAACCTCATTGACTTAGTTGTGTGCCATTTTTAAACATTTTATATATAAAAAAATTATTGGCACAGTATTGTCAGGCACATGGGCAGAGGATTTTCTATGCCCTTTCCTAGTTTAGAATTAATTGAAGATGCCCCAGATTTGAAACAGCCTCATAGCATTTAATAATGGCAGTACAAAACAGAATGCTCAGTGTTGCAATGGTACCATGAAGTTCAGCCCTTGGTTTATTTGGAACCAGAAGACAAAGGGCAATTGGGGATATAGTCAGCAGTTAGCTAAATGGGTCTGTAATATGTATAAACATGCCTGCATGTTCTGGCCTGCTAATGTGGCTAGACTAGTGTATAACAGAAACAATGTTTTCCTCACTCTGTTTTACAACTTCCACGAAACCACCACATTGGCAGCATATTTTAAGGGCATTTGTTTGAACACATGAAGATAAGACACATGCAAGCAGAACGGTATTTCAAAGCAGTTCTAAAGCATTGCTTACTTAGAGCGAATATTTTAGGTGATTGGTTGAGATCAGCCACTAAAAGAAATGCATATTGCAGTAGTATGATATTGTCTCATAAAGTCCCCAATTCCAGTGCCTGTTTCTGGGAAGCTAATCTGGGGCATTACAAATGACTGTAATGCTATGAGCCAATAGAATAGTATGTTCAGTTTTCTCTGCTCACATGTTCCTGAAAGAATTAACAAGATGAAAAAAAACAACTGTTGAAATCTCTCTCTCTCTCTCCCTCTCCCTCCAGTACAGTTAATACCTGAATTGCTTATTCTCCTTTTAGGTCTGAAATTCATGTGTGACTATCTGTGTGCCGTCCTCTTTGAGATTCTGCCTAGAGGATACTTTGGCCTTTCTTTTCTTTTCACCTGAGCATCTCTCAACCATTTGGGACTCAACACAAGGAGTAGCAGGATATAAGCAATTAAATAAACAACAACAACAACAACAACAACAACAACAACAACAACTTTCTTCTGGCCTTCAAGAGGCCCTTTCTGCCTTGTGTTCTCCTCACCCTGGATTTTTCATAAACTCTGCTAAATCCATTTTATTGATCTGCTATTCTCTGCGCCTGCCTGACAGCATCTAGCATCCTTTCTTTGCCACAATTGGATTTGAAAGTTGATAGAGCACAGTGAGAAAAGGGGGTGTACCCTGATTGTAATTCACTACAGTAAAGAATTCTCTTCCTGGCCCAAGACGAACTGTTATTTCCTTGTTTCCCAGCTGCACTAATGAGAACCAACCTTACAGGGTTGTTGTGTTGCTTACTGAGATAATGTATGTGAAAGTTATCTGGATGCAATAAAGAGCTATCTAAGTGCAGGATATTATTGTATTTACTCTCCTTGTGATCACTGGTGATGTTTGTTCTTCACTAACAGAATTTATGATTTCTTCATTCACATGGGTTTCCCACCCACATTAGCCTGCACTATCCCATAGGGCTGATTTTAGCCTTGTTTTGTTTATTGTACTGTGAATACAAACCAACTTACTGTTACGTTACTTTAGTTGCAAGCTAGCTGCTTCCTGTTTTGCTTCCTGACTTGGTTTCTTTCCTTTGATGTCTTTGGTTTGATTCCTTGCCGTTTGATTTCACACAATTCTGTACATTAAGTTCCATTCATTCCAGACCTCGTTCCTTAATTCTCCTGACTCGCCTCTTCTTTCCCTTCTTCATGCTTCAGCTGCACCCGAGTTGCAGTGGCATCAAACAGCTTTGTCTCTTGATGACAAGTGGAGGGAGAAATGGTCTTTCACTATCTCAATTTCTCCCCTCCCCCGCCCTTTATAGGAATAAATGAAAACACCCTGGAGGAGGAGAGGCTGGGAGGGGAAGGGGACAGTCTAGACTTCCAAACAGTTTCCCTTTCCTGACACAGTCAGATCATATTTCCTTCCTAAGGAACACGGCTGTTTGTTTTCAATCCCAGTCTTCCAGAAAATGCTTGAATCAAAATCTGACTGTAAAGAATGACTCGAGAGTGGATGTGCTGAAGTTTGCCTCCTCTTCCTTGGTCTTCATTAACTAGAGAAGTCTGCTTGGCTGGAGGAGAGAAGAACAGGATGCCAACAGCAGCCCAAGCTTCAAAAGGCAACAGCCAAACAAAGGTGCTCATCATACTTCAAATAGAGAAATCATGCTTTTTTATCCTGGTGTACCTTTAGTGGGACGCAGGTGGCCTGTGGGTTAAACCACAGAGCCTAGGGCTTGCTGATCAGAAGGTCGATGGTTCGAATCCCTGCAACGGGGTGAGCTCCCATTGCTTGGTCCCAGCTCCTGCCAACAAAGCAGTTCGAAAGCACGTCAAAGTGCAAGTAGATAAATAGGTACCCCTCCAGCGGGAAGGTAAACAGTGTTTCCGTGCACTACTCTGGCTCGCCAGAAGTGGCTTAGTCATGCTGGCCACATGACCCAGAAGCTGTATGCTGGCTCCCTCGGCCAGTAATGCGAGATGAGCGCTACAGCCCCAGAGTTGGACACGACTGGACCTAATGGTCAGGGGTCCCTTTATCTTTACCTTTAGTGGATCACTCATCCGCTGAGGTAAATAGAATCCATGTAATGACATTGTAAAATGTAAAGGTATATGACCCCTGACAGTTAAGTCTAGTCGCAGATGACTCTGGCGTTGCGGTGCTCATCTCGCTTTACAGGCCAAGGGAGCTGGCGTTTGTCTGCAGACAGCTTTTTTGAGTTATGTGGCCAGCATAACTAAGCTGCTTCTGGCACAACGGAACACTGAAACTAGAGCAGCTCATGGAAACGCCGTTTACCTTCCCAAAGGAGCGGTACCTATTTATCTACTTGCACTTTTTGGGCGTGCTTTCGAACTGTTAGGTTGGCAGGAGCTGGGACTGAGCAATGGGAGCTCACCCCGCCATGGGGATTTGAACCGCCAACTTTCTGATTGGCAAGCCCAAGAGGCTCAGTGGTTTAGACCACAGCATCACCTGCATCTCAGTGACATTGTAGGCCTAGATGATAATTGCCATGGTAGGTGGAAAGAAACTATTGATCAGCACATTGTAGGTTGTGGTATGGGATAGGGCAAGGTGAGCAGTAGGTAGTCAAAGACTCTGTTGCTGAAGATGTCTCCTGGGCATCAGGCATCGGTGCCAGATCGAGAGAAACTATCAGGCTGTAAGCCCAGTTCCCCAGGAAAGGACACCCCCATCAAAAGCAGGCTCCACACCTAATTCCAGCTCAGCAGAACACTCAAGTAACAATATTTTCATTTTATATGGAACAAGTTTCACATTTGTTTGCCCACATCCATTCCATACATGAGGTGAGACACAGGCTCACAGCTTCCACCACCTCATTAGAATCTGGTGGAAAAGGGAGAAAGAATTTATAGAGTTGTCACAACCCAAATCTCTGCATGCAGTTGGCAGTTTTGTGTAGATCATTGATGGGGAACTTGTAGACCATTAAATGTTGTTGCAGGCCATCTTTCATTGGCGCTCTCCAGCATGCCTCATGATCAGGAATGACAGGAATTGTAGTCCAGCAACATCTGGAGGGCCACAAGCTCCCCAGCCACAATGAAGATGTTAAAAAGCAGGGCAGGTGAGATGGAACCCAAAAGGCACATTTTGGAGCAGCAGATTTCATCACCCTGCATCCTGGGTTGATCTCAAGGGATCAACACCTGCCACAGATTGTTCGCTAGGGCTACCGAGGCAGGTTTGGTCCTGAAACCATGGTGGGATTCAAATCATTTAGAGAATTACTTCTCTGGTAGAAAATATGGTCTGAATCGGGGAATTTGCAGTGTCCATGAAGTGCAGCACTGTTAAATAGTAATGGTTGCACTATTCTCTTGAAAGATCAGTTCAGGTGAATCATCTTGGGCAAAATTCTAGAATCCATATTTTGCTATGAAACTTAACAATTTCCACTGCCACCTTTTATATTTCTTTGTTGACACAAAATCCTCATATCCTGTACTAATGCAGAGTTTTTGTCACAGCAGGGTCTTTTGAGGACATAGTAGTTCACCAGGAATTAAGTGTAATAGCTTCCCAGTAACAATCAACAAATAAAATTTATTGCTAGAGAAGGGAGCCAGCATTTGCTCTTTGAACTTCTGTCAGGATTTGTAAGGGAAGTTTGTAAGGGTCTGGATTTAGTGTAACTTTCCTGTCTGAAGATCAGTACAACTTAATGTTCATCTGAGGTCAGTGTGAGAAAATAGAGCTACATTGCCTAAACCTCAGCATTGCAACAGTAGTAAGAAGGAACTCATTTGCCCTAGAATGCTTGTTAAATATTATTCTTAGAAGGTTGGGTTTATTTTGGACTAAGGGTGCCAAACAGTGCGTTTAAGTGTATTTCAAACAGATAAGCAAACTTTCCTCAGGGACTTAAAATAAAACAATAATTGACAAGCCTAGAGCCTGAAAACCAATGAGTTATCTGTGGGCCTTCCTTGAAACTCAAGCCTAGTCTTCATGGAATCCTAACCTGAGGTCTATTCCTTTCTATCTAAGAGTATTGGTTGGTGTAGATGCAGAAGGGTGGAGAATAGACATCTTGAAGAAAAGGCAAGGAGATGTGTGAAAAGCAGTGGATCAACTCCTTGTCCTGACCATTGAATGCACTGCCTGCTTATACCCTTTTGTGTCTGAAACGGCAAGTTTAAGCATCAGAAAGTCATCCTCATTGAACTTTTGTGAATTTGAACAAACAGGATATGTTCTATCACCGTTTTGGTCAGTTGTAATTTGGCATTCTTCTATGACTGTTACACTTTCTCTTTGGGGAAATTGGATTATTATTTGGGGCTTCTACATCTCTTGTGATTTTTGTAAGTTTTAATATAATCATAAATGAGTGTTTTAATAATCTGTCCTAGCTTGTTTAATAGCATCTGAAAGGAGTATTTTAATAATCTATTACTATCTGTCCCAGCTTGTTTAATAGCATCTGAAAGGAGTATTTTTATAATCCGTTATGATCTGTCCTAACTTGCTTAACATATTATATTATTATATGTCCTAGCCTCTCCAGCCTGATGTCCTCCACATATTTTGGGCTGTAAACTGGGGGTCTTTGACCAATTGGCCACGTTCCCTGGATCTGATACGAGTTGTACTCCAAATATATAGAGGGCACCAGATTGGGGAAGGCTGATCTGTCCCATAGATTTCAGAACAGACAGGGCTGTAAACAGCTGAGAGTCAAGTGTTATCACTGTAGTTAAAACAAAAGCACACAAAAGCTCATACCAAGAACAAACTTAGTTGGTCTCTAAGGTCCTACTGGAAGGATTTTTATTTTATTTTTTATTTTGTTTTGACCATGGCAGACCAACATGGCTACCTACCTATCTCTGGAGTTGTGTGTGATGATTCTGCAGAAGTGCAGCAACAGAACAACATGAAAACCATAGAACGAGAAGGAGAGAGAAAGTAAATTATATTGGATGAGAAGCTCAGTTTCCTGAGGATTCCTGTGTTTTTATTCTGAGTTGATTTAATATTCTGCTTTTATTCTGAGTTGATTTATATTCTGCTTTTCCAACAAATGTTGCACTCAAAGCTGCTCACAGTAGTCACAATGACATTTGAAAAAACACACCAAACATTGAATTTGCATATAAACAACAGCAACAAATTCATCAAAGTAAATTGGTTGCTTTATTTACATGCTATTGTATTCTGCCTGCTCAGCATACACACTTTTACACTATGTACAAGCAATACTTTTTAAAAAAAATAAATAAAGCTAAACCATTAATATTGTTTTCTTTATAATCATCCTCTTTTTTTTTTTTTTTTAAAAAGAACTCTACACTATCTGTGGTTGTGATTTTAAGACTACCTGCCCTTCCCCATTGTACCCACTAGTGAGAAACTGCTTCCCATCCTTTTCTTCTTCCTGTGTACTGACATTTAAGGTCAAGTATTTATAGACTTGCGTCTGTTTGTGTGGGCGCATATCTGCCTTTTTGCCTCCTTATGTCAGGTGTGTATTAGAGCAGCACACACTGCTTGCAGCCAGCCCACATCCTTTACCCAAGGAGCTTGTGGAGCAGGTGCAGCAACACCAGCCGGGGGAAACCCTCAGATTGTATGCCGTTGGAGCAGGTGCACGAGGGTTCCTCGTTTTGTCACATGACGACTTACTGCAGTGCACCAGCTACTGATGTTTGTTGCCATTTCCTCTTATTGAGTCGAGATCCCCACTTGACCTTATAATGAGTGCAGTGCGGCGCTCACACACCCTGTAGGTCGTTCCGTAACTATTTCTCTCATTTTGGGTAATGTGGGGGCGGGGGCAAGAGGAAGCAACTGAAAGCAGGGTACAATGATTCGGAGCGTTTTCACCATAATTAAGGGTGCCCTGGTGTAATTACACTGAAATAACTGAATCATCTTGTGTGTTTTATAGTGGGAAGGCAGAGTGGCAGGGGTAAACGGTTATTTATTCTGAGGTCATCACCTGCCTGTGCTGTTTTGCTGTCGCTAGGAATCTTTGAGGAGTTTGATCTTTGTGGATCCTGGTGCAGGCAGAACTGAGCCTTACAACTTGGACTCACATGTACACAAGTATCCGTTTGGTTTTGCACCCCTCTGAACTTTTGCACTGTGATTCTTTGCTCAATTTATGTACCGAAATGCATTAAAGATGGACATAAAGATACATTCAGAAAGTATGAATATTGTGATGAAATATGGTATGATTACGTACAGTATTTTAAAATAAATACATATTTAAATGGGAATTTTCATGTGGATTTAAACAAAAAACCAAAAAAAACAAACAAAACCCACACAGATTAAGGTAGAAGCAGGATCAAACGGATATATTAGGGGGAAAAACCATAGACTGGGAATAGATTGATCTACTCATCTCTAGCTGTGGCCAAACATGTTGCTTAGTTGTGAATGTGCACAAGACTTCAAAGGGCTTATGGCATGAAAGAGCCATAGTTCTTTCATCCTGAAAGCATTTGATGGCTCAGTTTTTTAATGTCCCTTCCCCACTACCTTATGTCCTCTGAGTCTTGTAGAGGTAAGGAAGTAGACAACTTCTATCTTTTTCTATGATAGCACCTTTCCTTTCCTTTTGTTGTTGCTGAACTGCAAATGGGAAAGGAATGGCTCAGACCTCCTAGATTAAGGGGACCTAAGCCCACCTTTTCCTTTCTCCCACTCTTGCTTTTTTCCTGAGTCACAGCATGGCTCCACCAATAAGATTTACTCTGGTCAGCAGTAGGCACCCATATTACTGAGATCCTGCTTGAGGCCCTATAGTTGGAATGCTCAGCAATTGATGTGTCTCTGCACCTTCCATTGCATATATTAAGTGTTGTGAAAACATCCCCAGCTGCATCAGGATTTATCTTGCACAGCTTCACATATCTTTAACTTTTGCAGCTTTCTGGTTTAGTGCTATTGCAGGCATAGGCAAACTCCGGCCCTCCAGATGTTTTGGAACTACAATTCCCATCATCCCTAGCTAACAGGACCAGTGGTCAGGGATGATGGGAATTGTAGTCTCAAAACATCTAGAGGGCCGGAGTTTGCCTATGCCTGTGTTTTTGTTTGTCTGCTTATGAATTCAGACAACCTCCCCTTTTGGACTTTCAATAAGACATCATTGGACATTAACATTTAAGAGGGCGGATGTCTAGGTCCATGGGAGGGGTTCCCATACAACAAACCACTTTTCTGCAGCAAGCCCACCATGTGGAGGTGACTTCTGTCCCTACAAGCAGCATAACTCTAGATATTAACCTGCCTCAAAGATTTGGATTGTCCTTAGGGATAGATTATTGATGATTGTGCCAGTAGGACGTACCTTGACATTTTGCTTTAGTGACATCATCAGTCTTTCCAAATAATCCTTTTTAAAAAATACTACTTTAACAATGTTTTATTTCTATCTTAAAGCTGACCTCTTGAACTTGGATTGTATGATGTGTTGGGGTTAAAAAAATCAGCTTTCATTCCCTGCTGCGTAGAACATGAAATAGAATGAGATCATGCTCTTGTGAATAGTTTTTGAATGCATGATGAGAACATCAATAATTACATTTGATGATTTAAAAAATAAATTTAAATCCTTAATGTTTAGGGCATGAACCTATCTGCCAGCTAAAGGCTTATTGGCATGATGTGTCTGACATCAGGTCAGAGGTTCCTTTAAGCGGTTTTTACATTGAAATCATTTGGATGTCAGTATAGATGCCGGTGGAAGTTGTGCCTTTCAGAAGCTAATTTGTGAAGAGGGATAGAAATTTCCTTAAAACTAAGGCAGCTTCTTACTGCAACTATAATGCTCAACTGAAAGTGGGGGAGATGGTACATTTGAAGAGAAGCTGGCAACAAGAACAAGGGTTTAGCTCAGGCATAGGCAAACTCCGGCCCTCCAGATGTTTGGGACTACAATTCCCATCATCCCTGACCACTGGTCCTATTAGCTAGGGATGATGGGAATTGTAGTCCCAAACACCTGGAGGACTGGAGTTTGCCTATGCCTGGTTCAGCTCCACTGTACCTCAGTGACAGATCATTTGTTTTGCATGAGGAAGACTCCAGAATGAATCCCTGCCATCAGCTGCTATAAGAACCAAGTCCCAAGTGATGTAAATGCCCTCTGCCTCTGAAACCCTAGAGACATGGACAAATAGTTTCACATGGTATGGGGGATCTTCCTAAGTTCCCACAGTTGTTTATGTGTTCTGTGCTATCCATGCAATTCTTGCTTGCCTGTGTAGTTGTGACCACCAAATAATGACTAGTCGTCTTGGGAAAAGTAGGAGCTCTGATTCTAAATTTCTGCTGCTTACCCAACCTTCCACCTGGGAAGTACGTGCTAGTTATATACAATAATTTAGAAAGCTGGACTAATGCTTGGATGCAATTGCACGATTTTGTGCATTGTTTCTTTATGAGTTGTGATATGTTCATGGTTTTCTTAAGTTGCATTGGGGAAAAACGGGGAAAATTTGATTTTCAATGGCAGGAGTGGGGAACCATTTGCCTGTGGGCCAAATGTGGTCCTCCAAGCCATGTAATCAAGTTCTCATGACCCCTGGTACTCCCCTAGGCTATGCTCCCTCTTGCCAGTCCAGGCCATCGGCAGTTATCCTTGCACTACAATAATGCATCTTGCTTGCCTAGATGGAGATATGGATGTGGAGGGGTGTAGAAATCTCTGATTTTACATGGCTGGAATGTAGCCCAAAGGAAACAGCCACATCCATTGCACCATCCAATTTTGCTTCTAGCCGCATCCACCATATGCAGGCATCATCCCACTGAAAGTTCGCCTGCGAGAATACAGCACTAAGGCTGAAATAAGTTCCATTTCTCTGATCCATGCGTTTGGTAGGCAAACACAATCCATATCTTATGGGCTGGGAAAACATGCTTACCAAGGAGATTTTTTTTTTTGCAGAGACTGCTTCTTCTGACTTTTAACTCTGTTGCTTTCCCAAGTTAAATTTTAGACTACAAGTTCTTGGGGGGAAGAACGTACTCTGGAATGTGCCATGCACACTGATAATGCTTAATAAACAAATAATCCTGCTGAGATTTACTATTTTGCCAATCCTGGATAGATTTCTTATGCCCTTACCATTCCTAATAATGCTTGAGCAAAAATATTTGGAATTACTAATTGAAGACAGTAGGATTTACTTCTAAATGAATATGTTCAGCACTCAGGGATCAAATTGCCAATCAGCAGTTTTATTGCATTTCCTTAAGTATTGGCCATTTTGGGAGGCAGGAAGCTCAATCAGCTGAATTATTGCTCTGGACTCTGAACTCGGTGCTCTGTTTCTGAGCTTGGAAGTATAGATTTGCGTCTGCATCTACATATTTATTACATAGCAACATTTGTGATGGAAAAGTGGGTTCTGGTTTCACTAACTCAACAGCAACTTCTGGTGACCATATGGTTCTAGTAACTTCATATATGTGTGTTGATGTCTGGAATTAAGTAGTTCTTGGCCTAGGACAGAAAATACGTCGATGGTCATTCAGGGGTCACTGAATGATTGGCCTGTTTTGCTGCTTCATCGAACAACTTACTTATCTCAGTTACTCAAGTTCTCCATATTGGGGGGCAGGGGAAGGCAGAACAGACTGGCTCGTACATCAGGAAAGACTCGGAAGGGAAGACAAATATTTTCCAGCATTAATAATGTTAGTCAAAACATGAAAGAAAAGAAAAAAAGAATTGTGTTTGGAGAGGAAGAAGTGCTCTGACAAGTGTGACCTCTGCTTTTCTCCTGAGTCCCTGTCTTTGAAACCCAAAGCCGCCTTTAATGTTCACCAGGTGTCACCAGGGCTCTCCACTTCCTTTCAAGATAGGAAATTTAGCCTTGCCGTTTCAGCCTCTCTGATTCTCTGCAAGTGAGTATATTCATATTCCTTTCAGTTGTACCCTATGAGTTCAAAGGGCACAAAGAGGTTGAAAAATTGTTTGACTTTCTTTTGTCGCCGCCCTTAAAAGTTTGGGATCCCAGAATGTTTGTTCACTTTGGCAGCTAGGCAAAAGGGCCCTGCATCTAAGTCTATGAGGTTACCCAATGTACATTCTTATCTGCTGTACCAGTTGACTCTTGCTGAACCTCCATTTTTCTCCCTGCTGCTACAGTTTGCCTCAAGCTGCTGCCATTTTGAACATAATGTATATACATCCTTTGAGCTCATCGTGATGCTAAATATGGTGAAAATTGTTTAAGCTAGAGGTTAGCAGGTTGCAAAAAAAAAAAGAAGTTACAGGGGGCAGAGGAGTGGTAGAAAAGGAGAGAAATTTCACTTAAAGGCATTTATCTTCTTTCCAGATCGATTTATTGTTGTTGTTGTTTTTTATAAAAAAATTATTAGCACCATCCTTGTTAATTATAGAGATCATTTAACGGATTTGAAATTTTTAATTTGGGTATATTGGATTGTATTATTTTTTTATTATTATTACATTATTTCGATACACAATATAACAACAAATACAGTTAGAAAAGTAAATTAGCAAATTCCAAACAGAAATACACAACTTATCCAACCATACGCCAAAGCCTTTACAGGATCAAATAAAATTACTTATCAAATTCTTTGAATCATTTGTATCATGTTTTGATCATTCAAGACCGGTTCCTCTATACCTCAACTATAAACCAGAAGAAAGAAAAAACAAAGGAAAGGAAAGGAAAATAAAATAAAATAAAATAAAAAAATTAAAAATCTATACATATAATCTATTTCTAATTCCTCTGATCCGACTCCCTGCCGAATCCCTTTGCTTCAACTTCGATTAATTTGAATGTTCACAACACAGCATAGTCTCGAATACACACTTTCCAGTACATTCTTAAATATTTCTTTTACTCCTTTTTGTATGATTGTATTATTTGTATGTATCTTGAGGTTTTACCTAAGGAAGAACTCAATCTGTAACTTTCAAATTTTATTTTTCTTTAGTTAATGTTTCTATTTTAATGGTTTTTCTTCTGTATTGATGCAATAAAGTTAATTAAAAAATAATAAAATAAATAAAAAATAACGGATTTGAAAAGCTTCATGCTACCAAGCTATGTTTGGAATCACAAGTCCACTCTTTTTTTTTTTTTTTACATTCTTTTGTCGTTTAAACTAGATCTTTTCCCTCGAGGGGGAAAAAAAGTTTGGATTGCTTTTGCCATGTTTTCAATTTGCCTTTGGGTAGTTCTGGGTGCAGTAAATAAAAATGAAAGTTTGGTTTGAAACTTGATTTCATTACTGCATTGCTGCTTTTCTGCTTGGTCATGTTAATTTAATAGTTTTTAAGAAGTCTGGTTAGTTTTTAAAGGTATGTTTACCCCCTCCCTCAAGATATATTATTATTTTGTTATTTACTACTTACTTTTTGTTGTTTATTGGTAATTCTCATGGAGGAAGCACATGAAAAAGGGCTCACAGGGTCTGGGTCAGTTCATAGGGGGAGAGGCGATGCTTGAGGTATTGTAGCTCTTAAGCCATTTAAGGTAAAAAACAGCACTTTGAATTGGGCCCAGAAACTAGTTGGCAGCCAGTGCAGTCAGCCCAGGATTGGCATTATACGCTCAAAGCATCTTGTCCTGGTGAATTCTTCACCAGCTGAAGTTTCCGAAACGTCTTCAGAGGTAAAGATAAAGGTAAAGGGACCCCTGACCATTAGGTCTAGTCGTGACCGACTCTGGGGTTGCAGCGCTCATCTCGCTTTATTGACCGAGAGAGCCGGCGTACAGCTTCCAGGTCATGTGGCCAGCATGACTAAACCGCTTCTGGCGAACAAGAGTAGTGCACGGAAACACCATTTACCATCCCGCTGCAGCGGTACCTATTTATCTACTCGCACTTTGACGTGCTTTTGAACCACTAGGTTGGCAGGAGCAGGGACCGAGCAACAGCAGCTCACCCTGCCGCGGGGATTCGAACCGCCAACCTTCTGATTGGCTCTGATCGGCCCTAGGCTCTATGGTTTAACCCACAGTGCCACCTGCGTCCCGTCTTCAGAGGCAGCCCCACGTATAATGTGTTTCAGTAATCTAACCTCTTCCACTTTTGCAAACCTCAGGGTTCCTGTAAGCCTGTTGATACCTGGATCTTGTCCACAAAAGTAACAGATCAGTCATAGAGGGAATGGTAAGATGCTAATGATCTGTCCTATTAATTAAGCACCTTAAATACTGCCCTGTGATATATAAATATTGTTGGTGCTGATTGGAGATCTCATCTGTATTGCAAGTTCTATAACTCACTTTCTAATCCCTCCTCCCCATTGTTGGAAAGATTGTTCTGTTTGATAGCTCATGCTAAACAGAGGACAATTTCAGCAGTGGATTAATTTAGCTGTATTTTATATTTTAGATATTGTAAATTGTGCAAAATACATAGCACAGTACAGTCATACCTCGTGTTGCGTTCGCTGCGGGTTGTGAATGGCACGGGTTACGAACGTGCCAAACCTGGAAGTAACGGAATGGGTTACTTCCGGGTTTGGTGGGTTGCGCATGTGCAGATGAGTGAAATGACGTCATGCTCATGAGTAGACGCGCCGAATTGCGACCCGCGCATGCGCAGAAGCGGCGCTGTGGATTGCGGACTGCTCAGGATATGAACGGGGCTCCAGAACGGATCCCGTTCGCATCTAAAGGTACCACTGTATAGAGAAAAGCCTTGTGCATTAGGCGTTGGCAAATGAATCCCTTGTGCGCACAGGATCCATTCAAAAGGTGCAACCCTTGTGGGCACTTGCCATGTAATTTTCTCGAATTGTGCAGAGAGCCCTGGTGCTTGGAACTCAGCAGAGTGCTGTAAGCTTCTCTAAATGGTACATGCGACATAGAGCCATCATTGTAGCAAAATGCTTCCTAGAAACTTCTAAGCTGCTGGGGTACTGTTTAAATGTAAAATAATAAAAAATAATCCCAGAGACTTGCTGCTTTCATTGTTTGTCTTTGATATAGCTCAAAAATTATTGCTTCTTAACAGTGATAAACACAATGTGTACAAGCAATACATTTGTGCTGGAAAATTATTCTTACACTATATCAATTGTTACAGATCCTCATTCTTTTTATGTTACTAATCAGTTTCCTTGCCTCCCCCCCTTGGTTGCCTCCCCACTCCCCCAGGCTGTTTTGTTTCTTAGCTATATGAAAAGAATCTCATCTGGGGT
Organism: Lacerta agilis; assembly: GCF_009819535.1. Taxonomy (NCBI): domain Eukaryota; kingdom Metazoa; phylum Chordata; class Lepidosauria; order Squamata; family Lacertidae; genus Lacerta; species Lacerta agilis. The sequence goes on from NC_046318.1 coordinate 29,371,771, forward strand.
CTTTTTTTCCACCCATTTGGAATGCATGAGTCACTTAAGATGCATTCAAAAGGAAATATGCATCTCTATTCAATTTTTTAAACCAACACAATGTTTACCTTCATTGTACTTGGCGGAGGTCTTAGGTCAGGGGTGCAGAACCTTTTTCAGGTCACATTCCCTGGGAGCTAACTTTCCAAGAGATGTATGCTAGTGGTGAGTGGGGCAAGTGCAAAAAGTGCGAGTAGGGGCACCCCATAAATATTTCTCATAAACAGACATAAACTCATTCACTTCCCCAGCAGTTTAGGCATCAGCAAGCACTGCAACCCTGGAGAGCAGATGCCAGTCGGTGTCACAATACTAAGCTAGGATGAATCAGTGGTCTGACTTGGTGTAAGGCAGCTTCTTCCTATGTTCCCTGGGTGAAAAGTGGTAAGGAGTTGATTTAAAAATAATATAGATGGGATGATGAAGACCAAAGTTGCCTCCAGACTGCCAGTATCTTGCTCGGTCCCAGCTCCTGTCCACCTAGCAGTTCGAAAGCACGTCAAAGTGCAAGTAGATAAATAGGTACTGCTCCAGTGGGAAGGTAAACGGCGTTTCTGTGTGCTGCTCTGGTTCGCCAGAAGTGGCTTTGTCATGCTGGCCACATTACCCGGAAGCTGTATGCTGGCTCCCTCAGCCATTAACGTGAGATGAGCACCGCAACCCTAGAGTCGGACACGACTGGACCTTACCTAAAGTGGTTTAGAGCAAAAATCCACTTTAAATAAATACAGACTTACTGCAGTAAGGAAGGTGACTGGGAAACACTGAAAAGGGTGGTAGGAACAAATGATTAATGGGAAGACATAAACACCACATAAGCAAATCAGGCTGAATGCTCAGAGCTGTAAAACTCCCCCCCCCTCAACAAAACAGATTGAATGCTTTGTTGGATTGAATGCTCAATAAAACAGGACATAGTCTAACCTCTGCGTAAGCAAACCAGGAAGCATGATCCATAAACAGATTGTCTAGAGGAGCCCCAAAACACACTTAATGAAGTTTGTCTGAATTATTCAGAACAGCTGGTCTATCCTAGAAGTATTAACTGAGAAGATTATACAACCCTCCTTTAAAAGTAAAAGTTAGTAATAACCCAATAAAGTTAAAAAGCTTGCCTCTGTTATCTTTGGCTGTAGTTCACGGCTATGCTTCATGATTGTGAGGGTAACAAGAGAAGAAAGAGGATGTTTCTGTATCTGAAAGGCTAAAAGGTCCTATGTAACTATTTTTTGTTTTGTGTCTTTAGCTTAATTTCTCAGTAACATACTGTTTGGAATGTTTTGTTTAAAGAACAGGATTTAACTTGATGTTCTCATCTTTTGCTCTGAACAGTGTTTTTGGAGAAGCAATGCCCATAATTTAAATGGATAAGAAAAGAACATTCCCAAAAGCCACTTTCAAGCTAAGGAGACACCAAAGCTCAGTTGAGTGAAAAATCTAGAGGGAAACAACAGATGTTTAGTAGCTACCTAATACAATGGGAATAATCCAGCCCCTTTGGGACACAGAGCAGGAAACAGAGGGTCTTCATAGACACGCCTCCCTTTGCTTATTGCACCAGTCCTGTGCCATCGCTCTGGCATTCATTCATGCCCACTCTCTGCAGTGTACAGGCTTCCTACAGTATCTGTTCATCATGTGACGTGTTCCACCACTGGCTGGTGGTGATGATGCAATGAAGTGGGCTGTTGTTGTTTAGTCATTTAGTCGTGTCCTACTCTTTGTGACCCCACAGACCAGAGCATGCCAGACAGTCCTCTCTTCCACTGCCTCCTGCAGTTTGGTCAGACTCATGTTGGTAGCTTCGAGAACACTGTCCAGCCATCTCGTCCTCTGTTGTTCCCTTCTCCTTGTGCCCTCCATCTTTCCCAACATCAGGGTCTTTTCCAGGGAGTCTTCTCTTCTCATGAGGTAGCCAAAGTATTGGAGCCTCAGCTTCAGGATCTGTCCTTCCAGTGAGCACTCAGGGCTGATTTCCTTAAGAATGGATAGGTTTGATCTTCTTTCAGTCCATGGGACTCTTAAGAGTCTCCTCCAGCACCATAATTCAAAAGCATCAATTCTTCAGCGATCGGCCTTCTTTATGGCTCAGCTCTCACTTCCATACATCACTACTGGGAAAACCATAGCTTTAACTACTGGATGCCTATAGATGAGGTGTTGCTGTGACTTACCATGAATGGCCCAGGTGTGTTGGTGGTATGTCTAGCACAGCAATGGAGCAGCACAATGGAGCCAGGTTGCTGGAGCAAATGATACATTATTATGTGGCATTTTTCTTTCACAACTAAACATAAAAATATTTTTAAAAAATCTTTCTTGATCCGCATCTGCTAGATGAGGTGATCCCTGAGTTTCTTTATATTTGAACAAACTCATGAATATGTGCTTTTATTTGAGAATCTGGTTACTGGCATTGTGAGCGTTTGTTAGATATTTGATGTAACTCATTTGGAAAATTGTAATAGGTTTCCAGATTGATCATGAAGAAGAGGTGTTAATTTATAGTACACACAGGTTAACTTCAAGTGTCTTAAAAGAGATTTATTGGTAGGTTGCCCTGTTTGCCAAAGAGGGTATCCAGCCTTCCTCGTCGAATGACATTTGTTTCACAATAAACACAAATAAACTCTTCAGTGTCACAGACAGTCTTTTCATGTTAGAAATTTGGCTCCAATTTAGCAGTGAAGAATTCAGAGCACAGAAAGATTTGTGGTTTGACGGTTAATTTATGCGGTAAAATATTAATCAAGAATAAAACCTCTTGGTCTCATGCCACGTAATAACTATGAGTGTGGGCTTCATTTCTTCTTTATTTATTCGATCAAGAATGCCTGGCTTTATTCATGTCTCCTTTGGGTTGGTGGTTCAAGTGGACCAGTTTGTTTCATAAAAGATAACCAAATTTCTACTATTGGTTCTCAAAGCAGGTTAGCACAAATAAAAACAACCACTTATAAGAAATACAAGAAATAAAACGGGGGTGGGTCCTGATCTAATGTGTCCTTTGCTAAAAGGTCCCTCATTTTTCAATATTTACTGACCAGTCCCACAGTTTCCCAGCTGTGATGTGGAAATGTTTTTGTGACCTCTCTCCAAAGAGCTCCCCTGCAGTGTGTCCTTTAAAAATAAAATTTGGTCATACCCACAGTTACACTTTTACCATGCCCCATTGGGACTCCAAGCCAGTATTAAATACAGTCTTTAAAAAGTAACATTTGTGATAATCTGTGCATTTCCACACAGCCATGACTTAAGAACATCTATGCATGCCCTTTTCCAAGTGTCTGAGGTATGGAAAAAGGCTACTTGGGACTGAACAACTGAACAACAACAATTCCTTTGTCAGAGTTTTGCTCACTACAAATCAGTGACCATCTTGCTTTCCCCAGAATTCCAGGCTATTGCTTCCATGCTTCTGATATGTGAACAAGCCAGTATTCTAGCTTGAGCTAACTGGGCTTACTTCATAGCAATTTTGCAATGGATGAAAGAACTATTAGGCATTCCTGAAAGCTTACAGGTTCACCCCAGAGTGAATTATTACAATTTAGTTGTCAGCTTTAGTATGCTCTTACACTGAAATGCTAATATGCTTTTGACTGTAGCCGCTCAGCTATGAACATCTGTAACACTGTTGTAGCGTACACGGTGAAAAACAAAATAAGTGGTGGCTTAGTACATCTATTGACAATTTTTCTTTTCAGTCTGAAGCCACCTGAAGACTCTAACTAGATGAATAATAACCTAACCTCCATATGGTTTCCGTTCTTTTAGGGTGATAGCATACAGAAAGAAAATCTACTTTTAGCTCTGGCTTCTGTTTGCCTCTTTGTGAGTGCGTCTGAGAAGGCTTCCTGTCTGCTTGCTGATAGGAAATGTTAGTAAAACAGACGGGTTGAGTGACATTTCTCATGCGCTGCTAACATTTGCAAACTGGCACAGAGAACTTATTTTGATGCAGTCGTTAGCATGAAGGAATTCTTTATGACAGAGCTAAAATCACAATCCTTCACTTTAAAAAAGGGAGGAAAGGCACAAAACAATAATTTCTGTCTTGTTCATGGCCTTATACTATACATGCAGTGCTGTCTAGACTTTTTCCTATTTACAATTTACATTAAGTACCAACCAGTCAGAGTAGATGGGCTGCAACCCTGGACCCAAATGAATGGGGGAAAGCTTGACCTTACAGTCACTGGGGTTTAACTAGAGTAGATTCTGTCCACATCTCTGTGCTACACTTGGGTGCTGAACCCCTTTCATTTCTGCCTTATAAATGGATGTCTATCATTCACTCTTGTGGGGGGAAAGTAAAGTGTTGTATTCATGGACAGTGTTGCAGGAGGGGCAAACCCCACACACCACCCAGGCTGGTGCTAACCTGGTCTCCTCTGAGAAGGATTCTATGAAAAATATGTCCACAAAGTGATTCTCTGTCTTCTGTCTTCACCTGCCTATTTTAGTGGCATTTTGCTAGTTGCTCTTAAGATGCAGAGACCTTAATTTATCCTTGCAAATAATGCCACGAACAATGGATTTAGTAACAAATGTTAGTCATTTGTGGTCTAAAAAAGTGGCGGGTTTTGTAATGTTAGTGCCTGGTCACCTAGAGGCAAGTCTTGCTCACCTTAGATGCAGGCTCTCTTTACAAGCCTGAAAGTAAGAATTTGGTATTCTGGAACCTGGTGAGACAAGCAGGATAACTCATGCACAATTTGCCAAATGTTCACTTAGCAGATTTTTTGATATTCACCACAAACTCTTCTGCATCAGTAGACAAAGTGGCAACTGTATAGCTAAGGTTATGCTCCCCTTCATTAGGATAAACTCCCATTTGAGCAACACTGCCCTTTTTCAGAGGCATAATTCAGCTTCTTACAAATTCACAGCATTGTAACACCCGCCTTTGCTCCATTCTTCTTCATGTCTGCAGTAGTAGGAATAATAATGTCTCCGCTTGCTCCTGCTTTCATCAGCTGGGCTGGGTCCCTTCCTTCCCCTCGCAGAGGCCATCAGAAGCAACTGCCCCGTGAGGAAGAGCAACAGGACCATCTGCTCTTGGAGAGGGTGTCATTTGAGCCTCCCTGAGCCTTTCCTGTAGCAGCTGGAGTGATGATTCACTGGCAGATTCTGACAAGGGCCCACCCTGTAAGGCCAGCAGCTTCTGACTGTATTGTAGTCACTTCCAGGAAGGCTAGGATGCCAGGATATTTCTTGGAGGCCTGTCAAAGCCTGTTTGGAAATGTGACCCACCTGTGGCTTCAGACCCTTCTGCTCTAGGGAGAGGGTGGCGTCAACTAGATACCTCCACACACAAGTTTTACTTTCCATGGAGGGATTGGCAAGATGCTGGAATATTTCTGCTAGGCATGAGAAGACTGAAGCCCTGCCGTGTAAGTTCAACATCTGACATTTCAGTTGTGGGAGCTAATCAGATCTGTAGCTGAGGCTAGTTCCTGTGTTTGTCTTTTTCCTCCTCTCTCCGAAACCTTCTTCCTTCTGTGTCATGTCATTTAATCTTAGAATCTGTAGAGTTGGAAGGGACCTGAGGGTCGTCTAGTCCAACTCACTGCAATGCAGGAATCTCAATAATACATGACAGATTACCATCTAACCCCTGCTTTAAAAGGAAGGAGAGTCCACCACCACTTGTGGAAGTCTGTTCCACTGTCAAACAGCTTTTACTTGTCAGAAAGTTCTTCCTGATGTTTAGTCAGAATCTCCCTTCTTGTAACTTGAATCCATTGGTTTGGGTCCCAGAGCAGGAGAAAACAAGCTTGCTCCATCCTCTACATGACAGCCCTTTGTAGATTTGAAGATGGCTATCATATCTCCTCCCAGTCTTCTCTTTACCAGGCTAAACATTCCCAACTCCCTCACCTTGGTTGCCCTCCTCTGCACACGGTCCAGCTTGTCAATATCCTTCTTAATCCACAGGCAGCTCAATGAGTCAGTGCATCTGGCTGTTAACCAAAAGGTTGGTGGTTCAAGTCCACCCAGGGATGGCTATGGGCAGGATCCTGCATTGCAGGGGGTTGGACTAGATGATTCATTGGGTCCCTCCCACTCTACAGTTCTATGATTCTTGAATTGTGTTGCCCAGAACTGGACACAGTACTCCAGGTGTGGTCTGACCAAGGCAGAGTAGAGTGGGACTATGATTTTCTTTGATTGAGGCACTATATTTCTGATGATGCAGCATTTGACTGACTTTTGGTTTTATTAAGCTGTTCGGCAAGACCTTTTCAACTGAAGCGGGGTTAAAAAAAACCCATCTTTGAATAAATAAATAAAATGTCTGCTATAAGTTAATTTATATTTTCCTTGCAGCTGCTTTCATGTCCATAGCTCCATCCAAGTGAAGGGTAAGTCTGCAGTCTAAATCTGTGACCTGCCCAGAATTAACAGATACAATGTTACGCTGAGTGCAGTGGAGTCCAGGTGTATGAATTAGCTGGGAAGTCACTAGATTTGAGCTTCTACTCACAATTCCTTAGGACCTAGACTCAGCATTCCTGGTGCCTTACTCTTCTCAGACACCAAAACTCCAAGAACTTACCAACCCTACCGCACTATTACCTCATGTTTACATAGCGAGAAATTGAATAACTGCTACAGATAGCACAATCTGTTCTGCACATTGCTCAAGTCTGAATCATGGTGAGCCATCGTTAGGTTTTGCTGGCATTCCAAAGACCCTGGCAGACTCAGCCCATCGCTGTGCTGCAAACTAACCTGGCTACGTGTTGCACAGTTTGGTGGATGTTGTTTTGAATCATTTGCCTTTTCCTATCCACTCTGCCTGATGCCTTTCTTGTTTCCTGTGTTGCATTTCTGCACAGGCTTTATAGTTCTACTGCATGGGTGGAGTTAGCACCAGCCTTCTTGGTAGTTCCACCTCCCTCAGTAGTTTAAGGAGGGATCTAGCAGAGGGCATTCTCTATGGTAGCCCCTGTGTTATGGAATTCCCTCTCCACAGATACACCCAGATTCTTCACTATACAGATTTTGGTGAATACTGAACATGCACTTCTTTACCTTGATCTCTGACACCCGAGATGTGCATTTTCTGTGCATACCCAGAATCTGTTCCAGCTGTTCTCTTTTTTAATTATGCATTTAAAATTGTATTAAATTGTTGTAACCCACCCTGAGATCTGCTGGTGAAAGGTGGGCATCAAATTTATTATTATTATTATGAAGAAGAAGAATAAAATTTAAAAACTAAAATAAATTACCATATTTTCAGTCTATAAGACGCCCCCATGTATAAGGCACCCCCTATTTTGGGGGACTCGGGTTTAAGAAAATGGGGGAGATGGCCCAGAGTATAAGATGCCTCCTAATTTTGTCATTATTTTTAAGGAAAAAAACCTAGTCTTATACATGGAAAAATACGGTATGTCAAGCCTTTGAAGAATATTAGGGCTTCAGGAATAAGCAAGGGCACTTTCTTGTCTGGCATCCTTAAAATTTTTCATTTTATAACTATATTTTGAGTTCTGCAACTGATGGGCTTATTGAATGCGAATTGCTTGAGTGCATGATAGACCAACAAAGACGAGAAGCAAACCTATGGACTGTAATATAAAAATTGGCTCAATGGAGTGTATTCACCCCATTTTGGAAGTGATGAGAGACCTTTGAAGAGTGACAGAAAGCTAGTGGGGTAGAAGAGGGAAGGATTGAGAGTGTGACCAGCCCTAATCACAACTGAACCTTTGGAACCAAAGGTTGCCTTGCCGAGTATCAATGGGATTTTGAGGAACACCACTATCTATGACTGTAAGGCCGCTGCTGATTATTTACACTGGATTTGCCAAGTGAGGAGAGAGAGCAGAGAGCTTAACCACAAGTCCTGGTTTGGACATCACACTAAAGCAAACATTGTCTTAGCTTGGTGTGGCAGTGAAAGGATTTGGGAGGAGCAATGAGGCTGCTCTGGTGGAATCTTTGTAAGCCATAGCTTGACAAAGCCAGTACTCTTTTGTGTGTGGGCTATGCACAGTTTTGCCTGAGAATTCACAAACTGGTATTCTGATGTACCTTAAACTCAGTCTTGGAACACACAGCACCCCACTCTGCTTTAAATGCTCCTTAGTTTCCATGAAAACAGCACCCGCTACTTAACCATTTGGGATTATATGTTTCCAAATGAGTTTAGGCAAATAGGATTATGAGCAGCTTTCTTGTCTTTGCATAGGTTTGATTATATAACTTTGTGGGCATTTCTTTCCAGAACTGGAACTGTGTTTGCACCTGCAAGTTTATTACTCTTTCAGGTTTGCTGTTGGCCACTTTTTAACATCAATGCAATCTTGCATTCCTTTCGGCCATCCTTTACGGTAGGATCTTAGGCACAAAAATGTGGTTTGGTTTAGCCCACATGGTTTCTTGTGGTTGGCATGGCGGACACGGCATACCTACATCTCTTTACGAAGTCTATGCAGGTAATACTGCATGGTGTTCATGAGACGCATGTGAAATGCTTGTGCATTGTGGACGCGTATAAAGTGTCCGCTCTCCTGGCATCAGTATTTTCCTGTGGATTGTGTTAAGTGATATTGACAGGTCATGTGGTCATTAGGGGCTTGACACAGCAGGAGGTAGCAGATATGCGTCTTCTGCATTAACACAATCAACATCCGTTCAACAGAAGGCCAGCCAGGCCTTTCCCTAGGAAACATATGCCAAAACTATTATCAATGGCTACATTATGGCCTGCAGCAAACTGGACAGGATGCTAATGGGGAGGGACTTGTGCAAGGAAGGCCCTGAGAGCATCGTAGTCTTTCCAAGAAGAGCGTTGAATGAAAATTATACTTCCATAGCTGGAACAATATATTGGTGTTGTCAGCAACATTAGAATTGTGATCTTTGTGCTGCTTTAGGATTCTGTAGGTTTGCTTTGTTTGTTTTGGCTGCTGTTTAACAGAGAGCGTGCCAGAAGCACAGGAAAAAACATTGAAGATGTTTATAAAAAGCACCGAAGGCCCTGGACAGCTCATTATTTCTCTTTGACGGAGAAATCTGTGATGCACATTAGGGTAGCTGTCACTATGTGTAATGAGGCTCTCTGCCATGTCATACTATGGAGCTGTAATTCCATCCTACTTCATGTGATTATTATTATTATTATTATTATTATTATTATTATTATTATTATAGCAGTGGTATTATTGGTAGATGTTATAGGTGTAAAGGGAAATAAGTTGTGGTTTGCCACCCATGTAATATAATGAGAACCAGAAGAAGGAAAGGCTTTCTTCTTCTTCTTCTTCTTCTTCTTCTTCTTCTTCTTCTTCTTCTTCTTCTTCTTCTTCTTCATGTAATTGTTGTTAAATGAGACAGGTACAGTATTTCAAACTTTTTCAAGAAGGCATAACAAAAGATGTAACCTTGGAACAACTGGCAATCTAAAAATTGGTTACCAGATCAGATGGGCATTCCCCTTTAGAATTCTTTAAAAGGATCCAAACGTAAAATTGTTGCTATTTTGACAAAGTGATGCAACTAAGCACAAAATTAAATCTTTTTACTTAAGGTTTGGGTCAATTCTGTGTTTGTTTTTTTTTTTTAATAAAAAAGAATCTATGGTAGATTCTCTGTGCTACACTGCTGTCAACCTTCCTTCTGCCCTGGTAAGCTTGTGGATAGCACAATTAAAGCTATAAATATTAGGCATATGAAAGAACAAGCCATGCTGAGAGAGAATCAGTATGATGTCTGCAAAAGGGTGTCTTGCCTCACTGATGATTCTTTTGATGTGTCAGCAACCATGTAGATAAGACATATTTGGACTTTCAAAAAGCTTTTGACAAAAACATTGCTACTGATCCTTATTACGGTAAGTGACATTGTCAACCACTTTACTATTTCTGTTCTGCCTTACTGTTTCCACTGGCTGATTTTCGACCTAACAGCAAAATGTATCCATCATTTTGGATACCAGCCTGCTTTTGGCATGTCTGGGAACAGGACCTGGACCAGCTGCTTCAGAGGCCAGCATTGTCCCCTTCCTTCTTCGTGCCACCGGAACCTTTCCTGACTTTGCCTATGGCTGCTGCCCAGTTCCCTGAGTTCCCTTGCATGCTGGAGGTGTGTTGACATGACAGGCATGGCCCCAGTTCAGCCTGCATGGGTTGGCTTCTTCTGTGATATGTGTGGCATATGAGTGTCATTTCTGACATTGTCCCTGATCAGTGGCCTATGGCTGTGTTTCAAGGGACTCTGGGGGAGTGTTTGGCATTTTCACACCATTTCCCTATTTTTATGTTGTATGTCTCTCCCACCCCATACCCCCCACCCCAGGCTCCATATGCATTGAATTCATTCCAGTAGTATGGTGGCCATTCCAATGGTCCAGTGGCAGCATATTTCCAGTCCTGGCATAATGTTGATTTGCTTTGTCCATATGCATTGGGACCAGTTCAAAGTGACTGAAAGGTTGGAGGCTATTTGTAGAAAGGAAGTAAGCTTTCAACATCATTTTCTTGCTTTAATTCTAGCACAGTCCTACTGCAGGCAGTTGGCTGACTTGTGTCAAAGAAACCCTGTAATAAGTAGGCCCGGAAATAATATGGGAAAATGTATGTTTAGCCCGTCGATGTGTCAGCTCTTTCTCTCTCCTCCTCCTCCTCTTTCTTTGTGCCATCAATGTAAGTGAATTCCACATTCAATCACAGATTGAATATATGCCTTGTAGCATTGATTTTTCTTTCCCGGTCAACACCTATCATCCTGTGTAAATTTCATTTTGAAAAAATAAGTATGACCCACCTTTTCTGTAGCTGCATCACAATCTCCCCCCCCCCCGACTTCAGAATGTGGCAGATTGTGTTTGTGTGTTCACCATGCGAAAGCTCACAAAAACATACCATATTTTTCGTGTATAAGACGATATTTTTTCCTTAGAAATAATAGGCAAAAATTGTGGATCGTCTTATACACAGATAGCAGAGGGGAGACGAGTGATTGGTGGCAGCAGCCAGCAGGAGATTGGCAGTGGCGTGTGATTGGTTGCTGTGGCAAGGCCTGATGATGATTGGCTGCGGCTGTGGCAATTGGGTGTGCGATTTATGGCAGCAGCGAGGCGTGCATGCAATCGTCTGTGGTTGTGTTGAGTTGGCAGGTGGGGTTTGGGTGGTGAGCATGCAGATGATTTGGTGGCTGCGGCAATGTATGCGTTGGTGGGCAGGCTGTAGAGCGATTGGCGGCATTGCCCCCCCCCCCGCAAGACAGCTTAACAACTCTGGGCAATCTCCCCCCAAAAGAAGCTCAACAACTTTGGGCAATTTCCCTGCCATTTTTTTTTTTTTTTGTTATGGTCCAAAAATAAATAAATAGGGGTCGTCTTATACATGGGGGCATGTTATACACGGAAAAATACGGTACCTATCTCTCATCTCTTTGTATTCACACATTTAAAAAAATCAAAAAAAAATCACAGTATTAAATCACAGGTATCAAATAGGGAACATGCATGATATCTTTGGACTCTTCAGGGGGACAGAAATAATTCCTTGGTACCCATGTAAATTATAGATGCATATATACATTCCAAATGTGCCCACAGGCTGGGGATCCCTGGTATGTGTTGTAATTTTTGAATTATTTTTTCACTCATGCTCAGGCATTTCGACTTGTGAGTATGCATGTCTGATTTATTGAAATGGTTCTCTCTCTGTGTGTGTTTATTTGTGTTTGTGTGTGTGTTTGTGTGTGTGTGTGTGTGTGTGTGTGTGTGTGTGTATGTCTTGAGAAGGAGACCTCTGTCAACCGAATTGATTAAAGCTGGGGTAAAATATTCTTTTTCCTTACTTGCTTACTCCCAATATTTTTCTAAGTGTTGTTTAGAATCGAGACAAATAATACTGTTAAAAAGGCCCCTGAGCCTTGCAAGAAACCCTGTAGCCTTATTTTTACCCATCATGAAGGAATTATCATGCAGTATACGTGTGTAGGCTTGTAATTACCATGCAGATTGTGTGAAGTACAAATTACTTTTTCATCAGGGCAGAAGAAAGTGTTTCTCAAAATTATATCCCTTAACAGAAGCAAAAGCATATGACCATTAAATATATGTTGGTTCATCAAAGCTAATAATGTTGAGTGGACTCTAAAACTGTTCCAGGAATGAAGATCGTTGTAGATTGGAAAGTACATTTGAACTGATGAAAAATTGATCCCAGATTAACATTTCTTTTTTACAGTCTGGAATGTGTTTCACAAATCCACAGTGAACTGTGGCCAACTATTGCCATGAAAGAGAGATCCTAGAGGGATAACTCCCAAAGTGATACGTGCAAACGAAACAGCATATGGTTATACATATGTGTGAGATAGCCTCTTGACCTTGGAAGAAATATTGTACTTTAAAGAGCCCCCACCATTAAGTAGCTTTTAATGACTTTTAAAAAAATATCTAGTTACTACTTTCAGAGCACCAGCAAATCTGTTTGAAGTGCAAGGCGAAAGTAACGCACTGTGGCACTGGGGATAGTTGTGAATGTATTGAACATTCAAGAAAGCTTAGCTCAAAAGGCTCATTTCATTTACAAGGAAGGATTGGATTGTAATCTGTTTTGTCATGAACTGAATAATTCTGGGCGCACAATTTGGGTTAGGGACAATCATATCTCAATAAGCCAAGATATGTACTATTCTTTTAGCCACACATGCAGTTCCTTTCTCTTTGGTGAGAGCAAAACAAAACAGTATTGCTTTAACTATAGTTTCTTGTTTTGTCTGAACCAAGAAACTATAGTTAGTGGGAAACCTCCTAGTTGGTTTCCTCCTTTTTTGCAAGTGAGAGAAGGGGCTTCTCGTTCATGCCTCTATTCGTTAATCTGAGATCTGATTGTCCAAACACTGTCGGTGTAACAGCCTATTTAGTGTTAGTAATGTAATGCAGAAGATCAGTTCAGCCACTCAGCCAGTGAGAAATTAGTAAAGTTACAGAAAAAAAACTTAGTGCTTAGTTTGTTCTGCAATCCATCCATTAGTTGTTCATATTTCTGGTGCATCTGTCTCATCAATCAGCTTTTGAATATATGATTGTAATTATGAAATAATAGTTTGGGTTGAGAAGGAAGTAGCTAGGCAACAACACCACATGTCAGTGGAAAACTTGACTGATCTACGTATGTAATTTCTGGAGGCTGGAGAATCGTTATCAAAACCACCTTGTTGGCATCCATCTGTCTTGAGAGACAATGGAGTGTGCCTCCAAGGGTGAAGTCAAGCTGTTGGAGAATCACAGCACTTGCTGTGACTGCAGAAACTGGTAACACTTAACTGCTGCTTCCAGTGTTGTTTTTGCTGCATTAGCACCAAAGTGACCTCTCCAGGGTCCAATCCTGGACAGTGTGATGGAGGTCCTGGACTGCCCGGACAACAAGACCCCCTGTTGGCCTTTGCTGATGTGGTCCAAAAGGAAAGCAGAGCAATACATTTGACACTAGCTTGGTTGCAGGAGTTGCCAGGAGGAGGCATAAAATACACCATCCAACTGTCTTAGGGACTCCAGTCTCGATTTGTCTCAGGTTTGCTACTTAAGATGTCCTGCAAGACAGCAGGCACAGATTTTTCCTCTGAGTATGAATGCAAGGCTGTGGAGGTTAGGGTCACCATTTTCTTCTCCTAGACCCACCTACTGCCATCCTAATTTAGGCATAGAAAGTCTGCTTGTGGGTGAAGAGAGCTTTCTTTAATTAACTTTTTGTTAATATGCATGCAAACCTTTCCCACCCCATGTTTTTTTTTGTTTTTTGTTTAGAGGGGAAACTTGAGTTTCTACAGCTCTCTTTTTAAAAGGTAGCTGCTATCTCTCTTTATACTGAGGTTACATATTCTGCTATAAAAATCTGATAGAGGAGCTTGTTTATGTTAACTGCCCATCTTCCCTACCCCACACCTATCAAAACAGTACTAGGCCATATAAGAGGTTCAGTTCCTTCAAAGGCAAGATCATTCTGAGAATGGTCAATGCAACTTGCTGTTTTCCTTCCTAACGAACCACCTTCCCCTCTATATCTATAAAATAATTATCTGCAGGATGCTTTTATTCTCAGGATCTCTAGGACCTTTGCTGATCCCTTCTGCTCTTTAAGTATATTTAAATATTAGAAAACAGAGCAACTCTGGTTATACAATGAAAATCAGATTCTTTGGATGTGTACAGCCCAGTACACTTTGCGTTATGAGATGCTCTTAGTTGCCTCTCATTAGATCCCCTTTGGGTCTTCTCAAATACATGTTCAGATTTGTCAGGTTTTTATAGTTCTCTGGTAATGCCAGGTAAGCAAATTGGGGGAGAGAGAGACAGAAGTTTCCTTATTTTAAATCCACTTATCAACCATGCAGTCCTCTGTTGGCTTTCAAGAATCCTTGAGAAAGTGTGCAACTCTGTTGCCGAACTGTGCCTTTTTTATTCGGGAGTTCGTTACAAACTCCCAAACAGCTATTTTAAGCTTTTGTCAGCTGTATTGGAAATCTGCATTTCATGACTTTGTTCATGAGAGGGGTTTTCAGAGAAAGGGGTTGCATTCCAGCTGGAACAGAGTTGTGTTTATACTTCTTCTGTTTATACACCTTCCATTCATTCCCTCTGTATTCCGAATATGCTTGGAGGCAGTGAGATATTACCACTGCATGCTAATCAGATTTCATATTCCTATTTATATATGGCCTTGATGCCAGCACCAGGAAAAAGGAAAAAGAAAAGAATAAATATAGTTTGGATTCTAGCATTTTGTCATAAAGGCATGCCTAACTCTATGCGAATCTGTCCCTCTACTCACCTTACCATGACATTCAGTTTGATTACAGTCGTACCTCGGGTTACGTACGCTTTGGGTTGCATACTTTTCAGGTTATAAACTCCCATAACCCGGAAGTGTAACCCGCTGCGTGCGCGATCTGCGCATTCGCAGAAGCGGTTTGCGCAGTCTGCGCATGTGCAGGAGCAAAGCGTGTTTTTCGGGTTACGTACGTTTCGGGTTACATACAGTGACCCGGAACCAATTAAGTACGTAACCCGCGATACAACTGTATTTAGAGCAGAAGGCCTTTTTCAGCCTGCAGACTAAGATTCCTTTCTTTGTGACTGAGCCAAAGGCAAAAGCAAAATTCACCTTTGTACCGTACCCTGTTTTCTACACACATTCACCTGCTTCACAAACATTCACATCTTGCATCTTGACAAGCAAGAGACATTAAAAGCTGAGGGATATTTCCAGCCAGGCCAAAAAAAGAAGGGGAAAAAAGGTTGGGTGCAAAGCAGGGCAAGTGAGGATTGTGATCAGAGTGTGTTTGTTGGTGTGTGGCTTGGGGAGAGTTCCAGAGGTCCTGTAGAGAGACAGAGAGCTGGGAGGGCCACATTCAACCCCCAGGCCTGAGGTTGGAAATGGCAACATAAAAATATGTGTGTGTTTGTGAATGTTCCTGTAGGATCCCTACCTCTATGTTGGTAGGACTGACATATGAATCTAAATTTGTAAAAAGGATTGTATGGGTTGATTTGTGTGGAACGGTGGGCTGGTGGCCCCACTTTGAGCAGAGGTGGGTTTCTATCTCAGATAAACATTTGTTTTACATGTTGGCAAAACAATTCATCCATTTCTCCAAGTGTCCAGCAGCAATCTTTACATTTACTACCTGTTTAGAAGGTGGGGCCAGTCTTCTGGATTTTAACAACAACAACAACAGCAGCAGCAACAACAACAACAACAACAACATTAATAATACCCCACCCATCTGAGTGGCTTACAGCATATCTAAAAACATAATAAAAACATCAAGTGCTAAAATCCTCCTGATACAGGGCTGCCTTCAGATGTATTCTAAAAGTTGTATAATTCTTTATCTCCTTGACATCTGAAGGGAGGGCGTTCCACAGGGAGGGTGCCACTACTGAGAAGGCCCCCCTTGAATTCAAGTTCCCCTGAATTCAAAGAGGGTGAAAACTCTTACACCACCTGCTCAATCATTTTCAGCATCAATATATAACTGAAAAGTTTCCAACCATTAAGCTGAGAGAGAGAGAGAGAGAGAGAGAGAGAGAGAGAAATACATATTTTGAGACAAGTGAAGAATATCCCTGGGAAGCTCTATTGGTTTCTCCCACATAAGTGTGGCCCAGCCTGAGCACTCACTCCTAGTTGGATAAGCTCTCCTCTAGATTCCTAGAAGAATAGGATGCTATAGTATTTGTACTCTAACTTCCTTATAGGATATTGCCCACATCTGAATTGAAAAAAATGCTGAAACAGTGTAACATGGCTTAGGGCCACACTTCAGAACACCAGAACCCACTTCTCAAAGGCTGCCTCAGCTGAGGACAAAAGCCTGTAGTCACCAGTAAAGCTCTGTGGTGCTGACACCATAAAATTTCTTGAGGAGTCCATTTGCCCAGAGGCTGCTGTAGTCAATAGTCCCCTCACCAAGCGTCTAATGAGATATCCTTTAGAATAGGAGTGGCTAACCTGTGGCTCCTCAGATGCTTGCTGGGGCTAATGGGAATCCAACAGGGCCACAGGTTAGCCACTCCTGATTTAGAAAACGAAGGATATTAGAAGAATGGGAATATATAATAATTTCCTCTTTAAACTAGAATGAGATTAGACTTTTCTAATGTGATTCATATGACAGGAACATGCACATAATTCTCTCCTTATACAAACTGCCCCCATTTTTGTATCTATTAATTGTGTAGCTCAATACAAAACGAAATATTAGCTTAAGTGATACATCTGCAGTGTCTGCTGCCAAGTGTGTATTGATCGTACCTAATGGAATCTTTGTCGGATTGTTGTCTGTCTGGCATAGTGTGTGTTCATGACATTAAAGGAACATAACACGCCAGCCAGTCAGAAGCTATTTTACTCTAAAACGTTATCTGCTGGCCAGTTCAGATTTTATGAGCTTCTAAGCAGGAATATAGAGGCACAACCTTGGGTGCGTGCAGATTTTATGCAATGCCTAATTGAGCCTTTGCATCCAATACTTCTTTCAGCTGCATGTTTGTTTGGCTGGGCTCATTTCAAAGGAGTTGAACCCAGTCGGCTGAGGCCTTCCCTGCACATTCATCTGTAGAAGGATGGAGCTTCTATTACTCCAGGGACAGACAAAATGGTGCCCTCCAGATGTTGTTGGGTTCCAGCTTCCTTCAGCCTTAGGCAGCAAGGCCCATGAATGGCAGTGCTTGGACTTGTAGTTCAGCAACATCTGCACGGCATCATTACTGCATGAGAGCAAGCCAGTGTTGCATTGGAAAGGGTTTCTTGGCTTTCCACACCATTTCAGGCTAAGGGTTGTGGCATCTAGTGTACAGAACTGTATTGGATGTAAGATAATAGATCTTATAGAGATATTTTTTGTTTGTTTGTTTGCTTGCTTGCTTATTAGCTTGCTTTTAAAATTTATTATTATTATTATTAGATTAGTTGTGATTGTGGATTTAGTCAGGTTTGCAGTTAATTCTTAGTCTTGATGCACGAATAACGCTGCCTTGCTTACCATGGTAAGAGGATGGAAGTACCACAACAGTTCTAACGTTGTTTTCTGCTTCTCTTTCATGCTCACAAGAAGCCTTGGTTATCACTGAGCCTGCATTATGGTTTTTACCAACCATGGGTAGCTCAAACCACAGTTTGCAAACCTGCTTCAATTACAACCAAGCAAACAACAGTTTGAGGCTAAGAATGGTTAGTAAAACACCAGTGCGTTAATATCTCATATTGAGACCCACCACTTTGAACAGGGCAAGCTGCTGCAATTCCCGCCCCGCCCCGCCCCCCATCAGCATTATATTAATCCCAACAGGACGTTACTGTTACATTTTGAATACTAAAATTAAAGTCCTTGGATGATGTGTTTCAAGAGGATAGCCAATGACAAAAACCTTTGGAATGTGACAGTTTTATGCCATTGAGGCTGAATTTATTTATTTATTGAAAATCCAAAAACAAAATAATGTGGTACCCTATAACTGGTTAGCTCTTCAGGCAACAGCTGACTTCATCAGGTGTGTCAAGTGCACAGAGGTGGTCATGGGTTACACACACACACACACGTGTGTGTCAAGTGTGTGTGTGTCTGTCAAGTCCAAGACATTTCTTACCCCAACAGATCTTCAGAGGAGACTACACCAAAACTGTGTATTTTATACCTTGTAATTTAGGATGTTTTGTAAGCAATTTTGAAGAGTTTTTATTGGATTATAAATGAAACATAATTTAAATCAATGACAACAAACAGTGGCTTCAAGAAGCTGCGTTTTCAGCCAGGAGTATGTTTTTGCAGACAGAATGCTTTCTTTCCCAGCTGTGGTTGCTGTCAGAAAAGCCATAGCAAGACATGCCCTGTGCTGGTAAGGCAGGGTTATATATTTTATCCATGTGTACACATAAAACCAACCTCTCAGTGCTGGGATAAGGGTAAGCAGGAGCTATTCCTGATACAGTGGTACCTCGGGTTAAGAACTTAATTCCTTCTGGAGGTCCGTTCTTAACCTGAAGCACCACTTTAGCTAATGGGGCCTCCCACTGCCGCCGCGCCGCCAGAGCACGATTTCTGTTCTTATCCTGAAGCAAAGTTCTTAACCTGAAGCGTTATTTCTGGGTTAGCGGAGTATGAAACCTGAAGCGTATGTAACCTGAAGCATATGTAACCTGAGGTACCACTGTATCTTCCTTGTTTTCGGCTGTTATTTCAACAGCTTGCACTCCTGGTTGTTTCTTTACTTTTCTGCTGATTTTCAGACTTTTTGGGGACTCTTCTGTTTCTCTTCTTCAAGGAAGCATGCTATTATCTCCCCTGTAATAGACTTTTCATTATGTGTAACATAATTTGTGACATTGCTGCCTTTAACGTTTCTGCTGTACTGAAATGTAAGAGAGAAAAATACTGATTGAGATAAGCATGTTTATTAACATGCTTCCTGCTCTGCCAAAACTCAAGGATGGAAGAGGGTATGTTCTTTTCTTTCCCAAGACAATCTGCATATTTTGTCATTATGATGCATGGTGGTTGTGATTGCTGTCTCTTAGCTGTGATTTTAAAGTCTTGGCTGATGATTAATTCCATGGCTCAGACAATTGCAAATGGCCTTTGCTCCAGTCACATAAATTTTGCACATCTCTAATAACAATGGCATTCATTATAATATGGTACATAGAAGGGGGCTAGTTTGCAGTGGCATAAGGGAAAGAAAAATCGAGGGTTCAGGAAAAGAAGGTGGCTCGTTTTTATCATCCATCACTTCCGTGATTCAGAGAATTTTAACTACAAACTGCATTATAATAATGTATTATGTTCACATTCTACTTGTAGTTTGTGGTTCTAGGGGTGAATCACGTCGAAGGCACAGTAGCAATGTGGAGTTCATTTCTAAAGTTGCAGCCTAAGCACGCTTACTTGGAAATAAGTACTACAGAGCATAGTGGGACTTTCTTCTGAAGCTGCATGTATATGATTGTGCTGTAAGTCTTCTGTGAATGGAGCACCCACCTCATAAAGTTTCCAAGCCTTTTCAAGCTTGCAGTGTCTTCAGATAGTTGCAAGAGTCATGCCACATCAAGGCTGCATTCAGACATGGAGAATATTGCATTAGCTTTCCTTATTATAATGCTAGTGCTTCTGTCCTGTTTCCTAACATTCCTTTCATACCGCAGTATCACTTGTGTTATGAAACTGTGGCTTTTTAACTGATATGCCAGGATGTAGTGCTAAATTTCATTCACACCAGTGGGTGTGCAGGGACACAACAGTGAACGTCATTGGACAATGTCACTACTCCCCTATGCTTTCTGGAGACAAATGCTTCTGTTCCCAAATGAAAACAGCAGGAAAGAACTGTATGCTGGCATTTTGCCCCAAATTTTGACACTTTTGTGATTATCCAGGTTTAGTGGACTGCAAATGGTTTTTTCTCTCTCTCCTGGAATCAAATAACACAGAAATGAGCACTAAACATGCACTATATTCCATTCGTTTCCCAAAAGGGACTTTTACATCATGTGAAAGTTCAGCTATAATGCAGAACTTTCATGTGAAAGTTCAGCTATAATGCAGAAATTAGCATTTAGGGAAATGGAATAAACTACTGTGTGAATGCAGCCCTAGTTTGGCCCATAGTCTGTTGGGAACTGAATTCTTTATGAATTCTTCTGTTATGGACTTTGGTACCTTCTGTGCCAGCACTCAGATGAGTTATTAAACTTTTTGTCATCTTTCTGTCAACTTTTTGGTCCTTTCTTGACACACATTTGGGCCGCTTTATATAATATGTGGCAGCGAACAGGTTTGCTGATATGTGTACATATGATTGGAAATGGCTGCTAACTCCAAGCTGCCCTGCAGGTGTGTCTGTATACTGCAGACATTTGCAAATGGTTCATCAGTAGCATTTGTGCTATGCAAAGTGTATGATATGTAACGAGGCCCCTGGTGCAAGGTGTCTTGTTTATACAAGTGCAATGCAGCAACAACACATTCCTTCCCAGGGTGGATGCTTGCTTTAATTTGCTTGCCATTTACTCTCGCTTCCAGTGTCTGGCAGCGGTGATGAATGTAGTCAAGATGGGGCCAGAGCTTTTGTGTGAGTATGCCCTGTGATTTACAGAGCTTAAATCTCTCCTCTTTTCCCTTATGCCCCAGCTTCATGAACAGAGGCGCCTCTGTGTCCAAACTGACAGCCACTTCTTTCATTGCATTTCTTTATATTTCCTTAAGCTTCATCGTCCACACACCAAAATAGAATGGAATCCAGTGCTTAACTTCTACATAGCCCCCCCCCTTGCCACAGAAAAGCACAATATGACCATTCCCCCCACTGTCTTCTCATATTAGAAATGTTATTGCAATATGCGTAGCCCCTTTATCTGCTTTGGCAGGACTCAGCCAGAGAGAAGATGATGGGTTTCTGTGAACAGTCATATCCTCTACCCCAAGCTTCTCATAAAAGGATGCTCATCAAATCCAGAGGACTGACTATTGCTTTTATTGTCTTCCTTTTTTATTGGAGGTGTGGGAGGGCAGAAGGTTGGGTTTTGGTAAAAACAGGAGTATTCAGACCAGGAAGTGACTGTCTTCTGACGTGTGTTGTTCATTTTCCCTTTTGTGCAAGCCTTGTTTACTGTCATCTGTTCTGTCAGAGACAGAAGCAGCGTTGACTCTGCAGAGCCAGTTCCTGACTCATCTGTAGTAAAGTTGCTGTGTCTGTCCGTCGTTGTTTTTGTTTTCAACTAGATGATAAGGTCATTGCAGGAAGCATTTCATGGGAGCTTTCACAATCGTCTTTAGGGAGGCTACTGTACAGCATGTTCTCTGTATTGACTTCAGCAAGAAAAGAATGATGGCAATGAAACCCTCAAGCAGCCTGAAGTTGGACAGTTAGTCCTGGATACAAAGCATTCTTAGTCATCGTGTTGCACCACTGATGTTATCTCAGAAGATGAGCAAAGTTGAATAGTAGCCAGGTTGAGTGTGTGGTGCTAGTTTAAAAACAAGAACATTTATTATGAAAACAGGGGGCTCTTCTTCTTCTTCTTTCTTTTTTTTTAAATGTTTGAGTTCTCCCTTCTCCTGACTTGTTGCCGTTTGACTACAGAAGGAGAGTGCATTTTGATGAACCATTAACTCACTTAAAATATTTGAAAAATATTTGTTTTTCTGCCACTTTTGACGAATCATCTTACAAGAATAAAAGACTGAGGAGACACTATCTTTAATCTGTTTTATTTGCCCTAATGTACCCATATTTGCAAGCAATTATCTCAGTATAATGCATTTTAAAACACCTTCCCCCCTAATATATGCATTAGTTTGATTGGAGAACTGCATTGCCAAGATTGACGACGTGCAAATTTTAAAGGATAACTTTGTTTCAGTTCACATACCGTTCCAGGGACTGCAAATTAGATAGATTCACATTTTTAAAATTGTCCCCCATCCCTACCACCAACTAACAGCCAGGTTTCCTGGGTCTTGGCACTCCAAAAGCTGGCATGCACCCCCGCTGAAAGCTGACTGTCTTGTCATAATCTGCATGAAAACCTGCTTATGCATCTGTGTGACACGTCACATCTTCTCCTCAGAAGTTCTGTCAAAGCCTGAACTGGAGCATTTTCCAAAGGCAATGTCGAATCACCCCTAGTTTGGGAAACATTTTGTGGCTGTGGATGATGCCTTTGTTTAAATTGTGTAGTCTTTATACGGTTAGCGTGCCATACAGTTTTAGACGGATGATTTGGTTTTGTGCAGTTTTAAGACTCTGTAAATAGGGTGGAATACGGACTGTACCTCCTGTCTAACATAACTTGTGGAAGTGGAGAAGAGTTTGGGATTCAGCTGTCAGAGGGTCATGGCTCCTTCAGCATCTCATATTTTAGAACTGTTGCTTTGGAGTGTGTGCTGAAGCTCTTTTAATTAGCAGTGTCATTCTGATTCAGTGGCATTCAAAACATGTTTTCATATAAGTACTTGTGAAGGCAAGTGTGTAATTCTGGTTGAAGATACTGTTGCTTGACTGTGATGTGGGAACTTTTCTTCTTTCAAAGGCCCGTTTAGAACAGCTCCATCTGGGCCTAAAGGGTGGTTGAGATGCTGCAGAATTTCTTGATCATGAATGCTAAACTATTTATATGAGCAGCAGTAATAACAGTGTATTTTAGCATGTGTGCGGTGTGAAACTGAATATGGATGCCACTGGATACTGTAGCATGTCACAATGGTAGTTAAATTCCTGATAGGGTGATTGATTCTGTTTTGTTTGGATCCTGCTTTTGCTCCAGAGAACAAAGGTTGCATTAATGGGATCCTTCAGTGTATCCTCACAAGAACGTGCAAGGCTAAGTTGAGAAGTAGTGAACAGACTACCGTCACTCAGTGGGCCTTATGACTGGGCAGATATTTGAACCCAGGGCTCTGTGGTCTAACACTCTGCACCACACTGCCTTTAATTTTATGCAAGTTGTACGGCATTCTGAGAGAGATCAGCAGAACATTTTACTTCTTAAATATAAGTTACGAATGATAGCAGAAATATATGGCTAGCTAAGTTTGCAATGTGTTCAGTCATTGCACTGCATCTCCATTTAAATGTATTTTGTCTTTTGTGTTACCTTTTTCAACTGATAATTTAAAATTGCTCTCTGTGGGGATGTTCTCTGTGTCGATCTGCCTATCAATCTTTCTATCTGAATGCAGAAGTATTTGATTAGTGTGTTTAAAGCAATAAAGATGTCTAGAGTAGTGTCACAGTGATTGATACTAATTATAAGTCTTTATGTGGCTCCTTCAGTTTGGCCACTTCCCTTGCAGATTGCAATTTTATTGTTAAAATAATGCCCTGCTGTCCACAGACTAGGGCCATAAATTGTGGACTATCTTTCTTTAATGATTCTGTATCCAGTGGTAGAATCCCAATAACCTTCATTATCTTTGCTCAAAGAAGTCAGTGACTTCCACAGTGAGCGAGGAATGGATTTATTAGGGCCAGCTGAAGACTGCCTGGGATCACATCAGAGGTTATCTTGATAGTGCTTCTAGTACATTAGAATAAGCAGAAACATTAGGCAGGCACTTGCAGATAACTGATGATTTTCATTTGGTGTCTGTCTTTCACAATCTTACAGTAAACAGAAATTGCTGCTCTTGAATAGGTCAAGCCACTGTGGAACACAACGTAAAGATTTGTGGAAAGTACATGGCTTGTCTGGACTCAAATGAACGAGATGTTCTGAAAATTCTCTGTTTAAACACATTACATGTAGCTAGTTGCAATCCTTTGAAGCATATTCGTTGGGATTTTTACTGCCCAGATAATCACTGTGTGAAATTCTTTTTGTTTTTACCTCTGTGGCAAATCAACTTTTCATAGGGAAACTGTGTTATTAAAGCGATATATATATATATATATATATATATATATATATATATATATATCGATAGATAGATAGATAGATAGATGGAGAAATTACATTTATGGTATTTTGTAGGCACAAGTTTCACAAGCTTAGTTGGACTAAGTTCTACACACAGACAGACACTTGTGTGTGTGTGTGTGTGTGTGTGTGTGGAGATCAGGAGTCAATTCTCAGCTGGAATAAGTTTCCTGACCATGCTTTGGTTGTAAACTGTGGTAGTTAAGCAGATCTCTTCCACACTCACTCACACTGCCTCAATCAGATTTGCCCAGGGCAAAACATGACTGTAACAAGTGAACTAGTTTGACCTGGACGTCCAGAGCTTAAAGTACCATAAACATTGGGGCTTCTTGGAACAGAGGTTAGAGAGAAGGCAGTAGAGATTGGGGAGAAATGTGACGTTGTTCACATTTAATGGTGAACCTAATTTACACTTCCTAAAACAATGTGAAAAAGGAAAACACAGCCATCCTTCAAAATTCGCACTTCTCCAAATCTTTCAATGCAGTTCTCCAGCCAATTAAGGTATACAAAAATTTGTTTGGTATGCATAAAAATCCATGTGTTACAAAAACGTGTTGTATAATAAAAAATTGCTTACATAACCATTGGTATTAGGCAAAATTGTATACAAAAAAAGTGAGCATATTAGAAATTTGTAGTAAAGTGTTGATTCATTTTCATGAATAATTTTTTTAAAAAAAAATGCAGACTGATATCAAAATGTGGAGAACTGAGTTTAATATTGGAAAAATGAGAAACAGATAAACTGAAATGAGCAGGCCACATTTGTGTTAGATTCAAGGAATGTGATGCATTCACCAAAGCTACTTATTGAAACCCAAGCTGTAAGATTCTTGCTTGACATCTGGGTGGTGGATGAGTTACCTACAGCTCATTTTGTGAAGCTGCTACAACTAGTGTGGTCAGCCTAAAAGAAAAAGCATCAAAACTGATCTAGGGTGTTGGAACACTTTCCTTGAAAGGAAAGGTGAAAACATTTGGACCCTTTTAGATTAGAAACAAGACGAGAGATATACAGTAGACATTTATAAAATGATGCATATTTTGAAGCAAGTAGCGAGTCCCCTCTCTCCCCAGTGCTACATCCTGTTCCTTCTCTGCAGAACTCATAACTGTTATGAAATTCGCTAACAGAAGATAGAGAGAAGGCCTTTCAGTGGCTATTAGTTATGAAAACTAAAAGGAGTGTCCAGGTTCAGAGGCAGTATATCTCTGAATACAGGATTCTGGCCTTTACACTGTACTTACATGCTTTCTGGAATCACCTGGGTCGCCACTGTTTGAGACCGGATCAAATAAGATTTATCGGGGTTATTTTTGTATCATTCCCTTCTCCTGTAAAACAAGGTTGGAGCAGTGCAAAAGGCAGCCTGTAGCCATACTAACACAAGAAGACCCCTGGGGCAGGATCAGTCCAAAAGCCCATCTCTCAGCCAGCATTCTGTTCTCACAGTAGCCAACCAGATGCATATAGCACAGAGGATCCAAGTGCAGCAGCACTCTGCTCATGTGTGATCCCAACAGTGGAGCAGCTGGGAGTCAGCTGGAACAGATCTCCTAGCTGCTTAGAACAGCAAGCCAGCCTGATGTGGTGGCTTTCATAGGGGTCCCTGACACAATGGCCTATTTGATTGCACAGTGTCTTATCTGTCGCTTATAGTTTGTCTCTCTGCAATTCCTACCTTTGTCCAGACTTGAGTTATGGCACACTAAGCTGAATCCCAGCTTCATATCCTTCATAAGCCATTGTTGACTCAAACCCTGATACTGTTTGGTCAAGGAATTCACAGCTGTAAGGCAACTCTAAGGGAGCTTCTTTTCCAAAGTGCCATTCCTTTCATCTCAGGCCTCTTGAGACACCAAAGCTGTAAGTGGTTTGAGGGAGACAAGACAGGACCATGCATCTGTCTGTTGAGGATATCTTTACTGACTCTGCTCTCTCTAGTTGTCGCCAGCTTTTATAGAAGGCCAGTCTAGATTCTAGCATTGAAATTTAATTATATATATACAGTCACCAAAAATTAATATGTACTGGCCAGCAGTCTCAAAACTTCCAAAACATTCAGATAAGCAAACATTTAGATAAGCAGTCATGATATTTACATAGGATTACATGGCTATTATTAGTCATTTATGAAGCACTTCCTTGGCATGCCAAATAATTTACAGCCCTTATCTGCTCCTTCCTCACAGCAGCCTTATGAAAAAGATCGTTATTATTTCTGTTTTTATGGATGGGGAGCTGAGTTTGTGAGATAGTGACTTGCCCAAAGCTTCCCGGGGAGCCCATTCCATTGCTGAGCTAGGAACTGAAATTGAGTTTCCCAGGTTGATTTTCAGATCTCAGTCCTCTGGATTATGCTGGCAGGCCCAGGGGCACAAAATGAACACAGATCATTAGTTTTGAAAACTTGAGGTTTGTGTTTAAGTAAGCTGCAGCATGTTGGTACACACACATATGCAGTTGTCCCACACCTACAATATTTCTGTTTTTAGTTTCCTAAATGCATTGATCAGGAAACACAGTAATATTTATTACTTTCTAAAACTTTTATCCTGACTACTTTCTGGAGAACTCATGGCATTGAACAAGTTGAAATGCCAAAACAGTATTTCGTGTGAGTAGACCACCCACGAAAGCTCTTCATTGTATGAGATACAGCTGATTGTGTTATGAATCCCTATGTATAAAATAGGCCAGACTCTATCTATGAACAGTTTAAATCCAGGTCGCGCTGCATTGTCCTTCATCATAGAGTTTGCTTGCCTCAAACTGAGAGCAATTGTTTGCTTTGTAGAAGCAGCTGAAGACAAATGTTTGTTTTGTAGAAGCAGTTTGCCTCAAGTCACAAATGATGGTGTACTTTGCAGTAGTAATGTGCCAGCCTAGCAGTTCTGTCTAGTCATAGATGCTAGGAACATGCTCTTCCTAACCTCAAAGCTAAGCCCCCAACTTACATATATAGGTGATGATGCCTAGCCCAAAGAGAAGTCTTGTGCCTGTCCTAAATTTAGATAGTAGAGCATTAAACTTTTCCAGCTTCTCTTGTAACAGTGTTGCAGTAATATGGGAAGCAAGTCACCACTGAACAGATAGGAGTGTCTTTCAAGCCCAGAGGATGGCAAACTCATTTGCTGGTTAATTACTTCTTCAACTTCTCTCCATCTTGCCATTGGCCCCCCTCTATGGGACCCTGTAAGTTACCTCTTTGGCCCTTTTATCGGGTCATGTGGGACCAACATGGATAGCTGACCCTGATGAATACTTGAGGTTCCTGACTATGGTTGTAATTCATGGGCAGTCATTTAATTTTAGCCTGATTCTAATTTTTAAGCTGTATTTTAATCAATAGTTTGATTGTGTTTTAATGTATTTGATATTTGATGTTAGAAGCCCTGAGCCCGGTCATGGCCAGGGAGGGCAGGGTATAAATAAAAATTTACTTAGTTACTTACTTACTTACATTGACTACCTGAATTCAGAATTCTGCATTTCCATCAACATTGAGCTGGACAAGCATTTTGGCAACTTGTCATTAATTCCATTGGGTCTACTCAAAGAAGAACATAGTTGAAGACCACCTATGGGCTTGTATGGAAACTACAGTGTGATGGTTCAGATGTAATAGCAAACTCTGGTTTGCACTAAACAGAAGATTACTAATAAAATCTGAGCATACAAGTGAAGGAGGAGGGTTTCACTCATGAAACAAGGTTGTTCATACTAGGCTTCTCAAGCCATATCACAGTTACCGGTATGTCTAAATGACTGAGGTTTTGAAACTTTCCTGCTATCTCTGCTAGCTTTTTATCACCCCCGCTCAAAATTAATTTTATTCTTTTTCTCAAGCTCAATATGGAGAACAAGCCAACAAATATGCATGTATTATTTTTTTCTAGTTCAGTTCCCCCACCCACCCATTCCCAATTTAAATGCTGAATTTAGGAACTGAAAAATAATGCTCATTCTTTCACAATATGATTATTTCCTGTTGTTATTTTTGACAAATTCATGCAAGTTCATATGTAATACACAAGAAGGATATTATTATTATTATTATTATTATTATTATTATTATTATTATTAAAATGTAGACGTCCAAAGGCTTCTGTTTGAAACTTCAGGTTAAGCCATCAAGGTTTTCTAAAGCATTCTTACAACATGTTACTAATTAAGATAGGGTTTTCATTTTAAGTTATACCAAGAATACCATTAGAGTTTCCCCCACCAGGAACTACTGCAATTCACTTGATACAGATTTCAAGGAACTGCTCAGAAAATAGTGTGTGGTTTTACTGAGTGTAATGTGGATCCAAATAACACAATCAGAA
Source organism: Lacerta agilis (assembly GCF_009819535.1). Taxonomy (NCBI): domain Eukaryota; kingdom Metazoa; phylum Chordata; class Lepidosauria; order Squamata; family Lacertidae; genus Lacerta; species Lacerta agilis. Next base: position 29,400,087 of record NC_046318.1, read on the forward strand.
CCTATTGTGCTGCCAGAGCCCACCTGAAAATTAATTCAGATTAGATGGAGCAGAAGGTCCCAGGTTCCATCTCCTATTTCCAGGTAGGGAAGGGAAAGACACCCCCATCTAAAACCCTGAAGAGCCACTGCTAACCTAGACCATGTTGTACCTTCTAGTTATTGAACTCCTGTCTCCCATTTGCCCTAGATAGTTGTCAGAGATTATGCAGTTAGACTCCAATAATAACTGAGTGGCACCACGTTGACATACTGGGGTTTTCCATTAAAGTGTAATATCGGAGCTTCCTTTTGATGCCCATGAGGGATCTCTTTATCCACCCCTATATTTACCTGGCCCTTCATCTGAAGCCTGGACTGTTTCCTTCCTCTCCAAGCGCAGAGGGAAGAGCCTGCCAACTAAAGTGAAGCCCCAAACCAGGTAATGTCAAGGGGCTGTCAGGAATGCAGGTTCCTCCACAGGTCAGGAAATGGCTTGAGATGTGAAGTGCAATAAGCTTTTATTCAAAAAGTAAAAACACAACAGAGTTCATCTAAGCTAGTCTCTCTTAGTTGAACTTGCTGCTGCAACTGGCATCTCGCTCCTCCTTCTTCCCTCTCTAGCCCCGCTCTCTGAACTACTCCAAGCAGCTGTAAACTGTGGTGAGGAAGGAATCCTCCTCTGGGCCTGTCTGGCCTGTTGCCTAGCAATGTGCAAGGCTCTTTGTGTTCGGAGTGTCAGTGGAAGAGGAGAGCTAGCTTCAGAGGGACTGCCCAGCTGCTGAGCAACAGAAGCAGCACCTGGTTCTTCTCTGTCAGAGTCTGCACTCACACTGAGACCCTTGTTACCCAGCCCTGTCCTGGAATGGCTTTCTTCTTCATTCCCCCCATGTTCACTCAAACCTCTTGCTTCTATCACCTCCCAGGTTGTCCCTTCTGCAGACTTGTCCTCTGTGTCCCACCACAGCTGTCCAGGGTCTAAGTCTCTTTCCTCTGGGCAGTTCTTAGGTAGGTGGCACCCACCACTCTTCCTCATCCAGCCCATCCTTGACAGGTAATTGTTAAGGTGCTATTGTAGTCTTCTCCTTTTATATATGCACCATCCAGGAACCTGATTTATATAGACCAGATAACATGCAGGCCTTGCCCTAATGAGTGAAAATGTTGTCCGGAGTTCATTGGACTTTATATGTGTATCCACCATTTGGACTTCAAGTCTAATCCCCGTGACCTTGCTATCCAGGCTGCATTTTACTTTTGCCGACTTTTGCACATGTGTGACTAGGCCCTCACACCACTTGTCTGCTAGAAATAAATCACAATCCAGTTATTATAACAGACATCTGTGTGGTCCAGCGTGTTCAGTAATTATTTTTGCAGTCTTGGCCAACTGTCATGAAAAGGATCAGATGTGGAATTAAACAGAAGTTTTATACTTCAAAACTGCCACAGTTATACATTCATTAAAAGGAAGCCTATTTGCAGGCATACAAAGGGCCATTGTTGCGCAGGCAGAAATCATATACAACTGTGGAAGAGTTTCATCTCTTTTATGCAGTTGTTGTGCTCTTATTTTCTTTGTCTTGCAAGTAGAAACTGCTTGTCTTTTGTTGAACTCCCCTGACTACAATTGCATTTTTTGTTAAGAATTGGATGATTATTGGCAGATGTGTCATTTAATTTGTGTTCATGCATCCTATTGGGATTTTAAAGCCTTCCTCAACTGTTCATTGTCAGGGTGTATTTTTTTTTATAAAAAAAAATACAAAGCTGTGATAAATTCTGACCAACTTATTTATGAGATTTGTTCTATTAAGATGCCTCTGTGTTAATACTGAACTGATTAAACATTTGGATGGTTGCAGGATGCCAGAATCATTGCCACGTCAGAGTATTTTACCAACAGCTACTGCTATTTCACTTTTATTATATGCCAACAGGGAAAAAGTCTGTTGAGCTGTTGGCAGAAGGAATGAAATAATACAATTATACCAAGACTTATTCATTCCAAATTCAAACTAGCATGAATCCTGGGAGTTGTAATTGGTGATGAATCTTAGTCTCACATCCCTAGTCTCTCTCATTGGGCTAGGTTTTCTTCACTGTACTCAGGCAGGTTTGAACACAGTTTGTTCTTATACTTCAGGGCGGTCCTGCAGGTGTTGTTGGACTCTAACTCACATCAGCCACAACCAACATGGTCAATTGTCAGGGATGATGGGAATTGTAATCCAACTACACATAAAGGGCCACAGGTCCTCCACCCTGCCTTTGTGTGAGAGGGCCTCATTCTTCTCTTGCACTGGGACTGATAAGGGTCCCTATGGTGCACCAGTCCCAATTCTCTGACTACCGTAGTTATAAGCTTTAGCTTTTGCTATGGGCAATCCCAAATTTATAACGATCATTGTACCTTGCCTTTTAAGAGCCTTTTGAGTCCCCATCCCAAACTGATGGGATAATTATATGAATATTGTGTGGCCAATCTCTGCTAATGAGCGTACAGTGGTGTCCTTGTAAATATCATATAAAATGTAGATATGAAGTAGGGTTCAATGTGCAACGGTATACAGAGGTCTCTTCATGGAACTGGTAAAAATTCCAACATACATAGTAAGGCAAAGGCATATGAAGAGCATCTGTGAGCCTCCCCTGTCTATACATTCCTTAAATCCAGAATTAAGCTCCCTTCAGTTACTGTGTCATTGTTGTCTTGATTCCTTGGCCCAGCCATGCTAATTACCTTCCACATCTTTTCTTCTACCCAGAGATAGCAGCCTGTTTGCCTGTGTGTGTATTTGTGGCATGTAACTCTCCAACGGTTTGACTTCACCCCCGAAAGCACACTCTTCCATTGTCTCCTGAGACAGACGGATGACAACCATTTTACCCCAGCTTAATAAAATGGACACTTGGCCGATTAGCAGGATGGACCCACCCATCCCTAAGCTTTGCCTGTTTAAATTGCAGACGGGAATGTGTTTGAAATGAGGAACATTCAGCCAGGTGAGCTTTCACCAGCTGCTTGAAGTGTTACAGTTGAAAACAGAGTTTTATTACTCCATCTGCTGTTTTAAGACTGCTGGACCTAAGACTCATGAAGTAGCAGTAAAAATTGTAGGGACAGGCATCTTACAACATCTCAGCCATGGTTGCAGAATTAAAAGGAAGGCCCACACTTGTAATTGCTGCTTCCATTTCAGTTCTTTTTCAGAGTTCAGTTATCCAGCAATAATGTATTGATCAGTTCAATAGGATCCATGGATCCTGCCCCAAAGTTGTTGTTGTTGTTGGGTTTTTTTTTTAAATCTACACTTATATGGGGCCTCCAGTGATTTCGTATCCATGGCCAAGTTCATACTTGCTTAGCTTCAATAATGCTACAGCCATGGGGTGTTCCTAAACCAACTACTGCGTCATTTCTGAAACGTTTATAATTTTCACATGCTTAACTCACAAAAATAAGTGGCTCTTGCTGCAAATAAATTGATTTTTATTTTTATTTTTTTGGCTTATGGTCATCTGAATGTTTAGCCTTTATTTTATTTCTGGATTCAGCTCTTGTTTATTACTGCTCAGTCCATTCCCACTTGTAACACTTGGATGCCTGCCAAGCACTCTTTGTTTACAGTAACAAGGGTGGAAAAGCTGACTTCCTGACCGTACTCCCAAAGTCTAAGGTGAAGCGTCTGGCAGGTGTGAAAAAGCATTGCTCTTGCATTTGAACCTGTGCAATGTATTCCATATAAGGACCCAGTCCTAAACTAACAAAGGAAAATTGGACTGTTGCCCAAGATGAAATATTAACACTTCATTAGGCTATGACCTGGCTCAGCTGCAAAGTCGGTGCATCTAACACCAAGTCATTTGGCTACATAATTTTTGCTTGTATATTTTCCTACAGGAGAAGTCAGAACTCAGCAAGCAACCAGAGGCTGCGCATCACACAGTGAAGCTCAGACCTGTACCCTATGAGGCCTCTTCACCACAACTTCCTTTTTCAGGTTTGTACTATACAACCTGTATATACCTTTGTTTCAGGATATGGCTGGTAACTCTTGATTGTTTGGGGAGCCTTTGAGCTTAAGTTGACAGCAGAATAGAAATACAGGTGAAACTTGAAAAATTAGAATATCGTGGAAAAGTCCATTTATGTAAGCAATTGTTTTTATTAGCTACTAGAGTTTAATATATGAGATAGACTCATGACATGCAAAGCGAGATATGTCAAGCCTTTGCTTGCTAGGATTGTGATGATTATGGCGCATTAGGGCGTGTTGAATTTTTCATCTTTAAAAATCCTGATTTGAGGGGTGTTAAAAAGTTGTGGTATGATTAGGTAATTTGAAATATATTTTGGTTACTTGTAAATATTTAGGTCTTGCTTGGTAAATATCTATGTGAAAAGTTCCTACTTTTTTAAAAAAATTTAATTTTTCTGTCATTTAAACGTATATGTTATTCCCAAATTTTCATGAAAACAGATGTTGATAAGTGCCTAAAATTGATTACAAGATATTGTAGTTCTGTTATATATGTATTGTAGTTATCTGTATTATTAATATTAATATTATTAATTATTAATATGTAGTTATCTGTATTATTAATATTGGGTATGTTTAGCCTGGAGAAGAGAAGGTTAAGGGGTGATATGATAGCCATGTTCAAATATATCAAAGGATGTCATATAGAGGAGGGTGAAAGGTTGTTTTCTGCTGCTCCAGAGAAGTGGACACGGGGCAATGGATTCAAACTACAAGAAAGAAGATTCCACCTAAACATTAGGAAGAACTTCCTGACAGTAAGAGCTGTTCAGCAGTGGAATTTGCTGCCAAGGAGTGTGGTGGAGTCTCCTTCTTTGGAGGTCTTTAAGCGGAGGCTTGACAGCCATCTGTCAGGAATGCTTTGATGGTGTTTCCTGCTTGGCAGGGGGTTGGACTGGATGGCCCTTGTGGTCTCTTCCAACTCTAGGATTCTAGGATTCTATGATTATACAATGGTATGCGATTTCTTTTTTGCTTTGTACAACCAGTGATAACTGCTTCACTATGACTACAAAGAAGAGAACAAGGCAGGGAACATTCACACATATGAGCAACCTTATTGGAAGTGGAAGAGACATGTTGCCTTCTGAATTACCAACTTTGCGAGACATGTTAAGATATGGACTGTTGCTGAGAGAACAAAGTACCGTAAGTGAGGATATGAGAAACTATCCAGCTGCCAGTGTTGCAAAAGACTTATAGCCTAAAGTACTTGAAAAATGGGAACGAGCAAACTGTTCTTTTGTTTTCCCTGTTGTGAATTCAAGAGTTACAGTATTAGCAAAGATTCAAGAAAGTTGAGAGCAAGCAAAAAACATATCTCTTGGAAGGGGCAAGTTAGATATTAAAGAAGCCTTTGCTTCAAAACTTGACAAGCTCTTTGACATTCTCAATTGCAAATGTGAAATCATTATGTGCTCTGAATTTGGCTGTGCTACACATTGCACAAAAGAAGCTCACATTAATTGCACATGCTCTAAAGACAAGAAGATCCCAGTGAAAGAACTTGCTTTCATTAAAGGCCAGAGAAACAATATTGGTTCTATTGGACCACACCAAATTGGTTTGCCAGATTTTCCAGAACATAACAGACTGATAAAGAAGCAAAAGCGAGGAGAAGTTGAGAGAACAAGACTTGCTGATGCTGAATAGAAAAAGGAATGTTTGCAGACTTCTTCACTTCCATCACATGAAGAAAGTTCCTCCGTGGTTGGAAATGAAAAAGAATCTGATACAGAAGATGGAAGTGAATCAAATTATGATTTAGCAGCTCCTTCAACTTCTAATGGAGAGAAACAGTACAATACATTAGATATTCCTAATGTTGCTATGCAGAGCATCAGATACGGTGTTGGTCTTCGTGCCACAGCTGCAATTACCACCGCTGCATTTATTGATATTGGCTTGATCACTGAAGAGAATACGAAACTTGTTGTTGACCACAATAAAGTAAAGAGAGCGCAGGATAAATTGATGTCATCATTAGACAATGAATTTGAAGAAATTCAAATTCATTGTCTAATGAATTTGAAATTCAAATTCATTGTAAGGTGGCTTACAACAGCAAACAGACTTTGTCGCTTGTGAGTTTCCAAACATGGCCTAAAAGGCAAAAACCTCAATAATTTAAGGCTGATTGTAGAATACATTGTTGGTGTGTACTATCCGTGTTGGTTCAATATAAAAGTAAAGCATTTGTGGATAGAAGGCCCATGTCATTTGTTGTTTCAATTGCAACAGCTTAGACTGCAAAACAAGGCTGCTGTTTTGCCGACTGTTAAGCGTTCAGCGTGGTATGCATTTAGTGAAATGTTAATTCAGACACTGCTGTGCTCAAATAATGAAGAAAGGAGAGCTGGAATTCAAAAGATCATCGATTTGAGAGGTGGCAATGATGATATATTTGGAGACCTTTCAGTACGTCCAAGGAAGACACCTTCTATAAACACCTCTGCTTCAAACTTATTGGAGTTGATAGACTGGTTTGATGGAGTTTATGAACCTCCATTAACATGCAAAATGACCTTGACAGAAATAAAGGAATTTATTGACAAGCCTATGCAAGTTCCTCAGTGGCCTTGTCATGGTCAAGGGATTGAAAGATGTCTGAAACAAGTCACGGAGGCTGCAGAGAGGCCAAGAAGCAGGTCGTCAGCTTTTGTCAAGAAATGAATCAATACAGGACTTGATGAAACTTGTTATTAATTCCAATTAATGTTATTCTTTTTTTAAAAACTATAATAGGACGTTATAAGATAAAGTGATGATATGTTGTTACAGCTGGAAATAAAATTTCTTTATATTTTGCTTGTATAAAATGATTAAAAACTTTAACTTTGCTTCAAAATGCGAGTTTTTGGCTTTTTTTTAGTGTATTTCAAACAAATCTCAATTTACCAAGCTAAACATCAACCAATCATAAAAATAATTGCAGATTTGGATTCCTCATATGCAATTACATATTTTTAGACCCCCTCATTGAGCAAATTCACAAAATAAAATTTTCCGTCCTTAAATGACACGCCCTAATGGCGCATAGCTGATGAAAACCCCAAAGCTGAAATTGTTAATTTGGGGTTCTCATCAGCTGTACGCCATAATCATCACAATTATAACAAATAAAGGCTTGACATATCTTGCTTTGCATATCATGAGTCTATCTCATATATTAGTTTCACCTTTTAAGTTGAATTACTGAAAGAAATGAACCTTTCCATGATATTCTAATTTTTTGAGTTTCACCTGTACATCTAAGGTGGAGTGGGGAGCCCTTCTCAGTTAGCTATGCAGGTGAGTGGGTCCTGATCAGCTGATCAATACCGACAGCGAACCCTTTTGAAGTTGCCTATTTGCAGATGCAGTTTGGATTAAAGCCACACCAGCAAATGGACAGTTTTTCCTCCGCAAATGGGCAAAGCTGCAAGGAAACTTGTCACTTTGCAGGCATGGTTTGAACACAAACTGCACTTGCAAGGGTTTCCTGTCAGCTGAGCAGTGCTGTCAGTGAGGAACAACCAGCAGTGCACTTTAATCTGCCAGTGGCTGCTTTACAGCCACATCTTCACCTGCCTCTCACCTGCCATGACATATTATGTCAGGTGTGGGACAACTGGTCGTGGTTTGGGGGGGGGGGAAACGGTCTCAAAAGCCAAATTAGGGAACTAATCTGGCCCAAGGGTCAGTGGTTCCCCGTGCCTGACCTAGGTTGTTCCTGTCCTGTTATGACTGTCGTGTTTAAACTTGCCTCCCTGGCATGACAAGCACGGAGAATATTCACTTCCAGAGCCCATATTTTGAAAAGCTTGCAGTACACAGCTTAGCTTGCTTTCTTGTCCAAAGATTGTTCTCCATTGTTATCTTGATATCAGTTCTTCCTCTTATGACACAGGTAAACTTATTGCACCCAAGGCTGCATACAGTGGTACCTCTGGTTAAGTACTTACTTCGTTCCGGAGGTCCGTTCTTAACCTGAAACTTTCTTAACCTGAAGCACCACTTTAGCTAATGGGACCTTCTGTTGCCACTGTGCCACCAGAGCACGATTTCTGTTCTTATCCTGAAGCAAAGTTGTTAACCAGAAGCGTTATTTCTGGGTTAGCGGAGTCTGTAACCTGAAGCGTATGTAACCTGAAGCGTATGTAACCCAAGGTACCACTGTACTTTGTAATACTACAAGTTACCAAATGGAGAGTATTGTAGTTTTATGTTGTGAACAGCGCTAAGATCTACAGGTACAGAGCGGTATACAAATTCAAAAACCAAAACAAAACTGACCTTTTCTGAAGTGACTGTTTACTGATCATAGATAATACTTTTGCTGTTCTCGTTATGTGCAATTCATTACACTCTCTCTCTCTCTGACGCACACACACACACACACACACAGCAAACGCTGAATGATTGTGTCAACTCTTTATTATGATTCTTACTGTAGCTATACATTATACACAGAGCATGTCAGTTTAAAAAGCGAGTAGGTGACATAATAGCAGGTTTTCATTCAAAATTCATATGAACAGCACTGAATAGCCCACCCTGAATCTTAAATATGTTCTAAAAATTCTCAGTTAAGCCCTGTTGTCATGAAGACGGGTGATGGGCCTATTTGGACTGTATCGGTTCAGATTGCAGGGGGGGGGGTCACATGGTTGAGAGTTCCACCGTACCCAAAATATAGCAATAGACAGAGCTCCCCAGCCGGTACTCACCAGAACTCAGTTCCAGCACCTCTCTGGGGGGGGCACTATTGCCATTATAAGAGAACATGGGAGACATTCATGGTGAGTTCCAGCACCTCTTCTTCTAGAAAAATGGCACTGGCAAAAGATTCTCACTTTACATAGAAAACGAGCAAACCGGGGGAAAGGTTTGCTTCCAATAGCTGTGGTTCATAGCTGTGGTGCATAAGAGCACTGTGAAGCGCTAGCACTAAAAGAAGGGTAGGAAATGGCTTGGTCCAGGCGCCATCACTGAGACAAGTTTAGTGTCAGTACTTTGATCTGTGTATCATATTTTGTGATCCATTGCAGAGGCTCATGAGAACTGTTGTTCCTTTGACCTTGGAATTGTGATGGTGTGCATATTTCTGGAATCCAGCCCTGAGCAAACTTGTGTTGAGAGGCCTTTGCTGATGCAAGTGTATTGATAAAGAAGCAGGGAGAATAAAATACGCAATCAAAGAGATGTGCAACCAAAGGGATGGCATTCAGATGAGCCTGAAGCCACTAAATAGCCCCTGGCAAGTCACACCAAAGCTAGGGATGTTTGTTTTGCTTTATTGGCCAACATCCAACTTGGGGTCATTGCTGGAGCTATGTGCAACTCTTGGGTTTCTATTTATGTAAGAGTTGACAAATGTTTGTTTTGGTTTCAATCCACAGGCCTCGCACCCCTAGGTTTCACTTTGAGGTTTCATGTTGAGTGAAAAATAAAGAGTTCTGTCTGGTTTGGGGTTAAAACCTCAAGTAACCACAGACTTCTCTCTAGAGTCTACAGGGAAAGGAGACGGTTCACTGGGAAGGGCTAGATGTGCTGAGCTTCATGAACTTTTCAAAGGAGCGTGAGCTGAATAGTGACTCTACTCTTTCCCATCAGGACAGGCTTAGTGACATGTTTCAGATTTTTTTTTTCTGAAGTCAATATATCAAAGTTCACAGCCGGTTCAAAAATATTATTTCCCTCACAGTTCCTGTAAGTTTATTGAGAGAGTTGTTTTTTCTCATAAAGTCATAACAGTTGACCAATACTTTAATAATAGTGCCGCCCAAACCCTTCTCTGTTTGTACCAATTCTCACCATTGGCACCCAGTCCCATCTCTCCTTAGGCCTTGTATGCTGAGATGTCTTTTAAAAAACGTCTGAGCATTTGGAGTGTTCATGAGCATTCCATCACACCTTTTTTTTTTAATAGAGCCATTGGATTAGCCATTGAGGACTCATTTCAGTCAACTCGCCAAAGGCCACTGATGTTTCAAAACAGCAGTCTGTGTTTTACCTCCTTGTCCCTTTGTTTCGTTTATTTGATTTGGGGAAATAATTGGGGATAGCCATTGCTTCTCTGAATTTCTAATTTGCTGTGTGCTGGAATTTGTTGCCTTACTCATGCAAAAGCTGATGACACAAGAGAGTCTCCAAAGCTGGCTCTGATTTCACATATAGAGATAGCGATTATAGATGTGGTTTAACAGGCATTTAAAAATTGGACTGTTAAGAGTGTTGGGATATACACTGACACTTATCTGATACGCTGTGAAAGTTGATCACCTTTCAACTGGTTGATCAATTACATTTAAATACATTTACAGATTACTGAAACTCGCTATGGGCACATTTTGTTGTTGTTGAAATAGAACAAGACAATCTGCAACTTAATAAATAAAACACCACTGATTTCTTAAGACAGAATGAGCTGGTGTATCAAAATTGCCGAAGCCATGTTTCCCAGTGCCACTTCAAACCATAAAAAGCACCAGGTAGCACTAGACAAGCCAGTGTTCTCTAGGCCTCTTTGCATATTATAGCATATATTTTTTCTGTGCCTAGGTGTGCAATTTATATCAACAGTATGCAGTGTTCCATAGCAAATCACCTTTTGGAACCCCTTTCTTCTTTTTCCTGTGTCCAAGGCTATAGCCTGTGGTATGCAAACTGGTTTTGCATTTAGATCATGCTTGTATCTGCGGAGTGGCCCTTAGGGCCCCCCAGGACTGGACCAGTGAGCATCCTCTTTCACCTGAGAACCAGTGAAAAGAAGCATTTGCTGTTTGGGGCTGCTTTCCTCCCCACCCCGTTTTCCACCTGCTTTTTACCGGAGTAGTTTTCTCTCTGTGCTCTGCTCACCTCTTTTCCTTATCCCAAGTGACGTGTACATGTACGTTGCTAATACATCAGTCTATGTTTGAGTGGCGTCATACGAATGCCAGAACTTGCACCAGGCCACTGTACAATGCAGCCACCCACATTGGGAAGCCATTGTCTCATCCAAACACAACTTCCAGTTAGATTCCAAGGAAATGTAGTAGAAGTAGCGGTGCAAGGACATTGCCACAGATAAGCAAACAAAGGGAATGGAAGACATGCCACCTCCTATTCTGTCATTTTGCACCAATATTGGAGCAACACAAGCCTCAGAATTGTTAATGGTTTGTCTGACGATAGTTATGCCTACAGGTCTCCCCACCCCTTTTTGGCCAGCTGACTATATTCCCTCATTACCAGACTTCTGCAGACAAGAGGGAACACAGAGGGGGACCATTAACCTATCGGAGACTTGAGAGCAAGCCATAGAGAGAATTCTCAGGGGTTTAACTGGCCGTTTAAGGAACGTACAGTGTTTATTAACTGCATTAATTAAGGAAATACAGTGACATGCCATGCGTGCAGGAACAAAACTGGTAAGGCTGATTTTCTTCCTGTTTTGCCTTCAAAATTACATTTGTAACACACACACACACACACACACACACACACACACACATAAATAAATAAATATGCACACTGTTGTTCTTTCCCTCTCAACCATGTGTGCTCACATGTTTCTGCACATGCACACACATACCATATAACATCAGCAAACATATTTGCTGTTGGCAGTCACATGTGAGCAAAACCTACTTTATGCACAATAAAGCAGAAGCATATTGGCCCAGATTGTTTGTGTCTCTGGTAAACCCAGCACTTGGAGGAAATGATTAACGCTCCTTCTCTTTCCATGACTGCAGCAGGACAAGCTTTACCTGCATAATGAATCCGGCATGTGACGGTAACAGGGGAAAGGGAACAACCTAGGTGAACATATTATTTGCCAGAAATAAATTATTCAGGATGCAGTTTCAAATAGAGATTGCTGAGAGAGATAAAGCCATTGGGGATCTCTCCCCCTCCCCCCGCCAGTTCAGGCTAGAGAGACATGGAGCATGCTTTTCAGGAATTCACTTAAGTGGAATCAGCTTGGAATAATGCAGCCAAGAAGTAATATTGCTGCCATCCAGCTAGTGTCTGTGGAACAGCATCCTCGGCATCTCTTCACAGTCGCATGCACGCACATAGGCGCAGACACGATACTGTGTGCAGAAGCGTATGTACACAGATTGTATTTTCCGAAAGGAAACCGCGCCGCAGCTACCTGAGAGCAGCATTTGTTGGCTCAAGACGATTATTTGCCGATGTTGCTCTTGTTTCCCTGAACTAGTTGGCCACATCAGCATCCGTCTGCCAGCGCATCATGTGGCTCCTCACGCTATGCTTTGCTTCTTGCGTTTTTGGGGAAAGAGAACTCTCGTGACTCTGCACTCAGCAGCGCAGAAATCCAAATGCAAACGGCAGAAATAAAGTTGCGTGCTATTTTAGTGGCTTGATTTTTTTTTTTAAACGATGATTTTAACTCTCTCTATTTTGGGGCTGGGTGGGATTGCAGTGCCGGGGGGGGGGGACCTCCTGCTCTTTACTTCCTGCAGGATTCGAGGATTCGAGCCGTGCTGTTTGGAAGGAGCGATTTCGTCTTCTCTCAGAGCGATGACGCTGTACCACTTTCGGCATATCCTGCTCCCCCCATTTACCTGGGTGGCTGCTGTTGCTGCGGCTGCTGCTGTTGGGCTTGCTCCTGCCTTCCTGCGTTTCAACCTGGCTTGCACTACAGGAGAATCTCTCGTCGGCACACTCTCGGCAAGATGCGAGGGAAATCTGGGCAGTGCATTCTGTTCCTGCTGGAAGAGAAGAAATGTGCGATTCTGGGTTTTTATTTCCCCCCCACCCCACCCTAAAGGGTGAAAAATGTGAGTCAAAGAGATACAATGCCAGGTAATCCAGTGTTTACAGCAAGGGCATCGGCAGCGATCCTGTGCGTATGGCAAGGGCACCAACAAGAAGAATCCCAGGCACTGCTGTTCGAAGGGATTATTATGGGGAAAGCCATGGCGATGCCGTGCTTCACCTCAGAGGAGCTGTGCTGGAGATGGATAAATAAAGTATCTGATACGTGAGCCTGTCAGAGCATAGCCATGGGAGGAAAAGAGTGGAAGGGAGCAAGCCAGCAAATGAAAAGGAGGAAGAGGAGCCGGCATGGCGTTTGATCGTGTCTGCTCATTTCTGCAATGATGATGATGATGATGGCATAATTTACAGAACCCATACCTGGATAGAGGGACTCTAAATTGTAGTCTGAACACTCCCTAATGCGGTTACGGAGGAAACAAAAGGTGTAGGTGGCTGAAAAGACATGAGCACCTTGTGGGGGAAAGGAGAAGTGTGCAGTGTATGTTGTATGTGTGTCTGTGTTTGTACATATGTGCATTGAGGGAAAGGCAGCTTTCTGACTCGAGAATGCATAGGAAGACATTCAGGCTGCTGGATCGGGCTTGGTTATGGTGCATATTTTCAACTACCTCCTTTATATGTGTTCTTTTCCGCAATAAGCAGTCAGCTTGTTTGAAAAAGACACATTTGGAGGCGAGATTCTGGAAAAAGACACATTTGGAGGCGAGATTCTCTCTCTCTCTCTCTCTCTCTCTCTCTCCCTCCCTCCCTCCCTCCCTCCCTCCCTCCCTCCCTCCTTTAACACCTTGAAGCCTTGAATCTTCTATATGTTACCGGGAAGAACAGTGGGATTTTTTTGTTTGCTTCATCTTTACAATCTTTATAAACACAGCTGTACTCAGTCTAGTGAAAAAATTCTATACTGTAAATAGACGTGTGGTCAGTCTAATCAAAATAAATTATCCCAGATGACTTTGGAAGCCCAGCTGGCATCTCCTCATTTTCAGATGGCTCAATGTGCAGCCGAAATGAAAATCGGCAACGTATTTACATTTTTAATGCATTTCAAAGTCAGCCTGTAATTAAAAAAAACAAAACAAAACAAAAAAGCTGGGGAGGGAGGGGGACTCAGGAGTCCCACTGAAAAAGCACAGTGCTCAATTTTGGCAAAGATTTGCTCTGAAGTGCTCACTGGCAAGTCCTATTTCTTCTTTTGCTGGGGTGGGGGGCAGTGAAGTAAGAACAGTGTTGTTGACGTTTTTAAGAACAGCTGTACTTGCTATACTATACTTAATACGGTAACTGCTTCTGAATAATAACTAAAGGTGGTCATATCTGTGTAATGGGCCAAATGAAGTGAAAGGAAACAAATGCTGCAGACAGATAGGAGGAGAAGCTTGGCGGACTCTTCAGCAGCTGCCTGCTTTGCGTATGTGTGGGTGTTTAAATCCAGAGACCATAAATTTTTCTTCATGTGTATCCAAAGGAGTTTTTCAGTAGTCATTCTCTAAGGCTCCTGTCTATACCTTGCAGGATTTTTTTGCTGATGAGTGTACTGTTTGCTCGGTAATATCTTAGCCAGCTGTTGGAGAAATGTAGTTTTCTGCTTGTTTTAAAGGGGGAAATCTGGCTTAGGAAAATACATTTTGCTCTGCAGGGGAGCTACACCTCTTCCTCAGATATTGTGGTTCCAGCTCAAACATTTTAAACGGGGAGAGATGGGGGGTGGAAAGCGGAAGAGAGGGAGGGAGGGACTTGTGTAAATCGTACAAAGCTGCATAGACCAGCAAAATGTCAGCAGCTTGTAATTAGCAGTTCATGGTTACGTCAGCGATCATGTCTTTCCAAGAATAACTGTGATGCATGCCACAAAGTGAGGAAGATAGTCACAACCTAGTTATCAGCCCTGGTTCAAACAAGGGCAGATGGATTAATGAATGTGCTGTGTTCATAAATCAAATATGGATGGGATCACATGTTGTGGGGCTTGCTGAGTTCTGCATAGTTGAGGGCTCAATTGTCAAGTTTTCTGCAGAAGCAGGCTGTGGGGAGAGATTTGCAGAGTATAGAGTGCGAACCTTTTTTAAAAAACGCAAAATGCCTTTGCTTTTTATGCAGGCTTCATCTAACACACGCAGCGTACATGATTGCACCACAGTTGCCAAAAAAGGAGAAAGCAACAAACGCAGATGTGTGCTGCTTTCACTGAAAGGCTACGGCAGAGAAAGCGCACCGTTACTGTAGATTTGAGTTTTGCTGGGCTTTTCAAATATGCTTCACAAGTAATGTGAGATGGCTTTTAATCAGCCTTTTCCATTTCAAAGGGTGTGTTTTCTTTCAAATGTGTCAAATTTGGTACAGCATTTTTAAAATCCAAAGCAGATCCTTTGGGGGCGGGGGGCGGGAAGAGAGCTTCTTCGGGAACATTTCAGGAACAGAGCCTGACTGCTCTGGGTATGCATTTGCAGTCCTGCCGCATGCAAGCAGTGAGGGGGACATGGGAGGTGCCTCCTCGTCCGTGATTGGCCTTTTGCAGACGCCTTTTACGCAGCACTTTCCTGGCTTTTATCTGCAAGCCTTTGCAACGTGCAGTTTGTGTTTCTCCCCTCCTGTTCTGTGCTGCCCAAATTGCTCGGAGCCTCTTCTGGTTTCCCAGATTCCCTGCAGAAGTCAGCCTCAGTTCAGCTCTTGTTTATTTAGCTCGCCTTAATAATATGCCTAAAATAGACTGCATTGTGCAAACATGTTATATTTTGGGCTGGGAAAAAATGCGCATTTTGTTCAGAGGACAGGGCTGTGTGTTAACACGAAGCCAATAGCTCTTTTGTCGCTGCATGTAGCGCAGTTTAAACATCCTTTAATTACTTGGAAATTTACAAAAGCCGTCATTCTCCCAGTCCCGCATTGGGGATTTGGGCAACGTGTGTACCATGCCTGGACCCAGAATAGTGCTGTTCTGTGCACTAAATGTAGGCTGGAAGGATTTCATTTGGCTTGCGTGTGTGTAAGTTCAAGCAGCTGGTCATTAATGCAGGACCCATCTCCAGAGTGAAAACGTTAGCGGACGTGAATGGCTGCCTGATTAATGCTGCCCTTCAAAGGGTCCTCCATCCAGCAGCCATGCTTGCAGCAGAATAATGCAGCCTGATTTGATTGCGCTCTAACAGCGTAGTATGTCATTGTGTCGCCAAGCAATTGAGGTTATTATGGGGCAGGGCTGACAGACGGGACAGTGGGGTTACTAGACCGTGGCATTTTTAGAAATACAGGCCTGACCTACTTAGAGTTATTCTTGCTGGCTGGCTGGCAGCTGCATGGTGCATGGAGCGTCCTGATAGGCTGAGGCTGTTGCTAGGGGGAATTAGCATGAATTTTTCCACATGCAGCCTCTGATTGAATGATAAAAGCTGACTGGAATTAAAGAGATTCAGCTCAGCATTATGTAGATTTATCTCCCTTATTTCTCCTTCTGGAAGCAGAGAAAAGGAACAAAATACTGTGTATTCTTTGACCCATTTTCCTATTCGGGGGGAGGCAGATCTTGTACTGCTTTAATTCTTGAAATTATGTTATGGGGGAAAGGGCCATTTGACATCACAGAATGTTTAGTATGGGCTGACTGCCTTCTCATCTGATTTACACAGCGCTTTTCTGAAGCAAGCTTTTTCACCCCTTCCTCTGTGCAAATATAGACTCCATGAAAGAATAGGTAGGATACTGAGTTTTGAAGGAAGCCATGTATACTGGCGTTTGCTACATGATATAAATCCTGGGCAATTTTTGGAGCTGCCTCCATTCGTTCATAAACAGAGATCAGTTCCCTCAACCCTAATGCAGAAAGACACATACAGGGATTTCTGCAATGTTGGATGTGAGAAATTACTTGCCGTATTGCATTCTTATATTGAAGAGGCTTCCTCAATCTCCTCCAACAAATCTGATAATATTTTCCGTGTCCCTGGATTTAAATGCTCTGTGTCAAAGACATTTTTTGGGGGGGCTGGGATTGAGCACATGCCTTCTTCTTTCAATTTGTCTCTTCCCCCCACCCCAGTTCCGCTCTGACTTTTTGGTGACAATTCCAAGCTCCCTGCAAGGGCAAATAAAACACCCAAGTCAATACTGCTTGGGTGTAATCACAGATCTTACCTTTGTTACCACTACTGATTATGTAAGATCTGTAAAATACACAGAAAGCATCCATTTATCTTCTTAGGCATCACTGAGAAAGTAATGGCAATTCTCCAAACAGAAAAAGTGGCGTGTGCACATTCATTTGAATTTCACAAATTGCACAAATGTATACATTTGTCTGAATAATGCAATGGAAGTTGATTTGAATTCGGAAGGTTTTTGATACACCATCATGCAAGGAACTCTGGAGGCAACGTTAATCTTTGCTCATCTCCTTAATCTTTATTTCCAATCTATTGCTATTACCTTTTATTGCAGAGGCAGACAGCATATGATCCTCTAGATCAGGGATGTCCAACAAGTCGATTGCGATCTACTGGTAGATCCCTGCGAGGTTTTGGTAGATCGTGGTCGATCTCTGGCTCCCTTTCCTTAGCATCACTAAAACTGATTCCTGCCATGCCCCCTCGCCCCACCCTCCATTGTTGTATGATCTCTAGAAGAGAAGATGGAGCTTTCTCTGCTGATCCACCCATAGCGATCTTTTTGTGAATGACTTTACCTTTGTGTCCCTTGCCTTTAACCCCCCCGCAAAACTTAACCCCTAGAAAATGGGGCCTTCCTCCACTCTAAAAAGAGCTCAACAACTTTGAGCTGAACCCCCCCCCAAAACGGGGGTAGATCACTGCCAGTTTTTAATTCTGAAAGTAGATCACAGTCTCTTGAGAGTTGGCCACCCCTGCTCCAGATGTTGCTGAACTTATATTGTATCACTTATATCATATGGTACGTGAAAGGCCCTGGCTATTGGCTAGGCTGCCTGAGACTGACAGGAGTAGGAGCTCGGCAACATTTGGAGGGCCACAGGTTAGTCACCCCAGCCATGCCCTTCTCATTAGTAGCAAAAAGCTTTCAACATAATGCAAAGTAAGACATAGATTTGATATGACCAGGACAAAAAAATCTAGGACAAAAACTATGTGCACCAGGGCTGGCTAACCTGGACTACAACTCCCATCAGCCCCAGCCAACCTGGCCAGCAGTTAAGTATGATGGGAGTTGCAGTCCACAACTCATTCACCCCCAACATATACAGTTGGCTCTAGGTCTCATTGTTGGCCTCATCAGTGGCCAATTATGTGGTGCATGAAAGGCCACGAACAGTTTCTGATAGGAGCCTACACCAATCTGAAGTGGATCTGTAATTGGCTTTGTCCCTGCTGCAGTATTCCCCCCCCCCAGCCTCCCTCACTTCCTTTTTAAAAATTTGTGCAATTTCCACAAGTTGTAAAGTGCCTTTTCCTCTATTGCTAGCATTGCTTGTGGTCCTGAAGACTAGCCAAGTAGCCAGCAAGTTTTCACCTGCCTGTGGCTATTCTTCCTGGAATTCTCCCAATGTCCTGACTGGAAGAACACAGTGTTAGTGGTTGGTGATTCATCCCCTATATGCGAGAAGAAAAGTCAGAAGCAACTGTGAAACTCGGGCTGCCATGGAGGAAAACAATGGGATCAAGGATCAATCCATTGTATTTGGAGCAAAAATATATGCACTCTTGTTCCTTAATGGCCTTTTTATATCCCTGAAGTAGCTAATTATGAAACAAACTGGAGAAACTGATGGCTGGAAATCCACAATAAAACTTCTACTGTCCTCCAGTGTATGTAATAATAACAACCAATAAACTTAGTTACACCATAGTGTTGGAGCAGTAACTTGCTTGCAGCGCTGCAAATTACATCAGATGGAAAATGGAGGGGGAAAGTGATGAATACTAGGGGATTTCTCTCTGCCTCCCATATTTTTAAGCAAAAGAACACACATTCACAGAAATGTGTTTTTTTAATAGGTTTTATTTGGCCCTTGCTGATTCAGCTGGAGCATACAGCTCTCATACATTTTTATGATGGATGCAATGAGAACTTGGAATGTGTGTTTTTCTTCTTGTCTTTATTTGAATGTTTTCAAATAAGAGTAAATTTATTAGGGGACCCTGATTTTTCATTGGAATTGTAGCTGCTTTTCTGTAGACTCGATAGACAATTTAAGAGATCCTAATACTGATCATAGTGGGATGCGGGTGGCGCTGTGGTCTAAACCACAGAGCCTAGGGCTTGCCGATTGGAAGGTTGAATCCCCATGATGGGGTGAGCTCCCGTTGTTCGGTCCAAGCTCCTGCCCTCCTAGCAGTTTGAAAGCACATCAAAGTAGATAAATGGGTACTGCTCCAGCGGGAAGGTAAACGGTGTTTCCGTGCGCTGCTCTGGTTTGCCAGAAGCGGCTTAGTCATGCTGGCCACATGACCTGGAAGCTGTCTGCGGACAAACGACGGCTCCCTTGGCCTATAGAACGAGATGGGCACGGCAAACCCAGAGTAGTCCGCGAGTGGATGTTACGGTCAGGGGTACCTCTACCTTTAATACTGATTATATAGCAATTTTGGGGGTGAGGTGGGGGAGCCTGCTTTGGAAAACTCACTAAACTCAATGCTTTTAAAATGAAGGGAGAAATATTACTGTAGGTATGAAAGAGCCAAACATATTCTTGATAAGAACATGGCCTCCTATTTGCAGCATGATTTGCCTGCCTCTCCCCTCTGGCTTTCCTTTTATAGTAAACTAAATTACTGTAACCCCTGAAAATAACAAAGTGTTCCTTTTGCTCTGGGTTTTTCTTGACAGTCTCTCTTGAAGAGAGTGAGAAAAAAAATAGAGGCTGCTTTTCTCCTAAGCCAGCACTCTGAATGAAAACGAAAGCAAACAATAAATGGAAGCACGGTGGCGTTATAAAATAGGTTTATCCAATACAAAATAAATTTAAAACATATAGTTCAAAGGCTCAGCACCCAAAGTTTTCTTAATATTAGGCACCAGCATTATGGATTTTCAGTGTATGTGAAGAAGTGTGCATGCACACGAAAGCTCTTACCAAAAACAAACTTAGTTGGTCTCTAAGGTGCTACTGGAAGGATTTTTTTATTTTTTATTTTGTTTTGACTATGGCAGACCAACACGGCTACCTACCTGTAACCAGCATTATGGAGCGATGGTATGAGAATAGCTCTGAGTATGTGGGCCACTTCCCCCCCCTTTTTTGCACCACTAAGTTGCCAGAGGCAGAGATGCTTACATGCACCCAGGGCATTGCACCCAGCGCTTGCCATTCCAAGCTTATATGCACAGTCTCATTTTTGGTGCATTCTCTAAAGAGGTTGAGGTGCTTAAATAGGCCATACTGGGGAAACCATCTTGGGTTCTGAGATTTCTCACTGAAATAAAGCAGGTTTCTTCCATTACATTATTTTTCATCTTATCGTTCCCCCTCCCGTTGGCTAAATCAAAAAATGGAAGGAGACCAGTACAAAATCAGTACAAAAAGAAGGAGATGATTTTTGTCTTCCTACCCGTCTGTTATTTAGTCAGTAACAGAACAATTATAATCCACAGAGATGCTGCCTGGAGGAAGGTTTGGATGGGAGGGAGATGTTCCTCCACCAACAGAAAGAAGCTTACCTGTGGAGAGGAAAACACCCATTGCAGAAACTCCTGTTACAGTCAGGGAAAGCTCCCATGAGCATAGATCTACCACTGTTGGTGTGCTTTGGTGGTGCTAGCTGTCATTCAGCGCCAAAACAGGGCATCCCTGCTGTGGGACAGAAATAGGACAGAAGGCTTTGGGTCCTGCGGATCCAAAACCCCATTGGTCATCTGAGGCAGTGTTTTTCAACCTTTTTTGGGCAAAGGCACACTTGTTTCATGAAAAAAATCACGAGGCACACCACCATTAGAAAATGTTAAAAAAATTAACTCTGTGCCTATATTGACTATATATAAAGTAATTTTTCAATTTTTCCCACGGCACACCAGGCAACATCTCGCGGCACACTAGTGTGCCGCGGAACAGTGGTTGAAAAACACTGATCTGAGGCCCCATGATTGGACCCATCACCTGCCCCACCTTGATATCAATGGGGATTATGTTTCAAAATTGAAATGTGCTAGGGTGAAAGAAAAGAGAAAGACACCCCTTTTGGGTTTTTAAAAAATCTACCGCTTCCCTACCCTACTTGGCATTGATCTGCCCATCGTCATTAATCATCAGTCGCTCAGTATTTCTTCCAAGTGATTTTAAAATGAACAATGCAAATATTTGTAAAACGAAACACATACGTGTGTAAAATCTGATTTATCTTTGTAACACCGCCCTTTCCCAATAGTGGCTTTCGCCTCCCAGGATGTGTAGTGAAGAGTGCCAGTTTATCCTGGGAAATGTCTTGGGGTGGGGAGCAGAAGTGGTGCAAATACTCCTGGAGTCAGTCTGTTTTGGCAGCAGCTCATTATGTGAACTTCATACCATGTGAATCAGCCCAGACACAGAGGCTATCTGTGCCAGCTGCTGTCAGTTCCAAGCCATGAAGAAGGCATGTCAGTGATTTACACCCCCATATTATCTAAATTAGGCTTATGCCACAGAAAAAGGGATCTGATTGGCCTTTTCAGTGCTATCATCTTTGCACCGAAGAATGATCTGGTGAAATCCAGGATGGCCACATCTGACTATTCCCCGAATATCCTCACAGAGAACTAGAATAGCCAATAACACTCAGTGTCACCTGTGGCCTATTTACTCCCATAGTGGCTTTCTTCCAACCGAGGAGATGTTAAATGGTTAAATAGTTACATAAATGTTTGCATAAATCAAACCTGCTGTGGTATTTTTAAACATGTTGCTCTTATGGCTGGCTGCCATTTTAGAAAAACCCTAATGCACGTACAGTTCCCACTGGCTGAACCTGGTTTTAGAATTCACACTTCAAAAAGGGAAGTAATTTCTCAGTAACTGGCATGTGTATGTGTGTACGCATGTATGCACATATGTGCACACATATATCTACTAAGAAGTGATTCAGATTCTTAGGTCTACAACAGTTTTGAATAATGGTCTTGCTAAGAGTTTAGAACAGTGTTTTTCAACCTTTTTTGGGCAAAGGCACACTTGTTTCATGAAAAAAATCATGAGGCACACCACCATTAGAAAATGTTAAAAAATTTAACTCTGTGCCTATATTGACTATATTTAAAGTAATTCTCTTGAATAGGAATCAAATAAACAAATTTTTCCCACGGCACACCAGGCAACATCTCGCGGCACACTAGTGTGCCGCGGAACAGTGGTTGAAAAACACTGGTTTAGAAGATGCATCAAGTGCAGAAGGAGAAGGCCTTTCCCCTTGACATACTAGACTAGCGTTTAGGATCTGCATTGGCTTGGTGGGCAGGTAGGAAGTTAACTCTTTATGTTCCTGCCTTACAGCACTATCCATATAGTTCAAGAGAGAGAGAGAAATACAGTTGTACCTCGGAAGTTGAACAGAATCAGTTCCGGAAGTCCGTTTGACTTCCAAAACGTTTGGAAACCAAAGCACGGCTTCTGATTGGCTGCAGGAAGCTCCTGCAGCCAATTGGAAGCCACGGAAGCCGCATCAGACACTTGGGTTCCAAAGAACGTTTGCAAACCGGAACACTCACGTCCAGGTTTGTCGCATTCAGGAGCCAAAACGTCCGAGTACCAAGGCATTTGGGATCCAAGGTACGACTGTACTGGGTATAATGGAACATTATAACCTAGAATTTTTGATATTAGGTAATTTATCTTTTTCCAGTAGAGTATGCAGAGGTTACATTTCAAGGATAACACATAAAGCCAAAATCGTGCATAGTCAATACACATTGGGTGCAATAGTGGGTGGGATCGTCAAAGTCCCCCCCCCATCACTTTCCCCCTTAAATTTTTTAATTTTATTTTTGCCATTAGTGTGAAACTGAATGTGCACAAATTAAATGTGCGTAAATTGGTTGTCTATTGTATATCCTTGGTAACTGGAATTGCTGCCATATATGATAGTGACCCCTTCTCTATTTCTGGCATTTCCAATATATGTGTGGGTAGTTTCTAGTTATTTTGCTTATCATCATATGCCACCATGCCATCACTTTATAGCAATTTTCTCTTCATGTGTGTTTCTCCATACCTCAAGTGGTATACAGGTATTTTGTCCTTTTATTCTGTATCCACATAATCATAAATCCCTTCACTTGGTCAGGTTCTATATCATAGGGACATGGGTGGCGCTGTGGTCTAAACCACTGAGCCTCTTGGGCTTGCTGATCAGAAGGTCAGCGGTTCAAATCCCTGCGACGGGGTGAGCTCCCGTTGCTCTGTCCCAGCTCCTGCCATCCTAGCAGTTTGAAATCATGCCAGTGTAAGGAGATAAATAGGTACTGTTATGGTGGGAAGGTAAACGCCGTTTCCATGCATTCTGGCTTCCATAATGGTGTTCTGTTGCACCAGAAGTGGTTTAGTCATGCTGGCCACATGACCCAGAAAGCTGTCTGTGGACAAACGCTGGTTCCCTTGTCCTGAAAGCAAGATGAGCACCGCAACCCCATAGTCACCTTTGACTGGACTTAACCTTTTACCTTTTACCATATTTCAAGTGCAATTTGTGTATGTTTGACAATAGGTGTTCCTTGTTTTTCCTAATTAATTTCTCAAAATATGTTGGGTTTTGTTTCATATTGTGGTTAAGTCTCTAAGAAATTAGCTAAATAAAGATCTTTTTTGGAAGCGCTTAAACCATGTAGGTTGCACGTGGTCCCAACCCATAGCTGAATAGAGAAGACAAACTCCTAAGTGCTTACGTGTGTACCTAATCATTCCAGTCAGGTGTCATAGGGTGATGATTCCTCAAGGGTACTGAAATTCCTTGGAGAGGCACCAGAGTCTTCTCAGGAGCTCCTTGTTTGTGTCTGTCTTTTGTTAGCTGGGGATGACAGTGCTTTATATAGTAAAGTTGTAGGAAATATATACCGGTATTTGATTTTACTTAGGCCCACTAACTAAGAAAATCTGTGTCCATTTAAATAGGATCTATTGTTTCATTATAAATGTAACAAATATGGAACTCCAGTGTGTTGAAGTAAAGGGTACGTTGCTTTTGAAGCTTCTGTAATGTTCTTGATCAAGGAATAGGCTGTTAAAATAGAAGATCTCTCTGAAAACAAGGGACATCTGTTGACATTGCAGTGGAATGGATAATAACTTAAAGCTTAGATATGTGGACATTTTAATTATCTTTTCTACAGGGTGAATGCAAAATCTTATCAAGTTTGGGAAGTTGCTTTAATTCATATCAGTCCATTCTTGTTCCATCTAGCATGAACTGATAGGCAGTTGCTTTCCATCCTTTCAGATTGGGTTCGGTCCCTGGAGATGCCAGAGTTTGAGCCTGGTACCTTCTGCATGCAAAGTATATGTGTTCATCTACTGAGCAATGGTCCCACTCCCACATATTTCATTGCAAAAATAAAAATAAAAATAAAGATTTTTGTGGTGATATTTAATGGGTTTTTAGAAATGGTTAAAATGTTTTTAAACTAGCGGGGAAAGCTTTTGCGCATGTTTTCCTGCTCTGCCGCTTGCCCAGTGAACTGGACCACAGTGTCTGAAGCCCAGTATGATTTACACTGGGCTCATGCAAGTGGCTACTTTTCAAGAACAAGAAGAGGAAATAAAATGTGCAATAAATTGCCACTCTTTGAAAACCAGTATTTGTTAGTAAACTAACTTTTGCAAACTGTCACCATGCTCAAATGTTTCCATTGCTGACAGTTGTGCTGGCTTTTCAAGGCTTTCTTTACAAATGTGAATGGCAACTCATGTGAAATGTTAATTTAACACCCCCCCCAAAAAAACCCAAACGACTGCTGATCTCAATGCCTATTCGCAGTTTGAGAAGTGTAAGGGGATTGAATTTGCCAAAACTCTGTAGTTGGGATTTATAGAAGTGTTTTTCAGAGCCCATGAAGTGGCTGGGCTGCTGGTGTGATCTCACAAACTGATGAGAAATGACGAAGATGAAGTGGTAGAGCTTCTACTTCAGGAAAAGTCTGAATATAGGTCTTGCTTTGCAATCAAAAGACACGTCATAGACTCTGACCATGACTAAAGTACTGAAGTTGTGAAGTTCTTAATTTAAGGTTTTTGGAGTGCATAACATCAGGTGGTGTATTGTTTTCTTTTCCGAGTGGAGGAAGTAAGCCTGCTTTCAAGATGTTTGATGAAAGCCTATAGGTATTAGCTTGCTCAGAAGCTTAGTGGAGTCAGCAGGACACGATGAATAAAACCATGACAGCTTGTTACTGGTTGTGTGCTGGCTGCCATGGTAAACCACACACAGCCAGTATGCACTGCCAATGAAAGAGAAGAACATTTGACTCTGGTTAGCTGCTACTGGTTAGGCAGGAGTGGTCAGCAGGTTTTTTGTTGTTGTTGTTTTGCAACAATTTGAGCAGGAATTGCTATCTGAGAATTTCAGCATCACCGAAGATTTCACCAGTGCCTCCCCACAGTGGTTAGCCTGGGGGAACTTGCCCTCCATGCACTACTGGCCAGTAGTGCATTTTCTTCATGCTTGCTTTTATTTTGCAGGAGCTCATCCCAAAGGCTCAGGAAGCTAAACATGCATCCATTTTAAATGGGGATGTGTTGAAGAGGGAGAGACCAGGAGCAATGCCCTCTCTCAAGGCATAATGCTTACTCATGCTAGAAGATGGAAGTGTGTGTGTGTGTGTGTGTGTGTGTGTACACAGGTATACTTATAGTGTGGGGAACAAAAGCGAGGCCAGTTGGAATTAAAAATCCAATAAGTAGAATGGAAAAGGTCTGGAAAAATCCAGTGGTACGCCCTTATTTATCAGGTAGAAATGTCCTTCAGGAGCTACTGAGCTGCCAAGCCAGCTTTGCTAAAGAAAAACCATGCCTTCAAGCAAAGGTGATGGTGCAGGAGCCCTGCCAGAAATCAAAGGGGACAGTGAGAGATGAGGATTAAAGCCTGAGATGGAAATCAGTCACCTACATTTTTCTCCTATGAAAGTGCGCAAATGAATGACAAAGGGCCATTGACACTAAAGGTGACCTAGAAGGAGGGGGGCATTTTGAAAAAGAATGCTAAAGAGGATAGAAGGATAAAAATAGCAATTATAATAAGACACTGCAAGGGGGGGCCTCAAGTGAAGGGAATTCACGTCAGCAGGGCTTCCATTCAAATGCTTGCTTGTGTGCATATATTCAGATGAAGTGTTTTATGTACAGTTGAGCTGAGACAAGTGATGGCTCAGTCTATTTCCTGAATACGTTGGTATCACATGGGTTTATTCATAAGTCATTTTTATCCCATTTCTGTATTGATCTGTTTCCCTTACAAAATAAGATCTGCATGAACATTCATCTTTCAAGGCATATTTTTGAAATATCTTCTCACCAAGTCCACATTTTTTAAAATGTATGTTATTCTAAATTCTCTGTTTCTTTGTACACATCTTGGTATGGTCTTTTGAGATGAAAAATGCACCACAGAACTTGGAGAAGTCTGAAATCTGAAGGGTAACTGTGTTTTAGTCTGCTTATTCATCCAGGAAGTGCAGATCAGGTAGGTAGGCGGGGCCTCCCTCCTCTGATGTCATGATGACTTTGCAAGCCCTGCCCACCAGCTGACTGGCACCAGCTGCAATCCCAGTTTGGGCAGCAATTGGCTGCACTTGGAAAATTTCATCAGGCATCACCAGGTGGCTGATGGGTGGTTCCTGCAAACACCACTTCAGCAGAGATTAGCTCCCTTCATCACCATGTGCTGTTTTTCTAGGGCAGCATATATTAGAACTATGTCCCCCCCCCAAAAAAAAATTGCCCATCAGGTGAGAAAATAAGTGGCATACCAGTTATACTGTAGTTTGCCAGCAACAGGAGAGTGAAGAGTAGAGCACTATGGGAAAGGAAGATAAAGAAGTGAAGGGACATTGGCCAGGATCTTTTCTTCATCCCCTTCCAAAAGCCACATCAACTCTGAAATATTGTGGGCCTTATAATTGTCATATCAATTATTCTGCTACCAAATTGGAGGAGAGGGATGAGCTTGGAGGATGGTGGCCCACACTTTCTTCATTTCTTTACACCAGGGGTCAGCAAACATTTTCAGCAGGGGGCCAGTCCACTGTCCCTCAGACCTTGTGGGGGGCCGGACTGTATTTTTTATGGGGGGGGGGAATGAACGAATTCCTATGCCCCACAAATAACCCAGAGATGCATTTTAAATAAAAGCACACATTCTACTCATGTAAAAACACGGATCGTCCGTGGGCCGGATTTAGAAGGCGATTGGGCCAGATCTGGGACCTGGGCCTTAGTTTGCCTACCCATCCTTTACACCATTAGTGTCCAAACTTTTTTCAAATAGAGCCAGATTTGATGAAGTAAAGGGCCGTTAGGGCTGACCAAAGTTGTTGACCTTTTTTATGATTTTGCCCCAGAGTTCTTGAGGTGTTGGGTTTGTTTTTTTTTAAAGGATTTTTACCACAGGAAATAAACTGCCACAGGTGCCAGATTAAACCGACCGGCTAGCTAAATTAGGCCCCCGAAGTGGACTTTGGACATGCCTACTTTACACTGTACTCCTTTACACTGTACTCTTTTTAAATTGTTATAAAATGAATTGTTACCGGTATGTCTTTCAAACAGGGATTATGGGTTCAGGGAGACCCAGACCCACTTTCCATTTATCCCAGTTCCAATGAGAGAGAGAAAGAGCTTGTTTTGTATTTACATGTTTCCAGATATAATGTTTAGGAAATCATGCCTATATCTATCGTGAGTTGTTAGATCTATCAGCGCCATCTCTCTTTACTCCCTCCTCCCTCTTCTATGTAAAGTCTGGAACAATGCAGGATGTGTTGAGGCAAAACTGTTTCAAATTAAGTTGAATGTCAGTCTTTAAAAGTTTCCAAGGCTAATTCAAAGGACTGTCCTAGAGCTTGGTTTCAAAGTTATGAAAAATTGGAATCCGTTGGTTGAATACATTGTGCTGTGTTACACAGCATAGTTTCAGTTTGTAGAAATCTGAAATAAATTCCACTATTTGAGTAGATGTAGGCTGTAATAGAGCAAGCATATCTGTTTTCATGCAAAGGGGCAATTGTGCACTGCTTTTTGAATATCTCTTAAGGAATAAGGGAGACTATTAGAGTGAGCATAATCACTAAAGTGCTGTATTCCATTGAGGGTGTTCAGTGTTCCTAATCTTGGTTGGGTTATGCTTAATGTCTCTCTCTCCCCCCCCCCCGGTTAGGAACCTGCAATCTAATATAGAACCTAAAAAATGCATTCCTCTGCTCTGCATCTTA
This sequence comes from Lacerta agilis, assembly GCF_009819535.1. Classification (NCBI taxonomy): domain Eukaryota; kingdom Metazoa; phylum Chordata; class Lepidosauria; order Squamata; family Lacertidae; genus Lacerta; species Lacerta agilis. The sequence goes on from NC_046318.1 coordinate 29,428,231, forward strand.
TATATAGGGCCTCTAGACTTTCTTTCCATGGCACTGTAGGCCAGCAATATAATAGAGAAAGGGTGCAATACTGTACATCACAAAATCACCAGTCTGTATGGTGGAGGGCAGCAGTCAGATGGGTTGCTTACCTCATCATGCCCAAATCACATCATAGCCTGCTGTCATCTTTCAGACTCCCAGGCCGTAGCAAGATCTGATTTTTCTCGCTTCTGTTTTTGGCCAGGATTCCACAAAGAAAAAGAAGCGGAAAGCTTGTAAAACTCTCAGCAAGTAGCTGGTCCAATAAAATATATAATTCTATCTACCATTTGTATAAAACTCTTCTTGCACTTGAAGAAGCTAACTTCTTAAAGGCTTCCTGCTTACCATATATACTTGAGTATAAGCCTAGTTTTTCAGCGCACTTTTTGTGCTTTAAAAGCTGCCCTCGGCTTATACTCAAGTCAACCATTCCTTAAGAAGTGTACAAGAACGGTGGTTCTTTACTCTCCCCAGGCAGCTTGTTCCATTCCTGAACTGCTCACATAAATGCAAACTTTAGACCCCAGAAGGCAGAAAGCCTATCAGTTAAGGAAGTATTAAAACCCCACAGGTGCTCACTTTCCCTGGCTCCTGCTTAAACAGGACAGGATCCCAGCCTTCTCTGTATATCACAAGGGAACATTGCGCTGTGAGTTAAACCACAGAGCCCTAGGGCTTGCTGATCAGAAGAATGGCGGTTCGAAACCCTGCGACGGGGTGAGCTCCACAGCAGCAAAGGAGGAAGAGGAAGGAGCAGCCCAAATGGCTGCTTTGGGCTGCTCGTTCCTCCTCTACCACAGTGGCAAAGGTGAACCGGCTTATACTTGAGTCAATAAGCTTTCCCACATTTTTGTAGGGAAATTAGGTGCCTCGGCTTATATTTGGGTCGACTTATACTCGAGTATATACGGTAATTTATTTTTTTACCTTGGGTAACCTATTATTGCTATGACTATGCTGGTTTTTGCATTTGTTTTTGACTAAAGAAACATACGCGTGGTGAAGTGTTGGTCTGAAAATGCACTGTTGTTACACTACAGATTAAAATAAGGATTAGGGAAGAGTGATGGGTTCCTCTAGGGAGGCTTGATAAATGTACATGCACACACAGCACATTAATTGTTCAGGGGTCAGCTCTCCTGCTCAAGACAAATACCTGCACATTTACATCTGACACACTTATTTGTCAAATCCCAAAGCTGCTTCTGCTTCTAAACCCACAGCAAAATTGCCATTGTGCTCACGTACACATTTCTGCAGGTGCATCCGATGCCAGTCCAGCTCAGACTAGACCTACTGGTGTTAATGTGCACAACCAACTCAGGTTCATTAATTTCAATGGCCCTCCTCTGAATAAGTCTAATATTGGTCAGAACCCTGACCATGGTTTGATTCCTTGCCTTCAGTAGCACAGGGAACCTCAGTATAAATAGGTACAGCATCTTCTTTCAAAATGAAGACCCATGAAATGCCCTGGTATAGTGCTCATAGTGTGTCCTGGGTTTGGAATAAAATGCACTTTCAGTAGAGCTGGAATAATTCTTCAATTTCTAGGTGCTTCGTGATTTATTCTGAGGCAGTGTGTTCCAGCGTGTGATACATAGGGGTGTGGGGCAAGGCAAAACTTAAGGAAGGGGTGGGGAGACAGCAGTGCCTAGGTCTCTCTGGGGCAAGCCACCAGCCTTTTTTTGCCAGGAGGTGTGTGCTATGACTGCCAAAACCACAATTGTCAAAATTTGTTCTTTAAAAAGGAATCTGTCCGTACATCTGTACTTTGCATGAAGAAAATATACTTAGTGTTTCCTTTCCTATCTCAGCTCTCCTACCAGAGGCTTTGACAGTGATGGAGCTAAACACATGAAATGGTGGAGGTTTTTTTTGGTAAAATCTGAAATGCAAATGGATTACATCAATGACAGGAAAACTGTGGCCCTCTGTTCTTGATAATGGCCTAGCCATTGCAGGATTCACACACTAAGGGTAGCAACAGGGCTCTATTGATCCTTAGGCTGACCCCTTCCCCATATGCAGGTATACTGTACTCTAAGATGAATCATACCCTAGGTTTAAAATATGACTGCTTTCTTCAATATTCAACCTCAGTGGAATATTGGAGGTGATCAATTAGAAAGCCCAAAAAGCCAAAGGTGACAGATCAAACTGTGTAATCCAGGGACTGGGATCTTATCACGCTGCATATGTCATTGACTCCAACTCCCATCAGCCCCAGCCAACATGGTTAATGGTCAGGGATGATGGGAGTTGTAACTCACACCTTCCTATCCTCATTTAGCTCTTTCTCTTAGGTGCCTCTGGTAAACTCATGGTGAGGAGGGGGACTGGATCAGGATAAAAAGATTATCACAGATCTCCTTGATCATGGTTGATGTGGGGAAAGGGTAGTGACAGTTGGGTTTTATTTAGCTTCCTGCAGATTCTTTCACACACATATATTGTGCCTCCACTAAAATGGACAGTGTCCTATACAATTCTTCTTTAACAGAGCCAAGTGTAGAAAGAGAAGAGTACAGTCACCCTGCTGTGGGGAAGCTAAAGGTGAGCTATCCATCATTAACTAGCCATGAGGCAATCTCTTCCTAAATACAGTACCAACACAGCTTTCTTGTTGAAAAATTGGAGTTCTGCTTACTAGCGTTGCCTAGAAAGGGATTTCCTGTAAAAGGAAGTGGCTCCTCTACTCTTAAGGTTACTTATTGCACAACAGTAAACATGAATTTGTGTATGCGGAGTGAGATAGACTTGACAAAAGTCTACTAGCACCTAAAGATTAAATCTTGTCTGTTAGCCAGATGCAAACTCTTTTCCTGTTAAGTCTTTAAAGAAAACCTATCTTGAGTCTTCATTATACGCACAACTGAGAAGATTGTGAGGTTCAGGCTTCCACAGCTACTAAATGCAAAATAACTGAAGAAGTTCCACACCTTAGAAATAAATGTATAGCAAGAAGAACGTGTATTCTGGTAACCGGCTGCCGATTCTTTTCTCCCTCATAACAGTGTGTTTAGTTGAGATAAGTGGTGCACTTCTTGGTCAGAATCTTCTGCGAATACTGGTTGATTCTCTGTTTCGTCATGCTTAGTTGTTTGAGGTTTTCTGAGATGTCCACCATAGCACAAAAAATATCCTTTCCAGCATGCTTCTATATCTACTCCTGCCAATCACAGTATTTTCCTTTCTGTGTTTATAATTGGGAAATGCTGTTCTCTTTCATAAGCATAAGCTTCTATAGCATGTCTTAAAAGGAGAAAAGTGAAATAAAGTGGAATGGGAAATCCAAGCCCTATAAATGTGGCGCTCCAAAGTGAGGGATTTCATTTAGTTTTGAGAAAATGGCCTTCAGTGGCTTCAGTGACTCTTTATGCAAAATTCTGGTTGTTCAGGGCGATATTTCTTCCTGCAGTGCAAGGCGTGCAGTTCATATACCATGCAGAATTGGATTCTGGTCCCTCATTTTAAATTAATTGTTGATTGGTTGAATGACTCCCTCTTCCCTCCATATTTTTAGCTACAAGAGAGAAGCATTTCAGAGCAATCTCATTGTCAAAAGCTGATGAATTGCACTGGCATATTTCCCCGAAACACAGCAAATTCTTCATTGTGACTGAGAAGGTTATTTCAAAAACACACTTGAATATACTCAAAAAATTAAGAGCTCTCCAAGTGATCAGGACCTGGCACCTGCCAATTAATCAATTCAGCAAACCAAAATATAATTAATAATAAGATTTATGCATTCAGATATGGTGGCATTAATGATAAATGGAAAGGAATGTTGTGAAATGTAATCCTGTGTGTTACTCTGAGCTCCTTGGGGAGGAAGGGTGAGATATAAATTCAGTGAATAATAAACACTTCATCTCCTGTCCAAGTGGAGTCAGATGATATAAAAGTTTAAAGCAGCACCCTGTCTCAAATCAGTGGGACACAGCCTGTCCTTTCTCGCCACTGGAAAGCCCTCATTTTCCTCTTTCCTCATTATTACTGTAAGGACTCTCAGTGGTTGCTCCTGAGGAAACAGGCTGACTCCGAACTTCTACAAACTAAGTTCTTTATTGTGCAGATATTTACAGTGGAGTAACAGTAAAGACATTCAGCTCATCCCTCTGCAGAGTCCGGGAATGTCCGTTTCCGGTTTTTAGTCCAACATAAGAGGCGCGGGATCCTGAACCCCCGCCTCCCCCTTCCACATCCTCCCTGCGAAATCGGGGCGCAGGAAAAGGTCCCTGTTCCCTGCTTCCTGCTTGGTGCTGAGGCTCTCTGATCCTGTCACAGCCCCTGCCCCGACTTCCTGCTTCCATCTCCCCCTCCCCACTGGAGGAGTGATCGCTTCCTCCGCTCGGGGAGGAGGACGACGAACTACGAACTGGAGAGGGTGGTTCCCTGTATCGCAAATGACCCGGGAATGCTACCTGCCTGGGCGAGGGGGGTTTCCTGACAATTACTATTTTTTATACCTCATTTGTCCAGTAATAGGGTGTTTCAGAATGTGGCTGTAGGGATCATGGGAAAGTTCACATAGACACCCTCGCCCGGTCCACAGCTACCACTTAGCATGTGTGTGCATTCATGTGTTTTCTGATACTGCCTGGCAATGCTGAAATTAATGCAGATTGGCATTTGGCATGCTATTCCAAGTGCCCATTTATTTCCAGTCACCGTGATATGCGAAAAGTGCATATCAGTGCATGACAGTCACACATTGATGAGATGATGGGATTTGGCCTTTACATCCACACATGATGTTCAAACCATTTTTAGTGCTATGGGAACAAGCCCTGAGGTATATCCAGAATGTCCCAGTGGGAGTGTCTGCACAACCACAGGTGGAAGACAGTATGGGGTCATTTAATTTTGAAGAGTCTTAAGAACCAACCCATTGGATACAGGTGAGTCATTGCCTGTGGTTAAGTTTTGTACACAGCTATTTTCTTTGTGTATTGGTATTATTTTCTTTCTTTTCAGAGCTGTAATTCACATCACCTTTAGCTCTCTAGTTTGGGTAAACTACAGTTCCCAGAATACTTTGGGAATACGATGTAATATGTGGGGTTTTTTTTACATGTATAATATGTATGTAGCCATTGTAGCTGTCTTTTAAAGGTAGGGAAACTTTATATATATATTTTTATTTCAAGCCCAGCTAATCTCCTCTAAGTGCAATTATAATTTTGACAGTATTGGAGGAAGTTTAAGGATACATCTGAAACTCCTGTCTTCACTTGCCTCTTTAGAAAAATATGGCTTGTACATCTAAAAAAAGGATTTGCATAATCAAGTCAGCTAATTAACTAGTCTGACTGTCATATTTTTCACTTTGTATTTTGAAATTGAGAATGCTGGGTGGCGTTTTTTGTCTGACATAGGAAAACTGCAGGAAGGCAGCAAGTTGTCAGTCGAGCTAATCTCACAGCATCCCTTTCTCTCTTTAAGGAAATAATAAAGCTGGAGGAGCAGATTTGCCACCTTTCTAATTCCGATCTTTTGTGATGAGCAAAGCTATTTTTTAATAGAAATCTGATAAAGGGGTAAATATGTGTGTTCATGAGCTTCAGTGAAACGTAGGGAGAGTTACTGATGAAAAGTCTGATTCTAATAATGGAATCCATAGTATGAATAAAAAGGAGGCATGTGTATTTTGGTATTATCATGAACATACATCAGCTGAATGAATAGTTTGATTGCATGATCATGTGCCAGCAAAATATGTCTGGCGTTAACCCTTAAAACAGCAACATTCTGTTTCATTCCTTTCTCTTCATCCAACATGTGCCCTGTGTCTCAAGACTCTTTATCTAGCTCCTTGACAATAGAACTTTCCCAGGAAGAGCGAGAGCCAGGAAGGGGGGAAAGTTACATGCAAAGTGGCAGTCTCCCTGTTTTGTGAGAGTTGGATTAGAGCATTTTTTGGGGGGGGGATTGGGGATTGGAAAGTAGAAAGGTTCAGACTTGGTGGTTACTATCTCATGAAAGAAGGAATGCAATGGTTGGACAAATCCTGAGTTTCTGGAGCTTTCACAGGAAGGGGCCTTGTCCCCACTAGAGGGAAATCACAGATACACAAATTTCCCCTCAGGATTATTTTGCATGCACTTTGTGTGGAAAATGAGGCAGTCCTGTGCTCTGGTCATATGCATTGGTGAGATGATCTAAGAGTCTATGGGCTATGTGTATGCATTCTGCAATGATTGTTAAGAGTTATTTGATTGAAACATGGGGTATAACTTTTCAAAATAAATAAATATGTCAATGGTATACTTTGTGAATTTTGTTTTATTTACTAATATGCATGCAGAGCTCTTTGAAAGCAAATAAACACCCTCTCAACAGGAAATACACTAACCTTGCATTATATCCCTAGAGATAAGTTTATCCCTCAAACTACACCCCTCTTTCAGCTAAACCCAGCTTGAAATTTCCTGAGTATACTCTTTCAGTAAGGAGCTACTTCAGTCTTGTGGGTATATATGTGTGTGAGAGAGAGAGAGAGACAGAGACACAGACAGAGAGACAGATAATCATTACTGCAGTTTGGCAGCAAAGTATTATTGGACACTGAACTAGCCTTTTCATCCAGGCTGGCTCTTGGGCCTTCGCGGAGAGGAAAGGCTATGAAGGGCTTAGGTCTGGGTTAGGTCTTTGCCTGAGGAGCAACAACAAGGCCTCCCTAGCTGTGGACTATTTCTGTGTTCCTTGGGTGTGATTCTCAGGCTTGGTCACAGACTCAGTTCCTAGCTGCTGGCTCACCTCTGAGAGCTGCTGGTGGCAAATTTGAAAACTGAATGACTGGTTTCTCAATCTGAGACATTGTGCTGCCTGAGGCCCCCTGAAGAAACTATGGAGTACCCAAGGGTGATCCCTGACAGAGGAAATCCCAGAAGCACCTTTCCCTTGGAGTAAAAATGCAACAACAATAAATGAAAAAGTAACAAATTTCTTTTCCTCCATGTCACCCAAAATCGTCTGCCTGAGATGACCACTTCCCTCTGTAGAGCTGCTTACCCATTACTCTTATTCAGGCCTTGATAGGTATTATATTGCATAGTTCAGAGCAGATTCCTAGCTTTCTGGGAATACTAGCAACCTTTTGTTTGCATGTCTGGTCCCTATCAGGCCATATTTTAGGCAAACTGGTACTAGGTGAATTCACAGTAATCAAACCTGTGCAAACGCATAACAGTACAAAACCTGTTGAGTTCTAGTGAACAGATTTGGGGATTTATTGGTCAGGCAAAGTGATGTCATTGGGTTAACATGACAGTGTGGCATTATATTTGTAACAAAACTTTCTTAATTATTAAGATGTTATAATGAATCGTGGCACATAAGTGCAGGACACCATACTTAAGTTTCAAGTTCAAGCTGAATGTCCAAGGTGAAATAATAGAAATTAAGTTGGTTTGCAGGTTCAGGACACTATTCTGTGTTTTTCTTCCATTTTTGCGGGAGCCAGAAAAGATGCAAAATGTAGTGTAATCTTCCTTGAGCATCAAGATACTAGAATGAACTTTTGCATGCTGGTTTGCAATAAATTTGTTTTTGTGTGTGTTTTTTTAAGTGTGAGACCCATTAAACTCTTGCAACTGTTTTCAAGAAGAAAGCTAAGATGTAAAACTGTAGTGTCTAAAGCAGGGATTCTTGAACACTATGCTCTTATCACATTTGTACCCAATCTTTTCTCTGAAAAGCTTAGGGAAGCATATCTTATGTTTACTCCATTTTATTATCACAAAAAACTTGTGAAGTAAGTTACATTGACTAATTTTCACTGGCTCAAGGTCACTCTATAAACTCCATGCCTACATGGGAGATTTGATCAAAAGCAGCCTCAGTTCAGAACCTACATTGAGGTATGGCGCTCCCCAATCCATACAGAATTGGACATGTAGTTTTAGTTATTATGTATTTGTGTATTCATATCTCTGTGGTCCTTTCGTACATACATCATCAGAGATGATGAATAAGTCTTTTGCAGCATTTCGGAAAATATAAGGACAGTACATGTATAGCAAACACAAGGAGAGGGGCAGCTGCACCACCTTGGTATCAATATGTTGAATGGGGCATTGGAAAGAAGAGCTGATGCATGCAAATCTGTTCATGCATAAGCTCTCCATCCGACTGGGCAACCAGGATGTGCAGGGTTCCCAGTGGGTGGAATGCCTATGTATATACAGCTAGATGCTCAATAGGGTCTCATTTCAGATGGCCTAATGAATTTGAGGTGGTTGGGCATGCAGTGAATGTGCAGGTATGAGGAGGGGATGAGCTGGCAAGCATGGTCACCCTCCCCCCTCCACATGTGCAGAGAATTTACATATCATCACAGGAGTTAGGCAGCAACATCCCACATGTGCATATTTGATGGTTCGCTTTCCATTATACGTGACAAAAGAACTGCCCCTGGTCTTAGGTGAAATCCAGTGGCATCATGATTATCCTGAGTGAATCCAGCAGATGTCTGGTTTTATCAGTCAGCATGCAATATCACAGCTGCAGCTGTAGACATCGTGAAATTCAAAGTTATGAGAAGTGACATTCTGGAACTTCCACTTCTGTGAGACGGGACTATAGCTGTTTCAGTGATGCTATGGACAGTTGAATTATTTCTTCTGTATATGAATAATTTGAGTAGGAAAAGGATGAAAACCTTCAAATATGTGGCTTCCCGAACGGGAACTCTAGAACACTCCCTCCCAAATGCTTCAGCTAAACTATGCCTTTACTCGAGAGAGAGAGAGAGAGAGAGAGAGAGAGAGAGAGAGAGAGAGAGGAGAACTTAGCTACAGTCAGATTCCAGAAATGGAGATTAATTTTTATTAGAAACGTGCCTGATTGTTTTGGGAGAGAAAGAACATACGGCTTCTGCTGTGGTTGCATCTTCCAGTTTGTTCTGGATGTGTTTATCCACCTCTAAGCCTTACTTGCCCCCCCCTCCCATTTATATGTTTGTTGACAATGTGCAGGGTTGAACTGGCATTTTCATATTTCAATGCACCAAAGGCCCCTTAAAGAAGATGGTTGCAAGTGAGAGAAAAGAGATGTGTAGCTTGCTCCCTAATGGCTTATTACCGTCACATTTGCAATTCAGATCAGTTTTAAATTGACTGAAAATTTTCAACACATAGCAGGCAGTTTAAACTAATGATTGTCTGGAGGTTCATATCTGACATGAGCTAAGGTTCTGCTCAAAACAAATAGCAAATAATTCCTCCCATAGAGTCAAAATGTCACAATTTAAAAAAGTGTAGAATGTTTCCAGAGTGTGTCAGTTCTATAAGAAAATCACATACACAGCAAATATTAGAGGGCCCTATTTGACTCCATTTTTTTTCTTGATTTAAAAACAGAAATGTTTATTCACGTCTAAGAAGTATGAGCAAAAATCCTTTTTAAACAAAAAACAAAAAAGCCCTTCAGATATCCTAATTGTAAAATAAAAGGCCCTTGGGGCAGTGGTAGGCCTGAGTTGCCTAGCAACCCTCAGCAGGTAGCAGAGATACAGCTGCAGCTGTCCTGATTCTTTCCTAAGAACCTTCTTATAGCTTTTTGTGTTAATCTTTAACCAGGCTTTTAAATGCTATATTTTCCTCTTCCGTCTTCAGTTGGTAGCTTGCAGGAGCCAACTGCTCAAATTTTCTCCCTCTGGCATCTTGTGAATCTTGTGAAAGTTTACAATTGCATGTACCATCTAACCTTATTTTGCATAGCATATTCGGAAGGTTTAGTGAATTTTTTACTCTGTGTGAACAATGGCTGCTGTAGGCACACAACTACAAACACTGCCTTTGATTCTAGCTTCATAACTGGTGGTGGAACTGTCTTTGCAATGATTTCATTTGTTTGGACTGTATCATTTTATGCTAAAATTAAAAAAAAGCACCTTAAAGCAATTTACAATATACAGAATACAATAAAATATAGTTTAAATGAATTGAAACACTAGGCAATGTCAGTAGAATAACAACTGTAGCCTGAAGCCTGGACTGAGCTGCTGTATCAGTATAATTGAAGCTGTCCAATATGCCCAGGATATTTTACTGGGTGCCAATGGGTGTGCTTCTTGAGGAGAGTGTTTCGAGATGAGGGACTATTAAGAGAAAAAACACATGCTCTGCTCATCCTCCTCCATACTGAGAAGGAGCTCGGGTGACAATTGCAGTCCCCATGCAGGTTTATATGGATATAAGAGGCAGTCCTTTGTATCAGAGTCCTGCGCTATATAAAACTTTTAACGGTCAAAACCAGTATTTTGAATTGAGCCAGAAACGTATTAGTAACCAGTACACCAGACCACGCAGGTGCCGCTGTGCTCTAAACCACAGAGCCTAGGGCTTGCCGATCAGAAGGTAGGCGGTTTGAATCCCCGCGACGGGGTGAGCTCCTGTTGTTTGGTCCCAACTCCTGCCAACCTAGCAGTTCGAAAGCACGTCAAAGTGCAAGTAGATAAATAGGTACCGCTCCGGCAGGAAGGTAAACAGCATTTCCATGTGCTGCTCTGGTTCGCCAGAAGCAGCTTTGTCATGCTGGCCACATGACCCTGAAGCTGTACGCTGGCTCCCTCGGCCAGTAACCCCGGAGTCGTTTGCAACTGGACCTAATGATCAGGGGTCCCTTTACCTTTATGTTTTTACACCAGTGTTATATATTCATGCCTTCCCATTTCTGTTAATAGTTGCAGGTTTGATCCTCGTATGGGACAACTGCATATTCCTGCATTGCAGGGTGTTAAACAAGATGGTCCTTAGGGGTTCATGCTGCTGCTTGAGCAAGTTGCTGTTGGCTTGTTTGCACAGGCGTTCAACATAGTGCAAAGACCTGCATGTGTGGATAAGGAATCAGAGCTCAGATACAACAAACATAACTTCCGTGTCAACTAAAATACATCCAGCAACAACCTGGAACATACTCTGAACTGTCAAGATAAGCAAACGTCTTAGGCTTGCCTATAAAATTCTCTTGAGCTTCCTGGAGTAAAGACAGAATACAAATAATTAACAAGCATGTGTACAGAGTGGTCCCATGCAGACTGCCCAGCGAGGTCCTTACAGACAACAGTTTTAGGAGCTGGTTCAGGCACCACACATCAAAGTGGGACTGCAGCGCCATTTTCTCTTCTGCCATCTCCATTTTTCCTACCAACGTTCTTCACATCTGGGAAATGCCAACTGTGAGAATTCTATGTCATACTTTCACTTTGAACTCATTGTTGCTCTGGCTATGGCAGTGCCTGATTTCAGGTTAAAGGTTTTGGTTCTCATGAGGCCCACACCCAGCTATGTGTTGACATAACTTGCATCTTTCTCTTCTTAGATGAAAAGCTTGACTACCAGCATGATATTGTTGTCTAGCACCTGCTAAAAATAAGTATATTTGAACTCCTCCCCCCCCTGCATTGGGCTGTCTTGTACTCAATACAATGACCTGGAAGACTCTCTGATTAAAAGAAAAGTAACCTCAGTCCCCATAATTCCACACAAATAGTTTAAAACATTTCCTTAGTATCATCCATCACACACACAAAAAGTTGTTCAGAAAACTCAGAAGTCACTATGCACTTTCTGTGCTCGTGTGATACTTAAGAAGTAGTTTTTTTTCTGACAGGCAATGAGGCAAATTCTTCCATTTCAATATTACAAAGAACAAACCATTGCTTTTCATTTCTGTTTCATCCTTTAGATACACCAGGAACAAAAACACCAGCCCCGTTTAAGCTAACTGCTTCTGACTGGGTCTGCTTTTAAAGATTTCCTGCGTAGTTTTTGTTGGCACTAAGTCTGGCAGAAAGGACCAGAATCTCTGTGACCAACTGGTCCTGCTGCAAGTACCATAGGCAGGCAAATTAATTAAGCAGCCTTTGCACCGTACAATGGCATAAGCCACACTGAAACGATGCACACACTTCAAAACCATTCAAAGGGCAGGATTGGGATGATAAAGCATCTAGACGTTTGGTCTGAACCACCACAAGTTCCTTTGCTTGCACAAAACAGGTCAGAAATTTCCAAGAAAGGGGCCTCTCTGGTAAGATTATCAGGACTTCCTACTTCTATCCATGACACAAGCACGGTACAAACATTTATTACTGTAGTCTTATTTTGTGCCGTGGAAAGCAGAAGGACGTGCAATTCTTGCAGAAATGGAAAGTCTGGGCAACCTTTTTGGAATTTAAGAGAGGATGCAGCTTAAGGTTTGGTCCAAATATTTGGGTTTTAGCTTTATCAGAGCTAGGTAATCTAGGTATAGGGATGGGATCTTTACAGTGGTCTCATTAAGAATAATTTAGAAGCTTGCCTGCTTTAAGCTCCATTAGTACGGGAACTAAATTTAGCTGTTTGCACAGCTCCCAGTAAAACTGTTTCCAGCACATGACTGAGGTTACTTTGTATGCATTTCTGCAATAAAACTGGCACACACCTGCCTTGGGTGGTAGAGTAGGGTGGAGTGACCGAGGTACAAGACAGCCTTGTTGGTAGGACTGGAAGCCTGGTCTCTCCATGCAATACATGTTCTGCCTGCCCCTTAGTCCTTCACTGGTGTGAAGGCTGAAGTGTGATATGTGTGGCTAGTGTGAATCAGATCTCAAAGACCCTGTTTGGGGACTTTGGGGGAACAAAATGACCCAACCGCAATCCACAAAGGTATCTGTACAGCCCATTTGTTTTCAAAGTAAGTCCAGGGTCTGGCACAGAGCTAGTTATAAACTGTGGATATTTTCTCAGTTAATGTGAAACGTCAAAATGATGCTCATCCTCTGCCATGGTCAACCCAGAGATGCAGACTGGAAGCAGGATTCAACCAGCTCAGTATAATCCCCAGAGAGTTTTCTTGGCCAGCAGCATCCATGGTGTAAGTGAGAGGTTACCAGAGACACAAGCAAGCTCAAATCCAGCTTGATTTCAAATTAATGAATCACTGAATCATCACAACAGTTTATAGTGATTTCATCAAATTCATTTTTTTTGTTTTGTTTTTTGTTTTTGCAGCCAATGCATAGAGGGCCACTCTCTTATGCCACGAACCTATTATTGTCACTCAAAAGATACAGGATCATTTCTGCTGGGGTGTTCCAGCTTGCTTGCTTTGTGAGCAAAGGTTTCAGAAAGTGATTGCTTGGGTCTCTATAACAGGGCCTGCTAACAGATGGTTAGTGAGGCTGGCCACAAATGCAAAATCTGTCTGTGTATGGGACCTTGTGGTGGCTATCCAAGACTGCAGTGGTCATCACTTGGAAACACAGTTCAATAAAAGTGTTTTTTAAGGAAGTTGGTGAAAGTTGGACATGTAACTAGCTCTAAAATGCTCTGTTCTTAAGAGCTAATACCAAGGGGCAAAGTTGATGTTTCTAATTATTTGCAGGTCCCTTCTGGATTCTACCCACAAGAGCCAATCCCTTTTGTTGGCAGCTATTCAAGGTCAAAGCAGAGCTCTGTTCTGGATAGTAATAATAGTCTGCTCCAAGACATATTGATAAGCTGCTTTCCAGAGTTTGTTATCATCCAATTCCATATAGCACAGAGCAGGAAAATGCTCTGTAGGCATTGTAGCAATTTTTAAAAATATACTTTAACTGAGCACAGTCTATTCTTGCCTTAATTGTTGTCCACCCAGATTCTTTACAAAGAATAGTTTCTGATATTCCTGATGGTAGACAGTACAGCTTCTGGAAAAAATATATCTACACTTACTTTCCTTGGCTGAGTGGAGCATCAGTTGTACACAAGCTCTATAGTCTCTGGCCACAAGTCCCCAGATGTTGGTAACCAAAGGAGGAAGGAAAACCAAGTTCAATTTCAAACACATTTTTATATTTCAGTATTTTTATGTTTTTATTGCATGGTTTGCATATCTCTGTGATTAAAGCAGACAGTAAGGTACTCTTAACAGAAAAGAATGGCTTTTCTGAGAGTTTTCAGACACGAACAAATGGTTTGCATCTCACAAAAGGAAAAATAACATGGACATAAATATTGTACCATGGGATGAATTTTTGCCTAAGGCTTGCAATGGGCAGTGAAAAGCAATGAGGCTAAGAGCAGGTCATTTTGAAGTTGTTAGGTGCTAGCTCCAATTGCTCAACAGTGACTGTCATGGATGAGGCGACACTTCAAGAGTTTCAGATAGCTGTCAATTTTGTGTGAGTCCCTGCGCAAGCAGTGCAGCAGATTGTAGAAGGCAAAGAGGCGAGAATCTTCGTCAGCCAGCTGCAGAGATGGCAGCCCCGACCATCTAGAATAGACTTCATTACCCAGGTCACCTGGGTGAACCTAACAAAGAAGAGAAAAATGAGTATCGTTAGCAAGCATCCCAGAGACAATGTCTGTATCAGATCAGTATTTAGAGAATTATAACATTAACACTTAAAGAGTTGCCCAGTATTTGTTTGAGATGAGAGAAGATCCTTGCTTAGGTTTTAAGAAAGCCAAATGGAATTGCAAAAAAAAACAAAACTATATTGACAGGGAGAACAATGTATTTGCTCCAGACAGTAAAAGAAGAAAGAAACAGCTCATGCTTCAAGCACTTGAATTGATCTCCATGATTATTACTCATTTACATTGCAACTCTGTTGTGCAAAGTGCTTTCCCATGATTTATATGTATGTATCTGTAAATAGAATGCTGTACTATTGGCTTTCATGATGAAACAGTGACTCCCTTGGGTGATATGGAAGTATTCAGGCATGAGAACAGAACTTTAAATATAGCACTCAAATTAGAATTCCTTTGTCCAAAAGATAGCTGCCTTGTTTTGAAAGCACACCGACTTTTTTTTGGGAGCTAGCAGCATTTGTGCACCCAAATGGTTGCAGCTTTCCTAATTTACTGAAATCTATAGGCTTGAATAGTTTTAACTGTGTTGGATTGGAGCCAATATCTGGAGTAGGGAAGAGATGAAAACATTATCTTGTTTCCATCCAAGGAAACCATCCAAATTGGGGTGGGGAACCTGTGTCCCTCCAGATGTTTTTGGACTACAGCTTCCACCACCCTTGAGCATTGGCCGTGCTGGCTGGGAGGTGGATCCAACAACATCTGGTGGGCCACAGATCTAGAAGTTACAATCAACTTGTATTGCCTGTTTTCAAATTGAGCAATAGGCCCTAAAAACACTGATTTAGAAACCTAAAGGGGGAAGAGAGAGAGAGTTCCAAAGAGACATGTTAATTATAGAATAGTGGGGTATAGCCTTTCCTAGAACACACTATTATTAAAGGAAAGAATAAGATTGCTGTAGTGCTCCACCTGATATTGTGTAATTAGTTCAAGGGAAGGAAATAGAGAAGGGTGTTAAAAAGAAGAAGAATCCTGCATAACTGGCAGAATGAATGATAGAACTTGCCCCCATTTGGACATAAGCAATCTAGGGCTTATGGTAGCTTATCACCTCCTTGTTGTCATTTCTGTCATTTTCCAGTTCATGGAGGTTGACCATCTGAAAGTGTGTGTTTGGAGCACTTGTCCAGGCTCATTGAATAATTTAGAACGCTGGATTCTGCAGAATACTGTCCGTGTCCTATGCAGCTAGAATTATTCCCAGGTCCTTTCTACTTACCCTCCCAACTATTTTCTCCATGCCCTCCAGAAGCCGTTTGTTTTGCTCTTCAATCTCCATGGCCTTCCAGAGAATGGTGTCAGGAGCCTCTTTGATTCTTTGGACCTCCGAGACCAGATGTATCAGAGGGTCATTCCAGGAACGGAGAACACTCAGCACTAAATTTAGCAGGTCTTCGTGCTGCACATTAGAAAACCAAATTATGTCTTGTTAAACAATGCCACAAGATTTACACAGGAGACAGATAATCCTAGCAAGTCATTTTTTAAACTTACTTGTTAACAGTCTTCTAGCATGACCTCAGTTGTCCTGGACTCCTGCCAGGACTACTGTAATGAACCCTGGTTGGGGTTGCCCTTGAAGACTGTCTGTCTGGAGTTACAGCTAGTGCAGAATGCAGCTGCTAGGATGGTAAGTGGGGCAGCCCGATGGGACCATGTGTCATGCACTAGCTGCCAGTGAGCTACTGGGCTCAATTCAAGGTGTTCATACAGGTGTACAAAGTCCTGAACAGCTTGGAACCCAAGTACGTAAAAGAGCATCTCCCTCAATACCAACCACCTTGGCTCCAATGATCAACAGGTATCTGAAGAAGTGTGGATGAACTCAAAAGCTCATACCAATAACGAACTTAGTTGGTATCTAAGGCGCTACTGGAAGGAATTTTTTTATTTTGTTTCGAGGGAAGGCTGGATTAGTGGTTACACTCTATAGGCTGCCGCTTGGTTGATGTTGACCTGTGAGTGTGATAGGGCCTTCTCAGTGTTGGCTCCCCATTTGTAGAATGTCTTTCCTGGTGAGTTGTGTCTGTCCCTGTTTACATAGGCGCTTGATGGCGCCTATGTAACCCTGAAATTATTAGCTGTGAGTGTATGTGACTGTTTAACATATATGAGTGGCTTTAAGTGGTTTTAAATAATACCTTTTAATTTTTAACTGTAATTGTTTTATCGTTTTGGTGTTTGCCATCTTTGGCTCCTCCAAGAGGAAGGGCAACAGAAAACAGCAGCAGCAACAGTTGTTGTTGTTGTGTATCGTTTTGGTGTTTGCCATCTTTGGCTCCTCCAAGAGGAATGGCAGCAGAAAACAGCAGCAGCAACAGTTGTTGTTGTTGTTGTTGTTGTTGTTGTTGTTGCTGCTGCTGCTGCTGTTGTTGTTATCTGTTTGCTGTTCTTCCAGATAGTGCTAGAACCAATCCACCAGACTTTGTAAAGTATTTCCAGAAGTTGGGCATTTAGTGTCACTGGTTTCATGCTGTGAGAGATTCAGTAGGCATTCTTGCTTTTGACTTCCAAACATTTCCTGGAGACTTTTAAAATGCTGACAGGCCTATGCAGCTGTTTAAATCCTTTAGACTGGCCAGTTACTTTAATGATAGCTCTGTTTTTCATAGCTTTTACATGTTTTCATATACGCACTGTGTACCTCCCTGATATTCTATGAGAGAGTGGTAGAGAAATATTTTTTTAAATAAATAAATGGAAATAATATCTTTGGGCTAACTAGGTGACAGAATCCCCTAAGTACACAGTATCAATAAACTGTCCATGCACTCTCCAGCGCTGGTAGACACCTGCTTTGTTCAGCCTTGTTGAATGGAATGCCCTTTAATCTGATGATTGGTTTAAGCATTAATGAGACAGTTTTAGAAATACGGGATCTGGAAAATATTTGAAAACATAATGGAAGATGAAATCTGTGGTAGGCCACTTAATACCTTATCCAAAGCATTTTTATGTCTACGTATAGCATGGCAAACATGCCCAGGCATGGGTCTGATTCCCCTTTGAAGTGTTTTGCTTCTGGGGAGATTTCTTTTGAAACTTTGCCACTGCTTGGGGTGAGCCGGAAGATCAAAGGGGCTTTTTCTTTCCTGGGATCCTCCTAGACATTTTGCTGCCCTTGAGACCTCTCTAATGTCGACACCAACACTTTTCACTTTGCTTACTGTGGCAAAATACACGTACCCTGCGGCTGAACCCTTCCGCGCTTCATAGGTCTGGAGAACTGCAACACTGCTAAGTTCAAATGCTCACGCATCAGCTCTCTAGCCAATACAAATAGCGAGAGGGCTGTGTCTCATGGCTTGGTTTCTGAGGAGGCAGATTATTCAGTGGATAAAGGGAACTTAGAAAGAAAACTATTGCCTGGGAATCAATACAGCTTTGGTGCTAAGTGCTACTTCAGCATTTGCAAATACATCCAGTAATTTTCCCACAAATTCTAATTACCTGGACAAGTGTATGGACTACAAACTTACCTTTTTAAAAATTAATTCTTTTAATAAGATGCTTATTAAATTTTAGAAGCTGACATACTGGGGGAAATTATATGACACACTATACACCTTTGACAGTTGGTACCCACCACTCTTCCTCTCTCTTTGCCTTTGTCAATTGTACTCCTGCCTTCCTTTACCAGAAAGTCACACCTCTTGGAACGGAATAGATGTCAGGCCTGAAGGGCAGGCTTGGGGACTTTCCACCGGCCACACATCTACCCCAGGCCACAACACTCACCATCTCTTTTTCATGTCCTCAAGTTCTTTTGCCTAGCAAGAACGTCCCCTTGCACTATGATAATGCCTCTTGCTTGTCAGGATGGAAGATTGAGACATGACGTTTCCATGGCTGGAATGTAGCTGACTGTAGAGAGGTAGGCATCACACCCGTTGCTCCACCTTGCCACTCCAGAGGGACAGGCTCGCCCCAGACTTCCTTGACTATGGATGGATCTTCCGATTACCGAGAGCGACGTGGGCAACAGAGCCAGAGCAGGCTACCTGGAGTTAACATCCACCTTGCAGTATGCTCACCATCTCCACGATGGCTCACTACCTGAGGACCCCAGCCAGCACAGCATCTAGCAAAGCTGGCTTGACAACAGGCATGATGTGTCTTTTATTGTGAACTGAATAGAGTGTTGGGGGTGTGGAGCGTGAGTCTATTAATTTAACAGTGCTTAGCTTGTTGTTTTTAGTTGCTATTTTTTAAAATGTTGTTTTATGGATTCTAAATGCTGTATTGATTTGTTAATATAATATGACTTTTGCTGTGATTGTGTATAATATGACTTTTGCTGCAATTGTGGCGTTTAGCTTATTTTTTTAGTTGCCGCTTTGTTAAATAATTGTAAATATTTCATTGATGATTTGTTAATTATATTATTTATGCTGCATTTGTGATGCTCTGTTATATTATTGTTATTTATTGTTTGTAAGCTGCTTTGAGATTCATTTGAATGAAATGCGGTACAGAAATATAATAAAGCAAAATCAAATCAAAATCAAACCTGCTGGCTCCACCCACCCAAGGTATTGCTAACTTTTCCCACTGATTACAGTGGGGACTAAATTAAAATAATCCTGGCCCTGGATCCAGCCATGGATTAATGCCTTGTAGATTAATGCCTTGCAAGACTTCCTATGGCCACTTAATGTGTCCCCCTTTCCTTCTGTTCGCCTTTGGACTGAGTCATGTAGACCTTCTAATCTAAGCTACTCATGTGCTTGTTCCTTGTTCTGTTTTCATTCAAATGGGCAGAACTCACATGAATCTGCTGAGCTTGCTCCTTGTCTTCAGGAGTGGTTAGGGATGAAGTGTGGCAACTGTTAATGGCTTTCGCAATAAACCCTCGGCCCTGAGCATAGCGTTCATCCTGAAGATAAGAAAAATCAGACTTAGTACAGTAGATAACAAGGAAAAAAGAATAAGTAGTAGTAAGAAGAAATAATAATCAGAAGTTACTTCTTCTTTGCAGTTGCTGCTCGTGTGAAATGTACAGGTATCCTTCAGTTATGCAGGGCTTTAATTTCGTATCAGAAACTTATTACACGCTCCTCTAAGACTGTGTCAAATGTAATTTGCTTTAAACTCTACTGTGGAAAGAATCACTTTTGGGGATCAGGTTTCTCCATAATCTGCTTATAAATAAGAGGGTCTCTGTTTTGTAAAGTGATCCGTAGACAGTGATCCCACTGAGTAGTGTGGGATGAACATTTCTCTCTCAACATCTCTCTGCCAAACTCCAAAGCAACTCTAGTGCCTGGGTCTTTTAATTGCTTCTCTCCTACAAAGCATTCCACTCAGAAAACCCTTTGTTACTTTGTTTTGCTCCTCTAAATGGTTTCTGAGTATAAATGGCAGTGTTTTATTCACTCACTCCCATCTGTTGCTGTTGTCACTCCTAAGAGCGTCTCTTTCCTTTGGTATGCTGGACCTATTGAAGAAGACCTCCTAACCTGCCTTACTCCCACTTCTTAAACTTAAGGTGTCTTAAGGTGTGCAGGAGCAAAAGGTGTGTTGAAGCAAAATCCTGAATCTTTATTCCTGCATTCCCTCATCTGCAATTGAAGCCTTAAATACACTATCTTGCTGAAACTCATTTCAAGTGTGCATAGCTTTCTCCTCAATACTTAATACTGCTTTAGAAAAATTAAAGATTATTAATTAAGACTTAATATAGTTGGGACAGTTTATACGGCTTCGATGATGATACACAAAAGAACCTGTGAGTCTTTATTCCTATTTCAATCATACTTGGCTACCATATGAGTATGGTCTTATATTGTAAACTGCCCTGTGATCCTCGGATGAAGGGTGGTGAAGAAATGTTTCACACCCACACACACACACACACACCCACACACCCCTTGGCTTGAATGCCACAAACCCGGAAATAAGTGTTCCAGTTCGCGAACATTTTTGGGAAGCTGAACGTCTGACATGGTTTCTGCTTCCTGGGTGCAGGAAGCCTGCAGCCAATTGGAAGCTGTGCCTTGGTTTTTGAACGGTTTCGGGAGTCAAATGGACTCCCGGAACGGATTAAGTTTGAGAACCAAGGTACCACAGTATAAATTCAAGGTAGATTTATCCAACTGGCCTTTCCAAATAATGGGTGGTACCCAACCAAGTCATTCTCAAGAGAGGATGACATTGGTGGACTTAAGGTAGTTATAACTCCCTTCCTGTGACTGTAGGAACTGATGTTCTTCACTCTGGTATATAGAAGGTGGCGTAAGCCTTGATGTCAATTTTCATATCAACTGCTGAATGGCTGGATGTTGTGGTTTTTAATGTTATTGTTTGCATTTATAGTCTTACTTGCACTCTGGGGTCCTACAGGATGAAAGGTTGTCTAAAAATAGCATACAAAGCCCATTGATTTCTCTGAGCATGTCTTAGTCAAATACCGCCCAAATACCGCCTAATAATCATAACAGTACTTAGCACCATATTTGTGTGATTTTCTGTTCTGAAAGGGAAGCAGAAGCAAACAGAAAGGCAGCCACCGATTTCCCTTTGCTAGAGAGTTTTCCCCCACCCCTATTTCTTCATGTCATCTTTTAGTTGGGGTTCATTTTGTAGAAAAGTATATGGCAAGAACAGCTTGGGTACTTACAAATTCATTGAACATTTCCGAAGACAGGGAGTGGATATAGTGTGAGAGTTTGACAGCACGATCAAAAAGATCCCCAAGAGAGACCTGGCAAGTGTCAGACCCATTGGGACAAATAGGTGATGACGTTACACCCTTCCTTGACAGGTAAACGTTAGTAATCGCCAGGATGGCCAGCAACACACCTGTTCAGGTAAACAAGAACAACAACACCAGGTGTCCATCAAATCCAGAAAGTGAGTGGGAAACTTTCCACATTATTCTGCCTCCTCCTTTAATGCTTAACTTCATTAAACCACCATGTGTGAGGAAACCCAACTTTTTATAGATATATAATTGTGTTTGCATAAATTTAAGAGTGTGGAAAGATAGGTTGCGCCCCTTTCTGGCTTTTCCCAAGGGTTGCTTCCTTCCCTACAAACATATGGCATTTAAATTAAATTTGAAGGAGGGTGGCGAGGTCACTCCCAAGATTTTGATTGTCCTGGGATTATGTCTGCAAATTTTCAGCAGCTGTGCTGTTTAAACTCTTCTGCATATGTAATGGGACTACAAAAAAACAAAATCAAAAACCTGTAGCACACTGGAATGCATTCAAAAGGCTCCTGGATGCCTTGGGAAGGTATAGTTCTGCAAACACTGCTTATACCTTTCCAAATCTTAAATATCTTATAAATCTGTATGCTGCTTATAAATGGTCCCCATACCCTTGCTATTCAAGAAGAGTGCAGCAAACAAACTGATTGGTGAAACGCAAATCTTTTGATTTTATATTTGCCTAAACTATGCTTTAAGGCACAAGTCTATAATAAATGTACTATGATATGGATCCATTCTTAGGAGAAGCCATAGCTCAGGAGTACAGCACACGCCTTGCATGCAGAAGGTCCCAGGGTTCAATCCCTGGCATTGCCAGTAGCAAGTTGAGGTATAGGTAATGTGACTCTAGAAACCCATAACTAGGCAGAGTAGACAAGACAATACTGGCCTGTGTTGACAGATTGGCTGACCTGCTATAAAATAGCCTCCTCTGCTCTGAACCTCAATTATGTTTAGGTAAAGGTAAAGAGACCACTGACCATTAGGTCCAGTCACGGACGACTCTGGGGTTGCGGTGCTCATCTCGCTTTACTGGCCGAGGTACAGCTTCCGGGTCATGTGGCGAGCATGACTAAGCTGCTTCTGCCGAACCAGAGCAGCACACAGAAACACACTTTACCTTCCCGCCGGAGTGGTACCTATTTATCTACTTGCACTTGCTTTCGAACTACTTGCTTTCGAACTGCTAGGTTGGCAGGAGCAGGGACCGAGCAACGGGAGCTCACCCCATTGTGGGGATTTGAGCCGCCGATCTTCTGATGGGCAAGCCCTAGGCTCTGTGGTTTAACCCACAGTGCCACCCGCATCCCTCAATTATGTATATCTGCTGATATTAGTACACACACACACTCTCTCTCTCACACAGAATTTTCAACATCTTGTGTTCTGGCTATTTGTGTGAAGCAAGTCTTAGACCTCAACCTGGAAGACTTCTACTGAGGAAGAAGAAGAAGAAGAGTTTGGATTTGATATCCCGCTTTTCACTAACCGAAGGAGTCTCAAAGCGGCTAACATTCTCCTTTCCCTTCCTTCCCCACAACAAACACTCTGTGAGGTGAGTGGGGCTGAGAGACTTCAGAGAAGTATGACTAGCCCAAGGTCACCCAGCAGCTGCACGTGGAGGAGTGGAGACGCGAACCCGGTTCACCAGATTACGAGTCTAACGCTCTTAACCACTACACCACACTGGCTGGGTCTGATTGGTCATGATCAACTGCACAGTTATGATCCAAACAGCAACAGTAGTGCTATGCTTTTATGAATACCAATTAAAACACCATCAAGTTGTGAACAAACTTTTGAGTTCATTAGAAGTCTTTTTTGAGTAAAAAAAAGAAAAGAAGGTGAGAGACTTTGCTGAGCTGAATGAAAAGCCACACCACATGCAGTTTTAGTACTCTCAGATACCATTCCTTTGCCTACTTACATAAGAGTAAATTAAACTAAACTCGTGGGACTTAACTTGCATAGAAGTGCACTGTTTGTTACGTTAGATTGCTGCTGTTACCAAACGAATCTTGGGTTGCAGCAAGGTGAAGGCATCATGCTACACTATGTCCCATTATGTTTAAAGGAAGAGCATAATTGTAGCAAATTATGGTTTAATATGTTGTTCGGCTATAAGAATTGAGAAGAATCAATGCTCTCCTTCATAGAAAATGCATCAAGTATAGTGTGAGGATCTAAATCGATCATTGATCCACCACAATATTCTCTAGTGCACAGTGTGACATTGTGCAGTACGTTTAGAAGAGTTTGTGCAAAAGTTCAAAGAAGATTCCCTCCCTGCTTCCTTACAGAGGTGGCAAAATGATTTGCAGTGTGCTTATGCATGCCTATTACGAGTGATTTGAAATTTATTAAATTTAAAGTTTCCCCTTAATCTAAATGAAAGGCCAAAAGAGTGGCAAAACACGTACCTTTCAGCGAAACCTTCTTGTTGATCATGGTAGAAACCATCTCTGCTGACTTGCTTTATCAAACAGAAGATGGAATATCTGGTTGCTGTCACCTTTAGGTTCCATCTTTATATACACTTTGATGCCCATCCATAAATGCAGCAGGATTTGCTCCCCCTTTGCTGGTCTCTTTGCGCATCAACAGGATTCAAAGTTCATAATTACAAACATCAATAAGCCTATTCATATTCATCAAGAGTTTGTGGGCTCCAGGAAGGATACTAGTTAATTAAGCTGGTTAAAAGAGTGAGTAGACACATGCCCTGCTTTAAAAATACTGTAAACTATAACTGCCCTTGATATTTCTTAATTCACCTTAAAATTTATGTCATTGCCAAAATTTGATCAGACAGGCAATGGAAATTAGAAACTGGGGATATAGAATATCTACGAAGAAGAAATGCAAAGGATGTTCTTTAAAATATACTTGTCATAAGAACACTGTACACTAAAATAGTGAAGTTTAACTCTCTACTAAGAAATGGGAAAGAAAAAAATAACCTAAACTAGCAATGTGTTTAGATCTTCATTTGATAACCATTCAACATCTTCTTAGTCAAATTCTGAGGGGTCAACTATAATCAACAATAAGATTAACACATCAAGAGAATGATGTGTCTCTTGATGGTATTTTTTAATAAAAATTAAGAGAAAATAATATAATTATTTGTATGTGATAGGTGTGGGTTGCATTCAGCTAGATCCTGTTTAGAGTAGACTCATCCAAATTAATGAACTTAAGTTTAGCATGTCTATTAACTTCAACAGGTCTACTCTGTGTAGGACTAGTGTCAAATACTGTCCTAAATGTGCAGGAAGAAACTTGATGTAAGGAATCATTTATTGCTGGGACGTGTCTGGTGTCCTAGTAGCCCTGTGCCTCTATCTCTCAGTTTGCATTCTTATGCAGATTCTAGCTGTAGTTGGGATACTGTAGTGTGTGAGCTCATTGAAGCCAAATCCAATAATAAAACTGAAGAGTGAATATAAGATTTGGCTAAAAAGGAATTTCAGTGTGGGATGGCTGTGCCAGGATTCACCAGGGAATGTCGGGGCATGGAATGGATGAATTATTTCTCATCACTTCTATGTGGTGAGAAGGCGACAGTCTCTTTTTCTGCAACCACACATTGAAGCCATCATTTGTGCCTTTGAGCTTTAGGCCTTCACAACTGTAATGATCTCTGCAGGAGGTTGCCCTTGAAGTCCATTGCAAAACTGCAGCTGGTGCACAGCAGGGCAATCTATCTTTTGGTGTATGTGTGTGTATGTGGGGTGTCACCAGGAACACACAACGACAATGTCCCATAGTCTGGGTTTCTTCTTCCTTTCCAGGCTAAACAGAACTTGTGCATAGTTAACAACTGCACAAATATTATCAGCTGAATCAGTGAGGGTGAGGGTGGGTGCTCACAACCATTTGCACATTCAAGTCAACAGTGCTTGATAGCTCCAGTGGGTTTGTATGGTTTTGCTTGGTAGATGAACACTTAGTGAAAAATCATAGAATCAATGGGTTGAATCAAACTAGTTTGTCACATGACTTAGGCCATTCACAAGAATCCTTCCTCACACAGAAACCCACTAGAAAAGAATATTTATCTTGAACAAAGGTGTGTGTTGAAATAATGACCTTAGACAGTTTCACACTGGGACCCAAAAGCATAAAATGATGTCCTCTTGTTTCTAGACTGAAACACAATTTTTATAATGACATACAGAGATGGAAAGTGAAGTATGGAAAATGGTGCCTTCTCTGGAATGTGCTGTCCAAAGTGACTGCATTGTGATGCTGCCCGGCAGTTGTTTCACATGAGCTGAACACTCTTATCAAATGATGTGTTTCAGGCATGGTGGGTGAAGCACTACACTGTGTACACACACTTACTAAACTTGCTAATTACCTTTGGGTTCAGAAGGACTACACCTGCCCTGCCATCATTTCAACTTTCAACTAGTCATTGCAGCTGAACTTGTAATGTCTATGCATCAAGATAATGTTTATGTCAATGCTGGGAACATAATGATAGAAAAGATGGAATCACACACCTATCTGTTTTAAGTTGAAAGCTGCGCTGCCATTGGCCAACATTACTCAGGTCTCTGGGTTCTATATGTGTAAGCTCTGGAACAGGGATGATCAGCCTTTTTTTCCCTGAGGGCCACATTCCCTGAGGAGTAATCTGTTGGAGGCAGCATACTGGTGGTGGCTAGAGTGAGAGCTGATAATGGGTGGAGAGACAAAGGTATCCTAGATCAACTAATCTAGAAGAAAGACCATTCTGCTTCAATATTCCCCGCAGAATATTCTCCATCCTATGCACTGGGTTTAAGAGGTTACTCTCAAATAAGATTGCAGAGGCTTTTCTTTTGTACCACAGGCCAATATAGCTCAGGAAAACAAGTGAAAGTAATGTCCTTTTCACTTGAGTGTGATACACACACCTGGCAGAAGCCTACCGATTTGCTTTCAGATAGCTGGGGGAAAGTAAGCTACTCAACTAGAAAAAAGTAAATCATTCTTTAAAAATAAAATATTGCCCCTTTTAATTGAAAGAGGGAAAGAAGGGAAACCGCTTTAGAAAGCTGGGGGAAATAAGGAGGAAATGAACAGGAAGGAAGAAACTCTAATGGGATGGAAGAATTGGGCTGCTTTAGGAGGAGCCAGGATGAAATGAGGTCAGCGACTGTATGCAACCACAAACAAGTTTAATATTATACCAGATGTGATGCAGTGTGTATTTTTATGTATATATAGATGTATACAGGTATGTACAGTGTGTACATATATTTTTATACTGCCTTTCAGCTCTAAGAAGAGTACAAGTAGTTAACTGAAAACAATTAAACACCAACACACTTAAAAAGACTCAATAAAAAAGATAGACAAAACTATAACTAGCTAAAACTCAAACACACACTAAAGACCAGGCAAAACTACAGTATCTAAGCTGCCCACTCAGAAGGAGCAAGTCTAACTTTGCTTGGGAAGCAATTCCACAATTAGCAGGGAGACTGCCACTGAAAAGGCCCCATCTCACAGTCTTCCTTACCTGATGGTCAGGTACATTTTGGAGGGAAGCAGACCTTCAAATATTGTAGTATTCAACTATTAAATGTTTCAGATATGATAAGGCATGCCTAGCACCATCACTATCTGCTTTTAGTGACAACAAGACAAAAACATTTCTATTCACCTAGCTTTCGGAAGTTAATTTTGAGACTAAAGTGTGTGTGTGTGTGTGTGTGGCCTCTTCCTCTGCTCATCTTTTTAGTGAGTTGGGTTGAGTTGGATCAGCCCTTTAACACATGTTATTGTTGAGCAGTTTAGCTTTTTGTTTTCTTGTTTTGATTCACTTTTGTTTCTATACTTGTTTTTAACATTAGTCACTTTGTGTCACTTTTGTGGGAAAAAAGTGACTAATAAAGAACCACAAGTACACTAACAAGGACTAGCACCTCAAATTGGGCCCAGAAATAAATCTGAAGTCAGTGCAAATTGAACAAGAACAGTGTAATAAATGGCAAGAAAAGCAGACACTAGAAAGAAGTCAATAAGGTATTTGTGGAGTTTATACCCAACTTGCTGTGGAACTCACTGAAACTGTGCTGGAAAAGGCACAACAGTAGGCAAAAACATTTTGGAAGGGTAATAATAATAATAATAATAATAATAATAATAATAATAATAATAATAATAATTTGGCAACCCTAGTCATCCAGAATGCTGTTCCAGGATCCTTGCCCTCAGGAAATTATTTGTGTTGCATGTTACATTGCGCTATAGCAAATAACACAACTGTCACTTTAATATTTGAACTTTTAAAATATATTTCATTGCCAGATGTGAAACTTTATTAAGGTGTTGTACTCCTCCCCCCTCCCTGTCCCTTCCTGCATCCTTAATGTGCAGGAGCCATCTGTGTGCATATATCAGCCAGCAACACCTCTCATCCAGTTTCCAAATCTTCTTTCCCAGTACGTATGAAAGAGCTTTGGAAATCAAATGAATAAGCAATCATTTTAATTAATGTCCAGAACTTCAGATAGTTTAATGAATATTTCCACCCATACCTACGCAATGGGGATACACAAAACTCTGAATCCATAGTGATTTTGTAACTGCTTGCGCAGGTAGGTCAAGCTCTGGACCTGTCAGCAAAAGCTAGTGGGCCAAGAGAGTTGATGTCTTGGGGACAAACACTAGAACAGGAGGTAGCGTTAGAAGGTACAGCCACAGCCACACCGTACATGTCAAGCAGTATCATACTACTCCCCCTTGACTTCAGTGGAAGGGAAATTAACAACATCAGCTCCAGGACTAAATCTGTGTTCATGTCTAGATAACAAGATGTCTTTAGATCCTAGAGATCCAAGGGCACCCTATCCTTTCCCTGGCATGGTTGCATAGGTGACACAACAAGCAAGCATCTAATCCTACATTTGGGCCTTTTCCAAAACAACTGTGGCCCATCAACCTCAGGGTTGCCTACACTGACTGGCAGGAGCTTTCCCAGCTTTCAGATGGGGATCTCCCCTACCTGTAGATGATGGGCTTGAACCAGGGGCATTGTGTGTGTGCAAAGCATATACTCTGTTACTGAGCTCTTCCCCATACAGTTTGGGAAGGAAGGGGATATGATGTTGTTGTGAGCCTAAAACCACCCCTTCCCATGCCAAACTAAATACAGCAATGTCCTATGCATGAGTGGTGCATGAACAGAGCTGAGGTGTCTTCCCATTTATGCTCTTCCACACGTCACCTTTACATAATTGTTTATCATAGGACAGAAGATTAATAATCTGTGCCTTTATCTTGGATTCATCCCTGATTTGCTTACTTTGTCAGTATAGCTTCCAGAATATAAAATAATTTGAACTGAATGAAGGTCAGGAACTGGTTTTTAAAGAACACTACATGTAAGCAGTAGGAATTATACCTTGAGTTATACCGACCCTTTTACTCTGATTTTATCTAAAACAACTCCAGCTGTGTCATGTCTGCTTCTTCCATTCTAATTGCTCACCATAATCTCTGAGATCTGGGTCTTTCATAAAAAATGAATGTGGGGGGACTGGTTTGATTTATGTGTGTACGTGTGTGTGTGTTGGTAAATAAAGCAAGTAGCTGTTTCTTCCCCTCACCCCTCTCCACATAAAGGATCTTGACATTTTAAAAGTATATTTTCAAAATGATTGTCACAGAATGGACAGATAAAGAATAAATAAATACTTTGCTGCTGTACACAAAGGTCAGTGCAACAACTCGGGGGGGGGGGACCCAAGAAAAGGAAATACAGTGGTGTGCTGGATATTATTATTATTATTATTATCATCATCATCATCATCATTATTATTATTTTAAAAAGAGGTTGATAAATTATTCAGATTTTTCTTGCCTTTTTGGTACCAAAGTGTGTCTCATATACCATGCTGCAAACCAAAGAGGTAAATTACTAAAGTACAAAGTTAAACCGAGAACTAGATCTTAATTCATTAACATTAGAAGTAGCCTGTTGGCCATTCCTGGGACACAAATCAAAGATTGAAGGCAGGTGTTTCCTTGCCATTGCCAAAGCTGTCGTATGTACAAGGGATTTAACCAAGTGCAAGAGCTTTTGCGTTCACTACAAGGGAAGGAGAGTTCCACATTCCTAAACTAGCAGAGGCTTTGACCATTCAGCCAGCACAAAATGTCAGTGCAGTGTTTCACTCTTATGGCAATGTTTGCTGGATCCTGTTTGGCTGGGAACTCCTCTAGCCAAATCATTTTGGGCCCTGTAGTCATTAAGGAAGAGCTTCCATCTGGGCCAAATTAAGTGAGATCTTTGTTTGTACAGCATTTGAGAGGAGGAGTGTGCTCTAGAACAGTTGGTCATTGAATTGACCAGAGGGGAAGCATCTGGGAATGTAATCTTAAGTGGCGTCCAGAACCTGGTGTGAAGTGTAAGTGTTGTGGAACTGACTGGGAACGGGCTTCCCACAAGCATCTGGCTGGCCACTGTGAGAACAGGATACTGGACTAGATTGGCCACTGGCCTGATCCAGCAGAAATTTTATTGTCTTCTAAGCTGTTGGGCTGGCTCTTTCCTTATTCCTTCCCCCAGCTCACTCCCTTGTCACAGCCTTGACTTGTTAAGTGCTAAAAGTTAGTAATAGATCTTTCCTACTATGTTCTTAGCTCTGATCTCCTTTACTTAAGGCAGTGTTCCAGTGACAAGGGTGGTGGTTTAATGGTAGACCTGTTAAAGACACCATTAAGCTCTTCATCTATTGAGTGCTCAGGTTCTAAAGACTTCCATCGCCTCTTTCTGCTGCAAGGTTCGAGGACCTGTGACTCCCATCAGCCACAGTCAGTATGGTCAAGGCCACCGACAATGTTAGCTGAAGTGTTGAGGAGAAAGTTACGAAGAAGCCAGTGCTCCAACCTCCTTGCCCCATGCTGATTTCAGCTAAGCATTCTTCTAATTGCGTTGTGCGAGAAACCCAAACTAAGCAAGCGAGGGAAAAACAAGTGAGACTCCCCTATGCATGAAAAGGCTAAACACTAAACACTAGGTTTATTGCATAAAGTTCAGTAGAGCAATTAATTCTCTGGTGGCGCCCCCCACTGGAGGGATTACTTTCCAGGGAATGGGTGTTTTAAAAGCTAGATGGCCAGTCTAGGAATTCAGAATGAGGAAAAAGGAACAGGGCTTTGGAACTGTACATGCTCTGTAGCTCCAGGTGGATGCGTAGCCTCTCCCCAATCTAGCCCAAATATCCTGGTATCTGTTTAGTATTCTCCCTCCCCCAGCTATCATGAGATCAGTTGCTCAAGCTTCTTTTCCCCCTTTGTTATCTTGAATACAGGCTGCCAGTGCATGGCCAGAGAGATGTTAGTCCTGTGGTTGGGTCGGTACTGGTCTTGGTGTTTTCTTCCAGACTGAGGTCACACTTATAGGTAACCGGCTGGATAAGTGCTGTTCCCTTCAGTTCCGAGGCAATTGAGCATCTTGGGCTTTGACGAAGGTCTGCAGGTCATTTTGTTTTGAAGTGTTGGAACGCCAAGTCCTGTGATTAAGTTAGCATTGCCTGTTGCATCTTCCTAGTAGCAGAATGTTCTTTTCTAAGCTAAATGTTCATCCCAGGTGCAGGAGGAGCCCGGGCAGAACAGTTGCAAGTTAACAATGAACCACACCAGAAATGCCGTCTGATGCAGGAGTAGCACAAGCATCTAGGTAAAGGCCAAAATCAATGTGTCTGTGTCCAGGCAGGGATGCACAAGTCAGAGAGCTGGTACCAACCCATTGTCCTGGAACTCTGTGCCTGGAACTAACAGCCTTTGAGCCTGATCCTTCAGAGCACAGCTGCAGGCCACATGGTTGCCTGAGGATTTGATCTACTCACAAGGAGTAGCATACTCATGAGCAGGCATCCCCAAACTCTGCCCTCCAGATGTTTTGGGACTACAGTTCCCATCATCCCTGACCACTGGTCCTGTTAGCTAGGGATGATGGGAGTTTAGTCCCAAAACATCTGGAGGGCCGAGTTTGGGGATGCCTGCTCAAGAGCATCCATTTACTTGTTTCTCAAATGGACACTTTGTCATCTGGTAGCTGACTGAGCTTGCACCTTTAAGTGCCTGCGCTTCCTAGGACGTTTGGGTGCTGAGCTGCCACCTTCAGTTCTCTAAAGGTGCTACCTGTGTTTTGAGAAGTAGGTTGGGTTGCCATGCTCTCTGGGGCACCCAGATCCCCCTGTTTTGGCTGTTGGTCCCTTGCCAAGGGCTGCTGTTCTGTGATGTTTACTTTGGTGAGTAATCAAAAGAGGATTCCTCTCAGTGTGGGCACAACAATGAATCGTAATACATGATTAAGTGCATTAAGGACTGGCATGCTTTGCAAAGCAGAAGTACATTAAATTAGAAATTTAGCAGTAGTTTACATGGAAAAAGATAAAAAAAAATGTACTTAGAAGTTTGACTGGAGGCATTAAAGTCTCTTATAAAGCAAGAATATATATGAGTACATGCATACTAAAAACATACCTAACTTATTAAAGTGTGTAACAACTGGCTTATTGTCCAGTGTGAAGTTGGAACCAGCTTGAAGTCAGAAGGAGAACCCTAATCAATTTCTTCTGGTTTTTCAAGTGTTGACAGATATGAGAATGGCCTATTCCTCCAAGTGCAGTAGCTGTGTGGTCCAGGTTCCCCTGATCCTTTTGTTAGCAGAGAATAATCACTGCAAAGTATGCATAGGGTGGCCCTTCAAAATGGTAATCGAGATTCCCTGAGTCCATAATTGCTGTCTAAGGCAAGAATGTCTCTGCACTCACATATAAGGAGACATGAAAATGATAGAAACCACAGTGTCCTTTTTAGCAAGAGCATAACCCAGAGCTAGCTACTCTTTTAAAGGTCAATGGCATTAAATAGGATTGCTGCTTAACAGTTTTGAATGTAAAAATTCATTAAATAAGTGCCGACGTCTTCAGCCACTGCTCTAATGAATGTTTTTGCATCTCATCAAAGCAGGGTTTGTTCACCTTCACAGTCTTCTTATACATTTCATATTTCCTAGAACTTGGATAGGGAGGCCTGCAACGTTGAAAGCGTGGTGCTGTGGAGGGAACACAATATTATTATTATTATTATTATTATTATTATTATTATTATTATTGCCCGTAAAAAGCAGATACCTAATGATAATCATGGACTAGGTTTACTGGGGGTAGATTGGTGCAGAGCAACCATTTTGTATATGTGTTGGTCTTTAAGGATTCCTTTTAAGTATTTAGGATGTTATTTTTTCCAAACAGCTCACTAGGGGTTATCCCTTCCACCATCTTGAAAATATCTCAGGTCATTAACTATGTTATTCATTCCAAATCCTTGTTAACCCACTTCTTTAGCACAGTCCCACTCCTATCATACATATCAAAATGAATGTGTGCAATGTTTGTTTCAGAAACCTCATGGAAAACCTCACTTAGGATCCAGCCTAAGTCCCTTCTCACCCCCTTTTCAGGGTTTACACCAGCTTAATTTCCACCAGGCTCAGCTCAGCCATCTGGCAGGATGCTGGAGATAGGCTGGCGTTTCTCTGGCTGAGCTAAGGATGGGGAGTCATGGTAGTGCAGCCTGGTTGTGCTAGGAACCTTCTGGCTCAGCAGATCTTGCTGTAGGATTGCTCCTTTAAATAAGTTTATCAACATGTAAGACCACATGCTTTTTG
This sequence comes from Lacerta agilis, assembly GCF_009819535.1. NCBI lineage: Eukaryota > Metazoa > Chordata > Lepidosauria > Squamata > Lacertidae > Lacerta > Lacerta agilis. The sequence continues at coordinate 29,461,001 of NC_046318.1, forward strand.
GACAGTATTTCACACTGTGTGCCATGAGGTAGAGTTTCCTAACAGACACCAGGCTATATATCCTTGCCCCAAGAGCAGGGATGGGGAACTTGTAGCACCTCAAATATTACTGGACTGCAACCCCCACGCTGGCTGGGGCTGATAGAGTTTGGAAAGCCCCAGGTCTCCTCCCCTAAAAGATGCCTTTTATTGCTCTTCGTTTCAACACATCGCTTCCACACAGTGATCAGCTGAAGTCATTTTAATGAGCAATGACCTCCTCCAAACACATGTTCAAAATATTTTGACTTTTGAAAACTATTGGGTGGCATCCAATTCATTCGTTCTCTTATCACAAGGACTTTGGCTGCACATTGGGACTTTCCTTCCTTCTCTCCCCCTCCCCACTCCAACATCTGTTCTGCCCCCTCCCTCGGACAGCCTTCTGGAGTAGATTTGGGACATCCACAAGTTCTATTGCACAAACAGAAATAGAATGAGTGCATTGGATAATGTTCTGTGTTTGTCATTTGTGACGTCTACAAAATGTGAATGTTACATCACCCTTTGGCAGAGGCATAGTGTAGTGGGGCAGGGGGGCATGGCCCCAGGCAAACATTTTTGAAGGGGTGCAATCAGGTGCCCCCAGGACAGGCACAGAGCCCTGGCAGCTGAGGTGCGGTGGCTGGTGGGTTTGTCTAGCAAGCAGGTGGATGGAGGCAGCGGGTGAGGAGCCCATTGGAGGCAAGCTCCGTTCACCCTCCACATGGGCTCCATGTGCCCCCTGGTATACACCTCCACCCCAGCTGCCCAGTACACCAAGGGGGTGCAACATTTGCCCCGCCCCAGCAACCTGTGCTATGCCACTGCCCTTCAGTGTAGGAATCAGTACAGTATGTGGTTTACATCGTCAGGCATGTGATGGGAAATCAACTTTCTGACTCTTGGCTTTCTGTTTGGTTGATGTGAGGGTAAAATTCAAACAAGCAATCCTCACTGAGGCAGCCCTGCTGTGCAACAAAATTGTAGAATATGAGCACCTGCATGCTTGAATTGTCCAACCCCAAACAGAATTAGGCAGGCTGTCCTCTTATGTTGGATTATGGCCATGGAGTATAATTGGACTCTGTCTCCTCCTCAGGATTTCTCTCCGTCTTTTCCCCACCCCCGCTCTCCTAGCAGAGGAATTGCCTTCTGGAGGCCTGGTCAAAAGGGAGAGAGGATACACTGAGAGGCCCTGAATGATTGAACTTTTCTTACCACTCTTTTGAGCTATGAGACAGGCAGTGTGTTTAAAAATAGACCTACAGCCCTCCTTCCTGTGTAGCGCTTTTCACAGCAATTTGTTCTGAAGGATGAAGTCATGCTTGGAGCTTGCTGGTGACTAGATGGGCTGTTTCCAACAGAGTGTGCAAAAGTACAGACTGCAAGCTAAAAAGAGATGGCTGTGGGTTTGCAAGCCCCCATACCCAAAGGCTAGCCGAAAAGAGGGAAGGGATAGATAAATACATAAAACGCTTTCAGAAATGAGAAACATGAAAGGAAGATTTATGGATTTCTACATTTGTGAAACCATCTGGAGAACTGGGGTTTGCACAGAGTTTGGTTTTTGTCGGTTCAAGATCTGGAGGGGTGTGTGTGTATGGATTTTGCAAATGCATCGATCTTTCTGTGCTGCCTACTCTGTGGCCTGTGAGAATTTAAACATGAAAGGAGAAAAACAACAGCCCAATCCCTTCAGGATTTGTTAGTTACTCTAAGGGGTCCAGCTCTGAGAAAATACCTCTAAAACAATATCTATTCTCTTGTTAACTCATAGGAGCACAATGTCATTATTGTTGTGTTTGGACAGTTGGTGACCTTTGACTCCCCCATTCCAGAAAATTGCTTTCGGCTGAGAGAGAGGCTGCAAAGAGCTTCCAAGGCCTGGACTTTGGTTCATGGTCTCGAGCCAGGCAAACCATCCCTTTTCACCCGCCAGGTCTGCATACTTTTAAATCTATATATCGCTCTGGTGAACGAGACAGATCAAAAGGCCCCCCTCTTAAACAGGTTTCAAAAATGCACATCCGCATTGCGGGAAAGGAGGACTGTATGAAAATCAATAATATCACATTCAAGCAGCCTTTGCGACTTTGGCTTCAAAGTGACTCCCGACGTGTGTTCTCAATTTCAAAAGAAAATGGGGGCTAGAAAAGAGAGAAACGGGCGCAAATGCCTCTCTTCCCTCAGTTCTGTTTGTAAGCCAGCTGGGTTCTAGGATGTCCCTTTACTGTTTTGTGAGGGAGACCCTGCTGGGCCGCATCTTGGGGGCAGGTTTGTTAATTGCCTGCACCTGTGACTATCACCAAAGACAAGGTTGCCAGGAGTTTCAAACAGCCCAATGCTCTTCCTGCTTTTGGAATGCAAATGATTCTGACTTTTATGAGGGAAGAGGCAAAGAACAAGTGCAGAAAGGGCAGCCAGCCTCGAGAGAGAGGTGTCTTTCACTGTTTTGCTTCTTGTTTGCGTTGGAGCCTTACAGCAAGGTCCACATTTTAACGAGATCCTCATTTTTATTTCTTTGGCCCTGGATCTGACAAGCCATACTCTTCAGTAGCTCCATTGAAATAAACTGACTTAAAGTCATGCCAAACTTTTAAGTCCATTCTTTTCAACGGGTCTACTCTTAAGTTTTCATTTCATTTTATTTATTGGTTGATTTTTTCAGATAGAAAAGAAGCTCAAAAATGAACATTAAGAACAAGAGTAAAACAAACTAAAACACACAAATGCTATATATATATATTTATTTAAAGAATGGGCCCTGGTTGTTGTTCGTGCTGGCTGGCTGTTGTTAGAAGCTTTAGGTCTCAACTGTGTTTTCTATTTTAAAAAATAGTTAAGTTCCATTAGTAAGTAGCAGTGTCTGTTCATATTGGAAGCCTGAAGATATATTTATCTAACTCTCTGTTGGGACATTTACCTCTTTACCAGGCTGGAGCCCTTGTGGGAAGAAGCTGTAAGTGAAAGGTTGTCAATAGCAGGACACGACGGGACATTTCAGAACTTCCTCCCTGCACACTCATAGGGTTGCTCACACATTTCGTTCAGTGAGTGTGCAATCTGTGTATCCAAATAGTTGAGCTGTACACTTATACATTTGCATGTAAGATTCAACAAGTGTGTCACTGGTGTACCTGTCTGCACAATAGGTGAACTGTGCAAATCAATACTTATGTCCTCCTTCACACAAACACTTGTACATATGTAGAGACAGCTTTTATTCCTGTTCGTTGCAATGTATGAACAAGTGGCCTGTGCCCCTTTGGCTTCAGCATTCCCATTCCATACCTTGCTTTACCTGTGAATGGGGCTGGACTCCATTTAAAGGGATACAAATCTGCCACCACAGCATGATTTTGGCCCAAGACCTCCTTCGTTACAACAAATGGCTGTACTGTGTGCCTTCAGACCTAGATCCTCAGGTCTTTTTTCAGACGGTGTGATTTACCCTTGGGGGCTATCCATCTATCATTGAACCATACAGATAACATCGCTGCAAAAACCACTTCTGCTTTGAGGGAATTGTTTATCAGCACCCACACAGATAACCTGAGTTGTGGGTAAGCTGCGATTCAGCAAGTGGGTGTTTTGCTGTGGAGAGGGCTTGGATGGCTAGATTGATTTATCCTGTTTCTCCTGATATCCTCAAAGTGGCTTACAGATCATGTGAAAGGGCTGTGAGGGTTGTGTCCAAATTAGTCCTTCTCTGAATAGGACCATTGTGATGGGAAGGAAAGCAGAATACTAGCTGAGTAATGACAACATTGTGTGGCAGCATGCTCCCCCCCCCCCAAAAAAAAGCTGGAGAAAAACAATAGCAACTATACCATTATAAGTGGTAAGAGCACAAAAGCCCTAACACTTAGCTGGGTACAACCATCACTCGGATGCATTTGCTAAACAAAACCCTGCACAATCAGTGCTAAAAATGGGTAGGAACAGATACAATATGGGGTGTTCTTTTGGGGAATTAACCCACAGCCACAATTTACTTTAACCTCTGTTGACAAGTGAAGGAAACCCAAAATAAACGGATGTACATCCCCTATCCCCTTTATTCCATATGTATAAAGTAAAACCTTCTTTCGATTCAGTCTCCTCCAGGTGGCAAGACTAATGAAAGCCAGCCCCTGAAGCAGTCCTCCCCCAGCTGCTGGAGCTATCAAGTGATCAGTGTCATCCGCAGGCAGAGGCCCCTCTGGCTTTCAAGATGGGGTTTGCATGACGAGTGCAAAGGATACCTGCCCCATGTGGGTAATTTATAAAGCTGAAATGAAAGAAAACCTGAGGCTTATTTGTGATTTATTTTACTTGTGAAATAGATGGTCACAGAAGTCTAAAGAAAGACCCAAGGCTAAAGTTATGTTGCGAAACACAGCTAAGGATCATATTATGCTACATATAACACACTGGAGTGGTGTACAGATAATTTCTTTCCCCCAAAATCTTTATCATTATTATCATTATCATTATCATTATTTGATGGAAACTAGAGACAGCTACATGCTCAGGTTCCTTATCATAGTTCTTAGTATATGTGATTAATGCATGGTTAGAATTAAAATCTTGTAAATGGTGTATCCAGTTAATGCATATTAAGTAGGGGTGGGGGTAAAGCTGCAACCCCCCCCCCACAAAGCATCATGTAGCCTAGAACACAATGGCCAGAGTTAAGCATCTTCAAATCCTATTGCTTTTCGAGAGTGGGGGGGGGAAGCGCATGGTTATCATTCCTGTTGGAGTCAAGAGAACGCCAAAGTGCTTGGCTTTGGTTGGATCATGTCCAATGTAAGTGGTTTCCTCAGTGATTAAATAGTTCTTAGAAACTGGAAAACAAGAATAAGGATCTATTAGTAAATTCTGACAAAGTATCTCAGCTTGGATTGTGTGCAGGGCCGTGCATTCCTGGTTATATATTTGCTAGTAATTGCATCTGGTGGGAAGGAGAGGCGACATTCATTACTTAGGGTTGTTGAAGTTTGCTATTGTTGTTATTAAAAATGTTCCGATACAGTTTTCCGTGGGATTGATTCCTGTGAAGGCGAGAAGTTGAGGGCAGTGAAGTATCTGGTATCAAAAAATGAGTTATTGATTCATGTAAATTGTTCGGCACCATTTCATTTAAAGAAACATCGTTATCAAGGACAGTGTAAACTTGGCATGAGGAACCTCTAGCCAAATGCAGACCTCTCTATTTGTCCTTGGGCCCTGATTCCCACCTTCCTTGAGTGTTTTTGCCTGACTCGAATGTGTCCTTGGACTCTAAGAATGCCTCTTGCAGGCCTGGGTGGATGGAGGACAGGAAAGAAAGTGTGTTTAGAAACTAGTCTACTGTGCAAAGGTAAAATGCACATTTGTTGCTCTGCCCTCTTGATTGTTCAGATGCAGCACTTCGGCTGAGAAAGTTAATGTAATGAGGTTAAATCTTGTTTTCAATTTTAATAGGATATACCCACCGAAATCAATGATAAGTCAGTTACACAGTGGTACCTCTGGTTACGTATTTAATTTGTTCTGGAGGTCCGTTCTTAACCTGAAGCTGTTCTTAACCTGAAGCACCACTTTAGCTAATGGGACCTCCTGCTGCCACTGTGCTGCCAGAGCACGATTTCTGTTCTTATCCTGAAGCAAAGTTCTTAACCTGAAGCGTTATTTCTGGGTTAGCGGAGTATGTAACCTGAAGCGTATGTAACCTGAGGTACCACTGGAACTTAATTGAGCACATTGGAGGAAAGGTGGGATACAAATGCAATAGTAGAATTTAAGAATTTTTCTCAGTGGGTCTAAACTGAATAAATCGGATACCATACTTATACTTTATTAACTTAGAGTATTCCTGATTTATTTTTATTTTAAGATGTGGGAATTGCCTAATGGATGTATAAATATCATTGGAATTGGTGGGAGATAAGAATTGGAAGCTCACTACTTCTCTTGTTACCCCCCCCCCTGATGTTGCCTGTCTTCTGTCTGCTCCCCCCCCCTCCACAATAATTGCTAACCACCCAGCGTGGCAGTACATGCCCATAAACAGGTTAGATAATTGTTCAAACATGCATCAGATTGAAGGGGAAGCAAAATAATGTTAATTTAACCCCCCCAAAAAAAACCCAAAAAAGAGGTGAACTTCAATTCATTAATGCAAATGGATTTCAACAAATGGATTTCAGTAAATGTATTTATCAGTAGGACTTGAAAGGGGGGCCTTCCAGTAGTTTTAGTTCCCACAGCGTGGGTCTCGGTGTGTTGGATTCACAACCATTTGTTTCCCAACATATATTGACTTTTACAGTCATCTCATGATGTTGAGAATCAAGTGGAGCTAGTTTGTCTGAAGGTATCCATGACACAATAGTATCTACAGTCCCTATCTATTTAACTCATGTATGCAACAGGTACCACTGTGTCAGTCCCCTTGTTAGACAGGTCTAGTGCCACTTCCAGAATCTATGGGTGTATGGATAATCAGTGGGTTTTATATAGTAAATTCTAAACTGAAAACAAAAGAAAATCTAATTGTAATCTATAGGATTAGTGGGCAAGATTTTGGCATATTTAACCATGAGTTAAGGGCAGCGTGGGTGAAAGCAGAGGACTTTCCCCAGCATCCTTTATTCCGATGCTCCCCTCTCACTATTGTCTTCAGAAGAGTTAGAGAGCAGAAGTGCAGCTGCTGGGCAGGATACCTCGCCTGTGGATTTAAGTTTGTTTTAATTGGTCCTAAAACCGCAAAAGGAGGGCTGATTGACACATGGCATGTGCTTCCTGGCAATGAATGAAATGCCTCAGATAAGTGCCAACTTAAGCTCAAAGAAATACTCGGCCTCATCCAACTGGAAACGGCTTTCTCAGTTGGGAGGGCTTGAATTGCAGGAGCTGCTGTGCTACTGGAATCCTCCCAGACATGATCTCCCCAGCACCTGCCTCTGTCCATCCCCACCCCCACTTCTGAAATGTGTTATCAATTTAAAGTTGCAGAGAGTTGTGCTTAACCCTCCATCAACAGATGAGGCCAAAATGCTTCCTGGCAGCACTGGACACACACACACACACACACACACACACACACACACACAAAATAATAACAATATCTTTGTGTCAGTCTTTCTCAGCTCCACATTCCAGGTAGTCTTCAACCATGATGAATCATAGAGTTAGAAGAGACCCCCAAGGGTCATCTAATCCAACCCCCTGCAATACAGGAATCTCCACTACAGCATCCATGGCAGATAGCCATCCAACCTCTGCTTGAAAACCTCTGAGGAAAAGAGAGTCTGCAACCTCCTGAGGGATTGACTTATATGGACTACTATATAAGTACTATATTGTTTTACTGGAAACGGAGAGCTCTCAGTGAAAGCATTAATAACTTCCTTATATTTAATTAGCATGGCTTTCTTGGGTTACATTTGCCCCCGATACCAGATTGGTATACTTAAAAAAAAATCAGTGGAGCATTAACTCTGTTTTTAACAGCAGCAGCAAAATAACTCAGCCGCTGCGTTTCTTATTATGCTTGGATTCCGTTTTTTGGAAAAAGGCCTTGGACATTTATTCCGTTTTCCTTGCCACTGCCTTCTGATCATGGCGTTGCTTTAATTCTAAACTGCTTCCTACGATAGAATTCTGGAAACTACAACTAATCCAGAATGCGGCAGCTAAGACTGGTGACAGGGAGCGGTCACTAAGACCACATAACACCAGTCCTGAAAGACTTACATTGTTTCCCAGTATGTTTCAGAGCACAATTCAAAGTGTTGGTGCTGACCTTTAAAGCCCTAAACGGCCTCAGCCCAGTATACCTGAAGGAGCGTCTCCACCCCTATCGTTCAGCCTGGACACCGAGATCCAGCACCGTTGGCCTTCTGGCAGTTCCCTCACTGTGAGAAGTGAGGTTACAGGGAACCAGGCAGAGGGCCTTCTTGGTAGTGGTGCCCACCCTGTGGAATGTCCTCCCATCAGATGTCAAGGAAATAAACAACTATCTGACTTTTAGAAGATATCTGAAGGCAACCCTGTTTAGGGGAGTTTTTATTGTTTGATGTTTTATTGTGTTTTTAGTATTCTGTTGGGAGCTGCCCAGAGTAGCTAGGGAAACCCAGCCAGATGGGTGCGGTAATAATGATAATGATTATGATGATACTACTACTACTACTACTACTACTACTACTACTTAAATTTGTATACCGCCCTATACCCAAACATCACAGAGTGGTTTGCAACATAAAAACAAAATGAGGACACAAAATACTTAATCAAAACCCCAACAAAACTTCAAAATTCTTTGGGGAATTCTGAAGCTTCGGCAGGTAAAAAAAATACAATAGTTTAATTATGATGTATGAACTTGCTGATCTGACCATAGCAAGTGGATTCATGGGTTAAAATGGGCTGAGTAGAGTAGCAATGCATTTTTTTCTGTTATTGGGTTTGTTTTCCTTGGAAATATTTTGTCATGACTCCTGTGCACTTTAATAAGCCTGAGGAAAGACAACGAGAACATATCTGATTTATAAATAAAAATAAAAACCAGCCAGACAAAGGGGTTTCAGAAAAAGAGCAGGTGCTTAAAATTCTATAAAACAATGCACTGTGGAACAAACAGGATGCCCTCAGAACTGCTGGGATAATCTGGACAAACTGTTGACACAGTGGAAGACAGGCCCCAGGTGCTGCCTGAGTGCTGTATCCTGCCTTTTTTTGGTTTGTTTCTTCTTTTAGTTTTCCTTGCATTTATAAAAATATGACAACAATTGTACGTAAATACCAGATTCCAAATGGTTCTTCACTGGGCATCACCATTCATCATTCTGAACCATTTTTATGCATAATATTAGCAATTAACTAATAAGCTCTACAGCATTTGAGAATCTGAATCAATTTAAGACTTCCCATAAAGTTTTGATCCTGGGTGCTACATGAAATCTGGATGAGTGTATTTCATTTTCTGAGATTTGCTTGGTTCCACCCCAAGATGGTGAAAGTCAAAATGGTTGACTTCCACATAACTTTCCAACCTGTCTCCACTCCATTCCCAGGGAGAGTTTTATTTAATAAAATAAAATAAAATTTTAAAATCTCCCTCTCTTGAAATATCTTGTTTCCCAAATCTTAACAATGAAGCCAAATTGAAAAATACTTATTTTAAATACATGCCTATAATGAAGTCATGGCAAAAGCAAAGTCTTAGTGTGTGAGAAAACACTAGCCTGACACTGATGAAACAGAACATCAAAGTTCTTTTAAAAAATGATACTTAAAATCCACTTAAAATCAATAGATACATTAGTATTGTTGCAGGATTTGAGGTGCACATAATGCTGAAATTCACCTACAATGAAGTCTTCTGGTGCAGTAAGGCAATAAAGATGTTATGTTAAAAGAACCATTCTGACAAATAATTCCACAGCATATAAACATTTGAATAAGAATAATTCTAAACAGTGTTTTGGGTTTGGAGGAAATCCTTTACTTTAATATAAACCGTGGCTCACTAATACAGAAATACAGAGATGGGGAGCTGCAAGCTTCTTTTTTATTTTGAGGATTGCATTTTAATAATGCCATTGTTAAAGGAGCCCATAGAAATGGCAGGCAATTAATTTCAAGGCTGATTTCCCCTCCATTCCCCCATTTTTCTCCTATTTTGCCAATAAACGTGTTTGAGCCAGGTGTTAATTACAAGCACCAATAAAGCCACAGAGCTGTTCTTGTTCTCTTGGGGGAAATGACTGGACTCAGCACTTCACTGTTACATTCATTTAATTTATTTACTGCACCTAGGTTTCCCCCATCTGGTTATGTGCATTCTGAAGAGGGAGGGTCTTGGGGGATGGGGGCTTTGTTGCCAGAGGAGGATATTTTCACCATAGTGAGCAATTTTGCCGTGAAGTTCGGTAGTGTGGATCTGAACCTTCTGTCTTGAGATGCAGCTACTTCCTGTACTGCAGGGACCGAAGAAAAGTGCCATACACTGAGTCAATAATTGATTGGTCCATCTAGCTCAATGTTGTCTTTCTACACTGACTGTCATTGGCTCTCCAGGGTTTCAGACCGGGGTCTCTGTCCGTCCTATTTGGAGAAATTAAGGGTGGAACTTGGGGCTCCACCACTGAGCTACAGCCTTCCCCATTGTACTTAGTGCACAAACACACAAAGGAGGCTATGGACCAAGCTGCAGGCATGCATTCTCCATTTTCTTTTAAAATAAAAATTGTGTTAATATTTCGCTCTTTCTTTAGAAAGTTCAAAGTAGTTCACATGGGTTTCCCAGTGGTCCCTACCAATGGGTCGTGTGTGTGTGTCTTCTTGTTTCTCAGTGGCCAGGTTTATCCCACTTGGTTTCGCCTTCAACAGTGATAAAGCATTAGGTGCGACTGGGTCATTTAATGGGGATTTCTACTCAAGGCTAGGGACATGGGTGGCGCTGTGGGTTAAACCACAGAGCCTAGGGCTTGCCGATCAGAAGGTTGGTGGTTCGAATCCGGACAGGGTGAGCTCCCATTGTTCAGTCCCAGCTCCTGCCAACCTAGCAGTTTGAAAGCACTGCAAGTTCAAAGTGCAAGTAGATAAATAGGGGAAGTTAAACGGTGTTTCTGTGCGCTGCTCTGGTTTGCCAGAAGTGGCTTAGTCATGCTGGACACATGATCCGGAAGCTGTACGCCGGCTCCCTTGGCCAGTAAAGTGAGATGAGCGCCGCAACCCCAGAGTCGTCTGCGACTGGACCTAATGGTCAGGGGTCCCTTTACCTTTACCTTACTCAAGGCTGGATTCTGGTGCCGAATTCAAAAGTACTCTTTTAAAAAGGACATGAATAGTCCTTATTGCTGGAAAGAGAGGCTTCAAAGTGTGTGTGTATGTGTGAAATGCATGGTAAAATCTCAGAAACTAGAAGGAATGGGGAAAGAGACTGGATAAAAGTTGTTTATTATGATTACAATGAATGTCAGCTCATTTTCTCCCCCCCCCCATGTATGTATGTGTGTACAGTTTTTATACTACTGAACTACAATTGTCTGCAAGCAGTACACAGAAAATAAAATACAAAAGAGGCAAACATAAAAAAAATGCTATGTACACTTGGTGACTATTTTGCACCGGAGTTCCATTCCCTGTTCCGTCTCGCCCCTGTTCTGCTCTTTTAGTGATGTGTTTAGTGGCGTTTTGGGGTCACAACCGGGTTCGGTGCCGTGCATGTGTGCACGATTGCACTTCATTCAGATGCGCGTTAATCAGTCTTTGCCTGTATACATACACAATACCATCAGGCCAGCATAGTATTTGCTTGGTCCATAGTTTCCTGGTATGTTTGCTGCTCTCATAAGGGCCTGTGGTGAAGTTAATGTAATTTTAGATTCTGGATGCAGTGGCCTTATCTCATTTCAACAATCTTCAGATGGCCATGAGTATTATTACTTCAAGATGCGGTAAGCCAGCCCTGTTGCATTGGGGGTGGGGCAGCTGTCCTCATTCTGCTGAATGCGCTCTTAGATTTCTTTCTGACAATCCTGCCCTTGCAGCAACCCCGATAGAGACCAATGCCAATGGAATAATCTTTTAAATGTTTTGCTAGCTATCATGAACTGCCCATATAAGTACAGTAAATGCTTTTCTAAAAATAAATAGATAAATCAGATTTTAAAAATATACAGTGGTACCTCAGGTTAAGAACTTAATTCGTTCTGGAGGTCTGTTCTTAACCTGAAACTGTTCTTAACCTGAAGCACCACTTTAGCTAATGGGGCCTCCTGCTGCCGCCGCACCACCGCTGCCCAATTTCTGTTCTCATCCTGAAGCAAGGTTCTTAACCCGAGGTACTATTTCTGGGTTAGCGGAGTCTGTAACCTGAAGCGTCTGTAACCTGAAGTGTCTGTAACCTGAGTTACCACTGTATTCCATATCATCAATACTAATATGAAAAAAATCATTATTTAACAAATAAGACAAATGGAGAGGGAAAGTATATTACCAATAGTGTTGGTGAGCCTTGTTGATTGGCAGGTACAGCAGCTTGGGTATTTCTCTGAAACACCTGCCTACCTGGGGTGTTGTTAGGGACCTAAGTGCCCAGAATCCTGGATTTTTTGTGGTGGGGTCCAGATCTCCTGCCCTTTATCTGTATTTCTTTTACAATCTTCACAGTGTAGGGGCATCTATTCACATAAAGTAGCACATGCACATTTGCGCCAGACCTTTAAAGGGCCTAGCAATGTCCCTGCAGTCTGGACATGCCCAAAGCATTTAACAAATAGAGCCTGAGGCTGAGAAGTCAATTCCGTGAGCCTGCAACCTGAACGCAGCTTCAAATTTGTACAAATTCTCCAAGGCTGCAGAAAACTTCGGTGCAATTCAATCCCCCTCCCAACTCCTTGCATCCAGTAAAAGAGGGAGAGTGATATATCCTTGAAAGTGATATCCCTTTATGTTGTAAAGCAAGGAAATCCTGTAGCATTTTGTGAGAAAAGAGCTCAGAGGAGTTTTAGCCAGATGGAAAATGTGTAAAATCCCAGCTGATTAAAAAAACACCACCACCACCACCACCTATGGAATCTGGCACTGGAAACGAGTGGAATTTTTGAATAAGGCAGTTGATGTTTTTCAGGATGTGGTTGGAATCTTACATCACTGTCATAGTTCCAGATACGGCTCTGGGTGACACACATACTTGGCACTCTCAGTCTGTATAGCATGGACCAAGGGAGCTATGTTTAGATTCCAGTCTGTTCGCAAGGACAACCCTCTTCCTCCCTGGTCTCCAGCCTGTTTTGTTTCCTTAAAATCATCTCTCTCTCTCTCTCTCTCTCTCTCTCTCTCTCTCTCTCTCACACACACACACACTTGAGAGTTGCAATTTTATCCACACTTTCCTAGGAGCAAGTCTCATGGAACTGAACAAAGTTTTCATCTAAGTAGCCTTGTAACAGCATTTCACTGTCAAATCCCATACAGCCACAGTCCCATTGGCATCTTGGATATCAGTTCCTGCTGCTTGCCAAATGGAAACCACGTTCCTCCTCCAGAGCTGCAGGATCCTTTTTGCACACAAAGGCTGTGGCATCACAAGATGCACAACTTCCCTGGGATCAAAACAAACCCAGAGCAGCTACATCAAAGTTCATCCGTGACACCTGGCACATGACTGGTTTTCTCTATATAAGAGATTCTAACTATTAGCAGAATTGGTCTCTAGCACATTCAAGGCTGTTGTTCTCTGGGGGTTAGCACATTCCCCAGCAGTTAGGTTAATCAGAGAATGGTATATCCATCAATGGACCTGCTTGTCATGGATCCAGAGACTGTTATTAAGGTTCCACATGGATATAATTCTCAGAATCACAGTGGGGGGGACAAATGTGTAAAAAAATGTCATGCCAGTGCCAAGTTCATTGTAGTTGTGAACTTCTTTTCTGTTGCATTCAGGTAGGTTTTCCAACCATACTACTTTCAATCTGTCATCTGCATTAAACCCAGAGCAACATGTTTCAAGCAGCCAGAAGTTTTTCTATGTGTCAGAGGACTCAGTTATACAGCTGCAAATAAAACGTTTTAAGTGTGCAATATACAATGTGACACTAGATGGCGAAGGTGAGACTTATGGAAAATTCAATGCATTAAAAAAATGCTTTTAAAAAAGCATTTCAGAACAGTTTTTATTTGTGTGTAGATTCCACTAGAGCTTCTGAACAACCTAGGTGAGCAAATCAGAGAAATGGGTGTTTCCATGCATATATACAACTAAAGTATTTTAAAAGCCACAGCTAATGTAGACACTCAAGAGCAGTAGTTGATGATGAGGAAGCTTCTGTGTTTCAAAGAGATGAAAATCTGAGCGTGTTGTTTGGCTGTACAATGACAGACAAACCATTGGCAATGTGTAGGGTTTTGTGACTTGTTATGGTCATCTTCCAGCATGTTGAGCAACCTTATAGATTATAAAGGCAGGCAACAAGTCTAAACATTTCTCTTACCATTTAGCTGGGTGCTGACATGGCAACTGAAGTCTTAGTTGCCACATGTGTTTGTTCTAGATGAATCTTGTGTGGTTCACGATAAAAAAACCAACAACAACCCTCATCAACCACGGCTTTTATTAAAGAAAAAACTTCCCAGAGAATATTAATCTCTGTAGTGTCTGCATGTCACCAGTATGCCCACTCTGCTTGGGACAGACTGAAACTACAGATAATAAGAGCGCCACTTTATCACCCACCCCACCTTTGCAGAAGACAAAACTTGGGTGGTATGTGTGCCTTAAACAAATGCTTTGGGGTGGGTGAATCTTTCAATGTCAGTTCCCACAGTTTTTCGTGTTTCCATTCTTTTAAGTTTGGTTCGCAACATTTCTGCATACGTTAAGGGAAAAAAAAAGTCAGCATGAAAAGTTGTACCATGTTTTCCCTAACATATGCCCTTTGTATACTTTTTTGCCTACAGCATATGTTTTTGCCATCCTGAGATGTGCGGGTATAGGGCGGTATATGAATTCAACAAATAAAAATAAAAATGAAACAATTACCCCCCGCCCCCAGAATGCAGTTTTTTGTACATTATTTTCCACTAATATATTATTATGTGCATTTTGGGGGGGGGGGGCTGGGGGCTGGATGACCGCATCACAAAATGCAGAGAACTGCAAATTTCAAAGCCCTCTTTTCAGTTTGCGAATTTTGTTAGTAAAACACAAATTTGTTAGGTTTGCATTAACATACAAACTGAATGGATTTCTTTCCTTATCCTTGCAAATGCTTAGGGCCAAATAAATGGCTGCTTCTGATTTCATGGCCATCTGCTTCCCCCACCCCCTGACTTGTCGTTAGCAATGGAGGAGGAATAGAGAAATTGAACACATTTTATTTATGAGAATTTCTAGCCTGCTGTTAAACATTTGATACAAAGGCAGGTTATAGCACAATAAAGCAATAAACCCAATCCAACAAAACCAATTCAATATAACCTGGAAGCAGATAAAAAAATACAGCATTCTTAAAAAATATATCCAGGGAGTCACAATCTGGCCTCCACACTTGCTGTAGCAACACAATTCCTGATAATCCCCCCACCCCCTGCACAGAAAAACTCTCTTGGCTTTCACCTGGCAACAAAATGCCAGACATGTTGGGGCCAGCCATGCTTCTGTGGGGAGGGCAATCCATTGGCAAGGGATCCCCAGTGACTTAAGCATGCAGATGAAACTTTGTGACATCAGTTCTGTACATTAATGGCAGGGAAGGCAAGGGACCTTTTGTCCATTCTTGTCCAAACTTTTCCTTCCTTTCTACTGGGCTTCTCTTCTTCTTTCCTATGAAAATAATAATAGTTATTTATTATTTGTACCCCACCCATCTGGCTGGGTTTACCCAGCCACTCTGGGTGGCTCCCAACAGAATATTAAAAACATGATAAAACAGCAAACAAAACTTCCCTAAACAGGGCTGCCTTCAGGTGTCTTCTGAAAGTCATATAGTTCAGGGGCGGAGCAAGGGGGCAGGGGACGGGGTGCCCTGGGTACCGCCCTGGGGGGGGGACACCTGCTGGGGGGGTGACACTTGCCTCCATGCCGTGCCGGCTCCGTCCAGGGAGCCGAGCAGCAAAAAAGCTGCTGAAAGGGGGTGGGGAAAGGAAAGGAAAGGAAAGCAGGCACTTTCAACTGCCTGCTTTGCTCTCCTCCCCCCCTTCAGTGGCTTTTTTGGGTCCAGATGTACTACGCATGCCCAGAAATTCTGGGCATGTGCAGTGCATCTGACGTGCGTCGTGACGTCACGATGCACGTCGTGACCATGCCCCCCCAGGAGGGTGCCTCCACACCGCTGCCCTGGGCAACGAAGATGCTTCCTCTGCTGCTGATATAGTTGCTTATTGCCTTGACATCTGCTGGGAGGGCGTTCCACAGGTTAGGCGCCACTACCAAGAAGGCCCTCTGCCTGGTTCCCTGCACCCTCACTTCTCACAGAGAGGGAACCGCCAGAAGGCCCTTGGCGCTGGACCTCAGTGTCCAGGCTGAACGATGGGGGTGGAGATGCTCCTTCAGGTATACTGGGCTGAGGCCATTTAGGGCATAGGCTGCATTCACATGGCAGTTTATTCCTTTTCCCTGTTGATTTCTACATTGCATCTGAACTTTCACATGATGTGAAAGCTACTTCCAGAAAACTGATGGAAATAGTGCATGTTTAGCATTCATTTCTGTGTTATTCGGTTAAAGAAAAATTCTCTTGCAGCCCCCTTGACCTGGAAAGTTGTGGCGGTAAAGTGATGAAATTTGGTATATGTTGGTATACCAACATATAGTTCTTTCCTGATGTCATCATGGCACAGAAGTGCTACTGTTATTATCCCTAGCCCATGTCTGAATACACCCATAGAAGGGCACCTCCTCCCTCTCTCTGAGGCTTTTGATATTTCTCCTGTCTCCTCCACCCTTCATTCTGCCAGAGGTACTGCAGCTGGGCTCCTTCATCTGCCAGAAGTGGAACCTCCAGGTAGGCTCCTCAGGATTTTCATCTCCTATTGGTGGTGCGGATCGGGGCCTTTTTAAAAGGCCAGATGCTGACAAAGCCCACCATAGTAGTCTTGTTTGTTCATCTTAAACTTGACGTGAGCCTGGATCGTACAAGCCCTACAAGTCACATCACTGGCCTGGCTGTTTTGTCATATGTGCAGCATTGTTGCTTTACGTGCTAACATCCAATCTCTTTGCTTTCAGTGGATTTTATGATTAAACGCAGAGTTTGGGAATCCACCACAGTAAAGCGTAGCATGCTCTAATGAACTAATGGTCTGAATAAAGCTATCTTAGCAAAGTGAGGGGGAGAGGAATGCGTGGTGTTTATTTAATTGACTGCAAGCCACAAAGGAAACTTGCTGTATTTATGGGCAGTCGTTCCAAAATGGAATGTGGGATCAGACATTTGTGCACAGCTGGGGATTTGCCATCTTGTTTAAGTTTACTTAAAACAGTTGCTTTAGCCCCATTGTGCTCCTAGGTTTGCTATATGATGTTTATATGCTGCGTATGAGTTAGAAACACACACCATAGAATTAGGAGCCCGCATCTCTGCTTGGGAATATCTCCATACAGCCGCTCACCATTGCTGTGCTGACAGTACAAGTACGCACACCAAGCCCAGGAAAAATGTAGGTTTAGTGGGGGAGAATTCTGTAGTTAGAGTGACTAAGGACCCATCGGTGTTATATATTTAAAGCAGTATTACTTTAAAAATCAAGGCTTCTCTCAAAGAATCCTGGGAAGTGTAATTTGTTAAGGGTGCTGAGACTTGTTAAGAGACCCCTATTCCCCATGTGGAGCTACAATTCTTAGAGTTGCTTGGGGAGACAGATTAGCTGTTAAACCACTCTGCAAACTGCAGCCTGGGGACGGGGATAGGGGTCTTAACAACACTCAGCACCCTTAACAAACCACAGGTGCAGATGATGGTCTATGGGCGACTTGCCTATCCACCACCATTAATAAGCACACATTTCAACTGCTAGGGAGACAACAGACACCTACATCATCCTGTGTTCTCTTTTGTTAGAGTCTTTTAAGCAGAAGCCGCCTCTGAGGGTTGCTGTAGCAATGAATTTCCAGCATTGGCAAAGGATAGCACTAAAAGACCTTTGCAGTCCCTTCCACGGAGCACAATATGCTGCTGTAAGTTGCGACAATCTGTTTGCCATGACAGTTACACAGCATTTTCTACAATAAAGTTTAGGTACCAAAAATTTCCTTTGCATTGCAACAAATATCACCATCATTGTCATCATCTAAACCTTCCTATCACATATAAAACTTTTAATGGTCATTTGGCCTGGAATCTATCCGTTGTCCAAGAATTTGTTCTGCATCATTATCCAATTCAAAATGGGATCATGTTCAAAGTCATGCTTCAGAGGGGGAAGACAGGGCACAGACACTTGGTAGACCATCAGTTGGTCCCAGTAGGTACAATTCCTTGCTTTCTCTACCCCACCTGCTGGCTTCATTCCTCCTTAGCAACTCTGGTGTTTACTAACTTGCAATTATAGGACTGCCTTGCTTGGCTGGTGAGCTTCAATAAAGGCTGCTGCAAATCGCAAAGCACTGACATAGACAACTTTAAGGAATAGTTAATTTGGGTGGCACTTATTCAAACAGAATGAAAATGCAGTGATCCATTACATGATTCCAGGGAGAGAAACATTAACAGATTGGAGGGGAAACAGAACCCATTTCCTCCAAATATAAAACTCTGCACCTGTACTCAAGAGTCAGTCTCTTCCACTGCTGTAGAATTACCTCTTTCCTTCCTTTATTTCCCGCTCTACCGCCTTCTCTCTTTCTCTCCCTCCTTCCCCTCTCTCCCCCCTTCTCTCACCCCCCCTTTGGTTTGGGTAGCTGCCACCACCTATGAGAAACCTAGGGCAAACTTCAAAAATCACCAGGTAAGCAACAGTGGGGAGACCAACCTGCTTCCTCCCCACCCAATATTTGAAAACTGATCTCTAAAAATGGAACAGGATAGGGAAAAAAAGCAGGGGGGAGTATGTGTGTGTGTAGGGGAAGACCCAGAAATCAAGGAAATCAGAACCATGGCATGTAAAATTGTTACAGCTGTTTCTGTTTTTAATGGGCTGTTTCTTTTGGATTCATTCCTCCAACAACTCCATGTGACTGGGCAGGCATGCAGAATAGCATGGCTCAGTACAGAGGAGTCCTGGGGCCCGGAGTGGAGAGCGGAAGAGGGTGTGGCGACTAGGAAGGTTTGTGGGAGACACATCAAAGGACAGCCTCTTAATCTGTTGCAGTAACCCAGGAAATTGAGTTCAGATGCATTTAATAAAAGCCTAATAGATTGGGGATTTGGGATTCACGATATCAGGTTCGAGCACCATTCCATGCAGCTCATCGGTAGCTGACGCGGTCCTTGACTCTTTCTTTCAGTGGGAAGGACCTCCCTCCCACCACCACCCCTTCCCTACCTCTAAAGAGAAGCCCCAGTCCTTTGATCTACCTTTCCCTCCCTAAAACCCTTCAAAGGGATACAGCTTCCCACACGTGGTTATCCATGCAAATGAAAACATACGCTATACTAATTAAACTATGTGTCTCTCTCTTTTGGCTCAGAAAAGAGAAGGGAGGCTGTTATTGCTGTTGCTATTTTTTGAACATTTTGTAGTGCTTAGATCCTGTGGCAAAGGGAGGGGGGAGGCTGGAATGCCCAGAGGTAACTCACTGGACATTAGGCATGTAGAAAAAAGGAGGATGAGGTACGGGAGGACAGATATTTTAATCTTATGCACATGCAGATAAAATGAAGTTCCTGTTTTTATTAGACAGCAATCGGGGGAAAGGGCGCTCAGGGCAGGATAAAGGAGTTTTGAGTGTTCTGTGTTCAGTCCTCTCCAAGCTCTATTTGTCTAACTAGAATGGAAAGGAAATGTGGGGAAGTGGTAATGCAATTTTTCACATCCCTGTTCCTCTTTGAACTTTTCTATAGTTTTCCTCTTTTTTTTGTAAAAGAGACCAGTTAGCATGGCCAAAATGTTGTCCCTTGAAATGCAAGGTGATACAAAAGGCAGGGGTGTTGCTTCGGTCTTCTGGTGGGGTAATGATTCGATCACACTCTCAGGAGCCCGCTTGAGGGGGAAAATGTATTTGTCATATGTTGGGCACATGGACCTGGCAGACTCTGCCACTGAAACAGTGAGGAAAGAAAACCCCTTTCATTAAATCAGATTGCAATTTGATCATTTTAAATGACTGTAGGTCACCAAAGAGCATTTGTAAGCTGACATGGCCTGAGGGACAAGTTCATATGCTTTCTTGGCTTTGATTGATTGATTAAAAACATTTATATATCACCTTACATAAGAAGAAAATTCAAGGTGGTTTGCAAACATCAAAACAACAATACAAAAGTACCGGTATATATAAAAAGCAGCGGTTAAGTGCACTTCCAGATTACACTGGGTAGGATCAAGTTTGCCTAGAGTGATACAGTACTATCAAAAGCAGGGTTAAAAACCTTAATTAAACATGTGGTTGGTGTCAGGGTCTAGATCTGGATCATCCTGGCTTGGATTGGGGCTGCTCTGAAGTGGTCCCAAAAATGGATTGGGTGTAGGAGAGCTGTGCCCAACCCTACTAGATGCTCTCCAGTGCATGTTCTTCAGGCTTCTTGAATATGTTTTGTTTGCTGCATTTCTGTGGGCAAGGGAGGTGTAGAGGAGTTGGACTACGAGCTGGGAGACCAGGGTTCACATCCCTACTCAGCCATGAAGTTCACTTGTCTCTCAACCTAACCTAACCTCCCAGGAAGGGGAGATCATGAAGTCCATAGTGAGCTCCTTGGGGCGGGGGGGAAGGCGGATAGAAAGGTCACAAACAATCTCATAGACTCAGGGCAGATTGTGGTAATTCCACCAAATCGAATGTGGATCATTACATCCACAATGAATATAAAGAAAAACAAGAAATCAACCACAAATATTTTTTTAAAATATTCTAATTGATAGAGACCACACAGTTCTATAGAACCCACTTCTATTTCATAAGTACAGTATCAGACACATCTACAGAAATGTCCCATGTCATTGATAATCATGAAGTCAAGTCACTGTAATACAAAAGACCAGGGTTTGTCAGATTTGCAGTACTTATCAGCACAAGCTGAAAGGGGTTGATATGTTTAAAATGCTGCATATTATTACTTCTGAAGCAAAACCATGATGTCAACCAGTTAGTTGACAAAACATTTCTCCGGTGGCCTCAATGCGTTTCCTGCTTTTCTGCTGCTCTGCTGGCTTACTTATAAAATATCTGAAGAAGTGTGCATGCACATGAAAACTTATACCAAGAACAAACTTAGTTGGTCTCTAAGGTGCTACTGGACAATTTCTTTATTTTTTAAAATATATTATAAAAATGAAGCAAGCCATTTGGAGAAACTTGAGCCAAAAGGTACAAAGGTCTGTAGGATACACAGAAAAGGCTCGATTCAAGCATCTGTGAAAATAATCTGGCATATGCCGTTACAGCTGGCATATCGAAAAGCATCCTGATTTTGTTTTGAGCAGTGTCTTTAGCAACACAAGAGTGAGGCCAGGCTTCTCTGGAACTCTGGACAGCTCCTCATGCAGAGCCCATGTTGAAGACTCTACGAGCAAAGCTCAAATGTTGTTTCAGCAGCAGTCATCCTGAAGACTCTGACAACTTTGTCTCAGTAGCTAGTTCTGCCTTCCAAGAGAGGAATCATTTTATTTTTTAGGGGACTCAGTCTGGTTTATAAGTTGTTGTCTTCGGCAGAGTGGGGAAGACTTGTGATTTCACTAGGACTCAGAGTCAGATGAGGGCAACCCACCCCCGTGGGATAAATAGATACTGGCAAAACGAGTTCCTCTTGCAGAAGTGATTCTGGTTTGCTATATATCTATGGCTGGTTCAGACTGCAATTCTTTCTCCCACTCTGAATTGCCTGAAATAAGGGAGTCTGATCCCAGGGTCAAGACAATCACATGGCAGATGGATATTCAATCCAAAGTAATCTTATTTACTCACACATTTGATTGTGCCTGAACCCAACATGACTACTCAATGGAGCACACCTAACAGTCACAGCAGCGGTGGAAATTTGTAATGATGACGTTCTGTGGCATTTGCCCACTTTCACTTAGATGGATCAGCTAATGTCAACTGTTTCCTAGCTTAAACTACAGTATATCTATATATGTTTGCATTAACTGAATTTGTTCACATCCATCCCTTGTTACCATGTCTCGACCTTCTTTCCTCTCCTTCTGAAGTCCCCCCCCCCCACTTACTGTCAGCATTTAGATTGTTGGGTCAACAGGGCATTATGATGAAGTTACTTTGCAGAGTGTCATATACAGTGAGGATATGATACAAATAATGACAACAAATACCTCTGGGAACTTTGTGTGTGTATGATTGAGATACATTCCTTTTCCACCTATGCCTGTGAGTAGTCTAGCAGATTGTGTAGAAAGTCCATCTGCCAGTTTGAATTCTGTCCAGTACAACTTTTCATTCAAAAATAAAATTGCTTGCTGCCCACAAAATCCTTGGGTCCTTCATGCATTTTTAAAAAGTCACACTGCATTGTACATTTGTAGTCTTAAGGCATCATGAAAAGCTATGTGTCACTCCTTTATACCTGCAGCTTGCTTGCAGTGGCACTGCATTATGGGTTTCATTGTGTAAAAATCATGTTTGTCCTTCCGGTCCATTTTGCATTTACAGTTTGGCTCTTGGTGAAAGGCTATGGTACAATTTGATAGGATTACAAGAGATTATTTGGTTAAAAGTGTTAAACCACCACAAGGAAAAAGGTATTGTGCAAATACAGAATGTTTGTTGTTGTGACACATATATATATATGTTAAGGATTTGAACAATAATTGTGAAATTTGCCTGCTATTATGGAATTCTACTGCTTTAATGGAACTTGGCATAAACTCTAGTGTATACATTTTGGAATAGGGTATGAGAGAGAGCCAGAGATAATTATGATGAATGTCTTGATTCCAGCCTTTGCCATGCCTTTTTCTTTATGTTGCGCTTTATATATTCACAGATCCATTTTAGGGGTTTTGCTTAATCAATTGTTGGTAGCAGCTTTTATAATCACAGTGAGCAATGAACCTAGAACTTCTAGGTGGTGAGGATTCCTCTTGCCTCTGCCAACTTGGCCTATGTGTGCCTGCATCTGAGAAACAACAAGTTTTGAGAAAGAGCAGAAGGCAGGTTATGTATAAGAGGAAAGGAAGTAGCAGGGAGTAGAAAACTGTTCTCTGTTCTGCCAGGTATGGAAAGCTGGAACACCACATCATGGCAGAGTTCATCCTGAGCTTAAAGTACCAGTTGCCAAACCCTTCAGCTTAAACTTGTGCCTACAGGGAAGTGTAATTAAACATATGGTCTGCAGTCCATCAGAGCTGTTCCATTGATTTCTATGAGCTTTAGTGTGCTCCATTCTGTTTTGGATAGTGCTATTGTCTCCTGTCCAAAGATGTGTCTGGCTACTTGAAAACAAGTTGTTTTCTGCCTTGCGTTCAATGTTGTGCAGATGCTGTGTGAGCCTAGGGTGCAGAAGCAGGGCTGCTTCCAGCAATTAAATGAATGGGGATGTCCTTGACTGCATACTAGCAGCTCTGTGTGAGCACTCTCACTTTCTGCATGTGAACAGAACACCCTCTGATTGTGTCAGAGTTTAAGCCATAGGTGTACTTTTGATGTTTCGTAGTAAGGGCTGTTCAAGTTATTTTTATGGGCTAACAAGCAACAAAGCAAAAGGCAATTTTATTACAGAAATCGCCACATTTTCACAATGCACAGCATTAAGAACAGTCAGCCACAGATCTGTGCCATGTGACAGCAAAACCCCATTTTCCCTCTTACACACACCTATTGACCTCCTTTTTCCACATGTAGACAAAAGGCCAATTTCTATGACCATATGGAAAAAAGATCTCTGATTCATTTGGCTTAATTTGGAAAATGCCTGCTCTGGTCGCTTGTTACAGAACAGATCAGCTGGAAACTTTGAGCATTTTCATGATCAAAGGGCTTGCCTATATTTTATTATTGCTTTCTTTTTTCTTAATTTACATTGATCAGACTTGAAAACCATTGATCGGTGGAAAAACCAGACTAAAGTGGAGACTAGGGAGAGTTTGTTATTCAGCAAGGGACCACAGTGGGTAGATGTTCTCTCTCTGGCGAGCTTAATATACATTTGTTTACATCTCAGCTCCCCATGTCCTAGAGATCCGGTCCAAGCAGAATAAAGGCAGTGGACTTAATACACTGCTTAAATATGTGCATTAGCCCCCCCCCCCCAGACCACCACCACCACCACCAACAGTGACAATTATTAAATAACAGCAGAATCTCTCTTAATCTTTGAAACAGTTGGAAATGGGTGGCAGCCTCATGTCTGTGTGCAGATTATTTCAATCCCTTGCGGGAGGGTGTGTGTGTGTGCAGAGAGCCACTATAAGAAGTTAATACCCTTGGGAGAATCTGTTTGTTCTGCCTTGATTGATATGACAGAACTATATGTTTATGCATTATTAAGAAGATTGGGTTCATGCTATAATGTAGCCGGTACCACCATGGTCCACTCTAAATGACAGTTATCCATGACAAACAACTCATCAAATCTGATATTTAAGCTCTGAGCACAGATTCAAAAGCACTGCTATAAGTGACAGTGGAACTTTTGTGAAGCT
The DNA here is from genome assembly GCF_009819535.1 of Lacerta agilis. Lineage (NCBI taxonomy): Eukaryota > Metazoa > Chordata > Lepidosauria > Squamata > Lacertidae > Lacerta > Lacerta agilis. The sequence goes on from NC_046318.1 coordinate 29,485,253, forward strand.
TTTTGTGCCATCTATGTTTATAGGAAAGTGCTATTCCATTTTTTAAAAATGTTTTCAGATTATGGACTCCTTTTACCAGATCTATTGGAACAAACTTACTACCTGCAAAATAGTTTTGTGGTTCTGGTGATCCAGGCTCCTGACTACTAATGCTTCAACTAAGAAGACAATCCAAAGGATACTTACATCCATTGAATTTAATGGGGCTTACTCCCAAATTTGTGAGCTTAGAGATGACTCTCTCTCTCTCTCTCTCTCTCTCTCTCTCTCTCTCTCTGTGTGTGTGTGTGTGTGTGTGTATTTGCTTTTACAGTGCCTAGGGACTTGTATGGCAATTATTTTGTGGCAGCAGACTGATATAGCAAATCTTACAGAATTTTCAGTTTTGTAGCTGACTTGACATTCAATTCACTCAGCAGATTTCTTGTGACCCCTTTCTGTGCTAAATATTCTTTTTGCCAGCCAACATGCCATTGCTGGAAATGCCTCTTGATGAGTTGTTCTGTTGTTTCCTAAAGCTTTCTACATGCCAATGTGTCTTATAACCAAATGCAAATTTAAAAACCCTCACTGAAGCTAGTAAAGCAGAAATGGAAGACTCTGCAGTACTATTCCACTATTAATGCTACTCACCAAGTTAGTACAGTATGTTAGTGTCAGTGCATCACAGACATAAAGGAAAGGAAGGTGTTCGTCACTCAACAGAAATGACCAAAGTGTCCAATATTAATCAAACAAAAAATGACCATAAAGAGTATATTTGGGAGGCATTTTGATTCATCTTAAATGGAGCAGATAACAGGCTATTGATTCTGATAGCATGTGTTAGTCTGAATAGAATGATGCAAAAGTTAATAAACACTTTACCAAATTCAAAAACCTTCTGTAGTATAAAATAACACTTCTCAACTGAAAGATTTGTTGTTGTTTTTTGCAGCAGCAAATTGTTCCTCTCTGCACCTGTCTGTTCTCTGCCTTCCCATAACAGAGCAGGGAAGATCCTTAGCTCAATGAAAGCATATGCTTTCCCTGCAGGTGGGACTGGGAATATCCAAAACCCTGGAGAGCCACTGCCAATCGAGACAATACTGAGATAGATAGGCCAATAGCCTGACTTGGTGTAAGGTGGCCTCCAATGTTCCAGTGACTTGGTTTTCAATCTCTGTTAGTTTTACTTTTAGCTGGGAGTTTAACAGCCACAATCAAAGTTTGGTAAGTCTCAGAATGCAAAGTTAGTATTTTATCTGACTTCGGGAATACTAGCATTGCAACAGAGTTCAAGGCAACCTCTTGCACGAAGAACCTCTTCACGTGACCCAGGGTAGAAGATGGATTAGAGCTGTGCATTCCTAGATTTTGGAGAATTAGAGAGACAAGTGAGCTGCTGAGTCCTGCCTCTGAAACTGGAAACATGTAAGAACTGGCCATAGGATGGAAGACAGAGGCACTTGCAGGAGATTTCTATGGCTACTGTGTCCTGAAATAGTCATGGTAAAACGACGTTGCAGGGGGGGCAGCTATATAATAAACTAACCCAAAGTGATTCATAATCACTTCTTATAAGAGAAATCAGAATCTGTAATTACTGATATACTCAATAATTTTGAAATAGTTTTGGCATTTTTCATCATATTCCAGAAGAAGAAGGGGAAAAATACTTCTGAATTGAAGGTAAAAGAACAAACGTGATAGGAAGAGATTTTGGACCTGCTTCTGTAAAGGCAAGGCAAAGTGAGATAATGGAGCAGATGGGGCAATACATCCCAATTCCCAGCCTGCCCTGGACATCTGGTCCTCCTAGGAAACGATATTGCAACAGCTGGTTTTTTGTTTTTTGTTTTTTGGTGGTGAGATAGGATTGTGCACCCAAGTTGAAGTTGTTATTAACAAACCCATATTGTTCATTATTACAATAATGGACATGGATGGATCTAACAATCCCTAGTACCAAATGACCTTGTCCTGTCTCCGTTTAATCTGTCACGACAAGGCCATAGCCTTTCAACTGTTTTTGAACTAGATTGTTGGAGAAAACAAAATAAATGTGTTTCAGATTTGGCCTGTGAGGTAATAACATTTCTGCACTTAACCTTTCCCACTGCCTGCAAGCTTTCACTCTTACCTGTAGTGTAACATCCTCACTTCTAGCATTTTGTGATTTGTGCTGACATGAAGAAAGAAGGCAGCTTGCCAGGAAAACCTTGGCCAGAAAAAGCTGATAAACGTAGTACAAAGGCTATCCCAGCAGAGAACACCAGACAACCACTGCCTCCCATTTTCTTGACACTGTGTAGCAAGCAAGCCAAAAATACTAGCAAATTGTCTTGAAATGAATTTATCCTCAGTGGAGAATATGCTTAATCAGCACACATCTCTTTTTATATTGAGAGTGGGAGGTTGACCACTTTTGTAGACACAGTTGATCCCAGGCATAGCCTTCTGCTTCTCTTTCTGCAGAGGTGTTCAGTAAGACATTACACCAGATCTCAAAGCGAATCAGGCTGATTTGGATTGACACAGGATTTGGCCAAATTGGGTTGAGGCAGCCTTGGGTGGGATGGAGCTGTCAGAAGTGGTGGTGGTCTGGCTGCAAGGAAGGAGTGGGGAGGCATGCAGGCTGTGTGTGTCTCCTCCCTTCCCTCCCAACTGTACAGGGCCTCCAAATCTGTTTAGATTGTATATGCAGAACCCACAACAGATGAAGAGGAAGCACTGGTGATTAAATGAAAACATTGCTTTTTCTGAAGCCAATCAATAGCAACATAGCTGTCTTCATATATATATTTTTTAAAAATAACAGCTTATGCCAGTTTCCCCCAATCTGGGTGTTCTCCAGATGTTGTTAGATGCCAGCTCCCATCAGCTCCAGCCAGGATATCTAATAGAGATGCTGACAGCTGTGGTCCAGCAATATGTGTGGTCCAATTACATTTGTATCATACATTTGTATCAAAGAGCTCAAGTTGGCGTGCCCATGTCTCTCTCCTCCACTCCATTTTATTCTCATGACAACCATGTGAAGTAGGCTTCGAGACCTTCCCAAAGTCACCCAGTGGACTTCATGGCTGAGTCAGAATTTGAGCCATGGTCTCTCCCAGTCCAGCACTCTAACCACTGCTCCACACTGACTCAGTATTGCTCAATATCTGGAGGACACCAAGTTGGGGAAGGCTGGGATATTCCAAAAGGATGGTGGTGATAAAGAACTCTTATTCTTCTGCGTTGAACTCTGAAAGGGCATACTGAGGAAGCGATCTGGATGATAGATTGCTTGGACAGTACATATCTCATATCCAGTCCTTGTGAGACCCATCATTATGAAGGTTCAGCTTCTTCAGATCCTATAGGATCATGTTCTTGTAGTCAATGTGCTGTCTGGTATACTGTTTCTTATGGATCCAGGTCCAATGACCATTATTCATGGTCCTAGAGGTAAATCTACTGGGGAATGCTCTTATGGACAACCACTTGCAATACACAAATCTAACTGATTGAAGCCCTTTGAAAAGTCCATTTTCTCTGAAATGCTATGGCATAATCTGATAATGGTTGTCAGACTGCTGGGTAATTTTGCCCAGTGCCGTAGCCTAGTAGTTTCTCATGATTGCTAAGCAACAATTTCAGTCCCTCTAACATTTGCTCTCAATATGTTGAGCAGAACTTCTCTGCCTTACGGAGAAAACCCAACTTGTTGCAAATTGGCCAAATTATACCGAAAGGATTTAACCCTGAAGTCACAGGGGCAACTAATGATCAACAGGGGATGGCATGCACACATGTTAATCCTTTAAAAAATACACAAAATTGATCAGGTCGGAGGATGCCTTTATTCCATGTTAACATTTCCAGTCATTAATAGCCAATCAATAAAGTGGTGGTTGAGCATAAAATATTTAGAAAAGCGAATAAGCTATTACTATGCCATATAGCTGGAAATGGTGGAAACAGTTTATTGACTTCAGGAAGGCCAAAAGTAAGTGATAATCCATTCCTGTGCAATGAAGTTATCATTTGACTCTGAAATGAGGACCATTTGTTATAAGGGCTAATGGCTGAGGTTCTCTCCCCCCCCCCCTGTTTTAATCGAAACAAAATGGATCAAATAAGCAGTGTATATTTTCCTGCTGTTTATAGAACAGATTCCGTGTAACTCAGGTTGTACACTTCTGACTGAGAAAGAATGGAAGCTGTTTTACTGTATTGTAAGTTGGATCTGTTTTCCCGTATTGGCGATAATACAGGGTTAATTGGGTTTAAACCCATTAAATCTATTTCACTTCTATTTATGAACTGCATGCGATAGGTCAAACGTTCAGATGCAGAATGTTTAATGCAAGCTTTATATAAGCCATTGGGTAGCCATAAAATGTAAATCCCTCCAGTCAGCTATTATTCAAATTACTTTTTATTTGTGCTAAGCAGCGATGGCCTTTTCGATTCCTGTGTGCTCTGAGTCACATGCAGCCCTTTATTTCAAATCCATGCAATGTTTTCAATAAAACAATATGCAATTATTTGGAAAACAAAGATCGTAAAACTAGTTTAATGTGTACAACTAATTATTATTTCTAAAATTAGATAACTTTGTGGCTGGGTAATTTATAGGAACCTTCACATGGCCAAATCTTTAATCACATTCTTCCTTAGTTTGGAAGAAAACTCTGGTTCCTTTACTGTGGGAAGCTCTGTTTTACCAGTGACTTGGCTATGAATCTTGGTTACCACATATTTGTTAATGCACAAATTCCATCATATAGAACAGTTCTACAAATCTGGAGGTCATCCAAACACCATATTGACATGGGTCCTTCCAGTCTTCCAATGCTTCCATGTTTGATATTGTCCTCAATGCTCACAAACTGACTCCCCATCTCTCCCTCTGTTCCTCTTGAATGGTCATTAAAGACCATTAAGGTGTTTTGATAGTGTGACTTAATCTGTCTGCCACCCCTGCAGAAGAGGACTGGAGCTGTAAATCCAAACTTTGCCAGGAATACACATGGTATTTTCCTTGCACTTGCAAAGCAGAAGCGCAAGAATTTCTAATTAAAGGTATTCAGTTTCTACAAGTTGATTCACAGGCTAACACCATGGCAAGACTTTCAACAAGCACCTTTGTTGTCTAGAGATAGAAACTCTACTAGCTGAGTTAACACTGAACAGGAAATTCCCTCATGGATGTTGTGTTTGCTGGTGTCAATCTTTTGCTGGAAACTGATCTGTTGCCAAAATCTGTGTCAGCCAACTCTGTGAGACTTACTCCGTTTGCACACGTGTTCCTTTTATACGGTATAGTACATGACCCTGTCAGTTTGTTTCTCTGTGCTTTGGCTGCGTTGAATGCTCCAGAAGGGCTGATAATAAATAAAAAAGAAATCTTGGGTTCTACCAGCTTCTCATTTACCTCAGACTTTGGAGGACATAGAATAGTAATCTCTCCCTATGCACACCTTTTATTAACAGGACAATGATGACACCCAATCCACAGCAAATTATAGGGTTCTTAATCCTGTCTGAGACCCTGAACAACTGCTGCCAGTCAGTGTAGACAACAATGAGCTAGCTAGACCAATCGTATTCTCAGTTTAAGGAAACCTTCTATTTCCCTATGATCTGTTAGAGCTCATGTGATCTTTTGTGGAAAACTGCAAAATCTGCCAATTTGGGGTGTGGGTGTGTGTAAATCAATCCATTCTTTGCTTTGATAAGCCATCTTAGTTGACATGAGTATTCATATATCATAGTGTGTGTGTGTGTGTGTGTGTGTGTGTGTGTGTGTAAATCCAACCTGCACAATTTTCAGAATTCTGTGGACAGAGTAACAGCAACAAGGCGGTGGGAAGGAGTCCTTTTGGAAATGGCCAACTGGGCAGATAAATTGCCCAGATTCTGAGATACAGGCAAGGCTGGATTTATTATCCGTCGAGTACTGAGGAATATGCTGAGCCAAAGTGGACTCACTGCTGTGATTTATCTATTTGGGAGGATCCCCAAAGTGAAGCATGTGTTACATTTTTTTCAGCCGAGTGCTTATGGCAGCATACTGCATGCCTGCAGTTTTGCAACCAGGCAACATTTGGATTTGCTTGTGATACCCACTGCTTTCAGGCAGTAGCTGTTGCTTTTTTATCTCAACGTCAGAGTGTTAGGCTAGGCCCAAAAGACAACCTGAGATTAGGAATTTCTTTTGTCATTCAGTTGCATCCGTTTTTGCCCTGGACATTCCGGAGACTTTCGTATCAAATAAGATGGAGAAGTGTCTGCTATACTCAAAACTGAATTGTGTGTTCTTTTTGCTCTCAGTGCAGAAATTATTTTGCTGGCAATGCATAATGCTGCTGCTCCATCTCAATATATGGGGGAGTGGCTGTGTTTGTGTTCAGAGAGAAAGCCAGTATGAGGATCAGAGTGCTGTGTATATTATAGAAGATTTCAAGGAAAGGAAAGGATGGAGGGAGCATACGGAAAGGAATCTCTGAATGGTTCTTTGCTTGCGGCCATCTATGCCTCTGGCCTACAGAACAGGAATATGGGGCCCCAGGATATAGAATGCCCCAGCTTCTTCACTCAAGCTTTGCATAAGCACACAACCATCTGGATTCTGGATTGCAGCAATATATTTAAGAAGCTTTCAAAAGGGGTTTGTTTTGCAAAACATGCTGGGACATAAATCAGCTAGAACATGCTTCTAGGAAAAGAGGATCTTGTCTAAGAAAATTTTAACTTGTCAAGAATGCATTTTTCTGTCAGATGCATTATTCTGCTATGATGAATGTGAAGTGGAAATACATTAGGGTGCGAGAAATGTATGCATGTTGCAAATGGGTCTTATGATTTATTTGTATTAATTCATGTTAAAATGCTAAAAATAGATTTAATGCTAAACCTCAGGTACTGTCTAATAAAAATCAGGAAATTATAAACCAGAGCACTCTCAAATGAATTTAATTCATTCTCATAGGTACTGAAGCACCTATAAGGAATAATTTAGCCTTGAACAGGCTCTGTTATCCCTGAGGGTGTGGTTGATTTCCTGTCAAAAACTGTGGCAATATTTCTGAAAAGTGGGTTGTTGGATATGCTTTCCTTTCTTTGAATATACATTCTATGTAACCCAACATTTCAGCTTGTTTAGGCTTCTTCCTTTTTTACCAGCATACATTCATTCGATTATACAAAAGAATGCAGAACACCCTCCTCAAAATTATTTCATTTCTCATGCAGTTCTCATTTAGAACAAGGGTGGGGAATCGGTGGTCAACCCCCCCCCCCCCATCATTTGATGGAAGTTGGAGTCCAATAACATCCAGAGGGCCACAGTTTTCCCATTGCTGATTTAGAGGAATAAGACAATAAGAAAACACATGCTTTGAGGAAAACCTCAGAATTCCCAAATGAATGCGGTTTTCAAAACCCAAACAGTTCACACTGAGCCTGCAATCCAGTACACACTATTCTGGAAGTAACCCTACTGAGCACAGTAGGAATTATTTCTGAGCCAAACATGCATAGGATTGTGCTACTAGAACTAAATAACTACAGCTATTTCTTAGCCAGCCTTCACCAGAAGATCCCAGGGTAGGTTACAACACATGCAAACAGAATTAAAACTGTAAAAGAAACACTCCTGTCTGTAACTTAAAATTAAACATTCAACCAAGCCTTTTCATTCTATTTAATGAGGACCATAGCTCAGCTTCAGACTTGTTGATAATACCGCTTTCAGTTCAGATCCACCCATAGCAGGTGCCCATAAGGCAAGGTGGGCAAGCAGCACCATGGAAAGCTCCAAGTGAGCAACTCCAATAAAGGTTAGAGGTGATTGTTTTGAGTCCCTCACTGTACAGCTTTACCCACCCAGCCACATCTGAAGAGTATGAAAATTTTTAAAGGTTCAACCACCTGGGCTGAAGGCAAACACTTCTTTTTTCTGTGGCCTGGTGCCCGGTACTTTCTCTGCACCACTGTGCAGGCACAATGGAGTGAGAGTTACTTGACACTTTAGGACCTACCGTAAATTTTAGGTGAATCAGGCCCAGAAGAAGGTGTCTGTCAGGGTCCTGGCTTGGGTTGCACAGGCTGCTGATCACAAGGATCAGGTTAAGTCTTGATTAAGTTCCTTAGCTGCAGGTTGATACAATGGCACAGGGCTGGCTCATCTTCCTCTGACTCCAGGCATTTGACCAGAGCCATGACACCACCCCTCCTCTCCAGGAGCTCTCCTGAGATGGCTGGGATTTTGTTGATAAGAGCAGTAAAACTGGCACACCAGGATGGGAAGGTCGAGATACTATCTCCCAGGACTATTCCTCTAGCCTGCAAAATACTGTAGATGTTGCCAGTTGCTGCTTCTGCAGAACATGTAGTTGGCCCATAGTTAGTAGGTTTCTGATACCACCTTCCCATTGCCTCTAGCAATACAGGAGTGTGCACAACTGTATCACTCCCACCGTTCCACTTTAAACAAGCCAACAAACCGAGGATGTATCTTTCAGGCAGTCCAGAAATCTGACACAGCATACTGTTTACCGTCTATAATGTATCTTCCATTAAAACAATGAACTAGATCAAAGATCAGTTCAGATCCTGCTTCAGGCCTTTTTTCTTTGCAGATGCAGAAATCCTTAGGGATCATGGAAGCCACTGAGATCTGTCTGCGATTAACTTTCATGTTTGTGTCTGGGAATGCAGACTTGGGGGGCAAATCCCAAGCCTGCAAAAACATGCCCAAGTATAAAATGCCTGAATTGGCCCCACGACTCTGAGGGGAGCCTGCGGTTCCAGTTGTTGCTGGGCTGGCTGGCAGGATCATATATGCCAATAGCCCTTAGGGTAGGGTAGAAAACATGGAGTGCAGAAATGCAATAAGTCAATTTAGGTTCACTTCCTTGCAAAAGAAGCAGGGTGTGTGTGTGTGAATGTATGTATTTGGCATGAGAGTCTGAGTACAGGAAGAATTGATAGAAGCTGTCGTGAAATCAAGGTGCCTGTTTCACAAGAAGTTAAATTTGCGAAACAATAGTATAAAAAAAAGAAATTGTGCATAAGCCAAAGTATAAAATCATTACTAAGGCTTTTTTCCTAAGAAGTTAAATTTATGAGGGATCATACCTTGTCAGAGGCAATACTCTTGTCAGATAATAAGCTTTTACTGACTTGAAATATTTTCAGCCTTCTATCAACATGGCTTTAACATGGCATTTCTGAGGGTTTCGGCATATGACTGTATTCATTTTATGGAAACTTGCTGACTGATGCAACCTCTTAAACAGGCTTACTCTTGCTGGTTAGTGGTTGTTGTTGTTTTGTTCGTCAGCTAAAGAGACTAAAGGTTTGCCCCTCTGGCTGCCAGAGATTTCTTTGAACATAGTACTTTGCCTTATGTAGGGGGGGAATCACAATGAGCAGTTTGTTTACATCTTTAAAGCCAGCCAGTGAAGATTAGCTAATAAAAACTGCAAACTAGCTGTAGTGCATAATTAGGGCATGACCTTGCTGTCTCCGAACCACGAGTTCTTTTAAGAAATGCCTAATTAGTGAGCATTTTGCTAAGTATTTCTAAGAACTGACTTCTTAGAATATATTTTTTTTGGGGGGGGGGGGGGAGAACAGGCAATGCCTCAGACCCAGCTGCTCAGCTGGAATGGGGTGGGGTGGGGGTGTAGAAGGCATGCAATCTCTGATGGGAGCAAACAAGATATTCCTTGTTCTGTACTGCCTGGTCTTACATGAATAGAGCCAAGAATGTGGCCACCGTAACAAGCGGAAGATAAACTCTCTGAGCTGTGAGCTTCCATAACTTTTCTTGGTCACTGAAGCCCCAATCCTGGTCAGCCCCCTTCCTGTGGCTAGATATATATTTTAAAAGAAACAGATGCTAAAACGCAGTCGTGAGTTTCCTTTATTATCTATGGCCCTCAGCATCCAAGCTGGTAAAAACAAAATAAACAAATTTGGCCGATAGATACTACAGTGGTACCTTGGTTTAAGAACAGCTTAGTTTATGAACAACTTGGATTAAGAACACTGCAAACCCAGAAGTGGATGTTTTGGTTTGTGAACTTTGCCTTGGAAGCAGAACATGTTCCGCTTCCTGTTGAGTGTGTTCCATTTGTAAATTGAGTCTCCCACTGCTATGAGAAAGCATGCCTTGGTTTAAGAACGCTTTGGTTTAAGAATGGATTTCCGGAACGGATTAAATTTTTAAACCAAGGTACCACTGTATTTGCTTCTATCCTTCAGTTCAGCTGTCCAAAATCCCATACAGGTTCCCCGCTCCCAGTCCTCATTCCTTTTTTCTTGCTTTATATTTTCTTAGTAGAAAAGTGGTATAGAGCGGCTCTTAAAAATAAACAAATTACTGGATTGCCTTTGCCAAAAACAATCACATATTCCTTTAATTCTGCCCCAAGTAAATTTGTACCTAGGTGCCTCCTGTAGAATTGTGGAATAAGGGCTGGTCCCTTGGCCTGGTGTTCCCATTTAAAGGCTCAAATTCAAGTATCTTCTGTTTAAGTGGATCTAACTAACAGATGTTCTTGTTAGTCTGGCTGAGGATCAGGGAGCCTTAATCAGCTCTCCATTGACTTCCTTGTCCTCCCAATCTGAGCCGCTGTTAAGCTTTCTATGTGCCCACTTGGATTTTTAAGCTGCTAAAAAATAATGTTTGTTTGTACAATACTAGCAGTGTTAAATTTGCACACTTAGGGTATAGAAAGCTTACTGTTTCACGTAGCACGGCTGCAAATGGAAATAAAGCCTGTTTTGCATTTGGTGTGGAAGAGGTGAGCTATTTAATCTGGCCACTGAGCTGCCTTTATTGGCATTCATTCCTGTGCCTTTCTTACAAGGCTGTGGCAAAGTGTTAACTGATTTGGCCCTCTCTGGCAGCAGGAGTGATGTTTCAAATCGCATCTGGGACACAAAGATTTTCATTCAGCTGAAGAAACTCCAAACCATCTTTTCTTCACACTCCTGGGTTTGTGGGGGGAAGTGGAAGAATGTGATGGTTTAAATTTATTTCATTCAAGTTCCCCCCTCAAGATACATTTATATTTGGGGTGGGGTGGCAGTTATTGATTCTGTAATGCATCTTGGCTTTGATATATATGTATATTTCTCTCCTGTAGCTGGATCTTCATATTTGTAGCTGTACATAATTTGGATTTATGGTTTAGAAGTGAAAAGAAATACCATTTATGAGGTGTTTTTTTTTTTAATCCCTACACATCTTGATCCTCATACACCGGGAACCTATCTGACCTTGATGGCAGAAAGACTCAGGTGGAGCTTTATTTATAGGAATGCTGCAAGATTTGAATAAATATGAGATTTGATCAGAATGACTTGGGGGATTTTCTGTTCTTCCTCAAAGGTCATAGTAAACACTTTTTCCAAATTCCATTAAAGCCCTCTTTTATTTATTAATTTAAAGATTCATATGCCGCTTTTCACAATATGTGTCCTCACAAGGCAGTGTACAGAAATGGTAATATAAATTATAGAAAATCAATCCCTTTAAAAAATAAAATTAAAAAAGCAGACCATACAGCACCTTGGACAGGTCCATGGCACCCTGTTTAAGAAGCTCCTAGAGATTTTGCCTCTGTAGAGTTGAAGCATTGTGTAGATTGACCAGACCTGATGTCAGGGGCTGGACTGAGGAGGAATGGTGGGGACCACCCCCCTTCTCCTGAACCTTCCTGAGAACAGGAGAACAGTATAGATTTAGAACAGTGGTTTGCAGAAGTTCAGAGGCTGCAGAGGGGGAAAGCTGGGAAATATTGGGAGAGGAACAGCAGGAAGAAGAAGAACCAGGGGAGAGACAGCTGACAGACTCAGTGTCTTTGGAAAGCCACCTGCTCCCAGGACCAGGCGCACATTGAAAGTAGTGGAACAGAAAGCTCAGAGGCAGAAAGCTCAGATTATCCTACGCAGGAGTGACATAGAATAGGAGAGACGGAGGGGGTGGGACATTACTCAGAGAACACCATTATCTAGGGGGAATTCCTTCGTCTTTCTCTGTGAATTATTGAATAAATTACTTGATAAGAATTCTTGTTTATCTGCTTCTTGACCGTGGGAGGGAGCAGATTCCCTGAAGCCTGACACCTGGTAGGCGCTGCCTCCCTGGAGGAGCTGGCTCACTGTATTTTATCATATTTGGCTTCTGTAAGGCTTGGTGGGGACAGAGATACTGCAGGAGACTGACCTGAGTGAGAGGATGGTGGCAGGGCTGTGATCTCATCTTCATCAGAGTTCTCTACCCATGTCTGCAAGATTTCCAGGTTTTCAGCTGTGCATAATATTGCTTTAGTGTGCCCTACAATAGTTCTAATCTATGGCACTGACTCTGTGGGGTCAGCCATGTCATTAAACTGGGGAGGACAGACCGTCCTGTTTGGCAGATTAGGAGATGTCTCAATAGTGGCAATTCATCAGATACTTGCAGCACACACATGGGAAACCCATGACTCTTCACACATGGGTTGACTGGAGCTGATGGGTGTTGGAGCTCAACAACATCTGAAGATTCCCCATCTGATTTAGCACCACTTGGACCCTGAGGTACCAACATGGATTTGATATTAAGCTACTGTCACTTTATTTCTAATTTTCTGGAGATCTTATTCCTCCTGGAAACATTTCCAGAGAAGTTTTGCAATTTGATATAATTGTTGGTCAAGCCAATAGTTCTTTTCTTTAGTTTGTTTAAATTGTTACTATGAAATTGTTTGGTCTGCCTTGTTATATTCACTGAGGCTGTGATGCAACAGTAAAATTTATTTCTGATCAATTCTATTTGATCTGAAGTCCTTGACATGCTTTCCTGTTAACATTCCCATTACCTCATGTCTCCTGTGAACTCTGGTGGGACTACAGTGATATTTCTAACACAAAGCATGAGCAGTATAAAAGCAGTGAAAGGAAGAAAGAGGATTGAACTGCCAAAGCAGAGTATTTTTTTTTCCTAAGGAGAAAAGGGGGGGGGGAGTCTAAAAACACATTACCTCACAAATCTTGTCCTTGAAATCTTAATGGTTGAAAGGATAAGATAAATGTAAGCTTAAGGGAAAAAAAGATATTATGACCTGGAATGTGAAAACCAATGTCTATTTGTTCTCCAAATCTGGTTTTAATATTTGAGAGAAAAAGCCAAGATCAGTATAATCTCCTTGTTTTTGCTGATTTTGCTTCTACATTTTAAGTCGGAAGGGGGGCATTTGGATGGCACAACATGTGCTTATTGTTAAATTTGCTAATTATATACACACCCAGCTCTTTCCTTTCCCTGCTTTCATATGTTAGTTTCTTTGGTATTGTATGCTAGTTGAAGCCATTCGACGGATGCTGCTACATTATGGTTCAAAAAAAGGTAGGTTTTTTTTTTGGCTCAGTTCAAAGTGTTAATCCACAAACAAGCTTCATAGGAAGCTAACTAACATCATGTCATTTATGTGTTGCTGCTGGATTTTTTAAAAAAAATGCACTATGAGGAAGATTGCATGCTTTCCAGTTTTGTTGTTCAGTCGTTCAGTCGTGTCCGACTCTTCGTGACCCCATGGACCAGAGCACGCCAGGCACCCCTATCCTCCACTGCCTCCCGCAGTTTGGCCAAACTCATGCTAGTCGCTTCAAGAACACTGTCCAACCATCTCATCCTCTGTCGTCCCATTCTCCTTGTGCCCTCCATCTTTCCCAACATCAGGGTCTTTTCTAGGGAGTCTTCTCTTCTCATGAGGTGGCCAAAGTACTGGAGCCTCAGCTTCAGGATCTGCCCTTCCAGTGAGCACTCGGGGCTGATTTCCTTAAGGATGGATAAGTTTGATCTTTTTTGCAGTCCATGGGACTTACAAGAGTCTCCTCCAGCACCATAATTCAAAAGCATCAATTCTTTGGCGCTCAGTCTTCTTTATGGTCCAGCTCTCACTTCCATATATAATAATAATAATAATAATAATAATAATTTATTTGTACCCCGCCCATCTGGCTGGGTCTCCCCAGCCACTCTGGGCGGCTTCCATCAAACATTAAAATACATTTAAAATATCACAGTTTAAAAACTTCCCTAAACAGGGCTGCCTTCTACTACTGGGAAAACCATAGCTTTCACTATATGGACCTTTGTCGGCAAGGTGATGCCTCTGCTTTTTAAGATGCTGTCTAGGTTTGTCATTGCCTTCCTCCCAAGAAGCAGGCATCTTTTAATTTCGTGACTGCTGTCACCATCTACAGTGATCATGGAGCCCAAGAAAGTGAAATCTCTCACTGCCTCCATTTCTTCCCTTTCTATTTGCCAGGAGGTGATGGGACCAGTGGCCATGATCTTAGTTTTTTTGATGTTGAGCTTCAGACCATATTTTGCACTCTCCTCTTTCACCCTCATTAAAAGGTTCTTTAATTCCTCCTCACTTTTTGCCATCAAGGTTGTGTCATCAGCATATTTGAGGTTGTTTATATTTCTTCCGGCAATCTTAATTCCGGCTTGGGATTCATCCAGTCCATCCTTTTGCATGATGAATTCTGCATATAAGTTAAATAAGCAGGGAGACAATATACAGCCTTGTTGTACTCCTTTCCCAATTTTGAACCAATCAGTTGTCCCATATCTAGTTCTAACTGTAGCTTCTTGTCCCACATAGAGATTTCTCAGGAGACAAATGAGGTGATCCGGCACTCCCATTTCTTTAAGAACTTGCCATAGTTTGCTGTGGTTGACACAGTCAAATGCTTTTGTGTAGTCAATGAAGCAGAAGTAGACAACCACACTACCTAGGGTATACGAGACCTCCATATCTTTCTGGTATAATTCCTCTGTGTATTCTTGCCACCTCTTCTTGATGTCTTCTGCTTCTGTTAGGTCCTTCCCACTTTTGTCCTTTATTATGGTAATCTTTGGACGAAATGTTCCTTTCATATCTCCAATTTTCTTGAACAGATCTCTGGTTTTTCCCATTCTGTTGTTTTCCTCTATTTCTTTGCATTGCTCGTTTAAGAAGGCCCTCTTCTCTCTCCTTGCTATTTTTTGGAAATCTGCATTCAGTTTCCTGTATCTTTCACTATCTCCCTCACATTTTGCTTGCCTTCTCTCCCCCGCTATTTGTAAGGCCTCATGGGACAGCCACTTTGCTTTCTTGCATCTTGCCACTTTGCTTTCTTGGTTTTCGTTGCTGCCTCCTGTATAATGTTACAAGCCTCCATCCATAGTTCTTTAGGCACTCTATTCATCAAATCTAAATCCTTAAACCTGTTCCTCACTTCCACTGTGTATTCACAAGGGATTTGATTTAGATTGTATCTTACTGGCCCAGTGGTTTTTCCTACTTTCTTCAGTTTAAGCTGGAATTTTGATTTAAGAACCTGATGGTCTGAGCCACAGTCAGCTCCAGGTCTTGTTTTTGCTGTCTGTATAGAACTTCTCCATCTTTGGCTGCAGAGAATATAATCAATCTGATTTCGATGCTGCCCATCTGGTGATGTTCATGTGTAGAGTCATCTCTTGTGTTGTTGGGAAAGAGAGTTTGTGATGACCAGCTTGTTCTCTTGACAGAACTCTATTAGCCTTTGCCCTGCTTCATTTTGAACTCCAAGGCCAAACTTGGCAGTTGTTCCTTTTATCTCTTGACTCCCTACTTTAGCATTCCAATCCCCTATAATGAGAAGAACATCCTTCTTTGGTGTCATTTCTATAAGGTGTTGTAAGTCTTCATAGAATTGGTCAATTTCAGTTTCTTCAGCACCGGTAGTTGGTGCATAAACTTGGATTACTGTGATGTTAAAAAGGTTAAAAGGTTAAAAGCTTTCCTGTATAGTTTGCATGAAATGTGCTGAGGTTATGCTACATTATTCCCTGCTTCCCCCCCTTCGCTGAGAGCTTTTCCAGTAAGAATGCCTTGCTGGACCAGAGTTAATCTAGCCCAGCCCTGTTCCAAGTGTTAATCTAGCTCAAGCCCTGTTCTGTTTGCACACAAATGAGACGTAAAAGTTATGCCTCCTTCTATTGCTTGTTCCGTTGTTTATTCTGTATGGATAGGGAGATGTTCGGTTCAAATTTTAATGTGATTCTAACAAATTCATATTTCCTGAACAAATATATGTACTGAACCCCTTCAAAATTGGCACTTTTTAGAATTTTCCAATGTAGTTATCCAACCAAAGAATTCATTAAAATTCATGTTTCTGTAAAAATGGCTTGCAAAAATGCATATACTAGGCAAAACTGGGTACCAGAAAGTATGTGTGTGTGTGTGTGTACCAAAATATATAGCTATTTTCACGTGGACTTTTTTTTCCCTTTAAATTGCAAATGTATGTGGAAATGGGGTGATTGGGAAATTGAGAAACTGAGAGAAACTGAAATTAAGAGATTTGTTCTAAAGCACCTGATATTCAGAGTTGTTCTGCTTCTTCCATTGGCTGTGTTCACGCCTCAAGGTAGGCCTTGTTCATGGTTTGTCATAAATGCAGAGATCATTCACACTTTATTCCTCTCTTCCAGTCAGCAAGAGCAACAGGCCACAATCCCTGGCTTAGTGTTGCATCTGAACACAATCTCTGATTTATAAGCCCATAGCAAACTTTGCATTCACACCATGGTTTGTTTGAGTGAAACAAATTATGACCCCCAGTTCAGGTACAATACTAAGCCAGGCAGGGATCATAGTTGCTCCCACTTATGCCAGAGACGGAGCAAAGTGGGAAACACCTGCAAATTCAAGTCTAAACCATTAACTATGGTTTATCATGACATGCAAATACTGTACAGCCATTGATAGACAAATCTTTAATTTGTCGAAAACTTTCTGAAAGATCTAAACTCATGTTCTTCATTAGCCACTCCGAATTGTTTTGGTAAATCCTATAAGTTGATGCATTTTATGGAATCATTCCTTTTTCATTCTTGAACTACCTCCAATCAGCTGAACAGAAAATGTGGCCAGCACCCAGGACACCTTGTTAATTCATTGTCTAGGTAGGAAAGCAGCAAGAGGCACATAGATTTTGGAAAAGTGCCTGTCCAGCCTGTGGATCTGTTGGAAGAGTAGAAATGGCTTCCTCTCAAGCAGCTGGCCTTGTTGATATTTTTTTTGCACACCTCTTCTTAAAAAGGAGCCTTTGTTGTCTTACTGTTATATGGAGCACTGTATGGAGCTTCAGATCCATATGTCTAGATAAGCTGTTTGCATGGCATTTGAATGGGCCCTGAAAGTATAAGATAATGTCTCTTTTCTCCCCCCCCCTTTTGCAAA
Organism: Lacerta agilis; assembly: GCF_009819535.1. Classification (NCBI taxonomy): domain Eukaryota; kingdom Metazoa; phylum Chordata; class Lepidosauria; order Squamata; family Lacertidae; genus Lacerta; species Lacerta agilis. Next base: position 29,502,502 of record NC_046318.1, read on the forward strand.
GCTTATAACAGCTTCACACGGCACATAACAGAAACTGCCTACTGTGTGTACTAAGGAAATGTGGTCTCATTTCTCACAAGTAATCTTTCGTTTAACTTTGAATTACATTTATCTGCAGCATGTGCAGAACAAGGTAAATGACAACATCCAGCAACACGTAAGGTTGACAATTGATAAACAGACAGACAGACAGATGATTGATTGATCGATAGATAGATAGATAGATAGATAGATAGATAGATAGATAGATAGATAGATGATAGATAGAGATAGATGAAAGATATGCATACTCTATTAAGACTCATGGCTGGATGGCTCTTTGGCATCTCTCTCATTCATACAATGTCACGACCTGTGTAAAGTGTTTTTTTTCCCTTCCCATTTCTCCTTTTTTACAGCCAATATTTACAAGGAAGAACTCCATGATTTCACCAAGCGTGAATCCATATGCAAGCCAGGCAATGTAGGCAGCGACTAATTTGTGTGATTATGTGTTTTTGTGTTCAACCTTTTAGATTCGATAAATCTAAAAAAACTTCAAATGGCACCTTACTTCCTCATGCATTAGGAAAGCTAGTCCCTTCAAGCCCTGGGCTGACTGCACACTCAGGCAGGCTATTGGATCCTCATGGACAGAGGAGGAATATAACTGCGTTCCCTGTTCCAGATTGTTTCCTGTTCTTGATTGAGCCATGGGGTCTTCCTGAGGTTTGTTGTGCTGCTGTACCTTTTTGACTTTTCTTCAGTTCTGGCTTGCTCTGTGGTTTGTCCTTTGCTCCTGACTTGCTCTCTGACGCCTCACTTTGCCCCTTGACTCCCACTCCCTGCTTTGGGCTCTCTCCCAGTTCATCTCACTTCTGCGTGAAGCCCATCCCTGACATCCAGGAAGTAATGTTCTTCCTTGCGGACACTCTCTATTATCCCATTTGCCTTCAGTAACTTAAATACATAGCCAGATTTTACTAGCCACAATGGTAATCCATTCATTATGACCCATATGACTAATACAGGAAAGAGAAAGAAGCATTGACTAGTGGAATTACATTACAATACAGTATTTCAATGCACTGCCCTATGCTGTTTTTTTAATGGTAGACGTGTTCTTTCCCTGGAAGAGCAGGAGTGGAATCCAGCACAGGCAGGGTGGGCGTGGTGGCCTTCTGTGAGGAAATGCTCTCCCAGCTATTCAAATGTGCTACAGAATATTTCTTCCCATCAATTATAGGTCTTTGGGAACCACAAAAGTATATTCTAGCTCCTACTTTACACAATGCCAGCATCTCTTTTGAGTGCTATGTAAAATAGGCTCTAGAATATACTTGGCCAAAATGGCTTGGTAGGCCTAAATAGGCCTGTGGACTGGAGGTTCAGCAGCCCTGGGTGGGGAACATGTAGCCCTCCATATGTCCAACTTCTGTCAGCCCCAAAAAGTATGGCCAAAGGTCAGGGACAGTGGAAACTGGCAGCCCTCTAAATGAATCTTTAGTCTGGGACAACATACAGCAGACTGAGAGACCATCATAACAGTACTACAGCGAATGGAATGCACCAGTGTTTTGTCTAGCTTGGATCACCATATTCCTGGGCAGTCAGAGATGGTGTCCAAGTTCCCTGAGTTGAAGCCACCTGGCTTCTACAATTGCCAGGTTTAGAGACGAGTCTTGTCACCAGATCCTTTCTGGAAGGTTGAGTATGAGACTGAATAAAGCTCAGATGGCGGAGGACACAATATAACATATAGCAATATAACATATATAACAATATAACATGTATAATATAACATGTAACTTTATGGAAATGATGCCTGTGTGATACATCAGTATATTTGCCTAAAGCCCAGGATAGATATTATCAGGATAAGTTTCAAAAAAGCAGGAAAGTGCATGGAATTCAAAACAGACCAGATGACCTAACAGGCCTTTAATGTACGAATTTTGTGTGATGGCTTAAGACCTGCCTGTGATGACACATTTCACAATTGCCCTTGATTCCTTGAAGTTCAGCTAAAAGCAAATGTAATCCAGCAATAATCTTGGGGAGATTTCTTCCAAATGTCTGTTTATAGCCACAGTTAGGTTAACTAGCTCAGTTGCAAGGTATTTTATAATAGCATCTGAATGTCATAAATATTATGCCAGCAACTTTTGTAAATTCAGCCAGTATGGATGTATGAATAATGAAAATTCCTAAAGTGGCTATATGCTGGAGTCCCTCACATGAAATCCCAAAATATATGTGAGTTCAAAATAAGTTCAGTCTATTAAACTCTCTGAATTCTTTTTCTAGGCAGCTATCCCTCCCCACAGACTTGTAGTCTTTGCACACCAATCTTCATCTATATAAAAGTACATGCATGAGATGTGTGTGTGTTCTCAAATATATCTCGGGGGGGGGGGGATATTGGATTTTAATAGCAGCCACAAAATAGTCACAGTATATAATGTGAAATAACCAAAATGTGAGCATTAAAGTGGTCTGTGTCATCATGACACTCTTCATAAGTGTTAATAAATACTGTCAGTTTTAGATATGCAATAAGATACTGTATGACTCTGATATTGGCTCATGTACTGTGTTTTAAGTTTCTTGGGAAGTATCTAATGTTCTGTTTATGCTAATATATATTTTTGGTGCTCTCGATCTGGATTTCCCCCAAAAGCCATGCCAAAGTTATGGAAGAGAATTGACAATGTTAATTTGGGGGTGGAGACATTAACTATGTATCAATATACAATTGTGGCTGGTGACATAACACCCGTGGCTTGCGACACAAAGCATCATGTTGGCAAATATTTTTTGTGGGGGGGGGGTTGGAACCAGATTTGGGAAGTTCATAGTTAACAGAACTACATGCACCAACCAGCCTGTTCTTAGACAATAGCAGTATGGGAAACAGCTATTGTCTGTTACAATTAATTATTAGTATAATTAATGTACTATTCCAGGCTCTGGAATCACACTTAGAAATCTTAGTTTTAACTACTTTATAAGGGAGAGGAGCAAAGAGAGTTAGCCACATTGAGGTGTCCTGAACATGACTGTGTTTTTCCTGATTGTCCCCTGTTTCTCTCTCTGTGTCAGATCTAGGATACCCAGCCTTTCCCAAGCTGCCATTTCTTTCTATTGTTGTTCAGGTTCATAACATGGGCAAATTATTTCCTGAACTGCTGGGACATGTAAGCAGGCCAGTTTTGCTTGTTCCTTTATTTCTAAAACCTTTGTGAATAGAAAAGTTCAGCATGCAGCTGTTCCTTTCGCTGTGGTCTTGTTACAGAGGAGAAACTGCCTCTGCTCAGCTACCCTCTCCACAATGCCCCAGAAGACTGTGAGAAGGTCTTTTGGCTGGGCTTTAGCAGATCAGCTTTTGCTTCTTGGCTTCACTGGCTGAATAGAAGTAATTTCATACAACGGCAGTTCCCTCTGCTGGATTCATCTAATGGAGTCACCTAAACTTGGAATAGCCAACATGGTGCTCCTCCAGATATTGTGGACTACAGCTCTCATCAGCCCCAGACAGCATGGCCAACAGGCAGGGTTGATGGGAGTTGTAGTGTAAAACATCCAGCTGAACTAAGAAGCAAAGTGCATTGGACACAATTGGTTTCCTTCTGAAGAAACACTGACTGGTTTGTGCAGTAAAGCTGTTCAACTTATGGAAGATGATAAAGAAGTGTGAGTCAGCAGTCCAGATTGTAGCTTCCAGGTGGAAAACTTCTCCTCAAGGATAGCCTCTCTCCAAGCAGGAGACCAGCTGAGTTAACTCTACAGTCGCTCTCATTCCTGATCAGTTCTTCTTGTCAGTCATCTGGAGGACCCATGAAAATTGAGAGACCAACCTTATCTTTATGGATTGGGAGTGTGGCAACAACGTTCCCAACCTCCATAACTGGAGCCGTCTGATTATGGCTTACTTATGCCAGATTGAAGAACTACTGATGCCAGCTAGATTTTTCCATTCACAAGGGCTATTTCCATTTTGCATTGCGAGGAACAATACATGCTTCTGTGAATTCTGTGGATACAGGCGGTCATTGTGGGAAGTTAGAACCATAGAGTTGGAAGGGACCAAAACACTCTCTAGCCCTACCCTCTGCCCAATAGGCACAGCCATTCTTCACTGCCCCCGCAGAGCCTGCTACTGAATCCAAACCACAGTGTGTCTGCAGCCCTGGAACCACAGTTGCAGGAAACCCATTTAAGCACCATCAACATCAGTACTCTGTAAAGCAGTGCCAGAGAGGGGCTTCCAGAGAACAGTTTGTTTTTTCAACTGATAGACAATGAAGCACTGACTCTGAAGAAAGTGCCTACCAAATAATTTGAGTCCAAGATCCTGTTTGAAGTAAAGAAGTGCTTCAACAGAACGGAGTATAAAGCATCCTAGCATCATCTAGAGGCCAGTTATAAACTACAGTGCATTGCTTTTCAATACACTTTCAATAAAGCAGAACACACATCATCCAGATAAAATGTTAAGAGCAGTGGCACAAACAAGGTTTAGAGGAGGTCATAAATATCAGAAAATTGATGCTCTTTCCTGAACCTATTAGGAGCAGAGGAAGAGGGTAATGTATCCCTTTCTTTGGATGTGCTGTATTTTTCTTACCCGCTTCTGTGCACAACAATTATGTTCTTAACTGCTGTGTTTCCTAGATCTAGTAATATCCAGTGCCATTCCCACTGGAAAGAAACCTAGGAGTTTTGGTTTCAGCCATTAATTTCACTGGCAACGTTGTAAAAACACCCCCCCCTTCTTTCAGTTTAAGTTTAAATAGAATACAACGAGGGCCTGCCCCGTAGGTTTGGCAGAGAGGATGGATAAAATAATAGATTTTAAAATGCCACGTGCATTTAAATGCTCAGTAAATTATGGACACTTCACAACTTGAAGCTAGGTCATGACCACTTTTGAACACTCAGTGGCTGTCACTGCTACTCTTTAACATGTGATCCTGTGTAATTATTTTTGTTGTTCTGTTTAAAAGATGCAGCTTATTTGTTTTCAGTATATCAAGCAGCAGGAGCTGAGATATTATTATTATTATTATTATTATTATTATTATTATTATTATTATTATTATTATTATTATTTTGCTCAGAGGCAAGCAGCAGGCAATTAATCATTTTTGTATACACATTGAACAACAGAACCAGTTCCTTGGAGCTGGTGAGCAAGGAGTCAAACTGGTTTGAGTTCTATTGAGGCTTTCGGGTTCAAGTTCCATTTGATTTCTTTTCTAATTCAAAAGTCCAATTTTGAAAATTATTTATTTATTACATTTATACGCAACTCTTCCTCCAAAGAGCTCAAGCTGGCACACATGGCTCTCCCACTCCCCATTTTATCTGAAAAACAACCCTGTGATGTAGGTTGGGCTGAGACAGGGGACTCGCTGAAAGTTACCCGTGAGCTTCATGGCTGAGTAAGGGTTTGAACCCTGGTCCTCCTAATCCTTTCTCAAAACTATAAAAATTACACCACCCTGGATTGGCTAGTCTCAGATACACTGTTTGAACTCGATGGTTGCAATTTAAAGTGCTTCATATCCCTGTACTAATGTGAATTTCATATATGAGGATGTGATGATAAACACCCCCGTAGCTTTGTACAGGTAGTCACCCATTAAAGGTTTCTAGTGTGATCTAACTGTATTTAGAGTGCAGGTGGCAACAGTGATGTCATTTTGCAGCTCCACAATTGTGCACAAATTCAGGACCCTGAACGGTTAATTTGTTGTTGTGACCTGGCTCCTATTCCCCTCTGTTAATTGACTCAGATTCTGATGCTAAACTAGGACTGTCTGCTGGGGCGATTTCACAGTCACCAAAAATTAGATGGACCAGGAGCCTGGCACTTATAGCTAAGGTCTGAGCCCAGGAGAGGTAGCTCACATTATGTAGTCTGAACGGGGCCATCTCCACTCAAAGTTTGTAGAAACCATCCAGGGCTCTACATTACCGGTAATCATAGAATTGTAGAATTGTAGAGTTGGAATGGACCCTGAGGACCACCTAGTCCAAACCCCTGCAGCAATATGCAGCTGTTGCATAGAGGAATCGAACCCACAAACTTGGCATTATCAGCACCACACTCTAACCAACTGAACTATCCATACAGTTGATGGGCATCTGAGGCCCTACCTTGTGTGCCTCCTCCATGTGAGGTCTGGGGGTGGGCCTTCTCTGTGGTGGCTCCCTGTTTGTGGGATGTGATTTCTCCAGGGAGGTTTGCCTGGCACCATTATATATTTTTAGGCACCAGGCAAAAAATGTTTCTCTTCAACCTGGCATTTGTCTGATTAATATTGTACAGCCTTTTAAATGTGTCTGTTGGGGTGGGGTATTGTTTTGTTGTTTTTAATTATTTCCTGTGTTTCTTAGCTTGGATTTTATTTTATTTTATGAACCACCCTAAGATCTTTAGATGAAGGGTGATTGTTGTTGTTCAGTCGTTCAGTCGTGTCCGACTCTTCGTGACCCCATGGACCAGAGCACGCCAGGCATGCCTATCCTCCACTGCCTCCTGCAGTTTGGCCAAACTCATGCTAGTCACTTCGAGAACACTGTCCAACCATCTCATCCTCTGTCGTCCCCTTCTCCTTGTGCCCTCCATCTTTCCCAACATCAGGGTCTTTTCAAGGGAGTCTTCCCTTCTCATGAGGTGGCCAAAGTACTGGAGCCTCAACTTCAGGATCTGTCCTTCCAGTGAGCACTCAGGGCTGATTTCTTTAAGGATGGATAAGTTTGATCTTTTTGCAGTCCATGGGACTCTCAAGAGTCTCCTCCAGCACCATAATTCAAAAGCATCAATTCTTCGGTGGTGATATATCAACTTAATAAAATAAATACATGATTTTGGGCCACTGAATAGCATCAATGACCCACCCAGGTGTTGTTTGACTCCAACTCCCATCAGCCCCAGTTAGCATAGCCAGTGGTCAGGGATAATGAGGGTTGTAGTTCAATAGGTTCCTCATCCCTGAAAGACTCATTTCAGCTGACTGTCAGGGGTTGCCTGGTCTGGCCTTAGTACCCTGTGTACTCACTGCTTGGCTGCAACAGGAAACAGATGGAAATGAATACATACAGTTGCAGTATGGGATTGTGCTTGCTGGTCCTGCCACTGACCCCCCCCCCATGTGTATATCAGAACTTGTGCACAGAGGGCTATATGCCTAGAGCTCAATGTACATCAACACATGGTATGTGTCCTCATTTGTTTCAGGATACAGACTGTGCATTTAGAGCCTCTGTGCAACACATTCTTATGAACAATTGGAGGTTGGGGTGTGGCCCCTCTCCATATCTTTCTCAGCCCTTTGTTTGAAGATCCACATAGGGCTAGAAGGTTGCTCAGAGCAAATACAATAAAGATTACACCACACTTTGTGAGTTAAATAAATCATAAACGGCAACAGTAACTGGATGTGTGTTTGCTTGGCCGAAAACAGAGTTACATTAATCAGAAACCTCCCAAACAAGTCAGATGTAATGAAATAAATGTGATCCTGTTTAAATAAGCTGCCACAGTCAAATTAAAGTGTGCAGAGCTTGCAGAAGTGGTGGCTTGGGGGCGGGAGAGGAAGTGATGCACCCTAGTCTCATTTTATGTGATTACATCTGTACATAATTTAAATAGGGGTTGTTCAGATATCTGATTAAATAGTAATGACTCCTCTATTTATATTAATTAAATGCTTACTTAGGGACCCGGTTTTGAACATGTACCGCCTTGCTTATCTGGTGTGTGTGTTTTAATTCCAGAATATAGACTAGGCCTTGAAGCCACATGTTCCTTGGAGGTTTTTCTGAAGCTGAACAGATTATCAGCACTGTCTTCATCTTGGGGAAAGGGAGATTCAGCCTAAATTGAACCTCTCCCCAAGCAGGTGATCAGGGTTGTCAAAACTTAAAGCACTAAGAATCTGGCAGTGTTTGCACACTGCACAGACCCTTGGATACTGGATTTTAGTGCTTAAAATAAACATCGTGGAGCAACACCCAAAGCAGAAGTGGGGAGAGAGGAGCACCCCCCCCCTGTCTGCATCCTGTAGGAGTTTTAAGATAGAGTTATAGATGAGGCAGAAGACATTCAAATGAGGCCGTATTAGTAGATAACATCACAAACAAGCCTGCCTGTAATTGTGGACCCTTATAGTAGTATTATCTTGGAATCAAGTAACTTATTTGGAGATAAACCCAGAGCTTTTTTTCCCCTAGAAAAAGATGTGCCAGAACCAAAGTTGTTAAGCTTCTTTTGGGAAGGAGGACCTCTTCTTCGCCCGCTTGCTCTACCGCCATGCCTAAATAACATAAACTGCCACCTTGCACCACTGACCTCTACCACGCAGCTCCGATCGTTTCTGTAGGACAGCCTCAAGCGCTGTGATGGGGTGAAATATACTCAGAGTCAAGTGTGAATTTCATGCTCTTATTCAGCTCATAGTAGCAATGAATGAATGTTTCCCCAAAACATCTGCTATATATACATTATTTACACAATGGGCCCCACATGATTGGCTAATTCTGGGCTACTCCTGTGGCCCAATCAGGTTGCTGAATCACTTCATCCAGGAGCCTGATTGGCTGCTCTTGCAGGCCAATCAGGTCGCTGATTCACTTCCACCTGGAGCTGGATTGGGTGGCTCCTGCAGATCAATCAGACTGCTGCATTCTGGATCCTATTGTTCTAGGATTCAGCTCAGTACATAACACTGGGCAATGCTACAGAGATGCTGGAACGCACTGAAGAGCTGCTGGAACTCAGTTCTGGCGAGTTCTGGCTGAAAAAAAAGCCCTGGATATATCCATTCCTGAAATCCTCCCAGTTCTGAAAGTTGTAGTTAAAGCCTCGAAACACTTTTGAGGTGTTAGCACCTGAGGAAGATATTTGAAACAGGACCATATCCAGAAGTCATCCACTGCTCAGAGCATTCTTCAGTACAATAATCATTGTTTTTGTGCTATATTGTTATTTGTAAGCCTTGCGGAAATGTACAGTTTTGCGACTTTAACGCTATTTTGTCTACTGTATCAGGAATCTATTCTCACTATCAACATATTGTTGTCACAATTGTGTGTCTTTCAGCGCTTTTTGTGCTTGTATTAGGAGATAGTCAAGTATTGAGTTGCACCGAGGCAGAAATATACAATAGCTATTCTCATATCTCATATGCAGATACATACCCAGATCTATATTTCACCCTTAGGTGAAATACACAGGTTATTTTGCAGGCGGACCAGGAAAACAGAGAAACTAGGTAGTCCTCGTATGAATAGAGGTGGAAATTAATTTTAGCTGGAGTGCTAGGTAAAAAGCAGAAGCCAGGTTGCTTTACCTAGCAGTTGGAAGGTATGTTTCCTCAGGGAATCAAGTTCCAAGACCAGGTGGTCTAAGATCCACTTCCGGAACCAACTATTGAATGGATAGTATTTCCAAATATTTCAGTATTTTCCAAGTCACACAAAGAACAAAGGCAGCTGTGTTGGGTCCACAAGAAAAATAAAGGGGGGGGGGGGGAATCCACATAAGAGGAATTCCTTCCTACCAATAAATGCAGTACATGAACTGCTTCATCCCTTGAAACACAGACAATATTCGCACCCATTACAAATACTTTAGCGTCCCTCCCTATCATAGAAAGATGAGCTTTGGCAGGAATGTTCCACTGAACAAGAATCTTGTTTTCATAATTAGGAAAGATGTAGGAGCTTCTTGCAACCAATCAGAAGCCACACTTTGGAAGTCAAACGTTTCGGAGGTTGAACGGACTTCCAGAACAGATTCTGTTTGACTTCTGAGGTACGACTGTATTTTAATTTTGGACCAATTAATCCCACTGACTCTGCAATTTCTTCCACCATTTTACATTACATGAATCTTTATACACATATAGTTTGCTGGATTTACAAATATTATATTTTTCATAGGCTGTGCCTCCATGAGGCCATAATGTTCCATGCTTTTGACCACTTCAAATCCAACATTCAGGGAGTTAGATCCAGGCTCCCTGTAGCCTTTAATAATTCTGGGAGGTCCATCACTAGGTATATACTTGTGGTGACCTTTCTTTTTAAAAAATATTAGTGTAATAGGTGGAGCTGTAACATTAATCTTTAAGGCATCATTTCCACATAAGCTAAAATTACAGGGAATATAAATAGATCCAGGAGGAAGAAATGAACTTTCCAGTGTTTTTTAAACATAGAATAACTATAATTGTGATATGCTTAATGGCATTGATTCAAACATTCTGTGGGAGACTTTAGAAGGCTGTAAATAATATTAATTCAATACATGCACACATGCAAGTGCACACATATTTGTGTGTGTGTGCACATACACACAGGTCTGCTGGAAACAATGTCAGCTCTTGGATAAGTTTGGGAAAGCACTACAATAACATCAATTACGGGAATTTAAATGGTCGAAATGGAAAGTCTATTCTAAAGCTTGTCTAGGTTAAGGACATCAGGTTTGAATGTTCTTCTTTCATTATTAAGGAGTTCATACTTTTATAACCCTCTGTTCCCCAGTGAATATAGTGCTTGTGAAAGTTTTGGCATTGCAGCACTGGAAACACAAGAGGTTCGTGGAATTGTTATCTCCTTTTTCAACCACTTGCTAAAAATGTGCTTGAAAAGGATTATCCTGCAGTCCATTAACCAGCCTCTATGCTTGGAGCAGCCATTTGTATTGCATTCAGTTTCATAATAGTCTAGTGATTGGTTTTCCCATGTCCAAAAGATACCTATGGTTAATCCAAGAAAAACAGAAACTCGCAGCTTCAAGTATACTTTGCATGGCTGCTTCTTCACATCATTTGTGTGCAAGGGAATAGAAGTGATTAGTACTTTATCAGGTAATTAAAGAATGTGCTGCACACTGCAGCTTAATCTATAAAACTACAGTAGTTTGGAAAAATTAAGCATGTTTTCAAACAGATGGGGAACCTTTAGCCCCCATTCCGGAAATGGTGCTGGACTGCAACTAATGGTCAACATCCCTGACCATTGGCTATTCTAGCTGTTGGGATGTTGTCGGAGCCCAAGAAGAAGTCCCTCATCCCTGCATTAAAATGTTTTTAATGATGCAACACTGCAAATGGCAGCTTTCTAGAATCTTTATCTGAATGAAGAACATAACATAAAGTGTGCATTTGAACACCCAGATACAGCAAGAGATGATGTGGCCATGGCTGTCCCTTCCTGCTCTGCCCTAGTCCTCTCATTTGCCTATCTTTTCACCAGCAGTGGGGCAAAATGGGACTCCTGATGTCTACTTTAAGCAGATGAAAAGGGTAGACGGACCAGTGGAAGAATCAGCTGGGGCTTCCTCCTCTCCTACTTGGTCTAGGTCTAAAAGTTGATGCATATTTTCTGGCCTCCAATCCGACAGCCATCTTTGCAAGATCTTACGTGTCGATTCTCATTCTTGTGTTTTTCATGCAGTGGTTATAGTTCATCTAACCAGCTGAAATTTACTTGTATGGTGGATAGAGCTCTATGTGATATTTGATCAATATGAGGAAGAAAACTTGTGTGCAATCAGTTGGTCATAAGACAAAATGATCCTAGGAATGGGTTAGCAGCTTAATTCGCAAGAGCTGAATCCACTTGCACTATGGATGGGGAAAGTTGGCCCCATGTTACCACAAAAAATATGGAGATGTCTCAAGTACTGAATGAGGGTAACGATCATGCTTATTGTGTTGAAAGGGACAATACAAATTGAGGTGTGTTCCTACTCAGAATGCGACACAATTCCTTTTCCTATGACAGAGAGGCAGTGGGAATGCTTCCACTTGAGAGGAAAATGAAAATATCCAGAGCCTGCCCATTTTGAAGCAAAGCAGAGGAAAGCTAAATGGACTGTGCTTGCATTGTTACATATATGGATAGGAAAAGGGGAATGACATATCTGTCAAATAAATGTAGTCTAGAATGTTATTCAATGAATGAATGCCCTTTAATCCAGCACTGAAAAGTGTAATTTAGGAAACCCACAAAAGTGAATTTGCCATATCATCTCATTGGGTATAAGAGGGAGGCAGCCTAATTTCCTTGATATTTTGCATTTAGGAATTAGGAATATGGATTGCGTTAAACACTGTGATTATTGCTTTTAAAGAGACTTTTGCCAGCAATGGAACCAAAAAAGGTAATTGTCTCAGGCTGGTTTTAATGACAATAGGTATAAATAGTAATCTAATTATACTTGGGAGAGATTTATAGCTCTAATTACTACTAGTTTAAAATTGCAAAGGGATTGACATGAGCAATCAACACATTCCATGCTGTGAATCCATCTTGCTATTGTAAAAGCTACCTGCCAATTGCTTGTCAGTGGAATGATATGCCATGCTGCACACATTATTTCGGGAATTAGCAATACAACAGCTCCATATGCATAAATGTTATCTGTTCAGTTGAATGGTAAAACGTAGAGCCCAGAGGTTATAACATCAGAGTCTTGCAATTATGTGATTTTTTTCTCTCTCCCTCTTATACTGGCTTTTTATTTGCCTGATGCAATATGAGCTAATTTCAGGGGGCTCAGTTCTCCAGGTGACTGTAACTTGCTGTAAGTGAACTATCTCAACGTGTTTTTTCATACCTGGAAGATTCGATACAGGTCCTCAACAACATAAACTTGCTGATTATTACAGGAGATGGGTTTGATTGATTTAACTTAAACCTTTTTCCTCTTTCAGGTGCACACACATCATATATCTTTCCATGCACTTCCTTGAGTATAATATAACATGCACCCAATGCGCTCAGGCTGTTGAACACTTACTTTTGTTTACCACATAAAAATAGATGCAAAACACAAATGCCTCTGCTTTTACCTTGCACTATTCTCTTCTGGCCACTTGGCTGGCAAGGACCAGGGCAGGTCTTTATGCATTATAAATTGTGGACAGGCTGACTTTCTTCAGTGTACATTAGGTAGCCAAGTGGAGCTGAGAACAGGGCTGCTGCACCTTTAATAGAAAGAGGAAATTCAGCAGATGTTGCTGGTCATGCCAACTCTACCTGCTGAAATTTCTTCATCTTCAGAGCTATTTGTGCTGCAGGAACATGGTTTTCTTTTTCACCAGTCTACTGTAGTCTACTGACTATGGGAAGAGTCCAAGAAAAGAAAAAAGGCTTTAACACAGAGTTAGTCCTCTACAAGGTGGTTGCATGGACACACTTTCTGTAAGCCTGCTTAGATACAACTCATATGTGACAAACCAGACAAGATGAGTCAAAACTTTCTCCTGATCAACAGCTGCTTCTGCACCCCATTCTGTGCATTTTCCTTCCATGCTATGGCTTCATTTCAATCAATTTCAAGTAAAGTGTTTGTTCCAAGTGGGTCTCATTCTTAAGAAGTTACCATTGTGAGAAATTTGTGCCATTATTGGTGTTTCATCATTTTAGTGCTTAATAAACTTGAGTCTGCTGTTAAAAACGTAGGTATGTTAAGTTTTGAATGGACTATCCTTCTCAATATCAGGTGTCTCCAGCAAAAGTCGGTCTCCCTTATTCCAGCTATATAAGCCAGTCAAGAACTTTCATCTACAGTGCTTCTAAATACACCATAATAACACTATTAATATTTCTTATTTTTATAGATCCATCTCTTGTTTTTATCTGGGGTATCTAAAACAAAAGACGCTTAGAGAGCCTGCCCCACTTCAGAACGTGCCCAAGATAAGCTCATCTAATTGCTTGCATTTTCAGCACAGCTGTGTGCAATTAGGCTCACTTCAAGATCCCTAACCATTTAACATCTCTCTCCACCCATTTTCACAATATGGCATAAGCGTGCACAGTGAAAGCTGAAAGCTTTCCATCTTTATTCCATATAATTATTGCTCTTGAATGCTGCTTCTTTCTATGAGAAAATTCTACATTTCTATTGAAGTATTGTAGTTCAGTACTACTGCCAAATACTGTGAGATGCCCATAATGGGATAAAATTCTCCCCATTGCTCCACAAAGCAAAACAAACACCCGCCTTGCTTTAGCCATAGAGTCTGCTAAAACAATGGCATATCAGTGAAGTCTTTGAAATTTCAGCAGTTTTATGCATGGAGCATGGAGCCTACGTACGACAGCTGGGAACTGTGGAATCTATAGCAGGCCTCTCTTATAATACACCCACATACATAAACACACATCATTCTGTAAACCTCTCAACCACTATATACTCCTCTGGTATTTGGGGTTAAATTATGCTTCCACTGGCACACTGGTTTATTTTCAGTTGTTTGAAGCATTTATTCACTTAGCATTATTTGCTATGTCAGTGCTCATTTCCATGTTCCTTAATATGCAGTGTGAAGGCTTTTGACATCTTATAAGGAGGAGATTTGTGAAGGATAATTTTTATGCATTTTCCCCTGGCGAAAAAAGGAGACTACTTCTGATTGTTAAAGCATCATTTTACTCACCACCATCTTATTTCTGAATTACCCACAACTCCTTATTTATCCGTCGGATTCCATTTATGAAATGCTTCCCACAAAATATCAAGAAGCAATTTCACAGTAAATCACCAACTCTCTCTCTCTCTCTCTCTTGATATATAATATTTTTTTAAAAAACCAATTCCATATAAAAAAACAAAAACAATTCTGTATGTAAGAAACATTTCAAATCCAGCATGCAGGCACAGTTCTTTAAGTGCAGAAAGATCTCCGATTAAAAGACTTGTCAAAAAAGGAAGGACTTCAGTAGGTGCTGAAAAGACAAGAGAGATGACCTTTGTCTGATATGTTAAGAGAGGGAGTTCAATTCCTGTATCCTATGGAACTGACCAACAGATGAGATGATGCTCACAAGAGTCCCCCTTCTGCACAGCACAGTGATTGGTTGGGTATATAAGGGATGGAACAATCTTTCGGGTATCCTGGGTCCCAAGCTTTATAGGGTTTGGTACTGGCAAACAAAGAGCTTGAACTTGGCTCAGCAGCTAAGTGGCAGCCAGAGGCAACTTCTAACAGCACCAGATAATCTATAAATACGCTGTGAGTATATATATATGTTTCCTGATGGTTATTACTTTTTTCTCTCATTGCTTTTCAGAGGGTGGATGACTGACAGAGAAGTAGTCCATGGCCTACCAACCACCCAGCCATTGCTCACTCTCAAAATCTCTTCCCAGGAGGGGAAGGAAAATGGGCTACGTCTCACCAGCTTATGCAGCAACAAGCTACTGCAGCTCCTTTCTTCTCTCGCCTCACACACCTTCACATCAGATGGAGCACAAGTGGCCGCTCCATCCTCAATTGTGTTGAATGTTCCCATTGTCAACATTTCACTTTTAATGGTTTAGCAGGCCCATCTTGTGTGGCGGTAGCAGGATCAATCTGCCATGAACCTCCAGAGAAGCCTCATCGTGAGAATCCCACACCTTTGCAGGGTTGTACCCCCCCTCAATGATAACAATACTTATCATACTTATTATATTTCCATAAATTGTAAGACATCATCAACAACAATCCAGAAAAAGAAAACATACCGAAACAACACATGAAGTTACAGTAAATAACACATAAGGAAGAAAAGAGGCTCATACTTCAATGTTCCAATATGTTGTAACTATACTAAATTTCTCAACAAATCCATTGTCTGCTTGACTACCTTTTCTGTGTCTGTTATTTTTAACATACATGTAATATATATGCTAGATCCTCAGTAGTAATCCCATTCCTACACAATTATACTTGCATCAACTTCCAAGAAATCACTTCCCATAGTATTTTGCTGAGCCTCTGGAAATCTCTGAGCAGCTTTTGATTTGAAAAGTTTTTCCTATTTCTACTGTATATACTGTATCTATATTCAAATTCCAATCCACTTTACAATGGGCTATGAAGAATGGGGAGCACATTGTTAGTCTCCCTTCTCATAGACCCTTTAGGTTATTTAATTCTTTCCTGCATCATGACCAAATCTTCTATACCAGAGTCATCTGAAGGCATGAACTCCTTTTGTACTGCAGATTAGAAGGAATGCTGTTTGTATCTCAGTGACAGCTGTGAACAGGCAACGTTTCAGTCCTAGTGTAGCTGTGGAAGCCAAAGAACAGCTGAAAAGACTTTCAGGATTTTGGTGCCACAACTTGCCACCTGTCCTGGCTTCAGGCCCAGTGTTTGTAATGAATGTGCTCATTTCAACAAAGTTAACTGAACTATTTTTTTTTACAAAATCTCTGAACTACACCTGAAAGTAGTTTCCATAATAAAGTATTGGTGAGTTAAGTGCATCGATGGCTCCATCTCCTTGCTTCAGCTCCTCATGTTGGCCAATGTGGGCAGAACCCCCAGCCTGGCCAGACTCACTAGAAATTCTCCGTAGTGCCTGATCTGATTATTTGAACTTCCTAGGAAACTCTCCAATTTAAATGTGTGGTGTGAATGTGACCTCAGTCTGATGTGTGTTAATCTACTGTGACTGGAATGATGCCAACTGCTGAGCTTCTGCTGAATAAGTCCCTGGCCCTTGGAAAAACAATGTAATTTTAATGCAAAAGCGAATCCTCTTTTGTTCCCTTGTATTTGCGATGTTTAATTCCCCCACCCCATTTTTTTGTTTTGTCATCCTAAATGTGAGGTGAACACATTGTATTTTCTCTGAATTGAAATTCTGGAACCGATTTTGCCTTTCCTAAAGATGACAGTTTCGAAGGAACAATGCTTAGAATTCCTAGAGCATTTATTAGGTTTTCTGCAACTTTGCCAATGAACTATCTGCTAAGTTTAAAGCATGTAGTTGACTCTCCCATAAGCATGTAGTCTGGTAGTGCTGCTGAAAAGTCAGCATGGACTGACAAATAACTTTAAAAATTCATCTGCTGCAAGCTCAAAGGCTGAGCCCTGCGAGAGCCATTCTGAATGCTGAAACATTTCATCAGGCCTAATGTGCTGTGTATTTTCTGCAATTGCAACTCAGCTGCTTTTTTGTGTGCACCCTATTTTGTTGGGAAAGATCGCAGGGAGGATATTCAATGGATTAGGATTCTAATGCAGAAGATTTCTTTGTGGGCTTCTGCTGGGAAGTGAGCAAGTAAATTGCATGACAGAATTGAGGCTTATAAATTTGTGATAGGTCTCACACTGTGCAGGTACCTGAGCAAAAGAAAGTATATCTAGAATAGAACAGAACAGGCACATTCAATGCACAGGGAACAACTGTCTGCCCTGCTTCTGACCTTTCCTAGCTGTCTGGTTAAGAAGGTGGCGTGGAAACTGGTGAATCCCATCTTTCTAGTTAAAAGCATAATGCATGATAATCAGTAGGAAGAACAAGAAAAGGGGAAGAGGAAAAAATAGTCAAGGAAGTTAAAAACTTTATCCCTCCTTCTGCTACATTCCAGTCAGTGCCATGTGCTAACCAAGTCCTCATTTTTCTGGAACTTCAGTGCTTTATTTCTGAAGCTAATCATGAAGCCACCTTATAACTTTTGGTTTTGCAACCATTTCCCTAAGAAATCTGGTCAGAATTCCAGTTCTTCAGAAATCT
Organism: Lacerta agilis; assembly: GCF_009819535.1. Taxonomy (NCBI): domain Eukaryota; kingdom Metazoa; phylum Chordata; class Lepidosauria; order Squamata; family Lacertidae; genus Lacerta; species Lacerta agilis. The sequence continues at coordinate 29,520,019 of NC_046318.1, forward strand.
CTCCCTGGTCTGCCTCTAGGTTTTTCAGTCACAGAATCGCTTATGGGACTTGATTCACTAAAACTTGCCCACATATATATTTTACCAAATTTTCTTGGAAGGACCCTGTGCAGGGTGGGTGTTAAAAGGCAGCTTCTGAGAGAATTTTACTAGCCTGGCTGTGTGTGCATGTTTACTTTCAACATATCTCACAAAAACATCCTCAGTTTGCCTTTGCATGCTTCAATCTGTCCCCCCTAAAATGTTTAGTTTTCTCATTTATGGGAGTTCCCAGCACGTACATTGCCTGAAGAAAAGGAGGAGCTGGAAAATATTATTCCCCATTTCCAAGTGAATTTTGTGCTAAATGGATTGAACGTATCTCTGTTATGTAAATTGTTTGTTTCTGCTCACTTACTACCCTGAGAGTTTCCCCTTCAACTCAGCCTTGGGAAGCCTAGATTGAATTCCAGCATGGGTGGCATAAATTTTCAATGAAACATCCTCCATGGAAAGTTGTCAGTCCCTGTTTCAAACATGGCAGTTCTGGGCTCATCTACCTTGTCAGAGCTCAAAAGGGCACCAGTTTGTTCCCTTTTTCTTCTCCACCTTGCTGTTACCTCATTTAGAAACCCATTTCTTGTCACTCCCATTGCATCATTATTTCCTGTTGGCAAGCAGTCCTTACTTGTGGTTGTTATGGGGAACAGGGGGAAAAGAAACCCAAAGATATTTTTTTTAACCAACAACAACCTTCCTAAAGCAGCTCTCTTACCTGTCACATCTGAATTTCATTAGTGTTGACGGAAAAGCATGATGGTTCTTAATTGAAGATTCACACCTGTGGTATGACAGCAGCTGCTTCTTTTTTCAGGCTACCTTCGGGCCTCTCCTCAGCTTGCTGCTGTTCTGAAGATCGGTATTTATTGGGAGGAATGCATTTATTTAATAAAAAGGCTCTTCAAGGCAATGCTCATTTTCAAGGTGCACAAGCTTTCTCTTTCTCATTTATTGTGTGAACCTCTTCATATAAACCTTAAACACATTCGACTAAAGCAGAAGAAAGAGCCTCTGGGCCATTTCAAGAGGCCTCAAATTCCCCTCACGGTACCCTTCAATGTTGCTTTCATGGCCCAGAGCTGACTTAAGCTTTCTTCACCTGTTCCATTGTTCACAGTTGGTTCACCAGTGATTGCAGTGGTGCAGAACTGATACCCTAGACCGATTTTGACGGACCTGCACAATATTTGACAAAAGTGGGTAGACATCTTCGACATCATCCCTCAAGTACACCCCTGCTAGATAAATACTTGTGGCTGTGGGGTATAGCTATGCTTTCCTCTATAGCTACGAAGTATAAAATGCCATGTGATATACGCACCTAGCGCAAATGCTTCTTAAAAGACACTACTTTTTTTTTTTTTTTACTTTAAAAATATATATCCAAGAGCAGGACTATGAAACTTTTTGCTCTCTTCTACAGAAGTTTGCAATTGTACCATTGGTAAGGAGTTGCTATGCAATATGTATGTATGTATGTTTGAAATTTGTATACCGTCTTTCATCTGAAGATCACAGGGCAGTTCACAATATGATTTCTAACTCACTCTGTTTGTTCAGAAGCAACTTCTATTGTAAAAAAAAAATCTAAAAAAAATGTTTAGGGGTACTCTCATTCCATCTGTGACTCAGGAAACACCATGACAGGAAATGAGGCCGCCATCAGGGGTAGCAATGGAACTGACGATTCACTGTGCTACAGAAGAAACTAAAAATGTTAAAAAAAATTAGCTTCTTCTCCCGTTAGATTCACAAAATGTTTGGAGGTATGTGTCCCCCCCCCCCTGAAAAAAGCACTTCTGTAAACTATGGGACGTACCTCCAGACCAATGTGTTTAGGACTGGTGTGAAAAGTAAGAATAATTTCAAGACAGTCATTTCAACAGCAGTCATACTGATTTTGCTTGGAAATGTACAGAACATGCACACATGTATCTTTTCATTTATTCGCTATGGGATTTATTTTGTGGTGTTTTTCCATGGTTCAGCAGGATATTAGAATGTTTGCTTTCTGTTGGTTTGATTTATAGAAGGACTGCTTAATGCTATTTTGGTAAATAATGCCACATTTCCTTTAGAGAAGATGAATATAGCCTGTTGCTAAATTAAGGACTTGCTATTACATGGAGATCTTTTCATATGGCCACAGGAAAGCTGCTTAGCAAGCACCTGGATGAGAAATGTTAGGTCAAGAGATGGGCCTCCAGCACTTAATATTAAAAATACAGGGACGTCCTGACATTTTTTTAATCTATCAAGGAGTAGCTGTGCCTCTTACCTGCATTTATACATTTGCTAACATGAATGAATAAAATGGGCTTGTTCCAATCTGAGATGAATAGTAGCTTGGACTTTCTACAGACTGAAGAGTTACCATTAAAAAGCATAGCCAGCGAATCTTTCATATATATTGTATTCAGACTTGATTTCACTGCGTTATCATGTATTATTTAGCAAAAGTAGAAGAGAGAGAGAGAGTGCACAAGAGAAAGTAAAGGAGAGGGGATCTTTGCACTAACTGGAAGAGTGTTTAAAAAAGGTAAATAAATAGTTAAATGATACTGTAATTAACCCTGAAGTAGGAAGGAATAAAAGTCAATTTTAACAAGAGGGATATGCGAGATTATATGTGGCTGAAATCATCAGAATTTGAAAACCACTGTGAATGTTGATGCCCGCTAAGCATTTCAACGTGTCTTAGCAATTTCTCAGATCCACTGATTACTTTGCTTATGAAGACATTCTCCTCTTTAATCCTGGGCATTTTAAGAGCATACATCCATATTCCCAGCTGCGTGCAATGCAGTCCAGATACTACAGCAGTAATGCTCATTAAATACGCATTAAAGAGAGTCTGATGCACAATAAGGTATCTGTGCAGACAAGCTTAAAGGATATATGCTATTTCTTTCCATTTGGAGCATTTTAGACTTCCTCACAACCTGACCCCCCCCCCCCAATCTCTATCCCAGGCCAATGCTTTTGGGAGAGTTAAGGTTAAGATTTTAAACCAGAGAAAGAGACTGATCTACACTCTAGGAGTTTTAGCAGTTTCATAAGTCCACATGGTTTGTTCATTAAGCCATAGCTTTGATGTGTGATAACATTTTTTTTTTTTTAAAGAACTGGATTGCATGCTCTGAGCACATGTCGGCTTAGCCTCAGGAATTTCAAAGCTCAGAACAATGAGACTAGTGTAAAACCACTGTAGTGCATCATTTGCCAGCTAGTACAGCTATAAAATGCTTTTTTGTCATTGTAAAATCTCATTTGATGTTTCATTTCATGAAGAAAAAAACGGTGTGTGGCACAGCGCTAAGGTACTAAAGTGGCACTGACATCTGCGAAATCTCTCTGAAGGTAACAGTGGTATGCATCCTATTTCTTCTGCTTTGGGTGATGCAGCTAAAGAGAATTGATCTCACAAGCTCAAGCTTGCTGAAACAGATGATTTTGCAGTGACCTTCAAATAAAATTCTTTTATTGAAAACGCATTTTTTCACAAATATTTCTTCTGGATCTCTGGCTAACAATGGGATAGCCGTGCTTCAGATCTATGGCGGTGTGACATCTTTGCTGCAAACATCAGTAAAAGCCTGATTTGCAATACCTAAAAATGAAACATAACACTGGCATACAAACTAGGGGCAGGTTTTCTTGAAATGGATCAAAGTAGAATATTAGCAGCTTCGTACACAGTGTGATTTAGAAATCTGAAGTTTTGAAATTGGTGGCTAAACTCAGTGCAGTTTTGAAAGGTCCAGTCTGCCATCTTGATTCAAAATGGCACTTAATTGTTTATAAACACAGACAAAAACCTTGATCTCAGGAATCATCATGCAAAATTTGCTTATGAATTCTTGGCAAGGTATCTATAGTGAACTAGCATGTCCAAACCTATACTTCGGTTGCAGCTCTCTGCACACAAACCATGACCTGTAAACGTAGCTTGCCTTATGTTGTACATGATGTTGTTTTTTGGAGAGAGCTAAAACATGAGTCCAAATGGGGATGACACACAAAGTTGAACCATGGCTTCATGCAGCAGCAGCAGGACTGCAGAAGGGGCAAAATGGCCACAGTCGACCTTCCAGGAGCCTGCACTTTTGCTAATTCACACAAAGTTATGATTTGGCTTAGCGTTCTGTGTGAACTGGACCATTGTGAGAGAACACAGATGTTTAAAAGTCAGAAGTAAAATGTGTTCCTCTTGTACTGATCAGATTGGCAATGGGACTGTTTATATGGCTGAGCCTTAAATCGGCTATTTCTTAAATCCATCTGTTACGTGGATAAACAACTACACTGGCAAGAACTGTTCCTCATTTTCAACCTTCATACTGAGCACAAATAGGATGAGAAAGGTTTGAAAGGTGCTTTTTGCTGTCTGAAGTAATTTTTCTTAGAGTTGGGTGACAGAAGGAGTCACCTCAATACAAAGATCCACAAACAAAGCCATGATTTTCATCAGCCAATTAAAAAATGCACTGTCAACCATTTCGGATTTTTCTATAACAAAACATCTGCCATGTAGTGTTTTTGCTGTTAAAGAGAATGTGGCACATAATCGTGTAACCAATATTATGAATGATTAAAGAGAGAGCTGATTCAAAAATACAGAAAATGACATGTACATATCATGGTACCATTCCAGAGTGCAGGTGAGGAGGCCCCTGTTTGATAGCTTCTTCGGGTCCATATGTCCCCCCATATAGGGTGGTTTTAGTCTTACCTCCTTGCTGATGCACTGGCTAAGCATGAAGAAATTATGTTTTCGCCTGGGAGCATTCAACGTGTCACTCTTGCCCAGGAATGGAAGAGGAATGCAGAACCGGGATTTATTTATTATTTTATTTTTTGCTGCATTTTCTTCTGTGGTGAATTCGTTATCAATATAGCACTGCATTTCTGAAGTTTTTGGTCACCACAAATAAGGTACATTATCCACACAGGCAAGTTAGTCCACAGATCCTTTAAAAATTGTTAGTGCACTCATTCTGCAAAGTAGCCCTCGATGCTGCTATCATTAGAGGTTCAGATATGCTCCTCCCACATTAAAATAGGGAGTTGCGGGTCCATACTGAGTGTCATGGGCCCATTGGTTCCATAAGGATTTGGCATGGTTTGGCAGCCCCAGGTAAACCATGCCTGGGGGCTGGAAGGTGGGCGGCCAGGGATGGAGGAAGGAGGTCTCCCCCTTGTGACTCTAGAAGTCAGAGAGCAGGAAGCAGATCTGTTGGTTCTCTTCCCCACCCCTTCTGTGGAGTCCAGAGCATGGGTAGACAAACTAAGGTCTCGGGGCTGGATCCAGCCCAATCGTCTTCTCAATGCAGCCCACAGACGGTCCGTGAATCAGTGTGTTTTTACATTTTTTTTTTAAATTTGAAATGCATCTCTGGGTTATTTGTGGGGTCTGCCTGGTGTTTTTACATGAGTATAATGTGTGCTTTTATTTAAAATGCATCTCTGGGTTATTTGTGGGGCATAGGAATTCGTTCATTTCCCCACCCAAAAATATAGTCCGGCTTTCCACAAGGTCTGAGGGACAGTGGACTGGCCCCCTGCTGAAAATGTTTGCTGACTCCTGATCCAGAGCCGCATTATTGGGGAGGAGGAAGGACCTTGACCTGCCAGAAGGAGGGGCTTATTTTGATTAGTTTGGCTTTTATTGTATTTTATATCGAAAACTCTTTATAGAAATTGATATTAAAAAACAACAAAACAATCTTCACCTAGAATAATAGAATCTTAGAGTTGGAAGGGACTCTGAGGGCCATCCAGTCCAACCTCCTGTAATGCAGGAATCCCAACTAAACCATCCATGACAGATGGCCATCCAACCTCTGCTTGAAAACCTCCAAGGAAGGAGAGTCCGCCACCTTCCGAGGGAGTCTGTTCCACTGCCAAACAGCTCTTACTTTCAGAAAGTTCTTCCTGATGTTTAGTTGCAATCTCCTTTCTTACACCTTCTGGGCATTGTGCTTGTTGCTGAGCCTTTACTGTTAGCCTGTATAAAGCTCTTCTTTACTTTCAAGTAAGAGTTGCTCCCATTGCCTTTTGGGATAAGAGCATGGCGCAGGATAGTCCTGTTCTCGGTAGTTCTCTCTCCAGTTATATGCAATTAGGGAAGGTGAGACCCAGCTCCATGCAGATCCTGATTTCCATAAATAGACCTGTTCTGCACAAGGCAGTTTCCTAATTGCTGCAACAACCTCTTTCCCATTTGAGGCTAACCCCTTACTTCTCTTCTACTGTCAAATTTTACATTGAAAGTGTCCTTGGACAGAGTGGTTTTATTTTCCATTTGCTTATGTTACACTAAAATGTTCCACACAGAGATGGTGCACAGCAACAGTAACTGTAATATCTTTTTGGCTTTGGATAATTGTAATGGTTCAAGAGAAGCCTGTTTTGGGTTTAGTTCTGGGTTTCAAGAGCCACAAATCCAGGAGTGCGGGCGGAGGGGAGACAGGAAGGACCATTCCCTTTTGATGTTTACAGGATGTGAATTGTGAAACATCTCTTGGGAGCACAACTAATGTAGGCAACGTTTCATGTATTGCTCTCATACCACAAGAGCCACAGAATGTAAAGTGAATGAAAGACAAATCATTTCTAAGCATCTAATCAGACACAAGTCCCGTTGGAAATGTCATGATGCAAATGTCTTCTTCTTTTACATATATTTGTACTAACAGGTTGGGTTAATCCAAAATGGGCATACCTCTCTTTAAAAAACAACAAAAATATATTTATTTTGTTGTCAAATCTACCCCATTTTAAAAATCAGGAATGCAGAAATGTTCTTAACAATATTAGGTTTTTTTGCAACTAAGTGTTAACTGCAATACAGTTTTGGTTTTTGTTTTTTTTTTAAAGATCCCTAAGCTCTGCTGCTAATTAATGTTATCAAGACATAGCAGGATTATGCTGCCTCCTTTTTATCTCTGCATGATGAGTAGCTTCAAATATCCTCCCTTCTCCCATTAACAGTTGGATGTCATTTGAAAATGAAGCAGCAGCAGTAGCAGCCAGCTCTTCTCGACAGAACTGTTGCAGCCCTCCCTCTGGGGGCTGATGTAAAATGAAATGTGTGCTCTGCGTATTTAAGCATAGATTTTATGTAATCACAAATTTTTCCACATGGATGGAAAGGCTGCAAATTAGCTGGGAGAGCAGATTCCTGGATGTGCTATCAGGAGTTAAGGAATCAGGAAAGCATTCGATTTTTATTTTTTTAAAAAAACACCTCCCTTATTTGCACTGATAGCATTATGACATTACCCTATCCTCCTAAAATTGATGTCATTGGGTATGTTGCTGTAGACCAACATGAAGACTTGACTGAACAGGGATTAACCATTTGACTTCCTTGCACAGTACATGTTCACTATTACTAAAGGGCGGGGGGAGGAATCCTCGAAACCACAAGATGATCTTTTTTGGCTCATCTTGAAGATGAGAATGGATTAATAGATGGATTAAGTTTGGGAGTCACTTACAGAACTTTGAAGGGAGGCTTTAGTATGTTTTCTGAGATCAGGGCTGTGAGGATCTAACATCTCACTTTAGATCCACCTTTACTCTTGCTGAATCTGTAAGTTTCCTTCCTCATAATCAGTGTCCATTACTTAGATGTCTCACCTAGATATTTCCCTTGATGTAGGCATACAATGATGTAGAGTGCTCCTATGCTGTCTACAATGATTATTATTATTATTTTTTGCAATCTTTCTTGTGATCACTTAAAACAAACCACAATCTTGCATTCACAAGGAAAGGTCACAATTTGCAATTAATACCATTTACATTGCAAACTGTTATATCAGGGGTGGGTAACCTTTGCCATCACCCCCCGAAAACCCATCATCCCTGACCATTGGTCATGCTGTCTGGGGTTGATGGAGACAGTGTCTAGCAATATTGGATTGGCCACAAGTTCCCCATTTCTACTTTGTATAAATGTGTGTTGACAACATTCCACTTTCCCAGCAATGTTTATTGTAACTTCCCCAAATAATAATAATAATAATAATAATAATAATAATAATAATAATAATGCAAAGGAATTAATTTCAGCAGAAAGGTGCATGGAATGAGCCCATTCCAAACTGGGATTTTAATTTGTACTAATGTAAGATTTCCTTTACTATCTTTTGTATGTATCATTTAAAATTATTTTAATATACTGTGACATGTCTGCCTCATCACCACATGAATAGGATTACTGGTCTGGTAGCTGCATAATACATGATGGCAGAATCCCTGCACAGAGGCTGGTGTATAAACACAGAAGGGGTACCAAAGCTGAATCCATTTAATACGACCATGATGACTGGGAATGATGGGAGTTGTAGTCAAAACCACCAGGAGGTCAACAGGATGCTGAAGGATAGTCAAATAAGTCTCTGACCTAATTGGGCCAATGACTCTATGAAAATATGTACTATTCAAATGTGATTTAACTGGATAACACAATAATAGAAGTTTTTCAAATATTTTTTATGATTCAACAGGAAGGTCAGTTGGTTGTGGCTGAGAAAAGCATTGCATTCTATTTGTTAAATAATTTGCAGTAAACACACGTTTTAATTACATCAGAGGCTTAAGCAGATTTGTAAAGCCATTTAAAAAATCAATAGTTAGCTTTTAGGTGATGAATTAATTAATGGAGTGTAAATGTTGAAAGTCCACTTTGGCTGGTATGCGGTCTGACTTTTCATATCATCACTAAGCAGTAAAAAATTAATGTTAATAGCAGTTACAAAAATGGGTCAATTTTTGCCTGGCACAAAGAGACTAAGTGTAGTATACAGTGACATTCTGTCGAAAGGGAACATCTTTTTTTGCCATCCTCGTCGCAGCAAATCTAATATTGAGGTCACTGGAAGACTTGACTGAACAGGGATTAACCAAAGGTTGTTGTTTTTTTTCGTTTTGAAAGATAACATGATTAATTAAATTAGCTGCCAATTAGCTGAAGTGTAAGAAGAGGCACTAAAAACAATGAAATGGTTCACAACCATTATCCATGACAATATTAGTTGCAAATGCTTTCTTCTGTATTATTTACTGATTTTATTTGTGGCTCAGCACATCTCTGTTTCAAGACAGATCTGGAAGCCAGGATGCCAAAAATATCAGACGAAAAGGCTGTTCTTTTGCCATTTCTGGAACATGCAGAAGGTGCTCTTGTCCTCATGGGCTTGCATTAGGTTTGTAGTTAATTCTGCAGATGGATGCAATTGGGATTTGTCTGTAAAACCAGCTAAGCATCTGAAGAGGTCTCAACCAAACACAAAGACTACCTGTCTTTATGCAGTTGAATATAGGTGATTTGACCCCTGTGGTTAGTATATAAAAACTATATGGTCATAATTAATTGCCAAACAGTCCAGTCTTCTGTGCCTTAATCCTACAACAATTATTTGTGTGCTTTGGGCAGACAATAAATTGTGTAATTTAAATGTGCTCACATGAATGGAGGCAAAGAGTTCTTTTCATAAATAGGCACACCACCCAGTGGCCACCTCCCCTCTTTCTTGGGAACATGTCTATAAGCAAATTGTATAATACAGCTATGTAGGTTAGGCAGGTGGCTCAAGAACGTTTTCTTAAGATCACAGTAGATGGGATGGTAAACAGCCATATTTTATAAGTGTGTGTGGTATTTCGGAGTGAAAAGGCTCAATGGGCAAACTGAATGTTCCTTGCAACCATCACTTCATGTCCTGTAGCCTGGTCTTCCTGTTTCTGCCTCAAGAGATTTTCTTCAGCTGATATAATTTCTGGTAATGGAACAGGGCTGAAGAGAAAAGCACTGATGGGACAGAGGCAGGCTGCAGGGAGCTAAACCATGGGCTGGGGTGGGTGAGTACCACTCTCATCCATGCTCCTTCTGTTGTAGAAAAATCTTACCTCCCCCACTTCAAATGGATCTGCTCCTTTGTCATTCATGCCTTCTGGGATCCTGACTGTCACAAAACCCCTTTACAATATCCAGGTGTTTCGAGGATAGATACTGTGTGCAACCATATGACTGGCATGGAAGAAAGTAAATGTAGATCTCTGGTATGTGGTGGTAAATAGAGAGGAAGGGGGGTGATTCTTCTTGTTGTTTTCCATAATGGCACAACAAAATAATGCATTTGCTTAGGACAAGAAGATCTTAGTCAGGCATTCCCAAACTCGGCCCTCCAGATGTTTTGGGACTACAGTTCTCATCATCCCTGACCACTGGTCCTGTTAGCTAGGGATGATGGGAGTTGTAGTCCCAAAACATCTGGAGGGCCAAGTTCAGGGATGCCTGATCTTAGTAAACGGAAGCTTCAGAATATTACGAGCAGGACCTTTAACTGTAACAAAGCAGCTGAGCACTCATTTGAATCATGCTCCTAAATAAAAGTAGAGGTAATTAGCTGGATACTAATGAATAAATCTCCGGAACCTGTTTCTAGCGGCTGCAGATTTGCACAGCTATCTTTTACAGTACTAATCTTTGCACAGGAAGAAGCAAGGCCTTGGGAAGGGACAATGCATTGACACCAGCACCTTCCTTTGCCCTTCAGACTGCTGTTCCTCAAAGCTGTAAGCTCAGAGCTTCAGTCCCATCGATCTTGTTCTGCTGTTTCAGCTGTAGAGAATCAGTGGCTTCCAGCTGTGGCCAGTTCATCCTCGAGATAAAGATGTTCAGGTCACCCAGGGTAGTAAAACATTAGGGCTAGCTAAATGTTTAGTGACTTTTAGCTGGTGGTGATGCAAGGGGTGAACAGTTTCCAGATGGTCTGCTTCCAACTGTTCTGCCCTTTTTACTCATCATGCTGGTTCTGGTAGAATTCTAATTGCTCTCAACTGAGTTGTCATAGGGTGAAATCTAAGAGAGTTTTTAAAAAAATTGCATTACTAGTTGCCCATATAAAACAAAAAGTGTGTTTCACCTGAAGAACCCAGTGACACTTCATACGTCTTCATTATTTTTAGTGTTTAACTTATTCCTTCCCTAATGGTAACCTGCCATTAACTTATATAATGATTGGATGGTGTATTTTATATTATACCACCCAATCCAGGGTTTGGTTTGAAGTACCAGGCCAAGAAAGTTGGCAAGGGTGGTGTCGGAGGAGAAACTAATTAAAGAATGCACATTACGATGTCAGGCGCTAATGAAGTTGGCTACACGTTACTCTCATCATATGAGGCTTGTAAACTCATTCAGCATGCATGTTCAGTTAATGAGCATGGCAAGGGTCAGTGGCCAGCTTTGCCATCTGCCTATGTACATTCATATGAACACTTGAGAAGAGCCCCTGTATGTGCTCAGTCGATAGAGCATGAGACTCTTAATCTCAGGGCACTGGGTATGAGTCCCACCTTGGGCAAAAAAAAATCCTGCATTGCAGGCGGTTGGACTAGATGACCCATGTGGCCCCTTCCAACTCTACAGTTTTATGATGATTATATGTACAGTGCTGATCAGGTGTTGTACACAGAGGGAGGGATAGAGTTCATTCATTGCACACATTAAGCAAGTGGGAGCTTTGCTTGTTGAGAATTCCAAAGGCTCCCCTGCCAGAAAGGTTGAGGGTATAGAAATATGACTGCAAAGTAAATAAGGAGCCATTGGCTACTTCTATGCTGGGCATTTACTGTGGAAAAACCAAACTTTGTTCACTTAGACCCCATCTGCATGATACATATAAAGCAGTATCATGCCAATCATGGCTTCCTGCCGCCCAAAAGAATTATGGGAATTGTAGTTTGTCATGGCTGCTGAGTGTTGTTATTGAACCCTGTTTCCCTCACAGAGCTACAATTCTCTGGGATGTTTAATAGTCAATCCTTCTTTCCTCTGACAAACATTTAAAATATCTGCCGCAAGGTGTAGTGCTGACCAATCAGTTAGGACACCTGTGAAACAAAGTGGAAAAGTAGAACACACACACACACACACACACACACGTGTGTTTGCACATGCATATTGAAATATTTAAATATTCAGCTGGCTGTCATATGGTAATTGCATGTTTTGCATTACAGTTTAGCCAGTCGCTTTTAGAGAAATTTGTGTCCACCATGGAAATGAAGACACAGATGTACTCAAGGGACAGTTGCAAAGCCAAATGTGAGCAGATTGTCATCATTCTCTGTGATACACACAGAATTACAACTCTATGTGCCCTCCTGCCCTACTTTCCCTTTCCCCCAAGACTCTATAGAAATGCATTTTTAATCAATGTCAATTGATTCCAGATTAAAAGTGGCTGGGATGCACTAGATAAACAAGTGATTAAGAATGGAGACCTTATAGTTGAGTGGTAGGCTTCACTTCATTGTCACTATCGTTCAGTCATCAGAAAAGTGAGCCCAAAGCAAAAGTACTTAGATGAGAAAAGGAATGTGATAGGAAATTAACTACTAGGTGAACTGTACTTAACTTAGCATGTTTCCAAATGGGCGTTTATTGTGGGATTGGTGGTCCTCATGCTTGCAATATTATTATTATATTTGGCAGTGTTCACATGATGTCATTGGCATCAAAATGCCAGCCCATATAGCCTCCATTTAATCCAGATTGATCCTTTCTGGGGTAAAGTGATGTGTACAAAAATGCACATACTAGGATAAGGTAAGCATAAAAATGCATATATTTGGAAAATTTGCTTTGCAAAAATCTACTTAGTGGGCAAAATTGCATACAAACCTACATTAAGAGAAGGTCACCTTAGAGTGCTGATGAATTTTCATGGGGAGTTTAAAAAATATTGTAAACTAGTGTGGACAATACTGTAAACTGAATTGAAGACTGGAAAAAAAGAAAAAGTGAGAGAAATCAAAATATAAAATGATAACAATATAAAACAAAACAAAAAATGTGTAAGAGAAGAGGTTCAAACACATTATTTAACTATGCTGCCATATATATATATATATATATATATATATATATATATATATATGTATATGGGCAATGCCAATTGAGCGGTAAATATACATATCAATTGGCCATGTTGCTTGTAATCATTCCACGGAAAGGGAACAACAACAACAACAACAACAACAACAACAATTTTATTATACTCCACCCATCTGGAACTGCTTACAGCTGAAAGATGCACAATAATGCATACCGAAGAAGGAGCATGCTCCAACCATACAGGTCTTCCTCAGTGGTTGAATGAAGTATCAGTTTGTCTCAGTGAATCTGGCCATTTAGCAATTATGCCTGAAAGAAGTGGTGAAACTACCACTCACTACTCATAACAGTCAAATTGCTGTGAAGAACCAAGTCAAATAATTGTGTCAAAGGGTTATGATTACAGTTAGAGCACTGGCTTCAACTAAGTGGTCCCAAGAACTTCAGCTAGCGAAATGGGACTCCGCCCACCTTCTATTCCCCACTGTTCCCCACCCCCAGCTGTTGTGGGTTGGTGTCAGAAGAAATAGGACTAGTTAACTAGCATAGGTTCACTCATTTCAATGGGTATACTCTGAGTAGGACTTAGTTGAATGTGGTTTGGGGCACCTTCTAATATTCTTTTTACAAACATCAGCTACAATTATTGCTTGTCACATACCGGTAGGTTTGCTCAATCCAGCAAACCATATTGTCCAGAATTCGGATCTTTGCTATATGAAGCTGTGTCAGGTGAGACATCCCTTCCTCTTACTCTTTCGGTGACCTCTTTCAGATATTGCAGAGGCTCTTAAATCCTATATCCTTTGCTGCACAGGAATGCTATATTTAGAATCGCCACACATAAGCATATCTATATCCTGTTCTTTTCTACCCTTGAACACTTACAAGAGACTTCCTCTGATTTGTCGCTGTTGAGTGCCTACAAACAGATGCAAGCTATTTTGGACATTTTTGAAATATATATTTGTACAGCTTGACAGTATTCCTGTACACTTCATTTTCCTTTTGACGTGTCCCCCCCATATATTCAAAAAGGCAAACTCTGATCTTTTCTACATTGCTAGTTACTCCTCTACAGAGTACCTAGAAGTCAACTAGTTAATTTGCACCAGCTTTTCATGACACTAGTGCACTAGAAATATTGTTTGGGTAATGTCTGTGAGTGGTGAAAAGCACTTAGCAGTTGGTGAATAAGGCCACCATAACTTTCAATTGGCTTTATACGTCCGAAGGCCAGATTACCAGTATAATCCCATGTATAATATTCCCATTGCACTGCAGTTCATTTTAGTGGAACTCACTTCCATGTTGGTGTCTCTTGGGTTACAGAGGCCTTTCATCTGTGGCATATTGCACCAAATGAGCTGCTTTCCTGCCATGTGACCATAAAGAAGGCTGATTGCCAAAGAATTGGTGTTTTTGAATTATGGTGCTGGAGGAGACTCTTGAGAGTCCCATGGACCTATCGATTCTGAAGGAAATCAGCCCTGGGTGCTCACTGGAAGGGCAGATCCTGGAGCTGAGGCTCCAATACTTTGGCCACCTCATGAGAAGAGAAGACTCCCTGGAAAAGACCCTGATGTTGGGAAAGATTGAGGGCACAAGGAGAAGGGGACGACAGAGGACGAGATGGTTGGACAGTGTTCTTGAAGCTATCAACATGAGTCTGACCAAACTGTGGGAGGCAGTGGAAGAAAGGAGTGCCTGGCATGCTCTGGTCCATGGGGTCATGAAGAGTCAGACACGACTAAACAACTAAACAACAACAACAACAAAGATGTGATGGCCACCAGTTTGGATGGCCTTAAAAGAGGATGAGAAACATTCATGAGTAGGCTATAAGGGCTAAGAGCCAAAGTGGCTATGCTCTGTCTCCACTGTAGGAGAGCACTGTTGCTCTCACATCCTGCTTGTGGGCCTCCCATAGGTTGGCCACTGCAAGAGCGCTGGACCAGATGGACCTTTGGACTGATCCAGCAATGCTCTCCTTATGGTGTTAAGTTCCTCAGCTGCTGCGTAGATTTTTTTAAAAGTCAAACTAATAAGATGACTGTGTCGACCACAACAAACTATGGCAAGTTCTTAAAGAAATGGGAGTGCCAGACCACCTAATTTGTCTCCTGAGAAATCTCTATGTGGGACAAGAAGCTACAGTTAGAACTGGATATGGAACAACTGATTGGTTCAAAATTGGGAAAGGAGTACGACAAGGCTGTATATTGTCTCCCTGCTTATTTAACTTATATGCAGAATTCATCATGCGAAAGGCTGGACTGGATGAATCCCAAACTGGAATTAAGATTGCCGGAAAAAATATCAACAACCTCAGATATGCTGATGACACTACCTTGATGGCAGAAAGTGAGGAAGAATTAAAGAACCTTTTAATGAGGGTGAAAGAGGAGAGCGCAAAATATGGTCTGAAGCTCAACATCAAAAAAACTAAGATCATGGCCACTGGTCCCATCACCTCCTGGCAAATAGAAGGGGAAGAAATGGAAGCAGTGAGAGATTTCACTTTTTGGGTTCCACGATCACTGCAGATGGTGACAGCAGTCACGAAATTAGAAGATGCCTGTTTCTTGGGAGAAAAGCAATGACAAACCTAGACAGCATCTTAAAAAGCAAAGACATCACCTTGCCGACAAAGGTCCGTATAGTTAAAGCTATGGTTTTCCCAGTAGTAATGTACGGAAGTGAGAGCTGGACCATCAAGAAGGCTGATCGCCGAAGAATTGATGCTTTTGAATTATGGTGCTGGAGGAGACTCTTGAGAGTCCCATGGACTGCAAGAAGATCAAACCTATCCATTCTCAAAGAAATCAGCCCCGAGTGCTCACTAGAAGGACAGATCCTGAAGTTGAGGCTCCAGTACTTTGGCCACCTCATGAGAAGAGAAGACTCCCTGGAAAAGACCCTGATGTTGGGAAAGATGGAGGGCACAAGGAGAAGGGGACGACAGAGGATGAGATGGTTGGACAGTGTTCTTGAAGCTACTAACATGAGTTTGGCCAAACTGCGAGAGGCAGTGAAGGATAGGCGTGCCTGGCGTGCTCTGGTCCATGGGGTCACGAAGAGTCGGACACGACTGAACGACTGAACAACAACAACAATAAGATAACCAGCATTTTTTGCTGCTCTTCTCACGCATAGCTGACACAAGGACATGCTATCTACTCCAGGAAGTGCATTGTGCCATTTGCTCTGTCTCTGTGTTCTTTACACCTTTAGCCATCTCACACTCATTAGTGAGTCTCTTGAGGTGGTCTACTTAACACCTCATTAAAAACATGCCTGGATGATCTCTTCTCTCTCTGTTCTTCACATGTCAACAAGTCATTTTCTGTCCTAGCCACTCTTCCTACCCTCTTTGCACACACGGCTCTTAGCAGCCTAATATTTGTCAATCATCAGGTGTATTATCGGGCATGATTTCCTTACCCTGTTGTCATTAACAATCTCCTTTGCAAAATTTTGCGCTGTGTTCTTATTCCTGTTGAAGGAACATTTCCATT
Organism: Lacerta agilis; assembly: GCF_009819535.1. NCBI lineage: Eukaryota > Metazoa > Chordata > Lepidosauria > Squamata > Lacertidae > Lacerta > Lacerta agilis. Next base: position 29,536,489 of record NC_046318.1, read on the forward strand.
AACTGTTAGACTTGGGAAGAGTAAGAGTGTTATTCAGGCAGTCTGAACTATGCTGAGGCCTTTCTTTGCAATAAATACATTTGAGCTTCTTTGTAATGGAAGGATCTTAAACATATTCCCAAGCATTTTTAATTCTGCACAAACTAACTTCTTTTCATTTGCCTGTCAGTCAGTTTCCATCTCCCAACACCCACTGGATACATTAAGGCTGCAGTATGGAAACACACACAAAAAGAGAGGCATGTGCATTTCTCTGGTCAGTCCCAAAGAGGCTGCATATGCACCACATTCAGGGATACTTGAAGCCCCCACTGACACTTCCCTTGCTGCCTCTTTTCCCTGCCTTTCCTGGACCCACAGACATTAGCCTGGGTTCTTCAAGTATCAATTTCCCATGCAGGGAAGGGTTGATACCCAGTAACCCCATGGGAAAATGATGCTATTTGCTACAATGTGTACTGGTGAGGGCCTGCAAGATGAATCCAGGCTGTAATGGAGGAATAAGTGAGCGAAGACTGGAATTGTAAATGTCACTTGACTGTGGTACCTGCCAGAACTGATAGCTGCTACAGCTATCAGAGCACCCATTTAGCTCTGCTGCGTAAAATGGGCCCGGAAGCATGTTATCCCATTCCTTGCATGTTTGGAACCTACCACAGATTCCCAGACAGTGTTAAGCAACAACAGCTGCATGACAATTTGGCCTGCTGTAAGAGGCATGCACTAAACCACTTTTTCACATGGAACCTTATTCTTTTCATAAGTCAAATTTGAATCCCACAAGGCGCTCCAGGGGAAGGGATATAGCTCAGTGGTAGACCATCCACTTTGCATGTAGAAAGTCCCAGGTTCAAACCCAGCATCTCCAGGTAGGGCTACGAGAGACGCTGGTACCCTGACATCCTGGAGAGCCACTCCTAGCCACTATAGTTAGTGACTGAGTTAGATGGACCAGTGATGTGACTCAGTAGAAGACAACTTTCCATGCTCTTGTCTGTATGAAGGGAAGACTTTCTGCTACAAAGTTTATAGTCTGATTGCAGGCCCTTTACACTGTACTTCCACCCTGCTGAAATACTTTAAACACTCCTGCTCCCACATAATAAGTTGAATACTTAGAAAGAGAACGAATGGGCTTGGTCAAGTATAACGTCTGGACTTTATCCATCGCTGCTTTATCCATCGCTGCCTACCTGTGCATGTTAGCAGTGAATCTTCAAAGAAAACTGCCCATAGTTAATCTTTGCGGTAACTTCCAACTGGAATTGGTTATTGCTCAATGGTTAGCTTTTTTAAAAAAGGAAAAAAAGAAAGGTGAAAGAATTGCATTCAGAGTGTCTGATTGCTGTAGTTTCTGCATCATTAATTATGCTTGAATAAGCAGCTCACTTCTAGGTCTGTATCACAGTGAGAGGATAATGAAAAGGAAAAACATTAACATAGCAAACGTCTACTGGACTGTGCTTTCTATCCCTTTCACTATCTTGCTTGAAAGTGGAAGCTACAAAGTGTTTCTGTTGCCACCATCTCCGATTAATGGCACCCATTATTCATGGGAGGGCAGCTGAGGTCAGTTCCATGGGCTTTGTGCAGAGAACCTCACTATTCATCCTTTATAGTCTTCTGGATTGTGAGCTGTGGCAAATGGATTAAGGGAAGAGTCTATGAGCCTGTTCCTTCTCACTGAGATATAGATTTGACCTTCAGTTGTCCTTGTTTTTATTGTATGATTTTATGTGTGCTTCAGATAAGATTTTTTTTTTTTTTTAAGCAGGCTTGGAAAACAACACAGCACTTTGGTTTGGTTTTTGCTTTGAAATCCTAAGCGTGTGCTTAAGCGAGGGTAGCTGGTCACAAATTTCTGGTGCTATTTTCTGAATACAGAGTCTCTTCCCCCTCTCCGCTGTTTTAGTAATCAGATGAACTGATAGTTGAGCTCCTCCATAGCAAGCTCCAAGGATTGGGAGGCAACTTTGTTTATTGCATGCTGTTCCTTGGCCAGAGGGCTGAAATAAAAAGTCAGACAGGTATGTCGGGTTGACCACTGGGAGAATTTATTGTTTCACCCGAAATTACTGGCAGAGGAAAACCATTAGTGCAGAAACTGCCTATCAAAACTTAGGCAAAGCTTGGAGCCATTAGGATGACCAAGTCCCTTCCTGGGAAAAGGGGAAAGCACCCCTGCCTTTCCTTTTCCCTGGCACCTGAGACAGACGCTTTGGGCTGCATCCATCACCTTCAAAGGTGGCTTAGAGGGTCACCTACCTGCCCTGCCTCCTGCACACAACAGAAGGGGGACAAACTCAAAGGCCAGTCTTGTCCCCACGACACAGAACCAAGTCTTACAGGGCCTTTGGCAGGTCCAAAAGAAATATACAATTACCAACACTGTAGAGATCTACCCCAGCATGCCAATACAGTTCAACTCTTGTGTGGCAAATATCTGCATGGTCGGTGACCCCCCCCCCCTTCAGAATTGAGCAGGACCAGCTGAATTTCCCAAGTGACCCTATTAATACACATAGAGTCCAAAAACCAAATCATGTGAGGCAAAATGTCATAACAAACAATAGGGGTGTCAGGCCAATGCTACTAGTTAGCCTCAAAATCCCTGGAGGCCTGCAGATTAAGGAGTTTTCTCTTCAGAAGCCCAGTATCATTACCTCCAAGGGGAATGACCAACATATGCAGAACATGCTGCACCACATCTTACTGAAACAAGCCAGCTGGGATCTAATTGCACTGTATTTCCCAGTGACCTGGCAACTGCGTTGTAGCCTACTGGCTAAGACCCAACTGGGTCCCAAAACATATCCTTCCTCAAAGGATCATACCACAGCCATAGATAAGGATGTGCACCCATCTAACAATCTGTAACACAAAGCAGAGCTGAATAAACTGCTGATGATGATGATAATAATAATAATAATAATAATAATAATAATAATAATAATAATAATAATAATTTATTTGTACCCCGTCCATCTGGCTGGGTCCCCCCAGCCATTCTGGGTGGCCTCCAACAGATATTAAAATACATTAAAATATCACAATTTAAAAACTTCCCTAAACAGGGCTGCCTTCAGCTATTTTCCGAATGTCAGATAGTTATTTATCTCTTTGGCCTCTGCTGGGAGGGCCTAGGATAGGCCTGATATATTATTTATTTTCTGTGTGCAGATATGGGTTGTTGTGGTTTTAGGAGAATAAACACAGCCTCTGCTTGCATTCTGAAGCAGTACAATCCAAACCACTTGATCCACTTCAAATCCATTTTGACATGGATCAAACTAGAAGTGAGAGGAAAACCAGACACACTGGTTGTTTATGTGTTTGCCCCATTCCCCCCCAAGGCAAAGTGGGTAGGAGGGATTTCATTTGCATGCCAAAAGGCTTCCTGTCCCCTACCTTGTCAATTCCTCTACATTTTGTTGCTGTAGGCTAGGGGTTGGAGATCTTCTCTGGACAATCTGCTGGATCCTGAGCTCCCCAATGGGTCACTTAGATGGGTACACAGGTCCCCAGCCTGGCAGTCACCAGTCACTATGACATCTGGTGACCAGTTCAAAGGGGATTACTATCAACGCCGACCAGCTGTTTGGCACTGAAAGTGAAGACGTGCTTTCAGCACCAGCCAGCTGATTGGCAATGACAGCACACCTTCAAAGCAGCTCGGTCCGAGCCTTGCTTTGTCTGACTGCAGGTGCTGCTTGGATTTTTCCTCTGCAGACTGGCACAGCTGACCATATTGACCCGATGGAAACCTTCTCGGCTTCAGCAAGGTGGTTACATCACCTTCAGCAATGTGATATGCCTTCAGAACACAACTCACCACATCCTGGAAAAGTGTTGTGGTTGGAATGAGTGGGGATTCTGGAATAGTCACACGACTAGACTTGTTTAGTTTGCCAAAAAAAAAAAAAAAACTCCAGCTCTGTGTTGCATTGTATGGAAATAGTTGACTGAACCATCCTTATTTTAAAAAGCTGTAGAACACACAAAATGAGAGAACCTGTTGCTGCAACCAATGTGTTATTTCTCACTATTACTTTTTTTTTAAATAAACAAATTACAAACTTACATATACATACACGTACACATATACAAATACATACAAACACATAATACAAATACACAATAAACATACCTACACAAAAGAATATAATTACATGTAATTTTAATCCGAATAATTTTTATTTAAGTAAATTCTTTAAAAATAATATCTTATTCTAGCCTCCTGAGTACTTCAGTAAGGCTAAAATTTCTCACTATTACTATTGATTGAGAAAAGGGATTCACCTTCTTTTAGATTCTGCCTCCGCTTCACTCTGTTTTATGCTGTTACCAGCACTGATAGTGTTTTACACAATCAATTTTAAGGAAAAGCTTAAAATTTCTCCCACAGGGGAGAAATACATATGTACCCAGTATAGGGTTTCCAATGATTCTGAGAATAAACTATAGGCAACTACAGCTAGCTAGTTGGACTACATGCTGATTTGCAATATTGAAATAAGATATTTCAGTGATTGTTTGTTGAGGTTTTTGAATAATGCATTCTTACATAATGCATAAGAATTACATAATTATGCTCAGGTCATCAAATGGGAACTTCTAATAAAAATGGTACATACAGTTAGATGCCAGTGATAAAGTCTTTTGACTTTGGTATTTAAACTTGGCTACTAGGGTCATACTATTAAGAGAAAATAATTTACCTCATAAATATCTAGGTTCTTTCTTTTACATAATGAAAGGACATGATCATAAGAATGCTCAAGGATTTCATTTCTAGCATACCACCCTAATTTGGACTTCCAGCAATGATAGCAACTTTTGGCAAATTTTTAAAGGGAATGGCATGGAAACAAATCTGGTGCAAATCTCTTTCAGATGTAAGAGTGGACTAGTCAAACTGTGTACTTGGGCAAGTCATCAGCCGTCAGTTTTATCTGCTATTTAAGATAATAGCAGAGGTGAGTGAAATAAGAATTACACAGTTGTTGTAATTCTATAGAAATGGCAAATAGTAAAAGTAAAAAAAAAAAAAGCAAAACCAATTCCACTTAAAGTAGGAGACTTATTTTTAACTAATGGTGCAATCCTGTACATGTCTACTCAGAAATAATGCCTACTGAGTTCATATAAGTGTATATATATAGGACTGTTACGGCAATGTCTTGAAGATTAGCGTGGGGGAGACTAGACTGGAGAATTTGGCTTGCTTCTCTTCAACTTTCTTTTGCAGCAATAGCATTTCTAAAGGCTGCACCCAACACCAAAGCAGTTTAATTAAAAAATTTCCTTATGCTCCTAAGCTGCAGGGTATTTCTCCCTCCCCATGTTTGTTAATAAAGAACTCATTTTACAAGGTCAGGATTATGAAAGCAGTTTTGGCTGCTCTCTTATCTGCTGCAGAGCTTCAAGCAAATGCATGTCAACTATTTGCCTGGTATGCATGCTCTGAATAATCCTGGAATGCACTTATATTTGATATCACAAATGCACATCCATGGGAAAATGAGTTTCAGTCTCAAGGTCAAAATAATTAAGAAATAGCTGGGAGATATGAAGAGGTCTCTGTGTTTACAATGGTACAGTGTGCCCCAGCCTTTGGGCAACCTGGTGCCCTACAGGTGATACAGAGTACAATACCCATCATCCCCAGCCAGCATGGCTGAGGACGAAAGGTGTAGTCCAAAACATCTCAATACCACAAGGCTGAGGTTATACCCTTTTCTCAGCCTTGATGTGTGCTTGGAAGTCTGTTTGTGGATGCCAAAATTCCATGCTGCTTACAGATGTGTAATGGTTATGCAATTGTCTGTTTTACACTGGACAAGGGAGCTGCGATCAAAGAAGGGAAGGACAGCAATGATGATGATAGTGTACTTAATCCTTTCTCTGCCCTCTGTTTCCTCACTCCAAATCTCCCCTTTCCAGCATTCATACATGTGAAGTTCAATTGCTGCAAGTCACACAGCTAGTATACACAGAATCCCTGTTTGCAGGTTTAATGGCTGTGTGGAGATTTGGGGCGGAGACCCAAGCCTGCTCCCCCATTGCATTCATTTTACATGAATGAATGAATGCATGAACAGTCTGATTGTCTCCACTGAGCAAGATGAAATTGTGAGACCATCTGATGACTCCCCCCCCCCCATGATTCTCTCATAAGATGTTGCTTCTTTATATTACTTGAGGCATTTCAGGCTGCCCACTGAAAGCCTTCCCAACTTGGCTCTAATAATCTCTCCAAGAAAAGGATTCAGGAGTTGAGACCTTGTGGGGCTCAATTTACCCTGAAATTTGTTCTGAGTTTTCAATATTGATGTTACCACTATACAGGTTGACCTTTAAGCTCTTAAAATGCCTTTCTGCTCCATCCTGATAAAGTCATGTTGCTTTCTCTTCCTTTTTATCCATTCCACCACAAGCTGAGTTGCACAGTAATAACAGCACAAATCTGAAAATACCAAGACTCTCTCCCCTTTTTTACAATGTCCTCACTGAGACCTTTTGTTTCTTTCTGTCTCCACTAAAGGACATTAGTGCAACTTTTCCCCAAGGTACTTTGTTGTCTGCAGCAAATAACAAGAGGATGCCCCCACACCTCAGTCCCATGCACAAAACACATTGGCTCTTGAATCTGGCAGTGGGATAGCAGTCTCCACTCCACCAGAGGAGGTGGGCTAATTTAGGGGCGCCAAGGCAGACCATGCCTTACAACACAGACAAAGGGCCAAGGAACTCATCAAGAACAGCCACTGCCTCACAGCATATTCCTACTGAAACACAGGAGGCCCCCCATCAGTATTGCATTCCACCGGCTCTTGAAGATGCACCTATTAAAACAACCACTTCCTTCATCTCCTGTCTTTAATTTCCTGCTTTGGTTATTGCTTTAACTGTTTATCACTGTTATGCTGTTTTAATTGGCTTATTTATTGATGAATGTTTAAACAGAATTGTTTTGCTATATATTTTAGTCTTGGGTATTTTTACAATTGGTTTTATTCTTGTTATTTTGCTGTTGGCTTTTATTTGTTTATGAACCACTTTGGTTTTTCTTCTTGAAATAAAAGGAAGTATATAAATTATTCTAGCAATGACAATCCACCTGCGGCTGCTGCCTCACTCTGTCTAGTGCATGCATGAGAAACTTGTGGCCTGTGGCCCAAATGAAGCCCAGCAGGTAGGTATTAAATTGTCCCATGAGGCAATTTCACCTCAAACCCCCCCCCCATGTAATGGCAGGGTCAGCCCTGGCTATCTGTAATGGCAGAGTTTGAAATAAAAGCAACAATTTGGGTACCGTATGCCTCTTTAACAAGCATGTTTACAAAAGGAAGAGATGTTGTTAGTGGAGTCTGTTTGGGGATATACCAGTACTGAGCAAGATTTTGCTATTGCTGCTCCTTGAGAAGTGGCTTAACAATAAATTGTGCCCAATTCACCCCTCATTTTTATTTGAAAGGCACAGAGTGGGATGACATGTTTAAAGACCTTTGGGTGCTTCAGGTTGGTTGCTTCTTTACCTTTCGCCTGAAGGGAAAGCCATGCTCACAGTGGAAATAGCTACCAGATGGTGGCAAGTCTCTATTTTACTCAAATTTCATATCTCCTTGGGTATGGTTTCAAAAGCAGCTGTCCAAGGTTGAGGGTCTAGATGGAAATTTGGAGCCAGTATATGGAGTTTATAATAGTGGGACAGTTGACAGTATTAAAAATGTGTGACCAAGGTGCTTTAGCAGTATGCATTAGTGCATTCAGCTTTGAAAGTGAAATGGATAAATCTGCAGGCCAGTGGTTGTGAGCTGTTGTGTTGTCTTGCTTTTAAAATGTTTTAGTCTAAAGCATTTTACATGATCCTTCCATAGTGAATATACTTCTCAAAATTACAGCCTGAGCCTCCTGTTCAAAGGACATCATTTATTGTTTAGGAACCCCACTCTGCTGTACTCAAAGAAGGACATAGCCAAGGAAAAGAATAGGAGAGCCCCTTGTGGGGATAGATTTTATTCTGCACCCCACTCAAAATGAGGGGAAATAGATTGCTAAAAAGCTACATACTGGTTGAAAGACAATAATCATGTGTCCACTAACATCTCTCAGTTTTGCAATTAAATTCTGAAACTGGTATTTGATGTGAAAAATTTGTGAAGATGACCTGGTGATGTAAAACTGTTGTACACTGACTTTATAAAGGAGTCTGGAAAGAGAAAGAGTGGTACTGAAATGACTCTTTTATTAATTAGTTAGAAAAGCAAGGCAGCCAAATCCTAGAATATAGCATTAAATTTCCCAGTAATAGCATCACATGGTATACTTATGTCATTATATAATAGATTACACCATGCCACTTTTTTGTTTATATTGGTGGGAGTGATGTCAGAAGTAGACGTGTGCATTGTTCGTGTATAAAACACTGAATCAGACACTCCTTTGTAATTACACTGCTCCAAGTGCAGCAAGGATAACAATTTGCATATTTTAATCTGGAGGTGAGGCACCTCTGTCAGTGTAACAGCTTGGCCCAGGTCAGAAAAGAGAAATAGAGTAGAGGCAAATAATTGAAAAGGCAATTCACAGGAAAATGAAATTTGTCTCATTGTCACTTAAGGTTGTCTTCCCATCTGTCTGGAGGAAGAAAGTCAATTTGCGAATGAAAGAGGCAGGCCAGTCTGCTCTGGGGCGAGGACCAAAGGATAATTTCCTTTTTAATAAAAAGTAGCAATAATATATGGAGAGAACAGGGAGCAAGGACAGAGCTCACACTCCGGCCCCTTCTGAGGGAGATAGCAGGTGTCCTTCGAGGGTCCCATATAACGGAGGTCCAGAGTTTATCTTCAAAGACAAAACAAGGCCTAGAGGACAAGAAGCACTTAATGAAATAATTCTTTATGACATATGGACATTGAAAGCAAGAGGGCAGAAGTGGATTTGCAACAAAATTGAAAGTTTCTCATTTGAAACAGCTGCAGCAGCAGCCTGGTACCTCTGACTTCCTTATAAGGTCTTTCTGACAAGAGTATAATTGAAAGCTTTTTCTCTTCCTTCCTGAACTTGCCAGCATATATATGTCTCTCTCTCTCTCTCTCTCTCTCTCTCTCTCTCTCTCTCTCTCTCTCTCTCTCTCCCTCCCTCCCTCTCCCTCTCCCTCTCCCTCTCCCTCTCCCTCTCCTTATCTTTTTTACATCAGACTGAGATGTCATTGTTTTGGGATTAGTGCAAGGCAAGAGAAAGTAAGCTCTTTCATCTTGTATCTGGTTGCACTCTCTGGGCCCCAAGGGAAGAACTTTATATAAAGTCCAGTTGGAATCAGTGGGAGAGACTGAAGCATGCTGAGTAACTGTGCAATGCTGGGAGCCACAGAGTCACAGAATTGTAGTTGGAAAGGGACCCCGAGGCCATCTAGTCCAACGCCCTGTAATGCAGGAACCAACAACTAAAGAATCCCTGACGTCCAACCTCTGTTCAAAAACCTCCAGGGAAGGGGAGTCCATCACCTTCAACGCCACTGTTGAACAGCTGCTGTCAATGCCTACACATTCATGGGGTATAGGACTCTTGGTAGCTACTAGCCGTGTTGGCTGCTGTGCTCTGCCTCCATGATCAGAGGCAGTAATGCTTCTGAATACCAGTTGCTGGAAACCACAGGAAGGAAGAGTGCTTTTGTGGTCAGGTCTTGCTTGAGGGGTTCCACGGGCATCTGGGTGGCCACAATGAGAGCAGAATGCTGTACTAGATAAGCCATTTTCCTGATCCAGCAGGCTCTTATATTCATATGAGCTGAGTTTTTAAATCAGATAAGCAGGTGGTCATTTGTCAGTTAATTCGTATGTGTTTAAATTGTGCTATCTTTGTGGCTTTCATTAGCAACTCATTTTCGCACAATGAAGGCAAGAGTTCTTCTTTGTGTCTGATCTTGGTTACAGAATGCTGGGGTGGGTTGCCCTCTGTTCTAGTAGGTAGGTTCTTCAGCTCATGCCCAGCTAGCAAATAAGTCCCATAATTCAAAGGACAACACTTTGAAAGCATGCTGAATTCTGCTTCCCTTCAGGCAAGATTTTTAAAAACTCAGCAATGAAGACAAAAAGAAGAGAACAAATTAAAAACACAGAAATTACTACTTACAGAAAGCCTGAATGATTCCATTGCTAGACATTCTAAATAGCACTCTTTGCTTCAATATCTTTTTTGGGGGTGGGTGGGTGGGGTTTTTTTTCAGAAAAGGAGGTGGAACAGTTAATTTGAATTACAAAAAAGTCCTGATAACCCTCCACACATCAATTTACCTGTGAACAAAAAGATTCACACAGAGAAAATGGGATTTGGGACTATTTGATAAATTACTGCAGACTACTTGAATATTCCATTAGCAAAATAATAGCTCGTTATGGAACCCAGAAGAATGTAGTCTAATTATGACAGCACCATCCCTCCCCCACTAAGGGGTAAGAGGAATGCAAATGTTAGAACTGATAGCTATTTAAAAACTGCTTGGTGATAAGCTAGAAAACAAACGGGGGAGGGGGCTTACATGATCTCCAGCATTCACAGAGTTTTATTCAATGCTACTTTTTTTTTTGCATTGGTGAGTATATTCTAGCTAGCTGAAGTTCACACATGCATTATGCATTCCATTTATCCCTTCCTTCAAATATGTGCACATGAGTGTACTCCAGTCATTCGCAGCCTGCTGTGCTCTAGAAATTTGGGACTAATGCCCACTATCTCTGATCACTGACCATGCTGGCTGGGGCCTGATGGGAGACCTGGGAACAGCTGCCTAGAGGCTAGAAGCATATGTGATTGTGGTCCAGGGCACTGTGGAAGTTGCTGTAAGTGGGTGCTTTTGTCAATTAAGTATCATGTGCCTTCCTTGGCACCAGACCACTACCCCTTTTGATAATCCTGGATCGCTCCAGGTGGATCGAATCTGATCCAGGGCAATTTGGGGCTGCCTCAAGGTGATCTAGTCAAATCAGCCTGAAGCAGTCTGATTTAGTTTAGGGTCAGGTATCCGGCCAGATCTAATGCACCTTACTTTTGATCATGCTTTTGTTAACGGTGGTGCTCTCAGAACAGAATTTGGCAGGAGATTTTGCAAAAGAAGCTCAACAACTTAGCCCAGCCAACCCCCCCACCCCGCAAAGCTTAACAACCCTATTGCACATAGTGTTTGGTCAGAGAAGTGTGAATTTTGAAGGATAACTGCATTTCGGTTCATATATTGGTTTGGGAAATGTGATTAGAATGGAAACAGCACATTCCTACTGTAACCTGAAAATATAATTATTTCTACTTTTGAAAATTTGGATAGTCCTGGAAAGTAACATTCTGAAATGGTTAACAGATTATGCAACAGCACTTTGGACACCAGCCTAATTCATGCTTCCTCGAAAGGGTTTTCGAGAAATACTTGAAAAAGCAGCTCTACATCAATATTATAAATGATATGCATTGCCTCATGTAACATGTCAATTTCCTGGAGTATAAATAGAAATGTCCAATATGATGAGTTAATGAATATGTAACAAATTGCCCTTCTGTTGCTCCCTGGGAAAAAATAGTCATATTTCTTCCAACCTGCAAGGATTTTAAGTTTCATCTGTGAGATGCCAGAATGTTAAATGTGACATTCAATAAACCACCTAGGAGAAGCTAAACACTGCTAATCAAGCCATTTAATCTTTTTAAGTTAAGAGCTTCTGTAGGAGAATAGAATGTGTAATTAATAACTCAAGCTGGGAAAGTATGGCAGAATTTTTTTTCCATTTTAAAAAAAGATCTAGATGTGGTATATGGATATTTTTAAATGGACAAAAACTTCCAATATTGTGACATATAGAACATATTCTCAGCAACCGGAATTGTACTATGGCATCATCATTGCAGATACTGAAGGAATGGCGAGAATTATTCAACAACAATTAAAATCACTTCCGTGTTCTGTATTTCTGAACACTCCTCCCAGTTTTCAAAGCAAAACAAGAAGCTATTGCAAAGGGAAGTTGCAATAGCTTTAATTCTTCCTTTCGAATGGAAAGGGATTTCTTGAAGATAAGCCCACCCAGAAAATGCATAGAAAACAACAATACAGTTTAAGGAGGGGAAAGGAAAATCCCACAGGCAATGGCGGAGGAAGAGGAGTGCGGGGGGAGTGCACTGCCACTAGCTGCACGATCCCAGCAGGGTGCCATTGCTGGTGCCCCCCCCCGCCCATGCTGGGCACCACGCCCCCGCAGGCAGTGCACCCTGCCCCCGGGATGTGCGCCAGCCCTGTCCTGCCTGCTCTCCGGCCCCCGGTGCTGGAGCATGAAGCTCCACCACTGCCCACAGTGTCAGAGCCACTACCTGAAGCAAATAGCTTCACCTCACCTTGTGTATGGGGCCACCCCCTGTAGAACACCTCTTCTGGTCCCTTTGCGGTTCAGATTCATCAGCAGAAGTTTTCCCAGGTCGACACTTGCAACTGATTGTTGCATTGGCCACATTAGGTGGGAAATCCCCACTTTGCATAATTATGAAATAAATAAATAAATAAGGAGCCCAAGCTTATACCAAGGGTTGCCGATATAGTGCTTTCCAGATGTTGTTGGCCAACATCTGGAATGATGGGCGCTGTATTCCAACAACTTCTGGAATTCCAACAACCCCTGGCTTAAACAGAGACTGCTCCCCACTCTCTTGAGTATGGTTCAGCAGAGGAAGTGCTTTCCTTGCAGGAAATATAACATACTTTTGTTTGGAATGGTTTTTCTTTTTTCTTTTTAAGCACAAATGAAGCAAATGTCTGAATTTTTTTAAAAAAATGCAGAAATGTAGATTTTTTAGACTTTGAGCGCCACAGACTCTGACACTGTGGAAAGGAATCTGTCTATTGCTGGTAAGCAGTGTTAGGAACTGCAGACAACAGTATCTTAATCAAAATATTTATTACTCCTTTTGCTGCTACGGTGGTTCACAGTCTCTTTAACTATCTAGGCAACAACACGTAGCTGACAACAATGTGCTGTACAAGACAAGTTTGATTACAATAGTAATAATAAAATGACTCAAGATAGGAGGCCAAACATACGCAGAAGGTGATTCATAACTTAAGCATAATTCTACCAGTAACTGTAAATGTTGTGATCGTTTTTAGGCAGCGCAGGGGGTACTGGAGATTATAGACATTGTATAATGTGTCTGATCCAAACCCCACTGACATCAGTGGAAACCATCTAATTATTCCAGTGGCTTTTAGGCCACAAATGCATAGCATAGATGTTTCTATTTCCTTCCACCCTCTATAGGCTTACTTGAAATGAATTTGTTTTCAAGTCCAATATACAATAACAGCTGTTTAAATTCTTTCCGCATGGGTGAGGGAAATAAAATTTTTATTTTATTAAATTTTATTTAATAAAATAAAATATATTAAATTTATTTATTAAATAAAATAAAATTTTATTTATTTACTTGGTGTCAAATATACACTGCATTTTTTGATATTTTTTGCCTTTTTAAAAAATAATGGGGGTAAGCAGAAAACCACTACTCCTCTCCCCCAATGATTCCGCAAAATAAATAACACACAAGTATGGTAAAAACAAATCATTTATCTGAGTGCAAAATGGTGCATGAAAGCCCCAGTAGAAGTAAATTAATAAATTAGCCCACAACCCTCACCAGCCAGCTGGAAATAAACTGGGCCACTGCTGGGGAACCCAAGAGAAGCAGGAGACATGGAAGAAGGTAGTGTTGGGCCACCCACATAGGAAGCAGTGGGGCAAGGCGACCCATAGCAATGGGTTACCCATAGCACTCTTTAGCAGTGAATCATTAACTCCTTTTTGGAGCATTCCTGGTCTGAGAAAATCCAGACTGAAAGAAGGGAAGGAAGTGGTTTGGTGGAGAACATGATATGGACAATGAAGAATTAATGGAGGTGCAGGAAGCTTACTATCCACATCCAGTGACAGTATGGATGAGCCCTAAGTCCTGTCTGAAGAGGTACATCTCTTTGTATGTCCCTAATCTTCTAACATTCAGCTTCGTTGGATGACCCCCCAGGCCCTAGTATTATGAGAAAGGGAAACTTCTCTATCTACTTTCTATACACTGTGCATAATTTTATGTCATCCCTTGCTTGCCTTTTCTTTTCTAAACTAAAAAGCTGAAATGTTGTAACTTCTCACTTCCAGCCCCATGCTCATCTTGACTGACGTTTTCTGACGCTCTTCCAGTTCTAAAAATATTCTTTTTTTGAGATGTAGCAATCACACAGCGCAGTGCGGGCGCACCAGAGGTTTGTTTAATGGCTTTATGATATTGGCAGCTTTATTTTCAATCTCTTTCCTAACGATCCCTGACATGGAATTTGCCTTTTTCACAGCTGTCACACCCTGGGTAAACATCTTCATCATGCTATCTACTATGACTCCAAGTTCTCATTCCTGGTCAGTCATTGCCGGTTCAGTTCCCATGTGTTTATATGAACTTAGAATGTTTTCCTCCGATGTGCATCACTGAATCATTGCTTACACTTGACTCCATTCACCATTTTTAATTATTGTTATTTACTCGGGTAAAGAGTAGATAACCCCCTGTTTGTCTTACAAGCCTGAATAATTTGATGCTGTTTGACTCCTTTTGTATCAGTTCCATTCACAGGCTCTGGTTCTGTTCAAGTCATTCCCCTTTAAACAATCCTGGCTGCAGATCTTAGTTTTTGGGCATTATAAGCATGCGTTACATGAGGGGCAGCCAACATAGTGCCTTCCAGATGTTTTGTTTGTTTGTCTATTAAATTTGTATGCCGCCCTTCATCCGAAGATCCCAGAGAGAGTCCACAACACAAAAATGCAAAATGAAAACACAAAATGCATAATAAAACAAAAGCAAAGCAAAACAATGACCCCCATTAGCTGGTCATGCTTCCTTTAGCTGACATTTTGGGTATGAGGAGTAAGTCTGACCGTCTCATGAACCCTCAGCCATATCTTCAAGTTTTAGAAAAGTATGGCAATCTTTCCTTCTTCCCGTTCATTGCAGCTTGTCTCTGCCCTTGACAGATCTGCCTGGACCAGCCTGGAAAAACTTCAGTATTGAAAGAAAAGATGTTATTCACAGTATTCCTGGCTAAGTCAGAGTGTTTCCTTTTATAAACATTTGAGCTGAAAGCATGAGGTGCAATACTGGGAGCCTTGTATTTGTTGCCTATGTATTCAGGATCTTCTCTGAAACGGGCAGATGCCATTTTTCTGTTTCAGCTAAGTACCTGGCTGTAAGCTGCAGGGCACATTCTTGGCTTTCTCTAATGAAGTCAGCAAAAGTTCAATTCTCTGCCGTTCTTCCCTGGCTCTTCCTTTGTTTATTTACCCATTTACCTGGGAATTTTCACTGAGTAAAATCTCCTTCCATTCTAGTTCACACTGAATGGCTGGCAACTAGGGACAGACAGATCCTTTCCCCATTTTTAAAATCACTTCTCCACATCTCTGCAGCTATTCGATAAAAAAACAAAACAGCCTCATGAAAATTCTTTAGTGCTTTAGTGCGCAGTTCTCTTAACACACATTTTTGTGTGCAATTTTGACAAATATACACAGTTCTTGTAAGTAATTTCCCCTTATAGGGGAAACATTTCTGCGTGTTATTATTATTTTTTACTAATTTGTGCATTCATATGCATAATCCTAATACATGCATTTTTGCACACATTACTTAGTTGGAGAACTATACTGCAAAATCCAGAGAACTGCAAATCTTGAAAGATGGCTAGGTTCCGGTTCAGACACTGTTTCAGAAAGTGCAAATTTAAATGTGAACAGAGTTGAATTTCTTCCCCACTCCTAATTGCAGCCAATTGTAAAACCACTGCATAGCTGCCTGTTGGTGCAAACTGATATTTATGCATTTTTAAAAAATCCCTTTCATTACAGATGGATGGGTGAGATCTGCAAAGAATGCCATCAGAAAACAGCTTATTGCAAGCCTTCCTAAATCAGAAGCAACAGCTAGTCTAGAACCCTTCCCTGTTTAGGGAAGTTTTTAATGTTTGATTCTATTTTTAATATTCTGTTGGGAGCCACCCAGAGTGGCTGTGGAAATAATAATAATAATAATAATAATAATAATAATAATAATAATAATAATAATAATAATATAGTAGTGGCTAGATGGATGCCTCTGGGAAGCAGGCAAGCACAACATGAAGACAGTAGCCCTTTCCTATTTTATGTCACCAACCTCTGCCTCTGAATGTAGAGGCTCCATTAAGAAGCTATTGTGATCATGGATTTTGTCCAACCCTTTAAAAAAGCCACCTAGATGGCTAGTGGTCATTACCACATCCTGAGGCAGAGGATTCCTAAGTTAATCACACATTGTGTGAAACACGACCCCCTCTTGCCTGTTCCAGACCTACTGCCAATACAATCGTATTGGGTGAAACTGGAGACGGGTGCACTCAACCCACATCTGGAGCTGCATAGAGAAGAATGGATGTGAAATGGTTCTCCCTCTCCCTCAAACACATACTTCATTCATGAAACTGTTCTATACTGAGCCCCTATCAGGCAACCTGGACCGTGTTCTGGCAATGGCTAGCAGAGACACACACTGTTTGGAGAAGCAGAAAATGCCTGGAGCGAAGAAGGCAAGAAGTTGGCAGGAAAATGGGACAGTCCAGAAGGAAAACCCTGTGACATCCTCAGTGACAAAGGGCTGCAGTAGATTTGGGCGCACTATGGCAGAAAGCGGCTTAGTGGTTAGAGTGCAGGACTGTGGCCTAGGAGACCAGGATTCAAATCCTCACTCAGCCATAAAGATTATTAGGTGACCTGAGGCCAGTCATAATCTCTCAGTCTAACCAACTTCACAGGGTTAGAATAAAAATGGGGGGGGGGGGAGGGTAACCACATGCACCACCTTGAACTCCTCAGAAGAAAGGTGGGCTATAAATGTAATAATATCATTTAAAAAATAGATTGGCATTTCTATGGTCACCTGTTTCCGAAATCATCTTCTGTGTTAAATATATTGTCATTGGGGTTTACATAACGAATTTTTTTTTTTTTTGCAAACTTCTTTTTATTTTCATCAAAAAAGAAAACAAAAAAAGGAACACTCACAAATCCTCATACAAGCAGTTACAGTATTACATAAACTCCGCCGAGTTTTTGGACTTCCTTCCTTCCTTACTTTGGTTTTCTAAATTTACATCATTCCTTCGCTTTACCTTCTTTTATACATATTTCAATTACTATCTGTAATCATTTCTCTTTCCATGTTTTGTTCTGTTGCAAGATTACTATCACACCTGTAAGTGATTTCAGATTTTGTGTTCTTTCATATAGTTTATAAATTTACTCCACTCCAATTGAAACCTTTGATCTTTTTGTTCTCTTATTTTTCCTGTTAATTTCGCCAATTCTGCATATTCTAATAATTTCCTTTTCCAATCATCTATCGTTGGTACTTCTTTTACTTTCCAATTTTGCGCCAGCAGTATTCGTGCCGCTGTGGTGGCATATAAAAAGAATTTTTGGTCTTCTTTTTTAATCTCCTCCCCTACTAAGCCAATCAGGAAGGCTTCTGGTTTTTTGACGAATGTATATTTAAATATTCTCTTTAATTCATTATAGACTGCTTCCCAGAAATTTTTCACTTTTTCACATGTCCACCACATATGGTAGAACTCTCCGTCTTTGATCTCACACTTCCAGCATTTTTTGTCATACTTTCTAAACATTTTCGCTAATCTTACTGGCGTTAAGTACCAGCGATACATCATTTTCATGATGTTTTCTTTCAATATTATGCAGGCTGTGAATTTCATATGTTCCTTCCAAAGTTTTTCCCACATTTCAAGTTGTATATTATGACCCACATCCATAGCCCATTTCACCATTACCTCCTTCACTTCTTCATCTTTTGTGTACCAATCTAAGAGATAATTATACATCTTTGAAAGTAATTTCTCTTTTCCCTCTAATATTTCTGCCTGGAATTTTGATTTTTTATTATCGAAATTACATTTTCTTTTATCTTCATTAAATAGATTAAACATCTGATGATACTGGATCCATCCTGTCAAATTACCAGCCACCTGATCATATGGTTTAATTCCCCATCCCTTTTCTGTTTCAATTAATAAATCCTCATACGTTATCCAATTTTCCTCTTCTGTATTTATTTTTTTAATTGTCAGTATCTCTGTGGGTGACAACCATCTGGGTGTTCTTCTTTCTACCAGGTCCTTATACCTTTGCCACACCTCATAAAGTGGTTTTCTGAATATGTGTGCCAGAAATTCTTTGTGTACTCTTACTTTGTCCTGCCAGAGGTAGGCATGCCATCCATACCTGTTGTTAAAACCCTCCAGATCTAACAACTCCTTATCTTTCAATATCATCCACTCTTTTAACCAAATCATGCATGATGATTCATAATAAATTTTGAGATCTGGCAATCCAAATCCTCCTCTCTCTTTTTTATCTATCAGCAATTTATGTTTAATTCTTGGGCATTTGCCCTGCCAAATAAATTTTGACAAATTTTTCTGCCAATCCTTCAGCTGACTTGTGCCCTTGATTACCGGTATCATTTGAAAGAGAAATAAGAGTCTTGGTAGAACCATCATTTTAACGCTCGCTATTCTTCCCCACATCGATAGACTTAATTTATTCCAGATTTCTAAATCCTTTTTGATTTTCTTCCACATTGGTTCATAATTATCACTAAATAGATTTATGTTTTTTGGAGATAGCCATATTCCCAGATATTTTACCTTTTTAGCAATCATAATGCCATATTTTTCTTGTAGTTCTTCCATTTCCTTCTTTTCTAAATTTTTAACCAGTATCTTTGTTTTCCCTTTATTTAACTTAAACCCTGCCAGCTTTCCGAACTCCTCTATCACTTCCAGCGCTTTCCCCAAACTTTGCATTGGTTCCTCCAGCGTCATGACCATATCGTCCGCGAATGCCTTTACTTTGAATTCTCTTTTACCAATCTTGATTCCTTTAATATTTTCCGTATCTCTTATCTTCTTTGCTAGAATTTCTAAGACAGTAATAAATAAAAGCGGCGATATCGGACACCCCTGTCTTGTACCTTTTGTTATGCCGAATTTGTCTGTCAATGTACCATTAATCACTAATTTTGCCGTTTGTTCTTTATAAATCGCCGATATCCCATTCATAAATTCCGTTCCCACCTCCATCTTCCTTAAAGTCTTTATCATAAATTGCCATGATACATTGTCGAATGCCTTTTCGGCATCGATAAAGATTAAGGCTGCTTTCTTATCTATTTTTAAATCCAAATATTCAATTAAATCAACAATTGTTCTTGTATTATTTTTCATTTGACGTCCGGGGAGGAACCCCATTTGATCTTTATGTATTATTGTGTTTAAGACTTTTTTCAACCTTCCTGCCAATATGTCTGTGAATAGTTTATAATCTAAATTCAATAAAGAAATCGGCCGGTAATTTTTCACGTTCAGCAAGTCTGTGCCTTGTTTTGGGATTAACGTCACAAATGCCTCTTTCCACGAGTCCGGAATCCTTCCACTGGTTAAGATCTTATTCATCACTTCCAACAATCTCGGTATTAGTTGCGGTGCCAAATCTTTATAATATTTAGCCGAAAGGCCGTCAGGACCTGGAGCTTTCCCCCCTTTTAATTTTTGTATTGCACAGTTCAGTTCTTCCTCTGTTATTGGAGCATTTAATTGTTTTTGATCTTCTTCTGAAATTTTCCTTGGTTTATTCTCCTCTAGATATAAATCCATTTCTTCTTCCTTCTCCTGTTCTCTCTGATATAAATTCTTGTAGAACTCCTGAAAAACATTTTTGATCTCTTTTGGATTCTCTATCACAACTTCTTCTTTTTAAATTTTGTTTATTATATTCTGTTCTTGTCTTCTTTTTAGCTGCCATGCTAATAATTTTCCTGATTTGTTTGCATACTCAAAATTCTTTTGTCGCAGCCATTTTAACTTCCATTCAATCTCATAATTAATCAAAGTATCGAATTGGTTTTTTAAATCTTTAATACTCTGTTTCAATTCCTTATCTTCTGGTTTTACAATTAATTGCCTTTCTTTGACTTCTAACTCTTTCAGAATTTCTTCTTTCTTCTTTTCTCTGTCCTTCCTTCTTCCAATATCTTGTGCAATCATAAAGCCCCTTATCACGGCCTTACTGGCATCCCAAACTTGTTCAAATCAGTGCCTTTGTTTGCATTCACTTCAAAATAATCATTTATCACCTTCTTTGCTTTCTCTACTACTTTTTCATCATTGAATAAACTCTCGTTCATTCTCCATTTACCTTTGGCACCTTCTCCCCTTAACTCCATATATATGGCATTATGATCTGATACGGTTCTCGGGTGGATCTCTATTTTCTGAACTTTTGGCATCACTCCTTTCGTGACCCAGATGTAATCTATTCTTCCTGAGCTTTGGTTGGGTTGTGAGAAATGTGTGTATTGTTTTGTTGTTGGGTGTTTTACTCTCCAAGTGTCTATTAGGCTTAGATTATTTGCTAGCGTAAAAAAGGTCTTTGGTAATTTGCCTTCTGAACCCGAACTTCTTGATGTTCTATCCATCGTTGGAGTCACTACCCCATTTAAATCTCCCATTAGGATTTGTTTTTGATCAGCGTGTTCCAACATTATTTCTTCAAGTTTTTTTATAAAATTTGGCTTTTCTATTATTTGGGGCGTATACTCCCACTAACTGTATTTTTTCGCCCTGCCATATTATTTGCACAATTATTACTCTCCCTTCTTCATCTTTATAGATTAGTTTGGGTTCCAGCTTTTGTTTTACATAGAAGACCACCCCTCGTTTCTTCTTTTTATCAGCTGTTACAAAATCTAAGCCCAGTTTTTTATTTATCAGAATTCTTTTATGTTTTTTGGAAATGTGAGTTTCTTGTAAACATATAACATCCAACTTTTGTTTATACAAAACATGTTCAACTTTATTTCTTTTACATTTATTGTTTAAACCGTTTATATTCCATGACTGAAGCTTTAAAATCATATCTCCTTTCTGGTTCTCTTGTCCTATAAATCTTTTTATCTAGACTTCTTAAGTGTTGTTATTTTCTGGGTCTTCCTTCTCCTGTTTTTCTTCCTCTTCTCCCTCTACACTTTCTTGATCACTTCCTTCTCCTTCTTCCTCCTCTTCCTCTTCCTCTTCCTCTACTCCTCCTATTGCCCCTTCCTCCGTCACACCTTCTACTGCTTCTCTCGCCTTCTTTCCCTTCTTGTCCTCTTCCAACCCCAATTCTTTCGGATATCTTCTGGTGAATTTCTTTAGTTCTTGTAGACTCTTAATCTTAAATCTCTTGTTTTTGAAATAAAAGGTAAGTCCCTCAGGGAATTCCCATTGGAAACTTATCCCTTTTTTCCTCAGAATTCCTGCCAGAGTTAAGTACGGCTCTCTCTTCTTCAAAAATCTTGTGGGGATTTCTTTGTATATAATAATTTCCCTTCCTTCTATTATTAATTTCTGTGTATAGCTTAGCTTCAAAATTTCGTTCTTAAGGTCCATCGAATTGAGCATTACCAGGCAATCACCTGGTAATTTTCTCGCTCTCGCTTTCGCCGACTTCACCCCAATTCTGAAAACATTTAAAATGGAATAGTCCACATTTTCTTCTTTAATATTTAACCATCTGGCCAATTCAGTCACTATTTTTTTCCTTATGTTTTCGTTCACTTCCACCGGAATCCCGCGGAATTTAAGATTAAGCTGCTTTTGCCTAAGTTCTAACATAGCAATATTATCCAGCATTTCCTCCTGAACTCTATTCAAATCGCCTATATCTTCTTTGACTTTCTCTATTTCTTTCTTTGATTGTTTGACTTCCTTCTGAACTCTCTTTACTGAATTTTCTATTGTTTTAGATTTAGTAGACAATTCTTTTAGTTGTTCTGACAGCTCTCCTACTACCTTCTCAAATTTTTGATCCATAGACTCTTGCAGGTCCCCAATTTTTTTTTCAATATTCTGTTCACTTTGCCTTATCTCTTTTTTAATTTCTAGTAATAGACTTTCCCATTCCTTTCCTTCCTCCTGTTTTGAGGGCCTTCTATCACCTGGTGTTGCGCTCCCTTTAACTCCCTTCATTTTAATTTAAATTTGCAATCTGCTATTATTTTCCCAACCACCAGGGGGCTCTAATCCCTCTTGTCTTGTTAATTTCCACCTTACAACCTTATTTGCGCCTATAGGTGGCGCCAATTACTTTGTGAAGAGCGTCTATCAGCAGTTCAGTTCAGCAGTCCCCTCTCTTTGCTTTCGATTTCTTTGTTCACCAGCGTCCCGAAGTTACTTTCGATTTCTTTGTTTCAGACCCTTCTCTCTCCTCGCTACTTTGTGGACACTAAGAAGTCACTTAAGTAACCTTTCTAATGTCAATCCAATATCAACCAGTTTAAGGAGATTGTCCTTAAAAATAAACAAAAGTTCACCTGCAAAGTAAAGCCCCCCCTCCCTCCCAAAAGGCTCCCCAGAAACGCAGTCCAGCAGTTCGGCAGTTTATAGTCACCTTTCTTCTCCGCGGTGTTTTTAACCCCTCTGCGATGGTCAAACAATGATCAAACGATGTTTGTAATCCAGGGGAATCAAACGATGTTTGTAATCCAGGGGGTCGGTACCCCTATTTCTTTCGTCGCCTGCCGGTTCGATCTTCTACTGCCTGCCGGTTTGATCTTCTTATTCTCGTAAAAGGGGGGGGGAGAGTGCGTTTTCAGAGACTCAGGGACCCTCAACGGAGCAGATTTTAAACTCCGTACAGCTTCCCTGAATCCTGAGCAGCCTTTCTCTTTCCTCGCCGCTATGCCAGCTTCATTTTCTTACTCTGTTCTCCGTTCGTGGCGCGGCGGCAGACCACTCTAAAGCTCCTGCAGTTCTTTTTACAGTTTTTTCTCTCCCTTTATTTGCTTCGCCCCCGTAAGATCTTTCGGTTTCTGCTTACTCTGAACCCTTTCTCCTTTATTTTCTCCTTTGTTACCACCTTCCGATCGGCCCGGTACTTTACCTTCCCGGGTAATCAGTCAAAGAAAGCCATTTACTCACTTCACAGGTACGTTACTTTCCTGTTCGCCTTGCACAGTCATGCCCAGCGCCATTTTCACGCCAGAGTAAGGACGGACTCCCTTTTTGCGTCTCTTACTCCCATCCGAATTTCAATGTCAAATCTTCAAGTGCAGGCAGCTCCGATCTTTTTCACTGTCCCGCTCTTCTTCTATTTCTTAATCTTTTGTTTGGAAGCGGGCTGCTTTCATCCGGATCTCGAGGCTTTGCGCCGCTGAGGGGGTGCGATGTTCCCGTGTCGCGTCCGCTTCTCACCCTTTTCCCGAAGTCTAGGCTCAGACCTTGGGTTCGGAGTGCAGCAAATGACGCCGCCGGGTTCACTGAACCTCGAGGTAACCCCCCTTGAGGTGACCGGGTCCGCTTAGCCCTTGTGCGACCCCTTTTTTCCCTCAGTGCGCTCGGAATTCCCCAGAGGGAAAATTCCACGATCCGATGATGGCCGCAGCTCCACCGGAAGTCCTCTACATAACGAATTTAAATTCAAACTTTGAACATCAACATCATCATTTAGGATTCCCTCCACCCTTCCATGGTCACCATTATCAATCTTTTTTTGCAACTGCTTCCCTTATTTTCTCCACTAAAAAAAAAAAAGAACAATCCATTTTTACCATAGTTTTTCGTACATTACAAGCGTTACTCAAATCCTGCCAACGTTTTTAGTTGCTTACAGTGTTCTCTTAAGTACCTTATGATTTCCCCCCATTCTTTCTTGAAATTCTTCTCTTCCTGGTTTCTGATTTTCCCAGTCAATTTCGCCATTTTGGCATAGTCCACCATCTTCATCAGCAATTCATCTCCGAAATCATCTTCTGACCAATGATGTTATTCTGGTTTGGAGCTGCCATTCCAAACATTGTACCCAATTGCAAAAGGTACTGGGAATCTGTGGCTAACTTGCAGAAGTCCACATGGCGTGTGGCACCTACTGGCTTCCAATAGACTTCCCGTGTGCATCAGGTTTGCAGGCCTCGATCCGTACCTTTCAAATCGTGCCTGCATGTCTTAAATTTTCAGTGTCGCCTTTTATTACGTCTAGTTTATTTAGCACCGGCTGTCAGTTTATTAAAGATCCAAGAGAGGGCTGTGATTTATTATTGAAATTCCACTGCAATTACTTCAGCTCTCATCAGCATTACAATTAAGTTCAATACTGAATACTTTAGTGTTATTAGGATATTAATGACTATTAAATGCTGGCCAGCATAATCTGTTATTAAATTAAGCAATAGGCCATGGCTGGCTGACTGCTATAATGGATACAGTCATATCTCAAGTGTACAGGGAGACATAATGATAGAGATATTTGAGGAGAAGGAATTAAAATCTGGCTAAGTTTTAGAGTCTGATGGCATTCATTATACACTGGGACAATATAATTGAGGTGACTTTGCATTTCCATTTGTGTGAGAACTAGGTTGTACATAGAGATATACACATATGTACGAGCATTGCACACAAGAGCCCTTTGTATACTGTACTTACCGGTAGTCTTCTTTTCTTCCTTTGGAGAAGTTTTCCTCTAATGTTTGCAATTTCTGCAGCTAATCCTCAGTTTTCTAAAAACTTAACATCATATTCTAATTTCATGATCAGTAACGCTGATAGTAATCTGCCACCCAAACATCTGTTTAGAAAAAAATTCCAACAATTTCCTCAAATCCTGAGAATCACATCCTTAGTTTTTGGAAAAATCCAAACTCTTCCCCTGAAATATTACTCACAGAAGGTGAAAACGCCCTGAAGCAAAGTGTTCATGAAAATATTCTGAGGAACAACAATGCTCTGAAAGCTTAAGGGTTGCCTTCCTGAGACATCCAGGTATAGGCCGGTGAAGAATAATAATAATAATAATAATAATAATAATAATAATAATAGCTATGTTGAATTAAAATTTCACTATTCAGGAAGAATGTATATCTTAGTTTTGTTGAATCATGCTATTGGAATTTAGGCTCTTCACCATCATCATATATCTGTTCTGCATACAATGGTAAACTGGGACAGTCAAAAACATTTTCCTGCCTGAGACAGAACAGCCAATGCTATCCCTTCCCCCCACAAATCAAGGTGCAATAACTGGGCCAAGATACCTTGACACCTGAGGCAGGAAATTCCCAAAGCACACCTATGCTTTCCTGTCACCAGTCACCTGTCAGTAAAAACACAACAATAATAAATTAAATATACCTGCTGCTCTTTTGCTATATGCAAAATCTTCCATCTAATGTGGCCACCTCACTTTACCTAAACCTAAGGCAATGTCTTGAAAGGTCTACAGTGTATGTTCTTGGCTATGGCTAAAATCCCCTGAGTGCCTGATTCAAGAGTAGTTTCTACAGTGGCACATTGACCTCCAATTTATGTAGATTTACAGGTCAGTAGGCTCTCCCTTCCCCGCTCTTCCTCCCCATTTTCTCTTGCTCATGACAGAATTTGCTTTGGCATGGTAGGGCAGTGTTTTTCAACCACTGTTCCGTGGCACACTAGTGTGCCGCGAGATGTTGCCTGGTGTGCCGTGGGAAAAATTTGTTTATTTGATTCCTATTCAAGAGAATTACTTTATATATAGTCAATATAGGCACAGAGTTAAATTTTTTAACATTTTCTAATGGTGGTGTGCCTCGTGATTTTTTTCATGAAACAAGTGTGCCTTTGCCCAAAAAAGGTTGAAAAAGACTGTGGTAGGGGATGGCAGGATGTACTTTTTGCAATGCTGAAGTAATATGGGAATCAGTGCGGCCTACCCATTGCTTTTTTTCTGGGGGTACACAGGGGTACGCATACACCTAAACATTTTGTGAATCTAAGTTTGGCCTCATTGAGGGGCAGTATTTCAATATGAGTAGGAAAATGAGAGTACCCCTAAACATTTTATTTTTTTTTAGAAAAAAGGCACTGGGTCTACCCCTCTTCCTTTTTCTGTTAACCCATCCAATTTTAGAAGAGTGTAGGGCACACTTCAACTAAAACGTCAGGGGCAACACTTTTGGCATTCATGAAAGTAACTCCCTCTGCCTTTCAGAAAATAACCCTAGTACAGAAATGGATTGCCCTGGGCATGAATGTCATGGACGTTCTAGAAATGCTTTCAGAAACCATTTGCTGTAGGAAAACTGAGCATTGAGGTCACCTCCTCATGACTTTCCACCATCAAAAAATGGTTGTGTGAATTTCCTTTTAGGGCAAACATTGTCTAGTTAAATATTTGCTATTGAATAGAATGGGCAAGAATGTTAGCTGGGCTTTGATTATCTTTCTTGAATAAACAGCACAGTTCCATGTATACTTGTTCAAAAGCAATCCACTGTGTATCTAAGAATAAGTGTGTACTGGACTACAGAAAAGAATGATGGAGAGTTGTTGTTTATGGCTTTTAGAGAAAGGCAGATTGTACATAATTTGTAGGAAAGATCTTTTTTGTAAGTGAGACGTCCCCATGTTCTTGCTACACATAGATTGGCCTCCACTTACTTAACACCCAGTTGCAATCTGTTTAGGATCCTGACTTGCTACGATTTCCCATCCACAAACATAAAAAGTCATTTTGTAAAGAAATAACACCAGTGTGTAACATGCCGTAATAGATTTTTGCAAGTAGCCTTGCAAAAGGTAAAAAAAGGAAATAGGAAACTTCAGGACTCTGAATCCCATTCCGTAGGGTACCCATTTCTTATGGAGCATGAACTAGCAAAGGACTGCGGTCATAGTCAAAGCCAAAATGAACCCAACTCTCTGTGTTTTATAATCACCCCGGTCACCTTTGTGGAAGGTTTCGACTTTCCTCTGTTTGTTCAGATGAAGGGTGGGTGGGTGGGTGGGGGATCTCTTTTGGCAGTGCAACTTTTACATTAACATGTAATATTGGGTATATCCACAGGCAGCTGGCTGAGTGCTATTTAAGCTGGGTGCTGAACTAGCCGCAGACACTGACAGGCAGTAGTTAAGCTGCTCTTATCTTTTTTCCTCCATGTCACCGATAATGATACTGTAATTCTCTGCAAAGTGGAATCCTTTGGCTGTGTTTTGACAGCATGCTTGTTATTCCAGTGGCCTGCACTGTTCTCTATGTCATTTCCGTTGGAGAGTTCTCTCCTCTCCCATCCTTTCATTCCTGTTTCAAGATTTTTGGAAACAAGTCCTCCCATCCTCCGCATCATAGTTTCTTGTTGTTCTTTCCCCAACCCCACCCCACTAGTGCGTATTGTTCACCTTAAATAAGATCTTCAAACAGCCTATTTAGCTCTTGAATATTGAATATTGTAGCCCATTTAGCATTGTCCTTCTGATTGGGTGGGTGGTGGTATCCCTAAAGTCACTTCCTAGTGTCTTTCTTCATTTCCTGTGTTTAGATCCAGGGGATTTGTTTTCCAGATCTTTTCAGGGAAATCACATACGTTCCCCTCTGCAGCCCGTCAAACCCTTAATTCCTGAAATTAGCAGTAATGTCTTTAAATGCTTTTGCATTGTTTACCCAGGAAATAGAAGAGGCATTCTATTCCCTTATCTTTCCCTTTCTCAAGATTACATTGACTGTCTTCAGCAAGTTTTCACATTCTGGCCATAATAAATGGGACCCGGGTTCACTAAGCTTTCTCTGCTCACACTTCATTAGTTACAAATTTGGCATGGTTCAAGTGTTTCGACTTTTCAGGAAACTGGAACGTCCCCCTCCTAATCTGTAGGAAGAATATAAGTGATGGAATTTAATTACTACAAACTGTACTCCCCTGCCGTCTTCTATGTGGCCACATTTCTACAAACCAGTGTTTTCTAATTTATGTTTCCATCTCTGTGAACTTAGCAAGATAGCCACATATGCACGAAGAGCAGCAGTCAATGTAATTACAGCAGCAATTCTGATAAGCACATAGCTATGCTGTTTAGTAATAGTAAGTATTTAGCAAAAGCAGCAGTTTTGCTGTTAATTATGTTTTCTAAAAGGCCATATGAATAAGAACATCCATTCTGAGTCCTTTCCACCCAGTGTTGTGATTTTTGACAGTTGGCACATTTAGATGTTTCTGGAAATTTATAGCATGGGAATAACTCAAAAAAAATCATTCCTTGCCATCCTTTGGCAACTCAAAGCATTAAGAAGCCTTCCAAATTAGGATGGATGTCCTAAATAAACTTTCTACATATCTATCTTCCTCGAATCTATTCATTTATCCAAAATTATTTACAGATTGCCTTTCATTGCAGTTTACAAAGTAAAACCACTGCAAATAAATAATAAAATATACAAGTGCAATAGAACCAGTGCTAAGGATGGGTGCCTGGTGACGTTTGCATTAACAGGCAAGTTTTTAAAAGGCAGCAGAACACCTGGGAGGTTGTTCCACAATGAGGGGGCCACCACAGTGAAGGCTCTCCTTTGGATCACCACAAATTGTACTTCTCCTGGATACAGCATAGTCAGAAGGCCTCTTCTGATGAGTTCAGTGAGTGGGCTGGTCTCTCAGATAGCCTGGTCCTAAAGCTGCTCGGGACTTTGTAAGTCAATAGCAATGTCAGAGTTGGCACGATAGTGAATGGACAGTGGAATTCCTTCAGCGCAGGTGTAATACGTGCAAAGTAGGATACTCAACTGAGCATCCCAGCTGCTGTGTTTTGTATCAGCTGCAGCTCTCAAATTAACCTCAAGGCACCCCCCTTTTCTAGTCTTTAAATGTTAACCTCCAAGCCATGACACCCATTCTTGGTCTAGCAATGTTGACCATATTGTTACTGACATGTCACTTAGGCACACTTGAATTCTCTTGCCTTTAAAGATTGCAGTGTGCAAATGGATGAAATAATTAGTGATAGGAAAGACAACCCATTTTATTAATACATCCCAGAATTGCTTGTTCTCTTTTGGGAATGATCATGTGTGGGCTATTTAAACTTTAAAAGACTTGCACTCATTTTCCTTGTCGGTTTCAGAAAGACACAAAACAGGAATTTGGCTGCAGGCTAGCTTGGGTTGTTTGCTTAGCCCTGCATCCCATCATACAGGAGTTGGAGGTTGATGTCATTTTTCAAGGTCATGGTACCAGAGCATTGTGTGGGTCCCCCAGTTCCCCTTGCCTTAGAATAAAAATAAATAAAGAGGAACAACCCACTTGCATTGCAACTGTGCAATGGACATAAAGGATCAGTGTTAATAATAAACCTATTCCTTTTGGAATCCACAGTGGCGAAATTCTGTTTTTGAGATGCTGAATGCTCAAGCAGTGAAGAACTGTGGAAAGTAAATTGCAGGGCTTAAAGAGTGATGCAAGAAAGTGAGTGAATCTTCAATGTGCCTTTTTAACTGCTACTACTCATACAACTGCTACTAATGTTTTTTGTAATCAGAGCTGGCCCCAGAATATCCAAAATCAAATTGGCCTGGGGCACCATTCCAAATTTTCATAACTGCCAAATACAAAACTGAGCAAGACTGAAGATTAAATTGGGGGTGGGGGGGAATCATATGCAGAATTCCTTCCTTCCCTCCTTCTCATAATTGTTATTGTAATGTTACAAATGCTCAACAAATAGCCATTCCTTTTTTTCAGCAAAGAGAATTTGTGCCTTTGCCATGTACACAAATACAACTGTGATGGAGAATTAGTGGCCTGACTCGAGGCAGAGGAGAGAGAGATGCAACCCTGAAATTTCTGCCCCCTTTTGGCTACTGCTCCCTGTCCTCAGCAGTAAAAATCTCCCATACCCCAGACTTATAACAAGAGCCATTTATTTAATGTGCAAAAGATGCCTCTTGATCACTTATGACATTGTACAATGACACAAATTGTGCTTGGGCACCTACATTTTCCCTTGGTCTTTTGGGGCCAAATCCAGGTGGGGTGCATGGGACCAACAAAATCCCCCCACATAGTCCTAGTCCTGGACTGCCTTATTAAGCTTCAGAGCCTGACTTTATTGCTAGCGGAATCCTCCTGTGAGTTGACCCCTGCCTGTTGGTAGCTGGCCAGATCTGTTTGCTGCTTTTACTGCTGCTCATATTGTAAATATTTTGCCTGCTCTTTTTCTTGCGTTTTAAGCCTACCTTCCTGTTGCTTTTTTAACTTTTCATTTGATAGTTTGCTGTTTTTAATTCATTACTTTATAAAACTTATTGCTGCTGTTAGCCTTGTGGATGTAATTTTTTGAAAAGGTGGGATAAAAATATTTATCATAAATCTAATTGATAAAGAAAATGTGAATCTCTCTTTACACAGCCACTATAGATCAATACTGAGATCTTTGAATTATTATTATTTTTTGTCTTCAATAGCTTTATTTACACCAACTTGAGAACCTGATCTATCATATTCAGGATGACGTAGAAGCTGAATCCTGAATGTGACCTTCCCTTTCCAGGAGCTCTCATGGTGCACCTGGGAAGAGAGAGGCAATATTTCCTGGGGACTCTGTGGAACTATTTTACCTTCTCCTTCCCCAAGAACGCTTCTCTTTTTTGAAAGCTGATGGATGGGGGCAGGAGGTGTGGACACAAAACAGGAGAGCAGACTCATGAGAGCCTGAATCCTTGGTGAACCCTCCACTAACATCTCCAATTATAAAAAACATTACAGTTGTAACAGTTGCCCAGCCATGAATTATTCTGACAATGTTTAACTTGCAGATAAGAAACCACAATCAGCCTGTCACATATTCCCCACTAACGAGGTTAGCATCAGTCGAAAAGGAAAGGCAGCTCACCAAGCAGTGTCTTGCTGTCATAAATTATAGGTATCCAGCATGCATCACAAGGAGAGGAACAGTCAAATAGCATGGGACTCTATTACACATTCTGACAGTGACAGAAAAACACCACTCGGCAGTGTTTAATCTACCATAGCTTGTTTATTCCCTTTTCCCATCGATGCCAGCCTGAAAGATTTGGCACTGCATTTTGCTGCTATCTGCAATTAACACAAGGATCTATTTAAAGCTTGTCTTTGATAGATTGCATGGGCCTCTCTAATTGCCCAGTCAGTGGGAAATGGGGTACCCATGCAAGGCCTGGTCCTGTTTTGTGCCTTCAAAACAAAAATGCTGCTTTCAGGCAAGTTCCTTGTTTTGCTTGTAATAAACTGCACCGTTACTTGTGCAACTGAAGGGTGCATTCAATGCAAGCTGCAGAATTTCCTCTGGAAATAGCAAAATACAGCTGGTTACGTTTTTGATGGGAGGACACAACCAAAGGATAACGTGTTACCCTCCAGGTCAGAAGCTCAACCTAGCTGCCAGGTACTTGCTTTTGCAACCCCCAGCAAGAAAAGCAGGAGGTTTATTAAATCCTTGGTAGGCTGCCCTTAGTGGCTCACAAATTGTGCTGGAAGAAATGGAAAGATTTCAGGAAAACCCTCATTGAAAACAGAAATGCAGAAAACACTTCTTTTCAAGAGTAGCATTTGATATGTAGAAGTGGATAGCAGGATTATGGCTGCAGAAGCCAAATAAAAGGTGAGACACGTTAGCAAGGAATATGCACCCTGTTCCATCCATATTTCCTTCCCCTGCCTTTTTAAAAAAACCAATTTGCTGTCTTTATCTAAGAATATAGTGAAATGCCTTATACCAGGTAGAAGCAGCTTGCCAGTGGGGTGGAGCTGCTACATTAGCTAGGAGGGGTAGGGTGGCAGGGAAGCTGCTGCAGTGCAAACACGTGGGCAGAGCCAATGTGGCATTCCTGCCAATTTGTTTGCACCACACTGACTTTGCCTTCACCTTGTCCCTCTCAGAGAGCCGAGAAGCCACTCTACCTGGTCTTTTGCTTCTGAAATGAGGCCAGACTCTTAGTCCATCTAGTTCAATATTGTCTGCTCTGGCTGCCAATGGCTGTCCAGGATTGCAGGCAGAAAGAGGCCTATTCATATCACCAGTTGCCTGACCCTTTTAAGTGGACCTCCTGCATGCAAAGCAGATGTTCCTCCATTGAGCTATGGTCCATTTCCCATATCTGTCACCCTCCCCCCTTGTTACATTTGATCACTTATAAAATATATGAAGGTGACCCCCTTGTTGAATGCTGGAGTAATTGTATTTTAAAACATAACACACATTATTCTTTGCACACAAAGTAATAGCAGGTTGGTTAACGTGACACCCTCATTTTTACACGCCTGACCTGGAGTTAAGCTGAGTCCTGAATTACAACACATTTTAATTTGCTGCCAACAAGCTTTCTGCAGTTGGGTGATGCTGTTTTTAATTTAGCCTGCTTGCCTTGGCTCTGTTCAGCCCTTGCCACTGACATAATCGGAAAAGGTCCACATGAAATAGGGAATGAATTCTTTGCCAGTCAGTGGAGTAGATTGGATGCCCCCCAAACCTAATGCTTACTTGCATTGTAGAGCAGAGTGTAAAATATATCGGTAATTAGAAGACCTTGTAAAACCTAAAGGACAGTTAAGATTCCTCGGACAGGAACTTCGTCCTTCATTCTGAGTTGTCAGCAATAGTGATGTTAGTAGAAATTTTGGGATCTTAGCAGCTTCTTCAGTGTGAATTCAATAACTGTTTCTGAAATGTATCATGAAGAGCAGGCCACACAGAGGATGCATAACAAAAACAGCATTAATGCAAAACAGTTTGCCGAGAGAAAAAAAACATGCAGCAGGCTTCTGCTTGTAATGCAGAACTGAAACAAAAAACACACAAATCAGGCAGCTCCTGATATGAAAAGCCAGTTTCTTAAAATGTGGGAACACAGCCCATAATCAATGTAATTGAATTGTGAATTGCTTTCCTCTGTTCCTTTGGCATGCACCAGAAGAGCACCCAGTTCTGGTTTTAAACATAGCTCCTTGTTGCATTTGGATTTGACAAACTGTGGCTTGTTAAAACTCTAGTTATTGAACAAGAAAGGATCATAAACTACAGTGTGACCAATCGTGTCCTGCGCCTGTGAAATCATTACCATTACCTTCCTCCCAAATGTGAATATATTTGCCTAAAAGTGTGAGAAGTGAATTGCCTGTTCCATTTTCAGTATGGATGACTGAAGAGCCCCTATGCATGAGCACGATTTAAAAATGTCAGCTGTCATAGGCATACTTTGTTTCAAAGTGCAGAAAACAACTTTGTTAAATAAATGAATAAATGCAATTAAAATAACTAGAGATAGTGAACCCCAGTGTTTCCTGTTCTCTTTCTTTCTTTCTTTCTTTCTTTCTTTCTTTCTTTCTTTCTTTCTTTCTCACATCATTTTTGGATGTTTGGAATAATAAACCAATTTTAACCAAGTTGTATAATAATAATAATAATAATAATAATAATAATAATAATAATAATAATAATATATTTATACCCCGCCCCTCTGGCTGGGTTACTTCCTTCCTGACAGTAAGAGCTGTTCGACAGTGGAATTTGCTGCCAAGGAGTGTGGTGGAGTCTCCTTCTTTGGAGGTCTTTAAGCGGAGGCTTGACGGCCATCTGTCAGGAATGCTTTGATGGTGTTTCCTGCTTGGCAGGGCGTTGGACTGGATGGCTCTTGTGGGCGTTGGACTGGATGGCTCTTGTGGTCTCTTCCAACTCTATGATTCTATGCTCAGTCAGAAGCCTGTCATGCCAAAGTACCACCTTAGGGTGGAGGGTGGATAATAAATCAAATTGTGTATTTTAAACTATTGACTTTTATTGCATTGTTTATATTTGTTGTTTTAGATTGTATGTCCTTTGTGGAGGAATTCTTATTTTTTACTGTGGACAGCACCAAGTACATTCAGGGAGTTATATAAATACATGTTAACAACAGCAGCAGCAATAGTCACTATACTCCCCACTACTATAGAACAAGGATATTGGTGGTAGCCGCTGAATCCTCATCATCATTTTGAGATGTATTTATGTTCTCTTTGTTGAACTTCGAGCACAATTGGTGTGTGTGTGTGTGTAAAGGTGCATGCAAATAAAGTTGTTATTATGATGCTCTGTGCACTGGGCATTTGCAGGTTCAAGATCTGATTACATTATCACTCTAGGAAAGCAACACCACCACATGCATAGGCATAAAACTCACAAAAGTTATTCACAAGCTTTCCACCAAACTCTCAAAGGTGAACGCTGCAGATCTGATGTGCAGTACAATCCTATGCTATGCAGGTTTACTGGAAAGGATGCCCCATTGTATTCATCTGGGCTGATACCCTAATAAAAGTGCACAGGATGGCAGTCTAACTGGGAAATATAAGTGGGACATGAGGCACATACGCTATGACCATCATAAAACAGACAAAAATCCTGAGATACCTAAGGTGTCCCTAAGGAAGCCTGTTGAAGAACCCTGATAATGGAATAATGACTGGAACTATACGTTTCAGAATATGTCTGAATAAATCCCCAGAGCAAGAATGGCACATTACAGACTTGCGAAACTTGGTGTCCTCCAGATGTTTTGGACTATAATTCCTAACCTCCCAGCATGGCAAATGATCAGAGATGATGGGAGTTGTAGTCCCAAACATTTGGAAGGTTGGGGGAAATTGGTGTAGTATAAGAAATGCATATTATTATTATTATTATTATTATTATTATTATTATTATTATTCAGTTGGCCATGTGTCTGCTTACTTGGGAATATATCTCATTAAGCTCTGTGAGAGAGCAATAATCACTGTAAACACGAATAAAACTAAGGTGTAAATGTATTGTTAACTATTATTATTATTATAATTGATGGTGATAAACTTTGCTTATGACTGATGAGAATGTTGAAACACCTCTAATTTTAAGGAAATGTAATTCTTTCATTTCCAATGCTGTGATTCTTTCATTTCCAGCAATGAAACCATCTTTCTTAATTTCCTACTGAACACAGATGTATTGTGCCTAGGACTTTAAAAGTTATATGCTGGGGGTGGGGGTGGGGGTGGGAATCCATGCCTTCTCTGGTATATGATGAATCCTCTCCACATGACTGTGCAGCCTAAGCATGCATGCAGCCAAGAGCAGTGTGGTACTCGTGCAAAGCACAGCGCTGGAGGTAAAGCACTCAGACTTTCCATCCCCTGAGCCCTGAAAGCTCGCAGCCCTCATCCCCCATAATACCCAGATGCCTGGGTTTGCAGATTGCACGCACATTACTTGAAGCAATACACACTTGCAGGCGGCAGCTCAGCCAGGTGAACCAAAATTAAAAACCTCCCTCTGGCAAAGCTATTAGAAGCTGTGCCAAGCTTGTCTCAGCTGGAAACAGCCTTTTCCCATATCTTATGGAGTTCATATGAATTGTTTTCTCTTCCAGGAGGTTGTAAATTCTCTGGGTCAGCAGATAAAACGGAGGGAGGGAGGGAAGGAGAACCACCCTCAAATGAAAGACATTTATTCTTTTGCTAAAAACGAGCTCCCAGCATTTTATTGAAATCAGATGCTATGTATGGTTTACTTCAAGGATGTTTTGCAGAAGCCAACTGCAGAGTGCAATAACTGTGTGGAACACAAACACACAGCATTCCCACCCAGCAAGCCTAGGTGTAGTCGAAGCTGATTCAAGGGAAAGGTACCTGCTGAGCAGACAGGGAGAGCAAACAGGTAACGTATTTTATCTCTTACTACATGTATAGCCTGCCATTTCCTCCAAAGAGCTCAAGGCAGCACACATGGCTCCTCCCCTCTCCATATTATCCTCATCAGAATTCTCTGAGGTAGGACAGGGTGAGAGACAGGGGTGCCAACATTGGGGTTAGAAGGGGCTTTGGCCCCTTCCATATTGGTGGGCAGCGGACTGAGCCCCCCCCCCAATATTGAGGGGGCCAACAAATCTCGCCACTGCAGGGCACCCTCCACATGACCCAGCCCCAGACCGGGAGCCCAGGAGCTGGGCAGGGACTGGGACAGGCGAGGGCAAATATCTCTCTCCGTGCTTCCTACTGGGTGGCATCATGTGACACATCATGTGACACATCAGCGCCCCTGACCATCCCTAAATCTCCCAGTAGGCTTTGTAGACGCATGCCCACTTGAATCCATGTTTTTCCATGCCACAACAATGCCATACATTGAAGGCCTGTCGTAGCTTTCTTCAAGGAATCCTGGGAACCATAATTTGTTCAGGGTGCTGGGAAATGTGGTATTGTGAGGGGTATACTACAGTTCCCAGGATTCTTAGGAGGAAACCAGTTAAAGTGGTATAAATGTGTTTTAAATGTATGGTGTGAATGTATGGTCTCACACAGGGCTTTTTTCCAGCCAGAACTCACTGGAACTCAGTTCCGGCCGCTCTCAGGTGGGCACCATTGCCATTCTACTACAATGAGGGAGCTGTTCATGGTGACTTTGGGCACCTCCTTTTCTAGAAAAATAGTACTGGTCTTACACTCTAACCACTACACCGCACTGGCTCTCTGGCATGGTTGTCCCTTTCTTACTTGATTTGGCTGCATTCAAGTTTCTTCCCCCTCCCATCCCAGTTCTTGTAAGATAATTATCCAACTCCCCTTCTATTTCCCATTTGATCCTGACCTCCGGAGACACTGTTGCAGGAGGGAGCTGCATGCCGGAGTGAGGGAAAAGACTGTTTTTTAATGCTTTTAGCAATGTGACCTTAGGTATTGATTTAGAACCTGCTGCAGCGCTTCAGTGCAAAAAGGGAACTGTGGTAATTAAGTTAGTATCTGCACTTTCTAAAATAGTGCTGAATTGCAACAAAGAGAGAGAGAGAGACCCTTTATTTCCTCCCTGCTGTCTCTCACTGAATGCAAATGCAGGCACTGCCCTCTGACCCTGTGCAGCTTTCTTCAGCTGCAGCTGTGATTTGTCTTCTCTTTATGCCTTTAGGTAGGGGATGGATGGAGTCAAATCCATTCCTTCTGCTGCCCAGCTTTCTCTTCCCAAAACGGGCACTGAAGCATTTTTACACCCTACCTGACTTAATCACCCTCCTGAGATTTCTAATCACAGAAAGAAAAACAGAAACTTGGGGAGGGAGGGATACACATAAAAGTGGTTCTGATGAAATTGCCTCCCCCCTTCCCTTTTCCATTTATGCATGGAAAGACTCCTATCTCAGCAAAGTGCATTAAATATAAAACAAAAAAATCTTTACAAAAGAGATGTGATAAAGCCAGCATCCTGAAAAGTCTGTTAATGTATTATTTCATTAGCAAAACAGAGCTGCTAAAGGTAATGGCAATAAAACCTTGAGTAACTTGGGGTAAACATGTAAATGACATGCTAATGTATGCAGATTAGCCCACCATGTTCAGTGTCCATAAAACCCCCCACTAAATGCAGCTAATTAAAGATAGGTAAGTTGCTTCTGCCTTGCATTCTGCAGAAGGCAGTATATTATCACAATTATACTACGAGTGCCTTGGGGAATCTTGTCCTTTCCAAATAACTTTCTTCTCCCTTTGATTTTTTTCCCCCTACTGCAAAAGAGCAACTGCCTCTTTTCTTCATTTCTCAAAGATTCAGTGTAAGTGAACTGTAAAATTTAATAATGAAACAAAAGACTGGTTCTGCAAATACTGTTGAATGCTGTGCAATTGAGATCAGTAGGTGTTAAGCATGAACTAAAAGTTACTTTTCAGAACAGATATAAAGAGAATCCCTGGATTAAATCTTAATTTCACTCTCACACACAACTGAGTCAACTCTAAGCCAATTATTATAGAACTGAATCATTTTTATTGATTACCAGCCCAGTGCTCTGGCTTGTTCTTAGAGATCTGAAAATATGAGGGTGTTGTAAATATTTTCTACTTGCACAAATGCCTATTTTTAGATGCAGCAGAGTATATTTGTTTTTATAATAATTTGCATATTTTTAAATGCCATATTATCGCTCTAAAGGCTGTTTTGTGCCTATAGCCTACAGGAATTGGCTGGGTTTAAGTAGCTCAGTTGGTGAATGGATCCATTGTGTGCCCTTGGTTTTGAATACACCAGGTTGTCAGTCCTTGAGAAGAGTGAAAGCTACCTTGGTGGCAAGAGCTTCGAGGCATTTTCCTTACAGATAGCTTTAAATTCGTTTTCTGACTCGAAGACCAAGCTGTGGGATAATGCAAATGAGCGAAGGCCTAAGCCTGCTCAAGTATTCAGAAGTATTTGTGTGACAGCAGAAGAAAATTAGAGCTCAATACTATACATGTTTACTCAGGTATGAATCCCACTGAATTCAATGGGGCTTTGTTGTTGTTGTTCAGTCGTTCAGTCGTGTCCGACTCTTCATGACCCCATGGACAAGAGCACGCCAGGCACGCCTATCTTTCACTGCCTCCCACAGTTTGGCCAAACTCAGGCTAGTCGCTTCAAGAACACTGTCCAACCATCTCATCCTCTGTCGTCCCCTTCTCCTTGTGCCCTCCATCTTTCCCAACATCAGGGTCTTTTCTAGGGAGTCTTCTCTTCTCATGAGGTGGCCAAAGTACTGGAGCCTCAGCTTCAGGATCTGTCCTTCCAGTGAGCACTCAGGGCTGATTTCTTTAAGGATGGATAAGTTTGATCTTCTTGCAGTCCATGGGACTCTCAAGAGTCTCCTCCAGCACCATAATTCAAAAGCATCAATTCTTCGGCGCTCAGTCTTCTTTATGGTCCAGCTCTAACTTCCATACATTACTACTGGGAAAACCATAGCTTTCACTACACGGACCTTTGTCGGCAAGGTGATGTCTCTGCTTTGTAAGATGCTTATGTAATATCACTTCAACAGTTGATGCATCAAGAGGGGATGCATAAAATGAGGGAGTGGAAGAAAACATGCAAGGCAGAAAATTGCCTAGTGGATTCCTGTACACACTACAACACAAGTGAGGTTTAAAGTGATATTACCAACGAGCAGAAAAATGGAAAGCTGGATTTTGATAAGATCGGGAACAGTGGGACATAGAGAATATGAATCAACATTTCCAGCAGCTTGAAACCCCACCTTATCATCAGTTCCCTCCTGAATGAATTGCATGTAAGAACACTCCCTGTTTCTCCTCAGACTCTCTCTCTCTTGCCTTTCCATGTTTAAAAAGATACAGCGAAGGACTTCAGAATTCTGTTGCCAAAGTCTGCATCCTTACGATAACCTTCAGCAGCCTGGTGCCATCCAGATGTTTGGGACTAAACTCCCAGCATAATGCTGCCTGGGGCT
This sequence comes from Lacerta agilis, assembly GCF_009819535.1. NCBI lineage: Eukaryota > Metazoa > Chordata > Lepidosauria > Squamata > Lacertidae > Lacerta > Lacerta agilis. The sequence goes on from NC_046318.1 coordinate 29,575,659, forward strand.
GATGGGTATAGCTGTCAATTTCAGTTTTTCTTCAGTTTCTCATTTCCCTCGCGATCTTAATTTCAGTATAAATTACTCTGCAATGCAGCTGCACCAGCTGAGCTGTGTGAGCAGTGGGACTCTGTGGGGTATGCCCTCCAGTCTGTACCATCCACACAGTTGCTTTGCCAACACCCTGCCCTTACATTCTCCACCTACCAGGTTTTGGCAGTTTCTTGTGTCTGGCTCCTCTGCAAACTTACAAAGTTCTGAAGAACTGCCATATGACACCATCAGTCCGTCATCAGACAATGGAATACTGCTTGCGCCATACGTTGTTGGTAACTGTTATCTTTTTTCACACATTCAGTGGATGGGTCCATACGTATATGTGGTGAGGAGCAGGAACATGCTAGTTCTGCCCTTGCTTCAGACTCAATGTGTTCAGCTGAACATCGGAACACAAGGTAGGCTGTATTATTATGCGTTTTCTGTTCACACAGTTGGCAACCCGGCAAAAAGAAGTTCCTCCACTCATGCATATGAAACCTATAGTATGTGTCTTCATGTATGTGTCTACAATCTGTTCAGACCTTCAATTAAAAGGTAAAAAGTAAAGGACCCCTGGAAGGTTAAGTCCAGTCTAAGGCGACCATGGGGTGTGGCGCCCATCTCGCTTTCAGGCCAAGGGAGCTTGTGTTTGTCCATAGGCAGTTTCTGGGTCATGTGGCCAGCATGACTAAACTGCTTCTGGCCCATGGAGGACTGTAACGAGTGCCAGAGTGCACCGAAACGCTGTTTACCTTCCCGCCACAGCGGTACCTATTTATCTACTTGCACTGGTGTGCTTTCGAACTGCTAGGTTGGCAGGAGCAGGGACAGAGCAATGGGAGCTCACCCCGTCATGCTGATTTGAACTGCTGACCTTCCAATCAGCAAGCCCAAGAGGCTCAGTGGTTTAGACCACAGTGCCACGCATGTCCCTTTTAGATCTTCAATTACTGTAATGTGAAAATCGGGTGCAAGCCTCCCCCTCCTTCGTGGATTCAGTGAATAGGTCATTAATCTGTATGAAGGGCATGATTATAGAGCTGTTTTCCCACTTGAAGATACCTGCAAATATGGATTTCTTTAGATTTATGGGTGACCCAAGCTTCATTCCATTCCATAATTCATTTGCCCTCTATTCACTATTGCTGTGGGTCTGGTCTTACTTTTTGTACAAGAACAGTGACTTCAGGAAGGCCACCCAGGGAGTCAACGGCTGAGACGGGAAAGGTTTTGAGTTCAGGTTCAGAAGAGCGACTGTGGTTGACTTGGGAAGAGGAAAAAAGAGTTCCGTCTTGTAAAAGTCATTTCTGCCTATTTAAGAAGCACTTCAAGGGAGTGGCAGCACTTCTTTCGATTAAGCCTTATTCGCAGGGAAGGGACAGCACAAAATCTGCTGATATTGGCAGAAATGGCCTTGGCTTCTTTTTGATGCTTCCCTTGATGAGTGTTTAAAGAACAGCTTTGGACCTGGCAGTCAGAGGACTTTTCCCACTTGTTTTACTTCTAAATATTCTTCAAAAGCTTCAGTGGCCTACAGAGCATCGCTTTGATCCTTCAAGCATATTCACCACTGGGGCTTATACCTACCTCGGACGATGCTCAACTAATTTCCTATCCACATTCAAGTTTCTAATTATTACTCTCAGGCACAAGGTGCTCTCTCAGCCCCCACCCAAACCACTGAATTTACGAAAGGATAGATGGGAATTTGGGCTGCAGATGGATAGGATGAGCCCTCTGATTAATGGAGTGGAGACTACCTTACCTGGGCAAATGGGGCAGTGTCCCACCAACCTCCGCCAGCTCCCACCTGCCTGCCTTCTTACTTACAACCAGTCCAGAGGGGGTAAAACTGTCTGCCAACTTCCTCTTTGTTAGGAAGAAGATGGAGACAAACTAGAATCATTTGGCTCCGCCTGTCATTGGTTCTGGATCCACCTACTGCTTGACCTTCCTGCTTTCCTGTGCCAATGGGCACCAACCACTACTGGCTAAAGGTAAATCAGTTTTAAGTTAGAGCGTATTTTTTTCTGATGTGAGCACTATGCTGTTGCCCACAGCCTGTTAATTTCAGATCAGGACACCAAAATGTGAGTGTCATAGCTAAACCATTGGTATTCAAGTAGCAAGCTGTCAGAGCCTGACCCTCAATTCCCCATGTACTCCATAAGCAATGGTAGTTCCTACCTGGACCCTGAGATCATCTTCTGAGGCTCTCCTTTGTGTCCCTCCTCCTCAAGAGTTTCGGAGGGTGACAACACAAGAATAGGCCTTCTCTGCAGTGGCTCCCCATCTGTGGGATCCTCTCCCCAGGGAAGTTCACCTGGTGCCTTCATCATACACCTTTAGGCACCAGGCAAAAACATTCCTTTTTAATCAGGCCTTTGGTTGATCTGATTTACATCCTAGGTAAAGGTAAAGGGACCCCTGAGCATTAGGTCCAGTCGTGGATGACTCTGGGGTTGCAGCGCTCATCTCACTTTACTGGCTGAGGGAGCCAGTGTACAGCTTCTGGGTCATGTGCCAAACATGACTAAGCCGCTTCTGACGAACCAGAGCAGTGCATGGAAATGCTATTTACCTTCCCGCCAGAAGTACCTATTTATCTACTTGCACTTTGATGTGCTTTTGAACTGCTGGGTTGGCAGGAGCTGGGACCGAGCAATGGGAGCTCACCCCGTCACAGGGATTCAAACCGCTGACCTTCTGATCGGCAAGCTCTAGGCTCTGTAGTTTAGACCACAGTGCCACCCGCGTCCCTGATTTACATCCTATGCCCTCTTAAAATGTGTTTTTGTGTGGGGTGGGGGCATTGGGTTGTTGTTTTTATTTTTATTATGTATTTTGTTGTTTTATATCTTGATTTTATTCTGTGAACCACCCTGGGTTTCCTGGGTATAGGGTGGTATATAAAATACATACATACATACATACATACTAAAAATCCTGAGGATGCACACACCCCTTTCCTCCATGTTGAGAAAAAGAAGGCCACTTTGCTGGAAGAACTTGCCCATCATGACTTCAACTCCTTACTGACTGAGCATGGGCCAATTGATATCTCACAGCTGAACCAACCTCACAGGACTGTTGTGGGGAGAAACAGGCACATTGCCCAGAGCTCCTTGGAGGAAAGGTGGCAATGAAAAAAAATTAAAATATTCTAGTTTGGGACTGCAGTTCCTCCTCAAAGGCTGTGCTATTCAATATATTTAGCAATCTTTTCCAAAGTAAATACTTACTGGCCTACAGTGGGCATGGGTTCCTTACCTTTCCATACCTTTGTCAGGTGTTTTATCATTCAGAATGTGAGTTTAAACTGCACAGCTCTGCTATCCTTGTAGCTTGGGTGGGTGGTATTGCAGTGAGAAGACATTTTGATGGCATTTGATGGATAGCATTTGATCTTGCTGATGGTCTTAACACGAACCCTGGTGTTGGAGTGGGAACCGACAAAACTAATTTTAAGTCTGAACAATTGCCCAGAGTGTGGTAGTGGTTCTAACAAACTTATAAAAACTAATTCTAAACGGTGAGCCTCTTAGATTTCAAAGGAAATCATGCTGATTGGACAGTGCAGTTAGCAAGCATCAGTGAAACAGGCGAACAGAAGAAGAGGCCCCCAAACACTGCTTACCTACATAAGGACACGCCTTACCAAAATTATGACCACCAAATCTGAACAATCCACTGATGCAAATTTCCTTTTCTTGTAACCAAATATATTTTTAAAATGCACACCTTCGGTTACCAAACTCTGTCTTTAGCTCAGCAGAATGGAGCTTTCTGCTCCTCCTCCTGAAATCAGCCCACAGTGGTGGGTCAATATATTTCCCCGATAAAGAACATAAACTTATTAACATATGAGTAATACATATCAGTGTGATGTTGCAGCAATGTGGGAATTTTGTACAGCAGCTGATATTCCCAGTGACCTTGTAATATGGATGAAATCCAATATTAGAACCTGAAAGGGGTTATTAGGGAGAGGGGAGGGAAAGCCTTGCAAGATTCTTTTGCACAAGTGGCCTTTGTAGAAATAAATAAGAAATGAAATCCAGCCACCTGCTGCAAGGCATGGCTATCCAGGCACCAGTCTGACCCCCCCCCTCACTTGACCTGCTGTGACACCACCCAGGCTATACACATAATGCAACCCAAACATCTGATCTCGCAAACCGCACTGGAAAGTGTGAGCAAGTACATTGGCACAGCCCTCACGTACTATGCTGCGATGTTTTCTTTCTTTCTCCATTGGATTGAGCCATTCTGCAGTGGGAGCTTTTAATAGACCGAAAGAAGAGAGATCCATCACAAGACTGCCCTGGTCTTGCACCCTTCGTCTGTTTTAAGCTGGAGTGACCTCAGAGAGCACAAGACTAGTCCTCCTGCCCGGCCCTTTTCAAACCCAAGCCTGTCTCAAAGGAGTCTTGTTTTCTTGCTGGCTTTCATACACCAAGGCACTGTTGTGTGACTTTAACATTGTAAATTATGTCTGTTTAAGAAAATGTCAGTGTTTTTAAAAACAGAATAACAAGAACTGTGGAAAGGCCGGGCTGTGCATTTTACTCCCAAAGTTTGAATGCAAGGAGAATGGTGCATTCATCATTCTAAACCAGCAGGAAAAGAGACGAAAGATGGATGCACAATGCAACTTCAGTCCCAAGTAACGTGATAGCTGTTTCTTTTCTTTAAAGCAAGCTTATCTGGGACATGTTAGTGCTCATAATCTGACATCAGAGGCACTATCAATGCAGGTCTCTGCTTACAAACAACTGAAACGTTGAAAAGCCTCTTTCTTAAAAATTGAGGCTGTTTTCATATGATATGCTACTTTAACCAGGGGGTTGCTTGGGGTAGGAGCATTTTGTGGTCCTCTAAATTTTGCGGCATGGGCACCCCATTGCCAGCTGTTTTTTGTGTTTTCCCTCCTTCAATCAACGTCATCAATTTTTTTTTTTTTTAAGTTTTACCTATGTAAGGAGAAGTCATCTGAGTATGCTTGCCATTGCATTGGCTTTAGGCTTACTATATACTACATGCTGGGGTATTTAATGTGAACATAGCTCTGTGTGTATTTTGGTTTAGTGAATATTTCAGGACAATAGTGCAAAAGGCTTCTTGTCTGTTGGTCATCCCCCCCCCACTCTGGCACACACCTTAAGACCCATGTGATGATGATTGGTTGCCAGATCCAGAGCCCATGTAGGTATACCCCCTGAAGAAGGTGGAAGATGGGAAGGTAGGACCCAGGGAAGTCTGAGTTCAGTCCCTCCAAATGTCCCTGTTTCCCCCGCTTTCCCTTAAGATGCCTGTATTTTCACCAGAGTAATGTTGAAGGATGTCCCTATTTTCATTGGAGAAATGTTGGAGAATATGGAGTTATGCCACCCCCGAGCCAAGCAAATAAGTAAATTATAACCTTTAGAAGACACCTGAAGGCAGGGAAGTTTTTTTTTAATGTTTCATATTTTATTATGTTTTTATTTATGCTGGAAGCTGCCCAGAGTGGATGGTGCAACCCAGTCAGATGGGTGAGGAACAACAACAACAACAACAACAACAACAACAACAACAACAACAACAACAGAATAGGATGTCCCTCTTTTCATCAGAAAAATGTTGGGGGGCATGTGAGTTGTCTTCTGATTTCATCATGGATGATGGGGCTTTGGCACTGGCAGTGTAGGCTGTGGAGCTGGCTGAGGAGGAAGGTTTAAGGGGTGCCTGAAATATATGGTTTGGACGTAGCCTTAAAGTAAATGGGAAGTGAAGAAGGTGACTATATTTTGTTGAGAACACAAAAATAGTAGCAGCAATGGAAAGGAAGCTGTGGAACTTACTGAACACAACTCTGTGTGTGTGGGGGTGTGGGTGTGTGCGCGCGCGTGCGTTTTGGAACTGCAGCCTAAAAAATAAATGAGAATAAACCACCGTGGTGGTAGTGACAAGTAAGAAAGCTCCTCTTTGAATAGAGATGCATATTATATCAGATGCGACTTCAGTAAGTACAAGGATTGGAATGTTCTGCATAACTAGATAATAGAGGACAGAGGCTCTAGTAGAGCACAGATAAAAAGCTGAGTAGGTGTGGCAAAAACCTGCTTCTCTTATGCTTTCAAAGCCCAGGTCAAGAGCATCAACTCTAGGGGGATGATGTGTCTCAAACCCCAGCAAATTGGGTGGGGAATGTCTGCAACAGAAGAGGAGAGTTAACTGTGAATAGGGTTAAGTGGTGGAAGAGGGAAGTCCCTAGCAAGAATTAGTATGTCTGCAGCTGATCATTTTATTAAAATAATGAATACTTTATTTTGTTTTCAATGGCCTGAAGACATGTATAAAGTTGTTTATGAGTTATTTAAAGATGGGGTTGAATGGAGACTCTGTAGTCATAGCAGTCTGTTTGGAATTCTTGTAATGAGAGGTCAGATGTGATGCAGCAAGGAACACACAAAGCAGGGAGAAAGAGGGATGGAGGTCCATTTATAAAGGTCAAGTGATCAGATTTTTCTTAGCGGGCACATGTGGTTCTAGTTTGCTCGTATTTTCCAAGGGCTTGTTCTCACAAGCTTCTATTTCTCATATCATAAAAACGATGGTAACAAGGTCAATGATAAATTGCCTTGCTCTGGATTTGTTTCCATCATCTTTCTTCCAGCTGCACCAGTCGCTGCCTATGCTCCAGTGAATCTTCGCTTCCATCAGCGTTGATGCATTGTGGCAGAATCACCTTATTCATCGCTCCCCTCCTTAAGAATAGACCCATGCCCATGATAAGATTCTTACGATAGCTCTTTGGATGGAGCATGGGTAGGCTTGCAGCTGATAAATGCACTGAATCAGACATGTCCTTTAGAAGTAGTCGCCAGCCTTTTTCTTTCTGTAAGAGTGTCATAAGTCAGGTGCAAAATATGAAGCAGTGCTACTCTACTGTCCACCGGAGTACATTTGTCAGTAATTCATGCCTTATAGTTATGCAGTCACTTCTCAGGACTGCCGTATAAAATGTGACTTGAATAGGCATTGACAAATATTGACACAGTGCACCTTCTTTCCTGGCAGTAGAAAATGAACATAAGAAGAGGCTGCAGGATCAGGCCAAAGACCTATCCATTCCAGCATCCTGTTCTCATTGACAGTGGCGTAGCGTGCCAAGGGAGGGAGGGCCTCTCAGGGCAATTGCCCCAGTGCAATTTTTATTTAGGGGTGCGCCTCTGCAGTTGCTGCCCTGACTGGAGGCACTCCCTGCCCCACCTGCCCACCTAACTTGAGCACCAGGATGCTGAGCAGGAGCTGGGAGAGAACAGGAGGAGGACAGGCCCTTTCATTCCTTGGTCGTGTGGCATCCTGTGCTGGTGGGGAAGGCAGGTGGACAACAAGACTCATGGTGGTGTGGCAACCCAGCCCAAGGAGGCGCATGCATGTCCTGCCACTGCTCTGCAGCTCTGTTTGGCAGCAGAAGCCACAGTTAGGGAGCACAATACTTACTTTAGGAGGTACGATACTTGCCCATGACTCTGACAAGCCATGCTATGCCACTGCTCACAGATGCTCTTGGGAAGCCCACAAGTAAGACCTGAGTGCAACAGTACTCTTCCCACAACAACTGGTATTCACAGGCGTACTGAATAAAGATTGAGCCTTGGAAATGCCTACCAAGAAGAAACAGAAATGATAAGTTGTCTCAATATCTGAGCTATTGCAGTGTCTCTTCTCCTGGCTTACTCATCTCTCACGCTCAAGCTCCCTTTTATGTTTTCATTTCTGCTGTTCATCATTGCTCTTCCCACTGGGCAGTCTGACTACAAATCACCTCTGTTTCCTCCATCTTCACTGCTATAGAGACTTCTCTGTATTTTAGGAACACTCCCCTATCCACGGCCAATCTTCCTTCCTTGCTGCTTTGATTTGGATCTCTGTTACACACTAAGCAGATAAAAGCACTTGTTCAGGGGTCCATGGTCACAATCCCTCAGGCACTAGACTGGCAGAAAGTCATATTAATTACAGTAGCCTTTGCAGAAACTGCTCTCAGCAGATTAGATCCCACATAGGAAGAGAACCTTTATACGCTCCTCATCAAGTCGACACAATTTAGCACTGTTCATAATTGGAGTGGCTCAAGCTGTTGCACGACAGAAGCATAAAAATATGAGATTTATTTTCCTGATACTAAATATTTCAAGTTCTTGTTTTAAGTGTTCAGAAAGTGGTCATGACCCGAGGCGCTTCAGACACATGTAATAGTGTAATACACTAGCTATTTCATTTTTTTAAAAAAAAGAAACCGATACAATTTTCATTCCTTCACAAACCTTCTAAGTGTACAGCAAATTGTCTCCCAAATGAACAAACCAACCCCACAAGCAATCAGGTTTTGCTCTGAAAACACTCATTTAACTGTTTCTTATTATTATTTATATATGCCAGCAAATTGTTAGACATTTTAGCAGTCCATAAGTAAGGCAACTTCATTTCATATTCATTATGCTTCTCCGAGAAATGTATTAGGTGCTATGTGTAGCAATTTTTATACATTAATAACATGATTATTGTGACCCTTCAGCTTTTCAAATAACGTAGATAGATATAGATGATAGATGGATGGATAGATAGATAGATAGATAGATAGACAGTTGAAGAAAATAATTCAGTCTGGAAAAGCCTGTTGGACTAGTGAGGCTTTATAAGATGTCCATAAGGTCAAACATTATTAAGTATAAATATAGCCAGGGAGCCCATCTAAAGCACTGGGGCCAGTGTTGAAAAGGCTATGCTCTGACAACTCACAGATATTTTCAGAAATAGGGCAGGGAGCAGGGAATAGGTTTTTCTGGGTTATGCAAGACCCGTGGTGTGTTTATTAAAACTAACACTTAAAATATGCTTAGAGATAGTTGATGCCATTGCTGCAGCATACGCTGAAGAGGAAAGAGCTATGGCTAAGTGGCAGAGCATTCACTTTGTTTGGAAAAGGCCATGGGTTCAATCCTCAGCATCTCCAGCTAGAGCTGAGAGACAACTCTGTCTGCAACCTTCGAGAGCCTCTGCCTGTAGTGAAGACACATACTGAGCTAGAGAGGCTAATGTTCTAACTCAGTACGAGACAGCTTCCTATGTTGCTAAGATACCCCTCATCTCAAAATGAGCAAGGAGCTATGGTGCAGGGTTCTGTTCCAGCTGCAGCTCCCAAATAGTGCGCTGCAATTACCAGTCTTTGAAGAAATCCCCTTTTTAGATCAGTCTTCTCAAAGGGCACCATGGCTTCATTAGATCCACCCAGAAACAGAAAGGTACGTATCCTGCCTAGGAGACAAGATGGGCAAAATAGAGATGTACCTGGTGCACTATTTGGAGGAAGGGAAGCTTCCTAAAGGAGGTAGGAACTGAGATAGCACTGAGGGCAACATGGTGCTGTAACCTGGTTGAACCTAATAAGGTCTGGGTCTGTTCAGTGCTTGGTTGGGTAATCACCTGGGAATTTGACACACCACAATGAGGTCTAATCATAGATGAATTAAATATAGAAATGGTGAAATGGTTTGACGTGAAAGGAGGGGCACCTGTAGTGATACTAATTCTTGGGAAAGGGCAAGAAGAATCCCAATAGGTGATTATTTTAAATCCATTCTTCCCTACAACTTTGCCACTACCTCCTTGTTCGCGACCATGCTGGTGTAGGAAAGAAGAAACATAGCATAGCGCAACTCCGGGACTTTTTTCAGAGCACAGTACTTGAAGAGGCCTTCTTTGCAATGCATGCGAATGAGGTGATGGGGAGGCTCCCAAGTTTGCTTATGACGTATTACGATAGGATAGTGAGAAAAAGAAGCAAAGGCTGGATCCTTCTTTTCTCTTCTTTGATGATACTCTTAAAACCATTAAAATGGTATCATTTCTTTGCAAGGTTGGTTAAATGTTGCATTTCGGCTGGCTGAAAATCTTTTGTGAAAGCTCGGAGTAAATCTATGTAGTCAGAAGTAGCCACCACTAAGTTCAACGGAGCTTACACCCAGGAAACTATGCACTGGATTACATTTATGCTAATCATAATAAATTGGGTACTGTGTGCTATGTGCTCTTTGATGTTCGCAGGCAGTACGGCCCACCTGTGCAGGTTACTTTATTCTGGTTTTGGGGGAATGCAGCCCTTTAGCCAGTGACAGAAGGGAAATATTTTTTTGTGGTCTAGTAACATGAGTAAAAACAAGAACAAGCTAGCAGGGAGAAATTGAGACCTTGTAAAACTGTTGTCGGCCTCCCTCTTGGTAAGGGGCATGCCAATCCCCTTCTACCTGTTGTCAAACAAATGCAGAACCTCCAAGTGTCCCTATTTTCCAAGATGTCCCTGATTCAGAGAAGCCGCACTGGTTTCTGATTTGATCCTAGAATGTCCCACTTTTCCTTAGGATGTCCCTATTTTTGTTGGAGAAATGTATGGAGTTATCTGACCCCCGAGCCATCTGAATGCAATCCTGTATAGGGAAGTTTTTAAAAATATTTAATGTTTCATTATGTTTTTATATATGTTGGAAGTTGCCCAGAGTGGCTGGGGCAACCCACAAAGATGTGTAGGGTATAAACAGTAAAATTATCATTATGGAATGGGACGTACCTATTTTCATCAGAGAAAAGTTAGAGGGCATGCAAACGGTATGTGGTATGCACTCTGGAACCACACACCACTTGTACATATAACTAACACTGACCATGTGATATGCAGGTGTTTTAGTTTATAACTTTCTCCTCACAGACAGCAACCAGATTTCCCAAGAGTTTATGCTCCACGGGTTCTCGGCAAAAAGAAGAGACATTGTACAGGCTCACAGACCCTGGCTGTTGATAAGTGTATTTGTTTTCATAATTTGATTTTTTTTATTATTAGAAAAAGAAACAAAGCAAGATCCTCTGTTGTGTAAATCAGCTGGGCAGATGTTCTCAACACTGTTCCTTGGCCTGTGAAAGATGTGTGAGGTTTACATAGTGGCTAGACCATCTTAGTCTCTGTGTTATGTTTCTACTAATCCTATGATACCTTACAGTCTACCACTGTGGTTCATAAATCAGGTAAGGCAGAGCACAGGAGCACAGGATATAATGCACTAAGTACAGCTTGTCATACCCGGCTCCTGTGAAAATAAGCCAATTTATGAGGAGGGGCGGGGGAGAAATTTGATCCAGTTTCTGAAACAATATGCAATTTGAAACACAGCCATTTATGATATTGCTTTATGCTGAGTCGGACCATTTAAACTAGCGTTGCCTATTCTGACTGGCAACAGCTATCAAATATATCCAGCCTCTCTGGGGTAGAATATGTTGAACTTGAGGGCAAATACTTTGAAACAATGCATTTAGGATTACTCCATCTTTCCTTTCAATCCATTTATTATATTTCTGTGCTGCTTTCTACTCACACAAATCACAAAGCGGCTCACAAACAATAAATAACAATGACATAATTAATTACAATAACAGAACCTCAGAAATTCAACATAAGTCATATAGAACTCCTCAGTAAAACAACCACATTCCATAAAGAACTGTTAACAAGACAGCTTTTTTAAAAAGAAGCTGAACAGCACAAGCACATAAAAGTCATATTATAAGATGCACAAAGCCCTCATAATCCACAAAGCCAATAACCAAAAACAAAGTTGGCACTGTTGAATTCACACACACACACACACACACACACTCCTCACCCATATGACCACTAATCTTCTACTCAGCTCATCAAAAGACACATACACGTAATGCCCATGGCAGCAACTTCATTCTGAAGGCTCCTAGGACTTGAGTGTAGGGCAAAGCAAAGCATGTTCTCCTTCATGGAGAGCACGTGTTGCGATGGGGTCTAGCAAGACATCCCTCTGTTGCTGGGCGGATATGTTTGGATGGCCACAAATGTGATTGGGCTCCTCTGTGTTGGGGAGATTTTGATGTTGCTAATTTTGATTGACAGCCTAGAGGCTATACATTCCCTGCGTGCAGCGTTGAGCTTCTTCTTTTTGCTGTGTGTATCAGATCACCCACCCACCCTCCCTAATTTTAGGGCTTTGTGTGTTTGACCTTGCTATGCCTGTCATGGGGTCATCTGCTTTGGCGGCAGGGCCCTGGTAGGAATTTTGTCCATTTGGCTGACTGGCTGGTGCCATTTGGTTTTTGCCTACTGTGTAGCAAATCGTCGCAACTTGTAAGGTTTGTGGTTAGGGCATTGGTTTTAATGAATTGGTTGGTGGAGGGGCATGGATTGGCTGTGCCTGCCCCTCCAATGCTGCTGCTGCAAGGGTATTCTGTTAAAGGAATCCAGGGGCTCGCCATGCTCTTGTCCAAACCCCTATCAAGGGGCTAGGGCCACACAAGAGCCCCTGGGAGCATCTGGGTAGAGGTGAGGGCCTGGCACCCAGCTCTATTCTCTCCCCCAAATGTTTTCCCTTTCTGACTTTTGCAGGCTTTTGGAAGTCAGTTCTGTCCCTGGGCGGGGACAGATAGTCGCAATCAATGCCTAAGCAACCACTCACATTTTTGTATTTTAATAAAGTTGTCAAAATTATGCCAAAAACCTTAAACAAAAATTTCTGTGTGAATTGTGATTTATTTGAGGGTGGCTTGGGGACCTCGACATGCAATGAGAAAACCATTGCCTGATGGTCAGCACAAAGTCTCTCTCCTCTTACAGTTCTTCCTCTGGAAACAGCTCCCTTATGAAAGTTCCTTGGGCTGAAGGGTGGGACAAGGCAGGTACAAAAGTCTTCATGAGTGAGCCCAACACTCTCATCCTAAACAACTATCCTTGGAAGTAACTTCCATAAAACTGAATAGGATTGAGTGATCAACATGTAAGATAGTTTGTACATTATGAGCTGAAATTATAAAACTTTATCCAAGGGGACGACATAGCACAGGTGGATTTCAGCACAGCTTCACAAAAGCCAGATGGAGTTACCACAGCTTCAAGTAGTAGCTGTTGTCTTCTGAGCAGCATGCCATCCCTTACACATGTTTCAAGCTGTATCTTTGATCAGTGCATTCAATGCAGTGAGGCCCCCACAATCTTAAGAGGGAATAGACAGATAAATCTCTGGATCAGTCTGTAAGTGCACTAAAGTTATATAGCTAAGGAAGCAATCACTTCCCCAAAGACCTGAAACTCACAAACCCAGCAACACTTATTCTTCACTAGGAAGTTTTCTCGGGATAAGATTTTCTGTAGTATTTTTTGATTTCTCTCTGGAGCTTTGTGACATAATTTCAAACAAAACAGTATGACACCGACATGATGTACAAAATACAAGGAATTTTCTCATTTGAATTTGCTTGGCTCAGCTTTGAGAAGGGAAAGAGAGAAGACACTGAAAGATGATTCATACTGTTTATAAAACTTCCTCCTTCTAGTGAACCATGGATGTGTCAGAAAAAAATCGAAACCTTCCTTGCAGATACGATTTTATTTTGTTTTAAAAAAAAATTAAGAGCTCGTGCTGGAGCTCAACAGGACAGATCTGGCTGACTGAAAGAAATCACATGATGGGTTCCACTGCATTTGTCCTTGCCAGTAATAAGGCCATGTAGCCAATTTTCTCTACGAACCCTTCCCACTGTCTTCACCTTTCATTCTGACTCCATTAAATGATGTTTTCTTTTCTTTTTCAGGAAGAGGGCAAAGATGTTTAAACCCTTATGCAAAGCACATTTAACTGGAACTAAATCCACTGTTTTTCATGCAGCTTAAGATGCCTTTCTCAGTTACACATGACTCTTCTTAAATATATAAATAAAATTTGAAAAGGATTTGTGCTCCAATTATGGTTGCCATTTGACTACAGGGGAAAAAATATCCCAGCTTTTTTTTGGGGGGGGAGGGGAGATGGCAGGATTGAGCCTGCTGCAACAGATGAGTCAAACTTAGCAATTTAAGGACTTTGCCGGGCTTGCTTAATATTTGTACAGTGGTACCTCAGGTTACAGATGCTTCAGGTTACAGATGCTTCAGGTTACAGACTCCGCTAACCCAGAAATAATGCTTTAGGTTAAGAACTTTGCTTCAGGTTAAGAACAGAAATTGTGCTCTGGCGGCGCAGCAGCAGCGGGAGGTCCCATTAGCTAAAGTGGTACTTCAGGTTAAGAACAGTTTCAGGTTAAGAACGGACCTCCAGAACAAATCAAGTTCTTAACCCGAGGTACCAATGTATATGCAGTTGGAATCCATTCATTGTTACTAATGAACTTAATAAATGGGACATTTTCCTCAGAAAAATAAAGCACTGGGACGTTTTCCAGAAAGCAGTTCTGTTTTGGATGTTTTCCAACCTCACATCAGGGACTAGGCCCTAGGATATAAGCACAGGCTCCAGCCTCCCATTCCTGTCAGCTCCCGACACAGGGGCAAAGAGAGGTTTGTTTGCTTGTTCATTAGAGTATTGATATACTGCCATATCATAAAATATTAGGGCGGTGTACGACATTAAAATATAAAATCTGTTCCTGCTTCAAGTCTTTCATACTGGTGGTTGGTGCCCATTCTGAACAACTGGTATTCCAAAGCAAACTGCCTTCAACACAAGTGGCGGAACATAGCCATCAAGTCATTGATGCCTTGATCCTCTATGAATCATTCAATGTCTTTAAAGGCCATCCAACTTGGTGGTCATCACTGCTTCATGTGAGGGCAAATGCCATCGATTATCTATGCATTGTGTGAAGAAGTGCTTCCTTTTGTCTGCCCTAAATCCTATCACACCTTCTCTAGGCCTTCCCATATCTCACAAGTACCCCAGGAAAAACAGGACATCCTGTGTTTTGGTGAGAGATCATGGTGGCCATTTTGGGTGCCATGATCTTGCATGGACATTTTTGGGGGCCATATTCTTGCGCGGCACCCAAAAGCAGGTGTTTTTGGGTGTCTTGCAAGATCTCACCCTGAAAGAACACTTTTCCGGGTTGAGAGTGTGGTGCGGGTCATGTGACTTACCCAGGAGCGCATCCTGGAAGACGCTTGTCCTTGTTTTCGCTCCAGAAAAGTTGGATGCTATGCTTCCCCTCCAAAGTTCCCCACATGCACCACTCTAGATCCACATCTTTGTTTTGTTTTCTTTCTCTTTACATGATGGTTTAGCAAACTATGTGCACTGAAGAAAGACTCATTTATGGTACTGAAATGCAGTTTCCAGCCTGCACTCTGAAGTGCTGTAGTCCCAACAGGTCTTTTCCATGTGATTATTTTTTTATGGGTAGATAAGCTCTGGCATTGCTTTAAATATAACGGAGAACTAAAACCTTTCCATTCTGCCTGAGAAAATGTTCTACCTTAAGCCGTTTGCAAATGGAACAATATCATGGGTTATTAATTCAGCTCCAGCTAGGTAACGAAGAACTTCCAGCCTGCAAAGGCTCAAGCCAGAAGATGAAACTGAATTAATTATTTCAGATGATCGCAGTTAGCTATCATTATGATGCATTTTTTCTTTTCTTTTAAATCATTTTCATTAGGTTTTCCAATTACAAAAATCACATCATATAATTATAAATATCAATTAATCCAAATAATCCAAATAGTCCAAATAAGTCCAAATATTTTGCCAAATTATTATTTTTTATATATGACTTCCCTTGCTTCAGACAATTAGGATTTTGATCAGCTTCATAATTCCGTTGCCTTCCATAATCCGATGTCATCCATCTCCTTCCTGATGTTATCCGTCGTTCTTTCTGCTTTTCCTTCACGTCACTGAGTGCTTTCACAAGTGAGATAAAGCAGCCGAAAAGTATGATGCATTTTTTCATACTTTCATAGAAGGTGGTACCCTTTGCAGTAATTAAAAGTTAAGCTTGTATTGCTGAAGTAAATTCTCATCTTCCACACCCCATAAAGTGGGCAGCGGGAGGCAATTCTAAGGTTTTGTGGTATTCTGTAAAACTCTATACAGTGGTTTGTATTTTTGTTTTATCTCATTTGACGTTTGAGCACTTCTGTCATGTTACATAACTGAAGTTACAGCTTTTTAGCTGTCATGACTTGGGTTCTCTGGGTGGCTTAACAAATGCAACGAAAACCATATGCACAGCAAATAAATGTGAATATAGGCTACTATTTTTCATAGATGCTAAACATTTCCTCAGTGAATATGACAATGCGTTATCTGAAGAATGGTAGGTAAATTCAGGGGACTGATTTGTAAGTCTGGGGACTGTCCCCAGGAAACAGGGTCGCCTGGTAACCTTATATAGCAACAGGAAATTTCTGAAGTCTGGCAGCCAAAATGTGTGTGTGTATCTGTATATGCTAAGGATGAGGGAGGAATTTCATTTAAGCCTGCATTTATGGATAAGTTTACCTCATCTGCACTTCCTGGAAAAAATATACAAACTGATACATGTCCATCTTTTGAAATCCACACTTTTCTGATTTTTGTGGCGCAGTTCTCCAGCCAAATAATTCATCTACTATAGGAAGGTTGTGCATTAGTGAAAATTTATTATACTAGGGTGAATTGCTTGTAAAAAATATTCATATTAGGCAAAATTGCATAAAACATGTGGGGTTCAGGAGATATACTAACTAAAATGCTGGCAATTTTTAATGAGGACTTAAAACATCAGAAACTGATGTGAAAATGTTAAGAACAGAATTTAAGATTGAGAAAAGGAGAGAAACCAAAACTGACAGATTTGTCCATACCAAGTACACGCACCCACACAAATTACTTGATTTGTAGTATTAGCAAAAAGTCCCTTTTTTGAGTTTCCAGCCCGAAACAAAGAAACCTGTGAGAAATTCTGCCATGACCTCACTTAGACAGGCTTGTTGTAAGAAATTCTCATGCTGCATTCTTTGAACTAAGTGGGACTTGGGGTAGTATCCCACACTGCTGTTTTTGGAGTGCAGCAGACCTCTGCTTGTGCAACATAACTTTCCCCCCACCTCCTCGCCTTTCCCCTTTCTTGCAGCCCCAACCCCTGAATAGATGATGAGGGCATGCAGGGATAGGAGAAGAAGGGGAAGTCCTCTTCTGCGAGTGGAACTCTGCACTTGCAGCACTGTATAAAGCCCCCAGCTTCAAGTAAATAGGTGTGGGGATTGCACTGCATATATCCATTTCTTCTCTGCAAAGTACACTCTGTACCCTGCCAGTGATTCCAAAGTACCTGGTGAGAGAGCACCATATCTTATACGGAGTCAAGACCAATGATTTGTTTAGCTCAGTATTATGTACACTGACAGCAGCAGCTGCTGTGCCAATGTGAGTTCTGAGGCTCTGCAGAATTGTTACCAGATGTGGAGCAGGGCCAGCAGAAGATTCCTCGTTCAGGATCTTCAGAGTACCATTATTGGAAGGCTATGATCTACAATAGTATTTCAAACTTGTAAGTCATTTTGGATTCTCAAAATGATTTACAAGTATAAAACAGTTGTTGTAACAACAACAACAACAACAACAACAACAACATTATTGCATGCAACCCCCATCTCCAAGTGGTGAGAGATTCCTGGGGTTCCAAGCCCTTACCCAGGATTTGGTTTCCTTTGAAATGAGGGACAGTGGAAACTGTGGTGTCTTTATGATATATGGTTTATTTACACTTATATACAACCTGAACCTATGATGGAGCGCTTCACAGAACTAACACCACAATCTCATCTTATGCTGGAGTACGTTCCTGACTATCATGTGCATCTGCAAAATGTGTAAATGAAGAACAAGGTGTTTTTTTTAATTGGCTTTGTTTTCTGCCCTTCACCTGAACATCACAGGGTGGTTCACGACTTAAAAATACCCCAAGAGCAACCCTATATGACAATCCTTACCTTCTGAATCCAGCGCTAAGTGGGCCTTGCCCTTCCCTACTGATGCAAAGCAGACAGAGATTGCACCAAGGCCCCTGCAGGATATCTAGGGTTTCACCCTTGCTCTCCCATATTTGTGATTTTTGGTGAACTGCCAAAAGCTGTGATTGTACAAGGGAAATCAGCATACAATGTGATCTGTATTATTTACTCCAGAGTCTAATTTTGCTACAGACACCACCAGCAGGACTGCTTGGCAGTGTTATTTCTGGATGGCAGCCTTTGAGCATTCCGGTGGCATCTTCCTTCACCTTCTTTTCTGTGTAGTGTTGCATATACATAAAATTAATATGTATATGCAACTTGGCAGTACAGCACAGGATGAAATGCTTCAAGAGCAATTGATGCTCTAGGTTCTTTTTCACCTCAGGAAGTTCCTTTCAAGGAAAAAGTGATGGCAGTTATGCTTCAGAAACTCGATCTTGGTATTCGCATGCAACATGAGTTCAGATTGGTAGTAAGCCTTGGGCTTTGCAGTTTTGATGGTGGTGATGACTTGGAAGGAAGAAGAATCCAGAGGTTATAAAACACAGAAAACAGAGTGTGATGTGCTTATAACAAACCCCTTTCCATAGCTAAAACGTTAACAGAGTGGAGAACATCTTCCTCTTACAGAATTTGGGCTTCTGTTTGTGTGAAGCTGACAACCACTTTAATCTGCGAGTTTTAATCTATTGGCTGTGTTAAATAAGAGTTTGAGTAAACTCTGGTGCTCTGGCTACCCCAGAACTCTACATTCTTCCACACAGTTAAATTGATTTCTTTGCCTCTTTAAAGTCATTTTGAGTCAGAAAGCTATCATGTGAGCCTGTTCCATCTTCATTCTCTCTCTCTCTTTTTGCCCCCCATTTTTTTCTTTCTTCACCTTGAATCAAAAGTTCTATTCAGCTTGTGACCAGATGTGAGCAATCACAGCTTGACACACGGTACAAATAACACCTACACCAGGCATCTACTTTTGAATAGGAAAGGAGCCCTTGATGTGCGCAGGAGATTGCTCTGGTTTATGTAACTTGCACATGAACAGTAGTAGGCATCAAGTGAGAATTACATGTGAGGATCTCTCGACAGCAAGCCCAGAGGCAATCCTGGGCTCCCAACTAAATGAAGGCAGCCATTTCAAAATGGAGCTGGGATCAGAGGCCACGGTTCAGCCTGATTGTATAAGTGGTCTAATATGTTCTGTAAGTAAAGATCAGCCAAAGGAAGAAAAAAAAAAAGCAGTCTGCATTGAAACCCAAATTAACATTTGTTTTCATTTTTCAGCAACTGCAGAACACACAGGGGTCATTGAACTGCTGGGACTGACACTATTTAGCATTCATGATCTGGAGAAAAATAAAGTGCTAACCTCTGACCTTTCATTAGAGTGTAGCCTAGAGTAATGGCGGGGAGCAGGGACAGTTTGTGACTGAAAATAAAGCATAAAAGGGCTATTCCCTATTAGAAAACTGAGCTTATTCTGTTAGTAGACACAGGGAATTTAGTGTTCTAAATTGGTAAATGGGGCCCATATGATGCTTGTGGGTGTTTTGGTAATGTGAATAGTTTTTAAAAGTCAAATCATAGCCCATTTTATCTGTACTTTTAAAGTTTGCCAAATACAGCAACTGTGGGCTTTTAAAAGAAAAGTAAAAATCATAATTTGGTTTTCTCTTTCTCTTCAAGCACTGCACCTTGATTCTCTTTCAGGAAAATGGTTTCACCAAACAGCATTAAAGTAAACACCTGTCATTCATATATCACAGTCAGAACTGTGCAAACGTTCATGAGTGAACTGTCACATTGTGGAGCAGCAAGCAGCTACATTACCCTCCCCGCCAAACACACAATTCAACATGACAGGATTCCTCACCGGTCTTGAATGCCTGATCACAACATTGTGAACATACTGCTGTGCTAGATAGTGTTCTAGATCCAGTTATGAACAGGTGTGAACAAATGCCATTGAAGCCAGAAGACTTAGAACCCGCTCCTGTTAAAATGCAGTTGAAGAATCAAGAAGAAATTGTTTTGTATATTTCATGACAACTTGAGGTTTCTATACAAGGGGGAATCGAATATCTCAGATGTTGAAATTTGGCAATGGGATACACAGCTTTTCTCACTCAGTTACCTGTGCCAACACTCCCTAAGTTGATAGTAGCTGAAAATTGCTACCATCTGTTGGCTGCTTCAGTGCCAAAAGGAGATGGTGGTTGCTATCAATCTCTTACTGCACCACTGTTCATCACAACATAGAAATCCTATCATGCTTGGTGTGAACTTCTAATAATTTTCTATGACTTCAGCTAGCAAACAAAACAGGTATGAGTTTCAGTTATTTCTGTAGCATGAATTGTTATGAGTGAGTAAGGGTGGCTCTACACATGTGCTAGATGGCCAAGGTGGAGGTAGAATGGACTGAACCACTTCTGGCAGCAGATGGGGGGGGTACCACCTCTCCTCTATATTAAATCAACAGCAACCATAAACCTCAGCAGAGCAGTGGATCATTTTATCAGATTCTTGGTGTGATTTTACTTGTCTCTGTACAAACCAGGGAAGTCGAGATAAGGACTTCTAATCCAGGCCAGTTACTATCATACTGTATTCTTGAGAAACAGTTGTGGCACCACCAAACTATATCAGGCTATCAACCCTTAGAAGCTTCAGATAATTCAGATTGTTTCCAGGGCATACAGGAATCTAGGTCGATAGTTTTTGACCTTTTCAGATCCTGACCTCCTTTGGCATGTATTAGTATATCCTTTTTTGCTGCCTTCCTGACTTTTTGTCCTTGTTCCCATTTCTCTCTTCCTCAGACTCTTCTCTTATTTTAAATTTAGAGGTTTAAAGGGGGGGATGGGTGGTGATGATACTGGTATGACTCACCTTGACCCACCCAGGTGTTCTGGGACTCTTGTCCCCTAATTCAGCTTCATTCCACAAAAGGCCTCCTGTGCTGTGCTTCAGTTTAAGTTGACAATTTTGTCCTAGAAATCACTGAACTGTAATTATATTGATTTCTGTCACACAGGCAATAAGCAATTTCTAGAGACCCAGAGTAGATGTAAGCAGGACTCTGACAAGTGTGCACCAGAGGGAGAGGGGCTGGAGTCTGACTTGGGAGAGGAGGTCAACAATTTGTGGGGAACTGCACTGGCCAGGCGGCAAGAGTTAGAGGCAGGGGAAGCTTCAGAGCTAGAGGATAGAGCACAGGATGGGTTGGAAGGTGAGGAGGAAAAAGTAGGTCAGGCAGGTGAATGGCTAGGTGCTCCCCCTCTTCTGCACCACTGTTGCCCAGAACCAGGAGGGGATTAGAAAAGGACAAGCAGAGGGCGTTCCTACACAGCCAGCGGCAGGCTCAGAAATGGGAACCACCTGCACCCAACAGGATGGATATCTGGATATCTTGTTGTAACTAGGCAAGCATCCCCCAGTTCCATCTGAGCACTGGACATAGTGGTTGATGCCATGTCCCACCGGTGAACCAGGAACATGCTTCCAAAGTCTTATCCAGTGTTAATGGGATGTCAGAGGACCTTGTTCAGTGCTAGAGTTTTGGATAAAGAAGGTCCTGGGTTGAATCCTCAGCAGCTCCTGGTAGAACTGGTAGTGTCCCTTCCCTGCCTGTAGCCCTGTAGAACAAGCCTGGGTATCAGGGCAGATAATGGTGGGCAAGATGGACCTACAGTACAAGGCAGTTTCCTCTGTTCCTAAGCAATGCTCCCCTAACAAAGCTTTTCATTACAGTGTTTTGTTTTCAGTCAGCACATTCTTCTGCCCTTCTTCATACAGGGATAATGCACTTGGATAATATCAGATTAGATGGCACAGTTCCAGGAAGTCTGAGGCAGATGTCCAATTGGTTGTTTTCTTTTGTTTTTTGGTAACCCTCAGACTGGTTTTACAACCTTCTTGCAAAAGTCATACCTAATGGCAGAGTAGTCAAAACACCTCACTATCTGAAGATAGAATATACCAGAACCATTCTGCTCTTAGCAGAAATGTGCCTGTATGCTTGATTTAGTGCAGTGGGAGCTCACAAAGCCTATAGATTAGGTAGAAATGTACCAACTGTGCTTGTCAAAATACACTCGTGCAGAGCTCACTGCCAGATACCTTTTGAGGGAAGGGGCTTCTTGTATGTTTCCATAAGCCTGTTTGTGTTTCTTTTTCCATCTTGACAAAATTATGCTAAGTAATCAATAAATCTTGGCTGTAGCGCATATTAGAAACACTCCAGCTACCCAAGTCTGCAAGAACATTGCTTGCTGTGCATATTTACGGCTGATCCACTTTGTCCCTTATACAAGCCATTAGGCACATGCCCCCCTCTATAATTACTCATGGGAGGGTTGCCAATGGTGTGTGTGTGGGGGGGGGAATGGACAGTTGCATTGGCAGCAGGAAACTCCTGTACATAGAATAGAGTCAGTGGGGAGGAGTCAGTAGATGACTGAATCACCTCCTACTTCAGAAAATATTTAAACTCATTTGCATTTTTATGGAACAACAAGAGGGGTTACTAGATCTCAGGTGTAAACTTATTGCCCCTTCTGTGTATGTGAACAATGAAAGGTCTTATCTATACCACAAACCTATACCAGTATGGCTGTCATGGCTTCCGCAAAAGATTATAGGAACTGTAATTTGTTTAGGGTGTTGACAGTTCTTTGTTAGATATTTCTAGCCCAGGACCAGTGGTCAGGGATGATGGAAATTGTAGTCCCAAAACATCTGGAGGGCCGAGTTTGGGGATGCCTGCTCTAGCCCATCTCATAAACCTACAGATCTCTGGGTTCTGTGGAAAGAGATGGTAAGTGTCAAATTTGTTTCTGTGGTATAGATATTCCCAAAGAGGAAAGTGTGATGCAACTCTTTACCCAGCCCTTTGACACCTGAGATGAGTGTTTTCAGGGCCTACTTGAATATATTTCTGTGACGGTCATCTGTTTATAAACTCTTTTAATTCTGAATGTTAAATTATTGTAACCCACTTTGGAATGTGCTAGTGAAGGGCAAGCAAAGTGGTTCAAATGTAATTTGGTCCAACCCTGCCACCTATGCAGGAAACCAACTTCTACAGCATCCCTGATGGGTAGCTGTCCAGACTCTGCTTAGAAACCTTTAATGGAGAGTCAACCACTTTCCTTCAACCTTTCCCCATAGAACTTGGCCTCTAGACCATCTGTGAACAATTCTAAGGATTAATCTTTAATACGTATTTTTAATACCAGTTATATCTGCCTCCATTTACTGGTGGCTTCTGCATCTCTCAGTAATTCACAAATAAAATTACAAGTATGCCGAAGCAAAAAAAAATAAATCTAATCATACATTCCAATTTAATTTGACTGTTTAGTCGATTGCATTGGACATGATCCAGACAAACGTAAGCATTTTTATGCCCTGCTGATTTCAGTGGGTGAGATTTGAGTCCTTCCTTCCCATTCCCATTGTAATGAGTGAACACTCAAATGGTTTAACTTTGGCATATGCCTGCTACATATTTGGAGGATCTCTCCATGACTGGTACCGCTTTACTGTAGACTAGATTGTGATTTCCCCCATTGGACTTACTTCTAATGAATCCATTCCAGTCACTGCTTAAGGTAGGCTAGCATCTACAAAGGAGTAAAGACAGCTGTTAATTCTTGGTATAGCAACAAACAGGGTAAAAATATAATAGCCGTGAAATGAATTTGATAATATTTTCAGTATAACTGATAATTTAGATGATGATTTGCAAATATGCCTCCCCACTTACATAGCACAGTCCTTTAGTTCTATCCTACTTCTGCCCTACAGGAAAAAAATAAGCTTAGAGCAAGGAGATGGAAACTTGAAGTCAACATGAACCGATGGCGACATGAGCCAATAGCCTGAAAGGTGAAGAAAGGTGGGACTGCTTTCTTAGCATTAAGTATTTTCCAGGGTGTGCTTGCAAAACTGTTGTAGGATTTCCGGAGGGCACTGCCTTGGCATGGGTTTAGGGTGTGCCTGGTTCATTGCTCCAGGTCTATTTAAAGGTGTGGCTTCTCAAAGTGGTTAGGGCTTGACAGAAGTCCAGCTTCTTCATAACAGGTTATTCCCATCTTCTTGGAAAGTACTTATGTCAGATTCAAGGCCTTGAAGAAGCTATTTTTGAAAAATAGAGGGGCTGCATATTTAAAAGAAGGAAATGCAACCATAGATTCCAGGCCAGACCTTGTTGAATCTTAATATATCTTTTAAGGGCACTTGGTTATTTGGCATGCCACACATCACCTATGCAAAAGGCCACACCAATATTTTCCCTTCTCTTCACAGCAGACACTGAAAATGGTGACCTGTGAATGGAAAGTAATTAGTGCCCACAAAACCTGCCCAACCAAAAAGCAGCACAATCCCCCACCGCCCGATCCTGCTAAAGAGCAATCCAAAACATGTCTACTCAGAAGTCAATCAAACTGAATTCAATGTAGCTTTCTTCTAGGTCGGTAGGGTTAGAATTGCATCCTTATTTGCCTGAAATTCCATTCTTCATTATCAATTATTTATTCAAATCATTTTGACCATCACCATCACCTTTTAGAACAAAGTCATCACTAAAACATCTTATAATCAGTGGTTTATACTGGATCAATAAGAAGCAGACAAGACAAATAATATAGCCAAGTAATTCAAAAACAATAGTTCCAATTATGCCAAATCCATGACAATTTGTAAAGGGAAGGGGGCAATCTATCGTGCGCATAGCATGTGGGAATACATTTTACAGAGACCAAACAATATGCTTAGAATTAGGGTGTAATTGTTATTCTTCCTGCATTAGAGAAATTGAGAGATCATGTTTGAGTTCACTAAGTGCAGACTTTCAGTGCATGTTGGTGGATAAAATAAGGGTGGATTATGCAACTGGGGAAAGAACTCATATGATGTTTCCTGCTGCCTGAGCTTTTATTTGTGCTGTTAGGAGTTCACAACAAGGAAGCTGTATACAAAGGAGAAAGATGTTGGCATGCAGTCAGGGAGTGCTGTAACAAATTGTGGAAGAGGTGGGAAATCTTTCACCTAAAAGATGATGATAATTTGTTTATTGGTAATAATATTTAGAACCTGCATTTTCCTCTCTAATGGCAGACTTCAAAATGGGTAAGAAAACAGTAAAAAGCAAAATAAATAAATAAGAATGTGAGAGCAGCTTGCAGGATCAGGCCAATGGCCCATCTAGCCAGCATCCTCCTCTCACAATGCTGTCTTTGCCTACAGTTTTCAGCAGCTGGCATTCAGAAGCATACAGCCTATGACAGTGAAGGTATAACATATCCAGCAGAGTTGGTAAAAACTGATAGCCTGATCCTTCATGAAGCAGGCCAATCAATTAAAATAGAATGAGTGGTATTCAAATAAATATTTGTGCTAGTGCAAGGATTAGTGATAATGCAATGTGATTTCCTCCCACATCCCCCTGCATGCGATGTGCACTGTTCCCAAATCTGCTCTGGAGGGTTGGGGTAACCCCAGAACAGATTTAGCAGGTGCACTGGGGAAGGAGAAGAGAATATTCCATTGTACAGTAATAAATCATTGTGCTGATTAAACATTCCACTTCCCACTGCATTGGATACTGATAGAATGATTAAGATTAATAGACCCAAGTGAGTTATGTCCATTAGTATCTACAGGTCTACTCTGAACATTAGATACCACCAGTGCTTCCCCCCCTAAAAAAATGTTTAGGGGTATTCTTATTTTGACTCAAGAAAATCACTGGGAAAGGAAATGAAGTACCATCGGAGGTGGTAACAACAAAACTGACCAATCACCATGGTCAATTCCAACTCCTATTTCACACATTAAACTCTCGCTTCCATCTGAGACTCAGGAAACACCGTGACAGGAAATGAGGCCATCATCGGGAGTAGCAATGGAAATGACGATTCACCATGCTAGAGAATAAACTAACAATTGTATTTTTTTTAGTTTCTTCTCCCCTTAGATTCCCAAAATGTTTATGGTTATGCATTCCCCTGTGTCTCCCCAGAAAAAAGCACTGGATATCACCCAATAAATTCAACAGAATATCAACACACCAAAGCTAAAAGCAGCATAAAAACAAATCAGGGAACACAGAGCTAATAAAAAAATCAAATAAACCACAGTCTAAGACTCTAAGCAACTAAATCAAAAGCTTGTTGGAAAAGAAAAGTCTTCAGAACACAAAGAGGGAGGCGGCTTGATCTCATGGGACAAGCAGTTCCACAGGCTGGGAGCTGCCACAGAGAAAGTTCACTTGTATGTTGCCACCACCTTACCCCAGAAAGCAGTGGCATGTACAATTTTAACAGGGTTAGCATGGGAGGAGGGAGGCCTTAAAACAGCCCGGTCCCAGGCTTTAAAGATAATACTAATAACCAGCGCCTTGAATTGCACTCAGAAACAGGTGAGCAGCCAGTACAATGTTTTTGTACAGTATTTTTGCAGCAACATTCTGCAACCAACTTGTTCCGCTTCAAGTAGCAATCTCTACTGGGAAAGGGTGGGCGCAGCAGAAATATACTAAACAAGTCCATGTCCAGCAGGTCGAATAATCAGGAGTTGTATTCCAGAAAGGCAGGTCAGCAAACAGGAGCTTGATTCTAATATGTGTGGTCAGATGCTGCAAAAGGTCAGCTTCCAAGATGGCCGACGGGGGGAGGTTTCAAAAACAAGTTCAGTCCAAGTGTAGGTTATGCATGAAACAAGCAGAGGCAAGGAAATGGGTTTAGTACCATGGAGAGCTCCAAGTTGGGCTGGAAGCCAGGCAAGCTTAATTTGAATTCTGACTGATCCTTAAATAAGTTTTTCTTTAGGCTACAAATGAGTGAGACATCTATCCTTAATGATGTCCTGCTTGCTTTAGGACCTCTTGACTTTGGCATTCCAGAAGGTACTTTGACATGTTACTTCAGAGCTGGAAAAATTGTCTAATAATGCTGCCTCCTCAGGCCGAAAGTGGCATGGCCTCATGGTGTACACCTGATGATGTAGATTTTGAAGAGGTAGGCACTCTGATAACTATTTCAGAAGCCAGATCCCCTTATGGATCTTTATGGGGCCTCAGTCCATACAACAGGTGAAGTTTCTTGGTGGTCTTCAATGGAAACACAATACTGAGCATGTTGCAGTAGCCTAATCAAGATGTAACTAATACATGTATGACTACATTATTTTATGTGCATAATGTATGCAGCAAAAGAGACACAAGCACTCCAGATGTTTCAAAGAAGTGGTGATAATGTAAGTGCAGTGTGAGCAATTTGAACTTTCTTTCACACAACTTCCTGGTGTTGTCAAAAGGCCAGAATTATGCTCCCCTGTGGTGAAAGGCACTTTCTGCCCCTGAATTAGGAAAATATATGTACCCAGATGCATGGGGAGAAGAAGTTATGTCCTCTGCTTTAGCACATGTGAAATGGGTTGAAGACATCTATGTCTCCATAAAGGTGAACTCATTTACTGGGGGTAAAATGTTCCATGGAAATGCTTATAGCTGGTTGTTTAAACAGTGCTGAACTCCTTCAGACAGGAGTTACTGAAAAGATTCAGGTTCATTGTCAAGAGTGCAAAACTTGAGGTCTGATAGCAAGATGATGCTATAATTGGCTCAAGTATTTCATTAGGGAACAAATCAAGTCATTTGACCAGCTGCAAAGCCCTTTGTTGCCCTCTGCAGGAGCAGAAATCCTATCCTAAAGAGAAAATAATGGAAACAGGAGATCTCTCTCTGTTTCCTCAGCAATTAAAAATATATCCTAGAACTAAGGGAGTCAAAGATCAAGCCATTGTTAGCCATGTAAAAGGGAGTGTGTGTTTATGTTGTATGAAAACAACTGTATAGGGAAGAGATGTAATCAGATCACTATATTTGTGACCTTTGTGATGCATGACTGAAATTTAATAATAATTGTTTCATCTCTGCTGGTCGCAAGGGTGAGGTGCAGGGTTAAAGAAGAAATAATGCCTTTTGTTCATTTAGTTGAATAATTGAAAGAAAAGGTTATGAGTGGCAAACCTCTGAAGCAATCGCCTCTAAGGTGGGGATGGGGATTTGACAAAGGTCAATCCATCATGTTCTCAGCTGCATCTTGCAAGCATAAAATGCAATATTCTGTTCCACTACCTCATTTCTTAAAATCAGGAAGTCGCTGATGAAGCTGCAGAACAGAGGGGGAATTATTTGTTGGGTGAAGGAAAGAGAAAGGGAGCTCCATTAGCAAAGTGCCTCTCTGCTGTCTCAGCAATTTTGTGCTGATGGGATGGCAGGTCCTTGTTTAAGTTCCCATAGATTTTTCCCCCCACAAGAGAATAGGCCATCAACTGATGAGTGAGATATATGCATTATACATGTATTCATAAATGAGAATTGATCAGCCTCTGGAATATTAGATTACTTGGAAATGAACTCATTCTTCTTAGGTGCCTGGCCCATTAGCACCACATGTCCCAGGAAATGGAATCTTCTTAGCATGTTCATGTTACTTTGCAAGTGATCATTGCAACCTTGTATGGAAAGGCTACTGAATGCTTTTCTGTGTAGCAAGGTTTTCTGCATGCAATTCCCCCCGCCCCCAATCCATGGTCTCTCCAGGTAGGACCGGGAAAGACTGACATGCATCAAAAGTTGGCTGACCTGCCCAGCTCTGTTCCAGCTTCTTCCTTATTATCTTTCCCCTGTGATATAAAGAAGGGATGGGGGACCTCAGGACCAGGGGCCAGATGTGGCCCTCCAGACCTTGCTATCTGGCTCTCAGGATTCTCCCCAGGCCACACCTTTTCTTCACAAGCCATGCACTAGCCTTTCCTTGTACCCACTTGAGTGTTTTTGTGGGCTGTTAATGAACTCTGATAATGCCTTTTGTTTGCCAGCTTGGAGAATAGAGAGGGGTGTGCGAGTGCATGTAGAATCAAGCCACCTATGCAAAGTTGAAATTCACATTCATTGTTCTTCCTACTTTTGCTTCTGCCTCCCACCGGCATCTGGCACAGGAAAGGCTGCCTAAAAGGGAATGTGGTTCCTGAGGTGAAAAGGTTCCTTACTTCTGTGGAGATATACACTGGTACATGGAGAAGTTTCTTACCAGTATGTGTTTTCCCATGCAACATCTGGATAGAAAATGCAGGTGAAATCTTCATGCATCCCCATATTTTTGCTACTACAGCTGTTTTAGGTGGATCAAGCAACCCATTGACTACTTGCAGCCTAACTCAACCCATGTGTCTCCTGTTTGCTGCACTGCATTGGACTCTGATGTGCCATTTTCGCTGACAAGGAGGGGGGAAATACCCTAGAATGCTGCAAACCAAATAGCATGCCATAGAACACTTCCCACAAGCCTCGATCCATCTTTTTGTTGTTCTGTGTGCATGATCTGCAATGAGGGCATAAGCATGTCAGTTGTTGTTGTTGTTCAGTCGTTCAGTCGTGTCCGACTCTTCGTGACCCCATGGACCAGAGCACGCCAGGCACGCCTATCCTTCACTGCCTCTCGCAGTTTGGCCAAACTCATGTTAGTAGCTTCGAGAACACTGTCCAACCATCTCATCCTCTGTCGTCCCCTTCTCCTTGTGCCCTCCATCTTTCCCAACATCAGGGTCTTTTCTAGGGAGTCTTCTCTTCTCTTCTCATGAGGTGGCCAAAGTACTGGAGCCTCAACAAGCATGTCAGACCCACTCCTAAATGGCCTTTTCATTCATTTTAGTAACGGTTACTCCCTGTGTTCTCGTGGACAGTGTTCTGTGGACAGTGTTCTCGAAGCTACTAACATGAGTTTGGCCAAACTGCGGGAGGCAGTGAAGGATAGGCGTGCCTGGCGTGCTCTGGTCCATGGGGTCACGAAGAGTCGGACACGACTGAACGACTGAACAACAACAACAACAACTCCCTGTGTGCATGTTCACACCTGCACAATGCCCCTTGTTGGGACACATTAAGGAAACTATACATGTACACAAGCGGGTTGTCTATTGAGTCATTCCGCTGTCGCACTTCTACCAGACTGAAGATAAGGCATATTCCCATTCTAGTTTTCTATGCTGGTGACTTTATGAAGCTGTGAATAATGAAGGTGACTGGTTTTTTAAAATATTGTGACAAGGTATTGCGAATGTTCTGGTGTATGTTCAATTTGTAGCTCTGTTTGTGCTGGAAGACATTCAAACTGATTCTAGGTTAAAGCAGATGGAAGTGGCTCTCGAGACTAGCAAGTGTTAGAGCACATTTCTGCATGGGCTGCCTCCTATCGGATGACATATGCATCTCATTCAAAGTTTACAGAATGTGGGCACTTTCGCAGAACCTGCCCCCACACCCATAGAATCATCTCACAGTGGTTTCCCCATGCACAGAAATATATCGCACATCGAGTTCCTGTTGCTGCACAACTGCTTTCCTGAAATAGAGAGCAAGCAACAACCCTCTTAGAAACAGATCCAAATGCTTTGCTTCCAGGTCATCTTTGAACTTCTGAAATGTTCTTTAGGCACATTTTCTAAAGTGTTGCCAGGATCAGTATTTCGAATCTGGCCCACTTGCTTCGGGATTTGAAATATCAAGATTGACCAGAACATAAATGGATCTTTTCCACTTTCAGCCATGCGCTAACAACATTCAGATGTGATGCACTGGAGACTAAAATGTGTTCAGAGCATCTCTTGTCAAAATGCTCTTCGGTATGGATTTTATGCCATTTTTCAGACTTGGTGTAATTTCCCCCTTAGGGTTAGTAGAAGCAGAAAGCAGCCTGGACAAAAAAATCAAAATTAAAAAAATCTCTAAGCTATTATTTTTGAGCTATAGCTAACTTTAGCTTGTTAATGCATATAAGGGATAAACCGAGTGCTCATTGTTGTAACCAGTCCTGGGACTGGCTGGCCGAAGGGTGGATGATAAATTTAATGGTGATGGTGATGGTGATGATGTGCCTCTCCCCCAATAGTGAACTTGGGTCATGAGTGCTGACAGGATTGGGACCAAAACTGATAACTTATTTATAAATCTTTTTGCTTATGTTTATACCCCACGTCTCTTCTGTCATATAACCCAAGATGGCACACAGGTGGATTTAGGAGTCACCCACTCAGGCACAGACCAGACCCAGATTCAGCAAGGCTGAAGGTGCAAGCATGCTCAGGAAAACCCTTTAAAAAACAGAATGTAAGAGGCACCCCCCCCCCCCAACACACACAAAAGAGCACAATAAGAACCAAGGGTTGTCTTACATCCATCAAGTTCAGGGGATTTAGTATGTTGGCTCTTGCCTTTTGAAATGCACTCCCAGTGAACACCAGGCAGACACCTGCACTATTGGAATTCAGACACCTGCTTCAAAAACTCACTCAGGTTTTCTGAGGAATGATCCAGCTATGTAGATGTATTATGCTGGTTTATGGTGAATTTTGTATTTGTTTCAAGTATGTGATTTTATTGTTGATTTTATTGTGTTCATTGCAACAATTCTTTCCCTCCTCTTGCCGTTAACAGTATAGTCATTTTTGCATAGCAGCAGCAGCAATAACAACAACAACAGGGTAGCTACAGGAGGTTGAGTGTTAGTTGGAAAGGAAAAAGCTGAAACCCAGAGAAGGTCACAGCTGGTTGCCTGGAACCATGAACAGTTGCATTCCTGTTAGGAGATGAGGATACATGGCAACATTTTGCTGCAAGTCTCACTAGTTTCATATATATCTATCACAAGTCCAGAATTGAAAGGTCAGGATTAAAAATCAGTAGTATAGCAGCAAGACTTATGGAAGTGGCATTTTTACCTAATAAAGAAAGATGGGAATGGTTTGTACTTTTGATGGGTAACATACTTGTATTTTGTGATGCACAATGTCAGTCAAATTTTCCACCCAAAATATTGGTGTGCCTGCATGGCCCATCTCCCCAGCTGAGAGCGCAGAGAAATGCCAAAATCGGATAAATGTAGAAATAAAGCATGTCAGGGGTGGGCGGGAAAATCCCCACAAACCTTTTTAACCTTACTCTGTCAGGCATTGTTAAGGAGAAGGATTGGCTTCTTGTTAGCTTAATCACTTTTGAAGCAGTTAGTCCATTAAGTCCTGCTTAGTCTATGATTCTATTAGAAGTACTGGACAGTGTGCATCATGCCTCTTTGCCTTGGAAGGCGAATGTGCGAGAGTTTCTAAAAGGGAAAGTAAAGAGTCGTGCAATTGGGGCATATGTATGTGCATGTGTGAAACCATTCACTTTCCTGTATTGTCAGGAAGATGTAGCGATGCCATAATATTACACCTACCAGAATGAGAGAGATGTAAATGGTTAGGTACTAGGAAGTGCAAGGCAAACTTTGCCAGGTTGTTTAAATATGCGCCCTTGAAATGATTTGGGGAAATTTATCAAGGCTCACAGAGAGATCTGAAGCCCCCCAGGACCACAAGCACTTCCAATTCCCTTCTGTTATAACTGGAGTTTTATTTATTTTTAATGTAACCTTGAGCAGGAACTAGTGGCTCGAGGGCGCTGCATTTAGGTACTTGCCCTGCAGCTTAATGTATAGGGTACATGTATTGACAGTTTCCTGTCAGTATGATTTAACAAGTGTGTGCTGAAGAACAGAGCTCTTGAGTGTTCGAGTGTTAAGGCCTGACCTGGCTGCCACTGAGTTCGCTTGGAATGTTGCGACTGACGGGAGTAAAGGAAGGGAGCCGCGGAGCTGAGCTGGATATGAAGTGTGCGTGTTCGTAGGAAATGCCACCATTGCGTTAACAAGGAAATGCTTTTTACTCAGAGCAGGCTTCAAATGGTGTTCAGCTCTAAGAAGTCGATTTCTCTAGTGGGCAAAGCCCTTTCACACCATACAGCTTCCTTGCCCATGGCCAACTCCTGGGAGGGTGCAATGTTTTCTCAACTCCCAGGGAAGTTGCTGTGTTGGGCTTCCATTTAAGGGAACCATCATAGAGACTAGGATTTGAGTGTGGTGCACAGGCCTAACATTCCAGTCTCATGCCTTACTCTTTGGCTCTTAGTGCGCCGTGAAATATTAGAAGTATCATGTTTATTATCCGAAATGTTACAACATGGAAATTCTTTTTTATTGTAATAAGCCCTTTGAGGAAAGAAACAGTTTGAGTATTTTATTTATTCATACTGGTTACATTTGTATCCCTCCTTTCCTCCAGGGAGCTCACAGTGGCATCCATGGTTCTTCCTCTCCCCCTTTTATTCTCACAACAACCTTGCGAGGCAGGTTAGGCTGAGAGACAATGACTGGCCCAAGGTCCCCCACTGAGCTGGATGGCTGTGGGGATTGGAAGCCCAGTCACCCAAGTCTTACTCCAACACTAACCACTATACAGGCTCTCCAATGTAGTCACCATCTAGGGGAGAAAGTGATGCTACTGCATGCAGTCCATCTTCAGCCTCATTTGCATACATGTAGGGTGCACAAAAGAGCCATATGGGTTGGGTTAGAGGAGACTATCTTTATTTTAGAAAACTGTATGTGGGATTGTTGGGAAATGGCTCTGGATGACCCCACTCAGTGGTTTCATGTAGATGTTAAACAGGGCGGGCGAGCATTAATATTGAATGCTGAGAAAACCCATAATGAAGTCTCCACAAGATTGAAGAGCACCCCCCAAGCATCACCCTCTGGAAATGACCCTTCAAGTAGGACTTTCAAAGGCCCAGATAGCAGCCCCTGAGCTGCACTGTCAAGACTGGCTGACACTGCTGGAAGGTTCACACCACAAGGTGAACGGATGGTGAAACTATCACATGAGTGCTTTGCCACATGCCCAGATCTACGTAGTTTCAGTTTAGTTGTGTGGCTTAGGCATGAGATGCACTTTGCATACTGCTAGCATGATGTAGAATGTAAAACGCCAGCGGGGATGAGATCTCCTGGAGGATACACTAATAGACATAATATACATAAGCAAGGGAGGAGAATGGCACAAAGAGTTTCTGACAGCAAGAAAATCCTCTTCCCTGCTTTGGCAGCTAAGCGTAGATATTCCATCATGCTCAGTGACAAGAAATTCCCCACTCCAAAACTCAAGCCAGCGCGGTTATTAGAAGCATAAATCAGTCCTAGGCAGTGAATAAATCCACCTAGCATTTCAGACAATACAAAGCCTTTACTACATTAAAGCATTATTATAATCGTGACAATATGATAGGATTGATGAGGTCTATCGGCAGCAATGACCACCTTACACTTAAACAGCTCGGTGAATTACTGTCTGCAGCATTAAAGTGCATCTGTCTGCTGAAAGCACTTACAGTTGTTGACCAGATCTCTTAAACCTTTGCATTTGGAGCTGTGAGAGCTGAATTACAGAAATGTAACATGCTTTGAAAAAGGAAGTTGTGTACTTTTATTATCATTCCCCCCCCCCCTTGGTAAGGCTTGCATCTATCCTTCATCCCCTTGATTCCCCTCTGAAAACAAAATGGGCATCAAGATGTTGGGATACCTGAGTGACTTTACGACTCATTGCCTTGTGGCACCATTCATTGTTCCTAGATGTCTTTAAAAACGAAAGCCAAATGCCTCTCTTGTCAATAAAATGATGAAAAAGTGCAAAGGGTTTCCAAATCTGCCACCTGTGCTCTTCTGTAAATCAGACCGAAATAGCAAAAGAACCACTAATGAAAGCCAGACGTCAAGGAACACCAGTCCCTACACTTTGCTCCATCTATGTGAGACCACAGGAATTTCTTGCCCTACCTGGCCAAGTACTAATATCAATGAAATGTGATGTCTCTTCAATCACGGCACACTGGGTCAAGGGCTGAGCTCCAGCTGCTTCTTGCCCACTTTCCAAAAGCATAAGATTGGTCCAGGTAAACCTCATTCACATTAAAATCCAGGTTGCTGTGGATTGATTCCATGCCATATGAAAATATTTGCCTATGGATAGACAGGCAGTGTCCACCCACTTGGCCTTAGGAACATAGCTCTATCCAAGAAGACTTCCTGGAGACGACATAGAAATGAAGACATATTTATACAGAGGGGGAAATAGCACTTACAGAAGTCAGAAGATCTGTCCAGATTTACCTTGGTACTATATATATAGCACAGCCAGTCACCTGCCACCTGAAAGTTACCAGTTTGCCTTAATGCCAAAAGAAACAAAATGACTTACTGCTTTAGTTTCATGTTGCTACATTTCAGTGCTAAAGTATCCTTTGCCTAGTACTGAAGTTACACTTCAAGAGAAATCTCAATGGTTCAGCTCATCAGTTACCAGTTATCAATTCTACTTTTGCCTGTGGCCAGCAATTGATTAGCTGCTAGGTGAAGAGAATGGTGAATTAAAATACATCTCTTTGCTGAAAGTACTTATATCCAGTGCTTTTTTCTGGGGGGAGGGGTACGCATACCCCTAAACATTTTGTGAATCTAGGTTTGGCCTCATTGAGAGGCAGTATTTCAACATGAGAAGGAAATTGAGAGTACCCCTAAACACACACACACACACACACACACACACACACAGGAAAAAAGCACTGCTTATATCAGTAGTGGGCCTGAGCCACATTTGGAGGGCTTTTGGTGAATCAGGTACAGACAGCCATGGACTGCGGTGAATTGGGTTGAATTGTCCCAGAGCAATCTGTGAGCAGAGCATTAGGCAGAAAGGAGAGGCAGGCAGGGAGGGAAAACCACACGAGAAGGCTGAGACCTACCTGTCCAGTGGCTGTGTCTTCCTAGGAGAAGGTAGGCCCAGCAATTCACTTTCCTGCCTGGTGCAAAGGGACACAGAAAACCCAGAGTGTCTGGAGGAGTGCTCACTTGCTGACCCAGTCCCATGTCTCAAGTTGCCAACCGCATGAATAACTGTATCAAAAGGAGAGCAAGCGTAGATAGGTAAGAAGATTTGTGGGCGGTGACTGAAGAAACCATGCATGCTTTTTGTGGGATGGGTTTTAATAGGTAGGAGAGGATATATTAATTAAAATTCATCCTTCCAGGCTCCCACATGTGTGGATTGAACAGATTTTCAAAATCTCATCCTTGGCATCAAAATCAAATGCATAGGAATTAAGCTGCAAAGCCTCCTTTAGATCAAGCCCAGCTATGAAGTAAGCTGGCTTCCCCTCTCTTAACAAACTGGAAAGTAAGCTTAAAATATGATTTACTTACTTGGC
The DNA here is from genome assembly GCF_009819535.1 of Lacerta agilis. Taxonomy (NCBI): domain Eukaryota; kingdom Metazoa; phylum Chordata; class Lepidosauria; order Squamata; family Lacertidae; genus Lacerta; species Lacerta agilis. The sequence continues at coordinate 29,611,667 of NC_046318.1, forward strand.
CTAGGGCTTGCTGATCAGAAGGTCGGTGGTTCGAATCCCCATGATGGGGTGAGCGCCCGTTGTTTGGTGCCAGCTCCTGCCAACCCAGCAGTTCGAAAGCACACAGTGCAAGTAGATAAATAGGTAGTGCTCCAGCGGGAAGGTAAATGGCATTTCTGTGCGCTGCTCTGGTTCACCAGAAGCGGCTTAGTCATCCTGGCCACATGACCGGAAGCTGTACGCTGGCTCCTTCGGCCAGTAAAGCGAGATGAGTGCTGCAACCCCAGAGTTGTCCGTGACTGATGGTCAGGAGTCCCTTTAATCATGCTTTGGTTCACAGCAATGGCAGCAGCAAACACTATGCAGACAAAATACTTATATTTTCAGTATAACCAGCTTCAGGCTTCTGTCTGAGCTGGAGCAACCAGAGGCATGTCTGCATCCAACACTGGTCAAAGGTAGAGAGAAAGGAACAGGAAGTACTATATGCTCCTTCCTCTCCAGGGAAGGGAAATGACCTCACACTGAGCCCTTTCTACCAATTGTATTTCTATGGTCTGAATATCTATCTGCAATACAGCTCTGTGGACTTAGCCCTTTCTCATGCTAACATGCATATGCATTTGCTAGGTCTGGCTGCTAATCTGCCACATTTTTTTCATTGGCTCCCCACTCTTTGTCGTTAGAAGAGGTCTGAAAGTGGACTTTGCAGTAGAAGCAGCTGCAGTCATGGTGACAGGACCTTCTACAGAGCCCGGTCAGGGGCCTCTCACCATTGCCAGGAGTCAGGCGATGCATTTTGTTACTTTACCTCCTTCATATAGTATGAGTGCCAGTGATTCTAAGTGAATGGCAGTATGTGTACGTTTTCTGGATGTCTAGAGTACTGCTGGAGCCAATGGATTTGGCAACCCTTCAGAAGAGAAGTACTCATTACTGAACTTGATGGGCTGAAGTTTGCCAATAATTGCTGGATGAAAAAAAAATCCCAGCCAAGAGAAACCTATCATGGATAGGAAAAATTACTTTACCCCCTTGAAGATTTACAGTGCAAGCTTTGGTTTGATAAAGATCTGTGCCACCCCTCCAAAAAAAAAAAAGTGAGAGAAGTCAATTCCATTAGTCAAACAGTTTGCTTCTGTGTAATTCAGGAACCAAGACTTTGGAGGGGAAAGGAATTGCAGCAAACAACAACTAATAATGAGAAGAAACTGATATTTCATCTCAGACAATGATAATAAATATTTCCTTATTATTCATTGAGCACTTTAAAATAAAAGCATCAATGAGATGTGCTCACCAAAAACATGTTTAAATATAGCATGTTTAAAATGCTGCAGTCCCGTAAATTCAAGGACTTCAGTACAAATTGTCTTTGAGTAACACTGTGAAGGACTGCAGGCCCATGCCCCAGGTTTGATCCTCCAGAGAAGTGCAATCTGCACATGGATCCCTTGTTGTTGTTCAGTCGTTCAGTCGTGTCCAACTCTTCGTGACTCCATGGACCAGAGCACGCCAGGCACCCCTATCCTCCACTGCCTCCCACAGTTTGGCCAGACTCATGCCAGTTGCTTCGAGAACACTGTCCAACCATCTTTCCCTCTGTCGTCCCCTTCTCCTTGTGCCCTTCATCTTTCCCAACATCAGGGTCTTTTCCAGGGAGTCTTCTCTTCTCATGAGGTGGCAAAGTACTGGAGCCTCAACTTCAGGATCTGCCCTTCCAGTGAGCACTCAGGGCTGATTTCTTTAAGGATGGATAAGTTTGATCTTTTTGCAGTCCATGGGACTCTCAAGAGTTTCCTCCAGCACATGGATCCCTAGTACATATTCATTTCCTAGTGTGTGTAAAACTCTATGCATCCAAGGCTTTACATGGGCCCTGCCCCCTTCAAAGAAAAGAATGGCATGTAGGAACTATGTCGAAGGTGGATCTAGGAGAGCATGACTGCTGCGGTCACACTGGGAGTGGACCTTCCAAGGCGCCACAACTATGAAGCCCAATGGAAGGCAAGAAGTGGGGGCACCAGATTTTGTCGCTGCACAGAGTGCCGCGGAGATTTGAGATGCCAAGCTCTGCCACTGACTATGTGCTTATCAGGACGTTCTTACTCTCAATGGTTAATAGGAACAGGGCAAATACCCCCCCCCCATATGTCAATCTACATTTTAAAATGATCATAGAATTGCAGAGTTGGAAGGGATCCCAAGGGTCATCCAGTCCAAGCTTTTGCAAAGCAGGAATCTCAACTGAAGCATCCATGACAAATAGCCATCCATCTTTCCCCACAACCTGAGCACTTACATGGTTTCTTTTTCACGTGTTCTTTCTGTGGAAAACTTTATGGTGTTTCCTCCTTTCCATCCCCTGGAGGTTCTCTTTCCACCTACCACCAATATATATTCAACTCTCTGTTAAGGATATGTCAGCAACAGCAGAAATATGACTTCAGTGAACTATAGGCTTTTCTGGGTGAACATATAGTCATATCAAACAATTAATAAAATGGCATGTATTTAAAAAGGATATCTTATTGCTATTATTGTTTAATCCCCTGTTTAATCTCTCAGTTCCCATAACATTTTACTGGTGGGCCAGACTCAAAGCTATCTCCATTTATATACCAAGGCAGATTTTATTGATATAAAACTCTGTGCTTCATCCCAGACTTAACAAAGACATCCATTTACACAGAGAATTTAAAAAATAAGTCCATCATTGCCTTTTCAGACTGCCACCTTCTCCAAAGTATTTCTCATGTCTAGACACTGTCAGAGACCCATCACTAATGCAACTAAAACAAACGCAATCAACCAATAAAGATATCCAGATTAATGCCACAATTGCCTTAAGCACAGATGTATATATATTTTTGCACATCCTCAGATCATCATGAAATACCATGTGAAGCTATTTCAGCACTTCATATCCCTGCGATATGGATACTTCATATGCTAGTCCAGGTCTTTCTCCGGTCACACAGAGGACAGTGACCTTATCCAAGCGCTTTGTTTCTCCATTTGATATTATTAATCACACAGAGGAAAAAGTGGTGATACATGTGCTCACCCCACCTCTTGTGTCGAGTGATCATCACACCAGTTGTCCACCATGAATTGGAGGGTGGCCATCCAATGTGGGAAGGAGTCACTGGGAGTTCCCTGTACATTTTGGAATCCTGGAAAATTGGGGGTCTAAAATGCACGGGGAACCTACATGAATAGAGCAGGCTCCTCCCCCTGCAGACAATTGCTCTTCAACTCATGGAGAATGATTCGGAAGGTGGGGGTGAGGTGAGCATGCCTGTCTCTGTTTCTTCTTTCATGCAATTCACATTTTTTGGAGGATCAAATATCAGGATAGTGCTCCTGACATCACAAGAACTCTGCAGATGACTAAAATTTGTGAATGCAAGCATAGCTAAGAGGAATGGCATACACCCAGCCACAGATGTGCAAAACCTGCCTGAGATAGTCCATTAAGCAAGTATTTTCCCCTTTCCTCAAGCTATTCCAAGCAACACATTTCCACGGAAAATTTATCTACCAATCTGAATTTCAACTAGTTCAATTTATGATTCCATTCTCTCTGAAACTTCTGTTGCCCACTTTTGTCAAAGGCCCCAGAGGTTTTGGCACACTGTTCCACAGCATTATGGGTGTTGTAGTCATAAGCTTGAAATGACAGACACCATTCTTGTCTACTTGTCAGGGCAACATTACATCATGAGCTTCATAACTTTAAAAATGCAAGAAAAGGTTAAAGAGAAAGGAAAAGGGAGGTGCTAAGGCCCTTTACCCCCACTCCCTATTTTCCTCCTGAAAGCACATTGTGATGTAAGATTATGTTTTCTTGCAAATCAACATCATCTGCATTTTGAGGGGATAAAGGCTTTAGCATGCCTGTTTTGTCATGATATAAGCAGAGAAATGTGTAGAAAGGGGTGAAATGCAAAGAGAACCTGGCCAACAGCACCACAAATCCCATCCAAGTACTGTATGAAAAAAGGAAACCAGATGATGTTGATGATGATGACTGAGAATGTATACTCAATAATCACAGAGCACTCGTGACTATTATGAATACTTTGGAACAGAGGAAGCCAAATGCTGATTTCAGTCACAACATCATAAGTCTGGGAAGCTACAGCATGGTGTGCACTTAGTTTGAATCAGAGTCATGTTGCTTTTAGCCAGGTTACATAAAGTGATGCACAATGGGATGAAAAAAATAAAAAATAAAAGAAACTATTGGTACCAAGCTGGGAAACCTTTACTAAGTGGGATTCTATAGGGTCAGCCCTTGATCCAGTGCTGCTTGAGAATATCTATACAATCTCCATGAAGAAGTCAGCACCGTGCTTATAAAAAGTGCAAACTGGAAAGAAAGAGGGGGAATAGGTCTAAAAGTTTCAAATAATCTTGATATGTTACTGGAACAAGGAGCATTCAAGTGAAATATATAGCCTGGTCTACACATGCAGCAGAATTGCGTGGTAGAGTCCTGCCCGCGAAACTTCAAACAGTGGTTCTGTATTTGAGAGAGAGAGAGAATGAGAATGTGTTGCAGATGCAAATAAATGGCTGGATGAATTAAGTACCAGTTCTTCCTAGCCAACAAGAAATCATTCACACTTCACCACTCTTCCCTTAGCTATCTCACCTCTAGAAACTTTGGTACAGTTAATAATTATCTTATAAAATCTAACTGGCACCAGAACTAGCAACTGATTTTACCGCTGGTTAAACAGCCTGAGTCTGTTGGCAAGTAATGTCGGCTCAGAGAGCTCCTGCATCACCCTTTGCACACAAAGTTGCATGGCAGAATCATTAAGCTGATTACCTACTGCTGTCTCTTTTGCCTATATTTATCACCTTGAGTAATGGGGTAAATACACCGCATCCTCAAAAGCAACCTCCAACCCATTGAAGCTATGATAAAAGGGGTAAAATTCTGCACTTAATGTTGAACTGCATCAGAGCCTGCAGAGAGGACAAAAATTAGGTTGTTGATCTGGAGCCATAAGGACATTTATCACCATGGCTAGGGACATCTGTGCACCACAACCTGGTCCAAAGAGTTATTGTGAGTGTTCCAGAATGTCAGCAGGTACCACATATGGTGGAATATTGATTGCCTGTTAAGGAAAGGGTGGCAAAAAGGCAATCATTGATAAGTGTGTCATGACGAAGTGTTGATTATTCAAATACACACATGGAAACAAATCACTCTTCTGGCTTCCAGTTATTTGTGTACAGAATAGTGTGCAGAACGCATCTGTGTGCAGGGCACCATCAAACAAAATGACCAATGCTGATGAATTTTCATAAGGATTTTTTTTTGTTGAACCACAAATTGCTGCGAAATTTGGAGAACAGAATTTAAGAATGGAAAAACGAGAAATTGAGGCTACCAAAACTGACAGATCCCTCCACCCCTAAAGGTGAGCAGCCTATGGGTCTCTGGAAGTTGTAACACCCCACATCCCTTCATCCACAGTGGTCAGGGATGATGGGAGCTGTAATCCATCAATAACTGGAGGGCTGTCTGCTGCCCACTTCTGGCTTACGTGCTTTGGTGCAGCAGTTCATATAACCACTCTGTAATCAATTAACAAAGCTTGTATGTATAAGGCTTTTCACAATATATAGATGCTTTTATAATCAATCATTGAAATGCTGAGGTCTTTATTATCTACAACTGAGGAAAGATTTATTAAAGATTGCTGCCTCTCTTTGGCTTCCAGGCCCAGTGTGGTGATTGCTCAGCATTTCCCCATCTGATATGAAAGAACCAAGTGTTAAAATGCATTTGACCATTGGTGCCAGAAACAAGGTGCGCTAAAGATCTATGCTTCCAGCTCTGCCACATTCAAGACCCTGTCAAACATGGCATATAAAAGAGTTTGCTCAATAAAGATGCTTGTGTTTCCATGTTTTAACACATCCCAGTGCCCCCTGTATTCATCTTCCTGTGATCTGTTGAAAATCTGTTTCTTTTTATCCCCAGCCAATTTAATATTTAAGTGCACTTCAGAGCAACTTAGAACTGAGTGTTGACACAATGAGATTTTGAAACATCTGACCATGATCCCCGAAGTGCTCCACAGGCACAAATTCAAGCTCACTTGCTTGTCTCTTCCACTGCTAGAACATTTGAAGGGCTGATTTCCATGAATGAATGGGGCAGCCTATATGCTCAGTTGACCCATGTTTGATCCTGTATGCACATTCATGTGTTGACTGGAGTAGCTGTATCATGCTAGCCACCCCAGCCTAACTAGGACATAAATGTACGTAGAAACAGGCAATTGTGCTCATTTCCCTAGCTAGCTGGACATGGGTGCAAGAGGATGCTGATATAGCTGGTTCACATATCAGGTGTGCCTCCTCTGATAACTTCTTTAAACACAGCTGATCATCTTTTTGGAATGGGAGGCTTGCGTTTCATCCTCCCTGCTGCTTCCTCCTCTCAATCCCACTGAGCAGCTGAGGAAATCCCCCAATCATTTAAGAAGTACTTTCTTACATGTCACTGGGCTCACACCACAGCCACTTGACAGTGCAGGGGCTTAAAGTTTACATTTTCTGCATATGAAGGAGTGGGGTCAACATTTTCCTCTGCAAAACGAGGGTGCGAGAGCTTCCACTATGGATCCCAGGGGTTGCCAGAGCCCAAGGGATTTTTCTTGCCTTCAGAAAACACCTGGTGAGTTATTCACTTGGATAAACCCTTTTGAGATCTGTTTAATGAAGCAGTCTTGCTTCCCCATTAATCCCTCTCTTATCAGGTGTGTAAGTAGCCCCTCCCTCTTTCCAGGTAACACTTTCCCTCCTTGACTTGCCACTTGGGTGGCCTGCCCCAGAAATCCTAAATTGCTGTGGCAAGGCTTGCCCATCACTTAGCTCATTCCTCTTTGCTTTATCGGTGGCCCCTTCTTCATCCTTGCTCCCTTCCTGCTTTAAATGTGCCACCTGCTGCACCTTGATCCTAGTGGTTAAGAGTGGTAGACTCATAATCTGGGGAACCGTGTTCGCGTCCCCCCTCCTCCACATGAAGCTGCTGGGTGACCTTGGGCTAGTCACACTTCTTTGAAGTCTCTCAGCCCCACTTACCTCACAGAGTGTTTGTTGTGGGGGAGGAAGGGAAAGGAGAATGTTAGTCGCTTTGAGACTCCTTCAGGTAGTGAAAAGTGAGATATCAAATCCAAACTCCTCCTCCTCCTCTTCTTCTTCTTCTTCCTTGTCCAGTGCAGCTGGGCTACCCAGCCTCTTCCAGTTAGTTCGGCAGACCATTGGGCTGATATTGTGAGTGGGGGATCCTACGTGTGACTTGGCCCTTAGTATCATCCTCCCCTATCCCTTGGAAGCTTAGCTCTTCTTGAATCAGTGTGGAACCCGATACTTGGGTCTTGATCCCTCCAATGTGCTCAGCACACGATGATGTAATCCTTTCCCCAGTGCACTGCCTGTTGTGTCTTGCTACTTAATTAAAGGGAACGTCAGACAGTTCAGAAGAGACATTAGTAAGATGTCAAATGCAACAAAGAAAGAAAATAATTTTAGGTTATAAAAAATAAAGAGTCTATGTAAATTACACCAGCCAGCTTTTTCTCCAAGCTACAGCCCTGATTGTTTGAAATGATTTTTTGTGTGTGTCTGGTATTTTAAACTGAAATGTGATTCTCTTGTTCATTCCTTGGCATCTTTCCCTGAAATATTCTGTTAAATGTTTTCAATTATATGCCAGTCCCAATAGGATCCTGCTAAGAGGCTTTAAAAGGTACCTTGTACCACACATTATCTGGTGTCATTTGAATACTATCAATGTGGCAATAAATAAAGATAAATTAAGTAATTTTAAAAAGTGTTACTGCTTTGAATCAATAGGCTGATGGTAGCTGACCGGATATACCCATGAGGACGGGTCTGTTTAAAGCTCTCTTAAAGATCTTGGCTCTGAGGCACACTTTAAAAAAATGTATATCTTATTTCTATTGGGTTATGTGTACATCCAGTGCCAGATTACAGAAAAAACGAGAAGCTTAAACTAGACTATCAATCATACAGCTGTGCTTATATGTGCATTTTTTTAAACTTATGGAGGCACATTGTGCGTATTATGATGCCTTTTTTTCTTCCTATGGAGAACTTGAAAGAGGAATGGCTTCAGAGAGAATAAACCTTCTTGCCTTCACTATAGTCTAGAAATGAAGGTGTTCAGGAAGAAACCACCTGCTCCAGATGCCAGCCCTTTGCTGGATTAGAAAATACACACAGAGAACAGGTGTGCATCTGGGTACACATGTGAATTGTGATGCACACCCAGAGATGAACAATGGCAAAACACAGCCATGCAGTTGTGCACCCTCCAAAGGCAACCCCTATCCATACTGCACCAGGGGAATGAGAACACTTGGGATTGGACATGCACATTTGCTGTTAAAACAACCATTGTGGTGCTTAAGAACTGATCGTTTATCTGCATCATTTTACTGTCTTGTGGCTCTGTGCTCTGAGTGTGAGTTGGCAGCTGTTTTTATCTCTCCTCTCTGATATTTAAGATGTGATTTTATTATGATGTATCGCTCTTGGCAGCCTTAGGCATTGACTAGCATGGCCAAAAAGGAGGGAGGATGCAAACTTGTATTCTGGCACATCCAGAGCAGGATGAAGAGCCTTTCCCAGCACAAGGACTGCATTCCATCATGGACAGCCTTCCAGGAGCCTGATGGCCAGTGGTGGGCCCAAGGCAAAAGTACACAAGGCAACAGGGCTCACTTTGACCTCCAGTTGCTCCCACTGTTGTGTTTGAACCATGGTGGACTTTGTGCACCCTTTCATCCTGAGAGATCTACATTGGCTCCCAGTACGTTTCCGAGCACAATTGAAAGTGTTGGTGCTGAGTTTAAAAGCCCTAAATGGCCTCGGTCCTGTATACCTGAAGGAGCATCTCCACCCCCATCGTTCAGCCCGGACACTGAGATCCAGCGCCGAGGGCCTTCTGGCGGTTCCCTCACTGCGAGAAGCAAAGCTACAGGGAACCAGGCAGAGGGCCTTCTCAGTAGTGGCACCCGCCCTGTGGAACGCCCTCCCATCAGAGGTCCAGGAGATAAACAGCTACCTGACATTCAGAAAATACCTGAAGGCAGCCCTGTTTAGGGAAGTTTTTAATCTGTGATATTTTAATGTATTTTAATATTTGTTGGAAGCCACCCAGAATGAATTATTATTATTATTATTATTATTATTATTATTATTATTATTATCCTGGCATTCAGCAGTGTCAGGTGAGTCCCACTGTCCCTCTGCTCCGTCTGCCACCAGCAACTCATGTGACTCTTGCCTTTAGCGCAATTGGCTACATTCCATCTAGGTAAGCAAGGGTTATTGCCACTGTTGAAAAACACCAAAAGTGCTTGAGAACATGGGGTGGTGCCTGTGAGAGGTGGCTGGTGGGGGGGGTGTTGAGAGGCCTGGTGTCAGGAGCTGGAGGAAGGCGCTGGTCAGCAATAAAACACCCAGTGTCAGTGAAGTTAATTCGATATTCAAAGGAACCAAAACAGCACAGGCCTAGAGATCACAGCAACTCTTTGCAGTAGGTGCAAATGAGGCATTTGAGAGAACTGAAGGTCCTCGCCTTCCCACCACTCTCTAAGGTTCCTTCCCCAGCAGCCTAAGACCCCTTTGCCTTTCTTCTCTTTGCTCTGCCCTCTTCATTTCTCTCTCTACTCTGGGAGACTAGGAGGGAGGGGAGCTGGTCACAGCAGGAGATGGAGATTCCCTAGATTCCTCAGCAGCCTGCATCAACTGTGCCTCTTGACCCACCTCTGATTCTGATTCTGGGCTGTTCTCTGCCACAGCCTCTCCCTGCTCATTAAACCTTGTTGCTACTTCAGCTTCCGACATCTCCTCCTCCCAGTCTGCTCCCTCTTCTCGCTCTGACCACTCATCATTGTCCCCCCAATCCCCTGGCTCTGAGCCTTCTTCCCCTTCACTCCTCTGCATCCAGCCAATCCACTTGGTGCGCACTTGATATACATCTGATCCCCTACAAAATGGCAATGCAGATACAAGCAAGAGAAGGGTCAACCCATCTGTTATGGTTTCTCACACAGTAATCAATTGGTGACTGGCAGTGTGTGTGTGCACTAAGAGTGTAGCTTAAGGCTTGGTACAGTGGTACCTTGGGTTACAGATGCTTCATGTTACAGATGCTTCATGTTACAGACTCCACTAACCCAGAAATAGTACCTCGGGTTAAGAAATTTGCTTCAGGGTGAGAACAGAAATTGTGCAGCAGCGGCACGGCGGCAGCGGGAGGCCCCATTAGCTAAAGTGGTACCTCAGGTTAAGAACAGTTTCAGGTTAAGAATGGATCTCCAGAACAAATTAAGTTCTTAAACCAAGGTATCACTGTACACACTGTACATGCATATCCATTTCTTTTCTGGAGTTTGAGTTTGCTTGTCAGCATCATCCAATTTCATTATTTCACATTTAATTTCCTTTCTGGGTTTTGTCAAAAATACATGTGCTCATCCACCTTACCTATGTTTGTATATCTTGTGCATTTATTTTATTTTATTTTGCTGGATTCCAGAACTGTGGAGAATGTATGAGGAGAGAGGGCTTGCAAAGTATTCAACTGCTACAGTAGGAGGTAACAGTAACCTACAACTCTAGTTAGCTGCCAGCCCAAATGTAAGCGTTGGCTAGAGAATATTCACGGAGGTCAAACATGGACCATCAAAGGATAAACTACAATGGAAAATTACAGCCAATTTCTAGCTTAATATGAATATCTCCTGCTAACACACATACACACACCTCAAACCCTTCATATTGAACTTCAGATTTCAGCATTACGACAGTCCTCACCATTGTCAGATTCCATGGCAACCCATCTAGGTGGTGAGGTAAACAGAGCAAAGCTCTGTCATCATCCAATTTGCTTGAGTGCAAGCTTCTTAGCTTGTTGTCGTGTTTTAACAAAGATTTATAATATCCTAACTGCCAAAGGCTCTAGGGCTCACAAAAGTAAAGAGTGGGAGGAGGAAACAAAAGCAACTCATAAAAATGTAACATCCCATTAAGATAATTAGCATGAAATGTGAAGATTTTTATAAATCAGTTCTCTGTTGTAATTACTCCTGATATATCTGTAATATTAATGTATGGTAAAGGATGGTTTAATTGGGAAATAAATGAGAGAGCTTCATTTATTATTCTTCGTGTGTGTGTGTGTGTGTGTGTGTTTGTAAGGTCCTGTTATTTTTGTTCCTGTGTGCATCTAGCAAAGACACCGTCTGAAATCTTGGACTTCCTCAACTCTTGCTTTTGTAATTCAGAAATGCAAAATTAATCAAACATTTTTAGTATGCAAAATTAGCTTTGCCAGATTATAAATCTGGTGGATCAAATAGCCAGAGTGAAGCTCTGAGAAATTTATTTCCTTAAGATAAAAAAGAAAAAACATACACCTACTTTGCCACTAGAGTCAGAATAAATTCAACAATAAATAATCCATCTGTGCGTAACAGGTTTTTTTCCTTCTTTTTTTTCTTTTCTTTTTTGGTAAATGACAATCTTTTCAGATTTTACATGTTTTAATTTTCCCTAAAAAGAACAGGTTACTTTAAGGATCATTGTATTTGTATTTTTCCCCTTTCACAGCCTTTGGAAATTGCGACACCTTTATATTGATACTCACTTTGTGGAGAACAAGTCTTATAAAAGCAAGTTATTTACAAAAGGGTGAAAGATAAGAGCTCATTCAAAGCACAGATCTAGAACTCTGTCACTCCCATTTTGCACTTATTAACAGTGGCATGGGGTTTATCCTGAAATCACCAAGCATTGGCTCTTCTGTTCACTCCCCTTTATTTTATAGACTTTCAAGGTATGAAGATTAGAAGGGAATGAATATGCAGCCGATATTTCTCTGCTTCATAGCCCCCACTAACACAGAACATGCTCGCAAACAATAAGTGGTCCTCTCCATTAGCTTTGCATCTTTGTTGCTGTTGTTATTGGTAGTAGCAGCAACAGCAGCAGCAGTATTATTTTAATTTATTGCCTGTCCTTTAGTTACAGTATTATAACTGCAGTTGGAATGCCAATCCATCTGACACTGCCCTGCACCAATGGATCTTGGGAGTGGAGAAATGCTATGCATGTTAGGATCAGATTTCAAAACGTTACCATACAGACAGATTTATGGGAAGAGATGTTCACGGGAAGCCTTTTATTTACTTACATTTTATTCAAATATTTATAAAGCACACTTTCATAGGAATAGAAAGAGGTGGTGTGCAGCATAAAAACAAACTACTTTGCTGGAGGTGTGGTACAGAGAATGGAGACCTGATGCACATGTGGTGGAGGTGTCCAAAAATTAAAATGTTTTGGGGACAGGTTTATGAAGAAATGAAAAAGATGATGGCAGTTTCCTTTGTTAAAAAACCGGAAATTTTTCTACTTAGTATGGTTGGTAAGGAGATACCGAGTAAACAAAAAGAAGTCTTTTTGTATGCGATCGCAGCGGCCAGAATGGTAGTCGCAAGGGGCTGGAAAGATCAAGAAGCACCCAGAGTTACTGACTGGCAGGTCAAACTGCAAGAATTTGCGGAGTTGGCCTTATTAACAAATAATTTAAGAGATAACACCAAGCAGGATTTTGCAGGCAAATGGGAGGTTTACAAAAGATATACAGTGGTGCCCCGCTAGACGAAAATAATTCGTCCCGCGAAAATTTTCGTCTAGCGGGGTTTTCGTCTTGCGGAGCGGCAATGGGAGCCGCGCTCCGCAAAACGAAAAAAAAAAAGACGAAATTTTTTCGTCTTGTGAGGCAGCCCCATAGACTTTTTCGTCTAGCGGGGCAGCCTCCCGCTAGACGAATGCTTTCGTCTAGCGAGTTTTTCGTCTAGCGAAGCATTCGTCTAGCGGGGTACCACTGTATGTTGAAATATAATAAGAGTTTTCTTACCATGCCAGCATTCGAGGGATGAATGGTATAGAAAGAGATCGTAGAAAGAATGAGGAGCAAGGATATATCCAAGAATGTATTTGAGAGGTGGTATAAGAGATAGTAAGGGATTGTAAGCATTCATATAAACGTTTGTTTAAGCGAAGGGGTTTGTCAGGAAGTCGAAAACCACATGGGGAAATTTATTTTTATTTTTATTTTTTTATTTTTTCATTCCGTATTCGTTCTTTGGCCTTTTTTTTCTTTTTTTTCCTTTTTTTCTTTCTTTTTTTCTTTCTTTTCCTTTTTTTTTAAATATCACTATTATTATTATTATTATTATTGATTATTTTTATTTTTATTATTTTTATTATTATTATTATTATTATTATTATTATTACCATTATTATTATTTATTACTTTATTATTCTGGTAGTGTTTAACAGGCGATATAGTAAGAAGTTACAGTGTAAAGTAAGACATGGACCAATATAATAGTATTGTAAATGGTTTTATTGTTGCTGGGGGGCACGTTCTTTGTTCTCTTTTTTCTTTTCTTTTTTTTCTTTGTCCACGATTGTTGGTGGCTGTGTCTGAGATGCTGGAACTTTGTATGTGGAAACTTTAAAATATGCAAATAAAAAAATATTGGAAAAAAACCTACTAAAATAATAATATCAATAGCATATCACTTTAAAAATGAGTTCCAAAGTCTTGCCTCAGCTGTACAGTTTTTTGTTGTTTGTTTTTTTAAAGAAGACATCAAAAGGAAAGATGGCTCCTGCTGGAGTTCTATTGGCAAAGAATTCCATGGTGGAGGACCTTCTGCACTTAGGCTTCAGTGCCCCTTTAGAAGATCTCAAAGATCAAGGTGTATTGATAAGGAATCAGACAGCCCTTAAGGCATTTTGGGCCCAAGTAGTTTAGGCTTAGGGAATGAACACAAGAACCTTGCGCCTGATCCAGCAGCAAATTGGTGGCTCTTTCAGCAAAGGAGTAGCCTGCGCCTATGAGCAGCAAAGCTACTCCACTTGGTTTGCTGTTGGGGTTTCAGGATCAACACACTGAAGCTCAATCCAGACAAGACAGGAGTGCAGTTGGTAGACTGCTTATCTGTGGTAGCAGATGCTGTTAAGTCTGTTGTGGGATGGCGTTTCACTCTCGGAAGGAATAGGTTCTCATTCCAGGGGGTTCTCTTAAATCTGGTCTTGGCTTTGGAGGCCCAGGTGGATTCTGAAGCACAAAGCGCCTTATGCTAGCTGAGAATCATCCTAAAAGGCCTTTCTCAAGGTTCCCCTGGCGTATGAGGTAAGGTGGGTGGTGACCAGAGGCAGGACCTTTTTGGTTGTGGTGCCTCGTCTTTGGAATTTCCTTCTTCTATGTGTCATTGGATCTTTTTTCTTTTCAGCACTAGGTGAAGATCTTTTCATTCACTCACCTATTGTTATTTGATTCAACACTGGAGTTTTGTCTGGTCTGCTGCTCACATTTTTATTACTGTTTTCTTCTTTTTGGAAGCTTTTTAACATTCTGATGTAAGCTGCCCTAGGAGCCTTATTGGGCTGAACAGCAGAGAACTAAGTATATCAAACAAACCCTTCAGAATGAGCTCCATCATGAAATGTGTTTTCAAAGTCTGGGCAATCAATTTTTGTCTGCCTTTTGGGATTCTGGTTTGTATATTTTCCCTTACCATAATCTTTGTGATTGTCATGAAAACATTGCATACCTTTGTTTGCTAACCACATTTGTTCTTTGTTCATACCATTCACCTGCCATCCAACAGCAAGGTTCTCTGACCAGCTTACAATAAAATCAGCCACAAAACATTAAAAGTACTACAAATCTTAAAAGCAAAAAGATAAAGCAAAATGTTCAAGCCAAAGAGATAACATAAAACCCACAGACTTTAAGAACACATCGATACTTTGAACTGATCTTACAAGTTTCAAAAGGTTTCCAGAGACCATATTAAAATTTCCAAAATGTTATTCAAAAGCCTGGGAAAGTCATAAGATCTGCACTTGGTATTGAAAAACAACAACAACAACCCACAATGCAGGTCTCAGGTGAGCCTCTCTGGGAAGTTTGTTATGCTTACTTCAACTACTTACAGAGTTCTAGTTACAGGTAGGTAGCCATGTTGGTCTGCCGTAGTCAAAACAAAATAAAACTTTTTTAAAAAAAAAATCCTTCCAGTACCACCTTAGAGATCAACTAAGTTTGTTAATGGTGTGAGCTTTCATGTGCATGCACACTTCTCCAGATAGGTATCAACTACTTATTTCAGCCTAATGGTTTGCATGGCTGCATGTTTTGCACACTAGGGTTTATAAGTGTAAGGTGTAAGGTGTATAAACAATTGCTTTTGTGGCAACATCCTTGCTTGTTGCTTAACTGCAACTTTATAAGGTTTGTAGCCTTAATTATAAGACAATGCAATGTGTTTTCTAAACAGGTGCATGTGACACATACTAGACCGTTCCTGACATATATAATTTATCTAGTTATTGATCATAATTTTTGGCTGATTGTGCATTTTGTTTGTAATTGTTTGTTTTGCAATTATAGTTCTGCACCCCCTTATAAAAGTGGCTGAGAAGTACTAAAAGAAAACAGTTTCCCATATTTATTACAAGTTATTTATGTGTGCTGGGCCTTCTGTTCAAAATAGAATGCATTAGAGACTTATTGTTATTATTATTAAGTCTGCTGGAGACAAATCATAGAGGGTGAGATAGAATTGCTTGATTTTTTTTTTTTAAAGAAACCCAACTTGCACATAGTTGAATACACAGATGGCAGTGATAGGGGGCCGTTAAGAAGAAACAAGTTGATCGGGAAGGTTTGCTTGACTGCATTCTGAATTTGTTTCCAGCAGACCTCCTCACATGGCATTGCTTATGCAAATCTACCCTCTTTTCAGCTAGGGTCTGGATGCAGAAACCCCCTGGCAGCAGCACACAAAAGCTGAGTTGTAGGCAGCTAGCAGACCTGAAAAGGCCTGCTGAATGGAGCAATGGATGCAATATGCAGGCAGTTGAGCAAACAGAAGAGCCATTCTTTCCCTGCTACCAGTGGTGTGTGGAGAGGCAGCCTACCCTAGAGGCAGAAAGAAAAGGCCTCTAGGAAAGGGAGCGGGGCGGGTGGGTGGCTGGGGGGAGGAGAAGCAGCTTGGTTCCTATAAAGAATAGAAAGAGCTAAAGAGATGGGAGTTGAGAAGAGAAGATGCAGGAAGGAGCAAGCTGCTTTAACTCTTTTTAGGGTCATTTGAAAGGTGGTTTGATTTGGGAGGAGGGAAGGGCAGAAGACAGGGAGAGAAGGGTAAATCCGCCACAAACCCCACAAGTAAATAAAGGGACCTAGCAGGGGGAAATAGTAACAATAGCTGTTCCACCCTTCCATTCTAATACTATCAGCAACCCCTTGGAGAAAACTAGTAGTTATGGGTTCTGCATCCTATGAAAAACAAGAGGCTACAATAACCGCAGTTTAGCAATGTACAGGAAAACCATTTTCCACCACTTTGAAAACTCTATCCTACTGTACCCCCATTTTACTGCATAATCTATGGAAGTCTCTCTCCGAATCCATTTGAGTTTGGTGGTTTTTTCCAAAAGATTTCCATACAGTTAACAAAGAAGCCATCTCATCTGCTAAGTGAAAATTTTGTCAGCCTGTTATCACATTGAATAAATGAATAATGCATTTTTAATTTCAGTCATGCTGGGTCCTTGGCTTTAAAATGGTAGAGAACAAGCCTAAAAAGACTCTTTCTCTCTTTTGTAATGACATAAAAGAGATACCATGAACTGCCTACCCCCCCCCAAAAAAAAGCAAAAGAGGGGGGAGCGCTTCTTCAATGCAGAAGTTTGCAAAACCTGGTCATTAATTCATCCTTAGATGCTATTCTTTTTAAAGCATAAAAATCCAAGAAAGGCAAATAAAATGGAAGATGGAACCCATCTGCATTTCAGTGGCATCATTCCAATGCAGAACACTATCTCCTTATCTCTACCCCCACCCCAAGTCACTGAACAGAGGCTTTTGGGGGGTGGGGTAGGAGAGATTAGAGGAATTTATTTGCTATCAGTCAGCACTTTGCATATCAATACAAAAATTAATAAACTAATTTCAGGCATATATGACACAGTCAATGCAGAAGGCCCATTGTTAAGAGAGGAATAGTATATTCTTATCACTGTCTTTAAACAGCTATTCATCATTTCTAAAGGGCAATTATTTGGAATCCATTAAACCCGAATTCATAATACCACTGTGTGCTGAATTTTAAATAGAAATCTGTATTTAGATGAAGGAATACATTAGTATAAGTCATTAGAGCACAGAAAAATCCATGACTTGTTCATTTTTCACTCTGTCTTCTCCCCCCACCCTTCCCTGATGATACAAATCACTGAGGATATGAGCATTTCAATAAGGGGAGGGTTGCGAAAATTTTACACACACACACACACACACACACACACACACACACCATAGCAAAAGTGACATGCTTTTCCTTGTTATAGATAATGATGTGTTTCTCTCTCTTTTTTTTAATCACTATGTTGCAGTTATTACAAATTACTGCTAGAAATGAACTTTCCATGGCAAACAGCTTAGCAATCAGGGATGGAATAATGATTGACTGATAGATAAGTACATCTGTATTCAAATGCCAAGAAATTGAAAAAAAATAATCTGGTTATCAGGAATGTTTTCTTAAGGGAACACTAGAAAACAGACAATGATAAATATGCACAGCATATATATTTCCTATTTAGAATTCTTCTGTGCTATTCGTTGTCATGATTCAGATTGATTTCTTCGAAGGGATTTGTGATCAGCAAGCAAAACTAATAAATAATAAGTAATGATAACAATACAGAGATGCATGGCCCAAAAAGATAAGGAGGAAAGATGGCAGAGCAATCAGTACATTTCAGCAGTCCTCTGTAGGGATATCCAGAAACAAGTTACACTAAAGAACAATTAATTGCCCTTGCAAGGTGCATAACTAGAGTATCAGTTTTCTATGCTGTATATGTCATAGTGGCAATATTTCAGCCTAAAACAAACCTATGTATAGAAAACTAACAGATCGTTTTGTGATCATATCTAAACTTATCAGAGCCGCAACCTGCTCATCAACCCTGTGGCTATGCTTCTCATGATAAAAAGATGAAACGAAATTTCAGAATCTGTTGAAATTCATTTGAATTTTTCAAAATGTTGGCATCTGAACTCCAAAACTGAAATCTGAGAAATAGAAATTAAAGCTAAAAGTGTTTTGATTAGTTTAAATGCATTGGTTTTACATAGAGGACTGTTTTCCTGTGTATCAACCCTAAGAACTACTTCTGAGGCTCTGTTGAGATGCCTGCCTTTGAAAACATGTTAGGTTGTCAAGGACATGGATCAAGGTCTTTGCTAGGAGTGGCCAGCTCCTATTATGAAATATAATTCCAAGCTTGATAAGTCAAGGCCTGCCCCTTGGTCATTTTAAACTGGCCTATAAATGCTAAAAATCTAATGTTGTTTAACCTATCTGGGCCATTTTCCTTTTATTGCAAAGTTTGTGTTGGTGCATGTCATGTGGAAATTTCAGTTTGTCTACTCCGAATATTGCTAACATTGGACATCACCCTTCATTATTTTGTTGTTGGGATTTAGGATTTGTATTGCGTATAGTTATAAACCACTTTGAGAGGAATCAATGCCTAAAAATCAGTCGAGGCATATTTTTTAAAAAAATGTTAAATAAAAATAAATAACATACAATAATGAATGGATTCAAGTCATCTATCATATCCTGCCAAGTATTGATTGGTATTCCACGCCAGCTGTCACAAATGATAAAATGTTGATTAGTACATATCAGTGTCTGTCAAATGTTGACTGCTATATCGTGCCAACTGTCAGATACTGTAAAAATGTTCAACTCTATTGCAAAAACTTCAGAGGTCAAATGCTGCCACTGAATATTAAATATCCACTAAATGCTCAGACAAGCAGAGCTTTTGCAGAGAAAGGCTACCACTTTGCCGAAGCAAAATGGTCTGTGTCTGCACCTGGTCACATCCTGGATGGAAGAGTGGCTGGGGACCTTGCACTACCTAGATTTCCAGGATACAAGAAAGGCAGGCTACAGATGCCTATAGAAAAATTCACTACTGCAGCTTAAGAGCATTTCATGGAGATTTCTGAGGCTAGATTTGCTTCATCTCTAACTATGATTCTTAACACTTGACCTAAGTGAAGCCATTTATAAGTACAAAACTGCTGCTGGGAAAAAGGGAGTCCTGTCAATCTACAATCCATGTACTCTGTTATTCATCACAATATTGAACCTATTGTTCACCTTTGTCCATTTTATCAATTGCCAGAACCAGTGAAATGTTGCACTATATAATGGGAAGGGATCTTGTGCTTTTTTATCCTCAGCCTCTGCTTTATCTGGCCCCCACTGGAATTTCACTTAAAAGGTTAACAACAGTTCTTATTTGAATGGCTATTTATTTCCTGTGCCTGATAACACGTATGGCACAGATTTATTCCTTTTGGCCTCCTGAACTGGGAAGGCAGGTCAGTATGGAGGCCTAGTTTGCAAAGCCAGGTGAGACAATGTTTACAGGTAAAAAAAGGGAATCTGAGGCCTTGTGTGGTACCAGAACCCTTGCTGTAAAGCAGGTTGGAAGTTGCAGAACCTCAGAGTTGCTCCAACAAAAGTCAAGAGCAAATTGATATTTTTAAAGCTTCACCTCCTAGGCTACTTATCCCAGGCTCCACCTTCTTGTGGAGAATTTAAAGGGCTAATCCTCCAGTCTAAAGATGGACACTCCTGTTACATTCAATGGCCTCTTGTCTGGAGTACTGCCTGTGCTGCTGATATATGGCAGGAGGCATAGGTGCCAACTCCCTGGGGCCCTGAGCACCCACAAAATTCCCATGAAGAGTCCAGGCTCCCACAAATTTTGGTGTCAGGGTCATGCACGCTGCATGGCACCCATGGCCTTGGGCACTCACGGTCGTGGGGCCAAGTTGACATTCCTGGCAGTAGGCATTTAGTCCCTCAGGAGAAGCTGCCCATGAGGGTCCTAGTTTGGGCTCTACAGTCACCGGTAGTATGGGAGGTGTGGAAGGTAGTGGAACTTCTTCCCAGTGCATGCACCTCCAACTCTGCTAAGTGTTATGTGTTCAGTGGTTTGTGTTTGCCTGAACTTGAGCCTGGACTAAGGATTCTGAGCCTCTGTGTTCTGATTCAATACATGATATCCAATCACAGAACATTTCAGGATTTGGGCCACTGCCATTGGCCCTTAAACTCTGAGTTATGATCCGCAGCTTGGGAGTTTAGACAGCCAATCACGTTGAGAGTGGGAGTGGCCCAGGCCTTCAGAAATGTATATAAGCAGTTGCTTTGCCTTTGTGTCCAGTTCTGTTAGTTCAATAAAGGTTCTTGTTGTTATCACTATGTCTTGCTTTGTGGGAACCCACTAAACTTCACTAAATCTTCAGCATTCACTGATCTCACTGGGCATAGGTCTGGCTGAGTGCACTGCACGTGCTTGTTATTTTCCCTATTACTAAAACAAGCAGGGATGCTCACCCCACATCAGCTGCATTTTGGATTGTGGGAAAGTGTAAGGTCTTTTATGAGAAACTTTTCCAGCTTGGTTTCCCATCAGCTCGACTTGCTGATTTGTGATAGGTATCGATGCCTCACCTCCCACCCATCCAAACAAATGGTGAAAATGGCTGTGGATTTATATCCTCCCTCCCCCCCCCAACCCACAAAACTAAAACGAGACTTATAAGCAATCTTAATTTGTGTCTGCGGCATCTGTTTTCAATGTGAGGACTTAACCTTGGAATGTATGAAGTAAGAATAGATGAAAGTTTGGGCAGGATTTCCCACACCATTGGATAGGTCAAGAGACTCCTCACACATTGGGGCTTCCAGATCAGAGGCTTTGCTTCCCAGACAGGCTAGAATCCTGACCTTTCTTTTGCTAGAAATTAAGCATGGCCACTGCTTAGAAAGATGATGCAAACACTTTGTACTGCTTGTATGTAGTACTAGCCAGTCTGCTGATATGGTGCAAACTAGAGTTGCCAACCAATCGGAAGGAGGGTGGGGGTAGGGGTGAATCTAGGCGTTTGGTTTGTTTCAGGCCACTTACCTAAAAAGCAGGAATAGGATCATTTGAAAACACACACCAACCTTCAGCTACCTCTTTCCCCTCCAACCATGGACCTCAGATGAAGACACAAACTCTACTCTGAGCTCCACCTGAAACACACTCCAAATTGCTGGGTTCAGACCCTTGGTTTCCTTCTCTAACTCTGGCCTCCACTCCCAGGTCCTATCCAGATGTTTCACTATTTTTTCCACTCTTTTTTGGGGAGGACATTATGAGCAAATCACTGGTTTCCCTGCACTGGCAGAGAAAGAGGAGTGGGGGGGTGCACCGCTCCTGGCAGCACAATCCCAGTGGGGTGCCATAGCGGCTGCCCCCTCTCTGGGCGCCACGCCCCCGGGACATGCGCCAGCCCTGCCCCACCTGCTCTCCGCCCCCCCCCCGGTGCCAGAGCATGAACCTCTGCCACTGTCTCCCTGTGATTCTTTCATCTCTGTTGAAAGCTCACAAAATGAAATTTTGTCATGGTTATTGAAAGAGCAGTACAAGGGGTACAACCTCCACAGGGATGGCTCAACTTATTGTTACTCTTTTATGAAAAGGTGCACTTTGGGTATGTGCAATTATGTTTTTGGAAGTTGAGACTTTAAATTTCAGCACGGCTCCTAATTCCCTTTTGGTGGCATTTTAAATCAATTTCTTAATTTGTGCTCAGTTTTTCATTTGCATTATTAAACACACACACTACCCCAGAATAGAAAGTCAGGAGCAATTCTGCATGAACCTTACAGAGGAAGATGACTGGTGTGACAGTTTCTAGTCAAGTGCTTCAGGTAGCAGATTTTTTCATTTCAAGTTGCCTACCCTGATGTATTCTAAGGATGCAGTGCCATAGTCAGCTTCTACCTAAGCGAAGGTTTGGACCAGAGATCGTCTGTATTTCGGGTAATTGATTTGAGAAATACGAGGAACAGAGAAGTTTATTTCCTCTCATCTTGTAGATGATGTGAATACTGAGCATTGCACAATGAGTAGCCACAATGTCCTGAACACCAGTCTGCCAGAAAATGAAAGAAAGATAAAAGCCCGCATTACTAGCTAATATATGAATTTCAGCAAGGAGCATACATATTGCAGATAGTCATGGTAAATTGTTACACTGAATTAATATCATTGTCTTTGAGGATAACATCATCTGTTGTTCCTCTGCTATTGATGGGATAGTCATTAGGGTTGAACAATGGCATGATTAGCCTGAGGCTTCTTTAAGATAAGAAGCATGGTCAGATTCTTCAGTGGGGCCTGTTGCAGGGCCAGAATTCTGAAGGAAAATTTCCTTCGCCTCATAACTCATAGTGGGATGCAGAAAGGGAAGAATTGCAATGCCCACCAGTAGCGTGGAAAGTCAGTGCAAATTCTACACATAGCTTTCACCAAAAGAGCGCTAGGAGCTACTCACACTGGAAGCCTCCTAAGGGACAAGTTAGTTGTGACATTAAGATGCCATCACAGAAACATTGTACGAAATCAAACCATTGGTCAATCCATCTCACTATTACCTACAGTAATTGGCAACAGTTTTCCAGGGTCTCGGATAGGTGTATGTGCCAGCTCTGGCTGAAGATGCCAGGGATTGAACCGTTTGCATGCAAATCTTCAGCAGTACAGCTGCACATCCCTTTAAATCCCCTTTAGCAAATACCAGCAGCCATGGGACGTGCTGACATTTGATGTCATAGATTTCGGTAGAATGTTTGCATCTATGTATATTGGTTTCTAGCTCTATATTATACCATTTATATGTAAAATGATGCTATATTGAGACTAATTTATCAGCCGTGGTGGGAGTGTAAGAAGGTGAGAATGTATTGGGATATGATATATCATGAGTTAAGAAAAATGTTGAAATATAATTTTGTTAAGAAGCCTGAAGCTTTCTTATTAGGCATTGTAGGTACAGACATTGAAAAAAAGGACATTAGACTTTTCCAATATGCGGTGACTGCAGCTAGGATTTTGCTAGCACAAAGGTGGAAACAAGAAGAATTACCGACGAAAGAAGAATGGACAGTGAAATTGACTGAATATGCAGAACTGCATAAAATGACGGGAAGAATCCGGGAACAGCGGGACCAGAAATTCATCAAAGACTGGTTAAAATTTACGAACTATTTAAAGGACAATTTACAATTGAATACGCTAATAGGATTTCAAGAAGTTTTGTAGTTAATGTGTAGAAATATTATTGTAAGTATGGTAGTTAAAGTAAGTAGGAAATTTATGATAATGTAAGCAATGGTTGATTAAAGAAGTATAACAATAAGATATAATTCTGAAAGCCATGTGGAGGGATTGAGGGAAGCTTTTGTAAGCCAAAGTTGGAAAATGTATGAGAATGTTGGATTTATTTTGTATTGTAGTATAGTGTAAAAAATAAAATAAAAATCATAATTTAAAAAAGAGACTAATTTATCAGCCAGTTACGTTTGTTGTGTGTTGTGCATATTGTTGTACGTGACCTTGGTTTTTTGGGTATATTATTCACGGAATGTATAGGAAGGCTGTTATCCCAATCTTGTAGGCTGTCAGGCACTGAATTAGGCAGTCTGATGTCCCCTTTCAGGATCAGACTTTCTACCAAAGGGAAGAAATGTAGGCTCAAGATTATTGAATCTTGGTTAGCACAGAACAAGGTCTGCTCCTGACGCAATCTTTCTTTATTAGCTTCTCAGCTGTGCAGCTTTTTATTGCACTGCTGTGAGGTTTAATAGTAATACATCCTCCCCCTATGTCTTGCCAGAAACAGTAGCCCTTGCTTGTTATATTTTACAAATGATTTGGTGTAATGGTAATAAGATCCATAGAGCTGACTTGCGTGAGTCAAAAATGGTATCCTGCTTTGAGAATAAATGCCTTATTGTACAGCAGGAGACTAAAATGTGGTCGCAAAGTTCACTTTCATTGATAATAACTCTCAAATTGCTGCGAATGAGATGGAAGTTTAGTTCCAGATGCTTGAACCTCTTGCATCTTTTGACAAAGGTTGCCAAGTACCGTAAGCATTCTGTGGCTATTGATACCTCAGCACTTCAATATGGGAGTGGCTGGTGGGAGGGGGTGATGCAGGTTGAGGCAGCAGTGAGCTTAGGGGGGCATGGGCACACCAGCAGAGCAAATCTAGACCTTCTGTTGATTCACCTGAGCAGCCTTGATCTTGCTCCACCTCATCCCAGTAAGTGGCAGTGATCTCATGGCCTCATGGCCACCTCCACAATGGCACCCCTGCCACCTCCTCTTGCTTCACCCTACCATACTTGGTATCCTCCAAAGCAAACTTTTGAAATCCACTTTCTGTTGCAATAGCCATTGTTTCTCAAAAGTTGCTTTGAAAATATTGGTATACAGTGGTACCTAGGGTTACATACGCTTCAGGTTACAGACTCCGCTAACCCAGAAATAACGCTTCAGGTTAAGAACTTTGCTTCAGGATAAGAACAGAAATCGTGCTCTGGCAGTGCAGCGGCAGCGGGAGGTCCCATTAGCTAAAGTGGTGCTTCAGGTTAAGAACAGTTTCAGGTTAAGAACGGACCTCTGGAACGAATTAGTACTTAACCAGAGGTACCACTGTATATTCACACCCAAGGAAGAAATGGGCACTGTGAAGCTGCTCCTAGATGTCAAACATGCTGCATTCATTTGTTCCACCAACTTGTCAGCAAAATCAAACAAATGAATAAGAAATACTTGTGGTCCTCATATAGAGTATGTCTAGACTGGCACTATGTTTGCATTTCACTTCTGTTCAGTTATATCACTCATTATTAATTTTCACCCCCTACTTGGGTTCCAGATTTGTCCACTTGAGCCTGTGTATCCATGAAAGGATGGAAAGATTGACACTTCACGGACAGGTGCATATTATATGACATGTGCATCGGAGGGAGACATCCACACCACTGCCATTCATACAGGATTTCTGCTTCACTGATGGCATCAAGCTGTCCCACAACATGCTCTTTTAAGACATGCTGTCACACTCTTATGGTCACAGCCATCTGAAAGATGAAGCCCCTTCCTCTTGCTTCTTCCTCCATCAAGAGCTGCAGGCTATCCCATATGCCCACTTAGCAATAATGACTTGCAGCTGGATCCAGAGATTGCTGTTTCTTTGGATCACATGGATTTGTTCATGCCGACCTTGAGTGGAAAGGGAGGGATATACAATAGGTCTCATGCTTGCTCACCAAGGAAGAGAAAGTGTGCTGATCCCAAGGGTAATCCAAGAAGCAAGGTCCAGGTCCGGTCCAGAGTCCAAAGAGTCAGTGAGGAGTCAGTCTGACAAAGCCAAGGCAGGATACAGGGCAGGAAACCAGGCAAGGTCAGGAACAGAATCAGGAAGAATCTGGCAAACAGCAATGTTGCTCCTGAAACCTGGGGCGGGGTCTGACAGCCTTTTATCTCTGATGAGGTAATGGCCAGTCCCAATCCCCCAACGACTCACCACCCTGTCTCACCTGAAGGCAAGCACTCCTCCTGTGAGTACTCAGGTCTCTCCTCTCAGACCTGAGTCTCTGCAGCTCAGGAGACGCCGGTGGGTTACTAGACCCAGGGGCTGCCTCAGCCTCTCCTGACCCAGCCGGTAGTGGAGCAGTTGTCAGTGATGGCCCAGCTGACAGCAACAAGGTATTCTCTGCATCTGGACCCAGGACAGGCTCAGACCCCTGACTCGGCCCAGCTGGTGCTTGTTGCAGGGGAACCTGTGTAGATTGGGGCTCTTCAGGATCAGGCCACAGACTTGGTTCAGATGATGTCTGAGGCAGCAGATCCAGTGCAGACTGAGACTCCTCTGGTTCTGAGTCTGAGCCAGAGTCCCAGGCCATCACAGAAAGCTCCGGAGGATCTAGTGCTGGAGATCAGCTTTGCTTCCCCAGTAAGTGTGAAGTGTGCTGGTTCAACCTCCCAAGCACTGAGGACTTGAGAGGCTGCATGGATACACTTGGGGAAGCAAGTTATGGTTACACACAGCTGATATTTTTGAAGATCAGCAGTGCTAATCACTGCGCTAATATTACAATAGTTGGAGGACATAAAGTGCAGTTCAGGCAAACCAACCCATCAAACACTATATTAAGAGCATGTGACCATAAGAAGAGCTCAGCTGGATCAGATGTAAGGCTTATCTAGTCCTGCATCCTATTTCCTAGAGATGCTACCAAATACCGGGAACCAGAGGAGGGGAAAGTGCTCTTTTGCTTGGGTCCTGCATGCACAGGCATCCAGGTGGCCATTGGGAGAACAGGATGCTGGAGAAGATGGGCCATTGGCCTGATCCAGCAGGCTCTCCTTATGTTCTTATACACATGAGAAGCCTAGAACAGGGAATGTTCCCCACCAACTGCTATTCAGAGCTTTGATGCTGGATGTAGCACAAAACTATTTTTGGTGGCAATTGATAGCTTTATCCTCCATGAATTTATCTGCTATGAATCCTGTCCAAATTAATTAACCTTATGTTAATGCAATTAGGATATAGTTCACTTTACTTGGTCTGATACTAAGAGAAGCCACCATTACCCACTCCTCTCAGTTTAAGGAACATAAGGGACTTCTTCATCCATTCAGCCCCATCTAATTATGTTTAGCCTGTGCTTTCATGAACATAATTGGCCATTATTTGATAGAACAGCTTAAGTAATTCTAATTATTCTAATTATTTGAGCAAAAGCCTTAGACAGAAGTTTTGAATAGTAAGATAAACAGTTACATCTCTGGGGATGGCAAGGCAGCCACAGGCCATCTTGGCATTTCACACTCAACTGTCATAGTCTTAGAATTGCACTCATCCAGTTTCAAGTCGTGCTCACTTCTTTAGTCCAGAAACAATAGCATCTAATGACCAGTTTACCATTTCTGTTTACCTTTTTTTTTTTTGAAGAACCAGTGATCCTTCCATACCTAGATTCAATTCATGCTGATTCTTGCTAACTTGTAGACAAATGCCAGTTGTGAAGATGAATCTTGAGATCATGCCTATTCTTATCGTAAGAACTAATAATGCAACTTGCCTATCTACATGGACAGTAGAAGGCCATTCCTGGGACAAACAATTTGGAATTTGCTGGCATTCTTCTGGATCATTTAATAGTATATATATATTTGATTTAAGCTGGTTAGGTTTGTCAAATGGCACAATCAAAGTCTGAATCAGCATGGACAGGGTCTGTGCTAATATAAAGTAAGAATATTACTCAGGTATATTGATTTCAATTGATCTACTTTGTATGACAAATGTTGGATATCACCCATTGTACTTTTTCTATAGATTTCAGTTTAACTATTTGATAACAATAAAATGCCCTGGATCATTTTTTCCCCTTTAAGAAAGTGGACAAACTATTCACTTGGTCTCTGCTTCTCTCTCTTTATGTACGTATACACACATAATCATGAATTGGACACCATGCCACGAGCTTAAATTAAACCATATGTTTCTTTTATGAAAATAATATGAGAATAAATGAGATTCTTAGCTGGCACTCCTGATTTCCAACATGTGTTTTTCTTTGGGAAGAAATCCTCAAGATAATGTATATGCCCTCCAGGCAACTCCTTAAAACACCTACAATACTGAGTTGTAAAAAAAAAAAAGCCTCCTCGTAAAGGTCCTTTGTTTAGTAAACAAGAATTCAATATTTGGACTGAGAACTTGATTTCCTGCTTTGACATTCGTTTAAAATGAACTACCATATAACCTATCAAAGAAACTATATGCAAGTATTGGTATTTACAGACTCGAGCTGACATTATTTCCACAAATACAGACTTGGATTATATATATTATATATTATATATAATCCAAGTTAGCATAGTTGGTTGTCACAAAAGTCAGACCAGCCTTTTCTGGCTAGGGATCATGGGAGTTGTAGTCCAAAACATCTGGAGGGCAAACCAGGTTGGCAAAGGCAATGTGGATTTTCATTTAAATAGCAATAACTGGACCCAAGCCATTGAAGCAGGCAAAAATGTGCAAACTGCAGGACAGCTTCATATCACAGGCTTTCTGCAGAGCTGTGAGTCACTGTACAGTCAGTCACCCCAACTCCGAGGTCATGTGGATTGGCATTGAAATGAATGGGGCTCTTGTAAGTAGTGGGGCTATATATGTGTGTTAGATCCAGCATTCTAATCAGGGGTCAGTGGTTTTCTCCCCAAAGGCATACAATTGATCTTTGAAGTAGTATGTCAGTAGTTGCACCAATGCTGAGTGATCCATAGTTACCCAAAATATTTCCATTTGTAACCTGTCTTTCTCTATATATATCTGGAAACTGGTTATCTTTCCATTTCGCTTGTTGAGATAGTTGCATAGCTGAACAGCAAACACGCTTGTTTAACATAATGGACAGCTGCTCTTAATTACTGCCTCCATACAAAATTATAACTTCAAACAACACAGAGTTCTGAACACTTTTCTCCTCCTTGAAAACCATCCAGCTCTACCTCCAACTAATTAGGCTCCATTTGTAGGTGCTGGCCTACTGAGATTGTTGCACCCTTGGTAAATTGTTGCTAGACTTAAATAACAAAAGGGTATTGTGGGTTCCCTCCCCCCACCCCACCCCTGCCAAATATTTGCAGAGTGAACCTTTGATGTTTTTTCACTGACCCCATTATAAGGTAAAATGTCATCATCCCACCTGACATGACTTTCCAGGACCATAACAGAATACGGCTGACTCATCGTCTGGGAATTTAGAATAGACCCTGCCTTTGTAAGGAAACTTTCAGAACTCGAAAAACTGGTTACTTGGAACAAACATAGATCAGATGTTTGACACCTTTCCTCCCTCTCTCCCCCACCGTCAATAGTTAATAGCACAACCACTCTGAGGTTGAAGGTGAAGTACATTTGCACAGGCTTGGAAATGAGAATCAAGAGACCTCCTGCTCTCATGGTTATAAAAGCGAGTTCATTTGAACTGTGCAACCCCTTAGGGATTGACCATTACCGTAGGACTAAACGTAGCTTGAGCTGAGATTTGTGGAGGGTGGAGATAGCTCTCCCATCCCAACCGCAACTGTATAAAATGCTCTGCTCCACAGGAGAGAAGCTGATGAAGGAGGTATGAGACATAGAGTTCCTTTGTCCATGATGGGAGAACGTAGATGTCACACTACCTGTATGGTGGTGCATATGTCTATGCTAGAGGAGGCTCAGAGAGGGGCAGTTTTTTGCCATTATGGCGCCCTCTAGCTTTTTGGGGGGGGCATTTTGCAGCACATAATAGTCTACCTAGGCTTGCAGAACAGGTATTTGTGTGTGTTTAATAGTAGAGAATGGAGAGCAAGAGGAAGGTGAGTGGTTGATTGGTCTTCAGGAACATTTCTCCCAGAAGATGCATATACAGAAGAATGGGGAAATGGGGGTGGGTGAGTTAAGCTCTCTTCCGACAATGCAGGGGGGAGACGAAGTGACTTGAAAATCCTCTCCCCAAGGCATGGTAGATGCAGGTGAAGCGGTCTGAAGAGGAAAGAAATGGGGTGGGGTGATGAATTACAAGGATATGGATTTGACCATTGAGACAGGTCCATCCTTACTATTAGCATCCAGAGATCTGGGAAGGCCTTGGACAGGAACATTGTAAACCAGGTAGTACAAACTATTTCTTGAGCTTCTCTGAAGGAGAAGCTGAAAATAAGCTGGCCTGTTGTAGCCTATACTTCTCAAGTGTTGCATTGGTGTGTTTGTGGAATCTTAAGGTCATTTCAGTGTAATATTCTAGGGTAGACTTTTTCCAGCTTGGAGTCCCTAGAGGCTGCTGGACTGCAACTCTAATCACCACTGCCCATTGGCAGGAGTCCAAAACACTTCTGGGGACCCATGGGGGAAGGACAGTGTTCAAGGGAACTCATATTTCTATTCTCTTTTCACATGAGAACCATGTGGCCTTCTGAGCAGTAAGCCATGGCTTCACTTCCTCTTACATGCACAAGGATTATGTATTGGATAGCCCATTAGTCTTGGAGGCTCTGCATCTTCAAAGATTGTGTTTTCCTCCACCTTTCATCAACCTAATTTAATTTATAATTTAGTTCATTGCTTTAATTTTGATAAAAAGAATTTGGAATGCAGTCCCTGTTATTATTATTCTTTTGTTATGTTTTATATCTTACTTTGACAATTTTTTTTAAAAAAAAAATCCTTCCAGTAGCACCTTAGAGACCAACTAAGTTTGTTATTGGTATGAGCTTTCGTGTGCATGCACACTTCTTTAGATACACTGAAACAGAAGTCACCATACCCTTATATATAGTGAGGGAGTGGGGAGGGGTATTACTCAGAAGGGTGGTGGGAATGGGTAATTGGCTGATAGGTGTGGAAAACCTGTCGACGACTGTTAACGACTGCAATTGGTCTTACAGCAAAAAGCAAGGGGTGAGATGGCTTTGTGTTGTTCCTCTTTCTATTCCACAGTTGCATACATTTTTTAAAATATACATTAGCCATATTGCTGTATTCGCTGCCGCCCCCATCCCCCAAGCCCGTTTTGGCAGCTCGGTTCTGCGAGGTAAAGAGCTGAAAATGGTATATTTAAAAATTGGCTGCATGTGCTGACATATTATCTGTCAAATCATTTTGAAAACTGGGCAAGAAGACCAAATCCACAAGCTGGTAATCTAGTGCTTTGATGTGGAAACAAAGATAGGATGCAAATTCAGTGCTAGGCACTTGCTATAGAAGCAGCTAAATCAGATTACTGCTAGCAGGCTTTTCTTCAAACAAGATATGAGAAAGGATACAATTATTTAGGATCTTTCATTTAGGTATGGTATTTCAAATGTGGTACTGAATCCCCAAAATGTAAATGCATATATTGTTGCATTCTTGCAGAATACTATTTTTCTTCTATCCACTCCCGTATCTCCCCTTCTTCCTGCTCCCTTTGACTATTTTACTGCTCACCCCTAACTTTACATCATTTATAAACATGTTAAAAAGCATAGGTCCCAATGCTGATCCTTGCAGGACTCCACTTTCTACATCCCTCCATTCAGAGAAATGTCTATTTATTCCTACTCTCTGCTTCCTGGTACTTAACCAATTCCAGATCCACAAGAAATTGTCCTCTTTTCCTATGGCTGTTCAATTTACTAAGGGATCTTTGGTGAGCTGCTTTTTCAAAATCTTTTGAAACTCAGTAAGTCCCATGGAAGTTCCTATGGGACATTTATAACGTTATGCAGCAAAAGTTTAGAGTAGAGAAAACAAGGAAGACGTAAGTGCTCTTTAGTACCATTGTGTGAAAGAAGCACGGTTTTGTATTTTCCTGCAGCCCCTCAAGGAATGCCAACAACATGAGGCAGAATGTCAAATATTTTGATTTGTTCCTTTTCTTTGGATTTTGAATATTTATGCAAGCCACTGAATAGAATGCAAACAAAAGAACTGGATGGTTAGCATATTTTGGGAGCAGATATTTCCTTCTATAGCAGGGCCCAAATGTCACAGCTGCCTGTAGCAGTCAGAGGATATCATGTGAACTTTAAAAAACCTTTTTCATAGAATGAACTTAATGTAACATCTTACTAATAGTGTGTGGCTAACCAAACTGAGTTCCCCCCTCATTTCCCTGCCCTCCTTTTGGGCAAAACCATAATGCAAACCTCAACTTGAGTGAGACATGTTCAGGGCATGAAGGGTCAAAGAGAATAATTATTTTCTTCTGAGTAGAATTAGTTGTGTTAATTCTTCTCTATGAGAAGAACAGTATTCACTGTCTTGCCCATCATGGAAATTAGAGTAGTTTAAGCTTTTCACATACTTTCGAGATGAAATATGGGTATGCTAAGGGATTGAAAAATGTATCTCTTAACGGCTGCAAAAAAAGGTCATTACTTGAAACCATACACATTACAGCCAGGATCCAGAAGTTTCTGCCTATGTGCAAAGTGTTTCCGTGTATGTATGGCAAAAGCAGACACCTTTTCCATCTGGCTACAGTGCACATCAAATGCCTCTTTGGAGTGTCATTTCTTTCCCTCCCAAGGTTTTTAGGAGCAACAGATACTGGTAGGAAGTCAGGCTGTGATATAGCCCTTTGGATCCTGGTCTATGTTTCCAGTGTATAAATCAGCCTTGTAAATATGCCAGTGTAAATTACTAGCTGCCTGCATGGGACATGGGTGGTGCTGTGGTCTAAACCACTAAGCCTCTTGGGTTCGCCTAGCAGTTCAAAAGCATGCCAGTGCAAGTAAGATAAATAGGTACTGCTGTGGCGGGAAGGTAAAACGGCATTTCCGTGTGCTCTGGTTTCCACCACAGTGTTCCATTGCACCAGAAGCGGTTTAGTCATGCTGGCCACATGACCTGGAAAGCTAGCTGTGAACGCTAGCTACCTCAGCCTGAAAGCGAGATGAGCGCCACAACCCCATAGTCGCCTTTGACTGGGTCCTTTACTAGCCTGCAAATGTTTTTACTAGCCTGTGGTCCATGAATTGCAGGCCCTTTCAGTAGGCCAGCTGAGGCAATTGCCTCAGGTGCCAGGGTGGCAGCAGCCTTTGGCTATGGTGTCAAATGCTGTCTCATTTGAAGTAAGACTCAACTGCCAGAATCCATAGCTGTCAACCTTTCCCTTTTTTGCGGGAAATTCCCTTATTATAGCATTGAGAAACAGCAGGGAGGGTTGAGAGCTATGTATATAGCAGTGGGGAAAAGCAGGGAGGGTTGACAGCTATGGAATGGCCAGATTCTATGTGTGGCAGCAAAATATCTTGAGATAGTCCAGAGGAAGCCTGTGGAAATGTGGGCTACTGACTCTTAGCTGGCTTGTAAAAAACAAAAAGGCTTCCACCAAGGAGACTTCTCAGGAGGGACAGAGTGGCCTTTCCCTCCTCTGTCAGCCTCTGTGCTAGTTGAAGAGGTAGAGACATCCCTTCCTCTGCAGCTAGCCTGGAAACCAAGCGGTCTGGCAGCCTTCCACCAGCTCATTCACTTGCATGCGTGGAATTCCACGCATTTGCCTTCACAGAATGTCTGCAAATGTATGGCTGCCAAGCAAGATGCTAAATATGAAGCTGGTATAAAGTCTCCACGTGATTGGCTGGAGGAACAACTTTGGACACAGTCCTGCAAAAGCCAAATTGAATGGAATGTGGGCTGTGGAAAGAGCATGGCTGAAAGCTAGACAGTTAATTGCTTTCAGAACTTTACAGGCTTGACTATTCTTGTGCACATTAATCCTTGACGTACTAGGAGACATTTGGTAGCTGTGATAAACGTGTATGTGTCTGCAGTACTGCGCTACTTGCTAATATGCATCACACCCCCTCCCTTCTGAAGTTCAAATTACTTGTTCATATTCATAGGCAGGGTCACAGCCTATCCCGTTACATGATAGCATATCTGATTCCTTCTCCTCTGTAAAACTTGGGGTTGGGTCGGTGGCCTATTGTGATTGAGGGTGGCTGCATAGGACCTGGATAGGTAAAGGTCAGCATTCATATACAGAATGTTATTACTCGGTTGTAAATGAAATCAGTTACTGCCCCAATCTCTCAGCTAAAGGCTATGAGGCTTCCAAAGCTTTCTCTCTCTTGGTGTGTGGGTGTGTGTATGTCTGTCTCCCTCTTGGTGTGTAGACTGGAAGAGGCTGACAGGACACCTGTTCTGTGAGTGATAAGGGAAAATGAATGAATTTCACCTTGACAGCTCATTAATACATTGTTTGGCATCCACATGCATTGTGTGACCCAATCACAGTTTTGCAAAAACTCCTGTGTCTTATTTACATGTGATCTGGGCAATCTTTGAATGGATTTGAGTCATATATAATCATTGTATTAGTTCACATTTGGTTAACTCCGGCAAAGGAAAGCAAGCAATGGAGTGTAAATGTCTAATATGGACATACACTACCTCCCCCTCCCCCACAGTGCTTTATCCATTGTATTTACGCACAATACCTCATGTCACATAGTCAGTGACAAGGTGTTTTTGTATAATGGGCCCAATAAAGATTTCTCCACATTATTCCTGTGTTGCACTTCATGCACACTATTATATAATTCAAGGGGATTCTCTGTTCTGCTGCCAGCAAGGGTGTCCCGTTCATTTTTTGTACTTGAATTGGCCCCTCTATTGAAGTGAATGTGCAGATCCACCATCTGTTTGTTGTTGCACATATTTGGTTCTGAGTCAGAGTGACTTCAATGCAAGTCTCAAAAGACTGAGGGGCTGAGCCAGCCCAAGATCTAATGGATTCTGAGTCAGTGCCATTGACATCAGTTGTTGTCATTGAGCCCAATCCATGCTGGTGCAGCAATTTGCCTGCCTACCTTATGCCCCAGCCAGCATGACCAATGAGGCTGTGGTGATGGAGCCATTGCTCCGTCTTGCCCTGCCATTGCCTGACAACAGCCATTGACCCATCATGCCCTGGCATTGCCTGGATTGCCCTGCCTTTCATGCTTTGAGTAGACCCATTGGAATCTGTTGGTGGTATCTGATTAACTCAGGGTAAACCTATTGAAACCAATGGACTAATGCAAGTCCATTGGTTTCAGCATATCTTCTTTGAGTATTGGATACCAGTCATTGGTTTCAGTGAGTCTGCTTGATCTGGATCTAGCCCCTTGTGTGTTTATTTTCCTCACAGATTGGAGTTTATCAAAATAGCCTTTCCTAGTATGATGTCAGTGACCAGAGCCCAAGCCTCTGTGACACAGAGCCTTCTGCAGTACAGCTCAAATGAAGTTATAACCCCGTGGCCCTATTGAAATAGCATGGCTTATATCAGAATAATTGGTCTCAGTTAACATTAATTCCATTGGCATTGTTTCATCTAATAAAACAGAACTAAAATGCCTAAGGCATCATATTTGCTGATTTGTATTTTCAGCTCATCACCATATCCCTCAACTCCTCCGCACTGTTCCTTGTAACATCTTCCTATCAAAGCTCCAACGCCAAAACTGAGTAATACCTCAGAGGGCTGGAGCAATCTCCCTCTTGTTAATTACTTTTTTCTCAGATATTCTCTTCTTTTGTTTCTTTGTTCTTGATAGGGTAAAAGGCCATGAGAGGGAAGGAAGGAAGAAAGGGCAACTTGGTAAGATATCGTCGTGACTTTTATGTGTGAAAAATGGAGTACGGAAGATATGAGAGAGTCGGTCCTTGGTGAAGCCTTTGTACAGCTTATTAAGCATTGCCAGCAGATTCAGCCTAAAGGAACATTTTGGAGGCTCCCATTCCATCAAGCTACATGAGGAATGTCAAGGGAAAGTAAATAAGTTTTCATAGGACTAGTGAAATTTCATCCCTACTGCTGAAGTTTCCATATACACTTGGGCACCATATATGCACTCAAGGTATATCTTTTTCCTTCATCAAAACTGGACCTAGAGATTACTCATTGTCATTCAGATCTTAAGTACACCAAGTTGTGTAAATTTTCACAAGAGCAAACAGAAAACAAAAAAATCAGTTGTGAAACAGCATGTAAAATCACGTTACTGTGTCAGCGCCACATAAGATCTGCCTGGTCTTAGGCAGTTCATAAAAATGACTTTCAACAGCTGTGAAACAAATAGCTAAAGGACACAAATTCTGTTGAATGCCATTAGCCAGTCTGCTGTGATTATACAATAATAACTTTGATTGTGAGGGCAATAACAGCAATCACTTCTAAGTAATAAACAGAAATGAATTTATCCTCCCTGTTGTAAGCCTTGTACAGATTGAAAGATTCATTGTGGTTGACAGTGGATAGCAATTCATCCAACCTCTAACCTGTGTGTCTACATCTATATGCATCATCCTTCTCCTTGTCGACAACCATTTATGTGTCAGGTTTTCTAAGAGGAAAATGACTTCAAAGGAGCTAAGAACGCCATTAACAATTAGTTTGCTATTGCATTCCTTTATGACATTTCAATCACCTGAGCCCTTATTGTCTGAATTATGTCAGCCTTCTTTCATTGCCTGAGTGTGTAAATTATAAAGAAATGTTTTGAAAGTTCAAATAGCCCATTGTTTCCATAATCCTCTTGTGAGCCATTAGTGGGTTTCCAAAGGGCATTTCTGACACATATGGTATGGGGCACATGCATGAGACATACTGTACTTGACATAAATGCCTAAGACAAATCATTTGGTGTGAGAGTTCTGTCAGAAATGCGGGTCAATCGTGTCAGTTTACTAAAGAATTGATTACATGTGGGAATCAGCCACACTTTCTTTCATACCTGACTAGATAGTTGTGAAGATCATGCCACAGATTGTTCATCCTGTATCCATTTTGAATGTTTGGATTTATGACATCCTCTCATCTTTAGATAAAAACATTGCTTATCTTCTGTTTCGTGTACAGTTTTTTCTTCTATTAAACTTCTATTCTATTAAACTTGTTTAGAATTTCTTCCCCTTTGACTTTAAGGAGCCAGTGTGTTTCAGTGAATAGAGTACTGAGCAGGGGTGTGTGTGAGAGAGACCCAGATTATTTTCTTTACCATATGGTTTTTCTGGATCAGAAATGGTGAGTTACAGGTTCCCCAACCCTGCTGTATGATGAAATCAGTTCAGTGGCAACCCCCCCCCCCGGTTTCTCCCTGTGCAGTCTAATGTCTGTCCTCTGTTTACCCACTCCTAAGGCACTAGTAGAGGAGATACTCACATATTGATATTAGATAATATATGGTGATCCCCTATGGCCAGGATGCACAGCTCATATCTACCAGGAGTCATGTCTTCCATATTATAGACTCAATTTTATGGATTTCTCTTCCCGTTGTGGACAGGTAGGCCTCTTCTCTGTTGAATTTCCAGTGCCTACTGAAGACTCTTATTTTTATTATTCCAGTTGGAATTTTAACTGAATTCTGATTTTTTAAAAACTCGTTTTTATTTTCCTCTTGTTGAATTTCTATGCTCTGCTTAGAGACAACTGTAATTAAGTATGTATACAAATTGCTGAATAAATGAATAGGGACACAAGGTTCCCAGTTTGGGAGTTGCCTGACATCCTGTATATGCAAAACTGCCTGTTTTCAAAGTAACACTCCTCAGATGGGGTGTGGTGTGATGGTCAAAGTTTAATGGCACTTTAATATTTGAAGCAGCCAGTGTTCCTTGAAGAGTGAGCGCTTAAAAAGAATGAGTATTAAAAAGTGTGACTGTTAAAAAAGCATGCGTGTTAAAGGCTGACAGTAGATGAGATCAGGAAAATATATTGCAGCTATCAGCATAGTAATCTTCCTTAACTATTGCCATTTCCTGAAGAGACTGTAGTATAAAACATGCCTAAACATGTCTAAATAATAAGCAATTCATTAATTGGGCTTGGAGTAGTATTGCTACTTGCTCTCTTAGAACTATTGGGGTCAATTTTCAATTCACGGATAGCTAGGACAACATAACTGCAGCTTCAAAAGGAGGAGGAAAAGCAAACCCTTAAATGAAGTCACAATGCAGCCATTACGTGTAGCTGCTGTTT
Organism: Lacerta agilis; assembly: GCF_009819535.1. Taxonomy (NCBI): domain Eukaryota; kingdom Metazoa; phylum Chordata; class Lepidosauria; order Squamata; family Lacertidae; genus Lacerta; species Lacerta agilis. The sequence continues at coordinate 29,649,244 of NC_046318.1, forward strand.
CGAAGGTAATGCTTTTTTATATGGACAAAATTATTTTCGCACTCTTTCTGGATTGTCCTGATTACAGCACGTGAAGCAGAAATGACTTATTCAGAATTGTATGTTTCAGTACTCGAGGCAGTTTCACGTGCAAACATTGTTGTTGTTGTTCAGTCGTGTCCGACTCTTCGTGACCCCATGGACCAGAGCACGCCAGGCACCCCTATCCTCCACTGCCTCCCGCAGTTTGGCCAAACTCATGCCAGTCGTTTCAAGAACACTGTCCAACCATCTCATCCTCTGTTGTCCCCTTCTCCTTGTGCCCTCCATCTTTCCCAACATCAGGGTCTTTTCCAGGGAGTCTTCTCTTCTCATGAGGTGGCCAAAGTACTGGAGCCTCAACTTCAGGATCTGCCCTTCCAGTGAGCACTCGGGGCTGATTTCTTTAAGGATGGATATGTGTAATGTACATTACAAATGACCAAACCCTGAAAGGACCCCAGGGAAACTTGTAAAAAGAAAGAAAGATGGAAAACACAGATAAGGCTGAGATGAATCTCTTCTGCTTTCTGTTCCTGACACCCCAATCCCTCCACTTTTACTGTGGTAACTGCTGAGCCATTTCTTAAGTTCTGAAGAGCTTCACTGTGAAATGAGTCTCCTTATACTGTTGGTTAGTTGATTGCAAACACCATCACTCAGCTGATCAGTGGTGCCTGTAACCCTCCTTTGACCCAGTCACATTTTTACCTGCCCTGCACCTGACCTCGTATAGATGGGTGTGTCTTCGCCAGAGCAGCCTCATGGTCCAACTGGGTATGCCTGGTGGGCCTAATTAGGCCAGCAGGCTGGAGGTTCCCAGTCCCAGCCTCACAGCAACAATGGTAAATCTGTGGTCTTCCAGTTATTACTAGACTCCAGCATCATTCATGGTCAGGGATGATGGGAGTTGTATTCCAACAACACCTACAGGGCTGTAAGTTCTCCACCCCTGCCTTACAGAATGTAAGCCTCTTATGGCGTGCCTTCCATGGCAAAGCAATTCCTGTAGAGCAGCTCCCTCTTGTGCCAAGAATATTTCTGGAAGCTCCAGAAGGACACACAAGAGGAATCTATGCTGCACTCCTTCTCACTGCTCGACTGTCTCAGTTTTGGGGATGGGTGACATTGGCAAGGGAAGGACTCCTATTGTGGCTCCATCCATTTGACCTATCATGATGGCAGAAGGAGTCATACCAAAGTGGCCCCCACACTACAAAGAGAATGCCAGAAGAAGGGCCCTGCACCATAGGATGTGATTCCAGGTGTGTGTCAAGTGCAGGGCACTCCAGGATCCCTTGACTACTGGGGGCAAAAGCTGCACTGGATCCCAGGGATCATTCATATCTTCAGTCTCCAGTGATTTGGCAAAGGAATGGAAACCACCGAGTAGAAGTCTACTAAGAGTGTCATTCTCAACTGCACAACCAGATTTTACTGGATTTTCCCACTAAAACTAGTGGTATGCAACTAGATTTCACTCAGAGTAGACCCATTGAAATTAATGAACATGCATAATTTCAAAAGATCTACTATGAGTAACACCACCTGTACATGTTTAGGACTTGCCTGCTGAATTTAGCATCAGGATATGGAAGAGATAGGGCTTTTTTTAAAAGTTACACTTCTGCATAGATGCAGTGCAGAAATGATGTCAGTTCTTATTACAAAATTAGCCCTTATACATGGTGGACAGTTTCCCTGGGGGTGGGAATGAGAGAGAGAGAGAGAGAGAGAGAGAGAGAGAGAGAGAGAGAGAGAGCTGGAACCAGCAGAAAACAAGGGTGGGCTTTGGATAAATATGCACTAATAGTGTCATTTAAAAAAGAAGTTTTTATGCATGGTCAGAATGGATAAGAATGAAGGATGCATCTGTCAATGCACCCTTTTTGAGTGAAAGACATTAATCTTTATAGTTACTCCACGCACCCACCCACCCACCCACCCATACTTTGAAATGTGGTTTGTTCCTGTTCCTTATGTTTCCCTAGACATTTCTACAGCCTATAAAGACCAGCCCCTCCAAGTGACGTCCCTGATTATAGAGAAGCCGTCCTGGTTTCTGATTTGATCCTGGAATGTCCTGCTTTTCCTTAGGATGTCCCTATTTTCATTGGTGAAATGTTGGAGGGTATGGAGTTATCCAACCCCTGAGCTGTCTGAAGGCAATCCTGTATTTTGATTTAAAAAAAAAGTCTAAGGTTTTATTATGTTTTTTATAAATGTTGGAAGCTTCCCAGAGTGCTGAGACAACCTAGTAAGATGTGTGGGGTATAAATAGGAAAATTATCATTATGGAATGGGATGTCCCTATTTTCATCAGAGAAAAGTTAGAGGGTATGAAAGACTAAGCTAAGCTTGCTAGATCAGCACAAAAACAGACAACCTCTCCTGAATGCTCATATTTCTTTTTTTCTTTTTTTTCATTTAAAGCTTTAGGCCTATTCAGTATTTTGCCATGACACACCTAACAGTATGTGCTGAAAAGCTTAGTGGAATATAATTAATTAATTAATTAATTAATTTAATTTAATTAACCAACCAAGATGGAGAGTGTTATTGTAAGTTAACACTGAGATTCCTGCTTTTTATTCTGTGATATGCAAGTTCTGGGTTGTTCTTTTTAAGTGTGTGTTTGTGTTGCTGTGATATGGGAACTGATGGTGAAGCTGGTTTCACCTAAACCCTTTCAGCCCTTTCTCCCCATAATGAAGGCCATCAGTTGAGATATATGTGAGATGCACTCAGTTCTGTCCTACACTGGGAGATTCCTGATACATGTTTTAAAAAATAAAATATAACTTGAGAATAAAAAGGGTGTGGGGGAGACATTCTCTGTGGAAGATTAGAGACAGCTTTGTCAGCTACAATTATTTCTGTTATTTCTCTTCGTACAGCATTTGCATTCTTACATGTATAAATTAGATAATTAGATGATAACATGAATGCAACAGACCAATAAATTAAATTATCCAATGCTTTTGTGAGTCTACTTTCCAGATATCCCTTTTGTTCCACTTTATGCTGCTTGTATAGCAGGCTTCTCTTTCATTGGACTTGTCCTTAGATGCAATTAACTACAATAATATTTAAAAATGTGAACCAAAAGCTATGGATCACACACACACATTCTGAATCTAGACAATTTGTGACAGGTGAGTTTGGCTATCATTCTTCACACAATGGCTGGGAGCAAATAGGAATGTGGTGACTGAAATTGTTCAGATGCCTACATTTTCACATCACTTTTTAAAAAAATAAAAACAAAAGTCCTTATGAATATTCATAAACATTATCCTAATATTCACATTTCCACTACTGTAATGCTTTTCTGCGTGTTATTTTCAGTAATATATGCATTTCTATGCACACATTACCCCAATAAATGCATTTGTGTACACATTACTTGGCAAGAAACCTACACTACAAAATTGGAAGAAGTGTGATTTTCAAAGGGTGGCTGTGCTTTGGTTCTTGTGTTGTTTCAGTGCAAATTTGGTAGGTTTGTTTTTAATTGCAAACTGAATCGAGTTTCAACCCCGCCCCTCAGGACTTACTCAGGAAAATTTCTCCCCCTGCCTCAAGCCCCTTGTTAGACCTGGTCAGGCAGCTAGGAAAGATTCTCATTGGCTTCCCTCTGCTTATGATGCTCAGAGTCGCTACTTTCAGAGAAGCCAAAATGGCCCCAGAAATGAAGTTTCTGTATCCACAGCCTGGCTTACCTGGGCTGATATCTAGTTGCATGGTCAGTGCCGGATTTACGCATAAGGTAAACAAGCTATAGCTTAGGGCCCCACTCTCTTGGGGGTCCCCCCAAAAATTCACTATTAATATACTTCTTCTTAATTGTATTTCAGTTCAACAGTTACTTTGATAAAATACATATTTTGTTATGCGCAAATGGCTTGAGATAGGCCTACTTATTAGGTCCATAAATAACCATATAGCACAGGCTTCCTCAACCTCGGCCCTCCAGATGTTTTGAGACTACAATTCCCAGCATCCCTGACCACTGGTCCTCCTAGCTTGGGATCATGGAATTTGTAGGCCAAAAACATGTGGAGGGCCGAGGTTGAAGAAGCCTGATATAGCATATATTCAACACAAAAAAGCAACAATTTGTTTTTGACAAGGGATACCTGGACATATAAAGGGCCCCATTACCTTCAGTAGCTTAGGGCCTCATCAAACCTAAATCCGGTCCTGTGCATGGTTAAGGTGCTCGTGTGGTGGTTGTTATTCTTCTTCCTTGGAGTGGGTTTGTATTCTCGGATTAAGAAGCAATGAGGCTGTATGGCTTTCAGATGTGCTTGTGTGACACAGCAGTCTTGGTTCCACTATAAAAAGTGAATTAGAGGAATATATCTGCAGGCAAAAACAGCACTCAGTGGAAAGTCACTGGGAAAATTAGAAAAATTAAGTGTATGCGGGGGGAGGGAGGGGGGAAGAGTGCTTTTAACATTTGGATTTAGGTTAAATTTCCATTAATAAGCAGTTGAACTTCATCACCTGCATTCCTAAGTTGTGATCATATATAGGGAATAAACACTTGCATGCACGTGAAATAGAAAGAATACAGTTCTCCTATGATCGAAGGCAAGATAATAAGCATAAAAGCCCCCTTTAAGCATTATCAGAACAGGAGTTAAATAAATTGTGTGGGAGCCACAGGAGATTATGCACCACCCTTCACACCACTGCTGACTCCACTTCCTGTCTTCACATGTTTAATATGAAGGTCTGACAGAGGCTTCTAAAGGCATTCCATTTACGGTCAGAAGTGGAGATGGTGGGGACATGGAGATTTGGGGTGGTGGCAGGACTTGTGAGTGCTACACCTACATAGGTTTATTTAATTCCAGATCTAATTATGCATGAATGGGGCTCAACAAGTAGTGGAACGCAGGTAATAGTGATAATATACAACCTGCACATTCATTCATTCACAAATGGTATAAGACAAAGCATGTCATCTGAAAGACTGATATTAGACCTGTTTATGTGGAAGGAATGTCCACTGAGTTCTCTGGTGCCTATTCCTGTGCACTCTGATCCTAAATATTTGCACTAGCACCTCTGACCTCAGTGCTAGAATAAAAGTGCCACACACTGCCCCCATAATACAACACTTTGTTGTGCTAAGTGACATTGATCTGCTTGCTACACTCCATCTGTCCCAAATGATGAATCCATATCCCAACCTCTGGCTTAACAAGTCAATATAGTTGGGTCATTATGTCCTCTGGAAATAAAATCTGAAATTCAATATCAGTTCAAGGCATTTTTTCTGGGCAGCTTCTCTACAGTGCCATATTCTGCCTTCTGACACAAGTTATCCTTACCTATCCTGGTAGCCTCCATCATCTCTGACCATTAACCACATTGGCTAGGGCCAATAGGAGTTGGGGGGTGTCCAACAACATCTAGAGGGCACCGGGTTGGGGAAGGCAGATGTAAACAGTGGTGTTCTCTACTATGGTGCCCTAGGCATAGTATCAGGTTTCAATCTTGTTGCATCTTGCATTGTACAGCATCCTGGCTCCTTCTAGGCTGAGTGCTGAAGCTTTGGAAGAGTCTATGCAGAATGTGGCATTAGCAGAGTGCTGACAGGTTCAGACTGCTGTTTTATTTTTGGAAAGTAGCCTACAGCTATTATGACTGGCTTTTTGATAGACACTGTGCAGTGCTATTTCAAGGGAGAATGAGCTATAAAAATTCAAGTAGCCCACGGCTTTGGAATTATACTTAATTTTTTAATGTGTTGTCAAGACAACAGGTGGTAATTTGAAACCAGGTTGACTTACCTTCATTTAAAGTGCACTTGTGCCCTCATGGCATTTTTCTGAAGACATATTTTTTTGTGAGAATTAAGGTTTATACACTCATTGTGCCCTTTGCAGGGTGGCTAAGCTTTGGCTAATGAGCATGGGAGAAGCAGCCTTCCAGCAGCTGTGATCTGGAAGGCTGCAGACACTGTACCTCTTCCAAGCATCTCATCACTCAATGGTTCAGGCAAGGAGAGAGCTGCCGCCACTACTCATTACCCTCGTTGCATCTTTCGAGATACTCTGAAAGTCCACTTTCCTGGGAAGGAAAGCAAATGTTACACAAAGCCACTTGTTCATGCCTGTTCTCTGGCCCTCTCAACAGGTCTTTCAATGCCATCATTCAAAACTGCATCCTCTTATTGCTGACTAGGTAATCCCAGCCAGTCAGGGAACATATGGCAAGCACGCTAACTTCAGTTGGTTGTGACTTATGGGGTGAAGGGCAAGCAGAGTTGCCATGCTGCCTTCATTCTGAGTAGAAATGAAGGAACACACTGTTGATCTTCAGTGCATTGGCACCTCACTCATCTAGAGACGGATGTTCCTTTGCTTGCTGTCCTGTTCTGCCAGTTTCATTGCCTTCTAGTAAAATGCTGCAAATCTGGAGTGTTCCTCCTGAATGAGTTTACCTAGCACTCTCCTTCCTCAAAGCATGAGGCCAGAAGCAGGATTTTGAGTGTCGGAATCTTGAGGCACAGATGCCTGTATCTTCTTGTACCTACCCAATGCCCTACTCTATGGCACTAGTCCAGCCCACACCAATGACGAAATTTTCAGCCCCAATTGTGGCCATTGTCACCTGGTGATCACATCACTGAACAGAGATAACTGGCCACAGAGTGGGCTGAATGTGACAGAAACCCCAGGGATGAGGCTGTGTGGGAGAGCTGGCCTGTGGGAAGGCATGTCTGCAAAGCACAGAGCATAAGACAGTGAAGGAGTAGGAGAGATCGAGAGAGAGGCTGAAGAAGAGAGGGGTTGACACAGAAACAGAGAAAGGAAGAATGACAAGGGAAATGAAGAGAACCGTAGCCATATCTGTAGGGTGCTATACTCTATAACAATTCAATTTAAGGTCTTATTTTATTAATGTAAATAATGCCAACATAAAAGATTATTTAGGATGCTCACCAGGGACATTATTTCAGTAGGACAACAGCAGCAACGTTCCTGTCTCTACAATACTATTCTCTCCGCCACCATCTCCAGTTGTCTTTGTGATGGGCAAAGAATCTGGGCCCTAAATTCTTGTACAGTGGTACCTCGGGTTAATAACTTAATTCGTTCTGGAGGTCTGTTCTTAACCTGAAACTGTTCTTAACCTGAAGTACCACTTTAGCTAATGGGTTTCCCCCTGCCGCCGCCATGCAATTTCTGTTCTCATCCTGAAGCAAAGTTCTTAACCTGAGGTACTATTTCTGGGTTAGCGGAGTCTGTAACCTGAAGCATCTGTAACCTGAAGCGTCTGTAACCCAAGGTACCACTGTAATCCTTTTATTGACTTGCACTTATGAGACCAATGGGATCTATTGGTCAAAGCCAACTAAAGCTGTCAGCTTGCCATTTTATTTCCTGTGTTTTGAACGTAGCTGTGGCCCCTGAAGAAATCAGTCTCTGGCAGGCAATATTTTATGTTCTCCTGCATGAGCTCTTATTCCAGTCTCTGGATCTTCAGGAGCTGTTGCGGTAATATGTCTCAGCTAAGGCTGAAAACACCCTCAGCCTGCAACTGAATGCAATTTAGGTGTAGTCCACATGCTACAGGCAAGCAGCCAATGTCTGAATCTAACAAACAAAGCTTTGTCCACTGGGAAAGATTAAACCTTTCTTTTTTCTCATTTCTTTCCACCACTGCAGACTAGGGCAAAGCTTTCACAAAGATAGCAAGCCAGTCTATCTTCTGTTTTTAGAGTGGAGATAAAAAGGGCATGCTAAGCAGTAGGCACAGCTGAAGAAATAGAGTGGTTTCAGTAATGTGTTACATCACCATTAAAAAAAAAGGTTCCTAGCAAGTAACCTATATATTTTGCCTAAGGATGGAGACAGACCTAGCAACAGCTGCCCCCCTCCACAAAGATGAAGCATCAGCTCCTTCCCAGCAGGCCATGGTGAAATAGAAACCTAGTTAGTCTTGGACCATAAGAGTTATCAAAGATCTGCAGAGGTGTATTATGAGGCCTGTAAAGCCTATCAGAGAACAAAAAGAGCCACCAGAATGAAAGATCAGAATGAACTGGGAAACAATGGGTGGAATTCAGTGCAGTGCTATTATAAGCAATCAATCAGCACAAGTATTTCTGCTTGCCAGGTGGAATGACCCTCTGTCTCCTCCCCGTGTGCTGTTCCAGGGGTTCTCCCAACCCCTCACAGCCAATTTCCAAGGCTTGGGAAACATAGAGAGATGGAGGAGAGGCGGCAGGGAGGGGGGAGCCCATTGCACTAGCACAATGTTTTACACTGGCTCCCACAAGCACAATGGTTTTGTTGAATCTGTCCCACAGTGCTTTGTTTTATACAAAACGGCTTAGCACAGGGGTCAGCAAACTTTTTCAACAGGGGGCCGGTCCACTGTCCCTCAGACTATATTTTGAAGAAGAAAAATGAACGAATTCCTATGCCCCACAAATAACCCAGAGATGCATTTTAAATAAAGCACACATTCTACTCATGTTAATAATAATAATAATAATAATAATAATAATAATAATAATAATAATAATAATAATTCATATCCTGCCCATATGGCTGGGTTTCCCCAGCCACTCTGGGTGGCTTCCAACAAAATATTAAAATACAATAGTCTGTTAAACATTCAAAGCTTCCCTAAACAGGGCTGCCTTCAGATGTCTTCTAAAAGTCTGGTAGTTGTTTTTCTCTTTGACATCTGGTAGGAGGGCTTCCACAGGGCGGGTGCCACTACTGAGAAGGTCCTCTGCCTGGTTCCCTGTAACTTGGCTTCTTGCAGCGAGGGAACTGCCAGAAGGCCCTTGGCACTGGACCTCAGTGTCCAGGCAGAACGATAGGGGTGGAGATGCTCCTTCAGGTATACTGGACCGAGGCCGTTTAGGGCTTTAAAGGTCAGCACCAACACTTTGAATTGTGCCCGGAAATGTACTGGGAGCCAATGTAGGTCTTTCAAGACCGGTGTTATGTGGTCTTGGTGGCCGCTCCCAGTCACCAGTCTAGCTGCTGCATGCTGGATTAGTTGTAGTTTCCGGGTCACCTTCAAAGGTAGCCCCACATAAAGCACATTGCAGTAGTCCAAGTGAGAGATAACTAGAGCATGCACCACTCTGGTGAGACAGTCTGCAGGCAGATAGGGTCTCAGCCTGCGTACCAGATGGAGCTGGTAAACAGCTGCCCTGGACACAGAATTAACCTGCGCTTCCATGGACAGCTGTGAGTCCAAAATGACTCCCAGGCTGCCCACCTGGTCCTTCAGGGGCACAGTTATCCCATTCAGGACCTGTGAGTCTTCCACACCTGCCTGCCTCCTGTCCCCCCAAAACAGTACTTCTGTTTTGTCAGGATTCAACCTCAATCTGTTAGCCGCCATCCATCCTCCAACCGCCTCCAGACACTGACACAGCACCTTCACCGCCTTCACTGGTTCTGATTTGAAAGTACATCAGGCAGGCCCCACAAATAACTGAGAGATGCATTCTAAATAAAAGGACACATTCTACTCATGTAAAAGCACGCTGATTCCCGGACCGTACTCGGGCCGGATTTAGAAGGCAATTGGGCCAGATCCGCCCCCCGGGCCTTAGTTTGCCTACCCATGGCTTAGCACCAAAAACACAGATCAAAGTGGAGAGGGAACAGGGTGGTTCAGAAACAGATCAGAAGTTCTAAAAATGTACAGATAGAAGCCAAATCTTGGGGGCCTGTGCAAAGTCTGCTGGATAGTACCTAACAGAGCTTAATTTGAATGTCTGTTACCTCCTTCCATATTCCATCTTAAGTCCTTTATCAGTTGGAGACTTGATGGTTTACCCAGCAACTAATTTTCTCACTCTCTCCCAACCCCTGCCTGGCTTGTCTTACCATCTAGCTCAATGAAGAGTCACAGCTATTTTCGCGACGTTTGGTTTGGCCTACTAAAGGGACTCCCCATATATGGATTTTGGAATTCCCTCTAAAACTGTTGAGGAAGGCAAACCATTTCCTAAAGCTTACTATCATAAACCTTAGGATAAAAAGAAAAAGCAGAGCAAATGAGTCAGGGCTTAAATGGCTTTCAATTTACAATCTTGACTTGCACAAGTCATGAAGAGACCAGGAAGTAAGTTTATGAGTTTCCCAGAATTTCTGGAAGTACCTTAGACATAACACTTGTGCAAGCCATTCATTGCACCATTGTTTTACACTGTGGAAGCGGATCGAACGACAGCTGGACTTTTGTGGGCAAATGATGAAGCATCTCTGTACAAATGAGGGAAATCTAGTTGAAGTACTACTAGAAGGATGGAGGGTAAAAGTTGCATGCAGGTAAACCATCTTTCGGTCCTTTTTCCCAGTGATCTGGGCAGCCTAGCAACATTTTCTCTGGCCCTACTAACTAAAATGCATACCTGAGCTTTCAGAAAGCAATTTAAAAATTGACTCTTCACAAAGCCTTTCTGGTTGAGTGGAATGTAGCCGAGTCAGCTGCAACCACAGACAATAACACGGTGACATTTTAAGGGCAATGCTCTAAATGTATCCCCAACACTCAGGGAGATGGGCTTCAGTCTGGGTCATGGTGACCTGAGGCAACAGACAGTTTCGCCTGAAAGACATGCTTTATTAACACTTTCTTGGGTTGGGTTGCACGGACCACAAACACAGTGCAACATCACAGTGGGTGTGGATGTTGCAGTGCAGTGGTGCTTGGTGTAAATAGATGGCTCTCAAATCTTCCCACTGACCGCCAAAAGGCATCTCTTGCCTCATTTCCGCCACATGCAGCGCCATTCCTGTCCCACCGCAGTTTGGGTTCCACAAAAAAACAAACAACCATTTTACTCATTTCTCTGTTCACAACATTGCCTCACTGCCAAATTCAACAGCATAATTAATTATATCATTGTTATGCAATTGCACATCATTCAATGCAGGGGGGGCGGAGAAGGGAAGGATCAATAACATACTGAGAAAAAATGACAGTGAATTGGGGAGTAAAGAAAAATGATGACAGCAAATGCCAGTCCTATTCACCCATCTAGTTTCCATTCCTGTTTGCAAATGGCTGATGCAATTTCCAGTATCATTTGCCATTTCCATAGGACCTTTAGACATCCCCAATCTTCCTTCAGTGTGTAGACAATGCTGAGCTAGATGGACCAATAAGGCAGCTTCTGCCTCTGCAGCCATCACAAAAGGAAAATGTTCATCTCTCTCTTCAGCACTGCCCCGACTCCCTTTGTCACCTCCAATGGTATCACAACCTCTGGTGTCTCAAAGTGAGGTTTAAAACAAAGTCCTCAGCTGTTAATGTGCCATTAAATCACTGGGAGGCCCCATGACACCAGCTAAAAGTGGACTCAACTCTTTTTGCAAGTATTGGTGTACTCTAATATAAAGCATCAAGAAGTCTCAGGTAGGCATGTTTTGATACCCACTCCAAGCATTTGGACGCGGGTGGCAAAGGGATGCAGGTGGTGCTCTGGGTTAAACCGCTGAGCCTAGGGCTTGCCGATCAGAAGGTTCGAATCTCTGCAACAGGGTGAGCTCCTATTGCTCAGTCCCAGCTCCTGCCAACCTAGCAGTTCGAAAGCATGTCAAAGTGCAAGGAGATAAATAGGTACTGCTCTGGTGGAAAGGTAAACGGCGTTTCCGTGCGCTGCTCTGGTTCGCCAGAAGCAGCTTAGTCATGCTGGCCACATGACCCGGAAGCTGTACGCCGGCTCCCTTGGCCAATAAAGCGAGATGAGCGCCACAACCCCAGAGTCATCCGCGACTGGACCTAATGGTCAGGGGTCCCTTTACCTTTTACAAGCATTTTGGAGCATGCTATTTGGCTGTATGGATTCCATGCACGAGGTGCTTGGCTCTCTCACACAATTCATGTACTTTTTACAGCTCTCCCTAAAGCAATGGGAGGGACAGGGGGGAACAGGAAAAGGGCAGGATTGAGGATGTTATGCCAGCGCATTAATTGCTGATAGTTAAATATCCGGAGGTATGTGTGTTTTATCAGGTGGGTGTGAAACACCGAGAACAAGGCCATGTTGACACATTGCTGCCCATCCTTTCTCATTTCCCAGTGAGTCATCTCAATATCCAGACAAGCCACTGGGGTGGGATCCATGTCCCGATAGCTGGAAAACAAACTTGGCATGGAAAATCTTCATGCAACAATTACAATACAAAACTAAGTTAAGAGCTGGCATCTGACTGTGTGACTTAAACTATCCCTGCCAGAGATAAACTAATAAACTACAGTAAATAACTCCATACCCTCCAACATTTCACCAATGAAAATAGGAACATCCTAAGGAAAAGCAGGACATTCCAGGATCAAATCAGAAACCAGGACGGCTTCTCTAAATCAGGGACATCACTTGGAGGGGCTGGTCTTTATAGGCTGCAGAAATGTATAGAGAAACATAAGGAACAGGAACAAACCACATTTCAAAGTATGGGTGGGTGGGTGGGTGGAGTAGCTATAAAAATGAATGTCTTTCACTCAAAAAGGGTGCTTTGACAGACGCATCTTTCATTCTTATCCATTCTGACCATGCATAAAAACTTCTTTTTTAAATTGGAGCCTTATTTGCCCCTACGGGTTCCCATTGTTGCGCCCGGTGAGAAAACATAGAAGCAGAAAAGACCTGAGGCTTCTGGCTTCAGAGAGAGAAAGATTTAATTTCTGCATGCAGAGGTACTTCGGTGTTTAGATAGCCAAGCAAGTACAAAACTAGCCAATTTTCAGACAGTTCTTATAGACAGTTCTCTGGCTCTCTTCCCACCCCAGAAAACTTCCTCTTGTCCATATAAGGAACATTTCCTGTTGTACATATAAGGCAAATGACATTTAGCCAGAGTTGGTTCATGTGCACTCCCAGCAAGGCCATCCTATCTCTTGACCTAGACAACAGTTCCTCTCAATGAAGGACAGCTACAGTACTCTCTGCGTAAGGTCTACTGTTATCTCCAGACACTTAGTAAGGCAAAGCTTGCCAGAGAGAAGTACAATGCAGATCAAAGTTCACAGCTTTACAGAGCAGTTTCATACAGAAATAATAATAATAATAATAATAATATTTATTATTTATACCCCGCCCATCTGGCTGGATTTCCCCAGCCACTCTGGGCGGCTTCCAACAGAAATCAAATACAAAAATATCAAACATTAAAAACTTCCCTAAAAAGGGCTGCCTTCAGGTTTTTTCTGAATGTCAGGTAGTTGTTTATTTCCCTGACCTGTGATGGGAGGGTGTTCCACAGGGCGGGCGCCACTACCGAGAAGGCCCTCTGCCTGGTTCCCTGTAGTTTTGCTTCTCGCAGTGAGGGAACCGACAGAAGGCCCTCGGCGCTGGATCTCAGTGTCCGGGCTGAATGATGGGGGTGGAGACGCTCCTTCAGGTATACAGGACCGAGGCCGTTTAGGGCTTTAAAGGTCAGCACCAACACTTTGAATTGTGCTCGGAAACGTACTGGGAGCCAATGCAGATCTCTCAGGACCGGTGTTATGTGGTCCCGGCGGCCACTCCCAGTCACCAGTCTAGCTGCCGCATTTTGGATTAATTGCAGTTTCCGGGTCACCTTCAAAGGTAGCCCCACATAGAGCGCATTGCAGTAGTCCAAGCGGGAGATAACCAGAGCATGCACCACCCTGGTGAGACAGTCCGCGGGCAGGTAGGGTCTCAGCCTGCGTACCAGGTGGAGCTGGTAGACAGCTGCCCTGGATACAGAATTAACCTGCGCTTCCATGGACAGCTGTGAGTCCAAAATGACTCCCAGGCTGCGCACCTGGTTCTTCAGGGGCACAGTTACCCCATTCAGGACCAGGGAATCCTCCACACCTGCCCTCCTCCTGTCCCCCAAAAACAGTACTTCTGTCTTGTCAGGATTCAACCTCAATCTGTTAGCCGCCATCCATCCTCCAACCGCCTCCAGGCACTCACACAGGACCTTCACGGCCTTCACTGGTTCTGATTTGAAAGAGAGGTAGAGCTGGGTATCATCTGCATACTGATGAACACCCAGCCCAAACCCCCTGATGATCTCTCCCAGCGGCTTCATATAGATATTAAAAAGCATGGGGGAGAGGACAGAACCCTGAGGCACCCCACAAGTGAGAGCCCAGGGGTCTGAACACTCATCCCCCACCACCACTTTCTGAACACGGCCCAGGAGGAAGGAGCGGAACCACTGTATAACAGTGCCTCCAGCTCCCAACCCCTCTAGCCGGTCTAGAAGGATGTTATGGTCGATGGTGTCAAAGGCCGCTGAGAGATCCAGCAGAACTAGGAAACAGCTCTCACCTTTGTCCCTAGCCCGCCGGAGATCATCGACCAGCGCGACCAAGGCGGTTTCAGTCCCATGGTGAGGCCTGAATCCCGATTGGAAGGGATCCAAATGGTCCGCTTCTTCCAGGCGTGCCTGGAGTTGTTCAGCAACCACTCGCTCAATCACCTTGCCCAAGAATGGTAGATTTGAGACTGGGCGATAGTTGGCCATATTGGCCGGGTCTAAAGATGTTTTTTTAAGAAGCGGTTTAATGACCGCCTCTTTCAGCGGGGCTGGGAAGGCTCCCTCACAGAGGGAAGCATTCACCACCCCGCGCAGCCCATCGCCCAGCCCCTCCCGGCTAGCTTTTATAAGCCAGGATGGGCAGGGATCAAGGAGACAGGTGGTTGGTTTCACTCGTCCAAGCAGCCTGTCCACATCCTCGGAGGTAACAGACTGAAATTGATCCCACGCAACTGGACTAGACAGGACTCTGGCACTCTCCCGCCCTGGCCCTGCTCCCACGGTGGAGTCTATCTCTTTCCGAATCTGAGCGATTTTATCCGCAAAAAACTTTGCAAACGCATTGCAGGAGATCTTGGGGTCCCTACCAGGCCCCGATGACGAAGGTGGCTCCGATAGATTCCAAACCACCTGAAAGAGTCTCCTGCTGCTATTTTCCGCAGATGCAATAGAGGCGGTGAAGAAAGTCTTCTTTGCCGTCGCTATCGCCACTTGGTAGGCTCGACGTTGAGCTCTAACCTGTGTTCGGTCGGATTCAGAATGGGTTTTCTGCCACCGGCGCTCTAGCCGTCTCAACGATTGTTTCATCGCCCTCAGCTCCGGGGAAAACCACGGGGCTGTCCGGGCTCCATGCAACCGGAGAGGGCGCTTCGGAGCCAAACAGTCAATAGCCCTGGTTAGCTCCACATTCCAGCGGGCCACCAGGGAATCGGCTGAAAGGCCATCAACATGGGATAAAGTATCCCCTACCACTCTCTGGAAACCATTTGGATCCATTAAGTGGCGGGGGCGGACCATCCGAATTGGTCCCACCTCCCTGCAGAGGGGAAGGGTTGCGGAGAAGTCCAGTTGCACTAGGAAGTGATCTGACCATGGCACTTCTTTAGTTTCACTTTTTTTTAATGTCAGATCACCAACATCCATAGAGGTGAATACCAGGTCTAAGGCATGTCCTC
This sequence comes from Lacerta agilis, assembly GCF_009819535.1. Lineage (NCBI taxonomy): Eukaryota > Metazoa > Chordata > Lepidosauria > Squamata > Lacertidae > Lacerta > Lacerta agilis. Next base: position 29,664,725 of record NC_046318.1, read on the forward strand.
GGCTATGAGTTGGACCAGACTTATTCAGGGTCAGCCCCATGGAGGCCATGCTTTCCACGAAGTCCCGAGCGGCCCCTTGTAAGGTCGTGTCGGCATGGATGTTAAAATCCCCTAGGACGACCAAACTAGGTGACTCCAGGAGAACATCCGCCACGACCTGAAGCAGCTCGGGCAGGGAATCCTTGGTGCAGCGGGGAGGTCGGTACACCAAAAGGAATCCTGTACTGCCCCTATTGCCCAACTTCCAGAACATGCACTCAGAGAACTGGGTCTTCCCAATAGGACGCCTGGTGCAAACTAATGACTTCCTAAAAATCACTGCAACCCCCCCTCCCCGCCCACAAGGCCTGGGTTGCTGTGCGTAAGAGAAACCTGGTGGACAAGCAGCGGCAAGGACAGGCCCATCTGCCTCGTCCAACCAAGTCTCTGTTACACATGCCAGGTCAAGCCCACCATCCACAATCAAGTCATGGATGGCCGTGGTTTTATTTAACATTGACCTCGCATTGCACAGCAGCATCTTCAGGTCATGTGGGTATCCCTTGCTGAATCCAGTATCCGTCCGGTCAGGACCAGACCCGGAGGCAGGAATAGTCCTCAGACAACGACTAAACCTGCCTCCTCGGCAATGACATGGTCTGGTCTTAGCGTAACTCCTCCTCCTGCCCATGATCACTGAGATCGGTTGTCCCAGTGCATCCCACCCTGTGGAACCTGCCCCAGCCATTTTGTTGGCCGGGACCCCCTCCCAGGCAGCCCTGACCCCACCCCTTAAGAACAAAATTAAACCTATATAAAAACAGAAAACAAAACACAATAATACAAAGCAAAAACTATAAAAATTACAAGTAACCCAAATTAAACAAAACTCAAAACCCCACTAAACATCTATCCCACCCCCACAACAATAAAACTTAAAAAGATAAAAAGAAATAATAATAATAGAAACATTTTAAAACATTAAAAAAAAAAAAAGAGCTGGACAGCAGCAGCACTCAGGCACTCAGGCAGGGGAGTCCTACTGGGCAGCAGCAACCAGCAGCAAAGCAGAGGCAGCAGCAGTCCTTTTATGGCCTTACCATAAAAGCTTAACAGGGGCACTTTTATACTTAATACATTCACTGGACTAACAATACATTCAGGTAAATATATAGGTTAGCTAATTAACCCCTTCCATTCCCTCCTCTTCTTCGGACCGCTGGAATTCTTTCTCCAGCGCGTCCCTGGGAAATGACTGATATTCTCTAGCAAGGGCAATGAGCTGAAGAATCCATTACACAACTTTATAAATAACCATACGCATGCATTGCATTAAACAGAAAATACAAAGGCAAAATAACAATGGGGGACACAATATCAACAGATACAACAAATACAACTAAGGATCTTTTACTTCAAATATTCCTAACACTAATTACAGAAACTGTTCAACTGGTCACATTATCTGGTAACTGGTCAACACAAATTAAGGCAATATGATCACTCAGTCCTCCCATTCAGAGTTCTTTTCCTTCCTTTTCTTCCATTGGCATGCGCTTTGGCAGCAGGTTTGTTGCTTCTTGGCCTTTGTTGCTTCCCTGGATCTTCAGCTTCAAGGGATGTTTCAGCACACTGAGGCAGGTCCTGTCTCTACATGAGGAGGCGGACACCAGCCACTTTCACCACTGGCAGTGTTGCCAAAAAGACTGTTTAGGATCTTTGCCACTTAGGTTTCAGAGTCGCTGCATAGGGATAAAACTGGCTTAGCAAAGCTACATGGCATTAGGGCACCTGCTAAAAGAATAGAAGATAGTTACAGAGATTATATCTGCCCTTGGAGGGTGGTGTCTTGGGCCCCTCCTGCCTTTCTTTTGCCTCACAGATTAACCTCACAGGTATCGATATTGATCACACCTCAGTCCTCCTCCCTGTTGGAGGTAAGCTAGAATAACCCAATCAAATAAGGACAGCCTCCCATACACTCACAAGATATTACTGACCATGCCAGATCACTATCTCCTCGAAATACAATATTCTTCCGCAATGATTATTTCATAGCTTCTTGGTCTACTCTTTGGCCCAGAATAATAATTTAGTTCATTTTTCCAATCCATGCAAACACTCTAAACTTAGAATACACACAAATATAAACAAATACACAATACAATCATACACACTATCATCATTAGCATCACCACAATTTCAGACCAATTTAGCATAAACTCTGCTAATGTCAGGGAACAGAAAGATACAATTTCCCCCCAAATAAGATCCATTTCTTCAACATCACCTTCCAGACACACTACTAGAGCCATTGCAATTCTTACTATCTTGACATCCTTCAGAACATTCTCCTTTTTTAAAAAAACTTTTACATAGCAACTAATCTTTTCCAATATAACATTGTACAAATGATCTAGGGTGTTTGGGTATAGCTATTCTCTTCTTACTGTTCTCTCTTTCCTAATGTTCCATTTCTCCATCCCAATTATATTACCAGTTCCAACAGCCATATCAAAAACTAACTTTCCCTCCTCTTCTGTTTCCTGCATCCAAGCACCAGCCATTGATCCTTAGTACCTAATTTTCTACTTACCACCTCACCAAGCCTATCAGGACCTAGTGTCCAAGAATTAACTTACCACCACCAACCTATTTTTTTTTACCCTCAGGAGGACTTAAGGTGGGAACAGGGCAGTAGGGAACAAATTCTGACAAAGTTGGGTTGTCAGACAGAATAGAACTTGGCCTATTTATCTCGCTTCAGAGCCATCGGTTGGTCACTCTCATCATCTCACACATGGCGGCCAGCTTAGCAAAATTGCTAACTCCTCACAACGGTGTTTCATTTGGACAATGGAGTTGAACCCTTGATGTGCTCATTCAAATAGTGACAATTTTCAGGTTTCTTTTAGGTAACAACAAATTATGGACAGGGCAATAGGAAAAACTCCTGTCTTTTTAAAACAATCTTTGAAGGGCTTACTATATATACCACCTCTGAAGCAGAGCCATCTTCAGGCCTCTCTCATTGTCTCACGCTTCCATGGCAACAACCTGGCGGTCCTCTCCATAGTTTGGACAATGGATTCACCCGCCTAGATGTCCTCTGCAACCTTGGCATGGAGGGTGGTGTATTGCCTTCAATATTGTTTCCTGCTGGGCAGGGGGTTGGACTAGATGACCCTTGGGGTCCCTTCCAACTCTATGATTCTATGATTCTATGATTCTGTGATATGTATACCTTCACTTTATCATCAATTTTTCTTCCAATCATTCCAAAATTTCTGCCCCCTTTTCCTCCTGAGGTTCAAACTTACTCCAAATCCTAACTTACACTGTCAGGGCTACACTGTCAGTTGCTAACCATGAGCCCCTTCCCATTCTACTTCAACATTCTCTTCTCCTTCATTCTACATCCCACAAACCTACATCTACATTCCCAAATACATCCTGCTAAGAAGCCATTTCTTCTATTTCAAAACCTTCCCTGAAAAACTTAAAACCTGGGATATAAAATAAAACTTTTCCCTCTAATCAACTTCTGTTGAAAACAATCAAACTGCTCAGAAGACATAATCTTCTTTCCCCCCCTTGTGGGTGGCAAATTCCCTTCCTTTGCAAGATTCACTGCTGCAAAGAGAAAAAAATCCTTGCTGTTTAAACTAAGGCTTCTCTCTGTTTCTGTCCATCTCCCCACTCTCATTGCTTTACCAAAGGTCAATTAAGAAACAAAATAAGACTGTACCAGCTTTAAAAACAAACTAACAAACATTCCTTATTGCAAGAGCAGCCCTCCTTTCAATGCTTCAGACACACTTTTACATTCACCTTAACATTGCAGAGAAATACTTTTACAGCCCATTCTATTGAAGGCACATGCCTTGGCACACAAACAATTTCCAAAACACACTCACCTAACCCTGGGATTCAAACAAATTCCTTGAAGGGACAGCAAAACAAAACAACAAATACAAATTGTGCAGCCACATATACAAGGAAAAAAAACAGACTTCGTTGGCAATGCAGCAAGAAATGAAACAATTTTGGGAACACAGAGTTTGGGAACACACATTTTAGGGCTGCTTTCTGCCCTACCTTTCCAGAATGAATGCAAGCCTCAAGCAGGGACCAACACACACACACACACAGGCACTACAGATACAGACAAACTCACAAAAATCACACTGCACAATCACTGCAAACACAGATCTCATACAACACACACATAGTGAAGGAAAAATCATAAAATTATTACAAGTCATAAATTTTTACACAACAACAAAAATTCCAATTCCCCATCTCAGCAAGCTCTGGTTCAACCTGGGACAGTGGGACACTCCTTCCACCTAACCAGACTTTTTTCCATGCACACACTCTCCGCTTCGCTAGGGACACTGAGTTCCTGCGTCTCATTCACTCAATACATCTACTGGAGCGTCCCCACACACCATTCCCATACACAGAGTAAAATCACAGAAAAATTCTTAACCCCCTTCTCTCTCTGAAAAATTCTTAACCCCCTTCTCTCTCCTCAGAGAGGGCACCCCCCTTCTTTTCCCCCTTCCTGGCGGCCCTCCACGGCTCACGGCCAGGCTTCTGGCGGCAACTCTATTTGCACACTGCCAGGCTCCGGTGGCAACTCTATTTGCACACTACCGGATTTTAGCGGCGGCCCTCTACGACACACTGCCGCTGCAGGATCGATCGCATCCTGCGCTTCCCCTTCCCTGGGAAGCTGCTCCCCCTGTGGAGCTTACCTGTCCTCTGCAGATCTTACTTCCCTTCCCCCCTTGCGGCCGCTTTCTCTTTCTCCCGTCGCCACGGTGCAGTTTGGCTCTCCCCCTGGGGTAAGCCAGTCCCTTCCCACAAACAGGCAGGAAGCGCGCTTGGGGCCAGCAAACGCCAGACCAGGAGAGCCTTTTCGCTGTGCAGCGACGCCTCGGACTCCCTGTTTTCTCAATCCCGGGGAACAGCGAAGGGTTCCCGGCCAATGCACCACGTTATGGAGCCTTATTTGCCCCTACGGGTTCCCATTGTTGCGCCCGGTGAGAAAACATAGAAGCAGAAAAGACCTGAGGCTTCTGGCTTCAGAGAGAGAAAGATTTAATTTCTGCATGCAGAGGTACTTCGGTGTTTAGATAGCCAAGCAAGTACAAAACTAGCCAATTTTCAGACAGTTCTTATAGACAGTTCTCTGGCTCTCTTCCCACCCCAGAAAACTTCCTCTTGTCCATATAAGGAACATTTCCTGTTGTACATATAAGGCAAATGACATTTAGCCAGAGTTGGTTCATGTGCACTCCCAGCAAGGCCATCCTATCTCTTGACCTAGACAACAGTTCCTCTCAATGAAGGACAGCTACAGTACTCTCTGCGTAAGGTCTACTGTTATCTCCAGACACTTAGTAAGGCAAAGCTTGCCAGAGAGAAGTACAATGCAGATCAAAGTTCACAGCTTTACAGAGCAGTTTCATACAGAAAAGCTTAACAGGGGCACTTTTATACTTAATACATTCACTGGACTAACAATACATTCAGGTAAATATATAGGTTAGCTAATTAACCCCTTCCAAAATGACACTAATGCATGAAAGTGAGAGCTGGACCATAAAGAAGACTGATCACCAAAGAATTGATGCTTTTGAATTATGGTGCTGGAGGAGACTCTTGAGAGTCCCATGGACTGCAAAAAGATCAAACTTATCCATCCTTAAAGAAATCAGCCCTGAGTGCTCCCTGGAAGGACAGATCCTGAAGTTGAGGCTCCAATATGTTGGCCACCTCATGAGAAGAGAAGACTCCCTAGAAAAGACCCTGATGTTGGGAAAGATGGAGGGCACAAGGAGAAGGGGACGACAGAGGATGAGATAGTTGGACAGTGTTCTCGAAGCGACTGGCATGAGTTTGGCCAAACTGCGGGAGGCAGTGGAGGATAGGGGTGCCTGGCGTGCTCTTGTCCATGGGGTCACGAAGAGTTGGACACGACTGAACGACTGAACAACAACAAATTAGTGCATATTTATCCAAAGCCCACCTTTGTTTTAGATAGATAGATATATACTTTATTGTCATTGTACATAGTGCAACGAAATTGAATGCCATCCCACATTTACAGTCACATATACGCATTTATACATTTACAGCCACACATACACATACATACCATCCATCACGACTCCCCAAGATCATATCAATTGGTTACAGCATTTAAAATAGTTATAGCTCTTGGATAAAAACTGTTTTTTAGTCTATTCGTTCTTGATTTAATTGTTCTATATCTCTTGCCCAAAGGCAACCGTACAAACAGACTATATCCAGGGTGAGATGAATCCTGTAAAATGTTGTTTGCTTTTTTGAGGCAATGGGAGCTATATAGTTTGTCCAAAGATGGGAGAGGATGACCGATAATCTTTCAGTTATGACCTTCTGGAGCATTTTCCTATTAGTGACTGTGCAACTGGCAAACCAAGCACAGATACAGTATGTAAGAATATTCCCTATGCTGCCTCAATAGAAGGACACCATCAGTCTCTCACTCAGATTGTTCTTCTTTAAAAGTCTGAGGAAATAAAGTCTCTGCTGGGCCTTCTTTACCAGAGCAATACCACCAGGATCCCACCAATATACAAGGGCTGAATGTCCACCTTTCCCTCCCTGTAGTTCACTACCAGTTCCTTGGTCTTAGAGATATAAAGGACCAGATTATTTTCTCCACACCAACCACAGAGCCGCTCCACCTCGTCTCAATAGGTGGACTCATCCCCCTTGGAAATGAGCTCCACCACAGTGGTGTCATCAGCAAACTTGATGATTTTGTTGCTGAGATGAGTAGCTGTACAATCATACGTGTAGAGGGTATAGAGCAGGGGACTCAACACACAACCCTGTGGGGAGCCGATGTTAAGGCTAAGGTCTGTGGACATATATGACCCTACACTGACCCTCTGAGAGCGGTCTGACAGAAAGTTCAAAACCCAGAGACAAATGGAGTTAGAAAGTCCAAGCGCCTCTAGTTTGGACATCAATCTATGGGGGAGGATAGTGTTAAAAGCAGAGCTGAAATCCACAAACAGCATCCTCACATTGCTCCCCGGTTGCTCCAGGTGGGACAGAGCAGCACGGAGAGTAGTAGTGATAGCATCTTCTGTGGATCTATTTGCAGAGGAACAATAGCTGACGACTTCAGGCAGGGTGGAACAATAGACTGGTGTAAGGACCTATTGAAGATCTTAGTAAAGACCCTCGCCAGCTGGACCGCACAGCCCCTCAACACCCGTCCAGTGATGCCATCAGGTCCAGCAGCCTTCCTCGGATTCACCGCCCTCAGTACCTGCCTCACCTCATGCTCCTCTACCGTGAGTGAGGGGCCACTGTGGGCTGGTGGCTGTAATGCCGTCATCTCCGATGGCTCCTTCTCAAAGCGTGAAAAGAAGAAATTAAGCTCCTCTGCCAGCGAAGGATCACCACCAACAGCACCAAGGTTCGGTTTATAGTTGGTAACATGCTGAATCCCCTGCCACACCTGCCTCCTGTTGTTACTACTGAAGTTGTCCTCAATCCTCTTCCTATAATCCAACTTGGCCCGTCGAATCCCTCTCTTCAAGTTGGCTCTCGCAGCGCTGTAAAGCTGCACATCACCAAGCCTGAAAGCCCTGTTCCTATCCCGCAGCAGTCACTGGACCTCTCTATCCATCCAGGGTTTCTGATTAGGATAAACGCGTATGTATTTATTTGCTATAACAGTATCTGTGCAGTGATTGATATAGCACAGAACTGCCACCGTATGCTCCTCCAAGTCTGGATGATCAAAAATGTCCCAATTAGTTCTCTCGAAACAGTCCTGCAGTTTTCTGCTGGTTCCAGGTCTCTCTCTCCCCCCACGAAACCTGCCCACCATGCATAAGGGCTAATTTTGTAATAAGAACTGACATCATTTCTGCATTGCATCTATGCAGAAGTGTAACTTTTTAAAAAGGCTACAGTATCTCTTCCATACCCCGATGCTGAATGCAGCAGGCAAGTCCTAAACTTGTACGTTACTCATAGTAGATCTTTTGAAATTATACATATTCATTAATTTCAATGGGTCTACTCTGAGCTTTCATGCCCCATTCTCAAGCTTTGCTCACTGAAAGCTGGGCATTTTATTCCTCTAGGTTACATTATAAATATATATATATATTGGAGAAGACTCAGAACCTACTTATTAGAACAACACTCAGCTCTTTAAAGAAGGACTGATCTCAACCCCAGCCTTGTTTCCTCAATTTCAAGTTAACAAAGCAATCTCCAAATGGGGAATTGAGGAACTATTTTGCAGAATTGATTGTGCCCTTGGTCCTCAGAGTCCTGAGAAAGACTAAGGAAAAGATAGTCCAGAGCTGTTCATTAGAGGCAAAATCTATACATCACTATGTTAGGAAATCACCTTTGAATGATGCCTAGTTCTTGATGATGTGCATTAGGCTACACTACTTTAGACTGCACACGTGGCTTATACAGTTAAATAAGAAAAAGAAGGAAGGAAGGAAGGAAGGAAGGAAGGAAGGAAGGAAGGAAGGAAGGATTTTTTACATAGAAAACTAGATGTAATGGATAATGGTTCTAGCCCAGCCTTCTCTCTGGCATGCTAATTTTCTATGTTTTGGAATATATATATATATATATATATATATATATATATATATATAATCTCCAGAGCTAACGTGACAGAATGATTCTGCATTATCATTCTGTCACTTTAGCTCTGGAGTCTGAATTGGTACAGCCCAGATGCAACTTTCCCATTTCAGTGAAATCCAGGCCTCAGCTACTGACATTTTTTATCTCCCTTGGATTGACTCATCTCTGATGAGATGCAGTGATGAAGAACCGCCTTTATTTCAGTAAGGGAAGAAATAAATCAACCTTCCGATTGATCCATTCCTTCTCAACAAATGGATTAGTGTATTGATTGGCAAATTGCATTCTCTCTTCTTTTTAACTCGGTGCATTGTGTTGCATCCATTTTGTTTTCCCTATTGTTTTTAATGCCTGATGCCACAAGGCAATGTAGTGCAATATGCACTTGACCCAAATATTAATCAATGGTACAAGGTTAGGAATATTAGCAATAATTGATTATGATGGATAACCTTCTGCTTTTACACTAATGTACACACCTCAAAATACAACTTTTACTGGAAAATATTTCAAGTTTACAAAGGTGTGCTATCACATAAGACATATGTGAAAAATTTGCCATATTAAATATAAGTGTTATATAGATGCATAATTGTATTTATCTTTAGTATAGAACTACTGAGAGAAGAGTAGGTACAGTTCAGAGAATTATTACATCTCATTTATACCTTTTCATAGCCTTATCTAAGGACATGTGATCAGTAAGGAGCAATCTTGGCTATAGTTTTACCTCTGGGGTCGAGGAGAATTCAGTTGCTGCTACATTAGGATGGGCCCATTGAATTAACTGACTTAATGAGATCTCTGTAAGCAACCTGTGATTTGCCTCCCATGCCAAATCACTTTATGTCAGAATACTCTACTTGAGATTAGTAAAGGTAAAGGGACCCCTGACCATTAGGTCCAGTTGTGTCCGACTCTGGGGTTGCGGCGCTCATCTCGCGTTACTGGCCGAGGGAGCCGGCGTACAGCTTCCAGGTAATGTGGCCAGCATGACTAAGCCGCTTCTGGCGAACCAGAGCAGCGCACGGAAACTCTGTTTACCTTCCCGCTGGAGTGGTACCTATTTATCTACTTGCACTTTGACGTGCTTTCGAACTGCTAGGTTGGCAGGAGCTGGGACCGAGCAACGGGAGCTCACCTCGTCGCGGGGATTTGAACCGCCGACCTTCTGATCAGCAAGCCCTAGGCTCTGTGGTTTAACCCACAGTGACACCTGCGTCCCCCCACTTGAGATTAATATTCCTTTAAATCTCTTGTGTGATGGGTGGGTATTTAGAGAAACTAAACACAGGTCTATTGCTTGCAGGGAACAACAGCTGACAAAAAATAATAAGGTATTAAACCAGATACACTGGTATAGAAATGCATTATTTTTTTCCTGGAACGATCAACAGGTGGGGGCTTGCTCTTGTTTGACCCTTCCTTTTTGTTCTTCTTTCTTGCAAACATATTCTTGAATAAATTCAGGATAAGGCTATCAATAGCTTCTGGCAGTCTTGCCTAGATATCTGGTTGGCCATTGTGGGGACAGGATATAGGATTAGATGGGCTGCTGGCCTGATCCCACTAAAGCTGACTTATCTAAAAATGATGCATTATTTCATTAAAAATTGCCTTTTTAAGTGAAATGCACATGCTCATTCCAACATTACTATGCAATAGTAATGTTTATGTTTCTACCGCCCAAATGTCTAACATGGAAGGTTCATCATCTTAATTCTGATTAGGACTCACTTGGAATTTTGAGTCAGAAGTTTCAGCCAAGCTCCCCATCCCATATCTTTGTGCTAGACAGAAATGTGCAAGTCTGAGACAAGACAGGAGCAGAATGGGGGGGGGGGGACTATTTTGCCCATAGGATCTGGCACAAAAGAATTTTAAAACAATTATAATTCAACTCTAAACAAGCCTTAGAAACACTGATTTGGTTCAGGATGCAGGTGGAGATCTGAATATTCTCCAAATGAGCTAATTGATTGAGAAAAGTTATTACTTAGATCTCCTGAGTATGCTAATGGGAGGCCTATGGAATTTAAAAGCATATCTGGTTTCTAAAGAAGATTGTTCTGGACTACGTTTCATACCTGCTTTGGCAATGTGTTGTTAGATTTATATGCACAGAGTCTGGGTGGATTAAAGTGATTCTGTGGTCCCTTGAGGCACTTCATGCAACTCTTTCAGGTGACGATTATCATGGCACCCATGTGAGAGCCATGGGCATAGCCAGGATTATTGTTGGGGGGCAGGACTTTTGTTAGGGCGAAAGAACTGCCATGATTGGTCAGCTACTTAAGCATTTCTATTGTTTTGCTTGATCGGGGTGGGGGTGGGGAGCTGCCCCCATGGCTACGCCCATGGTGAGAGCCACCTTTTAATGGAGACCCACCACCAGATGCTGCTCACTTTTCACTACCCTTGTGTTACAAATTTCAGCAGATGGATTGCCATTGCAGTGAATAAGAAACCAGCTCTTCTGTGCTCATGGTGCATGTAGTGGTGCCAGAGTCCGCTGACAGCAGCTCTGAAGGGAAGATGGATTCATTCCATGGTCCGTCTCAGAGGGAACTATAGGCACCAGAACTCTCACCTGCTCCTCTGAACCTTGAGGAGACACCGGTACTACTCTGATTATTGGTTCACAGATTCCTTAGAGCATGAGTAGGCAAACTAAGGCCTGGGGGCCGGATCTGGCCCAATTGACTTCTAAATTCGGCCCATGGATGGTCCGGGAATCAGCATGTTTTTACATGAGTAGAATGTATGCTTTTATTTTAAATGCATCTATGGGTTATTTGTGGGGCATAGGAATTGGTTCCCCCCCCCCAATATAGTCCGGACGCCCTCAAGGTCTGAGGGACAGTGGACTGGCCCCCTGCTGAAAAAGTTTGCTGATCCCTGCCTTAGGACGCCCCCAGGACGCGCGCCAGCCCCGCCCCTGCCTGCTCCCCCCCCCCCAGTGCCGGAGCATGAAGCTCTGCCACTGAGGCCAGATATGGCATGCCAACCCTCCCCACTTGGCCAACAAGGTGATTTGGGAAGCCATGGCCAGCCACCCTACTCTTGATATCATGCAGATCATCAGGTGTGGATGGGGCTTCAAATGACTGGGGATGAGGCTTCAAATGAGTAATTGAGAGCTTGAAGTAGGCTCCTGATTGTTCAAGGAAAGAGATTTTGACAGGTGGTGGGAAAACTACCGGTACCTGTCTGTCATGTCATGTCATGTCATGTCATGTCATGTCATGTCATGTCATGTGACTGATAGGTGGGTTACCCTGCCCACCTGCCAAAGTTGACCCATGGAGTGAGATCAGATAAAGATCTGACTCCCCAGAGCCAAAATTATTCCTCACCCCCTGCTCTTGTCAATGAATATCTAGCCCAGGTTATAAAGTTTTGTTCGTTACTCCAGGACACTGATAAGACAGCTTGTATGTTCTGCCTCAGCTTTAGGATCAGTAGCTGTGTACCTTACGTTGACACTCTAGTCCATGGGTAGGCAAACTAAGGCCCGGGGGCCAGATCCGGCCCAATCGACGGTCCGGGAATCAGCGTGTTTTGACATGAGTAGAATGTGTGCTTTTATTTAAAATGCATCTCTGGGTTATTTGTGGGGCAAAGGAATTCGTTCACCCCCCAAATACACACACACACACACACACACACACACACACACTCCAGCCTGCCACAAGGTCTGAGAGGCAATGGACCAGCTCCCTGCTGAAAAAGTTTGCTGACCCCTGCTTTAGTCTCTCTCCGAGGTAATGATCCTGCCCAGTCTTCCTGTCCGTCTGGAGCCCTGGGACCTTCTCCTTCTTTGGTCCATCACCTGTCCTTGGTGGTGGGCATCCCCATGGATGGGGACATGAGGGCTGTTTCTTACTGTTGAACACAGACAAGGAGAAGAGATGCTTTGCAGTAATTTCAGAAGAAGTGGCATCGCACCAGTTGTTTGCATAGGCATGGAGGAAATAAATGAGGTATAATCAAATGCAAATAGTGTTGGTAGCTTTGTATTTGCTATTTGTTTTCTTCATAAATGCTCTGCACAAAAGTTAATTTGCCACTCCCCCGCCATGAGAATCGGATTCAGAATAAATACAGATGACCATTTACTATGTTGGGCTTAACCACTGTAGATATATAAGCATGTGGGGAGCCAATCAATAAAGAATATATTTCTACACATAATCAGTATCACAGGCTGCCATCCATAATGCTTGCTTATACATGTAGGATACAAAGAACTAAATTAACATAGAATTAAGTGGAGTTTTTTTAAAAAAAGAAATCCATTTTTATAAGAAATATGAAATTAGAATGAGCGTCTGTCAGTTTTTCAATTGCTATTCAATTTTCAGGATTGAACCAAACCAATTAGAATAAATTAAATTTCAAGCTTGATAGATTTTTTTTTAACCAACATTTATTTTGAGAACTGCATTTGCTGTTTATTGCTTTGTGGATGAAATAGCAAGAGAACAATAGTTGAATCAAGGAGCTAACATCTACTATGTCAGTGGCAAAGCTAGGTTGCTGCATATACCACTTTTCTGTGTTTGCCATTCTGAAATATTGAATGTGCAGAGAATATTGGACCATACATTTACAACAGCATGCCCTGGATGTTGGGATATTTTGAGTTTCTGTCCAGGTAAATTGAGAATCTAACAAGTAGTTTCAGAAGTTTGGAAGTCATCACTACGAAATATAAAGCAACAATTGCGCCATAAAAATCGGGCCATGTATCACACACAAAATGGAAAATTATGAATCTGTTTTTCATTTCAAATATATTGGAAGACAAAGGGATACGACATCTAGATATTAATTAAGTAGGAGATAATAGCAAAAAAACCAAATCAATCCGTGAAGGGATAGAACCTTTGAATGTAGATCCATGAAAGAACACACACTTTGCAATAAAAAGTCCCAAATTCAGTCCCTGGCATATCCACACAAGGGAGGGCAGGATGGACTGAGTACATATGTTCCTAACACATTCATTGTTCCCCTTTTCTGTGTCATGGCCTCAGGGACTCCAGGGACTGTTCAGTTTCCTGGAGCCCTAAATTCAACCTTTGGGGGCTTTTGCAGAGCTTGTGTCCAGAACTCAGGTAGAAAGCAGAGAAACACTTTCAGATCTGATGCGACTTGGTATCTGTACAGCAAAGGATTCCCTCTCCTCAGACACACCTATTTTGACAGTGGAATGGAAAGTCCCATAGACGCACAAATCAACTCATTTCTAATAGATTTGCATAACATATACACAGCACATGTGAGGTGACAAAATCCTCTTATTTATTTTTTTAATCAGCCAGGAGGCAGAGAATGGTGTTATGTAGAGCCAGAACTCCTTTGTGGCCAACATGATTCATTTTTGTTGGGTTAAGCTGTCATTGCTGGTCTTTATTTAGCTTCTGATCCTGTGCAAAACAAGCTCCACAACAAAGCGAGTGAGAAGAAGGGGAACAAACTCTCTTTGGTTTTAAGATTTTAAAAGCCGAGGCAATATCCCCAGGGGGCAGCTTATGCTATTTTTCAGGCGCTTTATGACAGTTCTGCTCTAGGTCAAAGTTCAGAGTTTCCCATTTTCCTTCTTCAATGTTATCATACCAGTGGTAAGAAAATATATGGAAGAAAAGCTCCGATCATCTATTTCCCCCCCCCCCTACTGATTAAAAAAAATGGCTACAGGCCAAAAAAGAAATAAAAGGCCATTTGCTCCATCCTTCCATTTTCCTGTCTCTGTAGCCACTTCCGTCCTCTTCTCCCGAGGTAATACACTTCCTCATGAAATATAAATGTGGCGGTGGGAGTGAGAATGGAATCAAAAATGGCTTTGCTGTAGCTGTTTTGCAATAGAAACTCAGTGGGGTTTTTTTTTAAATAAAAAAATAAATAAATCACTATGGACATGGAGATTCGTTATCATTATGTTTTCTTCTTCATTGAAAAATAAAGAAAGCTCCATATAACTGAAGGGTCCACACTGTGAAACAATACAATAATGTACACAAGTGAATTTGGTACCAAAATGGCCAGCATTTAATAGCCCATGAAAACAGCCACCTGTCATTTAGAAAATAATAATATGAGAGACCTACCTGAAATTTTAACAATCCTGTTAAAATTAGCCACATTTCTTACCCCTAATTCATTCCCTACATCAATGGTTACAGCATGGTGCTGATAATGCCAAGGTTGCAGGTTCGATCCTCATATGGGATAGCTGCATATTCTTGCATTGCCGGGGGTTGGGCTAGATGATCCTCAGGATCCCTTCCAACTCTACAATTCTATGCTTCTATGATATGCCAAACTTTGCTTGGATCGTGGACTAAATAAGGGCTAGCCAATGGTGCCCTCCAAAAGTTGTTTGATTCCACCAGCCCCAGCCAACATGGGCAAAGGTCAGGGATGATGTAGTGTGACAAAATCTGGAGGGCATTGCTTTGGATACCCCTGGCCTAAATCTTTGCATCAAAGCAGTGTCCTGAATATTTCTGTCCAGATCTTTGCACCTAGGCAGTGGGAAGGCTACTAAAAAATCTGGGATCACCATGCACAGTGTGCCCAACTGAAGCATTGCAATGGTAGACATTCACATTCATTTTCTGTCTTGTTGCCTGCCTGTTTATTCTCTCTGGATTCCACCATTTGCCAATTTCAGCTTCCAATGTATTGAATGCCATGGAAGAGGCTGCGTGATTCTTTCAGAGGGAAACCTTGGCGAAAGGAGATGCTTTCTAAAGTCTGGGTTTGGTTTTTTTCCAGCCAGAAACAATTTGCATTTGCTATCTACAGTTCCACACACACACACCTCTGGGCTTTCATCCCTCAGAGTCTCCCATAGCATGGCCTCATAGGACTGGAAAGTTTAAACACAAGAAGGCTTTGTTGTTCATTTCTATAGAATTAACCTCAAGTATGAGACTTCCTTTTAATTGAACACAGATGCATGCAAACCAAAGACAAGCCCCTGGCTTGTGTGTGCGAATAATTTTTGACCTGCACTGGCAAGAATCATGGAGTCCAAAATTAGCAACTTTCCTTTAATCCTAAACTGGCAATTTGCCACAAGACATTCCCTTTGTCTTTTTCACCCTCTTCCAACAATGCAACCAAAAGGACTGCAGGAATATTTTCCCCCTTTTGATTCATTGATACCTGAGGCTTAAAAACCCATAAAGAATAGAAGTGTGTGTGTTCTGAGCAAACCTCGTGAATTTCAAAGGTCTCAATGTGGAGGGGTCATTCACCAAGCCGGTAGTCTTTGAATGCTACCATGAGATCAGACTGTGGTTTCTGTTGTGTCTGCCTTGTGGCTGCTGACATGGTGACCTAAACATACTTAAATTAAAGAAAGCCAGCATCTATACAGCAACATTTGCAGAATCCCCCAGCTCTCAAACTCTAATAGGCATGTATTAGAACTCATAGGTCAAAGTATGGGGACCTTTGATTTTTTTATTTTATTTTTTAAAAAAACCCCACACTGAATCTGCTTTCAGTTTTATTTTTGGGCCTCACATTTTCAGCTTTACCTTGCAACACATTTGAAACAGTAGCACACAGAGGCCACCATATTACAAAGAGGTTTTCACCCCCCCCCCACCCCACCCCGCTTTTCCTTTTGAGGCATGGAAATGAATTCAGGAGTGCTTCCTGTTACTTAAAATGTTTTTCCAAGAATATAGTTTACTAGTTCTTCAGACACTAACAGAACCATCCTAACTCTAGTAGGCCAGTGTAATTTATATTGCAATAACGGATGCCAGCATAAATTACCCCTATTCCAAATTGTGTTCTGCATCCTCTGGGTGAGACTACTGCCAGCAGAGCTAACAGGTAAGTGTGGACCCAAGTTTTGAGGACTGGGCCCTAGGTTACTGAGCTGAAGGGGGTTTGGCATAGCTATAAGTCTTTCCTTGCTCCACCCCACTCTCACCATGCCTCTCCCACTCCCCCAGAATGTCCCCTTAGGCTGGCATAAATCACTCCATTGTTGTGGACAAGTCTGCCACTGAGCTAGGGTGAATGTAGCCTATGAACAAACCGGGGTAGGAGTTAAACAATTTATTCAGCCATGACAGAAGGCACAGATTCGGTTAATACTCAGAGAATCTGCATGCCTCCAAAAAATGCAGAACACATTATACATTCCCAAGACATTGTTTCACGTGAAGAATGTGTGATCATGACTGCTGTTGGCTACATACGCATAGCACTAAGCATAGACATGGTTTTTTTTTTAACATTTCAAAATAGCTTTATTTAATTTCAGACTTCTAAAATACAACCATATCAAATCAACCAATAGAAACAAATAAACAAACAAACCCCCTAAGAAACATATAATCTAAACATTATAATCCACAAAAAAATATATTTGAAAAAACAAAACACAGAGAAAAAAGCAAAGAATTATAAATAACAATTAAAAATTGACTTCCAATTGTCTGTATATCGCTTCCCTTAATAATGAAACAAAACTTGCTATACCTTATACATTGATTGTAAAATATATAACTAAATAAATAGCTCACATTTTCATATAAATCTCCCCACATATATCTCAATCTAAGCAAATCACCAAATCCGTTCTTATACCTTCTTTTTTCAGATAGTCTTCCACATATTTCCACTCAGCCTTAGATCTTTGTTTGGATATATTTCGAATTGCTGCCGTCATCTTAGCCAAATTCATGAATTCCACTAATTTAATCAACCATTCTTGAATTGTCGGAATTTTCTCCCCTTTCCAATTTTGGGCTATAAGTAACCTTGCTGCTGCACACGCATACAAAAGAATATTTTTCCTATCCTCTGGAATATTTTCAGGAGTTATACTTAATAAGAAGACCTCTGGTTTTTCCCCAAACGTGCACTTAAGCATCTTCTTTAATCTTTCGTATATTTCACTCCAAAAACCAAAAATCTTTGAACATTTCCACCAGCAATGAAAATAACTGCCTATTTTTTCATGGCACTTCCAACAGTCCATCAATTGCGTCTTAGAAATTTTTGCTATTTTCTCTGGGGTTAAGTGCCCGACATGGGTTTCAACAGAAAACCTTGTGGTCAGTTTTTGGGGCTCAGGGGGCTTAGTTCCTCAAAAAGCAGGTTTGAGCAGGTTCGGTGGTCACTCTCTGTTACTACCCCTTCCTTCCTGAACATTGCCTTTCTGACAATGCCAGGAGCTGCCCAACCACAAAGTCTGACAGTTTGATTTTCCTGAAAAGCACCAACACCACAAGGAAACTTCCAGCCACATAGGAGCCAACTCCTAGGGGCCGAGGTCCTTTCAGTGCCCCCACTCAATAAAATATTTGAGGGGACCTGGCTTCCCCAAAGTTGAGGGGCCTTACCATTCAAATGGTGTGCATGTACCACATCATGTTATTGATTATGCAGTTTGGGGCTTACCTGGGCCCCCAATAATTTATACAAGTTGGCACCCCTGTCCAGCCACAAAGTCTGTCAAAAGTGGTCCGTTTGACTTTTATTCTAAAAGCATACTGTGGACAGCTAAATGGGTCATGCTAAGTAGGTCACATTGATTGCAAGCATAATCTAACTGGGGAAGAAGCCATCATTATGGACACAATTAGGTCAAGAGGTCTCTTTAGTCCCTTCACCATCTTAAGTTATACCAGAAGAGCCCTAGTCAGCCAAGAAAGCCCAAGACCTGCTGAACCCAAACACTCTCAACCCAGTGGATCTTGTGTTAGTCATGCTGGATGGGGCTGATGGGAGTTTGAGCCTAACCACATTTGGAGAGCCACAGGTTTCACCCCTGTGTAAGATAGTTCCCTTTATGCTAGACCTCAAATGTTTTGGGATGTCCTAAACTGCTTACAGTTGCACCGTCTCATGGATTTCATATCCCAAGACTGTGGAAACAATTAGCATTTATTGGAAATAAATGATCTGTGTGAAGCCATACTGTATTTGGAGGAAAGCAAATCTTGTGAGATTTGTTTGGTGTTTCATGATTTGGGGAATTTACAGAAGATGGTTTGTTACAAGATATGATGGGAAGAAAGACAAGAGCCATTTTGTTTGGGCACATGCTTGCATAGCCCAAGAAGCCAGCTGTTTAGGCACCACATCTTATATTCTTATGTCTGTTCTGATACATACAACTGGGATGTGGCACAGGCTACAGATTTGTGCTAGCTAGCTAAAGCACTGAAACTGAACACCAACCCTCTCTCCACCCCCAAAATTAGACCACATAGGCATGCTCTTACTTTTTCTGTATGTATTTCAATCTGACACATTTCCACTTAGGAGAAAAATCTTCCACTTTATATAGACACACATGCATGATTTACTAGAGCAATCAGCAATGCAAAAGTTGAGCTTTAATTGCCTCTTACTGGCCCCAGAAGCTACAACATGCCTTTTCTCTTTATAGCTATTTTTTTTTCAGGAAAGAGAGCTGACTCCTTAATTTTGTTTTACAGACCCTGGAAAGCTGAAATATAGCGAGCTTCTAGAGTTTTACAATCTGCCTTAGCAATTAACATGCACAACAAGCTTATATATATGGTTTAATAATTTTTTTGCTGTTTGTTCAGAATTCTATGTTGAATTTCCAAGCAAGATGTTCTGGTGGCCCTAGATGAGCATCAGAAATTATGTGGCTATAGCATCTGAAACAAGCTTTGTTGTACCTGAATAAACTTAGCATTGAACATTTGTTCTACTGGACATCTGCTTGCTTAGTTCACTAACCAGGTTTTTTCCAAGGGGTAGTTTTAAGATAAAGGAGACTGAGAGGGGGCTGACAATTCTGTTCCATCATCTCCAGATTCTCTGGAGGTCTTGATGCCTATAACCATGGTGGGTGAGCTTCTGCGGGATCAATGAGAGATGTATACATGGCCACCTTCCTCCAGTGAATGTAGTTGTATCACAGAAAACCAGCTGGTGGCACACCTTATTTTAAAAAGATGGGGACTTGCATTCTGGAAGCAAATTGAATCAACAGATCATTAAAGGTTTCCAGACGTCGCTGTAGTTCAGTGTTTTTATTTCCTATATTTTCTTCAGAAATACTAACCTTTTAAATGTCCATCTTTTAAAATTAAATATGGTTTGTATTGATTTTTCAGAACAGCAACAATAGCAGAACAACCTTTAGAAGGGTTTTACGGAGTCCAATTAAAATATCTTCATAAAGTCTTCATGTTGTAACATTTGCCTGATAAGCCTCCTCTTTCTTTTCACTATAGGAATTATGTGAAAAGTGGCCGTTAAGGATCTTTTAGTTTTATGTTTGCATGTGGTCATTCGTCGATAGTTGCAGCTTCTGTTGATTGTGAGTAGCTCAACTACGAAAGAAGGTGTTGTTACAAGATTTTTGCTTTTCATCTCCATTTTCAGGAAGGAGATGGAAGGAACCAAAATGGGTTGGCAAAGGACCCTGAGAAATGACTTTTGACCCTCCATATAGTCTTGTCATTGGTTTCTCTATGTCTGACCCTCCTGCCAGTGAGACCATGAGGATCCAGAAAGTTAATTTGCTTCATCGGAAAGCTAGGTTGCAAAAATGGAAATGAGGTAAAATGATTGGTGCATAAAAGATGCAGGCTAGGGCATCTAAAAGCCCCTGAATCAGGACCCAGAGAGAGAAGCTTCCTTTGACAACCAGAAATTCTATAGAAATGTAGATGCAGACCAGGAAAAAAACAATAGTGTTTCCAGGGTGCGTCAGGCAACCTCATGCCACAGTAATTGTTCTCCAACAGGTAAGCTATTCAAGAAAGTCGTGTGTATGTAATTTTGCCTAATATACGTGTTTTTGGAAAGCAATTTCCCCTAACATACCGCAGTTTCCATGAATATCTGCATTTACAGTATATGCACACTTTACCCATGTGTGGGTACACAATGCTTGGTACACAATGCTTGGCTGGAGAACAGTACTGCAAAATTCAGAGATTTGCAAATTTCAAAGGATGACTGTCCTTCACTTTGCATATTGAATCAAATTTCCTTCCCACCCCCACTGGCAGCTTGTTTAAACCTCAGTGAGAGGATGGTTTCACAGCGGTTATCAGTAACGTGGCCTTCCTCGCTGTCAGTTGCCGTACACAGAGTTTGAATGAGGTTTTATTTTATCGCTGTCACTCTGTGTGAACTGTACAGATAGGATCAATTATTCCTACTTAATGTTTGCCCAAAATGTCATACTATGCCTTCAGGCTGGAAGCACTCATGTTAAAGGCTAACTGAAACCTCTCTAACCTACCCTAACTTGGAATTTCTGTAAAACATCAACTATGAAAACACTGGCTTCATTTTGATGTTTTGGGTGTGTGTGTTTTTTAAAATAAGAGTTTCAACATTCAATAATTTTCTTCAGACCTTTAAGACTGAGCGTTTAGAAACAGCCAGACAGTCTGTGTTTGAAAGCTACACAAAGCCTTGGTCTGATTAGGCTTTATAAAGCAGATGTTTGTTTATGAGCTTCACTTGGGATTGCTTTCAGGACTGAGTCTTTTCCACACACATTAATTGCTTGCATCTCCCCATTTGCCCACTGAGGACCAGTGATATTCATTTTAGTACATAGCACTCTGCAGCATGCTTCTGTGAAATGGAGCTGTGCAGAAGCAGCACCTCAAAATTCTCCACTCTATTGGTTACCAAAGAAATTGGAGAGGAAGCAGGAACCACATTATCTCCAGTGATAGAGCTCACCAGTTTCTTGCTCCTTCCTCAAGGGTTGGTTGGTTTGTTTCTTGTGAGTGGCAGAACATAAAAGCATAACAAGACCGTTCTGAAGCAGGCCAATGGCTGAAGCCTAGTCAGCATGCGCTTCCCGGGGCTGATGGGAATTGTGGTTCAAAGCAGCTGCAGTATTGCCAGGTTGGTGAAGAGCGAATGAATTCTTTCAATTTGCGGCTTCTGCTTTTCTGTCATTTGGGGTTGGCAATGAGGAGACTCTCAGCCATCTCAACTAAATGGGATAGACTAGTAAGGCAGACTGCATACCACAAACAGCAAGGGAAATGATTAAGTTATTCAATCATTTTCCTGAGGGCAAATTCAAAATTGTTCCCCTGCCCTGCATTATCTATCTCCTCTGTGTCAGTGAGAGAGAAAGCACACCGTTTCCACAGTCTCAAGAGATGGAGTTTTCATTCTTACCTGTGAGATATTATTATACAACCTAATGCATTTCACTTCAGGAAGGTGTTCTTGAAATTGATTTGTCAATTTCCGTCTCTCTCTCTCTCTCTCTCTCTCTCTCTCCCCTCATTTCTTCCCTTTTATTTTTATTATGCTAAATTAGAGTCATTATAGTTATTAGTCATACCTTTCAAAATAATTCCTCTTCTTCAAATAGTTCTATTGATTATAATCCCATTTCAGAACATGTCCACTTTATCTTTAGTTTCCCATGCATGCCTCCTTGCTAAACTCTGGCAGTATAGCTTTGATGTTTTATGGAAGCAGCTGACCTTCTAATAAAATCAGGTCATGTGCATGTGCATCAGTGGGTAATGTGTCGGATGAGGACCTGAGAGACCAGGGTTCAAACCCCTACTCAGCCATGAGGCTCACTGGGTGACCTTGGGCCAGATACTGCCTCTCAGCTGCCGTGGGGTTTAAATGAGAATGAGGAGAACCATGTACACCACCTTAAGCTCCTTGGAGAAAAAGGTGGGGTATAAATGAAGTCATAAATAAATTGTACATTGCTGGTTTCTGTGGGGCTGCTTTTCACAGGAACCAGTGGATGTGTCCCCATGAGCTCAATAACACCTGGATGACTGTGAAAGCTGTTGGTTCTGACAGCTGCTGCAGGCACCCATAGAGACCTCCAACCAGGCCTTTCTCACCTTTGCCAGTCATTTCACTGCTCAGCATTGGAAAGAACTGGCTTCTTTGTCCAGCAGTAACTTGCAGGTACTTTATTCTCCTCTCACTCTACAACTGCAAGAAACCAGGCCCCAATAGAGGATAAAGACCTTTGGGAGCACATGGAATTGTTTTATGAAAGAATAAATATGATATCTTACCTCCCAGAGTTGCTGTAATAAATGAGCGTAAAGATTGTCAAGCATTTTGGTTTGATGCCGGTTTTGGATCTACTACCAATGGTAAATGTAGTAATAGAACAATGCAGATGAAAAGTTGGAGAGATCTGAAGCTGAAGCTGGGGAATCCTTGCCCTCTCCTTGGCAAGGCCAGAACTCAGAGGCAGAGATGGAGGATGAGCTGCCTCTGAAAATTAGAAGTGCTGGCTCATGGAGGTATCAGGAGACCACCATTTGCCCCAGAGAGCTATAATTCCCAGAGTTCCCTGGTAAAAGGGATTGGATGATCAACCATTCTGAGACAGAGCTCTCTCAGGGGAATAGGGGTCTCCAAACAACTCTCAGCACCCTTAAGAAATTGCAGTTCTCAAGGTTCTTTGACAGAAGCCATGACTGTTTATAAAATGGTAGGATACTGCTTTAAATGTACAGTGTATAGTGAGGTCATAGAATTAGACCTCCCTTCATTGACTACATACTCAAAACCCTCTGTTGGCTATTTCAACTGCCTTGCACCTGAGTCCTGGCACTAAAAAACAAAACAAAAAACTGGGCTGGGATTTGAACCCTGGTTCAGATGAAAGCATCCCCTTTCAGGACTAGGATGGTTTTGAAGCCAGAAATGGATGACATCAGGAGAAGAGCCAGCAAATTGAGCCTGGGATATTAAAAAGTTGCCTTAAAAAAAACAAAAACACACAAATGGGCTTGGCCAAAATCCTATCACACAGGAGACATAAAATCAATAATAACTCATTTCCAGAATTGTCATCTGCTCTGTAAGCTATGAACTGCAAGAGGTAAATCACAGGCAGCCAAACCATTACACCCCAGCAGGCCTCACGTTGGAATCACTTCATCTGTTCTTAAATGGCTGCCGAAGTGGTGCTGGTGGTCGGGAGAATGGAAGCGATGCAGCAGCCGATTCTCAGACAGTCCCATCTGTGTGATATCCCTGGCCCACAGGCCTCTATTTTCCTCCCTGACAGAGGTAACTAAATCTCCTTGATGCTCACCATGCCACGGGACTGATTATTTTGCATTAGACTTAATCTTCGGGCGGCGCTGCATGTGTCTGAGGCATGGCGAGAAAACTATAGGGCCATGCAAAGGCTTTTCAACAAGCTTGCTGTAAAGCATGATTTAAACATTAGCATCATTCAAAGTGGTAGTTGGGATGTGCAGAGCTGTAATCCTTTCCTTGCGCTCTGTGAATAGGCCAGTTCCCCCCCCCATTTCCCTCCCCCTCCACCTACATGACTGAAGATGAACTACCCCACTTGCTGTTTCTGCTGCTTGCCACTGAGGCATTTGAATAATAAAGAACAGCCTCTGGCTCTGTTCTTTGCATGGCCTCATACAATCTTCTGGATGCCCCCTCGCTTAGCAAACCCCCAGCTTCTGCTTCTTCTCTCTTTTTCATTTTGCTGAAGGAAAAGTGAAAAATAAATGTTGGGTGTTAACATGCTGGAAATTGGAAGGGTCCCTGCACACAGAGGACAAACTGAACATGGAGTGAAAATGAGGAAACAACAGCAAAACAACAACGAAAAAGGTTTGTGCTTAACACCACATTGCTCTGAAAGGAAATTGATGCCTTTTTCAAATATAAATACCCCACAGATGATAGTTCATATACACGTTTTGTTTTTGGAAGCACCCAGCTGTTCCCATTTTGCTGAGGGGAGGCTGAGTGAAAGACAGGCTCAGGGCGTTTTCTAAGAGGACGGAAATTGCCTCAGGTTGGCTTGTTGTGGTACTGCCGTTGAAGCTTCTTTTTTTAAAAAAATGGCAGTAATGATGGGGAAAATTTTTGGAAACACTTTGACAGAAATATTTGAGTTAGGGTTGGCTGTAAGAGTACTGGGCCTGTCAGTGGCTAGCATACCCTCCAACATTTCTCTGATGAAAATAGGGACGCCGCATTCTATAATGATTATTTGACTATTTATACCCCACTCATCTTACTGGGTTGCCCCAGCCACTCTGGGCAGCTTCCAACATATATATATATGTAAAATAATAGAACATTAAACATTTTTTAAAAGTTCGCTATCCAGGACTGTCTTCAGATGGTTCGGGGATCAGATAACTCCATACCCTCCGACATTTATCCAATGAAAATAGGGACCTCCTAAGGAAAAGCGGGACATTCTGGGATCAAATCAGAAACTGGGATAGCTTCTCTAAATCAGGGATGTACCTGGAAAATAGGGACACTTGCTTCCACTATTCGGCTCCAGTGAATTTCTCCCACAATTTCAGCATTCCCAATTAAATTAACTTCCAAAGGGGAGCCAGTGCTTATGGAATGAGACATTCCCTGTAATTCTGTTTTGCTCCGCTTTGAAAAATTGTGTACAGAATACCACACAGTCACATTTGCCGGAATATTTAGTTCCTTTATGTCTCCTGTGCCACTATATTCTGCTTGAGTTCCAGAATTAATTTTTGAAATCTTCCCAGGTTAGACAAAATGCAGAAAGCGTGGAGGGCAGGACAGAGCAAACCACCAGTAGGTGTTTGGTGGGGTTAGGCAGCAGCACTCACTTGATCTCCTATCGCCTGCACTGTTGCTGCTTACTAGGAGGCGGAGTGGGAGGAGCAAGACTGTGGTAAGGTCAGCCCAGTTCAAACACGCTGAAGGGAGCCCCAGATTGGTCCTGCCAGTGTATTTGCACTGCACAAAGCTTGTTCCCAGCTCACCCCTCTCAGGTGAGCACCACTATCCTGTCCCACTGACTGCAACTGCAAGTCGAAGGGAATAAGCAGAGATGGGGGAACCTGTGGTCCTCCTGAAGTTGCTGCACTACAATTCCCATCATCCCTGATAACAGGCCATTCTGGCTAGAGCTGATGGGACTTGGAGTCCAACAATATATACCAGGAGGGCCACAGCAGGTTTCCCATCCCTTCAAGAAGGGAATGGAACCTTGTCCTCCCTAGAAATTTAATGATGGATGATTTCAGCTCCACAAAATTGAAGTGACAATTTGGATACAGTTTGCACATCTTGAAAGCTATTGCAGCATCCTGAATTATAAGTGAGGAATGGTGGTCCAAGGGTAGAAGAGGCATTTCTAATGAATGGTGTACACACAGTTGCTTTACTGATGAGAGAGTTGTAAGTTCCTCCTTAAGCACTCTCATCCCATCCTTGACCTACAGTAAGAGAGCAATTTTTTATTGCAAAATAGGTCAGTATTCTTATCCTTGTGTTACTGAGATATGAAGTGGACCTTCCCAGCTCATGGGTCTTTTCTTACCCAGCTCATGGGTCAACCCACCAATTCTCCAGCAGACCAATCAGCTCAAAAATGTCCCAATCTCTCCAGGCTCCAATAAAAGGTTTAGACTGAAATGGTTTTAAAGAGTCATAAAATTACCTGGAGGGGAAATGGGGGTGGTGGTGGCATTTTGATGCAAATACTGTCAAGGGCATCAATTATAGTGATATATCTGTGGTTCACTGGTTCCTTGAATTATCCTTGAGGATTTCAGTGTGCTCGTAATTGGGTCATGATGATGAAAACACTTTTTCATGTGCAAGGCTGTTACAGCTGGCACAAAATCAAATATTTAGTTACCTGTCCTCCATTATATACAGAAACATCGGATATTTATGATGCAATGAAATATTTAGCCAGCACGTTGAAACGCTTACACCCTAGCATTAGAATTAAAAAATATGATGAAAATGCACCTCGTATACAGAAAATGTATATTTTATATAAATTGTGTGTGCACTGAAATATTCATACAGTCTAGTGAACTCCTTGCATTGTATTCAGTCAGCAGGCCTCTGGATGTTTCATATTAAAATGCACTTGTTACACAGAGAGTTATACAGTCCTATCTCAAATACCCTCTCACCCACTGAGCTGACTCATCCGATCAGCCATATCTCAGCCTAACTTCGCCCCTCTGGAGTATTCTGTCTCTCTCGGGTCACTAAAGAATGACAGCTGCAGGGATCTGATAAATTGTTTTGTTCACAATCACAGCTAGGGCTTGGCTAAGCTTTCACACATAAAAGGGACAGATTTTGGTGCATATTCATAAAGGGAAAATAGGGAAAAGGGAGCTTTCTGACATTGCTCATTCACATTCACATGCCAGTGTGAGGTCTAGACTGATCTTAGTTGTTATTGCTGCCCTTGATTCATAGCACATTTTTTTTGCATGTCCTATATGGCTGCTTTTCAGACACATAAAACCAACACATTTACACTGGAACTTACTGTGTCCAAATTCCATTTTGTCTAGCATTATACTGTCCTTATATTAGTTGCCGTATCATCTAATGAAGCATTATTGTGTTGAACCAGAATGTGTTACCATGTTAGGAAGATTTTAGAAGTGCATTGCTTCATTCTCTCCCCTCACTTCACTTTCATTGGGGTTTGGTGGGCTTCTTTGCAGACATGTCCCCAACATCCGAAGGGGTCTTCTGGATCAGGCCCTACAAGCATGACAGAACTCTCTCCACTTGTGATTCTCAACCACTGGTATTCAAAGGCATGCATCCTCAGGCCGTGAAGGAAGAACACAGCCATCATGGGCAGGAGCCTGGTGGTGAGGCTGGCAGAGATGTGACGGTGAGGGAAGAGGCAGCACGCATGACCTCACTCTCTCTTCACACGAGATCCTCATCACATAGGAAGCTGCCTTGTACCAAATCAACTTGGAGATGCCAGGGATCGAACCTGGGATCTTCTGTATGCAAAGCAGCAGCCCTACCACGCAGCTACAGCCCTTCCCAGAGCTCAAATGGCAAACTCTTCTCTCTGGCTTTGGTCAGTTGTCTGCATTAACCCAATGTGGTGAGATTCTCCGCACTCACTGCTTCACTCACTGCTGAGCTAAAGACTGGGGACTTTATAAAACAGTGACGTTTCCCCACATTGATCGCAGGTTCAGTTGCTCATTTGTATTAGCTATCTGAGGCAGCTGGCATCAAGTGAGGAAGGCTCTCCCCAAGTGATAAATTATGATGGCCTTTCACGAAACAGGTTGCCTTCCCCGCTTTTTATTCATAGGTTTCAGATCTTAAAATTTCAGGTTTCTGCTCCAAGTGTTGTTTATACACTTGGAAAGATTTACATATTTGCCATTCTGTGAGATATGGTTAAAAATATATATTCACTTATGTTTTGCTGCATATTTTTTTTTTTCAGAAAAACCTTTTCATATAATACAAAACACATTCTCACTTTATTGCAGACTAAGCAATTGGTTGTTTATTGCTGAAATACACAAGGCAGAAACCAAGAGAGAAAAGTCTAGAGGTGGAATCTTGCCCTGGGCCATGATAATAAAAGTCTTGAAATTTAACCCCATAGTGTTCAGGTTACTGCAGTGCATTTGAGGGGAAGAGATAGGACTGTAGTTTCATCATCACTATCAAGTTACAGTTATCTCTGGGTTGTGTCATCTTGTGAGGGCTGGGTGAGTATGTATGCATCTATGCATGTATATCATTAACCTTGATTTTAAGGTGTGAATTTGCACACAATAGATGAGCTTACAGCACACAAAGCAATCCTATCCATGTCTACTCACAGAACTCCCTCTGAGTTCAATAGGCTGTACTTCCCTGAAAGCCTACATAGCATTTTAGCCACATTTTAAAAAATCAGCCTGACTAAACTTTTAAGATTGTGAGAAGATACTAACCACCTGCCCAGAATAAAGCAGCTATCATGCACAATATGTCTGTGGATGAAGGGAACGACCTGGTGTGTATAACTAAGATGTGGGTAGATGAGCTGGGTGGCCTAATGTTGACCCAGCTGCAGAGATGGATTTAGGGAAGCATGATTGGCTCAGTAACACTGGGTGCAGAGCCTCAGGAGCACTGCAGGGGATGTTGCAACTATGCTTTAGAATGGAGCATGAAAGACAGGGGGTGCCAAATTTTGGCATCACACAGGGTGCCGCTTGAGACCCCAAAATCTGCCACTGCCAGCTGCTGGGATACTTGGTGCAACACCATTTCATGTCAGTAGGGTGGAGCATGGGTTTCTGCTGTTGCTGTTGTTGCAATAATCCATAAAAATTCCATCTCCCTCATCCAGAGACCAATACACAATATGTCTGTGTCTGAGGAATTGCTTACAGTACTAGAGATGCTATCAGTGCACCATCTACCCCACTGCTCTACAGCCTCCCTGTTTGAACTGGTGGAGATAATCCTAGATGGGATGTTGGGGAGACCCTTCATGGTGGTGTTGAGAGAACTTCAAGGCAGCTTCAAGCTAAAGCTGCTTCCTATGGACCGCATCAGAACTTCATAGCCTCCATGACAACCATGGACTGTTTCAATATGTTGTTGGCTGAAGGCATGTGGCCAGACATACTCCCACCCTGGTGTGGGTGTGTTTTAAGCACAGGGAGCTCTCTTAGTAGTTCTGCCACTCTCTAGAAGTGCGAAGACCAAGAGAAAGCTTTATCTGAGGCTTTATTTGGCCGATATCTGTTTTCAATCCTAATACTCCATTTTAACTGGCTACCATGTTTGGCTTTTTTTTTTAATCAAAAAGTGATGATGGCCTACGTTTAACCTACATGGTTTCCATGGACAGAGTTTTACAGCCATATCTCTGAACCTTTTTGTTGTTGTTGAAAACTGGAAGTGACTTTATGCAGTTTGTTTACGTGCCAGCTTCCAAACTTTGCCACGTTACCAGTTCCAAACTGACTGCCCTGGAGGAAACAAAAGTATTGAAAATATAGCTAAGGAGGGCCAATTCCATTGAGTATTTTTTAAGTGCGTGAATTTGACTGTGCAATAGGCACTATATGTTAAATATTTATTTGTACCCGTATTAAACATCGCTTAAACTGCTTGCAACATGGAATCTCCAGATTTGGAATGTGGCTGTATAAATATGTACATTTGTTCTACTGGATCTTATTACACACACACACACACACACACATATAATATCAATATCACTATGTAATATGTGCTCTCAGGATAATGTTTTTATGAGTAAGAATTTCTTGTTGTTGCATGTGTGTTGCATGTGTGCTTAATGGAAGATACCTGGCTGAATGTTTGCATCTGTATGGGAATGTATATGTGTGTGTGTGTGTGTGTGTGTGTGTGTGTGGAGATTTGATATCTGAGACGAATGGTCCATGTGCTCTGCAAATGAGACTTTCTCAGTGACTACATTTTATGCACAATTTCCAAATCATGATAAAGCTTTGCATTTTGACAGATGATCGAATTGAAATCCTTGTGCACTATTCAAATGTATGATTCTTACATAAACTGCCTTTGGTTCTCCACTGAAGTGGCCCTGATAGTACAACTGAGTTGGTACCTCAGGACTCCAAAACTGACCCCACGGGACTCCATAGTGAAGTCATGACTTCATATTTGCGGATGTGCTAGATTCCACAAAATATTAAAATGCTCTTGGCTTCAGTAAACTTTAGCTGAAAGAAGGTTCAGATATAATCCTCCCAAGAACAGGAGTTTCATGACAAACTATTTGCTTCTGTTATGAGAGAGATTTCTTTTTACTTATACCTGCTGAACCATGATGCACACAGTGCCTTTAAAGGAAACCAAAACACCCCAATGCAATTTTTAAAAGTTTGAAGACGAAATAGCTTCTTGAATGAGAGGCGCACAGAAGAAATCACTCCTGGGGCATAGTGGAGTTGGGCATGTTTTGTTGTGGTGAAAAATCTTCCTGATTGTGAGTACTTTTTCACTTGAAGGTTACATTAACATTACACAGGGAGAGATTCAACTAATTAACAAATTATCAGTTTGTGGAGTTTGCCGCGCATGCAGCAACATGCACACAAAGCAGTTCTTTGTGATCCAGCAGCTGTCCTCTTCTCAGTTCACAGCTTCATTAATCATGTGCGCTGCATGTTATTGTCTAAATTTCAGTGCCATTGGAGACGAGGGGGGAAAACATTGGGAAAGAAATGTTGCTTACTCTCCAGGAACAGGCTTGGATTACCAATGGCCATGGGGACAGAAAAACTCTTGACTGAAGCAGTACTAAGAGGATAATTAAAATACAAAGTATTCTTATGCTCCCACTGAAACGCTTAGGAGTTGCTTTTCATATCTGAACTCGGCTCGGTTGTGAGTTGGGCTACTTAGACTCCGCTTCCAGTAGGAATTTTGTGTATGCAAGTGGGGATTTTAATTTCCACATAAAAAGATAAAACTTATTCAGCTGGAAAGCAACTCTTCAAATGCATTCAAAGGCAGCCAGCCAATGGCTCGGTTTAATACAACGGCATTGGTGTAAGTATTTTTCCTATATAATTGTAGGCGAGAGCTGTTATAATTACATTTGTCAGTGTGATCCTTTGCATGCTTACTTCAGAGTAAGTCCCACTGTGTTCAATGGAGATTACTCTCTAAATTAGTAAATGTGTTTAGGGTTGCAGGTGCTGAGCAGGGATGGGGGGGAACCTATCTAATTCATACTTCCTGAATATTATGTGAACCGAAGCAGCCTTCAAAATCTGCATTTCTCTGAATTCTGCAATTCAGTTCTGTGAAATGGACTTCTTTTTCAGGGGTGGTGGGACATAGTGAGGAAAAGAAAAATATCGGGAAGTTTCTCAGACAAATATCTTCTGAGAAATCTCTGCTTAGCAGAGCAATTCAGTTGTAGAGTAGATGGCATTATATTCACCTTAAACCTGTCCTGTGGCATATTTGGGAAGCTTTTTAAAAACTTGATTTAGCAATATTTGTGTACAGAGGAAGAGCTGATTTACATGTGCATGTTCAGAATCTGATTTCCACAACTTGAAGTGGTGCTGTGCATGGATGACTAGGACATCACCCACCAAACTCTCGGGGGGGGGGGGCAGGTTTCCCACATCATCTCCGGCACGAGCAACAGAGGCAGTTCACACACTCAACTGCTACTCACTGGATGAAAAGTAATAAAGAAGCCAAGTGATGGCCATGAAACAGCCTGATGTGTACACCTGGATTTGCAACAGATACTTCTGAGATTGTGCAGGAATGATTAATAGTAACAGTGTTTCCAACATTGTCTCCAGTTTTCAGCATGAGACAAAAGTATGCACAGAAAATACTTGGGTTAATAATGGTGCTTGATCTCAAGTGACTCCTCACAGCCTTTATGGAGGTACAATATCATTGAGAAATTGAATGCAGATTTCCAAAGAATAGCAAGGAGAGACAAGAGGGCCTTTCTAAACGAGCAATGCAAAGAAATAGAGGAAAATAACAGAATGGGAAAAACCAGAGATTTATTCAAGAAAATTGGAGATATGAAAGGAACATTTCGTACAAAGATTACCACAATTAAGGACAAAAGTGGAAAGGACCTAACAGAAGCAGAAGACATCAAGAAGAGGTGGCAAGAATACACAGAGGAATTATACCAGAAAGATATGGAGGTCTCATACACCCCAGGAAATGTGGTTGCTGACCTTGAGCCAGACATCTTGGAGAGTGAAGTCAAATGGGCCTTAGAAAGCCTTGCTAACAACAAGGCCAGTGGAAGTGATGATATTCCAGCTGAACTATTTTAAAAGAGGATGCTGTTAAGGTGCTGCACTCAATATGCCAGCAAGTTTGGAAAACTCAGCAGTGGCCAGAGGATTGGAGAAGATCAGTCTACATCCCAATCCCAAAGAAGGGCAGTGCCAAAGAATGCTCCAACTACCGCACAATTGCACTCATTTCACATGCTAGCAAGGTTATGCTTAAAATTCTACAAGGCAGGCTTAAGCAGTATGTGGACCGAGAACTCCCAGAAGTGCAAGCTGGATTTCGAAGGGGCAGAGGAACCAGAGACCAAATTGCAAACATGCGCTGGATTATGGAGAAAGCCAGAGAGTTCCAGAAAAACATCTACTTCTGCTTCATTGATTATGCAAAAGCATTTGACTGTGTCGACCACAGCAAACTATGGCAAGTTCTTAAAGAAATGGGAGTGCCGGATCACCTCATTTGCCTCCTGAGAAATCTCTATGTGGGACAAGAAGCTACAGTTAGAACTGGATATGGAACAACTGATTGGTTCAAAATTGGGAAAGGAGTACGACAAGGCTGTATATTGTCTCCCTGCTTATTTAACTTATATGCAGAATACATCATGCGAAAGGCTGGACTGGATGAATCCCCAACCGGAATTAAGATTGCCGGAAAAAATATCAACAACCTCAGATATGCTGATGATACTACCTTGATGGCAGAAAGTGAGGAAGAATTGAAGAACCTTTTAATGAGGGTGAAAGAAGAGAGCGCAAAATATGGTCTGAAGCTCAACATCAAAAAAACTAAGATCATGGCCACTGGTCCCATCACCTTCTGGCAAATAGAAGGGGAAGAAATGGAGGCAGTGAGAGATTTCACTTTCTTGGGTTCCATGATCACTGCAGATGGTGACAGCAGTCACGAAATCAGAAGACGCCTGCTTCTTGGGAGAAAAGCAATGACAAACCTAGACAGCATCTTAAAAAGCAAAGACATCACCTTGCCGACAAAGGTCCGTATAGTTAAAGCTATGGTTTTCCCAGTAGTAATGTACGGAAGTGAGAGCTGGACCATAAAGAAGGCTGATCGCCGTAGAATTGATGCTTTTGAATTGTGGTGCTGGAGGAGACTCTTGAGAGTCCCATGGACTGCAAGAAGATCAAACCTATCCATTCTCAAAGAAATCAGCCCTGAGTGCTCACTAGAAGGACAGATCCTGAAGTTGAGGCTCCAGTACTTTGGCCACCTCATGAGAAGAGAAGACTCCCTAGAAAAGACCCTGATGTTGGGAAAGATGGAGGGCACAAGGAGAAGGGGACGACAGAGGATGAGATGGTTGGACAGTGTTCTTGAAGCTACTAACATGAGTTTGGCCAAACTGCGAGAGGCAGTGAAGGATAGGCGTGCCTGGCGTGCTCTGGTCCATGGGGTCACGAAGAGTCGGACACGACTGAACGACTGAACAACAACAACAATATCATTGAGTTTCTCATACCTGTTTATGAACCTAATTTTAAGCCACATCTCACCTATTTAAAGGTAATGATGGCACACATTCTTCAAATACCTCCAATCTCACAACATGCATATTTTAATCATGCTTTCTCCCCCCCCCATGTACCTTGTGCATAATTGGAAAAATAATTTTCGCACACTACTCCCTTGGCTGGATATTTGGAGAGCTTTAAAATCTTATTTTACTGAATTTTTTTTATTGAAATTCCCACTGCATTCCTTTCCATGACCTTTAATTTCAGAGATGGATGTCTTGACTAACAATAATCAACTCAGTCAACTCAAGCACACTTCTATATATATATACAAAAAAATCACATCCAAATGTACCCTACAAAGACCAATGCAATTTTCAGGGATATGTACCTGGTTCATTTTGTTTCTCAGTAGCTTCTCAAAAGCTATTCAGACATTGTGTTGTGTTGTATTGTGTTGTCCCCCAGCTAAGGGGACAAGGCTATATGGCAGGATATACCAGCGGCTTGGGATGAAGTGGATCTTAGGCTCAGCCAACTTTTTCTCAGCTCAGCTGGACTCAGCCGGCATTAAGCCCCCAACTCTGGCTCTGCCAAATATATGCTGGCATAATGTTCTCACCCCAGCTCAGTTGGAGGCATCCCAGCTGGCTGAGCTGAGGCCAGTGTAAGTCTAAAAAAAGAGGCATTCTGAGGGCAGGATGGGATGAAGGGGTGGGGGCTTATCTGGATCCTAAGCCCATTCAGCTCAATCACATGACCTGGAACCCGGAATTTGTGCACATTTCTGTACAATTTGAATATGCAGGTTTTTTTGCAAATGGTTTTCTTTTGTGTAATGCATTTTTGTATGCTGTTCTCAGTCATATACAGTGGTACCTCTGGTCACGTATACTTAATTCGTTCCGGAGGTCCGTTCTTAACCTGAAATCGTTCTTAACGTGAAGCACCACTTTAGCTAATGGGGCCTCCCGCTGCCGCCGTGCCGCCACTGCCCAATTTCTGTTCTCATCCTGAAGCAAAGTTCTTAACCCGAGGCACTATTTCTGGGTTAGAGGAGTCTATAACCTGAAGCGTCTGTAACCCGAGGTTCCACTGTACTCGTTTTTTGTTTGGCCTTTCCCCTTATACTTGTACATATTTTGCAGGGTTGGAGAAGTACAAATATCAAAGGAAGCAATTTCTGGCACTTGAGGTCGCTTCTGGACTTCAGTTCTTTGGTCCACAGACTACTGCAAGCATTTCCTGTTATTGTTCAGCTCAATGTAAATAAAAAGGATCCCCAGTCGCTTCCAAGGTTTAAGCTAGACGATGAAGGTTGAATAAATAAGAATAAATAGAATATGTTTGGCTTATCAGTGGTTCTGATTTATAGTAGCCCAATTACTTGTTTGGCTAAGTCCCAGGCAGGTGTCGTAAGCCCTTTCCCCCCAAAATAAATGAAATCATATATTGCTCCCAAGCATACCACTGGTTCTCCAAATCATATCCATGCAGAGCATTTACTTTTCCTTTCAAGTATTCTATCACCCTTTCTTATATCTGGGTTCTCTTCAGCATTCACCATGCAAAATGAGTTTTAATGTGCTTCTAAAGCCTCCAGACTAACCTTTCAGAAGAATCTGACATTTCCCAAGTCACTAGGCAACTAAGCCCTTCTCTATCAGAATAGACAGCATCTTCTTAAATCACTTACATGTGTCAATGATAACTTCTTTCTTCACTGAAGTGCCATATGAGAACAGGGTCCTCTGCTATGCTAGACTAAAGGGTTTTGTTTCTCAAACTGCCCTCGGTATAGTTGGGATCCAGAGACGGAATATAGGGAAGGGTGTTGTTGCAGGCTCAAGCTGCAACGATCGGTTCGAGACATATGCACCCACCATCAAACTGACACAAAGGTGATTTCAGTGTTGAGAACATTTATAAACTGAACCATGGACACTGATTAAGAGCTTTGGAGTGTGTGGGTTTTATGAGGCCCTCCGATGCTCTTGGTGTTTCCATTCCTGCTGAGCCAGCACCTGTTTGCACTTTCTCATTCCAGACGCCCTCCTTCGAGATGATAATATTTTATTACATGCTCCCTGTCTGTGGGCCAAGTGTGTTCACATCCTTGGACCTTTGCCTCAAAACTAGGATATCGGGATCTGGCTAAACCTCGCAGAAAGGATCCAATTCCATTTGCCTCACTCTGGCTAGAATCTCCACGATGCAATGAACTGAGCCTTCTGAATATAGTTAGCCATCCACAATTAATTCAGTCTGATTTCCAAAGGAGCATTTCCAAATGGCGTAAACTGCAGGAGCAGAGGCAGTGTGTCTGGATTGTTAATGCACTGGCCTGCTGAGCCACGGTCGCAATGAATTAAACAAGTAGGTCTTAAAATTGCTCTATACGTATTGCTCGTCTTCATTGCATGCCATCGTAATTTCTTAATTTACAACACAGAAGGTTTCCAGAAAGGCTTCTGAATTAAAACTTAGCTACTGCATTTGTCCTCCGTAGCTCATACCCAATGCGTTTATGCACAAGGAAACGGTCTTCATATAGGGACTGATTTTGAAGGGTGTTTTTTTTTTTTTTTGTCACAATCACTTGCACTGCTGAAGATGCTATTTTAAACGTAGGGATAAAACATGGATTGCCTCTTCAGCATATGGAAGAAACTTCAAGGTAATGACTGGTTCTTTAGTGCTCTCCCCTGTGATTTAGATTGTCAAATAATACGGGGAAGATCTGTAACTCATAGCATTAGAGGACATGCTTTACATGGGTTCGATCACCAGCATTCCCAGGCAGGGCTTGATCCTTGCAGAGCCAGCCAATGTAGAACACTGCTGGCTGATGTGGTACTCCAGATGTTGTTGGACTCCAATTTCCTTCATGCCTGAGTAAGCGGCCATGCAGACTGGAGCTGATGGGACTTGGAATCCAACAATATGTGGAGGGCACAACATTTTATATCTCTGATATAGAGAATGTAGAATAAGGTTGAGCAATGTTCTCCATCTAATGAGACACCCATTATAAGGCAGCTTCCTGTGTTTCTATTGTGATCTTGGACATCACCTAGAAGCACAACAAATTCAGATCCACTGCGATTAGCAAAGGAAGATTTATAAGTTGTGAGATGTGTGTGTGTGTGTACACATGCACATGTATGTGCTATAGTTATATCCTCATATTCTGGCAGATACATTTTATACTCAAAAGTATAAGAAAGTGTGACACAGTTTGGTCATTGCTATAACTGCAGCTTGTGAATGCCAGCTGCTTCTATGAATCTCACAGCATCACATAATGTAAAAGAAAACTGCTCTACATTTCTCATGCCTTTCTCTTTTTTTTACTACTCCCCAAACCACATTCTCCTCTTTTTCTTTCAAATGAGGCATTAAATGCTGGATGTGCTCTGTTACTCACAGTAAGAATGCCAATGTGAGACAATTTAAAAACCTGCTCTTTACAAAATGTGATTACATATACCTAAAAACAGCAAAGCTGATCAAATATTTTCCCTGCTCCAGATGTTAGACCTTTTCCCCAGCTGCCATTTTTCAGCTTGAATGTCTTTCTAAAGGCAGAGAAATTATCCCAAGATTACCATTTTGACCATTACTTTTTCTATAGCCTGAATTTTGTGAAGTGGCTTTTGGCAAATCTCTCTTTCCCACACTATGTTTGCAATCTGTACAATGGGAACAATAGTAACCAACCATGCAATGTTGTTGTGGGGGCAAAAGCAATATTTATTTGTTTCTTTAGGATAGTTTTTATACTGACCTTCAATCAAATTCCCAGGAGGGTTTATAAGAAACAACAAAACAATAAAAATGTCAATACAAGCACTGCATAATAAACTAAAAGGCCACAAGACCACAAAGCAGCATAAAACAGCAAGATTAAAATTGCATCTGAGAAGCAAGGGAGAATTATTATTTTTAAGGGCTTTTGCATGGTACCAAAATGTCCTCTCTGGTAAAAGCATTCCACAATTGGATAAGGCCCAATGACTACCCTCAAATGGTGGAGACACTGGTAGGAGACCTTCCACTGAAGAGCTTGACGTTTCCTGAGTCACCAGGCAACTAAGTCCTTCTCTAGCTGAGTAGACAGTCTATTCTTAAATCATGTACATGTGTCAATAATAACTTCTTTCTTCACTGGAGAGCCAGATGAAAACAGGGGCCTCTGCTAAGATTTACAAAGGGGTTTGTTTCTCAAGCTGCCCTTGGTACAGTTGGAGTCCAGAGAGAGTCCCTTGTACATACTACAACCACCACAGGGAGACATAATCATACTGCCAATCAATTGGCATATTGAGGGCTCTTCAAGACATAGGCTTTGCCCAGGGGGTTAGTCAGCCTGATCAGCGTAAAAGGCATGTGCAATGTATAAACGATAAAGTTCTGTAAAAGGGATAAGCAGGGAGGCAGGAGTGAGATGAATTGAAAGCCAGCAGCAGAAGGTGCAAACTTCCAAGCACAAGAGGCAACCAGGACAGGAGCAAAGTTGCTAAGATTAAAAATGGAGAAATTAGAAGTTCTGGTTTTCAAGCTTGCTTATGACAGATGACCCTAGTTAAGCTACTATCTCTCTGCCTCTGCCAGATGAAGAGGTAATAATATTCACCCAGCTTACTGAACTGTTGGAAGAATTGCTGAGATTCCCCTTCCATGCCGCTGCAAAAACAACACACTCATACAGAGATAATGCTTATGGAATCCTCTATAGCAGTCTTTGCCAACCTGGTGCCCACCAGATGTTTTGGACTACAACTTCTGTCAACCACAGAGAGCATGCTGTAGCTGAAAACACCTGGAGGGCACCAGGCTGGCAAAGACTGCTCTAAAGTACTTTGTAAGTGCTGAAGCTTATGGTGCTGAATATTGTTCTGGGGTTGCTGCACCTGTAATGGAAAAAAGACGAAGGCTGGATTCCTCCAAAATGAATAAATCAACAGCTACTAGCATTGCCCATCTCTTCTTCCTTTTGGAAAGAAACAGCTCCATGTTCTTTGTTTCTCCTTCTTTTTCGAAAATTACATTTTTATTAAAATTTATAGACGCACATATAACAACTTATGTACAAGACACATCAATATCTTTTGAGAAAGGATTAGACACCATACCAACGGTGATCTGCAACTTATCAGGGGAAATAAAAGAATTTCCAAAAGATTAAGTCTCACCATCCCTAAATGTTCTTTTATTCTTGATTTGGATAAGTGAAAGCCAGCGAAACAATTATTCCATCCAAAAATGTGACAGAATACTTTCTGAAGCCTTTTATTTAATCATTCTCCCCTTTTAAATCTGCATTATTAAACAGGCAGAGCACTAACATTCACAACAGAAGCAGGGGAGGGGAAAAGTTGGAAGGAAAATGATTCTCTATAGTATTCACTTTGATAAGTCTTTTGTCCTTTTAAGCCCTGACCTTACATTTGTAAGATAAAAGTATATTGGGTGCCATGTGTCTCACCGCATTATTAGGAGCCTACTCATTTGATCTTGTTTCCTCTCATTACTAGCCTTTTAAGATCTTTTCTGATGAGTAATGTGGATATGCTGAACATGACTGGGGTGCCTTTAAATGGTGCGCACCATCATTTTCGCCTTTCCTGTATAATTTACTGTCATTCTCCAACTGCACATTTCGAATGCTAATATGCATTTATGATTTATCTTCCGCTGCTCTGGTACAAAGAGGCACATCCTCTGTGGCTAGAGTAGAACAGAGATTTTCAGTTGCATTCCAAAAACAAAATTATTGCTAATGCAACTATTTCTCTCCCAATTTACTTTCAGCTGCCCCAAAGCCATTATGTTGGCACCATATTTTTGGCAGACACCTGCCACCCGCACTGTCAGTTATACAACTGTGGCAATTACGTTTCTGGGCTTTGCTTTGTGTAGCCTGATAGAAAGCCAGCACTATGACTGAGGGTATGGACTGGTTGCCAAAAACTTTCCTTCTTTACTGTGCTTTCTGAAGTGGAACCAGACACAAAGCGCAATAGACAAAGAAGTCGTGGGTTTAGTCCATTGAGCAAAATTCATACCAGAGACTCCGGGGCATTGCCGAGACAAAATAAATAAGTACATATGTAAATAAATAACATCTTCTTTAAAAAGAAGATAAAATTCCATGTGGAAAAAAATTACGAGTAGAATCCAGACAAGCTAAGCACAGTTAAGTCCCTTTGATTTCCTTAGGATAACTGAGCTGGGCACATGCTTAATTTTCTCCCATGGAAATCGGTGCATCTGAAGGGAGCCTAATTTTTCTGAATTGTGCCCACTCTTAAGAGTCTGCTTCAGGTATCTGAAGAAGTGTGCATGCACACGAAAGCTCATACCAAGAACAAACTCAGCTGGTCTCTAAGGTGCTACTGGAAAGAATTTTCTATTTTGCTTTTAGGAAGTCTGTATAAAAAACTGTACGATATTTTCACCCATTACAACAAACGAAGCAAACAAAACATTGAATCTGGCAGGTGAATGTATCTCAAATCAACAACTTATCACCAAACAACTACTATTGGGGTGTGATACTGCTACATAAAGCAAAGATGGAGAACGTGCCACCCTCCAAATGTTGACTCCAACTTCCACCAGCCCTGACCAGTATGTCCAGGATGATGAGCACTGTAGTCTAACAACGTCTAGTGAACCACAGCTTCCCCAACCCCAGGCATAAGGCACACAGAAATGTGCTAATGTGATATCCCTTCCTATATAATTGCTGCAACTTCCCCACAACACCTTATAGGTAGAAATTTTCTAGCTGTAAATGGTACTTCCAGACACGTTTCCCCCAAGCAGTAAACCCTACAATATTGCTTGACCTTCCCTACTCTGAGTCAAGATCATCCCTACCTGAATAGTAACCTGATTCTGATAGGCTGTTTTCACACCTCAGCTAAAGAGGAAAACACTTGTCACGTCAGCTACATGCTAGGGTGCTTTTTCTTTGGTGGCGCCCTAGTTGTGGGACTCCTCCCCAAGGCATATTCACTTGGAATCATCATTACTCTCTGTTAGGTGTCATGTTAAGTTGGCCTTGTTTGCCAGAGCTTTAACTGCTGTTTGTCTCTGCTTTTTTAAATATGTTGTTGGTGGTATTTTTTTTTTAAAAAAGATGGTTCTATGCTTGGTTTGCTCCCACAAGAGGCAATGATGGCCATCAACTTGGATGGCTTCACGAGAGGATTAGACCAGGGGTAGGCAACCTAAGGCCCAGGGGCCAGATGTGGCCCAATCGCCTTCTCAATCCGGCTCGCTGATGGTCTACTTTATCTGTAGCATCACATAGATTTGCTTTTGCTAAAGCAAGATTTAACGCGTTTCCATCCAATGTTATGAGCCATTGGTTTTCAAATGGCAAAATTTCAGCCTTATGTACGTGCGATAACAAATCAATAGAGTCGCTCCATCACATATTATTTAAATGCCCATTATATACCTTACCCTGGACAAGAATTTTGAACCCAGTTATCGTGGAAATTGCTGATAATCCTTCTGAAACACAATTGGCTTGCTTGTTGTAAGAAACAATCCCCCAAAGAACATTACAGGTTGCTAGATTCTTGATTTCAGTTATCTCATATAAAAGACGCCATGGAACACTCCAAGAATATTGATATATATTATTCAATAATTCCAGCTTAAATGGCCTTGTAATATTATTGTCATCATTTTACCTGTAAAACTGAGATGAGTGGGTGTATTAGTCTTTTAATTGCTGTGTCGATGTTCATAATGTGTTTGTTTTTGTAATCTGAATGTATTTTATTTTATTTTATAAAATAAAATAAATAATCTGAATGTATTTTATTTTATTTTACTCCTGTTGTGGGCTTATAGCCGAATAAAGTTATCTATCTATCTATCTATCTATCTATCTTCTCAATCCGGCTCGCGGATGGTCCGGGACCAGCATGTTTTTACATCAGTAGAATGTGTTTTTATTTAAAATGCCTCTCTGGGTTATTTGTGGGGCCTGCCTGGTGTTTTTACATGAGTAGAATGTGTGCTTTTATTTAAAATGCAACTCTGGGTTATTTGTGGGGCATAGGAATTTGTTCTTTTTCCCCCCTTTCAAAATATAGTCCACATGGTCTGAGGGACGGTGGACTGGCACACGGCTGAAAAAGGTTGCCCACCCCATGATTAGACAAATTCATGGAGGATAATGCCAGCAGCCGATACTAACACTGATGGCTGTGTTCTACTTCCACTATTCGGGGCAGTGAGGGGGGAAAGCTCTATAAATTGCTCTATAAATTGAATCAACCCATTGAATTAAGTAGAAAACTAATTAAAGCTTTTCAAACCAAATGCAGTTTGAATATGCATTCCATATTCATCTAAAACCCAGAATATCTCCATGGCAGATCAAGAGATAACAAGAGATTCCTGATTAGACCACTAAAAATAATTTAAAAGGGGGGGAAATAAAAATACTGAAAGCTCCCACTCAGCAGTAAGTGTTCTGTTTTAATCTCTGTGTATTGTTTCACTCAGTTTTCTAAAAAATGATTGTGTTAAGTCAAACTATTGTCAAGTCAATGAGCAACTCTCAAATGTCTTTGAGAAGAGCACATCTCCCCACTATTCAGTTGGGGTTTGATATTATTCCCAACTGGAGACACCACTGTTTGCCTCATTCGGGCCGATATATGCAACAAAAATGAGGTAGTAGAACCTTGTAGTGGTTATCAAGACTGTGCTAAATTGATTTGTGGCCAATCTACCCCGTGATGCCATGGGGATCACTTGTCCTGGATCCATTCCGGAAGAAATTTGGGGTTTTAAACCCCAATTTTAACATAGCCTGAGTAGCTCAGTTGGTTAGAATGTGGTGCTGATAACACCAAGGTTGCAGGTTCAATGGGACAGCTGCATATTTGTGCGTTGAA
The DNA here is from genome assembly GCF_009819535.1 of Lacerta agilis. Classification (NCBI taxonomy): domain Eukaryota; kingdom Metazoa; phylum Chordata; class Lepidosauria; order Squamata; family Lacertidae; genus Lacerta; species Lacerta agilis. The sequence continues at coordinate 29,707,365 of NC_046318.1, forward strand.
GAGGGATGGACTAAATGATCCTCAGTGCCCCTTCCAGCTCTACAAGTCCATGTATATTGAACTGACAGAAAGCTTTCACTTTTTAATGGTCTTAATATTTTTTATCTCACTCACAGCCAGGAAGAGGCCTTTCTGTTTTAAGCTTTTGAGTTTCAAATATTATTCCAAAGGTATTTTGAGTCTGCAAACATACACACACACACACACACACACACACACACAACACCACCAAATGAAATAGTTGGGCAAATCTACATACACATTTAAGTTCCTAACTCTTTAAGCATGTATGGCTTCCCCCAAAGAATCCTAGGAATTGTAGCTTGGTACCTCCTCCCCAGAACGCCAACATTTCCGAAGGATTTCCCCAGGAAGCAGGAACGTGTTATAAGCATATTTAAATCTGCGATGTAGATAAATACCCAGGATTCTGAAACACTTTGTTTTCCTGCCAGATTCCATGCTTTCTTTGTTTTGCAAGCATTTTTTGGAAATCTTTGCTTAATGGAGGAACTAAGCGCCTCTCTTTTCACCAAAACGTACGGTGAACTATGAGCATTTTACCTTTTAAAGAACTTGTGCAGGGAGAGTTTCCAGAGGATGTGGAAAATTGCTAAAAGGTTGGAGGCTTTATTTCTGAGGGGAAAACAAAATCTTGTCAACACCTTCCTAAAAAAGGGGGGGGGGTTCAAGAAACAAAGCCTGTATGTGATGAAACAGGGAGAGAACCAGCCAAGGCTGTTTGCTAATGTACTCACTGGGGTTCTTCCTTTCAAGAGGCTTGAAAACGCTCCATTCGAGCCGCACTTTCCGCTAGTCTTACTCCTCTCCCTCTGCCAGAACTGTGTGCAATCTGTTATGTACTAGCCTCGCACTGGACTTGCAACTCAATGGGACATAACAGATTGTGTATTTATTATGTTTAAATGAACATTATGTCAGGCATGGGTGGATAGAGACACTTAACCCTTCCTCTGCTAACTGATTCTCCCTTTCCCGGCTCTGTTTCGCCTGCTCACCTGCCAGAACTGGGCTCCCGGGTAAAGCCTGGGAGGAATAGCTAGGGTGAGTGAAATTCGCAGGGCAGAACTGGTGAGTGTGGGAAGGGTTAAGCATTTTTATTGTGTTGCTTTGCATCGTATTTCGTATTTTTTTGGCTTCGATTCATTTTTGTTGGGTTCTGCATTGGGGAAGCCTACTGCAGAACAGCTAATAAAGTGAGAAGATGTATGGACAGTCCGGACTAATGAACTATGAGCGCATCACTGACATGTTGCAGAATACACCTGCAGAAAAATGCCCATAGCCAGTCTGGGGGGGGGGGGCTGAGGAAAGAAAACAGGGGCACAGCTGCCCCTCACCGAAATACTGATAGCCCCTCAGGTATCAGTGGTTAGAAGCAGAATGCTCATTCCTCATCCCGTCCCCTCCCCGAGAACCAAATTTCTCCATTCAACTTTACTCAGACCCTGAGAGCATCTTCTGAGGCCCTTCTTCGTGGGGTTCCTCCTTGAGAGCTACAGAGGGAGGCAACACGAGAATGGGCCTTCTCAGCAGTGGCTCCCTGTCTGTGGAATGCTCTCCCTAAGGAAGTTTGCCTGCCTTCATTATACACCTTTAGGCTCCTCCAGGCAAAGACATTCCTTTTTAACCAGGCCTGTGGTTGATCTGGTTGACATCCTATGCCCTTTTAAAATGTGGCTCTTTTCGGATTGTAGGTATGTGTTATTGGATTGTTGTTTTTATTTTGATTATATATATTGTGATCTTTATGTTGATCTTTTCTGTGAACTGCCCTGAGACCTCTGGGTACAGGGCAGTATATAAATTGAATAAATAATAATAATAAAATGTTAGTTAGCTTTAAATCTGGCCTCCCCTGGAGTTATCATGAGCAAAGAGACAAGTTTGTCTCCCCCTCCAGAATATGCAGCTGTTCTTTCCTTACAGAAGGGTTAACAGAGCTTCCTTCTTTTGACATGGCTGCCCTATCCTTCCATTGCAGTGGTCAAAGATTTGGGAGGCAACAATGCAATGAATGAAAAAATACTCCATGCCCATAAATGCATGGTCTCCACCATCTGTTTTGTAACTGTAGATCCTTTCTAGAGGTGGGTCAATGTGATTCTGAGGTAAAAATGTGAAGGGGGCTTGCATATAAATAAATGACAGTATGGTGGGCATCATGGGAATAAGGAAGAGCTATAGTGCACTTTCAGCTATATTCTGGGTCTTGAATGTTAACTGAAATTGATACATACTGAGGAGGCGTCCAGTGGTGGGGGTAGCCAGACAGTGTGTTCCATTCCCCAAAGGGTGTTTTCACCATACTTGCTTTGAGATCTTACATGCAATGAATCAGCTTGGGTACAGGTGTATGCAACTACCTTTAAATGACACCCAAAGATTTCATCAGGACTTGTGGCCAGAAAGTATTCTTAAGATTTAACTGCACCTGTTTATTTGGCATTCAGGCAAAACAGGTTACCAGCCTCTGGGCAAAATCACCAGCTTCTGTCTGTTTTATTTTTTATTACTTTTTATTTTTTATATAACCACTGGCACGAACTTCTCCGCTGAGCTTGCTTTTGTGGTACTCCTGAATGGAAAGACAAATTAAGTTGAGTTTTTCTTCGTTCCTGCTTCTAATGTATTTTTCAGCCTTGTTATTTCTGGCTCGTCATCCTTCCCCTTTCCGCACTTTGGGAGAGTTCAAAGTTTGCAGCCCATTGTCCCTCCCACTCTTGATGTCACAAAGAATTAAACCCAACACATGTTCTTTAGAATGCAAGGAAATGCTCTAAAAGCAATTGTGGGCTGTTGTCTGTCTGACAATGCCGAGTCTCACATCAGTGCCACAGAGACTATGAAATGCCACAGGAAGACCTAAAACAGGAGCTCAATTCCCACTTTGTTATGTTATATATATAAGTGTTGAAATCTATGCAGTCTTTTCTCCAAGGAGTTCAAAGTCTAGAAACACATAAACAATGAGCCCTCAAAGCAGAAACGCATCACAGCGGCGTTTAGATCCTATTTGCTTGCCTTGCACTTGCTTTGTTACTCTCTCTCTCTCTTTTCGGCAATATCAGTTGAACATCTAATCAGCTACTATTTTCTCTTCAAAACTCACCTGGGAACTCTTACGAGATCGCTTTTGGCTATGAACCTGGAAAGTCTTTGCATTTGCCTGTTAAAATGATTAGTGCTTAAATGAATGTGATCATCTACTGAATTAAAGCACCACCAAATCCAGCTCTCATGACATGATCTCATGCAGGCCTGGCTTCCAAAACATCCCTGGGGAGTTTTATAAAAATTGTTCATCCCATTGTTTAAAAGCAACCTCTGTTCGAGGGAGGAAATGTGGCTGACATTATCACTTAAAGGGGACTACAGTGCCAAGACAATAAAAGTAAAGAGTGGACTTCAATTATAATATTTTTTTAAAGCTGTTTTGTAGCAAACCATGCACTGCTCCTTAAGTTTACTTATTTATTACATTTTTATCCCACCCTTCCTCCAAAGAGCTCAGGGCAGCCTATGCTGCACCATCAGCTATTTTATCCTCCCAACAACTCTTCTATGTGGTGTGTGGATATTATCATTATAAGTTTTAGTCACCAGATGGAGCTAGACTTAGTTGTGTCTGGATAGAATTGGGAGTTTCTTGTTGGGGACTCTGAGATAATAAAGTTCTTGTCTCGTTTACTGACTGGCATGTTCTCTACGTCTTCCATGACAAAGCGGGTCCTCCATTAAAGAGGGCACGTGTTGCGGTGCGGCCTGGCCACCTGACCAGCAGCTGTACCTGGTGTTCATCCATGGCTGTCCTATGAACGTGGCTCTGGGACAGCCCTGCCTGCATGGGTGCAGGGAGATCATAGAATCATAGAGTTGGAAGAGACCACAAGGGCCATCCAGTCCAACCCCCTGCCAAGCAGGAAACACCATCAAAGCATTCCTGACAGATGGCTGTCAAGCCTCTGCTTAAAGACCTCCAAAGAAGGGGACTCCACCACACTCCTTGGTAGCAAATTCCACTGCCAAACAGCTCTCACTGTCAGGAAGTTCTTCCTAATGTTTAGGTGGAATCTTCTTTCTTGTAGTTTGAATCCATTGCTCCGTGTTCGCTTCTCTGGAGCAGCAGAAAACAACCTTTCACCCTCCTCTATATGACATCCTTTTATATATTTGAACGTGGCTATCCTATCACCCCTTAACCTTCTCTTCTCCAGGCTAAACATACCCAGCTCCCTAAGTCGAACCAGAACCTATGCAACCACTCACTTGATTGTAATCAATGAAGTTGTGGCCTAAATTTCTGCCAAAAACCAAACCAAATATCTGACACCTGTGCGAATTTATTTCAGGGAAAGTTAAAAGTCTAAAGATGCAAGTGTTTAAGGGTGAGAGATTGTGACTGTCACTGGATCAGCCAGTGAGCTTCATACTTGAGGGCACACTTGAACTCTGATATCACCAGTGCTAGTCAAACTGCTCCACTGGTTCTTACATGCATTCGTATAATGCAGGCTTGAACCTGGTGAGATTCTGCAGAAGTGCAAAAAGCCACAAAATGACTATGTGAGCTCATAGTGATCTCAGTTTCTAGCTGCTATGGTATTCAAAAATATGCATGCGAACATTTGTGCAGTGCCTGGTGATGTCTCACATTCTGCTGCATTAGACTTGCAGAGGTGAGGACAGAACTACAGATTATGAGACAAACATGAGGGTTCCCAACTCTGTGTTTGTCTTGCTGTGCTAATATTGTCGGGCAGCAGGAAGGATGTTTAACTCATTTCCCAACAAGCACTCCTGCCCCTGCATTTTCTGCCTACAGGCTGTTTCTAAGTTGGTTTTACCTATAAAGAAGGAAGGCCAAAGAGTATAAGCAATTTAGGAGATGTGACAGTCCACAAGCAAAAACCTGCAAGTTGAGGTGTTGCTGCTGCTAGTACGCAAAGTATTTTAATCTGTAATGGATTCGCAGCAAGCCCATTCAGAGCTCTTTCACTGCTGCAGCAGATCAGATCTATAAACTGCAGTGTAAATGGGCCCTATGTAAACTGTGCAAACTTCAGTTCAACTGAAGGGAACAAGCGATTTTTGGTTTTTCACAATGGTCTTCTCAACAGAATTAATCGAATACACTACAAATTTATTTGTGACAGATTTTGAGGACAGGTACATTTTCTCAAAGTCTTTATCATGCCCCGTACCTGTAGGTTAATCTTTTATTACTATATATGTTCTCCTGGAGCTCCAGTTTAAGATAAAGGGCTTCCTGAGCATTTAAACATTTTAAAATTTGTTCTTCATGTTTAACTCCCGTACTTACCAGTTTTAGCTATTTCATGTACTATGGAAGTTAATGCTGTAATATTCTTCTCCAGAGGTTTAAAAGCTTTATCAAACTCCTCTGTGAGCCCTGTTGTAAAGGACTGAAAATGCTGTAACTCTGTTTTTTTTTATTATCAAGTGTTCTGGGGGATTCTGTAGGAGACATTAAAACTACAAAACTGTCCCTTCCTGTTAGCGTCTAATACCATTGTTGTCAGCAAATCTTGCAGCTTGGGTGAATTAGATTGGGGGGGGGGGGGGAATCACTTACAGTTTCTGGAGTTCAAAGGCATTATTCATGCAGGAACCATTTACAAGATGAGTGGAGTGGAGATCAGAAAGCAAGAGAGTGAGAGAGAGAGAGAACAGACATCTTAGAATGTTGGAAGAGAACAACAAAATGACTGAGCTTTTGAAGGTGGAGTAAACTTAGACAAAGAGGATTATACACAAGTGATGGCTATAATGCTAAACAAGCAGTGCCCTCATGTGGTTTAAACACCTGCATTAACTAGAAGCTTAGGAAAAAGAAATGTATTTTCTTTCCTCCAACAGTTCTAACCTTGAAATAGCTCATTAACTGTCATCTCTTGTTTGATACAGGTCCAGGAATCATTTCCCCTAACTCATACCTTAAAAAACTTTGCATCTCTCATCACTTTTTTCTATTTCCAGACTTCTTATTTTCTGTCAGGATTGGAGCTCCCAGATCTCATAGCCATTTTGGATCCCAGCATAACCACACACACACCCATGACAGTGGCCACTAGCTTGAATGAGATTAGTCAGATTCATGGTAGATAAAGCTACCAATGACTATTAACCACAATAGCTATATGTTCATTCCACTATTAGAGGCAGTACGCTTCTGAATACCAGTTGCTGGGGAAAACAAGTAGCAGAATGTTATTGTGTACACGTCTTCCTTGTGGATTTCCCATAGCTACCTAGTTGAGCATTGTGAGAAATAGGATGCTGGACTAGATAGGCATCCAGCAGAGAAAGTCTTAGAATGTCAGGAAACTTTCTGCCTTCATTCCTACTTAACCATGGTCCCGGGTTGCGCACATAGTGTTGTGCATATTTATATATGGATCAGGATCCAAAGGCCAATTACTGTATCAACAATACCAAAAACCAAGTGAAGGATGCCAGAGTGAGAACCAGATTGTGGTCTGAGAATCCTGAGGTTTTGGGGTTGAACTCGAGTCTGCAAATTGGTTTCACCTCCTCAGATGTAATATTTAGCTCCTAATGAGTGATAAATAACCTCACTGTGCTCTTGGTGGGTTTCTTTTACTGTCCGGTTGTACTGCAGAGGCACCCTATTACAGCACATTCACACATTCACCAAACAGGTGGTGGAAGACAGAACCTGAAAGTCTTGTGTAGTGATCCACAGAGGAAGGTGTGTTATCAACAGGACTGAACTGGGCTTTGATTATTTTCATTCTATTCCAGATGGTAGGAGAGGAAATTTTGGTTTCTGTAGTTTGTGCAGAACTTTCTGGCCGGGAGTTTATATTTATCTTTTTAAACAGACTTAAAACTGTGTTCAGTGTAATCTTTCACTATTACTTTGTGCAGCGATAGTTGCCAAATAATTCCTCATAGTTTCATTTGTTTTAGCATAGTCCCATCAAACCTGGAAACAAAACTGAATAGGTTCCTCCCTTTTTATCACCACATAAATTACGCCGTTTCTCCCAGCAGTAGGTTCCTAGACATTTAACAGAGGATTATTATTATTTTTGAAAAAAATGGACAATTGGCTCCCAAATGCTAGTGCAGGAAATATCACAGTATGCTGAGGTATTTCATTTGGTAAACATCCTTATTAGGGATGGCAGATGAGATCACAAATTTCCCCCTGAATGGTCTGATTTCATGAAGCTCGTTGCAATTTGAACACAGAGATTAAAAATCCCGGGAGATCCATACACCTTTGCTAAGGCTGCATAGAAAGGGGCACACATACACTATGTCCAAAGTCAACAAGCTGTACTTAAGAGTTGGGGAATGATGAAATCCCCCAAACATGAATAGGAGAACTTGTCAGTTAGAACAGTGGTGGCTGGTATCTATTTGGGATGGACTGGACAGGCAGAAAACAGGGAGGCCAATAGAGGATGGAGTCGGAGCCAATGAGAAGTAGAACCAATTCAATCTAGCCCCCCCCCCCCCGTTCCTCCTCCCTGCTGTGTTCTACAACAGCAAAACTGAGGCTAAGGAGAAGCCACCCAATCGCTAGCTTGTAAGTAAGAAGACAGGCAGGTGGAGCTACCTGATGGGAGACTAAAGTCAGTGGGGCAAGACCCTCTCCTCCCTAATGGACCAGTCTATGCCAAGTTGGAGATATTTAAATACCGGTATATCTTCTAACTGAAGCTATTTTTTTTTAAAGCAGTTGCTTAAGGAATATAACAATAAGACCTCTCATAGCTTGCATAACTTGCAGGGAAAGGATTAAAGACTCTCCTCTGGCCGCCTGCAGATTCCCTGCAAGTTGGCTGGCTCCTGTGCCACTTTGCTTCAGTGGAAAGGCAATGACTTTGGCTTAAAAGCCTCAGTTGGCTTTAAAAAAACAGGGCTAGTCCAAGACATCTTGCCTGAGGTGGATGAGCAAATCCCCCCTCACAATGTCAACCCAAGGCCAGCCGTGTTATTTTGGCATCTGAGGCAGCAAATCCCGTAAACTCCTCTTTTCTTCCCCGGCAGTGAAAACATGATGCTAAATAGTTAAAGTAACTGACCATTTACTGACCTGTCACGACACTCAAAATTAGCAGCCCGAGGTGACCCCTCTCTTTGGCCACTGGTAGGGCTGGCTCTGATAAACAACATGTAGTTGTTGCCTGAGTTTATGCCTCTGGGCTTTGTTACCATGTATACAGAAAGAATGCACATTTTAAAATAGGTAATGCCATGGTTAGCGGAAACATTTACTTCAGGACAGTACAGAAATGGAGGCTAACACTGACAATGAGGATATTAGAAGAGTTCAAAGCCTTGTGAATGTACTTGCCAGCTCGGTTTTTGTACCATGTCAGTCTCCGTCATATCAGCTAACTGAATGCCTGTGCCGAGCTTGTCTTTCTCTACTTGCTTGCCTTTCTGCCAGGACACTACTGTTGTCACCGGTGTCACTAATACTCCTCTCCTCCGACTGTGAAATAAAACAGTCTTCAAGCAGGCACTGGCAGAGGAAGAGGAGTGCGGGGGGAGCGCCCCGCCCCCGGCATCGTGATCTCGGCAGGGTGCCATCGCGGCTGCCCCCCGCCCGCACTGGGCACATGCCCCCGCAGGTGGTGTGCCCCACCCCATGATGTGCGCCCCACCCCCATGGTGCGCACCAGCCCCGCCCCTGCCTGCTCTTCACCCCCAGTCCCAGAGCATGAAGCTCCGCCACTGCAAGGAGGTGTCCTAAGGTGGCTACAGTGCAAGCTCTTCTTGTCTCAGGCACCCAGCTGCAGCATGCTTTAGTTCACGGCTAAAGGAGGAAGAGGAGAATGTGGCGGCAGCAGTTGTGATGGAACAGAGAGCCAGCGGGGCAGAGTAAGAAGCAGGGCTGTGCATTTGCTCTGGACAAATCCCAAATTGGGCTGATCAGGGCAGCCCAGGATCAAGTCAGGTCTACCTGCAGTGATCTAGGGTTGTCGTAAGGGGAGGCAGTTGAGGGACAAGGAGTGGGGAGTGAAAAAGAGATGCAGTTTTAAACCCTAACTGAACATGAGGACTATGCAAGTCTCCCATCTGAGGCTGAGGATTTGGTTTGGTCCAAATTCTCCAGGTCAGATTAGGGCCAGATTAGGATCGCCAAATCGGAGGTGCCTTGCACAGCCCTATTAAAACAGCACCATGTTCAATTTACTGGCATGCTACTAAGAGCGGCCGTAGCCTGTGTGCTGCATATTACACCTCTCTCAGGCCTAAGAGTGCAGTCTTGAGCCCATGTTCATATTTGTAAGTCTGTGGGATTTGAAAGTATATATGAGGCATGTTCAAGTGATGAAGTTATTTCTATAACTGGACTAAAATTTCTAAGAAAAAGCATTTCTGGGTGGGGGTGAAAATTTTCTGGGTGTCTCTGTTGTAGAATTGGTGCTCCTCATGATTGCAAGTTATTTCTCCCCCCACACACACACACACTTTTTGCAGCATCCACACAACATTATTGGCATCTAAATGCCAGCCCATATTTTCTTCCCGTTTAATCACAGTTTACCATTGGGGGAAGGTGGCTTGAAAAAGTAATGGGCACCTGTTGCCAATGCCTGGTTTGCAGTATCTCAACAACCCATTGCAAATTAAACCCCCCTCTGGAAGTACCCCCAAAGTTTTATTGAAATTAATGGAACAAGCTAACCCTATACCCACTTTCCTATGGAAAGTAAGCCCTATGGAACTCGGTGGGTTTCCCTTCTGAGTAGATATGTAGAGAATTGCACTGTTAATCCCATTGCTTTCCACTGCACTTAGTTGTGTGACTAACTTCAGATGAATTGGAGCCAACATGTGTTTCTCACGGAGAAAGTTTAAGAGTCATACAGCAAGACACATAGGCTAAAAACTCTAGGTCGAATCAATCTTTTTAAAAAAAAAACCACACAATTTCCTCTCCTATGTAATGCAGAGATTTTAATCTCCTTTTCCTTATGTAATGCAGAATTTTTCCTACAAATATCGTTGATTTCTTCACACCAACATTATGGGGTCCCAAAGTACATCTTTTAAAATAATGCCTAATGGGTCCCCAGATAAGTATCAACTTTTACCGGCTGTGGAAAGCTTTATGTAATTTTCTTAAAGATTACTGCGTCTACGGATAGGCTGTCTGAGGAGGTGGAAAAGCCACCAAAGTCTGTTGTACATCCTGATGTGATGCAAGTTATCACGCACCTCTTCCCTTTTTTATTAGGAGGCTTAACTGGAGGTGTCGGAAATGCTGCAGGTTTGCTTATGGCTTGTGTAAATTGGCCTCCAAGTTGCTGATGTGACTTGACTTGGCAAGAAGGTTACTGAAGGCGAAGTGAAGGTGAAGAAATGCCTCTCTCCTCAGCAAAGTCTTCTTTCTTCAAAAGGATACCAGACAGATTTTTTTAAAATGAAAGGTAAAACTAGACAGCCAGATTAATTCAGAAAGAAAGGGTTGTGTTTTTTGTGTTTTTGTTTTTAAAAAAGCAAGTTGTCATCATTCTGGGACATATTTTTTCTATTACATATTATAATTGCATCTCATTAATACACATCCTGTTGTCGTGAACATGCCAGATGCCAGGCATATGGACGATAGGTTGCATCTCTTCCAGAATACTTTTATTTAGAAATTGTTGTATCCAATGAGAAAAACATGAGTCTGCTTTTGAGAAATCTTGATAAGTCGTCAGAATTGAAGAGCACTATGGTTTGAGGGCTCTTGACCTCCTTTTCTCCTTTCCCTAATCTTTTTAAAGTACTTTTGCCACCCCATTTTCTGACTTTTCTCTGCATTTGTAGGGATTAGAAACATACACTAAACCACTAAAAGCTGTGCTGGTCAAGACTGTGTAAGGGCAAAGCTAGCTATGATAGGCTAGCTATGATAGACTGGGACGTGGGTGGCGCTGTGGTCTAAACCACTGAGCCTAGGGCTTGCCAATCAGAAGGTTGGCAGTTTGAATCCCGGCAATGGGGTAAGCTCCAGTTGTTTGGTCCCAGCTCCTGCCCACCTAGCAGTTCGAAGGCACATCAAAGTGCAAGTAGTTAGATAGGTACCGCTCCGGTGGGAAGTTAAACGGCGTTTCCGTGCGCTGCTCTGGTTCGCCAGAAGCGGCTTAGTCATGCTGGCCACATGACTCGGAAGCTGTCTGCGGACAAACGCCGGCTCCCTCGACCTATAGAGCGAGATGAGCACCGCAACCCCAGAGGCATCCACGACAGTCAGTCTTTACCTAGCTATGATAGTGCCAGACTCAGAAAAAAGGGGGGTGAGAAATGGATGTGCTCAATTTACCCTCTCAATAGATACCTAACCTCAGCAGTGTGTCGTCCTAAGGTCACTTTTCTCCTTGACTGAGATCTAGTTCACTTAGGGAGCAATTCTAGAACAAGATCCACTGGGATTTCTGATTAAGGTTGATAATGGTGTATTTTTATTGGGAGAAGTGCTCCAACAGATACAGGGTTTTTTAGGTCAATACCAGCACTCTGGACTTGGAGATATATAGGCAGCCAGCACTTCTGTGCCAGGCAGGATCAGTATTATATAATCCGCTCACCTGTCAGCAATTAGGCAGCTGCAGTTTCCATTCTGCACTAGCTGCAGTTTCCAAACAGGCAGCCCTACATAAAGGACATGCAGTAATGCAATCCTGAGGATACCAGATCATAGATTACTACAAACCAGTTACAGGTGGGTAGCCGTGTTGGTCTGCCATAGTCGAAACAAAATAGGAAATAGGAAATTCTTTCCAGTAGCAACAGTGCCCTTCAGCTCTCTATATTGGACAAACAGGCCAAACCCTACGCCAAAGGATAAATGGACATAAATCTGATATCAGGAATCACAAGACAGAGAAACCAGTAGGAGAACACTTCAATCTCCCAGGACATTCTATAAAAGATCTCAAAGTAGCTGTCTTAATACAAAGAAATTTCAGAAATAGACTGGAAAGAGAAGTGGCTGAATTGCAACTAATCACCAAATTTAAAACCATGGAGAAACCTGGTTTGAACAAAGACATTGGATTCTTATCTCATTATACATAACAAAGCTATCTTTAGCCATCTCACCCCTTGCCTTTCCCTGCAAGACTAATTGCAGCCGTTTAGAGTCGTCAACAGGTTTTCCACACTTATCAGCTGATCACCCATTCCCACCACCCTTCTGAGTAATACCCCTCCCCACTCCCCCACTATATTTAAGGATCTGGTGACTTCTGTTTCAGTGTATCTGAAGAAGTGTGCATGCACACAAAAGCTCATACCAAGAACAAACTCAGTTGGTCTCTAAGGTGCTACTGGAAAGAATTTCCTATTTCCTATTTTACTACAAACCAGGTTATCTTTGCCCATATAGTGTCGTAGCTGGGCCACCAGCCAGGCACTCCACACCACTGAGACCACATGAACCTCAAGTGACAGAAGCTGATCCAGAAAGACCCCCAAAACACTATGGACCTGTTCTTCCAGAGGAAGTGTTACCCCATTTAGAGTAGGCTGCAAAGCCTGACAGGAGAGCCACCCACTAGAAGCACCTTAGTCTTGGTTTCTTCTCCCTCATGTAGTCCATTATCATGACCAGGTCCCAATTCAGCCCATCCACCACGTCACTTGCAGGAGATGAAACAGAGCAACAGGGTCAGAAGTGTAGGGTGCCAGGCACCTGAGATGGTTGCAAATGCTCATTCCGTTTTAAGGGAAACCTGTCCTTTTTTCGAAAGGTAAAAGGATGGGTCCCCCCCCTCAATCAGAACCGGGAGTTGCAACCCTCTCAGGCACTCCATGTTGTTGTTGCTTTTAAGAGAACACACAAACATTTCCACAATGATTTATTTAAATGTATAAAGACTTAGCTTTTAAACATTACAGTGGACAGCTGTCAGTCACATGGTAGGCATCTTCCTCACCTGGCCATGCTTACAGGAAAGTCCAGCCAAAGGTGACATAGTGCTTTGCATTATAGTCACCAGGGAAGGCTGCAGAATGCAGACCACAAGAAAGATAAGAAAGATAACTGATTGAACCCCCTCAGCACAAGAAAGCCCCTGCAATCCACCCATGAGTTTGTCACAGAAATTTTCCCTTCCATTTGAAAATTAATTCTCTCTCTCTCTCTCTCTCTCTCTCTCTCTCTCTCACACACACACACACACACACAGACACACACACACACACACACACACACACAAACCAATGACTGCAATACAATATAGCAAAGGGGAAAAAATCACTCCAAGGCCTGAGATAGCATATATACCTGTATAATATGTGAACGTAGTGCAATGTAGAGTGCCGTTGCTTCATACATTGGACTTAACCTGCAGCACACTTGCCAAAAAAAAGGTTGGCAGTCACTGTAGGATAACCACAGGAAAATGACTGAACCTGCTTCGGCGTTTACTCCTCATGACAAAGAGCTCTAAAATTGCACATTGTTAAAACAACATCATTCTGAGTAGAACAGAGAAGCCAGGTAGCAATCATCTTGTGAAAGAGTAGTAGAATGAAGATAAATAGGGAATAAAGACTGCCGCATTGTGATGTGATGCATTCTTTGATTTATCCACCCCCCCCCACTTCTGCAAATGCAGAGTTCTAAATCAATTATAATGATTTGTGGGGTTTTTTGTTTTTTTTTTTAAATCCAAAATAAAAGCATTGACTCCATTTTAACCACCTGCACCATGGATCTCTGCCCAACTAATTTCCTTTCTGAAATATCAGCGTCTACTGCTTGTTCTTCTCAGCATGGTTAAGCTGTTGTTACAAAGGCAACATTTCCATGGCAGCAAAGAAAATGGCAATGCTCCTGGGGCAGAAAAGGAGAGCAAAGGGTCTTCTTTAGCCAGATGCATTTGAAAGTGACTGGCCAATATCCATCTAATATAATATTATAGGGGTGTGCAACCGCTCTGTGCTGGAGCCAAATAATGAGGCAAATCACATTGTTTTACCCTTCCCCAAGTCCAACTATGATGTCAACAAAGCATCCTAAGTCACATCAGGTCCCCTACCAAGCCTCATGTCGCTCTATTTTTCCGTGCAATATATCTCTATAGAGAATATATTTCTGCACAATATACCTCTACGTTTTTCTACGTCCCCATGCTTATCTCCTCTAGGCCCATGGACTATGGAAGAAGTGAGGGTTGGTAAATGCTGCCTGCAGAGCACTAAAGAGCTCTGGAGAGCAGCAGAGAGTTTTTAAAAAGATTAAAGCTTCATTTAACTTCTTCTTTTTTTAAAAAAAGCCCACTGCTCTGCTTGGGGAAGAAGAAAGAATACAACCCTCCAGAGCTCCAGACTCCACAGGCAGCATTCATAAGAGGCTTATCTTGCAACTGCAATTGCAGGATGCTGCCTCCCAACACAAGCAAGTGCTGGAAGAACTAAGCCAGCTGAGTGAAGCTGCTGAAGTGTTGTTGTTCTTTTAAAGAAAAAAAATGTACAAGCCAGAATACACCCCACTTGACCCACCTCTTAATTGTTAAATTAAAAAGCAAGAGACATCACTACCAAATTAAACTCATGTGGATTTTGGAGTTTTAGTTGGCCAAATAAAGTTACTGCCATAATATGGATTGTGGGGGGAATCTATTCCCTTTTAGTTCCCCCACAAAAGCCTCTGCACCTACAATTTGGCTGGCTAAATGCACCCTTGAGAAGTTCCTATGCCTGCAAATTTCATCTGCTTCTGCCAAACAGTTACTGTATAGCTGTTTTAGATTCCCTATAGGAGTGAATGTGGAAAAGAGAGCTTTGTTTGTCCTGACCTTAGCATGGCGGAGTACACAAACAACCATGAGTACTATTTTGTGTATTGCATTGAAAGGGGTTCACACCCCAAGACCAATACCCCAGTGCCTTTCCAGAGCCCACTTTTGTTGAGCTGCACTAATGAAATCACTGCCCCATTGACTTCAGTAGCTAGGGCAACCAATTCAAAAGGAATATGTGCCTAGATCTGCTTTCTTTCTTCATATAAATCCTTGTGGGCGATAGAGCTCCATATGAACTTTAGACCCCTTGTGATTTATTTCTGGCATAGGATGCAGAGTGCAGGAGCATCAGATTATGTAACTGAGATATGTTAAAAACTTCCATCTGGTTGGAAAACCTGGGGATTTCACAAAATTTGGGCATTTTGTCAGGGATTGAATGGTTTCATAATTTAGGAAGGATAATGGGTGACTGTTTAAATTGGAATGCTCTTCCTCCGGAGTTGGAGATGAAGCATGAAGCTGTATGACTCATGAAGATGATTCAAGAGTTTTTGTCCAATAGTGCAAGAGAGGCTTGCAGGTGATTGAATGGATTTCAAATGTGAGAACAGCCTGAGTCACTCATCAATCCCCAATCCCAACCACTTATTGTAATGGGTAAAGGATGTGCAGGATAGATAGATGATAGATAGATAGATAGATAGATAGATAGATAGATAGATCTTAGAAACTGGAATTTTTATCAGGATGCCAACCAAGACAGAGCACCATCGTTGCTGCCTGTTATTCTACTTGGTACCCCCAAATTAAGACCAGTCACTCAAGGCCCCATTACCTTGAGACTGACCTTCCCACAACTATGCAGGGCCTTTGTAGAACTAAGATTCCAACAAATATCCTCAGCATATTTAGAGGGGAGATATCAGAATTCCCCATATGGATTGCAAATATATATATGGATGCAATCAGGAAGAGGACACACTATCTGCTGATTTCCTCCCTGTATACAACATCCAGAAGAAAATTTATATTGCCAATTCCTGATTGGCTTCCAGGTCGATCCGCACAGGACGTGACAGTTGAACTCCTAGCAGATAAATATCTATACATTACACGCCAGGTAGCCAAATTTGCAATGGCAGTCAAGAAGCTCCATTCCAGCTATGTGGATGCACTCCAATCTTAAATTTCAATGTTGTAAATTTCTTTTATGTTGTAAACTGCAACAGGTTACGTTGTATGATTTTAGATGAAAGTTTTCCTTTTATTCTCTGTTATCCATTGTTAAACCACAGAGCCTAGGGCTTGCTGATCAGAAGGGTGGCGGTTCGAATCCCCATGACGGGGTGAGCTCCCGTTGCTTGGTCCCTGCCCAAAAGTGCAAGTAGATAAATAGGTACCGCTCTGGTGGGAAGGTAAACGGCATTTCCGTGCACTGCTCTGATTCGCCAGAAGCGGCTTAGTCATGCTGGTCACATGACCCAGAAGCTGTACGCCGGCTCCCTCAGCCAGTAAAGCGAGATGAGCGCCGCAACTCCAGAGTCGTCCGCGACTGGACCTAATGGTCAGGAGTCCTTTACCTTTACCTTTATCCATTGTAAAGGCCTTTGGCTATATACAATAAAATTGACTGACTGACACATTAGATAGCTAGATAGATAGATAGATAGATAGATAGATAGATAGATAGATAGAAGATAGAGAGATAGATAGATAGATGATAGATAGATAGATAGATAGATAGATAGATAGATAGATAGATAGATAGATGATAACCTATATTAGCATCAAAGCAAAACACTGTAGTGTCCTCCATTCCTATGATGTGAAAATAGAGTTTTCTTCTAAATTTATTGATGCTGATGCACATCATTATTTGATTATGTCTGACTAATGGGTCTACTCTGAGTATGACTTAGCTGGATATCACCCAACCTTTTTCTGTTTTAAAAAACGTCCCCGCCTTGCCAACTGTGCTTGTCCTCCTTGCAAGCTGATTGACTTGTACCCTGCATATTATTCATTCTCTTTCCGCTTTGTTCTGCCTAATTATGTAGCTGCCAATCTCAAAACATGCAAAAGAGGTAAATTTGAAAACATTCTCAGTTTTTATATTATACTATTGTGAGAATTGTTATTTTTCTCTCTCTCTTGTGTGTGTGAGAGAGACAGAGGCAGCTCCAAATTAACTTTTTGCAGACAAAAAAATAGGGCGACTCTTTAGTAGGAAAGAAAAGAAGTGACAGGTATATAATTATTTGAGCCATTCCTACTTTTGTTACTTTCCCACCCTCCTGCCAGTCTTTTTACCCTCCCCAGCCTTATTTTAACAAAGTTCAGGACCCTTTTTGCATGAGAACAGGCTGAGTCGCATGAACAGAGCTGTAGTGACATTTCTTGGCAAACAGTTTCTACAAGGTAATGCAGATCCTATTCACGTGTTACCTTTAAGGACCACCTCCATATGATTTGTACGCAGAACACAGGAAGTCAGACTATTGCCCCATCTAACTCAGTACTTTCGACATTGACTGGCAATGGCTCTCAAGGGTTCCAGGCCTGAGTCTTGCCCCACCAAACTTGGTAATGCCAGGAACTGAACCTGGAAACACACACTTTGCCACTGCGCCACAGTCCTTCCGCCTATGCTGCTTTGGTAGTATATGTACACAAGTAGCATGTGGGTAGGTAAGATGATAGACATAGAGATAGAAAAAATGTGGGATAGAATTGACCATATCATCTCAGCCACATGGAGACCCCCTCCCTATTCCCCTCACAGAGCTGCAATTCCCACAGTGGTTTGACAATAAATCTCTCTTTTCAGAGAACTATGGGAACCAAATTGGGAACCAGGGACCAAATTGCAAACATGCGCTGGATTATGGAGAAAGCTAGAGAGTTCCAGAAAAACATCTACTTCTGCTTCATTGACTACGCAAAAGCATTTGACTGTGTCGACCACAGCAAACTATGGCAAGTTCTTAAAGAAATGGGAGTGCCGGATCACCTCATTTGTCTCCTGAGAAATCTCTATGCGGGACAAGAAGCTACAGTTAGAACTGGATATGGAACAACTGATTGGTTCAAAATTGGGAAAGGAGTACGACAAGGATGTACATTGTCTCCCTGCTTATTTAACTTATATGCAGAATTCATCATGCGAAAGGCTGGACTGGATGAATCCCAAACCGGATTTAAGATATCAACAACCTCAGATATGCTGATGATACTACCTTGATGGCAGAAAGTGAGGAGGAATTAAAGAACCTTTTAATGAGGGTGAAAGAGGAGAGCGCAAAATATGGTCTGAAGCTCAACATCAAAAAAACTAAGATCATGGCCACTGGTCCCATCACCTCCTGGCAAATAGAAGGGAAAGAAATGGAGGCAGTGAGAGATTTCACTTTCTTGGGTTCCATGATCACTGCAGATGGTGACAGCAGTCACGAAATTAGAAGACGCCTGCTTCTTGGGAGAAAAGCAATGACAAACCTAGACAGCATCTTAAAAAGCAAAGACAGCACCTTGCCGACAAAGGTCCGTATAGTTAAAGCTATGGTTTTCCCAGTAGTAATGTACGGAAGTGAGAGCTGGACCATCAAGAAGGCTGATCGCCGAAGAATTGATGCTTTTGAATTATGGTGCTGGAGGAGACTCTTGAGAGTCCCATGGACTGCAAGAAGATCAAACCTATCCATTCTCAAAGAAATCAGCCCTGAGTGCTCACTAGAAGGACAGATCCTGAAGTTGAGGCTCCAGTACTTTGGCCACCTCATGAGAAGAGAAGACTCCCTAGAAAAGACCCTGATGTTGGGAAAGATGGAGGGCACAAGGAGAAGGGGACGACAGAGGATGAGATGGTTGGACAGTGTTCTCGAAGCTACTAACATGAGTTTGGCCAAACTACGAGAGGCAGTGAAGGATAGGCGTGCCTGGCGTGCTCTGGTCCATGGGGTCACAAAGAGTCGGACACAACTGAACGACTGAACAACAACAAAATGGGAATTGTAGCTCTGTGATGGGGATAGATGCCTCCTAGCAGCTCTCAGCATGCTTACCAAACTACATTACCCACCCAGGATTCTTCGGGGGGAAGCCATGACTGTTTACAATGGTATCATACTGCTTCAAATGTATAGTGCAGATGGGAGCTCGGTCTCAGTCTGGTCATTGCCTGGATCAGAGTACTCTTTGGAGTCCTTTGTAAACTGCTTTGAGCAGGTGGGATATAACAAAATATAGAAATGTCCAGGAGTAGGCAACCTAAGGCCCATGGGCCAGATGCGGCCCAATCGCCTTCTCAATCCGGCCCACTGACGGTCCGGGAATCAGCGTGTTTTTGCGTGAATAGAACGTGTCATTTTATTTAAAATGCATCTCTGGGTTATTTGTGGGGCATAGGAATTTGTTCATTCCCCCCCCCCCAAAAAAATATAGTCTGGCCCACCACGTGGTCTGAGGGACAGTGGACCGGTCCACAGCCAGGGGTTGCTGACCCCTGGAAATGTCCTTAAATCATAGGGGAAGTCAGGGGAATTTCTGCTATAATCTAATTAAGACAGCTACTTTCTATAGTTTCTGATTTCTTAGGATTGTGATGCCTTTTGCCTACTCTGGATACAAATACAATGAACTCAGCTGCTCTGGACTCTTGTTTGAGCTGCTTTTTTTAAAAAAATTGCTGAACATATCATTGGCTGTGCTGCTAAGGTTGCAGTCCTTTGAATACTTATTTGGGAGTAAATCTCATTTCAGTCTGTGGGAGTTACTGTTGAGAATGCATGGATAGGTCTGTGTGCGCAGCTTTCTCACACGTGTGTGTGCAAACAAGGACAAATGCATTCTTCTCCAGAGGCTGTGAGGCATGACTATTAATCTGCATTTTGTTTTTGTTTTTTTCGATACATGCTTGACAATCGCTCGTATTGACTTTGTAAGGAAATTAATTGTTCTAAATCAATAAAATTCCAGATTAAATTGCATTCAGACTTTCAACCAAGGGCTTAAGTTTGATAACTTGGAATTCATACAACAGCCTAGCATGAATTTTGCAAAAGGCAGAATTTGTAACAGAGAAGAGATTAATTTGGCAATTAAAAACATTGCATAGAATTAGTTTGTCCATTACCACAGTGCTTTTACAGTAGGCTATGTTATCTTACCTGTAGGTAGAATCAGGTCATTCAAAGGATCTCATGGAATTTAATGTCAACCTGCCCAATGACTCTATTTTATTTCAAAAGGTGGCCCTTAGACCATGGGGAAAGACTTTAAAATATGGAAGCTGTATGGTGCAGAAAACAAGTGGAACCCAGGAGAGTCTTGAGGTAGTTACAAGAAGGATTTTACCCAAGGGTCTAACATATAGGTCACAGGCTTCATGGAGCTCTGAGTGATTTGAGTATGGCTCGCGTTGCCTTGCTAAAATCCAAAGAATGGCTCATTTTTGAGGATCAAATTTCTGAACAAAGCTGGATGTTGAAGAGCAGCCTCCTCTAACCAAGAACTCTCCAGATGATCACGGATTATGGGACTAGCAATGCAAAACATCTGAAGGGCACCAAGGCTGTTGTAGAACATAAGCAGCTTGTCCATCAAATACCATTTGACACTTGCCTGTTTCAAAATTACATCAGCTACATTAGAGCTATTTTTCTAGAAAAAAGAGGTGCCAGAACTGAGTTCCTGTGTTCTCCTGAAAAAAGCCCTGAGCTACATACTACACAATGACTGCTCCACACATCAAATGGGAGACGACGTTTGCGTGGTTGCCCAGCCTCCTGGATCCCAGAGCGGCTCCTGTTAGCTCGGAGCTGGCTTCACCTTCCCCAGGCTGCATACCTGTGGTCTCCGCCTACCACAGCCAGCTCCCAATCCCGCCAGGGGGAGGCGTTGCCAGGGAATTGGCCAGGTAAGGGGAGGGACTACCCAGCCCACCCAATAGGTGTAGCTTACCTGGGAAACGGCAGTCGGGCTCCAGAGCTTCTCTCACCCTCCACTCCCTCAATTAACACTTAATTTTGCAGGTTAACCTCTTTTTCCAAGGTACGCAGGCGCTTCTATGTCAAGGCCGCTGTTGAAGGGCCAGAAAGGAATTTCCCTGCATTGGCAGGTTTTGCCTTTCCTATAGCAAAACGTCACAACTTTGGTGGTTTCAGGCCCTGGGCGGAATCCTTTAGTCATCTTCCTAAATGGGGGGGGGGGTGGGGCAGTGACCCCACGCCCCCAGAGCAGCGGCGATATCAGGGGGAAGCATTGGCCATACATCGAGAGGTTGTCATTGCTGAGAGCCAGTGTGGTGTAGTGGTTAAGAGCAGTAGACTCGTAATCTGGGGAACCGGGTTCGTGTCTACGCTCCTCCACATGCAGCTGCTGGGTGACCTTGGGCTAGTCACACTTCTCTGAAGTCTCTCAGCCCCACTCACCCCACAGAGTGTTTGTTGTGGGGGAGGAAGGGAAAGGAGAATGTTAGCCGCTTTGAGACTCCTTTGGGTAGTGAAAAGCGGGATATCAAATCCAAACTCTTCTTCTTCTTCTCCCCCACCAGTGACAGCGAACGGTGGGCAGGCTCTCTGCTTGAACTTATGTTCTCCAGAGCCAGCCCAATCCCCAAATATTCTGGATAACCCTGAAGTTTCCCAGATCCCTGCCTGGGGGCTGGGAAGGATAAACACCCAATGCCTGAGCCAAGGTCTCCCTACATCTGAATCTTAATAAAGTTGTGGCCAATTTTAATCCCATAGCACATCTTGTGTCATTATTCCGCTTGGGGGTTGCCTGGGGTTTGGGGGACTCCGCCTGTCCACGCAATGTGCTGATCTGCCAGGGTTTTCCTGTGGATGGTAGATCTTTTTTGACCAGGGTCTTGGTGTCAATGAAAATGCTTCTATAGCTAAAAAGTGAATTATTATTTTAGGCTGCAGTACAAAAGCTGTTGGAGTGGGAGCTGGGCTGTTGCTGGCAGGGCAGAAATGAGGGTGAAGAATTATTGTGCTCTTCTGTTTTCTGTCCTCCTCCCTCTGTCCTCCTCATCCTCCCTAATTTCAGAGGGAAACTTGTTGTAGCACTACCACTGCAGTACCTGGGACTTAAAAACATAAATATGATCCAGAGCTTCTTACAGGAAAATGTTGCTTTGGGATGTCAGTGTTTGTCTCGTAGCAATTCTTCATCCCCTCAATTGTGTCTAAAATGAGGGATTCCAGGGCAGCAGATGGTTGTGGTCACCAGTGTGTTTCTGTGGAAGCCTGCTCACTACTCAAGCCTACCACTTGTTTACATTATCACTTATATCAGGATGACAGAGAAGTGGGTCTCGATATCCCCTCCACTCGTTGATATTTTAGCTCAGTTCAATCTGTGATTTGCCCTTTCAACATGCAAACAAACCAGTGCTTATAAGGAGTTCAGGTCTTATTATCGTCCCAGGAAAATGACTTTATGTAAAGAAGACTTTAGTTTCAATTCTCCCCCTCCCTTAATCTGTTCCCTGTTTTGGCTTGCTTGCTTGTATTCATGCAAATCTTGTGGCAAGAGACACTTTTTGTTCCTGCATTTTAGGTGTGTGTGTGTGTGTGTGCAGGCACCTCTTTCAAGCTCTCTGCAATTCAGTCATGCCATACCGGTGCATGCTTGGGATGCAGAGTGGCAAATGTTGCAACAACAACTGTGCTGTGGACATGGAACTGTCATCACCTTTCTCATAAGTAAAACTTTACAAGCCCAGGCAGGGCGGAACTGTGGCAGTTTACCAAAGCCTAGCTTCAGTTATGAGGTTATCCTTTTCTCTTTCCAAGGCGGTTTCTGTTTTAATGCTTTCTTCCGTATCTGATAGCTTGGTAGGTCTTGTAGCACACAGACGACAGGGACTGATGAGGTGCAACTTCACTTTGTGATGATTCATAATCCAGTCTATCCTTGCAATAACATTTGAATGCAAAGCAGAGCTGGGCAGCCCATGGCCCAAGCCTCTGTGTGTCCCCCATTCTCACAAAAGCGTCCTGTACCTGGCATTACAACCTGGGACACAGCACCCCAGTTTTTGCTGGAGAGTATGCTCCGTTTTGACCGTCTCTGGTGCCCCAAAGAAAATTCTAGAATTATTTGTGAGAGTAAAGGAAACCTTCCTAATTCCACAGATGAGATGTCCTGAATAAAAATAAAATCTTCTTCAATACTGAGCTCCTTCTGGTAACTGCTTTTGCTAATATAGCAGTGATACTGTAACATCATGTACCAGTGTGGTTTCATACCACATGGCGAAAAGGGTAATAACTTTGCAGTGACACAACAGCCATCGCAGACCCTCCTAAGCATTCACTTATGACCACCATGGAACACCCTGCCATATATTATAATGTGGGTTTTAGCTGATCAAGTCCACATTATGTGGACTTCCTTGGCCCATAGGCCTTACTACTTCATTTTTTACCCTGAAGCAATTGCTCCCTGCACCCCCCGCAAAATGGGAGAAGCCCCAACTCTTGATTGTGTGAAATATCAAAAAACCTTCAATGGCAGAATCCTAAAAATGCCTCCTGGATTAATAAAAGACTGTTTTTCTAAATTGCCATTTGAGTTTCCTATATTTTTTTTTAGTTTATTTTTAGTTAGGATAGTTGAGGGATAGACAGCTTAATGAGGAGTCTCATTAAAGTCTGCAGAGGAGATCTCTGCTGACTGAGTGTATGTAAAGAAAAAGGCACATCGCTATAATCCTTTGCACATTTATGTGGGAGTATGTGCCATTCAACTCAGATTTACTTTCGACATACAGCACAATCCTACGCTTGTTTACTAAGTAAGGCCCACACAGTTCAATAGGGCTTACTCCCAGTACAGTGTGCATAGCCTAAACATGCAAAGTAGGATCAGGCTGTATGTTTGAGACAGCTTGTACCACTCTTCTCATTTTCTGTTATGTTCAATAGCATGGTGGGCCGTTAGCACTGCGGAGCTGCTGGTCACCAAATCCCATCATTTCTCATCAGATAAGCCTGCAAATTAGTAAAAACTGACTGCTCGCTGACACTGTCTGAAGTCTTGCTTTTATCTTGGAAATGCAGATATTGCTGCCCTGAAGGCAACTCACCTTCTGCCAAATGGGGTTGAGAAGATCATGGCGGCTGCTCAATAACCAATCCCTTCTGCTGCCGGTGTCTATCTGTTATCAGAAAGGAGGAAGGGAATGCTGGAAAGCATTTACTGTGCCTTAATGGCAATTGTTATTTATGAGACTGTCACTGCTCTGCCCGCGCAGATTACATTGTGACAACAATATAAGAAGCGAGCGCAGAACTCTGCAATGGATGTTTTCCAAAAAGGAAAAACAAAACCCGTGCAACATGCATTCTATAAACTCTTTGGATTTCTCACTCGCTTTAAACCAACTGGAAACCACCAGCTGTCAGTTCCTATAAAGCTACTTTCTATGTCTCAGTGCAAACAGTTTTGAATTTGCTGCCACAGCATGCAGGTACAGCAGCATTCTGAAGCTGACAAGTGCTCCCCAGCTCCCCAAGCTTACCCCACTTGCATTGGCCCTGAAAAACACATTCCTAATCAAAAACAGAGGGGGAAAGGGTTTGGGCCATCTCTTTCTGGTTGTGTTCTCTCCCTCTCTCCATAGATGTCCAAGGATGGATGGTGTTTACAGTCTCATTGCCATCCCCTAAGGCCATGCTGGGAAATCTTTTTCAAGCTGAGGGCCATATTCTTTCATGGAGCACCTTCTGGACCTCCACTGGCTACATGCCAGTGATGAAGCTGAAGCATCAGAGCAGCAGATGTGACTCTCACCTTCATATAGCTTCATATATATGCTGCCCCAGTTTCTGATTTGATCCCAGAATGTCCCACCTTTTCTTTAGGACGTCCCTATTTTCATTGGAGAAATGTTGGAGGGTATGGAGATATGCGACCCCTGAGTCAAGGAGATAAGTAGCTATACAACCTCTAGAAGATATCTGAGGCAGCCCTGTATAGGGAGGTCCCCCCCCCAAAGAATGTTTTGTTTTTATATATGCTGAAAACTGACCAGAGTGGCTGGGACAACCCAGTCAGATGGGTGGGGTATAAATGATAAAATCATTACCACCACCACCATCACCACCACCATCATAATTGAATAGGACATCCCTATTTTCATTGGAGAAATGTTAGAGGGTATGAAAAAGGCATAGAGCACGGCCAGAAAGGAGGAGGACCTGGTGATATGTGGCTAGGGGAGAGTCCAGACAGGACTGGATGGCCACATTTGGCCACCAGGCCTAATGTTCCCCAGCCCTTCCCTAAGTTAACAGGGGTTCTCTGAGCCACCTTGCTCACAATGCCTCCCTTGGAAGAAGGACCCTTGGCCCAGATCAAGTCACTAGTGGTCTTCTAGAGAGCCACCCTTTATGGCAAATGTGTTCTCTGGATCACCTTGTCCACAATGCCGTGTTCTGAAGGACTTTTCCTCAGATTGAGGCATAGGCAGCATTCCAGAGAGATCTTTGGTAGCATCACCACCACATTGCTGCAAGGGTGAAGTGGTGGCAGTGGAGACCTCACCACAACAGACATGGGGGGGCAGTTGGACAGTCATGCCAGTCTACCACCTGCTGGCCCTTGTTGTATACACAGCGCTTGCACCAGATCTTGAGGATTCCCACACCCCCGGCATTTTCAGAGTTTGTTTGATTATATTTCCAGCAGAAACTTGGCGTATAATTTTCACATTTCTCTGAAGTTCAATGGAATTCACAACCACGGCTGTTTCCTACGTCATGTTCTACTTTTTGATACCTGCTAATTTGCACAACTTAAAAGATGACAAATTTCCTTTGTGGTACATTACTCATTAGAGCACTGACAGATCCTGCCATCGTTAACAAAAGGTTTAATTTAAAGCAATATAAACAGCATTGTACGGCAGAAGTGGAAGAAGTGGCAATTAAAATGCATCTGCTATGATGGAATGAACTTTAACAAAGATCCTAATGATCATATTAGAAGTCATGCATGAAGTTCTCTTTTTGATGAATGGCATAATCATAAAAAAGAAAAAAGAGGAAAAAACCCTCCACTTTAACATAAATATGAACCGTGGCATTTGTGAACCTGATAGAATCGTGACACTGCAGACATTTTGCCATAATGAGAAGGGAGAAAAAGAGAGAGGAAATCTTCCCTCGCTGCCTATGCATCATTTGAATCAATTTAGCTTAAATTTGCTTGCTTTCTTCTATAGAAGGTCACTCTGTTGTAAAGTGATTTTTGTAATTGTTGTCATTCTATATCACTTATGTCACATTTAGGCTAGATTAATTTTGAGGGTATCATTCTAATAGATGATTAGCTAGCTGCTTTGTTCAATGCTGTAGACACACACACACACACACACACACAGAGAGAGAGAGAGAGAGAGAGAGAGAGGCCAAAATACTATCTATTGTAAAACAGACAAATTAAGGAGAAGCACTGAGGTGGGTTTGTTTCACAACAAACAACAATATGCTGGCTCAGGGATCAAAGTCCAGACACCTCTCTCTCTCTCTCTCTCTCTCTCTCTCTCTCTCTCTCTCTCTCTCACACACACACACACACACACACACACAAACACACTTTCTCTTTCTTTATCTATTTAGCCACAACATAGTATGGGACAAAAGTCTGCACTGCTTTCCCCCTCTCCCTTATGGTGAACTCCGAGCAATGCATGTTAAAAGTACTACCTTCCAGGAGCTTCTCCCAAGTGCTGGTGAAGAATCCATGACCAGTGGGATTGCCTCACCTTGGGGTGGGCAGGGCCCCTAGCTCCAGTCTGGGGGAAGCCTCCAAGCCCTGCTTGGTCTCCAAAGATTGGCACCGGCACCTTTCTCTGCCAACAACCCTAGTCTTTGGCACAATGGGAGCAGCCAACTTACTCCCAAGAAAGCCTGAGGGCACATGGGCACCTCTGTGACTGTTTCTGACAAGGACCCACCAAGGGCGCCCTCACCACATGTGTTTGGGAGTAAATTGGAGTCTGCCCAGGGAGGGATGTGGGCTGGAAGGAGCATCTCTGTTGACACCAATGAGCATCCTTGGAATGCCCTACCCAGTTGGCAAACCCTCCAGCAGCTGTACTATTGAGGCAGGAGATGAGGAGGCGGAATGTGGAGGTGATGCTGGGCAGGTAATGAGGCAGCGTGCCTGCAGTAGAGTGGGTAGCCTTTGCCAGGATCTCACTGGCCTCTTTTATTCTCCTCCCCAGGACCCCTGGCCTGCCTTCCCTATAGCTGTGGGGAGGGTTAAAATGGTCCCTTCCAAGCTCACTTGCTCACTTTACTTGAAGAGTGTGGAAGGGATGCTTCTTGCCATTGTGTGTGTGTGTGTGTGTGTGTGTGTGTGTGTGTGCGTGTGTGAAAACATTTTCTTGGGTTGTGATAGAACATACAGAGTTTCTGTTTTCAAGTCATAGAGTCATTTGAACAAATCAGTCATATTCAGAGTGAGACATTCCTGTTACAGGCAATACTTTGAGGGGTATGGTGGGCCCACAAAGGGATTTCCTTCAAAGCAAGCAGGTAATTTTGCCACACACACACACACGCAACCCAACCTACCACCCTGGGGCATGTGCCTCCTTTTGCCTAATCACAGAGCCGGCGCCATCTCACATTTCCAAACCTTGAGACCAATGAATGTGAATATGTCCATTAGCCGTTCAGCTAGAATTTAATTGCGAATCTT
The DNA here is from genome assembly GCF_009819535.1 of Lacerta agilis. Taxonomy (NCBI): domain Eukaryota; kingdom Metazoa; phylum Chordata; class Lepidosauria; order Squamata; family Lacertidae; genus Lacerta; species Lacerta agilis. Next base: position 29,734,850 of record NC_046318.1, read on the forward strand.
CTTGGGTTGTAGAGATTGTACCCATTTCCCCCCTTTTGGGAAGTGGGACTCGCCAACGTTAGAATGCTGCCACCTTCCGCCTGTCTCTCTGTCTCCTGTCCGACTCACAGACAGTAGCAGCTGGCTCTGCCTACATCCCAGAGACTTGTAAGCTGATTTATACTGATCCTGAACTGCCGTTCTGCAATATATAACATGACAAGTTAAACACAAAGCCTGCCAAAAATTCTTCATAGGCTCAGCTCTCATGCAGCAGCACTTGAAAAGACCATTACAACTGCCATCTAACTACAGTTTGCTCAATATTTTTGACAGTGAATTATCTGAACAGCAGTTTATCTCGGTGCTCACTGGTGTTAAAGCAGTGGTGTTAGAGCAATTTAAGGATTCAGAAGATGAAGATTTTGCAGGGAGGTGGGAGAGAAGCCTAAATACATAAAGTTGGTGTCAGTTTCAGTTTTGAATTGATTTGTACTATCTCATCTCCAGACTCCACAATGGAACCGAGAAGCAATTTGTTAGTTGCTTAGGTTTTCCCCCTTATGTAGATCACGAAAGAGCTCAATGAATTCTAGCTACTGCCATTGCCTGCAGCCCTGGGTGAATGTAATAAGTACATTCCAGCAGGGATAGACTAAGGACAGCGCTAATTATGCTACAAATTAGGGGTCCAGCCACACAAGAGGTCCTTGATGCACCCAATGTTATTTCAGACAACCAAGCAGCATTTATATTCCCAGTGGCAAAGTATTCTAAAGCATACGGGGAAAAGACAGCAACCTTTGCAGAAGACTAACATTGTCTTCTACACCGCAGGTCAGGAGTGCCCATTTTAGCTCTTCTAGGGTAGAAGGCATTGTGAATCCCTCTTCTGAAGCTTAATTACAAGTGGTCTGTCCTGTTTAAGTGACATTGCTGTTATAGGCTGAGATTATTGCTGGGAGAAACCTGTATCTGCTTCTTTGCACTTGTGTGAGGAAAGAAGAGACAATTCTGTAATGCATGGATGTAGTACAGTGCATGGGAGCTGCCGGGCCTCATGAGCAGAGTGATGTGATAGCTCAGGAATGGGGATCTATGACCATGCAGGAGTTGCTGGTCTACATCTCCCATCATTCCGCCCGCGACTCCCAAGCCTACCCTGAGCTGTTGGGGTAAGGAGGGGAGCTGTGCTGCTTTGCCGGAGGCATTCCCCCCTTCCCCCTTTGTTTTGATAGCTTGGGGGAGGTTTGGACGTCACTGGCGGGCAGCGTGCTGAATGTCTGCCACGGGTGGCTTGCTCCGCCCCTGTGAGCGGCTTGCTCTGCCCCTGGCTGCAGGGCGCATGCTCCACTCCATGCACCCAAGTGGCTATCCTGTGCCTGGGAGGGCACCCTCTGCACCCCGCCCCCCTCGGGAGTGCGGACACCGTGGGCAGCGCAGGTGTATGCTCCACTGTTGGGTAGAGGTTGAGTGGTTGAGAAGGTGTGAGAAGGGAGAAACCCAGGGACTAAACAGAGAGACCTGGAGGACTGCATTTGGCCACTGGACCTGGGTCTTGTGTTACGACTCTTAACTCCTGGAGTTGTGCTATTTTCCTTTGTTGCACATGTGGGAGTGAACAAAGGCTAGAACTTCTGAAAATGTGAGATTGCACTGCATGGCTTTAACCTGCCCAATGTGGGAGACTATAACTGCAAATGGAACCATGGATATGCAGGCTGCAGGATCCATGCACACACTTGCTAGGCTCATTGAACACAACAAGCCTTACTCTTAGCACATATGGGAATCTTCTGGCAGTCATGTTGTTATGCAGTGAAAGAAAAGTACCCATATGCTGTGCATCTCACAGAATACATCCATTTATTTTAGCAACTTTGTGATTTTTGAAAGGTGACAAAATATAAGTTGAAAGAGCTGCCTGTGCAGCCTCACCTTATGCTAGTATGAAAATGTACAGCACTGAAAAGATGAACATGTTTTGCACAATGAAACAATCCTTTTCTTTAGGATCCTGTTTTTGAATCCAGCAACAGTAGCTTGGCTTCCACGCTAGGCATAAGCATTTTTACATCTGCATATATTTAAACATATAAAGGAGCAATGACTCAGTGTTGACAGATGTACAAGAATTTTCACTGATGTGTGAGAATCAATGGTTGTTTTTTTATAAGATTTGTGAACTTTCATACTCTCAGACAGAAGCATACAAGAATTTACAGTTATCCAGCAAAGTCCTAACATGGATAGCATAGTAGCAGTACAAAGGAACCAATGGAGGCTTAACCATCTCTAGTTCAACTGAGGTGACTTGCTGTCAGTCCATTTGCAGGGAAAGTTTGACGTCAAACAGCATCTGCAAATGGACTTCAAAGGGGCACACTGTTGGTCAACTGATTCAGATCCTTTGAACTTTGGCAGGTAGGCAACCGAGTTTAAACCTGGAAATGATGAACTGTGAATCTTGTGGATATTCCTATACTTCTTGGGTCCAATTCCAGAGGCAACCTTCCAGTTTGTGGTTTAGAAGTAGCCACTGTAAAGCACTGGGGCCTGTATAAACTGTGAATATTGTATCCAGTGAGTAGGCTCAGTAAGTTTTGAGAGCCTCCACAACAGCCAAATGTTGCAGATCTGTTGCTCAATATTTGGTTTCTCTCTCATTTAACTTCTGACTGCTGGAAGCTACTGGTGTGCTTCTTCCCTGCTCACCTGTTTGTTCTAATGCAAGTCCCAAGGCAACCTTTGAGGCGTCACAGGTTACAATAAATGGGCAGGAAGGATATGGGAATTTAAGAGCTGCAGAATTAAGCAGACTCATCATCAGCACCTCAAACGTTCCTTGCTGCTCTCTTTCCCACACAAGGCTATTCATACAATGGGGCAGCCCTCTGTAAGAAACCTTCTACAAATCTTCTGTAGAAACCGAAGTGAACAAGGAATCCCTGGATTTCTCCCTTTTTAAAAAACAACAACTTTTATTGGTTTTTAAACAAATACAATAACCATTAAACACTTATCCAACAGTGCATCTAATGGTATTGGTTTTATCCATTGTCTCTTGACATGCACTTAGAAATTCAACATTCAAACATATAACTTCTCTCATGGTTGAAAGCACTTTACAGGCTTAAATCACATCTAGTTTGTGGGGATGGGGCACAAAGCAAACTCAACACTCTTGACACTGTGCCCATATTCTGCTGACCTCATCACCCCTCTCCCCTCTCCATTGCAGCCTCTGCACTGTGAAGTCAGGAAAACATCTCCAACCCACCCTACTGCATGCATAGCTCTTCACATGGGCTGTTCTTATGGTTGCCAGTGATGGCCTTTCTTCATCACCAACTTCTCATTTCCTTGATGCATCATCTCTCTGTCCAGACAATCCCATCTCCAGTTACCATTTCCTCCACATAGATTACAAATATCATTTGGCCAGGGACTCTCTTTTGAAAGTGTCGCCCTTCACCTCCGCAAATACTATTTATTGTTTGTAACTAAGTCTTCTCCAACTGCTTAGCCACCGTTGTTCCTTGCAAAGGCTGCAGAAGCTCTGGAACTGGGAATTAAAAGCAGGCAGCATTAAGGAAACATCCGCCGCAGCTTCCGCATTCTGCAGTCTTCATTCAGTGGTTTATCTGAGATGGCTTCTCCTTTCACCCAAAGGCTATGAAGCTCCAAGGGTAATCCATAGATAAATTGGCTTTTAATATGCAATTCTGTCATTGTTTGCCACTAGGCACAAGCCCCTCTCTGCACTGTCGGCTTGATATTTGGTCAAGCAGGTTCTGCCTCACTTAAACTATCAGTTGGGCAGGGAGGAGCATGGTAAGTTATTTTACACAGCCTTCTCAGACTGCATATGTAAGCATGCAGAGGTCTTCTCTCTTATCTTTCCTTCCAGAGTTTCAAAAAGGCCAAGCATCCATCGCAATGTCTTTAAAGTGCTTTCAGAGATGCTTCTCAGGAACCACAATCTGCACTGGGAAGCTGGAGGCTGGCATCACCCTCTGGAAACACTGTCAAGGACTGTGCTGCTTTCTGATCAGTCCGGACATTCATGGAGGCCAAAAGCTCAAGATTAGCCAGGCATTCACTGGTTTTGGGTCCATCCAAGTGGCTAGAAAATTTATTTGCTGGCATTAAGGCTTTTGCCACCTTGAAGCTGCTAATACCAATTGTAAGACTGGTGTAGAATTTTAAAAAAAATGTGTTTCTGAATCCAACGGCCGCTTCCCAGGTATGACTCAAGTTCTATTGTGTGTACTGCATAATCCCTCCCTCTACCTGGCCAATCCCCCTGGCAACACCTCCCCAGCCAGGATTGGGCAGTTGCTAGTGTAGGTGGAGTCCCCAGGTATCCCAACCTGGGAAGGTGAAGCCAGACCAACTGCCAGGAGCTGCCACCGTGATTCAACGGGCCTCCTCGCAACCTCGCAACATGCGCACCCCGTTTGATGTGGGGAACGCTCATTACACACACACACTGCTTATTCAAGCAGATCTATATAAACGGTTTACATAAAATGGTATAAGAAAGTCATTAAAGGAGCAACAAAACATATTCTAAGAACAGTACACTAGACATAATAATATCCAAATGTAGATAAAATCAGCTGTTTAAAAACTTCACAAATGCATATAATAATGTTACATGGCTAGGTAGGCTCTCCTAATTTATTTTTTTTAAGTGTTTAGTAGGCATCAAAAACAGTACAACAAAGGCGGCAGCCTAATATGAGCAGGCAGGGCGTTATAGAGAATCCACACTGAAAAACAGGCATCTTGCAAATGTGGGACAAGCATTATGCGGCGCTTGTAAAAGTGCCAGTTCTGCAGATCGAAGCAGTTGCGTGGGCACATATGGAGCAAGGTCGTTCTTCAAGAGAACTGGTCCCAAGCTGTTGAGGGCTTAATATATGTATTAAAGTCCTGGCAGTTAAACTGACAGCAAAGGCCTCCAACCCACAACTGCTCTTTACAGGAACGTTTCCAAGACAACGCAACAGCCGACAAGATGGAATAGCAGCAAAGCAAGACATAGAACCTTAGCACATAGTACTAAGGACATGGGACAGCACCACCTGGTGGCTGGAAGGGTTGTATGCTTGTATATTTGTGTGTGTGTGTGTGTGTGTTATAGAAGGTGGTTATTTTACAGGTGATTTGTAATTGCTGTACCGATTTGTTAATTATTTTGTATGGTTCATGTTGCAGTTGCGATGTTCTGCTTTGTTATTATTTATTCTTTGTGACTCGTGAGTGTGAAAAGCGGCATAGAAATATAAGAAATGAAATGAAAATGGGCATGTGGAGCCGACCCTCTCCTAACAACCTCCAGGACAGGGAGAGGGGGAGAGGGAGGGGGCGGTGCCTTGGGGAGGGGGGAGCGCGAGGAGGGTGGGCATCAGAAGGGGGGGCACTTCTCTTTCTGTGAGCAGCTGACAGGGAGCTGCAGGCAGCCTTTGCATTAGACGCTGTGCAGAGGAAGGGGAGGCGGGGAGAAGGTGAGCTCATCTTATTTGATTAGGGCTGTCACCATCAGACAGTGTTTGCAATTAGTCCATGCCAGCCTTATTCAGTCCTTGGATTCCTTTCAGCGGTGGGGCAGGGAGGGAAGGGAGCACTTGAGCTCCATTGAACTGGAGCGTGGCATCTGCTGCACACGGAGGGGAGAGGTTGGGGGGTCAGCGCTTGATTTTGATAAAGTGTGCCAGATTAATTGTCTCCAGTAATCCTGTTTGTCATGGTAGATGTGCAGAGAAGTCTTTGTGGCACAGCCTGACATATGGGCTGGCCTGCTGCTTTGCCTAGCACATGCTCTTCACAGTTGGCCTAGTTCCCAGAGCCTTGTTTTTCCAGGGGAGTGGAGCCTCCTGCTCCTATTCATCTGGCCCCCAGCTTCACAAACAGGCTCCCTAATCTTTAGGCCTGTCTGGGCTACTCAAAGCAACTGCATTATTCAAAAAGATGGGGGGGGGAGGGAGAGAGAGAAAGAGAAAGGGCTGAAAGGGAAAGGGAGCAAGATATGAACTTCTCCCCCCTCCACACCACATTTGGGGGAAATGAAAGCATCCATATAATACCTCAGGCAAACTTCAGTTGCCTGATTTTAGAAATCATTTCCAAACTAGCAGCCAGTTAGCTTTTATTTTTATCCAATGCTTCCTCACCAAAGCAAATTATTGTAATGCTAAATGTTGTTTTTGCCTTGTGCCTGGGTGAAATCTATGTCGATAATTGGCATTTGTAAACAAGTGTGCTGCCCAGGGATTTAAACTTTTAATACAGTGGGTCAGGAAAGACCCTACCCCCCCACACACACACAGTGGACACATAGGGAAATGTAGGCTCGGTTTTGTATTTTTTGTATTGTGAGGTTGTGGGACGGGGGGTGGGAGGTGAGAATGCTGTTTCTTACAAATTGTTCAGGATAGGAGCGCTAGGTTTTAAATTCATCTATGGAGATCTTGGGGGGGGGATCTTTCTGAATTTGGCGAGAAGGCTGCACAGTGGCAGATGAGATTCAGTTTAAATAAGTGAAAGTAAAGCACACTGTGACTGCAACAAATCCCAACTTCGCTTTATATGCTGATGGTGTCAGAAGAACTGGTTGTGGCTACCCGGGAAAGAGATCTCCCACCGGGACAGCAGCTCATCAGTGTGTTAATGCAGTGAAAAAAGGGGGGGGGAATCTATGCTAGGAATGATTAGGAAAGGGACTATAAACAGCAAATATCACAATGTTATTATGTAACTCTATGGTGATGCAGCCCCACTTAGAATACTGTGTATAAGTCTGGTCACCCCCACCTCCAAAAGTAATATTTTAGCAGAATCATCTTCATAGGAGAGGCTAAAGAGAGACTAAAGGCCTTTAGTTTAGAACAGTAACAACTGAAGGTGCATGGTGAAGTTGTATAACAACTATAAATACAGTATGTGGAGAGAGTAAACAAACATGTTTTCTAGAACTGAGGGTCCTTCTTGTGATGGCTATGCTCACAAAAGCTCATACCAAGAACAAACTTAGTTGGTCTCTAAGGTGCTACTGGAAGATTTATTGTTGTTGTTGTTGTTGTTGTTGTTGTTGTTGTTGTTGTTGTTGTTTTACTATGGCAGACCAACACAGCTACCTACCTGAGAGCCAGCATGGTGTAGTGGTTAAGAGCGGTAGACTCGTAATCTGGGGAACCGGATTCACGTCTCCGCTCCTCCACATGCAGCTGCTGGGTGACCTTGGGCTAGTCACACTTCTCTGAAGTCTCTCAGCCCCACTCACCTCACAGAGTGTTTGTTGTGGGGGAGGAAGGGAAAGGAGAATGTTAGCCGCTTTGAGAATCCTTCGGGTAGTGATAAAGCGGGATATCAAATCCAAACTCTTCTTCTTCTACCTGTAACTGGTAGAAGGCAGTAATGCTTCTAAACAGCAGTTACTGGAAACCACATGACAGGAGCATGCTCTTCCGCTGAGATCCTGCTTGAGGGTTCCCTACAGGCATCTGGTTGGCCATAGTCAAAGGAAATGTTGGTTGGCTCCAACCGTCTGTTGGAGCTGATCAAGTGTCTCTGCCTCCAACCCCAAGAAACACCTGCTGAAAAAAGCTAGAGCTATTTCTCCAGTTAAGCAGTGGTTCCCAGTGCTGCATCCATCCCAATTCTGTATCCATCCATTCAAAACCTTCACATTTGTAACACTGCTGTTCTCAATCTCAGCAGACACCAGCACCATCTTCATTCATCCAACTTAAAATTTAAGTTCTTTGACCTGTATTATGAGTTTCAGTAAGGCTCCAAGCAAGGCTTACTTCTGAGTAAACAGGCATGGGATTGCCTTTATGAAGACTCCTCTAAAACTGCAGGTTTTCCAACAAATGAATTGACATTTTCAATATACCAATAATTACAAACTATAACGTGGCAATGTTTTGCCTTGTTGAATCGCAGCCACTTTAAGGAGTTGCAGCCAAAGATTACATTATAAATTCAGCAGTCTAGTGTTTAAGATGTTTGACTGACAGGCCAAGGTTTGGGGTATTGCTTATTCTCTCAGTGAACAGATGCCTTTTGGCCACTGGTGTCTACAGAGGTCAGCTGGAAGACTTACCCCGATGCTTATTTGTGTACCATTGGTGCCATAATTGATGTGCATTAATCACCCTGGGTCAATAAGTCACAGCCTTTGGTGTGGACTATATCTAAGTTGCCTGACTTAGCAATGAACTTCAATAAAGGCTTTAGTCATCACCAAGCGTCTGTCCCTTAGCAGTATCTCTCTGACAAATGCCACATGCATTGTGCTACACTGGCCACCTGCTGTTATTTCTGCTGAATTCCCTTTCTTCTCTCCCCACAGGTGCACCAAACAGGGATGGGCCTATCCTTGAAATACTAATAGACACTTTAAGCTAATCTCTGGCTCATTTGAAAATGCATATACTATAAGGATATACCCTAACTACACAAACACTATGCAATAGAACTAAAGAATGTTACATTCCCATCTTTCTCCCTCCCTCCCCCTCTCCCCTCTATTCCCCCCAACCAGAGCTGTAGCTAGGTGATCTTGTGCCCCTGGCAGAACCATCCAGATTGCAGACAAATTAGCTCTTCTTTTCACCTCTCCTCCACCCTTCCACCCATTCAATTCACCCTCTACAGTGGTGCCCTGCTAGACGAAAATAATTTGTTCTACGAGTGTCTTCGTAGAGCGAATTTTTCGTCTAGCGAAGCGGCAATGCAGCTCGGAGGTTTTTGTGCCGAATTTTTTTTTCCGTCTTGCGAGGCAGTCCCATTGACTTTTTCGTCTTGCGGGGCAGCCTTCCGCTAGCGAATGCCGTTCGTCTAGCGAGTTTTTTGTCTAGCGAGGCATTCGTCTAGCGGGGCACCACTGTATTTAAAACCATTTCTTATGAGGCAATAATCAATATTTATATTTATGGACATATTTTTAGCTGATATTGTGGCCCCCCCATCGCTTGCACCCCTGGTGGGGGCCCACCTCACAATCCCCTAGCTATGGCCCTGTCCCCAACTGAATGATATCTAGAATGATAGTGTCTCACACAAAATGTAAACAAACTGTGGAAAAGACCCTATAAGTAAAAAATGGAGATGCTATAAGTACCTCTCCCTGTTTGTTTGTCTTGTAACACGAGAAAATCTCTAATAAAAGCTATTTTTTAAAAAAGAATATGCACACATACAGCCTATACAAAAATGTAGGTACCAAGGCTTCTTTTAGAAATAATTTCTCTTATTCTTTTAGAGGTAAATGGTGAATATGCAGGGGAGAGGGAAAGGGCAAGTCATTTGATTCAGAAAAGCAGCTTGTTAGGGAGCATTGATCTTATCATGCACCCATCCCTAAACACTATGACAGCAGCTCTTATCAGAGAACAGGGAAGGGATGGTTATTCCAGCTAATAATAGTCCAGGCTCAGCAGTAAGAACTGGGTCCGGAAGTCAAGATTCCAAGGAACACAAGCAAGGCAACAGATGCAAAACGGAATGGAAGTGACAAAGATGTCCCTTCCATCACACACACACCCTCGCTTTTAAAGACAAGGGAGATCACCTTCAGAGATTGCTGCATGGGCAAACATGCACTCCGCCTGGACTGGTATGTCTGATCCCACCTACAGAGATGGTACTTGGTTCTTGGTGATGACTCTGTGTACTCCTGCTCTGCTGCCACTTCCTCCTGCTCAGCCCCTCCCACTGTGGTTCACAGTCGTCGTCCCCCCATTAAGCTCTAACCCAGGCTTCCTCAACCTCGGCCCTCCAATTGTTTTTGGCCTACAACTCCCATGATCCCTAGCCAGCAGGGCCAGTGGTCAGGGATGGTGGGAATTGTAGTCTCAAAACATCTGGAGGGTCGAGGTTGAGGAAGCCTGCCCTCACTTCTGCAAGAGAGGTGGTGGGCAGAGCTGGCAGGTTTCCCTTTCCATCTCTGTCATCTAGAGTCACAAGCATAGGACCTCCATCCTCCATCCCTAAGTAGCACCTTTAACCCCCACCACTGCTACTTCTCCTACCTCTTCCTTTTCCATCTGGGGCTGCCAAATGCCAAATCCTGATGGAACTGAGAGGTCTGTGGCAGGTTGGATTCTGACTTATTTTGTGTGTAAGAAGTTTTTAACCTAGGGGTGCATTCAGATAGGGCACATCACCTCATCTTTAGCACAGGAAGGCTCCACCTTGGGATCTATCTGTATGCGATGTCGTTGTAATATCATGTGATTGACATGTGGGTAGCACCACCCACCAGGCAAATTTAGTCGGTGGGGTGGGTGTGGAGATAATTCCCCATGCCTGCTCTTAAAAAAAAATTATTTAATCAGTTGGCAAATTTTATTAGTCTGAATCAGATAGTATTGTTCATTGCATCATTCAATTACATATTCAGTCATTAACTTTAAGAAAAGTTGTGATGCCTTCATATTATTCCAAGGGTGTGACTTGCATTTAAAAATGACACACAAGGCAAACCAGAGTAATGAATTGGTAGGAAAAGGAATGATGGTGACTGGACACCTACATTTTTTTAAAAAAACAAACAAACCTCAATGAACTATTTCACATTCACTATTAAACTTGAATTATATCCCTCATATCTTCATTGAAGAATAATGAGTACACACCTATGGTTACACACCGACATGTGTAAAGAAGGGTACATATTGGCTTGGCTTGATGTCACCTCTTCTGTTTTCTGTTTTCATTATCATGAACCTATTTCAAATTCAGTATAGCTAAGAGATATTCTAAATGGATGCCAATTGACCAAAAATTGTCACATGACTAAAAAAAATATTGGCCAAACACACACGTGCAGCCTCCTCTCTGACTGTTGCTACTAGTCTGTACTTGAGAAAAATCAAAAGATGCACTGATTGCTGGGAACTGGGGAGAAAATGTAATGTGAAGGGCGAGTGAACAGGGAAAGGATAGATATTTGTACTTGCAGCAAAGGAGAAAATGAACCTTTTTGCCTTTAAAATCAAATTGCAGATCTTGAGATAAGAGCCTTCATTATGTCATTTTCCATTTTTGTCCCTACTTGAATTATATTATGAGAACAGAGTATTAGGCGCCCTAGTTTTTATTCCTAATTCAGTGGAAATAGCTTTTGCCTCTTCACCGAATGAAGAAGAGCAATGTTGTCATAGTTCTCTTCCATGGCCCAGTGCAGCACCTTAGTCTTCATCCTGTCCTTCGTGCATAGCCAGATGTGAGCAAGCAGCATTCCTGACACAGCCTGAGAGAAAGATACAAAAAGAATTTACACAAAATGTATACAGCAGTCTGCTTTTGTTTTCCCCCACAGCTGTGTCATGTCTGCAGAGGTGCTGTTTGTGTGTGTAGAAATTCGCAGGGACTCAGATTCACAGCAAACTTCAAAGATTTGACGTAGAGATAGTCAATATGGCAAAAAGCAGTGAGTTTTAAGATCTTATGTTGTGGTTATTTCACATGCCTCCTAAAATAACAAGAGATATAGATGTGCTTGAGGAATAATTCATGTGGTCTGGAAAATTGGGAGTTAATGTCCCACTCCCCTCTAAGTGAAGCCCACAAGTGTTTGAAACAGCCCAGAGAAATGAAGACTGGTGTCAATGGCCATTTTGGCGAAACCAGAGCAGCACACGGAAACAGTACCTTTTTATCTACTTGCACTTTGACGTGCTTTTGAACTGCTAGGTTGGCAGGAGCTGGGACCGAGCAACGGGAGCTCACCCCATCAAGGGGATTCAAACTGCCGACCTTCTGATCGGCAGGCCCAAGGCTCAGCGGTTTACACCACAGCGCCACCCGCGACCCCTTATTCCATGTTAGTTGTTTGCTAATTAGTTGGTAGAGAATCTCAGTGGTTTTTACAGACCTTCAGAGATATGTGTGTTTCAGACGTATGAGTTTTTGTTTTTCTGATTCTTGAAAATGAGTAAGGATTCTTGCAAACAAATTTGAGTCGCCTAAAGAAAAAGCAGGATAAAAGCTCTGAAAATAAGTAGATCTGCTCCTGAATTTCACCTGAAGTGAAATCCAGTGTGAATAGTGATAGAAGGAACTGTCTATTTCAGTGTTTGTTTGTTTTTAATTTTTAAAAAATCCACTTGAAAATTCTATAGTATTTTGGTGCGAATGTTTCCTAATAAACACATGTTTGTATGCAATTTTGACCAGTGTATGTATTTTTGTATGTTGGTTTCACTAATATATAAATTGCTGTGCACATTTCTCCTTAATACACATCTTAAATTGTTGGAGAAATGCATCACAAAATTCAGATGAGTGCAAATTTTCAAGGATGACTGTGTTTCAGTTCTCATAAAGTTTTGGAAAGGGCCAATTTGATACATATCAGACTGAATCAAATTCCTCCCTCATCCCTCAATGTGAGTCTGGAGGGCCCTGTCATGCTCAGCAAAGCAATCTGCAGGGCTTTCAAGAGAAGTCAAAGAAAGTTCTGCAAAATTAGCAATATTTCTCAGACATGTGGGCTTTCTCAGTGATAAGTGGCCACCCAATTTTGCTTGAAGTGAAATTTGAGCTGAATCCTACTTAAATAAAACATCTGTAAAAATGTCAGTGGAAGTTAGAAGACTGGTGAAATTTCTCAGGGGAGCTTCACACTTCTAAACAGAAAGGAGTCTTGATTAAAAACAGAAAAACAAAAAAGTCTATGTATTATCAAGTCATGCTAGTTAAGAGACATGGGTTGTGTCTCTGTAAGTTTCTGCCTCCCCTTCCCCATATTTGAGAAGTTGGTATTTACCATAAATCAACACAATAACAAATCCAAGTTTACACTGAATGTATTCCCCAAAATTGAGCCACAACAAATCCTGGACCCTGTTTCTTTCAATGCATGCCTTTTGCCATATTTTAAAGTGTACATTTAAAAAATACCACACGTACACTTAGCAGTGTATATGAGAAGGAGCCCTTATTTCAGGGATTTTAAATGGAAAGGGGAAGCTAGAACCTTTAGTCCAATATTACCATTTCCAATAATTTGCTGCACTGCTTGCAGACCTTCTGGTTACTCTGAAAATTACATGCAAGCAATTGAATATAGCACACACCCCTCATCTTCTTGTGGAAACTGTTTTCTCTAATTCTGGGGAGCTCATCCCCGAAGCAGTGGGGTTTTTTGGTTGTTGTTTTTTGTAAAAATTTTAAAAAAACAAAACCAATCTTAAAATGTATGAAAATGAAAACTCTGGCTCTGGAAGCACCGAGGCAGACTGGTACAGCGAGTCAGAACAAAAAGCATTCAGTGCGCAGAAAGCCAAACCCAAATGGAAAGAGCTTCAGCATCAGGATTCCTGTTCCACAGATGGCCACTGATCTGCACTGAAAGTGATTTGTCTTTTAGCAGTGCCTGCCTGCCCACCCATTCCTTGCAACACACCCCAAGGCAAGGTTCACGGACCAGCCTTAAGTCATGAGACTCAGAATGTCACAGACATGATAGATGTCTGACATTCAAAGAATAGTAATGAGGGAGTTGTGGTTTTAAGTTCAGAGGGGGAGGAACAAACTCCTCACTGTAGGAATGAAAAGGGAGCTGGGCTTTTCGCAATCTACATGTTTCCTGCAAAATGAAATAAGGTAGAATCCCAAAGTGATTTCTAAAGTCTCCTTCCTAGATTCCATTTGTCTCTTCTGCCTCCTGTATGATGATCCAAAATGGGTCTGGGAAGTAGATTCCAAAATCTGGGACCTAAATCCGCATTATTGTAGTCCTGCCCAGCAGACAGAAAAGACACACAAATCACCTTGGTGTCTTCCGCTCTTCATATGCTCCTCTTGGTTTGTCACACAAATCTCTAGACAATTTTCCTTGCCGAAAACAAGACATCCTTAATACTATGGGAGAAACCTGCATAGTGCACTTTTTGCCCACAAAAGACTTGAAGCAATCTCTGTATCATTCAATTTACTCTACTCTACAATTTCCATCACCATGTAGATGATGCATCGGCTCAAGCTGATGCTGTATCACTGCTTATTTGTGTGTATTTGGTCTCAGATTGGCATCTTGGTTATCCACTCCCCACTGCACTTGAACAATATGGATTAACATTCCATAAGTGCTTCTGTGCAACCTTGACTGTCCAAAGTCATATCACTAACCGGAGGTACCATAGTGCCTTTAACGACTGACCAATTAACTTCCAAGGATCTCACAGAGAGGACCACACAATTACAACTTTGCCTTGTAACAATGTCCTTTTTGACAATCAAAGCAAGGCCTGCAGATGTTTTCTACTTTATGTTCATTTCTTGCCTTTCATGGTAACGGTGATGGTGATGTACTGTCTCTCTGAACATCAGATGCTAAAGCAAAGGAGAGGCAAAGGCTGCTGCCTTCTTGCTCTGACTGCAGACTCTCCAGAAGCATTGGATGGCTGCTACTAACAAGACTCCTGTTCTAGATGGGCTTTGGATCTGATAGAACATCACTCTTCTTCTGTTATGAGATAGATCCAAAGTATTAAGTCCTCACCGTGTTGGACACTGTACACAAAATGTTTGTTTCTTTGTTTGAAAAAAAAACAATATAATATTCACTACATAAATATTCACTACATAAATTGAGCCCTACAGAATCAGTGACTGACCCTACCACCACCCCCAAAATTTGAAACTTATCTGTGATGATGCAGTATTCATCATTCTAAAAACTCTTTTAGAACATGTCTTCGCAAATGTTGTGCGACTTGAGAAGGTCTTGAAACCAGCATGTCAGAATTCGGCAAATATCACTTGTTCGGTAATTATTCAGCATGTTAATGAGATGCATGAATATGTTCCACTTTAACTATATTTGACATTTGCCAAGTGCCTGGGGGATACAGATGAGGAAAGGAGGCATAAGGAGAGGGTCACTGCTTGAGGGCAGCTCACATGTATATGTTATTACTTTGATCACATATTTATGAACTGGGAGAGCAATAAGGGAGACACTCACCACATGGTGCACACATGGAAGCTGGAAGGTCCAGCTCCAGTTATTTTCATTCCAATCCCACTTTCTCTTATGATGATTAGCTCATTCTGTGTTAAGATCCTGCCTTGTCTGCAACCTTTATAGGGAGGGAGACTGATGCTGCAATTGTAAGCCCACTTACCTGGGAGTAAGTCCCATTTAACTCAGTAGGACTTACTTCTGAGTAGACATGGCTAGGTTTGCAGCCTATGCTTGTTGCATGAGAGGCTGCTCTATAGTTCTTGTGGTATCTGGACGTTATCAGATTTTTAGACCTTGGTTCCTAACTAAGTTATGGGTTTGAACCTGCCATTTTTAGAAGTGATTGACAGTGATGAAATAGCAGACTGCTAGTCCCGTTTCATCTTTCAGTTGACTTGAGGACATTGGCTCATCACGATGCCTTCCCACTTCAAATTCTATCAAAAGAATCTCATTATACTTTATCTGCCTCCAGTGTTTATGCATTTAAGATATCAAATGCCTCAATGTTCTACTTGATTAAAATCTTCTGAATTGTCCCTCCAAGTAAAGGTTTGCTATTCTCATTTCCCCTCTTTTGAACTAATAGTGGGCACCAGAATGAAATGCATTTGTTCTAGTAACAGGCTTATGAGTGAGAAGTTTGATACAATCAAACTTCAGTTTTCCTACTAAGGAGTCCCCTGGTTAAGCAGGTAATAACTTCAATAGTCCTCATAAAGTATTTTCACATTAGTTAAATTACACCCTGCATACTCATATTAGGGGAATGAAATTCTCTTACCCCCAATCTTAGAGTGAACTTCATTAACCACTACACTGTCAGCTTGTTATATGCCTATTGAATGTTTATGGTAGCGCATAAATGAAAAAGTTCACTTAGAGACCACAAAAGGTCTTTCAAACGATGTAAAATTATGTGTTAGTATTTTGAATGTCTCATGTGATAAAAATGGGACCTTCTCCATTTTCCATGGGTCATTTCTGGTGACACCCTCCTGGTTTTCATATGTAGATTAAGAACCTAGGAAGAGCCTTGCTGAATTAGGCTAAAAAGTCTGTTTAGCCCAACATCCTGCTTTCTATGTTTGCCAAGGCCAGCCTGCCCATGATGCAGAGTGAAACACCCACCTCAGGGGCTAGAAGTGCAAGAGGCAGGGCTCTACCCACCCACTCTACTGCTTCCACCACCAAGAGGGAGGCGTTCTGGTGCATGGCATTGCCACTCATCTTCCCAACCCCCTGGATGGAGAACCCAAGTGAGGACTGGCCTGCCTCCTGCCAAGTTTGGTGAGAGTGGGGCACAGCAATGACAGGATTGGGGTGTGTCGGGGGCCAGGAGGAATCACTTCCCATTTTGCCTCAGGTGGGAAAACAGGCCGCTCCTGACAACGGTCCACCTCCATAGCCTTTTTGACATGTGTTGAAGACTTTTCTTCTTCCAACAAGTCCTTTAAGTTGAGAACTTTCTCAGCCTGCACCTGTACTGGAATTGTTTTTAAGATTTTTCTAAATTGTTTTAATACTTGTTGTTTGCTTGTGAGGAAGGGCAGATTATAAATTTAATAACAATAACAATAACAATAACATTTATTTCCTGCCCATCTGGGCAGCTCCCAACATCATCATCATCATGATCATGCGATAAAACATCAAACATTAAAAACTTCCCTAAACAGGCTGCCTTCAGATGTCTTCTAAAAGTCAGATAGTTGTTTACTTCCTTGACATCTGATGGGAGGGCGTTCCACAGGGCAGGTGCCACTACCAAGAAGGCCCTCTGCCTGGATTCCTGTAACTTGGCTTCTTGCAGGGAGGGAACCGCCAGAAGCCCCTCGGCACTGGACCTCAGTGCAAAACGATGGGGCTGGAGACGCTCCTTCAGGTATACTGGGCTGAGGCCATTTAGGGCTTTAAATATCAGCACCAACATTTTGAATTGTTCTTGGAAATATACTGGGATTCTATGATTTGGCAAGCTCCAGCAAATATACCCTGGGGACTACATTTTGGAGCAACGTAAATTTCTGAATCCTCTTCAAAGGAAGCCCCCCTATGTATTGCCAGGGAATGGATGGTTGTGGCCAGGTCCACTTCCTCCAGCAAAGGGCACAGCTGGCAAACTAGCTTAAGCTGGGAAACAAAAGACCCTGCTGCCTTGGCCACCACCACTTGGAGACCCAACAGAGACTGGACAGGACTGGTCCCGCCTGCATCAATGTTTGCTTCTTATATGCTCAACCCATAGATTTGTATAAATGGCTTATTTTATTTTATTTTAAGACATCTGGTGCACATTCTTCACAAGTAAACTGTCCTACTTAAGTCTTTCCCTGGAACTTCCTATTCATCAGGGAAATGTCTAAAGTGGAAATAGAGAAATATATGCACACCACAGTTGTAGGAGGCTCATCTTTTCCTGGTTGTTGTTTTTTTATTACTATTTCTTTTGACAAGCTTCAGCCCGATTTCCTTCTCCCTTGATCCCTCCCCTCTGTGCTGTTCCTGGGCTCTGCTCAATTAAGAGACAAATCCATTCCACCGTGTATCCTAAAGGCTATAATGAAGTCAACTGTCCAAATCCCATCATGCTACTGCCCTGCAGCTGAATCTGAAGGCTACTTGTCAGCTGTTTCACCCAGTCAAATGGAGACAAAGGGCCCTTTGATGGCCTGCCTTTCCCCAATCAATCTACACTGAAGCAGATGTTGAAATCTAACAGGAAAAGGTGTAATTTGATTTTGCATCCAGTGCAGACTGCCTCTGTGTAAAAAAAAATTAAATCTATCAGAACCTGATACCCTCCTGTCAACATGTGGTAAATAAAACAACCAATTCTTAAATTAGGTATTTGCAGAAAAAGAATGCATTTTCCTTCCTGCTTTCCACACTTAGGCTCTGATAGTTCAGGAAATCCTGTTTGGCAACACACAAAAGCAGGTATCAGAAAAAGGCTCAAAAGGTATCTTCCATCAATGAATAATAAGTATTTTGATTATCAGACTACTGTTATTAAAAAAAGGAAGAAAGACACCAGCTAGATCAGTTTTGCACATGCTTACAGAGAGTAGAAAGACTTCATTAATGGTTCCTAAGGGAACATGAGAAACTCCTGTATGGAAAATTTGCTAGTCATAGCAAACCGTCTCTCAAAAGTCATTTGCCAAGCTTTAAGCAAAATTTGATGACAACTTTAGGCCTGTATTCAATGATACACCAAGAAAGGCCCTGTCACCATAAGTATTCCAACTTGCACAATGGGATGATCCCCCTCTTCTCTCCCACCATGTACCCCATAAATATGTTCTGGGGGTTTTCCAAACCATCTGGAGGAGATCTGAGGAGGACATGCACTGGGGGAGGAGAGGAAGAAGTTCCACTGTGTAATAATAATAATAATAATACAATTTTATTTCTACCCCACCCTTCCCAATCCAAAGACCGGGCTCAGGGTGGCTAACAACAAATATAAGACAATGATTAAAACAACTTAAAAAACAGCTGAAAAACAGCATAAAAACAAACATCAGTGGGATCCCCAGGACTAACTGGCCAGGTTAGTCATGCTAGGCCAGTAGGGAGACCAGGGAGGAATTTTAATGTAGGGACCCAGAAGGGTTTCTTCAGAAAAAAGGGAAGGGGAGAACGAATAGGGGATCAGGCTAGATTAAAGGCCAGGCAGAATAACTCTGTCTTACAGGCCCTGCGGAAGGAAGTAGAATTCCTTGAATTGATAAGACACTTACTTAGCACTGCACTGGGTACAAGCCTTAGCATTTAGCATGAGAACTAGAGTGGACTTCAGGCTAGGGAAAATGTAAGCAAGGAATAAGAATTACTTTTCTGGGACTTTCCATAATAACCTACCAAACCCAAGGCAGGAACCTCAACTATGGTTATGGATGGGGGAGAAACTTGGTTTGGTTCACATTTTAATATACACCTTCCTATTTGCACATTGCAAAATGATACATGGATTGAAGCAGAACCATCATTCGAAATTTGCACTTCTCCGAATTTTGCAATGCAATTGTACAATAAAATAATATATACAAAAATGTTTACATTAGAGGAAAGTGTGCATTAAAGTCCATTTATTACTGAAAATAACTTACAAAAGTGCATTGTATTAGGGAAATTGCTTGCAAAATGTGTTTATTAGGAGAAATATACATGATAATGTTGATGAATTTTCACGATACATGCGGAAATTGAGAGAAATGAGAGGGCATTACATGATCTTTCAGTATTTTACATTCAGATCCAAATTTCATGTTACCTTTTGAAATTATGACATCACCTGTGATGATTTTTACCACATCAATTTCAATGGGTCTGAAGGTATCCCCACAAGGTTATTGACCATATTGGGACAATTAGCATATCAGTTCACCCTGTAAAAATGACTTCAAAACTACCGGTAAATATTCTCCACATCTTAGTAATATAATGAAGTCACCCTGTGGCTTTGGTCTTAAATGACTATTTATAAAGAAAACTCTGCTATCAGGAAGTATCTGAGGGCCAACTTTGACTTTATGCTGACATCAAATAAAAGTATTAAGCTTGAAATAGGCTTACCTATTTTTGTACATATGTTTAACGAAGTACAAAAATTAAATTGAAAATTAGCCCTTTGTTTCTGCTGCTGAAAATATTGGATCATGGAGAAGGGGGGGGGGACAGGAAAGACTACTGACATTGTTAGAAAACAGCTAATATATACTATCTTTTGGGACCTTTCTGCTTAAAAGAAACAATGCTATTGAAAAGTAATGGAGTGTCAAAGATTGCTTAAGCAATGTGAGCCAAATTTAGCTCTTGTTTACAACAGAAGATAACCCGAGCAATCCCACTAAGCTTTATGATATTACCTCAGACTACCTTCAAGCAAAACTTGACCGTATGTCTTTCACAGTCCTGCCACTGTGGTCTCTGCTTATAACATTAACTTGTGTGATCTCTCAAGAGAGGCTTGTCATAGGATTGAAGGAAAGATCAGCACCAGGTTATAAACTAGCTAAATATATCACCAGCTACATTCAGATTTCATATATTGGTGTTTGCCTTCATGTTTATATAGTTGAGAATATACATTCTCATGTTCATTTTTTAAAAAAAAAAAACCCACAGAGCTTTCATAAGCAACCTTAACTTTTTGTATTTTTAACATGCTGAAGAACATTTATTTACTTACAACATTTGTATCCTGCATTTCCAGCAGGGAGCTTGGGATTGCTTATATGTGGCCATCTCATTTTATTCACACAATAAATAACCCTGGGAGGGAGATTGTGGCTTAGCTCGTGAGTGTCACGACAGGTAGGGGGCATGGACCCAGATCTTACTGATCAGGGTAAAATGCTCTACCACCTAAAGAAAATAAAGTGAATTCTGAAACTCTGAACTTTTATTTACACTAACCACACTAACATCACATTGTACTTCAGTGGCAAGGCTAAAAGGAGGGGGAGGTTAAGAGTGCTTGTAACTGAGAGGTCCAGAGAGCTCTCCAAAGCACTTAGTATAACTACGAGACAGTCCCCCAGTGTTCTATTCTGCCCTAAGCGCTTTCATAGAAATCCAGTTGTACCATATCAAGGGCAGATGTATGTGTGGATCAAAGGCACATTGTGTTCCTTAATATCAGAACATGTGATTTTACAATCCCAAGCATTTTACCTTTCTGCCCCTCACCAGATGCATTTTTAAAGTTGTTCAAAAAAAAACCCAATAGCAACAGCTGTGGTCTGATGCAGGAGTACACAGTTTATTAGAAACTCCCCCCCCCCAAAAAAAATTTGGGTAAATGGTGGAAGATATTACATCAGGAGAGTGCTAGCAAGTGTGCCAGGAGTTTCTCTGAACTGTTTGCTTCTGTTCTTTTTCACAGTAAGCAAGATTTCTCTTTTCCAAGTGAAAATGCACATTAGGGAGGAATTACTGGACATCTTGTTACATCTAGAGTCTCTGTAAAACTGGTTGGCATACAGCGGAGTTATGTTCCTAGAGGTATGAGCATGTCACAGTTGCTCAGTATCTGCATATTGCAGTATAGGAATGGGAATGTTTCTTTTCTCTGGTGACCCCATTTGAAGATCCATCAACTACAAAATGACACAGAAGTGATCATAGAAATTCTAGCCCAGCACAAACCCAATGCGTGCACCAAAACAATTTGGTAAGGATTGAAGTTAAGAGCAAAAGCAGAGATATACAGAATATTTCAACTTGGCTTTCATCAAGAGAAATCCAGTTTCCATCTATAGTTTCAAGGAAGTTGGTTTAGGCTCTTAATCATTTTGCTTGAATTTCAGAAACATGACTTTTGACAGCAGCACAAGTTCTTAAATGAAACAATGGTCATTGTGAAACAGTGATGGCAATATAATTTCATCTAATGTCAGCTTCTTAAATGACAAAAAAGATGGAAGAACTAAAAGTCCCCTCTTCACTGCAGTGAGAGATAAACAGTGGCAACTCCAAACACCTATGTAATATGCATTGAAAACTTTGGCATCTGTGGACCTGAAGTAACTCAGGATGTCTAACCAGGATGGCTGTTTATGCCTCCTCCCTCATCTGTTTAGAACATAATTTAGGATTTAAGGAGGATTACTGCTGACTACTCTACGATTTGCCATCCTGTGCTCTAAATGAATATAGACATCCATATTTTAGTGTGTCTAAGAAAAGCTAGTAAAAAGTCTATAGATTGTTTTATTTACTCACTTGGGCATACATTTGGATGTTTCTTCACAATGAACAAGTGCTGGAAGAGTAATTCACTCTATTTTGCCAATAAACAACTATGTTGGATCTCCTCCATCAACATTTTTTTCCCCAGGGAGTAAAGTGTTTTTTATGGGTCTCTCCTGCCTCCCCCTAATTTAAGTTTTCTATAGTCAAATCCAGGTTGGCACAGTAGAGGTTAATTAGATCAAGAAAAGCACGCAGAGCTGGAATTTATTGCGCTCTCATTTATCAATGGCATGCAAGGGGAAAGTGTTCAAGGCTGTTATAAAACATGCTGCAAACTGGTGATTAACTCCAGAGCTGTCAACATTCTGACAGATGCTTGTTGAGCACCTGATCCTTTGTTGCGCTGTTAATTGGTTGCCCCTTCTATTCCCTCCCCCAAGCCAGTAAAACTACCCAACAAAGACCTAATTTCTCAAGTACATACTGCATTATTATTTTGCTATTACAAACCCATAAATGTAAAGGTTACACGCTAGGTCACCAGCATTGTTTGTATGAAATATTTTGCAGGTCTTTGCAATCTTCATTAAATGTTCTGAATAGATACCGTTATAAATCTGATTACTTGCATGGAAATGCTTAATGGATACACAGAAGTAATTTACTATTGTGCCCTTTCTCCCCGGGAGACTCATATTCATTACACTTGGGGAATTTTGTGCACTCAAAGGAGAAAGGGTAGTATATAATGGTGGTGACTTATTATGCCTATGGGTTCCTCTCAAGAGGAGAGATGCAAAATCTTGCTGAGTAAGGATGTAAGTTTTCCAAAAGAGTTACAGGATTTGTTTAGTTACTTGGTTTTGCTTTCCTAGCTCTGGGATGACTTCTCAGAAATGGCTTCCAACTATTCATGCTGAATATGTATTCAGGAAAAGAAAATAGCCCTTCAGAAAATAAATCATTATAGTACAGTATATAGACATGGGATCAGATAGCATAAAAGCAGGGCATTAAAAGTTTAAAGACAAAACAGTTGCCTAAAAATACTATGTAGTGTCTCCTTGTGATATCAGATAGTGAAGGAACCTGTTAAAAAATTAAACACAGGGCAAATCCACACCATACTTTTAAAACACATTCAATGCACATTTAAAGTGCATGACTTCCACTAAAGAACTCCGAGGACTGTAGTTTTCCCCTCACTTAGCTACAATTCCCAACACCTTTTTTTTAAAAAAACTTCAGTTTGCGTTATTCTTTGGGGTAGTCATGCATCCTGGCCACGCCTGCGTCCTGGCCAATCTAGAAATGGAGGCATGCAAACAATTGTGGAATATGGATATAAGATTTACAGCATGCTAAGGTAGAAGAGAAGATTATATGAAAATGTTTAATAGATGGTGCCTAACACCAGTAGTATGGTAAAAATGAATAAATCCAAATCAAATATGTATTGGAAATGGAAAGAGGAAGAAAGTACCTTTTCCCATGTTTGGTGGTCTTGCAATAAGGTTAAAACTTACTGGGAAATGATATATAATGAACAGAAAAATACGTTTAAGATAACATTTGTAAAAACAACAACAACCCAGAAGCTTTTCTTTTGGGGATAATGGGAGCAGAGCTGCCTGCGTCCTGGCCATGCATGAGTCCTGGGAGACAAAAGACAAACAAATGAAATCTTCCATGATACATTGGGCAATAGATATTGGTCACAGTATAGAAATGGAGGCATGCGAACAATTGTGGAATATGGATACAGTATATGATTTATAGTGTGCTATGGTAGATGAGAAAATTATATGAAAATGTTGCATAGATAGTGCCTAACATTTACTAGAATGAAATCCTGCACAAGCCCACCCAACAATAAGCCCTATCGAGTTCAATGGAGCTTACTTTCAGATAAATAGGTATAGTATTGCAGCCTTAGGCTTACAAGCAGGGAAGAAGCTCCATAGAACTTGTGGGATTTTAGATTCCAATCTAAAATCCTCTGACTTCAGAGAACACACATCTATATAAGGCTGCTTAGAATTACTGTGTTAAGTCATGCATGAGTTGACTTCTTAATAACCTGAAACAGCCCTTTGAATATCTCCAGGACGCATCAGATTTGAAAGTTCTTAGCTGACACAGGGTGACCAGGCAGATAGAACATCATGTGTGAGCTTTTCACATGTTGGTTTTTCACCATGGGCTGGTTCATGCATACATGATTGATGAATGGGAGCTAAATGTGCACACTGTTTCATTGATAAACTTTCATTGATAAACTTCACGGTGCATTTGAGTGACCTAGTTTGGTTGTGACAAGTATGTGAGTTTACCAAGGCCAGGTCTTGTTCTTTTGGAAAGGCCACAGTA
Organism: Lacerta agilis; assembly: GCF_009819535.1. Lineage (NCBI taxonomy): Eukaryota > Metazoa > Chordata > Lepidosauria > Squamata > Lacertidae > Lacerta > Lacerta agilis. The sequence goes on from NC_046318.1 coordinate 29,758,887, forward strand.
GGCAGGGCTAATTTTCTAGAAAACTCTGGAACTCACCATGAGCACCTCTCTCTTTCTTTTAGAATGGCAATGGCACCCACCTGAGAGGTGCCAAAATTGGGTTCTGGTGAGTTCCCCCCGAACAAAAGCCCCGAGAACAGGTATATAAAATATCATGACCCCAAGATCTTACCCCAGTGCTTAGATGGAACAATAGCTGCCATTTTAATTCCCATTCAGCCTGTTTGGAGAGATCCTTCTGGAGCAACTCACAATCCCTTTTTGTTTTATCACCCTGGATAATTTTGAGCCATCGTGTTCTATGCCAGTCCTCATTCCTGCTGTGTGCACTTATGCACCCAAAAAATCACTTCAAAGCAGGTGTCTTTTGGGAAGGTTTTCTAGAGTTGCAGGGCAATCACCAAGAATGCGATACTTTGCAAATCCCTGGGGAGCTTCTAACCAGATGGCTTTTACTGTAGCATAATTCCCTACAGGGTCACAGTGTTCCTGAAAATTAGCACCCCAGCCAGCCACCTAAAATGACTTTGCCTGGCAGAAAAAGCTTAATTTGATTTGTTTTTTTCCAGAACAGCTTGTAGAACAAATAGCTTTCAGAATATACAATTTGCTAGCTTGCCAGCTTATCGTGAATAAACCTGTTTGTAGTCTAGTCATATCATGCAATCTCCCAGGAAACACAAAGAAGCTGCTCACTTTTCACTTATGGCGGTTTTAAATTAATTTGAACGAAGCTCGCCTCATGAGCATGGTTTATGCTACTATGAAACAACTGATGATGATAAATTACAGCAGCTTCACTTGAGAGCAGCCTGGAACAACATACAGCCAACTGGAGTTGAGCTGGTTTAGAAACTGTGCAGAGATTATATATCCTGAGTCTGGATTTGTTGACTTGAGGTGAAATAGCTATCATGGGCAGGTCAAACAGTCCAGTTTTTTTCAGCAGGCAGCTGAAAATCTGTTATAAATTATAAGAAATAAATTAGCAAATAAACAAATCATGAGTATGATAATTTCCTCCTGCACTCTCAGCCACATTAGTTGCCTGTTTGTTTCTGGGTTCAATTTATATTGTTGTTGTAGACCTTTAAAGACCCATATAGCTTGGAACCAGATTATTATTATTATTATTATTATTATTATTATTATTTATTGAATTTATATACCACCCTATACTCAGAGGTCTCAGGGAGGTTCACAGAAAAGATCAACCTAAAAACCACAATATATTTAATAAAAACAACAACCCAATAACAGCCCCCCCCCAAAAAAGAGCCACATTTTTAAAGGGACATAGGATGTCAATCAGATCAACCAAAGGCCTGGTTAAAAAGGAACGCTTTTGCCTGGTGCCTAAAGGTGTATAATAAAGGTGCCAGGTGAACTTCCCTGGGAAGACAGGTAGCCACTGCAGAGATTATCTGAAGAACTGCCTGAACCCAGGTCTTAATATTAGCCTTAGTGGTTCTGTTAATAAACCTGATCCCAAGAGCTATCAGACTGGTGGCCATTACAGTGGCCCCATCTTTTTAAAATTCTCTCCCCAAAGAAGTACATGTACCCCCGACCTTATTGGTTTGTAACCAAACCTTAAAACACATGTGTTTCGAACGGCTTCTGTTGTTGTTTGGTTTTAAATTGCTGCTGTTTCGAGTTTTTGTAATTGGGTTGTTTTATCTGTATCTTTACATTTGTTTTATGGTCCTAATGACTGTATTTTTAAAGCAGATTTGGCAAGGCTTTGCCTTGAAAGGTGGCCTGCAAGCACTTTAACAGAGTGATACTATGGAGGTTGTGAGGTTGGGGAAGTCCACTTTGGATAAACTACATTTCATGAGCCCTGCTGGGCTTGCAAAGACCAGGGCAGATGGTGAGGGTTAGTGTTCTTTCTTTCTTTCTTTCTTTCTTTCTTTCTTTCTTTCTTTCTTTCTTTCTTTCTTTCTTTCTTTCTTTCTCTCTTTCTCTCTCTCTCTCTCTCTCCCTCCCCCCCCATCAGGCTACCTTTTAAAAATTTCCCAAATAACTATGCTGTAGTTTCACCACTGTTCTGAGGGCATGTACCACAACCTGCCCCTGATGTAACACCCAGAATGCCCCCCTATTTGCCCTTACTGCCCTTGGAGCACCCAGATGGTTACTCTGCTGTTGCACCAGGGACGTCTCCAGCCACTGACTTCCACCCTCCCAGTCGACAATATCCAATATCTCCCAGCAGTGCTTCCTGGGAACTTAGGACTGCTTAATAAGCAAACAATCTCTTTAAGTCATGCATATTAACTACATTTTAATCACCCATATCTATATTGTATTACCTTATTTCACATTAGTCTGCTATGCATTCTTCAGTCATTCAGGAAGGGCATTATGAGCAAGCTGTAAAAAATAATAATCACAGACCTATTATTTCTCCCTTTGCTTTTTCTGTCATGTCAGAACGGATAATATGCAGCACAGTGGTAATTTTAGCACATTTTGAGATATAGCTTTGAAATTTTCCAGCATTTTCAAAGAATTAATTTGCAAATGGTGAGTGTTGGCTTATTATTTATATTGATTTTTGATTGACTGATAGGCTTTTCTTTTAAGCCAATGCAACATGTGCTTGTTTTAATTTCTTGGGGAACCATTTGCTCTCACAGCAAGCGAAGTTATTTTCTAAATATTCATCCCTCTGGCAAGAAATTTTCATATGCCAGTAATTAATCTGGGTGATTTGAATTGTTCCTGAAAATCTGTTCAGTATAAGCTGATTCCATGCTCATACACATACATTTTTACAGGAGACAAAATTCTGCAATGGAATGCATTTTGAATTCTGATTTCAGCCTAGCTAGCTATGACCTAGGAATGGTGATGTTCCCCATTACTTTTTAATGCTGACAAAAAGCCTTGTTGTACAGCTGATTGTTAAATTAAATTATCTTTCAAAGGGTTTTGGCAGTTTATGGTTCAACTAGTTATGCTCCAAAGATGTGGTCAAGTCTGGGTCAGTTTGAACTCTCAATAAAGAGAGGCTTTTCACAAAGGGCAGCAAGATAATGTAGCCCACCTTTGAACTGAGCTGTCTTTCGGAGTGCCAAGAGATGTAACTTAATAACAGAATCCTGGCAAGCTGCAGTTATCAGTCTAAGTTATGAAGGGGGGGGGGGACTCACTCCATTATTTCTGGATTGTAAAGGATAGACAGCAGATAAGTTGCAAACTGACCTATTTCCAAGCAGGGATATTCAGGATGAATTCCTGAAGATTGTTAACCTGGGATAGATGGTTTCTTGAGATTAATTTGGCAGCATAAAGGTAAGGGATAAAAGGCAGCTGCTGGGATGTTCTCCCCATGCAAAGGAGAAATTCACAGTACCCAGTACTGCACTTTAGGAATGTGAGTTGGGAAGCTCATTGCTTTTAGGTTACTGTATAATAATCAATGTGACAGAATGCTTGGGGTGTTCTAAAGTGGGGGTCATTAAGCTTTCTGAGACACTTTCCATGACACAACACACAGATCACAACCAAGCACACCCCACAGCTTACTGTATACAACAAAATACTTTTCTCATGCCTAATTAAGTGCAGAAGAGGAAGAGGATTCTGTGAGCACCATGGAAGGCCTCTGCAGATACATGTGCACCACGTTGATGACCCCTGTTCTAAAGCAATATACAAGAAACACATAAAATCAAATCTGAGTGTACAAGAAATTGCCAATGGGGAAAGTAGTGTTGTTAAAAGCTCAGATTTCAAGGTGGTTTCCAACGGCAGGTGCCATGGCTGCCAATGAGCATCTGAACATTGACAGGATGGAGATGGAGCAGTAGGAAATGGTTGCTGCCTGGCATGTTTGATGCACTAAAACCTAGTAGGATATCAAACCAACCAACCAACCAACCTGTTCTTCATTAAAAATATATCTCCCCCTAAACCATTATAGATGTATCATCACCATCCTCATTTTATTTCCTCTCTTAAGAGTCCAGGGTGACTAACAATAATAATACAACAGGCTTTGTACAAATTTCACAGAGTGATGGTCCTCAATTTATGCTCCAAAGCCTTGCTGGAAGAAGTCTGAAGCTAACTCCAAAATACAAATTTTGTGTATGTGTGTGTGTTGTGGTAGGAAAGTAAACTACTTTATCAAAAAGTCATCTAAGCAATGTACAAATAACTTGGGTGCCACCACAGAAAATGGCCTGCTCAGTGAGATCACCCCCATCTTATTCTGTTTGCTAGGAGGCACCTGGGGAATAAATGAAGAAAGAAACAGAGGAACACTATACAACTTAGATTTTAAAAGGTGGCCTTGATCCAGATTTGTAGGGCAAACAAGGATCAGCAGTAAGGAATTACCACATTGGGGGGGGGGGAAGAGATAGGGCAGGGTTCCTGAATTCTCTTACTGTAACATCAGACTGTGATATGGAGTTACATCTGAACTGCCCCTGTGTGCAAGGAGAGATTTGAACAGCTGTGACTAACTTGTGTGGAAGTGAGAAATTCCATTATTGAACAATTAGGCACTGGGGAGGACATTTTAACAACTCCATCCTATGCATGTTCTTTCGGGAGTACACCCTACTGTGTTCAATGAGGTTTGTAGGTAAACATATGATTGCAGCTTTAACATTATACAACAGCCTGGTGGGATTCAGACATCTTATTATCCTGCTATTATCAAGAATACAGTGCTAGTATATTTATAGTTACCTAGGGGTCTTTACCTTTACTTATTAATTGGGGATGGGATTATTGGAGGCAGCATACAATGTTGTTTATCAATGGATCCATGCAAGCTTTTGAAATGAATTTTCTTTCTAATTGGACACAAATCATTTGGACCATTATAGGTCAGTTAAATGTCATTAAGTTATTTTATTGTAAGTGTTGGGCGCACCAGGAATAGTCTTCTATCCAAGGTCCAATGTAGATGAATACTAAGTAATATTACTTTTAAATATTTATATTTATATTAACATAGCATTATAATATGGGCGTTCTAAATTAATACAACATCATTCTAAATTAATACAACAACCCTGTTATCCCAAATGCAGTTCACGTATTGAGAATCTGTTAGTTTCTACTATAAAATGTGATGAAGTAGGGCATTTTCTAAATATAATTGAACAGTCAGATTTATCAACTTCAAAATAAAGTTTAAAAAATAGGCTGCTAATCTTCATGTGTGTAATATATTGTTGACAGCTCAGTGGGAAGGCATATGCTTTTGGGGTTAAACATTAATGTAAATATTTCCTATGGTTACCTTACATACAGTTATATAGACCACATCCATGCATATATCAAAATGCCTGACTCACTTCCACTCCTAAGCAGATGACAAACAAGGTTTATGGTGATTGAAACCATTTGAATACTTAGGGCAGGTGTGGGGAACCTCAAGCCTTCCAAAGCTCTTCATCTGGCCATGGGACTCTCCTGTCATGGTGCTGTCTGGCCAGGAATGTCCAGAGTGAGGAATTAGTTATTTATTGTCAAAGGTATGCTTACAAGTTAGGAAAGGGCATGTCCACCAGTCCTACATCTCAGCTACTCCTGGGTGGGCACCCAATGAGGCACCCAATGCAGCAGCAGCAGCCCCCCGATCTCCCCTTATGTTTCTCCCCCATCTGAGCTACATGCAAGCAGGCAAAGACTATGCCTGTGTGTAACCTGCTCCTGCTCCTCTCACTTCAATCCTCTCCTGTTCCTTTGAGAAAGTGGAGCAAGAGAGGAGGGAGGGGGAGGAGGATGTGGTGGTGTGGAAGCCCTTGGCTCTGCACCAGCTTGACCTATCACTCTCTTCCTGTTCTTGACTCTCCAGTCCAGAAGCTTATGCTGCCTCTGGCTGTTACAGCCTCCAGCAGATCTCTAATTCCTTCTTCCAAGTCAGTCTGCACCCCCCCCTTCTCGCAGTGCCCACTCATCAGTATCCAGCCACCACTCAGCCAGTCCCTGACATCTCCCCACATCACACCCACTCTGCTTGCACCCTCCTTGGATGTCCCCCCCCCCCAAGTTGGAATCCACCCTTGAACTCTTGATTCTGCTTCTTGGTTGGGAAGTGGGGATACAAAAGGAGCTATTCCATTTTATCTAGTGCTGTGACAGGCTCTTACAGGAAATGTGGAACTGACAGCTGAGGAGAGAGTTTCTGTGCTCCTTTTCTAGCTATTTCTTTACACACACACACACACACACACACACACACACACACACACACCAAAAACCCATTGTGAACAGTGGGCAGGGCATAAAAGGGATGGATTTATACCAGCTTCCAGATTCTGGGGGGCTGGCAGTGCTGAGGTTCTGGGAAAGGAATAGATCCTATGGAGCCAATTCCTTCCCCTGCTTCTCCCTCAGCATGTCCTCAGCATGTTAAGTGCAAAGAAATGATATATAAGAATTAAATTTAAAAATGCCCAAAGTTGTACTGGAAAAGGAATTTAATGAGCTGGTCTAAATTAGTTCATTCCAAGCGGTAGTGGTGACTTTGGCAGCAAGATTTGCCAACACTGTCCTGGAAGCAAGCATTTGGGGTTTTAATCTACTACTGCTCTTTCTTAAAGAACAGCAAAGCTAGCTTCCGATCAGATAACTGGTGCATAGGCAAAGTGACAAAGCCAGAATTCAAAGCAAGAGGGACAGAGTTCTAAAAATGTGTCCCATGTCCTGAAAGCAGGAGAGAGAGATGGAGAGCAGGTTTTTACAGGAATGTTTTGGTCGTGCACAAGACTGCAGCAAAGCGTTAAAAGCTTTGGTTTTTAATTATCAACTTGCTTGATCACCTCTTCACAAACGTTTTATCACCCTTCTTGCCCATTCTACATAAAAGCTCTTCCAGTCCTTGTAATTATATATAATTGCTCCCATGCATCAACCCTGTGTTGAGAATGTTTCCGTTTATGTACATGTTTATAGTGTAGGAAATAAATTATGTCTCAGGGAAAGAAAACTCATACACACAGCCTGAACTTCAAAACAATCTAGGATGAAGCATGCATTTGGTTTTCTTTCTTATCTACAAGGTCAACATCAGCCTAGTGGTCCATGACTGAAAGGTAGATGGCAGGATGCATGCTAAATGGTGCTGCTGCATTTGATACGAAAATAATTGACAACAACAGAGGCTTGCATTATATGCCCCATAATTAATGCTGGAGACAGAATCATATAGTACAACTCTTTTACTATCATTAGTCCTGGTTATTTCACCCATTCACTCTCATCCATAATGTAAAACAATGCTGTGATTTACATGTTTATGCAAAACAGGGGAGTTTGGGGGAGGTGTTACCATATTGTAAACAGCACATCTAAATATGGTTCCAAGGGCTGTTTCACCACATTAAATGGTTGCAGAGTTGGGTTTGCCATGAGGTATAGCACCCAACAAGTGAGTTGTAGCCATCCTCCCCCCCCCACCCCTGTGTTTATATAAGCATACATATATGATTTGCCAATACATTGGCCATACATGCTTGTTACATTTTATATTATATACCTAAAAGTAAGGCATCAGTATTGTACAGTCATGGATAGGTGCTTCTCAAGGGAACATAGGGTGGGATGAAACCAGCCTCCCAACACCACCGCCATTTCTCTTACATGGATGGGGCTGCAGCAGGGAGTTTGGGACCACATGGAAACCGCGCAGACCTGACTTCATGCCAACCCTGCTCCAGTCCCATCCACGTTATCATACATACATGTCAGGCTCTGGGGTCTCAGCTTCCTCGCCACTGCCCTTTGGCCGTAAATAAGCAGGACAAAGCGAAAAGAGTCTCTTACCATTTAAAGAGTTTTTAATGATCACAGCAAAAGAACAAAGCATCCATTCTTGGAATAAAGGTGTCCCCAATTAAGGATTCCACCCACTTCCCCTCTAGTCACTTCTGTTTTGCAACCTGATCTCGCAACCCCCCTGCTTTTTGTGTCGCCACCTTATCTGCTCTACGTGCCCTTGGACTGATAGGCTGAATACGAGAGAGAGAGAGAGAGAGAGAGAGAGAGAGAGAGAGAGAGAGAGAGAGTCTGTTTGCTCTCTCTCTTCCTGGTCTTCTTCAGTTTGCTATTCACCCCCCAGTTCTTCCCAACTTTTGTCTTCAGACCTATGTCCCTCTGCAAACCACTGTTCCAAATCTATACTGCTCCACTGCTCCTGGGCAGCTTCAGGATCCTGGTCAGGAGCAGGGGGAGGTGGAGGTGGAGGCTCCCACCTTTCCTCATCCGAGCAGTACTTCTCAGCCTGGTCTCTGACAATACATAATTTTATTTGTATGTCGCCTTTCTGTAGTTAAAACCATGTTCGTGGTTGCTTACAATGGGCTATATGTGAGATGGGGTACCTTTATGAAAAGCACAAATAGCACCCTGAATGCCTTCCCACAGGACAGTAGCTATGGGGTCCATCACAGAAACTAAGGCACCAGACCCACTTTCTCCCTCTGTGATTCAAGTAGCGGCTATGCTAGAGCCCACAGACCTCTCTAAGAAATATTATATATTCATTCTATGTTGTTTGCAGGCACTTTTAGTTAAGAGGCTCTTGGGACACCAGACACTGCTCCAGACAGGAAAGAAAAAAGGTGGTGTGGCATACACCTGAATAACATCTGGCCTGGAAAGGTTTCTGCGAATGGTTTTTGGTCAGACTCTTAGTCTGATCTGTTGGAAGTTCTCCTAGCTGTCTGGGTAGCGCCTCTGGGATCTTTCATTGTGTTTTGCCTTCAGCATGCGGTTTGAGACATCTGCATTTGCTCTGCAGGCACCTAACTGCAGAACTCTGACTCTGTGCTGGTGGCTCACTGTGGTTTTGATAGTGTGGGTTGATCTGTTCAGGGCTGCTGTGTCTGTGTGTGGTCTCCCTGCCCCCAGATGCATTGGTTGGGCTTGGGAGATGTGGAGTACCTTTCATACTTTGTCATGCCATGAGGAGGAGGTCCCAGGTGGGAATGCAGCAAATATGTGATTTAGATTAAATGCACATCAAATAAGGGCCATAAAATGGACAAAACAGGCAACTCAGTAAATGTTACAATGGGCATACATGTTTAAAAAAGCATCAGGTAATTGTACAGGGTCAAATGGTTGAGAACCATTGACTATTGACTTGGAGTTAATAATTTTTTAATAATAATTTAAAAAACTAGATCTGATTTCTTTTCTTTTTTAAAAAAAAATCCAGACAGGCTAGTCATTTTATATCTTTTCAGATGTCATTACGATACCCAAACAGGCCAGCTGTAACATCTCTTCAGTACAGGAGATAGTATTGTACATTAATATGGCACTGTGATGAAGTATTAACTATGCCTGCATTCCAGTATGACTTCATTTGGTTTTCCTTCTCAACTGATTTTGATTTGAAACCAAAATCCAAAGGTTTGATTTAACTCAAGTCAAACTCCCCCCCCCCCACCTCCTGCTGCTTGCTCCATCTGTTCTCTCCCTATTCTTTTATAGTAAACCATTTGGTTATGTCTCTCCACTTCTTTCCAGTACTTTTTTTAAAAAAAAGATTTATACTACAATATGCCAGAATGAACAAAGTCCCTTTATTTTAAAGAGGGCTTTGGGGAAAGTGACCATTCTTTCTAGCCCGTTCAAATTCTAGCTGAAGAAGAGGCTGCTGGGTGGTCAGTGTCTCCAAAGCATTTGTTGTTGTTGTTCAGTCGTTCAGTCGTGTCCAACTCTTTGTGACCCCATGGACCTCCAAAGCATGGGTCCAAAGCATGGGTCCACCCCAAAGCATGGGTCCACCCCAAAGCATGATGCCCTCTAGTCATATGTGGGCAGGATAAGAAGAAGGCTTAGTGCAAATTAACACAACTGGGTTTTTTAAAATATGGAATAACTGCAGTGAGCTTGGATTTGGTGAAACAGCTATTGAATCACTTTAACTGTGTTCATGGATAGGCTTTATTATCCAGTGGAGGCTGGGTGAGAATGGGACACTGCCCCACCAACCTCATTCTGCCTTCAGCCAGCCTCCACCTCTTTGCCTTCTTACTTACAACTAGCACCAGCCCCTGGGCCCAGGGGCTGGTGCTAGTTGTTGGCTTCCTCCTCCTTAGTCTCAATTTTACCCTCAACAGAGAAGAGGGTAAGAACAAAACAGAGCCCATCTCCATGGGCTCTGGCCACCTACTATTGTCCTCTCTTCCTTTCATCACAATGGACTACAAATGATCTTATGTGACCAAAGTAAACTTTTAATGAGGATGGGATGAGAAAGTTGATCAGCTAGCAAAACCATTGATTGTGGACACCAGTTCATTAGAGCAGGCATAGGCAAACTCGGCCCTCCAGATGTTTTGGGACTACAACTCCCATCATCCCTAGCTAACAGGACCAGTGGTCAGGGGTGATGGGAGTTGTAGTCTCAAAACATCTGGATGACCAAGTTTGCCTATGCCTGCATTAGAGCAAATACCTCTGACCATCATGGCTGTGTAATTCTGTTGTCTTGCCTACTGAAGGCAAGATGTGCATATATATATATATATATATATATATATATATATATATATATATATATATCATACCACGCAACTGTCCCACTGAAAGCAGGATATCCCAGATTTACAGCAGCTGCCCTGGCTTCTGATCCCAATCCGGGATGTCCCGTTTTGGCTCCCATGCTCCGGCTGTGTCAGAGTACAGAACCCAAAGACGCATGTTCTTTGTTCTCATGCTGTGGCGCGAGTCAAGTTGGCTCACATCAGAGTGCAGGACCAAAAAATGGGACCAAAAGATGTGCCAACTTAACGTGTTCCCGCACGTCGCCCACTCTTCTTCTGCCAATGCTTTTCAGCTGATGGACTTCTGGAAGCCAATACCACACTTCCAGAAGCATTGGTGGCCACAGCAGAGGAAGTGGTGGCAACGGAGGAGGCAGAGGTGGCAGGTGATAGTGGGAGGGAGCCGAGAGAGGGGGCAGGGTTGGAGTGAAAGGTGTGTGGCCTACGTCAAGATCGTATTCTGATTTACCTCACTCTGGTGTTGGAGGGTATACATATAGGCTCAGTCTTCAAAGTAGTGTGCAACGCATTTTCATTATTAAATAATGATGCTGTTTTCATAGATACCACAGAGCAAGGCCCTGTTTCATCATGTGACACCTTTGGACATCTTCTTGTCCTGCAGTGTCCATTGCTGACACCTTTTGGAGGCTTTTGTTAATTTTTTTTTCCAGGCAACTGGATTATGGGAAGCACCATTTTAATTCCCCTGTGTTGTTTTGAGGGATTGTGGCAGATTTAAGTAATTCAGGGCTGGATTTAAGTTAGATGAGGCCCTAAACTACTGAAAGTAGTGGGGCCCTTTATATATCCAGCTGTCCTTTGTCAACAACAAATTGTCGCTGTTTTTTGTGTTGAATATATGCTATATGGTAATTTATGGACCTAATAGGTCCATACACAACACAAAACACTGTTGCTGTATGTAGGTTTTATTTTATTTGTTTTTTATCTTATATTTTGGAAATGTACATCCAGTTTTTTCCCCTTTAATTTTTTTTTTGGGGGGGCCAAGAGAGTGGGGCCCTAAGCTATAGCTTGTTTAGCTTATACGTAAATCCAGCACTGAAGTAAAGTAATGGCTCCCAGCCATTCAGCCTTTGGCTGCTCTTTGCTGCTCCCACCATTAGGCAAGCCCAGAGGGGATTCCCCCATACTGGCAGGACCCCACTCAAGGGCATTTTGCTGCAGACCCCCTTCAACCCTGCACAAATTGGTATTAACTATGGTAAGGATAGGAAAGGCTGCAATGACTTTAGTAATTGAAGTAATTGTGTCTGGCATTTGATCACATGAGGGTCTCAAGGTGGCTTCCAAAAATAAAATAAAAACATACCTTATACGAAAACATTAAAACATCAGCGCTGAAGGAGCGTCTCCACCCCCTTCATTCAGCCTGGACACTGAGGTCCAGCTCCAAGGGCCTTCTGGCGGTTCCCTCATTGCGAGAAGTGAGGTTACAGGGAACCAGACAGAGGGCCTTCTTGGTAGTGGCACCCATCCTGTGGAGCGCCCTTCCATCAGAGGTCAAGGAAATAAGCAGCTATCCTATTTTTAAAAGGCATCTGAAGGCAGCCCTGTTTAGGGAAGTTTTTAATATTTAATGCTGTGTTGTTTTTAACACTCGATTGGGAGCTGCCCAGAGTGGCTGGGGAAACTCAGCCAGATGGGCGGGGTACAAATAAAATAAATTACTATTATTATTATTATTATTATTATTATTATTATTATTAACTAATCATACCCTCAGCCGGTTACCAAAACAGTGGGAGAAGAATTGCGACTGATCATTCCTTGTGTTTCCATGACTAATGCAAAGGGAGAAGCACATGTGCCTAGGGCATGGAACATGCATCTCCATGTGGAGAATATGCCAATTTCTCCACTTTGCATATCAATAACTGGACACCATAATATGGAAACACAGGTTGATGGTGTTTCTCCCCTTGCCACTTCAGTTAGACTAACAGAAGTCACTTTTAGGGCTTCCAAGTGAATGCATTTCAAGATAAGTGCATGAGTATGGACACTATAATCAAAAACGTATACGAATTAGTAAGACTCAAATCAGCTCCAGGAACCTCAAGATAATCAAGCAGAGGCACTTTGGGGAATGAGTCATTTTTCACCATAGTGCTGTCTGAGAGGAGAGAATCTGATCCATTACTCATAGAGAATTTGATAACCCCCATAGGGCTGCAATCTTTCTGACTGACTGTGGCATTAAGGAACAAAAAAAATATTGCAGTGCAGTTAAGCAATCAAATCAGCAATTATGTTCAGCATCACAGGTAACATTTCCAGACTAAATTATATTTAGGGATATTTATACTAATAACAAGTATGTTTAATTTTCAATTTCACAGATTATTTTGCCTATCTCAGTACTCCCCTTCATCCTGGCAATTTGCATGCAAATTAGAGCTCTTTAAGTGTATTTTAATTGCCATGCTATTTTCACAAATACAGAGATATATATTTATTGCTGTGTATAGGGGGGAAATGTTAATATTCACCAAATAATTACCTAATTTGCATAGTGATTAGGCTCATTTGGAATAAAACCCCTTATAAATATAAGAAACTGAAAACTGAGATAGTTGACAAGCAAAATAATAGAGTAAAATGTCATAAAGAAAAGGTACACTTGCAGGTGAAAGACTTTCAGTACATTATTTTTAACCCTATCTACCAGGATTGCTAGAGTAATAAGTCAGCCCTATAAAATATTCAGTATGTGCCTTGTTTGCCAAGAAAGATGAAATAAAAGCATAGAGTCAAATACCTGCAAAACACACAAACCTGGTGATTTCCTCGGGGAACTTGTGCAATTACATAATTTAGAATAGTCTCTGAACCAATTTTTTATATTCATCAAAATATTGCTTCTTGTATGTGACCTTGAATGTTAAGTTTCAGCCCAGGGGGAATATTTACAACTTGCAGGTATGGAAAGATAATGGAAAAGCTGACATGAATTTCACAGTTGCAGTGCCATTCCCTGTTATCTTGCCACTCTTCCCCCCACCCTCCCTAATGAAAGCTAAGGATCTGAATAGACTTAAAATTCTTGTCCGATCGGGTTGACAGAATATCGGTAAACAATGGTGAACAGAATATTTCACTCCTATAACTATGCCCGAGATGTATAAAACGGCCTTAAAATTATTTCTTTCAGCTGCACATTTAAAGCACATTACTTTCCCCAAGAATCCTGTGAGCTGTAGTTTACACCTCTCAGAGCTGCAATTCCCAGAACCCTTTACAAACCACAGTTCTCAGGATTCTTGGGGCAGAGAATGTGATTTAAAATTATGGCATGTACGCAACCTTAACACGAACATTTATTCATTCATTTGTTCAGCGAGAGAGAAGACTGAATCGTAACACATACAGTGGTACCTCAGTTTAAGAACAGTCCTGTTTATGAACAATTCGGTTTATGAACTCCGCAAAACCGGAAGTAGTGTCCCTGTTGCGAACTTTACCTCGGTCTAAGAACAGACTCTGAATGGTGGAAGGGCACCGGCGGTGGGAGGCCTCATTAGGGAAAGCACGCCTCAGTTTAAGAACTGTTTCGGTTTAAGAACGGACTTCCGGAATGGATTAAATTCGTAAACTGAGGTACCACTGTATTGTATTTTTGTACTGTGAGTTTGGCAAATTTGCCTGAGAATTCTCACCTACCCCCCCCCCCCAGCTCTGGCTGAAGTTAACCTGAATTAAGAACGGGGGGGGGGGGGGACTGAATTGCAATGAATAAATATATAAATTGTGGGTCAGCCATTCATATAAAAATATGGAGGATGTGGAAATGGAACCAGCTGCAGCCAAATTTATGGAACAGCACATAAGTTTTTCCATAGCCCCAAGGAAGAACTTGATGCAAAGGAAATTTCCAAAGGTGTCAGAGTAGCCATACAGACATTAAAAAGCAGATAATTAGAAGGGTTTATTTGGGTGACTTTTTCTTTTGGCGGGGGAAGGTTTACCAGATTATACAGTTATAATTCAGCAACACTGTGTAAAGAGAGAGTATATTTTGTGTGCAAAAGCAATTCAGCTGTTGTTGTTGTTTTTGGATCATATTGTTAACTGCACAGTTGTTAGTGACACTGTTGATCACAGTTACACCACTGTAGGTGCTTTAAGTATGGGTAAAATTCTGATGGGCCTCACTTACGCCAGGGGGGTAAGCAGTGTCCAGCAGTTATACTACATTTAGCAAGGGCCAACCCAAGACACTGTGGCACCTGAGACAAAATGGCGCCTCCTTCCTACCAGTGAAGAAGAGGTGAGTGAAGATCTGCATTGGGTACAAGGCGGGGAATCAAATCAATCTTACCCAATGGTTGAAGTGGGAATCAGTATGCGGAAGAGAGCCAAGGTCGTTTGACCTTTCAATTAGTTCCCTTTCCGCTCCTCTAAAAACTGAGCAAGGCATTCTCTTTTAAAGTTTAAATAACAAATAACTTTTCATCAGTTTTACTTGCACTTGCAGATTAGAATGTACAATGCAGGTAGGTGTTACTTATGTTGCTAATACGTTTTGTGTAGATTTGTATAAATACCGTTAGAGACTGACTAACTCTGAGGCAGACAGCAGCATAACAGAACAGAGCTGCTGCTTTGTTAGGATTGTTCATAACTGCGATAACTGTACCAGCTGACATAACTGCCTTAGGCATATGACATAACAGAGTTCTATAGCCCTTGTGAGCATTATCCATTTACTTAGCATCAGCATCACATTATTATTATTATTATTATTATTATTATTATTATTATTATTACTAGTACTACTACTATTACTCCTACCCTGCCCATCTGACTGGGTTGCCCCAGTCACTCTGGGTGGCTTGCAACATATATAAAAACATAATGAAACATTATACGTTAAAAAAGCTTCCCTATACAGGGCTGCCTTCAAATGCTGGATGCTTTCATTCCACATCAAGCACATACCTTCATCTACATTTCTGTTCTGTTCTCTGCCTGTCTCTCTCTCTCTCACACACACACACACACACCTACCACCCTGTTAACAGATAAGAGCCAAACTAAAAGGGGCATTAAATGCATTATTGCTTTTTAACACCCCCCCCCCATTAATAACAGCTGGTGTGTGTGTGTGTGTGTGTGTGTGTGTGTGTGTGTGTGTGTAGGAGAGAGAGATCAGGATTGAAGCCATGGTGTGTGGGAAGAGAAGTAAACCTTTTCCTACCAACTGTGGTCCTGATGAAAGCCATCATCCCCGCCAAGCTGCTGTCAGCACCAGATTGGAAAATTCCCTTTAATGCAATGGAAATGTGCATGTGTAGGTCAGGCATAAGCAGGAGCCCCTTATATATACAATGTTATTCCACTTAGCAAAAAGAAGCCTGAGAGAAAGGTGAAAAAGCCCCAAACATGGGCCAATCAAACTAAGAGAAGAAAATCCTTTCTGGCTCCGTCAACTGGTGACTCTGATGCTCAGTGGAGGCTCTATGGGTGGGTGGGAAGCAAAATTCTGGAGGGGGAAGCCTCCTTAAAGGCTTCTCTCCCCTCCTTCTCCCACAAGGGCCCACAGGAGAATTCTGTCTTGTGGGACCCCACAGAAACAAGGCAAGAGTAAAACTTGCCCCATATACTGCTTCACTGTGTCTGTGCCACCAGTCAAAGCCATCTTGTGCAAATTGGGCCTGGAAAAAAGCTTGCAATGAAACCTTTGGTGCTGGGAACTTTACGTTTCAGCTCTACTGATGGAGAACATTGAAAAGGGAAGGTGGAAAGGACACTGGTGACAAATACTTAACAAACTGGTGAGGCAAAAGCGTCACCTGTGCTCCCCAATCTCCACCACCCTTAATTTATTCAGCATAATTCCACACAGATCCACAGACACATTAATACGTACAAAGACAATTGCAATATCTCTTATCCTTGGCTTTTCCATAGCTGGTGCCAATCTTTATCCAGGATGATGACCACTATTCCAGAGGAGAGATGTAAATATCTGCCCTCCTTCTCATCACACTCATGTACCACATTCAGTGCTAGATGATAGATTTTAGTCTAATTCCATCTGCATGGCAATACAGCAACCAAAATCCGTGCAAACATTTTGAGAACTGGTGCACTAAGAAAGGTCAGCCATACAAAATTAAAAAGATTAATTGACCAACAGGAAGGAGATGGATTATCATTGATTATCAAGTGCATGTATTTCAGATGATGGATGAACGTGCACAGAATATTGATCTTTGCAAATTAGCTTGACTTTGGTCCTATACGATTTGCCTTTGGCCTTACCGGTACTAGGAAAATGATAAGAACTACATTGGCATGTTACAGGGAAGTTTATCGTGGTACAAGGTTGACTCCAATCATAAAGCAGGAAAGAAAGGTTCTCCAGTTATCAGAAGCCTGAGAAACACATATGTAAGGTCTCAAGGCAAACTCTAAAGATCCACTGGATATGGACAAGACCTTGAGTGTCTATATACTTCCCCCTGTGCCTTTAGTGTTTATCAGATATTATTTGACTTGGGGAGGATGGAAGTCTCTGTGCATTCATTATGAGGTCCAAAAGAGCCCGGGAAGGGGGGGTGCCAGCCCAGCCCTCACCACCGACAGAACCCCACCCCCACTGGAGCAAAGCAGGTCTGCACTGAGCCACCTGCCAGCCATGCAGGGGGGAGCCTGGCCGGTCAATGTGACCCTTGGTGGGCAGAAGGGAGCACCGGGCCAGACCATGCTATAGTCACCTGCATGGGGTGCTTGGTTTGCACCCCCTCAAAAATTGTGCACCCCTGGCACCCCCAAACTACACCCCTGCACAAAAGTAGAGAGGGCATAGTCTCCCAATTTCAGGTTGCTTGTTGGATAGACTGGCACCTTACTGCAGTTCCTTTCTACTGTAGCCCCGAAAATGTACTAGGAAGATACAACTTTTTTGTTGTATAGAGGGGTGGCTAGCCTGTGGCCCTCCAGATGCTGTTGGAATACAACCCCCATCGCCCCAAGCCATTGGTCAGGCTTGCTCAGGCTGATGGATGCAGGAGTCCAGCAACAGATTAGTCAACCCCTGCTTTATAGAATGGGAGGCAATTAAGGAGGATGCTTTTAAAGAGGAACCTTAGAGACAGCTAAAATGTGACAAACACCTGAAAGTACAAGCCTTTTTAAAAATATATATATATAATGGTGAGTTTCTCTGGTCATTTTTAATATATGTTTTTAAAGGAGCTAAATGGTTAAGATCAACTCTTTCTCCTTTCATTGCACCTGAAAAATCGCAAGCAGAGTAGAATGGAGCTTGATCGTACAAAGTGCTGTGCAATCACAAAAGAAAATACAGGTCCTCATTGAAGGCTAATGTAATTTCTTCTAATGTCAACATTAAAACACCTGGCTTTAAATTAATGTAGAGTTTCCTGTGTGGCTAAATGGCTTGCTAATGTTAGTTTTCTAGCAGTCACTAAGGGAATTTCCTTCCCATCCACCCCTGCAGTCAAGGCTGAATTTTAACAAATGTACAATCTATGACCCATGCACAGCATTTAAGAGCCTCTGAAGTGGCCATGGTTATAAGTTAATGAGACCTGAGTGGAGGAAATGCCACCATTTATAAATGGCGAGTGGAACCACATGCGTCGGCACCCAGATCTTAGGCATCACTGCTAAGTGGCTTGTGATAATGGTTGCAGAGGCATCTTTTGCAAAGCAAAGGAGGAATAATAAAGGCTTCCGTGAAGCTTGTCGGTGGCAGTTAAATTATATTCATCTGAACATGGAGCCTTGTCTTGCACCCAAGTTGCTGCCTCAATGGTTTATTGGTTTAAAATGCCCTTAGGGTACATTTAAAGGGGGGGAGGACTCTCTCAAGGCAGCTTACAAGAAAACAGACTGTGTACACATTCCAGTTTACTCTGCAACCAGTGTACACCGCCCACCCTTGGTTTGGGAAGTGGTATACACATGTTAGCCACAATCCATGACTATTCCTTTGTTGTTGTTGTTTTAATGAACTGCTGCCTTTTGATGCATTTCCCACCAAAACCAGCTTCAGTCCAAAGTGAGAAAAAACACAACCAAACTGCATTTTGAGCTGGTAATGTGTACACTTTGGCATTTGAAGCAATGAAACGATGAACCAACAGTCAGTCCCCAAAATTAAAAAGGTAATAGCAAGATGCAACTAAAGGCATCGGCATCCATCCAACAAGGACACCTCAAGAGAAAGTCCAGAAGAAGAGATGGTGGCTGAGATGCATTTTGGGCACCATAACAGCTCTAGCTCTATGCAGCAAAGCAGTGTTGCCCAATGTCATTGCAGTTTTATGCAGAGTTCTGTGCTTTGAAGAGTTTCCCTCTACCTCTTTTGCTCTACCAGCCAAAATACTTAATACACAAGATGAATTCTTATTTAAAAAAAAAATCTTATCAAAATACTTAATACACAAGATGAATGCACTGTCCAATGTACAGCTAAGACAGATATGGCAGCAAGAAGACAAACATTTGTTTACGGATAAATAAAAATAACATGGAAAGAGGTGGGGCTAGCCATTGCCCTAACCTGCATTTGGAAGCATGAAATATTTATCCTTGTCCTGTAGTCTTATGTGACCCTCCGCTGTTGTTAATTGGGAGCATTTAGGGCTTCAGCTGGCTGCTCATATGATGAATATTTAATCACAAAGGAAAGTTCTCCTTTGCAAGAGGAGACATCAGAGATGGGCTCCTGAAAATGAAACAAAGAGCTCCATTACCTGCAAGGAGACTTTCACACACCATTCCAGAAGTCAAGAAAGGTCCAGCTAATTATCTCTGTGGTGAAGCAGCAAGCAAGCTTCCCCTCTTGGTGACTTTGACATTTATCCCTTCCTGTTGGAATAAAAAAATAAACTGAACAACAAAAGGCATTAGATCCTTCTGCGCCAACTCATCTGGATTAAGCTTAAGTGACCAGCGACATGGTAGCTCCTGTAGAAGGTTGAACTCTGTTTGGTTCCCTCTGGCTTCCCCAGCAAGTCACAATGACAGTAAAGAAGCGGAGATAATCACAAAAGCTGTATACCTTCATGCTGTTTTAAAAACCCACGCTAGGAGAATAATACAGAGTGAAGCAACATTTCCTGTAAATCCAAAAGTCGTAACAGCACAGTCCCATTCAGATCTACTTATATGGAAGTTCCACTGAGTTCAGTGGGCTTCATCCATAAAGGTGGGTATAGGATCACAACATAAATTTTCCAAATTCAGATTAGAATTTTGACAATTAAAAAAAATATATGCTGGAAATTGAGCACTGAAAAGAGGTTACAAGGAAGGTGTGTCTTACTATTAAAGAGTTGTAACCAGTTGTGTAGACCCACTGAAATCAAGTTAATCAAGCTTATTAAGTGGGTCTGTTTCGAGTATGATTTAGGTGGCAATCCTATGCCAAGATCAGGTGAGATGAGCAGTTTAGGATGCAAGCAGATCTCTTGTTCAGCCGGCTGATTCCCAGCTCATCTGGCACTGTGTCTCAACCAAGACTCTGCTGAAGACACACTAATATAACTTGCTCATCCTATCTCAGGTGGGTCTCATTCAGCTGAACTGAAGCTGGCTAAGCCAAGGCTGGTGAAAGTCTGGACAAAGGGTTGTTCTGGGGGCATGGTAGATTGAAAGTCACCTTAAGGTTTCTTAACCTTCAACATGACGATAAAGATAAAGTGAATTTTTTTTGAATGGAAATAAATTCTCTGCCTCTTGCATGCTGAGGGAAAGCACATTGACATGGGTATGTTTGGTTTAGGAAGGGGGGGTGGGTTGCCAACGCACAGAGCCCACAGCATATACTAATAGAAAGACACAGCTAATACTTAGCACCTCGTGTGGTTTTGTGTATCCCAGGAACGCTGCTACAGTCTATGATTCAAACCTCCATCTGGCCACTCGAATTAGAGCCCAATGGGGCAACTGTTTCACTCACAAAGCACAAAGGATTCAATTGTGATGTCTCTCAACAAGCCGATTTGATTATGGTGAAATATCTTTCTCTCCCCCTTCCCGCTTTCTGTTTTATGGCTTGTTTATTTTGTTGTTTTCTAGTTTGCTACTAGAAGTATATGGATTGACAGTTGCTGCTGCCAAGAGGAAGCTGTGCCATGTTGGTCTCTGAAAGGCTGCTGTCTGTTTCGCTAATATTACTGCCAAGACCCAGCCATTTTACTCACTGCTCAGAAACTTGTTTTGCAGTCGCTCTGCTGCCTGCGTTTCCAATACTGCTTGAACATCAACGCTCAAAACAGAAAGTTAACCTGGCACTCGGTCTTCTTTTCTGTCCATACCAAAGCGTTCTGTGTGTGCTTCTCAAAGTAGAATGGGCACTTTACACGTCACCAGAAATTAGGAGAAAAGAGGGAACACTTGGAGGGCACCATGTTTCGATTATTTATCTGGAATACAGTATTTCTAATCCACCTTTCAATGCAACTGATCCCATGGGACTGTGGCGGATGACACAATGGAAACTTTTCCAAGTTAAGCAATCACAATTAAAAACCACTTATTTAGAAAGCAAGTGAGACAAATATGGTTAAAAGCCAAAGCCTTAAAATACAAATCTTTAAAAGACAGAGCAAACTATAGCCTCCAGCAATATCTGACTAAAACTAATATCCTGCAAGTAGACATTCACTTGGCACCTAAATAGGAAGCATAGCTCCTTAGGAAGGACTTTCTACAACCAGGACAGCAACACAAAGAAAATCCTTTCCTGTGTTACCAGATAGTGTATAGCTCCCAATGGCAAGGCAGCAAGAAGGTCCTCCTCTGAATAGTGGGGTGGAGAGCAGGAGTTCCTCAAGGTTGCACAAATAAGACATTGCACAGCTCTTTTGTTTCCAGATTTGGGATTTTCCTTGAGCAGGAACCCTAATCTGGGGCAGTGCCTAGTTTCTTGAAGTCTTAAAAGCCAACCTTTCCATTTGCACATTTCCTTATAGAATGCTATAATTTCCATGGATAAAAAGGAAAATGACAAATTTTTAAGGAAGCACAGTGAAATGCGCAGTGGGAAGCCTTTTCATGAGAAGAAAAGTGAAAACAAAACAGAAAAGTCTATTTTTGCTCAGCTGTAAAATTAGTACAGTCGTACCTTGGTTTATGAACAGAATGTGTTCCAGAAGTCCATTCGACTTGCAAAACGTTCGGAAACCAAGGCATGGCTTTCAATTGGCTGCAAGAGTGCCCTGCAGCCAATTGGAAGCCACACTGGACATTCAGCTTCCGAGGAAAAGTTCGCAAACCAGAACACCTACTTCCGGGTTTGCGACGTTTGAGTTCCAAGTTGTTCATGAACTAAGCTGTTCGAAAACCAAGGTACAACTGTATATAAATTGGATTTGGTGAGAAAAATAGCAAGAGAGCATCCATAACTGGGAATGCAGAAACAAAAAGAAATAAAACCCACTGTGCAAATGTTTGTCATCTAATTCAGGTGAGGACAAATTTCAGAAATAGGGAGCATGCTGACATTTGCCTATATGTGTTAAGATTTGGAAAAAAGGCCAGAGAAAAATACCACCAGCAACTGAGTGCCTTTGGTAAATGTTCCAGCTGTTTCACATCACTTACAGGTAAAGGGCATTTACTAGTCCACCAGTGTAAAGGGGGGAAAGCAGGTTCATGATGCAGACATAGCTGCTATTTCCCATGGGGTCTCATAAATTTAAAACATTGGTGTATTTGTCAGCCTTTATTAAGTTCCTGACACTTACGGTAACACATTTTTACACACATTCATACGTTCACTATTCATCAACACAATTTTATACACATTTGACACAAAAGCAGGTACGTTCTTCTTGCATACATTTGCAACGCTATTTTCAGATTTGGAGGCATTTTACCTGCTACTATGAGGTTGTGTTATAGTTTCAGCTATCTTTTAATTACAGAATCAGTAGCTGGTGTTGCTTTATTGAAAAAAAAATTAATTAGCTGTGGGGTTTTTTGTTATTGATTGCTCTTTTGTAAGCCATCCCACTCGGCCATGTGGTGGGATTTAAATACAAAACATTTCCCCTTAATTTCAGCAATTTAATAAAGATGTACTTTTTGGCACTCACAGGAAAAATCCTTGAAGAAGAAAAAACAATGCCTTCTCCTGTCTTGTTTCCTTTTATAGAAGGGCCATTCCCTGCCCACAGTGTATCACTTTCCTACCTCAGACTTGGCACTTCCATGGTTCTTGAGGAGCTTTGGCCTATAGTTCAGGCTGCACTTGAACCTTAGTCTCTGCTGATAAGTCTAATGAATTTTTCAACTCGTCGTGTTTTGGCTCCAATACAAAACTGTAAAGCAAAATCCATATTTGGGTCACAGTTCATCATGAAAGCAGTACTTAGAAGCACTCTCACTGTGTTCCAACTAGTTCATGTTTCTGTATTTTCCTCCCTTCGCTTTTATCTACTAAGAGCACAAATTTAATTACTCAGAATACTTCAGTTCTGCTCCCACGCACCAACTCTACTGTGCTCATAGTGTTGTAACAAGCAGAGGTGGAAAATCTATGTCTATCTTCATTTCAAGCAGATTACGTCCCTCAGAATCAATCCTTCCTCCTCAGAATGTCTCGTAAACAACACCCTGTCATCTTCTCCTCCTTTTTCTTTTCCTTGTTTGTTTGTTTTGTTTTTCATGAACAATTTTGGGGTGGGTTGGTTTCTAAATTTCTTCCGAGAACTCATTGTACGTCTTGATGTTGAATTCACTTAAACATATACTAAATATTATTTTCTCGCACAATGTATTTCCCCTTAAATTGAGGAATTTAAATGTAAATGAGTTTTGAAGAACACAATTGAGCCTTATCAAAGCATGGTTTAGACTAATTTATTTTCGGTTCTTAATTCCCCCCCCCCAAAAAAAATATTCAATGATATTCATGTAGTTGTAGCCCAGAACATCTGGAGGGTACTATGTTGGCAAAGGGAATAAGGTCTTTGAGTTAGACTACAAGCCACAGGTCAGGGCCATTTCTAAGCCTTGAGAACACCATAAGAATGCAAAAAGAGCCCAGCTGGATAAGGCCAGAATTTCAGTTAGCACAGCATCCTTTTTCAGGACATAGAAGCAATAGCTCTCTCCCATTGCTTCCAAGCAACTGCTACTCAGGGGAATATTGCATCTAAACATAGAGGTTGGAAATAGCTATTGTGGCTAGCAAAAGTTCTGAATCTCTGAGCATGCCTTTACCCAACTAAATGAAATGTCCACAGAGTCCCAACTCTCTCTGCAAATCCATCCGAAAGCCCACGTTACTGGTAACAGACCTATCTAGCTGTGCCTCCACTCTTTGGAACTGGGAAGAGAAGGCTTGTAAGCAGTATTCAATGGGACTTGGACTTGGTCTATGTTTGGTTAGACAAGCTCAGAGATTTCTTGCAACCAAGACTTTGAATTCTCCCTGTGGTAGTCTGCAGGGGCTAGCCATAAGGGGCTCCACAATTTCTGTAAAAATCAGAAACATTGGATTATTTCAATGTGTTCTATGTGGGGCTGCCCTTATGCTTGGGCTGGGAGCTGCATCTAGTGTAGAATGGAGTGGCACAGCTTGTGACCGGGGTTGCCTTCTGTCAGTATATAACTCCAGTGCTGAGGAAACTGCACTGGCTACCAGTATGCTACTAGCCCCAACTCCAAGATTCACCTGTTGGGATATAAAGTCCTAACTTTGGACCAGAATATCAGAGCGATATGCTCCCCATAGACCTTGTATGTATAGGGCCCCTGCCTGTGGTATCACATACACTAGAGGTCCATTCCATGGTTTCAGGCTAGGCCCTTTAGCACAGTCCAGCACTGGACTTGTAGAGCAATGGCTTGTTGCACTTAAATTAGCATTGACCCCACTGCTTCATCGGATACTAAAATCCTCCCCCCTCCCTTTCTCCTGGCTATCCTAGAAGAATGAGTTTACTTGTGCGCACTGCTTGATGTTTTACTGAGAACTTTTCTATCAGTTTTTATCTTGCATTTTTGCTGTTGCATCCCCACTATGGTATTATTTTAAGGTTTACAAATAACTCAAATAAATATATCAGCTTTTGGGGCTTTTGCCTAGTTCCTTGTGATTTTGAGCCAAAACAAAAGGTACTGTTTTGATGTGATTTTATTAGCTGTCCCAGGAAAGATCCCCCCTTTGTGGAAAATCCAAATATACACATAGAAACATGAAGATTTGGCTGATCTGTAGACCTGATCTGTTCCACAGTGTGACCCTACACATTTTGACTCACTGAGTTCAATGGGACTTACTAGGATGTGTGTTTAGCATTAGGACTGTAGCCTGAATTGCCTGTTTCATATGCCATATGTGCATGGGGAAATTAGCATGGGCCAACTCTTCAGTTGATGCAAAATTGACATTCTGAACACATCGTGCAGCCCTTTTCAGTACATGGGCAGTGGCTTGTTCTGGAGGAAGAAGTGATATAACTTCCAGTATCTATAAAAGGAATGTGTTATAGCAGCTGGCAACTGTTCAATTTGTTGAGCTCTGAGCTCAGAGAAGAGCAGACCTCAAGTTGTGTGACTGAAAGTGGTTATTACAAGATTATATATGACAGCAGTAAACACAAGCAGGGCTCTTTAATGAACAGCTTGGGCAGAATACTGCCTTCCTTAGTTCTTAGGATTTTACCAGGTGCTCATTTGAATAAAGTAGGAGAAAACAAATGGATTAATATGACATGTTTACTTCCTGGAGCAGATCTACTAATTGCAGCTGTGAACACTTACAAAAACCTACCATCAGTTTGTATATATTCTTGTTACCGATTGGCAACAAGAGGAAACTCAGATGAATATCTATGCATTTTATATGTTGCACGGATGCTGTTTCCATGTTACCTTGTCACCCATAACATGCAGGAACATTTATCGCACCATGGCATGACAATATCACGCTGAACTGCTGTAGTCTTATTACATGTGTCTTCAGGCATCTTGATATCAGCCAAGAACTCCAGTCAGCAAGTCCACCACTTGGAGACAAGTAAAAGATGATTGCTAAGCTAGTTGTTTATTGAGGCAATGCTTTTTCTCCTGCAGAGTTTTGCTGCTGCTGCTAGGTCAGTTTTACAGTTTTGGAGTGAATTTATTGTAGTGTGTTGTCTGTTGTAATCAATACATTGCCTCTTATTCCCTGCCCACCCCACCCCCAGTCATCTAGATATTTTTCTTTTGCATTAAGTGACTTACAAGCAACAACAACAACAATTCCCTGCTACCAGGCCATGCATGGATTCTACTAAATCATGCTACCACCCCCCCCCCCCATATTCCACATTGTCTCTTTTCTCAAAGTGAAACTAATTGGTTGTAGAACAAGGGTGGAGAACCTCAGGGCCAGGAGCCAAATGTGGCCCTCCAGGCCTTTTTATGTGGCCCTGGGACACTCTTATATGACATCTCCTCAGCCACACACCCTCTTCTCAAGCCAATACCCCTCACGATATAGTTTACCCCTTTCTTGGGAGGTTCCCCCCCCCGCTAGAATGTGATCCTGAGCTCGACTGGTTGCCTGGATAGAGAGGGGTGTCTGAGTGTGTAGAAAACTGTACAAAGGCAATTTTTACATCAATTGCTTCACCCACTTTTACATCTGGCCCCACCACTACTGGCATGTGGCCCTTGGAAGGTCACCCAGAAAAGAACGTGGCCCATGGACTAAGCAGGTTCCCCACCCCTGTTGCAAAAGCTCTAACCGGTCCTACTTTCTTTTCTGCATTGTGTGTTTGCCTCTGTCTCGGCATCAGTAGCAGAGGGTGTGCTATGAACTGTGGGCAGCAGGGGAACACAGAGATTGAATCCCTGTGGGTGGTGTCCATTGCTCTTGCTAGAAATAATGTAAGTGCCGTTCATAATATGCCCTATAATTTTCCTTAACCTGTATTCTCTGGCTCAGGCTGTTATATACCATAAAATTAAGCATGATATTCCTTGTGTTGGTCCCATCTGGAGGCCTTTTTCAGACATCTAAAATACTCTTTTTGGTGTCAGAGAGAATCCTTTAACCTGTTCTTTTGTCTAAGAAGAGTCAATTTGAACCCTCTCGCTTTTGTATCATGCTGGGGCAAGGCCCTGCGCAAACCAAACTTCCCTGACGGTTCAACTTCATACCATATTCTCTTTCACAGAAGATCTATCACCCTTCCTCCATTCTCTGAAACTTTCAGTTTTGTTTGGGAGCCTTTCAGCGTGAGCCGACGCTGTCAAAGGGAAGAGAGAGCCATATTTGATTCATATCAAATGAATCACGTGATTCCTTGATTCACATCAAATGAATTAATGCCTTCTCCTTCCGCTTTCTTGAAAGTATGTTTGGTATTAACTGTTTAAGGAATTCATCGCAAAGAGCTATATTTAGCCTTTGCCATTTGGGAATCAGACAGTTCGTACTGTGGCACCAGCAAATGAATTAATAATTTCCTTATAATAAAGTAACCCACGCAGGCTCCATATATCACTGGTTGATCCCATCATTCCTTTCCGCTTCACAATACACCCTCACCCATTGTGTGATAAATATTTTATATGGCCTCCATCCGACCAGATCTTTTCCCTGCCCTTCTAGATAGAGTGTATTAAACAACAAATAAAATCCCAGATGAAATATATGCTATGAAAACCCAGGGCAGAAACAGATTTATGTGGCTAGAATAAATCTTAAACAAACAAGAGTTTGAAGATCACGGCAAACACCTACAACTCTTGCAAGAGGTTATTCTCCCTTGGTTGGTTTCATCCAGTGCCCCTCCTATCTCCTCACTGCTGTGGGCAGACTCAAGTGAGCTGGCTTTGGAACATCATAAACTAAAATTCAACCTGTCTTAAAGCACCCTTGGCAATCACAGCTCTAAGCTTGTGTGTTACGTGAACGCTCAGCACAGTTGCATCTCACAGGCAGAAGATTTAGATGTCCCTGGAGAACAATGTGGGAGCATACACAAAGGAAAGT
The DNA here is from genome assembly GCF_009819535.1 of Lacerta agilis. Taxonomy (NCBI): domain Eukaryota; kingdom Metazoa; phylum Chordata; class Lepidosauria; order Squamata; family Lacertidae; genus Lacerta; species Lacerta agilis. The sequence continues at coordinate 29,786,409 of NC_046318.1, forward strand.
GTCAGCCACACATTGTTCCAAATATGCATAAAGTTCTACTTTGTACATTAACTAGGGTTGCGTTCGGATGTGAGGATTATTGTTTTCCTTTATTACAGGGGCTAGCACTACTATCCCAGATTCCACTGTTCTGTTTACATTGCATTTTCCTGTTTCCGTTACGGTGCTGCGGCTTTTTTGATCGACGTGCCACCAGGTTGCATTAAATTTTAAATGGTGGGAAAGTACCGTATGCCGAAAAAACAGCCCCAAATTACAATGCACAATTGCTGGGATTTTTCAGGTTATTTGGAAGCAAATAACATGGAAATGAACACTAAACTTCCACTAAATTCCGCTACTTTTTCAGAAGTGGTTTTTATGACATGTGAAAGATCACATAAAATGTCGAAATTATCAGGTAAGGAAACACTGGGGAAATAGGACAAAGTGCTGACTGAATGCAGCCTCTCTGCATTTTAAATGGGAGCTGCTTTTCTGGCTCCTCTGGGACCTTTAAAGGCCCACAACCACATGGGCCTGATCAATTGCGTTGGAGGGGAATCAGCACACTCTCAAGAGAAGTGATGGGTGTCAATGCAATGTAAAGGGCTGATGCACAGGATTATGAGGAGAGATGTTAAGGTGCAGGGAAAATAAAATAAAATGGATAAAGTGTGTGTGTGTGTGTGTGTGTGTGTGTTATTTTTGTGCCCTGCTGCCTAAAATGGAAAAACAAAAAACAAAAAGGGAAAGACGGGGGAGAGAGAGCGTTAAAGTGAAATATTTTCTCTTTCATAATGAGGAATGAAATGCTTTCTCATGTCATGCTTTAAAATAATATTGTTGCAGCCAAGTGACACAGTTGCAAATCTCTCAGATCAAAGCTTGAAATTTGGCGACGAGAGCATCGCTAATGCCTTTGAATGGATTGCAAAACAAGCAGTTCCCTTCGGACTAGATATTGCAAGAAGTACTTTCAACAAACGTTGCCTGTCAACAATTTATTAACATGTGAAAGTATTGACAAACTTACTGTCATTCACAGCAAATGCAGCTAAGGTTGCAATCCGATAGATCTTTAAATTTGCAATTCTGTAGCCACTATGCTCTGGTAGCTTTTTTTTTTTAATTAAAGATTTTCTTGATTTACAAAAGTGTGTGCAATGTCTCTCTCGTATTTTTCCCATGTAACATTTTTACAAATCAGTTTTGGTTGTTGAGACATTAGGGAGAGAAGGGGGAAAGAGGTGGGTGGGGTGGGGAGATGGGTGAGGTGGGGAGACAATGTTTCTATTTTCCTTAATATATGTAGGGTTTGGTGTCAGCGTTGTTTGTGTAGGTTCTCTGTTGTTCGCTTGTGTTTCTTTGGCGGTGAGAGAGGTCGGGGTTGGCGTAGGGTGTGGTTGTTCATTTGTGGTTGGCTGTGGTGATCTTTGGTTTCCTGTGTGAGTGGGGTGACAAAAATCTACCGACAGCATACAAATCAAATGGCTAACCTGATCAAAAACACTCTGGTAGCTTTTTAATAGCTATGTATGGGATTGTGCTATTAGTCGCTGGAAGCATGGCTAGTATTCAATGCAATGCAATCAGATTCAGTGTGGCTTACTCCTAGGAAAGTTGATATAGGTTAGCAGCCTGATTCTGATTAGGAAAATGATATGATAGCATTCTGTAGTATATATTATATAAATAATACAAATATGGCTTGAGGGAACTAGTTTTGTCTTTTATCTCCTCCCACATGGTGGAATATAGTAGGGGTGGATGGATCAATATCTGTTTTGCATCTGGTTATTGCATCTTAAGTCCATTCCATCCAGTTGCTGCATGAATCTGCATATTTTTTGCAAAAAATAAGAAAAGTATTTAAATACATAATTATATTTTCAAATGCATATTTTATCACAAAACATGTATTTAAATATGTATTCCCAGCATACGCATTTCTAAATATGCTTTTTTCTGAAATATACAATTTTATTTTACACATTTTGCCACATTATTTGAGCCAAGAATTTCGCTGAAAATTCAGGAAAGCGTGAAATCTGATTAGATTCCAATCCATATATTAGTCCTGGAGGCATGAATTAGATCACTTCACTTAAAAATGCAGAGCAAACTCAATTTCTCTCCATCCCTCAGATATGGTCACACTTATCTTTTGAATGAGCTCTGGAGATTGGCCTCCAAATACTTGTTGCCCCAACCAAATGATTCTGACAACACTGCTCATAATTTTCCTTCAGGAAGAGCCTCTGCACATGTTTACTGTCTTGTTTTAATATTTCTGCTAATGAGAACCTTGAAGGGCTGGATATGAAACTTCGAGAAAACAAACAAACAGAAGTTGACTTTCTATTTGGAAAAGTGAGAGGACACTTTCAGCCCCCGAGAACAATGTGTTCTTTAATACAGACATAAATGAAGTAGTCTTACGTTATGCTCTGTACTTTTTCCAGTAGTATCTCTAGTTTCTATCTGCATGAAAGTGACACATTCAGTGTGTGTGAATCATCATCACCTAACACTGCAGATGGAACCTCCTGCACAACTATGTAGCCATCAAGGCAAGATCCTTGGAGCAATGTTTATTCTCAAATAGACATGGGTAGAAAAAGAAGCCAAAAGCTGGGGGACAATCATTCATTCTTAACACAGATGAAAGCTTTTTGTCTCCTGTGGTGCACACACATATTTCTTTTGTTCCACTGTTGCCTTGGGTTAAGAAGTAGAGAGGTGGTTGTTTTTGTCTCTTACATACATTCATGGGAATGGATGGAAGGAATGGTCTTGATCCCTTTTGTGCCCCCTTTGTCTGTGTTAATTGGTAGATCACTGGATCCAGCTGGTGGACCTGATCCTTATCTCCACATAGGGTGAGTTTGGCAGGTGGGTGGGGTCATACACCTGTCAACCACATCAAGGTAAGAGGACCTGGTATGGGCCTATCATTAAAACGCTGAACTTTATGAACATAACTAAACTAGGTCCATTCATTTCTGTGTAAACCTTAGCCAAATACCACTCCCTCAATACAAACAGCTGGACACAAGGGCTCCTTACAGGTGTTCCCATTGATGCATTTAGCTTATATGCAGAGCCTGCTGCTTTCTCCACCACCAGTGCTTCATTCTGCTCATCTTGATTGATCTGATATGCTACTGTGAGCCATGTTCCCTCTTTTGAACTGCATATCACACACTCCAGCTAAGGCAGGCATAGGCAAACTCGGCCCTCCAGATGTTTTGGGACTACAACTCCCATCATCCCTAGCTAACAAGACCAGTGGTCAGGGATGATAGGAGTTGAAGTCCCAAAACATCTGGAGGGCGAGCTTGCCTATGCCTGGGCTAAGGCTTCCTACAAATCAGTACTTGTTACACTATCAGGATACCATGCCTCCCTGACTGTAGGTCTCCATTTTCCACCCAGCTGCCTGATATTCTACACACAGAGAGAGCGGGGAGAGGCCATTTCTTTTTATTTATAGCTGAACGCCTATCCTTCATTCTAGGTAGCTCTCCAGCTTTGCCCATCCTTGGCAGGAGAACAGGAAGACCAAAGTGGAAGGACAAAAGTCACCATTCACTTAACCAGGCAAGACCAGGCTATTTGCTAAGTGTCACTTCAGATGAATGGCGTGTTGTCGTACCTTGTATAGCTGGGTGAGAGCCACAGCCTAAGAAAATGATGGAAAGAAGCCATCAGCTCCCGAATGCAATATAACTTGTCCTCTTTTTTTCCCCTCACAGAGAATAATAAGTCTAGTAGCTCTGTTGCATCTGGTCTTAGAAGAGAACCATGCTTTAGATGATGCCTTAACTATGTTGTATTTTTGCATAAGTATTAATTATAAGTTATTCCCCAAACTACAGCTTGGGTTGTTTATGCAGTCAGGCCAGCAATGCAGTGCTTTTTTCTGTTGCGAAGCAGGAGTACACATACCCCTAAACATTTTGTGAATCTAAGTTTGGCCTCATTGAGGGGCATTCTTTCAATATGAGTAGGAAATGAGAGTACGCCTAAACATTTTTTTTTAGAAGCACTGCAGTAATGTATGTAAGATGAAGGTAGTTGCAGTTTCCAACACAGGCAGTCATTCATGTCTCTTGGCATCAATTATATGGCCCAATTTAACAACCATATTTTTCGCTGCATAAGACACACTTTTTTCCTCCTAAAAGGTAAGGGGAAATATTTGTGCATCTTATGGAGCGAATGGTGGTCCCTGGAGCTGAATTGCCCAGGGGCCAAAAGAGGGTCATGCTTTTTATTTTACAAAGAGAAAAGGGGGTGTTGAAAGGACCCCGCTCAGCAGCTGATCAGCAAGAGATCGGGAGAGAGATAAGAGTCCCGGCTCCCTTTCAGCCCCGCCCTCCTTTGTTGAATGTGCTGCAGAGGGAGGTTGTTTGTTTCCCCAGCTACATGTGACTGGCTGATTAGATTATCTGTCTGGAAACTGTAGAAATGGCTCCCTTTCCTTTTTTTTTTTAATATAAAATCTTTATTTTATTTCCAAATGGTTTACAAATTTTTACAAGTTTTACAAATACACATTACACACAATAATAAAAAAAAAACAGTTTACATTACAAACAATAAAGGAAAAGAAGGAAAGAGGAAAATACAGAGAAAGAAAAAAGTAAGAGGCCAAAGAAAGAAAGAAAGAAAGAAAAGCAGAAAAGAGAAAGAAAAGGAAAAGTAAATTATTGTTAAAGTTACAATAGTCAACTTCCATTGCTGCATTTCACTACCTACACTATCTGAACATTTTTGCCATTCTTCCCTTTAACATCAGAGTTACCATAAATCCACTTAAATGCTATTCTAAACATAACCAAAACCTTTCTCTAGATCCTTGTTTATTCAAATATTCATTAAAACAATTCCATTGGTCTTGAATTACCTTTTTTGGCTTTTGTTTTATTATATTGGTCAGCTTTGCCGATTCCAGATATTCCGCTAACTTACTCAGCCACTCTTTCTTAGTTGGGATGTAGTTATCCTTCCAATGTTGGGCTATTAATGTTCTCGCCGCGGTTGTCGCGTACAGGAAAAAATCCACTTTCTCTTTGGGTATTTCCCCATTAACTATTCCTAATAAGTATGATTCTGCTTTCTTACTATGTGCTGTTTTTATTATTTTTTTAATTTCTTCATGAATCATATTCCAATATTTTTTAATTGCGGGACACGTCCACCACATATGGAACAGTGTCCCGGTCATATTTTTACATCTCCAGCACTTGTCATTCTCTGATTTGTTTATTTTTGCAATCCTATCCGGTGACATGTACCATCTGTGGTGTAATTTCATAAAATTTTCTTTTAATTGATAAGACGCTGTAAAAAGAATATCCCTTGTCCAGAACCTCTTCCATTTATTATGTTCGATTTCATAGCCAAAGTCTCTTTCCCACTTTAGTATGTTTTCCCCTTTACTTTCTTGATCTAATTGGGTATTGATTAATATTTTGTATATTTTTGCTAATGTTTTTTGCTTACTCTGTAGAAATTCCTCTAGTTTCCCTGATTTATTTTCAAACCCTCTGTTTTTTAAATCCTTCTCAAAAGTCGCCTTTAATTGAAAATATTCAAGCCAACTCATTCCGTTCTCTTTTAAATTTTCATATTGTTTTAATGTTGGGCTTTCTTTCATTTCTACCACTAGTTCTTTGTATGTTGGCCATGATTTCCTTGCGTCATTTCTAAGTGTTGAGGTTGCTTCAACTGGGGATACCCACCATGGTGTTTTGCCTATAATTTTGTCTTTTGTTCTTTCCCAAATCTCCAGTAAGGCCTTTCTTACTAGGTGATTAGTAAATCTTTTGTTAACCTGTAATTTCCCATACATTAGGCTCCCTTTCCTTTAGAAGCTGCAGAAATGTGAGTTGAACCCCATAAAAACAGAGCTTTTCCTCTTTGCTTTTCCCCCTTTGCAAAAGGAGCTTTGCTTTTCCCCCTTTGCAAAAAAAACGGCAAAACTTTTACCTGATCCTCAAAAAAACAGGGTTTTTCCCTTTGCAAAAAAGCTGCAAAACTTTTAGCTGATCCTCAAAAAACCAGGGCTTTTCCCTTTGCAAAAAAAGCTGCAAAACTTTTAGTTGATCCTCAAAAAAGACCATGGCTTTTCCCTTTGCAAAAAAAAAAAAAAGCTGCAGAACTTTTAGCTGATCCTCAAAAAAACAGGGCCTTTAGAGGAGGAAAACCAGAAAAATATTTTTTTTTTCTTGTTTCGTCCTCTAAAAATGAGGTGCGCCCTATGGTCCGATGCACCCTATGGAGTGAAAAATACGGTACATGAATCAGAATTTAAATAAAATGAAACATTTTGCTATTCTGTAGACAATTGAGCAATGGACAGCCACTATGCAAAAATTGCAGTGCATGGAGCTTAGAATGGAAACAATACATTTTAATAAATGTATTTGTTTATCCTTGCACATTTTTTAAAGCATAGTTGCTTCTGTGTTGACAGCAGGTATCAACGCTATTTTTTTTTTCTTTTCTCTGCGGGTTAAAAGTCAATAGGTTTACACGAAGGAGTTTTCCCAGCTCAGTCAATTTGATTGAAACCTATTATGCTGACCTGTTTGAGAATTTCAGGACAAAAAATCAGTCTGAAAGCTAATAAGGAGAGTCACATCAGTAAAGACAATGATAATATGTTCTGTGAACTGCCCTGAGATCTTTTGATGAAGAGTGGTATATAAATTTAATAAATAATATTAATAATATTAATAATAAATAATATGTTGCCTTTCCAGTTAAAGAAGTCAATCCAAAGTCCCATCTGCATTATACATTTAAAATAGTATCATACCACTGTAAGCAGTCCTGCGCTACCCCCCCCAAATAATCCTGGGAATTGCAGTTTGTTAAGGGTGCTGAAAGTTGTTAGGAGAACCCTATTTCCTCTCACAGAGCTGCAACGCTCAGAATTCCCTCATCCAGAATGAGTATGAGGAACATTTCCACACACACCTTGGTTTTTCCTTCTTCCTAGAGGAGCCCAGAGTGGAAACACATAAGCAATAGAACACTGAAAGGCACACGCACACACACACACACACAGAGAGAGAGAGAGAGAGAGAGAGAGAGAGAGAGAGAGAGATGGCATCTGTCTAATATTTAACTGGAGGGAATTCCAAAAGAAGTTGCCACCACACTATTCCAAGCATTGTGTAGAATAGACCAGTGTTCAATCGGCTATATAAGGAATGAAATTATCTTTTTGGCATGCTGGTCAAAGTTGTTCAGGACTGCATACACCAGAACCAAAACCTTGAACTTAGTCTCATAGCTAATAGGTTTGTTTGGGTAAAGCTGCAAGGGATGGTTTAGGGCAACCCAGCTGTTAATTTCTCACTGATATACTTTTATGTTTTCTATGATTTAGTATTTGAAAAATCATTATTGCAGGTAGGTTAGGGGTGGGATGTATTATTGTGAGTCAAGATTCTGTTCCTATTTTACTGGGCTCTAAAAACACAATCCTTATCTAAAGCGACAAATGAAATATAGTACATATTGCATTTTATTGTTGAAAAGGTTGAAGTGGAAGCATTTTATGATATCTCATAGTGAATTTTGTCTGTCAGTACATTTCTCCGTGTAGTATATAAATTATGTATAATATGACTGTGTTTTATAAATATTTATAATACATTCACTTAACCTCAATCCATCAAAGAAATTCGGTTATATGTGTAGAACTTGTAGAGGAAAGAAATGGCTTTGACACAATTGATAGAACTTCTAAATTCATTGAAACCACCATACATCTTTTTTTAAAAAAGTTTATTCTCTTCATGAATACGTTGTTACACTCACCCTACTTTTCTGAGTGGTGAAACATTTCAGGGGCACAGCACTTACCCAGCTCTGGTTTCCTTTGGAAGGTGCGACGAACCTCCACCTCAGACTCTCCCCTAGTTACTAAGTTATGTTTTTAATCAGGTGTTCTGGGTCAAATTAACATGCACCCCACCTGTCCCTTTGAGGTCCGTCTGTTATTGTCTTTCCCTTTATTTAATAAACTGGGAATTTCTTAGTAACGGGAGTTTTACTGTCCAGCGGCCGTGGCCGGTTATTTCCACTGCTCTGGGCTTCGGGGTTTAACCTCTCTTTTGCCTATAGTTCGGGGCCTCTCTTTATTAGATCCCCTCACTATACCAGTTGACTAAGCCCCCTTAGCAACTCTGTGGCAATCCCAGGTTTTTCGCCCACTAGCCCCTCCTGAGGGAACTCTAAGACACAAACTATCGCCTTTCAGATTAGTTTTGCCCTTTACCTGAATTCCCCTCCTCAAGAGTTTATATAACCTGCTGGACCAAAAGAACGACGACTTGGCTCAAAAACAAGAGATCTTTATTTAGTACAGAGCATAACGGTTTCGGTATAGATTCATAAGCTTAGTTTGTTAACAGTGTATATTCTTTGTTTCATCAACATAAACATAAACACATCTTTAACGTTCCTAACCTAACCTAAACCTAACCTCGCCCCACACCCTCCTTCTTCAGTCACCACTCTCCAACCCCCTCACACACCCACTCAACCACCCTCTAACGGCTGTTCCCTCCTTTTAAATAGCAGAATGTCCCGCCTCCCAAGGGTGTCTGCCACTCAAACAAGGGGAGTCCATTAACCCTTAAAACTCCATGGGTCTCTAAACAGCCCCTAACTATGACCTGATTCATCACAGAAGGCCACTTGAGACTTATTCGCATGCCTCAGTATTTGTATTGGGAGTTTCTGGGGCAATCCAGTCAGATGGGTAGGATACAAATCTTACTTACTTACTTACTTACTTACTTACTTACTTATAGACAGAGTGAGCATAGGAGGAAGCATAGCTTAAAAACTCTCCTGCACCACCAACACACAAATAATTCAGCCAGCCTGGCAGCCTTGTGGTTCAAGGACACCTTCCATGCTGCAATACCGATGACCAACTGACCGCATGGGCCAATCCTTGTTCACTAAGCCCTATACAGTTGTACCTTGGCTCCCAAACACATTGGGAGTCAAACGTTCTGGCTTCTGGACAACTGAAAACCAGAAGAGTGTGTTCCAGTTTTCGAACTTTTTTTGGAAGCCGAACATCCAGTGTGGCTTCCGCTATTGTTTCCAGCGTGCCTGTGCAAAATCAGGAACCAATTGGAAGCTGCACCTTGGCTTCCGGACTTTTCAGAAGCAGAACAGACTTCCAGAACGGATTCTGTTCGACTTTCTAGGTACGTCTGTATATCCTGGCTTCAGAGTAGGGTTTGGTGAAGAATTTCATTGCAAAATTTCAAGAAGTACACATTTTGAAGGATGGTTGTGTTTAGTGGCGTAGCATGAGTTGCCAGTGCCTGGGGCTGCGCAGAGGGGGTAAATGCAAGGGAAGGATACATATGGAGTATGCATCCAACTGCCTAACGGTGTCCGTGTCACCCAGGAGATTGTAGCCACAGAGATAAGAAAAGAAGAGTCATTCCGTTGTCTGGAGAGGTCACTTCCTGGTTCACATGGAGAAGCCGTTTTCAACAGAGTCCAGTGATGGAAGCCTACTGCTGTATTGAGGTAGCATCAGGTGATGCTACCCCCTAACAAAATTGCACCCAGGGCAACCGCCCCTGTGTGCCCCCCACGCTACGCCACTGGCTGTGTTTCAGATATGCATAGTTTTGGAAGGTGTGAATTAAGTAGGTTTGCCTTTAAATGTGAACTGAACCAAATTCTTCTCCATCCATACCTCAGAGCTTTCTCCTCATGCTAAGGAATTTGCCTTGCAAATGGAAATTCTGTTTACACACCTGTTCCCTTTCTCCTGACGGCTGCCTGATGCTGATGCTGCCTCTGGCCCCTACTCAGAAATGAAACCTCCTCCTTGATTCTGATCACACATGTCCCTATAGCGTGTGAGATGCTTTTCTGGAACGCAGACTTTCCTGATTAAAACCAGGAACCCTTTTATGGATCCACACACCTAGAACAGACCCTTCTGGTGTCTGGTAGTCCTTTACCAGGTTCAGGTATTTTCTAACGACAATTGGGAAATTCTGCCAGGGCTCAGGGTTGTTTCAATCATGGTTTCATTTCAAAGCACTGAAAGTGGGCAGGGTGGGAAATGAGATCTGTCCAGACCAAACTGACAAATAATTAAAGTTGAAAAACAAATTAGAGCCGAAACTGGAAGGTGATCAGGGATTGTTTTGTTAAGAAGAAATATGGTGTTTGTGTACCTATATACAACTGCAGTAGCTGTTCCTTCTGCTCAATCAGAGGCAGTGTAGTTTTAGGGTAGAGTTTTCCAAGTGTGGCCATTCTCACCCCTAGCTGACTTCTCTGCTCTGCACCAATAATTCCTTAACTGGGATCCCTTTTCCTTGTGTTAATTCTGCCTTTGGTTGTGTCCTTCTGGAGCCCAGGTTTCCACAATGAAACCTCTCCTAAACAATTCATTGCTGTTAGATTTGGGTTAAGGAGAAGTAGAACCCTGTTTACTCAATGAAAGTAATATGGAGGTTTGCTTTTCCAGCATTTTAGCAAGGGCTTAGGAGAAAGAAATCTGGGAGAGCTCCCTACATGCATTTCAAATCAATGCTGATTGAGAGATTAAGTTCATAACATTTATAGGAGAAATGTTCCCAGCATTCTGCAACTTGAAAATCTCCTGCTCACTTTGTGTGTGTACTATATATATATATATATATATATATATATAGTAAACTGATGCTGTGTAATCCTGATCTCCGTGTTATTTTACAGTCTCTGAACAGCAGAATTGCATGACATTTTGAAAATGACACCTGGCAGGTGTCAGCTGCTGCTCAAGCCTGGTCAAGGGTGTTTTGTAATCCCAGGGGATTCATGGTAGCTGTTGCTTCAGAATTATGCAGAGGAGAAAGGAGAGCATCGGTGGCAAAGGCAGCTTGAACAGATGGAGCGATGCTCTCTCACTAAGGTTGCATTAGAAGACACAGGCACCCATGTGCCGAACTCTGTTCTCTCTGGGCTCCACTGTTCCAAGCCTTCAGGCATGGCTTTCTTATCTGCCACAACTCACAGGCAAAGGTAAACACAGAGGATTGCAAACAGGCATTTTTGTCACACTCTCCTTATCTCAGGCTTCTCTACTCTCAGGAAATATGGTTGGCAACGGACCAGCAAAATGATTGTGCAGGCTCCTTTAACTAGGGCTGTGCATCAGATTCGGTGGAGACCAAAACTAAATTGGGCTGATTCAGGAGACTCTGGGCATCAGTCCAGATGGGTTGAAATAGCCCTGGATCACTATGGGTTGAATTGCATGGCCCAGAGCAATTCAGGGGAAGTCAAGGGACTGGGCAGAAGGGGATGAGATGGAGGAGGAATGGTGGAGATCCACCACCTTCTCCTGACGCTTCCAGAGAAGAGGGAAGCAGTATTGATTTACAGCAGGGGTTTGAGGAAGGTCACAGCGCAGAGACAGGCGAACAGAAGAGTTGGGAGGTGTTAGGAGAAGGGGGAGGGGAGGCAGCACCAGGGGAGACAGAGACAGAGCAGTCAGCTGACACATTGTCAGTGGAGAGCATTTCTGACCCCCCTTCTCCTAGAACTCAGCGTTTGTTAGGAGTGCAGGAACAGAGGCTCAGAGACAGTTGCCCATGGGCTGCCACTGTTGCTAGGAAAGGAGGGAGGAGGAGCTCAATTGGAGCAACACCATTATTGGGGCAGACTGCATTCTTTTGTCTCTCGCTATTATGAATGAATAAACTCATCAGAAAGGACTCTACCTCGTTTTTCTCTGCTTCTTGCTGCCACCGGGGAGGAGGGGATAGCATTCCCGAGCCTGACAGGGATGGAGCATCAGAAGGAGAGACAGGCATGGATGGAAAGAAGGAGAAACTGCAAAAAGGAGGAATCTAACAGGTAGCTGCATCTTTGTGGGAGAAGTTAGGGGATGCCTTTGCTACCCAACTTCGCCTTCTTCCTACCAGCCTCTCCTTTTTCTCAGCCCATTGAAGCAACACTGGACAAGGTTCAGCTCTCCCGCTTACCAGCTGATAAGCATAGGGTTTGATCCTGTGCAGTGCTGGTTGCTGCTCCTTCACAAGCACCCATGATCTTCACAGTTCTTAAGGCAATACTATCACTAATTATCCACCCATTAAAACATTACAAAATGTTTCCTGCTGAAACACCAGCATTGTGACTAGACCGTTTCAGAGGCAAGACCGATACCTCTTCTCCAAAGAGGACATGCCATGCAGACTGCTGTATGAAAGGGAATTAAATTGGTATTAACCTTGACAGGAACAAATGTTGCTTTAGAAAAGTAAGTGTACTTTTCTGACATGTACAAAAATGAAATGATAAACTGAAGCTCAAAAGACTAGAATGCAGACGGGGGCTTTCTAATGAGCAATTACCTGTGCGCAGCAATATTGATTAAGTTTTCAGACTGTCAAATGACCCAGGAGTGGATGGATTTAGTAAAATCAATCTTCTGACAAGCCAGATCTCACCCTGCTGCTGAAACACACACTGGAAACAAACTGCACCAGGTCCACATCAATTGAAGACTGTATCTGTAGACCTAAGTCAGAAAATGTTGCCCGCAGACATAAAGATTATACTCATCATTGGCTATGGAAGGAATTTCTATGGAGGAAATGGTTTGCATTGTTCTCTGTTCTGACTGTTACCCCTAGTCCAGTAAGAAACTTTTTTGTATCACAGATCACCGTACCTCTTTATTCTTTTCAGTGACATGTAGCAATACTCATTTGTTTATGTAATTATCATTACAATGAAACTCCACCTTTCCTATTTTAACCTCACAACAATCCTGCAGTGTAGGCTAGGCTAGGAATGGCCCGAGGTCACCCAGTGAGCTTCATGGCTGAATGGGGATTTGAACCCTGCTCTCTCAGGTCCTAGTCCAACCCCCTAACTACTAAATCACACCACGCTGATTTCTCTGAGGGAAAGAATCTACTTTGAAGGTGCTTTAAAGGCATATTGTGTATGCAGCCTAGGTATATGCATTGGGCAGCCAGTGAACTGAACCTTACTGCAATAAACATGGTTTGAAAGGAATACATTTCCAATGCGATATAAGCTTTGGTACGTGTCCTGAGGATATCTGTGTGTGCGTGCACATGCAAAAACACACACAAAGAATTGGATCTAGCTCTGCAAAGAAATCATGGCATGATGCTCCATTGGCCTCCTGCCTGAAGCTCTTGTATTTGTCTAATCTGACCTTTCTGTTCACTTTGACAACCAAATCTCCTTAAGGCCTCATCTGTGGTCTCCAAGTCCAGCAGCTGAAGTGGGTTGGGGAGAGAAAAACCTTACCTTGCACATGCACTACAATCTCTTCCAGACAACTGACTGGGTTTTTTAGTCATTCTGACTAACAATTAACTGTGGTGGCAGTTTTTGTTTTTGCGAACCATGAGCTCCAGAGATTTGACACATCTGTGGCAATTGTCAGAGAAGACTGAAAAGGGGAAGGAAGTGAAGAAGCACCAGACCTAATGGTAGGGCATCAAAGAGCTTTCCTTTTTTAAAAACAGAAACAGAATGGCCAGCAGCATTTTTGGGAATTTCATTTGGCTTCATCCAATACATCCAGCAAGAAATGACTAGACATTCTCTCTCCCCCTCCACCCCCAATACTTATAGGAGTTGTCAAGACCCCTTACTGTGTTTCCTTTCCAGTACCTTTTTCAATCCAGTTGTTTTGTGACCAAGAAAATTTATACGTAATTTAAGCTCTAGCTATATTCACTGTGGGTATTTTTTATTCTCTTCACACCTGATACTCATTTCACCACCAACCTCTGGCCTCAGTGACCATTTGCAGAGATTTGCTGTTTTCAGAAGGTAATGAGTTCCCCCTCCTTTTTCCTCCTCCTGAGCTCTCTCCTTCCTCCCAAACATTTCCCAGAAGCATCTTCAGTTCTTCAGAACAGACAACTACATAATTAAGAACCGTAAAACCAACAAGCAAATATAATTGAACCTTCTAGATGAAGAAAAGGGGAAGAAAGCTTGATAAGTATGGGACGTATTCTTTCAAATAATGGAGCTGGGATTTCTCTCCCTCTATCTTTCACACTTAATTTTTGCTTATGAACAAAAGATTTTCTCAGCGCTGGAAAACGGTGATGAGCTATATCAAATTTGCATTTTCTGTTCATTAATGGGTTGCATTTTCTTGAATATAAAAAGATTGCCTGACTTTCAAATGGGGGGAAAAAACTTGGGGGGGAAAGGCTTTTAAAAGTAAATTTAATTAATTTCCTGAAGCCTGATATCCAGGGGTTAGTGGGGAAAAATGCTAAGTCCTCATTTAAAGGTGTTCTTTCCAATCTCTGAAGCCTACTTTTAAGCTATGGGCAAGAAAACACATTGAAGTATTTCCATTTGAAATAAAAACATTTTGGATCTCGCTCCCTTTTTTGTAGGTTACAGAAGCTTTCTAGCTGTCTCAGTGTGTCCCTTCATGTGACAATCTTACTTGTCTTGGGTATATCAATGTTTCCTGCAGTGCATAGATATAAAGAAAAAGTGAATGAAAGATATATACACCCTTAAATACTCAGGCACAGGTGTCAGGGAGCCACCAGGGGTGCACTTAGATAATTATAGGTTTTGGGCTTTACTTTATTGAAACCTTTCTACCCCACCCTTCTTGTGCAAAAAGACTGCTAAGGGTGGCTTACAACATATAACATTACAAGTTCATAAAACATTTACTGTGGGGAAGAAATGTGCTTTTGATTGTAATGAGAAACTACCTTATTCACACTTCTCAAATCAATTCTGCTGCTGCTACTACTACTACTACTACTACTACTACTACTATTCTCTGCCCATCTGACTGAGTTGCCCCAGCCACTTTGGATGGCTCATTATACAGCTCTGGGTGAATGCTGAAGACATACCTCTTCACCTTGGCTTCTGAAACCTGATATGCAGTGCTATTTTTTATTTTAGAAAAATAGGTGCCAGAACTCACAATGAACACCTCCCTTGTTCTCTTAGAATGGCAATGGCGCCCACCTGAGAGGTGCCGGAACTGAGTTCTGGCGAGTTCTGGCTTAAAAAAAAAAAAGCCCTGCTGAGATGTTTATTTTTAATGACATATTGTTCATTTTTCAAACTGCCCACTGCTTGGAGATTTTTGGAACCTTAAGTGCTTAAAAATAAAGAAAATAAGGGGGGGGTGTCCTGCTCTACACTATAGTGAAGCACAACCAGGTGGCAGCAAGGGAAGGCAGGACAGGGGTTAGGCTGTGCTCCAGAACCACAAAACTCTGGTGTTGTTCTAGTAAGAAATAGAGATGGGGAGGTGAGGAACAACAGCAAGAGCAGCAACTGCATCCTAATCGTTAGCTCTGCCCATACTGGAAATTGCTGCTTTAATTAAACGGGTCCAGCCCTCTCCAGTGGTCTAATACTGTGAAGAAGCAGAGGAGGAGTGTCTGATCTACCTCGGCCTTCTGCAGTGGAGTCCTCAAAGACCAAGGGTGGCAGTGCCATATTCTTAAGCTGGAGGGGTTTTGACCCATAGGCTTGTCGGGTAGCAGCACTTCTTGGGCTGGTCTTTTGGTCCATCGCCTGAAAAACAGGAGCCTATGATTCCTGGTCCCTGACATTTCCCTGTCTACATTCTGGTCCATCTGCAGCTTCTGGTGGGAGCAGGGAAAGGAAATTCAGAGTATGATGATGACATTGTGTCCTACATTTTAGAGCTCTGCTCACAGGGACTCTGTATCCAAGTCGGTGTGCTTTGACATGAGAAGGAGTTTATGTTGGTAGCCTTAGTTCAAAATTGGTTTTTAAGTGGCCATTCCAATTTCTCCTCTCCACCCCGCTATAATTACTGAAAGTGGTTTCTAAGTATCTGGAAGAACTTTTGATACAACCTGATTCTGAATGCATTCCAAGTCCCAAATAGACACCTATTTTAAAAGGCACAGCATGCCTGGTGCGGCTTCTTGCCAGTCAAACAGTTGCCATTTACTAGACAGCTCTAAACTATGTCTGCTACCTTCCTTTTGCTGTCAATTTGACTGATGGGACTAGCTGGGCTGTTTTTTCTTAATTCCACTGCCCAGCACCACCATGGCCAAAAAGAAGAGAGAAAATTTAGCAATGGATGCTAAGACGATGCTAGAATAACAGGAATTGAATGAAGCCACTCAAGATGGATTAGAGTAGATTAGATAGCATAATACCTAGAATCATCTGCTTTACATTCCTAAAGACAGAGAAAGCCTCTTTTGTGTGCTCTGTTTTACTGCAAGCAGATCGAAAGATGCACGCAATTGCCAAAATGGAAATATGGTTCGGATCTCTGCTACTGTGGAGTTTGTACGAAATAATACAGTCTGCCAGGGGCAGACTTGGGTAATATGGCACTCTGAGTGAGGACAAAATCTGCCCACTGCCACCAATATTTCTTAGTTGCTTAGTAATTCCTTTTGGTATAGGACAACAAATAGCTGGTCCAGGCAGTCTGACTCAGATCAGAAGCATGGCACAGGAGGAGGAGCGTTTATTGTTTGGTCTCCACCATAGTCCCAATCCAAATCCAGGTATCCCCACACCTGCTCTGTGCAATAGGGGGAAGCACCCATTGGTCCTGGGTTCAGCTCTGGGTTGTGCTGGGGGGCAGGGGGTTAAAACTCTGCCCTCAGCACCATGGCCCAGATCCAGTTCAGAAGCCCAGTGCTAGTTAACTGTTCTTAAAAATTCACACAAGGCCAAACAATAAGAACAATGGGTGTAGCCAATGGCAGTCTTACTCACAGTTGACCCATTAAAGCTAACTAACAGAACTATCCACTTCTCTGCTGAGTAGGACTAGCACTGCATGCAAAACTCTATCTTTTCTGGTTTGGCCCTAAGCTGAAACAAGCACCGTGAACTAATAACCAAACTTAGACACCAAAAAACTTTCAAATCAAATTTGGGAGGCAGGTAAAAATCACCCAACTCTGTGGTGGATTTTTAATGAGGAACGTGTTGGCCTTTCCATTAAAAGAAGCAGGGCTGACTGTTCCTTTATTTTGTAAAGGCTATTTTTCCCTTATGGCGGCGGCAGCGGCAGAGCAGCACCTGCCATTAACCCTGTAAGCTTTTTCTTTCCTAATAATGCACTGGACATAGTGTTGTTCCAGAACATTACGAAGAACAAAAATGGCAGCTACCACAAAAAAAAAACAAAAAAAAAAAACGCTCCTTCAAGTGAGGTGGCAAATGTGAGGTGGATTTCCCAGCAGCTCTAAATAACGCTATTTGGGGGAGCAAAGGATTGCCATGCTGAGTCCTATCAAAGGTGTTTCAAAATCACCATTCCAGATAGGCAGGCAGTTCAGAGCTTAACATATAACTAGTTCAGAACATTTCCCATTTAACTGAAATGCATGAGCGATGACTACTTTAGATGAATGAGGACATGATAACATAAATAAAGAAATAAAGAAAAGCTTTGCTAAAGAGGCAGATGGCAGTTTTCAGTAATACTTCCTTTTGGCACTCTTAAGAACCCAGCACAAGGCTTTATAAGGGAATTGTCTCTAAATTCTATCATCATAATGTTTCCCCTTTGAATAAAGCGCCAGCTAACTACAGAGGAGAGGTCGGTAGTACATTGCTATGAAGTACACTTGTTTCCCATTCAATTGCCTGGTCAACACCTCAATGGCTCAGTTCAGAGGTAACTGAAAACCATCGTTTTAACCTTACAAGAGCATGCCACTGGCAAAGTCTCTTACTCCTCCATGCATGCAGTGGCAGTAGCTGCTGGAAAAACTACAACTCCCAAGAGCCATTGGGAGAGCTTACTAGAGAGGAAGGGGACCAAGAGATCCAATCTGTTTTCATCTCTTAGGGCTAGAATAGTTGCTGCTATTCCCACTACACTGCCCGGTAACAATAATTTAAAAAGAAGGTGAAGAGTTTTGAGGAGAATAGGGTGTTTCTGTTAGTATTTTTCTCCAGCACAATTTCAATCTGAATTTGAGAAGAATTTGGGGGTTTCATAAAGCTCATCTCTCATTTGAGAGGCTTATAAAGCTTTCCCCCTCCCTTATATCCCAGCTGAAGATCAGATATTTTCTCCAGCATCTGTAATCGAAAATGTTATTAACACCCTGTCTTTCACAACGCTTTTTGAGATATATGTGTATTTTCATAACTTCCATACCCACCCCTCCTTGAAATTCATTTCTTGGGGTTATTTACACATGTTTTTCCAAGGAACTTGGTTGTAGCAGAGCCAAAACATTTGCCTGTAGTTCTTTAAATCCCTCCTCACAAGTAAAGCACTTCAAAAACTCTTGATAATTCTTTGTCATTTCTCTGAACTCCCTCCAGCCATTCAATATCTTTCTGGTAATGAGGTGTTTAGAAAGAAATGAAATATACCAAGTCTGGACTTATCGCAGTCTTTGAAAAGAATTTTGAGCATTTCATATCGAGTAGTAATGTGTTTGCGCAGTGATAAGATACAATATGACTTACCGCACAAAGTCGTTTTTGGAACTGGGTGGTGGTGATGGTGGAATTGCAATTTCAAAGTAATCAAGAAGCTCATATAAAATTGTTATTTTCCAATTCCAGGATTAGTGGTGCTTTGGGATAAGACTAATCTCCTGACCCCTTGGTTTATACAGCAAAGCGAGTTAAAGTGGGAGGTAAGGGCCATGTCACCAACGCAGAGCAATGAGTCAAGATATCACTCTGATTTGGCCATATTGATTGGTGCACAGCAGCAGGGATCTCATGAGCATCTCATGAAGCAGGAAGCTAGGACAGTTTTAACAAAACAGAAAATTCTTTCTAGTAGCACCTTAGAGACCAACTGAGTTTGTTCTTGGTATGAGCTTTCGTGTGCATGCACACTTCTTCAGATAGTGTGCATGCACAAGAAGTGTGCATGCACACGAAAGCTCATACCAAGAACAAACTCAGTTGGTCTCTAAGGTGCTACTGGAAATAATTTTCTATTTTGTTTCAACTATGGCAGACCAACACGGCTACCCACCTGTAACTAGGACAGTTTTATTCATCCTTGGGTCTCCAGGTGTTGCTGAATTCCCACCCTCCCTGACCATCAGCTAGGCTGCTTGGGGATGCTGGGCATTGTGGTCCAGCAACATCTGGGAACCCAAGGGTGAAAAACATCAGAGTACTGGAATCCCATTAATATGCTGATGACACCTATATCTTTTTTTCACTTTAACATAGAATGAAGGTGAAAATGTGGACAGTCCAAACAGAAGTCTGGAGTCGATCACAGGCTGGAAACGGAGCAATAACCGCAATCTCAACTCAAATAAGACAAAAGCACTATCCAACTGGTTGTAGGATTGATTGGGACAGTGTTCTTCAACATTTGTTGCTCTGCTTCTTGCCCTGCCCATCATTGCCATGTGGCCCCAAGAAGATTGCATAGAAGGGAATGCGGCCCTTGGCATTCTCCACCTCAGTCTGAAGTGTCAGTGGCAATGGAATAGATTTTTATTAAAAGCTCGCTGTAGCCCACAGAGCTACCACGGAGCACAGAGGCCAGGTCGTGGTGCAGCAGCCCCACATAGCAAACTGACTTCAGGAGATGCTGCCAGAAGCATGTATACAAAAGGAAACAAATACAGAGCAAGGACAGCAAATGGGTTGAAATGAAAGACTCACAAAGCAAACATATGCTGTTCCTGATCAATGGCGCCCTCGGCTTCTGTACACATTGCCACTGTGTTAGAGCACTAGCTGCCCTGAGTAAATGGTTTGCCCATTATAGGTGTAACAGTTCTCACCCATGACATTTATGCACCTTTGAACCTAGCTACGCAAACATGCGAATGTTGTAGAGTAGAATGCAAGAGGGGGCAACTACTACACCCCACCCCCATCGTTCTGCCCGGACACTGAGGTCCAGTGCCGAGGGCCTTCTGGCGGTTCTCTCACTATGAGAAGCCAAGTTACAGGGAACCAAGCAGAGGGCCTTCTCAATAGTGGCACCCGCCCTGTCGAACGCCCTCCCAGCAGATGTCAAAGAGAAAAACAACTACCAGACTTTTAGAAGACATCTGAAGGCAGCCCTGTTTAGGGAGGCTTTTTAATGTTTAATAGATTATTGCATTTTAATGTTCCTTTGGAAACCACCCAGAGTGGCTGGGGAAACCCAGCCAGATGGGCGGGGTATAAATAATAAATTTATTAGAAGAAGAAGAAGAAGAAGAAGAAGAAGAAGAAGAAGAAGAAGAAGAAGAAGATTTCTGTTAGTGTTGATTTTACATTTCAATTTCATAAACATGAAATGCAAAGCGAATTCAGTTTCATGTATGAAAACTGCACATCATATTTTGCGTATGGGAGAGGTTGCTCAGATCTCTCAAAGTCAACCTTAGCTCAAACAGTGGTATGTTTTCCTTAATCCTGGTAAATATTAAGCTTTCTACCCTAGTTTGACTACCTGTACACAAACCTTCCTTTTGGATGACTGATCAGTGCCCAATAATGACCAGACATATTCTAACCCTTATGCAGTCGTGGCACCAGAACCAAATTTTGAAAGGGTATGTGCAAAAAAAAGTATATTTCTAGGTGGGTGAGGTATAAGATATTGGGAAGGGGGGAATAACCAGTGTACGTTAATGTCAGGAGTCCAGCAATGGGGGACAGGCAAACAGGAATTCCTCATGGAGGAGCAACAGTTAGTTGCCTCCTCTTTCGCCCCCCAAAATCTGAAGGTGCACAGAACAAATCAAATCCAGAAAAGAAAGTGATGAATGTTCACATGTTTATCTTGGTCGGGGTTTTTTGTTTGTTTTCAAACCCTCCTTTTAGGGGGGGGGAAGCCACACAAAGCACAACACACAGAATCCAGAAGCCATCATCAACTTGAACTGAGCAAGAAAGGGAAATAAGCCAAACATTTACTACTAAACATTCTGGTGCCAGGAGCCATGGGCATCAAGATGTCTGTCTGCTTCAATCACAGTTTACAATTCACTGTCATCCACACCAGCCTAACAAAAAGGAGTGGAGCTTTGGGAGTGTAAGTGCTGGAAAATATCACAGGAGGAGGGGTTGGGGAGGAATCATGGCCTCAGGAAGAAAGAATGCCTGAGATTGCATGTGAAACGTCCATCAGGCACATTGGCTTGGCTGAGTTGCAGGACTGATGCAGGGAGAAGGAGAGAGATAGGAGCTTACACCAGCCCCGGCACTGTGGCTGGCCGTAATTAATGAGCTGCGATTGGGGTAGCAGACATGAGCAGATCCATGGCAAACAGATTTTCGTTGTTCATTAAAAGTTTGAAAAGGCTCTGCTTAGAAAGCGGCTAGTTGTGTCCAAGAAACTGTCAGCTGGCCTTATCAGTATTGCCTCTCAAGTCTTGACCCGTTGCCCAGAAGTCCACAGGGTGACCTTGATCTCAGTGGCTTGCACTGGTGCAATAATATCTATAAATAATGCATTAAAATGGCTTTAATATGCTGGCACAATCCCATTTGACAAACTGTTTCCAGTCTCCTAAATTATTTTATTTTATTTTGCAGTGTCCGCTTGGTTTGATGCACTTTTTAAAATTAGAAATAACGTCTTTGACAAAGGTTCCCTTCCTCCACTAAACATATTCGATTTTTACTATTAGATGTTATTTCAGTCATTTAATTGGTAAAAACAGCTAAGGATTGAAATCCCAAATATAGTGGGAGAGTATTGCTCACCAACACAAGCATCTTTAGCTACATTTGATTTAAACATTGTTTACTGCATATTGTGTCTTAATGGTACTTTTAATGTAACCCAGTGTTCAAAGTACTTTACAAAGCATTTAATTACATACACAAGAATACAGTTGTATACAATTATGTGCAAGGGGTGTGATGTCTAGCTGGTAAACCAAGCAACCATTATATTTTTAGATTGTTTTTCCTCATTCCACTTCAAGATTAATGTTACTTTAGGTGCATTCCTCATTTTGCTTCTATTCCAAAGTCCGAGTTGCCACTTCTGTACATGAGAATGCATTCCCTATATTAATCAACTAGTCTAGTCAATGCTAGCATTTTTTTCAACGATAGCACTCACTAATTTAAAGTGCCTCGACTTACAATATATTAGAGCTCTGCTGATTTGTGTGTGAGAGTATGTGAATTTTGATTTTCGTGTCAAAATTTACATGTTCGGTGAGGGAGAACATTTCATCCGACAGCTCAGCAAATCTCAAGAAATTGAACGTGTTGAAGCCCTGAACAGAAATCACATCTCAGACAGAACTGTGCAAACACTCCCAAAGGCTGCTTACAGGGTAGAACCCAGAGAAAATCCCAAACCTTGAAGCAAAGGGAGTTGTGAAAACTCAGTTTGTCTTGCCAAGCTTGCAGAAACATCCTGATTCAAATGACCTACAGCTTAGGAAATATCAACAACCTCAGATATGCTGATGACACAACCTTGATGGCAGAAAATGAGGAGGAATTAAAGAACCTTTTAATGAGGGTGAAAGGAGAGCACAAAATATGGTCTGAAGCTCAACATCAAAAAAACTAAGATCATGGCCACTGGTCCCATCACCTCCTGGCAAATAGAAGGGGAAGAAATGGAGGCAGTGAGAGATTTTACTTTCTTGGGTTCCATGATCACTGCAGATGGTGACAGCAGTCAAGAAATTAAAAGACGCCTGCTTCTTGGGAGGAAAGCGATGACAAACCTAAACAGCATCTTAAAAAGCAGAGACATCACCTTGTCGACAAAGGTCCGTATAGTTAAAGCTATGGTTTCCCCAGTAGTAATGTATAGAAGTGAGAGCTGGTTGATAAAGAAGGTTGATCACCGAAGAATTGATGCTTTTGAATTATGGTGCTGGAGGAGACTCTTGAGAGTCCCATGGACTGCAAGAAGATCAAACCTATCCATTCTGAAGGAAATCAGCCCTGAGTGCTCACTGCAAGGACAGATCCCGAAGCTGAGGCTCCAATACTTTGGCCACCTCATGAGAAGAGAAGACTCCCTGGAAAAGACCCTGATGTTGGGAAAGATGGAGGGCACAAGGAGAAGTCGACGACAGAGGATGAGATGGTTGGACAGTGTTCTTGAAGCTACCAACATGAGTCTGACCAAACTGCGGGAGGCAGTGGAAGACAGGAGTGCCTGGCGTGCTCTGGTCCATGGGGTCATGAAGAGTCGGACACAACTAAACGACTAAATAACAACAACAAAAGCTTAGGAGATGCCCTTTATATACTCTTTGAAAACATACCTCAGTCCATATGACACTACTTAGGGGGTATAGCTAGTGTGGGGCTCTTATCAGTCAGATAGGAGGAGGCATACTAACAGTATATAAAAGGGACTCTGCATAACCTTTAGCTCATATGTGGGGAACCTTCAGCCCTTCAGGTGTTAGAGTTGGAAGGGTCCCTGAGGATCATCTAGCCCAATGCCTGGCAATGCAGGAATGTGCAACTGTCCCTTATGAGGATCAAACCTGCAACCTTGGCATTATCAGCACCACACTCTAATCAGCTGGGCTATCCAAGTCTATAAGTCCCATCAGCCCCAACAAGAATTGCCAGTGCCCAGCAATGATAGGAGTGTAGATCAGCAACAACTGGAGGTCTACAGGTTCCCCACACCTGAGCTAAAGCCCACTCAGGTCATGGACTCCCCCCAACAAAGTTAGATATATTCAGGGATTGCACAGTACCTCTGTTCCTAAAACTTTGGAGCTTCTCTGAACTGTGACCTGTGGACAAGCCGAAGGTTTGTACAATTCCGTGGAGTTACTTGTGGAGAGTTTGTGTAATTTCCCTTCTTATGTCCTGGGCTTGGATAGATGAACTTTTGGGAAGCACTGGGTATCTTATCCCAAAACAGAGGTGGCTTTTGACAGTCACAAAAGTGAAGAGACACACAGAGAGAGAGATTGGGGCGATCTCTGCTATGTTTTCCACTGGTTCAAAAATGTGAATTACTAAAGGGGTTCTAAAGGAAATAAGGCTTTTTTTAAAGGATTTCAAAATGATGGTATAGCTGTGAAACTGATGTTTCTCCGCATCCCTTAATGCTCAAACTCTATATTCTGTACAGGTGTCCCTCAGCTCACAGAGGTTGCAGCGTCATCTCGCTTTATTGGCCGAGGGAGCTGGCGTACAGCTTCCAGGTCATGTGGCCAGCATGACTAAGCCGCTTTGGCAAACCAGAGCAGTGCACGGAAACACCGTTTACCTTCCCGCCGGAGCGGGGTACCTATTTATCTACTTGCACTTTGATGTGCTTTCAAACTGCTAGGTTGGCAGGAGCAGGGACTGAGCAACGGGAGCTCCACCCGTCACGGGGATTCGAACCACCGACCTTCTGATTGGCAAGCCCTAGGCTCTGTGGTTAACCCACAGCGCCACCTGCATCCCATTAGTATATTAGTATATTATTATTATATATATTATATTATATTATATTATATATATATTATATTATATTAGTATACTAGTCTGTTGTTGTTGTTCAGTCGTTCAGGTCGTGTCCGACTCTTCGTGACCCCATGGACCAGAGCACGCCAGGCACGCCTATCCTTCACTGCCTCTCGTAGTTTGGCCAAACTCATGTAGTAGCTTCGAGAACACTGTCCAACCATCTCATCCTCTGTCGTCCCCTTCTCCTTGTGCCCTCCATCTTTCCCAACATCAGGGTCTTTCTAGGGAGTCTTCTCTTCTCATGAGGTGGCCAAAGTACTGGAGCCTCAACTTCAGGATCTGCCCTTCCAGTGAGCACTCAGGGCTGATTTTTTTTAAGGATGGATAGGTTTGATCTTCTTGCAGTCCATGGGACTCTCAAGAGTCTCCTCCAGCACCATAATTCAAAAGCATCAATTCTTCGGCGATCAGCCTTCTTGATGGTCCAGCTCTCACTTCCGTACATTGCTACTGGGAAAACCATAGCTTTAACTATACGGACCTTTGTCGGCAGGTGATGTCTTTGCTTTTTAGATGCTGTCTAGGTTTGTCATTGCTTTGTCATTACCTAGTCTACTAATGTGTTAATATGGTCACAAGCAATATGCTTGAAATACCAGATGCTGGAGGCAGTGCTCTTGCACTTGGGTCATACTTGTGGCCTTCCCACAGGCATCTTGGTGGCCACTGCAAGAACAGGATGGCGGACTGCATGGGTCACTGGCCTGCTCAAACAGTGTTCTTGTTATGTTCCCTCCTCTAGAGAAAATGGACTTTGTAAAGGCTGCCAGGAAGTTCCTATCAGTTCAGTTCAAATTTATTAGTATTCCACAGACCTTCCACCACTCCTATCATTTGATGAAGAGGAGCGCAAAACAAAATATAACAAAATATAACAATTTAATTGCTTACCATTGTTTATTCTCCTTATTTGTCCCTATTCTGTCGTGTGGGTATAAAGTTGGCAAATTCAGATTATTATGTTCATGCTTTTACAAATGTCCAAAAGAGATTAAGCAGTCTGCCCAAGGTCAACCAGAACTACTCCAACAGAGGTCGTAGATATCAGGGGAGAGCCTGAATGTACAGTAGAAAATATGCCCCTTCTGCCAATGTTTTTCAAAAGAAACTGCCAAACTCTGATGGCCAGCTCTTCATGCCACAGTAAATTTGGCTGGGCAGTCCACAATCTCATTTACTCTAATGACCTGGGAGACCTGCAAACAGTGCATCTATCAATTTGAATAAATTGACTAGCTATTTCCATCAGGTTGCATTGACCCAGCAACCCATTTTCAAGTTGAAAGGCAGAATTTGGAAAACTGACACTGGAAGCAGGCAATGGCTCTTAAGAGAACAGAAAATAGTATGATAAGAGGCATTTTCTCCCCAAGGTGTAAACACCCATTTCATTTCAAATGAATCCCAAACTAAAGGCCAAGGAAGGCTTTTTTGGACATTATTATTATTATTATTATTATTATTTAAATTTGTATACTACCCTTCATCCAAAGATCCCAGGGTGGTTCACACCAGGGGGGAAAATGCAACTCATCCAAGCTGAAGTAGAATCTCTCTGAATTGTGCTCCCTGCTGAAAAAGTTTGCTGACCCCTGATATAGGGGTTGGTGACTCAGTTTGCAGAGAAGGAAATATGTGACTACATTGCTGATCTTCCATAAAGATCCTCAAGCATGGCACTGCATCTTTATATATCTCCTTCATAAAAGGAAGAATATTTGGCTTTTAAAAAATATCATTTGCAAAATGAAGCAGCTTATTCAGCTTTTTTGAATAAGCCACATGCAGTAACATACAAAGCCATTTTTATTTCCTCCATGTGTTTAAAGCAAAGGAAATTGGGGGAAGGGAGGCCCCTTAACAAGCGAGCTCACAAGCTGAGCTGTTACTGCCATCTAGTGAAGCATCTATTAGCCAGAAGACATTAATCTCTACATGTGTTCCAGGAAATCAGATCCAGAACTAGGTGGGGGGGGGATATCCAGCTTCAGAATACCAGAGGGAAGCTAGAACTTTTGAGAAGCATGTAACTGCTATCTGGGATGTAAATATTGTATTTAATGAACATAATTATCGAGCACACAATTCCGGGATAAATAAGTAGAAATGTAAGGGACCAATGTGAAGAGAATATTGCTGTGGTGGCCACTCCACAGTCTCAGGTTTGGGCCCAGAAATCTCAAGGCATGGCTGTTCCGAACCTGGCAACCTCCCTCTGAACTTCCTTCAGAGAAGAGTCTCAGATGAAGACTGAAAGGTCTGGATAGGCACATATGCACAGGACGGTGTGGCAAATGTGCAAAATAGTGCATAATTCTATGCACACTTACCTGGGAGTCAATATGCCCATTTGATTTAATTTCTAAATAAATATGCAGAGGCTTCAGCTCCACAGACATTTTGGTTGGAAAGAAAGAACAAAAGCAGAACGCGTTCTCCTTATCTCTCTCCCCTACACGTGTACACTGAATTCCTCCATGCCACCACTAAAAGTATAGCACAACATACAGAGCCAGTGTAGAAAACGGTATTTTCCACATATAGAGCTAATGTAGAATAGCAGCTAGACCAGTGAACTCTGACACCTTTTCAAATCTTGTCTGCCAATGAACTCAATCTATAACCCTAACTGAGCAAATATCTATCATCCCACCTACCGTATTTTTCACTCCATAGGGCGCACCGGACCATAGGGCACACCTTGTTTTTAGAGGAGGAAACAAGAAAAAAATGTTTTTCTGGTTTTCCTCCTCTAAAAGCCCTGTTTTTTTTGAGGATCAGCTAAAAGTTTTGCAGCTTTTTTGCCAAGAGAAAAGCCCTGGTGTTTTTTTTATTTATTTTAGGATCAGCTAAAAGTTTTGCAGGTTTTTTTGCAAAGGGAAAAGCCCTGGTTTTTGAGGATCAGCTAAAAGTTTTGCAGGTTTTTTTGCAAAGGGGGGAAAGCAAAGCTCCTTTTGCAAAGAGGGAAAAGCAAAGAGGAAAAGCCCCATTTTTATGGGGTTCAACTCACATTTCTGAAAAATCTTAAGGAAAGGGAGCCCTTTCTACTGTTTCCAGACAGATAATCTAATCAGCCAGTCACATGTCCTGGGGAAACAAACAACCTCCCTCTGCAGCACATTCAACAAAGGAGGGTGGGGCTGAAAGGGAGCCGGGACTCTTATCTCTCTCCGGAACTCTTGCTGATCAGCTGCTGAGTGGGGTCCTTTCAACACCCCCTTTTCTCTTTGTAAAATAAAACGCAAGATCTGCTTTTGGCCCCTGGGCAATTCAGCTCCAGGGACCACCATTCGCTCCATAAGACGCACAGATATTTCCCCTTACTTTTTAGGAGGAAAAAGGTGCGTCTTATGGAGCGAAAAATACGGTGATCGACCTTCAGGGAATTCAAAAGGTTTACTGAGATAGAAATATATAGATATTTAGGAATGTGGCTACTCTGGTAAGGAATAATGGTCAGCAAATGAAATAAGTAGTCTTGGGACCAAGATTGTGTTGGCCTTTAGGGGTGCCTTCAGGTGGTCACTGTTTTGCAGAAGGGATTCAAAGTGCATACCAAAAACTTAACTTTGCACCATTAAAGTACTCTGTTACGCTAGTGCAACAAATCTACTGTAAAAAAAACAAACCTGGACTATCTGCAGTTAGGAAAGTGACAGGGGAATGCACTGAAATGTGTAGGATAAATGCTTATTATTCTATAACCACCCCATAAACAAATCCAAACAAACTTTCAGTAAAGACCAAACAAGTTTTCAACATACGTTTTGTGCATGCAAATCAGGATGAATGCTCCAGAAGTAGTACTTGGTTTGAAGAATGCAATCTTAACCTGTAAAAGTTTATAAGAAGCGGAGACATTCAAGTAGCAGGCTTAATATGTGAGGAGAATTTATTTATATTCCAGGAACACTATCCTTGCAGCTTATCTATTGCCGTCACCCCTGTGGGGATCCTTTGCAAGATCAATATTTTTTAGGTTTCTTTTGCTTCCTAGGAAGAAATATGAAAATCTATATCACAGAAAAGCACAAGGGCTAACTGTGGAAGGCAGGAAATTGAGAATAATAAACACTAGTAAAAGAAACGAAAGTTTCCTGCTGCTATTAAAAGACAATTTGTATCCTACCTATTCAGTTTTCTTTTATGTGCAACCCTGAAACCTGTGTCTGTGTGTGTGTGTGTGTGTGTGTGGACCAGGGCTATTTATTACATTGGGTGCTGTGAATATTGGATTCCTCAGACCTCAAATTATCATCCTGTGGAAATATATCTTTTCCTCCAAATACAACGAAAAATCATCTCCATGTCCCACTCACTCCCAGGTTCTTTCTGAGGGAAATCTCTTTCTGGCCCAGAGTGACTGAACAGAGCTGATCTTCCCCACATGGCTGCCAGTTTGATACTTTTTGACATTTCCAAACAACTCATCCCCTCTCTGCCAACTCCCTGCTGTTTCTTTAAACCTTTTTAAATCTAGGAGTATGCAAACCAATCTACAGAGAGCGGGTGGGTGGGGGACAAGGCATGGCCTGTCAGCCAAGCTGGAAAGGTCACAGCAGTGGAAATGATAAATATATGTGCTGCAGAGAAGGATGAGTTGAAGAAGAAAAAAGCAACACACGCACATGCATACAAGCAAATATGCCTTCAACAGAAGGAGGGGCTGAGAAAGGGAAGCCAAGCACTGTCACTCAGGTTATCTGTTGTACAGACAGATTCAGCATATCGGCTGGGAGCATTATGTAATGTCTGCAGAGGGGAGGAGGGGCTTGATGGCAGTCGCTGTGGAGATGGTTTCCTATGCAATGCAAAGCTTACAGTGTTTGGGGATAAGATAGTTGTTTTGGGTAGCTTACTGAAGACTAGGTTGTACCCAAACAAGACCCCATCTGCACTTTACATTCAAAGCAGTATCATACTACTTTCATTAGTCGTGGTTTTTCTCCAAAGAATCTTGGGAACTGTAGTTTGTTAAGAGTGCTGCAAGTTTTGAGGAGAGCACCAATTCCCCTCACAGCAGCTACAGTTCTCACAGAAGTTTAACAACTGATCCATTTTCCCAGGGAGTTCTGTGAGGGAAACAGGAGCACATGCGTTATTGAGCAACAGGCAGGGGTTCAAATGTGTGTCTTTATTATTGCTCCTTCATCTGTACCACAGCTGAGCTGAAAAATTAAGGGCTGTGCCTATCCCAGTACTTAAGGTGTAAACATTCTTGATTAAGCAGATTTGTTTAACCCAACTCATCATATTACGAATTGGATGAACTCTCGGAAGTTCAAGCTCTCAACCGTTTATATAAGAACCCAGTCGTGGTAGTTCTCGTTCAGCTTCTCTTTCATTAGTCCTTGATGATGCTCGTATACATAAAATGTAAAGGTAAAGGACCCCTGGATGGCTAAGTCCAGTCAAAGGCAACTATGGGGTTGCGGTGCTCATCTCGCTTTCAGGCCGAGGGAGCCGGCGTTTGTCCACAGACAGATTTCCAGGTCATGTGGCCAGCAGGACTAAACCGCTTCTGGTGCAACAGAACACTGTGACAGAAACCAGAGTGCACAGAAATGCCGTTTACCTTCCCAGCACAGTGATACCTATTTATCTACTTGCATGCTTTCAAACTGCTATGTTGGCAAGAGCTGGGACAGAGCAACGGGAGCTCACCCTGTCACAGGGATTCGAACCACCGACCTTCTGATCGGCAGGCCGAAGAGGCTCAGTGGTTTAGACCACAGTGCCACCCATGTCCCATGCTTTGGGCTAGCGAACTGCTGTCCCACTGTCTCTTCTGTGAAATGCTTGGACAAATAGTTGTGTAGCCCCAATATACGCCACACACTCTGAGAAAGTGAGCAAAAAGGAGCTGCAAAACCTGAGGACATGTATGAATTGGATTCATGCAAGATCAGAAACAGCCTCCCTCCAGACAAGAACATAACTCAGTTGATTACAGCATGGTGTGGATAACACTAAGGTCACAGGTTCAATCCCCATATGGGACAGCTGCATATTCCTGCATTGCTGGGGGTTGGGTAGTGATGTGAGTGTCAAACACCTGACATCATTATGTCCCACCCACCTTAAACTTGGTCCATGGTGGTGGGGGGGAGATAAGGATCTGGTCCACCAGCTAGACCCAGTTCCTCACCCCTCTGCTAAATGTTCATCATTCACATCTCTCCACCGTTGACTCCATCACGGTATGGATGATCAATCTGAATTTTCCCACATCTTATTTGTTTAACAACCAGATGGCTGATAAATTGAAAAGCTGCCAAGAAATACAAATGTTATATTGTTAATTTGGTTGGACAACATCCTAGACTACACTCTTGAAAACTGTTTCATGCTTATCTTCGGGAACCAGACAGGACAATTTCTCGCAAAGCAAAAACTTCCTGGCTTGCATGGTTTCTATAAATGAGCAGAGATGTCTCCAAGCCTAGGAGAAAATTAATAAAGAAACAAGGAACAAGGAAGTCATTACGAGCATCAGGTTTTCCTTTCAAATAAAGCCCCTAACTTCCATTATGCTTTTCTATTGGAGGGAGGGGGGAAATCACAATTTTATTGCAAGCTTTGGGAATTCATATTGCAAGCTACTTTAAAGCTTGTAATAAAAGCTTTGCAGAAGCAGATTCCATGTTAAGGGCTGCTGTGATAAACCTTCTTGAATGTTATCCAAAGACAAACTTGTGGTTTTGAGCAAGATCCTTGCTTTGCAGCCTTCCACCTTTTACCTGCTCCAAGCAGAAAGAGTCTGTAGATTTGACTCATTGTGCAAACTGTTGTAGCAGACCAAATGGTACATATACGCAGTGTGTGTGCAGAATTGTACTACAGTCATACCTCTGGTTACGATAGCTGCAGGTTGCTTTCGGCACGGGTTACGAACGCGCCGAACCTGGAAGTACCGGAACGGGTTACCTCTGGGTTTGGCACATTGCACATGCGCAGAAGCGCTGAATCGTGCCGCACACATGCGCAGACACGGCACTTCAGGTTGCGTGCTGCTCATGTTGTGAACGGGGCTCCGGAACGGATCCTGTTCACAACCAGAGGTACCACTGTAGTAATTTCTACTACTTCCACCAAAAATATATAAAATAATGCTACATCCCATCTCCCATGTTTTTAAATGTGTTTCTTTTTATTGCCATAGTACTTACATGGCAGCACAATCATTGACACTCAATTGACAGCCCCAGAGTCAACAGTGGCACAAGCTAGCCTGGTACCTAGGGATCCCATTCTTCCATAGGTCTCTCTCTCCATGGCCACTGCTGCCCCATCATCATTGGCATCAGCTGGTCCACTTATTTACTATGAGCAGAATTGAGAGGATGTGGGGGGGATCTCAAGAACCTAATAGGGACCCTGTTTGATCCTACCATCTAGTTCAGCAACCTGTTCTCACAGTGGCCAACCAGACACCCAGGCACAAGCAGAACCTGAGTGCAAGAACACTCCCCTCTTCTGTAATGGGTGTGCAGAAGCATTACTGTCTGTGACAGTGGCGGTGGAACATAACCATCCATGTTAGTAGTCACTTACTTATACTCCATGAATTTATCTAGTCCTCTTTCAAAGCCACCTGAGTTGGAGAATGCCATAGTTATGACTATGTGCTGTTTGAATGAGTACTTTCTTTTGCAGAGCAAATTGTGAAGTATCTATACCATGTTTATGAATTAAAATACCCGCTTGTGACCCTGGTATAGTCAATGCAGATCAGATAATGATTTGTGACCCACGGGGATGTGGTGCTTTTTTGTTTATTAAATTATATGTTATTATGTGATTTTATCAATCTCTCAAAAACCATCCGTACTGAGGTTTTGTTAATATGCAAATCTATTTACACAAAATTGGTAACAGGCAGATTATAAATCATCATCATAAAAATCCTTAATCAGTGACAGCCCAAAATATAATATGAAAATATGAAAATGTGTGTTGTGAGTTTTGGGGAAATGTGTGTGTATATATATGTGTGTGTGTGTGTGTGTGTGTGTATTCTAAAAATACTTTTTGTGTGGACAGTATCATTAAATTCTATGTTAGAGGGCTTGGCTCCAATTTGGCCATGAATGCACTGGTTCAGTTTAAAATAGGGTACCTATTTTTCCTCTGACCAATACATAATATTGATGTTTGCATACATACATACATACATACAATAGAAACTACCTGATGACAACGTATGATGCTGTGACATGTAAGAATACCATCATCGTTGT
The DNA here is from genome assembly GCF_009819535.1 of Lacerta agilis. Lineage (NCBI taxonomy): Eukaryota > Metazoa > Chordata > Lepidosauria > Squamata > Lacertidae > Lacerta > Lacerta agilis. Next base: position 29,819,105 of record NC_046318.1, read on the forward strand.
AAAGAAACTACCTACTGACACCATGTGGGTGGAACTGTATATTATCCAGAACAATGGGGACTTTGTGGGAAAATGCACATCACAGTCATTTGGAGTCATGTGATATCACAGATTTATAGCAGAAGAGAATGTGTGGTTGCTGTTTTGGTCAGCATACCTATATCATGCATAATGCTTAATTCGCCCCTTGCAAAGGACATGCCAGGTCACGCTTTAAACTGTATCTCCTTCCCCAAGCGCCCAAAGTGTTTTGCCAAAGAAATAGAGCTACAGAGAAGACACGATCAAATTATTTGACAAAAGCTGAAACGTTTAGGTAGTTAATGCCTCTTTACAGATAACCGTCTTGAAAGACAGCCAAAATAGCACGGAACCATTATTTGAATTCCTGGATGTTATAATGCTGCAAATACAATAATATAATCCAAACCAATTAGTCATTTCAGAAAGAGCTAGATATTAACGAACCCCCTTATCTTAGAATGTGCCATTTTCATTATTCAGTTTAATGAAACACAAATTCATCAGGGCAGCAACATTCATGGGGGGGAGATACATATTTACAAGGGGAAATGGAAATTGCTAATGTGATGATTAAGTTATTTGAGTAGTAATTATGTAGCTAAAGGGACCTGATTTCCATAATGTGCTTCCAATGCACCAATGGTCCCCACAGGTCTTTATATTGCACCCATTAAGGTAGTATTTAACACACACACCAAAAATATATACATATGTATGTGTGTGGTGTTAAAGCTTATGGAATTTTCTTTGTCTCTTCCAGTATTGCTGACATTGTCCCCTCCCCAGCAAAAACAAAAACATTGGAAATATAGAATAGAAACTATCTGTAAGGCACCATATTTGCAAAGGCTGGTCCAGTGTTTATGTGTCATGGGCAATAGAAGTTGGCTTCTGGTAGTGGGCTGCCACGACTCCCCAAATGTCCTGGGCTGGTTGGATGCAGATGAATGATGGGAAGCAGTAGCTGGGGAACCACCACCAACGGAAGAAGACTCTGAGCAGTGGTGGGAAACTGATGAGTGGTCAGAGGGAGGAGGAGGAGACTGGGAAGAAAAGGTACCAGAAGCTAAAGAGATAACAGGGCTTAGTGAGCTGGGAGAGTTGGTGGCAGAGAGCAGTCCAGAATCAGAGGCAGAAGCTGAAGCAGGAGATTGGGAAAAGGGAGAGATGAGTCAGGATGGTGAAGAGTCATGGGTGACTCCACCTCCTCCTGCAACAAGCTCTCTTACTCCCCTTTGTCTCCCAGAACCAGGAGAGGAAAAGTGTGGAGGAGAGGTTGGCTGCATGCAGGTATAATCTCTAGTTGCTTGTAAAAAGCCCTGGAGAGGAGGGGCTTAGACAACTGTGGGAAATTGGAGACTTTCAGTCTTGGAAACTGATTTTCATGGAGTAAGGACACCGGGAATGAGTTGCTCTGCTCATTAGGCTCATTAGGACTCTACCCAGACTACCTATGCAGTGCTGCAACCCCCCCCCTTCCCCCTTCAAATCTACCTTCAAACCACATTGGCTTGGGCTTAACACCTTGGTCCTTGTCCCAACTGCAGGATGGAAAAGCTTGTGCAACGTTTGTTCACACTGATCCACTGTGGAGTTTTCCTTCTCCTGACAAAATTTAAATTGTAAGCTTCTAAGGTGAGCAGGGATGTCAGAGGATCTGGAGAGGAAAAAAACAGAAATGGAAGCAGAAAATGCTACACAGGTGGCACTGTATAACCAATAACAATTGCGACATAAGCAAAAGAGATGTCCCTGCCCCAAGGAATTTGCACACTACATTTGATAACGGGGGTGATAATAAAAGGGGGGAAAGCAATGGGGACAAAGGGAGATGCAAAGATGCAAAGTGAGGACTTGCCTGTTGCTTTACTTGTGCTAGTATTGGATCTAACAGACTTGTCATCAAACAGAAAATATTTTGTTCAGCAAGATTTGCGAGGAAAGGCAGCAGTGGTGAAAGGCTACTTCTAGCCTATAGCTGCTGCTATGATAGATTGTCTTTGGTTGGGAAAGGATGGAGGGGGGTATGTGAAACAGAAGATACACTATCAGACACTGGAGGGTGTTAAGCATATAAGGCACGTCAACCGTATCTTGGAAACTGTCTAGAGTTATATATCAAATTCTATATAATCTTTAAGACTAACAGCAGTAAACTTTACTACTCAGTGTTGAAGGAATGCTCAACTCATGAATTTTTAAGGTCCTGATTTAAATGCAAGTCGTTCAATAAAAATGCCACCATAAATAAACCTTTGCATTTTTAAACTTCTGTCTGAAAAGCAGGGTGTTCCCCAGGCAGGCCCCGTGGTCTCTGAAGCCCTCTGCTTTTACTCTATGGCGTTTTCTCTCCCCATTCCATTTCTGAATCTTGATAAGGAGGGAGAAGCAATTTTGCACCTTTAACAATTAAAAACAGCATAATCCATGACTTCATTGGGTCAGGTAGGCCATGGTGACTGATGGGAAGCATGAGCCAGTGGCTTCCTCCAGGGAATGGGTGATGCATTGGCCGAGGTGGGAATGGGCACAGTGGTGGTGGCGAGGTTGGGGGGTCTTTGGGGGGACCAGTGGTACTGCAAGTGCACTCACCTTGGGAGGCTTTGCCACAACCCCAGAGCTCACTTCACCCCATACCTATCCCTATGAACTATAGCACTGTCACAGGGAGGACACCACTGCCTCTGCCCCCACCACAACCACTAACTTAAATCCCAGTGATTTCTTGTCTAACTGCAAGCATGTCTAACAGACCCTCCAATTGTCCCCATTTTCCAGGGACAGTCCTAGATTTACAGAAGCCATCCCAGTTTCTGATTTGATCCTGGAATGTCCCACTTTTCCTTAGGGTGGCCCCATTTTTTTCAGAGTAATGTAGGAGGGTGTGGAGTTATGCGCCCCCCCCCCCCCCGAGCCAAGGAGATATACAATCTTTAGAAGAAAATCTGAAGGCAGCCCTGTAATGTTTTTATAAACGTTAATGTTTTATTCTGTTTTTATATACATTGGAAGCTGTCCAGAGTGGCTAGGCAACCCAGTCAGATGGACAGGGTATAAAATTATTTATTTATTTATTTATTTATTTATTATTAAATAGGACATCCCTATTTTCATTGGAGAAATATTGCAAGGTATGATCTAAGGCAGGATCCAACCCTGATTGCTGCTAATCTGCATCTTTATAGATGCATTGGCCAATACCTTTCAGGTTCCATTTCGAATCCATACCCAAACTTCATCTTGGGGTGCATAAGCATCTGACTTAGAGCAGGGATGAGGAACCTGTGACTGTCCAGCCATCTCTACTCTTGGCCTTGCTAACTGGGGTTGACAGAGTTCAATGGCATCTGGAGGGCCACAGATTTCCCCAAACGAGTATCATGCAACTAAGTAACAGCCAGTTGCCAGCCCCCAACATATATTTAGAGTGGAATTCAAATTTAGCACTAATGAGATCATTCCATCAGCACAAGCATTTCGGTTTACCTGATGGAATGATCTCTCCTTTCCTTCCTGCCCCACTGTATACTGTTCTGGGGGATCTCCCAACCCTCCAGAGTGGATTGGGGGCAGCATGGATTGAGGGAGGTGAGAGGGAAAAGCCCTGTTGTGCTACCAGGAGTCCCTGCACTGACTTCTGCTACTGAAACAGAGTATTTGAAGCCGGTCCTTAGCATTTCAAACTTAATCCTTCACATAAACCCACATACACAGCAAATTCTAATACACTGTATATAAAACTAACCCTGTCTCAATAAACACATTTTAAAAGGAGGTTTCTCCATGCAGATCTTAGAGGTGAAATGAAAAGGATGGCAAATGAATAACACACAAACAAAAATAATGAACAAATTCTTTTTTCTCAAGTGACTTAAGTGCAAGCATGTCTTAAACATTACCAGTAATTACAAATTCAAGATTTATCATTTGTTTTTCAGCATCATCTAACATACTTGATTTTTCTACAATAGTATCACCAAGGACTTATATTCTGTTCATGCCAAGTTTTATCTAGTCAAGTTCCAAGTGTGATCTGTAAAATTAACCTGTTTTCAATGTAGGTTAATTATTTCTGTCCTTACATGATTAATTACAGAACTCTGAAGTAAATATCTCACCCAAAATCAATTCACTGTGTATTATGTGAGTTCAGGTTAAAAATAAAAATAAAAAATTCTATACTGTGAGGATTCTAAGTCCAAATACATTTTTCCCCAGGAAGTAAATCAATAAGCTAAAGTCTGCTTTATATAATTAAGAGGGTAATGCTACCCTCCAATAACTGCTACATGAATTGGGGCGGGGGGGGGGGAACGGGAAGCATGCTTTAGGCTGCAATCCTAACATCACTTACCTGGGAGTAAGCTGCATTGAACTTTACAGGACTTACTTCTGACTTGACGTGGTTAGGATTACACTGTAAATCTTCTTGTACTGGCACAACTGAAGCCATGGGGCACAAAAGTGGGAAGAGATGGGGATGTTTCCTCTCTGCCATCCCAGCCTCAGAAATGCTCTTGTACGTACAGTGGTACCTCGGTTCTCAAACTTAATCCGTTCCGCAAGTCCATTCCAAAACCAAAGCATTCCAAAACCAAGGTGCGCTTTCCCATAGAAAGTAATGCAAAACGGATTAATCCATTCCAGACTTTTAAAAACAACCCCTAAAACAGCAATTTAGCATGGATTTTACTATCTAACGAGACCATTGATCCATAAAATGAAGCAATAAACAATGTACTGCAGTCACATAATCAATCAATCAATCAATCAGTAGTTGAACTGGGTTCCACACAGTCACAACAACAAAACAAAAAGATCCACAAAAACAAAAACGCAAAATAAATAGAAGGGGGGTGGGGAGAGACATAACATTCAAAACGGAAGTGCAGCATTCAAATTGGAAGCACAACACTCAAAACAGAGCACATTCGGTTTCTGAAAAATGTTCACAAAACGGAACACTTACTTCCGAGTTTGCAGTGTTTGGGTTCCAAGTTGTTTCAGTACCAAGGCATACACAGTATCATGCACAGAAAACATGACTGTTGAGCCAATAGTTATAATACCTCCACATTTGGAAGCATTGTTGCTTCTGAATACCAGTGGCTGGAAAGCACAAGAGAGGAGATTGCTCCTGTTCTCACAGGTTTCCCATAGCATCTGGTTGGGCCACTGTGAGAAAAGAATGCTGGACTAATGAGCCATCTGGCTTTTCTTCTTAATTCAAGGCAAACTGGGTTTTAGAGCATTTCTCTCTCTCTCTCTCTCTCTCTCATCTCTCTCTCTCTCTCTCTCTCTCTCTCTCTCTCTCACACACACACACACACACACACACACACGCTCACAAAGCTGTTCAGGTTTGGGGAATGGAATAGTGACTACTCAGTAGCCAAATAAACACAGCCACACCAAGCACATACAAATTGTAGCAAGGGAAGACATCTCACACTGGAGTATGGCTGAACTACTAAACAGATGGAAACATGCAGTAATAATCCCAAAAGGAAAGCTTGGGAAAGTTTCTCGGCTCATTTAGGCCTGTTGCTTTAATGTATTGCACAGAAAAAGTTATGGTAAGAGTGTTTCATGATAGTTTGTTTGGCAGCTTCTCCGGAGAAACATGTATGGTTGGATGCAACCCAGAATGGCTTTCTAAAAAAGAAGAAGTCACTTGCATTATATTATACTGTTATGAGTTTTCAGGGGCTGGGCTGAATGCCTGGGCCTCCTTCTAATTCCTGGAATAGCCAAGCTAGCTTCCTGGTGAGGTGATGGAACATTAAGGGGAACAAAGGAAGTGGATCTGTGCGAGGTGGCAAATAGGTGGTGGGTCCCTCCCCTGACTCTCTGATACTTGGATGGACAAAGGCAGAATTGAGAGCAGAGAGTTTGGAGTGATGTGAGCTAAAAGAAAAGCAGCAAACTGGGAACCGAAAGAGGCAGAGCGATGCTTGATTTCTGTCTGAATCCAAAGCTGCAGCTATGGGGGAAGCAAGGCCCTCTTGGGGTGTTAATGCTGCAAACCCCTCCATCAGAGGCTCAGGTTGTATATCTGTGTAAATAAACCATAAAAACACCATTGTCTCCACTGTTCCTTATTCCAAAGGAAACACAAGCCCCTGGAATCTTGCACTGCTTGGAGATTGGGTTGGTGTGCAACAATACAATTTGAAACTGATATTCCTTGCAGGGGTGACAATTTGAATAAAATATGAGGGCTCCAGGTAGGCCCCACCCCACATAATCACATGACTTGATGCACACCCACCATTTGAATGGCAATGCCCTTCAACATTTGGGGAGGGCAATCCTCCTCAAATATTTTATGGGGGAGCCCAAAGCCCCTCGGCCCCTAGGAGCTGGCTCCTCTATTCCTTGCTACACTTTCCCATATATTTAGTAGCAGAGATGGGAAGGTAGAATCTGGGGGGTGGGGTGTTGTATATTAAAACTGTGTATAATGCATTGTGAAAGTATGTGTATTTATATGCTGATAGGGTTAGGGAGGGGAAGGTTCCTGATTTTTTTTTTTAAAAAAAGACAAGACCATGAAGGTTTGACCAGATAATAATTTCTCCTATGTTCACTCTCATGCCATTAATACTGTTCCACATGGCTATTTTGTGCCAGGGGATTCTAGGAACAGTTATTTTCCAAGACAACCAAGTCCTTTTTCTGGACATCAGTTGCCCTGGAAACCGCATGTTCCGGGACTCATGGCACCAGTTCATATTAGAGTTCCCAAGATCCCTGCTGTTTGGAACACTGCTGTGGCAGTATTTTAGAAGGTGCCAGGGAGAAAGGGAGTCTGGAATGCCTCTTCTGAGACCTCCCTGCTACCACTTTACAAGTGCTGCCAGTGACTCCATTCACCAAGCCAAGTAAGTGAGGAGGGCTGGCAGGGCAGGATAGAGATTCAGATTTACTTCTAACTGGGAAGAAGAAGAAGAAGAAGAAGAAGAAGAAGAAGAAGAAGAAGAAGAAGAAGAAGAAGAAGAGTTTGGATTTGATGTCCCGCTTATCACTACCCGAAGGAGTCTCAAAGCAGCTAACATTCTCCTTTCCCTTCCTCCCCCACAACAAACACTCTGTGAGGTGAGTGGGGGCTGAGAGACTTAAAAGAAGTGTGAAATAGCCCAAGGTCACCCAGCAGCTGCATGTGGAGGAGCGGAGACGCAAACCGGTTCCCCAGATTATGCGTCTACCGCTCTTAAACACTACACCACACTGGGACACTGTTTTAGGGGACCATTGGGATGTGGGTTTTATCAGCATCCGAACTTCAGATGCTCCACAGCCACAGTGCTGGTCTGTACACACATGGATGGGGGGGGGGGGTAGAGAAAGAACTACCTGTAGATCCGGTGCCTGTTTAAAGGCAAATCTACAGAATTCACATTTCCTGATACAATATGCAAACCAAAGCACACACTCCAAATTCACACTTCTCCAAATGCAGTGCAATGCAGTTCTCCGACCAAGCAATGGGTACAAAAATGCATATACTAGGGATGCATATACAGGCGTGAGGAAGCTCCAGATTTGGCCCATCAGTTTTTCCCCATTTGGCCCACAACACCATTTTCCCCAAAACACAGCATGGCCCATGGGGTGTGAATTGGGAGATAGAGATCTGACTCATCAGGCCAAAAAGGTTCCCTATCTGTGAGATAAAATGTGCGTTTAAAATGCACATATGAGTGAAAATAACATACAAAAATTCATTATATTAGGGGGAATGGAATACAGAAAGTGTATTGTTAGGATAAATTTGCCTTGAAATACTGACAGATTTTAAGAGAACTTTTTTTTTTTAAAGGATTCACAAACTGATGTGGAAATGTGAAGAATTAAACTTAACATTTGAAAATGAGAAACTGGAGAGGAAGCCAAAATCAACAGATTTGCCCATACCTATTTCTAATTCCTACTAACCCATAACATAGACTGGGCTGTTGCGTGTGTGATACAGAAATGTTGCACAGTTAAGAACTGCAGGAGGAAATTTCCCATAGGGGCATTTCTCAAGTATCTGTTTCCCCTGTTCAAAGGAAACAAAACAAAACCAAGTAAAAAACAGGTACAGGGGTTTTTTGGGGGGGTGGAACTGCTTCCAACTGCAATATTCTGGATATCTATGGGAAATCCCGGACATATGGCAACCCTAGGTATGACCACATGCTTAGTTGAAGCCAGCATATAAAAGTTCATGCTTTTAAATCACTGCTCAAGTTCTATTTTGCCCTTAGCAAAGGCAATGGCAGTAATATAATCTTCAGCAACAGGGGGAAGGCTAATTCCTTGAATCAGAAGGCTTGTTCATCCGTAACAGGAGTTGTTATTAAATGGACTGTATGCACCCAGCTGAAAAATCTCTGCATATATTGTTTAAACTCTTAAGGCCCAAATTCTTTTTAAATCTAACTATGTTGCCCATCTCCTCCTCCCTGGACAGTTGCAGATTTGGTCAGACCCATCACTCAGCTAAGTACACGGAAAAGCTTTCTTTGCTTGGCAAGTCAGAAAACTGGAAAGCTGGTTTTGAAGTGCAAAGCTTCTATACCTCCTTAAGTGTTGACGCCTGAAGGGGTGGGCTGGAGGAAACTGTGCAAGACATGATAATTAGAAAGTACTTAGCATAGTAAGCACAACAACATTGTAATCGTCCAAGGGTTTCAACAATTTGGACTGATTTTCTATAGTATATAATTTACAGCGGAGACTGAATGGGGAGGAATGTGCTTTCCTTGCCTTGCGATCTCTTTTATCCTCGTAGCTGCGGATCACCAAGCTAAAAAGACAAGTATTCAGATTCTAATTTGATCTAAAGGAAGGGCAGCATCTGCAACGAAGAAAGAAGAAGAAAAAATATTTTACAGACATTTTCACAATGTTATCTGGATCCAGTTTTGCTCTTTGGAATAGTTAATGCAATATAAACACAACAGGAGCTTCATGGGATCAGTCAGGCGAAGCAAAAACATACATTGCGTGGACAGGCAGAGTCCCCCAAACCCCAGGCGACTCCTGAGCGGAATAATGACACAATGCTATAGGATTAAAATTGGCCACAACTTTATTAAGATTCAGATGTAGGGAGACCTTGGTTCAGGCATTGGGTGTTTATCCTTCCCAGCCCCCAGCCGGGGATCTGGGAAACTTCAGGGTTATCCAGAATGTGTGGGGATTGGGCTGGCTCTGGAGAACATATGTTCAAGCAGACAGCCCCCCCCCCCACCGTTCACCGTTGCTGGAGGGGGAGGGCAATGACAACCTCTCGGCATATGGTCAATGTCTCCCCCCTAGACCCCTTTAACGGGAACCCTGGTATTGCAGCCGGACTGGGGGCGTGGGGTCACCGCCCCACCCCACCCCCATTTAGGAAGATGACTAAAGGATTCCGCCCATGGGCTGAAACCACCAAAGTTGTGACGTTTTGCTACAGGAAAGGCGAAACCTGCCAATGCAGGGAAATTCCTTTCCAGCCCTTCAGCAGCGGCCTTGACATAGCAGTGCCTGTGTACCTGTGGAGAAGAGGTTAACCTGCAAAATTAAGAGTTAATTGAGGGAGTGGAGGGTGGGAGAAGCTCTGGAGCCCGACTGCCGTTTCCCCCACGTAAGCTATGCCTTCTATTGTGTAGTCTGGATGGTCCCTCCCCTTACCTGGCCAATCCCCCTGGCAACGCCTCCCCCAGGCGGGATTGGACGCTGGCTGAGGTAGGCGGGGACCACAGGTATCCAGCCTGGGGAAGGTGATGCCAGCCCAAACTGGCAGGAGCCACTCTGGGGCCCAAGGGGGCTGCGCGTGACCACGCAAAAGTCGCTCCCCATTTAATGTGGGGAACGGTCAATATATTTATGACGGGAAGAGTGGCTGTGGGATCTGCAGTCAGAGTTGATCGCCACTCTTCAGTCTGCTCTACCTGGCAGGAAGGTGATAGATGTCTGAATATGGGCACCATCTGCCATTGTCTCTCTCTTGTGGACCACCCACAAGGGAACACAAGCAGTGCAGAAGAGAGATGCAGCTGTGAAGGCGGGTCTTGTGCAACATCTGCCCTATACAAAGGGTGGGCCTTGGGAGATGGAGCCACAGTTAGCTCAGAGTGCTATATATATATCATGGGTGAGCCAGAGGAGACTAAGAAAAATTGAAGAATATTTGGGCACCCAGGAAAGTGGGGGGGGGGCGCAACAGATAACCAATTCTGAAATTTCACTGATGCAACCCAGACATTGTACTTTCTCTCAACAGCTTCAAGGATTCCAAAAATGCTTTTTTTAAAAGTATAAGAGAAGCCAACATTCTCACACTACTGCCTGCCCAATTGTTGTGCTCCATATATAGTCCCTGCCTGGAATCCTGGAGAGAGATGTTGCCATTCAGAATAGACAATACTGCGCTAGATGGACCAATGGCCTGTCCTGGTGCAAGGTGTGTCCCTATCATGTGATCAAATTCTTCTTCCCCAGTCCAACACTGTGATTGCCAGAACTAGTCTCTAGTCTCAGTTCTGCTCTTGGAGTGCTGCAGGAGAGTCCTGTTCAGAAGAAAAAAAATCCAAAACAAATGAGGTGGTAAGTGGCCGAATGTAGCGAGAACTCGAGAAATGCTTTGTGCGTTTTTTACCAGAAAATAATAATAATTAAAATGTATTCTTTCTATGAACACAGATGAGAAATAGCTCCGTGATGCAGGCTAAGTACAAAAGGTCTCGGCAGTTGCTGCTCCTAATAGGTTCTCATTTCCAATAGCCATTAAAAGCAACCATTACAGATACAAGTGCTCCTAGCTTAGTTAGGAAGGCTTTCATGTCAAAGATCTATTGTACATTGTATTATTCACTGCAGTGTTGGGAAAGAGGAAGGCCACAATGCAATGCAGTGTCAGCACAATTGACCTGAAAGCAATAAAAAGCTCAATCTTTCCTTTTAAGCTTTTGTTCCACTGCTACCACCTTGCTGTTGGAAATGATTGATCAAAAATAAATCAAAAGGCCAAGCAGGTTGGGCGCTGAAGCTAACAAACACCGGTTCGCAGCTTGGCGCCACACTAAATGGAGATCATGATTTGCATGCATATTTATATTTGTCACCGGGAGTTGTCGTGACTATAGATCAGCGGTGGCACAGCAAGCTCAGATTGCTCTGAAGCTCTAGAGTGAATAGCAGCAGCATTTTGCACGCATTTGCCCTGCATTGCTCACAGCGCACTCCGATTCATGTCTAGCCAGCAGTAAGCCACATTGAGCTCAATCGGACCTGCTCCCAGATAGTCTCAGTAGGAGTGGCACAGAAAACGTAACTGCTCCACTGAAGACTCCAAGAAAAAGGCATCATCTCCAGCAAGGTCAAAGGCATGGATTCAAGTCATGTGTATTCAAAGCAAATACCCAATTCTAAAACAGGCAGTAGTTCTCCCACCACAATGACAAAACCACCCAACAACATCACCAACTCCTACCCAAAACCGTTCCTTCTCCCTAAAGGAAACAACTTGTGGGTTGTTCTATGATACATCTCATTTTCTATGGCAAAGTTAGTGTCCCACAACCCTCTGTTTCTTTTTTTAGTATTTTACTGTTGTAAATTCTAGCTACCTTTTTAACGGGTTTCTATTATCTTGACAACTAGAGCCTCTGTGAAGTTTTAAAACAACTTGATTGTTACATGTCAGCCTCAAAAGGGTAAAGCAGAGAACAATCCCTGTGCGAGACAGATTGTGTGGAAAGAAATGTTTTATGGGATACACTTTTTCTGCTTAATTTTCACAGATCCAGCTCTCTTATTTAATACTTAATTTCAAGTCCTTCTTGAGGCAGAAACTATTTTAAGCGTACTTTTATAACAAATACATAGCACACACTGGGGATCCTGAAAATAATTTATTTGGATGACACATTTGCAGCTTTTGAGGAGCTGGCAAAAATGCATTTCCAGTGGTAGATCTAGATCTAGTAGTATCGCTTGGAGATATAAATAATGCAGCTCTACCAGCTATTTTCAAGTTGAAAGCGGAGGTTCAAATAAATTATTTCTAAGCAGTGTATATTGATACATATCCCAGCCAGAGTTTTGGCTCTCTAATCTAGGCATGGGAGGAGGAAGAAGGAACAAGATGACTGGGGCTGATGAGTGTTTCAGTCCAAAATACTGAGAGTGGGCTACGTTGGAAGAAGCTTTGTTAGATATATAAACTGCTGGAGGAGGAGAACACATACCTAAGGAATTCAGCAAGATATCTCCTTGGTGAAGAAGAACACATACCTAAGGAATTCACCAAGCCTAGTCTTGGCTGGCTCCTGAAGTGGCCGGGTTGGACCAGAAGTGGTTGAACTGACGCTCAGTGAGCTGTTAACCAACCAGGATCTTAGCCAGCAAGTTGGTCTGTTGACCAACCATAAACAGCCATCAATATGCATAGGACACTTAGGAAGTCAGAACCAGCACAAGTTTCTCCTGCGTTGCCCTAGCCTTTGCTGTTACCTAGCACTAGGGTAAAGTGACCAGGACCCTGCAATGGATGGCGGAGAAATGATGGAGCCATGAGTCATGCCATTCACCCTGTCTATCATGCACTGTCAGGCATCTCTTGCCCAAGGTGCTCTTTTCAACTGAAGAGCTGAATCTACACCTCCTTACTGAGACTCAAAACCAGCCCTACCATTAGGCAAAGCACAGCTGACACCTTGGGTGGCAAATGCTGGTTAGTTTCAGTAGCAACATTCAATCCCCTGCGCCCAAGTAGAGCTACACAAATAATTCCTCATGCAGCAAAATGGCGAACAAAGCATGCATAAAATAATAGGTTGTACATTATTTATTTATTGCATTTATAGCCCACCTTTTTCTCCAAGGAGATCAAGGTTCTTCCTCTCTTCCTTTAATCGGCACAACAACACAGTGTGAGGTAGGTTAGGCAAAGAGGCAGTGACTGGCCCAAGCTCACCCAGTGAGCTTCATGGCCAAGTGGTGATTTGAATGTTGGTCTCCCAGGTTATAGTTCAACACTCTAACCACTACACCAGATTGGCTTTATCGCTGGTCTTACATCAGGTTTTGTTTTTTTGTTTTGTTTTTTTTTAGTTTTGGGAGGCCAATATCTTCAGCCATATAGAAAAAGTAGGCAAGCTGGTAACAGAGTAGTGTGGGTTATGTCAGCTCTATCTACTCATCTGAAATTAAATGCCCCTTTAAAATAAATTCTGTCATGTTCAGAGGTACTATGCACCTTCGCTTCGTAGCAGGGCATTTGCTCTTTAGACAACAAAATAGCTTGTATTGGCCTTGTTGCTGATGGATGGTGGGCTGTTGCATTTTGGTAAAATCTATCCTTTGAATATGAGGTACATTAGCAACACAAATTTGCCGTTGGTTCAGTGCTAGAATGTTCCTTTGGAAGTGCTCTTGGAAGCAGTAGGGCTTAGACTTTATCAGCAGAGCTGTGGCTTTAAATCCAGTTTAAAGATCGTTTACATTGTCAACAGTAGCTCAGCTGTGCTGTTGAGAAATCAGGAAGTGAAGGTTAGGCTACACTTAGATGGTCGGAACATAAATACCTCTGGGATTCACAGAAACTATTTCTGAACTGCAAAACAGAAACGGTTGGCTAGAAAAATCCCTCTTAATTGCAGCTTCTCCTATAATTCCCTTAATTGCTGCTAAGAATATAAGATAACTTCCCAGTGGGGAGAATAGAAAGGGGAGGCTCCATTGCATATAGGGAATAATTTTATGATGAGAGATTCCAAGAGGTGGAGCACACAACAGAAAGGCATTACTGAAGGGCAAGAGCCCAGGGACATGACTCAGCAACAGGTAAATGGGAATTGTAGAGTTGGAAGGGACTATATTATATTTTATTCTTGTTTTATCTTTTATCTGCCCAAAGTGGGTCTTGAACCCACAACCTTGAGATTAAGTGTCATGCTCTACCAACTGAGCCATCGCTAATGGTCAGACCATTGATCCCTCTAGCTCAGTTCTTCAGGATTTCAGACAGGGGTCTTTGCCAGCACTTCCTGGATATGCCTGGGATTGAACGTATGACCTTCTGCATGTAAAGCAGATGATCTACCTCTGAGCTATGACCCTTTCCCCTTATACCTTTTCGTAGCCAACTAAAGTACAGCCTCACTTGCATTCAGCCTCACAGACACCTGAACCCCATCCCACCCTCAGTGCGGTGACTGTTTCTGGCATGACTTTAAAGCAAGGTTAAGAGAAGGGAGGTGATCTGGTAGTTTAAGGTATGTATCCATGCCACCACAGTGTCTACACTTACTGGCAGCAGTTCTCCAGGGTTTGAAGCCGTAGGGTGTTTTTTTCTGGGGTTGTAGGAGATGCCAGGAATTCATGTACACCACCAACATGCCAAAGATCTGACAGACTTCTTGTTGACATTGGAGGCCCAGTAATCGCTACAATGTTGCTGCTGATGCAAATCATCAGAACATATAATCCGCCTGTTGTATAGTGAAGAGCAGACTTTTACTCAAAGATCAGTCCGGTCACCAGGCTAGTTTCATTTCATTTCATTTCATTTAATGAATTTATATACCACCCTATACCTGGAGGTCTCAGGGCGGTTCACAAAAAAGATCACAATATATAAAATCAAAATGAAATAATAATCCAATAACACTCCCTCCCCAAAAAAGAGCCACATTTTAAAGGCTGATGAACAGCGTTTAACCAGAAGGACCATTTTCCTGACTAGAAATGGAAAGGGAAACTAACTTCAAATTATGACATACCTTCTAGTCAATAATAGAGAGGTGTAGATTTTTCTTTCCTATTTTAAACCAGATTTTTCCTGTTTTGAAACGAGATTCTGGTATAATGAGTTGCATCAAGTGCATATCAGCACTGGGAATATAACAACTCAGTAGATAGTTCACATCTCTATTCAATACCTTTCGGCTCCTTATTTCTTTCTGAAGGTATATTAAGGCACCAGGTAATTTTGCTCATAACACTTGAAATGAATGAAAAGTATAGTTGGTGGGGGGAAGTGACTGTCTAGTCCATATTACATCCACTGTCCTCTGGTGCAAACCAATCTGAAGAGTTTTTAATTCTTCATTTATTTTATTTGTTACAGCACAAATCAGGTACATCTGAATTGTCACAGAATCCCCCTCTCCCTATTGCAACAATATGGATCCCCGGATCGGGTTCTCTGTCTTGATGGCCTCTGTAAACTTTACAGTGTAAAGGAATATTTTGAAATTAAGAGCTTTTTATAGGGAGCTGGGAAGAAAGAAAGAAAGAAAGAAAGAAAGAAAGAAAGAAAGAAAGAAAGGTCTACTTCAAGCTGAACTGTTCTGAAATAATCTGGGCAACTGAAAATTTTCTTTACTGAATAAGGAAAGTAATTTCGGCTGCTGCTTCTTTTTTTACTTCCACTTCATAACTAATTTCCTGAAGGTGAAGGCTATATACCATATAGCTTTCATCATATGCTGAAGTATCAGCCTGACCATTGCCACCTGAGATATAGATACTTTAGAGTCCACCCTATTCTTGCAACTAATTTGTTTTAAACCATTTTTAACACTGGAGCAAGAACACAACATTCAGATGTACTGAATTGTGCAGGGATTTTTACATGTAGAATCTGATTGCTTCCTGGAGATCCACTTGCTGCAAGTGTTAACACACCCCTTTATCAAGAAAGGCTATCAGTGCCCTTGCCCTTGATTCAGTTAACATGTTTTTAGCATTTCACCATATGTTAGGGTCCCTTCCAACTCCTATGAGTCTATGTCATGTGATGCAATGCAATGGATACACTAAGGTTTTAAGAAGAGATAGGCCCTCTTGGTGGTTCCACTGCCCTTGGAAGCTCAGGGATGGCAGCTGAAAATGAGCTGTGGAAGCTCATAGGTTATGGAATTCCTTCCCCACAGAGGTGGATCTGATACTTTTATATGACATGGCTTTTATCATATGCTCAAGACACACCTCTTTACTCTGGTCATTGACACCTAAGACACATATAGTAGTCTTTATTAAGCTCACCGGCCAGCACAGTAAATTGCATTACATCATCAATATTTAAATTTTTTGGAATAACTAAAATAACTTATCTAAAATAAACTAAAATAACTTATCTAAAAGGGATCAGTCATCCTTTGATCCTTAGATTTATATTAATTATTTACTAAACACTATAAGTTAAATCGGAGTCTGTCTGGCTCTGGTCAAGAGTTGGTTTAAGTGCCTCCCTGTGTAGGTGCATCAAATTCTGATAGCGTTGGCACAAAATCTTGCCACCATAGTGGTGACCTTTGGATTAGAGTCTGTCAGGAGCCATTTTGTTAGCAATTTTTCCGATCGTCCAGGTAACTCGTCAAATATATTTAGGGTAGATTCTTTCCGGAGGTCCATATCCCATGGAATGCAGGCCCAAATTGGGATTGGCCAAGGCAGACCGAAAGGAGGCCTGGTGACCCTAGTCTCTACCAACCTTAACGCAAATTTTACCTCCCTACCAGCATGCCAACCAATAGCGCCAGCTTTTCTTTTACAACAACAATTGATTTCTATGATAATAATTAATGTATATCTACCACCCCAGTATCATGAAGATGAAATCAAATCAAATTGGAATAAACTGGAACAATGCATCGAGGATCTAAGTATGACTTCACCTAAGTCATTAATAAACCTTGGGGGGGGGGGACTTCAATGTGCGAATGGGCAGTCCGATGAAGTACTATACAATAAATATCAAATACAATCTCCTGAGGAAGAGCCGGACATGACCAACACTACGCTCGTTAGACATTCTAAATATAAGAAAGTTAATTTTGCAGGATTATGTCTGGCAATGACTACCAACAAATTAAATTTACATATCGTAAATGGAACATTTATCTCAGATCACCCGGGAGAATTTACTCATCGATCGGGAAATAGAGCCTCAAATTTAGACTATTTTGCCATCTCTAAACCATTATTGCCAAGGGTGAAGACCTTTAGAGTCCACCCTTATATCAACAGTGATCATCTACCTATTCATATCCAGATAGCACTTGCCACTCAGAAGTATCATCCGGACATATATAATACAATAAAGGCTCATCCACGAATGAAAACCAAATGCGGGAAAAGATGGACTATAAAATTAGATCTCCAGCTGAAGCAAGTCCTAGCCAATAAAACCTTTACTAGGTTGAGACAGCAAATGATGTCAACAGACCAGGAACAAAATTCAACAAGGATTTATGAAAATTTGATGCAAGAATTGTTACCCTATTTGAGCCACGACTCGCAATCTACAGTAAGAGCGGCCGTTCCAATATCTCGACCATGGTTTGATAAAGATTGTATTAAGGCCAAAGAAGCTCTCAAGATGGCGTATTCAAAATTTAAAAATAATGGGCCAGAATCAACACACACAAACCTAACACAAGTAGCTGAATCCAAACTCCGATACAAAAATATATTGAAGCAGAAAAAGAAGGAAGCAACTGCAGATTTATGGGGAAGCCTTATTAAAACGGCAAAGCTCAAAAATCAGACACTATTCTGCCAAGTTATATCAAAAAGTGAGACTAGACGTCCTAATGCAGAAATATTTATCTCCCCTGAGAGATGGGAGCTGCACTTCTGGCGCATGTATGAGGATTCTGATTCTGAAGAGACCCAAGATACGACAACTTTGAAAGACTTACAGAATGGAATCCAGTCACCACGAGTGAGATCGATTCATTACTGTCCAGATCTCAAGTAGGGAAAGCGCCGGGGGAGGATTTAATTCCTTTGGAGCTGCCAAAGGGGAACAAAGAATGGTAGTGCCCAGTACTGGCAGCCTTATTCACATATATTGAAAGCACAGGACAGATACCAAAGAACTGGGGGACGGCCATTATTATTCCCATCTACAAAAAAGGTAGCAAATTGGACCCAGGCAACTATAGGCCAATAAGTTTACTCAACACGGTGAGTAAACTGTATGCCTCTCATCTCAAAGAAAAGTTTTTGGGCCGGCTCAAAGAGGAGTTTTTAATTGCAGACAAACAGGCAGGATTTTGGAAAGGAAGAGCGACTAGCGACCATTGCTATCGACCAACATCTAATTGAGAAATACTCAACTGCTAAGTCCTCCTCGCTGTTCACAGCTTTTATAGATTTAAAATCTGCCTTTGATTCCATTTCACAAACTAAACTTTGGGAAAGAGACACGTGTATTTTAGAATGCAGCCTACTCCTGTGGCTATAATTAAAAAAAAAAAAAAAACAACCTCTTTCTAAAGCTGTCTGTCTACATTTTCGTAACCTGCTCTGGGACCTTATGGTAAAGGCAAGGAGCTACCACTCAGGCTTCAGATGATGGGCAAACTGGTACAGGAAAAGGCAGCTCAACATAAATCAGGGTCCTAAACTGTGTAGGGCATTGAAAACCAGCACTCTGAATGGAGCCCTTCCATTCTGTGGGCTTCTGTGTAAAGTACTAGCAAATGCAATATGATTTCTAATCCTGGAAAACACCTTCCATGTTGAAAAGGCTCAAAGTAACAGAGGAAAGTCAAGAAAGTGATGGCTGAATGTGGCATGAAGGACCAGTGTTATGTTTTAGGCAGGTGGAAGACATTAATATAAACTGCATGAATTCTGGAAGTAAGTGAATAGGATATTTCTTGCTGTCATACACAGACACAAGTAACTGCTAGTATAATCCTATACATGTCTACTCAGAAAGTATGTCTTGCTGAATTCAATGGGGATCACTCCCAAGTCAGGAGGAGGAGGATGTCCTATGTGTTGGGCATGAAAGGGTTTTATAATTTTCTCTGTGTGGCCAATGGTGTAAAGGAAGTACCAGGTATAGCAAATTAGAATAAAATTCCCCCCGCCCCTTCTCCTTATGTGAATCCATGCTGCAGTAGCCAGCTGAAATGGTTGAAAATCTGTTTGTTAGCAATTACAACACAGTGACAACCTGCATCAAACTGGGGAAATGGATATATGTTCATTCTTCCATGTCAATATGGCTTGACTATTCTGTTGTGCGATCTGGTTGAAAACTGAGAAGAACATGCAGCACATTGTATTTGCTTGTCATTGTTGCATTTACTTGTATTATATGAGAAAACATGTACCTCTGGTTTTCAGGCTTTGGATTGTATGTGTGTGTGTTCCAAGTGACTTTTCATGTGGCAGTTACAGTAATTCAGTCTGGCAAAGACATGTGTAATAACTACAGCAGCTACCAGAAGTAGGTCACGGAGCCAAAGAATGCTGCCGTTGAAGACTGTTGGGAATTGTTCTTGAGCATAGAGTCACACTGTGTTTGGGGGCTTCAGGAGCCTCAAAAGTTCACCCATGCCATATTCCTGCATCACAGCATCTGCCAGAATCTATTTTTAACCACCCCAAGACCTTGCAAAACTAACTGGGATGAAAACTTGATGAATGGTAAGCACAAAAGCACCTGATGTTAGTTTTAAAACACTGTAGTTCTGGAGCTGTAGTCCAGGCAAATATCAACAGTTGGGGCTGCCTTGTGCTCTCACACCATGGGAAGAATAAAGATTTCTTCCCCCACCCCCCAAAATATACCCCTTTGAGAAATGTTTTAACACTGGAAGTAGAGATAAGTGCCTGCACATACATGTCCGCAAGCTGCAATTATGCACAGTTTATGGGTACGTGTTTTCCACATACTTGCATGCATGCACCTAAGGTCACATTTAGGTGCAGGTGGCCAAAGGCAATTGCCAAAGCTTGTGCATTTGAAGGGCACCAGGCTTGGAGGATGCTTGTCATAGATGCTCTACTCAGTTATACACTCCATAGCTGAAACAAAAGGTATACACTTCTATGCACATATAACAAGGATAAAGCATGCATGCCAGTGGACTACCAAGTACAATAAAAAAACAAATTGCCCATTAAAAATAAATGGGGATGCCACGAATATTCATTTCTTGAGATGTCATTTATGTTATTTTATTCTTTTTATTATTATTAAAATATGTATAAAGCTCCCTTTCTTATAAAAACTCTCATACTACAGGATCCTGGATTCAGCCCCAAAGTCTGCACCTAATGGAGCCACTAGTTCCCTCTATTGAAATAATTTATAATCTAGAGACCTCCCCTTAGTATTATGAATCTGGTAAATCGAGGACCTAAAATCACATGACCCAGGCAGCTCCAAATAGCTAAAGTATTACTTAGAGGCGCCAGAGAATAAAAGCATTCCAAGTCATTCCTCATTCTTCTAATCTGTTTGTGGGTCCAGACAAATGTCACTGTATGGTGAAGAATGTCAAATCACCCACATTCTTCCAGAGCTGGCGCACAAGTCTCAGAGCCATTGTACTCATAATTTCTGAGTCTGGCAAGTATAATCTCATTTGGCAGTGATACAAAAACATGCAACTATTCCAGTGTTTCTCAAATGTCCACTACTATGTTTCAACACTTCTCACTGTTCATTTTTCCATTGGAAAAAAACAGAATTTATTTCATATTTAAATATCTGCCCAATGAAATCTTACACTTCTATCCGAGATACAAACCAATCAGACAAGGAGAATGAGTGAAACACTTGTGTGCTTCCTATTTGCCCATGCTATTTCCATAGAAATATTGATTTCTTCTGCTCTCCTCCTTGTCTCCATCCACCTTTGCTTGCCATTTCTGATGGACCTACTGGAACCTAACTGGAAGACGGAAAGGCGGTGGATCCTGTACAAAGAAGTCCATTGTATATTACAGCACATTGCACTACTTGCAAAAAAGAAAGAAAGAAAGAAAGCAGTTAATCTGCAAGGCTCAAGAGAAGCAAGTGTGCAGAAGATTCTGTTCCACATGTGTGAGATATTTTAGCAGAATGATTGATCTCCCTGGTATAATGGGTGACCCTTTGCACCAGCAATTCTATATGTGTTGCTAAAGAAAGATTGCTTTTCTTCCCCCTAGCACACACATTATTCTGCGCTTGTCTCTAGAGTTTAACTGTTTCCTAATGTAGGACAAGCCATGAAGGACAAAGGGGGGGCTGAAACTCCCCCTCCACCTTTGCAAACAGCCATCTCCAGAACTAATGATAGCAATGGCACCATCTACTTGGTAACGGTTTGGAGTGTGAGATTTCCCACTGAATCAGCACCACAAGGTAACCATTTCTCCTTTTTCTGTGTATACCAACCAGCAGAAAACATGCAGTTTAAATATGCATATTGTCACTGCCAGCTGGAGGAAAAGAGAGAAGAGAAATCCTCATTAATTTCAATGTAGTGGGACACAGAAAGGCCTGCACATAGAATTGCACATAAAGGCCCGAACATAGATTAGTAGAACTGAATGCATCTGTTTGCTTTTCATTCCTAAGTAGTGAAAATGTCCGTCATTATGACAGGCAGGGGGTTATGGAGGAAATGACTCTCGACTGCAGAGGCTCTTGAAAGGGCTGTAATGAGTCTTCGTGTGTTATTTGCAAAGACACTCATCCCACGTCTCCATCTCAGTGGAGTGAAGGTGCCCAGTGTCACAGGGCGAGTGCCAGGTTTTGCCTCTAATGCAATGTTCTCTCTAAATGCAGTGGGTGTCCTTTCCTGTATGAATTGAATAACAGATGCCATCCCCTTGTAAGGGAGAAAGTAAAAGGGCACTATCAATTGGACTAAACTTTGGTATGTGTGTGCTGTGTGCTGTGGGTAAGAGTTTATTTCCTCTTAATGGTGTTCCCAATTCCAACCTGTTAATGTTTTCTCATAGAAAACCGCTCCACCCCACCCCCACCCCCCAAGCATGGGGTGAGTTGGCTGACCTCAGATGTGGGACATGCATGCTGCACACACACCATACTGATAAAGCATGTTGCCCCCAAAAAACCGTGGGAACTGTAGTTTATTCCTTACTAAACTATAATTCCCAGCACCCTTAACAAACTATGGACCCCATGATGCTTGGGGGTATGCACTTTAAATGCATGGTGTGTACACAGTCCCACCGTCACTGGTGAACACCTGAAGACATTATGATGCTGAAATGGGGATTCCTTACATTTGCCTTGAGGGCTCTGAGGTTCATGGATGGGGAAATGAACCCCTTGGGGGCTTGAGAGATTCACACATCCAGAATCCAAAAAGACCTTCTGTCACTTCTTTCCACAAGGAACTGCTGACAAAGTGAAGATAAGGACTAGAGTTGCCACCAAAATTTCCCCTAAAGTGAAATTTCAAGGGGAATTTCAGAAAGACTTTTCAGAAAGATGACAAAAAAAATTCCCCTTGGGAGTTATGCGTATCTTTAACAGTTCTCCTATGTCAAAGATCTGACTCCACGACACTGCTTCACATACCCTGTAAGTACAAAACAAAAAAACCTGTCTTCTCAAATGACAGGCAGAATGAATACAAAGCAAAGTATACAACCCTGGAGACATGTTACAGCAGTGCAGAAGAACAAGACATGTGCATGTCTAATTCCACAAAATCAGCATACCTGCCCTTAGGCTCTAGGTCAGTTCTGTTGTGGAAGCCAAGAGGAAATCCCTGTTTTTAGCTGTAGTTTGGTAGCCAATGAAGCAACACTATTATCTAGTCCTTTTAGGGTATGCCCTTGTGGTTTTCCTCCCTTTCCACAGAGCATATAGTTAGTTAGATCCAGGGCTTTCTTTTTCCCAGTCAGAACTCGCTGGAACTCAGTTCTGGCACCTCTCAGGTGGGTGCCATTGCCATTATAAGAGAACAAGGGAGGTGTTCATGGGGAGTTCCAGCATCTCTTTTTTCTAGAAAAATAGCACTGGTTAGATCAATAGATATAGAGATGTATATAGACATAGATATGGTATGCATTAATAAAATGTACAGCTGTGCCAAAACGATTTCCTACTTTCATTACTTAGGCTAATGGAAGAGGATTCATCAAACAGGCAACCATAATCAATCACATTATCAGTTTTTGAGTGGGATTATATCACAATGCTGGGCGCTCAGTCTTGTTTAGTTATGTTGTGGTGTTCCAGCCAAGAAACCAAGTGTACTGAGTGGGAGAATGATACCTGAAGTGATGACACTGAGATATCTGGACAGAGCCAGGACCATCAGTGAACAGGGTGGCTTAAAATTGTGATCGCTTCGTTTCTTTATTTTGAATTACTTTTAATTCTGTATGTCATCCTGACAACCTGAGCTAACTTTGGCTTGATCTGAACTGAGCCCAAATCAGCTCATTTTTTTAAAAGAGCACATCAAAGCAACGGTCCCTTGCCCAACATTCATCCTCATTCTCGGTGCCACATTCTGTGCAATCCTGCAACAAAGGGAGAAGGCAAAAGAAGAAGGAACTCCACCACCCATCAGCAGGCACCCACCTGCCCTCTCCAACACAGGTGGAGCATATTGGGCCAAAGGGAGAGGGATTTAGTGGTGACGAAGACTAAGAGGAACACAAGCAGCATCAGGAGTGTTCTGCTCTGGCAAATGCCTGACCATACCAACCCCTGACCCTGGCCTGCGTGCCCTAATAATATGACAGGCATTATGTTTCTAATGTCAGCATTCTGTTCCCTGGTCCAACAGAGAAAATCAAGAAGTATGGAAGGGCACCTCACAGTTTTCTATAAATAAATATAACAACATGGTATAAGTTTATTTCATTTCTTTCTAGGGGTAATAAACCCCACTTTTATCGTTCCCTCCAGTGTGGTGTAGTGGTTAAGAGCGGTAGACTCGTTATCTGGGGAACCGGGTTCGCGTCTCTGCTCCTCCACATGCAGCTGCTGGGTGACCTTGGGCTAGTCACACTTCTCTGAACTCTCTCAGCCCCACTCACCTCACAGAGTGTTTATTGTGGGGGAGGAAGGGAAAGGAGAATGTTAGCCACTTTGAGACTCGTTCGGGTAGTGAAAAGCGGGATATCAAATCCAAACTCTTCTTCTTCTTCTCTTCTTCTTCTCTTCTTCTTCCCTCCACAACACTAAAATGGCTACCTTTCGTCTCTAGCCTGAGGAGGATATATTAAAAAGAGACCTGATGAGAATGGCAGCCGGAAGCAAGGGCATATATAAAAGATATTTGCTGCTTAGATTATGACTATCAGCTTTCTATTGACATCATCATCATCATCAACAAACAACAACAACAACATCTCTTAGAGATATTATATAAGCATTGTCTTTCACAATGAAGCATGACAGGACCAAATTTAACTCTCGGTGGCTTGTGGATCAATTATATGGGCTGTTCTTCAGCAGAGAAAATTGTGAAGCTGGAAATTAGAAGATATGCAAATCTTATTCACATGAGGCAAATGAAGGCTGCATTATTTCCCTTACTAGGGAGGATGGAACACAACCCTAAGGCTAAAAGCAAACGAACACAGCACAGCAGAGAGCAATGAGAGAGTGTCTCTCATTTGTCACAGTCACAGATGCCCTTATTGATGCAGAGTAACACTGACCACTTGCCTGTGATGATTTTGAGTGTTAACCCTTTCAGGATAAATTGGATGTGCACAATGGACTCATGCATCTTTTTCAGCACCTCTTCGGTGACATCCAAAATGGTAGTATGTGCATCTCCCCATGTTGGTCTCCCACTATGGGGCACCTTTCTAGGGAGAAAGGTTTGTGAGCCCTCGTTGCTGACAGTAGCCGCACAGGACATGTGCATCACATTCAAGAACACAATGGTAAGAGCACTGCCCTATGGGAAACAAATTAACTCTTTAAAACCTTGGCTCAAACAGCAACTATACCACTCTAAACAGTAAGTGTCCCTAGCATAGACCAGACCAGTCTAATATACCAACACAGGCAAACTTTAAGTGACAGAATTATTAAAGTGAACACATTTCATATTTCACCACTTATTAGAAAGTAGATATTCTGTAAAGAGTCAGTTAAAGGCAGTATGTACATGCAAAGTTATAATTATTTTGTGACTTCTGTACTTCTGAAATAAGGGCAAACTGTCCCATCTCTCTGGACTTTTCTGGTTTCACAATTATTGCTGACCATATTGAAGGTCTGGGTTTAAGTCATAATTTTTCAAGAGCTCTCTCCTTCTGTATAGATCTATTCACTCACCTGTCAGCATCAACGGATACAATGGAACAAGTATGCCAATCAAATAGCATTCAGCAGCATTATCTGTTACCATGCCAGGAGGAATGTAGCACCAGACAAGGTACTTCAAATTGTTTGCTACATAATGCTTACCTGATTTTGAATTATGATGGAGCGGATGTGGAAGCATTAAGTGACAGATACACAAGTACCCAATTACATTGTGTTTTATCACTACCAGGAGGGAAGATTTAAAAAATAATTTACCATGCTCAGCCATTTCAATAGAGGCTTGATTTCATAGCCCTTATATGGGTATAAACCCCTCTATAACAATACAGTTGTTGCTTGAGAATGGAAGAGTAACTGTACCCACATCTAGGTATCCAAAAACACTTGATAATGACCTGTGAAATTACTGAATGGAACATACATCTTGATTTTACTAACCTAAAAGGATGTTCCATTTGAATTCAAATGGAGCATACAAAGCATGCTTTTAAAAGAATGTGTGTATTCTGTTCTTCAGTTAACAAAATGTGTTTGATATACGAGACTGAAGAAATATTAGATTAGACACATGGGGGAAACAGACTGTAAAATTGACTGTAATCACCTGTAATAAAATTAGAAATAAGAAGTCCAAATCATGAATTACACTTACAAACTGATATTATACAGGGGACTTGGGTTTATTAATGAAGTTTAAGATGGATGATGTTTAAAACATTTGAAGGCACAATGTAATGACTAGTACAGTGGTACCAAGGGTTGAGAACTTGTTCTGGAGGTTCGTTCTTAACCTGAAACTGTTCTTAACCTGAGGCACCACTTTAGCTAATGGGGCCTCCCGCTGCCACCGCATGATTTCTGTTCTCATCCTGAAGCAAAGTTCTTAACCCGAGGTACTATTTCTGGGTTAGTGGAGTCTGTAACTTGAAGCATCTATAACCTGAGGCGTTTGTAACCCGAGGTACCACTGTATGGACTGGGAGTCCTACTTGCTAAGAAACCATTGGGAGTCCTGGTTGTTCCTGTTATATGCCACTTAGAGGTTTTACTACAATCAAGTAGAATAGCTATTTGTTACATAAATAAATGGGTGACATTTGGAGGGGGAAGTGGCCATGGTTTGGAGCAAGCAGCCTCATGGGCCATATTGGAACCCCTGCTGGGCCTTGTTCTTAATATGTTTAGATGTCCTTTGAGAGGAACGGTGTGATAGAAGTGATATAATACCAAACAGACCACTGTAAGCTTTACAGAGAGCAACTGAAATTTTCAGGTGTACTCTTTTGTTAACTGATCCAAAATGACCAATATTTTCACTTTTTTATCAATCAGCCAGATTTTACAGTGCTGATGTTTTGTCTCCTTGTTATTGATTCTTAAAGTATTCCAAAGGAAAACTGGTGAACAGTTGTGGGGAAATACAATTGTTTGGTCCATATGGCTATATCCTGGAAATGCAACTTGTTCTGTTGCAACAAGAGAATCCTACACTTTAAAACACACACACATACCAACCTTTCACATATGGGAGGTTAAATTTTGGAGCACAATTCATCATTCTTAAACACCAAACTGAATTTAGAGGTTATTAAGGGACTGAGTATATCAGCCTTAATCACAACGGGACTTACTGTAACAGGGCTATTCATTCACCATGCACCTCTAGCTTATTAAGAAGAGTGACTCAACCTAAAGAAAAAAGCAGACCTGAAAGGGGGAAACACTGACAATAAAAGTATGGAAAATTAACTTGTTTGAGCTCAGTAGAAAGAAGGTTTCTTAGGTTTCTGAGGTTTGCAGCAATACATAAAAAAACAACTATAGGGACAATGAGAACTGAACATGCTTAGTCACTACTAAAAGGGGGGGGGTGAAGCATGAGGTAGAGAAGGGAAGAATATGGCTGCCTGGACCCATAAACAGGAACACTATTTTTTTTTAGGAAGGAGGATACACTGCAACATTTAGATGCAGTTGCCACTTAATTATATTTTTCAGTCGTAATATTTTTTCTCATAAATAATAACTGCCTGTTTCTCTCAGCCTTATAGTGTGAAATGAAAACGTACTGTGGTAAGGCATGTCCATTACTTGCAGTGCTCTTTCCCCAGACCAAAATTATACAAATGGAAACAGTGCTGATTTACGTGCATCGTAATGCATTTATTTATTTATTTTTAAAAAAGAATGTGGAAATAATGGGTCGAATCCAGACTAAGGCTTCAGTCCTCTACACATTTTACCTTGGGGTAAGCCCCCTGCATTCAGCGTGATGTTTGGAAAAGTGAACCCACAGTTGTACAGGTGGATTTGCTTAGGCATTCCATGCAATCAAGTCCCTTGCATGGTCAGGGTGTGAGACATACAGGAAAATGCAAGCAGGTGTCCCTTTGCAGTCATCATGCTGAATGTGCATTCAACAAGATGAGGACAGTGGGACACTTGATGTACGGGTGGGTCCATTGTATTATTATTATTATTATTATTATTATTATTATTATTATTATTAAATTTCACTTTTAACAATAATCATCATACATAAATCATAATCATTTTACAAATAGGATTCTCAGAATCCCAGAACTTCCCTCCCCCTTCCATGGTTCCCCTAGATATTCTTTTCAAACTTCATCATATCATATTCTCCATGTTTTCCTACAACTCGATTCTTACCGTAGTTCTCACTTCATTGCAGGTGGGTTTTTTTTAAAAAAAAATCCTGCCAATGTTTTTAATTATTTACAGTGTTCTTTCAAGTAAATTTTCCCATTCTTTATTAAATTTATTGTCCTCTTAATCTTTGATTTTCCCAGTTATTTTCACCATTTTGGCATAGTCCATCATCTTTATCAACTATTATTCTTTTTAGGTAGTTTGTCCTCCTTCCATCTTTGGGCAAGTAGCATCCACACAGCTGTTGTAGGGGTGGGTCCATTGTAGTTGGGGAGAAGGTTGAAATACAGGTAAATATGTGTAGCACTGCACCAATTCCAATTGGATTTAGGTATGCATAATCTTAGGGGGTGTGGGTGGTGCTGTGTTCTAAACCAGTGTTCCCCAACCTTGGGCCTTCAGCTGTTTTTGGCCTACAACTCCCATCATCCCTGACCACTGGCCTTGCTAGCTAGGGATGATGGGAGCTGTAGTCCAATAACAGCTGGAGGCCCAAGGTTGGGGAACACTGGTCTAAACCACAGAGCCTAGGGCTTGCCGATCAGAAGGCAGCTCAAAATCACATCAAAGTGCAAGTAGATAAATAGGTACCGCTATGGTGGGAAGGTAAACGGCATTTCCGTGCGCTGCTCTGGTTCTCCAGAAGCGGCTTAGTCATGTTGGCCACATGATCCAGAAGCTGACTGTGGACAAATGCCTGCTCCCTTGGCCTATAGAGCGAGAAGCGCTGCAACCCCAGAGTCATCCGTGACTGGACCTAACGGTCAGGGGTACCTTTACCTTTACCTTTTTATGCATAATCTTGCTAAACTGTGAGTCTTCTTTTGTTGCCTCTATTTTCCCTTCCATATTACTATGTTTCTTAACCATTCATGAAGGGCCACTTCACAGAATCTTTTTTCACAAGTTGAAGACAACATGACAAGTCTACTCCCCCTCCCCCGCCCCAGTGCACTACATTTTGGTGGTTATCAACACAGGTTTGTGAAAGCTCTAATCAAATGCCAGATTGCAACTTGCAACATCTTGGTTCAACCAACTTTTCATGCCTTGCTGTCTCATCTTTGTTTTCACATATAGGTTACACTGATTGCTTTTACAAAGCAAAATGGATTTTCCTCATTAAAGTTTGCTCCAACGTGGCATTTCAAACAGACATAGCCAATTTAAAACACACAGTAGAATCTCACACATGCAGGACTATATAAATTAATTTAAAGCGATAAGAGAAAAAGCAGGAATCCACGGGAATCAAAGGCAGGATGTGAGGCAAGATTAAAGGTATGATTGCCATACGTCCTCTTTTTCCAGGACACTTCCTCTTTTCCATGGGTATGTAAAATGAGAGTTATCGTAGCGAACCATGGTTAGATCCATAGATCCTGCGCCAAGTAGAAGTCGGCAAAGGTGTCCTCTTTTTTTGCCCTTCAAAATATGGCAACCCTAATTGCACACACACACACCTGGTAATCTTAAGCTATAAAGAAGTTGATACAATATGATACGGCACAATACAAGGGTTTCTATTTCTATGAAAGCCCTCCACAAACCTTTATTGATTTAGGTTAAACATTTTGGTTTCTAGCTTACTGTCAAATGTAATGCATTTTGACACACATTGATTTTTACAGTACAAAAGAAATGGACCAGGCCATTGTGAAAAGTAGAATTTCACTCAGTAGGGAAGAACAGTCTTTAGTATTAGCAGCACTATTGCAAAAGTATGGAAACAATCTTTAGGAGCTGAAGTAACTCATATCTTTATAGGGATTTTAAAAATAAAATATGTATAACAAGAACAACAACAGTAGTAATAACAATACTGCATGACCTGCACTGATATACAGCCTATACATGTGTTTTAGGAGCTGCCTCCTGCTCTGGGTCTCTGAGTCAATGAGATCAGGGTGTAGGATAATTTTAAGGGTGAGAGAAGAAGAAATAGCACCGTTCTCTCCCATGATTGTATCACTACTGATGATTTGGTGACGGCCAGTTGTGTCGTGGTAAATTGCGAAGTAGTGAAATTCATCATGGCAGACCCTTACCTGTATCCCCAAGAGGAATTCAAAAGGTCAGGCAGCAATGCTCAGTTTACTAGGATTTGCATGAGTGTGCTCCTATGGACACACAACTGCCAAGCATTCTAAGGGAGCAAACCTATGCACAAGAACCTGGGGGTAAACTGAATGGGCTTAAGGTCCAGGCTAAGTCTCCCTCCTCTAGTCCTGCCTTCACCAAGCCCCCAGAATGCCTCTATCTATCATCTGTCTGTCTGTCTGTCTGTCTGTCTGTCTGTCTGTCTGTCTTTGTCTTTATCTATCATCTATCATCTATCATCTATCTATCTATCTATCTATCTATCTATCTATCTATCTATCTATCAAAACCCTTTAGAACTTGTGTTATGTACAAAAAGATTAAACAGCCAATTTGGTTGCCCCCCCCCCCCCCGCGACAGTGAGCAAATTGGCTTATATATGCAAACGCTGCTGGCATGGGGAGGGAAGTTACTGCAAAACACCACTACTGTGCTGATTTGAGTACCAGTGAAAGATGTAAATGTTGCATGAGAAAATGACGACTGTTTTCCATAAAAATTATCAGTGCTATTCATAGCTTTAAGCCACATACCTCATCTACAGGAGACAATGGATAATGCGGTCAATTTAGCAGATGGCATGCATTTTAATAAAGCAAATATATATCTAGTCCTCCTAATGCCACCCCAGCTGAGGATTTGCTAACTGTCAATAAAGCAAAAGTTAAAAGGGGGCATTCAATATTTAAATAAAAGCCTAACAACTGTAATATAACTTACTAACTTCTGCTACTTGCACTCTGATTACGTGATTTCTCGCTATTTGTGTCGGTGCAGCTGCTACAGCCTAGTGCACGCACATTCACACTTTTATTGTCTGCCAGATGTCTAGGTTTGTAATACTTGGTAGTATATTTTAGGTCACTCAAAGTTCAGATTTATTTACAAATCATTGGGGGGGGGGATAGTGCATCAGATAGGAATACTGTACAAGATGTTGGCACTGTACCGAAGTTTTGTTATGCCAAAGGCTTTTAATGATGAGTTGTCAATATACAGGTAGTTGGTTTTTTTGGGTGGGTGGGGGTCTAAATCATGAGGAAAAATTATTATTCTGTAGTCAGAAGGGTCCAAGAATTCCAAGCTCATATGACTTGAGAGTACTTGATGTGATTATTTTCTATATTTTAATAACTCATAATAACTCTAGTAAGAAACCAGTGAAAAAAGTAGTCAGGACTGGAGAGGAACACTGCAGGGGAAAAGTGGAGTTGCAGGAAAAACATTGATCCCATATTCATTACTAAGCAAATTGACCTCTGAACAGACCATCCTTCAGCCTGAGAAAACACTTTGGGTAGAAGCACACAGCTTTCCAGATTTCCTGTGGTTGTTTGAAGCCTATATGCCCAAAAGGAAGGCAGAAATGAGTTAAAACATTTCCATTATTCTCTGAAGGTATCACCAACCTATCTGACAGAACTCTGTTCCTCCATGTTTCCAACCATTTCTTTGTTTCAATGTTTTAAAATGGTAACATGTTGTATAGCATGGAAGAAAGGAGGTGTCAGGTAGATGATATACCCTTTAGAAGACATATGAACCATTAATGTGTAATGTTTTTATTTTTTTATTTTGTTAGCTCTCAGGTGGGGAAGGGAATGAAAAGTGCAAATATATGTTGTTCTGTCCTTTTTTTTCCATCACAGAACTAAATGCAGCTTTGGGGGAGCAGGAGGTATATCCATCAATGAAATTCTCTCAAGTTATTGAGCAAAAACATGGGACAGCCTTGCCACAAGATCAAATCATTCCCTATCTGTTCCACTTTACATTGGGTGATTGAACACACACACACATATTATTATTATTATTATTATTATTATTATTATTATTATTAACAGACACACATTCTCTGACTGCTGGAAAATATGATGCCAGGGAGAATGTACTTTGTTTGAAAACACCAAGCACCACTACACAGAAATCCAGACTGCCCCTTATTTTTTAGCTGGCTAGTTAATAAGAAATAAAAGCTAAAGGACACAAGCCAGATTGTGATTTACATCTCAGATTGTAAATTACAGAGGAGTTACATGGGATCAGAATATTGGCTAGATACCGTGCTTTATACTTTCAGGCACAGATATCTGTATCCTAAACAGGGAGTCAAACTGGACAGTGTACCCACATGGAGAATCAAACACCTGCCTGTAATACAGCTACTCTTTCCTGTTTAATTAGTGAAGGCCTGTTATATCTTTTGTTAGGTTTGTTTGTTTTTTCCATACACACAGAAAGAGGTCTTTTCATCCCCCTTTATCAGTGTTTCCCAAAGGCCAAGACAGGTGCCTGGGGATTAAATCTCTCTCTCTCTCCCTCCCTCCCTCAAAGAAAGAAAGCTGGGGGAGATATCAGTCCACGGCAAAGAAGCTAAAATCTGAGAACTGAGAGCAGGTGCAGCAGCATTCCATGCATTGAGCTCATTGATCCCACCACGTCCCGAAGAGGTCCATATATTAGTCTTTGTACCTCACGGTTACATTGGCAGCACACCCAGCTCCCGTTAAACACAAAGGCGAGCTCAATCCATTTAATGCTGGGATGGCAGCCTTCAAGATTATGGCTACCGTGGTAACCGGACTGCACTTCTGGTTGGCTGTCAAGAACATGAAAGGAAGAGCCACTTGCTTGCCCTTCCAGTGATTCACACATGAGGAAAATCCTGCCTGAGCTTATCTTAATGAATTAATCGTTGCTCCACTAGAGGGGAGAAAACTGCAACTAACGCAAGGCGCCAGCTTCCCCCTCAGTTTTCACTGTTCACTTCCTCCCTCGACATGCTACCCACTGCCTGAACAAAAGCACCTCTCAGTTACGGATAGGGTTTCCAGCATTGTCAGAATGGGATTTGCAGATAATGTAGCCTTATAAGTGGATACGATCAGGGCTGCATTAATGGGCTGGACTTATTCTTCATTTCTTCATTTGTAATGTTTGCATCCAACATTTTCCTTCAAAGAGCTGAAGGCAATGCACATTTCACACACCCCTCCTGCCCTACCTCTGATAGTGAAAAAATGAACAGTGACTGGCCCAATGCAACATTCAGATGCTGGGGCCACTAGAATACTTAAACCCTACAAAAAATCTGCTTCAGGACACTACTGAAACAACTTGTGTTGAAACCCACACCTAGGTCCCTCTCCAAGGTGCTGATCCTGCCTTACCCTACCATCTGTCTATAACCCTGAGGCTACTAGGCTCCTCCTTGCTTGGGCCATCACATATCTGTGGGCATCCCTGTGGTTCAGACACCAGGGAGGTGGTACTTACTGTAGCTTAGAGAGTTACTGGAGAGACCTCTTCAGAGACCTCTTCTTTCAACTACAGTGGTACCTCAGGTTCCAGATGCTTCAGGTTACAGACGCTTCAGGTTACAGACTCCGCTAACCCAGAAATAGTACCTTGAGTTAAGAACTTTGCTTCAGGATGAGAACAGAAATCGTGTGGCGGTGGTGCAGCGGCAGCGGGAGGCCCCATTAGCTAAAGTGGTACCTCAGGTTAAGAACAGTTTCAGGTTAAGAACAGACCTCCAGAACGAATTAAGTTCTTAACCCGAGGTACCACTGTACTATAGCTTCCAGATTAACTCACAGACCTGTAGCTTCCAGATTAACACAGAGATTAACTCAGGGCTCTGTTCTTTCATATTTGAGTATGGCCACCCATAGCTCCCACCTGGCCCTGGCATTCTCTATGTAAGAACAGGCACTGCATTCTGTGATGAATCTTCAAGGGAGTGGGATGAATACGTGCTCTGTATTGAGAAGTTCTCAGAAAATGTCAATATCGTAGAAGCCCCAACATGACTAGGTCCCTACAGTATTGTATATAGACCATAATGGCTTTTACCAACTGTGGCTTTTTAAAAAAACACCTGAGCCCACAAAATATTGTGTTGGTTGTACTGCAGCACTGTATATGTAATTCAATGCTTGCTCATTATAGTTTCACAGAGCATCCCCCATAAAACATCTTTATTTTCCCTTGTGTGTACTTAGAATACCGCAATTCCAATGCTTTAATAGACTTTATGATTATTCCCTAATGCACCACTACGCTACCATCCACAATATACTAGAGCTGCTTCCCATCGTTACCCATGTAACAGGAGAGCAATACATTTTTCAAATGTATCCATTGGTGAGATTATGGGCCTGCTAAAACCGGTATAATCAAAACTCAGTGCAGACAAACTGATATGTACTCAAAATCAAGCAACCATCAGACCAGTCTTCATCAATAAATCATCTTAGACCAGCTGATTTTCATATATGAGGACCATTTTCCCCCACTTAGGAGCTGGCCAGTTATAATTTAGGTGAGATCACTACAAGCCAAGTTCTTAACACTAACACATTAGTAAAGAAATGTATGGGGTGACTATCAGCTGAACCATGATCAATCAGTCTTGGTGATGCATTTTCTTGTAGACCATCATATTTCAGGTGAATAACAGTATAGTTTCCAGTAACTGCAGGTTTTGTGAAAAATATATGTTGCCATGGAACATATATTCACATTTTTCAACCTAGTTACTCAAGCTGGCTGAAGGTAACATTTTCTCCATTTCAATAAGCAATAAAATAGTTTCATGAAATTAAAATGCCCAGAAGGCAGAGGGTCTGATACAAAGTTGTCTTCCTTGTGAGTGCTTCTTCATGGATTCCAGTCAAGAGAAATAATGTTACATCCGAAATGGCCGTCTGGATGATAGATGGGAGAATCATCATTGCAGAAGACAACATGATTCTACTATCTTATCCAGGAATTATTCCCTGCTAAATCCATAGGGACGATTATTTACACTTCTGACACATATGGTTTTCATGTTGTGGCTGTGTAGGAAAGGATCCTAAACTCATATTGTGATAGCAAATGGCATGCCACAATGCATCCTTTGCCCTCACATCTTGTTGGCATTTTGCTCACAGGATACATGTTCTACCATGTTCAAGGTAAATATGCTCCAGTTAGCATTCATATAGGAATCAGGAAGGGCACAATTGCTCATACACCTTTTTGCCTTTCAAAAATCAACTCACAACATTTACTCCCAAACACTTTTTAAAGCAATGGTGAATCACTCTGCAAAATTCAACTGACAAAATTCTCCTTTTTGGTGCTAATTCAGTGGCAGATCCTCCAATGGAGAACACAATCAAGGTTTTGCAACCTGTTACACTTTAATCCGTGGACAGTTTCTACTTGTTTCATCCATTTGGTTTCTCTGAGCTGCTTTTGGCTTCAGTTGAATTTTGAATTTTAATGTTTTGGTCTGACAGTTGTTTTATTGCATATTGCTGTCTTTATTATTATACGTATTACCTGTGTTTTGTTGTATGCTTTTATCTTGTAAGCTGCCTTCAGAGGGCTTCTGTTCTTAAATGCAGCCCTAAAACATTTTAAATAAAAGAAAAAGAACAACCTATTTCTGAGGAGGGGGAATCACAGGGTGCTCAATCTCCTTCATTTGCAATACATAAAAACTACGCTGACACAGCAGTATCTCATTTTGCATTTCCCCAGAAGAGTTCGTTTTTGTTTTTCCTTAGAGCCCAATTATAGGCCTTGTGGCCATGACCTTAGACCTAGTAATAGGCTTCTGTTCATAAAGCGATGACTGGCTGTGGACTTAATCCTTTGCTAATGCCTGCTTTTTCTTAGGGCATGTATTTGATTTGTGGTCTTCATATTTAGGGACTTTTTGCTACTGTCCTAGAGATTATTTACTTTTGCTGCAGGGTTTGGAATGATTGTTCAGTATTTTCCCCTTACTACATCCCCAATCACTGCAAATAGATGAGGAAATATTAATTCATTCATTCATTCTGGATGGAAAGGATGAGAAAAATGAGGAGTGGCAAAGACCCTCAGAGATTCCCAGATCTTTGAATAGACCAAGCCAAGCCAGCCTGCTCCCTCCACCTCCTCCAACCTATTGTTTTAAGATAGGAGCAGAAGGCTCCTCACAGCTCTAATAATTTTCTTGACATCTATGGGCAAACCAAAACTTTACTTTCATCTGTAATTCGTGCTCTAAGTAGTTTTCCCCCATTCACCACTAGCTGGACTAAATGCATTGCTAAAAGTCACCGGCCTTTAGCAACACACTTGTCTTTCAGCAGTACCAGGTGTCTGGGGTGATAATAAGGTGCTTGCTTATTTGATTTTCTAACTAGGAAAGTTTGAAGTTCTCTCCCACTTTGGTGCATTTTAACTAGTCATGTGCTTGCTCATATATGCCTCTAAACGCTTTCACGAAAAACATTGTCTCCATTTCAGCCGCTGAGCATGGCATCCGCAATTGAAGCAACACATTTTGCTGCTGCTGCTGCTGCTGCTGCAGTCCAAGCACAGCTGGGCAGTTGAGACCAATCATTTAATAATTTTGATAGATGACTTCATAAAGCAACCATCAGATATTGATGATGAGCTGAAAACACCTGCTTTACTGGCACCACAATAATCTACTCAGCCCAGGACATCACTCACCACTCCTCATTAGCAAGTATTTAAACTTAGCTAATGGTTAACTTTTAACTCATCCTTCCATGTGCTTACTGAGTAGGGAAAGATGACAGGTGGTACTTTATTTAAACCACCTGCCTGCAAGCAAAAGCCAATATTTGCTCACAGGAGGTATCACTTCCCCCACAAGGCTCCCAAACAAGCCCTAAAAATGCATGGGAGCTATGCAGGAACAAGGTAGGACTCTTTGCTGGACTCAAGCATTTCAAAAAGGCTCGTGAGGGACAGCATGCAGATTTCTACCTACCATGGCCATCTGCTGCTCCCTTTCATTTCAGTGGGGGTTGTGCAGGATAACATAGGAATATGCCTTTATACAGAGTCAGGCCATGAATCCATTAGCTCTGTATTATCTACACTGACAGGCAAGCAGAGGGTGTTCTCTAGCCTTCATTGAAGACGCCGGGGATTGAATTTGGAATCTTTTACATACAAAGCTTGACTTAAGAACATACAAAGATCCCTGCTAGATCAGGTCAAAGGCTCATCTAGTCCAACATCCTGTTCTCACCATGCCCAGCCTGGTGCCAATGGGAAGCTCACAAGCAAGGCATGAGAGCCACAGGGGTTGCTCCTCCTTGTTATTCTCAGCAGTTGGCATGGAGAGGCATACCGGCTCCAACAATTATGGGGGTCACGTCTAACAAAAATGGAAATGAAAGTGGAAATTGTTCATGTTTGCTTATTTGTTCCATGTTTGGAAGGGAAATCAAATCCAGCAAATGGGATCGTTGTTTGCTGCTGCTGTTGCTTTTATTCCACAAACAATACGTAATTGATTGCATTCCCACCCCCGCAATATTTGCATTGAAATGAATGAGGTGGAATAACATAATGACAGTGTAATTTACACAACTTACATAAGGCATGTAATTAATTATGTAAATTACATGATTACACCACAGTGGACAGGGAGACAATATAGTTTGGGGGTAGAAAATGAACTGTGGTGGGACAGAAACAGCGCTGCAAGCAACAAACATAGAACAGAATGGAAAGCAACGTCTTCTTACATCCCTGTTGACAGTGGAACAAGAGCATAGTTTTATTGTCGATGATGTCTTTGTGTTTTATTTTATTCCAAATGTTTTCAGCAATTTTAAAACGCTTTTTAAAAATACATATTTATTTTAATAGTGTTTTTATGACAGAAGGGTTGCTGCCTTTGGCTCTTTTGGAAGGAAGGGTGCGATGAAAATTTGATAAA
Source organism: Lacerta agilis (assembly GCF_009819535.1). Lineage (NCBI taxonomy): Eukaryota > Metazoa > Chordata > Lepidosauria > Squamata > Lacertidae > Lacerta > Lacerta agilis. Next base: position 29,856,689 of record NC_046318.1, read on the forward strand.
TAAATAAATAGATTTGTCTGATGCTCAGCATTTTGTCACTGAGCTATAGGCCATCCTGATCAGATTGTACCAAGGGATACAGAAAGTCCCGTGAGATACAGAAAGTTCAACTGCAGGATTTTCAAGGGGTAACCATTATGCCATTTGATTGATTGCTTGATAGGATAGGTATTTACTTCTGCCATCTTTCGTTAGTAGACACAATCTCTAAGAAATCTCTGTTTATTACCCAAGAGCTTTTTGTTGTTGTTGTTGTTCAGTCGTTCAGTCGTGTCCGACTCTTCGTGACCCCATGGACCAGAGCACGCCAAGCACGCCTATCCTTCACTGCCTCTCGCAGTTTGGCCAAACTCATGTTAGTAGCTTCGAGAACACTGTCCACCATTTCCTGATTGAGTAAACATTTGCTTAGACATTTGTCATTTTGGTTACAAAAAGAGCTGTATTTTCACAGATTTGATTATGTTGTTGTTTAGTCGTGTCTGACTCTTCGTGACCCCAAGGACCAGAGCACGCCAGGCACTCTTGTCTTCCACTGCCTCCCGCAGTTTGGTCAGACTCATGTTGGTAGCTTCAACAACAATGTCCAACTATCTCATCCTCTGTCGTCCCCTTCTCCTTTCTCTTTCCCAACATCAGGGTCTTTTCTAGGGAGTCTTCTCTTCTCATGAGGTGGCCAAAGTACTGGAGCCTCAACTTCAGGATCTGTCCTTCTAGTGAGCACTCAGGGCTGATTTCTTTGAGAATGGATAGGTTTGATCTTCTTGCAGTCCATGGGACTCTCAAGACTCTCCTCCAGCACCATAATTCAAAAGCATCAATTCTTCGGCGATCAGATGAGTAAAAAGACTTCCCTGTGTGTGAAATGATTGTACTTGAGAGTAACAGAAGATGCCCTTGCCACGATCACACGTGCTATCCATATGTTGCCTGGCAAAAGTTGAGAGGATAATTAAGGGTTTGGAAGGGGTTACTGGGTAGCAAGTTACAGTCAGCTAGGCACAAGCCATACAAAAAGAAGAAGAAAAGATGCATTCCATTTGGCAACCATCAGAGTTTCTAATGACTAAATGGCTCAGTGGAGTACAGTTTGGGTTTTGTTTTTTATTTCTCTGTCGCAAATAACGGAATTACAGCCAGATTATATAAGCCATGACCTGGGTTGCTTCAAACAGAGCAGCAAGATTCAATAAATGTCTCTTCACAGATTGCTCTTTCCTAGAAATGTTAAATGAATTAAAGGGAGGGGGGCAGGTGCTGGATGTCAAAAGTCTATCAGCATCAGGCCACTTGCTTTTGTCTTTGACCCAGCAACTGGTCTTGCATAAATGACTGCTGGGTCTCTGGTAGTAGTTTTCCTCCCTGCTACTGGCTGTGCCTGCCAACCAGATATCATCATCATCATCATCTTGCATTGGGTAATTCATCCATGCATGGTTTTTAAAGTTGCGACAAGAAATATATTGATTGTGACTAGCTCTCCCCAGCCCTTTTTGGGGGGGAAACTGTCTCAACCTTCTTCTTCTTTTTTAAAGCTTTCAAGTGGGGAAAATTTAGTGAGAGCAGATGAGCATGGAAAGCCTGCCTCACAGCAAGACAGACCATTGGTCAATCTAGCTCAGTGCTGCCTTCCCTGACTGGCAGCAGCTCTCTGGGGTTTCAGGAAGGAAGCCCTTCCCAGCTCTACCTAGAGATGCTGGAGATTAAACCTGAGCTACTGCCTTTCTTATAATGTTAGAAGACTGGTGTCCTTGCTGCTGCAGTTGCTATCCACATCATGCTCAGAAAAGGGGCAAAATTGCTGCAGATCTTTTACTCGTGAAGAGGCCCCTGAGCTTCAGTAGTTCTACTCTGAACCATTAAACCATCATTGCATTTACTGCAGCGAGGTTCATTTTTCCAATTCGAATCAATAAACAGCTATTTGGAGCACTCCCCCACTGGAAGCATGGGGGAAACTGGAAATAAGGGGCTTTTACCACATGGTGCACTGGCTGCCAAAATGCTACTGGGCCATGTTTAAAGTTCTGCTGTTAGCATATAAAATCATTTAACAACTTGCAACCAGATGCATCTTGTTGGACCACCTTATCTTATGTAATCTTGCTCGGTCATTCGAACTTTAGGAGAGAGATGTTCTAAAAAGGGTTGCATGCTCCCAGTATTCATCTCATGTCCACAAAAAGGGCTTTTCCTGCTATTTAGGTAGAGAGAGACCATTGCCAAGTGTCATGAAAGAGCAGCAAATTAATGAACCAACATTATTATTTAATATTATGTATTTATTTCCAGGGAAGGGGATAGGAACTCGTGGAATCTTCTGCCTCAAATGCCAAAATAACTCAAGCAGCTTTGGGTACTATGGGTTTTTTACTTAGAGTAGGCCCACTGCAGTTAATAGCCATAACTTAGTCCTGTTAATTAATTTCAGTGTGTCTACTCGGAGCAAAACTTAGTTGAATACCACCTTATATGACCCTTTACTTGCTGGGAGAGTGAACATCACTGGCTGCTCTGCCTCAGGTAGCAAAATGGCTTGGACTGGATTTGTGTATGGAATACAAAATTAAAACCATGTCCTACTTTTCAGTTTGAGTTAAAGGCAGGTCCCAAATCCAAAAAGATTGAAGACTGAAGCTGTAGTCCAGGAATGGGAAGACTGCACCCTTCTAGGTGTCATTGGACTCCCGACTCCAGTCCATCCCGGGCAACTTGGCCAATAGACAGGGATTATGGGGGGGGGTGCTGTCTAGCAATGTCCAGTGGCCCACAAGCTCGCCATCCCTTAATCCACATACTCTGACTGACCTAGTTCTCTGTCATGAGGGAGCTGGAGTTTACGGATCTCATTTTGCCCTACTGGCCTCGAAAGCATTCCCAGTGAGCCTTTCAGGCTGTGTCATCATGGGCCTGATAGACTTGGGTTGCTAGGAGACCATCCATTAGAGCCCAATAGCACACAAGCCAACATCATTCAAGGTTTCATTTTGAAGAATGCATGGCTATAGCATCTAAACATTTATGTTTCAATGCTATAAAACAACAACAACCAACCTCTCCACAGGGTTTTCTCCACAGACCTAGTGCAGCCGTCCATTTCCTAATGAATTCTGCTTAGCTCTGTTGGATTGCACTGAAATGCTTGAGGGACATTTGTTGCTGAGTTGAAAATCCGAAATGCTCCCTCCTTGTGTGTGATGTATCGGCTTGTTTGCACACATGCCAGTGTCTGTCTTCCTAGAAAGAGTGTCAGAGCTTTTCAATTATTTACACACTGAACCCCTCTAGGTTTTAACTGGCTGGAATTGTGCATCTGCTTCATCATATCATTTAGAAGAGGGTTGTTTTGTTTCGCTTTCTTTTGTTTTGTAGCCAAAGGTTATATATTCTGTTTTTTCCGACTAAGAAAAAGAGCGGGTGGCAGTGGTATCTCTCTTTATGTTATGTGTAGATTGCAAAAACAAAAAACAGAAAATAAAAAATCTCATCTGAGCTTCTGAGGTTTCCAGCTGAGCTTTCATTTTTGCTGATGAGGGAGGGAAGCTGCATTAAAATTTATTTTTCCATTTGCAACTTCACTGTTGAAGAGCTCATGTTGCCTATGCTAGTCAGCATAGATTTTAGGAGAACGGGCTAAAAGTTCACCTGGCTGAAAAGGCAGGCTCTTCCTTCCACATGCATGTCAGGACATAACAAAACAGAAAACACAACAACAACAAAACTCTGGGGCACAAGCCCCCTGTATAAATGGAGAGCCCCATGTCAGGCCAGCCATATTGCCAGGAAGCAGATACCTGAGGCCTTCAGCTCTTCCCATTATGGTACACTTCTTAGAGTGGGAGTATATACAGTGGTAACAGAAATCTTGGAATCCAGTGCTACTGAGGTTTGTGGAACAGTTGGCACTCTGCATATGCCCTGGAGCTACTGTACATGGCTCCTCTAGCTTTGTTCTGTGGTGATACATTGAAATGGTACACAGGATGCAAATGTGGATGTAGACCAGGGGTAGGCAACCTAAGGCCCGGGGACCGGATGCAGCCCAATCGCCTTCTCAATCTGGCCTGTGGACAGTCCAGGAATCAGCATGTTTTTACATGAGTAGAATGTGTCCTTTTATTTAAAATGCATCTCTGGGTTATTTGTGGGGCATAGGAATTCGTTCATATTTTTTTTCAAAATATAGTCCCACCCACCACATGGTCTAAGGGACAGCAGACCGGCCCTGAAAAAGGTTGCTGACCCCTGATGTAAACTAGCTGGTCTCATGGACAGCACACAGCTTGTCTGCATTGGAACTGAGAGGGGAAAGAACTCTGGATGTATGCTAATGGCTATTTATGCCCCTGAGCTATTTGCCAAGACAAGCTTCTGTTTGGTTTCTGTTAGCCCTGTTGAAAACAAAAGCATCCTTTCAACTGGCACTGCCCCACTGGCAGCCATTTGGATCCCCTAAAACTAATCCCCTATTAACTCTTTTCCCCACATGGCCTATCACCCAAGTCCAAATCTGATATAAACTTGAGGCACTATGTTCTAATTGGCTCTTGTCTCTCCCCTTTGCCTGTTGGACAGCCCGAACAGTCTGTAGCAGAAAATGTGTATTTGGGGCCATATTCAAAATGGTGCAGTTGGAGCAACCACATGCCCTTCCAACATCCTGCTGATCAAAATTGCAGTGCTCATTTTTGGTCCCAAGTTTTCACAAGAGCCAGCTGAGTCATGCAAGAGCATGAGACCAAAAGAAAGAAAGAAACAAGCTTCTTTTGGTCCAGCCCTCTGCCACGAACCAGCTGGTTTATGCAAGAGCACAAGACCCCAAAATAGGGCATTCTGCAATACAGTCCAGAGGGCCCAGACTCTGAACTTCATTAAAAAAAAAAAACTCTTTACCCCTTCTAGAAAAAAAGCCATGAATGATAATGTGCAGGCAACCTTCTAGCCTTCCTACCTTTCAGTGTTTTTAGCCAATGAGTGAAGTCATAGCTGCGATTGAAGGCTGAATTGTTTGGACAACAGGCTATAGGAATCCTTGGAGTCCTCAAGATCTGTGGTTCTCTCAACCCCTTTGTGGACTTTTGTTTCCTGCTTCTGTATCAGGCCTCAGCTGCACTGTACATTTAAAGCAGTACCATGCTACTGTCCCCCAAAGAATCCAGGGAGCTGCGGTTTGTTAAGGGTGCTGGGATTTGCTAAAAAGGTAAAGGGACCCCTGACCATTAGGTCCAGTCACGGACGACTCTGGGGTTGCGGCACTCATCTCGCTTTACTGGCCAAAGGAGCCGGCGTACAGCTTCTGGGTCATGTGGCCAGCATGACTAAGCCGTTTCTGGCGAACCAAAGCAGCACACAGAAACACCGTTTACCTTCCCACCGGAGCAGTACCTATTTATCTACTTGCACTTTGATGTGCTTTCGAACTGCTAGGTTGGCAGGAGCAGGGACCAAGCAACGGGAGCTCACCCTGTCACTCTATATATATATATATATATATATATATATATATATATAGAGAGAGAGAGAGAGAGAGAGAGAGAGAGAGAGAGAGAGAGAGAGAGAGTGTTTGGGGTGGTTTCCTGGCTTCCATAGGCCAGCGGCTGATTCCATTCCTCCTTAAAAAAAAATTAAAAACATATTATGCATTTGTTTGAGTTATTTCTCCACTGCTCTTCAAGCCAAAGCCTCTCAGAGCAGTTTACATAAATTAACATCGACTGCCGAAGGAGAAGAATTAGGTTAATGCCCATTATTACTCAAAATCCCAGCTGGCATCTCTAAAAAGGTTTCTTCCCACCCCTCTGCAATTTTTCCCCTGTATGGAATTAAAGAGAATAAGCAGGCAAATATTCTTCTCCATACCAGCCGCTTCAGCTATCTGAATTTCTAAGTCATGGAAGGGGGAAGAGGCAGGGCACAGGTTGCTCGAAGCAATACTTCCCAGTTCCATTGTGTTAAAATGTCAAAAAAAGATTTTTGCCGCTGACATAAACATTCTCAGGAAGCTCCAGGGGACATGCATAGGGTGGTATGTGTCTTTGTTGTGCATGAGTGTATGTGTGTGCGCAGGCACACAGATTTTTTTCATTGCAACATAGAGAGAGGGGTACTATCATAAATGATTGTGAAGCTGAGTGGGCTGTCAAGCCTTCCAAGATTCTCAGCGTTATCTTTTCTCTCTCCCTCCCCCCTCTCTCGCACCCATCCCCAATAAGAAGCAAAGCTCGAGCTCAGCACTCTGCTTTTATATCTGTGTGACTCACAAAGGGGCTGGCGCCCGCCCCTTCCTCTTCCCCTCCTCCTCCTCCTCCTCCTCTCCCCAGCCCCCATCCTCTATAGCATTTGTAATCTCGTGGACAGAGCTCCCGAGTGACAAAAGACAGTTGCACACAAAGAAACGTGATAGATCACAGCAATACCGGGAAGAATTCAAGGTCTGATCAATTTTAATAAAAAGATGTCATTGGGGACTTGTGTGTGCTATGTGAACTTACATGAGTGAAATGGTGGCAATTACGTTATATAGGATATTAAATCAAGGAGACACCAAATGCCTGCAAGACTCTGAGGCTGCCCTCCTCTTGATTCTCACTTGTATCTTTACTAGTCTAGAAAATACCTAGCGTTAAAGGACAATAATATATCCAGAGAGGAAGACTTAGAGGGGTGAAGAACACCAAGGGCATTTTCACTCAAATATCCTGCATTTGTGAACTGCCTGGTAATGCCCCACAGATCAGGCCATAAATTCATGGTTTTTTTTTATTAAGAAAAAATTATATTCTCTGTGATGGTTTAAAAGCATACAGAAATTATGCAACCATTTTTACACTGTTTAAAATTTAAAAAAACAGACTACTTTTTTGTCTTCATACTTGGCTCTGTGCTCTTTTTACATTTGTAAAAATCGTCGCCAACTGCATATATCTAAGAGCAACAGAGGGTAAGATTTCGTGCATCTGATGAAGTAGGTTGCAACCCGTGAACTTGTTGCCCAATCCGATAAATCTGTTGGTATTTAAGGCTCCACTTCCACAAGACGCTTGGCTGCTGTTGTTTTGCTGAAATGAACTTATGAAGCTAACCCTACGGAATGCGAAAGCAAGTTATTCTTTTTCATCCCTTCACTGAATGTCAGCCTTTTAGCTCAACAACATATCCCACCAGGATCCCACCTATACAAAACGCACAGAATGAGCTATTTGGTAGGCAACTCCAGCTTTTTAACAGCAAGATGGTACTTTAAAGATATTGAAATCCAGCTCTCATGGACTACCGATAAATGGCTCGTGTCATATTGTTTTGATGAGACTGAGCCTTTCCAATGGTCTATTGGCTCCGTATACATAGTAGAGCGATGTAAAGAAAAAAGAAAAAAGCCTCAGGTCATACCATGAGATTCCACAATTTGCCTGTGGCATACTTTTGTGTGAGATGAGCCCTGAGCCACCTCCTGGCTAAAAATGGAGAAGCTCTGGCTAGATATTACTTCAAGTTAAGATCCTGGTATAAAGCTGGAGCAGCTACCCGGTATGTAGGAATATGACAAGAACTATTCTAGAAAAGCATCCACAAGTTCAAGAAAAAAAAACCATCACACGGAGGGCCAGTATTCAACTAACTCATCCCATCAGCGCAAATAATTTCATCTTGTGCAAAAGAACTTTCTCCTTCTCTCCTCTCACACACATTGCACCTTCCCCAAATCTGTTCAAGAGGGAACCCCAAGAACAGATTTAGGTTGGCACATAAGAGTAGGAGAGTGGGATAGTTCCAATGTACAAGTGGAAACACTTACACTGAAGGATTGAGTTAGTTGGATACCACCCATGGGTTTGCAGGACAGCAGTTTACTACTGTGTCAAAAATCCTCTTTCACAGACCACTTTTCAGAGTGCTGTGGCATTTTCTGTCCCAAGGTTAGTTTCCTCACTCGGGGCGAAAACAAGCATGAGATGGGAGGTCCATGATCAGCCAGGAGCCATGACTTTAATTGGGATAGCTCTGGTGGGAGAGGGAGGATTTTAAAAAATGTGCTGTTTTACAAATCAAAACTATGCTCCCTTTCAAACAGGGGCTTTGTTCCCTCACTTTTACCTCAGTTCCATGACCACACCCATATTTCTGGGGGAAGCAGCACATCCAAGGGCCTAAGCCCTCAGCTGAGCCACCAGGCTCCGACGGACACCGTGGCATGCTCCTTTATATTTACATTGTGTTTTTCTGTAGTTAACATATAGTAATTGATTTTGTTGTCGTTAAAAATGCAGCCCTTATCTAAACAACCTGAATGTTACATTTTTTCATTTCATTTATTATTATTATTGAAAATAAAAGCATTTTCCCTCTCAGTGCAACAGTTTGGTGAGAGACCATCGCAAGCTGAAAAGCAAATACAGCTATCTGATTAATTGACTCTGACCTCATAAATATTATACTTCAGGGGGCTCTAATGGAAGTTCCTCAGGGTAAATTGCACAGTTCACCTCATTCATTTATATCTCTGGCTGACAGATGTACCTTATGAAATGTCACTGAATATGCTTGGCAATAAATGAGGTATAACATTAGCATCTTGATTCTGTTTTCCTGAAGGAACACTTTTTGCTAAATGACTCCAACACACTAAAAACAGTATTCACCACCATATACTCTTGCTTTCTGTTTCAATCAGTCTGAAAGAAATGCACAGTAGCCTTCCCAAAGGAGGGGAGAACTTGGCAAATTAATAAAATAGGCTGCTCTTTTCTTGTATGTGCTTCCATTGTAGAATGACCATATTGTTGCCAAATATTAGTCAATGCCAGGCATTTGATAGTGCGGCCGCTATGCTGCTGCAATGCTTATTATCTCTATGACCAGGCCATTAAATGAAGTTAATTAAATCAGAGTGGAAAAGCATTGCCCTACACCACAAAACAAAGAGGGAGAGAAGCTATAAATTGTTGGCTATAGTCAACACCCTGTATCTCTGTGACTCTTCGCCTTTCTTTAGATGGAAAATACCAGTATATACATATTGCCTTCTTGAGAAAGATAGTATTTTTCATTCAGACTCGGATAAGAGTCCCAAATAAATGCACATATTGCGTTTGAATGAACTATGCTGTTGTGTGCTGCACAAAGTCCTTGATTCTAATCATGAACAGGGAAGACAGAATTGCAAACATGTTTTTCTTTCTTTCTGCCCCACCCTGCTTGTTTGTTGACTCTGCCACCATGAAGTTACGCTAAATGTAAAACTGAAAAGCCTCAAGATAAGGAGCAATAGTGAATTGTCCCTAAATATTGACACAAGGTGTGTGACTGAGCACTTCCAAATTGTAAGGTTTTGGTGTCTAACCTTCCCACTACCCTTCCTCACTCCTGTTCCATCTTTGCATGTTGGTGTCAGAATGGTGTAACTCCTGCTTCAGCCACTGTTGCATGCAGTGGCAACCTTACCTACAAGCTGGGGCTTTGTTGTTGTTCAGTCGTGTCCAACTCTTCGTGACCCCATGTACCAGAGCATGCCAGGCACGCCTGTCCTTCACTGCCTCTCGCAGTTTGGCCAAACTCATGTTAGTAGCTTCAAGAACACTGTCCAACCATCTCATCCTCTGTCGTCCCCTTCTCCTTGTGCCCTCCATCTTTCCCAACATCAGGGTTTTTTCTAGGGAGTCTTCTCTTCTCATGAGGTGGCCAAAGTACTGGAGCCTCAACTTCAGGATCTGTCCTTCTAGTGAGCACTCAGGACTGATTTCTTTAAGAATGGATAGGTTTGATCTTCTTGCAGTCCATGGGACTCTCAAGAGTCTCCTCCAGCACCATAATTCAAAAGCATCAATTCTTCGGCGATCAGCCTTCTTTATGGTCCAGCTCTCACTTCCGTACATTACTACTGGGAAAAGCATAGCTTTAACTATACAGACCTTTGTCGGCAAGGTGATGTCTTTGCTTTTTAAGATGCTGTCTAGGTTTGTCATTGCTTTTCTCCCAAGAAGCAGGCATCTTCTAATTTCGTGACTACAAACATCTATATCTTAGGCAAACTCTGAAATGAATTCTAGAAAAGTTTAGATGAAAACCTTAGCCAAGAATGTATTAATGTATCGAGCTGAAACACACCCACTATTCAGCAAACAGTAAATCCCTTTGGTTTTAATGTGATTTATTCAAATACAGCTTAGGACAGGGCTGCAGCCCAACCTTTTAGGCCAGTTTTAAGTTTAGAGTGATTCAGTTATAGGTTCACATCTCATCAAGATTCTGTACCCTCAATCCACTTCCCTAAGAAGCACAAAAAAAAAGAAATGCAGAATGACTCTCGATCAAATTGATGCCCACTTGCCTTCTACCTTAGGCTGTATCGAATTGTTACAAAAACTGGTACGTCAAGAAGAGAGGCAGAACTATGACTGCATTGCAGAACTATGACTGCATGAGGTGTCAATCTTGCACATATCTGCTTGTACTTGTGTGGTGTAGTGACTAGACTGTTGCACTTGAGCAGGGGTCAGCAAACTTTTTCAGCAGGGGGCCGGTCCACTGTCCCTCAGACCTTGTGGGGGGCAGGACCATATTTTGGAGGAAAATAATTGAACAAATTTCTAATAGAAGCACACATTCTACTCATGTAAAAACACCAGGCAGGCCCCACAAATAACCCAGAGATGCATTTTAAATAAAAGAACACATTCAACTCATGTAAAAACACACTGATTCCCAGACTGTCCGCGGGCCGGATTTAGAAGGTGATTGGGCCGCATCCGGCCCCCGGGCCTTAGTTTGGGTACCCCTGCACTTGAGCATGGAAGACCCAACTGCAAGTCCTCATTCAGCCACAAAGCTTGCTGTGTTTCCTTTAACAATGGCTTCTCAGTCTAGCCAACCTCCCAGGTAGGTCGTAAAGGTAATATACCTCCCTGGACATTTTGGAGGAAGAGTTGGATAGCAATAGAATTCATTATATTCTTTACACCTTTAAAATACAATTCCATCCAAATAAAATGTATTCAGTGTCCACCAAACTATTTTCATGCAAAACAAATGAGAGAGAATTTCAAGCCCGTCTTGTGTTATAAAATACAGCAAATGTTTGTCAGGGGTGTTAGAATATGCAAGCCAGCATATTATTGATTTTTCTGTGGCACATAATACATGCCTAGTTTGGAAGGCAATGGATACTAACTAATGCATATTTGCACTTTTTGCTTTAAGGTTTGTTTGTTTGTTTTAAGAATTCCTAGTTTATTTTTTATAGCTTTTTTAAAAATAAAAAGTATCTGTGTGGGTTTTATTTTAAAATGTAATGATTTGCTCACCGACTGTAGCATAGCTTGGAATAAGGCTGCCCTCCTGTGGAATTCTGAACTGCAACTGGATATTATTCATGCAATACTGGGATAATTATTCCTTCAGAACTAAACCACAGAGAGGCAGCAGAGAGGAAAATATATTTCACTGCTATAAATCACCTGCTGCCTTCCTAAGACTTTGGCAAGCAAAACTGCCTTCAGTGTCACTGTGCTATGTATTAACTGATCTCAAAATTTAATATGATGCCCAAAACAGTAAAAAATAAATAAATGTCCAAGTATACTAGCATTAAGGGAGGCGGGTGGTGCTGTGGGTTAAACCACAGAGCCTAGGGCTTGCTGATCAGAAGGTCGGCGGTTCAAATCCCCGTGACGGGGTGAGCCCCCATTGTTTGGTCCCAGCTCCTGCCCACCTAACTGTTCGAAAGCATATCAAAGTGCAAGTAGATAAATAGGTACCGCTCTAGCGGGAAGGTAAATGGTTTTCCGTGCGTTGCTCCGGTTCGCCAGAAGCAGCTTAGTCAAGCTGGCCACATGACCCAGAAGCTGTCTGTGGACAAACGCCTGCTCCTTCAGCCATTAAAACGAGATGAGCGCTGCAACCCCAGAGTTGTTTGCAACTGGACTTAACAGTCAGGGGTCCCTTTACCTTTACCTTTACTTTTAAATATGGATTGCTACGACGACTCGTATACAGTCTTCAAATCAGACACACATTTTACTAAGAGGTCATTTTACATGTATCTATTCTGAAGCGAGTGGCGCTGTGGTCTAAACCACAGAGCCTAGGGCTTGCCAATCAGAAGGTCGGCGGTTCGAATCCCCGCAACCGGGTGAGCTCCCGTTGCTCGAACCCAGCTCCTGCCAACCTAGCAGTTCGAAAGCACGTCAAAGTACAAGTAGATAAATAGGTACAGCTCTGGTGGGAAGATAAACGGTGTCTCTGTGCACTGCTCCGGTTCGCCAGAAGCAGCTTAGTCATGCTGCCCACATGACCCGGAAGCTGTACGCTGGCTCCCTCGGCCAATAAAGCAAGATGAGCGCCACAACCCCAGAGTCATCCGCAACTGGACCTAACGGTCAGGGGTCCCTTTACTTTTGTACTAGCATTATTTAGGATGCTATCAAATGCATCAGCATAGTTCTTCCTAGGATGCTGCACTGCACCTGGTCAAACAGATATGTTAGTGTGGAAATGCAATTGTATCAATGCAACATCACATGGCACACCATCAGGGCCGTCTTAAAGGGATCGGCCGCCATGGCGTGACGATCCCTCGGCATCCCCGGCGTGTCGCCTCCCCACCTGCCTCCCTCCCGCGCTGGCCGCCCCTCGGGAGGGGGGTGGGCGAGTGGGGGATGAGGGGCATGGCGCTGGAGCGGCGCAGGGCTTTGCGCGCCCTTCCCAGCGCTCCAGCTGGGGCTCCGGAGGGTGGCCGGCTTGCAGCTCGTCCGCCGGCGCGAGAGCGCCCACCTGCCCGTGGGGGCGGGTTGGGGAGGGGGCGCCCGGTATGTCGGCGGGCTCGCGGGGGCGCCCCTGGTGCACCGCACCACCCAGCATCTATGACGAGATGGCCCTGCACACCATCATGCGCAGGATTCATCTTCCTTAAGATTAGTGTCCGGGCACATGCTCTGCATGTTGAAGGCGGCAGGTTCAATCCCTCACTTCTCCAGGTAGTGCTGGAAAGGATTCCTGCTTGAAATCCTGCCAGTCAATATCAAACTGGATAGACCAGTGGTCTGACTCAATATAAGGCAACTGTGGTCAGCTGAAAATGGAAGCAAACACTTCTGATCTCTTTGTAGCTACACCCGAGGAGAGGAAGAGGCAGAGCAGTCTCATGCACGAAACACCAAACACTGGTTTAATGTTACATCAAAACCAGACTGTTCTCATCACGATAAAGCATGGCCTTTTTTTTTAACATCTGATTGCAACATCTCTGAATGCTTTAGAAAAATACGCAACCTCTTCACGGATCCTCTGGATAACACAAACCCTCCATCTGCACAGTTTAGCCTACAACTGATAGAAAATAAATCAATCAATCAATAGTAAAGTTTCTAAGTTTCAAAACACAAAGTTTTGTTTGTGGAATTAATGTGATAGATCTTAAGAGGTACATTTCACAGCTGACTAAAAGCCTGGAAAGAGAACATAAAAGGGCAAGATCATTGAAATGCCTCTGGCTAAGTATGTTAGCATCTTATGTCAGTGAGGCTTGTTTGTCAATATCTATGTCTAGACAGTAAAGACTGCAAGTGCAGGTCTCACCCTCAGACATAAGACACTTGGAATCATCAGTCAAAAGCCCCTGATTATATGGCACATCATGTCACGAACTCACAAAATAACTGCCACATACTTCTCAGCCTGCCAAAGATGATGTTTTGAGTACAGTGTGGCGCTAAAGCTCCAAAAAGGAGAAGAATGATCAGTCATTCACATTGACCCTGAAAATGCTGTTAAGCTTATATACCTTTTAGTGCAAGCAATTACTACTACAGTTTCAAATACTTGATTGCTGGTTACCAAAGTAGTTATTATTGCTGCCGTTTTTGCAGCAACTTTAATAACTGCCAGTATCGTTGCTATATGCAGTGTGTGTGTGTGTGTGTGTGTGTGTGTATTTGTTCCTTCCAAAAATGCAATTCCATGTCAATCTGAATTGCTCATAGGACACGGGTTTGTGAACAGGATACATTTACCATCATTTGCAAATGCGTATACCACAGAATATTCAGCTGCATAGAATTAATAAGGCAACCTGTATTTTCAGGAGTAACACTTTTTAAAGACTAGCAATAAATGGGCAAGATGATTCGATACTTTAAAAAAAACAGGTATTTAGTTAAGCATGTTAAACTGAATGTTTGAATATTTGTGCAGAAATATATAAAAGAATCGGCTTTAGAAGTTTAAGGTTAGTTATAATGGTTGGAGAAGAAATTTTGATGTGATAGATTTATTTGTATAAGAATGTGATAAGATATAGAATATAAGTGTATATTATATTGGTTTAGACGAATTGGAAGAACATTAAGATATTGAGTATGAGTTAATGGGAAAAGAAATGAAGCTACCTAAAAAGTATACATGTATTTGAAGACAGAGGAGGGACCAGGGGAAGTCCCCTTTAAGAAGATAAAAAAGTAGAGAAACAAAGATAAATAGTTAGTAAGGTTTGTATAATTTCTTTTTTCTTTTTGTAGGGTATTGTTGTGTTTTATATCGTTGATTGTGTGTGTGTGTGTGTGTGTGTGTATTTGTTCCTTCCAAAAATGCAATTCCATGTCAATCTGAATTGCTCATAGGACACGGGTTTGTGAACAGGATACATTTACCATCATTTGCAAATGCGTATACCACAGAATATTCAGCTGCATAGAATTAATAAGGCAACCTGTATTTTCAGGAGTAACACTTTTTAAAGACTAGCAATAAATGGGCAAGATGATTCGATACTTTAAAAAAAACAGGTATAGCTTTCTACTTTTAAAAATAGTTTTTTTTATAGTTTTTTACTTTTTTAAAGTGTTCTGCTAATGTGGTATGGGATGGGGCCACTGTTAGAGAAAATCCTTTGCACACCAAAGGTTGCAGTCTTAATCTCAGGCATCTATAGTTGAAAGGATTAGGCAGGCAATAGGAAAGACCCCTTTCTGGAAGAAGCTACTGGCATGACAGTGCAAACAACAGAGGGCAAGATGAGCAAATAATCTGATCTCATATAAGGCAGCACCTTATATTCCAGTCCTGCAAACATTCACAAGTCATTCCTGGCACCTCAGATTCAGCTAATTCTTTTCTACTAAGCAACCTTATGATTCTCCAGATTTCCTCTGAGTTCATGTTAGGATACTAAAAACTGAGAACAGAAGGCTTGTGTCTCCTGCCATGAAAAGCAGTCAATTTTGTGCTAAATACAATTGTGTGGGATTGTGTGTGCTCTGTGTTTGTCTGTCCAGTATTCCTGATGACTGGCTTCATATGCTGGCGTGGATTATAGCAACTAATGGATATATATATATATATATCCTTCAATGCCTGTTGCTTGGGGAAAATGTATGTGCATGCATGTACTTATAGTTGCTTAGTTCCATTTAATAAAATAAAATGTTGCCTAATGAAACACCTCTCCGTTATTTTGAGGACACTTTTAGGAAATGTCTATCTGCAATAATGTGCCATCAATCATGTTTAATGAGTG
The DNA here is from genome assembly GCF_009819535.1 of Lacerta agilis. Classification (NCBI taxonomy): domain Eukaryota; kingdom Metazoa; phylum Chordata; class Lepidosauria; order Squamata; family Lacertidae; genus Lacerta; species Lacerta agilis. The sequence continues at coordinate 29,872,197 of NC_046318.1, forward strand.
TGAAAATAAGCACACAGTGCTGCTACAAAAATATGACTGTGTCATATCCTATGAAAAGTTGGCCTTTTCTTTAGGCTTCTGCTTTACTTGCTTACTCACTTACTGCTTCTTCATAACTGGTGGCTACTGGAGGCATCCCCCTTCTTGAAGAGGAGTAAAGATAATACCTGACTGTTTGAAAAAGAAGGAAGTCTGGGTTTTTGCAGTTTGCTATACCATGGGTAGGCAAACTAAGGCCCGGGGGCTGGATCCAGCCCAATTGTCTTCTAAATCCGGCCCGCGGACGGTCCAGGAATCAGCGTGTTTTTACATGAGTAGAATATGTCCTTTTATTTAAAATGCATCTCTGGGTTATTTGTGGGGCATAGGAATTTGTTCAAAATATAGTCCGGCCCCTCACAAGGTCTGAGGGATGGTGGACCGGCCCCCTGCTGAAAAAGTTTGCTGACCCCTGTGCTATACCAATGGGTTGGTAGTGGGGAACAGACATCTTCCAAACCAATTAAATCTATTGGCTTGCACTTAACGTCTTTAAGGGTGTTGGTCCTGACCTTTTGGTACCAAAGGAAATCCCAGTTCCCTTTGCTTTCCAACCCAGGGGTGCAGCTCTATTAATTTCAGTAAGACGAGAACAACTGTTTGAAGATTAGGATGCGCATGGTTATCACTGATGGACCGCAATGCCGATTCATTGCCACTTTCTCCCAGCCCCAGATTGGCCAATGTTAGTTGTACCACTTTATTTAATGGGCTGGAGTGTGTGCATCAGTAATTTCCTTTCTCCTCCAGGAGGCTGCAGGAGGTTATTTTAATGCACCACAAAAATCTCATTCCATGTAAAAAATAATAATGTGGAAGCAGGACAGAATCGAATATAATTCAGATCCCATTAGTTTTCCCTGGAGAACTAATTTGCAGAAAGTACCAAAGATAAATGTTAAAGGCCACTGCATCTCAATTGCTGTCTAATTGCTGTCTAACGCAGGGCTCAGTAGCATTAGCAATGCAGTGTCCTTATTTTTCTTCGAGGGACACAGATAAACATGGTTGTCTCTCCAAGACACAAAGACATACGACATTCACCTTTGCTGCTACGATAGAAGGGTATATTGCAAACATGATGTTGAAACCAGACCTGGCCATTTTAATCCAGACCAAAGAGTAGACAGTGTTGGTGCGGAGAAACTAAAAGTATGTATGACTAAATTCATTCAAAAAGTAGCCACAATAACCAGCAGTCTGAAGAGAGGGCGCCATGGCAGTGATACTCCATTAGGATTGTAATGGTTTTGTGGGAATAGGAAGACCCCCTAATCTTAATGGAGAAGGGCTGCCATAAGGTAAAGGTAAAGGATGACTGGATGATTAAGTCCAGTCAAATTGACTATGGGGTGTGGCACTCATCTCCGCTTTCAGGCAGAGGGAGCCAGCGTTGTCCATAGACAGCTTTTCCAGGTCGTGTGGCCAGCATGACTAAACCACTTCTGGAACAACAGGACACCATGACAAGTGCCAGAGCTCACGGAAACGCTGTTTACCGGTACTTTCCTGCTGCAGCAGTACCTTTCTATCTACCCATACTGGCATGCTTTCGGCTGTGCAGTGCATGTTTCTATAGCTGGAGGATGGCTAATGGAGCCCACTGTGAGCCAACAATGTTATTAACTAGCAGTGGATGCTGCTAGCTACTCTTACAGAGATTACACCATGCAATATGTGCCTGTTCTTTTCCTCTGCTGCTGGCAAGCAGCTTCCTCCAGTGATATCGGGGGTCCCATCATGATTCACCACACAGCTGATGAACAGTACATACCACACACACACACACACACGACTGTCTTCAGAGCAGCTCTCAGTTGCATTAGATTGGGGAGGCAGGGAATCCTTGCATGTTTCATGACACATACACCTTTTCCCTCTCAGATTTGTATGTTAGGAGCATAGGAGCATTGGAGTGTTGGGCGATGGCCCAGGAAAGCCAAGCTGACATCTCCAATCAGCCTCCATCTTCCGGAGAGTCACTAATTCTCAACCTAACTTCCTCACCGGGTTGTTAACACAAGGATAAAATGGAGGGGAGAGGAAGCGTTTAAGAGCAGTCCTGAGCTTCTTGAAGAAAGAATGAGAGAGAAACGTAAGAAATATAAACAAGTACTGAAATGCCTGGGAGAGAGTAAAAAAACAAACTGCAAGAGATAGCAGGATGTTGTGCTGTTTTATTTCACAAATACAAAAATGTGAGAGGTGCTGGTTTTGGTTTTGGTTTTACTTGAGTTTCTACCATCTGGGAATCTGATTTGTAGTAGCACAGGCACCCTTTTGTGTTCTTAACCTTTTGTGAAATATTACCTAGTACTGTACTTGTTTATTTTGAATAACAAGGACAGTGATACTTTAAGAAGGATACATACTGTTACACACCACCCCAGACTTGGAGCAGTGTGAGATTCCAGAGGTTCTAGACCCACTTTACCTAGGGTCCCTGTTTCCTTTTGGAAAATGAGACACAGCGGAAACTGTGGTGTATTTAGGAAACATGGTTTATTTACACATATACACAACCTGAACCTACCATGGAGCGGTTCACAGCATTCACACCCTAAGAGGTTCTGGCTTCTCCCATAGCCACAGCAGCCTTGGACATAAGCAGACCCCAATCATTGCTCTCAGACATTGCTCTCCTATGCTCTCTCTCCAACCCGCTGCATACTATCTCCATTGTATAACTCCTAAACCTAAAGCACTTTCCTTGTCTTTTAAACTAACTCTCAGCAGAGGGAAGGAGGGAGCTCATTCATTTGCAAATGAGATTTGACCTTGATCCTTAATGGCTCTTCCCCTGGCTATACCCTCAAAAGAAAATTAGCCTGACTTAATTAGCTTTTAATGCATGTTGATTCCCGGGGATTAAAGAGGTTTCTGACACACAGCTTAATACACACGGGTCTTGATTAGATTCTAACACGTGAGGGTCTGATACACAGTTTTAACGCACAAGCCTTAATTAGATTCTAACACTAGCTCGATCTGGAATATCGGGGGTCTTGTACCCACCAGCTCATAACAATACAAATAGTTCTAGTTACAGGTAGGTAGCCGTGTTGGTCTGCCGTAGTCGAAACAAAATTTAAAAAATTAAAAAATTCCTTCCAGTAGCACCTTAGAGACCAGCTAAGTTTGTTATTGGTATGAGAAGTGTGCATGCACACAAAAGCTCATACCAATAACAAACTTAGTTGGTCTCTAAGGTGCTACTGGAAGGAATTTTTTTTTTGTTTCGAATACAAATAATGGCAATCATCATCCAGAAATTTGGGCAGCCATGGAATTGTTTGGGGGTGGGGAACTGTTGCCACTCTAAATAGAGAGGTTGAAGGCTTGAGCAATCAGATCAAGCGCAGAGCAGAAACGAGACTCTTTGTGGAGGTAAATCTCTCCATGATCCTATATAGCATTTGCTGGTAACCATGATATGAGGATATGCTCTTCTGCTGGGGTTCTGCTTGCAGGTTTCCTACAAGCATCTGGTTGGCCACTATGAAAACAGGATGCTGGACTAGATGGGCCATTGGCCTGATCCAGCAAATTCTTCTTTTGCTTATTTATTTAATAAAATTTATATACAGTACCACTCGATTGTAAAACAACCACCACCACCACCACCACCACCACCACCACCACCACCTGGGGTCATCATGGGAATGGTGACCGTGCTGAGTGGATAAATGGACTTTGGTAGGCTTGAGATTTAAGTACCAAGTCTAATTTATGAGCACACAGCCTTCAGTTTTAAGAGTCCTGACATGCTCCATACTGGGTATAAGATACCAGCCCCAAGAGCTTAGCACCTTTCGCTTCCCCCTGGTGCACCCCCATAAACCTACCTTTCCCCTGTAAATCTATTTTCCCAAGTGTTGCTCTTGATTTCCTCCGTTGGCATGGGCTCTCCCTGGCAGTTAATCATACCTAATGCCTTTGTATATCTCTTTCCTTGCTAGTTCCAGGCATATTTATCACAGCCAATAATGTATTCTTGTCAGGCTACAGCCCAGCAGCAGATAGTTTGTCTCCTTGAAATGTTATTTTGCTTCCAAGGAACTGGCATCGTTCCCTGCCTAGTTTTAATCCTGACTCTGTTGAAGCCCTTATGTGAACCTTTCAATGCATCCTTGTTTGTGCCATTCTTTTCTCCCCAACCAAAAAAAGAAGCCAACTATGTACACATCAGCATATGCCCATAGACTAACTATTGCCTGTTCCCAAATTCTAAGAAAAAAAGACTTAAGAGGTTCTGAGTGGCCAATTTGGTATGGTAATTTCACAAGCTGAAAGGCACTGGAGGTAAATGGTTTCCTCATTATCAGGGTTTAGCAATCAGAACTGCTGAAAGCAGCTACCTCCAAAAGCTAAGAAACAGCTGACATTTCCATTGTTCTCTTTTCTTAATAAATACTAATCTGTGCCCCCTAGCTAGAGCCGGTCCTACCAGAAGGCAGAATGAAGCGGTCACCTTGGGCAGCTGATTTACAGTGTCATACGAGGGCAGCAAAGTAAGCTGTTTAACTTTTTCTGATTGTATTTTTACTAGTATGATTTTCTGCTTCAAGCAGTGCCAGGTCTACATATTTTGCCATGGGGTAGAGGAAAACAAAAGTCTGCATTGCCACCGGCCCTGTCCCTGATTGTGAACTCCAAACTGCACCCTCAAAGTAAACAGAGGAAGGAAGCCTTTTACAATGCTTACCGCTCAAATGCACCTTACAAAGTACAATAAAGATCAGGTTGAATTTTAAAAATCAGATCCTTTCACTTTTGAAATTCAACTTCGAGGGATACTTATAAAAGAAAACATTTAAATAATAAAAAGAAATGCTTAAGACAATCATGTTAAGCATCAAGTCTCTAAATCCAATACTTTTACAACTGGATTCAACACCACCACCCCCAAAAGGGCCACTTTCTAACTCAGATAATGTGTTTTTTTTTATTATTACATTTGTATACCACCCTTCATGCAAAGAGCTCAGGGCAGTTCGAATATTAGCAAACAAGTCACTTGAATATTTTTGTCTGCAAATTCCAATTTGGATGAGCCCTGCATAGAGTGAGCACTGCACTGCAATACAGCTGACTGCAAGAGTGAAAAGTATTATTCAATTGCCTCCACTAAGTCAGGTACAGCAAGTGGATCTGAGGGACAGGTCCTTCTTAGGAGTGGCCCCCCAATGACAGAATGCACTCCTGCCTGGTGGCACCTACTCTAAAGCCATTTCGGTACCAGGCAAGTTTTAGCTTTTATCCTTATTATATCGTTGCTGAGTTTGATTCTCAGATTTCTTTTCTCCAATTTGTTCCTTACTTTTATCAGGTGCCATATTTTAGTGCCATATTTAATCTTATACAACCCAAATGTACAGTGGTACCTCACAAGACGAATGCCTCACTAGACGAAAAACTCGCTAGACGAAAGGCATTCACTAACGAAAGGCTGACTCACAAGACGAATTTTCCTATGGGCGCGTCTCGCAAGACAAAAAAATTTCGCAATTTTTTTTTCATCAAACCGCTCTTCCCCCGTCCGTGCTTCGCAAGACGAAATTTTCGCTAGACGACAGCACTCGCAGAACGAATTAATTTCATCTTGCGAGGCACCACTGTATTAAAATTGAAAATGACTAGGTTGTGGGTAATGTTGCTTCTATGCAGAGCACATCTGTTGAGATTAACGGACATGACTTGACTTAAGCCCATAGTCTTTAATGACTCTACTTTGTGTAGAACTTTGTATGTTGTGAGCTGCCTGTGAATCATGTAGGCAAAATAAATAAATAAATGGCAATTTGGATCAAAGCGGGGGGGGGGGAGAGATAAACTAGAGTAACTATTATGCATTTGCAAAACATTGCAGTAGTGTGTTTTCCAGACCTCTGCCTTCAGGAAACCTTTTCCATGTCAATATATACTATAAACACAGGCACGTTTATATCTATCAATCAGATATATTGCTAGACCAAGAAGTATTTCAGGATTAGCTGCCTGTCCAAGCAAGCAAACTGCTTATTCCATTCCATTCCATTCCTTCATCCTGCTCCCATGGGATTAATACTCACGGCAAATTTAAAACCAAATGGAAAATGCAATAGCAGCACTTAACCTCCTCATTACGAGTTCTCAAGTTTAACATGGGATTCTTTGCAAAAACAGCGGAACACTAAACTCAAATGTCGCAACAAGGGTGAGAAAAACAGGCCTAATGCAGCTTTTAAAAACAAAACAAATGGTGAAACATGCACATTATAAGCAGAAAAGGAGCAACCCAGACCTGGCTTTGTGATCTTTTGACCTCTTTTCCCTCCTCACAGCAGTATGTTTTAGTATCACGGGCAAATTCTCCCTGAACAGGAATAACATTTCAACAACATAGTGATGTGTGAATGTCATTTATGTACCCGATATAGCTACATACATACACATAATTAGTCCCACAAGACATATTCAAACCAACGCAAACACCTCAAAGCCGCTGCTCTGCAAAGCCATCCCTTGCACATGATTTTTCCAGAAACCAAGGAAGAGCCTGTCAAGTTGTCACGAAGTTACCAGGGTGAATTATCTCTGCCTGAGCTTTATAGAATGGGTGATCTTCACAGTAATCAACTCCCAACACCTTTTCAGCCATGACTGAACAAATGGACTGTATCAATACACTTGATATGGACTCTCTCTCTCTCTCTTTGTGCAATGGGTATTGCATTAATATTAGAGTCCATGTAACATATATTATTGAAGTTGTTTTTTTTAACCCCAGGACACCTGTGGACCAGTATCCCTAAATTCTTCTTTAGACTCACTGAACTCTTATTCTGGAAAGTGAGTGAGTTGAACTGTATATCTCTTTCGGCAAGGTGCACAAAGATAAACAGGTACATACATCCTGCTGACTCAGAGAACAATCTGTACAGCAGGTCGACTGGGCATTTTCCATTTATTTCAAAGAGGTTTGGATGTGTACTGAACACCAGTAATGCTGGTGTCAGCAGAGGTTCTGAAAAGCAGTATATTAGACTTTTTGTTGCAAATTTCACCTTATATTTATCTCCCCAATTATGCCACAGGTTTTTTGTGTTACATGTCTCCATTTTTGAAAATACACATGCTAAGAAAATTTAAAAAGGAACAATGGTTTCTGTAAGAGGCTGTACACAGAGAGAATGTTTTTATATTGTTGCAAACCACTGTGATACGTTTTTATGAATCAGCAGTATATAAATATTTTAATTAATTGATAAATAAGGCCATCTAGTCCAGCATCCTGTGGCCAACTAGATGCCAGGTTATTCCTTGGCATTCCTTGGGGCGTGGCTTCTACCATCACCACCTCTTTGACACAGAGCCCAGAAGTGAAATTGGGAGGGGGGAAAGATTCAATTCAATTTGCATTTAAAGGCAAACTTGCATCATTTGCACTTTCCAAAATAGCATACAAATGGAAGCATAGCCATTCTTCAGAATGTGCACGTGTATTACCGTTAAATTTTGCAGTGCCGTTCTCCTGCCAAGCAATGTGCACACACAAAATGCATACAATAAAGTCTGCGTATAAATGCACATACTAGTGAAAATAACATACAAATATGAATTGTATCAGGAAAACTGCTTTTCAAAAAATTCATATAATTGGGCAAAAATTGCATATAGAGACACGGGCATATTAGGAGAAATTTGCCCCCAAATGCACATGAGCTTCCATGATTGTGGTTTTTCTCAACAAAACAAAAAAAAATCAAAAACTGATGTGGAAAGTGGATGTCTGAACTTAAGGTTCGAAGAATGAGAAACTGAGAGAATGCAAAACTGATGTATTTGCACATCCCTAAGGTAAGGTATGGGACGCGGGTGGCGCTTTGGGTTAAACCACAGAGCCTAGAGCTTGCCGATCAGAAGGTTGGGGGTTCGAATCCCCGTGATGGGGTGAGTTCCCATTGCTCGGTCTCTGCTCCTGCCAACCTAGCAGTTTGAAAGCATGCAGTGCAAGTAGATAAATAGGTAACGCTCCGGCGGGAAGGTAAACGGTGTTTCCGTGCGCTGCTCTGGTTTGCCAGAAGCAGCTTAGTCATGCTGGCCACATGACCCGGAAGCTGTACGCCAGCTCCCTCGGCCAGTAAAGCAAGATGAGCGCCGCAACCCCAGAGTCGTCCACAACTGGACCTAACGGTCAGGGGTCCCTTTACCTTTAAGGTAAGGTATGCACAGGTACAGTTGTACCTCGGAAGTCTAACGGAATCCGTTCCGGAAGTCCGTTCAACTTCTGAAACGTTCACCTTCCAAAGCAAGGCCTCTGATTGGCTGCAGGAAGCTCCTGCAACCAATCAGAAGCTGCAGAAGCCCCGTTGGATGTTCAGACGTTCGAAAATCAGAACACTCACTTCCAGTTTTCGATCGTTTGGGAGCCAAAACGTACGAGTTCCGGGGCATTTGAGAACCAAGGTACGACTGTATATGCTTACGTTTGCATTATGCTAAGGCTTAGCAGCTAATGGTCATTCCACTAATATGTTGGGAGATGGATCTGGCTGGGTAAAGATACTTGAGGGAAAGCCGAAGGGAACTGCATCTACTCTTTCACTCCTCCTTTCAAGCTGTCATCATGATTGTCATACTAGGTACGGCACTTAGCACATGCGCTTCTGGGCTTTCCACTGAAGGCCACCAAAGAACAGCTGGCCCAGATGCACAGAAACTCTGGCTCTCCTACTGACGTGGCAGTAAAACACAGGCATATATATATGAGGCAGATTACAAGAAGCAGCCATCAAGAAGCCACCAAGATATTTATCATTCTGTATAATGTAGGCCATTCTTTAACCTTCCTACCGGAAGTTTCATCCTGGTGCTACTCTGCCTACAGAAGGAATTTCCTGAAGATGACCTTTTTATAGGCAGTAGCCATGGCAACCGGTTTCTCACTGCTAAGGGTGCGAGACAGTTTGTGCACTGGGGGGGGGGGGTGTTACAGGGATGCTGAGTCTTGCTGCTTGTTCACTAAACGCAGCAGCAGCATGAATACTTAGCCATTCCAGAGCAGAGCAATTACTGTAAAACAGGGGTGAAGTTGTTGAGCTTTTTTAAGGTTTTTACCCCAGGACATATACTGCCATGAGGGCCGGAATTGGACATGCCTGAATTAAAAGGGATGCAGTTTCCTCCTCCCCACATTCCCATCCACAAATCTCCACTTCTCCATACATTGGCCATAACTATGAAAAAAACCATCCCCTCCCAATAACTAGCCCCAAAGCATGTATGGCCCAGTCGCACATGTGAGCATTGTGCCTCCCTCTGTAAACCAGAAAGAAGTTTCCTGGGCATTGGGAAGGAAGCCCTCCTTATGTTCTTATTGGGGCTTGAACTCAGCATCAGGCAGGTGAAGGACAACCTGCCCAAGAATGCCGTGAGCCCACAAGGTAGGTCTGGCTGTAAGATTTAATAAAATGCTTTACCCTTTAGGAATAAAACACAAAAAGCCTTCTTTGATGCATAGGCAGCAACCCAACCAAAGAGACAGTGAGCTCCAAAAAGTGAATCCCCAAGGGAACTGTGGGAAAGAGAAAGAGTTCAGAAGAAAAAAGCTTGAGAACTGGGCCATCACAACCAAAGCTCTCCTGAGGAGATGGAGGAGGAGAAATGTGACGGTGGAAATGATTAGATCACCACCTGTTGGGAGACTGGCTGTCCCTTGCTGCACATTTTCATTTCATTTTGTTCGCAAGCGGTGAGAGTTAGAAGAGCGGGGTAGGAGAGAGAGCGAAATAATGAGGAAGCTTTCTCTTATTGTGGTATGATTATGATTATGTCCGAAGGGAAAGCGTATAAATGTGAGAGGGAGCCTTGTGAGAAGAGAGAAGAAAACATGCAAAGGATGAGGCAAGGAAAGAAATCCCCCCCCCCCCAGTTCCCTTGCGGACTTCTCCAAAGCTCCCTTTCCCCTCCTCCCTCCGGCTCATACACAAGCTGCCGTTGCCAACCCAGCAGGAGACCAGAAAATGGAAAGCAGAAGCTACAGAATCAGGTTGATTGTATCCCCTGGCAGGAATGGCACACACACCCCAAAACACACACACACACACACACACACACACACAAAAATCCTGTCTTCTCTAGCCACAAGTGACAAAAAAGCATGGGGAAGGCATCTTGACATCGAAATCCTCTACAATTCCTCACTTCTTATTCTCTCCCTACCTTTTAAAGTCGCTTTCCGTATTGTAAGGAAACACTGTTAACGGCCACACAAAGATCGCCCCACTGAAAAACTCCTTTTCATTATTATCGCCTGCACACCATTTCCATGATTTTGTTAGGCACCACTAAACCAGATACGTAGAATGTTGGCAGGTCTTTTAATATGGTTGTTAGCTTATCATTGATTTCATATTTTTTCCCCTGAATGTTTCAAATAGTTGTTTCTACAGGTAATTTCATGGTTTTATTCTTTTGCGACCCAACCCTAGGAATGCTTTCTCAGAAGGAAGCCCCACTGTGACCAGTGGGAAGTGTGCAGAGCATGAATTTGCAGCCTGGAAATCAAGCCAATATAGACCCTGGAGGAGTCTTTTCAACCAGGCTATGCTGGGGGTTCTTTCTCAGAGGAGCAAAGGTGGAGGTAATGGAATAATCCAAATCTTTCAATGCCAAATTCCACATGTGCCCTGAATCTTTTTGAGTACCTGGGAACATCCCTGATTTTGAAATTACCCAATCAAAACATTGGGTTTTGTTTTTTTTGAAAGGCAGTGGTAATGTCATTTGAAAATGAATAGCCCATTTTTAAATGAACACTCAAGGTGCCACTATAAAAGAGAAATGTTTTGAAACCATTTCCAACAATGATCCAAGCCCATAAAAGCCTGAACTAATAGTGCCATTTCCCACACCGTATGATCTGCTCAATAGGTTTTAAGTTCCATTTCAACGAGTTGCATGGAGGCATATGAAATCTCTGAACTTTTGTCAAGGACACGGAGTCCTCTGCAAAACTCATCAGCTGTACTATTATCCAACCGTTCCTGGAATCAAGAGAGATGTCTTGAGTGCAATGCCAAATAAACAAGAGACTGCACTTGAATTAACAGTGTGAGTCTCCCTTTTGAGTTACACCTACCGGGCAACATAGGATTATTACTAAACTCCCTTCTGCAAGTAGAGCATAATGCTATACCAGTGGGGGGAGAAGGTCAGCATCGAATATGTTGGCATTACTTGCCATGTAAGACTTTCACTGGCAGGATTCCACCAGCTCAAGAAGGAAAGCTGGGCAGAGCTGCATGGAAGGAGGGAGAGGAGAAAGCAATTGTTTATCCAGTGCTCACACAGCTCAGTACTGGCATGATAAGGGCATAATATGATACCTATAAAAGTAGTGCCCTATGTTAAACCCCTTCTATTGAAGTCACATGAGAACCCCAGAGAACCAGCAGTGCAGACTACCAGGCAAAAGTCCAGCATCCAAGAGGACTGCTAGACAGGTGGTTGTGGATGAGTGTCAGTGCTAAAATAGAACATGCTGTGCCTAGCACCCAAAGCTGGCCGCCCCATAATTTTACTTTACGGTGAAAGCTCCAGAGGGAAAATAAAAAGGAGCTCTGACACCAAGCTTTAAAGAGTGGAGCAAAGTGTGGATAAGCCCTCAGGTGCCATCTCTGGCACTGGGGAGCCAATGAGGCTGGCCACCCCACTGCTCTTGCACCCTCATTGGTTCTTAAACCCCAAATGTGACATATGATTGGCTGAGCTTCCTGCCACTCTGGGGAAAGTGGCAGCAAGTGGTTGCTGCTTCAGCTGTGGTACCTACTCCTACCCACCCAAGCTATAGTCCTCCAACTACCTGAAAGAATAGGCCTGGAAATGCAGTGGCAGTAGCAGTGGCAGGAGCGAGCCAGCAGTAAATCGCAGGAAGTAAGTGAAGTTAACTCTTTATGAGCAAAAGCAGGACCTGCATTAGAAAGATGTAGCTCTTTCTACATGGAGGGTCACCAGTGTGGAGTCTATGGGTGCACGTGGGCCTGCAGAGGTCTTCTATGGCACCCACAGGGGCCCCCTTCCACTGCTGCAATCAGGCATTCTGTTGTAGGCAATTGTGAAGGGATCTTGATGGGAGTTGTCACTCCCAGTGGAGACATTGGAGTCAAAAGTGGGAGAGAGGGAGGAAGTTCAATTGAAGGACACTGAGAGCACCTCACGGCAAATTAAATGGCAGCAGTAGTTATCATTCCTTCTCATTCTCAGAGGAAAGCTAAAGGAGCCGGGGTGGGGGCAGGAGCAAAGGTGAAGAAATTAGAGGAGACAAGGAGATGGCAAGACCGAAGAAAGAGACAGGAGAGGAAACAAAGGAGAAGATAGAGGGGGGAAGCACAGACTATAAAGGAAAAGGCAGAGAAAGAGATAATGGGTTCTGAGGCCCACTGAGGTTCTGGATACAAGCAGACACCAGGGAGGGAGGGAGAAAGTGGTGTGTGAAGCTGAACTGGCGAGAGATACTAAGTAAAAACAAACAATTAAAACATGAGCCTTCATTCTTTTGCATACAGCAGAGGTGAGGAACTTGCGTTCCTCTGGATGTTGTTGGAATCCAAGTCCTATCAACCCCAGCCAGCATGGCCAATGGTCAGGGCTGATGGGAGTTTTTATTCCTGACAACATCTGTACACCTGGCACAGAAACGGGCCTCTCTGTCCTGCGTAGATGACAGAAAGCCAGTAGTGGCTGGTAATGCCGTATCTCACCCTGGAGGGAGAGCAAATGAATGAGAGACTGATGATAGGAATTTTTACAGGATGTACCTCTTGCTTTTTGTGGATGTTTGGCCCCGGTGTTTGCAATCCCCCCCCCCTTTTATAGCCATACAGATATTTCAAAAAGCTGCCAGCTGAGATTATACACTTCATGCATCTGAGGAAGCTTATGCTCTGATAAATCCATTAAGCTTTATGACCACATGACTCTTGTTGGTTTTGTCGCAGTAGAGTAAACACAACTACCCTTCCAGAAGGTATTCTGTGCTTTATAATGTCAACTGCTTCTTGGTCATGATCCAGCGTGGCTCAGAGATGCACATACACAGAAAGAAAGACACGATACATTATATATTATGCATGATACGTGACTTATTATGAGACAGGCAAACAATGGGTTCCTCCAGATTAGCTGTTTGGAAGCTAATTGAAAATGGGTCCTTTCCCAGGATAATCTCAACGGAAGTCTATGAGATCCTCTCGAAAGGGAAGACAAAGTGTCGATCTGCTCAACTTTCCATCTGGCAAAAAAACTAATTACATACAGGCATGTGTGCACGCACACACACACACACACACACACACACACACACTTACATCTGAACAATGAATGATGAACTCATTCCTCCTGCTGTTACAAAGACAGAAACTGACATAAGGTGTTTACACCCTTGTATGCAATGAATGCCAAGATCTAATCACCAGCTTTTGTGCTTGGCTGTGATCAAACTAGCCAGCTGCTACCAACTAGGGATGGACAGCTCTGTCTCTTTCCAGTCCGCATCAAGTTTGCACATGCTTTTTCCTAAATCTGTACTGTCCCATTTGTACATAAATTTGTCATTTCTTATATAAAAGATCTGAATGAAAATTCATATTTAAATGCACAATATTCAATATATCAAACAATGAACCATATCAATATTTTATATTATTCTTAACATATGTATTTATTAATAATACTCTTACCGTATTTACACAAATCTAATGCTCCATTGAATCTAATGCGCACCTCAATTTTCAAAACCTTGAAACCAAAAAAAGTATTTGCTGGCACCATCAAATCTAATGCGCACCCTAATTCTCATGATGTAATTTGGCCCAAAAAAGTGCCCATTACCCTCGAGTAAATATGTAATATATAAATGTAATTATTGAAATCTGTCTTTTATCTCAACATACATATTTCCAATTGCATTTTATTCTATACCTTTTATCCTGTTTTTATGCACCTCAGGTTACAAACATTTCAGGTTACAAACTCCGCTAACCTGGAAGGAGTTACCTCGAGTTGAGAACTTTGCCCCAGGATGAGAATGGAAATTGTGTGCCAGCGGTGCAGCGGCAGCAAGAGGCCCCATGAGCGAAACTTTCAGATTAAGAACGGACCTCTGGAATTAATTAAGTTCGTAACTAGAGGTACCACCGTACTTCTTTTTAATCTGAGAACTGTATTGCAAAATACAGAATTGTGTAAAATCTGAAGAACAAAAATATATTCCAAATTATGTAGAAATACACAGGTCAGCAACCCGATGCCCCCCCATCTGATGATGATTTAATTTCATTTTGCTTCTTATGAGACACCCTGACGCAATTTACAATGCAACAAAAAGACATAATTAAATTATTACATATATAAAAGCAGTTAAAACAGCCGCATACATGACAACATTAAGAATATATATTTTTAAATAGATACATAAACCATTTAAAACAGCAGCACACACATAAAATCAGTTCAAATCCAATACAAGGACCAACTGGGATAAAGATCTCCATTCAGAAGTCTTGTTGAAAAAGGAGCGTCTTCCGCTGGTATCGAAAAGAGAAAAGGCACCTGTCCGATATATAATGGATGGCATTCCAAAGGGCAGGTGCCGCCACACTAAAGGCCCAATTCCCACATGGATGGTATCTGCAGAATGTCCTCTCTTGCAAAACACAGCGATTGGTTGGGTATGTAGGCAATGAGGTGGCCTTCTGAGATTAAAACCGATACAAAATAAATATATTCCTGCGTTCCTGAGCCCAGTAAGCCAAGCTCTTATCTTAAGCACAGCAGGTCACACTGTTATCTTAATTTAAAGTTGATTCTCCCTTTTCAGCGTTCCCAACTCGCTACTCTATTACCCTGAGCCAATGAAATCCAAAATAAGTAATACTGTAATGGAGTTTGACAGATCCAGCTTTTTAAAAAAGAAGAAAAAAGACTGCATCTCAACTCAGTGTGTCATAAACTACTTCCAACAAACTCCTGTGTGCAATACTATTTCCATATAAATGTGGGGTTTTGCCTTCTGCTGCAGTCAGTGGCAAAACCTTTCCATCAAAACTTTAAGAAAGGAGTAATCTTCTGCTGAATATCTTACCTACCTACCTATCTCTAAGTGAAGAGAGATTCTTCTGGGTGCAATTAAACCGTAGATGTTTAGGGTTCTCTTCCTCAAGCTGAAGATCATACATCTCCTATATATTTATGAGTATCCTTTCTAATTAATGAAAGGCCCAGCAAGGCCTCTTCTGTCTCCCTATCCCTTTCATCAAGGATGGAGTTTTGTAAGGTATTAAATACTGGCTAACAGGAGAAATGAACTTTGTGTGAAGCCCAGGCCTGTGTTTTTTTTTTTAAAAAAAAATAAAAAATACCTTGAACTTTTCTGAAGTCCAAACTCTCTTGATTTGAACTTTGCCCCCATCACTAGCTGCAGACTTTGAGAACCCAAAATGCTACTGTTAAGTATAATCATTAGTATATTCTAGAATGATTTCTTATGCCTTGGCATTACATGGACACAGGCAGTTCATAAGGTAACATGGTGTCTTGGCTTGCAATACAGAACACAGCTTTTGTACTCTAGCCCAAGAGAGAATTTCAGCAGATCAGTTCTGCATCCAGGGCAGGACTTTGGGGCAGATGTCCAGAGCTCAAACTACAGAATGTGCAGGGTACTCCATAAACACTGCTGGATTTTGACGTTATGCACGTTTGAAGAGCCCCACCCCAGTAAGGCCATTTAAGGTAAGTGAAGTACTATTGCAATCTTTAGAAGTAGGGGATTGTAAGAACATGAAGTCCAGAGTCTAAGAGTACCTAAAGGCACTCACCGGGACAGAAAGTTAAATTTGAGGATCACTGTGACCTTTACCAATCCCGTTATTTTACAAGCATTTAATTTATTTGTGCCAAGCGATTGCTCCCATTTAGATGTCATTTATTATGTGCATCCAGAAACATACAATTTGTCATTTTTTTAATTAAAAAACACACACATTTGATTATATAATCATCTTTGCCATTTTATTTGAATTGGGTTATAGAAAAAATGTGGCTTGCAGTGTTATTCCTGGTCACTAGATGGCGGTAATACGGTGGCTTGAAAGTAAGGCTGCCTGCTGCTGCCTTTGCTGGCGAGATGAGCAAACTTCCATGAGAAAATTGCACATTATAGTGCTATATATAGCAGCTGACCCTAATGCAGTTATAGAGACCTTGATTTGGTTTGACTGGCAGTATAGATGATGCTCCTTACAACAGTGTTATTGCATAGCAATATATATCATTAGTTCTGGAGTAGATGAGGGCAAACAAAGTAAAACTTATACCAGACAACACAGAGGTGCTGTTACTAGGTTCACACTTCAACAGAAGAACTACATATGCAGCCTGCAAGGCCTCCTGGATACTGTGCTATCTATTGATGTCCAGGAGTGCCTTTTACCAGCTTAGACAGGGTGCCAATTGCAACCTTATCTGGAGAAAGCAAAACACCTTCAGTTATGCATCTGGTTGCATCCAGATTAGACTACTGCAATGCAATGCTCTCTGCAAATGGCTTCCTTTCAAGTCACCATCAAGATACTTGTGAGAACTGTGGAGAAATAAATCACCTTTAAAAATGTGTTTACTGAGACAGGGTTTGTTCATACAAGTTTGCTCTATATGTGGGGCTATATGAAGGGTTAAGTTTAAAACACTAAGTAGCCATTCAGCTAAATCTATTGTGCTGGCATTAACCATTAAAAGCCTAAAGATCTGGGGCCAGATTATTTGAACAGCAATTTACAAACCAACATCGGTCCTGAGATTGGCCTCAGAGGGCCTGTTCTTGTCGTTGAGATCCATCAAATTAGCAGGTATCAGGGACAGGGTCTTTTCAGTGGCATCCCCACATTTTTTGGAATTCCCTCTGCAGAGAAGTATGTATGGCCTCTTCAGCAACTACTTTCAGCAATTAACAGCAGAGTTTAGACATTTTTGTCGTGACCCTGGAGTCTGGCTTCCATTTTACAGGAGGTCAACCCAAGATGTACAATACCAACCAGAAACACTTGTGTAAGAAGACTCCATTGTGGCAGTATCTCTTCAGCCCAAGGCTGTTGCAATACTCTCCTCTGACTCAGACAACTCCAGCTCATATGTCCTAATAGAACCCTTCTACTGGAGCTGACCTGTGCTAAAGCAGGTTGACCGCCCCGCTTTTAATGAAGGGGCTTCACTCTGGAAATAACTGCTGCTGAGTCAACATCTGAGCTCTGCTCTTACAGATTCCAGCCTGAGCCCTGTGTGGAGCTGTCCAGGGTACCACTGGAGTTTCATCTCTGTCCTGGTGAGGCAATTGCTTAAAACTGAGCACTTTTCTTTTTCAAAGTTTTATTGGCTTTGCAAGTTGCTATGCTGATGCAGAAGCTGAGCGAAATGAGGAGTGGGAAAATGAGAAACAAATAAATCCAAATTTACTGATTCATCCATCCCTATCTGACCTTCAGGCTAATGTAATCCTCTCTTGAAATACAGCAAAACATAGCATTTCACAAACCTCCAGGGAATCTACTTCGCATGTTTAAACCTGTGATCCTTCATAAGAGCTTCACTGGGTGGTCTGAAACAAAAAGCTGGAACCCTTATCAACTTTTGATATACCTTTTATCAGCAGGTTAGAGAAACCTCTCATGACTGGCAAAATGAAAATAGAATCTACCTTCTATGTAACTCCAGCATAAGCACACAATATGCAGGGACATACATGGCCAAAAGTCAGAGATAACCACAAAGTGTTTTGCTATGCCTCAGAAGTGTCCAATGTGACGGGCAATGCCCTTCTGTTTGCTGAGCCAGGCATTATCTGATTAACACCGGAGCCATGCGTTAAAAGCAGAGATAGGAAACATAATTACAGCATGGCTTTCCATGAATACTTGTTGCTGAAGGATGGTGTTGTTTTGGAAAGGCTTGTTTTTCACAGACATTCAGGGGAGCGGAGGAGTAAACGAACATTAAACAGTTCCAGGAATGAAAACAACATGTTTACAGACATTTCTCCCCAAAAGCAGATAGTATTTTCCAACTCATCTGGCACTGAGAATTTGATTGAAACAGAGAGGTATGGTGTAAATGGCACAATAAAAAATTGGGGATGGGGGTCTAAAGAGGAGAAAGGAAAGGAAAATGTGCAAAATAGGCAGGCAGCACCTCAGGCCAAGGTGTTACTTCATCTTCTACTTACACACTGATAAAACTTTTTTTTTTCTTTTGCAGGAAGATGTGTATAAACCAGAGAATGGAAATGACCAGAGAACCAGAGTGTGCATAAAAACTAGAGTGGGGCAAGTGTCCCAAAGCATTAACGTAAGGTTAAGGTCGCCCAGTGGTTTCAGCTAGGCAGGGCTAGGGAACTTCCAGGTGTTGCTCTTGGACTACAATTTCAACACACACCCCTGGCCATTGCCCATGTTGGCTGAGGCTGATGGGAGCTAGAGTCCAACAACCTCTGGGCCATAGGTTCCCCATCCCTGAGCTGGAGGCCAAACAGCCTCAGGGGGTTCGTGAGCAGGGCGTGATGGAGGTAGCCATCCTTGAGTGTGAGTATTGCCACAGACAACAACAACAACTAATAATAGTAATAGTAATAGTAATAATAATTCATCTTTTTTTCTCATTAGTTTGATCCACCTTTTTGCTAAGTTTAACTTTACCCAAGCAAATTCCTGTTCTGTTCACCTTTCGTTACTTTTCCCCCTTTTGTTGTTGTCAGCGCAGCAGATTAAGGAACCTCTTTAACAGGATTAAGATAAGCCAGTGCTTTGATAAAGATGGAGACAGATGGAAATGAAAAGAAAGGGAGGCTGTGAATGATTCATTCCAAGGTGGATGCCCTCTACTCCAGATGGCTTTCTGCCAAAGGTTAGGGCTGCACAATCATTTTGATATTAAGTGCCAGCAGCTTAGTTCATTTTGGTTCAAATGGAGCCCATTCCTTTTGTACAGGTTTGGTCTGTCTCCACGATGTTCTTCAGCGACTAACAAATCTCATCACATTTTGTTGGACCCCAATGCTGAGATGTGTGTTGAGATAACAACATGGTCTGAAGAAGTGTGCATGCACACAAAAGCTCATACCAAGAACAAACTTAGTTGGACTCTAAGGTGCTACTGAAAGGAATTTATTTTATTTTTTATTTTATTTTGTATGGTCTGAAATAACTTTCTTATGGCCAACTAAAAAAGATGTAAGGAAATGAGATCAAGATTGTATGAAGAACAGGTTGGGACATTGTCAAAACAAAATAAAATAAAAAATTCTTTCCAGTAGCACCTTAGAGACCAACTAAGTTTGTTCTTGGTACATTGGGTTGGTAGGTTGGTAGGCTGGGACATTGGCAGGCTCATTGACGGGGCTTAAATGTGTTTGGGGAACTGATTTGTGAGATGTTGGACAAAAAATTGGAAAAATGATAAATCTGTTATATCAACTTGTATGAATGGAAGGATGATCGAATCTTTGGAAAGGTGGCTTTGCAAGACTGCCAAAAACAAAAACAGGTTGCTGTTGGCTATGAGCAGGAAACCAACATTTCTTGGAAGATGAAACCAATATCAGCTGTACCATATTAAGGGTAAAGATTGTGACCTTTGCATCTCATAGCCAGAAAAGGTGCTACTTACATTCAGATTTGGATTCATAAGAAGATGAGAGGATCTTGCAATCCCCTAAACTTTCCAACTTGATCTTGCAGTCCACAGAATACTGTATCTTCAGTTAAGACTGTGCCTCAAAATCAAAAGAATGAGTCTGAGCAATCTTTGGGCAAAGATCTCTGCAGCGCCCCAAGAAGCTTCACCATCATCCCACTCCAACATCTCTGCCTCTGCTACTAGGCTGGTCACCTATTAGTCAGAGCAAGAATATCTGCTGAGTGCATCCCTACAGAGCATGTGTGACTGTGTCATTTGACTGAGAGCTTTTGAATAAATGAAAGGAATAAATCATTCTTGAAAGCCTTGGTCTCTTTGGTGCCTTGGTTTTTCTCCAGTCCCAAGTTGCAGGTTGCATTCATGAAAATGCAAGGTCAACAAAATTTACAAGAATGGTAACAATATATTGTTGGGAATGTTGTGGGCAGGAGGCAGAATTTTTATATAGCTGGTGATCCCAGTCTCTGTGTATTGGAAAAGAATAAAATACACCTTGGGTGCTAAACATTGCGCCTGTGCCCAGTATGGCACCCTCAGACACCCACTTGGTACCCACTGAGGCCCTCTGCCCTTTCAAAAAAAATTAATTAGGGAGGTGACTTTTGCACTGGGGGGGGGGGAGCTGCTTAATTTTCCCTCTTGTGCTTTATTTGCTTTCAGGTGTAGGTCCCCCCCCCCCCGTTGGAGGCGGTGGTTCCAAATGCTACCAGTTTTTCTTCTATGAAAAGAATATTTTTGTGGGGTCCACGACATTTTCTTAGACTCTCAAATCTGCCCATGGGCCCAAAAAGATTGGGGATCCCTAGTATATACAGTCAAAAGAATAACACTACCATTCCTTTCAACCAAATTAATATTCTGTCTGGATATATAGCTAGTTGTATATGACAAGTGCATTGTACAATTGTTTGGAGTGTGATACTGGCAGCAAAAGATTCTAATTGCCTCTAAACGGTGCAAGCGGCTGAACCATCTGCTAAGCTGGGGTTGCCTAAAAAAGGGGGGGGAATCACTGAAATGGCAAAATGTACTGAGATTGTCCAATTAAGGGAAGGAATCAATACACACACACACACACACACACACCTGAAGCAGCTTGGTTACCATTTATTAACTTTTGGGAACATATAAGCTAAGCTCCTGCCAACCTAGCAGTTCGAAAACACATCAAAGTGCAAGTCGATAAATAGGTACCGCTCCGGCAGGAAGGTAAATGGCGTTTCCATGTGCTGCTCTGGTTCGCCAGAAGCGGCTTAGTCTTGCTGGCCACAAGACCCGGAAGCTGTCTTCGGTCAAACGCTGGCTCCCTCGGCCAGTAAAGCGAGATGAGTGCCGCAACCCCAGAGTCGTTCGCAACTGGACTTAACAGTCAGGGGTCCCTTTACCTTTATGTAAGCTAAGCAAAGCAGAATTCAGTCTTTTAGCTTATACAGTGGTACCTCGGGTTACAAACACCTCGGGTTACAGACTCCGCTAACCTGGTAGTAGTACCTTGGGTTAAGAACTTTACCTCAGAAATTGTGCGGTGGCAGCGCAGCAGCAGCAGCGGGAGGCCCCATTAGCTAAAGTGGTACCTCAGGCTAAGAACGGTTTCAGGTTAGGAACAGACCTCCGGAACAAATGAAGTTCGTAACCAGAGGTACCACTGTAATGATAATAATGGTCAACATTGCTTTCTTTGTAGACTGGGAACTAGAAGTTCTTTTTCTCATCTTATTGTACTTGGTTGTAGTTGTTTATATGTTAAGGAGATACTTGCATTTTGTGCTAAGCATGATTATATATGAATAAGGAAGAGCTGAACAAACAAACATGTTTCCATTTAGAAGCCAGTCTTACTGAAATCCTGACTGTATTCTATTTTAAAACCATAGGACTCAGGCTATTGGTCATCTAGCTCAATATTGTCCACCCTGGCTAGAAACAGCTTTCCCGGATTTCAGATAGGATACATTTCCAGCCCTCCCTGAAGATGGTTAGGATGGAACCTTTAACTTTCTACATGCAAAGCAGATGTCCTACTTCTGAGCTACAGCTTGTCCCTTCACCCTTTCACGTAACAATGGATTTTCACTTCTGTGTGTACATACAAGTCCCATTCTGAATTTGTAATGTACACAAGTTTTTCTTAAACAGAAATGTTATCCATTGTCCCATGAAATTGGGCTAAAAAGTGAATGAGATCACATCCTGGGCTCACTGGACTGCTGCATTTATGTAACTGAGCAAATTAACTTCTCAATCCAATATACACAGTAGGTGTTTTGTGGGTCAGTTCCCTTCTCTGTACAGAAAGAAAAACCCATCTACCTCGGAATCTACACCAGGTTTCCCAAACTTGGGTCTCCAGCTGTTTTGGGACTACAATTCCCACCATCCCATTAGCAGGACCAGTGGTCAGGGATGATGGAGGTTGTAGTCCAAAAACAGCTGAAGACCCCATTTTGGGAAACCCTGATCTACACTAACTGGAAGCAACTCTCTGGGATTTCAGGCAGGCATGTCTCCCATCCCTACCTGGAGATCCCGGGCATTGAACCAGGGACCTTCTGCCTGCATAGCAGATGTTCTATCACTGAGTTGTGGCTTCTGCACTTTGAGGAATGCCTGGTTAAAACTGTGCTAGGGTCAGTTGCTATAGCGTGGTCTTCAACCAAGATCTAACTCCCTCTCCAGGGTCTCTAGGAGCCAAGCTACACTTGACATTAATCAAGGGGTGGGCCCTTGTCTGAGATATAGATAGATAGATAGATAGATAGATAGATAGATAGATATCCCTCTCCCTCTCCTTCATCAGTTGCTGGAAGCCACAATGGAGCAGGGAGTGCCCCTGTGGTCAGATCCTGCTTGCTGGTTTCCTACAGGCATCTGGTTGGCAACCGTGAGAACACGATGCAGGGCTAGAGGGAACAATGGCCTGATCCATCAGCTTCTTCTTATGTTCTTAGGAACTGAGAGAAGTAGCTCTATTGTGTGCCAAGACCCTGTGACCCTGCAGTTCCCAAGGAGTAAAGAACCAGACAAGGCAGCAGCATATAGTTTTGGGGGTCAAAGAGACCACAACTTTTATTGGTTACAGTTGTGAACCATTTGGCATAGGCATTGGGTGCAGCCACATTATTCTACCACAGTCCACCTGCTGGGAGTGCATCTAAGGGAAAACCCAACTTGGGGGGGGGGGCTATGACCTACCTCAAATAGGGGTACCCACCCCCAAGGGGTCCCTGTTGGAGTGCTACGGCCCTAGCCCCCAGATGCCCTTAACCAAGGAGGGGCAGGCAGAGGCTACAACCTCACAAATGTGAGAATAGGGTGCAGGACTAGATCCATCAGGCTCTTCTTGTATTTGTAAGAACCGAGAGAAGTAGCTCAATTACCCCACTGCAGAACAAGGAAACTGCAGAGTTAAATTATTGGGGAAAGTTCCAGGGTAGCAAATCATTAATTGAGAACTAGTCACCAGTGTAAATGCTGCAATGATAGGGACAATTATTTTATTTGTTTGTTTGCTTGTTTGTTTGTTGAATTTATATACAGTGAGGGGGGAAGTATTTGATCCCCTGCTAAATTTGCCCATTTGCCCTCTGACGAAGAAATGACCAGTCCATAATTTTAATGGTAGGATTATTGTAGCTGTGAAAGACAGAATAACAGGAAAACCCCCAGAAACCCAGAAGACAAAAGTCAGAGATTGATGTGCATTACAATGAGTGAAATAAGTATTTGATCCCCTATCAACCAGCCAGATATCAGGCTACCTGTTATCTTCACTGTATGTAACGAGCTGAGATTAGAAGCACCTGCTGTAAGGGAGAGGTCTTACCTGTAATCCCAGCTCGTTACAGTACCTGTACAAAAGACACCTGTCAACAGAAGCAATCAATCGAGCAGATTCCAAACTAGCCACCATGACCAACACCAATGAGCTGTCCAAGGATGTCAGGGACAAGATTGTAGACCTGCACAAGGCTGGACTGGGCTACAAGACTATTGCCAAGCAGCTTGGTGAGAAGGTGACAACAGTTGGTGCAATAATTCGCAAATGGAAGAAACACAAAATAACTGTCAGCCTCCCTCAGTCTGGGGCTCCATGCAAGATCTCATATCGTGTTGCTGCAATGATCATGAGAACGGTGATGAAGCAGCTCAGAACTACACGGGGGGGACTTGTTAATGATCTCGGGGCAGCTGGGACCTTAGTCACCATGAAAACAGTTGGTAACACACTATGCCATGAAGGACTGAGATCTTGCAGAGCCCGCAAGGTCCGCTTGCTCAAGACAGCACATGTACAGGCCTGTCTGCAGTTTGCCAATGCACATCTGAATGACCCAGAGGAGAACTGGGTGAAAGTGTTGTGGTCAGATGAGACCAAAATTGAGCTCTTTGGCATCAACTCAACTCACCGTGTTTGGAGGAGGAGGAATGCTGCCTACAACCCCAAAAACACGATCCCCACCGTCAAACATGGAGGGGGATATATTATGCTTTGCGGGTGTTTTTCTGCTAAGGGGACAGGATACCTTCACCGCATCGAATAGACAATTATGGACTGGTCATTTCTTTGTCAGAGGGCAAATAGGCAAATTTAGTAGGGAATCAAATACTTTTTTCCCCTCTCTGTACCACCCTATACCTAGCCGTCTCAAAATCAAAATATAAAACCACAAAATACATAATAAAAATAAAAACAGCAATCTAATAACCCTCCCCCCCCCAAAAAAAACCCCATTTTTTAAGGGCATAGGATTTAGGTCACAGCCCTAATTGCCTGGGAGTAAACCCCCTTAAATTCAATGGGGCTTCTGAGTAGATATGCATAGGACCAGGCTGTTGAATAGTGATAAAAGTTTGGTGCAGGCACCAAGGCTACCTGACGAAGCCCTTTGATCATCCTCTCTCTTATTTCTCATTTCATGTTTTTTTCTGATGCTAAACAATGTCCAACAGCACACGTCGGTGCACGAAATGCTTCCTGCGACTCTGTCCTGTGCTGCCTGTGAGCAATCACTTCTGCTATGACATTTCATGGCATTTGATGATTCATTTGAAGTACTTGATTATGCACATTTTTATGAGCTTAGTCATCCGGCATACTTTGGGACGAGGGGAAAGAAAAACTACCCGGTACAATAAATAACTCCACTCATTCTTCAATGTCAATATCATACCGATTCTTCAAAGAGGGTTTTATTCATTTGGGGAATATTAGTTTAGGTGAGTTATTCCTGACGCTTCCAGAGCTTGAGTAGTCTTTACTTGTGTGTGTGTGTGTGTGTGTGTGTGTGTGTGTGTGTAAATTATTCTGAGATGTTGAACAAGACAAAAGAATTGGCGGAGGCTGTTCCATGAGCAGGTGGGCATGGAAAAAACAACCAGAACTTCCAGGAGGGTAAGATAGATCTATATTGTGGATTATTTATTACATTTCTATCCTACCTTTCTTCCAACATGGAACCCTATTATTTATTGTTGTTTCAGTTGTTTAGATTTCTTACTTGCCCTTCACCATGAGGTCCCAGGGCAAGTTATAATTTAAAATGGCAATGTTAAAAACTGTTAAAACACAGCTGGCTTGTCACCCATCCAGGCACCGATTTGACCCAAGCCTGCTTATTTTCAGCTAAGTGGTGACTTAAGGTGCCTTCAGACCAGACCATATTCTTGGAGGAGGGCCATAATTCAGTGGTGGAGCTCATGCTTTGCAAGCAAAAGGTCCAAGATTCAGTTCCTAGGCATGACCTGGGAGGGCTGGGATAGAACTTTGAGAGTTTCTGCTGGTGAATGTTGGCAGTACTGAGCTAGATGGAGCACCCCTGGTAGGGGCAGTTCCATAGTTCTCTGGTTGCATGCAGAAAGTCCCAGATTCAATCTCCAACTTCTCCAGGTAAGATTGGGAAGGGCCCCTGTCAGTTAGGGTAAACTATACTGACCTAGATGGACCAATGGTAAACAGCACCTTTCCATGTCTGATGGTATAAATAAGGCCATTCTCTATGTTCCTATGAGCCACAAACACCAGTCAAGGAGGAAATCTTTGTTTAAACCAAAATCCAGGGGTGGTTCCCTGGCAGCTTATTGCTGGGATCCAGACCTTGAACGAACTTCCTATTGGTTTGTTTGTTTTATTATATATTTTGTGTTCTCATTTTGTGTTTTTATGTTGTGAACTGCCCTGTGATCTTTGGATGAAGGGCAGTATACAAATTTAACTAATAATTAATATTAATAATAATTTGCCCTCAGTGGCCCTACCCAATGTAGAAATTCACATTCTCTGCTCTTGAGAGCCAGTGTGGTATAGTGGTTAAGAGTGGTAGACTCATAATCTGGTGAACCGGGTTCGCGTCCCCGCTCATCCACATGCAGCTGCTGGGTGACCTTGGGCTAGTCACACTTCTCTGAAGTCTCTCAGCCTCACTCATCTCACAGAGTGTTTGTTGTGAGGAAGGAGGGGAAAGGAGATTGTTAGCCACTTTGAGACTCCTTAGGGTAGTGATAAAGCAGGATATCAAATCCAAACTCCTCCTCCTCCTCTTCTTCTTGTCTGCACTTGGAGCTATTAAAAGCAGGGTTTGGAGTGTTGGCTGAAAAGGGGGCAACCTTGCATTCCAATGCCCTTCCTTCTATACCACGTCACACTGCTGGTGGAGGAGACAAAGAGAAGAAAAATCTTGAGCATCTGAAGGCAAGTGTGCCTAATCAGAGTGTGCCAAACAGAGAAATAAATCATCATTCAATTGTTAAATATAGTGCCCTCTTTCCCATTTTCCCATGTCTTGTATATATATATATATTTTGCTTTCCTTCTTTTTTCTCAGTTTAATCAATCTGTTTTAATACCTGAAAATAATGCCACTCAAAAAAAAACCATAGGTTGTCGTACTTGCGCAGTGAAAGCAACGCAACGTGTAATTGCAAAACAAACTCAGGAACCACGTTCATCAAGAAATGAACAACAAAGACAAACAATGACTCAAATGCATACGAAAGAAACACCAAATCAACATAAAACCAGATGTCAGGATGCACACTTACGAACACAAGAAACGCGTTTTCAACTTACATACACTATGCCACTGCAACATGTGGCCGGGTCAGCTAGTTTTAAATAAAAGCACAGATTCTACTCATGTAAAAACACCAGGCAGGCCCCACAAATAACCCAGAGATGCATTTTAAACAAAAGGACACATTCTACTCATGTAAAAACACCAGGCAGGCCCCACAAATAACCCAGAGATGCATTTTAAATAAAAGGACACATTCTGCTCATGTAAAAACACCAGGCAGGCCCCACAAATAACCCAGAGATGCATTTTAAATAAAAGGACACATTCTACTCATGTAAAAACACCAGGCAGGCCTCACAAATAACCCAGAGATGCATTTTAAATAAAAGGACACATTCTGCTCATGTAAAAACACCAGGCAGGCCCCACAAATAACCCAGAGATTCATTTTAAATAAAAGGACACATTCTACTCATGTAAAAACACCAGGCAGGCCCCACAAATAACCCAGAGATGCATTTTAAATAAAAGGACACATTCTGCTCATGTAAAAACACCAGGCAGGCCCCACAAATAACCCAGAGATGCATTTTAAATAAAAGAACACATTCTGCTCATGTAAAAACACCAGGCAGGCCCCACAAATAACCCAGAGATGCATTTTAAATAAAAGGACACACCAGGCAAGCCCCACAAATAACCCAGAGATGCATTTTAAATAAAAGGACACATTCTTCTAATGTAAAAACATGCCAATTCCTGGACTATCCACGGGCCAGATTGAGAAGGCCCGTGGGCCACATCTGGCCCACAGGCCTTAGGTTGCCTACCCCTGCACCAACTGGTATTCAGAAGCATTGTTGCTTCCAACTGTAGAAGCAGTGATAGCCCTCTCCTGTGCCTCAGACTTTACTCCCTTTCAAAACCAAGTTCTGTTACGCCTGTATGACTCGACCCAGCAAGACCAGACGAAAATATTTCAGGCAGCAAAGTTTTCAGAAGAAAGTTTCTTTATTGCAATAAGGTGCATTCAGTAAGCAAAAGGCAAAATGCACAAAACTCACAGTGTGGGGTGGCCTTTTATACACTCTATGACAGAGCGAGGTCCACCTCCCAGCCTATCAGGATTAATATTCAAATATTGCACGAGCCTATCAGAACGTTACACATGCTCAGGTTGCCTTTGTCTGTTTCAAGCTGCTTTAGCCACCAGGAGGTGCCATATACTTATTCTAACTGCCTAACCGTTAACCCCCCTTTGCACCTGCGACCTATTTTAAGCTGTTGCTAACGGGAAATCGCTTAGCCTGTGGTTAGCTAGTTGCTCTAGGTGTGAAGAAATGTGGTTAGCTAGTTGCTCTAGGTGTGAAGAAATGTTCCTTACAGTTCGCCCCAACAGGTGCTTGTGGTTAGCTACTTGTGGGTCAGTTCTCAGAAATCAGGACATAACAGACAGGATATAACAGACAGGATATAACTGTGGTGAGCTCGGAGTTTCCTCTTGCAAATATGCGGTTAGCTCTTTACAGGAAATCTTGCTGAGCTGCTGACAGCTCCAAAAGCTGCAAAGTTAAACTTTTAGCCAGAGCTAAAATGAAGTCCTTTTAGCCCTTTATATCTCCAATAAGATCATACCCTCTCCTGGCTATCTCTTTGTCCATTCTGTCCACACATATCTTGGTGCCTCATCTCCCCCCTTTCAATCCAGAGGAACAGCTTGTTCTGCTTCCTCTTCAGATTGACCTACTGAGATTTCCTTTATAACTTGATCCATCCAGTGTTCAAACACCTCTATAGGGTCCTCAAAATGTTCAGCAGGTTCCCATGTATCATCATCTGGCGAATAACCTTTCCACCGTACTTTGTATAGTATCTTATCATCTGTGGTTTTCATGTCCAGGATCTTTTCCACCTCATAGACATCCGTATCATATTCGTTGATACCTCTGCCGCTTTCCCCCATCCCTTCTCCTCCTGCAGCCACCTTCTCCTCAGCCCCACTCATATCTGCTGCCATATATGAGCCGAACGTTGTAATACTATCTGTGAGAAGAAACTGTGGCGTTCACCCTCCCCTCTTCTCCAGACAGTCCCTTGGACTGTAAGCAGTTACGTGGCAACCACAGGTATATTTGGTAAGCCTGCGATTCCTATACATAAAAGGACTTCCCACCCCCCTTTGGTGACTCTGGGTGGCGTGTCCCTGATGTGAAAGCTTCAAATTTCTTTGAGACTACACTGGAGGAAGTCGAACAAGAACTAGTGTTTCACCCCAAGTTCAATCCTCGAGGACTAAACTCTGGTTTTTAGTGTTACAGCTGAGTATGGCCCATATTTCTTATGGAGGGTGATGACATTTACTGGAGGACTGGAAGGGACTAATGAAATTAGTGTGAGAAGAATAGGATCAGTGAATATTTTACCTATTCTGACTTCTTGAGAGCGGTTGCAATGTAGCAAATAGTCAGGAATTACTTTCTAACAGTAAGGACTGTTTGGCTGTAGAATGGACTCCCTATTCTCTTTGCCAGTGAAAATACACCCACAGGTATAAAAAAAAACTAGGTCCTCCCCTTCGATTCCCAACTATATACTCGCAAGGGAATAGAAAGGGGTGTTGCTACTTTGACACAGTCAATCTCAAGGGGTCAGCAGGATTTTCCCTTTTCAACTACCCGTCCAATCCCAACAGTCTAGACCAACAGTGTTAGCACCTCTAACACTCCCAATCTATAGAATTATGCTCTGTCTAACAACTGGTCGACAAATCACTGATAACAATGTCCTTCTGACCAATTTTCCCGATGTGGTTCCGCTGGAGATGGTCTCCGTTGCATAAAATGGAAGTTTCCGGTGGCCCGTGCGTCGAGTGACAGCGTCCGGTGTGTCACAGCAGGGGCTACTTCAATTCGGTCTCCCGTGCGCTGGGCGTCCTTGCCGGTCAGACGCAGCAGGGGAGACTGGTGCACCGTGCGTTGAGTACCTACTCCTGGCTAGGCACAGCAGGGTGTCGACTCCAGGGGGTCACCTCGGCCTTTCACCGCCGTTGGGGTGGATAGAGAACCGTGTATGGACCGCGTAAGAAGGTCGCGCTTCCACTCCTTCACCCACAAGCTATAGCCAGGCTGGAACTGATGGACTGGCTCAGCAAAGCTGCACGGTGTTCGTTCGAGGGCCCACCTGCTGAGGGAACGACAATACACAGACACAGAGAGACAGACAGACAGATAGAGAGATTATTTGTTTGTGGAAGGTGATATGCTCTTCCACCTGTCCAGTCCAGCTGCCACTTTCGTGGTTTCCTGTAGAGGAGTTCAGATGGTAACATCTTAAGTCTCTTGGTGGGAGCACTCCGGATCCGGAACAGAGTTATAGGGAGGACGTCTGTCCACTTCAAGCCTGTCTCTTGGGTTAATTTGGCCAATTGGATCTTCAGAGTTCGGTTCATTCTTTCAGTTTTTCCAGAACTCTGAGGCCTGTAGGCAGAGTGCAGTCTCCATCTCATCTGAGGTGTCTTGCACACTTCCTGCACTACCTGATCGATAATAGCTGGTCCGTTGTCACTCCCTATGCTCCTGGACAGTCCAAACCTGGGTATTAGCTCGGTCAACAGCTTCTTAGTTACTTCTCTGGCTTTCTCAGTCCGTGTGGGGAATGCCTCCACCCAGCCGGTCAGTGTACAAACAAACACTAATAGATATTTGTAAGTCCTTGCTGGTGGCAACTCAGTAAAGTCCACAAACAGATTCTCCATAGGGCTGTATCCCACATGTTGTACACCCGGTGGGGGTTGCATTCCCTGCTTGGGGTTGTTTTTGGCACACAGGATACATCTCTGGGAAATAGCAGCAGTCAATTGAGAGAGGTTTGACATATATAATTTTCTCCCTAGATGTTCCCTAACAGCAGTGCCTCCCAGGTGTGTGGACTCATGATAGTTTTTCACAATCTTGCTGGCCAGGTGTTGGGGCACAAACACTCGGTTGTCCGGGAGGAGTAGCCATCCATCTTGCAGTCGGGCTCCCTCCTGCTGTGCCCATTTTTGCTCTTCAGGGGTTATTTCTGGGATGAGTGCAGCCACAGTTGTAGGTAGAGGTTGCAGAGCCGCTTCTCGGGCAGCCTTATCTGCCTTGTGGTTGCCTCTGGTGACCAAATCTTTCCTCGCCCGTGTCCTTTACAATGCATCACAGCAAACTTTTCCGGAGCCCACACCGCTTCTAATAGACTTTCCACTTCTTGGCCATACTTCAAGGCTTTTCCATGGGCTCCTATCAGGCCTCTCTCCTTCCATTGAGCTCCGTGCACATGCAGGGTTAAGAAGGCATACTTTGAATCTGTGTATATATTTGCCTTACATCCAGCTGCCAATTGCAGGGCTCTAGTGAGTGCAATTATTTTGGCCTTTTGGGCAGAGGTTCCTGGTTGCAGAGCTTCTGCTTCTACAACTTCATCGTTGGTCACCACAGCGTACCCGGCCTTCCTAATGCCATTGGATACAAAACTGCTTCCATCGGTGTAGTATACAACATCAGGATCTTTCAGGGGTTCATCCTTCAAGTCTGGTCTGCTAGAGTAGACTTCGTCCATCACCTGGAGACAATCATGGTGTTCTATCTCCTCGTCATCTGGTAAGGGCATCAGGGTGGCGGGGTTAAGGGTATTCACCACTCTTAGGTGCACTCTTGGGTTTTCACACAGCAGGCCCTGGTATTGGGCCATTCGGGGGTTTGTCAGCCAGTAACTCCCTTTGTACTCCATGAGGGTGAGAACAGCATGGGGTACATTTACATACATTTCTTGGCCAAAGGTGAATTTATCTGCCTCGGTCACCAACATTGCAGTGGCTGCCACTGATTTCAGACAGGGTGGCCCTCCTGTAGCTGTTGGGTCTAGTTGCTTTGAGAGATAAGCTACAGGCCGATTCCAACTTCCTAACTTCTGAGTCAAAACTCCAGCTGCCACGCCATTCTGCTCGTGCACATACAGTTGAAAAGGTTTCTCTGCATTTGGCAGTCCTGGGACTGGGGTCTCCATTAGGCATCTTTTAATAGTCTCAAAGGCCTTTTGTTGTTCTGGTCCCCACACAAGGGGTCTTCCTTCACTCCTCTTGTACTATCATTCAGGGGTTCTGCTAAAACACTAAAGCCAGGATTTAGCACCAGCCTGCATTTCCCTAGGAAGTTCCACAACTGCTTCCTAGTGGTGGACTCTCTTATGAGACATGTGACTTCTTTCCTCTGTGGTGTGATATATTGGAGCCTAAATACTTGACTTCCTTTAGACACAATTTATGCCTTTCTCTGAGAGACTTTGTATCCTGCCTCCCATAACAAATGTAACAGTTCTTCTGTACCCCCTTTTCCTTTTCTTCCAAGTTTTGGCCATCTTTACCAATTTTTTTTAAATCCTTTCGGCCAGAATCAAAGGGGTTTGAGTAAGCCAAGTTTCAATAATCAGTCCAAGTGTTTCTGGACTCCTCCTGCCGCCCATCGTGGCAGGAAAGTGAGAGTAGTGTTTTTCTGAGACTGGCATTGCCTAGGGTCTTATATTAAGAATTATATGCAGGATATTTTTGGTCAACTCTGGGTATTATCTTCAGACCACACTCCTGATGGACCTTGGAGAGTTTCAGGTATTTATTCTGTCACTTTTCCCAAGAGTAAATGGATGGGATTTTGTGATCAGGGCTGGCTAAAGTTCCTAAGAGTATTCTCTAGGTACCATCAGTGACAATATGTTGGTCACTCGTGCAAATAGCTGCATTTCTGGTCCTTTGGGGATAAAATAATTTGTGCCTGTAGTTTGAGGGGACATCTCTTTCCAGTGAAGGCACTGGGTATTTGGGCATATACAGGAACTGATGGGTGAGGTGGCATCCTCCAATTTGACATTCCAAATGCCTCCCTGAACAAATCACTTGTGGCTCCCACAATGTTCACTGATTCTAGGCTTTTGGATTGTACAGGCGTGGTTATAACAGAATATTGGGCTCCCACCGAAACATCTCTGGTTGGTCCCTCTGGGGTATCTTCCTCCGAACACTCTTCCTCTTTGTCCTCTTCGTCTTCCTTCTCCTCTATTTTGGGGCCATTCTCACTTCCAGTGTGTCTCCCTTTTCCACATATGACACACTGCTTCCTTCCTAGCAACTGACCTTTTCACCGGCCTCTTCCTCGGTTCAGACCCCTCTGGCCTCATCCGGGTCACCGGTCCTAGGACACTTGTTGCTTGGCCTTTCATCCTAACATATTCCTTCAATGCCTCTTCTACTGGTTTCTTTCAAACGGCTGACCTCTTCACCGGCCTCTATCCCGGGCCTCTGGGCCCCTCTGGCCCTCCCGGGTCGCCGGTCCTCCTTGGGCCAAAGCTGCCTTCATAACCACTGCCTTCTCCTTCATCCACTTCCTTTACTCTGAGGGACATTACTTTGTATTGAGTCGCCTTGCATTTTGCATCTGGGGGGATACTGCTGCTAGCCACCTGTCCATGTGTCTGGGTGACCCCCCTGTTCCTTGGTGGTGTTGGCCCACAATTTTCCTGTCAGGAGAATGTCAAATGTTCCTTCGGGGGGGGGGGTGCAGCCAGTGCCTTGTATGGGCCACTTCTCTGACACAGGGTTCTCAGACATTCAGGCGTCATTTTGACTCCGTAGTCTTATTCAACTTCATTTCAAGGGAGTTCTTACTGGCCCCCCTTTTGGAGCCTCCCCCTCCCATTATACTCCGGTTCATGGTTGCCTTCTTCAACTCAACACACGGTACAAGACACAAAAGGGTGGGGTCACAGGCACAGGAGTAAGGGGTCTCCTGGCTCACAGGTTTGATTAAGACAGACAACTCTCAGACGCGCGCCCACGTTTCGTGACCTGCCCAGTCGCCCGGAAACAGGAAATGCACTAGTCCGCGGTCCATCTCCAAACACAGTTTGGAGACCACAATCATTTGCGGGTTTCCTCTACGGTCTCCCTTCTCTCACCATTCACTCAGTCCTTTCACACCAGACCAAAATGTTACCTCCCAAAGTTTCCCCTCCTGTGCTTCCTTTCCTACCAGTACCTATGCGTGTGTGGTTTCGCCAGAGGACCACGTACCTGCTGGCTTACTAACATACACGCCGGGGAGTGATCAAATCCCCCTTCCTCTAATTAATAGAGGGTCACTACTCACCAAAAGCCGGCTGTTTTTCCTATGGTCCCTCGGTTCTTTGTCCGTTGCCACTCCTTGCAGGGCGGAGGGGGGTCAAGGTGCCTTCTGATCCCTTCCAGCTATCAAGTGGTTGCCGGTGCGCGCAAGTTCACAGGGGCTGTTGACTGCCCCCACGTCCTGTTTAGTAGGCAAGGGGCTGCCTCTGGTCGAGGGCTTAAGGCCCTATCCGAGTCCTTGACGGCACCAGAAATGTTACGCCTGTATGACTCGACCCAGCAAGACCAGACGAAAATATTTCAGGCAGCAAAGTTTTCAGAAGAAAGTTTCTTTATTGCAATAAGGTGCATTCAGTAAGCAAAAGGCAAAATGCACAAAACTCACAGTGTGGGGTGGCCTTTTATACACTCTATGACAGAGCGAGGTCCACCTCCCAGCCTATCAGGATTAATATTCAAATATTGCACGAGCCTATCAGAACGTTACACATGCTCAGGTTGCCTTTGTCTGTTTCAAGCTGCTTTAGCCACCAGGAGGTGCCATATACTTATTCTAACTGCCTAACCGTTAACCCCCCTTTGCACCTGCGACCTATTTTAAGCTGTTGCTAACGGGAAATCGCTTAGCCTGTGGTTAGCTAGTTGCTCTAGGTGTGAAGAAATGTGGTTAGCTAGTTGCTCTAGGTGTGAAGAAATGTTCCTTACAGTTCGCCCCAACAGGTGCTTGTGGTTAGCTACTTGTGGGTCAGTTCTCAGAAATCAGGACATAACAGACAGGATATAACAGACAGGATATAACTGTGGTGAGCTCGGAGTTTCCTCTTGCAAATATGCGGTTAGCTCTTTACAGGAAATCTTGCTGAGCTGCTGACAGCTCCAAAAGCTGCAAAGTTAAACTTTTAGCCAGAGCTAAAATGAAGTCCTTTTAGCCCTTTATATCTCCAATAAGATCATACCCTCTCCTGGCTATCTCTTTGTCCATTCTGTCCACACATATCTTGGTGCCTCAGTTCTTCACAGTATTTGCCGAGACATTAAACAACTGAAGATAGGTTTCCAAGTATTAACTGACGTATTTTGGGAACGTGTAATTTCCTGGGGTGCCCATTTCTGAAAACACTAATTAAATGCAGCACACGTATCCAGTCAGCAGCAGCATTGCATGGCAAAGATGTATTCATTATAAATAACCGCAGCAGGTAATTTGCAAAGTCATTGCACGGATGCAAAATTATATTAGCCATGATTCTTATGATTATTGCTATTGCTGCAGCCTCACTGTTCATCAACCCCTTTCTAATTCGAAAAGCTGGCTAACCTGAATGTTACTCATTTAATTGATAGTTTTCATTGGAACTTTTAAACCTATTGCTGCATATCTCCAGTATTTTGGGAACGGTTTGTGCTAGATATCTAAACAGATAAATAAAGCAATGACTGCCTCCTTAGAATGGCAGCAGAAATGCAGTGGGTTTAAAATAGAAATAAACAGTGTTTTTTCAGGCCGCATGCAATGGTACGCAGTACCGCCACCTTTTTGAGGGGAAGGAGATGGGAAGTCTCTCAGACCCCATCAGAGCATCGTGCCTCCTTCCCAAAGCCAAGCAGATGAGGCCTCTTCTGTCATGCACGAAGGGGGAGCAGGGGGGAAACTTAAACACCTACAGTGGTACCTCTGGTTAAGAACTTAATTAGTTCTGGAGGTCTGTTCTTAAGCTGAAACTGTTCTTATCCTGAGGTGCGCTTTCACTAATGGGGTCTCCTGCTGCAAGATTTCCATTTGCATCCTGGGTTAGTGGAGCTCATAACCTGAGGCATTCATAACCAGAGGTACCACTGTACAGCAGAATTTCCAACAGTAATAGACCAGAGGCAATTGTACTTCATCCAGCAGAGTTTTTACTGATGCTGAAGGCAAATGAGCATAATGGTCACTAATCCACTACATTCAGGATTGGCACAGTCCATAAAAATCCAGTTGCAGCACTTAAAATAAAACTTACAGTAACTTCTAATAAGACTTAACCTTAACACTAAGCATACAGGAAATAAATAACTGCAAGGCTACAGTCACTGTTTCCTCAGCTGAGGCACCTTAAGGTGAAGCAGAAGGTTTCCAGCACCACCAGAAGTGTCTTCTGTCAAAAAGCAAGATGGCTTCACCAAATAATTTCCATCTACAGAACCGCCCACAAAAGGAAATGGAATCATGAGCCAATCCAGGAAGGAATGCGCCTCTTCTTACCTCTAAGCCCACTCAGTACAAAAACATGCTGACGTGGATAGCAGGGACCTACTCGGAACAAGACCTCATGTAAATAATTTCCCTGCTATCAACAGGTTAAAATTTCCTCCACACTTCCCGTCTATCTGCATCCTCCCCTTCCCCCCAACTAGGGCTGGTTTGGTTTCTATGGACATTCCACAGTCATAAAGACAGCTGATCCTAAGACACACTCAGAAATGTGCCTTTAGGATTGCTTGGCCCATCTGGGGGGCATCGGAAGACCTGAAAAATATCAACCGCAGTCCCCTCTATCTAGTACATAGCAACTAAGCCATTTGCAGTGCAATTTTATGCATGTCTACATTCAGCCTAACCGACCTCACAGGGTTGTGAGGTGAAGGGGGTGAACCATGTACAGAAATACCCAAGCTCCTTGGAGGGGAAGGTGCTACATAAATGTCATAATTAAATCAACAAATATCTGTTCTTTGATGTAGAATTGGTTGGCGGACTTACTCTACACTTAAATGTAATGGGTTGGGTTGGGTTGGGTTGGGTATCCCCCCCCCGAAATATACACAAGGCAATATTGTCATAAAACAAGAACAGGCTTCCACCAACCAAAGCCCTGCAAAATACACAAAAATTGTCATGTTATGTCTATGCTGCATCAGGGCAGTATAATCTTGGCAGGTGTGCAAATTTAAAGCCATTTTCAGAATAAAATCCAGTAACTCCATTCTACAAAGTACCGATTTTGAAAAAGGATAAAAGTTTCCCACTGCTACTCTTACCTTTCCTTCAAATTTTAGAGAGCAGCATGAGGAATTGCTTACAGGAAAGCTCTCTGCAAGATCGTTGCCATACTAATGGCTGCCTTTTCCCAGCAGGAAACATTTTTACACACACACACACGATGCTGGGAGGAATTGGAGAGAATTCTAAAATTTTGAAATACATATAGAACTCAAGCTGTGTCTGGATTTGATTGCAAGAAACTAAATTGCCTCCCAATCTCAGCTGCTCAATTCCAACACTCTCATTTGACAGTCCCGTTAATGGACTCTTCTCTACAAAATTTTATCACTCAAAACCACTCCAGGCAATATTGTCTTAACACAGTCACTATGGCATCCTCTGTTCAAATAGCATTTTACCACCCTGTTTGAAACTGAAAACATTTCCTCAGAAGATAATGTTTTGCAAAGGTCAGGCAGGAAAAACAACAAGGCAAAGTGTTGCAGCCAAATCACAGGTTAGGCTAAATGTCTTTCTTTGAATTATGTGATTTTTTTTAAAAAAAATATTACATAGCAGCTGGGGGTGGGGGAAATTGAAACTGTAATTGTGGCATGGGGATTTAACACTTTCCTCGCAAAAACAACACATACACATACATATTTTTATAAGTTTTGGGAATTGCTGTGTGGGGACCTTTTACTGTGTTTAACATTGTTCAATTGTCGTAAGGACCACAACATGAGAAGAAAGACTTAAGAAACACTCCACATGTGCCGTGATCTGGGTGCTGACGCTCCCCACAGCTGCTATTTAATGTTTGTGGGGTTTTGTTTTGTTTTTAAATCATGCAATGACAAACACCACATTGGAAATGACGTGTCATTTGGCCCCTAGAAGTGCAGCATAGCAGAACTACTCTTGTAACTGCTAAGAAGCCTGTTTACGCCTAAGTTGCTGTTTATATTGGAGGTGGTACGGAAGGTTCCAAAACTGGCCCACCTTCCCCAGGCCACTTTGGCAGCTCAGTAGGCCAATAGCCATGTCAGGAGCAGGAGTCAAGAGCATGTCGGCAACAAGTCACATGATGTCAGGAGGCCAGGCTTAGTGAGCACAGCAATTTACACCAGTAAATCTATGAGGCAGTTGTGGGGAATGAAAGCCTTCCCACAGTGGCTTAAGTCTCCTCCTCCCCTGGGTCCTTTCCAAGCAATCTGAGACTACACTGACACACCTATCTCTGCTCCTCCTCTTCCCTCATTCCTCTTCTGGTCCTGGGAGACCAGTGGGGAGAGGAGCTGGCCACAGCAGGAGGGGGAGATGCCCCGACTTCAGCAGCGTGACTCATCTCTGCCCCTTGGCCTCCCTCTCCCCACTCACCTGCTTCACCTTCTGACTCTGACTCTGGACTTCTCTCTGCCACAGCCTCTTCCTGCTCACTAAGCCCTGTTACCTCTTCAGCTTCTAACACCTCTTCTTCCCTCTTCTCCCTCTGACCATGCATCATCCCACCACCAATCCCTTGGCTCTGAGCCTTCTTCCCTTGGGTCCAGCTGGTCCTCCCACCACTCCACTGCATCCAGTCAGTCCATGATACATGGTAGCTAGGTTCTGCCTCCACTGTCAGAACCAGTAGGCCTCTGAATACCAGTTTCTGGGAATCACAGCTGGAGGGAGTGTACTCAGGTCCTGCTTGTGGGCTTCCCAAACGCATCTGGTTGACCACTGTGAGAACAGGATGGACCAGTCAGTATGGACCAATGGTCAGGGATTATGGAATCTGGGGTCCAACATCATCTGCAGGGCCACAGGTTCCCAGCCCTCAGGTACAGTACTTTTAACAACTTAGAATTGCTCTGAGGTTGAGTAAGTACCAATAAATTCCATGAAAATCTAAGCCAAGAATCTCTACAGTACCTTTTCCCAGGTGCTCTCAGCTTGTGTAATGTTTTATTGCTTCAAAAGACCAGGTCACTGATTTGGTAGATTTGTTAACTAGAGCTCCACTTGCAAAGATGCCCTTTACATTTGCTGGGCTTCCGAGCTTCCCGCTCCCCAAGCCATCTTGCTATGGTATTGCAACAGCCAAACTGGAGTAGGGTATTAAAACGAGCAAATAAAATTAAGCCAAGCCTGGCCAGAGAAAAGCTGAGGCAACTTAAAGAGGATTATCATATAGGAGTTTGCAGACAGTATGGTCCTTCATGATTTGCATCAGATGAAGAGCGATGCTTTGTGTAAAAAAACAACAACCATGCAGCTGGGCAGAGAATCAGAGCAGACACAACTTAAGCCCAGCACAATGGGCTCTGGCTGCGAGTGCGTTTCAGCATCTTCAAACCTGTGACTGAACCAGCCGGCATGGGTTGCTATGGAAACCACAAGAAAGATTCTAATGGATGCTACTTAGGACACATGGAGAAAAGCTGCATAAAACCGGTTGACATGAAATCCATTGTGTCAGATGCAATGAAAACTGGTTAACAGCTACATTGAATCTTGATCCTGAAGTAGAAAACGGAAGTGTTTTTCCCTCTCTTCCTTCTCTGTCTCTCCCCCGCCCTCTGACAATTCTTATGTAAGGTGTTTATTATAGCCACTAACAACTTTGTATGCCAGGCACACATTTCAGTGGTTTTCTCTGGCTTCTATGAGTTGATGTTTTAATCCACAGCACTGGATCTTCCAACCTCTAAGAATAATTTGACATCTTTAATGTGCTGTCCAGAATTTCTGTGCAACACGTGACATCTTTAGAGACTTATGAGCATTTTCCAGAGTCTTGTTGTAATTGTGATGAAGGCACAATTGATCTTGGCTGCTTTGATCTTTCTCTGCTCCAATGTGACACATTGATTGATAAGATTCAAATGGCAACTTGACATGAAGTCCTCCACTTATTGCTTCACAAGTGTTGGAAAGAGAAGAAGTGATCAAAGGAGGGGGCAAATATGACTAAACTAAGTCTTGGCTTTTATGGGTGATGATGATGGTATACTGTATTTGGTAATATGGTTGTGTAAGTGGTACCGGCAACAAATCTTTCAATCTAGAGTGCTCCTATTCCAGCCAGTCATGTCCAGGATACTCCATTTAATTCTCCTTCTCCTTGGTTTCCCCATCCAATAACTTGGTCCGCTTACAGTTTTCCTTAAATACTTTTCATAATATGAAGCAATATGTTCCAAGTGAGGCAATTTATACAATAATCTGCAAATTAATTAATGTTGAATGACTGAGTGGTGAGATATGGATATTTTAGATCGATGGGTGTGCTGCTTTATAAATCTTTGTTTTCTCCATAATTCCTCCCAGGACTTGATTGGAGCAACAGCATGGACCTGCTACCTGGCTGCTTATCAGACACACAACCTGGAGCACATAAACATGAT
Source organism: Lacerta agilis (assembly GCF_009819535.1). Classification (NCBI taxonomy): domain Eukaryota; kingdom Metazoa; phylum Chordata; class Lepidosauria; order Squamata; family Lacertidae; genus Lacerta; species Lacerta agilis. The sequence continues at coordinate 29,912,475 of NC_046318.1, forward strand.
AAAGCAATGATTATAGCAAGCATGCCAGCAATGCACTGGGGCTTGTATACCCCAGGGAAGTAGCAAGCAGTTTATTAAGACTTTGGCTTGACAGGCCAGACATAAGATACAGGACTGTAAGTTGGAGGCATGCATTACAGTATTTCTGCATTTGTAGGTGGGTTATAAAATTGCTCCAAGCCCTGGTGTCCAGGCAGATTTTGTGTGGATAAACCACACCTTGGAGTGCCAAAGGACAGGTCCATGCAACTGTTGCTGTGGGGTTTGTTCACAAAATACTCAACCTTTTTCAGATATGGCTCATATGGGGGGGGATGGGAAATATTCTTCCTTGTCTAACTGATTGTTCATACTAATTCAGGAATAGATGCAGCAGAATATAGCTGAGGATGTGCACCTGAATTCAGATACAGTGGTGCCCCGCTAGACGACAATAATTCGTTCTGCGAGTGTTTTCGTCTAGCGGGTTTTTCGTCTAGCGAAGCGGCAATGCAAACTGCGGTTTTCGCTAGACAAAGAAAAAAAATTTTCATCTTGCGAGGCAGCCCCATAGACAAATTCGTCTTGCAGGGCAGCCTCCCGATAGACGAATGCCTTCGTCTAGCGAGTTTTTCATCTAGCGAGGCACCACTGTAAACTGGAAGTAATGGGACGTAGATAGCTACATTTAGGTGCTCTTCTCATTTATGTCCACTGTTCAGAGAATGAATTCTGTGCACAGAATATGCTTCCATATGCAGATCTCATTCACAGGATTGGGGCAAAAGTAGGAGAGCTGTGCTAGCCGAATCACAAGTCATTCCAGTGAGTAAGCAGGGCAGCCACCATGGTACCCTCCAGATGGTGTTGTTTAACTACAACTCCCATCATCCTTGGCCCTTTGCCATGCTGACACAGCTGATGGGAGTTGGAGTCCAAAAACATCTGGATGACACTATGTTGGCTACTCCTGGATTTTAGCATGCTTTGCTTGTAGATAGACACTGCTTTCAAATAATTAACAATGTAAGAGCAACAATTTCATTTTAAAGGTACATTTTGATCCCCACTAACCCAAGCATAAAAAGAAGAAAAAATAGGCTGTTCAAATAAAAGACAATCCATAAAGGCACCACTCTAAACAATATCTATTTGTCCTGGTTACTTTTTGCAATTGCCAGAGTTGGATATGGAGGGGGTGGGGCTTGGGCAATACAGTATCAGTAGGAGGGCCCTCCCCAAGTCAATCTACCCTGTCCCTGTCATGGTTGTCACCTTCTGCTGCTCCTGGACTTCATAACCGAGCCAGTGAAAAAGCAGGCAGTGGCAGCTGCTACTCCTCACCACAGCTGATCACCCACTCTGTGCCAGAGCAAGAAGCAGGTGAACAAGCCAGTTGTGATGGCGAAGAGAAGGAGCAGATCCAATCTCATCTTTCCATTCCTAGGCTGTAGAGGGAATCCATCAGAATGTAGGAAGGGCCTTTCAGCCTGTATCAATAAGGCTCATCTAGTCCAACATTCTGTCCTCACAGTGGCTAACCAGATGCCTATGGGAAGCCTGCCAGCAAGACATGAGGGTATCAGCGTTCTCCCCATTTGCAGTCCTCAGCAACTGATATTCAGAGGCATCTAATGCACATATGATGAAACTGACTTTTTTATAGCCTGTGACGCTTCTCGTATCCTTCCTATCACCAAAAGTGCCCTTGGTCCAATTATGACTTCAAATGAAATCATGTTTTCCCTTTGGGGAATACACCGACATTTTAAATTAAAAAACACTCCCACTAAAGCCTATAAATCTCCCCAATTAACTGGGGAGGGTTCTCACTGGGTTAAGAGTTTATATTTAATTTGGCAGTCCTTATCTTGGGATGTGGGGGAAGAGGCAAGACTGATGTATTTGGAATCTCACGCCTTATATAGCAAGAATGCAAGTTTCAGGCATTAAGCAATACCTGCTCATTTTAGGCAAGTCTGGATGTCAGAGCTGCAAATGGGCAATTAAGCAAGAAGTGTAGTGATCCCTGCCTGTCATCCATGCTCCGGGGACAAAAGAAACCTATCCATTTTTGAAATAGGAAGAGAGGTTTGAAATAGTCCAAAAGAGAGGCTGCAATTGATTCCAGTCCAAGGCCAGTCAAAAGACTTTTGTATTTTGCACGATCTTCCAGAATGAGCACTAAATAATATGTCCATGCTAGCTTTGATTGAAACATTGGGATTGGGAGATAGGAGAGTCTCCCACTTGGATTTCTCCATGTGCCTGGTTTTTTGGCAGAAGGTGCAGGTCAAAAGCACTTAATTGCTTAGTCTGAACCATTCGTCCTTGGATAAAACTATCCCTGTATTCATTTAGAACAGCAGTGAAGTGTGGTGTTTATGAAGGATAAGTTGTATAACCTCAGGAGCAGGACTGACTAATGTTAGACCAGCTTGGGGAAGGGCTTTTGGTTGAATGCTAACAGTTTAACCAAAGAAACTGGAAGGACTGATCCCTACACTGTAAACTTCAGTTTACCTCTAAGAGAGCAGATACGCCAACTGCCAGGATTTTCAAACGTGCATAAAAAATATAGGGGGGGATATTAAAAAAAAGTTCAAGCACTGAGTTGTATCCAATACAAGTCTTGCTTAGAAAAGACCCACTGAAATGGCTGGACATGACTAACTTAATTCCAAAGGATCTCCTCTGAATGGGATTTAGTGTATCATTGATGCTATGTGCAAGTCATTCAATTGTACCTACACTGTCCTCAGATAGGAATTCTTTCTGCAGTGGGATCCCAAAGGAGGAAAGTCAAAACATTCAGTCTGAAGATAACCCACGATGCCCACACACTTCTGTTCCAGTAGGATCTCTAGTCAGATTTCAAAGTGTAATGGACAGATTTTCCAGCAGCTACCACGTTTTAAGACAGTTGTCAGGTGACACCAAGCACACAACTGGTCTGAGCCCTTGCAAATGGATCACCTTTCCTACGTGTCGTAAATGAGCATATGTTAGCCCCAAGGCAGAACCTGAATGCACATAGCCAGGCTAAAGCTAAGCAGGTTCTTGCCAGCACCTGAATGAGAGACTGTCTGAGAACCTTGTGTATACTACATTGAGTTTCATCATGGAAGAAGAAAGGCGGGGTATAAAATCACTACATATACCAGTGTGTTGTTTTTTCAGGGGGAACTCACAGGAACTCAGTTCTGGCACCCCTCAGGTGGCCGCCATAGCCATTCTTAGAGGTGTTCATTGTGAGTTCCAGCACCTCTTTTTTTTTTTAGAAAAATAGCACTGACATATAAAATACCTAACTAATATCCAGGTGCTTATCTCAGACTGTTTCAAAACACCCGAACAAAGAAGACTCTGCCATCTTCACAGAGTAATTTATCTGTTGGTGGACAGTTCCTAAAGTTCAAAATCAGTTTCTAACGATTTGCCTAGTAAGGGCAGATGCACACCATACAATTAAAGCACATTCACCACACATTTAAAGCACATGACTTCACCCAAAGAAACCTGGGAACTGTAGTTTTTATACTTCATGGGGTTACCATTCCCAGCACCCTTAAACTGTGGTTCTCAGGATTCTCTGGGGAAAGCTGTGCATTTTAAATGTACGGCTCTGCCCTGATTCTGCTTCCCTGACGTTGAAATCAGTTGGTTTTGATAATGAGTACACTGGGAGCAGACGATGACTCCCAAGACATTTCATCATGAGAAGCACAGCATATCTAATGTTGATTTAATGCAGCCTTCCCTTCAGAAGTGCAGATTTGCTTATCGAGCTGTAGGAAGAAAAATTACTTGGCATACAAAGGTGCTGTTTTGAGTGTTTACTGGATTCAGTAGGGTTGATTTCGACATCCCTACCCTAAATAAGCCTCCTGAGATATATCTATCTAGTTCATTTGTTTACAAGATCTCTTACCCACCCTTCATTATAAGGCCCCAGGGCAGGTTACAACAATACAATCATACAATTATCAATCGATCATACAACAATAAAAGCAAGTAGAGCAAACATTCATAGGCTGCCTTTCAAGCCAGCTCCCAACATGTTAAAAACAAAATAGAACAATTCGAATAATAAAATAGTAATAGCATTATCTAACGCACAGCATCATATTCAAGAATTATCAGAGCACTCAACAAAAAAAAGAGTGTTGACGGAGTAAAATATTATAAGGTTAAAAGACAATAGAAAAAGTACATTAAGAGACTATCAGAAGACAAAGGACCAGCATTAATATCAATTAAAAGCAATTTGGAATCTTAACATTCATCAAGGCCTATGTTAAAGTCATCCGTGTTAGGGCCAAGGGAAGGAATTCTTCAGTCATGGGGCTACCACTGAGAAGGCCCTGTGCCTCCAGTCTAATGTTGGTGGGCTCACAAGGAGAACCTCAGAAACATACTCATACAGGTTCACATGGTGCTTCAGACAGCCTGATCTCAAATGGTCTAAGACAGGGATGGGAAAGCTTTTCCAGCCTGAAGGCCACATTCCCTTCCAGACAACATTATGAGGGCCGCATGCTAGTGGTGGGCATGGACAATGTGGACAAAGCACTAGATGTATGTAGAGTAGGTTACTTTCTGCACATATTCATAGTCCCTTCTCTATCCATCTAGACAAGCAATAAGCATTATCAGAGTTTAAGTTGGGCAAATTCCAGTCAGAATGTAAAGCAGAACCAGTGAGGTGTTGCCTTCATACCAAATCAAACCCATCAAGCTCAGTAGTATCCACACAGATTGGTAGTGGTTGTCAAGGGTCTAGGCTTTCCCCCAAAAGATGCCACTTGGAGATGCCACATTTGAACCTGGTGGCCTTTCCATGTGCTCTACCACTAAGCTATGGCCTTTACACAAAGCCAAAGCAATTTTGACTGTGCTGAGAAATCAGGTCGTAAGTAACATAAAAAGCCCATATTTAAGCACCATCCTGTATGCTTCATCTTCTCTCCCCACCACCACCACAAAAGACAAATGCAGCACCTCCCCTTAAATGGGCCACAGGAAGCATTATCAAGATTATTTGTCTCCTATTTTCAGTGCTTTGATGTTCAGTGTTTCTTTCTCTCCATCAGTGCCCATGGCAACACCCAGACAGAAAGCAACAGGCGCTAGACGGTGACTCCGCAACCCTCTCCTGATGTGAAAATCTTGCCAGCAGAGCTGTTGTCCTTTTGAAAATTAGAGTTAATGGCATGGCCCACACAAACAAGGCACGGGTGATTTTCCTGTTTTCAATGAACCCCCAGCTGGATGCGCACATGTTCACTAACCAAACCGCAGTTCTCCTCAAGAATGCTATCTCCCACCCACAGGTGTGTGAGGAGGTCTTTGTTTCCAAGAACAAAAGAGGAACAGAGAGCGCAACCAAGATACCAGCCCATCCGTGAGCTAATTGGTGGGATCGCTTCCTTTTGCCAGAAATGATCCTGCTGTATATCTAGAGGAAAATGGTACACAAGAAATAACAAAAATGCAATCTCATTCAACGTTTCTATAGTGGCCATTAACATCCAAGGTGCCTTATTGTGCATCCTCCCAACTATCTTTTGCTGGAAGTCATTGATATTCACCATTATGAAGATGAGGGGAAAAATAACATACACATTGTACATTTAAAGCACATTAAACACACATTTCCCCCCGAGAGTCTTGGGAATGGTTGATCACCCACCACCACTTCCTATGATTTTTTTTTGGGGGGGGGAGCCATGTGCTTTAAAGGTGCATTAAATGTGCTTTTAAATGTATGGGTGTGGATGCGATCCCAGATGGACAGCCTGGCCCCAATCATGTACAATTGTAAACAAATCCTACAGAGTCCCAAATGAATATAGCCACAAGGCAGTGCAGGTTTGAGATCAGGATTCTCCTCCTCATAGATGGGCTACCTTCCCAGATTGACAACCCCCATCTGCCCCACAGAAATAAATAAATTAGGATACAGTTAAAGCACATGGCTCCCCCCCCCCAAAAAAATATGGGGAATTGTAGTTTAAGGGCACTTGGAAATGTAGCCCTGTGTGAAGAAAACTACAGTTCCCATGGTTCTTTGAAGGAAGCTGTGTTTTCAATGCATTTTCCAGGTATGGTGTGGATGTGATCGGGTGGCATGAAGACAAAATAATGTTGATTCTCAGCATACAAGACCAAGCAAACCTGCAGCTACCATAAGAGTGCAATAAGAGGACCTAAAATAGATACTCAGCCCTGCCACTGAAATATCGCATGAGCAATAGAATGCATTTATGCCAATGGAATTTCAGGGGAGAGAACACCAGAGCTGCAGTTGAGCAGCTGCATGATTATTTTTTAATTCATTATCACTGCAGAATAAATAAGAGATGGTTAGTTGCACATTGCAAGTGCTTCCTTCCAGAAGTGGCAAAGAACTGGAGGACCACAAATTGAGCTGCAGTCCAACTAAATTAGATTAGTAGCAGGAGCAGGAGCATATTAGATGAGTGCAACCAGCCCAACATTAAATGCATTTTCTAGTACAAAACGTAAGAGCAGATAAATAATGGAACAGATAACAAATGTAGAGTTGTAGCTAGCTATGGGAGGAGTGTTGAGAAAAGCTAAGCTGTAAATGAGCACCACTATGGGACCAAAGAAAGCAAATATCAGTTTGTTCCCATGGTTGTCTGAGTAAGTGTAAAGGCCAGGAAACAAAATAGAAAGTTTAGATTCGATACATGAAGAAGAAGAAGAGTTTGGATTTGATATCTCGCTTTATCACTACCCGAAGGAGTTTCAAAGCGGCTAACATTCTCCTTTCCCTTCCTCCCCCACAACAAACACTCTGTGAGGTGAGTGGGGCTGAGAGACTTCAGAGAAGTGTGACTAGCCCAAGGTCACCCAGCAGCTGCATGTGGAGGAGTGGAGACGCAAACCCAGTTCTCCAGATTGAGTCTACCACTCTTAACCACTACACCACACTGGTGAGCAGAAACACCATGACATTAGGCTAAGAACAAGACAGAAAATCAAAGAAAGGAACCACTGAAGGTATGATCTGAACTGAAAGTGATTTCTTCCTTCTTAATGGAAGAGGATTATATTAGATTCTAGTAGGGCTGATTCCCATACCTTTATGTACCAGTAAACAGGGCCAGCCCACCAATGAGGCCTCAGGTAGCGAGATTCATAGAGACAGCATAACCCAGTGTAGATGTTCACTCACCCCTTCTTCCCTGGTAGGGAGGGAAGCACCATTTTGTGGCTCACGTTAAATGTCAAAATATCTTGCACCAGCCCTACTATTAAGAAATATCTGCTCTGGCTAGATCCATCCAAAATTCTGATATTGTGCTAAGCCCCCAAAGGGATCACTGCATCTACCTGCTTTAAGTTCTCTCAGCTTCTTGTGTGTGTACCCAGTCTTAAATTCAGCTTTTCATATTTCCACATAAGTTTGTGATTTCCCCCCTTAAGTCCTCATTCAAATTCAACAGCATTTCAGTGCAAATTTCTCCTCTCGTATACACATTCTTGTGCACATTTGCCTAACATTTTTACAAAGCAATTTCTCTTAATCTAATGCATTGTTGTGAGTTATTTTCTCCAACATATGCATTTTAATGCATGAGTTACCTTGGATATATGCTTTTTGGTACACATTGCTTGGCTGGAGAAATGCCTTGCAACATTCGGAGAAGTACAAATTTCAAAGGATAGCTGCATTTTGGTTCATGTAATGGTTTGGAAAGTGTGAATTGAGTAGATTCACCTTTCGATGAGAAGCAAAATTCCTCTCTCATCCCTTAGGCAAGTGAACACAGTGGAATTTACATCCAGGTAGACATGCAAAGGATCGGACTATGGGAAAGGACTCTGAAACAATAGCCAGAGTTTCCCATGTCAAGCACTGCGTACAGCAAATCTACATCTCAGCACAGTTACTTTAAGCATCCACAACACCTAGAACTTGTATCTTCTCTTCTTCCCCAAAGTCTCATAGGTTAAGACAAAAAGTGTTAAAAGGAATTAAATTGAGGGACACAACTCGGGTAAAACAGCCCAGTTCTCTTTCCTGGTGGGAGCAATAATTTATTAGTAGACTGGCATCTTACAAAACTAATCTTTCTGTTGCTGACAAGCAGGAAATTATTATCAGCTTGTGCAGAGACAAAGAAGTTGAAAGATTAGGTTGCTGAGGCAACCTTAGAGTTGGCCTTCAGCTAAAGCCCAAGGTCACTGAGGGGAAATTTGTACTTCTCTGAATGTTAAGGGTTTACTGAATCTGCTAAACTGGTGTTTAAAATATTGTTAAACCCTATAATGCTGATCTAGGAGCAAGCCCCATTAAACTCAATGGCTCTTCTAAATAAGTTGAGATTCCTGCATTGCATGGAGTTGGGTTAGATGACCCTTGGGGTCCCTTCTAATTCTACAATTCTATGATTCTATGAATAGACAAGTAGAGTGGTACCTTGGTTCTCAAACTTAATCAGTTCCGGAAGTCTGTTCCAAAACCAAAGCGTTCCAAAACCAAAGCATACTTTCCCATAGAAAGTAATGCAAAATGGATTAATCCGTCCAGACTTCTTAAAATAACCCCTAAAGCAGGAATTTAACATGAATTTTACTGTCTAACGAGACCATTGATCCATAAAATGAAAGCAATAATCAATGTTCTGTACTATAAAATAAATAAGACATTATTGTAGGTGATAAAAATTAAAATGAAAATGTTTTCTTACCTGCACTGATGATAGTCATTGTTTGGAGGGGGGGGGACTTTTACCCATATCTGCAGTTATACAGTCAATCAATCATAAAACGAAAAACATGCCACAGTCACAAAAATGAAAAAGCCACACAAACAAAAACGCAAAAATTAGCAAAAACGAAAGCACCAAATATCACCTCAGAACACTGCAATCAGAAACGGAAGGCTTTAATTACGATGGGGAGAGGGGACTTAAATTTGCAGCGAAAGGGTAAAATGAGAGGGGGAAAGCCTTAATTACTATGCAGGGGACTCAAGTGAGCTGCACAACAGTGAAAACGGAAGCTCAGGAGCACGTTCGGCTTCTGGGGCAAAGTTCAAAAACCGGAACACCTACTTCCAAGTTGTTCCGGAACTAAGCTGTTCGAAAACTGAGGTATCACTGTATAGGACTGAGCAATAAGTGTTCCCTTGGGGTCCTTGTATCAGTCATGGGCCCCTCCCCACACCCTTTCTGTTTTGCAGAACACCATTTGCACCAGCAATCCTTTCATCTCTTGTAACTTCCTGCTGAAATCCCACCACTTTTCATATCGCAAGCATTCTGGTTTGGTATTTGCCCTCCTTTTGTTATACTGTATCCGCAACGGGCTCAGATAATGTGGTAACATTGGGGAAGGATAGCAATTAATAAAGCAGAATAAATCTACCACTAGTGTCAATAATACTCCTTGTGTCAATAACATGTTGCGGAATACGCCCTCAATAAAACACCAGCCTGGAGGATTTTCTCCAGGGACTTGAAAAAGACCATACAGTGTAAAAAAAAAGTAAGATCAAATAATTGGAACTTTGGGGGGGGGGGGGTCAGGGGTCAAATGATGGTGGAAAGCAGCACAAGTTGCATCTTCATCACAAATATGGACACGGCATGGTAGGTGAGAATATACACTGTATATTTCAAAGTGATCAAGTGGTCTTTTTGGGGTGGCAGAGATCTTCCTGCCTAACCACTGCGTAATTCGACTGAGGCCATGGGCTACTTTCAGTGGGCACGACCTACATCCAAGTACCAATTAGGCAGTACAGATTGTTATTGACAGTCATTATGCTGAAATTAAATTATGTAATGCTTTCTTTTCAGTGACTAGACAGGATAACTGCACGTGATTTCAAGATGGAAGCTGAAAAGCCTGCCAGTGCCACCAACTTGCCTGTTTATCCACTTACTGCATTGATATTATACATAATGCCAAAGCACTTCAGGTCATTTTGCAGTGTCAAAAAACAGGCAATAACCCCACTATGAAAAAGAAAGGGGATAGGGAGAGCTAGGGAAAATAACAAACTACAAGGAAAACTTATTTTTAAAAAGCAGATTTGAATTTGAGAAAGCATTCTTTAACATTGGGCTTCATTCTCAGCATTCTTAATGTGTGGTTTAAGGTGTGCTTTTGCAAATCTTCAGATTGCCTCAGGAAAACCCATCAGTTTCTGAGTTTTGCTCCCAAAGCAGCCATTGGACACCTGATGAGGTTTTAAAAGCCTGCCAGACAATTACCTCCTGTAATCCAATTACCTTGAAGGACTTAATTATCAGATCACAGTAGAAGACTCTTGAGTTCTATCATTAAAGAAATTCAAGGCTTCTTAGACAGTTCTGGAGTTTGACAGTTGCCTTCCTCAAGCAGCACTGAAACCTAGGAGGTGCATCAAATAAATATGAAAGGGTTCAACCAGAGTTCCTGGATCTGCACCTCCCCCATCCCCCGTGGCCCATTTTGACAGGAGGTGGGACCACCCATCTGTCAATCACCCGTCTCAAAGCACTAATCTCCTGGTTCTTCCTTTGTAGACTTTACCTGTCCACATCTGGTATCACATACCAGTATGTTGTCAGATGTGGTGTAAATGAGTGTGGTCTGCAGAAAATAGACTTGCAGGAAAATGAAGAACCCCGCTAAGCCTAGATGTTCCCCACCATTCACAATCTGCAAACAAGTCAAGGCTGCCCTAGAATCTAAAATGTGAGCTGCTTTTTCTGTAAACTTACATTTTTGGTGTATGAAGGAGGGATAGGACTGCATTATTGGTTTCTAATCATAAGAACATAGGAAGCATACCGAGTCAGACCATTGGTTCATCTATGTCCCGATCCCCTGGCCTACCTGGCAGACAGACAGACAGGCTGACAATGCCAAGACCAAGTCCAAAAGCCGAGGGTTGATTGGCACCAACAAAGTCCACAGTCCAAGATCCAAAGTCAAAGGCCAAAAGTCAGGAAATTAGGTTCAGGGTCAATTCAAGTCCAAAGTCAGGATGCAATCCCGTGTCACACCCATGAAGGTCCAAGGGAAGCTGAGCAGACACAGCACCTTAGCTCTGCTGCTTTCTTATACTGTGTCTTCTGATTGCAGCATCTGGGCTTGATGAGGCATGTGACCCTCACCTGCTCTCAGCTTGCCCCAGCTCAGGAATCACATGCCTCCTTCCCCACCTGGCCAGCTAGTGAACTAGGCTGCAGGCCTGCCTCTGCTTCCTGGTGTGCCCCACCCACTGTTCCCTACGTCTCAGGACCTGCCATGTTCATGGGGATGGGGGCCTCTCTGACTCTGGCAAGGGGTCCCACTGCTCGTCTTCCTGTGCACTGGCCCCTGTCCCCTCATCATCCCTGTCACCCCATGAGTACTACCTACACCAAGCTCTCCTTCCTCATCCCCAGCTTGCCCCAGCTGCACCCCTCGCTGGGATCCTCTACCTCCTCCCCGAAGTCCTGCCAGTTTATGACAATCTAGTTCAGTATTGTTGGCGCTGACTTTGAGCAACTCTACAGAGTTCCAGTTAGCTTATTGTGGTATTGACTGTCTATCACTTCTGTGCACCTTATATGAAATGTTTCAAGCAGTTGTTGTTTTTAAATCAAGGTCTGGAACAATCCTATGCAATCCTCCTTACACATAACCCTCACAAAGTTCAATGAAGTTTGTTATGTTTAGGATTGCACCTTACCTGGAGCAAGCCGTTTTGAACTCAGTGCAATGTTTTTCCAAAAATTAGTATTGCACTATAATCAGGGGCGTTGCAAGGTAAATTGGTACCCGGGGGCAAAAAATTTTTGTCAAGCCCCCCCCCCACTGATCCCCCCCCCGCAAAAATTGTTTTACGTTATTTCATATTTTATTACAAAGGAATAATAACAAGTAATAATAAAAAACCTTTTATTTATATCCCATCCTCCCCAGCCAAAGTCGGACTCAGGGTGACTAACATCAGATACATAACATTGGTATAAAATCAAACCATAATTAAATTACCTCCTAAAAACATCTCAAAATCAAATTAAAGTCTAATTAGATGGCTTTCCACAGGGTTAGGGTTGGGAACAGTAAAGTGTTCTCTGAACTGAAATTTCTGCCTTTATGACATAGGAAAACAGCCAAGTGAACATCTATTTTGGTGGAGGAGGGTCAAGATATTAACCGATATGCATGAAATTTCATATATAGCTATATAATCCCTAGTATAGTAAGAAAAGACCTTCGGAGCAGGTATTTCCCCCCAAAAAAATATTCAAAAAAAAATTCAAAATTTTTTGTTCCTTGATCATTTGTCACCCCCTCCATTATAGAACACGGGGAGGTCCGCCCCCCCTCACCCCCCCCTTGCTACGCCCCTGACTATAATTCTAGAGCAAGGGTGCTGAATTGCTAGCCCACAGGCTGGGTCCCCCACCACCCTCAAGTATTGTTTTTTTCTGGCTCCCAAGACACCCCCTGTCTTTGTGTGGTAGCAGCCAGAAAAACACAGCCTGCATCTCCTGGTTGCTGCCCTTTTGATGTGCTTGAAATAGCACTCTTGCAGGAAGGGGGAAATTTTCTTCCCCATTACTGTGCTAGGCTTTTCTTTTCTATTTTAGCACTGTTTCAAGCAACTGCTCTCAAGTACATTAATGTCTGTAAGTGCCATTATGGGGAGAGAGCATTAATGCTTGATGGGGCTTCACAGCAGGATGTTATTGCTTGGCCTCGGCCGGCTGGTCTGGTCCAACAAGAAAGGAACTCTGGATCCAGAGACTGGCTTGAGGACTCTAGAGACCATCCATAAAACAAAACACAGAACCTCTGGACGTCCAGAAGCTGATGAACTACAACTCCCATCAGCCCTGACAAACATGGCCAATGGCAAGGGATGGTGGGAGTTGTAGTTCAGCAATAGCTGGAAAGCCAGAGGTTCCCCACACCTGCCATAGAGTCAAAGATGGATATCTAAAGAAATAGCTCTCAGAGATAAAATATGGCTGGGAAGTCTTGTTCTCTGATATGAAAGGTCTCACCACCACAGTCCTTATGATTAATCTGAATTTATTTCATCCATTGTATGCTTTTTATGTACACCACTTAGAGACTTTGGCAATTAAGTCATATATAAATACAGTACCTTAAATAAAAATCTCAGTGCATGGATCTAGAAACTCAGTGTGATTTTAAAAAGAAGAGTATTCCTCTACATATTGCTCAGATGAATTTATCTATGATTACTTAATATGTTTCTGCTGCCAGACCAGTCACTGGGAGCAGGCCCTGGCTCAAATTCAATCCTATATGTAATTTATCATAAGGCTGGAGTCATATGCACACTTAACCTTGGAGTAAGCCTTATTCAACTAAATAAGACTTACTTCCGAGTAAATGTGCCTAGGATCAGGTTGGAAAACATTAAAATCTAATTGCCAACCATTTCAGAGGATTGTGGCTTCAAATGCTTGCTGTATGGATTACTGTGTCATATTCATGGGTGACACAAGACTAATTTAAGGGGTTGAAGGATTGCAGATTATGTGATGCTGTGGTTTGTGGGGTCAGTGAGAACGTTATTAATCCTGATTCTGCAGGTATTTTGAAAAAAAATCCAACTTTTTCAAGGAAGAAAAGTGAGGGCTGAGTTTCCATGGCCTAGAAAAAATGCAGCCTTCTTTTATTTTGGACACAGATGAGTCAGCAAGTAGGAAATGGTCCCCAACTGTTCCCAATTATAGCCTCTGGGACGCAGGCAAAAGCCTCCATCACAAAGGAGTCTTGTGTGTGCATTCCTCAGCACTTTTGAAGGATTAGGAGGAGTGGGAGGGGAGCCAGTTCCTATTAAGGTTCGACTGGCTAAGAGGAAATTTTGCAGTTCCATTTATTCATCTGTTTGAATCCCATGGTGCTACAGGCATCACAACCACTTAAACAACGGGGGGGGGGGGGGGAATGGGCTTGGGCTTTTCTTGCCATGCTGAAATTTGAACTGGTTGGTTCAAAGCACCTAATCCGTAAGGGTAAAATGGCAAGCACTTCAGGTGGCAGTACCCCTCACACGCCCGGTGCCATGCATTCTGAGCCACTCTGCCCCCCCCGTGGTGTCTGCCCATTCAACGCATATGACTTCAAGGAGGGAACCTTCATACATACATTAACCATAGGTTCCCCTTCTACTGACATTCACACTGAACTTCCGGGTGCTAGGGGGCAAGGCTAGGATGTGTGAGCTATTTTTCAGAATGGAGCCTTAAAGAGAGGTCTCCCTGTTTCTTCATATTGCACCAAAATGGAAATCCAGTACTGAATTCTCATTAGTTTTACTACTAATTGGATGGTAAAGTACCATGTTTGGCAATTAGAGCTAATTAAATATGCAGGAGTTATTTATTTTCAGTAAATTACACCGTTAAAACAATACTATTTTTAAGAAGTTGCCTCCTCCCTTGAAGCTGAAGTTTTCACCTCTCTGAATGATTGCAAAATGCCTCTTTAAACAGTGTAAACTGCTGCATTTTTAGAGAGCCCTTTGCTTGGCAACGAACTTTTCCTTTCATAATGTTTGCCCTCCGTAGAATTGGCATTCCCTGATCCATAAAACCCCACGAAGCCTCGGCCTCCTACCAAGGACTTCCTTAATCAATCAAAAAACGAGAGGCTGGTATTTCAGGGTTTTCCTGTCTATAAGAACAAACAGTTCTGAAGTATATCCACAGCCTTCCCATGCCAACTGTCGCAGGACGGCTTTAATTTGGGCTTGATTTCTCCACTGTATTCTCCCTTGAATCACCCTTCCTTACGAAGTTTCCTTGAGAAGTCACTGGCCAGGGAACACTGCTATTTATGCACACTCTTGCCATATTGCTTGTCATCGTCTATTGGAACATTTTCCTGAAATCCAGCCAGCTCCCTGAAACACAAAGGGGAAAGGGGAGACGAGGCCGATACATCTTGGGATATTTAATGTTAAGGTATTGGATGTAAGGTGAATGTTAGGAAAGGAGGATTAGTTAATTTCCTGGTGGGTGAGGCATCAATGGCCACTAGTCACCATGACTCCTAGACTAGTTTCAGAAGCTGAGTCAACATGACCCTGAATACCAGTTGCTGGGGGGCAACAAGCAGGAAAGGCCTCTTGGTGTCTTGTTCTCCTTACAAGCTTCCCATGGACCTCTGGTTGGCCACTGGTGGAAAATAGGATGCTGGACTAGATAGGCCTTTGTTCTGATCCAGCAGGTTGAATCAGATCCCTTCTTTAAAATAAAATTAAAATTCCAAAAAAATCTCTCTTAGATTCCAGGATATTGTCAGAGAGGTGGTAGTACTCCAGTGAAATGTCAAAAGGATTAACAGGGCTATCGTATAATGTTTACTCAGAAGTAAGTTCCACTAAGGATTCAGCTACACTCAGTCAGTTATATTGTTGTAACTCTGTTGGAAAGATCCGACACTAGATGGCGATTTTACATAGTTTTGTTTTCTTTTGTTATAATGATTTAATTTATGACTTATTTTTAGCGTTGCCCCCCCCCCCCGGTGTGTAGAGGCTTACATCCAGGTAAATGTGTCTAGTGGACTGCAGCCTATGAGTCAAGGGGCTGAGAGCATACTGTCTGATTGTCTATTACACCAAGAATGAGACAGCACAGCACAGGCCTCCAGGGTTTCTAAAACTGCTTCTGAGAAGGTGTAACAAGGAAGAACCAGAAGAACAGGAACAGAACAGGATATGCAAAATGTGCAGAAGATCATTCCTTAAGCTTCTACTCTCTGTGGCTAAGAAAACAAAATGAATATAGGCTGAGGGTGCCACTTTTTTTCTGGAGTTGCTTTTTAAACTGAAACACTTAGCAGAGTACTTAAAACAAAAACAAAAAACAGGTCTACAGCGTAATCATTATCTGGAGTGAAATGCATCACAATGGTTTCTTTTTGCAAAATTTTCAAATGCTACTGTGAATTAAATTGGAAATGCAAATAAGAGAGGGGGGGCATTGCAATCCTAAGCATGTTTATTAAGAAGTCCAATCTATTTCAATAGGACTTAACACTCGGGTGTCTTCCAAAAATTATTGGACTCCAACGTCTATCATCCCTGACCTTGAGCCATGCTCCCTTGGGCTAGTGATAGTTGGAACGTAACAACATCTATAGCTCACCATGTTGGTTACCCCTGCCCAAGTAAGATTGCAGCCTTCATTTCCCATACTCTATAAAACCCATCTGAAGAAGTGTGCATGCACACGAAAGCTCATACCAAGAACAAACTCAGTTGGTCTCTAAGGTGCTACTGGAAAGAATTTCCTATTTTGTTTCGACTATGGCAGACCAACACGGCTACCCACCTGTAACTGGATCTATAAAATCCAGTGTGTCCTTTAAACATACTACCACCTGTGTATGGTGAGCATGTGACCCAAGTGGAGAGAGGGTAATTTAGAATGTGGGGTTTGTCAGGTGATGCAATATTCAGTTAGACAATAATAATATTATAATAATTTTATCATTCATAAAGCTGGAAAGAGGACTCTGCTTAACCACAAGGTGCCTCTGCATCTCAACAGATTAAGGTAGTAAATGCTCATTAACCAAGTCAAAGCCTACCATCATGTTAATCATCCAACATGAAAAGGGCCTTCAAGCAGCGGGATTTAATTTCATTCTCCGCAGAGCCTACTTCTTTGTGTTCAACATACAGAAATGAGGCAATTAAGGCTTGTTTTTGAAATGCTAATTAATTATTTTGGAAAGGCTTAATTCCTATGAAGTGACAATTAGTACCATACATTAAAAAAACAGCAACAACAAAATGAGAGTCTCTGGGAAAACCAACAAAACAAAAGCAGCATTTACCTGTTAGATTTAAGACTGCCTCAGACCTTTGGTCTTCCAGCTGTTTCTGAACTCCAGCTCCCATCAGTCCAAGCAAGCATAACCATTGGCCAGAAATGAAGGGAGCTGTAGTTCTGCAACATCTGGAGTGCCAAAGGTTCCCTACACCTGTTCTATAAAAAAAAAAAAGATCTAAAGATGCAGAAAGCTTGGAATGATCAATGGAAACTTTTCTCTAGATATGTGCTAAGGTTACGATTACAGTGGTACCTTGGGTTACGAACTGAATTCATTCTGGAGGTCCGTTCTTAACCCGAAACTGTTCTTAACCTGAGGTGCGCTTTCGCTAATGGGGCCTCCCGCTACTGCCACGCCACCACCACACGATTTCTGTTCTCATCCTGGGGCAAAGTTCGTAACCCGAGATACTACTTCCGGGTTAGCGGAGTTTGTAACCCGAGGTGTTTGTAACCCGAGGTACCACTGTACTAGGAAACCTCAGAGCATCTCAGTGCTCTCCAAATATTTTGGACTACAACTCCCATCAGCACCAGCCATCACAGGCCACACCTGATGGGAGTTGTAGTCCAAAGCATTTGCAAGGCACAAGGCTGAGGAAGGTTGCCTTGGAGAATAACTGAAATGCCCTCTGTTATTCCACTCTTCTTGGCGTCTCATTGGCATTGCCTGTCTGGTGCCATTCAGTTTGTTATTCTCAGTGAGCTGCTTCCATACTAAAATGAATGATTCTCAAGCTGCAGGATCCAGATGTGTTCGATACTACAAGGATAAGGAACCTGTGACCCTCCAGATGTTGGTCATCCTAACCATTAACCATGCTGGCTGGTGTTGATGGGGAGTCCAACAACATTGGTGGGGGGGTGGCACAGGTTCCTCCCCTGTTCTACAAAGTCCATTTGTTCTGTGTGGTGTCCTCTTTTTATCATTTTAATCTTTGCTGTGATTTATACTTCTAAACTGTCTTGAGTTCATTATTAGCTTAAAGGCAGGATATCAATGCAGAAACAAACAAACATTGGGCCAGCCATTAAGAAATCTATTTCTGTATCACCATTGAAAGTAACACTGAGAGATACTATCTCTATATTCTCTGAAGCTTCAGATCTGGGGCAAAGAAATAACCTTATGTGCTCATACGTAACTTGAAATTCTCTGCTTATAATGTATCCTATTGTTTATTTCTCAGATGACTATATTACTTCCCAGCAGTGCTGGATTTATGTATAGGCTAAGTAGGCTGAAGCCTAGGGCCTCTAAATCTAAGGGGCC
The DNA here is from genome assembly GCF_009819535.1 of Lacerta agilis. Classification (NCBI taxonomy): domain Eukaryota; kingdom Metazoa; phylum Chordata; class Lepidosauria; order Squamata; family Lacertidae; genus Lacerta; species Lacerta agilis. The sequence continues at coordinate 29,930,565 of NC_046318.1, forward strand.
TTTCCGCTCCCCAGCAGGCAACCTCCCCTCTCCCAAAATTGCAAACCCAAGACTTCATGCGAGGGCAGGGCAACTTGGGCCTCTAAATCTAGGGGGCCTCGCCAGCCTGCCCTCTCCCTAGTGCCGCCGTCTCCCCTCTCCCAAAATTGCAAACCCAAGACTTCATGTGAGGGCAGGGCAACTCAGGCCCAGCAACTATGAGACTCAGGGCTAGCCAGTGGGGCCCAATTTGAAGCAGTGGGGCACAACTTGATTTTTTTTTTTTGTAGGGCCCCAGTTCACAGCCAAAGCCTGCAAAATCTTATAGATATAAATAAAATCCATCTAGATTGCCCTGGTGCGGTTGCCCCATTAGGAGCGGCACGCGGGGCCCAATTTGGCCAAATTGCTCCAATTGCCTTAAGGTCAGCCCTGATGGGACTGTGCAGGGGTTGGACTAGCAAGCCCTGCACCTTCTAGGTCCCTGGTGTCACTATTCAGAGTACAGACTCAAGGACTTGTTATGGAAATAAAGGGGGGAACTTATTGGAAATCAGTTTTGTCACCTCTTCCCCACCAAACCCCGGGACGATGAGCCCAGCCACTTTTTATTCACAGTTGCATAAACACTACACTACAGCATGGCCATAAACCTGTACGTTCAACCACTGAAATACATACCCAATATGCAGCAATGGAGATTTATGTTACTGCTTTATGAATGAACACTGTGTTTTATTAATGGATTCTGTATTTTTGGAATTACCTAAGAGTCACCAATAGGGAGCTCTAGAATCTGACAGCTAACCAATCAGGTACTACCAAACAGCAACCTCCTATTGCTGAAAGCAGGTAACCAGCAGGAAACGCTTCAGCTCAGCCTTTGCACTGTTGACTGAACACCCCCTGCTGTGCAGATAATAGAGAAAGCTCTTAAATTGTATCCTTTCTGGCATTGTGGCCAACTCTATTACGCTGGTGGAAACCAGGGGTCGGCAACCTACGGCCCATGGGCTGGATGTGGCCCATGAAGACCGTTTTACCGGCCCATGAGCTGCCCGCAAACTGAGCAGCCCACTCCGCAACTCTCCCGCGTGCTACGCTAAACCAGCACAGCGTGGCATGGGAACTCGCCGAGTGGTGCTGGAAATGGAATCTGCGCACACGCAGATACCAGAAACCGTGTCTGCACATGTCCAGACGCCAAAAAAAAATGCTTCTGCACAGGCATGATTTTCGGCATTTGGGCATGCGCAGCAGTGATTTCCAGCTCCGCAGACATGCACAGATGCAATTTCCGACATTGCGCTGCGCCAGTCCGGTCCATGGACGATCTCCATGGAAGTGATCTGGCCCATGGCCGGTAAACTTTGCCAACCCCTGGTGTAAACCCTGGTGCACCAGGAGCCCAGAATAGCAGCAAATAAAATCAGCTCATACGTCAGCAACTGATAAGACTTGTCAACTCTTAATAATAATAATAATAATAATAATAATAATAATAATAATAATAATTTATACCCCGCCCATCCAGCTGGGTTTCCCCAGCCACTCTGGGCAGCTTCCAACAGAATGTTAAAATACAATAATCTATTAAACACTAAAAGCTTCCCTAAACAGGCTGCTTTCAGGTGTCTTCTAAAAGTCTGGTAGTTGTTTTTCTCTTTGACATCTGGTGGGAGGGTGTTCCACAGGGCAGGTGCCGCTACCAAGAAGGCCCTCTGCCTGGTTCTCTGTAACTTGGCTTCTCACAGCAAGGGAACTGCCAGAAGGCCCTCTGCACTGGACATCAGTGTCCAGGCAGAACGATGGGAGTGGAGACGCTCCTTCAGGTATACTGCACCAAGGCCGTTTAGGGCTTTAAAGGTCAGCACCAACACTTTGAATTCTGCTTGGAAACGTACTGGGAGCCAGTGTAGGTCTTTCAAGACCAGTGTTATGTGGTCTTGGCGGCCGCTCCCAGTCACCAGTCTAGCTGCCGCATTCTGGATTAGTTGTAGTTTCCAGACAGGGCCGTCTCAGCCATAGGGGCTAGTGGCACGGTGTGCCAGGGCGCCAGGCCCCCCAGGGGCGCCCCCGCGAGCCCGCCGGCATACCGGCCGCCCCCCTCCCCAACCTGGCCCCGCCCCCACAGACGAGCTATCGGCCGGGCGCTCGCGCGCCGGGGTGCAGCTGCTGCCGCCCATGCCGCTCCTGGGAGCACTGGAAGGGCGCGCCACGCCCCTCATCCCCCGCTTGCCCACCCCCCTCCCAAGGGCCTCCTTAAGACGGCCCTGGGTGGTGGCGATGGGGAGAGGAGAGATAAGAGAAGAGGCAGGAGGTTGTGCCGGGGTTATTTGTCTTCGCTGGAGAGGCTGGTGGTGGGAGTGAAACGGGGGGGGGGAGGAGATCGCGACTGTTTTCCAACAACCCAAGAAGAAAGTGTGTGTGTGATTTTTGCTTTCTCTCCCCCCCCCCCACGGGTGATCTCTTCCTTTCGCCTGCACGCTTCCTCCTCTCTTTTACCCTGATGTAGAGTGGGTCGCTGAGAAGGTCTCCCTGGTGGCCGTAGTTTCCCCCACCTCCCTTCCTGAAACCAAGGCGATTTTGAGGGTGAGCGGGAAAGGTGGTTTGAGGCGGATCCGGCCAAGGCGAGGTGGCCGTGCTGAGCTTTCAGCTGCCCGAGCCAGGGAGGTCAGCTCGCCGTTTTCTGGTTTCGCCCCGCTTTTTGGGTGTGTGCTAGATCTTGCCCACTGCGCCTTACGAGAAGGCTGTTTAACAATGGGGGAAAGGGGGGGGAACTGCACCTGACGAGCTGCTGCCTGCTTTGCAGCAGATGAAGATGCAGGAGTTCAGTGAAGGGTCCGTGAGTGAAAATGGAAGTCCCAAGCTGGGGGGGGGGCGCCGGAGGGATCGTTGAACCATGGCACGGGATAGGCTTAAGACGGCCCTGTTTCCAGGTCACCTTCAAAGGTAGCCCCACATAGAGCGCATTGCAGTAATCCAAGCAAGAGATAACTATAGCATGCAAAATCTTCCTAAATTATAAAGCTCCAAAATACAGGCCAAAAGAGAGCAGGTCTGGGAAGAGCGAACCATACAATGGGCATTACCAGTGAAAAGGCCCTGCTCCATGTAGCTCCTGCCCTGTCATTTGATAGGGTGCCCACTTGCCCTCCTTCTTGACATGGAATGCTCTCTATTGGAGAGCAGGGACCTTGAAGTTCCCAACAGCTGTTGTCCTGGCCAGGCCTGCACCCAATCTTGTTTTTGTACAATCTTGTTTGTTCTCAGTACCCAAAATTATATTATCAACATGTACAAGCAGAGAAGTTATTTTCCTTCAGTTGCAAGGAATCATACAAAACAAAGTGGCACTAATAAAGTTCAAGGGTGGCAACAGAAAGCAAACTAAAAATGCTTTTGCAGTTCATCAGAACTATCCAGCAATATAAAGTTATAGGAAAACTGGTGCTATTAACAGTAACCCTTCTAGTTGGTTAATTGATTTGGAAACTTCCATGCACATGACGTCTAATGCTAATTCCCCCCAAAGAGTTAAATGATAACTCATCAGAAGCAACTACAGTTGCAAATGGAAACAAAATATCTGTGAAAGGAAAAGGAACAGGTTTGCTCAAGTGTGTTGCAAGTAGAAATACTGTTTGTAATGAAATAAGAAAGTTTTGAGAATTTACATGATACATTAAAATTGATCAATTCATTGAGAAGGGGATTGGAAGAAAAACACTGGGGCCTAATTTGAATAATAGAGTGCCTGGTATCTGGTGGGCAATCTCCTCTTTTATTTCCACACTGTGGCTGCAGACCAAATTACCTGTCAGGAGATCTATGAGATTCAGGTGAGGGTCTTATGCCTTGTCAATCCCAGCAGGTATATAACAGGAAGGCCTGCCCAGGCCGCAAGTGTTCAGTGTTAATTTTATGCATTTTTAAAAATCACCATTGTATTTAGAGGAGAAATTGTGAATTGCAGAATTTTAAATACTCATCATCCTTGTCTTCACTCAATTTTGTTTATAACATTCTTCCATTTTCTTCTAGTCATGAGGGTGGGGGGGGGTGGGGAGGGGCCTCACAAGTGGAGTAGCCTAGGGCCTCTCTTCATCTAAATCCAGCCCTGCTTCCCAGCAAGGCCCTTGCCAAGAACTTCTGAATATTTTACCAAAATATTTTTAGCTCCACATGAGTAATTTGACTGGAGGCAAAAGGATACTCTGAAAAAGTGTTTATTTCACAAAGGAACCTCACTTAGCATTGAGATATTGTCTTTGACACAGCAGTGCTGCTGTTCCAAACAGTCTTGAAAAGGGGAAAAGTATTCCCATAAAAGGGCTGGATCTATACTGAGCATCATTAAAAGGTGCTCTGCTGAAAGAATTTAGCAATTGGGCTTCTTAAATTAATGTCACTAGCAGTCCACTACTGAGCAAGCTTACTCAGGAATAGGCCCTACTGAGTTCCATTTTATTTACCTACCATACCTTTCTAGGCTCACAGTCGTAGAAGGCTATTCTTTGTCATACATTTTGGGGGATTCCAAAATTCCTTGACATACTAAGGCACGGTCAGGGAACTGACATCCCTCCAGATATTGCTGGTCTCCAACTCCCATCATCCCCAGCCAGCATGGCCAATGGTCAGGGATGATGGAAGCTGTAGTATAACAGCAGTTGAAGGATAAGAGATTCCCCATATCTATATAAGGTCAATAGTTATATAAGATGAACCCAACACTGGAAGTTGAGTTTGGTTTAGGAAGCTCAGCCCATTGGTCTATCATGCTCAGCTTGTCTACACTGATTAGCAGTGGCTTTCTGTGGTTTCAGAGAGGGATCTTTCCTAAGGTTACCAGAATCTAGGGACACTTTTTTTTAAGAGAGACAAAAAGTTATTTTTAAAAGTTATTTTTAAAAAGAAAGAAAGAAAGAAAGAAAGAAGATCTTCTCTTCTGTGATCTCCTCTGTCGTGCGGCCTTCCTCTGGGCCCTGGCCTGCTCTCTTGGAGCTCTAGCCGCCATGGAGTAGGCTCAGGTCGGGCCTGGGCTCGGCCACCTGTCCTTGTCCTCCTAGTGCTCTCCTACCTCTCCTCCTCAGCGATGACAGTCACGCTCCCCTCTTTTTTCTACTCTTTCTCTCTCTTCCTTCTTCTCCTCTCCTCCTTCTCCCTGCATTGGTTGCATGGTTTTCCTGGCCCCGGAGCACCACTGGGCAGTTGGGCAGGTGGCCGGGTGCTCTCGCTCCCGGCTTGATTTGGGTCACGGTGGGGTGTCAGTGGTTCCCCCAGTTGACGCACCAGGCGTCCCCAGTTCCCCCTCGGCAGTGGGGGCAGCAGTGGCAGTCTCAGCAGCCCGGAGCCAGCCTGGTAGTGCAGTTGGCTCTGGCTGGCTTCAGGAGCTGCTCGCTGCTGTGGCGCCTGCCATTTTGCCTCGCCGGAAGTCCCCATATGGTGTGTCTTGTGCCGTTGAACCAATCACGCAATATTCATTCCCTACTAATAAATCTACAACACTTAAAATATAAATCCGGGATGATTAAATGAAACCCGGGGACATTCCGGGGACAGATTTTGTCCGGGGGCAGATTTGTAAATCTGGGGACTGTCCCCGTGAAATCTTTCCAGGAAATGCCAGAGACTGAAACTGGGACCTTCTGAATGCAAATGGTACTCTTACTGTTACTGGTTACTGTTTACTGTTAATAGTGGCCATGCATGGGAGGAGATTAAGCAGGACTGTGGGGGTTAGTTAACTCTTTCTTTCCTTGCCACAGTCCCAATGAACAATTTTATTAGGGAGAAAGAGTCAATGAAGCAGCCAGATTTCAATACTTTATGTGCCAGGTAAAAACACTTTTTATTCACCCAGGCCTTTGGAGTTTAATTCTCTTAATATTTTTAGTGCGGTGGGTGGGTAGGTGGGGTTGGATTTGCTTTTTTAAGCATATGATTGTGAGTATTACAGGTTGCTTTTATTCCTGTTATATATCCATTTTTAATCCTTGTTTTTGTATATCACATTGAGTTTAAAAAAACAACAACAAGCAATTAATTAAGAACACCAACATTTCCTCCAGCTGCTGCTGGTGAGGATGCTGCCAGTGATAGCTTCTGCCTGCCTTTCGGGGGGGGGGGGGTTTGTGGTGTTCCTCTCTAGCAGGGCTTCACCAACAGTGGTGGAGTCTAGCAGAACTCGGTAAGGCTGGGTGGAAAGACACCTCCATTCCATGTAGATCCCCTTCAGGACAAAGATCAAGGGTTTGGATTTCTCAGTTGCTCTCCGTACATCTACTAGAAAAAGCCAACAGTTGCCTTGAGCTAGTCATCTGCTGCTCTTGAGGGCCATTGATGGTTCCCAGTTGCCAGGAAGCAGAGCAACCTGCCAGTTTCTTAGATGCAGTATGCAGCCAGTAGGGTCATATTTTCCTCTTTTGCTTTGCCTCTTCAGTCTGAGCAACTGATCTCTTTAAGAACATCTAAGGGGGCTTGTCCCAGAGCCTGCTTTATAAATTACACCTTGACGGCTGCTTCAGCTTACTTACCCCCAAAATTAGTAATACATGCTATGTACTTATCTTCTTCTTTCCAGTCATGGTGATGGTAAGGATCATCTTTCCTTTGGCAATGCATTGGCTATTATCCAAGCCCTGAATGGCTGGGGAGAGTGAAAGCAGGAAGTCCTTGGCTTATAGTAGAGTGGTGAGGTTGCACTGTGGGTTAAACCACTGAGCCTAGGGCTTGCTGATCAGAAGGTTGGTGGTTCGAATCCCTGCCACGGGGTGAGCTCCTGTTGCTTGGTCCCAGCTCCTGCCCACCTAGCAGTTTGAAAGCATGTCAAAAGTGCAAGTAGATAAATAGGTACCGCTCCGGCGGGAAGGTAAACGGTGTTTCCGTGCGCTGCTCTGGTCCGCCAGAAGCGGCTTTGTCATGCTGGCCACATGACCCGGAAGCTGTACACCGGCTCCTTCGGCCAGTAACGCAAGATGAGCGCCACAACCCCAGAGTCGGACACAACTGGACCTAATGGTCAGGGGTCCCTTTACCTGTACCTTTACCCCTGACCATTAGGTCAAGTCGTGGACGACTCTGGCGTTGCGCACTCATCTCGCTCTATAGGCCAAGGGAGCCGGCGTTTGTCCGCTGACAGTTTTTCTGGGTCATGTGGCTAGCATGACTAAGCCGCTTCTGGTGAACCAGAGCAGTGCATGGAAGCGCTGTGCATCTCACCAGAGACAAAATAGAGGCTGTGCTCAGTGGGGCATGATTTTAAATTGTATTTTAAAGGGATTTTGTGGGGAATAAATGAGAAGGGGAAGAAGTATACCTGAAGGAGCATCTCCTCCCCCATCGTTCAGCCTGAGGTCCAGCTCTGAGGGCCTTCTGGCAGTTCCCTCATTGCAAGAAGTGAGGTTATAGGGAACCAGGCAGAGGGCCTTCTCAGTAGTGGTGCCTGCCCTGTGGAACGCCCTCCAACCAGATGTCAAGGAAATAAACAACTATCTTGACTTTTAGAAGACATCTGAAGGCAGCCCTGTGTAGGGAAGTTTTTAATGTTTGCTGTTTTATTGTGTTTTTAATATTCTGTTGAGAGCCACCCAGAATGGCTGGGGAAACATAATCAGATGGGTGGGGTATAAATAAATTATTATTATTAAGCATGTATGCCACCTTGAGCTCCTTGGAGGAAAAGGTGGACAACTAACATTAATAATAATAATGATGATGATGATGATGATGATGATGATGATGTTGAAGGGCCCCTATAACCTGGAACCACCATAACGCCTGTGACTAAAGGCTGGACGCCACGGCTGAATCTGTCCATCTGTCATGGCCATATGTCACGGATGCTTTAGCTGAGATTTCTGCACTGCCGGGGGTTGGGCTAGATGACCCTTGGGGTCCCTCCAAACTACGATTCTATGTTTCTTATGAACGCGAATCAGAAGAGCAAGCAGCAGGCGGATCTCCTCCCAGCACCTTCCTTTCCTAACCGTGTTTACTCAGAAGTCCTTTCGAATTCAAGGGAGCTTCCTCCCTGCTAAGTGAGGTTAGGATTGTCTAGCCGTAGTCCCGTCTTTCAAGCGAGGCCTGCAGACCGCGGGCAGCCAAGAGCCCTGCTGAGCCGCTCGAGGAAGTGGCAGCGGCGGCGGCGCCGGCTCCGCCTCCTGCGCAGCGCCCGGCGGCTCTCAGTGCGCAGGCACGGGTCGCGCCGAGCTCGCCGGGTGTCCATAATACGTGGCGTCTGAGGCTGGAGCGACGCACAGGCGAGAGATGGGAGCCGCGCGAGAGATCTGCGGCTAACCCAGCTGCATTTGCTCGCCCGGCAAGGAAGGTGGAAGAGAAGGCGGATCAGGTAACCCGGAGCTTTCTCAGTTGCAGACTGCTCGTTCGCTCCCGCCGCTTTCTTTGATTTGTTTTTGTTTTTGTTTTTTTAAACCCTGCGCGTTACTTTCAAATCAAAACACAGAAAAGCCGAGCTTCTGGAGCAGATCTGGTTCCGCAAGGAAGGCGGGGAGCAAATAATCCGTTTTTGCAAAGTGTGCGTGTGCGTTTGAGCGGGTGCTCACTGCATGTTGCATACTCTGTCCTAGCAGTTTTACAGAAGGAGAGAGAAGGGCAGGAGCTCATCTCTGCGTTTAGGAGGAGCCATGTAGACACAGTGTTTGCAACTTGAGCGGCGAGTTTCCGTCCCGGGGGGGGGGGGGACCCTCACCCTTCGCTAGAAGGCTTTTTTGTTGTTTTTTAAACTTGCAAACTGCCCTTCGCCTCCCAAGGATCTGCTGATCTGGAGGAAGGGGTTGCGTTATGGTTGGGGCTCGAGGGGGAAAAGAGTCCCGAAATGGTTAGAAATGAAGGGTGCGCAGGGAGCATTGGAGGAAAGTGGGGTAAAGTGTCCTCTCCCGTTGTTGTTTACTTGGCAGGTAGGAAGGGGAAGGTTCTTACAAACGTTTTTTTAAAAAAAACCACCATAAGAAACGAATGCACGAGTTTGCAGGCTGGAGAGTGTCTGGGACGCTGAAACTGTTGCTTGGCCGTTTATTTGCGTTCAGAACCTTGGAGAGCTCCCGCGCGGAAGCAGCGGGACAGCCGTGAACGACACGAGCCGGCAAATGCCCCTGCTCGCCTGGCCTAAAGGCAGCTTTTGATTTATCTTGTGCCTTGTCTAAGAAATGTTCTCCAGCGACCTGATTGCACATTATTAAACATTAAGTGATTTTCATATTTACTTTTTACATCGTGTGACCCTCCTTGAAACCTTAAGGTGCTATATACCTAAAAAAATATTAGTATTGGTATTAATTTGATTTCTAATTATTATTAAACCTAACACCCCATACTCCATTTCCTTCCTTCCTTCCTTCCTTCCTTCCTTCCTTCCTTCCTTCCTTCTTCATAGGCAATAGTGCATTAGCTCTCATGTTCCATATATTTTAAGCCTGTAGCATTGCATCCCCAGCTCCCCCATCCCCATTTTTCAGTCCTGGTTCTGTGGGTCAGACCCCAAAGGAAACTGTAGCCTTCTATTATTAAAGTCTGCCAATCAAAGGTAAATCATTTTATTGACAATGAAGCTTATAGACTTTCCCCCTCAAAACATGGATTGAGTTTATAATTTATTGGTAATCGTCTTAGAAACTTGTCAAAGAAGGATTCAACAATGACCTGCCTATCCATGGGGAGGGGGGGACTTTTAAAGAGGATTGATGGGGTAGAGGCAGAGAAGAGGATATGAAATCCGATAGAGGATTTCCCACCTCCCACAATGGTCTGTTGGGGTGCTACTGTAAACAACAGATTGTTGCATAAGCTGATGGCAAAATGTTTGTGGCAGGTGTTAAGATGCTTTCACACAAAGAGTTAAGCATGTGGCTTCTAAAGACTTATGGCCCTCAGGCTAATTTCAGGTGGGCTTCCAGATGCTGCAGGCCCACAATTGCTCTCTGGACCACCCCTCTGGGAATTGCTTGAGGAAATGGACAGAGCCAAAAAGATGGGGGGGGGGATCCCTTTACAAGTGATCTGCTCCAACATGTGTTAATGGCAAGGGGGAAATGGACAGAGAAATGGAGGAAAGGTTAAGAACACACACACATAGCTATGCAATGCTACAAATGGCATCCACTTTTCCCTCACGTCATGCCCACTGCTGTCATGCAGCTCCCTACAAATTTGTTGCTGTTGTTTAGTCATTTAGTCATGTCTGACTCTTCGTGACCCCATGGACCAGAGCACGCCAGGCACTCCTGTCTTCCACTGCCTCTTGCAGTTTGGTCAGACTCATGTTGGTAGCTTCAAGAACACTGTCCAACCATCTTGTCCTCTGTCGTCCCTTCAGGGTCTTTTCCAGGGAGTCTTTTCTTCTCATGAGGTGGCCAAAGTATTGGAGCCTCAGCTTCAGGATCTGTCCTTCCAGTGTGCACTCAGGGCTGATTTCCTTAAGAATGGATAGGTTTGATCTTCTTGCAGTCCATGGGACTCTCGAGTCTCCTCCAGCACCATAAAAGCATCAATTCTTCAGCGATCAGCCTTCTTTATGGTCCAGCTCTCACTTCCATACATCACTACTGGGAAAACCATAGCTTTAACTATACAGACCTTAGTCAGCAAGGTGATGTCTCTGCTTTTTAAGATGCTGTCTAGGATTGTCATTGCTCTTCTCCCAAGAAGCAGGTGTCCTTTAGTTCAATTTCGTGACTGCTGTCACCATCTGCAGTGATCATGGAACCCAAGAAAGTAAAATCTCTCACTGCCTCCATTTCTTCCCCTTCTATTTGCCAGGAGTTGATGGGACCAGTGGCCATGATCTTAGTTTTTTTATGTTGAGCTTCAGACCATATTTTGCACTCTCCTCTTTCACCCTCATTAAAAGGTTCTTTAATTCATCCTCACTTTCTGCCATCAAGGTTGTGTCATCAGCATATCTGAGGTTGTTATTTCTTCCAGCAATCTTAATTCCGTCTTGGGATTCATCCAGTCCAGCCTTTTGCATGATGAATTCTGCATATAAGTTAAATAAGCAGGTAGACAATATACAGCCTTGTCGTACTCCTTTCCCAATTTTGAACCAATCAGTTATTCCATATCCAGTACCTTTGTGTTAAAGGAGAAAAAGGGGGCTTCCTCGCCCTTGCCCTAAATGTCTCATTTAAGTGGGTATGTGACTACTTGACATTCATCAGATCTTATCCAAATCACTGTTTGGAGAGATGCATGTGGTTCCTCAAATGTTGCGGGGGATCCAGATTTTCTTCCTTGAAGAAGTGTAGTTGTAGGACACTGCATTTTCCCAGTGTAAAACACAGCATGCTGAGGGAAATGTGATCAGCACTGTTAGCACTCCCTCTGATTGTGACTGCTGTAGAAGATGTGGCATCACAAATAAGCATGGGCATCAGAAGCGGTAGTCAGCCTTCAAGGCCTATCCAAATTCATCTTACTTTGTTAGATGTTGTTCTCTCCCTGTAACATCAGAGTGCATAAGCACTCATACTTGTGGAGACCTGCAAGGTTACTGTCGCTGCTGAACCAGCAACAATAATTCCCTGCCATTTTTGAAACCATTTCCTGTGCTCTTAAGGCTGTATACTCTCCCTCTCCAGTGCAAAAAAAGGACAGCCTACCAATGCTTTCTTTAAAAAAGAAAATTTCAGAAAAATATTCCCTCTCACTTGCTGTACTTGTATATTATCTTTGAAGGTAGCATGCTATGGATTATCTGTTTCATGTCAGTGAAGGTCATCTGAACACCTAGCCATTTGACAAGGGTGAAGGGGTGAATATGCCCTGGATTGTGGCATTAGGGTGACTGCTGTCCTCACAGAAGCCATGTGGGTTAACATAATTAAAGTCAATCTTGCTTTTTAGCTTAAAAAATGAGAAAGTAACAAGTTATTGCAATTTTCATATTATCTGTAAGTACAACAACAAACAAGAACTAATATTTTTCTCAAGGACTGCTTGTATAAAATAGATTTTTCTAGTTTTATTATAGCAACAACATATAGATGAATTACAATCACTCTGTGTGAGATATATGCTACATGCAAACTTCTAAACAGTAAAGAGTTCTCACAAAAACACTCATATTGAGTTCAAAAACTAGAAACTTTTAAACAGCTGACTGGTTCACAGTTATCAGTTCCCTCTTCTATTTTGTGGAAGTAAAAATTACTATAACAGAATCTTCTGTTTAGAAAGTTGGTCTTTGTACACAGATATCCAAAATCTGTTAATTTTTATGTAATGGTGGGCACAGCAATACTGTCCTTATGAAAAAGGAGACTCTATGGTACAACAAGTGCCTCACCCATTGCCCTACTGGCTTACTAAGGCCAGGGTGGGAGGAAGGAGACAGGGTGTTTAGTTTTCCCTCCTGTTGACTTCAGTGGGAGTGAAATGCCTACCTTAGACCATGGGTTGGTGCAATTTTCGTCTAATTTTGTGGATGTGTTGTGGTTAATGAGTGGGCTTTGGATCCTGCAGATTCAAGGTCACTCCTGACATGCCCCCCTGGGAAACCGCATTTGTGGCCCCTTACTGACCCCAGAACACCAGTGGGCAAGCAGCTGCACCAGCAGAACTTCTCATGGGCATACCAGGGAAGGTTCCAGCAGCATAGACCCTCCACACTTACACAGTTTCCTAAAGCCCCCCAACCAGGCCACATTTAGCCGTAGGATTGCAGTCAATATTCTATTTTGAGTTGCAGCTCAAGCCAGAGTTCCTTTGCACCTGCGTCTGTTCTGCTTGGGGGGGGGGTGTCATTTTATGAAATACTGATGGGGACCAATAAATAATCTAAAAGGAGCTCTAATGTGTTCCCGTTTCCCTGGACTGATTGAGACAAGCATCGCAATTTTTCTTCTGTTAGGTTACTAGTTCACATTATACTTGTACATACTCTCAAGTTACTCATGAAAATATAATGGAATAGATTAAAGATTCATTCAGTACTTTTTGCAACCATGTTCTCAACATTTAATCTATCTATTCACAAATCTGATCACACCTGCAATGTGCTGCTGGAGTGTAATAACTCTCAAAATCCACACAAGGCAGCCTTTGCCATGGCAACAGAAGTTGCTAAGGGATTACCTACCAGGCAGCTGCATGTTCCAAAGATCTGATTGTACATTTTCTTTGTTTCTCGATGATCTCACTCATTAGCTATTCTGCTGTGAAAAGTTTCGGTGTCAGCTACAACTTGCCGGATAAGTTAAATCTTATAACTAAAGGGCCAATGTAACATACCAACCTTAGATGATCTTAGAGATTTGTATTTTATCCAACAATCAATTAGATGCAAGCAAATACTACATCATATATCAACATTTATTTTGTAAAAATAGAAGTCTTCCAATGCATTCTTTCTCCATTGTTAGTGTGGGTTATTTTTGCTCTGCTTCATCCTTTCAGCTAACATAGTTTTGTGATGACAGTCTCTGCTGTTTTGTGCCCAGAGCATAAGAGAAACAAGTTTCATAAGTGATGCCATCCATGGGACTAGATGGTCTCTGAGATCCCACACAACTCGATTCTATGGGAAAGCTTGTATAGTTTACATCAAAACTTTGGGGGGGGGCTTGCTGAAAACAGCCCTCCCCCACTTGGTGCCCTCCTGGTGTTGAACTACAACTCTCATACTCCCTGAGCATTGGCCATGCTGGCTGGGGCAGATGAGAGCTGGAGTCTAACAACATCTGGAGAGCATCGTGTTGGGGAAGGCAGACTTAAGGGATGAGTGAAACCATTCACAGGGATTTTGCTGGTAATTCTGTTTTCGCAGTCCCAGCCAAAATGTTTTTGGAGAAAATCATCCTCCATTGCTTTGTAAACATTCTACGTCCGCCTGGCCACAAACAGGAGCAGGCAGGTAGCATGTGCTGGAGTTGCAGTACTTCGGATAGCTCCAATTGGAGTTCACCACATCTGGAGTTCAACTGAAGCCTTCTGTCCTCCTTGGGACAGACTACACCTGCAAGGTTCAGCCCCGCATTCCTGAAGAGCACCAAGTACTAGAGCAAAACTATATATCACAATAAATGCGCCACTGGCAATCAGGCATGTGGTTCAGTGGTTTTTAACAGTAAAGGCAGGGTGTGTGCACAATTTTCCTCAAGACCACAACACACAGGGAAAGAAGGTTTTACCCTTTTCTCCCCAGGCATGATTCTGATTAAAAATGCTGTGGTTATTGACAGGTAAGGAAGGTTCCCATTGGTGCCAGTCAGTGGGAGTCTTTTCCTTGTCATTAATTGTAGCGTAGGAGGTGATTTTCATTGGGATCACAGCTGGGGACAGGCGGCTTGCCTCTAACTTCCCTGTGTGCTGCAGTCCCGATTAATATTGAGATCCCACATACCTGCTATTAAATAAACAAAAACTGCTGACGTGATTGCCAGTGATGCATGTAGTATCACTTAAAGTGGTAGCTTTCTGGCTGAGAGCTCAGTTCTTGCCTGTCATTCAGCAGCTGCCTTGTGTGCTGCCTACCTTGGCAAGCAGTCACTTGTCAGCTGCAGTGCCTGATGTAAATGGTGTGAGTCTTTCAGTGGGTTCTGTCTCTAGAAATCCCGGTTTGGGAATCTGGGGCTCAAGGGACTCAGTGTCAGGGCCTGGGCCTTGGTTCAACACCTGTGGGGCTTGCGTTCTTGATCAAGCTGCATCCGCATCCGCATCCTCTTGACTGCTGTGTAAAGTCAGGATGATGGCACTTTCTGTTTAATCATGCCGCACATGTGCTTTTTCTTGTGGCCACACTGCATCATGGAATTGTAGTGTTAAAGCCATAAACCCTTACAGCCTCCAGTGTAGTAAAGGCAATATGTACGCAGATGCAAGCTTTTGGGTGCACGACCTGGTGAACTAGGAAATGCACATGCAAAAAGATGTTGGCACACATGGAATCCAGCAGTGGGTGCGGATCCCACAACTGGGGCAGCATGCATAGTTTCTGACATGCAGTTGAGGCTGGTTGGGTGGAGGCCAGTAATGGACACTGCTGCTGAGCTAAAAACCAAGAGACTTTCCCACCCTTTTTAGTGAGCAGCTGTTGGAGGCAGTGAAGGCAAGGTATGGCTCACACAGCTGGCACACTACTGCATGAGCCCTACTGCTCTCCACCTATTCATCCACAGCTGGTGAATGTGTAGGAGTGCCCCACATAGATATGGGCTGACGATGTCACCCGCCTGTGGTTGCTTCTGCTTGTCATTCATAAGGATAGGGTGTGAGTCACCCCAAGGCTTGGCTGTCTCTAACAAATGCCCACCAGTGAGGATGTGGGCCACTGTTCAGCGGTGATTTTCCTCAACTGCTTTCTGACTCATGGCTGCCACTTCAAGCATTAGACTGGGAATACATGCAATGCCAAACAGATGTGTGTTGCTGGGTTTTTGTTTTGTCTTTTGACAGCATCAGCATCTGTTTGGGAAGAGGGGGAACAGGAAATTGAATAAACTAGCCAAAACAAAACAGAAAGGCAACAAGTAAAGGAATGACAAGAGAATGGATGGAAGAAAAATGAGGGCAATGTGACCTTCTCAATTAATTAACTAATTGCGAAGAAGTTCCAACTGGCCTTCAGGTTGATGAGACAGTGGTGAATATCTTTACAATCAGAAGACTTATAACTGGTGCAGCCGTGGTCGCATTCTGACTGGGTTGGTTTTTGTTATATTTCCTGTTAGTTGTCATTTACAATTACTATTGTAAATTAGAGCTGTGAAGAAGGAGGAGGAGGAGGAGGAGGAGGAGGAGGAGGAGGAGGAGGAGGAGGAGAAGAAGAAGAGGAGGAGTTTGGATTTCATATCCCACTTTATCACTACCCGAAGGAGTCTCAAAGCGGCTAACATTCTCCTTTCCCTTCCTCCCCCACAACAAACACTCTGTGAGGTGAGTGGGGCTGAGAGACTTCAAAGAAGTGTGACTAGCCCAAGGTCACCCAGCAGCTGCATGTGGAGGAGCAGAGACGCAAACCTGGTTCACCAGATTATGAGTCTACCACTCTTAACCACTACACCACACTGGCTCTCCTACAAAGAAGTGAGCCAAAGAAGTGATGTACACTCGGGTGAGGAGCATATTGAGCCATCAAGAGCTTCCTCAGGTGTTTCTGCTGTGTTAGGCCCCATGGTTGAAGAGGCAAACGTTGGTTTGGCAAATTCTACTCTCTACAGCTCAACACTTCTTCGGATTGTAGCTAGAGTCAGTTGACACTGACAAAAGTGGCTTCATGTTGCCCGAATAATTATAGTGCATCATTGTTGTTGCTGTTTTCATCATCAATTCTTATAAACTGAAACAAATTACAAAAGCCCAAGGAAGCAAAGACTTCTCCTGGCTACTAGCCATGATGGGGGGCTATGTTCTGCCTACATGAAGCATGGAGTCAGTGCTCTGTCTCCACGGTCAGAGGCAGTAATGCTTCTGAATAGCAGTTGCTGGAAACTGATGAGAGTTGGACCCCTACAACATCTGGAAGCCACAGGTTCCCCACTCCTCTCTTAGTTGATGCCGAATTTCCCATGGTTGCACCTTCTAATGGGAACATCCACAGTGCATCTACTCACAGTATTGGGCCACAAATGGTGTAACATTGCTACTCATGTCATCCTTTAAGTCAGGCAGGGGGGAACTTTGGATCCTCCCAAGTGATGCTGAACTCCTATCATACCTATCCATTGTGCACATGAAATTATCATGCTTAAAATAAAAATTAGCTGTTTCTCTCCCTGGTATACCAATTGCCACACTCTTTTGGGGTTCCAAGGTATTGGAATCCCTTGAGTGCACATAACAAAGAAACAGTCGTGTGGAAAACAAACTTTCATAAGGATTGACATTCCTCAACCAGTAGGAGAAATACCACATAGCAGGTAGCCAACATAGTACGTAATGTACTTTAGCCTGAAACCTTGAAAGAATTTAATCCGAGGGATTTGGGGATTGTTGTCATAGTGATGGAAATATCAGCAGCAGTCAGTCTGTGCCCACTTCTGTGACTTCTGTCTGATTTCTATATCATTTAAATAGGAAGGTTGATGCTCTTCTCCATCATAGGTAATGTATGCAGAGCTGCTGTTCTGTAGCTGGCTGCTAGAATGAGTGACTTGACAGGAAAAGGACATGAAACCTTATCCACTATAAGAAATTAAATTTAGAAACAGGAGTTGTGGAGAAGAAATCTTGCTTTAGATCAAAGTGTCTCAATGAGTTTCATAAAAGGAAACACATGCTATTTTTAGGATGCCAGGTAAATTTATTCAGTGCTGATCTTACTCACACTTTCTGATTCATATAATCCTACTAAATGCATCACAGGGAGAAAAGTCAAGCTCTGCAGCAGAAGCTTCTGGCTGGCACTCAGCCATTGCTAATGGTATAGTATATTATAACAGCTGTATTGCCCTGCAACTACAATAATTTCCGCAGTGTTGCTTCTGAGTTCCACATGGATTAACATAAGTAGCTTTTTTGAAAAACAGAATATTTTATTTTAATTATTGGTAGGCAAGTTAGTTCAACCTTTTAAGGACTGTTCGGTGCTACTGATTATTGGCAACAGGTATGAGAAATTGTCGGTTAAGCAAATGCCTATTTCATAAGGCTGCTCATTCTCTTGGGGCATTGCTGCTGTAGCATGAGTCCATGATCAAAGGCAGTAAGCCAACCAATTCAAAACCTTTCTGGGCAGGGACTGTGAGCAGAGCCAGTGAGGGATGTCAAGCTCTTTACGAAGGTGAGACATTATGAACATTGGTCTGAGTCAGACCAAAGCTTAGTACGTAATGTCTCCTCTGCTCACTTCCCAAGACATTAGGCAGAGATCCTTCCCAGTCTTGCTATCCGATTAGCCAGAGACCTCCACAAATCATGCCCACTGCTTCTGAGCTACAGCCTTACCCTTTAAGAGTACATTCAAGAGGCAGGGTGCTTTTGGTGTTATGTGTAGATACAGGGGGGGGAATCAACTTGGGTGGGGACTTGCAGACTGAGGGTCAAACAGACATGATGTGGACCTTGGCAAAAGGCGCTTAGCCATAAAAAAATATTCTGTGCTCACTGTGGTACTTTTAACTGCACTTAAATCATGCATTGGCCCATCCATGTGTGGCAATAGTGTCAATGGTGTGCCTGTTCAGATTACTGATCGCTAATAGGCTAACTTCACCTGACATCTGGCCAATGCACTTGCATCCTATGAATGCTTATACAGTCAAGTCTTTACTCATGTTCTGCATCACATCTATGGTGAAAGAAAGGAAGGCTATAAATCCTGTCTGGATATTATAACTGCCATGGGAAGGGCGGTGTTACCACATGTCTGTTTTTGCATCCTGATTCTCCATACCACTACAAACCTTTAAAAAAAAGGTTTTGATAGGTGCCCTGCTAGGTATCATGGCAACCTATCCCTGTTAAATAAAACCCTTTGTGGCTAGCCAAACTTCTTGGAGATTTACTTTTTTCTGAGTTGTTGAAGGCAACAGGAATGGGTGGAAATATTAGGATGGTGTATAAACAGATTGCCACTGGCTCTGCTTCCTGTCCAGTCTTCCCAGCATTGCACACCGGCTTTGCAAAGGACTCTGCTGTGCCAGCCCATCATCCAGGGTGTGTCTGGCCCCCAACACAGTGCCACCTCTTGCTGAAGTGGGAAGATCCAGTATGGAACATAGGGCCCACCTAATATTGAGTCAGATCATTGTTCTATCTGGCCCAGTATTGTTACTCGACCAGAGAGAGTCTCGAGCAATAGCATTACCCAGCTTTCCCACCTGAAATCCTTTCAACTGTAGCTCACAGCAACTGAACCTGATATTTTCTATTGGAGATCTATCATTCATCTGTGAATCCTCTTTGTGGGAGCAATTGTGTATATGGCGGACCCATTGCCAAACTTTTCTGGGCGGTTTTAACAGCACACTTTCAGCCACCTGGTCATTCCTGTTTTCTGTTAATGCATTTCCATGTGTATGAGAGGACACCCCCTTATCCTTTGAGTCTCTGTGCAGCTATTGGTCAACCTAAATTAATCCCAGCCTTTTCTATGATTGTGCTCTCCACTGTCAATGCATTCTGAGCATCTCCAACGGGAGATGGATAGTTTTAACCCGAGGTGTTTGGTTTTGTACTGACGCTTTCATTGTGAAATGTGAAGAGGGAAACTAATATGATCAGGACCCCAAAGGGTCTGATGGTACAATTGCCTGGAGGGTTTTCTTTGTGGGATCTCTTCCCTATCAAAATGTCACCTCTATTTTTACTTTGCTTTCCTGCGAGCTGTGCCATGCCTCTGTGGTACTCCATTGTCTGACCTTTTTCATTGCAGGGGAGAAGGATGAGTGCTTATGCTGACATCTGTGCATCCAAGCAGGCGCAGCAGGGTACCCCGGAAGGAGGTTACCAGCGCTATGGAGTTCGCTCTTACCTGCATCAGTTTTATGAGGACTGCACAGCATCCATTTGGGAGTATGATGACGATTTTCAGATTCAGAGATCACCAAGCAGGTGGAGCTCTGCATTCTGGAAGGTAACAGCTATCCAGTATTTCTCCTGCAGCAGGTCTGCATCAACTATGACCTGAAAAGCCAGGTGGAGCCTCATCAAACATGTATTGTGGCCTTCCAGATGCCAGATGTTTTTGCAGTTCCAGGCAGGCAGCAAACAAGAACATTTTCTGAGCCCCTGATTGGCTGCATTTGCCCTATTGGCAGCGGTGCATTGTAGTGTCAGTACTGTATATTGTAAGGAAGGAGAGTACTCTGGAGTGTTAAAGTTATGGAAACAAACAGACCATATTTTCACTGACCAAAAGCAGGTCCAGATTTTCAGAATTAATTGATCCAAATTCAGCTTTTTATCTCTTCAGACTATGATAATAATAATAATAATAATAATAATAATAATAATAATAATAATGAGTGTCTTTAAAAAAAGAAGAAAGTGCATAGTTAACATATTACTATTAAAGGCAATCAAACCATTCCACTCAGTTCCACCACCATTCCATATTACATAGCTACATTCAGAATGAGTTCAATTCAGAATCACAGAGCTGGGTGGGACCATGAGGGTCATCTAATCCAGCCCCCTGCAATGCAGGAACCTTTTTGCCCAAGAAGGAGCTCGAACCCAAGACCTTGAGCTTAAAGTCTCATGCTCTACTAAGACACATTTTTCCAAGTTCATACACACATATGCCCCACACCCCAAGAAACTTAATTTGAATTTATTGGCATTCTTCTATTTTAATTTTTAAAAGGTAAGATTATTCTGAGTGTGCCTTGTGGTCAAATACTGTTGATGTTACCAGAGCTTAGGTATCTGTCACTATGCACTGGGTTGCGGCCTTCTTGCATAAATAAATCTTATATTATTCATCCGTGTAACAAGTTATGGCATAGATTATTCCCCATTTTACAGATAAAGAACTGAGTACTCAACAGATCCACATTTGAAGGAATTTGACTACTGGTCCTCCAGATTCAAAATTTCACTTAAGCTTGCTTCACAGTAAGGTGATAAAAATATTAGAAAGATTTCTGGGCCTCAGCAAGTCTCGTCTATAATATCTGGGTAGGGGGAAATTAATGCCATGAGAACAAAGATGAGTGGGTCAAATGTCTGCCATTTTGAAGCTTCCCTATTTGGTAAATTCTGGGGTCACAGGAGACAGGTGGTTGCCATTTCCCCTGCAATGTCCATTTCCTCTCCCAAAATTGTGTTTTAGATCCCATTTCTCAGGAACCCACATATTTCTATGCCTACGGATTTATTTGTGGACATGAACATTTCCTATCTCTGCCCCACATGCCTGCTGAATTTCCATTGTCTGTGCATCCATTGACTGCTTGCGGATGCAGTTAAGGTTGTGAAAATCATCTGTCGACTCGAATTCTACATGACAGAAGCCTCCAGGGGCTCACAATGGCACTGCACGTTTCATTGGTGTGATGGCTGGTGTCAGTGACTTGTCACGTAGATTTAATAGCTAAGAGTGAAAACAATAAAGCAAAAAACTGCCACCGTGGCTTTGCTGATTTCTGAATCTTCTTTGTCTTCTAGGTCGGACTCATCTCAGGGACGGTGTTTATGCTGACAGGGATCATCGTTCTCATCGTAGGTTTTCTTGTGTCGCCCAAAATTGAAGCCCTGGGAGTAGAAGATTTTGTGGTGGTGGATACACGTGCAGTGCAGTTCAACAGAGCCCTTGACATATGCAAGTTGGCCGGAGCAATATTGTTCTGCATCGGAGGAACCACAATGGCGGCCTGCTTGCTGATGTCTGCGTTCGCTAAAAGCTACTCCAAAGAAGAAAGGTACCTGCAGCAGAAGTTTAAAGAGAGAATTGCAGACATCAGAGCCCATGCACACCCCGTCACCAAAGCCCCGGCGCCTGGAGAATCCAAGATACCTGTCACATTGTCCAAAGTTCAAAATGTCCAGCCGTTATCTGAAACCTGATGTTTGTTTTCTCTTTCCTAACATACCCATCTTGTGAATTTGAAAAGGTCGGCTTTGGCCTGTGTATGAATCTGTGTTTCCCATGCAGTGTAACTGCACTCTGCAGCCAGTGGGGAAAGGAGCAGATTGGTAAGGAGGTGCAAATGGCTTGAAGGGGGTGGTTCAGCCATCAGTGGCTTGAACAAAGCATTCATGTATGAGTTGTTCTCTTATTTTTAATAGTTGCATTGAACCCTTGCAAAGCACCATTTGATTGCCCTTCCCTTTAAATTTGGCACCCATTTCGTGCTGCTTCCAGTTAACCTGTTTTATTGTGGGCGGCTTCAAGTTATGTTCTCTTGGCTCTATAGCCAAAGTCCAACAAGACGATATTCGTGCACGTTGGAGAGAACCATCATGCAGACAACAGGAGCAGCTTTCTCATTTCCACCACATGTGCTTGTACTACTGGGGAAGAAAGTTGTCTTGCAAACCAAAAGGCAGCTTTTCTCTTCAGCAGCATGAGCTGCTGTGGTGGGAACATAAAGGGAACCAACCAATGCCCTCACCTGATCATTCGTTTGTTTTTAAATAGAAATGGCAAATCATTAACGTGATATTCCATATTTTCCCCAGTCCTGATAATAGAACAGTTATAATAAGCCCTTCTTTTGTAAAGAAATCCATCCATTACTGTCATCTGAAGAGCAGCCTTTAGAGTCTACCAGTGAAATCCTATGCACGTTTACTAAGATGGAGGTTCCACTGAGCAGGGCTTTGTTCCATGATTGCAGTCACTAGAATTCCATGCATTCTTGTAGCAACCTGCATGGCGGAAGGTATGGTCCCCTAACCTTCAGAAGATGCACTTCTCAGTATTATGACTGAAAAATATCCTGTTCTGAGCTGAGCCCCAAATTTAATGCCTTCTGTTTCTGGGAAGTGCAATTTTGAAAGTTGCCATTTAAAAAAAAGAAAAAGAAAACTTTTGTGTGGAAGTGTATACCAAGTTAACCCAGCTGCAGGTCTGGTCTCAAGTTTTCAGTCGGGGAAAAATATAACTGAGGCTGTTTTTCCATACAGCGTGTGCATTTCGCAGTGGTACAAGAAAAGAACAGTAAAAGCCCAGTCCTGTGCTTCATGCACTGTGCACTGTGGTGTGTACACAGAGCTCTTGAAGTGTGCACAGAGCTCCTGGGCACATAAAGAAGGACCTTTTACATCAATGGTGGGAGCAAATGTACACACACAAAGGAATACATGTGTAGATCTGCTCCCTTTGTTGAAAAGGGCATCAAAGCCCCTATGCCCGTAGCAAATTTCTGAACTGGGGAAGCCACGGGGCAAGTTCCTCCACGTTGTTGCCTAACTTCCATGAATTCCAATAGGATTTGTGCAGGAACATTTCCTGGTGGATCATGCATATTTTTTTAAAGCTAAGAGATTCTTCATTCCTTAAATCTGATTGCCTGAAAGAAACTATTAGATGTGATGCTTCTATTTTTCTAGATAATAGAAAGAGCTTCTTCTTAATCATAGTACAGCTGTGTTGATGCTAAAGATTTGTCCTTTCCACTAAAGATATAAATCATCTTTGTCTGTGTCTCTCTCTCTGTCTCTCTCTATAAAATTATCCTCCTTTTATTCTATGGATCTAAAACAAGACTATGTAAAGAGATGTGACCTTTATATTCTTTGACAATATGTGCCCACCTTATAGTTCTGTCTATTTTTTTTCCAATGGATTAAATAAAATTATTAAGAACAGGTGCTGTTGATGGAAAACGTTTCCTTTCAAAATATCAAGTGGGCATAAGGAGCTGGGTGGCCCAGCACAGAGACGAGGAACCTACAGCCCTCCCAACAGCCTCGGTCAGCATAGGCAATGGTCAGGGAGAGAGAACTCACAACATAGCACTGGCAGTGTAACCGCATTCCTGGGACAAGGGTTCATGACCCTTTTGCCAACCAGTCAAACAGAGGGGCCAGGAAATGCAAGAAAGGCTGGCAGACACAGACACTTTCCTTTAACTCTGCCATAGGGCTTGCTTACGTTAAAAAAAAAAATGTTTTCGTTTACAAGTTGCATTTATGACAAAGTTATGTGAAGCAGTTGTTTGGGCAACAGATGATGTCTAGGGCATCATGTTTCTACCTTCAGTGTAGGTATATATATCTAAAATCAGCTCCTATCAGGAGTGGTATGTGCAATTTCACCTTCTTTCTTTTGCAACAGATGCATGAAGACATCTGGGGTTAGAAAGGTTTCCACATCAAATGGAAGCACATCTCTTCCCTCTCTAGTTAGATGCAGCCCCTGAGATCATGGGCAATACCATCCCATGATTATCTCCATGGACTTACTTCTCTCTTCTCTCAGCCTCTTAAGTCATTCAGCTGTTATACTCACCCTGCTATCATGTAATGTGTGAGGTCCAGAGGGTGGTAGCACAAGAACAGGCCTTCTCTGTAGTGGCTCCCCATTTGTGGAATGCTCTCACCAAGGAGGTTTGCCTGGTGCCTTCATTATATATTTTTAAGTGTCAGGCAAAAGTGTTCTTCTTCAACAGGCCTTTGGCTCTTATGATGAAGGGAGATATATAAATCAAATCAATAAACAAAACAATGCAAGGATGAGGAACCTGCCAAATGTTGGCAAACTGCATCATTCATCATCTCTAACCTTGGCCATGGTTTCTGTGGCTGATGGGACATGGAGTGAGTCCAACAACACGCGGAGGTGCAAAGGTCCCCATACCTAGTTTAAAACATGAACTAGAAGTTCCCTGCTAAAATTTCAATTGTACCATGAATTCCATGGGAGGTCTTGCATCCACATTAGGAGGCTAATTATGTTTGTCAATCCTTATAGGGTCATTGCAAGAGTTACTGAAATAATATGAGTGAAGCGCTTAGAGCAAGGGTCAGCAACCTTTTGGGCCGGTCTGCCGTCCCTCAGACCATGTGGTGGGCCGGACTATATTTTTTTTTGGGGGGGGGGATGAACCAATTCATATGCCCCACAAATAACCCAGAGATGCATTTTAAAGAAAAGGACACATTCTACTCATGTAAAAACACGCTGATTCCCAGCCCATCCATGGGCCGGATTGAGGTGATTGGGCCGCATCCAGCCCACAGGCCTATCCCTGGCTTAGAGAAAGCATTCTATAAACTATTGTCATTCTTCTACAGTTACATTTATAGCCACAGTGTCAAATCTTAATGAAAGGACTTTGGTCTTGCTCTTTTCATGTCAGTAGAAACCTTGTTTACTGCAGTTTGCTTTCACTGTCATCAAGCTAGCAGTGTGTGGGCAGCAGCAAGGCAGAGCACAATGACCTTTTCCAATGTGATGTTTAATTAAAGACTGTGAGGAGCAGAATTGTGACATTTTGAGTATTACAGTGTGACTTGCTGAAGGACATTTAAAATGATGGCTGCAATATCCACTAGTCTCCTTCCATCTTCCCCACTTCCCTTTTGATAACATCATTTCTGAAATCAGATTGAAAATCTAATTTACACCCCTTTCTAGAAAAATAAGGCAGGATGATATATCTCAAAAATTATTGCTCAGAAAAAAGAGGCCCAGACGTTATCTTGCAGTGACCTTGTTCAGGATGAGAAACACTCTCAAGAATTGGAAACTTACAGTCACTGGTTAATAGAAATACTAATGCTGAGGCAATATCTCTCTGAACAGCAGTTGCTGAAAATCACAGGTGAGGAGAGGGTCATTGCAATTGTGCCCTTTTCATGGGCTTCCCATGGGCATCTGGTTTGCCCCTGTGAGAACAAGATGCAGGATTCAATGGGTTGTTGGCTTGATCCAGCAGCCTCTTCTTATGTCCTCATGAGGCACGGTCGACCAGCTTTTGGCATTCAGTGGTATACCTGTACACACTTGTGTGAAGGCCTGTAGCTCAGTTGCAGAGCAACTGGTTTGCTTGCAGAACATCCCCGTTTCAATCCCTGGCACCTCCTGGAAAGGATTCCTGCCTCTAACCCTGGAGAGTTACTCCTGTAGGTAAGGCTAAAGGACCCCTGGGTGGTTAAGTCCAGTCAAAGGCGACTATGGGGTTGCAGCATTCATCTCATTTCAGGTTGAGGGAGCCAGTGTTTGTCCACAGACAGCTTTCCGGGTCAGGTGGCTAGCATGACTAAACCGCTACTGGCGCAACGGAACAGCATGACTGAAGCCAGAGCACATGGAAATGTTGTTTACCTTCCCGCTGGAGTGGTACCTATCTACTTTATCTACTTGCACTTTTTGCCGTGCTTTTGAACTGTTAGGTTGGCAGAAGCTGGGACAGAGCAACGGGAGCTCACCCCGTCATGCTGATTCGAACCGCCAACCTTCCAATCAACAAGCCCAAGAGACTCAGTGGTTTAGACCACAGCGCTACCTGCGTCCCAAATTACCTTTTAGTTACTCCCATGCAGTGTATTGAGTCCCCACAACAGATGATACCGAGCTGGCTGGACCAATGGTCAGTAAAAGGTCGATTCCTGTGTTCCACTGAAAGAACCCCGACTCTCTTTGGGAAACCTTGGGGACAGATGGGAAAGAGAGGTGACTTTTGATCTCTGGGGTTAAGTTATTATGAAGAGTGTCTTTAGTTTTTAATCTAAACTTATTTTGGTTTGTTTCAGAGGGGTATTTTATATAGGTTTTAATCATATTGTTGCCTATCAAATCAAAGCAGGGAAAGCATCTGGTCCTCATTTGACCCTTTGTCAAACATAACACAACTAAAATAAGGTTCATACTGTTTTACTTTAAGAGTGTCCCACCTTCATAATGTCCTGAGCATGCAGACGGCAAGTGATCTCATCACCAGTCTCTGAAGCTGAAAGGTGGATAGAAGGCAATAAGAAGAAGAATCGGGGGGGGGGGGGGGAGTAAATACGTTGAACCACAGAAGAAAAGGAAAATAGCCTTGAGAATGGATTGGGAAGTAAGGGGAGGCTGTTACCAAGCACTGGTGTGGGAAATCTGATTTCTGTAATATACGTGCAGCATAAGCCATGATTTTCCAGTAATGGTCTTCACGACCTCTTCTCTGCTTCTGTGATATTAAACAAGTGACACATTTAAAAAGAAGAAGACGCTGCAATTCTCTCTGCTCTTCACTAAACATCAGCCTCTTATGCAAATTCAGAATGCTATCCTTCTTTGCTTCTGGATTAAAAACCCCAAAAGCCATTTTAACAGAAGAGTAATCACTCGTGCAATTTATGCTGAGATCAAATTTGGCATAGCTTGATTGGCAATCATTGCCTTTTATCTCGTTTGTGTTGATGAACATGCTCTCAGGATGTTTGCGTCTGCCGCTTCCATTCGGATTTTCACAGCCATTTCACTCCAGCCATCTGGTTCTTCTCTATGGGCTGCCTTGACCCTTCTTTTTTGCTTTTTATTCCCACAGTGCAGTGAGTCACACATGAAAGGCTGGGGAGTACATATGCCCTCTCTTCCTCAGTTGTGTGTGACAGCAGATTCTCCCTTCTGGGTTTTGAGGTAAACCCAATATGACTCTTTTGTAGTACTGAATCCCTTTGCACAGCAAAAGAAAAAAAGTCTGCATCGTTCCTGAAAACAGATGATCAGTAGCTTAGAAGCATCATTAGTGCAGTTACAGTTATGTTATGATGAACAACTTATTTATACAGTGCTACCAATGGACATGGAACGCCACAGCATTTCATAAACAAGGACATATCTCTGCATTAAGAATATAGAAAAAGCGTGCTGGATCAGTCCAATGGCCCATGTGGTCCAACATGCTCTTCTCATAGTGGTCAACCAGATGCCTGTGGGAAGCATGCAAGCAGGACTTGGGTGCAACATCACAAGACACACCTGTGATTCCCAGCAACTGGTATGAAAACTGGTATTTGCCTTGGTAGGGCCAAACTAGGGACATTAGCTTGATCACTTGTCTGCTCCTTTCACACACTTAGTATCTGTTTGACAGAATTTTCATCTTGCAAGCTTGTTTGAAGCCAAGATGAACAGTTAATTTCCCCCAGTAAAACCCAACACTTGCTGATTTTGGAAACACCTTTAAAAGGGGAGCACCGATAAGGGAAAACAACTAGCACCTAATGCACCAGTTAAGCATTGTTAAACCAGTACTGTACCATCCTGAAGTGGCATCTGGTGAAAACTCCATGCTAAGAGATTCAGCGGCGGTCTTGCTTCCAAAACACTCCTCCAAACTCACAAAAACCTTTCTGAAGAAGTGTGCATGCACACAAAAGCTCATACCAAGAACAAACTTAGTTGGTCTCTAAGGTGCTACTGGAAGGAATTTTTTATTTTATTTTGTAAGTTACGACGTTAGCTGATTGTTCTATTCCAAAGCAGCAAAAATAAATAAATAGTCAGTCAACATTTTTTTCAATTATATTTGAAATTTCTTTGAAAAGCAGAGCCTGCCACAGGATAACAAATAAACACCCATACGTTTAGTGGAGTTGGGGGCACGGAATTGTATTAAGAATTTTTCAGCTAACAAATGGTTTTGACAATAAGTTTTGAACATAGCCTTTTGTTTCCAAAGTTCCTTGAAGAACAACACAGTGAGATATGTTTCATATTGGGCCAGACACAAGACGCAGCTTCCCCTCACCCATCTTTAGGTACAAAGGCAGTACAGAAAGACAGCCGAGGCCTGAAAGAGGACAAGGAAGATTTTCAAAGGGCAGCCTGTCTTTGAAATGTCAGCATACAATGAATAAAAGTAGCAGAATATCTGGTGACCAGGAAAGTGGGCATCTGCTGCAGCATGACAACCTTTTTGTGCTTCTCACTGCTCATCCCCGGTCATGAAAGATGGTGGGTTGATGACGACAGTCATCTGCTTAATGTCACGGTAGTTTATCTCAAATTGTGTTACTGGGAATTTGGACTGAACCAAACGGGCACATATTGGAGTCAGCTAGATTCCTCCTCCTAAGATAGCATCACCAGACTGCTCTATTTTCCAGAGATAGAACAGCCTAATTGTGGATGTTATCACATAAGGAGAAGGCTGAATGCTGGGGCTGAAATTGAAAATGCAGGCCAGCCTAAGTATTTGGAGAATTAGCACCTGAAAGCAAATGCACAGAAACTTCAAGAGGTGGGCTACTCTCTGATCTCGAGGGTCAGATTCGATGGTGGTTGTTTGGTTGGTTGGTTGGTGGGGGCATTCTCACACAGCTTATTTAGATGCACCCTCATGCATTAACCCTCCCCTCCCACTGTCCTCTCTGCTGCAATCCTGCTCCCTCTTAGGAAACAAAAAAACTGTTCTATGGGGTAACCCATTCCCTACATGTAGCACCTCAAAGACTTACCAAATTTAATTGGGCATAAGCTTTCGTGGAGATGCATGTTTTCCTGAGTTACATGTACAAGGTGGAATGATGGGAATGTAAAGAAAAAGCTAGGTTAGAGGGAAATGAAATGCAGAAAAGAGCAAACAGTGATAATTACATATTTAACAGTGGTGATTCACAAAACGGTTTTTGATCTTTTGTGAATTATTAAGCGTGTAATTATCACTGTTGTCGTTTTCTGTATTTCATTTCTCTCTGATCTCACGCTTTCCTTTCAGTTCCCAATGACCGTCTCCCACGCAACTACGCATAAATGTACCCCACCTGCATCTCAGGAAACTGCACCATGCATCTGACGAAGTAGGCTATACCAATGGAAGGCTGACGATGGAGTCTGACTAAATTCCATCTGATAGGCTAAGTAAGATAGATGAAGAAAGATGGGGATCTATAGCTCAAGAATTGCAAGGGAACACTCGAGAGTTTAAATCTCAACTGGAAAAAAACAATTTAGCAATTTGTGGATTGCAGGACAGGGGATGTGGGTGGCGCTGTGGTTTAAACCACTGTGCCACTTGGACTTGCTGATCAGAAGGTCGGAGGTTCAAGGTCCCGTGATGGGGTGAGCTCCCGTTGCTCTGTCCCAGCTTCTGCCAACCTAGCAGTTTGAAAGCACACAGTGCAAGTAGATAAATTGGTACTGCTCCAGCGGGATGGTAAATGGCATTTCCGTGTGCTGCTCTGGCTTCGCCAGAAGCGGCTTAGTCATGCTGGCCACATGGCCCGGAAGAACTGTCTACGGAAGCGGACAAACGCCGGCTCCCTTGACCTGTAAAGCGAGATGAGCACCACAACCCCAGAGTTGTTCGCAACTGGACTTAACTGCCAGGGGTCCCTTTACCTTTACCTTTAGATTATTATTATTATAGATTGCAGGACAAATGTTTTCAATAAGCCAATTTGTGCCTCACTAACACACCAGATTTTACAATAGGGCAGACCAAAGCTATGATACTATGATAGCGTTGATACAGCAGTCAACTAGTCTCGCCGTTTTGAACATTATCAGCAAATAAATAAATAAATAAATAAATAAATAAATAAATAAATACTTTTAAAGAAGGATTGTCCCTTTAAGATATAAATATCCCTGGTGGATCGAACTGCCTCAACAATTCATATTTACACTTAAATCTTACTGAAGTCAAGTTGGCTTCTAAAATGTAGTTAAGAACATAGCTTGACCATAGCAGACTAGGGTTCCACTCAAACCTACATAATCATTCTGCGTCTTATCACTCAATTTCTCATTATTACACAGGTAAATTCATGGATCAACCTCTGTTGAAAATGTAGTGCATGAACTGGTTAGGTTGTATTAGAGATCCATCACTGAAGTCTAGTGTGTCATGGCTGTTTTCACATATGCAAGTCACTAAGTTGTAGCCATCAGATGATGAACATGCATGTATGAAGGTACCCCTATTGCTAAAAGAGCACCACACCCTGACCTGTCCAAAGACCATAAAAGCTGATTTAATGCAAAGAATCAATGATAATTTAATCAGATTATTTCTTTACAAAAGCTCAAAAATCTGTGGTTGTAGTCAGACTTATTTTACCACTGATGAAGGGAGGAATGGTGTCACAAGTGATCTGTTTATTCTGCTGATACTGTGATACAGGGAAGTGACAACATCCCAGGAATATATATATTGTCACTTCCCTGTATGCTACTTACAAACTGCAACAGCAGGAATCTTCATGTAATGAAACTAGGTAATTTTAATAGCAATTTACTAGCTTTAATATATTCAAAGAACAAACCCTAAAATACACTAACATTTGTTTAATGTGTTGAAATATATTCAGGATAAAATATATAACTACAAAGAAACTGGTATCGCTAAGCCAAACAATGTTCAAGATTTTTTTTTAAGTAATTGTACTTAAAAAGTAATTTATCAGCAGCTACAAACCAAACTAAAGATTCAGCCTATTACAAAAAGGACGAGAGAGCTACATCAAGGGATGTAGCAAAACTTAAATGAACTACACATGGATTTATAGGGCAAACGTACCATCCACCTAACTTATGAAACATCACTTGAGCTATGTCTATTTACCATTAACATATCTGACCCAATACCGGAATATGCCTGTTTTCTCAAGACCTGCAAACTTAAGACAATGAGATGAGAACACAATTTTCTAGATGACGTTTAATTTTTAAGTAATTTTATTTTCTCCCATAAGTGTTATTAAACCATAATATTGTGATTGGTTAAATGTTTAGAATCAAAGATAAATTCTTTATAGAAATTTTGCCTGATTGATCCATTTATCCCTCATAGCTAGCCTGCTGGAGAGATACAGTGGTGCCCCGCTAGACGAAAATAATTCGTTCTGCGAAAATTTTCGTCTAGCGGGTTTTTCGTCTAGCGAAGCGGCAATGACAGCCGCGCTTTCACTAGACGGAAAAAAAAGACGAAAAATTTTCGTCTTGCGAGGCAGCCCCATAGACAAATTCGTCTTGCGGGGCAGCCTTCCGCTAGACGAATGCCTTCGTCTATCGAGTTTTCCGTCTAGCGAGGCATTCGTCTAGCGGGGCACCACTGTATGCCGGACACATTTTGGGTGGGATAATGAAGTACATTTACTTAGAAATAAGTAAAGTCAGTGGGGTTTTTGGCCAATATTGACGCAGATTTGGTAGGGTTGTTAACGCATGCTAACGTAGTGCAATGTAACTATTTGGTATTACTGAAACTATTAAAAGAAGTCCTTCATCTTGTGGTCACATTCTGTCACCCCATCCAGCTATCAGTTCCTGACATGGAAACTCTTGATCAACACATGGTATTCACCCACCTGCAGTAGCTTTCAATGGAAGAGAGGACATCTGCACATACATACCTTTAAATGAGTGTAACTGCCCATACACACAAGAGTCCATCTGCACAGCAGAGATAAATTTCCGTCCTGTTGTGACCCCACCACCACCAACACTCTCCATATCACAAAGTGAGACTCTGTCTTATACCCCTAAAGTAGATCCTGGAAACACACCACAGCTCATATACATAGAGATTTATTCAGCTATAAAAAAATATTACAAGCTCTCCATTTTAAATTCGCAAAAATATTCTTCAACTCTTCTAAACAAACATGGGTACACATTAGGCCTAGTTCAATATTCAACATTCTGCAATGGCAGTATTTATTCAATTAACACCTATGTTTCCCCTTAGAATTCACATTGGAGAAAGACCAAATCTGGGGACTATAATTCAATCTTCCTCTTAATTATTCATTTAATCATCTAAGTTCTGGTATACCACATTATCATGCCAGCGTTCAGTGGGTGGAACTCCACCATATTGTCACATTATAAATTAATAAAGCACACACACACAAAATTGCTTTGCACTCCAAATAGTAAATCCTTCATTATCTGGTAACCTATGTCCTTCAAAATATGTCTATGCTACTGCCGCATACTCATTGGTTTGTTCGTTTTTTTCACTCTCCTGTGGGCTGGTGATGGTGACTCTTGGAGCTGAGGTTTTCTCATAATTGGAATCATCCTAGACAGAGAGAAAGGGGGGGGGACCATATTTTAACTTGTCATATGGCAGAGATTTTTCATTTGTATGTGTTGATGTGATTGAGCAGAGCCTGCATGACCAGGACCCATCAAGCCAAGTGCAGACCCATAGCCATGTGAGATGGTTGGAAACTCTCCTTCTTTTGCTGTGAAGGTTTATCAAACCCCTTGTAGGCCACCACAAAGGGCTGGCTGGTGAACTATGTTTGGCTTGATGGGCCACAAGGTATTCAGTTGAGCAATAAGGCAACTAGCCTATAATGTGCTTGAATAAAAACAACAACAACAACTGAATTCTTCGTACTATGTATGAAACAAGTAGTTTTAGAAACCATTAAATGATAACAAGTGGATAAGCCAGCATCCTAGTTAGCTTCTTTAATGTGCAAGGAAAAAAGTGAAGAGGACAACTGGGAAACAAAAAAAAAAAAAAAAAAAAAGCAGCGTGATTATACAAGCTAATTCATCCCAGCCTAACTTTTTATTTAACCAATGAAAGTGGCTTAAGTTTTTTCTTGCTTTAGGTACAAAGCAATCCAGCACAAGTTACTCTCCAACTCTGGGAAATTTCATGGTGGCAGCTTGTGGTGCTTGAAACCAGGTTTTGTAGTGTAGACAAAGTATGTGGTTTCCAGATGCGCAATTCACTGAGTCCACACCATCAAAGTGATCATGAACTTGGCTTGGCACATCAGCTCTGGATACTGCAAAAACACTGCAGTCAGTTTTCCAAGTAACCTCTGAAAACGAAGTCAGAGTGCACAGAAGATTGGTGGCCGGCAAATGTAAGGGTTGCAACATTATCACAATATTAGTGTCGATGCAACATGTGAATGCATTACCACGGGGATCACCCAGTATGACATTATATACCATCCTCATATAAAAGGTTGCAAAGGGACAAGAAGAGCTGCTCCAAAGCTGAAAATCCAGGTATGGAGTATGCTGGCTGCAAACAGACCTATTGTTAGAGAAGAAAAATGGAAGCAGTAGCACATTGAAAGAGCAAAGACATGTTACCTGGGTTTGATCATCAGTACCTTCTTTTGTTTCTTCTTCATGACGATTGTGATCCATCTGTTCACCATTTTCCTCATTTGTTCCCCCATGCGCATGACTGCTAGGCTCATCTTGGTTCTGCCCTTGCTGCTCATCATCACAATGGCCATTCAGATTCTCTTCTGTTCCATTGATGGCCTCCCCTGTTTCTCCACTCTGATCCACCTCCCCATTCATAGCTGAATAGTTTTCTTGATGCCGAGCTTTATGTTCCGGTGCCATGGTCTCTTCCTCATCCACAGTTTCCGCTGGCCGCTAGTAAACCCAAAAACCCAAACTGTGTTATGCTCAGCTCTTTTGATTAATATATAAAGAACATATATGAGATTCACAGACAAGCCAGGGTAAAGCTACTGTAACAAGAGGAACTGTGCTCCGAACTGTGATACAGCACAAGCATCTCTACAATCACAGCACCATGCTGCTTCAACAATCTTATTCTGGTATAAGGGAGGTAGGCCTCTGAAAACCAGATACTGGTGGCAAACTACAGGGGAGTCTTGTGAGCTCCCCAGCTGCAACTAACTGGACACTGTTGGGTCCAAACTGCTGGATTAGGTTGATCTTTGGCCCAATCCAGAAGGTATTTTCTTATACCCTGAAACAACAAATCTGTTCCACAGACCACATGGGAAGCTCCTTTGAAATTAAAGGGAGGCTAAAAAGCATCATATGATAACAGCATGGATAATGCCATAAAAAGCATTAAGGTAAGGTAAGGTAAGGTAAGGTAAGATAAGATTTCTTTATTGTCATTGTACAAGTACAGCGTTGTACAAGTGCAACAAAATTGGATGCCATCCCATTAAAACAAAACAAAAAACAGCACACAAAAACAGAAAAACACGTTGTCAGTCACACATTCACATACGTACACACCCATCACAACTCTCCAAGGTCATATTATCTGGTTACAGCATTTAAGATGGTTATAGCTCTTGGGTAGAAACTATTCTTCAATCTATTTATTCTTGATCTAATTGTTCTATATCTCTTGCCCGAAGGCAAATATCCAGCTGAGCAAGCAATCCCTTGGATATTAAGTAGCTCCTTATATCCTGACCAAGATTATTCCAATTTAATAATTTCAGGCAGCACAATCATGCCTTGACAATACACACGGGACATAGCTGAACCTATTTTATAACCACCCAATAATTCAACCAAGCAGCCAGCCTGTTTTTGTATTTGTACTGTTTTCTGGATTTTTGCCTCTATTCTCAAGCAACCCAATTTTTTCAGATTCCGAAAATCAGCTCAGATAAGCCCGTCTATAACAGAATGCAGTTAAATCACAGTCTGAAAGTAACCCCAGTGCAAAACGTGGGAAAGCACTGTTTGAATAA
Source organism: Lacerta agilis (assembly GCF_009819535.1). Lineage (NCBI taxonomy): Eukaryota > Metazoa > Chordata > Lepidosauria > Squamata > Lacertidae > Lacerta > Lacerta agilis. Next base: position 29,965,332 of record NC_046318.1, read on the forward strand.
AAAGCACCTTTTAAAAGCATATTTTCAAAAGTACCGGTAGCTAGGCACTGACTATGGATATTACCTATTGCCGTTCAGACAAAAGAGAAAAAACTAGATCCTAACAGGCACACACAGCAAGGTATAAATACAACTTCAGAGAGCACTTAGGCTTGAAGAAATGAGCAATGCTTAAATACCGCTGCCATTTCCCATGAGCAATGATTTGTTATATATCCCAAATGTTTTACAAAGCAAAGCAAAACTCAAAACATTTTGTTCCCTAACCAGCTAGGGTTGCTAAGTGACAATGGAGCACCCCTGTTTACAAAATTTAAACATTTTAAAAAGGGGAAAGAAATAGTTGCTTCTGCGCTGGATTCAGCCTGATTGGTTTTCACTGCAAAGAGACATGTGCATTTGTAATTGTGTACGTTTTAACTCGGTCCAACTGTAAATTTGAAATTTTGATTTCAGGAGCTAAATATTATGGTTGTAAGTTGCTTTGGGTTACCCTGGGCAACATAAGGCGGCTGGCAATTTAAATAAATAAATAAATAAATTTTATTTTGAAATGTGGTAATATCTGAGCACCAACATAAGCATGAATCTTTAAGATACAAGTCAGATTTCAAAGGTCTCAATGGGCTGAGTCCAAAGAGGTCACAGCACAATCAAAAGAAATTCCACTAATGCAAGATAATTTCCCCTCGCTCTCCTACCCTCCCATGTGCCCCCTGCATCCCTTCAATCCGCTCCAGAGGGTTGGGGGGAAACCCCAGAGCAGGGGCAGGCACAGAAAGGAAGGAGACTTCTGTTGCACAAACAGACATTTTCCCACTTGTGCAATGACTCCATTGAATACAAACCCATTATAATTTATTGGTTGAGATGCAGTTTATTAACAAAACATTTACATTGCCAGCATAAGCACAGTGAGTAGCCAAAGGTTCCTCTGCAAGGAACAACCAGTTAGCAGTAGGGACAACTCTTCTACAATTTTGTACCTCTCCTTAAGTGGCCCCACTCTGAATCAGGCCAGCCAAGACCAGCATTATTGGGGTACCATCAATCCCACTCATCCCTGGGCAGCATCCAGCCCTCCTTTCATCTAGACAGTGTTATAAATGGACAGAAAACAAGTCTATTGATTACTTTACTTTATACCATTTACAGTGGTGCTTCGGTTTTTGAATATCTCCATTGACAAACATTTCGGTTTTCGAACATTTCAGAAATCGAACCATCTTCCAGAATGGATTACTTTCGAAAACCGAGGTACCACTGTAGTTACTCTGCAGGACTTCCTAGCAATCCATCAGAAAGCACTTTATATGCTTGAACAACAAGTGCCTTTCTTATCTGGTGTCACTTGAGAACTAACGTTTCTTTTCTGATTGCAAAATTAAATTAGAATTTTGAACCAGAGACCTGCCAAACATCATGGGTAGGAAAGCCATTAAGAGGCATTAAACATGAATGCCGAGGGCCTTCTGGCGGTTCCCTCACTGCGAGAAGCCAAGTTACAGGGAACCAGGCAGAGGGCCTTCTCGGTAGTGGCACCTGCCCTGTGGAACACCCTCCCACCAGATGTCAAAGAGAAAACAACTACCAGACTTTTAGAAGACATCTGAAAGCAGCCTTGTTTAGGGAAGCTTTTAATGTTTAATATATTATTGTATTTTAACATTCTGTTGGAAGCCACCCAGGGTGGCTGGGGAAACCCAGCCAGATGGGCGGGGTATATTATTATTATTATTATTATTATTATTATTAGCACAAGAATCCAGAGGATAGGGCTCACTCATGATACTGTGACTAATAACAAAAGCACTTCCATCAAGTGGTATTTCTCAGATGCCAGTTTCAAAACTTGAATCAATGTAGACATCCATTTTTCCTCTAGAAGGAAGACTAGCCTGGTGTCCTTGGAGGCTTTAAGTAGAGGTTGAATGGCCAACTGTCATGTATGATCTAGTTGAGATTCCTGTACTGCAGGGCGATGGACTAGATGCCCCTTCCAATTCTACAACTCTATGATTCTATTATTCCTCTGGCCCTGTTGCTGCCGCCACACCAATTTCCCTCTGATTTACTGCTACCATTGACACCATCACCACTTTTTCTAGTCTAACAAAAATGATATGGATTCCCAGCAGCTGCATGTATACACAAACAAACAAACACCAGGTTTGAAACACTTGATAAACCATAATGAAAAGCTGCCATGAAATTCAAAAGCTTCAAACCTATTAACACCTTCAAGATTCCCATGATATCGGTCCAATGCATCATCAATAAAGCAATAATAAAGAGGCCAACAATAATAGCTCTTCTTTTATTACATCCCACGCACTCTAGAGACCTATTCCACAAATGGTGCTGCTGCCTTAAACAAATGACTGTGGGATTTAACTAATCATAGTTTCAGGCTCCTATGATTTTCATCATTATATTGCTTCATGCTTGTAATCTGGCCGAGGATTACCTCATTCTCCATTGCAAAGATTGAAAGATACCCATCCTGAACATGACAGCATTTATCCTGTTACAGGTGGGTAGCCGTGTTGGTCTGCCATAGTCAAAACAAAATCGAAAATTCTTTCTAGTAGCACCTTAGAGACCAACTGAGTTTGTTCCTGGTATGAGCTTTCGTGTGCATGCACACTTCTTAGTGTGCATGCACACGAAAGCTCATACCAGGAACAAACTCAGTTGGTCTCTAAGGTGCTACTAGAAAGAATTTTCGATTTTGTTTTGAGCATTTATCCTGTTATTATTCATTCTATTGACTTCACGCACATAGTTCAATTCCTTACAAAATTTGATAGGGAGTGGTTTATTTGAAACTTGAGGGCCGTAATACTATTTGTATCCAGAACAGTTCAAATGCAAAACAGAAACATTTTGCATAAATCTAATGCTGGTTTGCACTTTTTGCAGTTTATTTTATACCCATCCCTGTGGCCGGTATGAAAGTTGTAGTACTCAATAGCTAATCTTTTGCTTTAATAGTACATTGCTGCAATATTCAATGACCATTATTGAATAAGGTTCTAAAAAGGTTACAGAAAACAGAAAATGGAACTTAGGTATTCCAATGCCGGCCAAATTCAAAGGTCTGTGTTCCTTCATTGATGGCAGTCTTAGTACATTAGCCAATGAAACAGTTTACCAATAACAGAAAAAGTATGGATATGACAGCAATGGAAAGCCAGAGATATGAGCCACAACTTTACGGCAAACTTATTTTCATTACGAGTCACTTGTTCAAAGCTTGCAGCCTACCTGGTCAAGTGGGACCTCAGTTTGAGTGTCTTCATCTTCCTGGACTTCCACAGCCCCCCTCATTTCTGATCGCTTTTTGCCAGCCTTGTAAACTCCTTCCTCCTCTGAAATTGGAAAGAAGCAGAGTCCAACTGTGACACTGTGTGGTAAAGTTAGTGAACTGCACCCAAGGACAGCCTGGAAAAGGTTTCTCATTCTTCACAGGTGTTTACTCTTACAGATTTAAGGCATGCACCCGTCAGTTTTGCTCTTGCTTTATAAGAGCACCAGCATTCTTACATGGAAAGAGAAAAAAATAACCACTGGAAGGAATTCAATGTTGTCCTCTTCTAATTGCTCCATCACCACAAGCATTATTGCTTGCCGGATGGAACAATTCCCCCCTCTTCCCCCCCCCATGCACTGTTCTGAGAGTTCTCCTGACCCCCCGGAGAAGATTTGGGGGTGCCACAGGGGCACACAGAAGAGGAGGAGAGAAAGCCCTCTTGTGCTAGTGAGAGCCTTTGCACGAGCTTTCCACTAGCACGCTGGGTTAGTTGAATCTGGGCTTTAGGCTAATGCTTTGTCAAAAGTTGCACTAGCTCAGTTCTGAGCTTCAAAGCAACTAAATATCAAACACGCTTATAAAGGAAAACATAGCACACACGTTTTACAAAAGAGATGTTAACAAAACCCTCAAGTTGTTTTTTGTCAACAAAGCTTTACTCATTAGATTTCTTTCAGCACGGATAACAACTGGTACTTTGCTATGTTCACCGTGGTTTAAGACAGTTATTAGGAAAATCTGTCGAGAACTACTCAAAATCAATTTCATTTATTTCAAGTGAAAAGAAATTGTATGTTATTATTACATGTTTTTTATAGATTCAAATAATTATTAAATCACAGAAATGGGATAACTATAATATTACATAGCATGGTGGAGAAGAAGGAAGCAATAAATGTGTCACCAACCCAAACCTGGCTAACCCAAGTTTAGAAAGGAGATGTATTCGCAAATAGGAACACTGATACATTTTGTTTCTGGCTTTTGAACACAGTGGAAAAACATTAGAGGGCCTTCTCAGCGGCTGCACACAATCTGCAACTCCCTTTTCAGAGAGACATACTAGCAGTTCATGCAACTTTCCACATTTTTTCAACTGGTTTTTTAAGTTGGCTTGCCATGCATTTCTGCCTTTTGAATTAAATATTCCTGAATGTAAAGTTTTAAACATGCTGGGGAAGACAACATGCAAATAGTAGAATAATTTTATATACTGCCTCACTCTATCCTGTGGGGAAAAATCAGATGGCTGTATTAATCACCTGCTACAAAACCCAAGGCAGTAGCCCAAACAAGGGATAGTCTAAGCATAGAAGAGGAGAAAGGGTGGAACTTGGCTGCAGATGTGGAAGCAGCAGCTGGAAATCAGCAAACAGGACTGCCCAGCACCTTTCTGCTAGAGTCCTGTGAGTGCAGAGAGCATGGGAACATGGAAAGAACCATTTGGAAGCTGGAGTATAGCACAGCTTCCTATGCTAATGTCTGGTGGGGGCGGGGGGGGGGGAGACTTTGGACTCCTGTGTCTCTGAAACTGCTGAAAGACATTTCTCTGCTTTATCCAGCTCAGTATCTCCATTCCGATTGACAGAACCTCGTTGATACACTTTGATAAACAAGAAAACTACACGACTATATTAAATAGCAAATGAGTTATAAATTCCAACAACTAATAAGAAATCAATATACTTTAAATAATAAAACACAGAAAATTAATGTTTCCTGCATACGTTCCCATCCTAGGCAGCAGCCCTAACAATAAAAAAAATTATTGCAGCACAAATGGTAGTATTATGCATAGCCATTTAATACATTTCAAATTTGAAGCTGATTGAAGTTCAGCATTAGGGAGAAAATAATCATGGTAATAACAGTCTGCCCTGAATATTTTATGGAAATCGGGGGCATTTACAGAGCTGTAAGCTCTGTATCTAAGTTAATGTAACTACAAAAATTTTTTAATGTCATTTACCAGATGCTGCCTCATAAAGCAACAAAACAAAACAAAACAATAATAAATGCATTGTTCATTACATCCAACAAATACCCAAAAGGGATGGAGAGGGTGCGAGATTGTTTTCTAATCTTCACCGAAACCAAAAACCAAAAAAACTGGCATTGTTGCAGGAATCCATTTTAAAATGTCTCAAGAGAAATCTCTCAAATCTCTCAAGGGAATCTCTCAAGGGAATTCTCTCAAGGGAAGGGAACATTTTTGTGTCCAAAACAGCGGCCTCTGCTATGTTCTCTCACAGAAAACAGGAGGAGGAAGAGGCATATTTTAAGGGGCAACATAACAGAAATGAAATAAAAACTGATGACAAGGAAGCAGAACCATTTTCAAAATCCATTTCCTGATAACAATGAGCTCAATGCATTCTGCCATAGGCATGGCACTCACACACACAATCAGTAACAATCAAGCCCTATGTACATTTACTCAGAAGTTCCATGGAGTTTAATGAGTCTTAACAGCCAAGATTAGAGACAGGAAGTTATGTTGCTGTTGTTATATAAAAGTGTGAATTATTGTTGAACTGGTAATATGGAATGTGAGCTGGTATAGAAGACACATGGCACAGCTGAGTTGACATAGGCAAGCCTGGCGTAAATGAGGCATGGCCTCTCTGCTTATATGTTAATGAAGGATTAGAGAAATTGAGTAATCCTAAAGGGACAAGTTAGGGACACGGGTGGTGCTGTGGGTTAAACCACAGAGCCTAGGGCTTGCTGATCAGAAGGTCGGCGGTTCAAATCCCTGCCACGGGGTGAGCTCCCATTGCTCGGTCCCAGCTCCTGCCCACCTAGCAGTTCGAAAGCACATCAAAGTGCCAGTAGATAAATAGGTACCTCTCCGGTGGGAAGGTAAACGGCGTTTCTGTGCGCTGCTCTGGTTCGCCAGAAGCGGCTTAGTCATGCTGGCCACATGACCCGGAAGCTGTACGCCGGTTCCCTCAGCCAGCAACGTGAGATGAGTGCCGCAACCCTAGAGTTGGACACGACTGAACCTAATGGTCAGGGGTCCCTTTACTTTTTAAGGTTGACTGTTAATCACTTTTGCATATCTTTAAAAGTCATGATCAAGCCTACTCCAATATTTTATCCCTTCTCTCCATTCTGGATAGCAGGACAAGGGACAAGTTACATTTTAAAAAGAAGTTTTAATTAAAAAGGCTCAGTGGTAAACCAGCCCACATATTTCAACTTCAGAAAAACGGTTCAAAGGAATGCAGGATTCAGTTAATTTAAAACTTCTGCACAACATTATACTTAACATTTCCCAGCTAAATTCAATAGGTGCCTACATGATTAATTTTGAAGCACCAATTAATTTATGTTCACTCAAGTTGTTGCTGGCATTTAATTAGAGTTTAGCTTTGCAGATAAAGTCGCTCAGATTCAGGAAGAGGTAGACTCCACCGTGAGAGCAGGGCCAGGGCAGGAGAGTGCTAGAGTCCTGTCTAGTCAAGTTGTGTGGGATCAATTCCAGTCTGTTACCTCCGAGGATGTGGACAGGCTGCTTTGATGAGTGAAACCAACCACCTGTCTCCTTGATCCTTGCCCATCCTTGCTTATAAAAGCTAGCCGGGAAGGGCTGGGCGATGGGCTTCATGGGGTGGTGAATGCTTCTCTCTGTGAGGGAGCCTTCCCAGACCCGCTGAAAGAGGCGGTTATTAAACCGCTTCTTTAAAAACCATCTTTAGATGTGGCCAATATGGCCAACTATCGCCCAGTCTCAAATCTTCCATTCTTGGGCAAGGTGATTGAGTGAGTGGTTGCTGAACAACTCCAGGCACGCCTGGAAGAAGCGGACCATTTGGATCCCTTCCAGACGGGATTCAGACCTCATCATGGGACTGAAACTGCCTTGGTCGCACTGGTCAATGATCTCCGGCGGGCTAGGAACAAAGGTGAGAGCTGTTTCCTAGTTCTACTGGATCTCTCAGTGGCTTTTGACACCATCGACCATAACATCCTTCTGGACCGTCTAGAGGGGTTGGGAGCTGGGGGCACTGTTATACAGTGGTTCCGCTCCTTCCTCCTGGGCCGTGTTCAGAAAGTGGTGGTGGGGGATGAGTGTTCAGACCCCTGGGCTCTCACTTGTGGGGTACCTCAGGGTTCTGTCCTCTCCCTCATGTTTTTCAACATCTACATGCAGTCGCTAGGAGAGATCATCAGGGGGTTTGGGCTGGGTGTTCATCAATATGTGGATGATACCCAGCTCTACCTCTCTTTCAAATCAGAACCAGTGAAGGTGTTGAAGGTCCTGTGTGAGTGTCTGGAGGCGGTTGGAGGATGGATGGCAGCTAACAGATTGAGGTTGAATCCTGACAAGACAGAAGTACTGTTCTTGGGGGACAGGGGGCGGACAGGTGTAGAGGACTCCCTGGTCCTGAATGGGGTAACTGGAGGACCAGGTACGCAGCCTGGGAGTCATTTTGGACTCACAGCTGTCTATGGAGGCGCAGGTTAATTTTGTGTCCAGGGCAGCTGTCTACCATCTGGTACGCAGGCTGAGACCCTACCTGCCTGCGGACTGTCTCACCAGAGTGGTGCATGCTCTAGTTATCTCTCGCTTGGATTACTGCAATGCGCTCTATGTGGGGCTACCTTTGAAGGTGAAGGGAAGCTTTTAATGTTTAATAGATTATTGTATTTTAACATTCTGTTGGAAGCCGCCCAGGGTGGCTGGGGAAACCCAGCCGGGTGGGCAGGGTATAAATAATAAATTGTTATTGTTATTGTTATTTCACGTTCTTTATCTTTGTTGTTGTTGGCTGCTGAATTTGCTTTTGCTTTTTAGCTCAGGGGATTGGAGGTCATCATTGTAGTAGATTATTTTATTGTTTCATATGAGTTGCCTCGCAGGCCTAGATGTGGTATGAAGGCAGGGGATTAACATCTTAAAAGAATTTTTTATTCATACCATGAATTTTCCAATCTCCCACATTGCTCCTCCCTAGTAATGTGTGGTAAAAACTTACCATGACCTCTGTTTTAGTATTACATCTAAACCAGGGATTGAGATTTGTTTCACGCAAAAGAAAACACCATTTGTAAGACAACAACAATCCTTACCTTACTGGCCACAGTTGCTTGAACCAAAACAAAACAATATCCCTGGTTCAGAAGCAACTGTGGTTTGTTTCTTAGTAAACCATTAATTGTAGTTTACTGTGATGTGTGAACTGGGCCATAGGAATTCTTTATGTGCACAGCAGGGATGGGGAACCTGTGGCCCTCCAGGTGTTGCTGGACTACCATTCCCATAATCCCTGAGGCATTGGCTATGCTGGCTGGGGCTGATGGGAGTTGGAGTCCAACAACATCTAGAAGACCACATGGTCCTCATCCCTGGTGTTCAGGACTGCAGGGCCTGTGTTAAATTATGGAATGTTCAGAAGTAGCAGAAACACTCATGACTCAAGAATATATACAACTACCTATTAATTCAGCTTCAGGACAATGCTTGTAACATTTTGGCAAAAAAAAACTTCTGAACTGCTGCATGGGCGTACCCAGGGGGGCAGCTGCCCCCCCCCCCCAGAAGCAAAAAAAAAAAAATTTAAATGGTTATCGGCAGCCTAAAAGGAAAAAAAAGCTCTCCTCCTGAAAAAAGCTCAACGACTGGTCTCTCTCCCCCTCCCAAAATGTCAATAACCATTGAGCTCTTGCCCTCTTGATGAGGCACAGTTGGCCACTGTGTGTGTGTGTGTGTGTGTGTTGTGCCGGCTGTTTCCCCCTCCCTCATGCCGACAAAGAGCTGGCGTGCCTATCAGAGACCGGATCCTAGCCTGCACCCTGCTTGGTCAAATGGGGATGCAGGCTGAGACTTGGGCAGTGTCAGGGGGCGAATCCGAGGGCTAACCATGGTCTTAGCCTGGGTTCTCATCCTTCCTCGTCTGCCTGCTTTTTGTATCCACGCTACATCGTGCTGGCAAGAGAGGAACAGTTTCTGAATTTGCCGGGATTCATCGTTGCAAGGGAGCTTGGAAAACTGAGTTCCCTTGCATGGTGAGTAGTTCCTTTGCAAGGACTGAGGATCCTGGGAAACTGAGTTTTTCAGCCATTTGGGGCTTTCTGTTTGGGGGGGAAAGTTTTTCTGTTTTTTGAAGCTGATTTTGTTTTTTGAAGCTGTTTTTGATTTTCAACCTGAACGACCATGGCTTGCCCCCCCCCCCCTAGTTTTGATCCTGGGTACGCCCCTGAACTGCTGCCCTGATGAAGGTGCAATACACACCATAGTCTCTGCAGCAATTGACCAATTTGGATTCTTCATTGTTCTCTTTCCTCTGTTAAGTGTATAGTAACAGAACTGCCGACAAAGGTCTGTATAGTTAAAGCTATGGTTTTCCCAGTAGTAATGTATGGAAGTGAGAGCTGGACCATAAAGTAGGCTGATCGCCGAAGAATTGATGCTTTTGAATTATGAGAGTCCCATGGACTGCAAAAAGATCAAACATATCCATCCTTAAAGAAATCAGCCCTGAGTGCTCACTGGAAGGGCAGATCCTGAAGTTGAGACTCCAATACTTTGGCCACCTCATGAGAAGAGAAGACTCCCTGGAAAAGACCCTGGTGTTGGGAAAGATGGAGGGCACAAGGAGAAGGGGACGACAGAGGATGAGATGGTTGGACAGTGTTCTCGAAGCGACTGGCATGAGTTTGGCCAAATTGCGGGAGGCAGTGGAGGATAGGGGTGCCTGGCGTGCTCTGGTCCATGGGGTCACGAAGAGTCGGACACGACTGAACGACTGAACAACAACAACAGAACTAGATGACTAGGAAAGTGGCATGTGGCCTTCACAGAAGACAGGATCTTGTCAGCACAAATTAATCTTGGATGCTATGATCTCCATGGAGTATGGATTCATTTTACTCAAGATATAATCCATCTTTCTTTCTCTTTCTCTTTTGGAAAAAGTGAACCAAGGCTGGGAATATACCCTACAGATTCTTAGGCTGTGATAGATAGATAGATAGATAGATAGATAGATAGATAGATAGATAGATAGAGATAGTTTAACTCTATTATGTATTTTTTTGCCCCTTAAAAGAGTTTAGTGAGAAACTGGTTTCATTCCAAAGATAAAAGCTCACTGAGGATTGATTATTTCTGCATTACCCTGCTGTATGTCCATTTGAAAACAGATGTAGGCAGCCCCAGGTATGGAGGTGGTACCCGCACCTGCACAATGACATTGCAGTGTGCATATACCAGGACTGCAATCACCACTTCCGCCTTCATTTACCTGGGGCATGTGCAAGAAGCAAAATATGTGAACAGATTTAAAATGAGAAACAACCCCTGTCCTTGCCCAACGGGGTGTATTTCATGGATAGGCTTTCCTGACAGTCTGGGGAAAAAACATTCAAATATATATAAGTTAAGAGGGCCATGTCTGGAAACAGTAAACTTTAGCAAAATTCATACTAGCTCATGACAAAAGCACAAGAGTCACAAATAGTAATGGCAGCCAAACTTTAAGATTTAGCCACTGTTCTTGTTACTCCTCAAAATAGTGTCTTCAGGTACTTACCATTATCTGGGGGAACATGAGATCTGGTCACTGCTTTTACATTTTCTTTTGATTTAGCAGGTTTTTTAATATCTTGATTCTGTACGTGCTTTTCCTTTCTCTTCGGAGGTTGAGGAGAGGACACTGTTTCTGCTGTGTCAGTAGATTTGGACTGATGGTTCCATCACAAAAAAGGAGAAGGAGACTATTTAATTTGGGAAAACTTAAAACGGAACTTTACATAGGCTGCAATCCTATATAGCAGGAATGTCCCCCCCCCAAAAAAAAAATCTCAGCAATTCTGCCTTCCTAAAAAAAGCTCAACAACTTTGGTAGATCACCGTCAGTTTTTTTTGTAGTGGGAATAGATCACAGTCTCTTGAAAGTTGGACGTGCCTGATATATACACACCTATGGACCTGAAAGTAAGCCCCCACTGATTTCAATGGGGCTTACTTTTAACAAGACATTAACAGGATTGCACTGCAAGCATCCTTTTCAAGTGCACATATACAAAATCTGTTTTATTATCAATATTCCCAAACTGGAATCTTGCCAAGAGCATGCTTTGGATTTAATGTAGGAAAGTAATATATTTGATGGCAGAGGCATTATTTCATACAATTTTGCAGGTGACAAACATGCAAAGGAAATAAGAAGCTCAAGTCTCTTAAAGTTATTCTCTTTGTACTTTTCTTTAATATCCAAAGAATGCTTGTGTAGACCCACAACAGAAAATGGCATCCTATCCGATAAAGTTAAACAAGCTGCTTAACCATGAAACATATATTACTTCTGGATACTTACACTCCCCTTAGACTTTCCAGATCCACCAATAGGAGGTAGTGAAGATGATTTTGCGCTGCAGGAAACAATTATGGTATTTCAGGTTTAAAACACTTGGAATGTTCTCAACATCATGAATTATTATGCTGAAACAGCCAACAAACATAATGTCTTTATAAGGGTGCTTCTAGACAGTCACTATTTTCAAGTGAGATTCAATCACGTGCTGGCAGATCCAGGTTGCACAATCAAAGTCAGTTTGGTGCTCTTGTGTAACAAACCCACTTCCCCATAAATGGACTTTCCGCAATAAGGAAAGTGAGAGGGAAAATGTGCTGCAAAATGTGGGTAACAACTGACTGAAGTAATGCTGGATAACATCCACTCAAACAAATCAGAATGGATGCTAAATAAACAGAGGACACCATCTAACTGACACACAAACTTTCTGCAAATGAATCGTGATGAATGCTTTAAAAAAAAAAGGTCATCTGGAACAACCCAAGGTATTTAGAAGCATATGATTTTGTGGTATATTTTGCAATTGCCATACATAGGAAGGACCCTATATAATTTAAGAAATTACTGAAAATCTAGAAACCATTTCAGATATCCACAAGCCATGGTCATCATCTCAAAGACCAACTGCAGAGGAAGCAGTTACATGCAGTTACATGCAATGCCCTTTTATTTGTGGTCTAATAAAACAGTATGTGAACCGAGAACTCCCAGAAGTGCAAGCTGGATTTCGAAGGGGCAGAGTAACCAGAGACCAAAATTGCAAACATGCGCTGGATTATGGAGAAAGCTAGAGAGTTCCAGAAAAAAACATCTACTTCTGCTTCATTGACTATGCAAAAGCATTTGACTGTGTCAACCACAGCAAACTATGGCAAGTACCCGGTACTTAAAGAAATGGGAGTGCCTGATCACCTCATCTGTCTCCTGAGAAATCTCTATGTGGGACAAGAAGCTACAGTTAGAACTGGTATGGAATAACTGATTGGTTCAAAATTGGGAAAGGACACGACTGAACGACTGAACAACAACAAAGGGTATCTTCGCTCTGTCAAACAAAGCAAAAACCCTTCTTTATCCTCCTAACCTGTTGCTTTGGGTCTAATTCACACTATATGTTTTTGTCTATGCAAGTAATCATAACTTAGATGCTCATATAAACAAGCAAAACATGTGAACTAGGCAATAAAAGAGACAGATATCAGCAGCTATTGCACCTGCACTGTGCTACTTCTTCTCACCTATAGAACCCAAAAATTACAAAAATCCCATCCACGTCAAAAAATGGGCTTAGCTGCAGTATGCACCTGGATTCATGATATTGTATTATCAAAATTCATTTTCATAAATATGGCTGGTACAAAAACCCATTAAACTTACCCATACGATCTCCTCATGGTGGACTTCGTGAACAGCAATTCACTATAGGGCAACTTCTTAAATTTGTCTCTGCCAACCGCTACGTAAAACTGCCCATTTTCCAAATCCATCCCACTCTCGACAGGTTTTCCATCTAAAGTGTATAGCCTGTAAAATATATGAGCACTTTCCTTTAGCAACTGAAATAAAACATCCACACCCTTCAAAGAGTGAACAAACCACTGAGAAGTCTAGTAAGTACATTGTGAGCCCTCTTCCAGAAGAGAGAAGCATTTGCCCTTGGCGCCCACTTTGCCCCATCATTGGAACAACGTCAACTAAACTGGAAGGAATTGTCTGAAGAGCCACTAGCAGGGCTCCCACCAGCTGTGTGTTAGGAACATAGGAAGCGGCCTTACACTGCGTCAGACCAATTATTCTGTCACGCCAACAGGCAGTGGTTTCTCCAGGGTTTCAGACAGGGCTCTTTCCGAGCCCTACCTGAGTTTGGTCCCAAGTTGTAGAGGAAACAAGCTTAATAGAAGATGTCTTTTCCAATGCCTTTCCATGTAAGCTTTATCAGCACTCGCTTTGTCCTTTTTCTTACAATTTTTGAAATTGGGGTGAGCTGTTTCTTTAAAAGCATTTCTAAATTGCTTAATATTTAAATCTCTAAGCTCAGTCAGACTGTTGGCTTTGAGGGGTGCAGGATTGCTAAATGCATATATTGCTGATCTATGACTCATTCATCTCTATAACTCTGAAATAACTCTGAAATTTCAGGTTTCCTAGTGTACCTTTTGGGGGAGGGGCATGTTCTATCATCTGCAGAAACCAAACTTAGCATTTTGCTACCACATACGTTATACCAGGGGTGACCAACTCCCATCCCTACTCACAGAGTTAAAAACTGGCAGTGATCTACTCCCTTTTGGGGGGGGGTTCAGGTCAAAGTTGTTGAGCTTTTATTAGGAAGGAGGAAGCTCCTATTTGGGGGGGGGGGTTCAGGTCAAAGTTGTAGAGCTTTTTCAGGGAGGAGGTAAAATGTTGAGCTATTTTTAAGGGAGCCACAGTTGTTCAGCTTCTTTGGGGGGGAACCAATGATCTACCAGTGATCTACCGCAGACGTCAAGTGATCTACCGGTAGATCACGATCTGCCTGTTGGACATGTCTGCGTTATACCAAGCAAAAAGGCGAATTGAGCAGCATCTCTTAAATATCCTGGGAAACTCTGTTCCACACCTGCACCACTAATAAGAGCCACTAGATGGGATGGAAAGCCAGTTCATCTATAGCGCTCTTGAAAATGCTGATGGGAAATCAGTGCAGTTAATTATTCAGCAGTCTACCGGTCAAAACCTCAAAGAATTCAGCAAGTGTAAGGCCCCCTAAAGGAAAAGTCACACTTTTAAGTACTTGAGCTCAGAGTGCAATAATTCTTCCGCATAGCTCCATAAAGATCATTGACTGTGTCATCCACTCAAACTTTTCAATGTGCTCCTCAGATCAGAAAAGCTCCGAGATTTAAAAAAAAAAAAAAAAACTGACACCAGCACGGATAGCCAACAAAACCCATTGAGAACTGGCCAGAATTTGAGACATTCTAACTGATTTGTTAAAATGTGCACGTCTACTTGAGTTTCCCATAATTCCCATAGCCTGTGAGCCTGTGTGCATGTAGCTAAACTACTGTTTGACATGCAGTCACAGAGCATTCACTATACTAGTAACCCTTGGGGATGTTTCCCATATTGAAATGTTAGCTGACGGAAACGAACCCGAATGTCACTTATAAGATTTAAAAATAAAATTAAAAAATACTGTGACTTGAAGATATTTATTTATTTATTTATTTCACAAAATTTCTAGATGACCCTTCAACACAGACAGTGATCGCAAGGCACTTTCCAATTAGTATAAAACAACATTAAATAAACAAAACAGTAAAATGCAGTCATTAAACCCAGTCATGGGTAAGACACAACAGTGCAGGATAAACCTCTGAAGTTATTAGAAAACCTCACTAATTTCCTCCCTTAATTCAGTAGTGCTCATTAATTCTTTCTTTTTTTTAAGCAGAGAAAAAGGGAATTGGCTTTCACCAATTTTGCTGCAAGTTTAAAGTGAAGTTTTACACAAGGTAGGTTGTGACAGCAGCCAAATTTTCAGTGAGTCTGCATAGTATAGGGACAAGAGTGTTGGACCCAATCACCAGTTGGCCATGAAGCTTAATGGACAGCCTTAGAGACGGTCCGTAACTCTCAGCCTAACCTACCCCACAAGATGTACACAGCCATGAGCTCCTTGAAGGAAGGCAGGAAATAAACATGTGAATCATTGTGAATAAATAAATAAATGAAGTCTGTAGCAAGCGAGACATAGGACCTGTTTGTCCCAATGAGGTTAGACAAGTAGGTAATATTATAGTCAAGTATATTGGTGCAGAGGTAATACACCATAAACTGGTTATACTTCAAGCAGACATTTCCGTTTTTATTCAGCTTATGCAAAAAAACAAAACAAAAACTCTCTCAAATGAGCAACCAGTTACCACTAATTCCCAATGTTGCCACAACCAGGGACCACCCATCACTGGAGCAGTTACCATAAACCGGGTAATACAATGCACCAGCCATGACTCAAGCAAACATAAACACGCATTTCCCATGCTGTGTAATTGAGAGGCATTCTTCTATTAACTAAAATTATAACTGAGGGAACAGCCCTTCGACACTGGAGTTCACATGGTCAAATGGAGCTTGTGTGCATAGGAGGAAGGTTCCTTGGGAATTACAACTTCTGCAGCCCCAACCTAAACAGGTCCTCTACTTCAGGCGGAAGTGGCTACAGGCATGTGCAAACTACAGGGATGTGCTCAGAGTTGTCAGGCTGGAATGTCACACTCATTTGTCAAATTTGGCCTGCTAGGGAGTAGGGAAATGAGGATCTGGCCCGACAGCCAGATGCGGTTCTCCACTCCTCCCCTACACTATATAGGGTCTGCCTGCCCATTAACCTCTCTGAGGCACCAGAAATGTTGCATCAGCAGACAGTGTGGTGGGACAGTGGCACTAACCTGACCTCACTGCTGCTTCCTGGAAGGGAAGTGGGCGGAGCAAGGCAAGGGGGAGGGTGGCAATGTGGAAACACACTAGCAGGGCCAATACAGTACTCCTACTAGTACATTTGCAATGCCAACTTCCCACCACCTTACCCCTCTCCATAAACAACAGCAACACTGCTGCCAGGAGGTCGAGTAAATGCCCCCATTATCTGCATTGTTAAACCAGTACTGTACCATCCTGAAGTGGCATCTGGTGAAAACTCCATGCTAAGAGATTCAGCGGCGGTCTTGCTTCCAAAACACTCCTCCAAACTCACAAAAACCTTTCTGAAGAAGTGTGCATGCACACAAAAGCTCATACCAAGAACAAACTTAGTTGGTCTCTAAGGTGCTACTGGAAGGAATTTTTTATTTTATTTTGTAAGTTACGACGTTAGCTGATTGTTCTATTCCAAAGCAGCAAAAATAAATAAATAGTCAGTCAACATTTTTTTCAATTATATTTGAAATTTCTTTGAAAAGCAGAGCCTGCCACAGGATAACAAATAAACACCCATACGTTTAGTGGAGTTGGGGGCACGGAATTGTATTAAGAATTTTTCAGCTAACAAATGGTTTTGACAATAAGTTTTGAACATAGCCTTTTGTTTCCAAAGTTCCTTGAAGAACAACACAGTGAGATATGTTTCATATTGGGCCAGACACAAGACGCAGCTTCCCCTCACCCATCTTTAGGTACAAAGGCAGTACAGAAAGACAGCCGAGGCCTGAAAGAGGACAAGGAAGATTTTCAAAGGGCAGCCTGTCTTTGAAATGTCAGCATACAATGAATAAAAGTAGCAGAATATCTGGTGACCAGGAAAGTGGGCATCTGCTGCAGCATGACAACCTTTTTGTGCTTCTCACTGCTCATCCCCGGTCATGAAAGATGGTGGGTTGATGACGACAGTCATCTGCTTAATGTCACGGTAGTTTATCTCAAATTGTGTTACTGGGAATTTGGACTGAACCAAACGGGCACATATTGGAGTCAGCTAGATTCCTCCTCCTAAGATAGCATCACCAGACTGCTCTATTTTCCAGAGATAGAACAGCCTAATTGTGGATGTTATCACATAAGGAGAAGGCTGAATGCTGGGGCTGAAATTGAAAATGCAGGCCAGCCTAAGTATTTGGAGAATTAGCACCTGAAAGCAAATGCACAGAAACTTCAAGAGGTGGGCTACTCTCTGATCTCGAGGGTCAGATTCGATGGTGGTTGTTTGGTTGGTTGGTTGGTGGGGGCATTCTCACACAGCTTATTTAGATGCACCCTCATGCATTAACCCTCCCCTCCCACTGTCCTCTCTGCTGCAATCCTGCTCCCTCTTAGGAAACAAAAAAACTGTTCTATGGGGTAACCCATTCCCTACATGTAGCACCTCAAAGACTTACCAAATTTAATTGGGCATAAGCTTTCGTGGAGATGCATGTTTTCCTGAGTTACATGTACAAGGTGGAATGATGGGAATGTAAAGAAAAAGCTAGGTTAGAGGGAAATGAAATGCAGAAAAGAGCAAACAGTGATAATTACATATTTAACAGTGGTGATTCACAAAACGGTTTTTGATCTTTTGTGAATTATTAAGCGTGTAATTATCACTGTTGTCGTTTTCTGTATTTCATTTCTCTCTGATCTCACGCTTTCCTTTCAGTTCCCAATGACCGTCTCCCACGCAACTACGCATAAATGTACCCCACCTGCATCTCAGGAAACTGCACCATGCATCTGACGAAGTAGGCTATACCAATGGAAGGCTGACGATGGAGTCTGACTAAATTCCATCTGATAGGCTAAGTAAGATAGATGAAGAAAGATGGGGATCTATAGCTCAAGAATTGCAAGGGAACACTCGAGAGTTTAAATCTCAACTGGAAAAAAACAATTTAGCAATTTGTGGATTGCAGGACAGGGGATGTGGGTGGCGCTGTGGTTTAAACCACTGTGCCACTTGGACTTGCTGATCAGAAGGTCGGAGGTTCAAGGTCCCGTGATGGGGTGAGCTCCCGTTGCTCTGTCCCAGCTTCTGCCAACCTAGCAGTTTGAAAGCACACAGTGCAAGTAGATAAATTGGTACTGCTCCAGCGGGATGGTAAATGGCATTTCCGTGTGCTGCTCTGGCTTCGCCAGAAGCGGCTTAGTCATGCTGGCCACATGGCCCGGAAGAACTGTCTACGGAAGCGGACAAACGCCGGCTCCCTTGACCTGTAAAGCGAGATGAGCACCACAACCCCAGAGTTGTTCGCAACTGGACTTAACTGCCAGGGGTCCCTTTACCTTTACCTTTAGATTATTATTATTATAGATTGCAGGACAAATGTTTTCAATAAGCCAATTTGTGCCTCACTAACACACCAGATTTTACAATAGGGCAGACCAAAGCTATGATACTATGATAGCGTTGATACAGCAGTCAACTAGTCTCGCCGTTTTGAACATTATCAGCAAATAAATAAATAAATAAATAAATAAATAAATAAATAAATACTTTTAAAGAAGGATTGTCCCTTTAAGATATAAATATCCCTGGTGGATCGAACTGCCTCAACAATTCATATTTACACTTAAATCTTACTGAAGTCAAGTTGGCTTCTAAAATGTAGTTAAGAACATAGCTTGACCATAGCAGACTAGGGTTCCACTCAAACCTACATAATCATTCTGCGTCTTATCACTCAATTTCTCATTATTACACAGGTAAATTCATGGATCAACCTCTGTTGAAAATGTAGTGCATGAACTGGTTAGGTTGTATTAGAGATCCATCACTGAAGTCTAGTGTGTCATGGCTGTTTTCACATATGCAAGTCACTAAGTTGTAGCCATCAGATGATGAACATGCATGTATGAAGGTACCCCTATTGCTAAAAGAGCACCACACCCTGACCTGTCCAAAGACCATAAAAGCTGATTTAATGCAAAGAATCAATGATAATTTAATCAGATTATTTCTTTACAAAAGCTCAAAAATCTGTGGTTGTAGTCAGACTTATTTTACCACTGATGAAGGGAGGAATGGTGTCACAAGTGATCTGTTTATTCTGCTGATACTGTGATACAGGGAAGTGACAACATCCCAGGAATATATATTGTCACTTCCCTGTATGCTACTTACAAACTGCAACAGCAGGAATCTTCATGTAATGAAACTAGGTAATTTTAATAGCAATTTACTAGCTTTAATATATTCAAAGAACAAACCCTAAAATACACTAACATTTGTTTAATGTGTTGAAATATATTCAGGATAAAATATATAACTACAAAGAAACTGGTATCGCTAAGCCAAACAATGTTCAAGATTTTTTTTTAAGTAATTGTACTTAAAAAGTAATTTATCAGCAGCTACAAACCAAACTAAAGATTCAGCCTATTACAAAAAGGACGAGAGAGCTACATCAAGGGATGTAGCAAAACTTAAATGAACTACACATGGATTTATAGGGCAAACGTACCATCCACCTAACTTATGAAACATCACTTGAGCTATGTCTATTTACCATTAACATATCTGACCCAATACCGGAATATGCCTGTTTTCTCAAGACCTGCAAACTTAAGACAATGAGATGAGAACACAATTTTCTAGATGACGTTTAATTTTTAAGTAATTTTATTTTCTCCCATAAGTGTTATTAAACCATAATATTGTGATTGGTTAAATGTTTAGAATCAAAGATAAATTCTTTATAGAAATTTTGCCTGATTGATCCATTTATCCCTCATAGCTAGCCTGCTGGAGAGATACAGTGGTGCCCCGCTAGACGAAAATAATTCGTTCTGCGAAAATTTTCGTCTAGCGGGTTTTTCGTCTAGCGAAGCGGCAATGACAGCCGCGCTTTCACTAGACGGAAAAAAAAGACGAAAAATTTTCGTCTTGCGAGGCAGCCCCATAGACAAATTCGTCTTGCGGGGCAGCCTTCCGCTAGACGAATGCCTTCGTCTATCGAGTTTTCCGTCTAGCGAGGCATTCGTCTAGCGGGGCACCACTGTATGCCGGACACATTTTGGGTGGGATAATGAAGTACATTTACTTAGAAATAAGTAAAGTCAGTGGGGTTTTTGGCCAATATTGACGCAGATTTGGTAGGGTTGTTAACGCATGCTAACGTAGTGCAATGTAACTATTTGGTATTACTGAAACTATTAAAAGAAGTCCTTCATCTTGTGGTCACATTCTGTCACCCCATCCAGCTATCAGTTCCTGACATGGAAACTCTTGATCAACACATGGTATTCACCCACCTGCAGTAGCTTTCAATGGAAGAGAGGACATCTGCACATACATACCTTTAAATGAGTGTAACTGCCCATACACACAAGAGTCCATCTGCACAGCAGAGATAAATTTCCGTCCTGTTGTGACCCCACCACCACCAACACTCTCCATATCACAAAGTGAGACTCTGTCTTATACCCCTAAAGTAGATCCTGGAAACACACCACAGCTCATATACATAGAGATTTATTCAGCTATAAAAAAATATTACAAGCTCTCCATTTTAAATTCGCAAAAATATTCTTCAACTCTTCTAAACAAACATGGGTACACATTAGGCCTAGTTCAATATTCAACATTCTGCAATGGCAGTATTTATTCAATTAACACCTATGTTTCCCCTTAGAATTCACATTGGAGAAAGACCAAATCTGGGGACTATAATTCAATCTTCCTCTTAATTATTCATTTAATCATCTAAGTTCTGGTATACCACATTATCATGCCAGCGTTCAGTGGGTGGAACTCCACCATATTGTCACATTATAAATTAATAAAGCACACACACACAAAATTGCTTTGCACTCCAAATAGTAAATCCTTCATTATCTGGTAACCTATGTCCTTCAAAATATGTCTATGCTACTGCCGCATACTCATTGGTTTGTTCGTTTTTTTCACTCTCCTGTGGGCTGGTGATGGTGACTCTTGGAGCTGAGGTTTTCTCATAATTGGAATCATCCTAGACAGAGAGAAAGGGGGGGGGACCATATTTTAACTTGTCATATGGCAGAGATTTTTCATTTGTATGTGTTGATGTGATTGAGCAGAGCCTGCATGACCAGGACCCATCAAGCCAAGTGCAGACCCATAGCCATGTGAGATGGTTGGAAACTCTCCTTCTTTTGCTGTGAAGGTTTATCAAACCCCTTGTAGGCCACCACAAAGGGCTGGCTGGTGAACTATGTTTGGCTTGATGGGCCACAAGGTATTCAGTTGAGCAATAAGGCAACTAGCCTATAATGTGCTTGAATAAAAACAACAACAACAACTGAATTCTTCGTACTATGTATGAAACAAGTAGTTTTAGAAACCATTAAATGATAACAAGTGGATAAGCCAGCATCCTAGTTAGCTTCTTTAATGTGCAAGGAAAAAAGTGAAGAGGACAACTGGGAAACAAAAAAAAAAAAAAAAAAAAGCAGCGTGATTATACAAGCTAATTCATCCCAGCCTAACTTTTTATTTAACCAATGAAAGTGGCTTAAGTTTTTTCTTGCTTTAGGTACAAAGCAATCCAGCACAAGTTACTCTCCAACTCTGGGAAATTTCATGGTGGCAGCTTGTGGTGCTTGAAACCAGGTTTTGTAGTGTAGACAAAGTATGTGGTTTCCAGATGCGCAATTCACTGAGTCCACACCATCAAAGTGATCATGAACTTGGCTTGGCACATCAGCTCTGGATACTGCAAAAACACTGCAGTCAGTTTTCCAAGTAACCTCTGAAAACGAAGTCAGAGTGCACAGAAGATTGGTGGCCGGCAAATGTAAGGGTTGCAACATTATCACAATATTAGTGTCGATGCAACATGTGAATGCATTACCACGGGGATCACCCAGTATGACATTATATACCATCCTCATATAAAAGGTTGCAAAGGGACAAGAAGAGCTGCTCCAAAGCTGAAAATCCAGGTATGGAGTATGCTGGCTGCAAACAGACCTATTGTTAGAGAAGAAAAATGGAAGCAGTAGCACATTGAAAGAGCAAAGACATGTTACCTGGGTTTGATCATCAGTACCTTCTTTTGTTTCTTCTTCATGACGATTGTGATCCATCTGTTCACCATTTTCCTCATTTGTTCCCCCATGCGCATGACTGCTAGGCTCATCTTGGTTCTGCCCTTGCTGCTCATCATCACAATGGCCATTCAGATTCTCTTCTGTTCCATTGATGGCCTCCCCTGTTTCTCCACTCTGATCCACCTCCCCATTCATAGCTGAATAGTTTTCTTGATGCCGAGCTTTATGTTCCGGTGCCATGGTCTCTTCCTCATCCACAGTTTCCGCTGGCCGCTAGTAAACCCAAAAACCCAAACTGTGTTATGCTCAGCTCTTTTGATTAATATATAAAGAACATATATGAGATTCACAGACAAGCCAGGGTAAAGCTACTGTAACAAGAGGAACTGTGCTCCGAACTGTGATACAGCACAAGCATCTCTACAATCACAGCACCATGCTGCTTCAACAATCTTATTCTGGTATAAGGGAGGTAGGCCTCTGAAAACCAGATACTGGTGGCAAACTACAGGGGAGTCTTGTGAGCTCCCCAGCTGCAACTAACTGGACACTGTTGGGTCCAAACTGCTGGATTAGGTTGATCTTTGGCCCAATCCAGAAGGTATTTTCTTATACCCTGAAACAACAAATCTGTTCCACAGACCACATGGGAAGCTCCTTTGAAATTAAAGGGAGGCTAAAAAGCATCATATGATAACAGCATGGATAATGCCATAAAAAGCATTAAGGTAAGGTAAGGTAAGGTAAGGTAAGATAAGATTTCTTTATTGTCATTGTACAAGTACAGCGTTGTACAAGTGC
This sequence comes from Lacerta agilis, assembly GCF_009819535.1. Lineage (NCBI taxonomy): Eukaryota > Metazoa > Chordata > Lepidosauria > Squamata > Lacertidae > Lacerta > Lacerta agilis. The sequence goes on from NC_046318.1 coordinate 29,988,252, forward strand.
AACAAAATTGGATGCCATCCCATTAAAACAAAACAAAAAACAGCACACAAAAACAGAAAAACACGTTGTCAGTCACACATTCACATACGTACACACCCATCACAACTCTCCAAGGTCATATTATCTGGTTACAGCATTTAAGATGGTTATAGCTCTTGGGTAGAAACTATTCTTCAATCTATTTATTCTTGATCTAATTGTTCTATATCTCTTGCCCGAAGGCAAATATCCAGCTGAGCAAGCAATCCCTTGGATATTAAGTAGCTCCTTATATCCTGACCAAGATTATTCCAATTTAATAATTTCAGGCAGCACAATCATGCCTTGACAATACACACGGGACATAGCTGAACCTATTTTATAACCACCCAATAATTCAACCAAGCAGCCAGCCTGTTTTTGTATTTGTACTGTTTTCTGGATTTTTGCCTCTATTCTCAAGCAACCCAATTTTTTCAGATTCCGAAAATCAGCTCAGATAAGCCCGTCTATAACAGAATGCAGTTAAATCACAGTCTGAAAGTAACCCCAGTGCAAAACGTGGGAAAGCACTGTTTGAATAAAAAGCACCTTTTAAAAGCATATTTTCAAAAGTACCGGTAGCTAGGCACTGACTATGGATATTACCTATTGCCGTTCAGACAAAAGAGAAAAAACTAGATCCTAACAGGCACACACAGCAAGGTATAAATACAACTTCAGAGAGCACTTAGGCTTGAAGAAATGAGCAATGCTTAAATACCGCTGCCATTTCCCATGAGCAATGATTTGTTATATATCCCAAATGTTTTACAAAGCAAAGCAAAACTCAAAACATTTTGTTCCCTAACCAGCTAGGGTTGCTAAGTGACAATGGAGCACCCCTGTTTACAAAATTTAAACATTTTAAAAAGGGGAAAGAAATAGTTGCTTCTGCGCTGGATTCAGCCTGATTGGTTTTCACTGCAAAGAGACATGTGCATTTGTAATTGTGTACGTTTTAACTCGGTCCAACTGTAAATTTGAAATTTTGATTTCAGGAGCTAAATATTATGGTTGTAAGTTGCTTTGGGTTACCCTGGGCAACATAAGGCGGCTGGCAATTTAAATAAATAAATAAATAAATTTTATTTTGAAATGTGGTAATATCTGAGCACCAACATAAGCATGAATCTTTAAGATACAAGTCAGATTTCAAAGGTCTCAATGGGCTGAGTCCAAAGAGGTCACAGCACAATCAAAAGAAATTCCACTAATGCAAGATAATTTCCCCTCGCTCTCCTACCCTCCCATGTGCCCCCTGCATCCCTTCAATCCGCTCCAGAGGGTTGGGGGGAAACCCCAGAGCAGGGGCAGGCACAGAAAGGAAGGAGACTTCTGTTGCACAAACAGACATTTTCCCACTTGTGCAATGACTCCATTGAATACAAACCCATTATAATTTATTGGTTGAGATGCAGTTTATTAACAAAACATTTACATTGCCAGCATAAGCACAGTGAGTAGCCAAAGGTTCCTCTGCAAGGAACAACCAGTTAGCAGTAGGGACAACTCTTCTACAATTTTGTACCTCTCCTTAAGTGGCCCCACTCTGAATCAGGCCAGCCAAGACCAGCATTATTGGGGTACCATCAATCCCACTCATCCCTGGGCAGCATCCAGCCCTCCTTTCATCTAGACAGTGTTATAAATGGACAGAAAACAAGTCTATTGATTACTTTACTTTATACCATTTACAGTGGTGCTTCGGTTTTTGAATATCTCCATTGACAAACATTTCGGTTTTCGAACATTTCAGAAATCGAACCATCTTCCAGAATGGATTACTTTCGAAAACCGAGGTACCACTGTAGTTACTCTGCAGGACTTCCTAGCAATCCATCAGAAAGCACTTTATATGCTTGAACAACAAGTGCCTTTCTTATCTGGTGTCACTTGAGAACTAACGTTTCTTTTCTGATTGCAAAATTAAATTAGAATTTTGAACCAGAGACCTGCCAAACATCATGGGTAGGAAAGCCATTAAGAGGCATTAAACATGAATGCCGAGGGCCTTCTGGCGGTTCCCTCACTGCGAGAAGCCAAGTTACAGGGAACCAGGCAGAGGGCCTTCTCGGTAGTGGCACCTGCCCTGTGGAACACCCTCCCACCAGATGTCAAAGAGAAAACAACTACCAGACTTTTAGAAGACATCTGAAAGCAGCCTTGTTTAGGGAAGCTTTTAATGTTTAATATATTATTGTATTTTAACATTCTGTTGGAAGCCACCCAGGGTGGCTGGGGAAACCCAGCCAGATGGGCGGGGTATATTATTATTATTATTATTATTATTATTAGCACAAGAATCCAGAGGATAGGGCTCACTCATGATACTGTGACTAATAACAAAAGCACTTCCATCAAGTGGTATTTCTCAGATGCCAGTTTCAAAACTTGAATCAATGTAGACATCCATTTTTCCTCTAGAAGGAAGACTAGCCTGGTGTCCTTGGAGGCTTTAAGTAGAGGTTGAATGGCCAACTGTCATGTATGATCTAGTTGAGATTCCTGTACTGCAGGGCGATGGACTAGATGCCCCTTCCAATTCTACAACTCTATGATTCTATTATTCCTCTGGCCCTGTTGCTGCCGCCACACCAATTTCCCTCTGATTTACTGCTACCATTGACACCATCACCACTTTTTCTAGTCTAACAAAAATGATATGGATTCCCAGCAGCTGCATGTATACACAAACAAACAAACACCAGGTTTGAAACACTTGATAAACCATAATGAAAAGCTGCCATGAAATTCAAAAGCTTCAAACCTATTAACACCTTCAAGATTCCCATGATATCGGTCCAATGCATCATCAATAAAGCAATAATAAAGAGGCCAACAATAATAGCTCTTCTTTTATTACATCCCACGCACTCTAGAGACCTATTCCACAAATGGTGCTGCTGCCTTAAACAAATGACTGTGGGATTTAACTAATCATAGTTTCAGGCTCCTATGATTTTCATCATTATATTGCTTCATGCTTGTAATCTGGCCGAGGATTACCTCATTCTCCATTGCAAAGATTGAAAGATACCCATCCTGAACATGACAGCATTTATCCTGTTACAGGTGGGTAGCCGTGTTGGTCTGCCATAGTCAAAACAAAATCGAAAATTCTTTCTAGTAGCACCTTAGAGACCAACTGAGTTTGTTCCTGGTATGAGCTTTCGTGTGCATGCACACTTCTTAGTGTGCATGCACACGAAAGCTCATACCAGGAACAAACTCAGTTGGTCTCTAAGGTGCTACTAGAAAGAATTTTCGATTTTGTTTTGAGCATTTATCCTGTTATTATTCATTCTATTGACTTCACGCACATAGTTCAATTCCTTACAAAATTTGATAGGGAGTGGTTTATTTGAAACTTGAGGGCCGTAATACTATTTGTATCCAGAACAGTTCAAATGCAAAACAGAAACATTTTGCATAAATCTAATGCTGGTTTGCACTTTTTGCAGTTTATTTTATACCCATCCCTGTGGCCGGTATGAAAGTTGTAGTACTCAATAGCTAATCTTTTGCTTTAATAGTACATTGCTGCAATATTCAATGACCATTATTGAATAAGGTTCTAAAAAGGTTACAGAAAACAGAAAATGGAACTTAGGTATTCCAATGCCGGCCAAATTCAAAGGTCTGTGTTCCTTCATTGATGGCAGTCTTAGTACATTAGCCAATGAAACAGTTTACCAATAACAGAAAAAGTATGGATATGACAGCAATGGAAAGCCAGAGATATGAGCCACAACTTTACGGCAAACTTATTTTCATTACGAGTCACTTGTTCAAAGCTTGCAGCCTACCTGGTCAAGTGGGACCTCAGTTTGAGTGTCTTCATCTTCCTGGACTTCCACAGCCCCCCTCATTTCTGATCGCTTTTTGCCAGCCTTGTAAACTCCTTCCTCCTCTGAAATTGGAAAGAAGCAGAGTCCAACTGTGACACTGTGTGGTAAAGTTAGTGAACTGCACCCAAGGACAGCCTGGAAAAGGTTTCTCATTCTTCACAGGTGTTTACTCTTACAGATTTAAGGCATGCACCCGTCAGTTTTGCTCTTGCTTTATAAGAGCACCAGCATTCTTACATGGAAAGAGAAAAAAATAACCACTGGAAGGAATTCAATGTTGTCCTCTTCTAATTGCTCCATCACCACAAGCATTATTGCTTGCCGGATGGAACAATTCCCCCCTCTTCCCCCCCCCATGCACTGTTCTGAGAGTTCTCCTGACCCCCCGGAGAAGATTTGGGGGTGCCACAGGGGCACACAGAAGAGGAGGAGAGAAAGCCCTCTTGTGCTAGTGAGAGCCTTTGCACGAGCTTTCCACTAGCACGCTGGGTTAGTTGAATCTGGGCTTTAGGCTAATGCTTTGTCAAAAGTTGCACTAGCTCAGTTCTGAGCTTCAAAGCAACTAAATATCAAACACGCTTATAAAGGAAAACATAGCACACACGTTTTACAAAAGAGATGTTAACAAAACCCTCAAGTTGTTTTTTGTCAACAAAGCTTTACTCATTAGATTTCTTTCAGCACGGATAACAACTGGTACTTTGCTATGTTCACCGTGGTTTAAGACAGTTATTAGGAAAATCTGTCGAGAACTACTCAAAATCAATTTCATTTATTTCAAGTGAAAAGAAATTGTATGTTATTATTACATGTTTTTTATAGATTCAAATAATTATTAAATCACAGAAATGGGATAACTATAATATTACATAGCATGGTGGAGAAGAAGGAAGCAATAAATGTGTCACCAACCCAAACCTGGCTAACCCAAGTTTAGAAAGGAGATGTATTCGCAAATAGGAACACTGATACATTTTGTTTCTGGCTTTTGAACACAGTGGAAAAACATTAGAGGGCCTTCTCAGCGGCTGCACACAATCTGCAACTCCCTTTTCAGAGAGACATACTAGCAGTTCATGCAACTTTCCACATTTTTTCAACTGGTTTTTTAAGTTGGCTTGCCATGCATTTCTGCCTTTTGAATTAAATATTCCTGAATGTAAAGTTTTAAACATGCTGGGGAAGACAACATGCAAATAGTAGAATAATTTTATATACTGCCTCACTCTATCCTGTGGGGAAAAATCAGATGGCTGTATTAATCACCTGCTACAAAACCCAAGGCAGTAGCCCAAACAAGGGATAGTCTAAGCATAGAAGAGGAGAAAGGGTGGAACTTGGCTGCAGATGTGGAAGCAGCAGCTGGAAATCAGCAAACAGGACTGCCCAGCACCTTTCTGCTAGAGTCCTGTGAGTGCAGAGAGCATGGGAACATGGAAAGAACCATTTGGAAGCTGGAGTATAGCACAGCTTCCTATGCTAATGTCTGGTGGGGGCGGGGGGGGGGGAGACTTTGGACTCCTGTGTCTCTGAAACTGCTGAAAGACATTTCTCTGCTTTATCCAGCTCAGTATCTCCATTCCGATTGACAGAACCTCGTTGATACACTTTGATAAACAAGAAAACTACACGACTATATTAAATAGCAAATGAGTTATAAATTCCAACAACTAATAAGAAATCAATATACTTTAAATAATAAAACACAGAAAATTAATGTTTCCTGCATACGTTCCCATCCTAGGCAGCAGCCCTAACAATAAAAAAAATTATTGCAGCACAAATGGTAGTATTATGCATAGCCATTTAATACATTTCAAATTTGAAGCTGATTGAAGTTCAGCATTAGGGAGAAAATAATCATGGTAATAACAGTCTGCCCTGAATATTTTATGGAAATCGGGGGCATTTACAGAGCTGTAAGCTCTGTATCTAAGTTAATGTAACTACAAAAATTTTTTAATGTCATTTACCAGATGCTGCCTCATAAAGCAACAAAACAAAACAAAACAATAATAAATGCATTGTTCATTACATCCAACAAATACCCAAAAGGGATGGAGAGGGTGCGAGATTGTTTTCTAATCTTCACCGAAACCAAAAACCAAAAAAACTGGCATTGTTGCAGGAATCCATTTTAAAATGTCTCAAGAGAAATCTCTCAAATCTCTCAAGGGAATCTCTCAAGGGAATTCTCTCAAGGGAAGGGAACATTTTTGTGTCCAAAACAGCGGCCTCTGCTATGTTCTCTCACAGAAAACAGGAGGAGGAAGAGGCATATTTTAAGGGGCAACATAACAGAAATGAAATAAAAACTGATGACAAGGAAGCAGAACCATTTTCAAAATCCATTTCCTGATAACAATGAGCTCAATGCATTCTGCCATAGGCATGGCACTCACACACACAATCAGTAACAATCAAGCCCTATGTACATTTACTCAGAAGTTCCATGGAGTTTAATGAGTCTTAACAGCCAAGATTAGAGACAGGAAGTTATGTTGCTGTTGTTATATAAAAGTGTGAATTATTGTTGAACTGGTAATATGGAATGTGAGCTGGTATAGAAGACACATGGCACAGCTGAGTTGACATAGGCAAGCCTGGCGTAAATGAGGCATGGCCTCTCTGCTTATATGTTAATGAAGGATTAGAGAAATTGAGTAATCCTAAAGGGACAAGTTAGGGACACGGGTGGTGCTGTGGGTTAAACCACAGAGCCTAGGGCTTGCTGATCAGAAGGTCGGCGGTTCAAATCCCTGCCACGGGGTGAGCTCCCATTGCTCGGTCCCAGCTCCTGCCCACCTAGCAGTTCGAAAGCACATCAAAGTGCCAGTAGATAAATAGGTACCTCTCCGGTGGGAAGGTAAACGGCGTTTCTGTGCGCTGCTCTGGTTCGCCAGAAGCGGCTTAGTCATGCTGGCCACATGACCCGGAAGCTGTACGCCGGTTCCCTCAGCCAGCAACGTGAGATGAGTGCCGCAACCCTAGAGTTGGACACGACTGAACCTAATGGTCAGGGGTCCCTTTACTTTTTAAGGTTGACTGTTAATCACTTTTGCATATCTTTAAAAGTCATGATCAAGCCTACTCCAATATTTTATCCCTTCTCTCCATTCTGGATAGCAGGACAAGGGACAAGTTACATTTTAAAAAGAAGTTTTAATTAAAAAGGCTCAGTGGTAAACCAGCCCACATATTTCAACTTCAGAAAAACGGTTCAAAGGAATGCAGGATTCAGTTAATTTAAAACTTCTGCACAACATTATACTTAACATTTCCCAGCTAAATTCAATAGGTGCCTACATGATTAATTTTGAAGCACCAATTAATTTATGTTCACTCAAGTTGTTGCTGGCATTTAATTAGAGTTTAGCTTTGCAGATAAAGTCGCTCAGATTCAGGAAGAGGTAGACTCCACCGTGAGAGCAGGGCCAGGGCAGGAGAGTGCTAGAGTCCTGTCTAGTCAAGTTGTGTGGGATCAATTCCAGTCTGTTACCTCCGAGGATGTGGACAGGCTGCTTTGATGAGTGAAACCAACCACCTGTCTCCTTGATCCTTGCCCATCCTTGCTTATAAAAGCTAGCCGGGAAGGGCTGGGCGATGGGCTTCATGGGGTGGTGAATGCTTCTCTCTGTGAGGGAGCCTTCCCAGACCCGCTGAAAGAGGCGGTTATTAAACCGCTTCTTTAAAAACCATCTTTAGATGTGGCCAATATGGCCAACTATCGCCCAGTCTCAAATCTTCCATTCTTGGGCAAGGTGATTGAGTGAGTGGTTGCTGAACAACTCCAGGCACGCCTGGAAGAAGCGGACCATTTGGATCCCTTCCAGACGGGATTCAGACCTCATCATGGGACTGAAACTGCCTTGGTCGCACTGGTCAATGATCTCCGGCGGGCTAGGAACAAAGGTGAGAGCTGTTTCCTAGTTCTACTGGATCTCTCAGTGGCTTTTGACACCATCGACCATAACATCCTTCTGGACCGTCTAGAGGGGTTGGGAGCTGGGGGCACTGTTATACAGTGGTTCCGCTCCTTCCTCCTGGGCCGTGTTCAGAAAGTGGTGGTGGGGGATGAGTGTTCAGACCCCTGGGCTCTCACTTGTGGGGTACCTCAGGGTTCTGTCCTCTCCCTCATGTTTTTCAACATCTACATGCAGTCGCTAGGAGAGATCATCAGGGGGTTTGGGCTGGGTGTTCATCAATATGTGGATGATACCCAGCTCTACCTCTCTTTCAAATCAGAACCAGTGAAGGTGTTGAAGGTCCTGTGTGAGTGTCTGGAGGCGGTTGGAGGATGGATGGCAGCTAACAGATTGAGGTTGAATCCTGACAAGACAGAAGTACTGTTCTTGGGGGACAGGGGGCGGACAGGTGTAGAGGACTCCCTGGTCCTGAATGGGGTAACTGGAGGACCAGGTACGCAGCCTGGGAGTCATTTTGGACTCACAGCTGTCTATGGAGGCGCAGGTTAATTTTGTGTCCAGGGCAGCTGTCTACCATCTGGTACGCAGGCTGAGACCCTACCTGCCTGCGGACTGTCTCACCAGAGTGGTGCATGCTCTAGTTATCTCTCGCTTGGATTACTGCAATGCGCTCTATGTGGGGCTACCTTTGAAGGTGAAGGGAAGCTTTTAATGTTTAATAGATTATTGTATTTTAACATTCTGTTGGAAGCCGCCCAGGGTGGCTGGGGAAACCCAGCCGGGTGGGCAGGGTATAAATAATAAATTGTTATTGTTATTGTTATTTCACGTTCTTTATCTTTGTTGTTGTTGGCTGCTGAATTTGCTTTTGCTTTTTAGCTCAGGGGATTGGAGGTCATCATTGTAGTAGATTATTTTATTGTTTCATATGAGTTGCCTCGCAGGCCTAGATGTGGTATGAAGGCAGGGGATTAACATCTTAAAAGAATTTTTTATTCATACCATGAATTTTCCAATCTCCCACATTGCTCCTCCCTAGTAATGTGTGGTAAAAACTTACCATGACCTCTGTTTTAGTATTACATCTAAACCAGGGATTGAGATTTGTTTCACGCAAAAGAAAACACCATTTGTAAGACAACAACAATCCTTACCTTACTGGCCACAGTTGCTTGAACCAAAACAAAACAATATCCCTGGTTCAGAAGCAACTGTGGTTTGTTTCTTAGTAAACCATTAATTGTAGTTTACTGTGATGTGTGAACTGGGCCATAGGAATTCTTTATGTGCACAGCAGGGATGGGGAACCTGTGGCCCTCCAGGTGTTGCTGGACTACCATTCCCATAATCCCTGAGGCATTGGCTATGCTGGCTGGGGCTGATGGGAGTTGGAGTCCAACAACATCTAGAAGACCACATGGTCCTCATCCCTGGTGTTCAGGACTGCAGGGCCTGTGTTAAATTATGGAATGTTCAGAAGTAGCAGAAACACTCATGACTCAAGAATATATACAACTACCTATTAATTCAGCTTCAGGACAATGCTTGTAACATTTTGGCAAAAAAAAACTTCTGAACTGCTGCATGGGCGTACCCAGGGGGGCAGCTGCCCCCCCCCCAGAAGAAAAAAAAAAAAAATTTAAATGGTTATCGGCAGCCTAAAAGGAAAAAAAAAGCTCTCCTCCTGAAAAAAGCTCAACGACTGGTCTCTCTCCCCCTCCCAAAATGTCAATAACCATTGAGCTCTTGCCCTCTTGATGAGGCACAGTTGGCCACTGTGTGTGTGTGTGTGTGTGTGTTGTGCCGGCTGTTTCCCCCTCCCTCATGCCGACAAAGAGCTGGCGTGCCTATCAGAGACCGGATCCTAGCCTGCACCCTGCTTGGTCAAATGGGGATGCAGGCTGAGACTTGGGCAGTGTCAGGGGGCGAATCCGAGGGCTAACCATGGTCTTAGCCTGGGTTCTCATCCTTCCTCGTCTGCCTGCTTTTTGTATCCACGCTACATCGTGCTGGCAAGAGAGGAACAGTTTCTGAATTTGCCGGGATTCATCGTTGCAAGGGAGCTTGGAAAACTGAGTTCCCTTGCATGGTGAGTAGTTCCTTTGCAAGGACTGAGGATCCTGGGAAACTGAGTTTTTCAGCCATTTGGGGCTTTCTGTTTGGGGGGGAAAGTTTTTCTGTTTTTTGAAGCTGATTTTGTTTTTTGAAGCTGTTTTTGATTTTCAACCTGAACGACCATGGCTTGCCCCCCCCCCCTAGTTTTGATCCTGGGTACGCCCCTGAACTGCTGCCCTGATGAAGGTGCAATACACACCATAGTCTCTGCAGCAATTGACCAATTTGGATTCTTCATTGTTCTCTTTCCTCTGTTAAGTGTATAGTAACAGAACTGCCGACAAAGGTCTGTATAGTTAAAGCTATGGTTTTCCCAGTAGTAATGTATGGAAGTGAGAGCTGGACCATAAAGTAGGCTGATCGCCGAAGAATTGATGCTTTTGAATTATGAGAGTCCCATGGACTGCAAAAAGATCAAACATATCCATCCTTAAAGAAATCAGCCCTGAGTGCTCACTGGAAGGGCAGATCCTGAAGTTGAGACTCCAATACTTTGGCCACCTCATGAGAAGAGAAGACTCCCTGGAAAAGACCCTGGTGTTGGGAAAGATGGAGGGCACAAGGAGAAGGGGACGACAGAGGATGAGATGGTTGGACAGTGTTCTCGAAGCGACTGGCATGAGTTTGGCCAAATTGCGGGAGGCAGTGGAGGATAGGGGTGCCTGGCGTGCTCTGGTCCATGGGGTCACGAAGAGTCGGACACGACTGAACGACTGAACAACAACAACAGAACTAGATGACTAGGAAAGTGGCATGTGGCCTTCACAGAAGACAGGATCTTGTCAGCACAAATTAATCTTGGATGCTATGATCTCCATGGAGTATGGATTCATTTTACTCAAGATATAATCCATCTTTCTTTCTCTTTCTCTTTTGGAAAAAGTGAACCAAGGCTGGGAATATACCCTACAGATTCTTAGGCTGTGATAGATAGATAGATAGATAGATAGATAGATAGATAGATAGATAGATAGAGATAGTTTAACTCTATTATGTATTTTTTTGCCCCTTAAAAGAGTTTAGTGAGAAACTGGTTTCATTCCAAAGATAAAAGCTCACTGAGGATTGATTATTTCTGCATTACCCTGCTGTATGTCCATTTGAAAACAGATGTAGGCAGCCCCAGGTATGGAGGTGGTACCCGCACCTGCACAATGACATTGCAGTGTGCATATACCAGGACTGCAATCACCACTTCCGCCTTCATTTACCTGGGGCATGTGCAAGAAGCAAAATATGTGAACAGATTTAAAATGAGAAACAACCCCTGTCCTTGCCCAACGGGGTGTATTTCATGGATAGGCTTTCCTGACAGTCTGGGGAAAAAACATTCAAATATATATAAGTTAAGAGGGCCATGTCTGGAAACAGTAAACTTTAGCAAAATTCATACTAGCTCATGACAAAAGCACAAGAGTCACAAATAGTAATGGCAGCCAAACTTTAAGATTTAGCCACTGTTCTTGTTACTCCTCAAAATAGTGTCTTCAGGTACTTACCATTATCTGGGGGAACATGAGATCTGGTCACTGCTTTTACATTTTCTTTTGATTTAGCAGGTTTTTTAATATCTTGATTCTGTACGTGCTTTTCCTTTCTCTTCGGAGGTTGAGGAGAGGACACTGTTTCTGCTGTGTCAGTAGATTTGGACTGATGGTTCCATCACAAAAAAGGAGAAGGAGACTATTTAATTTGGGAAAACTTAAAACGGAACTTTACATAGGCTGCAATCCTATATAGCAGGAATGTCCCCCCCCCAAAAAAAAAATCTCAGCAATTCTGCCTTCCTAAAAAAAGCTCAACAACTTTGGTAGATCACCGTCAGTTTTTTTTGTAGTGGGAATAGATCACAGTCTCTTGAAAGTTGGACGTGCCTGATATATACACACCTATGGACCTGAAAGTAAGCCCCCACTGATTTCAATGGGGCTTACTTTTAACAAGACATTAACAGGATTGCACTGCAAGCATCCTTTTCAAGTGCACATATACAAAATCTGTTTTATTATCAATATTCCCAAACTGGAATCTTGCCAAGAGCATGCTTTGGATTTAATGTAGGAAAGTAATATATTTGATGGCAGAGGCATTATTTCATACAATTTTGCAGGTGACAAACATGCAAAGGAAATAAGAAGCTCAAGTCTCTTAAAGTTATTCTCTTTGTACTTTTCTTTAATATCCAAAGAATGCTTGTGTAGACCCACAACAGAAAATGGCATCCTATCCGATAAAGTTAAACAAGCTGCTTAACCATGAAACATATATTACTTCTGGATACTTACACTCCCCTTAGACTTTCCAGATCCACCAATAGGAGGTAGTGAAGATGATTTTGCGCTGCAGGAAACAATTATGGTATTTCAGGTTTAAAACACTTGGAATGTTCTCAACATCATGAATTATTATGCTGAAACAGCCAACAAACATAATGTCTTTATAAGGGTGCTTCTAGACAGTCACTATTTTCAAGTGAGATTCAATCACGTGCTGGCAGATCCAGGTTGCACAATCAAAGTCAGTTTGGTGCTCTTGTGTAACAAACCCACTTCCCCATAAATGGACTTTCCGCAATAAGGAAAGTGAGAGGGAAAATGTGCTGCAAAATGTGGGTAACAACTGACTGAAGTAATGCTGGATAACATCCACTCAAACAAATCAGAATGGATGCTAAATAAACAGAGGACACCATCTAACTGACACACAAACTTTCTGCAAATGAATCGTGATGAATGCTTTAAAAAAAAAAGGTCATCTGGAACAACCCAAGGTATTTAGAAGCATATGATTTTGTGGTATATTTTGCAATTGCCATACATAGGAAGGACCCTATATAATTTAAGAAATTACTGAAAATCTAGAAACCATTTCAGATATCCACAAGCCATGGTCATCATCTCAAAGACCAACTGCAGAGGAAGCAGTTACATGCAGTTACATGCAATGCCCTTTTATTTGTGGTCTAATAAAACAGTATGTGAACCGAGAACTCCCAGAAGTGCAAGCTGGATTTCGAAGGGGCAGAGTAACCAGAGACCAAAATTGCAAACATGCGCTGGATTATGGAGAAAGCTAGAGAGTTCCAGAAAAAAACATCTACTTCTGCTTCATTGACTATGCAAAAGCATTTGACTGTGTCAACCACAGCAAACTATGGCAAGTACCCGGTACTTAAAGAAATGGGAGTGCCTGATCACCTCATCTGTCTCCTGAGAAATCTCTATGTGGGACAAGAAGCTACAGTTAGAACTGGTATGGAATAACTGATTGGTTCAAAATTGGGAAAGGACACGACTGAACGACTGAACAACAACAAAGGGTATCTTCGCTCTGTCAAACAAAGCAAAAACCCTTCTTTATCCTCCTAACCTGTTGCTTTGGGTCTAATTCACACTATATGTTTTTGTCTATGCAAGTAATCATAACTTAGATGCTCATATAAACAAGCAAAACATGTGAACTAGGCAATAAAAGAGACAGATATCAGCAGCTATTGCACCTGCACTGTGCTACTTCTTCTCACCTATAGAACCCAAAAATTACAAAAATCCCATCCACGTCAAAAAATGGGCTTAGCTGCAGTATGCACCTGGATTCATGATATTGTATTATCAAAATTCATTTTCATAAATATGGCTGGTACAAAAACCCATTAAACTTACCCATACGATCTCCTCATGGTGGACTTCGTGAACAGCAATTCACTATAGGGCAACTTCTTAAATTTGTCTCTGCCAACCGCTACGTAAAACTGCCCATTTTCCAAATCCATCCCACTCTCGACAGGTTTTCCATCTAAAGTGTATAGCCTGTAAAATATATGAGCACTTTCCTTTAGCAACTGAAATAAAACATCCACACCCTTCAAAGAGTGAACAAACCACTGAGAAGTCTAGTAAGTACATTGTGAGCCCTCTTCCAGAAGAGAGAAGCATTTGCCCTTGGCGCCCACTTTGCCCCATCATTGGAACAACGTCAACTAAACTGGAAGGAATTGTCTGAAGAGCCACTAGCAGGGCTCCCACCAGCTGTGTGTTAGGAACATAGGAAGCGGCCTTACACTGCGTCAGACCAATTATTCTGTCACGCCAACAGGCAGTGGTTTCTCCAGGGTTTCAGACAGGGCTCTTTCCGAGCCCTACCTGAGTTTGGTCCCAAGTTGTAGAGGAAACAAGCTTAATAGAAGATGTCTTTTCCAATGCCTTTCCATGTAAGCTTTATCAGCACTCGCTTTGTCCTTTTTCTTACAATTTTTGAAATTGGGGTGAGCTGTTTCTTTAAAAGCATTTCTAAATTGCTTAATATTTAAATCTCTAAGCTCAGTCAGACTGTTGGCTTTGAGGGGTGCAGGATTGCTAAATGCATATATTGCTGATCTATGACTCATTCATCTCTATAACTCTGAAATAACTCTGAAATTTCAGGTTTCCTAGTGTACCTTTTGGGGGAGGGGCATGTTCTATCATCTGCAGAAACCAAACTTAGCATTTTGCTACCACATACGTTATACCAGGGGTGACCAACTCCCATCCCTACTCACAGAGTTAAAAACTGGCAGTGATCTACTCCCTTTTGGGGGGGGGTTCAGGTCAAAGTTGTTGAGCTTTTATTAGGAAGGAGGAAGCTCCTATTTGGGGGGGGGGGTTCAGGTCAAAGTTGTAGAGCTTTTTCAGGGAGGAGGTAAAATGTTGAGCTATTTTTAAGGGAGCCACAGTTGTTCAGCTTCTTTGGGGGGGAACCAATGATCTACCAGTGATCTACCGCAGACGTCAAGTGATCTACCGGTAGATCACGATCTGCCTGTTGGACATGTCTGCGTTATACCAAGCAAAAAGGCGAATTGAGCAGCATCTCTTAAATATCCTGGGAAACTCTGTTCCACACCTGCACCACTAATAAGAGCCACTAGATGGGATGGAAAGCCAGTTCATCTATAGCGCTCTTGAAAATGCTGATGGGAAATCAGTGCAGTTAATTATTCAGCAGTCTACCGGTCAAAACCTCAAAGAATTCAGCAAGTGTAAGGCCCCCTAAAGGAAAAGTCACACTTTTAAGTACTTGAGCTCAGAGTGCAATAATTCTTCCGCATAGCTCCATAAAGATCATTGACTGTGTCATCCACTCAAACTTTTCAATGTGCTCCTCAGATCAGAAAAGCTCCGAGATTTAAAAAAAAAAAAAAAACTGACACCAGCACGGATAGCCAACAAAACCCATTGAGAACTGGCCAGAATTTGAGACATTCTAACTGATTTGTTAAAATGTGCACGTCTACTTGAGTTTCCCATAATTCCCATAGCCTGTGAGCCTGTGTGCATGTAGCTAAACTACTGTTTGACATGCAGTCACAGAGCATTCACTATACTAGTAACCCTTGGGGATGTTTCCCATATTGAAATGTTAGCTGACGGAAACGAACCCGAATGTCACTTATAAGATTTAAAAATAAAATTAAAAAATACTGTGACTTGAAGATATTTATTTATTTATTTATTTCACAAAATTTCTAGATGACCCTTCAACACAGACAGTGATCGCAAGGCACTTTCCAATTAGTATAAAACAACATTAAATAAACAAAACAGTAAAATGCAGTCATTAAACCCAGTCATGGGTAAGACACAACAGTGCAGGATAAACCTCTGAAGTTATTAGAAAACCTCACTAATTTCCTCCCTTAATTCAGTAGTGCTCATTAATTCTTTCTTTTTTTTAAGCAGAGAAAAAGGGAATTGGCTTTCACCAATTTTGCTGCAAGTTTAAAGTGAAGTTTTACACAAGGTAGGTTGTGACAGCAGCCAAATTTTCAGTGAGTCTGCATAGTATAGGGACAAGAGTGTTGGACCCAATCACCAGTTGGCCATGAAGCTTAATGGACAGCCTTAGAGACGGTCCGTAACTCTCAGCCTAACCTACCCCACAAGATGTACACAGCCATGAGCTCCTTGAAGGAAGGCAGGAAATAAACATGTGAATCATTGTGAATAAATAAATAAATGAAGTCTGTAGCAAGCGAGACATAGGACCTGTTTGTCCCAATGAGGTTAGACAAGTAGGTAATATTATAGTCAAGTATATTGGTGCAGAGGTAATACACCATAAACTGGTTATACTTCAAGCAGACATTTCCGTTTTTATTCAGCTTATGCAAAAAAACAAAACAAAAACTCTCTCAAATGAGCAACCAGTTACCACTAATTCCCAATGTTGCCACAACCAGGGACCACCCATCACTGGAGCAGTTACCATAAACCGGGTAATACAATGCACCAGCCATGACTCAAGCAAACATAAACACGCATTTCCCATGCTGTGTAATTGAGAGGCATTCTTCTATTAACTAAAATTATAACTGAGGGAACAGCCCTTCGACACTGGAGTTCACATGGTCAAATGGAGCTTGTGTGCATAGGAGGAAGGTTCCTTGGGAATTACAACTTCTGCAGCCCCAACCTAAACAGGTCCTCTACTTCAGGCGGAAGTGGCTACAGGCATGTGCAAACTACAGGGATGTGCTCAGAGTTGTCAGGCTGGAATGTCACACTCATTTGTCAAATTTGGCCTGCTAGGGAGTAGGGAAATGAGGATCTGGCCCGACAGCCAGATGCGGTTCTCCACTCCTCCCCTACACTATATAGGGTCTGCCTGCCCATTAACCTCTCTGAGGCACCAGAAATGTTGCATCAGCAGACAGTGTGGTGGGACAGTGGCACTAACCTGACCTCACTGCTGCTTCCTGGAAGGGAAGTGGGCGGAGCAAGGCAAGGGGGAGGGTGGCAATGTGGAAACACACTAGCAGGGCCAATACAGTACTCCTACTAGTACATTTGCAATGCCAACTTCCCACCACCTTACCCCTCTCCATAAACAACAGCAACACTGCTGCCAGGAGGTCGAGTAAATGCCCCCATTATCTGCAACTGAAATGTAATGCACAAACCGTGCCATTTGTATGACTACTGATGTGTGTAATTGAGGAAAAAGCCCCACTAATGTTCAGATCAGTCTTGGCTGTACTGAACCCTCTAAGCATTGCATCCATTTGTTTAATGAAGAGTTTTTTACGTTTTTCAGAATCAACGGCCTTTACTGGAACCTAAGCTAATGATAGTTCAGCTACCACAAGTCACAATAGCTAATTTGTTAATTATTAAACAAACAATAATAAATTGTACTAGCTAGCTCAATGTGTCCTCTAATGTTTTAAGAAATCAAATACAAAAACTGGATTTACAGGAAACATGGAAAAAACAAAAGGGAAGAAACGCAGTGTGCTGTACAAATGCCTCTCAAGGTAACTTGCTTTAACTTTTGGGTTTTCCCTAACAAAAGCTCTCTTCTGGACCTGGACCAGTTTGCTTTCACAGCAGAACTGGAAACCCCCAATCCAGATGTTAACAGCAAACTATTAGGACATTCCAACAACATGTAGGGCCATGAACACCATCTCAACCTTTCCATATTGAGTGGGAAGATCTCTAAAAGGGGTTTCTAAGCATGTTCGTATGAACACAGGGTTCCTGGTCACTTGGGAGACTTCTGTGTTCCCTTCAGACCTTCACACTGAACATAGGAAGTCAAGGTGACTCACATAGGGCAGAAATGTTGGGGATGGGGCAGTGTGCCCCTGCTGCCCTCTTCACTCTGAATGTCTGGAGGTGGCTTTTGACTTACCGTGGACAAGGAAATGAAGAAAGGTGTTCAAGCAAAGGTGAGAAGGCGAAAGCACAGAAGTCCAAGAATGGTTTGGCCGCGGGGAAGATGTAAGCCAATTAGATTTCTCCCCAAGCACTGCCCCATACTTACCTGAGCCATTATCATAGTCGTACACATGGGGTGACCCAGGTGTGCTCAAGCACACAGTAATGTTTATTTATTTATTTTTAAAGCCTGGAGATTGTGGTGAAGAGAAATTAGGGAGCAGAAACCTAAGGATTTCCCAGGCTGCCTATATGGCAAGACACTACCAGCCAGCTGCAGCCGATGCAAGGCAGCCAATACTACTTTCAGGTGCCACTGTAGAGCATCAACTGAGCAAATAGTTCATGCATTTGCTGGCAGCTTCTACCAAGTAGCAAAAGGGCTGAAAACTCAACTTATTATGTATATGTACAACATTAGAGCACTTCCGCCGCTAGAACTTGGTCCTGCTCAGCTGGACCTTGCTAGCAAAAACTTGAAACTGTGGTCACATTGACAACGTGGCATTTCATCTTACCTGTGCACAGCACCACTTCTGAGTGTAACCTTTTCAGTAACCATTTCGAGAACATGATCCCATTGATTTAGTGCTCTTCTGGGGATGAAAAGACGCACGGCTGGGCTTACGAGGTCACCATTAGCAATCAGGCTAAGAAGAGGACAAGAAAAGTTGCAATCAGTTGGATGTTCTTCAAAATAATGATGTTCAAACTGCCTTTCAGAATGCCCAACTTACAAAACAGTGCAGGGCTCCTGAAGAGGCTTTCTAAACCGTGCAGACACATTGATTCTGCTGTGGGAAACTGGCTTCACCTGAAAGATTGAAAAAATAAATAAATCAGCAACTGATTCTGTCTCAACTTGCCATTGTGACAACTTTTGAAATCTTACCTTATTCTTCCCAGGACCAATTTTCTAACAGAACCTTAAGCATATTACATACCACTCTGATTTGCAGTCATGTTTTATTTGTGCTTTTGTTGAACTTGTGCTTTCCACTTTCTCATCAAAATCCTTAGTCTTTCTTCTTCATCATAGCTGTGTATTTCTGGCCACAACTTCCCTGAACTTCAAAAGTTAATTAGTGCCTACTGATTTGCAAGTGGTGTTGCTGAGTCACAGGAAATTTGGCCTCCCAGTGTCAGATCTGCTAATTTCTTGGCTGCATAGTCCATGTTCAGCGGCTTGGAAAGAAACCTATCTCCCATTTGATACCAGTCAGGAGGCTATCAAGCTATATCCACCTTAACAGCTCCTCGTGTCTAAATGAGGCAAGGTATTGGTTTAGACATAATACTCTGTAAAAGCAGTTCAAACCCAGTTCAGCAGAACATATCTGAGCCTATTAATCCTATATATACATGAGGCTTGTGCCTGTGGGCATTGTCCTCATGCACCCCTTCCCTCCTTTCTGTGCCATGTTTAAAGATTTCCTGTGTTAGGGGACAATCCAACACCAAAATCCACAGGGACAAGAGAGTTGGGAACTGGTGGATCTTTGGCATAAGCATCAGATCCCGTCTGAGCTGGAGATACACCACCATAATTCCCTCTTCCCGGCAGAGCCAGGCCTCAGTTGGCTGAACCAAAACCCCTACCCCAGCACAAGCCCTGAAAAATAGCCATCCCAGGGGAGTGGCAGGCAGTGTTGGTAGCAGGCCAGAAGTGCCAACTTGGCCCCACAGTCGTGGATGCCCGGGGGCCATGGGGGCCATGGCACTGGCACTGAAATTTGTGGGTGCCCAGCCTCCTCATGAGGAATTTTGTGGGTGCTGGGTCACCCAGGTTCCCAAGGAGTTGCCACCTATGTAACAGACTATTTTTGCACCCTCCACAAAAAATAAGCAACTTTAATTCTTGAATTAGAGGGGAACCATGAACTGGAAGCATGATATTGCAAGGAGAGGGAGAGATTTCCTTAGAAAATGTTCTAAAAACTAGCAATATTTTTCAGCTCCCTAGCTTTTCAGGAACTGCTAGAGTTTTGTTCTACGTAGTGGGTCACAAGGACTATGTGTAGAAGTTCTTATCTAGACATTAATGGAATCCAGTGATGATTTATTAACTATTATTTCAATTTATATCCCACCCTTCAGAAAAGAAACCCACACAGCATCAGTGCTTCTACACATATATTCAAATGCGCTTCTGAGCCCTTTCAAAACTTCCAGGATGACACATCCTTGCACTCAACTCTCATACTGACGTCCAGTAAGCTACACCTGCAGTTAAAATACACTCAGAACTATCCACTTACCCCAATAAAAGTTTCAGGCAAACTATTATAGAATTTGGAGTGCTAATGGGACAGCCTGGTGCATCTAACCAGTGGGAAATCAAACCTTTTTTCTAGATGGTGTTTTGTATGTGACTTCAGAGGATGATTGCCTTCTAACATTGCAGAGCTCAAGAAAGACTCGCTAATCGTAAAGAACAAGTCACTGCAAAGATTCCCAGAAGTGTGCAATTAATTAGTTTCCTCAAGCTGATGAAACCTATCAAAGCTTCTCAACAGGATACTATGCTATAGAGTACATCTCCTTCTTGAGTCCTTGTGGAAATAAGCCACCCTGGCAATGACGTGGGGAGGTCATAAAAAATATCTGAAGGGGTGCATATCTTCCAAATATAGATGTTGCAGCAATCTGAGTTTTAAATGAGCCTCTAATCAAAGAGTCATTAGTATTTTTGCACTCCTTTGGTGCGTCTGGAAAACAAAACAGTTCCATTCTAAAATAAGCCAATCATTTGGGAGTGCATGGTGTGACCAAGGCATGTTATTTTTTCTTTTGAGAATAATTACAAAGTTATGCTGATTTGTTATGTGTGTTACAACGGAATGCACATCATTATGCAGACCAAAAAAAAAACCACCCCTGAAACACACAACTATCAAACAACAGGAAAAACGAGCGCATTACAATTTCAAAAAAAATCAAAAGACACAAATAAGTCCACTGATTTTAGTCGGTCTACTCAGAGTAGGCATTAGTTGGATATGAGCTCATTCCATGATTCTGGAGTTTACACTGCGGTCGGGTAAAAAAATCAATTTTCTGAAAATTAAAGAGATTAAGGGTGAAATATGCCCACGCATCTTTTCAAGTGTAAGAGTAAAGCAATGAACTTCTCTCAGAAAAAAACTATTTTCTTAAAAACAAAACTTTAAACAAAAGTTCATATACACTAGGCCTATAATTATCCCTTTTCATACAACCAGTGAACACGTTAGAGGGAAGGAAGAGCTCACAGCAACTGACCCCACTCCCAGTCTCTGTTCATTCATTGGATCTAATTTATCAAAGCCATGCAAGTTATACTTTCATAGGCTTTGTTTATAAGATCAGATGGATAAATCAGTTCAGGAGCAAGGACAGCATTCATCGGTTCATCTGAAAAGAGCCATTGGTTAGCCCTAATAAAAACAATATTCAGCTAACTCTGCAGCTTTCCTGATTGAGTAAACATTTGCTTAGACATTTGTCATTTTGGTTACAAGAAGAGCTGTATTTTCACAGATTTGATTATGTTGTTGTTTAGTCGTTTAGTCGTGTCTGACTCTTCGTGACCCCACAGACCAGAGCATGCCAGACAGTCCTCTCTTCCACTGCCTCCTGCAGTTTGGTCAGACTCATGTTGGTAGCTTCAAGAACAATGTCCAACCATCTCGTCCTCTGTCGTCCCCTTCTCCTTGTGCCCTCCATCTTTCCCAACATCAGGGTCTTTTCCAGGGAGCCTTCTCTTCTCATGAGGTGGCCAAAGTATTGGAGCCTCAGCTTCAGGATCTGTCCTTCCAGTGAGCACTCAGGGCTGATTTCCTTAAGAATGTATAGGTTTGATCTTGCAGTCCATGGGACTCTCAAGAGTCTCCTCCAACACCATAATTCGAAAGCATCAATTCTTCGGCGATCAGCCTTCTTTATGGTCCAGATTTGATTATACCAAATACCAAATATATGTTTGCTTATAGCAGATACTGCAGTTCCCCAAGTCTGCATCTTGTTCTCTCGTAGAGACAGACCGATCCACACATTTAGGCCTCCTGCACTGCCCATAGCTACATACTGCTTACAGCACATAAAAAATGGTAAAACATAAGCATTAAAAATATCCCAATACAGGGCTGCCTTCAGATGTCTTCTAAAAGTCAGATAGTTGTTTATTTCCTTGACATCTGATGGGAGGGCGTTCCACAGGGCGGGCGCCACCACCAAGAAGGCCCCCTGCCTGGTTCCCTGCAACCTCACTTCTTGCAGTGAAGGAACCACCAGAAGGCCCTCGGAGCTGGATTTCAGTGTCTGGGCTGAACGATGGGAGTGGAGGCTTGGAGGATCAGTAGGGCAGGGGAATAAAGAGGCTTGACCCTGCTAGGCACTTTCCTGTTCCTAATTGCTCACCCTCTGCTCCTTTTTCCCCCAGGGGTGGAAAACACTGGAATAAGGTTTATTTTTTTTCTACCCTCCCACCTATGAGTGGAATTGAAATGGAGGGGATTTTGAGCAGAAAAAATGGATGGCTGGCAAATGGTCAAACAGCCCCTTCTCCCCACCTGTCCTCAAGAATCCAGCTTCATTTGGTTGTTTTTTCCTTTTTAAAAAAATGGTATGGGGGGATGATATAACTATGTGTAATGTGATATTTTGGCCATGAGCTATTATGGTTGATCAGTGAATGGTGTTTCTCAGATGAACTATGGCAGCACACTAGTCATATGACCTCCATACTGATGTCCAATGATCTGCAGACTGCCATCGGTTCAGGTTGCACAGTAAATATAATTTTTAAAAAGGCTTAACACTTGAAGACCATGGTCCAGCGGTATTGCCTCCCACAATTCCACCTGTGTGGTAATATACTGAACTGGAGGCTCCATTGCACACATGCCCTAAGTTCCAGTTTCAGGTTTACAGTTCAGCTGCTCATATATTTATTTACAAATCGCCACAATACAGCATTGTCTGGAATACGATCCCCTCGGGAACCACAAAGTAATATATTAACCAATGTGGAATCTGTAATTATGTTAAGGATCTCACATCACCACAGCCTTTAATCGCCTGCTTAGTAGACAGATCCTTAGCATGCTTCAAATGATATCAATAATCCAAAGTTACTCAGCTGGATAGACTCAGTTGGAAAGGCTCTATTTAACGCAGCTGCACGGGCTCAAACTTCAACACAACAGCTTGAAAATCAATGGGATTTAAATGTATTGATTTAATTTTAGAAATAGGACTCTCAGTTCCTAGATTGCTTTAAGCGGACTGGCTGTGATCAGGAGATCCTCACAGCAGGTGGCACACATGTTAAGGATCTGTCACGAGAGCTAAACCAGAAATTATGTGAGAAATGTTGAGTGCCCAACTCAGTATTTCCTTCATAATGCTAATATGGGTAGCATATTTGCAGGAAGAAATCAGCAGAAGGGAAGGGATGTTTGGCCCCCACCCCCTTTAGTTCTATCCATCAGTTTTCTATTGCTAATGTTGCCCTCCAGGGTCTGAATTTGAAAGCTAGGCCAAGAAGGAATTGTCTCAGCGAGAAAGGATTTTGCTTGGGATAGTTGATTAGAAGGGGGGTGGGGTGGGGGGTTAAGTATGCTTCTTTCTCATCATTGATCCTCCCCTCTAAGTTCCCTTCCACCACGTTCCCAGTTACCTTGATAAGCAAAAGCCTGGAGCCATATAACTACTGTCAATTCTGATAGACCAAATAATCTTCCATTGGAAGGAAAGCAGGGAAGTGATTCACTGGGAATCACATACCTCAATCACTTATCCGCAAAAGGTGATTAGTTGTAAACCACTATGCAGGAAAGGGGCATACATTTGACTTGTATCCATTCTACCACAAAAGTATAAGTTAGGTCTAATAGCAAGGAAATTAGTTTTAGAAAACAAAACTGTCTCGCTTTCCCTACAGCACAACAACACTGCACCAGTTTATCTGAATGAAAACAGTAGCGACAATAAAGAGATGGGAACCCTATGCTCTGAGTTGACCTTGGTTTGCTGCATTGAGTGCAGTGCAGGCCAAAAGTGATGAGTTACCACCATCTCCTGAACTTGGCATATTGGTGGAACAGGAGACATCAGCAAAAACGGTAAGGGAGCCACTGAGCAAAAGACATAACTTTGCTTGACACGCCACTTTTAGAGCTGCCAACTACTTAAATAACTTTTAGAATCACCTGCCTTTTTATTGATCAGTAAATAAAACAATTAAAAATAAAACACATTTTATTTATTTACCAAAAGCTTCAGTAAAGGTAACCTTACGAGATACTGAAGGGCATGCAAAATAATTTACAATTTAGGCGGCAATCGGGAGCAGGGAACCTTTATGCTCCCCCACCCCTTGAGCCAACTGACAGGTGGGCACAGTGACCACCTGTCAATCACCTGACCACATGATGACTCAAGGTGAATGCTAGGTAGGGGGTCCTGTCCACCCCCTCCTCCTACCCACCTGTCCTACGCCATGGGGTGGGAGGAGGGGTTCTGTTCTGCCCGTGCATTTCCTACAGGTACAGGTAATATGCTGGCAAAGCAGCATGCCGCAATTGATCTCTCTGCCCATCAGCTGATAAGCAAAGACTTCAGTCCTGCTCTCTTCAGGGAGCCGTTTCACCAGCGTGTGAAGCAGATCCCAGCAGTATTGAGGAAAAACACTGCCCATCAGCTGACATCACTTAGTGACAGTAGCTGACAAGTGGGCATGGTTTTGGAAAAATGGGATTGCGGACCATATTGGACTCCCCCAACAGGCCAAGATTAACCTGTGAGCTGAAGCTTCTCCATCTGTCATATCCCTTTACCTGGACACTGAATCAACAGGACTTATTTCTAAGTAGACAGGATTGTGTTGTTAATGCAGACATTGTCAATACCAGTCAGTCATCCTTACTTACTTCTTTTTCATTCCATATTACAATTGACATGGTCAATATAAGTGTGTGTGCTTTATTTTCAGTATCACAAATTAAAATTTTCCCTTGCCAGTTAAAACTGGTCTCTTCCTATCGGTCACTGGGAGTTTTGATTAATATCATTAATATCATGATTAATATCATGATCCTATGCATGTTTTACAGAAGTATGTTCCAACCTAAACTTACTGAAGCTTGCAACAATAACCATACTTACTAAGGATCACACCCCCACAGAAGAATATTAGTAAAGTAAATTCCAAGTTCCTATAGAATGGAGGAATCTTTTCATAAATGCTTATCTAACTTAGATGCAGAATTCATCATGCGAAAGGCTGGACTGGATGAATCCCAAGCCGGAATTAAGATTGCCAGAAGAAATATCAACAACCTCAGATATGCTGATGACACAACCTTGATGGCAGAAAGTGAGGAGGAATTAAAGAACCTTTTAATGAGTGTGAAAGAGGAGAGCGCAAAATATGGTCTGAAGCTCAACATCAAAAAAAACTAAGATCATGGCCACTGGTCCCATCACCTCCCGGCAAATAGAAGGGGAAGAAATGGGGGCAGTGAGAGATTTCACTTTCTTGGGTTCCATGATCACTGCAGATGGTGACAGCAGTCACGAAATTAAAAGACGCCTGCTTCTTGGGAGAAAAGCAATGACAAACCTAGACAGCATCTTAAAAAGCAGAGACATCACCTTGCCGACAAAGGTCCGTATAGTTAAAGCTATGGTTTTCCCAGTAGTAATGTATGGAAGTGAGAGCTGGACCATAAAGAAGACTGATCGCCGAAGAATTGATGCTTTTGAATTATGGTGCTGGAGGAGACTCTTGAGAGTCCCATGGACTGCAAAAAGATCAAACTTATTCATCCTTAAAGAAATCAGCCCTGAGTGCTCACTGGAAGGACAGATCCTGAAGTTGAGGCTCCAGTACTTTGGCCACCTCATGAGAAGAGAAGACTCCCTAGAAAAGACCCTGATGTTTGGAAAGATGGAGGGTACAAGGAGAAGGGGACGACAGTGGATGAGATGCTTGGACAGTGTTCTCAAGTGAAGTTTGGCCAAACTGTGGGAGGCAGTGAAAGATAGGCGTGCCTGGCGTGCTCTGGTCCATGGGGTCATGAAGAGTTGGACATGACTGAATGACTGAACAACAACAAGAAGAAGAGATCACACAAAGAAAAAGGCTTGAGATATACCTAAAAGATGTGTATAGGCTTCTGTTTTGTGCGCCAAGAAGTATTACTCTACTATTGGGTGCCCAGGCTCCACTCTCTCTGTCTAGGGGTCTGAGCCCCAGAGGCCATGGCAGTCCTAAATAGGTAATCAGATCTACTGCTAAAAATCACAACGAAGTGATAACGTACGACAAAATTGCTTCTATAACCATCTGCAGCTGTTTGGTCACAGTTAAACTAACAATACCACCAGAGATCGATTTTTTTCAGAGGAGGGGAGAGGGGAAAGTGGGCTGAATTCAGTCTCTCCACCCTTGTCAAACCAGTAATCACTACTTTTACCAACAGCTTTACTGGGGTTGTACATGCAAAGTCTCTGTTGCTGCACAGCAGTAGGAAGTAGACTATAAATGTGCACGTGGATCAAAGCTATTGTATATTATGATAAGTGTCCTACTATGTAATATTCAGAGTATATGCACTGAAATCAATGTGTCTGAAGGGAGATACCACCCAATGACATTGTATGTGACATTCATTCTTATACCATGATAAACCTTATTCAAAAACGTTTAGACAATTTAGCAATTTGGCAATAAAAATCCAACACGGGTACTTACATCTTCCAATGCTAACTGTTGGCAAAAAAACAAAATAACACATTTAGCATGTTACACTCATTATCATCTGTTTATTTTCAACATATTTTTAAAGTAGGTTGTTTTGATATGAATGGATGCAGTGACCTATCTGATGTGGTTAAAATAATATCTGTTTATCAGATATAAAACCGGCCACACTGTTCTTTTATATGCATGGAAACTGGTCAGTTATCACTATTTATTAACCCAGTAAATATCTTTATTCTCCATCTCTCCTTACTCCCCTGTTCTATTTTGCTGTACCTTTTCACAGAACTTATGTACGTTCCAGTCTAAACTAAAATTACAGCATGACTGTTGGGTTGAAAAAGACATTCTAGCCCTACCAAAGCTTTTATGTTGACATGATGGCGCAATATTGATTTTCATTTTCCAGAATTCCACTCTCCACCTCATGCCTAAAGCAGCATAAATTCCGAAAAGAATCAGCAGCATTCCACCTCAGCTTGGTCCGCTGATCAGATGCAAACTATTTCTAACATTATTATTTTTTTGTATTTTCTCTTTTGCTCATTGCGTGCGCGCACACACACACACACACACACACACTCCATTTCTTCTCCCACCCTAGCAGGTAGCTTTGGCTTGCATTTCTGGCTCCAGAGACATCAACGAGCTATTAATGCTACACCAAGGCCAATGGGGCAATCTCTTCACTTCAGAAGGCAAGATAATATGAAGCATAACAAGGTGATTTGGCTTTTACAGTACTATAGTTTAAAAAATAAACATGAGAAGGCTGCAAATACTGTGCACCACTACCATACCAATTAGCTTTTGCCACCCTGTGTTCCTTTGGGTGGAAATAAAATTAACAAATAAACATGCAATCAATAAAATAGACTGGGGCAAATCATTGTCAGGCTTTGAAAGGTAACAGCCTACATCATCTGACGTGCTTAATGGTAAGGAGTACTTAAGATTCAAGCAAATTCTATTTTGGATGATCTACCATTATTTGAGCTGTGCCCCCCTAAAATTGTTAGCTCACACTGTTTGTCGTATCATCTTTCAGTTCAATCTCTTTACAAAAAGCAAACTTGGATGTATAGTAAGCCTAGAGGCAAACTTGTTCAACATCCTATTTTTTGTTGCAGGATTAAGGACGTATATATATAAACAGAACTTCAATTTCCAAATCTGATTCTTCATAAACACATTCTACCTGTTACAGGTAGGAAGCCGTGTTGGTCTGCCATAGTCAAAACAAAATAAAATAAAAAATTCCTTCCAGTAGCACCTAGAGACCAACTAAGTTTGTTCTTGCTATGAGCTTTCTACCTGGACCTCCTTATATTTTGAAGATTTTGTCGCAGCAGCGCATAGTAAGTTGATCAGCTCATGTAATGAACCATGGTTAGCTAGGGCAGTTGGGTACAATGGTCCATTATATTCAGTCCTCCCTGGTAAAAGGAGTACAAATATTTGCATTCCCTTAGGACAGACTGAGGTCAAGGGAACCCAAAAGTGTGATTACATGCTCTTACTATCAGGTTGAAAGGCTATCAGGCAAATGAAAATAAACCAGAGAGTGTAAAAGAAAAGTTTTAAAAAATATTTAGAACAAAGGAAAAGCTTGTTCAGATTTCTGAAATCACTATTATTTGCATATGATTAGATTGCCCCCCCCCAAGCAATAACAGGTTACTCCAAGTATGTGGGTGCTTTGCATCACTAACAGAAGAAATCTAGTCTCTCTTATCAAGATTTCACAGACTGATCTGTGAGTTAACCCCTCTTCTCACCTATTTGCATCTTGTTTTTACATATATGCATAGAGAGAGGGGGAGAGAGAGCAAGATGTTGGCCTACTCTTTTGTTACAATGACAAGGACAAATGACAGAAAATGAGGGGGTCTAAGCAAGCATATTGCCAAACATAGGAATTAATGTCAGATATCTGCAAAACATGCATATAAACATTCAGCAGACTACACAGAAACACCAGTTCCTTTCCCCAAGCCGCTTGCCAGCAGAGCTTCTTCTCCACACATCCCGTCACAACCATAGCCTGTTGCCTTCTGAACATGCATAGGGAGCTGTACTAGCACAAAGTGCAGGATCATTCTGTCTGCACATGTGTACCTCTGCAACCACTTTGCAGAAATCCTAGGGGTATGCCGGGTAAAAAGGGTTATCTGTGTACACAGACATCCTTGTACCAGCATTGCCTCTTGTTGGGACTGGACTGGACTGTATTCATTGATAGAACCACAGATTGGCATGAAGAAACATGTTCAACCCAAAGGCTTCATTTCCTCATGCATAGCCCACTGGAGCCCACAGGTCAGTGGTGTTTGGAACCATGGGCAAAAAGTGGGTGGAGCTACATATTTACCTTTGTACAATAGCCCACATTCCATCAACACAAGTCACACATTTCTATACCCCTCTACCATCCGGGAAAGCTAGGGGTATTATTACAGTTGATGGGACATATTCCCACCAGGCAAAAACACCTGAGGCAGGTATAGAGCAGTGCTATTGTGGGATATGGCCTGGGAAAAGTTCTGAGGGTGAGACAGAGATGCTTGGAGGGCCACATTTGGCCTCCAGCTCCACAGCTCCCCACTCCTCCCATACACAGTATTAAAATGTTTGGCCGTTATCTTTCTGAAGGACACGGTTGCAATTAGCAAAACATGTGTAAACCAGAAGCATCATCCTTGTTTTCTCAGGCTTTCTGGTCAACGCTGCACTGAATCCTCAAGGTATTCATTTCAGAAGAATAACAGTGTTTGTATGGCGTGTTGTGCTAATTAGGTTACCAAGATACTAACTATCAAACAACTTGGAGAGCTGTGCTCTTCCAGAGTTTTAAGATGCTAAATCCAGTGCTTCAGGAGCCGGGTCACTCAACCAGCAAGAAATAAAGTTATTGGTTCTCCTTTTTAAGTATGAGTAATTTTTAATTCTACAATACTACATTCCCATGAAACATAATGGATTGCCCTTTTAATAGAACACAAATGCTTCACAAATCAAGCCTCGCTGTTTTTAATGAATCTTATTTCTGAAATGTTTACTTATCCTGGATAGTAAAGTTGTCAGGACATAATTTACTTCACTATAAATATAGGTGACCCCTGTTCTGGATCTTTACACCAGCCTCTTAAAGAAAGGATGTTCCCAGGACAACCCTCTACACGCCTACTCTGAAGTCCCACTGAGTTTAAAGGTAAAGGGACCCCTGACCATCAGGTCCAGTCGTGTCCAACTCTGGGCTTGCGGCGCTCATCTCACTCTATAGGCCGAGGGAGCCGGTGTTTGTCCGCAGACAGCTTCCGGGTCATGTGGCCAGCATGACTAAGCCGCTTCTGGCGAACCAGAGCAGAGCACAGAAACGCCGTTTACCTTCCCGCTGGAGCGGTCCCTATTTATCTACTTGCACTTTGATGTGCTTTCGAACTGCTAGGTGGGCAGGAGCAGGGACCAAGCAACGGGCGCTCACCCCATGGCAGGGATTCGAACCACCAACCTTCTGATCAGCAAGCCCTAGATTCTGTGGTTTAACCCACAGCGCCACCTGGGTCCCTTGTCCCACTGATTTTAACATGGCTTAAAAGTGGGTTTTGGAATGCTGCCTAAATTAAGAAGACTTAAGACACTGCTGAAAATGTATTTCATGGAATGTGAACGCACAGTGTGCTTTGCAATGAAAGACACTGTAAAACAAATAGAATTTTTTACATGTCGTTATCTAATGGCAATGACTGAAATTGCTGCAAGGGGAAATCTTGATTCAGTGAAGATTAATTTGCTCTACTCATCTTGCTTCCTCAAAAGGAACAAAACGGTATGTGGGTGAATAGAATTGTGAGTTCTGAGTTGCACAGGATTGCACTTCCATCCATAACGCTAGGGTTGTACATATTCAATACAGTCGTACCTTGGTTCGTGAACGCCTTGCGAGTTGAAAGTTTTAGCTCCCGAACACCGCAAGCTCAGAAGTGAGTGTTCCAGTTTGCAAACCTTCTTTGGAACCCGAACGTCCTCCGTGGCTTCCGGTTGGCTGCAGGAGCTTCCTGCAGCCAATTGGAACCCGCGCCTTGGTTTCTGAATGTTTTGGAAGTCAAACAGACTTCCAGAATGGATTCCGAGGTGCCACTGTACATTCACCACACAAGTACAAAAAGTATTGTACCATTTGGCGCATCACATTCTTTTTCTTAAATCAAGTTCCCAGGCGTCCCTTTATACTTTCAGAGAAGACTTGGAAATTTATACCTGAATCCTAAATATTTATCCGGGGGTGGGGGTGGGGATATCATTGATTTCAGTGGAACCTACTTCCAGGAAGGAATGTTGTAATGTAACATAAAGAAGAAGAGATTGAGGAAAACGTCCAATGACTCAGACAGCTGAAAGCGATCAAAAAGTCATTTGAAACAACCTGCTGCAGACAGATTAAGATAAAACAATCCTCCCACAGATCAACCCACATTATTTGGATTTCATGAACTCACAAGATGCCTGCAGGGCTGATACGTCCAGATTACTAAAAGAAGTCAGCCAAGTCACTCACTACAAAATATGGTTAGTTTTTAAAAACACCCTAGGATCACAAGCCAAAGAGACGTCAATGAAAATTCCTCCCTGCCTTTAAATGTCACAGCCAGTAGGATTCCCAAATATAAGCAAAATGTAAGAGCTGAACTGCAAAGGCAATCAACTCTACAAATCAAAGGCAATGTGCATGTTATTCACAAAAATAAAAATGGTAAGGAAAGAGCACTTAAATTGTTCTCACTTTTAACTCGAGCCTCAAATTAGCCTCTTTTCTAAACAAATCTAAGTTAAGGGTGTGTTAACTTAGGCGCTGTGGTCTAAACCACTGAGCCTCTTGGGTTTGCTGATCAGAAGGTTGGCAGTTTGAATCCGCATGACAGGGTGAGCTCCCATTGCTCTGTCCCAGCTTCTGCCAACCTAGCAGTTCGAAAGCATAGCAGTGCAAGTAGATAAATAGGTATCGCTGCGGCGGGAAGGTAAACGGCATTTTCTTCCGCTCTGCCTTCCATCAGTGTTCCATTGCACCAGAATTGGTTTAGTCATGCTGGCCACATAACCCAGAAAGCTGTCTGTGGACAAATGTCAGCTACCTCAGCCTAAAGTGAGATGAGCGCCACACCCCATAGTCGCCTTTGACTGTACTTAACCTTCCAGGGTCCTATACCTTTTAACCTATTATGGCATGTACAAATGAATAGTTTAGGTGTTATTATTTCCCTGTTTCTGAAACATGCATCTTCATTCTACATTACACACTCCATCAAAAATTGTGCTCTCTCTAGCAATGAAATCCATTCAAAGATTTCACTGACGTAAGTATGTTTCATGTACTAAGCAGAACATGCTGGTGGAATTAGAATTACTGATAATATATAATTAGTCTGTCTCACTTGCAGGAAATAATCACTGTAAAATATTGATTTCCTATTTTATATCTGCGTTAAATGACCATGAACTATTGTAACAATTCTGTTTGAATAGTGCAGCCTGCCTTTCACGCTTCTTCACAGTCTTTTCTCCAGGGAAAGTGGTTCCGCAAATAAGACAAGGGATCCACAGCAACAAAGAAAAAACAAACACAAACAAATAATCCAGAAGACACTGGATTTTAACTTTAAAATAGATGCTGAGTGAGTTAGCATAAACTAACTAGAAAGTTCATATATCACACCCAAAAATGTTTGCCACTAATTCTGGATGAAGTTGAGTGGTGGAAGGCACCGGGAACCCCGAAGGGAAACCCCAGAGGAGGAAGGCTCAGGGCCAGGGGATTGGTGGTGGGACACTGAGGAGAGGTCAGAGGGAGAAGATTGGGAAGAGGGGCTGGATGCTGATGGGGCAACGGGGTTTAGTGAGCAGGAAGAGCTCATGGCAGAGAGCAGTTCAGATTCCGAGACTAAAGCAGGGGGCAGGGAAAGAGGCTGCTGAAGAATCCAGGGAGCCTCCCACTCCTGCTGCAACAAGCTCCGCTCCCCCCAGTCTCCAATATCATGCAGCATAATGAGAGCAGAACAGAAGCCAGAGGTGAGCAGACACAGTTTGAGACTACTTGGGAAACATCCAGGAGACAAGGAGCCTTAGAAAGGATGGGAGGCAGGGACCTTTAGTCATGGCAATCCTCCTGGAAAGGATTGCTGCGTTGTATGCTGTTTCCTTGAATAAAGAGTTAACTTCCCTGACAAGGAACCCAGAGTCTTTCATGCCGACCTGCGTCTAACTCCAACCCTGACAATCAGCTATCAATACACGTGAATGCAAAGAGTCTTGTGACACATGACAAATTCATTGCCTGCAATCCACTTCATCAGATCGTTAATAAGTTACTGCCTCTTTAAGAGAAACCAAGTGGAAGTCTGGGGCAAAGCAGATCTAGAGCAGTTGTGTTTAAAGTTTTAAGTGATCTCTCTCAAGCTGTTAGGGTGGCTCTTACAGTGTCTACTCAAAAGGAAGCACCACCGGTAAGTGATTTCAGGATTGTAGTTGATTCATTCCCTAGACTCAAGTATAATACAGACTGATCCTAGTATGTTTGAATGTATAAATTGCTTTACCTCATTACTTATTTCCATAGGCCTTTTCTTCAGTTCTCCAATGTCCAAGTAGCTGCAAATCAACAAAAGGGATATAGGTTATGTACAAGTGCAACCTACAGTGATGTAGAGCAGACATCTCCAAACTAAGGCCCACGGGCCGAATGCGGCCCGCGAGGCAATTGGGCAGCCCCCGACAACCCCCACCGCCGCCTGCTTTTACCAGCGTGGCGCGGTGTGGTTGCCCATCTCTGGGTCGGCGCAGCACCAGAAATAGCTTGTGCCCATCCACGGTATTTCTGGTGCACTTTCATGTCTGCGGAGGCCCGTGTGCACATGCACAAACTATTTCCGGCGCCGTACCGACCCAGAAGTGCACCAGAAATTATGCTTGCGCATGTGCACAAGCTATTTCCGGCACCGCGCCGCACTGCACCAGAAGTGCACCAAAAAAAGCAAGTGTGCATGCGTATGGGCACTCGCTCCCCCGCCCTCTGGCCGGGTAAGTTTGGGTACCCCTGATGTAGAGCATGCCTTCATGTTCAGGGTTCTAGCCATGTTCAGGGTTCTACCCTTTTACGGGAAACTCTATTCCATCTCACTTCCCTCCACCCCAGGCAGTCAGCATTTCATGCCCACCAAGCATGCAAAGTCCTCGTTGGACTGTTTGGCAGACCAACACGGCTACCCACCTGTAACCAAATACACAAATACACACACAGAGAGACAGTGCATTTACATCTGCCAATCTTGGGAATGCCCCAGGCCTGCTGAATATCTCCCTTTTGTGCATGGGTGATGCTACTTTGGCTTCAGAAAGACCCACAATCTGATAGTGGTTAGATGAGTACAAGATGGGGGGGGGGGAATGATTCATATGTGAGGCATATTTATTAAACAAAAACATTCAAAGTGCAACCATATACACATCTACTCAAAGTAAGTCCAACTGAGTTTAATGGGCTTATTCTTGAGAAAGTAAGCATGCTATACGTTTGCAGCCCAGATAGTATAAACTGCCTTTAAATCCCAATAGTGTTCATCAGCAGACAGGCAGGAAACCCTTTTCTGTCGGTGCCTGAGCAAATTAGAATGTTTTGCTAATAATAGTAAAGAAAATGAGAAATCAAGAAGCTGAAGAGCCAAGAGACCCTAGCAGGCACCACTCACAATAACTGAACCATGGTGCAAATTCTACCTTATTTTAGTAAAGAGGAACAGGGCACAGTAACACAGGGAGATGGGATTATCCATACCCTAAATTAAGGAACTCTAGTCTAAGGGCTGCAATGATGGCACAGAAAAGATTGGCTAGAATTCTTATGTTTTGATAGGCTTGGTTTCATGATAGGACTCTGTATTTAAAAATGGCATCACCTAGTAACTAATTGATATGCCCTGCCAGTAGCTAAAGACAAATGGAAAGTGAATACAATTTGATGCAACGCTTTTTTAAAACTGTCTCACTGAATTCCTGGAATTTCAAAAGTTGCAAAGGACTCAGCTACATTAGTAAAGAAACAACGATTTGAATGCAATATAAACATGCAACACCAGATGGCACCAAAGAGCAGGAAATTTTTATACACGTTTTTCCATAGGGGTTTTTTATTTTGTTATAACGATCTAATTTCTGACTTATTTATAATGTTTTTTTCCCTGTGTGTAAATCCATCCAGTGTCCAGTGTCTCCTATGACTTCTATTGTGCCTAAGAATAGGAACAGCTCTGTACATCTGGGGTGCAGCTTTTTGTACATCTACAAAGCACAGAAACACACTCAGTGTCCTACACATATTTATCTTCACATAAAAATGACCTTTAAAACAATTATATACAATGTCCTAAATTACAACTCTTAAGAAAGTCCAGTCTGCAGAGCCCACTTCAGTTTACACTGGCCAGCAAACTCATTCTTCTTTATTGCTGAAAAACAACACAATTCCACGATCCTATGGCTAACATGCTGCATTCTGCCACAGAAATTAGTTGTACATTTAGCCATTTGTTCTAAGCTTATGCAGCTGCAAATGTGGGGCTGGAGGCTAAAAGGCAGAGCACTGAGTGACAAAAATATCTCCAACGATTCCTCTACCAGCATTTATCCAAGAATATTCCCAAGTTTTATTATTTTAATAGAGACTACCTGTGCTTCATTAACATGACCATTAAGGCTGCAACCCTATATACACTTACCTGGGAGAAGGCCCTATAAAACAAAGCAGGACTTATATCTATCTGAGCATGCCCAGGACTAGGTTATATTTCTCTGCATTCCACGTTTACTGGAACAGAGCCAAAACACACATAGAACTGAGATACAGAAATATCAGATACGATTACCAAATACCACAAAATAGCCTCACGTGTCCATTGATGAAGTTAATAATGTTTGAACAACTGAAGCTTTTTCTGTCAACTGTTGGTTTTTTCCCTCCTCAGGGACAAAGATTTAATGTTGAAATGATAGAAACACCTTGCAGGAAATGTGCACAGGGGATCGGGGGACTGGGCAGATTAACAGAAACACCTTTCAAGCTGCGAAAAGTCTCAATGCTTACGTTGACAATGAATCGTCTTGGACAAAATGGGATGGCGTATCAATACTTTTTGAGGCACCTGGATAGTGCATTTAAAAAAGATCACATAAAGTTAAAGTTTCCGTGCCATTTTGGTTTGCTTTTACTCACTTGAGTTTTTTGAAAGCTTCCCTGCCACCGGCGACATAGTGCTCTCCGCTCTGAATCTCATCTAGTTGACGGACGCGGTGGCCACCGCGGGGGGTGTAGATATTCCGCACGGCCCCAAAGGGAGCATTCACCCCACCGGTCACTTCTTTTAGGAAGACATCGAAGCTGGACACCTTCTTCTCGTGGATGATCACTCGGCGCCCTGGGAAGAACGGATCTCCATTGCGATATACCATCACGCTCTTCACCACCGGCTGCGAGAGGCATGTTGGCTTGGCACTGGGACTGCTCATGGCCGTGCTTTGACCCACGTCTTCCGATTCCTCCTTTGAACGGAGCCTTTGGCCTGCACACCTGTTGGTTCAGCAAGTAACAGGCTTTATTCTCCCTACCGCCTTTCTCTCCTGCAAACCTGTTAAAATCCCTGTTTGCAGTACACACACAGCCAACCAAGATGGGCACACTGGGACCACCACCAATGGTATCTCTCTGCCTGGAAGTACCAGGAGATGCTCTTAGTGCCTCCCTAAGGTGTCAATTTCAATGTAGTTTAAAGAGCAGCTTGTGCTAGGCAACCAGTTCTCGCCACTCTCCGGAGAATGGTAATGCCATCAGGAGTTTCTAATCCTATATACTCAGTCTACAAGTGTAAAGCAGAAACAGTGACTGAGCAGAATAAAGAACCACCACCACCCCGTTCCCAAGTTTGTAGTGCCAACATCCAGCTTCGTAGTCACTGGAACAAGGCAACATGTTGTTGTTTTTCCCCAGAAGTCTTCACTCCCCTCGCTTTTCTCCATTCTTCTATGCCATCTTATTCATCCTCAAAATCAACCATGAGGTGGACCGCAAGTCTCCAAAGCGGCAAAAGCAAAAATGGAGATGAGGAGGACATTATCATCAGGTATTGGGAGGAAATAAAAGCTTTCAGCTGCCAGTATTTTATTGGGCCCAGAGATAGAGGTCAGGAACTGGGGATAGCAGGACTTTTCCTGGCTGAATTTTGATAACATCCTAACGGAAATATGTTCAGTAGAACAAGAGTTTGGGGGGGGGGAGAGAGAGACAGCACAGAGCTGTGAGACACAAAATAACTTTATTGCTTAGTTGGTCTTTTTGTAGTTGCATGATTTCAGATCTCCCTTCTGCCACAGACGCAGCAGAACAGAATGACAGAGCCGCAAGATGTTAAGAGTGGACTGTACCATTTCAGACAGCAGGTAAAGCAACCCATGTTGAAAATCCTTGCAAGCAAAAAATAAGCTCATCAGGGAAGAAAGGCTTTCACTTAACTAGTTTTCTACTTGTGGGGGGAGGCATTTCCCCCTCTTTCTTTTTTTTTACATAGTGAAGCATTAAAAATGGTCATTCCTCCACATGCGGTCTGAAGAGATAACAGTTCATTCTTCACTCCCCTCAGGATGCTGCCACATCCTACTGCAAATGAAGACGTAGCTGCAGCCCCGCCAGTGTCACATTTAATTGATCCACATGCTTATCCCCTAATTTACCAGACACGCTCTAACTGCAACCTTGATAATACAGTATATACCCCAGCAATTAATTTCTACAACAAGAGGTCTCGGGGCTCAACCTTGTCAAGAAGCCACATCAGAGGCATTGGGGGGGGCGGTCTGACTGTGGTTGCTCTGTGATGAAGTGAAAGCACTCTGCATATCCTCAGGAGCATGTTGATCATATTATCCTGGAGCTTGGATGCTGGCAGGTGAGTTCTGGTTTAAATTCACTTTAAACCATGGGAGTGAAGGGCAAGAGAGCCCATCCTCTTAATATTTTGTGGTGTCTGTCTCAGCTGCTTTTAGAAGGCATGATTTGGCTCAAGGCAGGGAGAGAGATCAGTGCACTAAACCCCTTTGAGGGCCCTTTGTATATCAAACCCCCCCCCCCCCATTTTCAGGTCCTGCTTCAGCCCTCTTGCCAGGGTAGAAGTGGCCAAGAAATGCCTGTGCTGCTTTTGCAAATGGCTTCGAGCAGATCCAACCCCTCCCCTCCCCTCCCCGACGACTTCTTTCTTCTTGCCATTTCCCTTCAGGAAACCCGGGTGCCCAGTTGCAGCTTTTCTCCACGCCAGCTCTCCCAAGAGCAGGAGCGAGTGTCCCCGGCCGCGCGAGTGCTAAAAAACAAACACACCTGTGGCTGCTCTTTGGCGTGCACGAGCGCCAGTCTTAACCCACGAAGGGAAGAGAGGCCGATTTAAACAAAAACACTTTTAAAAAACAAACAAACAAACAACGTAATTCACACGACCGTGTCGGGGGGAGGGGGAGGGGAGCCGCTGTTAGTATCACGTGTGAACACGCAAATCAGGGGGAAGCGGGGGAAAGGGGACAACGACGCAGCACAAACTAGGGAGCAATTTTTTTTTTCGGTCCCCCGTAGAGAAGAACAGAGCAGGAGAAAGGGGAAGAGCACCTGTGCACACAGCAAAGTCCAAATTCTTCTCCTCAGTCTGGATTATAGGGCAGCCCGTTTCTCTCTCTCTCCCTCTCTCCACCCAGCAGCGGCTCAGCTGCCAGCACCATGAGCTTTACCAAAGAACTGCAGGCTGGCGGAGGCTGTCGCTACCGCAGAATACCTGCCTCATTCTCTCCCCGGGCTGGGTCTCCCAAAGGTAAGAGAGAGGAGTGGGGAGGCTATTCTGGCGGCTTGCTGCTGCTGCGGGAACTTCGGCTCCCAGGGGAGGAGGAGGAGGAGGAGGAGTTGGAGGAGAATGCTATTATTATTATTTTTTTCCCCCAACCCTGCAGTTTCCGTAGCAACGCACATAGCTGCACTCAATGCAAGGAAAGGAAACTGCAGAGACGACGCAGCCCTGCAGCTTTCGGGGCGCCCACAAGGGAGAAGGGCGCCTCAGGGATACCGCCGCCGCGGGTGGTAGGGGGGGAGAAGCTATAATTCTCCCCCTTTCCAGTGCCGGATTTAGGTACAAGCTAAACAAGCTGTAGCTTAGGGCCCCACTCTCTTGAGGGCTCCCCCCCCCAAAAAAAATCACTATTAATATACAGGTAAAACTCGAAAAATTAGAATATCTTGGAAAAGTCCATTTATGTAAGCAATTGTTTTCATTAGCTACTGGAGTTTAATGTATGAGATAGACTCATGACATGCAAAGCGAGATATGTCAAGCCTTTGTTTGTTATAATTGTGATGATTGTGGTGTACAGCTGATGAAAACCTCAAAGTTGAAATTGTTAATTTGGGGTTCTCATCAGCTGTACACCATAATCATCACAGTTATAACAAATAAAGGCTTGACATATCTCACTTTGCATGTCATGAGTCTATCTCATATATTAGTTTCACCTTTTAAGTTGACTTACTGAAAGAAATGAACCTTTCCACGATATTCAAATTTTTCGAGTTTCACCTGTAGGCCTACTTCTTCTTAATTGTATTTCAGTTCAACAATTACTTTGATAAAATACATAAAATACAAATGGCTTTAGATACCTATTAGGTCCATAAATTACCATATAGCATATATTCAACACAAAACACTGTGACAATTTGTTGTTGAAAAAGGACAGCTGGGCATATAAAGGGCCCTATTACCTTCGGTAGCTTAGGGCCCCTAAATCCAGCCCTGCCCCTTTTTCTTTTACTACGCAAACCATGGCAGGTGGGAAATGGCTTGAGCAGGACAGAGAGGGGCAAGAGGGCAGCCTGCCTGCCATCGGTGCAGAAATGGCAAGAGACATGATGGATTTGCAGGCAAAGTTCCTCTTGGGTACCTGGTGGGCCTGCAAGGGAGATTCCCAAGGGCGTAAGGTGGCAGTTGGAGGATCCCTCGCTGCTCTTGGGATTCCAGAGGCGGCTTGGATTCCTAACTGTTCACAACTGCCATCCGTGGAAGAATGGGCCTGTGGATTATGACTACTCTTATTCTTGTTACTAAACAGATAGAAACCTCCGAAGATTTCTAAGCACTGGCATGGCGCAGGTATTGACAAATGTTCGTAGTGCCACCCGAGAGCAGGACATTAAGCGTTCATGTCCTGATGAGTCTTCAGCACCACCCCACAGAAAGATGCTTTTGCTGCAGACTGAACGCTAAAGAAGATGGCGAGATCATTGCTTTTTCACTGATCAGTTCAATGGATGATACCCAATGCACAGGGCCAAGCTAGGCATTGCATGGGAGATACACGCAATAGTTTTCTGATGGGTGACTGCGTGTATTTTTCTGTTCAGCAGTCCACTCCTGATTACAGCTTCCCACAATTCCTCTTTATTAATAAGAAAGAAAGAAAGAACAGAGAGACAGTTCCATGTGTCTCCTGGGTATCTTTGGTTGGGGGGGGGGGGGAGAAACAGGCCACAAAGATAATAGGCTATCATCATATTCACACTTACCTAGGAATTCCATTCAGGGCTTATTTCCAAGAAGACATGCATAGGATTGAACTGTAATTCTCATACAAACCTTGGAACAAGATGACCTGCTCATGGTAGTAAAAGAAGCAAGCATATTAAGGTGTCTCCCTCACTTCTTGCCTCTCCTTCCCTCTCCTCCTTTTTTCAGTTTATCACTGCTTTAGTTATATGGTACTTCTAATCAGTGCTTTTTAAAAAAAAATGTTTAGGTACTCTCATTTTGATTCACGAAAATCACCAGGAAAGGAAATGAAGCCGCCACTGGAGGTGGTAACAATGATCACCGTGTTAGATTCCAACTCCTACTTCACACATTAGATGCTCACTTCCATCTGAGATTCAAGAAACAACGTGACAGGAAATGAGGCTGGCATCAGGGGTACCAACGGAACCGACGTTAAATTTCTTTTGTTTCTTCTCCTGTTAAACTCACAAAATGTTTAGGGGTATGTGTACCCCTGTGTCTCCCCAGAAAAAAGCACTGCTTCTAATCATCAATTTGTCCTTCAGGGATCTACACCAATGATGACTTCCCTCAAAGAATCCTGGGAACTGCAATTTGTTAAGGGTGCTGGGAATTATAGTTCTGTGAGGACAGCTCCCAGGATTCTTTGAGTGAAGCAGCGTGCTCTAAATGTACACAGCCAAAAGCACTTCAGTGAACACTATATACATATGTATGCATACTACATATGTATGCCCAGAATATCATCTGAAGTCACATGACGCCCCTCACCTCGCTGAAACTAAGCAGCTCTAATTCTGATTAGTGCCTAGATGAGTAACCTCCTAGGAATCCTGTGTAAGCCGCTTCAGGTTCCATGACACAAGAAAGGCCGTGATATAAACTTGAGAAAAGAAATGTCATGTACTTCACCAGATAGCAAGCAGGAGCAAGGGAGGAATGAGTGCAAGGCATAACACTTTGCTCCTACACCACAGTTTGCTTGTCCCTCTACAATTTGTGCCATCAATACCCCAGGTCTGGAATCTTCTAGATTCTGGAGCGATCAATAATCCAGATGTGAGTTTCACATCATTTGTAAAATTTGATTATTGTGGGGAAAGTGCAAGCGTTTCTATCATATTCAGATTGTACCTTCCTGGTTGTTCTGCTGCCTTAAAAAGCTCAGGGGATGGTAGCAGAAGCTCTTAAGTTGTGGAACTCTCACGCCACAGAAGTGCATTCAGAGACTTCATTATACAGTTTACAACAAATGCTGAAGATGCACCTCTTTACCCTGGCCTTTTGACACATGAGGTGTATATTTTCAGGGCCACCCTACTTTTTGTGGTTGCATTTATTAGTAGTAGTAGTAGTAGTAGTAGTAGTAGTAGTAATGGATTTTAAATTGTTGTAACCCACCCTGGGACCCAAGAGTGAAAGGGGGGCAAATAAGAATTAGAATAATTCATTCATCAAGGAAAGTCATAATACCACTCTATTCTGCCTTGATCAAATCACACTTGGAGTACTGTGTCCACTTCTGGGCACCATGGCTTAAGAAGGATGTTGACAAGCTAGAACGTGTGCAGAAGAGGGCAACCAAGATGATCAAGGCTCTGGAAACCAAGTCTTGTGAGGAACAGTTGAGGGAACTGAGTATGCTAAGCACAGAGAAAATGAGACTAAGAGGGGACATGATAGTCATCTTCAAATATCTTAATTTCTTTCTAAGATCCACCAAAACCCAAACATTTTCTGATGGTTCAGTCTGGAAACTAGAATTTATCTGGTAGATGCTTTGGAGATGGAGTTGTTTAAAAGAATGTTATATAATGAACAACAACAATTGCTCTTTAGGCACATATTCTGTATTGTCTTGTATTTAGTTACCGTATCAGTCTTGCAAACTTTCTCCAAAGGCGTATTTTATGCTTCGGGCAGTGCTTTCTTTAGCTGGCCAAATGATTTTTGTTGTATCTGAAAATGCTGTGTACATCAAGTCTTAAATATTAGGCTCCTAATACGGCCAGATTACATTTGCTTCAGTTTGGAGGCCCAAATATCCCTACTACCCTTACCTTAATTAAATTTACTTGGAAATTAAATCTCATTTACTTATTTTCTACAAGTGAAGCACTGGACAGGAGCCTTAGAAAAACTTTATAATTGGGAAAGATTTTACAAGAGAAAGCTCAACACCACTCTCTTTATTTGCACTTGGCAACTTTAACAGTCCTCTTTTTCCAGAAGATTAGCTCTGACATATTTTTTTCAACCAGACTTTTACAAGACAACGGCCAAAAGGGCAAACCACAAGAAACCAATGAAAGGAGACCACAAATTGGATTAGATCAGGCTCCCCCCTTTTTTGCAGGGGTGTCTTAACTGAGCCCTGTGTTATTCTTAGTATAAACTATACTGTACTTGTCTATTCCAAACTTACCCCAGCACTGGGTCGGGCCAGCCATTAGTCAGGCTGAAGTAACCACTTCAGGCTGCATTTGGTACAGGGCAGGCCAGGCAATGGTAGCTCCCAGCTATTTTCCTCTATTGCCACAGAGCCACTTCATATCCTCGAAACTGAGTTATGTTTGGTGCAGTGGGAGATGCTATCTTGTCACCAGTGCTAAAAGTCAGCTTGTGTGTATGGAATGGGGAGTGGAAACCATCTTGTCCTTTACTTCAAGCAGCAAAAGGCCTTGCTAAGCCCCACTGAACTCAGTTGGTCTTGCTTCAGAGAGAGAAAGAGAGAGAGAGATCTGTCTGTCTGCTTCCACCAAGAAACACTCGGGTTAATTCTTGTTTTTCGTTGAGAACTGTTGAGTTCTCTTTACATGAACTGTACCATGCATCTGACCGGGAGTTTTATTTCATAGAATCGTAGAGTCGGAAGAGATCCCTAGTCCAACCCGCTACAATGCAGGAATCTTTTTGCACAACGTGACGCTCGAACCCAGAACCCTGAGATTAAGAGATTCATTCTGTACCGACTGAGCTATCTCAAGTTGGCAGTTTGTTTAACAAAATTTATATACCTGCTTGATTGTGGACAAAATAAAACTCTCAATGGTTTACAATAATATAAAACAAACGTTACAATTCTCGATGAAAAAGCAATTTAAAGGGTTTTAAAATATTCAGGATTATTAAAATAAACAGAGGCTTTAAAAAGATTAAAACACAGCACCACCTGCGTGTCTTGATTGGTTTGCCTAAAGAAAAATATTTTAAGCGTGTGCCCAAAAAAGTACAGGTTCGCCGTTTCCACTGCAATAAATGGAACTACATCTCACGCAAAAAGATGCATCTACATGCAGAGTACATTCAGTTGCTTGATTTACCCAGGCAGGTAATCTTGCAAGCCTCCATCACCAAGAAAGGTCTCCCGCCACCCCAAAAAAAGAACCCAATATTCAGAAGGCTACAAATTCACGTAACCCCTGACAGGAGAGGTAGCAGGTGTACAACTTTGACTAAAGGAAGATGAAAATGTTTTCCCATCAAAGCAGAGAGGTCTGGCTGTGTGAAACCGACTCACAAACAAGAAGAGACTGGTATGATAGCGAGAAAACATTATAGCTTCCAGAATCTCTCACTGGCAATGCTATAACCTGTGTACAAACAAGAGCTTCTCCCAGCTGAGTGTGAGAGAGTTTGTGGAATGTTATCTGCACAGGGTCAGTAGTAACCCCAATGAGATCTGATGGTTAAATTTTTACTCAGAGGTCAGGTATGGTTACTTTAGGTGGCTTGTCAGTGAAGGGGGCTTCATAAAAAGGAATTCCATTCAGAAATAGCAAAAGTGTGTTTCTTCACCTTTCGGCAGTCTTTTTGCACGAGTATAATTTGTACTTCACAAGTCCATACACATAATATATTTAGTCATTTTGATGCAGGGCACCGACACACCGTGTAAGGAATAAGGGTGAAATTCCCATGAAAGCTCTAGAATGCAGCCGATAGCTTTAATTCAAAGTATGAACATAGTAAATAAACTTTAACCAGAAATATGTTTATTTAAAGATCTGCACTATAAAACACTGCTTATAACCAACTTAAGACCTTTGCCACCTTTCTCGCACTCCTTTGTAGAAGGGGTAATGCTGACCTGACAGAACATTATTAGCATGTATCAAATTTAAAATCGTTTCATTTATTGACTTGCACTGCTCAGTGCCGTTTTGCCAAGCCAAGCGACTATGTTGCTTACCTAGCTTTAAAAACAACAACCTGTATTTCAACATACAGGATGATAA
The DNA here is from genome assembly GCF_009819535.1 of Lacerta agilis. NCBI lineage: Eukaryota > Metazoa > Chordata > Lepidosauria > Squamata > Lacertidae > Lacerta > Lacerta agilis. Next base: position 30,032,468 of record NC_046318.1, read on the forward strand.
AAGCAGACAGGAATTTTCTCCTTTCTTTTTATCTCAGCTTTCAGGAAGGGGAAAAAATCCCCCCTGCTGTGAGCTACAAAGAAGGTGGTTAACCATTACAAAAAAAAAGTAATTTAGAGGGAAGCAGTGTTTGATGTTCTACTGTTACTGGTTAACAGTTGGGTTTTTCAATTTTGCCTTAATTAATAAATGTGAAAGGGCAGTACTACCACTTTAGCATACACTCCTTTTTATATATTGCAGTCTTCAAATGCCTTGTGCCAGTGTTTCTTAATTTTAAATGATTTATTACCATTAAAGACAGGCAGCCCAGTCACAGCTGCTTTTGCTGCCATACCTGCACATTCTAACCCAGACAGGTGGACAGAGATGTCTTTGTCTGCTCCATTGTGCTTTCAGACCACATTGCTCAGCATTGGGCCATACCCCAACTCTATTCATGCTTTACTCCTTCCCCATCTGAAGAAGTATATTGGGTATCAGAGCCAATAAAGACAAGGGAAGACTATGAGTTGCCTCAAGCCAAAGGCTGCTACTGTGCTTGACCTTGGATTGGCCTTTACAATGGCACAAGGACCCTAAATGTCCAGGCCTGGAACCTGGGAGGAGCCCAGCTACTTCAACATAGCAGTTTATGGGATCGGGACAGTCCTCCAAGTTCCAGCAGTTCATATGGGCTTTAGACTGTTGCCCTTGTTGGTGTTTTGGTAGCCAGTTAGCACCTCACTCATATCTGTCCAGAAAAATAAACAGTTCAATTACTGCTTCTTCCTTTCTGTATATCTATACAGAAAGGAAGAAGCAGGTGCTATCTGAGCTACCAGATGCACTTAGAAATAATGTGTGGAGGTTGTTGGCTACCAGCCATGATAGGCACATTCTACCTCCACTCTCAAAGGCAGTTCACGTCTGAGTGCCAGTAGCTGGAAACCACGGGAGGAGAGAATGCTTTTGGGCTCAGGTCTTGCTTGCAGGTTTCTCATAGGCATCTAGCTGGCCTCTGTGAGAACAGGATGCTGAACTAGATGAGGCACAGTCCTGAAAGGTTCAAACACCAGCCCAGATTAACAAATGTTCTGTGGTAATAGTCAAAAGGTAAAGGACCCCTGGAGGGTTAAGTCCAGTCAAAGGTGACTATGGAGTTGTGGCACACATTTCGCTTTCAGGCCGAGGGAGCCAGTGTTTGTCCACAGACAGCTTTCTGGGTCATGTGGCCAGCATGACTAAACAACAGAAACCAGAGCGCACGGAAACGCTGTTTACCTTCCCACCGCAGTGGTACCTATTTATCTACTTGCACTTTGACGTGCTTTTGAACTGCTAAGTTGGCAGGAGCTGGGACAGAGCAACGGGAGCTCACCCTGTTGCAGGGATTCGAACTGCCGACCTTCTGATCGGCAAGACCAAGGGGCTCAGTGGTTTAGACCACAGCACCACCCACGTCCCAGGTAATAGTCAACACACCTTTAAAGCCCTATATGGCCTGAGACCAGATTACTTGAAAAAAATGCCTCCCCCCCTTTAGGTATCCATTGGAACCTTGAGAATTTTTTTTCAAAGGCCCTGCTTTGGAAGAAAGAATGAAAAATTATCCAAACCAGGCAGCAGTCTCCATGCATGAAGCTACCACAGCACTTCACTCCTGGCTGCAGCAGCACCTACTATTTAATAATAATAATAATAATAATAATAATAATAATAATAATAATAATTTTATTTATACCCTGCCCATCTGGCTGGGTTTCCCCTGCCACTCTGGGCGGCTTCCAACAAAAGTTTAAAAACACATTAAAACATCAGTCATTAAAAACTTCCCTAAACAGGGCTCCATTGACTCCTACAGAGTGAATTCAGTTGCACCCTCATTTGGGTGGTTGTGTTACACAAAATTCTCTACATAGGACCAGTATATTAAGGGAGTCAGGGTTCTGCATAGCTTTGTTTATCCTTCTCCCTGAGCTCCCTTTTCCGTTTCCCACCCCTTTTTGCCCTCTTCACTGACTTCAACTTCTGCCAGCAGGGCTGTCAATAGATGCTCCTGGCTTAAAGACACCTCATCTGGGAGGGAGATAACGCCTTACCTGTCCCAGCTGACATATTTTGACATTAGGATTGCACTGTTACTTAGCTAGGCAGACATTCCAATAATGTTATTACAACGTCTCATGGTTCCTGCCAGTGGAATCTAGCAAAGAAAAACAACTACTCTGGCCTCATAGATGCACCGATGTGAGACTTCAGTTTGGTATGCATATGAGCATCACTGCCAAGGATACACTAGCAGGCATAATATTCACATGATAAGGTGAATTTAAATATCACCGCTCCTGTGTGCAATGCCACCAGGAAGGGCTTCCAAGCACCATGCAAAAGCAAGAATTAATGTTTAAACTACTGGACCACGGTGACTGTTCTTCACAGGATTATGGAGGTCTATACAGAAAATTGTCCCGATGCCACATGGAAGGCAGCTGGAATTTCAATGAACCTGTTTCAGTTTTTAAGTAAACTTTAGCAAAATAAAAAATTACATTTCACTGCACAGGAACAACCTCAATATATCGTTCTCTATTTCTGCCATATCTGGTGTTACACATAATGTAATTAAGGAGACGTCCCTGGTAGTGTTAATTAAAAGATTCTAACAGAAGGGTATTTAAACGCTCTCTGTGAAATAGCAAATCCAGCCATGATTTAGAATTGCAACAATCAACGCTGTGCATCTAAGAACAAACAAAACAATAGCATTTGGCTTATGCACAGCAATAATTCTAGAATAATTGGACTGCCTTAATCAGCAGTTTGAATTACTCGTTACTGGATGCTCCGACCCACTAGTGCTAATTGGAGCAAATGAAATACTGATAGCATTTGCACATTATTTTTAAAGCCTGTGCCACCATTATTTCAGGGGCTCATAAAATTCCCTGTCCAAACATTAAATTACAAGGCAACGAAAGCCATAAAAGCATGCCAGCTTCCTTTTCGTTGTAAATGCTGCACCCCTGTGCGAACTCTATTAATTAGCCGCAGGCTGTTGTTTTATTTTTAAGTGAAGCTCGGTCTCCTGAGGTGTATTGGAGAAGAAGTCAGAAGATAGGTGAGAAGATCCTTATGAAATGCAAGTCTGCCACAGAAAGAAAGTGGCCCTTAAACGGAAAGAAGAAAATTTGCACACACATAGACTGCTTCTCTCTGCTCAGTAATGTTGAAATAAGAAGAAGTGTGCATCTGAAGAAGTATCTGAAGAAGTGTGCATGCACACGAAAGCTCATACCAAGAACAAACTTAGTTGGTCTCTAAGGTGCTACTGGAAGGAATTTTTTATTTTGTTTTGTTTTAAGAATTCTTTGTTAGCATGCAAGAAGATTTTTCATACAGTCCTACCAAAGGATGGGTTGAAGTGGGGCGGGGGTTAATGTCATCCATAACTAGCCAAGTTTATTCCTAACATTCCCCCTCTGCTCTCTTAGCCCTCTGTCACCCTCTAGTGAGATTCTACTACTGTACAACAAAAATTGAACATAGGTGGCTGTCTGGGTTCTTAATGACTCCTACTGTATTCTGTACAATAAAGTCTGGAGAGCAGCACATTCTACTTGACACCATCTGCTAACATTTGGAAATGCAGGGGCCAGCCCAGGTTTCGAAGCAATGGCTTCAGTAAAAGATGAAACGGTGGGAAATGAGAGACATGAAGGGAATGTGTTTGAGGAAAGGGCTGCAACACACCTCTATCAACTCACGCCCATCAAAATTGGCAGGCCTTTATCTAGAATAAATTAAAGGGCATCTCCAAGATTCTCATTTCTGCTATGGATCAGGTCTTTGGGGGGGGGGAGCAGCCGCTAGTGCTCTCCTGCTCTTGTTTTCCACATGGTATTTTATTAATGTCTTTTGTTTGGGTTGTATCCTTGACATCCAGCCACCTCAAACACTGTTTCACTATTTCATATACTGCCACCTGCTGCAGGCACACAAAACTCAAACTAACTCTCTAGATCTGAAAGTAATTTTTAATCGCCCACTAAAACAGAGGGAGAAATCTGTCATTAAAGCTGAAACCCTAAACACACTTACTAGGGAGTAAGCACAGTTAAACATAGAAGGACTTTCTTCTGAGTAAATAGGAGTAAATCTGAAATTTCAGCAGGGTTTACTGGTTTCATTACCATCATCATTCCTTCTAACAGCAAATTTGGGTGCTTAAGAGCTGGCAAGATTGGAACCAAAGGGAGCACTGAGGAAATGAGAGGAAGATATTAGTATGCTCAGATGAATTTCAAGCTATGCAAGAGTAAAAAAAAAAAAGAAATTAAGGTGGGGGGAACCTTCCCAGCCCAAAGTAGCCTAATGACTTGAGGTGTCACAGAATGTTGTGTCATTTGAAAAAAGGGGGGGTTGGGTTGTAAATTGACTTGCTTGAGCATCTTGCAACCTACATTATCCTGTAATGTACAGCTGGCTGGCATCCTGAACAGGGACACTCCTGTTAGTGAGCAAAGACAGTGCAACAGCCAGCCATTTGAATTTAGACGAGAAGTTCACAGCTAGCCTGTGTGAATGACCAAGTATAATGTGCTATGATCTTCCGGTCCTAACGCCAGTAAGATTTGGGCAACTGTGTTCTGTACCAGCCGTATCTTCCAATGGATAAGTGTCCTAAGCCTCTTTGGACACAGCTCACTGTGGAAAGGTGATATGTAAATAAACCCAGTCCATCAAATCAAACTGTTTTCAAAGGCTAGAAATGCTGTCCCCACCCACCAGAGTCTTCCAGCCCCCTTCTCCCTGGTGGCTAGAAAGGCTGCTGTGACAGGATGATTTTGATTGCAAATGGTCAAGAGGGAAATGAAAGGGGGAGAAATAACATGAGCATTCCAAGTCAATCCAGAAAGCTGGGCATCACAAGACAAAAATTTTGCCACGTTAATTAAGATGTACAAAACTGCTTGCCCCCCTGGATTTAAAACAAGTTAAAATTTAAATTTAAACAAGCCCTGGCTTGAACTAGGATCATGAGAACATGGACCAAAGTTGATTAGCCTGTTCAATGATATTTTTCTTGTCTTCATACTGCTGTCTTGTGGATGGAAATGCAGAAAAGAAAATCTCGCAAACAGTTTAATCTTCTCTTTACGCTTTCATGTTGTAAATCTTTTAGAATTCTCCATCTAAAGACCTTTCGCGTGGAAATCCTTTCCTGTTTGAATAGCAGCCACAGCCTACGAACGACCCTGAAATAAATACATTAACCCATGTCTCGGCTTCATGTACAAATCCTACAAATGATTGTTTTCTCCTTTATTTATGTGTTCAGGCAAAGTACAGCCCAGCTCCTCTGTTAAACGCCCTCTTTCTCCTTGAAGACAGAAGGCCTTTTTAAAAAGCAGCTAGTGGGTGCTCAGAGAAGGGACTTCAGCTCTGCAGGAAAGCAAAAGGTCCCAAGGTCAGTCCACGGCATCTCTAGGTATGGCAGTGAAAGACTCCCGCAGTCAGTGCAAGGACAAAATTTGAGGCCGGAGCGGCAATGATCTGACTCTGTGAAATGTAGAGCAGGCAGGGCCAGATTTAGGTTTGATGAGGCCCTAAGCCAGGCTTCCTCAACCTCAGCCCTCTAGATGTTTGTTTTTTGGGGGCCTACAACTCCCATGATCCCTAGCTAGCAGGACCAGTGGTCAGGGATGATGGGAATTGTAGTCTCAAAACATCTGGAGGGCCAAGGTTGAGGATGCCTGCCCTAAGCTACTGAAGGTAATGGAGCCCTTTATATATCCAGCTGTCCTTTGTCAACAACAAATTGTTGCTGTTTTTTGTGTTGAATATATGCAACCAGTCCATGCAGAATGTAGGCACCCTATACATAGAAATCAGCAAACCAGTGATATTTTAGTGAGCAGGCTAGAAGGGGCCCATTACTTACATCCTGGGAGCCTACACAGCACAAAACACTGTTGCTGTATGTAGGTTTTATTTGTTTTTTATCTTATATATTGGAAATGTACATCCAGGTTGTTGTTTTTCCTTTATATTTTTTGGGCCCCCGAAAAGAGTGGGGCCCCAAGCTATAGCTTGTATGTAAATCCGGCACTGAATGCGGCCTGCTTTTCATGCACGTTTTTACACCTGCATTGTACATTAAATGGAAAACGCCCCCAAGTGTTCAAGCGCGCTTACCGTAAACCCATTTGGAATAAAAGAAAAATGAGATATCAGACTATTTCCCTCCCTGTGGAACGCCCTCCCTTCAGACATCAAGGTATCAGAAAAATTACACAACTTGTATAAGACATCTGAAGGCAACCCTGCCTCGGAAGGTTTTTAATGCTTGGATGTTGTTGTTGTTGTTTTAAGATATGCTGTAAGCCGCCCAGAGTGGCTGGGGAAGCTCAGCCAGATGGTTGGAATATAAATATGATGATGATGCAGCATCTCTGGGGCCTGATCCGGAGGCTAGGAGCTTCCCCGCTCCCCCGATTCTGATGCTCACGATCCCCGCATCACACGCCACCCAAAGCCTCCTCCTCTTTGCGACGCATTGGCTCCCTCCCTCCCCCGTCAGTGCAGAAGCTCCGCCTCGGGAGCCCAAACGCCAAGGCCGCTCCTCCCTTCCCACGTGTGCCGCCGGCTGAAGGGAAGCAGCGCCTGCGCGCCCGAGGAGCGTGGAAGTGCCGCCGGGGGCCCGTGTCGGAGCGGCGCCGCTTATGGAGTGCGCCCGTTTGTGGAGCCGGCGGCTTCGGCCCGTCGCGCTGCGCGTGTTCGCCTCGCGGATCTGCTGCTGTAGCAGCCGCCGCTTGTTGCAAAGAGGGCGCGCCGCCAGCTGCCGGCCGGATGTCGCGGCGTGGGCTGCCTGCAGGCCCGGGAAATGCCGGGTCGAGCCGGAGGGCAGGCGGACCTTGCTGCGCGCAAGTAAGTCACGCGCTGCCCCAGGCAGGTTCTCCGTCCTGCCCGGGGATGCATTGCTGGGGCTTTGCGGCTCCAGCTTGTTCGTGGTCCCGCAGGAGGAAGTTCCGGTGCGCCTTGCTCACCAAACGAAGAAGCCCAACCAGGGCTCTTCCTGTCCGAATCGCTTACGCAGCCTTACCAAGCTCAGCTAAAACCTTTTTACGCACGAATGTAGTAGATACTGGAGCTGGCATTCAGCTAAGTTTTGCTCAAGAGTAGGCCCACTGAAACAAATGGACCTACCTTGGTTAATGGTTATTCATTTCAGTGCAGCTACTCTGAATAAAACGGAGACCACTCTGCGTGAGGAAGCGCGCTTGGAGGGATTTGACCTAGAAATCCCTTTGCCCAGTGAAAACGGTCAGCATGGATGGTCATGGGTGTTAACAGGTCTTCGTTTAAATCTTTGCACCGTGACACTTGAGCAGGTACAAGTGACAGAGGAGTTGCAAGTATCCATACTTGAAGCAAGGCCCATTGTGTTTGTGGAGCTGAGTCCCAAGTGTGCTGCAATCCTGTACATGCTTATCTGGCCTTGTGCCCCATTGGAGTTGGTAAGGCTTCATTTCTAAGGCATACAGAGGATTGCACTATAAAAGCACATTTTGCCCCTCCTATAAAACTTACAGCGCAGGTAGGTGTGCGCAAAATGTGGTGCTATACGTTAATGGACCAGCACCCATGGAAAGTGCATTGAAATGTGTGTGAAACACATGTCCATGCACCACACTTCCTGTATATTTGCCTCCATGTTGCATTAGTAAAAAAGTTTTTAGAAGTTGGGAACTTTGTTCTGGTTGACACTCTTAGCCCCAACATCATTTGTTTTTTTTAATTAGTTACCCAGTACAAAAATAAAATAACTTTCCTCGAAACTTGAAGTAATAGCCAACCTAGTTTGTTTATGGAGACCTAGTTTGGCATCAAGAACGTGTTAATCTGTGGTGGTCTTGCAATCTAAAGTTATAAATAATATGCAAATCGTTGATCTTGGCAGGAATGATGAACTGTGACTCATGATCAATGTGGTGCTTGTTGCTGAACGTATACGAGATCAGCAAATATATATAATTTACAACTTGGAACTTCTTTTCACCCTCCTTCAGATGATCTGTCTCGACTCTTTACTACAGACGTGTCTCAAGCCACTTTAGCGAGTGTGGCTCCAGTGTTTTCAGTGGTAAGTGCTTCCTCCAGTTGTTACTATGAGATGCAGGGAAAGTCTGAAGAAGGACGTGAAACATGCCCCCAAAGCGCCAGCTTTTGGGGTGCAGCGTTGGTTAATGGCAGCTGGAAACTAAGGGGAACCTAAAGGAAGAAGACCCCAAGGAGAGACCTGAGAGAGGAACAAGGGGGGGGGAAGCATAATGTAAAGACATTGGAGAGAAAAAAAGTGTATGGGTGGACTGGGGCTGCTAGCCACCCCCACACACCCCAAACACTTACTGGGGACTCAACGTCAATGAATATAACTCAGTTGGTTAGAGCTTGGTGCTGATAATGCCAAGGTTGCAAGTTTGATCCCTGTATGGAATAGGCATCTGTCATGTATGATCCAGTTGAGATTCCTGCATTGCAGGGATTGAAGTAGATGATCCTCAGGTCCTTTCCAACTCTGCAATTCTGTTATTCTATTATAAGCATGTGTGGGATTGCCTTATGGGGAAAAATTGTCACGGAAATAACTGTTCTACCAACAAAGTGAATTGATGCCATTGCCCAGGAGTGATTTGGGCTTGGTTCATTTGTGCATTTTGCTGCTGTTCCCAATTCACTCTTACACATACCTGTTCATCAATTTGTGAAGCATTCTTAACTTGTAAATATCGCCCATCTTCATTAGACTCCACAGTGGTGGCCAGTCTCCCCCTCGTTGTTCAAGGTTGAGGAAAGTGTGCTGCCTTCTAGAAGCACGTGTGCCTTGCAAAAGTGAAAGACGTATTATCATCATTTCTCACCTTAGAACTACTTCACAAATATTTAAAAGGTTGTGTCATGGGGCGGAAACACCATACCCAGGTATGGTGAGTCTGTGGCCCTGCAGCTGATGAAGGGTTCCAACTCCCATCCTTCCTGATAGTTGGCAATGCTGGCTGCTGAAGCTGATGGGAGCTGGAGCTCAGCAGCAGCTGCAAAGTCATAGTTCTGCATACCTAGACAGCATACATCTTGAGATATATGTAAGCAAGGGATGAATTAAGCTGGATATTTAATTCTTTAGAGCAGAAATGCTACCACTAGAAATAGCATGGCCATCTAAATCATATGAATTCTGTACATTTTACCTAGTGTTTTTCTAAGAATGTGGCAATACTGATTTTTCTCTCTTTTTTCTTTCAAGATGAAATTTGATAAAGAAGGTGGTATAAGCTTTTATGGTAGGTGGAATTCTAGTCTTCTCTTTACTTCTGAACTCAACAAAGCCTAGACGTTTTGATGACATGCCGATGCAGCAACGTTGATTGTTTTCTGTTTGGTTGCTGGATGCTAATCCACAAATCATTTCATCTATTTAGAGGCCAGTCCTGTGGCAAGATCTGCCAGGTTGAGCAGCTTAAGACGCAACGGATCTCTGGTTCAGCCCAACCCTGGCTCAGCCAAAGATTCACTGTGGTAACTTGCTCATTCTGGCTCAGCCAGCTGAGGCCAATGTAAGTTCCCCAAAAGAGGTTGGAGCTGGGCCGGTGTGTGTGTGTGTGTGTGTGTGTGTGTGTGTGTGTTTGTTTGTTTGTTTGTGTTTGTGTGTGGAGCTAGTCTGGATCCTGATCCCATTCAGCTTACTCAAATGACCTGGCAACCAGGCATAGAACACTATTTTAAAGGCTTGTTTTCCCTCTGCCAGGCCTAAGCAGAGCAACAGCAGCCCCATGGCTGAACATGGTTTGGATCTTACTGCAGTCACTTAACTTACCCTGGCTTGCTTTACGCCAGCTTCTTGTGCATAGGATTGTTCCCTTGGCACATCTGTTTACCACCTTTTTCAATATACTCAATATGGCTGACCTGGGGTTCGCAGGCAGGATCCCATCCTCCTTTATTTCAACAAGGTGTCTGTGTCATGTGCACTCAGACCATACTCTGGATCCGTTGATTTCTCTGGGTCTTGTGCTAGCTGGAGTGATGCCTTTGAGAAGCTGCTGCTGTGGTCTTTGTTCTCATTTCACATCGTTGTGTTGTTGGTTTTTTTTTTTTTTTTAATAAACTCCTCCTTGGCAGAAAGAAAGAAAACAGAGCTATACCAGGAACTAAGTCTCCAAGCGCGAGATCTACGGTTTCAGCATCAAGTCAGCATATCCCCCAGGAACAACAGGATTATCATGAGAATGGAAGTAAGTGCACTTGAACAATCCATTTTTTTATTTTTTTAAAATAATTTTTATTAAAGATTTTCATGGAATGCAAAAGAACGTGCAATGTCTCTTTTTGTTGTTGTTCAGATTATAAAGTCTTTTCTTGTGTTCAGTGTAAGACATTATGGTAAACTTGCACACTATTTTTTCATTTTTCCAACCTGCTCTATGTGTGGCGTTTCTGCGTCAGTGTCATTTGGGCAGGTTCCTTTTCTAGCCATTTCTTGCTTTACATGGGCAGTGAGAGAAGGTTTTGCGGGGGTGGGGCGAGCAGTTCTGCTTTCAAAAACAATTTTCATAATTTAATTTCCCAGCTGCAAAAAGTGGTACTATATGTACAGCGGACTACAATCTGAAATTCAATGCTCGTCTTTTAAAAAAGGAAAAAAAGAACAGCAGCTAAAAATAGAACCAGAAATGATTAAAAAAGAAAAACAGGTATAGAAAACCTATAAAATTTAAGAATACAGTGGTACCTCGGTTTACGAACTTAATCCGTTCCAGAAGTCCATTCTTAAACCGAAACCGTTCTTAATCCGAGGTGCGCTTTCCCTAATGAAGTCTCCCGCTGCCGGTGCCCTTCCACCGTTCAGCTTCCGTCCTTAGACTGAGGTAAAGTTCGCAAACCGGGACACTCCTTTGGTTTTGCAGAGTTCATAAACCAAATAGTTCGTAAACAGGGCTGTTCTTAAACCGAGGTACAGAACAGCAGCAATAGGAGGAAACCAAACACTAACCAGATATTTAGCTATGCATTTATCTGCCACTATCAGGAAATCAGCAAAAAACAAACCATGAAAAGCCTGCACAAAAATCTAGCTTTTAACCCCCCCCCCCCCGCCCCTCCGGTTTTAACTTAATGATGGAACGAGCTTGGATATGGGTTTAGATTGGCTCCCTGGAGTTCCACAGAGTTTGCGCCAGTGATGTCTTCTTGGGGGCAGTGGGTAAAAAAGAGCCAGTTTGGTGTAGTGGTTAAGAGCGGCAGACTCGTAATCTGGGGAACCGGGTTCGCGTCTGCACTCCTCCACATGCAGCTGCTGGGTGACCTTGGGCTAGTCACACTTCTCTGAAGTCTCTCAGCCCCACTCACCTCACAGAGTGTTTGTTGTGGGGGAGGAAGGGAAAGGAGAATGTTAGCCGCTTTGAGACTCCTTCGGGTAGTAAAAAGCGGGATATCAAATCCAAACTCTTCTTCTTCTTCCGATGGTGGTGCTGTACTTGGGATGGGGCAGTGCAACAGCGGGGTTCGGAGAGCTCCAGGTTGGCAGCAACAACACCTGCGGGGCTGTCACTTTCAACCTGGAGCACCTCAGTCCTCCCTCTGCCCCCTTCTGATGAACTTGCCAGTGTTGGGAGGGTGCCACTGCCCTCCGTACCGCCCCCTCTTGCATGAGCCGCTGCTGGTTGGCACCGTGTAACCGGAAAGTCTGCAAATGTACAAAAGCCCGACTGATTTTATCCTCTGCTTCTTTCAGTTTTTGAAGGCGGTGATTACACCGGAGTATCTCCTAATCCTAGACTATCGCAATTTGAACATGGAAAAATGGCTCTTCCAGGAACTGGCACCTCAGCTAGCCGGCGATGGTCAACTTGTTACATATTCTTTGCCCTTTGAATTCAGAGCTATCGAAGCAATACTACAGTACTGGGTAAGCACCCATGCGTTTACTGTGCTGAGAGTAATAGCTTGCTGTGATCTTGTGCTGAGGGAAGCTGAGTAGGAGCATGGTCTGGCCTGTAAGCTGGCCAGGTGCAGCCCTGATTGACAAGCTTTAAACTCTGGCAGAGGTGGAGGAAAGAAGTCTCCTCTCTATTCCATGTTGGTCTGACGCAGTAGAAATATATAAAAGTATCTGAAGAAGTGTGCATGCAAACGAAAGCTCATACCAAGAACAAACTTAGTTGGTCTCTAAGGTGCTACTGGACAATTTATTTTATTTTTTAAAATATATTCCTCTCTATTCCATTACCCTTACGAGGAGGAGTTTTCACTTCCCTCCAGTTAGCTAGTAGGGCTCCCAGGGCACGCACGAAATGGTGGACACAGCACCTTAGCCAGTGAGTGGCTGACACATTACCTGACCACATGCCTCATCGGCAGCCAAGGGATGGAACTGGCTTATTTTATTAAATAATGAAAGCGGATGCATGTGTTCAAGCTGACTTCCATCATACGCCATTTAAATATGTTGATACTTTGTGCCAGTATGGTTGGTTTTAAAAATAAAATAAAATAAAATTACTCGATTTTGGAAGCTTAAACACATTATCTTCAAATTCAATATATGATTTTCTTACAAAATAAACAAGATGACTTCCCACGCTTACCTCTGTGGTGTTTGTGTTCCCACCCATATTCTGCTGCATTGTATGTCAAGACTATATCTATTACATATTTCCTCTTATTACATTTCCTATCATTCTGAATCGGTTGCTTATAAATTCAAATCCTGCGCACAATTTCATTTGACTACAGTTTTTTTCTCAAATATTCCAAAAAGGGTTTCCGTTCTTCAATAAAAGGTTCGTCATTTTGGTCTTGCACTCTTGCTGCCAGCTTTGCCAGTTCTGCATAGTCCATTGCAGTGGTAGGCAACCTAAGGCCCATGGGCCGGATGCGACCCAATCGCCCTCTCAATCCGGCCCATGGGCGATCTGGGAATCGGCATGTTTTTACATGAGTAGAATGTGTGCTTTTATTTAAAATGCATCTCTGAGTTATTTGTGGGGCACAGGAATTTGTTCATTTCTTTTGCAAAATATAGTCTGGCCCACCACATGGTCTGAGGGACGGTGGACCGGCCCACGGCTGAAAAAGGTTGCTGACCCCTGGTCCATTGGCTTTGCAATCCATTCCTCTTTGTTTGGGACTTTTTCTTCCTTTCAGTGCTGCTCATATAGGATTCTGGCAGCTGTTGTTACATACATAAATAGTTTAATCGTATTCTTTGGGACACTTGTCCCCAATATCCCTAGAAATACTTTGCTACAGTATTTGTGTTTCTGGATTGCTGATTTTGCTGGGAAATGCTCGTCAGCTTCAGGGATTTCAGGAGTGTCTGACTGTGTTGCCTGCTTTGCTGAGCAAGAGTCTTCAATGACCCAAGACATTCTAAAAGGATTGTTTTAATTCTTATGAAGGATCCTGTTGTTATCTAGATCAGCTACCTGCATGGGAGACTTAACAACCTGCAGCCTCAGATTCTTGAGACCCTGGATGCTTTAGTGGACCCTAAGCTTTTATCTGTCGATAGGAGCAAAGTCCATGTCCTATTGCAAAATGGAAAGAGGTAAGAGAGACTTCCTTCCCATTTTTGAATGACCTACTTGCACATTTCTGCAAGATTCAACTATGCAATAGTTGAATCTTGCACAGGCACACTATTGGCCTGGGATGGAGGTGCTCTTAAGTCCCAAATCTGAAATGCTCAGCAGCTACCTTACTTGGAAAACTTACTCTTGCTGCAACAGACTAACATGACAACCTGTCTGGAAATTGCTCCTTCACATGATGATTGTGAAGAAAGGATTGTATAATATGGATAGAGTAGAGAGCCTGTGCTATACCTAGCTGTAGAAGTGAAACCTAATCTGCCTGTAAATCCTTTGTAGAATTGAGACACCATTTGTTTTTTATAAATGAAAATGCTTACAAGATCCTCTTTCCCCCTAAGCAAGTCTGCAAAGTTACCCCATGAAAATGCAAAAGAAATACAAAAAAACCAACCCCCAAATTAACACGATCCTAAAATGAACAGGAAATAAAAAAGCAGCAAGCTGGTATTATTATTATTTTTTTAAAAAAATAACAGTTGCATCAGATTATAAAATGGTCCTTTATGAAAAGACCTGGGGAAGAGAACAGTTTGTTCCTGGTGCATCACTGATGCTAATGTAGGTGTGCACCTCTGGGGCCACCACTGAAAAGACTATTCCTGGTCACCAACTGCTTCACCTCTGAAAGTAGGGGCTCTTGGCGAAGGGCCTTCCACAGATTTTAATGAACTAGCAAGGTTCATATGGGGAAAGGTGTTCTTCAAAATATCCAGTTCCCAAGCCACATAGGGCTTTAAAGCAGATATAAGGAACCTCTAGCCTTCTGGACATAGTTGGACTGCAACACCTATCAGCCCCAAACATCATAGCCAAAGTTTGGGGATTATGGAAGTTGTATCCTAGCAAGAGCTGAAGGTCCACAGGTAGTTCTTCTTGGAGCCTATGCTTTGAGCTGAGAGGTTTCTGTCATGACTGCATCACCCCCAGCTCTGCTACTGACACAGCAAGCTAATATGTACATGCAGATCTCCTGCAAAACGGCACTTGACTCCAGTGTCATCTTGGTGGTAGCGGTTGGTTTTTAATTCTTCCTCCTTTGCTTTTAGCTTGTCAGAGTTAGAAACAGATCTTAAAGTTTTCAAGGAGACACTCTTGGAAATCTTAGACGAGGAAGAAGTGCTGGAAGAACTGTGCCTGTCTAAATGGACAGACCCCCAAGTATTGTAAGTATACATTGGTGTACTTACGTTGGGCAAGATTTTTGTGTTCAAGGACTATATATGGGATTAGCCAAATAAACATTGTGAAAGTTTGGGTATAGGAAGCGGCATTTCCTGCATCTCTGTAAACCGTTTAGATGGGTTTTTCCCCCTAGCATTTCGTTTCAGGAGAGGGCTAGCCGCACAGAATGCTGCTGCTTTTGTAAGAACAGACATTCCAACAAGTGCTATGGTGGTGCCAAGTTGCAAAAAAAATGTTTTGTCAGCAGCCTAGGTGGTATGGCAACTATTGCAATTGTGGACTCAATGTTTCATTTCTTAAAAGTAACTTTACAGCCAGTTATAGGCTATCAGCTGCTTCAAATTGTTGAACAGATACTCTGTATATTATGAGCTTTGGTTTAAATTGCTTTGTATGGGAATTAGGGTGGGAGATAAATGCTGGTCTAGGCTTCCACATGGGAAGGATGCAGCTTGAAGATTTTTGGTATGCTGGCATTTTAGTTATAGCTATTATTATTATTATTATTATTATTATTCACAGTGAGGAGAGTCTGTCTGGAATTGACCATGCGGAGGAGATGGAGCTGCTATTGGAGAATTATTACAGGCAGGCAGAAGATCTTCTCAATGATGCTCGTGAGCTTCGGGTATTGATTGATGATTCTGAAAGCATCATCTTTATCAACTTAGACAGGTTAGCTGCACGTAACATTCTGCTCACTAAAATTTTATATGCGCCTTCTGGAGGGCATTTGAAACTTGAGCTCGGTGGTGTTTATGTTTATGAAGTTTCCTTTCTTATCAAGTAGAATAGATGAGTTGAATTTTACGCCTATAAAATGTGTTTTGTTATTTCAGTAAATCTGAAGTAACTCCCTTCTGTTCTAATCTTGAGTTTCAGATGACAAAGAGGTAGAATCTTATTCGGATCTGCGAAATATTAACTAACCTTTCGCTCCTCTTTAGCCACCGCAATGTGATGATGAGGCTGAACTTACAGCTGACCATGGGTACTTTTTCCCTCTCACTCTTCGGATTGATAGGAGTAGCTTTCGGCATGAACTTGGAATCCTCATTTGAAGAGGTAAGGCACCGTTTTGGGGAAAAAAGGCTTCGTTTTTCTCTTATGAAACCACACACAGTTCCCAGTTCTGATTGTATATAAATCGCATGAGATATACCATTCATTATGGACGTGTGGCTTCTCATCAACATCCATATCGAATAGGAAAGTGAAGCCTTGTACAATAGAACCTCGGCTTACATTACCCTCGGGTAACGTAAACTTTGGTTGCGAAAGCAGCAAACCCGGAAGTATTTTTCCGGGTTTTGCCACATGTGCAGAAGCGTTCTACGTGCCATGAGCATGTGCAGCAGTGCTCTATTGCGCTGCGCGCATGCGCAGAACAGGCACCTCTGGTTGCCGAAACCACGGGATCCGATCAGAGCTCCGGAACGAATCCTGCCCGCAACCGGAAGTACCACTGTAGTCTAGTTTGCCAAGTAGTCAGTATTTTATCTATAGACTACTCGCATCTTTAGGAAACAGTAGGAGATATTTCTCTTTAATTAGGCTTAAAAATCACATTGTTTTAAGAGGGCGCAGTTGTATACTATCCTTATGCATTTTTGCATCACAAAGTGTTTCAGCTTTACAAGTGAGCTTGATCCAATGCATAGCAGACTGAAGGGTTTGCCTGGGGTCTGAAAACACGCAAAAGTTCAGTACAATCTACTGTGACTTATTTTGGGGGTGCTTGTCTAAAGAAACTAACTTCCCATCTCCTTTTCGGCCACCTCCCTCCCCCTTGTTGTTCAGCAAAATCTCTGGCTAGTTTGGGAGCTTCAGCATAGAGGAGAGGAGAGGAACCCCCATTGTGGGGGGACCCCCGCTATGAATTAGGGGACACTACCCATACCCTGCATTAAGCCTTGAATGCAAATTTGCTGATAATTCCAGTTGCCGGGCTGTGCATTAAGGTCTCTTTCCAACTGCCCTCAGTTGGAACAAGTATAATCTTGGGGGATAACTTGCTTTTTCAAAGTGGTGAAAATAAGACAACTTGATAAGGGCTTGAAGAGTTTTGATTTCTGTGAAAGAATGATTTGCATCATTAACTATACATTTCAACTTTACCTAGGACCGCAGAATGTTTTGGCTGGTGACAGGAATTATGTTTCTGGGCAGCGGCCTAATTTGGAGGCGCCTGCTTTCATTTCTTGGGCGACAACTGCAACCTTCAATGCCCCCACCTGTGAGTATGGTCTCCCTGAAAGTTACACTGTGCCACCACCTTCGTCTCTTCCCCAGTTTGCCAGTTTCTCGGAGTCTTCCCTGTGGATGTCTGCAAAGAGGCAGCCAGTGTTCACCTTGAAGTGACTAGAATAGAGCCTGCAGTCAATAAGGGGTAAAATTCCAAGTCTTGATGCCTGGAGAGCCATGGGAATTCCGTCACTTCACTTCTCACAGTGAGGGAACTGCCAGAAGGCCCTCTGTGTTGGATCTCAGCGTCCAGACTGAGTGACAGGGGTGGGGACGCTCCTTCAGGGCCGAAGCCATTTAGGGCTTTAAAGGTCACTTTGAACTGTGCTCAGAAACGTACTAGGAGTCAATGTATGTGGTATTTTGAGACCTGTGTTATATGGTCCCGGCAGCCGCTCCCGGTCACCAGTCTAGCTGCCGCATTCTGAATTAGTTGTAGTTTCCGAGTCACCTTTCAAGGTAACACCACTGAAGTCTTCCTTTAGTAGATTTCAGAGTTCCTTTGTGCTGACCACTGAATTGTTTTCCCATCCTACCTCTTCTTCTTCTTCTTCCACAGATCCCTGCTTTTCTGAAAAGAACACAGCCAGCAAATGGGAAGGTGGAATATAAAAGCGATATTAAAACAGAACCCTTTGGGTCAAGTAAAAGCACACTGACTGACCATTGACCAGACCTCTGTGCTGGTTGATCTGCAATAACTGAACTTTAGACTGTGTTCTCTTGTAATACTCTAGCAGGGATTTATCCTTTGACTCTTAATGACATGCCAAAGATGTGCAGCTGGAACCACCAAAACCTGAAGCTTTGCCGAGAGAAGAGTCCAGTAGACTTTTGTGCACCACGGTAGGAAATCAAAATTCCACATGTCAGCTGGATGAACTGAAGGTGCTGTTCATCTGATGCCTCCTGTGGGAAATTGCGTTTGGTGTAATCTTTACGAAACACAAGAAAATGGATAGTAATAATTTCCTCCCTCCAAAGAATGCAAAATCCAATCCAGAAATCTTACTGTATGTTCTGTAAATGGTGGTTTTCACACTTTTATCACTTCATGGGTAAAGTTTATAGTAGGGGGTCCATGTGGGTCGTTTAACTGGCCCATGGACCCCTGTTGCCCACTCGGGGACCCCCGCCACCCACTCAGTCGGCTCCCATGTGCCGCACTAAACCAGCGCGGAGCACAGTGGGGTCCGCCCTCCGTGACACTGGCCGGCTTCCCATTGGCTGCAGGAAGCTCCTGCAGCCAATGGGAAGCTGCGCATGCCTCCTCCGTGCCGGAAGGAGCACCGGAAATAGTGTTTGCGGGACCGTGCGCACACTCCCACCACGGCGTCTGCGGGACCGTGAACCGGTCCAAGCCACAAAAACTTTGCCGACCCCTGATTTATAGATTAGGGAAAATGTGGCCATCCAAACAGTGTGTTTCCTGTATGTAGAAAGTTATGTTCTAATAAGATGATAGGACGAATTCAAGCGAGAGAAGGCTACCGGTGGCTGGTAGCCATGATGGCTATGCTCTGCCTCCGCAGTTAGAGGCAGCAATGCTTCCGAATACCAGTTGCTGGAAACCACACGAGGGGAGAGTTGTTCTTGTGCTCACGTTCCGCCTGCTGGTTTCCCACAGGCATCTGGTTGGCCACTTTGAGAACAGGATGCTGGAGGTCTTTAAGCGGAGGCTTGACAGCCATCTGTCAGGAATGCTTTGATGGTGTTTCCTGCTTGGCAGGGGGTTGGACTGGATGGCCCTTGTGGTCTCTTCCAACTCTAGGATTCTATGACTAGATGGGCCATTAGCCTGATCTAGCAGGCTTTTCTTATCTTCTTAAAAGTGATTGTGAGGACAGCGTTAAGAAGACGCCTCTTGAAAAATCAAGCTTATCCTCTTGACTACAGTGAAATACCTTATTTTGGCAAGGGCGATGAGACTTTAAAAACACTGGGTTTCCTTGTCCGCTTAGTTGTAACTTAAGTAGATGAAATTCTATTCCCTGGGTATCGTTAAGCTATCGCTACTTGTAGGCTTTTAAGTTGGTGCTTTAATTCAAAATGGTCCCTTTCAAGATGATACAACTTGGTGTATTTTAATTCGTTCAGTTGGCTGACTGTAGAGGGGAAATACACAGGGAAGCAAAGAGGATTTCTTGGGCCCGGTATACTGTATGCACATTGGGCTTCCTGCATCTGCACAACCTGCAATCTAATTGGCAAGAACTGCTGCTTTTGTACATATATTAATGTAGCCTAGCCTACCTCACAGGGCTGTTACTAATTATTTGATAATAAATTATGTCTTACCTACCTTTTACCGTAAGGTCCCAGGGCAGGTTACAGCTATGTAAAATTCATTTTTAAGAACAGTTTAAAAAACAAGTCACAGAGGAATAGGGTGGGTCCTATTGCAGAGATTAAAGGTGGGGAGGGGAGGATAACGCCCACAAACTTGAACTCTTGCGTGGGGAAGCAAGGTCCAAATATATAACGTTGTTCACAGCAGCCTTCTTTAATGCCAGCATTTCAAAGTTCTGCTATTTAAAGTAAAATACCAAAACCAAAATAAAAAGTTTGGCAACCCTGATAAATAATAATAATAATAATAATACTTAAGTTATGCACAGTTTCACAACTTTGGTGTCTGAACTACCAACTCTCAGCCTACTCTGTCTCACAACAGGGCTGTTGTGAAGATAAAAGGGGGAAGACAACAGGCAACAAATGTGTGTAATTTCACAACTCTCAGAAAAACATACACGAAACCTTGATAAACAAAAACGTTCCTATTAAAAGTACAGTCCATAGGAATTTTAACTTGCCGCAAGCTGTAAGGTGTTTGCCGATTCATTTTGGTACTTTATATTTTGTTTTTATAGTTGCTGTATATTAATAAATAACACTCCAGTGATGAAAAGCAAATCAATGGATTGGGGAACATGGAAAACCAGGGTGGGGAGAGATTGCAATAGCATCATTTTTTTTTCTCAAAAGGAAGGAACCCTCATTTATTTAAAGGGGATTTTTGTTGTTGTTGTTTAGTCGTGTCCGACTCTTCGTGAACCAGTGGACCAGAGCACGCCAGGCATTCCTGTCTTCCACTGCCTCCCGCAGTTTGGTCAGACTCATGTTAGTAGCTTTGAGAACTCTGTCCAACCATCTTGTCCTCTGTCGTCCCCTTTTCCCTTTTCAGCAAAATATACCCAAGCCAGCAGCTTGTGTTTTCCTCTGTAAAGGCAGCCCACTTAGGACGTGAATGAAATAACATGGATGGGGGGGGGGGGTACTTGAACAAACATACATCTGAGTCCCAGTGAGAGTGATCAGCAGTTCTTCCTCACACTGCTTACCAACTGTGAATAAGCATTCTTAGCAATGGTGCAGCCTGCGAAGTACTAAAGCCTCTGCGCTTTGCTTTCTAACTTTCTTCAGACATGGCCAATTGCCCTATGTTTCTTTTAATTAAAAAAAAGTAAGAGACGGGGGCCTTGTTGGCTCAGGGCGTTATGCGTGTACCCACTGAACCCCATCAGAAGCCCTGATCCGACAAAACCTATTTATAGCAAAGTAGCAAAAGCAGAAGAAACTTCAATCTGTGGCACAGTTAACTTTCTGATAACATCTGGAATGATGGTAAAGTTCAGAATGAATATGAAAGACCACTCAAAGGGGAATATCTGTTTTATTACATTGCACATGGGATAACGTAATAAAATAAAAATATCAAAGACGGCACATTCATTAATCATTAGCCTAAATAGCACAGAGAGAATCTGCGGAAATAGTTTGTCATTAGATTACATTTGATTAAATAGGAAGCAGCCTTTGCAGCAACCAGCTTGCACTATTCATTCATCTAGCCCAGTATTGTCTATGTTCTTCTAACAGGATCTTGTTACACGATCCTTTTAATTGGAGCTACCAGGAATCACACTTGAGACCTTTTGAGCTACAGAAGCTATTTAAATAGGTGTAGACGCTGAGTGAATCTCAAGGAGCTACAGTAATATTTCTTGTGGGCCAGCTTCTAAATCCTCCTGAATTTACCATGCAATTGTGTGCCATTTCATGCATGAAGGTTTTCTTAATACTATAAAAAAGAAAGTGTTACATGCTTGTTACTGGAAGTTTACCTAGGACTTGGAAGTACAATGGCCTGTAGTTTCAGTTGCAATCCTACACCCCTAAGAATTAAGAGCCATTGGACTTGACTAGAAGGTAGAGGCATCTTACTGGTTGGTGGACAGATCCTAACAGGAGAGCACCTTAAATCGTCTCTCATTAGCCCAACATCAGACATCAGTGATATTCAAGGTTGAACGACTGCTCTTGCTGCCATGTAGATGTTAGTAACTCAGCATGGGCGATTAACCTCAGTGACTGAAGAGGGATAAAAATGCAACTCCACTTCTTTTCAGATAGATGTATCTGAGTCTTAATTTGAGACAAAGCAGTCCCACTTCCAAGTGCATGTTAAAGAAGTGGTTCATTTCAAATCGAGGTTGGAATCAGTAGCGAGGCTTCGGGAAGTGTGCTCTTGCCAAGCTATTTTCTGTACAACTCCACATTTTCAGGATTCATTGGGGCTTCCTTCTTCAATCTACTCCATTGCAATTTATATTGCAATAAATACTTTAAAAATAGGCCTCTGTGTACGCACAACGCATGTAAACAGTTGAAAGCAGCTAATGGTCTGGACGCTATGACATGATGTTTTTAGAAGGATTTCCATTCATTATTACCCTTAGCAAGGAAATTTAAACACAGCAATAAGTAATTTTAGAGGTCTCAGCTTCCTTAAAATGTTAATGCTGTTCAATTTCCAGTTAAATATATGTTGAGTTATGCTTCTCCGTTTTCAAAAAGGGCAGAATTTTACAAAAGCGAAGAGTGATTTGCTGAAAAGAGGCTCGGTGGGGATGAGTATGGCAAATTAAAAAGTGTAGAGAAAAAGTCTGCCACTTAGCCGAGCTTCTAGGGAGCTTCTCTCAGCTGCTACTACAACTTCAGTCTGCAAAGGCAGAAAATATCCATTAATACAGCAGAATTCAGTTCCTTGCTTTTTTCTTTCTTTTTTTTAGCAGGTCATGTTGCCAGGGCAAAACATATTACCCCTGTGTATAACTAGGCACCACGCATAAGGAAGTCAAGTGATTATGTCGCCCACCTTCACCATAGTGGGATGGTCTCAGGGAAGCTGTAGAACCATTTTAGTTCTAAGCTACTTCCCTTTGGTTGTGTTGCAGGAAAAAAGCAGGCAAGGCATGGCCTCTTACCCAGCTGGCATAGGAGAAACACTCAAGTTATCACAAGTAGCCCATGATTCACCCCGCAGATGGGCTTGTGAAAACCAGCAGTGCTTGTTTGCCTACCTTTTGTCCAGATTTCACTGTGATCACAGCACTCCCAAATCTTGATTTTTCCTGCAACAATAAAACTACCATTATGCACTGTTTGACAGTGTTAATGCTTGTTTTCTTCACTATAGTTATATTTTCATTAACAGACCAAAGATCATCTTTAACGCGACTCAATGCCCATAAGCAGGGTCACCACCACCCACTTCTCTGGCAGCAGATCACCAGTGCAATAATCCCAGCTAGTCTTTGCTACAACCAGAGAACAAGTGCAATGCTTGTTCAGGACACAAAGATACCTACTGAACAAACCGCTCCATGTCGTTTGTGTGAATGGTGAAAACCATATGCCATATACAGCAAGAGGAAAACAGCTTAGGTCTGCAATCAGTTGGAAACTTTACAGCGAATCTTATCATGCTCCGCCTGATCCTAACCACATTTGCTTAGCCGCAGATCCTTTGAAATTCAGTGGAATATAAATGTGCTTGGGAATGGACCCTATGTTTTCTCAAGTGAAATTTGGGGTAATGATTCAGTTTCCAAACCATTTAGCATCCTGTCCTGTCCCTAATTGTGACATTGTAATCTTCTTCAGATGAAGGGTGGGTGGGGGATCCTTCCTGACCCCACTGAGTCAGAAATAGAAATTGCAAGATATCCTTCATGAGTCAATTCCAATTGTGTTTTGAAGCCACCAAGGGAGTTTGTTGTTCACATGCGGGTAGCCGTGCTGGTCTGCCATAGTAGAAACAAAATAGAAAATTCTTTCCAGTAGCACCTTAGAGACCAACTGAGTTTGTTCTTGGTATGAGCTTTCGTGTGCATGCACACTTCTTCAGATACCGTTGTTCACATGGTTTCAGTTTTAATGGTTAAAACTGGTTAAAATGCATTAAGGACCCAATTGTTAGCCATTAATTCTACCCACAATTTATTTAGCCCAAGCAGCAATTTATCCTTTCAGAGTTTGGTTGCTCACCTCAGGAGAAAGGATGACATACTGTGCCTGGAACAGAAAAAAGAGAAAGACTCACTTTTACATTGGTTTTCAAAGGTGGATAAATCAATTAAATGTATCTAGCATTTGCTCCACTGAGAATTATTTCAATATAGAAACACAGAAGTCAACTACTATGGTGCAGATATTCATAAACTGCTGAGCAGGAGCAAAACAACAGTTTTCAAATACAAACAGGCCTTTAGACCAGGTTTTTATTACTTTAGTTTATCTACCAAAGCAGACAACACCACAAAGACCTATAGCATTTGCTGTGTTACCCAGTCTTCAGGACAAGGCGAAGTCCATGATTTGCAGTTTTCTGTCACATGTCCAGAGGTGGTCTGGTTTCCACTAAATATGTAAACACGTGCAGCCTCTCCTCCAAACAGCCCAGCTATGATGTCTTTTGCTCGAAGAGGTGAGGTCACAATGATCTCGTCTGCAAACATTCACAGCAGGGGGAAACATATCACATTGTACAATGAGACAATAACTTGCACTGGATATCCAAAAGCTTTGGCCTTTAAAGACTTACTTAGTTGGATGCAGGCATACACAAACTTGGGAACACAATTACCAGACATACAAGCCTGCTTTGTGCCTTCTGCTTCCACTATGGGTCCACTGGATCCAAACTCATGTTTCTCCATGACAAACACTATGGTGACACAAATAATATGCCTGGTTTAAAATAGGCATGCCTAGCGCTAATGTGTTTTTGGATTTTCTCTATGTTCAGGCATATATAAGTGGTATGGTATCTGCCACAGACAAATGCAATGGGCAATGGAAACATGCTCCATATTGCATGTGAAGCAGGCCTTAGCCTACAGACAATATTAAAGCCAACAAGCCACAAACAGGCTTATTTTCCTCTCTCTTAATCCCCCCCCCCTTTTTTTTTACTGTAGGAGTGACTAATGTTTTTTGGCCCATGAGTCGTCTTTGGTTTTGGCCACTCAGCACTCCACATACATTTTTGTACACACATAGACATCAAAGACACAGAACACAGCACCCACTCCCCGTCCCAGCTGATCCAAACAGATCAACTGAGGATTGAGATTGCCACTTCGTTCACACTCATCCAATAGGATGAATACAGAGGAGGCAATTTGCATCCCCATCAGGATGCTGGTCCAGGCAGAGAAATTCAAACCTCTCGGTCCACTCCAGCATCATTCCAACTCCCCACCCCACCCCGGCCATTTTGCTGCCACCACCAAATTTGTGGATTTTGGGATTTTTTTAAAAAAGCTTGGGGGACCAGGTCAGGCTCAAGGGCTGTGACTTCACTACCCTTGCTGGACTTCTAATCTTTTTTAGAATTTTTATCTGAGATCACTGATTTAATGTTCCCCACTACAGTTCATGGAGCATCTTTTGACCCTACAATTCTTTGTGCTGGCCCAGGCTTGCAAGTACAATTGTATTTTGGCCTCTTTGTTTGGATTTCTCTGCTTTCGCTGCTTCTTCACTTTTTTTCTAAATCAAGTTCATTTGTTCGATCTAGCCTTTCCTTCTATATATGCTTGATGCTGTTAAAATTCTTTGTTCAGAACTTATTGTTTCACACTTCCTCTTTATCCCCTTATTTCACCCTTCCTGTTTTTATATATATATATATGTATATATATATCACATCTCACAACATCTAGTAATTTTAGGTGCTTCACAAATGAAATATGATACTGATTATGAGGATTCAATTTTTACCAAGTCCATCATTGTTTAGGTCACACAGGTGCACATTTCCTCCGAAGCGTGAAAATCTCCTGTCCCCGCTGAAAGTGCTCAGCAGAAATGGCTTGGCAGGGTCCGTCAAATCATACATCAAAGCAGTCCCTGCTTGGTGCAGCACTGAGCTTATAAATGCAATCCTAGATCTGCTGTCTGAAAGAAGCCAAGCAAGATGACGGGGGTCACATTGCTGTTCCTGGGAGATGGCAACAATAATTGGCATTAACAGATGGGCACTGTCTACGGCAGGTTCTAAACAGAATTAACAGCAAGGAAACTTTGGCTCTGCCATCTCCATTTTGTAAAATTACACATTTAACTTTGCAATAACAACAAAGGGTCCGGTCTCAGAATCATAATGTCAGCAACATTCTCAATCCAACGTAGATGATACTTCTTCATCTGGAGGCAGCAGTGGAACTATAGCTCAGTGAGAAAGTGAATGTTCTGCATGCCTGAGGTCAACCACATTAAAGGAGTTCAGGAAGCAGGGCTGAACAAGACTCAGGAGAGTTTTAAAATGTAAGTCATGGACAAGGTGAATCAATGGTCTGACTCGCTGTGGAGCAGTTTGTTACATACTAAACCCAACCCAATATAGTCTTCACTTTCACATGACATTGGGCATATGTGGCCCTCCGGAGGGGGAATATGTGGCCCACCCATAGCAAGAGGGGATTCCCATACAGCAGGCATAGGCACTCTAGCCCTCCAGATGTTTGGGACTACAATTCCCATCATCCCTAGTTAACAGAACCAGTGGTCAGGGATGATGGGAATTGTAGTCCCAAACATCTGGAGGGCCAGAGTGCCTATGCCTGCCGTACACATTCTGAGGACAGTTGGCTGGATCACCCTTTATGTTAAGTATGCAACACCACAGAATCCTATTCATCGCCTGCTATGGTGTAATTATCTGAAAGCAAATGTGTATAGAAAATTGACTTTCCCTCATATAGGATCTTGTTGACCCAAAAAGAGAGACAGACAGACAGATATGAATAACAGCTGTGGGAAACCTCAAGTTGCAGCTGCTGCAAGAACCCTTGATTTTTCCTTTACAGGTAGAATTCTTGGTGCTTTTTGAATTTGGCACTTTTTTTCTGTCACGCTGCACGACAACCAAATGTTGCCTTTGAAGCCCTGCCAAGTCAAGGCTGCAAAGGAAGATTCTTCCTCTGCAGCCCCAGCTTGAAGTCAACACTGTTGTCCCTCTACATTCTGAAACAGCTGGTGTGAGCAGCAGAATTGCAGACTCAGCTGTGACCTCCTGCTCTGTTAAACCATGATGTTCCCCGGTTTGGGGTTGGATGGTACACACATGCTGTGTTTCAGAACTGCCAACATCCAGTCCTTAAAGCCTTGAAAATAGGAGAGCAACCAGGATTATTATTTTTCCCCTGTCAAGAGCAGGATTCTCTTGGAGTAATCATTCAGCAGCAGACTGGCCCAGAAATGGCAGTGGGTAGAATCAAAGGTCTCTTTCTCTCCTAGTCCTCTTTTCCCTGCTGGTTAAATCTTCCATCCTCTGCAATTCCCATGATGATTAACTCCAAGCTCCTAAACAATTGATCAGTCTTGTTGGTGTATCGCAGAAGTAAAACCACTGCAAAGAAAAAAACTGACCCAAGGACAGTACTGCATACCTTGTGATGGTGCACCAACTACCAACACTTGCCTGGGGATGCCTTCTACAGAAAGGAAGCCGGTGGCCAAGGATGAACCAAGTCTCCCCATTTCCTGTGTGTCAAATAATAATAATAAGTTGGCACCATGGCTGGAGTTTTCCCTGTATGTTTTTATATTTGTCATTTCAAGAGGTACCAAAAAGACCTACCCTATCTCCGGTTAAAGTAAACCAGCTCTGCATGCTTGGTGGGATATAGCCATATACCTTTCCAACAGTCAGCTTGGTATCTCGTAAGACATAGCAGCTTAGACTACTGCACACGATGGTCAAAACATGAGGAACATTAAAAAAGAAGAAGTAATTGCGAGATATAGCACCACCATGGCAAAATATTCTTGGTTCAGAATCTAAAGTATTTGGAACGTGATGTCTTAATTTAAATAACAATTACAGTTAGGTAGCCGTGTTGGTCTGCCATAGTCAAGTTTTAATTGCAACAGTTTCTGCAGGATTGCATTCCCCTGAAATAGCAAATTAATAGTTTGGGGATTCTCCTGGACTCCATATTATCTATAGAGATATAAGTGGCGTTGGTTGCTGGTTTACGGTCTGCCACTGTAGCTAAAGAAGGGGTGTTGCTTGAGTTACACATGCCTTAGTTCTAACCAGACAAGATCGCTGTCATTTGCTCTGCATAGGGCTGCCTTTAAAAACCACTTTGGAAACACCCAACTAGCAGACATTGCAGCTGCTAGAAGGCTTGTGGAGGCCAGGCATTCATAGCATAGGACAGCTTGTACCAGATGCATTGGCTGTCTATTTGTTTCTGGACCCAGTTTAGAATGCTGGTGTTGACCCTTTAATGCATAAATTGGAAGGAATGCCTGCACCTATATGACCTTGACAAGGCCTTAAGATTGTCCTCTTCCCAAGATTTATCAGACTGGTGAGCATAAGATCAGGGCCTCTCCAGTAGTGGCCCCATATTTTTGGAACTCTCTCCCCAAAGTAGTAGTAGTACATATGACCCAACTTTGTTAGTCTTTAAGTGGACCATAAACAAATATTTATTTCTGTGTTTTATTAAATGACACACTTTTCCAAAGAGATACTGGAGAGTTTCTTTATAGGAAGATTGTCCCAAACCAGCAGAATACCGTACACTGTATCCAGTCTCCAATTCTCTCTCTTCCCCCACCCCCCAAATATCCAGCTTCCAAACAAATCGTAACATGCCAATGCAGACTGGGGGAAAGCTATGGCAGACCAGACATAACATACAGGCTTTATATTGATTAATACTGCTTTACATACATACAGGTAGGTAGGTAGGTAGGTAGGTAGGTATAAATAAATAAATAAATAAATAAATAATTACCGGTATTATTATTATTATTATTATTATTATTATTATTATTATTCTCAGAGTAGAGTAACTGAAATCAATGGACCATTGTTAGTCATTTCTATTAACTGAAATGAATTTATTTTGAGTATGATTCTCACTTTGGATACATAACATAATCTTTAATGGTTGGGATATATTGTTGTAAACTGCTCTGTGAAACCTGTGTTTGAAAAGTGGTCTATAACTCATCGTCAGGGAGCATTAGGCTTGTTTGAAACAACCTCTAATAAGCAGAACAAGTATTAAAACAGTACACATTTAGAAATAATACTAATCTACTGCATAGGGTTAGTTTACATTAAAAAGTACACAGTGTTAGACTGGGTATGATCACATACAAACTTTTAAAATTAAGTGCAATATACCTTCTACAGCTTTTCCAAGAAGGACTGCCGATAAGCAGCAAGGTTGTATTTTGAAGTTGGACGCTGCTGAGTGATGATCCAAACCATGCATAATCCTTTTCTCCTTTTACTATCCAGTCCGCATCTGACAGGAACAGCTGGTCTGATAGACCAAACAAGAAACAGAGGATATGTTTCTGGTACATATCACATACATTATGAAAGGATGAAGGTCTTCTGGTTTGCTCAGTCATACTGCACTACCTGGATCATAATTCTTGCTATTTTTTAAATACATGAAAATTAATGTTGAAACTTCAGTCAGATCAAATTGCCTCTGCAATGATGCCAACAGAGCAGGGTCAGTTCAGTTCATCAAGTGATGCAGCAGTCCTATACATGCTTACCAGGGGGTAAATATTCAACAAGACATACCATACTTTTCCGTGTATAAGACTATGTTGTTTTTTTCTTTAAAAATAATGCTAAAAAGTGGGGGTCGTCTTATACATGGGTAGTGCATAGGGTGGACGTTTGATTGGTTGCTGCCGATGCATGTTATTGGTTGCTGCGTCAATGGGTGGTGTTGATTGGCTGATGCTCCGGCAGTTGGTCAGGTGATTGGCAGCTTCTGCTGGCTATGGGGGACAGGTGGGAGGCGTATTTTGCGACGTGTGTGGATGAGTGATTTTTGGCAATCCCCCCTTTAAAAAGCTCAACAACTCTGTGCCATTTCCCCCCATTCTAAAATTTGAGTCTCCCAAAATAGGTGGCGTCTTATACATGGGGGCGTCTTATAGACGGAAAAGTACTTCTGTTGTCCAGTACGGTACTTCTGAGTTGGAATACATATGGTTGCGCTGTAAAACTCCCTTTAGTCTGTTTTGACTCAGAAGATTATGGAATGGTATACAAAGCCTTCTGCATGATTTCTTACTGGATCTTAGGCTGAGGGCCCTTTAGCATTAAATGCATTGTCCGGTGTTTATTACCAGAACTATAACTTGGAGAAGGATTTAGATTATTACTGTGGTTTTGTCTTACGATGAATCTGAAAGGGAGCTAATAGAAGATGCAAGAAAAAGTAGCATATGAAACAGCAGAAATAAATTCCAGCAATAATAATAATAATAATGTCACCTTGGCTGCTTCTATTGAAAAATGAATAAAACGAAGCCACAAATCCTCTTTGTTTACCACCAGCAGCTGCGTAAGGAGAACCAACTACGAGATCATTGTCTCCATCGCCATCAAGGTCAGCTGCCAGCAGTGACCAGCCAAGGTTACAGTATATTTCCTGCAAAAGGAAACTGAGATTTCAGTAGGGCTGGCAATATTGGGGTAGGTGCAGGGCATTAGTTTATACCTCACTGTCCTTCAGTCTGTCTGGAAGCCTTGTATGCCTGAGCCAACCTAGTACAGTCTGTCGGGCCTAGTAGTTGCTTGTCCAACTCAAATCAGTTTTCAGAGTCTCCCTGAGCTTCTGCTGCAGCGGCTATAAACTGAGAGGAGGAAGACTGGAGACAGGAGGGCAAGGAACCTGCAGGTTTCTCTAAACCTGAGAGAGAACTAACAGTAAAACATCACTTTAGCAGAACCAGGGCTGAGCAAGAAGACAACTCAAGGGCAGAGCTGATCTGTAGAAGATGGAGATGGTTTTGGGAGTTCCTTTCTGCCTAGGACAAGCACAAGTCAAGGCCTGGGTCTGACACTGTACAGGAAGGTTTTTTTTTGTCAGGAACCAGGGGTAGAGGGTGGTTTCCTTCTTTCTTTCCTTCCTTCCTGTGTGAACTAGCAGGTGTCAATATTGAAAGTCTGCACTATAGACCCTATTGCCTGGAGTATAAAATGGGCGAACTTGAGTTGTGTTTCACCAAAGCAATCTTGGTGAAAATTGGAGACAAAAGGAAGACATTTTGTTTAGCTCCTGAATCAATAATGAAATTTCAGTAAAGCAGCCCTACTACAAATCCTCTCACACCACCCAGTCCATAAGTAGCACAAGATGACTCAAGGAAATGAGATGGGCCACACAGGACTGTGTTTTCGCAACATCCTTTTGGATGGTTGAATGGAAAAAAGCTACACATAAGCCATGTTCAGATGGCAATATCTTGGCTTCAGTGTTATCGCTGCATCAACAACCTCTTTGATTCTCCTTCTACATAAGCAAATGAGGAAGTATTCTGTTAACTACAGTTTACTGTTTCATCTAAAGCCATTAAGGCATAGTTCAAAGTTGGCAAAATATGGTGGCTTGTTCTGAAGCCATGAACCATAATTTCAATTTGGATGGATCAGTAAACTATAAGTAACTGAGGAATTCCTTGTTTGTTTGCTCATACACCTGCAACAAATTTCATTCATGCAAGGTTCATTCGTATCATGGTTTATTAAGCCCAAATGTGGCCCGAGTGCACACAGAGGAAATATATCATCCTTTTTCTTCAATCTTACACCATTGTACTTAACAGTATTTCATAAAAGTACAGTTATTGGCACACATTGGTACACACAAAAACATTGATTTAACATACTGTGTGCCAATGAAGCAATAATAAATCTATTATGATAATGGAATCCACATGTATGCTTATTCTGGGTAGATATAGAGAAACCCTAGATTTAATTTCTTATATGTTTGCATTGCATTTCATCAGCAAACTTACTTGACAAGCTATGGTGACATTTGGTAGGCTGCGGAAACCTTGTCCTTCATTGCCAAAAAATACATATACAGAGCCCTGGATCAACAGAAAATAAAATTTTAATAGGGTATGAATCAAATAAAAATAGAAATACTTTATTGTCACTGTATCACATGTTCACAGTGAGATTAAACGAGCCCCCCTCCCCACCCACAATCTCTCAGTCCTTGTCACACTCTGTGTGCTGCTGTACTACCACCAACCCCAAATGTCAGCTGCAATGCAAAAATCCAGAATTTTTATTTATTTATTTATTTAAAATTCAATTTCACCTCATCCTTTCATCTTCACATTAACCTGTGTGTCCAGGGGTACAACTGCAACCTAGACTAGTCTAATTGTTCAATTTGAGATTCACAGATATTGGCATTCACAAAACAGGTTGCTCCTAAGATCGTCAGTCAGATGATGCATCTGCTATTCTGTCTGCTTTATTTCACTTGGGCCATGCTAACGCCCCCCTCCTATGAATCGCCCGTGTTTACTAACCTGCACTAACATTTTTACACTGTAAAAACGGCCACACACAGAGATTCTTACCCTGTAACTGAGTTCCTGTGATCCTACAGACGGGGCTCCCACTGCTAGATCAATCACACCATCCTCGTTGAAATCTAGAACTGCTACAGCAGAACCAAACCTTGCTGACGGCTTAAAAATAAAGAGCATATCTGTCTTTTTAAGGAATACCTGCTCATATAATGTTCAGCACAATTGCTTAACATTTTTTGGATTTTTTTGTTCGCTATTTAGCGATTACTATTTTTTAATAATAATGTATTACTATTTTTTTATAATAGAGCATGCTCTTTATTCACAACAGGCTTTCATCTTTAAGCGATTATTTTAGAAATGAAGTTAATGGCATTGATAGTAGAAAAGAAGATGGCGCCAGTCTTTCAGATGACCGGAAAAACAAGCAAAATGTTTTCAATGACCAACGTGTGACTTGTTTTCCTACCTTATTCCCCTCCAGAATGAAATCTGCTTCCTGGTCTAGGTCCAAGTTTGCATGAGGCAAACCTGATTCGTTACCATAAACAATATATACACGGCCTATCTGAATGTGTCCCAGCCGGCTGTATCCGGGCGCTCCTGCTACCAGGTCATCGTAGCCATCCTGGTTTATGTCAGCAGAAATCAACGCCCTGCATATCGAGTGAAATAATTCAAATTACTATTTTGGTTTACATTCTTTTAAAACTTCCACATTTTTCATTTGCAGATTTTCAATTGTCTATATAAAAGAGTAATTGCCGTGGTGGCCCTGAAGAAAGGTGAGATCCAAAATGAAATATTATTTATTTTTTTATTATCCCAATCCTGTATTGACAGGATTACATGCCTTTAAATTGCAAATAAAATGGCTTGGGTTCCCCCACCCCACCCCAAACAAGATAATTTTCCTGCATAGTTATTACATGCAGGTAGGATAAGCATCTGGGCAATAGTATTGAATCCATACAAGCTGATCTATCAGACAAAAACAGAATGGAGAAATCAGAACTCACCACCCAAGTCTAGCATATGGAGTTTTCAGAAAATATGAAGCACTGGGTTTGGTGACATGGTTAGGTGATCCTTGTGCCGTGACTGACAACACTCTCCTCAAACCTTTTGCAGTGGCACTATTGCTCAACTGAAGATAATTCTGGAGGGGGAAATGCATAAAGGGATATTCAAGCACATTCATAATTATATTTTGGTTGTTGACCCAGCAAGGACCCAATTTACAGGTGAAACTCGAAAAATTAGAATATCGTGGAAAAGTTCATTTATGTAAGCAATTGTTTTCATTAGCTACTGGAGTTTAATATATGAGATAGACTCATGACATGCAAAGCGAGATATGTCAAGCCTTTGCTTGTTATAATTGTGATGATTATGGCGTGCAGCTGATGAAAACCCCAAAGTTGAGGTTGTTAATTTGGGGTTCTCATCAGCTGTACTCCATAATCATCACAATTATAACAAATAAAGGCTTGACATATCTCGCTTTGCATGTCATGAGTCTATCTCATATATTAGTTTCACCTTTTAAGTTGAATTACTGAAAGAAATGAACCTTTCCACGATATTCTAATTTTTCGAGTTTTACCTGTATATTTAGTGCAATACACCAGACTCACTGCAATGAATGGGTGCCACAAACTTGCACACAGTTAGTGCTGTGCAGAGAATTTATCCTACTTTTTTGTTTTGATTTTGTTTTATCATTGTCTCTGTCAATGAACAAAAAAGAAATTGCATT
Source organism: Lacerta agilis (assembly GCF_009819535.1). Lineage (NCBI taxonomy): Eukaryota > Metazoa > Chordata > Lepidosauria > Squamata > Lacertidae > Lacerta > Lacerta agilis. Next base: position 30,065,960 of record NC_046318.1, read on the forward strand.
CAAAAATTATCAAAAAGAAGAGAACATTTTTGTGAAATTGTCATGAGCTGGGTGCAGGGGTTGTCATGCTTACCTCACCTTGGAAGTGGCCTAGGACATTTGTAATCATCCTGCGAATGAGGCAGATAAATGGAAGCCTCTTTCTCAGAGGAAGAAAACTTTTTTTTAAAAATGGAGGCTAGATTTTGGTACAGCACTACACAGATACTGTCAATTTCATTAGAAAGCTGTTTTTTAATTGTATGTACTATACACACAAGGGACGCGGGTGGCGCTGTGGTCTAAACCACAGAGCCTAGGGCTTGCCGATTGGAAGGTCGGCGGTTCGAATCCCCGCGACAGGCGGGAAGGTAAACACCATTTCCGTGCACTGCTCTGGTTCGCCAGAAGCAGCTTAGTCATGCTGGTCACATGACCCAGAAGCTGTACGCCGGCTCCCTCGGCCAGTAAAGCGAAATAAGCGCCGCAACTCCAGAATCATCCGTGACTGGACCCAACGGTCAGGGGTACCTTTACATTTACTTTTACCACACACACACAGTGCCTTTTTTCTTTTAAAAAAAATGTTTAGGGGTACTCTCATTTTCCTACTCATATTGAAATACTGCCCCTTAATGAGGCCAAACTTAGATTCACAAAATATTTAGGGGGTATGCATCCCCCTGTGTCCCCCCCCAAAAAAGCACTGTATATGTGTACTATGTTATCAGACCCTCCTCTAGCTGTATCTCACGACCTCTTGAAAGAAAGGAAGTCTTCTGTTGTCCAGTAGGTTAATGAAACTCCAGCGCAGTGCTGCTAAAATATTGAGCCATTGTTACAATCTCTTGGCTGAGGCCAGTTTACATATTCTACTATACATTTTGACTTGAAGGTTTACCTGGAATCACATGACAGGCACCTACAGAGTTTCCCATAAGCTACAGTCAACAGAAATATCTCACATATAGCAGCTTCACACTGAGCGCTTTCCATGAAATGCACAGAACAAAAAACTACTTCGTATTACCTGAACATAATATATAATAATTATTAATTTTGTGCGGTGGCAAAGAATGTGTAGAAGGCAACTTGCCAACAAACAAGTCACTGGATGTCCAATGTATCTCCATATATATTTCTATCCCTTACCAATAATATCTAAATGCCAGAAAGACTTACTGCTGTCCAAGGTGGCACGTCAAAATAAACTCCTCGCTCTGTGTAGCTGATATTTTTTCCAACTGATTTGGCCACTGAAGAAGTCGTTTGTCCGTAGTGCTCAGTTTTGGACTGTTTGATTCCGCTAATATAAGGCAATGACAATTAATACATTTTGCTTATGGGAACATAAAAAATGGAATAAGATACCTTTTGAGGTTTCTTCCAACTTTGTGATTCTATAGTATTTATCAAAGTGAAATCATAAATGAAAAGCTTTAAGTATTTGAAAGTTTGGTGATGCTGGCTGAGAATGTATCAGTGGGCAAGGTCCAAAGTTGTACAGTATGGCTTCCACTAATGCAGTGGGGCTGTTCCATCTTGCCTTTCCCACTTCTTCTCCTACACCCCTCCCCCAAATCTGCTCTGGAGGTTTCTCTGGAGATCTCCTATAGGAAATGCAAGAATGTGGGGGGGTTTTCTGATCTAGATGGTGGGCCAATTTCAACAGAAAGAGACATAGAATGTAGATGGCCTGAATTTTGTTTAATGGAATGAACATGAAAAATACAAATATTGTTCAGACAACTAATCAAACTAGGCAGACATACGTTAAGACTTTACTTACATGACAGCATTTGTTTGTTCATCTTTACACCGTATATACAAAGGATTCTCAGGAACAAAGCAGCCACTAAAGAAGAAATTTTCAAATAATTATACTAAATGCATAATTTTATATAATGATTACTACTTCGTAAGTACCCAGGGCGCACAGGGGAATTCTATACCTCCCTGCTGCTCTCAGATACCAATCCTGCTACAACATACAATGTTGCTAGATTCTGCACAGCAGCGCTCAAAATTTGTCAGAAGATGACCTGTGCCACAAACTAGATTTAATGAACATATCAGAGTGCTCTGTAAATTAATTGTTAAATATATCAACCTTTTAAGCTCTTACACACCACCCCAATGCTCCTATCCCTTCTTTTAGCTTCTTTTAAATTCATATAGACTTTTATATTCACCTTCTGTTTTAACACCTTTTAGCTTTCCAAAACACTTTTCAGATTTTAAATGACTGTATCCTACCCTTTTATGCTGGTCTATGACTGTAATAAAGACTTGTATTGTATTGTATTGTATTGTATTGTATTGTATTGTATTGACTAAATAACACAACTATTCCTCTCTCAGAATTAACCGGATGTCCTTAAACCCGTTTTCTATAATTGTAAACATAACCTGCACTTCAAACAAAATGTTAGATCCTAATGGATGGCTATTACATGTGAATTATTATAGCGTCCACAGCTCAATTCACAACTTATCTGAACCACACATTAAAATATTTGCATAATTTTATTATTGGTTTAGAGTAGTACACCCTGGTCTAGAGACGTTAAACCAGCACCTCACCTTGTTCCATTCTCTAACATTTGACTTGTTAGCTGGAAAATGTTATTTGATGAGAATGCCATATCATCCACACCACCGAGAAAATATTCGTGGAATTTGTTCACCAAAAACGAGGACTTCCTGGCATAGATGGGGTAAAGCTATGGAAATGGAAATGCAAATTGGTTAGATAGACGGGGATTTCAAGAGTAGCGTTCAACAAAGCTTCTTTCAACAAAAATACATTACCTTGGCGACAGTGATCATTTCACCAAACCTGCAGGAGAAAGTGTTCACTATTTACCATCTGTGTAAAACTTTTCAGTGCACAAAACACTTTTTATATACATCTACATGCTTTCTTTGCTGTTGTTTTTTATATTGGTTTGAGTACCTCTATATAAAGATAGCTGGCAGTTTAAATAGAGACATAACATGTCCAGTTCTTAGCTGATTATTAAAATTACAGTTTAATAGTTCCACTGTTTATGGGGGGGGATAATTAAAGCAATCTGTATAAAAGTATTTAGCTGCAACAAAGTATGGTTTATCATTACAGTAGCAAGTCGCAGGCTTGCATACTTCCCTCTCATCCTCCAAGGGGATCAAAAGCCAATTTCCATTTTGGATTAACTGCAGTTTAGCATTACGTCCAAACCCTAAACTGTGGTTAAGCTTAACTACCTAAGGTTCGAAGCTGGCTTGTTTCAGTAAACAATGTTTAAAGATTAACCTGTTTGCCTGGGTTGTGACATAACAAAACACTTCAGTTAATCAAAATGGAAAATGGAAACTTCTGATTTTCTCTTCATGGCTAGACTGCGGGAGGAAAGGTTCCCTGTAACTCATTCCCATAATGTTAAATCATAGTTTATGATTACACCAAAACACAGACTCTGTGGGCCACTACAACCATGTAGAAAGATAACAAGGGTATCTTGTCAGCTAAAGTCATTTATTTCAGTAGAATTCATTAACAAAATTATTTGTTTTCTCTTTCAATTACTATACTGAGAGGATTTTTAGTATGCTCGTTTTTTAAAAAAAATCAAACATACAATCAAATTATAAAACGTGCACTGCTGTGGGAATAAAAATGGAAACATTTAGCTTGACTTACAGTTCAAGAAACTGCAGGTACGTGCAGTCAACAATCGTGTCTTCAGTTATTACTTTCAGCCCATAAAGTTCCTGGTAGATTGACAGTAAATCTTTGACTGGCACATACCTAAATATATCGAACAGCAGAGTTTCTTATTTAAACCAACAAAGTTCATTGGGATAAATCAAGTCCTCAGCTAAAATTGTGGACCAACCTGCAGTGCCCCCTCCCCAGTGGGTGAAGCCACAGGCAACAACAGGTGTGAACAAACTAGACAAGATAATTTCAACCCCAGAGTCCCTGATGCAAGTAAAGGTAAAGGACCTCTGGAAAGTTAAGTCAAAGTTGACTATGGGGTGTGGCGCTCATCTCGCTTTCAGGTTGAGGGAGCGGCGTTTGTCCACAGACAGCTTTCCAGGTCATGTGGCCAGCATGACTAAACTGCTTCTGGCGCAACAGGACACTGTGACGGATGCCAGAGTGCACAGAAACGCCGTTTACCTTCCCGCCGCAGCAATACCTATTTATCTACTTGCACTGGTGTGCTTTCAAAATGCTAGGTTGGCAGAACCTGGGACAGAGCAACGGGAGCTCACCCCATCACATGGATTCGAATTGCCGACCTTCCAATCGGTAAGCCCAAGAGGCTTGCTCTGTTGTTTAGAGTTTAGACCACAGCACCACCTGTTCCCTGTTGTAAGGGTAATGTTATAACATTGGTTGTAATGGTTATAATGTTATAATGTTTAACATCGGTTATAATGTTGCAACATTGGTTTCTCAACACCACATTGGTGGTGGTGGTTAAACCATGGATCTTTCGCCACTGTCTCTGCTTGTGAACCCTCTGCTCCCTGCACTCACTCTCTCTCTCTCTCTCTCTATCTGTGTGTGTGTGTGTGTGTGTGTGTGTGTGTGTGTGTTTTGAAAATAGCACACTTACCAGCTTGGTTCCAAATAACTAAAATCAAGCTCAAACTGGCTCAGCACGTCTCCTCCTAAAATTAGAGGGTGAAAAGACAGCAAGACGTCAACTTACTGAGGCAAAAACCATACAAAGAATCTTGCCTGTCTTTTATATTATTGGAGTGTTTGCATTTGAACAAAATCTGGAACACCTCCACAGGCCCAACTACCAGTAATTGCTTTCTGCATAGCTTGCTCAGTTCCACTAGGGGCATTTCTTCCTGTCTGCCACATACTTTTGGATTTGTCCTCTCCCTTATGCTCAGAACCATAGCTGTCAACTTTCCCTTTTTTGCGGGAAATTCCCTTATTCCAGCGCCGTTTCCCACTGCAAAGAAAGGGAAGGTTGACAACTATGGCCGTTTCCCAATGCAATGAAAAGGAAGGTTGACAGCTATGCTCAGAACCTAAGCAAGTTTCTCACTGTCTACTTAAGGGACTTCAAGTCAAGCATCTCAGCCAGCTGAAATGCCCCTAGTGAAACTGAGCAAGCTATGCAGAAAGAAACTAGTGCCATGGTTAAACAAATCACTTATTTCAGGGATATAGTCATTGAAACCTTAGTGATATCATTTTTTTCAGTAAGAACCTTCAGGAATTTAATGGAAATCTAGGGACAACATTCCAGGATCCATAAGTAAATAAATTACCAAAATCACCAGCAGCATGAGCATCTGAATATGAGCCATAAAAATCAATCTAGGAAAAATAGAAACAAGTTGTTTGCATCAAAGTAGTAGTAACATGAACAGAATCAAAACTTCTCATTTCCCCTCTTTGATACAAGGCAACATAGGAGATGATCCAGACCCTTGAAGCTTCTTTTTCACCCTTGCCTTTGCATAAAGTTCTACATACAGGATTCCTCCAGCAGGATTTCCTAGCCAATCAGTTGCAAAAATTCAAGACTTTATCTCCTTCTCTGGCTACCTCCAAAACTGCCAAGGTGTCTCTTTCATATCTACCAAACTATAATGGCTACTAGTCAACAACCATCCTTACTCAACAGAAACTTAAGAGTTTCTGCTCTCCCTGATCTCTTGTACTACAGAGAACATCCAACCAATTTATTGTTTTAAAGATGAACAGCAGTAAGGATCTTTCCTTCCTTCCTTCTCCCTCCCACCCCAACCCAGATATTATGTGATTGTCACTTCAGGGGAACAACAAAACCAAATGATAAATAGGCTTGTTGCATGCTTTGGTCAAAAGGAAAAAATGACCTGAGCCTAATAATAAAATAAGGCACCACTTACAGCTGCCATGGCATGTAAAAATCCTTGTTCAATTCCCAAGCTATGCCAGCTCACGTCTGCCACCATATGAGAAGCGATTCCAAAGAGGAAAGCCACCAGTTTCTCTGTGGCCTAAACAACAGAAACAAAAACAAGCAATTCTGCATTAAGTGCATTGAAACCAAACTCTCAAAAGCTATTTGGAGACATTTGGTTGACATGTTTCCTGATGAACCCTGGCCTATGCTTTCAACAACACAAGGAAGAAATCCATGTGGTATGAGTTATTCATTTATACAGTATAGCATCTTCAATGGGCATGCATGCTGTTAGCCGTTATGAAACGTCGAAATTCATTTGACATTTTCTCTTTCAAATGCTTTTGGTACAAATGAGAAAGGGAAAGAGCAGGCTTCCTCAAACTCGGCCCTCCAGATGTTTTTGGCCTACAACTCCCATGATCCCTAGCTAGCAGGACCAGTGGTCAGTGATGATGGGAACTGTAGTCTCAAAACATCTGGAGGGCCGGGTTTGAGGAAGCCTGGGAAAGAGTAATAAGAAAATAATGATACCAGGGCCTTTGGCCTGAACAATTTATGGGGGATTTATTACCTCTCCCCAGGGCTGAGGATAGTTCTTTCTGATGTAATGGATACTGGTATTGAGAAAAGGTGACCAGTGAGTGTCTTCAGATACTTGATGGAACAGCCCTGAAACACCAGACAAGAGCAACATTATTTCATGATAAGTATTTTAATTAATTTTTTTATTTCAAGTAACAAAACATACCCATACAAGTAAAACAGACCTTGGTAGTTGTACAGAAAAGAAAGAAAAATAGCATTGGAGGGTTGCAATCAAATGAAGTGAACATGTCTCTCCCTAAGGTTCCATGAGTCAGTGGAGGGTGAAAACCAATTTTGATTGTCTTAATGAAGTCAATAAAAGCATACCATGTCATTTAGAAGGTGTGAGGCCCCTCAAACGATATTCCTTTTGTGAAATGGTTAATTTGTCCAAAAGCGTAATGTCCCATACTTGCAAAATCCAGGCTTCAAAAAGATTTGCAATTAAAGTTTTCCGATTCTCCACAATCACTAATCTAACTGCAGTTAATAAATGAAGGATGAGGTCTTTATTGGTTATGATCTTAATCTAAAGAGTAAAACATGACAGTAGGGCTAATTGGGGGTCTGGTTGCAGCAATTGTGTCAGTTACAGGTAGGTAGCCGTGTTGGTCTGCCGTAGTCAAAATAAAATAAAAAATAACTTAAAAATTCATTCCAGTAGCACCTAACAGACCAACTAAGTCTGTTCTTAGCAATTGATTGTCCCATCATTTGATTGTTTGAAAAAACTTTTTTCCAAAAATGAATAATTTTTAGGTAAAACCACCCCATGTGGACTACAGAGCCAGAAAAGGTAAAGGTAAGGGGACCCCTGACCATTACGTCCAGTCACGGACGACTCTGGGGTTGCGGCGCTCATCTCGCGTTACTGGCCAAGGGAGCCAGCGTTTGTCCACAGACAGCTTCCAGGTCATGTGGCCAGCATGACTAAGCCACTTCTGGTGAACCAGAACAGCGCACGGAAACACTGTTTGCTTTCCCGCCGGAGCGGTACCTATTTATCTACTTGCACTTGACATGCTTTCGGACTGGGGCAGGAGCTGGGACCGAACAATGGGAGCTCACCCCATCGCGGGGATTCGAACCGCTTTAGACCACAGCGCCACCTGCGTCTTCATTGCATTTCCGCTAGCAAAGGTTGGGTGTGTTATGTTTAATTTTATATAATCTGGCTGGGTACATATACCAGCGAAGTGCTACATTTAAAAAAATTTCTCGGAGTTCTAATTGAGATGGATCCAAATGGTAGTTTATTCCAAATTTGTTGCCAGAGTTGTTCAAGATGGTGACGGAGTCAGCAGCATAGTCAGCTCTGTCTGCCCCAATTAAGATTTTGAGTAGTTCTTTTTAGCCTTCTGGATTTTAATTTTATAGTTTTAATCATTTAGCGGCTGCCTTATCACCCTTTCACTGCTTTCAATGCTCAGTGCTTTCCTAATTAGCAATTTATTGCTTTGTTGCATAGTATAAATTATAAAGCATATCAACCCAAGATGCACTAATACCAAAGGAACGTGGAATTGTAAAGAGAGATGGCCGGTTTAAATGATCAAATGCTTTGACTGATCTCCTCTGCCTGCACCTTTTAAAGTAGCCTTCTTTAACCTTGGGTCCCCAGAAGTTGTTGGCCTGCAACCATAATTATTCTCCTCGTTCCTCCTGTAGTGTTCCTTGGCATTCGTTGTTTGAACAGTGGTTTGGTCTCTTCAGACTCTCCACTGGCATAGTTACAATTTATATATATATGGACCTCTAGCCATGAAGTTGGGTCACGAAGAGTCGGACACGACTAAACGACTAAACAACAAGAAGCCAGCCAGCTAGTAAAAATGCATTAAGAGTCAGGCTGCTTGTCAGTGGTATGGTTTTTGGGGCAAGGGGAAAAAAACCTAATTTCGCCAACCATTTATTACCATTCCTGCAGATACCAGAATAAAAGGCATCAGGATACAGGCTTCCAGCTTGATAGGCATCTTGGTGGGTTAGTATCAACTGGAGAAGAAGATGTTGAAGAAACAGAAATAGAAGTAAGGGAGAAAAGGGGAGGGGGAAGAGAGAGGGAGAGAGAGAATATTATTAGTTGCATATTACCAATATTTCAAGTACTAATACAATATAGTACTTAATACTCACATCTAGGTATTGTTAAAGTCACTCAAATACTGCCTCTCAAATACTCATAAAAATATTAAAGGTAAATAGAACAAGGTTTTACATAGTTTGGTAAGGATGGACAAATGTCATTCTTTTACAATGGGGTGGCTAACCCCTATCCTATGGTCAGGACAATTTTTGTAATAGTTACAAAGAGAAAAGGCATGGAAGGAGGCTCAGTGCTGGGGTGGGTGGAGAAGGTAGCAGAAAGAGGAAATATTTATTAAAATGCTTTTTAATGTTAGACTCATAAGCTTCCTACCTTGCGATAGTCAACATTTCCTTCTGGGCTGCTGAAAAATTCCAGAGCTCTGTGAGCTAGAAAAATAACATCACATTAGCTTCCTGATGGCTTTTGAAAAACAGGGGGTCTGCAGTACTTAACTGGAGATCACTCACTATCCTCTGGGAAATATGCAAATCCCTACAGTGTCCAGATTTCACTGCATGGTAGTATCCCTTAATATCAGGAAATGTCAAACAACCTTCACCTATTGGTTTTCAAAGAATATGGGCAGATATCCTTAACTTACTTGCCCACACACAATCTATTATTTTGCCATGACAACATTTATGGAGAAACAGGTAATGGCAAATTTGTAAATAAACGTAATCCTGGTAGTGTGTTTATTTTTATCATGGTTATCCTACCCATTCAAGCAGGCTTTCAATTTGACCAAATTGCTTAACCCTAATTTCACTTGTTGAATTAACAATGTATTGTTTTATGCTGCCTTATGCAAAAGACAAAAACAAAAGCATGAATAAAAGAAGTTAAATGCCCGAATTGCCTCCTAGCCATAAACTTTGTAGCTGAAAATTCATTACAAAATGAATTGCAACTAAAGTCTCCACAGCTAAGACACAAATTCCACAATGAAATATATTTCTAATTCTTAAGCTACCCACTCCCCTTGATTTCTCAAACATTGGGCAGATAAATTATAAGGTAAGCAAACATATATATTTTAAAGGCTTGAAACTTCAGAAAACATTTAGCATCTCATCTCTGCATATAAAAATTAGTCCTGAAGGCTACTCAGATTTTTTAATATGTTTGACTGAAGATAGCACACATATATGCTGTTTTCTGTTAATAAAATATGCCAAGCTTGCATTATGCTGGTATCATTTCACCTTCTCTAGATACATGCAGCCCTTGCCTTGCTAGCAGTTTAAAACAACATGGTAATCGCGGTATTTCATTCAACAATTGCTGCATATCCCCCCCTTAAGTAACACTTACCTGGTAACTAAAATGGTCAGATTACAGAAATTATCTGTTATGATGCTTCACAACACTCATGCCTTTATAATCAAATCTTACCTATTTCAATATGTGTTGACAAGCCACATGGTGTACCTTTACGGCAAAAACTGCAAAGTACAGCTAGAACAGACCAGATCTTGAAAGCTTCCATGTTGTGGATATTCTGGACTATAAACCATGGTTTTCAAGATGCTTTTAATAGGAGGACTGTGACCTTTGAAATATGGGCTACAGTGCATTTCGTAATCAAATATGTGACTGGCACATAAACTAAAGCCCTCACATGATTTGGAAATGTGTTTGCCAGTTTCCCCTGTATCGGCCAACGGATCTGAGACAAGAATCAGTCCCAACGAAACTTAATATGAAGTCTCTTTTCCATTGATATCTGTGAAATGATGCCTAGAACAGAGAAAGGATATTATTGTATGATGTTTGGCAACTGCGTCCTTCCTTCCTTCCTTCTCTTTCAACGCACCATTGTTCATTAAACCGTTCTCTGCTAATGCAGGCGATATCAGTAAAAATAACATATTTCACTTAAAAACAACCTAAAATATTGAAGGTTGTGTCTCGTTCCGTTAATGCCCACAATGCATTAATAGTTCGTGAGAGGTTTGCAAAACTTATGAATTCTATCTAAAGGAATAAGAACTTTTAGTAGCAGTTAACCCACTGGGCGGGGGAGAGTTTTACTGCATTCACAAGTGTTGCTGCTGATTCACACATTATGGGAACAAGTACCATACAGTACTCATAGACTTTTTTTTTTAAAAATCACCTATACTAGGGGGAAATTCTCCTGTTGCTGGAACGGCTGCCCCTGATGACAGGAGGCCTGATGGAGCTAGCCTGTCCCATATGATGCTGGGGCTGATGGGAGATATAGTCTGAAACATCTGGAGGGCAACCTGGGTTGGCAAAGGCTGCTGTATGCACTGCCCCAGCTGTGTTTGCCTGCACCCGTTCCATCAACTGGGAAAGCCACCGTGATTACACTGGCAACCACATTATTATCTGTGAGGAGGCGGGGCAAAATGTTTCTTAATGGTCAGGTTACAAATTTGAGGGAAGAGAGGGACCTCTAATGATATAGCTGTTGGATAGCCCCAGATTAAGAGACGCAAACTGAGGGCTGCCCCAAAGCAAAGGACGAGGCAGTGCCTTCCCAGCTGGAACGGCAGCTGAATCTGGCTTCCACACAGGTGAAGGGGCAACATCCTCCACTCTCCCTAAGGGGAGCAGGCTAGCTTAAGGGCTGCAAGACACACACAGTTCTGCTCTCAAGCACTCTCAGCTCTGGTTCAACATTGCTTACACTGACTGGCAGTGACTCTCCAGTTTCGGCCAGGCCATCCCCCTGATGCATCCAGCTATTGCCTACACTGGCTGGTGGCAGTAGCTCTGCAGTGCAAGGTTCCAGAGAGAGGGCATTATTTCCCGGCCCTCCCTGGAGACGCCAGGGGTTGATCCTAGGGCTTACTGCGTGCAAAGCGGATGCTCTGCCACCGAGCATCCTCCAAAGCAGCAGCGCTCGCACTGAGACAGGATAAGGAAACAGGCAACGCAAGCTTGGGCTAAAGGCGAATCTCTCCAGCCAGCCGCTCCCGACGGCGAGCACGGGAGAGTAGCTTAAAGACAGGGGTGCCAACTTCAAATAAATTTTTTGGGGGTGGGGGTGGTGGAAACCAGGTCAGCCCTGCCCCGCATAACTGATCACATGATGCGACACATGCTCACTATTTGAATGGCAATGCCGGAGGGGGCAGCCCCCTCAAATATTTTAATGGAGGGGGGAAGCAAAGGCACCTTGGTCGCTAGGAGTTGGCCCCTATTCTTAAAGACCACTCAATCCGTGAGCGACCTTGGATGAGAACGGCCCCAAGTGCATTTGCACGGAGTTGCAGCGGTGTGCAGTTCTCTGCTTCGATTCAGAAAGTCCCACCGAAGCTTTGCTCCCGAAGCGCATAATCGCGCTGCAGCTTTCAGGGACCTCGCTCCCGGGTGATATCGCTCAGCGCCGGGGCGGGAAACCCGCCCGCCAAGGAGCTCCACGCTCGGCGGGACCTTCGTCCTCGCCCGCCCCCAGCTCCACCCTCTCCGCTCCCTTCCGAGGCGCCGAGGCCATGGCGACTCGCTGGGCGTCGCTGGGCCTCCGAGCCCCGCTCGCTCGCCCTCCTCCTCCCCGCCGCTCTCGCTTCTTGCTAGCGGCGCCCGGCGGCGTCCGCCTCGGCAGCAGCAGCGCCAGCCCGGGCGCAGGGGCGCTCGCCAGTTCCCTGGTGCGCACCGGAGGCTTCGTGGGAGGCCGCTGGGTGCAAGCGGCGGCCGCCTTCCCCGTGCGGGATCCGGCCAGCGGCGCGGAGCTGAGCCGGGTGGCGGACTGCGGGGCGGCGGAGGCGCAGGCCGCGGTGAGGGCCGCCTACGAGGCCGGCGCTGCTTGGAGCGGGGCGTCTGCCAAGGTGAGGAAGGGGGACGGTTTGCGTGGCGCGGCGAGAGTTTCCAAGGCAGGGGGAGCCGAGCATGCAAGAACCACTCCAGGCTCCCTCCTGCGCCTGTGCGCAAGAGGGAACGATGCCCGCCGGCGCCTTGTGCACAGCCGTGAAAAGAGAGGAGCCCGGCCTTCCTTTGGCATGTGGCCACCCACCGTTATCAGCTGTACGGTAGATCATGGGCAGCCCCACATAGGCGAGGAACGCACGCGCAAGCCCTTGGAGACGCGCCTATGTGGGGACATCTACACAGGATTATTCAGAAGGCGACTGCCAGTTCTGGAGAAAGGGAATGCTCCTTCAAAGAGACTTCTTGAAACTCAACCAGAGTTTGCTCTGGAGAAGCAGCAGATAAAGGAATGGGTCAATGCTGCTTGCTATTACTTATATGAAGCAGTGCCGGATTTACTTACAGTATAAGTTAAACAAGCATTAGCTTATGGCCCCACTCTCTTGGGGACCCCAAAAAAATTAAAATGAAAAAAAATCCCTGGATGTACATTTCCAGAATATAAGATAAAAAACAAATAAAATAAAACCTACATACAACAACAGTGTTTTGTGTTGTGTAGGCTTCTGTGATGTAAGTAATGGGCCCCATCTGCTAGCCTGCTCCCTAAAATATCACTGGTTTTCTCATTTCTATATATAGGGTGCCTACATTCTGCATGTGCAAATGGCTTTAGATACCTATTAGGTCCATAAATTACCATACAGCATATATTCAAAACAAAAAAACAACAATTTGTTGTTGACAAAGGACAGCTGGACATATAAAGGGCCGCATTACCTTCAGTAGCTTAGGGCCTCATCAAACCTAAATCCGGCCCTGATATGAAGGGTGGAGTTTTTTTTTTTTTCCATAAGTGTTATATGTTAGGCAATCAATCAATTTCTTCCCTTTTGGCATTATGTATTTGCTGCAAGTTGCTTGGACACCTTCTGGTGACAAGCAACTAATCAGTTTAATTTTTTTTTAAAGGAGTGTCTCCAAGTAAGTACAGAGCATAGGAACCTAATGAAATATTTGAGGCACAAAGTTGATGGGCATTGCCATTCAAATGGTGTGCATGCGCCAGGTCTTGTGATCAATTATGTGGGGTGGGGCTTACCTGCCCCCATCCCAATATTTTATTCAAGTTGGCACCCCTGGTACAAAGTGTTTTCCCCTAACCACCAGGGCATCACTGACAGCTAAGGATAGCTTTCCATAAAGTATCAAGCATATCGGCACAGTACACATGTATGTTTTTCTTGCAATATAAGTGGTCCAGAGACATATTGCTTGAAGTCGTATAAGGCTATGCATATAGCAAGTTCCACTGCATTCAGAAGAGCTTCTTCTCTAGTAAATGTGGTTAGCAGGTGGCCTTAAATATATAGGTTTTATTTTGCCTTTCCTAAGCTCCAAATACCTGTTTTTAGGGCAGATTTGAAAAAAATATCTACTGGGGTAGATAACTAACTGTTGTATATACATTATTATGCCTTTGGGATGCCTCATGGGAAGCAACTCATGAATGAACTAAATAATAATAATAAAAACTTGCACCTTCAGATTAAAGCAAATCCTTTATTTGTTCAGTTTGTTTTCCCATTAACGACATTCCCTGGGGTACTTTACGTACAATACGTAAGAAACATGGGGAAATCATATATGTATTAATTATAATACTTAAGTTCCATCTTTGAGTGGAGATGCATAGGATTGTGCTTTAGACCATTTATATAGAGAGATGCAGGCTATAGAAAAGTGCAAACAGATTCTTGCTCGGTTGCTAAGTAAGAAGTAAGGCGCCCTCTGATATTTGGGCCACGGAGTGCAAAATCAAGCCCTTGGCACTTATTTAAATAAAATTTAATTTTATCGACTTTTGTTAGTAGTCCTGTTAGAACTGAACCTGAATCTACTTGCAGGATTATTGGGAGACAAGCAAATTTAAATACTGTAAAGCATGCAAGATAGTAATATTGGAGTAACAATAATTTTTGTACTTGGCAGTGATACTGCTAAAATACTGTTTCTTTTTCAGGAAAGAGCTGCTCTACTTCGTAAATGGTTTGATTTGATGATAGAGAATAAAGATGACCTTGCAAGGATCATAACAGCAGAGAATGTAAGTATAAAAAGAAGTGTGGGGGGGGGGGACATATTCCTCAGGTATTTGGGGCTGAATTTCAGGACGCTAGTTACAAGAATCTCGCCTAGAAGGTGAAGCAGTCAACGGGTGCAGTTCAGACGTCGTTCCATGTTGCAATATGTCACGACAAATGCAGAATCTTTCATGTGTGACTTTTTGAAGCTCCCCCCCCCCCCAAGTAATACTTGCAGCTAGCAAAGGTGACAGGAAGAGTTAGAGGCCAAACAAAACAAAAAGTCCACAAGGAATGGAGAATATTTAAAGAATATTTGAAGAACCATGGCATAAAGGGTAATCTCCTGACAGACCTAGACTGAGCCTTGTAGTATATAAAGGTAATTGACAATTTACATAGAAATACAATAAAAAATAGAAGTGTGTGTGTATTCTCTCTTTCCTTTTCTTGTCTTTTTCTCTTTTTTTCATAAATTGTATTGTTATGTGTATTGTGAAGTATACAAGGTATTTTTTGCTTCAGTTGCCATCATTGTCTTTTTTGTTACAAGCAAAAACAGAGAGTGTTGTATAAAAGTATATTTTTAAAAATAATAAAGATCAACATGAGAAAACAAACAAACAAACGTGATCACACAAATCCTTCATTGTAATCATTTTGTTGGGAGAGAGACGTTTTTGTAGTTCTCTGCATGTGAATGTCTGCATTCTGAATAATTCACAGGGAAAACCCCTGAAGGAAGCACAGGGTGAAATTCTTTATTCTGCTTCTTTCTTGGAATGGTTTGCTGAAGAAGCTCGGCGCATTTATGGTGACATCATCCCATCTTCTGCAAAGGATAGAAGAGTTCTAGTTCTTAAGCAGCCTGTGGGAGTTGCTGCCATCATTACTCCTGTGAGTTCAGCTGACTGTTCAAGTCAGACTTTTACTCTTAATATTCAAAAGAGGTAGGATTAGTGATGCCCTGAGGCCAATGAATTAAAATTCTTACAATGAAAACTCAAATTTTGCATGCAAGATGCAAGTTGTAAATGCGTTGAAATATTTGTGCTATACCCAGAGCTGTCTTAAGGGGATCTGCCGCCCTGGCGCGGCTATCCCTCCGGCGCCCCCGCCATGCCGCCTCTCCGCCGCCTCCCTCCCGCGCTTGCCGCCCCTTGGGAGGGGGGTGGGCGAGCGGGGGTGAGGGGCGTGGCGCTGGAGCGGCGCGGGGCTCTGCGCGCCCTTCCAGCGCTTCCAGGATGGGAGGCGAGGGCGGCCGGCTCGCGCTCCCGCGCAGCTCGCGCTCCGCGCGCAGCTGGACGGCGCGGCGCTGCTGGGCAGCTCGCGCTGCATCGGGCGGGCGGCCGGCTGCGCGCGGGAGCGCGAGCCGGCCGCCCTCGCCTCCCAGAGCCCCAGCTGGAGTGCTGGAAGGTCGCGCAAAGCCCCGCGCCGCTCCAGCGCTCCAGCTGGGGCTCTGGGAGGCGAGGGCGGGCGGCTTACAGCCCGCCCGCCGGCGCGCGAGTGCCCGCCTGCCCGTGGGGTCGGGGGCGGGTTGGGGAGGAGGAGCCCGGTATGCCGACGGGCTCGCGGGGGCGCCCCTGGGGCGCCCAGCGCCCTGGCGCACCGCGCCACCGGCTTCTATGGATGAGACGGCTCTGGCTATACCTACCGGTATGCTAGGTAAAGGTAAAGGACACCTGACAGTTAAGTCCAGTCGCAAACAACTCTGGGGTTCGCTCATCTCGCTTTACTGGCTGAGGGAGCTGACGTTTGTCACAGACAGTTTTTCCAGGTCATGTGGCCAGCATGACTAAGCCACTTCTGGCGAAACCAGAGCAGCATATGGAAATGCCGTTTACCTTCCCGCCAGAGCTGTACCTATTTATCTACTTGCACTTTGACGTGCTTCCAAACTGCTAGGTTGGCAGGAGCTGGGACCGAGCTCACCCCGTCGTGGGGATTCAAACCGCCAACCTTCCAATCGGCAAGCCCTAGGTTCAGTGGTTTAGACCACAGCGCCACCCGCGTCCCATACCTATGCTAGGACATGGGGATAAATGGCAAAAGCTACAGAAGCATCACTCACTGGAAAACTCACCCAGTCCTCTTTTTGCTTTCTGAGCTTTCAGCAAGTACTGTAGCACTCTCAGGCT
The DNA here is from genome assembly GCF_009819535.1 of Lacerta agilis. Classification (NCBI taxonomy): domain Eukaryota; kingdom Metazoa; phylum Chordata; class Lepidosauria; order Squamata; family Lacertidae; genus Lacerta; species Lacerta agilis. The sequence goes on from NC_046318.1 coordinate 30,082,578, forward strand.
TATCCTGTCCTTTAGCATAAGTCTCTCGGGGTAAGTATAAATATCCGTTTATTAAAACAGCCCACAACTGGAAACAATTGTGCAGGAGCAACTAAAATTAATAACAGCATAAAATTAACAAAATTTAAAAGCTAGCTGAACAAAATAGAAGGCATTTTTAAGGTCACTTTAAAAGTCACCAGCAAAGGGGCTATACCTGCAATTCTATGATTCTATGCGGTTCCCAGGGAAGTGAATTTGAGATGTGGGGCTATTGGTAGACCCGCCAAGTCTTCTTTCTGGTATCTGCTAATCTGATGGTTCTTAGTGGCAAGTCAGAGAGCAGGACCTTGGTGTCCCTACATGGTAACTACACAGTTTCCCGCAGAGACAATGGGATTCCAAACCATTCAATGGAAGTTAAGGTCCCATTTTGTTGGTGGAAAGGAGAGTGGTTTTTAAAACTGGTTTGATGGTATCTAGAAGTTGCCAGGGTCTCAGGAGCAGATGGATCAAACAACAGCCAAGGATCTTAAAAGCTTTCAATCTTGCTAATTTCCCCCTCAAATTTCAGAACTTGCCAGTTGTTTTATTGTACCAATGTGCACACGGCATTTAAATGCACCTGTTTCTTCAATTTAGTGGAATTTTCCAAGTGCTATGATTACAAGGAAAGTCGGTGCTGCTTTGGCAGCTGGCTGCACAGTGGTGGTGAAGCCGGCAGAAGATACACCTTTATCGGCTTTAGCACTTGCTGAGGTGAGATTTTTATATTGATGAACAGTGGATTACTTATTACTATTTATTGCAGTTACTAGTCATTTTTTTCCCTTAGTCACTCTGAGTTATTTGTAGAATAGTTCAAAGACTTGGAAACCAGTATAAAGCTAAAAATGGAATAAAAATCTAAAAGCATTCATACACACTATATAAAAGGCAGATTAACTTTTTGTTTATTTTTAAATATAAGATTATGGAAATTATGTGTGGTTTTCAAATGCTTGTGACACACTTGCAAGAAGACAAAGCTCAGCACCATCTTCAGCCTGTTATTTATCATTATTATATAATTCTAGCCTTTTGTGCAAATGAACAGTTTCATGCCACTGTTTTTCCTCTGCAGCTTGCAAATCAGGCTGGAATACCTGCAGGAGTTTATAATGTTGTTCCCTGTTCTAGACAACAGGCAGTAGCAGTTGGGGAAGTGATGTGCACTGATCCTTTGGTAGCCAAGATCTCTTTTACAGGCTCAACGGCTACAGGAAAGGTAAGCTTCTCAATGTTGGCTCGTAAACTGCTGCAAATTTGTGCCTAAAATACATAGCTAAAATGCAGTTGCTAATTGGGTAGATGTTATCTCGTCTAGTTTGTTTTGTTTTTTTTCTAATATTTTTATTGATTCTGATTATAACAAACATCACATTAAATAAAATAAACATTTAAAATAAAATAAAAAGAAATAAAAATTAAAAACTTCACAGTGCTGTTTATACATTCAATAAAACATCCAAATGTGGGATTTCTCAAATCCCTTGACTTCCCTCTACCCCCTCCCGTGGTTCCATTGTTTAATGATTAATTCATGCATGTCCATGTAATATTATTCATCTAATTGTATCCAGTTATATCTTTCATCATAATAATGCAAATGTTTCTTAAAATCCTGCTAATGTATGCAACTTGTATAGAATGCTTTGATATATATATGCATTAAAGACTTCCCATTCCCATTTTTAAATTGGTTACTGTCTTGATTTCTAAGTTTCTCTGTTAATTTAGCCATTTCCGCATATTCCATTAACTTTATTTAATCTTTTTTTGTTGGGATCTTTTCCTCTTTCCCACATTGGGCTATCAATATTCATGCCGCTGTAGTGGCATATATAAAAAGATATCTATATCTTGTCTTGTCTAGTTTGACCCTTACTGCCATCCCTTGAAACTCAGTCTAAAACCAGTAGTCTTTTTCCATTCACTTACAGAATTGGATCTACTCATCTCAGACCAGTGTCTTAAGGCATGCATAGTGGTATTAAAAAGAATGGGACTGTTTCAAAGATTCACATCTATTGCTTTAGAGAACATCCCGTGTCCAAGGCTGGACACTGTGTATAGTTAGGTAAATTATACTGTGGTTTTAAAATTTGTTGGAAGCTGCTCAGAGTGGCTGGGGCATAATACCACTACTACTACTACTACTACTACTACAGGTGAAACTCGAAAAATTAGAATATCGTGGAAAGGTTCATTTCTTTCAGTAATTCAACTTAAAAGGTGAAACTAATATATGAGATAGACTCATGACATGCAAAGCGAGATATGTCAAGCCTTTATTTGTTATAATTGTGATGATTATGGAGTACAGCTGATGAGAACCCCAAATTAACAATCTCAACTTTGGGGTTTTCATCAGCTGTATGCCATAATCATCACAATTATAACAAGCAAAGGCTTGACATATCTCGCTTTGCATGTCATGAGTCTATCTCATATATTAAACTCCGGTAGCTAATGAAAACAATTGCTTACATAAATGGACTTTCCCACGATATTCTAATTTTTCGAGTTTCACCTGTATTTATTATTATCATCATCATCATCGTCTAAAATAAGCACTGAAGACTTTGAGATATACGTTTACTCCTTAGATTATAAAAATGAGTGGGTAGTTTAATAGGGAACTGGTGATTTCAACTACAGAGTATTCTCTCGGCATTCAAAAAAGTAAAGGTAAAGGTACCCCTGACCGTTAGGTCCAGTCGCGGACGACTCGGGGGTTGCGCGCACATCTCGCTCTATAGGCCGAGGGAGCCGGCTTTTGTCCGCAGACAGCTTCCGGGTCATGTGGCCAGCATGACTAAGCTGCTTCTGGAGAACCAGAGCAGCACACAGAAACACTGTTTACCTTCCTGCCGGAGTGGTACCTATTTCTCTACTTGAACTTTGACATGCTTTCAAACTGCTAGGTGGGCAGGAGCAGGGACCGAGCAACGGGAGCTCACCCCATCGCGGGGATTCGAACCGCCAACCTTCTGATCGGCAAGCCCTAGGCTCTGTGGTTTAGACCACAGCACCACCCACGTTTGTGGCTAAGTTTGTGTAACTCATATTTGTAGGTGTACAGCTTCCTTTGTTTCCTGTGTACTTGCAGATATTGCTGCGCCATGCTGCTGGCACTGTGAAGAGGGTCTCCATGGAGCTTGGAGGACACGCTCCATTCATAGTGTTTGATAGTGCTGATGTAGACAAAGCGGTAGCAGGAGCTTTAGCTTCCAAATACAGAAATTCAGGCCAGGTGAGATTAATCTCTGCTCTTTGTTGAATCTGTTCCCCCACACACACACACCACCACCACACTTGCAGATAATTTGAGCACTGCTTTTTTACAAATTTGGTTATGCCTTGTACTGGGGGGGCGGGGGGACACAAGCAAAGATGTTTCATTCTTGATCTATAAAAAGCAGAAGCAGTAATAATAAGTCTGACAGTTCAGAATACAATCCAGCTATAATTAAGCAGAGTTCAGTTACAGTGGGATCATTACATTCTGATTTACTTAGAAGTGTTATTGATTTCAAGGGGAGTTTATTCATGCTTGGGTGGAAGTCCAATTCTGGGACACTTTGAGTCTACACTAGCTGTACAGACTAAAACCCTTGGCCTTAATTTGGAGGGCAATACTTAAAACTTTTCCTTTTTCCTTTACTTTTAACCTCTCTTGTAGTTAGCTAGTGTTGCCCTCTGAAGACTTCTGCCCTCAGAGTTCTTCACACTGGAACCTAGTTTGATATCCGACATTGTTGCTCATGAAACTCAGTTGTGTAGAAACCAACTCATTTGCGTGTAAAATGGAATGCTTCCATGCCTCCCATGATATACAGCCAAGCAGTCAAGTGCTGTAGCACAAACAGAGCTCAGTGGGATATGTCAACAAATATTATTGCACATTTCATAGTTACTGATGTTTACATCCATGCTAGGGTTACCAAAGTATGTAAATAAACGGGTGTTGTAGATGGAAGGAAGAGAAATTATTATGGCATAAACTTTTGTGGATTGCAGTCCACTTTGTCAGACACATGTCCTGAGTTATAGGTGTATGTATACACATGGTTAGGGGAGTGGGCTCTGTAAAAAGCCAGCAGGAAATGAAATGCAGAAAATAAGAGACAGCAATAATTATGTACTTGACATAGTTGCAATATTATCTAGTTGCCATTCATTGACTCCCGATACACTAGTTATTTCTTAATTTTCTCTCTCTCTCTCTCTCTCTCTCTCTCTCTTTCTGTGTGTGTGTGTGTGTGTGTGTGTGTGTGTGTAGTTGCATTTTCAGATTTACAAACAAGAATAATTAAAATATAATCAATATAACCCCTTTTACTTCCCTCCCTCCCCTCCTGATACCAACTTCCCCCCTGCATCTCCTCTGTTACTCCAATTTTATCTTTTTTAAACACTCCATGTTTGATCTTTTAACTACAAGTTTTATGTCAATCCTACTAATGATTTTAATAGTTTACATTAAGTTTTTAAAATACATTATATATTTTCACCATTCCTTATTAAAATTTGATTCTTCCTGAGTCCTAATTCTTCCAATCAGTTTTGCCATTTCAGCATAGTCCAATTTTATCTGCCAATCTTCCTTGGTGGGGACTATATTTTCTTTCCATCTCTGAGCTAGCAGAGTCTGGACAGCTGTAGTCGCATACATGAATAATCTCTTCTGGTCATTTGGAATCTCTGCACCTAAAATTCCTAAAAGAAAAGCTTCTGGTTTCTTAAGAGAAAGCTTTCTATAACATTTTGTTCAACTCATTATATATATCATCTCCCAGAATCCTTTTACAAATTTACACATCCACCACATATGATAAAAGGTTCCCTCTTTCTCTTTACATTTCCAGCATACATTTACATGATTTATACATTTTGGATTATTTCTTAAATTTATACCCCACCCTTCCTCCCAAAGGAGCCCATGACATTAAACAACAAAGCACTAGTGTATGCCTAACTGAAAACAAACACTATTTCTTTTGACTTTAGACCTGTGTGTGTACAAACCGATTCTTGGTGCAAAAAGGGATTCACGATGCATTCGTGGAAAAGTTTGCACGAGCCATTAAGTCAGAGCTACGTATTGGCAATGGGTTTGATGAAGGGACAACTCAGGGACCGCTAATTAATGAAAAAGCTGTGGAAAAAGTAAGTGTTTTGTTTTTAATTTTTTTGTGGTATGAAGAAGTATTGCCAAGTTACGTTAGTTGGCTATGCCAATGGAATAATAAAAAAGGTAAAGGGACCCCTGACCATTAGGTCCAGTTGTGTCCGACTCTGGGGTTGCGGTGCTCATCTCACGTTACTGGCCAAGGGAGCCGGTGTACAGCTTCTGGGTCATGTGGCTAGCATGACTAAGCCGCTTCTGGCGAACCAGAGCAGCGCATGGAAACGCTGTTTACCTTCCCGCCGGAGCGGTACCTATTTATCTACTTGCACTTTTGAGGTGCTTTCAAACTGCTAGGTGGGCAGGAGCTGGGACCAAGCAACGGGAGCTCACCCCATTGCAGGGATTCGAACCACCGACCTTCTGATCAGCAAGACCTAGGCTCTGTGGTTTAATCCACAGAGTTAATAATGAACTACAAAATTCTACTTGGGATATGAAGATTGCCCTTTTTGTGGGAGAGGCTAACGCTGCACTTGCTTTGTTTCTCTTAGGTTGAAAAACACATTAACGATGCTGTTTCCCAAGGAGCGTCCATAGTTACAGGAGGAAAAAGGCACAGTTACGGGAAGAATTTCTTTGAACCGACTCTTCTCAGCAATGTCACAACACGCATGTTGTGCACACAAGAGGAGACTTTTGGTCCTTTGGCCCCAGTTATGAAGTAAGAGTTTATTCTGCAGATCACACATTAACGAACTTCCATTATTACATGAAAAATGGCAATTTCTGCCAGGGATATTCTTCTATATAATAACCTTGCCATATTACACACTGGGAGGCAAGATGGATTGTGATATAAGCATGTTTCATATTTCTATCGTAGAAGTAGTTCACAACAGGAAACAGCTGACATTTCTCCTGCTTATTACATGTAATCCTCCCAGACCATTCCTGGATTAAGGATCACGCTCCCAAGTATAATGTTTGAATTGGCAAGGAACTGTCCCTACACAAATATACTCTATGATATCCACAATTGCAGCTGTGTTTTTGGAACCATCGCAGTCATGGAAGTGCAATACAGTTTACTCATATAGTGATAGCTTCACTGCTAATTCACATTTCTCAAAGTCAGTGACAGTCAGGAGGGATTCTGTGGAGCAAAAGTATCTGGCTGGCAGTGGGGAACTGTCCCTTATTTTAAATTGCCATATATAAAGACAACAGCACCCCTTTCCCAACTTCGGGTAGAAAATTTCCACAGACTGTCAGTCGTTTTGTGTTTCTATATAGATTTATGTATATAAAATACAAGCAGGTACCTACCTTGGATTTCTTTTGAAAACTTCAGTAGTATGCACCCCAGGCATAATCTTGTTACAATTATTCATGTGGGTAGCCTGAGAAATGTAGGTATTTCAAAACCATGTCAAAATACAATAAAATGCTTAAGCCTTTAATTTCTGACCTGTTAGCACTTTTCACAATCTTTTCCTGATCATTTTTCATGTGTCCTGAAGTTTAAACAAGTGTGTAAGAATGAAGGCACTTGCTTCTTTCACAGTGACACCCACATTCTAGCTTCTCTGGTGCCTCAATTTTATTTTTATTTCTTCTATAGCTTGGGTAGGTAGTGCTTGACGTGCTAAAATGTTGCAAATGTTTACTTACTGGGAAGTCTTGTCTCATAGTGTGGGAATATTCCTGAAGGGTTGGTTGCATTGTGTGTGGTGAGGCACACCACCAACCCTCTTCTAATATGTTTCAAACACTATAGAGTGACCTGGATGTCAAAATATATTTACACTAGGTCTCGCATTTGCTTAGCTATATTCCAGCAAAGAAATTACATGGTTGTTTTGGTAGCCATTCCCAACCTTTTTCTCTTAGGGCAAAATCTAATGTCACAAATGGACTTCACTCCCCCAGATTCTGGACTGCATGGGGGTGCTGGAGCAGAGAGGTGTGAAAGTCTCTACAGTAGTACCTCTAGTTATGAACTTAATTCGTTCTGGAGTTCCGTTCTTAACCTGAAACTGTTCTTAACAAGAGACGTGCTTTAGCTAATGGGGCCTCTTGCTGCCGCTGCGCCACCGGCACACGATTTCTGTTCTTTTCCTGGGGCAAAGTTCTCAAATCAAGGCAACTCTTCCAGCTTAGCGGAGTTTGTAACCTGAAGCGTTTGTAACCTGAGGCGTTTGTAACTCGAGGTACCGCTGTATTGTGCAAGCAAATAGCCATTGTTGGATGTCACCTTTAGAAAATTCTTCCCCATTTCCCCACTGTTTTATTTTAACCTGATGAAACTGCATAGGATTTACTATTCTTCGCAAAATCGGTGTCATTTTTAAACATGCAAATGTATTGCTGATGTTGGAAAACATCGTGTTACTTTTGTACGAGCTTAATTCATGGGAAAGTTAGGGAAATCTGTGTCAGTCGAGAGAGTGGGGATGCCATCACGGATTTCCCATGGAAGAGGCCTCTAATTTCACACCACTTGCAATAAAGCAGTTTTTCCATTATTATTTACATCTTCTATTAATACTTTTGCAGGTTTGATACAGAGGAAGAAGCTCTTGCCATGGCAAATTCAGCCAACGTGGGCTTAGCAGGTATGTGCATTCTTAATACTGCAAATCTAAAATCCTTAAAGACGACAAGATGGGGTGTGGTTCAAGCTACCATCTTGACTTTACTATTTCAAGTTTAGAGAAATAACCATTCTCCCCGCAAAACAACAAACTCCAAACTGTTTTCTATTCAATGCTACAATTTCCAGGTTATTTCTACTCCCGAGACCCGGCCCAGATCTGGAGAGTTGCAGAGAAGCTCGAGGTTGGGATGGTGGGTGTTAATGAAGGCATCGTGTCTGCCGTGGAGTGCCCTTTCGGTGGCATAAAACAATCTGGGCTGGGAAGAGAAGGTTCAAAATATGGTATTGATGAATATTTGGAAATAAAGTACATCTGTTTTGGAGGTTTATAGTAGCCATTTGTTAGGAGTCTAACCTATTCAGAATGCTTAGAAAACAACCTTTGGGGGCTTTCATAAGCTTTAGCAAGATCATTTGTGATTTTTCATTCCCTCTTAAAATGGAAGTAATAATGTTTTTGTAGAAACGTCATTACTTGTAAACATGACAATACATATAGAACAACTCTGGTATTCTGTGTACACAGGTTGTAAGAATATAGGTTTATTTATATTACTGTCTTAACCATAATGCAGGGACAAATAATGTTTCAATTCCTGATTGTGTTTCAGAGGAATTTGGAAAACTTTACTAATTAAGATGTATGATTTACCTTGAGTGTCTGTTAGGGGGGATAGAAATAAATGATGGTTTTTGGAGAGTAGCAAAGTAGGGAAAAAGATACTCATTTACCCTTTCTCATGCGCTGAGCCAGGTGTGAAATAACTGAATAATTGTGCCAAATGTTGACTGTTTCTTTTTCTAATGTTTATATTAGTTTCTGGTTGCCTGTCTTAGGGCTTCTAGGAAATCTTTTCTAGGGAAAGATTTATTGCACTTTTTCGTATCGTTCTTCAGCTCTTGGCTGGAGCTGAAAATGGCCTTGAAGGTACCGGTATATGCACAGTTCTGACAGAATCCTTCCTATTGCCTACAATAGAACTAGAGCATCTCTAAGGAGATACTTGTGATTTGCTCCTAGCAGCTGAGCCTTGTGACCAAATTATCATGCATTAGTACAACAGCACATGAGATACGAACATAAACTGTTTTGTGGAAAAACAGAACATTGTGTCTTGCAAAAGCTGTAATGCACTGAGACCAACTTGGACCAATAGCTCCACAAGGAAGTAATATTTGAAGCGCCACAGCACACAAGCTCACACCTCCATAGCCCATTACACTGCTCTAGAGCTCTGTTTCCTATATCTATTCTTGCCAAGTCATATTTCTTCTCTGAAAGACTTGTCTGATCCTCCATGGCCCTCCTGCTCATTCTAGAGATTACAGAAAGCAATTACTTGGTACAAGAGAAAAAGCTCAAGACCTGGGAAAAGAGAGGGGCCTGTGTGGGAGGACTTTAGAGCTTCCTCCATGAACCTATTTGAGTAACAGTGGCATACAGCTAGAATCCCGAAAGTTGTTTATTTTACCACCACAAGTTAAGACTTTTGCTGGCACAATATAAAAGCACTTTTGTGCCCTTCCCGGTGGGGCGTTAATGTTACCTGCATGTGCTCCATCAGGCCTTCCCTGTATGAGCTGCTTTTACATTCAAAAGATAAAAAGATTTAACAGTTCTGCTTTGCTACTGCTGCATTAAATTGAACATGCATTTTATTTACATTGCAAAACTTCATTTGACATTTTGCAATATGTTTTTTTTTAAGTGGACATAGCTATGCAATCCCCTTCCCTATCAAATCTGCTTGTGATCCAAAGGGCTGCTTCAGATGAACCAAAAGGGCTTGGAACAAACATTTGAGGTCTTCCTTAAGTGGGAAGCTTCTGCCATTTCACAGACAGTTCTAAGAGACACCACTTGGCTGGAGAAGTAGTTTGTAGTGTAGCCACAAGCATCTAGCATTCAGGAGAAACATAAATCCAGATCTCATTTGGACACACAGAACTAGTTGCTCGTTTCTCCCTATTTTCATATAGGTTCATTAACTTCTAGAATTGACACGGGTCAGCTAAGCTTATTTTGGGTGACTTTGTACTACAAAACATTGGTTCTGCTGTATTATATTAGGGGTAGGTTAAATAGTGGCACTATAGCGACTTCTAAAAAGCACATTATGTAGCACTAATTGCTACTCCTAAAAAAACAACCACAAAATACAGCCAAGATGAAGCTTGGTCTGTAATGCCAGCAAACTGAGTAGTTCCTGAAGAAATCACTGTGTCAAATGGGACTGAGGAAGAATAATTAATCTATATAATCTTACATACTTTTTTTAAATAAAAAAACAGCAACAACAATTTTTACATTTTTGGGCATACAGGCTAGTACCACAGACTGATCTACAGTCTTACAGACAAGTCTAGAAATGCTTCCTGTTATATTATTTAAGGCAGTTGCTATAGTTTGACATGTAACTTAAATCTGAAACACACACAAATACAAAACTAAAAAACCCTAGGGATTCAATACAGCCCAAGCTTGTCAACCCTCCTCTTTTGAGGAAAAAGAAGCAAAACATTTGAGAAGCACAAACTGTTCAAGTGTAACAAGATACTACTAGACTTATCAGAGAAATTTCCTCTTGGGGCTGGATCAGCTAAGTTTTAATGTGCATTTGTATGGTACGTTTACATCAAAAATAACAAAGATTTTTATTGTTTTATACAGTAATTCATTAACAGAAGGTGATACTTGAATTCTTACGTTTCACTTTTGTGTGTAGATTTGCTTTGGGTGTTGAGAAAACAGCTATGTGTAATAAATGTTTAACTTTAACATTGGTGGACATTCACATCTGCTGTCAGATCTGTGGCAATTTGCAGATTAAAAAATAAAAAAAATAAAAATCCTATGTTGGTATCAGTTTTCTTCAACACAGGGCTGGAGAAGTTGTGACCCTCCAGATGTTGTTAAGCTCCAGCTCCTAGTGAACATAGGCAAGTGTCAGGTATGGTGTGAGTTTGTAGTACCATCACCTGGAGGACCAGGCAGATGCACTAGTACTGCCTTGGAGACAAAATGGGAAAGCCACTTATTTCATTGGACCAACTTCCGCTGGTGAAAGGATATGCAAGCCCTCAAGTTGCACAGACAACTTCTAGAAGACCGAAAACCAAGGTTCCTAAAGCCGAACTATATATTGAGAAAAAATGTTTACACAGGTGTAATATATGTTTGCTATGTGTGACTTCATGTAGAGAACAGTTGAATCGCTAATTGTTCAACACTTGAGGCACATGTCACATTACTCTCCAGGGGTAAAAATCATCGCAGTGCCTTAAAACGTCTGTTCAGCTCATTCTTCTTTGTTTACAGCAACATTTGGTTAAGACCCTAGCATGAAATTTAAACCTTTTTTTTTTTTTTTTACAAATTTGTGCTTATCTGTGTGTTTATCATGAAGGGAGAGTGCTGATGCACACACAGAAACCCGATGACAATTGGTTCTTGTTCAGTAAACATGTTTTATGAGCACTGTTAGATATTAAGACTAGGAGATTTCTGGCTCACACTTTCACTATACAGAATGCCACAATCAATGGAGTTGAGCACATTTGATTTACTCTCAGCACTTCACAAGGCAAATGAAGGAAAGGAGTTAAAACTTCCGGTACCGGTTATTCAATCAATGTACCCACAAAAGCTGCAGTTTTCGAAGAACGTGGAATGATTTTGCAAGCCTTTCTTCAGCAAAATAGACAGAAGAGGGCCAAATTAGTGGCACATGGCATGTGCCACCAATTTCTCCCAAGTGTGGCATCCACTCACAGGAAGGAGGTAGCACCAGGCTTTAAATTTCACTCAGATCTTTCCTTTCTTCCAGCAACTTGGGCTTGCCAGACAGGAAGCCTGCCATCCAAATACTAACGTAATTTACTGCAGTTAGGCTACTTCAGACAACACCTTGGGTCCTTTGAAAAAATGATTTCAACTCCACTGCCTTACCAAAGCAGATGTCACAAAAAACCCTTTTCATCAACCCTCTTATTTGTTAAACTAAAAGTGACTGGAAGGAGATGGAGGCTATAGCCGCACACTGCTTTTCTTTTTAATGACTCAAGGTACATTTGCATACTGGTGTGTCTTTGTATAGATGCATAGCCATTGTTTTCTAAAGGAAACAACAATATAAGGTAGCTTTCATATGTGCTCCTTGTAATGTAACAGTCTTGAGCAATAACCTTTTATATGGAAACGATCTCCAACCATTTTTAGACTTAAAAACCCTTTCACCTAACCCATGTGGCGAGTTAAAATATGTTATTGGTTAAAGAAATGAAGGGGAAAGTCCACCATGCCCATTTCCTTTTCTACTATGCTGGAAGTTTATCATCCCGTCTCCCACCAGTATAGTTTGGGAGGGTGGAGGAGGAGGAGGAGCAGCATAGCCTTAGCACATCAGATTAACGTGTCCTTCCACTCAGGCTCTTCATTTATCTGTTCTTTGAGCTGTAGCTGAAGCAGACCCCATTCTTCATGGAACCGTTCATGGCATTCCTTGGGTTCTCTCTTTCAACCTTCTCTCTGCTGAAGATGGTGTCCTGGTCACTGTCAAACTCTGACTCTGAAACCATCAGGCTGGAATTGTGTTCTGTGCTTCTGTGCTTTATACCTGAGATGGGGAGAAGACGGGAAGCAGAAGATTCTTTGCAACGTCTGTTTACTATCTGATCTCCATTATCTCATCCGCAGCGTCAAATTCAGGAAGTAATGTTACATCTTACTACCATAAACCATCACCCAGAGCCACACCACCACAAGCAATCCAACATGGAGCACTAGCTCTTCCTAAAGAGGAATACTTTCCATGCAATGCTCCAGGTGACATGTAAATAAGCCTATTCACATCACTTCTAGAGTCTGGTGCTCCTTCTGTTATGATCCAGTACAGGAGTGGGGATGCTACTCAACTAAATAATTGGACTAGCACAAGGGACTTTCTCCCACACGTGCCCTGTACTGTTCCCAAATCTACTCCAGAGGGTTGAGGAAACTCTCAGAACAGTTTTAGAGAGGGGAGCGTTCTGTTGCACTGATAAATCCTTGCACTGATTGAATCAGTGACTTAGTACTACCACACATATGCCCAGTGAGCCCATCATCAAGGAACACAACTGCCTGTCTTTGGGACACAAGCAGTAGCTGCCATTCACCTCTGATGAGCTTGTTGATGGCAATATTTATTGGCCTGAATCACAACCAGTACAGACCAACCTCAGTTGCAGCAGAATCCAAACAAAAGGAAACAGCATGCTTTTGTTGTAGAAAGGTGGGGCAGAAATAATTGAAAATAAAGACATGATGATTTTTTTGGTTCCTTGGCAGGGAAATGCAAGTGCTATTGCAACTTGGGAGATTTAACATGGCCGGGACCTTTTTGTTGACAGCCCGCTCCATCAGATGCTATCCTGCCTTAAAATGTGAAAGCGCCAGATGCACGCGAAAGAAAAGTCTGTATTAATAGCACAAGAAACACAAAGTCACATACAAATTGTAGCAGAGGTTGGAAGACATGAAAAAGGGGGAAGAAACATACCGTATTTAGGCCTGAGCTCCATTCTCTCCTGATCATCTATATTATCCAAAATTGTGTATTTTGTTTTCTTTCTTATTTTAGTCCTCTTTCTGCTAAAAGATGAAATATTCCACTTAAAGCTGGGAAACCAAGTACCCATTCCCCCCCCCCCCCGGTGATATTTCCTTAGGAACAACCCCAACCACAAAGGATATACATTATGTAAACCATGGATGAAATACTAGGCCTCATAAGTCTTCCTAGGCCATACCCACTCCCCAGCTATACCCCACTCCAGGACACACCCCTCACCATTTTATTTTATTTTTTGGTACCCTGCTTGAGTGTTTATGCCTGACTAGAATATTTCCTTGAACTCTGATCCTGCTTCTTGTTCACCTGGATAGAGAATAGAGAGGGATGTGTGAGTGTGTGGAAACAGAAAACATGGACCTTTGTTGCTCAGCCCATTTCTGCTTCTTGCCTACCCACCTCTGCCATGTTCCCACCTTCCCTCAGAAGGTTGACTGGAAGGGAACATGACCCTTACGCTGAAAGGGTTCCCCACCCCTGGTGCGTGCCTTCTCATTTCAGCATCATTCATGCTGTCATACTTCAACAGTGTAGCCACCCACAGGCGTGACCCCTTGGTGGAGCTCCACGTGGAGAAGCCAGTTTACAAGCAAGCAAAACCAAAGAAGAAGAAGAGTTTGGATTTGATATCCCGCTTTATCACTCCCCGAAGGAGTCTCAAAGTGGCTAACATTCTCTTTTCCCTTCCTCCCCCATAACAAACACTCTGTGAGGTGAGTGGGGCTGAGAGACTTCAAAGAAGTGTGACTAGCCCAAGGTCACCCAGCAGCTGTATGTGAAGGAGTGGAGACACGAACCCGGTTCCCCAGATTACGAGTCTACCGCTCTTAACCACTACACCACACTGGCTCTCATTATACAGGCATGGACATAGTTGAAAAACTGTTTTTGACCTGTACAGGTGGTTATTCACACATATAGTTAATTACATGGGAGCTGTGTTCACACCATTGTGCTACGGACAGCCACATATCTCTTGTGGTTGCCTCACCTTAGATTAACTGGACACCCCTTAATTCCCATTAGCCACTTGCCAAACTCACAGGGTGGTTAAAGGGCAAATGTTCTCCCAAACCTATCAGTAGATGCTTCTGAGTAAAAACGAGGCTTCTAATCTATTTTGGTGACTGTAGAACTAAGGGATGTTCGTATCGAGCTTCATTAGAAATCATTTACCTTTTGCAACAGCAGATGCAGAGCCAAACGAACCCCGCCATCAGCACAATCAAAATGAAAGCTGATGCCGTTACATAAAGTATACTCCACTCTAGAAGGCGGAAGTAGAAAGATCAAAGTTATTAGAGGGACCATTAATGCACTTGTGCATTCAATATGCCAACATCACACTGTTCAGCGTCCCTGCCTAAAATACTTCATCCGTTTCCTCTCAACTCACCGCAATTACTCTCTCCGCTGTTAAGATACCTCTGTATCAAATTTTCCATCCACATCTGATAGCAAATGCAGCGCTTCGTGATAGGGTCACAATGTCCGTGTCCGGAGCACTTTAAGAGGCAACCTATAGCAGCAAAAACCCATCAATTATTATTATTATTATTATTATTATTATTATTATTATTATTATTATTACATTGGGCTTTGGTATTGTTCTGCAGCATAATGCGAATACTACATACCAGCCGTGTCAACGCGAAGCACTTTAAAAAGCAAGAAGTCCGGCTTCTCCTTCAAGAGCTGCAAGCGTAGCATCTGTGCAACATCTGCTGCCTTCATCACTTTAAAAGGATGGCCATTCTGAACATAGAACACAACAGCTGTGCTGAAGAGAGGATGTATATATTGTAAATAACCAGACTATAGCATTCAAATGGGCTGGCTTTTCAATTTAAGAAACATTCTCACAGTCAGGCTGTTTGATTTGGCCTTTGCATAAGCCCTATTCCGGGATTCGGTTCACTCATGCAATGGCAGTCACAAGGACAAATGGTGCTGCCAAGCCCTGCCTACTGCAACCCAGTGCCTTCTCCGTTTTTACAGCCCTCCATGTGCTCAAGGGCAAACTTCTGAAGCAGAGACTCCTGCACACAGGCTCCCCATGCAAGTCAGACCCTGATTGTGCTACAGGGAGAGATGGTCGGTGATTTTAATTTTATTTATCAATTGGAAACGCAAACATCGGCTGCCGTCCTTAGCTGTTTGAAATTACACGTGATTTGAACAGGCCATAACACAGCATGCATCTTCTACAAAGTGGGCAACCTTCTCAAGTTTTAGCTACAGAACAATGCTGTTTACATATTCCAAAGCATTCACACATGTTAATTTTTTAAAAAATAATAATAATAATAACACAAAAACATCCCTGCTGGATGAGGCCAAAGACCATCTAGTCCAGCATCCTGTTCTCACAGTGACCTATCGACCTATTATCTTGACTTAGTAAACTTTAAGGGCAAATATGGTTTGCTCGGTGTTAGATTAAGGTCATGAGTCGCGAGGGATGACAGAGAATTGAAGTGAAAACAAAAACAAGAATGGGAATTGCCAGTGTTTGCTTAGTCCCATTTCTGGAATAGAAATCAATACAGCAAATACAGTCAGTATTCACTGTTGTTGCTTTCAGTGTGCAAACAATACGTAACTGAGACATCCCTCCACCCTTTGCGTTGTGTTTCCTGTGCGCTGAAATGAATGGGGTGGAATAATTTTATTTCGTAAAATTTATACAGTGGTACCTCTGGTTACGAACGGGATCCATTCTGGAGCCCTGTTTGTAACCTGAAAGGTCCGCATCCTGAAGCGCTGCATCTGCGCATGCACGTGACGCGATTCGGCGCTTCTGCATATGACGTCATTTTGCACGTCTGCGCATGCGCAAACCGCCAAACCCGGAAGTAACCCGTTCCGGTACTTCCGGGTTTGGCGCATTCGTAACCCGTGACGAACGCAACACACAGCATTCGTAACACAAGGTTCGACTGTACACCACTTGACTGGGGGGGGGGAGCCCTCAAAGCAGTTTACAAAAAGATAAAACAGTAAAATCGAGAACAACTCACAACCATACTTGAAAGCAAACAGAAGCTAAAATACTGAAACAGATGCAAATTACCTCAACTTTCTGACTAGCCTTGTCTAAACAAGAATGACTTTAGCAAGCGCCGAAAACAGTGCAGTGAAAGAGCCTGCTTGGTCTCAGTAGGCAGGGGGATCCAAAGTGCAGGTGTTGCCACGCTAAAACAATCAAGTTCTTGCAACTTGATTGTTGCAAGCATTATGTAGCATCTGCAGTAGTGCATATTCCACCAATCGAAGCGGTCAAGTGGGCACATGTGGGGAAAGGCAGTCTTGTAGGCAAGCTGGTCTTTAGTTGTTAAGGGCTTTATAAGCTAATAGTGGCACCTTGAACGTGGCCCATTAGCAAACCAGCAGCCAGTGCAGATCTCTGAGCACTCCTGTCAGCAATTGTGCTGCAGCATTCCCAGTGAAGTTACTTTCACAACGTAACAATAGCATAACTTACAGTATGTAATTACAGTGAGTTGAATAGCATTGTTTTTGGCAGAAGATGAACTGCAGTGGAACGGACAGTGCTCCATGTGAAAAATACACAGTGGAATAGAAAATTATACCTTCTCACATCCCTGCTAGTTGCTCATGTCAGCGAGTCAGCCCAAATTTTTTATACCTGCTCTACATATTGCTTGCCATTGAAACGAAGCTTACTGGTCTGTAGTATTTTGGGTTATATCTATTTTTGGTATCTCTGTACCTGATATCAGAATAAGCGTGTATCTTCTGAACTTTAATATCAGAATCCAAGACGTTCAGAAGCATTGCTAGCTGTCGCACAAGCGTGTCTTTCTGTTGTTCAGTCAGCTGGCCAACTCCAACTTGCAAGATCAGTTCCACAAGTCCATTTTTCTTAGGATCTGTGAATGCAAAAATAACGCTTTTCATTTGGAGCATGGCAAATATTGCCTTGACGTGTGGAGGTCAGGTTTCAAAATTAATATTTACTACAAATTCCAGTCGGCAATGACAAACAGGGAACATGCAGGTTCCAAGCAGATATTTATCATGTGCTGAATACAAAGTTATATTCTCAAACGCAACACATGAATTTCAGAGGGAACTATGGTATTCCCCATCTCCCTCCAATTTGTCATCCACGCCATCAGAAAATGCAGGTGGATTAATTTATAAAGGTTAGCAAAATTTAGCAGCTAAGCAGAAGAGTAGAAAGGAAATGGAGTATAAAAAACCCAGAAAACAGGGGAACAGCAAGATAATAAAATGAAAGGCACCATGACTATCCAAATCTGTATTTGCAAGTATGTGTGAACACAACATGAAAAGTTATCCATGTTATTGCTTATGGAATCTGAGGCCACTTTTTATTAGGTTTGCTGAGCAGGCAAAACAAGGAAGGTCTCCATGAGGCCGGGCTTACATTTACATTGTACTTCTCTTTTCTACCTGCACACTATTAGCATGTCAGGATGCACCTTAATTAAAAGCATCTAACCAGCAAATAGAAGCTTTCGTCCAGCCACAACATAGGGTAGAATTTGGCTCAAAACGATGGCCACCTCAACAGGGTCCTTTATTGCATTACCATACAGGCCATGTATGCTCTCGTGAAGAAAACATGGTGGTAAGGATCAGGGAGCCAAGGAAGCACTGAAAAGTATGCCAGCTATGGCAATGAGAGGAGGAAACAAAGTGGGACAGGTTTGAAGGCCTTGATTTGATCTATATGCTGCCTATAGAGCTACCTCTTGCAAAGTGGGTTTCAAGCAGTATCGTCACTCCACCCATGACTGGAGATTCCAGGAAATGAATCAAGACTTCTGAAAGGACTGTACTTCATATCTGCTTTAGGCCCCTGCCTTGAACTGTAATGGAATCAAACCACAACAACTTTTTAGCATCAATGGGAAATTTGCCACTGAGCTACCGAGCCAAGGTTTCACATATGGGTGGGTCGCCTGGCCTGACAAGACCTTTGCTGTACGCTGCTTATAGGAGAAGAGGACAGATCTGGAAGGGACAACGTGCTATAAATGTCCTCATACCAGGCCGCACTTCTACAGTAGCCATGTCGATGTCTGACTCTCCTTTGTCATCGGTGACTTTCAAGTGAAAAGAATAGCTCCCTTCTACGAGATTGGTCAGCTGCAGGATGGCCTCGTGATCTGAGCCATGTATCACATCCTGCAAAAGGAAAAGTCAACGCTCCTTCAGATTAATATTTACTCAAGTGCAAGATAAAATTTGCCCAAGATTTTACAACTACCCACCACAAACTGGCCTAGAACAGCCATGTTAATAAAGTAAGGTCAGGGGTTGGGAGCCTGTGGCCTTTCATGTGTTGTTAGACTGCAGCTCCTACCATCTATGAGCATTGGTTGCGACGGCTAGGGATGATTGGCGGTGGAGTCCGCCAACATCCCCCCCACCCTTCCTACAGCCAGAGTGCATCTTCAAACCCATGGGTTTGGTTTCTTCTACTCCTATTTTAAGACTGCAAAACTGAGACTCGGATCAACTTGCCCAAGGCTGCTCCATGCAAGTCCAATTTGGATCCAATGGACCATACTGTTAGATGGCAGCAATACAAACAAAGAGTACAGTGTTTGGATTTGGATTTTAAAAAAAATACATTCAATCCGGCTTCATTAAATTATTAAAATACTTACCCCAGCTGCTGGGCTCTGGCCATCCCGAATCCAGAGGTAAGACACAATCCCTTGGTCATCAGTAGATTGCGAACCATCCAAAGCAATGGAGTTATTGGGCAGAACGAGGATGTGCTTGCCCCCTGCACGAGCCTGGGGTGGGCGGTTGCTTTCTAAACAACAAAATTGTAAGAGAGGAAGAGCTTTGTTTTGAAGAGTTGAGTAGGAAATAAAAGAATAGGAATGGATATAATAATAGTAATAGTAATAGTAATAATAATTCATTATTTATACCCCACTCATCCGGCTGGGTTTCCCCAGCCACTCTGGGTGGCTCCCAACAGATTAAAAACAGAATAAAACAGAATAAAACATTAAAAACTTCCCTAAACAGGGCTGCCTTCAGGTGTCTTCTAAAAGTCAGATAGTTATTTATTTCCTTGACATCTGATGGGAGGGCATTCCAAAGGGCAGGTGCCACCACCCAGAAGGCCGCCCTCTGCCTGGTATAGTATCCCAAATGCGTTGCTCAGATGAAGAAGACTTTCAGAACTTGGCAGGGTTCAAAATCCACACTGAAATACAGTAATCATTCACCAAAATACTTGGTTGCTTTTCTGATGTTTTAATATTTTTCATAGGACTATATTGTTAAATTAATGGAACTGCTTTATGTTGTCTTCAAATGCTCTATTTCTTGTTGTGAGCTGCTTTGCACCCAACTTCCTTGTTGGGAGAGGAGCCTATAAACCTCAAATCAAATGTGAATGGGGCAGTAAGCCTTACCCTCCTTAACAGTCACAGAGATTGTGGCGGTGCTGCTTAGTCCTTGGCTGTCTTGGACGGTCAGTCTGAAATGGTAGGTGCCAACTTGCAGGCCTGTGACAGTTGCAACTGCGCTATCAGTGTCTTCTATTTGCACAGAGGTTGGCCCACTGCAACAGAGCAAAAAAGAAGAAGGAAGAGGAAGGCATAACCCAGGAACCAGATTCAACTCACAGTTTAAACAAAAAGTGCTATTTTAGTAAATGGAGCAAGTTCTAGGGGTGGCGGCATAAACATTTCTGAAGCTTCAAGAGAATACTTCTTCATGCTGGATAAGAGAGCCAACAGCAACTTTCCACACTAGCTATTGAAACTGGTGAGAAATGCAAATCATTCGGCTTCTTCGGGTTAGCTCGTCAAACGGGTTTAAACAGTGTCAACATTCTATCTGTAGCAGGTAGAATTTGGCATTTTACTTCTTTAAACTGATATTCACTTGAAGGCCTGAAATTCACTTGCAAGCATCCTTGCAAACTTACATAATGGATGGCGGTTTTAAAAAGGCCAAGGCTTGCAGGTTTTTCAAATTCAGCCAGAAACTTTACCTAAGAGGCCTCAAAACTCAGTTCAGAAATCTGAGTGGCTTTGAGATATCTGTGATATGTACAGGGATGCCTCTGAGATCAAATGGCAATCCCTGAGAAAAGTACATTCATCTTCAACTGCATTATGAAAGTTCTCGTTAGTCTACCACATTTTTCCTCTGGCTATGTGAATGTAGCAAAAATAGTGGACAATTATTAGCATATTACCAAAAAAAAAAAAACAGTATTTGGCATGAACAATATTGATGCATATAAACTTAGGACTTTGTATGGTTCATACAGAAACTAGCAATTGGCCTAAATGGCTCCAATCCACCCCAAGCTTTTCAAGTTCCTTCTGTGTAACATGGTAGGAGACACTAGTTTGGCCCCACCAGATACATTCCTCCACTCTTACAAAATACCTGATATTCTCCCAGTGGTAGTAAACAATGCCTAAGTCATCAGTGCTCATGCTTCCATCAAGAACAGTGCTCTGGACAGGGAATGTCAACTCCTTATCTGGCCCAGCCACGGCTGTTGGGGGGCTATTCTTTTCTGTAGCAAAACAAAGCAAAAATTGCTCAAAATTCAGTCTGTGTTTTCTAGTCTGTAACTGACAAGGGTTATCCTCTCCCCCAAGCATTAAAGGGCTATTGTATTAACGGTACCAGGAGTGACTTGGAATATCACTTAATCCACCTCTCGTCCTGTGTCCTGGATGAGAAAGCAATGCAAAGAGCATGCATAAGTATCAAGCTTGCCCTCTCCTAGTAAACAGAGGATCTCTCACAGTAATCTGCTGTGAGCAGTACTAGAGGGTTCAAGTTCTATTTCACACCAAGGACAGAAATTGGCCTGGCAGCCATGTGTTCCAGGAGAGACAAGCAACCTCTTCTTGGTGGCCCAGAAAAGCAGTCGCAAGGCTCAATCCTTTCATCTGCCATGCCACTACTTGGAAGCAACCTTTGACGGCAAAGCTTCAGCGTTATGGGTTTTCCATGGGTTACTCAATGAGATATGAATCAGCAACAGCAATACTTGGGCAACGTATTGCAGATGTTGAATGCCAGTATAATCTAGGTTTAACCTAAAAAAAAATCATGCTAACTGACAAAGCACTTCAGCCCTATAGAGTGGGTGGGGCATTTGTGCATTCAGCCCCTGTTATTGCCTGGCCTCTGTGCTCAGCACATTCCTAAATAATGGAATGGCAGGCAAGCAGTCTTTCCGCCTTCTCCACTTCCACTTACTATTAAAGGTCAGATTTAGATTTGTTAGCTCGTGTACATAGAGGTTTAACAGTCGGCCAGATGAAGTCAAATACAGTATACTATAAATCTGCCTACCAGGCCGGACAATCACCGTGACTTCGGCTGTAGACTGCTGTTCAGCAGAATCAGTAACAGTCAGCTGAAATGTGTATTCGCCTTCTTGCATTGACGATAACTGAAGGTAGGGACTCCTCACCCCCTGGGTAATGAGGTGCGGGAGGAAAATCAGGAAATAATGAGGCAGATGTTAATAGTACCAAAGCTTTCTATTATCGTAACGTTTCATTATACCAGTGGTTTTCAACCAGTGTGCTGTGGCACCCTGGGGTGCCTTGAATGATGGTTGGGGTGCCGCACGCAACCCTGGCCTCTATCCCTCTTTCCTTCCCTCCCTCCTCTGATGCTCTCTTGCGTCTCTACTTCCTAAAGGCTTCTGCAGCTGTTTGTTGCAATGGCCCTGGCTACAAGCTTCCCAGGCAAATGGTGCCTCTGGGGCTAGCCAGGGGGTGATTCCCAGGCCCCTGTGGGGCAGTATGAGGAGGCAACTCTCTTTGAGGTAGGAGGGCAGCTCATAGACCAGAGGCGGCAGCTGTGGCTGCCCAGAGGACTCCCAAGGAGATGGGAGAAGAGAGGAGGTTGAGGGAACACTCCACAAGGGAGGGTGTCCAAAAAAGAGTGAGAGGCTGCCAGCTCTGCAAGCAAGGGGTGACATAACTGGGCTCCTGAGCCCCACAGGGGTGCCACAGAAAGAATGTAGTTGGTCAAGTGAGCCGTGGACCCAAAAAGGTTGAAAACCTCTGCATTATACAATATCAGATTAGTTACTTTTTCTCTGCAGTTCTACAAATATTTCACAACCACCTGAATAGGCCTACAATATTCTGAAAACTCTGAATGCTCTGATTCAACATCTATCACATTAAGTGTGATCACCATGTCCAAAACTCACTATTGCTCCTTTGCAATTGGTTTGCTTAAACACAGAGGGTTTAATCCAGACTTGGTTGCAGTAGTCCCACAGGAATGACTAATTTTTAAGTCCCATGCAATATTTTACGGCAGGCCCCCCCAAACTCGGCCCTCCAGCTGTTTTGGGACTACAATTCCCATCATCCCTAGCTAACAGGACAAGTGGTAGTCCCAAAACAGCTGGAGGGCTGAGTTTGGGGGTGCCTGTTTTACAGGGTCCACTCGAAGTATGGTGTCTGGGTGTCTTCCTAACCAGGGCGAAAAAAGAAGAGACTTAAGTATTTCAAGGTAACGTTTAGGGTGGTTTTTAATGTTTGATGTTTTATTGTGTTTTTAATATTCTGTTGGGAGCCAACTACTATTTCCTGCACAATACAAAGTGCAACACAATCACCAGGCTTTTTCGCCTGTTTTCACCAAGCACCACAAAACTCCTGATCTGAAAGCTATTGGATTCAGGGTGGGTGGGGAGTGGAATATTATTAAATGAGGCAAGACAATCTCCATTTACCTGCATTGCTACCACTTTGCCTCGACTTTTCGGGCTCAGGGACCACTCATAGCTGACTATTTCATAATCATCACTGCTCTGATTTCCATTCACTGTGACAGAGTTTCTGGGCAAACTGATTTCCTGATTTGGCCCTGCATTGGCAACAGGAGGGAAATCCGCTTTTTTATGGACTCTCAGCGAGGCTACTGTAGAGTTAGTTGCTCCACTGGAGTCCATTACTGTTAACCTAAAGAAGAAGAGAAAAGATATGTGAGTAATTAATGATCTTGAATGTGTGCTTTCTCCCATTCTCAAAATTCAACTGCACTGATTTCTTCTACCTCAGGAGTGCAGAATCCAGAGACCATGGACCTAATTAGGTCCATCTAGGGTGGCCATACATCTGGAATTTCATTCATAGCTGGAATACATCATTCGATAGCAGTGTCCGGGTGGAAATTGATGAAATATCCAGGGAAATCCAGATGTATGGCAACCCATGTTCCAAAGTCTAGATTTTGGCGAATTTCCTTAAAAATAGCTCAAGAACTTCTTCTTTTGGGGGGGCTCAACAACTTTGCCAAAAAAGGCCAACAACTATTGTGTTCGGATTTTCACTTTTTGAAATATGACAACCCTAAGTCCATCAGGCCTTTGAGATTGGCCTGCCAGGTATTGGAGGCGAACCACACCCACCTTTTCCATGTCTGAGGTAATATATGATGTCAGGCATAGGAAAGGTCCATGGGATCAGGACAATGGCCCATTTAGGACAGCTTCCTGTTCTCACAGTGGCTGAACAGTAGTTGCCTGTAGGAAACCAACAAGCAGGATTCAAGCACAACAAGAACAAGACTCTCCCTTCCTGTGGTTTCCAGCAACTGGTATTCAGAACCAGTCAT
This sequence comes from Lacerta agilis, assembly GCF_009819535.1. Classification (NCBI taxonomy): domain Eukaryota; kingdom Metazoa; phylum Chordata; class Lepidosauria; order Squamata; family Lacertidae; genus Lacerta; species Lacerta agilis. The sequence continues at coordinate 30,106,627 of NC_046318.1, forward strand.
CATGGCTAGTAGCCATTAATAGTCCTCCATGAATTTGTCCAATCCTCTTGCTGCCCGCTGTGGAAGCAGGTTCCACAGTTTAAACACAGACTGTGCGAAGAAGTACTTTCCTTCAATCTGCCCTGAAATCTTCCAATATTCAGCTTTGTTGGGTGTCCACAAGTTTTAGGGTCACGAGAAGGGGGAGAAGTAACTTCTCTCTTTCCACTTTCTCCTCCGTGTCATGCATAACCTGATGGACTTCTATCTTGTTACCTTTTGTTTCCTCTAAACTAAAAAGTCTCGAATGCTGCAACCTTTCCTCGTAGGGGGGTGTCACACCACCCCCTTGATCATTATGGCTCAGGACTGGAATACCTCAAGGACCGACTCTCCCCATAGGAACCAACTCAGACCCTGTGATCATCCTCTGAGGCCCTTCTTCGTTTGCCTCCTCCACAAGAGGGTGGCAACCCAAGAACAGGCCTTTTCTGCGGTGGCTCCCCGTTTGTGGAATGCTCTCCCCAGGGAGGCTCGCCTGGTACCTTCATTAATGGGTCAGACCAAAACTTTTCTCAGCCTTTGGCTGATTAACATTCTATGGCCTTTTAAATATATTTGTGGGAGGGGGATTATTGGTTTGTTCTTTTTTATTATCATGCATTTTGTGTTCTTGTTTTCCATTTTTATGTTGTGAACCACCCTGTGACCTTCAGATGAAGGGCATTATACTAACTAACTAACTTAAACAAATAATTTTGGTTGCCTTTTCCTCTGACTTGTCTATCTCCAAGTTGTTGTCTGAGGAGCCAAATGCAAAAGGCAAAAATGTAGGCCTCTCACCTGAAAGTGTAATTGCCAGGCACGAGGTTAGACAGATGTAAAACTGGTGTATCAGCTGATGCCTTCTTTTCTCTAGGGGGACCTTCAATTTCTTCCCAGTGGTAACTGGCTATTTCAGTATCATCAGTACTTTCTGTGTTGGAAGGGAAATGCCGCGGAATCATAAATTAATAAGCTGTTATCCCTGCGAGCAATTCTAATTACACTGCAAAGCAACAGTTGCTGCCTGGTACTTACGATTCCCATCAATGAAAGCAGAAGTTGTAGGGAAAGAAATTTCCTGTGCTTTTGGAGATACGATAGCAACAGGCGGCTGATTTATTCTGACAGCTGCGGGAAGAGGGGAAACAGAACCCATTGCTTAATTAAATAAGGCCATCCTGCACGACTCAATCAGCCTGAGATAGTTTTGTGCTTATTCCACAACCAAAAAGCATTCACTAGTTGCGGAACAAGATTAAACAGTTAATATGTAAGCAGTAGGTTAAAAAAAGAAAGAAAGGTTTTAAGTGATAACCAATAGAAAAATTGATCCTTGTACAGTGAGGGGGGGAAGTATTTGATCCGTTTGCCCTCTGACAAAGAAATGACCAGTCCATACTGTAATTTTAATGGTAGAATAACAACAGGAAAACCCCCAGAAACCCAAACTGGATAAATTGTGCCTGGCTTGCGGTTACAGGGGACAACCAAAAAAACAAACCCCAAATCCTAGGCTTCTTAAATTCTTAAGCTGGAAAAGACCAGAGTTCAATTCCCCCAATTCAGCCAGGAAGATGACTGGGTGGGCCTTGGGCCATTCTCAGTCCCCTAGCCTAACTCTACCTCGCAGGGTTGTTGTGACTAATGATCAAATGAGGACAAGGAGAACCAGGTATGGCACCACAAACTCCTTGGGAGGAAATGTGGGATAAACATGGAATAAGAAATAAATATTTCAATATCCCATTTTGTTGGATATGTGAAGTACACCACAACAGAGGCTTACATACATCTGTACCTCATCGTATTTTATAATAAATGGGTCCAAAATGAAGAGAGGGAGATGGGTGCAGAAACCAAAAGGCCCATGCAAGCAGGCAAGTAATACCCAGTGCTCAACACAAAACTATTTGCATGGGCAACCTAAGTCCCCTTTCCACCTTCTTGCCCCAAAATGTTGTACTGTAGATCCTGAACATGCAGCAAGAAGAGGGGAGGGGAGACACTAACATGGAATGTGCAAATCATGTGCTCATCTGGGGTAACTGCCCCCCCCCAAAATAAAACCAGAAGAGCAGGAAATTACAAGGCTGGATGCACTTGAATATTTACCACCCTGTGGTTCCCTCTAAAGGCAAAGCAGGAATGTTACACAAATGTGATATAAAAACGTAAAACTTTTGCAGCTGTTCACTCTCTGATGAAATTCAGAACTGATTAAAAGTACCATTCATCAAACTGGCATGCAGGTATGGCGAGAGGAGGATATTAGTTTTAACTGTCTGAAAAACTGATTTACCTGGTTGGACAGTGACATTGACAAATCCTTCTCCAAATGCATTTTCAGCAGAAACAGTCACTTTGAAGACATAGGCACCTACTGGCAGCTGTAACAGAGGTTTTTTTTAATGTATCTCCGATTACACATAGGACTTCACATGGCATAATATAACAAAAAATGCAAGGCGTTTGAGTGTGCATTAAACCCAGAGCTTAATTATCATCATGAAGAAGCATCTCTGCTACCACCCAGAATGACTTAGGGGTGGTGGGGAGCAACTCAGAAGATTGCAGCTGTGCCTTCCAGAAGGCTGAAAAAGGGAAATGTAACATATATATATATATATATATATATATATATATATATATATACACACACACACACACACACACACACACACACACGCACACACACATATATACAGGTAGCACTGGATATGAGCTGAGTAGAAACAAGAACGTCTTGCAGAGAGTGGAAGCGCATCCAGTAAGATAGTCTACTATGTTCCTGAACTGCCTACATATAAGAGTTGCTCAGGCAACAGGGTTTAGTGAGCAGGAAGAGGCTGGGGCAGAGAGCAGTCCAGAATCAGAAGCAGGAGAGAAGGAATGCCGGGAGACAGGGACGAGGCAGGCTGATGAAGAAGCCAGGGGATCTCCCCCTTCTGCTGTGACCAGCTCCTCTCCCTCCTAATCTTCCAGAACATGCAGAGAAATGAAGAGGGCAGAGAAAAGAGAGACAAGGGGAAGGAACCAGGGAAGGAGCCTTAGCAGTGTGAAGATGGGGACCTTTGGCCCTTGCAACTGCCACATTGGTGCAAGACCTAATAGGAAGAGTTGCTGGGATCACTAGGCCTGCACTGTTTTGGTTTCTTTGAATAAAGAATTAACTTCATGGGCACCAGGTATTTTATTACTGAATAATAATAATAATAATAATTATTATTATTTATTTATTTATTTATTTATTTATTTATTTATTTATTTATACCCCATCCATCTGGCTGGGTTCCCCAGTGACTCTGGGCGGCTTTCAACCAAATATTAAAAACAATACAGCACCAAGCATAAAAAACTTCCCTAAACAGGGCCACCTTCAGTTGTCTTTTAAAAGTAAAATACTAGTTGCTTATTGCCTTGACATCTGCTGGGAGGGCATTCCACAGGGCAGGCGCCACTACCGAGAAGGCCCTCTGCCTGGTTCTCTGTAACCTCACTTCTCGCAGCGAGGGAACTGCCAGAAGGCCCTCGGTGCTGGACCTCAGTGTCCAGGCTGGACGATGGGGGTGGAAACGCTCCTTCAGGTATACAGGACCGAGGTTGTTTAGGGCTTTAAAGGTCAGCGCCAACACTTTGAATTGTGCTCGGAAACATACTGGGAGCCAATGAAGATCTTTCAGGACCAGGGTTATGTGGTCTCGGCGGCCACTCCCAGTCACCAGTGTAGCTGCCGCATCCTGACCTACTCCTGACTCTGGCTCCTGACACCAGGGCTAGAACAACACCAAGTTCTTAGGTGCCAACAGGTATATTTTCAGGAATCTCACTTGGTGCCAGCCACCAGGAGCACCACCCTAATCTGGAGAGAAATAGGCCCATTGACAACGGCAACTTGTAACTGACATGACTGCTTTACAGCAAAGCATCTCTAAAGCTATTACCCACAATAGCTGAGTGTGCATTTTGCCACACCCTCTGGTAAATACGAGTCAAGTCTCCCTAAGTGGCAGCTCACTTACTTGAGAAAGTTTCAGCGTTGGCGTGTGCTTGCCCTCCATTTCACCATTGTAACCATCAGGGTGACTCATCGAGCTCCACTCATAGCTATAGGATGATTCTGAAAAGGAGGAAGCAGCACAGCAACTGGTTATGGTTCTTCTTTGGGAGAGAGACCTGATCCTAGCTCTGGTGTTCGCTGAGCTTTCATGGGGTGGAGAAATGTAAGACCCCTCTGCCTTCCACCACTTAAGGTATAAGCAGAACATTTTACAGTGGTTGTCTGCTCACACGATTCATTTTCCCTTCTACTTGGAAGGGTAGAAATTGCATGAGCAAGTCCTCTGCACAAATGAACATCAGCATGGGGTGCAGGGAAACGAAGAAAAGAAATGGCAATCCTACATCATGTGAAGAATGCATTAGTATCTGAACTGGGGCCCAATTATGGAAGAATTGTGGTGCATGCATGATCACTGGCAACTGTCCCTATTTCCTAAAAATTGAACTAGCCAAATTGATCAACAAGTGAAGTTTTTATACATAACCAGTATGAATGGCCACACTGCATAAGCCAGCTAACTATGTGTGAATTACTGGAATTTCTTACTTTTATACCGTGTGATAATCTAACTTTTCCCATCAGTTTGAAATGACTTTGACTCTGAAAAATCTTATATCCTTACTTCCCTCATTTGTTCTCCTTGAGCTTACATAAAGCTATTAGACTTTATTCACCTTTTTTACAACAAAAAGTTGGTGCCAAACACAAAGTTTATACTCAACCTTAGTTATGCCAGCCAATTACGCTTATGCAGATTTCCCTGTTTTGCATACATTTACTGACTTTGCACATTTAATATCTGAATAATTTAGAATCTTACAAGAGAATAATTGGCCCAGCTTAAACAAAGCAAGCGAACCATTGCTTGAGTTCACATGCATGTACCAGCCCTTCATTTACAAGAGGAAGAAGTTTCACTTTGCAACAAACTATAGTTTTCATTTTCCAATGAATGTGGGAGGAAACTGGTTTGGGCAAACCATAGTTTATTCAGATTTTTGTCAGATAGTCTCTACATGGTTTCTAGCATAAGACAAGCAACTTTTCTCCTCCATCCCACTTGCATCAAGAACTCACCTGAAAGGAATGGCGTAACTACAAATGCATGCAATTCAACGTTGTTTTTTGGTAAGGTTACTTGTAGATCATCTCCAGCCGACACTAGGAGTTCCTTTACTGCATATAAATTTTTTAAAAAGTTATTTTAAAACAATGTATTGAGGAAAACGTGGCAAAAAAATTCTATTGCTGAAACAGCTGGGATAGCTCAGACGGCAAAGCGTACAATTGCAACTCTACAATTCTTTGATTCTAAGCATATTAATAATAATGGGTTGGGACAGTTATTTTCTCATCAAGACTTGATGAATCTTCCCTCTGAAGCTGAAACTTAATAATAATAATAATAATAATAATAATAATGCATATTTTTCATGAAGCATTAAGCAGATAGTTTATTCAGCATGAGGATTTCACCCTGCTTTAAAATATTCTTCTCTTCCTCACCACATGCAAGCAGCTACGTAGTTATTTACAAGCCTGATTCAAGCAGCAGTTTGAGAAGTTAGTATTTCTAATTTCAGTGCAGTCCTAGATACATCCACTCAGAAGTACCATATTTTTCCATGTATAAGACTATGCTTTTTTCTTGGAAAATTAAGCTTAAAAAGTGGGGTCGTCTTATACATGGATAGTGGTGAGGTTGGACGGGTGATTGGTAGCTGCCATGAGCTGCAGATTGTCAGCGGCGTTTTGGCAGGTGATTGGTTGTTGTGTCAAGTTCCGCAGGATATTGGCTGCTGCGGCAATTGGGTGGGCGATTGGCATTTGCTGTCGATGAGTGATCAGACGATTGGTCGCTTCGTTGATGTGCGTGTGATCGGCTGTGTTGGTCCCGCGGGTGAGGGATTTTCTGCACACACACCCCAAAAAAGTTCAACAGGCCTGGGCAATTTCCCCCCATTTTCTCAATTTGGGGTCCCAAAAAAGAGGGGGCATCACATACATGGGGGCGTATTAAACATGGAAAAGTATGGTAACTCCTATTGAATTCAGTGGGGTTTACTCCCAGATAAATGCAAGTAGGATTGCAGCCTTATTCTCAAAAGAATTTACATTACCATCTTTGGTGGCAGAAGTGGTAACCAATACTTGATCTGTGGCAGTAGCTTGGGTGAAAACAGCACCGGTGGGGAGGGATGTGGCATCATCCTGCATAAGATTTCGCAGGTCTGATGTCTGAGTTTGTGACGCGGTGGTGGAGAGAAACCCCAGGGTGTCTGATGATGAAGGATTATGGGAAGTTGTTAGAACCTACAAGATGAATTGCAGGAATATATAATTATTGTGAATATTTCCCCTCTCACTTTATGACACACATTGTAAACACTGTATTGGAAGTAAAAGTGCAAAATTACGTTACAGCTAGAATCAATCACATTTACCGGGGACATATGGGATGAGAAACATTGTACATTCCCAAGTCCCAGAATCAAATATTTAAGTACCTGGGCAAGTAGATGACTGGGATTTTTCCAGCTCTGCTATGAAAACTGAACAAAACAAAAAAAAACAGGATGGGACCACTGGAAATAAAGAAACGCACACCCATGCAAATTCTGCAAAAGAATTCCATCTACAAGCAGTGAAAGCAGTACACCACTAGGCACCCTCATTGCTATATAGGAGACCAACAGTAACGTGAGATATGATAGTACACAAAGCAAAATGCTTATTAAATGCAGGCAACAGAAATTTACTGTCCTTCCGTACAACTAGCACAATGAAATCTCATTTGTCAGAGTAGCCCAAAAAATATGCAACGCAAGTGGGAAGAAAGCAAGTGTATTTAAATTAATCTAGGCTTTCCTAAATTAATCTAGGATTAATCAGCACTGCTCTAGGCTTTTCATTTTTCACAAACAACAAGGACTTCTGCTAATTTTCTGCATTAACTATGGGCTGATTCTTAAAATCAACTCCCGGTTACATGAGCAATTTAACTGCTCCAAACAAAGATTAGGCCAAAATTCCACCAGCAGCGCAAGTCTTTATCAATTTTATTCCATCTTAACAGGCACGGGTTCCCACCAAAGAATCCGGGGGGGGGGGAAGTAGTTTGGTGTCAAACCAAACTGTCTTTTATTTGCAGATTTCTATGTTACTCCACTGCCATTTCAAAAAATAAAATACTGGTAACATACCTCTTCCTGCCAGGTGCTGTTGGCTTCATCAGGTGGTTGAAAACCTAATTCATTTGCAGATTTCTCCATCATGTCCAACATGATCCCTGGCAACTCTCCGGGACGTTCGGTGACAGGATTTCCCTCGGATTCATTTACACCTGTAGGAGTCTCCAAACGACCTCTCTCCTCTTCATTTCTGACCAGGTCAAAATGTTTGTCTCCATCACTGAGCCCTGAAGAATTGAAGCCATTCTCAGTTGCCAACAACAAACTCCAGTCAGCATAGTTCACATCTTCCTTCTCTTCAGGCTTGAGGCTCAACCGAAAGGGGTTCGGCTCCGTATCTCCATATTCATCTTGGTAGTCTGGGCTCTCCTCTCGACTGAGGAAGGACAGCTCCTTCAGGCTGCTGACTTCGTCTGATGGGTTGCCCTTGGCACGGAGGACCTTTGGTGGCACCTGCCCATACCCCAGCGGTGCAGAGGGCCTCTGGGGAGGCCTTAGCACAAAAGTCAAAGAGGACCTCACCTTCTCCATCTTCTTGGGCTCACAGTTTCCTTTGTGTTGGCAGCTGACTATGTAGCAGTGCCGTTCAAACATCCAGGACAAGTCGCAGTCAGAAAGATCACAACAGGCTGCTGTGCAGTCTGACACTGACACAGCATGGGGGACCCGCATAATCTTCATCATTTCTAAATTAGGAGATATTATTGCATCCGAATACTTGGCGCCTTCTCTGCACTGTTCGCAGAAACACCCTGAAATGATAGGTACTCATATGACAAGAGAGCAGGAGCCCTGAACAGCCCTTCCCCTTACAATGCATTCTCATATTATTATTATTATTATTATTATTATTATTATTATTATTATTTATTTAAAAAGATTCATTAATTTATATTGATTTAATGTAGCTTAGCGAGTAGTCACTTTATCAACAAGGAATCACTTGAATCGTCACTTGAATCATTAAAAACTCAATTAAAAGTAACAAGAATCAGATCCCTTCTTTGAATGCACCTTCTTTCCAAACTAGCCTAAGAAAAGGGGGGAAATAAATCACAGCTCTTGCCAAGCAGACAGCAAAAGATGGTTTTCCAACTAGAGCCTGAAGACGGGGAATTCTGCTCCCCCTATTTTTGGAAGTGACATATCACTGCATCCATCTCACTTACCGGTATTTTGGAGAGAGGTACAATGAAAGGTCTTTTTGTCTTTTTTAAGCTGCCACTGAAATAGGGGTAGCACACAAAGAAGCTTACTAGGCAATGCAGCCTGCTGAGTCACTGAAAAAGAGAGCATCTTGTTTGCAGGGAATCAGGGTTAGGCCATCTGTCAGGAATGCTTTGATGGTGTTTCCTGCTTGGCAGGGGGTTGGACTGGATGGCCCTTGTGGTCTCTTCCAACTCTATGATTCTACAAGGCAAAGAGCCATCCTCTGCTTTAAGCAAACTATTTCTGGGATCCTGCTGAAGAACCAAGTCAGACAGTACACAAATGACTAATTAACAGTAAATGATGTGGGGGTGGTGTTTTAAGACCTTGATTCCCCCCCCCCAGTCCCCCCCCAATTATTCTTTGTCAGTTATTATTTTTGCTGCTGAGCTCTTCCTCAGAATCAAGTCGCATAAGGCGTCTCAAGCCCTGCCAAAATGCACCTACAGCATGTTATGTTGCAATCCCATGCCACATGGGCATGAAGGAACTCGATGAAACAACCACACAGATGGGGCCCATTGGACGGTCCTTTCCAGCCAATCACTGCTAACATTCCCAGCCAGGTGAGGATTATGAGGGGACAGACTCTCACAATTGGCCTTGCAGGTGTGATTGTTTTCATTCACACACACACACAAAACCCCACCCCTGTCACCAGCAGAGAGGTGGATTTCACTCTCTTCATCATGGGCACAGTGAGGGGGAACTGCCCCCCTTAGATCAAGTACAACAATAGAAATACTTAACTAACTGACCAATCACATCGGTTCTGCCCCCCCCTAACGAAAGTCCTGCCCCTCCCCAAAGTCCTGCCCCCTCCAACAAAAATCCTGGCTATGCCCATGCTGCTCATGCATGCATGCAGATGGGACAGTAGTTCAAACTGAAAACAGTGGTAGTCTGAAGTGAGTGGATGGATAATGCAAAGGATAAAGATACAAAACTGTATGAATAAGGACTATAAGGAATCAGGGAGCTGAGCACTGTACAAGCCACTTTAGCATATCATCTCTGACTCCGCTATATTCTTGGGAGGGACAGCATAAGTTTAACTGTATGAACAACATGGTGTAAACTGGCTTGCAGAAATGGTGGTGTAATCTGTGTACAACTTATATGTTTGCTGGTCATTTGCAAGCCGAAACTCATGCTGTCAAATTCACTTATCCTAAAATATTATTATTATTATTATTATTATTATTATTATTATTATTATTAAAAGTTCTCCACCTCCTAGCTATGTTCATCACATTAGTTTCTTAATGGTGAATGTAACAAGAGACCTGTCAAATCAGACTAAAGATCCATCTAGCCCATCATCCTGCCTCCAATAGCGGGTAGTCAAGCAAACGGGGCACCTCTAATATCCCGGTCTTAAAATAAAAACATAATGGCAAAAGCCATGATTTTTTACACAGTCACTTTAATTTCACTGTCAGTGAGTCAGCAGAACATCTGACACAGGCTTCGCCCTTTTCAATATGTGTGCAGCAAGTGAACAGATATCTATTAAAAAGTGTCTTCCACCGAATCTTTTTGAGCCATGTACAAGTGGCCTCTCTATCAAAAATACGCATTGGGCTTGGCTCTGTTACTATGAACTTAAATGCATCTATCTAGGTCTCAGCTGTAATTACCTTTAAATGACAGTTTTCTAGGCCTTGTGGGTGGAGACAACTGGATGAAAGCAAGGTGCCAGAAACAGGACACATGCACCAGTTTATTCCCTTAACAACAATGTGAGTCAAATTGGCTTCAGCTTTACAGATGGTATGGAAAGCATGGACAATCTGTTCAATATTATTTATCTAAGGTATTTATATCTTGCCCTATCACCAAATGGCCTCAAGGTGTCCTACACTAGAAAAAATAAAAAAACCAATTTTAGAAAACAAGAAAAAACCAGTATAGAAGACACATGACAAACAAAAGCAACAGGGCAAGCCAACCATGTCTACTCAAAAGTGAACCCTACTGAATTCAGTAAAGCTTACCCAGAGGTAAGCATGTAATAGGATTGCAGCTAAAGCGAAGGCGTCAGAAAAATTCTCACAGTGCAATGGCAGCGTTCTGTAGCTTTGCTGAAATTTTAAATCTATACCTTCCTGTGCCTTTATTTCAGTGGCCAAGGCTGAAATTCTTTGCACACTTCATGGTGCAAGCCCCAATAAACTCAGCAAGGTTTACTTCTGACTAGGTGCGTATAGAATTGCATTGTCAAGCTACATTATTTGGTCCGTGAAGTTGCAGCAACTATATAAATGCGAAATGACAGCCTTTCTAACACAAGTGTAAGAAACAAATTTCATGGAGCCCAGGGAATGGTCTAGGACTAATTGATGGTGGAAAATTGCTGATGATCACTGACGTAGATGACAGAGTATTGGAAATAAGACACATAAATTGTAAATAAAATAAATGGATTACTGAATGGAGGCAGAAAACTAAAGAACACTTTAACTGAGCATTCACGACATCAACATTGCAAGTCTAGTTAGCAGCTCCCAGAGTATGAGAGGTGTTGGAATGGTTCACAGGCCCACAATCACAAAGGAAAATGTCAGCAACAAACTAAAGATTTCAGTGTGTCTCCAGGGGTGAAGTTAACAGCACCGAAGTGATTCCCCGGGGCACAAGCCTGGGAAATGTGTATGGAGGCCCTGGGCTGCCCAGACGACAAGCCCTGCTGAAGTGGGCCAAAGGGAAAGCAAAGCAACCTGCTTGACACTAGCTTGGCTGCAGGAGTTGTCGGGAGGAGGTACAAGACACCATCCAACAGTCTTAAGGACTCCACTCTGGATTTGTGTAGGGTTTACTCCTTAGCGTTTTCTTCTCCCAAAGATATCCTGCAAAGCAGTGGAGGTTTAGGATCAGAGTTTTCTCTTTCCTACATGGGCTACCTTCCCTCTACAGCACATGCAATAGCTGCCTTCCTGGCCGTTGGACCCACTATTGGTCTCGTCCACTCAATCCACAGGAGCCCGTCTTTGAATGCAGGGGAAGTCCCTAACTCACTGAGGGTTTCAGACCCATTGGCTACCGTCACCTGGTTTACCCTACCAGCTGGAGCCATTCCTAGGGTGTGACCACTGTCCCATACTGACAGCCTCTAGGAGCCACTGGAACAAAATGCGTACCCCATAAGAGGTGCTATCCCTCCCCTAACACCCCATACTCCCAATGTATGAACAAACAAACAAACATTTAACCCTAAACCACTTACTCATAGAATCGTACAATTGTAGATCAGTTTGAACTAGCCACAATTATCACCCACAGATTTATACTTCTGGGGTCGGTGAGAGAAGAATTTTTAAACTAAATCCTGAAAAAGGCTTAACTAACTCTGGCAACATTTGAAAATCTTTCACCAAGCAAAAGTCAGAAATTCATCCAAGGCCCCAGGGTTAAGCTATATGTGGTTTTAAGCTCCTGTACATAATAGATAGGATTTAATTCTATCTCTGGGTTACTTTCATGTTATTGATGTGCCCAGCCACCTCCTCCTCTGAAACATGGCAAGCCTGTGCAGGGAGGGGAGGGGGAAATCATTTGCTTCAGGAAGAGTAGAGCACTGTTTCTAGGTGGAGATTTAGCAGTTGAGGGAAGGCAAGATGAGAGCAAGGAAAATAACGACTCAAATAAAAATAAAGCTCCGAAAAAGGGAGAACCTCAACGGCATTCTGCACAAATGGCCTGTAAAGGGATTAGAAGAAATAGAAATTCAGGCGGCTTAGTGTTTACAATGATAGCATTCACACATCGTGGTAAACCAAAGTTAATGGTTTCCTCTGAACGTTTCAATCCTCCTCACAAGTGAGTGAGTAGAAAACCACAACCCTTGACTTAATGCTGTGTCTGAACCACGGAGTCATGGGTTGTTTGGCCACAAACGAGCCATGATGTGAAGCAAAGATTTGTTCTTATTAATTTATTCATTTCATAAAATTTAAATAATGCTTCATTGTACAAAGAAATCTCCAAGCGGTTTTCTTCGCTTACCAAATGTTTGTTGGGAGCAAAACAAGCAATGACCCTTGGTTCAGACCATGGTTTACTGTGATATATGGACTGAACTGCTCAAGCAACTGTGACCTGTCTATAATGTTCGGTGCACATCCATTTAGACTCTCCAGCTGGTGCTAAGACACTAAGATACTTCTATCACTTCTATCACAATCTTTATTACATAAGCCATTTGGGAGTCTTTTGCAAGTCAGAAATTATTTTGAGGTTCTGTGCACAGTGGAGAACCTGGGTTGTGTGCAGACCTTTATTCTCTCTCCTGGCCTCAAAAGCAAAATAATGGTTTATTATATTTATACAGCATGAGTACGAAGAGTCTTGCCCTACCTGGTAGAACTCCCAAGAGTAAGCACAGGGCTCCTAGTTCTAATGCAAGAGCCATTCTTCCTTAAACAGGAAATATCAACCTCAGTTTCAGGTAGCAATTTGAAGACTTTTCATTAAAAAAAAACCAACTTCATTTCTGCCAATTCTGTCCAATATCCAGCTGGAAGCCTGCAAGGGAGCAAAGAGGGGAGGAGGTTGTGATGAACATTAATTAGCAAGCAAATAATAGTGTGCAAACATTACCTCATTGCAGTGACGAAAGACAGAAAAGGCTAGGAAAAACTGCTGCCTGACCATGGTTTACTATGAACTGACAACTCCCACTCTCTTCCTCCCCTGTTGGGAATGAGAGAAAGAAACCAGGGAGCCATAATTAACTTAGCTTGATGCAGCATCCAAATCTGGGATCTTACTTTAGTTGCTCCCTATCCAGGGGAAGATGGACAATTTGGGCAAATGGAGCACTGCCACACCAACCTCATTCTGTCCTCAGCCAACCCCCAACCCCCCCCCCACATCCCTAGCTTCTTAACATTAATTCAGGAGTAGAACTGTCTGCCATCTTCCTCCTCCTCCTTAGTGACACCGTTGCCCTTGCAGAACGCAGCAGGGAGGAGGTTGTGTAGAATCTGAGTATTAGCTGGCTACAACTGTCGTTTGCTCTGGCGCCACCTACTGCTGGGCTCCCTTCCTTCCGTCCTACCAGCCACCACTGTTCCTATCAAGCCAAGATTTGTAAGACTAACAACAACAACAACAACAACAACAACAACTTCCTACCATGGTTTAAGGTTGGCTGACAATACTGGTTGGTTAAAGAGAAACCCCATGATTTCAGGTTCAGAACCATGGGAAGCCAACTTGGTTTGTTTCTTTTGAAGAAGCGTGCCGCTCTTTCGGAATAAATCATGATAAAGCCAGCTTATCGTGATGTGCAAGCACGACGACAGAAGGCACAGCTAGCAAATAATCCTGATAGCTTTTATTTTGGGGAGGGGGGTAATAACAGCCATCAAGCCACTCAACTAAATGCTGATAAGATATGCACCAAATTCTCAGTTGCTAAATAACTGGGAGTGGGGGGGGGGGAGATGCTTCATTTAAAAGGTCATTTTGCAACTGACTAATTAAGCAAATTTGACAGCTGCCTAGTTAAATGTCTGCGTTAACAATTGCTGAAGTTGCCTTGAATAGTGAGGGAGCTCTAAAGACGAGAGGTTTTGAAAGGTTATACAGTTTCAAGAACCAATCATGCTAGCAGCCAATGAGCAGTGTAATTGCTCCGGCAAGATATTAAAAATGCCATTATTAAAAGGAAATTTATGCTATATTGTGACACACGAGGTCAATAGAAATAGACCTGGTTTGAAATAACCTACGCTTCTGAAGCCATCCAGTTTTAAATGCCTTTCCAAGGGTATCTCAATCTGTGTAGTAACGGACAGCTGATCAAAGGTCAGACACCATTAATAGGAACCCCAAGACACAAAAATTGCCAAAATCCATTGGCAGCACTTTTATTTATTTGAATGTTTGTGTTATGCCCCGTTTCGGAGTTGACTCCATATTTGATACACACTTAGCAAGAAGTTCCAAGTGTGGAGAAATAGTAAAATCCCATCTTAACTCATTGTTTCTGAGGACAACAGGAACCAGTCTTTTCCATATTTACAAAAGCTACATTAGTGAAAACCTAAGCTGGTTGCTTATTTCCTGATAAAAGTCCATGTATTTTTCTTACGGGTGTGTGTGTGTGTGAAAGCAACTTGAAATTGCCAAGCCACGAAGATAATTCTCTCTTAATGACCGCGCTACGCATGTCTCTTCTTCAGAAAAGCACTTAACAGTTGTCGATATGAAATAGCCAGCGCTTATAACGCTACTCCTGGGGTTTAAAGATCTCTGTATTCAGGGAAAGCTTAATTACCCCTTAATTGCATTGATCTAAAGGAGATTTATGCTTATTTCACCCTAAGCAATGCTGGACCACAACAAAATCTAGACCAAGGGTGTGGTTTGAAGGCACATTGATGCAGCAATCTTTGCTGAAGCTATGCAGGTTTGGGCCTAGTCAGTGCCTGGAAACCACGTCAGGGAGAACATTTGCTGTTCAACAGTAAAACAGACTGCCAAGGAAGGCAACGAAGAACAATGAGGTGAAGAATGAAGGTCAGGTCAGCAAGACATCTTCCTTTTGCGTTCTGGCACACCTAGAAATAGTTCACCTCCAGCCTGGCCTGACACTGCTGCAGGGCCTGCACAGGTACCAGCAATTATGATCATTATAATTATTAATATAGCCTTCATTAATACAAGTAAAAACATTAATGTGTACATAAGAATAAACTGCCCCCCCCTACCTTTTTGGTATGCTCCTGCCAAATTTGTAGGCTAGCTATTGGGCCTAGATGGACCTAGTGATGTTGGAAGGGTGGCACATTCCCCCTCTGCTGCCAGATGTCTGGTAGACTGAAAAACATGCAATTTTACCTTCTTAATTTTTAAGTGAGGAAGGAACTGCAAGGCGTTCCATGGTTCCAGCCGGTGCTTAGGGAGCGCTTGGAGGCTAACAGGAAGGCGTTCCCTGCTTTATAAACATGGCCACCTATATGTACAGACGGCAGGGATAGGAACTCCTGCTTCAGGCAAAACAATGCTTTGTAGTCTCTGGGGGCAACACTTGCGAGAGCTGTTGGGTGTGTTATGGACACCAGAAAAGACCCATTTTAAAACTGAAAACACATTTTCGCCAGGTGTGTCTATTTTTGTCATTCCAATTTCAAACATGAGCAATGCAAAACAAAATTAAAAAAAAACTAAGTATTGCTTGTGGGAACCAGTCCTAGCAATCTATTAAGTGTCACCGGCGCATGCAACTGTCCCAAGTAAACATGCACATTATGTTCACTATATTTGCCTCCCAATCCTATTCCGTTCCATCTTTAAATGGGATATTGCCAGTACTGAATTCTTATCGCCCTGATCTGTGCTTCTCACAAACATTTTGAAGCATTCGGCTTATCCAGTGCAAAATTGGATGAGTACATCCCATACAAACAAACAAAAATTATTTGCCTCTGGTTTCTCTTAGCCAAAAGGTTGTAAGTAACTTGGATCATGCAAGTGATTGTTTTAATAGAAGCCACTTTTATGCCTCGCAGAAGGTATTTTTATGAGATGTCCCCCATCACTTGATGCAACCAGCCATTGCTGCTCTTTCCATCAACTTCGTCTAGTTGCTCAGCAGCAGGGGGGGGCGGGGGGCGGGGAGAGGTTCCCACACACAGCGGTGTGAAAACATAGCCCGGCAGAAATACATCTGACTCCTTGTTGCAAAGATGAATGCAAAAGGCAGACAATATCTACCGTCAGTTCCCCCCCCCCCCGCCCCCAAGTGACGGATGCACAAGCGCTCTGTCACGGCAAGGAAGCTGCAGTTAAAGCCTCTTTGCAAAATTGCTAGGCACTCAAAGGAAGAAATGCATTTCCCCTGGAGACGACCACGGTTTTTTGTTTTTGTTGCAGCGGGGGAAGGGGGGCAGGAGCGGAGAGAGAGAGAGAGAGAGAGAGAGAGAGAGAGAGAGAGAGATGAAACATATTTGACTTTCCCCTTTGCATTTGCGAAGCCATCCCAGGATTAATGCTAGGTCCTTACCCGGATCTCACCTTGCTGGGCGAAGAGTGCTGGCTGTGCAAGAAAAAAACCCAGGGCCAGAGCAAAATCGAGAAATCGAAACAAATGCATCCTCCTGCGACTGCTGGACCTACTACCCCGCACCCCTTTTCCACCATACCCCACTTACTGAAAGCAGAAACGGCTTGCGAGGGCTTCCCTTTGCATGCGACACGAAGTCGCCGCCAGCACCGACCTACGATGGAAGCGGGCGGGGAGCTCAGATTTTCTTATCTGGCGGTTAGAGACGAGGCGAGGAGGGGATGGGGCTAGGAAAGAGAGAGAGAGATCGGGCGGCGCCAGGGACAGCAGCTGATGCTTCGGCAGGGTACGGCTGCATCCTTCAGTGCCCCATCTGCTCCTCCTCGTTGTCTTCTCGAAGATTTGCAAGACGGAGCAGGAGCTGTTGAGGGATTTATTATTATTATTATTATTATTATTATTTTGTAACCAAGGGCAAAAAAAAGGAAGTGGGTGTGCGTACTATTAGGCCAAGCTAGCAAAGCATAGGCGATCGATGACTGTAAGTCTTTTTCATGCTGCTGTCCAAAGCAAAACAAAAAAAAAAACAGACACAGCGAACGCTCGGTCTCCCTTCCTCCTTCCCAGCCACTAAAGCGCATTCGCCATCCATGGTCTGGGGCTGGATCGCAACCCCGCCACCAGGGAGCGATGCTTGAGCTCCACCCAACTCGCCTCTCATGCATCCTTAGAAGGGGCTGGAATAAAATTATTATTAATAATATATATTAATATATATTCCGCCCATATGGCTGGGTTTCTCCAGCCACTCTGGGCAGCTTCCAATAGAATATTAAAAACGCCATCAAACATTCAAAACTTCCCTAAACAGGGCTGTCTTCAGATGTTTTTTAAAAGTCAGGTAGTTGTTTAATTCCTTGACACCCGGCCGTCTGCAGAAGAGCATGGTGTTGTTGTTTTTAAAAAGCATACTTTAGAGAAAACACTGAAAAGTCTGACACAACTCTGAAATTTCGTTTTAAGTCAGGAAAATCACCACAAACCATGCAAGGTCAAGCAGGGAGCACTGAAGCAGAGCTCTCCCACTGCTGGTGTTTGAAGTCCTGTACTCCTGATGTTAGCTACAAGTCCTATCTATCCTGTAGTTTATTGAGAAATGTTCCTGTTTTGTGCATTTTCCCTCAAGCAAGCTTATGTTCAATTTGATATAAGCAGTGATTAAGCTGAAGTGTGTTAGACAGCGCCTGAACTATGGAAGTCGCTCCCACAGGGCGGGGCGGGGGGGGGCAGCAATGGCTACCAACTTGGATGGCTTTGAAAGAGGATTGAAGAAATTCACGGAGCAAATTCAATGGCCACTTGCCACCATGGCTGTGCTCTGCCTTCATGGTCAGAGGCAGTAATTCCCTTGATACCAAAGGAGGAGAAAGTGCTCATGTGCTTGGGGGTCCTGCCTGTTGGTTTGACACAATCCACTGCGTGGCCACTGTGAGAACAGGATGCTGGACTAGATGGGCCATTGGCCTGATCCAGCAGGCAATTATTATTATTATTATTATTATTATTATTATTATTATTATTATTATTATTATCATCATTTGAGACAGCCTTCATGCTTGCACATATGACAGCTTCAGGAATAGTTTGGGAAGGATTGCAGGCGTGGGGGAACCAAACAGCGCACATCAGGTAAAGACATCCCTGGCAGGTACATTAGTGCTCAAATGCCACAGCGGAGTGTGGGAACAACCTCACTGCGTTTCAAGCCGAAAACGTGTACATGAAATGCAACATCTTGGCAGCAACACTGCCTGAATGTAATAACCAAGTGAATGAATTATGGTGTCTGTAAAGAACAGAGATATTGTGGAAGCAACCTTGGCTGCAGTGAACTCACAGCTAAGAGTAAAAATAAAGACTGTATTTATTTAGAACATTAGCTGATGCCCAAAGTCCTCTGGGCAGTTCACACCACTGGCTTAGCTGTCAGATAAATATAATCCTAGAAAGGTGTGTTTGAACTTTGGAGGTTCAGTGGTTTGCTCGGTGCAGGAATCTGCAACTACTAGTACATCATCCTCAATGGAGGGCTGGCCAGCTTCTGTTTAAATACCTCCATCAAAGGAGGCTCCACCACAACCTCCTGAGATGGCCAGCTCCACTATCAAACAGCTCTCATAATTAGGAAGTTTCTCCTAGTTCAATAGCAGAGCATCTGCTTTGCATGCAAATCCTAAGCGGCAGTCGTAACTTACAACTCCCATCAGCTCCAGCAAGCAAGGCTAATGGCCAGGAATTATGGGAGTTGTAGTTCAGCAATATCTGAAGGCCCAAAGGTTCTCCACACCTGGTGTAGATAGTATCAAGCTAGACTGAACAATGGTCTGATTTAGTATAAGGTAGCTTCCGATGTTCCTATGAAATCTGCTTCCTTACCAGGTCCTCCTTCTGCCTCCTGGACAAACAGACAAGAGTCTTCTGCATGACAGCCCTGCGGAGAGACTCATCTCTTTCATGCTGAGATAAGCAACTCTGCAGACATCACATCCTGCCTACAGATCCTGTAGCAGCACTATTTTGGACATGGAAAAGTGGGAGGAATTCAGAATTCCCTGCAAGCACACAGTGACTTAGGAAACTGCAAGCACGTAGAGGGAATACTGCAAATTACCTACCCATGGGCAATCGTACCTTGCTGTTGGGGCTTCAAAATAACCAATGATCACTACCTTCTGTTGTGTGGGCTGCAGAGCTCCAGGAGAAAATACATTGGTAAGGAGGCAATTCCTTTGTTACCTGGTTTGATTACATGATCGGATCTATTTTAGGATTGCTGAATTTTCAGAGTCATTACCATCAGTGCCGGTCCTAGCTTTTTTGCCGGTGTGTTTCCATTGGACTCCACCTTGTCCTTTTCACCACTGCTGATGCAGTGGTCTCTCTCTTTGGGCTACTGGTGCATGGGAATCATCAAGTACCCATAACACTGATCTTGTAACTCAAGCCTTGCTCATCCTGGAAAAGCATCCCCCTTCTTCACAGACAGGAAATGATATGACACTTCAGCAATATAACAATTGTCCTAGGATTACCAGCCCATGTTTTAAGTTGGTTGCTCCCCACCCCCCCTTAAAACAATTGGCTATTTTTCCAACTCGGCTACCTGAAAACAGTGGTTTAAATAAATAAAAAATCCTTCAAGCCTATCTTTATTGAGTTCAATATAAGATTATAGAAAGGTGTGTTGAATTCTTTATTCAACTTAAGACTGAAATAGTATTATATGGCTAGCATTTTCATTTATCTATTTTGCACAGGAATTGAAACTTGGGAGGGAAATATATCCTGGAGTACCTATAAACTGGAAGGAATTTGAGAGTATACATTTAAAAGTCTTCTCCCCGCCCTTTCACTGGGCAAGGGTTCCAGTAACGCATGGATTAGTGTATTACCACTGGAATGTATAAATTTGAACCAATCCCACAATTGGTTTAAAATATAGCAGGATGGGGGGGGGGACAGGAAAGGTTATAACGGTGTTTTTCATACACAGCGTGGAAATCATTTCCGACCCCCTTATAGTACCACATCAAAATTGCAAAGCAGACCCCAGTGATCGCTAGGAAATCTGCCACAGTCCAGTTTTTCCAGCCCAATTAAATCCAAACTCTTAGGAACAATTTGTCCGACAGCAGAAGCCGCTCGGAGGAAGAGACGATCAAATCGCAATTTGCACTTGTAACGTGCATCCAAGTTAGTGTTTTGGCTTGTATCCCACGTGTAGCGGCAATGTTCTGGCTTGCCCAAGAATTCCCAAACATCCAGAATGTTGTCAGGCAAACCACCAAACTTAGCAACCTGATGGGGAGAAAAGTAGAAAGCGTTAATCGTGTACAGTGCTATAAATATACTGTGCTACCAATAATCAGCTTTCAAAAATGAGCCATGGATTGATTTTGTCACTTCTTATATAGTTCGTTGGGAGAGCCACCAATTTTGTTGTGAAGCACCATCACTGCTCCTTAGCAACACTGTTCTAATTCGGAAACCTGTTATCTGAAATAAATAGCTACCCTGGCTTTGTTTAATCACTTGGTACAAGGGAACTATGGGACATGGGTGGCGCTGTGGTCTAAACCACAGAGCCTAGGGCTTGCCGATCAGAGGGTCGGCGGTTCGAATCCCCACAACGGGGTGAGCTCCCATTGCTTGGTCCCTGCTGCTGCCAACCTAGCAGTTCGAAAGCACGTCAACTGCAAGTAGATAAATAGGTATCAATCTGGTGGGAAGGTAAACAGCGTTTCCGTGCACTGCTCTGGTTCACCAGAAGCAGCTTAGTCATGCTGGCCACATGACCTGGAAGCTGCGGACAAACGCCAGCTCCCTCGGCCTATAGAGCGAGATGAGTGCCGCAACCCCAGAGTCGTCCCGACTGGAGCTAACGGTCAGGGGTACCTTTACCTTTACAAGGGAACTGTGATATCTTGTGTAGTTTTATGCTTTGTTCATTTATTTCTCCTTAATGCTAGTCAGGTCTACTTTGTTGTCAGTATTTTGCAAGACAACTGCTGATTATTGCTGAATGATTATTTTTCTTCTTTTCTGTATGCATGTTCTTGAAAATCCTTAATAAAACCTGTGTTTAAATATATATATATAGGCAAAAGGGAATTGTGAATAATCACCAGCGGTGGGGAAAGCCTTTGTAAGTGATATGTGGGAAAAGCAACTGTTATTTTTAGGAGAGGGGGAAAGGAGTTACAAATAAAAACAACACAACTAAGGAGTTTTTCTCCAGTTCACCTCTTTGTCTCTGAGATTTGTATCTCCTCCAAAAATCACAGTAGTGGACTCTGGGGCCTCCGTCATTTTGGCAAGCACCCGTTTCAACTGATTCAAGCGTTCTTCACTATGACCCTTAGTGCTCTCCAGATGCGAAGTCATAAGGCAGAGGTCATTGCCAGATATGGTTGCCTATGAAGAAGAGCAAGAGATAAAGCATAAAGCGACATTTTCTGCATGCGACGGTCTGCTAAAGCAGTAGGATTTCACCACTCTTTACAGAAATTTCTCGTGAAAGAACAAGATGCATGGCATAAAACTACATTTTCTGCATGGGGCTAAGTAATAGGCCTTTCTTTACAATAGCAGTTAATTCTCCCGTATGTTGTTCTCCATATTTGGACAACACAAAGGTGGAGCTTTTCCTAGATGACAAGCACCTGTGGTAAAGATCTTGCCAGTTCTGGTTTCTTCTGTACAGTGCCTAGCCTAGGTCACAGTTGTGACTAATATGATAACAAACAGATAGGGCTGCGGCTATAACTGATCTAATCAACAGAAACTTAATCAGGTAACATTTTAGTTAATAGCTTTGTTGGGGCCAAATTTTAATCCACAATAAGAGACATTTTAAGATGGTGGGCTGAGGGAAGAGTGCACTTCTTTATTTACTTTAGGTTACTTTGATTCTAGGGATGTGGGTGGCGCTGTGGGTTAAACCACAGAGCCTAGGGCTTGCCGATCTGAAGTTTGGTGGTTTGAATCCCCGTTACGGGGTGAGCTCCCATTGCTCGGTCCCTGCTCCTGCCAACCTAGTAGTTCGATAGCACATCAAAGTACAAGTAGATAACAGGCACCGCTCCAGCGGGAAGGTAAATGGCGTTTCCGTGCGCTGCTCTGGTTTCGCCAGAAGCGGCTTAGTCATGCTGGCCACATGACCTGGAAGCTGTACGCCGGCTCCCTTGGCCAATAAAGCGAGATGTGCTCTGCAACCCCAGAGTCGTCCGCGACTGGACCTAATGGTCAGTGGTCCCTTTACCTTTACCTTTACTTTGATTCTGGTGCAATTATACAGTTGTTGTTGGCATCCGTCTGTCTTGAGAGACAATGGACTGCACTTCCAGGAATGAAGTCAAACCACTGGAGAATCGCAGAGCCTGCTGTGGCTGCAGAGGCTGGTAACTCGTAACTGTTGCCTTCCCATGTTGTTTTTGCTGCATTAGCAGCACCAAAGTGACCTCTCCTGGGCACAAACCTGGGCAGTATGTATGGAGGTCCTGAGCTGCCCAGACAACAAGACCACCCCCCCACCCCAAGCTTCACTGATGTGGTCCAAAGGAAAGCAGAGCAATATGTATGGCACCAGCTTGGCTGCAGGAATGGCTGGAAGGAGGCTTACAATATGGCATCCAATCGTCTTAGGGACTCCAGACAACGTTAAAATTAGGAGAGACTAACAATGAACAGGAGGTTTTGCCAAAAAAAATAAATTCCCACACTTAATCCAATATCCCCAGAAACAACTATATTGGTGTTCAGATAATATCAAAAGGAAATTGACTAACCAGTTTTTAAAAGTGGCTGAACTAAGACTGTTTTTATCTATTGACAAAACTATTTCAAAGGTTGTAGTAAGAATTTCAGTTCTTTTCCCACTTGCTTTTAGGTCTATTTTTTAACACACAGTAGTGTGCAAAAAATACCCACTGTTTCAAATTATTAGACACATCAACACTGTTAACTTTAGAACAAACAAACAACAACAAAAAGATTGCCCATGAACTAGGTGTGCAAGGACTCACTTACATGTACTGTCAATAAATTTCTCATCATGGAGGTGGTAGGGAAAGGTGTTATTTCTTCTTTTAAAACTCTGACTCTTGATTTTTTTAACATTATGGCTGTGAAATAACCGTCTGTATTACCTGAAGAGAGAAACACAGAAAAAGAAAAGGTCAACGACAATGATGTCTCCTTCAGAAATTCCATATAATAAAAGACAGTGGCCTTGTTCGGACTACTAAGGAATGGGTTGTATCCAACAAAGTCACCCTCCTAGTGCAAGGATTATCACCTGTGCAATTGGACACCCTCTCCCTGCCCACCATATTTATTCTGGGGGTTCCCCCAACCCTTCAGAGGGGGGAAGAGAGGAAGTTATCTTGCACAGGCAGACATCCTGGCAATGATGGGACTGCAGTCGGAAGCGGTGTCTGGGTGGGGTGGGGGGTAATAGCAAAAAATGTCCGGGAAAATCTGGACGCATGGCAACCCATGTCGGCCTTAAAAATAGCTCAAAAACTACTACTTTTTGGCCAGAAAAGCTCAACATCTTTGGGTCTGTCCAGATTTTCACTGTTTGAAATATGGCAACTCTACGTAAACCACTGAGGTTTTTTTTACTGTTTTTGCAATCAAGTGGTGTATAATTTCTTTCGAAATGAAAAAGTAAAGGAATCTGGGGTAGCCACAGATCTGTGCACTTCCCTCCTCCCCTCCAACGTGGCTGCAAGGTGGAGATCAGACACTTTTATTTCCATTTTTTAAATTAACCACAGGTTAGCACTGCGTCCAAACCAGGGGTCGGCAAGGCTTACCGGGCATGGGCCGGATCACTCCTGTGGAGATCCTCCGTGGGCTGGACCGGCGCAGCGTGACGCCGGAAATCGCTTCTGCGCATGCCCAGACACCCAAAATTGCGCCTGCACAGAAGTGATTTTTGGCGTCTGGGCATGTGCAGAAGCAGTTTCTGGAGCTGTGGAAGAGAGTCCCCGCGCTGCACTGTGCCCGTTTAGGGCAGCGCGCGGGGACTCAGCAAGTGGGTGGCTGGTTACGGGGGTGGCTCATGGGCCGGTTAAGTGACCCTCATGGGCCACTTTCCGCCATGGGCCTTAGGTTGCCAACCTCTGGACGAAACCCTCAATCGTGCTAAAATGTTACAATTTATTCAAACAAGTCAGCTTCATAAACCAAGCTGGCTTGTTATAGTTAAAACCAACCACAGTTTGTCTGGGTTCGGACATAGCTAATGTCTTTAGAGTTGCACTAGAAGGACGATGGGGATGGCATGCGTCAGAGTCTCTCTGAGGTTAATTTACATAATACCAAACCATAATTTGGCATTACATACAAATGAGGCCACTTACTCCTTTGAAGAAGCTGATACAGTCAACTCATAGCTTGTCCTCTGTTGAGAGAAGGCTTAAAGACTAAGAAATTTGGTCCATGAAGGCTTATACCATAATAGATAGATGAGACTTTAATTGTTCTTGCTGCAGCAGACTAATACAGCTACCCCACTAAATATGTATAGCAATTACTGTAACTTCATTTCACCTGGAATAATTGTGTAACTGATGGCCCTCTTCTGTAGATAGTATAAAACTGGAACAATAACCTCCTGAAGAAATACCACATCTGGACTGTACCTAAATGAGAAAGCGGAATGTGTAATGGAACATAAAGCAACATACTGTAAGCTGTTTACTATACAATGATCCTACACTGGTCTTCTTAACTTATTTAATAACTTATTTAATTACTGTAAAAAGCAACAACAACTAGCCTTACTTCATAACATTATGGCTGCAATGCATTGCAAACACACACATGGTTGTGCAAAAATATAGTTATGGAATCAAATGCACAAGCAACACAGGGAAGTGTAATGAACCTGAGATTTGTCTCTTGAGATTTAACTGTTTGTATCCAAAATGAGTAGCTGTGTAGATTCAGATCCTACTGGGGTTAAAATCAATTATGTTTTTCTAGGCTGGCATGCTTAAATCAGCCTCCTCCAACCTGGTGCCCCTAGATGCTTTGGTCTACATATCCCATCATGCTGGCTGCATCTGATGGGATATGTAGTACAAAATATCTAGAGGCAAAAGACTGGGTAAGGCTGGCTTATATATTCTTGGCAGCTCTACATTTTAGAAAAGTGTAAAAGAAAAAAAATGGCATAGTAGAAATATCCTGGGTTGTTTTTTTTAAGTGCATCCCAATCTTGTTTACTTTGAAATAAATCCCAATGATTTTAATTAGGCTGACACTCTAATAAGGTACCATAGGACCACTGTGATAGATACTTACAAAGCAAGATAGGAGCAAACTCCTCGTGCCCTTTCTTGCAGGTTATTTAAATCCAGGCCATCTATATTCCAGGTAATTAAAGAAAATGTGCTGTCATCCTCTTTGGGGCTAAGACCCGCCTCTTTAACAGCAGCAGAGACGTTACCGGTGGTCGAATCATCAGTTAGGTCAATGCTAGAAAACACAGACACAAGTTACTTATTATATTGATAAGCCACATTTAAAAGTAAAACTCTGAAGCTGGCTTCCATCATAAAATAATAAAACACTGTATAATACAACTGGGTTACCCAAGCCCTAATGAAACCAGTAATAATAAAACAAACACCCAGGTCAAAACTGAGATATCATGCATAACTCTTAACCACCGCACAGCAGCAAGAGAATGCATGCAATAGAAATAACAGCAATGAGTTATTGGGCCAAAGGTGAAGAATGGCAAAGGGTGTAATCCTAACCCTAGATCCACCAGAATGAGAGAGTTGGGGTATGGCAGGTCTCCAGTTCAGTCAGTAGATTCCCAGCTCAGTTAGGCTAAACTGGCATGTCACCAACCCCAGCTCAGTCAGAGATAAGCTGGTGTACCTGTCTTATCCCAGCTCAGCTGACAATCCAAAACCAGCAGAACTTACAGCAGCCCTGAAAAATAGGCATTCTAGGGCGGGGGGTGGGGGGTGGCAGGACCTGGCAGGGGGTACATACGCTGGATCCTCACTTTGTTCAGCTCAGTCAAGCAACTTGGCAACCCAAGGGAATGCCAGAGTGGCATAAATCAGACTCTATATTAAAGACTTATTTCCCTTCTGCCCGTTTTAGGCTTGCTCAAAGTCCTGAGCGGACTTTGGATCTGGCATACTCTATGCTGGCTTCACTTAATTATGTAAAGTACTCTGGCTTCCCATACTTGGGATTGTTTCCTCATTCATATTTTCAAGAAATGTATCTGAGATGCTGGCCAGCTGTGAAAATGGCTTTACTTTCAGCTCAACATAGTGGAGCCGGTTTATGAAGGTACAAATCGATACCAGGTAGGTAAAATACAGGTTATTGCCATCTGGATTAGGTCCTTAGCAGCAGAGGCCACTCCTGCAGCCTGCCCCTTTCTCCCACTAAGTTTCATTTTTTCCAAGTGCTCAGCAGCCATGTAAACACAGCACTAATGTGCCCCAGGGCACCCTTGGTATGGCAGAACTCTGGGGCATGGGAGGGAATTTAAATGGCAGATCGCAGAAGGAACCAACATGTAAGTTTTCCACAATGACCTGGAACAATGCTACTTCATGGGCATTGTGGAGGCCTTAAAACTGGAGAATTGCTGGAGCCAAGTGCAAGAGATATTAACAATTATACCACTTACAGAGGCATGTACTATTGTAGAGTAAAGGCAGCAGACAGGTTATGCTCTTCCAAAGAGAATGAGGTGGGCTAGGCTAAGAGAACAGGGATTAGCCCATGGTCACCCCAGTGAACTCGTGGCTGGGAGGGGATGTTAACCCCTCTGACTCAACTGCCCTGACAGCACGACCGTCCAATTGCACCAATATGGCCCCCATGCATCTGTACACAAGCGGGAATCGATTTTTTAATCCCGAGGTCTTCTTGAGAGGGATGAGTTACAGGCGCGGGAGACTTACAGGGTTCCCTGCACCGGGAGAGGCTCTGGCATCGCGTCCATAGGTTGCTCCTCAAGAGGCGGCTCAAAATAAGAATTCAGCGCTCTCTGCAAAAACAAACAAACAAAGAAACAACAAAGGCCCAAAAGGCACGAGTGTGATTGTGTGCAAGGATCATGCGACGGGATCTATAAAGCACGTGCTAAAACGAGAAGCGAGGGCATACCTGCATATCCCAGTCATTCTCTGCCAGGTAGCACTGAGCAATGGCTACATCGCTGCCGCTGATGGAGGCAAATTCCAAACATAGGAGCTTCCTGTGCTTCTCTTCTTCCTTTTCTTCCTCCTCCTTGGAAGGCTGCAGCTGCTGCTCCTGCGTCCTCTCCTCCGGGGTCGCCTGCTCCACCCCATGAGCAACGCTGCCCACATCCATGTGCCTGTTTGTGAGTTGTTGTTGTTGTTGCTGCTGCTGTTTTTTTTTTTAAAGCTCGCGCTCCCTGTTTTCTTTCAGGACCACCACCGGTTTTTCAGCTTCAGCAAATGCACGCCCCTCGAAGCTCAAATGTCGCGCAGGCGCAGCACGGGCAAGACACTTGACGCTTCTGCGCTCGCCCGCCTAGCTGGGAGGTGAAAGGGTAGGCGCCGTGGGCGGGGATTCGACGAAGGCTGCGAACGTTCGGCGAATGGAACGCGGAGTAGCAAGTTTTAGAACGCTGGGAGCGAGCGAGGGAGGCGGGGCTCTTGTCAAGAGACGCTTCTCCAGTTCTCCAGAGCCGGCGCTGAGCTCCGAAGCGTCAATTTGATGCTCGCGGATCCTGCAGCTTTGCAATTGCCTCGTGCTTTCCGCAACTCCGAGGAGATCTCCCAGCTAACTTGACTGCATTAGCGAGAAGCCTGGCTATAGCGCCTTGCTCGAGAGAAGGTCGGAAGTTCGGAACCTTGAATCATGAGTCACCTTACGATCCAGTCTCTCCGCGAGATGATGAAAATTATTCTGGAGTCTCCCAGATTTGATCGGGTGCTGAATAAGGTAATAGCACGGGGGGGGGGGGATTTGCTGAGGTTCCCTACCCTGTCTGTGTATTGACTTTCCAATGTCACCTTGAATAGGGCAGCAAAGTTGTGCAGGGAGTGAACACTCTGGGCCTATTGGCGCTTGAAAAACGTAGGTTTACAGTCGAAACAAAATAGAAAATTCTTTTCAGTAGCACCTTAGAGACCAACTGTGTTTGTTCTTGGTATGAGCTTTCGTGTGCATGCACACTTCTTGTGCATGCACACTATCTGAAGAAGTGTGCATGCACACGAAAGCTCATACCAAGAACAAACACAGTTGGTCTCTAAGGTGCTACTGAAAAGAATTTTCTATTTTGTTTCGACTATGGCAGACCAACACGGCTACCCACCTGTAACTGTAGGTTTACAGTGTTCCTGAGAGAGGTCCTCAGTACTGCTTTAGATTGCAAACTACTTTCTCTACCATTCACTTATATACTTGCTGCTGCATTTTGGATCCTATTCAACTCAGTACATAACAATACTCCGGGGGTGGGTGCGGGTGGCGGCTTCCCAATGATCTTACTTCACTCTGTTCAAAACAGCCTTGGGACTATTGGGTGTGTCCTAACCAGATTATTTACATAGAAATTGCCCTGGTTTAAAGGCCTATTTGCCCCAGCTGGTTTCAGCCAATCAAACTACTTATTGCAGAAATTAAAAATAAACACTATTTGTAACATATGCTTACTGAAACTCGAAGCTTCCTTTTTGAAAAAGGGAATAAATAATTAGAAGAGGTTTGAATGCACATTTAATGCACACGACCTTCCCACAGAATCCTAGGCACTGTAGTTTAAGGGAGCTGGGAAGCATAGGGGTAAACAGCAGTTCCCATGATTCTTTGGGGCAGGTTATGTGCTTTAGGTTTCTGGTATGTAGACAGCTGAAGATTGAGCAAGTTCAATGGGCCCATAATGTTCGCTGACCTTTAGTCTGGCTGACAGCAGAAAAACATTGGGGAGGCCAATAGCAGGGGCGTAGCAAGGTAAATTGGTACCCGGGGGCAAAAAAATATTTGTAACCCCCCCCCCCAGGCATGGGAAGGTCAGGTGGTACCTGGTGCAGAAAATTTCTTGTCAACCCCCCCTTGATTCCCCCCCCACGCAAATATGGTTTTACGTTATTTCATATTTTCTTACAAAGGAATAATTACAAGTAATAATTTTTTTAAAAAAAACTTTTATTTATATCCCACCCTCCTCGGCCAAAGTCGGGCTCAGGGTGGCTAACATCAGATACATAACATTGGTATAAAATCAAACAATAATTAAATTACCTCCTAAAAGCATCTCAAAATCAAATTAAAGTCTAATTAGATGGCTTTCCACAGGGTTAGGGTTGGGAACAGTAAGTGCTCCACTGAACTGAAATTTCAGCCTTCATGACATAGGAAAACAGCCAAGTGAACAGTTATTTTGGTGGAGGAGGGTCAAGATGTTAACCGATATGCATGAAATTTCATATATAGCTATATAATATGCATGAAATTTCATATATAGCTATATAATCCCTAGTATAGTAAGATAAGACCTTCGGAGCAGGCATTTAAAAAAAATAATAGTTGCTTGATAATTTGTCACCCCCTCCATTATGGAACCTGGGGCAGCCCCCCGCCCCCCTTGCTACGCCCCTGGACAATAGAATGGAGTACAGTATGCTTGAAAGGGGCACCACTAAATGGTTGGTACCCAGAGGGAAAGAACTCAACCTTATTTTGTTGCTGGTTTCACTTGTTTTTTCCTACTGTTAGCTGTTTTGGGGACCAAAAGGCAACATATGCATGTTTTAGATTTTAAAAAGCAAGCATTTAATTTCAGTTTAGTAGCCTCTAGAAAACCTACTGAAGCTTAATGGAACAGGACTTTTCTTCTCTCACCCACTCTGCTCCCAGATGTCAGTTATTTCTGCCACTCCTGGAAAAATTGTCTGTGAAATGAAAGTGGAAGAGGAGCACACAAACCGAGGCGGGACCCTTCATGGAGGATTGACAGCAACTCTGATAGATGATGTGTCAACCTTTGCTTTGCTGTACACTGAAAGAGCAGCACCTGGAGTCAGTGTGGATATGAATATTACGTATGTATGACAAAATCCGAGATTTATTTCAGTGCCGGCTTTCGTTTAATTGCGCCTTGACTCCGCAACTTATGTGACTTGTATTAGTTTAAAGTAGTGGTGTGGGTTTTTGGGAAAGTTTTGGACCTCACAGGGTGGTTGTGAGGATAAAATGAGGGAAGCAAACCCTATATGCAGGCTTGAGCTCCTTGAAGGAGAGATTAACTATAAATGTAAGGATTGTTTTTTCTCTCTCTCTCCCCTTTTCCAAATTCAAGCTACATGTCTGCAGCTAAGATCGGAGACGAAATCCAGATCACTGCGGAGATTCTGAAGCAAGGAAGAAAATTGGCCTTTGCCAACGTGGACTTAATAAACAAGGCGACAGGGAAATTGATAGCCCAGGGGAGGCATACCAAATACCTGGGATAATCACAGAAGGAAGTAGTCACTTCATAAGCTTTGGGCCTAGAAGAAAAAGAACGGGGTAGCATTTTTATTGAAGTAAGTCAAACAAAGCAATACAGTAAAAACAATAGATGAGAATGGATTAATGTAACAAATCCTCCTTAATGTTCATGTAAACTTAAGGTGATGGTTCAAGTTCATGTTTATTATTCCATGTGCATTTTATTGTAAGCCATCTCTTGGGGGCTGGAAGGGATGCTGTGTGTGCATGTGCCAGGAAGCAGGATACAAATGTAATTAGCAACAATTTGTCGTTGCCAGAATAATGTGTTGCTGTGACTAATGCTGGTTTGATTCCTGAAGAGAAAGCTACAAAGAAAAGATGGATAAAACTGTCTGAACTGAAGTGTTCCAGCATCTGAAACCTGGGAACCATTTGTGGAAGAGGTTCTGATGCTGGTGCTTTTGGGTTTGGGTGGGTTCAGAGTCCCCAGGGGTGGGCCTCTGCATCCAGGATGTTTTCACTGAAAGAAGGAGCGGTGATTGGGGTGGGGGGGGATTCTGCTTTCAATGGCTGAGGAAGCCTCCAGAACAGCATGAGAGGTGGTGCCAAGGGCTGCAGGAGGGAAGGAGGAATTGGTGAAAATTGCCTCTCATGTGCATGTGTACACACATGGTTACTCCAGCAAGAAGTCTCTGTGAAATCTCAGTCCCTTCTGCAAATTGGAGGAGTCCTCCTCTTTGCAGATGGGTGGCTATAGGTCCAGCTAAGAATGTTTGCAGATGACTTCCATGTCAGCCCAAGTGTTTGGACTGACCAGTGTACTTTGAATCCAGTGGTGAATGACTGACAAACTAAGCATAAACTACTTCTTCCTCCTCTGTTAATTTGTAGATATTATTGAACCATGTATAAAGTGAATTGATCTTAAAAGGGTACTTTTCCTTCCAAAATAATGAATCTAAAGCATGAACACTGTGTTAAAAGGAAGTTCAGTATGGTGACAACTCAACAGTTTTCAATAAACTTGGTTTTGTAAACTTTGCTTGTGTGTATTCCCCCCCCCCAAGTTGATTTAGGATACAGTGATGTGGGTGGCGCTGTGGTCTAAACCACTGAGCCTCTTGGGCTTGCTGATCAGAAGGTCAGCGGTTCAAATCCCCACAATGGAGTGAGCACCTGTTGCTCTGTCCCAGCTCCTGCCAACCTAGCAGTTTGAAAGCATGCCAGTGCAACTAGATAAATAGGTACCACTGTGGGAAGAAGGTAAACGGCATTTTGTGCACTCTGGTTTCTGTCACATTGTTCTGTTGCGCCAGTAGCAGTTTAGTCATGCTAGTCACATGACCCGGAAAACTCTGTGGACAAACGTCGGCTCCCTTGGCCTGAAAGCGAGATGAGCGCTGCCACCCCATAGTTGCCTTTGACTGGACTTAACCATCCAGGGGTCCTTTACCTTTTTACCTTTCCTTTACAGTCCTATACTCATTTACCTAAGATTTGGCCCCATTGAACATAGTGGAACTTACTTTTAAATAGATATATGTAGGGTTGCACTATTGGCCTACAAAGGGGCTCTCACAACTAAAAAAGTTGTGGGTGCTTTCTGGCTCTGAAAACTTACTTTCGAGGCATATCACAGAATGCTTTTATATTCTTATTTTTATGTATGTCGAAGCGGTAATTTATGGGCCCTTATGTCTATTAGGATTGCTCTGGAGACCATCTGAGGTGGAAGTGGAAGTATGCAGACATTGATCAAGCATGGTACCTTCATTATGGAACTAGACAAAGGGAAGCCAGACTGATTGTATCATTACAGATGTTTATAATGAGAGCCAATGTTCACCTTGTCCAATGAGGTTTAGCTAATTTGGATTTTGTGGTGTTTTATTAATGTTTAATCTTTTTTATGGAGTAGTTCTTCTTATTGTGTTTTTGGGACAACTATGTAAATGAAGTTCAACATCAAAAAATAAGATCATGGCCACTGGTCCCATCACCTCCAGGAAAATAGAAGGGGAAGAAATGGAGACAGTGAGAGATTTTACTTTCTTGGGTTCCATGATCACTGCAGATGGTGACAGCAATCACGAAATTAGAAGACGCCTGCTTCTTGGGAGAAAAGCAATGACAAACCTAGACAGCATCTTAAAAAGCAGAGACATCACCTTGCCCACAAAGGTCCATATAGTTAAAGCTATGGTTTTTCCATTAGTAATGTATGGAAGTGAGAGCTGGACCACAAAGAAGGCTGATCACCGGAGAATTGATGCTTTTGAATTATGGTGCTGGAAGAGACTCTTGAGAGTCCCATGGACTGCAAGATCAAACCTATCCATTCTGAAGGAAATCAGCCCTGAGTGCTCACTGCAAGGACAGATCCTGAAGCTGAGGCTCCAATACTTTGGCCACCTCATGAGAAGAGAAGACTCCCTGGAAAAGACCCTGATGTTGGGAAAGATGGAGGGCACAAGGAGAAGGGGACGACAGAGGACGAGATGGTTGGACAGTGTTCTCGAAGCTACTAACATGAGTCTGATGACCAAACTGTGGGAGGCAGTGGAAGACAGGAGTGCCTGGCGTGCTTCTGGTCCATGGGGTCATGAAGAGTCGGACACGACTAAATGACTAAACAACAAAAATGTAAATGGAGAGTGTTTACTAATAATTACAGTCAGGATAGACCATAGGAGAGAAATTTGGTTTGAGGGTATAATGCACCCACTCACGTGCCGTCCAAAACTTATATTGGATCTACTATGTGACATTTCTATACAAGGTTCAAATTTATTCACAACGGGCCAGCTTGGAAAAAAACACTAAACAATGAGTTGGTATTCTTGCTTGAGCCTCTGTGAGCAAAGGCTCGGGCTTCTGTTTGCCCCCTCCATCCATCCTTCTGTGGGTCTGGAATAAGGAATAACCCATGGTTCCATTTTGCTTATATTTAAGTGTGAACAATGAATTCTTAACGACAAACTCTGGTTTAAACAAGCTAGCTTTATTACTGGTGGTTTGGCATTGCCTTGTTTTGCAGTTGACTAGTTTAAAAACAACAAAAACATAAACAAAACCCTCCTGGTTCACACTGAATGACAAGCAAGGAAGTTGGGAAGTTCTCTATTGAATTAACACAGCAGAACCAGAACAATCATGTTAACACCAAATGCCGCTATTGTAAATGGTCATTCACTGCACATTTATTGGCCTGCTAACTTTAAATTGTGATTTAGTGCTACATGCACAAATTTGTGTGAATTTAAGTGCCCCCCACAAGTAATGATTCAGGTTAACTTCCTCCATCTTGACTATGCCCATATTATACCTGCCAACTGTGTATACAGTAGTACATGCATCTGCTTGAAGTGGGCTGGAGTCCAAAAAAAGCTTATGTAATAACTAATCTGGTAGTCTTTAAGGTGCTACAAAACACCTTTGCTTTTGTTGTTAAAACTGGGTCAGGAGCAGATTGTTAGCTTGGTGGGAAAACAGTAATTTGAAACCCCCAAGGGTCTAATGGTCACCTTTCCTGGTGGCACAAAGATTCATAAGGTTCTCCATCATTAGGTAACTTTACTATCATCCCTCACCACTGATCCTACTGGTTAGGGGTGATGGGATTTGTAGTCCAACAATATTTGGGGGGTCCAAGGTTGGGAAAGGCCTCATGCCCTCAAGAAGCTGCATTCCCAGGCTGCCTTCATTGCTGTGGGTTTGGTAGATTTGCACCACAGACTTGCAACCAAGTGGCTGCAGTCTATTACATAACTGTGCACCTATAGAGCACTGATCCCTTGCAGGTCCTATTTGCTTCCTAACACCAGCAACGACATTAAGAGAACTGATGCAAAACTGGAAGGTCGGGGTGGTGAAGATGACAGCGGCAGAGTTTGAATTATTCTAGCAGCATGCCTGCTAGTCTTGCTTTGGAACAATCTGGCCCAGATTCTGTAAAGTGCTTCTAATGTCCTGTGATAGCAGTGGCAGGCCAGGGGGTGAAATAGCTCCTTCTCACCGGAGAGTTCTCATTCCTCTTAAAAGCTTTCTAGAATTTGGACTGTCTGAATGAAA
This sequence comes from Lacerta agilis, assembly GCF_009819535.1. Classification (NCBI taxonomy): domain Eukaryota; kingdom Metazoa; phylum Chordata; class Lepidosauria; order Squamata; family Lacertidae; genus Lacerta; species Lacerta agilis. Next base: position 30,141,206 of record NC_046318.1, read on the forward strand.
TTGTATTTCAATTCCTTGCAGCTTTGAGCTTGGCACTTATCTCATCCTTCCCTGCTTTCAAAGATCCCTCATCTGAGCAAGTTATCTGAAGAAGTGTGCATGCACACAAAAGCTCCTACCAAGAACAAACTTAGTTGGTCTCTAAGGTGCTACTGGAATGAATTTTTTATTTTTTATTTTGTTTTGACTATGGCAGACCAACACGGCTACCTACCTGTAACTGAGCAAGGGAATAAAAGTGGGGAGGGGCAGGGAGAGCAAAACTGTAGGGAAGCCAATCAAATAGTTAGCAACGGGGAATGGCTGTGGATGTAATGAATGGGTGGTGATAGTACAGATAGAAAATGCCTGCTACTTTCAGAAGTGTGGTTACGTGGCTGACATTTGTATTAATAGACAGGAGCAGCTCATTGCTGGCTCACAAAAAGTTTGGACACGCCCTATAATATGTAAGAGTTAAGTACCAGTTGATAAATAAGTCAGTGACTAGGAACACTTTCCAACAGTCTTTGCTATACCTTCGTAATAATAAGATCGTGGGAGCTTACATAGCCCCTTGTCTACGTGTTTTACAAGCTATGGAGCTTGTTTTCGAACTTGAGTTTAGGTTTTTAACCTTTGGGATGAAGCAAAATTAGAATTTTGAGTTGGGATAATTACCACTCACTATTTGGGAGTGTTCTTTGTGTCTGAAGTTTCTTATCCTCCCCCTAGACTTAATAGCAACCAAGCTATCTCGAGTTATACAAACACAATTTCCTTTTTCTCCTTCTGAGGAAACTGATAGATCATAACAGTGAAACGAGATTTTTAGCCAGCAACTTGTTAAGGTTGTTTGGAAGTTATTTTTGGCATTTGGAATTATTTGGAAAGTTTGTTGAATTGTTTCGTTTCCTTTTGATTAGTTTACTACGTTTTGGAGTTTATTTTTCTTGAGCAACTCTGCTCTTAAATCATTAAATATATTGTTTGTTTGATTATTATCATATAAATATACGCTCATCTCGTACAGGGAACTTTCACGGTGTGGATTCTTTTTTGTTATTTGGTTGTTCCCGTGATTGTCTTTTTTGCCTAGGCTCACAAAATTTAGCTGTTTTGATCACTCTCTTGATGGCAGAACCTATATTGCTGCATACTGATCTTGGTGTTGCAATACCTCTTGCAGGATTCATTAGGGAGATATATACCAAGTCAGACCATCTAGCTCAGCGTTGTTAACACATGACTAGCTGTGACTCTTCAGCTTTCCAAACTGGAGTCCTACCTAGTCCTTCCTGGAGATTTCGTGGACCGATCCTGCTTAATGTGGTCCTTCGCTATTGACTGTTTAGAGGGGCGTTGGGGAACTATCGGCCCTCCTTATTGCTGAACTGTGTTTCCCATCAGTCCCAGCCAGCATGATCAATAGTCAAGGCTTATGAGAGTTGTAGTTCAACAACATTTGGAGAGGCAAAGGTTCCCCACCCATAATGTTAATTTCTGAGGGTGCAGTGTTAGAACTCAAGCTTGTGCTGTGCAGTTACATGGTGGGTAAGGAAATATACTCTGCTAATTCTCAGAAGAACATTTTCCCCTTTAAAATGGGTTGGAAATGGGGGGGGGGGGAGAATCCCTTTGGTACTTCGTAACATCAGCCTGGCTCCCAATCATAGTTGTCATAGTTGTCAACTTTTCCCTTTTATTGTGAGGAATCCTATTGGGAATAAGGGAATTTTCCTTAAAAAAAGGGAAAAGTTGACAGCTATGCTCCCAATAGCTATTTTAGGTGCACACCTCTGGCCTGGTGAAATGTGACATTCTCCCTCCAAATTGTAGTCCTTCATTCATTATTATAAACTTATTATGAAGACTTCTCCCTTTAACTGGGTTTCAAAAGTGATTTGCCATGTTTTATATATAATTTTAATGTATTGATTATAGAAACCTTATGAAAATCTACATTTATACAACGCCCATGTTATAGGCCAGGCTTTCTGTGAGCATAGTGTAGACCTTGCTCAATATTCCACTTGTGCTATTGTGCTAGAGGAAACAAACCAGGAAGCTTTGCTTCCTGTTCTGTCCAAACCAGAGTGCAGAGCTTGCTTGTCTCTAACAAGCAACTACTGTACCCCTAGCCAACCTTTTGTTGTTTTCTTCCTGATAATCACTTGTTAAAGAGCAGGTAATCCTTGGTTCTAATGTAACAGAAAGCCGCAGCTTCCTGGTGTATGATTGTGTACTGCCACTCATCCATAATAAACCAGGAAATTTAATTTATTGTTACATGTGAACACTGCCAATAGATTTTGAATTAGTATCTCCAGCTTATTTTGCATACAATATGCTTTGATGTAGCCAACTGTTGTCATACACAAAGACTATGTCTACCTAAAGTTAGCTATGACATGTCATAAGCTAGAGTCTACGTTTTTAAAATAAATGAACGTAGAAGTCTTTGCTCACCTAATTTGTTTATTTTTAATTTTTTCCAATTCCAAACAAAAGCTAAATACAGATTTTTTTAAACAGATAAGCACTAGTTTTACCCAAAGGGAGTAGGCTTATACAGATTTACTTCAGTCAAATTACTCAACCCTTTAAGCAAAGCTTTCTTTGCCAAAGCTATACAGTAGTCTTCCTTATGTTCATTGCACAATCTTAAACAAAATATGTTTTGTCAAAACCAACTTTGACACTCCAAACAATATTTTACAATTAAATCCACAACTGCTTTATTCGTCCCCTCCCCTCCCCCCAAAAAAGAACCTCAGAGGGTTTTCCGTAAGAAATGTTTTGGAAACCAGTATTTCCTGCAGTTCACAAGTCAACTGTCAGGAAAAAAAATAATCCTCTGCCAACGTGGTTTCTGCAGCTGCTATCTTAAATTTAGCTGCTTTAGGCTACTTCAGACTCCAGGTCTGTAAAAATGTATTGAACTCAACAGAACACTCTACATTTAGTTACACAGCAAACTGGGGAAAGAGATCCAAAAGTGAGAATGCCAGGAAACTCAAACAAGGCCAAGCAAAATAAAAGAGGCAATTAATAATGCCTACACCAAATGAGATGCTTTTTTTCCCTTAAAAGATTTCTTTCCCACATTTAGCCAGCTACTGTAACAAGCCATAGACCTATTCATGAATCTGATACAATCGTGTTAACAGCAAAGCTTATGGCTTTCACACCATTACATTCATTTCTCACCCTATGGATACTGATATTAGGGGACATGACCAGCACAAATGGGAACACCACCATATATGATCACTTTGTGCTCTCAGATACATTTCTTTCAGTGTATAACAGTCCCTTCGTTTCACATTTTGGTAGGATGCTCATACTATGCAGAGCATTCTCTTTCACAAGGTCCATGCAGAAAACATCTAAAAAAAATTTAAAAGTTCTGAGATACAAATGATAAAAGAAAATAATCCAGGATGATCAAGTTCCACGATGGATAGTGTTCTGAACATGTGTCCATTTTCTTCTATTCCGAAAGAATAAATGGTGAGAAAAGTGAAAACTGCACTCCTGCATTCTGTGATCTTCCCCATTTTGCTGGCCAGTACCCTATTCTGGCATGTAAGGACGGAGGTGATCCTCTATGGTACCAACCGCCCAGTGGGTGAGCTGCTCTTGTGGCAGATATAGGCAGATGCTGCATAACTTGAAGATTGTAGCTTTGTTTTTTGGAGTCTGGAAAGAGATACATAAATTATTTCAGGACAGAGTATATTTTATAAACAGCACTGTGTGGAAAAACAAACTTCACATATTGCCTCAACTCATCCTTTCAGAAGCAACAGAAAATTAAACTAATGGTGGTGCAACATAAAAGCATAACAAAGAATTTATGGTGCTTGCTGAATATATAAATTGATCACCAGATTTCTAAAATCTGCCTTCAGCAGGGGACCTGTACCATCTTTTCTAGCTTAAGTACATACGCAAATCCTTATTGTGTTTCACAAGCGGACAAGGAGAAACAGTCTCAATGAATGACAAATGATACTGATGCACACTTGCAAATCCCCACCACCTCGGTTCCTAAATCTAATAGAAATCCCCCCAATCAGATGGCTTCACTGCACTCAAAAGCAGAGCAACTCAATACTTATGAAATATATCCCACAAACTGACTGTTTGGAACATATTGCACATTGTGCCATAGAAAAGGAATGCTGACTGTTTAGCATTCTGTCATAGCAACTGGTTGTATCTGTACCTCTTGACTGTAGTGAAGCCAAGCAGACAGCTGTTAAATAATAGAAAAGAGGCAAACAAGAGCATAAGGAAAAACAGGTATGCACTGGGAGATGGCTACCTGCAAGTGCTGTCGGTCAATGAAGAGAAACACTGACTGGTTAGGGTTGTTGATAACAATTCCAGTCTTGTCCTTTCGGCTCAGTACATGCAGAAACTGTTTTTCATAGTCACCATGATGAAATTCAAACCTGGCCTGGGGGGAGGGGGAGAAATATGTAACAATTTTTTTAAAAAATAAAAGATGTTCAAGGAACACCAATCTAAAGTCAAGGTTCACTTATGCAATGCATCCAAATGCAGAATAAGAGAAATCGCAGGAACAACTTGAAATTATAGCTAATGGAGATATATATCGCAGATGCAGTACTCCATACTGTATTGGTAAAAGCTTCTGGCAAGTTTACCAATCCAGAGACAAAATAAACTTAAGTAACCTCTGACCCTAAATGCTTACCAGATTTAAAACATCTGCTTACATTCTGCCTTTGTAATCATACAAACACCTTAATGATTACAAAAATTTATCACAATTCACTATAACCACCATAAAGAAAAAGTGGTATTCATTAAAAATCCTAATGGTTTATTTGGGTTTTAGTAGCACTCTACCTGGAACCTATATCATACCTGAACAGGCCTAAAGGGCTCATCTTCCGATCCCTTCCACCTAGAAAACAGAAGACAGACTATCTTCTCAATATCATTCCGAGGCCAAAGTATGAAGTCCATCTCTTGTGTACAGCCAATCACATCCTGTTAAGGACATGAACAAAATTAATAAGTGTCCCAACAATCTAGTGGGAGAACACACACACACACACACACACACACACATACACATTTGAGAAGCAAATATAATTATAATTCAAATGGTTTGTATACCTTTCATACATCTGTAACAATAGGATTATTTTTAAGCACTACAACACAGCCTGCTATCTGCTAACTTTACATTAACATTTGTAATGTGGAAATCAGAACCCAGTCCTAGTAATATAATTCTTATGGGAACAAACTTTCTGGATTTGAAAAACTGCCCAAACTAAAATGATGTCCACAGGATAGTTTTTTAGATGCCCATCAGCAAATAAACCCACTTTTATCACATTTACATTTTTATGTTGTCTTGCTGTCTTCATCAAGAATAAAATAAAAAACACAGCTTATAATAATTGTATTTTTAGCTTAAGAGTTTATTCCATATTTTGATTCAGTTCAACTGGTATGAACTGAATCCGGAGTTCCCTTCCCACTCATGGGACACTCCTGCCAGAAATGGAATGGGAGGAAGCTTTCTACAATTCTCACTTCCCTGCGCAATTCTTGTCCCCACCCTGCAAAAAACGTTTGAGGGATAGGAAACCCTATAGAACAGTGGGGGAAGGGGCTTTGCAGAAGTTGCTTCCCCTTCCACCAGAAAAGGCCTCTGCTGGATTGTGAACAGAAGCAGCCCCTCCTCTCTCAGAATAGAACTTAAGCTACTATGTTGAATTTCTGCAAGATATATATAAAGCAATCATTCATCTCAGATGTCTCTTCCAATACTGTATTCCAGTTCCACAATTCTAATTTTTTCTCCTTGCCTCTTTCTCACATCTACTTTTACCAAGAGAAAATTTGTTAAAATATTGAGGGCCAGGATAATGAAAACTCATATTCCACTTAATAACAAAGTTTCTAAGTGATGATATACAATACAAGAGGAATAGAGCAAAACAGCAACAAAACTATTATTATTTAACAGTAGTACTGTATTAATATTACTCACGTGTCCGAGGGTGGGTTACAATTAAAATTACAACAATAACTTAAATGACAGTCAAAGGCCCAAGTAAATCAGTGTGTCTTCTAGACAAAGCATACTAAATATTCAAATACAGTGGACCCACTGGATATGAATTAAATTCGTTCTGGGGGTCCATACTTAACCCGAAAAGTCCGTAACTGGAGGCGCTGCTTCTGTGCATGCACGTGCGGCGAAACCCAGAAGTATACATTTCCAGGTTTGCCACGTTCGCAACCCGAAGGTTACGTATCCCAAGCGGTACGTAACTCGAGGGTCCACTACACAGATATACCACCCGATAGGCAGCATCCAAAAAACCCTTATGCAGTGAAACACTGAACTTCAAACCACATACATACCCACACTTCAACCCCCTCTATGCTGCAAAGTTCCACCAGCAGTTTGGGGCATAGTTTGTTCAAAGGGGGGGGGGTCCCACTAAGACATGTAAGTCATTGGGTACATCTAAAGTAGTCCTTTTAATCCTGCTGATTATATCTAGATCTTTGATATAGAAATAGAACTAGCAGCATTAATAGCCTTTTAAAATGTTGACCTCTGAAACAAAATGACAGAACATTAAATATTTTACCCTGCGCATAGACTGATAGCGGGGTGCATGCAGCTGAACCACGTCCTTTTGTAGAAGCTCTATGGAACTTTCCAAGGAATAGCTGGAATCCCGCACGCCTTTCAGGATATTTTCTTCATAATTATTGGTCATGACTGGTATCACTTCAGACACTTCAAAGAGCGCTGACTTTTTCCTCTAATCAGGGAAAACAAAGAACATGTTGCATTTCATTCATTTCTAAGCAGTCTGTCATTACAATGCTTTTAAAACTTAAGAAAAATAAACTTACTGCAAACCTAAGAACTAGGTAACACCCAAAATTTACTGCAAACCTAAATTTAGAGATAAATGGATGTTGAAGCACATGCTTAAGCAAAAATGCATCTCCCATTAAAATCCAAAGTGCTTAGTCTCTAAAATTCAGTTTTATGTATTCCCCAGATTTGTGTGCAACCATATCCCATAATGCAGTATGAACTCTCACATGGCACATTTTGAAAGTTGTGCAAGGTTTTGTTAAGATACCCAGTGCATAAGGAATGAACATCATGATTCAAAATGAAACATCAAAGCTACAGCCTAGGCATGATGAAAACAGTGTCAACAGATTTTTACAATGCTCTCCACATTCATTCTCGGATTGTAATTTTGAGAGTGCTAACAAAGGTATGGAGTCACTCAATACAAAAGTCAAACAACCAAAAAGGAAAGTACCTTGTCTTTGAATACAAAGGCAATATACATCTTGAAATCAAACTGGTCAGCTAGAGATTCTTTTTTCTTTTTAAGCTGAGCACGAAGTCTGTTCAGAGCTTGTTTCTTCCGGGAGTTTGGGTCCCCCATTTTGTAATACAGATGGTACTAAAGCCTTTTGAAACCTTCCCTAAACTATGGGCCCTTTTTCATAAGACTCGAGTACAACAGAAACAAGTCATTTTATTCCTGCTAATACCACTGAATCAATAGAACACAGGCGTAACCCAAAAATGCACCTTAGGCAAATGTTTTACAAGACTGTCTTATTAGAGGGGTCATAAAACAAAGTAACTATTAGTCCAACCATCATTGGACAAAAAGTTTGCGCAGTATTATCAAAAGCCCAAAGAAATTTGAAGAAAATACACTGATATACACAGTTTAAACCACAGGAATAAGTGGGCAAGAATGGGAAAAAAATCTTATCACAATTTGTGTGTAGAATAAAAAGCAATAACGGGCCTGGACCCAATCCATTTGGGCGGGTTTTCTTGCCCCACGCTGCCACCCCCCAAAAAAACTGAAATTAAAGACAGTGTTCTATCCCGCCCAGATTCATGACTGCTGATTATTTTCAAGATCTCTGCTATTGCTATGCTGCCTTGCTTTTTCTTTTTTCAAGAATTATTCGACTTGGTAGAAAGCAAAGGAGGGAGTGCAGAACAGGAGTGGATGTCCTGGGAGGTAAGACGTTTCCCTACCAACAACAAAATAATCAACCACAGACAACACAGTGCTGGTTTGCAGAGGAGCAAGGAGTTTGGAAAACAGCAGAGTCATTTCTAACTTCATCCTGCTCATCATCAGGCACATAGTCGCCCTGAGGCTGCGGCTGTGGGAGAGAAGAGGGATCATGGTGGCCATTGATAAAAAGGTGGAGGGAAGATTTGGGAGATTATCTGGCCTTTTGAATCCCAAGTCGATCTCTCGATCTAGCACTCCCCTAGGAGGGAGAGGCCTACAACCCACCCCACTAGCCTTCCTTCCCTAAGTCTAAGCCCCGGGCAGGACAAAAAAAAAAAATCCTCCTCCCCTCCACCGCTTTAATTGGGGCTGGGCATGGCTCCTTACAGGGGTTGTTCTCTTCCTTGCTCAAGAGGAAGAGGCGGGCCTGTGCTCAGCGCAGCGGGGGCCACTTAAGTCTACAGCCCGGAATTCACTCTTGCATTCACGGTCAACAACCAACAACTCGGGTTTTGGGGGAGGGGGAGAAAAAGGGGGACGGGGAAAAAGGGGGAGGAAGGGAAATATCACGCCAAAAAAAAATTCAATTGGAAAAAAATGAGTTCGTAAAGAGGCTTTTGTCGCAGCGAACTTGAATAAATTTGGAAGGGGGAAAAAACGCGTTTTCCCGGAAACGAATAAAAAAAAATTTAAAGGAAAAAAAAGGATTATTAACCCGTCCTTCCCCCTTTTTTATTAGCTGTTTAGTTGTTGTGCTTTTTAAAAACAAAAAAGCACACCCTCTTCGTAAAAATAAAACAAAAAATTAAGCGGTTTCCCCCTCTCCTTGGAAGCCCCCGTGGAGGGAGGCTCAGGCGGCAAGAGACACCCAACCGGACCGGAGACTGTAGCGTGGCCTGGCTCGCTCGCTACCCGCAGCCGGCGGGCGCGGGAGGAGCAGTGGAGGCGGCGGCGGCGCTGCTAGCAGCACGGGCAGGAGCCATGTCAAGAGAAGGCCACCAAGAAGCCGCCCAGCTCCGCCATCCCCGCTGCGCTGTTCACGGTGACCGGGCCGCCCGCTCTGCCGCTGCTCAGTCCCAGCAGCCTGGTCCCCATAGCCTAAGCTCGGCGCCCCGGAGCCGCCGGGGGGTGGCAAATGGTGGCGGCGGAGGCGGCGGCGGCGGGAGGGAGGAAGGAAGGACGAGAGGAGGAGGAGGAGGAGGAAGAGGCGGCGGAGGAGGAGCGAGACCGGGCCGGGAAAAGTCCCTGCGCTACAGGCTCCTACGGCGGGAAAGAGGCAAGAGAGCGAGAGAAGCCCCCGCTCCTGTCCCCTCTGAGGCGAAGGATGGCGCGGGCGAGTCTCTCGGTCCGGGCGGCGCGGAAGGCGGCGAAGTAGCAGCAGCAGCAGCAGCAGCCCGAGCGGAGAAGCCCTCAAAATGGCAACCGCCGCGTCTCCTCCTCGCCTGATTCACACACACGAGAAAGCTCCGCCCCGCGACCCGCTGCGCAGGCGCCATGGGGTGGACTGTACCATCTCCGTCTCGGGAGAGGGGTGGGAGGGGGCAAGTAGGGTGGGGTGGGGAGCTGGTACTCAATGCAGCCTGCGTGTTGAGTGCTACCTGCTGTCTCCAGTGGTGGCGAAGTGTGTCTATGCCCCGTCCTCTGCAGAGTTCCGACGTGTCCCAGCCACTTGACATAAGTTAAAGTGGTAGTGGGCACAATGGCCATAGCTGCCAAATTTTCCCTTTTTTAAGGCAATTTCCCTTATTCCGAATAGGATTCCTCGCAAGAAAAGGGAAAAGTTGACAGCTATGAATGGGACTCGTCCCCGAGTAAAGAAACGTGCACCAAACTGCGTGGTGTAAAAATAAAGGGGCTTAGGTCGGCCTGGCTCTGCAGAGGGTCGGGCTGATGATGGCCGCGTGGGGGCTGTTAGCCTGTGTCAGTGTCACCCGCAAGCAGGTACTCGAAAATGGAAGTCCGATTCATTTTACTGGATTTACTTCCGAGTAACAAAGAGCGCACACGGTGCATTAACTAGTACTGTAATAGGCTCTTATGAGCAAAGTCACCGCACAAGCAAGATCAAGATTAAAAGGCGGTTGTTGGGGTAATTTTTACGTGCTTCCGATTGCGGACTATTTGTTGTTTTAATATGTAGTTGGAGGTATTAGTGTGCCCTCCCTTACAGTTTTGCTTTTGGAGGCTTTGAAATCATCTCTGTGTTGCAGCATGTCTATGCCGCACAGCTTGCTCACCAGGAGAGTGTTTCTTCTTCCAATCGTATGGTATGCCTCTTAAATTGTGATGATGAAATGCAGAGCAAGATCCCGCTCTTCAGCCGAACCCCGAGCCCTGTCAGACTCCGGTCCTACACCCATTAGCATGGTGGCCGGGCTTCCGAATTAATAAAAAGCCCCATCGGAGATTACAAAACGGGCACCTGCCCTTACGGAAGGCTACGTTCCAAAGAAGTCCCACTGAATTCGCTGGGTCTTACTATTCTATTTTGTAAGTGGATTTGGGACTGCATCTTAAACGATGCTATGCAACTGAAAAGGTTCCCGACCGTTCGTTGCCCCCAACCTGTATTGTAGCTCGAATGCCACCCCTTGTTTTTCGCCTCCCCTTTTCCTGACAACAATAACAAAGAGTCTTGCGGCACTTTAAAGCCTGAACAATTTATGTCTGCCGTTATGATTGGACCGCAGCCCATTCACTTGCTCTTCCTCTGTAAGCTGCACGGCGACACACCGCTGCACCTGTTGGATGCCTGCAGCAGCTGCAGCGCAGCTGGTTAGATACACAAAGGGTGCCTGATCAGTGGACTTAGACGGCAGTGCGCTTTCTCCCTCGACGGCCATCATGCAAGCGGCGGCATGTTAAGCTGAGCCACTTAGAAAAGCAGCTTTTAACAGTCCAGACTCCAGAGACCACCAAAAGCTAGAGTACTCGCCCCCCTGCCTCCCCCCTCCCCCATCCAAGAGAACTGCTGCGCTTTCCATGACGCACAACGCGCATCTAGTCTCCAGGGGATGCTCCGCCGTCACCATCTCCGCGGCTATTTTCCGTTCTCCCTCTCCGCGGTCTTGGTCTGTCCACACATAAAGAACCCACCATTGCAGAACCTGTTTTAAAGGGCGCTCGCGCTCCGCTATTGATTCGAATGAAGTGGGGCGCGCATCCGCACCTTACCGTGGCACCTTTTTTAAAAACTTAATGCGAGAACTAGTTTCTGCCCAGAGACAGGCTCCAAGTTCCTTCGCCCCGCCTTCTCCCTCTAGTGAAGGGAACTGCTCCCTCGCCAGTCTCAGAGACGTCACCACGCCACCTCCCGGGGGCGAAGCACGCGGGTAAAGCGTGTCGTGTGTGTATGATGATCACAACAACAGAGGACGCGGGGCTTGCGCTCTGTTGTGTAACAGCGCTAGAGGGGCTTCCAGACGGGGGCCATTGTGTCGCCAACGGGGTGCTTTTAACTCATCCGATTTTCCACGTAAAGGGTAAATCCTGATGGGACTGGGACCTGGCGTTTTAATGCTGACGACAGTGTATGGACGCAGCAAAATAAGAGCTTGCATGCGTGGCACCGATCCCGCGTCGAAAGCCCACGCAGAGGCACCCTTAGGTTGCTTCCGGGACATGGGCGTAGGCAGGGGGGCAGCTACTCCCATCCCCAAATCAAAATAAATAATAATAATTAACTAACTGACCAATCTCCTGACATATAGCTCAGTTCTGCTGCCCCCCCCCCCCCGCAATAAATCCTGGCTACGCTCCCCGTGATCCAGGAGACCTGTTTATTGAGCACTTTTCCTGTACTAACACGTTTGCACGAAATTTCATGGGAGGTTGCATATGAAGTTCACTTTTGTTTTTAGTATTCCGATTTCTCTCATGCTTTCCCAGGCATTTCCCCCTCACTTTCTGATTTTCCTCCCAAAGCGGGTTGGCTGCACCTAAATGGCACAATTTTAATTTGCCAATATGCAACTGAACCCGGCAACAACAGTTTTGAAGTGGCCTTAGGCAGTGTAGCATGGGAAACTGCTTTCTGCTGAGTTGGGCCATAGGGTTCAGTATTGTCTGCACTGACTGGGAGCTGCTTTCCAGGGTTTCAGGCAGGAGTCTCTCCCAGCCTTACGTGAAGATGCCAAGGATTGAATTTTGGTCCTTCTGCCACTAGTTACAGCACTTTCCCCAACACATCCCTTTGATCCCAAATAATTATGTGATTCAGGCATCCCCAAACTCTGCCCTCCAGATGTTTTGGAACTACAACTCCCATCACCCCTAGCTAACAGGGCCAGTGGTCAGGGATGATGGGAATTGTAGTCCCAAAACATCTGGAGGGCCAAGTTTGGGGGTGCCTGCTTTAGCATCTTCATTCTTGACATCCATGAAGGCTTATGCCATAAAATCTATTAACAATCTACAGTATTCTAAATGTTCTTTAAACAGTGTGGAGAATAAAACTAAATAAAGCCCATCTATAATAGACTCAGGTGGACTCAGGTGGCGCTGTGGGTTAAACCACAGAGTCTAGGGCTTGCTGATCAGAAGGTCGGCGGTTCGAATTCTTGCAATGGGGTGAGCTCCCGTTGTTCGGTCCCAGCTCCTGCCCACCTAGCAGTTCAAAAGCATGTCAAAGTGTAAGTAGATAAATAGGGACCGCTCCGGCGGGAAGGTAAACGGCGTTTCTGTGTGCTGCTCTGGTTCGCCAGAAAGCAGCTTTGTCATGCTGGCCACATGACCCGGAAGCTGTCTGTGGACAAACGCCGGCTCCCTTGGCCTATAGAGCGAGATGAGCGCCGCAACCCCAGAGTCGGACACGACTGGACCTAATGGTCAGGGGTCCCTTTACCTTTACCTTTATAATAGACAATGCGTCAAAACAAAACTCCAACATAATTATCATTGCAACATAAATGAAATCAGAAAAACATTTAAAACAAATATAGGGAACTAATATTATCTAATGCAGACACAGCCCAGGAGGGGATAAAAGCAGTTAGAAAATGTAAAATGACAGGAATACAACATATATACCCTCAGCGTCTTTGGACATACCGCCACAACCCACCAGTCAGGGACTATGCTGGTGACAATGCCCACATGACACAAAGACACAGAGGGAGCCAATGAATTCACGATAAGGAGCTCTTCCAGAGTATTTGGGCAATTGCACCAGAATATCTGCCATGACAGTGGTATGTGGCATTCTGCCAGCATAGTGGGGCTTTAACCAATTCCTGTAGCTCCTTAGCTGATGGTTCTGCAGTCTAGGATTGTGCCTTTAATGTTCATGTTACCGTATTGCCATCTAGTGGAAATTTAAAGGTTGTCAGTAGCTTGTGTTTCTGTTACGTACTGTACAACCTACCGGTATTCAAGTTTGGGGACAAACTAAACATTTCCCCTTTACATTGCCTCTTGATTTGAGAGCCATGAACCAGAGTGCATAAACAGAGATGGAACATGTTTCTGTTTTAAGTCTATAAACTGCCACATCCTAAAAGTTCAGGCTAGACATCGACTGATAAAAACAAACAATTGAAATATATTTGAAATCAAATTCCTCATAATGGACCGTGTGTCAAAAATGGTTAGTGTCTTTTCTTATCATTTCTTCATTCTGTTAATCTCCTGGTGGTATTCCATGGACAGACCAACATGCTATGTCATATATGCTTTTTAAAGTCTGACTTTTTTCTGATCATGCTGTGGATCTCGACTTGGACCCTCCACCAGTTTCCTGCTGAAATCCCTTTATTGCAAACAGCACCTTTGAAAGCAAATAGAAGAAGAAGAAGAGTTTGGATTTGATATCCCGCTTTTCACTACCCGAAGGAGTCTCAAAGCGGCTAACATTCTCCTTTCCCTTCCTCCCCCACAACAAACACTCTGTGAGGTGAGTGGGGCTGAGAGACTTCAGAGAAGTGTGACTAGCCCAAGGTCACCCAGCAGCTGCATGTGGAGGAGTGGAGACACGAACCCGGTTCCCCAGATTACGAGTCTACCGCTCTTAACCACTACACCACACTGGCTCTCTCACACTAGCTATGGAAGGGGCAATTTTCAGGAGGTCCACCCTATTTCAAGCAGTTCCACCAGCCTTCTACATGTCATCCAACATTGTTCAAAAGTATCCCCAGGTCCTCTAGATTGAGCAACTGTTGCACAGGGCAGGGCAGGGGAGGCAAGAAACATTCTTTCCTTGAACTTCCTTCCGCTCTAAACCACTACTGTATACAACTTCAGTCACAGAAGCAGATTTATTTGTAAGCATTCCTTATTTGTTTTAATGGGGCATCTCTTCCAAGTAAACTGATTAAGGTGCTCACATGAGCGTTTAAAACTAATTGATTTAGGCCACAAATATTGGGAACCTCCATACCTAAAAACCTTATTGCACTGTAAGATCTGCAGAGGGGCTGTATGGTGGTAGTCCTGTCACCCTCAGAAATGTGGAGAACAGCAGCGTAAGATGTTGGAAGTGCAACAGCAGAGATCAGTGTGTAACTTAAGGGTTAATTATATTCTTCGTGTCCGTCAACTACCCAAGAGGGTAGGTGGCATGATCTTCTTTACAGAGGTAAAGATGCTCAGTAAAGTATCACTTGCTTTGGTAGGCTGTCTAGCTGCGAGGGAGTTTTCTTCTGGATATCTAGGCGAATGTCTCCCTGCTCTCGAGAAGGCCTGTCAAAAATAAAGCTTAAATTGTATGCCGTTTTGCTCAGTGTGTTCAATAAACATTTACCAGGATTTTCTTCTTGGTCTCTGCATGTTCAAGTGCTAACACAGGAGAGGGCTTTCTCTGTAGCAGCCTCTAAACTGGAATTTCCTACAGAGGTGTGTCTAGTATCTTCATTGTACAACTTTTGTTGCATGCTGAAGACACATCAATCCATCCTGGCCTTTGACAATTAAAGTATATTTTGTGCGACGGCTCTTTTGCTGAATGTGTACTGTTTTGTTCCATTTGGAACAGCTTTACTACTGTAGTTTTTTATCATTATAATGGTTTTGTTTTTACAACTATATATTATTATACACTTGTAACCTGTCCTGGGACATGGTGAAGGCTGGGTAATAAATCTTACAAAGGGTTGGAGTACTAAGGTTGTTGTTGTTCAGTCATTCAGTCGTGTCCGACTCTTCGTGACCCCATGGACCAGAGCACGCCAGGCACGCCTATCCTTCACTGCCTCCCGCAGTTTGGCCAAACTCATGTTAGTAGCTTCGAGAACACTGTCCAACCATCTCATCCTCTGTCGGGAGTACTAAGATGCTGAGGGTTAAATGCACACCATGCTCTGCTTGTGATGGCATGCTCTCCTGTGGCAAGTGGGCACTTTGCCCTGCAACCTAAAGCTGACAACTTTCCATATTATCACACTCAGCTACAGGTTTTGGAGGGTTGGGGCAAGGTGCCCCCCTCAGCACTCAGTAGACCTGGTTCCCCTGATTTGGTTTCAGAGGGGCTACATGCCTGCCCACCCATGGTGCTGAACAGAACTTTGGGCTGTATTTTTATTTACAGGTACATCAGGGTTGGCATTATGTTAACAGTTGCCACCAAGTTCAGGCATGCAACCTGGAGAGCCACTTAGTGAGGCTGCTGTGTCCCAATTTTTGCTGCAGACAGTCTGCCTGGCAGCAGCGCTGAGAAGTGGTCTTGGCCACCTGCCCAGATTCACCAGCAGCACTGCCTTATTAATGCTAGATCTGCCTCTGACATACCCACATTGGGGGGCAGGACCACCACAATTAGGAAGACAGCCACAGTGCCAGGGTGTTCAGGTGTGCTGCCCAAAGCGCCAATCAGGCTTGCTGCCATACCACTCCTAGTCTTCGCTGGCTGCTCCTACAGCAACAGCTGTTACACTTGAGCCTCAGCAGTTGGCTGCGTGCTGGTGCCAGGCCTGCATATCACAAAAAAACACAGTATTGCCAGAAACCCCACGGTCAATGGCATATAGTCCATGGCAGTTGTGGTACTACTTCAACCAGGGCTTTTTTCAGCCGGAACTCAGTTCTACCGGTAGTAACTCCCAGGTGAGCACCATTGCCATTCTAAAAGAATTATGGAGATGTTCATTGTGAGTTCTGGCACCTCTTTTTCTAGCAAAATAGCACTGACTTGTCTCCCAGGACCAAGCAATACTCTGTCCACTAGATAACATCAATTTTCAAATGATAAAGCCTGGCTGGAAATAGTTTATTTCAACAGAACTTCCTATATTCAATGCTGAAACTTTGTCCTAGATATTGGCTATGATCCCAGGATGGGGGAACACTGTATGGTTATGGAAGTGTCACTACTATTTATTACTCTAATCAAGTGATTCTGTTCTTTTTGTTGTTGTTCAGTCGTTCAGTCGTCTCCGACTCTTCGTGACCCCATGGACCAGAGCACGCCAGGCATGCCTATCTTTCACTGCCTCCTGCAGTTTGGCCAAACTGTTCTTCTGTTCTGTTCTTATGTTCTGGTAAAAAAAGAGAAGAGGGCATTTTGTTTTCCATAACTCTGCATTTTTTTAATGTTGCCTTCTCATGCAAAACAAATTGGCTGACCTCAGTGGGAAACCTCACTGTTTGTTCAAGAGCCTATTGAAGTGCAAACGGTCATAACATAAGAAGTATTAATTTGTTTTGAAACAGATAAACTGAACTCATTCTGATATGCAGCAGTAGAGAAAAGAAATATTGAGATTGGCAAAATGTTTAAATGAATGCAAATGTTACAACATGTTTTTATATGTGCCAGACCTTTGTGCTCAGCAGGTTGAAATAAAGTAATGTAACCTGAAACCTTTCTTTTGGAAATCTAGGATTAATTATATATGGCAGTTCCCACAAATGAGCCTCTCATCTAAAATGATTGAAGGAAAATTCTTTCAGTTCTGTAATGAGGGATTCTTTACAAATCCCTCCAAGCTGAGGAAATGAAGAACACTGATTGAATCATAATGGTGCACAATAGGAAACCTTTTCATCAGGTAAAGAAGGAGTGGTTCCATTATTAGGAACACCTGGCCAGCACACATCCACAGCCAGAGACAAAGTAAAGGGAAAATAAGCAGAATTTCAGGCTTCTTACATTAAAGTTATCGTACAGTATTGCTTATTTCGAATCTACAAATTTTAACTAAATGATTGTAGAACTCACACAAGCAATATATCTGAGGTTTCCAAATATTTGTGAAAAGATCTCAGCTGACCTATTTATTGTTTGTCCTGTCCTGATTTGTTTGCAGGGAGGTTTCAGTCACATCAAAACAGTGTAACCCCACACTTTCCAGTGCATTTCCTTACTGCAAAAAGTCTGCTCTTTGGGGGGAAATGGGTCTGTTGCACAAGTGCTCAAAGTGCACTTTTCATTGTTCAACCTGAATTTGCCACCTAAAATAGCAACAGTCTGGAAGCACCCTTAGTCACAGAGGGGGTAATTTTTTTTGATGTAAAATCATATTTCTACCTATGAAAGGTGTGGTATATTTGCAATCCAGGTACGCAAGATCACTCCCATATACCCATGGAATGTTGTGTTCAAATTCAAAGAGAATTGGTCAAGCGGTTACGGAGCATTGCGGCTACATCAAACGACCCATCTTGAACATATCTATCTATCTATCTATCTATCTATCTATCTATCTATCTATCTATCTATCTATACCTGACTTCAATGCTGCCCAAGAGTCATCTCTTGTGTTGTTGGAAAAGAGTGTTTGCGATGACCAGCTTGTTCTCTTAACAGAACTCTATTAGCCTTTGCCCTGCTTCGTTTTGAACTCCAAGGCCAAACTTGCCAGTTGTTCCTTTTATTTCTTGGCTCCCTACTTTAGCATTCCAACAGGCCCAAACAGAGGGACGGGGGTCATATGGGCCACTTGGCCTGGGCCTCCGATTCCAAAGGGGGCCTCGGTTAGCATATTCACAATCGCTCACCATTATTTAAATGTAAATACTTAAAATAATCCTTTTCCCAATGTATTTTTAAAAAGCACTATTGTATATCTATATTTTCCATTGTGTCTTTATATGCAGTTATGGTTCAAGCCTTGAAATCCCCAGGCTAATAAAAAGGGGGGCACATTATCTGCCTGGCCCGGACCTCTGCCTGGCTCTGCAAGGGCCTGCATTCCAATCCCCTATAATGAGAAGAACATCCTTATTTGGTGTCATTTCTAGGTGTTGTAAGTCTTCATGGAATTGGTCTATTTCAGTTTCTTTAGCACCGGTAGTTGGTGCATAAACTTGGATTACTGTGATGTTAAAAGGTCTGCCTTGGATTCGTTTTGAAATCATTCTATCATTTTTGAGATTGCACCCCAGTACAGCTTTTGCCACTCTTTTGTTGACATTTGACTGTGTCGACCACAGCAAACTATGGCAAGTTCTTAAAGAAATGGGAGTGCTTGATCACCTCATCTGTCTCCTGAGAAATCTCTATGTGGGACAAGAAGCTACAGTTAGAACTGAATATGGAACAACTGATTGGTTCAAAACTGGGAAAGGAGTACGACAAGGCTGTATATTGTCTCCCTGCTTATTTAACTTATATGCAGAATTCATCATGCAAAATGCTGGACTGGATAAATCCCAAGACGGAATTAAGAAGAAATATCAACAACCTCAGATATGCTGATGACACAACCTTGATGGCACAAAGTGAGGAGGAATTAAAGAACCTTTTAATGAGGGTGAAAGAGGAGAGCGCAAAATATGGTCTGAAGCTCAACACCAAAAAAAACTAAGATCATGGCCACTGGTCCCATCACTTCATGGTAAATAAAAGGGGGAGAAATGGAGGCAGTGAGAGATTTTACTTTCTTGGGCTCCATGATCACTGCAGATGGTGACAGCAGTCACGAAATTAAAAGACGCCTGCTTCTTGGGAGGAAAGCAATGACAAACCTAGACAGCATCTTAAAAAGCAGAGACATCACCTTGCCGACAAAGGTCCGTATAGTTAAAGCTATGGTTTTCTCAGTAGTGATATATGGAAGTGAGAGCTGGACCATAAAGAAGGTGGCTTGCCGAAGAATGGATGCTTTTGAATTATGGTGTTGGACGAGACTCTTGAGAGTCCCATGGACTGCAAGAAGATCAAACCTATCCATTCTGAAGGAAATCAGCCCTGAGTGCTCACTGGAAGGACAGATCCTGAAACTGAGGCTCCAATTCTTTGGCCACCTCATGAGAAGAGAAGACTCCCTGGAAAAGACCCTGATGTTGGGAAAGACTGAGGGCACAAGGAGAAGGGGACGACAGAGGACGAGATGGTTGGACAGTGTTCTCGAAGCGACTGGCATGAGTTTGGCCAAACTGCGAGAGGCAGTGAAGGATAGGCGTGCCTGGCGTGCTCTGGTCCATGGGGTCACGAAGAGTTGGACACGACTAAACAACAACAAAGCCCCACTGAACTCAGCAGAGATTAGGTTTGTGGCTATAAGCGATGCTCTCCTTTGCTCCGCCTTAGACGGCCTCCAACTCCCCACCCACCCACCCACCTTAAAAAACACAACAAGCCCAAAGCTCCTCCCAAGAAGCTTGTTATGCTGCTAACGCGCGCGGGTGATGGTGGGGCCGGCTCAAAGGAAACGCCGGAAGCAACCATTGGTTGCGACTTTCCCCCAACCCCCTGAACGTGATTGGCTAGAAACTGTTCGCCGGAGGACAGGGTACTGGCGGAGAGCCCGCCTGACGCAACGACGCTCGCCCGCCCACCCGACGCCGCGATGTATTTTACGGCTGCGCGCGCGCGAAGGAGAGAAAGGCTTTTCCTTGTTCAAGCGAACGCGCGGGATTAACGTGCGAGGAAAAAAAAAGGCGGGCAGCGGTGGCCGCCGGGAGTCTTGGTCGCGCGGGCCGCCTGAGCGAGTATCGAGGCTGGTGAGTATAAGGGCGAGAGAGTCGTTATCCTGAGGGGCCACACACACACACACACACACCAACGCTGGGAACTGTAGTTCGTGAAGGGTGGTGGGAGTTGTAGCTCGGTAAAGGGGTGTGTGTGAACTACAGTTCACTGGTTGCGTTGGCGATGGAGTGAAGCTGCTTTAAGTATATGGTGATGTCAGCCATTTCTAAAGCAGGGAAGGCTCCCCTCTTCTGGCTTCCCCCGCCACACCCTCCCTTTAATTCAAAGAGGGGCTGGCGCTCGTGGTGCTGTGGCTTGTGCTTGGTTATAGTTATTATCTGAGAACCTCGCCTGCATCTGTGACCCGACTCGACATCTGAAGGAGCCCCACTTGTTTGAAACGAGAAGTGACCGAGCTCAGCAATGCAACTTTTGGGGGAGGCTCCAGGCGGTTTGGAAGTTTCCCCCCTTCCACGTGGAAGGCCTTTTCCTTGCTTTTGGTGAGGGAGCATAGCCAGAGGACCTCAGTATACATTGACATACACAGAGTGAACATGCACATTTCCTTTTTCGAGCTACCCTTCAGAACAGGCCGAGCTCCTGCTGAAAATAATCTGGTGTGGCTGTGAGAGGCACACAAGTTACCTTTTCATGGGTTTGGCAAGGACTACTTGACTATTTTTTTAAAAAAGATGTACAGCTGCATATGATATCGCAGGCTTGCCATGTCTGAAGGAAAGCTACAGATGCTAAACTTTGTGGGCTGCTTTCAACTCTTTCCTATTACAAGAATAGTGGTCTTGGTACCAAATGCAGCACTTCCCTAGCCTGCACTTAAAAAACCCATATTCCAGCTGTTCAAGTGCTCTGGATATTTTCACGAGCTGACAGCCACATAAACTACTACTGATAAATGCTCAGATAGCAAAACAAAATTAATATATTCAGTGGTACCTTGATTTAAGAACAGTCCAGTTAACAAATCATTCGGTTTACAAACTGCAAAACCAGAAGTAGTGTTCTGGTTTGCGAACTTTACCTCAGTCTACAAACGGAAACAAAATGGTGGAAGGGCACCGGCGGCGGGAGGCCTCATTAGGGAAAGCGAACCTCTGTTTAAGAATGGATTCAGTTTAAGAACGTACTTCAGGAACGGTTGAAGTTCGTAAACTGAGATACCACTGTATTAGCTTTAGAAGGAAGGAATAAGTGCTGTTTGGGTGTGATTAGAAATTGCCTTCATTCGGGGTACCTTTTACAGCTTTCAAAGCTCTTCAGGGATTGATCTGCAATATTAAAAGTTGAATTAGGTTGTGGCCAGGTCAGAATTGTCTATTGCCTTGTCTCTTAGAGGATAAAATAACATTTAAGGTGCACATTTGAGAGCATTTATTGAAGATAAGCTACTACTTGCCATGTTTTAACCATCCTTTACTGTTGTTAGTTTGCCTTCTTATTCTTGCAGGTGCAGTGCAGATTGTGCATACGAAACCATTAGTGGTAAATAAAGTGGAAGAGGATAGCATAGGAATAAAACTCTGTAATCACAATTGCAATTTGTCTTTAGTGCTTTGGAACATTGAAATGCCAAAGGAAATGGAGACACGTAAAATCACTGTAGTTAGAACATAATAATGGACCAGCTTTGTTACTTCTGGAATATTTAGAGGTCCTATCCCTAGGACAGTTCTAGCATTTTGACCATGTTTAACACATTACTTCCAGATACAAGTTTGCTATCTTGAGGTAGTAAAAAAGATGGTCCCAGTTGGTGAAAATACAGGCTCAGGGTTGTGCTGTAACACAAAAGGATCCTAATACTCATTGCCTTCTGACTCAGAAATGTGGTTAGCTAAAGTGAGATTTATATATGTGCATTTTTTTAAAAAAATATAAGCAATATATTTTGCCATGTAAAGCTGAGGCATCACAGGGCTATCATAAGTACACATTTCTTAGCTCAGATCAATCATTCTAGCATTATAACAATCAGCTGGAATGGAAAGATGGTGTCCCTGCTTTCCTTTTCTCCCATGCCTCAGTTTAGTCATATGGAGTGGCCACTTGTGATAATGAAATTGCTGGTCCTGGTATTATGACCGGAAGTTATAAGGTGTTAAAGTGAACTACAAAGTTAGGAAAAAAATTCTCTTCTTATATTCTCTTGGTAGATGAAAACTGCTGTTAGCAAAACCATAACTGTGAGGGCTATGCAGATGACTGTAAGCTCAGTTTGCTTTATGGCTTTTAAACTCAGAGTTAAACGGAGGTTTGAAACTGCTTTCAGGAATTGGGAGAAAAGCATCCATACCCAATGTATGAACTCTTTGATTTGTGGCTGCACTGGACATCTTTGCTTACTTTAATGTGTTTCTTGTACATTTTATGCCCGTATAGGACTCTGCTTGAAAGCAGACAATGAATTCAAGGATGAAACAGAAACTGGATGTTGAGAAGCCCCTTGCTACAAAGGTAATATTGATACTTGCCAAGGTGTAATGACAAATGGTGGTTGTGTATACAGCTCTATTTTCATAGAGTTCATAGAAATTAAGCTTGTACTTCTTCTTTTTTATAAATAGACCAAGACTGAAGGTTTAGTGCATTCAAACTATTCACCTGATTCCTACAGCATAAGAGCCCTTGTCATATGATGCTTACAATATGTATTCAAAATTGTCTTCAGAACTGTATAGATTAAATATTGCCTAGAACCAACCACAGATACCTCTGCAAAACTGCAGTATGTCCTACTGCCTTGCTTATTGTCACCAGGATTTGTGTTTTACATATGAGACTGGAACCTAATTGAGTTATAACAAGCAAGTTTGATGTACAGTGGTACCTCGGTTTACGAACTTAATCCGTTCCAGAAGTCTTCTTAAACCAAAACTGTTCTTAAACAGAGGCGTGCTTTCCCTAATGAGGCCTCCCGCCACCGGTTGCCTTCCACTGTTCTCATTCCGTTCTTAGACCGAGGTAAAGTTCTCAAACTGGGACATTATTTCTGGTTTTGTGGAGTTTGTAAACCAAATCATTCTTAAACTGGACCATTCTTAAACAGATGTACCACTGTACAAGAACAGACCTCCGGAACGAATTAAGTACTTAACCAGAGGTACCACTGTACAGTAATGGTGGTAGCCTTTCCAAGGGATTTGAAGGATTCCATGGCAGAGGCTGTAAATTCATTTGCATTCATAATACTGTTTTTGTTTAATTGGAGGGTGAAAGGCATGAAAATATGGTAAGAGAGGAAGCACCTGTTAATAATAATTAGGTGCTATTAATTCAGATGTTTGGGGTAATATGTCTTGGCCAGTACTTCAGCATGTACACACATTATGTATGTCATGCCCTAGAGCAGTGATTTTCAACCAGTGTGCCATGGCACCCTAGGTTGCCTTGAATGATGGTCATGGATGCCACGAGCAACACTGGCCTCTGTCCCTCTTTCCTTCCCCTCCTTCTCTGTCTCCTAAAGGCTTGCACAGCTGTTTGTTACAGCAGCCCTGGCTACAAGCTCCCCAGGCTAATGGTGCCTCTGGGGCTGGCTAGGAGCGACAGCAGCAGCTGCCTCAGAGGCACTCCCAATGAGAGAGGAGAGGAGGCTGAGGGAGCATTCCGCAAGGGAGGGTGTTCGATAAAGAGTGAGAGGCTGCTAGCTCTGCAGGCAAGGGATGGCGTAACTAGGCTCCTGAGCCCCACAGGGGTGCCGCAGAAAGAATGTATTTGGTCAAGGGAGCCGTGGGCTCAAAAAGGTTGAAAACCTCTGTCCTAGTGTCTTAAAATGTGATCTGCTCATAGTTGTGTGCAAAGAGCCTATGCCCTCTGTGCTTTCAGTTCTACAAGGCACATTGCTTGGCAGCCAAGCCAATGAAGAGGATCCATTCCCTATGTTCCTTGTAACTGGTACAAAGTTGCAATACACAGGTGGTTGATTTGTTCATCATCAGTCTTTCCCCTTCACATGCTTGGAGGGGCTATAGCTGTGTGGTAAACCGTAAGATTTGCATGCAGAAAGTCCCATACTTGATTCCAGGCAGGGCTGGGAAAAATTGCTGCTTGAAACTGTGTGGAGGTGCTGCTAGTCAGTCTAGACACAGGATGTAGCTTGGTACAATACAGATTGGCATGTCAGAGATGAGACCCATTCTCTCATAAGAGGCTAAGGAGGTGCTTGTAGCATCTTTAAAGCACAATACAGCTGTAGGTGTAAATCACCTACCTTGCACCTGTCTTTTAGCTTGTGCTTGTCACCCTTCACTATTAAGGTGTTTGGATCATATTTTGCCCAGGGAGGCATGTTCTGTTGCACTTAAGGTCATAATTGCTAAAGTGGGACGAATACTCACCATGGTTTCCACAGCATGCTCATTTGTGGATTCTTACTGAAGAGTGATGCTACTCATTCTGGTAGAATAAAGGAAACTGAAGAGGGAATCTAAATTGTGTAGTGATAAAGGGGGTTGTTGGGATGTTGGCTTCACACCCATCTGTTCTTGACCCTGGTGCACCCTTTTCTCTCCCCCCCCCCTCCACTTTGCCAGCCTCCATATTCTTAGTTAAATTTGTACTTGCTGTCTGGTTTTGCTGTTACCTCGTTAAACATAAAATATTAAAAGTAATAGGTTAATCCAAGCAGGTGATAGGCTGCAGTTGTCAGAAATATTCATTGGCTACTTCAACAGCAGTAAGTATTATTTGAAGTGTAGCACAGTGCTGGTTCCCACAGTACCTGGCACTTGTCCTTTTAGTTCAATAGTAAAGCTAATTGGCAGTAGAAACTTTTACCGTGGGAAAGGTGAGCTCTTGCCATGTGAAGTACAGTGTGAATCGCTAACTTTCTCACGCTAGTATGACATTATGTTCCTGCTATCCTTGTTTGATTATCTACCATTGTTTGCTATCTCATGGTGGCAGTGTAACTTTTTTTTTTAAAAAAAAGAACTAATGCAGGAAATGGGTATTTACATATGACAAGGAAGGTGATAGACATTCTGTTCCTCCAAAACAATACCCTGGCTGGATCAGTGTGTTATGTCTCAGGCAAAGCAACTAGGCACTCAGCACAAATAAAAGGAAATGTGCACTTAAGTAATTTTTTGTTCATGTAAAAATGTGTGTGTCTCAGGTGCTCTCAATACTCCTTATTGGTGAAATGAGATTATATTAAGCAGACACACAGGCCTGCAGTTAAGACAGAGTTCTGATATGGAAAAGGACGGGCTCACACCTTTATTTTTTCCGTAACAGTTCAAAAGCCAGTATTTAAGATGCAAAACTTGTGTTTAACACTACATCATGTGAGATCCAGTTTCTGTATAAAGATGACCTGATTTACTGCATGTAACTGAAATGTATGTAACCCTTAAATGTCAATGCAAGCTTTATTGAAAATTTTGAATTGACAACCTTAAATCCTAGGTGAAGTAGATTCACTGAATGTGTTCTTTTCAAAGCAGGCTTCTACAAGCAATAAAAATTGCACATCACAAAGACAGACCCTTAAGATGATACAGCCATCTATTACAGGTTGTCTTGTTGGAAGGGCAAAGGAGGTATGTACTGCTGCTGGAATGCAATCTTAGCAATATATTTTTGGCAGCTAGAAAGCTTAAGTGAGCTGACAGTTAAGCTGAAATTTGCCTGTTCTGTTAATTTTCATTGATAATATACAATTAGATTGCTAGTCTACACAGTATATAGGCTTGCATGTACCAATGGGTTTGAATGCTATGTTAGATGCACCTGAAGATCCATCTTCAGTCATTTGAATGCCCAAAACTTTGCACCAGATGACAAGTGGGAATATAGTTTTAAGATTAACTGAGTAGGTGGGGAGAATTGCTTGTTAAGGCATGCCTGCTTGAAATTCTCAACTAATAAAATTCTCAGCAGGCCAAATCTTCAATCAAGAGAAAACTTTGGAGTGATCAGCTTTCCTCAAAGGCTTCCAAACCAGAAGTTGCAATTGAAACAGAATACAAAACTGTAAAAGGAGTTCTTCAGGCTTCCGATCTTACAGTAAAAGGTATGTTGCTTCTTAAGAAAAAAAGCAGTGACAATCTTCTAATAAGTGCTGAGCTGGAAGGTATATGCAAACATGAATTGCCTTGGTGAAAGAGCTCTGCTGGATATGACCCAAGATCTATCTAGTCTTGCATGAAGGCAATGGCCTTTCCAATTGGTATTTAGAAGTATTTTGTCTCTGAATCTGGAGGGTAACATATATGCAACTTGACTAGTAGCCATTGACAGGCTTTATCCTCTATGAATTTGTCCAGTTTCCTTTTATGTTGCTGTGCTGGAGCTGTGTAACATATGGTAAATATGAACAAAATGGGCTAGCTGGGATGAAATAGACTAGAAAGGGGATGAAAATAGGGCAAAACATTTTCTGCTTCTAGTCCTCTCCTCTGCTGCTTTCTTTCCCTCTCGGTACTTTGCCATTGATAAGCAAGTGTGAATCCCATACCTGCAGAAAATAGTATGGTACACACCTCTCAGTGTGGTTGCTCACATTTGCTTCTGCTTTGACAAAGTTCGGCGAGTTTGGCAGAATATGGAAAGCACTGCACTGTATTGAAATGAAGATTCACTTAGTAATAGTGCCACACTGCCTTTGCAGATGGCATTTGACTTGAGACATCATGCATTGGGTTCCCCCAATACTCTTAGCTAGTTGAGCAGGCTTAGTTTAATCAATTGGAAGCATGGAGATAAGCAGCTGGATCAGCAGCAATTCTTACGTTTAAGTCATGATTTGCTGCTCCTGTCTGCTTTAATGCTGTTTGTGTGTGTGTGTGTGTGTGTGTGTGTGTGTGTGTGTGGATGGTTTTAGTAACTGTAAGATCCCTCCAGTAGCACCTTAGAGACCAACTAAGTTTGTTCTTGGTATGAGCTTTCGTGTGCATGCACACTTAAGCTCATACCAAGAACAAACTTAGTTGGTTTCTGAGGTGCTACTGGAAGGATTTTTGGATTTTATATTTTGTTTTGACTATGGCAGACCAACACGGCTACCTATCTGTAACTGTAAGATGCCTGAGTGTTTCTGCAGTGGAAAAGTTGGCTATATATTTTCTTAATAGTAATATGACTTGAGTCAAAAGTTGGGGAAAGGAGTCCCAGAAATCAAATATTGAATACCATAGTTTGCAGTCCTAGGAACATAGGAAGCTGCCTGAGTCAGGCCATTGTTCCATCAGGTTCCATATTGTTCCATCAAGTTCCACTGACTGGCAGCACTTTCCCTGGGCTTCTGATGGGACATTCCAAGCCCTACCTGGAGATTCCAAGGATTGAACCTTCAACCGTGTGCATGCAAAGCATGAGGCACAGCCTTTGTTGTGGCATTTGTATGCCACAGTAAGCTATAGCTAATGGCTTGTCCTGAATGTACAGGTGGCTCCTACTTTGCTCCCCACAGTGGGAGCAATCAGTGATGATCCTTGGCTTATAAGGCATTATGTCTGAACTGGGGATTGCATTTTTTCATTCTGAACAAACTACATTGTAAAGCCAACATTTGCTCTGGTCAGTTGTGGTTGATTTGAGCAAATAAAGCATAAACTCTGGTTCAGACAGAATGCAAAAACCAAGGATCATGGCTTATTGCTCACACTAGGAGGAGCAAGCAGAACCTGTCTGCATGTTCACAGTAAACCATTAACAGTGGTTTTCTGTGATGTGCACACGGGGACTTTAAAATCCTTACATTTCTTTGCAGGCAATCCTTCATCTCTGTATTGGAAGGAATTGGCTGAGGAGAGGAGGAAAGCTCTGTATGACGTGTTGCAAGAAAATGAAAAGGTAAGTGTATGTAGTATCAGCAAAAGTATCAGCTTTTCACTACCATTGATGCTTAAACTGTCTGCTTTCCCCCCTAGCTCCATAAGGAAATTGAATTAAAAGATGCTGAAATTGCTTACCTAAAAGAAGAAAATGAAGAGCTTGCCGAGCTTGCCAGCCATGTACAATATATGGCAAATATGATTGAGGTAAGCTACAGTGATTGTAAACAGCAATATTCTTAAACTGTATTCTGCATCTTGTCTAATCTTGCACAAGAGATTGTTACCATCTATAATTGGGGCTACTTTGCAAAAAGAGTAAATGGTGGACTAATGTGGGTGAGCTCAAGTGCCCTGTTGATAAACCCAGACAAAATGTGTTACTTTGATCAGTCTCACAAAGATCTTGTGCATCCTGATCTAAACTCTAAAAGGACGATATCTTGGAACATGAATCTTTTTCTTGGCTTGTGCTTTTTTCACCATTGTTACAACATTATGCTTATAAATTATCTCTTGGAGAAGATGCTTCTGATAAACAGTAGTTCAAAGTGCTTTGCCATCTTGTGTAAGAAGTCTAATCTGGTGTTGATATAAAAGCAAAATGTCAAATGTGAATTGTATTGTGTTCTACTTAGCTTTCCCCCTTTTAAATGTACGCACCAGTTTTTAGGTCATGTATTTCAGCTGATAACTGACTATAAAGTCAAAATTTAATATACTGTACACTTCTCTGCAGGTTTAAGTTGTATATCCAAAAATAAAATGCAGGATTCTGTGACTGTTAGACCTGGTTGAGACAATGTGAACTTTTTTTACTTCATCTCAACCAGGTCTAACAGTCACAGAATCCTGTATTTTATGTCAGTCATTCACATCTTGCCTCTGCATTATTTCCCTTCCCACTCACCCCCCAAGATTTGCAGTAAGATAATAACATCTTACAGGACGTTAAGAATTACTAGGAGAATGTGCAAGGTGCTTTGCAAATTGTTGTATAAAGCATGTAGTTCTGATGTAGTATCTCTGAAAAAGTTAACTGCTGTATAATATATTACTTGGCTTCAAAAGCTAAATTCTAGCACTGTTCTGGCAGTATCACTAATGCCTCATCATACCTCTCTAGCGACTAACTGGACAGGCACCAGAAAGTCTAGAGACACTGAAAAATCTAGACCTGGAAGAAATTGCATATGAGGAAAGTGATTCTACTGAGGAGGATTTAGATGGAGAAACTGAAGGGGAACCTTCACAGCTCTCGAGGAATTCTACAGATCTGCTGACAAATGAAACAAGTAATCTCTGAAAGTATTGGGCCTCTGAAAGGGAAAAGGAACTGCCCATGTGTCATGTCTGGGGTGGGGAAATGTAGAATCCTTTGAAATCTAAAGATTCACTTGAAATTTCAGAGGGTTGGTTTTGCAGCGGTGGAAGCATAATGGAAGTGTTAGACTTCATCTGGTTACTTGATTAAATGGGAATACTATGTATTTCAATTTGTAAATAGTTTTTTATTCATGTATGTGGAACTGCCAAATAAACTTCTCTGCACAGATATTACACAGTTGCAAAGTGCTGTACTTTAGAACATATGTTGCAACCTATATTATCTAAGCCAGCTACTTAAGAGGTATTGGACATGGAATAATAGTTCCCACCCACCCGCTTTAAACCTTTGAGAACAGCAGTGTAGTACATATGCTATATATCAGCCCCAACCAGTAATTTATTTAGTATTTCTGGATACTTCCCCAAACACCATTTACCACCTGGTACTTTTACATTTCATGGTAAGCTGGTTTTCTTGGGTTTATTTGTTAAGTGATTCTTTTACCTGTTCTTGGTAGGCTAGAAGTGCTAGCATTAACTTGGCATAGTTTTGCGGCCAGCTAAACCATTCCATCTTAGCCAGGGACTCCAGACTTGTACGTAGCTTTTGGCCACCTACTTCATTAAATAACTTGAGATAAGGGATGTTGTTGCAGCAGACAACAGTCATAAGGTAGCAAACCCAGAGCTTCATAGTGATTATATCTAGAGGGTCATCATCTTCAGGGTCTTCATCTTCATCCAGATAAGCAAGGAGAATTTCCATAAGATGTCTGTCTTTGGCTTCATTTTGGTTTAAGTAGCTTAGGTAGCAAATGCCACACAACCCTTTTAATACATAGGTCCTCACTTCCCCAGAAGTATCTGGCATAAGCAAAATATTGATCATATCCTGAATGTATTCTGATGCAAGCAAAGCAGCATTGACACCACCTGTAGAGGAAGACATGTTACTGATTATTTCACTAATATGCTGGAACACTCTGCTATGCCTGAATATTTGTCCCTGTTTTTAATGGCTAATGTAAATTGAGAGATTTCCTAGCCATGAGATGGAGTCCCTTGAATCCTGTCACTTGAGCTTTTAAACATACTTAAAATTTTACCGCACATTTACTCAGTCATATCTAATGTTGGTTCTACTTGGAGTAGGTCCACTGAAGTTAATGGACACAATTAACTTTGGTCTCTTCATTTTAATGGGCCTAACCCAACTATAACTTAGTTGGACACAATACACTTTTCTCAAACTGGTAGCTATTGTGTCTATTTACGTGCATTACCTGTGTAAGTTAGAAGTCCAATATAGAATGCAGCTATGGCTCTGTCCTCCAGGGGCAGCTCTGAATCTCTCAGCTCAAAGCCATAGGTTTTGATTTTATGGTGGTGAAAGACAGGGTCTATGAGCTTGATTGCGGGTTCCCTCTCATGCTTGATATACTTGTTATACCAGGCTGCTATTCTGCTAAACTTGCTTCCCATATTGCCTGAAGACTTGTTCCAGGAAGAATGTCTTTCTAAAGCTGTATTTTACTCTACCCACAGGGAAGTGTTGGGACACTGAAGTATTGATTCACATTTGACTCCCAAGTCCATGCAGCTGGTAACTAGGCAATGCGTGCAGTAAATAGAATGGAAAACGGAGATAGTATGATGTCATACTTACGTAGATTCTTAGCTATCCTGTCCTGAGGTTGGTGGTGGGTTAAGCCAATGTTATATGTTCACCTTTTTAAAAAAGTGAGATTCATCCTTCTCCCCCATGGCTCTAAATTATCTCTGTAAAGAAACTTGTTTCCCTCCAGAACCAATACTTCATTGTTGCTCATACCTTCTTACAGATAGAGCTATTTTCCCTTACCTGTCCAGCAGTGGAGGCTGGCAAATCCAAACACCACCTCTACCACCATTTCCCCAACAAACTGCAGAAGGGTTAGTTCTCCAAAGTTTCCTGGAGGTCAATCAGCAACTGTCTGCAGGCAGCCCACTCAGACTTCCAGGTGTACTTGCAGATCTTTGCTGTAGCTTTAAAAACTCGAAAAGAGAAGGGAGGCGGTTGCAGTGCTTTCTCCCTAGTTCTGAAACATGTTTTTTGCCAGCTCTTCTGACATTTATAGGCAAACAAAGCTTGGGTGACAGTGTGTGGGATAACTGGACATATTGTCATTTGAGGTTTCTTGCTATTTTTTTCCTCAGAACTACCATCTTGATCAAGTTGGAAGTCCAGGTCTAGCACTGGTGGAAGAAATAAGTTGACCAAAGTAAAAACAATGCTATTTAGTAATTCAAAAATAATCTTTATTATAACTTAAACAGGAGCCGTATATATGAGAAGTACAAATACCACAAACCTAGAAGGCAAATGTAAGCCAAAAATCAATACAAAAGACGACAATGAAAGACTGTAGGCTTGTGGCAGCAATGTGCTGTAAAAACCAGAGCACAATTACTTATTTCACATTTCATAAAAGAAACTTTCCCCTTCAGTAAAACCTTTCAGTGACTGTACAGTTTTTAATCAGAGAATATTTATAATTTATAATATACAGGTATATACAGTGTTGTAACATTACAATTAAGAATACTGGCTTGCCAATGCATTTTGGCAAAAAGGGGGGGTGGAGACTTCTGTTAGATTTATTTTTTTAAAAAAAAACAACCAGCACTTCACAATCTGCATGTCTCCAAGGATGAGTGCCCAATGGTTGAAGAGCTATGAGCCGCTTCAAACTTTATTGTCTGTTGAGTAATGAGGGCCTCAATAAAACACCTTCAAGTTACAATCCATGCATACTAACTTGGGAGTAACCACCATTGCACACAGTGGGATTTACTTCTAAGAAAACTAGCATCATAGCATGCTGTCTGTCACCTTGATTGTTGCAGATAGGGAGAGTGTGTGTGAACAACTCAATTTGAAGCAGTCCCAGAGATCTCCGCCACTTGTTCTCTTTTACATTGAAATCATTGTAGCTCCCAGCTACAAATGCACAAAACCTCATTCTTTTTTGAAATGTCAAGGAAGGGGAAAGGAAGATTAAATCTAGGGGTTTTCATGTAAAAGTATAATGTGGCCATATGCCCTTTCTGGAAAAAAGGAAAACACCTATTTGTTTTATACAACCTGCACAACTGCTTGAGTGTTGTTTTTTGTTGTTGTTTTAAAATCATTTGGGATTTATTAAGAGGTCATTACTAGAAGCCAGAAAAGAGCAAGAATGGAAATAGGAAACCTGGAGTTTGCATCCTGCTGTTTCCAGAGTCAGGCCCATCATCTGAAGATTGTTCATACTAAATGGTGCTACTAATAACAAAAACAAGGCAGGAGATACTTGAAGGCAACTGAGGCACAGCACAGATGGGAGTCAGAACTGCTGTTAAAAGTCCTACTCAGTTTGCTTTTTCCTTTCCACCGATTTAGAGGAAGCATCACAAAGTTTTAAACTGATGCAATAATATCCACAGAAAACCCACCATATACAATTTAAAATACCTCATTTATGATTACAAAACTTCTGTTGTGTTTGCTGGGGCTGACTATATGGCAGTGACCTAGTTTCACTCAAAAGCAAAGCAACTGCAATCTTTGACAAAATCACTGTTTTCATTATAAGTTACAGAGCGAAGCCAATAACAGCCCTCAAAACCAAAGCCTTCAAATTCATTCTTTTTCTTCAAACACCTGTGAATCTTCTTGCAGTTCAGCTACAGCACCATTGTGGTTAAAGAAGACCAGCTTCTGAAGCTGTTGTGTTAATATGCAGATTAAACTCTTAAAAGGCTGTGGCTACCTCAGTCCCACGTCGTACACCAACCTTAACAAATTCACGAGGGAATTTATCTAGCTGCTCATATGCCAACCGTCCATCTTCTCCTGAGCAGAGAAAAATGAGAGAAGCAAAGCAAATGTTGCATGAACGCAGAGGTTCTCCAGGCCACACTTTCAGAATAAAAATATGCTTGCACCACACCGATTTTTTTAAAATTGATAAATACATTGGAAAACAAAAAGAAACAACTAGCAGTGCTTGTTTTATAACATAGAACACAACTACTTTACGACATGATCATGAGACATCCAGAAAATATAAACCAACTGAGTTTGTTCCTGGTATGAGCTTTCGTGTGCATGCACACTTCTTCAGATGCATTAAGGGAAGGTTAGGTGCTGTTGTTCAGTGGCTGCAAATTTATGGATTTAAATATTTGTAAAGTTCCACTTTTGCAGACCCCAACAAAAAGGTATATACCATACAAAACTACAGCAGGAGCAATAAAAGCGTCTATTAAAAAGCAATAAAATTTGGTTTGGGAAAAAGAAATTTGCATTGCAAAGGCATGTATGAACAGCACTGCTTTTAGGAGATGACTAAAGGAAGGGAAGGAATAATTCCTGCTGAACCTCTACCGCAGGGAGTTCTGCAGGGCAGAGCCTGCCACAGTAAAGGCTCAGTCCCTAATAAAGGCTGAGCAAACCTTGGGTGTGGAAGAAGTGCCCCATCAGAGGATCTCGGTGATTAGATGGAGCATAAGGGATCTTATGGTCCTTAAGGTACTTGGAGCCCAAGGGTTTTTTGGGGGGCTTTGAGAATTAGCAAAAGAAGCTAGCTCAGAAGCAAATTGGCAACCAGGGCACATCTCAACAGAGGAGTAAACACACTGCCAGTAACTTGCTCCTGTGAGCTGTTTGGCTGCTGTGTTCTGCACCAGCTACAGCTCCTGAACCAGATACAAGAGTAGCCCCACATAAAGTCTTGATGTTACCAATGCGTGGCTCACTGCAGTCAGGCTACTGTGGTCCAGGAACAGTAACAACTGGCATAGCAGCCAGAGCTTGTAGAAAGCACCCCTAGCCACAGAGGACTATGGACTTGCTCCTTCAGAGGGAGTGCAACCCCATCAGAACAGGTGACAGATCTGTCTCCCGCACGTAGGAGCCACCCACCCCTTCCTAGGGTCCGAGCTGAGTTCATTGATCGCTCAGTCCAGCCCACCATTGCATCCAGGCACTGATCGAGGTCTTGCACTGCCTCTCCTGATTCAGATGTTATGGAGAAATAGAGTTTTGGAATCACCAGTACTGTGCTAGTGCTTCCTAGTTTCTCTTTGTCATTGCTTTTCTATTACTCTGTATTTTTGTCCCAATATTTCATCAGTTTTCTTTTACTCTCATATTTTTTTAAATATAAATGGCATAAAGTTAGTCAACCTACCAAGAGAAAGAAGGGTTTCAGAGGCTATCTTCCTGATCTCTTCATTGTCAGACTGGCAAAGCGTGACTAGCATTTTAATACTTTCAGTTGCCTATA
This sequence comes from Lacerta agilis, assembly GCF_009819535.1. Classification (NCBI taxonomy): domain Eukaryota; kingdom Metazoa; phylum Chordata; class Lepidosauria; order Squamata; family Lacertidae; genus Lacerta; species Lacerta agilis. The sequence goes on from NC_046318.1 coordinate 30,175,536, forward strand.
CCAAAAACAAAAACAAGTTAATTATTTTCTATTCTTGTTCCAAATGGTTTGTGATAATCACTGATTCTCTGTCCAGTTGTTCAAATCTGTGCGAAACATTTTATGAACTCATCTGGAGTTTGCAATTTCTCTGCAGAAGCCCAGAGCTCAAATCCAGAATCTCACATGTGTTGTCTGTGATGCACCCACAGAGTGCAACAGAGGAGGGCTTTTATCCACATACGACTTTCCTCACTAATTTCAGTGGGGACAGCAGAGCCACATGCAAAATGAAATATCGGGTGGATCTGCTCCCTCCATTGGGAGAAACCTAATACATTTTGGTAGCGCTTGTGGCATGAAACTGAAGATGCACGAAGCAGTCAAAGAAAAAATAAACAGCTCACGTCAGCTGGATCCCTGCAGGAAATGCTGTTGCAGGTCCTAGTTCTCTTTCATGAGCTTCGTTAACTTTTGTCTTATTGTCTTGTGTACCTTATTGCATTATGAACAAACGCTCTTAACAAAAGATTTATTACTACTAAACTACCACTATGCTACAAGATCCACATTTGTCATAACTACCATAAAAGGTTATTACTAAAAATCTTAAGTTAATTCTGTATTACAATGACATTCTACAGCTGTTTTTGGTTTATACAGGCAAATTTCTATGTAGGGAGGTCCCCCCCCTTTTTGGTCACTTCATGACTTGCTCTTAATTCTTAATTAAGCGAAGTTTAGGGTGCAATGCTATAGTCTTGGATATCCTGTAGGTAGTGCTCCACCACTAGTGAGGCCTAAAACGGGGAATGTTTGGAGCATGGGGGGGGGGGCTGAGGAACCTCAGAACAGGGGTGTAGGAAGGGGCTTGTGGGCCACCTCGGGTGTCATCCTGAAGGGGACTGACATTTGGCACGACTCCCCCAAAGCCCAGCGAGTGGCAAGCGGTGAAGCAGCTGCTGCGGCTCTCCCCCTTCCCCGGCTCGCTGTAGGCTTGGGAGTCGCGGGGTGTGTGTGTGTGCACCGAATGTCACCCCCTTCAGCCTGAAAGGGGGTGACATTCAGCACACCCCCGCGCTGAGATTGGGCCCTGGGGAGGATTGTGGCGCCGCGTCGAGATCGGCCTCCGGGGAGGACTGTGCAGCTGTGCTGATCGTCCCATGGGAGGATCGCACCGCCCCTTGGGCGGATTGTCTCCACCCCTGTGGCAGATCGCCCCGCCCCCAGGTGCGTGGTATGTGTGCTGCTCCGGGAGCCAGAGCACCCAGCTCCGCCACTGCCTCAGAATCCTCAGCTTCTTCATTCTTCCAACAACCCCTTCCCAAACAGAGCTGGAAGCTAGGCCGGCAGTTACCGGTATGTAGGCAGTGGGAGAGGAGGAAAAACAATTGGTTTCCCACCACCGCCATCACTTTCTGCCCTGGCTGCCATGACCCAGCAGGACTTGAGAAATAGCAGTGGATCTCACACACACACACACACCCCATCACTGGTGCAATTGCTCTGCCCTAGTACTTCTTGTGAACTGAAATGGTGCTACAATCTATGTGGTGGTTTTGTCTGGAAGTACAAAAACCACAACATGATAGCGATTTAAGCAGCAACTCTTATTGTTGATGTTTGCTAAAGAGGGGCTATTGAAACCCTTGCTGTTGCTTGACCTTTTGATATGCCTGGGAAAGAAAAGAAGGCAAACTTTACCTGGAGGCATTTCAGGGCCAGGCAAGCTGCCTTCTGCAGGTGGAGGCTGGGCTGTGCAAGGGTTTCACAGTAATAAATCAAAGCCTGGGAGGGGGAAAAAGAGGGAGGCAATGAGGAGGAAGCTGCAGCTGCATCTCACAGAAAGACTTAAGGCAAAGATTGAGAACCAGCAGTCCTCCATATGTTGTTGGATTCCAACTCTGCCCCACCCAGTATGGGCAATGATGAAGAATGAAGGGCATTGCAGTTCAGCAACATGTGGTTTCCCATCCGAAGGAGTAACTAAAGCAGATTATGTGCTCCAGGGGCCATTCCAAATTATTGGCGTATGTGTAGTGCATGCAGCTTACTTATTCCAATTAAAAACTATAAAAGCAAGATAAATTAGGATTAACAACTATTATAGCAAAACCACCACCTAACTAATGCAATCCTAGATCAAAAACAGAGGTAAAAAGCCTGAATACCTTTACACCAGGGCCCCAATCCAAACTCACAATAAATCAATGCAATACCTGAAGCAGTGTTTCCTTGGGTGTAGAGGATCATAGAGTTGGAAGGGACCCTGAGGGACATCTAAGTCCAACTCCCTGCAACAAAGGTATCCTTTGCCCAATGTGGGGCTTGATCCCACGACCCTGAGATTAAGAGTTCCATGCTCTACCGACTGAGCTATCCCAGCCGGGGTTATATAGGGAGAGATGCTGTTTTTCTATGTGCTGCTGCTTGGAACTGGGGCTAAACAGTCCTATAGTCCCAACCCCACTTCCAAACTCAGGGTGGTCCAACGCAAGGCCCAAAGGCTGCATGCAGTTCTCGATGGCTTTTTTGGTACTCCTCAGCAACATTTGAAGCCCATCCTCCCACTGCTCTCTTGCTGCCTTCTCAAAGCCAGCTAAGCAAGGCATGGAGCTTTATGAAGGAGGTGTGAGAGCTCTGACAGGGTCCTCGAGTCCTCCATCCTCCTTCCCAAAGCCTAACTGGCACTTTCCCCGCTTTGGGAAGGAGGTGGAAGGCCTCTAGGACCCTGCCAGAGACTAACACCTCTTTCTCAGAGCCTGGTGCCTGACTTAGCTTTGGGAATGCAGCATGAGGGCTGGGGGCTATGCATCAAATTTTGGCCTTGCTCCCCCCCACCATGCAACAAGGCAGCATGTGACCCATGGGTTCCAGGTTGCGGCACTCTTGCAGCCCACTTGATATGAAATGCTGGGCCACCCTGTCTAGCTACAGAGTTCCTTCCCGCCATGAAGCCTTAATACCCTCAGAAAAATGTCCTAGCTGAAATCTAACAGCTCTACCCTAGTACTCCTAGCATGAGTTTAGCCTAACTGCGGGAGGCAGTGAAAGATAGGCGTGCCTGGCGTGCTCTGGTCTATGGGGTCACGAAGAGTCGGACATGACTGAACGACTGAACAACAACAACCCTAGTACTCATAATTTCGTTACCGTTTCCAACCACACCTACCTTTTCCCTGAAGTGCTTGTCTTCTGCTGCAGCCGACAACAAGGATGCCACAGCCTCATGGGTCTCCCTTTTGTTTTCAGTCAGGAGGAGGAGAGCCAAGGATTTCAGTACTTCTTGCTGAGGTGGGAGGCTGAAGGAGGTTAAAGTGGCTTTATTCTGCAAGAACTTTTCATCTCTTAAGGACTGTAGAGTCTGCACCATTAAGGCTGAAATGTAACAAGAATGTCCCTCTAAGTTAGGGCATGCTTATGCTCACCACACAAAGACAGCAACATAACATAGAAACGTAAGATCATGTCACAGGCCCACCTAGTTCAGCATCCTGGTCTCATAGTCATAGCCAACCAGGTGGTTACTGAACGCCTGCAAGCAGGACCTGAGTGCAACTGCTTGTGATTCCCAGCAACAGGTGTCCAAGCTTTTGCATGTGTTTAAGCTACTCCATATGGTAATGGCCAGGGGCGTTTCTAGCCCCTTGGCTGCCACGGGCGGGCAACCAAGAGGCACCCCTGGGGGCGGGGCATCGCGGGGGTGTGCGTCGTGACATCATGACGCACGTGACGCCCCGCACCTGGGGGTGCCGGGCAGCGGCTTCGGGGTACTCCCGAAGCCGCCGCCCGGCGGGGGCACCCCTTTGTGCTGCGGCTGCTCGTGCCTGCGCAAGCAGCCGCTGCACAAAGGGGTGTCGGGCGGCAGATTCGGGAGTCTGCGGGCTGCGTGCCTGGGCTCCCTTTGTGGAGCGCAAGTCGGGACAGGGAGAGGATTCCGCAAGCCAGGCAGCAGCGGAGCTCGGCATAGAGGCAAGGGGCGGGCCAGCGAGGAGGTGTGGCACCCCTTATCGCTGGCCCGCCCCTTGTCTCCATGCCGAGCTCCGCCGCTAGAAGGGGAGGACTATTTTTGGCACTGCCGGGGTGGAGCTGCAGGGGCGGCCAGTGAGGGGGGGTGACACCCCTCCTGGCTGGCCGCCCCTGCGGCTCTACCCCAGCAGTGCCGAAAATAGCCTTAAATTTTTTTTAAAGCCCAGGGGGTGGGGCCACCGCCCAAAGTGTCACCCTTAGCAGGGTGCTGCTGGCCCCCCCCCCGTCCCCCTTGCTACGCCCCTGGTAATGGCAAAGTCTAGAATCAGTTTGTGAATTGCCTTCATTGGAAGGCAGTGTCCACATCACTACCAACTGTTACCAGGAAGTCTGGCAACTTCATCCACATGGTGAGGAGGAGGCACTCTAGGTGTCACTGCTACCACCTGGAGCGGCCAACATGTTGGGTCTTTAAAGTCCATAGCCGGAAATTCAGCGGTAAAAGGGACTGGCGGCAGAGGAGAATCAATACAGAGCATAAATATATGTTGCCAAATTTGTTTGCGATTGCTAATTCTATTGCATGTAAAAAAAATTAAAACCCCCAAACCTTTTTTTTTTTTTAATCAGGTTTCCAGTGCTTGTTCTTTAGCAACTCATTGGACAGGGCACTGGAAAGCTTGCTGCTTTTTACTGTGCTACTGGTTAGAATTCTGCTTTCATTCATCTCCAAAAGTAATCTTTAAAAAAAAAAAAAACTGAACACAGAAAATTTTAAGGAATATCTGAGGAATCGAATCAACCGTGGGCTTTTCCAGCAGCTTTCATAAGTCAAAATTAGTTTAACAGTCATCTTACTTTCTTCAACCATCCAGGTTATTTTGCTGGCATCTTTGATATGGGACACCTTGTGGCAAACTGCAGAGTTTACACAGGAAGCTTGCCTAACTATTGGTTCATCTAACTCAGTGTGTAATTTATACTGCTTGGCTGAGTTATGGATTGCACTCTTTCGCTGACCTGTCTTGAAATGCCGAGATTGACCCTGGGACGTTATGTGTTCTACCACCGAGCTATCACCCTTCAACTAAAACAGACTTTACATTACATCATTCGCAATAGCTTCAAGACTCTCTCGGCTAATAGAAGTTACGTGTTTGTGTGTGAATGTGTATGGTTTTTATACAAATTAACACATAGCAGATCCTGCTATTTAGGGAGAGCCCTTCAGATTTTCCCCAGCCGTAGGATCAAAAGGTGTCATTTTTGCCTTAGTTCAAAGCACATCGTTCATGTGTGCATTGTGAATCTTAACTTAAAACATATTCCTGATTTTATTCAGTAATATCATATAATAGCAGTTGTAATACTTTGTTACCTTTTCCCCCTCTTTCTTTGTTAAACAAAATGAATTAATAAAAATTAATTAAATAAAAATAAATTAAAAAATAAAACATACTCCTGGATTCTTTGGAGCAGCAAATGTAATTATTTCATGCTGTGCTTTTTTTTTAAGATATGGGTAACTTCCCTGGGAAACATCCTTACCTTCTCTTGCAAGCTGAAGCAAATAATTTGCCAGATCATGGACATTTTTGTTGGCAAAATAGTTGTAATACTGGAAAACTGTTATGATTTCCAAGGGCAGACTAGAGGAGAGGACAGGCTCCGCTCGGTCCAAGATATGTGATACCAAGGTTTTGAACACTGTGTGTGACAAGATAATAAAAAAGCAGATTAAAATTCTAGGAGGCACTGTGCTGATTTGTTTAATAAGTTTGCAAGTCACGCTACCATGAATGCGGATGTTGCTTTTGATTCACGTTACTTCCCTAGTGCATCAGAGCCTACCTTCACTATGCCAATGGCACTCATGATAGGGCTGCCACACATCCAGAATTTCCCAGACACTGCCGGGATTTGGCCATCAGAAACAGTGTCCAGGCAGGAATCACTGAAATGTCTGGGGAAATCTGGATGTATGTATGTATGACCAGCAGAAGCACCATTGGTGGTACATCTAAGCCCAAGAGTGCTTTATGCACGCCTCTTCTGTGGACATGCCCCTAGCTCAGAGCTGCTCTCTACCAGCAGAGAGGCACCCCTGTCCCATCCTAATCATCTACAGCCAGTGGATCAGGGCTTAGGATTGCTCTCTAAATCACAGTAGAGCACGAGGACTAAGGAACTTAGGCAAATGCATAACATAAGAGTTGGGTTTTTATGAAGGATTTGAAGCAAATAAAAAGGTGGTAGCACACAGGTGGTGTGGGCAACAGTTACAAGCATACAGAAAAAGGCCTGAGTGTTGTAAATGAGAGTAAAGCCTCATGGAATAAACCTCAACGTAGAAAAACATTGGACTAGGGGTAGGTAGAGGGTGGTAGGAGTAGGATTTGGAAAGGAAACCAACAGAACCACTTTGAACCTTAATTTGATCAACCTGTAGTAGTAGCAGCAGCAGCAGTAGTTCAGTATTAAGTACCACATTCAACAGCTCAGTTATTGCTAAATGTGTGGCCATGCAATGATGCCAGCCTGGTGGTATCCGTCTCTTGGAAGACAATGGAGGACTGTGAAATTAAACCAATGGAGAGTTACAGCACCTTCTGTGGCTGTAGAGACCAATACAGGAGAGACATGTTTTGTTGTAGCTTGCCAATAGGCAATTCAAGAGGATCTAAGGGATTCTGGAAGGCCAAAACTCAGCTGTGAGCCAGTTAATGGGTTTTGGGGTAATAGGAGCTTGCTACTTCTGTAAAAGGATGCAGGTGGCACTGTGGGTTAAAGCACAGAGCCTAGGGCTTGCCGATCAGAAGGTTGGTGGTTTGAATCCCTGTGACCGGGTGAGATCCCGTTGCTCAGTCCCTGCTCCTGCCAACCTAGCAGTTTGAAAGCACGTCAAAGTGCAAGTAGATAAATAGGTACCACTCTGGCAGGAAGGTAAATGGCATTTCTGTGCGCTGCTCTGGTTCGCCACATGACCCGGAAGTTGTACGCTGGCTCCCTTGGCCAATAAAGCGAGATGAGCGCTGCAACCCCAGAGTTGCCCGCAACTGGACCTAATGGTCAGGGGTCCCTTTACCTACTTTTGTAAAGGGGACCTATATTTCTCAGGAATCTGCTGAAAAATGCACACAAAGCATATCTATCCACAAATAATATAAAACAAAAGATGAGTAACTGGAAGACTGGAGCAGAGTAGCAATTTTTGCCTGACTGTATACACTAGTTTATATAAATCAGCAACTAAATCAATATTTGTGCTTCAAAAGCCCTTTGTATGAGTTAAGTCATTTTGCATTTTGGAAAATATAACAAAATATTTTAGTGTGCAAATGTCAGCAAGCATCTTTGAACTACTTAATGTAGCTGTCAGTGGTCATTATTTCTGCTGCAGAGATTTCTTGCAGACATCATCAACGAGATGGATGCTCTCTGCTGCTACTATAGAAACACACTGGAAAACTGTACCTGTTTCTGCAAGTCCTGGGCACTCATCATTCACCGTTGTAGCGAACATGGCATCCAGTTGTTTGATCATCTTGTCAGCAGAAATGTGGTAGAATCCAGAAGGATTGGTACATTTACTCCAGAAGGAAAGTAGAGAAGTCCTTTTCTGGAATTCCGGAATTGCTGGTGGGAAAGAAGATCACAGAAGAGAGATTGTCACCATTTCAGCATAAGAAAGATAAATATTCTAATCACAGCTGAATGTTTGCAAAGCTTAAGAGGCCCCACTGAAGGAACATGGACTGAAAACGCCAACTTCATTTGAAATAATAAGGGGTTGCATTGGCTTTTTGGAGTGAAAAATCTAAAAGGCAAAAGCTGATTTGTTCTGATTGAAAAGGATAACCATAATTCAATTGCTAATCACCCTTTGTATACTTTGGACATGGATCCAGGTCAATGTAAGCACCTTTATCCCATTGATTCCATGTACATTTCTATTGAAAATCAATGGCTCACAAGCTTGACTGGATTGTATGTGCATACAACAGAAACTGACTTCAATCTAGGGCTATTGCTTTTCTGCACATCCAGGCACTATGGTAAAGGGTTTGGTTTCTTAAGAATTTCAGATCTCATTGTTTTAAAAAAGGAAGACGCAAACTTAAATCTAGCCCACATAGTGGCAGAGAAATGCATTGATAATATATTATGAAATTTACAGGAAATGTTTGTGAACATGCATTTCACTTCTGAAACTAATAATTTATTTCAGTTTTCAACATTTTTTGTATCCTAACCTATGACTAAAGCCTATGATGCATGTAGGAGGGGAAACAGAAACTGCTAATCTGTTTTATAGTCCTTAGAAATATGGCTGTTTAATTTCAAAGATCTGGTGGACATGAATAATGCAATTATCGTGAACACACTTTAAAAACAACACACCCTGAATAAATACTTGTGAATAAATGGATTTGTTGTTGTTCAGTCATTCAGTCGTGTCCGACTCTTCGTGACCCCATGGACCAGAGCACGCCAGGCACGCCTATCCTTCACTGCCTCTCACAGTTTGGCCAAACTCATGCCAGTCGCTTCGAAAACACTGTCCAACCATCTCATCCTCTGTCGTCCCCTTCTCCTTGTGCCCTCCATCTTTCCCAACATCAGGCTCTTTTCTAGGGAGTCTTCTCTTCTCATGAGGTGGTCAAAGTACTGGAGCCTCAACTTCAGGATCTGTCCTTCTAGTGAGCACTCAGGGCTGATTTCTTTGAGAATGGATAGGTTTGATCTTCCTGCAGTCCATGGGACTCTCAAGAGTCTCCTCCAGCACCATAATTCAAAAGCATCAATTCTTCGGCGATCAGCCTTCTTTATGGTCCAGCTCTCACTTCCGTACATTACTACTGGGAAAACCATAGCTTTAACGATACGGACCTTTGTCGGCAAGGTGATGTCTTTGCTTTTTAAGATGCTGTCTTAAAAATACAGGACTGTATTGCACGCCATGCTTAAGGAATATTTAAAAAGGCACCCATCCTTTCAAAATGGACACTGTCTATGCCAGGTCTTACCTTCGCTTACAGGTCTGATGTTCCCTGTGTTCTCATTGCTGATCTCTGCAAGACTCTCAATCACCAGAACCTGCTGGGACAGCTTATCAAGGAGGTTTCTTGTCACAAAGGGAGTTTTACTGGAGAATACAATTTGCTAGTGAAACAACAAAGAAAAGCAAAATTTTGCATGTTATGTATAATAAATTCTCTGGATAGAACTTACATTAATTCTGCTGATATGTGTAATGCGGAAGAATATGTATTTTAGCAAGCAAAAATAGTATTTTATTGTACAGATGGGATCTTCAATGAAGTGTTGCAGTGTGAGGTTGTCCTGCTCAGGATTCCATCCAGTCATGCCATCTATCAAGATATTCCACCCCATCATCCCAAGTTTTCAATCCCCTCCCAACTTTTGTGTGTGTGTGTGTGCGCATGTGCGTGCGTGCGCGCGCGCGCGCGCGCACACACACACACAAAAGTTGGGTGCCTCCCCCTCTCTGCCAAGCAGTGGCAAGAGCCCATGGGGTTCTAGACACTCACAGAGGTTCTGTGGTCCTTTGGAGAATTGAGACATGGTGGAGACTGTCGTGGCACTAAGAAATATGGTTTATTTCTGTTTCTATTTACACCTTCAGTCACCATGGAGGGAGTCATAGCATGGTCATTTCAAGAGGGGTTTGTCTCCCACAGTAGTGCAGCTGAGATGTCCAAGGCATTTTTCCCAGCCAGCCTGCAGCCAGCCTGCTCAAGATGGATCCCAGTCTTTTTTTCTTCTTCCCAGCAACCCTTGCTCAAGGCTCTCTTTCCCTGTCACTTCACACCCAGTTACCCTGGCAACCTTACAAACCCCCAGTCTCTGCTCACACTTCAGGGCAAGGGGAGGGGGGGGGCGGCGACAGTTCTCTTGCATTGCCAATGGCCCTCAATGACCCTGTATTGTTTCTTAATGGCTCTAGCTTGCCCAGGTAGTTTTGCAAGGCCTAGCCCAGGAATTCCTCTGCAGCTTGTATTTCTCCCTTCACATCCTAAATAATCAAAATCCTAACATTTTTTTAATTTCTAGGGTTTAGGGGGTCCCCCCCCAAAAAGGTATCCCACTATAGGTACCTGAATAAGCTGTGTGCAGTACTGTAAGTGCTTGACTATGGTGATATCAAGGCTTTCATTCCCCGTGGTCAACGGAAGAGGACTCCCAGCGACACTGGTACCGACTCCTGTGTCTTCTGTCAATGCTTCGCTGAGATGCCCCCTGGCTTCTGGGTGTTCTGACCTGTAACTGTTCATGCTGGGAGGTAAGTGAGTGGTTTGGATTTCTTTTTATGCAGGCTCAATATGACTAACACTACGCAAAAGAGGGATTGTTGAAAGCACCGACCTGTAACCAGAAAGCCCTCACGAGGCCAAAAGGCTTTTAATGAATGCATCATACCTCAAAACTGGCAGTGGCACAAGGTAGCCGGTGCCAAGTAAGTGTCCACATTTAAAGGATATATGGCTTCCACAGTGGCCTACTTGTTTCTCTCGAACAATGCCCCTTTTGTAAAGAGCTCTCGCTGTGAAATCTTTGAAATCGGCCTTCATTAGAACTTGCTTTCTTTTCTTTTCTTTTTTTAAAATAAAAATTAAAAATGCACCAGCCACCCTGATCTGTTGACAACATGGTTTGCCAAACTGTTTTGCAGATTTCACTGGATTATAGATTAGTGGTTTTGAAAAGTTATACAATTAAGACTTAATCTGTCAGTCCTTTACTAGCACATGATTAATTGCTAGGCAAGAAATTAATAAACAACAACCCACGTCGTTGAAGCAGAAGACATGATGATTTCATCAGGTGTTTCAGGCACAGAACTCAGGTTTAACTTTTATTTATTTATTTACAGAATAATACAAATATCAATGTTTAAATGATTGTTTCACTCTTTAAACAATTGTTCCAGTATTTCTCAGTGAAAGGTGGATCATAGAACATTTAAGAAAAGCTAAAGGGTGTTAATAGTTGTGCTGACTAATTTTAAAGCAGCAGCAGGGATGCTACCAGGCTTTTTAGGATGTTCATCCAAACAACATCAAGTTCCTTAACCATCTTAAACAAAGACTTTATGAGTTTTATCAAACAAACTCTTACTCAAAGTAGATCCATTGAAACCAATGGTCTTAAGTTATTCATGCCTATTGATTTCAATGGATCTTCTACACTAAGTTACAGGTAGGTAGCCGTGTTTGTCTGTCACAGTCAAAACAAAATAAAATAAAAAATTCCTTCCAGTAGCACCTTAGAGACCAACTAAGTTTGTTCTTGGTATGAGCTTTCGTTTGCATGCGAAGAGTTGGGGACATTTCAGCCAAACGGTAAATAAAATGTGGGCAACACTGTAAGCAGTTCTTCTAAACTTAATTATAATTGCTCTGTAGGGAAATCACTTATCTATAAACACCAATATTTAGTTTAATCTTCCTTTAACAATGTGTGTGTACCAGGACTGAAAGGACAAATGCAAGAGTTTGGGCTTAAGGAAGAAAAGTACAAGATATTGGCTTCCATACCTGTTTTTCTCAACTTCCGTATCTGAGAATACACAGTCAGTGCCTCGACCACCATTGCAAAGCTCCTCAGTACCACCATCGTCTTCAAAGTCAGAGGTGTTGAGGAAATCAAAACTTTCCAGTGCACTCTCAACTGTTAGGCTTAAGCTGGATGACCTGCTGTGACTGATTGCTGGTCTGCACTGCAACAGGAAAAGCAGAATGAATATGTGAGGATGAGGGAGCTGATGAATCCATACACTCTCACTTCCCCACCCCCAACAAAAAGGCATAGAAACATTTTTAAAAAGAAGAAGAAGAAGAGTTTGGATTTGATATCCCGCTTTTCACTACCCAAAGGAGTCTCAAAGCGGCTAACATTCTCCTTTCCCTTCCTCCCCCACAACAAACACTCTGTGAGGTGAGTGGGGCTGAGAGACTTCAGAGAAGTGTGACTAGCCCAAGGTCACCCAGCAGCTGCATGTGGAGGAGCGGGGACGCGAACCCGGTTCACCAGATTACGAGTCTACCACTCTTAACCACTACACCACACTGGCTTAACAAATACGAAATTCTCTGCATCTTCCTGAAACTACCAGATTCAACAATAGTTTTTCACAATATGTGACGTACTTTCTACTATTGGTGGAGTCTACTTGTGTGAGCTGAATGCTCATTGATTTTAGTCACATAAACATCTGTTATTCACTTTTAATTTATTTATTTATGAATAAAGCTACAGTGGTTCCTCAGTGTTTGGTCGTCTCCGTTGATGAACGTTTCGGAACTTGAACGCCAAAAACCCAGAGTAAATGCTTTCTTTTTCAAATGCGCCTCGGAAGTTGAACGGCTTCTGCTGAGGTACCACTGTATTTTTCTCAATTTTCTCTGTAAATTTGCAGGCCGCCCTTTGCGCCTCGGTTTTTGAATGTTTTGGAATGGTCTTCCGGAACGGATTACGTTCGAAAACCGCGGTTCCACTGCATTTCTATACCGCTATATATGTACAAGGCAGTGTACACTATAAAACAGAAAACATCATTTAAAAGAAAAAATTACAGATAATCATTCAGGTGACTAACTAATAAAAAATTAAACAGCTGCAAAGGCCTGTCAGAACAACAACAACAAAAGTATTCAAGAGATACAAGAAAGTTAAAAGCGAGGATGCCTGACAACTTACTTTTAGGATTTCGTCTAGGTGTGTTACTTCTTGGTCCAAATCCTGAAATTCTTTAAATTGTTCTTTATGAGGTTCAAGTGCTAGAATAAGTCCCTGAAATGCTTCTTCTAGGCTTCCGTCAACACACGATTTATAGCCTTCCGATTCACCACTTATTGACCCCTCACAGTGCAGCTTTTCAGGTGTCACTGGGCATTCTCCTGAAGTGAGTCTTTTAACCAGCTGCTTTGTGATGTTACCTTCAAAAGTATCCAGTTCCACAGGCTTGAGCTCTGACAACTCATCTGTGTCCTGCAGAAGTGACACCTGGGCACTATTATCTAAGAACAGGTTGCTGCTTCTTGAACCTAGAGACTTTTGGCAAACTTCAGAATCTATGCACGAAATCTTATTTTCCTCATTCACTAGCACATGCTCTTGTGGTTTTAAGTCTCTGGATTCAGGTGTAGAGTCTACAGATGAGCTTGTACTGATATTGTCCATCGTGTGAGTTTTTGATAACTTCTGCCCATTGTGTTCTGGGGGCGTGACAGTAATTTCAGGATTAGGGTTGTCTATGGCGCAGGAACCCACCAAACTGGATGATTGAGTGCAATCTCCATTGGGAATATCACTGAAGCTGAATGACAGTGGCCTTTTCTCATTTTCTGCCGTCCCATTTTCAAAGACGTCATCAGGTGAATTTGACTGCAAACGTTAACAGGAACAGTTAAAGATGGAAAACTTTCCACACAAAATTAACGTCAAGCCACTAGCAGAAAATGGAAAAGTGTTAAAGGTCTGTTGACTTACTTGAAGCCTAGTTGTAAAAAAAACTTACCTTTTATTATACTGATTTTTTTAAATGAAATGATATGAACAGGAAGATATCAGTAGGCCAGAAAAAACCACAGCAAACAGAAAAGATCACAGTTGGTCTAGAATGAGCATAGGAAGGTTCTAAACCAATCCTGAACTGATGTTCTGTGAGAGGTATTGCAAACTTACTTAATTTCATGCACAAAACAGAGGAACAAAAAGATTTGTGTTTGCTGACCATATACAAAGTATGTATATGGAATACTGTAATGCCACATAGTATGACTTCATTGGCATTACTACGTGTTGACAGATAATAGGTTAAAGTGTTAGAGGCTGTTTCTCTTTGGTATTTTGTTTCAAAGAGAAACAGCCTCAAACCCCAATGGGGCATAAATATGAACAATTAATTTCTAGCCTGCATCAAATTTATTTTATTTTATTTTCATCCTGCCTTTCACTAAAATTGGTCCCCATTTAAATTTTCTTTCTACGCTGCATATAGAATATTGCTGGAATATTGTTTACAAGATATGAGCCCCCTTCAATGTACATATGTATATATATACTGTACATACATGTATATATGTCTTCTCCCGATGTTCATGTGTTTTCTCTTGATCTCTTGCCCAAAAAGAGGTTACAAAACTAAGGTCAACCATGAACATCAGTTAATTCCAAGTGTGAGTGTACAATAATTTCTTCAACACATGGTCAGCAAACTAGACAGATCTCACTGAGAGTATCAGAATCTGGGCAAGCATGAAAATAAGAGTAATTGCTTGAGCAATGCATGGAGATAACTTATAAAGAGAGCTCCCACCATTCAGACTCACATAATGTTCTAGCCCTGCTCTAGGTCTCAGCCTGAGAGACAGCAGATCACTAAAGGAACGACTGCGGCGCAGCTTGTCAAAGAAAGCATCCTGCAGAGGATCTAAAATGGAAAGCTGGAGCCTGTCTTGTGGAGGATTCAGCCATTTCTTCAACCATTAAGCAAAAAGGAAGCAATTAGTTCAACTAAATCACTTTTAAATGAGACTGTACGTTATAGGAATCTTTGGCTAAAGCAACTCTTGGGAATTAGAACATGTCAAAGGCCTCATAGGGAGCTGCAACAGCAATAAATTTTATATATATATATATATATATATATATATATATATATATATATATATATAGTGTGTGTGTGTGTGTGTGTGTGTGTGTTAAAAGCTAATCAAGCCAGGCTAGCTTCCTGAACCCCTGGATCCAGTACTCAACTTGTAGATAGTGGGAAGAACAAAATCCAGAGTTTAGAGTTGCGTTTGGCTGTAATATGACCTAGAAGCAAAGCAACAAGCAGAAAGAGAGAGAGAGCTATGCTGGACCTTTGCTTGAATCCAAGGCTGTGACTATGGGGGAAACAAGACCCCTTTGGGGTGTTGATGCTGCGAAGCCCTTCATTGCAGACTCAGGTTGTATACATGTGTACATGTGTGCAAATAAACCATACATCATAAAGACACCACAGTCTCTGCAGTGCCTCACTTCCAAAAGGAAACACAAACCCTGTGTAAGCATCCCTGGAAACCCTGGAATCTTGCACTGCTCAGGGATTGGGGTGGTGTGCAACTAATATATATGTTTAAAGTATTCTTGAAGTTTAAATGATCAACTATGTTTATGCTGCTACTGCCTTCAGCCCCCCTCCCCCTTAAAGCAAATTTATGGCCATCCAATAAAAGGGACTTCTCAGTAGTGGCACCCACCCTGTGGAACGCCCTCCCATCAGATGTCAAAGAAATAAACAACTATCTGACGTTTAGAAGACATCTGACGGCAGCCCTGTTTAGGGAAGTTTTTATGACCGATGTTTTAATGTATTTTCATCTTTTGTTGGAAGCTGCCCAGAGTGGCTGGGGAAACCCAGCAAAATGGGCAGGGTATAAATAATAAATTACTACTACTACTACTACTACTACTACTACTACTACTACTACTACTAAAATATCTGCAATGAAGTTTTTCAA
Organism: Lacerta agilis; assembly: GCF_009819535.1. Lineage (NCBI taxonomy): Eukaryota > Metazoa > Chordata > Lepidosauria > Squamata > Lacertidae > Lacerta > Lacerta agilis. The sequence goes on from NC_046318.1 coordinate 30,191,015, forward strand.
TAAAGCAGTAGATTGTTTACAAATAAGGAATACACATATTAAGGTAAAATGTTAAAAATATTACTGCAACTTGGGTAATAGCGATGGATCTATTAACAGCCGCTATCATAGTTAAAGGTGACAGGTATTTTAATAGTGGTTATTATGAGTTAGAAATAAATTTATTTTGCTTTAAAAAAGCTTAGAAGAGCATTGAGGAGCATCAGCATTGAACTTATGTAATCACAAAGTGGTGTGAAACTATGCATTGACTATAACTGTTATTTAACCACTGAGTCCGTATTAGAGAGGTGCATTGAACTTACAAAGAATGAGTGATCCTTGAAGGTTGGGGTTTCTGGAGTGCCTTGGCTATACATGGACACTCTCCTTTGGAGAGCAGATGCTTTGTTTGTGCTGCCTGCAGATGGGGTCAAGTCCTCAACATCAAATGGGCTGTAAAAAAAGAAGAAAGAAAAAGCCTCTCATTAGACTGAATTACTGTTACAAGGAGCACTTGTTTTCTGTTCATTTTTAGGTCATCAGAGCAGGGGCCTCCAGCATCTTCCCAGTGAGTCTCTGTAAACAACACATTCACAAGATAACCCTCTGGTACTCTGTGTTAATTAATCTGGAATAACTATGACCTACTGGTTTACATTTTACAGTCATGGAGAGCCAAAGTACATATTGAGATATGAAACCTTATGGTTTTTGTCTCGTATTACTATTCTTAGTTTACAGCAAGTCTTTTCTTCAATCTCCTTATTAGAGAAGGGAAAGACTATGCGCAGGGAGGCAGGAACCCACTTGATCTAAAGCACCATTCGCACAACCACCAAGTCAGCTTCACTTACTGCCAGGTGATCTCCAGATTCAGCTTTATCGTGCCGAGGTCATTGATGTCCACAGCAACAACCTGAGGCTGAGCAGCAAACAACTCTTTTGTCTCACAGGTAACACTTCCCACCAGGATGTGAGTAGCAAGGCCTTTAACTTCTGTGACCTTCAAAAGCAACACATGTTAATAATTAGAAACAGAATAACTATGTATTGTGAATGGCACAGTTAGGTTGGTAGCAGTGCTCAGAGTCAACCACAGTGGAATCTTGGTTTTCAAGCGTCTCGGAAGCTGAACGTTTTGGAAGCCGAACGCTGAAAACCTGGAAGTAATTGCTTCAGTTTTCAAACGTGCCTCACAAGTCGAACGGCTTCTGCTGTGTGTTTTTCCATTTTCTCAATGGAAATTGCTGACAACCCCTTTCGCCTCAGTTGTTGAACGTTTCATAAGTCAAACAGTCTTCCAGAACAGATTATGTTCGACAACCAAGGTTCTGCTGTATTCCGCAATTTTCTACAGTGGCCTTGCTACGTAATATTGCATATTTTTTGAACCGGAAGATGGAACAATCAGCGTTTGACTGTTATGCCCATGAGCAATGATGTGAAAACCTGCCTTTTTAAGGGACATTTGTTTTATCCACGACAAGAAAGGTAAGCTGCCCTAGCACACTTTTGTCAACATATGCCATTTGTTGTTTTTTGGGTACACTAAACTGTGGCTTTCATATTATTACCTAAGATTCAATTTTGCATAAGCATTATATTTGTTGTTGTTGTTGTTGTTGTGGTGGTGGTGGTGGTTGGCTACCCGCCTTTCACCCTAAGGTCCCAAGATGGGTTACTGCATTGAAAACAATATTAAAAACTTTTTTTTTAAAGAGTGGTTGAGAAGGGTAGTGATGCACTGACAACCGAGTTCCTTACCTGACTCAATATATAAAATCACTGCAGGATACCTGGAGTCTCTCACAAAAATTAAAGGCATCCAGGATATGGTCTGAGGGCACATGTACCTTGCTGAAGCTAAGCTCAGCGGGTCTGAGTTTGGTCAGTGACTGGGTGGGAGAATCACATGCACATTGCCTTTGATTCCAAGATGAAAAGAAGGTGGGATTATAAATGTATGAAGATAATACATACAAGTTCAATTAATAGCGGGAAGTCTGAATGGCACTGCTTACTACCTGTAGAGCAGCATTATAGTCCTGCTTGGCTGACATGTGGCTAGTTAACTGAAAACCATTATACTTATACTGATACCTTAATGGAGATCAACCCAACGATAAGAGGGAGGAAGACCATTTCTTCTCCATCCCAGCTTTGCTTGCCATTGACTTCTATTTTGCCTTTCAGTTTCCATCTCTGACGGCCATACCTCATGAAAATCTGTGAAAAAAAGGGAAAGTTGTAGTGTGTTCTCACAGCTCACATATTTGTACTATCTGTTTCTCTCTCTTACACTCTGTCTCTTTGAACAAACCATAGTGAGAAGGATAAGAGTTTTATCCAACCTAATAGCTACAATGCATGCACAGTGACAGAACACCACTATGCATTTTACTGTTCGACCTCTCTCTTTTTTTAATGACGACAACCACAATGTAAAGCATAGCTTTTGTAATCTTCCAGAGAACAAGCCGAATAGATTTGTACTCTGCAGTTTCAGAACATTAGGAAGAAGAGAAAGCTAAGGAATGCTTGCTTTTGTTTAGGGGTGCTATGGAAGTTTGGAAACCTTGAATGTCAATGCAAACAATGTGTTTTCATGCAGCGTCACCAACGCACCCCACTTGAGCACAGACTCACAAATTGTGGCCTGGCCAGAGACAGGGATTACGTTGTAGGTCCTACTTGTTGTTGAACTTACATCTCTGTCCTTGAAGGGGGGGGGGAGAGAAATGAAAAGGAGAGAGAGGCTGGCTTGTACTTTTCTAATTGATCAGCTCAAGTCAGCCTGTCCTGGCTGGATATGGGAGCCACAAGAGGAAGAAAACCTATGCCAAGAACAAAATATTGAGAGACATGCTGACACCCTTCCAAAACAAAGCTAAAGAAAGATCTGTTGTTATCTTGCTAGCCATCCATCAGCTCTCTGGGACCAATTTCATAGTCTTTACGTGGGAAAGGCTCAGAGTGCATTCATCCATAAATAGAGAATAGTGGGACCTTTCTTGCTGTGCAGGATATGAGAACAGGAAGAAATGCCACGTGGAAACCTTTGAATGTGATGGAAAATGCCATTTTTACAAAGTCACTCACCTCATACTGGTCTCCAGGGCAGAGTCGAGCAAAACCAGCCAGACCTAGGAGCCAACAACATTTGAGATCTGTTTCAGAAGAAATGCTTATGCCCTCTCTTTCTTACATCAGTGACTCTATACTTGGAACTTGATCACCAACACTCCACAATGCTGCCAAAGCTCTTATGCCATTGAGAGAGCAACTCTGAACTCCATCCTCCTCTCTCGCCAAAGGAGGAGGATCCAAGCTGCTCCATCCAACGCCTTAAACTACTGCTCCTCTGAAAACGGTAGTGATGGATGCCTGGTTTATTGTTTCCTGTTACTAGGGTTTGTTGTGGGGTGCATGGGGAGATTGTTGGGGTAGTTGGTAGGTTCATTTATTTGGGAGCCCTGAATGCCTAATTTATTCTCTGTTCCCTGGCAGGATTTGTCTGCTGACTTCTGACCAGGCTTTTTAAGTACAGCTCACCAAGAGAGATAAAGAATCAAGCTCATCTTCAAACAGGCAGTGCACTGGGCAGCACACGGATACTGCAAAATCTTCCATCTCATATTCTCCCTCCCCATACACCAGGCTTTGTTGATTATATTTCTTGAAATAGGCAGAATTATGAGGACAATCAATTACCTTCCTTTTTATGTAGTAACAGCAGCAGCTACTATTACTACAAATAAAAAAAATATAAAGGACCCTTGGCAGTTAAGTCCAGTTGCGGACGACTCTGGGGTTGCGGCGCTCATCTCGCTTTACAGGCCGAGGGAGCCAGCGTTTGTCTGCAGACAGTTTTTCCGGGTCATGTGGCCAGCATGACTAAGCTGCTTCAGGCACAACAGAACACCAAAACCAGAGCAGCGCACTGAAACGCCATTTACCTTCCTGAAGGAGCGGTACCTATTTATCTACTTCCACTTTTGGGGCGTGCTTTTGAACTACTAGGTTGGCAGGAGCTGGGACCAAGCAATGGGAACTCAGCCCGTCGCGGTGATTCGAACCGCTGACCTTCTGATCGACAAGCCCAAGAGGCTCAGTGGTTTAGACCACAGCGCCACCACACAAATAGTAATTAATAAATGAAATAGGGAACATTTTCCTGTTAACTTTTAAAATCCTCACAATTCTGAACCAGAGAGGGCCACTTCAAATATGCTCCCCACCCCCACATTCCACATACAAAACACATACGGTATTTGACTATCCAGAAATGTAAGATGAGGGTTCAGCTCCCTGTTGTGAAGGGTGAAAAACTGTCTACTAGGTGTGCTCTTTACTGGAGTGAAAGGGTAACCCCACTCAGGAATAGCAGAGCACACGTGGGCCTCTTGACTGGGGGTACATATTTGGGACGTTCATTCTACATGACAGGCAGAGCACAAAGAAAGTTCAGATGAAGGTAAAATGAGTTACAATTCCATTTGCAGCACTCCTGAGTTCTATACCCACCCAACTCCTCTGCCCCACAGAGCCTATGGATTGCTTATGAACTCTTGCTGTGGGGAATTTTTGATCATATCCCAGGCATATGGTGTTCACCAGAGGAAAGGAACATACCAACCAATTCACCCACAATCGACATTATTAACCACAATAACTGATCATCATTATTATCATTAATAATAAGGCACTCAGCTACATGATCACACTGGCAACATAGATACACTGCTGCATTTTGCACAGCTCACCTGATTTACTAGTTTTGATTATGGAATCAGACAGCTTATATTTGTGCAGGTGATAGTGGCCTGAATATATATATACAGTATAGGGATGTCAATGGAAGTATAGCTGCGTGGCACCGCTGTTTTTAGCCCAAAGGTGGCAGCAGCCCCTCACAAGCTGTGCTGACTTTTCATGTATTTAAAGGGTTTTTTGGAGAAATTATTCATTTGCGGTCTACAAAATAATTATTCCGGAGCAACTTCACTTAAATAACATACTCAGGAACAACCTCGCACCGGCACAATAGCAGGGAGGAGAAAAGGTGCTCTGTTTTAATCAATGAAAACCTGTCACAGAAATCCCGTGTCAAACTCGGAAATAGGACACATATCTCCTGAGTCCCAATATCCTTAATTCATGGGAACTGGTTTCCTTTCTGCTGTCACATAGCATTTATTAAAACAACATTATTTGGGGCAAATGTCACTCTTGGACTAATGGCTGGTCTAACATATCTTGACACGGCTGTGCCCTGTAGCTTTATTCTTATAGCCAAGGGGATCTTTCCCTCTGCCTGTGAAAATAAAGACATTGTTTCTCCTGCCCTGCTCCAACTTCCAGAACAATGCAGCCCTCTTTCAGGTTCGTATTACCTCCCGCTTTCTAATTTATTTATTATTTATAAATAATTTAAATTTACTAGCACGCCGCCATTGGCTCCATCTCCCTTTTGATGCCTTAGTATGGGACAACTTGATCTCTGCAGCCCATCTCCCCTGTTAAACACATGGCCTACTATGGGGCAAACAGAAGCAGGTGAAAACAAATGAGAAATGAAAAACTCTTAAGGCATTCCCAAACTGCCCCTGCATCAGTTTGCTGTGCACCGGTGCACATTAGGAACCCTAATGAAAGTCTAATTTGTGAGGCCTGGGCTTCAGAGCTCGAGACTGTTGCATCCTGTCATATATGGTTAGGGTTTAAGCTCCAGCTTCCTGAAACATAGGCTCCAAAGTGTTTTTTTTCTGGTTTAATCCCAGCACCTACATTCATTACTACTTTCTGGGGAAACCTTTATTGCACGGGTTTACTTGGGTTCACATGCAAAGGAGAAGCAGACTTTTGCAACATCAATATGCGGAATGACAAAATCTCAATTGCCCGGTTTGCGAAGGACCATAGCTCAGTGGCGGAGCTCATGCTTTTAAAAATCAAAGGCTTGATTCTGGGAAATATATTACACTCCCATTATAATCTAGATAGGTATTAAAAAAATACTCTCATTCTTTGTCCCAGAATCCCTGAGAGTGACAGCATTTCTTAGCTGTCCCCCAAGCTTCACCCCAACCGTATCACTTTGAAGAAGAAAGCATGCTGAAAGTCTTAGAAAAATGTGCTGTAAATACTTGATATTTCACCATGTACAATTCCTGCCTGTTGCTTTGAGTGTCGAGCAGAGCAGAGGGGTTCTAAAGCGCCCTTAACCAATGGGATGTGAGAAGGAAAACAAACCTCTCATCTAAATTGGTTTGTGCTCTCAGTGTTCTCAGAAACACAAGCACAGAGAGAGGGAGCGAGACAGTGCTTTCACTGTGCTATTTGTGCAGTGAAAGTAATGTAAAGTCAGCCAATTACCTTTCATCTTAATGCAGAACTCTCCCATTAGATTTTCCAACTCTCCTTCAATAGTACACATGTTCTGTGTGGGAAAAGAGGAGACTAGTATCAGTTCAACTATCCAAAATAACGGCTATTTTCTTCCTCATTGTCCACGGAGTCAGGAGCTTAGCAAGTCTTCCCCAATGTCTAGACTCCAGCGAGCCAGGCTGAAATCTTTACAAGTCATGAAATTCTGGAGCAAGCAATCCCTTTTGACTGCTGGCAGGGCTTAGAAGTCCTTTCAGGACTTCTAGAAAGCCATGGCCAACTGTAGCTCTTCCAGGGCATGCACACACAGTGAAATGCACACTTGTGCAATTTTCACATGTGACAATTTATAGAGAAGCTCTACAATTTCCATATGGAAATGCTTTCCAAGTGGGAATTTTGTAATGATATTTTTTTTTGTAACAGCCCACAACCCTCCAGCTCTTGGTCTCAGACAAGCACTTAGAAGCTTCTCTCAGTCCTTCTGCACCTGGGAATGAAGTCTAGCTCTGCCTTCAGTACTCCAGCTTCTCCTGCCCCCCTGCAATTCCCTCTAGCCTGCAAGCCACATCTTCTGCCCCTCCCCAGTCCAGAACTCCCGCACAAGTGTTTCTAAAGCTCATCCTCTCCCACGCAGAAATGGGCACTGAAAGAGTTGAAGTGAAGCCCCGGTAGACAATTTTACAGACAATTTCCCAGTCTGTTAAACCTCTGTTCCCCCAGATAACTTTCAAAAATTCTGGAATTGAAATTATTACACCAGTCAGGATTTTATTGGTGAAAGAATACTTCCTTGCTGATTACTTCCATGGTAAAGGAAGAAATCCATTCCAATATCTGTTGGGCAGTTAACACTGAACAAGTGTTGATCCTCTTGTAACTCTTGGGTTAGCAAGATGAGGTCCACAGTATGAACCTCCACTCTGGGAGGTAGGATCCACAAGGTTGCACACATATGATGCTATTATCAGCGGCAGCTGATTCCATGCTTTGATCAATCTATAATCTGTCTTCTCAGCACTATAACAACTCAATCAATGCTCCCACCACAAATTAGTGGTAAATTTAACCCGGGGAAGATTACGTGCAATGGGCCATCATGTACCTCTGTGTATTCTTTGTAGCTTTTGTTGATTTCTGTCAAACTCTCCCGAGCTGCTCTACTGGCAGGGGACAACCCAAATGCTTGTTTCATTTTGCTGGCACCATCGCGGAGCCGTCTTTGGATACAATAAGCTTCAAACAGTTCGTCAACCTGAGTGGAAAAACAATAGACCTTCTGAGTTTTGTTTTAAGGGAAAGAAAAAGGAAAGTTAACTGAAAGGAAGTTAAATGAAGCAATCCAGAATATTTTTCCATACACAGATTGGTGTGTAGACAACTTCATTGCTGATGCTATCCCTGCCTTCAAAGTGAAAGTAATTCCAGTGTGAAAAAGGCACCTTCCTATTTACAATGTCACAATGACAACAATGAATTCATCGGCAACCTCTTGTATCCCTGTCACTGCCACATGCTTTTCTGTAATTCATTCAAACCTTCCCTTCTCTCATTAAGCTTTCTTTAAAAATTTAAAAAAGATCCCTGCTTATCAGCTTTAGTTGCTTGGATTAATTCTCAGAATAAGAAAAATGCGTCAGCAATATGCCACTCTATTGCACCTCCACAGAAAATCCAAGTAGCTCCTCCACAGAAAATCCAAGCTTCTACGTTAGTTGGCCCCTTCACGGATCACTGCTTTGTCGTGGCAAAGGGGCTTGAATAACTCCAAGAAGCTATGAGATATGCCATGCAGGGCCACCCAAGAGTTTAGCCGAGAGTTCGGACTAAATGTGATCCACCTGGAGAAGGAACTTGCAAACCACTCCAGTATTTTGCCAAGAAAACTCCATGGACATAAAAAAGGAGAAGCTTTGCGAAGGAAGTGAGAGTTTCCAAGGCATGCTCTGGTTCATGGGTTCACAGAGAGTCAAACACGACTAAGATGACTAAACAACAACACGTTAGTTGGAGCAAGGCTCATACATTATTGTCAAGTAACACTGACAATTCTTGCAATATAATACGCTTCACATATTGTCCATGCCTAAACTGGCCAGCTGGAGAAAAACCAGAAAATAAAGCCCAACCCTCTTTATTCCTAATGGATAAATGGCAGAATAATCCTATGTGTGTATGGGGTGTTAAGGGAGGTGTGTTAGGGTGGTACTTCTGGTGGGTAACACATTGTGCTCCTTCTGGGGTAGTCTCTCCACCTTTGGTCCCCACCCTGCACACAGCTCTCACCTGCGGCTCCTAGAAGCTGTCAGCATGCAACAGTGGTCACACCCCGGGAAATGTCTTTGACAGGCTGGCTAAACCAGGTGAGGATAACCAATGGGTCGCAAACTTTTGGTGAGTTAGGGACCCTGCATGTGAATACAGGCTCTGGGAGATTGAGCTGGCAAGACCAGTAGTGGGTCCATCAGTCTTGAAGGTGGTTTCTGCACATGCTGTACAGAAGTGAGGGGCAGATGGGGCTCATCGACCTGGGAGGGTAGCCCATGTAGGAGGAGGAAAATCTAAATCTGTGCTGCTTTGAGGGATATCTTTGGGAGAATAAAAGGCAAAGGAGTAAACCCTACACAAATCCAGAGTGGAGTCCCTAAGATGGTTGGATAGTGCCTTGTTCCAGCAACTCCTGCAGCTAAGCTCTTGTCAAATGTATTGCTCTACTTTTCTTTGGACCACATCAGCGAGGCCAAGAGAGGGGTCTTGTCGTCTGGGCAGCCCAGAACCACCACACACACTGCCCAGGCTTGCGTCCCAGGGAGGTCACTTTGGTGCTGCTAATGCAGCTGTTTGACTTCACCCTCAGAAGTGCACTCCATTGTCTCTTGAGACAGACAGATGCCAACAGCAACAACTAGTTAGCTAAACCTGCTTCATTAAAAAATAAGATATAGATGCCTACAACACACATTATAGCTAGTATTACGTTCTGTGCCAATCCTCAAAGCTCAGTTTAGAAATGGGTGTCAGGCTACTGTCTCCATCCTAGAAAATGTTTCCTTTGCTGTTCACTTCTGTTAACAAGGGTGTTAACAAGGGTGTGGCATGACACTTGCACTCTCTTTCTCTTTCTGAGTGGAGTTATCACAGACCCATCTGCTGTGCTACAGAGCTGACACATTAGTTACCACATTTCCTGTTTTCCTTGCTTTGTTTCCTGTTCAGAGTATAATTTCGAGTCACTGCTCTCACTGGAAGACCAGCATGCACTTGGTCCTCAGGCAGTCAGCTTAAGTTTCGCTACTTTCCATTAAAAGGTTTCCATGAGTTAGTTGCTTACATTCTGGCCTCATAAAACCTTGCTTCACATGAAGTCCCTTTTATTTGTCACCATGGGCTACAGAACAGTAAGCTAATATGCTGAACAATTTAGTGTGGAATTAGCTCTGTAGCAACTCACTCTTCGCTAAAACACTGAAATCACTTGGCTCTGAGTGGGAGGGACTTGAACAAAAAGTACTCTGCTGCATGACATTTTGCTGGCAGGGAACATATTATTCTAGGAACTATTTTCTTGATGAATATTTGATCCGTGAGTATGGGAATAATGGCTGTGTTCTGGATGCCCTAGCACAGAAGATTTTAGCTGAAAGCAGGCAAACAATTCCTACTTGCTGCTCTGCTCCTTGCTATAAGCAAGGGCTGCCCTTGGGGACACAACTGCAGTGTAATGCTGGAATGGCACTGCTAGCACAGGGCCAAAGCAACTACACCTAAGTATCTTTAAGTTGTGTGAATCGTTGTAAAAATGCAAATAGCCACTGCAGGGGGCCTAATCAGGCTTTGCAACTCAGGGGAGGGAAGAGAGAATTTAATTTATCCAGTTATTTGGTCCACAGGATAGCCTGGCATTCACTGAATACAACTATAAATATAAAAGGTAAAAAATGTAAAGGACCCCTGGACTTAAGTCCAGTCAAAGGCGACTATGGGGTTGCGGCGCTCATCTTGCTTTCAGGCCAAGGGAGCCGGTGTTTGTCCACAGACAGCTTTCCGGGTCATGTGGCCAGCATGACTAAACCACTTCTGGTGCAGCACAACACTGTGATGGAAACCAGAGTGCATGGAAATGCCATTTACCTTCCCAACGCAGCGGTACCTATTTATCTACTTGCACTGGCATGCTTTCGAACTGCTAGGTTGGCAGGAGCTGGGACAGAGCAACGGGAGCTCACCCTGTCACGGGGATTCGAACCGCTGACCTTCTGATCGGCAAGCCCAAGAGGCTCAGTGGTTTAGACCACAGCCCCACCTGCGTCAACTATAGGAACTCTGTGGTCCATGCTAGGTGTCTCTTCACATAGAGATGCAGTGCACCCTCGCCCTCAAGAATCAAAGCAATGCACAGGCACTCTCTCCAGGAACGCTTTCATTAAAATAGCAAGAATTTGCTAGTATTATATGAAATAGTCACCTAGTCAAAATGGGAAAGGATTAGCTAAATAGCATGCACATATTTTAACCTGAAGTGGGTATATTTTGTTTAATATTTGCAGGTTCATTTGATGGCAGAGAAAAATGTCCCATCTCCCGCTGAAGTCCCCTTGGCAGGTTTTCTGCCTAGCAACTGGGCAGAAAACTGGACTGCCTGTGTCAGCCTTTGGAGCATGCACAGAACAATGTTCCCTGTGTTGTGTTTGCTGGGCCTACCTTATCTTGCAACATGCCTCAGGGCAGTATGATGCTGAATTGTTGGATGGTGGCAACAACTGGGGGCACATTGTGAACTCCCTTGAATCCCCACACCCCACTTGCAGCTGACATAAGCAATACCACCTAACCAAAACCTTCTTGAAGAGGTGCTTTGTGAGGAGATCTCTGTGGAATAAAGGAGAATGCTAGACTGGCTTTTGATAAATAGGTTAAGAACAAAGTTAAAAGCAAGATGAAAGGACAGCTGATTACCTTGCTGATGTGGAACTCCAGCTTTCTCATATATCTTTCAATTGCTTTCATTTGCTGCAAAATAAATTAAAAATAATTAGAATGGGAAGAATGACAGGCAATTGAGATGAGCTGAATTGATTTGGCCTTTTTGCAGAACTGTCATATTCTCCTGTCAAACCAGTTTGGCATTCGGAAGGAACACTGCCTTTCCTTAAAAGTGAATACTTTTAATTTCATAGCAACCTTTTTGTAATTAATAATAGAATCATGTACTTGAAAGTACATGATTTTCTAAAAGAAAATGTAAAAATCAGCGAGAGTTTAGACAAAGAGGAGCCTTTTCAGACTTTTACCAGTTTCCTCAAAATATAGTAGTAGAACTATTACAAAGTCTGGGTCAAAAACTTGCTGAGAGCAATACTGAGTTCATACCACAATCCTCAAACCACTTTCTCTGAAATAATTATTCTGGATTAAAAGTTGCTGTTGCAAAATGAATGAATAAGGACTGGTTATGCCCATTCTTCTACTGTCTCCTTGCATAACTGTAGCACAATCAGAAAGGTTCCCTTGCACAACTAATTTTATGGTCTGCTGCCACATAGACCGGGTTTAACATTTATTTTTGCAGGTAAGTTGCAGATAGACATACCTTGTCTAGATCATACAGCACCCCCTGTAATGAATGAAAGGGAAGGATTAATAGTTCAGTAGACATTCTCTCAAGTGCGGTGCTGAATTGTTGTCTTGGGCCTTAAGTTAATTTAAGAAGGCAAGTTTTCCCTCCCCATGATGAAGCGACTTTTGTAGCTGGCCCTGAAATGTGTGGATAGATCATGAAGACTTCTAGAAGTATTCAACAACTTTTGGATTTTTTTTCATCACCATATGCCCAGCAATGCTGGGTTTTCTGCAGCACTGTTTGTGAGAGAACCGCATGTGGCTCCGCACAAAACAGCAACCGTAAAGAAAAGAGTGAAACTGACCGATTGGATCTGCCTTGAGTGATGATGTGGAGGGCAACACGGAACAGTACCAAACAGTGTGGGTCAGGCACTACTTTGTGTCAGGGCCTTATTCAAATGAAGCACAGCTCCTAAAGTGTAACACATTTCAGCGGTGAGATCATCTATCTGTGACAACTGCCACCACATCATAAAATTACAATATCAGAGGGAAGTTTCTATCCAGACAGTACATTTTTAACATGTGGACACTTTAACACAAACGCCTCCTAGTCTGAAATCTTTGGTTGTGGAGACTTCATGGGGGGACTGTACCGCTTCCATTACGGCTACCTGAACCTCCTTACTGTTTTGAGTCCTATGACAAAGACATACCAGCCGTGAGTTTCTTTTCATGTCCTTTAGCTGAGCAGTCAACTTATCCAGCTCTGTTTGATGCACTTCCAGATACTCACTGCAAAGATAACAAAAAGCGAAACATCAGCCCTGTTACGTTTCAGTAATGAAGTGCCGATTGCTGATTTCTGGGGGGGGGGGGGAACCCTGCCTGTTTTGTTAAGTGTTACTCTTGCCACGAACTGTTCAATCAAGCAAAGTTTGCTTAATTAACAGTGCAATCCTGTCCACTCAGATTCAGAAGCACGTCCTACTGAATTCAGTCAGACTTGCTCACAGGTAAAAATGTGTATAGGATTGCAGCCTTAGAGAGCAGTCTCTCCCCCCCCCCACTTTCAATCCACTACACTGGCTGAAGAGTGTTTGGATGCAGCTGAGGTTTCCCTCTGTACCAGATTTTCTGGGCTTCGCTGGTGGGGATGTGGGCAGTGCCTTTACCACCATGGAAGTCCCTGGTTGCATCTGCCAAAAATGTGGGCAAGTGGAAGCTAAAGTTGGCAGTATGCTCCAACCATGGTAGGCAGGGAAAGAGTAGAGCTGGTCTGGGTAAGGATCTGCACAATCTTAAATCAGAAGATGATGGGATGCTTTCATTCTTCTTACCTTTAAAAAACATTTTATAGTCAGGGGGCAGCTGGCCAGACATGCATATGGCTTCTGATGCTATTATTATTATTATTATTATTATTATTATTATTATTATTATTATTATTATTATATTAAATTTATACACTCCTTTTCTATAACAAAAGTAGGATCAAGTATTATGCTTTTTTAATCAGCATTGGCAAACTGTTTTGTGTTTGTTTTCCTCTCTTAATAATAAAGAAAATGTAAAATCAATTGTAAAGCACATGGTGAGTGTGCGCGCAAAGGGAACTGTGAACTGTGAGCTTCACAACTAAAGTAATACACACAGCTATCTAAAGTCACCCACCCCCTCGCCCCAAGTAAGCCCATTAAGTCCAGCGTCTAGTATCACCCAGCTGTACCACTGTGGCTGAACATCTAAAGATTCTGCAGATCTGCCCTGAGCTGCTAAGAGGAGAAGCAGGAACTCATTGCTTTTGGGGAGCTGATAAACCTATCTTTGACATCAGAAGTTAAAGTCTTATTCACTCCGGGGGTGGGGGGGGGCAACAAGTTGTTCTTCCGCAGAGCAGTAAAGGCAGTTTTAGTGCTGCTCCAGACTTATAAAAGCTCTTACTCCAGTCCATTCTTTAAGGCCCTGTAAACCTCCTCCATCCTTTCAGGCTGAGGCTCTTTAGCAGCATTGTTACTCTTGTGTCCCAGATTGTGCATCTTCTTCAGTTTTGCCTGGGGTTTCTTGAGCGCAGAGGAATTTTCAATAAAGGAGTTACACCTGCAAAACGAACATTAAAGGAGAACAAGGGGTGGAAGAAAATGTATAAATCGTGATTATCTGGTTATCTCAAAGGAGCATCGCCTAAGGAGCTTTCCCTAACTTAATCTTTACTGACTCAAAGAAATCTGCTTACTGCCAGAGGACGAAAAGTTTATGGGTTAATAGGTCTGAGCTAACATGACACTCTATCAGCACCTGATATTCTACTTGCAGAAATGAGCAGTGCCGTTGAATGTGGTTTAATTCTTTTGATTTATTTAGATCTGCAGTGGTTCCCCTTGCAAAGGCTCAGTGTAACAATAGATTTAAAATGTACCATGCAATGAAACTAAAAAGAAGAAGAGAAGGGCAGGTTATTGCACTGTGGATCTTTCAGGCCATTAACCACTTTGATTCATATTTAGGCAGGATGTAATTAATATTAAACAAAGGCACAATCCAAATGCAGCTTGTTCTCTGTCATTTTAGTGGAGCTCTTGCAGGAGAATGCCCTGGTGGCCTAGGGCCTTAACTCAAGTCAACCTGCAATAAGCTCATGATAGATGTTCTTTGCCTTTATGCTTTGTATGCATATGGAAAAAGTTAATATCAAGTAAAGACTATAAATAAAAAAGCAACCTGCAACAAGTTTAAACCTGGCCCCAGAAGCCACCTTAAATGGGGGGGGGGGGGAGTTCTGCAACACTGCTGAAAAAGTTAAGTGTAATAGCCATCTATTCCTAAGCATCATTAATACCAGAACATTACTATATGTCACGTAAACTGCAGGTGATATTCAGCTATAGAAACAAAAGGGGCACAGAAACACAGGATGGAGACAGGGACAACTTCAAGTTGGCCCTCAGCTAAGCACCCTCTGACAGGTTTCTGCCTCCACCAGTGGGGCCTGGTGGGCAGCATAGCTTTGACAGCACCAATGTTTTGTTTATGTCCTCCGTTTTCAATTCCCACCATTTCCTCCATATAGTGCTGCTTTTGGCAGTGTGGACATTGTGGTGTTGTGGTAGCTAGACCCAGATGCTCAGCACTGCCCAACAATGCCAGGTTGCTGACTTTGATCCTAGGAAGAGGAGAAAAAAAGGGCTGCTGCCTACTCTTGACTTCTTGCTCCAACCCTGGTCTACACTGCTACCTGTTAATTTCCATATTCTGGCCTTGTGGTGGTGAGTGCGCACTGTCTTGAGAAATATTGCTGCAAACAGCATGTCTGAACCTACTGTAGCAGCAAAGAGAATCCATGGAGCAGTTAAGATTAAACTGGATCAAAAGCAAATCAGAATGTTTGACACATCTGTAAGGGAAAGGAAGGGCTAGACCCTGACTGCATTCCCTGTGTAATGGTTTCCTTTGTTTTCTTAGACTGTGTGCAACGGCTCCCCATCAGCCACCCTCAATTGTGAAGCTGATGAAAAACCTTGCTGAAGTCTTAAAAGACACGATAGGTCAAGGAGATAACCTTTGGTAAAGCCAGAGCTGTTTTCTGTTTGCTTAATTTAAATTTCACCACAGATAGATTGTCAGGTCTATAACACAGGCATCCTTTGCAATAGATAACAAAGGGATAACAGCAACAGACCCCAACAAAGCTTGCCACCCCCTATTTACAAGCTGAAAGCCTGGCTTTGGAGCTGCTACTTGCCTTGATCTTCTTTCCTGGAGACCGCTGAAGCCAGCAAAGGATTGACTTCTAATAATCCCATTAGGGCCTCCTGGGGAGAACGAATGTGATCCTACTGACATGATTTCTGGGAATCTGGAAGATATTCCTGCAAGGTAAGAGTAAGGAGGTCAGGTGCAGTGGCAAGTCACAGGCAGGTTTAAGATACAGCTTCCCAAACTACAGCTTCAGGACAACAGAAGGTAAATTAACTACACGACTCATGAGATCATTAAAGATATTCAAGTCTCTAAATACTAAAGTTGCATTTTCTTTCAGCAACCAGAAGTCCCATTTTAGGACTAGAGGTATCTTTGTAAATAGGAGTCTGAGAAAATGTATCCCTTTATTTCCATGGATTCCACCCCCCCCCCTTTGACTCCTTTGCTCTCAGACACCCACAGAAAGTCTGCTGTGTCTCAGAGATCTTTGTGTTCCAAACAAAGCTGTGTGCATGCAAAGAGAACTTTGCTTCTTGCTCCTGAAAAAGGAATTGGGCAAATGAATGTGGATTACAGTACTAGGCTAGCACATGTGTACTATTGACTTGGTGTATGACTGGTCATGGGAATGCAAAGTCCAATGTGCATTATTTTTCTAGCTTGTACAAAAGTCTACATCCATTTACTAATTATCTTGCTTCCCCACCCCTGTCAAAAGTTAATGTGATAGAATCAAATATGAGGAATATTTGGGGTAACTGTCTGCATGAGTAGGAAAATGGTTATCTGTATCAGAAATGAAACATGGGAGATTACTGCCAGAGCCCTACAAGCATTTTCATTCAGAGGAGAAAGAAGCACAGCAAACGAAGAGAAGGGTGGGTGCATTTAGAGGCTGGAAAGGTAGAATATTATCAGTGTGGTAATTCAGGAACCATAAGTAAAAGTATGCAAAATGATTAACAAGAACTCTCCCCCCCCCCCAGTAATTAGGAAAGCAGACATTTTTTGCTCTTTAGTCAGAAGCTCTGAATTAAGGAATTTATACAAAATTGTGTCTTACGTCCGAATACTATGCATGCTTATTCAGAAGTCTTGTTTATTTCACCAAGTACTTATTGGTGCTGCTGAAAAACAACATCTTGAGCATTATAGTGTACCTCCCAAATGCTTAAAGAACTAAAAAGTACGTACATGAAGAAAATTCTGTATCTGATTATTTTAAACGTCAAGCTACCTGAGCCATACCAGGAGAAACTTTATAAACTTTGGAATAAAATCAAAACTCTTTCCATGCCTTAGTACCCCAGAGCTTCCCTTATTATAATAATTAAACAAAACTAAATTACTGTGCCCTTGAGAAAAGTTTCCATTGAAACACAATAGAGAACTTACTGTTTTATTAAAGTTCCCTATTTTTTTTATTTTTTTTTAGGCTTTCCTCCTTTTCTTTCTCTCTCTCTCTCTCTCTCTCTTTGGTATGGGACTGTCTTCTTTCTGTCATTTATCTATATCAGCACAGCAGCAGAGTAGTGTAGAGCTTCTTCAGCTCCCATCTATGTAAAACAAATGCTTAAAATCAGGACCAAATACTGTACATGTTTCTGGGCCCTGCACAAAGTGAAACCATTGATTGCACCTGAGAGCAAAGGCATCCGAATTTCTCTCAGATCTAGCAAGCTAGAAATGAAACGACAGCTCTGTTATCTTAATGTGCATTGACATCATTTTGCAAAATGAGATATTCTACTTTTGTAATTGATTATTTTTTAATTACGATTCATACAGTTATTAGCCACATACTCCAAATGGGTTCGAAAGGCGAAGCAATGGGAAGGTGGGATTTACACACTGATAACTGTTGACTTTGCCTAGGTTATGTTAGAGGAGTTACGAACCTTGAGGCTGAACTTAGAGATTGCTATTAAGGAAAGAGCTCAAAAACAGTGGCAGGCATATGGGGTTCAGTGGCAAAAACATTCTACAGCATATCGAACAGCAGAAGGATGGCAAAGACTAGTGTTAATTATGAGGAGTTCATTTGCATATGATGATCGGCTTCTTAGTCAAAAGCCTCATCCTGTCAAAACAAAACAACACACTGCCAAGTTAATATATTCCATCAGGTCTTTGTTAATGCACACAGGAGTGTAAAAAAACAACAACCCCAAAAAACTCTGTTATTGTGGAATGCATATGTATGCCAATCTCAAGCAAGATAAATCATGCTTCCAGCAAATTCAAAGAGATTTTTCACTAATCACAATTAGGAGAAGAAGGGAACTTAAAATTCTGGTGACAAGACTGGTTAAACCATTAGGGTTACCCAAGAACAAACCTTGGCTGCAGCTCATGCTTCCCTGCCCCCCCAAAGCAGGGAAATCCATGGACCCTGGTTTGGATGGAATGCTAAGCCAAATCATGGCTTGGCTCTAGGTAGCACAGCAGCAAGAGGGCTGTGGAAGAGTGAAGTGGTTGCAATTTCTGTTGTGAGCACCTGCATGCATTGCTCACACATTCACACTTAGCTCCCCCCTGCATCACCCCTCCCCTCTCCATCACTAAGTGCCAATAACCCTTTACAAAACATTTAATCCAGGAGACAAAGAAAAATATAACACCACAAGTATTTTCAAGACTGCACTGCACATTTTACACACTGACATTTTGCACTGGGTTTTCTACTCAGACTAATTTTGAATGTGTGTTTGAAGACACTGCATGCTAATGGAGGACTTGTTTAAGCTAGGGTAATACACCTGTACTCCAGTACAAAGGTTGCACACTATTAAAAGCATCTGTAGCTCATGAAAAATACATTTGCTCCCTGACTTCCTGATGCAAAAGCAACTGAAGCCAGTTACAAATTTCCATTGACCTTAGTGGATGTAAAGTATCACCAATACTATAAATGCCATTTCCTTTGGAACACTGCTACTTCTTTTTAAAGCTGAAATCACCAAAGACGATAGGAAAGAGAACATATACCAGAAGCCTGCAAAAGATGCTAAATGGTTTAAGGATGAGTGATAGTTTTTAACATTTGGAAGATATGCTGAATAATGTGGTTTTTTTCTTCGTTCTGCATAATCCTCAAGATGGATTCACTATGAAGGCAAAGTAATTCTTCACCCAACACACAGGTGAATTATGTAATTTGCTACCACAAGATGTTGTAATGACTAACAGCCTGCGTGGCTTTACAAAGGGGATTATAAGAATTAATGGACGATAAAGGTATCAAAGGCAAGTAGCCATGATGGTGGCGCGTCTAAATGCAAGGTGTTGAGAATCAGAATGGGGGACGGTTCTGTTGGACTTATGTCTCTTGGCAGGCTTCCATAGACATCTGGTCAGCCATGGTGAGACAAGGATGCTGGAATAGATGGGCCTTTGAGCTCTCATTATGTTCTGATGAATAACTTTCTATAAAATAAATCCTGAAATTGCTGCGCTCCTGATACATTTAATATCATGTATGATGCATGTGAAACCCACAAAATAAAATAATAAAAAATGTAGAGGGACAGCTTTCATCTGGATAAATTACATCAGGATGGAAATAGGCAGGCTTTTGACTTACACAGAACTTTTCGTTAGGCAAAATGGAAGGGTTGTGGGTGACACAGCGTGACATGGAGAGCAAGGTCAGTCATGTATTTTTATTTTTGCCAGTAACTTCTGACAATAGTGGCCTAGTATCTTTTCAGTTCAAACTGATGAGCAAGAAGTTGCATATTACTGTAATGGCTCGAGAACACATTATCTCACTTCACTACATTGTACTTTATATTAAAGAGTGGTGCAACATTTGAACTGAGAACCATGACACTGTAAAAGAGGTAGCAACTAAGTGCATTCATTCAAAGAGTCGTCATACAGCCTAACTCCCATGGTTTCTGCAAAGATTAAAACAGAAATTGGCATTTGGTTGCTCTTTGATGTGATGTAAGGAAAGAATGGGTATTCAACCTTTACTTATATAAAGCAAATATATTTTCAGTATCGGGCAGATTTCAAAAATCCCTCTGTGTGTGTGTGTGTGTGTGCGTGCGTGTGCAGAAGGGCTTCCAAGTGGTTTTAAGGATATCTTAACTCACCATAAACAAAGGCACCAGGAACTAAGAGCACAAACAAGAATAAAAGAAAAACACCAATGTGTACATTGCAAAGCTCATTCATAACAGAGGTCATGCTAGCAACAGGATAAAACCAACTATCCAATGAAGTAGCTCCATTTGTGCAGTAGGATTTTCTCTCCCTCTTATCCCTGCATTCAGCCCCCAACCTCCCCAAATCTGCTCTAGAGGGTTGGGGAAAACTCCAGAACCCATTTAGGTGACATGCGGCAGCAGGAGAGGAAAGAAAAGTTCCACTGCACAGCCATAAATCTTTGCCCTAATGAAATTAATTTGCTGGATACCATCCCTCCCCTCAGAGTGGTTTAACATGAACAAATAAACTAAAACAATCATAACAAATAAACTATTGATAAAATCACAAGATTACAATTAAAAATACAATAGTTAGCCCCCTCCTACAAGTCCCCAGATGCGTATCAAACGCATGGATCAGACTAGAAACAGGGATGATGTGAGTGGAGGCATCAATCTACAAAAGGCTGTCACTGAAACTGCTCCCCCGTGGTATAGCTCCACTGATCCTTTGCGACCAGTTCCAGTCAGGCTGCCAGACAGCAGTCCTGAACACTCTTCAGAAACTGGGTTTTGCCCCTCAAGCCCTTCTAAGTCTGGGCTTGGGCCAAGCAAAAGCTACCGGTATGGTTAGGCAAAGAATTATAGACACCGCAAGACAGCAGGACTGCTTAAGGTACCCTGACTACAAAATTGTAGAAATCGAGAGATATATAGCTGCACTGGCAGCATATCTCTTTTTTTCTTGCATCCAAAAATGCAAGAAGGGCTTTTACACTTGCCAGAAGCTCAGCTCTGCGCTCGCCGGTCTTGGAAGGATCCTTTAAAAAGTCCCATATGACCAGAGAATTTGCGCCTGTCCATTGGGGGATATAGGAAGCCCCAAACACATATTTTTTAGATGTCCCTTTTACGATGAGGCATGCAGAGAAACCATTGACCCCCTGCTGGTGAGGCTTGCTGACCTCCTGGTAAAGCAAAAATTCGATCTTCTCCTGTTAGGCAAAGATCACAAGACGACCCAGTTGGTCGACAGATTCTGCGCACAGATCTGTAGGTGCAGACCATCCCGTTTCAATCAAGTTTGTTAAGAAAATTCCCAAACTTGGATCCACGGGTGACTCTGGGTCATTTCTTTATGGTAGTCTATCTTAAAGTTTTTATGTTTTTATATGCCTGCCTGCCACATTTTTAAACTTAGAATCCATTGTTGTATATTGTTTTAAATGTTTGTTTTGCTTTTGGGATTGTAGTTCCATTTGTGTTTCACAAGCTGGTCTCTGACTGTAATAAATTTCATATCATATCAATAGTTAGCACTACTAAATATGGTTATAGGTACTGGGTACCACAGTTTGTGGGTGCAAGTCACCCATAATTCTTGGATTCTGTAAAAATTAGAATCCAGATGCTAACAAGCAAGACTAGCCTGGCAGAGCTCGCTGAGGACAAAAGAAGATGATGGCCAGCCATTAACCATTGATGAAAACTATCAACAGGACAAAAGGTGCTCCCGGACACAGAGGGGGGAAACCCAGCCAGTTGGGAGGGAGAAGTTTCCAGGGATACAGTGGGTGATGAGGTAAACGAACAGGGGAAAGTGTCCTTTTTGCAAGCTGGAGAGGTGGGTGGCCAGATCACAAGGTGGGCAGTCTGTTTATGCTATTGCGAGGGCTAGACATGTTCTTTGGGGTCTCTTGGAATCCATGGCTGCAGCAGTGGCAGGAACCGGACTTTCTTGAGTTGTGAATGCTCTGCACTCTCTCCATCTAGACAAGGGTTGTATGCAGGGGCGTTCCTAGCCCCTTGGCTGCCCGGGGCGGGAAGCCAAGGGGCACCCCTGGGGGGCGGGGAATCGCGGGGCGCGCGTGCGTCATGACGTCATGACGCACACGCGCGCGGCGACGGCCCGGCATCCCCGGGGGCGGGGCATCGCTGCGTGTGCGTCATGACGCGCGCGCGCGCAGCGACGCCCCCACCCCTGGGGTATGCCGGGCGGGGGCTTGGGGGCATCGGCGGGCTACAAAGAGCCCCGAAGCCGCTGCCATAGCGCAAAGGGCTGCCAGGCTGCGGCTTCGGAGCTCTTTGCAGCCCACCGAGGCTCCGGAAGCGGCGGCCCGGCAACCCAGGGGGCGGGGCATCGCTGCGTGTGCGTCATGACGCACGCGCGCGCAGCGACGCCCCCGCCCCTGGGGTATGCCGGGCGGGGGCTTGGGGGCATCGGCGGGCTACAAAGAGCCCCGAAGCCGCTGCCATAGCGCAAAGGGCTGCCAGGCTGCGGCTTCGGAGCTCTTTGCAGCCCACCGAAGCTCCGGAAGCGGCGGCCCGGCATCCCAGGGGGCGGGGCATCGCTGCGTGTGCGTCATGACGCACGCGCGCGCAGCGACACCCCCGCCCCTGGGGTATGCCGGGCCGCCACTTCGGGAGCCTCGTCCGTGCAGCGCTGCTGCTCCCGGGGTGATGGAGGGAGCGGCGGCGCATGGGAGTGGTGGGACGCGCCGCCGCTCCCTCCGTCACCCCGGGAGCAGCAGCACCGCACACACCCGCCTAGGGGCGGCACGAGGGGCGGCCCGCCCCCACCGCCCCCACCCTACGACGCCCCTGGTTGTATGTATGTGTAAATAAACCACGTATCATAAACACCCCACAGACTCCGCTGTGCCTCATTGTCCCCAGAGAGACCACAGACCCTGGTAAGTGCAACTGCAACCCCTGGAATCCCACACCACTCATAGAGATTGGAGTGGAGTGTTAACACTACCTATTAAACCGCAATCCAAAACCAGAACAATTCATGTTCCAAACACCTGGACAAACCAAAACATCTTGAGCCTTTGTTAAAATGTGTCCACTGTGGTGGGAAGACTGAATGCTACCTGGGAAGGAGTTCCATAGATGGAACATAATGAAACTGAATCGGCAATTGGGCTTAGTTAGATCAGCATTTTAGGAATTAGGAATGAATTTAGACTTTGCCCTATTCAGGTTACCCTTCAATGCAGCCATGGGGAACTCTGGGCATGCCAAATGTTGAACTACAACTCCCATCAGCTTCAGCAAGCATTGCCAGTGATCAGGGATGATGGAAGCTGTAGTTCATCACACCTGCTCCAAAGAAAGGTGCATGGTAAGTCTTTGCCTCTGGGACTTCAATTTGACCATTTTCTGCTGAATAAAGTTTGTTTCAAATCCATAATATGCCTCTGCTTATCGAGGAAAATATTTTAATGCTTCATTTATATTTAATTGTCTTAAAGTGCTTGTGCATAAATTCTTGTTCTACAAAATATTTAACTTGAGGCTGAATGAACCACCCATAATATGCCTTCTATATAGCAAAGTGTTGAATGAAGAAACCATTTTGTTTTGACAACAGAAAATGCTACAAAATTGTAACTAATGAATGATTGCAAATAGCAACTTGCCTAGTTGCCTATAATGAGTAAGGGAGCATCTTAGATAGGATAATTTAAAATGTCTTGTGATGTGAACATGGGTCTTTTCTGCTAACCATAAGCTCTGCAGTTTGATAACTCTATGTACCGGTATCTATCTACACCTAGTACAACTGCTTACACAGAAAAAACCAAAGCAGACTGTAGAACAATGCTGAACATATTTAGATAAGAACTAAGAAACATTATGGGGGAAGGAATGTGCAGAGTGATTGTTCATGGGGAAAAATACACATACTGAGAAGACACTATTCTATGCATGTATTTCTGTCTTTTGGTTTCTATGGCTGTATTTGAACTTGTGTTTTACTGTGACTGTGCTCAGCTGGTGAAGCTCTCTGAAATAGTTAAATATATTAATTGTGAGTTCTTTTTTCCATTTCCACACTTCTGCTTTTAGTTAGCAGAGAGCCTGAGGACAGGATTTGTTTCATGAATGGATTTATATATCCCCCTGCCCAAATGCTTTAATGTGATAAATTGAAGGGGCTCCGCTGTTCCATCGCTTATGCAGATGTTTATGTTCTGTTGATTACAGACTAATTAGCAGAATTACAAATGTAAAACTCAGGGAAACAAAATCCTTCCGAGAGATTTGAAGAACTGAAAATGGTACACCCATTTACATTTACATACAATATAAATATCTTGAGCCAGTCAAATTCAGCTGTCTGTTACAGATGAGGTATGTGCTCCTGGAGGTAATTCTAGTAATAGTAATAGTAATAAATAAATAAAAATTAAAAAATTGTCCAGTAGCACCTTAGAGACCAACTATGGTAAGTTTGTTCTGGGTATAAGCTTTTGTTTGCATGCATCAGACCAACACGGCTACCTACCTGAATCTAATAATAGTAATAGTAATACCCTGCCCATCTGGCTGGGTTGCCCCAGCCACTCTGGGCAGCTTCCAACACATATAATTTTCTCATCTACATGAACAGATGGGCCAAAATTCCACATGTGCAAAGGGATATGTGTACATAGCTGCCCACTCTAGTGAAACAATTTGGAAACAATGCCTGTACAGGAGCTTCAAATGCACCCTGGTACAGCCTCAGGTCTCTGGTTTGAAGAGATCAGATCAAACTGATGACGTCGTTAAGGAGACAGATGTTGGACTAAGCTCTGAAGTGAGCACAGAAGACCTGAAGATTACCCAGAGTACAAAATCATGACACAAAGAACAACAACTGAGTGACATTCATTCTGCTCTTCTTCAGCAACAGCACGTTTGTTGTCCAAAACTGTAGATGACACGTTCCTTCAGGAAAGATATATCATATCATATTTGAAGATGAACAAAAGATACCTTACCATGAGCCTGAAACCGTACCATCGCCTTCAAGGATCCTCAAAGCAAAGGTACTTCCTTGAAGGAAAGGCCACAGAGCTGAGACACGCTGGCTTATGCAAGTTACCAGCATCTGTGTCTCTTTCAGTAAATCTTTAATAAGTAGAACAGGTTTGAGAGAAGATCTTTCATTCTTTTGAACTTTTCCACTGCTGTCATTTGTGTGTCAGGAATGCTGTCACTGCGATTGTACAGGGGCCCTAAGCTTATAGAATGATAAATCTAAGTTTGCAACCTTCAAGGCGCTTTAACAGCTGCTGGAAAAATTAGAAACAATTTTGCAAAATCAAATGTGATATGCTGCTATGGGAGTCATCCATAGCTTTAGGGCTATTCCAGTCATGTATACCTAGCATTGCATTGTGCCTGTTCCTTTCAGGATTCCCCTTACGGTTTTTTCCCCCTGCCCACAGCAACAAATACCATCCATGCAACAGATTTTGACTGCCAGGAGACATTTGCACATAGTGCAAAGCAGCAGTTCTCCACATACTCATCTGAGAATAAGCCTCATTGAATATAATGAAACTTACTTCTGAGCAAACATGCATTGCGAGTTTTACCTCTACTTTTATACTTGGCCGAAGTGAACAATCCATTTTGGGTGATTTTACAGCAGATGCTCCAGTCATGTGTTTCTGGCCAATGTTAATTGGGAAGGGCCATGTCAATAGCAAAAATCAACAGTCCATGCAGGACTCAGGTTCAGTTCTTGGGGTCTCCCATGTTGAACTGGAAAGGCTTCTGTTTGAAATTCTGGAGAACCACTGCCAGTCAGTGTAGAGAACAAACAGGGGTCACCAACCTTTTTGAGCTGTGGGTGGGTACATTTGGGGACCTGTGGAAGAGTTGTTAAAACACACAAACAAACCAGTCACACACATACATGCACGCTCATTCTTTGCCATGGCCTTTGGTCTATGTGGGGTACTGCAAGACTTCATCTTGTCTCCCATGCTTTTTAATGTTTACATGAAGCTGATGGATGAGGCCATCTGGAGATCTGGGCTGAATGTCATCACTATGCCAGTATCGCTCAGATTTATTTCTCATTTCCATCCTTCAATCTTAAAACATGGTAGACATCCTGGACTTCCACCTGAAGCTTGTACTGGAGTGCATGGGAATGAATAAGAATTAATCTGGACAAAATGGAAGTATACTTGGTGAGATATCCAGTGGTTTTGGTGTAAATGTATAACAAATAAATAATGAAGCAAGAGCTTACACTGGGGTGCATTAATTATCCTTCTCTATAAGTGTTTTGTCCATGGGTACTCATGTACTTCTGGTCATCATAACATACTTTCCATGCAACTATATTCACGATGAGGGCAAATGTCTGTGAGCCTGAGCCCAAAGGAGATTATGTGGAGCCCACATTGAACCAGTGCTTGGTCTTGCTGTTTTAACTTCTACATACATAAGCTAAAAATGCAAGTCAGCCTAAATCTTGTTGCAATAAATAAGAGCTCTAGACACTTCATGGCTCCTAGACGTAGCAGATGGCTTCAGAACTGGGTAATAATGAGTCCGGTCTCATTATTTAAGTTTCTGCATTTACTTCAAGTTGACAGTTGGCCTTCAAATCTGTCCTTATTCATTGCATTATATATATTGTGTATGATGTACAGTCGTGGTTTAAAAAGATAAGATTGCATTAATGGTGCCACCCAGTGGGCTATATGCCAACTTGGCTACAGTAGCATGTGGAGCTGTGTCTGAGTCAAGCGGTATTGTGATGACTGAAATGGGTTTAAGATAGTGTGTGAGTGAGATGTCTTCAGTCCTACTATGACCATGTGTGTTATCGTCCATTATCACCCACAAAACAGCTTCCATAATACTTAAGCAACTTGAGCAGCAATGACTGTTGTTCACAGTTTGATATAAGATTTGGCCAAAGCATTTTCTGAAACTTTACCATTTAAGCAAAGTACCTGGACACAGAAAACAGTGGGTGCAGAGAACAATTCCAACAAAATACGTTCATTTTGGGGGAAGTGCAATATTTGAAGTTACATATATGGCCAGTAGCTACTCCCATGACAGCTGCTTCTGGAACAGATGGTCCCAGAATCACAGGAGTTTCTGTCAAGACATTCCCAGTGTTTGCCCATTACATTTGTTCATGCAAGCACATACATTGGGAATAGCACATGAGTATTTTGTATAGTCCAGCAGCTCTTACTGCTCAAAACTGTTGGGATATGGCAGCAGGTAGATAGATGTGATATCAGTGTTCATATGCAATAATTATTAAGGACCCCTTGCAAAAGCTGGATGACAGGAACTCACAGACTACAAAAATGTGGCCAGTTTTCTCGCTGCTTGTTCTGCATCAGTATTATAATGCCGCAGCTGCTGGCGTTGCCAATATACAAGTGTCTGGGGCTCTGAAGATTATTTTCTGATCACAGCTCTCACTCAACAGGTACAGAAAAAAAGTTAAATATGGAAACAATAGAGGAATGTTAGCTGTGAAGACGGGGAAAACAGGTGCAACCATGAAGGGAGCAGAATCTTTAGGCCATTTTTCCCAAGAGGAGAATTGCACCTTGGGTGTAAATGCTAATGCATGCGAATGTTAACAGATTTAGCAGGCAGTGCATGTGTAAAATACAGCTGATTTGCATACAGACTGAGGAGGAAAAACCAGGGTGTGACAGGATCAGCAACTGACAAGAGAAACCAAGATAAGGCATTCTTTGAAAAAGTGGCTATCTCCTAGTTTTTACTGTCCTAGAAACTAAACAGATCAAATGATCAAATCTTGGGCCATACCCGAGACGAATAAAAGGATGAATGGGGAATATATTATCCCTTTCTTATGCTTTTGCCACATTTGCATAATTTGCTTGCTAATCAAGCATCAAAAAATTGAATTATGTGTGTGCTTGCTGCTTATCGTGTCACTGGCATTTTAATGATATTGCTTCAGGTTGAAGATGATGAAGTTAGACTTCTTTGCCTGTGTCAGGAAAACGAAACCAACCAGTGCATTTTAAGCTCTGGAGTCTGGCTTGAGCTGGCAAAGGAAGAATCAAGATTCCTAGGCTTACCAGTATACAACACATTCTCAAGCCCGAGACTTGTTAAAAATAAGGGTGGGGTGTTTCTTTATCTCTTTTACTGTTCCTCATTTTGCAGGTCACAGGTCCTCTTTACAGAGTCTGGATCAGGGAGAAGCATAAAAAGAAACAATTAAAGATAATGCTGCTATTACTGAATACTGTGGCAACGGCCTATGAAAGAAGCAAGACAGGAACCCTAAAACACCTAAGTTTCATTAAAAGCTAATGGGAATTAAGACACACAAGCTGAATCATTATAGCCTTTTATAATGTAACTAGCTAGATTTTGGATTTTAATTTTCTCTTAAATGTAGAATTCGAGCAGGTGCCACTGAAGATAAGATTGGGTCCTTGATTCAGTAATTATGCTCAAGCCTGTTAATTTAAAAGCAACACACTCCATTTGAATTGCTGATTTACAAAAGCCTTCAAGTTTAAGAGGCTGGCATCATATTCTGCACATCACAGGATTAGTAATTACTTAAATCTTTTCAATACAGAGACATAAGGATAAACGAAGCTTGGATTAACCAGATCTGACAGCATTCGTTATCATTGAAAGACAAAAGTAATGATCATTTACGGTATCTCCTTTCCTTGCTTGCATTAAATCTGTATGAATTTGTAATAACCACTTCTCCTCCTTTCTCTGGCCACATTCAAGCTTCGTTCTAAGCCATAAACCATATAGCTCACTAGGTATAAGCAAATTATGCCCACCTGGCTCCTCTCCTCTCCCTGCTCCCCCCCCCCCAATACTGCACAGAGGAAACAAGCCACAACCCTTGGCTTAGTGTTACGTCTAAACCAGAAATCATGGTTTGTATGCCTCAAACACGACATTATCCATCAGCAAGAACAAGCACTAAGGAAGGGATAATGGTTTTTTTCCCCATTTGTGCACTAGCAGGGTAGAGTGAAGAGAAGCAAAATGGGCCCAGTTTGTTCATGCTTACCATGTTGTGTGACTATGGCTACATATACACACCTAAAATGTATTTTTTGGATTATCAAAAGTAGGACAGATCTTAAAAGCTTCAGCAAAAAAGAAAAATCATATGGAAAATATTGTTGGATTATCTTGGGAGAGTTTTGGGGCGATTATATCACTGTTGTGACCCCATAGCATGGTGGTCTGAAGGCACATTAGTGTTTGAACAAGAAAACATGAGGGAATCCTATGGATGCTTTCCTAAGTTCTGTAGAAGAAAGGTGGAGTATATAAATTTAATGGCAAATGAAGTAATAATAGTTTATTGCTTACTGCCTACATCTAACAGAGATCTTTTGAGTGGTTTAAACCTTGACCTATTTAGATTCCTGAAAAAAAATATGATAGCATGACATCCTGGTCAAACAAAACAGCAAAAATACATCCTGCTCATTCCTGCACCACTTAAGGCTACAAACAAGCTGGCATATTTCACCCAAAAGATATTTCAGTTCCCTGAATATGGAAGGACTTCTGAACAAGTTGTTTAGATGAAAAAGCTTGATGCAAATCACAGGCTTGGTTGAGTGTGCTATATAATCTTCCAGGTACTTATTTTGCTATCTGGGACTAGTGTATCATACCAAGAGACAATTTTCTAGACAGATGGAGGGTGGGGGGGGGAGGCAACACTTAACTTTGCTGAAATTAAAATACTGTATCCCTTATTTGCTTCATTGCATCTCCCCCTGTGGGCTCACGATCTGCCTAAATCCAAGGTTATTGTGCTCTAACATATTGCAATCAGTTCAGGTCAGGTTTCCCAATTTCTAATCTAACTCCCTGATAAGTTGGGAGCATATAGCTCCCCAGAGGTAGCAATGCCCAGGGGGTGGGACTCTTCAGGCATCCATCTCGCCATGATAATGGATCTGTGCTATGAGAGTTTCTATCACTGTGACTCCACTGATCTGTGAACCAGGATTCCAGAACAGAGTGTCCGGATCTTGAGCTGATCCCACTTTACCATCTTTCATTGTCTGAGCCATCTGCTGGCCAATGAATAGAAATAGCTAGGTCAAACCTTATTAAGTTAGGTATGAAAAACTGAGCAATTATTATAGTCCATCTATAGCATAAATTTAAAGGGACATAACATGCAGGGACAGACTTTGATAATCTTTCGTAATATGGTGCCCTGTGTAAGGCCAAAATTTGGTGCCCCAAAATGGATCTTCTCAATTATGGATCTTTTCAATTTTGCACTCCCTCATCTTGTCACCCTATGCGGGGGAACAGCCCACACTGCCCAAAATCTGGTGCTGATCACAAGGTCTGAGTAGTTATTACTACATGGTTATTGAGTTGTAAGATGCTGATGATGCATAGTCTCATTATGCATAGTAGCCACAAGTGAAAATGCATATGCATAATCTTAAGTCTTTTATTTTGATAAACCATTGGATTATTTCTTCAGCAAAACAGAAGAGGGAGGAAGAAAATCATTCTGTGAGTTTTGCACAAGAGAAGCTTTGCATCTCTCCCTGAACTGATCCCACCTCTTCAGGCAGTCAGGATAACATTACACCTTCTTGATAATGGTGAAAATAAACTTTAAACATTGGCTTCATTCGCACATAATAGCAAGTCGGAGTTCAGTCATTCATGCATGAGCCTCAGCTTGGATACACTCTTCTTTTCCTCCCTTCATGCACTCTGAAAACCTTCCTCACTTCCTTGCTTGTGCCAAACATAGTTACCATTAACTGAACTGCAGTTTGCACAAATCATACTTGGCTGCAAACCAGAACTGGACATGGTGTGGTGAGGCAGCTAAGTGACTCAACTATGAACCAGGAAGTCTCTGGCTCCCTTATCACCTCTGCCATGACATCTCTAGTGTTGGACTTAAGCAACTCACTTTCTTATGGCCTAGCAACTTCCTCCCCCATCTGCAATATGGAATGATCATACTAATGCAACTTATTTCATAAGGATTGCAACAGTGTGGTATATGTGAAGCTCTTTTAACATTTGGAAGATCTTCATAAATGTTAAGAGTATGCATCATGCTAAGACAAAACTATGCTTTCCTATTCTGATTTGTGCGAAACACAGTTTGGCTGTTAAGTGCAGAATTTAGTTTGCATAAACAAGGGAAGTTGAGCAAACATGACAGAAGAAGCCTAGAGTTTGGCACCCCCAAACCCCTACAGTTCACTAAGAGAATCATGCAGTGAACATACCTTGAGGCTGACATTATAACTGCTTCAGCAGAGCTACTACACTTCCCAGTCTACTTTGAGGTATGCCTCTGCATGCTTGGAGGGCACTGCTGCATTCAGGTCCTTCATTGTCTATTTTCAGCTGGTATTTTTTGCTGGTTCAATGCCCACAAACACAAGGGGTCTATCTTGCAAACAGAACAGCTTAGCATGGCAAATGAAAAATAACCGCAACACACAAACAGTTCACAAGTGAATGGTATTCTTTGCTTTGGCAGTTTGCAAAGTGTTCTCTGTCTGTCTGTCTCTCTCTGGTTCCATGAAATTTAATTTAATTTTAAAGTAAAGTTAAATGTACAGGCAACAAAAGAGAATACACAGCAAGATCACTGATTACAGTACAATCCTTAGTATACAATGGATATGCTTGTGGGATGACTACAGCAAAAACAGCCTGAGGAAGAGCCTCCTTTTGGAAAGATTGGATAGGCAAGTTGTATAATGTGTGTGTGTGTGTGATATGAATAATTGTCAGGAAACATATAGACATCTGGAGTTGATTAGAAATTAATAAAGAGTTTTGAGTTTCCACATAGAAAATAAACAGAAACCATGATGCCAAAATATCTGTTTTTAAATTAGGATTCCTTGCTTGCTGTGTTTGCTGAGAAAGTCTGTACATAATCATAGCCTTCCAGATTTTCTCCAATCCACAATTTTGGAAGAAATGGCAGGAAAGTCCAATGCCCACCTTCTTTTTCAATTATTACAACTTCTCAGGTGCAAGTAGTCACTTGTGACAGTCGTCCATTCTCCTTAACTCCTGTGGAAATGACATTGCTTCTTATTTAGAGTTCAGTGTTACAAGAAGCAATGAAGAAAAGGCTGCTGATATAAGTACATGATCACAGTGTTAGCAGTTCCATTCAGCTTGATAAAATATGAAGATCTGTCAACATGTGCTTCTGACCTGTCACTCTGAGTGTTTTGCCCCTTGGGGCAGCAGACAGTGGAGCAATTGCAAAACAGGAACTACAATTTATGTAGATATAATAGCCAGGTTCAGGTTTACTACAGGATTTATTTTATTTATTATTATTATTACCCACAGTCTCTTCAATGGGAGATCTTAAAGAGATTTTACTAGTATTACTGTTCCCAAGGATTACTGAGCAAGGACAGAAGTGCCCAGGTTAGGACATTTGAATGCCAGTATAACGTTACAAGCTATTATTACAGTTTATGGTGTATTACTGTAGGCACTTAATACCAGTGGTAGTAGAGAAACCACCATTTCCCAGTGTTCAACGTTATTAAGTGGAACAAATGTGCCTTTTTCTCACAGCAAGGTTGCTTTTCTGCCACCCAGAACAAATTACAGGTAGGTAGCCGTGTTGGTCTGCCATAGTCAAAACAAAATAAAAAATAAAATTCCTTCCAGTAGCACCTTAGAAACCAACTAAGTTTGTTCTTGGTATGAGCTTTCGTGCGCATGCACACTTCTTCAGATACGGTATCTGAAGAAGTGTGCACGCACACGAAAGCTCGGGACCCAGGTGGCGCTGTGGGTTAAACCACAGAGACTAGGGCTTGCTGATCAGAAGGTCGGCGGTTCGAATCCCTGCGATGGGGTGAGCTGCCATTGTTCAGTCCCAGCTCCTGCCAACCTAGCAGTTCGAAAGCACGTCAAAAGTGCAAGTAGATAAATAGGGACCGCTCCAGCGGGAAGGTAAACGGTGTTTCCGTGCGCTGCTCTGGTTCGCCAGAAGCGGCTTTGTCATGCTGGCCACATGACCCAGAAGATGTACGGCGGCTCCCTTGGCCAGTAACGTGAGTTGAACGCCACAACCCCAGAGTCGGACACGACTGGACCTGATGGTCAGGGGTCCCTTTACCTTTAAGGTGCTACTGGAAGAATTTTTTTTTTTTTTTTGACTCAGAACAAAGTTCAGATTCCTTCATAGCCTGGTTATATTAGAAGAGGTTTTTGGAAGGAGATACTCAGAAAGCATGACCCTAGTTTTGCCATTAACTTTGTACGAATGCTGGTGGGTGGGGTGCCAAACCTTCTCCAAAGTTACCACTCCCCTTATCGCCCTCCCCTCCATGCTACTGGGGGAATGTAGAGCAGGTGGGTCAAGGCAGAAGAAGAAGAAGAAGAAGAAGAAGAAGAAGAAGAAGAAGAAGAAGAAGAAGAAGAAGAAGAAGAAAGAGGTGCCTTCCTCTACCTGGCATGCACCCAACTTTCTCTTGATCATGTTCATCAAGCTGTTTCAATTCAAGAGAAGGAAGAGGCATAAGAGTAAGAAGAGGAGGAGGAGGATGATTTTGTGTTCCTGTTCCTGTCTCGCCTTCCTGGTGATTCTGCCAAGCCGATGCTCAGAATTGGTAGGAGCAAGAGAGGGCTGGCAAGTTACTTTGTGCCAACTAAAGGGGTTGGATTTGTATTTGGCCAACAGTTGCCAGCCTTGAGCTGCATATAAAACAACGTGTCTTAGCCAGGTCTGGCAGTCAGCACAGAACAGTTACCCTAAGTGGAAAGGAACCTTCTCTCTTCCCATGCCACCCTCACTGAACACATCCCTGCCTTTGTTAATTCAGAAAGGAAGGTCTGGTCCTGAATCCCAATTAGCTGTGGGCAAATACAAGTAATAATGTTTCTAATTGGGACTGTTCTTTGCTGAGGTCTCCTGGTGTGTGGCAGGCAGCAGAGAAATGACGTGAAAGCAATGCTTTTGAATATGTAGCTTGGGGGGAAAAAGAAGACCGGCATTTTGAAGGACACATGACAATGGAGACTATAACCACCACTAACACTACAAGTACCGGTGTTTTCCCAAAGGCAGGAGAACACAAAAGTCATAGGAATCAAATACTGCACAATCAATTCCTTTAAAAAGTAAAGACTATTGCAACTCTATTTCAGTACACCGAATGAGGGGAAAGTGCAAAAAGCTTTTATCCACATTGTAATCAATAATATCCTAAAGGTTTGTTTGGACAACACACATAAGGAAAGCCTGAAATGTTTCTGGAAGCATGATTTAAAAGTGCTACTCAGTGATAAAGCAATACACATACATTTCTCTCTAGAAAAGCATCCTTGTTTTCAAAGGAAGCATAGTAGCCTATATGGAAGGGATTTCTTCAAAGACAAGTCAGGGCACAATCCGCTGAAATGTTCTGCTACTCAAACTGTGCTGAAATGAATGGGCGCTTGAGCAGGATGTTTTGGCAAATTGAGCTCAAGATGTGTAACTGTGGAAAAGATGGCATTAAGCTCCTTCAAACCCGATGAGTGTGCTCCTGAAAATGACAGGGTTGTCAAGGGGCACTGAAGTGCTATGATAAGTCCCAGCTCTATGGACTTGTAAAAAAACAAACAAACAAGCCAGGGTCTGCCAATGACATTTACAGGACTATAACATTCCAAAGTCAGGAAAAAGCCTTTCCACTCAGGAACGAAGGTGCATCTGGCAACATTACAATGGGGCGAAACAACAATAGCTGATTTTTATCAGTGTAGCCACAAACCTTACTGAAGCCACAAACTAAACTGAAAATACAATCTTGATTACTATACAACATAAAGATTTCAAATATTTGTTTTCCTTCTTATGATACCTGTGCTTCCAGGCTTTTGGAGGTAGGTTAGCACTCAGCGTGAAAAGGCAACTTTGCTAAACTCAGTAGAATCATTTCACATTACAGAACTAGCTTCAGTGTTACACACCAGTTATATATTTCCATGTTTTACTCCCTTACTCAGAATACTAATCAGGCTCAAGATTCCGCTGCATTTAAAAGAGAAGCATCGGACTAAGGATTTGGAGACACAATTGATTCAATAACATTTCACTCAGAGCCTAGCCCTATACCAACACAACTGCACTGGAATGTCATGCCTTGCAGATTTAATGGGGACAATACTATTTTACAGTTTAGCAACAATTTCCTTACATCCAAACGTTGCAAAGAATCAGTGTTAAAAACAAACCATCCTGTAATAACTTTATGACCAGGGACAGATGACACAAAAAAGCACAGTGCACAGGACAATATCAAACACTACAATATCTGGAAAGAACATGCAACAATATTTGTCCTCATGAGTTGGAAAATTAAAAGGGGGAGGGGGGGTAAAGCACCCACCTAAATGCACAGACTCACACTTATGGTAGGGAAGCTGTATGCACTGGTTTGCAATCCCAAAGCTCCTCTTCCACAGTCAATCCTCATAACAGCAGCAATAGGATCTGAGAAGCAGACTGTACTGCTCTCTACTATGCAGCCAGTAGTGGCTTAGTGTTTCTGATTTAAAGAAGGGGGGGGGGTGGGGGAGAAAAAGACTGAGAGGGGAGGTGGAGCAGGGAGAGAGAGAGAGAGACAGCGCGCATCAGTTACCAGCATGCTCTCAGTCATTAGCTGCTCTGACTCACTCTTCTGCCAGCATCTACAGCATCTACAATTCTGTTACCCTGGTAAAGTTACAGTAGAGAAGAGAGGGAATGTGTGTGAGAGGGAGGGGTGGAGGGAAGAAGGGGGGGTCGTCGCAGCGTCTGACTCCAGCGTCATCCTCCGTGCTGAGACTATAGGGATCAGTGAAACAGCTGCTTCTCTGAGACTTAACTAGCTGCTATAGGTGAGGAGAGCTTTCCCTTTTTCCTTCATTTGATCACTCTGGCATTCTTGTTTCCTCTGCAAATATTTATGTAATGCCGTCTCCCATGCCTCAGGGGAGACACGAGTTTATTTTCTGCACCGTGGCGAGAGTGAATGCCGCAGCAGTTTGCCAGGTTCAATTTCTGACGCGCTGTTGTTCCACCAGGGTGGATAATTATCTAAAGCCTTCCTTATGCCCAGTTCTATCCAACCTGGTTTTTTTTGGGGG
This sequence comes from Lacerta agilis, assembly GCF_009819535.1. Taxonomy (NCBI): domain Eukaryota; kingdom Metazoa; phylum Chordata; class Lepidosauria; order Squamata; family Lacertidae; genus Lacerta; species Lacerta agilis. The sequence goes on from NC_046318.1 coordinate 30,226,732, forward strand.
GGGGGGAGGGGGAGGACTGGTAGGTGAATGCAAAACCAGGGGCTGAATACAGTATTCATCAAAATGTGTTTCTGTGCCTGGATGTTTATAAGCACTATGCCACTCTCAACAATGTAAGCAGAGAAGAGTTCTGTGGAACATTAAAGACCAGCAGAGGTATAGCGGCATAACAGAAGCACTAATACTACTCATCTATGCCCTGATCCAGATTCTGTCTGTGTGTCCACCATAAGGCACAATTGATGCACATTCTTTCCCAAAGTATTCTGGGCAGAGTTGCAATTCCCAGCAACAAACTGCAGTGCCCAAAATTCCTTTTTGGGGTGGGGATGTGTTTCAAATGTGTGTTCAAGGTATAGTTCATATGCAGCCTTAGTAGTGTGAATTATGTGTGACTAGTAGCACTAGATATGGGCGGGACTGCTCATGCGCACCAGAATGCACTTAACAACTAAATCAGCAACTTCCAGAATCATATGGTTTAGGGGCTTCTCATCCGCAAATCCTTTTGTTGCTAGGTGTCATTATACTGTTGATTAATCACTACCATCCAGAGCGTTAGTGGTACACCTTGTAGATGAACACAGCATTAACCTTCGGCTGTGCGTTGAGCAGAGTCTCTAATGCAGGGGTGCTCAACCTCAGGGTTGGGGAGCAAACATGCCTCTTTATGCCTTTCTAGACCTCTAGCCTTCCCCGGTCACAACTGTCACTGCCCTTGCTTCACACCCTCCTCGAGAGTTTTCGGCTTGGATGGCTGGAATGTATGTTTGAACTTGCCTGGCTGAAATCAAGAGAGGTGTGTTCATGTAAAAACCTCTGACTTCTTCATACCTGGGATGTACAACTGATGTAGCTCCCCTATTTGGATTTTCAGAGCACTGGGAATCTCCAGATTTAGGGGGCAGAAAGTGTAGAGAACAGAAGTAGTTGGAGGAGACTTCTGCATGGACAAGGGGTTCACAATCCACATTAAGCCGAGCTATGGACAGGCCCTTAGAAGTTTTGTTCTGGTGTAATATTATATTCCTGTCATTTAGAAGCACCGCTTCCATTCAGGGGCGAAAGTAGGCTTTATTTCACCTGGGTCAAAGACCCAGTTTGGCACACACATTTGTTTACATACACACATAGGCAGGGGGCCTGAATAGCACCCCCCCCTGAAGGCTTCATCTGGGACAAAAAAACCCAGCTAGCCCCTCTCCCCCAGTAGTCAAGGGACTGCTTCCACCAACACAACAATTTCAGATTGAGTTGGTTTTTGTAGACCTGCTGGATAGCTGTGAAATGGAAATTCTGCTGATTTGACATATAAAAGTATACTATATTTTTTATTGCTACTTGCACACCTGAAATGCCTCAGTTTGTTATTGGACTTTTAAAGTATGTATTGGACATACACAAACTTTCCCTGGGCTATATATATTCCAGGAAGCTTTGGGGTGCTAATACCTGCTCACCTTCCTACTTTGCATCTATTCTACTGGTGCATATACAACTTACAAGCTATCTCTGGGGAAGTTTTCAATATCACTTTGCAGTAGCAAATGCAGAAAAGCAATACGTTCAGTTTCATCCTGTCTTCCTTTATTTCAGTCAAATCCCCCCAAAACCTCAATAGCTATATAACAAACATTTGAATACCACATAGGCTAGCCCTAACCTGCCTTTCCACATCATTCAGTGTCCCCAGTGTTGCTGCATTTGAAAGAATCATTCATTTCACATGTATCTTGTTTTGCTAATTCAGTAGAAAATGCCAGAGAATGCTGCCTCTCTCCACAATTAGACAGGCATAAAAGCTTCTATTGTATTGCTACTGTGATAGTGCTACTATACCTATGAATTATTCACTCTATTGAAGTGTAATCTGCCATTGCATTAAAAATAGGTCACCCAGGAAGCAGCCAAGTACAAAACACATAATAAGAACCACAAAAGCAAGGTTGGCCTTGGGCAACTGAAGGAACACCAATCTGTGTTAACTCTGGACTGTATTACATTTACATGAACACAAACGGATTCTTCTTCACTAACATTATAAAAAATGTAATATTTCAATGCTTTGCATGTATTAACTCTTCAAATAATCACATGGGTGCTTAAAAGCATCTTACCTTTGCAATCTGTGCTGCTAACTCTCAACTCTCTTGCAATTTTCGCACAGGGGTGAACATTTAGGACACGTTTGCAGATGCATTTCCCTTGGGGGCACAATATGTGATAATTCTTATGAAAATCTGGGAAATGTGCAATGGGAATAGTAGTGTCATGGAAAAGATCTCCTAACATTAACAATACAATCTATTTTTATTACTACTGACAACTTACTCATTTCTTTATAACATACCCTATATCCACTCCTAATGGCACTTCTCACAATATTAAAAAAATACATCCTGCATTCAAGTTACATGAATTACAGTGCAATAAAACACACACAAAGAAAGTGCAGACACACCAAACCAGGAGTGGAGAATCTTATACCTTCCAGCTGTTCATCATCATCATTTTATTTGTTTTTTTAAATTAATTTTTATTAAGGATTTTCTTGATTTACAAAGGTGTGCGCAATGTCTGTCATATTTTTTTCCATGTGACATTTTTACAAATCAGTTTTGGTTATTGAGACATTAGGGAGAGGAGGGGGAAAGAGGTGGGTGGGATGGGGAGATGGGTGAGGTAGGGTGGCGATGTTTCTATTTTCCTTAGTGTCCTTGGTGTCAGCGTTGTTTGTGTAGGTTCCCTGTTGTTTGCTTGTGCTTCTTTGATGGTGAGAGAGGTCGGGATTGGCGTAGGGTGTGATTGTTCTTTTGTGGTTGGCTGTGGTGTTCTTTGGTCTCCTGTGTGAGTGGGGTGGGTGGGTGTTTTTGATCAGGTTAGCCGTATTGATTTGTATGCTGTTGGTAGATTTTTGTCATTGTCTTGTTGGGCTGTGTGTGTGATGAAGGGGAACCATACCGGGGTGAAGGTGTCTTCCTCTGTTTGTCCCCGTGTCAGTTTCAGGTTGCTGCTTAGTTTTTCTAGTAGGGCTGTTTCCCATACTACTTGGTACCATTGGTCCATGCTTACTCCTGACAGGTCTTTCCAGTGTCTGGTTGTGATGTTTCTGGCTGCTGAGAGTAGATGGATTATGAGTTCTTTGTGGTGTAAGTGGGCATTATTGTCTTGGAAGATGTTTAGTAAGACCAATTCTGGGGTGGTTTCTAGCACTTGCTTGGTTATTTTACATATATCTCGTATGGTTGTTGTCCAGAATGATTGGATTTTGGGGCACTCCCACCACATGTGGAAGTATGTGCCTGTGGAGGTGCACCCTCTCCAGCATTTTGGTGAGGTTCCTGGGCGTATTAGCGCTAATTTTCTTGGCGTTAGATACCACCTGTAGGTCAATCATCATTTTATTTGTATGCTGCCTTTCCATAGTTAAAACAATGCTCAAGGCGGCTTATAACATGACAAGATTTACATAATTACCAACATGACAAAAGTCATAAACAATAAATAAAACACATCAAAAAGTACACAACCAAATAAAAAACAGTTCCCACATATATCATAAAATCTAAAACTAATAATACAGCATTAATATCAATCACAGTTTAAAATGACATAGATAAAAAATAAAAGCAATTCAAAAAGAAAAACAAAACAAAAACAAAGCTCTCTCTGCCCAGCAGCAGCAGCACTCCTTTATGGAGCCTGTCAGGCTCCCAGCAGGTCAAAATGCACCCTTCTGCTCCAGCTAGCATGGACATGGGTCAGAGATGATAGAAATAGTCCAGCAACATTTGGAGGACACCAGATTGGGGAAGGCTACTGTAGAACTGGGAGGTAGACTGAGGTGCACTAACAAATCTGGGAGAAATAAGTCCTGTCATCTATTTGCTAGTTTTCTAGCTGCTGTAGGGAGTTCTGAACAACCTTTCACAAATATGCTTCCCACCTGTCCAGTGGTGTAGTGAGGGGGGACACAGTGGCGGCTGCCCCAGGCACAAAAATTGTTAGGGGTGCAAAATTTCAACAGCTGATGCTCCCTCAGTACAGCTGTGCGCTTCCATTGCTGGACTCTGTTGAAAATGGCTTCTCCATGCAAACCAGACAGCGGAACACTGGCTGTACAGTGGAGCCTCATGTTACGTACAGTCCTCCTTGCGAACGCTTCGAGTTGCGAGCTCCGGTAACCCGAAAGTAGATGCTCCTGGTTGCGAACTTTGCCCCGGGATGCGAGCGGAAGTTGCGTGCCGGCAGCACAGCAGCAGCAGGAGGCACCATTAGCGAAAGCGTGCTTCATGTTATGAGCGGTTTTGGCTTAAGAACGGACCTCCGGAATGAATTAAGTTTGTAACTGGAGGTACCACTGTACCTGTTACGCTACTGTACCTGTCCAGGGTTCTGCTTCCTTAGTCTATCCCTTTGCTCTTCTTAAAGGGCCTTGGCTCACCAATAGTAACAACTGTAAGAGGCAGGCATTGGCCCATTTGGGAGGTTACAATCTCTGGCATGCAGATTTCTAGAAGCAGCTGCCAACTCTGCTTTGGGCACACTCCTGCCACGTTCACCACCAAAATGTCACATTTGAAATGCGTTTTCAGTTCTGACTTCTCTCACTAACTGTCAGCCACACCAAGAGACATTTCTAGTCATTCTTGCATACTATTTCCCTCAACGCCACCCCCCTTTTCTATGGCAGAAGTAAGCTCACAAGTGGGCTTGATAGAACTGTACATTCCAATTTCTCAAAATGCTTAGCAACCAGAACTGGCTGTGCAGCTTTTCTACATGTTGTGCGTGTGAGAGAGAGTGCGTGAATTCTGTGTTCTCTAATTAATACGCCTAAAAAGCATCTGGAAACCTGTTATGTTTTATTGCAACAGTAAAAAGAGATAACTGCAAAGATTATCAATGCAAATGCAGTAATGGGATCTAATCCTAGAGGTATTATAGATGGCAAGTATATGACTCATTCAGCATAGCCACTGAAACTGATGGACTTATCATTCTTTCTTCTTTCTTTGTAAGAAGTAGAGAAAAGTAGAGACTTGTGGGCAGGACATAAACGTTTCTTATCTGAGTCAACCAGGGTTGTGTGTATTACAACCACCTAGGTGAACATGGTGCATAATATGCATAATATGTATATGAATTCAGACACAGAGATCTTGGTTTAAAATTAATTCTGGTTAGTTCAGCGAGTGAGTTCCCTAACCCATAGTCTGATGCTGGGTTGTTATGAAACTGACCATAGTTTGTTTAAAACCAGAGTGTCTGGTTAGAACCTAATGCTAAAAAGAGATTTCTTAAAAGTGAAACTAAATTCTGGCAAGTTTCTCCTCTCAGCTGTGTGCAGGGAGGAGAGAAGAGGAGGGAGCACACAAGCCTGACACTTTATTCTGGCTCATCCAGGTTCATCCATGCTTTGCGAAATCATGGTTCAGCAATGTGTGCAAACGTGGCTATAATCTGCTTAGGGGCTCATTAAAGGATCCAGAAGTAGGAACTCAATTCCTTTGCATCCCTAGGCAATTAAGTCTTTCTGGGTGCTGCTGTTGCCTTCTGTCTTCCTTCTCTACCATGTATTTGCCCCCCCCCCAACACACACACACACACACACACACACACACCCCATTCAAATATATTCTACAAAATCTCAAGCAATTTCATTAGCATATGTTAGGGAATATTATGAGTTCGCTGCATATAGAGATTGCATATTTGGGACACAAAGCCCTGAACCTTATTGAGGGATCAATATTAACTGCAAGGTCACAAATAACTAATAAGCAGGGCACCTAGGAGTGCTACACAAATGATATGCTGAACACGGTCTACCTGATAATCAAAATGATGAGGCATGACTTTGGCTTATTAAGGAAATGAGAAATATATAGTTTTAGAAGCAAGGTGAGAAAAGTTATGAAATAGTATTGCTTCTTGGCTTTATTTGCTTATCTGCAACTCGAGCTGTCAATACTGTCAATAACTACAGCCAACTGGGAGAAATAAGCTACAGTTGTCTACAGATGCTAAGGCATGGGTGACTACAGATGTTAAGACAGTTGTTTCAAAACAACTCTGGACCAAGTTCTCTGGGAGACTGACTTCCCCTTCATTGCCCAGCAAGGGCATTAAGAACAACAAATGAAACCCAGTTAGCCTGATGATTAACAGGCTGTGGTGATGGAGAGGTGGGCTTTTTCACTGTGGATATAAGTTTTGTGGAACCCACTTCCTGCTGAAATATGAGAGGCCCCATCTGTATTAGCATCCCACTGGCATTTAAAGGCACACCTGTTTACAAAGGCATTCCCGTTATCTCTTGACCGGAGTCACCCGTTTTCATTTCTATTTTAATGGCATTGTTTGGTTGTCTGTTTTAATCATTGACAATTACATTTTATTGTTTCAGTGGGATTGCCTTACTGTGTTGTATTGCAATCATGGTGTTAATTACTCCGTATTTTAACAATGTTGTGCTGTTGGTTTTTAGAAGCCAACTGGGCATTAAGCAGTATGTATAACTACTACTACTACTACTACTACTACTACTACAACAATTAAATTGTTATTATTAATAATATTATATTTTGAGGGCTGCATTTTTTCATGGCAAAATTCCAGGGACCACATCCACTGTTGAGAGGGGCTTGAAACAATGCATGTGACCCATTGGCTACTGTACAAAGGGAAATTTCAACCAGGCAAAAGTCAGAGGTTCCTACATATACTAGCTCCCTTCTCCACCCAGGCAAGCAGGAGATGCATTACCACATTGAAGGACACACTCCAGCCAGCCAAAAGCTGTGGTCCTTCCCATATGTTTTACAGACGCCGCACAAAAAAGTTTTGGGGATCAACCTCTTAGTGATTTCAAAGAGACTAATTGCAACGTATAAAATTAACAAAGCTTTGCATACATTGGCATTCTTTGACCTACCTATCAGAAAACAGATTTTCTATTTATTCTTTTAAAAAATAGCCAATACAGAATGAGAAATAATCCATTTCATTTATCATCTTTGCATTGATGGATATATCCAGTTTTCTAACTTATGACCCACAATTCTATTATCAGCATTTGAAGCGATTAGGGATAAGTAGTTGCTATGCTAATCATCAGCTTGTGCTTTTTTCTTTCTTTCACTAAGCTTGCCTCTCCTGCTTTGTGGTAAGTGCGAGGAATGGGAAGGGACAGAGAGAGAGAAGAGGGGAAGAAACACAATGGATACTGAGAAAAGAGGGAGAGATCTACGTCACTGGATGCAAGCTCAAAATTCGCAGTAATTTTAATTGGCCCAGACTGTGCCCATTACACTGACCATGTTCCACAAAAATAGAGTTGTCTGTGTACAAATTAAGTGCATGTCCAATCTGCGTAATTCATTTCAGACAACAATTCTAGGCCCTTTTAAGTAGTCCAGCAGTCTATAATTCTGTACTAAAGCAGTGCAACTAGAAAAGCCAACACATGTCAAATAGCTTTTGCTGATTGGACGGGCACTAAATTTGTGTACCTTATTCAGCTCAATTTATTTATTTATTTATTTATTTATTTATTTATTTATTTATTTATTTTTGTGAAATATGGATTTCTAATTTTAGGGTGGGAGGCCAGGATGAGATAATTGATGCTGGGCGCCTAGTACAGAGACTGCACCAAGGATTCGTAAAGAGGGACATGGAGAAGAGCTTAGCAGTGCCACCCCATACTTTGTGGAAGCTATATAAAACGAGGCCATGCCATTTTCCCCTGGGTAAACTGGTATGCATGAAGGATATTTTTTCCCCTGCACATGTCTGGGAATGCTAGTGTGTGGGTGGATAAATCGGGGTTGGAGACAAATAACAGTTTTTGCAGGCTGTTAAAGGTGATATGAAATACGCTCATGGTGTGCACACTCATTCCAATGTCATGTCTGTTTAACAGGCTTTGCAGGGTTTTGTAGTGCTTCAAATATTTGCAGAGACTGTTTAATCAGAGTGTGCAATGGGATAAGTATGCACAAAAAAGCAATGACTGCCTCAATCATACTGTCCTCAGCAGTCTCAAAAGCAACTCCAGCCTGGGTATCCCAAAGTCATAAATAAACTTGGCCTACCACTCAAAATAAATGTATTAATAAATCTTTTGCAAGTAATGATGAAAGGACGCATTCTCTTGGCATTGCACACATTGTCTTACCAATGCCAGGATGTCTGTACTATCAGCAAGTGTTCTGTGAAGTGCCACTGTGAATTACATAATTATCAATGTTTGGGCTTTTCTGAAACTCATTTTCTTCTGACCTCACAGTTTACAGTACCCCCTCCATGTGTAAACAGGAATGCCAACAGGATTTCCCTGGGTCCAGTATGCCTTGGTGTCTGGTGCCTGGGCACACCCACCCCCAGCAATCTATTCGCAAGAACTGCTACAAATATTAATGTAGCCTAGCCAACCTCACAGGGCTGTTACAAAGACAGAAAGGGTTATGTAGTAGACAACCCTGGTAGCAAAAGCAAGGTACAAACATACAGTGTCATTCATCTGAAAAAGTCAACATTCACAAAAGCAGCACCTCTTTGCTTTAACTGCAACATTTCATAGTCCTGATATTTTACAGCAAAATGGCAAACCAAAACAAAAAGCTTGCAAAACTCTGGAGATCTAAAAAAATACTACAACGGCCCCCCAACATTCAATCCTTTCTATCTGTGGTCTTGTGTGTGTAACTCAGAATAGCACTTTGTGGATCTAATGGAGTGGATTGTAGTTTACAACAGCTTATGCTGAAAGAAAGTGGTTAAGACTCTTTGCTTTGTGCTTTGTGTTTTGCTGCAAGAAATCAACGTGGTTACACTTCTCAATCCTTGCACAATTTCCCTTGAGTCAACATTATACCAGACTTTTCCATGTATAAAACGAGGGTTTATTTTATTATAATTTAATCTTAAAGACTGGGGGTCGTCTTATACACGGATAGTGCATTGGGGTGAGTGGGGATTGGTTGCTGTTGCGAGCAGGAGATTGTCAGCGGTGATTGTGCTGGTGATTGGTGGGTGTTTCAAGGGCTGGTTTCAATTGGTTGTCGCTGTGGCAATTGTGCAGGCGATTGGTGGCTGCTGGTGGCGAGGAGGCAGACAATTGGTGGCTTGAGTGATGTGTGCGAGTGGCAGAGTAGGTCATGTGGGTGAGTGATTTTTGGCAACCCCCCCCCCCAAGAAAGCTCAACAACTCTTGGAAATCCTCCCCAAGAAAAGCTCAACAACTCTGGGCAATGCTCCCCCCAAACAGCTCAATAAATCTCCCCCCATTTTCTTAATTTGGAGTCCTCACAAATAGGGGGCGTCTTAGACACGGAAAAATATGGTAACTTATTGAGGCTTCTCACCAACAACACAATAATTTTGTTCAAGGAGACAAAAGAAAAAAGAATCATGTTATGCTTTTTCACCATGCCATCTCCACCAATAACATCTTTACAATTTGGATTCCCTTATGTGGCAGAACAGAATCTAATTAATGTAAGAAAGCTTTTTTAGTTGTTGAGCTAATGCAGATACATATAACCATTTGCTTGTTAGTATACCCAACAGATAATACAATTATAACGTAGGGTGCTGGGTAAAATGATTATGGTAGGCTTTCTAGAAATTAAGTGCATCTTAATAAATAATGCAATTTCTTTAGATTTTCATTTTTGTAACTCCACTCAGGCCTGTTTTCATAGCCATGGAAAAGGGGGGGGGGGCAAAGTGGCTTAAGAGTAAAATTGGATTTATTCTGTGGCCTACTTATGCTAAATCCACTCACTTTTTGGGATTTTAAAGCAAATACTATTAAATAAAAATATTATGGGGGAATGCCGTACAAAGAATCGAGACAAGCGTGGATCTCGAAACACACTTTAGCTGAAACCCTCAAAAAGGTGTCAACATGTGACAATATGATGGGCACACATGATGGGCATATGGCTCCACATGCTATAAGATGAGCAAGATTGGCATGCAATGATTTTGGAACTGCCACAAGATCTGCATAAACCTAAGAACCAATGAAAAGAAAATGAGTGTCCCCATTAAAAATTTGGTAATCTTCTGGCAACCCCCTAATTGCTGCATCCCTGTCTTAGCTTAAACTACCAGTGTATGCAGTTCCCATAGCAGGAGAAGGGTGAGGAAATGTTTCTGTACTCCTATTGCTATAACTAATCCCATGTAACAAGACATTTTGCACTGAATGTTCCTATTGTGTGATGTCATGGAATCTAACAGTGAAGGAGGAAGGGCTGTGGTGAAGGAGAGAATTGCAAAAGGACTTCGCTAGAATTCAACACAGAACTGAACTAGTTGCACAAGCAAGCAATGGTGCAACTATATATTGCTACAGTTTAGGTAAGCTAAAGTGTACATTGTATTTTAAGTTTTCTCCAATAAGATTCCCCACTATGCAGAGATATTGGGAGATGACACTCCCTGGGTTCATTTAACCTTGTAAGTTACATGTGGTAGATGTTTTTTAATGAATGTGCTTCCATTTCTGACATTTACAATGCCAGGTGGAAGGCGTCAAGACAAACAGCTTCTCTTATGCGGTAAATAGCAATTGTCAAACATATGGAGGAGCATTTATAAGAACTATTTGCTGTGTGAAATTAAAGAGGTATGATAAGCTAGCAATGACTTTACCATGCTGAGAGTGAATACCGGTATGTGGAATTTGGGACTCAGATACCTAGCAGGTGGTGGGAAAATGTTGGGAATGGAGAAAACAACTTTTTCATTTAGAGCAGGGGTCCCCAAACTAAGGCCCAGGGGCCGGATGCAGCCCAATCGCCTTCTAAATGCGGCCTGCAGACGGTCCAGGAATCAGTGTGTTTTTACATGAGTAGAATGTGTCCTTTTATTTAGAATGCATCTCTGGGTTATTTGTGGGGCATAGGAATTCGTTCATTTTCCCCCCCAAAACAAGAAGATGCTCTAAATCAGGGGTCAGCAACCTTTTTCAGCCATGGGCTGGTCTACCGTCCCTCAGACCATGTGGTGGGCTGGACTCTATTTTGGGAGAAAAAATGAATGAATTCCTATAACCCAGAGATGCATTTTAAATAAAAGGACACATTCTACTCATGTAAAAACACGCTGATTCCTGAACCATCCACAGGCCGGATTGAGAAGGCAATTGGGCTGCATCCGGCCCATGGGCATTAGGTTGCCTACCCCTGCTCTAGAGGCTCTCCTTCAAACATGTCATCAGTGGCAGATACAAGATGGATTAGGATTCAAGAGACGACTTTTTCTGGGGCCATGTTTGCAGATCTAGGATTAGATCTGAGGCTCCTCCAGGAAAAATGCCCCTTGCCTCCCCCAATCAGCTCCTGGCAGACCCCACCCAGTGTGCTTTCCCTGTGGTACCACCTCCTAAAGCACCTCCTTAGTGGGGCCTCTAGATTGCAGGGGGGGAGGAGAGGCAGTAGCAGGAACAAGCAGAAGGGACATGCTGTTGCTTGTACTGTGCCTGACACTTCTCCTTTCAGTGTCAGTTGCCTTGACATGAAAAATGTCATACCAGGCTGTACAGGCATTCATTAAGCTAGCCAGGAGAGCCCAGTATGGTTGTTTTTGTTATGTCCCCATTATGACCCCCTGCAATGCAGGAATCTGAGCTAGATCACACATGACAGATGGCCATCCAAGCTCTGCTTTAAAAACCTCCAAGGAAGGAGAGTCCGGTACCTCTCGTAGACGTCTGTTCCACTGTTGAACAGCTCTTATCGTCAGAAAGTTCTTCCAGAAATTTTGTTAGAATCTATCATTAATTACTGGTATTATTATAGATTTGGAACTAAAAACCCCCAACAAATTTGTATCAGATAAGATGCTACTGATGAACAGTACCAACGGCTGTGGCTTAAAGGATTAAACAAAATGAAAACACCCAAATAATGATTTATAGAATTGTAGAGCTGAAAGGCACTCTGAAGATCATCTGGTCCAGTTCCCTGCAGTGCAGGAATATGTAGCAGTCCCACGTGGGGATCAAACCTGCAACCTTCGCATTATCAGCACCACGCCGATAAATATGGCCTTGAAGCCTTAATTACCTTAAATGAAGTAATCAAAAGGCAATAATTAGTTCCTAAGATATGACTTGTTGGTGAATGGTTAGAACAGAATGTCCCAGCAATATCAGGCCAGTGGGGCTGCTTGGAAGGCAAAAACCATTCCAAAGGTGTGTGGTGCCAGCACACAAAAATCCACTAACATTATATATATAAATGTCAAGGACCTGGTTCATACACTACCTAGGGCCTTTGTGAGGCAAAGGAACAATGTGGTCTATCCACTCTGCCCAACCCAAATGTTATGAGTCAGGGTCTCCATGTGAAGGTCTGATCACATGGAGGCTCAGTCCCCCCCCCTTTTCGTGGGAAATAAATTATGTGAGCAGCATTCAGGACAGACAATCCATTAATCTCCATGATGGAAGGGAGGAGGTTTATCATTCTTCCCCCAATGCAAAGACATCAAGTATAATAATGTATGAACCAGGGCAACATTTGTGAAGACATCTATTAAAGACTGTCTACAATTGTGTTTGTATAAGGCCTCTCTCAAGGGACTGTGCTGTTTTTCAGCAAGTGTTAAGCTAGGAGGCATAAAGGGCTTTGCACACTTCTGTGGGAAGGCTGTGGAAGAGGATGCTATCAAATCAATGGTGGGAGACACACAGAAGAAAAACACCATCTTCCCCAGAGCTCCAGATTTCTCTCAAGGGGCTGATGTACAGCAGGAACTTTAAAAAAAAAAAAACCTGCTATGAGAAGTAAATTCTATAGGAAATTTCAGTTGCCTTGGTGATGAACTAGAGAGAATTATCCTTTCTTTCCACCAGGGCTCAGGGAGTTCCATGTGCATTCATGTTCCCTCAGAGTGGGAGATAAACCAAAGGGGATAGGCAGAATAAATGAGCTGTGAAAGCTTTCAGGAGAAGTTGCTCTCAGGCTCCCAACAAGTAGAATACCTTGCAGACTGGGCAGCTACAGAATAATTACCAAAGAATACATGGTAACATTCCATTATTTTTTTTGTAGGAATGGGAGATGACTGACTTGCCTTTATAAAGGGAAAAATGGAAAAAAAATGAAGGCCTGTCTGTTAAAATATAACAGCGCTTCCCACAAAATGCGTAGAATTTGCAGTATTTATTGCATATGTTTATTCTGAAGCAGCATCGTTATTAAAGGAAATCATTATGAAAGGAAAACGCAACATTTCAAAGAGGATATTTTCAAAGATTGCTTGTTGATGGCATTATTGTTGTGGTAGGGGAGAGGTTTAGGATCCAAGTTTGAGGGTGTGTTGTACTGAAGAAGTGATCTATTAATAATCAGGTTTAAGTACAAAATCAGAATCCTTTCCATCCTCTGCAAAATCAGAATAAAGTCTCCATTGCATAGTCTGTTCTGTTCTTATAATACTAGTATGGATATCTGCCAAGCTTAAATATCTTTAAACTTGGAAAGTTTCAGTATGAAAACTATGGCTTAAGCTGAAATGCTGAACACCCTTACTAGGGAGTAAATCCTACTGAACATAGTGGGACTTGCTTCTGAATATAGCAATCACAGCATTGTGTTTTAAGACAGAAAAAACATGGTCAAAGGCAGTGTGTTGCAAAAACCAGTTGCTGGAAACCGCAGGAGGTGAGAGTGCTTTTGTGCCCCGATCTTGCTTGCAAGTGTCCCATGGGCATCTGGCTGGCCACTGTGAGAACAGGATGAGATGGGTCATTTGCCTGATCCGGCAGCCACTTTATGTTCTTAAAAAAAGTCACCATAAACTTCAGCTGAAAGGTATTGTCAGTTTCTCAGGATTACTGATCAGCAGCTAATTTTGCCAAAGGAAAACTTTTGAGAAAGGTTTGTGTGGTAATAAAGTTGGCATTGCATACCTACCAGCAAGAGCCTCACAGGCATGAACATTTGGGTGGTATGAGGTTGGGGTGTTGGTGGTAAAAGCTGAGAAAAGGCAGTGTTCCTTGGCCTCCTCACTTACCAGTATGGGTTTGAAAGGGACATGAAATGAAATGCGTATGAAAAACAAACACAATCCCATTGCATTGTCTCCTTTGCAAAGGAAATCGTTTGCACATTTCCACCTCCTGCTCTGCTTGCTTTAAAAATTGGTAGGGAAACTAGAGGCTAGATAAAAGTTGCTCTGTGGGGAGAGAGCTGGCCTGTGAGCTGCTAGTTGATCATTTCTGGTCTTGAGGATTAGAAGAGACAGGCAGCCATTACTGGGTCATGCAATGTGTCTGACGAACCCTTAAGGCGGAAAAGTTGCACACACACACACACACACACACACACACACACAAATTATGTATGGCTTTGTGGTTACTTACAAGGGGGAAGCCCATTTAATTTTCTCTCTCTCTCTCTAATCTATTTGTGCATTTCAGTGTTTCTCTTTTAATCTACAAGGTTGGAATTTTAAAGAAGTGTTTTGTACATTTTAAAGAGGCCATCTCTGTTTTCTTAAACCCTTATGGAATGTTAATGGTCTTCCTGAACAACACTACATGTTCATGTTTTATCCCTCCAGTGCTCACATTATGTATTCCATCTGTCTGTCCTTTCACTTATTCAAAGTAAAAGTACCCTTTCAATGTACTGTCTTGATAGCAGTGCTACTTGCACCTTTTCTGTCTAAAAAAGACGTATTAACCTATATGTATGTATGTATAATGCTTCCTGAGCTTCAAAGATGGAGTTTATAACATGCATTGGCAGCGGCTGCGGGAGGGAGAGGGGGAGGCAGAATGCAACTCTATTTAAATTTTTAAACCATACCATCCAAATTCTATGCAATTACAATTCTGGAAGGAACATCTCAATAGAAGGCAAAGCAAGATTGTGGCTGCATGACCCAATAAGCAAATCAGCTCTAGGCAATGAATTACCTGTGGGGATTAGAAACAGGGTCCCAGGGCCTCAGGAACACTGCCCCACGGGGACACACAGGTGCCCAACCTCTGGCATTCAGAAGTTGTTGAAACATCCCCTGTTCAAAAGGCTTTTATAGCGCAATCCTAATCACGTCTATTCAGAAGAAAGGCACATTGAATTCAATGGGGCTTACTCCCCGGTGAGTGGGACGCAATGGGTATTTTTACCTGGCTATGGATATTAACTGTTCATCAGAATTAAAGATTTAATTGCAGTAGTTATTCAAATCAATATGTGATTCTCAGCATTTCTCAGTTCTGTAGTTCCTAAAGGTAAAGGTAAAGGGAACCCTGACCATTAGGTCTAGTCGTGTCCGACTCTGGGGTTGAGGTGCTCATCTCGCTTTACTGGCCGAGGGAGCCAGCGTACAGCTTCCGGGTCATGTGGCCAGCATGACAAAGCCGCTTCTGGTGAACCAGAGCAGAGCACAGAAATGCTATTTACCTTCCTGTTGGAGTGGTACCCATTTATCTACTTGCACTTTGACATGCTTTCGAACTGCTATGTTGGCAGGAGCTCTGTAGTTCCTAGCCACACGTGATTCTTCTCTCTGTTCATTTTCGCCTTTTGGCTCTTTGCCTCAGGTCTTCTTCTCTTCCTGTCATTGCACTGAACCTTCTTCCCAGCGTTCCTTTCCTCGCTTCTGATTTCTTTTACTTTCTGCCTCGCCCTGGCTATCTCTCTCAAGCAGCAAAACCAAAGCCAAACAATATCACTGAGAATCAGTAAGAGGTAAGCCGGATGCCACCAAAGGCTTTTCTATACAGGCAGGCAGTGCAGCAAGTTACCGTTGCAAACTCTTGTCACTACAGCTACCACAATATCCCCCTTCTGTATAACCTTTTAAAAAATAAATAAATAAATAAATAAAAGTGTTTAGGGGTTATGTGCACGTACGTGGGGATTTGCATGTCTTTATTGCAAAGGGCAAATGGAAAGATGATCTGAATTAATTTAAAGGAGAATGATGCAATTAATATTCAATAAAATAAACACATAAATAAATGAGAAGGATCTCAGAGGTTCTTGGTGGCAAGTTACAGGCTCACTGTTTGCTCAAACATCTTTGAAGAGAGATATCTTGAGGGTTCTGGAATGTTTGAGAAACTCTGTGTCATCTTTGCAGAAACAGCTGAAAAATGGGTCATGTAGTATAAGAGCATCCAAGCAAGTTACTCAGCTGGAAAATGGAAAGAATGGGAACAATTAAGGCCCTAAAGGCAAGCATAGGCATGGTGTTGGGTAGCTGTCTCATGGACATTGCAGTAAAATAGGGGCTAATATTAATTCATCTCTTATGTCTTGAGAGAGATCTAATAATATCAATGCAACCAAGGCTGCAGAATCAAGGCTGCAATCCTAACCCCATTTTACCTGGGTGTAAGCCCTGTTGAATTCAATACAACTTACTAAATATGATTAGTATGGCACTGTAAAGTATGTGCTTTGAAGAGCCATTCCATTTTTTAGGCTATGAGATTAACCCTACCCAATGGACCAGAATGTGGTCTAAACCTCCCTTTAAATCCACATCAGCAAAAATAAAAGAATTCACTCTGAAACTCACTTATAGGTGGTACCTAACACCATGGAAAGTAACGCCAATACGCCCAGGAACCTCACCAAAATGCTGGAGAGGATGCACCTCCACAGGCACATGTGGTGGGAATGTCCTAAAATCCAACTCTTCTGGACATCAATCATACAAAAAAGATGCAAAATAACTAAGCAAGTTTTAGAAGTCACCCCAGAACTGGCCCTACTAAACATCTTCAAAGATAATCTTTTTTTTTTTTTAATCATAATTTATTTTTCTTTGTATGAGGCCAATGACTCTCCAAGTCTGGTGGTCAGGCTCACTGGAGGTTTTTAAGAAAGAGGTTGGATGGCCATTTGTCATGATTCTTTAGCTGTGATTCCTGCATTGCAGGGGATTGGAATAGACAACCCTTGTGATCCCTCTCAACTCTACAATTCTATGATTCATTGTGCCAGCACTGGTTCACATGACACAGTAAACCAAACTATGGCATACTGGAACCAGCTTCTGGGAAGGTCTTAACTGATTGTCTCCTCTCTGGTCCTTTTTAGCACCATATTGAGCTCAGCAAAGGTTTGGCTTAGTGTGTCATCCAAACTGGGACTCATAGTTAAGCTCTCTCACTACCAACCATGAACAGTAGCAAAGAACAAACCTTGGCTACAGCTTGTGTTTAGTGAGGTCAGACCTTAACCACAAATCCCAGTTTGGATGGCATGCCAATCCAAACCTTATCTCCAGTGCCGTAGGAAGGGGGATGAAGGGGGCGGGGAACCCCGTGTTCCACCCTGGAGGGGGTGACACTCTGGGCGCCCCCCCCGGCGTGACACCCAAGCCAGCCCCGCAGACGACCGGTAAAAAGCCACGCTCAACGGAGGGGCTCGGAAACCGAGCCGGAAATAGCAGAACACGCGCCGAGCAGGTTAGCCGTTGGCGCGTGCTTTGCTGCTTGGGCTGCGGGTGGATGTGAGCCAGGGAGGGGCATCAGCAGCCGAAGAGAAGCCCGCCCTTCCCCTCTGCGGGCTTCTCTTGGGCCGCTGACGCCCCTCCCTGACTTGCCGCCACTCCATAATGTGCATGTGCGTCGCTACGCATGCGTCAAATGTAATGACGTATGCATTATACATAGTGACGTTACACATGCACACTACGGAGTGACTCCGCCCCTGGGTTTGCCGCCCCGGGTGGCAAAGCAGCTTCCTCCGCCCCTGCTTATCTCAGCATAGCAGCAAAGGGACTGGGAAGAGCAAAGCAGCTATGAATTCCTCTCCACTTGCTGTGCAAACCAAGCCAATGTGAAGTCATGGAAAAAAATCTTAGCCGCAGCAGAACCTCCCAGCAATATATATAAAAAAGGTAACAGGCTTATGCTTTCAAGAAATATATGGAAAGGTACATTGACTTTGCTAAATGCATTGCCACACATGTGGAGGTTTTCTGACCTGGATATATCTAAACTGTCTTCTACTGTAAAGAATGACAGCAGGTGGAGGAGTACAGAAGTGTTCACCATGTTTCGCTATAGAAATCAAACAGCGCCTCTTTCAATAGATGCTCTTTCTCCCCAGCAACTTCACTCTGCCAGAATGCTATGGTGATAAAGGCAATACAAACAAAACAACCTTGGAGCAGTGTACCACCTGCAGCTTATTCCGGGCCTGTCCCAAATCATTTGGTTTGTGTAGGTGTTTTCACTTCTGTTCTTACAATTGCTCTGTTTGAAACCAGAAGTGAGTGGACACTGCTGACAGGCAAAGCAATTCAGAGCAGGAAACAAACCTGTCCTACCCAGCTAGGTGAGGGGATTGTTTTTGTCAGCTACTTTGAGTATCTCTAGCTGTCATACATACAGATTTAAAGGGAGGACGACGGGACGTGTGAAATCACCAGCTGTTCAAAAGGAAGAAGGAGAACCAAGTTGTTTGTATAAACTGAATTCTTATGGATTATGCATACATGATTAATCAGGATAAAGATGCACAGAGATCCTTGGCAAGAATAAAATACGTAAGAACTCAGTAACTAAAGGCATATGCTCCCTTCTGCTTCATTGCAAACAGATACTCCTGTTGTGGTAGGGTAGCAGTAAGTGACTCAGTTTCACCACCTGTTGAGAGATGCAAATGTGCTGTTTGAAAGATTTGGTGCACTGCAGAGTTCTATTCAGCCTCCACTTTTTATTGTGTCATGAAACTGTTGTTGTATCCACAGCCACGCTTGCCCATCATCAACAGCCATTCCAGTTGCCTCCAAGCTCCATCAGCTCAAGACCAGCTAACTTTCAAATTAGAAAGCATCATACAATGAAAAAAAGAATTGGATGGATTCTTGGATTCTCTGGTATCTACTGCCATGCTGAATGTACTGTCCACTAGTGAATGAATCAATAGTCCTGTGCTAATCTACCACACTAAAGATGTCATACCAAACAATGAAATATTTCAGAACAGCAGATGAGATTGACACTAAATTTGCTTCTAATGACCCTTCACTATCTCAGGCTCCAAAATGTATGACATTTCAGCAAGCTGTACACATGCACACATTCTGGAATGTGGCATTCTGGAAAAATTAAGATGGCATTGGCTGTGCTTTTCTTACAAGTCGCAGGCAGTCCACTGCCATTATTTATTTAGTTGCTCAAAATATTTCTTACCCAAAGGTTCCAACAACAGAATGCAAAATTATGAAAACAGATAAAACCATTACAATTATAAAACAAGCAAAACTGCTCCAAATGTTCCAAACAAGAAAATATAAATTCAGCAAGAGAGATGGGTCCCACAAAGCATGTACCCCACCCATCCTACCTCCCTACCATGCTGTTATCAGGATATCATGGGTGGTGGGCCCAGAGGGTCTCTTACATTTATGTAGCAAAATCCTGGTGTTCCAGGTACACTGTAAAATAGGTCAGTTTTGTTAGCTCGCTAGTATAGACTGGAGACTGAAAGCTGAGGAAAGGTTCATGGCCAAGCTGAGATTTCAACTGGGAGCTGCAGCTTGTAGCACATGAGCTAAACCACCAAAAAGCTCATTGAACTTCATGCTATAGTTCTATGCTAACATTATACAACACAAGAAAAGCTGTGACAGGATAGCAAACACAACGATAGACAGATAAAACATTCTCTGTTGCTTTCACATCTTTATAATCCAGCTGAAAATGGCTGTCAGGCGGTTGTAATACTCTTCACTTCTGGAGATGCGGAGACATGATCTACAACTACTTAAGCCAGCCAAGCTGCACTGAAGTTGATGTAATCCTTTTTGCTTGCATACTAAAAATTATATCAGTAGGAGTTGCAAATGTTTATTATGCACATGTGTAAGGACAACCACTTTAGTGACATGCAACCTGCAACTATAGATTTAGTGTTATAGTTTTCTATAGCTTTTCTATGCATATTTGGTAGCGAGTGCCGGTAAATCCCTAACTCCACTTGTGAGTAAACATGCATCAGACTAGGGCTGCAGGTCTAGCTACTCCCTACTGCCCTCCTTTGCAGTAAGCTTTCTCTGTAACTAATATGAATCTCATTTGTTATATCACACCCACAATGCTTTTTTATTTAACAGGGAAAAGGCATCCCTTTGTGGTGTGTTTTCATCCCTGCAGCTTCCCGACTCTTCAAGAACACTTGATCCTTTAAGAAGTGTAATGTGGACACCCTATCTTCAACATGTGGCGGCAAAAGCAGCAGCAGCTTTGTTAGAGATCTTTTACCTTCACAGAAGATATCATCTGCTTCATCAGAGACAGCCAGATCCTCCTCTTCCATGTGCATCTTGGGCATGAGCTTGCCAAACAACTACTGAATTGAATGATAAAGCTGCTTTTAGTACTACAGCAGGGCTGTTTCCTTTCACCGGTGACAGCGGCTTCCGCATCTGCACAACTCGAAACAGCCTCATTTACATGAACATGATAGCCTGTCTTGTTTCTCTCCCTGCCCCACCTTGGGTGTAGCTTTTGAGATCTGAAGCGGGGGCAGGAAGTTGAAAAAAGAGAGGCAAAGTGTAAGAAAACGTACGGTGAATTCACTTCACCACATCAATCTACTCTTAAAAGGGCTCTGAAGAAAAGAGTTGACTTATGTGCATTGTTTAAAGGAAGGAAGTGTGGCTAGGTTAATTCTGTAGTAAAGTTCTGTAATGTTAAGAAGCTTGCACATACAAAGAGAAAATGATCAAGTGTATTCAGCAGTGGAACAAGCCGATTCGGCACCTGGGGTGGTGCGCGTGCCCTGCGCCCAGGGGTGGGGCCAGCCGCCTGTGGGGTGGGGCAAGTTGGGGCAGGACGCTTTGCAGGGCCTCCGAGGAGTCTGCCTGCCTCCTCCCACTCAGCCACCCTACAGCTGGGGGGGAGGCAATGGGTGGACCGTTTGTGATAGGCACCCAAGCCACCACGCCACTCCCAGGAGAGCCGCGTGGCTCAGGCACACTGCAGGCCCCGCAGTGAGTACCGTCTGGCATTTTGTCTCCCCCCCCAAGTGGTGACACACGGGGCGGACACCCCCACCGCACCCCCTTCCTCCACCCCTGAGTGTATTACCTTATGTAAGGCCACTTCACATGCTATGGATTTCCCACATGGAAGGCATCCCATTGTATGAAATGGAATGCAATGTGTACCCTTTTTGTGGAATGTAATTATGCTGGGAAACTATATGGACTTTTCATGGACTTGCCATGAAAAAAACTAAGCATGCCATTGTCAAGTGACAATCTACATTTGACTGGCAACTTATTTACTACATTGTTATAGAGCCCAGTTCTTATCAAAGAAAATAAATACTCAAGCTCCAGCGAACAGAATATTATTTAGCATAATTGTCTGTTCTATTAGGGAGGTTCTTTTGCAAGAACTGCTTTGCAGAGTAAATCCAAATTCCAGCTTCTCCAACTAGATGCCTCTTGTTTTTCCAGAATAACCCGGAGCAAAATGTAAGCTACACCTCTCACAGTTACTTTCCATTTACCTATCATAATCTGTTGCAATTTATTGCCTAGAGGCTGGATAGCAAAGTTGGCTGCAACGTGGTGCTGACAATGTCAAGGTTGCAGGTTTGATCCCTGTATGGGACAGCTGCATGGCTTAGACAATCTTCAGTGTCCCTTCCAACTCTACAGTTCTATATTGTATTATGATTTTTGTAAATTGCCCTGGAAGTGCTGCTGAACTGCAACCCTACTTCTGTTTCACCTACCAATTGTAAACTATGGTCTGCCCATATAGACTTTACACTAAAGCACAGTTTAGCTTCAATAACCCTGGTTTAGTGTGTAATCTGAATTGGGTCAGCGAGTCATAGCTGTGGCCAAATTTGAATCAAGGTTTTCCAATACACTGTCCACTGGCCTTAACTTATGCCTTTGCATTTCTGATTAATGCTACAGGAATGGTACTTTAAAATTGCCATGGTGACACAGAAGAGCAATGAAAGCATATTCCTTCTTTGTTCAGCACTGTGCAATGCCCAGACAGTGCACATCATTTACAAATGTAGTTTAAGAGATATACATTATTGCCCCGCTAGACGAATGCCTCGCTAGACGAAAAACTCGCTAGACGAAAGGCATTCACTAGCGGAAGGCTGTCTCGCAAGACGAAAAAATGTTTTTTCGTCAAACCACTATTTTCCCGTTGGTGCTTCGCAAGACGAAAAATTCGCTATACGACAACACTCGCAGAACGAATTATTTTCGTCTTGCGAGGCACCACTGTATTGCACTTAGCCATATAACACTGTTTCTGAAGCATTAAAGAATGGCTCAACAGTGTTCTTGTTGGCTCCTTCCTTCTTATGCCACTCAGTTTTTCCGTTGGATTTAAATTTGTTTCCTTGCACACTGCTTTCAAAGCACTACATCCGGATGCCTTGACAGTCCTTGTTTCTTTTGTTTTCAGGAATTAAAAAGCATCAAGAGGCTGTTTTCTTTCGAGAAAACAACTGTCACCTAAATGAGCACACAAACTAGCCTGGTGATGAATAATAATGACTCAAACTTCACTTCAAAGGCCCCTAAGAGAAGTTTCTCTGATTGCCACCCTTTCACCACTTAAATGGCATCCTATGAAGTATATTCCAAAAATATACGGGGAGGATGCGGGATGTCTTTATTTGAGATGAAACATGGTTTCCTATTTGAAAATTATAAATAGATTGTTTAATGCTGGCCCCTTTTTTATCGTTGGTCTGTTCATTTCATTAGCGACTGTAATTTGAATCCTAGCAACTTTCTCTTGTGTCTGCAGCAACAACTACTATGAGGTTGTAAAGTCAAGGTAAGGGGGGGTCCCAGATACAAGGCTCTTAGTGCTCTCTGACAGTTGCTTTTCCTCTTTTTTTTCTTGCATCAGGAATGGCAGCAGAACATTTTCACTTATGTGTGTTTATGCATTCTGTTATACCCTACCCATGCAACAGGCATGAGTCTCCTCTCCTTTCTCCCAACCTCTTGCAGGTGCTTAATGATTGCTACAAGGTGAGCCAGTAAAGGAGCTTACGCTCAGCGACTTTTCCTCCGGTTGCGTGTTGTCTGTGCTGCCCTAAGAAAGTTCAACCCTCCCCTCTTGCAGCCTGATTAATTGAACACACACACAATGGGAAATGATATGTCTCTAATTACAGGGGGAGGGGCAATTATATTAGCAGAAGTACAAAGAGGATGTAATTAATCAGGCAGAAACCAGGGGGAGGAAGCTTTTAAAAAGAAGAGAAAACAGTGAAAAGAAACTCCCAAACCTGTGGAGTATTTGCTAATGTTTCATATACTTTTTAAAAAATAAAGAGAAGTTGAGTTTTCTGTAGCAGAGGAAAAACATGGAACCATCACTGGGAAAACACAGCCTGATTATACAAAGATGGTGGTTTCTTTGGTGGAAAGCACTTGTGAGTCGAGGCCCCGCTCCCCACTTTGTGATGAATTAAGACACATGCACACAAGTATTTTAGGTTAATGGGCTAAAAAAGGCCACAACTTTATTGGTTACAGAACGTGATTGGTATTGGCTTAGGCACTGGATCCGAATAGACTATACTTGACTCCTGCCCGCTCTGCAGGGAGTCACACAAGGGTTAACAACCTGTAGGGGGAGCTTGTTGATGCAAATCAACTGGAAGCTTTCCCCTAGAGTCACTGGTGGGTCATGCCATGGCCCTAGCCACCACCTGGGCATCGGACAGGAACCACGACTGCCGGATTCCTTTAATGGAATACCCTTCAAGTGATGATGGCCACAACTTCCCCTCCAACACACAAAGAATCTAGGGAAAATAGCTTCCAGAACAGGTGGAATGATGTCATCACTTCATTCCTAACAGTAAGAAAATTCCCAAGACTCACGTCAATTTGCTTGGGTAGCTTGAACAAAATTTTCTATCTCAATGCACTCGGCATGTGCACGCATGGTATACATTTAGAGAAATCTAAGGACAAATGCAATTATATTCCCAATGGCACATGACATAAATAAGCACGGTGCCTCCGGGGGGAGAAGTTGATTGGTCATTTTAAAAAAAATGCTTAGATGTTTCAAAATATGCTTCCATTTAAATGTTTTAAGACAACATCACTCCATTTTATACATATTCTGAATATTTTACCCCAGTGTCTCCAGGACCTATATTTTGTTACTATGTATTATTTCTTTAGAAAATGTATACTCAGCTTTTCCATTTGCAAGGGTTCTGTAAGGGGGGGGGGAGAGAATGATTTAAAACATCAAAGCAATAATAAAATATGACAGTTGCTATACCTGAAGTTTATTCTGAAATCACAAAAAAATAGATGCAGCGCAGGTAAACTCCCAGCCTGTAAAAAAAGGGACAAACAATGCAATCCTATACACACATACTCAGAAGTAACTCCCCTTATTTTCAGTGTAGCTTACTCTTGCATAAGAGGGTATACAATAGAAGTCTAAATATTTAGAAAAAACAATTTTTAAAGAATGAGAAGACCACATTCTTACCCAGATGGTAAGAAACTTTATAGATATGAGACCACAACTGAAAATTCTCTATCAGCCTTACAGACAATTCAACTTCTGTTGAAGAGACTTGTTGTTGTTGTTGTTGTTCAGTCGTTCAGTCGTGTCCGACTCTTCGTGACCTCATGGACCAGAGCACGCCAGGCACGCCTATCCTTCACTGCCTCTCGCAGTTTGGCCAAACTCATGTTAGTAGCTTCGAGAACACTGTCCAACCATCTCATCCTCTGTCGTCCCCTTCTCCTTGTGCCCTCCATCTTTCCCAACATCAGGGTCTTTTCTAGGGATTCTTCTCTTCTCATGAGGTGGCCAAAGTACTGGAGCCTCAACTTCAGGATCTGTCCTTCTAGTGAGTACTCAGGGCTGATTTCTTTGAGAATGGATAGGTTTGATCTTCTTGCAGTCCATGGGACTCTCAAGAGTCTCCTCCAGCACCATAATTCAAAAGCATCAATTCTACGGCGATCAGCCGTAGAGACTTGTTACTGGGCCTCAATGATTGGAGAGGTTCATATTGGGGCAACACATACACTGGAGCTGTAAACGACTTCAAAAGTAAGAACCAGCAATATGACATTTAGTCTATCAACCAATATAATTCTTACAGTATTGCAGTTATTTCGCAACAGCAAATATCTGCCTGATGAGTTATGCATCAACTGAAGCTTCTGAACTGACTCCAAGGGCAGACTCACATAAAGTTCAATGCAGTATTTCAATCAGGGTCTCACTTTTTCAGGAAGAGGCAAAGCTGGGGCAAAAAGCTGACAGTACATGTTCCCGACCACTTCTTCCACCTAAAACTCTAGATGTTGACCTGGCTCAAGGAGATGAATCATCTCAACCAGAACAGGTAATTTCATTAATTGTCTAGCTTTAAGACTACCTACCATGAACATCTTGTCTGGATTAAGTTTCAAAATTGCTAATTCCATCCCTCATGCTGTCACTCAAAGATGACACCACCACATCTGGTACAAAAGAAAGGTAGAAATAGAGATCCCACTCAAAAACTGCAAGTGACCTCTCATGGTGGCTTCATATAGATATGAAGTCCCACAAGAAAGATACTACAAAATCTTTACTACAAGTACCAATACATTCTGGAATCTTCAGGAAAGGTAGGAACCATAGAGCCACAGCAAAACACTGCCAACCAAGGATATCATATGAGTAAGTATCAAAAGCTGGTAAGAAGTCCCAGATAGTCAACAGAATCACTCTTCCTATCTATCTCCTAGTGAAAATAAACAAGGACAACAGCTCAGTGGCAGAGCAGATTTGCTGCATGCGGAAGTTTCCAGGTCCATCCCTCAGCATCTACAAGCAAGATTGGTATCCTAACCCTCACTGCTGGACAAAAAACTAAAACTCCCAGCTTTGTTTCTGGCAAAGGCTTTAATGCATAAATCAGACTGGTACATTGGCAAGATATAAGACAAGGTGCAGGAAATACTCAAGAAGTTTAGACTCATGGCTGAGCACATGTTAAGACAACGATCCAACAAGTGATGTTCCCCTGCACCTTCCTTTTGAAAAGCAGAGTTAGCACAACACTTAGTGCAAGCAGCTGGAGAAGCAAATGGGCACTCATTTGAGAG
Source organism: Lacerta agilis (assembly GCF_009819535.1). Classification (NCBI taxonomy): domain Eukaryota; kingdom Metazoa; phylum Chordata; class Lepidosauria; order Squamata; family Lacertidae; genus Lacerta; species Lacerta agilis. The sequence goes on from NC_046318.1 coordinate 30,252,859, forward strand.
GGTTGGGTCTGCAAGGTTTGTTCACACCCATGTCTCCATGTCTTTGGAAATGGAGGAGGTATCAGTGCAGGCTCAACACCTGATTTCCACTCATAGTCACCTCCTCAGAAGAAGGCTTCTCATTGACAAGAGGAGAGGTGGTCCTTGTAGTCTTTGCCCCATTCCCACATTTGTACTTGACTTCCAGGTAGTTCTTAAGCAAAATGCTATTTCCCTATAATTGCCAATACTTGCTACACCCGATGTCAGCTTTGTACAGAAACTTCTGAACAATTTCAACAGCAAAGTTTCCTTCCTTTTTCTCAGACCACAAGATAAAGAGGGCACATGGGAACGGAACCCGCAGGGAGGAAAAGCTGACCACAAGCAATGCCCACCCAGTTCAACTTCCACTCTGATAATATGGCCACAGTACATCACATATGCAGGAAATAGCTAACATCCAAGGTCACAGCAGAGTTACTAAAGCAGGATTGCTCCACTGTCAAGGGCAGGAGCAGCAAAACTGCTTCTTAAATATATACTGCAAAATACTATTTTGAAATATTGTGAAGTAAAGGGAAATTCAGAAATGGCATGGTCATCCCCACAAATGAAAGTTGAAAACATGAATTTGTTCATATTGTGGTTCTTTTCACACCTAGCCCTTCTTTACCTCAAAGAGGTGAGAGGTTTTACCTTTAACCAAGTAGAATGATGCAGGAATGTGTTGGTTTGGTGCCCACAAAAGAGAAACTGATACTGATTTATTGAAAGGAAATAAAGTTCATAGATTTCTGGACAATAAGCCTGTTTCCCTTCACATTCTTTGATTTCCTTATTTGCAGTCTCCTCAACCTTGGCACTTTCAGCTCCACACTCTAACCAAGCGAGTTACAGTGGTACCTCTGGATGCTAACAGGATCCGTTCCGGAGCCCCGTTCCATTCGCATCCTGAACAGAACGCAACCCGCAGCGCCACTTCTGTGCATGCGTGGGCAGCGATTCGGCGCTTCTGCGCATGCGCGTGATGTCATTTGACGGGTCTGCTCATGCGCAAACCACCGAACCCGGAAGTAACCTGTTCCAGTACTTTCAGGTTCGGCGTGTTCGTAACCCGCGCCGTTCACAACCCGTAGCGATCGTATCTAGAGGTATGACCGTACTGACATTTCTACAGCTTTAAGGATGGTAATTCAAAAAACAACAACAGGAACATAGTGTCAACCTGGAATTACACCTGTTTACGTCCATCAGGTCTTTTCTACTGTCTCAATCTTAGAATCTTAGATCATTACACAATATATTTAAGATAAGTATACTTAAATATTACAGCAATAAAATGAAAGTTTCATATATCTCTGAATGGAGCATTAGCCACATTAGCATTAGAAACGAATATTACAGCCTGTTCAAAGAATGGCTGGTCATACAATCTTCCTTTGAAGCTGACCATAAAAACTCTCAAAGTTGCTCTCAAGCTGCAGTTGGGGATAGGTGCAAGCTCTGCAAAGAAGGCAGGGGTCACAATTGCGGAGACTCTGACAGAGATCATTTGCTACAGAAGGGAAGTACCCACTGTTCCTCATCTCTCTCCCCAAGTATTTAAATAGAGGACGCAAGTCCAGATAGACACTACAGGGCTTATATGCTGTTCCATTCAAACAAGTTACCGCTGCCTGGTTTCTGCCTCTGGCATTACTGCTACCAATACTCCCTTCAAGGCACAATGGAAGGAAGAAAAATATGCAACAACACTCTTGGGGACAGGGTTGTAGCCAGCTGTGTTGGGCATTGTTAGGAGTCAGGGATAGCATCTCAAAGTGGAACCCATGGGAAGAGCAATAGCTCAGTGTCAGAGCATCTGCTTTGAACACAGAAAGTCCCAGGTTCATTCCCCGGCATCTCCAGGTTATAGTTGGGAGAGTTCCCTGCCTGAAACCCTGGAGAGCCACTGCCAGTCAGTGTAGACAGTATTGAGCTAGATGGACCTATGGTCTGATTCCATACAGGGCAGCTTCCTATGTTCCCAGCTCTATAAAGTCATTAACATTCTGTCTATAATGGCAATGTTTCATTGACATGATACTACTGTCTCATCCATTAGGACAGCTGCAAAAGAACCTGCTGTGGCCCAGTCTTTTCCTGGCTTTGCATGCCAGATATAATGCAGTAGTAGTAATGGTAACAATCCCAAAACATACCAACAATTGCTTTCCCCTCCTCTAAACAATATTTACTTAAGTGCTATTATTTCATACTCTTGAAAATTCTCAACCCAGTTCCCTCCAAGGCCTATTAGCAAAGGGATTATTCTCATATTACATGCCTATCAACAACATGTACAGTAAGAAAAATGTGAGCCAGAGATCTTACAGCCTGTTACTTCACAAATAATTAACAAGTTGTTATAGCTGCAGCGCCACATGATTTCTAAATTGACATGTAACCAGAGCCTGGCTACATTGCAAGGATTTCACAGTGACAGCTAAACTGATTGAGAACATTTTTTCTTAATCATCCTCTCCCCCCCCCCCCCCCCCACTAAGAATCATGAATCCAACAGTTTGGGTAGCTGTCCAACATCAGCTGTCTGGTATAAGCTGTCAGTCTCATAATTAGGGATGGAGGAGATATACACACATACCAAACAAAGTTTGGATGACCAGTCTTGAAGGCAGCTTATTTTATTTGAAATAAATTAAATCCACCATCAAATTGTTTTATGGTAATAACCCTAGCTTAAAAAGGAAGCCTGCAGTGGCAGAAGTAGACACAGTGTAAGAAATATGGGACAGATACAGTATGAAAACAGTTGAAAAAATTGTACCCAACACATGAAATACATAGCATTTCTAAGCACTGGAAATGCAGATGTAATTGCAAAGAAGAAATGAAGAAACAAAAAAGCTGAAGCAGACTTTATGAACAGGAAGTTACACTTTTCCATTTCAAAACAGCTGTCATGATGAGAGCAGAAATGAATTCAATGAAATGTTTCACAACAGCATCTCACAACAGGAAAGAGATATTGGGGTTGAGGCAGATGCAGTCAATGAAAATGCCAGCTTGGACCAGCTAGTGAAAAAGGCAAACTCCAAAATGAGGATTAGGTAAGAGTCAAAATGGAATGTTCAGTACTGCAATGCCCTCATCTATGGTGCAACCACATTTGAATGTTTGCGTACCATTCTAGTTGCCCCATCTCAAAAAAGATATTGTAGAGGCATATGGTACAGAAAAGGGCAAGAAAAATGAACAGGGAGTTGGAGCACCTTCCCTATTAGAAGAGGCTGCAGTTTATATCCCCAAAGAGGAACATAATAGTGGTTTATAAAACTTGGCATCATGTGTGGAAATGGCAGACAAAGAAAGTACACATAATCAATTTAGGGAAATGAGTTTATAATCCTAGACACACTTACCTGGAGAACGTCCCGATGGAACTGACTACTGAACTACTGAATAGGATTGTGGAACTGACTACTGAATAGGATTGTGCCGTCTCTGCTGCAAGTTGTGGCAATGACCACTAGCTTAGAGCGGCATAGTCATGCTGGCCACATGACTCGGAAGCTGTATGCCGGCTCCCTCGGCCAGTAATGCGAGATGAGTGCCACAACCCCAGAGTCATCCGCAACTGGACCTAATGGTCAGGGGTCCCTTTACCCTTTACCTTTTAGACACATTCATAAAGAGCAAGTCTATCAACAGCAGCTATTAGCCATAAGCATTTCCTTGGAGGCAACTGGCTGGCCACAGGTGTGGGAAACAGAATGCTAGATTAGTTGAATCTCTGGGACTCTTATGTTCTTATGCTCATTATTATTATTATTAAATTATTATTATATTGGTTCATGGCATATGGGTGAATTCAAACACACATTTTATGTCTTGATAGTTGCAACAATAAGGGATAACTTCCAGATGTAAAACAGCTGCCAAACAAGTTTTTATATTATTTAAAGGAAAGAGTTTTGACAGAGCCGTCTTAAGGGGATCTGCCGCCCTGGCGCGGCTATCCCTCCGGCGCCCCGCCATGCCGCCTCTCCGCCGCCTCCCTCCCGCGCTTGCCGCCCCTTGGGAGGGGGGTGGGCGAGCGGGGGGGTGAGGGGCGTGGCGCTGGAGCGGCGCGGGGCTCTGCGCGCCCTTCCAGCGCTTCCGGGATGGGAGGCGAGGGCGGCCGGCTCGCGCTCCCGCGCAGCTCGCGCTCCGCGCGCAGCTGGACGGCGCGGCGCTGCTGGGCAGCTCGCGCTGCATTGGGCGGGCGGCCGGCTGCGCGCGGGAGCGCGAGCCGGCCGCCCTCGCCTCCCAGAGCCCCAGCTGGAGTGCTGGAAGGTCGCGCAAAGCCCCGCGCCGCTCCAGCTGGGGCTCTGGGAGGCGAGGGCGGGCGGCTTACAGCCCGCCCGCCGGCGCGCGAGTGCCCGCCTGCCCGTGGGGGCGGGGGCGAGTTGGGGAGGAGGAGCCCGGTATGCCGGCGGGCTCGCGGGGGCGCCCCTGGGGCGCCCAGCGCCCTGGCGCACCGCGCCACCGGCTTCTATGGATGAGACGGCTCTGAGTTTTGAATTAATGCAGTTTATATGTTCATATGTGAGCCATTGAGAAGGCAATCCTATACCCCGTTACCCAAGAGTTAAGTCTCATTGTATTCACTACGACTTACTTCTGAGCAGAAGGATTGAACTTCATGTTAATTAATATCAGGTAGAGCAAGTGAGGAACCTGTGGACCATCATTGTCAGTGGTCAGGGACAATAGGAATTGCAGTCCAGTAACATCTGGAGGGTCTGTTTCACCTACCAATTGTGAACCATGGTCTGTCCATCTAGACTTTACACTAAAACACAGTTTAGCTTCTATAACCATGGTTTAGTGTGTAATCTGAATTGGGTCAGCGAGTCAAAGCTGTGGCAAAATTTCATCAAGGTTTTCCAACGCACCATCCACTGGCCTAAACTTGCCCACTTAGGAAGCAGAGAATCATCAACAAATATACAAGCACATCTGAATCAATGTAACACTTTGTTCATTTTGATAGCTAATGGAGAGAGAGCACAGACACTTATTTTAATTTTGCATGACCTGGAAACACCAAATATGGCTACACCACCAGAATTTTAAGTTTCGTTATGAAAATAGAAAAGGACTGTTTGTAATTTTGCCGTAATGGGGTTTGTTTTCTAAAAAAATACACATCTTTAATTAGTCCTTTTAAACATTAAGCTCATTTAGAAACTTAAGAGCTACAATTCTCTATCAAACTTGACGGGCATGCAATTATGTTCTCAGCGGATAAAAATCTGCCAGCAGGAAGATCCGCTCTCCTGATGTAATGCATCCCTGCCACCCAGGAATCTGAAGCTCTCATCAGAATTCATAATCCCCAAACATGAAGCCCATGTTTTCATAGTTTCAGATTTGGAGCTCTTGCGAGGATTTGAATTAAAAAAACAGCTACTTCCGAAACATGACATCAAACTCAGACCATGACTATATGACATCTGCATTTTCTCTCAGTTGCTCATAGGTTTATATTTCTTATTAAGCCTTAGCTAAGATTAGAGAAAGCTGGCTCTTATTTCTAACCTGACTAAATAATGTCCTAGTTGCAATAAGAACCACAGTTCTACATTTCTTTATTATTGTTCCAATGCCATCTTTTTTTGCTTTTTGAAGCCAGTTTGGCGTGCAGATCTATGGACTTCACCTTACAAAATCCCTCTTTCATCATAATCCTACAACTGTTTGTAATAGCAGACAAAGGACCAAATTCTAAACATGCATGTAAGTGCCATCTATCTCAACAATATTCAGTACAAACAACTGGTTGATGAAGTAATGGTTTATTGAATATTCAAACGATTTACTTCCATTCACCAGATTCAGGTTGGCACAGTAAGGGTATGTGTGAAGCATAATCTAATTTGGTGGAGGAGACACTGTCTTATCCATATCCTTAATAGGTTTCAAACAAGAACTGGGATGCCTCTTACCCATGTTCTATATCCACAAATTAATTCTGAAACTCATTCAGAATTAATTCATCTTGAACCCTTTTGTATTTCACTAATCTTCCTTTCAGTAAAAGTTAAGACCTTGGTGAGAGCTCATTCATTCATATTTTGCATTTCCCCTTTCCTGTCTGATAAATGAATGATACAATGTTGACCCCATTATGTATTTGATTCTGTTGGGGGCAGAGTTTGAATTGTGGGGGATAGAACTGTCGGTAATGTTATATTTATTCTTTTACAGAGCAATAAATGCTACTTAATTAAGGATCAGAGAATTCTCATGTTGTGGAACAGTTGTAGTCTTTGAAATGTTAACCAATGAAAGACTCCACACACCAGAAATTGTGCTGATCTTCTTGGCACTAGGCCCCTAACACAGCTCCACCATCCTCCAAATATAGGATTTCATTATTGGACAGACTAAATATTTAAGTCAGATAAATTAAAAAAAACTCGTTACAGAAATGTAAATTTTGCTATTTTTCAGAAGTTAAAAACTTTAGGCTTTCCTTTTGCATTTTCCCACACTACGCCTGCGTACACATTAGTGGTTTACCACACAGTGCCGTTGTTTCCCTCCACTATGTTCCTAGTCACATTCTTACCTTGCTGTACACACCTGAGAGGGAGCAAGGGTGTCTTCAAGCAATGTGCATTACCTGATTTGTTTCATCGCACCCACAACTTCCCCAACTCCTATTAAATGAAGCTGTGGCTGACACATTTGCTGCCATGTGTGTGCCTGCACAACGGCTGTTTGAAGTGGCCCCCACCTCAGCTTAACTGCGGCTTACATGTTCAAATCGCATGGAAGCTGGCTGGAGGGAAAATGCATCAAACAGGGGTATTGATCAAAAAAATGGCAGGATCTGTGCAGATTGTGCCTAACACCACGTGAACTCAGCTTCAAACACCAGTGGTGGAAGCACACTGGAGACGTTGTAGACAGTAATGTGTACACAGCCTAAAACAACGTTGTCAGTGTGAAGTCTTATTTTCCCCACAAACTACTCTTGTCATTGCATGGCTAGCCATAACTCATCCATATCCAGGGTGTGCTATTTTTTAAAGGAAGAAAAAAAAAGATGAGCAGTAACAAGGCTACCTCCATTGGTTTTATGTCTTGATTTCACTTCTGACTACACCTCTAATTATCCCCATAACCGGAACCATTTTAAAGCTACCTCCACAGACCCTAATTCACAGGAGGCTTAAGAACTGGCCACCTGCCAGTCTTAGGGATCTAAGCTGCCCGTGACAACTCCTGGTTTGAGTTGCAGCCAACTGGCTTGGTTTAACATTGACCAGCTATTTTCCCCACAGAGATCCATTTGTACTGAGACATTTCTTCATTCAAATGATGGAGCATTAGAATATTTGCTGTTTCGTCTACCCACTCCTGGAGACAAAAGGTATACACATATGAGAAGAGAAGTCACCTTATGATGTTCCAACACAGAAGAATAGAATAGAATGTATGCCATTTGTGTTCCAGTACTCCTGAAATGCACTTTACTGTAGAATAAAGCAAGGTTCTTTCTTTGTCTTCTTTTATAGTAAAAACAACCTTTTTCTCCATGGTGTCAAGGCAATGTTTTGAGTGGGGCAGAGATGACTTTTAAAGGGGTGATTGAGGGTGGAGAAATGGTTTGGAAAGACGGTCCTTAACTCTTTCCCACCCACTGCTTCCTTGCTCAGGTTGCCTCCTAGCTTTCAACTGCATGCTTATGCTTTTCTTATAATGCTCCATTTTATTAGCTAAAAGTAACTAATAATATTTTTTATATTAAGGAGCAATAACATGCCCATCTTATAAATGATAAAAATAACTTTGATTTCTTTTACATAGCCTTGTAAAACCTTTTTAAAAAATTAATAAATAATCTCATTATCTCCAAAATAAGGCTTTTAGAGCTACAACAATCCCCCCCCAATAGTTTAAATGGTGCCAGACCTGGATCTTGAACAAGCCCCCCTGGAATTTAGGTTTCAGTTCTACAAATGCAAAGTCATGACTTCATACTCCCGAAGGAGATAATCAGAATGTTGTGTTGCTCACTAGATGAAATGTTCCTGACCAATGCTACAGTTCTATGGAAACTTTCCTGGAAGTTAAGGTCCACTAAAATTATAAGACTTGCTTCTGAGCAGCTATGCACTGCACTGTGAGATCTAAATGCCCATGTACTCTGCACTTTTGAAGCCCAAATATTTTCTTTTAGCAGACTGTCCAGTTGTTGCTATTCTTCATTCCTGAAGCAGCTACATTTCAGCAAGGATATGTATATATATACCCTGAAATGTTCAGTATATATTTCTGTTACTATATTAGAAATGGGGCTCCACAACAAAATGTTGCAGTGCGTCCTTGGTGTGCATGTGTTACCTGAGCCTGTGGCTGAGGGGGCTGTTGCCTCAGGATTGCGGAGGCGGTTCTCCCTCTGTACAGGAGCAGTGGCACCCAGCAGTTCCCTCCTGCATGTGATAAGAGTGCCTTCTCAATGGGTTGCTCAACATTTGGTTTCATTATGAGACCCACAAGTCCCCTCACTGTCCACTTCGCCAGCTCTCTTCCCATCTTCTCTGACACTCATCCAATCTTTTTTCTCCACTCTGCTCTTGCCTCCCACTTTCTAGCATGTCATGTAAATCAGGACTTGTGGGCAAGCTCTTTCTTTGCTAGGCATGAATGGAAACAAATGTTTGTTCTTGTTTATAGTTCATCATCACAAAGCAGTGCCACCCACCCATAACTCAGACTGCCGCTCCAGAAGGATACCATGGTTGATGGTATCAAAAGCCGCTGAGAGGTCAATGAGAATTCACAGGCATGCATTTCCCCAATCTCTCCCAGCAGAGATAATCATACAGGGTGACCAAAAAGGCTCCATGAAGAGAGAAAGAGTGCTCAGGGGCGATTGTGTCAATGGCCCAAGCCATTCGGATGTTCCAGAGGTTGGCCAGGGCTTTGACAGGAGTGCCAGGCATATTAGCTGGAAAATTCATGAAAGCCATCTGGAAACCCATTGGATCCCTCTGCCTCTGAAGGTAGACCATCCTAATAGATTCCCCGCCTCTGCAGAGGGGGAAAGGTGCTGAAAGCTTTGGCTTAGCTCAGTGTGGTGTGGCAGCAAAAAAGATCTGGTAGGAGCAAGCTCTTATCTGGGAGCCTGCACATGGTTCTGCTAAGCCATCGTTTGGCACAATGAGAACATGCAAACTAGGCTTATGTAGCTACTTCCACTAAAAAGGATTTCCACACACCTTGTCCATGGAAGCAGTTGTGTGTGGTCTTATTCTCCTCTAACACCACACTATTCACATTAGCTAAAACAAACACATCAAATGCATAAATTAGCTTCAAGAGTTTATTTTCCTCTCTGGCTGAAAGTGCAAAGGCCCACCTTAAATGGATTAGTAAACCTATGGCCTTGCATTCCCCCCAACCCATCTAAGATAAAACAGTGCATTGGGTAAGCATGTTGTATTATATATGTGCTTTCTTATATGTTTGATTTTATATTCTCCTCCATTTCCCTTCTTTCAGAATATTCATGAGATTTGCCTTAGGCTACTCAAAAGCAATAGCCTAAACCCCATCAGTGTGAAAATGTTGGGTGCTACACCTAAGAAAACTACTCACTAGGAAGGACAATGATAGAGTTGGAAAGGCATTTTGTCACATAAGACCAATACTAGAAATTCCTATCAATCTGGATATAAATAAATGAGCTCCAAGAAGGTTGACAGCTATCCTAAGTGAAGTTTCACTGTGAAATATAATTACTCAACTCCTTTTTGTGTTAAAGGTCATCTTTCAAATAACTGTGAGTGCAGGAAATAGAGATGTAAAACTTCTGGGAATTTTGAAACTATGGGGGGGGACAAGATTTTTTTTAAAATAAAAAACAACAGAAATTTTGGGAGGAGGGATTGAAATATACATTATACCTACTTAAAAAATTAAATGAAACCTAAACTTATTTTACACCTTTAACAACATAAAAGGGAGCATTTCTATAGATGCCTAGTTTTGTATAAACAAAATTAGGAATATATCCAGTTCAATACATCTTTCTTCTGTGGGTATTTGTTAGACCTCAATTCTCACCCAACATTTCAGATTTTTCCTCTTAAGCTTTGGCATCCACAACAGTTCTCATACCAAGCTCATACCAAGAACAAACTTAGTTGGTCTCTAAGGTGCTACTGGAAGGAATTTTTTAATTTTATTTTGTTTTGACTATGGCAGACCAACACGGCTACCTACCTGTAACTAGTTCTTTTGCAGTTTCTGCCCTAACACCTTCTGATATTTTTATTCTCCAGCAAGACTGGGCAATAAGCTGCTTTAAAAACAAAAAAACCCGTGGAAGGGTATCTGTGTCAATGAGGAATAGGTGATAGGTTTGACCACAAAGGAGGACCAAAGCCAGAATGACAGCAGAAGCAGAATATTTGGCTTGACTGTCTCCAAATCAAACCAAAGGTCTTTGGAAGAAGACAAGCAGCAATTCATGCTCTTCTTATGAAGATGGCAGCATCCTCTAGGTGGAAAAACCATTCTTCATTCTGACAGTTGCATATGTCACAATTACCATTCTCTATGGTTGTGATTGATTAAAACAAATTTAACGGCATCTCAATCACTCTAAGGGTGGCACTGTGGGTTAAACCACAGAGCCTAGGGCTTGCTGATCAGAAGGTCGTTGGTTTGAATCCCCGCAATGGGGTGAGTTCCCGTTGCTTGGTCCCAGCTCCTGCCCACCTAGCAGTTTGAAAGCACATCAAAGTGCAAGTAGATAAATAGGTACCGCTCCGGCGGGAAGGTAGACAGTGTTTCTGTGCGCTGCTCTGGTTCCCCAGAAGCGGCTTAGTCATGCTGGCCACATGACCTGGAAGCTGTACGGTGGCTCCCTCGGCCAGTTACGCGAGATGAGCGCCACAACCCCAGAGTCGGACATGACTGGACCTAATGGTCAGGGGTCCCTTTACCTTTTTACCAATCACTCTAAAAAAGATTGCTTTTCATAGACACTTTTTCCAGTGTCCCCCAATATTTTTCCACTGGAAAACATCATATAAAGTAGTTAGAAATGAACAAGGAGGGAAAGTTTACCTGTTTCTTTTTTTTACCCTTCCCCTGTCCCGGCTTCCACATCTCTACTAATAAGTATGCTGGCTCAGCTATAACAATCTGTCGGGCTATGACCTATGTAATAGCTAGTAAACATAAATAAGAAGCCAGACCACAAAGAATATAAAATCTTCAAATTAAATAGCAGACACGTGCTAGCTTTTTCTCATCTCAATAAAACCTTCTGGAGATGAAAGAAGATGGCATGTCCTAAATTACATCAGTGAAGAACAAAGGCAGCAGACACAGATGCTACACCACAGCAACTTTTGTTTCCTTCAGGCATTTGAAGCTCCTAGGCTTCCAAACAGATGCTGTTTATAGCACAGCTGAAAATTGCTGAAAGTTTATGTGAATGGAAGCTGAGATGCCAAACCACCAACTTGGAATGTGAAGCATTTCCACCACTGGGGAAAGCAGTCACCCTGTCAACCTCAGTTACTTATTACACCATATATGTACTCCAGGAAAAGGCAAATGAATCCAAACTCAACAGGTTTCTTCAGATATTTAGAAGAGTTATAGCAAACTCCCAACTGATCATGCTAACTGGTGTACATACTACATCCACGATCACAGGCACCACATCTCCTACTACTGTACCATTTGCTGATGAGAAACAAAGGAAATGCCTATTGCTATCATTTACTGCCTATGGGTTTCCCATAGGCATCTGGTTGCCCACTGTGGAAAACAAGACGCTGGATTACTGATAGACCTCTGATCTGATCCATCACAACGTTCATGCAAGCCACTGAGCTGAAACTGTTCTTTCTGCATAGCCCAGCCGCTTCACCAACATAACTTCACCCTGGGCTCTGTTTCTTGGTCACATTAAATTGTAACAGGACCTAGGAATTTTCATACAGTTGCCTCTGTTGCTATTTTGCTGTATATTTTTGGCACGAACACATAATGAGTGCAAATGAAACCTGACTCAACACTGGCCTTTCTCCCATTCACAAAGTTTTACCATCATTTCAAGAACAAAGCGCTCTCTTCAGTAGCTTGTAAACCCTATATATCTACAAATTCCTCAAGGCATATAGATGTGCAGCAACAAAACAACTGCTTTAGTGATCTTCATTCACATCCAAGGCTCATGTTTTATTGGAATTCCTCTATTGCATTCATCTGTCGCAGCAAAAAGAGATCTTGCTGCAGAACCCAGGATTGCCTCAAACCACTTAGTGGGTTGGCAGAGTAATTTTGTATAGCACCGTAGCCATTTTCTTTCAAGATAAAAGTTATGGAAAGTGTTCCAAAAACTATGGAAAGAGGTACATAACCGAACAGGTAAAAATGGCAGAATATTATTATTTATTCATTTTATTTATATACCAACCTTCCTATCAATGGAGCCAAGGGCAGTGAACAATGTAAATAACAGCACTTGTACACAATGATTAGAAAACTAAAATAACAAACGTTATACAGCAGCACAACAAAACTGTTAAGACCCAGAGGAAAAAAATATGTCTCAAAAGCCTGAACGGACAAAAATGTTTTCAGTTGACATCTAAAACATGACATCATAGCGGATGATCACACAGGAAATTCCACAGTTGAGGTGCTTGCTGCCACCAAGAAGAGCCCATCTCAAGTCATCACACACCACAGGTCATGTCCATTGGCAGGATTTTAAGCAGGGTCTCCTTGGCTGATCTCAAAGCATTGATCGATTGGTATTGGAGGAAGCTGTCCATTAAGTACATGGGTTCTGGACCAATTATAGGGCACTGTACACTTGTACCAATGGTTTGAACTGGACCCAGTAACTCAGAGGCAGAGAGTACAGTGTTTTAAGGATTGGGGTTATATGATCCTACCTAGCTGCCTGCATCAAGAAGCCAATGGGCAAAGCTTAAGTCAAATCTTTCCCACCTAGGTCTCAGTAATATACATCCATTTAGCTCCTTCATCAGCAGTCATGCTGCAACGGAGTGTTGTTTTGTCATAGACTGACCTGGTGTTCACTAACAGCACCATCAGGTGGAAGGGTAGGTGGGCCTGACTACCCAAGACTTGCTGGTTGGAGAAAGACAGAGTTTCCAGTGTCCTGCTGGCTAGGCCTGATGGAAATTGTACCCAAAACATCTGGAGGGCTACAGATTCCCTATCCCTGATCTAGAACTTCAGTGCTGCTTGAAGTGTGGTTACTGCTGGTGAAGTTCCTGTGACAAAGCAAGCAGGGAACGTCTTGCAGCCCGATGCTATTGTATTTCAGGAGTATAGAGTTGCATTACTGTAGATCACTGGCGCAGTGGTGGCCAAAAGGCATTTACAGCGGCATGAAACTGAATCATTGCGAGTCCTGCCTTGGTCCACCTCTCCATGTGTCTTCTCTGCCTACATTTCACGGGTGTGTGTGGTGCGAACATTGTAGGGGGCTAGCTCAATGCCACTAGCATGTCCTGCCGCAATGGGAAAAGGTTTTTGGATGCTAGTGCAGCAATCATTGTGCTGGGATTTTTGCTATGCACTGAAAATTCTACCTCAGGACACCCTCATGAAACTGGGAGCTCTGCTGTAGTGCAATCATAGTCCTTCTCTGTGCCAAACAGACTTATTTTCTTTTTTTACTGGACTCAGGGCATAGCAAATGTTTTCTCGCTGCATGACAGGGGAGCAGTGACTATGTTCCCACCATATTCCACTATAAAAGGTAAAGGGACCCCTGACCATTAGGTCCAGTCGTGTCTGACTCTGGGGTTGCGGTGCTCATCTCGTGTTACTGGCCGAGGGAGCCGGCGTACAGCTTCCAGGTCATGTGGCCAGCATGACTAAGCCGCTTCTGGCGAACCAGAGCAGCGCACAGAAACGCCATTTACCTTCCCGCCGGAGTGGTACCTTTTTATCTACTTGCACTTTTGATGTGCTTTTGAACTGCTAGGTGGGCAGGAGCTGGGACCGAGCAATGGGAGCTCACCCCATCAATCAACTTTTCCCTCCCATTGTGTAGTGCTTATTCTTTGCTTCTCACTTCTGGCATGTCATGTCAGATACAAAAGAACTCATTTCTGGAGCCTAGTCACACTGCCACTTAGTGGACAATGTAGATTAAAAAAATATTAAAGCTTCCTTCTTCCTCTGCCCTAGTTTATTTTTCGTCATCACACACACACACACACACACACACACACACTTTGTTGTATCTAACAAATAGTTTGTTGTTGTTCAGTCGTTCAGTCGTGTCCAACTCTTCATGACCCCATGGACCAGAGCACGCCAGGCACGCCTATCTTTCACTGCCTCCCGCAGTTTGGTCAGACTCATGTTGGTAGCTTTGAGAACACTGTCCAACCATCTCATCCTCTGTCGTCCCCTTCTCCTTGTTCCCTCCATCTTTCCCAACATCAGGGTCTTTTCTAGGGAGTCTTCTCTTCTCATGAGGTGGCCAAAGTACTGGAGCCTCAAAGTACTGGTAGCAACACATTATTACAAAAGCACCATCTAAATGGATGCCATCATCACAATAACATGCTGGTGTGCAAGTTCATTTGTAATGGGAAGAAACTCAACCTATATCTGCAGGGAGCTCTAAAGCCTGTCCATGCCTGGCTCACAAACCACAGTAGTGCTAAAAGCAGTTTTCTTTGTTCAGTTAGTTTTGTGTGTGTGCTGGTGCAGTCACTTCATGGGGCCATTCTGCCATCACCATGTGTTCCTTGGTTCCACATGTGCATGTCTCATGTAGAAACACTGTTAGTGTGCACCACCATGAATGGTGGGTGGATACCACATACACTGTAGGGGTGTCTGCTGGTGTTGGTATATTTTCTTCCTGCTTAAAATGCTGTCATTTTACTGATCATTTTATTGCTGGAAGTGCATAGGATCCTAACTACATTATGCTGCTTTTTGGCATAGCAGGACCTCAGGAATGCCCCTTAAGCCTTTGACATTAAACAGACCTCAATGGTTTTGGTTTTAAATTGCCCTTGTTCTTTGCCTTCTGAAATATCTGAACTTAATACTTCGGAAGATTTGCTCCATGTATATATAGCCGTCCTTGAATATAGATGTTTTGGCATCTACTATATAACGGAGGCACAACATCAAAGCTTGTGCCATCACTTTTTTCGTGTTCTGAATGTAATCTACTTAACTAGGTCAAATATATATGGCAGAAAAATATGTCACCCATTTTACAGAAGAGTGAGCTAGCCACTGGGGATTTCAGCAAAAGAGCAAATGTCACGCTATCCAGTTGACTGGGTGGAGAATGCACTGAGTCAATTTACATACTGCTGTTTTTGTTTGTTTCCAAAAGATATTAAAATAGATCAGCAATGCACTTTTTCACTGTGGGTGAACTAAATTAAAAGCAGCAACCTAGAATTTAAGTGACAGCTGTGTAAACCCAGCAGTTCTCCATAATTAGATTCCTTAGTGATCTGAATTCTATATGATCTGAATATAGCACAGAGGCTGCCTGTGACATGCAAATGCTGTAAAAATATATCATAATGATATTTCCTGTACCATTTATAAAACTGAGCTTATGTGTAACATGATAAAACATAATAGAAGTGATTTAAAACGAAGAATGATTATCTGAATTTTAAATGCCAAAATTTATCACTACAGATGGTTCCTCTACAGTTGCACTCAACCTCATCTGCAACTGAGCCATTCACTAATTTAAGCCCCCTAGACCCAACTTCAAATAATATTATATCTTTGGTTAATTTTCTTTTTGTTGGATACTGACATTTAATGTCCTATTTGGTTCTCTGGTACATTAACTTTGATTGTGTTAGAAGAGCATTTCATTCATCATGTCTCTGCTGTGTACCACAATTTGTATAAAATCCTACAACTCTAATGAATTCATAAAAGAAAGAAAGAAAAAAGAAAAAAATCAATTTTTTCTAGCATAGGAAGCTGCACGATGCCAGCTTAGACTGTGGTCTGATTTTGCACATAACACTAAGCTATGGGTTCTTCAGACTAACTATGGCTTGTTTGAATGTGAAAATCCAGCCCATCAGAGTAACAATACCAACAAACTATGATGTAATTTGTTGCTGGCTTAGGAAACATGACTTGCTTTAACTGTGGTTTGGCAGTATGTCTGAGCCCAACAGCTTTGCTTAACCATGGTTTGTTTGTCCACCCCACAACAAGCACCTATCAAGCTACAGAGACATACAGCAAGAGGATTGTGAAAACAAATCAAGCTTTGAACAAACAAATCATGCTTGCTCATCTGTCAGATGACTCATGGTTTGTGAAGCAAACCATGGTTGCAACAAATCATGGATTAGCATAATATAAATTAACATATCTCTAACATATATATGAAGTAAATAAATAAAGCATGGTGATCCAAGACCCATTCCAGCAGGATACCATGATAAGGGATATTGGAAATCACAAAACATGTGGCAGAACCAACAGAGACAAGCTCTTCCTGTCCACCTCCTGGTATAAGCATATTTAACAGAGCAAACAATGCTAACTCTGTCTTGTTATAAGACTTGTGCTGGCTCTGTACATTCAGGCACCTCCTCAGACTTGAAAGAGCTGGGAAAAGCACAGCCCTAGCCATACAGTTGCAATAAATCTGCATTTGGACCCCATTACAGCTGGCTCTCCTTCCCCAGCCAATCAAGGCTGCAAGAGAGAGCAGAGGTGGTATGTCTCCTAAAAGAGACAGACAAGTATTTTAGCACAATCAAAGACTTGCAGAGGGTTCTATCCAATGTAGCACTATGCGACTGTTCCATCAGCACACAAGGATTTCTGCTTGTGCAATGAGCCGTCCTTTCTATCGCCTTCCCCTAAACCTGATCTGGGGGTTCCCTCAACCATCTAGGGAAGGTGTGCAGAAGCAGACCCAGAAAAGTTTTGTTGCACAAGCGGAAATTCCCGAACAGATGGGGTGTTGTAGTTGAATACTGCCCATACTTTCCAGTTTATTTTAAATAACGGAATCTCTCCCCACCACTACCCACCCTCCCTGTCCTACTGCTGCAACACTATAGCCTAAAAGCATGATAGGGTGATTTGTTTGGAAGGTATTCGTATACACAGTATCTTCATTTGCAACTGTAGCTGGGGAGTGGTGTGAGTTGAAACAAAGTAAAGGCAATTTGGAAGAGAAGAACAAGCGAGCAGGAAGGCTAGCTGGTTTTCCAGTCATTTAAATGCACTGGGGAACAAAATGCAAATACAGTACAGTACTGTACATGAGGAAAGTGAAACTTGTAGTAAGACTCAAAAAGGAAATGGCAGATAATTTAGGTGTGTTGCAACATTTAGCTACACACCAAGTTCTCCCCATATTGCATACTAAATATCACTTCAAGCGAAGCCAACACCATATTGCGGGAATATATGAGAAACGCTTATTGAGCTGCTATTCTTGTCAATGAGTTTTCCTTTAGCTACACGGCATATTCATCCTGTTAGCTACCCAAAGGGTGGTAAAAGCTGTTAGTCTGTGTTGTCATAGCAACCACCCTATGCACTACTTTGGGTTCAAGAGAATCTAAAGTAACAAAGCCTATTCAGCGGAGGCTGAATGCAATGTGAGCAGCCTTGTCAGAGGAAGGAATGCTTCTAGGGAAAGAGAGAATGATAATGGCAGAATCTGCAAAGTCAAATGCACACTTTAAAAGGAGCCCAACAGAAATTGTGACTCGCCAAACTGACCACAGTCCATCCAGCCATGCAATTTGGCCTGCCATTTCATAGTCCTAGGCAGAAAGTCCATTGTGACTTGCCATACATTGCTAATGGGCTGCATTTGGCTTGATGGGACAAAGGAAGATTATATACAGGCCAATTTTAAAGTCTCCATTTTGTTTATTTGGAAATAGTTAAAAGGGGAGAGCCTGAACAACAATGAACAGTCAGTGTGCATTATTTTAGAAGTTGATGACAACTCATATAAGCCTAAAGGATCTACTTCATCAACAACAAAAGCTGTGCCTGTCCGGGCTCTCACTGCAATATGAAATCTGAAGAAGTGTGCATGCACACGAAAGCTCATACCAAGAACAAACTTAGTTGGTCTCTAAGGTGCTACTGGAAGGATTTTTTAATTTTTTGTTTTGTTTTGACTATGGCAGACCAACATGGCTACCTACCTGTAACTGCAATATGAAAATTTGCAACTCCCAGCTTGAGTTCTGCTAAAGGCGATAATGCTCAAATCAGATTGGTGCATAAAGGCATAGTACAGGTTACAAGGGTCAGCAGGTACACAACAGGCAAGAATACATGCCTCAGCACTAGAAAATACATTGATCCAACAAGCAACATGCCCCCTGCAGCTTCATTTTAAAGTAGGGGACAGAGACAGCTATTTGCGCAGCAAACATACTGAATCCTGGGACTGGGCAATCAAATGGGCACTCCTTTGAGTGGCCATGCAAGGCTTGTTCATGTTGCCACTGCTGGCATTGGAGATGGGGTGGATCAGACACCCCCTTGAAGCCCAATTTCAGCTCCTCCATCATGCTGGGAACCTCCCCTGGGTCCTCTGGCTGCAATTCTCCAAGCTCCTCCCTTTCCTCCTTGGCATCTGACCATCCCCACAGGGCTCATGACAACGCAGATGAATTATGATGGTTGAAGAGTTCATCTGTGGGTTTGGTCCATCCAGTTCCTAAGTAAGTAGCTTCTATATTAAAATAAGTTTAAAAGGGCACATAGGGAGAGCTGCTTTATACCAGACCAGGTTTTTACTGTCTTCTCTGCTTGGCACCAGATTCTTCAAACTTTCAGGCTTGGACCTTTCACCATCAACCTGACCTTTTCTGCTGGAGGCACCAGGGACTGAACCTGCAACTTAACTGCATTCAAAGCATGTGCTGTGGTCCCACCCCAGCCTACATTTGTCACAAGAGCACAAGAAAAACAAGCAATTACAGGGAACCCAAAGCACATTTGCATTCTTCTTAGAAGTCTTCTATTACAGGTTTGTCTGACGTTTCTGGGTTACATGTTTGGAAATCAATGAAATTGCAGCCGGCACTGCGGTTCCAAACAATTGAGGCTTTCTTTATAAAGCAGCCAATCCACACCCATCCACCCACCTCGTTGCCCTTCCATCTCAAGGTTTTCAGGACCCCAAAGTCTTTTCAGCATCACATTTAATCGTGGATAAGTAGGTTAATGCTGGTTCTTGCAATTATTGTATATTTCACAGTATCAACTCAAATGATTGCCTCAGGCTTAAGCCAGGCTGTCATGGCAAATAACCTGCATTCGCCCATCAGCTACTCCCTCATTTACAGTTTTTCACTTGTTGTGTGCATTAACCAGCTTCTCAAATCAAAGGTGCTGATGTCCCTCTCCACAAATATTGTTCCAATAGTAAAGAAAATATCAACAAAAACAACAACCATTTGTCATGTTCTCTTCATCAGGGTTTAAGACTGTCATGCGGCATACAAACTGATCTAAAGTAGCCATCCTTTGATATATAAAAAAAACATAACTGCAGCCTAACTTGCTCACTGTCCCCTTGCCAGAGGGGCAGAAAGATGACAGGTTACCCGTTTATTAAACATGCACATAGCTGCCTGTCTAAAGAGTTTGAAGAGCCTGTGTATCTTCATCAAGTTAAGGCAAAGGGAGGTGGGGAATTGTGCCTTGAATAATAGTTTTGTGCTGTAGCGCTGCTACTGACTTCACTGGGATGTGAGTCACTCATTTTCAGCTCAACCCTACCCAACTTGGTAATGCATTTCACAGGGCTTTTGCCATGTCTTGAGGCTTGATCCAGTCACCCTTCACAACCTCCCCATCACCTCTATGCATGCATGAGAATTTTATGCCACCAGCCGTTCTCTCAGCAGCCCTAAGAGAAGGATAGCTGGCTGCACATACGTACTTATTATCCATTTGGATAAGCAGTGATCTGCATCGGACCAGCACAGGCAGCCTGTGTATTGTGGGTACCCACTGATAAAAGTGGGCCTGATGCAGAACCCCCTTCTGTCTAAAGTTGGGCTGTGGAACCTGTTGCCCTGCAGGTGTTGTTGGACTACAACTCCTATCACCTCCCCATACAGTTGTCCATAAGGGTTGGGGCTGATGGGATTTAGAGTCCAGCAACATCCGAATGGCCACAGTTTCCTCTTTTACTTCACAGCTTCTTATCTCCTATTTTGTAAGGAAATGAGAAATAAGAAAATAAGGAAGCATGCATTTGCCAGCATCTTCTCATCTCTTGCCAGCATCAACCATGCATGGTATGGCATGTTTTACACTGCTGCTAAACTTGGTTAGCAAACTGAATTTGAAGCTAATTGTATTAGTTTTCCCCAGGCCTAATCATCAGGGGCAGCCCGACCTGTTTCACTGCCTAAGGTGAAAGGGATAGCTGGGGTCGTGTGGCCTAGTTTTTTTGCATGGCTTCCAGGTTTAGGTGGCACCCATGAGGAGAAGTGGTAGCAGCAGCAAGATTTCACGAGAGCGTGCCAGAACCTGCCGCTGCCCCTTCTCCTTGCTTCTCTGGAGCCAGATGGGATGGCAGCGGGTGGGGGCGCCCATGGTGGCACTGCCCCAGTGAGGTTCTGCCACCTCCGGCAGCTGCTTCAATGTGCCTCATGGGTGGGCCAGCCCTGCTAATCATTCATCGTTTTAGACTACCTGAGCACAATGAAATCATCTGAAAATGTTTCCCTGATTCGATTGTCTTCCTTGTAAAGTTAGTTAGGGGCAGGGAATGGGCATTTAATTAATAGGTATTCAATTAATTGTGTGACTACTCAGCATGTTCTTCCATGCTGTAAAGAAGCTGAGCCACTTCATCAAGTTAGCTAATGGAATTAAATTCCATTGTGCAGACAAAAAGGCAGTCAATAATGGGGGTTGATCAGGGCGGTTCTGCTATGAAACAAATGAAGTTGATGTTTCAGGGCCCCTAATCCCAGAAGGGGCCCAGGCACAATTGACTTTAGCCCACATTGCTTTTTTTTTTAAAAAAAAAATTGCTTTAAAAAGTGCATTATGCATGCATAACATTTCCCTAATTTTCATCTCCCTTTCACAGAATCACAGAATAGTTCGAAGGGACCACAAGGACCACCTGGTTCAAATATTTCACCCCACATGGGACTTGAACCCATGAGCCTGAGATTAAGAGCCTCATGCTCTACCAACAGAGCTATAACTCGAAAAGTATAAGGCGTTGGAAAATTTCATTCAGCTGGTGAGTTTGCCATGTGAGATAATCCAGTACTGTACTGTACAGCAATTTTAAGCAAAATCTAAGGTGTAGTAGCTAATTTTTTCAAACAAACAAACAAACAAATGTGATCTTCCTGGAGCAAACCCACTGAAGAAGATAACAGTGGTATACAGGTCTCTGGTAGAGAGGGAGGCAGAGGGAGGGAAGGCAGCAGAAGAGGAAAGAGAAATTGGGGGCGCGCTCTTTCTTTGGGGCCTCGCAGCAGCCCAAAACCAAAGCGCCCGCCTCGCAGGCGCACTTACTCCTGAAAGGCCCGCGCTTGGTCCTGCGCCTCCAAGGCCGGTTCCTCAGCAGGCAGCGGCAATTCAAGCGCGGAGGGAGCTCCATGGTCACAAGAGGCTGCAGCTCGAAGCGGCGGCGGTGGTGGCCAAAGCGGCGCGCGAAGCGCTGCGTAAATCCACGCGCCGAGGGGACGCGGGCCCAGCGGGAAGCGAGGACACCCAGTTTCTTCTCTGGCCGGTGGGGCGTGGGGCCCACCACCAGCAGCAGCTGCGGCTCTGGGGAAGCCCGGCGACGGGGGACAGGCGGCTCTGCTGGGCTCCGCGCGGTCGCCCGCCGCCTTCCCCTCCTCCTGCTCCATGTTTTATGCATGAGGGCGAGAGGCGCGTAATTTCATCCAGCCCGGAGGCTCGGCGTGTGGGCGCGAGGGCAGGTTCCAGGTTACCTGCGGTGGCGGGGAGAGGAGCGCGCGCCATCCTGGGAATGGGGGCTCTTTTTCCTCAGAAGGATCTGTCTGTGAAGAGCGCGCAGCTCCACTGTGCATGCAGACTTTTTGCACCAGACGCGGGAAAGAAAGCCCCCCCCCCCTCTCTCATATTTGTGCCTTGTGGTGTTATTGTTACTGAGGGATGGACCGGGGGCAGATGGTTGTATTGCTGGAAACTTTGTTCAATAAATGAATATACTTATTTTAAAACGAAGAAGAAATGGAAGGGCTGCTGCTTCCACATATGAACCCAGATTATTGTAGGATTGGTGCTGCTTGTGCATGCCAGTTCGCGCTTGTAATGTTTCTGGGCCCGATAACAAGCACGAACAAACCTTTGGCCAACACCCCCGATTTGCAGTATCTTGAGAACCTTTTTTTTTGTAAACTGATCCTCCTTGCCCCCTCTGCCTGGAAGCACCCTAAGTCTGTGGCAGCAAAAACAACCAAAGGTCCCTGGCAGACTCTTTTTGGGTAGGATTCGCATATAGCAAATGCAGGTTGTGCCATTAAAGTTGATTTAGCACTCCACCAAAAATTGAGCTTTTGGCAATACGGAAAGTGATTGAAAAATACACTGGGAAGTATCATTTTGCTTGACAAACAATTGCTAATGGCTGTGTACACATGACATTTTATTAAAATCAGTGGAGACGGTGTACTTGTGTTTGGTTGTTTTTTGTACCTAGTCCATGCACAATTTAGATCTTTTGCATATTTTTTGCCTCTGAAAAGTGCTTCTGAATAAACTGGTTTCGTTCTGAAGCTAAAAGACTTGCATATTGCAGACTAGCACAAATGATTCCATATTGAGAAGAACTACATTTTTGTACTACAAACAGATTAATGTGTACTGTACTTAGTCAATGTTCTCTAACTTTCCTGCAAACTTTGTGAGAACAAATTCGGATGAATGCTCACCAAACAAATCATCTGGAAGTGACCTAACATGGCTAGCCCACTGGAAATAAAATTTAAAAAAACAACAACAACCTCTAACCAATGTAGGGTTTATCATAGACTGATCTGAGCACAAATCTGCTTAAGCCTCACATGTGAAAATGCTTCTACCCACTGTTGATTTCTCATACATTATACACCTAGTTAAATCTCACTGTTAAAATACTCAATGTGCATTAGTATCACCACTCACACCCATTAGCAGGCAAGTGCCAAAAAGAAGTGCCAAACAAGCCGACTGCGGTTTGGGAAGTTTCCATTTGGACATGTCTCAAGTAGTCTGTTATTGCAGACTTAACTTTGGATGGACAGCAATACATGTCATCACAGGCATTAAGTGCACTGAAAGCATGTCAGGTATGCCTTGGGTGTGAAGGGCGGACAAAAAAGAAATCCCACTCTTCCCTCTTCCCTCTCAGGGCCATCTGATTTGGAACTGTATGCTCTTAGGGGCTAGGACCTTTTGCTTAGCTGATGTGAAGAGTGAAACTATAAAGCAATGAAAAATGCTATTTAAATTATTAGCTATAAAGCAATGGGGCTATTTTAGGATTTTACTTACTGATGATGATGATGATGATGATGATGATTAGATTTATTACCTATCCACTTGTCCATTGAAATGCCATCTTGAGAGTATTATTATCGAAGTCCAACCTGGCACTTGCAGAATTTGGGGTGAGTTGTTTGTCCAGAGTTTATCACATAGTGAAAGAGCAATAATAATAAAAAACACATTTCCAGTGGCACAAAATATGCACCTATGTATAAAAGATCCCATCATGTCTAAATCCAAGGCTCTTCCTAAATCTATCTGTAATAAAATATTCCTTCCTGTCCACATCCAAGCCTCTCTCTAAAACCATGTGCAATAATTTTACCTGTATATTTATCTGGAAATGTAATTGTCAATCTCCTGCTCTAAAATTCAGCTAATTAAAAAGAAAAAGTTCTCTCCCCTTTTGCAAAACCTGACTTCTGTGTATACATAGGACAGAACACAGACCATTTGCGCTAAAACGCTTTCCAACATCCTGTTTCTCGGTGATTTAAAAATGCAGTATAAACTGTTGAGCTGAGCAGAATGCTCACAGAGAAACTTGAGAGCATCACAGACCTGATTGGCTTCACTTTTCAATACTAGAAACTCACACCAGGTTCATTAAAAGGTTCATTGTCCAATGGTTGTTTCTGTATTAAAGCCAGGTACATTTTGCATTTTCAGCATTAAGCCACATGCCATGCATTGATACACCAACAAGAACTGAGTGAAATCTTTAATATAGTAAGAACACACCAGCCTATTTAGTTATGCTGATTTAGACTTAAGCCAATTAATATCAATTAATATCTGCAGTGGCTCCCCATCTATGGAATGCTCTCCCCAGGGAAGTTCGCCTGGCACTGGCACCTTCATTATACACCTTTAGATGCCAGGCAAAAACGTTCCTTTTTAACCAGGCCTTTGGTTGATCTTATCGACATCCAACACCCTTTTAGAATGTTGCTTTTTTGGGAGGGGGGAGTATTGGGTTACTGCTTTTGGTTTGATTTTGTATGTTGTGGTCTTGTTGTGAACCGCCCTGAGACCTCTGGGTATAGGGCGGTGTAAAAGTTGAATTTAATAATAATAATAATAATAATAATAATAATAATAATATCATGATCCTAAACCTGCTATATGGAAGCAGTTTAATATAAACAGTGGAATCTGCTTTGTCATTTCTGAATTTACCATGTGCATAAGATCACTTTAGACCAGGGGTCAGCAACCTTTTTCAGCCGTGGGCCAGTCCACCGTCCCTCAGACCATGTGGTGGGTCGGACTATATTTTGGAAAAAATAATAATGAACGAATTCCTTTGCCCCACAAATAAACCAGAGATGCATTTTAAATAAAAGCACACATTCTACTCATGTAAAAACACCAGACAGGCCCCACAAATAACCCAGAGACAGATGCATTTTAAATAAAAGGACACATTCTAGTCATGTAAAAACACCCTGATTCCCGGACCATCCGTGGGCCGGATTGTGAAGGCGATTGGGCCACATCCGGCCCATGGACCTTAGGTTGCCTACCCCTGCTTTAGACTGCCATTCTCACATGCCTCCAATTTGTCTGTTTTCTTAATCCATCCTTGGAAATTGCTAGAATCATAGCTAAAGCATTTTAGCTCAGCTTTCCTCAAGCTAAGTATAAATATTCCCTCCGGAGGTATTGTGCCTTCTCATTTTGGGCAGAATTTACTGATCCAGAGCATCTTGGTGGAGATGACTTTGGCTTTTATATTTTGCCCTTCTCACCCCCACATGCCTCTCAAAATATTTTTACCCATTTCCTGAATTCCCCGCTGCTCCCTTCACACCCAACTTGTACCTTATTCCTACCCCCGAACCACCCGTTTCTTCCCTCCCTCCTCCTAGTTCCTTTTGCATTCACTTCTTCCTCCTGTAACAGCCGTCCTCTCCTTCACCTTCTTAGTTTTTGCTGCTGCTGCTGCTATGAAAGGCTGTGTTGTGTAGTGGTTAGAGTGTTAGACTAGGACCAGGGAGACCAGGATTCATATTCCTACTCAGCCATGAAGCTCCCTGGGTGACCTTGGGCCTGCCAAGCCTAACCTACCTCAAGGAAAGTGTTGCTGTGGAGATTGAAAGAGGAAGGGGATAATAACCATGAACACAGCCTTGAGCTCTTTGGAGAAATGGTGTGATAGACATGCAATAAATAAAAGATAGGTTAAAATATTAACCTTTTATCTTACTTTCTAATTCCCTTCCACACTTTTTTCTGGTCCTCTCCCCTCAGAGGAAGTAAACTTTTCCTCTGTAGAGCATGGAACTCTTAATCTCAGGGTCGTGGGTTCGAGTCCCACATTGGACAAAGGATTCCTCCATTGCAGGGGGTTGGACTAGATGACCCTCATGCTGCTTTCCAATTATATGATTCCTTCCTTCCCTGCACTGGTGTAGTCAGTCCTGAGCTAGATGGACTAGTGGTCTGGCTCAATATAAGGCAACTTTCTGTATTCCCATTTTTCTCTTTCCAATATATCTGTCAAAAGTTATATTTTTGCTTATGTCGTCCTAAAGCACCATGACCATTGACAACTCAGGATAAACAAACAGGCAATAATTTAACTGGTATGTGACAGACAGACAGCGTCCCTTTCTCTCTTCTCCCAGCTCAATATTATTATTTTACATCTCCCAACTTATATAAAGCGGGCTCAAAAGACCCCCCACTGAAAGGCAAAGAAGAACTTTGCATGAATGAAGCACTGCTTCTTTAATTAGAACAGGGGGGAAGACACTTTCTCTTTTCATAATTCGCTCACAGTTGCTTTGAAAAACCAAATTTACATGAATAAGTGAGACATAGCAGCAGGCGTGGGGCGTGGGGCTGGGAACAAAAAACGGATCTGTAATTAGGATGGTTGACAGATATCGTCCCTTTCTTTTGTTCATGTTATGAACATTGCCGGCAATATTTTTAATAGGGTTGTCACAGGGAAGGAGAGCAAAGCAGATTAAGACAATGCTCAGGTTTGGCTTGTGTGTTTGTGTTACATATTTATCTGAAGGCCTCGGGTGCTCTATGCCATGAACTGGAGATTTTTATTGGTTTATTCGCATTTTCCCCCAGCCTAACTACTACAATTCTTTCCCTTCTAGTCTGTCTCTTCAGCAGCTCCAGTTGCTGAAGGAGTTAGCCTACTATTGAGTTCATGTCTTCCTCCTGGGCTTCCAAAAGGCCTCTGGTTGGCCACTGTGGGAGCCGAATTCTGGACAAGATAAACCACCCAGGTGACTCTCCAAGGTTGTCACACAGAGTTCTTTGCCAGACCTACCTAGAGATGCAAGGATTGTAGAATTGCAGAGTTGGAAGGGGTGCTGAAGATCATTCTAGTCCAACCCACTGCAATGCAGGAATATGCAGTTGTTCCATAGGGGGGATCGAACCTGCAACCTTGGTGTTAACAGGAACCTTTTGCGTGCAAAGCTCATGATCTAGATGCGGGCCCTTGTGAACACATGCACTTGTGGGGGGGAATCCTTGCATCCCTAGGTAGGGTTGGGAAATATCCCTGTCTGAAAATCTCAGAGAGCTGTTGTCAGTCAGTGTAAGTACACAATACTGACCAAGATGGGCCAATTGGTTGTTTTGGTATGAGGTAGATTCCAATGTTCCTATGAATGCATTCTTAGATTTAAAAGGTAGTGGCTGATTTTCTCAAAACTGACCCGCTGTAATTGGAGGGCATGTAAAACTTAATCACACTGATTTCAGGGCATTTACTCATGAAGGCAATGGCTGTGTATACGCTATCCCTTTAAAGGATATTCAAAACACATTCTATCCCTCAAAGAATTCTGGGCACTGGAGTTTAGGCCTCACAGAGTTACAGTTCCCAGCAGCCCTTCACAAACTGCAGTGCCCAGAATTTTTTGAGGGAAATAATGTGTTATGAATGTGCTTTAAAGTTTAAAGGGATAGTGTGTGCACAGCCTTACTTGATACCATGCAAAATCCATAGTTACTCTGACAACCTTAAACAAACTACAGTATTCTGCTAAGCTTGGCAAAGGTTTTTACAAGCAGGGTGTGCCTATGAAGCTCTCTGTGATGGTCGTGAGCTAGTAACAACTCTCCCCTTAACAATGAGAATTATTTTGAAGTTGGAGTGACATTCAAACCCTCAGTAGGGAACAATCTTCCATCTAAAGTTCCCTCTAACTATTGAGAAATTTACATAAATCTCCAGTGTTAAGGCTTTCGCTAGAAAAAGAAATTGCACATTAAAGCTGCAATCCTATGCTCACTTTCCTGAGGAAACAGGAATAAGATAACATTGTAAACAAACATGTTAACAGTTACCAAGCAGGCAGCCCCAGTTGCCACAAGGTTCATAGTTGATAACAGTGCACGTCTCCCACTATGGATTCAAATGACAAGAAAGGAGATTCTGATTAAACAGTAGGATTCATTTTTTATTTACTATTATTATTTAACTTTCTGACAGTAAGAGCTATTTGACTGTGGCATGGACCACCTTAGAAGGTGGTGGACTCACCTTCAGTGGAAATTTTTAAACAAAGGTCAGACAGCCACGTGTCAATGATTCTTTAGCTGTGATTCCTGCATTGCAGAAGATTGAATTAGATGTCCCTTGGGGACGACCCTTTCAGCTCTATGAGTATATGATTCTGTTACCTGTCTCCACTCTGAGCCAATGGTAGCCTCCACATAAATAGCTTTCTTATTTTGTATAGACAGCTTTTCCAATGCCCAGGCAAGAACCAAGGTTAGAAGAACCTGACCAAATCCTTTCCCACATGCAGATTTTACAATCAGGGTTAGTAAAAATGATAGAGAAGGCAAGTATTTTTATTCAGACATGACACGATATGTAGGTAATGGCAATGTTTTCTTGATATTTGCTGCCTGTTGGTGCCTTCGCTCATCAAGCTGCAGAATAAAGCACTTTCAACATATTTTACCTTTGTGTAGGCAGGTGTCAGTGATTCCACACACAACTGGCTCCAAGCTATATATTTTTAAACATGTAACACAAAGGATTTGGGTGGGCCATTTGCATTAAATAATCTGCATCCAGAGTGCGGAAGGAAATTTCAGAAAAGCTTAGCTGCATGAGTCTACTTTCCCTTCCTATATTTCCACCAACTCATTTTTCCATAAAAGAATGCAAAGCATCAGCATCAAAAGAAAGAATAGCAGCATGTCCTCTCGCCACAGTTTTACTTTGAAATATCACTGGGGTGAGCGAGTCTTTCAATTGCACAGTGAAAAATGCAAACTGCTGAGCCAAGTCACATCCGGCCACATTACTTTGAAACTCGAATCAGATACAGAAAACTTTGGATCATTAGGTAGCAAAGCTTTTAAAAACCCCACAGGTGCTACTTCCCCTGCCCCTCTCCAGTTACTGTTAAAAATGTTTATTGAAATGTCCATCAGAATGCATCAGCAAGTGAAATAATCCTTTGTATAAAATAATCGCTGATGGGCATAAAAGTGAACTGATACTTCAACCAGATGATAACATAGAAATTGTATTGATCACCACAGTAATGATTAATATCCTTTCCCTTTGAACATCATTTTTAGCCCTTTTCCATCTTTCAAATACTCTACTATTGAGCTGTCCACTATTCCCCCCCCAAAAAAATCTGCTTTCTCTTCCCTGAAATCTTTTCTAATATTCCAGTCATTTCTTGAACATGACATGAGAGGGGAGTAAGTCTTGGCCCTCTCCTGCTCTGCTCTTCCCAGATAGAAAGTAACATATAATCTGGTATAATACTAGTCTTAACTGCATCCAGGACTCCTTGAATCAACTTTCCAGGCCCAAAGAGGAGTTTCTTGCAAGAGATGAAAGCAGCATGGGAAACCAACAGAGATGCTTCGTTTCTATAGAAACAGCTTCCCAGCAGCTCACTGCACTCTGAACTGCCAAGGCCAGGTCCTCTCTGCTGCCGCATAGTGACCCCTGCTGGTACACTCCTGAGTCTGCTTATGTGTTCTCCTGCTTGTTGCTGAGTCTTAGAAACATAGAATTAGGGTTGGAAGGGACCACAAGGGTCATCTAGTCCAACCCCCTGAACTGTAGGAATCTTTCACCCAATGTGGGGCTCGAACCCACAACCCTGGAATCGAGAGTCTCATGCTGCACTGACTGAGTGGCAAAATGGTGCCACCAGAAGAGATCTAGGGAAAGGCGGGACTCAGAGCTGAGGGAGTTGATGTGGTGTAGTGGTTAGAGTATTGGGCAAGCACCTGGGAGACCAGTTTCAGCCATGAAACAAACTGGGTGAACTTGGGCCAGTCACAGTTCCTCAGCCCATCCTACCTCACAGGGTTGTTGTGAGGATGAAATGGGGAGGGGGAGAATCATGTACACCACAACTAGAGCAAAACAAAAAAACAAACAAACAGATGTGATATTATTCAACTACAAATTGTGTTGGTATTTTTAAGTAAATGGGGCCCACACATCTAGACTTAGGGCATGGTGCTGAGGGGACATGGTTTAACCCTTTGCCCCCACATGGCTACCAATCTGGATCCCCTCATGGCTGATATTTGCAGTGGTAATAACATCCCATCGACCGTGGCTCTTAAACAGGAAGATTCCAAGAGTTTTGGTTGTGTTGCTTCACATTTCTGTGCACAGACACAAGTTATCGGCGTTGCAGGACAGAAGTCAATAAATCATTCCCTGACTGCTAACACCTGAGAAGAAATCTCAGGGAATTGCTCCTAGAATGACAAGGAATGGGCAAGTGTTTCGCAGCTCCCCCCCCTTTTCATCTGGAGCTCAGACAAAAGATATTAAGGGTAGGAGGTTCTCTCATGTTCCCCATCCATCATGTTGAGTATCATCACCGAGAGTGCTTCCACACAAGGCTGCTTTCTCCAGCACTGACACCATTGTTCACTTATTTATTAAAATCCAGATGATGCTTTTCTCAAGCTATTCCCCTCCAGTGTTTTGTTTTCCCCTGTTGTCATCTCAATGGTTTTTGTAAATGCTGCTCTGTGGCTGTTTCTAAGCTTTTGATCTAGTGCAATTGCGGCAAAATCCTTCCAGGCAACACTCCATAAATGCAGAATTTTCCATTCTGCTGTTCCCCAAGTCTGCTGCTTTACAACCCTCTCAGAGGCCAGTGGGAGTCAGTTCTGGGAAAGCCCCAACCCTTCTCCTGGCTTAGGGGAAAGAGCAGTGGGACTCTCTGACCTCCATGAGACTTCAGTCCCCATCCTTTCCCAGCTGGTAGGAGGGAGGAGGAGGTGGGGCCTTCCTTCCACTGCACACCCTCCAAGTGTCCCTATTTTTCAGGGACAGTCCCAGATTTACAGAAGCCATCCCGCTTTCTAATTTGGTCCCCAAATGTCCTGCTTTTCCTTAGGATGTCCCTATTTTCATCAGAGAAATGTTGGAGGGTATGGAGTTATGCGACCCCCGAGCCATCTGAAGGCAGCCCTGTAGAGCAGGCGGGGTCCCCAAACTAAGGCCCAGGGGCCGGATGCGGCCCAATCGGCTTCTAAATCCGGCCCGCAGACAGTCTGGGAATGAGTGTGTTTTTACATGAGTAGAATGTGTCCTTTTATTTAAAATGCATCTCTGGGTTATTTGTGGGGCATAGGAATTCGTTCATTTTTTTTCCAAAATATATTCCGGCCCCCCACAAGGTCTGAGGGACAGTGGACCGGCCCCCTGCTGAAAAGGTTTGCTGACCCCTGCTGTAGAGGGAAGTTTTTAAAATGTTTAATGCTTTATTATGTTTTTATATATGTTGGAAGCCACCCAAAGTGACTGGAGCAACCCAGCCAGATGGGCGGGGTATAAAGAATAAAATGATGATGGTGGAATAGGATGTCCCTATTTTCATTGGAGGAATGTTGGAAGGTATGCCACTGTCATCATATTGGGCATTGAGTAACAAAATTTACCTGTATATACAAGGTGGAGAGAGAGAGAGAGAGAGAGAGAGAGAGAGAGAGAGAGAGAGAGAGAGAGAGAGAGTTTGGCTCAGAATCAGGATTTCCTCCCTTTGCTCCATCTTTTCTCTCTCTCTCTCTCTCACACACACACACACCTTTCTCAATCTTGGTTTGGAGAGAGCCCTTGAACTGTGCTAGCAGAATCTCTTTTCTTTTTCTGTTTCCTTTCTCCAATGCATATTGTGTGCAATTGGTAGCGGCTGTGATTTTTAGCACTGAAACTCAGAATTAGGAGGTCAGAAGAGCCAGAGGCTATTTGGGGGGATGGCAGGGGGCAGCTGTTCCCACATGTTGGATTTCTGGGAAAAAACCAATCATGTTATATTTCACATTTATGCTCCCATCCTAAACACATTTTCTTTGAAATGTTGAATTTGATGGAGCAACTTGCACATAAAAATGCTTAGGAATTGGCAGCTTATTTTATTTTTCAACCCAGAGTCTTGTAACACCATCATTCTCCAGTCTCCAATCACAATTTCTTGGAGCAGACAGAAGTGTGTTTTCCCCTGACAGAGCAACCAAATACCGGTATATGTTTACTAAGAAGCAAGTCCCATTGAGTTCTGTTGGGTATAGAATTGTAGCCTATGTTTCACACATCCCTCATTTCCTGAGGGTGCATTTAGCACGCAGAACACCTTGAGAGGCATGCTTAAACCACAAATTCATTGACTCCCTGACAGGTTTGTAGGGCCAAAATTCGCACCTCATAACACACACTTTTATTTATTTATTTGAATATTTCAACTCCACTTCCTCCCCAAAGATTGTTCAAGGGAGCTAACAGCAACAAAAATCTTACCAAGCCAACCATCCTTCTTTCCACCCTTCCAGCATCTCAAAACGTTGTGGATTGTCCCTAAATTCAACCCTGAATTGAGCTTCCAATAAGTCTGAAATCATTAAAAAATATGCCCCTGTTCCCTTTGCCTGAATGTAAAATATGCAAAAGAGGACACCTTTAATAGTTGTGTAGAAGAGAATAGTTGCGTCATGCAAACTATGCCTGCTGAAATCATCTCAGTTCCCTCTGTTTGTTCTGACCCCATCTCCCTCAGATGCTCATGCACAGATTAAGTGCATAATACAGGAGTGTAGGCCTTGGTGAGAGGCCTTGCAAAAAGGAAAAAGGAAGGGGAGGAGAGTTTGAGGAGGGAGTGCTACAGATCCTCACCCACAAAAACAGGGGGGGGAGGCTATGAGAGAGAGCTGTCAGTGGCTTGGAAGAGAGCTTAGGTTCTCTTCCCCATGCCAGGTCTATCAGCAACTGAGCCCAAAGGCAACTGCCCTTCGTTGGTGACAATAAAGAAAGGCATTTTGAAAAAATACCCTTCCTTCATGGGACCACAGGTGGGAGAGCTTGAGCTACCTGTAGGTTCTGGTGGCATCAATGGTTGTCAGAAGATTGAGAACATGTGTGCCAGCAGAGCTTTGAGCTCTTGAAATATGCTTGGGGTGATTAGCACTCAAATAGATGATTAGCACTCAACAGAGCTAGTGCATTAGTACAGTGCAAAAGGTAAACATGCTTGTTTTGTTGCTGCTACCATCGGAAAGCAACCCGTGTTGCATCAGGGGTAGTTACGAAGTCTCTTTTAGTCTCTTGTAGAATGACAATAAATGTTATAATCCTGGCTCCTGGAGCTCTGGACCTGTCCAAGTGTGGCTGCACAGTGTAATACACTAACTATTTATGCATTATGTACCAAGCTTCAAGCACACATGATTGTGGGGGGGGCGGAGCTATGCCATCTTGGCATGCGGAAACCCAGTTTTTGACACATTTTTCTTATGGAGCTTCATACGGCGCTGTTCTTGTGCCACCTTCTGGCTAATATCTGCACTGCTATTTAATATAATTTTTTCTGTGTTGACCTTAAAAATAAGCAAGCTGTGCCCTCTGAAGATAATGTGATGCCGCCTCTGTGTTATTTTTCAGTGATCAGCGAGCACCGTAAATGGAAACGGCTAAATTCTGCACTCGGTTAAACTTTGAGATTTTTCCCGCCATTGGAGCAAGCACCATCAGTGGGGGAAAGCTTAGCCTGCGCAAGTCTAGCCCATTTCAGCCCCATAGGTAAATTAGAAATAGGCCACATGCTGAGTCTGTATGTTGACATGCTGCAAGTAACCTACTGGTAGGGTTTTGTGCTGTGATGTGTCTCAAAACTATATTCAGAATATGGAAACTGATGCTCATGATTTGAAGCCGGTTCATTATGGGTTTGAAGTCTGTATACTGTAGGATCAATTTTTTATTGGGGTTGCCCCATGCTGAAAATGTTGGGGGAACAAACCTTTATTTTTGCCCCTTGCATCATTCCCCCCCCCCCACAGGATAACTTGGATCAGTCATGGCATGCTCAGAGAATGTGGGTGGCGGTGAATACTTTTCATAAAGCAGAAAAATAGCCTAAAATCCCCCATGCCTTTTGAAATGACTATCCAGATGACCTCCTGGCAAATAGAAGGGGAAGAAATGGAGGCAGTGAGAGATTTTACTTTCTTGGGCTCCATGATCACTGCAGATGGTGACAGCAGTCACGAAATTAGAAGACGCCTGCTTCTTGGGAGGAAAGCAATGACAAACCTAGACAGCATCTTAAAAAGCAGAGACATCACCTTGCCGACAAAGGTCCGTATAGTTAAAGCTATGGTTTTCCCAGTAGTAATGTACGGAAGTGAGAGCTGGACCATCAAGAAGGCTGATCGCCGAAGAATTGATGCTTTTGAATTATGGTGCTGGAGGAGACTCTTGAGAGTCCCATGGACTGCAAGAAGATCAAACCTATCCATTCTCAAAGAAATCAGCCCTGAGTGCTCACTAGAAGGACAGATCCTGAAGTTGAGGCTCCAGTACTTTGGCCACCTCATGAGAAGAGAAGACTCCCTGGAAAAGACCCTGATGTTGGGAAAGATGGAGGGCACAAGGAGAAGGGGATGACAGAGGATGAGATGGTTGGACAGTGTTCTTGAAGCTACTAACATCCATGGGGTCACGAAGAGTCGGACACGACTGAACGACTGAACAACAACAATCCAGATGACATCCTGACATTTACTTTTCAGAACAGCAACTTTGCTCTAGGAGTGCTGTTAACTACTGTAACAGCCAACAAAGGCTGAATAAACATTAACATTTAAAGAAAACAAACATGCCCTTTCCCCCAAATCCTGGGAACTGTAGTTTCACCCTCCCAGAGCTACAATTTCCAGCACTTCTAACAAGGTACAGTTCCCAGGATTCTTTTTCTGTGAGGGGTGTGTGCTTTAAATGTATGGTGAGTACACAGCTACGGTGTCCACTCATAACCAGTTCTCAAAAATGGGCCATTTAATCTACACCTGCATTCAGTGGCCAATGCCAAATGCCCCCGTTAAAGTTAATTGCATAATGTAGGCTTCTCAGCTTAAAACAAGACCAATAATTAGTTATTTTGAAATGACTTCCATGTGGTTTAACATAAAACGAGGCAAGTAAATTTAGTGAAGAGTCTCAGGGTTTGGGGGAATGGCAGAAAGGCCGGAAAGAGTTTGCATCATTACTGCATTATGTACAACAATGCACAATGACTCAAGTATTTTTACAAATCTAAGGGGTGCCCATTACATGAATCATGCTTAGCTTGACTTCATAAAGAATGTAATCACATGTACCCTATCAAGCTGCACTTCTATATGCCTATATATCTGGAAACTAATGAATGAGCAGTCACTCTCGGTGCTTTATTTCAATTATCCCAGCAGCTGAGTAGTGGTGAATGGCATGGTTGGATTCAGCCAGCCAGCCAGCCAGTGCATGGTGGGAGGGAGAGATAAATAAAATGTGACATGTAGGTGCTCTGTTATAATCTCCTCATTCATTGGAATGAAAACTATTATGATTTCAATAACTTTAGAAAACTCAGCAAACCCTGAGAACTTCCTTTTCAGAAGAATGCAATGTTCCTCCGTTCCAACGAGTTTGGAAATAACGATTGCCTTCAATTGTTCAACTTTCCTCCCAACTTACCCTCTTGCTGATTTTTCATAACCAATAATACAGAAAACATGAAACATAACTCCTTCTCCTGCCTGAAAAATAACAGAAACAATTACCCCCCCCCCCATGACTGCTCACTTTGATTTCATTCCACCCCCCTCCCCTCCAAGGCCTTGGGCTTAACTATTCAGAAAACAACTAGACAAATAAATTTTCAGAAAATGGGAGAAAAATGGGAAATCATTTTTAAAACTAAAAGCTCAGTTTGATTTGGATATTTTAAAACATTGCTTTTATTAAAGATTTTAAAATGAATCATGTCAATAAATTCTAACAACAATCAAAATGGAAACAAGGGAATAAGAAACCATGTTGATGTATATGTATTCAACACATAACATGAGCATAGCATTTAGGATTATCATTTATAGAAAAGGTAAGATGGAATTCTTAGTGTCCATTCTCAACTCCTCAAGGAATGCAACACAGGGAAATGTTTTAATTGCACACGGCTGGGATTCACCATGCATTGAGTAAATCTATGATTCTAAAGTTGGAGTGCAGCTGGTTTGCAGAAAATCACATCAAAACACAGCATTTCAGAAGAAACTATGAGATACCTGTGGATTGTGAAAACAAAATATAAAATCAAAAAATCAAAAAATCCTTCCGGTAGCACCTTAGAGACCAACTAAGTTTGTTCTTGGTATGAGCTTTCGTGTGCATGCACTGAAACAGTGGAGTGTGGATAGCGCTGTCTGCATGTGGATTCCAGAAATGGGTGGAATCACACAACTGTAGTGTTGGAAGGAACCCTGAGGATCATCTAGTCCAGGCAGAGGCAAACTCAGCCCTCCAGATGTTTTGGGACTACAACTCCAATCATCCCTGACCACTGGTCCTGTTAGCTAGGGATGATGGGAGTTGTAGTCCCAAAACATCTGGAGGGCCAAGTTTGCCTATGCCTGATCTAGTCCAACCCCTTGCAATGCAGGAATATGCAGCAGTCCCACGTGGGGATTGATCCTTCAACCTTGGCGTTATCAGCACCATGCTCTAACCAGCTGAAGTCCACTGGAGCTACAGTAAATGGTAAGGTGCATACAGCCTAGTTGATTTATTGTATTTATTTCATCACCCCATAACCAAGGTTTTTTCTAGGCGACAAGCAGTTAAAACAATTTTAGAATCACAAAATTCCATACACCAACCAGTTTCAGATTTTTCAAACCCATACTTCCAGGTTGTACTAGCAAAGAAACCCAATGACGGAAGGGTGTGTGTGTGTGTGTGTGTGTGTGTGTGTGTATCTTAAATTGTTTTTAGAGAAAATTCACATGGTATAGGGACACAATTATTCAGTATCTATAACAGAATTTTTATCCATTTCACTTTTCCACAGAGGATGCAGAGAAGACTAAACGTTCGTAGGCAGGCACTTATGATCAACTTGGTTGGCTGCACAACAATTTCCTTTCAATTCAGATTTTGTTTGCATTGTGCCAAGAAAGACTTCCAGTCAGGCGGTGTCAGAGGAAGTTTTATTTGGAAATGATTCCAAAACCTTTAAAAATATAAGAAAACAAAAACAGAGTTACACACAGAAGGACAGTAGCTACATGAAATTTGGACCAACTTGTTTACTATGTCCCAGTCCACGGGATTGGGAACCCTTCATGAACTTAGGGAAAGGATTGTAACTCGGTGATAAAGCCCATGCATGCAAAACATCATGGGTTCAATCTCCACCATCCATAGCAGGGCTGGGAAAGACTCCTGAGACCTTAGAGAACTGCCAGTTACTGTACACAGCAGGGTTGTCCAATGTGGTCCCCTCAATATGTTGTTGGACTACAACTCCCATAATCCATGTCCATTGTCCATGTTATCTGGGGATGATGGGGTTTGTAGTCCTACATCTGGATTCAACATGTTGGCCACTCCTGATGTACAGTGCAGACAATACAGAGCTCAGTGAACCAATGGGCTCTAATCTATATGGCAGCTTCACATGCCGGGTTCCAGGGTGAAGTAGCAACATACGTGGTGATGAGACCACACAGCTTTTCAGTGAACACTTGTTTGTTTGGGTGTGTGTTTTTATTGCTTATTATTATTATCCTTATTTACATCCTGCATTTTTCCCTGAAAGGAACTCAAAGTGGTTCACATATAAAATAGAAACAGGTAAGATAGGCATGGCCAAATTCGGCCCTCCAGATGTTTTGGGACTACAATTCCCATCACCCCAGACCACTGGTCCTGTTAGCTAGGGATGATGGGAGCTATAGTCCCAAAACATCTGGAGGGCCGAGTTTGGCCATGCCTGAGCTAAGAAGATTGTGTGTGTGTGTGTGTGTGTGTGTGTAATAATTAAAAAAAAAACCAATTAAAGTTATTACACATTAACAGAATTTAAAGCTTGTCTATGATCTATTAAAACATCCAGATGATTACAATCTTATCCTTGTGCATAGTAGCACTAGGAAGCTGCATGGTTGTATCAGCTCATCTGCTGAAATCAGCTTTGTTTACAGTTGAAGAGCAAAAGCCAAGCAGGACCAAGGAATATAGAAACATGACAAAGCTCAGGAAGCTCTTGTTGCCGAAGCAGACTTGACTGGACCAGGAAGCCCTCAAAAACTTTTCTTCCTGTCCAGAAGGATCCTATAGCCCACCTAGGTGAGTGCAGTCAGTCCAATGTCTGAGCATACTGTACTGAACTGCCTTGCAGAGGCTGCTGGAAGCAATTCAGTGCCTCGCCAAAAGGGGGCAGCTGGACACAAACCCCAAGGCTCTGAGTTCAAGACCCAGCAGCAGTGTAAAAAATGAAGTAACATTTGGTAGAAAATGAATGATACATTGACAAACAGGATGTACAAACTGTTTAGTGTCTAATGACACTAGGAGTCCTTTGTACTTATGAAGGAAAAAAGAATGGAATTCTCAAGACTCGCTCTTAACTTATGATTGTTATTAGGTATAGATCCAAGTGTATTAATTAGAAGTAAATCTGATTAGATTGTTTTGCTATAGGGACTAAGTAATTATTGGTTTTGCAAAGAGACAGAATAGATAAATGCATGTTTAAGTAACATGCTTTCTGGACCACGTGATAATTGTTCAGCTGCAGTTCTTTTTTTAAAAAATGCTTTGAACATTTCTACCCCTCTCATTGCTTAAAAAAAACTACTCACAAAAATCCATGGACTTTCAAACTTGTATAATAGTAGATGCAGTCATAGCTGCTTCTGTATCTTTCACCTTTGGAACTGGTTTGAGGGATAAAGTGACTTGTTTCAACACAGGCTTATGTACACAACAACAGAATCAATTTCTTACATTGTAGTCTAGAGGCATAAGGAATGGGGAAACTAAAAACAATGAGGCCGTGCCAGTTGACACCAGCTTAGTGATTTACACCTAGAGGTATGTTTTCAAGGAGCAATTTTGAAACAATTCTATATCAAATACTAGTGACTGACATTAGCATGGCAACAACAGAAAGAAATGGGCTTACTGGTGATGATATATGTCAGGGTCACGTCGTAGCCTGGTTTGGAATCCTATATACAGATCATCCCAGAGCAATCCACGTTTCACTGTGTGCCTCATTACACTAACTCGGGCTTTTATCTGCAGTGAAAGACAAAGTGCATGAAAATCTGGCATCAATTTTATTTGATATATTAATACAAGCAATAGGCAGAATCCAAAGACCACCTTCAGTTCTCATTTTCTTTCTTTCTGTCCTACTGAAAATTCTGAAAGTTCTGCTTCAATTTCAAGGGCAGCTTTGTGTGTTGTGGTGTTGGGGACACTGCTGTTTGTGAAGCACAAGTCCAAAACTCCCTTTGGCACACAAAACTGGTTGTGTAGCTGTTTGGATGCCAGGCGCTGCTTCTGTTCTGGAAGATGCCCATGATATAACCACATTGTCCTAGTTCATACTAAGGGTTGCATGGCTTGCTTAGCTTAACTATGGTTTGTTTGAATGCACGAATCCAGCCCAACATGATCCTCTTTTGGCCCCTGGGCAATTCAGCTCCAGGGACCACCATTCGCTCCATAAGACACACAGATATTTCCCCTTACTTTTTAGGAGGAAAAAGGTGCGTCTTATGGAGCGAAAAATACAGTAAGCTCAAAGAGATTCACTTCACACAATGAGAACCATGAAAATATTTTAACAAACTATATACAGTATAAAGAAGCATAAGCATTATGCATTCTAAGTGCTGGTATACTGAGTTAAACACACACAGCTTTATAGTCGTCGCCCCCCCCCCCATAAAAAAATCCCTGTCAGCAGAAATAAGTGAGAGCAAATTGTTGGCCTGGGAGGATATATATATATATATATATGAGAACATGAGAGGATATACATTTGTAATCCTTACTTCCTCAAATGGACAGTCCCGGTTTGGTATTTCTGTTGGAAAAGATAAGTCCAAAAAATCCACTAAGTAGTTGTACCCTCCAGGCAAAGGACTGAAATCATCGTCAGTTTCTATTACCTAGTTATGGGATATAAACAACAAGAGAAGGTTGTCATTTCAAACAAATGTTGTGCAATCCCCCAAACTGTTTGGTTTTTCCTTGATTCTCCCATTTACTCTTGGTGCTCAACTATGAAGTTCTTCTGACTAAGTTGTGCTTACTTAGTCACAGGTATCTCACTTTAGGATTGCTGCCTTATATTTAATATATTATGTTCCAATTTCCAACATCTTTGTCCTCTCTGTGTAGTAGTTTATCTGTTTTGACTTTTTTCATCCAACTTTTTATGAGTCGAATTTGAGGCAGGAAGTCATAATTCTTTGAAGAGAAGGGTTCCTTTGCCTCCAAATTTAAAATGAGAATAAAAGAAATTGTCTTGCTGTGTTAGAGAAGAAAAAAAACCACACACACAGCTTTATAGTTCAAGAAGAAATATTGAATGTCACTTAAATATAATTGTCATCTTAATTGTTATATGTCCGAAAAGATGGAATTTTAAAATTTTTGTATATCCCAAAATTAAATTTTAAATTGTCAACAGTGACTGTATATCCCAAACTGTCGCCATCAATTTCATGCATTTGAGGGTGTTGCCTACAGGAGGTCAAATCACAACTGTTATTCTTTAAAAAGTGTTTGCTTTTCTTTGCTAATGCAATTGAAAACAGATACCGGTAATCTTGTAGAATTTATCCCCTAAGTAAACAATATATTGCATTTGACAAATACTTGTACAGTCCTACTCACCCTTATCACAAGGTTGTAGCCTTTAAACCCAGCCCATAGATAATATTCTTTCACCCAGGAAGGATAGAGAAAAATATCATCATCGACTGCAGCTCCAAGAGTGTGTAAATATGGCTTAAAATCCCATGAGTCCTTGAAAATTTTTGTCCCTTCTGGAGGATCAACAATTCCTAAACTAAGAGAGAGAAAGTAGACAATTAATAACTGCATTGACTAACTGTAGTCAAAATCCATGCAAAACATATCTCTCTGATTCACAGAGGGAGTCTAACTACAGATAAAATGAATAGTCCCACTTTCTATCTCTTATTTATCTGCTGACCCCCAACTTGCATTAATCCAGATGACCCATCCTTCAGCATTGTTGCAAGGTAGCATTTTACACCCATTTACATTTATTCAGTGGTTTGACTTCACCCCTATAAGCACACTCCATTGTCTCGAGACAGACGAATGCCTACCAAACATTTAAGGGCAATCTGGATTCAACTCACAGAAAATTATGAAAATGGTAGATTTATTCAACACAGATAGAAGAATGACACTTAGACTGTTTGGGGGAAATATTTTGCTAAACTAGCAAGGGACCTAACAAATTGCTGGAATGTTTGAAATCTGCCGCATGGTTCAGCTTGTCACTGACATTTTGAAATCTATAATGGGAAAAGGGGAAGAAGAAGGATGAAGATGAAGAAGAAGAAGAAGAAGAAGAAGAAGAAGAAGAAGAAGAAGAAGAAGAAGAAGAAGACTGGTCCACTACATGCTGGTGTCACAATAACCCCTAACTTTGACTTGCAAGAGCCCTTTCCTTACTGCTCTTCAAAGGCGAATGGGTCATTTGGGTGCTTGTTAGCCACATGAAATGGCACAGAGTTCCCAAACTCAATCTCAAGACTTCCTCTCCCTTCTCAACTTTATGAAGATGCTTCTCCTGCCCACACCAGTGAAGCACACCAGTGAAGAACAGATTTATTGGCATTACAAACATTCAAAACCTAATTATAGAAATTCAGTATTTTTCGCTCCATAAGATGCCTAAAAATTAAGGGGAAATATCTGTGCGTCTTATGGAGCGAATGGTGGTCCCTGGAGCCGAATGGCCCGGGGGCCAAAAGCAGATAGTGCTTTTTATTTTACAAAGAGAAAAAGGGGTGTTGAAAGGACCCAGCTCAGCAGCTGATCAGCAAGAGATTGGGAGAGAGATAAGAGTCCTGGCTCCCTTTCCTTCAGAAAGCTGCAGAATTCCTTATCTGTCTGGAAACTGTAGAAATGGCTCCCTTTCCTTCAGAAGCTGCAGAAATGTGAGTTGAGCCCCATAAAAATGGGGCTTTTCCTCTTTGCTTTTCCCCCTTTGCAAAAGGAGCTTTGCTTTTCTCCCTTTGCAAAAAAGCTGCAAAACCTTTAGCTGATCCTCAAAAAATCCAGGGCTTTTCCCTTTGCAAAAAAAGCTGCAAAACGTTTAGCTGATCCTCAGAAAAACAGGGCTTTTCCCTTTGCAAACAAAGCTGCAAAACATTTAGCTGATCCTCAAAAAAACAACAACAGGGCTTTTAGAGGAGGAAAACCAGAAATACCGGTATATATATATTTTTCTTGTTTCCTCTAAAAACGAGGTGCGCCCTATGGTCTGGTGCGCCCTATGGAGTGAAAAATACGGTGCTTAATTTGAAGTACATTAGGATTACCTGTCTGTTGGATCTCTGAGCATCCTTGCTAAGTCCAAAGTGGCTCCAGGTTTTGGTGTCCATGTTGAAACTTCTTCAGATTTTTTTTTAATTAGTCTGTTCAACTCCTCTGGGTCATTTTTAAGATTTGTTTCTTTGATGTAACTAGGTTAAGGAAAGACACACAATTGGATGTTTCCATAGCACTGGAGACACAATATCACGAGTGGAAGGAAAATAGCCACTAGCATTGTTCACTTGTAT
The DNA here is from genome assembly GCF_009819535.1 of Lacerta agilis. NCBI lineage: Eukaryota > Metazoa > Chordata > Lepidosauria > Squamata > Lacertidae > Lacerta > Lacerta agilis. The sequence continues at coordinate 30,295,552 of NC_046318.1, forward strand.
AAGAGAACAAGATTAAGTTGAAGATAGTTGGAGATAGATGGTGCAGATCTGCACCATACACTTAAATCACATGACTCATGGGAAGTGTAGTTTCCCCCTTACAGAATCACAGTTTCCAGCATCCTTAACAAACTATAGCTTTTTCTCCCACAGTACCTTACTGATGAAGTGGTGTAGGGAGTTCAATAAGGCTATGGAACAGATGAAGAGCCCCTCTCTTCAGGTCAGAATGCTTAAGAATCTGTAGTTATCCTCAACAAGAGGATGGAGTTAGGGACAGGTAGTCTGGGATCCAAAACTTTGAAATCTCAGAGTGATCTTAACCCTACTCAGAGCAAGTTACTCACTTGGAGCTCTCTGTGGTCCTGCCCTGCCTCACTGCTATCAAATCAGGACAAGACAACCTTGGATGTAATTTCACTTTTATTGGCAAGCCTCTCCTACAATGATAAGTTTTTCTACCAGTGGAAGATTTATTCCACATTTAGAAGACCAATTACCAATCGATAACAAGCCAATACATTCTGTGCCATGGTGGAAATTATGAGAATAGGTTGGAAAGGCACACAGCACTAATTCTAGCATTATTTGATAGTTGTGAGGTTTGGAGTTTTCAGGGTTAAAGAAGCTCAACAGTACGCCCCTCCCACAGGGAGGATGTTTCACAAACATCCGGGGTATCTGCTGTATGTGATGTCTTTGTGATTTATGTGACGCACCGTTTATTTCTTGTTCAGTCTTACTTTCGGTTCTGAACCGGAGAGGCCGGAGATGTCGTCCCAGTCTCCGGGCGAAGCTCTATGATTTATATGCTTGTAATAAAGCGTACTTACTTTGAAACAACCCAGACATTGTGGGATTTATTGCTGGCACAAGGCACACATACCGTTGTGCAAGAAGAAGTAAGAAGTCTGAAAGAACTCTGCAAAAGCACTGGAGAAGCAGGAAAACGCAGAGGAAGCTTAGCTGGACACCACTCCAAGTGCTAAACTTCGTTTTGAGGCTTTTCCCAGTTAAAACCAAAAGCCCAACAATAGTCTACCGCTTAGGCTTAAATGCTAATCACATCATTAGGTAGGAAAGGGCTAACCACACATTACACAGAAATGCCTATAATAATCCCCACCCCCCATTAAAAATTCAAAGCAGGCTGCCTATTTATTTATTTATTTATTTGCAAAGGGGAGGGAATAAGAATGGAAGGATCTGTTAATTTCTATTCTCTCACTTTCTTATTTTTCCAGCCTGAAATTCAGTTCTCCACATTTTCCAGCAATTTGCAGTTTGTTTTTAAAATCATCCCGAAAAATCACCAGCATTTCAGTGCAAATTTTCCCTAATAGACACATTTTAATATGCAGTTTTGACTAATGTGCACATTTTTGCGAGCAATTTCCCTTACTGTAATGCATTTTTGTATGTTATTTTCACTAATATCTTTATTTTTATATACACCTTTCCCCAATATATGCATTTTTGCAAACACCGTTTGAGTGGAGAAATGCACTGCAAAATTTGGATGAGTGCAAATCTTGCAGGCTAGCTCCGTTTCAGTTCACACATTGCTTCACACATCTTCACTGATCACATTTGTGCAAAATTATTGTGATACAACTGGTGACTAAAGAGTGAACAGGAAGACAGTACCTGTCAGAAAGATGAGCTTCGACAAAATATCCTGCAAAAGGACAGTAGATTTTTGGCTTCAGGTCAGTAACCAGCTGGGCCTTGTAATTCAACAGCTTCTTCCTTTCAATTTTAATAAACTGGGCTTTCTTCTCCTCTGAAAAACAAAAGCACTTATTGCACCTAGGTTGTGCAATCCAGGGGGGAAATCTTAATTGCCCCACATAGATTTTAACAGTTATGTTCTTCATTGCTAATTATTATTATTGATCACCTCCATCAGCATCACCATCTGGAAGGGCCATCTTGTCAAGTGGAAAGAGATCAGGGGAAGAGACTGCATAGAAGATCTGTCTCACTGCTACAGGCATCCCCCCCCCCCACTTGCGCACGATCGACTTGCATGCGGCTGCGTGTATGCATGGCGCTGGGAAATAAATAAATAAACAAATTCTAACCTGAAATGTTAGGAGAGAGCTGGAAAGCCCTTGTGGTTCACGAGGAGACCCTTCCCAGAGGTACATCAGTGAGCCAAAGGTCCAGAAAATAAGACTCCAAGGCTAAAAAATGGCACGCGGAAGCTTTTGCTATTGCCGCGCTACCCCACTCAACAGCTGATGGGCAGGAAGATGTATTTACTGCAGCAGGCTTATGTGCATTTCACTTAAATGTGTGGGGTCCCAGGATGCCTGTACATGACAACAGACAAGGGGGTATTCTGGAATATTTTTTTAAGCTTTTAAATAACTTTCTGGGTTAATTGACATGGACCGTTTGCTGTTTTTGGTCATCAAGTGTTTGTGGTATGAGTGCTTCATTGTGGGTCCATGAACAGTGTGTGTGTGTGTGTGTGTGTGTGTGTGTGTGTGTGTGTACAAACATATCTACACACGTACGGTACACACACATTTGACTGGGCGGATTTCGGTGGGAGGGGGGTGGATGTTGCCCAGGTATGCTTGGGTTTTGGGGTGAGGATTTTTTTCTTTGTTGCCTGGGTACATTTTAGTTTTGATGGTTAATGTCGCCTGGGTATGCTTATGTCAGGCATAGGCAAACTCCGGCCCTCCAGATGTTTGGGACTACAATTCCCATAATCCCTAACCACTGGTCCTGTCGGCTAGGGATGATGGGAATTGTAGTCCCAAACATCTGGAGGGCCGGCCGGAGTTTGCCTATGCCTGGTTTATGTTGTTGGGTTAGTATCTGACAACACAGAAAGAGCTCTTGCTTCTTCTCGCGTTTCCTCCATGTTTTTCTTTGTGGCAATTTCACACATTATGTTGCTGTGTGTGTGTGTGCTTGCTTGTTTGTCTCTCAAGAGATAAGGGGGGTGTTGGCTTGAAATAAAAGTGTTGGCCAATGGAGGCTTCAAAATATTCTGAAAAATGGACACCTTATCTAAAAGATGCCACTGGTTCATTACCAGTGAAATTTCCTCCGCTGTATACCATTGGGAATCCTGACGCTCCACCTGCAAAGTCACTCATCATGAGGTCAACCTTCTCAGGAAGCTTTCCACCATTGGGCCTGGTGCAGTCCACTGTATTCAGAATCTTGTGCCCTATGCAAAGATAAACTCTTAATTAAAATTGTGTCCCAACATCTTCCCAGCAAGACCAGGCCAGAACTAGCTGAGATTTCAGAGCAACGGGAGAGAACCATATTTTAGGCGCTAGGAGCTTTTATTAGAAACCTGAAGTGTAAAGGAGCAAGAATGGTTTTTCTTTACTTTTGTACAATAATCTGACCTCAAAGTAGGTCAAAGCTGGAAAATAGAAAAATTGCACTAATCATACAGAGTATCTGAATCATTCCACTTTTTTATTTGACACACAGTTCAAAAAAAGTATCAAATGCAACATAGTAATTATTGTTACATTCAGGTACCTTTATATTCAACAATGATGCAAGTATCCATTTCTGGATGAACACCATCCATTAGTATCATAAATCTAAGATTCCCGTCCACCTTAAAAGAAATCAAAGCATATATTACTATGAATTTTGACATGAACATTTGTATTTATAGAAAACAGTGTCTATGATTGGCTGTAATCCCTTAAAAAAGTTATTGAAATGCAATCTAGAATGGCATCTGTGTGCCATGGCTCCCTAAGGTGTGTATATTAGGGGAAATTGCATAGAAACATGTGTATAATAGAATAAATTTGAATTAAAATCCTGATCAACCTCCATGAACACGTTGTTGTTGTTGTTGTTGTTGTTGTTGTTGTTGTTGTTGTTGTTGTTGTTGTTTTAAATGCAAGGTTATGTAGAACTGTTGAGAACTGTGTTTAAGATCAGGAGGGATAGAAACCAAAAGAAATTGACATTGACAGATTTAAAGGGACCCCTGGCCATTAGGTCCAGTCGTGGCCGACTCTGGGGTTGCGGCGCTCATCTCGCATTACTGGCCGAGGGAGCCAGTGTACAGGAAGCCAGCATGACTAAGCTGCTTCTGGTGAACCAGAGCAGCGCAAAGAAACGCCGTTTAAATCCCCGTGACAGGGTGAGCTCCCGTTGTTCAGTCCCAGCTCCTGCCAACCTAGCAGTTCGAAAGCATGTCAAAGTGCAAGTAGATAAATAGGTACTGCTCCAGTGGGAAGGTAAACCGTGTTTCCATGCACTGCTCTGGTTCACCAGAAGTGGCTTAGTCATGCTGGCCACATGACCTGGAAGCTGTACGCCGGCTCCCTCGTCCAGTAACACGAGATGAGCACTGCAACCCCAGAGTCATCCACGACTGGACCTAACGGTCAGGGGTACCTTTACCTTTACCTTTACCTTACCCTCAGCCTATAGAGCGAGATGAGTGCCGCAACCCCAGAGTCGTCCACGACTGGACCTAACAGTCAGGGGTACCTTTACCTTTACTGGGAGCATTGGAACCTCAATTCCCTAATTCTGTAAATATTGTTGGGGTGGGTGGGTGTTAGGCTATATGTCTGGGTCCCTTCTAATTCCCGGATCCAGCAAGTATTCAATTGTTGGAATAGCCAGGCCAGTTTCTTGGTAATGGCCTTAAGTGTGGGTTGTTAGGGTAACAAAGGAAGCAGCTATGCGCCAGAGGGCAAATGGGTGGCCTCCCCTCCCTCAACTAGCAAAAACGAGAGTTGAGATGTGAAAGAGAGGGAGGGCGAGAGAGACATTCTTGATTTCTGTTTGAATTCAAGGTTGTGGCTATGGGAGAAGCAAGACCTTCTGGGTTGTTAATGCCGTGAACCTCTCCATCGTAAACTCATGTTGTATGTGCAAATAAACCATATATCCTAAAGATACCAGAGTCTTGACTGTCTGTTGTTCCAAGGAAACTGAACCCTGCATAAGCATTTGGAAGCCCTGGAGTCTCAAGGCACTTGGAAATTTGGGTGGCTTGCAAGAATTGTGTGTTAGGGGATGATGATGATGATGATGATGATGATTATTATTATTAATAATAATATTAATATTGTTGCTTACTTATGGTCTGGTAATGTTCCGATTAGAAACTTCTGGATTATTTTCATACTTTAGAAAGAAAATATAAACTTCGGAAAATGTCAAGACATCAGACCTGTTGCCAGACTCCAAATGGGACAATGTTAATATTGGTCAGCTTTACACCACTCTGTTTGAGGTACCAGAATACAGGCCGTTCTGTATTCCCAACATAAATGGGCACATCTGGCCTCCTCTCCGCAAGTTTCTTCAATGTAGGGTAACTGGAGAGTAGGAAAAGGAGAACATTAGAAAACTTGACTGGCTGAAACAAACAAAACAGCCGAATCCTCAACTCACTTTACTGGGGTGTGCGTCAGCTATATATATAGTGAAAGGCACTCAAATAACAGGGCCAGGATTCCAGGAGAGTGAGCAAGGGAAGTGAAGCTTACATCAAGGCCACCCATAGGCATATTGGATTCTGCTTGAATCCAAAGCTATGGCTATGGGAAAAGCTAGACCCTCTTGGGCCAAGAATGCTGTGAGCCCTTCCATCGCAGGCTCAGGTTGTATATATGTATAAATAAACCATATATTCTAGAGACACCGTAGGAAACTGAGCCCTGAGTAAGAAGAGTTTGGATTTGATATCCCGCTTTTCACTACCCAAAGGAGTCTCACCTGGGATCCCTGGAATCTCAAACCACTTGGAGATTGGGTGGTAGGCATCAATAACTATACACAAGAATGGCAAGGCTAATGATGTTCTTCCTTCCCTCATAAATGCCATCCAGGAGGCAGAATTTTGGCTTGTCCTACTTATATGCTTCCTTATATGCCTGTGTCACCAGAGCAAATGCAAAAAAGGTTCCCCTGTGTTGCAAGTCTCAAGCAGAATATGAAAAAAGGCAACACGTAGACCAATGTATAGGGCAAAATGTTTCTTGTAATGTCAAATAATATACAGCAAACTTTTATAATGTCAAATAATATGCAACGAAGACAGCATTCCGGGTAAGTACACTGTTTCGGTATGTCTTCTACAGTTCATAACTATAAAGAATAGCAAAACAAAAGATATACCCGTGTTTCTCATAAAATAAGACACCGTCTTATATTTTTTTTTCCCTCAACAAAACACAGCATGGCTTATTTTCAGGGGATGTCTTATTTTAACCGTGTCGCATCGGTACGCTGCATAGCCACGCCTCTCCAGGCCGTTTTAATGGGAGGTGCCGCGTCACTATGGCTTATTTTCGGGGTATGGCTTGTTTTCAGGGAATGGCTTGTATTTTGCAAATGCATAGAAATCCTGCTATGGCTTATTTTATGGCTATGTCTTAAAAACACAGTACATATAAACAATTATATCATATAAGGGATAATACTCCGCATCAACAAGAGTCCAGAAAAAATACAGTCAGAGAAAAATTACATTATTAAGAGAAATAAAAAATCATACCTTGATAAACAAACTTCTTACATGGAGTAGTGGTCATGGCCGTATGTACCACTATTGCCTGATACAAAAAGCACAAACCTAATATACACAAAATCAACCACAGGTGATGTCTAGTCAAATTATAGAGCAGAAAGGCATTTAAAGAGACAAACTCCACAATTACACTTCACAATTAAACAAATTAAATAAAACAATTCAAATCTAATTCTGAGTTCAGCCCTTGTGGATGAAGAGTCTTGAACAAAAAAAAAAATGTGATTCTTTTTGTCTAAGTCGTTTAACGTAATCATATCTAGCATTCCTCTTATTCACCCACAAAACTGTAAATAGCAAATCTGAATCTGAGTGATTATAAGATAGAAAGTGTTCCACCAGGGGTGCTTCTAACACTGCATTTCTAATTCGGGAGCGGTGTTCGCCTATGCGTGTGCCTGCCGACCAAATGGTAGATCCTATGTAAAATAAATTACATGGACACCGAATTAGATAAACTTCTTCTTTCGTTTGGCAAGTGCTGAAATGATTAATAGTGAACTTAAATCTAGTCTTCTCATTATAAATAACCTTGGCTTGTAAAGCCAGGGGGCAAGAAGGGCAACGCCCACATCTGAAATGTCCCATGGGGCCAGAAAAAGCACGAGCACAAGGTGGATAATTAACATCAGTGTGTACCAGGGTATCCTTAAGACAATTAGTATGTTTAAGTCCTATTAAAGGGAATTCCTGGCACCCTGGTACATTCCAAAGAATGTGCCAGTGCTTCCGTATCAGCCTGATAATTCAGTCCGTGTATGATGAATGATCTAATGAGCCTGTAATCCTACCAGGTCTGTTAGGTGGATTGGAACGATGTAAAAGAGTAGAGCGATCCCTTGCAAAGGATTTTGATTACAATAAACATTTTGCCCTATACATTGGTCTACGTGTTGCCTTTTTTCATATTCTGTGTCAGCAGAGCAGCATGGGACAAAGCCATACAGCTTGCACACCACCAGCCCCAGGTAAGAGTGCTTAAGATGACAGCATAAGTAATTTCCCCTCTCTTTTTTATCATATGCACAGATACCTGAGATGATCAGAATGCATGTGGCTGATGTAAATTAGATCTGCACGACACAGTCTTTCCAGCCAGTCACCGGGCGGCTCATGAAGCAACCACCAGCCGCGTGCAAAAGCAGGGCCAACGAGCCACGGATCAAAGATCATTCTTCTCTCTCCAAGTTTCAGGTCCATACATGCATGAGTTACATAAGTTACCTAAGAGCAGACAGAAACCCAAGACTCAGATGGATCAGTGTTGTCATGTTCTGTGTGCCTGAAAAGAAAATAACTGTTTTCTAGCGTGGCTAGCTCAGTAGGTTAGCGCATGGTGCTGATGACACCAAGGTTGCAGGTTCGATCCCTGTATGGGGCAGCTGCATATTCCTGCATTGCAGTGGGTTGGACTAGATGGTACTTAGGGTCCCTTCCAACTCTACAATTCTGTGATTCTATTATGTCCCCATGGTGCTATTTTGAGAGCGGATCTTAGAGAAGATTTCCACTTCCTTTCTGCAGAAGAAAATACAGCCCGGTGGCTGGCTTTGCTCTTTGGCTGCTATGGCCCAAACATGCAGCTGGGCAGGGAGTGCCTCTTCCTTTGGCCACCCCCAGAGGAAAAAAAAGATACCAGGTGACCTTGCCCCACTGCCAAAAACACTGAGCAGGGAGGGTGCCCAGTCAGATGGTAGGTAGCATATCTAAACTTTGTGCAGAGGCCAGAGGCCAAAAAGGAACTGCTAAGAGCATTCAGAATTGGTGTGGGTGGGAGACTTGCATTGGGTTGAGATCCTCTTGGAGACACATGAGAAGGCCATGATGAGAATATGTTCCCTTCTTGGGAGGCACACTAAACATAGAGATACTTCCCCAACCTAGTAATAACAACAATAATTTTATTATTTATACTCCACCCATTTGTCTGGGTTTCCCCAGCCACTCTGGGCAGCTTACAACACAAAACATTGTAAAACATTAGACATTAAAAATTTCCTGATACAGGGTTGCCTTCAGATGTCTTCTAAAAGTCAGATAGTTGTTTATTTCCTTGACATCCGATGGGAGGGCATTCCACATGGCAGGCGCCATTACCGAGAAGGCCTGGTTCCCTGTAACCTCACTTCTCGCAGTGAGGAAACTGCCAGAAGGCCCTTGGAGCTGGACCTCAGTGTCTGGGCTCAGGGCCGGCCCATCCATTAAGGCAAACGAGGCAGTTGCCTAGGGCACCAAAATGGAGGGGGTGCTGGCCAGCCTGCAGGGGAGTCTTTCTCATTGGCCTTTCCTGGCAGCGGTGGTGGTGGAGCTACCTCCGTCAAGGGGTGGCGCCTCTACCCACTCAGCCCAGCCCAGCCGCCTTGCAGCCTCCGCCGCCTCAGGAGTGAATTCCTTTCCTGCCCTCTGCCTCAGGGTCTTACTGCCCACCCACTTGTGTTTTGGGTTGCTGTGTTTGCTCAGGTCGCAGCTAGGAAGGAATTAGCAGGCGGACACGATCCTTTCCTCTTCCATTGTTCAGCACCGGCTGTGGCAGCAATCGACAGCTGCCTCCTCCTCCTCCTCTCCGTGTTCCGAGAGAGAGAGAGAGAGAGAGAGAGAGCTGGCTTGGGGGTGGGGGAGAACTTTTGCCTTCCTTTCCTCCCTCCCCTTAAACCCCGCTCCTGCATCATTAGCCACCTCCTTCTCCACACACCCCACACATGCTCCTTGTTCCTTCAGTGTTTTTTCCTTTCCTCCCCACTTGGAAATAGCTCCTCTCCTACAACATTTGATTCAGAATATTTCCCCCCCCCTGTTTTCCTCCTCTAAAAACTGCATAAGCAGCCGTGCACGGCGGCAGCGCTTTTGATGCTCAGGTTGTACCATGTCAGTGGCAAATTTACTGAATTGTCTCATCATGAGCCCAAATCGCTTTAGAACATGTCACTGCTCAGACCATATAAGCCATGACTTATGTTTGCCATGAACTGTGCCTCGCATTATTGTTGGTGTTTTAATAGTTGAGCGACAGCATTTCATACTGGTCTCTTTTTGTACTGTTTTGACAATGTTTTATGCTGTGTTTTTATGACATTTCTGCCAAGATTGACTTGTTTATTGACTTGTTTTGTATTTGATTTGATGTTATAAGCCACTCAGAGGATTTGGCCTATGAGCAGTCCAGAAAATGCATAATATATGAAAAAGGACCAGGGGGAGACCTCTCCAAGCTCTGGTTTCCTCCCCAGAACTAAACTATTGGCTTGAAAGAAAAGGCAAGTTTGGAGAGCCTGGCGCTTGCTCTCCTGCGCACTCTGCCTTCCTGCCTGACGTGGGCAGGCTCTGATTGGTTGGCAGATGCCTCTTTCATGCACGTGCTCTCTCCTTCTCCCTCACCTCCATCCAGGGAGCAGGGGAAAAGAAGGTCACCTGCTGGGTGAACTGCGCCCGCGCGCTTCCCTGACCTTCCAGACTCGTCCTGGGGAGTCTGGCAAAAAGTTCTAGCCGATCCCTCAGCCCATGGGCTCCTTGCTGCTTCTCCTTTGGAGCCATCTGGGTAGCAGGAGTATATGGTGGGGAGGGCGCTGGGCGGATCTTTACACCCCGACACCTCATATGCTAAAGACGGCCCTGGCTGGGTCGACAACTCTGGAAAAGGGGGGGAGCACCGGAGGAATCTTTGCACCAGGGCGCCAGATATGCTTAAGACGGCCCTGGGCGGGGGGGGGGGGGCGCCAGAAGGTGATCTTGCCTAGGGCGCAAAAAATCCTAGCACCGGCTCTCTCTGGGCTGAACGATGGGAGTAGAGACGCTCCTTCAGGTATACTGGTATCACCAGAATGAATGCTTAATAAAGGCTGGACATTATCTAACAACATGTAAGATTTGTGCAAGCAAATCTGAAAGAATGCTGAGTGAACTGGCCACAAACTTTAGGTGTATCCAGAACTTCAGGATTGCTGGAAGATGATAAGAAGGTTACAGAGTGGCTGAATGAATTGTGACAATTTTCACTGTGAAAGATGTTGAGAATGGGAAACTGGGGGACTCTGGGCTTATCCTTGCTGAGCATTATTTAGCTGCTAATTCACCCCCCACCCCCAATTCAGATTAGACCAGACTAGTCCAAACCTGCATGTGCTTGTGTTTGAATTTGTCTCTGGGGAGGAACTTGATTTTTTCCTGTTCATACCAGTGAGCATTTTCTTTTGTTTGTCCCTACATTCTGATTTCTGATTCATACCAGTGAGCATTTTCTTTTGTTTGTCCCTACATTCTGATTTCTATTATGCTAATTAGGTACTGACAGGGCATGCATACAACTTGTTAAACAACAACAACAACAAAAACTTCCCCACCCAAGAAGTGTGCAAAAGCACACAATCTGGAAATAGTAGATTTGTTTGCGTAAATTTGCTTGTGCAGTTTTCCGATTTTGTTGCAGTCTGAGGGATCAAAAGATACACACACACACACACACACACACACACACACACACACATGTCACTGCATTTTTAATTTAATTTTTTAAAAAGGGGGAAAGAAAAAAAGTCACAATGTAATAATAGCTTATAAATGAACTAGAGTTGGGAGAAAGAAGCTGTATTTTTTTGTAATTGTCTGTGGGAAATCTCATGAGTAACTCATAGTTTGTTAAACAAACAAAAGTTCAGCACCATGTGCACACTAGGCCATAGAGGCAAGCCCCAGCACATAAAAAAGTTGGTGGTTTTTATTTACCTGCACCTCTCCAAAAGCTAGGTCTTCAGGCTCTCTGGGTTCTGTATCCCATGGATTTGGAGGATTCAGTTCAACTAGCACCAATCCATTATCTGGTCCTGTTTCAGCAACTAGAAGGAGAAGAAATAAACTACCGGTACTGGTTTGCTGCTGCTTCATTCACAACCCCTAAACCTAGTCAACACATAGGCACTGATTTTTGGTTTCGTTGCCTGATTCTCAATGTACTATCTGGTAGGAGGAAAGAGAGAACTTCCTGTTTACCTGTCTCCCAGATATTCCGTTGGTCTGGTCAAGAGCATAGCACCTGCCTACATACAAAACGAGCAAAGTTCTTCTTTGATTGGAGGCTGAAGCTTTTGCTCATCTACCCCTCTGAACATAAAATACCATGATATATAGCTCTATCTTTGCTGGACCAGAAGAACCCTGTTCTCTTCCGCTGGTGGAACCTGGGCTCAGCCTGTGAGCCATTCTGGATATCATGCGATGGAAATTTTTGGCAGCTATTTGAGTTCTGTTAATCAAGCACTAGTCTTTTACAGCAACCCTCATTGCTTTATTTCTCTCTGTTGTACTGTTGAATATATAATTTGAGTTACAACATACACAGTTATATAATTGTGACTGTTGAAAGGCTTGTTCGCCTCCTTCTATACTGATGGACTATATTGTCTATAATAATAATAATAAAACTTTATTGCAGCTATAAGCTCATACAAAAATAGACACGCAAATCATACCTGCCTTACAATCCATGCAAAAACAGCTAAAATAATTACATTAAAATAGAAATAATAACATAAAATATTTACAATCAGGAGAAATAAATACAATTCAACCTATGATACCATCAGGAGTTATAGGCCCAAAAGGGATGGAAAAGAACCATTAAAATTCCTGTAATAGGCCATTTCGCCTCTTATGGTTCAGAACCGAAGTCAGATACCTTGCCACTTGCAAGGTTACTGTTGGGTTAGAATCCTGGAGTAAAAGGGTAAGCTGGATCTCAACTGGAAGTCCAGAGAATTTTTGGACCAGTGGGCTCAACAAATTTCTCCTGACATCACTGTATAAAGGGCAGCTAAAAACAATATGCAGGAGGGATTCCCTCGACAACTCATCACACGAGCATAAATCTGATACACGGCCCCTAGAAAATCTATGTGACATGACCCTGGAAGGAAAGGCATTAAACCTTGCCTTAATAAATGCAAAACAATGTTTTGCAATGGTAAGGGATGAGAAGTAAGATGGGATATACTGCGTAGATGTAATACCCAAATGCCGAGGGGAACATACTCCCCCCCCCACATGTGATTATGCTGCAGTTCGATATCGTCTAGTCTCAAATTGATAAGTTTTTTTATGTGGAAATCAATTCTAAATTCAGGACTTCAGAAGGAGAAATTCCAATATGCAGAAGTTTGGCATGGATCTTGCTGGCCCAAGGACTAGCAAATTTATCCCGCCATAGGCATTGGGCTAGATAGTGATCAGGAAGTCTATGCCAGAGTGTTAACCAAAAATTTAGAGTTTGTTTCCATATCAGTGTTTCTATTGATGAGATTTTCAATTCTAGACGAATCGCCGTGTTACTCACGCAAGGGGGGAGTTTCAGAAGACGGCGCAAAAAATAGTTTTGGAGCATCTCAATGGGTGTAAATTTGGCCATAGCCATAGTGGTGCAACATATGAAAGTATAGCGGCTACTTTTGCTTTAAACACGCTCAGTCCCAAGGGCACGTGCAAAGCCCCATCAGAAAAGTAAAACTGGACAAGGGCATGTGATATTGTTTTGGCCTTATTAAGAAGATACTGAATATGGGACGTCCATCGTAAATTTTGTTGGAAGTATATGCCCAGATATTGAAATTTGGATACTTGCTCTACTGTCTCACCATCCAGCTTCCATTTATACAATCTTCGGGATTTAGAAAAGATCATCACCTTTGATTTAGAGTGGTTTATAGCTAACTGATTTGCTTGGCAATAAGCAGCAAAAATCCTCAGCGCTCTGTTGAGTCCAACTCGCGAGAAGGAGAGAATCACAGCATCGTCCGCATACAAAAGTAAAGGACAACGGTAATCCGCAAGGCGGGGGCATGGATTTTATCCTGTGACTCCATTAAGGGATTTCTCATGTCACTTATAACCAAATTAAACAGATAAGGGGCTAATATATCACCTTGATGAACACCCTTATTTATAGGTACCGGGTTCGTAAATTCTCCTGCCGGGGTTAATCTTACTCTGGCAACAGAGCCCTCATGTAGTTGGATCAACAGCCATAAGAGTCTTCTATCTATTCCCCAGGTCGCAAGCTTCTTCCAAAGGATGTTTCTGGGAATACTGTCAAAAGCTGCCCTCAAGTCGATAAATGCAGCACATAGATAGCCCCGTGTGTTGGAGGAGTATTTCATGGCTAGATGGTGGAGAATTATAGTGTGGTCCGTTGTAGAGCGGTTAGGTCTAAAGCCAGCTTGTTCATGGCCAATTAAATTTAACTCTTCGGACCACTGCGTCAATTTAGACAACAGAAAGCGGGCATATATCTTCCCAATTATTGAAAGAAGACTGATATTATGGTAGTTCCCCGGGTTCGCGGTGGAACCTTTTTTATGAATTGGGATATAATCGCCTCCTTCCATGACTTGGGGATGAGGCCCGTGGTGTTTATTGCATCAAAGACTTTGGCCAGGGTTCCGGCCCACCATTCAGGATGAGACTTTACGGCCTCCGCTGGCACTAGATCTGGCCCAGGAGCATTACCCATTTTCAATTGGACTATCAAATCTTTTATTTCTCCTGGATCAGTAGGAGGCCATATAGGTAGGTGGTTAGACAAGTACTCCAAGCAGGAAGAAGAGGGTTCATCTGCATGAGCAAAGCATTTTCTCAAAAACTGTTCCCATATAGGTGCTGGGATAACAGTCAAGGGATATTTTCTGTTTCCTCTGTTGATTAGCGACCAGAACTCGCGAGATCTATTCGCTTTAGATGCTGCGATTAGAGCTTGCCAATGGTTCGATTGCCATGTACGTTTAGCCTTTATCTGGGCCTGTTTATAGGCCAGCTTGGCTTGGAAATATGTGAATGGCAAGGAGGAAGCACCTGAAATCTTGTATTCATTGTAGACTGAGCGCAAATGGGATCTAGCTTGTTTGCACTGCGAATCATACCAGGGAGCACCAGATTTGAACTGAGCATGATTAGCAGCTTGGGGTGGTGACGTAAAGAAGGCAGAGAGATCCACCATAAAATGGTTGAACATCCCCAATAACTCATTGGGGTCATTGGGAATCACAACTAAATGAGTTAATTGCACACTGCTTCTTTTTTGGAAAAAGTTCAGGTACATTTGGACATGAACCTTAGACCACCTTATTCCTCTTACATTGGACGCTGCGTTGGTTTCTAATCGGGTTGGATGGCTGTGCTCAAGTGCCTGCCAGTCTAAGTCAAGCATAGCAACAAGTGGAAGGTGATCACTTGATTGAATATTGTCAACCTTAAAGGAGAGAGCTTTCGAGACCAACTCTCTCGAGGCTAAAAGATAGTCTAATACGCTATTTGACTTTATACCTAGGTGGGTATACTCCCCCGGTACATCAGGAGGGCAGCAACCGTTCAGGGGCACTAGGTTTAGGCAGATAGCCATTTGATAAAGGAGTACTCCAGCCTCGTTTACTTTAGTGTCTTTTGAGACTCTCCCTAAGGCAAGTCTCATGTTTTGAGCTTCTATTATCGCATGATTGCAGCATTGGGACTATTGAAAGGCTTGTTTGCCTCAGTGATATTGATTGGTTACCTTCTCTAATTTTGTTCATACAATATTGCAGTCATGTCCAACAGGTAGATCGTGATTTACCGGTAGATCACTGGACGTCTGCAGTAGATCACTGGTAGATCACTGGCTCCCCCCAAAGAAGCTGAACAACTGTGGCTCCCCTAAAAAAAGCTCAACATTTTACCTCCTCCCTGAAAACAACTTTGACCTGAACCCCCAAAAAGGGGGTAGATCACTGCCTGTTTTTACACTGTGAGTAGATCGCAGTCTTTTGGGAGTTGGCCACCCCTGCAATATTGACTTATTTTATTACCGGTAGTTGTATCTCTACCACATGTTCTCTATTCAAGAATTGTAAAACAATATAGGTTATATAGATGTTGTTAGAACATTGTTAGCCATGTGTTGCCTGTTACTGCTTAAGTTTATCCAGGCTATAAAGGCAGGGAAAGGGTGGGGTAGCTCTGAGAAAAGGGTGTGACAATAGGGGTTGGGGAGATAAGCCAGCAAGGACAGGGTAATATGACCGTTTTAGTCCTCTGGTGACAGGCAGAAGGGAAAGAAGGAATTGGAGGGGGACAGATGGAAGTGTCTGGGAGCAAAGGGGGCATTTGCAGTCGTTATTAGTTGGCTGGGGTGGAAAGAAGGTCTAAGGTGTTACCATGAGGGAAGTGTTGTTGTTTTAAAAAATACCGGTAGCTTTTACCATTTGCCATGCTTGGCTTTTAAAAAACCAATCCACTATCTTACTGTTTTTGACTTGTATGCACAACAGCGAACAAAATAAGCAATATAAATCAAATCCAACTCTTTAACTTGAGCAAATTGTATTTGTATTTCTATTAAGCCACAGAGCAAGAAAATAACAAATTTGGCACTGCTATTAAAAGCTGCAGCAGACGTTTCGTTTTACCTAGTTCATCTTGGCAGAAGCTGTCTGGGGGGTTAACGTATTTCATTGTGCTCACATCCAGCTTCCAGTTATGCTTAGTGCAACGTACACATCTAGGTTAAAAAGTCAACAACAGAAATAACAACGATGGGGTTTTAAAAGTGTAAATTCTTAGAGCAATATTATGAATATTTAGCAACGCGAAGCTGGCCAATGGACTCAGATACCATGTGGTTGGAAAAGATGCATTACACGAAGAGAAGGAAGCAGTTTTATGATAGAATAATAGTCAGAGTCTGGGTACACACTTCCTTTAAAGCACATTTGAAACACAAGCTCTAATGTTTACCACCCACAAAAATTACAGGGCCCAGAATTCTATGAGGGGAACAATGTGCTTTTAATGTGCTTTGAATATATCACACAGCCAGAATGCTGGGCCGGTTTTATTTATTTATTTCATTTAGGAAATGCTTCTCATGGAGCATCTTCAAGCGATTTTGCAATTCAGTAATAACATCTATTAAACTTACAAAAATGCAGAGCTGAGAATAAAGCACAGTATTGGGTTATCCTGGGTCAAGTATGTGAGGTATCAGGCTAGAGAACTAGAGAACTCTGTCCTACATTCTGACAAAACTCTAGGAATTGCAGGGAACATGTAAAATATTGCACAAGACAAGATGGTATGTACATATAAAGTATATGCTACATCTAATATATAATTACATTTTTTAAAAAAAAAAAACTGTGGGGGGAAAGACCAGCAAGGCAAGACAAGGTAGAAAAGCGGGAAGGGGCTAAGGAAGAAATGGCAGAAATACTGCAAAAACATTTTTATTAATGCCACAGAGGCAGATTTGGGAGAGTGCAACCAGTTCAGTCGCACTGGGTGCATAGCCACAGGAGCTCCACAGGGGACCCAGCAATTATGCTTTAGAATGGAATGCCAGATGTGGAAAGGGGAGGCAGTTGCCAAATTTTTGGCACCACACAGGGTGCCACTGATATTTGAGACCCCCAGGTCCACCACTGCTTGCCATATACATCCGAATATGCTGGCCTTCTTGATAGAGCTTTTAAATGCTTTAACAAGCTTGTGTCTCTCTTTGAGCCATCTCTGAACAGGCTCATTGGTGCTGCAGTTCTGTGGAGCTAGGGGGTGACCTTAGAGGACTTGGGGGTGCCCTCTATGGCAACTTTCCTGCTGTGGAACTTCAGTCATCATCATGAAGATTCTTAGCTACACTATTTTTTGTCATTGCTACAGATAATACATTCCTTGTCCTCATGGGAAACCCAGCCAGATGGGTGGGGTATAATAATAATAATAATAATAATAATAATAATAATAATAATAATAATAATATCATGGACTTGAGGGCAAGTGACCACCAATGTCCATCTTTAAGATGGACTCATTCCCACTGGGGCAAATCTTGAGCCACATCATCATGAAGGAATAGTGTTTCAAGTTTAACCAATCAGCTTTCCAAAAAACCCAACAACCCAGAATGCTACATACAGTGGTACCTCGGGTTACATACGCTTCAGGTTACATACTCCGCTAACCCAGAAATAACACTTCAGGTTAAGAACTTTGCTTCAGGATAAGAACAGAAATCGTGCTCTGGCGGCGCAGTGGCAGCGGGAGGCCCCATTAGCTAAAGTGGTGCTTCAGGTTAAGAACAGTTTCAGGTTAAGAACGGACCTCCGGAACGAATTAAGTACGTAACCAGAGGTACCACTGTAGTTGTCTATCTGAATTCTTAGTACTTCCCATGCTTATCAGTTTACCGGAGTATATTTATTGCAAACAGAAAGAGAGAACGCAAATGGGGTAAAGTCTGGCCTTACTTTTGTGTCAGATCTTCAATATCTTTAATAAACAATCCTCCTTGGTGTTTGCACAAGTTCTTGCATGCACGGAGCGTGTCCTTGTCCTTGTACAAGATGTAATTCTTCCCATCGGTTTTGTTCTTTAGGAAATTTATCCCTTCCTTGAGTGCAGCCGCCTCAGAAGGTGTAAGTGACAGCAGCGTCCTGCTGGTTTGCTCCGCACTATTTGAAACCGAATAATGAGCAGTAAGAGATAACAAAACAAGCTTGGGTTTCTCACATCAGAAAACACCTTCAGAATTCATTTTGCTTAACAAATTAGATGCCAACATTTATTATTCTCTTTCAAAGACTTGCCCAAACCCTGGGCTGGAATGCTTCAGCTGGACAATGACAAGGAAACAACAGCATTTTTCTTCTCCTGTTTATTTTCGGGTTTAAAGTGTGTGTCTATTTAAAGGACATCAGGGGTGGGGTGTTTCCCCCCCCCCATATTTCAGCCATCTCCCTAGTATAAGTAACGCACTCCCGCCCTTTCCATTTTATTTATTCATTTATTATTTGTGAAATTTATAACCAACCTTTCCACCAAAGGTTCAAGGTGGCTGGCAGAAACACATATACTGATCAAATACAATAAGTATAAGAAAACAAACTGCTGTCATCTCTCCGAATTTGGCGCTTCTAAATTTACTCCCTGAAGCCAATAAAGACCTTAAAAATACCGAGTTCATTTCTCATATTTTGATGGCCACAAGGATGTCTATAGCAAGGTTTTGGGAAATGCTTGAGCTAGTAAATTTGGACTATTAGGTTTGGCAGGTAGCCCTGTTAGGAAAAAAAATCCCATAAACTGAAAGTCTCCAAGAGGTCCAATAAAAAATACAGCTTTTTTGCAGTCTGGTTTGATTTCACATCTTTTAAGAATAAGGAAACGTATGGATCAATGGTTCCTCCAATTTACACTGAAGTATGGATTACATGATAAAAAAATCAAGAAGATACAACACACTAATACTTGGTTTCTTCTTTTATTCATATTATATCACATGATAACAAAGCAAGGGAATTAAAAGCAACATTTTTCCTGGATCTACCTCACATTCAACATATCAGCAATTATTGTGGTATTTTCCTTTCTATTTGTTAAACTTCAAAAATACTCTGCTGTACTTGTGTTCCATATCTGCTTCGATGCTGCCTAATTCCCTCCCCTGCCCCAACTTCTTCTTCTCTCTCTCTTTTTCTTTCTTATTTTCTTTCTGTAAATTTCCCCTGATTTTAGAATTTCCATAAAAATTACATGGGGGGAAAAGCAATACATTAACAATTTAAAAAATATAGCAATAAGAAAAGCAATACTGGTGGTCTGTGTTGACTCATTTTTCTAATGGTGGTGGCTGGATGAATCCTGCGGATATGGGGCTGAGACCAAGAAGATAACAATGGCGGGGTTCTTTTCCAAAGGGCAAAGTCCTTTGGTCTGTTTACTTCCTAGCTGTTGCAAGTGGCACATTGGGAGTGGCACTCCCAATTCCTTCGTACCTGTTAAGTTTAGTTATTGGCTTTTTATTATGGAGTGGAAGAATTGGCAGTTTTTTAGTTTTTAAATTACGGAAGCTTTCCTTGTAATACGGCAACAGTAGCAGAGATGGGATGCTGTCCTCCCAACTATCTAGTAGTCACTGTGAACCCATATGCAAACTGGATTTGCAAGCAATAATATTTTGTATATTCTGGCGTATAAGACTACTTTTTAATCCAGGAAAATCTTCTCAAAAGTCGGGGGTCGTCTTATACGCTGGGTGGAGAATCTGCAGTCGAGTATATCTCAAACTCTATATTTTAACTGGAAAAGTTGGGGGTTGTCTTATACGCCCAGTTGTCTTATATGCCGGAAAATACGGTATTATCCGCCTGGTTTTTACTGTAGAACTGATGATATGCTTGTTTCCACTTAGAACTTCCTAAGCGTTCCGTGATGTGGATTCTCATTTTTATAGAGGTATAAATAACAGCAAACTTAAAAAAAAAATACTCCACAAATTAATAAACTTTCCCTTCTTTAAAAAAAAGAAAAGAAAAGAAATACAGGTAAAATGACAACAAATTCAACTATCAAAATCCATTTGTCACCCGAGAGATTTTTCCAGAAGCTGCCACTGTGCCGCCCCAGTAAGTAAAACTTGGGCAGGGGCAGCATCTTCCTGTTTCACCTCAGGTGGTGAAACAGAATGGGACTCCCCTCTGATGGTAAGAGATCTTTAGATTAAAGATTTTTGTGTGTGACTTGTACAGGAGTAAGAACTAGTTACAGGTAGGTAGCCGTGTTGGTCTGCCATAGTCAAAACAAAATAAAAAATAAATAAAAAAATCCTTCCAGTAGCACCTCAGAGACCAACTAAGTTTGTTCTTGGTATGAGCTTTCGTGTGCATGTACACGTCTTCAGAAGTAAGAACTGTTTGATAGTGGTAAAGGTAAAGGGACACCTGACCATTAGGTGCAGTCACAGACGACTCTGGGGTTGCGGTGCTCATCTCGCTTTATTGGCCAAGGGAGCCGGCATACAACTTCTGGGTCATGTGGCCAACATGACTAAGCTACTTCTGGCGAACCACCAGAGCAGTACCTATTTATCTACTTGCACTTGGATGTGCTTTTGAACTGCTAAATTGGCAGGAGCTGGGACCGAACAATGGGAGCTCACCCTGTCACAGGGATTCAAACCACTGACCTTCAGATCGGCAAGCCCTAGGTTCTGTGGTTTAACCCACAGCACCACCTGCATCCCTTTCATAGTGGTAAGAGTGTGCAAAAAAGGAGGAGCCCTTCGCAATTAAAAATTCCTGCCTCATTTTGCAAGTGAAAAGGCAGACCTCCAACCTGTCTTTTATCAGTTTTTATTGTGCAAACTATTTACAGTACAGAGCAACAAGGTTCAAGTCCATCTCAGTCACTAGCAGAATCTGGGAGTGGCCCCTTCCGGCTACGTCCCCAACGTAAGAACTTTGGAACCCCAAGTCTCCTCCTCCCCTCTTTGCATTTCACCCCTCTGCGCAATTGAGGTGACGGAAATGTCATACTGCCCTCCTGGTCAGCCAGACGAGGTGAGGCACTGGGGCTTTCCACAACCTCTCCAAGCCCTTTCCCCACCAGGCTGCCCATTTCCCTCTCCTCCCTCTCCTCGTTGCTGCTTCCCGCGCTGGAAAAGGTACTGCTGTCCAGGTGGCGTCGGGGCTCTCTGTATTCTGACAGAGCCTCAACCCCCCTCCCACTGCCCGATGGCAGTCCCCTGACAGATACATTGGAAGGATAAAAATGTGCCATGCTTCACTTAATGGATAGATGACGCGACAACTCTTGCAACCTATGAACAGATCACTTTCAGACAATGATTATGCATGAACAAATTAAATGATTTTTGGAATGTATTTGTTGAAACCATAGTGACACATGAATCAATGTATACTTGAGGAAAACAATTCATTTATTCATCTACATATATATACTATATAGTTTTGTGACCTTAATTATAATTTATCGTTATTTTGTTATTGCTATTTTCCTCTGCTTTTAAAAATGTTTTTTTCGGTTTCAGCTTTCTTTTTCCGTTTATATTCTTTCTTTGATTTTTAAAAAATGTACTTTAATTAATGTACTATAATAGCCTCAATTTTATATATAAAAACAGGACAAGTACATAAACCTGTACATAAACCTGCATTTTTAGAAGGTATGCAGATGGATTGAGGATAGAACAAAATGTACTTTGATCTTATCTGATCGTTCAACAGGCTGCCAGTTTGGGATTGTGCCTATCTCCTAAATCATCAATATCCAGGTCTAATTCTGTTCCCATCAAGTAGGTTCAACACAACACGCCAACAAAGCATTTAACTTAATTGATCCCTCAGGTGCAAATGTTGCAGGACACCCAGGCAGCCAAGCCAAAATTAATGGATTGCGTTATGTGCAGTCAGCTGGGAATATACTGGCTGCAAAATGAGAGGTTCCTGACTGGGGCCAGGTTTGTTCCCACACCTTCCCCCCCCCCCCACTTGTGGGACTTTCCTTGTGCTTGATCAGTTCAGTAAAGAATGAGGAAGATTATTAATTTTTGCCCCTGTTGCAACCACACCTGCAATGTTCACATAGGAGTGATGTCCTTCAAGGACATTTTGTGGTCATCGACTAAAACTTCAAAGCTCAAAGGAAATGTCTTTCTCGAAAATTAATGTGGCTCAGCTAACTGTATTTAGCATGTGTGGTTTAAAATATTTTAGGCACTGGGTCAGGAGATATGGGAAAGCTTTACTGCTGCCTAATGAAGCTGTATTTCAGTATCCTATAGTCTAATGAAATGGGGATCTACTTCCACGTTGCTTTAAATATAGTAAATTGGATATATCAAGTCCATTCCATTTGCAAACCATGATTTTCTAAAAATGTTTCCTGACTGCTTCTACTTCATCTGAAGTCTACATAGAAGTGTATCCATGGTAGAACATTTCAATACGTAGCTAAAATGCCAAACACCATATGCTAAATACAAGAGCATTTATCATCTCTCTGCAAGTGGTTTAGGTCAGCCTTGAAAAACTTAAGTTGTACAGTATCTAGATCCTTAACAAGTTAAACTGTCTATATATCAACACTGTACAAACTTACTGTAAACTGTTATTTGCTGGAATGATCAAATGACATTCTCCTCCGCACAACTCATGAATCTTGTGTTGTGAGTTCAGCTTTCAGCTTTGAAAATGTAATGATGTTTGCTCCAGTTGTTACAGGGTGAAAACAAAAGCTCCATCTATTTAAATTATTTTAACTTGTTCAATATAATTTCCTCAGCTGACCAGCTGTGAGAGATGAATTGTTGCTAAGAATTCTTGGGATATACCCAACTTCATTACTTAAGTCCATTAATTTCAATGGCTCTATTCTGAACATGGCTTAGTTGGATATCACCTGTTATCTTTGTCCTTGGAATTAACTTTCAAATACTAGCATGTACATTAAGAAATTCCATTCCATCACAAACACACATATCCACTGAGAATATAGAGTTATATACAAAGAAAAAATGTGTGAATGTGCTGCCTTAAAGTAGTTCATTAGGTGATGCCAACGTCTACAATCAAAATGACGGCTATTTCTCCAGTCAGCCTCTGATAAATTACAGAGCCTTTTTGCCCAGCAAGAAATGCCTTCCATTTGTGATTTGTAAGATAGTTTTTGAGGGGTACTTCCTAGATATAATATATACAAAGGTTTTGAATATAATATATATTAAATATGTACTATTAAACTATATAGGATCATGACTCAAGTAAGGTTCAAGACGATATAAACGCGCATATCACCTCTTCCCATAAATGTATGCTTCTTTATTCGTACACAGCTGCTATTTTAATGGAAGAAGCAACCACATGTCTCATGTCATGTAAATTAACTTATGGGGGGGGGAAACAAAATATAAAATTGATGAGATCCACTCACACACAAGACATAGCTAAAGAACTTTTTTTTACATAACATTAAATATGTGCTATAGCCTACAGAAAGTCTACATCTCACATGGCACTCACTACACAGCATATGTGTTATGCAAATAGTATATTATATCTTTGAATAGTTAATACGATATGCTCTTAATTTAATGGTATACAATTGCTACAGTGCCGCTGTTAGGCCCTGGTATTAAGATAAATTGTGGAAAACTAAATAAAAAGTGGCAGTTTATTCCAAATATGTTAGCTTTCTCAGTTTCCCTATGTATTAAACTTTTTGTGCTACTCATTATTCTGCATATCTCTTGCATTATTTAAAAATAATATATGTTGAAGAATAATTAATATATAAATCTTACTTTTTCTCCATAATGGATCAACAGGTTAGAGGAGAGAAATGATGTTGAATCCCTGGCAGCAACAAGGAAGTCATAAATATTTATTCTGCTTCACGAACAACATCATAGGCTGGTTCTGGAAGAAGGACCTGTAAACTCCAGTGGGACTGAACACTGTGGAAACTACAAGTTTTTAGAGTTTTATAGCAGCTATAGCAAGGTGAAAAAATCTGAGAATTGATTGCTAGGAAATCATTTACTTTTAATAAGGTCAACAGCAGTTTAAAAACACAATGGTGAGCATCTAGAAATGAAAGGTACAGTAGCCTATGTACTGGCATATACTGAAAAAAACTTGCATATACTTTTGATGCAGAGGTAACAGATCATGAACGCCATATCCAACTCGGCATACAAGGATACTTTAAATGTGGCAAATGTGCAGCTTGTAACTTAACCAGAGAGGTTAAAGAATTTACAGTACCAGGGACAAACAATACTATCCAATTAGAATCATTCACCACCTGTAACTCCAGATGAGTTGTTTATGTAATTCAATGCAGCTGTGGCCTATGGTACGTAGGGAGCACAGTAAGACCTGTCAAAACAAGAATATTAGAACACAAAAATCGCATTATAAACAGGGTCATGGAAGCATCCCTTACCTCTCATTTTGTTGAAGCAAATCATAAAGCCACTGATTTTAAATGGTTTGTCATTTATAAGCATAACCTCCCTGAGATTAATGCAGATATTTTAAAAAAGAAATTACACCAGAAGGAATCGTATTGGATTTATAGGTTTGGGTCTCTAGATCCTACAGGTCTTAATCTCCATATTGATTATAGTTCTTTTTTTGTAATCGAGTTCTATGTGTATCGGCCTTTCTAGATATATTTATATCTTTAAGTACTCAATATTCCAGTTGTAGTAGTATTGTATTAGTGTTCTGCCCCTTTAAATGATTTCTTGGCTTTTTGTATTTAATCCTGAGAAACCTTCAGTTTGTATTAGCCTTTGCTAATGTGATGAATGTTAGAGTTGCTGGAGCTTTTTAGCCATGGTTAAATTTTGTTATTCTGTATTTCTGTCGGTGAGTATCTTAAATTATCACATTAATATTCTAGTAAATAGTAGTAAGACAGGAAGAGTGACAGTGGAGGTAAATCCACTATGGAAAAAAGATCTGGCTGAAAAGACAGTTTGTCACACTGTTGTATTGGCCGGAAAGGCCTATCTTCCGAGCTACGCTAATAAAACTCAGAGACTTGAGAGGAGCTTGGAGTCCGGGCAGGGGTATTTATAACATTTCAAACATTATACCTAAGGGTCTTAGAATTAAAAACCCTCTACAATCCACTAATCCTACTGAATATGCAAGGAAACTATGCCACTCTCTCTCCAAAAAGCTGCTCAAACATCTGATCGGCGTTCTGTACTCCAGACAGAAGTTAATGAAGGAGGAACTCTCTGTACTGGACAACTCTATTAGGAATCACCCAGCTTGCAAAAGTTCCACAAGGAAAAACAAACCATTTACCACTCTCAACTGGAGTTACTGGAAAAACAAGATCAACAATATTGTCAATCTCTCACAGCAAACACTCAGCCCACCTGAGGAGTCAGTCCTTCCATGTGGACTATCATTCTGCCCTGCCAAATCCCCACACATGATTCAGTTCTGCAGTGACTTGGAAGCATTTTTCCGCCATTTACGCCTGAAGGAGTACTTCCAACACACACAAGAACAAGACAAAGAACAAACAACATCTTCACAACACATCTTTCAACCTACTGGGGAACAACCACCACCCTCCAAACACATTAATGAACAGAACATTGACCACCAACTACCACCAAAAAAATGTTACACAAAAAGGGACTCCACATGGACCCCTCCTGATGGACACAATGCCACACTAGATCTGTACATCGATTGCTTCTGCCACAAAATCCAAACGGATGTGACCAGAAAACACCACCGCTTACAACAAAATCTAAACCATGCTGAAAGGAGAGCCATAGATAATCTCAGGAACAACCCAGACATTTTAATTAAAGAGGTGGACAAGGGTGGAGCTGTCGTCATCATGAACAAACCTGATTACATCCAGGAGGCTCACAGACAACTTTCCAATACCACCTTTCACATAAAATTGGACTCAGACCCCACACAAGAATACAAAAAAGAACTGAACAATATTGTCAAGGAGCTACCCCCACACATCCAAGAACAGATTCTCACTAACACACCAGCAGAACCTTGACCAGGAACTTTTTATCTTCTACCTAAAATACACAAACCAGGAAATCCAGGACGCCCCATCATCTCAGGTATTGGCACTATTACAGTGGGTGTTTCCGGTTATATGGACTCTGTTCTGAAACAATATGCCATCAGTGCTCCCAGATACATACGTGACACCACAGATTTTCTGAGGAAAATGCAATCTTTGAATAATCTTCCTAACAATGCCATTGTAGTCACTATGGATGTGGAATCTCTGTATACCAACATTCCACACAACAATGGTTTACAAGCTATAAGGAACACCATTTCAGATAAAACCACAATGGACTTTGCTACCAAACTCTGTCATTTTGTCCTTACCCACAACTTCAAATTTGGTGATGATCTGTTTCTCCAGATCAGCGGCACAGCAATGGGCACCCACATGGACCCACAGTATGCCAACATCTTCATGGCAGATTTAGAACATTTCCTAAACTCCTACCCACTCAAACCTCTCTTGTACCTGCGATGCATTGACGATTTTTTTTTATTTGCACACATGGTCAACAGACCCTGGACACCTTCCACCAGACATTCAATGACTTTCATCCTATCATCAACCTAACAATGAACCATTCCATGCAAGAAATACATTTTTTGGACACTACTATAAAAATACAGGATGGACACATAAACACCACCTTATAGCATAAACCAACTGACCGACAAACATATCTACATGCTTCTAGCTACCATCCCAAACATACCAAACAATCCATTGTATATAGCCAGGCCCTATGTTACAGCCACATTGTTCCAACTCTACAGACAGAGACTCTCACCTAAGAGATCTCCAGCAAACCTTTTTAGAACTAAAATATACACCTGATGCAGTTAAACAATAGATCAACAGAGCTAGACTGATACCCAGAGAGAACTTGCTGCAAGACAGACCCAAAAAAGAAAATAACAGAACACCACTAGTAATCATATACAGCTCCCAAGAAAAAAACAGTACAACACATCATCAGAGATCTACAACCTCTCCTAGACAATGACAGTTCTCTTTCTCAAGCTCTGGGAGGAAGACCTTTAATTGCCTACAGACAGCCACCCAAACTTAAACAACTTCTCACCCACAATAATACAACAACAGGACTTAACATGGACACTGGTACCAACTTCTGCTTGGGTGTGTCAGGAAATGGCTGACTTATAACATCTCTCTGACCCTCGTGGGGCAATTAGAGGCTGAGATGGGGGTGATCAGCCTCCCAAATTCTTCCCGCGGGCTATGGGAAGAACTGCCTCACCCGCAGATGCCTATCAAACCTGCTCTGAATTCCGAGGAAGGAGGAGCGGGGGGCAGGGTGGTTACCCCCCACGAGGGAAGGCACTCCCAGAGGCCACCCTATCCACGCACAAGCCCCAACGCTTAAAAATTAAAATTAGAGATAAGTCTTGGGCATGCTTCAAGCAGAAGGAGGAAAAGCATTTCACTAAATAACTCAGCCACTGAGAAGCTAAGAAGATCAAAAGGAAGAAGATTTTAATATCTCATCGGTATGTGGGAACGGGACAGAAAGGGGGGAGAGCCTCTGCCTCTGTTATTGTACTTTGTTTTATTACACTATATCAATGGGCAAAACCTCCCTAGAAGAGCCGTTTTCATTATTTATTACAAGCGAGATTTGAAAGACTGGAAGTTTGCGGACATAATTTAGCTCCATAATTATAAACTGTGTGGAAATGAAAATAGCATACAATAGTGCTGTCCCTATTTAATAAGGAACTATATTTTTTATTTTTTATTTACTGTACTTGGAAGAGGGTAAAAAGCACTTCAGTTTGTTGATTTTGGCACAGACAGAACCCCTTGGCTACTGGTTGATTTATCTTTAGAGAATTTTGGGTGGTTTCCCAGAAAATCTTTGGCTCCGTGAGGAATGATGCTGCTTAATTGGGAATTTTGCCATGTTGGAAGATAAAATCTGGGCTGCGTAACACTGAACCATAGGGAGAGGCAAGCTTAAAAAATAACTCATAATTTATGAATGTTCAATATGATTGGCAAACCTCTCCTGAAAAGGTCCAAGTGCAAACCAGCCAGGTGGGAAAAGCTATAAAAACTATGTTTGGATTTCATCGGGACTGAGTCAAGATGGCGACTGCCTGTGATCAGACTTTTGGATTTAATAAGAATACCAGTGAGACAAGGGACAATATGATTTTTGGAAGCAGACTATGAACTTAAACCCACACAGAAACATTGTTTGATTTGTTTTATCTTGCTTGCTGGAACACCTCAGAGGCTGCGAAAACATCGGAATGGAATGGATGGCAATGGGAAATGGTTAATCAGAAACTCCTTACATTTGAAGCATGGGAAGTCCTAAAATTAAAAATTTATAATTTGGCAGAATATTGGAAATATTTGAAATTTGTAAAAATAATTCAGAATGTAATTTGGAATATTTTAAAGTGATTTTGATTGGTTGTTGAATTGGAAAATCTAATAAAAATGATTTTTAAAATGAATGAATGAATGAATGAATGAATGAATATATTAACATGGACACTGGTACCAGAGCCTGCAATAAACCCAGATGCCAACTTTGCTGCCACATACACCCAGACAACACCATTACTGGCCCAGCAACATCAAACATACCATCTTGTGTGTGTGTGTGTGTGTGTGTTCAGTCGTTCAGTCGTGTCCGACTCTTTGTGACCCCATGGACCAGAGCACGCCAGGCACGCCTGTCTTTCACCGCCTCCCGTAGTTTGGCCAAATTCATGCTAGTCGCTTCGAGAACACTGTCCAACCATCTCATCCTCTGCCGTCCCCTTCTCCTTGTGCCCTCCATCTTTCCCAACATCAGGGTCTTTTCTAGGGAGTCTTCTCTTCTCATGAGGTGGCCAAAGTACTGGAGCCTCAACTTCAGGACCTGTCCTTCCAGTGAGCACTCAGGGCTGATTTCTTTAAGGATGGATAAGTTTGATCTTTTTGCAGTCTATGGGACTCTTAAGAGTCTCCTCCAGCACCATAATTCAAAAGCATCAATTCTTTGGCGATCAGTCTTCTTTATGGTCCAGCTCTCTGCCTAGTGGTTGGCAAATCACACTTCAGCCCCTGGGGCTTTGGTGCATGGGGCAGTTGTATAGTTGGACTAGATGACCCCCGGGGTCCCTTCCAACTCCACAATGCTATGTTGATTCTTCTGGATGAACTCTTTACTGCCCAGCCAAGAAGTACTGTACTGGCGGGAATGCCAACTTGGGGCTTCCCCCTAATTTCATGTGCAATTTTAGCGGGAACGCCATCTTGAAAGAGAGCCTCGCTTCCTGCGGCCCCTAGTGGCCATAGGGCAAACTGCACCTTAGTTGCAAAAGGCAACATTGTCCTGTGTTTAGTGGCTTAATTTTAATTTTAATTTTTTAATTTTTAACTCTGCAGACTAATGGGCTGTTTTTTAAAGGTTGCAGCCTCTAGGTTTCTGAAGTTTATTGTTCAACAATGGCTATCGAATTAATAAGTGAATTAAGACAATAATTATCAAGTTAAAGGTTGATAATCTTACAAGTTGGGTTTGTGATTGTATACCTGCTTTTATCCTGTTTGTACACAGCTGGAATGGCTCCGAAAAAGGCC
This sequence comes from Lacerta agilis, assembly GCF_009819535.1. NCBI lineage: Eukaryota > Metazoa > Chordata > Lepidosauria > Squamata > Lacertidae > Lacerta > Lacerta agilis. The sequence goes on from NC_046318.1 coordinate 30,325,070, forward strand.
TCAGCTCAGCCCGTTTCCTCCATTCCGGAAAAAAGGCCATCAAAGGGCTGTCACAGTCCTTGAGCTCTCCTGCACCTAGTCACGCTGTGGGCTGTGTTGACTCATTCATAGCAAGTCTGGCTCACCAGAAGCCTTGGCCCGCTTTGCGTCTGGAATGGATGGTCTCCTTCAATGCTCCGCCCCTCAAACCAGTGCTCAATCAGTGCCACTGCATCTGGTTGGGGCTCCGTCTCCTGGTTCTTCGGCATCCAGCGAGGAGGGAGGAGAGGAGCGCCCACCATCGGGAGTTTTATTTTCTGATTCCAAATTTTATCGGAATACAGTTCCTTCTCCTCCGCAGGCTGCAGCGAGGGTGGTGGGAGCATTGGCTCGGCGGGCAGCTAGGAGGAGGGGGCGGCAAAAGGCCCCCTCCCATTCCGAGAGGTCTTTTCAGTTCCTTACCCGGACCTTCTTCGATGGTTGGTATCTTACCTGTTTCCTCTCTTCAGCCTCTCCCAGGTACTTCGGTGCAGGATCCGGCATAAGAGTCTTCTGCAGAGGAGAGTCTGCCAGTGCCCACCAGAACATCTTCAGATGGAAAACGTCGCCATAGGAAGCGTTCCGGAAAGCGGGCCGAAAGGCACAGAGGCGACACTTCCTCTTCTTCAACAGCCTCTCCCAGATGCCTCCAGAGGTTGCCTCTGGCAGAGAATGACTTGCTGGCGCCACGGGTGCCTTCTTCCGGAAGGAGGCGTCATTGGTGGCGGCGATCCAGGAGGAGGGCAAAGAGGAGCAGGGGATGATGATTCCACTTCATTGTCAGGTACATAGTCCTTGTGCTCTGATGCGATTCAGATATCACCTTAGACCTCTACTGGGGTCAGAGTGAGGCCACCCCAGGCCTTTCAGCTCCACCCTAAGGTAGAGGAAATTTTTGAGTGTTGGCTTGTTGGCTTTCAAATATTGCAGGGATTTTAGCTGCTGCTTTTCAAAACGAGCCTTACACTTGATTGTTCTCAGTCCCTAATTACAAGGCATTTTCATGGCTGGCATGGTAGTGGCAATTCGTCATGACGGAATGCTAGACACAGGGCTGCCGAGATCCCCACAGCTCGCTGGGATCGTAGAGACGAGGCTGTATGGACTGCTGACGTGGCTCCACTTTTAGAATGAAATTCCCCAAGCGTTAGAAAGTGAAGCAAGTATAGTGAAGTGAAGCAGGGGATTGTCCCTGAGAAAGCCCCATGCGCTTTCTGGCTGATCCATAATTTATTCACCCCAAAGGCACCCCCCCCCCCGGTGAACGACACCATCCCGTCGGAACGTTATTCCATTAAGCTTATCAACAAATAAACAAATAAACCAACAAACCTGGAGGAGGGGCCTTGTGGGCAAAAGGGTGTTAATGAATCGGCTTTAGGTTATTGCCATTCACCCTCAAGATTTTAAGTGGTCGAGCTTTCATAGGGATGGAGCTTATTATATTGATTAGGTGATGCCAATGAGCTGAGCAGTAGCCTGTGCAGCATTCGAGTCCTTTAGCACCTTCTTTGATCGGGCATAGCGAGTTAAGTTTGGTTCACTCGGGTAACTCATCATCTTGATTATTTTCCTGGCTTGATCATGGGACACCAACGACTGTGTAGTCTTACTGGACGCCTTTTATTCCCTCACTGAGGAGCTGGGTGTCCTTTTTTCCCCTCACTGAGGAGCAGATTAGACAGAGGACCCTATTATCCCCTTTTAATGTATTTAGGGATCCAGATGGATAACGTTGCTAAAACATACCACTTGCCTATGGAGAACCTGTCTGCCTTGAAGGCTGTGGATTTGCAAAGCCATGACCTCAAGTCTGCGGTGACGAGGCAATCATGTGACCTAACTTTTCTTGAGTTTTCCCCACTGTAGTAGCAGTGCACATCTGGACTGGGGAGTTCAGTGACTGTCGGATCTGCTTTGGTCTGATAACCAGGCAGTGGTGAGCATCTGGGCAAAAACGGTCCTCACGCTCCAGTAGAGTCTCCGCCCTGTTACGTGCCTTCCAGCTGCACTGCTTAAGATGGAGAGCTTCAGATCCTGGACTCTGGATGCCCAGCTATAGCCGGACTTTCCAGAGCTACTGTGGCAATTTGGCAACAATTAGTATGATGGGAAATAGCAGATTCCCCCTTCCGCTTTTAGGTCTTATGAGAAGGCCTAGACTGATTTCTCAGCCTTTCGCTGGCAGTCCTCGGCCATTCAGAGGAATTTGCCCCCATCCTCTTAGCAGGTGCTGCGGTATTTGGCTCTCCTGCTGCAGATCGGACACGCCATTAAAACTATCAGGATTCAGTCCGCTGCAATTTCATTTTTTGATGGAACTTATTTTCCCAGAGACCTTGCGCAAAGTATGTTGTGTGCAGGGCCTTGGAAAGTTGGAGTATGCTCCAACCTCTGATGACAGCGGGCAGGGAGAACGTCAATTTGACCTTCTATGCATTACCTGCACCAAGTTAAGACTTGTCTGCTGGTCAAAGATTGAGGCAGAACCCCTTTCTGCTGCATATTTCTTTGCAATTTTGGGCAATGAGGGTTGGGGAACCTGTGTGGGAGCCAGCATGGGGCTGAGAGTCTAGAGGCTTTTTGCTACATGATTTTCCCTATCAGCTTTGGAGCTTGTCTTTGGAGTCAGGAGCTTTAAGACAGACCTAGTGGGCAGAGGGTATGCCACCATCAGGCTTCAGGCCATAGGTGAGGCGGGCCCTTGCCCGGTTATGGATACCAGGAATATTTGGCCCTTCGTCCCTGAGGGACTGGTCCACTCCTAGTACACGATATTGGGTTCCCGTTAGCCAGCCATCAATTTGCTCTTGTTGTGCGCTAGTTATGGCAGCCTGCGGCTTGCCTGCCGCTGAACATGTTTCATCCTCTCCAAATAGGTGCTGCGACAAAGGCTGTGCACTGGGGCCTGTCAGTGGACAGGATTATGAATACGGGTCATTGGAAGCCGGACGCTGACAAGGGTTATGTCGGGAAGTGTCGCCAGTGATGCCTGTGCTGATGCTTGTCTGTTATTTCCTTTTTCATAGGAGCAGCTGTGCACATTTGGATGGATGGCCTCAGCATTGTGCACTAGGCTGGCAAGCGTGCTGATGCGTCTGGACTGGGGCGCCATCGACCCTACTGCCCATGGCAGCGTATCCTGGATGTCCAGACGGGGAATGCCTTGGGAGGAATTCCTTCCTTTGGTGCAGTCGAGTGTGACCTATGGAGGTCCTCCCGCAGCGTTGGTGGTGTGCGGAGCGAACATGATTTGCTGTCTTCCCCCGCAGGGGAATGACACCTGGTTGAATGATGTGTGTTGGTTTTGAAGGAATGGTTGTGGTTGTGAGTGGTTTGGTGGCGAGCTTTGGAGCTCGATTGGCGGTTAGGCATTGGTTATTAAATTGGTTGGTGGAGGGGTAAGGATTAGCTGTGCCTCCCTCTCCAATGCTGCTGCTACGCGGGGAATTCCATTAAAGGAATCCAGGGGCTCACCATGCTTTTGTCCATACCCCCTGGCAGGGGGCTAGGGCCATGCAAGAGCCCCTGGGAGCATTAGGGGAGAGGCGAGGGTCAGACCCCCGGCTCCCATTCTCTCCCCAAAATGTTTTCCCTTTACTGACTTCCGCGGGCGGGCGGATGTCAGTCTGTCCCCAGGCAGGGACAGATAGTTGGAACCAATGCCTAAGCAACCACTCACATTTTGTATTAATAAAGTTGTTGCCAAAATTATGCCAAAAACCTTAAACTTAAATTTCTGTGTGAAGTGTGTTTTATTTGAGGGGTGGCTTAGGGACCTTGACACGCAAAAGCTCATACCAATAACAAACTTAGTTGTTCTCTAAGGTGCTACTGGAAGGAATTTTTTTAATTTTTTATTTTGTTTGGAGGAAGACAGTTTGCCATTCCAGGCACACGTCTCTTTAAAGGTGCATAAGCACAAGTATTAGTCAAGGATAAAAGGGAAAAGATTATGCTAGGCCAGATGATTTAATACTGAATAATCTATATGTACACGAATATATTTTGCATCTGCAACATGACCGTACAGAAGTTAAGAATACTGGGGGAATTCACATGTTCAGTTTTTCTTTCTTTTGACAGCGTTACGCCACTAGGTGTCAATCCTCCCTCACATGAAGAAGTGTTTCACGGTTACTGTAGTTTCATTTTTCTCATCAGAAAGAAGGGTGTGGTGAAAAAATCAGTTCCCTGCTGTTCCTTGCTATTAGGAAGAGAGGAACCCAGGATCTCAAGGGAAGAAGAATTTGTCCTGAGGTAACTGTGGACATAGTTTTTGGCTGTGTGCATATTACTGTCTTAAAATGCAGCTAAATTGTTCTTTGTCTCAATTTGGATTGAGGCTGGTTTGGGATGAAAGGCACCAAACGATAGGTTTTCATAAGAAACAACAGGATAGATATGGATTGTGGATAATGTTGTGTGCAAACTGCTTCCCAAACCGGAAGCTGGCAGCGCCTGGAGTAAACAGGAGTACTGTATGTACCACACCTAGAGATGTAAAATTTCCGGAAATTTTGAAGCTCGGAAAAAAACACCCCAGTTTTTTTTCTGGGTTTTTTTTTGGGGGGGGGGGATGGAAATTATCGGAAAAATTGAAAAAATGCTACATTAGCACTTCTTTTTTCTTTTCCAGATTGAAAGTCATTCTGTTACTTTAGAAACATAAAATATAACTATGCACAATTTTAATGGGCATAAAATTATCACAACTAGCATATTAAAAATATAGTGTATCCAAACAACTATTAGGAACAGAATTTACTTTTAAAATAATATTTATTTGTATTTGTAACAAATGGAGCAACAATCTCCTGAACTGTTTACTATTTTATGTGGAACAAAAAAAAAAACACTCCACAAAACAATTTTTAAAAATCCAGAAGTAACGATTATTCATATTTCCTCTCCACAGTATTTTTAAAAAAACATTTCCATAAAAAGAACTGAAGAAGGAAGTGGGACTAAGTTTCAATGAATGGGCATGAAATTTAATCAGAATCATTTTCTGAGCTGTAATGATCAGTATCGGTTTCAGTCTCTGCTTCTGCAGCTACTCTGTTGTGTCTGTCATTATCACAGTTATTATGGACTTCTAAAAACTGAATGTTTGCTTGGATTGAAACAAGCTTCTCTACCCTTTCACATGTCAGCTTATTTCTTGATTTAGTGTGTTTCCAAACCTTTTTCTTTTCTGGTGACAACAGCACCTCCTAAAGGAAGAAATGTATCTTGTTCTTGCATTGGAGAGTTCAGTTTGTAACCTAGGACTTGCTTGTCCTCACAAGAAATTAGAATAATCTGATACCATACATATTTTTTAGAAATGATTTATAAAATATTTGGACCCCTTATCTTAAAATATTTTATTCATCATGTTAAAATAAAACATTCCATAATCTATTTTTTCTTTTTTCAATTTTTCGGGAAAAAACAAAAAAGGCTTCAGGAAAAAAAATGGATAAAAATGGATTTTTTCTGGGCCTTCACATCTCTAACCACACCATTAGACTCTACAGGGCACCTTCTATAATGCAGAATCTAAGTCAGTGTTTTGTGGAGTAGGAACAAGCTCAGTTCTTGGTCTGTGGGGTCCCCTTTTTCTCAACAGCTGAACTGTGGTGACCCATCTGCGGAATGGGGCTTAGAATTTCCAGCATCACAGGAGGGACAGGGTAAATAAGCCATGTGGTTACCAAGTGCCTCTTATTTATTTATTTATTTATTTGATTCTGACTTTTCAGCGTCGGCAGACATTTTTACCTTGTTGCATCCCATTGAAGCCAAGGTGGCATTCCACAAATGCTCATTCATTTCAGCAATCAGGTGAATATATTCGCATGAATATATGATGCTGCCTTACAGTGAATCATGTGTTTCTCTCACCTAGCAAACCCTAATCTTACGGTCTACATTCTCTGACACCTCAGCTGGGTCTTTTCCACCCCTACTGCTTAAAATCCTTTTAACTGGGGAGGCCGGGGAATGGTACCTTCTCCACCCAAAGCATATGTTGTAGTACTGGTGTATGATCTTTCCAAGTATCCAAAGTACTATGCCACACCTTTATAAATGAAACCTGGAATATCAATAGGGCAGCCCCATTTTTTCGCATAGACACCTATCCTTTTTAAATGTATTTTTTCTTAACTGTACCTTCATCCAAAAACGGATTTCAAGGTGGTATATATAAGAATGAAAACAATGCAAAGCCACAATATAAAAATATTGAGAGGAATAAAACTATTCTGCCCTCCCTCAAAGCAATAATTATACATAAAACCCAGAACAACTTGGGTCCAAGGACTACCTGATTCCTTAAAGCCCTTGTAACATTTCTGCTCCATGACTAAGGAATTCTTCTTCAAGAGTCTTCACCTGTAGTTACAAACACATTTTCCCAAATTGTCATATTTTATTATTCTTCCATTGTCTCACAGCATTGCAGCCAAGGGTGATTTTCAGGAAGTGCAAAATGCTTTCATATCCCCCCGTCCTGTAACACATGATAACATTTTAGCACCTTTGCTTGGTGAGAAAGTATCAGTTGAGCCTCACCTGTCTAGAATTACTCTATCACGTTTAGTTATTTTAATGCATTTAGGACTAGGGAGAGATGAAAATTAAAAAGCAGTAATTGCTCCCTACCCCCATCCCTTCTCTCTCTCTTTTCTTTTGTAATCATAGCTAGGAAATTTGTGAGAACAACCTTCCCCCCATTGAATAATCCCATCAATGCTGCAGATAAAATACTAATGAGCTTTGTCAAGAGTCTAATTGTATTCATGTTCATCCTGAGCTGCTGAGCTGACAGCCTATATTTTGCTGTTGGTGTGTGTGTGTGTGTGTGTGTCACATTTTCCCAATACAAAATTAATTATGGCTAAATCACACACCAATACTAGCAAAGCAATATACTACAAGTTCTTCCTTGGTCTCCTGGGGATGTCCCTGCCCACCATCCTGTTATTTTAGGATGTCTCCACAGGTTTTCAGACATTTCTGCATCATGTGAGGCCAAGTTCTGATTTCAAAACACATTCAGGTTGTGAATGGATTTTTTTTTAAGGGAAAAAAACCAATGAAATTTAAAAAAATATATCAGAGGAGATTCATGCTTTGGGGTTTTATTTAATCCTTTGTGAAACACAATGGAAGGACCACTAATTATTTTTAGCTGAGCAGGATTAATGATTTACAAATCCAAAACATGTTTTCATAAATTCATACACTACCCCATATTCTGTGCAGTTACAATGAGGAGAGAGACAAGACAAACCTGTGTGACCCTCCTGTTTCTCAGCTACTTTGGATACCACTAGTCATGGTGTTTTTCTGGATTGGCTCAAGGAAGTAGGAGTTGGAAGTTCTGTATTACAGGCGTTCTGCTGCTACCTGCAGAAGCTAGGAGATCATTACTCAGCTCCATGGCTTGGGGTCTGTGGAGTCCCACAAGAGTCCATTCAGTCCTGTGCTACTTTACGTCTATATGAAACAATTGAGAGCTGTCATCTGGGGGTTTGGGCCACGGTGTCATCTATATGTTTATGACACACAGCTTCACCTATCCATTCCATTGGAATCAGAAAAGTGTTAATAAAGAGTTAACTGGTAACTCCAACTTTGAGCTGTGTGATTTACTGGCTGGCATGCTCTGTGAGATTGGCAGGGGAGGCCTTTTTAGTGGTGTTGCCACTGAAGGCTTTCTGACTGGGCCTTTTCAGTGGTGGTTCCCTGATTGTCTGTCTCCTTCATTATGTAATCTTCAGATGAAGGGTGGTATACAAATTTAATAAATAATCATTATTATTGACTTTCATGACAATTCTCTTTAAAAAAATAAATAAATCCCCGTTTACCCAGGAATTTGACGATTGAAAAATACTGCTCCTTGCAACCCTAAAATTGGGAGCATGTTCTTATAATGCTTCCTTAGTTTATTTTATGATTTTATTTTATGTGTTGATCTCTTTGGGGAGAAAGGGCAGGATATAAATTCCGGGGGGGGGGAGAAGAAGTTGCAGCTACATATCCTCCTAAATATATGTATGAGGCTTAAATTGGCTCTTGACAGAAATATAAAACATAAATATAAAATTGTTCAAGTGCACATTTATTTTTCCATCTCGGGTTCTCTCCCACATTGACAGCATTCATGCATGCCACAGAAAGTACAACAGAGGCTCAAATACACTTTTTACAGCACAAACATAATGCATAGAATCATGCAGTTAGTGACACTTATGCAGACACTTTGAGATAACAACAGGCTATTGATAGCTTTCAAGTAGGCAAAGAAAGGTGATGTGCCTCTAGGTATATCTCCTTTTCAAAAGAAAAACCCACTTGAGACTTTTCTGACATTGGTGTTATGACTGGAAGATGTGAGGTAAGTAGTACAACAACACAGACTTTGAATTTTATTTTATTGTAACGTGTCCAACCCTCTAATGATGAAACAATTTTGAGGGGGGGGGGGGGGGGCGGGAATTGGTTGACAGCTCCCAAGGAAAAAAGCTCCTGAGAAAAGGTGAAGCTGTACCCTTCAATGTGCAAAACGTTCTTAAATCAATTCTGGCAGAGGTTTTTCTTGGCAGCCCTAAAGATAATCCAAATAATTTTAGCTGTGTCACAAATGCCAGACCCTGTTATCTGAAGAAAAGGCTGATAGGTTTATAACAATTTGTATCTCACACTCTTTTAAAAGCATTTTTCTTCTGTGCTAATTTTGCTGGCAGTCCAGAGAGCTGAAACCAGAAACTAACAGAATTTCCCAGGGTAGAAAATTCAACAGGACACCACAGAATGCAAGCTCATTTTGACCTCCCGTGAAGAATGTGCAGGCAGTGAATGTCTCCTATCAATAAGGAACTGATAATGCATTGAAAGCTTGATGGTGCTTCCCCGATGGCAGCGCAAATGAATTAGTGCCAGAGAAAGAGAATTATCATTGTGTGTTGAGCACCCTATAATTTTTCCTGTCAGTGGAACAGTTAAGATTACTGCCAGCAATGGTTTGTGCATGGGGGGGGGGGAAGGATAAAGATTAATAATAAAGTTGCAAAGCAAAGGCAAACTGACTGCAGTCAGCAGGAATGAAAAAACAGACAACTGACAACCAGTCTTGATCCAATGAATAACCGCTTATTTACTGGACAGAATAGTCAGTGGTAAAGAAGACATGATTTGGGAAATCCTGGTCTAAGGCAAGCTGAGTCCCTTCCAGTACTCAGCCTAGTCACATGAAAACAGCAGCAGCAATACAATAAAAATGGGCAGGTAAACCAGGAAAAAGAGGGCAATAAAGGGAGAAAAAAGGCAAGAGCCTTGCTGCTGTTTCGGTTCTGCTGCAGCTTGTTTTTACTAGCATAAAAATAGTTATGTCTACAGATTTAAAGATCAATAGATAATGTGGATACTTTCCCTCCCTTTCTCTGAGAGGGAGGGCAAGTGAGTGCCACAAAGGGGACGAAGGAGGGCAATAGTGCAGGCTTTTGTCCCGATGACAAAATCTGTCGATCCGGCACTGGCAAACTCAGAAATAAAAACTACAATTCCAAACTGTTCATAATAATAATAATAATAATAATAATAATAATAATAATAATAATTTATTATTTGTACCCCGCCCATCTGGCTGGGTACCCCCAGACACTTTGGGCAGCCTCCAACAGATATTAAAATACATTTAAAATATCACAGGTTAAAAACTTCCCTAAACAGGGCTGCCTTCAGGTATTTTCTGAATGTCAGATAGTTATTTATCTCTTTGACCTCTGCTGGGAGGGTGTTCCACAGGGCGGGCGCCATTACCGAGAAGGCCCTCTGCCTGGTTCCCTGTAGCTTTGCTTCTCGCAGTGAGGGAACCGCCAGAAGGCCCTCAGCGCTGGATCTCAGTGTCCGGGCTGATTGATGGGGGTGGAGACGCTCCTTCAGGTATATAGGACCAAGGCCGTTTAGGGCTTTCAAGGTCAGCACCAACACTTTGAATATTTATACCAAAGCAGAGACCTAATGTTTCTACAGAATGTGCCTTGTGGGGTAACCCTAACTCTTTCTGTTTAAATGGATAACTCTACTACCTCAGTAAAAGCAGGGGGGTTACTGCCAGAAACCCCACTGTGTTGCAGTCAGTTTTGTGGGTAGTTCACGATTAACAGAAGTGTTACATGCATAGACATTGTGACATGCTGTTAACAGACACATTTATCTTTGAGATACAGACCAGGCCCTACTGCCTTTCATGAAAATCACTTTTTCTGAATCTTCATTGGGGTCCCTCCAGTAGCTTCTAAGACTGACTCACATATTCCAACGACCAGCCAGAGAAGGTTTTGGTGTTGCTTCTGCCAGAAAACTGGAAGACTGGCCATAGCTGAAGGTGCATGTTTGATTGCCATTGAGCAAGCCTCCCCCACTTTTTGGCAATCATCTGCTGTTGTGGTTGGTAGCTTTCTGAGCATATTATTGTGATAGAGACCTTCTGGGACAAATTTGTTGAACTTGTAGTATTGTTAAATAAAATGGGTTGTTTCATTTCCCTTATGTGGTTTGGATTTCTGTTCCTAATTAACTGGTATCTTTAATCCTTACATTGACTTATGTTGGTGCCTTCACATTTAATACAAAATAAAAAATAGAAACTGCTGGACTGCTGACCATGCCCCTGCTCAGCCCCGGGCGAGTTTCTGGTCTTCCCACCCACTGTCCACTGGGCTGGGCACCCCCAGGGCCAGCACACCGAGGTAAAGTTTGCAAACCGGAACACTACTTCTGGTTTTGCGGAGTTCATAAACCGAATAGTTCGTAAACAGGACTGATCTTAAACCGAGGTACCACTGTATTCAAGACTGATTTTGGATCTGGAATCAGGAGTACCAAGTTGAATAAAATACTGGGTAATCCCTCCCATCACATGATGAGGCACATGTGCACCATTTGAATTGCAATGCACATCAACTTTTGGGGGGGCTGTCCACCCTTCAAATATTTTATTGGGGAGGGGCAAAGAGACCTCGGCACCAAGGAGTTGGCTCCTACGTCTGGGGTGTAATGCCCTTTGAAGCTTTATCAACCACAAGCACAAAAAATAGCAATTTTAACTGAGAAATAATCTCCTCTGTTTTCGAGATTGGGGAAGAGAGCGCACTCTTCTTCCATTCTATATATGACAATTGTTTTCAGGCTGCGACGTTTGTACTACGAACGCAACCCTGAGGGGGCAAGGACTGAGGGGAGAGAGTGTAAGGAGGCTGCAAGGTTTGGTAAGAAAGAAGGAAGGGGCAAACAAATTCATTTAATATTCACAAAGTAGTAAGCAAGAAGTCATCTTCAGACTAGATATTAAGGAAATAGTGTGAAGGGTGGGAGAAACAGATGCTCCTGGTCAAAGTGAAAAACACCCATTCTTCAGTTAATAAGGTGGAGAAGAGGAGGTATTGCACATCGATAATTGGGTTACCGTGTGACAATGGCTGTACCTCTCCTTTGAAAATACAAACATCAGCAGTTATTCTATTCTGTTTAGCTCTAATTAGAACACACAGGGCTCTTGTAAGAGAGTGGCAAGCAGATAAAAATGTAATGGTCCTTATAGTAACAAAGCTGAAGATTAATTTTAACGGTCCACATTAGTAAGAAGTTAATAAAACGTTTGCAACAGATATTAGCGATGTAACTTGTGAAATTATTTTCTCTAACAGTCCGGCTTTTATCGCCTCATAGCAGCATAAGGCAGAACTATTTCAAGACATTGTTATGAGATCTGGACGAACTGCTGGAAGTCCAGTGAGTCTTAAGTTTGGAGGAGAGAGTTAACCAATTCAAAACTGGTCAAACCTGCTGGACTGCTTTGCCTGCTGGAATGGTCGGCCTAGGCTCTCCTTCCTCCCCCTTAAGGAATGTTGATAATGCAAGGAAGCCTGCAGTTCTGCAGATGCGAAAGACAAGATTCAGGCTAAAATATACAAAGATGACTGAGCTGCTCTCTGCAAAGATCTAAAGGTGATTGCTGCCCCACCAAATCTAATAGGGGGTATGGAATATTCAGCTGTGAATCAACCTGTATATCTGTAAATAAATTCCAATATTACAAAATGTCATAAACATCCTGTGACCTCCAGAGGAAATCAAGGCCAGGCATGCACAGCGGAACCCCATAAAATTCTTACTGCCATGTACATGACATCCTTATAAGTTGGTGTTTGATTCCTCAATGTCTAGCAACCCCCACCTGTTAACAATTCTCCACTCGGGGATCATGAAAGTGATAAAGGATGGGGTATAAATCTAATGAATGAATGAATGAATGAATGAATGAATGAATGAATGAAACGTCTGCTGTTAAAGAGTGGAGCAAATTATATCCATAACTGCTGGAAATGTGGAAAAGTGGGTAAATTTGGGAACGATATCGTAAATTGTAAAAGTGGCACGAATGGATATTCTATGAACTGAATCTCCTATGTTTTCTGTTGGGTTTTTGTTTTGTTTTTTAAACTGAAGTGGGGCCTGTCATTTGCATTTAGTATGGAATTTAATTACATCAACAGAAAGAAAAAGAAAAAGCCACCAATGCTTTTCACACAACATGGCCACAGAAGAAGACTGGTTCAACTAGGAGCATCTCTGGAACATAATGCATTTGGCTAAGTGGACTCTTGTCTACAAAATCCTGTGGAAATATATTTTGTGAAATCTTTAAGGTGCCCCGAGATTCTTTGCTGTTTTCCCCGGAGTAAATTTATGAGAGCTGGTAATTTTTTTAACTATTTAAAGTAGCTTCCCATAGGAACTTTTTTTTTTTTTGGCAGAAATGGGAGGGGTTGAAGAGACTCAGGAATGCCAAAAGTTAACAGGAAACTAACCCCTAGCTCATATATATATATTAAAAAATGCTGCCACCACATATTTCATATGCTGCATAGCAGTGATGGTGTTCCTGGCAGGAACTTTTCCCACCTCAACTGCTGGAGGCAGCAGTGAAGCATATGCCTGTGCTGTCCAGGGTGGGTGCGCTCCCAAGGGTGTGTGTGTGGAGGGTGCCCTCCCAGGCACGGGGTAGCTGCTTGAGTGCACAGAGCAGCGCACGCACCCTGCAGTCAATGCAGAGCTAGCCACCCAGGGGGGCGGAGCAAGCCACTGATGGAGGACATTTGGCGTGCCGCCCGCCCACAACTCCCAAGCCTCCCCCAGCTGTCAAAACAAAGGGGGAAGGGGAGAATGCTGCTGGCAAAGCAGCGCAGCTCCCCCTTCCCCAGATGGCTCAGGGTAGACTTGGGAGTCGTGGGCGGGCAGTGCGCCAAATGTCACCCCCCTCAGCAAAGACACCTGGAGCAGTCCGTCCACACCGCACCCCCTTCCTCCGCCCCTGCCTGGAGGCCCCACGGCAGGAAAGGAAACCTGTGAAGCACAGTGAGAGCAACAATTCCTATCCTCAATCCATTGGCCCATCCAGTTCAGTGTTGTTTTCTACACATGGAAGAACAGCTGGGAGCAGTTTGCCAATATTTCTGAGAAGGGACTTAACCTGGGATCTTCTACATGCAGAGCTTATCCTCTACATATGTTCTTAATGTGTGTGAAAAAGCAAATATTATATTTGAAATATGTATTAGGCTAGAACTGTCCTTTAATACATGGCAGGCTGAACAGATGCAGTCTCCCCATTACCGTGCTTCCACACAAGAAAGAGGAAGTTCACCAGGGGAACCGATGCCAAACAGGCAGTTCTTGAAAAGCACAGAGTCTTTGCCATGGGTTTTAAAAAAGGCAAGAGCCCGTTTATGCTGAATTAAAAGCAAACCCTTAAATTGCTGTTACCCAATTCAAATGAGTGGTGATTATATGACAGTACAAGTTTTCGTTTGGGCATGCAATTTTGAGCAAAGCCTGACAAAGACCAATTGAAGAAGAAAAGTTAATTAAAACATAATTGACGCAAAAATAATTTCATTTAATACAATCAAAATAAGATGAAACGTATATGCTAGGAACTCCCGTCTTGCAGTCAGGCCACAAAGTAGAAGGCACTGTTTGTGCATTGCATTCTTATATGACGGAATGGAATTTCTTGCTTCAAAGGAATTGCAGAAAAGCTTATCTTGGGCAAAAGATAATAAAGGGATTGTTGAAGCAGGACAGAAGAGGATAGGAGAGCAATAGAAGAAGAAGAAAAAAGGTAACTAATGATAATGTTGACTGTCCTGAATTTCTCTGGACAATGAAGATATCTCTACTGCTTTTTGACATGAAAAAACCCTCTTTTGTAACAAAAGTATATCCATAATTTTACAAGTATCTCACCTACTATTTCAGCCCATAGCCCTGTTGCTCTCCATTTAAAAATTGTTATTTAATTTTGTGACTCCTAGAGATGCTGCCCTGTATGTGCCACTGGGTACACAGAAAGCATTCATTAATGGGACTAAAAAAGAACCTCTAGGTACATGGCCAGCTGGCCAGTCTGTCTTCTTATTAGACAAATGGCACAAGCCCTCAGGGGATCTTGAACCATCCATTAATATGTCAGTGGCAGGCCTCTCTCCAAGGTAAAGCTCCTGAAGTTAAACATGCTTGTAGTGGTAACAGCAGGTTTTATCTACCAAGCAGATAACAGCACTTGTGGTGATGGTGTAGAGAAAGAGTGACCACACTAAATGCATCTCTGGAAGTCTCCAGCCCCATCGTTCAGCCCGGACATTGAGGTCCAGATCCGAGAGCCTTCTGGCAGTTCCCTCACTGAGTGAAGTTACAGGGAACCAGGTAGTCACGCCCTCCCAGTGGAACGCCCTCCCATCAGATGTCATGGAGATAAAGAACTATTCAACTTTTAGAAGACCTCTGAAGGCAGCCATGCATCAGGAACCTTTTCTGGTTTGATGTTTTGTTATGCTTTTATATTTGTTGGAAGCTGTGCAGAGTGGCTGGGGCAACCCTGTCAGGTGGGCAGGGTACAAATAATAAAAATTCTTTTTTATTAGCAGTAGTAAAACGGGAATGTGGAACTGGTGGTCCTCCAGATGTAGTTCCAACTCGCATCACCTCCAGCTAGTACAGTGTTACCTTGGTTTACAACCATAATCCGTTCTGGAGGTCCGTTTGTAAACCAAAACAGGTTGTATCCCAAGGCACGCTTTCACCAATTTGTTGTTGTTGTTCAGTCGTGTCCGACTCTTCGTGACCCCATGGACCAGAGCACGCCAGGCACACCTATCCTTCACTGCCTCTCGCAGTTTGGCCAAACTCATGTTAGTAGCTTCGAGAACACGGTCCAACCATCTCATCCTCTGTCGTCCCCTTCTCCTGTGCCTTCCATCTTTCCCAACATCAGGGTCTTTTCTAGGGAGTCTTCTCTTCTCATGAGGTGGCCAAAGTACTGGAGCCTCAACTTCAGGATCTGTCCTTCTAGTGAGCATTCAGGCCTGATTTCTTTAAGAATGGATAGGTTTGATCTTCTTGCAGTCCATGGGACTCTCAGAAGTCTCCTCCAGCACCATAATTCAAAAGCATCAATTCTTCAGCGATCAGCCTTCTTTATGGTCCAGCTCTCACTTCCGTACATTACTACTGGGAAAACCATAGCTTTAACTATACGGACCTTTGTTGGCAAGGTGATGTCTTTGCTTTTTAAGATGCTGTCTAGGTTTGTCATTGCTTTTCTCCCAAGAAGCAGGCGTCTTCTAATTTCGTGACTGCTGTCTCCATCTGCAGTGATCATGGAACTCAAGAAAGTGAAATCTCTCACTGCCTCCATTTCTTCCCCTTCTATTTGCCAGGAGGTGATGGGACCAGTGCCCATGATCTTAGTTTTTTTGATGTTGAGCTTCAGACCATATTTTGCGCTCTCCTCTTTCACCCTCATTAAAAGGTTCTTTAATTCATCCTCACTTTCTGCCATCAAGGTTGTGTCATCAGCATATCTGAGCTTTCACCAATAGGGCCTCAAAAAAATTGTTCATAATCCAAAAAAATTATGGGTTGTAATCCAAAAAAAGGTTACAAACTGGGACACACACTTCTGGGTTTGACATGATTGTAATCCAAAACGTATGCAAACCAAGGTACCACTGTATTAACAATGGGCTCGCTAGTCTAACAGTACCTGCAGGATTATAGGTTCCACAAGCCTAAGTAAAAGGCACATTTCCCCCTTGTTCCATATCCATTTTTACCCCTGCAGCAGAAGATGGGCCACACAGCCAGGCCCTAATTAGTCCCTGAGGCTGGCACTGCTTGATTACTCTCTTTATTTTCCAGGTTTAATTAGAGCCCACTCCTGGGCCCCATACCTCTTTTTAGACATGAACCCCTCCACTGCCATGCCAAGTACCCTTTACATGTAAGTGTACACTCCAGCCCAGTCCTATGTGTGTCTACTCGGAGTCAAAACCCTTTTAGTTCGATGCGGCTTATTCCATGTGCAGCTTCTCAAAACAACCACTTGCTTCGGGATTCACGGTGAGGATGGGGTGGGTGGGTGGCAGCAGCAGGAGCCAAGAAGTGGGTAGGACTGAGGGAAGGGATCCCCCCCTGTTTTTGCCCAGGTTTGACCGCCTCAAACCAGCAGATGGCCCCCCGATCTCTCTCCGGCGCTCTCTTTGCTGCTGGATCCTGTGATTTGAGAGGGGAGGGAGGAGGGACCAAGGGGATTGCTACAAATGTCCTTAATTCTTCTTCCACCCCCTTCCCTCCCTCCCTCCCTCCCTCCCTGGCCGCGCGCATGGAATCTGTTGCAAATGTAGGGCTGGCAGGAAACGCGGCTGAGTAGAGAAGAAAGTCTTTCTGCTGCTTTAGCGAGAGACAGAGCAACCCTCCTCGCGGCGGCTCTCGCGAGGTGAAGAGGCCGCCTCTCGGTTGGAGCCGGGCGCACGTGTGGGCGCGTACGAAGCGAAGCCCTCCGCCGGGGCTGGGCTTTTCTCTGCGGGAGTAAGGAATGCCGCCACCGCCACTACGACGACGTCCTCCTCCTCCTCCTCCTCCTCCACCCACGCTTTCCGCTTGCACCTCAAGCCAGGAGGCGGCTGCGTGAGGCAGGAGGGGAAAGCGGGAAGGAGGAAGGAGGAAGGGAAGGCGAGCCTGACGAGCGCAGACGCAGCGGCGGCGGCGAAGGGGATTAGCGCCGCGGAAGGTGGCTTGAGCTGCGGTCTCTGCCTCGAGGAGACCATTCCGCCTTTGGACCTCTCTCGCCCCTTTCCCCTTGCAGCCGAAATGGAGAGGCGTCATGTAGCAATAATCTTCTAAGTAACCCTCCGGTTTTTGGTCTTTTTTTTTTAAACCTACCGATTTTTTAAGGGTAGAAAGGAGGGAGAGAGACACCAGCAGCAGCAGCAGGCTCGTTGCCCCTCCCTCTCCTGTTTTTCCTACTCCCAAATAATTGCGTTTCGGGCAGTTATTTCGTGGCGAGGAGGCGCGAGTTGTCCCCAGCAACCAGCGCGCACACGCACACACACCTCGCCGTGGAGAAGACGGGGGGAACGATGACTGAAGAGAGCTCCGACGTTCCCAAAGAGTTGCTAGGTAAGCATGTTCCTCGCCTCCTCCACCCCCCATTTCTCTTCCTGGGTTCATAATGGGCACTTAACTGGGAGATGTTAGGAGGAGGGGGGTCGCTTCCTGTCAGGGGTATTAAGGTGAGTGCTAAAGTCTATGCCTGCCTGCCTCCTCCCTGCCCCCCCCCCGACGCCTTCCTCGCCCATATCCTGTTGTCTTCTGCATTAAATGCTCCTTTGGGAATGGAGAGGCGTGGTGGGAAGCTGCAGTTACTCGTTTTCTCTGGGAGACGGGTGGAAAGGTGCGGGTGGCAGTGGTGGTGGGGGTCGTTTGTAAACTGAAGCAGCTCTCGCTTCCGCCCCCTCCCCTGTTTTTTTGGCATCGCTGTTGCTGGAGGAGATTTGCTTACGGGGCGGAGGAGAAGATTAGGCAGCCTTTTAACTAAGCAAACGGAGCGCAGCTTTCGGCATCTCTGAGCCAACTAAGTGAAAAAGCAATATTTAACCCTCTCGAGGGACTGAAAGGCGGCTCGTTTCTCAACGCCAGTATTTCCTCGCCACCCTCGCCCTACTGGCTCTCCCCAACTGGCCCCATAGGAGCCTCCAACCCTAGCGATGATCTCTCCCCTCCTGCTCTTCCACAGACATATGTCAAGTCTCTTGCGCGCGAAGAATGTAAAAGGGTTCTTGGATTATCATTATTCCATCGCTTGGTGGTCTTGCGAGCGAAAAGTGATGCTTAAAAAGCTGGCAGAACCTCCTAGCATTTCCTTCTCCGGTGCAAATAAGCTCCAGAGTGTTTTGCTTATGGACCTTGCTTCGCTGTGCAAGCCAAGCTGCTAGGTGGATGGGCTAAGATGCTCAGGTGCATAAGGAGAGGACTGCCAGAGCATCTGTTGCTGTTCAGACTGTGGATATGGAGATTTCAAGAAGTCTCTTCCCTGTGTCTCAATTTGCAAGGGACTGGGAGCCAATATGGCTGGCAATTCAGCCCTTCTTGATTAAAAATATATCCCTGTGAAAATTATTATTTATTGGGGTAAGTAGTCTCTTTAGGCATTTATGAACTGCCCTATAGCCAAGTTCCCAGGACAGTTTACAACAAGATTTAGTTACTTACTATAATATTGAGTGTGTCGTATCAATAAGGCTCATGGGGTGTGCAACAATATTTCCTTTGCCTGGTCCACCTCAAACATGCCATGCAATTTCATGGGGTTTCCATTTTACAGAGAGGGAACTGAAACTGATCCTTGGTATGTTACTTGAGACTATGTCTAGCTGAGTTCAGTGAAGCTTATTCCTACATTAAGTGTGCCCAGGACTGTAGCCTGAGGCATAGTGGTTTCTCCAGCAAAAGGCAAGTCGTCTTATCCTTCCAGATGCAGCATTTTCTTTTTATCTTGACTATCCACCATTCACTGCTCCTCTTCCTCTAATCTCGTTACTGCTAATGCAAGTACATATATGATGGCTGCTTCTTGAAACAGCTGGGCATAAGTTGAGGGCGACCCTTTTAGGTTTACCTGCATATGTTATTTAGTCTTCTACAAATGCAAATGAAAAGAAACATTTTTTGGGGGGAAATGATACTGTGTGGAGGAGCACGAAAAGGAAATGAAAGCCCTATTCCACATAATCCTGATTAATAACTTTAGACCATCCACTAATATTACCCTGGTGAAATCAGATAGCCAGATCCTGGCAGCAGTATTTGCTGCCAAACGTGTACCAGATTGCAACCCATTTGTTTTGTTGACCCATATTTCTCAATGGAATCTATTAAGAATCCTCACCTGTACAGCTCTGCTCTGGATTTTGTTTACTGTGCTAGAATGTGACACAGAAATGGATACCTCAAACTGTTTACATATATGTAGTTATGTTTCTCAACTGCCTTATCGCCTCCTTTGGATAAATGACACTGTTGCTTGCTGTGCAAATAATGCATACTTCAACAATGTCTTGACACCTCTGGCAGTGCATAGATAGTTAAACTTGTCATGTATGTAATTCTGAATCTTTGGATAGGAAAAGAGTTATTGTGCATGGGCAAATAGTGCAGAAGCATCTCGGTCTGGTTATTGTAGGACGCCAGAAGAGAAATCTGCTTGTTTCTTTTTATGTACATAATGGGGGTGGGGGCTCTTTAAAGAAAACTTACCCATTGATAGAGGGGTGGGGAAGAGTTGGGTATAAAAATAACAATATCTTGAACTATCAGGTATATTTGAGTCATTTGTTGCCAACTTCTAGATGGATATAATGTCTAAAAAGGCAGACACTTGCATAGAATCATATATAACTAGTTATTAGGATGCATTGCTCATCCAGGAAAACAAAGGTGAACCGTCTTCTATTGTAAACATAAATTAGATGTTACGTTTAATATAATATGACTTACCCTAACATCTGTCAGCTTTCAGAATTAAAGCTTGATCATACACATGTGTGTGTTCTTGAAGGTATTCCTATGTCTTCAGGGTGGATCAACATTTCCTCCAGTTTCAGTTAGTGCAGGTGCCTTAGTACTTTGGGTGGATCATCTTGCAGCAGTGATACCTTGCTGTTCTGCACTGTAGGTTAATGTGTTATAAGAGACATGATACCAAGATGCATTAGTTAAGTTGCTTGAAGATAGTCATGAAAACATAATAGCATATATTTAAATGTATAAAACCTAATGCCAAAGAGCTTAAATAGTACTGTGGATGTACTCCAGTGAACATTTTAACATATTGAACAATATTTATTAAATTAAATGTATTCTCTGGGCCTTGTTGATGACCCTGCAGTATCTTTGACAACCTATTACTGTATTTTGATGGGTTTTGATGCAAAGTCTTTCCTAGGAAATGAATTTTTAGTTAACCACATTGAACTGTGGCTGCTGCTATCTTGTTTACTGATGGGCATGCAAAATGGTGGCATCTTTGTGTTCTAAAGGTGTTTTCATCTTGGATTGTGCGTTGAGCATGTGCAACAACAATGATGGTGGTATCCATGTTGTCTGCAGGCCAGCTTCAGACCAAATAAGGACCTTTTGATGCCCCCCTTCAATTTTGAATATACCTAGCTTTATAGTCTATTCCAGGCTTCCCCAAACTAAGGCCCGCGGGCCGGATGTGGGCCGAGGGACTCAGTTTTCTGGCCCACGGCGATGCCCGCTGCTGCTGCCCACTCTTACTAGCGTGGTGCAGCACGGCTGCCCACTTTTGGGTTGGCGGAGCACCAGAAATGGCTTGTGCACATGCGCAAGCATAATTTTCGGCGCACTTCTGGGTCTGCGGAGGGCCGTGTGCACACACACAAGCTATTTCTGGTGCTCCGCCAACCCAGAAGTGCACTGGAAATGACGCTTGCACAAGTGTGCAAGCTATTTCTGGCACTCCGTTGACCCGAAAGTACACCGAAATTGCATGTGGGCGTGCGCTCCTCCGGCCCAGAGGAACCAGCCCAAGGCCAGGTAAGTTTGGCAACTCCTGGTCTATTCCATGACTTCAGTACTTGATTTGCATGAGTTACTTATGCCTGTTAATATTAAGATGATTGACTTGTACACATGGATCTGACCACAACTGCTTGCACATTATTTGAATGGCCACAGATGCAGTGTAAATTATCCTATACTGGAGAAAAAAAAGAACATTAATACAACACTAGCCATGCTGTGAGAGCTTTATAAGTGAAGGTGAACTGTTTGTAGTACTTGCTTTGGCTGTTGAGTAGATAGCTTGTGACAAATTCTTTCCCCTTCCCACCCCCAAATCTGGTGTCTTGAGGCAGTCACATGCTCCTAAATCCAGCCCTGGATGACTGGTTCTGGTCCGGTTCTTGCAGAGAGTGATAAAAATGTGTGAAATTGAGAATGAGGTTGGTTGAGACCAGTGACAAATGGTATGAGAAGTGAGACCAGCAGGCTCGGCATAGTTTTTTAAGGGTGTATCAGCGTGGCAGCTTTCCTTGCATTTGGTTTGGTACTTCAGTGCTAAACCAGGAATGTTCCTCCTCTAAGAGGATTCCATACTTATACTTTAAGTACCAGTACTGTAGTACTGTACTCCGCCTGCAACCTGCATACTTTCATGAGTACTTCAGGGGATGGAGATGCATCCTGTTTGCGAGACTCCTTTTCAAGGTACTAAAAATCGACACAGGCCCTAGGAGACTGAGATCCATTCTATGTTTTGGAGAGGCCATTCTACAGCTCTCAGATAAGAACACAGAACTGTTTTGATGTTGCAATCTAGGGGGTGACACAGCTTGCATTTACAAGGCACTAGATCTTACCTGCATTATTCGACTTCCAAAATGTGAGAGCCTGCTGTGGATATGAATGTGATCAAACATTTGAGTGCCTCGGTATATGACTACTTTAGTTCATAGATGTCTTTCTCTGGTAAGAGGAGGAAGTAAACCTATGCTTTCCTCTTTAGACTTTTCTTTGTTTACAATGTATTATTTACCTAATGCTCAAACGACAAAGGAGTTCAGAATTCCAAAGTGCAGTAGAGACTGTATAGTCATGTGTGGTTTGACTGTTTACTAAGAACAGTGGAAACATTTAGTTTAGTCATTTTAAGTTTATTTGGAAACAAGAGAATTGCTTTGGAGTATAATAGTAGCATAATTTCATATTTACCTTACTTCTTAACAATGAAAGCAATTTTGTATTCTTCACTGTTTCAGAAAGTGTCAAGGATGTGATTGGGAGGAAGATAAAAATTTCAGTGAAGAAGAAAGTTAAGCTAGAAGTCAAGAGCGACAAAGTGGATAACAAAATATTGGTAAGTACGCTCCTTTGCCCTGATGACAATGTTCTTCATGTTGAACAAGTTATTCCAAGCCCTCATAAATGATGTTATCCTAATTTAAATGAAGGGGGCCACTAACTGGGTTTGCTAGATTCTTGCTCCTCTTCTTGAAAAAGTTGCCTGGCTTTTAAAATTTCTCATTTCCTCTGTATTGTAGTTGTAGGGGGACGGGGGGGGGGCAGAAAGAAAAGTGTTTGGTTGTACAGCTCAGGTGAAGAAAAACTGGCATGTAACCTCCCCCCCCCCGACTTCATGCCTGTTGCAGGTTCTCAGTGTGTGTACCTGAGAAGTAGGGGAAAGGAAGAGAGTTCTGTAATCATGGTGGCAGGAGGGCAGAAGCAGTGGGTTTCTCTCCTTGCCTGTTTCAAAGCTCTGTCTTGTTAGAAACGTCTCCCACTTGGGACAGGGGACAGTCATGTTGATCATGGGCTCATGCTAGAGGATATTTGGAGGCCTGACAATCTAGATTCGTGCCTAGTGTTATCAAGTTAAGAGTACAGCAGATAAAGACAGATATCTACAGTATGTTCAAATTTAATGTTCATGCAGGCATGCTTGCGTAGGAAGTCGCCAATATGGTGCTTGAACTCTGTAGCAAGAGTACAAAACAGAGGGAATGGTTCCCAAATATTTCCCCTTCCTTTGCCAAAGTCTGCACAGAGGAACTCTTGACTCTAAATAATTCAAATAATTTAAAATTATATATATACTAGATGGGTTTTTGGAGTCTTTGGGAGCAACTTGTTCTGCTTGTGTAAAATGTTAGGAAGGGAACACTGAAGTTCGACCCCTTAACTACAGGAAATAATGCTTAGCCTACTGCTTCAGAACTCTCACCAGGCTTTGCCCACATTTTGAAGTTCTTTTTTATATTCTTAATGTCTTAAAACTTACTTTTTAAAAAGGTAAAAAGAGAGTCCATATTGTTGGTTTAATTTTGTGTCCAGTGCTAATTTATGCGGACATGAATTAGGATTGTGAAATTTACATAATCCTACCTGTAGGTTTGTGCAGGAAAAATTACTCTTTCATTTCTTCAGGTTAATTACTTTGATTTTTTTTTAAAGGATCAAGCAGAAGTGTAGTTTTTTTATATTCAGTTGTGCACAACAGCAAAATTGATTCCTCCAGAACAACAGTTTTGAAATTTTGTTCCACAATGTGTACATGTGTTTACATAGGTGTGAAGGAGAACAGGCTGTCAGCAGAAAGCAGTTTGTATTATGACTATCAGAGTCGCGGAATATTTTTGAGCCTGATGTATTGTAACACAACAGCTGTCATAGACTTGAAAGATTTCCTGCCAGCTTATGCATATCAGATGCAGGCAAGAAGCAGTAAGCTTCTGTTCAAAAAGTGTTAAATGCTCACTCCCCTATGAACAATTTGATTGCTTTCTTCATTTGAAGCATACTTACTGAGCATTAGTGATATTAATAAATTTCATACCTCTTTCTGGGATCAGCTACTTAAAGAATTTGAAGTATCTTATATGCAATGTCTCTGCAAGGATCTCCCTCTCCCTCTCCCTCTCCCTCTCCCTCTCCTTCTCCTTCTCCCTCTCTCCAAAAAAAACCATGGCCTTAAATTCTAGTTTGCATTCTCCCTACTTCAGGTTTGGAAAATGCATGTTGACTGATGGAGACTATTCATCTTAATATTATTTATGCATTTGACAGATCAGTTCATTCACATAATAGAATGTGAGTGACTTTTGACTTGCACAAAATTATTGCTGTTATTAGTGCTAGATGATATAATTGATACATTGCATTTCTGTTGGACTTATTAGGAAACAAGCTAAAGTTTCGTGTTTTCATATTTCCTTATCACCCTTTTGCACTTCTCACTGCAAATTCTGCTATGGATGTCCAAGTACAAAATCTGGGCACTGTTCATTACACCATAAACCAGGGGTCAGCAAACTACGGTCCATGGGCTGGATACAGCCTGAGGGGGTCGTTAAACTGTCCCCCCCCCGGCCCTTGATGCCCGCTCAGTCAGTCCCTGCGTGGAGCTAAACTGGCATCGCACCGGTTTAGCTCCACACAGGGACTGACATCCGGGATGCAGCCACAGCTTCCTATTGGCTGCAGGAAGCTCCTGCAGCCAATAGGAAGCCGCAGCTGCCTCCTCCTCCCCTGCCATGGCTCCGAAAGCAAGCCAGTGGGGAAAGAGCGGCGGGCATGTGCGTGGGCTCCTGTGTGTGGGTGATCTGGCCCGCTGGCATAAGTTTGCTGACCCTTGCCATAAACAGTGCGTATAATTAAATTGCTGCTTTTATTTGTCGAATACCAAGAAGTGGCAACTAGGAAAGTTCTGTTTCTTTCTATTTTGCATAGAAAGGCAGTACAGTGGTACCCCGCTAGACGAATGCCTTGCTAGACGAAAGACATTCGCTAACGAAAGGGTGACTCGCAAGATGAATTTCCCTATGGGCGCGACTCGCAAGACGAAAATTTTTCACGTTTTTTTTTTTGTCAAACCGCGCTTCCCCCGTTGGTGCTTCGCAAGACGAAATTTTCGCTAGACGACAGAACTCGCAGAACGAATTAATTTCGTCTTGCGAGGCATCACTGTAGTTTAAAGGTGTGCACCATTATTGACTGAAGTGTACATATTTTGTAAATGGATATATTGGAGTGTTCCTGACTTTCCATATGCAAGTTCACTTGTGTTAAACAACATGGTATGTGATGTTAACCATAGTTCTTCAGCTTGCACAAAGCATAGTTAAGTAGACGCAAAAGCTTCTAAATTCTTCTAGAGTGTGTGTGTTACTTATACTCTTTCAAGTCACACTAAACTGTGTTTTTAGCATGGCGCGGGCATCTTCCCCGTGGGCTAGCCCTCAGAAAAATAGCTACCTATAGGGATCCTAAGTTAGGTAAAGGTAAAGGGACCCCTGACCATTAGGTCCAGTCGTGTCCGACTCTGGGGTTGCGACGCTCATCTCACGTTACTGGCCAAGGGAGCTGGCGTACAGATTCTAGGTCATGTGGCCAGCATGACAAAGCCGCTTCTGGCGAACCAGAGCAGCACATGGAAATGCCGCTTGTGGCGTTTGCCTTTCTAGGGAATACATATAAGAGAAGGAGTAAGTAAGGGGTTAAGTGGCTGGCCCTAGGCTAACCAATAAACAGAGGGGGGAGGAGCTAGGGGCAGCTGAAGGAGTCAGTTAGAGTTAGAGAGCGGGGAGTTGTGGAAGAGCAGTTGATCGAGGGAGTTGGCTGGTGGGTAGTTGTTGATTGTGAGGGTTGGTGGTGAGGTCTAGTGGTGAGCGTAGGCAGGGTTGTATCCAATATCTTAAGTTGTTGAAGTTTTTAAATAAACACTTATTATTTTGTTTAAAATTGCACCCTGACTGTGAAAGTTATTACCAGGGAGGGGATCCTGGTTGGTGGCAGCAAAGCGCCGTGGTGGCACAGGGATCAATAGTCCGTCAAACGACTGGGGACCCTGTGTGATCGCTACAAAACTGGCGGCAGCGACGGGATAAGATCAATACGCCGGCAGGAGACATCAATAAGCCCGTGGAGGGATATTGAGATCGTTGTGCCTGTTCACCACAAAATTGGCAGAAGCAGCTGGGGTTAAACAATACACCTGGAAGGGGAAGGGTAAATCTGTGAAGTGATAACCTAGCCCGGGGGGGGGGGTGTAGTTGTGGTTACCCAAGGACGCTGCAAGGCTAAGATAACAAAAGGAGAAAAGAGAGCTCACAAATCTGTTCTGGCAGAGGGTTTTGACTTGGGGTCCGAGGAAGTAAGCTTAAAGGGTAGAGAGAAGACCCATAGCAGAACTTTGAGACCCGAGTCTGGAGAAACCTAGCCAGGGGGAACAGTGCTGAGAGGAGATTTCTCTTATTTTGTTAATTTAACTGTCAATCCTCAATCACACAATATGCCACCTAAAAAGACAAAGAACCCTGTGAGGGAACCAGCTCAAGATAGCTCTGAAGGGGAGGAAAATGGGAATCCTCTGAGGGAAGAGCAGAGCTTAGAAGATGAAACTAATATTGTACCTGAGGCGAGAGAGCCACAAGTTTCTATAGAATTAGAAAAGTGGAAACTAGAACAACAATATAAATTAGAATTAGAAAAAGAAAGAATTCGAGCTGAGCAGGAAAGCAAAAGGGAGAGCGAAAGAATTCGAGCTGAGAGGGAAAGTGAGAGCGAAAGAATTCGAGCTGAGAGGGAAAGTGAGAGCGAAAGAATGCAATTTCAGTTGGAAATGAAGAAACTAGAATTAGCAGCCATGGAGAATCAAAATAACAGTAATAACACCAGTAGTCAAACAACAGGGAAGGTAGATTTAAAGCGATTCCCTGAGTTCAAGGAGAAAGATAGCCCAGAGGCTTTTCTGATATCATTTGAGAGAGCCTGTAAAGATTTCCAAGTGAAGGATGAGGAGAAAATGGTGATCTTAAGGGCTAGAATTAGTGGGGTACTGGCAGAAATATACGCCCAAATGACAGAAGAACAGTCAACAGATTTTGAGATGTTTAAACAATTAATTTATACGAGGTTTGGAATTACCTCAGAACAACTAAGAAAAAAATTCAGGAGTGTGACAAAGTTGAGAGAAGAAACGTATGCTCAGTTGGGGGCAAAAATTACAAATTACCTCAAAAAATGGTTAGAGCAGGAGGGTGCGGATTCAATTCAAAAAATCAGAGAGGTTATTGCGTTGGAGCAATTTTATGCCACCATAACTGGGGAGCTGAAATATCTTGTAAAGGAAAGAAGTCCTAAAACCATCCATAGCTGACCAAATTAATGAAATTAGGGACCATGGATTTGATAGTCCAAAATTTGGCGGGAAATTGTGGGGGAACCCCAGAAACCAATTTCAATATGGTAAAGGAAGCTCTTCTCCGGTAATAAAAAAGGGAAACATACCACAGTCAAAAAGCCCAAGTGACGTGGGCCAAACAAACATCCATACCTCTGAGGTAAAAGAAAATAAATCTAATTATACTGGGGGAAGAGATATGAGGTGCTGGTCGTGCAATAAACTGGGCCACAGAAGCTTTGAATGTAAGACTGGTGAACAAGTTAAATCTGGGAGCACAAACACTCAAAAACACTCTTATTGTATCAACTCAGTAGGGCAGGGTGAGGCTAAGCAGGTTGCCACGGAAACCGAAGCTTTAGCTAGGCCTGAGACAGAGGAGATTCCTGAGGCCTCAGTAATACACTGTTACTTGATTAAACAGAATGATTTGCTCTTGAGAAAGTCAGGAGAAAATATTTGGATCGAAAACAAAAAATATCTAGGGTTAAAAGATACCGGATCCCAAATCACAATTGTTCATCCTGAGGTAATCAGTCCCGATAAAGTAATTCCAGGAAAAACTATAGAATTAAAAGGAATCGCCAAAGAGCCAGTTAGACTCCAAATGGCTGAGGTAAACATTAAGTTACATGACTGGAGTGGAAAGTGGCAAGTGGCCATTTCAGAGGAAATCCCCACTGCGGTGCTTATCGGTTGGGATCTCCTGGAGCATGTGCAGAGTGCGTTTGTTATTACCCGCTCCAAGGGGGGCCAACTGTCGACTGATACTGAGGGAAGCGAAACAGTTGCCAATGAGGGCAGGACTCAGAGTCCTCAAGTTGAAACTTTGAGTGAGCCAGGCTTCCTAATACCTTTTAAAAATACTCAAAAGACTAGTTTCTCTCAGGAACAAAAGAATGACATGGGACTAAACAGCTGTTTTGAGGCAGCAAAATCTACTGTTCCATTAACCCCTGATTGCCCAGAGAGGTTCTGCCTAGAGGAGGGGCTGTTATATCGTGAAGCCCTTAGCACACCTTATAAAGGGGGAGGAGGAAACTGCAGGCAACTAGTGGTTCCTCACATGTACCGAGAAAAAATCATAAAGCAAGCCCATAATAGTATTTTTGGGGCACATATGGGGATAACTCGGACCAAACGAAGAGTGGCGCAAAATTTCTATTGGCCAGGCATGGGGAAGCAAATTAGAATGTATTGCCAAGCCTGTGACATTTGCCAGAGGCAGGGATCAGGTCAGGACAAAACTCAGGCAAAACTGTGTCCTTTACCTGTAATCTCCACACCAGTCCAGAGTTTAGGACTCGACGTGGCACAACCCGTGCCTAGAGCAACCAAAAAGGGGAATGAAATGCAACTAGCCTGGGAGGAACCATCCCAAATCGTGTCCAAAATAAATAATGTAGACTACCTTATCCAGCAGGGGGATGAGGGGCGCAAGGTAGTTCACGTAAACATGATTAAGCCTTACCAGAGAACTGAAAGCTGGGCTCTCTATGCTATCCGGGATGACCCAGAAGAAGCAGAAATACCATGCTGGGAAGGGAGAGGGGAGCAAGAATGTAATATAAAAGAAGTTAAGCTAGCCCCTACATTAACCCATTCACAGCAGGAAGAAATAGGAAACATCCTACAAAAATTTAAAACGATTTTCAGTAATACTCCAAGACTAGCAAAAGGGGTAGTCCATCACACTGACACCGGGATTGCAAAGTCTTGTGATTTCATATTTGTTATGCCGTATGATGAACAGAGTCAGATGTGGTCGCAATGCAAAGCCAGAGCCAATGCTCCATATAACCACACCATAATGGAATATGAAAAATACATTCACATGGGCTGCTTTTTTAGTCAGCTTGCTGAAGCTTTTTGGACAAACGTGTTTACTTAATGAAAGTAGACTAAAAAGCTCTGATTGCCTATTGCTGTTAGCAATCTCCCTGGCTGCCAGTCCATCTTTGGTCTGTATTGAATTATCAGTTCCCACTTCAAGCAATTTGAAGACTACTTTTTTATGTCTTTGACGTGGTGGCAGTTGATCGAGGGAGTTGGTTGGTGGGTGGTTGTTGATTGTGAGGGTTGGTGGTGAGGTCTAGTGGTGAGCGTAGGCAGGGTTGTAACCAATATCTTAAGTTGTTGAAGTTTTTAAATAAACACTTATTATTTTGTTTAAAATTGCACCCTGACTGTGAAAGTTATTACTAGGGAGGGGATCCTGGTTGGTGGCAGCAAAGCGCCGTGGTGGCACAGGGATCAATAGTCCGTCAAACGACTGGGGACCCTGTGTGATCGCCACACCGCTTACCTTCCCGCCGGAGCGGTCCCTATTTATCTACTGGCACTATGATGTCCTAAGTTACATTAAGGCTAATGTTAAGGGTTGAGTACAAGTGCCAGTTTAAGAGTGTTATCTTTAGTGCCCCAGAATGTCTACATTCTGGCATTATGAGCAACTAGTGGTTTAAGCCCGTTAAAATAACGGGCACTAGAACATATGTGGAGGGGGCTGCAGCAAAGGTTTTTTTTTTTTTTTCCAAAGACAGGCATGGTACCTTCTCCCCAAATAGAAGAGCAGCCTTTTATGGGGGAAAGTATTGTGTACATAGCAACAGATGCAATTTATGGCAGAGGTACAAATTATCTTAAGGCTTTTGGTAGGAATTTTATGAAACTTTCCTTATACTATTTTACCAATAGAATGAATGCAAAACTTGCTCGAGATGTTGTATTTTTTTGTATTTTGATACAGTATTTTTAAGGGCATTTGGATAGCCTCCTCGCCCGCACCAACCCAGCTTTTTAGTCACCATTGCGGTGCTGCTTAACGGCTGAAGTAGGGCAGAAACCCGCCGCCTCGCTGACTCCCTGCTAGATAGAATCCGGCGGGGCAGAGTATGCCAAACTCCATGCGCGCCCTCGCTGTGCGCGTTTCGCTCGCTTAGCTGCTGTGTACGCTGTTATTAAAGACACGGGAGCAGCGGAAGTTTCGAAAAGGCGGCAAATCTGTCCTGGGAGGATGACAGGAGCGGCCACAGGTTGCGAGGAGGCCCCGGAGAGCCGAGATCGCCTGTTGGACCTGTTCCCGCCCCCTCCCTCCTCTCCGAGCTCGTTGCTCGTGCAGCAGGCCCGGCGCGAGAGGTGCCTTTCGCCGCCTGGCACCGGCGCACAGCTGCTTTGCGCGCCAGCTGGCAATGCCCTCGTAACTCCGAGAGAGAGAGACTCAGGCGTCATCCGGGCCGCCTCCCTCGCTCGCCCTCCCATCGCCTCTGCTTATGATCTCTTCGCCCACAGCTCTCAAAGAGAGAGGGGTTTCTCGGAGAGGGAGATTGGGCTGCTGCGCCGGGGGGTCCCCTGATTCTGGGCTGGAGCGCGCCTGAGTTCCAGCAGTAGTCCAGGTGGGCTGCCGGATCGCGCCCTCCCCATCTCTCCTGTCCCCCCTCCCACTCCTCTGCCCCCTCTCCTCCCCTGGTCGCTTCCCCTGGTGCTCCGGGCGGGGTGTGGGACACGGAGAGGCGCCGCTGGGCCGGGAGGAGACGGATGAACGGCGGCCACTTAGCCAGGAATATTTATAGGACTTGATCCCTGGAAAGGTGCGCAGCGGGCGGGCAGAGGAGCGCGCTCAGCGGCCGTCCGGGTGACCTCAGGGGCTACTACTGCTTTGTTGCGCCCATGCGGAGGAAGGGAAGCGGAGGAGCGGGCAGCCGCCGCCGCCGGGGGTCGGCCTTGACCGGCCAAAAGGGGAAGCTTCGGCCGCTGGGGAGACGGGAGATCGCCACTTCCAGGACGGCCGCTTCTGGGGTTCCTCCGGGGACGGAGAGGCGGCGGAGCCGAGCGGCGCGGCTGGGCTTCCCTCCCTCCCCTTCCCCGTCTCGGGAACATGGAGAAGCCGCGGGGCGGGCTACTCTGGGCCGCTAGGCCTCGGGGCTCTGGTTTCAGCGGCGGCAGCAGCAGCGTGGCCTTCTTCCTCGGCCTCCCCAATCTTCTGGAGAGCCGACGTTCCATTTCAACGGCCCGCTTCAACTGCCGCCGCTGCTCCCGGCCCGATGTCTCTCCGTCCAATCCCTGTGTCCCTGGGGCACATGCGCAGTAGCGCAAACCCAGAGACACACGGACTGGACGCAGAGACACTTGCATTTTATATATATAGATGGGTAAATGAAACTTTGATAACATATGCTTTCGGGTTATTTCTGAAGTTTTTAAACATTTTTAAACATCTTGTACAAAAAACAAACAAAACATACAAACAAACAAACAAACAAACAAACAAACAAAAACAACAAAAATAAAAACCACAAAAAGTAGAAAAGGGGGAAGGAAAAAAGAAGAAAAACAAAAAGAAAAAGTTTGTTTTTTACCTTTTGTGGTTGTTGCTATTCTTTTGTATTTTCATCTGTGAAAGGTTTTTAAACTCGTTGTGAAATTGTTGAATCTAAATCTAAATAAAGTTGATATTATTTAAAAAAACGACATCTTGTACAAAAAAGTAAGGATCACCCTCATGCTAATGGCAGTTCACTGCCTTCTGCTTGCTTTTTTCTTATTTTGAGGTCAAAAAATAGCTTGGAGTTATTCATTAACTTGGACTGCTTCATTGACAAATTCCAAACAGGAATCTACTTGGTTGAATGACCCTAGGTGCCTCACATTGCAGGAGGAAAGGTGGTACATAAATGTAATAAATAATTTTCACTGATCTGTTTACAAAATGGCAACTTCTGCGTAACTTGTATATAGGACATGGTGATGGGGGCAAGTGTTTGTAGGATTGCAGCTTGAATTCTTAATAGTTGATTTTTAGGGTTACTTTTTTGCAGATTTTGACTTTCTAAAGGAATATTGGGTTGTTTCTAAGTTCTGTAGCTAATCTACTCCACAGTGTTCCCAATGGAAGATTTTATCCTCATGTACTATTTGCAATCATTTGGTGTATTTAGGCATTCAGGACATCATCATCTTCTTCTTCTTCTTCTTCTTCTTCTTCTTCTTCTTCTTCTTCTTCTTCTTCTTCTTCTTCTTCTTCCAGTTTTCATACTCTGATAGGTCTTGCTTTTGGGGGGTTATTTTGCTAAATCCTTATTTTTTTCTTCCAGTTTGTTTAATCTCAACCGTTAAGCTTCTGACATGGCTTTGGTAAAGACCAGTGTGCTGGTTTTTTTTTACTCCTTAGGGAAAGCACTCTTGGTAACTAATTTTCAAAGTCACGATCTATTTAGCTCAAGGAAATAAAAATAACCTTAAGTAGAAGTGGGGATTTGGTTATGGAACAAAACCAACATGAATATATTATAAGGCAGCTGTGTTGGAGTCGAGCCATGCAAAGGTTGCTAATGCTAAATGACTTAAATGTTACAGTGAGGCCCCAAATGGAGATTGTGAAAAAGCACTTCCATGTGGCAGTGCTCAATGTTGTTTGAAAGTGCCTCCTAGTAGGTATTATTGTATTCAGCGTTTCCATGTCATCCCTGATGACTTGCATGACTATAATGTCACATGTGTGAATGCAGCATTTTCATGCTAGCACCAGCCACCAAGAACAGCAGACGTTACTGGACTTAATTTGGCTAAATCACATATGGAGGGACCTTAACATCACAATTCTGATAGAAAGTATTTCTCTGTGGCACTGTTGAAGCTAATGGCCTCCACAACAAGGATGTATCATGTTCTAGTCAGCACTCTGATACATACAGGTATCTTCATCAAAATCTGTAAATGCACCTGTGTTGGCTTTAAATTAAGGGAAGCATAAGGGAATGCTTAGAAATTAAAGCAGAAGGACGCAGACCACTAGGTATTTGTATAAAGTTTAGTTGGCAGACTGTTAGGTGACTAGGAAATTCATATGGAGCAAGATTCTTCAGGAAGAATTATTGACCATTTGGGAAATTTGGAAGAACCTTTGAGTTGAAGGAAGTAGAAGCGCAAAGTGAGAGGAAAATAAATAGTGAAGGTTGTCAAAGACCTTAAAATGCCTTATGAACTTACTGACAATTATGGTCTCTGGCTTAGTGTCTTGTGCATACTGTCTAGGGAAGCCTGTATCAGTAGGATAAATGTGCATACTGATTTGATATACGGTACTCTGTGAGAGTGGATGATTTTAAATGTGGGTGAATAGGTGGGAAATACAGCTACATACTGCCTTGAAGTGGTGTACTCCTCTTTTCAACTACAGTTGGTAGCCTAAACATCAATGATGTTTAGAGAATACCTGTCTCTGCCGTTCCACAGTAGAGGACATTCTGTCCAAGTGTTTTAGCATTAGCAAGTTGTTTTCTCCCTTTCCTTTTTCTGGAAGTTATTTTCAGTTCCTTGCTATTTTTGTTTGGCCTTAGGTAAATTCTCGAAGTTGAGATATCTGTTAGGATTATATTGGTCAGCTCAAACTGAATTGAAACACCACTATATAGCTTTTATTTTAACCATTTGGCTTACTTATTTTTAATTTGAAGAATGTATAAGCTGCTTAATCAAAGAACCCATATATATATATATATATATATATATATATATATATATATATATATATATGTCAATTATACAAATAAAATCAGCAAGATTTAAAGCAGATATACATAACTTCTTACATGTCCAGATAGGCTTGCTGAAACAAGTTTTTTTTGCAGACATATGAAACAACATAATGAAAGCGTCTGACTAAGTTTGATAGGCAGGGGATTCCCAGAGCATAGGTGATGTCACATTGAAAGCTCAACTTCCTGTAGATTTAGAGCAAACATTCATACAAGAGTGCAAGTTCAGCAGATTGAAGGGACTGAGTAGATACAGGGGGCAAGGCAGTCCCTCAAGTAAACTGGTCCCAAGCTGTTAAGGACTTAATACACTAATACTAAGATCTGGAACTTGGTTTGGGAGCGAATTGGCAGCCAGTGCAGAACTTGCGAAGGTGTAATACGCTAGTGCTTTCTTGGCTATTTGGCCATTAACTCTTTAAAAAAAAATTTTTTTTAGTACTTTTTATTACACATTAAAAAAAAGATACATAGGCTATTTGGCCATTAACTCAATGCTGCTGTTCGCTTCATAATTATAATGTGCTTACTTGCTGTTTATTTGTTTATATAATAGCTTTTTTGAAATTGCAGTACTCGCCCTGGGCTGCTTCCCTCACTGTCATCAGTTTCCTCTCAGTGCCCATGAGTAACTTCTAGCTCTGTGCTCGGCAGGGCTAAGGAAAACTGTCATGCTCTTTCAGGATTCCTTCCTAGCACGATAACTATAATTAATTTTAACATGGTAAAAGGAAATAGAAGCATGCAGATAAGTCAGGAGCAGGACAACAAACTTCTACAAACTTTGTGTGTGTGGAAAATAGCACCCAACATACCCATATTTTAAAAGATACTTCTTGTGCATATAAAGTCCTGGGGCTTTGGCTTGTTTCAAAACAAACAAGATCTTGCAATACTTGTTGGAAGTCGCACATCATTCCTCTCTTTCGTCTTCTTCAATTGCACATTTATCCCACTCACACTTAAAACCACATCTCTTCTTAGTTATGATCTCCAGCTATTCTGTAAGTGAATGACAAGGGAAAGACATACAGTATTTGATTATAGAAATGTAAGAAAATTAAAACAATGGATGCAAACAGAATTCTTCTGTGCCTCTCCCTGGCCATGAGTCCTACTTAAATAAATACTTAGGCGTTTTTCAGAAAGTGCCTAGCCTTGACCTTTAGCAGACGGTCAGCATGGCAGTCTTCCAGAACTGGGGTGAAGCCATGCTGTTATAACTTTGTCAGGAAACTACCGGTACCCTGTCATTATCACGATGAGATGCTGAGGAGGAGGGCGGCTTTTAGGTATGAGGGAGAGCTGTGGACTGCGTTGTTTTACAAGTGCCATTGAACTTTGCAATTCACTTTTGCTTCCCTCCTCCCATATTAAGAATGAGATGGGTTAGTAGTAGTTCTTTTCTAATTCCAGGAGAAGCATCTTTAACTTATCATCTTTCCTTCTGTCCTCCCCCCCCCTGCAAGTTTGTGATGCCACGTTCTTTTGGATAGTTCCCTTCATCTTTTTGCTTTGGTTATTCAGAAATTGAGACAATTGTGGTTATTTGACATTCATCACTTACAACACAGAAGTCTCTAAGCGACTTACAGGGTTAAGAGTAAAAAAAAAAAGGCATAGCATGAAATGAAAAGTAATACATTCCAATAAAAAACTCATTTTATTCATCCACAAAAAGAACGCACAAACTAAAAAGAACAGGACTTTAGTAGCTAGAACGTTCCAATTCAGTAGGCCATCAACCCTCTTATCATACTCCATCAAATGCCTGGGAGACCAATCTGTGAACATTCTTTGTTCATAGTTGCATCACACCTGTCTTTTATGTAGCAGAAGTGGCTAAGAGACTGAGCAATAAACCAAGAAATCTGTTTCAAATCCTTGCTCTGCCATGAAATCATGGCCTTAGGCAAGTTGCTCACTCATAGCTTTTAGGCGCCATCAGAAACAAAATAATAGTGGTAGTGTTTGTGGTGTGTGTGTGTGTTTCTTAATTTCTACTTTTAGTAAAACTAGATTTGCCATCATAAGATAGTGTTAGCAGATAAAAGAAGGGATTGCCTTCTGTCAGTGGCAGTATGAAGCAAATTAATCATTTTATTATTAAAATGTTGTTGTTGTTGTTGTTCAGTCATTCAGTCGTGTCCGACTCTTCGTGACCCCATGGACCAGAGCATGCCAGTCACGCCTATCTTTCACTGCCTCCCGCAGTTTGGCCAAACTCATGCCAGTCGCTTCGAGAACACTGTCCAACCATCTCATCCTCGGTCGCCCCCTTCTCCTTGTGCCCTCCATCTTCCCCAACATCAGGGTCTTTTCCAGGGAGTCTTCTCTTCTCATGAGGTGGCCAAAGTACTGGAGCCTCAGCTTCAGGATCTGCCCTTCCAGTGAGCACTCAGGGCTGATTTCTTTAAGGATGGATAGGTTTGATCTTCTTGCAGTCCATGGGACTCTCAAGAGTCTCCTCCAGCACCATAATTCAAAAGCATCAATTCTTCGGCGATCAGTTTTCTTTATGGTCTAGCTCTCACTTCCATACATTACTACTGGGAAAACCATAGCTTTAACTATACAGACCTTTGTCGGCAAGGTGATGTCTCTGCTTTTTAAGATGCTGTCTAGGTTTGTCATTGCTTTCCTCCCAAGAAGCAGGAGTCTTTTAATTTCGTGACTGCTGTCACCATCTGCAGTGATCATGGAGCCCAAGAAAGTAAAATTAATATCTGTATCCTATATTATCTTTCAACGAATGCAAAGCCACAAACAGTACACAGAATCACCACAGCAAGAGCGGCAACATCAAAAAGCAGTTTGTTAAAAAGTGAAAACAAACCCCAGTGCACCAGGAGGAACCAAGCACAAAGGGCAACTAATCCCAATAGGCCCTCTTGATGAGCCAGGGTTTTGTTTGTTTTTTAACTTGGCATTCAAAGCACACAGTATCTGCAGAGGGCATTCCATACAGCTGGCACAGTAATTGAGAAGGCGATAATCCCATCAGATGTTAGTTGAGGTGCTTGGCCCAAGACCTCAGATGTTGAAAAAGGTGTGGTGTAACAATGTACAGGTGGGCTCTTTAGGTATTTGGGTCCCCAAGGCATTTACAACTTTAATGCAAGGAAGAAGAAAAATGCACAGTAAATTGAGTCCAGATAATCTGTGCAAATTAAACAGTACTTTCTAGTTTCTGGTAGTGACACTTTGCACCATTTGAAGTTTCCAGATAACATTGAAGGTCTTGCTTGATTTTCTAGTACAGTACACATGGGGCATTGATTTAAAAAGCTATCTTGCAAAGTCTGTATCATTGCATAAAAGAGATTCAATTTGTAATTTTCCAGTGGATATAGCAGTCGGTGTTACATTGCAATTTGGGCAAGGTTATGTTTGTTTGAGGTGCAGTTTGGATTTAATTAATAGGTCTAGAGGGGGAAATTGTGCCTTTGTGAGATATTGCAACTGCTGCAACAACTATCTTCTATTTGTAATCCCAAGCCAGCAAGCAAATTTTAAACATGATGTTGGGGCATGCATCTGATGTTGTATCTAAACCGAATTGTCAGCCTCTGTGTGTTAGTATGCTGCTGCAGCACTTGCTCTGGATCCTTGAAATGGTATTTGCATTGCCTAAATAAGGCGACTCTCTTTAGACATGATGTCAGGCATATGTGACTTTATATGGCTAGTTAGGGCTTTAATGTCCAGCATTTTCCAAGTAAAGAGCCCAGAAAAGGGAAGAACAAGGTGATGCATTGTTTCAGCATCACTTCCCCAAAGCAGTAGAGAGAGCCTTGGTAAAATCATTACTCTGATTAGAAGCTAGATCAGTCATTTACAGAAGAGTCCCCGCCCCCCACCTTTCCTCACCCTGCTATTTTCCTTAAATGGCAAGCTTTGGAAGAAATGCTTCGTTTCTGCAGGCACACTTTGCAGGTTTCTTTTTTTACATCCAAAATGCTCAAGCAATCTAAATTGCTTCAGAGAGATCCTACTTGGTCAAGCCCTTAATCTTTGGTTCAGGATACATCTGGATCCAGCACCCGCCTTTAATGGGAATCTTATTTCTCATGTGACTTGAATAATCTCTGAATCACAATGCAAACAGTTGAAGTATGATGGCTGACCAAGCTGTTTCGGATATAAAGTAGTCCTTAAACCTGTTTCATTTCCTCCAGTGTACAGTGGTATCTCGGGTTATGTACCCGATCCGTTCCGGGGTGCCGTTCGCACCCCGATAAGTACGTAACTCAAGTGTCCATTTTGCGCATGCGCAAAGTGTGATAGCACGCTTCTGCGCATGCGCGAACTGTGCAGAACGGTTCTGCGCATGCGCAGACCACGCGGACATGCGCAGAAGTGTCTGCGCGCCGAAAAACACTTCCGGGTTACCGGAGTACGTAACCCAAAAATACGTAAGCCGAAGCGGATGTAACCCGAGGTACAACTGTAGTTGCCCCATAGAAATCTTTATGGTGAAAGCATATCAAACAAAGACCTTGTGAATATGACCTTGGGCTCCTTGGAGGAAGGGCAAGATATAAATGCAACAATAAATAAATAATTGCATATAGGAGATTTAATGACAATTCTAAAGACCTCACCCTAAACTCATCTTTCAGTATGCCTTCACTTTCTTTCTATGCATATTCTGTCTCTCCCACAACTGCTCTGTGTACGTTCTGTATCAGTTTGGTGTAGCCACTTTTGAAGTTTGTAGATAAATATGGGGCATATTCCTCCCCACCTCCATTTCCCAGATTTTTTTCAGACTTACATGATTGCATAAATTTAATTTTATAGATACCTCAGATTTTTATGTGATAAAGGGAAGAAAACTCATTCTGGAAAGAAAGAAAAAGGAAGTGAGGGTTTTTGGTTTACAGTGGCAAGAAAATACTTTGTCAATACACATTTCAAAAATGTTACTGACCTCTTTGCATGTCAGAATTGATGGGCTTTTAAAAGCGTGTGTGTTTTCTTTTTTTGCCATTTATGCTGGTGACTGTTTGGGCCCTGTTAAAGCTTCATTGACAGTATTTTGTTTCTTGGTCATGCCCTTGATTTTTAAATTAACATAATAGGAATAGATCATCTAAGGGCATGTATTTCCTCCAGATATCTGTTTTGAGTAACTGATATTGAGAGATGGCTTCCCACTTGAAATATTTGCTCTTAGTATATATGTATGTTGCCATGTATGTATTGCTTCATTGGTTTTGTTGAGTGTTGTGGATCACTAAAAAGGTAAAGGACCCCTGACAGTTAAGTCCAGTTGCGAATGACTCTGGGGTTGCGGGCTCATCTCGCTTTAGTGGCCAAGGGAGCCGACGTTTGTCTGCAAACAGTTTTTCTGGGTCATGTGACCAGCATGACTAAGCCGCTTCTGGTGAAAGCAGAGCAGCGCACGGAAACACTGCTAACCTTCCTGCCGGAGCGGTACCTGTTTATCTACTTGCACTTTGATGTGCTTTCGAACTGCTAGGTTGGCAGGAGCTGGGACTGAGCAACGGGAGCTCACCCCGTCGCGGGGATTCGAACTGCCGGCCTTCCGATCAGCAAGCCCTAGGCTCAGTGGTTTAGACCACAGCGCCACCCGCGTCTGTGGATATATTACTAATATTCTCTTATATAATTATAATTATAATATAATATAATATAATATAATATAATATAATATAGTAATATATATTATTAATATTCTCTTAATAGGAAGGAGACACTTGATGGTCTCTATAACCTTGTGATGTGTTCTTCCCTTTTTGCAACTGGGGGGGGAGCCTGCTTACTTAATGCAGTATAATAAAATAGGTGCTTGGTTATCTTTTGATAGAAATACAGTGGTACCTCGGGTTAAGAACTTGATTCGTTCTGGAGGTCCGTTCTTAACTTGAAACTGTTCTTAACCTGAAGCACCACTTTAGCTAATGGGACCTCCTGCTGCAGCTGCGCCGCCAGAGCACGATTTCTGTTCTTATCCTGAAGCAAAGTTCTTAACCTGAAGCGTTATTTCTGGGTTAGCGGAGTTTGTAACCTGAGGCGTATGTAACCTGAGGTACCACTGTATGTACTGGCTTTGAGGAAAAGAGGGGAGAAATGCTGTCCCTAAGTAAAAATTTCTGACATCTCAGTTTTCGTTCAGAAACATGGCCCTTTTTCTAAAGTACACTTTTGCAGAAACTGATGAATTACAACATGGGCTTGCCAGAGGGATGAGTGTACACACATAGCATTCTGCACCTCCCTGCGTTTCTGAAGGGCTACACTGTTAGAACTGACTTTTTTCCTAGGGCATAAACAGGAAGGACTGGCTCATGTTTTGTCAGATGTTTGGCAGGAATGAAACAAATGGACTCAATAGTGGTTGTTTTTTTTTTGTTTTTGTTTTAATGGCCAAGCCAGAAAAGAGCAGCCTTTGAAAACTTGGTATCTCATAAGTGCCAAGTAGATGAACCCTATAAAAACGAAACAATGAGCTTTAAAGAAATAAAACTTGCTTTATCTTGATTACGTAGTGTTAACAGTGTGTGCAGAGCATTCGGCACAAATTCTGCTTCAGGAGTGTGGGTTTGCAACATTAACATTTCAAATGGTAGGCAGTCGTACAGGATTTATATCTGGATTATAAAAGTGCCAGCAAAAGGTATTAAGGAAGAAAGGATAAAAGGAGTTAAATGATTTGTGTATCACTTGTACCAGCAGGTCTTGAATCACTATGAAATTAGATGTGAAGTGTAGTGAAAAATGCACTTGTTGGTTTTTAAGCTGTTCCACAAAACCAATTTAGTAGGTTATTGCATTTTAATGTTCTGTTGGAAGCCTCCCAGAGTGGCTGGGGAAACCCAGCCAGATGGGCGGGGTATAAATTATTATTATTATTATTATTATTATTATTATACAAACAAGTCAGTTTCCTGGGGTAAATGCTCCTACCTTGCAGTACCGGTTAATGCTATATGTGGCAAGGAGAGCTTTACCCCACATGAAATGCAGATAGTATGTCTGAACCTGTTGCCTGTATGGGGTCTGCCACGCTAGTGATCGCTTAATGCTGCAGTCATTTGTCCATGCGTTTATTCACCTTTAATGACTTCAGCTTTAGTGCACATTAAGCTAACCTTGGTTGGTAGGAAATTGCCGCGAGGAAGACAACAAGGCATTTGCAAGCAGAGCTGTTTATTTATTTCCCTATCTTTACCTAACATCCCAGGGTGGGTTACAGCATTAAAAACAATTTAAATCAACTTTAAAACTTTTATAATTTCCTTTTCTTTGCTCATCTATTAGACAGGCTTTCCCAACCTGGTGCCTTAGCTCAGGGTGGTGTGGAAGTTTAGAAGACCAGCCATAGTTAGGCTTACCATGTTGTGTAATCCAAGCCAATGTGCCTTTCAGAGTTAGGTTGCTGTACTAATCTCGGGCTCTCCACATTTCCTTTTTCCTACAGAGTAAATTCCCCTGCTTCATACTGTCCAAACTACTGACAGCAGGATGTGCCTTAAAAGAAATTAAATGTGGTTTCTTTTAAAATTCCTTTTGGCAACCTGACTTCACCTGAGGACTTCATTATGTGGTGATCTAAGCTGCTTATTTGCTGTGACATGCTCCAGAGGAGCTGCTGACTCAGTTACTAGAGGGGAATGATCTAAGCTCTGGAACTCTAGTTCTTGAACTCTGTGTAGGTTTCTTTTTGGCGTTGCTACTTTTTGAAAGAGAAAGTTGACTTAAGAATAGGGTAGAGATGGTGGCATAAACCACAGACTTTACTTGCTTTGAGGGGTTCCTGGGCAAGTTGTCCTCTGACCTGGCTGTTCAGCTATCCTCCCAGTTTTGAGGTAACAGTGGGAAAGCCCAAATGGATCCCCTTTTCTTTTTTGAATTATGAAGACGTGTGTTGTGCAGTGAAGGAATGACTGAGAATCTGGGGACACTTCTGATATTCATTTCCCTACTCTCACTGGAGTTTTGGCTTTGGTTGCTCATCTAAATGTTAAAAACAAAACAAACTGGTATCAGCCCCAATTGCTTCGCCATTCTGGGCTTCTGTCTTCAGCAGTTGTTTTGGACCTCCCTGTGCCTAGGCCTGTCAGTCAAATTCTACTGGCACCAGTAATGGCAAAGTATATGTGTATAAATATGAATGAAAACATTGCAGGAAATACATTTCAGGCATATGATGGTGTATTTCAGAAATGCAGGCAATATTTGCTATGAATAGTGCGCATAAACATGTTTGAAATTGAGTGGGTAACATTCTTAAAAATAATCTAAAGCTACATTTTAATATATGTTTTTAATCTCTTGCAACCTTATTATTTTCTCAATTGCTGTTGTTTGTAAAGAAAGGATAGGAAACTTTTGACTTCTGAGGTCAACAATAATAAATATTGTTCAGGTTAAAAATTTCCTTGGTGCCACCATTAAATTAACACACACACTCAGCAGAGCCATGTTTCAAGGTCTGGTTAAAAGCAGACCTTGTGATTCTTGTTACTGGTGTTTAAAAAAAAAAAAAAAAGCAGACCTTGGGCAGCAGTAGCTGTGATGAATAGAGATGCCAGAATAACCCCAAATAGTGGGGGAATGTAGAGCAGATTTTCTACTGAGAGAGGCAGCCATTGCCCTTACAATTAAACACTGTTAAGGAGCATGGAGTGTTGTGTCTGCATGGGCTCCTAATCTCTGTGTTTTGAGGAATTCTACTGACTTGGTGAAGGACAAGTTTGGAGATAAAGGGCTTTTCTTTTTTTGAACATACTGTGCGTTGTACCTGAAGAGAAACTGGAAGCAGTGTGGCAGTTGTGAATATTGCCTTTAGTGAAAGGAACATGGGCCATTGCTGCTGCTGCTGCTTTTCCTTCTTCTTTGTTAAATTTACTGTTGCTGCAGATTATTGATACATTTCTGCAATATGTGCTTGAGATATCTTTTTTAAATTTTCTTTTAATATTTGCTTATAAATACATAAACTCCCAGCTCATAATAAAATATTGTGGTGATGCAACTCAACTTAAAAATTCATTAAAACATCATAAAATCATAAAACAACGGTTAAGTACAGGATCAAGTTTATTTATTTATTCCATTTATACACCGCTGTTTAACAAATGTGCTGATACAGAGCTGGCCAAAATTCGGGCTGCAGCATATTGCACCAGCTGCAATTTCTGAACCAACCTCAAGGGTTGAAGGATAGAGCACATTGCAATATTCCAGTCTAGAGATTACCACTGCACCACTGTTGTACGTCTACAATCCATTCCGGGGTGCTGTTTGCACCCTGAAAAGTCCATAAGTAGAGCGCCGCTTCTGTGCATGCACGTCACACGATAGAGCGCTTGTGTGCGAAGTGCGCAGATTGCTCCTGTGCATGCGCGAAGCGGCGAACCTGGAAGTAAACACTTCCGGGTTTGCCGTGTTTGTAACATGAAAAAACGCAACATGAAGCAAATGCAACTCAAGGTATGACTTTATTGTCAGTATCTTGCAAGAATTTCTGCACTCCTCTCTTGATCTTCCTGCCTAGAAAATCATAACTGTTTGTACTAATTAGCTCTGCATATTTAATCATTTGATGATCATGCTGCAAAATGTAGAAATAATGCACCATATAGTAAGTATGCTTGCAATATTTATTTAAATTAATAATCTGCTTCTGTATATATTTGGGCATTAATGTCAGCCATTTAGATTAATTTAAATTTTTTGCAATTTTAATGGTTGCTGATGGTTTATTTACTGATGGCGTTGTGCTTCCCACAACAACTAGACATCATTAAAGGCTGACCTAATTGAATAACTTAAAGCTACACGAAAAGAAAATTTTTGCTAACCAGTCAGAAAAATGCTGAAAGGTTGGTAACAATGTTGCTGATATTAAAGTGTCATTTCAAAGGCTATTACTTGGCCAGTCAGCACATTCCATTCTGTGGTTTTTGTTCTTTCAGGAACTTCTATTTACACTGCAGCTTCTTGCTTCTTGCAAATAGCCTTGAATAGCGTGAAGAATTTCACTGTTGTTTTACTGCACTGACCTTTAACTTAAAAAACAGACTTTTAAGATATGTATCTTTTTAAGGTCTCTTTGTAAGGAGTCCTTATCTCAGCTAATTATGGGATAATGCCCACTTGTTTTACCAGTTGTTGGGGCTTGTGTATGTTAGCCACTGTATGAGAGGGATAAATACACCAGACAAGCTTTTCCTGTTTCATAGATGCTGTCACAGGGAAAATATCCACTGGCTGCATTTCTGCTTGCCATACTACAGTTTTTAGAGGTGCATGGTTGTACCCAGAAGAGGTTAATAACACTCTACTCTGTGTTCCCATATGCAAGTTCATTGGCCTTAGATGTTTACAGCAGAGTGGTCACATGGGGGGGGGAGAGAGAGAGAGAGAGAGAGAGAGAGAAAGTGTGAGAGAGAAATGGCCCCAGGCTACAAATTTAGGAAGTTACTGCATTTATGAATTGGCAAACTTGTTCACATGACTGCTCAGGATTCATGCAGTTAACCGATCTGGTAGGTGTTTATTAGACCGTTTATGATGGCGTTCATGGTGTGCCAAGGTGCAGTGAAGTTCATGATGTGCCCAAATTTTCCATTTTGGTTCTGGGTTGAACAAGCAAAAAAAAACCATGATGGACGTTGTGCTAGTGTAGTAGTGACTGCATATCTCTCTTCTGGAGTATAGTATTTGCTCTGTTAAAGAAACTGAA
This sequence comes from Lacerta agilis, assembly GCF_009819535.1. Taxonomy (NCBI): domain Eukaryota; kingdom Metazoa; phylum Chordata; class Lepidosauria; order Squamata; family Lacertidae; genus Lacerta; species Lacerta agilis. The sequence goes on from NC_046318.1 coordinate 30,369,441, forward strand.
ACCCATTTCCTCAAACCTTAATAACCTTTCTGGCTCACAGACATTGCCATAAAAAATTATTAAAAAGAACTACTTTCCTTTCTCCTCCCCATTCCACCTCTACCCTCTATTGAAACCTTCATCTTGCTCTGCTAGGCTTTTATTAGAGGGCTGATCTGTCTTTGGGTGGATGCAAACCACCATTGAGCTGAAATTAGCTTGGGAGGCTTTGCTTTCTTTTCATTCCTTTTCTCCAAATTTTTACCTCTTGACTGTGCGCGCACACACGCACACACACACACACCTTGGATCTTGCATGGCTTAGTTGCTGAACGTTTTGGCTCCCAAATGATCAAAACCCGGAAGTGAGAGGAATAAACAAAGAAATGGCGCTCAAGTTAATGACTTGGAATGTTCGGGGATTAAATCAGAGACCAAAGAGACGCAGAGTGTTTTACAGCATAGAAAAGAAGAATTTGGATATAATATGTCTACAGGAAACCCACATAGTCCGGCGTCACAGAAGATTGCTACAGAACAAAAAATTAGGCCAAGAGTTCATATCATCGGATAAGGTCAAGAAGAGAGGAGTAGTGATTTATGCAAAGGAGAAATATAGCCCAAGACAGCTATTTAAAGATGAAGAAGGGAGATACATCGCAATTGAAATTAATGTACAAGGCGAAAAATTTTTGATTCTGGGACTTTATGCACCAAATGATGGAAAGTCGATTTTTTACAAAAAAATTCATGATTTGCTGCTGGATTATTTGGACTATAAGGTAGTTTGCCTTGGAGACTTTAATGGGGCAGTTTCCACATTAATGGACAGATCTCAAAGAACAAAATTAACAAATGATGGGAAACTCCCAAAGACTTTTTTTGAAATGGTGGACAATTTGAATTTGGTAGATTCTTGGAGATTAAAAAATCCCACAGAAACAGAGGCAACGTATTTCAGCGAATCTCAGCAGTCATGGTCGAGGATAGATTATATCTGGATCTCGAATGAATTGGCTCCAAAATTACAAAAAGCAGAAATCGGTCCTAAAACGCTTTCAGATCATAATCCGGTGCAGGTAAACCTAAAAATGATTTCCAAGGATTCTTTCAGGTGGAGAATGGATGATGCATTGATGAGAGATACCAAGCTAGTAGAAAGAGCGGCGAAAAAGATGAAAGAATATTTTCAAATTAATTGGAATTCAGATGTGGAGAAAAGGATTGCTTGGGATGCAAGTAAGGCGGTAATGAGAGGATTCCTCATTAGTGAAAAGGCAAAAAAGAAGAAACAACAAAGTGCAGAGATGGAGAGATTGTTGAAATTAATCAAAGAAAAGGAAAAAGAACTAAGAGGACATCCCAGATGTGTCAAAATCCAAAAAGAAATCAAATACTTGCAATCCCAATATGCGAATATCATGAATCAAGACATCGAATGGAAAGTGAAAATGATGAAACAAAGAACATTTGAATCTGCAAATAAATGCGGAAAACTACTAGCTTGGCAATTAAAGAAAAGACAAAAGGCAAATGTCATCAGTAAATTGGTAGTAAATGGAAAAAATGTAGAGAAACCGGAGGAAATCAGATGGTGTTTTCAGAGATTCTATAAGCAACTGTACAAGGAGGAGAAGATAGATGAAGTAGAGATAGACCGATTTCTGGAAAAGAACGGATTGCAAAAGGTCCCAGAGGAAAAACTAACAATTCTCAACCACCCAATAACGACACAAGAAATAGAAGATGCAATAAACAACATGCAACAGGGGAAGGCTCCAGGACCGGATGGATTAACAGCAAAATATTATAAGATATTGAAAGACTGGCTATCACAGCCGTTAAGAGAAATTTGCAATAGAATACTAGAAGGAGATAGGGCACCAGAGACGTGGAAAGAAGCCTTTATCACACTGATTTTAAAACCAGATACTGATAAGACTCTAATGAAAAACTATCGTCCAATATCCCTTTTGAATGTGGATTATAAAATTTTTGCAAATGTTTTGGCTACAAGGTTGAAAAGAGTGTTGAAAGACCATATTCATAGAGACCAAGCAGGTTTCTTGCCAGGAAGGCAAATAAGTAATAATACGAGAATTATTGTGGACATTTTAGAAAAACTGGAGAGAGACATAAATACAGATGCAGCACTATTGTTTGTTGATGCAGAGAAAGCTTTTGACAAAGTATCTTGGACATTTATGAAAAAGAATTTGGAAAAGATGGGAGTTGGAGAAAAATTCCTAAATGGCATTAAGGCCATTTACACAGAACAAAGAGCAAAAGTCATTGTAAACAGTGTGATATCGGAGGAGATCGAAGTAGAGAAAGGAACAAGACAAGGGTGCCCTATCTCCCCTTTACTTTTTATTACGGTCCTGGAAGTTCTTCTAAATATGATTCGGAAAGATAAACAGACAAAAGGAATTAAAGTGGGAGAGAAGGAATACAAATTACGTGCCTTCGCGGACGATTTGATGCTATCCCTGCAAGAACCAGAAGGCAGTGTCCCCAGAGCCTTGGAATTAATTGAACAATTTGGACTTGTAGCTGGCTTTAAACTAAATAAGCAGAAAACCAAAGTTTTAGGTAAAAATCTGAGTGCAGAACAGATCCAAAGAATTCAAGAAGCCACAGGCCTCAATTTTGTTAAATCTGTAAAATATCTAGGTATCAATCTCACAAATAAGAACTTGAACCTGTATAAGGATAATTATGAAAAACTGTGGATGGAGATAAAAAAAGATATGGAGATCTGGACAAGACTTAAACTGTCGTTAATGGGAAGAATAGCAGTGGTTAAAATGAATGTCCTACCAAGGATGCTGTTCTTATTCCAAGCCATACCAATTTTGGACAAACTAGACTGTTTTAAAAAATGGCAAAAGGACCTATCGAAATTTATATGGCAGGGCAAAAAGCCAAGAATAAAATTCAAGATTTTAACAGACTCTAAAGACAGAGGAGGCTTTGCCCTGCCGGACTTAAGGCTTTATTTTGAAGCTGCGGCCTTTTGCTGGTTAAAGGATTGGTTTAAACTAGAGAACGTTGATGTGTTGGACTTGGAGGGACATGATAATATGTTTGGTTGGCATGCATACCTTTGGTATGACAAGGTTAAAATCCACAGAACTTTTAAGTCTCATATTGTGAGAAAATCCCTATATCAGGTTTGGACTAGATACAAAGACTTGTTTGAGAGAAAGACTCCTAGATGGATCTCTCCAGTGGAGGCCAAGGCATATAAGAGACCGAATATGTCTGCAAACTGGTTAAGATATATGGACATATTGCAGCAGGAAGGGGACTCCTTTAAGCTAAAAAGCTATGATCAAGTAAAAAGCCAGGTCCCCGACTGGCTGCACTATTATCAGGTTTATGAAACATTTAAAATGGACAAAAAAGTTGGTTTTCAAGTAGAAAAATCAAAACTGGAAACAGAACTGATAGAATCGAACTTCAAAAACCTTTCCAAAATGTATAACCTTCTGCTAGAGTGGCATACAAAAGATGAACTGGTTAAATCCTCAATGATAGATTGGGCAAAAGATGTAGGACATAATATTATGATGGATGACTGGGAGAGATTGTGGCAAAAAGGTATCAAATTTACTGCTTGTCATGGTTTAAGAGAAAATATAATGAAAATGGTTTATAGATGGTACTTGACACCAGTTAAGATTGCTAAGATGAATACCAAAATGTCAGATGTATGTTGGAAATGTAAACATGCGAAAGGTACCTTTTTTCATATGTGGTGGTTGTGCCCAGCGGTAAGTGCTTTCTGGGACAAGATTTACAATGAGCTTAAGAAGGTAATGAAAGTTACCTTTTGTAAGAAACCAGAGGCATTTCTCCTGAGCATAACCAATGAAGAGATACCCAGTCAGGATAGAGTGTTTTTTATGTATGCCACAACAGCAGCTAGAATTTTATTGGCAAGAACATGGAAAGGTGAAGAGATACCAACGGTGGAGGAATGGCAGATGAAGATGATGGAATACATGGAACTCGCAGAACTGACCGTCAGAGTCCGGGACCAGAGGGAGGGGAAGGCGTCGCAGGAGTGGAAAAAATTTAAAGACTATTTGGTTAAATCAGTTAAACTGAATATTTGAGCAGAATTAGACAGAACACCGGCTTTGGTAGATATGTGTTAGATATAAATGGTAAGAGGAATTGTTGTTATGTGAAAGATGTATGTGTCAAAATATGTTAAGATAGGTTGTTAAGATAAGATACATAGATATTGAGATGTTTGACTAAGTAAAAGCTAAGTATATTAAAATTTGGGTAAAAGTGAATTGAACAATATATAAAGCTACCTTGAAGAAGTATATGTTTTTTGAAGACAGTGGAGGGAACGGGGGAAGTCCCCAAACAGAGAAGTTAGAAACAAGAAATATACAAAGAAAGATATTGGTTAAGGTTTGTATACGTTATCGTTATGTTTTTATTGTTGTTATTGTTTTGAATGTCGATTATGTTTATTGTTGATTATGTTTAATGTTGATTGTGTTTTTTATTGATGCTTATGTTTTGTGTTGATGTTGTATTTTGTTTTCTCTTTGTTTTAATGGAAAATAATAAAATCTTTAAAAAAAAAAAAAAAAAACAAAACCCGGAAGTGAGTGTTCCGGTTTTTCAAACTTTTTTGGGAAGCCGAACGTCTGACGGGGCTTCCGATTGGCTGCAGGAGCTGCACACACACACCCCATAAAATTTAGCATTTGAAACAACAAAACCAATCATAAATAGTATAAGCTGTAAAATAAACAAAGTGAAAACCAGCATAAGCTGTCCCTTGAGTCTGGCTTCAGCAGCACGGAGTGCCCTCCACCAGCTTCTGCTGTTGGCCCTCCCTCCCATATCAGATCCACAAGCAGAACAAAACGTGCAAAAATGTGCCTAGTTTGCAGGCCCAAGTTATAACATAATGGACTTTCAGCCGAATCCAGGTTTACTGAGTTAGCACTTGGTCTCGCTGCTGTCAGAGAGACTTATATTCAAGTAAGGATGCCAAGGATAGCAGCCTCAAAATTATGTTTCTAAAATGTGCATTTCTACAACAGCTGAGATTCGGCAATATTTTTCAGCAACAACAAAAAGCATAAAATAAGTGTTACAGTCCATATGTTGGTGGAATACAAACACTGAGTACTGCCTGCATATTTTAACAAAATATTTATCTGCCAGCTACTTGCCCGCATTCTGTCACAGAACTTAGGATGGGGTTCTGCTGATAGAAGCATGTTTGATTCTCCTTGACTCAGGGGTTCTTAGTGGGAGCAAGTGGGTTTAGCTTCTAGCCCAATGGTGACATTGAGTGCATCTCTTTACTTTCTCCTGTGTAAAGAATGAATGCAACCATTCATTTATGGGGAAAAGCAAAGTGCTGCCCTTGGAACAATGTTTCCAGCGAGTAACCTGAGCCTGCTAGATGTTCTAGATGAGCAAACTGGATGTGAACTCAGGAAATGCATCAAGATTAAATAGTAATAGTAGTGCCTGGGGAGCTTGTCAGGATTGTGGCTGGGGAGGGAAGGTTAAACCTTGTCTCCCTGTATGTTGTGGGGTTTTTTTGGGGGGGGGGGAATCCTCCTGCTCTTTAATTAAAGGACCACGGTGGGCTTTCTGATTATGCATTTTTGTCACATCTAGTTTGTCCTGTGCAGAAACAGATTCATACTGTGCACAGTGACATACCTCATTGGCACAGTCTATGCAATAAAATTTTAAAAAAAGCTTTACCCAGTTCATTTAATTTTAATGTATCTATTCGAAGTTGGCCAGGGCCATTAATTTTATTGAGTCTACTCTGAGTAGCCCTAACATCGGGTGCATACTTGCTTCCTGCCACCTCAATGGATAGCTTTTCGCTATATAACATTTGGAAGACTAAAAAATATTAGAAACTCAAGGTACAGTAAACCTGAGTGCTTTGCTGTGGGATGTTGTGACTGGCAACTACTGCTTCTGCCCATTAGAAGCAGATTATAGGCCTGTTAATTGTAAGCCAGTTAAAAGAGTAATGAAATTCCCAGTCCAATTACTCTAAAGCAACTCCAGGGGAATTAGGAATAGGATTGCAGCCTGTATTTATGATGATTTAATCATTCCTAGTTATGCTGCTTGCTTTACATTTTTCTTTTTAGAATTTATTATTTTGCAGTTGTGCAGAGGTTCAAATTATAATTTGTCATGAAAACATGTAGCATGTATTCTTTTTCTCTCTCTTTCTCTGCAAAGTACATGTGCACATTACTTCAGAAAATAATATATTTGAAGTATATAGTGTACTTTGAACATGTTCACAAAGGCAATCAAGCAAAAGATGAGAGAATATTTGTCTTTTTACTCGAGTGGAAAGTAAACAAGTTTAAGAGTGATATCCAATTATTGCAATAAGTTTGCTCTGTGTATGGTTTAATTTAGGCATGGGCCACATGCTATTGAGTTAAATTTTGTAAATAAAATTGATTTATCTAGGCTGATAGTCAAGGATTTTTTTAAAAAAGGAAACAAACATCTATTTCATGTTTGTTCCTACTTTAACATTTCAAGACTTGCTATAATTTTCAACATTCCTGCTGTCTCATCAGGACAGCGGTGAGCTGTCATTTGCTTAACAAAGTTCGGAGGAATAATATACTTTGGGTAGCCATTTAATTTGGTGATTCCATGGGCATTGTATTTCCAATAATCCGAATGCCAGTTCCTCTGTGGGCAGGTTGCATTCTTCAGTCACCAACCCTGAGGTAACCCTATATATGCTTAGATTGAGATACTCCAGATAAATTGGCTTAGGCCAGACTGGCGCTTATAAGAGCCTGTGGGTGGAGGTATTAAGTTTGCAGGCCTGGCCGCTGCTGGTCATTGGAGCTCCCGTGCCACTTTTAAAATTGAGCAATGGTATACTTTTGCTCACTTAGTGACATTATGTTTATAACTAGTTTCTAAAAGCATTTACTTCCACTTTGAAAGTGAACAAAGCAACTTATTGTGTAGATAGGTTGCATTCTTTGTATTTAATATTCGAAATGAAAAGGAGCACTTTTTCAGTGCAGTTTATTCTAAGCCTCCTTAGAAAACCTGTAAACTCTGACTCTTTTTCCTCTCTCTCTCTCTCTCTCTCTCTCAAACAAAAATGTGTGGAACTTGACCCATCAGTCCAGGTAACACACTGGCATACAGGTGAAACTCTAAAAATTAGAATATCGTGGAAAGGTTCATTTCTTTCAGTAATTCAACTTAAAAGGTGAAACTAATATATGAGATAGACTCATGACATGCAAAGCGAGATATGTCAAGCCTTTATTTGTTATAATTGTGATGATTATGGCGTACAGCTGATGAGAACCCCAAATTAACAATTTCAACTTGGGGGTTTTCATCAGCTGTTTGCCATAACCATCACAATTATAACAAGCAAAGGCTTGACATATCTCGCTTTGCATGTCATGAGTCTATCTCATATATTAAACTCTAGTAGCTAATGAAAACAATTGCTTACATAAATGGATTTTTCCACGATAGTCTAATTTTTTGAGTTTCACCTGTATACTCTGTGAGCAATAAAACATCCTACATTGTAGGTTTCTTCCTAGCTCAGTCAGTAGAGCATAAGACTCTTTATACAAGGTTTTGGGTTCGGGCCCCACACTGGGCAAAGGATTCCTGCATTGCAGGGGGTTGGACTAGATGACCCTTGTGGTCCCTTCCAACTCTACAGTTCTATGATTCTATAATCTTAAGGGCTACCAGAGCCAAAAGAAGGGCATTGACTAATTCTGTTTTACAGCAGATAGAGTTAATTTTCTGTTACACTATAACCCTTCCTATAAACATTGCGGGTAACTTTAAAAGGACTCTTTTAGTTTTAAGAAAGGAGGTCCTTGGATTAGGCTTATGATAGTTAAACAAATTACAAAAGAGTTACAGATATATTTAGAAAATGAATGATTTGGAAGAATGCCTTTCCGTGAGGAATGACTCAGTAAATAATAGCATGAGCTGAGTACTGTTCATACATTAACATTCAAAAGCTTTCTTGGAAGCCTGCATCTCTCAGCTGAGCGCCTGGGAAGCAGAACCAGGCAAGACGCTCTCTCATATTTTCTGTCAACCGTAGTATTGCATTTGAGACTAAGCCATAAGGAGGAATCCTTTTTAAATGAGTAAGTGTGAGATGTAGTAATACAGATGCATTAACCATTGTGAATACTTACAAAGTCATGTAGAAAATAAAGCCTGGTGCCTGCAACTCGTAGTTGTTGAAAGTTATGCAAAAGAATAAATAAAGGCTTTTATTAATTTTTATCACTGTATCTGTTACTGAGACTGTGCCTGGCATAGCAGGAAACGCATTTTCAGATTTTCCTACTAGTCACTCTTAAATTATATTAAGGTTCCTTAACATTATTTTTTTTTAAAAAAACTGTTATTTTGGAATGGACACATTTTCAGCTTCATTTTATTTGGAGACTTGGTAGAAAAAACAGATTTGTGATTGGATTAGGTGAGCCCATTGCTTCCTTCAGTGGTGTGTGTGGTTCCCCCCAAAAAACTAACTAACTAACTAACTATGATTTGTCAAAAACAAATGTTCACTTGCACCCCCTGACAATTAAAGAAAGTCCATAAACATTTATAAGACCCAAGTGTGCATGTGTAGGCACAGCTGGCCCACCCATGAGGTGGGGTGAAGTAGTTGCCACAGGTGGTGGAAGACGAAGAAGTGGCATCCCCAAAGGCACCCCTTCCAGAAAGAACTCGCATGTCATTCCTCTCCTGCCCCCATTATGGTGAATATTCCAAAATCTTGTAAAATGCCTCATCATTTTATTCCAGGTTGTATGATTTTTAGCTGTTGGTTCAACAGTTGCTGGGCTGGGGGAGGGGAGAGAATCTTGGTTTTATTTGGAAGAAATCCCCTGTGTCTGCAGGGAAAAATGTTTGAGAAAGTGACTTAATGTACCCTGTTAATTCAGAAACCAGATGGTCAATTCTTAAAGAAGGATACAAATGTGAGTGCTGGAAAACATCATTTCTAAATGTGAGCATGAATCTGTTAACTAAGTTGTAGTAAATGTCAGGCTAAGACATGTTCATTATTACTGTCATAATTGCCTGGTGTAGCTCTATTAACAACCGTGTCTTGCATTAAAGAGCAGTAGCTAACTGATTGGATAGTATTAAAAGAGTCTGGGTCTTTGTGAGAGGTTTTTGGATCTTGAGAAGGTGACCTCTTATTCCCAAGACCCTCGTGACCAACTAATGTGAAAGGGAAGAAGGAGCACTCTCTAGGCATGGGAGCTTAAAGTTTCTGCCTTCATAAAGGAGAAGAAGAAACCCCAAAATTGCACAGAAAGTTGGGGGTTGCCAACTTTTTTAGAGCAGGGGCACGTTTTGAATTTTGAGAGAGTGCTGTGGGCGCCCTTCACAAAAGACTGCCATGTCAGGTGTGGTATAACACAACATGGCTACCAGGTATCGTAATTGCTGATTCCCCCACCCTCAGTTCAGCGATGTGCTTGTCATGGGAAGTAAGCTGTATCCTGCTTGTAGAGATCACACAAAATTGATTTCTCTCTCTCTCTCTCTCTCTCTCTCACACACACACACACAGTAAACAGGAATCTTACATTATGAATTGCCACTGCAGATATATGGGAGGTTATAACCATGCTTGGTTATGATACGTGCAGAATGGCTGGAGGCTGCCCACTTCCACATGACTTAATGCTTCTTATAGGATGACTGTGAAGATAACAGAATTCCATAGTGTTTTATGTATACGCTTTTTCCTGCTTATTGCCTATTAGATTTAGATTATAAAACTGCTCATTAATACTGTACATTAATTTTGGGGCAAGGCTGCAGTTTGCTTCTGGTAAAAGGCATAACTGAATCCTGTCCTGAATTGGTTACAGGGGCTGAATAGTTTTCTTCTCCCCGCCCCCCAAAACAGGCTGTTTGCTTTGCCAAAGTAGTTAGGTCTCTGGTGCATATAAGAGAGTTATATACTGTACTGGTGTGGGGAGGGCAGGAAACAAAAATCTTTACGAATGATTGTGGGATATTTCAGGTGTCTACAGATACCTTCCCGCCCAGAGTGGCTGGGGCAACCTAGTCAGATGGGCAGGGTACAAATAAAATTATTAATTAATTAAGCTTATAACACCACAGCAGTCGAAAGCAGGTAGAATGTACCTCAGTGCTGGGGAGGGAGCAACCAGGTTCATATGCTGCTTAAATTTTGTAAGTTTAAGTTTTGAGGTGTAGATTCTGTTTGCTGGGGGCAGCCCACCTTCCCAGTTTCTTTCAAACTGACAAATTAAAGTTAAAGGAGGTGAAAGATGCCTGCCTGGGACCCTGGAGTCACGAGTAGACAATATGGGGTAAAGGCACAAATAATCTGATCTGGCATAAGACTCAGCCTCCCAAGCTCTTTTTGAATTTGATGGGCATTCAGATTCCAGGCCTGTGTGGCTAGTTCAGTGCATGTGTTAGTAATTAAGCCAGGGGTAGGCAACCTAAGAAATGCTGTGGGTTAAACCACAGAGCTTAGGGCTTGCTGATCAGAAGGTCGGCGGTTCGAATCCCCGTGACGGGGTGAGCTCCCATTGCTTGGTCCCTGCTCCTGCCAACCTAGCAGTTCGAAACCACGTCAAAGCGCAAGTAGATAAATAGGTACCGCTCCGGCGGGAAGGTAAATGGCATTTCCGTGCGCTGCTCTGGTTTGCCAGAAGCAACTTAGTCATGCAGCCCACATGACCTGGAAAAACTGTCTGTGGACAAACGCCGGCTCCCTCAGCCAGTAAAGCAAGATGAGCGCCGCCCGTAACCCCAGAGTCGTTCACGACTGGACTTAACTGTCAGGGGTCCCTTTACCTTTACCTAGGCAACCTAAGGCCTGTGAGCCGGATGTGGCCCAGTTGCCTTCTCAATCCGGCCCACGGACAGTCCAGGAATCAGCATGTTTTTACATGGGTAGAATGTGTCCTTTTATTTAAAATGCATCTCTAGGTTACTTGTGGGGCATAGGAATTTGTTCATTCCCCCACCAAAAAAATATAGTCCGGCCCACCACATGGTCTGAGGGACGGTGGACCGGCCCATGAATGAAAAAGGTTGCTGACCCCTGAGTTAAGTTGTGCCCCTCCCCTGGTAGGCACCATATATGTAATTAGTCTGTCCCAAAGACCTTGGTTTAATGAGGAGCTCACTGGTGTTGAGGTGGAATAGGATACAAAGTAGAGAAAAGGAGCAGTCCTCTTATTTTGTTTTTGAAATAAATCATAATACAATTTTAAAACAAGATTAAAAACAGACATTTTATTACATTCTATCTAGTACAAAATATTGTTAAAGCTAGTATAATAAACTAACATGACCATGCTAAAAGCCTAGGCACACCCAGAGACTTGTAAAAGCAGCAATGAAAGGATGCATCTTGACCTATTTAAGGGTGTTGGTGGTTGGGGCCTACTTAACCTTATAGAGAATCATGTTTTACACCTGAAGGGCATCTGAAGCAGATGGGCAAATTGATATGAATACAAGCAGTTCTTCATCAAGTAACCTGGTCTCCAAAAATCTGAAGAAGTGTAAGGTAAAGGGACCCCTGAGTCGTGTCCGACTCTGGGGTTGCAGCACTCATCTCGCGTTACTGGCCGAGGGAGCCAGCATACAGCTTCCAGGTCATGTGGCCAGCATGACTAAGCCGCTTCTGGCGAACCAGAGCAGCACACAGAAATGCCGTTTACCTTCCCGCCGGAGTGGTACCTATTTATCTGCTTGCACTTTGACGTGCTTTTGAACTGCTAGGTGGGCAGGAGGTGGGACCGAGCAATGGGAGCTTATCCCGTCGTGGGGATTCAAACCGCCGACCTTCTGATCAGCAAGCCATACACTCTGTGGTTTAACCCACAGTGCCACCCGCCACCATGCATGCACACCAAAGCTCATACCAAGAACAAACTTAGTTGGTCTCTAAGGTGCTACTGGATATATATGTATGTATGTATGTATGTATGTATATATATTTCTACTGTGTCAGACCAACACGGCTACCTGCCTGAATCTAGAACCATGGAAGGCACCACATTGAGCCACATGAAATGGAAGTCCAGGTATCTGAAGAAGTGTGCATGCACACGAAAGCTTAGTGAACAAACTTAGTTGCTCTCTAAGGTGCTACTGCACAGTTTTTTAATTTTTTATATATACCAAAAATTAAAACGTCATCACAAGCACTTCAAATTCAGCACGGAAGTATACTGGTAATCGGTGGAACTGGTACAGTAAAGGTGTAATATGCTCAGACCACCTGGCTCCAACCAGCAGCCAGGTGGCTGCATTTTGTACCAGTTTCTGAGCTGTCTTTAAATGCAGCTCTTGCACATTACCATAGTTCAGGCATGTCCAAAGTCTGTTTCGGGGGCCTAATCTGGCTTGCCGGTCAGTTTAATCTGGCCCCTGTGGCACTTTATTTTGGGAGGTAAAAGCCTAAAAAAACTTCAACTCCAACCCTAAAAAAAGTCAACAACTTTGGTCGGTCCTTTACTTCATTAAATCTTGCCCTCTTTGAAAAAAGTTTGAACACCACTGCAAAAGTTCCAACTGGATGCCCCTAGTACAAGGGCCATTCTCTGCAGACAGGATTGCAGCTGGCAAACTGGCAAACTAGCCAAATCTGGTAAGAAACACGCCAACCCACTGCCACTGCCTGAGCACCTCCACTTAGCAGTGAGTGGAACTGACAGTTTGCCACATACAACTTATCTGAATTAAGCTTGTTGCCTTATCCAGCCCAAAATTCAGCCACAGGCTCTGGGCATTTTCTGTAGTTGTATTTTGGTTGAAGAAAATCACAACGATCACTGCAGGGGATCCTGCCTCTTTGTTACTGTTCTTGGTGCAGCCCATTTTGCAGGCCAGCATGCGAAAAGCATTTTGTGTAGAAACTCTGCAGACTGTTCTGTCACTGTCAGGCTGCTGATTTAGCATGTCCAATTATTTATTTTTCAGCAGTGAAAATTCCGCTGTAATTCTCTGGCAGGTTGGCAAGGGGTAATAGATCACTTTCTCATTCTTTTTATTGTTTTCATCCAAATGCAGAAAACATCACTGCTCTGTTCATGTCTTTCCTACTTGGACACTTCAGGCAAAAGAGGCAAGCCCGACTTACAGAATGAAGGACCATTCATAAGCAACCGAATAGTATTTTTCATACTCTGAGAAATGTTTGAGGCATGCACAAATAAATGACGTTATTTGGTAGCATGGCTTTGTCATTTGTGCAAGTGAGTTTGTGGTTTCTCTTCTGAGTATGTTGTAGCTTTCAGTGCTTTTGAAAGCTAATGAGCTCAACCGCCCACTACAGTGCTGTGTGTTATGCATGGAATTTTGAGCTAGCGTGTGTTGGAGACAGGCCAGGTCTAAGCAGCCTTTGCTGCAAGATCAAGCCCAGTTCTCATAATCAACGGTCACCAAAGGTGATTCTGAACTCAAAACCAAATATTGCTAGAACTGGCACAGGCAGGCTGAGAAGACTTGCCTGTTGCATCAGGATATAGGAGCCAAGATTCAAAGGTCACCTTTGGTAATCTGTTGGTAGGAAAGGCCAGTATTAATTAGTGGCAGTGAAAGGACTTAGGCCCAAACCTGTAACTGCAGATTGTGCTTTTACTTCCCAGTCATGGGAAACAGCTACACTGAGGATAATCAATACGATATTATAATCTGTAATAAGGTAAAGGTAAAGATACCCCTGACCGCCAGGTCCAGTCGCAGATGACTCTGGGGTTGCGGCGCTCATCTCTCTCTATTGGCCAAGGGAGCCGGCGTTTGTCTGCAGGCAGTTTCCGGATCATGTGGCCAGCACGACTAAGCCACTTCTGGCAAACCAGAGCAGCACATGCAAACGCCGTTTACCTTTCCGCTGGAGCGGTACCTATTTATCTACTTGCACTTTGATGTGCTTTCGAACTGCTAGGTAGGCAGGAACTGGGACCGAACAACGGGAGCACACCCCATCATGGGGATTCGAACCGCCGACCTTCTGAGCGGCAAGCCCTAGGCTCTGTGGTTTAGACCACAGCGCCACCCGTGTTCCATTATAATCTGTAGTACTAGGTAATTTCTCAGTGGGTAAGTTAAACATCTACTCCAATTTCTTCTGTTTGAAATTAGTTTTAGAAGAGCTTAACTGTGGCTGCCTTACTTTACTAATGTTGCAATCCTATACACTTGAGCTTACTTCTGAGTAAGGACATATAATATCATCAAACTTTCACAGCACAATTCTAGGGAAGATGTACAGCTCAGTCCTATATGTTAGCTACTTAGAAGTAAGTCCCATTGACTTTGATGGGGTGCTTCTCGGTAAGTGTATAGGATTCAAGCCGCAGTTGATTAAAACAATCAGGCACTGTTCGAGCAAGCTGAAATGTTTAATAAATTGTTTGCCATCTTTTAATTTCCAAGCTTCAATCATTATTGATTTATGTGCCGTTTCAGAAATATTTCTCAGTGGTAATAATAGTAGTTAACCAAGTTGAGGATTTTCTGTGGGATAACACACTGCCAGTACATTTTTAAGTCATCTTGCAATCAGCAAGGTGGAAAGCGAGCCTTTTAGAAATAATGCAGAGCTGTACATTTTATGGTCTTAAGAGTTCTTTTTTCTTAAGATGTTTTTGGAAAGTGTCTTGGCAAGTTCTTCCATGTTCTAATTACCGGTACATAAGCCATGCTTTCATTTTAATCAGTCTGAATAGACAAATCTGCATCTGGTTTCATGGCAGATTTGTAGCAGCATGTCAGCTAGCTCGTTTTGTAAGGTTTTGTCTCCATGAGCCTGCGGGATAGCTCAGTTGGTAGAGCATGAGACTTTAAATCTCAGGGTTGTGGGTTCGAGCCCCACATTGGGCAAAAAGATTTCTGCATTGCAGGGGGCTGTTCTAGATGACCCTTGTGATCCCTTCCAAATCTACAATTCTATGATTCAGCATTGAACTGTTATTGATGAAGACTGTTTGCTGATGTTGTACTTGCATGAAAGAATTCAACAGTTGCACTCCTCTCTCCACACTGTAGCAACCCCTGCATCTCACCATGCTCAAATAATATGCAATTTCCCCCCAGTTCAAAGGCTGCTATCCTCTTTGGTTTCCCCCAATGCTTCAGAGGGGTTGTCTTATACCAGAAGTACTGTAACCTAGATATAAATTATAGATTATCACCAAAGGGAGAACTAGGCCAGTGATTTTGTTTTCTTAGGAACAGGAGAGCTGGCATCCTCTTCAAAAGCAGGTGCGGCCGAAAAGCTGTTGCTCCATTGTAAGAAACTATAGATTGTTCTGTCTCTAGCATTATCTGTGTGCTGTATAATCGACATCATGTGTGCTGCAAGGCAGCAGGGCTTAATCTCATAAGTTTCTGATTAGTTAAGCCTTTTCGTGAGCCAGCCTGGATAAAGTGTGTTTGGATCACTGAGTCTCATTGGACACAATGGAAGAACAAACATGTGTTTCCACACAGAGGCGGGATTTGAAAGTCTAATAAGTTTGTGGGGGCTAAATTTTAGAAATATACATCTCCGTACACCGGATCTACATTTGTAGTGTACATACTGACTCATCTCTGGCAGTTAAGATCCTGGACTTTGGCCAGATAAAGGATATTGCAAAGGAGTGCCTATTTCCCTGAACACATCACTCTTAAGTCTAGGAAGAATTTCCTGTTGTAGTTAATATTTCCCCCCTGAAACTGAAATGCAAATTGTTGAAAGATCTATTTACATGTACATTTGAATAGGGTTTCAGAATTCAGCAGTGAAAGCATCGCCTTAAAGTTGCATTTGGCAGTGTTCTTCGTTCAAGGCTACATATAGCAATGTTTTGCATTGCACACTCAGGACCTTTAATTATCTTTGCCAAGAGAATTGAGTTCAATGTGTACCTTTCATTTTAATAAAACAGATTTAATTAGAAGGGTTTTCTGATCATAGATAGTTACTTGCAACCAGTTTGCTATATATTTTGCAACACTTTACTGAAGGAACTCCATTTTCCCATTTGTACCTCCCACTATTTATTGAGATCTTTGGTCAAATTCCTTCTGCAAAAATTCATCTTATGGCAACCAGAGTGGGGGGGGGACTTCTCTGTGGCACCCAGTTTATGGAACCACCCCTCCTCTGAAATGCAACAAGCGTCCACCCCAAGTCCTTTGACACTTGCTAAAGGCTACTGGATACGTTCCATTTTGTTGTAGTTTAATGCATTTATTTTATTGGTAATATATTTATTTTGCTGTGAAGCACCTTGGAATCTCTGATGAAAGGCGGTATAGAAATGTTTTGAATAAAACAAATAAACAAATGAGCATTAAAATGTAATGTTTCTTAAAATGTTCTATGGCCGGAATTCTGCTCTCAGAATATTTGAATGCAGCCTATGGTCGTTTGCTCTAGGAATTAGCATTTGGAACTGCTTCTGTCAGTTTTGTTGGATACCCAAAACTGACCTAGACATTTTGTGATTTGAAATACAGCTCTTGCTCCCACAGCATTTAGTTTGGCCATTGTACATTTTAGGAATGGAAAAATTGTAGGTTGATTTGTAAAAGTAACTATTTCAAGTTTTCAACTAACTGACAGCTGCTGGTGGTAATATATTTTAGCACCTGTCAAGTGCTGGCATCTTGATGTTCTTCCCAGTTAGTACCATTGACTGACTTGAGTCACTTGGCTCTATTTATACCTTATAGATTGAAGCCCCATAGGCATTGTTGACATTATATGCTGGGTTCCCCCACCACCACCCCATTCTGCTTTTGATAAATAAATGTCTCTACATAAAATAGCTACAGTGACAGCACTGTCATTTCCTTTAAATGTATTTTTTTTTCAACTGTTCAATAATCTCCTGGACAGGGCTATTTTTGAAACAAGTTGTGCAGTAATATTATATTTCTCTTATTTGAATAATTATGTAAGCCAAGTGAAGTGGCCTGTGATAGAAGAAGTGAAATCAACCTAAAAGGTTTGAATGCCTTAGGGAGTCCAGAGTTATACTTGTTCATGTAAATAAATAAAGCAATACCAGCTGGATGTAAGAGAATCATTGTGGTTTTGTTTGGAACACCATTGCATGATATGTATCAGTGCCTTAAGAACCTTTTTTATTTAAATCTTAGCCCATCTTCATGAATAACCAGCTTTTCACCTAGAATTTTCTTTTCAAACAAAAATGCTGCTGAAACACATCTGAGAACACTGTGAGATGTTTTCACTGGAGTGCAGTACTCAGGCTGGCTTTTATCTCAGTACGTTTCAAAGTACTATTTCCAGTGTCATTCCAAGAACCCAGGGGAAAGTCAAGGAAATGGATAAGCCAGTATCTTAGTTTGCAGTACATCCACATTGTTTTGATACGCAGAAACTTGCTGAGTTCCATAAGAAAATGAAGGAAATGGTTCATGCTACAGTTGTGGCTTGTTTAGTTTGTGGTGAGGTACTGAGGCTCTGCACATTAATTCTTTACCCAACACGTCACCCCTTCTCTCTTCCACCTTAAATCCCCTCTTATGGCTTCATATATGATCCCTCTTTGCATTCTGACACTCATAACCAGTGCCATAACCAGTTTCTAGACAAAAAGAGGTGCCGGAACTCACCGTGAACATGTCCCTCATTCTCTTAGAATGGCAATGGCGCTCACCTGAAAGGAGCCGGAATTGAGTTCCGGCAATTTCCAGCTGCAAAAAAATAATAATCCCTGCTCATAACCTTTCCTGGAGCCTGATGCTCAAATCCTGCTTTCTCATCTCCCTGTGAAGAATTTAAGCAGGAAGGAGGCCAGCCCAAGAAATCATTTTAATTATGATTCATAACTGAAAGAATGTGTTTTTTGGTTAGGTTTAAGAATCTCGTGGGAACCTCAATAAATTAGATACTGCTTGTTTAAAATTTGTGTCATCCAGACAGCCTTGTGGCAGAGAATAAGAATGTAAATAACATTCTGACTTAGCCATAACCGGGTGTAGACAAATGCTTTTTTTTAGTTTCCTGGTCCTTTTGGATAAATATTGTCATATTACACACAAAATTAAGATAGCTGGCAATCACAGCTTCCAGTCCATAGTCCTGTGGGGAAACGGTACTTAGCATTTTTTCCTCATAGCTGGAATATCTTAATGGTAAACTCCAGTACAGTTGTATCTTGGAAGTCGAACGGAAACTGTTCCAGAAGTCCGTTTGACTTCCAAAACGTTTGAAAACCAAAGAGCAGCTTCTGATTGGCTGCAGGAGCTTCCTGCAGCCAATCGGAAGCTACAGAAGCCCCGTCGGACATTTGGCTACCAAAAGAACATTCAAAAACTGCAACACTCACTTCCAGGTTTCAATCGTTCGGGATCCAATTTGTTCGGGAGCCAAGGCAGTCGAGATCCAAGGTACGACTGTACTTAATTAAAAGAAATGGACAAGAATTATTCTGATTTCTGATTATATTCTAAGTGTGTGTATGTGATGTATATTTGAGGCCAGCATAGGAAAACTAGCCACTCACAATTGGTGAAGAAACAGCTGTGCAATCACCTATAGGAGTCAGCTGCTCTGTAAAATGATTTCTGCAATGTTACTGCTACATCTGAAGATAATGAGTGGTCCAAGCATGTGTCTGCTTCAGAAAAGCTGGCACTTTGTTATGGTCTTTGGTCTTCAGGTTGCTCAATTCTAGACTAATTCTCTTCTTAGGAAAAGGCCCAAAAGCAGGCAAGCATGCTTGACAGATTTGTGGTGGTTCATTGAAAACTACGGTGACCTTTTCATGGTGCTTCATTGTGAAGACGTTTGGTTGATCTGTACATTTTTCACCAGGTTACATCAAAGTTTGGAACACTGAGAACTATGTATGGAAGTGCCATTTATTTGGTTATACTGTTGTAGGCCTGCAATATCTGGGGTTTTGCAAAATGCCATAGGTGGTGAAGGTGTCAGGTGTGTACTTTTTGTCTCTTATCCTAACCATTTTTTTGCTGGAATACTGAATTTGGGGGGGGGGAGGATGGAAGAGATTCCAGATGTTGCCTAGGCTACAACCAGTGCTCTTTTTCCCTCTCTAGTAAAATAGTTGCTGGTAGTCACAATGAAATTGTTTTTCCCTCTCTAGTAAAATAGTTGCCGGTAGTCACAATGAAATTGTTACAGTAAGTGCCACACTTTTTAACAACAAAAAAGAGAGGTGCCAGTACAGCATACCATTGAGTACCCCCTGGGGGGGAACCACTGACTACAACTATAACCATCCCTGACCATTGTCCAAGGGGGCTGGGGCTGATGGGAAATGGAGTCCAGCAACAACTGAAGGGGGCCACAAATTCTCCATCGCTGGCATTAACATAGCTCAGCCAGAGGCACAAAATTTTCCAGTGTTTAATTTTTCCATGGAGACCCCCCACCCCAATTTTTAAAGTCCATTACTGAAAATGAATACTTGCCAAATTGGAAAAAGGTCATTTTTCCTCACTCAAAACATTTTCTATATAATTTTGCTCAGCTGTTTTCAAAAATTAGCCTGTGATTATTGCTACCTCTCAGCAAAGGTGGAAAACACATGTTTTCCTATGTGCCCCCTATTGTGCAGATGGCAGAACTGGGTAAATCAAAGGTAAGACTAGCTAGCCTTGTAAACTCTGGCCAGTTTTCAGGATCTGCTTTTTTACTTTGTTTTTATAATTCAGAATGCAACTCTGTAAGTGTGGACATGCACTGATAACCCTGAGAAATATATTCATATAATAGTTCCTGTGTGACTTTTCTGCACACACTGCAGAGTAGGGAGAAAGCCCTTAGTAAGGATCCCAAAAAGCAAAGCAAAATAAATATGCTGTTCCTCTTCCTCTTTCCCCAATGCATATTACCTAATTTGGCAGTTGTGCTGCTTTTACCTCATTCTGAATCTAGCCACGTTCTCTGTCCTTTGCCAGTGAACTGAATCTATGCTTTTGTAGTTACCTTAAAAACGTTGACCTGTCTCCAGAAACTTGTTTTTTTTGTGGTGGTTAGAAACACTCAATTTTATTTATATATCTTACAAACAAGTTACAGACTTTAAAGGGGTCTATTCTGCCTCTTTTTGTTTAGCACTGTTTATGGTTAAAATATTTTTTATTACAAATGTAACACTATGTAAGAGGAAATCAACAAAAATCATTTTGAAAACAACAACAGGAAAAGAAAGTGTCATTCTGCTTTCAGCAAAGTCTTTGAAACCTGTAGTTGCCTCAAGCTGTAGCTTCGCTATAGAATTGTGTCTGATAGGAAAAGATGAAAGCCTTCCCTGGTTTTTGCTTTCTAAATGTGATTGATGTTCAGAGGGTCAGGCTGGTTGTTTTTATGCATTCCCATTAAAACATTTCCTGACAGTTTTAAAAGGTCTTTTAACAGAAATGGTAATTTTCTGCCATCAACCGCTGGTTGTCTAAACCTCTTTAAAATAACTTTTGTAGAGCAGAGCTAATGATATTAGTTTGGATTCAGGCTAAGGGAGTTGAACTTGTCCCATTGATTTCAATGGGACACGAGCTAGTCATGGCTTGACTTAAATTCATCTGCCTGCTTCTGTGCATTCAGTTATGTCTCGTATTACTTGTTGGTGTCGAGGACAGACTTTCCATAATCTCCTCCCTTTCATGGGCGATTTGTGATCAGCACAATCTCTGCTGACATTGCCATACATTTGTATTGCCTACACTTGCATGGTGTAGTGGGTTAATAATGTTTGTTTTGGAGGGCTGTCCTGCAGCTGCTACAGAGACAACCTTTTCTATAAAAGCCTTGGTTTAACCTCAAGAAAACGTATTTAATGCTTGTTATATAGGAGCAAATATTTAACACTTCTCTGTTTGGCAGTGTAGTCATTCCCCCCCCCCCCCAAAACTTGTGCAGTTGGGATTTGGTAAGTCTTGTTTCTTTTTTAAAAGGATAAGCCAGAATTAGACCGACACATTTTTAGCAATGGTTTTTATTTGACACAGAAGCTTTTGTACTCTGACACAGTCAACTTCCACAAGCTAAGAAGGTGGTCTGAAATTTGGAACACTAAAGAGACAGGGGTTGGGATTTGGGGTGATAGGTTGTCGGGATTTTTTGTAGTTTTGTTTTTATTTTGGTGAAGCACATTCTGATAATGATGATGATGATGATAATGGAAGATGATCCCTAAACAACCCATTGTACTACTCTTTAAAGAAGCCTATAGATTTATCAGGGTTTTATTTATATATTTTTTTGTTTCATGTTTCTTTGCATTTCAGTTTCTGTGCATCTGGTAAGCTCTAGTCCACAAAATCTTATGCCAACATACATTTATTAGCCTTTAAGGTGTTTCAGAAAACTCTTTAAAAAAAAAGAACCAGCAACAGACTACCTCAGTTACTATTCTGGTAATTAATCCATGTTTATTTAAGCTAGCTAGAAACATTAGCCGTCCTTTAGTCTCAGTGCTAATTTTCAGTTGTACGATTGGTGTTATCAACTTCCCAAGTTGAAATTTAATTAACAGATTTGCAAAAAGCAAGTCAGACCAGTAACAAAGATTGTAATATTGGGCAGCATTACCAAGATACAAACTTGTACCAGGTAAGTGACTGCTTTTGTGTTGTATCATCAGGTATGTTTCACTAGTCACTTCACCCTGTGTTTAGAGGCCACAGAGAATTTGAACACTTCAATAACTAGATGGATTTTCCTTCACAAAGTGATTCCCAATAATGATGTAATCCTGATACCCGCCAAGTTCGTTTGTCCTTTTATTCTGCATCTGAGTTAATAGGATTTTTAGTGCATGCCAAGACAAGTTGGCATGTCTTCAGAAAGTGCTATGACGGTTCTTCCAATTACCTTTTAAGCACGTTGATTAAACTTTGGTTATGTCTTCCAAGTGTGATGAATGTGTGATTTGTCTTTTATTAAAACGCCTTCCCAGTCTGCACCTTGAATGATGAAGCATGAATACAGTAAAAGGTGAGCTCAAAGTTCACTCTTTAGATGTAGTGCAAAGTTCAGAAATAGGAGTCATGTGAACAATTACCTGATAAAGTATAGTGAGCTAGTTGGTAGAACACACGATGCGTTTTGGATGCCACCTGCTGTGTAGAGACTCAATATTTCTTACTGGAACTGACTATAAAATAATGCTTTCAAATAAGAGATTTCTTGAAACATACCTGACATTGATTCACCCAGAAAAATAAAGAGCAAACAAAGAGCCACAACTCACAACTACACTTACAACCCTAGATTTCTCAATTATTATTTTTCTGGGCAACAATCACTTTTGTACCAAGGAAGGCTCCCCCATCCCTCAAAAAAGAGGATCAGAATAAACCTGACATCACTTTTCCATTGCCTGGATTAAGACACATAAAAGGCTTGCAAATAATCCCGGAAGTCCTTTCCTCATATTCAAGCCATTTTGGGCTCTTCTGTCTGGTTTGTATGATTCTAATTTAAATCTGACTTCACTCATTGGCTTAAAACACTGAAAGGCAGAAGCAGGCTCATATCTCACAAAGCCTCCCCCCCCCCAATAGTGCCTGTGCCTTTAATTTCATATCTTTTATTCTAATGGGCTAGCCACTTTTTTTTTTTTAAGAGAGCTCAGAATCTTGCGCCTATGCTGGCTCTGGGCCCAGTACACATATACCCGCTAAACCTACCTTTCTGCAGCTATTACTGGAATCTAAACTTATGATAGTACTGTATTAGCTGCATGTTCTAGATCAGGCACCCCCAAACTCTGCCCTCCAGATGTTTTGGGCAATTCCCACCATCCCTAGCTAACAGGACCAGTGGTCAGGAATGATGGGAATTGTAGCCCAAAACATCTGGAGGGCCGAGTTTGGGGATGGCTGTTCTAGATACTGACTTCCATTTTAATTAAAAGAACTACAACCCATCTTTAGTAGAAGTCCCATACACTGCTAGCCTGGGCTCTCCCAGTTACTTTTGCAGGGCAAACAGAAGCATGTTAAATTTTTACATAGCTCTTTTCAGCTTTAACTGGCTGGGAGAGACATCTGGAAAGCTGTGGTGGTGAGAGCAGTTGGATACCCACAGAGGCATTAGACCTTTGGTCTTCAACCAGTGGGTTGGGACAAAAAGGTGGGTTGTGAGGCCATTCCAGGTAAAGGTGCCTCTTTGCCGTTGATCACACGATGTTCTAGTAAAAAAAAAAAAAGGTTGTTTACAGTCTGACTTTTGTGCTGTTTAATCACTAGATGTAAGTTTGCTTAATCAATACCAGCTGGTTTTCAAATCTGTACTCAGATTGTTGTGCGTAAACAGTGCTTGAGTCTATGATACGATGACTTCAAGAGCTGTAAGGAATTGTGCTACAGAAACTACTGTAAAACATATTTATGAAAGGAATGATAAATCTTAATGAAAACTGTTATGGGGATTCTAGCCTATAGAAATATAATTGCCCTTTTCTTTTCCTTCCTTCCTTCCTTCCTTCCTTCCTTCCTTCCTTCCTTCCTTCCTATACTGATCTATACTGCCTTTCTGCCAAGGCACCCAAGGTTGCTTAAATTGAAGAGTGACCAGACTCCTCTCAGGCCAACTGGGAGCTGATGGCATGTGCCCTCTCTGGCTCTGGGGTACCTTCCTGCAGGGCAGAGTGCCAAAATGTTAGCCACTGAAAACAGAATGCTAGAAGACTTGGACCAGGAATGCTAGAAGACTTGGATTAAGTTTCTTGCTGTTACTAGTGATCCTGTCCCTGGGGAAGAGGCCTGATTATGAAATCAACATTCCCACTTACATCCCTGTATTTTAACAAGCTCTTGTGTTGAACCTGAATAAGCAGATGTCTTCTCTTAATGATTTCTAAATTTATTACGTAGAAGAGTGAATCGGTGGACTTTCTAAGGGTTATTTCTAGGAAAATACCAAACTTCATTTGTTTTGTTAGTCCTGTAATGCTGGAAAAATAAGATAGGTTCTTTGGCTGACTATTTTATAGACTTGACAACAAAAAGGGTGCTTGGAATAATTACTGTATTCTTCACTTATTGAACATTCAGTTTCCAATTAAATTCTCATATGCTGACTTCATGCCTCCTCCACAATATTTTAAGCTCAGCAAGCTTCAGTAACCTGGTGTGGTTTGTAAAACACTGACACTGACATCTACAATCGGAGAAAAATAAGGAGTTGGGAGAGGAAAAATACTGAATAAGCAAAATATATTGCCTGACTCCTTTTTGTACAGGACCAAAACTGCATACAGTGTGCATGAGAGTATTTTTCAGTTTTATCTGCTAGTGAAACTGTCAGTTGTTTACAGATCTAGATGGAAAGTTAGCCGAGTAGGCAAGGAACTAAATATAAACCCATCATTAATATCTGCCAGGTCCTCAGTAAAATGTATACTTGACTCTTCTTATGAAAAACAACTGTGATTTTGGTTCTGTATGCACACACTTCAAATACAGATTCACAACTATATACAAATAATAAAACTAGTCAATAATAAAGCAACAATGCAGACATTTATGGTGGTCTCATTTTTTAAAAAAAGAGAAAATTGGTATCCAGAAAGTACCAGTATGACATGTATGAGGCTACAGCCCATGTTGCTGCTTCACTTACTTGTCTTTACTTCTCTTTTTAGTTCAAGTGCTCACAAGGAAGTTTATATTTAAAATGTAAGCAATGTAGTACTTGTTATAATTGTGTATTAGTTCTCTGGTTACCTTCAAGGACTAGAATGCAACTTTTGGCTAACATAATAATATCACGTGTGCCTGGAATAAGTTTTAAGAAATAGCAATCTGAATGTCTCATATCTATGTACAGAAAGAAACAGATGTATCCAAAAAGATGGAGGAAAGTGTTTTCTATGACTAGTTCTGTGATTTGTAGAGGGATCGTGTTTTTGCATGCAGGAAGCTCCCATGTTCAGTTTCTGAAATATTCATTAAAGGATCACATGGGGCTGGGAATAGCCTCTATCTGAGAGTTGCTTCTTACATAATTCTATGCTGGGTAGACCAGAGATCTCGCTTGATTTAACAAAATCAGGGGGAAAAATACATAAAGTTAAATATCCAGGTGATCTTAAGAGCCAATTCCTAGCGACCAAGGTCCCGTCTCCCCCCACCCCCCAAAGAAATTATTTTAGGGGTCTGGACGTTGCCATTCAAATTGATTGACATTGTCGTTTAAATGGTGTGTGTGACCGATAATGGTGATCAGTTATGTGGGGCGGGGATTATTCATGTTGGCACCCCTGCAGGTGATTACAGACTTCGGAAGGCCAGCTTAGAAGATCCAACTTTAAGAAAGATTCGACTACCTAACAATCTCTTCACAGAATAATCTAGGCAATTCATGTGGAACATATATTCTAAAACGATGCTGGGACTCAAACCTGTATTTTATGACGCAGAACCACCGCTTCAACCACAGATGCTGGGGCTTACTCAGAGTGGCTTGGGTGCACAGTATAAGTCATTTCCACATTTGCCTGGTGGAAATTTGCTGCGGCTGTATCCAGATTAACAGCCAGCGGAAGTTCCCCTTTGAATAAAAAGTACACCCAGCTGGATGTGGGAATGACTGCCCATTTGGCGTTGCTTCACAGTTGAGAGAGAAGCTTGCTATGTAAATAACTCTAAAGCAGTATTCATTCTTACTGCTCCCATTCAAGGGTTGAAGCCTGTGCACCAATTGCATTGGTACTTGCGCTACTTGCATGTCAAGTTATCTAGGCCGAAATCCTGATCTTGGAGATGTTTGACAAAGCTCCACTCCATTTTAAATGGCACAGGAACACAGTCTCTTTTTAAATTTGCACAGGCAGCCTAGTTTAGATTGGCATCAATGCCAGCAGCACCCAAGTGCTTTTGTACTAAAGGTGCAAACCAATACAATCACTCTGGTAAGCAGATATGAAAGGCAGATCCTTAGTCTAGACAAAGCCTTAGTGTGTTTTCACCTTGGATTCGTGCCAAGGGGAAATGGGCAGGCATAAGCTAATTTATTTGAAAGATAGACATGGGTGGCAAGAACTATTTCGATCCCATTTAGGGGAGTGTAGAATAGGAGCAGTAGAATGATATGTGATGTCTTTGGGTGATAGAGGAGGGTTAGCATAGAGGTTCTTGTCACCTTCTGGAATTTTAAAAACTGGAATGGGGTGAGGAGATAGTTTTCCACAAGCTCTAAACATAGGTGGAGAAGCAGTAGTGTTGCTCCAAGGATAAATTGAGTTTCAAGCTGCCTCTCCAACCTTGATGCATAGATAATAAGAAACCACTTAATTAGGAATTATCCGGTGCTAATGATGCAAGCAAAAATGGCAAACGTGTCTCATCTAAAACACACATGATGATAAAAATTAAAATAGTTCTGAAGCAAGTAAAATAAGATAGATATAGGCAATACTCCAATGCAATTTCAATGAACCTTGAGTTTCAAGATTAGCAGTGTAATCTAGGCATGTCCACTCAGAAGTAAGTCCCATTCATTTCAATGGGACTTATTCTTGGGTAAACATGTATAGAAGTCCCGTCATAAGCCTCTGGTTGAAAACTGCACCTTTGTGATTTGCTCAGGAGTAAAGAACCTGCTTGTACATAGCAAACTGTTCAAAGATTGTACTGCTTCTGTGCAGGAGAAAAAACATGTGATTAAGAAAAGCATGTACTATTCAAAAGACAAAAGAGAAGGTAGTAAATTGGGAACTGAGGGGGGAGCTGAGTAATGAAATGTAAGGAAGCTGCAGTAGTACAGTGAAATGTATTGTTCTGACCATTACAGGTTTTTATAGCATTACCAAAAGTGATAAGCGCATCAATAAATTTTATATGTACCGTATATACCTGAGTATAAGCCGACCCGAATATAAGCCGAGGCACCTAATTTTCCTACAAAAACCTGGGAAAGCTTATTGACTTGAGTATAAGCCGGTTCACCTTTGCCACTGTGGAGGAGGAAGAGGAGGAGGAACAAGCAGCTCTTCAGGCCGCTCCTTCCGCTTCCTCCTTTGCTGCTGTGGAGCTCACCCCATCGCGGGGATTCGAACTGCCATTCTTCTGATTGGCAAGCCCTAGGGCTCTGTGGTTTAACCCACAGCGCAATGTTCCCTTGTGTTATACAGAGAAGGCTGGGATCCTGTCCTGTTTAAGCAGGAACCAGGGAAAGTGAGCACCTGTGGGGTTTTAATACTTCCTTAACTGATAGGCTTTCTGCCTTCTGGGGTCTAAAGTTTGCATTTATGTGAGCAGTTCAGGAATGGAACAAGCTGCCTGGGGAGAGTAAAGAACCGCCATTCTTGTACGCTTCTTAAGGAATGGTTGACCGGGGTGAGTGGGCAGCAGCGGCACAAGCGGAGAGAAAGGGCTTCTTTCTCGCCGCCCCCACCGCCTGCCTCACTCGAGTATAAGCCGAGGTCAGCTTTTTCAGCTCAAAAAATGTGCTGAAAAACTAGGCTTATACTCAAGTATATACGGTATATGCTTTTTATTATGGCTTATTCAATGCATTGGGCTGTGTTGAAATGATAATATGAATTGCCTTTAGTAAAACATTTGCAGGATTTTTTTCACAACAGGAATGAAACTATTAATAAAAGAATTAAGTTTTTTATTTTCTAGAAAATTGAAAAGTGTAAGTATGCAATACATTTTTAAGATCTAAAGTGAGAGTTCATGAAATGCAGGGGGAAGGGGTGGTAGTGCAAAACACAGCACAATCCCATTTCCAATTTCCCAGTGATTTTACTGGTTCTGAATTGCACTATAAACTCCCATTCATGATGCCTGTGATAGGCAATGAATTTTTAATTAATTAAACAATTTATATACTACGATTGTGAGCGTTGTACGGAGACTACAATACAGAAAAGGTAAAAAACAGCTGTTGCTATAAAATCAGACCAGTTAAAATGCCTGCTAGAATAATAATAATAATAAAAGTCTTCATTGAGTGTCAGGAGTTCAACAAGGAAATGGCCTATCTGACCTCAACCGGAAGGGGTTTCCATAAAATTGGGCCCACAATACTGATCACTGGTGGATCATGCACCTGAACCACCAAGGACCACTAAAAGTGACTCCCCCACAGACTTCACTGATCGGTCAGGGATATGAGGGATTAGGCAATGCTTGAGGAATCCTGGACTCTAGTTGTTAAGAGCCTTACAAATTAATACAAGGACCTTGAACTTGGACCAGTGCAAGCATGGGCAGCCAGTGCAAGTTTTTAAGCACTGGAGTTCTAGCAGTTAGCTGTTCCCACCAACAAAGTCAGTTGCCACCCTCCAGACATCTTCTGGAGGAGGCACACAAAGAAGAGCCTCAGATGATGATCATATGGTCGGGGTCAGTTCATATGAGGAGAGGCAGTCCTTGAGGTATTGAGGTACTGAGCTGTTAAAAGGCTTTATAGGTCAAAACCAGCACTATGCATTGGGTCCGGAAACTAATTGGCAGCCAGTGCGTTTGGGCCAGGATTGGCACTATATGCTCAAACTTTCTCCCTCCCCCTCTGTTTTTTCTCCATGCATAACTACTGTGTGAAGGAGGGAGATAAGTTTTAAAGACAGTAAGTGGCCGAAGGTCAGCCATCAAGTTTCATGATTGAGTAGAGATCTGAATCCTGGTCGCCGAAGTCCTAGTCCTGCGCACTAACCACCGCACCATACTGGTTCTACATGCAAATGCACCCTAAAGCCACAGTATATTTAAAAAATGAACAAGTAATGGCTCATGAATATAGGAACAATACATTAAAATAATTAACAAACCACAGTTTTTCAGAGGTTGGAAGACAGACAGTTTAGAGTTGATGTTGTTTAGAAAAAATACACATCCAATTCACCAATGCAGTTTTTAACGGTTACCATTGGTCCTGTATCTCAAGGGCAGTTTGAAGTTTCATTGTGTGATGTTAAGCAGCTGTCTGGCTGACATTTGTTGCCTCATATAAGGTTGGCATCAATAAAATATGCCATTGTGCATGCAGGTCACAGCTCGTCGTTATGTGCTTGCTGGTACCTATCCAAGTCACCTTCCTAATACCCCTGGGAGCACCTAAGGACGTTCCTGCATTAATTTCTCCCTATTCTGTTGTTTAAATACACACATGAACAAAATATTTAAAATTCGTTAAAAGACCTGTCAATTCAAATTATTGCAGATCATTGTATACATTGATAGACACTTGGTCATGATGCATTTATACAGTTGTTGCGTTTCAGTTATTTTTAATCTCAGGTACTCGAATATTGCACATCATGATAGAAGTCGCATGTTATCCTTGTTAAGCAGTAGCAGATCCTTGTTTAGCTATGAAACAAATTACAGCTGTGTGCAGAATAACATTGATAACTTTTATGATAAACAGTTACTGTAACAGTAAATTGCTTACCCTACATTGAAGGAGATACAAGGAGATACATTGAAGGAGATAATGCTAGGAATTAGATGGGGAATTTGGTCATTTGCCTCTGCTAAAGCAGTTGACTAATTGATTCAGATGTATCTGAAGCTAGGAGTCCTTGGTGTCTGTGGAGATCCTAAAAATTTAACCACAGTTAAGGAATCACAAGCAAGATCATATGCTCGCCTCCTTTCTTGCATGAAATCATACCTTCCCCTACCCACACCCACACGCTGCTAAAGGTTACATTGCTGCTTATCTTAATCATGGATAGATAAAGCTACAGTAGCTAGGGTATGCTTTTAATTTGGGTATTTGAGACAAGCTTCAAAACCTTGGTGAATACAGACAACAAAAATCATAGCATCTAGGAAAAAGGTAGTGTGTGTAATACAAGAGATGAACAATTATTTTTATGTTATGATAATAGATCGTAGAATTGCAGAGTTGGAAGTGGCCACAAGGGTCATCTAGTCCTGCAATTTAGGGATCTTTTGCTCATGGTGGGGCTTGAACCCACAGCCCTGAGATTAAGAGTCTCATGCTCCACCAACTGACCTTTAATGATGAATAGACACTCTTTCTGTGCCTCTGTTGACATATATCTATATCTTATCTATCTATCTATCCATCCATCCATCCACCCACCCATCTATCTCTCCCCTCTTATCTTAGTTGACCATAGGTGGTCTCAGTTTTATGTGAGTAGGTATGATTGATTACCAGAAATACTTGATAAGGTATGACTTATAAAATGCAAGATAGGCCCCTTGATGCTGTTTCCTGTGTGATCCCTTAATAGTTGGCTAAATTTGACATATTTAAAATTGACATATGGCTCTGAAAGTGACCAAGCCAAATTTTGGAATAGAACAGAATGAAGATTCTTTAGCATTAAAGGTTCTACAATGGTTTCCCATGAATCAATAAAAAAATTACATACTGCCCATCCCTTCATTGACAATCTAAAATGGTTGTTTTCATAGTTCTCTCAGACTGACTTAATTCTACAGAAGGCAGTGTGTTGCTGTTAATAGAGCCATCTGGGAACAGGTCCAGTGTCAGCAGTTTATGCAACCTTGTGACAATGGAATAATCCTGAGGCTCATCCCATGAATGTAAAGCATGTGTGTTAAATCACTCCATAATCAGTTTTCCAATAGCTTCTCTGCAGAACTATATTTTTCATTGAAAGTTAATTAAAACAGTTTAGAAGTATGGTATAACAACCTTCTGTCACTCAGCTCCACATATGTATCTTGTGGATTTCATAGTGGATAAATTATGCATCCCCGCTTGAAAGGGATGGCCTGGGCCACAGTGATTCTTCTTTGTTTATGTCTGACGGGTTTGTTCCCCCTGCTGGAGAGAGCATGAAATTGTCAGAGTGGAGCAGAATGTTCCCTCCTTAGTTTTAGCTATTGTAGCATTGAATTCCTACAGAGTGGAAACTTTATAGCAGCTATTATTAAGGGGTTTAACTTGCAGGGGACCCAGGTGGCACTGTGGGTTAAACCACAGAGCCTAGGGCTTGCTGATCAGAAGGTCGGTGGTTCGAATCCCTGCGATGGGGTGAGCTCCCGTTGCTCGGTCCCAGCTCCTGCCCACCTAGCAGTTTGAAAGTACGTCAAAGTGCAAGTAGTTAAATAGGTACCGCTCCGGCGGGAAGGTAAACGGCGTTTCTGTGCACTGCTCTGGTTCACCAGAAGCGTCTTTGTCATGCTGGCCACATGACCCGGAAGCTGTACGCCGGCTCCCTCGGCCAGTAATGCGAGATGAGCGCCGCAGCCCCAGAGTCAGACACGACTGGACCTAATGGTCAGGGGTCTCTTTACCTTTACCTTTACCTTAACTTGCAGCAAGAAGAGATGGTGCTGGGACTGGGTCTAAATTGGGTAGGTCTTCTCATGTATGAGCACAGAGGATTGTGGGAGAGTTATTTTGTACAGCAGAGGATGCTGTGTCTAAAACTCATTTCATTTGTTACTCACCTGAAGGCAGAGACTGTTGGCGAGGCAAGGCTGTGCTGCATCCTGATATGTTCAGCACCCTAAAATGCATTCATGGCTGCCTTATTGCAGACATCAATGTGCACATGACTGAGGGCAAGTTCAGTGGTGTTACCCTGATCCCTTTCAATGCATGGAATTCGCCTTCTCATAAGTAACATGTGACAGACCCTTTGTACCATGCTCAGTTCCTTGTGGATGACATGAATTCTTCTCTTTAAAAAAAAAAGTTAATCTATTTTTAACACATTACCATAATGAATAGCACTTACTGCTGGCATTGTAGTTAATCTTTTCATCTTTGAAATGTTGGTACTACAATCCTGTTGTTCACTTTGAAGATTCTGCAGGTGTTTTGACCTAATTCTCCTTAAAGATGAATAGAAAAAAGTATTTCAAGTTGTTGTTAAATGTGGAGGGACAAATGTTTTTGTGCAGTTTGAAAACGAAATGCACTAGTAGCTTTCAACATGCTATGGGAGCATGTCACTGTGACAAACTTTAATGTACCTGCTGAACATTCCCAGTAGCATCTAAGAAACTTGTCATATGACATCATCACTTTCATTGTTTCCCTGCATCATGAAAATGATGCCCAGAGCACAGTGAAGTCATCATATCTTTCAGGGAAGATGTGGCAACCACTTGCTCCCAGTAATGTCCAGTTAGACTCAAAGAAGGTCTGGTGGTGGGGTCTGTTATCATTCCAAGCGTGTGTAATAGTCAATTGAAAAGATCAGTGATGGAAGTATATTTTTTATAGTACTTGCAAACCATCAGATAAAACGACTGCTAACCTGTTTTGAGGAACGGCTTAGGGAGCTGGGTATGTTTAGCCTGGAGAAGAGAAGGTTAAGGGGTGATACGGTATGATAGCCATGTTCAAATATATCAAAGGATGTCATATAGAGGAGGGTGAAAGGTTGTTTTCTGCTGCTACAGAGAAGCGGACACGGGGCAATGGATTCAAACTACAAGAGGGAAGATTCCACCTAAACATTAGGAAGAACTTCCTGACAGTAAGAGCTGTCCGACAGTGGAATTTGCTGCCAAGGAGTGTGGTGGAGTCTCCTTCTTTGGAGGTCTTTAAGTGGAGGCTTGACAGCCATCTGTCAGGAATGCTTTGATGGTGTTTCCTGCTTGGCAGGGGGTTGGACTGGATGGCCCTTGTGGTCTCTTCCAACTCTATGATTCTGTGATTCTATGTGCATGTTCATATGGATGCAAATACCAACGAATTCAGCGAGACTTGCATCCTGAGCAAAGATTGGTTTATAAAATTACCTGTTGGTAACAAAAATTTATATCATGCTGTAGACATTTATTTTAAAACAGCTAAACATTGACTTCAACTTTTGCTCTTTTCCTTTGTAGGTGCTAACATCATGTCGGGCCTTTCTGTTAACTTCTCGTATTCCTACCAAGGTAAGGCATTTCTCAGTCCAGTAGCATGGTAAGTTTCACTTTTTAAGTTAATGTTCATGTGTGAGCTTCAGTGTTTATCAATTCAATGGTGCACAACTGTCTGCACAACTTCAGACTTTTTTTACACAGCCCTTTTGCCTAGCAATAAAGCCAGCGCTACCTTTGTTTCAAAATTGCTAGATTTACTCTTTTCCCACTTCTGAGTCCCCAGTGGTGCTTCTCCAGCCCCCACAGACCCACTCTCAGGCTCTACCACTTTACCTACTTTTTTCTCTTTCTCCCTGCTTCCCCTCCTTTCCCCAGAAACTCAGCCCCCCACCCTAGAGCTCAGAGAATACAGACAGAGTAGCAGAGGCTGTCCTAAGAGATCATAGCCCTATTACATTTCATTTAGCAGGAAAAGCTTTGTATTGCTGTGCTTTTTGTTGGGTTATTTTAATTTTACATAGGGCCTAGTTTACCAAACTTTTTTAAAGGATGGATTTCCTTTTTTTTTTTTTTTTGCCTGTCCTTGTTGAACTTGTGAAGTAGCTGTCTGAGTATCCTGGAAGCCAATTTAGCATGCCATTACAATATTTTAACTCTTTGTATTAACACTCTAAACTATTGGCAAAGTAGATCTCTTAAAGGATCATCTGTAATAATAATAATAATAATAATAATAATAATAATAATAATAATAATAATTGTATACAGTGGTACCTTGGTAGTTGAACACCTTAGTTGTTGAACAAATTGGCTCCCAAACATCGCAAGTGAGTGTTTCAGTTTGCAAACGTTTTTTGGAAGCCAAACATCCGACTCGGCTTCCGCGACTTCTGATTGGATGCAGGAAGCTCCTGCAGCCAATCAGAAGCCGAACTCCTGGAATGGATTAAATTCAAGAGCCAAGGTATGACTGCCAATAACCGCCTTTTCACAAACACATATTGTTATTTTAAATCCAGATACATGAAAAACTAGCCTCTACAATTGTTGTATATATTAGTTTTCTGAACTTGATTACCATGAATCGAAATGTGAATATTTGTATTAAATACTCATTGGATTCACATTTTTCAACTGGATGTGGCATGGGATTGTGTCTCAAAGAAGAGTTGAAGTTCCTTCACAGCTCATCTGCATATATTTATGCAATTTATAAACAGACCCATTGTCTAGTGCAGGCATAGGGAACCTTCGGCTCTCCAGATGTTTTGGCCTACAACTCCCATGATCCCTAGCTAACAGGACCAGTGGTCAGGGATGATGGGAATTGTAGTCCAAAACATCTGGAGAGCCGAAGGTTCCCTATGCCTGGTCTAGTGCTATGTCTGCAGGTGAGTACTATAATAAATACCACTTATAGCTGGTTAAACTACTCTGCAAGTATTTTTTTTAAAAAAGCACAAACCTTTGTAAGACAATTCCATCAAACAATCCTCTTTTTGGGTAAATTATTCAATAAAATTTGTGAAGCGACAATTTCTGAAAACTTGATGCTTTTGAGACCTGGGTACACACGTCTGGTGTCATTAGTGCAATGCCAGGGCTTGTTGCTGCTGCCATCTCCACAGTGAGTGCTGGGACCACCTCCCCATTCTGCACCATCTTGACACAGCAGGGGAGATCTATATAGAGACTCACCAAATAATTTGGTGGGTATCCCTTTCTCAACAGTATCATGGATTTGATCTGTTTGGGCCAAAACCTGCTGCTGGGTTGAAAACCCACCCCCACCCCCAATTCATTGCCAATCTTAGTTGTATCTGCAGCTTAAAAACATGAATGTTATACAGCCTGCTGTGCCACATTATTTATTATCAGTGGAATAGTGTCTGCTATTCTCTGGAGACTGAAATTGCATCTTATGACTTGTCTAACAGCATATTCCATGAAATGCTTTGATTCTCCTGACAATTGGAACTGATTGTCTTGGCAGAGGAAAGACTCCAGTGCCCTTTGCAGATGATGAATTTGTATCTGGAGATAATTGTTCATTCCATATGGACTCTGGCTAACATGATGTTGGCAGATGTCCTTGTTTCTGCTTTTATACAAAACAAATTCAGAAAGACTTACAAAATAAAACATGAGTGAAGCTTGATTTTCTCTTTCCTGAGAATGTGTGTGTGTGCACGCGCGCATTTTAGTCACAGTTTAATTGTAGTATAGAAATATTCGTATAGTAATATTAATAGTATAGCATAGTAAATTTACCCAAATTTGAATCCTCGTAAGCATGCCAAATAAAATGTGTTACATTAGGAAGTATAAGAATATAGTCAAATATATTTAGGACTGCTGAAAAAATACCAGATCTCTTTTCCTTCAAAAAGAAAAGCTGAGCCACACAGAAACATACGATCAATGCAGATTTGTTCTTTCAGTCTGCAAATTAATACACTTGCAGTAAGTTTTCTACTGAGACAGGGAGGAGAGGTGCTGTTTCCCCTCCTTCCCCTTGCTGTAAGATAGAAACTGTATCCCTTTTTAAAGGAATAAACACTCAATGCTGTTCATAAATAAACTTAGAACTTGCTTAACCAGTGCTTGGGATGAACAAATCTGGTTTAACAAATTAGTTCAAAAATCTTAGAACTATGCATGAAAGTAGTTCCCATAATTTCAAAGTGAACTAATTGTGAATTAAATTCATTTGGGGTAGAACTCTGAATGATTCAAGTTCATCTTCAGGCTCATTATCTTGCATGTGTTTTCCTCCTTAGACTAGTGGTTCCCGATTGGGGGTTTGTGTAACCCACCCAGGGGCTCCGTGGCACTATTCACATAACAAAAACTACAATAGAGATATCAAAATTTTCGAAAATAGGGGGCCCATACTTGGTTCTTGGAAAATAGAGGATCCGCCATACTTAGCTAACTAGAAACCCCCTTAGTTGAGTTGAGCCTTTAAGCTTAAAGTTCATAACTACCCTATTACTGTGCTGGCTGGGACTGATGGGAGTTGTAGTCCAAACCAATGGGAGGGCACCAGCTGAGGACATGTGCTTTATTAATGGATACTTGGCTGGGTGCTCATTCTATGTAGAATGGTTTAATCTTTTGCCTGGTGTGCTTTTACCGCTGTTATTCGATACAAAGCGAAGTAATTTTCTGTTTGAATTACAGCTAGAACTAACTTTCAGCTACTTGGAAATCCAAGGAATCACCTGCAATAAACCAGGACAGGTGAATATTTCAGTTATGAATGTATTTAATGATGCAGTAATCCTACATAGCAGATTAGAAATGTTCTAATTAGGCAGCTGTGCTCCCCCACCCCCTCTTTCCAATACTAATTTAGGTGAAACCAATGGAGAAAGAAATGTGCATGTAATACCAGCCTTGTCTGAATTATGTTGGTAATAGCTTATTACCGATTGGTGTTCCTCTGCTGACATAAGTGGAGGTTTCCAGCAGAGCCTTTTGCTGGTGGAATAGGAATTGAAGCAATCTTGGCCAATTCACTTCCCCTACCATATGTTCCAAAAATCTGCTCCAGAGGGTTCTGGGATCTTTTGGAGAACAGCATGAGGAAGGGAAGGGAAGATTATGGTGGGCAGGCGGGGGGTAGGGATTTGCCAAAGATTGTCTTGATTGCTATTATACTAGAAGGGCTCTTGGGACTAAAGCGTCTTCTGTCAGCAAAGGGACACCAATTGGATACATCTCTTTATTTGCAAGCAGGTGTAGATACTGAATTGGGGGGCAGGGGATGAGTTTGTAACTTGGAGCACAATAAATCAGATTGACTTGGCTTTGTACTGAACGTATGTTTGCTTTCATAAAAGATTTTTTTTTGGGGGGGGGAATCCAATGTCACTTCATTCCTCCTTGGCAAAAATAAAATATGAAAAAAAATGTTGTTTGCAAATATTGCAAGAGTATTCTAGAAGAAGGAGGCAGGAATTGCAAAGCTTTCATGTAAAAATCCACGTGTTTGCATTCCCTTACATCCTTTTTCCATATGTGTTACCCTCTCAAAGAAAAGCATTGAGTCAGTTCAGATGCACCCACACTTCCTTCATCCTACACACACACACACACACAAACACACACCAATTCCCTCTCTAGCTTCTTGCTTCATAGCAAATCATAGTTTGCTATGACATTTCTGGGCAAACCCAAGATTTTCACAAACCATAAACAGGACACCAAATTATGGTTTCTATTTATGGTGGTCTGCCATGTTCAGATGTAACAACAGACTAGGTTTGTCTCAAACCAGGAAGTCAGGAAGGGATTCATAGTGTACGAAGGAAGCAGGAAGTATTCAAGTTTCTGACCCTACACACAACCGTTACTTGTCATTAT
Organism: Lacerta agilis; assembly: GCF_009819535.1. NCBI lineage: Eukaryota > Metazoa > Chordata > Lepidosauria > Squamata > Lacertidae > Lacerta > Lacerta agilis. The sequence continues at coordinate 30,406,614 of NC_046318.1, forward strand.
GTTCAAAGTGGGGCATAGGATTAATTAGTAGAGAAGATGGAGCGTATCACTCTTTGAATATCTCTCTTGAAAGTGCTAGGACCATATTTCACTTGATATATTGGAGTGCCTACAACCACACATACAATATTTATTATTGAAATGGTATGCAGAAAAAAAAACTTTTATTTTTCCTACTTCATTATGCAGCTGATTGTAGAAACTGAAAAATGCAACATTTCTATGAAGTTGACGTCATCAGAAGATGTGCATGAAGTTTTGGCACATGTTGGAACATGCCTTAGGAGGATATTCCCTGGTCTGTCTCCTGTGTAGGTACTCATTGGGGAAACTGTAGCATATATTTGATGTTCAATTAGTCAGCCAGATTCTCTTTGTGTATGTGTATGTGTGACCCCATCAGGGTTCAGACATCCATGGCTTGAAGTGGGTTTCAGATTCTGATTTGGAGGAAAAAAAGTGCAGTTTTAGCAGTAACCATAGTTTATCCACTTTGGACATCACTCCAAACTGGTTACTAACTTACTGTGGACAGGTCTGCAGCATATACCTGATCAATAAATCATCACCAACAGTTTTTTTTGTGACTGTTAACATACTTTCCAAGTTGCTGCAATCACAGGAATTGCAGAGAATTACTTCTGTAATCACTTGGTTGACACACTATACTTGACTGAGGACACTTCTCATATGGTTCAATGTGTGGGTTGAACCAGCCCTTTGACCTAGCAGAGAGGTGTTCTACAACCACTTCACTCCAGGAAAGCTCTGATTGTTGCAAGTACCAGTGCAAAAAATCTGAAGCGTGATTAATTGGGGGGGGGGGAGAGAAACCGAAAGCTTAACTTCTCCTTCAATTCACCCTTATCTGCACTTAATGTAGATAAGTACAGTATAATGAATAAAGTAGCTGAAGGAGCACCTCTTTCAATTTCATCCCTCCTGTGTTTTAACTTTCCCATGAGGCCATATTCCAGCTGCTTTCCTTATGTAATCACAATGGGGGAAACCTTTCTCTGTGATGGTGCCCTGGCTGTGCATTGCCCTCCCATAAAGGAGTATGCCTGCTGTCTTATTTTGCAATCTTTTCAGCACCAAGTTAAGATGTTTTTATGTACCCAAGTGTTTGAATTTGCATGATCCCTCAGTCTGCTTTGTCATCTGTTGTCTTTTATTGTGGTTATTTGTTTTATTTACCCACCCTTCCTCCTAAAGGAGACCAGGGCATTTATGCATCTCTCTCTCTCTCTCTCTCTCTCTCTCTCTCTCTCTCTCTCTGTGGTGACATTTAAAAACTGTTAAAAATATATAAAAACAATGAAAAACATTAAAACATGTAATCAATCATGTGCCTCAATAATTGTGCTTTATTGTATTAGGTTTTAATAAACTTATTAATTATATTGCTGTAATTGTTATGGAGGATGGCGTAGAAATGTTTTAAATTTATAAAGGGATGAGTTCAGCTACTTGGTTATGTTATATACAGGAGTAGGCAACCAAAGGCCCATGGGCCGGATGTGGCCCAATCACCTTCTCAATCCGGCCCACGGATGGTCTGGGAATCAGCATGTTTTTACATGAGTAGAATGTATCCTTTTATTTAAAATGCATCTCTGGGTTATTTGTGGGGCCTGACTGGTGTTTTTACATGAGTAGAATGTGTGCTTTTATTTAAAATGCATTTCTGGGTATTTGTGAGGCATAGGAATTCGTTCATATTGTTTTTTCCAAAATATAATCCGGCCCACCACATGGTCTGAGGGATGGTGGACCGGCCCATGGCTGGAAAAGGTTGCTGACCCCTGTGTTACAAGAATACAGAGCAACACATGGGCAGGGGGAAGGGGCGGTTGTTCCATAGAACAAGCAGAAATGCTTGCATTGGCAGAACAATCTCATTAGCACTACATACATTGAATTCCACCCAAATACGGGTAGGCTACATTTTCACCTGTGTTCTAATTCAGATGTGCATTTTCTTCTTGCATGCAGAAGGATAATGAAAAAAGTAATTATGGAGCCGCCAGAAAGACTGGCTAATCTCCAGACATTGTGGGACAGCCAAACCGTGGCAGAATTAGGACCATGTGGTGAGTGTGCATGCTTTTTTAGACTGAAATGTACAAATGTATAATCGCCAGTGCTGGGAAACAGTATTCTATTTATGGCAGGCTTAATTCTATTTCTAGGAGAGGCTTGGCTTTTTGGTAAAGGTATAATTAGCTCTAAGGTATAGTTAGAGTGGAGTGCCGTTGCGACTGGCTTGGGAAGGTGCTATTTTTGTACGTCATTGTGCCCTGCTGTACATTACAGGCAACGTGGTCTAGACTCAGCTAGCTTCATATTGTGCCTGCAGCATAATGTTTGTGCTCAGAAGAGAGGGAAATATACTGAGTCTTTAAGATATGTGCATCAGCTTGAAGTACCAATTCCCAAAGGAGACAAATGGTTTGTGTTGCTTCTTTTGTTTCTAGGAGGTTTTTCTCAAATGTATGCGTGTGTTTGTGACTGGCTTGGTTTTCCATATAGGGAAGAAGTTCAGTGGGTAAGTACAGAAATCTCATTGGCAGAGTTTTATTTTCACCTAGCTGTGCAAAGACAGAGGGGTTTTGTTTATTTTATTTTATAAAGCCCTAACCGAGCCCAAACACAACCTTTCTACCATCCCAGCTGTAAAATATATTTTGTTGTGCTTTTTTCCAACCAGGATGTTGATACAATTTATCTGACTCAAGATACCAGGGAGCTGAATTTACAAGATTTTAGTCATCTTGACCACAGGTAAGCCCCCGAGACATTCTAAAAACTGTTCATGGTTGAAAATAATATGCCATGTTACTTTCACAGCACTTGGTATTGCGTGCATCTGTAAACCTTACTTTTTCAGTATACCGTTGAAATATAGAGCAATGCTTGGGTCTAGTGGTGACATTGTGAGCTTGCTGTGATGCCTCTATAATCTAAGGTTACCAGACGTCCCCGTTTCCTGGGGACATTCCCTGGATTTGCAAATCAGTCCCCTGATCAAATCCATCCATTTAGTAGGAAGTTGAAAAGTGTCCCTGGATTCATTGAAAAAAATCTGGTAACCTTACTATAATCATCTGCAGTGTTTGAGATGATGCAACTGCTGGTATGCTCCCATCCAAAACACTTATTTGCTTGCACTTAAAGGGTACAATTCACTGCCACAGAAAACACTCCCACATGGTGCTCCCTGTAGCTCAGTGGCTATGCTCTGCCTCCCTGGCTGGAGGCAGCACACTTCTGAATACCAGTTGATGGAAGCCACAGAAGGAGAAAGTGCTCTTGTTGTCAGGTCTTGTGTGCAGGCTTCCCTTAGGCAGTGAGTTGGCTGCTGGTCTAAATTGCCCATTGGCCTGCTCCAGAAAGCTGTTCTTATGTTCAGATGGCAGGCTACTGTTTATTTGTTCTTGGGACGGTTAATATGCCTGTATCTGTGGCACAGTTAGGATACTGGCATTAGATTATGATAATAAAAATGTATATGTTGTTTGATGTTGTACGTCTGGTCAGAATTTCAGTGCCTAGGAAATAATTGCAAACTGGAAGAATATCATGCAATGCAGAGCTGCGGTGCAGAAAACTTTTCACAAGTTAGCCATGTGTGCAAATAGTAAGTTAGCTTTGTGGGGATTTAAAACTGTATGTCAGCCTGTTGTCAGCACGCAGCACACTCAAGGAAGTCTCAATGGGAAAATATTTAGGAATAGAAGATAGCTCTTTGGATTTTAATCATAGTGGCCTGGTTTAGATGATCAGACACCAGTTCGTACTGGCTGAGGGTGTTCACGACCCTTTGTCATCTCATTATGCACAAACTATAATTTGCCTGATTGAAGAAGAAAAAAAAGCAGAGCAAAGCTATAGCTTGTTCAAACCAGGGAGGTAGGTATTGAAGGCAAGGAGGGGCTGCATGAGCCCAAATCCTGTTCACAATGACCAAATCACTGGTTTGCCAGTCACATCTGAAGTGGGCTAATGTATACCTTTCTCACATGTTTAGTTTTAGCTTTTGGTGTAAGCCAATACAAAATAAACCTTGTTTCCTATTTGAAACTTATTCATTCATTCATTCAGTTGATATCCTTCCCTTCCTCCTGAAGGAGCCAGGAACCATACACATTCTGTATTCTATAGTGCACAATGTTGTTAATAAGCACAACACTGTAAAGTTATTTTACGTAGGGCATAGATCAAAACAACGACGAAACCTCCTATATGTGTTCACTCAGAAGTAACCATAGGATTACAGCCAAAAACATATGCAGACTTACATGGGAGTAAGTGCCACTGAACACACTGTCCACTTACTTCTGAGTAGACATGTACTGGTTTGGGCTAGACATTTAGAGGAGATGTTGTATACGTAAAAACATCTGTATCACAGAAAAAAAATTGAGAATAAAATACCAGGAAGAAAATAAATGAAGATATACTCTTAAAACGCAGACCAGTTTTAGTACAAATTGTTTTCTTTCAGAGTACGGTAATTGCTAGAGAACTAGAACTTTTAAGGTTCTATTGTATGGATCGGGAATGTTAAAGATATATTTTGAGCTATCTAGCATACTAAAGGCTGTGGTAACACTTAATACGATTTTGCCGTAGTTAGTATGGAAGCTTCCAACAGCGTGCCTTTGTTGGTATTAATTTAATGGAGAAGCTGACAGAGGAACAGCATATCAAATTAAGGAGTCTAGGATTAAAGGAATGAAATTCATCTTAGGGTTTTACTTTTTAAATCCTTTACAATTAGAGGAGAGGCCATGTGGAAAGTTTTAATATCTTTTCACAAGACACCAGTATCTTTAGAGTAAAAGGTGACTGGAAGAGATGCTTGTTGGATTCATTCAGTCATAGGATTATGTTAAATCATCTAGCTGCCTAAAAGCCTTTAGCACTCAATTATGATTACTACACTGATTAAATGTGACACAAGCTGATAAAAAACCAAATGCAATTCAGTAGCTGAAACTGCATTCTAAACAGGTGCTCACTTTTTAATGAATATAAAATGCCCAATCTAATATGCCCAGTCTGAAAAACCAGACTAAACAGAATTGTTTGCATTCCCTCTTACCACCTACTTTTTATTACAGATGTACACATTTGCAAAGCTCTCTAAAATTGTAATTATTACACGTTTCAGGTACTTTGGCTTGAAATACTAAAACATCACATGGGGGGGGGCGTGCACACACACACACACACACACACACACGAAAAACAAAAGAGAAGGTATGATGCATATACCAAAACAAGCTTACATAATCAGTAAGTATTGCCAAAAAGAGAGAATATAACATTTCCTAAAATAGAATGTTTGCAATACATATTCTGGTACTGGGCAAAGACTTCCAACCTTTTTACTAACCTATCGAGGGTCAATCTTTCCTTTCTGCATGTGAACGTAGCCTGTAATCCTGACAATTGCAGCTTCTCATAAAGATAAAACATTTTACCAAGTTGATCGCTCTCATGCATTGCTTATCATTTTCCCTTTTCTCAACATGTGGTACTTTCCCCCCTAGGGATTTAATACCAATAGTTGCTGCCCTGGAATACAACCAGTGGTTTACAAAGCTTTCCTCCAAGGACCTAAAGTTAGTAAGTATTAGGGTGAAGGGTGACTGTCTGGTTCATATAAAATAGCTAGTGTTGTGGAATTTATGAAGGTGTAATTATCCAAATGAAAAGAGGGATTTGCAGCTATAAATGTTTTTGCTTTAACTCTGCATGCAGTAGAATGTAGTGAAATGAAATGTGCAAAGTTCACTTTCAAACACTGGTGAAAGGAGAAATCCTATACACAAGAAGCTGGCAAAAAGTAAGCAGTGTAAGGCAAACCAGTGTATGGTTACAAATTCTGTTTAGCATCTGGCTGAGCAGAGGGGAAATGCCCCCTTTCAGGGCTTTATATCCAACAGGCTCAGATCAGCCAGCTGGGTCCTTGCTGAGCCAAGGATTGAGGGAGTTAAGCCACCATAACCTGGTTATGCCAGGAATCTCCTGGTTCATCCTGGAACATCTGAGATGCCTCAAGTTGTTTCAGGTGATGAAGAGGGACATGGTTTTTTTCTTCTTCTAAACAATCTGTAAGTTAAGCATCCCTTTTGAGTGAAAGTTACCTTTATTTGAAATTTTCAAAGCCAATGCACTAAGATTAATAATCTAATTTGAAATTGTTTGTGACATCTTATCAATGGATGAATCTGCAAATTTTGGTTTCTCATTTTTCCAGTCACCAGTTCACTTTCACATTAGTTTTAAAAGTCTGCATAGCTAATCATGAAAGCAGGTCCAGTGTTGATGTGGCAGAATGGATAGAGGCCCACTGAATTTACCAATCACATCCAACTCAGAAATTTCCATTTAAATCTGTCACTTCATGATTCTAGGGCTTAGCTAACACATATTTATCTTTTTAAGAGGAGGTTTCCTGGAACCTTGGAGACCCCTTATATTTTCCTTGAAGGGACAAATAAATCTAGTAAAGCACAGTTGGCAAAAAACATTGTCATATCTCTTAGAGTTGCAATGACAGTTAAGTTTCCAGCTTCCAGTTGTTAATAATTGGTTCTACTGAGCCTATGATTTTCTATTTTGTTCTTTTGTTTATTGGTCAGTTGATCATGATGAGCAGTTGATTCTAAACTGCTCTTGAGTCTTTATGTAGCCATCCTCTTCCATTATGTTTTCTGGGGGGTGGCAGCTCTCAACTAGGGTTGTGATGTTTTACGGGTGGCCCACTACATGGAATTGTATGTGGAGCCTTATTTGCCCCTACGGGTTCCCATTGTTGCGCCCGGTGAGAGAACATGGAAGTAAAAAAAAACCTGAGGCTTCTGGCTTCAGAGAGAGAGAAAGATTTAATTTCTGCATGCAGAGGTACTTCGGTGTTTAGATAGCCAAGCAAGTACAAAAGTTAGTCAGTTTACCAGCAGTTCTTATACAGTTTTCCAACTCATTCCCCCCACCTTCGGAAAACTTCCTCTTGTCCATATAAGGAACATTTCCTGTTGTACATATAAGGCAAATGACATTTAGCCAGAGTTGGTTCATGCGCACTCCAGCAAGGCCATCCTATCTCTTGACCTAGACAACAGTTCCTCTCAATGAAGGACAGCTACAGTACTCTCTGCGTAAGGTCTGCTGTTCTTATCTCCAGACACTTAGTAAGGCAAAGCTTGCCAGAGAGAAGTACAATGCAGATCAAAGTTCACAGCTTTACAGAGCAGTTTCATACAGAAAAGCTTAACAGGGGCACTTTTATACTTAATACATTCACTGGACTAACAATACATTCAGGTAAATATATAGGTTAGCTAATTAACCCCTTCCATTCCCTCCTGTTCTCTTCGGACCGCTGGAATTCTTTCTCCAGCGCGTCCCTGGGAAATGACTGATATTCTCTAGCAAGGGCAATGAGCTGAAGAATCCATGACACAACTTTATAAATCACCATATGCATGCATTGCATTAAACAGAAAATACAAAGGCATAGTAGCAAAATAACAATGGGGGATACAATACCAACAGATACAACAAATACAACTAAGGATCTTTTACTTCAAATATTCCTAACACTAATTACAGAAACTGTTCAACTGGTCACATTATCTGGTAACTGGTCAACACAAATTAAGGCAATATGATCATTCAGTCCTCCCATTCAGTGTTCTTTTCCTTCCTTTTCTTCTATTGGCGTGCACAGGGCCAATGCTGCTGTGGCAGCAGGCCTTTGTTGCTTCTTGGCCTTTGTTGCTTCCCTGGATCTTCAGCTTCAAGGGATGTTTCAGCACACTGTGGCAGGTCCTGTCTCTACATGAGGAGGCGGACACCAGCCACTTTCACCACTGGCAGTGTTGTCAAAAAGACTGTGTAGGATCTTTGCCACTTAGGTTTCAGAGTCTCTGCATAGGGATAAAACTAGCATAGCAAAGCTACATGGCATTAGGGCACCTGCTAAAAGAATAGGAGATAGTTACAGAGATTATATCTGCCCTTGGAGGGTGGTGCCTTGGGCCCCTCCTGCCTTTCTTTTGCCTCACAGATTAACCTCACAGGTATCGATATTGATCACACCTCAGTCCTCCTCCCTGTTGGAGGCAAGCTAGAATAACCCAATCAAATAAGGACAGCCTCCCATACACTCACAAGATATTACTGACCATGCCAGATCACTATCTCCTCGAAATACAATATTCTTCCGCAATAATTATCCCATAGCTCTTTGGTTCTTTGGTCTACTTCTTTGGCCCAGAATAATAATTTAGTTCATTTTTCCAATCCATGCAAACACTCTAAACTTAGAATACACACAAATATAAACAAATACACAATACAATCATACTATCACCACAATTTCAGACCAATTTAACATAAAACTCTGCTAATGTCAGGGAATAGAAAGATACAATTTTTCCCCCAAATAAAATCCATTTCTCCAACATCACTTTCAAACACACTACTAGAGCCATTGCAATTCTGACTATCTTGACATCCTTCAGAACATTCTCCTTTTAAGAAACTTTTACATAGCATCTAATCCACTCCAATATAACATTGTACAAATGATCTAGGGTGTTGGGTATAGCTATTCTCTTCTTACTGTCTTCTTCTCCTTTCTAATGTTCCATTTCTCCATCCCAATTATATTACCAGTTCCAACAGCCATATCAAAGACTAACTTTCCCTCCTCTTCTTTTTCCTGCAGACAAGCACCAGCCATTGATCCTTAGTACCTAATTTTCTACTTACCACCTCACCAAGCCTATCAGGACCTTGTGTCCAAGAATTAACTTACCACCACCAACCTATTTTTGACCTTCAGGAGGACTTAAGGTGGGAACAGGGCAGTAGGGAACAAATTCTGACAGAGTTGGGTTGTCAGACAGAATAGAACTTGGCCTATCTCGCTTCAGAGCCATCGGTAGGTCACTCTCATCATCTCACACTTGGCGGCCAGCTTAGCAAAATTGCTAACTCCTCACAACGGTGTTTCATTAGGACAATGGAGTTGAACCCTTGATGTGCTCATTCAAATAGTGACAATTTTCAGGCTTCTTTTAGGTAACAACGAATTATGGACAGGGCAATAGGAAAAACTCCTGTCTTTTTAAAACAATCTTTGAAGGGCTTACTATATATCTACCACCTCTGAAGCAGAGCCATCTTCAGGCCTCTCTCATTGTCTCATGCTTCCATGGCAACAACCTGGCGGTCCTCTCCATGGTTTGGACAATGGATTCACCCCCCTAGATGTGCTCTGCAACCTTGGCATGGAGGGTGGTGTATTGCCTTCAATATTGTTTCCTGCTGGGCAGGGGGTTGGACTAGATGACCCTTGGGGTCCCTTCCAACTCCATGATTCTATGATTCTGTATACCTTCACTTTATCATCAATTTTTCTTCCAATCATTCCAAAATTTCTGCCCCCTTTTCCTTCTGAGGTTCAAACTTACTCCAAATCCTAACTTACACTGTCAGGGCTACACTGTCAGTTGCTAACCATGAGCCCCTTCCCATTCTACTTCAACATTCTCTTCTCCTTCATTACACATCCCACAAACCTACATCTACATTCCCAAATAACTTTCTGCCAAGAAGCCATTTCTTCTGTTTCAAAACCTTCCCTGAAAAACTTAAAACCTGGGATATAAAATAAAACTTTTCCCTCTAATCAACTTCTGTTGGAAACAATCAAACTGCTCAGAAGACATAATCTTCTTTCCCCCCCTTGTGGGAGGCAAATTCCCTTCCTTTGCAAGATTCACTGCTGCAAAGAGAAAAATCCTTGCTGTTTAAACTAAGGCTTCTCTCCATTTCTGTCCATCTCCCCACTCTCATTGCTTTACCAAAGGTCAATTAAGAAACAAAATAAGACTGTACCAGCTTTAAAAACAAACATTCCTGATTGCAAGAGCAGCCCTCCTTTCAATGCTTCAGACACACTTTTACATTCACCTTAACATTGCAGAGAAATACTTTTACAGCCCATTCTATTAAAGACACATACCTTGGCACACAAACAATTTCCAAAACACACTCACCAAACCCTGGGGTTCAAACAGATTCCTTGAAGGGACAACAAAACAAAACAACAAATACAAATTGTGCAGCCACATATACAAGGAAAAAAACAGACTTCCCAGACTTCATTGGCAATGCAGCAAGAAATGAAACAATTTTAGGAACACAGAGTTTGGGAACCCACAGATTAGGGCTGCTTTCTGCCCCACCTTTCCAAAATAAATGCAAGCCTCAAACAGGGACCAACACACACACACACACACAGGCACTACAGATACAGACAAACTCACAAAAATCACACTGCACAATCACTGCAAACACAGATCTCATACAACACACACATACTGAAGGAAAAATCATAAAATTATTACAAGTCATAAATTTTTACACAGCAACAAAAATTCCAATTCCCCATCTCAGCAAGCTCAGGTTCAACCTGGGACAGTGGGACACTCCTTCCACCTAACCAGACTTTTTTCATGCACACACTCTCCGCTTCGCTAGGGACACTGAGTTCCTGCGTCTCATTCACTCAATACATCCACTGGAGCGTCCCCACACCATTCCCATACACAGAGTAAAATCACAGGAAAATTCTTAACCCCCTTCTCTCTCTGAAAAATTCTTAACCCCCTTCTCTCTCCTCCGAGAGGGCACCCCCCTTCTTTTCCCCACAGCCAACGGCAACCTTTTGCTCTCTGCTGGCTCCTTCCTGGCGGCCCTCTATGGCTCACGGCCAGGCTTCTGGCGGCCCTCTATGGCTCACGGCCAGGCTCCGGTGGCAAATCCATTTGCACACTACCGGATTTTAGCGGCGGCCCTCTACGACACACTGCCGCTGCAGGATCGATCGCATCCTGCGCTTCCCCTTCCCTGGGAAGCTGCTCCCCCTGTGGAGCTTACCTGTCCTCTGCAGATCTTACTTCCCTTCCCCCCTGCGGCCGCTTGTCTCTTTCTCCCGTCGCCACGGTGCAGTTTGGCTCTCCCCCTGGGGTGAGCCAGTCCCTTCCCACAAACAGGCAGGAAGCGCGCTTGGGGCCAGCAAACGCCAGACCAGGAGAGCCTTTTCTGCTGTGCAGCGACGCCTCGGACTCCCTGTTTTCTCAATCCCGGGGAACAGCGAAGGATTCCCGGCCAATGCACCACGTTATGGAGCCTTATTTGCCCCTACGGGTTCCCATTGTTGCGCCCGGTGAGAGAACATGGAAGTAAAAAAAAACCTGAGGCTTCTGGCTTCAGAGAGAGAGAAAGATTTAATTTCTGCATGCAGAGGTACTTCGGTGTTTAGATAGCCAAGCAAGTACAAAAGTTAGTCAGTTTACCAGCAGTTCTTATACAGTTTTCCAACTCATTCCCCCCACCTTCGGAAAACTTCCTCTTGTCCATATAAGGAACATTTCCTGTTGTACATATAAGGCAAATGACATTTAGCCAGAGTTGGTTCATGCGCACTCCAGCAAGGCCATCCTATCTCTTGACCTAGACAACAGTTCCTCTCAATGAAGGACAGCTACAGTACTCTCTGCGTAAGGTCTGCTGTTCTTATCTCTAGACACTTAGTAAGGCAAAGCTTGCCAGAGAGAAGTACAATGCAGATCAAAGTTCACAGCTTTACAGAGCAGTTTCATACAGAAAAGCTTAACAGGGGCACTTTTATACTTAATACATTCACTGGACTAACAATACATTCAGGTAAATATATAGGTTAGCTAATTAACCCCTTCCATATGCATATTCACACCTGAAATGTCGATCAATCCATGCCTTTCTGTAGGCTTCTGGCTTTGATGTGGACATTTTTGTATGTGGTGATTCACTTAACAGAACATTAGAGCCCCTCTGTGGAGCCCAACCACATTAAAATAGTTTCAGGCACCTGCTTCGGGTATGAAGGCAGGTGGTTACTTGCTGAACTCTCATACGGACTTGTTTTCATTGATATATAATATTACATCATTGTTGTCTTTGGCAGTCTGCTGATGTTTGTGAGCAGATCCTAAGAGTGGTGAGCAGATCTAACAGACTGGAAGAGCTAGTACTGGAGAATGCAGGTCTTAGAACGTAAGTCCATTTTTTCATTAAATAGCATTAAGTATTTAGCAAATCCCGATATTGCTAGAAAGAGCTTTGAGTTTGAAATTGCAATCTGATACACCACTTACCTGAGAATAAGTCCTACTGAACTCAGGGGGCCTGCTTGTGAGTAGGCATATCTAGAATTGCTAAAATGTACAAAATTGCGCCTCTTATCTACCTAACACTGCAGTGCATGACAGGAGTGAAAATAAGATATGGCTAGTTAAGCGCTACATGCTGAAGTTAAGCATAATGCATAACCCAATGTATAGGCAAAGACCACCCTTAATGTAAAAGAGAATTGGTACATAGTGGCAATGTTGTACACAGCTTCCCTAATTCTATGCTCCTTCTTTTTAAGTAGTCATTTCATATTAAGCCCTTAAATATGGTGTGATGCAACTTTGCAAACCTTAATATAATCCTCTGTTTTATGGTTGTTGTTCTTTCTTAAAGAGATTTTGCACAGAAACTGGCCAATGCCCTATCCCATAATCCCAACTCAGGACTTCATACAATTAACCTTGCTGGCAACCCCCTGGAGGACAGAGGTACTGTAGCACTTAAATTTTCTCCATTCCTAACTCACGCCCAATAAGAGGATTAGTGTGGTTTCATTCAGTTATGGTCTGAACAATACAACATTTTGTCTGATGTCATTGCTTCGTAAATACCCTTTGTTCACAAATGTCTGAGGTTCTAGTCACTGTCCCTTTAAACTGCAAGTCATGATTAGTAGTTACAGTGGCCATAAATTTAATTAAGCCTAGCTTTGTTCTGATTTCACATAAATTGCTGGCATTTAAGTAAAAAACAACAGGGGGTAATTAGTTTGGAACTGAGGTAGGAATTAATAGGCCACAAATGTTGTATTTTTCAAAGTCCATAGAATTACCATATTATTCACCCTAGGGAGAAGTGTTACTCTTTGAGTAAATAATACATTTGCGTCTCGTAATATGAGCTTAAATATTAGCATATCATACAATTTGGGCGAAAGAGGAGGTCCTTTCTGTCATCAGTATAGCAAGCACCTAGAGCAGCCAGTCAGGACAGCAATAATGAATGATAAGCTTATCGCTGTTCCGCATAACACTGAATCATGTTTCAATCCCAGGGGTTCCGTTTCAGTGTCAGTTAAGTAATTTGGTGGGCTTGGATACTTGCCCATCATCTGGTTTCCTGTTCCTTCCTTAAATCTAAATATTTAAAACCTCGTTTGCACATTATCAAAGGGTAGGAATTCTCATTAACTTTCTCACACATTCCACATACATATTAGCCTGCACTCTTTTTGTTAAAAAGACTCATTTCATATAGGAAATTGCTGTGATCTTCTTCTCTGGGATAAAAGAGACGCCGAAATGTATTTTATTTTTACCATTAGTGTTTAGCTTTATGGGAATGTACCGTATTCCCAGTAAGTGCACTTAGGGTCATGTCTTGGTGGCATATCTGCAGTAAAAATCCATCATATTTTTTACCAGTTTAACTTTTTATGGTTTCACCCCAAATAATTTTGAAAATTCTAGTCAGTATGCAGAACCATTTTAGTTGCAAACCCAAACTACAGTTCTCAGGGTAGCCTTAGGGGAGGAAAGTCATTGTTCTGATAATTACAGTGAAGCGTAGATGTGTCATAATTAATGGCTAAGGCATCATTATATACTGTACCTTTTATCTGTGGATGTGCAAGGCACTTCCCTTCTTGCTCCACTTAGCCGTATAGTAGCCAGAAGCGGCTTAGTCATGCTGGCCACATGACCCAGAAGCTGTATGCCGGCTCCCTTGGCCAATAAAGCGAGATGAGCGCTGCAACCCCAGAGTCGTCCGCAACTGGACCTAATGGTCAGGGGTCTCTTTACCTTTACCTTTAGCCATGCAAAATAGAAGGCTGTCCCATTTTGCAAAAAACAACTTGCCAGAAGCCAAACTATGTATCTCTGTATGTGCAGTGCTTTGAACCTAGCTTTTGAGGTCCAAACAGACCGTTGTGTCAACTGGACCGCACTGTACGTCAGTATTGAAACATGAATATTTACGATCTAAGCACTTCCCCATTTCTAGTGTGAGTCTTTATCGTCTTTCCTTCTTCTACAGGTGTGTCCTCACTAAGTATTCAGTTTGCCAAACTACCAAAGGGGCTGACACAATTAAATCTGTCAAAAACCTCATTATCGCCTAAAGGTATGTTCAATAAATGTACTCCATTATGACACATTAGCTTTTGTTTTCCCTTCTGTTATCTGAGTGCTTACTCCAGTCCAGAACTTTTCTTTCATGATCAGGCAGGCAAAATAGAGCTGGCAGTGTTTTGCAACACACTTTTTATGAGCTGTTGCCTCATTGGATGTTGTAGTCTAGACCACCAGTATTTAATTGAGCTCCAGTTCAGTAGCAGTTGTCATCTTAAGCACTGCAGAAATACGCAGGTAGAGTCGCAATGAGTCTGCTCAGCACAGTGCATTATTTGCATGGCAAGTAGAATAATAGAATTGTAGAGTTGGAAGGGACCCCAAGGGTCCTCTAGTCCAACCCCCTGCAATGCAGGAATCCCAGCTAAAGCACCCATGGCAGGTGGCCATCCAACCTCTGCTTAAAAAGGTGGTGGAGGTGGAGAAAAGTAGAGGATGTGTCTGAATGGCAGGTCAAGGCAGATGAAGGAACTGCAGTTGCAGATGAAACCTTAGTTAATGTTGTGTTTGCCGTTTTCAAGGATTTCTTTCTGCACATTCTGTTTAGAATCAGGTACAGGAAGCTTTCAAGCACCACACCTTAAACTATAATCACTATACTAGGTCAGCACTTCAGTGTTCTTACAAAAATGCAAGCAAACTCAACTAGCTCTCCTAACAAAAACTAATTCTATTGAGCACTTATGTCTGTCTCTGTGTGTGAGAATCCTCTTCTTACAAAATCCCGTGATTTTCCCTCTCTCTCTGTGTGTGTGTGTGTGTCTCTCAAAAAACCCTTTCAATCTTGTCTCTTAAAGCCTTGTGGCTTTCTGCCTAGCTTATCTTCTAAAACATTCGCTTGACTTAAGGACAACACTTCATTGCTTTAGCCATGGTTGGAAAATTTAATCGGAAGCCTAAAGGCTGAATTATATTACAATTAAAGATTAGATGCAGAAACTGGTTGTGCTTATCACCTGTAAATTCATCCCAGGAGTATACAGAAGTGGGTCTCTTCTCCCTTAGCCTGGCCCTCCACGCACTTTTCAAGAGAGATAATTAAAAACATTGAGTTTCTGTTTGAAGAAAACTTGGTAGCCATTCCTTTTTAGGAATTTTAAAAAATGCATGTAATGTGAAATGCCGCATCAGGATTTCCACTGAATTTTACAGTGCAACCTCTTCACTAACAGAGATATATATATATTTAAAAATTATTTAAAAATCATAAGATAGATCTCTGGTGAATCTTCATATCACCAGAACACATACCCAGGAATAATCTACTGCAGAATAGACCTAGAGGGGGAAATGACAGACCACCACTTGTTGCATGCCAGTTGTCAACTGAAACTACTCAAATGTATCATCAGGGATCTACACCCCCGTGTAGGCAATAGCACTTCCCTCTCACGAGTCTTGCTTACTTACCGAGAGGCCCCCACCTCCAACCTAAAACAGCTACTCACCAAACAACAACAACAACAACAACACATAACAGTAATAAGGGCACAGAGACCCAGATACCAGCCCTGCGCCCATGTCCACTCCAGCAACACTATAACAGGACATAATAATGTTATCCAGAACTGAGTAAATGGCATAAGATCCTTTGCCAAATAATGTTTGTAGAGTATCACATGCGTGCTTGCTCTTGAGTTCCTTATTTGTGCTCCTTTTCATGGTTAATTGCAATGCATGGTTTGATTAAACCTTGCAGCTTCATTGTTGGTTGTCCTAGATCTACTTTTTGGAGCACAGCAATTAAGAGGTTTTTTTAAAAATAATAATAATAATAATAATGCTTTTCTTAATAAATTATAACACTGCATGCTGTGATGTTTCATTTTTATTCCAATCTTCCTAATGTTCCTTTCCCCCACGCTGCTGTCTCTAACTTGAAGCAGCCTTAATCTCTTATCAGATTCTGAAAACTTAATTCTTCTGCAGAATCTTCCCTGGATCACTGAAGCTTCACTTCCTCTGTCCTGCCAATTCATTCCCATCTAACTCCTTCCCATGCTACCTTTTTTAAAATTTTCATTTAGCCTGTAAGCCTGTTGAATACAGACTGGAGACCTTTGGTAGCCTGCACAGTACCTATCGCTCTTTTCTTTCTTTGTGGAATGGTTGATCCTGTTTCAACAGGATTGTAACAATTCCATATAGCAGCCACATTTATGACCTTAAGAAAGGAAATGTTTATTTTCTGAGATCAGCCTCTCACAGACTTTTGCATTACTTGTTTCCCCCCCCCCCCAATCTTCTATATGTACCACTGAATATGATCAGCATGTGGGAATCATAGTCTCTCCAGCAGTGCTGTTATCTTAAATATTCATTGCTGTTCATGTTCTTTTGATGAGGTGCAGAACAGGAAATCATTAAATTTTTCATAGAAACTGTATATTTGCAGAGTGTATGTTAATACTTTACTGAGCACAACAAAGGCAAATGTTGACCGTTTTATTGCAGGGGTAAACAGCCTTTCTCAATCACTGA
The DNA here is from genome assembly GCF_009819535.1 of Lacerta agilis. Classification (NCBI taxonomy): domain Eukaryota; kingdom Metazoa; phylum Chordata; class Lepidosauria; order Squamata; family Lacertidae; genus Lacerta; species Lacerta agilis. Next base: position 30,423,425 of record NC_046318.1, read on the forward strand.
GTGCCAACCAGCTCTTAGCTACCACGCTGACCCACCTTGATCTCTCAGGGAACATTCTTCGGGGTGATGATCTTTCAGTAGGTGCTACTTTTTTCTACTTCCTAAACAAATATGTTGTGTTGAAGTGATCAGTGAAGTAAAGACCAGTGAAGAGAAAAGAAAAATCCGGGAATAGTAGAAAGCACATTCGTTTTCCCAAGTTGCCTAATTTTAGATAGTCTGCCAATCGAATGTTTCATGTGAAATACCTGTTAGTTCCAATCCTTGATGTGCATAACAGTCTGTAGGAATGAAAGGAATAAGTCCCCTGAGGTTGTCAGCCATCTTCCATTACTTTCCTTAATCTGTTAAGAAAGCAACATAGCAAGCACCCAAACCTATGTCCCCAGGATGTTGTTGAAGGTAATATGGGCTGGTTCACCTATCCTAGTAAACCATAGTTAATGGCTTACCATGAATGAGCAGATCACTTGGGCTTTGTTCCTCCATGAGCAAGAGAACCCTTGGTTTAGCATCACGTCCGAACCAGATACAATGCTTTATTTCACCAGTGGTGCATCTTGCATTCTCAAATTTTAGAAGCACCTCCAACGAAGGAAGAAGAACAAATACAAAAACTTATGGACTATGCAGAAATGGCAAAACTTAACGGAAAAATAAGAAATCAAGATAACGAACTTTTTATAAAAGAATGGAAATTGTAAACAGATAAGGACATTGACAGGATTATTGTAATAATCTGCAGTTTCATAAGAGTATATAATTAAAGCAGATGAATAAAATAATAAGTTAAGTTAGAATATGCAGGAAATGATAAAAATAAATTTAAGGAACCACAGAAAGAGGAGGAAGGAAGTCGAGTTTTGAAATGTTAAAAATTACTTTAAAACTATTGAAATGTATAAAACTAAAAATCATTTAAAAAATAATCAGTGGCACCCTGTGCAGTTCCAGAATTATGCACCCCCTTGCTTCTTGCTAGGGAAAAACGACTAGTTTCATTCAATACCAGCAATATACCACATTTTTCCACCTATAAGATGCCCCCATGTATAAGACGCCCCCTATTTTGGTGGACTCAGATTTAAGAAAATGGGGGGGGGAGATGGCCCTGTTTTTAAGACACCCCCTAATTTTTGATATTATTTTTTAGGGAAAATAACCTAGTCTTATACACGAAAAGATACGATACTTCTCATTGTAAGATGGAGGGGAAGGGAGGTGTACTTCTGTTCATTGCAGAATCCCTTTCAGCCTGTGTCAGAAAGGCTAGAAGTGGAAGGAAAGTTTTGGCTTCCTCAGTTTATCCTCCCTTTAACCCTGCCTCAAGAAATTCAGTGGACTTCACTATCAGGAAAAGAGAATGAAACTGCATTTGAGGGCAGAGTTTGCTCTCTCTAAATTGTGATGCACTTTGAAGTTGGCTTGTTTTGCCCCTAGTATAGGATCCAGCGGTTGACCTGTGGGCCGAAAAGCAGGGTAGCCATACCAGTGGGTGGGGCGAATGCGATTTTGCTTTCTACCACCCCAATCATAGGTTCTATGCAGGGAGTAGCCAATGTGGTGTCCTTATAGGGATTTGCAGGCCCTCAGCAAAAGAAGAAAACGGCTCTTCTCTTAATTTAGCTGCTTGTTTCTGTGAACTGCCACACCTTGACAAATAACATCGCCCATGTCAGTCCTCCTTTTTATGAGTGTGTTTATTCATGCATACATGTATATATAGCTCTCAGATTTTCAGTCCATGAAATTATTTCTGAAATGCCTTGTGGGAATTAATTCTGGGTGGAGGATGCAGCTGAATTACTAAATCCAGTTGCAATTTAATAGCTTACTATTTGGCTATTTGGCTGAAAGGTGGCTGGTATTCTGATCTACTTTGTAATTAAAAACAATGGTTCCTTGAAACTGTGTAGTTAATTGATTATTTAAAACAGAGGCATGCACCTGTCAAGGCTACTATTTGACCTTATGTAGGCAATATTTTTTTTCTTGGTACTTATGAGGTATTTAAGGACCAGAATGTTGTGGTATCATAAGGGTGAAATATGAATATTTGTCAGGGCAGCAGTTACCTTCAAGATCAGAGGATATGAATACCAGAAGAAAACTGAAGCTTATTTTTAAAAAATTTCTCTTTCTATTTCTCCCTTATAGTTCCTGTATAATTTTTTGGCCCAGCCAAATGCGATTGTTCATCTGGATTTATCCAACACAGAGTGTGCATTAGACATGGTAATAATTTGCTAAAGTCGAGTCCAGTTTTTCTGTTTCAGATTGGCTTATGTGTAAAATTACTATCTTCTTACTTACGATTTAGATGTGTGGAGCACTTCTCCATGGCTGCCTTCAGCATCTTGCCACCCTCAACTTATCCAGAACAGTTTTTTCTCACAGGTCAGCATTTATCATTATTTGTGTGGATTAGATACTGTATCATGAATCTCTCCCCTCCCCCCAAAATAATAGTTTTTGAGCTCTAAAAACGCTATATCTGGTGAAATGGTATTCCCAGCACTTGTAAACGAAAGCATTTAGGTTGTATGCACCGCGAAACTGGATTAAATGGCAGTGTAGGTAAATAAGGCTGGAAACTATGAGGATGAAAAAGGAGTAAAAAGAGGTGGAGAATCTTGCTGGATGGTGTGACTCTGTGGTGATTTGGGGAGGTGTATGCCACATGCAATGATTTCTGTATAGCATGTGATAACTGTGTATGAAAAGCCATTTGTAAAGTACCTCTTGTACATGTTACGGTTGTCTCTTACCTCTGCCACGCTAACTACACTTGAAAAGGGAACATATGGTAGGCCTAGGCAAAGTGAAACAGCTGGGTATTGGTTCTTTCCTACCCCTCCTATGAGATCCAAGACCAAAACTGCTTTCTTACTTCATCTCTGTTTTGCTGCTAGCTTCTCTCTACATGCAACTTCCCGTTTATGTGGGTGATACGTTCTAAGCCACTGCATGTTTAAGTGAAATCGCATATATTTGCAACGTCATTGAAAAAGCCTGCAAATACCCTATTCCACCCTCCCTGTTCTGCCCCTTTCGGTGACATTCATGGGTCACTTCTGGGTTCGGCGTGATACACGTGTGCACAGTTGCACACATATTGAATGTGTGTAAATGGGGGGGGGGGGAGGTTGCCTGTATGATTAAAACGTGTGCACTACTCTAAGTTTATTTTTAGAGGGTCATATCCAATGCTGCAGCTCTGCTTGTGCAAGGGAGTTTTATGAGCAGGGTTCTCTCTTTCTCTCCTGTCCCCTCCAGCCCCAACATGCACTCAAATTCAGCTCCACAGGGTTGGGGGACCCTTCAGAGTAGATATTGGTAGTAGAGGGGAGAAAACTGAAGTTCTGTTGCACCAGCAGAAGCCCACACTGGATACCACCCAGTGGTTCCTGTTTGTTTTCTGCTGGTTGATGCTTGTTGAACTAGACATTTGAGGCTGATGAATTAATGCTATTATTGCATTCTGATAAGTGTTAGCAATTGTATCTCTTTGGATTGCAAACATATGTAACAATGATCACAAGCCTTATGTGGGAAACAGCAGATTTAGCAGCTTATCTTAGAGGTTTGGGGATGTTGACTTCTATCTGCTTATTGCTTTACAGAAAGGGCAAGGAAGTACCCCCATCATTCAAGCAATTTTTCAGCAGTTCCCTTGCTTTGATGCAAATCAACCTTTCAGGGACTAAACTTCCTCCTGAGCCGCTAAAGTAAGTGTGCTATAAATTTTGTCGTAAGTTTTTAAATTGCATTGCGATGCTCTCTTATGTAAATTTATGAATAGGCAGGAAAGTTGATAGTAGGGTGTGTTGATTTCATATGAATAAAATAGACCAAAAAAAAAATGTTCTGCAGATTTTGGCTTATAAATAGTCATGTATTTGATTCCCTGCAGTGTTATGTGTTTTCTTTACGGTTCCTGTTTTATGAATAGTAAAATTACTCAGTTCTTTCGTGTTCAGTTTAATTTGCTTGATTTTTGATGTTTGAATATTTAATTAATAAATGTTATACTTTAATTGTGTTTAACTGAAAGGTGTTAGAACTTACTGACTCGGCTTAGATCATTCAGGACACTGCAGACTCATGTGGTCCCTCTTCCCTTTTGCTAAGTCTCATTTTATAATAGGTCCTAGACAAACCTTATCCAGTAGCCACCATATTGAAACCATAGAGGAGACAACCTGAATACAGGAGAGAGCGGAAGAAGTGTGCCAGCCTATGGAGACACTTCCAAACCATATTTTAATTATACAGTGTATTCTAAATAGGATGCAGCGCATTTAGTTACATTGCCAATGCCTTTCAGTAAATATTGTTTGTTTATTTTAAAATGTATCCCGCTTTCCAACATGTAGTTCTCAAAGAGGCACCCAACAATAACACATAGAGTATACAAAAGTATATATATAACAGGAATTTCTCCTGTGACTTGATTACCATTCTAGTGTTCCATAATAATTCTAATTCATTTTTCAGAGCACTCTTACTGGGTCTCGCTTGTAACCAAAATGTGAAGGAGGTGTTTTTAGATCTGAGCAGCTGTGAGGTAGGAAATGCTTACAATCTATTAATGTCACAATTATATTGTTCTCCTTAAACATAATGGTTTCTATATATTTTGCTGAAGAAGCAATAAGCCAATTTTAAAATCTGTTGCACATTTACAGAACATGCTTCGCCTTGTGTACAAGTGTATGCATCTGTTATGCTGCGATTTTCTGAACAGCAGCAGCAAAAATGGCAATCTGTTTTGAAACTGAGGAAATTCAGATGGAGGTCTATTATTATTATTATTATTATTATTATTATTATTATTATTATGGCCTTGCTGTTGAAAGAAAGAGTCCGTGTAAGCAAAACTGAAAAAGGTTATCTTAGTTCAGGGTTTCCCAAACTTGTGTCTCCAGCTGCCTTTAGACTACAACTCCCATCATCCCTAGCTAGCAAGACCCTGTGCATGACAGTAGACTTCTTGATGCTGTTGAAAACTTGTGAATGTTTCGTTTTTATCAGTAGTACAAATAGTTTTCAGCTGCCCAGTTTAAATATCCCAGTGCCAGCCCAGCTTCTTGCAAACAAACAGCCAGAGTACCTTTCCTAGTTTTATCTGATTCTGAGAGGAATATATTAATATCAAGCAGGATCTCAGCTTTGCCTTTTCTTATTGGCTGCTTGGCCCTCTTAGTCTACGCAACAGAGCCAAGGCTTCATCATGCTTAGAAAAAAAAACAAATATTTCCTTTCTACACCACTTCAGTTTTATCTTGTGACTAACTGCTGACTTACTAACTCTGATCCAAAACATCGTTGCTATGTACTGCTGATTTTATTGCAGAAAATATTTCTACTTTAGTTGCTCAGCTCTGATGTATTTTAACTTTCCCCCCTCCTGCTTCCATTAGCTTGGTCACTGTGTAAGTACACATCATTTATTACTTGCAACCTCTCAACTATTAACCCCAAAGCAGCTCACTTCCTGCCTATCCACTACACATGTTCCCTTTGCAGTGCATCTTTTTAATTGCTGATACTTGGACGCAGGAGAGGTTTGGTTGTTTTATAACAGAATGTTCATAGAATAGTGGATAGGGAGTTGTGAAGCTGATCACTGCCTAGAGCAGGGAGAATTGGCAAGCTATTTTGAACTTAAAAGCAGCAGGATATTGCATGTAGTTTGTATTGTCTTCATCATCATCATCATCATCATCATCCTTTATAGCATATACTTTGCCATAAGATATTATTCCTGTTTGATAGGGTAGCAATTAAACAAAACGCTAACAGCTACTTTCAGAAAAAATGAAGTACTTCAGCTTTATTCATACTCGCATTATTTGCAAACCTCTGCTTTCCACATTCTCAGCACTCCCTCAGTGAAAAGGTATCTAATGCTTTCTTTCCCCCCTCTAGCTAAGATCAGGAGGTGCACAGGTTTTAGAAGGATGCATAGCAGAAATACATAATATCGCCAGCCTTGATATTTCAGACAATGGTAAGGGCTCATATAAGTCTGCACAGAGGATTAAGGAATGTGGGTGATTTATGGTGTGATCCTTCCTATGTAATTTACATGCAAGTAGACTGCATACCTGATGGGACTTGCTTTTAAGTGAATATTAATATCAATAGACCCTTCGGCTGTAATTCTAAAAATAATTATTTGGACAAAACTCCCATTGAAAGCATTCTTACTCGCTGAGCAAACATAGTTAGCATTGAGCAGTAAGTCTGCTTTCATTATATAATAGACTATGGGGGGATTGAAGAACAGGGTAATTAAGTATGCAATCAACCTCCTTATTTTTCCACAAAACCCTTAAAAGCCTAATGCTGAAATAAACTTCTGTCAGATGTTCTTTTCTAGTCTAGACACAGAGCAAAACACTTGTTGCATCATTTTATTCTCATGCTAATAATAAACCCATTCAAAATAGGATCAAATTGTTGGAGAATTATATTGCTTTTCAAAGCAATTAAAATTAGCTAAACAATAAATTGTGGCCATAACTCTCAAAAGAATAACGGAGTCTTCCTTTGCTTAAACACATAGCTGTCTGCATAGCAGCCATTATGCTGAGAGCCCAAGTACCTATTGTGCATGTAAGCAATGCTCAATGTTTGCTTTTCTGGTACCTAGGGGAAAGCATCTTCAGGAAACTGGCAATTTGAAGTAAAGAAGCCACTTAACCCTTTCTCTACCCACTCGTTTCCTTTTTAAAATTGTCTTCTCAAAACTGCTTTTCCATAGGAAAATAAGGGACTAGATCACATTTTTCATCCACCAAAGCATGTGCCCTTGCTAGTTAAGGAAATTGGTGTGAAGGTACTCTCTATAACTATAGATTGAAACCCCTGTGACAAAATGCATTTGTGGGGATCTGTTTTAACCGCATTTCATCTGGTTCCTCACAGGCCTGGAATCTGACCTTTCAACCCTTATAGTCTGGCTTAGTAAAAACCGATCAATAAGACACTTGGCATTAGGAAAAAACTTTAACAACATGAAATCCAAGTAAGATTTTTATTTATTCGTGTTTTTGAAAAATGGAATAATCAATAAAAACTGCTGGTTTCACTTTTTCCTCTTGCTTGTTGCCTCTTTTAGAAATCTGTCCCCTGTACTTGATAATTTAGTACAAATGATTCAAGATGAAGATTCGGTGAGTATCATTACCCTACTTTAAAGTTGTCTTAAATACCACCATCTCTCACCTGCAGCTATTAGTCAACAATATATACTAGGTGAAAGCATTATTCAGGTTTATTTTTTGACCAGTTCAAATTTATATAGCAAACAATGAGCTATGCACTGAAAAAATAAACAGCCTTTTTTTTTTAAAGTGTTGAAACATTTTAAGATTCTGTGCAGGGTCTGATTGATTTTTGGGCTACACTTGTGCTTTTTAGATAGTAACAAATATTCAAAGGCCCATTTGCCTGCCTTTTTCCTTACTCCTGAGATCCAACTCTCGTTCTACAGTTGTTTGGGGTTGTTGTCATGAGGTCATACAAAGTTTACCTGCTCACCATAAAAAGCTTGTTTTTCGTTTTTAGCTCCAAAGAATATGGAAATCAACAGTTTGAGTGCTTTGGAATTGAGTGCAGGACGTGTGTGTGTGTGTGTGTGTGTGTGTGTGTGTGTGTGTCTATCTATTTATCTATCTATATTTATCGGTTCTCCTCCTACATCGGCCAAGCAGATGGTTGACATTGTTGTCTATGACAATGCCAGTCACCTGCTGGTGGGAAAGCAAAGCCTGGGTTGTCCTCCTTTGGTCTCTCCTACATTAACTAACAGCAGGACCAAACAGTTCGAGGTAATACATAGCAACTAGCTGTTGGCATGGGAGTGTAGGTTCCACCCAGGGCTAAGTGAGACCATATAAGTGCCAGGCTTCTTGACAAAAAGGAATCCCTACTAACAGCAAGATCATATGTATTCCATTTAGGCCAGGTTACCAATCATGTCCCCCATCCCTCGTGGCTGAAACTTCAAAAGATGTTGCTTCTGGGAAGGTTACAGTGGCAGCCAAAAGACAGTATCAAAATACATCAAACTTTGGGGTGGCACTTAGGCAGAGTTAGCGTTTGCTCGGGTCTTTAAGGGGATTTATGTTAGTTACCGTTATTGCATGCCACACGTAGCTAGGTATACCCATTAACTGATGAAAGGCTATTTTCGGAGGAGGAATCGAGTAAGAGTAGCAGGAGAGGGAAGCTCACCTGGTTTTGCCCCATGAAAGTTTTGTACATGTTGTCTCCTAACTTTCTCCTGTCATTAATCTGAGTGGAAGGAGTGCAGTGGACACCTAAGTTTTTCAACTGTAAATTTAAAGATTTTTTTAATTATATTTTTAGAACTGTCATTGGTAACACTGAGGTTATGTTAGGTATTAAGTTTTCATGCAAATACAAGTATGAAAACCTGTGTGTTTAACCTCCAAGAGACTTTTTAGAACTCCTGGAAACACTATTAGCGATTTAAATTTTGCAGGATCAAAAATTCCTCTGTTATATTGACTTAATCAGGGCTGTTTTCTGCTTTATTGTTTGTATATACATTTTTATTTCAATTTTATATTTTGCAGGCTAATTTTAATACTAACTAGGTATTGCCTTAGGTCCCCTAAGCTGCTTCAAAAATCTAATCTGATTTCATGTGACCACTTGGACAGAATGAGCATTTGAAAAACTGAAAGATTCCTCGCAGTTCCTCCAAATGAGTAATTGGTTTTTATAGCCTATTGTTCTAATCCAGAAACTGGATTTGTAGATGTTTTCCAGGGGATTTCGAACAACCTGGCTAATGGTGCCAATGATACCCTATTTCTAGAAGTGAGATTTAATTTGATGCTGAAATATTAACAGTATATTAATAAATCCTTGGAGCATCCTAATCGATTCATGTCTCTCTTCCAGGGATAATTGATCTCCAGACCCTCATAGGATATAGTTCAGGGTTCTGTGATCTCTTGCTTTCAGAACTCAGAGCAAAGAATTGCTCTCTAAATTATCGTTATATTAAGCTTAATGTATCAAAGTATGACTCATCTTAGGCCAGAATTAATAAAAGTGCAGATTATTTGTCTTTGATTTTATTAGGCAACCAATGTCTCTGGACTGGACAACTGATAAGACTGGCTATATGGAGAAATATTCCAAACAAAATAGCTTTGAGCTATTTTTAACAACCATTTGTCTACTAATGCAGATTGATTTTTCTTTTATCCCTGTCTCTCCTTCAAATTTCCCCCAGGGACATTATGATGATGAGGGCAATAGTGATCTATTAAGCTCTGAATAGAGCCACATTCCCAATTTTAGAGGAGCAAGTCAAATTTTGAAGTCCAAGTCAGAAAGAAAGATATTTTGGGAACTGGAGAAGTCTCCTTCAAGGGATGAGTCAAATAGTAATTAGGAGGGTGCAATTTCACAGCCTTAAATAGGTAAAATCCAGAGTTTTGTAATCATTTATCTCTTAGGGATTTATTGGAATAGGGAAGGCAAAAAGATCCCTCGAGTATCAGAGACGCATAGAAACATTCCTGAGCAAGAAAGGGGGAACAAATATCCACACTTGGACAATTGGAAAAGGGGAGGACAGTTATCTTCCCTCTATAGATAAGCGACTTCAGTCTGCAGACAAACCTCTAATTTTCCTGGTGTTACATGATGGGAGCATGAAGTGTTGGAATGGGTTCCCTAAGAATAAAATAACTCTAATTTTGGAATTACAGTACTTGATGATACTTGGCACAGCACCTGGTTTCAAGTGCAGGAGTCAATTCAGGGTATAATTATGATAACATAGAAACTCATGCCATTTTCACACACTACTCTGCATGCTTTCATGCAGAGTAGTGTGTAAGAAAGTTGTCATATGAAAATGGTATTTAAAGCCTTCGTTTTATTGGATTTGACAGACTGGTGCAATGTCTTTAGGTTGACATAAAATGTTTGGGAGTGATGGATCCATTAATTCTAAAATCTAATTTTTCATATAATATCATTAAGTCTTGTGGTTTTTATTATGTGGGTGTGTTTTATACCAATGACTATCCAGTGTTGAAATAGTAAAATAGTAGTGTGATCATTTGACAGATGGGACATTCAGGCCCTATACAGGGTTTTTGAATTTACCTCACGGCCAGGCTAGGCTGAAACATTGGGCCTTTACCAGTCCCCTCATAGGGCCTAAGATTGATAAACACAGAGGCTTTTCTTTTCAAGGATGGCTGGGGTGAATAGTTCTTAATTTTTCCATGGGCCCAACTACCACTATGACCAGGATAATTAGCTAATTGGGAGTCAATTGGATGCAGGAATACGTTGTGCTCTTTCTGAGACTGTGATTGAAGACGAGATGTCCCACTTTTAGTATGAAAGCAGAGAAAACAGGTTACAGAACAGGAAGGCCTTAGTGTGAAGGAGGAATGCATCCACAGGAGAGATGTGGTGCTCTCAATGTTATTGGACCACAACGTTCATCATCTTCAAGCATTAGCCATCCTGGCTGAGCTAGTAGGAGCTGTTGTCCAACAATATCTGGAGGGCCACAGATTTCCCATCCCTTATGGTACATATTATTGAAGAGATAAGCTTATCCCTTGCTCACTTTCATTAATGATGGTGAACTCCTGCATTCTGTTCCAATTAATTTTTTTAAATTTCCTCTGCTGTGCACACTGTAAACAAGCATTGCTGAGCTGATTATTATTTCAAAAGGATAAGCTGTACTGTTATGGTTTTGTGCTAGAACCTACGACAGAAGCACGAAGCACCTCAATTAAACTTTTGCTACCATTCCCAAGCACCAGGCTAATGTGAAGCTAATGCTCTCTAAATTATGTGGCGAATAAAGTAAGGGCGCACTTGGAGATTAGGAGAATTAATACAGTAATTTGATAGCTGTCATTTAAACTAAAACGGTTACATTTCTTTGTCAAGGACAGGCTTTTCAATTATGTAGTCACAGCGCATTGCCTTCCTAGTTTGCATAATGGCAAGCTCCAACTTAGCGCCATCCCTCTGGTTTTTTAATCTTACTGTATAGCGGCGGCAAGAAAAATAATAATCATTTTCAAGCCATCTAGAGAGCTCCTGCAGCATGTGTGTGTGTTTGTGTGTTTGTGTGTTGACAGTGAGCTGCAGATTCAGTTGCAGAGGGTATTTTATATTTCTAGATGCTGTTAAAAAAAAAAAGCATAGTTATAACAAGAGGCCTCCTGGATCAGGCCAGTAGCCCATCCAGTCCAGCATCCTTTTTTTAACAGTGGCCAACTGGATGCCCAAGAGAAGCTCACAAGCAGGACTTCAGTGCAGCAGCACTCTTCCTATCTATAGTGTCTAGCAACTGATATATTGAGGATTAGTTTTTTGTTAGTTGTGTGTTTTTCCTTTTAAAAGGTTAAAGCTTTTTCCTCTATATCTCATGTGCACAAAAGACGAGGAGAAGGGAAGGGGCCCTCACATGTCCAAAACTTGTTGCAGCTCATTTGCAGCCATCTGTACCATGGTCTGGACCCAGGGGTGGGGAATATGTGGCTTCCAGATGCTGCTGAACTAGACCCTTCATCTGCTCCAGCCAACATGGCCAATGGTCAGGAATGATGGGAGTTGCAGTTTAGCCACATCTGAAGGGCCACAGGCTCTCCACCCCCGATTTGATGATCATATGAAACAGGCCTGCGCCTTGCAGTAGCTCCAAATAATATGATGGAATGTATTGCTCTTAAGTAGTGTAAAATTCTCCATTTGTAGCAGTTCACTTAGAACTTCCTGTGTGAAGGCGTCTTGTGCAGAACTGCGCTGCCAGTTGATCTAATGACGCTCGAAAGGGGGCATTTGGACTAGCATAAGGGGTAGTGCAGTAATATTGCCCGTTCTTTGTTTACTCTGCAGCCCTTGCAGTCGCTTTCTCTGGCAGATTCCAAGCTGAAGACGGAAGTTACTATTATCATCAATGCTTTGGGCAGCAATACATCTCTTACAAAAGTGGATATTAGTGGAAACAGCATGGGAGACATGGGAGCAAAAATGCTAGCAAAGGCTCTTCAAATAAACACCAAACTCAGGTATTATGGTGCATATTTAAACATAACATCTTCCTTAACATGAACGATGTCTGTCTTGCATGCCATAACCCATGCTTTGTTCATGAGTTTTTTTTGTATATTGTCTATTCTCCCAAACCAAAGATACAGATCTACTCTGTTCTAAATACTGGAAATGCACTACTACTGATAGTGTTTAATATGTGTTTGTTTGTTTGTTTGATATAACAACTTCATCATTGCACCTGTGTCATTTCTATTTTCTCAACAGAACTGTTATATGGGACAAGAATAATATCTCTGCCCAGGGTTTCCAAGATATAGCAGTGGCTCTAGAAAAGTAAGTCTATTTGTGTATTATAATTGTCACAAAGATGGATCCAATTTCTGGTTGTTAATACTGTATTCTGACACTGCTTTTCAAAAATAGACAACGAATCATTTTGATCTGCATGGTCTGAATGGCAGAAGAATCCCTAATATTTACATTCTCTCATCTGTACGGATGGATGTACTCTGTTACTAAAACATTTGTTGGTTGATTACCAATTTTCAAATTCATTATCACTTTCTATTCTAATGTGTGGAATTAAAAATAATATGTAGTCAAGTGGCCAGCTTAGGCACTTAATGCTTTAACGGTGCCTTCTTGTTGAAGTTGCAGTTAGTGAAAAGTTAACTGGCGGTACTGAGATCAATGGCAAACTTGGTTGTGAGGAAATCGCTTCACAGACTGACAACATACATTCTGTTGACAGGAAAATACTCTCTGGCATCCTGTTTATAATATGTGCCTTCTCTTCCATTTGCCAAGATAAATGAAAACCGGGGGGGGGGGGGTTGCTCTTAAGATTGAGAATGAAATTATCTGACAGAAAGTGGAAATGTTGGTGCTAATACAACGCCTATGATTTTCTAAAGGTGACATCTTATTTACTTGAGCATAGAAGTTCAGATCACCTTCTGTCTCCTTCATGGGGCCCCAGATGTGATCAGCAAAGTTCTTAATGGGGAAGACGGCCTTTTATGTCAACATTGGTTAAGAGGGGTGTGTGTGTGTGTGTGTGTGTGTCACATCTTTATTAGAAAACATTCTCTTCCATATGCTTCTTAGCAGATCAATTAATGTAACTAATTCTCAGGGTAGTTGTTTTTTGTATTATAAAATTAACCTTACTTTAGATAAACTGTTCCTTTCTTCCAAAGTATCCCTTTTTGGCAACAATAGAGTAAAAGAAGTACAATATTTTCTTTTTTAACAGCATCAAAATGACTGGTTTGGGAGTTTTTAAAACTGTAACAGTGAAGTTATATATTTGCTACAGAAATATGAAAACCATTATGAAGAACAATGAACAGTGTTGCTTTCTCTCATCTTAATTACTTTGGTTCAATAGGAAGTGATTTATTGACGGTTGCACTGCAGGACTGAAAATGCAAAGTCTAGAATCGGGTTGAGATAATTATGAAAAAACCCACTTGTTGTGCATTATGATGATTGGAATATTCAGGACAGTATCAGGACTGCAGGGTGGGAAATAACTCTTTAGAAATTTTATAATCCAAGAGACAAAACTCCAAACATAGATTAGGATAACAGCAGTGAAAAAAATAAGTCAATATATAGCACAGGAAGAGGTCGAGACTCCCACAGTTACTGACATTTTGGTGGATAAAGTCATGTATTCATTACACAAAGGGCTATAGTTTTGCAAGCTAATTCTGCAGAAGCCTGTGGATTATTTAGTCATATTTTTAAAGTAGGTTGTTGCCCCTCATTCCAAAATTTTATACTGGAAACCTCAGCGGTTTATATTTGCATGGAAGATCTAGTTGCTACATCTGTTGTCAGAAAACGTAAATAGGCTAGCAGTACACCTGTTGGGTATACAAGTAATATTTATTGACTGCTAAAATTTCTTTTTCCCTATTTGCTTGTTCTCTTTAAATAACATATATCCTGCATTACTTTATAAAATGTATCCAAGGAGCTCAGTTGCATTTTATCCATGTATTTTGCATTCAGTATGAGACAGTAAATATAGGGGTAAAAATACATGCTGTTTATTCTTTCAGACGTTGAATTTTAAATTTTCTGAATTGTACTTAGAAATGAGAACTTTCCTCTTGGAAATATATTGTTATGATTTTGTGGAGGGGGTGGGTCAGACTCCGCTAGATCTCTGAATTCAGTAAAGGGTTAGCATTTAAGCAAACTCCTAAATTCCTGGATCTAGCAAGGGCTGGAAACAACACAAGCCAGTTTCCTAATGAGGCAATTATTTAATAATGACCGAGTCATTAACCAAGCAAAAGGCAGGAAGGTAGACTATTAAGCCAGACAGGTGTTGGGAAGGGCCCCTGCCTCAACTAAGAGGTAGGAAGTTTGCAGAGACAAGGAGAGTTTACTTTTAGCGGTGCAGTTTGCTTGATGTGAGCTGCAGGACTATCATTGGGGTCTGTAAAATGCAATAACCTGTTGAAGGGGGTCACAAGATGATGTGGGCTGATTAAACATTGCAGACATGAGAAAGACGGAACCACTTGGCGTGTAATGTTTTGAACCAGATTCAAGCTGTGCGCTAGCTACTACACCTTACTGGCTTGGCTCGGATGCTTGTTGAGCCACCTCTGCAGCTCCCCTGTTCGCTACTTGTGGTCTGAATAACTGTGAACGTTGAGGGATTGGTGAGGGATGAATTTGGCAGGAAAGGGCAGATCAATTTTTGGATTCTGTAGTGCTGCTGATTCTTAAGTAGTCAAAGCAGAACGTTAACTGTCAGCCCCAACATCCAAAAGAATGACTGAGATGCCAAGCATGAAGCAGTTTTGGTTACTTGAAATACGCTATTTATATGGTAAGGGTGAAAGCAAGTCATATTTCACATTAGATATGGTTTAAAAAAACTTGTCAACTAAGAAAACTGTGAAGCAGCTTTGTGTTTGTGCCAAATGTAAGATTATCTAGGGCAGTCACATTTTATTTTGCAGGTGTTTAGTTAGTTAGTTAGTTAGTTAGTTAGTTAGTTAGTTAGTTATATGCCACCCATCTGAATGGGTTGCCCCACCAACAAACTAAAACGAAGTAAGACATTGAACATTAAAAACTTCCCTATACAGTCATTTTTTCCCACTTGGTGGTTATTATTCATACTCATATATGCCATGAAACACAACTGTTGTGCAGCCTCTGTTATTTTCATTGGGCATCCTTGTTCAAAAAGCTTGATTTCAAGAAAATACTTAGATGGGTAAAGTTATCTTCCTATATCTATATGAAAGACTGATATCTATTTTTTACGAAGAACCACCCCTTATTTGTGTCTACTTGCAAACTGATGCAGAACACCATATATATCACCTTTTACATCTCAGCTATGTATCAAAGCCATTTTGAAATGTAGTCCTGGAAACTATATATTGATGCAGCGTTCAGTCCCTTTATCAAATGTGTGCAGTTGATAAAGGGACTAGGAAGTTTACAGAAATGTTAGAAATAATTATGTTTTTTCTGTGTGCCCGTATCATCTGATTTTTTTTTACATCTTTTTTTTAAAAAAGAAATTATACTTTAAGATTCATGCCTATACCTGTGAATGATGCTTCTCAAGCACTTAAAACAAGCCCTGAAAAAACCGAAGAGGCGCTTCAAAAGGTATTGCCTACAGTTACTTATAGATTGGGGTGGGCAGGGAGAAGCAAAGAAACTAATATTATTAAATGCTTGTCATTTCGTGGTTGAATGAACTAAATTCTTGAGGTGTGTGTGTTTTAACCCCGGGGGGGGGGGCCCATACAAGTATGGTTGCAAAGGTTATGATATCCAAAAGTGCATGAAAATAACTCTCCCTCCAAATGAAGCGTGGGAAGTGAAAATAACAGAAATAATAGCATAATAGTAAACAGTCCCGTGTAGTGCTAATTAAGCAGGTTTTTTTTGGTACGTAACACAAATAAAATGGATGTGCATGTTTGCATGTGTATTTCTAGGCATTTAGGAATATGTGAGTGTGCAGCGTGCCACAATTTTAAAACACGTAATATATTATCCCTGTAGCTGACTCAAAAGACAAGAAGGAACTCACAAAATGCATGGTAACAGACTAATTTTTGGAACACTGATTTTGCCTGAATCTAAGGAACAAAATGGTGCCCCCCCCCAGGATGAATTCACATATGTGAAAATCAATGAATTGAAAGTACCTTTGGACATGATGGTGATTGCCACTTTTATCCCATTTTATAAATTCATTTTTGTTACTTCTCTGTTTCCAGTACTCAAAACAATTTATAATTACAATGTTGAAAATAAAATTTGTTATTACAGTTAAAACGCAAATTAAAAACAACGGAACACAAATCCCTTTTCCAGTTAGTAAATATTTTTTTAAAAAAACAATTTCGCATCTCCAGTGACTGGGTGGTTGGGGCCCCACCCAAAAGTTGCAAAGGAAGGCACAAGGCACCATCATGGAGAAAGCTGAACCAATGACTTGTGCCTGTTACTATCTAAATCCACTGGATTCAGGAATTTCCCATTGCATTTTAATGCAAGGAAACCTGCTGGAATTATCCATAGGATTTCCCTTGTCCCTCGGTCTAAATATGTGTGGTGCCATTTGTATATGTTCTGTTTACTAATAGCTAGTGACAGCAGATAGATATACAAGATACAGTATTAACAATATTATCTGAGAAATGTGGCTCTTGCATTTTGTGCTTTAAATATTGGGATGTATCGGAACAGCTGGCAATGGCAAACATGTTTTGCTTTACTTTCTGTGAACTGCCCTGAGACCTCCGGGTATAGGGCAGTATAATAAATAAATAAATCCATCCCTGCCTCAAATAGTATTCCCCTTTTCCTTTGACTCATTTTTGATCCAATCTCGTTTAGTCATTTTCTATTAGTTGTGTGATATTGCATTTCTTTCATTGTTTTTCTCACTTGATGTTTAAAAACAAATATGTTACCTGTTTGTGTGCATACTCATGCACATATATCCCTAACTTACTTTTTACTTCTGTTCTTAGATAGAAAACTATTTGCTTCGCAACCACGAGACCCGAAAATATCTACAGGAACAAGCATACAGACTGCAGCAGGGCATAGTTACTAGCACAACACAGCAGGTGAAAGCATTTCACTTAAACAAACAGACAGACAGACAGACAAAAAACTGTGGTAATTTTCAGTGGGTTGGATTTAAATTGGTCTCCATAAAATTCCTCTCACAGAAAAGGTTTTCAGAAATGGAAGTGGAGGGGAGATAACTTTTCACCAATTTCTCCACAAAACCTCCTGCACCACCTTCTATTTTGAAGGGTCCCCCATCCTTGTGGAGAATATTTTCAGAGGTGCTTCAGTGGGGAGGCAGATTTTGAGCCTAAGAGTATGATTTGAACTGACTGTATGTAGAACTCTGGATCCCAACACGTATTCCTGAACATCAGATTCCTCCCCTGCTGAACCACCATTCTAAGTCTGAAGTCAGATTTGGCCCAGGAGCCAAATGTGACCTTCCTAGCATCACTGCCTGACCCATGGGGCACTCCCAAGGCCACACCTTTCACTAGCTCTGCCTTACACCCTTATTAACTGTTTTTGCATGGTTGAGTTGTGTCCTTGAATTCTGATAATGCTTCTTGCTTACCTGGATGAGAGAAGGGTCTGTGAGTGCATGTAGAAATTAAACTACTCTAAATCATCATCATCACCATCATCATCATTTATTACTTATACCCCACCCCATCTGGCTGGGCCTCCCCAGCCACTCTGGGTGGCTTTCAACAGAACATTAAAAACAGAATAAAACTTCAAACATTAAAAACTTTCCTAAACAGGGCTGCCTTCAGATGTCTTCTAAAAGTTGGATAGTTGTTTATTTCTTTGACATCTGATGAGAGGGCATTCCACAGGGTGGGCACCACTACCAAGAAGGCTCTCTGCCTGGTTCCCTGTAAACTCACTTCTCGCAGTGAGGGAACCACCAGAAGGCCCTCGGAGCTGGATCTCAGTGTCTGGGCAGAATGATAGGGGTGGAGATGTTTCTTCAGGTATACTGGGCCAAGGCCATTTAGGGCTTTAAAGGTTAGCACCAACACTTTGAATTGTGCTTGGAAACATACTGGGAGCCAATGTGGGTCTTTAAGGACTGGTGTAATATAGTCTCAGCGGCCACTCCCAGTTACCAGTCGTAACTGCCACATTCTGGATTAATCTTGCTCTGCCCATTTTTGCCTCTAACCGTCATGTGGCCCCCATAAGGTTACCCAGAAAACTGGGAATGAAAATGTTTCACGGCTTTTCTGATGATTGCTAATATTATCTTTTCTTCCTGCTCTGTTTCTGTGTAGATGATCGACAGAATATGTGTCAAAGTGCAAGACCATATCAACTCTTTAAGAAACTGTGGTGTTGATACTATACAGGAAGATCTGAAATCAGCAGAAAGACTTATGAAAGATGCAAAGAACTCCAAAACGGTAAGTGGTACCAGGCTTTTACATCACTGGCGTATAATTCCAATAGAGTGAAATTAAAATGTTAATGTAGATTAAGTACAGTCATACCTCGGGTTATGTACGCTCTGGGTTACATACTTTCCGGGTTATGAACTCCAGTAACCCGGAAGAGCAACCCGGAGCGCGCGTGGAAGTGCAGAAGTGTTCTGCGCAGTTCGTGTATGTGCAGACGCGTTCGTGCATGCACAAACAGCTACTTCCAGGTTTTTCGCGTGCTTGTTCAGGTTGCGTACTTTTTGGGTTACAAACTGACCCAGAACCAATTACATAAGCAACCCAGGGTACCACTGTATTTTTTAAAAAATATTTTATTTACATTTACCTGCTTAACAGGATTCTCTAGATAATTATTAATTTGAGTTAATTTGTTGCAATAATTTTTACAGTTACTGCCCAATCTATATCATCTTGGTGGACCTTCATGGGCAGGAGCAAATGGCTCCTTATCAAACCCAATCCAGGAGACACTAGAATCAATGGCTGGGGAGGTTACCAGAGTCGTCGATGATCAACTCAAGGTATTATTATTATTATTTTTATT
Organism: Lacerta agilis; assembly: GCF_009819535.1. NCBI lineage: Eukaryota > Metazoa > Chordata > Lepidosauria > Squamata > Lacertidae > Lacerta > Lacerta agilis. The sequence continues at coordinate 30,442,565 of NC_046318.1, forward strand.
TTTCATTTCAGCTCTATACCACTTTATATTTTGAAGGGGGGGAACCAAAGCAGTTTACAACACGTTAAAACTTTCAAATAGAATAACCCAGAGTAAAACTTTACTGAAGGAAGTCAAAGCAACTTTATTAACTGGAAATGAAAATGTTACCTTAAAGAAATAAAATAAAATAAAACAGTACAAAGTATGTCAGTCAACAGAATGCACTTGTAAAGTTAACAAAAATGTTTCAGAAGAAAACATTGCTAAAGGAAGTCAAATATAAAATGCACATTTGAAACAGCATAATTGGCAAGGGAATAAAAAGTTCTCTTAAGCAATGAACATATCTGTCGCTGTTGCTGCAAATGGTGGTTCATGGCGGGCTGAAAGCCACCCACCTGTCTTATCACCATCCTAACGTTAGAGTAACATCAGGTGATGCTGCGCTTTGAAGCCCCGGTTTTCAGGATTTCAAATGGCAGCACAGGGCTGCCTGAAAGCCCTTTTGCTAACAGTCCTGTGTGGCTCCTTAAACTTCAGAAAATATGAAGTTTTAAGAGCTGTTCAAAACTGTTTTGGAAAGGGAACTTCCAGTTTTTGGAGGTTCAAAGAGAAGTGCAAGGAAAGAGAAGCGTGTGGGAGTGTGCTGTGCTCCAGCAAAGGAACATTCATGACTTCACTTCAAGTTCTCAATTGTTCCTTTGAAGTCCTGCCCATATCTATCCTGCACCTGCCGTTTTGTATTTAGAACAGGTTGCCGTGACTTTCCAAAAATGACCCAGCGTGCACATGGTCAAAAGCTTCCCCAGCCCTGCTGTAATTTATTTCATTGCCTAAAAAAAAATCCATCCAGAGTAGTAATACTTGGAATAAAATTAAGTTAGGGAGATTGTATCATGCCATATTAAAAGGGAATCATAATGCCCAGCGGTGTTCGTAGTTGCAGTCAGCCCTTGGAGGTATTATTAGGAGAAGGTAAGGAGTATCTATTCTGGTGTGAAAAAAGCAATGCCTAAAATTCAGTGGAAATTTGTCTATGAGGAAGCATAATCATCACACATCGAGTGTTAGAATTTCTCCTGCAATGGCTTCTGCTTCCAACTGCTTGCTGTGTTAGTGTATTTGTGAACTTAGTAGCAGCTCTAAACCTACAGGTTGGACTTCTGCTCATAAGAAGCAAAAAATGAAAATGCCTTAGTCAGTGGGAAGGTCATGAAGAACTATAGAAACACCACTTGTTTCTAAATTCTAAATTAGAGGAGTTAATGAGGAAGAAAATGTTACAATTCATGCTAGAAATATGTAGGGTAATTTCAAAAGACGTTCTTATATGAATCTGCCTAGGGATAAGCTGCATGGTAGAAGAAAGTGTCCATAAGAACTGGCACTTAATTTGATGAAACTTCATAATTTGTGAGTTGCACATCACCAGGCCTTAGCATTAAAGCAGCACATGCAGTATTTCAGATGGTTTCTTGAAAAGGTTTGCCTTCCTTCACTTTGTGCAACAGACACTGCTTGAGTCTATGGTTGATGCAGCAGAAAATCTCTGTCCAAGTGCAATGAAGAAAGCACACATAAGGCAAGATCTGATTGAGTCAGGCACTGAAAAGATTTCCATTCCACGGACATTTGTTAAAAATGTTCTCTTGGAGCAGTCTGGCATTGACATTCGTAATAAAATTAGGTAAGTCAGTATGATTTCTCGGTTTGTCTGTGGATTCAGTGGCACATATTTAAATTCTACATTGTTAAAAGCAGGCATCTACCAGTCCCTGCAACAGCAAATGGGGAATACCAGCAGTTCTAGACTTAGTTTGTTTCTACCCCCCTTAAGCCTGGATGTCCAAGTGTTTGATTCTTGGCTCATCTCATGGTCCAGAAAGTCCTAACAGACATACTGGTTTATTGCATGTCCAACTTTGTTTTCTGATTAGAATGTTTTGTTGACACAGAACTAAGGTCTTATAAAACATGTATAGAAACTGAAGTTCAGGCTATGGTGCCACAGTTAATGTAGAATACAATTAATTTCATTATTTGATTTTTAAACATGGTTCATTAATTTGATCTCTTGTGAATTGTTGCCTTTCACTATTGAGGCAGGGGATGTCCAGATTAGGGATGCGTAGAACCATCTATTTATGGTCTGTGTCAATTTTGCACATGTTCATTTATATGTCCCTTTCATTCTGGGTCCACATCAGTCTGGAAATTTGTAAAGAACTGCAAAAATAACACCACATTATTTTTGTATGCATTTCCCCCCATAAAATATATGTTTGTATACTTTAAAATACACTTTTTACAGGTTTTTATTTCCTTTTTAGCTGAGAGCTGTATCGCAAACTTCAGAGAAGTATGAAATCCAAAAGATCATGCATTCCAATCTATATATTGGGAAATGCAACTCAGGCTGTTACCTTAAATGCAGACTGAATGAAATCCCCTAGAATATCTACTCCAGATACACCTTTTCACCAAAAAAGAAAAGAAAAGATGAACACAGTTTGGAAAGGAAATGTTTCCTATAAAACCTCTACAGAGTACAAATCAGCAAAAGAAATATTGATTTACTGTCCATGTACTCCATGTAACCTGGTTTATTTACTACACGAATTAGCCTCTGTTTTATATCTTCTTGTTTAATACAAAAGCAAAAGCCCTGAGATAAGTTGTAACAAAATTGCAAATTCATCAGTTTTTTTGTTTTTTAAAGTTTACAATCTAATTCTATTGATACAGTGGTCAGGACCATTGCAGATGTCATAGCAACCTTGCAAGGAGACCAGGGCAGCCTAACTGTGCTCCCCTAAACACTATAAGACTTGCACATAGCCATTAAGCATCCATGGCTCAGAAGTGCCTTACGATGCTCTGGGGCATATGTTCCTACTCTGTTCTCACATTTTGCAGCTTGGCACAAACCAATGGCGCACATGCATTTGAACTGATGTCACATTATGCAGTGGCATAATTGCATGAACTATGTCATGTATCAACATTGGTTGTTGTGTGGTTTATTTAAGGCACTCCATCTGTAGAGTGCCAGATCTTTGAACTGGACCCTGAGACAACATCAACATAACACTTCCAGAAGTTCCAGCCTTGTAGTGCAAATACTTCTGATGAAGTTGTTATACATCTGGTTCTTTGTGTTAGAAATGATTCATCATATTTGCTGAAAGTGTGTGTGGCGTTTTGTGTATTTTCATAATATTAATAATAATTATTAAATGTCCTCTGTTCCTACATGCACATTCATACATTTCTCCCTGGAGAAATTTTGAGATCTTTGTAACTTTTACATCATACAGCCAGTAGTGTAAAGAATAACAGAAACTCTTGTGTGAATTAAGCTTTCCTTTTCTTATTCTCAACTTTCACACAGTGAAGTGAAGTTGACAGTTGCCTCATTTCTCTCAGACCGAATCGTAGATGAGATCCTTGACGCACTGTCACATTGCCATCATAAACTGGTGAGTGCTTACACAGATCTGAGTATTTCAAGATATTTATAACTGCTCTGCATGATTTGCCTGTTACGTTGCACTCACCTGCAGTGTACCTTCCAAATATATACCCATATGTTTTGTTTCAAACTGTTCTTAATATTATATTTTAAAATTATAACCCACCCAACAACATTAGGGTGAAGGACGGGTAAGAAATCAAATTATAATTGCAATTAGGATTATCTCTCTGTATCACGTTGTAGTTACATAAATGGCGACCACAGGGTCCCTAACACCCATAATGGACAAAATATCTGTATAATACTGTGTAAATTGATACTAGTAAGGTATCAATGTGAATGAGGTCGAAGGGACAAAGACTCAGCTGGACATGCATTTAACAACAGGCTTGTAATGTGGCATACATCCTCAACCCTCTGTAATCTCTGTTACATAGTCAGAGAATTGTTGCTCAAGAGTTCAGAACTTTGACTAGAATGTAAGAAAACCAGATACTTGAAGAATGTCGTATGGAAGAGGACAAAGTCTTCTTCTTTACTGTTGCAGAGAGAGCGAGCAGGACTAAATATAATGGACTCTAGTTGCAGGAGGGTAGATTCTGTTGAACATAAGGAGAAACATCCTGAGGTTAAGAGCTGTTTGGCAAGGAACCAATTATCTGGAGGGATAATGGGCTCTTCTAGCAGAGGCCAGACAGTCATCTCAGGGAGATGCTCTAGTTCTGCATTTCCTGCACGGAGGTGGGTGTGAACTAGATTTCCTACAAGGCCCTGTCCATTTCTGGGAGGAGTTGCTCTGTGAAGGGCTCTGAGTCTGAGTCAACTCTTGCTCTTTTGGCAGCATTTGCATTGAACTTTTTTTTTTTTTAATTGTCCAGCGTTTCATTTTTACAAAGAGCACTTTCTCCTATTTCAACCTTTCCTCTAGGCTGATCATTTGACCCGGCGAGGCAAGCCCCTTCCCAGTCAGGAATCATTAGATATTGAACTAGTAGAGGAAAAACCTGCGAAACGTTCCATCATCACAGTTGAGGAGCTAACTGAAATTGAACGTTTGGAAGACCTAGATACATGCATGGTAAGACACCTTTTGCCCTTGTCTAGATCTCGGCACTTGAAAGATACTCTAGTTCATTTAAACTTCTGATTGTTGTTATTGAAAACTTTGAGCGAGTAAATATGAATGGTGTGTGAAACATTTGCCCAATAAACATATTGCAGACAAAAGGAAAGGTAGAACTTTCCTTTCCTTTCCTTTCCACTTTTATTTCTTGTAGTTATCTTTTTATGGTATCTTTTAGTGTGTGCTTTTAGTGTGTGCACATTAGTGTGGTGGACGTTTGGTGGGTTTTGGTTGCTGCTGCTATTGTTCCAAGACTTATTATGAATCTCATCATGAATGAATTGGCAATCTGTTCTTACAAATAGTATAGATCTTTTTTGCCCTTGGCTCAGACTTTTTTTTATATATGGATTTCTTTTGTTCATGACTTTAAGGAAACTGAAAATTGTGTGTGTGAATCTTTCTTCTGCTCAGTAGATGGCTCAAGTAAGGCGGCTGAGTCTTGACAATTAAGTGACCTTTCTCAAGGGAGTTGTTATGTGCACATTTTTCATTTCCCTCCAGTATTTGTGCATATGCACACAAATGCCTTTCAACTGAGAATAACATTTTGTTTGATGAAGTGGACTTTAGTACTTGAAAGCTTGTGGCATAATAAATATCCAAGTCTTCAAGGTACCACAAGACTCTTGATTGTTTATTATGTACATTAGAGACTGATCTTTTATACAGAGCTAAACTGGGTCAAAATAATCAAATAACTCATTCAGCAAGCAGCATGAATTCTGCATGCTGCATTATTGATGGTACATGTTATCTAACTAGCTCTTGTAGGCAGTTTTGTAAATAAGGGGCATAACTGCCTATCATTGCTTTATTTCATGGCTCTTATTTTTCCAAATGTCCTACCCATAGATGTCCTGGCAATTTTATCACAGTTCAAAATCAAATAAGTGCAGTTGGTAGTGGTTTGTTGACCATAATTACAAATTTAAGAATATATTAACAAAAATAGATTGGCTGCAGAACAGTATCGACTATACTTTCTAAAACAGTCTTCTACTGACTCACACTATTGGACCATTGAGCTTTGTTTGACAAAAGATTGCTCAAGTCATTAGGTTATTTGGGTCAAGGTACACTGATGATGCCCAACTCTACTTCTCTGTGACATCTGAATCAGGATAGGCCATTCAAGCCCTGGACTCAGTGGTGGGCTGGATGAGGGGAATAAACTCTGATTCCTGACAAGATGGAGGTGCTGTGGGTGGGTGGTTCCTGAGCCCAGATAATTGGTTAATTGCTTTCTGTGGATGGGGTCGTGCTCCCCCTGAAATAGCATGTTCATAGTCCAGAGGTGTTCCTGGATTCATCATCGTTGCCAGCAGCTCAGCTTACCTCATTGGCTAGGAGTGCCTTCTACCAACTTTGGTTGGTAAGTCAGTTATGGCCATGTCTGGACCTGAATAGCCTGAGCAGTATCGTCCCAAGTTCTGGTAACCTCCAGACTGTATTGTTGCAATTCTCTCTGTGTAAGGCTGCCCTTCAGGCTGGTCTGGAAGCTACAGCTAATGCAAAATGCAGTGGTTCTACTGCTTACAGGGACAGGATATCACTAACACATTTACCCTACTGTTGAAAGAATTGCACTGGCTGTGATTGGCTACTAGTCCAAGCTCAAGATGATGGTTTTAGTGTGTATAGTGCTGTATACCTAAAGATCAGGATACCTGCAAGATCATTTCCCCCCTTGTATGCTCAATTGATCATTGACCTGTTCAGGTGAGGACTGCCTGCACATTCCCTCTTATCAGGAAGTCTGTTCAGCACATGCAGGAATCAGTCCTTTAGTGTTGCGGCACCTACCTTTTGGAATTCCCTCCCCTTGAATATTTAGACAGGCACCATCTCTGTTGTATTTCCGGCACCTACCGAGGACTGTCCTCTTTCAACAAGTATTTTAAGTTAGTATGTTTCCCAGTTTGCATCTGTATCAGATTTGTTTTTATAATGATTTTATGTTTTATCATTTGTTGTGTGGCACCCAGTGGTCCTTTGGGGAACAGGGTGGGATATAAATTTGATTGATAAATCCTTGAACAGAATTCCTCATCAACCCTGACGCATGAAATATTTTCCGCTAAAGACCTCTGGAATTGGGACCATCTGCATGCAAACCAAATGCTTGTACCTCTGAGCAATAGCTCCTCCCATTACAAACATTTCAACTACTATCAGAAGTCATAAGGTACTTGTGGGCCAAAGTGATCACTACATCTGCAAAACTCTGAATGAGCTGTTTACTCAGGAAGTTGCAGTTTTCATTGGCAGTGGAATCAAGTGTCCCAACCAGCAGACTCTTAAGTTCTTTTGTAGGACAAACTACAGTTACATGTCTGCATTAATTGATGGATCATCTTTTTAAAAAGAAGTTTGAAAAAAGAAAAGCACAATATTCCGATTTAGAATCTTTCTAGTGGAAGCTATTGAGAGCTCCCGTTGCTCGGTCCCTGCTCCTGCCAACCTAGCAGTTCAAAAGCACGTCAGTGCAAGTAGATAAATAGGTACCACTCCAGCAGGAAGGTTAACGGCATTTCCGTGCGCTGCTCTGGTTCGCCAGAAGAGGCTTAGTCATGCTGACCACATGACCTGGAAGCTGTACGCCGGCTCCCTTGGCCAATAAAGCAAGATGAGCACCGCAACCCCAGAGTCATCCGCAACTGGACCTAATGGTCAGGGGTCCTTTACCTTTTGCCAGAGAAGGGCTTCAAATCTGCTTCAGTTCTTGTTCCCTCTTAAAACCTCAGTGATACACATAAGAGAAAGATGGGGACATTTGCCTTCATATACCTCTCAGTATTATCTTTCCATAGCCAGGAAATCAAATCTCCCTCTCAAGGGTAGACATCTCTCTCCCCACCACCAGGGAGGCAGATCTGAAAAACCCATGACCCCTGGAACACCTTCCCCAGGAACCATAGGATTGTGCCCCAATAGTTTTTGAAATAATAGCCATAAAAGAACTATTGCAAATAGCTACATGTTGTTTGGTCTGATCTATGGTTGTTGTGTCTTTAATGTTAATGCAGTAACAATATCAGCATTGTATTTTTACTTCAAAGATTTCTCTGTGTGACGGTGGGAGTGTTCATTGGGTAGAAGTTATTCTGAGAAGCAAATACAGTTCAAGCTGCTGGTTAAACAGAAGATCTCCTACTTAAAATTTTCAAACTACTGTTTGTGTTTCCAGTAAGGAGCTTTTGCTTCTGGCGCAAGCTTGAGAGATCTGGCTCTTGTTTGAGCCCAAGAATTCAAGAAAAGCATTTGAAGTCATTTCCAGGAGATGCTCCCACCCTGAGCACAGCAGAGAAAATCTAAAATTAGTCTGTGATGAAAGGCACCCAGCCTCATCCCATCAGTAGGGGAAAGAGTTACCTTCGGAAACATCTTATGAATCTAGCTGTAATCAAATTTGTTCCTGGGATTTGCACTGCAGATCTTGGAGTGTTCAAATATGTGTTAAAGGATATTTGACTTCTATCGTAAGAGCATCCCTGCTTAATATACCGCAGAGTTTCAAATGCTAATTAGGACTCTTTGATTGATCTAATGTTGAGCAAGCTTACTTACACTTTGTTCTGATGTTTTATGTACTGAGGTTTTTTGTTTTGTTTTTAGTATAGCTCTCAACGTGCTCTTTTTAATGTCTTTCATGATTAGTTTAGCCCTTGGTCAGGTTTCTAAGGCTGTTCAGACCACTCCAATTTGCCTGGAGACTTCACACTTAAGTGCTAAATATAGATCACTCTCCATTATCCTTTCTCGGTATTTCATGGTTCATTCACTTCGGTTTCAGCACTAAATCATAACCTGCCTGAAAATAAGAGGCATGTGTGCGTTTTCCCATCTTCTTTATGACTGTGCAATCTTCAGGAGGCGGTTGGAGGATGGATGGCGGCTAACAGATTGAGGTTGAATCCTGACAAGACAGAAGTACTGTTCTTGGGGGACAGGAGGAGGGCAGGTGTGGAGGATTCCCTGGTCCTGAATGGGGTAACTGTGCCCCTGAAGGACCAGGTGCGCAGCCTGGGAGTCATTTTGGACTCACAGCTGTCCATGGAAGCGCAGGTTAATTCTGTATCCAGGGCAGCTGTCTACCAGCTCCACCTGGTACGCAGGCTAAGACCCTACCTGCCCGCGGACTGTCTCACCAAAGTGGTGCATGCTCTGGTTATCTCCCGCTTGGACTACTGCAATGCGCTCTATGTGGGGCTGCCTTTGAAGGTGACCCGGAAACTGCAATTAATCCAAAATGCGGCAGCTAGACTGGTGACTGGGAGTGGCCGCCGAGACCACATAACACCGGTCCTGAGAGATCTGCATTGGCTCCCAGTACGTTTCCGAGCACAATTCAAAGTGTTGGTGCTGACCTTTAAAGCCCTAAACGGCCTCGGTCCTGTATACCTGAAGGAGCGTCTCCACCCCCATCACTCAGCCCGGACACTGAGATCCAGCGCCGAGGGCCTTCTGTCTGTTCCCTCACTGCAAGAAGCAAAACTACAGGGAACCAGGCAGAGGGCCTTCTCGGTAGTGGCGCCCGCCCTGTGGAACGCCCTCCCATCACAGGTCAGGGAAATAAACAACTACCTGACATTCAGAAAAAACCTGAAGGCAGCCCTTTTTAGGGAAGTTTTTAATGTTTGATATTGTTGTATTTGGTTTCTGTTGGAAGCCGCCCAGAGTGGCTGGGGAAATCCAGCCAGATGGGCGGGGTACAAATAATAAATATTATTATTATTATTATTATTCACACGGCACTGGCACAGAATTAATGTCCAGACTTAAGGAAAGGAAGAAGATTCTCTCTAAAGGCTACTTTATAAATTAAGAGTTTGTCTTTCACTGTTGGATACAGGCTTGGTGCTCTTAGTGTTGTAGTTGAAGTGGCCTTGTAAGGTTGAACAGGATATTTAAGTATTTTTGTTTTTGCTCTGTGGAGTTGACTTGCAGGTGAACTCTTAAACCGACATTGGTCAGACTCAGTTGTGGATTATTGTATGGGAAGCTGAGCCATTGCATGGTGCACTGGCATGATTTAGTGCTTGTCATAATTCTCTTGCAGCTCATGCATACTTCCTTTTGCTTCCGCACATTTCAGACACAGGTCCCCCGCTGTAAAGCTCCGTGTTTGAGCAGGTTGCTGCTGATTTGTGTCTCGGAACTTTCCCCAGAAAACCCTTGTTTTACTGCTGAATTGGAGTAAATGGCTATCCCACAGAAAACCCAATTGCCATTTGCTGTGATTCAATGGTAAAATGTGGATTTTACTGGGGAAAGCTCCGAGACCAAAAAAAACCCCCAGCAATGCTCAGACACAGAGTTTTAAAGCCAGGACTTATGCCTAGAAACATTGCACAATCTGGATGCACCCTTAGTTGTGTGATTGCTAAACCTGCCAAAAAACAACAACCAGGCTCTTCAGACATTACGTAGCTAATGACAGCGTGGCAGCAACTTTCATAGTGGTAGACTTCAGATGTTCTGTGACTGGTATTGGAGCAGCTGTTGGATCTAGCAGCAAGTAAGCTAGTAAAATGACACCTGAAGAGGAATGTTGTTCCATGCATCTCACTGCCATGGTGTTTAACACTCAAGCATTTAGCTGTTCAGTCTTAATAAAAGTAAGGAAACGTTTTGCCTTCCACTTCCCTTCTGGGCAGCCTTCTATGGCTCTTCCTGCCCAAGCAGGAAAACGTATTTCAGTGAGGGTAAGACAAGAATGGCACATTCCATTTCCATCTAAAATTAAAGGGAAATACTCTGCTTACAGCTACCAGCTGGAACAAAACTCTGTCAATTTAGAACCATGGGCATAGAATGGTGCAAGAGACAAATGGCAACCTTCTCTCCTCCACTGAAGTATACAAAGTTTCTGTATATGTAATTAAGACTGTTCCACCTGCACTAAGGCTTCAGCAAAGGCACCAACTACACCTATGTTAGCCTGACCAGCCTTAAGATTGACTTCAAAGAAGAGACCTCTGGCTTACTGGAAAGTTCCACCAGTCCAGTGGATGATGCCAGCAAGAGGATCTTTTGGGTGGTGGCCCCCACACCTATGGAATTCTTTCATTACAGGGATATATACGATCCCATCTTTATTTGCCTTTAAATGGATTCTGAAGAAATACTTGTTTCAATCTCTCTTCGGCTGAAGTGTTGTGTGCCAGGAGTTTTAACTGCTGCTGATTTTTGATTGGGGTGGATAAGGTATAATGTATTTAATTGTTTAAGTTGTTTTAATTTTGAGAGCCGCCTTGGGAGGGCTACGGCATGAAGGACAGGCTAAGAATCCATTCATAAATGTTAAAATAGTGTGATGTCAGCTCTCAGCACTTGCAGCAGCATTCAGAGCTATGTATTGTGTCTTGACCGCTCAGCAGAGCATAGAAATGGACTCCAAATTATTCTGTTTTAATCTAGATGTCAGGCAAGTGTTGAAACAAGTGAAATATTATTTCCTAAACCATTTCACTTAGTTGTAGGAAGAGGGACTATATATAGTGACCCAAATGGTATATTATGTGTATAGCATTCCATGAAATTGCAGAGGTTTGACACAAATATGGAGAGAATAAAATTTTGCTCTGTTTCTATCTCAATCTGGTTCTTGGAGGGTTTTTGTTTATTTTGAGAATAAAAAAGAGGAGTGTTTTACTCTGAAATGCTTTGAACTACAATAAAGTTTCTATGCTACATACAGTGAACCAGATGCTATGTTAGCATTCCATGAAATGGAATTATTTAGGATAACCCTTAGGCGACTGAGAATGTTACGGAAGTTACGTAAAATTCCTCTGCAAATGCTGAAGGAACTTGCTCTCCCCCTCCACTCCACCCCTACTTGTATGCTCGGTTAGATGGCTGTTTTAAAATAAATATCCTTGTGTTCAAACTAAAATGCAACATACATGTAATTTGGTGAAAACACTAGTATTCATGCCACATGCGTTATTCACAAATAAGGAGGGGCATGGTTTGTTTGTTACTGCGATTAAAACCATTGTATAGTATCTCCATTGAACTCTCTTCTGGAAAACACGCATATGTTTGGGAGGTTTGCTCATTTATGTTAACTCCGTTAATGGCATTTAGACATAGGCCACAAGAGGATGTCTTCTGCCAAGCGTCTATTTCTCCCAGATGTTTGAAATGTAACACTGAACTGTGCTGCAGTATAAAGAATAATAATAACAACTTCAGGTTCAAGAAGCTACCGGCCCTTCAGTGATCTGAGCCAGGAACTTACATTATTTCAATTAAAAAGCAAGATCCTCAAATGTTTTGAAAGTGCATGAGGTTCTACACTCGAGGTCTCCATGCTCCCCTGCCCCTTTTAGTCATCTTCACCTCCTCAGTGAATCATAATAAAGCATAATGAAAGCACAGAGAGAACTTCCCTGTTTCACATCTATATGCACCTGATATAAATCTGTTCCCATTTTGCCTTAATGTGAAAGGTTTGTATCTTCTGCTTATCTTTGCTCCAGTATTTCTGCTTCTATATTTTTTTTTATTTGCCAGATTTCAGCACTGCTTGCTTCTCCCTACTCTTCTCCCTTGAAACTGCTCTTGCTTTATCTTCTGCCCATTCATATTCTTTTATCTTTCTCTTCTGGCTGCATGGAGACTCTCTGCTGTACAAGTGTAAGTATTTTTGTTTTAAGCTTTGCTGTTTCTTACCTACTACGTTTTTCTTGCTCCATTTGCTTCTGTAGCGCCTTACTAATCTGTTGGGGGAAATGCCGTACCGTCCGTGTGCAGCTATTAACAGAAACAGGCGACAATTTGGAAGCGAAGTTGGATTTTACAAGACGTTCCAGCCAGCATAATGTGTGGCGAATTGGAAATATCCCTCGGAAGACCTGAGAACAATACCAAGCACAATGTTCACATAGCACTAGATAATGGCTAAGAAAATCTCTGGATTCAGTTGTGCATTAATGCTAAGATCAGTTTATTGAAAACAAAGCTTTGAAGGAACAGAAGGTAGGGTTTTCCCAGGGGCAAAACTAGGCTTTATTTCACCTGAGTCAAAGATCCCGTTTGGCGCGCACACCCACACCCACAGACACAGGTGCCCCTCTGGAGACTTCACCCAGGGCAAAACCCCTAGGTAGCCCCACTGTAGCTGTGGCACTAGTTTCCCTGTCATAGATTTTAAGGTGGCATATTTTCTGTTGCACTGCGTTGCCTCTGCTTGGCAAATGCCATTCAAGCATGCAATATTTCTACCTTTGGCGGGGAGAGGGAGAAAAGGAAAAGAGACTGGATATGATCTGAATGAAAATGCATTCAGCAAGTTTATGTGACAGGAATAAAGCAGAGGCAGCAGAAACAGGGAAACTTTTGTATATAACCTCTTCTGGAGTCATTTCAAGTCTTAATTATGCTAAGCAATGGCGTGTAAAGTTTCCCCTTAAAACCAAGATTGAAGCGCTCCGTACGTGTTAAAATGTAATTTCCACTTCCAGTTATAAGAGGATATAACAGAAATCCCTACTTTTTCCCTTGGGCAGTGGAAGAATCAATACACTAGGTTTCTTGCCAGTTTTTCCTCAGATGCCCACATCCTCTGGCAGTTCTACACTTCCATTTCTGTTCTTGATCGTTTGCCAGCCAGGCTTTGGTTTAAGGAGGAGCAACAATCACAAGTACTACAGGTGACACGAGCTATTATAGAGCGGGATACAACAGGTGATGCTTTACGTTAAAACAAAGCAACCAGGAATCTGGAGTGGCATGCACCACCAGTTTGCTTTAGAGCTGGAGTGTAACTTGAGTACTTGGAAGAACATGTTTTCTCTCCTTCTGCGCTGCAGGGCTTTTCCTTTTCAATTTGTGAAGATTTGGTTTGCATCACTTTCAGCATACTGTTTCTGCTTTTCGTGGTCTCTAGGAAAAGGTCACATCACACATGCAAATATTTTATCAAAAGTGGTTATGCAGGTGTGGGGAAAACCCACATGCATTGCCACCTGTAAAAATCATATATATATGTTCTACCATTCCTACATTTGATGGAATAGTTGCTATTCGTAATGCATCCCGAAAACTAAGCAGACACGTGCATTTTCATCCATCCTACATTATGCTGCAAATGGTACACTAGACTAATAATGAAAATATATTTTTAAATCATACAAATTGGATTGCCTTTCGGTATGTATGAATGGCGTCTGCTTCTCTGCCAATCTTTCTGCTGAACCAAATGCCGCTCAAATTCAGCTGTATGGGCAGAACTTTTAAGAAGAATGTCTTAACACAGTTTCCCCCATCCTGGCAGCCTTCAGGTGTTTTGGGTTACAATTCTCAACATCCTTGAACATTTGCTAGAGATGCCAGGGGCTGACAGGAGTTGTACTTCAAAACATTGGAGGACATCAAGGCTTGGAGAAGGCTGTCTTAACATATATAGGTAAAAATGGCTTGAACATGAGCTTCTGCAAGCACCAAAATGCTAATTAGGTTGAAAATAGATTATCTTCTATACACTTCATTACCATATTCACTCAAAATATAATAGTTGCCATAGACAGGTAAACACAAGATTCCTCCCTGCTCCCATCTCATTTTGCTGAAAGAGTTTTCAGCAATCTTCAGTTAAGCTTTTAGTGTGGCAGCACAGAGCATGTCTTAAAAGATTACTTGCATTCAATTGTACCAACTAAAATACCCTATCGATTCAAGGTCACCAGGAAAATGTGTAGATGATCTTGTGCCAGAAATTATTAATGAAATAAGTTAGATAAACTGTGCTTTCTTTGTATGGTTGGGACAAATTGATCAGTGTACCAGTGTAACAGTTATTAATTGTGCCAGCCTGGTGGCTGTAGGACACAATCGCTGTCTCTGCCTTGCCACTACTATTAGGTTTAGTCAGTTGGAATAATAATATTGTTTCATGATCCCCACTTGCCTAAGCAGTACAAAGCTCTAGGGGAAGTCTTTTACACTGTCTGGCTTATTGTTACAAGGCAGTACTGAAGACCTTCGGCATGCTTGGAATGTCTGCTTCTTTATAAATATGCAGGCTGAGCACAAGGGAACATGCACCCAGATATACCGGTAGTGCTAATATTTAAGGCAGCATTCAGTCCTGCAAAAGTAAACTGTGTGTTTATCAAGCCCTCCTTTTCTTTTTCCTTCATTGACTACAGTACAACTATCTAACAATGTTCTTCAATCCTACCCAAGCAGGTGGAGCGTGTCCAATAGCCACCATCCACCTGCTATCAAAAGCTCAGTTAACTAAGCAGGAATGTTCCTCTCAGTGCCCATTAAAGAAAATGCTTCACTCTAGGCTTTTGTTTAATTATCTGTTTACTTTGCATGGCTTTAACAATACATCGGACATTGTCGTAAATGTACCGTAACAAGAGCCAGGAAGCTGTAGATCCTGGTGACTAGCTGAGACCAGAAGGGGGAATAATCAGAGGCAGGATTCAAGGAGGGTACATGGAGAGAGAGAGAGAGAGAGAGAGAGAGAGAGAGAGAGAGAGAGAGAGAGAGTTGGGGTGGGGGGTGACATGGGAAATATCAGGAAAACAACTGTAAACATATAATAGCATGCAGTGTTGCATGAATGGAAGGCAGTACAAAAGAAACTCATGTGGAGCAAGGAGGAAAATTTGGGCAGGGGGACTGAGGGCTCTCTGTGTGCATTTAATCAGGCCCTGTTCTCCTTCCTAATTGTTGCACACCAAAGTACCTCAGATTCTAATTAACTGGTTAGCATCATTTAGTTTCTTTTAACTTGTACTTTTTGGTTCAGGAACTGGTTACCCAGGCAACAACAAGATAGTGGGAATAGGCTCATCAAGCTTACAGAAGAGGTACCCCCCACCCCTACTCTAAATCTGTATCCTTTCCTATTTTGATTCTGTGGATTTTTTGTGTTTGCCACAGTAATATGAACTAGATTCTTTTAGGGGTGTCGCCTGAAGCTCTTCCCTGTTGAGTACTACTGTTGTTTATAATGAGATTATTCTGATGATGGTCCATATCTGAAGTTCTCAGCACAGTGCCGATGGGCACAACAATGCCCTTTGATACCCTACTTGTGGTCCTCCCCCTGCCCCTCCTTACTTTTATTGTGTTTGCTCTTTGTTTGTTTTTATACTTGAGGGAGTTGGATTCTTTCCTTTGGTTTTTATTTGTTTAGGGCAGGGGTCAGCAAACTTTTTCAGCAGGGGGCCGGTCCACTGTTCCTCAGACCTTGTGCGGGGCCAGACTATATTTTTGGGGGGAAATGAACGAATTCCTATGCCCCACAAATAACCCAGAGATGCATTTTAAATAAAAGGACACATTCTACTCATGTAAAACCACGCTGATTCCCAGATCGTCCGCGGGCCGCATTTAGAAGGCGATAGGGCCGCATCCAGCCCCCGGGCCTTAGTTTGGGGACCCCTGATTTAGGGTGTTTTGACTGCTTTTTTGTCTGTGCTTTATTTGTATTTGGGGGGGGGTGTAGGTAGGCCAAGAACAAACTTTGGTTACAGCCTGTGGTTTGTTTGGAATGCGACAAACCATAAGCGCAGACTCAGTCCTAGCACTAAGCCAAACTAGGTCACACCACACCAGGAGGACCAAGGGAGGAACAAAGCAACCATAGTTCCTGTTGTGAGTACGCACACCCTCAGGTGTTCATGCTTAGGTGTGAACTTTCTTTCTTTGTCGGTATAATGCCTGAAAATAGAAAACACCATTCAAAGGTAGCTTGACTAAAAATAACGTTTAGGATAATGCTTCCATTGTTCAATAATAATACTTTTTTTTTTTTGCAAAATCTCAGTAACTGCTTAAAAATCAGATGGCACTATGTGACATTGCTCCTTTTCCAACCACATTTCATCAAACGTGATGAATTTGCAGACTTATTATAAATTCTGAACACCAGGTTTGAATGCTCTCCAGCACAATAAATGATCATTATGAATGATTCTGAAGAGAGAAAGCTTAATTAACCGTTACTTGATTAACAGATCACTTGATTTCTGATCCAGAATTAAACGAGCTTTGCTTTTGCTCCATCTTTCACAGCTGTGTTGACTTCATAATATGAAGAATATATTCCAGTCTTACTCAGAGCTAACAGCTGCACTGGTACAGCTCACTTTTCTGTCAGCACTTGTGACATTAAGTTTTGCCATCTTTTCATTCTGCAGATGACTCCTAAGTCTAAAAGGAAGAGTATCCACAGTAGAATGTTGAGGCCTGTATCCAGAGCTTTTGGTAAGTGTGATTCTTAGCTGGTGGTTGTTTCTTTTCACAATTTATTAAGCTACTTCCTTAAGATTTATAAGATTTACCTAAATAGACTAGGGATGGGGACTCTCCATATGATGATGGACTACAATGAAGGGCCCATCCCTGTTCTAGAGTATAAGCATTATTTGGTCTGGTGTTCTCCTCTAACCTTATACAAATTAACAATTCAAAAAAAGATACTGATGCTCAAGCTTCTTTAGGGGTGTTAGTTGTGTGGGAACCTGTGTCTACAAAAAAAGAGATGATTTGAAATACTTTGATAACTGCAATTCTATATTTAGAGACATTATGAGTGAAGATTGTTTAGATGCTGTAGGCCTGGTCATCGTCAAGCCTCACGCACTCACACGCTTCTCCCTCCCTTCTTCCTGCCCTTATGGACTCTGATTCCCTCATCCCCTTTCTGGTTTAAGACATCCTATAGTTCATCATTATATCCAAACCAGAATTGGAAACTATGTACAAACCATAATTTCCAGTTCTGGATTGCCACAAACCAGGGAGTGCAGAAAGGGTGGGGCATAAAAGTGATCCAGAGGCTCAGAACCAATCATCAAAGCATGATTTGTCATTATTCCAAACTATTTCAGACATGTCTGCTTACAAATACCACTTCCCACTGAGGGGGCTTATTGACAAGGTTATGCCTATGTTAACAAACCTGACCAGAGAAGGAGAGGTTCAAATATAATAAACTTCAAATATTTCTCTTAGAGATGGAGTTTGACTTGGACAAAGCATTGGAAGAAGTTCCCATCCACATAGAAGACCCCCCATTCCTTTCCGGAAGAGTGGACAAACGGACTTCTGGGCTTATGTCAGAGCTGCCTTCCGAGGAAGGGAAAAAACTGGAGCACTTTACAAAGCTACGGCCTAAGAGGAATAAAAAACAACAGCCCACGCAAACTGCTGTGAGTGACAATTTTGGTTGTAATATTTTACTTCATATGAGAGATAGCTCAGTCAGTAGAGCAAGAGACTCTTAATCTCAGGGTTGTGGGTTCAAGCCCCACATTGGGCAAAAGATTCCTGCATTGCAGAGGGGTTGAAATAGATGACCCTCATAGTCCCGCCCAACTCTACAATTCTAGGATTCTTATTATTCCATTATTTAAATAGTGTACAAGCTTTAAGCCGTGCTTTAAAGATTTCTGATAACCACGTTCAGCCCTGTTGGTTGCTTATTTATCTGTCCTCTGTCAGCACTCTTCATAAGAAAAGCTGCTGCTTCTCAAACCCATACACAGTTATGGCTTTTGACACCCATAACTGCCAATATTGAACCTCCAGAGGCTTCTATATTAAGTAAAACTATGTGTCTTATCAGGTGAGTACGACAGCACCTCAAGATGGTGAACAGAATGGTCTTATGGGAAGAGTGGATGAAGGCGTTGATGAATTTTTCACTAAGAAGGTGACAAAAATGGATTCAAAGTAAGTCTTATTCTTCAGCAAGGTGCAGTAGCAGAAGCTGCTGTAGATATTTGGGGGTGTTTTCTGTCTTTAAAAATTCAAAATAGCAAGTACATTACACTGCTAGTGCTAATGTAATAGACGTAATTATGCCAATAGTAAGTTAAAGTTACTTATATATGCTAAATACATCTATATATACATATATTTGGGTTTATGTCACCATAGCGCCACTTAAGTGCATTAGAATTATTTATGATTGCAATTTAAGCGGAAGAGCCATTCTTTTAGTAAGCTGCCTTATACTGAGACCATTGGTTCTTCTTGCTCAGTATTTTCCGTATTTACTGGCAATGACTCTCCAGAGTTTGAGGCAAATAGTCTTTTCTAAGCCGCATCTGGAGATGCCAGGGATTGAACCTGGGAACTTCTGCATGCGAAACCTATGCTTCACCGTATCTTGGTGACATTCCAGTGCTACATGTGATGGCACTGCAGGGCGTTGTGTAGGATTAAAGAGTGGCATAAGCAAAGGAGGCCAAGGAGGAAGGCAGTGGTGAGGAAAAGCAGACAGTGAAACAATTGTGCCAAGCAGTACTTAAATGCTGCATTTCCTTTTCAAAGTGGTTTAGGGCAGGAGGAATGATTTTGTTCAGCTGAAGCAAATGCAGGTATTTTGAGGGTAGGTATCAAAATTTGGTACCACACAAAACCCTCGTTTCCTTGGCCAAACAGAATGTGTTCTACTTGATTATGCTATTTTATTCATTTTCTTTTTATTTATTCATTAAATTTTCGTAACGCCCTTCATCATAAGATCTCATGGTGGTTCACAGAATAAAAATACAAGATAAAAAACACAAGTATTAAAGCAAAACAACAAACAACCCCCTTCCCACAGACGCATTTAAAAGGCTGTAGAATATTTAGCAGCCAAAGGCCTGGTTGAAGAGGCATGTTTTCGCCTGGGGCCAAAAAGTATACAATGAAGGCACCAGGCGAACTCCCCGGGGAGAGCTATGATAACCCCACATAACCATGAGTTGGCAGTCAGGTTGACTTCTCTGGTAATACAAAATGCATTCTCGGGAGGTTGTGGACTCTCCTTCTTTGGAGGGCTTTAAGCAGAGGTTGGGTACCCATCTATCATGAATGCTTTAGCTAAGATTCCTGCATTGAAGGGGCGTTGGACTAGTTGACCCTTGAAGTCCCTTCCAGCTCTACAGTTCTATGATGGCTCAAAATTCTGCTTAGTCAAAATACAAGTGAAAGCTTCCAATATCCTTGTGATCTCACCAGATGTGGAAAGCGGAAACACAAGAGTCTATGTAACACTAAACCATAGTTTAGCATTATGTCCAAATGAGGCCATTATAGCTTATGTGCTTTTTTCATCTATTAGGAGGTCCTCAACAAAAGGCGCAGACACGAATGATTCCGGCGAAGCCACTGATGAAAAGAAGAAAAGAGATTCTCGGAAAAGTGGCTTTCTCAATTTAATCAAATCTAGATCAAAATCTGAACGTCCTCCAACTGTTCTGGTGTCGGAGGACCCCTCAACACCCAAAGGTGCTGTCAAAGGCCCCACAGCGGACACTGCAAAGAAAGAGGTTAAATCAGCTGAACAGAATGGCAACACTGAAAAAAACGAGGAACTGAAAACGCCAGACTCAATAGAGGAGGGGTCCTCAGATGATGCGTCGAAGCTTGAGAAGAGTGACAGCAAAGGCAGTCCTCAAGGAGGACGTCGGTATGGGGTGCAAGTGATGGGTAGCGGACTTTTAGCAGAAATGAAAGCCAAGCAGGAGCGCAGAGCAGCATATGCACAAAAGGTGATTGACATTTTCATTTTAATGGTCCATGCAGTTCATTTGAGGGCTTACATGGAACAATGTAGCTAAATGTTGGCGGCCAGCTTGAGGCATTTGATTCTGACCAAGATGGTTATACTCAAAATTGCCAGTAGGACTTTCGGTTTCTATATTTTTGTATTCGTTGTTACAAAATTAGCATGCTTGTATAAGTGTTGAGGTGACAGCTGGCTGCTTAAACGTACCTGAGGTAGGAACAAAAACTGTAAGGAATTTACTACTTGATGTGCAACCTAGTACAGTCCTGCTACAATTGCTAGTGAGGAGCAGGTGTGTGCTAGATGAAAAGATGGCAAATGTTGGGCGGGGTGGGGGTGGTTTTTTGTGTGAATTGGCAGGAACAGTGAAAGATCAGTGAACAGGGGATTAGTCTTCTCTCCAAGCAAATATTCAGTGGTGGTCTTGCTCCACCTAGTGTTTGAAGAGATTTTAATATTACCTCTAGGAACAAATGCAATGCAAATAAGACCAAGTAGCATGGCTTACTTAGCACTTGAGATGGTTTAAAACAGAACTCTCCAGCAAGCAATGGCAAGACTGGTGAGATTTGGGAGATGGAAATGTTTGCAGTTGCTATGAAGTGCAATTAGATATCAAATAGGTAAAAAAAAATACAGGTGACTTCCCACTTACTTAGGGATTATGTTCCCAGGTACCACACATATATGTGAAATTGGAATAGATATTATTGGCCTAATCCAACAAGTTAAAAAAAACCTGGTGTTGGCTAGAAAGAGTGAAGAAACTCCAACCAAAAAGCTTTTATGGTGGAGCCATTGACAAAAGTTATTTAATGTTTTATTCCTGTGTGATGTATGTTCCTACTTCGTAATTTATGTGCATTACCTTATTTATGTGTAGAAATGGTTTTAGCTATAAGATATGGGTACATGATAGTAAATCTATTTTATTTGTGGCCTAGTTTACTAAGATGAAATTGTGTTATCTAGAAATTTCATCTCCAAAGATAAAAAAGGATTCCAGGAAGTTGATTTACAGCAGAGGCAGGTGTCCCTAATGTGTTTAATGGTGGGTGGGATTGGGAGAAAAAAACTAATTTCCTGGATGCCTGCCCAATTTTTATTTATTTTTATTTATTTTTTTGCCAAGCATGTAAAGCTAAACGTGCACATGTTGAAGATGTGTTCAACTTTTAGAAAATGCGGCTGCCCAGATGTTATTGGACTCCTAACTCCCATCAGCCTCAGCCAACATGGCCAATGGTGAATGATGCTGGGAGTTGTAGTTCAGCAGCATGTGGGTTGTCACAGGCTAGCCATCTTCCCAAAGCGTAGATTTTGCTTACGGTAAATGTCAGCTCAGGGTGTTCAATAACAAATAAGTTAGCCTACACATCCTATAATGCAGAGATGTACTGTACTTGTAAACCAAGGACTGCTGAAATGTGATAGTTATTTACTGTTGTTCAGATGTGATGTAGCACAGTGTCAAGAAAAGTTTTCAATGCCATATAAAAACTGATCAAGTCTGGGCACACAGGTGGTAGTAAATCTAAAGTAGGACAGGGGAGTTAGCACAACTTCATAAAGGCATCCTGGTTGCCACCTGTTTCAGTACAGAAGTAGCAGAGTAGGGTAAGGCATCTGCTGTGTTTACGGAAGGTCTCAGATTCAGCCCTAGCACCTCCAGGTAGGGTAGGGGATGCCCCCCATATAGAACCCAGGAGAGCCACCGCAATTCAGCATAGGCAATACTAAGCTGGATGTGCTGCCATATAAGGCAGCTTCTTATATTCCTAAATAGGATTTCAACTGCTTGAATTGGATTACAATTAAGTTTGCGCACAATGCTACTTCGATATCATCATGGGGAAGTGATGTTCTGTTAATAGATTCATTTTTTAATGAAATCGTAAGTACCGGTACATGGAAGCCAAAATGAAGGCTGTTCAGAAGTTCCCCCCTTGCAGAGTGAAGAAAGTGCATGAGAAATGCAGGTATGCAACGGGATTGGAATAAATATTTATCCAGCCTTGTTGCATTAAAAACAAAAATGTGAACCTGCAGTGAAAATAATAAAGCTAGATGTAAAAAAAGAAAAGAAACACAGCTGATAGAACCAGCAAAGGGCAGCTACAAGGATCTCAGGCCTTAATAAACGCCACTAAAGGCAGAGGTGAACAGGATGGAGTTTACCAGGGACCAAAAAAGATTGTTGAGTAGGCACCAGGTGCACATGTCTAGGAAGGGAGCTCCACCATTCGAATGAATGTTTTTTTCCGGTGGTCCTTAAGATTCCTGGGCCCCAAGCCATTCAGGGCTTAAAAGGCTAAGACACCCATCTCACCACTTCAAGCCCAGAAACATACTGGCAGCCAGTATAGGTATTTTTATACCACCAAAATATATTCTCTTTGGCCGGTCCTTGTTAGCAATTTGGTTGTCCTGTTTTGTACCATTTGGAGTTTTCAAACATTCTTCAAGGGCTGCCCAATATAAAATGGACAGAGAGATGTTTTAATTACATGTTTGTTACTCTGGAGTCCTTTGCAAGAAAGAACGAGATATAAATTGGAATAAGAATAAGAATATGAATAATGATTGAATTAATGATGATGGGGATGTTGATGACGACAGTAATAATAGTCCGGAGCCTTGGAAAATGGTTATGTATCAACCAAGTTCAGAGAATTCTGTTATTTTTCAAGGATTCCTTATCACACTTTTCTTTCTTTCTGTTTTAAAGAAACTAGGGAACGATTCAAGAGACTCAACAGATCTCTCGGTGAATTCAGAACGGCTGGAAGGAGGTGCTACAGGTGCGTTGCTATTAGTAAAATGCTACTTCGTTAACTAGTGTGCACAAGCTTGCTGTTGCCGATCAGTTAGTACAAATGAATGATTAGAGGTAATATACTTTTTGTGAATGTACTTGATGGTTAGAGTGATTACAGCCATGCAGACCGAGCCTTATCTGCACAATACCATGGAAATTAGTTTCCATTTCCCCCATATCCACACCCTGCCGTGCAAACTACACCTGCTCAAATCTTGATTTTTAAAAAAGTGCAATTATATTATTCATAGCCTGTCCAATTTTTACAGAGTAGACATGTTACTTATATTTGTGAAAGCTGACCTACTTTGCTATATTCTTTGACTCCCTCTGTAGGGCAGAATTCTGACCTGTCTTACGTGTAGCTGGTGCCAGTTGCTTAGCAGTTTGTTTCGTTTTCATTCACTACACTGTGGGGAAGCTAACCTAGAACGCTTCCAACAGGGAATAATTAACTAGTAGCATCCTCTATGCCAGGCCTGGAAATCAAGTTCCAGGCAGCAGTGATGGGAACACAGAAGAAAGTGGTTCTAAGAGTGTGCTGTGAATTTGCCCTCCGGCCTTTTTAGATCTGCCTTATGAATGCAAATGGAGACGAAAGAAACACACTTCAGTTTTTAAGGAATTTTAAGAGTGCAAGACACCTGCTAAGAAGTAGAATAGAACTGATTAGTGCCAGAAATAATGTTCATTTCTCTGTGGATGAAAAAAAGGCATTTGTCTTTGGATGAAAAAAGGCATATAAAATGGCTGCCTGACTTTAACCAATATGTAAAAGTAGCCACTTCATCTGCCACTGCTACTTTGGCTTCCCATCTTCTCTTAACTTCTGAAACATCCTAACTGTGTATTTTCTCTTTTTATTAAATGCAAACAACCCCATCTGTATGAAGCACAGCTGGGCAAAGTGTGGCCCTAGTTAACTTCATATCTGTGTCAAGAAGAGGGGAAATTGGGGGAAGCATTTAGCAGAAAGAGAAGAGGTGGTCTTGTTTGTTTTTGGCTGTGGCTGGTATACCAACTACTGGTATATGATCTCTGACAGATTGGGCTGTATCCAACTAAAACAGGTTGGTCCAACATGTGGCCCCATTTGACACCCCCCCCAGCTCACATCACATTCCTAAAGCTGGATAAGGGAGACACGGGGCTTTGAGAAGGAGCTATGAGGGGTCTGACAGGGTCCTAGTGTCCTTCCACCTCCTTCCGAAGCCTAGTTAGTGCTTTCCCAGCTTTGGGGAGGAGATGGGAGAGCTTTGGGACCCTGCCAGAGCCCTCACTCCTTCTTCCCAAAGCCAGCACCTCACTTACCCAGCTTTGGAAAAGCAGCACAAAGGCTGGGGTGTATCAAATTTTGAATGCCCCACACACAGCAAGGCAGTGTGTGGCCTGTGGGTTCCATGTTGAAGTACTCTTGTGGCCGACTTGGTATGGAAAGTTGGACCACCCAGAAACAGTTCTGCTAGTGTAGGTGTGGGGAACCTTTGACCCTCCAGATGTTGTTGAACTGCAGTCGCCATCATGGTCAATAGCTATGCTTTCTGGGGTTGATGGGAGTTGTAGTTCAGCAACATCTGAAGGGCCAAAGGTTCCTCCTGCAAGGAGTTTAAGCTGTGCAGTGGATCTTAACATGGCTTGTCACCTCTCTGTGTGACTTTAAAATCTGTTCTAAGGATTCGTCCAGAGCAGATTTATGCAATTCTCAGGGGGCAAGGAAGTTCTATTGCATGCTTCCAGGGAGAAAATGGTGTCTAAATAACACATGGCCAACTGCACAAACACTTGCTTTGCTCCCTGTATATACAGTGTGCATGTGCTAAGATCCTTTTTGCTTTTGACCACATAAGCCCTCTCTTTGAAACGAGCTTAGCTGATGAATATGGGGAGAGGGTTTTGAAGGCAAAAGAATATATATTGGAAAGAAAGATACTACCCGTGGCAAAAGGTGTTCCATATATTTAAATAATTCTGGGAGAGAGAACATTTAGTTCTCACAGATCTTACAAGAATGTTTGAACATATACCAGTATTTCTCAAACACTCTCCCAAAAATGGGAATTAAAAATTGGAAGAACATATTGTTCACGTAGATAATACACTTTTAGTCACAGAATGCATGCACACATGTACAAGTCAAAGTACAAAAACATCTATGTAAGCTAGTAGAATGTCTTGGAAAGTGGCCTGCATCCTGAATCACCTAGCTCTGAATTTGGAATTCCTGGGGTCAACAGTGCTGTAAGAAGTAAAATAGGAGGTAGCTGGGCCAAGTTATGAGTTTGGGATATAATGTTCTGCAATAGAATAGGATTATGTTCAGTTATAAAATGCGTAAGTAGAAAAACTGCTTTCTCCATTTGACACAAAAAACCTTCATGTTATATACATATATAAACTAGATATATTTGAGAATAAAAAAGAAAGCATCACTCAGGCAGACTTAAGCATCTTTATGTTGCATAGAATTCAGTAAGTGAATTAACCTGATTAAGGAATTCCAGGGTGGTAATTCACAGGCCATTGTATTTTATAGAACTGTGAAATGCGTCCACCCCAAAACAACTCTCATGTTTGTGTGATTAGCCATCCTAGGCTGAATGGTGGGTGAATCAAGATCCCTTGACTTTACTGAAGGATTTTGGCTCTTTCTCTGTTGGCCTATCTGGACACCAGTCTTCAGGGCAGCTCCTCAGCCATTTTCACAGACTTGCACTGACATAAGGGCTGGATCTACATTGATCTTCTGAACACTATTAAATATAACACTCTAGAAAGCTTAATGGCAGTTTTCCATTGCCGGTGGCTCGCTGCTGTGGTGGTCACATTTTCATAACACCTTTTTAACATTATAAATGATGAGAGTAGATCTGCCCAAGGTACATTGAGATATTTTGGGGCTTTCTAAGCCTCAGCCCAGTTTCTCTCTGCCTCATAAAGCTTTCTGTTGGAGCACACAGCTGCTGCCAGACCTCAGAGAATAAGAGGGGGGTGGTGATATTTTCTGACAGTAAAGGAGTGAGTATTCTGCACTCACACACTCTCCATATCATCAGGCTTGTGTCTAATGTTCAGGTGTTCCTCTATGGAAACTGACTACATCAGATTATCCCACTCAGTCCCTCATGTGTTACAGTCATCAACCTGGGCCCCATTGAGGAGCCAACCATGAACCCTAAGTCCTGCTTAAAGTGCTAATGACCAGGAGAATCAAGCTAGTTTCTAAAGCCAGAGTATTAATATATTGGTCCTATCGGTCCAAACCATTCCAGGAATCTGGGCACATTCTCCTTCTAAAGCTCCCACAGAGATGGAAAATCTATTGGATGTCTCGCTGACATTGCTTGTCAGTGACTCTATATTCACATGGGTCAGAAAAGAGGACACTTGGGGAAAGTAGCAGCTTTTCTTTTTCCTGACTAACTGTCAGTCCACACACATCCCTCTGTGTTTTTCTCTGCACCTGCGGAGGCTAGAAACTTTTTAATACACTGCACTGTTGCTCTCAATGTTCACTGGGTCCTTTTGTTTCAGTTACCAAGCTCCACCAGTCTTCTCCAGAGAACCGGTTTGCCCTGAGTAAAGGTGACTCTATTGTAACCACATCAGAGAAAATCACAAAGGCTGAACCAAAGACAGAAGTTGGGGCGAGGACAAGAAGTTCTTCCAGCACACCTACCAGCCCAAAGCCTCCACTCCAGGCAGTAAAGCCCAGCCTAGCAGGACGGCCAACAGTTCCTCAGAAGCCACGATCTGCCTCTCGGACTGGTGAGAAGCCTCTTTACGCTAGCATTAGCACAATGGCTTATGTGTGGAGAAGTCAATAGTTAAATACTGAAGAGAAAATTCAGAAAATAAGATAATGCTTATTATTTTGTTCGGTGGCGTATTTCAATTGTTCTTCTCTGCTAATCCTGACTAATCTTTTAAATGCTAGAAGTGGGATTGCAATGGTAAATTATGAGAGAGAATGAGAAATTCCCCTAAACACTGAGGTACTAATTTGTAGCCTTTGCGTTATAGTACTGCCCTAAAGGTCTCAAAGATTACTACATTATTCTTGTGTTGATTAAGCAAATTGTTTCCCCTCATTTCTGAATATTGAAATACAGCTTTTTAAAAAACTTTTTTGAGGCTTCGTTGGAACATATTTAAACAACTTCTTAGGCCCCTCTATTGTCCTTTATTGCTACGTAGCCCTTCAGCACTTTCATTTCTTCCAGCTTACCCACTTTAGAGAGGAGACACTTAGCTTTGAGGCTGTTCCTCCTCTGTCAGTGTGGTGTAGTGGTTAAGAGCAGTAGACTCGTAATCTGGTGAACCGAGTTCGCGTCTCCGCTCCTCCACGTGCAGCTGCTGGGTGACCTTGGGCTAGTCACACTTCTTTGAAGTCTCTCAGCCCCACTCACCTCACAGAGTGTTTGTTGTGGGGGAGGAAGGGAAAGGAGAATGTTAGCCGCTTTGAGACTCCTTCGGGTAGTGATAAAGCGGGATATCAAATCCAAACTCCTCTTCTTCTTCTATCATGCTTTCAAAAACTAAATCACTACATTTGGGTGGGTTGGTTGGTTGGTTGGTTGTGTGAAGGTTTATGTGAATGAATTTCCTAGATGCTGGGCAGCTGGTAACTGAATTTTTCTGTGTGCATGTTGTGTTTCCACAGAGGATATCCCAGAGTCTCCATCTGGTCCAGGTTCCCCTAAAACTGCTCTCCTTCCCCCCGTTCTGAAAAGAGTTCCTTCTGATAAAGAAAAAGATGGACAGAGCAGCCCCCAACCAGCAGTCAGATCTCTTTCACATGAAGGTGAGAATGCTAGTATATTTCTCCAAGCACACACACCCCTTTGTATAATTGTTCATGTCCTCAGCTATTGGAAGTCAATTTGCAAACTTCTTGATTCTGAATATGACCTTAATGTCTGGTCATAATAATGTGTTAATTTACCTATATTATGTGTTCTAATTGCATGCATGCACACGCCTCGCCCTTCTGCAGGGGTTGTTTCCATTCTAGCCCATGGTGCTAATTATATCTCCCATTATCTTTTGTGTTCTCTGCAACCTCCATCATTTCCTTCTCGGTCATAGGGCCAAGCTAGACAGGAGGCTGATGTTAAATGCATCTTTACATTTAAAATGCAGGGTTTTCAAAACAGTTCAGCTAGCATTCTCCAGCAGGGCTGGTAGTTACTGTGACAGCAGGTGGCAAGAAGACAGAATTTAATCCTGCTGCAGCCCTGCAGAAAATGCTGCCTCTGAAGCTGATATTTCCCTGGGCATCAAATACAGATTTCCTCCCTTTGCAAATACCAATTTGTGGGGAAGGATTTTCCTCAGGACCTCAGCATGCAAGGGCAAGGTTAAATTGCCCCCTCCTCATCTGTTGTTATCCCGATAAATATCACTCCCACTCCCTAAGCTGGTGCAGTATTTGCATTTCTAAAAACATGCACATTAGATACTGTCCCATCTGCTTTGACCCAGAGAACTCCTGTCATGTATTCTCATTGGCTGGCAGAAATGGAATCTCAATACAGATTGCACTTAGGTCCTCCTTCTGGTTGGCCATTGTGAGAAGAGGGAGGTGGACTTGATGGTCCATTAGCCTGATCCAGCAGACTCTTCATATGTTCTTTCATTAAAAAGCTCTACAGTGCTCCATCTGCTGATAGGAAAGTAAGAAAGGGTGATGCTCACAGACATCTCACACATTACAAAGAGGCAAAACTGGATTTTTTATTCATTTTATATGTATCCTGCTTTCACATGCACGCGCGCACACACACACCCATGCTCAAAGCAGCTTACAACAAAGAAAACAGGAGTGCATTTCAAACAAACACTGCAAAACAACTCCAAAATAACGTAGCAAAACAATAGCAAATATAACAACGCAAAAAACCTACATTTCAACACTATAAATGTAACAAAATTACTGAAACAACGTGCAGCATCCAATAGCAAAAATAACAAGGGAGCTGCAAGGTTTCACCTTAGTCCTAGAAACACACCTCCTATGATGTTGCTCATAGGCCCTCTCCTGCAGCAGCAGCAACTACTTATAAGCTTCTTATAAGGCTTCCAAGAGCAAGGGGTGGGGTAACTGAAAACACCCCTCCCATGAATTTTGACCACATGTTCAGCCCCTATAGAAACCTGCAGTCAATCCCAGCTCCCTGGCAAGTATGATGTATTTGCCATGTAAGTGTAGGATTAGAACATTTTATGTGTATTGCTATTGTTACCTCTCGGTCCTTAACTTAAGCCAGCCAACTCGATTAGTATACTGTATATGTTAGGACTGGTTAAAAGCTATATCCTCCTGCCACCACCTATAGTTTTGTATTAAGCCTGGCTCCCTTTTCACGTTCCCCCATAACTTCATTTTATTTATTCCCCACTCTTCACTGCAAGGCTCTCAGATCGGACCACATCATTTTAAAAAAGCAGCATTGAAAACAGTTCAAAACAAATTTATGTGGACCAACACACTCAGTTAATTGGTTCTTTTACCAGTAAATCGTTGACACAATTTGCTTGGCAAAAACGATGAAAGAATGCCATCTTATTTTCTCTCTCTCTTTTGTGTATTGTTGTGTTACTAAACATGCAAAATATCAGGATATGCAAAGCATGACATTTTTATTATTAGGGCTGCTAAATTGTATAATATAAACAAATGAGGCTAAGAATGCTGCTGATTAAGCTAATCAGGCTTCAAAATCTGAAATAATTTGCCTCGGTCATTTACTGCATGTGCCTTGCAGGGGCTGCACATTAAAGAGGCAGGAAATGTTCGCAGCTCTGCAAGGGATACAACAGTCACATCCTTTACTAGGCACTCAGAGCTAGTGAAAAATCATATGAGTTCAGGTAGTAGTACATAGGTCTTTGTCCTATACAGTTTGGCATCAGTTGTTGCCTGCTGTAGAAATTTCCAAGTATAATATTTATCCAATTCATTTCTGACCCAGTAGTGTATCTCTGGAAAAGGAATGTTCTTAAGAATAGCCTTGTGAGAGGCTCTTGCGTCTGCAGGGAAGGCTGGTTCAATAAGAAGCATTGGGCTGGTTTGCAAGTCAGACTAAGTGTGAACACATGAGTGTGTAGACTCCTGGGGAGGAGATAGCCATCACTTTGCTCTCCCCAGTCCTTTTGCTGCTGCACAACACTGAGCTAAGCCATGGCTTGGTTTAGCATGTAGTCCAAACTTCTGCTTTTTGGTTTAGCTGGCCAGCTAGATCCAATTCTCCATCGCTGCTTAGCTCAGCAAAACAACAAGGGAAGAACAAAGAGGCCACAATCTCCTCACCAGGAGCCCTGATACCTGCCCTTAGCCATGGTTTGGCTTAGCATGACATGCCAACCAGCCCATTGACTTAACATTTGGTCACATTCTCAAGAATCAACAGCACTCTCAATTCTCCATGCTGAACTCCAAATGTAAACAGTCCTCAGCGGTTTGATTACGCCTAGTGATTAAGCACCTGTCTCTTTGAAGAGCTGTACTTAGAAAATTAAATACGGTATTTACAAGTTGAGCTTGAAGTTCATTAGTGTCAGTTACAATACATCCCTTCTGAAACCTTTAGTCAACTTAATAGGCATTTTTGTTCAGTGCTTTCCTTTCTCAGGTTTATGGTTAAGGAACAGCACAGCAATTCTGGTAACTCTCCTCTGTATAAACCATACTAAGTGCTTTAATATTTAATTCCATACACACACACACACACACACACACACACACACACACACGTGTGTGTGTAAAACCTTATTAAGTGGTTTGATTCTCAAAATCTGAGGCTGAGATTGCCTAGAAGGAAGCCGCACTGAGCATAGTAGGATATATTTATGTGTAAACATGCTAGAGGTTTGCCACATGCTAGATGTAGGAATGTCACAGGGCCAGAAGCATTCCAGGGTCTCTCCTTTCCCCATCCCCCTTGGGGCCAGAAAACAGGGCTGTGTGGGCAACTCCTGGCCAAGAATTCCTAGCAAACTTGAAATTTTGAATGCATTGTGCCATCCATCAAGGAGCAGGATTTCCTAGCATCATTAGACCTACTGGAGACTTATCTACACATCATAATAAAGCTCTCCCATGTACCTGTGTTTTCATTCATTTGTATTTATTTAAATATTTCACATACTGCACTTTCACATACAAAGGTATACAGACTGAAAACATAGTATTGCAAAAAAAAAAAAAACAGTTATCAGGGGCACTTCCGTATAGATCAGTGCCAAAGATTACCTCTGTTGGATCAAGCCAAAAGGCTCATCTACACCAGCATCCTATTCCCACCGTGACTAATCAATGCCTGAGCACAACAGCACCCTCCCCATTTGTGATTCCCAGCCAGCTGGTGTTCAGAATCATGCTTCTTTTAATCCTCCCTTAATAATAATAATAATAATAATAATAATAATAATAATAATAATAATAATAATTTATTATTTATACCCCGCCCATCTGGCCGGGTCTCCCCAGCCACTCTGGGCGGCCTCCAACAAATACCAAAATACAATACAAAGTCACAAATTAAAAACTTCCCTAAACAGGGCTGCCTTCAAGTATTTTCTAAATGACAGGTAGTTGTTTATCTCTCTGGCCCCTGATGGGAGGGCGTTCCACAGGGCGGGCGCCACTACCGAGAAGGCCCTCTGTCTGGTTCCCTGAAGCTTTGCTTCTCGCGGTGAGGGAACCGCCAGAAGGCCCTCGGTGCTGGATCTCAGTGTCCGGGCTGAATGATACCCTGATCCAATCTAGTTCCTGAATTAAGAGCCACCAGTACAGCCCAGCTCAGCTTGGACAGCTCCCCAGAACCACAGCTTTGTGGCGAATCTAGAAAAGAGCTAACTGGAATTAGTGTTCTAAGAACTGTACCTTGGGGAAATTGTCCATTTATTCTCACTCTCTGCTTCTTGTTCCTTAACCACCTACTGATCCACAAGAGGATATTTCCTCTTATTCCATGACTGATAAACTTGCTCAGGAGTCTTTGGTGAGGTACTTTATGAAAGCATTTTCAAAGTACGCAGTGTCAACTGGATCTCCTCTGTGTGCTCATTGACACTCTCAGAGATCTGAGAGTTAGTGAGACAGGACCTACCGTACTCTTGTAGAAGCCTTTCTGGTTCTGCTTCTGTTTCTGCATGACTTGTTCTTTTGTATGTATGGTAATTCTGCTTTTAAACCTCCCACCAGCTCCCCTTTAGTTCCCTTCTTAAAACTGTTGTTCTCCTGGCCATCTTCCAGTTCTTGGGTACAAGTGCTGATCTTAAGGGCATGTGGTGTTTTTGTTAGAAGATCAGCAAATTCACATTTGAGTTCCTTAAGAACTCTTCTGTGGATGCCATCCAGACCGAGTGATGTTTCAGTTTTTAATTTGACTCTTGTCACCACTATGTGTCTCAGTTCCTCAGACTTCCTTCCTGAGAAAGTTAGTTTCTGAAAATGAACTCTAATGTGCAGTATTGATTTTAGAGACAGTTACATGTTCCTCACAGGGTAGCAGTCTTAATGAATAGCAAATATATATATATATATATATATATATATATATATATATATATATCTGATGTGAAAATATTTCCTTTCCAACTACATTATTCATTTTTGTATGTTAGGAAGTACTTCTCATCCCTGCAGGTTTTTAAATGCCGTGCTGAACAAAAGCACTGCAGCAAAAAAAGTTTGATCTTTTACCTATTCAATGCTGAAATAAATGGGTCTTATATCACTTAATTACCATGTGTTGCAGCTCAGCAATCAAACCTTTAAATCTGATTTTTAGTTTTTTTTAAAAAAAACAAAACACGGGGTTTCACCCATTCTCTTCTTTTATCTCAGAATTCTTAGTCTCCGAGTGTACAAAAATCCCCATTATCAGATCATCATGAATAAATTTACAAGCAATAATCATAACTTATGAATTCTTAGTCTTACATTTAGCTCTCCAGTGAGTATGTTTTCACATTGATAATGAATAGAGTGGAATTGTCTTTTTGGTGAATTCTGAATAATAGGAAACAAGCAGATGTGCTCACTTGCCAAACATGGAGGAATTCCCTCTGTGTTGAGAATATGCCTCATTGCATATGTGACTCATCAGAGCTTTAAAGAGAATGAGAGCAATTTCAGTTATTATCTTAGGGAAGGATTATTGGTATAATTGTTGACCTGTGCACATTCAAGCACATTGTTCTTTATAATGCATTCCACATAACATGCATTCTGCTGTGGGCAAAAAAAAAGGAGGCAACAATTTGCTCTAAACTCCTTGCGTTATACTTACCCACTTTTTGTCTATGATGAAATGAGTTTGACAATGTGTGCAATATAAGAAGGTTGCAGTAGAAGTCAAAAGCAAACCATTTATCTTCATGGAAGATAAATTGTCTGTACAGCAACAACAGCTTGATGTCAACTTGGCTGCTTCATAAGGCTAGTTTTAGATTTTTATATGATTAAAAACTACCAATACCTTGTCTTTTTAAACAGATGCAAGTATTGCTGTGTTCATTTATTATAAAAGCTGCTGCTACATGTACAATGTGAACAAGTTTTCATATGTTTTGGTTCGGTTTAAATTGATGTATTTCTGCCATACATGATAACTGTGGAAATCCCACCACTATCTGTGATATCCTTTGCATGTTGGCCATAACTTGCTATTTTAACCAGCTTCTATTCGGAACGTAGGATATGAGCTTTTGAGTTACACAGAACTCTAATTCAAGAACAATTTGGAGCAACAGAGCAGATATTGGGGTCATAGTGATAGCTCTGGGGTCATAGCAGATGAAGATGTCCACTCTGCAGCTTCCCAACTCAACATTCTGTCTTCTGATACAGGTCCAAAGAGAAGCCCAGGACACCAGGAGCAGAAACAGAGGTCTTTAAGTAAAGATGGCCAGCAGGGAAGCAAGTCCAGTGACTCTGGTGAAGAAGCTGATAAAGATTTTATTTTTGTTTAGTTGCTTGGTCGTGTGTTTGGCAGTGCTCTTTTGTAACAATAAGGGTACTGCTTATCCCTCTTTTTGATCAGTTACCCTCCTTTTATAGAGGAGCATTTGGAAATGGGGGGAGAAAGTGTCGATGATTGCACTGGTAACTGAACTTCATGGCTCTGATCCTTTGTTTTTCCTGACCTGTATGATTCCAGACATTCCCTTTCACGCCTTTGCAAAAGCCAGCAACTTTTTCATGTCTTCTACTTGAATTTCTCTGAAGCAGCTATAAAAATAATGCCTTGCTTTGCGGGGCTTTGCAGGAGGAAACCCCAAGCAAAGGAACTGGACAGTTTCTTACACTAACCCATACTGTACAGCATGAGAGGTGTTGTACTGCTGAATGTAAATGTGTCAAACTTGCACGCAACTTACTTTATAAATATATTATTGCTGAATGCAATTGCACATTGTAATTATATCAACAGAGCACACTAATAAAATAATTTGTATAAATAATATATATTAGATGCTTGGATATGATTTTTACATTCTCCTTTGGGAGACCTTTTTCTTGTTTGTTGTACTGTATATAAGAACACAATATCCTACATTTTGTGTACTGTTCTAAAGCACAAAACAACAACCCAGAATTACTAATAACTTGATATGCTTCCATATCCATAAGTAAATGTTTGTTGTTGATTGGAATGAGGGCAATGCACATTTTATTACTATTGGTATTTCCTAGAGGGCACCTTGAGGGTCAGTCTGCATTCTCTCTAGCTTCTAACATGTACTTTTGAAAGAAAAGTAGATTCTTGTCTGTAAAAGCAATTCTTCATTTTTTTCCCCCTTTGCATATTTCACAGGCATCTGCTTATAATACACGCTGAAGGGAGTTTATTCATAATGTATATTTGTACCAATAAAAATGATTTTACAACTGGAATATGAATTTCTAATTTTAAAGAAATACTTTCTTAAGCCTTTGTATATTTATAAATTTTAAATCTATAGTTCCATACTCCAGCACATTTTTTTTCAAACCCTAAATACAGTATAGGCGAACTTAGCATTTAAATTGTTTCAAATCATTTTTGTACATAATGTAGCAAGTAACAAAAAATATTTATTTTTAAAAGTCAATCATTTCTTCTGAACGTAACATTGCAGAATATGAGGCATATTGCTGCAAAACAACCCATCATTTTTATACAATTCTATTGTGATGCTTTCTGTATGTTTCTGCGAGTGAATCCACAGATTTTTTCCATGTCAGCAAGGGATCAAACACCGATGTTCATTAATTGGTTTGCTTAACCAAGAGTAACCAAAAATGTGCATATCTGAAGAAGTGTGCATGCACACGAAAGCTCATACCAAGAACAAACTTAGTTGGTCTCTAAGGTGCTACTGGAAGGAATTTTTTTATTTTTTATTTTGTTTTGACTATGGCAGACCAACATGGCTACCCACCTGTAACCAAAAATGTTATGTTACTGTTAGCCAAATGTCAAAACTAATGGAGGCTAAATTAAGGAAAGTTGGTCATATCAGGCCTGTCCTGGCCTTAGTTAAAAGGCATGTTACGTGCAAATGATAGTAGTGAATCCACAGCGCGTGCACATGCACACACACACACACACATATATATTATATTCCTGCCATTTTGAGTGGAAAAACGAGTGATGCTTAACCCTTTCCTGCTCAGCACTGCCCCTTTCCATTGCTTCCTCCCTGCAAGGTCCCAGTATGTAATTTCCTTTTATAAATAGATACCTGCAATTCCATAAAGAGGGATAGCTTTGGCAAAGGATAGGAAGAGTTTTTAAGTATCATATCCTCCTCTGCTAAAAAATGTAGCATCCAAAAATTGCTTTAAAAAATAAAAATAAAGACTGTTCAGACAGTTACGTGTAACATGGTTTGCCCTCAATACAAGTCCTCACCTTAGAGCAGGCACGTCCAACAGGCAGATCACTGGTAGATCATTGGCTCCCCCCCCCCAAGAAGCTGAACCTCCTCCCTGAAAAAACTCAACAACTTTGACTCGAACCCCCCCCCCCCAATGGGTCTTCCTCCTTCCTAAAAAAAGCTCAACAACTTTGACCTGAACCCCAGAAAAGGGAGTAGATCACTGACAGTTTTTAACGCTGAGTAGATCGCAGTCTCTTGGGAGTTGGCCACCCCTGCCTTAGAGGACTGCTGCCAAGCTTCTCTTTCAGCCTATATAATATACAGCGAATGAAGTAATTCAACATGTAACAAGGCAGAGGTCAACTCTACCATTATTTAATCTATTATGCTACAGCCATTATTATTAGTATAAGTGGGTTCTGTGAAAATAAATGGGATCAAGTGAACCAGAAAGATAAGGTTAAACATTAGAAATGTTAATCTTTTTCTCTACAATAATCATTTAGGTAATATTATTTCAGGAAGGTTGTTCGTAACCATATCTGGTGAGCAGAGCAAAGTGACCCTGGGTTTTTCCATCTTTCGAGTCATTTTTCTTTCTTTCTTCCAATGAGGAAGTGAACATGTAGAAGCAGAGGAAGATATAAAAGCTCTCTTAGAAGAACTGTTGTTTTAATTCGATTGACCGTGTCCAGGAAAGGGATAGGGCTGCTATCTGCACAAATCCAATTTGCTTGAATTCAGCAAAGTTAACTCTCTAAATGACTGCTGGAAGGCACAGCAGAGAGGGAAATGAAGTAAGTCTATCCCCTCATTTCCCATAAGCTTTTTTCTCCAAAACCCTCTGGCAGAAAAAACCCTTTTGGCAGTTAATGCAGCTTGTAGTGTTGAATGGAGCATTATAGGGAAGGGACAGTGGCATAGACGTTTGTTTCATTACTAGTCAATGTAGAACCCAACAGGTTTGCCAATATGATTGTCCCATCAGTACCCATAGAGTACTATGTTTCAGTGCCACATTAATCTTGAAATTAAAAAGTTGGAGGGATGGTTACCGATTCCTTTATGTGATTCCTGAGCCAACAATGGAAGGGGCCATGCTTGTTTGTAGTGTTGCACTTTTCCAATTCCAGAGCTATGGTAGGAAAAAATGGTTTAATTAATTAATTACATTCCAAGTCACCCTTCATCCAAACAGATTCCAAGGAAATTGACAACAATAACCAAATAAAAGAAAAGTGAAACATAATCATTCAAAAAACAAACAAACCTAGCATACAACTAAAA
The DNA here is from genome assembly GCF_009819535.1 of Lacerta agilis. Lineage (NCBI taxonomy): Eukaryota > Metazoa > Chordata > Lepidosauria > Squamata > Lacertidae > Lacerta > Lacerta agilis. The sequence goes on from NC_046318.1 coordinate 30,479,655, forward strand.
GACAACAGCTTAAAAAAATGCATCAAAAACAAATGTAACCCTTTTAAACTTCATGAGCAAACAAAAATGGCTTAAGCAGGCATCAAAAAGATGATAATGCCAATTGAACCTCCCCAGGGAGGATATTTCAAAGTCAGACAGTCGCTACAGAAAAGGGCTTCTCCTTTGTGTAAGCATAATGCAGATCAGCAAGCAACAGCAGTCAAAGGGCAGAGACTCCCTTTCTCTCCTAAGACGTTTGCTGGCAAAGGCAGTTGTTTCCATCTGCAGTCACACCTCCTCTTGGCTACAGGTAGTGTTGAAATGCTATAGGGAGGGCCTATCCAGCTTTCCAACTCATCCCTACCTGGCTGGCTAGTAACAGAGTGATCTATCTAGTACAGGGGTAGGCAATCTAAGGCCCAAGGGCCGGATGCAGCCCAATCGCCTTCTCAATCCGTCCCGCGGACGGTCCGGGAATCAGCATGTTTTTACATGAGTAGAATGTGTCCTTTTATTTAAAATGCATCTCTGGGTTATTTGTGGGGCCTGCCTGGTGTTTTTACATGAGTAGAATGTGTGCTTTTATTTAAAATGCATCTCTGGGTTATTTGTGGGGCATAGGAATTCGTTCATTCCCCCCCCCCAAAAAAAAAAAAATATAGTCCGGCCCACCACATGGTCTGAGGGACGGTGGACTGGCCCATGGCTGGAAAAGGTTGCTGACCCCTGATCTAGTAGTTCTAGTATCACTAGAGCATCACTAGGGGGTGGAGCTAACACAGACTGCCTGTAGACAGAGTGTGACTAAGATTTCTCTACCCAAAGCCACAGCACAGAATGGAGTGAATGGACTAAGAGTATGAACAAGAGGCAGATTGTGGGTTGCACCAATGTAGCTTCACTGAAACACACACACACAAACACACACTGCAGTCATCTTCACTATCCCACATTACATGGTATTGCATCTTTGTGACCAGTCTTTTACTTCCTTTCAGCATAAAATCATTGTAGACAAGTTTGTGGCACCCTAGCTAAAAGTCCATGGCATTATCTGTAGGTTGGGGTAAACTTGTACTCAAATGACCTTTCACCAACAGTTACCCAGACTAACACATTTTCATCAGCAGCATCTAGCCATGAGTTCCACTCTACATATTTCTTCAAGGTAGGTGCCTTGGTGAATTGCTTTTCACTGTTGCTGGATATGCAGGAAATGTATTTGTGAAAATGTTGCAGGCTTTCATATCTTTCTGTTCTTCAGACCACAGGTGTTCAGCATAAATATTACAAATAAAATAAGGTTAGGATTCGATCATTTTTTAAACAAAACAGAATCAAATTTTTATTTTAGCTGTTCTTGCATAGCAGGGTCTGACTGGAAAGTGGTGTGTCAACTTGGTTCAGCTATCAGCATGTATTTGATCAATTCCCCCACTTTGAATGTTTATTTCAACATTCAAAGACCCCCTTAGTGGGCTGCTGGCTGTTGTTCCTATCAAATATCTTCTCAGCTGCTTTGAAAGGGCTTGTTTAGCAAAACCATGTGTGTCGGGTTCAATTTAAATTGTATGCTGTGAGGCAGATAAGCGTGTTTTCTTTGTAGTCCTAAATCATCCGTCAGACATGCAATTGTATATTATCATTGAACATTCCCCATTTATAAAGTTAAAACTAAAATTCCACATAATTTTGCATTCAGTTGTATGTCTGAATTGTTTGAACTTTAGGAGCCCATTTGTGATACTTATCCTGGGCTATATTTATTGTCTGTTGAAGAAAGTTAGTTAGTGTTGGTATTCGCAGCTATAGACCTGACCTTGTATTCACACCTTGTGATATGCTGACTAGGCCATGAATATAATCCATATTTAAGAGCTCTGTATGGTGGTGGAATCATTTAGACCACAGTTGCCTTTCAGCAAAATAATAATAATTACTTTTTCCTGCACATATGTTGACTTCACATATTTTGACAGTAAACCTTACCCCAACTAAGTTAGACAGGATGCACTTTCCAATTTTTTTCAGGTGGGATGGCTGAGGCTCAGAGATAACTGTTGCCCTAAGGCCAGCTATTAAGGTGGAACCCAAAACAAGATTGGAACCAGGGACTTCCTGGTTTCCAACTCCTTCTTGTAACTGCTCCTTTTAACTTGTTTTCAGGCTTATATCTGGGAGGTGATAGTGCTGATTTCAGGTGAGCGACATGGGCTAGCAGCTCCCATGCTGCACAAGTAACATACTGTTACAGAGGTTGTGCAGCACCCCCAATCTCTGCCAAGCAGCAAGAAGATTTCAGGGGGTTCCAGCTGCTCACCCAGGGTTGTGTACCCATTGGGAAATCAAGGCACAGCAGAGACTAGTGTATTTAAGAATTATAGTTTGTTCTACACATATTACAAGCAAGCAATGTTCCTCAAGGGGGGGAATCTACCCTCTGCTCTCCTAAATTTGGGGTTCAAGTCCTAAGATTCCAGGCCTCCTGCAATACTTCTTATCGAAAGCTTTTGTTCAACGGAAGGCAGATCTGAATGCTGAACAATTCAGTACTCCTATAAATGCTTCACCCTACTTCTAGCAACATCTTACAGCTTGAAGAAAAGCTTGTTGAAACTTGTAACAGCTTTTGATAATTTGAGGGTTGGGAGGTTGGATAAGGCTTTACTTATCCATCTGTGAGACAGTCATTTTCTTTTGCAAAAAGAGAATTTGATTGCGAACATTCTTACAAAAATAGCAAATAGAATGTGGCGTGGCAACCGCAGTCATTTTTGTCAATACTTATTGTTCAGTACTGTGCGAGAAGCTTAGCTTGTTTGCAGTGTGTTACTATACAATCATGAAGACAAAATAAATCAATAACTGAGACAACCAAATGTAGACAATTTAATTAGTGCCTTTCGTTTTCTTTCATAATAGCCTATTCAGTTTTCGATGCACTTAAATGCATTTTGCAGGCTTTAACATAATGCTTGTTAAATTTAAAACTCAGAATACCTTTTCTATTTCAAATATTTATTTTCCGCTTGAGTTATAAGAATTTTAACAATACATTTTATAGTAATAATGATAATAGTACTCTTCATTCTATTCATATAATAAAGATGCCCCTCTTTGCAAGTACCTTGCTACGGTGGAGGTAGGTGGGCGTTGTGGAGCAAAAGCCATACACAAGATGGGTTTATTGAATCTGAGGCCTTCTTTGGTTCTTCTAACACAGGAGTGGGCAACTTTTAGCTTTCCAGATGTTGCTGCACCACACCAGCCCTAGCGAGCATGGCCGATGGCCAGGGATGATGGGAGCTGTGGTTCAGCAACGTCTGGGCAGTCAAAGGTTCCCAACAACTGTTCTAATCTGTATGAAAATGTTCCAGGATCAGTGGTTCGCAGCATGATGCAATGGTGTTGGCTGTGGTGAAATAGAATCATAGAGTTGGAAGGAACCCTAAGGATCATCTAGCCCAGGCATAGGCAAACTTGGCCCTCTAGATGTTTTGGGACTACAACTCCCATCATCCCTAGCTAACAGGACCCAGTGGTCAGGGATGATGGGAGCTGTAGTCCCAAAACATCTGGAGGGCCAAGTTTGCCTATGCCTGATCTAGCCGAACCCCCTGCAATGCAGGAATATGCAGCTGTCCCTTATGGGGATTGAACCTGCAACCTTGGCATTATCAGCCCCACTTTCTAACCAGCTGAGCCATCCAGGGGCTGAAGAGTTATCAGAGCCCTTGCACTGAACTGGAGCACATGAACAGATATATTGGAATCTGGATGCTCAAGCCCACGTGGTAATTACTGTGGGGAAAGGGAGATGTGCAATAGGTGTGTGTGTGAACTTCCCATATTTGACATAAAGGAAACTTTGTAGATGCCTTAAGCAAAACTACCTGATTCAATGGCCCCCTCCCAATCCCTTGCTCTTTATTCTCCTCTAGCTTCCCCCATTGCTGCCATTCTCCCACTCTTGAAAACTGGGAGTGGAGAATTATGAAAAGGGTTTGCTTCAGCCCATTCATTAGATGTGGAGGAAATTCTTTTTCGAGACATCACTTTTAATATTTCAGAAACCCTTTACCCCAGAACACAATAGTGATTCTAGTCAGTTTGGGACCTCATGGGGTTAATTGAATGCTTCAGTTCTTATGGCAAGTTTCCTTTCGCTTTAATGGCCTTCAACAGCCACATGCTTTCTGCTCAATGAGCATAAAAGGTTTTGGTGGGTTTTATTGACTTAAGATTAGCTCCATTATTTCTATATATTTCTTTTATTAAAATGTTAATGCAGGGGAGCTGTCATAGCAGGCTGGTGTGTGGGAAAATGGGGCCTCTGTGTGAACTATTACTTCTGCCAAACCTGTTCCAAGATTTTCATGAATGCAGGCTTCTGGCACAGCCTTTGAGCTGACAGCTATTTGCCACTGAATACTAGTACAGTGTTACTGGAACCCAGAAGATCCAAACCTGGGTCTTTTACACTGGCCCTTATCTTTTTTATATATAGCAAGGGCAGGAAATCTGTGACACTCCAGATGTTGTCGGACTGCAACTCCCATCAACTCCAACCATAATTGCCTATATACATGGGTGATGGGAGTTGTAGTCTAGCAGCATCTGGAGGGATATAGGTTCTGAGTGTACTACAAAGCTCAGTACCAGTGAGACTCCAGCCATTTTCCATCTTAACCTGCCCAGAGGCAAATCTCTGTGATGGGCGCTTGCCACTAGTTCTTAAATACCTTTGGAACCTAACGGGTTACTCTCTGGTATCAACAGCGTAAAAGCAATAACCGTACATTATTTTAGACATTCCAACAGTTGCCCAGTGGCCAGCAGGGAACACAAGGTTCTAATCATATGGAAATGGACAGGTGTGCAGATGCCCATTATAATGTTTTGCATCATCATGTAGACCAGGGGTGGGTTGTTGTTGTTTTTTTTGCAAAATCTCCCCCAAAAATGAAATTCCAACACTTCCGATATGGGCTGCCATATGCCCGAGTTTTCCGGGACATTTTAGCTGGTTTCTGAGAATTCTGCCCTGACGCTATTTTCGAGGGATGAATCCCGGGCGTATGGCAGCGCTACCAGTTAGCTACCCCTGAGCCAGACCAAATATAATAAAGCTGATATTAAAATCGCAAATGGAGCTTTCTCACTCATGTATGAAGCAACTGGATAAGCAGCTGGACAAACATGGACTGCGTTCTGAACGTACTTCTGTTTTTCTGGAATTTTCATTTAGAAATCTCTTGTATCGCTGTCTCAACATTTCCATTGTCTTTCAATTAACTGTCAGCCTTTGAGAAAGGGTGGGTTTAAAAATTAAGCCTCACTCTGTTAAAATGAGTATTGGAAGGAGAAAAGAGAGAGAGGAAAAGCAAAAGGGCGGCGTTCTTTCTTTATTTTCAAATAGGCAGCTGCCATGCTGACAGAAGAAGGGAGCAAGTAGAGTTTTTAACTGTAGCCATGCTGCTAAGAAACTCTCACACACACCTCAATATGCAACATTGACTTTGTGTCTGTTTTCAGAAGCTTCTACATCACACCAGTCATTATTTGTGTAGTTTGATAGTGGGTGGGTTTTTTGTTTGTTTGTTTGTTTTTTACCATTTGTTATCAATCAGGCCAAATTGACAAATGAATATATATTGGGCAGATTTAATCCAGCTGTTTGTGTGCTTGTGTATGTTTAGACTTTCTAGACTAGTGATCCACTCAAGAGAAATTTGATGTTGCCACCCCCTAATAACAACAATATTCTGCCCATTAGCTAATATTGCAGGTGCCCATGTGCATAAGGCAACTGCAGGAGAGCAAATGTGTTCACAAAGTACAGTTCTGTCGGATGCTTGCCTGAGATATCATAGAACTGTAGAGTTGGAAGGGACCCATAGGGTCATCTAGTCCAACACCCTACAATGCATTACCCTGTAATCCCTTCTGACTCGGAAATGCCATTTCACATCCTAATCTTCAAAACTGCTAAGGTTTACCAACACTAACAGATATGTAGAATGGAAAACTTACAGGTAGTTGTTGTTGTTTTGCCTTTTCCTCTTTCACATACTAATGTAATTCTAAACACCAGTATGTGGGATAAGAGTTATATAGCATTAATAACTTATGTTGTGCATTCACAGATCAGTTGATAATCAAATCATAAGAACCAAGGTTTGCCATAATTTGCAGAAACCCATGGTTTATCTTGCTCAGTATTCAGTCCACCACCAGTGGTTCATAAAAACTGCAAGCCTTTCAAATGAGGAATACTGAAAAACAGGCACAACGGCTATTTCACTCTCTGATGCCACTCTGAAAACTAACTAAAAACACAGGTGGTGCTTCAGAGCAACTGATAAATAATTCACTGTGTGCATGAGCAACATTAAAATTATGTAATATTTATTTTCCCCTTTACACCCTTGCGCATCACAAATTAACAATGTACTTTTCTGTGAAGTAAGAAAACTAATATACATTCCTCATTTAAAATAAATAAATCTTGATTTAAAGTCACCACTATGGGTTTCATTCTATTCATTTCAGGTGACTTTTGGGTTGTTTCCAAAAGTAGCAACAGCTCCATAGGCATCCTTTGTAATGCATGTTTTAGCTCCTCTACAGCTCCTGTAGTTCTAGAAAGGCTTGCAACTCTGAAACTCTGGCAATATAAAAAGAAGAAAAGTGAGAGAGCCCTTTGTAAAGCGAGCTTTCAAACCGACCCTTCTGTCTGCCGCGAATGCAGTTCTGAATTAATCCTACTCATTTAATACTGCAGCTGTTTCGACCTTCTCCGAGGAAGCTTCTTCAAATTCCCCTTAAGCTGGTGACTCTGGCTTCTAAATTCCATCTTGCACCTCTGTGCACCAATAAATCCCCTTATATTCTCGCCTTACTTACAAGGATATATCATTACAAAAAACAACAAAAGTTGGTGGCAGCAGTCTCATTTCAAGGGCGAACCCAGCAGTTCTTCCTCCAAGCAGCTGACAAGGGAAACTTTGGCACCAAAGGGGGCAGCAAGCAGCCGAATTTGCCTCGCTTGCTGGCTCGCTCCGACCTTCTCTCCAGGCAGCAGGTGGGATCTTGGGGGGAGCCTGGGCGTGTCCCCGGCTGGGCTGCCTTCTGAAAACCCGCCCGCCTCTTGGGCACTCGAGGCCAGCAGCCCGAGTGCCGCGCAGCCCACTTGGATTTGCCAACCCGACGCCCTGACCTTTGCCCATCGCGGTCTCTCCGGCGTCAGCACCATGGACAGCGAATTTCTGCCTTCCCTCGACGCGGCTGCCTTTCTGAGCCTCTGGCAACGCTTCGACGCCGACGGTGAGTGCGCCCGGGAGAGGCTCTTTCCACCGTGGGAGTTAAATAGGGAAGGGACGGAGCGCGCCTACAAAAGGCGGCAGGCATGGGCGCTAGCAGGGGTGTTTCTTTGTCCAAGTTTTCTCTTTCTACTTTGCAAGGAAGTTTTTGCTTTTCCAAGTTGCCTATTCCAATTCGATTTTCGACTACCCATATGCTTGTATTCCCGTGATCTCAGAGTGTCTTGTGTTCATGGGTGTGCAGAGGAGATTAGGGAAGTTGGTCTGATTGAAGCCATTTAATTGAGAAGCAAGGCTAATTACACAGATCCTGGTGGACCTCGATCAGATGGCTTTTTTCACCTATTAATTTGCTGGTTAAAAGAAACATTGCTGTGTTTCAATACCGATGTAACCCTGAGGAACTTATTGTTCTTGTTTTACACCATCAGTGTGCATGGTGCTGAGTAACATAAGCAAAAGGGCAGGTTCCTTTTCCAAGGAGCTTACACTCTCAACCAGTCTTGTAAATTAGACCCCCAAAGTCACTAGTGTGCAAAAATAATAATAATAAAAATACCAGCCTACTTAGGCTGACAAAGGAGGAATGCAGAACCCCACTCTGTCTGCTTGATTTCTATGCTGGAGACAGAGAAAGTGGGGAGACCTCTACACTACTCCCCTCATTTGCCTGCCTGCAGTTGTTTGCCATTTATGCTTTCCAGGTTGATGCAAGTTTGATTTAAATGGTTCTTCATTAAACACCATACTAAAACAACATATCCCAAAAATGTCTTAATACATTATTGTAACCCTAGATTGTGTACAGCCTGGAACATGATGGGCAGGGTATAAATAAATTATTGTTGTTGTTATTGTTGGTTGTTGTTATTTAGACATATTTATTCTGTTTTAAAATAAACATGTTAGTTCTCTGATTAGTGCATTTATGCATGCATGAAAACTTTATACATCTTTCATGTACTTCAAAATGTATGTGCCTGCAGTCTAAAGTTGTAGGTCTGCTCTGGCATATGCAGCCTGGCACCTTGTACCTATGTTTTCCAACCTTTGTATCAATACAATTCTTGGCTATCTGTTTAATATCAAAGGAGGCTGAAACAAGAGAAGCGCTTGGTGGATTTTGGACAAAGTTTCATATCTCTTATTTATTTGAAGAAGAGGAATGTTTTAACTTAGAAATCTGGAATAAAGTAACTGCATATTTAAACAATCTATCAAAGTAAAAAACAAACATTCACATTTTCTTTATGTCTGTCAGTTTGGCCAAATGCATTTGAGTTGTTACTAGATTTATGAAATGTTTATGTTGCATGTTATTTCTTCAGTTTAGATTCTGAACATTAATGGTACAATATTCAGTAATACGTTTTTAATCGGTTTTAGACAACGGTTACATAGAAGGGAAAGAGCTTGATAATTTTTTCCATCATCTGCTGAAGACACTGGGCAGTGAAGTAAGTACTGTGTCTTATGTTCTGCATGTAAATATAACCATGAGCATATGCAGAAGTTTTCTGCAAATTGGTGTTGAACATAGATCCAAGAACTGGGGTTCCGTGTTGCAGAGCACTTTCAGGAAGATGAGAACTCTGCCACCCATCTGTTTGGTAGGGGGAGGAGAAACATGGATTATCCACAACATACATTTAAATCACATGGCTTCTTCCAGCACCAAATTTAGGGCAGTTCAATAGGTTTCCCTGCACAGGGTTTTGAGCTGAGGGGGCACAAAACTGAGAAGATCTATAACTGAAAAGATCCATTTGGAAGTGCCACATTTTAGCCTCGCTCAGGGCACCGTATTACTAAAGATTACCAAAGTCTGCCCCTGGTTCTCCCAAAGAACTGTGGAGGAACCCTCATAAAACTACAACGCCCTTAACATACTAAGGTTTCCAGGATTCTTTGAAGGAAGCCATGCACTTTAAATGTATGGTGTGGATGTGACCCACCTCTCTCCTTCCTGCCCAACACCTGATGAGATGTATCAGATACACACAATGTGGTATTGTGAGTAGAGCATTGGACTAGTACCTGGGAGCCGAAATATCCACTCAGCCATGAAGCTTGCTGGGTGACCTTGGGCCAGTCACCAACTCTCAACTTAACCTTCATATTGTGAAGGCAATATGGAGAAAGGGAGAGTCATGCTGTATGCCTTGAGCTCCTTGGGGGAAAGTTGAATATTTTGTATAAATGCAATAATAAATAAATTACACCCAGAGAGAGAGAGAGAGAGAGAGAGAGAGAGAACTCCCCATGCATGGCACTGGCAGTGCTGTCCATACAGTTTTAGACCAAGCCAAGAGTGTGTAACCATATTTCTCTCCCCATCTACTTTGTTTTTCTTAGTAGCAACATTCTAAAGTAAATAATGTAGTTCTTTGTGTGAGAGTTCTGCTCAGGTTCCTTTCGCAACAGGTGTGGCAACGTTCTTATCGCTGTTTGTGTTCTGAGTCCCTCTGCACTGGCCACCCACTCACTGGTCATAATTTTGGCATGAAGCAAATGCTAGGCTACTGACAAAAACACACATTTAGATTAATGAAGGTGAGTCAAGAGGTTTGCATACACATTAATCTGGATGAAGGGAGTAAGGGCAGCAGGTGTCTTTTGCTTATTCAAAACATTGCTGATTAGTTTTGCAGATGCAAAATTCTGCTTTCCAAAATCAATTAACATGGGTCTTTCTCCAGAGTTAATTGACACTTGCTTAGGAAAATGGATCTGCTTGTAAACAGCTGTAAAATGAACGGTAGAATCAACAGCACAGTCGATTATTTGCATGTCCTGTTCTTTGCGGTTCTGTTTCGTTTCCCCTGACATATTGGCCCTTTATTTTTGATTGCCACTAGCAAAAAGCCATGCTCTCAACTTGTGCTAACTTTCTTCTGTCTATTATCTGACTATTTGCAATTGCCATAAACCACCAAAAAAGGGAATAAGTACTGATTACTGTGATCTTGTTTATGTGATCAGATATCCTGCCTTCATAAAACCTTAGCTCTTTCGATTCTCATTTTACTATCAAAGGAAAAATCATGAGAGAGAAGTAAGTTAAAGGGAAATGGGAAAGACGCCTGGATGATTAGAAATTATTTCTGAACTGCAATTGTGTGACCTTGGAATGACTGATAATAGGTTTAGTACCTCCAATGAGGGGAAGTGGGTTCAACTTACTCATAGCAAACACTGCAAGCTGCTTCAGACATTATTTCCCACTATGTTGAGTGACTGGTATTCTTCTTAAAGGGGAGGACGCATTTCATAATATATGAACAATAGGTGACTCTCTACATCTTAATGGGTTTCTGCTGGTGCTTGTTTCAATAACAAAGCCCTGCTTTCTTAAACACTTCCCTACCAAGCACTTGGAAGAGGGAAAGTAAAGGAAGTCAGACTGCAAGAGCTGAGTACATCATTCACTTCTCATCTCTTGGACTGAGTGGAAAGTGTGAAAGATTCCCTTCCCCTGGCTGCTAGCCATGAGGGTTACTGTATGCCCTGCCTTCACAGTCAGAGGCAGGAATGCTTCTGAATACCAGTTGCTGGAAACCAAAGGAAGGGAGAATGCTCTGGTGGTTGGGTCCTGCTTGCAGCTTTCTGACAGGCCACTTTGAGAACTGGACTGGACTAGATGGGCCGTTGGTCAGATCCAGGTGCCTCTTCTTACTTTATTATGTTTGTGTTGTTCCCCTCCCCTCAAACATCAGGCACCGTGAAGGTTAAAGGGCAGGGTGAATAGGGCAGGCTTGTGTTTGGGGGAAGTAAGAGCCTGCAGGGGACAAGGTAGCCCCCCCCCCCGGTAGGAGCAGGGAACTGTTTCAGCCTGCCTGTCCCCCTGGGCAAGCTTGCAGAGGTCACAGGACAGTGGTAGAGCCAGAAGCAAGTGGGCAAAGCGTGAGTGTAGACCGGGGTCCCCAAACTAAGGCCCTGGGGCCAGATGTGGCCCAGTCACCTTCTCAATCCGGCCCGTGGACAGTCCAGGAACCAGCGTGTTTTTACATGAGTAGAATGTGTCCTTTTATTTAAAATGCATCTCTGGGTTATTTGTGGGGCATGCCTGGTGTTTTTACATGAGTAGAATGTGTGCTTTTATTTAAAATGCATCTCTGGGTTATTTGTGGGGCATAGGAATTCATTCATTTCCCCCCCCCAAATATAGTCCGGCCCCCCACAAGGTCTGAGGGACAGTGAACCGGCCCCCTGCTGAAAAAGTTTGCTGACCCATGGTGTAGACTGTTATCCTTGTACCATCTGTGCAGCCAAACAAGAGGCATTGTCACAATTCAAGGATACATCCTGGCCCAGCAATTGCTCTTGAGAAGGACACAGGGCAGGACCAGTGAGGGGCATAGCCTGGGGAAAGTCCTATGAGTAAAAATAAAATAAAAAAATAAAAAAAATCCTTTTGTGTTCATGCACACTTCTTCAGATACGTATCTGGTATCTGAAGAAGTGTGCATGCACACAAAAGCTCATACCAAGAACAAACTTAGTTGGTCTCTAAGGTGCTACTGGAAGGAATTTTTTTTATTTTTTATTTTGTTTCGACTAAGGCAGACCAACACCTGTAACTGGTCCTATAAGTAGGTAGACTGGCTAAAGAAGCCAGGGGACACATTCAGCCCCTGATCCTAAGGTTGCCTCTGTCTCTCCTAGGCCTCTTGAAAAGGGGGGTTGTTATCTAAGTACACTCTTCACCGATGCTGCCAGACTGGCATTTGCAGGTGAGACATGACTGGCATCCGGGGGATAAAGCATCCCTCCTTCTTGCTTGTTCACTGATCCTCACCCAAGTGCCACCCTGTGACCCTGTTCTCCATTGTCTTGGTGCTCCTTCTACCACACCTGTTGTGTGGACCAGTTCTGCCTTTCCATGCCCTTGATGTTCTGCAGAGTTCTGTAGTGTAGACTCTAACAATGTTGTAATTCTGTAAGAGCATCGAGTTGGAGGCTGGAAGAACATCTCCCAGTGGTGATTGTTTTACAGTGACTCATTGAGTTATGAATTTGTCATACGGTGTTGGTGTGCATCAAAATGAGACGATCCTGCTTACCAAGTTGTTGTGAAGAATAAGCATTTCTGCTTATATGCTTTGAAGATTAAAAGTGTCGGATGAAATAAAACGAATAGTTATTATGCACTCCGAAAGTTCTCTCTGTTTGAATAGCAAACTGTTGCATAATTATTGTTTTTAACCTCTGTGCACCCTGTTGTTATTTCTCCCTAATGACCACTGTAGTCTCTAGCACTCTGTTTCCCCTGACTCTCTTTCATCTACTCTGAAGTGTTCTCAACTAATGCTAAAGGCAAGAAAACGAACCCCAGCTGGGAAAACAAAAGAGTGACCGAATTCAGTGGGCATGCAAAATGGGAAAGGGGTGGAATGAACAAGGAAATGGAGGAATCTGTGTTTGTTTTCATTTCTGGTTGCCCTACAGTGGTGACCATTTTGTGTGAGTGTGTGTGTGTGTGTGTGTGTGTGTGTGTGTGTGTGTTCAAATGGAGATCTGTGGGGTTTGTGCATAGCTTCAGACTTTTTAAGGGAACAACTATATTGGTGACTGGAAATCTCCTCTTTTAAAATATTTGTTCAGCTGGAAGTTCAGCCAGCAAATTTCCATTGTATCTCCTTGAGGGTGGCTGAGGGTGACAGTTTGAAATAGTGTGCTTGTGTCAAAATAGCTACATTTCCCTCCAACAGACCTGGAAGTTAGGCTCAATCTTTTCCTGGTTACTGTTTCCATGCATTTTAAATGGAAATGGGGTTGAAATCCATCCTCTGAGCATAATGAAGAATGGCCTCACAACCTTAACTCACAATCCAGCAGGTTTGCTGGTAAAGTTACCAACTTAATTTCATATTTAATGGAGAAATAATGAAACAATCTCAATAATTAATCTCTTTGCTGATATCACATTAAAATGAGAGCCCATAAATAAGGAAAGAACATTGAAACCCCAAGGAGAAGTTCTTGGTTGGCTGTATATATGTTCTACTTAAAATACAGGAGCAAATCTTACATTTGTTACTAGCTGATGGAATACACGTGGCACTGTGGGGAGAACACTAAATTTAAAAGACCAAGATGACTATACAAAAGAAGATCTATTTGAATATGTACTATTCTATTCTCACTTTTATTTTACTTTTTTGGTGGTTTTTAAATTGGTCTTAAATTTCTGTTACAGTCTCACATTGGAAAATTTTAAACTATAATAACGTGTGGTATTCTTTTAAAAAGATACTAGGGAAACCAAGCTTGCCCTTTTTCTTTTTCTTTTTAAAAACCACCCAGTATATTGTTCAGTTGTGTGCAGGATTATTTTTATGACTTCTTCAAAGAATTTAAAGCAGACAAGATCTTTTTATACGGGATTAAAATATCTTGGAAGTGTCATGAAGTTTAATTAACCTGGCTCCCATAGAATTAACTTTTGGAGCAGAGGCAGAGCTCAGGGATATTTAACACTTGAAGTCTGATATTCTTCTGACTGGCTTTAAAGGCTACTCATAATATATTTAGGCCATCTTATTTCTACAAGCTGTCATTGGCTTCTTGGTACAGAAGGAGTCCTCTTATGTACAGTGTGGAACACAGTAATGCAGTGAAATTATTATTTTGGATGCCTGGTGACATTTATTTAAGCAATTATATCCCACCCTTTGGGATGCGGGTGGTGCTGTGGGTTAAACCACAGAGCCTAGGGCTTGTCAATCAGAAGGTCGGCGGTTCGAATCCCCGCGATGGGGTGAGCTCCCGTTATTTGGTCCTAGCTCCTGCCAACCTAGTAGTTCAAAAGCACATCAAAGTGCAAGTAGATAAATAGGTACCGCTCCGGCGGGAAGGTAAACGGCATTTTCGTGCACTGCTCTGGTTCGCCAGAAGCGGCTTAGTCATGCTGGCCACATGACCCGGAACCTTACACTGGCTCCCTTAGCCAGTAAAGCAAGATGAGCACCTCAACCCCAGAGTCGGACATGACTGGACCTAATGGTCAGGGGTCCCTTTACCTTTATCCCACCCTTCTGGTGCAAAAGGTTGCTCACTGTTTTAGGCAGAGATCCCTAACTATACCTGCAAGATGAGTTGGTTGTCTTACATGCAGAGACAGCTCCATATGCCTACAACATCTTACTACTCTGGGTAGATACATATGAGCAGGGAATCCTTTTCAGGAGCAGCAGTATTGTTTTGCCTTTAGGTGCCTCCCTTTGCAACTATCACCTGGAGTGCTGTTCTATGTTTTAGCCACAATGGCCCCCACCCAGGAGTTTGATCTGCTCTTCGAAGATTTCAGAGACCATGTTGATATCTTCCTCTTCTTGTCTGGTCCTGAACCTTTCATATAAATGTGTAAGCTCTTGCTTCTATCTGTATGGATAGTGCGAGTGTCTAGTTTGGTCACGAAGTGGCACTGTACTTAATTTATATCTGGGTGTGGTCAGGAGTTTCCTGTCACTGTTTTGTTCTTGTCTAAATAAAGTTATTGTCTTGTTGTTCACCAAAGCCTTCCATGATACCATCTGCTCCCAATCTCAGCTAAGCTAACTACAATATAGGTCAATGTGCCTAGTTGCCATGACTTTGTCTTTTCTTGCAATAATCTTTTTCCTTGCTCACATTTATATTCTGCCTTTCTTCCACCATGGAACCCAAGATGGCATACATGTGGCCTCCAAGAAGTCTCCCATCCAGGCACTGATCAGGCCCGCTCCTGCTTAATGTTAGTTAGGTGGTGGCCTCATGTGCTCTTGGACTATTGTCATTTTGGTAAGGAACAAGTCGCTTCTGATAATGTATGTGTGTGCGTGCACATCACTTCCAAAGATGACTTTAAGGCAGGGTGTTAGGAAACCAGAACAAAATAGCTCTTGCTGCAGGCTCCCTTCCTTACAGCCTAAGGGAGACATTTGCTGCAGGTCCTGCATGGCTGGTCTTAAAAGGGACTGGAGAGAACACATTGTACTCGGGGAAATTGGTTTTATCCTTAACCTGTTGCTTTTCATATCACAGAGCACCGTAACAGAAGAAAAGGTGCAGAGGGTGAAAAAACGATTTATGTCAGCCTACGATGTGACTGCAGATGGACGCTTACAAATACAAGAGGTACCTGGCTGCCTTTTATTATGCAGTGTTAGAAAATAGATAGCAGGCAATTGAGGAATAATAAGTGCACTGTTGCAAAGAGTGGGCTCACCGGCTCGTTTAGATAATGTAGTATTGGAACTTTTTGTCCAATTGTCCTTTTGACAAAAGCATCTGTTAGGATTTTGCTGCTAGATTTTGTAGTTTTGCTCTGCTCTGCCCTGCTTCTGTCCTTGTGGTATAGTAATTTATTCCGTATAACAATAACATTAATGATGATGATGATGATGATGATGATGATGATGATTGATGAAAATAACTGCAGAGAGAACAGTTTGAGAAATGTAACCTTCCCTCCCCCCCAAAAAAAAAAAACTTTAGCTTGCAAGTATAATCTTGTCGGAGGATGAGAACTTCCTGCTTCTTTTCCGAAGAGAAACACCTTTGGACAACAGCGTGGAATTCATGCGGGTGGGTGTAATTTCCTGCTGTCTGTTTCCATCTTTCAAAGTATTTTGCATTGCATACTTTTAGTTGGTGTATTGGCCACATGCTGAGGCTCACATTTGTTTAACCTCGGGGTAGCTAACATGGAGCCCTCCAGAATTTATTGGACTCTAGTTCCTAGCAGCCCCAGAAGCCAGCATAGCCAATGACCACTGCTACTGAGAGTTGTAGTCCAATGACTTGGGGAAAGCCATAGGTTCCCTACGCTTGGTTTAAACCCAGGTCTTTCCCAATCAAGTACAAAGCGTGAGATGGAGGATTGGATTCTGGGAGCCCAAAAAAGGCTCCAGGAACTGTAACCTGGTCCTTTGCTCCTTGTAACTATCACTTTCTTGGATCTGCATTCTACCCAACCAGTGCTTTTCCCTAGTTGCACTCTCTTCCAATATTAGAATTTGGTCCAAGAAAGAGCTCTGGAGGTGATAGAGAGCAAGGAAGTAAGTGAGGGAGGGGTATGGGGCATGTTCAGAATCCTCCCATCCACCCACACCTTTGATCTCAAAAGTAGACCCTTCTTCTCCTGCTTTATCTCTAGTCTGTCCCCTCCATCACATATATGTTGAGCCTCAGCATCCTTCTCCATTGTGAAGCACGATGGCCTAGTTTGCATGATACAGAATTTATCAGCCATGAAAGAAGCAGCATGCAGCCTTTGGCCCCAGATGGTCTGTGGGGACCTTTTGCACAGCTGCTTATTAAATTCAAGAATAATATTATCAGCTTTCATTAAACACACACACACACACACACACACACACACACACACACACACACAGAGTTAAGTGTTGTGTGCCTTTACATTTTGGAACCTGAGAAATGAGATTATGAGGCTTGACACTTAAAAGACTATACCTACTAGGTTAATGATTCAAGTCACCATATAAACATCTAGCTAACAACTCTCATTCTTCTTCCCAGATCACACTCTGTCTTTTCAGTCCAATATAAAACATGGGATTGACACTGCAGCTACTGAAGGAGGGCCATTCTGGAGTCCTCGCTAAGAATGGGCCCATTGTGAGCACTGGACCAAACTGTACATTACTCAAGGAGATCTCCGAGGAATCTCCTGATTCTTTTTAAAGCAATACTTAACAATGAGATGGAAACTTTAACTGGTCCAAAATGCAGTGGCCAGATTACTGGCTGGGATTACATTTAGAATTCACACAAACCCTGTTTTGGCTGCCAGTTTGCTTCTGGGCCATATTCAAGGTGTTTAACTTAGTGTTTAAAATCCTAAATGGCCCAGGCCCCAAATTTGACTCACAGTCTCCTTCCCTGCAGATTCCCTGCAGTGGTGGCCCAGGAGAGGACATTCTCTGTGGTAGCCTCTAAAGTGTGGAATTCCCTCCCGACAGAAGTGTGTTGAACACTTTCATTATGTCACTTTCCTCAAATGCTAAAGATGACCTTTTTTTACCCTGCCATTTGACATCTGAGATGTATACTTTAGGAGCCAGCCTATTATCTTGACTGTACTTTGTTTTAACTGTTTTAATATTATATTTTTAATTGTTATAACCCACACTGGAACCTCATAGTGGAGGGGCAACAAAAAAATTAATAAATTGGAACAGCACCACAGAAGAAATACTCAGCTTCTGTAATTTTGTAACTGAGTTGTTTATATCGCCCTATCCAAGGTGGATACCATCAATTAGCTCCAGGTGGGTATTTTTTTTTACAAAATAAAATCTCTTCTAATCTGGGCCTAGTGTTTCAATCTAAAAATACCACCTAAAGTCAACTGACTAAGAACAAGGGGATACAAATAGGAATACAAATAGCCACTTAGTCCCTCGATTGGCTGTGTTGTTTACATAACAAATAACGAATCTGAATATGCAGCCATGGTAACAACAGGTCCAGGTTAAGGATGAAAATTGATTTCAGTCTGTTTACACACTTCTTTTAGATGGAACTTGTCAGTGACACATAAGGTTCTTTCCAGGTTTCAAAATCCTTGTTTTCTAAATATTTTGGAAAGAAACAAAATGTTAGTTAATAATTCAACAATGTCAATGCCTGGATGAGCCATTTAGGGTTGCCATATGTCCTCTTTTTCCAGGACACGGCCTCTTTTCGTGGGTAGAGTCATCATAGTGATCCATGGTTAAAAGTAGAAGTCGGCAAATGTGTCCTCTTTTTTTTTTTGCTCTTCAAAATATGGCAGCCCTAGATGTGCACACATGCATGTGCACACTTCAAACAGTTTATTTTAGAGATTGTGGGGTAATAGCCAAGATCTAGAGAACAAGCTAAATAAATGCTCAGTCTTAGAAAAGCAAATCAGTAACTCCACCTACCTGTGTATTTTTGAATCTGGCCTGCTGCTAGATAGCTCCAGATGAGTCTGGCATGTTCATCTACTAGGAGACTCAGCACAGCCTGAAGGAACATGAGCCCAGAAGAATCTCCTTCCCAAACTATCTGATTCCTGAGCAATGGGCCTGGTGTGATGGTGGCTACCTTCCATCTGATACTGTAGAGCAGCCCTTTCTTTCTGCTGTAGCTCCCCATGAGTGGAGTACAAGGGAGAGTGGGCATACAATCTCCACACAGTGAGCCCACTGAAGGGCTGCAACAGACTCCCATCGTCTGAAATCCTTCCCATGTTGGTTGCAACCCTTGTGAAAAATATAATCACTTATCCAAACTCCCGCTATCCAAACATTTGCTATGTTCTATAGCACTTCCTAAATGAGACTGAAATATAGCTACGTATTGAACATCTATTTGAAGATGATAACCGTTCACTCATTTCCCCCCTTTAGATCTGGCGCCAATATGATGTTGATAGCAGTGGTTTTATTTCAGCTGCCGAACTCAGAGTAAGTTCTCTAGGGAGTCTTTATCCAGATGCATTCTTTACTCAATATGTATATTTTGATCGCATATAAAACATATTAAGTGCATCCAAGCAACTGCCTTAGTTTTAGTGAAGTGTCTGATGAAACAGGCATTGATTCCTTTATATTACTCCTAGTATGCATCTGAAACAGTAAAAACTACTTCTCTCCTTTCCTGACAAAGAACTTTCTGCAAGATCTTTTCCAGCTGCATGGAAAAACCATTTCTAAGGCAAAACTGCAAGAATACACAGAAACCATGGTAAGCAGAGTGCATATTATCAAATACTTATGCTATTATAGAAATTGTCAGGAATTCTAGATAGCCAATATGGTAGTTGCCCAAGATGGACCAACGTTGCAAAGGATGGTCAGGGGATATCTAAGGGGTGGGGGAGAGAAGGAGGGACTGCTGTTGCTTCATCCTGGGATGGGGAACCTCTTGGCCAGCTAGGGGGTCCAATTTGGCCAATGAGGCCATTGTCCCTGAAGCCTGTCACCCCAGCCGTGAGCTGATATCACTGGTGGTTAGAAGTTATCTCCTTTGTGCTCAGAAGTCATCTGGTACCAACTACCAGTATTTATTCCCTATTTTATTTTATGATGACTTGCGTTTTGCTTTTGAATAAGTAATTGGACTGTACCTCAGAATAACATCCTGCTCGGGGAAAGGAGATTCTGTCATCCGGATTATGGGGGGGGGGGAGAAAAGCAGAAAAATAAGCAAAGATTAAATCATAGCAGAAGAACTCAGAGCAGTTATCATAAAACTATTGCAGTGTGTACTGCACCCATATTTCACATCAACCCACAGTTCCAAAAATCTGACTGAGATTTAGTGTCGGTTTTTTTCTCTTGTATGCATTTTTCTTGGCCTATGTAGTTTTCAGCCTGGATTTAGCATGATCTCCATCACAAGCACAGACTACAATTTCATGGACCCCCCCCCCCCCAAAAAAAAAAACTATTTTAAAAAATAAACTGCATTATGATCAGGATGGAATCCATTATAACCTATTTAGGCTAGACTGAAAACTTGTACTTTACAAGAATATTTGTGATATACACAAGAAGGATTTGAACAGGCACTAAATCTTTTCTATCCATGCCCAGACAACTGATTTGTGGATACCATCTGTTGAGTTACTGCATCATATGTTAACATTGTAATCTTGCAGCAACCTGGTTGATTTCAGTAGGCTTTAAAAAAAATTAAATCAGGTATTTGTGATTTCCTTTTATTTCTTGTGGCTTTCAATAAGTTGTTCCAGTACGTATTTGTCCACAGGAGAGTTGGTTTCAGATAGGGCTCATTCCCCAGAGATGTACAGTTTTTAAGGAAGAGTCAGTGAGGCACTTCACGCAAATGGGAAGCAGCTGTTACACAAGCTTGACCTTATATTGTGAAGTTGACCTTGTCAAGTGGCCTCCTCAAGTATACATTGCACGAGAGGGATGACATGGGAAGGAATCCTACCACAAAGGTCCCAAGGAGGTGCTGAGTAATTATCCTTCAATACCTGTGGAAACCCTCTTATGAGAGGATGAGTTCTAGAGGGCAAGTGTGTTTCTAAGCACATCATTCAGTTTAAGTGGTATCAAAGGCTGAAGGAGAAGAGAAGACCATGTTGTTCCAGGAGTGGTCATGAGCTAAGGAAAAGGGTTGGTAAATGAACAACAAGTGCCTTGCCATTAGCATTCATCTGTCATGACCCACATGTCACCTTTAAGTTCTATCTCTAATCATGCAACTAGGGAAGAAGGAAACCTACTTTAAAATTATTCTTATTATTCTTATTCTTAAGTGTCCTGCCCTTCATCGTAGATTTTGCAACATTAAAATACAACATAAAAGACTATACTTTTAGGCATAGCTGTCAACTTTTCCCTTTTCTTGCGAGGAATCCTATTTGGAATAAGGGGATTTCCCTTTTTAAAAGGGAAAAGTCGACAGCTATGCTTTTAGGGATCATTTCTATAGTGCTTAAAATACAACACAAAAACAGAAAATACATTAAAAAACATAAACCAATAACACCAGCCCATCCCATTCCCACTCCCACCTCAAGCACATTTATTTATTTATTTATTTAAAATAATTTTTATTTGTTTTGTAAGGTACACAAAAGATAACATCACATTATATAAAAAAGGAAATGAAGAAGAAAGAAGAAAGAAATACCCTAAACACATTTAAAAGGTTATAGGGTGTTGTCACTCAAAACCCCTCAGAAATCTTTCCAGTTCACTTTGAAAGGGTCATTTGTGGAAAATTAGCTTTTTTGACTGTCTCTGTGTCCCTTATTGTATCCCACTGTGCCCAGTATCAGTGTAACCCTTTTTAATTTCTAAGCTCAAATCCTTACAACTGACATACAGATTTTAGAAGTGTTTTTAATGTTCCCCAATCGCATTCGGATAAATTAAAGCTTACAGTCATTATTAAATCACCAGCGGGTGGCGCTGTGGGTTAAACCACAGAGCCTAGGGCTTGCTGATCAGAAGGTCGGAGGTTCAAATCCCCACAACGGGGTGAGCTCCGGTTGCTCGGTCCCAGTTCCTGCCCACCTAGCAGTTCGAAAGCATGTCAAAGTGCAAGTAGATAAATAGGTACCGCTCCGGTGCGAAGGTAAACGGCGTTTCTGTGCACTGCTCTGGTTCGCCAGAAGCGGCTTTATCATGCTGGCCACATGACCCGGAAGCTGTACGCCGGCTCCCTCGGCCAGTAACGCGAGATGAGCACCACAACCTCAGAGCCAGACACGACTGGACCTAATGGTCAGGGGTCCCTTTACCCTTTACCTTTATATTTTTAAAATTATGATTAAAACAATTCTGCAGTTCACAAAGCTACATCTTGTCAATGCCATAAGCACGGCAGGCTCATTACTGGTTTATTCATCAGCAAACCACATTACCTAGCCTGCCAAAATTATCACATCCTGGCTAAGGCTATTGTTATTCATTGGCTAGAATAGGATGTCATGATAATATCAGACAGGCTGTCAGTGCAGGGCTTTCATTTGCACCACACAATATGCTTCCACTGAATAAAACAGTATTTAGTTTAGTTTAAGGCATATGAAAAATCCATGTGCTATGTTTCCATGGAGGTTTTGTTTGGATTAACTCCGTGCTTCCTATGTCTTCCTTCCCTTGCTGTCTCCACATCTGTCAAAATGTTTGTTGATTACGCTTGTTATTGGATATATTGGGTTTCAGGCATGCAATACAGGTTCTGGAGATAAGCCCTGATTCAAATTAAACCATCCCTTTGTTTTTTTGTAACCAAGCTCTTGCATGGAAAAATACTATGAGCAGCAAGTTCCCATGACACTAGCAAAAAACCTGAAACTTGTGAAAAATTATGGAATGTGTTGGGAGCAGGTAGGGAAGAAAGCGTCCTGCTCATAGTAGGCTGGCTTGGAGGTGAATCTAAACCATAGTTTAGTGTTATGATAGTCTTGTTCCCCCAAGACTTGCACACTCCATCCCCTCCCTTGTCCTTCAGCATGACTTTTCCAGTGGGAAGTTCAGGATATTTAGACTTTCGTCCTTCAAATTTCAGGAGTGGGGCAAAGGAGAGAGAGCTGTTGCTTGATCCTGGGATGGGAAACCTCTTGGCCAGATAGGGGTCCAGTCTGGCCTATGAGGCTTTGTAAACTATGGTTTGAAGGGAGCTTAGTTAAGGTTAACCACAGTTGACAGAACAGAGGCAGATTTAGGGCAGTTCAACCAGTTCTGTCACACTAGACCCTAAGCCTAGGGGGCACTGCAGGGCACCACAACTATGATGCAGTGAATTGAGCAGAACAGATGGCAAGAGTTAGGAGGGACACCAAATTTTGGCCTCACACCCTGGGGAGATATTTACTTATGCATCTTGAGGTGTGTGTAGACAAACACATGCACAATAATATTTTTCCCTGTAGGTTTTTCAGAGCATCATCATTCCTAAAGAGGTAGCATTCATAAAAGAGAAGTTAAACAATATCCCAGTAGTGAAAATTTTAGCTAATCTATGAGATACACTATGTAGTCATCTCCCAACACCTAAAAAAAATTAAATTCAGTTTCTCAACCTTCTTTTATCATGAATTATTCAGGCTACTTTTCTCCTTTCTGAAAGTGATTGCCATTTTATAGCAACAGGGCTATAGCTGGGAAAGGACGAGGGGGGGTGGACTTTGAAGAGAAGTGATTTAGCCTGGAGGGGAGCAATCAAAATATAGTTCAGGAAAATCTGAATATACCAGGGAGAACCTCTTACAGTCATCAGCATGAGTGCTCTGACATTAAGAGCCTGAAATTTCCCAGCAGAAACACGTGCTTATGGAGGGAAAGCCATTTGTGAAACATACTCATCATGAAAATGAGTCGGATCAAACACTCACTTATCTGTCTATCAGAAGGAAGATGGATGGTGTTCCACCATGTTTTCCAAGGACCGTTCCATAAAAATTGGGAAAGACAGAAGGAAGTTGGTATCATCCTCACATATACATCCAACAGGCACACAATGCACTCTTTCAAAACTGTTATGCCATCTGGCCAAATGCCCCATGATAAAATCTGAAAAGGACAGGTGATTGCTTGTCCAGTCCTTGGCAAATCTGACATTATGCCCATCAAGGCTGTGTGACTCCACAACATGGGCAGCATCACTATGAATAGTGAAATGCCCCTGTATATTGACTCATTGTGTATGCCAGGTTTCCTATATTAATGACAACTTCATAAAGGCTTTCTTAACTTGCTTTTTTAGATGAAGCTCTTTGACAAAAATAAAGATGGACGACTGGATCTCAATGACCTAGCAAGGTAATGACTCATCAGCTTATTCAGAAAGGGAGTGTTGAATCTGTGGTAGCTTCAACAGGCATAACTTTCCCCATTGCTATGTCTTCCCTCTACCCTAAATGCTAAATCTGTTGAATTCCTGACTGTCATGAGGAACCAGAACTTCTAGAGGTTCAGAATTTCTGTCTACACGGGGAAAAGTGGCAATCCTACTCATAATGTTACAAGCTTTTGTGTCTCAAAGTGCTCATCTTTCACTTTTGTGAGATCTATCAGGCAGAAATGCCTATCTCTGTGGAACTGGTATCTGAGAAAATACGGTAACAATTTGCCTCTTTCCACTTAGAATTCTGGCTCTTCAGGAAAATTTTCTCCTTCAATTTAAACTGGATGTAAGTACAGTAATTTTTAGTGCATTTAGTTACCTTTCCCCCTTTTCCCTTAAAAAAAAATCTCCAAACATTTTAAAAATATTTTTTTTCTCCTCCATTCAGGCTTGTAGTACAGAAGAAAGGAAGAGAGATTTTGAGAAAATCTTTGCACACTATGATGTTGTAAGATGATTTTTTTGTTTCTTTGGTAGGTTTGGGATTATTGCAAGCCCTCCAAGTGCCCCTATTTTCCAGGGACAGTCCTGAGTTTACAGAAGCCATCCCAGTTTCTGATTTGATCCCGGAACATCCTGCTTTTCCTTAGGACACCCCTATTTTCATCAGAGAAATGTTGGAGGGATGGAGTTTTTTTTGGGGGGGGGAACCAACCTAAGGAGATAAGTGATTATAAAACCTTTAAAAACATCTGAAGGCAGCCCTGGTTTTTAAAAAAAATGTTTAATGTTTTATGGTGTTTATATAGAGAGAGAGAGAGCAGCTGGGGCAATGCAGTCAGTTGGGTGAATAATAATAATAATAATAATAATAATAATAATAATAATAATAGAATAGGAAGTCCCTATTTTCATCTGAGAAATGTTGGAGGGTATGTTATTGCTGATCAAGTGGCACATCAGACTTTACAGACTTTGCATTAGAATAGCATGCAGGGGAATGAAGTGGAGATATATATATATATATATATATATATATATATATATATATATATAATGTTGATTGTAGTTGTTTGTTAAGAAAACCTTCAAAGCAATTTACAGTGAGAATAAACAACAAATCTATTAGTAAAAACCATAAAACAACTCTATAGCCATAGTGCTGGGCTCGCAGGGGCCAGGATGCATGCCTGATTGTGGCGCCCCGTGAACCCAGCATCGATTTTGCAAGGCTCGCAAAAACAACACAGAGCTCTCAGGGCACCGCAAGCAGGCGTGCACCTCACTTTCCAGCAGTGGGGAGGGGTTGCTGCAGCAGCACGCTCCACCCACGGCCCTGACCCTATGGTGTGCCCTGGTGCACACCCGGGGAGCAGGTGGGGAATGATCCACCACTGGCCAGATTATTTGTAAAATGCACAAGTAGACCCATTATAACAAAAGTCGGGACAACTAGGATTACAGCTGTCTTGCTCTCTTCTGAATCAGAGTGTCTGAATCAGCTCTGATGACCACCTTTCTTGTAGCGTAGTTACCATGACAGAACCTTATTAAGACAACAAGGAGCATGCAGTGGATTTTCCATATGGTTTGGATGTCCATAGGCATATAGCTTGGGAAGTTGGAGATAATATTGCCAGAAAGAGAACAGGCAGCCAAGTATTCATGGATGGATGTGTCTGCAAAACTGTATGATTTTTACATGTATATATTCCAGAGTAAGACAGGAGCACTTGAAGGCCCAGAAGTGGACGGATTTGTTAAAGATATGATGGAACTTGTCAAGGTGACTACTTAGTGCTTTCCATGTTTTGTTTCCCATAGGTGTTGTGACAAATGTGGCTTGGTTTCAGTAGCTTAAAAGCATAAGGCACCAAAATAAATAACCTAATTGGCCCCAGGTCTTTTTTGGAACAATAAAGAATGAGGAACTTCACTTTGTTAACTTGTGTGCCTGGGAAACCTAATGAAGTGATAAATTATGATGTGGACTTAGCTTTCCTTGTGACAGATTTATGAATGTAATGGACCCAGTACAGCAGCTCTGAGGTGCACATGGTTTTCCAGGTACAAAGAGCTTCCTCATACTTTCATTGAACCAGGAAGTGTTACACACACGAACGAACGTTTCCATTATAGAAGAGGATGGAAAGCATTGACCCATCTAAAGCTCTGTGTTTGGCCATGTTCTCTTGCTGTACCTACCTTGCACCATCATCGCCTCTGCCTCTTCTTCCAAATCCTCCAAACTGGGCACACAAGTAAAGGGCTAGTAGTATAAACTTGGCCAGATTCATGTTTATACATTTAGAGAAGACATGCACAGCATCATTCTATTTAGATAGCGGACAGTGGAGTGCAGTGTCAGTATTTACCTGACTTCCTGTCAACTGTTTACTGAGACAGTGAGGGGCAAGGCAATGAGAAGGTCTGCATGGTGCAAATGCGCTGGCAGAGCCAGTCCGGTGCTGCTGTGTTTGCACTGTGCCAATCTCACTGCCACCTCTCTCCTTCACCTCATGTTAAGCACAAGTGACTCTGCTGGCAGGAGATCAACTAAGTGCTGCTACTCCACCATCTGCTGCAGATCACAAATCCATCATTTCTCCTTTTTGTTTTTCTTTCTTTCCTTCTTTCAAGCTGTACTGAGGCTTCCTATTTGCTGGATCTCCTCCTCTTTTGTCCTTTTCATTGTTCTTTGCTGTGGAATTCTTGTTCATGCTTGATTAATAGAAAAATAACTCATGAGAATGGATATTTTGTCTTCTGAAAGTAATTCTCTCTCTCTTTCCCCTCCTTCCCATTGTAGCCCAGCATTAGCGGCACTGACCTGGATAAGTTCCGCCAGATCCTGCTTCGCCATTGTGATGTGAACAAGGATGGGAAAATTCAAAAATCCGAACTCGCCTTGTGTCTGGGAATCAAAATTGCCCCATAGACCTGAATGTGCTTCTCCTGTGGCTTGCCAATTATTGTCTTTTGTGAGAGCCTGCTGGTCCTGGTAGAACATTTCCAGTGCTGTGTTAATAATCTCTGTTATGATGAGCCTAGAAGATAGAGGCAACTCACAGTGCAGATGAGAATCTTCATTTGCAAGTCTTCAGCCCAGCAGAATACATGTGATGAACAGTAACGACACACATGCTGTTCCAAAGGAGATCTCGTCTGTGGGGTTTCTTACACATTTTTTAAAACATGTTTCATATCTACAAACTACCCAGTCTATCAGAAACCTACGTGGCCATTGTACTAGGACTGCTGCTATATAGCATCACACTTTGTTGTACTCTGCTCCCTAGGCTATATCCCTAAAACTATTGGTTCCTTCTTGGTAGTCCATGTCTGTGACAACTGTGTAGTGTGTGATACTCACAGTATCTTTTTTCCTCTCCTTTTTTAAGGCACAAAAGCTTGATGGTGTTGGAGGCAGTGTATTTGTAAAAGAATAAAAGCAACCGTTTAGAAATCAGAGTACAACTGGTGTGTGTATTATAATATGTAACACCCTCCACCCCGATTTTAAATGGCAGGGGAGGACAAAGCTGGAAAACAGCAAAGGTTTGGCTGGACAGAAATATCCCCCAAAGTGGTGCTAATCTTAGCACCAAAACTGATCCTGACCAAGGTTCCTGACGTGGAGCAGGGGTCTCATTTCAAGGGTCCCAAGTCTTTCTGGTTTAAGATCAAGTCTCTGTTCCATCTCCTTTCCTTCTAGTGTGAACCATCTCTCTTGTGTGCTTCAACCCATAGATTGATCTTTGACAATGCTCTAACTTTTTCTTTTAAAAAAGAAAAGAAAAGAAAACCCTCCAGCTCTCTTTTGTGCAAGATTTTTGAGGTCCAGTATATGCTTGAATCCATCCATCCTGCTTTTCTCTACTTTTTCTCTATGGCTTTGTAAATCCTAGCCAAGTCACAAACAGGTACATTTGTATGAGGGTGGTGTCTAGAGCCTCTTGGGCTTGCCGATCAGAAGGTCAGCAGTTTGAATCCCTGCAACGGGGTGAGCTCCTGTTGTTCTGTCCCAGCTTCTGCCAATCTAGCAGTTCAAAACCACACCAGTGCAAGTAGAAAAATAGGTACCGCTACGGCGGGAAAGTAAATGGCGTTTCTGTGCACTCTGGCACTCATCACGATGTCCCATTGCTCCAGAAGTGGTTTAGTCATGCTGGCCACATGACTCGGAAAGCTGTCTGTGAACAAACGCTGACACCCTCAGCTTGAAGCGAGATGAGCACTGCACCCCATAGTTGCCTTTGACTGGACTTAACTGTCCAGGGGTCCTTTACCTTTACCTTTTTTTAACCTTTGCATTTGTATACAATGTAAGTCTAATATATTTTGGATATCATCGAAGTTAGTCACATTCAGAGCAGAGCCCTTCAAATAAATCAACTTTTTAGTTCAGTCAATTGATTCCAATGGGTCTACACTTCTGGGTTCCAAAATAATCTGGAATTAAAGATAACTGCCTCTTCCTTCCCCCTTTTCACCACCGCTAATACTTTTTTGCATTTTTATGTTCCCATCTCTGATGATGGCAATTGAAGTCATGCTGCTATTTGAACTTGAAAGATGGGTTTGTGTCCTGAATGTGCATACCCCACATGCCTCTATGATATTTCAATATTCAAGGGAGTTGTTTTATTGCGAACAAACCAGGCTTACAAGCAAATAGAATGCCAAACAGGAGACTTAACGCAAAGGCCTCATTTGGCTCAACCAGTTATATAAAGTGCCAGTAGAGAGAATGGGAAAGATTTGGTTTTGTGCCTCTGTTCATGATGTTATTCGCTGCTTCCCTCTCTATTTAACCATCTGCAGCTTTTCTCCACCTTCCATGAGCCTTCACTGTGAGCCAAACAGATTGGCTGCAATCCAGGTAAAATTTAAGCATTGTTCACTTAAACATTGACTGGGACTGAAATGTATTTCACCTTTTTTTGTAATAGGGCAGAATCTTTTCTCTTTTCAAAAAATTTAAAATCAGAAGAAGTTCCAGCAAAACTCCCCAATATGGGGCACTGCCTAGAGCAGTAACCACCAACCTGGTGGCTTCAAACGTTGGCTGAGGCTGATATGAGTTGGAATCCAAGAACATCTGGAGAGAGCAGCAGGTGGGCTAAGAGTGTTGGGCTGGATGTGCAAAACCCATGTCTAGTTCCCTCCCACCCTCCACCAGCTCTGAAGTTCATTTGGAGACCTGGAGGGCAAAGACACTAACTTTCCTAAATTGCTCTATGCTGCTGGCAGGAAGGACAGGAAACAAATGGACATAAGAAATATGATGGCTTTCATCTCCGGGAAAAACATCAGGGAGGTCTAAGTGCTTTTTGCATATGGCCCCCAAGAGGGATTACTTTCAAAACCTGATACATTTTTGAAGTTCGGCTAGAAGTTTTTAAAATTCAAGAAAACTGCTTCTAGCTGTAAAATAATTGAGTGTTGGGAGACCTTGGTAGGCAATAAAGAGACTACCATTTCAGGAAGAGGGGAAGACACATAACAAAGTTATTTCCTTCTTCGTCTTGTTTGAATACCGCAGAATAACTGTAGCAATGTTATGAACACAGATTGGTTGTCTTGCTGTTTCTTACACAGGCAAAGGACTTTGCCCTTTGCATGCATTCCTAGTGCATAATTGTGGTTTCTCCAGAAGTTCTTTTTTACTCTTTGTTTAATATGATTTGTGCTCATAATGGTATTGGGGCAGTTAAATGTGAACCCCTTTCAATACTTTTTGCACCTGCAAATGTTTCAAGGCAGACATACTTTTATATTGTCAATCAGTGTATATCCCATACCTTCCTGCTAAGATCCTGCAACTTTTTACACCACAATTTTTTTTTGGGGGGGGGGCAAATTGGGGGGGGTTGTCACACTTTTGTTGTGTTATAGTGCAGGACTGAGCACTATATTACAGTGATCATGTAATAATGTTGAAGAACAGAGAAACAACTAATAAAGCAAACTGGTGTGTGGATGATCCAGTAGAAATCCACCACTGATGCTCTATTATTGTATCAATGACATGTTGCAAAATATATCATTAAAAAACAGTCTGGAGAGGCCCTTATAATCTGCTTATTTCAAAAATAATAATTGAGTTTGCAATAGATATATGTGCCTTCTAGGAACTGCCAGACAGGATCTGAAAGCACAATGGGAGAATGCCTTTTTCACTAAATGGCATACTTGTGGGCACAATCCAAGAGCAGAAATGGAAATCCAGTTTCAGTCCAACTGTGTACAAACCAGGTATGGGTGTCTGGTTCCCAATGCCTTATCCCTAAATAATGGCACACAGATTAAAATTGTACCTAAAAGAACCTTATTAACTCAAAGGGCTGCCACCTGAGACAAAGGACAAGATGGTGCCCCCTTCCCCATTCTATGTATTGAAGTTAAGTGGATCAGCAGTTGAATTTTAAACTTAGAACATGTCCATTTTGCAGTAGAGCCGCTGTGACTAAGGGAGATGAGTAGCTTTCACAAGCCATCTGGGGTGGATAAGATCCAAATGTCAATGGCTGTTTCGGCCACACTCAATTTGCTGCCTGCCTATCCATATCAACTTTTCGGTGTGATGCGATGAAAGTCTAACATACATGAAAAATATTCCAAATTCATTTCTGAAACTGCTGGAAAAGCCTCCAATAGTTCCCGTCAAACAGAGTGTCAAGAATAATGCATTTTCTGAAGCAGAAGAAATATATTACTGGGGGGGAACCTCCCCCCCCCCCTTGCAGCTTTTTTGTTTGTAAGATTCTCCCTAGTGACACAGATGGTTATCCTGCTATGCTGAACAACTCAGAAAACACAGGGAGGATTTTTGTTTACTGAACAGCATGTTCCAACTTTCCATTTCATTTTTTGCCTTCAAAGCTTCCAAGTAAGCCCTCGTGGCAACGTTGCTACCAGTTGTTGAACAAAGCCAAAGCAAGCTGGGATGTTGTTCTGGCTTTCCCCCAGAAACATCACAGCAGCATTCATACCCTTCATAATCAGGAGCCAGAAATGCCATCAACTGCAAGTGTAAAAGCAGCTAGCCCAGAAGCCTGAATTGTGATGATTCTAGCAATGTTGGCACAGACCAGTGTGGTTCCCCCCCCCCCCGGTTCTGATTAATTGTGCCTCTAATTGCAGCAAGTCACAGAGCATCTGATCTGCCATGTGCTTAGCAAATCAGACGAAGCATAGGCCCATGGTTTCCAGTGGGACAACTCTAAGTAAGTCTGAATTCAAACCTCTAAAATAAAAGGTCAACCAGAGTGATGCAGTAGACATAGGAAATGCCAAAGTCTGTGCTACATGTTACATGTCCGGGCCCAGGACTAGACGAGAATTAGCCTCAGTGTGTTGTAGGCTATCTCGCTTCTCCTGCTGCTTCTGCTGCAAAAGAGGAGTTTGAAAGTTTTCACTCCCTTTGGAAAGGAACTACCACAGCTAGTTGTACTGTCCAAACCTTTGTTGTTGTTCAGTCGTTCAGTCGTGTCTGACTCTTCGTGACCCCATGGACCAGAGTACGCCAGGCACGCCTATCCTTCACTGCCTCTCGCAGTTTGGCCAAACTCATGCCAGTCGCTTCGAGAACACTGTCCAACCATCTCATCCTCTGTCGTCCCCTTCTCCTTGTGCCCTCCATCTTTCCCAACATCAGGGTCTTTTCTAGGGAGTCTTCCCTTCTCATGAG
This sequence comes from Lacerta agilis, assembly GCF_009819535.1. NCBI lineage: Eukaryota > Metazoa > Chordata > Lepidosauria > Squamata > Lacertidae > Lacerta > Lacerta agilis. The sequence goes on from NC_046318.1 coordinate 30,510,954, forward strand.
GTGGCCAAAGCCTCAACTTCAGGATCTGTCCTTCTAGTGAGCACTCAGGGCTGATTTCTTTGAGAATGGATAGGTTTGATCTTCTTGCAGTCCATGGGACTCTCAAGAGTCTCCTCCAGCACCATAATTCAAAAGCATCAATTCTTCGGTGATCAGCCTTCTTGATGATCCAACTCTCATTTCCGTACATTACTACTGGGAAAACCATAGCTTTAACTATACGGACCTTTGTACTGTCCAAACCTAACAGAGCTTAAATATGGTTTGCATGAAATGAGTCAGCTTCAAACCACCTAATTCATTAACGTAATTAAGGGTGTAAAATTCCATCACAGCAGACAGCATGACAAGTAACCCTGTTTTTGTTGGAGGCCAATCTGCTGTGGAATCGCACTGCATGCGAGCAACACAGGTCAGAACAGAAATCAGTGCCTTCTCACATCCCTCCTTTCACTTTATAAAAAGAAAAATTAAAGTTGAATTATTATTATTATTATTATTATTATTATTATTATTATTATTGTTATTATTTACTACCGTTCATCTGAAGATCTCAGGGCAGGTCACAAGATATAACTATAGGCTAAAAGCTGTACTTGTTTTAGTTAAAACAAAACAATTCTCTCCCCTCCCCCAACACATTTAAAAGGCCATAGAATATTAAACAGCTCAAGGCCTGGTTGAAGAGAACCGTTTTCGCATATCGCCTAAAGATGTATAATGAAGGCACCAGGTGAGGCTCCCTGGGGAGAGCATTCCACAAATCTTGGCCTAAAAAAATGAGCCATCCCGAAAACTGATCTCATGGTAAGCAAATATTTACAATATTGTGGAAAGTGCATATTCAACTCTCTAGAGAGTATCTCTCATTATTCAAAAACCTTTGAAGATTCCTCCAGATACTTCAGTCATTGTTACTGCTAAAGCTACTCTGACATTTTTATCCTCACAAGCTGAGAGCCCTTGTAAATGCTGAGAGGCGGCAGGCCCGTTTCTGTCTATTATGCAATTCAGTCAGCCATTATTATTATTTTTTACGCTACTGGAAGACTCCAGAAACCTGGTCTCCCAGTGTTTTAAAACATGGTTCTCCCTTAGAGGAGGATGCAAATACTGTTCCAGCAATAATAGCTAGAGTTGGGGTTTATTTGGATTTATTGTTTTTCGTCCATAGCATGGCTTTCTGGATAAAGAATCCTGATAGTTTTGATAAAGCAGTGCTATGCCTCACAGCATCCCATGGCTGTGTGAGGATGACCCCAGTTCAGAATGTGCCTGAAAACTCACACACACAAACCCCAATTCTCTGCTGGTGTGTCTGCTATTCTAGTAAACTAACTGTTTCTGTTTTCTTTCTCTAACCCCACCACCACCACCACCACCAAAACCCACTTTTATTATGTTTACTCCAGTAATAGACCTGGTTGTAGTTGTTACAGAATAGCAGCACAGAATAAAACATTTTGGAAGGTGGAAGGGGACTTGGGAGGTCAATGCATTGCATGACGCAGAATCTCCAGGATAAACATACTCAGCTCTGTCAACTATTCTGCAAAGGACTTGATTTCCAGGCTCTTGGTCATCTTGGTCATCCTCCTCGGGCCTCTTCACCTCCTCCCACCTCAGCATCTCCCTCTATTCCTTCAGACATAGATACAGTCTAGTGCAGCGGTAAAATACCCACAGCCTCTGCCCTAAGTTCATGCAGCTCTCCAGATACTCCAAACCCACCTCCATCCTTTGGGGAATCGCTTCCTCTTCTTCTAAGGCGTGGGTGTGCATCAGAGGTATAGAAGGAGGCATGGCAGATGTGCAGTGATCCCAGAACAGAAAACCCCCTGCAGTGAGTCACAGGAAACAGGGGCCTGGAGAGGAGAGTTGGGTGAACATAAATGGACAGAGGCAAAATGAATGGGGTGATGGAAAGGGGCGGATGCACGCAATCAGCTCTGACCTCTTTTATTGGATTGGTGAAAGGGGAGTAAAGCCTAGCTGAATGGAGAGATGGAAGGGGGAAGCACAAAGAGAGGAAGTGATGCACCCAGGCGGTCCAATGAAGACAAGAATGACATGCAATCCTAAAACCTGCCCTCCTTCCTTACTTTCCCCTGTGTGGCCCCTGAGAGAGAAAATGTTTTCCTTCCCTGTTGTGAAAAAACAAGAATGGCATTTCTGAAGGAGAGATGTGGCAGATTCTCAGTGATCCTACATAACCTGTGATTTACCTGGGGGAATTACTAGAAAATAAAAACCGCCTGTCCCTGGTTTTTATATATATTAAAAGGGGATGATAGTTGGAGTACATGTAGGCATAAAGGGAGTATCTTCTATATTCTATTATTTGACTCTTGAATATATAGTATTGGCCTGAACAACATCCAGAAACACAATCAAGAACATAACAAAGTGCTATAATATTTTGATTAGTCTGCATGGTTGGGTATATCTTTTTTTGTTTGTGTAGCAAGAAAATATTGTTGGCGTTAATGAAAATAATTGTCTAGGAAGCTGCCAACAGGAGTATCACTGAGCATCTGCCACCTATTAATAACAACCCATCATGAGGAACACCCTAATTACCGGTATTTATCTCTTTAAATGGACTGCTAATCGTAACAATAATCTGATTTAGAAGAGAACGTTGCTGTTATAAAGTGAAACCTTTAATGGGGCATTGTTGTGTAATTACACCATAGAACACAGCCATGAAAGACCCCTTGCCCCTTTTTTGTCAGAGACACCAGGAGATAATGAGGTGCTACCAGTTTGCTCCCATTAGCTGCACCTGCATTTTCACTGCATCCTTTAAAAAATGACATCATGCCACAAGGAGCCGTTTGCAGAGGGGGCTCAAAAGGGACCCCCAACAATAAGAGTAGGATGGGAAAGGAAGCGAAACATTGTTTAGCGAGCAGCAGGGCTAGCTCAATCCACACTAGTATTTTCGGTTTGTTGAGATGTAGGTCATATTGCTGTTAGGCTACAACTTCCTTCATCTCTAACTATTGGGCATGCTGGCTGGGGCTGATGTGAGTCGGAGTCCAATGATATCTGGAGGAGGCCACAGCTTCACCAGCCCTGCTGTAGACTGCCAGGTGCCTAAAGATACACACTGAGAGGATTTTTCGGTTTTCTTTCCTTAAAAAAAAAAAAATGTGATTGAGTAAAAAGGGACATGCATTAGAAAGAATAATTCTTGATTGCAACAGCAGCTATAACCCTCCAATTTTCTTTCTTTTAAATAATATTTTTACTGGTTTTCAAAAATATAAACATACAACATAAAACAATTCCAAATATCGAGATTACTCTGAATCTCCTGACTCCCATCCCTTCCATTGGTCCTTTTGATTCTGTTTTAAACTGCATAACAATACTTCTCCATTTTTTCATCTTCCTAAGTTATCTATACTTTCTGTTGCATTACCAGTGTATTTAAGACCCTGCTAATGTTTTGACCTGCTAACAGTGATTTTGTATATACTGTACATTATAAACATTTCCCATTCTTTTTTAAATTTCTTGGCTTCTTGATTCCTGAACTTCACAGTTAGTTTTGCCATTTCAACATAGTCCATCAACTTGATTTGCCCTTCTTCTCTGGTCAGGGCTTCTGCAACTTTCTTCTAGGAAGGGGTGTTTGGGTGCAGACCTCCAGGCCTCTCTATCCAGCCCTGAAGACTTTCTCCAGGGTGCCCAGCCTCCCCAGGGTACAGCACTCACAGACTTTGCTGCATGCCCTCCTCAAGTGCTAGAATATGTCATTGAACTGTGGCAATGCCTCTTGCTTGCTTGGAGGGATGGAGAGATGTAGCTATGTGTTTGCATATGTGCAAAAACTGCTGGCTGTCATTTCTCTTCAATGTAGCCTAAGATACAGAAATGAGAGTCACATATTTGGTCCTTCCCACTTCTTCGGACTCTATCCACTTTTGCATTTGGCTCCATACATCACTGGCCTGCATCTGCTGTCCATAGGAGGCTGCAGTCATTAGGCTACTCCTGAAGCAAAATCGCAAACCTGATTCCATGCCAAGGATTGCTGGAAAGGAGGTGGCGGCAAGGAAAGGGACTCGCTGAAGTTTAAAGAATGAGAGGAAGGGAAACCAACTTCTGTGGTCAGCCTCTGTGGCAGATTGACTAAAAAAAGAGTGGTAGGGAGAACCTTCTGGGTGCACCTCAAAAAGTTGAACAATCTAGGGATGCAATGTTCTCCCAGTTATAGGAAAAGCTTAGCATGGAATATGAAAGGGCCTTTCCCCCCTTAACAAAGTGTGGACTTAGACTTATGAGCTATTATATGACAAAGGATACGTGTGGGGAATTCCTTGGGACATCCTGAGTCATGCCAATTAAGTGTCATGTCACAGGGCTTAAACCAAGCCAACCCTTCAACCCTCAAGTCTTATTCTTAAGCAGTGATCTTGCTCTTGCTGAAAGAGCTTAGACCTCTCCTAGCAATGCCCAGAGGACACTTGGTTTAAGTAAGGTAGGATAAGCTTGTTGACTGAAAATCACTCACGCGTAAGGGATGATGAATGGCTGAATTATAGGCTTTTCCTTAAGAGTGGGTAGGGGTGATCTTCTTGCAGTTCATGGGTCTCAAGAGTCTCCTCCAGCACCATAATTCAAAGGCATCAGTTCTTCGGTGATCAGCCTTCTTTATGGTCCAGCTCTCACTTCCATACATCACTACTGGGAAAACCATAGCTTTAACTATACAGACCTTTGTCGGCAAGGTGATGTCTCTGCTTTTTAAGATGCTGTCTAGGTTTGTCATTGCTTTTCTTCCAAGAAGCAGGCATCTTTTAATTTCATGACTGCTGTCACCATCTGCACTGATCATAGAACCCAAGAAAGTACCGGTAAAATCTCACACTGCCTCCATTTCTTTCCCTTCTATTTGCCAGGATGTGATGGAACCAGTGGCCATGATCTTAGTTGTTGTTTTTTATGTTGAGCTTCAGACCATATTTTGCACTCTCTTCTTTCTCCCTCATTGAAAGGTTCTTTAATTCCTCCTCACTTTCTGCCATCAAGGTTGTGTCATCAGCATATCTGAGGTTGTTGATATTTTTTCTGGCAATCTTAATTCCAGTTTGGGATTCATCCAGTCCAGCCTTTTGCATGATGAATTCTGCATATAAGTTAAATAAGCAGGGAGACAATATACAGCCTTGTCATACTCCTTTCCCCATTTTGAACCAATCAGTTGTTCCATATCCAGTTCTAACTGTAGCTTATTGTCCCGCTTGGAATGCCTACTTGGAAGTTAATTCCATCAAGATTAATAAGACTTCCTTCAAAGAAAATATGTTTAGGATGAGAGCATTCATGTGAAATATACAGCTATTTTTCTGTCTCAGAAATTTGATGCACGAGACGAACCTTCCCAGAACGTGATTTGCCCCCTCTATGCATTCCTATCCCACTATTTTGCCTGGTGCTACCACTGATGCCCTCTTTTAAATGAACCAGTCTGCAGAGGACACCAACAGTCTACGTTTATCAGTTTTTAAAATATTTATTTTGCCTGCCCACTTCCAGGCGGTGGGGGCAAGTGGTTAAGATGTTTCTGAGTGGGAAAATGAAACATGACACTGTTAATGAGATGGCCAGCCCCAGGAAGAAAACAACAATCTTGAAAACTGTCTGCGGTATGAAATAACTTGGAAGGAAGGCAATTCATACCCTTTGTCTGAACTAACAAACACAGCCTTTTTGTGTGTGTGTTTTCACTTCCATTGTTATTCTTCTATGTTCTTTGGGTCTTTCTTTCTCTGGCTTCTTGAGAGCGTTTGTGTATCAAAAAAGGTTCCTTTGTTTTTCAAACTCATTGTATGGAGAATATACATACAGAATGGCTGGCTTTAAGAACAAATTCCTGGTATGCCCCTAGTCTATTCATTCTCCTTTGACACGATTTATTTATTTTTCTAAAAGGATATTTTATTTACTGCAATCTCTAAGTGGATTATTTTTTTCCCATCTCATCTACTTAGAGTGCATTGCCTATTTTTCAGGCAGAACTGTGCAACACAATATTTTGCTTTTTTAGAAAATGTAAATGGCTTTCTTCTGAAAAGCTTTTAGAATATTTATTTGGTTTTCTTTTTTAATGAACTGCAAAACATCTCCTGCCAGACTTTTATGTCAGCTTTTGTTGTGGTTTTTTAGGGTTTTGCACTGTTCATTTGATCTGCTTATTTCCCTCATATTGTTTTGACTGACAAAAGGACCCAACTAATTTCTTGGATTCCCTCCAGTATATGAAAGGAAACCTGAGGACATTATGTTATAATGAGAGATTTTTGAAACATTCTAAATGACTTGGAGATTTCTCCACCACAGGGCCAAAACATAAAGTGGCCAAGGAAGAAGGGAAGAGTGAGAGGCAACAATCAAATAAACACTTTTCTCTTAATGCCCCTGACATATATATTATCTCTAAGGTGGTTGGATAGCGCCTTGTACGCCTCCTTCCAGCAACTCCTGCAGCCAAGCTGGTGCCAAAAGTAGTGCTTTCCTTTCCTTCGGACAACAACAGCAAGGCTGAGGGGGGTGTTTGGACAGTCCAGGACCTCCATACACACGGCCCAGGCTTGCGCCCAAGAGAAATCACTTCTGTGCTGCTAACGCAGCGATTTGACTTCACCCCAGAGGTGCACTCCATGAGACAGGCAGGTGCCAACAACAACAACATATGCTATTTTTCATTCTCAATGTCTAACGGTGCCAATAGTTTATAGCATGCTATAAATGCATGTTGGGTGTGCTTTAAATGCAGCCACCGTTTTTATTTCTTTCCCGTATAACAACTAAGCTCTGTTTTCCTTGTACAGTGAGTGGTACCTCAGAAGTCGAACGGAATCCATTCCGGGAGTCTATTTGACTTCCAAAATGTTCGGAAACCAAGGCGCAGCTTCCAATTGGCTGCAGGAAGCTCCTGCAGCCAATTAAAAGCCGTCTTGGACGTTCAGGTTCCAAAGAACGTTCGCAAACTGGAACACGCACTTCCTGGTTTGCGGAGTTCGGGAGCCAAAACGCTAGACATGCAAGGCATTCGCAAACCAAGGTACGACTGTATAGGCATGCTTTGTTAGTTGAAATTAAAAATCTTCTGAACACCCCCCCCCCAAAAAACCTACACTTCCCAGCAGTCTTTTGGGGATGTCATGTGCTTTAAACATGTGTTGGGTTTGATTTAAAAGGATGGTGTGCATCTGCCCCAAACTAGGACAAAAACAACCTTCCTTCAGTTCCCTTTTCACTCTCTGCTGCCTTAGTACACAGAGGAGACACCTTCCATCCTGCCTTAAAAAATATCTGTAAGTGCCTTTGCCCATATACTCCCCACCTTATCTCCTACTTCAGTTCATATGTTCCATGTTTTCTGGGAAGCCAGCAGGCTCCCTTCTGAATGTGGATTAGTGCTTCTTTTCAAATCATGCATACTGAGCGTTCCCCCCTTCTCATTGTGCCATTTAGAAATTATTTTTAGTCTCCTTAATCCTTTTCCACCACTGGAAAACAGGTAAAATAATAACCTCCAATACAAATAGAGTGGGTAAGTTGAATGCAAAACTCCTCTTGTCCCTAATTGGATGAAGCAGAGGGGTAGGAAAGAGCAGGCTGTACTGTTCCTGGGGCTCAAAAAAAAGTAGGCTCAAGAACAACCTCCTCTCCCCTGAAACCTCAAAACTTGAGCACAAAAGTTAAATAAATAGGTCTGAGGGTGAGACGCCTCTAAACCCTAGAAATTAATAAACAATAGGATTTTAATTATTTGGAGTACTGAAGAGAAGATTGCAATCCAGTTGCGGGGGGGGGGGGGGATGAGATACAGACTAAGCTTCCTTTCCAAGCCAAGGCCTACACCTAATCACCTAGGATAGATAGAGGTCTTATCTTGACAAAAGGTATTGATGGCCCAACTGAGAGGAATTCTTGGGCCAGGTAACTGGGTGTGAAGTGACAGGAAATGAGAGTTTTTAGCAAGGTGTGCTGGGAAGAAGGGAGAGAACAGAGAGGGAAATCCATCTTGGGCAGGCTGCCTGGAGGCAGGCTGGAAGAGGTGCCTTGGACTCCAGTGCTGCACTGCTGTGGGGAACAAGGACCTCTTGAGTGCACCATGCTGTAAGATCTGGACTCCTTCCTTCCAAACTCAGGTGTAAATATGGGAACAAGTTATATTTCTTAAAACTATGACAGTCTCTGCCTACCTTGCACATGGAGCCCCTTGGAATCTTGCCACCACTAGGCAAAGGCATGGGTGGTACCCAAATTTTGTAACAATATGATACTTTCCTGCTTCTGGTCTTTTTAATGCACTGCTTTTGCTGTCTGCTTTTCCTTTTCCTTTTCACATTTGTATTATTTTAGTCTGTTTTCATCTCCTGGGGTGATGATTTGTAGATGTGTCATTGTGCTTCAGAGCCTGTTTTACTGCTTTATGATTTGCGATGTTTTTAATATATACATCATTGTTTTTCACACGTAGGGAGCTGCTTTGAGAGAAACCACTCTGAAGGGCAGCCTCTAAATTAATGCCGTAATTACTCGAGTCTAATGCGCCATTGAATCTAATGGCTGCTCACTCTGTCCAGTGGTGGGTGAGGTTTGCGGCCTGGCCTACAGCTTTCCTGTCCTCTTGGAGCTACACTGCTTTGTCAACCATTGCTCCACCCCATTGGCCGTTGCAGAGCCTTCTGGGTTCCCACCAAACCCAGATTCAAATTCAGCCTATCCACGGTGGCCTGGAGGGCGGGGCAAAAAAAAAATCACCTACAGCAGTTCAGTAATAAAACAATAATGCCAGACCAGCAACAGTTCAGCAAAACTAAGGGTTGCCATATTCTGAAGAGCAAAAAAGAAGACACATTTGCCGACTTCTACTTTTAACTAAGGATCGCTATGACAACTCTCATTTTACATACCCATGAAGAAGAGAATGTGTCCACAAGAAAGAGGACAAAAACATAATTCAACTCGGCAAAAAAAGGGGGGGGAAAGACACAAAATCAGCCACCAGCAAGACTCATCCCCCCTTCAAAAGCTAAAACCAACCCAATTGCTATCATTCTGCAGAAACTACCGGTATAACAAAGGGAGAACTGATCTGTGATGTGGGGGTGCTCATTTTCGGTGTCTCTAGGATTGCAGCATGGAGAAAGTGAGCTAAAAGGGCAAGTGCCACATGGCACACACCCCTCCAAGCAAGTACTGTAGTGCAAGGGTTCTTCATGAGAACCCCATAGCCACACCATTTCTAAAACTGCGCATCAAAAATGAACTCTTTTTTTTGCCAGTGGCGGACACCATAGCTTTACTCCCACCTGCACAGCATAACGTTCAGTCTAATGAAGAGCTCTGGTTGAGTCAAAAGCTTGCTCATTTCTGTAGGACATAATGAAAGGACTTTGGGATTTAAAAAAATAAAAATGCCTGTTTGACACTTACACATGCATGCCAGTGCAATCTACCTGTTCCAAAGCTTAGCTTAATTGGAAGGTTTCCTTTGAGAAAAGCATGCTGCCCTCAGTAAATGACACCACCATTATGTCATTATGAAATAGGGAGGGTTGCTTTGTCCCTGAGATCCCAACTCTTCTTTACTTTCCTCCTTCCCCCACCCCAAAAAGGATTCTTTAGGTAATGAGGAGTGCTGTCCTTTAGTTTCTTAAAGGATCACAATATGAAGAAACCCTCTGAGTCCACTTCCCTCCCTGAAATTAGCCCATGAAATTTTCATGTGATCCAACTTGCAATGATGATATTAATATTACAGTCTTGGCTGGGCTTCTGCTCATATTTTGTGACTCTTCGTAATGAATTTTTCAACTGGCTTTAAAACGTGGCCTAATTTTTTTTTTTCTGCGAATGTCTTTAAAATAAAAATCTCATGGGTAAATAAAAGTCCCTAGGGAGGATCCTGGCTCCCTGACAGCCAGCTGTTTTGGAGATCTGCATCCCAGATATGATGCAGCTGGAAGTGGATGGGTTTTTATCCAATGCTGTCCTACTGTCATTGTATAGAATAGATTGGATGAGCAGTGCATGGGCATTACAAGGACAAAATGGAAATCTCTAAGTAATAAACAAATGAAATTCAAACAAAATGAAACAGAATGGTGAGTATTCACAAATGGTCCCTGATGCATAGATGACCCATTTGCATTAGCATGCCAAGTCTTCCCAGAGTGGATGCACCACAAACAAAGAGTCTCAGGCCAGGCATGATCAAGAAGCCAAGAAGGAGACCCCTGTGTCAATGTCCAGCATTCTCCTGAGAGCCCCTTGACACATACTGAGATAGATGAATCCATGGTCTTGATTTAAGACAGTTCCTCATGTTATGCTCTGCCATTGAGAATTCCTTTACATGTTAATTCAGGCGCTGATGACTACATAGTAGCCCTGAGTAAAAAAAATCAGTCATGCTAACTTCAAGACCAGACCATGGTGAGATGTCCAGCTGGTGACAAGCACAGGATTCAGCCCTGGTCTGCTCTTGGCACACCGCTACAGAAGGAAGTGACACTGCCTTGCAATAGACCAGCACTGCTCTAGGACAATATAGACAGACAGACAGACAGACAGACAGACGTTCTCTATCGTAGGTGCTGGCTAGGCTGATTAGGTTGTGAGAGTCAGCCCTGGGGCTGCATTGGTTCATGCCTTTTGCATAGCAAATAAAAAAGGTTGCCACAAGTCTGGGCAGTTTTGTTAGTGAGAGGCAACTGGATGCACATGATGGATTGGGCAGTGAGGAAAATACTTCATACCCCACCAGAGAACTAATGAGAACAGATTGGGTGACAGCATGTTGAATGCGCAACTTCTTAGCCTTCTGCAACAGATGTATAAGGTTGGGGGGGATTGCAATTTAGCAATTAGATCTCATTATTAAGCAAATTATATACGGTGCCAGTTTAATGAATCACCATGTAGGCCCCACACACAGGGATCCAAGAAAGAAGAACTGTCTGTTTTTAATTCTTTTTAATTTATTTTAAAAATGCTTTTCTTCTTCTTGCTGAGCACTTCCATGGGTCCTCTGCTGTGATTCCATAATGTTAAAAGGTTTCAGTGACCTCCCAAGGCACCCCATTTGTCATTATTATTATTATTTTAAAGAAAATTGGCCATGCCCACTTTGGCGTGCAGCCGTCAGAGGGTTGAACATGGTTCAGTGTAGCCTTCAGCCAAAAAAAGGTTGGCCACCACTGATGTAAGAAATAATCCTAGTTTCCATATCTGGCATGGGAAAGCCCCAATTAGAATGAATGGCTTCACAAATGATTTAGCATTTTACATTTCCTCTTAGTTGAAAGCGGGGCTGTAGCCCCCAGCTGTTGAATACTACTACTATTACTTCATCCACATTTACATTTTTGGAAATAAATGCATCCCTGTTCTATAGAGGCATGGTGGTGGCATTCACTCTCCCCATCACGTGAACTACTTATGAATTCCTATATACGCCTTTTTCCTTATTTGATTCTGAGTATCGCCTGTGCCCTGGGCAACTGTCTGAGGTTTTAAGTCCACGGATCACAATCAGCACTAGAGCAATTGCTTATAAAGGGGGGGGGAGGCGTTGTCTGCTATACGCATCAAAACAAACAAAAGAACTTGCAAGCCACAAAACCAGGTTTTAAAGTTTTTCCCTGAGCAGAATAACTAAAGCAAATTTAAAATGTGGGTGTCGTCACATTAACTGCACCTTTAAATCAATCGGAGCTTATTTACGATGCACAAACTTTTCAGACAGTAAAAGTAAAAAAAAAGTTGTAGCAGCTGCAGACAGCTTTGCAACACAGTGGGGTGGTTTTATGGCATGTACGCTCTTCTTTTTCCCATCCAAGTCAATTTAATTGTTTGGTTTCCTGGTTGCAAATGAGGCTGAAGGAAATCGACGGGCTCTTGTATTTCTACGGCATCTGTCATTGTACCTGGGAGTAATCATGGTGTGGTAGCGTTATGCAGTTTTTAATAATTGCAAACAGAGCAGAACAGAGGCCCAGAGACCAATTTGGTGCATTGTAATGAATGGCTTCCATGAACTTCCTGGCTTAATCATTGCTGTGCCTTTTTCTGTTTATCCTGTAGTTGATTACAGCATATACAGTAATCAATCTAGACTTTAATTGGCAAGAAGCCTTGAGAAAAATTAAAGCTGGATTCATAGACGGCTGCAATATGCTTCCCAGTGGCATAAAATCTCTCTCTGCATTTCTTCTTACTACCCACTACAAAAGGATATAGATCATTAAAAGATTGTGGGTTGGCCACTAGGTATAATATTATTGATTTATCATGTCTGTATTGTATCCTCTGTTTTTACAAGGAGCTAAAGTTGGTATGCATTGGGTTATCCAATTTCAAGCAAAACTAAAAACTTTAAGAAGTTATGCAGATAGTGACTTGTCAAGATAACTTTTCCAAGTGATTGGAATATGTTACTGTTGTTGTTATGGCTGGACTCAGACCACTGAGTTCAATGGGACTTACTATTGAATAGGTATGCATGGGTTTTGCTGTGAGCATCAGGGCTGAGCTGAGATTTTGAACGCAGGGATGTAAACCTTTAATCAATGAAAAAGTTAAATCAGCGAGCACAGAGAATTCACAGAAGTTACTACAGCCCTAGTGCCTAGCATGAGCTGTCAAGAAGCCTACAGAACAATCCTAGGCATGTCTACTCAGAAGAAAGCTGAGATTTACTCTCAGCTGTGTATAGGGTTGCAGCTTCATTGGCATGTCCAGTGTGGTGATAGGGCAGTGTAATGCCATCTCGGGTCTGCCTGAGGAGTTCACCACAACTGTGGTTTGCCCATTTCTCTAGATCCTTTCTCCCCAGTTTAGGATGACCAGGCTTTCGGGTTCAAGTCCAGCAATTCCTCTTGTAGTTACTTTGGTCCAAGACTGCCAGAAGCGTGGACTAGGCCAAGTGGTCAGTCTGATGATGATTGGGATCCATACTGCCCCTCCACGGACACCTGGGCTTCTAGACAAATGTTCTTGCCTCATCATCAGCCTCGCCCTGCTCTGCTGGTAGTCCTCATTTCCAGAGACAATGGTGATGGCATGGGGTGGTATTCAATCAGATTTTATTCAGACCAGACCCACTGAAATGAATGGACCAAACTTAGTCATGTTCATTAATTTCAATGGATCTACACTGAGTAAAAACTTAGTTGGATGATTCTATGACTACAACCCATAGTTTCAGGCAGTGTTGTCACAATAGACACATGCCTTCTCTCCCTAATACAGGCCTGGGTTCCAGAAAGACCTTCAGAACTCTTCCCTTTGGAACCTCAGAACTATTGTCAGTTGTTGTTGTTGTTGTTGTTGTTGTTGTCCTCAGAAAGTGGTTAGTCCTATATTTCTGCTGGTTTTCAGGAAACAATAAGAAACACAAATGCCCTGTTGTTGTTAGGATTTGCGTCATATTCTCCTCCACCCCCCCCACCCCCCACTGCCAAAAGAAAGAAAAAGACCCCTCTGTGGAACTGGGAGACTTTACAACTCTTAAGAACTCGTAACTCCATATTCTATTTCTTGGTGCTCCTGTCCATTTAAAATGTGGCCAAATGACATAGCATCCTGGTTCTCCAAGGGGTGTGCTGCAGAAGTGGGCATTGTTCCCACACACAAAAAACACTCCTTTTGTTTCCATGAAACAATCATTATTCTCCAAAAGCAACAAATGCAGTGCCAGGACACCTGCCTTCAATGTACTTAACAGTTATTAATATTCATAGACTAATTAAGGGGATAATTCACTGATCAAAGGGAGAACTGCAATGCAGTAAAAGTCTCAGTGCGGCACTGTAAATTAAAAGTCCCTACAGAGAGAAGAGCAAGCATTGGATTAACCTAAGTATGCTCAGGGGCAGAAAGAGATGCCATCAATGTTCCTGGGAAGATACTGGACCCAAACCTGCATGAGTTAGCTTGTAGTCCAGGGATGTGGAACCTGTAGCTCCCCAGATATTGTTGGACTTCAACTCCCATCAGCCCCGGCCTGTGTGGTTGATGTTCAGAGATGACAGAAGTGGCAACACTTCTATCAACAACACCTGGAGGGCCACATGTTCTCAATCCCTACTGTAGCCAATGGTGCGACTTGGTAATATTAGACTCTGAATTTAACAGTCTTAAGGTGGGGACTCTTTATATGCCTGTTGTTCTATCTGGGGGGTCCTCCTGGCTATTGGGTCCCTGGGCTGCTATCCCAAAGTCTGTAGTGGCAGTGGCTCCCTCTCCCTCTGGCAGCATCATCAAGAGGCCACTCTTGCAACTGCAGTTTTTCATTGTGTTTTCTTTTGTTTTTCATCCTCATCCTTCTTCTCACCACATGGAGTTGAGAGAACTTCTTCTAACCATCACCACAAGCTCACAATGCAGTACAATCAGATGCCATGGTACCGGTAAGTACAGGGTCCCTGTGAGACTGTGAAGTTGAGCAACCACCCCCACTTCAGTCTTTTGTGAGGAGGATGTATGCATGGGATGAGAACCCCACCATGTACCAATGCCAGAAAATCTTCAGCAATAACCAAGTATGGTATACATGAAAGTTCTGCAGGTGAACAACGGAAGAGCATTGATCTCTAAGAGGGAGTAGAGCACAGAGATTTATAAACAGAGAAAGCATAAGTCTTACTGGGGAGGAAAGGAAGAACATTACTGCTAGGGGCTGTCCCAGATGCTTTTAAGGGACACAGAGAGATCTGGAAATATAAACCCAAGACTTCCACTCCAATAGGAGTGATCAAATAGGAATGGTTGGCCTGTGGCAGGGCACCTCAACAAGACGACCTCCTCAAGATCCTGGAAGCAACCTGATGGAACTGTCCAAGGTGGCTGTTCGCTAGCTACAAACTACCATGATCATAGACTCATAGAATCATGGAGTTGGAAGAGACCACAAGGGCCATCCAGTCCAAACCCCTGCCAAGCAGGAAACACCATCAAAACATTCCTGACAGATGGCTGTCAAACCTCTGCTTAAAGACCTCCAAAGAAGGAGACTCCACCACACTCCTTGGTAGCAAATTCCACTGCCAAACAGCTCTCACTGTCAGGAAGTTCTTCCTAATGTTTAGGTGAAATCTTCTTTCTTGTAGTTTGAATCCATTGCTCCGTGTCCGCTTCTCTGGAGCAGCAGAAAACAACTTTTCACCCTCCTCTACATGACATCCTTTTATATATTTGAACATGGCTATCATATCACCCCTTAACCTTCTGTCATAGACTCATAGAATCATAGAATTGTAGAGTTGGCAGGGACCCCAAAGATCATCTAGTCCAACCCCCTGCAGTGACGTAAAGATGAAGGCTTGAAAGGATGAATAATACATGGATCTCATAATAAGATCTACACTAATAATGTGAGAAAGATAAAGGCAATTCCTGGTTGCCCTAAGGAGCGGGGTTTGGATTCTAGTAACAAGGAAACATTTATGTATGTCAGCAGATTTACACACAGGCTTCTTTATGTAATAGTGTCCCTTCCTGTGGACTGGAGAGTTTGTTTCACATATTCTCCCAAGCTTTATGGATTTATTTCCTCCTCCTTTTTCAGCATATGTCTCCTCTCCTATTGAAAGTCAAAGATCCACTTAGGCTATGGACTATATCACAACCCTGTAACGTTGCTGAATGTCCCAAATGCTGGCATGGGCAACTTGAGCGCACCTTTCTTCCACCCTGTATCTCTTGCTGTAGCTTGAGTTTCTGTCAACTCACTCCCAACAGACACTACATAAGAGCCAGTCAGACAATAAACAAACTGTGAACTGGGTGTGGCCAGCATATAGACAATACCAAAGACCAACTCACCGCCGCCACCACCTCCTATGATCAGAGGATATGAGGGCACTCTATGGAAATCCAGGAGCAAAATCCATAGAGGGATGAAGAACCATTATCACTCCACCCTCATGCTGTTTATTTCTTTAAATGTTCATCTATAAATACATGAAAGGATAGTAAGTGGCAGGGCTTCTCCCTGTAATGAGTCCTCCTAGTATTTTCTTTTCTTTTCCGGACGCTGGCTGGTAAAAATACATTATGTTCTGAGTCTCCGTTTAACTTCAGCATAGGAAGCATTAGAGCATAGAGTTCTAGCCTTGATTACACGCCTTCGAGGGAATAAAAAGTGCATTAAACAGAACAATCTGCCAGGAAGGCCACTTAGCAGCTCTGTTGCTGGGCATTAAGCGAGTGCACTGCATCCGTAGCTGAACAGAGTGAACAAATGTCAAAAGCAAAACATCATGCATCAAATGAGGCCGCTGAGTGCAAAAAACTTTTCTTTACTTGAGCAAGCTGTTGCTTCTTATCAGCTGCCTCATTAGAAGCAGATGGAATCCTGATGATGACAGAGCTAATATAATGGGCAGGCCGCTTTGCTTTGCTTTCCAATCCATCAAGCGGTTTTAGCTTCTGACCCCTTTTTTAAAAAAAGGCTTTATAAGTGTTAAAAGGGCACAAAACACAGGCAGCTAGCTTCTTTGTTTCTTTACATCAAGATACATTTGCACTAAGACTGATAACAAACTGCTTAGTGTCAGATGCATTGTGAAATGTCCCTTTCGAGCTCATAAAGACTGGCTCTATCATTAGGCAAAATGTAGAAGCTGGCCTCGGGTGGCAGAATAGTGAGGGCGCTCTGCTACTCACATTCCATACCTTGTACATACCTATTTCTTCTCGCGACTCAGTAGACTCCTAATCCATCAAATCAGGATGGATGCTCATGGTCATATAAACTCACCACAAACAAGTCAGAACAAATGCTCCATAAAGACCTGACATCGCCCAACTGCCGTGTGAGCTTTGTGCAAGCAAATCAGGATGAACACTCAGTAAACAGGTCGCCTGGCGGAGCCCTTACAATAGCAGCCTGAGGGATGGGGCAAAAGAAAGAGGGCAGCAAAGACAGAAAGGGGTTTGGAAAGAAGAGGAAGGGGGGGGAGATAAAGTGGATTTGCTATTGATAAATGTCCCTTTAAAACTGATTCTGTGTGTTTTCAGGGGTGCTATGCCCCTTGAATAAGAGGTGCCTTTTGCTGCTTCATTTCAAGTAGCAGAATGTCTTAGGCTGGCCCTGTCCTTATAAAACTGCATGGCTACGTAAAACACACATAAGCATGTCTAATCAGCTTCCTGCTGTACTGCAGATATGTGTTTTCATGGTAGTGGAACAGCAAACAGGAACTGCAAAGCAAGGGTAGAGCAATGCTACTGAATTTCTGGATTCAAACATAGCTACTGATCTTAAGCTTTGACATCAAGTTAACTTCCTTCTCTTTCTTAAACTCAAAAGTAAAGAGATTCTGGATGTTTCCCCAAAGTCATAAACTCAAGACTTTGAGGCTGGCATTGACAAGCTTCAGAAGTTTCCTCTATAGAACTCAACAACAACACACTAGATCATGGATGGGGAATGTGTGGCCTCTTTCTCTAATTTTCAGGTTCCTGTTCTATTGTTATTGTTCCACTGGGTACTGTGTTGAGAGGTTATTGGGGAATATGTTTACTCTCTTCTCTTTAGGTCTGTTTTTGGCTTATGCCAATGGGAGAGGTGGTCATTTCACCTTTCTGTTTCAATTTAAAAAAAAAAGTAACAATGGACATGCCAATGCAAGTTCCTCTTCAAATCAAAATAAATCTGATCTATAAGAAAACTTTAGTCTTTCTTTGCCAAGTAAAACAACCCCAAGTTCATGGGCACAGGAGGAGTTTTAAAACCAGGAAGCCTAGAACATTTTGTGTGATTGGTTCTTTAGTAACTGGTGTTTTAAATGTACAGGATAATGTATGATATCAAGGCTTTAACATGACAAACTGTTTGAAGACGACACTGGTGAGGTTTCACAGGAATGAGACAGCAGGGGATGGGGTGATTTAAGCAAAATACAGATGGGTAACTTCTCAAAGTATATGCAGCATATCAATATTACTGTACAGGGGCGTAGCAAGGGGGGGCATAGGGGGCGGACCGCCCCAGTTTCCATAATGGAGGGAGTGACAAATTATCAAGGAACAATTACTGCCCTATTAGGGTGGTTCATAAAAAACTTTTTTTAAAATGCCTGCTCCAAAGGTCTTATCTTACTATACTAGGGATTATATAGTTATATATGAAATTTCATGCATATCGGTTAATATCTTGAACCTCCTCCACCAAAATAGCTGTTCACTTGGCTGTTTTCCTATGTCGTGAAGGCTGAAATTTCAGTTCAGTGGAGCACTTACTGTTCCCAACCCTAACCCTGTGGAAAGCCATCTAATTAGAATTTAATTTGATTTTGAGATGTTTTTAGGAGGTAATTTAATTATTGTTTGATTTTATACCAATGTTATGTATCTGATGTTAGCTACCCTGAGCCCGACTTTGGCCAGGGAGGGTGGGATATAAATAAAAGTTTTTTATTATTATTACTTGTTATTATTCTTTTGTAAGAAAAAATGAAATAACATAAGACCATTTTTGCAAGGGGGGGAATCAAGGGGGGGGGGTTGACAATAAATTTTCTGCACCGGTACCACCTGACCTTCCTACGCTTCTGTTACTGTAGTCAGGAGTCATGCCATTGACAAATCACTTAAGCATATTCTTCAAACAATCAGGAGTTTAATTGTTAAAGGCACTGTGATATTTATTAGGTAACCTCTCAGTTCCAGCTGTGTTGAGGTACTCCAGGTGGAATTCAACATTGCTCTAAAGAGATCGTTCCATCAATGCAAGCATTTCTATCTCCACCAACCCCCACACCATGTGCTGTTCTGGGAGGAGGAAGCTAGGAGGGAGGAATGGAGAGGGAAGTCCCACTGCATTAGCAGGACTCATGCTGGCTTCTGTTAGTGCAAGAACTTAGTTAAAATCTGGCCCTATAAGATTTGTTTTCATATTTTCAGTTTCTACACATCAGTTGTTAACCACCTGGTGATGCGGCTTGGATCTTTTGATCTCTACATATCCAGTATCCACAAAGCATGTGTTAATTCTGCTGTCTGCTTCTAGCCAATATGGCAAACAAGGCTGAATCAACAACACTGAATTGGTAGCATATGTGCCAGGATTTGCTGAGCCTTTGTGGGAATGGCTAGGATACTTTGCACAACTTTGCAAAGGATGCCATGATGCCAAAGCAGCTTGCAAATATACTGGCAGAAATGTTTGGGGTTGGAATGTCACTCTTAATCATCAGGAAGTCATATTAATTTGCAGCAGCATGTTCTAAAACAATAGAGCATTGTGCCCTGTGGTATTAATGACTGATGGAACATTGCCGGCTTTTTCCTGGCAAGGATCTTGTGGAGTATATGCTGCCTCTCCTGGCCTGCAGATGCAGCAATGTGGAAAACTTTATCAATTGAATTCCTCATCATTTTACTACTTGTTCAAGGCACAGGAGCCCCACCCAGAAAAAGTTAGCAACTCTTAGGAATTGGATGATCATTTGTTATTACTTGTGGCGACTTATCACTCACTAGTTACTATGCCGTAGGTCTTATATATTTTGCAAAGTTGGTTGTTTGGTTTTCATTTGGATACCTCTTAAGATGCCAGGTTGTATCCAACTCAGTTTTACTCTGGGTAGATCCATTGAAATGGACCTAAATTGGTCATGTTCATTCATTTCAATGGGTATACTCATAGTAGGACTAGCATTAGCTACAACCCATCATAACCAATTTTTGCATGATGGTCCCCAAGATCACAGGCCTGGTTTTTGTCTAAGTTTGGATACAACTGAACATGATTTGAATCAAGATGGCAGACTAAACGTCTGTTGTTGTTTTTTAAGAACTAAAATATATATGTCAATGATCCTCCAAATAAGTTTTGATCTCCCCTATATCATATATCTCCGTGACCGGGGGTTCCACCTCCTCTGAGATCTGCGACAATTTTCTCAAATCAAAGCTGTTGTGTTTCCACAGCATGCATAAATTAAATTTCTTTTTAAAGAGGAAACTCCCCCTGCAGGTGCAGAGGTAAGATTTGGGATCACCTAAAGCTCATCATGGTGTCCATATTTGTTCTTGTCATCTGAGGACATCACATATTTACTGATTATAACAGTGTTTTAAAAATTTTGTGCAAATATGGAATTAGTAACCAACTTCAGTATTGTTTACATACAGTACACACATACACACAGTTTTTGCCTTAAACGAAATTCAGCAGCAAAGGTTTTAATCAAAGGGTAAGGAATTGAATCCAGCTACAGGGCCAGATCCGGAAGTAGCCAACTTTCCACAAACCACTTTGACAGGTGGACAAGGGAGCCCACCTGTCAGACATCTGAAGTCATGTGGTTTAAACTTCAAGGAAGAACCAGGAACGTACTCTTAAATGTGTATCAGTTCATACTTTTTAGCCACAACTTAAGTTTAAAAAGAATTCAAGGGGGAGGAGAAAATGTAGGAATTGCTTTTAAAAAATAAAAAATAAAGCCCCCTTCTTCTCCAATGCCTGAAAAGCTCCCATAAACCCATGAAAGTAAGAAATGTGTACACTTTGCCTTCCGCACTTTCAGTTACATCCCTGGTCCTATTTTTGGGCCCAGCACATCCACATGCAAAGCACAATTTCATGAAGGGAAGGAATGACGATAACCCCGATCATTTCCATTCCAGAAGTTAGCTTTTACTCCCTCTAGAGGCGAGAGCTAGCTAAGAAGTGATGGAGGGTTCCTCTCTGTAATATAGCCATAGTTGATCTGGGTATCTCGCCAATCTTTCCCCAGAGGTATGAATACTGCTATCTCGCCACAAATGTTCAGATTAGTGGAAGCCGTCCAGTGCAAACTTCTAGTGAATCCCTTATAACATTAGCTAAGTCGTAGCCAACTGAGTTTTTAAAACCGACAATAGCAAGTACCACTGTTATTTACCTCCAGGAGGACTGCCAGTCTCATCTCCCTTAGAAAGCGGCTTACCGGCAGGCTGCTGTTCAAGCTAATCTCTTCAATCCCTTCTTCTGCTGGTCATCCAAAATGTAATGCAGTAACACTTCCGCATTTTTCTCTCAGAGTTGTCCAAGGTTGGCGGGGGTTGGGAGGCGGGGAAACCTTATAATTAAGCAACCTGTGCGAAAAACAGATAAAGTAAGTATCCAACGCTCCTTTTTAGGAAACCAATATGGGTTTCATCCTAGTTTCCTTCTAGCTTTATGAGGCTATTCATTCATATAGCCAAGAAGTATCGTAATTTGAATGCTCCCCCACAGCGTTGAGGAGCCTTACATTTCAAGCAGCTGGAGCACTCAGAGGGAGCTTCCTGTGTGTCAGTTCCCCAGTGCATTGTTTCTTGAAAATTAAACATGGTCTTATGACAAAGAAATTCCAGGTCCTCGGGTCTGGGCTAGGACCACCATATGTTCTCCCAAGATGATTTAAAGCTATTGGATGGGAGAATAACCTCATTGCAAGGGGATTACACACACTGCCCTCTGCTTCCTTTCATTGAGCACACTCTGAGAAATGTGTGTGCTGCACCTCTGAAGTCATTATTGACTGTGTGTGTGTGTGTGTGTGTGTCCCAATGTTATCTCCTCCTGCACCTCTTTCATCCTTTGTCAAACCCTGCCTCTGGTTACAGGAAAGGGGGAATGTCTAGTAATGGTACTAAGCATTTACAAGATGGTGTTACCTAGTAGCAGACTACATGGTGGGGCAGAGGCACTTGCCTAACTTTGTGGCAGGTGAGTAGCGGCTGCTTATTGAGAGGGGGCAGCATGAGGCAGTAGGGAAGGCTGCACAGTGCAAATGCACCAGCAGAGCCAAGATGGCTGCCAGCACCCTGCCCATCACCCCAATCTCATTCATGTCTACTCAGAAGCATAGCTGTCAACCTTTCATTTTTTGCGGGAAATTCCCCTATCAGTACTATACTATAGACCATAGTACTGATAGGGGAATTTCCCGCAAAAAAGGGAAGGTTGACAGCTATGCTCAGAAGCAAGTCCCACTGAATTGATCCCATGGAATGGGTATAGGATTGCAGCCTTATTTTCAAATTATTATTGTTATTTCTATATCACTCCTCATCTGAGGATCCCAGGGCAGTTTACAATATAAAAAATACACAACATAGTAACAAGCAAAAACAATACCATGGTGTAAAAGTCCATAGATTGCTTCATTAGCCAAAGACCTGGGAGAAGAGGAATGTTTTTGCCCGGTGCCTTACAATATGTAATGAGGGGGTCAGTTCGAGCCAGTGTACTGTGGTACCTCAGGTTACAAACGCTTCGGGTTACAAACGCTTCGGATTACAAACTCCACTAAGCTGGAAGTAGTTACCTCGGGTTGCGAACTTTGCCCCAGGATGAGAATGGAAATTGCGTGCCAACGATGCGGCGGCAGCAGGAGGCCCCATTAGCGAAAGCGCACCTCAGATTAAGAACGGTTTTGGGTTAAGAATGGATCTCTGGAATGAATTAAGTTCATAACCTGAGGTACCACGGTACTGTACTGTACTGTACTGTACTGTACTGTACTCTTAACAGATCACCTGCAAGCATGAGTGGAAGCCCACTGCCTTCTGTGCAAATGGTTCAATAATCCATCTTTTCTTGTGTTCAACTGAAACTTCAGAAATTTGCAGACAACTCCAGTTGCCATGGCTGCATTCCTCTGTAATTGGCATGTCAATCTTTACTGCCTCACTTGCTTCTGGTGGAGAAGACCAAAGCAGTGACCCTATTGATCAAAAATACAGAGTCAGATAGGCACCCAAAGTAATCTTTTAAAAAAATAATATAAAATCCCATCTTGAAAGCTTTTCTACTGCACTGATATTCTCACCTAGAAGATGATAGTGCCCTACTTTAATGAGGCTTCCAGGGGATTTGAGTTGTTGTTTCTGTAAATATTTGTAAGAGGCTGGAGACAATTACAGTTTCACTGGGCCATTGCTGTTTTGTATATTTCAAACTCAATTTAATGGAGAATTTAAGAGCACAAATAATTCGTTGCTATGAAAACAATCATGTGCCTGAAATAGAAAAGAACGTTTTTGTTTTTTTGCCTATCACTGGAAAAGTTGTTCAACAGTGCAATCCTATATATAGAATCATAGAATTATAAAGTTGGAGGATCATCTAGTCCAACCCCCTGCAATGCAGAAATCTCAACTAAAGCATCCATGACAAATGACCATCCAACCTATGCTTAAAAACCACCAAGGAAGGAGAGTCCATGACCTTCCAAGGGAGTGAACTTAGCATGTGTTTAAAGGAGCCAAAAATGTACCGCCGCATCAGATTAAGGCAGGGATGAGCAGCTCTTGGCCCTTCAGGAGTTGTTGAACTCCAGCTTCCAGCAACCCCTCCCACCCTCCCCAAAAAATATCTGGAGGACCACAGGTTTCCTCATTCCTGGGTTAAGGGAAGGAACTATCCACAGGAGTTCCTTCTGCTCTGTGCTAAAACTATACTGTCTTGATTAATTACCAGAGTGGGAAAAACCATAAGAAGTGCCACACAGACTCTTCTGATTCTTGCAATGCTTTCACACACATAAAATATTGCAAATTTCCCTTTAATGTTTAATGTACTGTACATCTCCATCTTGAGTTGGCGTTGGAGCTTTAAAAAAAAAATATTTTCCAGTTTTGTTTTTCAAATGGAAAGCTTTGAATGGAAAGCTCCTGTGTTCAAGTTTATTTAAAATGTTTGCTGGGGTGTGTCTGTTGCTTCCCGGTTGCTTTCCGAGGGGCCTCAGACATTCTCTTCCTGTGGAATGCTGAGGTACATCTGCTCCACATCAAAGCTGACTAGCTCTTTCCCTGCCCAATGTTGTTCTGCAATATTTTCAATCCGTTCTCCACTCCTTGTTTTCTTGCTGGTATAGATCAAGCATGTCACCGAGGGCACTACTTTTTCATGTACAGTATTACTAAAACAAAAGGCAGCAAGTCTTTGTTATTGTACAAAGATCATCAGAATCCCTGATGAACTTCCAGCAACCCGGCATGAGGTATGGCCTCCTCAGGCTGTTACTGATATCATTTCCTGCATAACTGCTGATTGTTTTATTAGCTTTGGGGACCGTTGCTGCAGATATCCAGATGGGTTGGAGTTTAGATTACAAAGGTAGCTTTAACACTGCCAACTGCAAATTTGGGCCTCCACAATGCCCTGTTTTATTATGAAGTATCCAAAGGGCCAAAGTCCACAAAAAGACGTGTGACAAGTCAGGAACACACTTTACGCTCCATAATACTGTCGACCTGTAAATCCCAGTCAAAATATTGTTAAACTGTGCAATCAAAATATGGTAAAAATGTTCACATTATGAGGCTATCAGTGGGAAATGTTGGCAGGCTATATTGCTAAAATACAATTCTAGCCAGAGCTAAGCAAATTGGATTTCTTATTAATGGGGAAGACCAGACTATCACTTGCAAGGGTAGAATGAATTTTATGGAAGCTAATACTGTTCCCCCCCCCCCACATGCATTCATTCCTTTAGCAATGAGATTATAAGATTATATTTAATGGCATTGCTACTCTTCTTGTAAGACAAACTGTGTGCCTAAGAGGCCTTTTAAGGTCAGATTCATACTGGTGAAAGTGTGACAGCAAGATACAATCTCCAAATGGTTGGGGATATCTGGATGCAGCCTGGGGAGCGTTAATGGTCCCATAGCTCCCTAGCATTTGTCTGCATGTGCCCAACTATTTGGAGATATGTGTCTCCTCTCCAGGTTTCATTCCGTTCAACACTGCAAACCTTGATCTTCTGACCTGAACAGTTAAAAATGCTGTTTTGAGTGTTTTAACTTGTGCTGTTTTAATGGGATTTGTTTATTTCACATTTTGGATGTTAAGATGTGGGTGCTTGTTTTCATGTTTTGATTGAGTTGCTTTATTGCATATTTTAATTACGTGTGCTTATAATTTTTTAGTAATTGGTGCTATGCCTGTAAACTGCTTGGAAGCCACTTTGGCAATTAAGTGCTATGCAAATGAATAAGTAATAACAGTCGTTTGGGTATGACTTACTTCCCACTCTCCCAAGTAGTGAGAGATCCTAGAGGCTACCTGGAATTGGTTTGGCTACCTTTGAAAGAGGATATTTATGTTTGATTCATAGCTGCTTTGTTTACAAACAGACAGGTAGAGCTTAAGCAGAGCCAACCACTGTGTACAGTCCTCCCAAATATCTTTTCACCCTGCACAGGATTCAGCTAACTTTCAGATCCCTGCTTGAGGCTCTTTGTTTCCCCAGACTGCTTCCCGCCCCCCTTCATACATACAGGTACATGATTTGCGCCAGGCCCTTTCTCTTAGCTGCAGGGTGAAGGGTGGGGGAGAGGAGGGTCAGTGTGTCACCTTCTCCAAACTCTGATGGCTTTCCCATTCCAAACATGCTTGTATCACGGAACTACTGTATTTTCTAACAGCTGCTATAAAACGAGAGTTATACCAGTCATCCTAGTCCACTAAGAAATATTATTTTAGCCTTCTTTGGGGCAAATTCCAAACTCTCATCAGCCTTGCTTAAGGCAAAGCCATGGAGACAAGCCTATTCACAGCAATTTCACAGCAGTAGGAATTTTGCATGGCTAGTTTTAAATCAGCTGGGGATTTGCCACATAACAGGTGATGGACTAGGTATCTGCTCCATCCAAGCCAACAAACAGTTGAAAAAACAGCATACATCTAAACTGCATATGTATCAAGTGTGGGTTTTGCTGACTTCAGGGGCTGGGCGTTAATAGTTGTAACAACTACGTAGTTTTTAATAGTGGATCAAGCCATTATCATTATTCAGTTTGTTATGTGAAATTTAAAGCTAAAACCATCTTTAGAGCTGATTGGAGAACTTAAATGGGCTATTCCCACATTTCTCATGAGCATGTGGCAGCTGTAGTTTTTGTTGCTCCCTGAGAACTTTCAGCCACACTACCCTGGGTTGGGCCAATGGCATAACTGCCAGCAACATGTTCTGAACTCATCATAGGTTTATTTATTTCACAGGATTTGCTTGCTTGTTTTCAGCCATTCACAACAATAAAATCAGATTTATAGGTGGAAGATATTGCCGTCACAATGGCGGATCCCATAAAATGTATTTGGGCACTGGAGAAGATGCTTTCTGAATACTGCTAGTTGGAGGATTTATGAGGCAATCGAAAATAGCTTCGTTTTACGCTGTCTTCAGAATATTAGGTGCTACCTCTAACAATGGTTTATTTGCAACTCAGATGCAGCCACTTGAAAGGTGCAGCTGCAATCGACTGCCAAAAGCTAATGTGAACTGACTTCAGAGCATGTGTCACACAACCTGCTCAGCTCATGGCCATGTGGCTGCCAAGTTGGCATGTATTAACCCAAAACTGCATCTGCCACGGGATTAAGAGAGTAATGAGAATAGAATCTAAAGGGACAGATCCTTCTGTCTTTTTGTCCAGTCCAGGGAAACACCTGGGGCTGGAGCAGGAAAGGTGAAGACTGATTGTCAGATACAGTCATACCTGTGATACCATAAAACGGGGGTAGCCATGCTTTTCAGATATTCTTGGACTCCAACTCCCATCATCCCAATCCAGCATGGCCAATGGTCAGAGATGATGGGGGTTGTTGTCCACCAACACCGGGAGGACACCACTTGACTACACCTGCATGAGATGCTAATAGGCAGTTATATAACATCATTCCGTTTCTGCTAGTTTCTTTCAGGAGAATCTTTTTTTTATTTTCCTCTATTCAGAATCTCCATCTGTGTTGCATTTCATGTTTCATTTCCCAGAGTACTTATTTTCTTTTCTCCTATGGAGGCCAGAAAGGCTGCATTGTATGGGATTGTATGCTTGTTCTCCTTCTATCTTTGGGACAGGCTGCAATTGATTGGATGCCATTGCTGGCATTCAGTGGAGCCCATCTGAAAGCTGTTATCATTCCCACCAGTTAACGTTCTGCCATATGAGATTTGAGGATGAAGCTCGCATTCCTGAGTGAAAAAGAAGTTCAGTTACATCCTGTTTATTTCCTTCTCCTCATCTCTTCTTGCCATTTTTCCAATCTGGCTTTCACAGGACACAGACAGTCGAACCGTGCCACCTACAGGCTAGAGGGAGAGTCAGAATTTGCAATGTGATTTCCCTCACAAATATCGTTTGATGCCTATGGCTTGTGCAACCTATGAACTCCTGCTGGGGTTAAGTATTTTTCATGTTAGCACTTATTCCCTGCTTGAATTAGAAAGAGCAGTTTGGCCACCCAATAAGGGCTAGGAGGTTGTGAAACGTTCCTTGGAGATAATCAAGAAAAGGCTAGATGATCATTTGTTGTGAATGCTTTAGGTTTAGAATGCTTGCTGTGTATGTGTATTAATATTTCATTGTGATTTATTCATACAGGGTCTGGAGTAAAGGGGGTTGATGGGCAGAGTCTCCTTTTTTTCAGAAGCACGCACTTGCTGTTTTATGTTTGTATGTGTATGAGAAGAGACTGAATGGTGCGTATATCTGTTATCAAAACTTACCACAGACTGTATCTATATGTTTATTAACAGGAACATACAGGATGTGAGACTGTGTGCATGACATGTTATACAGTAACACATATAAGCCCTCTGTGTTAGTCCAGATGTTGGACTATAATTCCCATCATCCCTGGACATTGGCCATGCTGGCTGGGACTGATGGGAGTTGGAATCCAACAACATCTGTAGGGCACTAGATTTCCCATAGATGAAGCCCTGGTCCAGGTTAATTCCTACCTTCTGAGTTTATATTCTGCAATAATTACATGAGGTGTTTAAAGACTGTCAAGAAGGACCAGTTCTGATATTAGGGTGAATCCACAGGACACAGGCTACAAAGTTTCATTACAGGGTAGGATTTTGTCAGAGATGCAACTACAGCAATGGTTCCCAGTTAGCTAGGTTCTGCGGATGCCCTGTTTTTCAAAAGCCAAGCCATGGAGCTCCTACTTTTGAAAAAGTTGATATCTCTGCAGTCATTTTTGTTATGTGAATGGTGCCACCATACCCTCCAACATGTCTCAGGGCAAAACCAGGACACTTGGCTCCCAATCCGCACTCCCGCAATGAGTCACATGAAACCCACCTGAGAGTATGGTGCCCCATTTTTGGGTGCCGCAATCTTGTGTGTTTTCGGGTACCAGGCTCTCATGTGGCAGCACAACCCCTCAAAACGGGGTGTCCTGGACAGTTGACGGGTATGTGCCATGGACCCCCCTGGGTGGGTTACGCGGACCCCCTGGGGTCCACAGACTGCCAACTGGGAACCGCTGAACTATAGCATCCCTGGCAGGTGGCCATGCTGCTTCTTCTTAAGGTATAGGGAGCCTCTGGACCTCCAAAGCTGCTGAATTTCACTCCCATAATCCTAGGCTTTGTCCATGGAGTTAGCATGAGTTTGGCCAAACTGCGGGAGGCAGTGAAAGATAGGCGTGCCTGGCATGCTCTGGTCCATGGGGTCACGAAGAGTCGGACATGACTGAACGACTGAACAACAACAATCCTAGGCTACTGGCCATGTGCTGGCTGGGGCTGATGGTGGTTGTAGTTCAGAAATCTTCCTCCCAATGTTTGGTTGAGATCTAAACATTCCTTTACATTTGCATCCGTTTGTTCTCGTAACTAGATAAATATGGCCACTACCTTTTCAGGGAGGCGGCGTCTTAAGAACCAGCTATGTCTGAAACTGTTCGAAATACCCAGCTTGTCTGTAGGTGGCAGCCAGACTTTATTTTCCTCCCCAGTTATGCTGAACAGATAGGCTGCTGCCTGTGAAAAGTAAGCAAACAGGTTAGTCTTGGGTGAACAGAGAGGGGAGGGAAGGTGAAGATGTGAAATTCTAAAACAGGTTGATACTCGCTGTCGGGGCAATCCTCTCTTCCTCTGAAGCAGCTTCTTCATTCCCATAATCATAGTTAACAACTTGTGCTTTCACTGACTCTCTCCAAAGCAGGTTCACCACTAAATCAAACATTTAATGAATTGGCTTTCATTCTTTTTTTGGATCCTGATTTACAAAGCTGAAGATAATTTAAACATTTGGGGGGAGGTGGAATTTCCATGGAGGTTTCCTAGGTGTTATGTGCAGCACTGGGAACATAGCATGGTTCAAAAGGCTATGGATCAGGGCTTTATTTTTAGCCAGAGCTCAGTTCTGGCACATCTCAGATGGGCACCATTGCCATTATCAATGAACAAGGGAGAAACTCATGGTGAGCTCCGGCACCTCTTTTTCTAGAAAAAATAGCACTGCCATAGACCATCATTTTTCAGCTTTATGCAGAATATATCATTTGAATGAGCAGGGTAGATGCCAGACCTCAGCTGGTAGTAGATGTTGCACTCACCCTGAGAAAATGTATGCTCTGGCATTGCTCCTTATGGAATGATTGTGCGATTTCATCACCAAGCACCTGGCTCCCAGTTTATCTCCCTGCAATCATGTTATATCACACCACTGTTCAATGCATGTTTTTGCTTCTTCTTTTTTTGTAAAGTGCTGCAGTTAAGCAATAAACTGGGAACAATCAGGAACGTGTGCTGGGACGAACTAGCCTCCTGCAGGAGGAGAACAAGGCACTCAGGGATTTTAGTTTTGGCCTACGTTAATTTGTACAGTCGGCATTTCTGGACTGCTCCCTGGTGTTTACTTAAGGCTTGATGCAGAGCAGTGACCTGGAGATCTAACTAGCTATCCATTTTGCTTCTTCATAGCTGGTGTTCAAAGACCTCTTGGCAGCTTCAGCCCATCTGCCCACTTGGCTGAATTCCCGATAGCAATGGAATAGGAGGTTTCCAGATGTGAGATTCCCTCTCCTTTTCAGCTTTGAAAGAGAGATTACATACACAGTCGCAAGGGTGATGAATGGCATGCTACTATGTATTGAACTTGCATTCTGGCTAGGAGGCGAACTTGTGCTCATCAAGAAGCTGAAGGCAGAGCAGAGAAGAGGCGAAACTCTCCCAGTTGCCATGTAAACTGTTGCCTTTTAACAGCAGGCACCCTTTGTTTGGCTGGTAAATCAATTATCAGCTGCAACAGCTTCATTGCAGCTGCATACAGCTTGGCTCGCAATCATCTAGTCGTTATTTATTCCTTCTCCGTTTCTTGGCTGAGTTCTGAATAGAGATGGGGAGGGGGGTGAGGGAAATGCCTATGAATAGCTTTTGTGTGGGACGCGGGTGGCGCTGTGGGTTAAACCACAGAGCCTAGGGCTTGCTGATCAGAAGGTCAGCGGTTCGAATCCCCGCAACGGGGTGAGCTCCCATTGCTTGGTTCCAGCTCCTACCCACCTAGAAGTTCGAAAGCACGTCGAAGTGCAAGTAGATAAATAGGTACCGCTCCGGCAGGAAGGTTATATAAATCAAATTTTATTAAACGGTCACAGACCAAATCGGCGGCAGGAAGGTAAACGGTGTTTCCGTGCACTGCTCTGGTTCACCAGAAGCGGCTTAGTCATGCTGGCCACATTAACGCGAGATGGTGCTGCAACCCCAGAATTGGACACGACTGGACCTAATGGTCAGGGGTCCCTTTACCTTTACCTAGCTTTTGTGTGCTGGGGAGTAAGTTACTGAGATCTGGCGTAAGGGCCCCTGTACCAAGGCAAAGGCACAGCTTGTCTGCTCATGCCCACTCTGCATCAAAGTCCAGACTTCGCTACAGTGCAGCGACTGCCACATATGCTTCTGGGCCTTAGTGTGACACAGCAATGACACACTTAGAGCTTGTATGGTCCCAGAAAAGGGGCTGGTGTGTGCAAGGTCACTGGACATCCCTCACCTAGATCTGATTATCTATTGCATTTCATTTAACCCATATACATAACCTGTCTACAATCACGGCAAAAGAAAACGTATATTTGCTTCCTTACGACATACATTTATTTCCTTGTGGTATACAGCAGGTCATTAATCTGCAACTTCTTGTGTCAGTTATTACAGGAAGCTCAGGTGGAGATGATGTGCTGTTTCTATAACATTAAGGCACATTTGAAAGGGGAACGCTGCTGTTGTCAAACCAGCATCTGTTCAGGGCTGCCCAGTGACTTACTGTAACAACTTCATTGTGAGTTCTGGCAGCTATTTTTCTTGGGGAAAAACACTGGTCATCATCATCACATTCGGAATAGACTCATGTGGCTATGCTTGATCTCACCATCAGGAGAAGCAGCAGCCAAAATTAATAAAATAAACTTTATTTTTTAAATAAAATGTCTTAAATGTCAGGTGCTTGGCAGTCATCCCAATACATTTCTTCTCATTGGTCAGAACAATGGAAGCTGTCAGTACCATGAATGCAAAGCATTGTGGGTCCCAACCTGGGTCCAGGTCCAGCTACCTTAAATGGTCAACAGAGTTGGTGTGATCCAGCTGCTTAGCAAGTCATCTTCAATAATGTTGCAGCATCTGATGTTTCCAGATAATTCTATGGGACTCCAGATTTATTTCCAACTGAATAATGAATTAGATAAACACAGGATACAGCCTGCATGTGGAACGTTTCACATGTAACAGTTGCTTTTACTGTTCTAAAATTCAGTGTTCCTCTAGGAAGTAATAAAAACTTTTAATAGATTGAACTTCTAGTAGATAATAAAGAGAGCTACATTATCTCCAGATCCTAAGAGTACCTTCATGTACAGCATGCCAGGAGTTAATAAACTGAGTGTTTGAATAGCAGGAAGACATTGATTTCTAGAGTTTCTGTATTGTACTGAAGTCAGAGGTGAAAGAGTTCATGCACAATGGAGACGTTGCTTTCAAATAAAGGCAGCTCTGGAAAAGGAGGAATTTGAACAGGAAATCTTTGGGAAATTATACAGGAACCATTAGACTTTCTTTAAAAAAAAAACACCACAAAAAACCCTGATATCTTTCCCATATGATCCTGAAAGAAGAAACTGTGTATTCTTAAAGAAATGCTTGTGTTATGCAGTCTGCTGGATGTGGGGCTGATTTGTTTGTTCTTAATCCTTGTGTATATTGCAAAATGTGGATACTTTCAGCTGGGAATGTGCCTTTAAATGTAAATGCTTCTAAATGGAACAACCCAAGGTCCCAAAACAATCTGACCTAGGGGCAAATACCTTGCTACAGCCAAATATACAAAACTTTCTTCTCTTCCCAACTGCATGTTGGGGTAAGGTTACCAGATTTTTTTTCAAAGAATCCGGGGACACTTTTTTTAAAAAAATAAAAAATAAGAAGTAATTTCTCTTCTGTGGTCTTCTCTGTTGCACGGCCTTCCTCTGGGCCCCAGCCTATTCTCTTGGAGCGCTAGCCGCCACGGAGTAAGTGCGGGTTGGGGCTGGGCTCGGCCCGTGTCCTTGCCCTCACGGTGCTCTCCTACCTATCGTAGAATCAGAGAATCATAGAGTTGGAAGAGACCACAAGGGCCATCCAGTCCAACCCCCTGCCAAGCAGGAAACACCATCAAAGCATTCCTGACAGATGGCTGTCAAGCCTCTGCTTAAAGACCTCCAAAGAAGGGGACTCCACCACACTCCTTGGTAGCAAATTCCACTGCCAAACAGCTCTCACTGTCAGGAAGTTCTTCCTAATGTTTAGGTGGTATCTTCTTTCTTATAGTTGGAATCCATTGCTCCGTGACCGCTTCTCTGGAGCAGCAGAAAACAACCTTTCACCCTCCTCTATATGACATCCTTTTATATATTTGAACATGGCTATCATATCACCC
The DNA here is from genome assembly GCF_009819535.1 of Lacerta agilis. Classification (NCBI taxonomy): domain Eukaryota; kingdom Metazoa; phylum Chordata; class Lepidosauria; order Squamata; family Lacertidae; genus Lacerta; species Lacerta agilis. The sequence continues at coordinate 30,543,675 of NC_046318.1, forward strand.
CTTAACCTTCTCTTCTCCAGGCTAAACATACCCAGCTCCCTAAGCCGTTCCTGATAAGGCATTGTTTCCAGGCCTTTGACCATCGTGGTTGCCCTCTTCTGGACACGTTCCAGCTTGTCAGTATCCTTCTTGAACTGTGGTGCCCAGAACTGGACACAGTATTCCAGGTGAGGTCTGACCAGATCAGAATATAGTGGTACTATTACTTCCCTTGATCTAGACGCTATACTCCTATTGATGCAGCCCAGAATTGCATTGGCTTTTTTAGCTGCTGCATCACACTGTTGACTCATGTCAAGTTTGTGGTCTACCAAGACTCCTAGATCCTTTTCACATGTACTGCTCTCAAGCCAGGTGTCACCCATCCTGTATTTGTGCCTTTCATTTTTTTTTATTATTTTTTTTGCCCAAGTGTAGTACTTTACATTTCTCCTTGTTAAAATTCATCTTGTTTGCTTTGGCCCAGTTGTCTAATCTGTTAAGGTCATTTTGAAGTGTGATCCTGTCCTCTGGGGTATTAGCCACCCCTCCCAATTTGGTGTCATCTGCAAACTTGATCAGGATGCCCTCAAGCCCATCATCCAAGTCATTGATGAAGATGTTGAATAAGACTGGGCCCAAGACAGAACCCTGTGGCACCCCACTAGTCACTTCTCTCCAGGATGAAGAGGAGCCATTGATGAGCACCCTTTGGGTTCGGTCAGTCAGCCAGTTACAAATCCACTGAATGGTAGCATTGTCTAGCCCACATTTTACCAGCTTCTTTACAAGAATATCATGGGGCACCTTGTCAAAGGCCTTGCTGAAATCAAGATAGGCTATATCCACAGCATTCCCTTCATCTACCAGGCTCTCCTCCTTAGCAGTGGCACAGCAAGGTCAGTGCTCCCCTCTTTTTTCTCCTCCCTCTTTCTCTTCCTTCTCTTTCTCCTCTCCTCCCTGCAGCAGCTCCGGAGTTTTCCTGGCCCCGGAGCACCACTGGGCAGTCGGCCGAGTGGACGGGTGTTCTCGCTCGTGGCTCGATTTGGGTTGCGGGGGAGCAGCAGTTCCCCCAGTTGACACAATGGGTGTCCCCGGTTCCCCCTTGGCAGTGGCACTGGCACTGGCACTGGCACTGGCAGTGGCAGTGGCAGTGGCCGTCTCAGCAGCCCAGAGCTAGCCTGGTAGCACAGTTGTCTCTGGCTGGCTTCAGAAGCTGCTTGCTGCTGTGGTGCCCGCCATTTTGCCTCGCTGATGTGTTTTGTGCCGTTGAACCAATCACACAATATTCATTCCCTACTAATAAATCTACAACACTTAAAATATAAATCCGGAGACATTAAATGAAATCCGGGGACATTCTGGGGACGGATTTTGTCCGGGGAAAGATTTGTAAATCTGGGGACTGTCCCCGGGAAATGGGGACATCTGGTAAACATATGTTGGGGAAAGCAGGCAGAAATGGCCGCCTGTTATAGTGCTGGCAGGTACTGCTATTCTTCAACTACCAAGCTGGGGTGTGTAATATTAAAAAGGCATAGGTCAACTCACGGGAGGATTCCTCTAACATTACAGCAAGGCTCAGATGCTTCAAATGACAATGCAGGACCAGAATGTGTAGCATCTTTGGTACCAAGCACTTTGTCTTCCCCTCTCTGGATTTGGGCCTGAAGGATCAGGCAAAAAAAGCTTGGATGCATGAAGGGTATGTTATACGCAAGCACAATTTGTGACATTGCACCAACATAATTGCTGGTTGCAGGGCATGTCTGTTAATACAGCAAATCTTAAATAATATATACAATGTCAAAATAACAACAACATGCACAACTCAGTATCTCAAAGCCAAACAGTCCTAATATTTCTGAAATAAGTCCACGAGAACAACTCTCTATGGGTATACTTGTTCTAGTGCAATCCCAACAGAACTCAATTCAATGTTCCACCAAATAGGTCAACTCCAACCTTAGAAAGGCAATTTGCTCTTTTTAAGAGAGAGAGAGAGAGAGAGAGAGAGAGAGCACTGAATTGTATAGCTCCTTTTCAGACCAACCAGAAGAAGATTCATGAAACAGAGATTGAAATCCGGGTTTCTTGTTGGCAGAGTTACGTTGGGATCGTACAAGTATACACACAGAGAGCTGTTCTCATGAACTTATTTCAGGAATATTTGGACATTTTGTCTTTGAGATACTAAATTGCACGTGTTATTATTATTTTGGCATTGTACATATTATTTAAGATTTCATGCATTAGAAGGTGTCAAAATGTCGTACATTATTGTTAATGAATTTTTGTAAACCACATACAGAGTTGTTTAGTTTGTGATTTATCTCTCTATATTCCTTGGGTGTGGTATTGGGCATATCTGTTAAGGCATCAATCTTAGCTTCCAAATTCCTGGCTTTGTGGGGTTTTAGACCTGACTCCTGACTTGTTGCACATTCCTGCCTCCTGGTTCAACCTGTGATCTTGGTCCCTGCCAACTCCCGGCTCCCGGCTTCTGACATTCTCCTGGTTGTTACCCATGGCCCAGTGCTGACTCTGTGGCAGGCTGCAATAGTTGATTGTATCAGTTCATGCAAATGAAGTGCTCTGTTGAGTCATACTGTAGTTATCCCAACATTCTTCAACCAGCTCCTCAGTCACTCCCCAGCAGTTGCTGGAAGTATATTTAGGGCAGGACAGCCAGTCACATCACTCTAGCACTTCCAACCTTACCTGACTTCATCCTCCACTCCCCTTTATGCTTCACCATATAATAGTGGTAGTAATACAATTCTTTTCTATATTGATTGATTTTAAGCATGTTACATTTCGGAATCAGAAATCATCCCAAAGCAGCTTATAAGAAAAAGTCAAAGCAATAAAATAAAACATTATTAACTATACCATTGAAAACAATAAAATATAACATTTATCTCATTAAAAACAAAGCAGCAGATAGCAAAACCACGTGTAAGCGCAACATCCAAGCCTTTCATTCCTGGCACAGGATACTAACCACCCTAGCTTATCTTAACTAAAAGCAGATTTGGAAAAGCCTGAGAGCTCACCATAAGAAAATATCAAGTTGACTAGCTTGAAAGTATTATTATTATTGTTACTATTATTATTATTTACTACAGGGCCAAGCTTGACTTGCTACTAGAATAATTTTTTTTTATTTATTTCTAGGAATAATTCCATTTTCACCCGACTGTTTCTGTACCAACCTGCATGGAAGGAATCCAGAAAAAGAAAACAAACCAGCAAACACAAGACAGCATGTGCTTTGGTAATGCTGTGGGATCATAGTACTGTATAAAGTTTAGAGTTGGAGTGGAAATAGAGGTCAATATTAGAATGATTCTAAAGAAGCTGCTACTTATTTGTTTATGAAAGTACTTCTTTAATCAAAAGTAGCATGCTTTTCCCTTGGATTTCTGAACATGTGATGGAAGATTACGGTAACCAGAATAACCTTGTCCAACAGCCTGCCAACAATGCCTGACAATAATGGTTCTGCCATCCCTCATTCTGCAGATTCCCCCAACTAACCATGTGGGCAGAACAAAGAACTTCCCAGAACTGAGTAACCACCGAAATCTGGAGCCCAAAAGCTTCTATCACTCCTCACAATACAACTGTGCTCAAGCTAGTCTCCAGCCTCGCATTGTTATCTTGACATCTAGCTTCAGGAGTGACCTCAGATACCCATCAGTCATGTTCTGCCTGCACAAAAGAACACATCAAAAGTGTAGGTAAAAGAGGATGGAGAGGAGAGGTGGAGGGATTTTTCTGAAGCACATTTAAGAAAATAAAGTAGCTGTGTTTTTAACAGCATCAGTAAAAGTTATTTTATATAATAAACCCGCTCAACACCTATTGTCGCAGGGTGGTCTGAGCATGAATACTGGGTGAATACAAGTTATTTTTCAGAAGTCTGTAGTAGTAGTAGTAGTAGTAGTAGTAGCAGCAGCAGCAGCAGTAGTAGTACGATAATTAATATAGGCGTCATTGTATTTTGTGGTTCTGGTGAGTGTTATTATTCAATGAATTCTTCATGCGGTGAAAGTACCAAAAGGCTTTCATTGGTAGGGCTGCCATACAGCCAGAATTTCCCATACATAGCCGGGATTCGGCAGTTGCAAGCAGTGTCTGGATGGAAATCGCTGAAATGTCTTACAGTATTTGTTTGTAGGTCCCATTTTCATTTCCAAGAGCTTTACTGCTGCACAATGTGGCTATACTGGTCTGAATTACTCTGCAGACAACATACAATATTCCTGGATGCTATGAAGAGTGTTAAAATCAATTGCTGGTAGTGTCTGCCTACTTCTGTGTAGAACTTCAATCACAATATGAATGAGGAATACAGTCTGCTAAATACTGGAATCTGTATAACCCATGCGACACCATGCAGCAGCAGCAGCAAGCTAAAGTGACTCCCTTGCTGCAGAGCAGCAGAGAAAACAGCCTGTAGGTTAGTGATTTCAAATTATCCTTGAGATTTCTTGCTACCTGGCATATTCACAATTCCAAACTTATATCCTGAGCTCAGCTAGATAGTCAAATGGAATGTACATGCCAGCATTAACTGCTGTTGAACAGATGTTAACCCTGCCTTGCACACATGACTCTGGAATGCAATAAAATTAGGCCGTTCTGGGAAAATATTTTGTCTTCATTTACTTACAGTGCTAGCTAGAACAATGGGTTTGATCTTCTTTAGCCTTGACTCATAGAAATAATCCTTAAGCACGAGAAAGAAGTGATCTATAGGGTTATGGCATAACTTTTAAGAGAAGCACCTTAAGGGAAATATTAAAGAAATCAACGCTGCCTGAATCGTTAGTGCAAGGAGGAAAGAAACAGGATGATCCACGTTTTTTCCTGTTAGTTAAACACTGCAAATAATAATTGGTTGCACACTGCAATGGTTGGTTAAGAACATGTTAAGCTGGAAAATCAAATACAATCAAATACTGTTTTGGTCATTGGGCCAAAATGGCTATGATGATGGGAGACCTGTGATGGACTTTCCCACATTTTTTTTCTACAATCCTAAAAGCAGCTAAGGGGCATTGGATCAGGACCATGGAGGTGGGGGGCAACTTCGTCCCCTTTATCCCAATCAGAACTCCTCTTCCCACTGCAAATTGTTGCTTTCTATGCAGACAGAAAAAATAATGGCTCCATTATGGGTACCTACTTATTTCCACCAGAGAACAAAAAACCAGCTTCAGAGGAAAAATCCAAAATGGAAAATAGTACCATGGTTCCCCCATCCCCACCCCAGCACCCTAATCTGACTTATCCTTCCCTTCAAACTTCCTTAGCTTCAGCTGTACACATGTAACATATGTCTTCAGAATTCTCGGGGCCAGCAGAAGATATGGCAGCAGGTTAACAGGCTGTAAAAAAAGATATTGAACCTTCCATTCTATGTTGTGACCTATTCTGACCACATCAGATCAGTGGGTATGGACAATGCCAGCATGCACTTGCTAGAGTTGAAATGGAGCTAAAATGAGCTTCAGAAATTGTGCTCATGCAAGTGGGGCAGCACATCTACATATCCAAAAAGCAGCTTCAGGTGTGATTTACGTTTGCCATTATTTCTGCAGGTACCTACATAATTACGATTACTGCTTACAGTGAATAAATTTGCGCTGAGATATCATAATATTGTCTGAGTACATGTCCTTGCCTGGCAGTTGGATAAGGCTGAGTCTATGTTTAGTTTCACACAACCCTAGGAATATGATATATTCAGAGAAAAGTATTGCTCTCAAAGATTTGACAAATTAAGCTTTCTCAGACCAGCTGATAAGCCCAAGAGATTTACACTGTTAAAAATTTATTGGCACTTTGTAGGAAATCAATGCATCATTTTATGTTAAATGTTCAAGTGTCCATTATTTGGAAGTAATATAAACTTAGCTTAAAACAATAACAGAAAGCAAAGTAATTTATCAGGCTTGTGGCTTACAAGCATAAATGTCAAAGAGCTCTACTTAATTTTTCATTTGCAAGTTCAATTTGCTAACCAGTTTTGAGTCTTACGGAATGAAAACTCTACTCTGGCTATTAGCTTTGAAGAACCTCCATTGGCTTTAGAAGAAAGCCCAGGTTTATACAGCCAAAGAGTTAAATTTTAAAGGATTTCAGCTTGGTATGCAGTGATTTCTAGGAACATGTAGAAAAATATATTACCTGGTAAAATTAACTGAAGCTTCTGCATGAACAAGACTTGATATAAATACTAGATGAGGTTTATGGTGAAACAATTGCATTTTACCAGCAATTGTACCAGAGATTCAGCCAGATCCTTATAAAAGTACTGTAGATATCAGCATAAGAAGAACTCTTATCAAGAAGGAATGAACTTCATTGAGTCACTGTGCTATATTGAGGTTCTCATTTTATTTGTTTTCAATGATGAAAATAGATATAACTTCCTAAGCCAACTTGTCCATAAAAATCCACAGGATCTAGAACAGAACTGCTAATGGGAACTGTTTATTGGTTCGCCAAATAATTTATAAGGTTTGGACACATTAAATGGAAACACATTAAGGAATGATGTCACAACTCTAAATGTATACTGCGGCCATTCTGTTGCGTTCACCAAGAATGAACTGATTGTAGCAAGTGCATTCAGGAATGCTGTAATGGTTGTGCACAAATAGGAATGTTTTTCCATTTTTACAAGCCATCAAAATACACAGGAGAGTTTTATAAGAAAGCAACAGACAATAGCCTCCAGATGAGATGTGGTATCCTCAGTGATTGCTTGCAGTCCCAAGAATAACAAAGTCTAACAGTATATTTTCTCAAGGGGCCACTTGTGATTGCAAAGCCTGAAATGACCAAGAAGATTAAAGTACAAGGTATGGCTTTATCTGAAGGTCTGCACAAGATCAATTTGCTTGGTAGAAGATTTGCCATTGCTTATTGCCATTGTCTTTAAGCCCTATATACAGTAACATTAGAAACAGGGGGTGTTTCTCCACTAAGCTTCCTCTTAGTACCATATTGAAAGTGAAAATATGTTAAATCCTGTTTGTTTTCAAATTTGCACTGAAGAAATATACAGTGGTACCTTGGTTCTCAAATGCCTTGGTACTCAAACAGCTTGGAAACCAAACATTGCAAACCCGGAAGTAAGTGTTCTGGTTTGCGAACTTTTTTTCGGAAGCCTAAAAAAGCCCTCTTCGGATATTTATTGCACACCTAAGGAATTTTTTATGTGATCATATACCCAGAATATACCCACTCCACTGAAATATCCAAGCCAAAGAGCCAGTACAAACAGGATGTGGTCTGAACCATTAAGCCTCTTGGGCTTGCTGATCAGAAGGTCGACAGTTTGAATCCCCACAACGGGGTGAGCTCCCATCACCCTGTCCCAGCTCCTGCCAACCTAGCAGTTCAAAAGCACAGCAGTGCAGGTAGATAAATAGGTACCACTGTGGTGGGAAGGTAAACGGTGTTTCCATGCGATCTGGCACTCATCATGGGGTTCTGTTGTGCCAGAGCAGTTTAGTCCTGCTGGCCACATGACCCAGAAAGCTGTCTGTGGAAAAATGCTGGCTCCCTCAGCCTGAAAGCAAGATGAGCTCCGCAACCCCATACTGTCGTCATCTTTGACTGGACTTAACCGTCAAGGGGTCCTTTACCTTTTATAAAAAGGATTCTATTCTAAACTGGCTAAGGGGTTCTGTGAGACTTTAAGATTAGCAAACTTCTACTACCCACAAGTATAAGCAGCCCAAAGGGACGGGGGTGGGGTAGGTGACAAACAGCTCACTCCCCCATTCCTGGACTCCTGTAGCTATTTGAAGGAAATGCACTTTTCCCATTCTGATCTAAACTGAAATATTTAATCAGGTTGCAGTCCTAAGCATGCTCACTCCTTCAGAACTAAACCATGGAGGAAATGTGTTTAGAATTGGAGCCTTAATATATAATATAACATTACTATTTCTCTTTCAGAAATCTAACCAATGAGGAAAAAAGCTCACCCACACTTTGTGCCCTTTTTTTTGAAATTTCTCTTTTGGTGTCACCACTGTGACCACAAATTTATATTTTCTTCTCCACGGTCCAGTCAGCTCAGGATCAAAGCGGTAATAACGTCTACCAAAAAAAAGTTAACCATTACTGAGCTGTCTCTAAGATGTGGAAGGAATGTGAAATCTCTAACTGATTAAAATCACAACAAATAGCTAGGAAATGGCTGAATAAATAAACATAATGGGAGCTGAAGACATCACTGTGGAGGAAATGAATGATGGAAGCAATGACCTGGTGATAATTCCAGTTGCTGATGGAATTTAGGTTCAAGATATCAGACTACTATTGTTTACACTTGGCTTATGGCTTTGAGTGGGTGCCTGCCGGCAGTAAAGAACCTTTGATATAGCATGGAGAACAACAGAAGCAACTTGTTTCTGAGAGAATAGATCAAAATACCAATTTAACTTTTATTTTTTTTATGAAACACTAAGAAATATCAACAGATCATGCTTGAACAGACGGAACTGTGTTTTGGGAGACTCAATTCTAACTGCACTTCCATTGAAAAAAGTGGGACTTCTGAGTAAACATGCATAGGCATGAGCAGATAGCAATGATATTAGGCTAAAAAGAGGACCTAATGGGTTCTGTGGGTGATTTAAGAATATTATTCTTCTGTTTGTAAATGGTTTTACATGATTTTAATATTCTATTTTTACATGGCTGTGAACCACCCAGGGACCTTATGGTGAATGGTGGGCAAGAAATCTAAAATCCGTTGTTGTTGTTGTTGTTGTTGTTGTTGTTGTTGTTGTTGTTGTTGTTGTTGTTATGTTATAGGTTGAATTACACTGATGTCACCCTGCTTGTGGCACCATTTCTCAGACTAATAAAGTTGCAAAATCTTCCATTGGAGGTGGCTCTTAATTAACAAGGGAATAGTTTGCTGCTAAGGCTTGTCTTCTCACTTCCTTCTGGCTAATGATGGAATGTGAAAACAATAGCTTCACCAAGACAGCATCCCAGAACATGACATGAATGCAGGTGTTCTGAGTCAGGATGTCAAACTGGTATGATGGCAGGACTGTGTTCCCTCCTTATGTGGCCTCGGAACTTTCAAAAATAAAGAAAACATCTTGGGTGCCACGAAGTTGAGCTTCATAAAATGTCTTTAGTTTAGCATCTGCTACTCAAGTGTTGGCTGAAGGTCAAACTAGAAACGAATGCAGGCACCACCACCCACCCCTCAAATACAGTATGCATGTCCAACTCGCACGTGACCATGTACCGGTATATGTGCTGTGCCAGGAAATAAATGAATAAATCGATTTGCTACTTGAAACCATCACATAAACACAGTTAACATCACACTGAGAGTCGTACTGGGATGGTGGCTTCTGCAGTATGGCTTGTCATGTGGTTAGCTGGCTTGTGTAATTGATCTCTAGTGGGCTGGTGTAATGAAGTCTATGTACAGTTACAGGGAGCCGAGGACCATTTTTTCTTCAGCTCCTTATGAGACTGCTGTTCCAGACCTTTTCAGTGGAGTCCCATGCATGTTTTATTCAGTTTACTCAGTCCCACTGAACTGAGTGGGGCTAACTCTCAAAGTAAGTAGGCATAGGACTGTGGCCTTAATACAGAATCAGGATACATAACACCAACTACAATGCTATAAATAAAAAAGAAAGAAAACGTTTATTTAAATAACTGTGCATATTTGTCACTATTCCCCAGCCTGCAACGCTCTGGGGATAAGCTGTAAAGTAGTCACCATATATGGGACGCGGGTGGCGCTGTGGTCTAAACCACTGAGCCTAGGGCTTGTCGATCAGAAGGTCGGAGGTTCGAATCCCCGCAACGGGGTGAGCTCCCTTTCTTCAGTCCCAGCCCCTGCCCACCTAGCAGTTTGAAAGCACGTCAAAGTGCAAGTAGATAAATAGGTACCGCTCCAGTGGGAAGGTAAACGGCGTTTCCATGTGCTGCTTTGGTTCACCAGAAGTGGCTTAGTCATGCTGGCCACATGACCCGGAAGCTGTCTGCGGACAAACGCCAGCTCCCTTGGCCAATTAAGTGAGATGAGCGCCGCAACCCCAGAGTCATCCGCGACTGCACCTAATGGTCAGGGGTACCTTTACCTTTACCTTTTAGTCACCATATACCCCACACTTCTGCTTGTCCTGAGATTAGAAAGCCTTGCCCCGCTCCATTCAAAGGGAAAAACTGCACTTTAGCTCTAAATCGGAGCAAATGTCAACCCAGAGAAAACCTGAATTGCCATATATCCACATTTACCTTTCCTCTGTCCTTCCCAGGCACAGCCCACACTTCAAAGCTCCATGTCAGAGTGATTTCCCACCCCCCTCCCTCCAGAAGTTTTCCAGCAAAAACATGCTCTTTAAAGCTGAAGCAGAACAAATAGCAATATGTCGAAAACCCCAATTGTGCTTAAGCTTCAAAGAACAGCTTTTGCAGGAAAAGTTCTGGAGGGGAAAAGAAAGCACCCCAACACAGAGTTTTAAAGTGCAGAACTGTGTCTGGAAAGAGTGGTACAAAAGTTAAGTGTGGATAAGTCCTGTGATTGAGTGCTAAAAAGCAGTTTTACTTGGGGGAAAGCCCACAGTTTATTAAAAATGTGTTTGTGTGTTTTGTTTTGTTTTGTTTTTAAACAAACTTGACAAATAGAGAATACTGGTATCAGGATTTTCCTAATGTAGTGATTCACCTGAGGCAGGAGCCAGAAAATTGGGGTTGTTCTGGGTAAATCTCTCACAATGAAAATATACATTTGGGCCAGTGTGCCTGGTATAGAAGCACAATGCCTTCCATTGCAAAACAAAAAATAAAAATAAAAAATAAAAAGGCAGATTATCTTTATTTGTTTATTACACATGGTTGTGGTTGTTTCTGTAAAGATCCTGGTCCTGCGCACACTTGCATAAATATCCTCCAATGTTAATGGACTTTCACGCCCTCGTATGCAAAAATGATCAAAAGAAAGTTTGGCGTATTCACTGGAAGAAGAAGAAAGGCATTTTGCATTCACCCATAATATAAAAAAAAGTTTTATGTGACTTTAAAAAGAAAAGAAAAAGGAAGCGACTTTATGCTGATTAACGCAGCAGAGTTTGTTGCTTTTTCAGACCTTTGTGCGACACTGCCCACTGTTGAGCACCCGGCCAGCCAGCTAGTTAGCTGAGCAAGTTAAGCAAATATTATCATTTTTCTGTCATAATCCGCAAACGCGCGCCCTCTGGCGGCCATGATGAGCGACGGCGATGACTGCTGCTCTGGAGTTTTTGAAACGGGCGAAGACTGAAAGTGGGAGGGTTCCAGATGGAGGCGGGGCCCAGTCCTTGCTGCTGCAGCCGCCTTCCTATTGAGTCAGAGGCGCGTTGCGAGCTGAAAGCGATTGTAACAAACAGAAGCCCGAAGAGCGAGCTAGGCGGGCGTTCTGATTAGCGCGCTGGGACAAAGTAAAAGAATCTCGGGAGGCTGAGCGTTCCAAAGAAAGTTACATTCCAGGGTCGGAGCAGCAGCAACAAGCGGCTGCCCGGGGGGCGCTTTCTCACGGAGGCGGTGGATCTTCCCAGCCCTTGTTGAGCGAGGGCGAAGAGGAGGAGGCGAAGGACGAGGGGGGGTTTCAAACTGGGGGCCGAGAAAATGAATCGGAGCTTTAACAAATCTCAGAGTCTGCGGTATTTTGGCTACAGCGCGGTGGAAGTGAAAAGTAAGGTAAGGACAGAAGGAATAGCTACTTGCAGCCCGGATTAACCTTCCTCCCCCCCCCCGCCTTCCCCTCCCGCACTCTAGTACCTTTCCCCACCACCTCCTCTAACTTCTTTTTAAAATGAATGGAGACCCCCCATCTCTTTGCATCATCCCGCCCCCTCCCCTTATGATGCTTTGTTTTGTGTCTAGAAAAAACGAGATTGCCCTAGTTTTCCACCGGAGGGAATAAACTTACTCCGGCAGCAACTTCTTTTTTCTTTCAAACGTGTCTGCGTCAATTTATGAAAGAATATAAGTGAATATTCTGCCCGCCAGCCCCCCCCCCCTGACTTGCTATGGAACACATGTTTTCCCTTTTCTCTCCACCATAGGGGACGTATCCCATAGCAACTTGTCCAGAGATCTCTAGGGTGTTTGTCGTGAGGGGTGGGTTTACTTCTCCGCCTGGACATTTCTCACATATTTTGTTGTTGTTTCAATTTCGCTTTGGGGGCGCCTGGATATTTAATCTCCGGCTTTATCGGCTTGCTGGGATCAGGCGGCGATCGCGGCACGTTTCTTGCTGGTGGGCCGTTCACAACAAAAGGGGAGCACGCCAGCCTGGCTTTCCAACTAGGGCGGCGGGAGGTGGGGTGGGGGGAGCTCGGGTGGAAAGAGAAGCAGGTTAGGCTCGCTCAGATCTGGATTAGTGAACCTCAAAAGAGGGCCACGAGGAGGGCCGATTGGAGGGGGGGGGATGCTGTTGCTGCAAAGCCCCCCACCCCCACGCGCTCGAGTTAAACTTGATCGCTACTCGCGTGGGAGCGAGCGAGTCCAATTCCAGCAAAACGCTCGGCTGCCTTTGCTTAACGTTTCCCATTGTTCCTCCTTATGGAAGTACAGTACTTTTAAACTTTTGTGTTTTGGTTTGAACATATTGCCGTGGACGCGGGAAGGGACGACTGGACTACAGACACGGGGGTGGGGGGTGGGGAGAGAGCATTATTTCTCTCCCCTGAATTCAGCTCTCTGGAGTTCTCCTCAAGAAACGCCAGGCAGCCTGTTCCTAAATCCCATATTGGCCCTATTGAATGTGCTCCTGGCCCTGTTGCTGCCTTGCAGGTCTTGAGCTCTGCGAACTCGCTCTCTTTAATTCCTGTTTAAACTTGTTTGGAGAGTAGTAGACTCCCTTTCTCCCTCTCCCTTTTCCCGGTGCCACCTGGTCTTTCAGCTCTTCCTTCGTCGCGGGTGGGGTGAGGGGAGGGAATTGCTTGCCTCACCAAACGTAAGTCTTCACGTTTTTGGTGTTTCCCGCTGAAAAGACGCAACTCTGGCTTAAGTGCATTCGGATCTGTTTGCACTACACCCTCTGAATCTGTCCGCCCCGCCCCACCCTTGCTGTCTTTTTGAAGAGGCCTTTAAGGAATATTGAACTTTTAAGTAAAGCCTGCCTATCTTGTCCTAGGAGGAAGGTGCATGCTTGTAATGAGGGATAAATTACATGCATCTATGCTTGGAATTCTGCTTCATAGTTCCAAGAGCTTCTGGTTTTCAGATAAATCAGCCAAGGGATGGGAGGGGACCATAACATAAGAATAGGCTTGTTGACTACCCAAGGGTCCATCTAGCCCAGGCATGGGGTACCCATGGCCCTCAGATGATGTTTGCCTACACCAACCATCAGCCCCCACCAACATGGCCAATGATGAGCGATGATGGGAGATGTAGTCAAACAACATTTGGAAGACCCCAGGTTGCCTGCCCCTGATCAGTTCCATAAACCAACCAAGTAGGTGTAAGGGGTGAAGGCAACAACATTGCCAATACCCATTGATGGAGATACTTGTCATTTTAAAAAGGTAAAGGGAGCCCTGACAGCCTGACAGTTAAGTCGAACGACTCGGGGGTTGCGGCGAGCTATCTAATGTAGTGGCCATCGCCACATCCTGTGGCAGTGAATTCCGTAAGTTAATTAGGTGTGTGAAATAGCCCGTCCTGTTTTCATGTGTACAGATAGATGATTTTGGCATGGGACTCAAAATTGTAGTACAGTTGTATGATGAGGGGGGGGGGATAAGAATGCATTTTGGCTATCCTCTTCTTACTATCCATAATTTTGTAAATTCTTGCTATGTGTGTTTCCCCCCCTTGGACTGGCTAATAAGAGCAGTAGCGAAGGTACTTTAACCCTTTGAGCATAGTGAAGACTTACCCTTTTGTGTGCTTGCATCATGGCATGCCTGCTATGACAAGTTTGCTAGAGTTGCCATATTTCAAAAAGTGAAAATCTGGATACAAAAGTTGTTGAGCATTTTTTTTGCAAAGTTGCTGAGTTTTTTGGGGGAGGGGGTTGTGGCAAAGTTTGAGTTTTTGAGCCATTTTTTATGCAAATCCTCAAACTCTACACTACCAACATGGGCTGCCATATGTCCAGATTTTCCTGGACATTGCAGTGATTTCTGCCCAGATGCTTTAAGGGGGCTGAATACCAGCTATGTCTGGAAAATTCTGGATATATGGCAACCCTAACTTAGCATCATTACATCCCAAAGCCCCTGTTCAAGCAGGGGAGGAAGCTATCCTTGAAACAACATGAGATCAGGTTTGTCCTCTGCTTTTGTCATGAGTTGTGCCATTCCAGGCAGCTTATCTATGACAAACATATGCGTGGTTGTGAGACCTATGTTAATGAACTACACCAGAGAGGTGGAGTACCCATGTCCCTCTCTAAGTGTTGCCGGACTCCAACTCCCATCATCCCCAGGCATTGTGGCCAGGATCATGGAAGGATATTAGGAATTGTAGCCTACCAACATCTGGAAGGCCTTCTAAGTCTTTCCCAAATCACTCCAGCCTCATCTTATCTGTATTTCTACAGCTACCTTACTTTCCCGCCCACTTTTCTTTCTTTATTTCTCATTCTTTTATTCATTCATTCATTCATTCTTGGCTTTGCCTTCCAAACTTGCCTTGCACGTGTAAGATCCACAGCAGTACCTCTGGGTGGGGGTTGCATCGCTTCTGTGTTCTCAACAGCTTATAGCAAAATGTTTAAATCAATGTTAAATGGTGGCAAGAGTCCTTCTGTGGACAATCCAAGCTGAAATTAGAAAGAGCTGAATTTTAGTTCCTGTTCTGCCACTGACTGAGCAAATTCCTCACTGTTTTCCCTACTTTATTTGGTCATTTAAAGGGGGTACATTAAGATATGCCCATGTTTGTTGGACTCTTTAACATCCATCAGTGTTGGCCAACAAGGCCAGTGTTGGGTTACGATGATGTGCATCGTAACCCAACAACCTCTGGACAACCACAGGTTCCCCATCCCTGTTGTGGAACCAACAGAGGTCTCTGGGTTTTGTAGCTTTTTGTGTTCTATGTTAGGGATGAGTTGCTTTTCTTTGTTTCAAAATTATAGATGCTTGACTTTACTTTGGGTGAAATATAGGGAACTTGCACCCAGCCAGACCATTGGTCCATCTGACAGTGGTACTTCCATTCCATTCTTGGAGATGCCAGGGATTTGAACCTGGGACCGTGCGTACAGAGCAGATGTTCTGCAACCGAGTTGCATGAAATAGCCAGCTGGCTGCCTTTCTCCTTCATATGCCAATAAATCTTGTATTTCTCTCAACAGTCTTATTACCATTTAGAACACAGACTTCTGAGACTTTGTTGCAGTGCAAGCTCTGATAATAGGCAGTAGAAAGGCCATGCTGTCAGAAGTGTGAGCTGTACTTAGCATCCTTTGAATGAACTGTTCTGAAGGAATGAATTGGTTGTGTATATGTAAATACTAGTCCTTAATCCCTGTCAGCCCGACTAGTTTGTTGGGATTCATACACACAATCTGATACACAGTACACATAAAGTATATCTATAGGTAACAGACTCTTTTTGTGTTGCTGCCTATTAAACCGGAAGTGCTTCATAATGATACAGTAACATTTTTAGTGATACAGTTTAGACCCTCAAAGGCAAGGTTTGACAGTTGCAACACTGATGGTGTACCATTCATGTTAACTCCTTTTCAAGAGTATTTGTTTGACCAAATAACTGATGTAGTTATTAACCAACAGCATACCTCCTGTGATATATGAGAATATTTGTTTTCCAATCACACTCAGAAGTACATACAGGTTACTAGATGTAAGAGAGCAGCACACTCTACACAATCAGTTACTACTGGTGGTATTCTGTCACTTGACATTGATTCCTAAGACTGTTATTGTTACCATCAATTACACTCAAGTTGTATATTAGGGTAGCAATCATAATATATTGAGTGCTTTGGTGGTGGAATACTTCCCCATTTGACATGACTACAGGACTAATGAAGAGAGAATGCTACGGATTATTATTTTTTAAACCTTCTATGGCATGAGGTTGTGACATAGGCTCTGTGTGATTTACCTGGAAGGCAGGGCAGAGATTGTTACACAGCTAAGGAAAAAATGTTGTTTTGACCAAGAGTAACATACTTTTGGATGATTAACTCCACACAGCTACATTTCTAGAAAATTGATTGATTGTGACGATTAGCGTCCATGTTCTCAGGTCTTGCTCCAGGCAGAGGTAGTGTTCCTTACTAGAGTCTTGAGAAATATTTAAGTAAAGGGGCTGCCAGTAAGGAAAAGGACATAATAAACAAAGTATCTCTAAAGTGTGTGCCTCCTCTGCTTTGATACGAGAAAGTACTTCAACATGTAGACACTTTCATTGACTATGATCCTTCTGGTAGTGATGCTTAGCCTTTACTCCAGGCAGTGTTAGAAACTCAGATATATAAGCTAGTCGCCAAATGGCTCCTTAAACCAGTGTTTTTCAACCACTGTTCCGTGGCACACTAGTGTGCCGCGAGATGTTGCCTGGTGTGCCGTGGGAAAAATTTGTTTATTTGATTCCTATTCAAGAGAATTACTTTATATATAGTCAATATAGGCACAGAGTTAAATTTTTTAACATTTTCTAATGGTGGTGTGCCTCGTGATTTTTTTCATGAAACAAGTGTGCCTTTGCCCAAAAAAGGTTGAAAAACACTGCCTTAAACCAAGGTTACAGTCACCTAAATGGAATGCCTAGTTGCCATTTTGGGGCAAGGCGGCTCGGAGGTCATTATTTTTCCAACGATGGATTGACCTTGATGAATTCTCAGTTAAACATCTAGCTACTGCAAGAAGATCAAACTTATCCATTCTGAAGGAAATCAGCCCTGAGTCCTCACTGGAAGGACTGATCCTGAAGCTGAGGCTCCAAAACTTTGGCCACCTCATGAGAAGAGAAGACTCCCTGGAAAAGACCCTGATGCTGGGAAAGATGGAGGGCACAAGGAGAAGGGGATGACAGAGGATGAGATGGTTGGACGGTGTTCTCGAGGCTACCAACATGAGTCTGACCAAACTGCGGGAAGCAGTGAAAGACAGATGTGCGTGCTCTGGTCCATGGGGTCACGAAGAGTCAGACACAACTAAACGACTGAGCAACAACAAGTTCAGAGGACAACCTTAAGCTAGGTGAAGAATGTTGGGAACTTAAAGAAGAAAAGCCACTTGACCCAGGGGCAGTCCACATATATATTGGCCCTAGTCCTACCTCTTTTTCTTAATGGTGATTCCTGCTCCTGCTCCTGCTCAGGCTGCACAGAAAAAAGCAGTTTGGTTCCAGAAATTCATTCTGATTGTGCATGTAAAATATAACTGGTAGAATTCTACAGAATGGGCTATTAGTGTGTGAAAACAATCCAGATCCATTGATCCCCAGATGGTGGAGGTGTCAGGTGGCATCCTGGTGCCCAGGCATCTTCACTTGGTCTCAAGTGGTCGAAAGCCAGATGCAAAATGTGCCAGGCACAGACTCCAGGACCATTAATGTCGACCAGAGATGGGGAACCTATGGCCCTCCAGATGTTGTTGGATTCCCAACTCCCATCGCCCCCAGCCAGCATGGTCAGGGAGGATGGGAGTTGGAAGCCTCCAGATGTTGTTGATCCACATACCCTGCTTCAGAAAAGTTGTCTTTAGGCTTCTTTGTACTGAATTGCTGTATGTCTTGATGACTCACAGTTGAATGTATGAAATAATTCTCTTGAATCAAAAGTAACCACATTTGTGGTGATGGGATGGGATGTATCAGCACAGGGCCCATACACACATGTAAGTCATCAAGTGACAAATATACACTGAGTGCTTAAGCCTGTGCCTCTGAAATCCTTAATTGCAAAAACTGCTGTCCAGGAAAGAAGAGAATGGCTTCTTCAGCTTGGGAGGCATGTTATCATTAAAGTACAGATGGTTTTAATCCACATTGTTGTGTGTTGGTGGTGTTTAATTCACTGGTTTGGAGTGGCATGTGAAACTTAAATATAGTGCTTATATTTAAAATATGTCAAGGTGGATATTCAGCAGTGATGAAAAGGCTTTTCACTGCTTGGTGCAGATGCCTTGAGAGTTGTGGAAATTTTGAACTTATCTTTTTAAGTTCATGTTACTAATTTTGTCAGGTATATAACAGATGGTCTTCCATTTGCCAAATGGCGGATTAGCACTGAAATTTACCTTACTTGTGGGAAAACTGTAACAGTTATTTCTTATTTAATTGAGAGACAAAGTCAGCATTTTTGTAGTAGGTGATGAGATAGTCTCACGGTTTCACTTGGACTGGTTGGGTTGCAGCTTTATTCTGCGCATACTCGCCTGGGAGTAGGTAGCACTTCCTTCTGAGTAATCTGACTGTGTCCAGACACGCATACGACTGGGCTGTTCCATCTCCAAAACAAAATGTTAAGTAGAGCATGGTAGTTCTGTGAAATACCAAATATGATAGCTCTCTTGTGAGAAGAGGGCACCCCATCAAGTTTTCTTTCTTCTTGAGGGAGGTGTTCGTGTTCTGGAACAATAAACCTATAGTAACTCAAAGGGTTTGTGTTGGGATCATTGCTCCAGAATCCTGTTTGGAAGCAGCATTAAGTAGTTATTATTGGCAGAAATGTGTTTCTTCTTAAGTGCTTGTCCCCGCATGCATTAATTGTGTCTGTCTATCTTTAGGTCTTTATTCGGCAGTAAGCTGAGTATACAAGAGTGTTGAACCCTTCACACCCCCTGATTTTCCTGGAGAGTGCAGTTGGGGAGGCAAGAGGTAATCTCCCCAATCCTAAATTCATTGGGGGCACCCCAAGGAAAACCTCTGGGTATGTGTTGGTGACCTATGAAGTCAGGTTCCCGTCCTTGTTTTACCGTACATGTAAATGGGATGAACACATGAATGGTGTCTCCATTGCGTCTAGTTTGGCCTTCTGTTTTTAGGGGGAGATGGTAAGAATGGATGTTTCCTTAAATTTAGAAAGGTTTGTTATGGGCACTTTGTGACTTAGGGTGGGCACTGAAACTGTTGAAGTCTCAACACTTTGGCTTGAACTGTATTCTTTGAATATTTGCTTCTTGCTATTGAATTTCTACTTCTACGCAGCACTTTTTAGCACTTGGAAAAGCAGCTCACAATTTATGAACAAATAACATCCCATTAGGACTTGGCGATCCATCTGTAAGAATGCATCGAGCTAGTAAAGTATCTGTTGCTCTATATTGCTTTCTGTCTGAATTAGGTGGACATGGGCGTCTTGCTAATGAAGTGGGCAACTGTTTAACCACACAGAACAAGCGTGTCTCAGCTCCGTTTTGCAAACAGCTCCACCTGCACTTCTTAGCCCAGATGGCCTGAAAGAGATAATAGCTGTCTTACAGGTAGCATGCACTTCCCTGCCTAGTGGCTCTTCTTACCTGCCATAGGTGGGTAGCTATTTGCAAGCATGATCTTGACCAACTTGGCTAGACTGCTCTAGATCAGATGAAGCTCAAAACGCCACTTGGGATGTGCTGTTCTTTCCGGCAGATGCCTGTGCCATCATCCTTTAAAAAACAAAAACAAAAACAGATCAACTCATCTTTTATGTTGTAAGTGCCAAGACTTGTGAAAACCTGTCTGGGAACAAGAAAGTTGAGAGTGAGAACTCGTGTTTTCTTGTTTATCCTCCAATGCTTTAGCCTAGAAGAAATGGGTATGAGTGGGTGCAGTCCTGCATCCTGGGCCTCCAGATGTAATCAGGAACTTTGTTTATTTGAAAGGAGAAGAAATGACAAACCTAGAATGTTTGTGGCACAAAAAATGTCGTTTCTGCAGCGCACTCCTTGGAGACTAGATTTGTTGCCTCCTCTGCAGCCCCCCCTACCCCCGCCACTTCTATGGTGGCCCCTTGGCAAACAGGAGGCACTTTGGGTCTCCTCCCAACCTTGTTCCAGATGTAGATATTTATTCCTCTCACCCCTTGTTCCTGATGTGGATATTCGCTCATCCCTTCTTCCCTGGCAGGGTGTGGCAGCACCATTTTGTGGTTCGCTTCGGCTGCCAAAAGGTCTTGGTCAGGCATAGGCAAACTCAGCCCTCCAGATGTTTTGGGACTACAACTCCCATCATCCCTAGCTAACAGGACCAGTGGTCAGGGATGATGGGAGTTGTAGTCCTAAAACATCTGGAGGGCTGAGTTTGCCTATGCCTGGTCTTGGTTCATCCCTAGACTGTCTCCATCTGTTTTCAGATGGACACACTGCAGGATAATGCAAAATCAACAAGCTTTTATTTTCAGAATGAAGCCAGTTTCTCAGGAAGCACTTCTTGGGGTGCAAAATACAGGTGATAGACCTAGATGGTACATGGATGGACTGTGCAGAAAAAGACAAATACTTGGTCTCCATTGATTCTTGAATAAGATGTTGTGTGTATGCAGCCTGAGTCTTTTTATTAGGGAACTGGGAAAGAAGGAAAGGTTGCAAAATCCATGTTGGTTTGAAGTGCTTCTTGAGAGAGGTAATTAATACTTCACAACTGCAATGCTTGGAGAGAGATTTCAGTCACTAACTTCTAGGTTCCTAAGTCATGGAATGAGCTTTGTGTTCTGGGGTAAGCGACTACAGATTCTTGCATTGTCCTCTGCAGATCTCTTGAGATTGTAGAGAGAGTTAAAGAGAGCAAGATTTAAATCAGTTGGGCTGGAATTTTGGAACTGTGTGAATGATGGGAAAACCTGCAGCTCTCAAGTTTTTGTTTTCCAATGTATTTCTTATCCAGTGTGGCATGAGCAAATTTTTATTATGAAACCACTGATTTAGATCAACATTGGAGGTCTTACTCAGTGTCTCCTTCTTTGGTTTGCCAGGCTGGCACAAGAGTCTGGCTGTTTCAGTTGCCACATCAGTAGAATGTCTTCCTAACTTCCTGTTTTTATCACTGTTAACTTTTTGTTGCCTGGTGAAAGTATAGCTTTTTTTAAAGAGTCTTACTTGAGTATTCTTGACTGACCCCTTGGACTTCTGTGAAAGAAAGGCAGGGTACAAATCTTTTAAATATATATTTTTTTTCCTAAGTAGGAAATCTAATTCAACTAGGGCAATGAAAAGCATGCACTGTAAGACTACATCTTTCCTAGTCCATACGGCAACTCCTAAGTCATGTATCCTGAATTTGTGTGCCTTCCTGTCCTGATAAAAGGTTGGGTAGCTTTGTTATACCTGACTTTGGTTATCTCCTTCTACTGTGGCTAGAAGACTTGCTTAAATTCAGCCAATCAAGAACAGCTTTGGCTTTTACACTAACAAGTTCAATGAAAGATTGTTATCTCAACTTGTTCTTCCACTCTTTTATTCTGTGGGGCCAGTACAGTGACAGCACCCTGAAAATCAGGAAGGTCTAGTTCTCTGGCAATTTTGATTAGTCATGTCTTCCACTTTTTTTTTTTTAGCATATGCTACAACTCACAAAAAGCTAAATGTGTGTAGGGTTTTCTTGGGGTGGGTGGGTGTTCAACTCCCATACTAGCTACTGTTGGAACCAGCGTTTGTTCATCATCACTCTGCTAAACTGGTAGCAAAAGTCCTTTTTGAGTGAGAAATTACATCTGGCTACATGTACCTTGTCGAAAAGGGATCTTCCATTCCTACATGTAAGCCATACAATGCACTCTTTTTTAAAATGTGCATTGCTATTAGATTTTTAAGACCTTGCACCTGGAGGTGGTTTTGTTTCGCATTAATTGCTCAGACAAAGGGCTCATCCACACTTTTGCTTTGACCCATATTTTGAATTTTATTCTGTATCAGTTAATTCCCCCCCGGGGTCTGAGAGCTTTTCTTGTTGTTCCGCTGCTGTGCCTTGCCAAACTTACCAGCTGAATCAGATTTCATCAGATGCATGGGAAATCTGGATATATTTTGCATAACCAAGTTCGAATTCAACAGGTAAGCAGTAGTGTAATAGCATTGCATTTATAACTATTTCTATCCCTACCTCCACCCACTCCAGTTCCATATCTTTTACCAGAATATATTTTATTGAGAAAGAGAGATAGAATAGCAAAAAAGAAAAGAAATTGCATATACCATTTCCATGCTTCTTAAAAGTGATGCACCAGAAAAAAATATTTTAGTAGATTCTTGTTCTAGTCCTTTTTGGATTTACAAGCATCATTCTCTTTTAAGATGAAATCATTTATTCTGAAATTTTCAAGGTTCGCAAAGTAATAGATATTCCTAAAGACTCAATAACAAAGCACATACAAATTCATGCAACTGTAGTCTGATGGCCTCCTTTTTAAAGAAAAGGGGGGGACCTATTTCTGCAAGAGTTGATCTGGAGTGGGAAGGGCCTATTTAACTCTTTGTGTACCCAGCATTCCCTTTCCTTTGTCCATTTTGCTCCCTTCAGGTGTTTCATATGTGCACATCCTTGCATTTGACTGTCTGCAGCAGGAAAAGCTGCTTTTGTGGGAGGGACTTGCCGGAGTAGGGAAAGCATTAAGCATTCTGCTGCTACTTCACACCATTCTCTCCAAAAGCTGCGTTTCCTCTTTAAAAAGAGCCACCTGTCTCCAGCTGGTGCATTATATTGCATGTAATGTACCACCTGGCCCTAAGGAAAACACTTATCTGCATCAACTTTGTGAGCTGGGCTTCAGTTAAACTCTTGTTTGGAACGTGCAATTTGGTTCCAAGGATGTTGAAACACTGGGTCTGGTAGGCATAACCTGTTCAATGTGAGTTGTTTTTCAAATGTTGACCCACCCACACTTCAAGCTCCTATCACTTTTTGTCTTGGGACAGATGGATCAATGAGGTTCCTGTGAGAAGCACATGGGATACACAGCTGAATTAATATGCTGAACTGTCACACTTCTTGAGGCATTGGAATTTTGCTAGCATTTTAGATAACGTGTTGCATTAGTTGGACATGAGCTGATGCAGGAAGGGAATTGTGAAAATGGGCAAGATTTAAGTATTGCCTGTAGAATTTTAAACTGAGAATACATGAATACATTTCCACCTCACACCTCTCTTTGTCATTGTATCTTTCTGCTGGAATTATTGTTAGAAATGGGCAGAGCCAGAGGGTCTCATAAGGATTACCTTGTGTTTTTTTTACCCAGGTAGGTTTCTATTTGGAGGAATCTCCTGCGGCAACCCCCCCCCAAAAAAAAACCCAAAGTCCTTTAAGAATGCCTTTAGAATAATTAATTTCTAGGTGTACCTGATAGAAGCTAGTCTTCTGAGGATAACTACCGTGTGACAGAATAGCCTCTAATCACGTTTAGGTGTAACGGGCTGTTGCCACATCCCTGCCTGTTTTGCTAGCGCAATGTTTTCCATTTGACAAGTTGTTTGCTGTTTTGGGGATATGACTGATGATCTGAAATGGGAAGGAGATAGTGTCTGAAATTAGGCCAACTCCCAGCATGCAAGACCTGTCAACCCACAAGCTTTTGTTTTGTTTTTGTAAGGTATAGAAGGGAAGTAGAATTCTGAAGGTGCCTGTCCAGCTCCTCTTTTGTTCCACACCATTCTATTCTATTCTATTCTATTCTATTCTATTCTATTCTATTCTATTCTTTCTTTTTAAAGAGACTACACTTTATAACCAGGGCCTCTTACCGTGTTGGTGTCAGGGATGAGCAAATCAGACTTATTTCTGGTCTGCGTCACTTCAGCATTTGGTATCCCATAAGTCTGTGCTGTCCCGTTCCTGCATTCATTTAATCTGCATGTACTGTAATCCTAGTTTTGTCTTTATGTAGCTATCTCTTTGAGAGAACGGCATTGGAATATTTATGGGAAGTGTGAAATTCTGTGGGTAACTAAGTTCTGATTTATACATTAGCCCATGAGGAGCAGGCTGGGTCATTTCAAACTGGAATTTGCAGAAACCCAGTTCCTCAAGCACCCCTATTGGCTTTGCCCCTGGATTCCTCTATGGGGCCGATTCGTGCAACGTATGAAGCTCTTCCCTGTGGTTGGAAGGTCTTCCATGCAACAATGTCTAGATTGTTCTGGTTTAAACTGTGGATATTGTTGGCTCTCTGCAGTAGTTTGGGTTTCTGACACATGCTGAAGTCAGTTAGTCATTTGGCAGTTCTGTCCTATGAACAACAATCACTAGATTGGAGCAACACTGAGGAAGCTTGTTTGATATCTTGCTTGATAGTGTATTGTCGTGAATACACTAGTAGAGCCTGCTAATTTATACCCTAATTTTTGAACCTTTACCATACAGATGATACATTTGTAAGTGTCTCCCATTACCCAGCCTATATTTCTCCTCTGCAGGCAACTTTGGAAAGTATGTATACCGGAACTTCTAGTAATTTAAACTTCTTCTTTTTTTGAAAAAGTGAAATAAAATGCATTCTCAACTGCGATAGCTTTCGAATTCAAATTCAAAAAAAGGTATTTAGCCTGAGCTACTTAAAACGTTTGGGAGATAGCCATTCCCTTTTAAAGTTTGTGTGGTGTCAGACTCGGGATTAAATAGATAGCAACAGTTTTAAACAATCTTTCCTCCCTCATTGTTTCATCAGTGGTGTGCTGCCAGAAATACAAAACCTTTGGCTAGCTAAGAATCATAGAATTGTAGATTTGGAAGGGGCCACAAGGGTCCTCTAGTTCAACTCCCTGCAATGCAGTCAATTCACTGGTAACTGATGAAAATCCTTTTAAAAACACCACTATAATTTTAAAAACAGCAACAATAAGTTGATTATTCAAACCATAAGGAATGGGATCCAGACATAAAAAATAAACCACATTGTTTATATTGCTGCTGTTCATAAATGAAGACATGGTGCCAGATTTCAGTCAGTTCTGAATTTCTTGGGTTTCTGGATTGTTGTGGAATTACCTAAACAATCATTGTGTGAGCAATTTTGGCCTGATTTTTTATGTTCCCCTCCGGCATGAGGAGCATATTTTAAACACGTCCTCTTGCTTATAAGCCTCAAGTCTTTTAATAATGGCAACCAACTAGGAAGTGTTAATAAGTGAAGACACTGTAACCAGTGTCATGGGGAAGATGGTTCTCTTGGAGAGAAGGATCTCTTGAGTTTGCCCATCTTGTGTTGTGCTGATGATGATAGGTTAAATGAGTGAGATGGCATTTGTGTACTGTAGGTCATTCCTCAGACATTGGGCTTTACTTGTAGGGCTCTTTCCAGAAATGTTGGCTACTACTGCTGTAGAAACTATGATGAGTTCATGTGTTGGGAGCAGTGTGGGGTTATTCCCCCTTTCTGTTGTCAGGAGGGTTTTGTCAGACATCACACCTTGTTTGTGGAAATCTCCCCCACACACACACCCTTCATCCGTTTTGCTAGCATCCTGCTTCATTCTCAGTTTGTGTTTCTACAAATCTTGTTACTCAGTCATTCTCACTTGATTTGGCAGCAAGTTTAGATAGATATGTTAAATTCAAAACAAGCGTCTCCCTTGCTCCAGCGTAAATCTTGCAGTACAATACATAATGCTGTAAAAATTCTACTGCAGTGCCTTCTAGATGTACCAACACTTCTCAGTTGGAATTCTGAGATGGCATAGTTTACAGTCTTCTAATGCTAAAAAGGCCTTATGCAGGGAGCTTCATGTTGACGAATGGAAGTAATTTCCCCCCAATATGTGTTACATATTTAAAATTAAGCAAGTATGGAGATTGTAGTGAATCTGGCAGGCTTCTCCCACGGTTAATTTCGGTAGCTACTAATGGCACCAGCTCTTTGGGGTTTGTGGGTCCATGTCAAGCAAATGCATTTTATTCTCATAAAAATGCAGCACTTCTTTACATAATATTGAAATAATATTGAAAACAGCTGTGAGAATATGGGCTTCATTGACATAAACATGCAAGTTCAGCGCTCATATATGCCAGGGTTCTTGAAGGCAACTCCAGCAGGGATCTTCAGAGCAAATGAAATTCAGTTTCCCCCTTTCAAAATCTATTTTTTAAAACAACAACAACAACAACCCACAATTGCTTATAAAAGATTTGGAAATGTTCACCTTTTGTTGCAGTTAGAGGAGTATACAAAGTACCTTGTTTCTGAAAACCAGTTACTAAGAAAATTGTAGCTTCTAACTTGCCCTCGCTCCTGACCATTGCACAACCATTTGTGGTGCATAGCATGAGCTCCAGAAATAACTCGGTAGTTTAGTATAATTGGCATTTCACTGTTCCTTTTGGCAGGCCATGTCATAATTTCTGAGGAGTCATCGTAAACCAACTTCACTTCATGATGACAAAAGCATATCATCTGCCAGCGTAAATATGGGTGCTTCATTACAACATGTGTGCTGCTAGAAAATGTTTTGCATGTTGAAATTCTGAGTGTGCCACTTATATAATAGGAATAGGTCCATCAAATATCTGTGCTGCACACACACTAACTGGAGAATTTTTTCTAGAAAGCTAGACTACCCCTCCCCTGTGCTTTCAAATACCTAAGAGCCCCGTTGAAGCAGATCGACGGCTCTTTTAATATAGCCTCCTGTTTCCCACAATGGTCAACTAGATATCTCTAGTAAACCCATTGCTGAATCCATGAAGAGCTTGTGTTTCACAGTTTAAACTATAAATCTATTTTTGGTCCATTCTGTCAAAGGCTGTCATGAACTCCTTGAAGGCTGCATAAAGCCATTTGGGTTCCTTGGCATATTTGCCAACTAATGACTAAATAAGAAGCCCTTTGCCTAAAGCCTGCCTGTTCTTTTGAGAGAATATTTCTTCAGCCCCATTGTTAGAAACTCAAGATAAATAAGTTAATCACCAAATGGCAATTTATTTATTTATTTTACATCTAGGCACCTTTTTCCAGTGAAATTTGTTGTTATTTATTTCATTTTTATACCACTTTATATTTTAAAGAACAAATCTCAAAGCAGTTTACAACACATTAAGACATCACATAAAACAATCAGGAATAAAACAAATTCAAGCTTCAAGGGAAATATTTCAGATCGTTCTCTAAGTCACATATTGCTATCCTCAGTCGCCAACCTGGCATTATGTGATCTCTGCGTGGTCGCAATAGGACCCACCCCAGTCGCAAATTGTGCCTTCTGCCTGGCTAATTTCTAATGCTGAATTGAGCCCAGTATTTGAGCTTATTCAGAAAGAAGCTCATACACGATTTCTGAGACAATGTTTAACAGATTTAGGAGCTTGTAATTTTGGAAGCCATTTTAAATCTCACACACACACACACACACCACATACCCTCCTTAAATTTTGGAGCTGTAGTATTTCCCAACCTGGTCCTTCTAACCAGTTTTCTAAGATTGCGTATTGTGCCCAAGTTTTAGTTTCTCTGTAAATCCTTTTTAAAAAAACGTTAAAACAATTAGCATCACTTCCACATGCAGATTAGCGTGTGGTGTAGTGGTTAAGAGTGGTAGACTCGTAATCTGGGGAACCGGGTTCGTGTCTCCACTCCTCCACATGCAGCTGCTGGGTGACCTTGGGCTAGTCACACTTCTTTGAAGTCTCTCAGCCCCACTCACCTCACAGAGTGTTTGTTGTGGGGGAGGAAGGGAAAGGAGAATGTTAGCCGCTTTGAGACTCCTTCGGGTAGTGAAAAGCGGGATATCAAATCCAAACTCTTCTTCTTCTTCTTATTGTATAGTATGTAAACCATCAAAACCATTCGACAGCTGGCATTCATATCACATGAAATTTGCCCTCGTACGTTCTCTACCCTTTGTATTGTCCCTGGTGTTGATTTTAATACGGAAATAGATGAGATTCCCTGTTGTGCTAGAACGGGTTGGTTCCTTAGGCATCTTTTGCTGCCTGTACAGTATCTGCAAATCGACCAGACGGTGACTAATATTGAGGGAGATTCTTAGAACGAGGGGTCATTGTTTGAAGAGCAAGCATGTGTAATACTATTTTGTTAGTCACCATTCTCACAGCACTGTCAGCCTAAATTACCATCAACCCTGTATTGCCCTTCCTTCCCTTGCTTTTAGCTTTGCGATGTCAGTGGAGATGTTTGCATTAGGCAAGTAGGCCAAAGTAGATTACGGTACTTCATTGTTCAAAAACTGCTCTAATAAGTAGATTAGGTTCCCATAATGAAGGATTGTTCTGGCTGCTTGTCTTAGTGTAGCCTGGGTGATAGGCAAAAGAACACCCTTCTAAAAGCCATTTAGCACTCTAGTGATAGGAAGGTTCAAAGCAGTTGAGGAGACTATTCTGGAAAAGGCCTTTAGAGCAGTGTTTTTCAACCACTGTTCCGCGGCACACTAGTGTGCCGCGAGATGTTGCCTGGTGTGCCGTGGGAAAAATTCAAAAATTCAAGATAATTACTTTATATATAGTCAATATAGGCACAGAGTTAATTTTTTTAACATTTTCTAATGGTGGTGTGCCTCGTGATTTTTTTCATGAAACAAGTGTGCCTTTGCCCAAAAAAGGTTGAAAAACACTGCTTTAGAGATAGATACCAACTATGAGGTATCCTGTTTCTTCTACTACCCAGTGCGCTGCTTAGTAATATATCGTTGCTGCTCACCAGGCTTTAATTAGGGAAGAGGGGAATGGAAATAACCTTTTTAAAATAATAATAATAATAAAATAAGTGAAACAGTTGGGATCCAAAAGTATGTAGCCTGAAGAGAAGGGGTGGTTAACTTAACAGGCCACTGTGTTCTCTTGCTTGCTTTTTATTTTTAGCTTGCAGCCTTCATGAAAATCCTTCAAGCCAAATAGGACATTTCTGCTAAGTCTCCACGTCAGACTTTGTAAAGTGGGAGGGGGGCTTTGTGACCTCCACACAGGGCCATAGCTAGGGGGTGGTGAGGTGGGCGCCTCGCCAGGGGCGCAGGCGATGGGGAGGGGTTCAAAATCGGCAATAAAATATGTCCATAAATATAAATATTGATTATAGCCACATAGGAAATGGTTTTAAATAGAGGGTGAATTGAATGGGTGGAAGGGGTTGGGGTTGGAGGAGAGGCGGAAAGAAGAGCTAATTTGTCCGTGGCTAGGGGGCACAATCTGGTGTTTTTTTTATATAAGAGTTTATTGGTTTTCCAAAAAAGATAACAAACATATATAAAAAAACAATACAAACATACTACATACTACAAAAATTTTAAACAAAAAAAAATGAAAACTCATACACAATATAAAAAACACATAAAACACCTATTTAACTATCTTAATCTTATTTCAAATCTTGATCCAGGGACTTCCCCCATTCTCTCTTCTGTGTTCAATTCTAATTTAGTTTAATAACTTTGTAACTATTTTAACAATCATTCACCATTATTCTTCATCCTCAAATAACATTATATCTTATCTCTATCAACTCTATCATACTCATAACTTCTAATATATATATAAATTTTAACTTCTTATATACTATTTTAACCTAGCATTACATAGCTATCACCTATTATGTTCACTGATTTCACTTCAAATGTCCAACTTTTCACGCTGTTTCAAATAGAATTTAAATTTCTTCCAATCTTCTTGCACCTTCTCCTCCCTCTGGTCTCGGAGCTTCGCGGTCAGTTCTGCGAGTTCCATGTAATCAATTAACTTCATCTGCCAATCTTCTACTGTTGGGCACTCTTCACCTTTCCAGGGGGCGCAATCTGGACGGTTCTGCCAGGGGCGAAAGATCACGTAGCTACGGCTCTGCCTCCACATGTGTGTTTGGATGCAAACCTCTAAATATTTACTCCATCGGTTGACCTGACTTCTTAATTTCTAGGTTCTTATGAAGGGTTACAATTGTATCTGCCCAAAAGAATGAGACTTGTGTTGCTTTATTTATTTATTTAATCAAGTTTCGTTGTAATGGTAAGCAAGCTTTCCAGGCTTCACAGAACTCTAAAAACAAAACAAAACACCACACCACAACATTTTCCTAAAACTCTTCAGATAGGAAGCGTTGTTGTTTTTTAAAGCTTTCATTTCTCACGTTTGGACACATGTTGTATGATTGTGATTTTATGTGAGATGATTTGCTTCTAATGACAAGAGACACAAAAGTCACAAGGACAAACTCTTAATTACTGTACTCCTATAAATGTTACAAAGGAGAATCGTTACAAAAGGGTTATTGGGTTGGTTTTTACTTTGATTATATATTTTGTGGTTTCATATTTTGATTTTGTTCTGTGAACTGCCCTGAGACCTCCGGGCATAGGACAGTATATAAATTAAATTAAATTAAATTAAATTAATAAATGCACAAGTCCATTCACTGGGGTTCCGCCTCTAAACTCATTTCATTTCATTTTTAATTTGTATACTGCCTTTCTATATTACCATACACAAGGCAGTTTACAAGAAAGAAACAACAAAATAGGTGTTGTTGCATCCCCACCCCCTTGGCACTGCTGTTTGCACCATACACAACCCTTCCGCATGCATGGCTGTGGGAAGATTTATCTGCAGTGTTCGGATTGGCAATATTTCATCAAATCTTTTCCCTTTTACTGACTTGTTTCTTAGTGGTTCACAACTTAAAATCAGAGTCCTTGACAGCTAAAGACTAATATACTTCTCCAGCTCTGACTCCCTGAATTACTTGTTCACTTGAGTAACAGCTTGCTGATGCTTGACATCTCCTAATTTCCATGTAGAAGCCTCCTTTTGCAATGAGCTGAGAGTGCTTATCAGCATTCCAGTTAACAGTTTCAAATATAGCCAAGGCAATGAACATGGAAATTATCTTTGGAGACTTTCTTCCAAGTCTCTTAGGGCTACATGAATATTAAAATCCCTGAATTGAAATTAGTGTTTGTTAAGAACAATCCACCCAATTTCCCCCTCATTAAATTAACCTAGTGTGTTCCACATCTGCATTGTTTGCATAACTATCATTCAGGGAAACTGTCTCAAATGTCACCTAGTGACTTCAGTGGAACTGACTTCCGACATATTTGGAAGAATGTAAGCCCACAGGTGGGGAAAACTTTTGGCTCCATGAACCAGATATTTTTCAGGCCCTGGCCCCACAGTCCAAACTTGACAGGTGAGTGAAGCTGCCCACCCATAAATTATCTGGTGTCACAATGATATAAGATAACTGGGTGCTTTGAAGTCCCAATGTCAGGACTTCAAAGCACTGCTCAGGGAGCCCTGCATGTTGCTTCAAAGCTCATGAGGCTTTTTTTCCAGGCATTGGTTATGTGAGCAACTTCCATTGCAAGGGACTCTCTTGCACAGGCAATCTTCACAGAGGAGAATATGGTGTGGGCTTTGCAGGCTTGTAGAGTACTTTATGGTCATCAACAGTCTTGGGAGTCCAAGGTCTCTTCAACATCAGAAATCTATGTCATTGGGGATTCTGTTTTCATCAGTAAATTGAGAACCAGAGTTCTTCTGTCCCTCAAAAACCTGGCAGGAACTGATCTTGCAGAGTGGGCCTCCGGATTTCCCAATTGTTGGTCAAATTAGGGAAGTGAAAAAGAATCAATTTAAAATGAACTTCTGGGAGACCTCTTGAGCAATTTGCTGAAATCATGAAGTATAGTAAGTAGCAGGGGAAAACAGAACCATTGCATTTTGGTTGACATGTTCAAAGCAACTGTAGGCAAAGGAACACTGATAGGGTTGTCTGCTTTTGACAGGGGGAAGGAGAGAATAAGCAAATTTGTTCTAACTGGTTTGGTGTGATTTTTGAATTGACAAACCATAGTTAGTTATAGCCATCTGTCTGCCTTGAGAAATCTGCTGTCCCAAGGACATTACCGATTGAAGTACAGAAAGAATAGTGCTTTAGAAGTTCAAACCATGGTTTGGATTCTAAGCTACAGCTAGTGCAAAGCACAGTCTAGTACAGTGTTTGAATTAAGTTTAAAAAACAACTTGCCTCTTCCATCATCTTAATATCCTGTACAATTATAAGGTTGCAGTTTGAAGAGCACGTAAACTATTTAAGAATGAGAACAACAAATGTAAAACTTGAAAGCTTCTGTCACCTTAAAAACCCAGACACCCGTTTATCTGCTCTTTTCCCTTTGATTCCAGTTTGGTGCAGAATTTCGAAGGTTTTCCCTGGATCGTTACAAACCAGGGAAATTTGAAGACTTCTACAAACTGATTCTTCACATCCACCACATATCCAACATGGAGGTGATGATTGGTTATGCCGATATACACGGAGATCTTCTTCCTATTAATAATGACGACAACTTCTTCAAGGCTGTTACAAGTGCAAACCCGCTGCTTAGGATTTTTATACAAAAGCAAGGTAAGATTAAATGATCACCCATCTGCTGAAAACATAAACTCCTCATTTTTTCTTACCGATTTCTAGATTTTGAAAACCCCCGTGGAGAGTAGAATCCTGTTTGTATTGGCTCCTCGACCTGGATATTTGAGTGGGGTGGATAAGTTGTTGTTAGGGAAACAGCAGAAATATATCACGACGAGGTACAAAAGACTGCAGTGCACCAGCGTATTTTAATAGCATGCGCTCAAAATAATTTGCATATTCCTTTCATTAATTCAAGAAGCAGCAAGCTGTTGTTAGAGATGCTGCTCCTGTATTACTGTTTGGAAATTCCTTCCTTTGTATGTAGAAAATGTAAGTTGGCCCTTAAGAAATCTGAAATAATGGCTGAAGATCAAAGAAGGTTGGATGCCCAGCCAATGAGTTTTGTTTTGCTTCTTTCACTCTTGCATCAGCTCATGAGAGTTGGGGGTGGGAATTCAAGCCTGCCAGTACTCCAACTTCTCCCTGCAGCCATAATATTTGGGGGCCAAATGTATGCTAGGACTCTTTATTTCTAACAGGCGTCTCTTTTCTGCCAGAGGAAAGAACCATATATGGAGGCTCTGTTTTGCCCTCTTCTGCATTAGCAGTCCCTACTTTGCATGGTTTGATTGCCTAATTTATCTGTTCTTACAATTTAATTACGTAACGACACAATCCTCTCTCTCTCTCAATCTCTCTCTCTCTCTCTCTATATATATATATTGAGAAATAAAGGGCACTGAGTTCAATAGGCCATACTCCCAGCCATATAGGATTGCAACTTAAAGCATGTTAGCAGTTCGAAACAGGATTGCTGAAGCATATTTAAGCTGCTGTGTCCCAAAGCTTGCTTAAGAAGCAAGCGACTTTGAAACAGAGCCAAAGGCAGGCAGCTCTGAAATAACTAATGTAGTAAGAAAAATGAAGCAGCACAAAGGAGAATAAACTCTTAAAACAGAATAGAGTAGAAATAGCAGGAATAAATAACATGACAAATCACTCCGGGGGCCTTCTCACAAATGCTCATATGTTGAAGACTGGCATTGTGCAGCGTGGGGCCTGACAGGCCTCATAAGGACGGCTGCTTCTGCTGCTGCTGCTGGGGTATTTTGGGAGAAGTTTCATTGGAAGTTTTTGCTGTTGTTACTGATACTAACTTTTTGTATCATTGTTTTTATGTGGAAATTTGTTCAGTTTGGTTATGTAGTTTTTAATGTGTTTTATTTTTATGACTACTTTGCTATATTTGTAATTATGTAAATCTTTTCATATTGTAAGCCTCCTTGAGCATTGTTTTAACTGTGGAAAGGTGGCATACAAATAAGATGATGATGGTGGTGATTTCAATCTTTACTCATACAGATTGATTTTGATGTAGGGCAGTCGAGACGTTTTGCAACCGGAGTGCGCAAAAGTTTGTATTGGTCGAAAACCATTGCAGTTTTATTATATGATGATATATGGGGTGCTGGTTTGGGTACCATTATCCTGGATTCTGTACTTTAGTCACAAGTGACTAATACAGGTGTGTGTCTGTGTTGGCAAATGTGCCAGTAGCTTTGAATTTATAAGCAAACCTTGAATCATAAGGAATTATATCTAATTTTCCTATGCCAGCACCAGTTCAAATTTACTTGTGTGTGTATATCAATTTTCCTTTGTAAATAAAACAAAACAAAATAATTTAATATAAAATAAAATAAAAGTGGTTGCTACATCTTAGATAGGGGACTGGCAGGTTTAGAACCAGATGACCTGACATGGAATTGTTACAATGTTCCCATTAAAAAATAATAATACAGAAAGGGAGTGGCTGGGAAAAGTGACTTCATTGCTGTAGAACCCAGAGTATAAACACTCCTGGGTTTGATAATCATGTTTTGGAGGAGGTGGAATGTTATACTTAAAAATAATCCATTGCCAATATTAAATCTGCTTCGTGGGGGGGGGGGCAATAAAATGTATCTTCCTCTGTTCCACTTTCCTATTCCCTTACAAGCCATTATAATATTACAGCTGCAGTGTCCCAACTTCACAGCTTCAAATACAGAACCTATTAAGCTTTGGATTTTGGGGTGTGTGTATGTGTATGTTGAAGGGCAGGTACTTTGCACAGGCCTGCAATAGGCAGTTTGCTCTTTGTGTCTGGGGCTAGAGGACTCCAGGACTGCACAGCAAGTGGGTGTTTCTCTGCAATGCACATCACCACCTTGTCGTTGTCGTTTTTGGCACTCTGGTTGAACAGGTTGTGGCTAGATTGCCATCTTGGACTAGTATCCCTCTCTCTTAAACATCAAGGGAGGGGCACAGCTGTTCTGCTCTAGGCTTCTTTCTGCTAAGCATGCTGAGCCATCAGTGCTGCTAAACAAAAGGGAAGCATTTTTAGTTTGTTTGTTCCCCCCCCCCACAGGTGGAGAAGCGAATATAATGTGGCACTTGCGCCTGAGTTTAAATCCCCCTTGAGCTACTTTGGGTGGCCTTGGACCCATCCTATACCCTTAAGCCTTTGTCCCCTCTCTCTCCCCCTGCAAAATGGGGGTGATGTTTTGCTTCACTGATAATAAAGAATGAAATGTAAAAATCGGCCATGAGCCTTGGGGATAAGAGCAGGAGGTATACAAATAATACAGGGAATAAGTGAGCCATCCTCTGTTGGCCTCTGCTAAAGGTAGAAAAAAACCTGGGTCTCTCTACACCTTTGCTTCTGGTTTGCTTCCACCTAGGTAGGCCGTGATGCAGGTCATTCTTCTTTTTCTAGATTATCACAAGGAGATTTTTCAGTCAGTGCATTGATGACGATAGGGAGACTCTGTCAGATCACTGGCTGGTAGGCAGACAAGTGTGAGCTAAGAAGTTTGGTCACTGAAATGCACAGCATCCATCATCTACTTTCAAGGCCAATATATAAAAACTGCTCCACTTGTTTCATTCAGATGCTTCTCCTTTCCTTCCTTTTTCCTTCTCTCCTCCATACGCCCTTTGTTCCCAGCTTGTTGTTGTTGTTTAGTCATTTAGTCGTGTCCGACTCTTCGTGACCCCATGGACCAGAGCACACCAGGCACTCCTGCCTTCCACTGCCTCCCGCAGTTTGGTCAAACTCGTGTTGGCCAGCTAGTTTATCCCAAACACAATCGTCAGTCTTTCAGTGCAATGAGCGCTTAAACAGTCCTAAATCGATGCAAATACTAGAAACTCTGCAGAAGCTGCTTAAAGTAAGTTTTATTACTACATTGGGTGCTGCAAGCTGTTTTTCACATCCCCTTTCTTATCCCATTTATGGCTTTCTTGACCTGTCACAGCTCGGAATAGTTCCTAGATGTATCCTGTCCCGGGTACCGGCCAGGCCAAGATTACTTTAGCCAAAGCCACAGCAGATGGCTTCAGGCTACTAATGGTAACTAACTATTACAGTCATACCTCGGGTTGCGGCTGCTTCAGGTTGCGCAATTTCGGGTTGCGCACCGCGCCGAACCCGGAAGTAACAGAACGGGCTAGTTCTGGGTTTCGGCACTCGCGCATGCGCAGAAGCACTGGATTGCATCACGCGCATGCACAGGCACAGTGGCGTGGGTTGCGAACGTGCCTCCCGCACGGATCGCGTTCGCGACCCGAGTGTCCACTGTACCTGCAAACAAAGAGCCATGTTTTAAGTGTAAACTGATACTTCTTGTGTTCAACCTGTGGTGTTATGGATGAGGGATGTTTTCTGGCAGCATCTTCTGCTGGTACCTATTTGAGAGAGAGAGAGAGAGAGAACTGCAGTACCAAACTGAGCAAAGGAAGTATTTCTATGAAAAAAAATTCCCCAGGCCATTTCCATGCTCACTGTAGGATACAAGCTGGGTGTGTACTCTCTGGCTGTTCTCACACTTGTCAACTGATCAGAGGAGAGCGTGGGGTGAGGAACCCGACATGTTTGTGCTGCTGGGATTGGCAGTGTTGAAAGAATGTTTCCTGTTCCTGTTGTTCAGATCAGTCTGAAAGTGTCCTTAGATGTCCAGCGGGAGCCAGTGTTGAATCTGGAACATATAAAGCCCTTGGTAGTGTAGGGGCTGCATTACTAGCATGCCATACAAAGTGGATATCCACAGTGTGCTGGGAGAATCCAGAAGTACTGTATTGGTCGGGCAACCTGGGTGTGGGTGTGTAAATATAGATATAGACACAGACACTCATATACATGCACACACATACACAGAGAGGGTAATTCAGTAATGTGTTCTGGCAACAAGCACCAGTTTAGCGTCGGTTTCATTAGCTTCTCCTAGTTGTCTATTTCAAGCATTGATAATAGTGTACAGGTGCTTTGTTTTTCACAGTAGCCTGGAGGAGAAATCTGGATGACCAATTTTAAGGGAATGCTTGCATAATTGAACACCGAACAGTCAATAAAAGGCAAGCACTAATTCTGTTGACTTAATTTTCCTCAGCTGAAATAGATATTTCCCAATTGCTTTTCGGAGAAGTGGTTTTTAAAGACTAGGCCATCAGCTACTATCCTTGTTCTCTAGACAAGACTGTTTGGGATGTTTTGCTCTTGTAACTCTGTAATTTAATATCAGTTGGATCAAAAACTTTTTCCTATAAAGAGAAGTGTCTGCTGCATGAGAAATTTATCACCTCATCATTGGGATAGCAATATGGCAAACTTTTCTTCTTCTGAAGGCACATGTCTTTACTTCCTGATCTATGTTAAACTAAAAGGAGGATTGATAAAATAATTGAATGCACAAATCTTGCTGCTTATTCCTTCTAGCTGAGATCCCAAAAGCACATGCCCAGTAGAGGCTTCAGGTACACTTTTATTAATAGTAGTTGCTTGACAACCTCCCATCTAAAAAACAAACAAACCACAAACAAACACAAATAGGATGGTATTGCAGAGGTCTTCCACAAAGGTCTACCTTATGTTGCATAGGTCAAGAGAAGAAAGTGAGATGTCCCCTTGAACATGTGTGAGACCTTGTTCCTCTTCTTTGATCCTGGCCTCTCTGTCATGAAACCTGAGATTTCTATAATGCATAATTTTTCTGGTCACCTTGGTATGCTAATTACAAAGTAAGCTTGGATCTAGACTTGGCGGCTGTTAATAAAACATCTTCCCAGTGCAGGGAGGCAAGATCACTTAGCTGTCTGTAGGGAACTGTCATATCACATGGAAGGGTTACCAAGCCCCACTTTGTGTACTTTCTCACTCCAATGTCTAACATGGGGTTTTCCAATTTTGGGTCTCTCTCTGGCTGTTTTTGGACTACAATTCCCATCATCCCTGATCGCTGGTCCTGCTAACTAAGGATGGTGGGAGTTGTAGTCCAAAAACAGCTGGATACCCAAGTTCGGGAAACCCTGCTCTAACAACACCTGACCCAGACATTGTGCAGGTGAAAACATTTTCTGGCAAGGTGGTAAAGTTTTTGGAAAAGCTTTACCTGCTTAATCTTGTATATTAGTTTTAAAAAAAGGAAGTGGTGACAAGCCTAGTTCTACAGCAACCTTACAAGCAGATAATTACAAACATCACAGCACTTCTGGGCTGCCCTGTGTGCTCTTTGTTCTGCATGTTTGAATCCGAATTATGTGGTATTCATGGCCAACAAGATTATTCAGCATCATGAGATTTGCCAGAGCTGAACTGACCAAGCTGGATGCCTTTTATGGGCAGCACAGTTAATGGTGATAAAAAGAGAAATTGTAAATTCAGACATTGTCCCTGGCAACACAGAATATCATACATGTTGCTGCTGCTGCTGCTGCTGTTTTTCTCTTTTAGCATATATACTTCGGGCTGTCACCTGAATGAAGGCAATAGTTTAAACAAAAGGTAAAGGTAAAGGACCCCTGACAGTTAAGTCCAGTCGTGAACAACTCTGGGGTTGCGGTGCTCATCTCGCTTTACTGGCCAAGGGAGCTGACGTTTGTCCGCAGACAGCTTCTGGGTCATGTGGCCAGCAAGACTAAGCCGCTTCTGGCAAGCCAAAGCAGCGCACGGAAACGCCGTTTACCTTCCCGCCGGAGTGGTACCTATTTTTCTACTTGCACTTTGACGTGCTTTCAAACTGCTAGGTTGGCAGGAGCTGGGACCAAGCAAGGGGAGCTCACCCCGTCGCGAGGATTCGAACCACAAACCTTCCAATCGGCAAGCCCTAGACTCAGTGCTTTAGACCACAGCACCACCCATGGCCCAATTGAGCCACTCTTAATTGACAGCCTCATTGAGCCCAGGAAGCTTCTGCTTAGGGGAGTGTATTTATTTGAAGGGGAAAGGTTACCAGTGTCTTACAGTGGCATAGCTGGGGGGGGGGAGCACAGGAGTGGTTCCCCAAGGCGCAGAATTGTTGGGGTGCAGAATCTCAACACTGGGTGCTTCCTCCATACTGCTTTCACTGGGCTCCATTGGAAACAGCTTCTCCATGCAAACCAGGAAGTGACACCTCCAGATTTTGGAACTTCTTTTCTTATCTCCTGGGTGACACAGGACACAGATGCCATTAGGCAGTTTAATGTGCATGCATATTCCATCCGTTTCTCTCCCTCCCTCCCACCAAGCCCTGCACGGCCCAGGGCACTGGAAAGCCACGCAATGCCACTGCCGTCCTCCCCCAGCCACCAGTTTTGAAGGAATAAGTCCTTGCATATGTAGTCTGCAAAGTAGCAATGAGAATAATTCAGCCAACCAGCCAGCCTCATGAACAAAAGATCGAAGCTATAATTACTTATACTTAAAAGTTGCTCACTCTCAGCTGCTCCCATGAGATATGGGAACACGTTTGATCAGTCTCCCCCCAGCCTAGTTCATGCTGCATCCTTGGACTACCAGCTTGAGCCAGCACAACCCCAAACATCTGGCAAAGCACTAGGTTAGGAAGTTTTTTGTCTTATGTGGTGCTGCTGCTGCTGCAGGAATTATCTGCAGAAGTAGTCATGCAGTGCCTTTGGTGTTTTCTTTAAAACAAAAACAAAAAACCCCTCCCTGCTAAAATTAGAAACTTAACACAGGAAATGTAGTAAATACTTTTGAATTAACTACCCGCTAACCCTCTCCTTGGAATAAATGGTGCAGACAACATATGGAGATAGTCTTTTCATCATGATGCTAGCAAATGCTTAATGACTGGAGTTCATGTAGGGTTCCTAGTTGAGGTTTTGTCACTGCTTTCATCTAGACCAGCCGTTGCCTCTTTCAATAGCTGCATATGGAGTTGGATGCAGTTTCCCCCCCCCCCCATCCCCAACTGTCTTTTCTGACATTGCCTTCCAGCATGCGAGCCCCTTCCTGTGCTGCACAGTAATGTTTGAAATCTGAGGCTATGTGGGAGAAGCCCATGACATGCCTCCTCCTCCTCATGCTGCTGTGGTGAGCAGCACGGTCTCTTCTTCCCAGGTGACATGAATTTCTGGCATGACCAAGTACTGCTAGAAAGATGCCGGAAAGTCAAGAGATGCCAAGAGAAAAAAGGGGGGGGGCGTTTCCTGGGCTTTCACATCTCTGAGCAAGTCGTACACCTTCAAAGGTACAAGAATCACTATTTCACCTTGTGGTAATGTATTGCATCACTTGCCACTAAGGATTTTCGTGTGTTAAATTTTCAAAACAATTCAGAAACTCCCCCCCCCCCCGATAACTGTACCCTTGAGTGACCAATATTGCCACAGGGTTGTTTGCAAAACACTTTCTTTAAAGCGCTGTCTAGGGTCTTACTCCTTTACAACCAAGAGTCTTGGTGGTGGTTCTTTCTGAATATTGGCTCTCTGAGATTCTAAGGACACAAACATCTATCAGAGCTAATGCACAAGTATAAATGGAATGCAACAGCCTTGCTTGGCTTCAGCTGCACTTTCAAATGGCGGTCATGAACTATTTTTCTGCCTCTGAATGACCAAGATTTATTATTCAGGAATTTCATTTTCCATGCTTAAAATACAGGACATTATTTGACTGGAGAAATACAAAAAAACCACCACACACTTGTTTAAAACCCCAGCATTGAAAACATTTCTCTCTGTGTATGCCTGCGTTCCCCGCTCCTCTTTTCATGCTGATCTGTAAGGCTTTTTTCCAAAACTTTCTTTGCAGATTCTTCAGTTCGATAACTAAGCAGAGCGAAACAACAACAGTTGTGTGTTAGAGAAATATGAGATTGCAGACACATGTTAATAATTTTATAGAATTCCTATAAAATGGAGGGTGGGGAGTTTTCAAAATGCAGAATATGGTAGTGAACTCTCCCAGGTTGTACTTGCTTCTGAAGCCCCATCTTCTCCCCACACCTCACCCCACCAACATTGCTTTTCTCTCCTTGAACTTAGATTTAAAAGTAATCACTACTAAAGGAAAGGCTGGAGGGGGAAGGGTTTGACAGCCCCTACCTAGGGCTGTGCCAAAAACCTTTTGCCTCTCAAAAACCTTCAGTGCTATTTTGTGGGTTGCGAAATGTTTTGCCAAATATTCTTACGGGGTGAGGAGAAAGATATTAAATTTTCCAATTGTTTTTCCTCGGAAAGCTCTCTTCTGAGAAAGTTTGGCTGACTCAGCATTAAACAAAACAATAAGACTTCTATGAGTTCAAACAGATTAAGGGAAGGGAGCAGTAGGCCATCAAAGAGGAAGAAGTAGGAGCCAAGCCCACTGCTTCCTTCAATGATGATAATAAAATATTAGAATGTGATTCACAGATGTAACCAAAATGCATGGGTGGTGAAAGAGGGGTGGACATTTCACCAAATATTCTTTAGGGAAGGATTTGAAATCTCCATAAAATTCTTGTTGTTGTTTTGTGGGGGATGGGGGAATTCTCAAATTAGTCAGAAAAGTCTTTCCTGAGTGATTTTGGCTCAGGCCTACCTTTTATTCATGTTGTGCTTCAAACTCCCTGCCCCCACCCAATAGGAATCTAGCATATTCTGTTTTCTTATAATTGGCCATGCCATTGTAATATCTAGTTGGCTTTTTAAAAAGATTGTTTCCCCAAGCTCAGGTGATTTTAGCAGCTGTTTCACAATGCAACTTAAGCATGTGGGATGGGAGCTGCTGCTTTTCTCAAAGCAGACTTCAGTAAGTAGATGAAGCCGCCACAGCCGCCATATTGAGGACTTTCGTAAGAGGGTCTACCACTCTGGAATGCTTAGCATCTATTTAGATTCCTGGTGCTTTAGTTAACTGGAAGCTTTTGCAATGCCAGGTGAGCGTCATGTGATGGTGGAGATAGGATTTACCCCTTCCCTTGGCTTGTATATTTTCTTTGCCATAGAAGAAAATACCTTATTTGAAGAACTGCTGCTTTGCTTTGTTTAAAATGGAGGGAAAATGAACCACTGAACAAATCAAAGGGCTCAAGTTTAGCTCTATTGAGCACGATAAACCCACAATTTACACAGACACAGAGATTACAATCCGGAATTGCACCTAAAGCCAAAATTGCATATAGTCAAAACACATTGGGCTCAATGGCAGGTGGGATTGCCCAAGGTGTTGTTGTTTTTTCTAGGGCCCTGTCTCTTTTAATTTTTTTTTTTTGCCACGCACATAAAGCTGAATACAAACAAGTTAAATGTGCATAAGTTATGGCCTTACTGTAGTGGATCCAAGTTGCTAAATGCTGATCCACAGTGTTTCCAATCCTCCGTCAACATGGGATGCAAACCCAGAAGAAAGTTCTTTGGTTTTCTGGTTCTGGTATGTTTGACTCTCTTAATATCCAGGGTAGATGAAACTTTGCAGCCATGTGTGTTTGCTTCAGTCGTTAGGCAACATGGTGTGCAGTGTGAGTATGCTTGCACTTTTGTTGGCTAGGGAGCCCATGGTCTTGCAGATGTCCTTGGAATCCAGCTCGAATCTGCTCCAACCAACATGGCCAATGGTTTCAGATGATGGGATTTGCAACATCTGCAGGAGGACAGTTCCTCACCCCAGGCACACTGAAAATCACGTGGGGATATCCTCCCCCTCCACGGTTCACTTTGGCAGTGCTTAAGAAAAATGTTTTATCTGGAATATCTTATCAGTCTCTAAGACTCACACTCTCCACAAAAGGATAGTTATTGCAAGGCTTAAGCCAGCATTTCATAATTGGCAGGCTGTTGTTGCTATTAGCCTGCTGACTCAGGCTAGCCACTCTAGCTGAATTATCTCATGGAGGGAACGGGATGTTTGGAAGGGCTCGGACAGGACTGGAGCAACTTATTCCATTGTCCTTTTGTTGCTGATGGCATGGGCTAAGCAGGCCCATTGCTGTGATTTTTTGTTTTCTCTCAGATTTCTGTGCTGGCCTGCAATCTTCCCACCCCCACAGTGCGAGGGGGAAAGCAACTCTTGCTTTTGGTGTGTTGGCAAAACCGTCCCTTGAATTATGGCCATGAGAATTGCTGAAGGGGGCCTGCAGGAAATAGCTAGTGCCTTTTTGCCAATGGGTTATTTTTGGTGGCTTCAATTACAGCCCTCTTTTCTCCCGCCTCCTCTGGCAACCGCATGAGTGTCATATAAATGGATGGTGCTGAGTTGCGACAGGAAAGCCACCAAGGAACTCAATGAGCCGAGTCTGGAGAGAAGAGGACACGTTTGCAGCATTGTGCTTTACATCCCTCCTCTTCCTCCTCCCGTCTTCTTTTCCCCAGCCCCTTGTAAGATCTTGAGTGCTTTCTTCGTAATGTAAATATCCTTGGTCAGAGATACTTTGACTTCAGAGTTGCAACGGGAAGTTTTGCTTGGAAGATGCCGCCTAGGAGGCGGGAGAGGGGTTGGGCTTTTAAATGCTGCCTCAGAGGGAAACCATGAACATGGTTAGTGCTGAATTTGCATTGTGCTGCACCCTTAATAGTCTCGTATCTTGTTCTAACAGCGGTAGTTAAAATTACAGCCATTTCTGAGCACCGTGAAGGCGGCAGGGAGAGCTTTTGCATCCTTTTAAACAGCGTGTGCTGTAAGAAACAACCTTCCCCCTTCTTGCCCAATAAGGCTCGGCATTTATATACATGAGTTTTGTGAATGGCAAAGTCTTCAGAAGTCAGGCACTGTTTGAGAAGCATCCAGGAGTGAATAATGCTCCTTAATCCAATTTATAACAGATTTTCTCTCCTTGAAAAGCAAGGCGCTTTTTTCTGTTTTCATCTCTTCTCAATAAGGAGGAGACACGGGGAGGTCTGTGACAACTGCTGATATTTTTCAGATAACTTGTCAGTTTCTTCAAGTGCTCTATTCCTTATATTATTAGTCTGTTTTATATAGATATCCAAGGGGGTGTGCATTGCCTCCCTCCCATCCTGTTCTATCTGAACAACAATCTTGTGAGGTACAATAGGCGGAGAGACGGTGACTGGGCCAAGGCCAGCCAGTGAGCTGCATGGCAGATCAGGGATTTGAACCGTGATCTTCCAACCAAGAGTCCAACACTCCAACCAGTACAGTGGTACCTCTGGTTACGTACTTAATTCGTTCCAGAGGTCCGTTCTTAACCT
Source organism: Lacerta agilis (assembly GCF_009819535.1). Taxonomy (NCBI): domain Eukaryota; kingdom Metazoa; phylum Chordata; class Lepidosauria; order Squamata; family Lacertidae; genus Lacerta; species Lacerta agilis. The sequence continues at coordinate 30,587,398 of NC_046318.1, forward strand.
GAAACTGTTCTTAACCTGAAGCACCACTTTAGCTAATGGGGCCTCCCGCTGCCGCAGCGCCGCCAGAGCACGATTTCTGTTCTTATCCTGAAGCAAAGTTCTTAACCTGAAGTGTTATTTCTGGGTTAGCGGAGTATGTAACCTGAAGCGTATGTAACCTGAAGCGTATGTAACCTGAGGTACCACAGTAGTAGGAGAACACTTCAATCTCCCAGGACATTCTATAAAAGATCTCAAAGTAGCTGTCTTAATACAAAGAAATTTCAGAAATAGACTGGAAAGAGAAGTGGCTGAATTACAACTAATCACCAAACTTAAAACCATGGAGAAACCTGGTCTGAACAAAGACATTGGATTCTTATCTCATTATACATGACAAAGCTATCTTTAGCCATCTCACCCCTTGCCTTCCCTGCAAGACTAATTGCAGCTGTTAAGAGTGGTCAACAGGTTTTCCACACCTATCAGCTGATCACCCATTCCCACCACCCTTCTGAGTAAACAACCTCCCCACTCCCTCACTGTATTTAAGGGTTTGGTGACTTCCGTCTCAGTGTATCTGAAGAAGTGTGCATGCACACGAAAGCTCATACCAAGAACAAACTTAGTTGGTCTCTAAGGTGCTACTGGAAAGAATTTTTTATTTTATTTTGTTTTGACTATGGCAGACCAACACGGCTACCCACCTGTAACTGAGGTACCACTGTACACTACACTGGGTCATAGCACAGATTTAGGCTATTGTTTTGCTTAGGTTCTTGTCCTACCGTGAACTCCCCCTTGCACAGACATGGCACAGTCGCTGTGTGTTTTATGAAGATGGCTCCTTTACTCTCTCTTTCTCCCTCACCCACTTTTCCCCTCTGCAGCTTTCCAAATTGGCTTTCTGTCGGAATACGTTTCACGGATCCGCCATGGATTCATATTTATTTGATTATTTTATAAGTTTTTCGAGGTCTACTTTTGGTATAATTGCGCGCAAAAGTGAAAGTGAAAGCATGAATGAATAGTGTGATTCACTTACAAGATTAATCCGCCTTTATTTTGTAGATCCGGTTATGTTCAAAATTGTTAATGAGCGTTAAACTTGCTTCCCGCCCTTTTGGAGGGCAGCAACAGTGATTTTATTGGTTAAAGTACTATTGATGATGTCACGTTTGTTCCCTAATAAAAGGCAGAGGCACCCCGCTTAGGCAGGAGGAGTAGCACGAGACCGCACGTTCTTCTTATGTTCTTTTAGTTGGGTTTTAGTTGAAGTCAAGTTTAGTTTAAGGGGCTAGGAGCGGGCTGGACGGGTTGGATGGGTTTTTCTTTAGTTAGAGTTAGATCGCGGAAGATCATTCGGTTTAGCCTTAGTTAGGTTTTCTTTAGGTTTAGCTTAGGGCTAGAATTGCGGAAGATATTTCGGTTTTAGTTTATTTAGTTAGCCTCGCGGAAGATTGGGCGCGCAGGGTCTTTAAGCTTAGGAGAACTTAGCTTAGGGGACGAGCCTATGCGGGTTCTGCCGAAGCCACTAAAGATACAACCGGTGTCTGTCTTCCTTTGGGGTTAAAGGGGGGAGTAAAGTAAAAAAATTTAATTTCTTTAAACTGGTCCGTCTATTCAGAGTCAGGGTATATATTTTATTTCACGAGGCAACTGTTCATTAAAGAAGGCAATTAGAAACTCACACTTCATCGGAGTCGTCAATTGGCTTACTCATCATCCTTCAGACTGTGAGGCTTGGCCGGCGACCGTGCTCAAAAGCACGCGGAACGCTGGCCACTTTCCCCGCAACTGGTACCTCGTGCATAACCAATCCAAGGCCGTGCACGAGGAGCTCCAGCACCCAAACCCCGACAAGTGGTGCCCTCTCTGAGGCAAAGCGTAGTCGAAAATCGCTTCCACGAAGACTCCGGTTAAAGGCAACATATCGGAAGTGGCTCGGAAACAGACATTGAGAGGTGAGGTATAACGGCCCGGTTTATCCAGGATTTCGCTGCAGTAGCGCGAATCCACCGCTTGCCCAAAGTAGCGTAAATAGAAGTCGCGCGCGTATATTTTGCCCCAAGGGGTCCCCGGGTAGAGCGGCAAGGAGTTTAGTGTAAGCCTACGGGCAGAGTAAGGTCTTCCCTAAAGCCTACGGGTGGGAAGGGTTCTGGCAAAAGCCTACGGGTGCCAGGGTCTGGCAAAAGCCTACGGGTGCCAGGGTTTTCGGTCAAAGCCTACGGGTAGGGCCGGTGTCTCCCGAAAAAGCCTACGGGTGGGAGGGAAAGGTTTTCTGGCTAAAGCCTACGGGTGCCAGGTTTTTCGGTCAAAGCCTACGGGTAGGGCCGGTAGCCCCTAGTAGAAGCCCACGGGTGGGGGTGGAGGTTTTCTGGCTAAAGCCTACGGGTGCCAGGTTTTTCGGTTAAAGCCTACGGGTAGAACCGGTGTCCCCTAGTAGAAGCCTACGGGTGGGGGAGGAAAAGTTTTTGAAAAGTGTTTAAAAAAAAAATGGGCTCCTCACTCTCAACTGCTCAAGTAAAATTTTGTGAAGATTTATTGTACCTTTTGAAAAGAAATGGTCACCCTGTCTCTGAATCAGAAGTAGAGCTTTTAGTTAAAACCATTGGGGAAATTTGTCCCTGGGTCCCTAAGGAGGGAACGAAAGATTTAGCCTCATGGGAAAGGATCGGGTTAGAATTTATGGCCAACCCGAAAATCGGAATTCCTGTACAATTAGTATGGAGCAGAGTAAGAAACTGCTTTCAACAAATCGCTCCAAGAAATGTTTTGCTTAATGGAACAGTGAATTTAGGAAATACTGCTTTTAATAGTGCCCCTGTGCTGCCGCTTGCGGTTGTGCCATTTTCGGCCCCCTCGCAGCAGCCAGTTCAGGCCCCGTTGTCGTACACGCACTCGCCCTTGTCCAATTTGTCATTGCCAGATTCATTGCCGCCTGTGCCGGTGCAGCAGACGCCGTCGGCCTTTCAAGCCCCGCCGCGGACTGCCCCACCGCCAGTCGCTCAGCAGTCATCGCAGGCCTTTTACCAGCCAGCGATTTCAAGTCAGCAGCAGCCGCGGACCTCGCTCCAAGCAACGGTCCCGCTTCCTCCATCGCAAGCCGCGCTTTTGCCAGCGATCCAGCAGCAGCAGCAGCAAGCAGCCTTTTTGCCAGCAAACCCTGCTGCCCTGCAGGCCGCGCTCAAGCCAGCAGCTCCAGTTTTGCAGCAAGCTGATTTCCAATCAACAGCAATCCAAGCTTCAATGCAAGCAGCACAACAGCAATTTACTAACCCTTCAGCACCTCCAATGCCAATGCAGATTCCAAGACAAGAGCAAAGCCAAACAATGATGATCCAGATGCCAGGACTTGCAGTACAGAGCCAACAACCTTATGCTCCAACTTCAAGTCAGCCATCTTGTCTTCATCCAACTTCAAGTCAGCCATCTTGTCTTCATCCAACTTCAAGTCAGCCATCTTGTCTTCATAGTCAGCCATCTTCAAGGCATCCAGATGTCAAAGACTCTCTAGCACCATCTAGTGGCTCATCATTTGGAAAGCATCAAGAAGATTTAAACTCACTGATGCCACCTACAGACCCAACAGCAATGCAGCCCATCTGCAGAACCCAAGCTTTGGAAGCAGCTTTGGGACAAATAGACTTTAGTGCTGATCCAATGCACATCTTTCCAGTGATTCGTGCTAATGGAGGACAACCTGCAAGATATCAAGCCATTCCTTTTGAAACACTACGTGAACTGCGAAAAGCCATACGCGAAAATGGACTTCAAGCTCCTTATACTAGAAGTTTACTTGAAGGACTGTCCACTAGTAGACTTCTGCCATCTGATTGGAAGTTGATTCTTCGCACCTTCCTGTCGCCTACAGATGCTCTTCTGTGCCTGCAAGAGTGGAAAGAAGTAGCAGCCAGACGTGCAACGCCACTTGCCACAGAAGATATGCTCACAGGATCAGGACATTACTCCAATCTCAATCAACAGCTAGCCATACCTGATGCTGCACTTGTCACCATAGCAGACATTGTAGTCAAAGCTTGGCGCAGACTACCCAATCGCACAGATGCTAGCTCAGTATCAGGATTCGCTGCAGTTAGGCAAGGTCCAAAAGAACCTTATGGGGACTTCGTGGATCGCCTGATTGTTGCAGTGGAACGCCAGATAGAAGATCGTCATGCCAGAAACATGCTGACAAAACAACTTGCCTTTGAAAATGCCAATGATGACTGCAAGAATGCCCTAACAGCAGTTGCAGCTCGTCCAGATGCCACATTGACTGAGATGCTACGCGTCTGCCAGAATGTCGGTACCCACTCCTACAAAGCACAGCTCTTGGCAGCTGCGGTACAGATGCCACGTCAAGACAGCTCTACACCAGTCAAGAAGTGCTATGGGTGTGGAGGCGATGGGCATTTCCGGTCGCAGTGCACAACAACGCCAAGGCCTTCTGCCAAGCCGCCAGAGAGATGTCCCATCTGTCAGAAAGGATTTCATTGGGCGAATGATTGTCGCTTGAATCCACAAAACACATCACCTACCTCATCTCCAGTTCAGGGAAACGGTTCTGCGGGCCGCGCCCCGGCCCCGGTAAAACAATAGGGTGCAAGTTCAAGAACATCATGAAGGTCAACCATCCCAGAAAGGTGAACAACGCTACTCCTTATCCAGGTCATCAGGAAAAAAGAGTGATCCAGAGAGATATCTACTCTTCAGATGTCCAGAGAAAAGATGTGACCTCATCAAGCATTCAGGTTCCAGAGGTTTCATCATCTGCCTTACCTATTCAAAGGGTTCCAGTAGAGAACACAGCATTCAGTTCACCTTCTGCTGACCGCCCTTCAGTTCCTGCTGATGTTGATCCTGCTTCACAGCAAGCAATCACAGTCAAGCCTCTGATCGCAGAATTGCCTTCAACGTTGAGAAGACATCCTACTGAGATCAATCTCGCAACTCCTGAGCTTTATTCATCTTCAAATCAAGGTCAATCTGTCATTGAAGGACATTTGCCCTTGATGAAACAGCAGTGTTCAAGTTGCAACCCAGCTGATGATCACTTTCCATGTGGCCAAAGAATGCAAGTGAGTGAGCCAGCTCCCTCTTGTGGAAGCTTAAGCATCACTCCAGTTAACAATGTCCACACCTTTGTGTCACCTCCAGCTTTTAAGCTCAGCCCGCCACAACCAAACAACTATCAGGAACAACAACTTCTACTGCCTCGTGTCAAAGAGGAAGTTCCATCCTGCCAGTTTGATGCACAACTGACTGAATGCCAACAGGTTCAACAGCATCAGCAACTTTTACCAACAGAGGAACCTCAAGTTTGCCAACTCAACGCCAAGCAGCTTCAGAGTTGCCAACTTCAGCAGTGCAAAAAACCCGAAGCCAAAAAGATATCTTCAAACACTGCCAACGAAGAACAAGAAGAATCTTCTGTCCCAGGTATACCACTCTTCTTAACAGAGGACTGTTACTTTTCAAATCCATGGTTTGCTCAGCAATTGCCAACATCCATTCGTGGTCCATTCCCAGACACCTCGATTTGCCTTATCCTGCCTAGGATGGATCGCCTCCCTGCCACAGTCACACTGACTGCAGGCCTAGTTCGAATCACAGATTCATCGCAGTTGCTGATTCCAGGATTTTCAACTGTTCCTTGTGTCCTAACAAAAGGTTTGGAAATTGCCAGACTCTATTTGCTTACTTCTACGCCTACAGCTCCTGTAGACTCTTTGCCTCCTCAGACAGCAATGGCGCTAATCAAGATTACAGAAGAACGCCCTCATCTCGTCTTAGAAATGGGTGGACGAAAGATCAAGGGTCTTCTTGATACAGGCGCAGATGTTACAGTGATCGCCAGAAAAGATTGGCCTGACCAGTGGGCAACGACTGTCACCCAGGAAGTCTTCGGAGTCGGAGGTTTCGAACCCGCCCACCAGAGTGTGCATCCGATTACCTTCCAGTCAGACTCAGGCTCCATGGTGCAGCTCCGTCCACTTGTTATGGATGTGCCTATCACCCTTTGGGGTAGAGACTTATTGTCTAAAGCAAGAACTGTTGTCCATACACATTTTTGATGTGGGCCTTTGCATCAGCGCCAGTACATGCTCTTCCACTCACATGGAAGGAAGGACCCCCTGTATGGGTCGACCAATGGGCGCTGACGTCAGAAAAGCTCGCTGCAGCAGAGGCCCTAATCAAAGAGCTGCTACACCAGGATCGTGTGCAACCCTCTAATAGCCCTTGGAACACTCCAATCTTCGTCATCAAGAAGAAAAGTGGAAAATGGCGTTTGCTTCAAGACCTGAGAAAAATCAACGAAAGAATTGTTCCAATGGGTCCCCTTCAATGTGGACTTCCTAACCCTAACCTCATTCCTAGAAACCATCAGCTTGCAATCATCGATCTTAAAGATTGTTTCTTTACCATTCCACTGGCACCTGCAGATCAAGAAAGGTTCGCTTTCACTCTACCTGTGTTCAATAACACCAGACCAGCTTCCAGATACTCTTGGAAGGTACTCCCTCAAGGAATGGTGAATTCGCCGACTCTCTGCCAAAACTTTGTAGATAAAGCATTACAGCCTTTCAGAGCACAATATCCAGCCTTAGAAGTTTGTCATTACATGGATGACATCTTGATCCATGGAGAAAAGGTCTCAGAGCATCATATTGAGCATCTTACGCGCATCCTGAACTCTTTTGGGCTTTGTATTGCCCCAGAAAAGGTACAGCGCACTGCTCCATTTCATTACTTGGGTCACAGACTGCTTCAAGATACAGCCCTGCCAGAGATGCCGAGCATAGTCATTCCAGAATCCTTTACTTTAACACAATTGCAGCATCTCTTGGGACAGATAAACTGGGCTCGAAAATCTCTAGCAGTTCCAACATCTGAACTCTCGCCATTGTTTTCTGCTCTTAAGGGACATACATCTCCTTCAGATGTTATTCCATGCACTTCTGAGATGCGTCTTGCTTTACAAGGGGTAAACACAAAACTGCACCAAATAGCTGTAGATCGTGTGCCAACAGCCAACTGCGCTCTTTCATGTGCTATCTTCACTACACCAAGATTGCCGACAGCAGCCTTATACGTTCCGGATACTTCCTCAAAGGTGGCGATCGTGGAGTGGATTCATCTTTCGCACACGCCTCAAAGGAATGTGTACCCCAGTATGGACGCTGTTGCTGATCTCCTTGTTAAGTGCAGAGGCCGTGCAATTCGCCTGAGTGGAAATGATCTGCTTTCCATCTACCTTCCTTTCTCTCAAGAACAAGTACTAACTTTGATTCAGTTTTCAGATAGTTTCCAAATTGCTATTGCAGATTTTGTCGGTTCATTCTTGTATAATCCTCCTAAGGACAAAAGATTCACTTTGTTGCAACAAGTAAACTATCACCTTTCATCCATGTTGGTGCTTCAGCCTATTCCCACTGCAAAAACTCTGTTCACAGATGGCTCCTCTTCCTATGGTGTCCTTGCATGGCAGGAGGATGGGCAATGGAAGACTGTGTTTACAGAGAAACAACTTTCAGCACAAAGATCGGAACTGGCTGCAGTAATTCTTGCTTTTCAAACTTTCACTACAGAAGCATTCAACCTTGTTGTAGATTCTCAGTATGTATATAGACTGTTATCATCGCTTCCAGTTGCTTATCTGTCTCCATCCATGGATGAAAATCTCTTTAACTTGTTTGCGCAGCTTCAAGAACTATTACAGAGACGTTCATTTCCCTTTTTTGCTGCACACTTGCGCTCTCATTCTAACCTTCCAGGATTCCTGGTGGAAGGAAATGCAGTAGCAGACGCTGCCCTCAGGACTCTAGCTTTCTCCTTGTTCGACAATCCTGTGACAAGCCATGAAACTTTCCACCAATCAGCAAAGGTTCTACACAAGACCTTCAACATTCCAATGTCACAAGCAAGAGACATTATTTCATGCTGCCCTTCGTGCTCCAAGTCTCCTATCTGCTTGCCATTTGACGCTGTAAATCCTCGAGGCACGGAGGCGAATCAGCTGTGGCAGATGGATGTGACACATGTCCCAGCCCTTGCTCCAATGTCTAAGTTGCATGTCACAGTGGACACCTTTTCAGGTTTCATTTGGGCTACAGCACTGAAGGGAGAAACTACGAGGCACGTCATACAGCACTGCATGAGAACCTTTTCAGTTATGGGAAAACCTCAAGCCATTAAGACAGATAATGGCCCGGCCTATGCTTCTCAGGCCTTTAATGACTTTTGTGTGCAATGGAATATTTCCCTATCCCACGGGATTCCGTTTAATTCGACAGGCCAAGCTCTCATTGAAAGGACACACCTCACTTTCAAAACTCTGCTCCACAAACAGACCGCAGGACGTCACCTTCCAGCCTCGGAGATCCCTTTGGCAGTTGCAAAGGTGCTGTTCACCTTAAATTTTCTTCTCTTTCCACATAACAAGCCTCATTCCCCAGTGGATCTCCACTTCAAGAAAGAAGAACAGCTTCCTCGACCTTTGGTCTCTTATCGCCTCTTGCCTGACATTGAATGGCGAGGACCAGTTCCACTCATCACTTGGGGTCGTGGGTATGCTGCCGTTGCCCTTGAAGAAAAGGCTGTTTGGGTGCCTGCCAGATGTGTGCGCCCTTGGAGAGCTAAGGAACCAAGTTGAGAATATCCACCTCGTTGTTTGGCTGCACTAGTTTCCAGTGTCAAATGCAGCAACTCTTCAACTATCCTTAACCTATGCCTTTTGTTTGCCTCTGGGCGGCCTCTGGTTCCTGGCTGCCTGGATTTGTTCCAGTTATTCCCATACCTGCATTCACTAGCAGATCACCTTGATTTGCTTGCTTAACCTCCTTTCTTCTACAGGTATCGTTGTTTCTTCAGAACTCGATGTTTCAGTACTTTCCTGAGCTCCATGAACTTTTCCTGAGTTCCAGGACTATTTCTTCTACATGGTCATGTGTAGTCGGAGAAGAAGACGACCGGCAACTCATTCATCGTCTTCATCCTCCTCTCCAACACCATTTTGCAGTTCTAAACCTGTCTTGTACTTTATATTGTACTTGTAAAAATTGCATATTTACCTTTGTATGCTTCTTGAAATATCCGCCTCGCATATTACATGTGTTTTCCATATAGCTTGGTAATTAATGATATGGATGTTTATATATGCAAAGCTTTTCTGAAATGGTTTCCATTTAGAGCGTCACAACTTTGATGATATGGAAATGTTTATGTAAGGTCAAAGCATCGTCTTTGTGCAGTTCTAGTCATAGATATATTTATACATATATGTTTTATTTCAATAATCCTAAATCTCCACGTTGTGCTTGCAAAAGTTGTAGTTCAAAATGTGGTAATACTTATATGCCTTATTTGAAATATTTCCTTTGGTCAAAGAATTGGTCATTCTCGGATTTGTTCAAGATATATGTGTCAAGTCTGGTGGCGTCCTACCCTTTTGGTACCCCTATTTTCTTTAAAGAATACCCCTCTATATGCTACCTTTTGGCAGTAAACCAGGTTCCCAGCTTTTCCCTTCACTTTGTTTCCTGCTGTTGATGGGAGACCCTTATGTAGTTGGTTTAAATCCCATCTCGTTTCGCTGGAAACCCTTGCGTAGATGGTTTAAATCCTCATCCTGGCTGGGACACCTTTATGTAGGTAGCTTAAATCCCCTCTTGTGGCGAAAACCACTTGTACATAGGTGGCTTAAATCCCCTCTCTGGAATCGGACCCTAGTTCCCCGTTACCTGTGGTCGCTGTGGTAAGTCCAGAATCTAAAGTTCCCTCGATTCTGTAGCCTCAGAGCCACAACCCTTTTATGTTTCCTTATCCATTTTCCTTAGTTTCCAAATAAAAAAAAATTTAAAAAAAATGGGGGAGGGGTCTGGGTAGGCCATGTAGCCCCAGCTCTAGTTATACTTTAATTTTGGGTCCCGGATCGGGACCTCTCTTATGTTTGGGCAGTCGTTATCCGTTATTTTTAATTTTGGACCTGTATCAGGTCCTCTCTTGTGTTTGGGGAGTAATTTGTTGTTTTACGCTGCACGCGAAAATATATATGCTTATGAGGTGATTTGTTGTGTTACACTACGTATTGAAGTATTTATATATGCCTAAAAGGTTTACAGTGTATCGGATCGATCACTTTTTATGTTTGGCTAGTGGTTTGTTATTTTCATGACTTTATTGCTACATTATTGTACAAGTATTTCCTCCTATGAAAGGGGTGGATGTTGATGGTTTTGCTGGTGTTTATATCACAGTCTTGATGTGGACACTGTCAGCACTGTTGACGCTTTGCCCTTTCATGTCGAGTTCTATATCAAAACAAATGGTAATGTTTATGTCAGATAAATGCTTATGATATCTCTAACCTTCTTTTTTTTATATATATAACTAAATCAAAATTAATTTAATTTAAAACAAAAAAAGAAAGATGATATGTCGGAATACGTTTCACGGATCCGCCATGGATTCATATTTATTTGATTATTTTATAAGTTTTTCGAGGTCTACTTTTGGTATAATTGCGCGCAAAAGTGAAAGTGAAAGCATGAATGAATAGTGTGATTCACTTACAAGATTAATCCGCCTTTATTTTGTAGATCCGGTTATGTTCAAAATTGTTAATGAGCGTTAAACTTGCTTCCCGCCCTTTTGGAGGGCAGCAACAGTGATTTTATTGGTTAAAGTACTATTGATGATGTCACGTTTGTTCCCTAATAAAAGGCAGAGGCACCCCGCTTAGGCAGGAGGAGTAGCACGAGACCGCACGTTCTTCTTATGTTCTTTTAGTTGGGTTTTAGTTGAAGTCAAGTTTAGTTTAAGGGGCTAGGAGCGGGCTGGACGGGTTGGATGGGTTTTTCTTTAGTTAGAGTTAGATCGCGGAAGATCATTCGGTTTAGCCTTAGTTAGGTTTTCTTTAGGTTTAGCTTAGGGCTAGAATTGCGGAAGATATTTCGGTTTTAGTTTATTTAGTTAGCCTCGCGGAAGATTGGGCGCGCAGGGTCTTTAAGCTTAGGAGAACTTAGCTTAGGGGACGAGCCTATGCGGGTTCTGCCGAAGCCACTAAAGATACAACCGGTGTCTGTCTTCCTTTGGGGTTAAAGGGGGGAGTAAAGTAAAAAAATTTAATTTCTTTAAACTGGTCCGTCTATTCAGAGTCAGGGTATATATTTTATTTCACGAGGCAACTGTTCATTAAAGAAGGCAATTAGAAACTCACACTTCATCGGAGTCGTCAATTGGCTTACTCATCATCCTTCAGACTGTGAGGCTTGGCCGGCGACCGTGCTCAAAAGCACGCGGAACGCTGGCCACTTTCCCCGCAACTGGTACCTCGTGCATAACCAATCCAAGGCCGTGCACGAGGAGCTCCAGCACCCAAACCCCGACAGCTTTCTGTTGGATAAGCGCTGTGCACGGAGTCATGGTTTCACACAACTTTCTCTCTTCTCATTAGGTTCTTGCAGTAAGAAGTTTTATGTTATAATTTTGCTGGATATATAAATAGAACCACCTAGGTTAAGGAGGCTCAGAACAAAAGCTTCTCATCCTTTTATTTTCATTACATCATCATCCTGTTTCTTGGCGTCCAACGGCTCCCATACCTGGGGTAACTAGCCTAAGCTTTTTAACCCAGGTACTGCCCAGGACATGTGAGCTAATTTGGCCATCTGTCAGTTGCATGGCTTGGGTACTTTTCTACATTTCTTCCTATACCTCCCCCCTCTCCCCAGCAGTATCTGAGCAACAGTTACGCACCTTTGATATTTAAAATATTTGTTGAGGGCAGCTCACAAAATAAAAGATTTTACCTGAGAGGTACACAGGTCGGCCTCACCCTGGAGAGGAGCTTTCTCTGTCCATATACTAATCATTTATCTTTTACATTAGCCCATAACTTAATTTGCTGCCTTGTCACTCTTTCCCCCTATAATGAAAGATCCCTCACTACATCCTTTAGTGTTATAATACTCTGAATCGGAACCTTTTGTTCTCTTATTCCAGGCCCTTAACAGAGGGATAGAGTAGGATATGATCATAATTTATTACACTGCACTGCAGAGCTTCCTATTAAGTTTTGAGCCTAAAGTAGGTGGTGATTACAAATGCAGTAGACCTTTTGTGAACCTACTTACCTCTCCACTCTCCATTTCTTTCATGATAATAAATTACACTGGCAATGTGGACAGCCAGTGTAATGTAGCAGATTGAAGTTAGACTGGGGAGAGAGGCAGGTTCAAATCCCTGTTCAGAAGACACACCGGGACTCCATTTGCACTATACATTTAAAGCAGTATCATACCACTTCAAACAGCCTTGGCTTTTCTCAAAAGAGCCCTGTGAACTGTAGTTTTTGTAAGGGTGCTGGCAGGGGCGTCGCATGGGGGGGCAGGTTGCCCCAGGTTCCAGGGGAGGGAGGGTGACTCAGCATGCCCACCCCACAACTCATAAGTTGCTAAGTGCAGCAGCTGGCTTACACAGCACACACTTTACTTTTTCCTTCCTGCTGGGAAGAGCCACAGAAGCACAGCTCTGCCCAGCCAGGGCTCCACCTAGCAGCCCGGCACATTTCACCAGGGCACTGCCCTCTCAGGGGGCACAAAGGTGACATTTGGCACCTCCACCTAGAGCCTCAAGCACAAGCCAGAGCAAACCCAGTGGCTTTGGGCTTAGGACTTGCCACAGCACTGCAAAAGCATTAGCTGTACCTGCTTTACTCAGTCCACCTGGACCTGGGGTACCATCTGCCCACACCCATTCAAGTCACAGTGAGCGTTTTGTGCCCCCCCACAATGCTTTGCAAATACATGCAAATGAGGTGCCGCAAAGCATTGTGGGGGAATGCAAAATGCTCACTGTGACTTGAAGGGGTGTGGGGGGGGGTTGACAAAAAAAAAAATCCACACCAGGTACCACTTGGGCTTGCTATGCCTCTGGGTGCTAGTAGTTGTTAGGAAACCCTTGCTCCCCTCACAGAAAAGCAGTTCCCAGAATTCCCTGGGAAAGAGGGATTGATTGTTAAATCAGTCTGGGAGATAGTCAGCCTGCACAAGGACTTCTGCTTATGCAACAGGGTTTACCCCCCTCTGCTTCCCCTGCATGCACCCCAAATCTGCTCCAGAGGGTTGTGGGGGAAGCCCAGAGCAGATATTGCCAGGTTGGGGCAGCAGGGGGAGAAGAGGAAGGGGAAGATTTGTCATGTAAGTATACTGACATTGTTGGATATTACCCTTAATTAGTCTAAATTAGATGATGGTGGTGATGATTTATTATTTTATACCCCACTCATCTGTTTGGGTTGTCTTCGGCCTTTCTAGACAGCTTCCAACACATATAAAAACATAATAAAGCATCAAACATCAAAAGCTTCCCAATACAGAGGTGCCTTCAGATGTCTTCTAAAAGTTGTGTAGTTCTTTATCTCCTTGACATCTGATGGGAGGGCGTTCCGCAGGTAGGGTGCCACTGCCGAGAAGGCCCTCTGCCTGGTTCCCTGTAACCTCACTTCTCACAGTGAGGGAACCGCCAGAAGGCCCTTGGAGCTAGACCTCAGTGTCCAGGCTGAACGATGGAGGTGGACATGCTCCTTCAGCTGTACAGATCTGAGGCCATTTAGGGCTTTAAAGGTCAGCACCAACACTTTGAATTGTGCCCAGAAACATACTGTGAGCCAGTGTAGATCCTTTAGGACCAGTGTTATACGGTCCCTGCATCTGCCCCCAGTCACCAGTCTAGCTGCCACAATCTGGATTAGTTGTAGTTTCCGAGTCATCTTCAAAGGTAGCCACACATAGCTGTTGTTGTTCAGTCGTGTCCGACTCTTCGTGACCCCATGGACCAGAGCACGCCAGGCACGCCTATCTTCCACTGCCTCCCGCAGTTTGGCCAAACTCATGCCAGTCGCTTCGAGAACACTGTCCAACCATCTCATCCTCTGTCATCCCCTTCTCCTTGTGCCCTCCATCTTTCCCAACATCAGGATCTTTTCTAGGGAGTCTTCTCTTCTCATGAGGTGGCCAAAGTACTGGAGCCTCAACTTCAGGATCTGTCCTTCCAGTGAGCACTCAGGGCTGATTTCTTTAAGGATGGGTAAGTTTGATCTTTTTGCAGTCCATGGGACTCTCAAGAGTCTCCTCCAGCACCATAAGCCACACATAGCTACCAATCCTTAGTTCTGAACTCAACGAATCACTTTCCACAACCTGGAAAAATGCCCACTTTGCCCAGAAGCGTGTAGTGAAAAAATGGGAAAATCCAGTTTTACTGCTCTGTAGGTATGCTGCTGCTAATGGCACAATTTTCTCTGCTACCTGGCAGATTGAGGAGTGAACCTACCTGGCTGGGAGTTCCCTGTGACACCAGACTCCACACCCTGCCTGCCTCTTCCTCTTGAGCCTATGCTAGCTGCATCGACATAACTCCCCTTATTTGTGTATGGGCCTTTCTCAAGCAGATGTCTGTCCAGAGGCCACTGCCAAAATCCAAACATAAAGCTTCTGTGGGGGAATTTATTTTCCTGCCTGTACTGCATGCGGTGTGTCGGCAGCGTTCATCATACCAAGCTCTGAATTGCTGCGTAGGGAGGGAGGGAAACAAAACAACTGTCGTCAGCAATCCCTGCACTAGTAAATTACACATTCCATTTCCCTCTTCCCACGCAATCCACACTGGCCTTTCAGAGCACGGCTACATGCACTTGACACTGTTGGGTGGCTGGAATCTTCTGCCTGAAATCCTTGTGTCTTCTTCTGCAGATTGACAACTGCCAGCAGTCAGTGGATCAACTACTGCTCACACCTCGCTTGCAAAACCATAGGCACACACACACTCTGCAAACTTAATCTTGCTTCCCATTTTCTTTTGAGTGTGCCTCTCCTAGTGCTTTCTGGCAAGTTGCTGTGTGTTTTTACTATAGTTTTATTGGCGAGCCAGCTCTGAAGGGTTTTCTTTAAAAAAAAAACAACCACGGCCCTGCTTATGATGGTAAAACACGCCGTCCCTTTCCTCCTGAGCCGCAGTCACTTTTAAGTAACGCTCAAATGCCGTGATGACAATGTGAGCCCTCGTTAAAGTGCCTCTGGCTTTTATAACCGACAGATGGGCAGAGCAGGCTGAAGTTAAATCTTAGGCAACTTGCCTCTTATTCTTCTGGGTAGATAATTTGTAGCTTTGCATTGCCCCGTGTTAAAGGGAGTCCTGTGTAGGCCTGTGGATAAAGAGTATTGGAGCTGGATGGCAGGAGAGGGACTCAAGTTTTCTCACATGGGGCATGCCTCTAGCTCTCGGTCGGTGTTCAACATTTGCCTGGCGCCGTGTGCATTTTGCTACCGGCCACTTGCGACCACGTGAAGATGCCCAGGCAGCAGGGTAGTAGTGCCTGACGTCTCCATCATCGGGAGGTGCATGCCTGGGGGATCCTTGGTGGCAACTAGGCATTCCATTTTTTGACTGTAATCCTGGTTTAAGGAGCCATTTGGTGCCTAGCTTACGTATCGACGAGTTTCTAGCACTGCTCTTGGCTTAATTTATACCGCAGAGTGAGTGTGAGGATACAGTAGATCTGTAAAACACTGTACAGCGGAACCTCGGGTTACATACACGCGGCAAACCCGGAAGTAACAGGAAGGCTTCCGGCACCTGCGCAGAAGTGGACTACCGCCGCACATGCCTGGGCAGAACAGGCCCCTCTGGATATGAATGTTTCGGGGTGCACACAGACCCCTGCAACAAATTAAGTTCGTACCCAGAGGTACCACTGTAATCTGGCAGAGCTGTTGCCTAAAAAGGGGACGCTTGAATGGGCTTTCAGTGTACTGTTTGTGTGCATGCTTTTTTTTAAAAAAAAGGCTAGATTCCAATGAAGAATTTTGGAGTTCATTGTATTTGTGATTGCTCTTTTATTTTCTTTAAAGTTTCTGGCTAGTGCATGCGTTTATATGTGCCGTAGACCAGTGTTTTTCAACCACTGTTCCGTGGCACACTAGTGTGCCGCGAGATGTTGCCTGGTGTGCCGTGGGAAAAAATGAAAAATTACTTTATATATAGTCAATATAGGCACAGAGTTAATTTTTTTAACATTTTCTAATGGTGGTGTGCCTCGTGATTTTTTTCATGAAACAAGTGTGCCTTTGCCCAAAAAAGGTTGAAAAACACTGCCGTAGACCACATTTTGATCAGCCACACCTATATCAATAGGCCTGACACTTGAGGAGTGTACAGCAGACTTTCTTTTAATTGCCTGGACTGTTTAGCCAGCTTTGAATAAACCCAGAAGCTCTTCTACAAAACGGTGGGTCCCTTGGAACCAGCTGCCAATGAAAACTTTGCGTTGGAGATGAATCCACCTGACTTGAGGAGACATCTCTTTTTTTTTACTTCCTTTTTTCCTGAAAGACAGCAATAGATGTCATCTCTTCCTTTCAAAGCAGCCAAATGTGTTTGGCATGAGTTGTGTCTTTTTCTTCTTCTCATTTTGTGGGGAGTAACAGATAGGAACATGGTCTCTTCAGGTTTGAAGCAAATAATTTCATTTGATAAACCACCTATAATGCTAGTTTAAAGTAAATGCATGCTTAAGCCAACTGTGTAAGAGTGTTAGCAAGACTGGCAGCTAGCAACAAACTCCTCCACTCCCCTTTAGCTATCAAAAGGCCCCAATTTGAAAAGAGTTCATGTGTCTCATCTCTAAGAGCACATAATACACTATTCAGCCTAATTCACCTTACTCCTTCCACATTCATGTTGTACATCATCATCATCATCACTATGCAGGGCTGTATCACTAACATCCACTAGGTATTTTAAGTTTGAACATGTTTCATATCTGACCTTTAGAAGAGTATGTTCTGTGTTCTTTTAGATATTTATGACAGGGTAAACAAATGAAAATATGCACGAGCCATATAACTGTAGCTATTGTGCTTAAATTATTGTTTCAAGATTGTGGATTTACAGTCGTTCCAAAACCAAATGACTAAATAAACAACTAGAGCCAAATATATTTTGAAAATTCGAAAGGATTTTGAAAAGTTTCACTAAGGAGCTTGATTCTGGGCTTTCATGCTTACATTGGGCAGTTACTTCATACAGCCTTGCTAGGAGCAATTTCAAATGCCCAGAAAAGATACTTGGTACAGACCCTATTTTAAATGAATATAGGAAAGTGGGTTGTTGAATGAATCAACCATGCATTCCTGTATTTGCACAATCACCACATCCTAACACCTTGTTGCAGTGAAGTTCATTAAACATGTAATTTCTCCTGTGCAGCGTTAGAAATTGGCCAGGCGTCAGGTGCATTTTGCGACTGGTGTGGGTCCAATTGCGACCACACAGAGAGCTCTGGATGCCAGGTTGGCAGCTGGGGAAAGCAGAACATCACATAGAGAAGAATCCGGAATATTTTCCTTGAAGCTTGAATTTGTTCTGTACTGGATTGTTTTATTTGATGTCTTAATGTGTTGCAAGGTGGCGCTGTGGGTTAAACCACAGAACCTAGGGCTTGCTGATCAGAAGGTTGGCAGTTCGAATCCCCACGACGGGGTAAGCTTCCGTTGCTCAGTCCCTGCTCCTGCCAACCTAGCAGTTCGAAAGCACATCAAAGTGCAAGTAGATAAATAGGAACCGCTCCGGCAGGAAGGTAAACGGCGTTTCCATGTGCTGCTCTGGTTCGCCAGAAGCGGCTTAGTCATGCCAGCCACATGACCCGGAAGCTGTACGCCAGCTCCCTCGGCCAATAAAGCGAGATGAGTGCTGCAACCCCAGAGTCGTCTGAGACTGGACCTAATGGTCAGGGGTCCCTTTACCTTTACCTAATGTGTTGCAAACTGCTTTGAGATGTGTTCTTTAAAATATAAAGTGGTATAGAAATGAAATAGACAGCAACAACAAATTTCATTTAAAAATGGCACCTAGTTATTCCACTGTGGTTTAACGTAGGTTTAAGTTGCAATTTGGTGATTAGCTTATATATTTGAGTCTCTAACAGATGCCCCTATGTTCTTAAGATAGTATAGCTCAAATTAAGGCTGTGCATATGCCTCTTCAAAATGCCCAAAGCCTCTCTGACTGTGAGCATCATTCTCATCTGCTGCAGATCTCACAAAGTGAATTTGTGTCCCCACCTCACTGAATTTCTACCATGAATACCGTAATAGATAGGGATTCCACCTTCCTTGTGCTTCAGTGTAATGTAAACAATATAATGCAGGGCTCCCGGTATCAGCCAGCAGGCAACAGAACCAGCAGATCATACTGCACAGGTTCCTTTGTCAAGATAAAGGATGAAAGGCTATCTCAAAAAGCAGACTTTATGGATGTCTTTCTAAATATATCATTACTGGCAACTTATTCCAGCCCCGCTGGGGTTACAACCCAGAATTGCATTCCACTAGCAATGTAGGCTAAGTAATTCAACCCAGGTTTCAACAAAAGTGTTTTGATTTTAGCCTTGGGTTCAGCTGTGCATGCATATTCCTTGTGGTGAAGGCACTGGCCTGTGTCTAAATAAGAATATAGTGATGGCAAACGGCTTGTGTCCAGCTCCTTGTTTTTGTGAAATGTCGGGAGATGGTTAATAGTTCCTGAAACTGTTTCAAACTGCGTTGAATCTAGTTCTCTCAGCTGAAATGCTTTGGGTGAGGTTTCTCAAACTTTTTATCGTAGCGAGCATCGCTAAATGAAGAGAAACTGTTTGATGGTCTCTGTGCAAGATTTTTATTTTTTATAAAAATGAGGGCACTTTTTAAAAAAGGGGAACAAGCAATAAACCTCATTAAACTCAAATAAACTATGATATGAGTAAATATATGCAAATCTGCTTCTTGAAATGTTCTAACTTTATGGGAAGTAACAAAGGGGGGGTATTGGTTTCAATTTTAAAGGATAGCCTTGTGCTGTAAAACTGTTCCTTCCTTCCTTGCATTTTCTTCTGCTCATTTTCTGGCTTTTCTTTAGTTACCGTATGTGGATTTGCTTCTCTCTCTCTCTCTCCTGCTTATCTTGCCTTTTCATGGCTGCACTTTCTTGGACCAGAGCTCTCCTCAGCAAGAGGAGTTGTGAGCATCAGTACCTGGCAAAGGGTTTTGCTGGCTGGTTCTCTGAAGGATTACAAGAGCCAGGAGTCAATTACTTTTGTGACAGGCCTGGAGTCTTTATTTGTTCAAAGCTGCCATCAAAATGCATGGGTTAATGAATGTCTGCTAGATTCTTTATCCCCCAGGTAAAGCACATTCCTTTAAGAACAACTACGGTGATCAGGAACAGGGAATGAGTGTCTGCTTGCTGTTTTCTCTGTTAATAAAGAGCACATCTGTTTTTCAGATCTTGCTAACGGGGGTTACACGGACCTCTTAAGAATCTCAAATCTTATCTCCAGCATTGCACAACTAAATCCATGCTAGTATTTTGTTTTTAGGGCTGTCTCTAGGTTTGATGTGTTTTCTGCTCATATGTGTGTTGTATTCAAGCAAAATCCCAAAAGTTAGCTCTGTACAGTGGTACCTCAGGTTACAGACGTTTCAGGTTACAGATGCTTCAGGTTACATACTCCACTAACCCAGAAATAATGCTTCAGGATAAGAACAGAAATCGTGCTCTGGCGGCGCAGCGGGAGGCCTCATTAGCTAAAGTGGTGCTTCAGGTTAAGAACAGTTTCAGGTTAAGAACGGACCTCCGGAACAAATTAAGTTCTTAACCCGAGGTACCACTGTACTAATCCCTAGAGAGACCTACAGCCAACCCCCCTTGACTTATGTACTTCACTGTGTACTAGATCATGCCCCATTGGAGAAATTTTGCAGAAATGGAATGCTTTTAGTTGCTAATCTCCTAAATAATATATTTCTCTCTCTGATCTATACAGATCTCTGATTGGTTTAGGACCAGTGCAAAATCTAAACAAGGCAAACCCTCCTCAGAGGGGTCCTGTCACTTGCGCAACCACGGTTAGAGGGAAACTATATACCGTATCGGCCCGAATATAAGCCGCACTTTCCCCCCAAATTCCGACAGTGAAAAGTTAAAGTTCAGCTTAGATTCGTGACCTTGCACCGCCAATAAAGTGGTGCGGCTCCCCCCCCCCCCGGAGCGTGGGGCAATGGCACACAGCCCGCCGCTGCTCCCAAGCCTCCCCTGAGCTGCCTATGGAAGGGGAAAGAGAGGGAAGGCTGCCAGAAAAGCGGTGTGGCTCACCCCCAGGAAACAGCCTGTCTATTGTCTCTCCCCCCCCCCCAATTTTAAAGGTGCTGCTTATTTGCGGGTGCAGTTTATATTCGGGCCAATACGGCACTGTGCTTGGCTTATTATTAAGGCTATCTGACAAAGCTCCTCCACTTGTATCAATCTAGTTGCCTCAGGGGCAGCCATTTTAACTTGGGGTGCAAAGTGATTCCCCGTGGGCAGGATAAATGTTTGCAAGCACCTTGTCCCGAAAGTCTGCTAGGGCTTAAATTGATGCCCTGTTTTTAAGGGAAAATATACACAGTATGTCGAACTTTCAACAATTCACATCAAAGTAGGGAGAACTCATTTTCAGAGCACTATGTGGTAGTGCAATTTCTACTCTGCAGTGACTTGAAATAACATTGGTGTCTCAGAGAGACCCCCAGTTTCTGGAATGAGGAAATCATAGAATAGTAGAGTTGGAAGGGACCCCATGCAGGGGCGAAACTAGGCTTTGTTTCACCCGGAGTCAAAGCCCCAGTTTGGCACACACACACACACACACCACTTGTATTTGCATACTCTCTCACACAGACTGGGAGCCTGAATGGTGCCCCTCTGGAGGCTTCACCCAGGGCAAAAAAAAACCCTGTCTGTCTAGCCCCTCCCCCCTGCTACTGTACTGGCCCAGGTCTGGCTTTCATCATATTAATTTGGGATGAGTTGAATGCAGCCCTCCAGACCTCTCTGCCTGGCCATTAGAAGTCTCAAGCCCCCTTCCCCTTCTTAAAACCATGCCCCGTAGCAGTCCTCAATTGCATTTCCTTGGCTGGAATGTGTCTTTGAAATGTGTTAATGCCCCTATCTTACCAGGATGGAGAGATGTGCAAGGGGCAGAGGAAGGTTGGTAGAAAACATCTCGCTTTTTTATAGCTGGAATATAGCCTGGATGAAATGTTTGCCTCTTGTTGCACATACCACTGCCATGTTGCCCCTGGGAGTCTGTTAATGAGGGAATGTGGCCCCTGGGCTGCAGAAAGATACCTGTTCTAGGCTTTCCACTAAGGCAGGAGTCATAAACAGTAAGACGCACAGTAGTGTGGTATAGTGGTTAGAGCGTTGGGCCAGCTCTGGGGGAGGCCCTAGTTCAAATCTTTGTGAGGAGAAACTGAGGGGATGGGGAAACAGGCAGGATAGAAATGAAACAAACAGGAGAAGTGTGTTTGCTCTTTGGGTGATACTTCTCCATTAGTGAGAGTGAAATACTGTTTTAGGAAAGCCAAATCTGGGGAAACTAAGCCAGTCACTTGTGTGCAAATCTTGCTTTGACCATCTTGCTTTGACTCTGTCTATCTTGGAAAAAAACAATGGCCTGTGACCGTGGTATTCTGTTGTTGCTCAGCCTGGTGCAAGCATCTGTTCCAGTGGCCTGGAGACCGTCTAAGCAAAACTGTTCATGTAAATTCAGTACTTGAAGTGGATTGGGATATGGGGTGGTTTGGATTATGTAAGGGAAAGAACATTCAAGAGCATGAAACAGTATTATAGGATAGCATGACAGCAACCTCCGGGGTTGAGTTTTAGCTGCTTGTGTGTAGATGGGCTTACAAGGTTTCTGGGTAATTGTTAAACTTGTGTAACTAAACACATGAAAGCTTTAATCGTTTGCACAAAAGGATGACTCTTCAGCCTCCGGCAGCAAGGCTGGTGGATCCAGCCTGGTGGATCGGGGTAAATCAGCCAGCTGGCACTCACCTGACTATTATGAAGTGCACACTTTTTTTAAAAAAAGTAGGCTATGTCTTAAGTGTCTGGGCTTGAACAGGCATGCTTTTAGCCAAGGGTGTGTAGCTGTACTAGATTCTTGCTGGTCTAAAGGGTGCAGGAGGAGATCTGTTGCCTTCGCTGCACTTAAAACAAGCTTAGACTGGAAGGTGTTTTTGCAAGGCTTTCTGTGATCTTTCAGAATGGAAGCTGCAGCCCAGCCCAAAATACCTTGTTTTCTATCAGCAGAAAGCACAAAAAAGATAATAGGGCATTTGATTACAGGTAGCGATTCTGGACTGTTTCAATGTGCAGCATCAATTTATCTGTGGCTGTTGCTCGGATGCTGCCACTTGGCTTTCAAAAGAACTGTCCAGTAATCCTCTTTGAGGCTACGGAGCTCTTAATCTTGAAGGGATATTGAGGCGTGAGGCCTAGTGACTGGCTTTTGTTGGACATTGATTTAGTCATTCATTAACCACCAGAGGTGTGTGTGTGACTGCAACCAGAGTGAGCCTGGAAGGTCACCAGTAAGAGGAACTGGGAAGTTTCCAAAGGTGGAGCTTGGGGGGCAGGGACTTGGACATAATGGGAAGGCAGAAGGAAATGGGAGAGGGGCATGAGGCACTGAATAAATATATCCTCATAACGTGTCCACCCAGTTTCAGCTCCCCCCCCCCCATATAATCATGAGGACTTGAAACTTGCATTCTTTAAAAACAAACATATGTGAAGGTAGCCACGTACACTGATGAGTAGGAATGTAGATGACGTGGAAGGGTTGGCCAAGCTGAGACTAGAAAAACAACCTGGGTGGGTAAGCAGCAAATAAAAGTATTACCCTGAAGTAAACATATAAATTGATTTGTACACCTCTTTATAACTTCTTTTCTTCTTTCCACCACCTCAAATCTGGCAGAGTCTTAGGAAAATAATGATAAGTTGTGATGAGCATTTTTAGTTGAGACATTTATGTTCTAGAACCTGAATGTGAATTGGAGCAGGCGAAAGAAGACATATGGGGGGGGGGGAACATGCATGTGTAAATCCAGATATTCTGAAGAATTGTTTTAAAATTATCTCAAGGTAGCAATGCACTCAGATTACTTGCTTGTTGACACTGCACTGAAAAGGAAAGATTGGGTTTACCCTGATCTTGGATTAGGTTTTTTAGAACAAATGTATCTAAACATTTTTTCCAGTGTTGTGGAGAAATGCTAGAGGGTTTTTTTTAAGCACTACTTTCTTGATACATATCAAAAGATTTACTTCCACAATCTGGAGAGTTTGTGGTTGACCAGTATGTGCACCAAGCTTTTTATATGTCTTAAATTCTATACTCTTCATTAACATTGAACCGACTCGCCTTCCCACTGCAAGGTATTGATATTTGTTTTCAATTTCTGAATTGAAACAGCAGACTTCTTTTGACTGTGTTCCAGTAACCATTTTGGAATGCTCTCTCTTCCTTTTAAAAGAAGCTGAATTCTCCAGTTGATTTGATTTGCAATTAAAACCGCATGTTTGGTGCTGGACGCTTTCAAGCGCACTTGGGGTGGCGTGTGACATATCCTAGGATCTGTTTAAGATGTGCTAAAATGTGAAGAGACCATAATCTTGCATCCACTGCAGCTACAGCCAAAGGACATGAAATGGTTGAGTGGCATAGCATAGAATCCTAGAATTGTAGAGCTGGAAGGGACCCTGAGGATCATCTATTCCAGTGTTTCCCAAACTTGGGTCTACAGCTGTTTTTGAACTACAGTTCCCATTACCCCTTACCACTGTTCCTGCTAGCTAGGGATGATGGGAGTTGTAGTCCAAAAACAGCTGGGCGACCCAAGTTTGGGAAACACTGATCTAGTCCAACCCCCTGCAATGCAGCTTTCCCATATGGGGATCGAACCTGCAACCTTGGTGTTATCAGCAGCATGGGGTAACCAACTGAGCTATCCAGTGGGAGCTTGTAGCAGCGTGATTGGGGGCTTGTGGTAGGTGAAGACTGGCTGAGTATCCTAGCAACGTGTGTGTGTGTGTGTGTTTGTGTGGTGACGATGTGGCAATGAGAGTAGTGCTTGATAAACCACTGGACCAAGCAGGGTGGACAGCTAGGCCTAGGACTTTTGCCAACATACCTAACTGGCCCCATTCTCCACCCCAGCTTTTGGCATTGCAAACTCCATTTTCCTTGAGAACTTGAAGCTCTCATCTCTTCTTAAGCCGGCGACTCTGGCTTGCAAACCACAATGACAGTCTTGCAAGCTTTGGTGTTTTGCTTTACGTAAGTCTGGGAAGCTGAAATCTTATCCATTAGGGCAAAATGGATTTTAATTGCACTAACATATGTTCCTACTTTTCTCTTATGGTTTATGTGGCCTAGCAGGATGCTTGGAGCCTCGTTTTATGCATTAATCTTTGCCCTGCTTGCAGCTTTTTGGGGGCCTCTAGAGGTCAGCGAGTGACTTTGCTGTGCTGAGGTGGATGAAGTTACTGATTTATAATGGCTTGCTATGCCATGCTCAATTCAGCTGCGAAACATATACAGCAAATATATAAAAAACCAGAGTCCTCAGCATTGCCACCAGTATCCCTTTGTCTGATTAGGGTATTGTTGTTGTTTTGCTGCTGTTGTCATTCTTCCCTGTTGCTCAGCATCTCCCTCACTGCCATTAAATCCTGAACAAGGGTCTGTTCAGCTTCTGTAGGTACGGGCTGCACCAGGACATATTGTATAAAGACCACATTTCTGTGAAAATGATATTGAACCTTCATTCAGCCCAAGGTATCTCTCTCTGCATTTTAGGGAATGTTCTTACTTCAGAGTAACAGGGTCTTGTCTTAGACATTTGACAATTGCAGATGTCATGGTCTGAACTCTCTGATCAACAACTAGTGTTTTTGGGGGGTGCTCTGAGAAAGGTGAGTGTAGAGGTTGGATGGACAGCCTAAGATCCCTGCCCCAAAGCAGATCCTGTTACTGCTGCTGACACCCCCACTTTCACTCCTCTTTAAATTTCTGAATTGGCCAAGCATCTCTATGGCTCAGTTTGGGGTTCAGGACCGCTGAGTGCTCATCCTTGGCCCTGTTCTGTCTTACTAAGTGCCAAAATAAAATTCTGCTACTTCAGTGGTTGTAACTGGAGCCAATTTTGCTTTCTCCGTGCTATAGACATAATTTAAGTAATTTACCAGGGTGGTGCTGTGGTCTAAACCACTGAGGCTCTTGGGCTTGCCAATTGGAAGGTCAGCGGTTCGATTCCCCGTGACGAGGTGAGCTCCCGGCCGTTGCTCTGTCCCAGCTTTTGCCAACCTAGCAGTTTGAAAACATACAGTGCAAGTAGATAAATAGGTACCGCTACAGCGGGAAGGCATTTCTGTGCGCTCTGGCACTTGGCACAGTCCTCCATGCACCAGTAGCGGTTTAGTCATGCTAACCACGTGACCTGGAAAGCTGTCTGCAGACAAATGCTGGCTCCCTCAGCCTGAAAAGCAAGATGAGCGCCGCACCCTATAGTCGCCTTTGACTGGACATAACTGTCCAGGGTCCTTTATCTTTACCTCATAGACATAATTTACTTGCTTCAGCCTCTTGAGTAATACCAAATCTTAATTCCTGCTCTCTAGATCTTTCAGGAACTAGGGCACTTCTTTAAAAAAAATAAAAATAGACTAATTGTGCTTCATTGAACCATCTAATAACTAATAACTCACAGCTCTGTAACCCTCTTTCAGAAACACTTTTTTGAATGTAGGTACTCACTGCATCCTGGGAGTAAGTGTACTTGGAGTGCCAGCTCCAGGGTGCTACTAATGGTAGAATGTAGCTGATCGGAGCAATTTCTCGGCTGCAGAGAAGAATGTGAGGAAATGTTTATAATATGTGTGGAGCAGGAGTCTAGTGCCTTGCTGTCAGATCATCTGTGCAAAATCCCCATGGGTTTTGCATTACAACTCATTTTAAAGAGTATTCCTCCATGGAAGAAAATAGTTACGCGTACGCTGGAATCTGCCCACATGAGCATTGGGACCTGACTGTATATCTGTGTCTGCAGGATCTCCTGTGGCTACAGGCGTTAGTTATATTTTGGCCTGGTTCTCGCTTTTCCAAAAGTTTTATTAGGTATTCAGCCCATTGGAAAGGGTAAGCTAGGATTGGGTTTTCCTCATAACACACTGCTGAATTTTGATAATAAAAAGTTATCTCCGGACTCCTTGTGGCTGTGAGTCTTTATTTTCAGGGTTTTGTACGGTCAACTAGAGTTTTATGCATCCTCAGCTGGTTCTGTGGCAACAATGAGCTTTTCTTCTTTTCATATACCATATTTTCCCAGAGCTCTGGCTGGCACAGGTCAGCGTTGCTGGTGGGAAACATAAAAATGTTTTGGCATGACGTGGTGACTGCAGATTTTTTTAAAAACAAAAGAGCCATTTGTTAATGTTTGAGCCTTCCCCAGAGAATGAAGCAGAAAATCCTCTGTATTAACCAAATGACAACCAATCACGTGCAAAGGGGGAAGCTCTTTCCCCCCCACAAGCCATTCAGGAAACCTGAATGGGTACTTCTTTTTTAAAGTACATTTTCAGTTTTTAAAGACCAACAATCAACCCAAATATTTTCACAGCTGCCCTTTACATAACTAATTTATTTAACTGTGGTTATATTTATATATGGAGCAAGTTGAGAGCCAGTGGAAGAGGACAGAGTATCTTAGGCTGCTATACCAACAGCCCGTACCTCATTTTTGTGTACAGCCATTAAAAATTTATCTAACACCACATTGTTTTCTTTTCCTTTTCTTTTCCAATTGCTGCTGCAGTGAAATAACTTGCATTCTGCTTGAACTGATCTGTTGTGCCTTGGGTTCTGTTGAGATGAATTGCCCCCATAATTGCAAGAACTTTGCAACTTCTACTTTACTCTAGTTGATTTTGGTTTGATATGTTTTAGGTGGTTGGGTGGTTTTATTCTTCTTAATTCTGTTGTATTTTATTGTCATGCTGTGATGTTTTTGTAATTTTATCTTTCTTTGTGTGCTACTTTTAAAAGCTCTTTTTCGATGAAGAGTGATTTGAAATAAATACACAGCAAGAATTCCTACTGTTGTTTCCTGAGTGCAAATGATAAGGAGAGGGATCCAGTGTCAGCCATAATTCAAGTACAGTGGTACCTCGGGTTACAGACGCTTCAGGTTACAGACTCCGCTAACCCAGAAGTAGTACCTCAGGTTAAGAACTTTGCTTCAGAATGAGAACAGAAATCGCGTGGTGGTGGCGCGGCGGCAGCGGGAGACCCATTAGCTAAAGTGGTACCTCAGGTTAAGAACAGTTTCAGGTTAAGAACGGATCTCCAGAACGAATTAAGGTCTTAACCAGAGGTATCACTGTACCTATTGAAATTAGTGGATAACTTTGTTTCATTGAGTTTGTTTTGAGCAAGACTAGCTGGATTATCAGCCAGGGTTTTTAAGTACAGTAGCTACACAATTCTCAATTCTAATATATATAGGTTTTGATTTATGCATAGTTTTTAGCCTTTTGTGGTTTGGGTTGTATTTTTAAATTTTCTATGTGAGTTGCTCCAGTTGTTTTTCACAGGATTGTGATGATTCCAGCACGAGTATTAGCTAACATTAATAATATTACACAATAATGTCGATGCGGTTCCATAGTTTCCACTCAAAAGCCTGTTTTTCTGCCCTAATGGGCTTTGCTGCACCAAGTGTTCCTCAAAATCACTTACTTCAGCTTCCCCTGTTTGTTTTGCATCATAACAACTTGGCTTCGGAAACTGTAGGCGTCCTATGTGGTGAGCTCGCTAAGTTACACGGGTTAGTGGCTGACTTGACAGGAGTAAGCCTCCCTCCTTCCTAGTGCAGTTCTCAGGTGGGAGCTGCAAACTCCCCACACCTTTTGGGCATGCTCATTGCTCCACTATGAACTGTACATCTCTTTATTTTCTGGGGTCTGCCATTAGCCTTGGTGGTCGTTCTTCTGTCTGGCAGAGAAGTGGCATGATCCCCACCCCCATCCCCCACCAACACAGCCTTTTTCCAACAGGTTGACATAGAGGAAGAAAAGAATATCATGGTGGGATGCCCCGCTTAGCACACTTGTCAGGAAAGCATGGCACAGAAGTAGATCTGGGAAGCAGCTTGGCTAGATTACCAGCTTGGTTGAGACAAACATGGCTAGGGCATGGCCACAATTCCTTACATCTGAGTTGCTCTGCCAGTTACCTTAGATGCAACACCAGCTGGAAAATCCAGTGATGGAGGGGAAGGCATAAGAAGTGTAATTGTGTGTGTGTGTGTGTGTGTGTGTGTTGAGTTCCTGTTGTGGCGCAATAGTGCCTCCCCAAATGTGCTGTAAATACATTTCACGTGCACAATTGCTTTTATCATTTGTCAATCCTTATTTCTGAAGTGACATAAATGGAAGATTTAATCCAGGATAGAAAACAGGCCTGGCAACAGGCAAAGAAGAGGAGTCTGGTTGAATTATCGACACTTCTGGATAAGAAATTTCTTGATTTCCTTTGCCTGTCCTCCCAATTTAGTTTGGTGTTTTTCATCTTTGTTTTCCGCAAAGTATTGCTACTTCTTTTGATCCAGCCTCCCTGTTACATAACCAGGGCAGGTAAGAAGCTGATTTTTCTCTCTCCCTCCTCCCACCTTTGGTGGTTATAGTGTTGGACTTGGACTGGGGAGACTCCAGTTCAAATTCTCATTTAGCATTGCCTCTATAGAGTTGGACTACAACACACAAATAAAGGACCCTGCAGCCTGAGTGGAGGCAAAAGAGAGCACAATGTCAGCAGCAGCCTTTTCCCTTTTTCTTTTTACAGAGTGGGTGTGCTGCTGTGGAGTCAAAAAAGTTCCAGACAGTAGCACCTGCTATCTTCATTTCCCAGAATGTCTTGGCTCCGGGCCATGAAGGTGGCAGGACTGGCTGACTGATGTGATCTTTTTTGATCCATAGGAACAGTGTGCCTTCTTCTCTCTCTCTTAAAAAAACAACAACCACAATGTCTCTGACATTGCAGCTACCTGGTAAGGCAAGAAGGAGGAAAGACTGAGCTGGTAATAGGAAGGGAACAAAAAGGTCCCTTTTTCTTAATTTTGTTTTTGGTGGGGGAAAGAAAATAAACCTCTTCATTCCCTTCCTGCCTCATAACAACCCAAGGTAGCGGGGATGAAAAGGAATGGTTCCATGTTTTCTTTCTTTTTCTTCCACTAAACAGAACAAAAATGGACCTGCCCATCCTCTCTACCCCATTACTAGGTAGAGATAAGGGAGCAAGCAGATCTGCTTTCCTTTGCCTCCATCCTCTTTGAAAACCCCCCAAAGGGAACCCATTTGTTCAATCTCCACATCACCACTCTGCTTGCAAGAGGGGGAGGTAGTTGCCATGGTAGCACAGGGGAGAAAGTGGTGCAGTGACACGGAGGGGCTCAGAGGACACCGTTCTCCAGGTAGGGCCACTGTTCCCATGCAGCTTTGAAGCTTACTTGGATGCCCTTTGGCCCAGTCATTAATTCTCATTCTAGCCTACCTCACAGGGGTGTTGGGAGTAAAAAAAAGCAGGGGTGGATCTTGTATGCCACCCTGCATTCCTTAGAGAAATGGGGAGTATATATGGAATATCTAATGATTTTTAGGCCAATGCCTGCTGTACGGTAAAATAAACAAAGACAAAGATAGAAGACAAAGAAGGTTGCTGTAAAGGTAGCACATTGTCTGTCCTTGTTTAGAAGTTCAGGGAATTATTGGCAGCTTTTTGTTTTGTTTTGTTTTGTTTTGTTTTGTTTTAAATTAAAACACAACCAAAAACACGTTTTTGCTAATAAATCTGTGCTGTATCCAGTGTGGTCCCATCTGTTAATAGGAGGTTCTTAAATCTAGCAAAGACTTCTGTGAATGGAAGATGCAACATTTTGCAAAGTCTCCCTATGCAACAGTGGGGATCTCCCACACTGTTCAGGGGACCCCCAGAGTAGATTGGGGGCTGCACAAGGAAAGGCAAATGAGAATATCGCCTCCCTGATTCCATTCTCAGAAGCCTCTGCTGGATGAAAGAGCCATTGGTGAACCCCTCGACCAGAAATAATTAAACTATATTCTCATGCTAGATACATGGAGATTGTATGTGTTTGTTTATTTGGAGTATTGACTGCCTCCTAGGGACATGCATGCAATAAATATTCCATGAACAGCCATATCGTTTCTTATGATTAGGAGCACAGCTGATTGGAGTCCAGGGAGGGGAGGATACAGTCTAGCAGGTACAGCTGTTGAAGCCTCAGTTGCAGTTCTGTCCACACAGCAGTCAGGCATGAATAAAGGTGGTGCCGTAGATGCTCTAAAAGCCAACAGGAAATCCTGTCAATGTGTTTGTGATTAGATGGTATTGCCATCCACTGTGGCTCCAACTGGGAAACTTACCTATGATGAGAATTGGACTGTGCCTTTGCTTGACATCCCTGCCTCTGCTTCCCACACCTGAGTGGGTTATGCAGCTGGAGCTGGACTGCATCCCTACCATGAGATTCTTGAAATGCATCTTTGAGACTTTTCTCTATTCCATTTCCATTAAACTGCGGGGGGAGGGGGGGAATAAATGTGCTGCCACTCCCACCCCATTGTGTCTGATTGCTCTTGGCATCTCCATAGTGGTGTTTTGTTTGTTTTGGGGAAGACCCACTTTACAGAAAAACATTTTCAAACCCCCATTTTGAAAGTATTTAAAAGTCCTGATCTTCCAGATATTTTCTTCTGGCACTGGAATAGCATCCTTTCTAATGACAGCAGCTTCCTTTGTAAAAATTCCTACAAAACTAGACCACATTCCTTTTTCCAGAACCAGTTCCAGGTGACTCACATTTCCTTGCATCCCTAAATATGCCCGCCTACCTTGGGTAATATTCTCTTTGTGTTAGCAGTTCTGTTCTCGTTAATCTTTACTGGTATTCAGTAATGATACCTCACCTGTTTGGAAGTATGTCTATATTGTTGTTTGGCCAGTTATTTATCCTTTGAGTCTTCTTGTAGCCTCGTGCTGGTTCGAATGGGGAATCCCCACCTCGAGAGTTTCCAGCTGTATTTCTCCATTATCGCCACAAAAATTTATTCAGATATTTCCTTTAGCACAGTTCAAGCGAAGTATATTGACAACAGAGGTAGCTAGGGGTTCATGCATGTTATAATTCCCAGTTTATATGATAAGGCAAGAACTGAATTTCCTGGCTGTAGTCTTAATGATGATGATGATGATGATGATGATTATATTTATACCCCACCCATGGCGATACATGTGTCGAGATGGGGGTGGGGTGGGAAGCAAACAGACCATTGCTACTTAGATACATTAGTTGCTTGGAAGATATATAGCTGTAACATCCCCTTTGTATTGGGCTAATTCACACAGCCAGATCTTATTGGTGGTAGTGAACATG
Organism: Lacerta agilis; assembly: GCF_009819535.1. Taxonomy (NCBI): domain Eukaryota; kingdom Metazoa; phylum Chordata; class Lepidosauria; order Squamata; family Lacertidae; genus Lacerta; species Lacerta agilis. The sequence goes on from NC_046318.1 coordinate 30,618,756, forward strand.
AATGTGCTTATTTTTGTCAGATAGTCCTGTTATTACCAAGGATGTAGCAATACTGCATGTGGTGTGATATCTGTGTTAACTTCCTACTTGCTGTAGAATATGGTAAGAATATTCCTGGAAAGTTTTGGGCACTATATAGCCAGGAACAACAAAAGTGATGTCTCCCACAGTTCAGATCCGGCAACCGTAACAGAATAACTTGCTGTGGCCTTGCTATGGGGGTGGAAGCAACCCTTTGCCTCTAATTCCTAATCACAGCTGCTGCTTCTGCAGTGATGTAGTGCAGAGGGAACACAGGCAAGCACAACCCCGGGGACTCTTTTTTCAATCATTTATCCTGCCAGAGGTGTAGTGTCCCTGCTGTGGCGAATGAATGAGGTAATGAGGCTTTCAGCTACATTTATGATAGATTAGCATAGAGGAAATTGGACTACGAGGAAAATAATCAGAGGTTCAGCACAACTTTCCTTTCCTATTGATGGGCTCCCACTTCACACTAGCGTTTAAATGACAGCATTTGTTTGCAATCTCATTTGCATTTCTAATTAAAAGATAGAGAGGTTGCATTTCAGCTGCCTGAATACCGGGTATCTTTTGTTAAAGCTCAACAACAACAACAACAACAACACGTATTATCTATCTATCTATCTATCTATCTATCTATCTATCTATCTATATGCCACCCGTTTGACTGGGTTGCCCCAGCCACTCTGGGCAGCTTGCAACAGAAAACAGTAAAAACGCAATACAACATCACACACTACAAACATCCCTGAATAGGGCTGCCTTCAGATGGAGGGTCCAAAGTCAGCACCACAGATTCAATGAAACTTCTTCCCAGAAAACACTACCTAATTGTAGTTACTCTGAACCTTATAAATTAAGTATTTTGTTATGTACTGCTGCTCTTTGGCTGTTGTATAATATAATATAAAATGGATGAACACAGCTGGCTGCATTTTTGGAGTCCTTTGGGGTGTGGCTCTGGGAAATGTCGCGATGCACTCTTGCACTTCAGAATTCACCACTTCACCATTCTACTGGTCCAGTAGTGCTGAAATCAATCAAACTATATAATAATAAGCACTGTCTGGTCAGTTACCCGCCAAGGTTTTTGCCAGCTGAACTGCTAACCTTTTGCTTTTAATTGAGCCCACCAATTGCAGCAGTGGTTCCCTGCACCGCACCCACCCCCACCCCCCAAAAAACCCTAAGAGCTCTTTAGGATAAGACTACAGATTTCCAGAGTTAATTGAGCCAAGTCTGCTGGGGGGCACTTGTGCATTTCCTGGTTCTTAGGGGGGATTTGGAAGTGGAAGCTTTAATTATTGAGGAATGATGGTGGGCTCTGCAGAAATGTGACTAGTCTTCCTACTCTGGCAAAGTGCGGGAGGCTCCCGCTGTGACTGCATTTTGCTCAGGGTGCTGGATCAGAATGGGGCATGGGCACATTTTAATTAATGTAGCAATCAGAAGAGCAGTGCTCAGCTTAAATTGTGTTATGCTATCATTTGGGGAAGGGAGTAAATGGGAACTGCAGCATGTTTATGCTGCCCTGGCCTTTGACTGCAGAAGTGTAAAAGCAAACAAGTCCTGCATGTTTTTCCAAGCATACAATATCTCACTGGAAAAAGAAACCGCATCATGCATGCTACCAATAAATACTGTACAGCAGTGCTCTGTACACCAGTCACTTGATTTCACACACACACACACACACACACACACACACACACACACACACACACACACACACACCGGACTATGTTTTGCCCAAGCAGGCATATTATTTAGTGCCTCAGCACTATTGGGTTTTCTTTAAATAAGCTTATGATCTTTAAATAAGCTTATGAAGCAAACCCTAACAGTTTTGGGTGCTGTTTTCCTTGCATTTGGATCAAATGTTGCATCTCTAAGATCATGTTTTCAGCTATGAATAGCTACTTTCCAGACTCTGCAAGGGCAACACTTAACCATGGTTCATTTTCCATTCAAAGTCAGAGCAGCAAACAAGATGTGGAATGTGGCTTGGAAAGGGTTGTCAAACTCTGGTTTGCATTAACCGTGACAAAGTATTAACACTGGCACTGAGCAAACCATAGTTAAGTGGTTTCCCTTCTTCTCTTGCCTCTCCAACATAGGGTGTACAGGGCTGTGGGGTGCACAAGGGCCTGTAGGCCATAGGGGGCCTACCACCCCCAGGAATCTTTGTAAATTATCACATATGATAAGTTATACAATAATTTCAGAATGCTTTTACTTTTTCTCTGACACGCACCAAGTGTGGAGCTTGCCTGCCACTACAAATCATTATTGATTTTTTTAAGTTTATGGTGTTTTTTTTAAAAAAAATTATTATTATTATTATTATTAATTGAATTTTTATGCCGCCCTATACCCGGAGGTCTCAGGGCAGTTCACAGAAAAGATCAACATAAAAACCACACTATATAGTTTGTAAAAAGATGAATTTGTTGCCATGTTCTACAACAATTTTGTCATGTAAAATAATGTTACATATGTTTAGTCTTACCATGAAATAGCTGCCTTTTACCCTCTTTTTGCCTTTTAATGCAACAGATAGGAGCAATTCTTGTCTAGATGCCTGCAAGTAGTTTCACCCTATCTGTGTGCCCACTTTATATTTTATATGCTAGTGTGTGATTTTGGCTTAGGAGGAAAATGGTTGAGGATTACATGCATATATCCTGGTCAAGATACACTAATTAACTATCTCAGGCCATTAAACCAGTTTTATATAGCCTGGTTAGTACTAGCAGGGCTCACATCTGAACCAGGAAACTGATTTAACACGACACCATGGTTTAAACAACCCACCAATTTATCATAGCTAAAGAACGGTTGGTTCCAATTATTCTTTCTTTTTAGTGATCTTCAGTGACCAAAGATTATTCCTAAGCTGTTGCTGGCACAACCTTTTTCTGTTTCTTAAAACCCACACAAAGGAGGAATTCTATGTGACCCCTATCTACCTGATTCCATTGTCTAGCTTCTCTTTACCTTAAGATGCTTCTTTAATTTTTAACCCATCTTCTTCTTTGTAGCATAAGCATGTTGTTTCTTGACCTGCTCTCAGGGTCAGCTGAGAACAATGATTCTCTAGTCTCTTTTTATTGCAGCTTTAAAACAATATTTAAGTTTTCCTATTCTCCTTAGTCTCTCTCCCTTCCTTCCTACCTTGGGGGTGCTGTTTGAACTACCTTGCTCTGCTTTTGGTGAAGCAAAACACTATGGTAATTTCACACAAAAAACCCTATTTTGAATCCTGCTGTTCCTGTTGTGATTGTTGCTTTACATAGGATTACAGTTCTAAAACTGGTTCTAAAATGATCCATTCCAGACTAGAATATATTTGAGTTGTCTAATATATATAATAGATGTGTTGCCCTTGGAGAAGGGGTTATTTCGGTTTAAACTGGTTATCTTGTACATTCCAGACATTTTTGCTACAAGGAGGGTTGTGCATTTTCCTCCTGCAGCGAAACTAACCCTTTATAGTGTTTCTCACAAAGATCAGACCTTCCTCAGCCTGGTGCTGTCATGATGGCAACAACTACCATCAGCCTCAGACATGCTGGGGAAGGATGTTACAGTATTAAATACTGAATAAATCCTTTGTTTTTCTGGTGCTTCCATATGTAGGCTTTTCTATATCTATATTTCAATGGTTATGGCATTGAAATATGTGGCAATTCAAAACTTGGCCTAGCAATGGGCTCACTGTCTTCTGTCTTTGACATAACTGGCCTAATGCTGAGTTCTGTTCTGGGAATGATGTGGATTGTACAGCATTCTGCATAGCAGAACACAAACATTAATTGACATTGCAAAAATTTTAATCAGTAGCCAAAATCAAGTAGGTCTAAGAAGTATTTTGCTCTAGGGTGCACTATCTCACTGATGGATAGCCTTGGCTGCTGTTTCGTGGAACATTGGCTCATATCTCATTCCAGCTTGGCTGCTGTTTTAAGGCAGTGGTCGCCAACATTTTTGGGTCTTGGGGCGCCTTTGGCATTTTGAGAAAGTGCCAAGGGCACCAGTCAGTAAATGAGTGCTGCCAGGGGTGTGGCCTAACACAAAAAACTGCTGCCTCTAAAAAGATGAGTCAGGAACATAAAATGGTTCAAATATGGGGGGGGGGGTTCCTATTGCATTATTTTCATGAACAAAAACATTTTTCCTTGACAGACACTGTTGAGTCTTTGTTGTTACATGTTGTAGATTAGAGCTAGAAAATAAAAGATAACTGAATCCAGGAATAATTTTGAATCGCTACAGCCAGCCGGACACATGCATAGACACAAATGATCACTTTTAAATCGTTAGCCTCTTCCTGTCTTTGTGCAATACTGTCCTTGCAAGGATGGTACCATGTGGGAATAATGCTTTGTGGACTGGACACTGTTGCTGCCAAGGTCTTGGTTCAGGACTTACCCTGTTGCTGAGAACTGGGGGCGGGGAGTGGAGTCCGAGAGTTGACAAGACCTCCTTACCTTGCATTCCATTCCTTGCAGTAGATTGATGACGTCAACTGGGAACTTCTTAGCTTTTGGGCCGTTCTCAAATTTTGGAACTAAAATTGAGGAGCAAATAACAATTTTAGAAAGAGGGGAACACTGCTTGGATCAAGGAGGGGCAGCACAGGCAAGGTGGATGTCCCTCCTTCGGTGTTGACTTTGTGGCCCTTGTTTCTTTAAATGCTGTTAATTTCCTGTTCTCTCATTCTCTACACACACCCTATCTTAAAGGCACTAGGTTGCACCAGCCTTTTTTCCTAACAAGGCATGACTGTATATGAGTCTCCTTTGGAACTCCTCGGTGCCACTCCTTGTTTTGCCCTGCAGGGCTACTCTGAAGTAATTCATGGCACTCCCACCAGCCGGCCTCTGGAGTAACTCTGTTGCATGTGAAATGAGTGGCTGGGATCCGAAGCTGAGGTACAGAAGCTGATGGACTGAATTCCTGTTCCATCTTGAGTGACACAGGCGGTTAAATAAGAGCCTCAGCCCGTGTGTCAGTTTGGAGCAAAGTGCTGTTCTTCCTTCTGATGTACAGGTGGACATGTTGGCCTGCCAGTTTGGAAAAGATCATGATATCCTGGATTGCAACTGTGCAGAACTGATTAAAGAGAGTATGCAGCTGTGTTCTGACCCCGATTGGTGTTTATCTTGTGACTAACTTAAAATCTTACCCAGCAATGCTCCCAAAGGTCAGAACATGAAAGAGTGTTGAGGTTTCTTGTATCACACACTCTTATTCGGATGCCTTTTTGTTTAGATTCACAGATGTGGAGTACCTTTCCACTGGTGATATTTGCCAGCTTATTGTCTAGGCTAGATAACTCTTGGTGGCTGATTATATTTTTCCTTTATGACCTGGAACAGCTGCAGCACCGTATTCCAAAGCCGGTCAAAAAAATTCCCTTTGGTGCACCTTATTTGTTGAACACAGGGTTTCCCAAACTGGGGTCTGGAGCTGTTTTTGGACTACAACTCCCATCACCTCTGGGTACCAGGACTAGTGGTCAGGGATGATGTGAGTTGTAGTCCAAAAAATAGTTGCGAGACTCAAGTTTGGGAAACTCTGGTTTAATATCAAGTATACATCCCAAAGCATAAGCTTTAGATTTTCTCGTAAACACATTCCAGTTAAGCTCAAAGTGTGAAGCTGATTTCGTCAGGGTTTTTTTTTTTTTAAAAAAAAAAAAAAACTTGTTAATTTTAGCTGTTGCAGTGCAATTCTATGCACCTTTACATAGACATTCCACTGTGTTCAGTGAGGCTTATTTCTAGGCAAGAATGCAGCTTTAAAGTATCTTTTAATGGGGGGGGGCGAGGAGAGAGAAATTCCTTCTGTGATTCATGCATCAATTCACCACCTAAATTTAAGAACTATAACAATCTGCCAGTTGCTGGGAATCCCAAATAGGGAGAGTGCTTTTGCACTCAAGTTCTGCTTTCAGGTTTCCCACAGACATCTGGCCAGCCACCAAGAACAAGATGCTGGACTAGATGAGCCAATGGCCTGATCCAGCAAAGCTCTTCTTATGTGAAAGGTCACAGTTCCCTTTAACCGCCTAATGAATGTTGCATAGTAATGCTGGAATATGATAGGCTGGAATCTAGAAATCATGCCCCTTCTTTTTGGTGCTGGAGAGAGACCTCATATTTAATTTGTGTTGAAAGCCTATTGCAGTCGTACCTTGGGTCCCAAACACTTTGGTACTCTTCCATTTTGGCTCCCGAACGCCGCAAACGTGTTCCAGTTTGCAAATGTTCTTTGGAACCCGAATGTCCGACGGGGCTTCCGTGACTTCTGATTGGCTGCAGGAGCTTCCAAGGGAGGTAATCCGAATGTGAGGCTTCATAGTGGGTGAGACCAGAGCCAAAGGTAGATGGGACCATCCCATACACAACCCTTTCTTGAGCACCTGTTCTTTATACTCTTTTTACCGATAAGAAATTAGGCCAGGAACCAATTGAAATATGTTGGAGACTGCAGTCAAACATAACAACTCACGACTGCTAGTTAGCGCACAAACGGGTTCAGGACCACAGAGTTGTGTTGCTAGGTTCCGCTTTTTAATTTTGATTTTGCATTGCGTGTGCAAAATCCACAAAACCCTGGAAATGGTGCTTTGCTTCAGTAGGAACAGGGCACACGATACTACACCAGTTATTGGGGAGGCTTTGATACTTGGGTAATGCCAGGCTCTGGGAATTCAAGGAGAGCCGATTGGGAATGTCATGTGTTAGGCTTAACAGACTTGCAGAAAACCACTTGCAGCTGTTTGTTTGGAAGCTGCCTGGTGTCAACTGGGTTTACTAAACTGGATGTTTTCCTTTAACAGAGCTGTGGGATTCCCCGACACAGCAGCCTGCTTATTTTGGATGTACTTTCACTAGGGAGATAGTGACAAATCTTCCAGAGAAGTGGGGGGCCACTCTCAATCCTTTTGTTTAACTGACGGGAAAAGGAAATAGTCATGAATGCATTCTCTCTGCCCCCCTCAGAAAGACAAAAACTAGAACTGCCTGCATGACAGCCTTCTGTGTCCCTGATAACCACCTCCTGCTTATTCTTTCTAGTAGCCAACACTTCGTACTGCAGAGGAGGATGTTAAGGGCTCCAGTCAAAGGAAGCGCTGCCTGTCTTGAACCCAAAAATATCAATGTGGCTATTCCAACCCACCCTTAAATATATCACCTGTGCTGGCAGATAGGGAAGAAATGCATTCAAAGTAGAAGCAGCTTCCTGCAATGCAGCTGGACTGTATACAAGGCATTGACAATGTTTTTATACATGGCAGTTCACTGTTGAGGGGTGATCATGGCACAGAATAGTTGCTATCCACCATAATTGTGGACGAGTCTCTAAAATATTGTTTCCCTTCCACAAAATTCCAGGAAACTGCAGATTAGGGATGTGCTCTCCCCCCCAAATGAAAACTATAACTAGTGGATGATTCCCCTTGTATTGTTTCCATATATTGCTTTCCATCCCCACAAACCTTTTCTCTCTGTTGTTGTTCAGTCGTTCAGTCGTGTCCAACTCTTCGTGACCCCATGGACCAGAGCACGCCAGGCACACCTATCCTTCACTGCCTCCCACGGTTTGGCCAAACTCATGTTAGTAGCATTTGACCACATCCAGCTTACCAAGGTTCATGGTTCTTACATTCCAGGTTCCTATGCAATACTTTTCTTTACAGCATTGGACTTTCCTTTCGCTTCCAGGCATATCCGCAACTGAGCGTCCTTTCGGCTTTGGCCCAGCCGCTTCATCAGATCTGAATCTACTTGTACTTGTCCTCCGCTCTTCCCCAGTAGCATGTTGGACGCCTTCCGACCTGAGGGGCTCATCTTCCAGCGTCATATCTTTTATATGCCTGTTGTCTTTGTCCATGGAGTTTTCTTGGCAGGGATAATGGAGTGGCTTGCCAGTTCCTCCTCCAGGTGGATCACGTTTGGTCCAAACGCTCCACTATGACCTGTCCATCTTGACCTGTCCATAGCTTCCCTGAGTAATTCAAGCCCCTTCGCCACGACAAGGCAGTGATCCATGAAGGGATCACTAGTTCTCTATAATCCAACGCCACAGATTTGAGACTGATAGCACATGTGGATGAGCACTTTTGAGGAATCTAGTGAAGGCAGTGAAAGTGAGAAGGGAAGTGTTGGTGCCAAGTGCCCCTTTACTGAAGCCCTTGCATTGAACTCCTTGTCTGGTCGCCGGTGCCAACCCAGGAATTCTCTCCAGGCGACTGAGCAAGCTGGCAGGCGGAGGGCAAAGCACTCTGCCTCTGTTGCTAGCCTATTCGGCTTCTCTTCCTCTGCACCCATTCTGGAAAGGCAACAGACTGGCAAAGGAGACACGAGGGTTCCTTCTTTACCAGCCTGCTGTACTTTTAGCCTGCAAAAGAAAGTACCAGTCTGGTTTTTTTCTCATAAGAGCAGCAGTCTTGTAAGTAAAACCAACCTACATCCTTATCTATATGCTAGGTTTGATTTTTCTCTAGTTTCCTCTCTGGCGTTTCCCCGCCTCCCCACAATCTTTATTTTTACACATTCTCAGCTTAATTCAGAAGGTTTTTTTAAAAAAATTGCCAAAAAAATTGTCAGCAATTTACTGTGTATTTCTCCGAATACACACATTTTTGCAAGCAATTTTCTCAAATATGAGGCATTTTTGTTACTTTTGACTGATAAATGCTTTCCCCCCTAACACAATACACATTTTCTGGGCAAAATACTTTCTCGAAGAACAGCACTGCAATTTGGAAAAGTGAGCATTTTGAAAGATAGCTGTGCCTCAGTTCATTTGGATTAGGTAATGAGAACCAAATCTACATTCTCCCCATCCCTTCGCTTAACAATCCCCAATACTGCACTAGAAAATTATAGAAGCTGAGCAATGACCCCTGGTGGTCACCAACTGGAGCTACAGAGAGCACAATTGGAATTATCAGCTGATAGTGATTTTCTCAAATGTTTGAAAGTCTGAAAAGCTGTCTGTGTATATAGAAAGGGATTAGGTTTAGCTTTCCTAATGCAATTTAGTTTAGCTTTCCTGATGCAATTAAAATAGCTCAAGTAAAAGTAAAAAAATTACTTAGCATTCCTCTATTTTTTTTTTAAAAAACACCTGCTGGTTCTAATAGACCAGATGAGAGCCTATATACATATCAAGGCGAGCAGTTGCTTTATTTTAGGTTAACCCATTATCACTTTTTGAGCTGTGAATTTGTGTACTGAACTCAGGTTTTTGGTCTACTCTCATCAGCTGGATAACTGAGTTGCTGCTGACTTGATTTCATTGGTTGGTGGTGGTGGTGGTGTGTGTGTGTGTATTTCAGCTTATTTACATTTGGTTCTTAATGCTTAGCCATCTTGGTGGTCAAAAAGGTGGAACAGGAAAAAGTAACTAAGTTAGTTAAAGGAGCACCACTTTCATTGGATGATCAGGGCAAAAGAGCCAAGAAGAGGGGACAGTTTCTGAGATAACCAGAACATCAGCATCACTGTTTAACAAATAGTAAAATAATAATAATAAAATAATAATACAAACCCTTAGTACAGTGCATGTGAAGAAAAAACCACAAGACTTTATTGTGTATGAAATTTGATCTGCCAGGATTTTTTGTTTGAACTTGCAGCACAGATTCCCCTCCCCAGGGGTTAACTGGGTAGGATTTTAAAAACAGGTTATTTTAACCCAAAAAGCATAGCAGCCTTTCAAACAATAAACTCAGCCCAATTTACTTTAGCATTTGTTTGTTCCATTGCTATGCTTGACTGCAGCACAAGTAGGTGTTGGTTGGGCATTGCACTGTGTTTTTCTTTCTTGCCTTATCCAGCTTGCTCACTTGTATCTGAGTTGGGTAAAGGAAGCAGCCTAAGTCAGAGTTCACGATATATCTGTTTCCTTTTTGAATCCTTCTGTATCTCCGCGTGTTCCATCATTTTATAACAAACGATGGAGTAAGTTCCCCGGCCAGGCTTTTATCACTTTCCGAAATATCACTTGTGTATATTTCTCCGTAGGAAAAGGCCACGTGGTGCAGATTTGTAAAGCTTTAAAAATAAATAAATCCACTGAAAAGTTGTTTTGGGTGATGAAGTGAAGGCTTAAAGCCCTCCCCAGTTTTAAGTTATCCTTCTGTTTACTTCTGCGTTCAGTAATTGAGATTTTTTTGGGTTGAGGGGCACCCCAAATGCTCTTAATGAGTTGTTGGCTTCCTTCCCAAAGTTGCCTGAAGTGCTGCTCTCCTTAGTGGAAGTAATTCTGTCTTTGATGTAGTTTCCAGAGCTGTCAACTAAAGTTGCACAGTTCCCAGAAGAAATAATACCCTAGGAGTGTATGCTGACTAGAAATGCAAACTCCAAAATGAATTCTTCCTATAGGAGTCTGGCAGTCTGGTTCTCTGTGGAATCTTGCTTGTTTACATAATCTTATCTGGCTACGTTTTGGTATTTCATCTGGCAGACAGTTCCTATAAAAAGCAGCTGTCCAAGCAATGGGAGTGGTGCTTCTGGTTATAGGGATTTTGTGTGGTGGTGATGGTTGTCTATAATACCTTGCTTGAAGTATACCTGTTTTCCTCCTAAGACCAGATGCTCAATATTTACATTCATTTGTATAGGTGTCCCTCATGACTTTTCTTAAAATGAAAAGACTACTTAGACTTAGGGGACTTTTAAGTTTAATATTGAAGGTATTCTTTACCTCTGTACTGGATCTCCCCACCCCAAAATAGGGTTGGTTGGTTAATTAATCAATCAATTAATTAATTAAATGCACACACATTTAATTGTGTGATGACCATAACATGTGAAGCTTTTAAAAAGAGGTGACAAGAGGAAAAGGAAATCCCAGTTTGCTAGAAGGTGCCATCCTATTTTTCTAACTCTGTGCGCAGGAAATCTTGGAATGAACATTATCAGTCTTTGGGTTCCTCCAAACATTTGTTTGTGTGTGCTGTTTTAATTTGAAACTCTTAGAAAAGTCACTTTCAGAAGAATGACTCAAAAGATAAGCAGAATGCAGCTGAGGAGGTTGAGTGAGTTAAAACAAATAGCTTTTTCTTTTCCAAATGCCATGGAGATAAAACAGTAACTTGCAGTGGCTATTCCGACCACACGCAGGAGGAGGCACAGACGTGTCCCAACCTCATGGTTGCTTAACTGGAGCCATAAATCAAAGCAGCTTTGCAAGTAGTCATCAATTCATCAACTCCACCCACACAACCAGTTGCTATAACTTGTCCTGGCACTCATGGCTCATTTTTGGCATCAAGGAAACTAGGGAGCAGTAACAGGAAATGCCTGCCCTTGCTCCCTTGTGCTTGACATACTTTTTGATGCCAGGCTTCTGGGGAGAGGGCACCAGTTTTCTCAGCTCTGCCCTTGTTGAAAGACCATGACTACTTTGATTACTTTTTGCCTGCACGTCTAATAACAAACTGTACCTTTTAGAAATTGAAAACACAAGTGGGTGTCTTCCTGCTTAGCCTCATGCTTGCCCAATTTCCTGGGCTTTCCAGAACCGTATTTAAGAATGCTGAGTGTGTGAGCTATGCTGCAGAATTTTCGCCACCACTTTCCATTCTTGATTAGCTCTGATTGAATCGTTTTAAATCATGGTTTCCTAAACCATGCTTACATAGTCCACAAGTCTTCTTCTGTTTGCATAACTCCCATTTTTCTTCTGAAGACCACCTTCCGATTACTTGAGTGAAGGCAGAACTGGGTTCAGAGTGTCAGGGCTGGAGTCAGATGCAGGTCAGCATGAGAGACACAAGGCTCCATTGTCAGTGAAGTTAACTCTTTATTCCAGGAAATGGCATACAACACTTCCCAGCATGCCTTGCCCCTATGGAGCAGTTGCCAGGACTGAAGGTCCCTGCCTTCCAAACTTTCTAAAGCTCCTCCTCTCCCAGATGTTTCCCAAGCAGTCTCAAACTGCACCTGCACACTTCTGGTCTCTGTTCAGCCCTCATTATTCTGTGTGTTCTTGGAGACCAAGGAGGAGGGGAGTTTGTCACAGCAGAAGAGGGAGTCTCCCTGGATTTTTCAGCAGCCTCTTGCCCCCTCCAACCTCCTCTGCCTTAGCTTCAGAGTCTGAACTGCTCTCTGTCACTGGCTCTTCCTGCTCACTGACTGCTTCCTCTGACCTCTCCTCAGTGTCCCACTACCAATCCCCTGGCTCTGAGCCTTCTTCCTCTGGCATTTCTCTTGGAGATTTCCCGATTGGTGCCTCCCACCACTCCAAGTCCAGCTAGTCCCTGACACACAGTAGCCACATTGTTGCTTCTGGTACCACAAACTTTGCCAATGAGCTGCTCTGGGGCATGATTAGTATAGTGTGGGCTCCAAGTAGCCTAGGTTTATTGATTCACTCTCCTACCCTGCACTAACAAACCACTGGGCACAGAAAATTTGCCATCACCATCCCCTGCTCCTAGTTCTGCAATTTCTGCCAATCCTCCTACTAGGTGGCATGGGAAATAGGATACTTGCTTCCTTAAAGATGTGCTTGGCGAGATGCCCAGGTTGTCACCATCAGGTGTCTTTTCGAAGAGATATTTATGGGAGGAGAAATATCTCCCTTTGCCAGGAAAACCTGAGCTCCCACCAGTTCTTACTGATGGGATTTTTTAATCTGCCCATCACCAAATGGTTCCAGGGTAGAACATAAACAAGATAATTGAACAGTGCAATAAAAACAGGCTCAAGTACACATGCTATTTAAATCTTTATTAAAATTAACAAAATCAAGAAAAATATCAGGCTGTGAATAATCACAGCTAAATAGCTCATCGCACTCTCCAGCCCCTCCCAAAGGCCTGGCAATTGGTTTGCTCAGCATATATACCCAACTGAAATAGCTTTGGCATATTATGCGGATAAGTGACTTTCTTCCTTAATTTCCCCCCACCCCACATAATGTATATTTGTATACTGTTGTATGTTGCCTTGGGTCCACTTGAGAAAGAAGTCTGTAAAATATATTTAATAATAACAAATGTCCCTCTATGATGAGTCTGCAAAGTAATTGTTGTATTCATCTCTCATCTGAGAAATCCTATTTAATATTTGGGAATTTCTGTCTGACAGATTTCTTTGTAGGTGTATTTGCAACATAACCTGATGTAAAAATTCATTAACTGTTCTTGTCTACAGATAACACAACAAGGGCTGTTTCTGCATTGCACAGCAGCAGCCCACGTCCTCCTCCAATCTCACAAAAACTCTTATAAATTATGGTTTGTTGCTAGCAACAGTTTATGCTGGGCTGGGACTGATGGAAGTTGAAATCCCTGAAATGTGAGGTGGGGAGGAGAAAGGTGTTCAAAGCAAGAAGTTCGCAGCATTGGCAAATGACTACATTTTAGAAATGTTTAGAGATGAAATTCCATTGCTTGCTGTAAAGAGTTTATGGCTCAGTGGCATGTGAAATTCAACTCTTCCTCTCCTCTCTTCTCAGATGAAGCAGATTATGGTAACTTTGGTTCAAACACCTTAACCAGGAAAAAGAAAGCTCTGGTGACCCTCCGGAATGACAACCTTCGCAGACGCCCCCACGTTAATATCAGCATGCCTCAGGATTTTAGACCCGTGTCTTCCATCATTGATGTGGACATTCTACCTGAAACTCATAGGAGAGTGAGATTGTATCGACATGGGTGTGAGAAGCCACTAGGGTTCTACATTCGTGATGGGACCAGTGTCAGAGTAACTCCTCATGGGCTGGAAAAGGTACCTGGCATTTTCATCTCTCGGATGGTTCCTGGTGGTTTAGCTGAGAGTACAGGCTTGTTGGCTGTCAACGATGAAGTCCTGGAAGTGAATGGCATAGAAGTGGCCGGGAAAACTCTTGACCAGGTAACGGACATGATGGTTGCCAACAGCCATAATCTTATCATCACAGTCAAGCCAGCAAACCAAAGGAACAATATTATCAGAAGCAGTCGGATGTCTGGGAGTTCTGGCCAGTCTACAGACAGCACTGCAAGTCATCACAGTTTGCCTTCTTCTCATGTCCTGCAGAACTTCCACCCTGATGAAATGGAGAGTGATGAGGATGCTGACATTGTAATTGAGGGCTGTCTGGAGCCACAACCCATTCCGAAATCACACAGCCTTCCTTCTGGTAGCCTTTCCCGAATTAACGGCAGCAGTCTTAGCCAAAGACTGCAGAGGGACCTGGTACTCAACAACAGCTTGGGACGAGAAAGCAATGGCAATATTCACAAAATTAAGAGTTCCTTAAAAACTGATCGTCGTCATAGCTTGGTTATTACCAAAGGCATTGAGGAGGACGGAACAGTGGTCACACTTTAGTGGGTGCTTCCATTTGTGTTTGTGTGTGTGTGTGCGTTTTTCTTGTCTGAAGTGCCAACTGGAACAAATCTATACACATCTCGAAGAGAGGGAATCTTAATTCTCTTAGACCTTCTGAGGTGTGACACACGTGTTACTTTCCGGACATGGTGGTATTCAGGATTATACATAAAAGTGCTGCCTATTGCAACCCATGAAAAATTGTAAATATGGTTCCTGCTCCCAGGGTCAGAATGAGGGAAAGTAAAGATTGCTGCATTTTTAAAAAGAATCCCATCTATGAAAGTATGTCTGCTGCATGTATGGATGTATGTATGCTGCAATATATACATGTAAATGGTATATATTTTGATGATTAATAACAACAGACACAGTAAACATGGAATGGGCATTCATAAATTAGTCTTTGAGGGGAAAACTACTATTAAGGATTGCATCCAACAGGGTTGCTCAGTCAGGTTTCTGTCAGCCAAACAGGGAAATCCTTACTCCCTCTTCCTCTGCAACGCCCCCCCCCCAAAAAAAATCTGCTCTGGAGGGTTCCTGAGTTCTCTGGAGCAGATTTAGGAAGGGGAAATTGCTGGAAATTGCTGACCACTCCAGTAAGTATACTGACCAAAGCCTTACCATCAGCTGAATAGCACGACTAGATGCAATGCAATGTGTTTAAATTTTTAAATTTTACTTTCTGCCATTATATACTGCTTCCTAGTTTGTTTACACAGAAAATTTACTTGTCTTGCCCCTAAATCTGGAAAGGGCTAACTGAACAACTTTCTATCCTGGAAATAGTGTTGAGGGAATGCTGCATTTATTTTTTTTATTTTTGGAACAAAACTTTTGACCAAATGATTTTGTGTTTTATATGTATATTTTTAAAGTGGGATAGTGTCACATTGTTGCCATAATTTCTTTTTGATCAGCACCACCTGCAGGTGACTTGTAGTACTGTTGGAATAAACTGTCTTCATATGATGTGAAAAAAACAACAGGCAGCATGGAGGTTGGTTTAATTGATGCACCATCAGGATATGTGTTCTCTTTTTATCGCTAAAATATTTATTAGACAAATACTCAAATTTTAGTTACTGTTGGTTTCACTTTATATTGATAACAGTACTGAATTTGCAAATAAATAATAAGATTGCTTGGATTGCATTCTATGTCACCACAAGAAACTCATCTAAGGCTGTAATCCTAACTCCACTTATCTGGGAGTAAGCCCCATTGAATTTAATGGGACTTGCTTCTGGGTAGATTTTGATAGGATTGCAGCCTAAATTTGTCTTACTGTTTAGAATTAACTTGAATCCAGAGTCTTTAATACTGAAAGCTGGTTCCTCTTGGTACATACTGAGTTCCTAATCTAGAGTGTTCTTTTATTTTATTGTCCCTGGAGTCTAAAATGCTACAATTCAACAGCATATCAAGTGTTTCAAGTAAAGACTATATTAGATTGTTGGGGTCATGATTAGTTATAAAGCAAATCAATAATAGGCTACTGCAAAAGAAATGGTTTTGCTCCCAGCTGTTTTTGTGTTCTATAAAACACCACAAGCTGTTACAATGTTTAATAGAAAAAAGGTTGACTATATTATGAAGTGTCTAGGAAAAAATATAATTGTGTTACAATGTATTTTTCTACTTTTAGCTTTGTCATTTTCTTTGTTTTTTACTGTGTAGTTTTGTGTATTAAAGCGTTTCTAAACAAATGAAATTTCTTTATATAAATTATATCCCACACCTTCCACACCCTTATTTTGTACTATAAAGGGCTCAAAACACTTTGGGGTTGTTTAATAAAAAAGCCTTTTATTGTTCTGCTTGGAATAAAGTTATGTACAAGCTTCAATATTTCTTAACTGAAAAATGCCGCCATCACCCCAAACCCAGGTCCTGGGCACCAAAGCCATCTCAATAAAAATACCTTTGATGCTTCAGAAGCAGCAGGGGGTGGGAATGTGTTGCCATCTATGTTGTTGGGACTCAACACCCATCATCCCTAGCCAATTGCTGTGCTGCCTGGGGCTGATGGGAGATGGGAGTCCAGTAATATCAGGAGGGCTACAAGTTCCCCACCTGTGCTACTGAAGAGTGTACGGGAGTGAGGATTTTAGGTAGCCACTGAATACCTTGCCATACAGAAAGAAATGGATTGTATGGAACAATTGGAAGAGTGTGAATATGTTAGGAAACTAGATGCAGGGTTACTTTACCTACCGGTATACAGAGTTGCTGAGAGCTGAATGCAGCAAAAAACAAATAATTGAACTTTGTTTTGGAGAAATGGAGCCAGTAAAAATACCAGACACCGATTGCCATTGGTGAACAGATCACGTCAAATTTTTAGAGGCCCCAATATTTATGCAGAATGGGATCCCTATAGAACCACTTTGTCAAAATCACATGAAGTTGGCTTTTGATCAATCTCACTGCTGTGTAACAAACACTTCATGATCAAAAGTATCAATCACATAAATGTTTTAAAGGGAATACAGATTCTGTTAACCTCTTCTGAAAAATTAACCAGACTACAATCTGCAATCTTTGTGTCATTAATCCTCTTGAGTCATTACAAATTGGGGATAAGTCTCCATGAGTTTAGCAGGCTTCTCCTTTAAGGCACATAACTGCCCATGATTTGGTAGGTGACTAAAACAGCGATTGTAGATAAGTATTTCTTTGTGCTTTTGGTGGTGAAATCAAACTGTTGGAGAGTTACAGGCCCCCTCTTTTCTTCCCTGCCCTATACTGCATATAACACCAGTGTTTCACAACAAATGTAACTGAAGAAAGAGAGAATGCATGTGTTTTTGAAAATGAGGGAAATTATTTTATTTTTAAAAAGGAGTGTGCAGCAGCCCCCAGTATTTAAAGAGCCCCCACCCCTATTACATCATTAGAACCAGAACATAAACCTATGGAACTAGAAAAGAGCAAAAAATATCAATGTTTGGTCCAGAATCTAGGTACTACACCCTCACTAAAGGAGATTGTATGAATGATTCACTAAATGATTACGTATGTAACTGAGCTTATGGCCTCAAATCTCTTTATCTTATATGTTGCTTTATTACAAAAATGTTGACTAGACTACTGATCCTAAACTGAATACGGTAGTTACCGGTAGTTGCCCAACCACCCCCTCCAGTATCCACTGGAGAACGGACTTCCGGAATGGATTACGTTCATAAACTGAGGTACCACTGTACTGTTGAAGCACTTGAGCTTCCCATTCCTGTTTCCTAGGAAACGGAGGTGAGCAAACTGCAGGTTCTCCATCCCTGTTCTAAAAACCAGATGTCTTCCCCCAAATGATCCTGGAAATTGTAGCTTGTTATGGGTTCTGGGAGAGGGAAGCCACAATGGCACAAATCATTTTGGGGGAAGTCGTGTGCTTTAAAGGCACACTGGATGCTCTTTAAAACAGTATCATAGAATTATAGAGTTGGAAGGGACCCTGTGGCTCATCTAGTCCAACCCCCTAGTTGAGTCCAATCTCAACTAGATGATCCATGGCTGATGGCCATCCAAGCACTGCTTAAAAACCTCCAAGGAAGAAGAGTCACTGCTTCAGTCCCTAAGAGCCTCTGGAGCAGGAGAAAACAAGCTTGCTCCATGTGGCAGCCCTTTAGACTTAGTTATTGAAAGGGCTGCATGGTGTGGATCTCATATCAGTGTTATGAGAGTGTAAGCAACACATTTCTCTCCCCCCTTTCTCCACACCATGCAGAACTGCAATGGTAACTAGAAGGCTGGAGTTTGGAGCCCAGCCAAGGCTGGCTGTGGGCAGGGTCCTTACATTGCCAGGAGTTTGATTAGATGACACTTGGGATCCCATCCAACTCTGCCATGCTATGATTATATCAAGCAGCTAAAGGAATGAAAAGATGCTTTTGAAACATTCAGGAATCATAGGAATACTCTTCCCATCAGTGGCTTCCAGCAAGAGCTTGCATCTTCCTTAGGAGAGGGGCAGGCCAAAACAAGGGAATAAAATGGGGCTTTCCCCCTCCCTAAAAAAAGCTCAACAACCTTGACCTGAACCCCCCCAAAAGGGATAGATCACTGCCAGTTTTTAATTCTGTGAATAGATCGCAGTCTCTTGGAAGTTGGCCACCCCTGCCCTATACTATAAGAATGCTTCCTTCCCGTGTCCCCCACCCTCATGCACCAGACTAGTGCTAGCATGGCTGGGAGCCAGGCGCCTGCTGATTCCTCCATTTTGTTTGCAGGAAAGGAGCCTTTTCCCAACATATACTGGTACTTTGTTCTGGCCAAATCCCTGGAGAGACGTGACGACCCTCAGGTACTGGGGCAGAGGGAAGGAAGGGGTCCTTGTGAAACACATTTGGGGAGTCTGTGGCTTCCAGCAAGTGCTTTTCAGAAGCATTGCTCCCTCCAACAGGGGAGCTGAGCATAGCCATCACAGCTAGTTGCCTTTGGTTGGCCTCTCCTCCATGTAATTGTCTAGCTCTATAGCCCTCTTTGAAAGCCATCCCATCCAAGATGCTCTTGTGGTGCATCTGATTTTCTTATGCTTCCTTGCTCCTACAAGGAGATGACTGTTGTGAGATCCTTTGGTTAACATCTATCTGGGCTGGAAAATATTAAAGAATCAGAGGACTAGTAAGCTTCCCTTGAAGCACAACTGATCAAAGGCAGGCAGATCTGTTAGCATCTTGATAAAGATGCTCAAATGACAAAGGATGCTATCATACCCTGCAAGCGTCTCAGAAAAAGCTCCCAAGCTGATGGAGAAGAGAGCAGTTAAATGGTCAGTGGGGCTCCAGGTTGCCGTTTCTGGATCCCACCACAGCCCTTCCAAGTTGCCAAAGATATTAATATCACAAGTTTTTTTTTCTTGCACCTCCTCCCCATGATCCCTCGTGCGGCCTTCTTAGACATATGCTGTGTCTGAACCAGCAGATCCCACCAAACCAGGTAATTGAGGACCTACCGTAGTCAGAAAAGGAGTGTGCGCAGTCATACCAGAAATAAGCAAAATAACTAAACAGGTACTAAAAGTCACCCCAGAACTGGCCCTACTGAACACCTTCCAAGATAACAATGCCCACTCACTATAAAGAGCTCATAACCCACCGACAACATACAATTCAATATGGCTAACTTAACCTGACACCCCCCCCTCACCCACGCACAAACAAATCCCACTGCAGCCAGCCAAAGACGACCAGACACACCCTAGGCCACCCCAACCTCTCTCATCACCAAGGAAACGTAACAAGCGAATAGAACAAAATAAAATAAAAAAATCCTTCCAGTAGCACCTTAGAGACCAACTAAGTTTGTTCTTGGTATGAGCTTTCGTGTGCATGCACACTTCTTCAGATACACAGGTGACGCTGACAGAAAAACCCCAAGCATACACTAAATAAAAGAACTTCAGCTTTGCCACCTCAGTCCCTCTCTCCTGTCCCCGTCCCCTTACAGCGCCTACTGTGGCCGTACAGACAGAAAAGGGAGAGACATGTTTTATTGCAGCTGGGGAAGGTGAAGGCATAGAATTAAGAATTTTTACATCTTGTTGACAATGTTTCACAATGTAATCTATGCTTTATAAGATTAGACAAATTCATGAAAGCATAATAGTAGTTAGGCTCTGCCTCCATGGTCAAGGGGTATTATGCTTCTGAATACCAATTGCTGGAAACTGCAGGAAGGAAGAGTACTCTTGTGCTCCAGTCCTGCTTACCAGTTTCCCAAAGGCATCCAGCTGGCCACTTTGAGAATAGGATGCTGGACTAGATGAGATGAGGCACTGGCTTGATCCAGCAGGCTCTTATGTTCTTAATTTCAATCCCTGTCATATGCAGGTAGGGATGGAATAGACTCCAATGTGAAATCCTGGAGAGCCACTGCCAAGTGAGTGTAGACAATGCTGAGATAAATTGGCCAATGGTCTGAGTCTATATGAGGAAGTTTTCATGTAAATGCAGTAGCTCCCCAATCTAGTCCTGGAATTCCAAAATTTGTGGGCTGAATATTTATTTGAGGAAGGCAGGTGTAAGGGCAAGGAAGTGAGTCCTTATCCAGATGCATAGGTAACTGCTAGATTCCACCCCCCACACACACACACACAAAGGGAGGAGTGATTACTTACTTACTTTGTCCCAGCAGCCCAAGATAGAAGCTCAAAGCTACAAAGTGCTTAATCTAATTAAGTCTGCCTTAATGGGCGTAGTCAGGATTTTTGTTGGGGGCGTCAGAACCTGATAATTGTATTTTTTATTGATTTTTATTGATTTAGGGGGCACGTGCCTCCCTTGGCTACACGCATGTCTGCGTTTCTCCTTCCAAAATCTTTTTTTTATTTTTTAAAAGTGACTAAAAGTCAAGCGTTTGTAACTTCACCATTAAACCAGGTTTTCCTCTCTTGTGGGCAGGTGGTTGACATCTCAGCACAGCATGTACCCTATTTCGTGGACATTTGGATCGGCCCTACTCTGCTGATAGACCAACGTGGCTCCGGCTGCAATTGTATTACCTGTTAGCAAGTGCTATGAAACTCCATGGGGCTCCTTTAGAGTCTGCTTAGCCCATCCTAGCCTTCCTCTACCTTGGAGGTGCTGGACAAAACAAGGGGGGAGACAGGCAGCACCTCGCTTTTAAAAGGAATATGCAATCCTAAATTCACAGGGCGGGGGAGAACAGAAGGGAAAACGAAAGCGGAAACACCTCCCTGAACGCACTCCAGCCTAGGACTGAGGGAAGGACGGGGAGGCCGATCTCGGGGCCAGGCCTGAGGCGGGGCCTTTCGCCCCATGAGACCCAATCACGGGCTCGGCTCAAAAGAACGCCACGCCCCTCATGAGATTTAACCAACTACTGTAGAGCCTTCTCTTTGGCCGTGTCCCCGCTGGGTTTCCGTAGATGAGGAAAAGGCGCCCTCCCGCTACTCCACCGACAGTTGACGGGCCGACCGTTGAAAAGCGCTTCGTCAGGTGACAGGCGGTTGGCTTCGCAATGCGCGCGGGCGGAAAGTAGTAGTGCGAGGGAGGGGTCCAAATGGATGAGGCGGCAGCTGAGGAACCGCCGCCGCCGCCGCCGAGTGGCGACAGCGGCAACGTCTCTCAGAGCCACAGCAGCGCCTCCGGCATCGGGGAGGAGGAAGAAGACGACGCGGCCGAAGGAGATGCCTGCGGAGCGGAGCTGCTGCTGGCCGCGGCCGCGGCGGACTACGCCGGGTACCTGCTGCCCTCGCCGCTGGGAGGAGTCCCCCCAACCGGGCAGGTGAGCGCAATAACTCGCCCGCGTCTCCTCAGGAGGGGAAGCCGCTGCTTAACCGCAGCCTCGGAGGGGGGAAGGGAGAGTTGGGTCGCGCCGCGGTGCTTATCTAGAAGCAAAGCTCCCCCACCCCATGGGCGTAGCGAGCCCCCCCCATCAATTAAATAAATAAAATACTTAACTTAAAAGTAGAAATTGTAGAAAGATTTTGACAAGATTTTTCTGAACACTTTGGGTCCAAAGAAAGTAATTTGAAACAACCGTTGAGACATTTCGTTCTGAATCTGCAGGATGACAGATGGGTGTCCTGTCCGTCCCCCCCAATAAATTATGACTATGCCCCCAACCCCCAATTTTATGCAACGCAGCAGCTGTAGGACTTTAGTTTATGGTCTTACTGGCCTTGGACGTTGTGAGGAGTTTCTTTCTTGGAGGTTAATGGGTATTGCTTCCATTGTTCAACCAAATCCTGTGTCTGTTTACTCAGAAGCAAGCCCCACTTTGCCCAGTGTTTCTTCCAGTCCATGTATTATCATTATTTCTTAATTTCTATAATGCCCTCATGCGAGAAGCAGAGTGTTAAAACAAGAAAAAAAAAGACACAACATAGTAGCAAACAAAAACTCCACCCCCCGTCGCACACACAAATTAAAAAGGTTATAGTTAGTTTAATTAGCCAAAGGCCTGGGAGGAGAGGAGTGTTTCTGGTGCCTAAAGAAGGCACCAGGCGAGCCTCCCTAGGGAGAGCATTCCACATAAGAATGCCCTGTGACGTTTGTATTTTTTATTTTACTTTTTTGCAGATTGAAACCTTAGACAAGAGTCTGGAAGATTTGCTGACCAGGGTAGATGAGTTTGTGGGGATGTTAGATATGGTAAGTCTAAGAACACAATAGATACGACAGTTGAGGGTCAGCCACTGAAATCAAACTACCTTTAGGCATGCTTTCACACCAACATGAAATTAATAATCTTAATCTTTATCTTGTTTTAACATGTAGCATTCTAGTCTTTGTGGCAACCCAACATTACCCACAGGCATGTGCAGATTTGCTCAGATCAACCAAACAAAAAATTAAATAGCCTTAACCAATTCGTTCTGAGCCAAATAGTTTTGTTTAGATTATGATTGTTCTTTATATGAGCACTTAGACACAAATTCCTTACTTGTAGTGGCCTGTGGGTTTAAATAACATTTTATTCATTCATTTAGATGTTTGAGATCGCAAGTAATCTTAATGATGTTTAGAAAAAAAAATCTGATATTTTTCTAGATTCGAAGTGATTCCTCTCAAGTAGTAAGTGAAAGTGTGCCTCATATTCATGCAAAGGCAATGGAAATGAAGCAACTGTATAGAAAGATCGACAAACTGGAGGTATGTGTTTCTAATGTCAACACAGCCCTTTTTTACAGGACTACTTGGAATTAATCTTTGGGCTATTTTCTTTTTGAAGCTGTAACATAAAGATATTCACCCAATCCAAATGATTGAGCTCCAAAATTTGCATAGAACTTCCCAGCTAGAAAGGAAGAAGTTCCCATGTCCATTCCTTTTCTTGTGTGCAGATGATCTTGTAGATTGGGCACATTGTCCCTTGCTGTTCTTAAAACTTAGTTCAAACTGTCACGTTTTCTAAAAGAAGTCCTTGCTCCTGTAAATTTCAAATAAAAGAGGAATGTAGCTTTGTAGTGTAAATCAGTGTGTTCAGGCACTCTAGGGGAAGAGCTTGCTATGATGTCTTGGCATATACAGTGGCACCTCTGTTTTCAAACGTAATCAATTCCGGAAGACCGTTAAGAGATTCGAAAAGTTTGAAAACGGAACTCAATATGGAAGCCTCAAAACAGAAAACTCAATATGGAAGCCACGTGGCATGTTCAACTTCCGAGGTGCGTTCAGAAACTGAAGCATTTACTTCCAGGTTTACTGCGTTCAAAAACTGAAATATTTGTCAACAGAGATGTTCGAAAACCAAGGTACCACAGTATAGTCATCTTACATTGTAAAAATTATGACTCGCTCTTCAGAGATTTCAAAGGAGTTTAAAAGTTCAACATATAAGAAATCTTGGGGTTCTTCATTTCTGTTGTTTCCCACCACCACCTAAAAAACCCCTACTGTGCTTCCAATACTTTTTGTAATTATGTAGTTAGAACTCTTGACATAGGTAAGAACACTGACTCTCATGGTTCTAATTTTTTTTAAAAAAAAAATGTTACAGTGGTTGAATAAACCATGTGTTAAACAGATGCTTTCCCACAATCTAATGCATAATTAAATGTGCTTTAAAATGCATTGCTTTTCATGTACTTTAAGTCTAAGTTGGAATTTGGAATGTGGCTGTTGAATTTCATATATTAATATATCAGATGCCAGTGTAGTTTCTGACATGCATACAGAAAACTTTTTGATACAACCAATAGAACTATTTGGGCAACAAAATATCTCTTTAATATTCTCCTGTATTGCAACTATTCATTGCTATTGATTTGTTGTCTTTCAACCAGGCCTTTGTAAAAATGGTTGGAAATAGCGTGTCAGGGATGGAAGAACAGATCACAAAGGCAGAATCAGACCTTGGAGCGTTTCCAAATACTTTCAAAAAATTTCTACACACAATCAATGTGCCATCTTTCCTTAACGTAAGTTTTCTTCCTCAACTATAGAAATGCTTGCTATAATAATGCATTTGCTATAATAATGCATTTGATATCCAATATCATTTGTTATGTTCCGACGTCAACTTATTACATTAGTTAAGGCTTTCTGAACGTTTGTAAGCCCAGGAGAGCAACTTTGGCAAATCTTCCCACTGTTGAGATGATGATGATGATTCATTAAGTAGAGGTGTGGTTGGTTGATCCTGACAGTCAACATATGGATGTGTGGATTTAGATACATAAGAGAATGAAACATATAATGCAATCTAGATAACTTTCTTGGAGTGTTATATCCCTCACAGACATTTGCTTATATTGTGCTTCTTCACTTCAAGGGTTGCACACACCCCACTCCCCCGCCACCGCATTTATCTGCAGTGGAAAATGGTTTGGGGGGGGGGGGAATAGTGGAATTGGAACATGCTGTATGTGCCATGATTGCAAAATACTGTTTTATTAAACCTAACCCCTAAGGACTCAATTGTTAACAAAAAGTATGTCCAGTGGCCAACGTACCCCACCAACCAACAGAAAGATTCATACATGCTTCACCTTGCTATCTCAGATAAGTCCTCCAAGGGTGAATAGAAAAGTTACTTGCTTCCATGAGAAATGAATGACAAACTGTCAGCTCCATTCTTTCTGAGTTCCTTTTTGGATCTTGTTTTGTGCTTCAGGGCACGATGACTCATACATCTTTTGCCTTACAAGTTCCTGTGAATTACAAGCGGGGAGAGTACTGTTGCACTTGGGACCTGCTTATGGGCTTCTAATCTACTTTGGCCACTGTGGGAACAGAATACTTCTAGCAGGGCTCCTCTTAAGCTACCACTAAAATTCTGGGGAATTCATGATTTATTTCTGTTTATTTTGTTGTGAGCAATAATTTTAACATACAGGTTTTAATTCCAGAAATCATCTTCCTCAAGGCAGAATCAAACCATTTATGAACCTCCTGATCTCTTCAAGACAGAAGACTACTTCCCTTCCCTCGGTGAAGCACAATATATGTGATTTAGCTTGACAATGACATTATTGACAAGAGAGTCTTATCTAAGTGAGTGCTGGTCTTAGGTAGTTGCAATTCTTTGGAAATTATGTCCTGCTGCCTCCCATGTGTCCCATGCCCTCTTCAAACATACTTCAGCTTAGTTTTGTATAGAATATACTGTTCTCCCAGTCTTTCAACAAGGTGAACTATACACATGTTTGGCAGCTAACCTTTGCAAGTAACCCACTTTGAGGGCAGGGAGAGGGAGATGGGGTTGGGTGGAGGCAAGTACACACTCATGCCACATGACTTTTAGACAGAAATAGTCCTTCCTCCTCCCTGATTTTATGTGTAGGAAAGAGGATAAGAGTGTGCAGAATGGGCTCCTTAAGATCAGCTACCTACCAAACACCTTTTTTACCTTTCCCAGCTAAAAAGTGTCAGGGAAGGCAAGTGGGGAAGTAACACCTGAGTTCATACCTTCCTTTCTTACACCTGCCCCTAAGGATGCCATAAACACACATACACACCTGCCTTTTTTACTTGTCAACATTGAAAGGCTAGGTAGAAGCAGGTATACTCTATGTGTTTCTTACATCTACAGCCCCTTCTTTGGGCCTGAAATGACTCGTTGGGAGATGGAAGAGGCCAAGCAATAGAACTCATTTTTGTCTTCCTCTGCCCAGGAGTGGGTTGGCATATGGGCAACAAGTTGCCATACTCTATTATTTTCTTGGTTATTCTCATTTCAGAAATTGGAATAAAAATGTATAAATACCCATCTGCAGTTAAGAGATTGAGGGGAGAAAACAGGAAATGTATGCTTTTGCATCTCTCTTTATTTGCTGCTGCTAGTATTAACCCACATACCACAAGGATATTTTTTTTAATTATTCTGTGGTACTTTTAAGTGCAATAAGGACCAAAACTATACATTCATGCCCTTTAATGAATGTATCTGGATTCAGTTCAATGTATTGGGTGGAAATGCACTGTTTAAACAGGGAGAGGCAAAAGCTCCTTTGTTTTTTTTTGAACTGCTGCAAAGTAAAGTAAAACAGTTATAGGTGCTGCCTACTGCAACAATTCAGGGGAACTGTTGCTGACAAAAGCCCTTTTCGATGAATATATTAAAACGTTTGTATATAAAATGCCAAAAGCGGTGGTCAAAGCTCTTATAACTTAAATCTAATTAAAGTTTAAATAAGATTCCTTAAGAGTATGAAGTTTTTATTTTTAAACTAAATATGTAAGGTTGCACTCGTAAAGCCACTTCCTTGGGATTATGGCCCAATGAATTCATCAAGATCATACTGTCTAATATAGCGTTATGGCATGCCAATCCCCCCAACCCAATGGCAGTTTGTTAACTCTCAAAAATTAAACTGTGTGCACTGGTTCAAAAAGATTGGCAACTCCTCATCTACAGAAACTAGGATGGATTTTTATTAAAACAGGATTATGGAATTTGGACTTTTCCTCTAGCAGTGAAACTATTTTCAATGCTGCCATATTGAGAAACCTAGCCAAAGGCTTTTGCAAGCACAAGTACTTTCTGTACCTTCTCGATAATCAGTTCTTCACTGCTGTAAAAGAGATACTGGTAGGGAGATAGAATGTGGTTCTTTTCAGGATAGTGGTTTTTAGTTATGTATTATAATCCTGTCCAAACATGAGATGACTAACATAACTCTACAGAATCAAAGGGTGCACAGAATGTATTCAGCAGAATGCAGTGGCAAACAAAGTTTTTTCTTAACTCTTTTTCAGTCTGAGTGGGCTGCTACACGATTAAATGGAACCATGTTTCATGTAAAAGACTATGTGTCAGGAAAGAGGATCCAACCTAAGTGTCTAATTAATATGCACAGCCTGCATAGGCAGTGCCCCTCACCAGTGCATATCCAAACACCCAACACACCTGTGGCCTGAAGTAGTGCTGCCAGGGAGTTTTACAGCTCAAGCCTGCCTACAGGGTCGAAGACACATTATACAGGAAACAGAGTTCTCAAAGGGCTGCTTGCTTGAATGCTGCTCCATTATGTCACTTAAAAAACTTCTATACACATCTAAAATTGAAACTTGGGTTTATTTGAAGTCAACAGATCAATTGCTGTAACACGTAACAGACTAGGCGCTCTCCTACTGTAAGGAGAAGCTCAAGCTTTATGTGCTCCCCTCCTTCATGATCCTTGGTGTTTAGAAAAATAAAGAGGAGCTGTTCACGAAGGCACCACTAATGCACCTCTATTCACTTCCATTCTTGGCAGATCATACATGCAGTATTCAGACTTGTGCTGTAGTGAGAGCCAAGCATAATAATTAGCACTGTCATATAATTTATCCTGCAACTTAAAATAAGCTCACATATTAACTTTGGCCAAGTTGAAATTCAGACTAGTTGGTCGGCACTGAACACAAATATTTTGATTTATAGGTCGTCATTTCCCAAAGCCAAGTTGATCTTCCCTTAACGTCTGCAGTGACTTCTGTTTTGCCAGCATCTGGGTTTCAAGTAAAAGGAGGTTGCTTTTGCCACTACTTTTACCTCCTAGTTTTTCCCACAAAATGGCAGAGGGAGGCACTATTCCATGTTCTCTGGGCATTCTCACATGAATGGATGAAGGTCAAAGTTAAAATAGTAGAAGTAGTAGTAATCACCACTTGGGTGGCCAGCTCACCCCTGAATCAATTTCTTTCACCACGTTTTGGCATATACATAAGTATCAATGCTGAAACAAATGTAAATAATCTACCTGTGCCTACAGAACCCCCATTGCAGAATTTATTTTTTTCCACTGGCATTATTCACTGTCAGATGAGATTGTATTAAAGAATAGAACCAAACCAAAAAGCCCTCTGAACAATTTTCTGACATTTATAGAAATTGAACAGCCTATAATGCAACTGCTTAAATTGCACAAAGTTATTTACATGCAGTTTCACCTTAACAAAAATTCTCTTGCCATAAAAGACACGTTAGTAACTAGAAAACAATGTCAAGTCAGCACACCAAATATATCATTTTCTTTTCTTGATGCTAAAGTAATAAGGTGTCCTAGTCAAGTTGAACAGAATGTTAAATGTTAGAGGTTAAAACAATAGTATTCTGTAGAGATGTCAGAACATACATTGCTGAAAAGTAAGAGACAAGAGAAGCAATAAAACCTGTCCCTGTTCTCAGGCCTATTTGTTTTTAAAGAGTACTCTGCATGTGCTATATCTTGCCTAACTTTAGACAAGGTTGTCATCTGGGTGACACAGGAAATAATTCAGCTACTGTAATGATAGCAAGAGCTTTCAATAAACATTGATTCAAATGCAGTGAGAAACTTGATTAAACTCAGGGCCTGCACTAGGCTAGTGTTGCTGAAGTCTTTGATCCCTTGCCCCAAACAAAAGTGGCTTGAGATTATTTGCTAACATAGACCAGAGCAGCCAGTGAAAAGCCTTCACAAAGTGTACATAGCCAAGTGCTGCCTGGAACAGTATGCTATGTCATCAGAGCTCCCAGCGAGCAATAGAGCCATATGAAAAGATCCCTAGGTTGTCATTATAGCTCAATAGCAAATGGACAGCTCCTCTTATTTATTCCCAAATGCAAATCAAGGATTATTAAACCAAAGTTTTAACTTCAGGGGGAGCAAAGTTGCCATTTTTTTATGTAAGCCTTCATAATTTCTTATTGTAAAACAAATAGTTTAGAAACTGCTTGCAAATCCTTGGCTTATGCATTTCATAACTAAAGGCAGCCATTAGGTCGAATTAATCAAAGTTTCTGCATTTGTTATAGCTGTCACTGGTAAATTTGTTGTTATTTGGGAGCACAATATGAAGATTAGGTTGTAAGTTAACCATGTTAATTTTAAAGACAGGGGAGATGGTTTTTTTAAGTTATGGCCCTCCTACTAGTTTTATTATTTTATCAAACATATTACTTTTAGAAACAATTTGTACTAAAAAAAAAAGCCAGGAAAATTGTTACACAATTGTATAAAAACCATAGGCAGAGAAAACTACCCCATGAACAGCAAAAAAGAACAAAACAAAAACCCAGAGCCTCAGGTATACTATACTGTACCCTACTGCCACAAAGAACACACAGCCCAAATGAAAGAGGCACTGCGTACTAATCTTTTAATAATCACAAGAAACTAAATCAGTGAGACAATTCAAAGAATCGAGTTGGAAGGACGCTGAGGGTCCTCAAGTCCAACCCCCTGCAATGCAGGAATCTGAACTAAAGCATCCATGACAGATGCCTGAATATGCAATCTTGATTGCCTTATATGAGTTTTTTTTTTTTTTACAAAATTTTTTTTACACATCTTCCGATTCACTTTTTAAGCTCAAACTGTGCTTCACATTTTTAAGTTCAGACATATTGAATCCCAAAAGCACAGATGGCTTAAGATTTTTTATTGCCCTTAGGCAGGTGTGTCTCTTTCTCCCAAAGAATGATGCAATGTCAACTTTCCAAGCACACAGACTAGATGACAGTAACTCTAACTCCTTTTTAGTGGGATACGGCTTCTTGTGAAAATAATCTGTAAGAAACAGTTTTTGAACTTCATTTGAGCACTGTTGGAATGGCTTTGGATTTAATGCTAAAATGTGAAGATTCTCAACGGAGGGCTGGCCCTTAGTTTCAGACTTATGATCAGTCTTTTGTCTCTTGGAAGGCACAAAATTCATTTCCTTAGCTGGAACTTGGGCTGTGCCACTGTCTATAATCAGGAACGGCTGGTCATCATTCATTTGGTCCTCTGCAACAGAATAAAGGTGATCTGATGGTTTCCTCTTTGTTGAGAGAGAAGGATCATCATGATTTTCACCATTCACAAGTGCCAGATCTTTCTTCTCATCGAGTTCAAGCTCCATCTTCACAGCTGGGGTGCTGTCTTTGGGAGCACTCCGGCAGCGAAGCAGATGCACAGCAATAGCAGTCAGAGTCATGTTGCCAGTATATACGCCGCAGCAGTGGATACATTTGAAAGCTGGGGTCTTTAAAATGGTGTGCACAGTTGGCATGATATGGTGCCTGTCCTTCAAATGGAACTCGTAGGCTTCTAGGCTAGTGAAAACACCATAACAAAAAGGGCAAGTTGATACTTTCTTATTGCCATTATTCATATCAGCAGTCTCATGTTGCAGTTTCATGTACAGAGGAATAAGTGTCCTTGAATTTACCCCAGCGAGTACTGCTAGGTGTACTTCTTTTTCACATAGTTCTTCTTTTACAGTTATGCTGAAGTCAAAGTGAGGAAACACCAGGTCACCTTCCGAATCACTCTCAAGTTGAAAACCTTTGTCATCATAATCTGCATGTAGTTTCTTCTTCCCCTTATGTACAGTTCTAGTATGATCCACAAGGCATTTTAGGTCGTGGAAAGTACTGGTGCAAAACAGGCAAGCTAATCCATGTATGAAAATATGTTTTATAAGCTCTGCCTGAGAGAGAAAACATTTACAAGAAAAACACCTGACCGTCTTATCTTTTAGCCATCTCAGAAAAGGTGCACAGGCTGCAACTTTGTCTGTATCAAGCTTGCCCGTCTTCCCTGAAGTGCATTTGTGAGCCACTTGCATGTGCACCTGATAGACGTTTGATGGGAAAAGCTCACTGCAAACAGGGCAAGTCTTCCACTGCTTGGCCTGTTTAAGGGCTAGGCTCATTGCAGAGGCAGAGACAGAAGTCTTCGCAAGGGTATTTGTGGAAGAAGTTACTACTGCAGAGGAAGGCACAGTAGCTGGAGCCTCAGACTGCTGAGTAACTGTATTAGACTGCATCAGCTGAACAGGCATCTGAGGAGGTGCAGCTGTCGTCATCCCACCACCCGCTGGCACAGGCATAGCTACTGAAACTGGGGCAAGGGTGTACGTAGGTATCCCATTAACTTGTCTGCCAGTTGGAATTAACTGTCGAAGGATAGGTCCCGCAGTCAGTAAAGTAGCATTCTGAGAAACTCCAGGTCTGACAGACGGGTTTACAGGAAGTACTCCTGGTGCAACAGGCTGATTGAACTGGAGAATCCCAGGTCCAACTGACTGGTTTACAGGAAGAACTCCAGGTGCAACAGGATGATTAAACTGAAGAACCCCTGGTGGGATCGTCTGGGTGACTGGAAGAACCCCAGGACCACTGGGCTGGTTCAAGCTACCAACAGGTCGGTTTACAGCAAGGACGCCAGGTGAAGAAGGCCTGTTTACTGGACCAGAGCTAGCCCCAATGGGTCTGTTCAGAGAACCAGCAGGCTGAGTTACAGGGAGAGCACCCGGCAAAACTGGACTGCCAACGGCCCTAACAGATTGATTAACAGGAAGCAGGGTAGGCCGGACAGGCCGAGTGAATGAAAGGACTCCTGGAGGAACAGTTCGACTTATGCTCCCAGGAGGCTGGTTTAGGCAGAGAATGTCAGGTCTCACTGGCTGCTTCACAGGAAGTCGATGAGAAACAAAGACTGGATGAGGAACTGCAGGCCGAAGAGTCACATTATTTGGACCTGCTTGGCTAGGCAGTAGTGTATTACATGACTGGGCAACTGAAGCTGACGATGGTGGATGTGTCAAGCTACTGGAGGCACTTGGTCCAACTGTGTTTGGGACTGCTTTTGTTGGCATCACATTCTGATTCACTGATGGAAGCGAAAGTTGGATACACGTAGGAGGTGAACCCACTGAAGCAGTGGTAGGTATCAGCGATGATGTGGCTCCAGCCGTGGAAGGCTTGGGCGCAATACTGACGGTATGCAGTGACTTTGCTTGTCCTTTTTTAGGCTGCACTGAAATTACAGGTCTCAATATATTCTCCAGGTCTTTGTGTACTTCAGATGTCAGGACATGGTATATTAAAGAATCCCGACTGTTTGCAAAAGCATTGCACTTTTTACAGTAGTGATCAGTAAAATTCTCTTCACTTTCATCAGGCCTCTCCTCAAAGTATGTGCTTATTAGGCTTTGGAAGTGGGTTACCAACACATGTTTCTTCGTATTATAGTATAATGTGTCTGTAAACTGACATTTCTGGCATATGAAGTTTACTGCATCACTCCGGAATTGTCTCATGCCACCACTCACATTATAGTTTTGAATTTTTTTCTTAGAGTGAAATATACGAAGGTGTTTTCCCACTACTTTGGAATGAGAAGCAAATGCACATTCTGGGCAAGGAACAACTAATTCTTGGTCAACTTCATCTTCATGGTAACGGTTCAAGTGGTTTTTGAAAGAAGAAAGAAATTTTGATGAGAACTTGCAGAGGCTACAGCAGTACGGATTTGTTCTGTATCTCTGAAAAACAAGAAAAGGGGGCAGTTACTTCAACTGGCATCTACAAGAGGCATATTTATGTTGATTGTCAAATAAAAATACCAAAGTTCTGAAAGGCACTATACTAATTTCAGTCAACATAAAAGTTTTTTCAGGCGATCAGAACTTTCCACATTCAAGAGAGTATTAACAAAAAGCCAACATCTTATGCATCTTATACACAACTTTCTCATCACTAATATGCTTGCATAACAACACAAACTGTATGCAGAACAAACAAAATGATGTAGATGTTTTATGTTGCTGTGCTGGCACACTGCAGATTATTCCAGCAAGACAAACAAACCAGAAGGAAAAGGGAAAAGGGTGCACACGGTCATGCAATAATCTAAAATCATGTTTCACTTCAAATAGAAGGGAATGGCAAATTCCCAGAGACATATACAGTGAGGGGGGAAAGTATTTGAGTCCCTGCTAAATTTGCCCATTTACCCTCTGATGAAGAAATGACCAGTCCATAATTTTAATGTACAATTTTTATTGTAGCTGTGAGAGACAGAACAACAACAGGAAAAGCCCCAGAAACCCAGAAGACAAAAGTCAAGAGATTGATGTGCATTATAATGAGTGAAATAAGTATTGGATCCCTTTGCAAAAAATGACTTAGTACTTTGTGGCAAAACCCTTGTTGGCAATTACAGAGGTCAGGCGTTTCTGGTAGGTGGCCACCAGGTTTGCATACATCTTAGGAGGTATTTTGTCCCAATCCTCCTTGCAGATCCTCCCCAAGTCAGTAAGATTTCAAGGCTGGTGCATAGCTACTCGAACCTTCAGCTCCCTCCACAGATTTTCGATGGGACCAAGGTCTGCTTCTTCTTGAGCCACTCCTTTGTTGCCTTGGCCATGTGTTTTGGGTCATTGTCATGCTGGAACACCAATCCTCGACCCATTTCCAATGCCCTGGCTGAGGAAAGGAGGTGCTCACCCAAGATCTGATGATACATGGTCCCGTCCATCATCCCTTCGATGCGATGAAGGTGACCTATCCCATTAGCAGAAAAACACCCCCAAAGCATATGTCCCCCTCCATGTTTGATGGTGGGGATGGTGTTCTTGGGGTCATAGGCAGCATTCCTCCTCCAAACACGGTGGTTGAGTTGATGCCAAAGAGCTTGATTTTGGTCTCATCGGTCCACAACACTTTCACCCAGTTCTCTTCTGGGTCATTCAAATGTGCATTGGCAAACTGCAGACGAGCCTGTACAGGCTCTGCAAGATCTATCCTTCATGGCATAGTGTGTTACCAACTGTTTTCATGTTGACTATGGTCCCAGCTGCCCTGAGATTACTGACAAGTTCCCCCCGTGTAGTTCTGGGCTGCTTCATCACTATTCTCCTGATCATTGCAACTCCACGAGATGAGATCTTGCATGGAGCCCCAGACCAAGAGAGGTTGACAGTTATTTTGTGTTTCTTCCATTTGTGAACTATTGTACCAACTGTTGTCAGCTTCTCACCAAGCTGCTTGTAGCCCAGTCCAGCCTTGTGCATGTCTACAATCTTGTACCTGACATCCTTGCACAGCTCTTTGGTCTTGGTCACGGTGGCTACTTTGGAATCTGCTGGATTGATTGCTTCTGTCGACAGGTGTCTTTTGTACAGCTACTGTAACGAGCTGGGATTACAGGTAAAATCTCTCCCTTACAGCAGGTGCTTCTAATCTCAGCTCGTTACACACAGTGAAGATACCAGGTAGCCTGACATCTGGCTGGTTGCTGGTTGATCAAATACTTATTTTCACTCATTATAATGCACATCAATCTCTGACTTTTGTCTTCTGGGGGCTTTCCTGTTCTTATGCTGTCTCTTACAGCTACAATATACCTACCATTAAAATTATGGACTGGTCATTTCTTTGCCAGAGGGGAAACGGGCAAATTTAGCAGGGGATCAAATACTTTCCCCCCTCACTGTATGAGTAAATGAAAAAACCTCAGATATCTGTCCAAGTTTATGGATCACCAAATTAGTCTGATAATGTAAGGAGGGGACTTTTCATGTGTCTTCCCCCACCCCATAGCCCCATTCAAAAACTGGGTGAAAATTTGGATTCTAGCCAACACAGAAAACAATGGGGGAAAGCTACTGCTTGGTGATCAGTTAGTCCACCAGGAAAAAATAATAGTTTCTTTACTCTTTGAGATCATCATTTTCAAGACCGTCATTTTCTTTTCATCTTCTAATCAGTCATTATAATGACATCCTAAAAAAAAAATACACCAAGTTCCATGTGAACTTAAGAAAAGCATGCACACCTCTTGCTATATTGCAATCAGCTTCTAAAATTGATAGCCATCTCAGAAATAGTTTGCATTGCACAGTTGATCCCATGCTGTATCACAAAGGCTAAAAAAAATCCACTAGGTATTTACAAACCAGTGGGCTCAAACAGCATTCTGAAGACACTAATGAATACACATACCCTTCTTCTGGTCACAGAATCCCAAAGAGACACATCACTCCACGAAGTGTTGCAGAAATATTTTTCTCCTGGGTCAAAACTTTTCAGAGTCTACGAAAAAACAAAGATTTCTAAAACAGCATGCAACTAAAAGAAAATCCTATTTTATACAATTCTAAATCAAGAAGTTCATTATATAAACTGCAGGCTGTATCCAATGCTTCTGCTCCATTCACTCACAACACACCCTTGCACAACAGGACTCCCCAAACACCAGCAAAAACTGCTCCAGAGAGTTGGGGGACCCTCTGAAGCAGATTTTAGGGGCTAGTGAGTAGAGGAGGCATAAGCACAGCTCTACTCACACAACACTGGATACATCTTCAAAATTAAAATTGTAATTTGAAAAAAAAAATGCTATGTCGCCTTTTTCCAATAATGGATTTCAAAGTGTGGTAAAGTTGTGAGCTTATCAGATCTTAAGGATTCCCCACACTACTTGCTTCTGTGTGGGTAATCTATAGTAGGTGACACTGAGCATGGAAGGTGCTCAGTCTCACAGCTAGAGTTTTTTTACAGCTTGTCTCCCCTGCCTTTCCAACACTGTTTAGATTTAAAGTCAAAACAAAATCGAAAATTCTTTCTAGTAGCACCTTAGAGACCAACTGAGTTTGTTCCTGGTATGAGCTTTCGTGTGCATGCACACTTCTTCAGATACCACACGAAAGCTCATACCAGGAACAAACTCAGTTGGTCTCTAAGGTGCTACTAGAAAGAATTTTCGATTTTGTTTTGACTATGGCAGACCAACACGGCTACCCACCTGTAACTAGATTTAAAGTTTAATACTTCTATTTCAAGTGCAGTTTATGCAATTTGGAGGTTTTAAATATTTGCAATTAATTGGGCTATACTTTTAAAGTGCACAATTTCTGGTGTATCTGAACAAGCTTTGCTTGTCAAGAAACTATAGTCATATCTCTGAAGTTAAAGTTCTGCGTGCTTGATGTAATGAAGTACCCTGATGGAATGTGTGTTTGTGACTGACCTTGATTTCACAGTTTAAAAAAAAATAACTAAAAAAAACCCTATGCATAATCTTTAATAAACCAGAGAGCTTCAAAGGAAACCTAGCCAGATGGACGAGGTATAAATAATAGTAATATGAAAATGAAGAAGAACTTGGGGGAACTTCAGTTTTTCCTAAAAGAATAAAGAATATTTTGCTCATCTGCTTGGCGCAAACTTTTAAGACTATCAACTTCTGTAAACAAAAAAACAGAAAATAGTGACAAATCATGGCAACAATGCATGGAAGGGTAGGTTTTCACTTCATAGCAATGAACTAGCCAGTAACTAGGGGTGGAGCAACAGCAATATGTAAATGATACCACAACAAAGCCAAGCACAGCTATCTGAATTGCTATACACATTTACAATGTGGCCCCGTTAGCTACATGTTAACTTAGTCATCTGTACAGTGGTACCTTGCAAGACGAATGTCTTGCTAGACGAAAAACTCACTAGACGAAAGGCATTCGCTAACGAAAGGGTGACTCGCAAGACGAATTTCCCTATGGGCGCGACTCGCAAGACGAAAAATTTTCACGTTTTTCCCCCCGTCAAACTGCGCTTCCCCCGTCCGTGCTTCGCAAAACGAAATTTTCGCTAGACGACAGCACTCGCAGAACGAATTAATTTCGTCTTGCGAGGCACCACTGTATTCACACTGTTGTTTCCAAACTCTACAACATCACCACCAGCTTCTGCTGCTTTTACACAGCAAAAAATACTATTCTATTCTTGTTTTACTTTTTCCTCAGTCTTTCCAAAATTCAGAAAACCATTAAAATATTATTTATCATGCATAACAAATAGTCAAAGCAAAACAATGACTAATACTCCTGTACAAATTCACCAGAAACTTGGTGAGGAAAGAGTTTTCTCATTGCCGAGATGCACCTGGCTGAATCTGGTGACTTCCCTATTAGTGTTACTGGGTAGATAGAACTTTGTGTATGAAAGAGCTCAGATTACAGCACTGGTCATGGGTCGCTGGTTGTGGTCATTATCAGGAAGGAGTGGATCCTTGAGTAACTGGAGTTACCTGAATACTTTGAGAAGAACTTGTCTAAGAAGACGTGGGGAATAGCCAGACTTCGGGACCAGAGGATTTT
Organism: Lacerta agilis; assembly: GCF_009819535.1. Taxonomy (NCBI): domain Eukaryota; kingdom Metazoa; phylum Chordata; class Lepidosauria; order Squamata; family Lacertidae; genus Lacerta; species Lacerta agilis. The sequence goes on from NC_046318.1 coordinate 30,655,927, forward strand.
AAGTTGTTGCAGGAATAACTGCAAATTGGCTTGTGTGGACTTTGTTCAGCAAGGATTTTAAAGTACAGAAACCAGAAGGAGAAGCCTACATGTGTGTAAATATGAGGTGTATGTTTTGTGTGTGCTAAGTAAAACAACTGGTTGATGTTGGTGAGCTTAAGAGCTTTACTGAAACTTCCATAGCATGCACACCAATAGCAAAATATATAGGTGCTGAAGATAAACACGCGCTCCAACAGCTCCGCAGCAGCCACCAAGACAAAATTATCTGAGCAGAGCCCTACTAGCCCTTTATCCAGAAGGAAGCCCAGTCAAATCTCTGCTACCAGTGCCATAAAGACACACTTCCTCTTTCCCATTCTTTTCTCACAATAAAGGAGGAAGCAGGAATGCCCAGTCTTTTTAATTGACATGTGCATTCCCACTCCAAGTGAAAGCAGGGTGACTATATTTGAAGTAATCCTGTTTTAAAAATCTTGTTTTGAGCTTCACAGCCTCAGATTAACGTACTCAATGCAAATTTGCTTGAATCTGTAAGCTAAACAAAGATCTCTCATTCCATTCATATTTTCATGTGACCTATCATAGTTGGTCTTTTTTCTAGCTTTACAGGTGTTGAAAGAGTTGTGTATTCTGTAAATACTGCTTCCTGACAAGCCAAACTAGTTTGGTACTTCCTACTGTCTTCTGTGCAAACCAAAGCTTTCACTTCTATGTTTATTTTAAGAAAAATAGACACATGAAATATATCAAGTCTTGTTTCATAGGATGTAATCTAAGAGTCATCCTAAATGAAATATAAAGAAAATGTATTAAATAAATAAATAACTGAAGAGTTCAAATCTGCAAACATCTCTTTAAAAAAGAGAGTCAATATGCATGCTACAAGTAAATCCCCAAACTGAATCCTATAAAAAGACAGTTGCAAACCTATGATCACTCACACAGTGACTTACAGAGGATCTCATGAGGTTTTACTCATGGACAATTGTACTGGAATTGGTTTTCCACTCCTCTTTTTCAAGCAATATTTCCACACTTATAGACTCATCAGCTCACTTAAGAAGAATGACAATAGAGAACTATAAGGATCTTACCTGAAGTAACTCCTGGCAGCTGTCAAGCCCAATATCCTTTAGAATACCCTTTACTTTCTTCCGAGCCTTCCTTATATTGTCAAGATTTTGCACAGGAATTTGAAGCATGTTGAATTTTGCCTAGAAAACAAGGTGACAACAACATATATACATCATTTTGTTAAATGTAATATTTCAAATTATGCTTATGCATTTATAAAATTCAGATTAATCTGACTTTCATTACTGAGTATTTCAACAAATGAGTATATTTGTAGATTTTACACTTTCTGTGGCAGACAACAAATAATACATATGCAGCTGTATTTATCACAGGAAGGTGATTCCTGTGCACACTTCCCTGTGAGTAAGTGCCACTGAACACAATAAAAATACAGCAGCACTACCTGTACATAGGGTGGATTTGATTTAAATCAAATTGATTTAAATCACTAGTCAGTAAGACGATTTAAATCATTTTTTTTACAGAAAGACTCATTCTTCCTGGTATAATCTTAATATTTACAACCAGATGAAGGTTTCATTTTTGGAATAATAAATTTTCAGAGTAGTTTTTACAGTTATATCAAAAATTACTGATTTGGTTATACTATAAGAAATACAAAGACAGGTAATTATGAAATTATTGTTTATATTGGGATAACTTTTCTGCTGTACTTTATTGAAAGGAGAAAAATAATTTCCTTAATAACAATTTAAACTATTTATTTAACTAAAACAATAACATTATAGCATATGTATCCATGTTTGTTAGCTGATGTGGTTAAACGAAACCAGACTGAGTTTTAGCACACATGAAAAACTTAAAACAAATCCTTATTTCTTGGTGAATAGCCTTTGGACCATAATGTAACTTAAATAGCAAACTATCTTTAGAAAGCTTTTTGTCCAAAAGCATTTTATTTTAAATCTGTTTTAAATTTAAAAAGCCCGATTTAAATAATAAAAAATTCAATTTTTTTTTTAATCATTGATTTCTATCCACCATGTCTGTACATGAATGCTACTGCTCAAGTTCTTTATTGCTGAAGAGGTGCAATTCTGCTGTTGCAACATTAACAAGAGAACCCAAATATAAAATTGCAAGTGGAGACCACCACAAAACGTCAGTATTTTCCTTCCAGCATCTATTTGTCTGAAAAAGTTGCTCAAAGTACTATGTTACTGAAATGTAAGTAGTAATCTGTATTCAGAGTTTAGAAGCCAAACTCAAGGTGTGAATTTCAGATACACACCTCTTTAGTTTGATTGCCATACATTGCCAAGTGATACGTCACAATACTACCTGACAAAAATTAGCTACATCTTTCAAGACATATGTGCATGCTAGGCAACACCACCACCAAACAATCCATAGGGTACTTTTGAGCCTCGTAGGAAGAAGAAAAGAGGGAGAAATGGGACTGCCTGTAGCACAAGTGGATTATAATATTGCACCCTTTAGTCTGGCATAAGGCATTTGGATTTCTCATAACTACTTGGGATAAACTGGCAGCTGGCTGACCTTGAGCATTGCATACAGTAAGGACTGTTTTGAAAAGCGCCTGAGACTGACTGACTAACCTTGACTCCGTTGCTCAGAAAAAAATTGTTTAAAGTTATGGAAGAAGAGAAGGGAACACCAGCTCAATCAATTGCAGCTAGAACAAAACAAAGGAAAGGCTCTCTCAAAACATTTGAGGAGCAAGTTCTGTCTTGGCAGTTTTAACAGCAAGTGTTAATTCTCATACAGAAAATTTGAAAGCCAACACAGAAAGCATTAATCGTATGGGACAGTAGCTGGGATTGTTGAAGGAAGAAATTAAAGACACTAAAACACAAGTGACACAGGTGAAGTCAAGGGTTAGCAATTTGGAGACAGTAAGAGTGCAGGATTTGGAACGACAACAAGAAGCTGCACAAATTGCTATTGCTAATTTACAATTGAAGGAAAGGGAGGCAAATCTGCATTTAAGGGGGCAGCCAGAATTGGAACAAGGAGATTTAAAACAATTTCTAATTCAACAATTCACAGATTTCTAGGATCTGGAAGAAGAAATCGCAAAAACAGTGGTAAAGGCCTACAGATTTGGTCCCAAAGGAAGGAAGGGTGCAAAGATAGTCAATGACTGTATGATTGTTTTCCAGAATAGAGAGCAAAGCGACAAGATTTTAAGCCTTCATTATAACAAGAATTTGGAAGTTGAAAAGCAGCCAATTATTCTTTTTAAAGATATTCCTAAATTCTTCCTTGATCTTAGGGGGAATTTTACAGATTTGACATCAGCCCTGAAGAGGAAAGGGATCTTCTTTCGTTGGGAGTTCCCCCAAGGCATTTCCTTCAAATACAAAGAGAAGAAAATTAAGATAAAATCAGTAGAGGATAAAAGGAAGTTTTTGGACAAGCACGCGGCAGATTTTGAAGACAGAAGTCAGGCCCTGACATCTACAGGTCTGGGATTAGGCTAACTGCCAGAACCCTTACTGAAGGCCGGACTGGGTGCAGCAGAGGAACTACTAGGAGCAACAGCAGCAGGACCAGGTGTTGTCTAGCAAAGATGGCCTTAAGAATTATAACTTGGAATGTTTGAGGCCTTAATTTAAGGGAAAAAAGGAACCAGGTAAATCATGTGCTAATGAAGCAAAATTTAGTTATAATATGTTTGCAAGAAACACATGTAATGAGGACACATAGAAGAGTATTACAAAATAAAAGCTTAGGCCCAGAATTTATCTCTTCAGACAAGGTGAAAAAGAGAGGAGTACCATATTTTTTGCTCCATTAGACGCACTTTTTCCTCATAAAAAGTAAGGGGAAATATCTGTACGTCTTATGGAGTGAATGGTAGTCCCTGGAGCTGAATTGCCCAGGGGACAAAAGAGGATCATGCTTTTTATTTTACAAAGAGAAAAGTGGGTGTTGAAAGGACCCCGCTCAGCAGCTGATCAGCAAGAGATTGTGAGAGAGATAAGAGTCCCGGCTCCCTTTCAGCCCCGCCCCCTTACCCAGGCCTCTTTTGTTGAATGTGCTGCAGAGGGAGGTTGTTTGTTTCCCCAGTGACATGTGACTGGCTGATTAGATTATCTGTCTGGAAACTGTAGAAGACTCCCTTTCCTTTAGAAGCTGCAGAAATGTGAGTTGAACCCCATAAAAACGGGGCTTTTCCTCTTTGCTTTTCCCCCTTTGCAAAAAAAGCTGCAAAACTTTTAGCTGGTCCTCAAAAATACAGGGCTTTTAGAGGAGGAAAACCAGAAAAATATTTTTTTTCTTGTTTCTTCCTCTACAAACGAGGTGTGCCCTATGGTCCGGTGCACCTTATGGAGCGAAAAATATGGTAGTAATTTATGTAAAGGAGAAACATAATCCAAAAATGTTGTTCAAGGATGAAGAGGGAAGATACGTTGTGGTAGAAATTACAGTGCAAGGCGAAAAAATTTTGATTCTGGGAATCTATGCTCCAAATGAAGCTAAAGTGGACTTTTATAAGAAAATACAGTGTACTACTGGACTATATGGACTATAAATAAATATGTATGGGACACCTGAATGGAGTGGTGTCTACAATGATGGAGAGATCCCAAAGGACCAAATTTTCTAATGATGGAAGACTTCCAAAGACTTTCTTTGATATGGTGGACAATCTAGATCTTATAGATTCATGGAGGTTGAGAAATCCAATGGAAACGGAACCTACGTTTTTTTGAGAGGCAAAAATGTCATGGAGTAGATTGGATTATATATGGATATCTAAAGATCAAGTAAATTACTAAAGTGGAAATTTGTCCAAAGATGTGTTCGGATCACAATGCAGTATAATTAGAACTAAAACTGACTCCTCAGGGTTCGTTTAGATGGAGGATGAATGACTCTTTGCTGAGAAATGGAACAATTATTGAGAAGGCCCAAAAAACCCTAAAGGATGATTTGGGACGCAAGTAAAACTGTAATGAGAGGATTCTTTATACAACAGAATGCAATAAAGAAAAAGGAACAGAATATAAAAAAAAGATTCGATTCTGAAGCAAATTAAAGAAAAGGAGAAGGAATTGAGAAGTAAGCCGAAGGATCAACAGATCCAAAAGGAAATAAAGGTTCTCCAGGTTCAATATTCTAATCTGATAAATCAGGAGATAGAATGGAAATAAAATTGATGAGGCAAAAGACTTTTGAATCTGCAAATGTGGTAAATTATTGGCTTGGCAATTAAAAAAGAGACAGAAACAAAATACAATCACCAATATAACAGTGGAAGATAAAAATATAGAGAACCTGACGGAGATCAGAAGATGCTTTCAGAAATTTTACAAACATTTGTATAAAGAAGATAACCAGCATAGAGATAAAATACAACAATTTTTGGACAAAAATGGACTGCATAAACTACCAGAGGATAAAAGAACCGTACTCAATCACCCAATCACAAGACAAGAAGTAGAGAAAGCAAGGTTTCAAACTTTGAGATCTTTTATAGAATCTCCTGGGAGATTGAAGTGTTCTCCTACTGGTTTCTCTGTCTTGTGATTCCTGATATCAGATTTAGTAGCTGTCTTAATACAAAGTAGCTGTCTTAATACAAAGAAATTTCAGAAATAGACTGGAAAGAGAAGTGGCTGAATTGCAACTAATCACCAAACTTAAAACCATGGAGAAACCTGGTCTGAACAAAGACATTGGATTCTTATCTCATTATACATGACAAAGCTATCTTTAGCCATCTCACCCCTTGCCTTCCCTGCAAGACTAATTGCAAGGTGCGGCTTCCACTTAACCGCAGGAGCTTCCTGCACTCAAGTGGAAGCTGCGCCGGATGTTCGGCTTCTGAAAAACGTTCGAAAACCGGAACATTTACTTCCGGGTTTTCAGTGTTCGGGAGCCAAATTGAACGAGTACCAAGGTGTTCGAGAACCAAGGTGTGACTGTATACCTGAATGTAAATTACCTGATGCAAAACTGAAACTTTTCAGTTGGCAAGTAAAGAATAATACCATCAACTGACTACAATAAAATATTCCATGAAGCCAAGAATGTTCTTTTGTATGTAGTGACTTCTAAAAACTGATTTGAAAGCTTAGTATTAAGAGTGTCTTTTTATATGGCTGTTTCAAGCACTTCTTTTTCCAAAGAACAGAGATTGTTCAAGGATGTATTTGTAGTAGCTGCATTAAATATTCCAACCAGAATTACATCTAGTGTCTAACAATCTTCTCTAACTCAATGTGATGGGCATGGAAACTTACTTCCTGTATAATAAAGCCAGCCTATGATGTCATGTGACAAAGACACATGAGAGCAGAAGAAGCAAAGCAGGCTGGGAAGTGCTCGGACTGCACAATCATTTGGGCCTACTAAAGTTATTCAGGCCTAACTGTTGAGTAACTCTGACATGTGACTCATTCTCCTTAAAAGTAGCAGCCATTTCCTCTCTGTGTTCTCAGTAAGATTTCAGTCAGAGTCAGTCTGCCTCAGTTGTGAGCAGTCAGTATGTACCGGTAATCTCAGTCAACTGTTTGAAACCATGTTGTTTATGAATAAGTTTACTTTAACTCAGTAAAACTCTTATTCTTTCACTGAAAAACTCTGCATTATTAATTTACGTTGTGCAACATATGATTCTTCCCTCATAACTGCTTGCCTTTAACCTTGTAACTTCAAATTTATTGCACACAAATAAGATATAACCACCTTGTATTGAATTACTCATCACGGGTGACCAGGAATTCCATGCAGGCACATTCATGGAACTTCATCCAGGTGAGTGAGCAGGCTGGTGGAGGGGGACAAATAACTGTGTGCCTCTTCTGTCAGCTCATGCGTCTTCTATGCTAGGAAACAAAGTACCTTCCTCCCAGGCTTGCATGGAAATGCAAGAGGGTCAGAGAAATTGCTCTGTCCATGCTCCATCAGCACACTCAGCTTCCACAACAGCTGTGGAGTGGAGGAAGCAAAGACCCTTACTTCCTGACCAGCACAGCAATGAAGCTAAAATATGCAGTCCAATGAGGAACCCATGAATTGCTCCAATCCTTTTAAAAAAGCCATTGCCACATCTTATTTTTAAAAACTTACATCCTATGCTTCATTCGCAGTCACAATAGTGTGGCAGTGAATTCTGTAAGATGAAACATGTTGCCTTAATTATTTACTGTTTTACCCTCAGCCTAGTACCAATCAATTTCATCAGGTGACTCCAAGTTCAATTTCCCCCATCATTTCTAATTTTATAAGCTATCAATGTTCAGGTTTTTCATATTTTTGTTCAGTGCTAGCCACAAGTTATTCATTATTCAGCTAACACATTTTTTGCAAAAGCCATATCACGGCATAATCAGAGGATGAAATGCACATACAAACAGAAGACTGCAATACTAAATAGCCAGTGTGGTGGGATTCCAGCAGGTGGAAGTAGCAGGCAAAGTTTCCAGTGCAACTGGATGCAACCAAAGCTTTCAAAACATACCCAGCACTATGCATGTAATTCTTCCTTTTCCATCCCCTGAGCATGCTGTGGCTACTTAGAACTGTTGTCTAAGAGAACAACACATTGCATTGGTAAGCGAGTAACTGCCATGCATAAGCTAGTTAACTGTGCTATGCACAGCTGCTTCCTTAGCAGTATCTGACTGGAGCTGACAAAGGTCAAAGCAAGGAACCTTCCCACAGTGCAGCCCACCACAGACATGCCTGCTCTCCATCTTGAACCATGTGCCAGGCTCCTCTTGAACTCTGTTCCTGGGTTACATGCTTGGTGCCTGAGCTTTCATAGGTAAGGAGACAAAAGTGTCTACGTTTGGCCTGAGAGCACTGAGATGGAAGGTAAGCTGTGCCTACTAGAACAAAGAACTTTCTCCTCCTTTGTTTCTCTTGTCTGCATTTATTCGGAAAGCATGTGAGACACAGTCATTCAACAACACAGTCATTCAACATTCAACACAGTCATTCACCTTCTGACTCAGGGTCTTGCCTCTGATGTAGCCCCCTAAAATTGTGGACCCCTGAGCACATAAGAGGGAAAAGCCCACCATAAATCTACATCTTCAGCTGCTTCAGAACCAGATCTCTCTAGAGCTTGTATGCAAGACCTGGAGTGGAGTTGCTCCTGACCATAGTGAACTGGAAAACATAATTCCTGGACTGGACTGCTCCACTTTATACAGGTCACCACTTTCTTATGTCAGAATAAGGTTTTGCATAACAACATAATCAAAATGGTGGGATGTGGGTGGTGCTGTGGTCTAAACCACTGAGCCTAGGGCTTGCCGATCAGAAGGTAAGCGGTTTGAATCCCCGTGACGGGGTGAGCTCCCATTGTTTGGTCCCAGTTCCTGCCAACCTAGCAGTTTGATAGCACGTCAAAGTGCAAATAGATAAACAGGTACTGCTCCAGCGGGAAGGTAAATGGCGTTTCTGTGCGCTGCTCTGGTTCGCCAGAAGTGGCTTAGTCATGCTGGTCACATGATCCAGAAGCTGTACGCCAGCTCCCTCGGCCAGTAAAGCAAGATGAGCACCGCAACCCCAGTCGTCCGCAACTGGACCTAATGGTCAGGGGTCCCTTTACCTTTATAGTCAACATGAGACAGAAAATATTCCAGTGCTTTATTTTTCCATGAAAAATGTTCTGCTTCATAGGCTCAATAGTAACAGTTACCCCTTAAAATATGATGTTAGGCAAGCAAAGTTTTTAACCATTGTTTACTATATACGTATAAAATAAACAAGCATATTAAATTAGATCTCTATAGGAAATCAGAAAAAAATTCTATGGAAACTGAAAATATTCCAATACAAATTCCACTATGTTAATTAGCCGAATTTGCATTGGAAGAAATTCCATTCCAAAACTTTCCAGAAAATCTACTTCACTGAATATTAAGGGCCAAAGAGCTGACAGAGCTAAATGACGTAAGTTAGAGCAGCAGTGGAGTTACAAGACCAAGACCAAAAGAACCATAAGGAAATTTTACATTTACATCAGTGCACAGGAGAGAACGTCACTTCACTCAAAGCCTTGCCTTGGCTACAATTCCAATTGCTGAAACAATAATTTGTCATAGAACATGAATGGTGTTTTGTCTCTTAAGCAGCAAAATTCCATGACAGATCTCTCCTGCTCTTCCTCGTTTCAAGATCATGATCTGAAGAACAATTCTGTGCACAACGACATTTGAGAGCTGCTCCACAGTTTGAACTTAAAATGTGAAGATGCATTAAACAATTTTTTAAAACTAATATAAGGCCATCAAGATTGCATATTCAAGCCATCTGTCATGGATGCTTTAGTTGAGATTCCTGCATTGCAGGGGGTTGAACCATATGACCCTCAGTCTTTCCAACTCTACAGTTCTATGATTAACCTGACGTCATTCAGCATGTCTACTCTGGAATGAACACTCAAGCCAAGACAGCCATGACACACACTAAGTTTTCTAAAAAAGACTACACTGATACACCTGCCTGCAGAAATACCAAGTTTCCACATAGAATTTATGAGCTCCTGAAGAGCTTACTACATCAGCTAGAAGAGAAGGGCAGAGGCTGGAGAAATAACTGAGTAGATGGGTGTCCTTTTCCCATCCTCCGCACTCCCTGGGAAATGCACCAAACCTACTGCACCTGGAGCCAGGTGCGGAAAGTGCAGCTAACTGCTTAATGGGACACAGCTGTGGGGAGCCTGAGGACGGTCCATCCACCTTGGTGCCTGCCCATAAACGCAAGCCCTGCCCAATAGACAGTAAAGCAGCTGCAGGAGAAAGGGCAAAGGCTGCAGAAGGAACTGTGAATGGAGGGGTGGCTTATTTGTATCAGCAATGCATTAATGCAATTATTTGTTAACTGTATTTCTGTATTATTGTTCATTGCTGTTTCAGTTTACTTCATTTAAAAGATTTTTTAATATATTGAGCTGCATATAAATGGAGTAAAGAAAAAAACAATTCTTTAGTAAAAAGATAAAGAGGGCAAAATCAAAGAAACAAAATGTGTCTATGAGCTGCAAAGTGTTACCTCTCTTATTTTCCTTATCTCACCTGTATGTGAGCACAGGACTTCACCCCTCCTCTCTTGTACAGTACTGTCTCCACTGCATCTTTGGTTGTCATCTTTCCTGATTATCTCCCTTTCTTAATCTAACTGTGGGACAGCAGCACATTTGCAAGGGAGTCAAGTTCAAGCCTTTACAAACCTAAAATGTCATGATCTCCCCAGCTGCCATATGGTTAGCCGCTAGGACCAAAGAGAGGCATGCACTTCTAAGGCCATACAGACACATGACTTTGTGAAAAGGGTTCTGGATTCCAGGTCTCAATGGAATATGAGTTCTCTCACAGACTCTTCCATTTGTGCATGGAAATACAGATCACTTGCTGGAAACAGACCAATCACACATACAGTACCATAGTGACTATTAAATGCAAGATCCTAAAATATGAAACGCTATCGATCAACCCTCAAGTCTTGGGACCAGAAAAGTACCACATTAGCCAGCAACCACTCTATAAACAGCCTCAACAGCTTGCTCCAGTCCATCTCTCTAACTCAAATGCCGTTAATGCGAAAACACAATTCTATTTAGCTTTAAGCAACCGGTTTTGTATTCCAAAATGTTTTTTTTTATTTAAAAAAAATGGGTCTAGCGTTGGCCACCCCCCAAAGACGCATGGGAGAGTTTACAGGCTTCCTGAAATCACTGAGGTTCCACATGAAGGAGAGCGGCAGAGCTGGTGGTGTTAAACGCGTAATAATAATACTGTAATAATAATAATAGTAATGCAAACCCGAATGCCTCACGACATTCCATCCTCCGAGGAGCCCCCGGACCTTATTTATGCCCCTCAGCTATTGGAGCTGGTGGCAGCGCCGGGGAGGAGCGAGCAGGCTGGAGGGAAGAAGCCCTTTCTTCCATTCGCGGCTCTCCCCCCCCCCTCCCTCCGCGCCCGCGGGAGGGAATGCGGGTTTCCCCCACGAGGCTGGGGTTGCCCTCTGGCTGTGGCTTGGCTGGCAGCGCACCCAGGCGGCTCCTGCCAAGGCGGCCTGAGGGGGGCGGAGGCCGCCCTGGACACCAGGGAGCCCGGGCCCACCGAAACGCCGCAGTGTTGCACCTACCTGCCCGGGCGGCAGGGGGAGCCCGCTGCCTGCCCGCCGGTTCTTGCACTCTCGCCTCCCCGAGGCGCTTGGCCGCGTTGCAGCCTCCGGCGCCGCCTCCTCCTCCGCCCGCGGCCGCTTGCTTGGTCGGCCGGCTGCTCGGTCACTCCTTCCGCGGCCGCCCCGCCCTGCCCCGCCTCCTGGTCTCGACCTGCAGCCCGCGCTCAGTGGCCCAGCAGGACGGGCAGCGGCGGCGGCGGCGGCGGCAGCGGCAGCAGGACCAGGACCAGCCGCAGCATCCTCGCCCCGGCCGCTCGCCCTGCAGCCGTGCAGCGTCGGACCCAGTGCCCCGCTCAGCCCCACTGAACCCGCGCTCCCATCCACCCACCTCCGGCTGCTACTCCTCCCTCCTTCCCAAGCCAGAAAGAGAAAATGGCGCTCGATTTGTCCAAGGAAGTGACGTCGGCCCTCATTTGCATGCCAGTCGGTGGACCAATGGGGAAACGCGTGGCCCATGGCTCCCATTGGTTCCCTCCATCAGCACCAACTCTCCAGGAAGGATGGTGTGGCTTCTTGGGAGCGCTCTGGGAGAGCTATAGAGGTGTCTCCCCCTTAAACTACTCACCTGTGCCCTCCACTTCCCTTCACTTGCTCTGGCACAACTCCTGGAACAACTCCGAAGTGGAAACTCCCGCGTGATTTCGTGCTATGACGTCATTGTTGAGGGGCGTGGCGCTGTGATGTCATATCATGTGATGCCACCACGTGGCCATGCAGTATTTCCCTTGCCTATTTCAGTGTTGTGGAAGCCTTGCTTGCAATCAGTATGTTGGTGAAATCCCACCTTACAGCCAGCAGCCAATGAAATGCTGACATGTCAAAAAGCTTTGCATCTCATTGGATGAGGGAACCACTGAAGCTTCTGAGGGAAAGTGTTTCACAAGGTTCACACTTTTCAACAGCACATACACCTTGACATACAAAAAAATGAGGAATATTCTTTCCTGTGCAAATCCTGTGCATTTAAGTTTTCCTCAAAGAGCAGGAAGAAGGATAAACTAGATTGTCTATCATAACTTCATAAGAAGATTGTTCATGGGCCTTAGGAACCATTGTGAAATGTTAATGAGGACCACTATATGATGGATGGAACCACCAACCAATAAATGCAACTAGAGCAGAACACAGACCAATCCTTGTGGAGCATCTCAGCTTAGTTCTTACGAGGCAATTTAATATTTTATATCTTTCTTGGTCTTGGGTCTTTTAAGGTCTTGGCTTTTCCCAAGGAACAATCAATAATTAATGAATATCAAACCAACGTACAACTCCAACTTTCCTTCTTAGCCTAATGTGCTGATCTGTTGAAGAACTGCTAATCTGAGTGACAGCAACAAAATATGACTTTCATGATTCTGTCTACCCAATGTGCAGGAATTTTTTTGGGGGGGTGACTATATAAGATATATTTGAAATATGGTATCAGTATTGTTATAATACAATGGCAAGAGGTAAGCAAGTTCCATTGTAATTAAACGTATTATAGGCAACAGAAGAGGTAGCCAACATGGGGCTCTCCATGTGGTGTTGGGCTCCCATCAATCTCAGCCAAGGATGGTCATGGATGATGGTCAACAATATCACTTTGACTATACCTTGGCAATAGTACACTTGGTGATGTTTGGAACATGGAACACTGAACTACCTGGATAGGTTACTTCCCATGAAACTCCTGTTATTTCCAATTCATGTGCTATTGTTTACCCACATTGTTAAAGAGATGCAGGATCAGCCCATGCAGAAACAGCTTCCACGCAAGAGATCATTTGGAACAGACTGAGACCCTACCTGCCTGTGCACTGTCTCGACAGGGTGGTACATGCTCTGGTTATCTCCCACTTGACTTCTGCAATGCACTCTATGTGGGGCTACCATTGAAAGGTACTTGGAAACTACAACTAATCCAGACTGTGGCAGCTAGACTGGTGACTGGGAGCGGCCACCAGGACCATATAGCACTGGTCCTAAAGGATCTACACTGACTCCCAGTACATTTCCAAACACAATTCAATGTGTTGGTGCTGACATTTAAAGCCCTAAAAAGCCTTGGCCCTGTATACCTGAAGGACCTCCTCCATCCACATCATACAGCCCAGACACTGAGGTCCAGCTCCAAGGGCCTTCTGGCAGTTCCTTCACTGCGAGAAGTCAAGTTACAGGGAACCAAGGCAGAAGGCCTTCTGAGTAGTGGCACCTACCCTGTGGAACACCCTCCCATCAGATGTCAGAGATAAATAACTATACAACTTTTAGGAGACATATGAAGGCAGCCCTGTAAGGGACGTTTTTAATGTTTGGTGTTTTATTATGCTTTTATATTTGTTGGAAGCCACACAGAGTGGCTGGGGCAACCCAGTCAGATGTGCAGGGTATTACTACTACTACTACTACTACTACTACTACTACTACAATAATAATAATATAGACTGTAGTTGGGGATGAGAACTGAGCAGCTTTAAATAGGGACTAAACACCTGAGCTTCATTCAGAGAGTGGCAAAGAACCTTTTCAAACACCTGAAAACAACACATGACAACAGTAGGAAAGGGTTGTATTTCAGACTGAGACTGCCTTGCTTGTCTGGATTGATGACCTTTGTCAGCAGAAAAACAGGAGTATGACCCTACTAATTCTCCTGGACTTCTTAGATGGTTTTGATACCACTGATGATGGTATTCTTCTGTCTGACATATGTTAGGCATTGGAGGGCACTATTTTGCAGTCATGCAGCTCCTACCCGATCAGAAGATTCCAGAAAACGATGATGGGATGACATTCTTTCCCAATAAGCCTTGTTCACGGTGTCCTACAGGGACTATTCTGTCTCCCATGCTTATATGTTCATGAAACTACTAGCAGAGGCAATCTGGAGTGGGTTGTCCTTGTAATGCTAACAACACCAAGCTCTCTTTCTCCTTTCCATCTGAACCAGATGTCTTCCTTGAACATCTGGTTGGTGTCAGAAGCAGGCTAGATCAAAGTAAACACAGTGATATATATACTCCAGAGAAGTTTCAGATACTAACAATGGATGGTTCTAAAGTCAAAGAAGTGGTAGAATGGTCTGTCCTGTATGGAATCACACTCCCACTGAAAGAACAAGTTCACAGGTTGGAAGGAAGCCTTGAATACAGGGTTCCTGCTTTCTCGGGTGAAGGCTGTGGCCAAGCTTGCATCTATCAGTTCTATGCTTTTCTGGAAAAGAGACTTTGCAACTGCATGACCTGGTGACCTCTTGATTGGACTATGTTACTCTGCTCCACATAGGACACCCCATGAAAGCACTTCTAAAAGTTCAGTTTAGCAAAAATGTGTCAACAAGTCTGGTGAAGGGAGATAGCCACCAGGAGCATTAATACTACATGCGTTCCACTCGTTTCCAATCTGTTTGGGGCTACTTTCACAGCGCCAGCAGTTCTTACATTTGAAGCCCTATACAGTGTAATTCCTTTTTGCTTAGTGGCATGCCTATTTCCATATGTATCTCCCTGATCAACAAGGCTCTGCTGAAGGTGCTGCTGCTTTGAGAAACTAGGTTGACAACTAAAAGAATGTTCTCCCTTGCTGCCCCATGTATATGGAATTTGTTACAACTGAAGATTCATCAGATATGACAACTTAGCCCATTCATATGGACAATTAAGTATAATTGAGCTGTAGTTCATTGCAGTCCATGGGACTCTCAAGAGTCTCCTCCAGCACCATAATTCAAAAGCATCAATTCTTCGGCGATCAGCCTTCTTTATGGTCCAGCTCTCACTTCCATACATCACTACTGGGAAAACCATAGCTTTAACTATACAGACCTTTGTCGGCAAGGTGATGTCTCTGCTTTTTAAGATGCTGTCTACGTTTGTTATTGCTTTTCTCCCAAGAAGCAGGTGTCTTTTAATTTCGTGACTGTTGTCATCATCTGCAGTGATCACGGAACCCAAGAAAGTACCACATTTTTTGCTCCATAGGGCGCACCGGACCATAGGGCGCACCTCGTTTTTAGAGGAAACAAGCAAAAAAAAAATTTTTTTCCTGGTTTTCCTCCTCTAAAAGCTGTTTTTTTAGGATCAGCTAAAAGTTCTGTAGCTTTTTTTGCAAAGGGAAAAGCCCTGGTTGTTTTTTTTTTTTTTTTTTTTTTGAGAATCAGCTAAAAGTTTTGCAACTTTTTTTTGCAAAGGGGGAAAAGCAAAGAGGAAAAGTCCCATTTTTATGGGGTTCAACTCACATTTCCGCAGCTTCTAAAGGAAACGGAGCCTTTTCAATTTCCAGACAGATAATCTAATCAGCCAGCTACATGTCACTGGGGAAACAAACAACATCCCTCTGCAGCACATTCAACAATGGAGGCCTGGGCAAGGGGGCGGGGCTGAAAGGGGACTTTTATCTCTCTCCCGATCTCTTGCTGATCAGCTGTTGAGCGGGGTCCTTTCAACACCCCCTTTTCTCTTTTGTAAAATAAAAAGCACAATCCTCTTTTGGCCCCTGGGGAATTCAGCTCCAGGGACAATTCGCTCCATAAGACGCACAGATATTTCCCTTTACTTTTTAGGAGGAAAAAAGTGCGTCTTATGGAGCGAAAAATACGGTAAAATATCTCACTGCCTCCATTTCTTCCCCTTCTATTTGCTAGGAAGTGATGGGACCAGTGGCCATGATCTTAGTTTTTTTGATGTCGAGCTTCAGACCATATTTTGCACTTTCACCCTCATTAAAAGGTTCTTTAATTCCTCCTCACTTTCTGCCATCAAGGTTGTGTCATCAGCATATCTGAGGTTGTTGATATTTTTTCCGGCAATCTTAATTCCGGTTGGGGATTCATCCAGCCCATCCTTTCGCATGATGAATTCTGCATATAAGTTAAATAAGCAGGGAGACAATATACAGCCTTGTCGTACTCCTTTCCCAATTTTGAACCAATCAGTTATTCCATATCCAGTTATAACTGTAGCTTCTTGTCCCACATACAAGATTTCTCAGGAGACGGATGAGGTGATCTGGCACTCCCATTTCTTTAAGAACTTGCCATAGTTTGCTGTGGTCGACACAGTCAAATGCTTTTGCGTAGTCAATGAAGCAGAAGTAGATGTTTTTCTGGAACTCTCTAGCTTTCTCCATAATCCAGCGCATGTTCGCAATTTTGGTCTCTGGTTCCTCTGCCCCTTCGAAATCCAGCTTGCACTTCTGGGAGTTCTCGGTCCACATACTGCTTAAGCCTGCCTTCTAGAATTTTAAGCATAACCTTGCTAGCGTGTGAAATGAGTGCAATTGTGCGGTAGTTGGAGCATTCTTAGGAATTACCTTTATGGAAAAGAAAAGTATGGGCTGCCGCTCCTTTAATTGCACCCTCTGTCTCCCAGGAACAATGTTGCAGCAAGACCAGCCTGTTAGCCAGGGATTCAGCAGTTGCAGGGAGCTTGCATCCCCAGTCCCTGCCAGAAAGAATCTCTACCACTGCCAGTCGTCCTGGGGCTTCAGAGCTGAAGGGAATCATCCTGTGGCCTCCTCCGTTAGCCAAGGCAGGGATCAGGGACCTGATCTGGCTGGTGGGGCCAGTTGCTTCTTAACTCCCCTACTCCGTGTGGACCAAGTTTGGCATGTGGGCAATGCAGCCAACCTGCCAATCACCTGAGACCACAGAGAAGTCACCTGACGATTGCTGGGACTTCAAAGCACCTCTGAAGGATTACAAACAGCCCTGCATGGTGCTTTAAAGCGCTGCTGGTCAGTGGTCACTGCCCATCATCTGATAGGGGGGTGACTTCAACCCTGCTTCTTTCAGGCAGGAATTGGCAGCACAAGCAATCAAGTTCCTCATGAGGGACTCGGCTGCACAGCTCATCCAGTGACATCTCTACCTGCCTCATATTTATCTTACTATGTTGTTTATTTATTAGATTTCCTCCCTTCATCTGAGGATCACAGGACGGTTCACAATATAAAAAATAAATAAATACAGTGGTACCTTGGGTTACATACGCTTCAGGTTACATACTCTGCTAACCCAGATATAACACTTCAGGTAAGAACTTTACTTCAGGAGAAGAACAGAAATCGTGCTCTGGCAGCGCAGCGGCAGCGGGAGGCCCCATTAGCTAAAGTGGTGCTTCAGGTTAAGAACAGTTTCAGGTTAAGAACGGACCTCCGGAACAAATAAAGTACTTAACCAGAGGTACTATTGTACA
The DNA here is from genome assembly GCF_009819535.1 of Lacerta agilis. Classification (NCBI taxonomy): domain Eukaryota; kingdom Metazoa; phylum Chordata; class Lepidosauria; order Squamata; family Lacertidae; genus Lacerta; species Lacerta agilis. The sequence continues at coordinate 30,673,317 of NC_046318.1, forward strand.
TACCACAGTAACAAACAAAAACAATAACCCCCATCTCAGTTTAAAAGGCCACAGACTGTTTAATTACCCAAAGGCCTAGGAGAAGAGGAATATTTTTGCCTGCTGCCTAAAGGTATGTAATGAATGTGCCAAGGAGCCTCCCTGGGGAGCCACCACAGAAAAGGCCCATTCTCGGGTAGCTGCCCTTTGGACCTCTCATAATGACCACCTCAAAGGGCCCAGTTTTGTTGATATGGGGAGAGGCAGTTACATATACCACCAGGAGTGGGGCAAGTGGGTGTGGTTTGAGGAAAACAGCTTCGCGAGTGAAATTGGAACCCATGCCGGGTCAAATTTAGCCTGCAGACTGGAGGTTCCCTAACCACGAACTATTGGACCGTGTGTATATGTGTCTACTATTACAATCTATGGTGAGCTGCCTTGATCATGTGGTCGAAAAGTGGGGTATAAATTTTATACAAAAATCAAAATGCAAAGTGGCAAAACCTGTTTTCTTCCCCCGACACACTTTGCAGCATTCTATTGCTTTTAAGCTCTATTCTGCACACGCTTGTTCCAATGTCACAAAAAAAACTGGACAGGGAACCAATTGCTTAAGTTTAGGGAGTTGCGGCAAGTAAGAGCAAAGCGTTGTCCTGAACCATCTAGATTGGCCTCAAGAATTAGTGCAGGTATGTTTCTGCCAACCTGAGAATCATGCCAGTGTTTCCAAGCAACTGTTATTCAAAAGCATACTGCCTGTGATGGGGAGGTGGATCATAGCCAGGCTGGCTAGTAGCCACTGACAGCCTTAAAGACTTGGGTGCCTGACATTTTTTTGTCCAGCCAGGTGTACCCAAATTGTGCCAGGCCTACAAAGCCAAGAAAGGCGGCAATGAGAATACCTATAAGGGCAGTTCTCCAACTGGTTAACAGAAGTTCTCTGGATGATCCAATTGATGAGCTTATCTTATTCACACCAAGTCAGGGCAAGCTGTGAAGATAGCAGAGCTCCTAAAACTGGTGGAGCTTCTTTGCCAGCTCTCCTTTCTCCCACAGCTCCCCCATTCAGACCATTCAGAATGCCTCTGCTGAACACGACTGTCCAGAGCTTTTTTCCCCAGCCAGAACTCAGTTCCGTCACCTCTCATGTAGGTGCCATTGCCATTATAAGAGAACAAGGGAAGTGTTCATGGTGCACTCAATATATTCAATATACCGTATTTTTTTGCTCCATAAGACGCACTTTTTTCCTCCTAAAAAGCGGAAATATCTGTGCGTCTTACGGAGCGAATGGTGGTCCCTGGAGCTGAATTGCCCAGGGGCCAAAAGAGGATAATGCTTTTTATTTTACAAAGAGAAAAGGGGGTGTTGAAAGGACCCGCTCAGCAGCTGATCAGCAAGAGATCGAGAGACAGATAAGATTACCGGCTCCCTTTCAGCCCCGCCCTCCATTGTTGAATGTGCTGCAGAGGGAGGTTGTTTGTTTCCCCAGCAACATGTGACTGGCTGATTAGATTATCTGTCTGGAACTGTAGAAAAGGCTCCCTTTCCTTTAGCAGCTGCAGAAATGTGAGTTAAACCCCATAAAAACGGGGCTTTTCCTCTTTGCTTTCCCCCTTTGCAAAAAAAGCTGCAAAACTTTTTTTTCTTGTTTCCTCTAAAAACGAGGTGCGCCCTATGGTCCAGTGCGTCCTATGGAGCGAAAAATACGGTAAACAAAATATTCAGTACAGCTCAATTATACTTGAGAGGTTAAAAGCCTGCTTAAAAAGAAAAGCTTTAATTATCCATATGAATGGGCCAAATTCTCATATCTGATAAATCTTTTAGCCGTAACAAATTCCATAAACATGGGGCAGCACAATGGTACATACACGGGGCTTGTATTGCCATGATAATGAACGGCTCCAGCCATCTCAGACTTCATGCAAACAATATATTCAAAATGCAAACTTAGCATTGCAAATTCACCCAGAATTCATGCCATCATATCAACAAATAGCATGAGGATATGAAATATGTAGTCATGTAGAAGAAATGCATTTAAGAAAAATGGTTATTCCCTCATGTCCACAGACAGGACTTCTTGTGGTTATTTCAGAGCAATTTTAAAAGCGATCCTATATGCAAGTTTCAACATGTTTAATGCAATTAAAATAGACAAGCAGAGCATTCTTACAATACTTTATATACACAATGTTTTATGTGACAGGTGTGCAGGAGCGAAGTGCGGGTATATTGTAGAGGAAGTGATCATCCTAATGAGTTTGCCTAACATTTAAAACAGAATATACATGTTCTTTCAATCACCAAGCAAAAGAATGAAGAAGAATACAAGCAATTTTAAAACCAAGTTTTGTTTAGGGGGATTTTTTTTTTTTTGAGATGAGCGATCTCAAAGGCATGCTTAAGAACAGAGGTTTCAAGCAAAGTTGTACAGAGCCAACCTAAATATATCATTGGAACAGATCCATTTGTCATTAATGTTCTTGAGAACAAACAACTGGTGAAATCCCATCACTGGATCGTCATCCACCTACATTAAGAGAAGATGACATTTTAGATTCTGTATAAATATGGCCTTCATGTAAACAGATGCCCCATTATAAAGCAAAATCCAACCAGATTTAAGCCATTTTATGCCTCGCTGATTTGGGTGAAAAGATAAATCAATGAAATCTTACAGTATGTCATTTTGATTACCTTGTACCTTCTGTTTCATTTTATGTGGCCAGTGTATTGTACTGTATAGCATCTAACACACACACTTTCCATTTTTATTGCTCGGTTTATGATAATTTAAATAAATAAAATTCTGTTTGGACGTTTTAATGTTTCAGCTTTAACACTGAGGTAGCCAAAGATTTAAACGCTTTGCACATGCCAAAGATGCAATTAATTTTCAAACTTACCTTCAGCTGACCAACAACCATACTAAGGATACAGTTGTCAGGAGCTGGCTGGTGATCTTGCGATGTTATGTTGTGCTGAATTTTTTGGAAAGGGAGCCTCTAGTACCATAAAGAGAACAAGTGTTAAACCTGCCTAGCTTACAAGATACAATACTAGCAACATGAAAACACATGAGAAACAGAGCAAGTCAATCAGTGCTCTCCTTTCACTTTCTCAGTCAAACTATTGGATTTAATTATTTTAAAACACTTACACAACAGGCAGCAAGCTAGCTTTGCAGGGGGTTGGACTAGATGACCCTTGGGTCCTTCCCAACTCTACAATTCTATGAACTACTGATTTTAAGTCGGAACATACCATCAATTTTTCCATGATTGATGCTTTTCCTTGGTACTGCTGCCCTTCCCATGATAAACAAGAAGCATCTGTCTGCAAAAAGGTGTACGTTACTAAAATCTATACATTAAAAAGACCAAAGCAAAGTACACAGGTTCAACCCCTAGGCAAGATGCCTTCAGCGAGCTCCACTCCTCATCCTGCTCAGCTTCCCACAATTGTTTGTGCACCCTCCCCCCCCCAAAAAAAAAGTTTGGCAAAGCCTCTGGCAGTATTTTCTGGCTCAAACTGCAAGCACTTCACATTGGAAGGGGGCAACACTGTGACCGATAAGAAAACACACTATTATGTCTAAAATATTTGGAAAACCTCAATTACAAGACTCTACCTTCAACTACCGATAGGAATAAAAGGAAGCTGCCTGGGATCTAAAATTTACAGTATTTTGTTTTTAACAAACAGAAACAACAACAACAGACCCAAGTTTTGGTTAGGCACCTCAACCACATCTTAACTTTTGCTGCTTTAGCAAAGATGTCAAGTCAATAACCCAGGACCCATGAGAAAACAGTCTAAACAAAGATAAGTTGGTACATACATAAAGTGAAGCTAGTTGTTCCCTGTTGGTATCAAACTGCTGGTAATACAGTTGTATAAAACTTGTTCCAATTTGCTCCCACATAGGTCTTTCTGCCATTTTGCACACCTACAAAGGGAAAACGAACGTTAGGCATGTTTAATTAACAAAACCTAGACAGTCAGAAGCCCACCCACAATGGAACTATGTCTGAGGGTATAAATGTACAACATAAGTCTGTTATGGTCACATTTAGCTTAGTAGGAGTGAAAAAGTGAACATTAAAGTTGCACAAGAACTCAGATATGAAATTTTCAAATTTATTATTTTCCTTTTGCTTATCATTTGGGTAAGACAGGACAGCAGGATCTACTGCTGATAAACATGTTTAGGATTGCCCTTGATCTTCTGGACAAACTCAGGATTTACTTGGAAACTGGCTGAACTTACTTCTAAGTAAACATGTATAGGATTTGGCTACATAATCCAATGAAACTTTTCTTGGAGTAAGCCCAGCTGAATTCGGTGGGACGCCCACCTAGGATCAAACACTAAGGCTGCAGTCCATTGTGCCATGTAGATAAAAGTAAATCCCATGGGATGCTGTGGGAACAGGCATGCATAGAACGGCACTATGATGCTGCAGCCCTAAACAGGCTTACTTGGGGAATCTCACTGAATTGGAGGGGACTTCTGCATATACATGCATAGGGTCATCAGAAACGGGTCCAGTCCGGCATGGGCTTACTTCGGTGTAAGCCCCACGGTGCAGGGAGGATCTCCGATCCCATTAAACATTCGTGAGATCAGGCTGCGCGATCCACAAACACCTTTAATGGGGTTCCTCTAGCTTGGACACCTCACGTGCTGACTTGGAGTAAGCAGATGGATGCCCCCTTCCGTTTAGGCATAAAGAAGCACAGCACCCATTTTCATCCGGAGGTTGCCAGCGGGAAAACTGACTGTCGTTTCCACGCTCTTGATCTCTAGTCGTTAACTTGTGAAAATAGCAACGAGGTCGCTTCTCTTCGCTCACCGACCCCCCAGCGCCGCCACTCCCCTCCCAGTTTTGGAAAGGTCACGTGCTACTACCGCCCCTGCGTCTTGCTCGAGCCCGGGGGTAGGCGGGGCAGGGGTGAGCTGCTCCGGCAAACACTGGAAGAGCACTGGGGAAAGCGAGGATAAGGGAGCAAAAGCGAGAAACTCGTGCACATCTAGGGAAAGGATCGGTGCAGGAGACAAGCTGCTAACGTGCAGTGCCAGATCAGACCGCTCTTTTTTAAAAGCAGTTATGCATTCAAAAGCTGCACCCACTTTCAAACTATGCAGCGCCCAGCCATTCCAACCCCGCTTCCCATCCCCAGGGCGTTGCACGCATAACAAAGCCCGCCGTTTGCTCCCCAGGCGCCCAAGCGGCCGACTCGCCCGGCAGCTTGCCCGCCCGTTGTGTGGTCGCCTGCGCTTTACCTCCTTCCCGCTCGACGCCAACCCTCTGCTTATCTCCAACCTATCGCCAGCAGCCTACAAAAGAAGTCGGTTGGAAACCGATTCGGATTTTAAGCGAAAGGATTCAGCCACCGCGCCGGATGCACGGGACCAGAGAACAACCTGGAGGGGTGCTTCTGGAATCCGACCACCTAGGGCTCGAAAAGCACGTGGGGATGGCTCCCCCCACCGCGGCCTGGTTTGGGAAATGAACATATGAAATCCACCCGCATTTTGGAACTCACAACACACACACACACGCAGTAACTCTGTAAAATTGGCGCCATTAGAAGTCTTCCCGCCCCAACAAAATAAACTTTCCTGTATTATCCCCACCTCCTTAGCAGCCGCTTCTGTCCAAACACGTGGGTAGCCGATGCAAACTCGTTAGAACCATCAGATGGCGCGCCGACCCCGGCGATATAGAATACGTCACACCCTCTTCGGCCAATGGCAGCCTGAGCGCCGCCACCTCAAAGGGACTTGGAATACTGGGCTGGCTTTGATGTTCACTCCTAAAGCGGCATGTTAGAGACAGTTCCTTGCTCTACTAGTCACAGTCAGTGCTGCTCGGTTAGTGGATATAAAATTAGCCATGCAGAATCTTTGGCACGAGATAAAACCGGGAGAGCATGCATTAAAATCCGTAGGCGAAAACACGAATTTTTGGCTCAACTTCTGTTTTATAAGTGTTCACTCTTTCAAAGCTTTTGAGGAAGAAAGGTTATTGAGTAAGAATTCACAGCACAATGAAAAGTATTAGCCTGTAAGGTGCCAAGGACTCCTGACAAGAGGTCAGCAGGGTTCATTGAGGCTTAATCCCAAGTAAGTGGTTGTAAGATAACGCTGCTGTTTCTCTGGATGGGGGGGGGGGGAGCTACGTTTCCCAGGATTCTTGGGGGCAGTACTTTAAATGTACGATGTGTGCAGTGCCTACGAAATAAGAAAAGTCGAGCTAGATCAGACTGTAGTCCCATTCTAGTGGCCAACCACCAAGAAGCCAATGGGAAGCTTGCAGGCAGGGCATGAGCCCAAATAAATATCCTCTCCCTACCCAATAACTGGCATTCAATGGCATCACAGCCTCTGATACCTGAAGTGCTACATGCAAATATTGCGAATAGTAGTCCTTGATAGCCTTGTTATCCATTAATTTTTCCAATCCTCTTTTAAAGCTATTTAAGGTGGCGGCTGTCACATCTTGCAGTAACAAATTCCATAGTTTGTTAGCTATGGAAAAACAGCAGGCCATTATTCAGAGCCAGTGTGGTACGATTAGAGCAGGTGTTGCCAGTGGACATACATGTGCCCAGAGACCTTACCTGATGTTCACAGGTGCTGTGAATTCTTAACCCCTTCTAAAATTAGGCTTGGAAGATGCATTCTGCTTTAGTCGACATGTGTGTGGTGCCCATGAGTTTCTCTGGTTTACAAATGGGCCCAGGGCCCTCAAGGGGGCTGGCAATCTTTGCTGAGACTAGGGTCTAGGAGACCCGTGTTCAAACCTTCACTTAAGCCATGAAACTCGGTGGGTGACCATGGGCCATTCACCATCTCACACCCTCCCCTCACAAGGCCATTAGAAGGATAAAATGGGGAGAGAAAGAAGCTAGTAGAGTTATACCTCTGGTTGCGAACGGGATCCGTTCTGGAGCCCCGTTCGCAACATGAGCAGCGCGCAACCTGAAGCGCCACTTCTGCGCATGCGCAAAGCACAATTCGGCACTTCTGCACATGCCGAACCCGGAAGTAACCCATTCCAGTACTTCCTGGTTCGGCACGATCGTAACCCGTGAGGAACGCAACACGCAGCGTTCGTATCTAGAAGTATGACTGTATACCATCTTGAAGTCCTTGATGGCAAGGTGGAATAGAAGTAATAGTGGTAGTACTACTAGTAGTAACTTTGCCAGATCTATCCCTTCTCATCCAGCCTACACAAATGCATGGCTACCAGCCAACTTTCTGAATAACAAGGTTATCTTGGGACCACTTCTGATATGGCTGCTTTGGGGAAGAGAATTATAAAAGGAGCCACAGTCATATAATCCATCAATCCATTGCCACAGTTACCACCCACAGACCACTTCTTGGTAAAATTATTGGAGCCACTATTGTGTCTCATTGCAGATACTGCCAACACTGCAGAATCTCATGTCTACTACCCTGGTTGTAGTATCTGGACTTGGTATAGGAAAACAGTTAAGAGCATTAGCCAGGTATTTCTTTCCAATCTCAACACACCTCAGGGGGTGGCTGTAAGAAAACTACTAACATTAAGTGTCATCTTGACTTATAATGTGGGGGTACTCTTACTAGCTGACCTCATAGTGCTGTTGTAAAGATTGCTGGAAAAAATGTGATAGAAGACTGACCCTGTCAATGGTAAACATGGTTATTACTGGGATACCAATTAAGTTCCAGAGATACAAGTTATAATGAAGATAGTTTGGTATTGTCACAGTTGTTCATATGTAAGTTATTATGTAAATTAAATTGAACTGCTGACAAGAATTGTCCAATTGTTTAATAAAAACAGTTTGAAACAAGGTTTTTTTTTTAAAAAATAAACTATTCTATGAAAACTTATGGTTTTCCTCCTGTATATGCTGTTTTAATGGTGAAAAGCAAAATCCTTATTTTAAACTCCTCATGTATATACCAGCCTACTTAGAAATAAATCTGACTGAGGTTACTGGGGTTTGCTCTCAGGCAAGCCATAGTTTTGTTTTACAAGTTTACTTGTGCTTGGTGGTACTGTTATCTACTTCCAGTCTATCTTCTATTTCTTGCAATTCATCCTCCAGTTCATTTTCCAGTTCATGTGAGGACGCATTTTCACTGTCCCAATCATCTTCACTGCATTTGTCCATTAGGTATTTCTGAGGTGTAATTTCATCATCAAAAGGCTTCTTGGCTTTCTTCCATCTCATTTTCTTGCGCTTCTGTATCTCAGCCAGCTGTTGCTTCTGCTGCTCTGACAATCCAACTCCTTCTATTTCCTTGTCCTTAGTCATTTTTTTGTATTCAATTATTTGCTTATTTAATGCATCATGATCAATTCCAAACAGATTAGCACGCATGCAGGAAAGGGACGAGTCCAGGTTTGTGGTGGCTTTGGTATATCGTTGTTCACTGCAAGAAAGGGATAAAAAAGTAAGGACTGTAGCCCTAACTATATGTGATACTTGTCCCTTTGCCTAATTTTTGCCAATTTCCCCCCTCCCACTGCAGCCCACAATGTTCTGGAGGGTCCCTCAATTCCTCTAGAGACACAGATACTGCACTGTAGGAAGGGAACACTGAGACTACAGTAGGAAGGAGGAGTGGAAATGTCTTGTTCCACAAACAGCCTTTCACCCACCACAGGCACACAACTCTGAACCAAACCAACGGTAGCTTGAAAACGCATCTTAGAATAGTTCAACTAGTTTTTCCAAAGCGTTACATTTGTGTTTATGTTCTTATACCTGAAATCATTTTGAACCAATTCCTTTCTTTCTTCTTCTTCTTCTTCAGGCCCAAAATCAGCAGTTGCCAATAACTTCTCAACCTGCAAGAAAATAAATTCACATGCATTTAAGATATCCAGAAATAGGGCCTCGTTAACCGTGCAAGTGGTCCGGTACACAGGACATCATGGTAAGTCAATCTAGGGTTTACCATGTGGATTCTGAGAAAGGAACAAACCTTGCCTACAGCTAGTGGTTAGTGAGACAGTTGAATCACAGGTCTGGGTTTGAATGACAAACTAAGTCAAATCCGAGGAGGAGCAAAATGGCTGCAAGCTCATGTCCAGGAGCTTGCATGTTTGTGCACTTCCAGTAAGCCATAGTTTGGCTTAATGTTTTGTGCAAACAATGTGCCCCTGAAATGTGATAACGCCTTTCAGTTGCTTGGATGGATGTATGCATGTGTAGAAAATTCTGACATACACAATTGGAATGCAGCTTATTGTACACAAGTAAGTGTCTCATGGCCACCTCATGAGAAGAGAAGACTCCCTGGAAAAGACTCTGATGTTGGGAAAGATGGAGGGCACAAGGAGAAGGGGACGACAGAGGATGAGATGGTTGGACAGTATTCTCGAAGCTACTAACATGAGTTTGGCCAAACTGCGGGAGGCAGTGAAGGATAGGCGTGCCTGGCGTGCTCTGGTCCATGGGGTCACGAAGAGTCGGACACGACTGAACGACTGAACAACAACAAGTGTCGTACCCATTGATTTTACCATTTTTGCCACTGGCCACAACCCTTCGCCCTGCTCACTGCTGGCATGTGACCCCCCGTCCACCCAGTAAGCTGCTCATGAGGAAATGTGGCCTTTGGGGTGAAAAATGGACCCCAACCTGGATCAGCCTAGTGCAATAGTATATTTCTGTTAACGAGTTGCTATGAATGCATCCCAAAATGGCTTCCCCAGGTTTTTGTGGCAGTGGGATGGGGGAGGGGTTGGAGCAGTATCCCATCTCCATGCTGCGATTACCCTGACAATGCATATTAACAATACAGTTGTGCACTTTCTTCATTACCTCTCTTATGGCAGCATCTTCTTTGTCTCTGACAAACACTAATGAAGGAACAGTTCCTAGGACCTGATGTGAAATCAGAAGGTGTCTGTAAAAAAAAGAAAGGAAGGAAGGAAGGAAAGAAAGAAGGAAAGAAGAAACCTCTAATATTAAAATCAGCTACAACATTTGTTAAGTGTTTGGAGAAATCAGAATCAAAAAAGAAAGACAGAATGAAAAAAATGAAGCACTGTAACATCTTCTAATTACTCTATTGGACAATTATCCAGTTTTCAAAGTGTGAAGTAGGCCCACCCAACTTTTGTGGCAAACCCCATTCCACAGGACCATGTCAGCTAACTGTACCCTTGCAGGGATTTTCTGCAAAGTGAGAGTGATGCACAGGAAACAAGCCACTCTTTCCTGTCTATTCAGCAGAACAGCTTCCTCTTCTAGAGCAGATTCTTGCAGATCCCAGTCAAGTAGGTACCAATGAAGGGAAGCAGAAACGTATTTTGTATGTGTGTATTTGAAAAGTAACAGGGACTGCTCTGTGTATACACAAAAACGTTATTTTGAGCACTTGCATGGAAGTGTGTGTATTTGTTTGTGTGCACATGTGCGCACATGCATATCTGTCTGTGGATGTTGCATAAGAATGTAACTGAAGGAAAACAGTACATACATGTTTCTGCATGTGCTGAAGGTGCTTGTGAGCCTAACTGTGTAACATAAGCAAGCTAAAGTTGGGCATTTGAGTAACAAAAACAACATTTGACCAGTTAGACCAGGAATGGCCAAATTTGGCCCTCCAGCTGTTTAGGGACTACAACTCCGATCATCCCTAGTTAACAGGACCAGTGGTCACGGATGATGGGAATTGTAGTTCCAAAACAGTTGGAGGGCCAAGTTTGGCCATGCCTGAGTTAGACAATCGTATACTGGCAAACTATTTTAAAAGTGTTAGTTAAAGAGATACTTGAATTGTGAACAGGTTTAATATTTATGCTAACCACAGGAGCACTTTTTTAAAGATGAATCACCATCTTTACAGTCAAAACAAAATAAAAAAATTCCTTCCAGTAGCACCTTAGAGACCAACTAAGTTTGTTCTTGGTATGAGCTCTCGTGTGCATGCATACTTCTTCAAATACACTGAAACCATCTTTACAGTGTTAGACAAAGTTTTTATACCTCCTACATAGTGGCATTTTAGACTTTGGAAATTTGGCCAGGGCCAAATAATAAACCAGCCAATTGACCACATATTCTTAAGTCTAACACTCAGTGGGTCCTTTTAAAGTTGCCAATATGGCCTCTAGACAAGGACATTTGCCCTCCTCTGAATATAGCACTGTAGTACCTTATACGTGGACCACTCATCTGTAGAACCTTCTCAGTGTAGTCATCATGTTCCACACTGCCAGTTGTTCTCCAGTAGATACGACATACTGAAAAATCTGATGTGAGGGATGCCTATGGAGTTCAAAATGCCAGTTGTAAGGGCACATTTTACATGGTGAAGAACTCTAAGCTTGGAAGGGGGAAATGACAACAATCCCATTACATTCAAGAGGTTCAAGAAGAGGATTACTATTACCCAAAGCAATTCCTGACAACAGTACCTGTGTATCTAGCTGTTCACTTCCCATATCCAACTTTTTCTACTTATGCCCGACTTTCGACAGGGAGTGATGAATATCCTGCATTAACCAAGAGTTGGACTACAGGCCCTTTTCCAATTCTGTTACAGTTCTTGAAATCAGACTGCAACAAACCATCATGAAATCTGTAGAACAGGTTTCATGACTCGGCTTTGACGGTCCTATTACATTTCTGATCTCACAACTTTATATTAGGGACTTTGCTGGATTGACACCTTTTGTACTTGCCTTAGACAGTTCCACGCTGAGGTCACAAACTTCTTGGCCAGCCTCAAAGGTACTCAGGACATCTCTCACAGCTTTAAGCAGCAGAGCATTTAGGGCTCTTTTACGTATGCTGTCTTCTGTCTTTACCTTAGGTAGCTGAAGCTTCAATATACTTGCCAAGTTGGATGGCTTGTGTGCCTTTAAAACAAAAAAGATTGCTGAGAGGAATATCTTGTGCATCAAGCACAACCTACTTTTCCATCGTAGTTGTCTTTCCAATTTAAAAATCCGTCTGTGCTTACCAGGGAAGAGCCCAGTGTAGGACTATCATACCAAAACTTCTTCCTTTCGGAAAAAAGAGAGAGACTACATGAGTTTTATGGATTTAACATGAGCAATAATGTACCAAACATATGTCAAAATACAGCAGCACTATTCTAGGGAAAGGCAGATGCACTTGTCATCTGAGGCCCTTCTCTATATCCCGCTTCCAGACAAGTTCAGAGAGTGGCAACAAGAGAAAGGGCCTTTTCTGTGGTGGCTCCCCATTTGTGAAATGCTCTCCCCAGGGAGGCTCAATCAGCGACCTCATTCCATGTCTTTAGACACCAGGCAAAAACATTCCTCTTTACCCAAGCCTATGGCTTTTAAATAATCTATGGCCTGCGAAAGTGTAGGGGAGAGGACTGTTATTATGATGATGATTTTGGTACCAGGCTGTCTGTCACCATGCTTTTTACTATGTTTTTGTCATTGATGTTTCGTGGCGCTGTGGGTTAAACCACAGAGCCTAGGGCTTGCTGATCAGAAGGTTAGCGGTTCGAATCCCTGCAATGGGGTAAGCTCCCGTTGCTCGGTCCCAGCTCCTGCCCACCTAGCAGTTTGAAAGCACGTCAAAGTGCAAGTAGATAAATAGGTACCACTCTGGTGGGAAGGTAAACGGCGTTTCCATGCGCTGCTCTGATTCACCAGAAGTGGCTTAGTCATGCTGGCCACATGACCCGGAAGCTGTACGCCGGCTCCCTTGGTCACTAATGCGAGATGAGTGCCGCAACCCCAGAGCTGGACACGACTGGACCTAATGGTCAGGGATCCCTTAACCTTTACCTTACACCACCCTGCGATCTTTTGATAAAGGGCACTATATAAATTGAAACAGTAGCAACAACAATAACAACAACAATAGCCTGGTTTATAATCTTAACATTTGTTGGATCCTGGGGTTAGAAGGATCTCATATACATTCTACTTCCCCACCGCCCCCCACCAACTCATAACAATATTAATCAGTAGAAAGTGCTAAAGGAGGGGCCCAATCCCCTCCTTAAAGGGGGGGGGGATCAGAAAAAAACAATTCATTGCAGTTTATGAGCTTCCTGGACAGCATGCCTCACTGATACTCCGCACAGCGCCTAGTGAATAGTAGCGAGAGCTCAGCTGGTTCAGCCCGAGGCTCTTAATCTCAGGGTCGTGGGTTCAAGCCCCCTATTGAGCAAAATAATTCATGCATTGCAGGGGGGTTGCACCCTCGCGGTCCCTTCTGACTCTACAATTCTGTGACTTTATATCCTTTCCCAAAAGAAGTCTGCCTTACCCAGAAAGATAAGGAAAGTATTGCAAATCTATGACTGTGCATTATTATTATTATTATTATTATTATTATTATTATTATTCGGGGGGGGGTCGGGTGCGTTACTCACTTCTTTTTAGAGAGGAACTTCTTGAGCAGGTTCCTGGAGCCGCACAGGGCGGCGGAGCAGCGTAGAGCCCGGCAGCCGGGGCAGCCCAGCGGAGGCAGGCCGAGGCCGCCGCCCCGAGGCCGCCCCCACCCCCACCCCCACCAGGCTGCCGTCCCGGGAGGCGGAGTCGCTCGGCTGCTGGCAAAGGCTGCTGCAGCGGCCGCGCTTCGAACGCCCCACATGGCCAGCTCGGGACTCTTGGCCGCGCACGAGCTCCAAGACCTCCCAGTCGGCTGCAAGCAGCTCCGCGGCCGCGGCTGCTCCTCGTCGCACCGCAAGGCCCCGGCAAGGTCTGTCGCGGGAAGCAGCCGCAGCGCCCCCAGCGGCCATGAAGGGCTTTTCTCGCCGCAAAGCATCCGCACTCGCAGTCCTGAACACCTGGCGGCGCCCGGCGCCTCTGAGTCGGTAAACGCAGCCCATCGGGCAGTCATGCTTCGCTTACTCATTAATACCCGCGCGGGTTTGCATTGCGATCGCTCCTGCTGCGAGGTGACTGTGCAGCACATGCAGTGAATATTGCTGCTTTGTTATCACTACAATAAATGATATGCTGATGGTGACAATACAAATTATTGGGGGGGGGGCGCGACCATAGAACCATGTATAGTGTAGACTTGACCTTATTACTGATCTCTCTTTTGGGGTGATTTTTTAATTTTATTTACATTATTATATTCAATTACACATTTTGACATCTGTAAATCTCTATGTATATATATTTTCCTTATTCCTACTCCTGTGACTTCCCTCCACCACTTTACAGCTTCTTTTGTTTTTGTTTCTTATTGCATTGTGTTGTGCACATTGTTTTTATTTTCCCCATAAAACGTCTGTCAATATCTTAGCTTTACAAAATTTAGTCAATGCTTATCAATAAATTTGTCTTAGAACGATGTTTTGTCATATATTCTTCCATGCATTCCTATTCTTTCCTTAGTTTCTGATTTGATTGATATCTGATAGCTGCTGTCATTCTATAAATTCACATAGTTTATTTTGCCAATCCATTATTGATGGGACAATGTCCCGTTTCCAATTTTTGGCTTTTAGTATTTTGGCAGCAGCTGTAGCATATAAAAACACTTTTTTTCTTGTTGTTGGGGATGTCTATTGATACAATGCCTAACAGGAACGCTTCTGGTTTTTTCTCAAATGATGTTTTAAACATCTTTTTCAGTTCCTCGTGAATACTACTCCAGAATTTTTTGATTGTCCCACATGCTCACCATACGTGGTACATCGTTCCTTCTACCATATTGCATCTCCAACAAGTGTTTGTTTTTAATTTGTAGATCTTAGCCAGTTTAGAGGGAGTCATATACCACCTGTACATCATCTTCATAAGATTCATAAGATTTTCTCTTATTGTGTAACAAGCAATAAATCTTTTATCTTGCTTCCACAACTTTTCCCATTGCTCCCATCTGAATGGTATGTCCGATATCTTGGGTGACAATACAAATTATTATTACCGTAGTAGTAGTAGTAGTAGTAGTAATGTGCGTTCCACCAAATTCCATGCAATTCCACTGCCAATTAAGGTTGAAATGTGTACCATTCATTATACATTCGAGTGCCTTCTTTTTTTCTCAGTAAGCTACATATTTCAAACCCCAAATAGTGCAAGAGTGGGAATGTATACAGCCACTCCAAAATATGTATTTTTGAGGAAGAGATGAGCTGGTGATCAGTATCCCCTGTATCAATCCCATTTTAATGCTGGAGTGTGCTGTTCAGTGCTGTTTGGTGCACAGTGACTGATAACCGTTGTGGAGGAATGCTGTGCATATGTGGCTGTATGTTTTGTGCTTTGAAGATGTATGTGACCTCTGTTGACTATTTTTATTAGGCTTTTAATGTTTGAGCATTTACTGAGGCTGAATCCTGTGCTCCTTTGCTAGGGAATAACAATGCATATCTACGTGGAAGAAAATCCTGTTGAATTTATTCCCAGGCAAGTAGGATTAAGACAGCAACTCAAATCCCATTAAACTCGGTGGTACTTACCTCTGAATTTATGTAGGATCATTGGGCAACATACCATTTTTTCTTCTGAACTTTTGTTTACTGTCCTCTTGTGATTCTCTTTCTTAAACCTGAACACCATTATTATAACCTTTCCTGCTTCCAAACCCTTGATGAGATGGAGATGTCAACTCTTGTTTTAGGGAGGTACAAGTATGGCTATCATATTTACAAAGAGAATATAGGCACCTAAATGTGATCCAGTAAAATAAATCACCATCAATTGCTTCTCTTATGAGCATATCTCATTTCATAATTCTCAAAACAGAAACTTTAATATATGAGAAACCACAGCATGTCACACAGATTGTACCCTGGACAATATAGCAGTGAACTATAAGGGAAACAGAGATCTAAACAGAGACCATTATTTGTGGTGCAAAACCCCTCTCGCTTGTATTTATTTTTGATTCAGATTTGTCATGGCCAATGGGTAGTACAATAAAATTATTTGGATTGGATTGATTGTAGCTATACAAATGTCATGGGCATTTTCGGAATAATTCTTGTGATGTTTTACAGCACACTCATTTAATATCCCAGTGCTAAAGATCTCATCCAGCAATATTTTTTAAAAAACAGAAAAAAACATATTACAACTTTTTGTTTTTTAAATTTGTGTTTCCATTCCATTTAGCAAAGCCCTGTAAAACAATTTGAACAATACAATAAAGGAAACACACCAAATAGCAGATTCAGTCATTTTTCTTTTTCATATCTGAATATAAGTGTAAATTTTGTTTCATACTGAAAATAAAAATTGAATACAGAATTTTCATACAGAAACATTTAGAGATATAGCAAAATGTACATAGAATTAACATTTCATCTGTATCATATGGAGTATGTTATACATGTACTTCGTTAGGGACTGGGAGACCACTGACACCAGCCAAGATACTTTCAACCATGTTTTTCATCATCAGACGGCGAGCTTTTGAAGTTGCGCTTCCAAGGTGAGGAGTTATAATTACATTCTTTAAATGTAATAAAGCATGATCTCTGAAGGAAGAAAGAAAATAAATCAGAAATTTACTTAAAATCTTAGTAAAGTATGCCACTATTTTGACCACAAAAAAGTTTGTGAAAATGAAGAGATTATTAAGTTAGGCTTGGTTCCTAACAAGGCAGTTGCTGGCAGAAACATTCCTACACAGAGTTCTGTTCACAGGATGCTTCTGCCAGGAGAAGGGGAAGACATGACTGACTGACTGACTGATTCCTTGTTCTCCCTGAAATGCCTCATGACCATGAAAATATGCTCCAAAGGGTTGCGGGACCCTTCAGAACAGCATGAGGGACAGAGAGGGTGACTTCAAGGGAAATCAGTGAAAATTACCTTCCTTCATCTGCCACCAGAACCCTCCACTGCTCTCAGTCCTTTCTATAAATGGAAGGAGCTAACTAAAAACATGCCATCACATGCACAATCAAATCCCAGTCTTAAAATCAGTTCAGGGTCACAAAGGCAGTGCTTTTCCCCCTAAAAAAATATTTAGGGGTACTCTCATTTTGACTCAAGAAAATCACCATTTTATAGTTCAAATCAGGGGAAATAAATACAGTAAATGGACAAAAGTACAAAGATTCACAAAACGTTTAGGAGTAAACATACCCCTGCGCCCCCCCCCAGAAAAAAGCACTGCAAAAAGGTATCTAAATGACACAATCCGCTAGTCACACATCACATTTTAATCTACTTGTAAACATTTGTATCCTCTCTCCTTCATTTGAGGCGTTCCAGATAGTGTACATAGAGATAGAACTGAATAAAGAACCTTTGGGTTGTTTTCTGCATACACAAAATAACAAGTAATATTCACATTTGCATTATACCACGGAGTCATAAGTACGACCCAACCCTATGACTGAAATAGTAAAAAAGGGGTTGCTTGCGTCCATTAATTTGCCTAACATGTTCAAGGCTTAAGGCGTCTGAATGACTGATCTACTCTTATGCTGCAATGGCAGGCATTTGCATAGGTGCTGCGATTTCACACTTCACTTAAGGAGATTTGCACATATGAGGACAAAGGAGGCATTGGAATCTGAATTCCAAGGTCCATGAGCAACTGTTATTAAACTGATTGCATAAGTGTTGTCTTTGCATCATGGTGTTTTAAATCATACCACCTTGCCTATGCAAACCAGTTAACATTTCAGAGATATTACAATGTAAAGTTTGCATTAACACACTATGGGTGATACCCAACTAAGTCATACAGTATTCCATCTTAGATTCATTGAATTTAATGGCTCTACCCTGTCTAATACTAGATAACAACCCTATATCACATCTACAGTAACCTGAAGAATTAACAATTGCCATGGTTTGGAGTAAATGTCCAGCTACTTCATCTTAAATTGCCCTTGGTGATGGTGCCCTCCAGATCTTTTGATTTATTTATTTAATGTATTAGATTTCTAACCGGCCCTTTAACGTGAAGTGCCAGGGTGCACTACAACAATGAAATATACAATTACAAAATACACATAAAAACAAACAAAAGAGTTGCAGCCATAAAAGGGGGGGGGGGAAACCAATTACAAACATTTTGTGGTTTTAAGGAGAAATTTGTACAAAAATGCTGGTGGATTTCCATGAAGATTATACTTATTCTTATTTAAATCAGCACATTTGCTGTGGAAATGTGGAGAAATGAATTTAAGATTAGCAAAGTAAGAAACTTAGAAAACCAAAACTGATTCATCTGTCCTTATACAAATCAGAAATGAGTCAGAATACATTTTGGGACATAGATTATGCCAAAGATGGGGCGGTTGATGCCAAACCAAATAGTTAATGGACAAACACTGATTCTGATTTCTGCTTAAGCATTTTCATGTGGAACCATTTTTACCTTGGCAATGGCTCAGGATATGTCACATCCAAGGCTGCGGCCTTAATAACCCCGTTTTTCAGTGCGTTCACCAATGATTCTTGATCAACCACTTGACCTAAATGAAAAACCGTACTGTTTTCTTTGAACCGAAACAGAGACTGTTTAACAGCAATATAGAAAAAAAGGACTTTAAAATGCAATCAGCTGAGATTTCTGCAGAACTATGATGTGTGTCCAATATCTGTTCCAATCTAGCTCAGCCCTTCCCAATCTGGTGCCCTCCAGGTTTGGGCTAGAACTCCCATAATCCCTTACCATGGACCATTCTATGCTGTCTGCTGGAATGGATGAGATTTGTGCTCCAAAGCATTTTAAGGACACCAGCTTGGGAGAGGCTTAGCTAGCTCTACAGTGCCTAAAAAGTAGGAGACTAATCTCCTGAAGCAAGTGCAGTGGACAGTTGCTGGAGATGACATGATTTCCCCCAACATCTTGTGTGTTGACATGTCATCTGGAGATGACATGATTTTCCCCAATTCTTGTGTGTTGACTCCACAAAGTAATGGAGAGTCGTCAGTCCAGGCCCTCTCTCCAGGAAAATGCGGTTCACTACCCAAACATGATTTGGTATTCTACCTCTAGAGATGTTGATAAGAGTAGCAGTGGGTTTCATGAGCTCCAGCTCCATTTTTCCAATCAGTTTTTGTGTTTGAGGTGTCAGGTTCACAGACAGTATGACGAAGTCAGAACGCTGAAGTAAGTCTTCCAACTTTGGGCAATAAACAGCACCAACAGCCTGTTCATCAACCTCATTCCTCCAGGAAACAAGACATTTAGCACTAGTTAAGCATTTAACAAAAATAACATCTAAGTTGTCGTTAAACGTTTTCATGAAATCACCAGGAGAGGTCATCTGGGGACGTGAGTTTTAGTATCAGCAATATGCAGATGATACCTAGTTCATTCTTTCCCTTCCCAACAAAATCCTGGACATTTTGTCAAGGATCACTGAAGAACTAATAATAAACTGAAACTTCTTCTTTTTTTAAAAAATGAAGATACAAACTAGGAGTGGAACTACTAATCCAGGAACAAACTTTCAGGCTCTTCTGGATGGAACTGTACATTGCTTGGGCGTTCTCCTGGAACGAGCATTCCCTCTGGATATACAGGTGAAAAGGATTGCCATACATTCGGAATTTCCTGGACATAGCCAGGATTCGGCCACAGGAAACAGTGTCTGGGAACATCCTGACATATGGCAACCCATGTCAGAAGTGTAGATTTTGGTTCATTTCCTTTAAAATAGCTCAAAAACATCTTCTTCCTTTTTTTAGACTTTGCAACACACAAACAAAAAAGCTCTGGCCAAAAAAAACCCCAAACCATCTCAACAACTTTGCCAAAAAAAAAAAAAAGTTGTCCAGATTTTCACTTTTTGAAATATGGCAACTCTACCTAGAAGTGCTTTTGCCAAATTAAAGCTAGTGTACCAGGTATATACATCCTTTTTTGGGAGAAGGAAGCTTGCATGACTGTCTCCGAGTCACAACCAGCATTCCGGGCTACAAAACAGAAATTTATGAGGAATGTGAAATCCATCAGAGCGGGGGAGGTTGGATGGGGCAGCAGTGGATTTTCTGCTTTCAGGAATCCTGTGCTATCTGCTTCCACCTACCATCACATTTTATATTTGTAAACAAACCCAGATATTACCAAAACACCTTAACTCCCCAGTGACCTCTCCTTCCAAACGAAATCAAACCTAAGTAAGACCTGCCCAGTGACTAGACATGGAGATGATATTAGAAAGGATTGGTGAAATGAAAATACAGCTATCCTTGAGAATTTGTACTTGTCTGAATTGTGCAATGCACAATGTTAGCAAAAATGAATATATTAGGAGAAAGTGTGCATAAAACTGAATATATTAAACTAACATTAAAAATGCATTGTGTTAGGAAAAAATTACTTACAAAAATGTGTACTTTAATCCAAAATGTCTTCACCCAGGAAAATTTGCATTATAATACTGGTGAATTCTCATGAGGATTAGAAAAAAATAATTCCCCAATTGTTGAAGAGAAATAGAGAACCAAATGTAAGATTGAAAAACTGAAAGAACGGAAATTGACAGATCTTTCTATTCCTACTCATGACCTTGTCACTTCTCAGAGAAGTAGGCCTTGTTTAATAGGTACTCTATTAACATTCACAGTAAATGATTAGGCAGTCCAGGCAAACTCAGTCAAAGCACAATGGATTTATGCATGCAGTGACAAAATAAATGCTGACGTTAGCAGGTGGGCAAAATCAGATTAAAAAACTGAGATCAGGCAGAGGTTTACCTCTGGTTCCTATTATGATAAAGAATGTTCATTTCAAAAGCTCTGGCTCTCTGGGCCACTTTATACCCGATAGCACCCATTCCAATGATCCCCAGCGTTGCACCGTTAATATCCTCTCCTAACCAGTCAGCCATAAAACATTTAGTGTCAGGAGAAACTGCAATCTGATGACCTAGAAATTGAGATAGACAAAAGAAAACGATGGTTTGCAGCGTTTTAGGAAATCAGCCAACAAACATAAGGTGTGATGCCCATCCCAATGTGGCAAATTGCTCTGGTTTTAACAGCTCTGAGCTGTATTTGAACAACAACCCACCTACTGCTTTGATTTCTAAAATACTACATACCAAGTCCCAAATCTTCCTTGAAGGCACACACCTTTTTAGCCCAAATATACAGTTATACTCATCAGAGGAGTGATTGGTGGGGATGTTTGGGGTAGGGCCTTTTCATTGACAGAACCCCAATTATGGAAATCTCTCCCTAGTGCTGTTTATCTGGCCCCCTCCTCTTTTTGACAATTAAGACATTTTTCTTATGTCATGATCTTGCTAGCTATTTTTTTAAAAAACATTTTACTTTGTCGTTCGCTGCTCTCTGATTTTGCGAACTAAGATACAACTGTTGTGAACTTGCCTGTGGGAGTTCTTAATCTGAGATGAAAGGTAGTATAAATATATAAAATAAACATATATAAAATTACAGTTCTACCAACAGCAAGGTGTCATCACATCCTTCAAACAATACCTGTGCTAGTGGATCTAAATCAAACATCTGTGGGAGTGCAATTATCTGTGACCCACTTTCAGTATTCAGCATTCAGCAGCTAGGCTGTATATTTTATGCATATTGGAAATGATGTAGAACAGGTTTATCCATGTGTGCTAGTGCAACAAGGTGTTCTCCAACCTATACAGACATCCTGCTGACTATACATTTTACAGATAGACCTCTCTGCACATGCCTAATTCTGATTATAGGCCTATATAATCAAGCGCTTGTAGACCATGAGAAAAAAACTTCCCTCTTCCAAGAAATTGTTTGCAAAATCCAATAGACAGTAATCACAGGGCAGGTGTTTTGTAAGACCGGATGTGTTTTCTACGGTGGATTTGTTTGGAAATGTTTTTTATCAACAAACAGCATTTAATAATTTCCTTTATCTGATCACTCTGTGACTTTGAAGCACAACAACCTGCGCACAATCAGTTGCATTCACACAATGTTTTAAAGCAAGTTAATTGGAAAGCTAAAGTGTACCTTCCACAATCCTCCTGGCAGAAGCAAGCATCAAAGCCATCCCCAAGTCTGCTGTAGGATTGGAAACTGCGAATGGGGTGTTCGCTACTTTCACGCCAAAGCTGGAGATCAGTTTTAGGTCCAAGTGATCCACTCCTACGCCACAGTTTGCAATCACCTTTAAATTAGGCAAGCTTTGCAGGAGATCCCTGTCAACCACTGGTTTATGAAACCACATGAAAATTGCTTTGATTTTATGACTAAGATCTTGCTTGTTTTCAGTAAATTCCTTCATGGTAATGAGCTTAAAATGTTTCTCCAGAAACTCCACATGGTCTTCATATACTCCATTTGTGCCTCCTATAACATTTATCAGTGTATATGGATGCTCGTTCTCTTCCATGGTCTGTATCTATATATATAAAAGAATTTATATATCAAAACTCTCTTTTTTTTAACTAATGTGAAAACAGCAGTGTTTCTCTTCAGATTATTATTTTTATCTAGTTCATTGTGATTAACAGGGTAGCTCCTTTATACAATAAGGGTGGGGATATCCAAGACTGCTAATTAGCATTCCAAAGCGTTCAGTCCAAAACTGTGTAATCTATGCAGATATAATTTGGGAGTAAACCCAACTGAACTCAGCAGGGCTTTATTATGAGTAAACACGAATAAGATCAAGATGGAAGTGCCCATCAAGGTTCAAGGCTTTCACTATTATTATTATTATTATTAATAATAATAATTGTTGTTGTTGTTGTTGTACCCTTCCTCCCAAGGGAGTCCAGGTACTCTATACCACTACTGATGCATTAGCAAGAATGGAGTGTTCTTAGTATAAATTCTGTAGAGAAACTCTGAATAGTGGCTTACATAAAGGGGAAAAAACTAAACACCATCATGAAACAGGATTAGATTACAAAATGATTGACCATATCAAAAGATGAACATTTGGACCCTGCTGTAAATATTATTGCACACAATGCTTCTGAATGCTGTATTTCTCCTCCTCCGGCACTGCAATGCACACAACTCTTTCCCCTAATTTTATATAGATCTGGATTTTAAGAAGAAATTCAACGAACTAAATACAAAACCAACTTCATAAACAAGTGTTACAGGACGTGAGTCACTAGCACCTCGTGAAACGACGGCTATTCAGGGACAACAAATGCAAACGAAGGAACAAAAGGATTCACTTCGCCCAAGTGTATTTCTCCGAAAAAGTGCGCCCCAATTTAAAACAAAATCTGACTATTACAACTCCTTCCCTCCCCCGGTGAGAATGGAATTGCCTACTGTCACAAGGCTTGAGCTGCAGAGACAACGTGATCCCTGCCCTCACCCCGGAAAAAAAGCTCAGATAAGGACCCCGCCCCCTCTCTATTCATTTGCATATACCCCTCTTATTGGCTGGAATTAAACACCCACCCAAGCAAAAGACCATTAGGGATGGGACATTTCTGGAGAGCCAAAAGCCCCGTGGAATTTAGGAACTTCCGCTTAGGGCGGGGGCTGGTATGCTTGCTAGTTTTGCGAGAATGTTTCCCTTTAGGAAATTCCTACACAGACAAGCAGCCCCTTAGAAGATGCAAAAGGCGGAAAAGGTGTCAGTAAAAGGATAATAAAGATTAGCAACCTTAAAAGAGGGAGAGAGAGAGATGCTATCAAGTACTATGACGCCTTCGCTTGCCCCCAAAAGAAATACAAATTATCTTGTGGAAAGAAACGTATTCCAGCTTCTTCAGGAAGGCTGCTCTTGAATTGGTACCTGCTGATTCGGAGCGGAGCTGAGGGACGTGGAAATCACCCGGCCGGGAATAAACTCCGGAGTGTTTTGATTCCCCAGCTAAGGAGTCGGCAGGGAAGGACTTTGTTCCCTGGGCTGGGAAACCGCGAAGCTGCAGTGGAGCCTCTTTTCAGCTAGGAGGACCTGCAGGAGGAAATCTGCTGTACAGATAAAAGAGTAACTAGACGTAATCACAGCCCTCTTGCTGTCGGTTATTTCACCCAAAGAGGGAAATATTGGCAGCCAGCAGCAATGGAAGGAAAATAAGTTTATCAGTTGAAGAAAAAGAGATCAGAATAACAAGTATTTTACAATTTGGCATTACCTGGATACGCTGTCATTTATACTGTATTTACTCCTCAAGATGATCAGGATGGTAAAGGCAGTTCTCCCCATCCATTTTATCCTCACATCAACCCTTTGATGTAGGTTGGGCTGAGGCTACCCAACGAGCTTGATAGGTACTGGAAATCTTAAATACAAGCTTCTCCACTCCTAGTCTAGCTACTAGCCTGCACCAGCTCTTCCAAGTTCACTACCTGCCTCCACACATAAACAGAACTTGCCACCTGTTCACTTTGAATGAATTGTTTATATTTTGGGAGCCCCGTCCTTAATGAAATATTATCTGTGAGCAATGCCGGATTTACGTACAAGCTAAACAAGCTATACTGTAGCTTAGGGCCCCACTCTCTTGCCCCCCATATACTTCTTTTTAATTGTATTTCACTATTAATATACTTCTTGTCTTTCAGTTCAACAATTACTTTGATAAAATACATATTTTGTTATGTGCAAATGGCTATAGATACCTATTAGGTCCATAAATTACCATATAGCATATATTCAACACCAAAAAACAGGGACAATTTGTTGTTGACAAAGGACAGCTGGACACATAAAGGGCCCCATTACCTTCAGTAGCTTAGGGCCTCATCAAACCTCAATCCGGCCCTGTCTGTGAGGGTGTGCAAAGACAAAATGGGGTATGCAAATATCAAACTGCTCCTTCCAGTTTTGAAACTGTGTGCTTGAAGATGGGCATGTGAGAAAGTTCAGGAAGGTGGTCAAAGAGCAACACCAAACAATTCTTCTTCCTACAGTTCTGAAACCACATTTGAAGACTTACTGAACTCCACTGAAAAAATGAACATGGGACTACCCATAGTGTAACAAACTACAGAGTAACATGAGCAGAGCCCTGCTCGATGCCTGTGGGAAACAAACAGCAGGGCATGAATGTGTTGGTCTTCTCCTGTTGATGCACCCCAACTGCAATTACATGAAAATGTAAACTTACAAACCCATTTTTTTAATTTTCATATATCATGTTCTGCCAACAGTTTTTCAAAATGCTATTTCACATGTGAGTAAAACAACCAGAAGCATGACATGCAATGCAACTCAGAATATCTCGGTATCTCTCTCTCTAGCTCATGGTTTCTTAGATAAGTCTTATACAATAAAATAGACAACAGGTTGATTACCCTTTATTGTATTGATAGTTTTAGTTTCTCATTGGTGAACTGGCAAGAAATTTTATGTTAGAAACAAAATCAAATGAACTTAAGACAATAAAACTTAGGTTGCTTGAGCATGTTGACGTTGGTCACTAAAACACCTACTCCTCCCCCAACCCAACAAATGAAAAGAAAAAGCTGTATGTTTCAACTTTATTGTCTTCTTTGAGGTTCTTAGCATTAAGAAAAGGTTGCCTGAAATGTGCTTTATGTGCAGGGACTGAAGGTGGCCTTAGCCATCGTAACTAGCAGCTATTGATAGACCTATTCTCAACAGAGGTCACATGTCCAGCCTTTCAAATATTCCCTGTCTTGCATGGTTTGCTGCTCCCACTGGCTAGAGGAGAGAAATGAAGTGGGAACTTTACTAATTACAGTGTAGGAGGCTTACCGGTAGTTAGGGTAGCATGGAACAAGCGAGTTGTGCCAAAGGCCTCACAGAAAAGTTGGTTTTTGAGTGGTGATTTAACAAAATAAAAGGGCTGGAAGAACTGTCACCAAAATCTTAAATTATCCAATTTATAACTTTTAAAGCCAAGATGGTGGTACTTGATATTTTTAACCTTTTAGAAAAGGTTTACTTTGAAATGGCAGTCAGGCATAGTTTCCACTTTCCTACTGATTACAAGGTAGCAAGGCTCAAATTGGCTAAAAATTATTGTGAAAGAAGTAACTTACAGTACTTGCAAACTTCAAAGCACATTTATTATATTATTCATTATAAATATTGTATATAACATTTAAAATGCAAGCATAGAAATTTTCACAACAGTCTTTCATATTAACGAGCAAGCACTGTTCGAAATTTAATTGTGTGAAATGGTAACAAAGGACATATCTACTATAACTATGATGAGGAGTTAACAAAATATGAAATCTCCTATTGGCTTGTTTTGTGTCTTCAGTCCAGAACAAACACTGCTGCATGAGGCATGAGATTCGGGTTGAATTTATACATGTCAATATGTTTCTTGCACTAGAGGAAAAATGTAGAATAGTTCCATGTTGCTATGTTGGATGATAGCCCACAAATTTAGTCAGGAAACACTTCACTGGGCATTGGGAGACCATTAAGAGCTGCCAGTACATTGCTTACTGCTTCCTCTGTTATCATGAAAGCAGTTTTGTGTGTTTTACAACCGACATGTGGTGTTATGATAACATTTTTTAATTTTAGTAACGGATGATTTCTGAAAAGAAGAGGGTAAAAAAGACAGGTTATTAATACAGGAAGTAGCATTCATTCTTTTTTAAAATAATTTTTATTGAACAAATTTAAACAAAACATATTATCAATCAATATAACCAATTACATTTCCTCCCCTTTCCCCCCCTCCCATCCCTCCCTCTCCCACCCTCAAAAGACTAGGAAGTAGCATTCATTCAAACAAATGAAGGAAAAGTATTTAGAGCTATCCACAGTTAGAAGGATTTTATTGTGGTACCTCGGGTTACAGACGCTTCAGGTTACAGACTCCGCTAACCCAGAAATAGTACCTCAGGTTAAGAACTTTGCTTCAGGATGAGAACAGAAATTGCACGGCGGAGGCAGCAGGAGGCCCCATTAGCTAAAGTGGTACCTCAGGTTAAGAACAGTTTCAGGTTAAGAATGGATTAAGTTCTTAACCTGAGGTACCACTGTAGTTATCTGACTTGGCAATCATTCAGATTCTAGCAATGTACCAAAGTCAAATGACTTGAAAATAAGCAAGTGTACCCTTCAGTTTCAGCCGCTGTGGTTAATATTTACTCCCTCTGATTATACAGGTGTTTTAGTAGAGTATAATAGTTAATGTGTACAGGGAAAGGTAAAGGGACCCCTGATCATTAGGTCCAGTCGCGGACGACTCTGGGTTTGCGGCACTCATCTCACTTTATTGGCCGAGGGAGCTGGCGTACAGCTTCCGGGTCATGTGGCCAGCATGACTAAACCGCTTCTGGCGAACCATGTGTAGTTATATATAAAGAAATCACTATAGATCTATGTAAGTTATATTTCTAAAGTAGAAGATTAACAGAACAATCCTACCCACGACTTACGCTCATAGTTAGAGACTGGGTCACCCCTGAGCCCACCTGCATGTTAGAAGCTCAAAAACATGCAAGTGTTGTAGATTACATTGGTGTTGGATCACAGTTGCATTGGTTCTGCTTAATGCATGTTTAACTGATTCACCAACATGAACTGAGGAAGTTCAGGCATTAGGTAGGAGGAGAGAGAACCTCAGGTGCTGGTAGTGTCCATGGTACCAGCACACCATTATAACTGCAGAACAGGTAATGCAAAATGAAAACACTCACAATGGAGTCAGTGGGGAGCCCCGGACGACTCAAAACCCCACCCTCTGTCTCCCATTGCGTTGCTCATTCTCACTAAACTTCTGGATATCTCCTTGTACATTAAGAACTCATGGAATATATGGCCCTCTCTTTCGCAAAATGTTTCCTCCAATCACAATGATGCCATACATTCATGTGTGGAGTATTCTGTCAGCTATCTATGCGGTCAGACAACTGACCATAAGCCCATGTCTTTGGGAGGAAGAGGGTGTAGGTGTGCAATGTATGTTGCACTGAGAAATAGGGTTGGCTGCTTGTTATGAATGGAATAACGCTCCTCCTTTCCTGTCTTATCTGCGTGATAAAAGGTGCATGGGATCTCAACTATAACACACTGGCATAATGCTTGTATAACTGTGGTGCAGGGTTAATCACTACAATTATAGGGCTGCCTTTTGAACTGCAAGGTCCCCAACTATTTTTGGTCTGGAGGAACATATGGAAATCTACAAACTCCCGGGAACAGCATAAAATTCCCATTTTATAGACAAAAAAGTGGCAATGCTCAGAACTGCGCGTCCGAAAATAGGCTCCCACCCCAATCCCCAAATAAAACAAAAATTAAAAGCAAGCCATACTCCCCTCCACAAAAAAGATCAAGCAATCCTCCCAGATGAACAGTAACAAAAAAGCCAAAAACACTTTTTAAACAAATTGGGATGGACAGGGGCCTTGGTGGGCTGCAAGGGATGTTTTAAGCTGCAGTTAGGAATTCCAGCTGCAGATGAAAGCTTTCAGCACTAACTCAAACATTTACTTAACACCTGCTCACACTTCCTTCCATTGCTTCATGGCTTCAATTTGGAAAAGGAAGCATGTTGTGTATTATATAGGTTCTCCTACTACTTCCCAGTGTATACAGTGGAAGAAGGCAGAGATGTCAGACTGTACTGGTTACTCCTATGCTTTCCTGCAGTCTTTACAATGTGCTTAAAGTCATTCTTTTTTTTTTTTAATGGATAAATATATAGATGTTTACCTGGGCAGCGGTTCAGGATAAGTGACATCCATAGCGGCACTTTTAATAACACCAGTCTGAAGAGCTTCCACAAGCATATCTTGGTCTACAACTTGCCCTGTGTGGAAATCAGGTTCTTATGAGAACCGCTGGGTAACGGTGCATTGCATGGTTTCATCGAATCATAGAGTTGGAAGGCACCCCGAGGGTCCTCTAGTCTAATTTACTGCAATGCAGGAATCTCAACTAAAGCATCCATGGCAGATGGCCATCCAGCCTCTGCTAAAAAAGCTCCAATGAAGGAGAGACCACCACCTTCCGAGTTAAGGAGAACACAGGGGCGTTTCTAGCCCCCTGGCTGCCAGGGGCGGCAAGCCAAGAGGCACCCTTGGGGGCGGGGCATTGCGGCATGTGCGTGCGTCATGACGTCATGACGCACGTGCACAGCGCGATGCCACACCCCTGGGGATGCCCCCGCAGGGGGAAAAAAGGAAAGCAAAGCGGGCGCTTGAACGCGCCAGCTTTGCTTCCTTTTCTCTCCCTTTTGGCGCCCAAAGGGGCGGCCGAAAGGGGGGGGGAGAAGCAAACAGGCGCGTTTAAGCGGCCGTTTGCTCCCCCCCCCTTTCCCTTTTGGACGCTTCTTTCGGCGCTGGCTGGGCTGCGGCTCTGCAGCCCAGCCGGCACCGAAAGAAGCGACCGAAAGGGGAGAAAAGCGCCCGTTTGCTTCCCCCCCTTTTCATTTTCGGACGCTTCTTTCGGTGCTGGCTGGGCTGCGGCTCTGCAGCCCAGCCAGCATTGAAATAAGCGTCCGAAAGGGGAGAAAAGCGCCCGTTTGCTTTCCCCCCCTTTTCACTTTCGGACGAAAGTGAAAAGGGGGGGGGGAAGCAAACGGGCGCTTTTCTCCCCTTTCGGTCGCTTCTTTCGGTGCCGGCTGGGCTGCAGAGGCGCAGCCCAGCCAGCGCCGAAAGAAGCGTCCAAAAGGGAAAGGGGGGGGGAGCAAACGGGCGCTTTTCTCCCCTTTCGGCTGCTTAAACGCGCCTGTTTGCTTCTCCCCCCCCTTTCGGCCGCCCCTTTCGGCTCCGCAGCCCAGCCAGCGCTGAAAGGGGCGGCCGAAAGGGGGGGGGGAGAAGCAAAGCTGGCGCGTTTAAGCAGCCGAAAGGGGAGAAAAGCGCCCGTTTGCTCCCCCCTTTCCCTTTTGCCGCCGTTCGTTCCGTCGCCCCAGGAGCAGCAGCACCGCACACACTGTGCGCTGCTGCTCCCACGGCGACGGAGCGAGCGGTGGTGAGCAGGGTGAGCAGCGGCGGGTGGGGGTGTCAAGCGGCGGCCCCTCCCACCACTCCCCACGCACCACCGGTCACCCCGGGAGGAGCAGCGCTGCACGGACGGGGTGCTCGCTCGGCCGAGCGAGCACCCCGTCCGTGCAGCGCTGCTGCTCCCGGGGTGACGGAGGGAGCGGCGGCGCGTGGGAGTGACGGGAGGGGCCGCCGCTTGACACCCCCACCCGCCGCTGCTCACCCTGTCACTGGGGGCGTACCGCCCCTACCGCCCCTCCCCAGCGACGCCCCTGGGAGAACATAAGTACATGCTGCTGAACTGATCTCATTACACACCTCCAGACCATGAGCCTTGGTATAACACAATTTGTGAACCAACACTTGTAGTTTGTTTCTCACATTCACATGTTGTTATAAAGAATGCAGGTCACAGATTCACATGTTGTGATAAAGCACAGATTCACATGTTGTGATAAAGAATGCAGGTCTTCTTCAAAAAGAAACTGCTCAAAAGGGGAACACTGGGCTGCTTGAAAGCCTTTTTGCAAAGGGACTTTCAAACAGTGCTGTGCTTTGAAGTCCTAACAATCCATATTTTTCTTCAAGCAGCTCTTTATGACCTACCTCTAGAGATATTTATAAGGCTAGCTGTGGGTTTCATCAGCTGCAACTCTTTTTTCCCAATCAGTTTGTATGTCCGAGGTGTCAGATTTACAACCAGCATCACAAAATCTGACTGCTGGAGCAAGTCTTCTATTGCCCCACAATAGCAGGCACCCACAGCCTGTTCTTCGTCTTCTTTCCTGCCAGAAAAACAACAACAAGGATGATCTGTTTAACAAGTGCTAGTTCTTGGGGAGGGGGTTGGAATTCACAAATGTGCAGATCCCTTGTAGAACAAGGGGAGCACCATACTACTAAGTTCAAGGCTACACAGTAGATCAGAATAATGTTCCAATCTACTCTGTATATTGTACTGATATTTATCTTTCTAGCAAATAAATTAAGAAGGTTTAAGACTTTTTTTCAAAGCTGAAGAACCTAAAATATTGCAATCAAGCCACTGAGATTTAATAAAACCATCTAAATTAGCATAAAAATGAGCTGAGCTGTGTACTTTTTCCTAGAAAACTCTGACATTATTAAAACACACACCAAAAATGGCAACCAAATGTAGTAGAGCTTCTCCCTTCTCCCTCCAGCATGATGAAGTTAAGTTCTTTTAATATTCTGATTTGAAGCACAGGAGAACCACAGTTAAGTTCCGCAATGTGTTACTGAAGGGAAGAAGAGAGCTTTGCCCATGGCTCTTTTCAGCAGTCCTTGTGGCTTTTGTAATATCTCATTTCCTCCCTAGCAAGGCAACAGCTTAGAAAACCAGAGTGAAGATGAAATGGAACACAGCAAAAGCCAAAGTCAGTCATAACTCAGGGTGAATATCAACCTTAAATCGTGGCTCTCTTGTAGAAGAAAGTGGGAGGGTTGGAAGACTGGCAGGAAGACGTCACATATTGTCATAGGATTTGGGTGAATGCCGGAACAAGCTACTTAGCCAGTTTCCTCATTTACTAAGAACTGAAATTTGTTTGTGTGAAATGGCCCTTATTTATCCTTCTCTTTTTCTCACCTGATGGCTCGCCTTTTCTAAGCACAATAGGCTAGCCTCTCTTCATCACATTAAGCAGAAACATGAGTACAGCTGTGTTTGTTCACTTCTGAAGACCAGCTGATCTTTCTCTCTATACACATGCACAAAGATTGGGGGGCAAAATAGCTTTAGAGGTGAAGATACGTTCTTCTATTTTGTATGGGGTCAAACCGTGTATTTTTACCTTCTGTTCCTGTTATGATAAAGAATTTTCATCTCAAAAGCTCTGGCTCTCTGAGCAATTTTATACCCAATGCTTCCCATTCCAATGATACCCAGAGTTGCCCCAGTGACTTCCTCTCCTAACCAGTTATTAGAAAAATAGTCTGTGTCAGGGGAAACAGCAGCCTGGCAACCTGTAAAATGACAAAATAAGGGGTGGCGGGTGGAGAAGAGGTGTTAATTAAAAACAGAATTCGGGTGGGTTTTTTAAAAAGAAATCTGAGTTATTCAGTTGAGGCTGTAAATAGATGAATTCTTTTTCATTAACCATCAGTGTTTATTTGTTTAGATATTAACAAAAGTCATATTGCATACAAAACTTCATATACACAAACAGGGTATAAATATGCAAGTAATTGCTCTACCGGGAGCTGGCTTCAGGCACGAGGCCTGTTAGCAGACCAACTCAGCATTACAAAAATGTCTGCAAACTGCAGGGTGAGGTTCAGGAAGGGGTACAGGGCAACCTGACGCAATATTAGGTAGAAAAGGGTTCAGGTTGAAGGCAGTGGCTCAGGCTGTACTCTTTGAACAGAAAGTTCCATTGTTGTTTCAGCAAAGAAAGTGAGCTTCTTTCCTGTATATCAGCAGTGTTGATACCTCCCCTTTGTGAGCCTCTCCCATACTGGAAGGTGCTGCTTTGCTTAAAGGGGCCTAGCTTTCAGCATTAATGTCTTCCTGCAACAGAATGTGGGAGACACTGGCTGCATGTCACCTTCCATGGAGTCTTCCAAGTCAGAGGATGACAGTGCCACGTCCTCTGGCCAGGCTTATGTTGACTCCACAAGCTCACTGGGTAGCAATGCTTCTGGGTCTGGCCGTACATGCAGGGGTGTAGCAAGGTAAATTGGTACCCGGGGGCAAAAAAAATTGTCACACACCCCCCCGGCATGGGAAGGTCAGGTGGTACCTGGTGCAGAAAATTTATTGTCAACCCCCCCCATTGATCCCCCCCGCAAAAAATGGTTTTACATTATTTCATATTTTCTTACAAAGGAATAATAACAAGTAATAATAATAATAATAAACTTTTATTTATACCCCACCCTCCCTGGCCAAAGTCGGGCTCAGGATGGCTAACATCAGATACATAACATTGGTATAAAATCAAACAATAATTAAATTACCTCCTAAAAACATCTCAAAATCAAATTAAAGTCTAATTAGATGGCTTTCCACAGGGTTAGGGTTGGGAACAGTAAAGTGTTCTCTGAACTGAAATTTCAGCCTTTGTGACATAGGAAAACAGTCAAGTGAACAGCTCTTTTGGTGGAGGAGGGTCAAGATATTAACCGATATGCATGAAATTTCATATATAGCTATATAATCCCTAGTATAGTAAGATAAGACCTTTGGAGCAGGCATTTTCCAATAAATAAATAAATAAATATCCCAAAAAAATTCAAAGAAAAAATTCTTTCATAATTTGTCACCCCCTCCATTATGGAACCCGGGGTGACCTGCCCCCGCCCCCCCTTTGCTACGCCCCTGCGTACATGTCCTCTGTTTTGGAGTCCTCCACTCCATCACCTGAATAATAATCTGACTCCTCATCCCTGACACCAGCCTCAATTTACCTCCTTCCAAAGGGAATCAAATCTGGATAAGTGTTCTGCCCTGGAACGTCTCACTGCTCGGGAAAATGGGACAAGGGTAACTGTAAAGAAATGTGCACAGTATTGTCAGTGTTACCTTCTACGAGTCTTCTAGCAGCTGCCAGCAGCAGGGCCATGCCAACGTCTGCTGTAGTGCTCTGGACAGCATGAGGAGTGTTGGCAATTCTCACTCCAAACCCAGAGATCAGCTTCAAATCCAAGTGATCGGTACCCACTCCTGCACTTGAAATCACTTTTAAGTTAGGCAGACTTTCCAACAGCTCACGGTCGATGACTGGCTTATGCCACCACGAGAAAATAGCTTTGACTTTAGCACCATAGTATTCTTTGCTTTCGAGGAATTCCTTCATGGTGATAAGTTGAAAGTGTTTCTTCAGAAATGGCACATGCGCTTCTAAGACGCCAAGGGTGCCACCTACTTCATTGATCAGTAAGAGAGGCAACTCGGGATCTTGCATGATCTTCGAAAGGATGGGAGACAACTAGTTTTCTGAAAAGCACAGAGAAACAATCAAACCACGCCACAAAATACTGCATTATTTTCCTTCATTGTGATAAAACCTCTGTGTGGCTGATTATCTGAAGAAGTGTGCATGCACATGAAAGCTCATACCAAGAACAAACTTAGTTGGTCTCTAAGGTGCTACTGGAAAGAATTTTTTATTTTGTTTTATCTGTTAAGTGATTATTTCAAGAGAAAAGGAAACTTCAAAAATGGACTCAAGTTTACCAGTCGTGAAGCTCTGCTCATCAAAAGGTTGCCATGAAATAGTATCATGCAAATCTCAGTGCTGCTGAACTTTGAACACTGTAATTAATCGAGTTACTTTGTAAGCCACTTTGCTTAATTATCCAACAGAGTTCAAAGTGGAAAAGGAATGGAAATGTAATACAGTAGATGTTTTATAAAAAAGTAAAGTGTATTGTATATATTATGATATTATTAGATCAATAGGTTTAAGTTGGAGAGAATGGATGTTAAAATTAATGAAACGGAAAAAGAATGTGAAATATAAAGGACTGAAATATAAAGGACAGAACATGGAAGATTGGAAGTCGATGGAATATATTATTTGTTAAATAATATGTGTTATTATATGTATTTACCTGTATATATTAAAATCAATAAAAATAATAATGGGAAAATAATAATAATTATCCAACAGAGTTCAATCCATGAGTGTTAAATATATGCATAATTCTTTACTAGTAAATCAACAGAGTACTTTGGCTGAATTATTCCTTTAAAAATCACACACTCCAAATACATCTGAGAGACTCAACCACAATGCACTTCTTTATTTGATTGTAATCTCCACATTATCTTAATTATAAATATTTTCAAATGCAAACAACAGGTTGCATCCAGCACTGCTGTTCCACTTGCACAGCAACTTCCACTTGCACAAAACTTACCTCTCCTCTCTCCTGCAGCCCCCCTAATTCAAAATCTGCTCCTGAGCATTGAGAGACCCCCCCAGCGCAGATTCTGGGGACACGAGGGGGCTGCAAGGGAGAGGAAGGGGATGTGGTGTTGCTCCAGTTGAACTCTTATACAGTGTTGGTTACAATCCAATCACTTTGCTTTAGTATGTTAAAAAGAAAAAAACCCTCCTTTTTTGCACACTTCTCAGTTATGCCATGAATGGATTCTGCTTTTGCTTGATGTGAGACATTCAAAAGCAGGGGTAGAAAGCAGTGGTCAGTAGCTCTCTTGGGAAACCAAAAATGCAAGGGAAAACAAGATGGCTACTGCTGCATATTGGGGAGTGTAATCTTCCTCATGCAAATGGCACGTGTAGGACAAGATATAACAGTGCTGGTTGGGACAGTTCACGTTTTTAAGGGTACAGAAGTTTAACCTGTACATGGTATGTCCAACAGAATACCAAGCAGCCTCTTATTCAGTTGCAGTATAATTTGGTATTACAACTCAACTTGATATTATGTATTATTTTACTTTGAAAGTGACTGAGCCTTCATGCACATCACTATTTACTATGGCTGCAGGATGCTCCCACTGTTGGAATAGGGTACCCATGACATTAGTCATAATTCATATATATTTTTGTAGGATCAGGAGGTTGGTTTGGATTACACCTTTGGGTCTCAGCCAAGCCTGTAGTTTTGTATCTATAAGACGGGGCATGTAGTAGAAGGAACTGCTGGATTGTTCAAACCAGTTTCTTCGTTAAGCTGATGACCTAGCTGGCCCTCTTAAGCACCTTCCTTCTGCACGATGGAAGTTTGTCATGTTGCCATAGAGACAACTGGGTGTGGATACTCTTCCTAATGGGGAAGCAAGATGTGCTGGAGTGTGAGCCCCTTCATCTTATGCTCAAGTTGTGTATATGTGTAACTAAAACCTTATATCCTAAAGAAACCAGTCTCCATTGGGTAAGCCAATGGCACCTGTGAAATCTCTCGCTGCTCAGCGATAGAGATGTTTGCAACACTATCCTAAAGCTACTTGAGGAATCCTAGTGCTTTCCCTCAAACAAGTTTCCATTTGATTTGAAAATGCAGGCTGCGGTGAAGCCAGGATCTGTACAGACAGCCATTTTGCATGTGCAGATGACTGCTTCATTGGGACTCTGTGGGGAGAGCGGGGTTGGAGGTATGGGGAAACAAATCAGGTATTGTAATGTGTATCAGGTGAAGACATCCTTGCCCCTTCTGTGCTGTGTGCAGCAATGTAAGTATGCAACTCAAAATGCAGTGGGAAGAAACAACTGGGCTGCATTTCAAGCTGCTAATATTTACATAGCCTTACTACACAATGTATTTGCTATCACACGAACGTGCATATCCGTTTCGGGCTGGAAAAACCAGAAAGCCAGCTGTTGTGCTTGAAAGCCTTGGATCAACATTTATTAGTTCTTTTACTTAAGAATATAATTACAGAAAATAGTTAACAGTATGGGAGGCCATAAATGAAAACTATGTAGGATGAGTTTTGATTCTCATGCACCATTGTTACTTAGCGGTTAATGTCCTTTTGCCGACCAGCCATTGATTATTAATGTTCTCCATCAAACTATTGGGTGATCACTTCACTAGGAATGGGGAGGTCATTGAGAACAGCCTGTATATTTTCCACTGCTTCTTCTGTCATCATAAGCAGGGCTTGTACAGTTGCAGTTCCAATGTGAGGAGTTATAATAACATTCTTCAGTTGCAACAATGGGTGATCCCTGCAAGGAAGCCATAACAGAAAAATCAGAAGTCATGTGGCACAGGCAGATCAAAGTAACTATATTGCTGTATGACTGCACTGAAAAAGACTCCAAATGGGGGGAAATGGTAAGTTAGCTTCCACTGAGCTGTCTTCTATACACTGTGTAGGTCACAATCATCAAGTGTGAAATGATCTACTAAACCATTTATAGGAGTTAGCCCTATGAAGATCTGCTTTTTGTGCTCTGAATCAAAGTTCTCATCACCTATAAACTTGTTTGTATGGCAGTACTGTTAGACAGAAAGCTTAGATCGATGGAGTCTATGTTCTAGGCTTAGAACAAGAACTCCCCCTTACAATTCTGCTCTATTTTTGCATCTCAAATGCATGGTACAGGTTTGAGTGAAAATGAATTAAAGCAGTAAAACAAATTTTGCCATGTACTATTCAATCTGAAGGTTGTTTTGTTTCAAAGCATTAGATGGCAAAGGAAAAGCATTTGAGACCTCGGGACAAGGGACAGGTTGCTATCTCAGCCCTGAACGCAAGTGCTATTGTGTTGTTGCACTACAGAGCTTGGAATGGGTTATATTTAACACCTCTACCATCATGATTCCTTGTGTTACTTCAGTTTGTTTAAATCCAAATACTCAGAGACTCTGGTCAGTCAGAAGAAATGGCAAAATGATTTACAGAAGGCATATTTATGACTATCCATGCATACAGATTTCAGTTCACATCAAGCATTAAGAAGTATGATTAAAATGGATTAACAAACCCCCCCCCAAAAAAATCAGTTACAATGTATGTCCCTCATAGCACATATCATCAACATTGTGGTATGACAGTAGGTCATGCTGGCTCAGGAACGGGACACAGGGAAAACAGGCAGCAGCAGAGGAGGCAAACCATGATCATCTATGCCTTAATGTTGAAGTTTTGGACCAATGAATAATAATTATTCCATGTCATGAGTCAGGACTAAAACAACAACAATGAAGGGTTTTTTTGTTGGTAATATTTTACCTTGGCAATGGTTCAGGGTGAGTCACATCTAAAGCTGCAGCCTTAATCACTCCATTTTTGAGCGCTTCTACCAAGGCATCTTGATCAACTACTGCACCTGATACGGACAGAACTTTGATGTCAATAATCACAAGAAAGTCATAAAGTAGCTCATGATAAAGACTGAAAGCTCGTTTCTGTGCATTGTTCACTTGAAAAGCACAACACTGTGTCCAGTGGAGTTAATGCCTAGGTAAGAGTGCTTAGGATTGCAGCCAAAGAACACATTTTAAGGAGCTAAGGGTCTCTCCACGTTATCTCTCCAAACACGTTTTGATTGACCCAAAATAGTAAAAAGGCTTATGAATCCAGTCCTTAATCCATTTCCTTTGCAGCAAACCTGTTAAAGTTCACCAATAAAGCCACCTCGTGTGATGTTGCTCTAGGGTGTAATAAAACCCACAGCTGTGCCAAATCCAATGTACCCAAAGTATGTTTCTTTACCACTGAATTTTCCCTTTCTTTTTCTTGTGATCCCCCGACCCCCCAATACTACTGGTTTCAAAATAATCCACATTTATTCTTGACACTGAAAATTGGTTGTTGGCCTCGCCCTTTGTTAGTGCTGGTGAAATGTATAACATTTCACACACAAAAATACAGAGAAAAGGATGGAATATATGCAAAAATAGGTATTTGAAAAATGTGTATAGCTGAAGTTTACATTTAGGTAGTCACACATCCCCTACCTCTGCAGATGTTGATGAGAGTAGCCGTGGGTTTCATCAGCTGCAGCTGTCTTTTCCCAATGAGCTTGTGTGTCTCAGGTGTCAGATTCACAACCAACATCACAAAGTCAGACCGTTGGAGCAAGTCTTCTATGTTTCTACAATAAGTAGCACCAACTGCCTGTTCTTCTTCCTCTTTCCTGGAAGGAAATAAATGTGACAATTGTCACTTATACTAGTAACTCTTGTCCCTGGAGCTGCCCAGATGGAAGAAATACTTGACAGGGGTTGGGAGCTCCTTGTGGATTTTCCTATGGGTAGCCAAATTTTAGGTCAAAAGGCAGCACTTAAAGTCCACTGCATCCCTTCCAATTCAATGTAGCATACATGTGAACATCAGTGTTGCTCCTTGCATGGTGCT
The DNA here is from genome assembly GCF_009819535.1 of Lacerta agilis. NCBI lineage: Eukaryota > Metazoa > Chordata > Lepidosauria > Squamata > Lacertidae > Lacerta > Lacerta agilis. The sequence continues at coordinate 30,711,885 of NC_046318.1, forward strand.
ACACGCTTGCCTTTCAAGGAAGCCAAAGGGCATTGCTAAAGGATGCTGGCTGACAATGAGAATCTGAAAACTTGAGGAACACGGGAGCCTGGATGTGTTTCTGGCTAGCAGTGATTTTTATTTTTAATTTTTATGATTACTATCCTTTGAAAAGATCGTCTAGTCTTCTAGTGCACCTTCTTGTGTGCCCTGCTTTAGGTGTTGATTGCCAATACTGGACATAAGCAGAATTACCCTTATTTTGTATGTGTCGCGCTGTGCATACTGCAAAAAGAGATTGAAGACAAAAATCTAATAAATCCTGATTTATATATTAATTCTGAACAGGCAGGTGTGTGTGTGTGTGTGTGGTCGTTTTACCATACTGAAAGTCTGAAAATCACCATGTCTTTAAAAATCACTTGCTTTCCACTTCAGTGTGCAAATATTAGCAAAAAGAATCACCATACACGTAGGTTTGCCATACGTCCAGGAATTCCCGGACATGTCCTCTTTTGGGGATCCTACATGCCCATCGGGGGTGTGTGTGTGATTTTACATTTTAAAGCAAACGTCCTGGATTTTTGGTGGGGGTACTTTTGTGGGGGGGGTGGTGGCTCTGGCAACCCGGGCTCTGGTGTGGCCAGATCAAGCTCAGGCGATTGCCCTAAGTAAGCCCAACAACTTTTTGTGTCCAGACTTTTACCTCTTGAATTATGCCAACCCTACCATACAGTGACTTTTTCACTTTAATGGTAGAGATGGAAAATAGTCTCAACTGATGGAGGAATTGTTTTCGTCTCTCTCAGCCCCTTAGCCTCCATGACTACACACAGACTGACTCTGTAAAACATGGTGCAGAGATTGGTAGTTTAGAGCAACTGCTTCCAATAGACTTTGAAACCTAGATTACCAATACATTACAAGATAATAACTTAGGCTGAGGTCTGTACATGTCTACTCAGGAGTAAGCCCCACTGAGATCCATGAGACTTACTCCCATGTTAATTTTGCATGGGCTGCACTGTACAACACCTTCATCAAGGATATACCTACGGTTCCTGTTGTGATAAAGGATGTTCATGTCAAAAGCTTTTGCTCTCTTGGCTACTTTATACCCAATGCTGCCCATCCCAATGATACCAAGAGTGGCCCGGGTAACTTCTACTCCCAGCCAGTCAACTGCAAAATGTGTGGTATCTGGAGATGCTGCAATGTGACAACCTAAAAAACAAAAGCAGAAGCCACGCAGCAGCGAACGAGAAACAAGTGTTAGTACTTACAACAGCTTTATTCCAGAAATTATAAAACATGCCTGCACTATTTACAATAGTTATTGAAAATCAGAACAAAATAGAAAATTCTTTCCAGTAGCACCTTAGAGACCAACTGCTACTGGAAAGAATTTTCTATTTTGTTTCGACTATGGCAGACCAACACGGCTACCCACCTGTAACTGAAAATCAGAAGACAGCTCTAAACGGGAGTCCCTGTAAGGCATATTTCTACTTAGAATTTGTGCAATAAGCAGCACATAAAAATATAGGTGGGGATAAATTTAAGGAAGAAGGTAGCAGAATCCATCACCGTTAAATCTACTTAAGGGATTTCGTATGGAAAGATTAGAGAAAACATCTGTTCAAGAGTTTGAAGAGCTTCAACACATCAAGGTTTAAAATGCTGAGCTAAATGGATATTGGCTGACTCAATTTTAGTTACAAACTAGAAGCAAGCCAAAATTTGGAGTACTCCATAATTTTCAGTTTAAAAGGTAATTTCTACTTGGCACCTGAATAGCTAGAAAAGGGAGCAAATACCTGTATTATTATTTATCAGTATATCACGGTCATTATCATGTAACTATTGATCAGCTGATCCAAGGACTGATTGTTACTGGGAGTGGTGAACTCAAAATCTGCAGAACAACTTACATAAACTGCAAAAGAAAATGACTTTACCTTCCACCAGTCTTCTTGCAGATGCCAGCATTAAGGCCATGCCTATGTCTGCTGTGGAGTCAGAAACAGCATGTGGGGTGTTGGTGACTTTTACTCCAAAGCTCGAAATCAGTTTCAAGTCCAAATGATTCACCCCTACCCCTGAGTTTGCTACCACCTTTAAGTTGGGCAAGCTTTCAAGAAGTTCCCGGTCAATGAGAGGCCTGCACTCAAATACAAAAATAGACTTGATCTTTTCACGAAGTTCGTCCTTGTTTCTGTGAAACTCTCTCAGGGTGATGAGATTGAAGTGTTTCTTAAGGAACTCCACATGGCTCTCCAGTACACCAAATGCACCTCCTATTTCACAGATCAAAACGCCAGGCAGTTCTTTTTCTCCCATACCCTGAAAAAAGGGGATGATGAGAAATGTTAAACAAAAAACAGAAAACTAGGCTTTCATATAGCCACTAGAAAATATCCAAGGATGTAAAGTGGAGTCTCAGTCTTCTGCATTATTCTATATTAACAGTTAGAGAGTCTGTGACAATAATTACATTTTGTTGGGTGCTTAAAACATCTATTTCTAAAAGCATTCCCAGGAAGATGAGCTGACTCACAGGCAGTATCAGATTTCTCTTTAGAGATCTGCTTTATTTGTTTCTATTTCCTGTGTTTTAATGTTGTTGTACACTACTATGGCATTTTGTGGTGTTTAGACATTTAGAAAGATTTTATACATAAATACATAAGAAAAAGAATATGCCCAGGAGGATTTAATTGCAACAGATGATGACTTTCTACATGCGTATTTTCTTGCCCAGTTGTGGCAATAAGACACTACAATGTAATGATAAAGCTGTATTCATCATGTAAGATGCAGGGGAAATGCTTAGTTGCTGGAGCAGAGTGGGATCCTCTCTAAAAATGTCTGAGAATGCTTCATGCTGATCAAATTAGCCTTTCATCAGTTTTGATTCTGACAGTGTCAGCTTCTGTATAAAGAAATGAGCTGCGGCCAGTCATAGAAGTGGTTATAGGACAAAAAACTTCAAGATTTAGCTGTTTATCTTTTAATAGAAACACCAACATCAACTACCGGTAATTTTGTTCATCCTAAGAGAAGGACAGCATACACTACTTTGGATGATTTATCGAGGGAAATACTGTTTCCTATACAGTATTTAAATATTGCTTAAATATTAAGGCAGTAACCTTGTGGTCTTGAAAATAACAAATACAATATGTATATACAAGAAACAATGAATATGAAAAACTACAAAACAATGTAATCTAATCTAATATAATCTAACATAAAACAATAAAATCCTAAAGCCCTCAAAACATAGCAGCACATTTTAAAAACTTCTTAAAGAATTAAGGAACCCTTCCACCTTCAGCCTCCCTCTCCACAAGGCAAATCTTGGGTCACAATATACGACTCTCACCGCACTCAAACATACACATCACACCCAAATTCTGCCTTATAAATGTACGCTTCAACCCACATAAGAGGGACTCCATTAGTTACTGCCTTCTATGATATGCTTACTGGACTTCTGTCTAATATGAGCAATACCTTTAAGTAAAAAGGCATCTTGTAACACTATGGAAACTTCCATATAATTATCAGTTGTGGTGTGTGAGGCAGTGTGTTCAAAATGGAAGGCTTTGGGCAGTGCTATTTTTCTAGAAAAAGTGGTGCCATAACTCACAAAGAACACTTCCCTCATTCTCTTAGAATGGCAATGGAGCCCACCTGAGAGGTGGTGGAACAGCTGCCTTGCAGCACTGGAATACTGTAGTTTACATCTGTCTGTCCCCATATTTTGACACAGATTTTGTCAGCAGTGAGTTTTACCAAAGGACCACTTTGATTGGCAGCAACCCCATTCCATTCCCAGAATGCAATTAAATATAGGTGGCTATAATTTGGTCCAGGGGCTACTAATTGCTGCCTAGTACAAATTGCTGTTTTTCAGCAACCTAGAGATAAGAATAGTAATTCCCTCACTCAAAGCCTTAACATGCAATATAGGCACATGTATGTGTGTGTGTGTGTCTGTATGATTAGCATAAATAAGCACTTTAATCATTAACAGGAATATTTCTACAAGGCAATTTGCTTCCTCCTGGTACTAACCTTGGCCTGATCAGCTGCTCCCCCAGTGCTGTTTTGCTCAGTTCTGTAGCTTTGCACACAGGTAATGTTTGTCTTTGCCCACGAAGACCAATGCTTGCTGGAGACTTTCACCCAGGCAGCAGCCAGGCGAACAGACCGTGCCAAGCAGAAGGCTTTAACTCTGAGCATAATCCTACATTAAACACAGTGTTTTGGGAACACCTGTCCAAGAAACAACCATTTAAATCTAAGCTAGTGTTGTGAAAGCTTAGCAGATACTAAAGCAGACATTTCTGAATAAAAAGGAAGTAACAGTACAATTATGTTCTAAAAACCCTTTGTGGAGCCAGCAAAATAAATCACTCAGAATAAATTATGTTTAAAACTTTTAACAAAGATTACACCAAGATTAACAACAGCTTCTGTTGTAACTAACTTACCAGTTTTGGTAGAGGAGTGGATTAAACAATGTCTGCGTATTTCTTGATTCCTACAGGACACAGAGTGTATAGCACTGAGTACAGTTACTGTAGTTCTTTAACTGTGTGCTTTTAAGGCCCCTTAGCTGGCTTGGCTTTGCCTGAATGTGAGCTATGCACACAGCACATCTGTTCCTTAGTACGTACACATTTCTAACAAGGATGTATCCCAGTCTTAGACTTGTTTTCCAGATATTTATTAGCAGCATTTACAAGCTTCTCGATTAAAAATAAATGTTCAATGTATTATCAGTTAGGAGCCAAGGAAAAATTCATTACAGTATCAAACCTGGATAAAATACATATGTGGTAGCTAGGCTTATTTTGCCCTGTGTACAGTGCAAAAATATGGCAGGGGCAAGCCATTATCAGCCCATGTTTTCATGTTTTACACATGGTGCTAAGATAAATGCATATCTATGTAAAAAACAATATGTATTACGGCTGTCTAGAAGAAATACACCTCCAAAGAGATCACGTGGTCTGAAGCTGGCAAGAGTCTTAATTGCAAGTCTCTGCCCGCAGAAGGGGGCAAGTGCAAGAACAGCGGCCAGACCCGAGCAATCAATCCTAGCTCTCGATTTGCTTTTCCTTACGGGTTGGAAGAAACCACCAAAACCAAGAATTCCACTAGACAAGCTTTCGGCGGGAATCCTTTCCCAATGCAAAAATAAGGAAGGTTGACAGCACTGCTTTCCCAAACGGTTGTCGTCATCCCAAGGTCTATGGTAGCCGCCTACGCGGGCTTCATAGCTGTCAGAACCACTCTCTTCTACGCAACAGGTACCCGTTTTACCAGATCGGTTCCCCCTTACCTCTGTGTTTGCAATGGACTCGTCCACCATTCCACTTCCGTCGCGAAATGAACCTCTCCGGAAGTGGCGAAACAAAAGGCGGGCAAACGGCTTCATTTGCCCTAGGCGGCGCTTACCCTCACCCCACCCCCACCCCGTCCGGCCTCTAAGTTCGGCGGCCGCCGGTCGTCGCGAGAGCCCACGTGTCCTTCGAGGCAACTGGTGAGCCGTTACAGCCGTTATTCCTTTGCGTTCGGTGAGTGGCTGTTATCTGGCGGGCTGGAGTCCGCGGGCGGGTGAACGGCCGGGGAGACTGAGGAGTTCAGCAGCGTTAGGAGAGCCGCAAGCTCCCCATCCCCTGGGCTTTGCAGAATCCCACGGAACCTTAAACCGGCCTCGGTTTTCCTTACCCCACGCTATCTCACAGGCACAGCCCGTGCTATAGCCCTGGTCAAGACGACGCTACCCTATTTGGCCGTGTTTATATGTTGCTCTGCGGCTTGAAAACGTGCAGAACGGCTCTCGGAAGTGTCAGAACAATTAGTGTATATATATATAAACCTGAACAGACAGGAGAGCAGCTGGAACATGAGGGAAGAGGACTTGACTAAGAGGATGTAAGATAAAATGGTTTCAAAAGGCCTGGGCGTATGATAGGCACTTCACCTAGAAGGAGATCAGGCTCGATGTCAGGGGAAGGTGTTACAGATCCAAGGCACAAAACATGAAAATACCCTTATCCCAGGATAATGGAAGGTTTATCCTTCAATTTAATGGCCTCTTAAAAATGATATTGATATTTGGGGTGTATCATAAAGTCCTGTCTATCGTTTTGGTTCCAGGTCATTTAGAGCAGGCATGTGCAACTGCCACAAGACTGTGATCTACTCAACAGTATAAAAAAACTGGCAGTGATCTGCACCAGAGTTGTTGAATTTTGTGTGTGTGTGTGGGGGGTTGTTTTGAATAGAGATTGCTAGGAGTCCAAAGATCTACTAGGATCAGGATTGACCAGGAACACCCCGTGATCAACCAGTAGATTGCATTCGACCTGTTGGACATACCTGATTTAGAACTTTGCATGAACCTTTAATCATGCCCGTTTTCTCTTGACTGATCCCAGCCAGACCGCAAAGTCACCTGTAAGTTCTTCTGCTCCTTCCTTTTGGAGAGAACAAACTGAACTTATTACCAACTGAAGAAGTGTGCATGCACACAAAAGCTCATACCAAGAACAAACTTAGTTGGTCTCTAAGGTGCTACTGGAAGGATTTTTTTATTTTTTATTTTGTTTTGACTATGGCAGACCAACACGGCTACCTACCTGTAACTTATTACCAACTGTCATGGACCAGAAGAATTGACCTCCCCCATCAACACATCCCTAATTATGTCGCACCATTGACTATGAAGTCTGCTGTGGTAGCTTAACCTTGGCTGGAATAACGGGGTAAACTGATTATATAACAATTTGCTTGCCTTATACAAGAATTCACTTCGTGAATTTAGCAGTCAAATTCTAACAAATTGCTTTGTCTTGAACCAAACCTTTTTTTTTGTAACATTGAGCACAGTGAGCCTGAACTGTAAATTCTTGTCTTGTTCTGCTTTCTCCTACAGGTCTTACACATATTTTGAAAATGTCGTATATGCTTCCACATTTACACAATGGCTGGCAAGTAGACCAGGCCATTCTTTCAGAAGAAGACCGTGTGGTGGTCATTCGTTTTGGGCATGACTGGGATCCAACATGTATGAAAATGGACGAAGTTTTATATAGTATTGCCGAGAAGGTATTTCATTTTTATTAATATTGTATTGTATCCATTTAATCCAAATTTATATATTAAACTAAGAACATAAGCTTATGAGAAAACATGCCAATTATTTTGTTTACATTTTTATCTAAGAAGGAACAACTGAAATGCATGGTTTTTATGTAAAATATTTTTTTCAGTTAAGATCGCACACATCCAGAATCATGTGAGTAGGCTTCCTCTTATACCACGAGACTTCCTCTCTGCCCTCTGTAGCACTCCTGAAATCTGCCTGAGGGTCTTCCAACCCCCTGGAGCACAATTCTGTGGGAGTGGCACAAGGTTGGGGAGCAAAGGAAAGTTTATATTATGCTATAATAATTCTTAATCACTTACAACAGATTGTTAAGTCACTGAGAGGAGGCTACACAACTGTATACCAGTTTAGCAAAACTGGGCGAATATGTATGTTTTTAACTGATGCTGAAAATCTATCAGTTTCAACACCAGTTGGATCTGGGAAAGAAGGGCATTCCACAGTTTGGGTGCTGATATTAAGAATTCCTTCAAGCCCCTGATAAGTTTTGAGGAACCCCTGCATTATTGGAACATAGTTAAAAAACAATGTTCTATACTATTGTAAAGACTTTTCTTGCATGGGTGGTAGATGAGGGAGCTTTGGCGTATATTTTAAAGCAGCAAATATGCTTAAGGTAGTTGCAGAAGTTATGGGGGCTGAAATAAAATGGGACTCTTTCTTTCACATGAAGGGCAGCTTTGGATCTAACCTTATATAAAATTGCATTGCAGAAATTTTCGTGAAAACGAAAATAATAAAATTCATACATATGATATTAATAACAGCATAGAATTCAAACTGTTATGAAAACAACCCTAAAGGCAATCCAACTGCTTATATTACTGCTTCTGAGCAATAAAAGACAAACTGACTTTAAACATCAGGGCAAATATAATGTTCAAGTACCAAAATTGAGACATAACTAGTATTTTGACATTTTAAAGGAAAATATAGCTAGAAATATTAATAGGTGGGAGAAACATTTTCAAGGAAATGTCAAGGAAAAGGACATAATATTCTTTGGAATACTTTTATAGATAGTAGTAGTTGGAAAACTAGTAACTTGGCAAGCATATTGGCACTTAAATTTTAATGTGGGGGGAAAAGAACAATGTAACTTTGTATTTAAACATCTCCCTCTGCAGAAATAGCAGATTAAAGAGGGTGATCCTTCCTCCTCATCTTGCTTACAAGTCCTGTTTGGATATCACTGCTGTACAAAGAGTGAGTAATCAGTTGTACTGCATATTTACACTAGAACAATCATGCAAACCTATTGTTATGCTACAGTTATATTCTGCATTGGGAGAAAATTTAGTTGACAGTGAGCACTAAAGTTTCCAGTTTCCATGCTGGTCACTTTCTTAGATACAATTTCCAGTAAGTGCAGCTTGTTCCTCCACTATTTGTGCTCCTTCTCTGATACACTATGCATAATTTCCAATATAATCATGCAGTTCTGGGGTGTAAAAGGTAACATACGTGTTTTGGACAACAGTGACTTCCTGTCAGGTCCAGCAAAACAAAAAGTTTGCCAATATGTACCGCTAAAGAAAAAGGCTTTTAAGAATTTTTGTCTACTTCTGTTCTTATGAGTTGCATATCTGACCCGATCATCACTAAACATTTAAAGCGGTGTCATGCCATTTTAAACAGTCATAGATTCCCCCAAAGGACCCTTAGAACTAGTTTGTCAAAGGAACTGAGAGATGCTAGGAGACCCCTATTCCATCACAAAGCTACAATTCCCATAGTTCCCCGGGAGATGGATTGATTGTAAAACCATTCTGGAAATTACTGTTTTGTAAGCGGAATGGGGTCTCTCTGTCTCTAGCATTCAAAATAAAAAATGAACTCCTTGGCATAATGAGACTTTCTATTTCCTAGTCTTTGAGCATTGAGTTTGTCATCATATGTTAGGGTTTTAATACTAACACAAGGGTCAAATATTTTTAAATTTTCAGAATTCTCAATAAGTCTTGTAGGAGGGTTATAAGTGTCTTAAGAAACATATATTTCACTGTATTAAAAATAGATACTTATGCATAGGCTCTTACAGGTTTATGTGTATGTTAGTGTTGTAGAGGTTTTCAACCTTTTTGGGTCCACAGCTCCCTTTACCAACTACATTATTTCTGTGGCCCCCCGTGAGGCTCAGGAGCCGGCTCCAGTTATGTCACCCCTTTCCTGCAGAGCTGGCAGCCCCTCACCCCTTTTTGAACCTTTCTGTATCCATTCCTGGCATCCAATGAAATATGGATGTGTTTACAGGTGTGTGTCTAATATAGAAGAGGTAAACAGGAACTGAGCAGAAACAGCAAAGTTTATTGTATTGTGAATTTTTGAAGGGATATTTACTGAGGCTTTTTGTGGGTCTCATAGGAGATACTGGTGGGTACACTGTGGCCCACAGGCACCACACTGGTGACCCTGACCTTCTTGTCTTTCCTCCTTCCCAAATCTCATATATGCTAGTAAACTAAGTCTGACATGTTAAACCCATTGGCAATTGCAGAACAGTGTATTTTTTAAAATTAAGCTGTTTCAATCATCACTGCCACTGTATCAGTATGACCTATTGCATTGGGTGGGAGCTGTAAACTAATGAAGATTATGTGAAAATTAATATTGAACAACTGCAACACCTTGAGATTTCCTAAAGCTTGCAGAAGCACAAACGTTGAATTCTGGCTGCTACTGGGTATAGTGCAAATGGATCAGACCTGAACATATCTAAAATATAAAACCGTATTCTGTGTTTCAGTTCATGTTACGTATCTTTCGTTTTGAAACTAAATGAGAAACACTTGTATCCTTTGGGAAGCAAATCCCAGTGAGCATATTTCTCTGTAAACTTTTCAATACATTGGTACCTTGGTTACATACTTAATTCTTTCCGGAGGCCCGTTCTTAACATGAAACTGTTCTTAACCTGAAGCACCACTTTAGCTAATGGGACCTCCCACTGCCGCTGCGCCGCCAGAGCATGATTTCTGTTCTTATCCTGAAGCAAAGTTATTAACCTGAAGCGTTATTTCTGGTTTAGCGGAGTATGTAACCTGAAGCGTATGTAACCAGAGGTGCCACTGTATTGTGAAGCTATTTTGCTTACAATTAATGTTTTAGAACATAGTACTAAACACACATTCCTCTCCCATAGGTGAAAAATTTTGCTGTTATTTATCTTGTGGATATCACCGAAGTGCCAGACTTTAACAAGATGTACGAACTGTACGATCCCTGTACAGTCATGTTTTTCTTCAGGTATACTATAACTTGTGTATTTTCAGCTGATAAGTGTTTTCCAGGCTTTCTCTAATTTTTGACCGGATCTGTTTATTTGTGTCATGTAGCGCAACTAAATAAGCTGCAGAATAGAGTAACTTTATTGATGTCTGTAATACTACAAATTTCTGTTGAATACCACTGGTACAGCACTGGATACAACCCCATTAATCTAATCTAGTTTTAGTATAAAGGAAATATACATTAAAGTATATCACTCCATCCTGCCCAAATGTAGATGGGGATAGTTAGGGAGGAGTATATATTGCAGAACATGGGGGTTACATGAAATACTATGTAACTATAATATATTAATAATATCCTTCCCCATTTTTCTTTCCTTTCTTAAAGAAACAAACACATAATGATTGATTTAGGCACTGGTAACAACAACAAAATTAACTGGGCAATGGAGGACAAACAAGAGATGATTGACATCATAGAAACAGTTTATAGAGGAGCACGTAAAGGTAGAGGTCTTGTTGTATCGCCCAAGGACTACTCAACCAAATACAGATATTGATCATTTGATCATTTTACTACAAGTCTACTTCTGGAGCTTCGTAAACCTCAAACTTTGTATAAAGTATTCTTTCTTGCTTTTGTCTCCATTGTGAATATATTTTTGATTTTATGTAAATATGTTACCTTATTTTTATGCAAAAAAACTTACTTGATTTTAGAAATAAAGTATGACTTTTACACAAAGTGTTTTGACTCTTACATTTTTCAGATTATTTTTATAAAACTATTGTTTTATATAGGAACAGACTGAGCTATGTCCAGTTGAAACATAACAAATGCCTCTAGACAACATAAACCATACAGTGGTACCTCAGGTTACAGATGCTTCAGGTTACAGACTCTGCTAACCCAGAAATAACGCTTCAGGATAAGAACAGAAATTGTGCTCTGGCGGCGCAGCAGCAGCAGGAGGTTCCATTAGCTAGAGTGGTGGTTCAGGTTAAGAACAGTTTCAGGTTAAGAACGGACCCCCAGAACGAATTAAGTTCTTAACCCAAGGTACCTCTGTATTTCATCAGAATATAAAAATACAAAAATACAGTACAGTGGTACCTTGGTACTTGAATGGCTTGGCTCCTGAAGGCTGCAAACCCAGAAGTGCTCCAGTTTGTGAATGTTTTTTGGAAGCCGAACGTCTGACGCAACTTCTGATTGAGTGCAGGAAGCTCCTGCAGCTAATTGGAAGCCATGCCTTGGTTTTTGAACCGTTTTTGGAGTCTAATAGACTCCCAGAACAGATTAAGTTTGAGAACCCAAGGTACCACTGTATATGTCCCACAAGGCACATTTTTGCAATTGGCTTGGATCCAAATACTGTTCTATCACCAGATGGCTAGGGTTGGTGGACAGGGGATGTGGAGGTCTGTAGATAAGAGGGATAGGAAAGAATTATCCCTTTTGTGTGAGCAAGTAGAAAGTGCCTTACAGAGCAGGAATTTTGGATTCAAGCAATTGTTTAAGGCCCACCTTTAGAATTTGGGAATCTAAAGTGTCATGGATACCAGAAAACACGCATAGCACCAACTGATATTAATCACTGTAATATTAAGTAATCATTGTAATAAGGGAATCCAGTCAGTGTTTTATGTGTTCCACTTCCAGAGCCTAGAGCAGTTCCAGTATAGATTTTTCAAAAAAGTTGGAAGGCACACAGTATCCATTGGTGGCCAAAAGAAATACATGTCCCAGGATGTCTTTGAAGAAAAAAGGCAACTTTCCCCCCTTCTTTTATTTCCTCCCCTCTTAGCATAATTATGCTATCTTTTTAAAAAGGTAAAGGGACACGGGTGGTGCTGTGGTCTAAACCACTGAGCCTCTTGGGCTTGCTTATTAGAAGGTCAACAGTTCGAAGCCGTGTGATGGGGTGAGCTCCCATTGCTCTGTCCCAGCTTCTGCCAAACTAGCAGCTCAAAAGCATACCAGTGGAAGTAAATAGGTACCGCTGCGACGGGAAGCTAAACGGCATTTATATGCGCTCTGACTCCGTCACAGTGTTCTGTTGCTCCAGAGGTGGTTTAGTCATGCTGGCCACATGACCCAGAAAGCTATCTGGACAAAGGCTGGCTCCCTTGGCCTGAAGCGAGATGAGCGCTGCACCCCATAGTCATACCTTTGCCTACTACAGTTTTACTGAAAGATGTATAGGAATTTCCTTTGTTTGGACTCTAAACACAAATAACGTTTTGTAGAAACAAAACTGAAACACTATAATTCATGAATGGCAATTCCTTACTTGTTTCAAAAGTATCCTCTCAGTTAAAAAATTATATTACCGGTAATAATTTTGGGGCCACTCAGCCTCAGGGGGCCCTAATTCTGTGCATATCTATAAATCTGCCACTGGTTCCTAGGTTTATTTGTGTAATTCACATAATGGTGTTACAAATTGACATGGGCTTGTGTGGTTCTGGGTTACATTTCTTACATAATTAAGATTCCTAATATCTTGAATTTATCCTGAGAATTAAAATCAATTTAGTTCTGGCTGGTCTGTGTTCCAGTGGCATACAGTGGTCAGAGTTCAAAACAAGCAATTCATGCAGGTACTAGTCAGCCAATGAGGGGGGAAGGAACCTAGGGGAATCCAAACTTCTGATCCTTCTCCCAATTGTGTTATTCTTAGTATGGTCTCTTCTCATCTGGTGCTCTTAACATTTATCCCTGTATGATCTACCACCTTTATTTAGTTTTGCCCAAAGTTGTTGAGCAAAAAAACCAGCGCTGCGGATGTAGGACAACCCTAGGGAAAGATAAGAACCCATGGGCAAAAATACAATGGAACTTACATGAACATAGTATGTATATATTATGCTGATAAAAATATGAATCACCATGGTCTTCACTGTTACAGTAAACTAGGTTTCAGTGTTTGTTGGGGGTGATTCCAGTGTTAGACACTCAGGTAAACTTATGGTAAGTGGTCCACCGATCTCAAGGATGAATAATGACTCTGACTCATGCAAAACTTTAAGAGCAAATGTTACCTTCATTAGAGAAATAATGCAAGTGATTTCACATGTTCTGCTTGATTTTTTTTCACTATAGCCATTGCTGTGGTATAGAAAGATAGTTAATCAGTTCCAAGTAGTGTAGGTTTTTTGTCATTTTCATGTCTTCCTCGTCAATGCTGTACAAAATGAATATTAGCACAAGGCTTGAGTTAAAATTGGAAAATGAAACCATCAGGCCTGAATTTGGCCTCTAAATACACTTTCATTATCACATTCCACATTTACATATTCTTCTAATTTATAATGAAAAGATTGCCATTGAATGAGTAGACACATTTTTATGGTGAATTTTTGTTTGTACTAGAACAATATAGTGCCATAATATTCTTATGAAAGAATATGTGGCTATGCTAAACAAGCATCTGCTATACCATTCTTCTGCAACATGCTGTGTCTACTTAATTTTAGTTTCCCTGAACTACATACTGAATCTGTATCTGCATATCTTCCCTACACTCAGTTGAGTGCCATCTGTCTTGCAGAAACTCACCTACATTGCATTGTAATTAAGGTACTATGCATTCATACCTTCTTTTCCACTCCCCAAGCACTTTTGAGTACAGTGGTACCTCTGGTTACAGATTTAATTCATTTCGGGGTGCCATGCACACCCAGAAAAATCCATAACTAGAGGTGCCGCGGCCATAAGCCAAAGATTCCGTAATCTAGAGGTTACGCAACATGAGGTACCACTGTACTTCTCAGTTGTTGAATACACTCTTAAAATAACTGCTTCTCTCATTGGCTTGAGTTAACTTCTACCTCTATTAGCCTGTCCATGCTTTAATATTAGTAGAGGGGGATTTTCCTTATTTCCATTGTTAGGGGATGCTAATTTGGTAGTGACATGGAAGTACATGTCATACACTCAGGATTTTTGACATGTAGGAGCTAAATGAAATGTACTAGTTTACTCAGGTACTTTAAATATTGTTTGTAAAAAATGTATTCATTACTTTAAAAATTTTGAATGAGTGATTGATTTAACCTTCTCTGTTGAGCTTTTTGCTGGTGTTTTTAAGAAAGAAAAAAGTTTCTGTTTTGCAAAGGATTTTATCAATAAATCTGAGACCTTTGGGTTAAGTTAATAATTAAGTTAATAATAAGTTAATAATAAGTTAATAATAATTAAGATAATAATAATAATAATAATAATAATAATAATAATAATAATAATAATAGGCTATTAATCTTCAAGCAATCAGTCAATCAATGTAATGTATTACTGCAGCCTAAACAAAAAGAACACTCAGAGTGTTTCATATGAACTGGTGTTTCAAAAATATTATACTCACAGACAGATGACTATCAATACCACATTATTTTACAAAGCCAGAATCTTACCGTTAGTTCTTCACTGGTGTTTTCTATCCCAGCTTGTGCCATTAGTCCAGTAACATGCTTCTCTAAATCATCTATGCGATCACCCATTTCATCTGGTAAAAAAGGTTAAAGAGCATTGTGCTTCTTTTCTGTGTCTTTAGTAATCATGCAGTGGAAATACAGATTGCTCTTTCACCAGGTATCGTCTAATGCTCAAAGTGACATGAAACTGAAGGACATACCAGTCAAGAGTGGTTTTGACTGAGAAAACAGGCTGCAATCCTATATGCATGCTTAGTGAATTCAATGGAACTTACTCCTGTGTAGGCATAGGATTTTATTTTAAAGGCATTGGTCAGTATGACTGGTATAGCTTCTCTCTGGCCCTTTAATGGCCCTTGGTGGACTAAAGTAATAAATGAGGGCTGCTGGGCTCCCTTATGTATTTGCATAAGATTTATTGGATTCCCATCGCTGATTACTGTTTCAGGCAATTAGTACAGTTTTTTAAAAGCAATTCTTATTACAATATATTTGAATGTATTTTTTATCCAACTTTTAGAATCATAAGCAGTTATTTTGAAAATAATTGGTAATTATAAATCAAGCAGGTTATATAAATGGCTCCAAAAGTGTAATCAATCTGCAGAATTTGTGATATTAGTTTTAGAAAATAAACTGAAAAGGATATTTCTTAGAAGTAATTTGTCCGCTAGTGCTTGAAAGTTTTCCTGTAACTGTTGTAGTAGATTTTCTGCCTGGAAAATAAAGATACTGTTAGCAAAATGTGTTTATGCTGTTGGAAAATGAATCCATCAATTTGCTGTAATAAAATGGCATAAAAACAGTTGGCTTGGATTTTGTACACTGGAATAGGAAATGCTAGCTGCATATTAAGGCTGAATATTTGGAAGCTAATATTTTAAAGGGCATGTATACTCAGAAGAAAGAAGAATGTCTTCCTACGTGCAATGGGCTTCATCACAATCCTGAATTTGCATGAAGTCAGGGAAGTGGAGCAAAAGAAAAGGCAGACTGTATAACACCAGTGGCCATGGCATGGGAGTGAGAAGGGAGACACACTGACAGGGATAAAGTAGTGGCTCAAAACAACAGGCGGTTGAATAAAGCAGGAATGGAAAAAAACTGAAAGGAGAACAGCAATTTTGAACACTGGCAGAGGTTTGCGTAAAGTACCTTCATACGATGGAATATTTTAGGTTTCCACATCCTTTATCTTTCTCACATGAGTCAGCTGAGGAATGGAAGAGGGAAAAGGTTGAGTACAGTGAGAAGAAAAGAATCCTGAAAGAAAAAAGTGGGTGTTTTAAACAAGTGCAGATGTCTGAGTAAAGCAGGAATGGAGGGACCCATGGGTGTAGCCAGGAGGAGCAGCTGCCCTCTAAACCAAGTAACTAAATAAAAAGACTTAACTAATTGACCAATTGCATCGCAGATAACTTGGTTCTGCCCCCCAACACAATGTCTGCCCCCCCTAAAATAAATCCTGGCTATCAGGGACCAAGGAAAATTGTGGTTTAAAACAACAGTACAGTAGAGGTCTGGATAAAGTAAGGATAGAGGAACCCAGAGGAAAAGTTAGATTTTGAATGGAACAGCACAGTCCTATTGTCACTGAGAAGCTTTCTCATGGGCAAAGAATATTGTAGATGCCTCACTATGAATGTGGAGAGAGAATTTCATTCTTGAAGACCTCTTTGTTGTGGCCGCAGAGGTTTCAGCTCTGCAGCACCAGCGCTCTGATGCAAGGAGATGGTTCATTCTCTGGTGGAGGGCAGATTGAATGAGGCATTGGATCCAAAGTCTCCATTTCCTGGAAATAAGGGACCTGTGTCCCTTATTTCCTGGATAGACCCTCCAAATTAAAACAAAACTACACCAGCCCTGGAGCTGGTGTAGGGAATAAGCCCAGTGGGACTCAGACACAGCGCTTCTTCTACTATTAAATCTGCCCACCCATCACGATGAGATTGCTCTGCCAATCTGTTTCAACAACATATTTGTTTCTCTGCAACATTTCTGTTTACGTGTGAATGCTACTAATATGCTTGGGGTGGGGGCAGAAATGATTGCATAAGTGCTTGGCACACCAAGAATTTATATTTGACATGGAAGCTGTAATTATCTATGTGTAATTATAAGAGAACAATGAAGCTTAAGGATGAATCCATTACATAACATAACATGCTATTGGGAAATGAGAATCTTGTAAGCAGTGTGTGCAACAACCAAGTACTGTATTGTAAAGTTAGTATCTCTGTACCTTTCAGCATCCTAAAAATAGAAAACATGCCTATATCCAGCTGAGAGGATGATTGTATTGTATATACTTTAAAAGTTACATTTTCTCTACTCTGCCAATTGTGATTAAGATATATAGAATTCAAGTAGGAACACTTCCCCTTGTGGCTTTTGTTACCTATAACAAATATGAATTTCTGTGTATGAACAGTGAAACAATCGGTTGGTGGAAACAAAATAATAAATAAATAAATTCCTTCCAGTAGCACCTTAGAGACCAACAAAGTTTGTTCTTTGGTATGAGCTTTTGTGTGCATGCACCCTTCTTCAGATACACTGAAACAGAGCTCACCAGATCCTTATATATAGTGAGAGAGTGGAGAGGGGTATTACTCAGAAGGGTGGTGAGAATGGGTGATAGGTGTGGAAGACCTGTTGACGACTGTTAACGACTGCAATTGGTCTTACAGGAAAAAGCTTGGGGCGAGATGGCTGTCATGTATAATGAGATAAGAATCCAATGTCTTTGTTCAGACCAGGTCTCTCCATGGTTTTAAGTGTGGTAATGAGTTGCAGTTCAGCAACTTCTCTTTCCAGTCTATTTCTGTTGGTTTAAACTATTTTAAACTGTTGTTTAAACTATTTCTGTTCTATTTCTAATCGGTTGGTGGCTATTAGTACAGCAGCCTTTTGTTGATTAATTAGTAAATGCAATATAGCAGTCTCATCAACTAAGAAGCTACAGTGATAAAATTATTGCACTGTTAATAGTTTGAAATGCAATACAAGTCATTCCCTCTGCAGCTCATGTGTACATCATCAAAGTCTAAGATGAGAACAAACTGTTTCTCCCTTTAAAACCGCTTGGCCTTGTATGCTGATTTGTGCAGACAGACGGGAACCTGTCTGAGAGAACTCATTATTAATCGGCTAAGATTTCTTTGTATATAGTCTCATTTCCTGGAGTAAAGGCATTTCCTGGAGTAAAGTTGAAAGTGACATTAACTACCAGAGTGGCAACATAGGACGTGAAACCTTCAGTTAAGAGGAATAACCGTCCCCCCCCGTCCCCCTTTTAAAAGCCTTTTCGTATTTCTGCCCTCTCTGCCTTCAGCTTCGTTTTTCTGAGAGGCAAGAGCCTCCCCCCCCCTCCTTTTAATGGACCGCCTTCCCTGCGGCTCCAATTTGGCGAAATCTTCCCCGGCTGGATTTCTCTCTGACCCGCTAGAAGTAGTACCCCATTTCCCTCGCCCCATTTATTGCCAGAGCAGCGACGAGACCCGTCCTCTCTCCAGGCAGCGACACATTTCGTGAGGGAGGCGCAGCCTTCGGGCTAAAACCCACGCAGCCCCGAGAGGCGCTGCCAAGTGCGAGGCAGCGTCCGGCACTCACGAACTGAGAGAGCTCCCTGGCGCTCTGAGGGTCGTTGTCCGCCATCCTGTCCTCCTCCTCCCTTGCTGTGGTGGCGCCGCCGCCGCCTCGTCCCTCGCCTTCCCGCTCTTCCTTCCTCAAACGGCCGCTGGTTGGCAGGCCAGTGGGAGAATCGGGAGCCGGAGGCGCGCGCCTTCAGCCCCGCGCCTGCGCGGCGAAGGGGTAGTGATGGCAGTTGAGCCTGGCCGCTCAACCGCCGTAGCGTCCCGCCCGCGTGCCTTGTCGCCAGGTGGCAACTGGCAACCGTTGGGGAAAGGCCGCGCTTAGTTACGCCGCCAGCTTCCAACGCTCAAGGCACGTCTTGGATGTTTCAATGAATAGTACAAGCTGAGGGATGTATTCGTGCAGTGCTTTTTTTCCCTAAAAAAATGTTTAGGGGCACTCTCATTTTCCTACTCATATTGAAATACTGGCCTTCAATGAGGCCAAACTTATATTCACAAAATGTTTAAGGGTATGCGTACCCCCAGAAAAACCACCGTATTCATGTATATAGAGTATTCCCTCCCTCATGTGGCTCTGAACACAAACCCCCTTCCCCATCAAATATAGTAAAAACAAGAAGAGAGAACTTTTCTATTAGAAAAAAAGAAAGAAAATACTTTTTAATTAATAAGAAAGCACATAACATCAAGAAAGCAAGGGAGAGGAGATATAATCCTGGTAAGTATGGTCATTTCATCATTATTTAAGTTTCTGTATGTCCCACTGTATATGTGCACCACGCATGTCCCAGGCGAAACGAGACTTTATTTCACCTGGGTCAAAGACCCAGTTTGCCCCCCCCCCTTTGCATAAACACATAAACACACACACACACACACACACACACACACACAAAGGCTGGGAGCCTCAATGGCGCCCCTCAGTTTCAATAGCTAGCTGTCATCTGGCAGGGAAAAACTACGCGGTAATAGAGAAAACAAGTCAAAAGCCCTGCTGGACTGGCAGAACTTGTTTCACAGTTCTTGAGATCCTGACCATAAAATTTGGAAGGAAACGCGGGCCACATATCTCTGTGAAGTTGTCAATGAGGAATTATTTAAATAAGGAGTGTCTGACAACCATAATTAAGGTTGAGATGTACTCTCAAATGTTCCTACTCACTCTTGAGTACACAGATGGCTTGCACTTGCTGAGAAAAATATGTGAGAGAGACCGGCAGAACAAGTTATACTAGTACTGTAGATTGTGACTGTTTTTCTTTGAGCTTTCTGGGAATCATCCAAAAAAACAACAACTGGATAAACGGATACCTGACTGAATATATCCGTACTGTATTTACAAAGATTACAAAGATTATTATTGATGTTTACGTGTGTATGTGTTGTTTAAACTTTATCATATTAATCTCAACTGCATTTCTAGATTCATTATTAACTGGTCCAGTGCCACACAGAACACCATAGCTCAGGTAGGGAGTCCCATAGGTTGCTGAGCTATAGACCAAAGACTGCCATTTTCTTGATATGATTTGTGTTTTATTTTGGTCAGGCGTATGCTGGGCAGTATAGTTATAAAGTCCCCTGTCCATGTTGGTTAGACATGACAAAAGATAAGGGGAAAAGTTGACGATTGGCAATTGAGATGTGAGAACTGAAGATGGCATCCAATAGTAATGGAAGGATAGGTGAGATGGGAGTATGATTGAAGATGGAATGGTATTTCTCTTGCTACAGTTTCTTCCTGGTGGGGCAGGGACTGCAGCTTTCCCAGTGGCGTAGGAAGGGCGGGGTGTAGGGGGTGGGTTGCCCTGGGTTCCAGGGGACGGGGGGTGGCACTCGACGACCCCTCCCCAAACTGAGCCCCGCCGCCCGGCACCCGTCCATACTACTTTACGGATGGACGGGGCAGCCCCACTCCCCGCCGTTTGCTCGGTGGCTCGCCTGGTTGCCGTGGGAGCAGCAGCACCGGCCTGGATGGACTGGGCATGCACGGCACTTACGCGCATGCGCAGTCTCCGCCGTCATGATGTCATGACGCCCCGCCCCCAAGAGGGTGCCTCTGCGCTGCCGACCCAGTGTCCAGGCTGAACAATGGGGGTTCATCTCCTGCCTTCCTCTCCTGTAGATAATCAGTTCCAGCAAGACATTGTTTCCTTGTTCATGCACGGTTTGATAAAAGAAAATAAAGGGAGGTAGATGGTTCTATGTGGGGATAGCTGATGCCTTGCGGGCACCAGCTATGGGGCCAGCCTGCGGATGGGACGGCCGATAATTCTGGAGCCCTGCTCCCACCGCGCCGTGAAAAAGGGTCCGCTGGCTGGAATCTGAAGGTTGAGCTTGTGAGTTCGGATTGTTGATGCCTCGTGAGTCTTCTGCGAGCGTCTGTGAGTTTGAAGTTGTTCCGGAAAATAAGAATAACTAAACCAAAAGGTGGCCAAAAACTAGACGGCCAAATAAAAGGTTTTAAAGTAAAAACAAAAATGAAATAAATACGACAGAGACTGCAGTCTGGTGAAGAAGCCTGCTGCTACCCTGCGTGGTTGGTTTCAGTTTCTCTTTCTATCTGTGCTTGCCACACAACGATGTTCTTACTCGGCTTGCCTCGCGCTTTCTCCACACCACAAACAGGGAGCGGCCACTATATATTAGAAGATCAACCAACGTCATAACAAGCATAACAACCAATTGCAATCCTGTTACCGTGCTAAGTTTAGGTGGGAAGAAGACTAACAACCGTTACCTTATTTAAAGTTGGAGCCTTTTTTACCCGCAGAGGGATCCATGCAGTGAACTGCCTGTCGGATCCTTTTTTACCCTTCCTTCCAAGGCGGAAGGATATCATCAAGTAAGCATAAACAAACATAAATAAACATAAATAACCAGGTGCAAAGGCACCTACAAAACATATTCCCACAGTTCTATGTGACTGGTTGAAGCTAGCTTCCATCATAGCCATTAAGAAGAACTGCATGGGATTCATTATAGTCAGTCTGTGATATGAGCAAGTGAGTGCTAGAACAAGATGCATGATGAGTGCCACATGAGATGTGTGACCTCTAGCAACTGTGAAGTATATGCTGTTACTTAAGCTGACATAGAAAAGCTATTTATGGAACAAAGGTTTCTCTGACCCCTTGACTGTAATTTAGCTTATAACTGAGTTGCATGAAATATCACAGATCACTTTAAAATAAAATACAAGGCACATTCTAGATCATTTTCAGGTGTCTGGTATTACTTTGCTATCAATATATCAGTAACCTATTTCTGAAGAAGTGTGCATGCACACTAAAGCTCATACCAAGAACAAACTAAGTTGGTCTCTAAGGTGCTACTGGAATGAATTTTTGTTTTTGTTTTTTTGTTTTGACTATTTCTTATATATCAGGGGTCAGCAACCCTTTTCAGCCATAGGCAGGACCATGTGGTGGGCCGGACTATATTTTTTTTGGGGGGGGGATGATGAATAAATTCCTGTGCCCCACAAATGACCCAGAGATGCATTTTAAATAAAAGCACACATTCTACTCATGTAAAAACACCAGGCAGGCCCCACAAATAACCCAGAGATGCATTTTACCGTAAATAAAAGGACACATTCTACTCATGTAAAAACATGCTGATTCCCAGACCATACGCGGGCCAGATTGAGAAGGCAATTGGGCCTCATCCGGTCTACGGGCCTTAGGTTGCCTACCCATTACATATATTTACTGAGTTGCATGAGAGACCACCATGGTCTGTTCCAACTCTACAATTCTATGATTTTTTGTTTTGCTGCACCAGCTCAAGGCTGATGTAGCAGAGGAGCCTGTCTCAAGCCTCTAATCTTTAAATGGAGTAGTTTAGGATTCAGCTTCAGCTGATCCATGGCTGGTCCTGCTCCACTATCTGCAACACTGCAGTTTTGTGGTCTTACACTGGCTATAATTGGCAGGACTTCCACCACCAGTAGCTTCCTAGCCATCCATACTTTCACTAAGTGCTTCAGGAGCCTCCACAGTAGCAGAGGTTTTTGGAGGGGTGCCTCTGCACAGCCACATTACTATTACTGTATTAACATAAAGGTTGTTATCCCGGCCGTTGCACTCGGTTCTTCTGAATAAATGTACTTGGGATTGTACTGTAGCCTGGATTTGCTTTGGGAGCTGGAACGGAACCTCCTTTTTAGATATGACCCTTTCAGCAACCATGTGAGAATAGAGTATACATGCACACAAAACAGTAATTGTGAAGTAATCTCTGAGGAATACTGTATCAGTAACACTCCAGAGCTTTACATTTCCTACAAGGACTCAGAACAATGCCTGGGGGACCACAAGTTCCCCAATCCCCAGCCCTGTTTTAGAGAGCTGGTTTTATTGACGTTTTGGCATTTTATAACTCTGAATTCTACTTTGGTTAAAAGCAACCTTGAATATAAAAAAGGGAATAAATACTACTACTAATAACGTAAGTAATCTGCTTGAAAGGTCATCACAAATCCTGTTCGAGACAAGAATTTACATACAGTGCATAAAAAATGATAATTGATTGGGGACGGACGGACGGACCAGCAGTTACTTTTTACCAGTAGTTAAAAATAGCAAGTTCTCTGCTGTTGCTTTGGCGAGGATGACGTCATTTGAAAAGCCTTTTAGCAACACCTTCCTTGATGCTGCTCTGCGAAAAAAAACACTTTTTCCACCAAACACACTCTGGCGCAAAAAAAAAGGGGGGGGGAGTGCCCGTTCTCGAAAAGACAAACTGGGACGTCGCTTCCTCTTGCCCGCTTCTCCAAATCGTCGTGGACGCGTCCCTCGCTAGGACCCAGGAGTCGCGGGGCCGGGAGCGCGGGGCGGTTCCTCCCATTGACGGAGGCGCTGCTGCCTGTCGTGACGTAACATAGGCAGGGCCGATTCCCTCGCTGCTGAGCGCTCCTGCTTATTGTCGCCAACCGCTCAGAAAGAGCAGCGGCAAAAAAGAAGCTGCACAGCGGCGGAGGCGCGAGCTGCTGCATCTGGGGAGGCGTCGCGGCCGGGCAGGGGGCCGGAAGAGTGGCGCGCGGGGGTGGGGGAGGAGGAGGAAGGTCGGTCGCCGCCGGCGCTGCTCCCTCAGGCAGCCGCAGGAAGAGGAGGAGATGCGCGGGTTTCGGTGCAAGGGGCCCTCGGCGGCGTAACTGCTCCTGATAAGGGGAGGCGAGAGCAGAGGTGAGGCGGGGGGAGATGGAGGCTGCGAGAGGTCACGTCCCACAGCACTTTATGCCTGTTGGGGAGCTCGCGCAGAGCTCCTTTTTCTTTTTTTCTTTTGCGGCGGGGGCGGGGAGAGTTTGGTAGAGTTGCTAGGATGAGTATGAGGGAACGGTTGCTTTGTGCTAGAACAGGAGGCTGCCATTCAAAAGGCAGGCAGTTACTTCGGGATAAGCGAATCATGTCTCTCTCCAAAAAGTTTCCCCTCCTTTCCCGAACTGTTTTAAGGCTCTTCCTGTGAAGGCTACGGCCAGTGTCCCCAAACCCTGCCTGTTCTCTGGAGGCTCAGATGGCTCAGCTGTGCGGGAGTCTCAGTCATTTAATTTCCCAGCAGTTCACAGTTGATCATGTAGGCTCAGTAGGATATATGCGAAGTCTGCAAAGTTCCCTCAAAAATAGAATGTGGAAGAGCTGCCCCAGCCATTCCTGTGCAACTTAGTCAAGCCATACTCGGTAGCACCTGACATGCCTTTTTCATTTCCTTCATCTGGTTTCTCTTTTTACTATAACTTCTTGGGATTCTCTCTTCTCTCTCTTTTTGGGTTTTTTTTTGTTAATGCCATCACTTCCCTTTCCTTTCTCCATGGTCTTTACACCATACAAGCAGTTAGTGGGCTAATCAGATTTTTAAGACATAAAATTGATAATTGATTTCATGCGACTTTCCAGAACGTGCTCCCAGTTTATTGGGCAGCAGATTTTAATTGATTTTAAAGAAAAAAAATCAACTAGTTATAAAAGTGCAGCTGGCAAGTGTTGCCTTCTAACAGAAATACCGGTACCCTCTTCTCACACAGAGGAGGAAATGCCTCTGCAAAGATGATAGCAGCAGTGATAGGTGTGCGTAATCCAAAAACATTTTTCTAGATTATTACTTTGCTTAGGAAAAAAACAGGAAACTAAAACTCACAAAGACTGTCAATATCTTAATTGTTTATTTTGTAAGGGTGCTATAAAATATTTATTACCAAACAGCTGATGAAAATTAGGCCATCCACATTCATTTTATTAGGTGTCATCTCTCTAAACCTCATTCATGTGCTCCTTCATCCCTATGTTGTCAAGTAGATGTTGGTCTGAATCACATAACTATTCCTGATGAGATTTGTTCCAATTGAGCTGATTTTACTCATGGTTCAATGGTGCAGGTCATAACAATACTTTATGGCAAAAATCCAGTGAAATGACCTGCTGACAAGCATTCACTCACAACTTGAAAATGTATTGAGCCATTCACAAAATGCTTTCCACATAAGTTGTGTCATGTTATCTTCAGTTGGGGTGGGGAAAATATGTGCAGATGTGTGTTTGGTAATACCGAAAGAGATGGAACTTGAAGGCCTGGATGTAAACACAGTCATTCTTAACCACAGAGAAGCAACTCATTGAAGAACTCTCTGCTTTGAGTATGGTTTCTGCAGTAGTTATCTTAAGCGGTTATCCTAGCCCCTGAAAGACATGTTATTTCTGTAAATAATAATGGAGCAATGGAGCATGCCAAATAACTTGCAGAGTCATATTGCCTGCTGTATTGTTGTGGAGTAGCCTGAAGACCCCATAACTACATTACTTTAAGCACGTCAAAGTGCAAGTAGATAAATAGGTACCGCTCCGGCAGGAAGGCAAACGGCGTTTCCGTGCGCTGCTCTGGTTCGCCAGAAGCGGCTTTGTCATGCTGGCCACATGACCCGGAAGCTGTACGCCGGCTCCCTCGGCCAGTAACGCGAGATGAGCACTGCAACCCCAGAATCGGACACGACTGGACCTAATGGTCAGGGGTCCCTTTACCTTTAATGTGTTGAAACCAGTAGCATAATGAATGAGCAGTCTTTATTTTCCGAAAAGCCTATAGTGACCGTGTGTGCATCTTTATATACACCCTTCTGAGAGAATTTTATTTCTAGGGATGCTAGACTTCCACAGTCTTGGCACTCAACCAATCCATTGTTGAACAAGAAAAGGCACTGGGTGACTTTCTGTGGTGCTTTGTGATTTGCCCAACTTGTGGTAACAGGAGATCATTTTCGACACAAGTAGAAGTTTGAGATTTTATCTTTGGTTTTTGTTTGTTTGTTTGTTTGTTTGTTAGGGCTGCATAAAGAAGGACACATGGAGTGACAGATTGATTAGATATGAATAAAAGCCAATAAAGCCTGAGGAAGAAGTAAAAGGGGGATCCCTTTGCAGCAGCTGCCCTGATGTTAAGGGACTTCATATTGCCCATCATGGAGGCGGATGGCTGGGAGTGGCTAGTGGCTCCGATTCAGCAGCTGATATCCTGGGGTGCATCTGCAGCCATGGTGTTTGGAGGTGTGGTGCCATACATCCCACAATACCGAGATATTAAAAGGACACAGAATGCAGAGGGCTTTTCAACCTACGTGTGTTTAGTGTTATTAGTTGCAAACATTTTAAGGATACTCTTCTGGTAAGTTGACTCTTGTACCACTTTGAATGTTTTCTCTATTCTTGAGTTTCTGGATGTTGATGATGAAATATGTTTTTACTGTAGTGTCAAATTCTAGTATAGTAAACTCCCTCTGAGTGAAAGTAAAAGTTTTGGTTCCTGTGGGTCTTTGTTTTAAATTAAGACGCCACATCTCAAATTTATATTGGAGTTGGAGACAGACCCACATTTGAGGGAGGGGATTCTTTAAGCTGTATTACTACATGAATTTTCATACAGTTGAAGGCTGTGCATGCTGTCAAAATAGAGCAAGGTATAAACATAAATTAAAAAATCTTATTTATTACATTTGTATCCCATTGTGGTTCACAACAGAAAAATACAAAATGAGAATACAAAGTACATAATAAAGCAAAACCAAACCAATAATGTCACTTCCACAACAGACCTTGAAGTCTACTATGGAGCCTTTTAATCTCAGGTGGTGCCTCAGCCAATTCTGGAAGATGAAACTGGCAAACAATGTAATAAGGTTCTAGTTTCAAAGTGGATAGTTAAATGTGTTGCAAAGGCTAATCAGCACTTTTAAACCAGAGAGCATGAAGGGAATAAGTGCCATTTAGATATCACAAAAAATATTTGCAGAAGGAACATGAAATCTGCTTGAAGATCACAATTATTTTACTCGGTGGCTGATTGTGAACAGCTTTGTGGATTATCATTCATAAATTCTACATTGGTAATGGAAAACTGAAGTAGAAGAAGGATCCATCCTAGATTTGATTCTAGGTCCCAAGCCCAATGCACTCTCAACTGCAGCACATTGGCTGTCAGTAATACAACAGCAGAAAGAGTAAAATATTATGGAAAAATCTATTTTGATTCCCAATCTGAAAACTTTAATTACACACACAGAGAGAGAGGGAGGGAGGGAGACTATTTTTAAGTAAAACTTACAATGGGGGAATAAAATAAACAGAATATTGAGTTAGAAATAGTTTCACAGATTTCTTGCTATCCATGTGAGTCACAGCATGCTTTATGTTGCCCAAGTATACCCTCTTTGTGTTGTTATCCATTTGGCTGCAAACATAGGGTTGGTTGGATCCAGACTTAATCATGCTTACTGAGTTCAGTGGATTTACTGTAGGCATGGCTAAAGCTAAAAGCCCAACTATGTCTTATTAGTGTGAGTCCTATGAATTAAATAGGGCTTACTCCCAGGTAAGTGTGGTGTAGATTACAGCCCTGGTATGGATCTAATCCATAGGATTCTTTATGTAAGTGATTGAGGGTCTGGAGCTGAAGAGATTTGTCTTCCTAATTTTTAATTTTGTGTTGCTTTGCACTGTGTTCCCAAAATAGATTCTTGCTTTGCTTTCTACTGTTCCAGTTATGGCTAGAGTCCATGGAATGTGAATTTTTTGGCACAACTATTATAAGGTTATGCTTATAAGCAACACAGTAAATCTTGAGGCTGTCCTCTAACAGTTGATCTGTTTAGTCATTTATTGTAGAAATCTTCTGAGCTACAATATTCATGTGTGCAATCTGTTGCCCTCCTACTGTTCTTAAAACATTTCCCACTTTTCTGCTCTTACTATGCAGGTGTCAAAATGGGCTCCAGTATTAAAGAGAGCAAAACCATTCCTTTATATGGTGAACTTTGCTTCATAATAAAATATAATTAACTTTGGGTGCTATCCCTAACCAACAACACATTTTATGAGAAGTTCAGTTTGAGGAAGAGACAGAGGGTAGTTGACTGAAGCCCCACCCATCAACCTCAAAGAAGATTGCTCCACATAGCTTTCTTGTATCAAGATCCTAAACTTCCTAATTTCTAAATAATAGAGGTCAGTTGTGGAAGTCGGCCTTTCCCATCCTGATACCCTCCAGATATTTATATTACAACTCCCATTGGCCCCAGCCAGCTCGACCCAGGAGTGAGGGTTGATGGGAGTTGTAGTCCAACAACACCTGGAGGGCAGCAAGTTGAAGAAGGCTGGTATAGTTAATTGGAGCAATGAGTGCAACTGGCAAATCTGGTGTTGTTGCTGCCTTTCCCCACCAGTGGTTATAACTGAAGTGAAAAGTGCATAGGTTAGCTTGATTATCATTCAGCTTCATGGTTTTGTAACAGTATTTTATTATTTGTTTATATAAAATGTTTATTCTGCCCATGCACCACTTGGGATTAGGCACTTGAGATATTTACAGTAACTTGTTGGATATAGAGATACACAAACAAACCCACCGTGTTTGATTCACTCTTTGCAAGACTCTCTTGGATTATTTCCTATGTCTGCAAACTTTTCCTTGAAAAGCCATAGCTAGCTAGATGTGTACTGCATGTCACTCTGAAATGTCTCAAATAGCTATTGCAAGTTAACATATTTTACAGTACAGTGGTACCTCGGGTTACAGATGCTTCAGGTTACAGACTCCGCTAACCCAGAAGTAGTACCTCGGGTTAAGAACTTTGCTTCAGAATGAGAACAGAAATCGCGTGGTGTGGTGCGGCGGTAGCGGGAGGCCCCATTAGCTAAAGTGGTAGCTCAGGTTAAGAACAGTTTCAGGTTAAGAACAGACCTCCAGAATGAATTAAGTTCTTAACCCGAGGTACCACTTGTATAGTGAAAGAATATTTTGTCATTGGGTCCAACCATTGCTTTGACATGCTACTTGGTTCTATTGTTACCCTTATAGGGTAACACTATAACACATGGCATTTTTTTTTCTTCTAGCCTTATGTTTCTTTACTGCTTTGGTTTATTTGTTTAGTTACGTTTTTATTTGGAACATTGACTCTTTATACCTGCATAAAATGTAAACATCATAAACCAGGAAAGTTCCTACCACAAAGGAAACATAAGAAGAATCATCTGATTACGTGGACTTTACTTCACAGAAGCTTGTGTCATTATAAATTTGGTAATCTTTAAGGCTTCACAAAATGTTTTTGTTTTTGCTACAGCAAATTAACACAGCCACCTCTCTGGGAAAATAATGTTATAATGTAATATTTCTGTCACAAATCTAATATTTACAAATCATTTCTAACTCCTGTTTTTCTGGGATAGTAGTATGTGGTTCTGCTGTTTTCAAGAGATACAAAAACAAGTACAGTAGTTTAAACTTCATGTCCTCTAAACTTTTTTTCACAGACATCTGAATTCCCATCTTTATTTTTATAGCTATGTGACTCCTAGCAGGTATTGTTCTATGTTAGAGGTAGGTGCTTCAAGGTGACAGTCAGCAGTGTATTAAATAAATACTGTATAAGAAGCACATTCTGGGGACCTCTTTTGAGCCCTTATACTGCTCTTGCCACCCTCACACAAGGTCAAACAACTAATCATACTCTTCTGATGCAGTGTTGGACAATGCATCTGTATTTTTAAAATGTCCCCGCTGCTCCCTGCCCTTGCCCCCTATTAAAGGATAGCTATGGTGTTTGTTCTAAGTTCTGGGAAACGTGAGAAAAGACACAGGAAATAAACAGTCCCATTTCATTTTGATAAGGGGTGAGCCATACTTGTCTGTGGCAAATACAGTAAAGTGGATAGGCATTTGTGTGTAGAGTGGTAACAATTTAGTGCTGGGTTTGGTAACTGGGTTTGCCCTAGGATTATTGTAATGTACAATTTCAATATTTGATCTTAATGTCAAATGAACACTGGGCTTAGGGAGTTTGGAACCTTAAGTCTGTTTTACCTCTATGCCAGTATTTCTCCACCATCACTCTGGTCCTGGTTAGTGCACTCTCATCATCTTATTATTGAGTGTTTTCCTCATGTCAAAGTCTTATTTTTATCACTGCAACCAAACTATTTATTTATTGTTCCATGAATCTTGGGGAAATAACACATCCCCCAATTTTAATTTGTTTATGGATGGCCATTTAGGTTGGATTGCTATAGCTCATGGATGTAATGTGAAACCAGGAATTTGGACACAAGCCAATGTTACTGAAGAGTATTCTTCTATGTTGATTGCATTGGATTGCACTGTAAATCCTGCACCCGACCTTCAGAGGATTGGCCACTGTCCAAATTCATCTTCTGTTGCCTGAAGGGGAATAAGATGGATGCTGTTAGCTTTTTAGTGTTGTATGTTGTAGGTAAAAAATGTTAACTCATTAGTCACTCTTTAAACTTGTGGAATTGTAACTGGATTTTCACTTATACCTTTCCCTGTTTAAAAGTTGTTGAGAGTTCAGTGATGACAGAGAAAGCTTTGCTACTTGAATCAGCATAAACTGGCATTTAATCAGCACAATAGTTAGTTGTAATCCGTTGTGTGGTTATGCTTCTGCTATGCTTCTACTAATGGCCAAAATTTCATAGATGTATTTACAGTATTTCTGTTTCATAGAATCATAGAGTTGGAAGGGACCATAAGGATCATCTAGTCCAACCTCCTCCAATGCAGGAATCTTTTGCCTGACGTGAGGCTTGAACCCACAAACATGAGATTAAAAGTCTTGCACTCTGCTCTGTCTGAGCCAAGTTATGATGTTCATGCTTAAATTATAGAACTTCTGATGCTGATGGAAATTGCATCTTAATTGATTATTAGTAATGCTATGAACTCAATCTAAAAACTTTCACGGAGTTTGTTTGAAAGACCTGCGTTGCAGTTAAAAATGTGTCACATTGACCTAACTTTCCCTCCACAAATTAACTGGTTTGGCATAATGGTGATAAGGGGAAACTTTTGGGAAGTCTAAAAAAAAAGGCTCAAGCTGTAGAGAGGAGGATGTAAACTTTGCTCCCCAGGAACTTGTTGGAGAGGCAAAAAAGAGAGAAAAAGGTATGGGATGCTTGCTGTAACAAGAGCAGCATTTATTGCTGCAGGACCTGAGGTGAATTAAGTTTTGGTTGCAGAGATTTAATGAAACTAGGGCAGATAGGCTGGAAGGAAACAAACAAACAGGACTGGGAAGAAATTTAGGGCGGAATTTAGGAAAAGGTTTATAGGAAAGAGAAGGCAAAGAGCCATAATGAATTAAAAACCCACCCACCCACCCAAGTTTGGGGAAGTGGGGTTTGATAAGACATAGAGGCAGACTTCAGGCAAGAGGTATTGTCTGGCCTGTCAGAAGCATCTTCCAGCATCTCTCTACAGCAGTGACTGGGAGACAGGCAATGCAATCTGAGCAGCCAAACTGCTCCCAGCTATGCTTATTTTAAAAGTCAGTGGGGCAAGGTTGATTTATGACAGGTCTTCAAGAAAAAAATAATATGAGTGAGCAAAGAAGAAGCCAAGTAGAGTCAGTTTGGTAGTGGTAGGGAGAAGATATTACTCATATATCCCATTCTTCCGGGAGGGGTGACATTTTGGTTTCACATTCCATATTTATAATTTATTCATGGGTGGGCAAGACAGATTTGTCAAAGGATGGGAAAACTCATGTTGCTTCTCAGCAGTGTGTGTGTGTGTGAGAGAGAGAGAGAGAGAGAGAGAGATCTAGGTCACATACTGACATCTGGGAAATTGCAAAAAAATTGACTGAGGCCACCCAAGGGTAATGAAATGTCTTGCTTATTAAGAATTTCTGGGTCAAAGCTAAAAATAATATTTTTTTCATTAATAATATTATAGTGAAATGTCTCAGCATTAGGTGCCATAGTGTAAATTAGGCTTAAAAGAACAAAGCATAGAAATAGAAGTTTGCAATATTTAAAGACATCTCAGGAATATTGAGTGGGGTGGAAGGACACAAGGAAGGGTTAGGAGAAGCAGCAGAGATCCAAGGTTAACTCTCTGACACTTTTTTATTTCAACAGTATTCATCTGCTCTGGGGTTCACTGGACCTTCTAAATTCTAGCTGGAAAGAAAGACCACAATTGGATTCAGGGGTTTTTTAAACAGAAAAATATTGTCTAACAGCAAAACTGCTGAGATACATTTCCCACCATAACTTTAACTGGGAAAATGTTAAATCTCTTGTGTTGAAGAGAGCACCTAGCTCAATAAACTACTACTACAGTGTTTCTGAAGTTTTGCAGCAGCATAAAAATTGAATTTATAATGGAGACAAAATTCTAAGGTTTTCCCACCATTCATTTACCATATATACTTGAGTATAAGCCTAGTTTTTCAGCACACTTTTTGTGCTTTAAAAGCTGCCCTCGGCTTATACTCAAGTCAACCATTCCTTAAGAAGTGTACAAGAACGGTGGTTCTTTACTCTCCCCAGGCAGCTTGTTCCATTCCTGAACTGCTCACATAAATGCAAACTTTAGACCCCAGAAGGCAGAAAGCCTATCAGTTAAGGAGGTATTAAAACCCCACAGGTGCTCACTTTCCCTGGCTCCTGCTTAAACAGGACAGGATCTGAGCCTTCTCTGTATAACACAAGGGAACATTGCGCTGTGAGTTAAACCACAGAGCCCTAGGGCTTGCTGATCAGAAGAATGGCGATTCGAAACCCTGCGACGGGGTGAGCTCCACAGCAGCAAAGGAGGAAGAGGAAGGAGCAGCCCAAAGGGCTGCTTTGGGCTGCTCGTTCCTCCTCTACCACAGTGGCAAAGGTAAACCGGCTTATACTTGAGTCAATAAGATTTCCCACATTTTTGTAGGGAAATTAGGTGCCTCGGCTTATGTTTGGGTCGACTTATACTCGAGTATATACGGTATTTATTTACTAAGTTTATATACTTGTAAACTGCTTAGTGGTTTTATAATCAAGCAGTATATAAACTTTGTTAAATAAATAAAATAGTGTCTACTAGACCTCTAAGTGGTATAATTTTGACAAATTGGTGGAGATAAGAGTGGACTCCAGTTACACTCTGAAAGCCCACTCTGAAAGCCACCAGGGATCAGAACTGATGACTTTTTAGATGATTTCGAACTCCAGATCCAATCACTGTTGGCCATGCAGGCTTGGCCTGATGGTACTTTTAGTCCACTATCCATAGGACCAAAGTAGTGTTACATTCCCTTCCATTTCAGTAGAGATAAATCAGGCCCCCAGTAGCTTAATAAGTTAAAATGGATTTAAACTCCCCCCCCCCCCGTGGAGAGTTCAGGTAGCTCAGCCAACCTCAGCAGGCTTGAAGTCTGCATCTATCACCTGATTGGTGGTGGCAACAAAGCTCCCTTGCTAGTTCACAATCAGGAACAAGTGTGGCGTGGAAAACTCTGTCAAATGGGGACCTGTGCTGTCTCTAATTAGGCCTGTGAACTGGATGTTTCTCACCCCTGTGCTAGTGCCTGCTACATGTCTACATAATAGAGGGTGTGATAATGACAGAAAGTAAATGGAATTAGCATAGGATAATAGAGGGTTTTATGGAGAAGGGCGATTGTTATGATTTAAGACTCCTTTAAAAAATTACCGGTAAGTTGAAAGTGGGAGCCTCCAATTTTCAGGCATATGTTTCCTACAGTTCATTTGCCTTTTGGCCATAGGCCATAACTGAATTTAGGATGGTGAAACACATTAAAATGGCACTAACTGCAATATACGTAGAACTGCAAATATTGCAGACCCAATAGTCTTCGGAATAGTCAGCGAATGATAAAGCTTTTGTTCTTTTATAACCCTTCAATTTTGCATGTGCTTACCCATGAGATTTATTAGGGGATTATGGAGGCTTCTATGCAATTCAGGAAGAATTTGGATAGCAGCCAGTTCTTATTGAAGGTCATGCCCAGGTTTTATGATTAGGATTTAATGCAGTCATAAAAGGTAGACTATCCAGTAAAATTTGGCTGATATCCAAATCCTGATCCACAGGAAAAATAGCTAAAAGACAGTGGTAAATTAATTTATTTTGGATGGCTTGTTTCTTAATTTCACTCTTAGTTGATATCCTATGCTTCCTAAATTAATTTTTGCTTGGCCCTCAATAATACTTATTGAAGATACACAGCTGCCTATTTTTAGCCTACTGTTGCTATGGCTCTTTTTCTCAGCTACCCTAACTCTGGACCCCTGTCCCTTACCTTTTTATTTTATTTTCTTTTACATCCTAGGCCTTCTTACCAGTCTTCAGCCTCCTCATCTGCCACACAACCAATTGTTCCTCCTACCATCCTCTAAACTTGCTTACAGAAGCGACACTGTTCATAAACATATCATTTCTAGCAAGTCCTCTCAAAGTACTAGAAGATTTGTGAACATCATATTTAAGATAATCTTTTGGAAGTTAGTTGTTCCTACAGTGAGTCTTTCAATTATTATTTTTAAAGCTTAGGAAGTGAAGATATCTCCCTCTAGTGGTTTTCAAGAGAGAAGACTGAATTCTACATCAGTTTAAACTTACGGGAAAGCATTCTTCTTGTTAAAAGCAGTTCTTGAGAAGATGAAGTACTACCCCTACATAACTTCATTTGTATCATGTGACCCCAAGAAGCACATAAGAAAGGCAGTCATGTCCACATAATCTCAACCATTTCACTTTAAATATCCTCAAAAATCCTCCGATTTCACCATTACTCCAATGAATCAGTGTTAGAAGCTGACATAGGAAAGCTAGGAGCTAAATGGCACCTTAAACCTAGGTTATGGGTGCAACAATGGAATGTCTAGGCGCACTTTTTTATAACAGGAATACAAAGCTAAAAATGAATGAACTGCAGCTAAAATATTATGTTCATTTCCCACATGGTCTAGTCCTTCCCCTGCCCACCCCCCTAATATTCTTAAGAGGGTCTCTTCTCCAGTCTTCAGAGAGTAACTGGAAGTGGGTAGGCAGAAAAAGGCCTCCTTTCCTTCCACTCTGCAGTTTTAATCTGAAATCTTAGGCGCACTACTGCGTCCAGAGCTCAGAAACTGCTCACGCTAATGAAATTCCCAGTCACAAAATGCGCCTAGAACAATGGGAGTTTCCAACACGGCAAAGAATCCTTTAGTTAACGCAAAGGATAGCCACCCTGCTAAGCAACTTCTATGGGATTGTTTCCTGGGGTTGTTTCTATGGGGTTGTTTTAACAAAATTAGTATCCTCAAAATGCTTTTCTACTTTTACTCACTGTATTTTGCAAATTGATTGTAAAAGTTAACATTGTTGACTTCCATGCTTTGAGCAGCTTGCAATGTAATCAACCCACAAGAAGGTTTTACTCTGGTGCCTGGTCAGAAAGAGACACATAGGGTGGACCTGAAAAAAACTTTACATCTCCACTGGGTGGAACATATGCCCATAGAAAGAAGTGCACATCCACATTTGAAAAGTCCTGCTTTGAGGGATTTTTTATATATTTTTTAAAGTTGGCTATTGCTGCAACCCAGCCTGCATTTTCCAGGAAGTGACCCCATAAACTCAGTAGAACTGACTCCTGGTTAGCATTGTGCTGCAATGTTCTGTTCTTGTCTGGTGCTGCAGTAGCCCTGTCTTGGCTGCAGGGACATAATAAGCTGTCTTGTCTTATTCTACATTGAGTAGCATTGGCTCTCCAGGGTTTCAGAGAGCTGTTTCTCCCAGCCCTACCTAGATATGCTGGGAATTGAACCTGGGACCTTCTGCAGGCAAAGCAGTTGTTCTACCACTGAGCTTCGTCCAGCTTGCAAGTGGCAATGCATCCTAGGGTGTAGTGTGTGACTATTTCTGTTGAAGTTGGCAGAATGAATGTTCATGATTTGATATGTCATATTTTCTTCCAGGTTTGGGAGACACTTTGAATCCCCTCTACTGTTGCAGAGCATCATTATGATAATTACAATGTTACTGATGCTGAAACTGTGCACTGAAGTACGTGTGACAAATGAGCTGAATATAAAACGGCGCTCCTTTTCAGGTTAGTTGAAGCCCTTGGCCAGTGATCCTATGTACTGTCCTTCCCTTCTGCATTTGTTGTTGGGTTTTTGTTTTGTTTTGTTACTGAACTGTAATTTGGCACATGTTATATAAAACTGTCTTTAAAATAACAACAACAACAACAATCCTGTACTAAATGAACATTCAGCCTGACTTGTGGTAATGGGCTTTTTTTGTAAATTTGTTATTTGTTTTAAAAATGCTTTGTTATGAATATGCCAAATCCTGTTCAGTAGCTGGCATCATGTTTTGTTGCAAAAGTTAATTCAGTTGAGCTCTGGGTTAATTGCAGAACAAAATGGTATTTTGCCTGTAGAAGAAGGGTGGTCTCACTTTTTGATCTCCAATCCTAAGAGCAGGGGTCCCCAAACTTACCTCGCATTGGGCCGGTTCCTCTGGCACCGATCGCACGGCGGGCTGAAGGGCAGGGGAGCGTGCGCCCATACGCGTGCACACTCGCTTTTTTTGGCACGGCACCGGAAATAGCTTTTGCGCATGCACAAACATCATTTCCTGCACACTTCTGGCATGGCACGGCACCGGAAATAGCTTGTGCGCATGTGCACGACCCTTCGCAGACCTGGAAGTGCACCGGAAATGACATTTGCGCATGAGCAAAAGCTATTTCCGGTGCCACACTGCCCCGGAGGTGGGGAGCCGGTAAGAGTGGGTGGGGTCGGCGGGGGCTGGATAATTGGCTTGTGTGGGCCATATCTGGCCCACGGGCCTTAGTCTGGGGACCCCTGCCTAAGAGCAACCTGATACTTTCCAGGTTGTAGTTATAATTTGTTTTGATCACGTCTTTGTTGGTTGTCAGTTTGTTTTGATTCTTCAATATATGCTTACTTAAAAAAGAAAATGCTGCAATCCTAAAATGCAAGATAGCTGCCTTAATTTATTAATTGCTTGGCCTAGGGCATTTACATTTTCTAATGAAATAGTTTCAAGATTCCTTCTATGCTATGAGATAATGTGAGAGAATTAAGCATATTGTAGCACAAAACTCACTCTCTGTGCTTGTATTTGGGTCAGATGGGGAGGGATCCTTTGGAGCTTCTCTTCTGAATGCTGGCACCATGGAAGTGATCAGCACAAGGTATTCCTTCATTGTATTTATTCTTTTGCATATAATGGAGAACTACCGGTACCCTTTTCCCCAGGAGGAATAGGGAAAGGTAGTAGGAAGAGATGCTTTTCTGTTAACTCCAATTAAGTATCTTTTAAGAAGATAACTTTGGGAAGCTGGAAATAAATGTTGAAATTGAGAGCAACTTCTGCTTTGCTTTTGTATGGACTTTTGGGGATCATGGCTCAAATTAGATGAATAAAAGTTTCTCCCTCACATTTTCTCCATCACATTGATATAGTTATCAGGCGAACATTGCTAGACTAGAGAGCCATTCCTCCTCCTGGGTTCCTTTTTGCTCTGGAAATAATTTTCTTTACAAGTCCAGCCTAACCCAAAAAAATATCATAGGGCTCATATAAGTGCAACTTCCAGCTGATTTATAGCTAAATTATATGTGGTGTTAATTGTGTGAATGCAAATAATGTGCATGCCTTTTGTTATGTAAATAGCCATAGGAAAGCCTGAGCAGGTTTGGGATCATGAAGGGTGAGGAGGGGTAGTTTAACTCTTTATTTCCCAGTCACAGTCCTAGTAAAAATGTCTCTGTTTAATTCTGTTTGCAATTAAAGGAAAGCTTCTATTGGATTCTCACACTTTACAGTGATTGTTGTTTACACAATAAGAACCTGCACATTTAATTGTGTTTGCACAATTAATATCATTTCCTGTTTCACCTTTGTGGTAATACTTTACTTTCTGGAGCAATGTGTACAGAGAGCTTCCATTTCAAAACCCTGTTGGCATCTGTTTCCTCAAAATTCAAGACTTTGAATCTTGGAATGTATCACAGTTGATCCCTGTGAGTTTCTGATATGCCTGCTATATTGCAGAAGAAGAAGAAGAGGAAGAGGAAGAAAGAAAATGAACACCTGAAGCACCCCTAGCTGTAGTAAACACAAAGGCTACAGTGTTGTATATCAGGCATGTCCAACAGGTAGATCGTGATCTACCGGTAGATCACTGGTAGATCAGTGGCTCCCCCCCAAAGAAGCTAAAAAAACTTTGGCAGCCCTAAAAAAACTCAACTTCTTTGCCCTGCACCCCTAAAATGACCTGAACCACCAAAAAAGGGCTTTCCTTCTTTTAAAAAAGCTCAGTGTTGCTTTCCTCCTCCCTAAAGAAGCTCAACAACTTTTATGTGAACCCAAAAAAGGGGCTATCCTTCCTAAAAAAAAGCTCAACAACTTTGACCTGAACCCCCCCAAAGGGGATAGATCACTGCCAGTTTTTAACTCTGTGAGTAGATCTCAGTCTCTTGGAAGTTGGCCACCCCTGTTGTATATGATTACCTTGGTATAAGTCCCACTGAACTCAATGAGGCTTGCTTCTGAGTAGACATACTGTATATTTAATTGTGGTCTGTCTGTTTTTGCACTTAACTGACTAGCCTGTACTAGCTAGGTCACTGTTTCCCAGTGTAAAAAAGCTGTACAATTGTTCAGATTTGGTATCCTGAGTGTGTGTGTGTGTGTGTGTGTTTGTGTTTGTGTTTGTAGCCCAGGTATTACAATGCAAAGTTAGGCTAGCCAGTGTGCAGGTAGAACCAAGGTTAATTCAGCCATGGAGCTGACTAGAACATTGATTTTGTTGTTGCCCTTGAAGAAGCAAAATAAAGTTAACAGAAACTCTGCAAGCATATTAAATTCCTTGATTTGCAAAACTTATACAGAATTCAGAATTTACAGGACACAGAATTTAGGTAGCTGCCCAGAATTTAATTGTGTTAAGCACAGAATATACACAATCATGGCTATAGAGTTTAAATTAAGTAATTGTTGGTTTCATAGCACTCTGAGGAAGTCTGTGCAACTGTTTATCTCAAGTGGAGTGAAATAACAAAGAACCCAATATTCTGTAACTCACTGAAGTTTGAACATGGAACATGCAATGTACATGGTCACTGATTTACAATCAAGCCATCTATCTCTAAGTAATGTTTATCAAAATGCTGAGGGTAAACTCTTTCATGCTGCTTTAACATCCGTAAGCCTTATATTGAAACATTCTGTTAAATTTTCTTTAAGAGTCGTGTAAAAAGACAACATAAGCCATGTTTGGCATTGATGTGTATACTGCATTAAATACTTGCTCAAGCTGTGGATTCTATATGTTTATGTAAATATATATTTCAGATTATTTCTCAGATGTTTTTTAAGCAGTGCATTGTGACTCAATTATTATTGTATCTAGCTTCAAAATCCAGGGGAGAATGTCTTGTAGACAGCACAGGAACTAAAATAACCAAATCCTTCCAGCATGACTACCAGCAAGATATACTAACCCTCAACTAATTTAGAGCAAATTAAGAGGCTGGCTGTTATATGGAGTCAACTAGTCTGTTTTGTCTTTGCTTTCTCTTCAATGTTTTAATGTAGCTGCAGATAGTAAGGATGAAGAAATCAAAACACCTCCCAAGAGATCCTTTCTGGGTATGTACTTTACAAACCCAAGCTGCATGAGGTTGCCATCTGAACACCATCTGTTCTTCACTGCTTTTTATTTTTACTTTTTGCCCTTTTAATATTTTTGTCGTGTTAGAAATGAATGCATGATTATCATTTCTATGAAGACGATGCCTGTGCTACATTTTTCAAAATAATAAAATCCCACTTCAGTTTTATCACTGACTGAGGAAAAAGATGCATTCAGGTTTGCTCTTCAAGCATGTTTTTACTCCTTTCCACACATTTTATCTTCAAAATATTATTTTATGTTAGTTTCCTGGCCAATTTTTTAGGTCCCTTGATGTGCACATTCTTAATTGATCTTTATTCCCCCTTTTATGCACTCAGTAATAATGTTGTATTCTTCTCATGCCTGAAGTTCAAGAGTATAAGAGTTCCATAGCCAGGTTGTTTCAACTTCCCTTGCCAGCATCTGGTAAATTGTAGGAGATGGAAAATAAAATCCAGGTGATTTATGAGATACAGCACCTGCAGATGTTGCTATTGCATTTTAGAGCTGAACAGATGGGTTTGTGTGTGACAACTCTGCCACAGAGATTACATATAATCCAAGCCTATAATAGGTTTGAATCTGTTGCAAGACTTGAATTGGCCAGAAGAGAATGGATTGCAATAGGAGGCACTTTTTTAAGAGGCTGCAAAGTATTTTACATTTCTTACATTTTAGAATTGGAGGAAACAACATTTTATCAGTGTGCAAGTTGGTTTAATTATTCTATTGTTCAGAACATATTCTGCTGCATCTTTTTCCAAAAAGGGTTTTTCTTTTTTGCAAAACCTTTGCTGCATCTTTTTTTGTTCTTTGATTTCCATCATTAGCTTGTAGTGATCTTTACCGGTGTGCTGTGCAAAGATCTACTAACTCACAGGATGTAAACTTGGTTGAAACTCCCTGTTTACATTTCTGCTTCCTGTCTTATTTGTGGTGCATGGTTGAAAACGACAATATGTTGAAGTTTAGAAGGTTAGAAATATTATTCATCTGTCTTTTTTTCCTGTAACACAGAAGAAGCTTACTAAAGTTGTTTTATTAGTGTTTCAAGTTAAAAAAATAAATAACACAGCCTGAGAGAGTTAAGTGTTGCATTAATGCATATTTATTTATCAATATTCAAACAACAGACTTACCAGCTAATTTTAGTATCAATCAGGGCATGTGCTGGAAGTCACACAAACCTGGTTCAAGGTTTAAATGAAAATGTGCACTCTGAATGTGTGGGAAAGTAAGTGCTTTAGCAAAACTTGCAGATTGTGGGGGCAAAAAGGCAAATATTTTTCCTTAGCGGCTAAAGTGTGCTTACAGGCCTGGCTCCAGCTCATTAAAATGGGTTTGCGAGTTCTCAACATGCCTACTTGAAATGGATATGTAGCCTTCAAAGGTGAAGAAGAGCTTTGCCAGTTATGCTTTCATGCCAGAATCTGTGACTAAGCACACTCTGTGTAGTCGCTTGCAGTAGTGGACAACTGATAATGAAGTGTGGTGGCTTCAAGGAAATGGGTACTTGCATCCTATAAAAGTGGGAAGGATGCATCCTGTGCACCAGGGGGTGGGGAAATGACTCTTAACTTTAAACAATAGGCGACATTTCAGCCACACAAAATCAGAGGGTGATGTGTGTGCTCATATTAATATGTGGCATTTTATATATGTGTGATACCTGTGTTTGTGTGTGTTGAGGAGGCCATGGAGCAGGGCCGGTGAGGGGTGTGACATGGGGAGGGGCATGATCTGGGCAGAGTCCTGAGGGTCAGGTGGTACTTGGGGCTCAGCCCCCTGGACCAGTCCCTTAGAATGCCACTGGTGGGCATGGTGTTGTGATGTTGCCTACTGATGATATTGCCTGGGGTGGGTGCAAAGGGAAGGAACCAAGTAATGGCCAGTGAGGTGAATGAGTTGCATATTGCTGCCATGCCATTCAGATCAATGTTATACTTTCTCCCACGCTGTGCATGTGACATTCCTCACTTTGCTGGCTGAGAAGCTGCTGTGCAAAGATCTTCCTGAGACAAAAACTTTTCTATAATGGGATTCCCAAATACAAGGAAGGACAATTAAGTCAAAGAGAACTATTAATCATATTCTGGGGTAGTTTGTTTCCTCTTGTTTTT
The DNA here is from genome assembly GCF_009819535.1 of Lacerta agilis. Taxonomy (NCBI): domain Eukaryota; kingdom Metazoa; phylum Chordata; class Lepidosauria; order Squamata; family Lacertidae; genus Lacerta; species Lacerta agilis. The sequence continues at coordinate 30,753,425 of NC_046318.1, forward strand.
TTTCTCATATTTATAGCATTTTTATATCTAAATTGTGTGTGGGTCAATTGAATTATGAGCATTGTTTATGTCTGCATATTGCAGAATGCACTTTAAAATGTATGTGTTGCTAAAATAAATACTTTCCATGTTTTATTCTTGAAATTGGTTAAACCAGAGTTTTTAGGTGATAAAACAGTTTTGTAAAGTGCTGTTAGCTCAAAGAAGGATGTGTTCCACGTTTTCTGAGTATCTGTTGTCCTTGGAAACTGTCACTACTATTTCAGGCTATAGTATATTAGTGTGACAATGTTACCTAGGGGGTTTAGATGAATAGAAGTTCAGTAAACCTTATATATGATATTAGAACTGTCATTTGGTATTACCTTCCAGTCACAAACTGAGCTACTTCCTTATGCTCTCTGAGGTCCCTCTTGAGCATATTTGTCAGCAGTCTAGCAAACCACTTAGTGTCATTGATTCTTCTCCACCCAAAAAAAAAATTAGGAGAATGATTTTAACTATTATTCTGAAACTAGACTCTTTATTTTCTTATGCATATGGATAGCTTTCTGTTTTCGAATAGAAACAAATTTAGGAAACAAATGAAGAGCAAAGATAACGAATAAAACATTTCAAGCAAATTTTAATATTCAAATCAAGCCTTTAGTCCTCTTAATAAAATAACAGAGTATTTTTTATTTTATTGATTACATTGTTTAACTTGTCAGTACTAGTGATATTTTGAAGGTAGGTAATGTTTTCCTTTAAACAAGTGTGTAACATGTTTGGATTATCATCTTTGAAGAATCATTCTCTGAATCAAGAGAATTCTAGCTGTTTACAACAATGTTCTGAACAAATTAGTCATTTGTTAATGCTGTTGTGGATTTAGTGTCACAGGTGAGATGAAAAGTTTGCTTGACTGCTAACATTAGTTCTCATAGGCCTCCTGCCATCCCCAGCCAGCTGATTTGGTAATTACCAAGGAAATTGGAGAACTAGAGTTTCCAGATTTTGAGAAGCTAAGTTCCTTTTATTATATGAATCTAGTAATGATATCTCATGGCAGTTCATGGATACCCTGCTGCAGTATCCTGCCATTCTTGGTTGCCATCAAAATGGTATTTGCGATCAGTTGTGTTTGCGATCTGCACATAGAGGATAATGCTAGACCTCTTGTCCCCCGTTCCACTAGTCATAAATTGTCTTCAAATTACAATGCTCAAGATTATCGGCATCTCTGTGGCACAATGGGTCAGTATGTCTGGCTGTTAACCAGAAGGTTGGTGGTTCAAGCCCACGCAGGGACGGCTACAGGCAAGATTCCTACATTGTAGCAGGTTGGACTAGATCACCCTTGGGGTCCCTCCCAACTCAGTAGTCTATGTTTCAATGATTCTGTCTACACTTCCATGAATATATGATCGTAGTGTGCTAATACTGCATGCAGTTTGGTTTTTTTTGGGGGGGGGGGTTCAAACACTATTGTCTACATAAGGATCAATAGTGTTGGGAAGGGCAACCAAACCAACTACCTCCAAACCAGTCCTCATGCTTTTATCATCAGTGAACCTTCCACTCCCTCAAGGAAATACCTGTCATATGTAATTTTATTGCTGGGGTAGCCAATGTGCATTCTAGACATTTGGGTTTCAGTTTCTATCACCCCCAGTCAGTATGGTCAATGGTCAATAATGATGGGAGTTGTAGTCCACATTATCTGTAATGCCCCACGTTGGCTATTCCTGTTTTGAAAGTATGATGTAATTATGAACATTTGTCATGGGACCATTTTCCATCTCCAGGACTGGAGTGTTAGGGCACTTGTTCGTACTGGCTGCTGCCAACTCAGCATGGGAGTGCTGTATCTTTTAATCATAAATTTTCATTTATATAGTGCTTTAAAATAGTGCCATGGCTAAATCCATTATTTTAATTTTGGTGCATTTCCTCCCTTTTTTGCCTTAATCCGCCTTCCTTGTTTTTGTTTTTTTTTAATTTAAACGATTGCTATATATGTGGGGAGAGAAAATGACTGCTGCATTTATATGTACCAAGTTATACACGTGTGTACAAATTTAAAATGATAGGATTTACTGAGGAGCGGGGGGGGGGAAGCTATGCTGATTTAAAAACAAACAGGTGGCACCTCTCGCCTCTTCCTGTGTTTTTAAAATGATCTGTCCTCACTTCCTCCACCAATTTCCTTTCATTTCTCGTCTCCATCTGCTGAAATGATCAGCCAGCTTCCAGTTATGAATGTTAATTTAGTTGCTATTTCATAGAGATTAATGAGGGCCAAAGTGTTTGTGTTGTTTGAGAGCCACTGCTTCAGGCTCCCTCAAGAAGATGATCCTCACTTAGATATATGGAATTAAATATGTGACTGCCATAATCGGTTGATACCAGAACACATGAATATTTCAACAATGGATTATCTTGCTTCTGCTGAGTATTGCAAGGTCCTACTTTTAAGCAGTTAGTTTTGGAGCTCAGCCTGTTGTTCCTGACTGCTTTCTTCTGTTATTAGAAGCCAAAATAGTGAACCAATTAACATATTACCCATCAAAGCAAATAGAGAGAGAGAGAGAGTTTTCAACTGAGGTGCTTCTCTTGTTAGCATTCTTTTCCTTTTCCATAGCCAATAATGAGACTAAGCTGAGTATCCAGTTGTTTTGGAATTCAGTCTGATTCTTAATTTCAGGAATCTTCCATCCTGAAACTGGTCAAAATAAGGAGATGGAAAAGGAAGATGACTGTGATTAATTCCAGACACAGATCATATAAGTGCTGATGATGTAAAGTCTTGCACTTTGAAAGAGCACTTGGTTTTGATTTCAAAAAAGAGCATTTGTGGGTAACAGGAAACTTTTTTTTTTTTTTTGCTGCAAGAGTGAAATGAGGTCTTATTAGAAAAGAAAAGAAAATCCCAATTAAACTTCTAAAAAAGATGCAACTGCTGTATCTAACCACATGAGGGTGCTCTTAGATCTTGAAACTTGTTTTCAGTTTGTATAAGTTAAACTAAAAGAAGCAATTTCAACTCTTAAGGGGAAACAAGAACCAACATTCTCTGGTATTCAGGGTTCTGATAGTGGATGTAATTGGTCTGCAGCATTCAAATGTTAGGATTTACAGAATAGGGGAGGGACGATGAAAGGGGGAAATTGATTAGATTTTTTATATTTGGAAAAAATGTACAAATGCAGCCATTAAATATTGCAAGCATTTATGTAAGCATGATGAGCATACATTTAGGATAAAATGTATTGGAGCCAAAATGCTATGATTTTTGGAGTAAAACCCCCCCACCACGAATAGCTAGAGATTAAACCTGTCGAAAGTAATGTGATCACAGCCCTGTATTTTCTTCACTTTGCATTGCTTCAGTGGGCACAATAGGAAGAACAGGCAGTACACTGGTTGCATTTCCATGTCTTGGAGGAATTCTCACTGCCCCTGCCACCACTACCCCTTCCCACTTTCCAAGATAAAATATTCTCTGGAGACTCAGCTTTGTCAAATAGGAGGTATTCTAGATGGCAAACAGCTTTCTAAGAACATACTTATGACCTAATTCAGGTGGTGGCATTGTAAGATCAGTTACATTTCCAAATCATAGGCATATGTAGCTTGTATGTTATTACATATAGGTTAAATATGCTAATGCTTTTGAAATATATCACCTCCTGCAACTACTGTCACTGCCACCACCTGAAATACTGTCACATGCAAAAAAGCACCCAGAAAAGATGGGTACCAGGATGTGACCAACTCCCAAAGGGTGTGCCCCTATAGTACTCTCCAGCTATTTTGCTGTATTGTTAGCATTATGCTACCACAGTGCTGGCTCATACATTATAGCCCTAATATTCAAAAACCATCTCAAGGAAACAATTTGCTCATAAAATCCCTTGGAAGTGGAGCATGTTATAGGACATGTATTGAAGGTCAAGTATGGAACAGGGAGAAATTATTTGAACATTGACTTATTTGGATCTATCCTAAGAAAAGATCAAAACAACCTGGTAGAAAGCAAAAAGTGGTCTTGCTGAGACCTAGAATGCAGAAGAAACTGCTAACGTTTTCAAATGTCTAGTCTCAATGTGGCATATTAGAGATGTGGTGCATCTTACTACAGCATCTGGGCCTTATGTAATCTTCCCAGCAGAGCAGAAAAAGCTCTCTTGCATGTGAAATGCTTCAGTGGCTGTATTTTAGAGGGTTTGCTCATTCTTCAGGTATTTGAAACACCCCACATTACATGATAGACAATAAATGACTTAGGCTGTAATTCTAAAAGCACTAGCAAGGGTGGAAGCCCCATTTGGTATTGTGGGATATACCTCTGAGTAAACGTGCATCAGTTTGCACTGCTAGTATTTTATCTTGCTTTCTGTCCTCCCTCGCTTTTCATAGTTGTCTTGGCTGGACAAGCTTCATATATTTTCACAATTGTTCCTCTTTATGCCAATCTCTAAAGGATGGTGCAATAATGCTCAGTATGCAGGGAATTGAGCAAATGATACTTAACATTGAAATTAAATAGTATTTGCCTGCAACGATTAAATTAAATAGTTATGTCATATGGCTTAGGATCTAATGGATATCTGCTGAGCAGGGACATTCTCAGCACAACCAGGCTACCCCACCCCCTTGGCTCAGCTTGGGATACATTGGCATATTTCCCCCCCCCCTCCATTTGGCTGAGCCAAGCCCAGTGAATTTTAAGCCTTTACCTTTAAATTACCTTTAAATCCTTTAAAGCTACTGGAGTTCTGCTCTGGGTACCTCTGAATCTGACTCAGTGCCTTTACTGGGTCCCACAACCAGCTCCCACAGAGCTTGGGAACAGGGGTCAGAATTTGCGGAGTTCGTAAACCGAATTGTTCGTAAACAGGACTGTTCTTAAACCGAGGTGTGGTACCTCGGGTTAAGAACTTAATTCGTTCTGGAGGTCCGTTCTTAACCTGAAACTGTTCTTAACCTGAAGCACCACTTTAGCTAATGGGACCTCCCGCTGCCACTGTCGCTGCCGCCCAATTTGTTCTTATCCTGAAGCAAAGTTCTTAACCTGAAGCGTTATTTCTGGGTTAATGGAGTCTGTAACCTGAAACGTATGTAACCCGAGGTACCACTGCATAGAGAACAGTAGGTCCAGCCATCTCTGCTTTTCAGAGTCAAACACTGCCTGCTAATGTTATGACCATAGAACTTTTGTCTGTTTCTGTGTCAAGTGAACGGATGAAACAGTTGATAAGCTGAAGAACAGCCCCTTTTCTTTTTTCTTTTAAACCTGCCTGGCTTCTCTTCTAATTTTTCCCCTTTTCAAGCAAGCAAATAGATCAATAAAAGGGATCCGAGAAATCTCTCCTGAATAAAAATTCTTATTCATTATGAGAAAGCATTCGAAAACACATTAGTTGAGAATGCTATCCATAGAATTTGGGAGCTTAACTGTACTTTGTGTGGAAGTTTGTAGGGTATTTATTTCTATTTAAAATTTATTGAGAAACATGAACTTTTTCTTTTGACAGTTTTAATTGAGCTCTCAACGGTCTTCTGCCCTCTCCTGCTGCCGAATCCTGTATTTTTAACACACTCTTTGTGCTACCCAATTATTTTTCCGCTGACAGTGATGAGTATGCATCTTTCTTATTTTGCCAGGACTTCTTAACCTTGAAATCTCTTTTGATAGCACAAACCTTCTCCCTCTCCGCCAACTGTTAGAGAAACGGGATAAACACAAGTTCAGTCCTGCTGTGAAGGCTTTCTGAGCTTGCTGACTCGCTGAGGCTTAACCTCCTTATGTTTGCACAGGGTTTTTCCAACTTTGAGCTTCCTTTCTTTTGTCTAACTCATTACTGTTTAGGAGTCAATATTTTCTTTTCTTTGTAGGTGTTGCATCCAGATTTCATATCAGATCACAATAAAATATTTTACTAAGCACCTGGTACCACTTCTCCTAACAGCAAACTCAGGTGGCAAGTGCTGACTGGACTGTACCTAAAACTGGACTAAGAAAAGGAGGTTCTAGTATGTTTGGAAAAACTGAAAAGTAATGCTTAGCAAAAAAAAATTAAGGGAGGGCAGCTCCAAAGGAGGATGGTACATACTAGTGTTTGCAGAATGCATTGTGTCTTGGAATTAAAACCAGAAAACTGCATGGAGAGTTCCTGTCCATTTAGGTCCCCCCCCCAAAAAAAATCTGGTACAGTGGTACCTCTGGTTGTGAATGCCTCTGGTTGCGCACACTCTGGGTTACGAGCTCCGCTAAACTGGAAGTAGCCATTCCTGGTTGCGAACTTTGCCCCAGGATGTGAGTGGAAATTGCGCACCAGAGGCGCCATTAGCGAAAGTGTGCCTCATGTTACGAGTGGTTTCCGGTTATGAACAGACCTCTGGAATGGATTCCATTAGTAACCAGAGGTACCACTGTATTTGAAGCAATAGCATAAGAAGCAATAGCATAGGAAGCAAAGTGTCATAAACTTGACATGAGTCAACAGTGTGATGCAGCAGCTAAAAAAGCCAATGCAATTCTGGGCTGCATCAATAGGAGTATAGCATCTAGATCAAGGGAAGTAATAGTACCACTGTATTCGGCTCTGGTCAGGCCTCACCTGGAATACTGTGTCCAGTTCTGGGCACCACAGTTCAAGAAGGATAGTGACAAGCTGGAACGTGTCCAGAAGAGGGCAACCAAAATGGTCAAAGGCCTGGAAACGATGTCTTATGAGGCACGGCTTAGGGAGCTGGGTATGTTTAGCCTGGAGAAGAGAAGGTTAAGGGGTGATATGATAGCCATGTTCAAATATATAAAAGGATGTCATATAGAGGAGGGAGAAAGGTTGTTTTCTGCTGCTCCAGAGAAGCGGACACGGGGCAATGGATTAAAACTACAAGAAAGAAGATTCCACCTAAACATTAGGAAGAACTTCCTGACAGTAAGAGCTGTTCAACAGTGGAATTTGCTGCCAAGGAGTGTGGTGGAGTCTCCTTCTTTGGAGGTCTTTAAGCGGAGGCTTGACAGCCATCTGTCAGGAATGCTTTGATGGTGTTTCCTGCTTGGCAGGGGGTTGGACTGGATGGCCCTTGTGGTCTCTTCCAACTCTATGATTCTATGATTCTATATCCCTCAGCTGGGGTTTAGAATCTTTGTTGGTGGGCCTACCATGGCTGCAGATCTAGCAAACAGTTTATTCTTGCATGTCTCTTCAAGGCCACGAAAACATTTTGCAGGTAGTTGACCTTTGGAAGTAAGATCAGTTTCACATTTGAGGCCATACGACTTAGTCCTGCAGGCTGAAGCCTCGCTGCATTTCTGTACGGGCTGGACAGTTCACATATGTGCTGTTGCCCATATGACGTTCTATATTCAGTGTAGTAATTTAGAACAGATAATGCTATCAATAAACAAGCAGTCATATTTGTGCAATATCAATCAACTGAAGTTAAGCGCTAACTGACAGGCTAGTTTGTAAGATTGACTTCAGCTTAAAGATATAGTAACACATGTCATCACAGCATTGATGAATAATGCCCCAGTGCCCTCAGCTACAGTAAAGCCTGACTCTTGGGGATCATCTGTTCTTGGTTTGGTTTAATTGCCAGCATAATCGTTTACAGATCAGATTTAGCAACACTCTGGTCTAAGTTTGTTTGAGATACAACAGCCATTTTGTTCTCAAGTTCCCTTGCTGGGATAGAGGGAGGTTTTTTTTTTGTTTTTTGTTTAACATGGATTGAGATAAAGTTTTAGTTTTTTCTTTTTTCCTGATTTGACTCCTTTTCTTATTTTTGACTGAAGAAGAAGAAGAGTTGATATCCCGCTTTTCACTACCCAAAGGAGTCTCAAAGCGGCTAACATTCTCCTTTCCCTTCCTCCCCCACAACAAACACTCTGTGAGGTGAGTGGGGCTGAGAGACTTCAGAGAAGTGTGACTAGCCCAAGGTCACCCAGCAGCTGCATGTGGAGGAGTGGAGACGCGAACCCGGTTCCCCAGATAACGAGTCTACCGCTCTTAACCACTACACCAAACTGGCTCTTAACCACTACACCAAACTGGCTCTCTGACTGCTTTTCTTATTGCCTGATCTACAAATAAAAGTATCCCAATGAACTGCAAAAGCAGAGTTAGATGGCAGATTACAGCACTCACAGGGAAGACCTCAAGTCTCAGACAACCAGCACAAGAGCTGACGTCATCTCCCCCCCTCCATTTATTGATTTATATTTGGTTGTTGGTGCTGCTGTGCCTTGTTGATGTGCTAGAAATGTTAAATGATGGTAGGTTCAGAATACAAATACATCATTTTGTTTCTAACATTTTTTTTGCTGCTGCTTTAGAAACCTGGGTGTAAGTGCCTTTACAAAAAATACCCATTAAGCCATTTTCTGAGTGTAACTGGCTTTCAACGCCAAACTGCTTGTGAATTCATATTTTGTTGCTTCATGCATGCCTGAATTACAAAGATTGAATTACACAATAATCTGTTGAAGCTGTAAAGAGTTTCCATACAGACATGTAGAAAAAGGTGTTAAAATGGAGCTTTACCAGGTACTCTCTATCCATTTTTGGTTTTGGCATTTTTTAAAAAAATTACAGCTATATACAGAGTGGTTCCTAAGAAGGTAATGCTGCTGCCTCAGAATTTGAAATCTCTATAGCCCTGGTTTTAATTATTTGTATTCACTATTCCTGTCTTCATAACTCTGCACCTTTAAGGCTTTCTAAGGCATGAGAGCTGACACTAAGTGGAGCTCTCCATTAAAATTTAGGGAGCAATACTAAGCATTGGAAGCCAGCGTAATTTACAGCGCCTTACATTAAACTGGCATAAAGTACACCAGAGCCAAAATCTGTTTGGTAATGGGGCTACTGCTGGCTGAGGCAGCCGAAGCCTAGCAGGGAGGAAACAAGCCTTTAAAATAGAGTTTGACCCACACCATCCTTTTTGTTAGTGCACCTTCCTCAGGATTGCTGGGTTATGTGACCAAGCTGATCAATGTTAAGATCCAGAGTCAGTCTGCCTTGCCTTGTCCCTCCCCCTCCCCTTGAACACCCAATTTTCAGGGCTCACAGTCCCATAACTTCTGCTGGTTTTGCCCTGGCTAAATCAGGATGAGGGAGTTATGCTGGCATATTTAAAATAAGTATTTTAAAATTCAAATTTTGGGGTAGCATGGAAATACTGTTTTATCCATCTATACTTAGAAAATAAGGTAAAAAAATAGCTGTTGAGCATAGTTCTTGTATTTTTGCTTGTGTGCCATTGTATTTTCCGGCCATATTTGCCCCATTACTATAGACTTGAGCTCTACAATGACTGAGAGGAATAGCATGTTCTTTCGAACTGAGCAATTTTTTCCCCTCTTTTGTTGCTACAATCTACAGACTTGAGAAATCTTACTGGAATCTCATGCTGCATTTCTTTTAAACATACATACCTCAAAAGATATGTTGTTCAATATGGGAAGAATCTGGTGTGGAATCTACTATTACTGCAAAGTACTTTGCCTCTCAAGCAAAATGTGTTGTTTCTCAAGATTCAAACTTGATTGCTGCTGTCTTTTGGGAATGTTTTAGGCAGAGGAATGTGACTGTTTGTAATATACTCTTTTAATTTCCTTGTGAGATGGAATATCAGTGGTGATACATCCAATGTCAAGGCCTACATTGTGATCACTCCTCTCATCCTCCAATTTACTTCCATATGTGTCTGTATGTGTGCTTCTTTCTGTTTTCCATTTCATGCATCTGTCCCTTCATCAAAATACTGTACATGATTAACCAAATCAACTGCTCCTCATATGGTGATGAGGTTTCCAACAGTTTCCTCTTGCTTCAATTCTATAGGTGAGTTCATTGAAAAAATGTTTTGATGCCACACTTAATCCACATGGAAATAGTGTTGACCCCCCTCCCCTTTTTCATTTTTCTTGTACTGTATTTTCTTTGCTGGCCTCCTAATTCATGAGAATACATTTTGGAGAGATGATTTATAAATTAATATTTTTATAGCTTAAAAAAGAGGGAAAGATAAAAAGACAAATATTATATACTAATAATTTAGTAGTAGTAGAAGTAGTGGTAGCAGATTAGTAGTAATATTTCTGTACTTTAGTATTCAAAATTCTACCATATCTGGTACATTAGTACCAAATGTGGCAATGCTGCTTTAGACTCTGTCATAAAATAGTACTGAAGCGGTTGCCATGGTGATATAGAATGGGGAAATAGTGGGGTAAATATGACCCCACTTATACATTTAAGGGTTAAATCACACTAATAAAGTGATGCTATATTGAAAGTAAATGATATTATTCATTATACCACTACATTTCTCAACACTACATAATATTATGGATCATAATTTCATGATATATAGTTCATATATCATGAACTATGATATATAAAGCTCACACAAAACTAGCATTTAAGACCTTAAGGCAGAAATGTGGATGTGGAGTGTTGTAGGGCTACAGTAGTGAAGGATTTCCTGTGTAAATTCAAATACATTTAATACTTTGTTTTTTAGAGGAGCCAACTACTTAACTAATGATTTGCTCCTAAACAGGAGCTGAAAATTCTGAGAGTTGTTTTGCCCACTGTTTCCAGTTTATTTATACGAGACAAAATTAAGGGGGGTATATTTGCAGTGACACTGCTGGGATGTGACTAAAGCTGCTGCCTTCCTCTGTAGTAAAAGATTACATGCTGTAACTGATCTCCCTTTAATAATTTATTTTTTTTAATTGTCCAGTAGCACCTTAGAGACCAACTAAGTTTGTTCTGGATATAAGCTTTCGTGTGCATGCACACTTCTTCGTGTGTATCTGAAGAAGTGTGCATGCACACAAAAGCTTATACCCAGAACAAACTTAGTTGGTCTCTAAGGTGCTACTGGACAATTTTTTTTATTAATTTATTTCAACTGGATCAGACCAACACGGCTACCTACCTGAATCTGATCTCCCTTTGTTCAACTTTAAAACTGTTCTCCAGGCTTCACCATTCTTTCTGTCAGTCTCAGCTTTAGTTGTAAGCAAAAATTTAAATACTGTATAAGTAAAAATTGCAGCACCTAGCTGTGCTCACTTGACCAAAACAACAACAATGCTGCAAGAGCTCCCCTGCAAACTTTGCAGCTTGTTGCAAGTTGGCCAAAATAACTTGAGTTGTGCAACACTGTTTCTCAAGTTAACCAATAATTCCAATTTAACAACACTTTTTGTCAGGAAAAAGTCCAAATCAAAATACACAGAGATGAATAATGATCCAGTAAGTATAAATATTTCTGGTGGGGTTTTCTTTTGGTAGAGTGGGGTTTTTTGTTTTTGCTTTTATCAAGACCTTTACAAATATAATTTGAATCAGTGCAAATATCAACTATCTCCTGATTCTTAGGAGAGTTGTTTGGGAAAAAATAATTTTACCAGATGTAGCCAGCTCTTCATCTGTTGATGATACTGGGGGCAATGAGTTGCTTTGCCCTCCTTTGCTTGAAGGCGGGCTGATGTCAGTGCTGACACCCGCTGCCCTTCGCCAGCAGATGGCAGTCCCCTCAGTAGGTTGAGCACGTGACCTGCAGGAGACACTAGGCAAGCCCGTCTTCTCAAAATATCTTTCACTGGAACTTTAGTGTCGTCTCTCCCGATTGGCTGAAAGAAGTGGGGCACTTGGCAGAAGAGAAAGCGGGGGGGGGGGGGAGGTGTCCTGGCATTTTATGTAGGCTTGCACAAAATGTAAATACTAGTCTTCACACAATATATGCAAACGTTTTCTGAGGTCCCAGGGAATTTTTTGTTATTGGCCCCCTTTTTGACCCCGTGCAAGGGTACGATGTGCCCGTTGCACCTCCTGGGCCCTGGGCACTCTGCTCCTCTGCTACTCATGCTTCCACACTGTCAGGAACTAACCCATAGCCTGGTTTCGTGTGATGTCTAAATCTCGGTTGATGGTTTCCTTCTCTGCAACCAAGCCCTGAGCTTGTAACCAAGATTGATTGTCATACCACTCATGCTTTATTTGTGGGGAGCAAACCATGAGTCCAGGATTAGACGTAAGGTTAAGCCAGACCAGCTGCAGGAGTGGGGAGGAATACCCACAATTTCAGTAGCTTGCAGCAGCACGTTTAGTTTTAACGTGGCATATGAACCATGCCAATACGTGTGCTTTCAGTTGCTCCTTTTTGCAAGAAGGAAAGAGTGCTGTGGTAATTCTGTGCACGTGGCTGTGCAAAAAACATCCTGAATACACATTGGGGGGCTTATTTTACTTCACTGCAAACCAATGTCATCTTGACTTCATTTCAGTCTGTGTGTGATTCTTGGGAGGGCTTGTTGCCAGGTCATTTTGCACTACTCCCTCTCATCCCTAACCCCCCCCCCACTTCTTGCTATGTTGGAGATGTGACCCTGGATGGAACAGACACAGTAGTTTGCAGCTTTCTCATTTTATAAATGTGTGTGTGGTTTTCGGTTGAAGTGCCTAAAGCTCAAGAGCTTGCATGCTCTTATCAACTAAAATTGGTGCAAAGTCTTTTCTGCCTCTCTCATTGCACTTTTGAAAGGCCAGCTCACTGGTGAATTATATCAAACCTTCAGCAACATGAAACCATTTTACCGATATGGGTTGTTGTTGTTTTGTGTGTGTTGGGGGGGGGGAGAAATCAGGTGTTCATTTTCATATCAGTAGGAAAAAATACTATGATTCAGATTACTAATTCACCACACCTATATTACAGTATAGTATGGCCTGAAAAAGCAGCTCTTGCCGGCTCATATTGTGAATTAGCCCATAGTCTCTACTTCACACCACAAGGTGTTGGAGTAGAAGTGGCCCATAGAGGCAGGAGTGGGGTAACTGAGGAAGACTGAAGCAGGAAAAGTTAATGGTATTATGACTAACCTCAGAGTATTCAATATATATTAATTTAGCCCTGGCAATTGCCTATTTATTGATAGAGGAAGACAAGCCAAAAGTCAAGGTATGTAGAAGATTTGTGACTGGATCTCTTGACACTTTTCCAATGAAACACAGCCAAGGGAGGCTGCCAAGTGGACTGGAGCTGATGTACAGCTCAGACGATGAGGTTGGGCAAACTTCATGGTGCTTAGAAGATGTGAATAACGAGGAAGCAAGCTTGTGCTTTCTCACTCTACCCATTGGATGTGGTTGTCCCGTGCTCTTGTCCTCACCCCCATTTGGGGCTGGCTTTGGGCTTGAGGGGGTCTAGGGCAGTGGCTTTCCCTGTCAATGGTCCTAGAAGCCTTTTTTGGCTGGAATAGCAGTGCTCCAAGCTAGGGCTGGGCAATATATCAATATATTGTCCAAAACTGGTTTGAAGTCCATATTATTATATCAGTTTCATAATTATTTACCTGGTGATATAGTGTGAATCATGCTGTGTGCGTGTGTGTGTGTGTGCGCGTGTGCGCGCGCGTACACACACACACACACAGCAAAAATCACAGTGCAGGGAAAGCTGTGAAGCCAGCCAATGCCTCTACATCAGGCTTCCTCAAACTTGGCCCTCCAGATGTTTTGAGACTACAATTCCCATCATCCCTGACTACTGGTCCTACTAGCTAGGTATCATGGGAGTTGTAGGCCAAAAACATCTGGAGGGCCAAGGTTGAGGAAGCCTGTTCTACATAGTCCCATCCTTATTTCAGACATCGCGATATATTGGTATATTGTGATGTTTAGTTGGTGATATATCACGATGTTGAAAAACCGATATCACCCAGCCCTACTCCAAGCAAGAGTTGTTGGTTTCTCACAGTGTCCCAGAATAATGCAAAGCTGCAGGTATTGCTGTGAGTTAAAACAGAGCTTAGATCCAGCTGCCTCATGCTGTTCAGTGTTAGGAGGGTCGAGAGCAGGCATAGAAGTACGCTTTGCCAAGTGCTGTGGCCCTGGCACCTGCTCAAGAGTGCCAGGTGCTGGTGCTGGCCCTGCTGCTCCCCCCCCCCTCTCCAAATCAGTGTACATGCTTTGAGCTTTGAGGGCTCCCTCGCCAATCTTCTTCTCAACCTGCAGGTGCCAGGAGATGTTGCAGCGTGTAGATTAGGAGTAGAGCTGGCAAACATGATTCTGCTCCCGCCACACATTGGCTAATATATGGCGGAGGCTTTTGCTCAAGCTCCCCTTTGTGTAGAAGGAGTGAAGTTTTAATCGGCTTTTAAACTATTGATCACACGCACTAACCCATGGGATAGGATTTCAGCGCCACTCTGCCTTTTATTCCTTTTTAAAAATGTAAAGCGGATTGCCTCCCTTGCTTCTTTCGTTAGCGCAGCTTCCCTTTTTGGAAGCCGAAGTGCATGGCTTGCCGCCGTGTTTGATGAGCCCTGCTATCACAGACCACTTGGCAACAATTAAACTGGTACTCACGCCCTCAAGCCTGGTTTTCTGTTGCAAGCACATGGAATCTGGCACACTGCTTTCTGAAATATTGTTAGAGCAGATAGCCAGCTGGTAACTGGACTGTAATAGGGTAGGGAGTTTCATTATAGCTACTCTCTGAAAGTTAATGCTCATCTGTGTAGAACTTTGAAGGAGGAGGAAGAAACTCCTTCCATTTTTAATGTTCCGAGCAAATATTCCTTTCAGTATTGTCCTGTTGTCTTTTATTTCCTCTTGTTTGCCTGTTCTTCTTAGGAGATAGTGTACATCCAGACCTGCTTTGGGTTGTTCTTTTTGGTAGTGTGTACACAACTGCTGCTTTTAACCTGGTTCCTATAGAAAACAAGATCTTTTTGTTCTTTTTTATCTATTTTTACAGTATGCTTCAACACTCTTAAAATATTATCCTTCAAAATTAGTGAAATGTTTGGAGAACATCAAGCTATGTGTTAAAAGTTGTAACAGTGCAATTTATGGTCTTTCCTATGGACATTTTCTATGGACATCTATATCATTAAAAAGTTGTTAGCCATCATAGATGTAGAACTGAAAGGTTAAATAAACTGCTGCTAAACAATCACCCCAAATCTAGACTGATGCAGTCATTTAAAATATATTTTAAAGCCACAAAGGTATTGGGTGAATTTTGGAAGCAATGTTTCACAGGAGTGTCATTTGCTATATCATTTTATTTATACTTTTCCCAAGGCATTTAGAAGTAATTATTTCACCATGTAACGTGACTTATTTAGAACAGCTTTGCAGAATATTCAAACCCTATTGTTTGGGATGATTTAAAATACTAGTTTAGTTATCTGAGGAAAGATTAGCAACATTAGGGAGTGGTGGAGGAAATTCTGGAAAGCGGCATGACATTATTTACTTCTTCTTAGAAGAATGGGCTGGTGGTATCCGAAACTGAGGGAAAAAATTATTATGCACCAAAATAGACTTGCGTTTTTAAAAAATACAGCTGTTTAATTGCACCCTTAATAATGCATTTGACTGTTTTTAGCATGACTTTGATAACTGATTTGTCTCCAGTAAAGAACCTGGTAATATCTCCCTCTCATTCCAGTGTAACATGTGCACAAACCCACCAGTGTGCACTAGCTTTAGATACAATACTGGACCAAAGAAAATGAGGGTATGATTAGCATCCGCTTTCCATGTCTTAGTACCATGCAAATGTAAAACTCGCTCATATTCCCCCATACAGCAGGGATAGGAGGATCATTTCTGACCATTGGCTATTTGGGATGGGAGTGATGAGAGCTGGAGTCCCAAAACACCTGGAGGGCCACAGGTTCCCCCATTCCTGATAAAGAGAGTTGTATGAGCTGTACCTTCAAAGGGGACATATGCGTGTGAGCTGTACCATCATTGGGAGTGCATTCATCTCTTTGCAAAGGGTGTTTGTAAAATGTCCCAAACCAGATAAACCATGCTGACTGAAAAGTGTAAGTGAGACAATGTATGTGTGAATCAGCCTTGAGATTCTCAGACTTCTCTGTTGGTGGTCATTCATTCTGTGGCATGATCATGGTACTCTGTGGTAATATCTAAGTGCTTTATCAGCATGGCTTTTGTTTCAGTCTCTTCTTGTTTTTCTTAAATCAGGGATGGGTAACTTTTCCTCCAGAACTTTTCCTTCCAGGTTTGCATGCCAGTGGTGGGTGGGGCTAGAGGGAAAAAAAACTGGTTGTAGCAAGGGATGCATTAGGTTACATTCCAGGTATGCAAAAATCAGAGGTTTCTATACTTACACCTCTCCACCCATCCATCCATACAAGTGAGCAAGTCAGTAAATAAATAAGCAAGCAGGCAGGCAGGCATTATTATCACCGTACAAAAACAGACAAAAGCACTTGAAGAGGGCATGGAGCAGGGCCATTCATGGATGTGGCCTGGAAATAGAAGGGAAGGTAGAGAGGCCTGGAGGGCTGCATTCTAGGTAGATTTTGGAATCGGGCTGAAAGACTTTTCAGGAATAACGCAAAGTGTGTTTTGGCACTATGATCACCCTTTCCTGTGGTCTCATGTATACAGTTGCAACCTTCTCATGGTTAGTGGCAAATCATAGCAGCATGTGTCTGAACCCTATGTCATCTACCTAAATGTCCTTCATTCTGCTGCCCTGCAGTGTACCATGAACATATTCTAAGTTTTATCCATCACCACATGCTTGGTTTTTACTGCCTTCACCCTTCTTATCACTGCTTGTTACTAATGATTTTTTGCTAGTGGGTGTGTCAAATTCTCAAGTTTATCTCCCAGCTTAGTGTTTGTGCTGGTTTCTTTACATTGCTTGAGTATTCTAATATTACTTCCCCACCCGCTTATGTCCAAAGACTATTGATTGAATTGGTTGTTTTTGAGCTTTTGTTTGTTATTTATAAATATGAACATTGTCTTTCAGATTTTGACTTGAACTATTTCTGGCACTGGAACAAGTTTACAGATTATGTGCAATGTGTTCTGGCTTTCACTGGAGTCACAGGATACATCACTTACCTTTCTCTTGACTCAACTATCTTTGTTGAAACTCTGGGCTTCCTTGCCGTGTTCACTGAAGCCATGCTGGGCATCCCTCAGCTCTATCGTAACTATCAGAATAGGTCAACGGAAGGAATGAGGTAAGATGGTATGCATGTCTCTTAAAATACTTCAGTCACATTTCTGGCTCTGTTCACACATGTAATTATTTCTCATTGCTTCGGCAGCCTTCCCAGAACTACTTTGATTAAAATAGGAAAATAACACAACAACTCTCTGGGGAGGCGAGGGGGGAAAGCTGCTTGTAAAGGCGATTTTAAGCTGGAAATGGCAAACAGGGGAAAGGGCTGCAGAACTCTTCTGCCTCCACTTTCCTTTCTCTTATTGCCCCCTTTCTCTGAAGCAGCTTTTTCCTTTTCTAAAAGGGTCATTGGGTTATGGTAATTTAATATACCTATACCTTCACCCTTCTCCCCACCCTGGGGTTTCACATGTGTATATACCCATGCAGGACATCCATTTGAAAATCTCTGAGTCCATCAATGTCCAAATTCAACATTGCAATCAAACTTGCATTTGCCATAGTCTGATGGCCCCTTCAGAAAAGGAAAAAAGCTGCTTCCAGGAGGGGAGGGTTGATAAGGAGAAGCAAAGTGGAGTCACAGGATATGTGTAGCTTTTCTCTTGTTAGCCATTTCCAGCTTGAAATTGTTTTCCCAAGCAGTTTTAAGCCCACCACCACCCTGGGGTTTCAAGTGTATATATGTATCCATGCAAACACACACATTTGAAAATCTGAGTGCACCAGAGTCCAGTCCACCTAGCTGTTTTCTTCTCTACAGCTTCTGGAGTTTTTCTGAAATTCATGAGAAGGACAGGAAGGGAAATAAGCCAAAAGTTAAAAATGTGTGAAGTGTATGAGGAATAGTAACTGTCCTGGCCACTGATACTTGTACTGTAGGCCTGAGAAGCTTGCCAAGGGAGCTCAGATGGAGTATCTTCCAGTACCGTAATTTAATATACTTTTGGAATATATGCTAAGCAAATCCTGCATCACTTATAAACCAATTCCCCCGCCCCCACTTAGATCTGCATTGCAGTTGCTATTTAATAAGACTTTGGAGCTCATTTTGGGTGTAGAGTGTGTTGCAGAGCAGAGAATTTAGGCAGAGAAGTTATAATTCTATTAATGACCATTCTAATCTTGACGTCCAAGTACTAGAGCTCCCAGAATAGCACATTAGTAACATCTATCAAGTAAAGAATTGCTTAATTTCTATTCATCTCAGGACTTCAGTAAGTCTCCAGTCATTTCTTGTTATAAATGAGTATTTTAATGGAAGTTAATTGTTTTATAAGAGAGGATTCAATTTATCACTGGTAGTTAGATTATGTTTAATTTCTTTGACATCATCTGATTAAAAGAACTAGGAAATAAATGCATCATTTCAGAGTTCCCGGATGTTAACATATTGCAAGAATGTGACGTCTGAGAAAAGGAAAGATGATAGTTCATAAAATGGTATTGGTGTCCGAAACTGGGTATCTACCTCTAAAACTTCCTTTTCTTACCAAGTCTTCTTCATCTTTAACTTCTACCACACCCCCTTTAACCGTTCCTTACTCTTCCTTCATAACCATCATATCCTCACCTTCTGCCTTAGCCGCTACTCTTTACTATACTCTTTGCCAGCTCTTCAGTTTTTCCTCTGCTGCAGAGATGGGAAATCTGTGGCCCTCCCAGATGTTGTTGGGCTCCCCATCAGCCCCAGCCAGCATGGCCAGTGGTCAGAGATGCTGGGAGCTGGAGTCCAACAGCATATGGACGGCAATAGGTTCCCCATCCTTGTCTAACCATTTTACTCTATCTTCCAAAGTTACTTTGTTTTGTGTGTGTGCTAATCAGCTCACTCGTGACCATGTAGACTATTTTCCGAAACTCCGGAGATCCACTTCTTATTTACACTTTGGGCAACTCTATTGTGGCCATTTGTCCGGTGGTTTTTGTTTTGTTTTGCTTTGTCTTTTAAAAAAGCTGATTAAGATTTGAGCTCTACAAAGGTTAATGCAAGGCGAGGGCCTTTTCTTTCTTTTTTAATCACTTCAGGAATGTTCTTTCAAAGAAGAATTGCAAAGAACCAGCCTCATTTAATCACTAAATGCCACATTGGTGTTGATGAATGGATTGCAGTTATGAATGAGGTGCACCAGCAGAAGCCGATGAGTCATGGGTCTGAGAGGTTTTTTAATGGTTGTTGGCAGCACATGCAGGGAAATCTGGTGGCTGAAACTGCTTTTGTCTTTTGTTGCTTTTTTATTTTGTTTTGTTACATCAGCATGAAACAGGAGAGCAATTTGAAATATGAACAGTTTTCAGAGTTAGGATGGTTTCTTTCAAGTAGCTGTTTATGTTCAAAGGAGAGGTGAATGCAGTAAGAAGGAACCCCTTTTTTGTTTTCCATTTTTTGGAAGGAGATGGGTGTTACTTTGTAGTTCACTGGAAGAGCAATGGCTTTGCCTGAAGAAGGTCCCATGTTCAACCCTCCACATTTTCAGTTAGAAAAGGGTAGCGGGTGATGGTAAAGCCCTCTCCCTGAGTACTGGAGAGCCACTGTCAGCCAGAACAGATAATGTTTGACTAGAGAGGTCAATGGTTTGACTTTATTCGATGTTAGCAGGAAATGGTGCTTGCTGTGTGAAATTTGAAGAGCATGGTAGCTAATGTGCTGTCCTCCAGATGTTGGACTTTACAACTTCCGTCAGCACCAGCCAGCATGGCTAGTCCTCAAGGGTGATGGGAATTGTACTCCTGTAACATCTGTACAATAGCATGTTGGTCATTCCTGCTCTAGACAGTGACTCATTTCCCAGTTTTTTTCATTAGAATATCTTTGGTTATTTGATACCACCTCCCTATTAGGGTTCCATGATTGGGAGAAAGGTGAGATATAAATGTAAGAAAATAAATATTATTGCTTATATTTATTTGTTTAACCACACACACTTGCAGAATGCCCACCAATTGGAGGGGGGCTGTATGTGTGATGAGGCAGGGCGTGCCAACCCCGTCCCCCCCCCCCGCCACATCTTCACCATCCCTCTCCAGCCCGCCTCAGAGGCCAGGTCTGGCCCTGCTCTTGCATTTTCTCAGTAGCTGCATTTTCACTAGTTGTTAGATTGTCTCACCAGATGAAAGACTGGGCAGTGTGGGAGAAGGGAGGAAGGAGAGGTTGCTGTGCAACTTCACAGTTTCATTTCATGCTTTGGAGCAGTGCACTTGGAAGAGAGCTTGTATATGTGCCTGCATGCTCCATCCAGGAGCAATTGTGGCTCCAGGGGACATCTCCCTGTCATTGTCCCTCTGTGTGTGGGAAGGCCAGACCAGAACCAAGAAGCTGGAGCTGGTGCTGCTTGGACAAACAATCCAGGCTGTGCTTTCACTTGCTGGTCCTCAAGAAGAAGAAGAAGAAGAAGAAGAAGAAGAAGAAGAAGAAGAAGAAGAGTTTGGATTTGATATCCCACTTTTCACTACCCAAAGGAGTCTCAAAGCAGTTAACATTCTCCTTTCCCTTCCTCCCCCACAACAAACACTCTGTGAGGTGAGTGGGGCTGAGAGACTTCAGAGAAGTGTGACTAGCCCAAGGTCACCCAGCAGCTGCATGTGGAGGAGCAGAGACGCGAACCCGGTTCACCAGATAATGAGTCTACCGCTCTTAACCACTACACCACACTGGCTCTAGCTCTTCAGCCAGGCGACAGCAGCTCCAGGGACTGGTCCTTTGGAGTTTTGCCACCTCATGGCAACTCAAAGAAACTCTTGAAAGTGGCCCTGTTGCTTCAGTCATGTTGAACAATTTTAGTGTCAGTCAGCACGCATTACAATCTCTAAACAAATTACTGCTTTCAGATTACCACCTTGTTGGTAATATTAAGCGGGATTTAGCACTACAAGGAGATTGATGAATGCAAGTGCATTGTGGGAAGCTCCTTATGTCTGATGATGGCCATGGGAGAAGAGATAAACAGTAGAGGAGAACACCATTTATGGAGTTTTATATGTCCCTGGCGTTAAGTGTACCAAAGCTTTCTCTTGCTGAAGGGTGTGATTAAGACACGAAAATTAACTAAGGATATTTTCACTAGCTCTTGTGTGGAACACTTGTATTTTAAGACCATTGATTCAGGCTATGGGGAGTATTAAAGTTATAATAGGAAAACTTTAATATATATTTATATTTACAAGAGAGAGGGAGAGGAAGAGACTTCATATTCTACTGTAATTGAAAACCTCCTAATATTTAAATAGCATGGACAGACCGTGGAGAGAATATAATAAGACAAAGATATGAATCATTGGCTTGGTACCAGCTAAATTGAACTTGGGGTTTAAATATTTTATTACCACTATAAATTCATATCTTCTTGAGGGGATTGCAAGAAGAAGGATTAAATAAATTTATATTTAATAATAGTGGGTTCTGCTGTGACCCTCAGCCTGCAAGAATTGTTCCCCAAAGCAATAATAACCTCTCATTAAATTGTTTGTAGAATTCATATTAGAAATAAGTAGAACAGTATTGCACTTGGTGTTCTCAGTTGTCTCTATGATTAAAAAGGTAAAGAACTGGCACTTGTTTATGTGCACTGTGGCCTGGAGTTTAGGGTGCATAGTCTTACAACTCATCCATTTTCATGGCCCCTGTTCCCAAATGGCATTGCTCTCCTGCAGTCATAGGGAGATATGACTTTAGTGACTGCATATAGATGTTAAATAGCATTGGGTGCAGTGTAGTGCCTTGCAGCACCCCATGGTTTGCCAGGGGGCTGTGGCACAGTCACACAGTGCTGCTCTCTGGAACTGTCCTGCAAGTGGTACCGGTAATCAAACCACTGAAATGCAGTGCTTCTGACCCCAGTGTGTAGAGATGATTCAAAAGAATGCGTTTGGCCAACAATGCATGGAGACGATCCAGGAGAATACTGTGAACAGTAGCATCAAAAGAGATCTGCAAGATTAACAGGGCCACATTATCTCTGCCTCTCTCACAGAGGTGGGCATCCATTAGGGCAATTCTGTCTCCAAACCAGGCCTCAGTCCTGATTGAAAAGGCTCCAGATAATCAGTTCCCTCCAACAGTTTCTGCAGCTTAATACACACCCTCTTATGCACCTTGCACAGAAAGGGACAATAGTTGGAATAAACCTCTGGTTCCTTGGAATAAACTGCCAGGTCCATTCTGTGGATTCACCCAGTTAATCAGGGGTGGGGTGGAGGCAGAGGTGTAGCAAGCCCAGAGGGTACCAGGGGCGACAATTTTTTGTCGCCCCCGGGACCCGGGGTGGCGCTTGTACGGCACCCGGTACAGAGTGCACATGTGCTGAATTCTTTGCATGCACACTCCATATGGGGTCAGAGTGCGCATGCGCGGGATGCCACGCATGCGCACTCTGTACGGGGCCGATCGCGTGCAGCAGCCCATAGGCCACTATGCAAGTCCGTACGGGCTGCTGCTCGCGCACGGCAGCCTATGGGCTGCGGCTTGCACGGAGGCCCTGTAAGGCTGCTGCGCGCAAGCGGCCCCGTACGGAGTGTGCATGTGTAGAATTCTGTGCATGTGCTCTCCGTACAGGGTCAGAGTGTGCATGCGCGGGATGCCACACATACACACTCCGTACGGGGCCGGCGTGCAAGCGGCAGCCTGTAGGCCGCCGTGCATGAGCAGCAGCCCGTATGGACTTGCATGGTGGCCTACGGGCTGCCGCTTGCATGGCGGCCCTGTACGGATTGAGCATGTGTGGCATCCCGCGCATGCACACTCCGACCCCGTACGGAGTGCGCATGCGCAGAATTCCGCACATGTGCACTCTGTACCGGGTGCCGCTCATGGGCCCGCCCTTCGCCGCCGCCATGCCGAGTGAGCGATTCGCCCCCATCGCCCCCACCTTCCTGCGCCACTGGGTGGAGGGTAGCTTTAAGAAGTCACAATAGGCAAGTAAGCCATACTGCTACAAGTGTCTTGTCCACATTCTCAGGCCTTGAAAATTGAAACTGATGCCATAAAATAGGACGAGACAGTGCATTGGACACCTCATCAGATACTTTCAGCAGTGATGAACAGATTGCCATGGAGGTGAGCAATTTTGTCTTCAGAATGCTTTGCAGAGTTGTCACAGCGAGCTGCTGATAGCTCTTACATGGGGGTAGACATAAGTAAACCCCAAACCACTCAAAGAAGCTCAGCTGGTTAGTTATCTGAAGATGTGATGGATGTAGCAATGTAAGCTTTTATTTTTCTGCCCTCACCACCACTTAGTAGGCAAAATTAGTGTGTGTCCGGATGTCTTCATGACAGGTCTTGTGCCTGTGTCATGGTTTGGAGCTCTCTGACATATCAGGAAGCTTCACAGCATTGGAAATGGGAACTTGGGTGCAGTTGTGTTGATGACTTCACGTCTTGTGCTATTCCATGGGCAAGATTGCTGACTCTGCTACCAGAAAACCCCCCTCCCAAAAAAAGAGCATTTGGGTATCTATTAGATTCAACATGTATCTGCTTGGGAGAACTGGTTGCATGAGGTCAAAATTCACAATATATTGTTCTGATCATAACAACAGGGTAATATATATGTGTGTATGCGTGCGCACACAGAGAAAATCTAGAAGCCCTCTGTGTTCATGAAGCAGCTGTTGCCTGTAGGTCTGCTTTATCCTTGGAATAAGGCTGCTTCTGGAATATAACCCTGTGGGGGTGAGCTGCTAATGTGAATGTAGCAACACCAAAGAAACACACTGCAAATGAGAAAATGCCCTGGTATCCTTAGAATCTGCGTGCCACACATGTGCTGCTTGATGCCAGTGTTTAACCACCCAGAGAGATGTCGACATGGGTTGGTTCTTGCTGACTTCTGCTTCTCTGTGATTGGTAGATGAATTTGACCTTAATTCCCACCCACTCTGAGGCAAGTCCACCAATGGTAAACACATTCCAAGTTGATGTAGTTGTTTCATGAGCGTGACACAGATTTCACTCTGGATCATCTTTCTCTGCTGCAAAACGTCTATCATATGCATATACCAGTCCCCCCAAAAAGTATGCTGTAACAAACCACTGATATTATGTTATCCACTCACTCAGGGATATGGTTTCTGCTTCATGCCAATGTTCTAAAAATAACTGCCAGAGCTCTTCCTTCCCAATTCCGGTCAACTGGTTTTTGTGATAGACGAGGGCTGGACATACTGCTTCCTCTTGAGATTGTCAGTGTTGCTGTAATGCCAGAGAGATTGCTGCAAAGTGACATAAGAAATTCCTTCCTGAGGTTGTGCACATTGGCATGCCGGAATGAGTTTCAAATTTAGAACTCCTAATGGTTGACCAACTTTTGCATCCCGTCAGCCTTTAAAGAAGGACGATTACCTGCTCATTCAGGAATTCCATATTTTTAGGGTGCAATCTGATGTGAAATTGTCATAAGCTGCCAGTGCTTTTAAAAATGTCCCCATTAATATAGGGAGCTTGGGACATGGATTGCATTATTATTACCAATCTGGAATTTTGATTGCCATTAAATTCCCAACAGCTTCTTTGAAATCATGGCTTGCATTTTCATTTAACTTCTGTTTGTCTCATATCTATACTCTGTTACTATGTGTAGCAAAAGAAACAAGTTGGAATTAAAATGCTGCATCGATAATTTAAGAGGTTTTATTTAAATTGTATGAGGCAGGGATCCTAAAAGAGTGTACAAATAGAAAATGGGATATTGTACCTACAGATATTAAACACCTAGCAACTAGAAACTGCTAAGCACCCAGAGATACGCAAACCAAATTCCTCCCCACCCCTAGTTAACAGTCGGATTCCTCTACATAATAGGGACTAGAGGTGGTGGTTCTCCACAAAGTGGTGGCAGCTGATGGGAAGACAAAACACTCCAGACCCAATCCTTCATAATGCATTTCAAGTAGCAAGCAGAAAAGTGTAAGTAATGGTTAAGTGAAACTTCAAAGAATTGACAGTAAAAATAGTTGCTCAGGGCAGATGCAAGCTAGCATAAGCAGTCAGACCAGATAGATGACACTAATAATGGTGAGATTTCTACTGGGAATCTTATAACTGAGACTAGTAAAACAAACATTTTGCACAGTGAGATGTACCACAGTGTAGTAATGACCCACCTGAGGTCTTTACCCACCAAGAGAGAGAGAGAGGGGGGGGGGGAGAGAGAGAAGTGCTGGAAAGTCATGTATATTTTAGAAATATAATTCTGTGGCTTGGATTTAAGAAACAATTTGCCATTATCCTGGCAGCAAGCATGTAACTGAAGCAACACCATTTGTTTGTGTTCACAAACTTGATCTAGAATAACTCATTTGCCATTTTAGTAGCTGTATGCAGATTCAGTTTCTCTTGCAGCACAGAGTCACACACAAAAAATCCCCACTTGCAAGATTTCTCTTTGTTATTGAGCTACCCAAGGTACATGTACTTAAGAGCTACCAAGTTGCTCAAATGAAAATTGTCTTTGGCAAATTGGTTGAGTGTAAGTCTGACTTTCCTGACTTTAGTCACCATACTTTAGAAGATGGCCTCTATGCCTTGGGGGAAAAAAAATGACTGTGGAAATGTCTGAATTGGTAATCCATAGGGAGTTTCACATGGTCTCCAGTAAAAGAGGTTTTCTTCCATCTAACATAGAATGTGGTCTTCTCAACAACAAACCATGCCCTGTGCTAATTTTCATTTGGCTAAGTGTCATCCAGGCCTAAGCCAGGATGACCCCTCAGATGAAAACCCCAGTGACATGAAGACTGAAGACCTTATGGTATCTCCTGACTCCAGTGCTACCCCAGACACCCCCAACATTTCTGGAGAAGTGTCGCCAGGCCCAGCAGCAGCAGATGACCCAGAAAGATGCATGAAAGACGTTCCCGATTGACCTGCTGCTGCTCTTTCAGCTGTTGAAGACTGGCATCAGAAGATGCAGGCACTGAGTTTCAGGTTAAGTGCTAACCTGACAGTGTGCAAAGTGGAATGTAGGGAAATGTACATTAAAATCTCAAGGAAAGAGTAGCAGGGCAATGGACTGCATTGCCTGGGGTAGCTTATAGAATAACCTTTTCATAAATATTTCAATATGAGTCCTGAATGAGTATCCATGACGACTTGCTTAGGTCTTGAAAAACCTGGGGATGACTAGGTTTGAGCATGCTTTTTTAAACATTGCAGGTGTAAATATTAATCTTAACTGGGTTTGACCCAAAGCAGTGTCGTCCTCCTTTGAAAGATTTAATCTCCTTTGGAGAATAAAAAATAATTATTATTAAATGACTTGCAGAACTTTATTATAAAGTTTAAGGTTTGACTTTTTGTATTTCTGAATATTTTCTATGTTTAATTTTCTCTTGGACTGTCTTGGTTTTTTTTGTACATTAATGTTGTAATGGCCACTGCCTATAAACAGTAGAAATCTGACTGACAGAAGTTTTTACTTTTAATGTGTCATGTGGCATGTAAAATATAAAATAAAGGAGAATGTATCTTTCCCTTGGACAGTAGGGTGCTCCTTGCCAGTGCACAAAAAGTAGTATCATAGGTACTTGACTAAGAAAGTGAGAGTGGGGTGCTGAGTGTTTTTTCTGAGAATAAATTGCAGTCGCATAAATATAAATTCTGTCATTTTTTAAATTACATGGCTGTACTGCTGGAAAAACGCCGGTATGTGGTAAATGCAGCTTTATGCATTGCATAACTGGATTGTTGCATTTGCATACCGTTGTTTAAAGTAGCAATTTTGAAGAGCTCAGCTATAAGAAAAGCGCTTGTACTGGGGAGGTGTGTTGTCACTGGATACCATTGGAGTGCATTACATCGCTGGGAAGTGCTATTTTTGTTGCTTGAGCCTCTGGCAATAACATTTCTTTCAGAGCAGCTCCTGCTTCCTTCGCTCCCTCTGGCATATGTGTTGTTGCAAGACCCGATGTTACTCTTGCACCTCTTGCTAGTTAACCAGCCATGTTGCGGCTCGGTTCACCACATGTTTGCTCCCCGCCTAGCCCTGCTGCTTTGTTTTCCTTACAGCCATGGAGCCGTTAACGTTTCCCTAACTGATGGGTCCTTTGGTCACAAATCACAGTAACTTGGAAGAGCAGCCCACAGGAAATCTGCAACAGTGTGTGTTTAATTCTGCAGTTGGAAAAACTAAATTCTTTGAGGAGAGCCTCTTGTGATCAACAGACACTAACGAAGTTGAAGTTGTAAATGTATTAGCTTTGTGGATTCTGGCATATACCGCTTGCTTTCTGCTTTTCGGGAAATCTGGAGGCTGCAGCAGGACTTGCATTTTGCAGAGCTGTATAGTGTGAACGTTGGCTTTGTTGGGCCATTGACCAATTGAACTTGGTGGCAACTCCCAGGAGTTGGGGATTGTCCTGGAGTTGACCATAATAATAATAATTATTATTATTATTATTATTATTATTATTATTATTTGTACCCCGCCCATCTGGCTGGGTTTCCCCAGCCACTCTGGGCGGCTTCCAACAGAAATCAAATACAAAAATATCACACATTAAAAACTTCCCTAAAAAGGGCTGCCTTCAGGTTTTTTCTGAATGTCAGGTAGTTGTTTATTTCCTTGACCTGTGATGGGAGGGCGTTCCACAGGGCGGGCGCCACTACCGAGAAGGCCCTCTGCCTGGTTCCCTGTAGTTTTGCTTCTCGCAGTGAGGGAACCGACAGAAGGCCCTCGGCGCTGAATCTCAGTGTCCGGGCTGAATGATGGGGGTGGAGACGCTCCTTCAGGTATACAGGACCGAGGCCGTTTAGGGCTTTAAAGGTCAGCACCAACACTTTGAATTGTGCTCGGAAACGTACTGGGAGCCAATGCAGATCTCTCAGGACTGGTGTTATGTGGTCCCGGCGGCCACTCCCAGTCACCAGTCTAGCTGCCGCATTCTGGATTAATTGCAGTTTCCGGGTCACCTTCAAAGGTAGCCCCACATAGAGTGCATTGCAGTAGTCCAAGCGGGAGATAACCAGAGCATGCACCACTTTGGTGAGACAGTCCGCGGGCAGGTAGGGTCTCAGCCTGCATACCAGATGGAGCTGGTAGACAGCTGCCCTGGATACAGAATTAACCTGCGCCTCCATGGACAGCTGTGAGTCCAAAATGACTCCCAGGCTGCGCACCTGGTCCTTCAGGGGCACAGTTACCCCATTCAGGACCAGGGAATCCTCCACACCTGCCCTCCTCCTGTCCCCCCAAAACAGTACTTCTGTCTTGTCAGGATTCAACCTCAATCTGTTAGCCGCCATCCATCCTCCAACCGCCTCCAGGCACTCACACAGGACCTTCACGGCCTTCACTGGTTCTGATTTGAAAGAGAGGTAGAGCTGGGTATCATCCGCATACTGATGAACACCCAGCCCAAACCCCCTGATGATCTCTCCCAGCGGCTTCATATAGATACTAAAAAGCATGGGGGAGAGGACAGAACCCTGAGGCACCCCACAAGTGAGAGCCCAGGGGTCTGAACACTCATCCCCCACCACCACTTTCTGAACACGGCCCAGGAGGAAGGAGCGGAACCACTGTATAACAGTGCCTCCAGTTCCCAACCCCTCGAGCAGAACTAGGAAACAGCTCTCACCTTTGTCCCTAGCCCGCCGGAGATCATCGACCAGCGCGACCAAGGCGGTTTCAGTCCATGCAGTAAAATAGTGGAAGCATTCATTTTCTGTCTTAAATCTTACACTTCTGAGGTTGCCAAATTCTGCAACAAGTTTTCTTGTTTGTTTGTTGCTGTTTGTTTGAAGTTTCAGAATCCTGGGTCTATATTGTATTTTATAGTCCAATATGGAAATGTTAGTGCATTAGTAAAAGCAGCATTTGGGTCAGACTAAATTATCCCCTGTTGGAATTTTACAGTTAACACAGTCTTGTTACACGTTTGATATACGTGGATCTGCACACTACATGGTTGCTAGACACTTGGTAAATAAAATTCGAGTTCTACACATTCTGGACCCTTTATTTTGAAGTCGGCGGGGTTTCAAAGTCTCCTTAGCTTATTCCCAGCTTGTTAAAATGCCTTCTGTATCTTTCATTAAATGATTGCATTGTTGCATATCTCTTCCCCCCTCTACTAATGGAGAGGAAAATTGTTCCGTAGAACAGCCGCTCAAAATGGGGAAAATAACCTTTGTGAAATGAAATCCTCCTTATCTGTCCATGCACTTGGCTTCATTCTTGCTTCCAGGCAGATTGTGTGCTACTTCTAGCTTCCTGCCTATCTGGGGTTTCTTTCTGTTCCCCCCCCCACCCCCACCCTTCCTAAAAAAGGAAAGGGGGAAAAAAGAATTCTGAGCGGCTGTTGGACTTCACAGAAGGCAACGCTTTATTCAGCTTACAAAAGTCTCTCCCATATGAAATTCTGAAATGACTGAATAGGAAAAAATGGTGTGTCTGCAAAGCTAGCCTGGTTTTCTTAGATATATGCAAAAGAAAAAAAAAGTCATTCACTTATTCCTCAGGGAAGCTGAGTTTGTGCAGTGAAGAGACAATAATATCATAAATGGGGGCACACATGAAGCAGAAATTTCCAGTGTCACTAATTGTACCAGATGAGTTCCTGCGTGGGCATGGAGTGGGGGCAACTTTCCCTTTTTTTCTCCCTGGCCCTCTGGCCAAACACACTTTTACTAAACAGGAGGGGGTTGTAACTGCGCTGCTTTATCTTTTCTTCCCTTTTAAGTGGGCTTGAAATACAAATCATTGATAAATGAGTAAGAATGACTGCGGCATATTGAAAAAATATGTGGCATTAACTAAACCATCTGAAAATGTTTTTCTTTTGTATTTATGTGCAAAAACTCAGGGCTGTAGGGTAGGGTGCACAATATTTTTAAAGCAGCATTTAAAAAGCACAGTCAAATAAGACGGGCGGTGTTATAAATTGCCTAGGTTTATTATTGTTCAGGGTTAAAAAGAAGTTTAGGATGTCCATGTATCCATTTCTAAGTTTTGTCTTGCCTCCAGAGTGCTTCCCATGGGTTGGGATTGAAGATGCATAGTGAATATTACTGAAACACTGTGTAGAATCATTCCTGTTCTTAGACTGCACACAATACAGCATCAAAGGCTACCATAAACACTGTTGTCCCAATACTTTCATGAGAACGTCAAAGCATACATAGGATTTAATGTTGGAGTTTATGGGTTACTAAAATGTTGAGAAATGCTCTGTGCAAGTACAATGGCAGTCTTCCTTAAGGCAGAAAGCTGTGCAACCCCCTGCTGCACTTTTGATTGCTGTCCTTGGTATCAATTCATGCAAGAGAGCTGTATATGCATCCAGGGCTTTCAACCGTTTCCCAGTGTATGCCCCATGTGGTTTGTGAGCATGTAGCTTGTTTTCTGCTAGTCCTAGCATGAGCAGAATGGATTGCAGTTACATTTGCAACAGTCACCACCAATGACAGTAGCTCCGGATCCTATGATAAGTTGCCTCTTCTTCTATGAAGTCCTTCCTGTTTTGCTTCTGGGTTTTCAGGCACCATCCCCAGGAAACTGAGATCGCAGGGCATCTTAAGTAGCATGTGAGAGGATTGCAACTCTCGTAGCATGAAGACCCTTCCTTCAGGATTGATCATTTTAAAACATTAATTTATCTCTTGCATAAGCTTACTTTGTGATCTCTATAACTGGGTTTGTATGAAGTGTATGCACAGCTGTGATAGTTTTGCTCTCTTCAAAACACAAGTTGACTTGTGTTTAGGCTGTAATCCTGAGCCCTCTTAATGCAGATTAAATACCATTGAATGCAGTGGAGCTTATTTCTTAGTTGCTATCTTGGAGACTGTGCTACACATCTCATATTTTATTTTACTTATGACTTGTGTTGAATCATAAACAAATAACCATATCCCTAACATGGATCTTCCCTTCTTTTTGTGGACTGCTGTCAACTAGAGTATCAACTTGTCTTATTTCACTTTTCTCCTTGCTTCCATTTTCTCTCTCACTGGTTAGAGAAATGCTGGACATTTTCCCTATTTTGTCACACACATGGTTGCGTCTGATTACTTGTAAATAAGATCTGAAGTGCTCATCACTTTCAATTATATTTCATACACGTTGCATAATATATTTTAGGTTATTATAACAATGAACTCCAAAGCTTTTACTGGGCGCTGCTTATAATTCCATTAAAAATATGTCCATTTATAATGCATTAAGACTGTTACAGGCACTTAAAAACTGGCAGTGGTTTTGACTTTCACTACTGGGAGTGTGTTAATGAACATTTATTTTTTAAATTATAAAAAGCTATCTCTGACTTCCTTCACTTCAATATTATACTTGAATAGAAAGAAAAGTTTCAATAATATTGTGCTTTAGGACTCACAAGGGTAGTTTATATGAAGTAATGAGTGGTGATTAAGGTACTCCTTGTTTTGATTATTTATATACTTGGGAGACACTGTCTTATTTCTTGGTATGTATGCATAATCTGATTGTTGGAATAAGTTAAGTTGGAATAAGCTATAAACCAATATAAATGGAAGGGGGAGTGAACCTGGAAGGCTCGAGTTAAAATTCTATCTTATGCTCATCCAAAGCAAGCCTTTATGACTATCTTGGTGCTAAAAGTCAAAAGATGACTTCTCTCTTCACACAAGCTTCAGTTAAACCAGGAAGGCTTTTTTTAACCATAGTTTTCCATTCCACCCAAGCTAGGATATTGTTTGCCAGCTTTGGAACCAGACACAATCTTTAAAACCGTGGTTTGAAGTTGGGTTAAGAGTCTGGCTTTTTTGAAAATGGTAACCATAGTTATCTGCTTTGGGTCATATAGGAAACACTGTGGTTAATTGGATACTTTCTAGCTTAATTATGATTTCAGCTGCCTGTGTGGGTAAACAGTTCATACATTAAACCAAATTATGATGATCCAAACCAGCTCATTCTCAATAGCCTTGGGTTAGTCATAACTGGTTTCAAAAGCTAAATATAAAGGCTTCTAATATAGGAACCTGTTTATGCATTTGAAAAATTAATAAAAGTGTGTGTGTGTTTGAAAGAGACATTTTGTTTTCTCTATTTTATGTACTGTGGCATTCTCTGGATTTTTAGTACGAACTATATGGCTTATGACTGGCTACTCTGCAGAAGAGTAGACAAAAGCTCTCTCCACATTAATGTTAGATTTGCCATGCATTATAGCAGAAGATAATAAAGTTTGCTGACGATTGTGCTTTGCTTATTCTAACTGTCACTCATATTTAATCAGTTACAATTACAACGTTGTTCTACAGTTGTAATTCTTTGTTTCAGTTTTCCATTTTTCCTCTTCTTAAAAGTGCTTTCCTTTTCTCTCCCTGTTAAGTGTCAAGATGGTGCTGATGTGGACCAGTGGTGACACCTTCAAGACTATATACTTCCTTGTGAACCAGGCTCCCTTCCAGTTCTCTATCTGTGGACTTCTACAGGTCTTTGTGGATATGGCCATCCTGTTGCAGGTTTACTTCTACAGCTGCTACCCACAAAAGCCAGCTTCACACACAACACACCCAGCCAGTACGAAGGCACTTTAAAGCACAAAGTGGAGGCAGCTATCAGTCAAAATCTTTGGAGCCAGCCTTGCAGCTTCACTCCCAGTTGTAAATACTGTGTTTCTGATGGGCTGCAAATAGAAGCGTCCAACATGGAAACATATTCAGGTATCAGACCTGGCATTGTTTTTAATTATTTGCTTTCCTTGTGTTCCAAATCCATTGGAATGGATTTTTCTTTTTGGGGCTCACATGAGGGTGCTTTTAATATATATATATATATGGACATATCTATAAGTCTTATTCACTCATCACGCTTCATATATATGTGCTTGTGTGAGTGTGTGTATGTGTACCTACTCAAGGGCTGGATGTTTTTCAGTGCTATTTAAAAAAAAGTTCAATCACAAGAATCAGAGTATTTTGTCTGAAGCTTTTACCTATTTATATAAAATGTATAAGGGTCATACTTTTGGAATGTCTGTTATATTTCAGTTAGGACTCATGAAGGCAATGCAGTTATCGGCAGAAATGTTAAAATTGTTTTTTCCAAATGGTGACGGAGGCTGCAGCTAGGAAGAAAGGGGTAAATGAATGATGTAAAGAAAATGTATTTTATTCAGTGTAAATGTGTTAAGCACACACTGCTGGACCAGTGTGTCCAATTAATAGATCAAAGTGTGAGGTGTGGTTGTGGAGTGGGTGATGCTATGACCAGATGAAAAAAATAATGAATTGGCAGTCAACTTGTTGCTGTGAAGAAAGAAGGGAAGGAAGGAGTCTAATACAACTCAGCCTTGTTTCTGAAGTGGCTACAGTCATAAGAGACCTGAGGAAAAATGCCGAGCAGGTTGAGAAACCCTGTAGAGGCGCTGCCAAAAGACCCAATGAAGGATTTATGACAGTAGCCGTTTGGAGGGGGTAAAGCCAGAAAGAACCCAAATGTGTAGCCTAGGCCTTAATCTGAACTCTCTGTGCCCATATATATTTGGCGGTGAAGCCAGCAGTGTTACATAGCTGAGACTTTCCAGTATGGGCACAGTGAAATGCCTTCCGACGTACAGTCTTAAGCTGCACTGGCAATGGGAGCACTGTCTATATAACTGCATCTTAATCTAAAATAAACTACCTGGGTGTGCGGTCTGCTCCAATAAATGAAAGGTAGACTAGGCTAGGCAAGAGCCATTTGGAGGAAGAAGAGAAATTGCCTAGTGATGGAAAACACAGCAGGCCTCTTTTTCAAAAAGAAAGCTGGGACTTGACACTTTCCTTAGTATTATTTAATGCCAAATGTGTTCTTTGCATTAGCCAAATACTGAGGAGGAAGAATCCTAACAGCATTTCTAGCCCTTTAAGATCTTGAAAGTTGCTTCCTTTTAGCAAGTTCTATGGCCAGTAATTGAGATAGCATATGAAATACAGGTGAGAACTTGTGTTATTTACATGCAACGTAGATGAAGAGTGGGGAAAATCTGTACCTAAAGTATGTTTGCCAGTTTCCTTTACTGAAGACTTGATCTAGAATTCAGCAACTGCACAGCTTGAACTGTTCCACTTTTCAAACCACTCCACTTTGGCCGCTTGCCAAGAGGAACCTGTTTTGACCCGGTAAGGTGAATATGCAGTCATGCTGTGTTTCAGGAACTGTTTTGTTCTCTCCACAAGCCATGGTTGTCCAGAAACATATATTCTCCAATGCTAGATGAAACTGCTACGTGGATGCTAGCTTGTGTCAGCAATAGACAACTGTTAAAATGGTTGCTTTTCTCCACTAAAACGTTTTCAAAAAATGGATGAACTTGATGCACCTGCGCGTCTGATCTACGAAAGCTGTTTTTAGCTGGGCATCTTCCACGTTTGATATATTTGGCTGTGCCAAATCTTCTCTGTACTGAAAAGGCAGAGAAGTTTCATAATTGTTATCAGGTTTTTTTTAAAAAAAAAAAGAAAGGAAAGGAAAGGAATTATTTGCCTTCTGCACTTGTACATTTGCTTCTAATTTCTTCATCTGTTGAGTACGGAACAACCTCAAAACTGGCTGGACTTCCTCTTCTACCAGTTAGACACTCCATGTCTGAGGAGCAAATTGTCCTGGAGATCAAACTGTTCTTTTTTAAAAGAAAGAGGAGAGGCTACTACCATTCTGCAGTAGCTGTATGGATCTCTCTCTCCCTGGCTGGCATATAAACAGAACCTCAGGAAAACTGTTTTATTGAGATCTTAGTGTGAAGCGCTATGGTTGACCTCAGACTTTGTGCTATTGATTGGCTACCATGCTTGTTCCCTAATGCCTGAAGTGACCTTACCTAGCTGATGTTATGTGGCATGGCAGAATATGAAAGTTTAATTGCTCTCCTTTTCACAAATGTTCTGGCTGTGTTAGAACTTCTGGGCATTTGTCTTTTAAATTATAAATTTCCACCACAGTTCTATTTCCCTTGTCAGCTGCTGTAATGAGGATTGTATTTCTACTTGTACAACAGGATTTCATAACAGTAACTTGCAACGCTGTGCTTTATTTTTGTATGGGGCAGTCTCCCCCCCCCCACCCAATTGTTCTTTGAAAAGGGGCTTAAGACTCGGCTGGTGTGTGTTAGCTTAGTCTGTGCATAACCCCCATGCCTCTTTGTTTAACAAGTATTATTGATGGTAAAATTGGTAATATTTCCCAGGACGCTGTGCACAGATTCAGTTATATCTGTTAAACTGATAACCATTTGATGTCAATATCCAAACAATTTCCTTCATGCCAGGATTGCCGATGCCAGAAGAAAAGCCAATAGAGTTGGGTCTAAAAACACTACTTTCATCTGTGGCATCTAAACAGGAGCTGGGGAATCCCTGAATCCTAGATTTCAAGGTATTTAGGGGAAGGCTCAAGGGCTGTTTTCAGGCATGCCAGTTAACAACATCAGCAGATTCCAGTGGGACCACAGCTATCTCAGGTGTCTTTTAGACATGTCCCCAGGTGTGTAGGAATGCTAGTCTGTGATTGGCTTCTGTGTGCCTGGGAGAATGTTTAAATGACCCAGTTCAAGTTCTGCAGAAAAGACCCCATCACATGGTTGGATCATTGAAACATTTTCCCAGCCACAGGTGAACTGCTTGCATATAAACAGCTCCCACGTACCTGGGAGAACATCTAAAGGGCACCTCGGTGGTCAGTGAATCACTGGCTTTAAAAAAATGCAGTTCTTTTTACAGGTAAAGAAATCTGTGTAACCACAATCACATCAGAGTTCAGAGATTAAGTAAATCTTAAATCCATCTTTCTGCTGAATGTATGGAAAATCTCAATGGCACTAATGTTGATTTATCAGTTGCATTTTTTAAAAATAAACCAATCAGTTGTGCACAGAATTTGTTGTTGTTCCTTTCAAATGTAAGATAGAGATATTTTATCATTTGTATAGCCCTTTTCAGTGTACATTTTGCTGATGAAGTTGAGTGTCTTGTATAGTGCTTCAGCTATCTAGTGGAACGTAGCTGAGCAAGGCTTTCCCCCAAGATTGAGGATCCAATACATTATTCACACAGGCTCATACTAGGCACTGATCCACTCTCTTGGCAAGTGTATTAGATAGATATGATTTACCAGGTCTTATGTTTATTTCTTAAGTTCTCGCATATCAGCTGCAACAAATTATTTTGCAATTAAGTTTATGGCGTAAGCAGGGTTACACATTCATACAATTAAATATAGGGTTGTATTCAACTTCTGCTAAGAGTAGTACCATTGAAATTTATGGTCATTGCTAACTTGGGACAATTAATGTCAGTGGCTCTACTCTGCATAGAAGTTAGTTGGATACAGCCCATACTTTATAACTGTGTTCAACAGTACATAACCATTTTGACCCAGAAAAAGTAATAGGGCCAGGTGTAATTGATGAGTATTAGGTATGAGTAACTTTCTTGAGACTGGGGGGCATGGAAAAGAAATACTTGTCAAATTATTTCTACCAGTCAGTTCTGCGGGGAAAGACAGAAAATGTTTTAATTTTATTTCTTACAAAATCTCCACCAGCTTCTCAGAACAATTGTGTGAAAATACAGCTCAATAAAAACAAGGCAAACAGCTTCTGCGACACTGCATGGGGCATATCTCCAGTAGTTCTAAGCCGGGTTTAATCTGTTTAATCTTTCTTTGCAGCCCATAACACTAGAATCCCTTTATAGCCCCTGGCAAATTCACTTGATCCTAGGGTCTGAAGTACGGGCCAAACCTGCATCCTATGGTATGCTCTCCAAAAAAGTTCTCAGTCTGAGAATCCAAGTGGCTCAGCACAACATCTTGAAAAGCGACGTGGCCTGCTGTTTATTTTCCCTCGACATTCAACAAACAAGTGTATAGCTTTTAATTCGGCCAACATTTTTTGGGATATAAAACAGGGAAATGACATTTCTTTTATCAAGAGCACTGAATGGAATGGAGACAGTGCTGTTTTGTGCCACTTGCTATTATCAAAGGCTCCCTTTGGCGTAGTACTCCGTGGATTAAAGCGGCAGCTGCTGCTATTATGCAGCAAAAAATAAGAATTTTATTAAATTCCTGCAACAGTGAGAGCCTTGTGGAAGCAGGAAAACACGATGCCCAACATTACCCAAACAAAGGAAAGTGGGAAGTTACTCCCCCAATGTCTAAAAGCAAGGAAAACATAATGATCTGAACCATTAATTGTAGCCTAACTGAATTTCAAGAAGGGGTTTCATGTTTGCAGATTAAGAAAAGTGACAAGGAACACTTAGGACTGGAATGGGGAAAGATGTTAAGGTTGGGGGCTGAATTCGCTTAGTGGTAATCTCATGGATGTCATGTGCCAGGGGTGTAAAGGGCTGGAATTGCAGTTTCCACCTTCTTTCTCCCTCCCACAAAAATTGCCCAGCGTGGCAATCAAATAGGGTTGAAAAAAGGCTCCCATTGGTGTCTTATTTGCTCTGTATAGGAGAGGCTGAGGGGCGCTAATAGAAATGTCAATCGTTTTCTTTGGCACCCTTCAGACAGGCCTTCCTCAGTGACCAGATGAGCCACCAGAGTGCCCAAAATGGAGGGTGGGGCTGGGACTTACTAACACCAAGTGCAGTGACACTTTTCCCTTTTGCCTATACTGCCAGACTCTGTGTAGGCTGCTGATCACTTAGTACTCTGATTCAGACCCACAGAAAACATCATGTCTGGAGGTATCCTTACTGTTGAATGTGGAGATGAGACCAGCTGGAGCAAGACTCTCATTTTTTATTATTATAGACACCATGGTATTTAGTAGAGCCCAATTGCATGAAACAACTTAGGCAGCATATAGGTGCATTTCACAAGATGTGGGATTTTCTATTACAGGGTGAAGTCTGCACCTCTAGTGTTTGCCTGTCTGCTGCATATACCTGGTTCCAGCTCCAGCACTGATTCTTGTCCCTCCTATACCCTCCATGCTTTCTGCAGGGTTTTGGCTGATTCCCTCCCAAACCAGCTTAAATGTCTTTGGTTTGTTTAGAATTAACATATAGCTTTGAACATTGTGAAGTGGCCCTTAAAGAAAATATACAGGACAAGGGTTGTGCCAAGGATTAAATTGGCCAGAAACTGGTTGCCTCCTTCACAGACAGTTGCAACCTTATGGATGCCGTTTCTCACAATTACAGGATGTATGTAAATACAGCAGCCACATGGGATGAGCTGCTCGCTAGTCTCTCTGCATAGGTTAGCATTCTGGTTTAGTGGGATTTAAAAAAAAACAAAAACACCCCCCCCAAATTGTGCTAATCTCAAAACTGCAAAAGAAGACCATATTGTTTATAAAACCATACAACAAAGAGAATTCCCTACATTAAAGATTGGCTTTCACCCAGTACTTAGGATATGCAGAACTGTCTTACACATTAAATAAAAGCATCTATAGTTCAGGACAAGAAATTGGGAGTTTGGTTTATGCATGATATAGATTGGCTTTCGTCAGTAAAAGAAGAAAGCACAATTAGATGGGGGTGCTTCAAGAGAATTTTATTTTCAAATATCTTGGAACAAGTGGTAATGAGAAACAGGAAATATAATTCAAAGCTATGTTTAAAATGATTATTATTTACTAAGGACAGAAGCATTTTGAAAAACAGTAGCTATTTTGTTAGTAAAAAAACAACAACCTGAAATCAATAGACTTCCATGGTCCTGAATATGATCTGGAATGTCATTTTTCTCACCTTGCTGACCACAAATTAACTCATCTGAAGAGAAGCTGAACATCAGCCTTACTAGTTACTACTTTCCTTCACTAGAAACTTTAAAAAAAACAACCAAGGCTGATGATGTTCTTTATTTTTTGCTCAGATCCGAAGCACTTGCTTTTGTAGGGTGATGGGGTGAGGCTTATGGCAACTAAGAAGTGTGCCAAACTGCTGCTTGACTGTAGTAGGAAAATAGCAGTGTGCCAACTCCTGTTGGCACTGCTCACTTTGTATAGGACAACCATGAATAAATTGTTTGCATGCTCCACATGTAACCAACCCTGTGGTGAGAAATGAATATTCTGTTGATTTTGTGGCTGGGGTGTGTGTGTGTGTGTGTGTGTGTGTGTGTGTGAGAGAGAGAGAGAGAGAGAGAGAGAGAGAGAGAGAGAGAGAGAGAGAGATTTCTCAATCCTACTAGAGCACAACTTCTTTCAGAGACTTTGTTCTACATCATAACAGCAGCTGTTGCATATCACTGAGGATACAGGAAGCAAAAAGCCTTGTGCTTCTTCTCTGTGCATCTTCACAATGTCGAAAGTTCAGCTTTTTCATATGCTGTCCTCTGCACCATGAGAACTGTATGCCCTTTTCAGTAGTGGCTCCTCACTTGTGGAATGCTCTCCCCAGGAAGGCTCACCTGGGACCATCATTACATGTCTTTAGGCACCAGGCAAAAACATTCCTTTTTCATTACGCCTTTGGCTTTTAATTACCTACAGCGTTTATCTACTTAAAAAAAAATCAGAAAGGTTTTTTTAATTTTCTTTTATTAATTTAATTTAATTTAATGTAGGCATGTGTTCGTTTTTTGCTTAAAATTGTTGCTTTGATTTGCCATGGCAAGAAAGCTACTAATAAATTTAATAAATAATAGTAATACTGCATCACTTGTCTTTACTGTTCCTATTACATCGGGGATGGGGAACCTTTATTTCCCCAAGGGCTGAGCAGGCAACAGGAGGGGTTGGAGCCAAAAATGGGAAGAGCCAGCCCATCCGCTTTCCCTCTTGCATCCCTTGCCCTATCCCTCTATTCACATCCACATACCTAATCTCTCTCCCCTCCTGCCTCATCCTTCTCGCGTTCTCCCACCAGGTGTCCCCCATCCTGGTGGGGCAATTAGGCATTGGGAAAACAGCTCTCATACACACAAATGGGAGTTTTTGGCATTCCTACTTACCCCGGGGGGGGGGGAATATGGGCTGCACTCAAATACACTACAAACCACCCCTGCTATACAGTATGTAGTATCACCTCTCTGTTCTTTTTCCTACCTCCTCACCTATGTTCACAAACTGTATGTACTGGGGGGGGGGGCCCACCCTGCCTCTTAGTTATTCGTGGATGATGGGAGGAAACTAAATGTCCTCCAACCAGACACTGACCTTTCTTAGATATGTTTTCTTCAGTTTTGAAAATCTTGGCACCAATGGGTGCCACATCCTGAGAAGTGCAATAAGATACCAACCGTTGGAAGTAGACAGCATCATTTTAAAACAATATACATTCAAATCTGAGCAAAAAGGAACATATTGTATACGTCTGCCATCCAAGCTAGGATGCAAAAGCTTACTGTGGTAAATCTGCATGTTTTATTAAATAATGCATAAAGAGCTAAAGCACACGTCAGACCTGTCAGCAGGCAGCCAGAATTGTGGTTATTGATTTTCATTCTATTGAAGAAAAAATGAAACAGAGAGGTAAACTAGGGGTAGCTTTTGTCAGAAATGGCCTTTTGTCCCCATACTTTCAAATTTACCTTTAACCCTTTCTGTGCAATACTCCATGACTTTTTACAAAACCATGAAACCACCTGTGGTAAAGGGTTTAGGAAAAAATGTTCTTGTGCAATCTATCGCTTGCTCCCAGTCCTATGGCACATGTACTTTACCCTGAATTTGGAGCGTTTATTCAAAAACATACACACAACTTTTAGCAGTGTTATTCCCCCTATGTGCACAGTGGAAACCTGTCTTTTAAACTGCTGTTCCTTCAAGATCACTCTGAGTGCTGAAAAGTATCTTGTGTTCTAAGGATGCTGCAGATGAATTGTCTTCAGTATTATTTTAAGAAA
Source organism: Lacerta agilis (assembly GCF_009819535.1). NCBI lineage: Eukaryota > Metazoa > Chordata > Lepidosauria > Squamata > Lacertidae > Lacerta > Lacerta agilis. The sequence goes on from NC_046318.1 coordinate 30,794,170, forward strand.
CAGGATTGGTCACTTAAGCCAATGCTTAAAAGGGCAGTCTTTCTCCAACACTGTGTTTGGCTGAGTACCCTGATATGGGCAGTTCAGGGGCTGTTTCAGATATGACAAATATCCACTTGCCCTCGTTCCCATGAAGTTCCTACAATACTTCAGTTTCACTAGAGTCAGCAACTCTTAGTTCCCTGTTCAGTCTGTGTGTGAACCACCTCTGCATCAACCTCTTGTGAACATGTGTCATCTCCTTCATGGGAACTGTCCTCGTTCAGAGTTCTGGTGCTTTCTTCCACCTGATGGAACTGTCTGCTAGCAGCTCTCTGCTGTTGCTCTTTAAGCTCGATGTACGAGCGGGAAAAAGTGTGGAATATGGACGTGACAGGGAAAGCCATTAGCAAAATGCCACTCAAGATGCTGCTCAGGGCGACCACTTGCCCGGGAATGCTACGAGGTACCATGTCGCCATAGCCAACAGTTGTCATGGATATGACAGCCCACCAGTAACTGCTGGGGACACTGGTGAATTCATGTTTGGCTCCCAATTCACTCTCCGCCAAGTAAACCAGTGGGGAGAAGAGTGCCATAGCGACACAAAGGAAGAGGACCAGGAGCCCAAATTCCCGCGTGCAACGGCGTACAGTAAGCCCTAGGGTCTGCAGCCCCAGTGAATGCCTGGCCAACCGCATGACATACAGGATACGGAGGGCTCGCAAGGTGCGGAGGACGAGGCCCACTCTCTCCAAGTACTTGTTTCCAACGCCGCTGCTGCCGCCACTACCCCCAGGTTTGTCAGTGTTTTTGGTAGAGGCTGTATCTATAATCAAAGAGATGTAGAAAGGCAAGATGGCCAAGATGTCTATAATGTTGAGCGGAGTCTTCAAGAAGGCGCATTTGCTCTCTGCCTGGATGGAGCGCAAGACGAACTCAAAGGAAAACCAAGCCACACAGACCGTCTCCAGAACAAAGATGTCATGGCACTTCTGGGAACATTCACCCTGTGTGGAAGACAGAAAATTAAAAGAGTCACGTAGCACAGCAACAACATTTCCAATTCTATTTTATTAAGTTTCAACGTTTTTAACGTATACAGTCAAAACACAATTTTGACATTTTTGTCGACGTCCCACCCCATTTACCATGGAGTTATTGTTTCTCCCCTTCTGCTGCAGCCTATCTTCTATCTATCAAATCATAACCACAATAATATAATCTACTTACTTCTGTTACTCATAGCTCAAATCCTGCTCACAAGTACATCATACTATATATAGTATTTCTTTAAACAGTCCAATAAAGGCATCCATTCTTCCATAAAACACTCATCATTAGAGTCTGTTAATTTTGCCAGTTCTGCATAATTCATTATTATCATTTGTCCATTCTTCTTTGGTTGGAACTACTTCTTCTTTCCATTTCAGCACATATAGAATCCTAGCTAGCAACATTATTTGTTGTCGGTTGCTACATTCACAGAGAAGTCCATGCTATGCCAGTGCATATGCATGTTCTTTGAATGTCATACACAAGCAATTTCCTGTAGAATTAAAACTGTAATTAGAAAGCCAAGTGCATCTTGAAAATGCAATGACCTCGTCCCCAAAGAGATGCTCCGCCTTCTTTATTGCAAGCCCTTATTGCAAGCTCTACATTTTCAGGATTTAGTCTTGGTGGTAATGCTTTATTTTTAGAAAAGTTCTACCTGCCCCCATTGGGGGGGGGGAAGCGGTAACATTCTAACCCTTAGTGTTGATAAGACCCCCTGCTGAATCCTTACATATCTTTATAGCAGCTATTTCCACAGGTCAAAATCCCACAGATGAGAGATAAAGCATTGTCAAAGTAGCACATAGAAATGGTGAGTTTTATGTCCAGGCAAGAGACTGGGCACAGTTCATGCATGAGTCCTGACCCTCTGCAAAAAAGCTGAGAACAACTATCCTGTACTAAAAAGTGCTGCTGTATTAAAGAGTGCTTCTCTATGAGAACAAAACATAAGTTCTGTTTTACAGAACAATTTCCCCTCCAATATATAAATTAAAACTAATCACTGCTATTTTATTTTATCTCTGGGGCAAAACCTTGCTTGAATGAGTGATTATCAGTTCCTTACTAGAAGACGAACAATTCTCTCGTTCGAAACGCAACAAACAAACTCACCTTCACAGCACTTAAGCACCAATGAAGAATAATAACGATGATTTTTTCTGTGATTGCTCTCCCACTTCCAAATATAGCTGCAATTCACTGTTAGCTTTTTTGCTATTAACTTCCCTAGGAATGTTAATCACCCCCAGAAAGTAAATAGATTGTATGACAGATACTGTTTATCAGGATGATAAGCATGAGTTGTTTTCACTTACCAATTTCACATAATATATTGTTATTCTGCCTCAGGTGAAGAAAGATGCATGTATTTTAAGAATATAAAATGAGCCCTGCTGGATTGGATGAAATACCTACTTTCATCCTACTTTCACTGCAGCTGACCATGGGAAGCCCATCAGCAGGGCACAAGGCCAATAGCAGTCTCAACTCATGGTACCCAGCAATTGGTCTTCAGAGGCATACTACTTTGGATGCTGGAGGTTGTACAACCATCATGAGTAGAAGCCACTAATAGTCTTATCCTCTACAAACAGGGATATCAGACTGAACTGCAGAGTTAATACTTTCTTGTATCTCAACAATAAAGCTCTCTACCCTGTGGGTGAGCTAAGATGCTGGGGGAGGGCATTACTGGGTGTGCCCAGGGTATGGTGTCTTTGTATGAAGCTGTGGTGTGACCACTCCTGAAAAAAATGCTCTGAACTTGATAGGTATTTAACAACTACCGCAAGGTCACAAGCGAAGAGAAGGTAGTTGGGATGGTCATGGAGCCACAGCGGCAGGCATTCCTGGAGGAAACTGATTTGTCTCCAAGATGGTCCCATGCGTGTGGTTTTTGAGGCCTTTTTTGATGGCCCTTGGCAACATCTGATGCTCCCTCAGCCCTCATGCTGCCTTTGCAAAGCAGGGGTAAGCAAGGTGCTGGGCTTTGGGAAGGAGGCATGAGGGCGCTGACAGGGTCCTACAGTCCTTCCTTCCCAAAGCCTATTTAGCACATTCCCAGTTTTGGGAAAGACACAGGATCACGCTAGGACCCTGCCAGAGCCTTGCAACTCCTTCCCAAAGCCCAGCACCTCACTAACCAGCTTTGTAAGCGTGAGGGCTGGGGAAGGTGTAAATTTTTTGCCTCCCTCCTGCTGCACAACAAAGCAGTGTGCAGCCCATGAGTTCCCATGGCGAAGTATTATTGCGGCCCACTTAGAGGTTGGGCCACCCTGATCTATACCTATCCCAATCTGGGTTCAGACTTAGGTTTGGGACTGAATTGGTCTTGGTTGCCCTGATGAATGGCCTTTATCAGGAGAGGCCCAGGAGGAGTACAACTCTGTTGCTCTTAGTTCTCTCATCAGCTGTTGGTATCATTGACCATAGTGTCCTCCTGTGGGAGATGGGTCATGTTCCTGCAGTGGTTCTGGACTTATTTCCAGGGATGGTTCCATTTAGTGTCAGGTGGTTGAAGTCCTTGTCCCAAAAACTCACCACGTGGGGGCAATGGCACCACATTTGAATGTACAGATAATACTGTATACAAATAATACTAATGTGCCCACACCATGGGAGACCTGATACCAAAGGAAATAGTAACCAGTGTATGTTTTGTTTAGCAGGATAATAAAGCCATTTCAATTACCACATGGCCAGGTATCTCTGAAGTAACTTGATGTGCTTAGTAGTTGCCAGCAATGTTGTTATGACAGTTTTGGCAGCACAAAAGAACAAACTTGACACATATTGCACATAGCTATGTCGCAAATATGTCAGCAGAAAGGCAAATATGTCAGCAGAAACAGGCAGTTGTGCCTGCATCATGGTTATATGCCAAATATCAAGCTCCAAATAAAGTATTAGATTTTACTTATAGAAAAGGTGTTGAATTACCAAAGTTTATTTCTATCAGTATAAGAGCTGAAAGTTCTCTATTACCATCCCAACACCTTTTACTTACAGAAAAAAGGAAAGAATTTGTTCAACTACTGAAAAATATATGGACCCGCAATCACCTGTATCATATCCTAATTTCAGTTTCATTTCAGGTCAGGTCAGTTGAGGACATATAATAAAGAATATTTCAGAGAAGGGTGGAATTCTCCCCTGCTGAAGTACAGTGGTACCTCCGGTTATGAACTTAATTCATTCCGGAGGTCCATTCTTAAGCCGAAACCGCTTATAACACGATCCGCACTTTCGCTAATGGCACCTCCCGCTGCTGCCGGCACATGACTTCCGCTCGCATCCCAGGGCAAAGTTCGCATCCGGGAGCATCTACTTCTGGGTTAGCAAAGCTCGTAACCTGAAGCGTTTGCAAGGAGGCCGGTACATAACATGAGATTCCACTGTATATTTTGTAGAGCTTGGATTTGGGTTTATATCCACTTGCCTTACATTCATACTACATTTTGTACAAAAGAATTGTGACCTCCTGACTTGGTCGGCCTGAATCTATTCTAAAGCCAGAACTTTCCAGGTGCTTACTCTGAACATTTTACAGGATGTTGGAGTTTGTGTTAATACACAATATTTGTTATCTGATATAACAAACATTCGCTTTAAATTTGAGAATCCTAAGCTAGACTCTGCTGCGGAGGGCTCTGCAAAGGTTAGTGATATTCAGACATCCCCGGAGGTCAACAAAATATATAACAGGAGAGGGATGAAGGGGTAATTACCCAAGGGAGCCCCTACAAAATATAATAAATAGCTCCAAGCTGAGTTCCACCTCCTCACTGCCTCAATATAGTATAGCTCTAGTACTTTTGAGATGTCAAACTCATGGACAATGAATGCACCTGGGAGGGTTGTGAGGAGATTCCCTAACCTGTATATGTTCAGAAGAAAGCATGAATGGAGGTGCCTGGTGATTTATTTTTTAATCATTCTTCCTTATGAGAAGATCTGTGGCAGGCATAGCACTTTCTCCATAACTGCAAGATATGTGTACAAATACGACAGAAGTGAATGTGTGCATGCACATGAAAATGGGCAAAATATAGTGAGCAGGTGAAATCTACTCAACTTTCACGGGTCAACACTTGTGTGTGCATAGTCATAACATCTGAAAAATACGCCAGAGCTCTACTGTATATAGGCGTTCTTATATAACGAAAGCATTTGTCAGAGAACACCTATATATATAACGAAAGCATTTGTCAGAGAACACCTCCACATTTTTTGTGCCTTTGCTTTCTCCCAACAACTATGTTTAATCCTACTCAGAATGTTTTTTTTTTTTCCATTTGAACAGCAACACAAGAGCCAATAATATAATGACTGGATACAGCAGTAAAAAATAAAAATAAAATCCCCTTAATCCATTCAGAGTAAAACACCTGGTCCTCAATAAAGGTGATACCGAGAGCTGAACAGAGCTCATATACACACTAAGAGTCACCAGTAAAATCCTGCAATATGAAGTTTTCTGATATCTTTCACAGTAAGTAGAACTGCAGCTGATATAGGAACAAAGAAGATTCTGCTGTGGAGTCTTGTCACCACTCCTCTTTCTCCCTCAAACTAATTGCAGCAGTTCTGTGATTCTGTGGTCAGCCTGCATAGGTCTCCGCATCAGAAGATGATAATCTGCTCCTTATAACAGACACAAGGAGGGACAGAAGCACTACAGCATCCTGTGATTTGCCACTATTGGTGCTCCACTTTATTTGCACGAAACCATGCAACTTACCAAGAAGTACTAGCTTTTTGTGAGATTTGGGTCACTCAATAGCACTATGCAGGCATTCCTGCTGGTAAGGAGAGCAGGGGTGCATGGGCCATCCCATCCCCAACATCCCCACACATGGCAGCACCACCCGCTCCAGCACACACGCATGGGGAATTGAGAAAAGGACCAGCCCACATGACCCTGCTCCTCATACACAGTTGTTCTTTTTGTAACCACTGTCCCTTCCATTGTCCCTTCTTCATTATATGATTAAAAAAAAAAAAATTGGCAGGCTTGTACAACTGCACAGGAATTCTAGGCAACTGCAATATTTGTCTGCTAGGATAAGTTCAGAACATGGCAGCCCCACAATCCCATTGTCTCTTGTCAAGCTACAAAACTACTTCCGCGCATGCACAGGAGGTGGCGTTGCGGGCGTCACCCCTGTGCGGTTGGCTGGATTCCTCCCGCATCGCCCAAAGGCCAACCAATCCAGTCGGCGGGGGGGGGGCGTGTCCTGCTTCCCTTTAAGCAGGAGACGGCAGCAATCCTCTCTCTTTCGGCCCAGCCCCTAGCTGCATCGATTCTCCCGCCCACCCGCCCTTTAGGTTAGCTCTTGACCTTGCTATGGACTTCAGTTGGTCGCCTCGGTTGGCCGAGGGGCCTGGTAGGGCTTTTCCCCACTAGGGCTAGCCAAGGGGGTTTTCCCCCCACCTACCTTGTAGCAATTCATCACAACTCTTGGTTTGGCGGTTAGGCATTGGAAAACATCAATAGAGGTGAGAAGGTGAGAAGGGGAGGTAGCGCCATCACCTGCCCCTCATTTGAAGGGTATTCCGTTAAAGGTTTCTGGGGGCGTGGCCCTGTCCGAAGCCTAGGGAGGTTAGGGCCTAAGGCACGCCCGTAACGGTGATCACAGGGGGAGTTCCAGTAAATAGGCATCACTGGGGCTCCTTCCTGGTGGTTAACCCTTCCCGGACTTCCAACACACAGCTTGGGGTCGGATATAGTCGGTTAGGGTCCAATGCCTAAGCCAATACCACTCAACATCCGTAACCAATAAAGTTGTGGCCTTTACGCCCATTAAACCTATATTACGTATCAAGTGTCATTATTTCCTACGGGGGGGGGGGGGAGGGAAATTGCCACGCAATGACCCCAGTCTCCAACTCCATTTTTTTCTAGTCAAAGAAAGATGTATAGGTATATACATCATTTTCACAATTCATGTTTAAAAATGACACTGTGCCATTTTGTATGTATGATGAGAAGAATGCAAAAGAAGGAACTCATCGCCACACTAAGGTGACCCTTCTGTCAGGGCAAATGTTTTGGCTTGCCTGTCAGAACAATCTCCAACCTCCTCTCCGTGTGTGTCATTCTGGTGGTTCTCCCAACGCCCATAGAGTTGATTTTGGGAAGCACATGGGGGAGGAGAGGCAGGGAAAGCCCTGTTGAGCAAGCAGTAGTCCTTGTATGTGGGTTCTGCCCGACAGGACTCATTAGTTGAATCCTGCTCAAAGATTATATCTGTGAAACTGTGACAAGTGTTGATGTGGGCATATAATTATGTTCATATTTAAAGGCTCGAACGGAGGAGAATTAGAAAATTGAAGTGAATGCAAGATAGAACTACTGTGAACATGGTCAACAAACCCATATCAGAAAAACATTTGCTCTCATGGACTTTAGTTCTGTACAGTAAAACTAGTGAAGTGTCTATTTTGCATTACGCTGATGGCCTAGTCCTGCTCTCTTTGAACAAAACTGGACTCAGAAGGATGCTGGTCAAATTTGGCAAACTGTGTAAAAAAGAACACCTAAAAGTTAAATATGCCAAAACTAAGGTTGCCATATTCGGCAAGAGGGTTACCGAGTCCAAGTGGACATTAGACATTAGATGGTCATACACTTGAGCAAGTACATAGATTTAAATACCTAGGATTACTTATTGACAAAAAGCTTTCAAGGAAACCCCATCTGGATGCAATTAAGCTATGGACAGCTATGCAGGTTCTTCCACTCGAGGGAGGAGAATTTAATCAATCCAGCCATCAAGATCTACGTGTCAAAGATCACAAATGCTTTGTGGGGAAGCGGTATCAAATCAGTAAAACCACACTTCGGCAATATCTCTCCGTTAAAATCAAGTTTCCAATTTCAAGATGGCAAAGTGTCCTGGATATCTGTGGTACCCTCTGTAGTTTAATTTGTATCCAGGAGTGTTTGCTGAAGCCGGAAGGATGAGGCTCTAAGCCATGCTTCCTGCCAGTGAACTAGAAGCCTAACATTTCCTCTTAGATACAGTCTGTTTCAAGTGAGTCATCTGGCTCATGAGTGACCTACTGCATGAAACTAAGCAGCAACCAATCATTTTGACTGAAAACATACAACTGGAGCGAGCTTTGGCTTTGGTTCGTTCTTCTGTGCCAATACTGGCAAAGGCATTCCCTCCACCCTGCTCTTCTGTTACTTCCAGCACTAGCATTTAAAAGACACAAATTGACAGGAGCTTTCTCAGCAAAGGTTATGAAGCAACCAATTGCCTAAAATGTTAGGGTGCCATTTTCTTTGCAAGGTTGCAGTTTGACGGAAGTGCTTCCACACGTTGGCAATTGCTAAATGCATATTAGCCTGGGTGCAATATTCTCACAAGTCTTTATAGCACTATGTCCCAGCTTTACTGTGCTTTATTAGTTATGGTAAAAGGTACTTTAGCACTTCCTATTATTTTTGTAGGTATGGTTTACCAAAACAGACGAAGAAGGTAGGGATGCACGATTATAACAGTTTCTCATTTTTTGAACCTTAGGTTCAATTCTCCAAATTTCAACATCCATTTGTGATTTTTTTTCAAGTCCTGATGAAAATTCACCAGCATTTGCATGAGAATTTATCCCAACATACACGTTTGTATTTAATTCCCCCTAAATAATGTATTTTGGATGCTATTTTCACTAATATACACATTCTTATGGACACTTCACCCCGTATTTGCAGTTTTGTACACATCGCATGGCTAGAGAACTACATTAGAGAGCTGGGTCCCAGACAGTGACAACAGTGCAGGTTTACATGAGCCAAATGTTTGGCTTAGCTGAAGGCAGTTTCCACATATTCATATGACTTACTAGGGCACAGAGTTCTGACTTTTTGGATCCTAAAATTATAGCCTAAACTGCTTCACTTAGTTACAGTAGATTACATATCAAAATGATATATAAACAACAGAAACCATTTTAGTCAAATTGCCAGTTGGATGTGAAACAAGGTTTGTGCTTGTTTTATGAAGTAAGGCTTCTAGCTCCCAGTTCTTAAAACAGAGTACTTGTTTTCATATGCATCTCCTACCATGGCTGCTGCAGAAAACAGGAAAACAAGAAGTATAATAAAGTATGTGTATAATGCAAAAAAATTAAAATTAAAATTAAAAAATCTGACAGTATCAAGTTCTTTGTATGAGTTATAATGGTTAATACCTACAAATCTTCCTCCTCTAACACGGTGTCCAATTCAAGACTACTGAACCACATATTCCTATTAAAATTTCATTAATTGCAACAGTTTTTCACTTGTAAGTTGAGAAGAGAATCTAGCAGCGAGGCTCCTTTACACAGATGTTACTTAAACAGCACCGTTCCCATTATAATAAAAACGTTGATATGGGCACACAGTACCTTTCTCTGCATAAGTAATAGGCCAGCTAGGCAGCTTCTTCTTTCTTTCTTTTTTGGCCTTAGTTTGGGGGAGGAATTGGTGTACATTAAATGCAGAGTTTCTTTTGTTAACCAAATTTCTTCTTTCTCTCCGCTATTCAGAACCATATGCAGAGGTCAGTATTTCTTGAAAAGCAACGGGTAATCAAAGCCCAATCATTTTGGTAAAAAAAAGGTATCAGAACTTGCATATTGAAAAGATGTACTGAACTAGTAAAAAACAACCAGACAGACAAATAAATACATTTAATTTTTTGTCAGCTGTGTAAAATAGTGGCCAGAAGACAGTTAAAAGCAAGCCATTATTATTAATCAAGTGAAGTAGGCAGGAAGTTGTTTAGTTGGTTAAAAGTATTAAGATGTGCCTATCTCTTCTATTAGTTTCCCAAAACCACCTTAAGTATTAGATGGCTGCCATGGGTCTGAAAAACCAAAGGAGCCTTGCCCCCACTTTCACAGGACAACAAGCCAATGGTTGCTGCTGGATCTGCAGTTACACGAGATTCTGCCACCAGCTGCCCCTTTACAGCAGAATCAGACTCCTGAAAATCAAACCTTTGTAGTATGGCAGCAAAAGGTTAGGATTTTGATATATGTGGTAAAATGATGTTCCATTTTATGCTTTGCCCTGGCATATCAATAAGCAGTTTACCACTGCTCTAATTAATTAACTATTTGCCCTTTGTTGCTTGCCACCATCAGTTACAATAATATGCTGCTTCAAGGATGTTACATTTTTATACCAGCTTATTATCATAGACAATTTGTTTTATCCTGAAATTACTTTTTGAAACTTTGTCAGCAGCCACTGCCCGAGGACATAATCACCTCTGGAGTGCTTCAGGCTGTATGTGTTGGATAAATCAGCCTCATATAACCAACATGCTTAACTCTAATCAATGCACGAAGGGGTTAAGTCCATAAAGCAAGCTGTCCTGCTAGGCTTAGCCAGGTCACATCCGCTCACATTGAGAGGAAGGGCTACCAAACTCTTTGTTCTCCCACTTTCCACCACCCTTCTGCCCTGTGAACCTTACCAGTAAGGAGGTCTAAGCGGGATGCTCCAATCTCAGACCGCTTGGCTTAAGCAAGCCATCTTTGTGTTTCTATACAAATAATTTAGAAACTCTTACCATTCTGGAACCTAAGTTATACTGCCTGTCTTTACTTGCTGCTGTATAGGAAAGCCTATGAAATCTGAACTTTGAAGAGTTTGTAAGTAAACCATTTTAAACTTACCAAATGTGTGGTCTTTTTGTGCTAATGGAAGCGGCAAACTTTGTAAGCAATTTAGAAGGGGATATTTCAAAGGTCTAACAGCATATTAAATTTTGTAAGATTTTAAGTAAGAATTCTGAAAAACAACAACTCACTGAAAACTTGTCAGAATTTTGTACACATGCAAGTATTCAGTCTCCACTGATTCTAGAATAAACTGTTGTGTGTATGCAGCCTGAGCAGACACGCTTTGGATCAAGGAGCAAGTCTCGGTCAACTCTGCTTACATAGATGGCATTTTAATTTCTCAAAGCTCTTTCTGTCACTGGAAGAGAACCTTTTGATCCAACCAAAGGTTGCAATACAAGAACAACAGCTGGGCAGCAGAACTTTGGGAGACATCTGCCCAAACTAATTTTTGAAATTTAGTACCTCCATAATAATGTACTAGGTTTCACCCATAGAAAACAGAAGCTGGTGCACCAAACATGAACTTATCAGGATGTATGCTGGGGATGAGGTGGAAACTTCACCAGCACATTATGTTATTTTCAGCATCATTACTTTTTATAAAATGCATTTCTGTTCACTTACCCGTTCTTCTTCTTCTCTGAGATCTGGCATGGTGCTAATACAGAGACTAACCGCAGTGATGGCAACAAAGGAAACGGATATGCAAGCAAAGATCTTTCCAGGGATCCCCGAGTGAGGATTTTCCACCATATCCCTGAGCTTTCTCATGCAGAACTGCAAACGGCTACTGTCCTCGAAGGCACACTGTGGCTCTTCACTAGCTAGCATTTCCTCTTCAAAGAGTGCAGCCTCCGCCATCTCTTCCTCTTTTTGTCGCAGCCTTTTTTTACAGCACCACTCCAGGTGTTCCTCTTCTATCCCCCAGTAAACCAGCTCATCTTGGAAAGAGAGGGCACACATTTCTCTCAGGAGCCTGAGCTTCCCAGCTGTCACAAAAGTCATGATGATCCTGAAGGCACATGGGTTGCGGTCAAAGAAATACTCGTTGCAATTGACATCATAGTCATCACAGATATCCATGATCTCTTCATAGTTGTTACACGATTTTAACTTCACAAGCCTGGTCAAGGGGCAATTCTCTAATGTGGTCCAAGGGATTCTGTATTTGATGCCACCTACATTGATGATCACATACCCAGTTCGGTCCTCCCGGTGAGCAAAGCAACACAAGTCTTCCCCAGGACGCAGAAGTGTGGCTTTTTTGTAGAAGAATCCTTTCTTTGCCTGCACTTCGCAAAATGTCTCCAAGTTGTTGTAAGAATATGAAGTGAATTCGGGATCGGTGGGCCCGGGGAGCAGTGCCATTTCCTGATACATTTGTTACGTTCATGAGGGTGTCTAGCCTATTCAAAGAAATGGTAGGTTCTTGACTGGTGGGGACACAAAAGGCCAATCTAAAAATAAAGCAAGAGTGGCAGAGTTAGCATTTTTATATGACAAAACAAATCTCATTTGCATTTCTTAAAACTTTGAGCAACTCTGCTGAGATCATTCCAACTTCCTATTGCCCTTAGAGAAAAGGAAAACAGGATCTTTGAACAACTGAATGTAGCACATAAAATAAGCAATGACACATCATTTGCAAAAGAAGCTTGCGGGATCAGGTGCAGGAGATCTGTGGCCAGTGAGGTCCAAAGCATGGGATGATACAATAGACACACTGCACAAACATCTTGGGTTCAAATAGACCACAACTTTATTGATTACAAATGTAAGTAGGCTTTGACATAGGCAATGGGTATGTACAGTGGTACCTTGGGTTACAAACACCTCTGGTTACAGACTCCGCTAACCCGGAAGTAGTACCTCGGATTAAGAACTTTACCTCAGGATGAGGACAGAAATCTCATGGTGGCAGTGGGAGGTCCCATTAGCTAAAGTGGTACCTCAGGTTAAGAACAGACCTCCGGAACAAATTAAGTTCATAACCAGAGGTACCACTGTATCCTGAATCATTCAGCCCGACTGCTGGTTTAATATTTTGCAGGGTCTGTCCTGGGTTAAGAATCTCTATGTGACATACATCCAATAGGGGTGATCCCTCTAAGACCATCATTCAGCGGGGGGGGGGGTGTTTCTATGGCCCATCGGCATCCTTTTGGACATCTGGAGAGTACCTCCACCTGGACCCCTTTAATGGGTTAACCCCAATTACCTGAAGCCGGAGTGGGTGGGCTCCCAGCTCCCCCCTCCTAGATTAAGGATCCAGCCCAAGGATACCCGCCATGAGGTAGGCAAAACTGCCAGACAGGCCCAATTTGTCTGCAGACAAATTTCTCCCTGGTTCTGAATATGCAACCAACTATTTCCATAGCAAGGTCTTATGAAGGACCTGCCCGCTCACCTTCAGGCAGGACCATATGCTACATAGGATGGGAGGGTAGGGAATCCAGGTCCAACTGAGCTGGTGACTGGGTGATGAAGAAGAAGAGGAGGAGGAGTTTGGATTTGATATCCCGCTTTATCACTACCCTAAGGAGTCTCAAAGCAGCTAACAGTCTCCTTTCCCCTCCTCCCCCACGACAAAGTGAGTGAGGCTGAGAGGCTTCAAAGAAGTGTGACTAGCCCAAGGTCACCCAGCAGTTCCATGTGGAGGAGCGGGGAATCGAACCCGGTTCACCAGATTACGAGTCCACTGCTCTTAACCACTATACCACACTGATGCTTCTTTAAATGCCTTGTGAGCAGACCCAAGTGAAGACTAGTGAAGTCTTCACTCAGGTCCACAATGCAAACCACACCCCTTTGCTTGCCCATGATAGATCCATTCAAATGCATGCCCCAGCAACACACATGGCCAGAGGAGAAGGGAGTGTTGTCCCCCCCCCCCAAGGCCGTGTGGGACCCAAAGTTTGTCCCTGGCTCGGACTGTGATCATGCCGGGTTGCAGTCACCACTTGCCATAAGTAAGTGGTCCTTAAAGCTCATCTACAATGACAAAAGGTACTCTAACCATCCATTAACTAGTGAGATATACCGATGTATGTCTGTGGAATATGATTTATTATATTGTGTATTCTTTACTTTAAAAAATATTATTTATACGTGTACTAAAAATGTTTTAAGCATTTAAAGTAATTTAATCAAATTATCTAAACAAGAATGTTTACCTAAACTTGCTTAAACTACACAAGACGAAATAATGTTTAGTCACTGTGACAACATAAATGTATTAATGAAGAGACAAAAAGCTGCCCCAGACCAATTAAGCCACACAATGCAGAGCACAAGTGGAGTGGAAACAGCAAGTGTCATAACTGCAAAGTGCATGAAGAACAAACAAGTCCAGACAACTTACATTAGGAAAGGGCACTGTCAACACAATTGCGTGCTTCTTCTAAGATAAAATATTCAGAGCTAAATATGTGGGTGCCATCTTTCCATTGTATTCCTCGCATTGTATCTCAAGAGTTGAGAAGACCAGAACATGATTTCTTTTTTCCATTTCAGCATACTTAGAACAAGTGTTCACGTATCTAAACACCTAAAAGAATCTGGTAAACAATCTTGTTTTGGCATGAATGCTGATGTGTGTATATTTTACTTTACAGGTATGTCTGGCTTGCTACTTCCATTCCACAAACAGTGACGATTATAGCCTTTCATTTGTGTATATAAACTTAATGACAAAAATGCATTAGATCTACAGCTGTTTTACATCTTCACTCAATAACCTCAGGCAGTTGATAATTTAATTCCCAATATTTTAAAAACACAGGCATGGAGGAAACGCTAAAAAGTGCTGAAGCACTTGTTGCTGTTAGGAATGGAATGTTTCCTGCTCCCAAATATAACTCAAAATATAGAGGTGGGAAGCAAAATTACACCCACTGACCTATGGGAAGGCCCCAACCTATATCTCAAGGCAGGGGTAGCCAAGGTAGAGTCCTCCAGGTGTTAGCTTACAACTCCCATAATCTCTGACTAGTGTAGCCAGTGGTCAGAGAAGATGGAAGTTGCAGAAGATGGAGGGTACCACATTGGTTCTGAAATATAGGAACTGCTATATGCCTTTAGCCATGAATAGCCAGAGAAGATGGGGAATCTCAGGGAATTCTGGCCCTTTTTCTTCCTACCAAACAAGTTTCAGTCTTCGAGTACCTATATCTGAAAAGAACAACAATAATCCATTGCATTGCTAACAGGTAATTGACCAATTTTAACATGTTGATTGTACCCTGAAGATAACTTCTTCATGTTACTTCTCCTTAATCTAGATCAAAAGGAACATCCAAACAGTTCAGTTGGGCTCAGAGGAACTTTGCAATATGATGCAAAGCTATATTTATCAGCCACATACATGGAAGCCTGCATCCACATACAAATTCCTTTGGTAGATCAAGGCAAATGTCTGTGAATGAGAGCTATTCTACTCTTAATATGACACTAACCTAAAACTAGCTTGAAAGTAGTTACATAAATTGCAGGTTAACATACAAACACAGTTCTTTCTCTAACATCAGAATACAATATAAGCCTCTTCAAGCTTATTATATTCCATGGAACACAATGCATTTCAAAACACAGTTTATTTTGTTGTGTTTTAAGCCACAAACATGAAACATACATTAAAAACCAGAATGTGAGGAGTTCTCCCCAGAGAAATAGGAGAGTTCATTCGGAGTATATGGTAGCCTGCAGTGATTAGTGTCATATAACAGCATCAGCTAGGAAACATTATTACTCACAATAAGCAATTTCTATATCACACTGTCATAACATTGATCGATTCATGCCCTAGCAGTAGTGAAACATCACAGAAGCTACCATACTTTTCCGTCTATAAGACGATTTTTTTTACCTTAAAACAACGCTTAAAAATTGGGGTAGTCTTATACATGGGTAGTGCAGAGGGAAATTATTTCTGTCTTGAGTACTGTAGTAGATTGTCACTGGTGTTATTGCTGCAACAATGTCTGCTTGTGATTGGGCGCTGCTGCAACAATGTCCCCTTGTGATTGGTCACTGCTGCGAGAATGTCCATTGGAAATTGGTTGCTGCTGTGACAATGGCTGCTGGTGATTGGGCTCTGCTGCGGCAATTGGGCATGTGATTGGTGGCTGCTGGTGTCAATTGGAAATATGATAGGAGGCTTCTGCGTTGTGTTTGATTGCAAGCGTTTGGAATTTGGGTGAGCTTTTGGGGGGCATTTCTCCCATTCTGGACAATCTCCCCCCATTTTTTTAATACTGACTTCTTAAAATTAGGGGCGTCTTATCCATGGGGGCATCCTATAGACAGGAAAGTACGGCAATTTGAGGACGAACCTTGGGTAGTACTGAAGTTGCATCACTAACCTAAAATGCAAAAGCTTCCAGATGTATCATATAGGATGCTGCAAATGAAATGGATTATAAGTGGAGGTACCTGTACTAATAGCATGCCCAGATCTATGCTAGCAGGACTTATTTTATTTTCTGGCACTGCTCCCCAAGATACTGTTGCATCACTGCACCAAATACTGCCATACAATAATTCTATCATGCACCACATACAAGAAAAATAACTTTAGAGGTATTACTACAGCAAACCTCAATCTAGTAATCTGAGCATTAGGGCATTAAATTATTTTATTATGTGTTAGAGCAAGTCTCCACTTTTTTACTTCTCTCAGGGAAAACCTTACTACTTAGTGAGTTGGTCATCTGTATTGGGGCAATACAATTGGGCCATATTAACATCATTAACGTCATGGAAACCCCAGGACTGGTTGACACTTGACAGCTGTGATCTCAGTGTGTCTGAGATACAGACTAGGGTCGCCATCTTTTACACAACCATCTTCTACCTTTTACTGTATAGTGTGGCATACGCAAATTAAGCAGGTAAAGCTTTTCCATTAAGTTTATCAATATGCCACAAAAGCTCCACTTACTTCATTTGTTAGAAGCACAATATCACAGCCTCTGAGAAGTCACCAACCATAGTAAGCATCCCCACATGCTCACCCACTAAACAAGTGCCGGATGGTGAGTCTTGTAGGCATGAACTACTTCAAAGAAGATGCCACATTAGAGAAATGTGAAGAAGAAGAAGAAGAAGAAGAAGAAGAAGAAGAAGAAGAAGAAGAAGAAGAAGAAGAGAGGAAAGTCTGTGAATGTGAGTTTGTAGAGTGGTTTTACAGCAGTCATTCCAAGAGCTTTGTGCCACTGCTATGCCCAGTGTAATCCCTTTCCAAGAGGCCACATTTCAATTGCCCTGCAACAGTTGCTGGAGTTGGAACCAGAGGCTAATTAATAATTTGTGGTTGTAACAAGTGAGAAGAGGTCATGGCTGTGTTTCTGCAGAACTCCACAGGACAAAGGCCAAATGAACATGCTTCAGGCAGACATAGCTAGGCAAATACCTGATTGTTGCAAATGGCGGTAGAACTTCATTCTAGCAACATCAGGGCATAAGTCGTCAGCATGTCATAATCTCCAGGGACCCTTGAAATAGGAAGGTTACCTTGTAACTGATGAGTTTAGAAACAAATCTTCTGGTTCAAGGAATAATCAGGGTCTTTCACAAAACACAAGCTGATTACTCACATTTCACGTATAATTTTCAAGGCTTCATTACTAAAGGGGCATGCCCTCTATACAAAGAGCATTCATCTGTTTGGAAATATGTCAAATTGCCTTCCACTTCCAACTTGGAATGCAATAGGATGGAAGAAAACATCATAATTTCTTCTTTAGAAATAACAAACTGAACCTGTTACAGAGGCCTCTTTTTTTTGTAAAAATCACTTTGAGTGACAGAGTTTTGTTTCTGTGCATTTATTTTCAGCTGCAAAGGATATGTTGTTTCTCAAAAAGCATATATTGTTCTGCTACACATATTGAAATCACTCTGTGTCAGTTCAAAATGCCCCACTTCATGCTTGCCAAGGTTTTTATCCCTCTCACCCCATCAATGGTGTCATGTTTGAAAATCCTATTACAATTGGGGGGAAATAATCTGCGCTTTCAATTCCTTCAAACAAAAAAACCAGCCAAGCACCTTCTTTTGAACAGATGTTACTAAGAGATATGCTGTACCATAATGTGGGACCTAGTTCATGATATAAAAAAGAGATGCATTCAGAGGAATCTGTACCAAAGGCACACAAGCATCCATTCAGCAACCATGACCCAGAAAATCTTAAAGTACACAAACTCAAAAACCCTCATCTGTTCTTAGAGACAGTTCTTCTCCTTCCATGCATGCGTATGTATTGTGTGGTGTCTGAATCAAATGTCTGTAGATGGGAGAAATATAGATTGCCCCGTCCAATCAATTTTTTGAGAAAGGTTTTAGATCACAACATAAATGTGTTCAGCTGACCCTAGCAGCAAGTCAGGCTCTCATGAACCTGAAACAGCCTGCATACAAATTAGGCTGCATGCACAATCCTATTTACAGTGGGACCACCAATTATGGTCTCCTGAGAAGAAGCAGTGATGCTACTGTCTCCTGAGAAGAAGCAGTGATGCTACTGGCTAGAGGTAAAGTGAGTGGCAGTGCCCCACCATGCTTTTACTGGCTGCCTCACCACTTTCCCCTTTTGGGGAAGGAAAACTCTGTAAGCTCCTACTTCATACTCCTGATAAGCATCAGTTAAGCAGGGAAATGAGCTCTTGAGTTGGAACTAGGGATGGATAAATTGGTCAATTCTGGTTTCTTATTTTTCCAATCTTTAATATCAGTTCTTCCAAATGTGCACATCAGTATGCATTTTTTAAAAAAGTTCTCATGAAAATTCATCAGCAATTTAGGGTGTGTTTCTCCTAATATATCCTTTCTGTGTGCAATTTTACCTAATGCACATATTTTTTCAAAGCAATTTCCCTCAATATAATGCATTTTAATGCTGTTTTCACTATGCATTTTTATGCACACTTTAGCATAGTATGTACATTTTTGTACTCGTTTTTGCCCCTCTTTTCCTTTACCTAAAGAAAATCTAGACTGTCCATAAAGTGACTTAAACTACAAAAACAATTCTGCAGATTGCCAACAGAGGTGCAGGTTTCTCCCCACCCCACCCCAGTATTCTGCACTGTCTGTCACATATACAGCTATCTCCTTGGTGGGGAGACGTTCATTGGCGTGTCCAAGGTGTAAAGAGATCCTGGCACCATGGTAACAAGTTCCCATGGCATGGAGAAAGCCATGCTCATAATACCAGAACTTGTGGACACCCAATGAAGTTTAATTCTGCAATATTCAGGATGAATTAAAGAAAGTACTTATTTATGCAGGGCACAGCTAAACTATGGAACTTGCTCTCACAAAAA
This sequence comes from Lacerta agilis, assembly GCF_009819535.1. Lineage (NCBI taxonomy): Eukaryota > Metazoa > Chordata > Lepidosauria > Squamata > Lacertidae > Lacerta > Lacerta agilis. Next base: position 30,813,156 of record NC_046318.1, read on the forward strand.
GGTAGTGATGGCCACCAACCTGGATTGTTTTAAAAGAGGAATGGGCAAATTCATGGAGGACAAGGCTATCAACAGTTACTAGCCACAGTGGCAATGTTCTACCTCCACTGTCAGAAGCAGTATGCCTCTGAATATCAGTTTCTGGGAATTGCAGGTGTTCAGGGTACTGTTGTGCTCATGTCCTGCTTGCAGGCTTCCAAGCAGGCATCTGGTTGGCCACTGTGGTAACAGGATGCTGGACTAGATGAGCCATTGGCTTCACTCAGCTGGTTCATTCTTTGGCTGGAGAAGGGCAATGCAAAATTCAGAGAAGCATGAATGTTGAAGGATGGCTATGTTTTGGAAAGTGTGAATTAGGTGGGTTCACGTTTTAATGTGAACTGAATCAAATTTCTCCCCCAACCCTAGTTAGGACAAATATCTAAAAACCTAAAGAGCACCTGCATAAAACTTGTGGCTTTTACCTAAGGATTGAAAATTATGACACACTTTTAATCACATTTTTAATAATGAATAATTTTAATTGTTAATTTTATCTTACGGTTGAATCGGCTGATTTTTTTAGATTCTGCTTGCCGCATATGTGTCAGCTCTATTAGCTTAACCTAAAATCTAAGTCACCGATATGGTGTTAATGAACTTTCCATATGCAAGGACAGAAGGAACAAAAGCAGTTAAATGTTGGGCACCCTAATCTTTCACTAAAAGCAGCAGCAAAGTACTCAGAGCCCTGTGTGCTGATTCTATATAGTTAGCAGTGCACATTATGAAGCTAGCTGACATTGTGAAAGCTGAAATGACTTCCTTTTTTAAAAAAGAGGGAGAGATGTGATTGCCTTCCTGTATTTTATGATTCACGAAACTCCTACAGTAAATTGCTAGTTCTGTGTAGTGCTTATGGGGGCATTTTTGCGGTGGTAAATGATAGCTGCAAGATCTACAAGGGAACCAAAGCGTGAAGAAAATAGTGGATAAAAGTGGATAAGCTTACAATTATTTCAAAAGGGAGTGGGAAGAAAGAGCATTCCACTAAAACTCTGGTGGTCAACTAAAGAATGCAAACTGGAAGTTTGACATATTATAATAAGCCAAGATCATTTAGTGGTTAGCAGTGTACTTACAGAAGCTATCACTATTAGTGGGAAGGGGAACATCAGACAAGAATTCTCATGAAAAATTCTAGGAAGCATGCATCAGTGAGGAAAGATGATATACATGAAGAATATGATGCTTGATGGGAAATCAGCAGAGCTTATTTCCTTGTAAAATATATTCATGATTGAGCCATAACAATTAAAGCCTACATCCTATATTGAAGGCAATCGTGAAACTCCAGGGACTGAACCATACCTCTACTAAAATATTTTACAAATTACAATCAACCAGCATTCTTGCAGTTGCCATTTGTCTAATAGGTGATATAATATCCCTCCCTACCCCACCTCTCAAAGACGGCTGCCGCAGAGGAAGAGATAAGAAGCAGGTCAATTCCACTGGCTCTGCTGAGACACCAACGGCCTTTGACTCTACCTCTCGCTAAACCGTCACCTAGCAGCAGCCATTCCACCAGGTTACAGAAGAGGTGGACGGTAGAGTTATTTCCCCCTGAAAATGCACAAATCTTACGAATCCACATTTCATAATGCACAGAGCCATGTTTAATAAAGCACAATAGCTTGAATTAAAACCCGTTTAACCATACTAAATAAATCTGAGTATCTAGACATAAATGCTACACAGGACTGGCTATAAGAATGTTGCTGTTAATCTTAACAGTCCTATGTACTTTTATATAGTTTAAGAGGCACATGTAACCTCTTAAAACGAGGACTGCACTGGGCATGAGAAATGCATTAAATTTTATCTTTTCCATTCCTGTTTTCTAAAACAAGCTGCAGGCTTGTAAATATCGTTATTTATTCAGTAAATGCAAAACATAGAGAAGCAAATAAGCAAGAAGGCTCACATTATGTCCAACAGAGAAGAATATCAGTTGCCAACCTTTGGGCCCATTTCCAAACTGGATAAACTCCCATGGACACTGCATTCACCACAACCTATTCTGTTAGCCACAATCAAATGCTTCTTTCAAGCCTTCTATCCATTTTCAGCAGGGAGAGGGGGGCACCAAGGGTGTAAGAGAAAGCCTCTACAGCAGGCATCCCCAAACTCAGCCCTCCAGATGTTTTGGGACTACAATTCCCATCATCCCTGACCACTGGTCCTGTTAGCTAGGGATGATGGGAATTGTAGTCCCAAAACATCTGGAGGGCCAAGTTTGGGGATGCCTGCTCTACAGGCACCCATAGGTACAATGTTGGCAATCCCTAAATAAGAATATGAATTTAGACACTTTGGATATCTGACACAAATACCTTTTAAATGCATGAAAATTGCACAGCACCAGACCTTGCAGGACTGAGACTTTTACCTATATACTTTTGGAGAAATTTAAAAGGGGTTCCTAGGCTGGATATAGACATGTCCAGAAGTGATTCAGTTTAACGCATTGTAAACTCATACAGGGAAATCTGATAGGGAAAGACGGGACTCCACAGCGCCATCTGGTGTCACAGTGTTATATCACATATACAATGCATATAAAACACTTTTTATTTACCAATCTAGCTGAGTCCCTAGATTGGAAGTATCCCTCACTGGAACCCAAAATAAAGGGATGCATGTTCCAACTGAAAATACAGGCCTTTATTGAAATACAAATGTGCATAGGGTCGGCCTCAAAAATAAGGAGGCGGCTGCGAGGCAATGTTTCTTATACACTCCCAAATTACACCTGTGATTTCTAGTCACCAATCAAAGGATCACAGCAATCTTAGCAGTTGCAACCCAATGTCACCATCCTAAACCTGTCCTATCAAAACCATTTAGCTCTTCATCATAATCTAATCTAATCTAATCTAATCTAATCACATATATTCATTTTTCAGTATCTTTATTAAGATTTTGACTAATTTTCCTCTTCATTAAATATTTCCCAATATCCTCTTTCATCTGCCTACAAAACAATTCAAGGTTAAGCACAATTGCCTTGCCCATACTGCTCAGAAGTCCTGATTTAAGTGGGACATCCTGAAATTACAGAAGCCAATCCCAGCTTCTAATTGGATCCTGGAAATTCCCATTTTTTGCTCTGGCACTCTGGAATATGTCAGCTGAATGCCAGTCCAGAAAAAGCCCCTTTTTTCAGTCCAGTGCTCTGGCACAAGTCAGCTGGCTTGTGCCAGAGTGACGGACAGAAAAGTGCCCATTTTTTCCTCTTGATTTTTGGTCCTCGATCAGGACCTTCCCAATTTTGGTTCCCAGGTTGTTGGAGGGTATGCATGCCTACTTGATTTCCCCTCCCCCCCATGCATACAGTGCTCACTATGGATTCTAACAGTTTATTAATATTTTATCCACCCATGCAAATAGATATACCTACAAAATATTACGGAATGGGTTTTTTTCTTGGGGGGGGGGAGGGGTGTCCCTACCTACCTACAGAACACTCACATTATTTACTCAACAGATATTCACATTATTGGGCCCACTTAAAACACCGCATGCTTCCATTCCAATCCTAAATCAACACTGAAAATACTAAGGATCTTATCTCAAGTGTGAGAGATGAATGCAAAGATGGTGTGAAGCTCATAGCTTTCTGCATAGTAGATGCCTCCCATTGAGACACAGGTAGATCTAAAATGTATTAGGAGGGTAAAACCTTTTAAGAAAATCCACTGAAGCACTCTTAATTTTCCAGCAGCTGAACAATATGACATACTAGAAGAATCGAAGTCTTTCAGACAAAAACCTCCAGAAATTGAATCCTAGATAAAAGAGGACAAAACCCCAGACTATACACTATTGATTTTTTAAAAGCAATGTAGTAGAAAAAAAATAATATCAAAAGAATGCTTAACAAAGAGGTGCTTATTCCTCGATTGTTTGATACTTGACTAAGAAGAGTAACATTGGCAAACATGCATCATGTTCTGTCAAATCACTAAAGTAAAGGTAAAGGGACCCCTGACCATTAGGTCCAGTCGCAGACGAATCTGGGGTTGCGGTGCTCATCTTGTTTTACTGGCCAAGGGAGCCGGCATACAGCTTCTGGGTCATGTGGCCAGCATGACTAAGCCGCTTCTGGCGAACCAGCAGCGCATGGAAACGCTATTTACCTTCCCACCAGAGCGGTACCTATTTATCTACTTACACTTTGACTTGCTTTCAAACTGCTAGGTGGGCAGGAGCAGCGACCAAGCAACAGGAGCTCACCCCGTCGCGGGGATTCGAACCGCTGACCTTCTGATCAGCAAGCCCTAGGCTCTGTGGTTTAGACCACAGCGCCACCCGAATCCCGTCAAATCACTACTCATCCATTTAGCACAGCGCTCATTCACTTCTACATAAACTGTAATGAAAGCATATTTTGCTGCAGGCTGTGCATCCAAGGGACTGATACTTTCTCTGTATCCCAAGTAAGTTGCAGACGTTTTCTTGTTGGAAGGACCATGAATAGAAAAAAAATGTGTGTGTTTTGCTGGCATTCACTTAGACCTCATTCTACTTTTACACATGCCTGTTGCTCAGATACAGCAGAAATATGTTTTATTCAGGCATGCAGTTATTATTAAATCTAATGAAATACAGTGTATTTGAGAAATTCAGATAGGAATGGATAAGCAAACCAAGGACACCATGAAACAACAGCACAGTAGCTGAAACTAGGTAACTCTTAAATATGAGTGTGTGTCACTATAGGGCAATAATTTCCCATTTGGAGTTTCCAGCATTTTACATTGTGGGTTTTTTTTTAACCAACACATTTAATACATACAGCTTAGGTCTAAAACAGCATAAAATTAATCCCCAATTTTCTGATAGTGTTTGGTGCCCATATTTAATGCTATTACGGGATGCTCAAGCTTGAGGAAGTCTCTAGGTTGAAGGAGTCTATAGCTGCAGGGCAGTTACTACAAAGAACACCTCTCTCTATGTTCTTGCTGTCAGAATTTGGTATTCAGAAGGTAACTTCTAAGAGTGAGCCAGCCTGAGCACACCATCTCTTTGTTGTTACAAATAAAAAATGGAGATTAAAAGAAAATCCGGTGTTCTCTTTGCACTGCCATTCTTATGGTTTTAAACAGCACTGTTTATCATTTTGTGAAATTTCCCCTGCTAAGATCCAGTGCTACTATTTCCCCTTTTCTAACATCAAAGTCTTACTAATTTTCGTATTTGTGCCCCTGAGAACAAAAATATATATAAACTGAACGTGGGCCCACCGTGCATTCTTATTTACCATCTTAACTTGCCATTAAATATATTTATGTCACATATATATTAGCTGTACAAGTGAAAATGCAACGATTTACAATGAATTATTCCTTACAACAATGAGATGGCAAGGAAGCTACTGTCAAATTCAAAGGATAAAGGACAATTGTTGCCTACTTAATATGATTAATTTCATGCCATGTAAGCACTATAGTTAAAATTGTCCAAAACCGTAAGTTCACTGCTATTCATAAACTACTTCATTATATTTCTCATTTCCTAGCCTTGCTTTTTATTTCTATCAAATATCTGCAAAGGTGCCCCTATCATCATCTTTAGATTTTCCGATGAAGTAATGATTTATGATAAATCTGTGGCCCTCCAGATATCGATGAATTCCAGTTTCCACCAGCCCTATCCCAGCATGGCTGATAGGAATAATGCAAGTTGTAGTGCCACAGGTTCTCCAACATTGCCATAAAGCTATATTCTACACATGCACATAACATTTTTATTATTATTGTGGAAATGTTTTCAAAAATACTGACACACACACACACACACACACACACACACACCCTTTTGGAGCTAAGAGGCAGCTTATTTACTTGAGTTATTTACTGAAGATATTTAGGGCAAAAGCCCTCTCAAAGCAGCTTACCAGATAAAAGCATACAATAAAACACAACAAATAGATAAAACCAGCAGTAAACCACGAAACAACAGCAGCTCAACAAGAGCATTTCAAGGCCAAGGAGAACAGTGTGTCTTCAGAGGTTTCCTAACACTAGCATTAAATACCAAACACATATTAAAGTAACAACTAAAACATAATAAAATACAAAACACTAAGTCAAGAGAATTGATTGACAACAGAGAGAACTCCGTATTCTGAACTCAAGTCACACCAAACATCCATTGGTTGAGAAGGTCCAGTTCTGATAACTCCACCACCGGGAGTAGGGGTGTGTGTGACCCAAATAAGAGCCTCTCATGGGATCTTAAAACTGAGGATATTCATGTGGGAGAAGACAGTCCTTTAGATATCCTGGACGCAGAACATAGATGGCTACAAAAATCAATGCACGGAGTGGAGCTTTCAGGACAGAACTCTTGGAAAGAAGTTAAGGGCCCATTCTGAGCAGAATGAGAAGGGGTGCCCCCCAATTTAGCAAGGATGTGAGGAGGACCTACCAGACATGGTGGCCAGAGATGTGTCATGCAGAGGTACAATGGGAAGGGAAATAATACGCAAATTTTGTACCCCCTTATGCAAGATTCCCAATTTCAGACTGCTGACTCCCTCTAACTGCAGCCACAAAAATTGCAAAGTTTGGTAGGGGTTTTCAAAGGAGCATGGGGGCTACAAAGGGGAGGGGGGAAATCAGTAAAGCCAGCTACTTAGGAAGGGCAGACCCATTAAATCCAGTCCTTGCTGCCTCTCTTCTGCCCCCATTTTTTTCTCTAAAACTTTTGAAAATAGCTGCTCATACCCTGAGCAGCTGGCACAGAGGACTCCTTGCTGCCATTAACCTTGAATGAACACAGAATAAGTCCACCTAGGAGCATTCCATCTCTCCCAAGGCCAGACAGTATGGAAAAAACATAGCTCTCCCTATGTAAGCATAGGGGGTAGCTGTGCTTTTTTCTGCATAATTCTCTCCAAGAGTGACAGAATGACATCAAGCCTTCTTATTCCCAGGAGGACTTGCTCCATGTTCATTCAAGGCAGCTGGCAGTCTTGTAGGCTAGCCACTCAGACTGTTGATGGCTGGTCACGCAATTTTCAGAATTTTTAAAGGAAAAAAATCAGGGGCGAGTGGGGAGAGACAAAGGATGTGTGCAGCTTTATTTGAGAGATCGCCATAACATTTTTTTTGAAAGCAGCTTCATATAAATAACATCCTGTTTCAGTTTGTATGTCTTGGAGATCTCTAGCTCAAAGGCAATCATTTTGTAAAGAAGAGAAGCTTGTTTTTCTTTCCAGCTTTAATCTGTTGCAAATTCCCTGAAGGATCTTAAGGTGAAACTGGAATCATCATCAGCAACAACCATCTGCAGGTCAAAAGCTGCCTCGCTATTCTCCATGTACATCCTTCACAAGGCCTGTACAATCATTTTTCGAGTGGGGTTGCAAAGATATACCTAGGGGCATAATTTCACAAAATTGAACCACACAGCTGGCATTCCCATAATATACAAGCCATATAGTACCTCACTGCTCAGTGATAAAGTTTTCTAATTTTAAAACTTCTGTTTAAGAAACTTTATATACAGCAAATCAGTCTATCATATCTATCTTTTATTTGGAGCCCTCTCAAAGAAACATCTGAGTCCATCAGTTGTATCAACAAATAATTTTTAACAAGATAATTAAGGCAGCATGGATAACTGATAGGAAACTGAGATCTAACTATGATTGCTAAACAATATAAACCAAGGAAATACAGAATTGATTTAACAATCCAGAGCTTGTTTACCATGCAATAGGTTCACAGATACTTTGGTTGATTTCCAGGGCTTTTTTTCAGCCAGAACTCACCGGAATGCAGTTCCGGCACCTCTCAGGTGGGCGCCATTGCCATTATAAGAGAGGAATAGCACTCTCTATATATATTCCAACAAACTATTCAGTACAAGATCTATAAGGACTTATAAGCTACACTATCAGCAGAACAAGGTAACAAAGGTGTGATATCAGAGTGGGCAGCAGGAGGCTGGGCATTTTTGAATGCTTCCTCATGTTAACAAAACAAAAAAACCCACCCAAATTCCTTCCTATATGAATTACACACAAAACTAACACAGGAGGGTTAAACGTTCACCAGTCCCCTTTCTCCTGTTTTATAGCTGCAGGCACTTCTAATTAACCCAAACATTTATCTTGTAAGGCTGTGATTGTGTGTGTGTGTGTGTGTGTGTGTGTGATCAAGGCCTAGACAAAAACTCCTGTGTGAGAGCCATCTTTGAGTACAGTATGTGCCTTCCACACCATACATCACTCTGTTATTGTACAGTAATCTAGGAAAGCCATACTACTAATGGAAGGTAGACTCAATAAGGCATTTTAAACTACACTTTTAAAATGCCTTATTGAGTCCATTTTGTAAAAATAGCTTTATTAGCCATTGCTCCAAGGACACTAGATGGAACACATAGATGGATCCATCCTTGTTGCCTTCACAAGAAAGATGAGAAAGATAAAGCTAAGAGAGAGTTAACTTGGCCCAGTTTGTTCTTGCCCACTGGGGAAATATCTAGAAACTTCTAGCATTCTCATGATTTTGCCAAAATGACAATGGATACCTATTAACTATTCATGATTATGTTAACAGTAGACAATTTTATGAAGAGAATATAAACACAAGCTTCAGCATATTGCAAGAAATCTGACATAGAACAAGTCTGAAAAGAAACATAATAGTCACTCTTCTGAACAGCATATTTGGTAGTTACTATTTAAGAACCTCCACACTGGCCCAATCCTTCATTTTTTCCATGATTTATTCACAAATTATGGATTTTTCCTAGGGGTTTATCCCTGAAGCCTTTCTCATGCATGAGTATAGGCAGCAGAGGTTTAGGATCAGAGTTTTACTTCTCCTAGATGGGTTACCTTCCCAGACTGACATCTGTCCCTCATTTCCCTCTGCAGCCTTCTTGACCGTCAGACCCACTATTGGTCTCATCTGCTCAATCCAACATTAGAGGAGAGTACACCATACTTCAGCATCTGTCAGGAATTTATTTACTTTAGAATTCTTTGTAATACAGCAGTCCTTATAAAATGTTTGTGGCAGATTAATGCATAGCAACAGTCCAACAGGGCCCAGGTTTTATAAAGAATTTTATAAATATAAGCAGTTTTAAATATATATCCCTTGTTATATAGATGCAAACTTGTAAATTTTGCAATCTACGCAGTTTATTTATAAACAATCAAAAGCAACTAGCCATGTTTAAAAAAGAAAGGAACTCATTACACTGTTTCCTTTATTGTTTAAAGAATATCGCAACAGATGCTGTTTATTGGTAAAGCATACCTTAAGAGTTTGAAAACTTAAATACATGCTACTGTTAAGTAAAGATGCTGTTGACACTTTCTTAAAACCTTTTCTTCTGAATTTCAGTTCACAGGCTGGGGCTGAATGTGTCCCTTCTTAGTCCCATTGCTCAGATGTTATGGTTCCGCACATCAGTGAAAGAACTAGGCCAAAACTCAGCTCCATATCAAGCCTGCTTGCTCTTCTGAGACAAGAAACTTTTGACATATGGCAGAATCAAGAAGAAGAGGAAGAAGAGGAAGAAGAAGAAGAAGAAGAGTTTGGATTTGATATCCCGAAGGAGTCTCAAAGCAGCTAACATTCTCCTTTCCCTTCCTCCCCCACAACAAACACTCTGTGAGGTGAGTGGGGCTGAGAGACTCCAAAGAGGTGTGACCAGCCCAAGGTCACCCAGCAGCTGCATGTGGAGGAGAGGAGACGTGAACCCGGTTCCCCAGATTACAAGTCTACTGCTCTTAACCACTACACCACACTGGCTCTCAAGACTACAGCTCTACTACTTCTGTCCTGAAGAAATGTTCAGTGGCCTTTATATATAAAATGTGAGCATTACCCACACTGTTGTCACATCCAAACAGTACATTGAAAGCAATCTTATGCCACTTATACTACAGTTTCCCCCAAAACAAACCTGGGAACTGTAGTTTGTTAAGTGTCTCCTAACAGCTCTCAGCACCCTTAACAAACTACAATTCCCAAGAGTCTTTGGGAGAAGCCAGGATTCTTCAAGTAGTATAAGAGTGCTTTAAATGTATATTGTGGTCTGTGTGTGTGTGTGTGTGTGTGTGTGTACGTATGTAGCTCACTTCTAAACTGAGTACAGCATAAAGGACAATGTAAGAACATCAGACACCATGATGCAAAGGAAGGTTTTAGCTAAGAACATACGCATTTACATGAAACCTATTAAAATCAACTATCAATCGTGAGAGAATGTTAGTAAAACTATTATCCCTATAACTAGTAGTGTCTGTTGTATAAGGAGCTGGGCACATCCTAGTGAGTGGTGCTGGCAGCTGGTTAAGAAAAATTCCCAGACGACAAGCCTTCTGAAAGTTCAGCCACCAAAGGCAAATACAGTGGGTAGTACTGTACCCACTAAGTTTCACTCAGAGTATACCCATTGAAATTAATAAATATGACTAAGTTAGTCTTCTTAATTTCAACAGATCTACTCTGAGTTGAATACCATTCAGTCAGTCACAGAATAATCATAGAGAGCAAGGGAGCTAAAAGTTTACACAAATAAGTATATCTACATATACAATATTTGCAACTGCATCATTTATTCTAAGAGCAGCCATGTTTAGGGAAGTTTTTAATGTCTGACGTTTTCTTGTATTTTTAATGTTTTGTTGGAAGCCGCCCAGAGTGGGTGGGGAAACCCAGCCAGATGGGCGGGGTACAAATAAAAAATTATTATTATTATTATTACAATAATAATTCTTGTTGCACAAAATGTAGACTTCCTATTTTGCAGAACATAGTAATGAAGGAGGAGGAACAGCAACAGCTGAGCCTTGTGTTTTTATATTGTAAACCGCCCTGTGATGATCCTCTGATGAAGTGCAGTATAGAAATAATAATAATAAAAATTTTAAAAAAACTTATTTACCGTCCTTTTTATAGCACTTCTTGGCAAGGCACAGTATGATAACCTGAACTTCCGAAGGACTGTTGGTTGCATACAGGCCAGGCATTCAACAAAATGAAAAATCTATGTGAATACCAATTTCTGTCTGTCTCTGTTCTGTCTCCTCTAAGCAGATTTGGTTTAGATTGATGTGGCTTAGCCAAGGAAGGCAGACAGGCAATAACCAGTTTACTGACAAAGGAAAGGAACAAATAGGAAGACTGTTATTAGTTTATTGTAGCTTTTATGTTGAAGTTAACTATAGTGACTAATGTGCAATGGCAGCTACTTTCAGAGACAACTAACAATATGACTGTGAGCTATCTGTAATGTCTTAGAAACAGATATTAAGTTCACATTTGCCAAGCTATTAGCACATGAAAACAATCTATTATGGGTCACCACACTTCTGTGTTCTCCAGAGAGAACAGTGCGTGAACTTGAAAAGAAAAAAAATCTGCAAAACTAACCAGGTTTAATGCTTTAATTTCATTTCAGGGTTTTATCAGCTGCTCTTCACTTTCCCTCTTGAGTAGGATTTGTTCCAAAAGCAATTATATTTTCAGAGTTAAATGTTAATATATATGGGGAGGGAGAAAGTGTAAACCCTGCCTCCAGCAGCAGCAGCGAATGGCTGCCCACTTGCTAACCAGCCAGTACAAAATAGGCTTGGAGCGAAGAATTCTGGACCACAAAATGCCGGTGAGGATTTACAGTATCACAAGGGGGCTGCTTGTTCTTGTGCAAGTAATTTTATAGGCTTAAATGAAGGGCACACGTATCATTTTTAAATAACTGAAAACTGCAGAGTTGTTCACATTCTAGCATTATTCTAATTTATTTGCTGCAAATGACTTACAAGAAGGCAATGTGAATTCCTTGTAAATTTGCATCAGGCTGCAGGCCAATTAACACCATCTGTGTATAGATGACTACACAAATTAATCATTCCAAACTATCCATAATTATTTTTCCTGGACATCTTGTATGATTAACCAGAAGAGAGGAATCTGCACAGGTGCCACAGACTGATGTGGGAAGAAAGGGAGGGCACAATAATCTCCAACATTTGGTCTTGCTTGGGAAAAGTCCTTCGCACTATTCTGTTGAAGACTAAGAATGAATGATGGTAAAAGTTTAGCCAAGCCAATCTCTCTCACCAAAGAATGTTCAGGGGGATAGGCGACTGTTGTTAATCGGTCCCTGCCAATCCCCCATAACTAATGATTTAAAGCAGGCAATATGATAATTCTATATTTTCTCCCAGACCTTTTGTTTCAATGAGGTCTGTGCCCTAAGATCCTAAACCAAGTTGTATGTTCTGGCTCACTTTCTCTTTTATTTCTGGAGAGCCAGTGTGGTATAGTGGTTAAGAGCGGTAGACTCATAATCTGGTGAACCGGGTTCGCGTCTCCACTCCTCCACATGCAGCTGCTGGGTGACCTTGGGCTAGTCACACTTCTTTGAAGTCTCTCAGCCCCACTCACCTCACAGAGTGTTTGTTGTGGGGGAGGAAGGGAAAGGAGAATGTTAGCCGCTTTGAGACTCCTTCGGGTAGTGTTAAAGTGGGATATCAAATCCAAACTCTTCTTCTCCTTTTACGTCTTTACATTATTGCTAAATTTGTTAAAATTTATACGTGGGAGCACAAAACATTCTGTCATTTGTTTACGGAGTCCAATGTTATTATTAACAATATTTTATCTACAAAGTTCCAATCAGCAAATATGAAGACACAACCAATTTAGAATACTGTATTTCCCTTGCAGATGGAAACACTGAGGCAATATATACCCTCCAGCCAGTTTTTGGCATTCACTTTTGTTGTACTCTTTAGGAAATAGCTTTTAAATGACTTCTCTTGAAATCTCTGTACATTTTCTATTAAAATATATAACAGTTTTCGATCCAACTTGTGATTTTCTTATATTCAGGTACAGTAACAGGAAAAAAAATGGTCTTTGTGAAAGAATAAGAATATGAAGATCTAGTTACGTAATAGACTTTATTTATATTTGAAAATATATTTTATTGACTATTTGTATCAAATATGCATGTTGTGGGATTTAAATAAGCATTCTACAGCAAACGCTGTTTAAATACAATGCTTATTAAAATTATTGGATGGACTTATTGGGATAACAAAGCTTAGGGGGTTTGAATAATTTACAGCTATGAGACTAGATAACTATTATATTATTTCCAAAAATTCTTACTGGAGTTAAAAAAAAAAAAACCCAACCCATACCATTATGATTTGGTACAGAATGTTGTGGATGTGCTGACTGCAGAGAATTAGAGAAATAAAATGGGCAAAACAATGTATCTGCTGGCGCTCTATATAACTTAAGATGCAACCCACCCCTTCCAGGGGCACAGAGGGTGGTCTGCTGCTGGTATTTTCCCTTAAATGGAAAGTTCTGCCACCATGGCTGCTCCGTTGGTGATGCTTCATAGAAAGGCGAGTTTTAGGAGCATGTCTGGAGCAGATTCAGGGACCCCCAACACAGGGAAGAAAAGGAGGACTGCCCTGAAGCTGGTGTGGTTATTTCTCTGCCCTTTGGAACCAATATTCTTTGCTATTGCATCTAAAAAAATTATTAGATTTCAAGTCTGCACCATATAATATCAGCATTAAAGGTAAACATTCTGAACATTAAAATGCACATTTATATAAATGTGCAACTTCTAAACTTTTCAGTGTGACAGTGTGACTGAAATGAGGCCTCCGCAGCACTTCTTAAGTCCTGCTTGTCAACAAACCTGATTTTGAGGTTCATATGAGAATATACCACATAACAAAATACCACATAACAAAAGCGAGTGCGGCAGGTGGGGAATGGAAGAGAGGGCAGATCCAGGTTGTCTATTGCAGAGGGTAAAGGGTACATCAATAATAACACAGAAATATAACCAGGTATGTAGGTCTTCCTACATTTCACTGATAAAGTGATTATTGTTAATGTTCTTGTTAAACACTGGAAGCTGGAAGCCTTGGCAACTCTAAAAGAAAGCATATTAGATATCAAAATTAAAAGCTAAACAGACTTTAAAGTATTCCTCTAAGGACATCCTATCCACTTCCCAGGAGTTAACTTTTATAATATCATCAAATGCATTTTGTGAAAAGGGACTAATCACTCTTGGGCAAAAGCCAAGTTTTCAGTGTAATATGAAACAAGACAGCAGAATCTAAGGCTAAAAAAAATTAAGGTTGCACTCCTATTCACAATTAACTGAAATGAAGTACTATTGAACATAATGGATACACTTTTAAGTAAATAGGCCTATACATAGGTTTGTTTCTCTCTCTCACTCTCTCTCACTCTCTCTCTCTCTCTCTCACACACACACACACACCATATACTTGTTCCAGAGGGATACTCTTACTATCACTTGTAGACTGAATTGGAGAAAAGTTAATTGTGTTAATTAGCCTACCAGTGTCAAGATGCCTGGTTACAAACAACAATTATTTGTTTGTTTTAATGAATTATCACTGTGAATAACTTAATAATTTAATTATCACAATTCTATATACTGTCTGACCTGGTTTTTTTTTTAATAAAAGAAACCTCCCTCAACCATGTGACTACTGTATATTCCTGTAAATCTGGCTGATGATGGGCTGTATTTCACCACTGTCTATTGCTGAAGCTTCTTAAGGTGCAGTCGCTCTCTTTCGGTAACTGATGCTATCCTATGATCTTACAAAGATATCCTAAAGCTCCAGTGCTCTTTACCCGTGGAACCTCTAACTGCGGAAGATGTAGCAAGCATGGGACAATACAAACTCCAAACCAAACAAGCATTTCTACTTCAGAATCTCATAGAATTACTGAAGGAACTCTTTGAAGTCCAATTAGACATTATATATACCATAGCTTTCCTGTACTCATTCTGCCAAACCCAAAAGATGCAATCCTACACCCAGCACATATGAAGGGTGGGACTCAAGTATAGCCTCTTTATTTCTGTCTCTGGTATACACCAGAGCTATTCAGGTTGTGCTACAATACAACCAGGTCATTAAGCCTCTGCCCTGCAATGGTTTTTTAACAGACCTCTGCAACATGTGACCAAGCAGAATCCAGCCCACAAGTTATGTATGGCAAGTTACTGGGGGGGGGGGGGCTGCCTGATATGGGTAACAGAAGAGCTGTGGCGCCCCCAGGAAGCCACAATTCATTATTAGTTGGCTATACTTTGCTTTGCGGACCCCACATTTGCAGTTTTTCTTGACAATCAAGTGGAATTTAAATCTTATGTGGGGGAAGTGCAGGCTCCATGTAGTTGCTCAAGGGAACCGTGGACTCAAAAAGGTTGAAAACCTCTGTGTTAGACTATTACCTTTATCACAAAGTGAAACTGGAAAGGCAACACTGCAAAAGTGATGGCTAATATTCTACTTTTCAGAGAGCATGTAATGGCGAAAGAGGGAAACTGAAAAGACAATGCTGAGACTTACCGGTAAAAACTAGCTTTACAGGCAACCTTATGAAACACTCAAAGAACCTCTGCTCATCCACATGACTTGCCAGCTAGAGACATTTGATGACTCAGAAGATGGTAAAAGTTATATAGATTTGGAATGGCAGCTTTCAGAAAACACACACATTATCTGTTCCTCTCACAGGGTCCCAAAGGAACATGCTCAAGTCTAGGCTGTGCTGAGTAGAGCCAATACTTTTTGATATGCTGGTTGGGAGTGGGGGGGCGGGCGTAATAAAACATACTTCAGTGGCAGAAGGAAGAAGCCATTAGTATTCAAGACAAGATCTGCACTCTGTGTGTGGTTTATGGCTTGTCACAGAAGTAGGCAAAAGGTACAAGAGCAATATGCTCCTTGTGGGCTGTGAGCCAGTTAAGATAAGTCCCAGGGCAGCTTGTTAAGTATTGCTGGGTTATCAGAGCACAAACAAATAATAGATCAGATGTTCTGCATTTGATTGAATATGATACTTGATTGATTTGTGGAGACGAATTTGATATAGGCTGGAATACAAGAGTTCATGCCATAGTAAATGTGTCGAGTGTGTAAGGTGCCACAAAACTGTTGATTTTGCTACTGTAAACTAACAAACCCTCTTCTGGTTGGCTTCTGGAATTCAAAAAAAGGTTCTCCATCAAGGCAGTAACAGGTATCTCAGTGTCATAACCAGGCTAAATCAAACTGGTATAGTTCTAGAAACCTGGTGCAATTCAATAGCACCTGCTTGTTCAACAGCCTGCGTCAAAAAATAAAAAGGCAAGTGTAGGTTTTTTTTGGAGCCAGAACTGAATTGCAAACTGGCCTTCTACTTTCTCTTAATGAGGCATGAACAACCCCCGACAGCAAAGAACCCAGCCTCCATTAAGTTGCACATACAGTGGTACCTCAGGTTACAGACGCTTCAGGTTACATACTCCGCTAACCCAGAAATAACGCTTCAGGTTAAGAACTTTGCTTCAGGATAAGAACAGAAATCGTGCTCTGGCGGCGCGGCGGCAGCGGGAGGTCCTGAAGTGGTGCTTCAGGTTAAGAACAGTTTCAGGTTAAGAAGAGACCTCCAGAACGAATTAAGTTCTTAACCCGAGGTACCACTGTACTAGCCCACAATCTGGTCTGCTTTAGGAAGAGAGAGAGGAAGACTGAAAACGATCCAAATGAACAGGACAAAACTGAGGTGAAGAGCATTCAAATTCTGCATCCTAACTTGGGGTTCCCAAGCTGAACTGAATTCAAAAGATTTTGCCTGCACCATCAACAGCAAATTCATTCCAGCAAACAGATGATGACTCAACGTTCAGATGAAGAGTGCTGGTTCTTACCAGGTCATGCACCAACTGGAAAAAGCGAACACCATGGCAAAGCTTCAAGGTGGTATTGAAAAAAACATATAAAAATTTAGTGAAACAGCAAGATGTCCAATGTTGAACGTCACATTTTCCCATATTATTCTGAGGTGTTGTCTTTTGCTGCTGTTGTCTGCTCAGCTCTGTTTGCATTTGGTGCTGCTCTCTCTCTTTATTTCATTTACCCACCAGAACAGCTCTACTGTACAAGACTTTGCAGACACATTGGCAGCCAAGAAGGGAAGTTACTTTGCAGCCACGACTGCCACAGCATAGTCTCTCGAAAATGATATATTTAGCAATTGGCCAGCTTCAGAGAAAGATGAGAACTACTTGTGCTCTAGTTGTCTTTCTTCCTGCTTCAGCTGTCTCCGTCAAGGGAGACATGTTCTGACAAAGTGTGAAAGGGCATCTCAAAATGATTGTGCCAGTGATCTAAGACAGCCTTTCCCAACCTGGTGCCCTCTAGATGTTTTGAAATACAACTCCCACCAGGCCTAGCCGCCACAGCTGATGGGCACAACATCAAGGAAGGCTGATCTATTTTACCAGTAAACTAATCTGTCCAGAAGTACTATCGAGGTTAATAGGGATCTCTACCAGAAAGTCCTGCAGATGTTGGATTCATGGGTTATTCTAAGTCAGCTACCGCCCCAACATAAAAAGATACACACCTGTACCTTCTGAATATGATATGGCAACAGTGCTCGATTACAACTGGAGAAGATTGCTCTTAATAACAACATTAACAAAACAGAAGAGGAAGAACAGGTGTTAGAAGAGTTTTCAAAACCAAACAGAAAAAGAATGTAACTCTTTAAAACACCTCCCCCTCAATGTACTGCATCATTTTAAAAAGAAACCATCCTGTAGTACAACATAAAACATTTTCTTAAGGAACTGAAAACCAAAAATGCAACAAATATCTATAGTAGAGTAATTCTCAAGCTGGGTCTAGAAACCTCAAGAATTATGAGGAACAGTTGAGGGAACTGGGTATGTTTAGCCTGCTAAAGAGAAGACTGAGAGGTGATATGATAATCGAAAATTCTTTCTAGTAGCACCTTAGAGACCGTATCTGAAGAAGTGTGCATGCACACGAAAGCTCATACCAGGAACAAACTCAGTTGGTCTCTAAGGTGCTACTAGAAAGAATTTTCGATTTTGTTTTGACTATGGCAGACCAACACGGCTACCCACCTGTAACAGGTGATATGATAGCCATCTTCAAATATCTAAAGGGCTGTCACATGGAGGATGGAGCAAGCTTCTTTTCAAGTTACAAGAAAGGAGATTCTGAGTAAACATCAGGAAGAACCTTCTGACAGTAAAGAGCTCTTAAAACGGGCAACAAATCTCCCTCATGAGGTTGTGGACTTGCCTTCATTGGAGGTTTTAAAGCCAAGGTTGGATGGCCATCTGTCATGGGTGCTTTAGCTGAGATTCTTGTCCACAGACAGTTTTCCAGGTCATGTGGCCAGCACGACTAAACCACTACTGGCGCACGGAGGACCGTGACGAGTGCCAGAGCGCACGGAAATGCCATTTACCTTCCTGCCACAGCGGTCCCTATTTATTCACTTGCACAGGCATGCTTTCGAACTGCTAAGAAGTAGTATTTGTCAGGGGAGGGGGGGTCATACTCTAAAATCTCTGGCTGTTCCCAAGAATTGTAATGTCCGTCAAATTCAAGAAGGGTCAACTTTGGGTATTCTTAACTTTTTGAAGAAATTGGTTGGTAATGATTGCAATGCTAGATAGTTTTGCAAACTATACTGGAAACATACTGCAATTCTTTGGTCATCCTAAACAAAAGGGTGAATCCTTACAACATAGTGACATGAATATGTGATACATATGCCCCGTCTCAACATTTATTTTCTGGAGCTCTGTGCTTTAGTATTATTTTCCCATTGCTGATTAGCATCTTTCCTCAAAAGGTCAGCCTAGGACAAAGAAATATTTAAAGTCATTGGAGGTAATCATCTTGATTGCTATACTTTAAATAAAAATGTTCAACTGGGGAATGTCCATTGAACATCACTTCAATTTATGACCTCATTAAGTAAATAATCTTCTCAGTTCAAAGCCATCCTTGTCTGCAACATTGGCATTAGGCCTAAAAGGTCATGAGGGTTGTTTCAGTTGCAGGACCTTGATGAAGAATTGAGCAATATATATAGGAAATGACATCTACAACAGGAATTAGGAAACTCTGACCCTCAAGATGTTGGTAGACTACAAATCTTTGATCAGTAGCCATGTTGGCTTGGGCCAATGAAATATGGAGTCTACCAACAACTTGAGGGTCACAGGTTCCCCTACTCCAGTCCAGCAGTTCTCAAACTTTTTTTCCCTAGGCCACACTTTTAGAATAAAAATTTGCTCATGTCACACCATATTTTTTATTGATAAGAAAGAATTACATTGGAAAACAAACAACTACTAGCAGTGCTTGATTTATAACATAGAACACAACTACTTTACAGTACATTATGATCACGGGACATCCAGAAAGTATAAACCCAAACAGCTACAAAAGAGCATGAATCATTCCCCAAATATAATTATAAACAAACATCTTACCTACATACCTTAGGTATGTATACAAATCCCATGAGAGGTGTGAGCTTAATTTTGCCAGGTAATCTCATTTATATTGGGTCTAATTTGAGACAAAGAAACTCTCATCTCATCAACATAAAGAAGCCTTTCTCTTTTCTCATCTTTCATATTTGTCAAGAGTTAAAAAAACATGTTCACAACAATATGTCATGGAGAACTGTAGACTAGCTCATGCTCTTAAAGTGAGGCATGGATACTATTTCTGGTTGCATAGCCAAAAAATTTTATTTTCATACCATACCATACTGCACTGAAATGTTTAAGAGTTTTGTTGATTGTTGTTGAATCTTCCTGCAACACTTGCCTTCCTCTCCTGCCACACCAGTGTGGCACACAAAATCCTTTGAGAACCACTGCTCTAGTCTCTTATGCTCCATTCTGCCACTCCAAAATTGATCTGTATGAAGCCAAAACTCCTGATTCAGCAGTTCGCCTGCAACTTCTCTGTAGAGGTTACATCTGCATGTATGGTCAACCAAAGGTTTTCAGAAACATTCCACGTATTCGGTACATTTGAATGCCAAAAGTGGGTGGGAATAAAGTTGGGCACACACTAACTCCCTACATCGATCATCCTACCTATTTGCACCCAGACATTTGCAGAGCCTTAGATTGTCACACTTGGCAAATTGCTTAATAATAGTCATTGTGGCTAGTGCTGTACAGGGTCCTGCAATCCCAGTGTAGGCAACACCCTCATGAGATTGGTCCTACTCTAAATTGTCTCCCTGGGGCCATCTGTTCAGCCTCAATGTGTTTCCTTTTATGTGTATTTTTTGTTCTCTTCTCTTTGCATAACAAGGGATTGGTAGCAGCCTGTGCATGGCAGTATAGTGTATCAGCACTTCTCTGAAGCAACTGCCTTGTGCTTCACCATCTGAGCTTTCCTCAGAAATAATTAAGTCTCTAGATGCTACGATGGTGGAGAAAACTTCAGAAATGTAAACCAAACATAACTATATGCAGCAATTTATGTGTAAAACTTTATAGAGTCTTAAACTATTAATACACTCAGTGTACCCCAGAGATACGTTATACCATTTATACTGGAGAGAGGTTAACTTAAAAGCTGGAAGTATTTCTTAAAAGAAGAAGAAGAAAGAAACACACAAATAGAATACGTGCAGAACTTTTTTTTAGGTGGAATTTGGGAGATCATCTGTTCTCTTTCTCTCTGATGTAGATTCAACTACTGTAGATACCACTGAACAGGAAGAACATAAAAGATTCATACCTGCACCATAGTGGTTCACAGATTACTGGGCAACTCTTGAGATACAAACAACAAAAATTAATAAATAAAGACATCCTTTATAAGAACAGATCCACTGCTTATCCTGATTTACAACAAGCTGTGTCTTCCTCCTCCACTGGCCAGGGTGAACAAAAATAAAAAAAATTATAGATAAATAAACAACCATTTAAAAACAAATAAATCTTTTAAAAACAAGTTAGCTCAGTTTTTTTTTTTTACTTTTTAAATTATATCAAGTTGCTACAGGATGCAGATATAAATTCTGCAGTGCAAATACATAAATTCTGCAGATACAAATATTCTGTAGTGGATAATATAATATCTCTATTTAGTTGCAAGCAGATATGTTTTACTTGCTATGACAAGCAATATGTATACATTAGGATGCCCTACTCAGTACAAAAATATGAATCAGAAATCTGGAAACTTGATTTCAGTCAGAAGTCAGAACTTTAAACTGTCCCATTTTGGGGGGGATTTAAGTCAATAACTTAAACTCCCCTGATTTAAATCAATATAACCTGATACCAGTTTCCCATAAATCAACACTGAGAATGGCCGTGATGACAGGGGCAAGGACAGGCTCAATGACAAGAATCATACAATAAATTAAACAAAAGCAAAACAAAATTGTTTTTCAAAGCACCCGATTGTCCTCCAATTTAGCAAACAGTAAACTGAGAACAGATCAAGCCTGCCATCTGGACACTACTCTTATTATTTCCATCAGGCAGCTCTCATTAATTTTCTAAACCCATTATGTCATACTCAAACATTAAAAAGTGGGTTCCTTTCTCTTTGGGGCTGTCACCTTTTTAACCTGCACTCAGTTTTCCAGTAAGAAGCAGCACACTCTAGATGCAGCAGAATCCTGTGCAGTTCTACTCAGAAGTAAGCCCCACTTACCCTAAGTTCAATGGGACTTGCTGCTAGGTAAAGATGCACAGGACTATATTCTTAAGACTCCAGTCCTATACACACATATCTGGGACTCACCAATGAATAGACATGCCTAAAACTGCATTGGCAATTGCAAGCAATGATCTATTTTAAAACTGCATACATTTAAGCTAATTAATATTTAAGTTAATTAATGTGTGCAAAAAAAGCAGAAGGCTGAGGCTCGTGAAGAGATTGCAGTTGGCTTCCTGAGTTCAACACCCTTCTGGAGGAGCCAAAAGGACAGAGCTACCCCCTGACTGTTCAATCTTTTCTATTCTATCTTGGTTAGGTTTCCAAATAGCACTAATGTTAACAAATGTTAATGTTAATTAATGAAAAAATAGTATTTTTCCTCTTTTTAATTTGCTGTGAGAGCTGTTGTAGCTGAAAAGCGACTAACTTCAACTGATGCTATAGGCACTAACCAATAATGTCCCCAATACTCCTATATAGCTCACTGAGGCAATGGGTGAGCCAATGAACAAAACCACAGAGCCTACAGGTGAAACTCGAAAAATTTGAATATTGTGGAAAGGTTCGTTTCTTTCAGTAATTCAACTTAAAAGGTGAAACTAATGTATGAGATAGACTTGTGACATGCAAATCGAGATATGTCAAGCCTTTATTTGTCATAATTGTGATGATTATGGCGTACAGCTGATGAGAACCCCAAATCAACAATCTCAACTTGGGAAAGGAGTACGACAAGGCTGTATATTGTCTCCCTGCTTATTTAACTTATATGCAGAATTCATCATGCGAAAGGCTGGACTGGATGAATCCCAAACCGGAATTAAGATTGCCGGAAAAAATATCAACAACCTCAGATATGCTGATGATACTACCTTGATGGCAGAAAGTGAGGAGGAATTAAAGAACCTTTTAATGAGGGTGAAAGAGGAAAGCGCAAGATATGGTCTGAAGCTCAACATCAAAAAAACTAAGATCATGGCCACTGGTCCCATCACCTCCTGGCAAATAGAAGGGGAAGAAATGGAGGCAGTGAGAGATTTCACTTTCTTGGGTTCCATGATCACTGCAGATGGTGACAGCAGTCACGAAATTAGAAGACGCCTGCTTCTTGGGAGAAAAGCAATGACAAACCTAGACAGCATCTTAAAAAGCAAAGACATCACCTTGCCGACAAAGGTCCGTATAGTTAAAGCTATGGTTTTCCCAGTAGTAATGTACGGAAGTGAGAGCTGGACCATCAAGAAGGCTGATCGCCGAAGAATTGATGCTTTTGAATTATGGTGCTGGAGGAGACTCTTGAGAGTCCCATGGACTGCAAGAAGATCAAACCTATCCATTCTCAAAGAAATCAGCCCTGAGTGCTCACTAGAAGGACAGATCCTGAAGTTGAGGCTCCAGTACTTTGGCCACCTCATGAGAAGAGAAGACTCCCTAGAAAAGACCCTGATGTTGGGAAAGATGGAGGGCACAAGGAGAAGGGGACGACAGAGGATGAGGTGGTTGGACAGTGTTCTCGAAGCTACTAACATGAGTTTGGCCAAACTGCGAGAGGCAGTGAAGGATAGGCGTGCCTGGCGTGCTCTGGTCCATGGGGTCACGAAGAGTCGGACACGACTGAACGACTGAACAACACCATAATCATCACAATTATAACAAGCAAAGGCTTGACATATCTCACTTTGCATGTCACGAGTCTATCTCATATATTAAACTCCAGTAGCTAATGAAAACAATTGCTTACATGAATGGACTTTCCCACGATATTCTAGTTTTTCGAGTTTCACCTGTAGGGCTTGCCATTCGAAAGGTTGGCGGTTTGAATCCCCGTGACAGGGTAAGCTCCCCTTGCTCGGTCCCTGCTCCTGCCAACATAGCAGTTCGAAAGCACATCAAAGTGCAAGTAGATAAATAGGTACCGCTTCAGCAGGAAGGTAAACGGCGTTTTCGTGCGCTGCTCTGGTTCGTCAGAAGCGGCTTAGTCATGCTCACCACATGACCCGGAAGCTGTATGCTGGCTCCCTCAGCCAGTAAAGCGAGATGAGCGCCGCAACCCCAGAGTCGGACACGACTGGACCTAATGGTCAGGGGTCCCTTTACCTTAGGAGCTCAATACTGTGGGCTGGATGCTAGGAAACTACAGACCTGCTGCAGGACAATGCTATCTGGAATGCAACACAAAAACTTCCAATGATTACATCTACCCCCACTCCAGGGGCCTCAAGAAGCTGGACAACATAAGAAGACCCTGAGACGACAATCAAGGATGAACTAGGATTTTATGTCAGGACAATCATATCATGCAATGCTCGTTTTCAATGAGCTTACTCCAAGATTTTAGAATTGCAGTCTAAGTGCCCATCTTCAAAGGTTATATGAAACACAAAGAAAAACTGTAATTCCCTTATCTTGCACGAAAGTAATTCTTTCCCTCTCATCATTCCACTTACGTTGTAAATAGGGGTAGGGAACCTGTGGCCCTCCAGATGTTATTGGACTACAACTCCCACCATCACTGACCATTGGCCATGTTGGCTGGGACTGATGGGAATGGGGGTCTTGAGGGCAACAAGTTATCCACCCCCATTCTCAAGTATTGCTAACTTTTTTTGGCGGGGGGCAATACCACTGTGTTCCCCTGTTGCTGTTATATTTTAAATTATATTACATGTTTGTTTATTTGATGCAATCTTTCAATCTTATATTTTACTGCATTCCAATTTTTAAGCCATATTCAGTTCTGAAAAATGCAAGGTTTACCTTTTTTAAAAAAGTAATGAAAATCCCATTCTTGAAACAAAACATATCAAGTAAGAGTATTCCGTCTCAATGTGTTGTGAGCTCCATGTTTTCTCATCTGAAATGTACTGGTATGAAAAGAAAACTAATTGGAAAAAAGCGCAAAAACACCTGAATAAAATTGTTTTTTCCATTCCACATGATTAGGCACAGTGTGTGTAAATTCTGATGCATGTTCTCTCATTTCTGCTGTCATTCACTGGCATTTCCACCAAATAAAATGCATTAACAGTGCAAGGGTAGACTATCAAAGGTAGCTGAACCATTGCAATCCAATGGACTTATCATCCTTGCAGGAAGGAAGTGAGGTCAGGGGACCATCCTTTTCTGTTTATTGTGTGGATGGTGGTGGTGGGACTGTTAACAATTTTCCTCCCACTGGGAACAAGAGGGAAATAAAATATGCCAGTTCCTGGAATGGCATAGTTTTGTCTCTTGTTTGGTTCTATGTTTTTTGATCCAAGCCTCCTCCTGGTGTGTCCTTAGCATACCCCAATGTAAGCAGAAAAAGACCCATGCAAGTTTCCACAGCGGTAGGTAAAGGGACCCCTGACTGTTAGGTCCAGTTGTGTCCGACTCTGGGGTTATGGTGCTCATCCTGCTTTACTGGTAGAGGGAGCCGGCGTACAGCTTCCGGGTCATGTGGCCAGCATGACTAAGCCGCTTCTGGCAAACCAGAGCAGCACACGGAAACACCGTTTACCTTCCCGCCAGAGCGGTACCTATTTATCTACTTGCACTTTGATGTGCTTTCAAACTGCTAGGTTGGCAGGTACGTAGAGAACATCTAATATCAGGTCTCCCTCTCCAAACTTGGAGAAGGAGCAGCTTTCTATGGATGCTGGATCATCATATCAGGGGCTACAGGACTGCAGGATCTGGCTAAAATCCTGTATCCACTTTCCTGGGAGGAAGGCTCATTGAACTTAACATGGTTTCTTTTTGAATAGACATGTACAGGATTGCTCTGTGAATTGTACTCAGGACTTTGTAGAATAATAATAAAATACATAAATGGAGAGCTAGTGCGGTGTCACCAGAAGTCTGAATGATCGCGCATAAAGTGTTGGATCAGGCTGGGATCTGCTCAGCCACAAAGATCACAGTGACACTTTGAACAAGGCACCATGTTCCATCCTAACCTACAGTGGGAAAAGAAACATAAAATAAAATTATGCCCACTGGCCTGGGCTCCTTGGGAGAAAGAGGGGAGATAACTGGGAATAAAAAAATATGAATAAATAAATTTTGAGTAACTTTCCATAAAAGGAAAATGCCATTTCCCAATGGATCAACAACTGTGAAAATATATTGGCTCTGGTAATAAACAGATATTACCAAATGAAAGATGTTTCGTATCATAACACAGAAAACAATTCCCCCCATATACGGTACTACAAAAGGTGATACATAGTATCTCTTCGTGAGATCCGACATACTCTACAAGCAAAGTTTGTGGAAACATCAAGGAGCGTGAAAATGGAGATGCAGGTACAAAGTCAAGATTGCTTGCTATAAAAGGGGGCCTGGGGGCGGGGGATATGAAAAACACTTTGAGAAACTATCTTAGCGTAAAATGACCCATGAAGTCAGATGGAAGTCAACTGCTTTCTCGCAGCTAATTTTAACCTCATCTCTGAAACTGAGTCTAGACTCATTTCCAGTTTACACCATTGTCAAATCAGAATGTGTCATAAATGATTAAACAGCAGGCAAACTTATGCCGTAGTCCTTTACACCCTTACTTAGCCCTATGCACGTTACTTCCGAGTAGACCTGCATAGGACTGAGCAGCCAGGATCCTTTTTTTTATGATAGTGGGATGAGTTTGGGATGAGGGGAGTAGGCTGTATGCTGGCAACCCTTCTAATCTTTGGATCCAGCAAGAGTTACAAGTATTAAAACATAAGCAAGGATTCAAATTCCTGGTGAGGGTATAGCCTAGGAAATGGGCCACTAAGGTAACAAAGGAAGTGGCTCAGCACCAGAGGCCAAATAGGTGGGCTCCCTCCCTCCCTCAACTTGTTGGTAGTTAGAAAGACATAAAGCCAGAGTGGAGAGTTGAGTGATAGGAGTTAGAAGCTAGAAGGGGTTGGGGGGTTGGGGACAACAAGCTGGGAAGCCAGAGAGATGTTTGATTTCTGTTTGAATCCAAGGCTGTGACTATGGGGGCAGCAAGGCCCTCTTGGGGTGTCAATGCTGTCATCCCATCCATCACAGGTTGCATATATATGTCAATAAACCATGTATCATAAAGACACCATCTCCACTGACCCTCATTCTGAAGGAAACATGAACCCTGTGTAAGTACCTAGAACCTAGAATATTGCACAACTCGAGAGTTTGCAACTACCGTATAGATATGCCATAATGACACTGCTTGCCTCTGCAGGTGGCAACTTCATGCAGGGAACAAATTCTAAGAAGCTGCTCTAAGACATAAACCGAGTTAAGGTCTCCCTTAACTTTACCTGGGCTTGACAAAGACAAAAAAAGGGGACTGTGTCTCATGTACACATACACCAATGTACAGAATAACTGAAACAAGTTTATCCTGAATATAAACCAGCAGCTGACTCTATGCTTTCAGCTCTTGAAGGATTAGCTCTTACCATTTACTGTACAAGGCTGTCTCAAACAAAACAAGCCCAAGTCCTCTTTGTCACTTAAATTTCAAACGAGACCTTAAACAACGGACACAAGGGAGCTAAATTACAAGCATTAGATTCCAGATGAAATCTTAAATTATATTGTTACACACAGTACAGTGAACACAGTGCATGCAACCAGAAAGTATATTCTATAAATACTAAGCATAATATGCACAGTATTTTGGCATCTAGTTTTTAAGTGAAAACACCATAACCCCTTGTTGAAAAACATTCGGAGCTCTTCTGTTATAAGGACGACTGATTTCTTCTAAATTTGATAAAAGTGAAGTTTTACTCTTAAGGGTCACTTGGTTCATCCGTGTTCATCCATACATTATAAAATGCAGAGGGCAGATTCACTTTAGCAAAACAAAAAGGCACTTTGATGACAACCCAGCCCAATTATCTGAAAGCCAAAACAGGGATGATCAATTATAGCTTACACACACAGCGTTCTCCTTCTAAAAATAAAACCCACTAGTTTTTCATCATGCAACCGTTTTTTAAAAAACTAATCTTTGATGCATATCACACTTATAAATTATATGATACCATTTTAATTTATTTACCTATCACAGTTCCAGGAAAACCTACTTTCCTATGGGGGTAAAGTAGGTGCCATTTCCCATGCGGGCAGTTACTAGTAGCAATAAATTATCTTACAGATGGAGGAGGTGGTGAGAACCTGGCAGCAGCTTGGCTCTGGGTCACAGAAACTACAAGTCAGCACCCGTCCCATACGAATTCAAGACCACCCTAAACAAGACGCGATGATCTATTCTAAACCACACACACCTTGGTCCTGCAACTGAGCAGATTTTGAGTAAAGTGAGGTCTGGACTTTTGGAGGAAAAAAAAAAGAGAAAGTAAGCAACCTCACTTTTTGGTTTGTTTTTTAATGCCCTTGTTTATTAAGTCAGAATGCAAAATATCAACTATAGCAGCTCCTGAAGTTTGCTTTCTTCCTACCTAATGAAGAAAGAAAGGAGACTCATCCACTCATGTGATGAACCATTAGGCTGATAACAGGCGATGCACCACAGCATTCCATTTCAGCAGGAATCTGAGGAGTTCAAGAGAGGAAAAATAGCAGAGGAAGTCCCTGCCAACGCCTTTACAGACAATCTACGCCACCCAGTTCCTTGCACCCGGCATGAAGGAAGGAGGAGGGGAGCACTTGGGGTTTCCTTAGCATTTTGGTAACCTAAAAAAAAAAAAAGCAGGAGGCGTTTAGATGCTGGAACTGGTTCTCTCTTTGAAATCAAGTTGGACCGGATCTCATTGCGCATATCTAGCCCCTTTAGCTGAGCTACGGCGCTATCCTCGCGCGCTTTAAGGCTGCAATGCTACGAGGTCTTCGCCGGGAACAAGCAGTACTTGCACCCGAGTAATCACGCCGCAAGGGTCGGGCTGCGCGTGGAGCCCTTTTTTTAACGGATCTGGCCAATTCGCAGCTCCTACCCAAACTTCCCGCTCGCCTCGGCGCCGGCTCCTTGGCTCGCTCACCTCCACTTTCCAGCAACTCTCCTGCTTAGCTCCTTCCCTCGCGCTGCGAAGCCGCTCGCCAAGCTCCGGCAGCAACCAAAAACGGACTTTCCCCCCTCTCTCCTTTCTTGCCCCGCGGATGGATAGGAAGGAAGGGACGAGGCTGCGCGCTCCCCCGCCCCGGCAAGCTGCACCCTCTCGGCTGCGCGCTGCAGGTGCTTCCCCAATCCCGTCCGGCCACTAGTAGCAGGAAGCCGCCCTGCCGGCTCGGAGGAGGCAGCCCAGAAACGGGGCGGGAGAGCAGGACGCCTCCCCGCGCCACCTCGCCTCAGGCGCCGCCTACTGCGCGCACACTCGCTTGCCGCGAGAAGCCCCGCAGAAGAGGCCGTGGGGTGCAGGAGCGGAGACTCCGTCGCGCTTCCCGGAGCGGCGCCTCGCCCCGCATTGCCGCGCGTTTGGGCGGGCTGCGGAGGGCGCGAGAGCTGCGTGCGCCCCAGGAGGCCGGCGAGGGCGGGAAAGCGGGCGGCTCGCTCCTCCCGCGCTCCCTGAAGGGGCTTTTTTGGCGGTTCCCCCGCTGCTACGAAGTCCTAAGCAACGAGATGACAAGCGCCTCCGCCTCGTGAGCCTAGCACTGGAGGGTCTGAACTTTTCTGGACGAGCACTCAAAGTGTTGCAGATATTAATATTGCCACTGGAAGGATAAGAACCTGCTCCTCATTGTCCGCAACCATAAAAATATTATTCAAACTTTTACTGGCACAACTCTTTGAAATAAAGCAGAAAACATCAAATGATAAGGCGCCCAAATATACATACAGTGTCCAGCACAGGCTTAGCATCTTACAAAATATGAAATAATCCAAGCAGATCTAAAAGCAAAGGTCTCTTTCTCTCCCCACAGCCTGCATACCAGCCTCCAGACTGTTTACTCTCCCTTCAGGAGAGCTTCTTTTACATATTCATTGACTTTGGGAGAAAAGACTCAAAAGGCAATTCCCTTCAAAATTGAGATTTTGCAACCCAGTACCTCTCACATGATCTTGGGTTACAACATTCAAACATTAGCTACCAGAGAAAAAACCATCAGTTAATCATTAACCTAAGGAGATCTCAAAGTGCTCTCCTTGCTTTCAATATAGCCCCATGGGGGGGGGCACCCCATGTTGAACCTTTCCCCCAATATATATTTAGTCATTTTTCATTTCTGTGTCAAAGCATTATAGTTAATGCATGCCCAAATAAAAGCAGCCACAACATGACCATATACTGTAGGTCTACCTTCACCCCGCCACATCGAACAGGAAGCCATGACCAATTTCCTTCAACCTGACCACGATCCCATCGCTTTTTGTTTTAACACCTGAGCCTGACAGCGCCCACCCCATCCCCAATGCAGCAAGTAGCTCTAAAGGTCTCCTGCAGATATTAAATAGACTTTTCTTTCATAACGAGATTGAATAAAACAATTAGTCTCACTTGATGCCGTTATGTTCTCGCCTTCATGTCACAATCGCAGTTGCCCCAGGCTCTGCATCTCTCTCAACTGCTTTCCCACCCAGCTTATACAACATACCTGGAGAGTTTGTGCTGCTGTGAGACATATTCCTCTGAGAGTTCAAGCAGTTGCAGGGCATTATCTAACATGCAAGAGACGGGGGTCTGCGTGTTTTTCAATCGTTTATGAAATGCTAAGTAGTTGCCTGTGACCTTTCGAGGTATTACAATTGGCATTCCAGTTCCAGCTAAAAGGAGTCAGCTTTTTGTACCATTCAACAGGAACAACTCCCCCTGTTGCTCTGGTGAACCGTATCCATTAGCTCGTCCATTTGTGCGATTTCTAAAACCTTGAAAAGCCTTTCTATAATGTAGGGATGAATCACATTTCCTGCCAACACAATTTTTGCTGCCACCGTCAGTAATAAATTGCAAAATAACTTGCAAGTTATTACCTTCAACATACAGTAATTAAAATCAGTACGGAAACATCAAATTTCAGCAGTATTTATTCTCACTGTCTGGCTTTAAAAAAATCTTATTTCTCCTGTGTCTCAGACTGTTTTTGATGATACCATAAGGGCTGCTTATTGTTCCCAGACCTGGAATCTTTCCTCCTTTTGCCCATAGTTTTGTCAAGCAAGTCTTGCCGCTTTCAGTTTGTAAATATATTGAGAATTTCCTCTCTTCACTCTAGAGCCACCACTACAGGTTTAGTTCAATTTCTTGTTATTTCCTTCACTGCTTATTAGAACATTCTACATTTGGGTCTTCCTGTTTCTACTCTTAAGCCACTGTCTTAAAATGCTCTTGCTTGGTTGATATTTTCTGCTGCTCATTCAAATATTTATACTCTCCTCTCCTCAGAACTCCCTTGGTAATTCATCTCCAGTTTAAGCTTCTTCTACTTACTGCCTACCGTATTCCTCTGTATCACAGGTGAGGAAGCTTCATTTTATGTGACCTTGTTCTTCCATCTCATCAGAGTTGATGAGAGTTTACTTCATCCCCAATGTTATGGCTTGGGGAAAATAAGTTTCCTCTCCACCCCCACCCCCCATCTGACTGAGACCAAATGGATAGTCTTGTCTCTCTCTCCATATGCATTGTGTGTGTGCTGTCTGTAGCCTACTAAAGAAAGGAATTACCGGTACTTTTACTGTAGGCCCTATGCTTTCTAGAATAGTTGCTGTTAATAATCTCTTGTACTTCCAAATCCTTTCTGTGTACATATTTGAGAGTAACCATCCAACTCATTAGAGCTTACTTCTAAGTAGACTGCGTAACCTGAGATAGCAATGGTGAAATTTGGTCTTTATTTCGAATTAGGTAATAACCAAGTAGCCTCTGTCTGCCAGCATGCAAACCCTTGGCAGCAAAAAGGTTGCCCTCTCCTGCTCGTAATCTTTAACCCCAGACTCTTTCTTTATATGTAACAATCTTCTAGCTAAGTCTAAGATTACTGTATTTGCCTCTCCTTTGATCCGTTTTCCCTTGCTGCTTTCTAGCCCTAGAATGTCCTTGCAGCCCTGAGAGACATCAAATTCTATTCCTCTTTTTAATTTATTTTTACCTCAGGAAACATCTGTTCATCCTGCCTTTTCCCCAATTGACCTTCCTTTTCACACCTCTTCCTTTCCTCCTTAAAGTGTCTTACTTTTACTTTTAGACTGTAACCCTGCAGGTGGGGGCTTCTTATTTATTTATATTGTTTTTAAATGCAGCACAATTTTAGGTAATAAATACAGAAATAGCAGTCACATTAACCAATTGAAACCATCATATTTGTATCAAAGAACACCTACACAAAACAGAATAAAAGCCTGCCTGTCAAGCATTACATTTCTAGCACCTAAAAGTGTCTAATCCAAATATTTGATTTAACTTTGCAGGTGTCATATATCATCTACAGTGGTACCTTGGGTTACATACGCTTCGGGTTACATACTCCGCTAGCGTTAAGAACTTTGCTTCAGGATAAGAACAGAAATCGTGCTCTGGCGGCGCAGCGGCAGCGGGAGGTCCCATTAGCTAAAGTGGTGCTTCAGGTTAAGAACAGTTTCAGGTTAAGAACGGACCTCCGGAATGAATTAAGTACGTAACCAGAGGTACCACTGTATGAGGTAATCTGAACTAAGCCGCCTTCAAAGAAGAGCAAAAGGAGAAAGTTTAACTGATAGGACTTAAGTGAATATTCTCTCAGATCTTATCCAGAATAGTGACACCTTAGTCGAGAAACTTGTGTATCACTGTAATAAATAACATACAGAAAGTTAAATAGGAGTGCCTTTTTGGTCCCATCTCCAAGATTATTTATTTCATTTATACCCCACTTTTCCTCCAACGAAGGCAAGAAAGCATTCATGGTTCTCCTATCCCATTCTATACAGGGGCGGAGCAAGGAGGGGGCGTTGGGGCGCAGCGCCCTGTGTCACCTGGAGGGGGGGTGACACTCGGCACCACCCCCGCAACTCCCAAGCTGCTGCCCGGCACCCCTTTCGTGCGGCGGCTGCTCGTGCAGCAACTCGTGAAGCTGCAGCACACAAGCAGCAGCACAGACGGGCGTGAGCTGCCGGGTGTGAGCAGCTGCCGCTCGGACAGGCTTCAGCAGCTCTTCTGAGCAGCTGCTTGCACCTGGAAGCCTTGCAAATTGCTGTGTGAGCAGCCGCTGCACAGACGGGATGCCATTGCCTCAGCCTGTCTGAGCGGTGGCAGCTCACACTGGCAGCCTGGACGGACTGCGCTCCATAGCGCGCATGCGTCATGACGTCACAACGCACAATGTTATGGAGCAGCACCCCACCCCGGGGAGGGGTGCCCCCGTGTTTGCTGCTCCGGGCGGCAAAGCTGCTCCATACACTACTGATTCTATACTCACAACTACCATATAAAGCAGATCCTCACCAGGCTGAGAACTGGTGAACGCTGAGCACTGCGGTTAGATGGTGACCTGAACTCAGGTCTTTCTGATTCTAGACTGACATTTCAACAACCACACCACATTGACACCTTCTGATCAAGTGCCAATAAAAAATAAAATAATGCAACCAGTGACAGCACCAATAAAGCTGCAAAATAAGCAGCAGATAAAGATAGATGATAGATAGATAGATAGATAGATAGATAGATAGATAGATGAGATAGAACTCAAACCATGGCTTAAAATATTTTTTAAAAGTGGGAGAATAATAGATTCTCTGCCTGGCATTAAAATAACAACAACAATGTAGTTACCAGGAAAACCCTGATGAGGAGAGGATTACAAAGTATGTGTGCCACCTCTGAAAATGCTCTCTTTCGGGTCAACAATCACCTTACTTCAGAGGGTAAGGGGATCTGGAGGAAGGCCAGCACAAGCCATTTCGCTGTCTTAGGCAAAGGGCAAGCTGTCGCCAGCCAGTGAGCAAACAGCACCCACCAGCAGGCACAGACACTCATAGATGCCACAACTCGGCTCCTACTGCAGACAGGGGAGCATAGAATCGCAGAACAATAGAATCGTATAGGTGGAAGGGACTCCTAAGGGTCATTTAGTCCAACTCCCTGCGATGCAGGAATCTCAACCTGTGCTTCCCCATCCAATTAAAAACCCAACCTGGACTCTGCTTAACGTTGCAAATGTGCTAGTTGTTTTATTGCTGCGTCCGTCAATGAGTCCGAGCAGCTTGCTACGCAAGCATGTACTGGTTTGGATTTTGAAGGTAAAACGTTTGGCTAGCAATTTACCCATATTACAGCTGAACTACTTTTGCACTTTGAGGCATACATTTTTAACATATCTTCAATTACTTACATTCCATTGCACTTTATGAAGTAGTAGGCATACAAACACTTAAATCCAATGAACAAGTGAATCGTTCCCAAATGTTTATTGTGACAGGCTTTATGATTGTATGGATCCTAAATAAAAAAAACCTATCTATGCAGCCCTTTTTGCATTTCCGCACTTTCTCATATTTGCATTTGGCCATGTGGAGGAAACTACATTCTAAGTTGGAACTGTACATTATGTAATTGCAGTTCCCACTAGTAAGGAAAGAAGCCACTATTTGGTTTTTTAAAACAACAACAACACCTTGACTTTTAAGCAGTGGGAACCACTGGAGAGATCTTGCTTATTGGAGATTAATAAAACTACATCAAACATTATTCCATTTCACCAGACTTCAGAACTGAGCCCTTCTGTTGCTACTGTGGTCATAAAGGAGAAAGAGAAACTTGTCTTGAATCTTCCCATTTCTTTGCAGCTCTGAAAGATATAGAAATCCAGGCTATTTTTACTCCAGTCATAGTGGCATATTTTTTCTTACTGTCATGCACAGTAGATTTATATCTTCAGGAATCATTAAGAGACGGGTTGCCACACAGCAACAAATAACATATTCAAGTATATTATAATTTTCACAATCATTCGTCCTTATCCAATAAACACAAGAATCAAATACTCAACAACCCAGAAATAAGAAGACAAATGTTCAGTTTGGTAAACTAAAACCATACCAAACATATTTTATCCTGTGGTTCACTTAAAGTATCAGTCATGGCAACATTCTGAGGCTTCTTGGTGCATTTGGTGTAGTTGAATTTTCATGTTGAATTGCTGGGGGGGGAGGACTATTGCTCAAAATTAAAAATGCTGTTTAAACTCAGGTATTACATATTAATAAAAAAAAAACTTTTGTAATAATTTAGAGACTAATGGGTGGCTCTTAACCAATTCCCCCTCCTCTTAGGTTGTCCCACAACAGACTAAATCTACCATTCAAGACAAATTATTTTTTCTGGCATGTGGCTGCAACTCTTAGACTGAGTTTACTAATAACACAGAGAGGTGTGAGAAGCTTGCTTCAGATCCAAAACATGGAACAACAATTGGCTGGTTTAGGATCTGACCTTTAACAATGTTTAAGTGAACAGTGTGAGGATAGAGAGCACAAACATGTTCAGGTAGATGAAACATATTTTCCTATCTCACAGAGTTCTTGCATATTTGCTTCTGTAATGCTCATCCCCTATAATGTCCATACACGTGCACTTTCCCAGAATTCAAGCAGTATATGAGGAAGTGAAATCGTTTATTTTATTTTATTTTATTTATACATTTCCAGTTTATTTTTTTACATACATTCATCATCTTATCATAGTCTTGTATGGACTTCTCAACCTATCCTTCATTGACATCCTATTTCACATTCTTCGTTTTGCTGAGGAAAACTGAATTTGGTAAGGGCCCTAGGCAACTCTGTATTTGAGGGGACAGAAGTAGTGCCTCAATTGAATCTTTCAATATTTTCTCTTTCATGTCACTTCCCCGATAGGTTTAAACTACTGCTGGACTGTCCTGTAGTATAGACATTGGCATCAACAAAAAAATTATTATGAGAGAAATCAGACACTCTAGAGTGGCAAGGCTACTTCCATGGACGTTTCTAGAATGTAAAGTCTTTAAAGATTAATATGAAAGTGACCAGAGGGAGGCATCATCTTCAATCTTGCTTCCAGTGTCTTAACTAATTTATAACTTAGAATGTAATGTTTAGGCCCTCCTGTCAGCATTATTCTGTTGCACACATCATTACTAAGCCTAGCGATTTTTAAGGGACTCCTTTAGATCAGGATACTCAAGGTCATCCTGTATTTCATGAAGCCTCACTCTGCTTCCAAAATTCCACCTGTTATTTATAATGAAGAGCTCTTTCTTGACTTTAAGCACTTTTCACAGTACACATCAGACATCCAGAGACAGCAAAATTTTTGACTACATTATTTGCTGCAAGCAAGGCAACTGACTTATTTATATTATTAATACACTGCAGGACACCAAAGAATACAACATCTTTCCTGCATTTGATCTTCATTTCAACATCAGATGCGATCACTCAGTTTATACTTATCTGAATAAACCTGAATTTTTTTTTCTCCTTTGCAATGTCTGCTTCTGATTTCCACACATAAACAGAGCAGCAGGTTGCCTTTATAATGATCATAACAGAACATTCCAAAACTACCTTCAGAGCAGTGGCAACAGATTAGAGAAGGAAACATTTAAATCAGTAAAAGAGAGAGATGAAATGCAAGCCTTATGCATAACTCAGTTTGCTCAAAATAATTGTCCTGCTGGAAGACTCTCATTCCAGAGGTCTCTGAGAATATGTCTGACACTAGATGGCTGGGAGAGCACTACAAAAACTATGTTTAACATTATCTTCAACCTACTTCCGAAATCTTTCTCAGTTAAGGTCTAATAACATTACCGGTAATTAAAATCAAAACCACAGATGAAATAAAGGTCTGCAAGCCCTTGGCAATGCATATACTGTAATATAAATACTGTACAGATGTTTATTATAATAACAAGTTTTACTTCTCTACTCTTCAAGCATAGTTAGTGACTGAACAAAATAGTCAGTTTCAGCACTTCTACTTTCAAACAGCATCTAGACAATTTTTTTTACATTCTTGGAAATTAATATATTTCAATGAATGCCTAGCAAATACCTGATCATGCAGCCACCTTGCTGAGAGTCACTGCATGGTATCATATTATGTACCCTGTTGCGCTAGCACATGCTGTAATAACAAACATAACCAAATCCTCATCCAATTAAAGCCAAACTCATTTTTAAAGCACTAAGAAAGAGTTGATTTCAGAATAAAAGATTATTAAGCAAATCCCATTCTCCATACTCACTTTGTCTCTTTAACATGGAAAAAGTGCTTCTGGGCAGAACAAATTGGATAAATGAAAACAAAAGTTATTCTTAAACCCATGTGAGTATTTTTGATCAAAATGGCAAAATAGGACACCAAAAAATGTGTGTAGTACCAAGCTTCAAATCTACACTCAGAATAGCAACTGCTCAGGTTTTGAAGGTGCTTTGATTTTCTGGAAGCTCCACTTTATCTGTGAATATATTCAAAAGCACATTCAGAAGTTGGAGCTCTGTGTAGCGAGCCATCAATCATTGTATACCAGAGTCTCTGTGACTTGTATCCAATGCCAGTCAGCGCTACACAGTCCACTTTGAAATGCTATGTTTGCTAGTGCCGGAAGTGTCCCTTATGGAATAAAGAGATTAAAAGCAGCATGTGCCTATAGAAAACGAATGAACACTGGAAACAATCACACTCAAAATTAAGTTTAATCTTTCAGTGCAATAGAAGCACCTAAGGTTCTTAAACTCAGCTGTACATTTACTGGGAAAGAATGTTTCCCCCCCCTAAAACTTGAGAATGAATAGCCCTTACCTGGACAAATGGAACAAAGTATTTGGGATTCCAGCTTGCTTCTGGCAATTTTTTTAACCTCAAGCATCAGTGCTCTTTAAGTACAATTCATTGATTAAAATTAAACATCTGCTCTAAAAATATTGCATTTGCTTTTTTCTTCAAACCTCAAAGAAAACATTGGGCTACAAGGCTGAAAATAAGAGCAATAAGAAGTATTGGGGACAGGTTGAACTCTTGTTTCCTAATAAATGCTAATGATGGAACTTGCCAACGGCTATACCTGCACCATGTTGTTATAGTGGTTTACAGAGATATTGTTGCAGCATATCAGGCAGATAATCTAGTACAAATGTTTAGATATCAGGGAGTTTGATTTCATTAACTGGACATAAAAGGGCCACCTGGTGAAACAGATATAGAGCAGACACCCTGTATGGTGTAGACTAGGCCCACCACCCCTTCTATAGCCCCATAGCTTCTCAAAGTGTCTGAAATTTTGTCCTCTCCAAAGACTGATTGGGATTTTTGCCTCTACAGCCCAACTTAAAAACCACAATAAACATACAGTACGTGACAATCTTCTATGCATCATTTGCACTTCTCACCCTACAAATTCTCTCTCTCCACCCCTCTATATGTCTTATTAGTTGTTCACAGTAAAAGAATATCTAAGGGGCTTGCAAAAAATTAAGAGCCAAAGAAATAGCATGAAAATGAAAAGGCTACGTAACAATAAAACCAGTGCAACAAACATAAGCAGAACTAGCAAAACAACAAAACTTCAGAAGCAGAAAATAGGTATCAATAAACAGTGGAAACAACAGGTGGTTGGTTACCTGATGCCAAAAGGCTGTTACTGATAATGCCAGACTTCACTGGAATGAGCATTCCACAAGTGGAGAGAGACACAAGAGAAAAAGCCTTCTCCTTTGTTACTCCCTCAGAACGAACATTCTATCCTCATGCTAGTCTGGCCTGGTGTTACACTGAGTAAATGTTTGGGCACAGCTGAGCTAGACCAAACCCACCTAGACCTCAGTGACACATGTCTCCTTCAGTGGTCAGATTATTGGTGGGCATGGTCTTATATTGACCCATCTGGCATTAAGCAATAGCACCACCAAACCAGAGAGCTCAGCAGATACTTCTGGGGAAATTGGTGAGGGGGCCTAAGAAAGGGATGATGCTAAGTATACAGACCTTCAGTTTTTCAGTGGTGGAAATTAAGCATGGATATATTATGCTCAGATAAGAATGGTCAGATCCATCCGTAAGACTAAATAACAGTCTTGTTGTTTCTCATCCGTGTTCTGAATACCAGTACCATATAAATAGCGTAAGTCATTGAATATTCATTAGCAGCTGAAAATGTGGCTAAAATGTTAGAGAGCTGAAATATTAACTATTGTCCACTTTCTTCCTCTTCCTAGTATTTAATCTAGGTGAGGCTAACACTATTAGGAAACAAATGACCAGAAAGGCTTGAGCTAGATTAACTGCTGCATTAGGTACAAAGCAGACTGCATAATTAATGGAGTATCTGCCTCTATGAATCTCTGCTCAAGCCCAGGTTCTCATAACGCTTCTGCATAGTGTTTGGACTCAGCTGAGCCTGGACACCAAACCAAAGGAGGCCTCATCTGAAGAGAAAGAGCACCCCCCACCCAGACTTGAATTGTGTGGAATCGATACCCTTTGAGGCTGACTTCCCAGATAACACCTTGCAAGAGAGGAGTGCAATATGGAGGGACCAAACATTCCATGACAGGACTCCTCATCATCACTGCCAGGAACCCCACAGCAGGTGCAACAATGGCTTTGTGCCAAATACCAGCATCAGAGACGTTTGGCAGCAGCTTCTCCATCCTTAGTCCTACCTGGGGGGAAGAGACAAGCACTAATCTATGTTCTGGATCAGCTCTAGGAAGAGGTCGGCCAGCTGGTCCACTCTTCAGTTTATGCTTGTTGGTTGCTAGTGCAACAACTCTCGGAGAACAGCTGCCTTGTCCAGCCCTGCAAACCCAAGTCCTGATGAACAGCTCCTCAGCAGGTCTAGTGTACACTATACCTGCTTTTGTGGCTCAATTCATGCTGG
Source organism: Lacerta agilis (assembly GCF_009819535.1). NCBI lineage: Eukaryota > Metazoa > Chordata > Lepidosauria > Squamata > Lacertidae > Lacerta > Lacerta agilis. Next base: position 30,852,514 of record NC_046318.1, read on the forward strand.
ACAGCTCCCTGGCTATTTCAGGTCTTCTTGCTTGATAAATACCTGACCCTTGTGCTTTTGTTTCCCTTCAGCACTGGGGAAAGGCGGGTGTCTGACACAAGGCCTCTTCTCCATGCAAAGCCTGCACCAGAACACTTCAAACTACAAGGGAAACCTCATGCTATTAAATGTTGCTCCATATAAAAATGTTCTCTGCACACAGGTCTGAAAATTTATGGGGTCCCTTGTTAACAGTCCTGTGCTGCGCTTTTTAGAATAAACAAATTAAAAAATTAAAAAATTAAAAAAAATCCTTCCAGTAGCACCTTAGAGACCAACTAAGTTTGTTCTTGGTATGAGATAACCAACTCAGACTGCAATCCTGTACATACTTATCAGGGAGAAATTGCTATATAATTCAGCAGGACTTACTTCTGAGTAATATACAGCTTCTTTGGCATAAACCCACACTAGGTTCACCAGGGACAACTTCTGAACAAAAGTAAAGACACTCAGCTGTTAAGTTAGGTGCTATTTGTAAAACTGCAATGTTCAAATGTATATAAGTAGCTTTGCAGGGGAAGATGATTGGGAGAAAACCAGAACAACTTGGCCATACCCTATAACTTCTTAGCAGCCCCACCAGGCCTAGTGGGCACCAAAAACCACTGAGTGTGGCCAATAGTGCTCAGCAACACCTGAATTAGTGGGGGTGTATTCCAGTTCATATAAATATACTTTTGCCCCACCCAAAAAGCATCCTGCTTAGATTAGCAAAAATGTTTTACAACAGTCCAAACTAGATTGCAAACATAAGGACATCAGGCTCAACCACACTATAATCAGGTTTGGTAGGTAATACCTAAAAAAAAAAAAAAGCCTGACACTGAACATGCTGTTTGAAATTTACACTGGTTATTGTACTGATTAAGTTACAGGTGGGTAGCCGTGTTGGTCTGCCATTGTCAAAACAAAATCGAAAATTCTTTCTAGTAGCACCTTAGAGACCAACTGAGTTTGTTCCTGGTATGAGCTTTCGTGTGCATGCACACTTCTTCAGATACACTGAAACAGAAGTCACCAGATCCTTAAATATAGTGAGGGAGTGGGGAGGGGTATTGCTCAGAAGGGTGGTGGGAATGGGTGATCAGCTGATAGGTGTGGAAAACCTGTTGACGACTCTTAGGTTTTCCACACCTATCAGCTGATCACCCATTCCCACCACCCTTCTGAGCAATACCCCTCCCCACTCCCTCACTATATTTAAGGATCTGGTGACTTCTGTTTCAGTGTATCTGAAGAAGTGTGCATGCACACGAAAGCTCATACCAGGAACAAACTCAGTTGGTCTCTAAGGTGCTACTAGAAAGAATTTTCGATTTTGTTTTGTACTGATTAATTTTGAGTTGTTAAAGGTATCGCTTTGCTTGCTCTGTTTTTGAAAGGAAAAGAAACCCACTGTGACAGTTTTGAGGGGCTTAATGATAACATTGACCTTGAATGCCTCTTGCTATATAGTTTGCAATCTGAGGGCGGGAAAGATGCAGCAGCTTCTTGAGTCTAAAGACAAGCTTTGTACTTATTTTATGCAGTGAACAACAGAATGTGGAACTCATCAGGAGCCCAATTAATGTTGCAGCATTATTATTATTTTTAACAAAAGACAGCCATTCAGAACAAGTTCTGCTTACATGCACAAGTCCGGATGTTACTGGACTGTTCAAACCAAATTCTTCAACTTATACCGGTATGTGTTTCCTGTGCCTTGCTTCTACAGGAATGTATCAACCTTTGCTTTAATGCCATGTAATGTTATATATTTGTTGTTAGAATTGTAAAGCCATAGCTTCACAGAGTACTTGTCAGGCATGACCTATCTTCACCCCAGAGGATCAGTAAATGGTGCAAATGAAAAGATTATGTATGAAGAGCTGCTGCTGTAGGGAAAATGTGCCGTGAACAATCATCTCATCATTTAATCTTTGGCTTTATCAAGCAAAGTGTACAAACAAATGTATATGAAGAACACTCAGATTCACAGCAAGAATGGGGGAAATGGAAAAGAAATTGGCTAATGCTCTGTTCCTTACCTATTCCTAAAGTTGTAGTGACACCAAAGGGGTAGAAGGGTGAAAAATCCTGGCCCCTTTGCCTCGTCTTTTGAGAGAACCTCAATGACAGCAGCAACTATAGAACGAACAAGTAAGTGTTCTGTACACAACCCCCTCATACACATAGCGTATATATATACAAGACAAAGTGACCCCTTTAGGATTTAGACCAGGCATAGGCAAAATCCAGCCCTCCAGATGTTTGGGCCTTCAATTCCTATAATCCCTGACCACTGGTCCTGTTAGCTAGGGATGATGGGAATTGTAGTCCCAAACATCTGGAGGGCTGGAGTTTGCCTATGCCTGATTTAGACCCTATGTTGCCTTTTATTTTCTTTTGTCACCCCACATTTTTGTTCTTAGACTGCTACTGGCCATTTCCATTTTCTGGAAATGATCCTGAGGTCTTCCTACAGAAGAGGAATTAAGTGCAAATAATTAACTTAGGTCAAAGCAATATGCATTGTTACCCACTGGACCTTTTGAAGTTCAGTTTGCATAGGATGTGAGACTAAAGGAGACATTAAGTGTCTTTTGCTATCCTTGTTAGCCTAGCGGGTGATTGGAGTCCTTTCAGAAGTGTATATGAGGAAAATTTCACTTCCAGCACACTGAAGGCTCACTATCACTTGGGTTATGTCTGCACTGAATTGCAAAACTTTATTTGGTATCATCTTGGCTCATGTTACTCACAACACAGTTGCCTTCAGATCTGTTCTTCCCAATGCCAGCTAAGCTTTATGTGAAAACAAGGCTTTTAAGACATCCTTGCCAAACTTCCTAGTTCATTCTGCTTAAACCATCAGTTTTTGATGTTGATAAATTCTTATTGGGTCCGAGATGTTCTGGAATTCAACTACTGACCTCATGATAAAAGGCACTTACCCCTTACAATTTCTACTGAGCTGTATCAGATGCAGACATAGCATTAATCTAGCTAAGCAGTTCTGTTTAGACAAGTTTTATATTCTCTTTTGCTTCTTAAAAACTGCATCCATATATTCCACCAGAGGTTTATTTTTGCCTACTGCTGCAACATTGAGCAGACATCTTCACTGAACTGTTCACAGTTACAATTGAGAGCTTATGCTGAGAGGCACCAGCTAATTGAGAAACCAACCGTGTGTATGGAAAATGTAAATGAATTCTGCCAATATGCTTTGACAAAGCTCTTCACTGGTGCCTCACCACAACCATAGGGTAGACATAGGATAATGAGTTAAACCAGAAAAGAACACTGTTAATGTTGGCATGGCTATCTGATTTCCTCCTGTTTTCCCTTATAATACCTCCTCCCCCAGTAAATAATTGTGTGAGACAAATTAGCCTTCATTAGGAATGTTTTGTTGTTGAATTTAATGACAACTACAATGAAAATAAGACTCCTGTGCTCTGCATGGCTCCATGCTAGGAAGTGACTTGGTGAGCGGAACTTCTCTTGGTACAATATTGCAGAAGGAATCTTTCTCTGCCAAAATTCTCCCTGCCATGTGCTTCTGGGATAGGCTGCACAGCTTTTGACATTCACATTAATTTGTAGAATTATCAGTTTTACTGAAAGCACAATATTCTTAATTTTTTTCTACCTGAAAATGATGAACAGTAAGTATAATTAAAAAACAAAAACAGGTCAAAAGACAGGTGCTGTTTAAAATCCAGAGCTACCACTGAAAAATAAATAAGTATTCTAAAAAATACATTTGGCAGTAAGTCTGTTCCAAATGGAATTATTAACTTCAACTTTAGTCTTCACCAATTCCAAACCAGCATGTAGAAATTATTGTTGCAAGTTTGGGTGCTTCTGCTTTACTGGATTCCGCTCTGGATTTCCTGGTTACACTTCCCCAGGAATGTCTTCCATATTTGATCTCACCTAATTGGAATCAATTTCCTATCTAGAATCCAGTTTTGGGGACACAGTCTCTTTGAATCTTCTTAGGCAATCTGATGGCAACATTATAATCTCCATTTGCTTTATAAGGAGATTGAAAGAGTCTGCAACACCAAACCAGTGGCCATGGGGGAAAGACAACCCACCCACTTCTGAAGACCCCTGAAGTGAAGATGCCCTTACCAACTGTCTTCAGGACTTCACCCTCTTAAAAAAACACAACACCACTGCTTTGTAATTCAATGGCAATGCAGTACTGAAGAATATTCTCTTGCCCCAAAGATCTTTCCTGGACACTTGGTATACTGTACTGGGAGTTTATTTGCAATCTGAGGTTATGGGTGTTTGCTAGCACTCATTGTCCTGGTCGGCAAAGCAGTCCTGCACTCGCGCATCACAGAAGAGTTCCATCACCCTGTCAGGGGACCAGCAAAATGTGATGGGAGGCTTTTGAACCCTAATGCCATAGGTGGTGGTGGGTTCTGGCACTACCCTTCCCCTTTATGGTGTTGCTGCTACAGTCCATTTGCTTAGTCACCTTCTGAAACCTTTTGGCTGTGCACTACTAGCATTGGTGAGGAAGGAGAGAGGGCAGCTGGATTGCAACAACCACACAGCTGCGAAAGAAACAGAAGAATATCAGAGTGCTTGGGAAAGTACAGAAAAGGTCAGCCAAAGCAGTCTGGCACTTGGCATTCCTCCCCCCCCCCCCCCGTGAGCACAGGTATAGTGTTTGAATATATTTTATACAGTTCAGAAGAAAGACATGATGGGCAGAGGTTTGTAAAAGAACTAGCTGGAGAGAATGAATGTAGAGAAAAGTTGCTCCCCAGACCTAGAATTCAGGGCCACCCAGTGTTAACTGCTCAGCAGGACAGGCAGAAGGAAGAAGTTATTCATATAGCACATGAATAACTTATGGAGTTCATTACTTCAAGTTGCATGTTGATGGCCATTAGCTTAGCAGGCTTCAGAAAAGATTAGGGCAATATTAATGGATCGATCAATCAATCATCGTTATTAGCCACGATAGCTAAGCAGAACCTTGATGTTCAACATAATATCATCCCCACAATTTCTAATGCTCATGTTTGAGTGCTGCTGCTGTGGGCAAAATGGCACCATCCACACATAATACAAAGGCGGGGGAAAGCTAAATGAGGTGGACTGCTAAAATAGTCCAGTAAGTAGGAGGTGTACGTATGCTCATTGGCCACAGAATTCTGATTGGCGGACTGGGGGAAGGAATGGAAAGCTACGCCACGAAAACTCTTGTTCTAATTTTTATTATAAAACTATTTGGGTTCCAGTCCAGTCTCTTTCTTACAGTGCCATTAGGGAGAAGCAGCTCACTCGCAAATGTTGCTCTCCATGCATGAGCTGCTGATGAGAGAGAAGGGCTTGTACTTGGCAGTAAAGGATTCATACACATGGGAGTTACAGGCATGGGGAGCGGATAATCTCTCAGATGTTTAAATTAAAAATGCATTATTTTTCAAATTATATTTTGAAATGATCCTTGGAGAGGGAAACTAGGAAACAAAAGTAGATTCATTTTATGTAATGTGTATTTTTCTCAAACTACTTATGATTGCCCCAGGAGAGGAAAATTGTTGGCTATAATAATAATAAAAAAATCACCTGCTCACATCACATATATGCTTTCGATTGTTAGTTTGGCTAACTGTGTAAGCCTCCTATACATGTCTAAAGGTAAAGGGACCCTTGACCGTGAGGTCCAGTCACGGACAACTCTGGGATTGTGGCGCTCATCTTGCTTTACTGGCCAAGGGAGCTGGCATACAGCTTCCAGGTCATGTGGCCAGCATGACTAAGCCACTTCTGGCAAACCAGAGCAGCGCACGGAAACACCGTTTACCTTTCCGCCGAAGCGGTACCTATTTATCTACTTGCACTTTGACATGCTTTTGAACTGCTAGGTTGGCAGGAGCAGGGACCGAGCAACGGGAGCTCACCCCGTTGTGGGGATTCAAACCACCGACCTTCTGATCGGCAAGCCCTAGGCTCTGTGGTTAGACCACAGTGCCACCCGCGTCTAGTCACAAGTAAATCCCATGGACTTCAATGGGCTTAACTCCCAGGTAAGTAAATATAGGGTTTGCAGTCTTAGACTTGACAGCCACTAATAGAAACAAGAACATGGTTCCTAAACCCAGCCAGCTCCGAATTAGGCATTCTTGTTAAATGCTGACAAATTATTTATAGAGAGAATTTTCTCATTATACATTCAGATGAAAGGCTTTGCAGTGCCCATTGAAATGTTTTCCTAGGAATAATGGCTGATCAGGTACTCATTAGTATCATGGAGAAAAGGGAAATGTTCAAAGGTGAGGGGGGGGGAGTGAGCAAATTGATGCTTCTTAAAAATGCTTTTCCTTCCGTTTAGAAACACTCATTGACTAAAAGCCTTTCTCTTTGTCCTTTGTATGGTATAATCAAAGCTATTTAAAACCGGAGCTTTACAATAAGAGCCATTTAACACCAGCAAACCATTTTAAATCTAATATGAGGACTGCATGGAAACATGTAAGAACATAATCATGTGGAGTTTGTGATACCTTTGTGTGTGTGTGCAAAACTTTTCAGTAGCATTCATATACCCATTTCCTGGTTTGAGCTGTGTGGTGGATGACCCCTGCTCTGAAAAGTGTGGTCAAAACTAAAGGGTTCAGGAACTCGTACCAGACCAAATTTCATAAAATCATATGCAGACTTTACTAAAACAAAACTCTGTAAGAGAGAAAAACTCCAAATAATTACACAGATTAAAATAGCTCAGGAGGTAAGAAAAAAACTAATACTAACTTATCCAGCTAATTAACATAAACACTTACACTTAAATCTCAGTAGGCTGAGCAATGGAACACGATGCTGCCAAAAGCTCATATAGACATAGACATAGACCTCAGCTTGGTTGGCTGCCAAGAGCTCCCACCAATCCAAGTTTTATGGGAACTTAGACCATGGGCATTTACCTCTTCTACCCAGTTACCTTGTGACACCAACCTTGAAGCCTAACGGGAGACAGCTGTATGTAAGCTCATTATTTCTGAGGTTCTCACCCATTCCCATAAACCAGTCTTAAAGGGGCGATATCACCACAAGCCCTCATTGTTGTAGGGATTAATCTGAACCAGAGTTCCCTAGAACTCAGCTTCAAAATCTGCTTTTTATGCCAAAGCACAGCTCTTTGCAACCATGAGCATGTGCAGAGTGCTTCCCTCTTCCCTACTAACTAGCCGCAGTCAGGCATTCGAGGGACATTTATCTAGGTCAGAAGGCAGAGATGGCCGAAACCATTTAGTGCCTGGGATGGAAAGCTGAATTGGAGACCTCATAACAGTAAATACCTGTCACCTGAGGCAATCTGCCTCATCTTGCTACCCTTCTCAGAAGATGTGGCTTCAGATATAGTTCTGCCGTGGTGCCCAGGCTAGGGCATGCAGATGGAAAGAGTTCCTGGACTTTTTTCTTTTTTAAAAAAGCAAAAATTAAGATCATTACAAAAGAAAGAAAGTATTTTCTTTCTATATATACCACACTATCAAGCATCCATATACAAAAGTCAATTATGCTTTAATAAACTTTATATAACTTATGGGGTGCCCTTAGTTACTGTTATATTTTAACTTGAATGTAAAATTATATGGGTGGAAACAACATACAAGGTTGAACATTGCTTAAGAATTTTACATTCCAGTACTTAAAAACTCAGTTTTTCATGCAGCTTTAATAGCAATGTGGAAGGCAGAATTGCAAAACTAACCACCATCAGGAATTGTTCCTAGTCGATCCTACCAAAGGAGAGGCACATTAGGCAGACAAAATGGCTCCAGGTTTCAGCTCCCACATCCATGTAAACAAGAGACCTCTGTAAACCAACCTGAGCTTGTTCCAAGAAGGTGTCTGGCCTCAATGCCAAGTTAATTTGCTCAGTGCTCTGTGGCGATTTCCCTTGGTCTTTCAGACCTGAGATTAGCAGGATCAGCACAAGCAGCACTGACAAAAAGGGTGACTTGCACAAAATATATCCTCTTCTCCAGGTAGAGGGCAAGGTGTTGTTACCTCTTTCTTGTAGGTGCTCCCACACGATTACAACTTCTGATATGTGCACATAACACTACAAGCAGCTGTGAGGAAGGTGTTGCACTCTGGGTGTAGGACGAGGTTTGGTATATGGCACAAATGCACCAAGCAATAGCTGTTGCTACTGAAAAAATAATAATCATGAAAGAACTACATAAATATAATTGGATTGAATGGATGATGCTCATAGAGCATCCCTTCAGGCTAAAAGGGAGGGGGGCCTGGGCTGAGCCGCTGCACAGCATGGCAAGTTCATTAATATTGCAAAGCTACAGGCATACGAAGGATGCTAGTTTGAAGAGTCTCAATAGTAACATAATTAAAAGCACAAGCTTTTTTTATGCTGTTTCAATGTATTACTAACTATGATAGTTTTCACTTTGTTGTAGATTTAACATGACCATTCTGCTAAGCACATGGCAGCGGTTTTGCATGACACTGAACACATTATCATACCAGGTTAACCAGTGGCACAGGAAACCATGGTTGGTGCTCATATTGAAGTGATCTCTATATTTTGGGCCCTATATTTAGACATAAAATGGCAGCGGCAGGGATGAACGCTTTTGAAATTTTCCCTAACAGTACAATGTTGTTCAGCCTTGTGCAATAAATTCTCATTGATATGTTTTTAATCATTATTTATCACCTTGTGTTTTAAAAAGAATCATTTTAAACATCCCAAAGTACTCTACACATAAGAATAACTGTGGAAACCAAGCAGGCATAGGCAAACTCTGGCCCTCCAGATGTTTTGGAACTACAATTCCCAGCATCCCTAGCTAACAGGACCAGTGGTCAGGGAATTGTAGTCTCAAAACATCTGGAGGGCCGGAATTTGCCTATGCCTGAGTTAAAGCACACATATCACAGGTACACAATGAAAAATAATTTAACAAATTAGCTACTGAAAACCAAATTGGCTAGGGGCAGGGAGTGTTGACCTGCCTTTAAAAGGTTAGCTCAGCCATAAAGACCAGCGACACTTGATTGAAACATTTCTGATTTTAACAACATCTAAATAAACAAAAATAATAAAATACTACGTACCCTGAGGTTATGACTACATGTTTATACTGGATCAAATATAAAGGGTATGTGACGAGTAAGAAGATGTATTTACACTATGTCTTCCTCCTTAAAAAGTTGGCTTTTAAATGTAAAGACTGTGGGATGTAATCCACTGAGAGCAGTCAACTACAACAGTCCTTGTTTTCCTAGAGTGGACATGCAAGGGAATGTTTGGTCCAGCCAGTTGAAACTTCCTGTTCCTCCTGGCCTGGAGCGTCTTTCCTTGCATGTGACCAGTGGGTGGGTGTGACCTTTCCAAACCTGGTAAAAGGCCAAGGCATGCTGCCACTCTCTCTCTCTTTTCCATCTTTCTTTTGTCCTGCAAGCTTCCTGGAATAAACTGCTGACTGCCAGCCAAGCAATCCCCCAGGTCATCTTTCTTATGGGATAAACCTGTTAGTATAAGTTTGTAACTTTAAGCCTTAAGCCTGCCTTCAGGGATCACACTGTACTCCGCCTGATCATGAGTAAACTTTCTTTTTGTTACTTATGAATAAGACTGTGGTGTATTTATTCTTTTAGGAGGGATTCAAGGGGTCTTACCAGGAAAATATTAGAACACATTTCAATCTGGACAAGCCAGATTGAATTGCGTATTGTCTTAAGAAACTAACACGAGTTTGCAACAACTTTTCTGCTGTGTAAAGGGGGATGCACTTTGCTAAGTAAGGAACTTGCTGGCACAAGTTAGGAAGGATATTAATAAACAATATATCCTCTCCTGCCACCCTGAACATTCCTACAAAGACTGAATGCAGAAAGTGACAAGATACTGTTTAATTGGGATTGAACCAAGGGTTCCCTTCCTCCCATTAAAATAATCTTTCTCAGATGTAAGGAGGAAGGGAGGGAAGCTTGGGATCCAACCCACAACCCTCCAGAGACACAGAAGATGTTATTTTAACAGAGACATTCTCAATAGACTGATAAGGAGAGAAATGACAGGAGTCCAAGCAAGGAAGGAGAAAATTGCAGCAAACAAAGCAAGAGATGGCCATGACACAACTAAGGTTTTATATTATGCCTGCCTCATGTGAGGAACAGAGTCCTTGAAGGGTACTTTTAATTCACTTCAGTGAGGGATAGAGTCAAGTGAACAATGAATTGCTGTGCAAATTCTGTACTGACAAGATAATAGAATTGGAAACGAGAAGAGACTGAACTGGAAGTTAAGCCAGGAGAAGGCTCTCCTCTAAGCTTTTCCTGAAGTAAAAAAATTATGTATGGGAATGCCTCTGTGCTAAAATCTTTCCATTTTTCAAGTCAGGATGGCTAAGAAGAACATATAATCTCCATTCTTTCAAACTGCATTGTACATTTAGGCCTCCAGAATACCATTTGATTTCACGGCTCATTTTTAATGCAGTCAAAGGTGGCAGGTTGCTGGTTTAGCTCCAAAACACCTTGAAGTTGAAGTGCGATTACAGCATCAGACTCAGGTTAACAACTTCCATTCACCAGCTTTAGAAGCCAAAGAATGTTAGGATAATTGTGCCGTGCGGCAATTACAACTAATTATTGTTGTTGTAGTTTTAACAAAGAAAATCTCCAACTTCATTTTAACTGTAGGCAGAAATAATACGTTGGAGTGGAATTAACTGAAGGTTGTTCTTTAAAAAGCTGAATGAGGCTTTATTTTAATGCAGTCAGACAGAGTACATTATGAACTGACATAAGGAAGAAACTATGAGAAACAATGATGCTGTTTTAAAGAACTTTGTTTTTCTTACTCAAAGAGAAACAAAGTTCTTTAAAACAGCATCATTGTTGCTATAAGCCACCCTGAAAACTCAGCTATAGGAAGGCCAGTAAATATTATTAACAAATAAATATTCCTGGTTATGGCTGCCAGCTGCCCATTCTTTCGTTAGGCAGGTTTCTGGTTACTAGTGGGAGCTAATGCTTAGGAATTGTTCTGCTCCTTGGGAATGTCTCTGAATTTTTGAATGAGACACTCATCAGAACTAGAGGAAGGAGAGAGGGCAACATTGTTGGCTCCAGGGAAATTGGGGCCTTGCACAACCCTAATGTTTAATAAGCGCTTTAAAGCATAATTTGGTCAGCGGTGACACAGAGGGGTGGTGGTGGAGGAGACAATTCAGACAGAGACTCTTGTCTGCATTGTCTACTTTATCCCCCTCACAACCACATGTTTAATTGGGGTTTTAAACTATAATTAAACTTACAATTGGCAATGGTGGAAGGAAACTGCTCCCTCTTTTGACAGCACCAGAGTGTTCTGGGTGGACCTAAACTGGGGTTCCAGGACTGCCTATGCAAATCTGGGATCAGGCCAACTTCACTCAGTTTGGTTCAGGATCGGGGATTTGCAGAGCCACACATTTCACCTCTTGTGGATCAGAGAAATGTATTGAAAAACTGTATGGCTCCAGTCTTACTTTGGAGTAAGTCTCATTGAAGCAGCGAAAATGTTTGAATCCTTTTTTTAACTGTAATTTTGAAGAGATTTTTAATTGCTTTTTATTGATAATTTTAATATTCCACGTAAACCACTTAGAGGTTTCACTACCATCAAGCAGTATACAAATTTTGCTAAATAAAATTAAAATTGGACTCAGTTACACTTACTTCTGAGTAGCCACATTCGGGATTGCACTGGATAAATAATAACAATAGCCATCAACAGAGATTAGAGAGCTTCCAGTGATTTGACTTCCAAGGGTGGTTGAAATCCCTCCTCAAAGATGAACACAATGGACATGATCCAGCCAAAGTTAGGCAGTTTTAAAATCCTGTTGATTTCAGTGGCAGAGAATTAAAGTTAAAACACATGCATACCTCTCCCATTAAAACCAATAGAACTAAATTGTGCTCCCCTTTAGCTGTTTTGTGCCCATTATTGAAACATTCACAAATGGCACAAATGCTGCATGAGAGGCACATTTAAGTTTCTCACACTTATTTCAAGCCATAATAATCTAGCTTTCATATACAGCATCACTAATAATATTCATACATAATATTATTTAAAAGCTGGCTCTTCTCTGGTTGGCTTTCTTTATGAACAAGGAGCCTTTAACTAGGAAAGTGTTGAGGAATCCCTTTGGAATTCTTGATCATTCTCCTGCTGATCACATTTGCAGGTGTCAGAAAGATTGATGAGATCATAAATAATAAGGGTGGACTTTCTTATAAAAGAGAGATCTGAACTGTCAAAATGGCCGCAGCCAAATGTAGCCAAGGTCATACAGGCAAAGAAAGTAACTCTGTCCAGAGTTCTTCCCTCTAACTTACCTGTGTAGTCAATGTCGCTGCTTTGCCAGCATTCTGAAGGCTTTTGAGGTTAAGGAAGGAGATGTCAGAATCAGGCCACCTTATAGGGCCAACAGAACTTCCCCTAGGTAGAATACACTGGAGTGTCTGGCAACGGTGGAGACCATCTTTCTGTTCCATTTTGCTTCTGTTCATCTGAATATGGTTGTGCCTTGAGTTACTTTCTGCTTGGGCACTTCTACACTATCACAATTTTATTTTATTTTTGCAGGGGGTGTTCCAATCCGATACTACATACCCTCCAATGTTTCTCCGATAGAAATAGGGATGTCCTATTCCATAATAATAATTTCATTATTTATACCCCACTCATCTGACTGGGTTGCCCCAACCACCCTGGGTGGCTTCCAACATATATAAAAACATCATAAAACATTAAACTTTTTTTAAAAAAAATCTTCCCTATACAGGGCTTCCTTCAGCTGTCTTCTTAAGGTTGTATGGTTACTTATCTCACATAACTCCATACCCTCCAACAATTCCTCGATCAAAAGAAGGGTATTCTACAGAAAAGCGGGACATTCCAGGATCAATGGCTTCTGTAAATCTGGGACTGCCCCTGGAAAATAGGGGCACCGGGAGGGTCTGATATTAACAAATGCAGGTTGCACAATTATAGCTGACTGGGAGTAACAAACCCACTTCACCAAAAGATTGGACTTTTTACAATAAGGAAAGTGATGGCGAAATGCCCTGGAAAGGGTAGGCTAACACTTGCTTTGACACAACCTCATCAGAACTTCCCACCAACAAGTCAAGGTGCATGCTCAATAAACAGTTCTTCTGGAAGCACCCCTTGTGTGCCATTGCAGCAGCAAAGGATCAAGCTACCTGACCTGTTCACTTAAAAACAAAAACAAAAATGTCAGGCACATGAATACGGAGGAAAGGGGCACAAGGATGTGGACTCAGGCCTTTGTCTGTTGTCCGAAGAACTAGACTGACCACAGTATTAGAAGTAAATAACCTTCATTAATTGACAAGAGTCACTACCCAAACCTAAACAAGCAGGATGATAATCAAAACGTCACCTTAATATCCTGGCTCACAATAGCTTGAAGCTAAAGTCTTTTGCTCATTTTCTTCAAATGTTAAGAACTTTTCCCTAAGCAGTCTCTCCCTGCTCTAATTGCTGTGAGGTAGATATCAATTTAGTTCCACACAAATGAATTCATCGAGGTGGGGCCTGAAAAACAGGGCTTTCAACCTCCTGCCTGTCAAATGTTTAAAAAGAACCTGTTCCCTCTGTGATAACTTTTTATTAGCACCACACGCTTCACTCTGCACAGAGCTTTTAAAGAGCAGAATATTCTAGAAGTCCAGCTGACCAAAGGTATAATGAGATCTCTAAATGCACGGTGCTACAGGAACGCTAGTTAAATCCCAAATGAGAAACCATCATAATTAAGCCGTGATGCAGAAATGGCTCTGTTTGTTGTGTGCAGAACATAAGATTGCTACTTTGTTTAGGGGCTGAAAAAGAAAATTAAGGTAGTAAAAGTCACGGCACAGTGAGTGATTGGTATCGCTGAACTCTGACAATGCTCACTTAAGTCCTGAAATTAATGACCCAAATGGCACTTAAACCACAGAGGAGTCGTTGGTTGTTAGCTATAATGTTCGGCCTCAACCAGAATGTTGCCCTTTCCCAGATTTTTATTACATTATGATTTCCACCCACCAGCATTACAAGGCTAAGAGCATTACATTAGATTGTACTGCTGAGGGGAAATATTACATATAAAGCAGGGCCACACTCTGGTTTCCACCCCCCTCCCAGTAGAATTCTCTTTTTGTGTGTGTGAGTCCACTGGAAAGTATTTCATAGTTCATTAGGCATGTTATTAATATACTGCTGGCCAACTCTGCTTAACTGCTGCTACTGAGTTAATAACTATAACCATATTCTGTATAATGACATAAGTACTTTGGGAGATTATGTGTGGGATAAGAGCAGCAGGGTGATTGGCCAGATATTTTAAATTATTAGCTTGGGTCCTGAATCCATTAGAGAGCCTGTAGCACAGAGAACCGAAATGGAATTCTACGAAAAGTTAGTTTTCAGTAAGAATCTAGTGCAACAATAAAAATGGAAATGATTGAGCACTTTAAAATACAAAAGCAGGAAGTGCATTGCTATAGGAAGCCATTTGTCCTCTCTATGGGTTATTGTCAACTAACCTTTGCTCAGAGCAGACTCCTTGAAATTAATGAACCTAAATTAGTCATAGAATCATAGAGTTGGAAGAGACCACAAGGGCCATCCAGTCCAACCCCCTGCCAAGCAGGAAACACCATCAAAGCATTCCTGGCAGATGGCTGTCAAGCCTCCACTTAAAGACCTCCAAAGAAGGAGACTCCACCACACTCCTTGGCAGCAAATTCCACTGTCGAACAGCTCTTACTGTCAGGAAGTTCTTCCTAATGTTTAGGTGGAATCTTCTTTCTTGTAGTTGGAATCCATTGCCCCGTGTCTGCTTCTCTGGAGCAGCAGAAAACAACCTTTCTCCCTCCTCTATATGACATCCTTTTATATATTTGAACATGGCTATCATATCACCCCTTAACCTTCTCTTCTCCAGGCTAAACATACCCAGCTCCCTAAGCCGTTCCTCATAAGGCATCGTTTCCAGGCCTTTGACCATTTTGTCATTGTCATTGATTTCAGTGGGTCTATTCTGTGTACAAGTTTGTTGACTACAACTCCAAAACCTTAGCAAGGCAATGAAAGCAATCTGTGCAGAGCACGCACCAAATGTCACCTTCTTAGAAGGATTGGAACCACGACAAAGCTGTGTCACAAACCCCTAATTCAGACACTCTCTCCTGAAGGATACCATGGTCAATGGTATCAAAAGCCACAGAGAGGTTGAGGAGAATTAACAGGGGCATATTTCCCCTGGCTCTCTCCCGACAGAGGTCATCATTCAGGGTGACCAAAGCGGTTTCTGTGCCAAAACCAGGCCTAAACCCTGATTGAAATGGATCTAGAAAATCAGTTTCCTCCTGGATCTGATCCACAGCCACCCACTTAAAAAACCTGCCCAAGAAGGGGAGATTGACAACTGGCCAGTAGTTACTTAGATTTTCCGAATCCAGGGAATGGTTTTACCTCTGCCTCATTCAAGCAGGCAGGGATCACCCCCTCTTCAAAGGAGGCATTAATCACCTCCCTGGCACAGGCAGCTGTCCCCTCCCTGCTAATTTTTATCAGCCAAGAGGGGCAAGGGTCCAGAGTGCCAGTGGTCACCCTGACTAATCCAAGCACCTTGTCCACATCCTCAAGCCTTACTAACTGAAACTCACCCAACACAACAGAACTAGACAGTGCTCTGGACACTCCTTGAGATACATTTGCTGTAACAGGTCCTGATGGATGCAAATGATTTTGTCCTCAAAATGCATTGTGTCATGGAGACTTGGATCAGGAGACCTCAGCACTCCTGTGGAACACAGAGGGGTGCCAGAAGAGCTGCTGGATGAGGGGTCAATGGGAGAGCAGGAAGACAGCATGGAATACCAGGAACACAGGGAAGAAGAGATTGCACAGCCCTCCAGCACAGAGTGGGCTAAGAACCTGGAGGAACATGACTCGCTGTCTCCAAGGGCCAGGAGGAGGATTAGGAGGGCAGAACAGCTGGGACTGCCAGTAGACAGGAGTGCAAGATTGAGAGTGCATGACTCATCACCTGAAGGTAATTAAGATTCAGGCCAGAACTTAAAACCAATGGAGCCAAGACCCAGGTGGGAAGTCTCTGCCTAGCATCTAAGGGCTATATAAGAGGAGAGGTAGTAGGCATTCAGGGTCACCACAACTTTCCAGGTTGGGCACTTGCCCTACACGACAGTTGGAAGGGGATGTTGGAGACCAACAGAGGCAGCTACAACAAAGGGAAGCAAGAAGAAAATTGCCTGAAAAGCCATGCCAGGGAGCTTCTGTGATGCTGGATGGTGAGAGGAGACAAAGGCAAAAGGTACCATTGTTGCCAATATCTAGGAACCACCAGGAACAGAGAACTGCTGTATAGCTAGCCACTGCATAGAAGCCACCAAGCCTGGTGTTGGGATTGAAGACATTGCCTGTGCAATGTCAGTGCAGCACATCACCCACTGACCTCAGCTCTGAACATCCTCTGGGACACTTTGCAAACAAGTCACAGTGAACTACCTGTCACCTCCTTCAGGCCAAGACCTGCATGAGCCTACATAACAGTGGAATTAATCAGAACAGAGCTCCACATTTGAAGGCATCCTTTGCATTAACTTTTGATAACTTGACTATTCAGGTAACCAGAAAGTGAGATACTTGCGGAGGAGGAACTCATTCCAGTGTTCTGATATATTGTGATACATAATAAAGGTACCGGTATATGTCAGATAAGAAAAAAATATATTTAATGAGGCTGTGATGACTAAGAGAAAAAGATAATCTATTTCTCTTTTTGAAAAAGAAACAACCATACTACCATGTTTCAAAGAAGATTATCAAAATAAATCTCTGTTAAGCAAAAGAACTAGAATAAAATCTGACAGATAAAATCAAATTGTTTAAAAACCAAGCTGTGGCTTAACTGGATTGTGAATGAGGGTCTTAGTAATAGGAATAAGCAGAAGTTGATACCGCCATCTGAAATGCTTCAGCATTTAACCTCTTATACAAAACTAAGACAAGCTGTCTGCATCTGCACAAGGGAAGACATTAATATAAGGGTCAAGGCCCATTTCCATGTTTTTGCTGAAGGTAATGTGTCCCCCCCCTCCGTTCAGATTTGTCCCAATATGAAGAAGGATGAATTAGGGATGAACCACCTGTTTTCAAATACATCAAAGAATCTAACAAAAACTTCTGTTCTAAAGGAATACACAAAACATTTAGCAATAGGGATATGCATTGTCAGAAGAAGGAAGGTTCTCTGGTAGCCTGCTGCATTTGAGTTCCACCGCCGACAAGTGATTGTGTCATGGAAGAGCAAGGGATGCACCACTCAGTCATTTAAGATCCCTTAGTCAGGGCTCTCTTCCTTTGCTTTTGTGAACATATTTTGGAGGTTCTCATTTCCCTTGCCACTGCCATCTGAGAGCCATTGAAAGCCATTGCTTAGGGTGTTGAACTAAGGCCTGAGAGACCAGCCATGAAGCTCAATGGGTGACCTCAAGTGACTAGGATGGAAACATGGATGGACATAGCATGCTCATCCCCACTTTCTCTCCCTCACAACACAAACAAAAAGTAGTTCTTCAGCTCGCCACATAGTTAAGTTACAGAATTTGCTACCACAAAATATGGTCATGGCCTACCGTGTAAAAGGGGTGTAGACAAATTCATGAAGTTTAAAGCTATCAATGGCTCCAAGTCATGAAGGCTGTTTTACCCGTGTACAGTCCCCCACCCAATGTAGGAACCTGGAAGACCAGGGCAGACATATAAAACTCTGACTCTACAGGACTTCTTCTTAGAAAGAAAATTAGTTCAATGAATTAAAAACTGAGGCTGGCGAATAAAACTCTTACAGAACAAAAGAGTTGGTGGTCCTTCCACAAGAATGGAATATATATATATATATATATATATATATATATATATATATATATATCTGAAATTGTTAGTGACTATAGCTATTGTTTGGAGATGAGGTGGGGGTGGGGTAGACTGGCTTTAAAAGCTTCCATTTTGCCCAGTAATGTTGCTATTTGTCAAAATAGTACATGCTGTAATAATGCAATCCACAGAAGTGCTTATGGGGTTTCCAGCACTCAAGAATTACAGCACCCAGAATAGAAACAGCAATAACAATCTTGTTACATCTTCACAGCCTGGAAGAGAAGTGCCTTGATTAATTTGTTGTTGCCTACATGTGTGTAGAGCATACTGAGGGAAAGAAATTGATGTACTAAGAAGAGTTTGGATTTGGATTTGATATCCCGCTTTATCACTACCCGAAAGAGTCTCAAAGCGGCTAACATTGTCCTTTCCCTTCCTCCCTCACAACAAACACTCTGTGAGGTGAGTGGGGCTGAGAGACTTCAAAGAAGTGTGACTAGCCCAAGGTCACCCAGCAGCTGCATGTGGAGGAGCGGAGACACGAACCCGGTTCACCAAATTATGAGTCTACCGCTCTTAACCAGTACACCACACTGGCTAAGATGGCGTTCTGTTCAGAAAATGAACTGGTAGGTGACAGTTACCCTCAGGCATCCAGTTCTACAGCCTAGGGTTGGAATAACCAAGTGGTGCCTGCCAAAGGGTGGTCAACAACTCTCATGAGCCACAGCCAGCATGGCCAATGGTCAGGCAAAATGGAGCTGTAGTCCAACAAAACAGAGGGCACTTCTGGCCAAGGCCTAGCTCTGGTCAACACTCAGATATTTGAAGCAATATATATTGAAATGCCTCTCCCAGTAAGAACCTATCCAGATTCTTTGGTCTTCATCCATGCCATTATCTGGGTGCCACCTCTAGGGCAGTTCAGAGGCTGGTAAAAAGGAGAGGGCCTTTTCAGCTGTTGCTTCCTGTTTGCAGAACACTCTCCCTAGTGAGTTTCATCTGGCACCATCATTAACAACCTTTTGGCCCTTCTTTTCTCTGAAGCATTTGATGGATTGTAATAAATGCTCTGTTGCTTTTTGATAAAATGGTCTATGCTACTGAAGTTTTTGCTATTTTGCTGGCTCTGTTTATAGGTCACTGTAATGGATTTATTGCAATGTATCATTTCTGACATTAAGTTATGACTTTGGCTTGTAATCTTTCGTAAGTCACCAAGAGACTTTTTTTTTAATAGTTAGCAACTAATAAGACAACTAACTAATAATACAAATTTGCCAAATGAACGTGTAAAAACCGCCATTTCTCAGTCCCGGCTCTCCATATTTAAAACAGGGGTAATATAGTTTTAATTACTATGCAGAGTGGCTGATGGAAAGAATGAAGCAAACAATAAAGAAAAGTAATTTGCTTGATTAAATTCTATAAATGATTCATACAAATTAATGTAGAATTTAATGCCTCCCAATTAGCTCCTAAAATATTTGCTGTTGAAAATTAGCAGCATTTATGGCTGCTTTGTAAGTATGTTTAACTGAAAAGTCAAGTGCCTGAATGGAGGATTTTTATTAAGACAAATCCACTGCAGAGCAATTCCTGGAAAATGGCTTGCCAAAGCAAATGTCAGGCAGCCTTGGCTCCTGTTGCACTGGCAGACAGCATTCCTTCCTCATGTCTCTTGCAAATGTTCTGTATCAGGCAATAAAGTAGTCCTTCTCTAACAAATGCAAGGGTACTCTGATAAATTAAGAAATCACCTTCATTTAGCAGCAAATCCTGTGCTTCTTCTACGCCCATTCCGGCATCCACATGTACAGAAATAGAAACAATTAGCCTTTTCTTTCAACTGCTTGGCCATCATTCCTTTATGCACTTTTTTTTTAACGTCACAATCACTAGTTTTATCATGCATAAATCCTTTAGGTGGGCTGCATTGTCATTCATAGAATGACAGAATTATAGAATCATAGAGTTGGAAAGTACCCTAAGGGTCATGTAGTCCAACCCCCTGCAATGAAGGAATCTCAACTACATCATACATGACAGATGGCCATCCAATTTCTGCTTAAAAACCTTCAAGGAAGGAGAGTCCACCATCTCTTGTGGACGTCTGTCCCACTGCTGAACAGCTCTTATTGTCAGAAAGTCCTTCCTGATGTTTAGTCAGAATCTCCTTTCTTGTAACTTGAATCCATTGGTTTGGGTCCTAGCCTCTGGAGCAGGAAAAAAAGAGAGTTTGCTCCGTCTTCCATGTGATCGCCCTTTAGATATTTGAAGATGGCTACTATATTGCCTCCCAGTCTCTTCTTTACCAAGCTAAACATACCCAGTTCCCTCAACCATTCCTCATAAGGCTTAGATCCAGACCCTTGATCATCTTGATCACCCTCCTCTGCACACCTTCCAGCTTGTCAATATCCTCCTTAAATTATGGTACCCAGAACTAAACACAGTACTCCAAGTGAGGGCTGACCAAGCAGAACAGAGCAGGGCGGTTACTTTCCTTGATCTGGACATATTCTACACAATATGCCCATAGAAGGATCATGCCCATTTTGTATCCTGTGTAATCCTTCTGCCCCAACAACTGTTCTTGTTACCTGTAATGTTTCATTATAGCTAGTGGGCAGAATAAAGGAACACATGAAGACAAATAAAAAAGGGAGGGTGTTAATATGCATCAAAGTTACTTTAGGAAAGCCAAGTCTTTGCTGAGTTTTGAATTTTAAGTAAAATAAAATGACCACTTAAAAGGAATTCATATTAATTATTAAGTTCAAAGTCAAGAGCTGTTCAGACTAATCAGATTATGACGTAACTATCTCAGTACAAGGCCTGGAGGCTGAAAATTTATTGCAAGGCAATGGTTTGGTGAATGACTTCTAACAGATGACAGTATTACTTCTGGTAAAACATACCATACTATTATAACAGTTAACAACAAAGAAGCACACTACAAATCATTCTCGGAATGACATCTATAATAGTTCTTCAACTCTAGTCCAAATTTTCTTTCGAGACCACAAAAACAATAGCAGTTAAATGTTGAAAAAGCAGAGGTTTCTTTGGCATGTTCACATCATGCTGAAGAGGCAAGCCTTTCCCCCAGTTCAAATTATTACCCACACTAGGCCTCAATAAGGAGAAAAGACTTGCTGTTCTTTAAAATGACATCTCAGTAAGCATACAGTGCTTAAATAAATCATACCATTATCATTTTCTAGAGCAGCCTGCCCACATTATTTCTTTCTCTGTCACACAGACTGCTGGAATATGAATATGAATATATATATAGTAAGTCCCAATCTGTTTTTTTTTTTTTTTACATTCCATGCATTGAGACATATAGCCAGTTTTACAAAAGGAGCTCTAATTTCTGCTCCACCTCCCAAAAAAGAAGCAAATTATAACTCTTAGGTTAGGCCCTGATGTGCTGCTTTTCTTGTGATTTGTGCTTGTGCAAACTGAATTTTATCAGGTGTTCTCTCTCTATTAATGCTCTGTGCTGGGGGTATTTTACAGTGAACATATCAAGTTTATATCTATTCAATCATTTAATAATAAGTAGATACATTTGCTTCCACATTCTCAGTCGAGTGGGGCCATGTAAGCCAGCCTTGCCCTGTATGTTCCCATCCCCATGGACTTCTGTGCTTTGAGAATCATAGAGGTGTAGAGCTGGAAGGGACCACAAGGGACATCTAGTCCAACCCCGCTGCAATGCAGGAATCTTTTTGACCAATGTGGGACTCGAACCCACGACCCTGAGATTAAGAGTCATATGCTCTACCGACTGTTTCCATTTGTGTGAAGGATTCTGAAGGTACTCAGCTGAAATAGTGTGGAGATTCCCTTAGTCTTCCCACTAAACATGTGGAAGGAGGAGCGCTGGTAGGGATCTTGGGGACAGAGTTAGTATGGATGAACAAGCCTATAGGTGTCCCTATTTTCCAGGGATGTCCCTGAATTAGAGAAGCCGTCCTGGTTTCTGATTTGATCCTGGAATATCTCACTTTTCCTTAGGGTGTCCCTATTTTCACTGGAGAAATGTTGGAGGGTAAAGAGTTATCTGACCCATGAGTCATCTGAAGGCAATACTGTATAGGGAAGTTTTTTTTTTTTTTAAATGTTTAATGCTTTATATATGTTGGAAGCTGCCCAGAGTGGCTGGGGCAACCCAGTAAGATGTGTGAGGCATAAATAGTAAAATTATCATTATGGAATGGGACATCCCTATTTTCATCGGAGAAATGTTGTAGGCTATGCACCCCCAGCCTCCCCTTCATGCAGGTTAAGGTTAAAATTATATCTTGCAGTTACCCTTACCCAGGTCATTGTCCCATTGTTTTCCTTTCATCTCCAGGCCTTGTAATTTTGCTTAATTAAAAATAAATAAATAAATCTGAGCATGCACTTTCTCACTTATTCACTCGTCCATACCAATAGATAGCTCTTTCATTTGTTTCGTTTTGTTTTGTACTTGTTTACCTATTGCACAGCCCCAGGTATGTTTCATTTTTTGTTATGCCTTCCCCCTATGGCAGCCATTTTGTGACTGGCGCCTACAGCAATTCCTCAAAACTCAAAATGTTCCCACTGGCAGAAAAAGGCTGGTGACCCCTGGAGTATCTGTTTAAATGCCCCATCACTGTGAGCGTCTTTACTGGTGTCATTGAAATACTGCAACCCTTGGTCTATGATACAAAAAAAATGACTGGACTATTTACTTGCTATCAATAACAAGCATGCTCTGCAGATTATGGCTTTCTTTGCTTTGGCTCTGACAACAGAACTTTATTCAAAACCATGCGCTTGACTGCCACTTGGATTAACCTTGAGTTTGCTTTAATGGGAGTCAGCTTTGGGTTGTATTTTTATGAAAATGTCTCTTTAAGGTTCCACGTTCTGCTACTGTTATTTCTGAAGCTAGGCCATCTGCCTTGAATTCAGAAGTAGCCAGAGTCTTCAGTACTTCGTGACCTCATCCTGTACTTATAGAAATCTTGTCTTTGTGCAAAACACTACAATGATTTCAGCTGTAAAAAAGAGCGCCTGCCAAGACCTCAAAAAGTACTGAAGGCTTGTGGAAGTATGAGAAATGTTATAATTACACATGAGGGGAGATTGCCAGGTAAATTAACTCTTTATGTCTCCTGCCTTCCAAACCTGCTTATAAACTCCACCAAAGCATAGCAACACGATCCTGCTTCTCTTTATACAAGGAGGTACAGCTATATTTAGACAGATTCTAATAAAAATAATCACAATGTTAATGCAGAATGAAACATGAATGCAGAACCCAATTCTGCTTATTGTTATCCAGGGGATGTGGCAGTCTGCTGAGGGTCTCCTCATGTTTTGCAATTTGTGGGGCTTGGTGGAGAGATAAGGGAAAATTGCTTGTCTCCCCACAAGCTATAATGCAGAACATGGCCTCACTGTTTATTTACGGTCTATCCCATTTTTTCCTCCAAGGAATTCAAGGAGACATACATGAGTTTCCCTCCAGATTTTATCCACCTGATGACCCTGTGAGGTAGGTTAGAGGATAGTCACTGGTCCAGAATCACTCCACAATACTTATTGGATGAGTGTGGCTTTGAAACAATGGTCCCCCAGTCCTTTCCCACACTCTACGGCATCTCCCTCCTCGCTCACTACTAATTTCCCTTGCTTACCAATTCCTATGGTTCCTTTATTTGGTACCAGATGCCAGAAGAAAGTGGATGAGAAATAAATAAAAAAGAGGGTAAGAAGATGGTTGCAATCCAACCGCTTCACACTAGCCTTGACAATCTGATACCCCTCCTTTGCCCTACCCCTTCCATCTCTCCTCTTTCCTTTTATGTCTTGCCTTTTTAGTTTGTAAGCCCAGTGGCAAGGCCTGTCTCTTATTACCTCTACTGCTGTGAGCAATAGTAGTCGGAAATGCAGGATAAAAATTAGAGATATAAGAAGGCATTGTTCTCCAGGCCATCCTGTATTTGTCACATGCAGCATCGTTTCCATTCTGCTGCGGTTTGTCTTCTGCTAACAACTATGTTATTAATCTTAGTGTCTGCTGTGGCAAAATTACATAACTTGCGCAATCAATTACATAACTTACAATGCCATTACGACATTATTCCACTCCATTCATTTCAGCGCAAAAGACACACAATGTAAATGAGATGGCATGTAATCAATTACATATCGCTTGCAGATTGAAAGCAGCAGCAGCAGCAGAAACAAAACAAAACAAAACAAAACAAAACAAAACAAAACAAAACAAAACAGTGAATACCAATTGTGTTCACTGGGTTGATTTCTGTTCTGGACATGAGATGAATAATTGAACATTGACAACTTCCACTCTTGTTTCCATTTTCACCAGAATTGTCTGGTATCCCTAATAAAAAAGTAAGCAAATAACAAAATTATAATGCTTAGGAAAGGATGTGATTAACTTCTTTTGGCTAACAAAATGAACTGGTTACCTAACTTCTCTGCAGTTTGGGTCACCAAATATTTGAAGGAAGGGCAGACTGCAACAATGAAGCATTTTTGTTAGCTCTTCTCCACAGGGTAGCTATTTCATCTCTCAATATATTTCCCAGTTGCAGTTTTTGAAAGCTCACTGCAGGAGACGTGTCTCATTCTTCCTAGAGTTGTAAATTCAGGCTTTCCTTCCAAGCTTTCCATCTTTTTTTTTGTTTTGTTTTTGTTTTGCTTGATTGTTCAAATCACGGGCACTCTCCTGCTTATCATTTACTACAAACCATAACTGCAAACGTAGGAAAAAGAAAAGGCTGTGTTTGACTTTTTCTTTCTTTCCTGAATTCACTCTCCTTGGTCGGATGATGTAGCTGGAAGTTTTTATTTCGTTAATATAAATATTTAAAGCATGAATACAGCTGAAGTCTACATAATGGCCAATACACCAGTATGCCTAATGGGCAGAGTTACACAAACAGAATATGAATCTTAGCACGCACAACTATATGAAAAGAGTTTGTCTGAGATGGAGGGGGATGGGGGGGAAGACAGCTGGTGGTGCGGCTTGGTTGGAGCTCTTGTAAGTCTGATGCAACAATGGCTAAGGAAGACCCACCCTCTGCCTAATCCCAAACACCACCTGCCCTGTGAGGAGGGTGAGAAAGGCAGGCACAGTTGAAATCAGGGCCTGCTCCAGAAGGACAGGCAACTTCCTACCCTCACCATCTTTATATGTTATGTAATTTGTTTTAGTCCTTTAGAACTTGACTGGTTTGGGTGCCTTTACAGAAAGGCAGCGTATAAATGCAAAGAACGAATGAATAATCAGTGCAGTGCTGTTCTGCCCCTAAAAACAAACAAACAAACAAACAAGAGGAGAGGTGATGAAAATGAAGGAACTGTGAACATTTTGCCTTCTTCCTCACCTGTCAGTATTTTTCATTTATTGAATGAATATACTGCCCTATACCCAGGGCGGTTCACAGAACAAAATCAGAACATAAAAGCACAAAATATATAATCAAAATAAAAACAACCCAATAAGCCCCCCCCCAACCCACATTTTAAACCTGTGGGCCTGTATTCCCCTTTGCTGCAGATGCTGATTTGCTTCCAATAAACGGTTGGTAGCTTGGACCACAGGTACTCCTTATAGCAAAGGTTTTCTCTTTTTGGTTTTATGGCTGTTGTCATGGTGACTTGGGCCACATCCACACCACACATTTGAAGCACATGGCTTCCCCTAAGGAATCCTGGGAACTGCGGTTTGTGAAGGGTGCTGGGAATGGTAGAGTTCCCAGGATTCCTTGGGGGAAAACTCATGTCTGTTGAAGTGGTGTAAATAGGTGCAAAAAGCACAGGAAGCTCCCTTATACCGAGTCAGGCCATTGGTCCATCAAATTAATAACTTATACGCTGTCAGGCAATGGCTCTCTTGGGTTCACTGCCAGCCCTACCTGGGAGGTGCCAGGGATTGAACCTGAGAACTTCTGCATGCAAAGCAGATATTATGTCACGGAGCCACAGCCCTTCCCCCTGGTTCTTGGGTTCTTTTTGTTCCAACTGGTGCTGGGCACTGGGGGGAAAAACAGTCTGCTACAGAAACTGATGGCCAGCATCTGCTTTGAGGTTGGTGGCTGTGGGCCATCTGCTTTCTTCAAGCCACCCATCATCTGAAATCACTGAGGGGTCAGGCTCGGCAATTACATTGTCAGCAGATAGTCGGCCAGCAACATTGGAGCGTTGCTGTGCTCATAAACACGAAATTTATGGATGCTAAAAGGAGCAACCTGTTTAAACGCAATCATGCGTGTGGCTCTTACACTCTGTCTCTCTTCTCCTTCCCCACGGCTCCTTACTTCAGGGAAACGAGAGGAAACTTAAGAAAGGAGGAAACGTGACCTGGTGAAACAAATGTTTGTGGCAAATGGTACCAGAACTGTATCTTGTTTCCTCAGAAAGATGCTGAAGGTAACTTAAATTGCTACTCAGGAGACAGTGATATTGGCAGACTTGCAATAACAACAGTGCTCTTAGTAAGCACCATCTTTTCTATACAGGATTTTGGAAGCCATTCAGTTATTTTGGTAATTAGCATTGATGGGGGGGGGGAATGTCAAGGAAGACAACAAGATAACTGAAATTTATTTTTTGGTATCCAGGCCAACTTTTTTTGTCATTTAAACCCAATTTATATATTGATGGATCCCTGGCCAAAAAAAGAAAATGTCCAGGACATTTTATACTCTAGCTTTAGCCAACATGCTTGCTTTTGAGGCAGATACTGGCCACAGTTTACATTTACTAGCGGTTGGAGCAATTCCCTGGTGATGAAAGGTTGCAGCACTTGGGCCTTTTTAACATTAAGAGGAAAAGTAAGTTTGTGGGGGGCATGACTGCGGAGCATAAAATTATGCATAGTGTAGAACAATGGATACAGATTCCCCCCCCCTTCCTCCTTTGATAATACTGGAATATAGGGATTTCCAATGGAGTTGAATGATGGAAGATTCTGGACAGACAAAATAAGGCACTTCTTCAGACTGCACGTAGTTAAAAGTATGGACCTCACTCCTGCAAGAGGTGGTATTGGCCATCAACCTGGATGTCTTCTAAAGAGGATTAGAGAAATTCATGGAGGATAAGGCTATGTTCTGCATCCACTGTGGGAGGCAATATGCCTCTGAATCCCTGTTGCTGGGAATCACAGGTAAGGAGAACATTGTTGTGTTAAGGTTCTCCTTGAAGGCTTCCCACAGGCATCTGATTGGCTACCGTGAGAACAGGATACTGGAATATAGACAGGCCTTTGGCCTGATCTAGCAGGGGTTTTCTTATGTTCTCAAAGTTAGGGTGAAAGCAACTACAGTTTAAGTATGTGTAAGCTAAAGCCTTGTACAAATGTGAACACAAATCACAGGAGCTACTTTGAAATTCATTCTGGTATGCACTTCATGAACCTTTATTCTCATGTCCATGTGGAAAAGCTGTTTTAGAGTTCCTATTTTTTTTTAAAAAAAGTGGGGGGGGCAGGGGCGTAGCAAAGTAAATTGGTACCCGGGGGCAAAAAATTTTTTGTCACCCCCCCCCCCCAAGGGGAAGGTCAGGTGGTACCCGGTGCAGAAAATTTCTTCTCAACCCCCCCATTGATTCCCCCCCCCGCAAAAATGGTTTTACGTTATTTCATATTTTCTTACAAAGGAACAATAACAAGTAATAATAAAAATAAAAAACTTTTATCTATATCCCACCCTCCCCAGCCAAAGTTGGGCTCAGGGTGGCTAACATCAGATACATAACATTGGTATAAAATCAAACTATAATTAAATTACCTACTAAAAACATCTCAAAATCAAATTAAAGTCTAATTAGATGGCTTTCCACAGGGTTAGGGTTGGGAACAGTAAGTGTTCTCTGAACTGAAATTTCAGCCTTCATGACATAGGAAAACAGCCAAGTGAACAGCTATTTTGGTGGTGGTGGGTCAAGATATTAACTGATATGCATGAAATTTCATATATAGCTATATAATCCCAAGTATAGTAAGATAAGACCTTCGGAGCAGGCATTTTAAAAAAAAATTCTCCCCCAAAATTGTTCCATGATAATTTGTTACCCCCTCCATTATGGAACCCGGGGCGGCCTGCCCCCCGCCCCCTTGCTACGCCCCTGGGGGGGGGGAGAGAACTGCAGGCAGTAAAAATTTTCAGCCTGAAAGAACAATTCAGCCACAACAGGGTGAATAAAAATTGCTGAGGTAGGTGGTTTCATCTGTAAAAACACACAAGAGACACATTTTTTGGCAGCTACGGCTCTGGCTGCAGTCTACCTAGTCCAACGCACCACTGTTTTCTGGGACAGCAACTCAAGTCACAGCCAAGGAGCATGTTAGTTGAATGACCTTATACTGTCGAGCTAGCAGAAGGTTTCTGCACAAAGAGATGGCACAGTGGAGTTCCCTTGTGATCCGAGGCAATGTGCACCCAACTGCAAGGACAGGAATGGGAGATTAAGCAAACACGCTGAAGGTTTTCCTACTATTTGACACCCAGCACAAAGCAAGCCTTGCAGTGCCTTGTTGCGGTGAAGTTGGGAGAGAGCAAGGTTCAGTTAACACAAGAGCACAGACTTCCAAACTGCAGCCACTCAGTTAAAATGTTAGTCTCAACGTTGATAAAGATGCTTTGTGTGGCACATTTAGTACTTGCGTCCTGGCAGGAAGTTTTATTTCTTTTGCGGTCAATCTGCACTCAGAAGTATTTAATACTGATGTTACTGCTAATAAAGATCGCTCGGTCTTTTGCTGGCATCACCCATAAGGCAAGGTGAGGTGACTGCCTCGGGTGGCAGAATCCATAGGGGCAGCAGATCTGGCTGGGGGTGGGGGAAATGCAATTTTGGTGGTTTGTCTCAGGTGCCAAAATGTCTTGGGCCAGCCCTGTTTCACACAATGCAGAAGCCTAGCCTAACTCTTATCTTATTTAAACATTCTTACATTTATGAGTCCTCCTTGAACTATGCACTGTGTGAATGAGTGCTTTTCTTTGCTCTGTTCTGAACCTTCCAGCATTTAGCTGCATTGGGTGGCTGCAGGTTCTAGTATTATGAGACACACCCAAAAATTTCTCCCTATGCATGCATAATTTTATACAACTCTAACATGTCTTTCTTCTAAGCCAAAAACCTCCACAAATATGCACAAAAAGATGCTTATCTAGAAAAAAAACACAAGCTAACAGTGAAAGGCTTCTGTAAGAAATATCTTTCTTTTTTTAAAGATTCCTTTAAGAGTAAAATTGCCAGCCTGTTAAGGTGGGAGGTCATGACTCTTGCTCCACAGAAATAAGCATCTGCATACAGGCTCATTGCTCAAGTCAATTCTTCAATGACAGCAATATAAACTGGTCAGACAAACAGAGGAGAAATGTTTGCAGGGAATATGAAGCCTCCGCTTGGGTCAAAGTCTCCTCCTCCTCTGTCTTCTTAATTGGAAACGTGCATTCAAGTGCAGGAACACAGATTGAGCAAATACTGAGCCAAAAAGGATAACAGGATGCTTGGTTCTAAGATGGAGGGGCAGAGGGATCTGAGGGATTGCACTCAGGTTGCAAACAAAAGAAAGCAGAACAAATTATTTAAAAGGCCATAAGCAAAATGGGGAGGACAGTGCAGCCTTTGTTGGTGCCTTGGGTCCTATCCAGCCAGGTGCCTGTGACAAGGCACATACATGAAAAACATCCTGTGGCAATGAAGGAGCTAGCTGGAGTTAAGGCCATTAAACTAGACTTCTGGTTTTGGCCTGGATGTTAGGAAAACCACAATGGAGGTATCATACGGAAGGAAGATACCTGTACAAGCCTGCAAGAAAAGGGTTGCTGGCTGCATTGCTCTGCCTTTCATCATTTCCTTTTCCGGGTATCATAGTAGATGCCCCAGACGCAAAAAATCTGTTTTATCGAAACAGCATTGGTGATGAATTAACAGCACGTTGCTAAATTGCGGAAATATTCCTTTTAAAAACAAATTTTTCTAACTGTGACAGAATTGAGATAATTAAATGATAAAATGAAAATATTTCTTTGGTAGTTCACAGTTTAACAAATATCAGTTAAATATGTAGCCAACTGAAATGGAGACAATGGGTTGTTTCAAATGGTGTCTCTCTTCTGATGGAAGGCACTTCTTTGATCCAGTGGTTTCCATCAGTGGAATGGGAAGTCTGTTTTTGTCCATTCCCTCTTCCTCCACAGCCCCTGCCCTGCCCAAATCTACCCTCAAGGACTGGGGGACAGACCCTTTGGAACAATGCTAGAGAGGTATGGCAAGAGCTGTATAGAAGGGAACAAATTGCCAGCTCACCACACTTTTACCATTGGCCCAAATTCTTTCAACCCTTGAATTTTATTTCCACAACTAGCTCTCTTCTGTAGTAATATAAGTTATCTGAAGTTTGTAGAATGTAAAAAGAACTTTTCTGGATCAAGACAAAGATAGATAGATAGATAGATAGATAGATATAGATAGATAGATGTTTATTCAGCATTTGCGCCCATCATGCAATACAAAACAGAACAAGACAAAGGCCAATTGCCAATCTAATCTACTCTCCTTTCCTAGCAGTGGCCATTCACAACACCTCTGGGAAGCCTGCAAGCGGGACCCAATTGCAGCAGCACTCTTTCCATTTACGATTCTCAGGAACTGGTAAAGATTACCTATGAAGTGCTATCTATCTGCTCTCCTGAAGGAATAGTTTCTCTAGATCTTAACTGATAGCAGTAGAAAGGGCATGGAAATGGTTGAGCAGCACAACAGCAATTGTATCCACAAATGACAATGCTTACTAGCAGAGAAATACAAGATTGCCTGTTTTAAAGAAAATAATAATAATAGCCCAATAGATCAATTAGGGACTAACAAGAAGTCGCAACAGGCAAGAAAAAGCAAGCCTGCAGAATGAACTTTGTGTGTAGAGGCCAAACAATATATTTCTTTTCAAAGGAAATTCCTACACACCCCCTTTCAGTAAAAAAGGTAAAGGACCCCTGGATGGTTAAGTCCAAACTTGACTATGGGGTGCGGTGCTCATCTCACTTTCAGGCTGAGGGAGCCGGTGTTTGTCCGCAGACAGCTTTCCAGGTTATGTAGCCAGTATGACTAAAAAGTTTCTGGTGCAATGGGACACCATGACGAATGCCAGACTGCATGGAAACACCGTTTATCTTCTTGCCACAGTGGTACCAATTTATCTACTCACGCTGGTATGCTTTCAAACTGCTAGGTTGGCAGAAGCTGGGACAGAGAAACAGGAGTCCCTGTTGTACGGACTCAAACTGCCAATCTACTGATCAGCAAGCCCAAGACGCTCAGTGGTTTAGACCAGTGCCATCTGCTCCTACTAAAAACTGTGATACATTAACTCCATCTATGGATGAGAGGGGACGATGTTGCCAGCATAACTGGGAGAATGGCTAGATCACTGGATTCCCCTTAGATCATCCCCTACCACTTGTTACATTTGGTAGCTGCGGTCCAAGCCCTGGAAGCCTTCAAATCTTCCCTGCAGCAAAAAGTAAGAATGATTAGGTGGTGCACTTACCTGTGGGTGTAGCATACCTACCTATTCCTAGCTCTTTACATCCCCTTTGTGCAATCTTGCCATATGGGGAGGCAAACAAGTATAAGTCTGCATGTGGCCCTTGATGTGGAGCCAGTATTTTCTTGACCTTGGTCTGGAGAGAAGCCTAAAGTGAGTTGTGGGTCAACCCGGGAGGGGATAATGAGGCATGCAGGTTCTCCCAGGTACTTGTCTGCATTTCTCTTTTCTTTTTCAAAAGCCAAAATTCTTAACCCTGTCACAAAGCCCCCGTAGTTGGCAGAATGTATAAATCTTAGAAGTTTATTGGAATTAACAGAGGTCTCTTAATCTGTATAAAGCATAGTTCTCAACTGCAGAACAAGCACTGCCCCTGTCACCTGTACCTCCTTAGTCCTGATAAATATATTTCCTTAGTAAGTACTGGCTTTATGAACTTTTGAAGGGTCTATCTTTGTACTTCTGCCTTCCTTTGTCCTTACAGCTTATTTTGCTGCAGGCGAAAAGCCAGGCTTGTAACCTGTAATGGAGATTTTTGTACCCTATGTGCAATCATCATCATCATCATCAAACAACTGTTGAGTTGTCTCAGCGGTTTTTAACCCAGAATAAAGCAAATTGTTATAGAACCACCATAGAACCAAGAGAGACTAGATTATTGATCAGTGCAACTGCTTCACTTCAAAAGCTACAGCATTTAAAATGTTCCGTCAGCACAGCTGAGCTATATATTCAGCCCCAAAAAGACTTAATCAGCGAACTAAATTATTCTTCATACGAATAAAGCAACATTCTTATGATTTATACATAGATACATTTATCTATGTACATAGTGCTTCAGACTGATTTTTACCATGGAAACCTTATGATTCGAATTTAGATGGGGAAAGGAACAAGGAAAAAAATGTGAGAAAATACAAACACATTTATTGAAGCTTCGTCCTTGCTGGAGATTAGAGGTAAGCAGCAAGTCCAGCCATCGCCAATCTGGTGCCATACAGATGTTCATCATGCGAAAGGCTGGACTGGATGAATCCCAAACCGGAATTAAGATTGCTGGAAAAAATATCAACAACCTCAGATATGCTGATGATACTACCTTGATGGCAGAAAGTGAGGAGGAATTAAAGAACCTTTTAATGAGGGTGAAAGAGGAAAGTGCAAGATATGGTCTGAAGCTCAACATCAAAAAAACTAAGATCATGGCCACTGGTCCCATTACCTCCTGGCAAATAGAAGGGGAAGAAAT
This sequence comes from Lacerta agilis, assembly GCF_009819535.1. Classification (NCBI taxonomy): domain Eukaryota; kingdom Metazoa; phylum Chordata; class Lepidosauria; order Squamata; family Lacertidae; genus Lacerta; species Lacerta agilis. Next base: position 30,885,331 of record NC_046318.1, read on the forward strand.
GGAGGCAGTGAGAGATTTCACTTTCTTGGGTTCCATGATCACTGCAGATGGTGACAGCAGTCACGAAATTAGAAGACGCCTGCTTCTTGGGAGAAAAGCAATGACAAACCTAGACAGCATCTTAAAAAGCAAAGACATCACCTTGCCGACAAAGGTCCGTATAGTTAAAGCTATGGTCTTCCCAGTAGTAATGTACGGAAGTGAGAGCTGGACCATCAAGAAGGCTGATCGCCGAAGAATTGATGCTTTTGAATTATGGTGCTGGAGGAGACTCTTGAGAGTCCCATGGACTGCAAGAAGATCAAACCTATCCATTCTCAAAGAAATCAGCCCTGAATGCTCACTAGAAGGACAGATCCTGAAGTTGAGGCTCCAGTACTTTGGCCACCTCATGAGAAGAGAAGACTCCCTAGAAAAGACCCTGATGTTGGGAAAGATGGAGGGCACAAGGAGAAGGGGACGACAGAGGATGAGATGGTTGGACAGTGTTCTCGAAGCTACTAACATGAGTTTGGCCAAACTGCGAGAGGCAGTGAAGGATAGGCGTGCCTGGCGTGCTCTGGTCCATGGGGTCACGAAGAGTCGGACACGACTGAACGACTGAACAACAACAACAGATGTTTTAGACTACAACTCTCATTAGCCTCAGCTAGGGCAAGCTGAGCTACGCAATAGTGATATGCAGAATGCTTTGTTATCCCCTCTTGACACATGGTGAGATGCTTTTGAAAAAGAGAAGAACTTACAAAGATAGAGTTTGTCACAGCATGGGAACCAGCGGCTCAAAGTAAGAAATTCCATTGAGCTACTGCAAACCCTTGCACAAAACGCAAGGAAAAATTTGGATCCCAACCACATTTTTCACTGACAAAACTACAGGTGACTCATCCCTTGACCTACACACACAATTAATAAAAAAGAGACTCCAACCCATCAAAATGTGGCTTGAACAATATGACTAAACACATAAAACATCATCTGCTCAAACACAATCCTGTGATCAAACTGCTTTACAAGTATTTCCTGTCAATTCAATTAGCAAGCTCAACAGGAGGGGACAGCATGGAATGAGAGGATTTCCATCAAAGGCATTTTGGTCTTATTCCAAAATAGGTTGCTAATTATTTTCATAGAAGTGTAGTTTTGGAAAAGGTGCATCTTATTGCATGGAAGCAACCAAAATAGAAACATCAGCACAGCAAATCATGAAATGAGAACATAGCTTACAAAATGTATTTTTTATTATTAAATGAAAAGAATCTGTTTTGTAGATCAAATATGAAATAGAATGTACAAAAAACTTTACATCTGTCCTTTGAAAGAAATAAAATGCTATCAGGAATTCGCTAGCAGCAATTCCTTCCAAACATAACACAAAATGCATGAATATGTTTTATGGCAGTACAATACTACACAGAATAGCCTGTGCTAGAACTGCAATTACAGAGAAGTAAAGTTAAAAATCTAAATGGTCTCTCTCTAAAGGATACTAGTCCACAAAGTAACTTAAAAACATGGGAATCAACCATCATATATTCTCTTAGAAGCAAGTGGCAGGTAGGTTGAGTGCAGCGTTCACAAAGCTTGCATATAGCATTCTCAGTTCCTATACAAATATAAATTGTTCTTTATTTTTATTTTTAAAAATCTTTCTATTTGATAAGAATTCACTGTGAAGAAAACATATCCCGATCAAGATCTTTTGCTTCATCCATGCAATATATTCCTTAGGTATTCTTTCTGAAGCTTGGTACCCAAAGCCGTCATGGCAGTATTTTTTTAAATGTTCTGATGCAAATATTTGTACTAACCTCTCATATAACAAGGTCCTGCAGAGCTCACAACTTGTCTTTGGCATCACACCAAGTCCCCCTTTAATACTTTTCCTTTAAAAAAGTATATATTCCTTTAAGTAAAACACCCTAAAAACATCTTATTTCAGGTTTTGTAAAATAATGCATTATCACCTCCTTGGTTGCTTTGCAAAATATACACCTTATTTTGGAGAGGAAAACAGGAAATGCCCACCATTGGAATTCTGAATGGTTGCAAAAAGAAACACATAATTACAAGTCCCCTCCCATATGGAGGTTACATAAAGTCATTCAGTTCGGCTTCCAGTGCTGCCGCCATCTCATCCGCTTCTGAGCTGCTGCCCTCCTCGTCGTCATTGCTAGACCCTTTACTAGATTCACTGGCACCGTCATCCTCATCCAGCTTTCGCTTATGACCCCTACAAATTTGGACAGAGAAAATGGACATGATTAAAACAATATCCTTATGCAGAGGTGCCGGAACTCACCACAAACACCTCCCTCGTTCTCTTAGAATGGCAATGGTGCCCACCTGAGAGGTACTGGAAACATGTTTCTGTGAGTTTTGGCTGAAAAAAAGCCGTGTCTTTAACCGCCTAATAGTGTGGTCTTCAAATGGAAGATGGCAAGCGGCAGAATCCCTCCCACAAATATTCCAAAGCTTTTACACTGAGAAGAAAGGTCAATCTCTAAGCACATAACATTTCCTAAGTGCTGTACAGAGATTGAGACGAAAGCCCCTCACAATATAAGAGACATGAAATAAAAGAGGAAGAAAGAAAGCAAATACAGGGACCGAATCTTGAATTTACACAATCTCAGCAGTGTCATTTACACACACAACCCAGGAGTCTTAGTCCACTGGCCAATGGCAGAAGCCAAAATGTTATTTCTTTTAGGTCTGGAAGCCCAAGGAAAGTGTAATAGGACTGTATTTAAAAAAAGGCATCACTTGCAGTATGATGATGCACTTAAAAGTTCCAAAACTGAAAATGCCCCCCCCCTACCTCCCCATTACAGGCTATGATAAATTCTAGTTTCAGGCAGATCTCACTTTCTACATATTTTTAGCAAAGCATTTATTGTCTGACCTAGCCCTATATTGGACAATATTGCTCAGGTTTAGAGAGAATTGACCTTGTTCTTTTCTTCTTCTTTTTGGTATATTTTGAATTATTCTGCATTCAATTATCCCTAGAAGCAGAGCCAACAAATGTCAAACACAAAATACCTACCATAAGAGATGTTATGGATGCAACAAGCACAGTGTCAAAATCATAGCAATCAAGAAAACCTCACCGTTACACTTCCCCCTCTTCTCTGCAGCATCTCCCAACACTGGTGCTCTAATAAATATGCATGTTACTCTCCAATGTATAAGGACCCTGTGGTGCATTGCTTTAATACTGTAGGGACATGGAAGTACATGCCCTATAGAAAATTAATTTCCTTGCATAATGGACTCTTGAATAAATAGTCCTCAAACCCTAATGCTCCCGTGAGATGCATCAATATTTCCATTTTAGGTTACTGCAATAACCAGAATTAGGACCTGCAAGTTCCTGAAATCCTTTCTGCTCCCCTAGTTAGGAATAAAATTTCATTTATTTGAATCATACTGGTATAGAAAACCAGTTTCACCAACTTTGCTACGAGAGTGTGAACTGTTCTTGCTGGAACTGTAATCACTGCTAATTAATGAGTCACAGAGATGCCAAGTTACAAGTGGCACTACATAATGTTCCGAAATGTAGTCCAAAAAGTCTCTACTGTACTGTCTTGCCAACATAAAAGACAAAATAAAACATGCAAGGTTTGTGCAAGTACTATTCATTACCATTAAGCTGATAGCCAAGATAAATGTGTATTTGTTCCCATGTCTGGCATTTTGCAAAGGGTAAAGCTCATAACACACTTTACACAGCACACAAATTTGCCACTCGTTTCCCTTGTGTCGCTTGGAGAATACTATAATGCAGCCTTCACCAACCTGGTGCCCTCTAGCTGTTTTAGACCATAGTTCCCAACAGCCCCAGCCACCAGGCAGGTTGGGGAAGGCTGCTATGTCTGAAGGAGGAATGCAAATATGTAAAAACGGTGTGTGTGTGTGTGTGTGTGTGTGTGTGTGTGTGTGTGTTATACTGAGTAGCCAGAGCTAGTCCCATCTCCAAACATTATAGGTGTTCTTTGGTTCACTGGGGGAATGAGCCTAAAACCTGTATGTTGCCTAAGTGTAAATTGGCCCCAATACTGTCTCCACTGTCTAGTAGTGGCTGGCAAATGGTGGGAAAAGTCCCACGCTGCATTGTGGGTTTTGTACTACCTCCAGTATCAGTGTGCCTCTGAATACCAGTTGCTAATCTACAGCCTTTTAAGCTGTGTGTGTGGTGGATAATGTTTTTTGTGGTATGTATTTTTGAGTTTTCATATTGTGAACTGGCCTGTGATCATCCGATGAAGGGAGGTATGGAAATTATAACAACAACAATGATGCGGTGGGGTCATATATAATCCTATAATTGCAAAGATGGAAGGGACCACATGGGTCATCTAGTCCAACCCCCGGCAATACAGGCATTTTTTTGCCCAAGGTGGGCATGAACCCATGACCCTTAGATTAAGAACCTCATACTCTACCAACTGAGCTATCCCAAAGCTCCCTGTGATAACAGAATGATGAACTAGAGGGGTCTTTGGTCTTATCCAACAGACCTTCCCTTTGATTCTCTGATGCTTAACATGAGGAATAGTACTGACTTTCAGAAAGGAGAGGCTAACTCCCTCAGTTTAAAAAAGCCACACCAGTTATGAGCCAAACTCAAAGTGGTAATTACTTTGGCTCAATCACCACCTGCCCTCCTGTTAGTGGTTTCTCTTCTCTATCCAAAACATTACTTGTAAGGGTGGGAGGAACCACTAGCAGGGGTTATTTTCATTACTACTGTGATTCTAGTAATACAATGAAAGCTTCAGAGCATGCTCAGAAACTTTCCATCACTTCAGAGAACTATAGTTCAATTCATTCTGGCAGAATGTATTCTACTCTTTTCCTTTCTGTCCCTCAGAAAAGAATTTTAGATTTCCTCCCCTGACTGGCAGGAAGCAAGAGGAAGAGAATAAGAAGAACTGGGAAACAGCAAAGGCTTGTTTTCATTCTACATTTCCCATTTCCTAGTGCAGTACACACAGCATATTTCTTCTTCATACTCTATGTACCCTATATTCTCTTCCCAACAGAATTAGTGAGCTGGGCATATCCTTTACATGCTTCTCCACCTTGCTGTCTCCTTCCTGTGTGTCAAGCATGCTAAAAAGCAGGTGACAGCACACAAGGAAAGGAAGCTTGATGGTGTACATCTTTTGACATACTAATTGCAGTTAAATACTATCCTGGGAAATCCAAGAGAAAATAATGGCTGTGGCCTAAACCACAGAGCCTAGGGCTTGCCGATCAAAAGGTCGGCGGTTCGAATCCCTGTGACGGGGTGAGTTCCTGTTGCTTGGTCCCTGCTCCTGCCAACCTAGCAGTTCGAAAGCATGTCAAAGTGCAAGTAGATAAATAGGAATGCAAAGGGACCCCTGACCATTAGGTCCAGTCGCGGACAACTCTGGGGTTGCGGTGCTCATCTTGCTTTACTGGCCGAGGGAGCCGGCGTACAGCTTCCGGGTCATGTGGCCAGCATGACAAAGCTGCTTCTGGCGAACCAGAGCAGCGCACGGAAACGCCGTTTACCTTCCTGGCGGAGCGGTACCTATTTATCTACTTGCACTTTGACGTGCTTTCAAACTGCTAGGTTGGCAGGAGCTGGGACCAAGCAATGGGAGCTCTATATTACTATATACTATATTTAATTACTATATTTAATTGTCTTCCCTAGGGGGCTTCTTGGATCTCTTCAAATTAAATCTTTCATGCTGCAATATATGATGGAAGCACTTGGGAGTAAGACCCACTGAATTCAGTGGCTTACTTCTGAATAGACATGTATACAACTGCACTGCTATTTTCTAACTTATTCTTGTATGTGTTTTGATGTATAACTGATTTCATATATATATATGCATGGATTCACTTCAGTCAATCCCCATAGTACAATTCAGGGCATATTACATTGAAAGCAACTAGTCCAACATCAGTGTGCAGACATTTTAAGTGTTTACTTCTGTGCCAAAGAGACATTAAATATCATAGTGGTCAGGATTAATGCACTTCAGTTATTACAAAGAGCTGAACAGCACATTTTAGAATTCATTAGGAAAACTATGTTAGATGCATTTCTGATATCATGAACAATTTTTGTATACTACAGATTACCAATGCTCATTTTAAAACCTAGTGGTTTTTTTAAAATTAAAAAAATGGAGTTATAAAAGCATTGCACAATAAATGTTACTTGGAATCACTTGGAATCAGTACAATACATAGAATCCTTATCGGATTTCCTTGCCTCACACAGATTTCAACAGGCTACAAAAAAGAGAGCAGGAAAAAGCAAATAACATGTTGCTAAGGGTCAATGAACAGGCTTTATTAGTTTTCCTGAAAAAGCGAATCTCCATTTCAGACTAACTTCTTTAAAAACCTATGCAGCCCCACAACTCATGGCAAAAATACTTCAACACGGCAAACAATAGATGGGATCAGTTCCTAACATATTTGGGTGACTCAAGTATGCTATGTCACACACTGCAAAAAAGGAGGAGACATTCTAGCATCATATGCCAATCCTATCCTCACCTTGAGATCATATTATCATGACACGCTTCCTTAGCAGGGCGAGGCCCAAACATCAGATTGAGACAGTCACGGGCTGAGGGGCTCAGAGCCAGCAGTTGTGTATGTCACATGATCTGCACCATATGCCCTAAGCTAGTCTGCTACCCTCTGAATCAATGGAGAAGGCTGTCTCATTATCACTGTTAAAAGTAAGATTCAAGTGTCTGTCTAGTTGGTTTCTGCATACAGAATGGAAAGACGAGGGCGCAATCTTGCCTTTGCCCCTGGCAGCAAGTAATATTGAGGTAGTCCGGTTTCTCTGTAATACTTTAGTTTACAACATCAGGTTTTGTTTTGGGTATTTTATTGTTAGCTCCCAAAAGCTACCCATGTCAAAATCCCAGGCTTAATTTAACACACTCGGTACACTTTGACCATAAAACTACGAAATGGTAGCTGAAGAAGAATAAACGAAACAGGGCCTTGTCCTGGAGTTAACAATCGTAACTGGAATTTGTTTTATACTTTCAACAACAAAAATAGAGAAAACCATTGTTTATTGCCGTCCTGGCCTGAGTCCTTGCAACCTTTCTACTTTATTTCCTTAATTTAACACTATGTCTACTGTCACTATCTATCATTCTGCAGTTTTTGACATATAATTAACCTAAATAGCAGCTGTGTCAAGAGTTAAATACAAGCTGGTAACGCTAGGGGGGTGGGAAGTGTTCCTTGCATATACCTTTGACAACTTTCATTGTACTTTTCATATAATAGCAATGGATACTGAAAAGGTATTTCCATGCTTATTTTTAGTGTCTTGTCTCTAAGAAAATCCCAGAGCTTGTATTATATTGCTCTTCACGACATGTTCCCAGAAAGAGCTTGAATAAGAAGACGAGTTTGTACTTGGCAAAACTGTCTCAAGACTCAGTTGTTCTTGGATTCATTAGGAGGCCTTGGGAGAAGCTAGTTATTAGTTTCAACTTTCTGTATCAAAGGCTGTATGATACTCAAATTACCTGTTAGGACTACAATGTGAATGAAAGACACTGGGTAGTATAAAAGTATCCAGTTATCTTAACTGGTTTTTCTACATCGTACAAGAACTTTTTTTTTTAAGAGGTCTGTGAAAAATCCAGATTTTGGAAATAGAAAATTAACCTGAAATATGGTAATCATGTTACCTTCATGTAAAGTACCTGACATTTCGTTGTCAATGCTACATGGAGCTTGCATAATACTTCAAACAAAAGTCACAGCCAAACAGCTTGTTGTTATGTCTTGGGATAATTCTAGCAATTTTAAATTCAAGGTTCAGATGGGAATCTGTATATGAGGGATTGACAAGCCATCTCAGTCCTACTCAGCATTCAAGCAGCAGGAATAATTTTATCTAATTTAGTCTACAGAATGGGGAAAGTGGCAATTCTATTGTAAACTAGCATTTCGGTTGCCTGTTCCTCCTACAATTCCTACTTAAGTCCCTGATTGCATATCACTTTGATGGGACTCCTAAAAAGTATAGTGGAATTTTAAAGAGAAATACATTGCTGCTTCCATAACCAAGAAAACTATTCTGAGGAACCAGCATAGGCAGCATCAATATTAATCAATAAGGCCACCTTTCACAAAAAGGGTCAAAGATCCATTAAATGAACAAACCTAACACTGTTAGGATATGGTCCACTTACACTAGCTGTCTTTGTGGGTGTTATAGAGGAATCCATACACAGCACACCATTTTTTTTGTTTCTGATCTTAAAAACTTACAAACTCTGCTAACCTGGAGTTACCTTGAGTTGAGAATTTTGCCCCAGGATGAGAATGGAAATCGTGTTCCAGCAGCAAGAGGCCCCATTAGCAAAAGCACGCCTCTAGTTAAGAACGGACATCTGGAACGAATTAAGTTCGTAACTAGAGGTACCACTGTACTTCTAAGCCACTATTGCTTGCTTTCAACCTCAGAACAAAACAATGGCTACATTCACAGGGGTAGCCAACATGGTGGCCTCCAGGTGTAACTCACATCAGCCCCAGCCAGCACAGCCAGTGCATAGGGATGATGGGAGTTGTAGTCCACAATGACATAGGCTAGCCTGTGTTGAATAATGGTTTAGAAATGCAAGTATAAATGTTGGGCTCATGCATTCCATCCACACTCTATTCCCATTCCTTCTTTACCTTGCATGCAGCAACTGAATACTCTTCACTCTCTCACTGCAAGGATAGCAGTTAGGGAGAGATGGCGAGAAGGGCCTCCCTTCTATTTCAGATCATTATTTGAGATTGCCTATTATATCTGAACATTTTGATTCTAAACTGAGGGCACAGTTCCAGTTACAGGTAGGTAGCCGTGTTGGTATGCCATAGTCAAAACAAAATAAAAAATTCTTTCCAACTAAGCTCATACCAAGAACAAACTTAGTTGGTCTCTAAGGTGCTACTAAGGGCACAGGTTTGTTTCCAAACGACGAAACAGGAGCAACACAGGACGACAGGGCTTATAAAATACAACTTTTCTTAATTTTTTAAAATGTGGATTTCACTGAATGTTCTGTCTGAGGAAGCCCTGCGCATTTAGTGCGCAAGGACAGCTGCTTGTGCAGCAGGGCTTTCCCCCACCCCCAGGTACAGTTCAAAAAAATGGCTTGGGGGGGCGTTGAGAATCCCTAGAACAATGTGTGGGACGGGGGTATAATTCTGTCTAGCAAGCTGGTATGGTTGCGCAGATGGAATGATTTGAAGAGCACAACACTGAATCCCACCCCCTATCTTGAGTATCTAAAAGGTGGGTTTTGAATCTCCCCACCCTGAAAAACCCCTAAAATGTGCTCCTGGCTAAAGGACACTCATGATCAGTGGAAATTCCCAAAATTGACTAGGAAAAATGTTCCTACTATGATTATCACTCCTCCCTCTCCATCATTCTTTTTGCTGGCATTGCCTTTTTCTGTGAAGAAATCACTGTTTGTGGAGTTTTATTCGGCATCTTTTTGCTACATCTGACCTTCACACTTGCCACGACTATTGTCTCAAAGCTAAGTCATACTGAGGCTAACAACACTCAAGATCAAGCTATGATAAAAGGGTCTTTTAAAGTTCTCTTTAAACCCATGAGAGCTTTCCTTACATAACTGAAACAACTTTGACAGCACTGGAGTCTCAGGACATTAAGAAGATAAGACATATTTATGCAGTCTTAAAATAAAAAAAAGAGAGAAAATATTTTTGAAGCAACATAGCGCTTAAAGTTCAAGTCATATTAACTGTACTTTTTATTCAAAGCAGGAAGTAAGCTCACTATTTAGCACTGATGTAGTGCTAAGATGATAGGCATTGTAGAGAAGTAATAATTCCTGCCCCGAGGTCTAATAATATTCATGAGACAAAAAGTAGCAAAAAAGGGGATACTTGGCCATAGATTTATAATTAGAAGTAGAGACAAGATTGGGAAGAGTCACGTGGGAGTGGAGGAGGTAAACTAAATAAAGGACACTTCAGAAAAGACTTTTGACTATGGAGGAGGAACTTGGATGAAACTACATTGCCTAGCAGTGACAGAAATATTATAAGCTTAAATTTCATTGCTCTGTTTCAGATATCAGCAAGACACCTAGGAATGTTATGCTGGGATGACAGTGAGGAGGATGGGAGAGGAGACATGACATGACAGAAAACTCGACATCAGCAAGTAGCAGCAAAACACATGAGAGTGAATCAACAATTCTGAGAACCATGACAGATGAATGAAGGGGGTAAGGACTGTGGCACATATGAGAATAAGGAGAGATGATATGGTGGATCAACTGAAGCGTAGAATTAAAAAAAAATCAGCTTGTATTAGGTATAAAAATATGCCTGAAAAATATCGCATATGCCAAAAACGTTGTAGTTTTTAGTGCATTTCCAGAATGGCTGCACAATTTATATTTGGCCAAGAGTTTGAAATCAGGGGTGGGGAGTTCTATTCCTCTTTTTGTCTTTGAGTAGGAACTACTGAATATCTGAACTGGCCCTAGTAGTTTATCACTTTAAAGAATTAAGAATTTGGAACTCATGGGGAAAGCTCTACTAAGTATAAAAAAGTTTTGCACATGTATTTTTTGTTCAACAATATAAAAGAAAAATGCTGAAGATGAAAGAATATTTTAAATCTATCACTTGAGCACCATGCATACTTTAAATCGTACCATCTTCTGTCAAGTGATATCAATGCAGTAAAGAACTTAGTAGAATTCAAAGGTTAGATACTTTGTACAGATAATGAAAATCTCTAAGGATAAATCAAAGGGGATATAAGTCATCATGCTCACATTCATGACCTAGAAAGAAAAACTAGGTATGCCTTTCTTAACTATCCTACTGCAACTAGAGTGGTTTGGGAACGTTACAGTAGAGTAACATCTGGGTATCTAACTACATTTTGGCTTTTGTCTCTTTTTGTCTCTGAATATCTTCCAGCTAAAAAATATGTTTATACAGGAAATAACATTATTTTGATGCAGATATATTTTATCTGTGTTAAGTTCCAGGAAAGAATTTGACCTCCTTTCTCATTGTAAAAGCACAATAGAAATATTGATTAATAGACATTTCCAGAGTTCTGTTGCATATATGCACTTTTAGAATCTATTCATCACCAATTCATTACTATAATATGAAAAATTACCCAGACAATTATTTTCAAATTTAGAATATGGGTGCATTTTTCCTGTAAAAGAATGGTTCCCCCCCCCCTTATGAATTCATGAAGTATGGCTTGTGCTCTATATACCACCCTATGGTTTCTCCTGCACCCAAGATCTATTAAATTACTTGAGAGGAAAAGGAACAACTTGCTATTATTGGGATTGGTAGTGTATATGCCATTGTTTTATGAAGCCTCTTAGCTCTTAAATCCTGACATCTCTTCCTGTGACCTTTACTTGTCCAGCTCTACCACTTTCAGCTGTGCCTCAACAACTCTTGCTCTAATACTATGGCGTTTCTTCCTCCTTCCCCTTCCACCTGGAACTGCTTTTAAAGAAAACTTTATTTACCTTACTCTCCCTTTCTGTTGCCTCCCTTGGAAGTAAGCTCCTATGAGTAAGGACCAACTGAGCAATCCATGCTGTTACATGCCTAGTTTGATCCTGTATGTCATGAACGGGGGGCGGGGGGGGGGGGAGAAGCTGTGCATGGGGAATCAGGAGGAAAGGTGGGATTAAAAAACTAATAAATTTTTAGAAGTGCCCAACCTAAATAGTTTCCTGTTCATATTCCTGGGTAAAAAGTGCTCAGCTGTCTACAACTTACAGAATAAGCCTTCTATATCAATATTTCATTCCTGCAATCTCTTTGGATAACTTGGCCAAGTTATAAATGGCAAGAAATGACACTATTTGAAAATCCTATTAAACATCTTGAGAAACAAAACATCAAACCAATGTAGTCTTGACTGGATTGTATAACTGCAAAATTGGAGTCTGCTGCAGTGTAGTATGTAGGACAATGACTTAAGAGTATTTTTCTTATTGAAGAGGATGCTATGAAACGTTTTGTCCAAAATGAGGTTTTGCAGCCCGTTGTAAATCATATAACAGTATTATTCATGAGCTTGAATTCCATCAAGTTGTAGATCTGTGGAAACTGTCAACTGATAGAAGAAAGAAAAATGTATAGACAACAGACGGTGAAGTTAATAAATTGTTCTGGTGGAATACATTTGTCTTCCTTAGAAATAGCCTTTAGAGGCTATATATAGGTAACTTTTTGGTATAAGGACACTGGCAGATAAAAGTGCAAGAGAATCTCATCCGTTTTCTCTTTTTCAGCAATTTCTTTGAAGTTTCTGAAAATAGGTGAGTATTTTTTTTAAATACTGTACTTATGACTTGAATTCTTGCTATTTATTTGACCACTGTTGAAATTGCAAGCACTCATAACATTGCATGTGGAGGAGAATCCATGTGTAATTCTCATGAGATAAACTTCTGTTCCATCTGATGCTGTACTTTAATTCTGCAAAGAAATTATGGAAGAGTCTCAACTAAAGAGGAATGGGGAGGAACTACCCACACGGAGAAGCATCGTAGATGTTTTCCATTCCCAAGCTCTTTGAGAAACTCCCAAGAGCTCATGGGGAACGTGCATGTTCCAACATATCTTGCAACATCCATAATGTATTCCCTGTTTTTGTTTTCAAAAAATTAGTGCTTAATGAACTCTGACCTGGTTTAGATTAATAAATAATTAGAATGTAAGAAAGTAATAATAAGTTCTATTATTGAGCAAATGCAGCTAAATGTAATAAATAAATGTTGTATCTCGTTATTGAGAAGACTGACGTGTTTCCAACTTTGTATACTCCACAGGTAGTGAAAAGGAAAATAATAGTAAGGAGTTATAGTCAAAAAGCACATGTGTTTCATGTGCATGAACAATGAAGTACTATGTTCTAAGAAATGTTGAAGTAAAAAGGGTGAATTCATCATTCTGAGAAATGAGAGACTAGAGCAGCAATCCTATGGCAAGATCTGCTGGGCTGAGCAGCTTAATATGCAACAGATCTTTGGCTCAGCTGGCTGATTCCCAAGTTGGCCAGTGTTAAGTCTGGAACCTTGGCTCAACAGAAGATAGGCTGGCATAATGTGCTCATTCCAGCCTCAGTTGACTGAACCAAAGCTGGTGTAAAGTACCTAAAAAGTGGTGTTCTGCAGATGGAACGGAGGGGGGGGGGCTAGGCTGGGTCCTAGGCCCATTCAGTTCCATCATGTGACCTGGCAAGCTGGCACTGAACACTATTTTAAAGGCTTGTTTTCCCTCTGCCAGACTTGAGCAGCTGCTGCTGCCTTGCTATTGAATTGGGTTTGGATCTGGTGTCACTTTATGCTAGCTGAACTTACCCTGGCATGCTTTTCATCAGCTCTGTGTGCAAAGGATTACTCACTATGCAAATAGCTAACTTTTCACAGAGGTTTGCCAAATCTCTTAAGATATGCGGAACTGGTTTTAGATGGAACAGCTAGCAAAGACTAACCTTAAAAAACGTAAAGGGTCCTACTTGTGAATTATGATTTTAAACTCCCCAGACGTTTTAGAAGGTGCACCTGTCATCTTCACTTATGGGTTTATTAGATTTCTGTAGGTAAAAAAGCATAACAAGTGACACTTGGGAGGCTCTGAAGGTCTGTGCACAGAGCTGTTAATGCATGCTTTACAGTGCATGATAATTGGTAGTTTGGGGTCAAGCTAGCAGTCATGAGAGAATTGTTGCCACTGTTGAGGGTACACATCTTATTTCAAAATAAGTTTCGGTAATTTCATGTATTTATTATAGAAGACGTATTGTGTGTCACATTATTGCCCTGACAGGCAGTACTATAATTTAGAGATCTGAAAAAGCACAGTATTTGCATATCATCTGACCAAGCAAGCATTCATTTCTACAATAGATGTTAATAATATTTAACATGGTAGAAAACCTGGATAATATTCAAAGATGTAGCTTTATATGGTAAAAACGTCATTATTTCATGTTCTGAATTTTTAAACTACGTCTTCTAAAATTTAAAAAGCAAACCTGTGCTCAGTTTTGTAGGGAACTCCTGCAGACTTTAGCCAAAAAGCAAAATGGGTAAGTCCTCAATCTTGTAGTCATACCTTGGCTCTCGAACGGAATCCGTTCTGGAAGTCTATTCGAATTCCAAAAACATTTGAAAACCAAGGCGCGGCTTCTGATTGGCTGCAGGAGTTTCCTGCACTCAATCGGAAGCCACGTCGGACGTTCGGGTTCCAAAGAACGTTCACAAACTGGAACACTCACTTCTGGGTTTGTGGCGTTCGGGAGCCAAAGCGTTCGAGTCACAAGGCATTTGCAAACCAAGGTACGACTGTATATGCATAGAATTAAGCCCCACAAAACAAAGTGGGACTTGACTCTGAGGAATCATAAACCAGGACTGCACTGTTTTGAGTGTGAAATTTTCTAGTCCAAACTTCACCTCGGTCATAACTTATACAGTGGACATAGGTAAGGCACCATTTTCTCAGCCTTGGCTGTAACCACTGCAATATAGGGATAATACTGCCCTAACCTTACAGTGCTGCTATAAGGATTACTGAGACAGTGACTTCATTCAGATGCAACAGTAAACTATGAGTTAGCATTGTAAGAATGAGCCTCAGGGTCATGCATTTCTCCTCTTCTCTGCTGCTGCCACAAGATTGGAGGCATTCCCATCAGGATTAAAGCACTCTCAGTTTATCAACAGGCAATTTTGAATGTTATCATCAACTATGGTTTACTGTGACAGTAATAAGCTGCTGCAAGCCTTGGGTTCACACACTTTCTTTCTCTCCTAGCATAGCTGTAATGAGAGATCAGAGGCTTTTGCATCTGTGTTTTTATATGTATATAAACTGCACTTTAACATTTCATCTACACCCAAAGAACTGTAGTTAATGTAAGCCATGGTTATTTCATCCAAGTTCCAGGATCTTCAGCATTTCTTATGCATACTGGCAGAAATGCTTTGGAAGTCTGTTACATAATTTTTATATGCACTTTAAAGAAGTAGTAGGTGAAAGAAATATAATGCAGATAACACCAACAGTATTCATTTTAATAAGGTAAAGAGCACATACCTGGGTACACTGCCTGTCAAGCTTCTTTCACTTGAAGATGTCGAAGCAGCTCTCTCTTCTATTTTTACATTTACAGCTTCTTTTGCTTTACTCTGTGGTGCTGCCTTTCCATCTCCTGTCTTCTTTTTTTCACTGTCGCTGTCGTCACTGCCTTCTCCCAATATGTCATCAACCTGCCAAATGATCAAGCGTTAGTAATGACACAACAGTTTAGCAGAACAATTGAACAATGACTGCATATCCGTATCAATTACTTTCTGATGCATCGTTTAAAATTCCCAGCTTCTCAGGGCAGCATAAGGCAATACATAAAGTAACGCAACTGTCAAATAAGAATAGAATGCTGAGCAATTACATCTGTGAAAAAAGAGTACCTGCATTTTCATTTAATGTTTTAAATTGGATAAAAGTGAATTAAATTAAATCACAACTTTCCCTCAAAACTGGGTATGGAAAGTAAGCTACAGCTCTTAAAAAGTTTTATCCACCACTTCTAAAGCATCCTTTTCTTTCAGGTTGTAGGAATGCTTGAATCAAAGACAGAAAAACTTCAAAGCACCATATTTTTTGGATTGACAGAGCAAACTAGCACAGCAAGTAGGAGGTATTTGTCTAAACTGGTATCCCATTGGGGCTGCAATCATAATTATGTGTACTATGAAGTTACCTCCTCTGACTTCAGTAACATTTCAGAATAAATGTGCTTAGGATTGGACTACTGAGACAAAAAAGTCTGTGTCCACATTCTGGAGCTTGATATGACTGATATTCCATGTGGATTAATATCTAAGGCATATTTCCTAATGTAAGTACAGTAATAAAAGAATCCAAAGCTGAAGGAACAGGGATATAATAATACATGTCTGGAGAGAAATGTTTGCAATAACTTGTAATTCCATGTTGCACGTTTAGACAATAGCAAAAAACATTATTTGCTGCTATGATTAAATCCAACTGGAGGTCATACTGAGGAAAAGAAAAGTGTGGAACTGTGTCATGAGATCTAAGAAATTCTCTGTTAGCCCTGAATGAAAAGCAGCTGCTATGATTCTTAACAAAATAAGTTTTATTAGATTACAACATACAACATTTTACACACATAAAATACAATACATTCAAAGTAATATCCAAATAAAACAAGTAAGTAGTTATCCCACACAACCATTTGTGTAGACGAGAATGTAGTTTATGTTAACCAAAAAGTATTATATGTTTCATTTTAGTCACGTACATAAAAAAGATGTACTGATCAGTTCTAATTACAGGTAGGTAGCCGTGTTGGTCTGCCATAGTCAAAACAAAATAACAAATTCCTTCCAGTAGCACCTTAGAGACTAAGGTGCTACTGGAAGGAATTTTTTATTTTTTATTTTGTTTTGATCAGTTCTAAAAGAGTATTTATCCTTTAAACCTAGTGTCAACTTTATTTTATTAGACAATTTCCCCACAAGTGCTATTTGACAAACTTTCATTATTATTTATTAAATTTGTGTATTGTCCTATATCCACAGGTCTCAGGGAGGTTCAATGAAGCATTCTCCAAATTCTCCCTGCATCTTGTTATTACAAACCTGGACACTAGTAAGAACGAACTTAGTAAAGGTTTAAATTGTAAGTACCTCCCATGAAAAGATTGAGCAGTGCCAGCTGTGGACACTCAAAGGCATTTTGTTTGGTAATTGCTTTTATTTCAACAATATCTGCTACCAGAAATGAAGTCCATTCCCTCCACGTATGTTGATTAGAGCATAGCAATACACTGTTAATAGAGAAGGTGGGGTGGAAGATAATTCATGTTGCTTGAAACTGCAAAGTTCTGTATTTTCTGCCTTTCACTGAATAAATGCTCCTGCAGAAATGTTTAATGTTAATGTCTGCATACCCAAGGATGGAATCCAGTTACAAGACATGCTGGCGCCCAATGTATTCCTCCAGCACTTGAAATGCAAGTACAGAAATAACTAACATCCTTGAAGCAAACTTATGTATAAATAAAAAATAAGTGTCTTCTTGGTTGTGCTAAATTGCACCTTACTCTTTAACACGCATTCAACCATTCTGCCATTTTAATGAGAGGGTGGTTTCACTAAATGTGATCTGTTTTCCACATGCAGTTTAAGAATTAAGATCCCTCCTGCATTCATGAGAACATTCCAAAAGCTTACTTCAGCTACACAGGCATCTAACATACTGACTTAAGAAGTATAGCATCCTCTCAGTCAAAAGCTTTATAAGAATAGCATCTGAACTAATTTCTAGTCTCTCCCCCCCCCCCCCCACATTGCCTTGTATCTCCAGAACTCTCAGGCTGGCTTTTTATCTTATACAGTTGTATCTCGTGTTGCGTTTGCTGCGGGTTACGAACGGCGCGCAAACCCGGAAGGCTTTTACTTCTGGGTTTCGCCACGCGGTCTGCACATGTGCAGAAGCGTTCTGTGCAGGTCACGCATGCGCGGAAGCACGATATTGCTGCTCGGGTTGCGGACTTTTGGGGGTGTTTTTTTTTAAAAAAATAAAAGCGGGGATGAGCGGCTCTGAAGGGGCGCCACACACCCCTTCAGAGGGCTCATCACCGCTTGCTTTGAAGGGAGCTGGGGACGAGGGGTGAACGCTCACCCCTTCTCCCCGGCTCCCTTTAAAAAAAGCAGGGATGAGCCGCTCTGAAGGGGCACCACACTCCCCTTTAGAGGGCTCATCCCCGCTTGCTTTGAAGGGAGCTGGGGACAAGGGGTGAACATTCACTCCTCGTCCCCAGCTCCCTTCAAAGCAAGCGGGATGAGCACAGGGCGTGGGGTGGCCACCCAGCTCCCCGTGCCGATGCAGAAAGCCTGCTTTTTGGATCGGTGCGGGGTGCTGGGTGGTGGAGGAAGCAGCTGCGATCCCGGCTGCTTCCCCTACCACCCTGCGCCGATGCAGAAAGCCTACTTTTTGGATCGGCGCGGGGTGCTGAAGAAAGCAGCTGGGATTCCGGCTGCTTTCTTTTTTTTGATAAGATTTTATTATTTTCCAATAAAACACCAAAAAACAAATTTAAACAACAACACAAGGCATAAAAACAACAATAAAAACAATAACAATAACAAATACAATAAACATAAAAAGAAAAAAGAACATATACATACCTTAACCATTACCTATCTTTATACTTTCCTTGTTACTAACTTCTTAATTTAGGGACTTCCCCCATTCCCTCCACTGTCTTCAAAGTCAAAAACATCTTAAGGGTAGCTTTATATCTTGTTCATTTAACAATTGCTCGAATTTTTGATATGCTTATCTTTACACAATCATGATCTTAATCAACTATAAATCTTATCCTAATGTCAAAACTTAACTCCTGTTTAACAAATAAATCATTCATTCAAAAATTTTCTTTTGCCAGTTTTATCAAATTTAACCCTACTAAAGCCTCTAATTTATCTCTGCTCAAATATTCAATTTTACTGATTTAACTAAATAGTCTTTAAATTTTTTCCACTCTCGTGACACCGTCTCCTCCCTCTGGTCTCGGATTCTGCCGGTCAGTTCTGCGAGTTCCATGTATTCCATCATCTTCATCTGCCATTCTTCCACCGTTGGTATCTCTTCCCCTTTCCATGTTCTTGCCAATAATATTCTAGCTGCTGTTGTGGCATACATAAAAAACACTCTGTCCTGACTGGGTATCTCTTCGTTGGTCATGCTCAGAAGAAATGCCTCTGGTTTCTTACAAAAGGTAACTTTCATTACCTTCTTCAACTCATTATAAATCTTATCCCAGAAAGCATTTACCGCTGGGCACAGCCACCACATAT
Source organism: Lacerta agilis (assembly GCF_009819535.1). Lineage (NCBI taxonomy): Eukaryota > Metazoa > Chordata > Lepidosauria > Squamata > Lacertidae > Lacerta > Lacerta agilis. The sequence continues at coordinate 30,904,284 of NC_046318.1, forward strand.
GATAAAAGGTACCTTTCGCATGTTTACATTTCCAACATATATCTGACATTTTGGTATTCATCTTAGCTATCTTAACTGGTGTCAAGTACCATCTATAAACCATTTTCATTATGTTTTCTCTTAAACTATGACAAGCTGTAAATTTGATACCTTTTTGCCACAATCTCTCCCAGTCATCCATCATGATATTATGTCCTATATCTTTCGCCCAATCTATCATTGATGATTTAACCAGTTCATCTTTCGTATGCCACTCTAGCAAAAGATTGTACATTTTGGAAAGGTTCTTAAAGTTCGATTCTAACAGTTCTGTTTCCAGTTTTGATTTTTCTACTTGAAAACCAACTTTTTTGTCCATCTTAAATGTTTCAAATACCTGGTGATAGTGCAGCCAGTCGGGGACCTGGCTTTTCACCTGATCATAGCTTTTTAGCTTAAAAGAGTCCCCTTCCTGCTGCAATATGTCCATATATCTTAACCAGTTTGCAGACATGTTCGGTCTCTGGATTCCGGCTGCTTTCTCCACCACCCAGCACCCCGTGCTGATCCAAAAAGCCTGATTTCGGGCGCTGGGTGGTGGATGAAGCAGCTGGGATCTCAGCTGCTTTCCCCACCACCCCATGCTGATGCAGAAAGCCTGCTTTTTGGATCAGTACGGGGTGCTGGGTGGTGGAGGAAGCAGCTGGGATCCCGGCTGCTTTCTCCACCGCCCAGCACCGATCCAAAAAGCCTGCTTTTGGGATCGGCGGGCTTCGCAGAGGTTGGTGGAGGAAGCAGCTGGGAGACAGGACTACCTGGGTTTAGGCTGTGTCCATTACGGCCCTAAGGTATTGAAATTTCTGAGAGGGCAGGATATGGCTTTTTATTTCTTAACCAGGAAGCTGTTAAATTCTAGCGTTGAAAGTGTGCTGAATGTCTTGTAGGCTTTCTACCTCGAAGGAGGTGGTAAACTAAAAACACCTTTCTACCTAAGGTGGAATACCACTGCAACAAGGACTTTTGTGAAGACTCTTGGTGATGACAACAAACACGCAAAATGTGAAGTGGTAATGCTACCTTAAACAGGTATGCAAACCTGACAAACTGCTGCCTTGAAGGAGGCAATGGTGCAGCCGCTCGGGGGGGGGGGGACACACACCAGCTTGGACCCAGAAATTTATTTCAACCACTCAGTTGTTAATAACCTTTTGGTGGGGTCTGGTGGTAACATGATTTCCTAAGCCTCCAGTAGGTAGACAAAGGAAAGAATCTCAGAACTGGGAACACTCTTATTTTTATATAAGAGAAAGGGATGGGCAGACTAGAGATTGGGTGGAGTTAGGGGCAAAAAACCATGTGCCACAACATAGCTGCTGTTCCAGAATGACTGGAATCTTGAAGCACTCCTCTTCAGCAGCAGAATGCAAACATTTTGTTGCAGGTTACACTTTGATTTCCTGTGTTCTTCAGGGATGCTAAAAATCAACAAGCAGAATAGAGTCTCCTTTTGATACAGAGAAAAGGATCTTGATAAGAAGAAACAAGTGCATACTGTCTACGCCTGCTTTTGTAGGATACCATGTGGGATAACTTTCAAAAGCAACCTAAAATGAGGTTCCTAGAAATCTTCTTTCTTTTCCAGGCTTGTTATAGTGCCACTGAACTATAATGATGACTCTAATTTGCCTGGATAGTGCATAGACAGAAGCGTGGGTGGATGTAGAAGCCTCTGACATTTGGTGCCTGGTTGTAATCTACTGGACAGAGACAAAAGCCAATCTTGTGTTCTGCCCAGTTGCATCTTTGACCCTGTCTCCTACCTGCATGCAGCTCCCACATTGTCCACAAGGGAATGCAGCCCTCCAGCTGAAACGTCAACTATTCCTGTTTTACTCTGTCTTAGGGAATGCAAATGTATCACAGGAGTCTACAATTCAACTAATTCTAAGTTTCAGGGCACCATAAGACTGGGACACGTTTTAAGAAACAGCCGATAACCCCCCCCCCCCTGCCCTGTACAATTCTACATACATTCTGGGAAAGCAGCCATGTAGATCACAAGTCCATTCTGTCTCCAGCAAATGGACCAGCAGGAGACCAAAACAGGCTGAAACACCCAGCACATTTGATGTGTGTGAACATAAAGACAAGTTGAGGCAGTGCTTTCGAATACTGATATTAGAACTAATGTACCTTTGCAAAAACTTGTAAGGACTTGACTATTTGTGGGGAAATTTTTTATTCAACTATTAAAGTAAACAGTGTGTGGTTCTTGGGGAGTTATTCATCTTCAGATTACAGGCTGCTAGCAGTTTCTCCATAGCAGCAGGGGATCCAGCCACTATTATTTAAAAAATGCCTATGCAGATTGTAGCTATTCTTAGTAATTGCTTATACAGGACTTAACATTTTTACAATTCATACAGAGAATAAAAGCTGAGTAGATGGCAATAAATGAAATAATATTCTCTGGAGCAAGCAATTCTGACACACATATATGCAAAATAAAATCAGTATTAGTTAAGAAACTAAGGAAGAAACCTCCATTTCCCCCATTATCCTTTAGCATCCAAATACAAAAGTTTTACTTCCGCATCATAAGGCTAAAGGGATACAAAGGACATCCTTCATAAGGACACTGCATGAACTATGGGCTGCAGGTGCTACCGAGGCTCTAGTGTATCTGCTAAGATTATCGAGAGTCCCTGGATTTCATTTCTAATTGTGTTTCAACTTCAGGAATGGCAGTGCTAAGTTCTGAAGTGTGAAGCAAAAATATTATTGGGTGAAAATGAGATAAAGGAAAAAATGTATGCATCAAGGTATTTCAAGAAATAGCTCAACTTCATCTCATTTGAGTATAAGTTTCAGAATAAGACTTCATAATATTCAACTTTCATTTCCTATCTGCTACACACATAAAAAAGTGTTATTTCTTGCTGGGAAAGGAAAGCAGGGCCAGATATTAAGTAACTATACAATAAAAATATTTAATATCTATTACATGTTCTGCAGTAATAGTACCCCAGGTAATGTGGTTGCTGACCTTGAGCCAGACATCCTGGAGAGTGAAGTCAAATGGGCCTTAGAAAGCCTTGCTAACAACAAGGCCAGTGGAAGTGATGATATTCCAGCTGAACTATTTAAAATTTTAAAAGAGGATGCTGTTAAGGTGCTACACTCAATATGCCAGCAAGTTTGGAAAACTCAGCAGTGGCCAGAGGATTGGAGAAGATCAGTCTACATCCCAATCCCAAAAAAGGGCAGTGCCAAAGAATGCTCCAACTACCGCACAATTGCACTCATTTCACACGCTAGCAAGGTTATGCTTAAAATTCTACAAGGCAGGCTTAAGCAGTATGTGGACCGAGAACTCCCAGAAGTGCAAGCTGGATTTCGAAGGGGCAGAGGAACCAGAGACCAAATTGCAAACATGCGCTGGATTATGGAGAAAGCTAGAGAGTTCCAGAAAAACATCTACTTCTGCTTCACTGACTACGCAAAAGCATTTGACTGTGTCGACCACAGCAAACTATGGCAAGTTCTTAAAGAAATGGGAGTGCCGGATCACCTCATCCGTCTCCTGAGAAATCTCTATGTGGGACAAGAAGCTACAGTTAGAACTGGATATGGAACAACTGATTGGTTCAAAATTGGGAAAGGAGTACGACAAGGCTGTATATTGTCTCCCTGCTTATTTAACTTATATGCAGAATTCATCATGCGAAAGGCTGGACTGGATGGATCCCGAGCCGGAATTAAGATTGCCGGAAAAAATATCAACAATCTCAGATATGCTGATGATACTACCTTGATGGCAGAAAGTGAGGAAGAATTAAAGAACCTTTTAATGAGGGTGAAAGAAGAGAGCGCAAAATATGGTCTGAAGCTCAACATCAAAAAAACTAAGATCATGGCCACTGGTCCCATCACCTCCTGGCAAATAGAAGGGGAAGAAATGGAGGCAGTGAGAGATTTCACTTTCTTGGGTTCCATGATCACTGCAGATGGTGACAGCAGTCACGAAATTAGAAGACGCCTGCTTCTTGGGAGAAAAGCAATGACAAACCTAGATAGCATCTTAAAAAGCAAAGACATCACCTTGCCAACAAAGGTCCGTATAGTTAAAGCTATGGTTTTCCCAGTAGTAATGTACGGAAGTGAGAGCTGGACCATAAAGAAGGCTGATCGCCGTAGAATTGATGCTTTTGAATTATGGTGCTGGAGGAGACTCTTGAGAGTCCCATGGACTGCAAGAAGATCAAACCTATCCATTCTCAAAGAAATCAGCCCTGAGTGCTCACTAGAAGGACAGATCCTGAAGTTGAGGCTCCAGTACTTTGGCCACCTCATGAGAAGAGAAGACTCCCTAGAAAAGACCCTGATGTTGGGAAAGATGGAGGGCACAAGGAGAAGGGGACGACAGAGGATGAGATGGTTGGACAGTGTTCTCGAAGCTACTAACATGAGTTTGGCCAAACTGCGAGAGGCAGTGAAGGATAGGCGTGCTCTGGTCCATGGGGTCACGAAGAGTCGGACACGACTGAACAACTGAACAACAACAACAAACCAAATATATACAGATGAGCCTCCGGTAGAAAACACTGAGTAATAATTGCAATCAAACTGTGTAGTCAAATTCCCTCTGAACGAATATAAAATGTAAGTTATGCTAAGAAACAGATGATGTTTCCACACTCAAGTTCCAGATGAAGCATTATGATAACCCATTTTATCAATGGAAATTAAAAATCTCATTTTTGAGCTTAACCCTCACTCTTCATCCCATATCCTAGAGGTGCTTGGATATCTCTACTGCATTAAAAATGTGCCATGTCAATTAATTACTCAGCAGTACACAATCGAACTCACCTCTTTATCCATACTTTCTAAATCTTCTTTACAAAGAGTGTATAGTGGCATTGTTTCAGACATACTTGGCTGGCGTTTCCGTTTAGATGGGCCAGGCTCTTCATTCTCACTTGCTGGCATCCCCTCTTCATCAAAAAGCTGTTGGTGTGGTTGAACAACTCTGGAAAAAGATTCAAAAGCTCTGTATTACATAACTGTTATGATCTGAACTGAATAGAATGTCAGGATAGATTCAGTTTGGAATACAGATCCATTTCAAAACTCACACAGTGGAAAACTTTTGATTGCCCTCTTCAGCACTTCAAAGACATCTGAAGGCAATGTCAAAGCTTTAGCAATTAAAAATGCATAAAGAGTGAGCCACTCATGACCCTAATTCTCACTGTAGCACTTGTTCTTCCACGGACAAATTAGGTAAAAGTTTGGGAACCTGTCTTCTTTTAAATGTAGAAACAGATAAGCTCTAGGGGATGCAGAACAAAAAAAGCATTCATATTATAGGATTTGTGCTTTACTCTATAGCCACCTCACTTGGACTCTCACCCCACCAGAACACAGACCGCAAACGAAGCCTATTTTTTTTTTTTGCCACTAAAAATGGATCCAATTTTTCTAAAGCACAACAGAACAACATTATGTAAAAAAGTCAAAAGTGTTCAGCCCCACTGTAATTTGTTTTGGATAATATAAATGTGCTTAGCCAGAAGTAACCACAATAAAGGAGAGAGTGAAGAAGGATTCTTGTTCCCCTGCTTTTACATTACAGGTGGCTAATCCTGTTTGGGGACTTGACCTTTTCTGGTTTCTAAGGCTCCACTGAGTTTGGCAGCAGTGGCAGAAAATTTGGAGCTGGGGTAGGCAGAATCCAGTACCCTAATTGGGATACAAAGCACCTCACTGTTTATCATTCCAGTTCATCACTTCAATTGTTCAACAAGTACAGAGGGAACATTGCCTCATCCTGCTCAGCTGGACAGGAATCAGCTAAGGAGGGAAGCTCTGTGTGTGCGTGCGCACCTGTGGCTACCCCAATAGTGCTTATTTTGGTGTATGCGAGGGTGTGAAGTGGCCACACACACCATTGGCATGTGCTATACGTACCCCACCCCCCAACTGCCCAATGGTGAATGCAGCCAGGCCAAAAAGGTTAGCCACATCTGTGTTACACATTTCTTTAGGAAAAATGTAGTGTCACGAATGGATTCAAGAGCACCTATTGCAAAAGGAAAACACACTTGGGATTATTCTTTCACAATCCTGTTTAAAATCTTAATGCCAAACAAAACTTGAAAATGATTTATGAAATGTTATGTTCATCTACCTGAATAAGGAATGTTCCCCATGGACAGGCAGAGAGAGAGGAGAAGCTGGTGCTTGAATATACAAAGACTGGCTGGTGCTTTGAGATCCTTTCCTAATTAATTTTCCGGTGTTGGGATCATAAAGCCGAACCTCAGGACCAGGCTGACACTTTGGATGAATGGGAGTTGGGTGGAAAAGAGCAGTCTGGAAAGCACTGTGTATATCTGGAAACATGGCAGGACTGTACTCTCTGTTAGATGAAATGTTTAAGAGACTTAAGTTAGCAGTCAACATTCCTCATATACATACATACATACATACATACATACATACATACATGTATATATAAAAATAAGTACACACACACTTGGCCCACCACATCTTCTCTCCTGACTGTTTTAGTCCAGTGCTGTCACACCTGCCCTACACCTGATGTCCTACAGGGGCAGGTATGGGGCATATGTCAAATGTGGGGCAAGTAAGGGCAGGGCTTGGCTGAAAAGTGCTTTGCAAGTGCTGCTAATCTGCAGGGCCTGCAAAGCCCCTTGCACAGTGCTTCCTAAGCACCCAACAACCAGCACAGCATTGTGCCCAGAACTTCTTAAGTGTTAACACAGGGCTTGAAAAGTTTGCTCAGACGTGTGTGCAACATTTCTCAGTGTCTGACAATCAACTGGTGGGTGCACATTTGGAAAGCACTGTGCAAAGGGCTGAGAAAGCCCTTTGAACACTCTCTTCCCACTCCAGCAGGCTAACTTGTTGACATATGTTGATCATCTAGAGTCATGATGATGCCAGTTAATTGACAGGCGGGTGGTCCTGCCCACTTGCCAAAGTTGGCCCACAGTATACATAGTGGGTTTGAACTTTCAACTGTAGATCAGCAACATTTTTGGAAAACAGGATGATCAGAAAAACAGAAAAGTAAAAAAAAGTAGAAAAGAAAATTCATCAGCGATGTAAACACTGGCAAAAACTTCTTGATTTGTCTCAAAAAATTTACAAGTAGTCCACCATTAGGTCATTTAAAAAATAAATACTGTAAAGTGAGGGTCCTTACCCAAAATTCGCAAAAAGAAAAGCACTATTTCTTAAAGTATAGTTAGTTTTAGAACACATACCTTGGCTACATAATGCTAAATTAGGGATGGAGAACCTTAAAAGATGGGTTATGCAGCCCCCGCAAGTATCTCTATCTGGTCTTTGGTACTCTCTCTGCTGCTCAGGACCCACTCCCTACTGGCCCAGCTCCACACCCTCCTTGATTGTTTGCATCTGGTTGAAATATGTCCCTGAACTCTGATAATGCCTCATGCTTTCCTGGAGTATAGAGAGGGGTGTATGAACATCAAGCCCACTGTAGGAAGGTAAAAATTACATTAACTGCTCAGTCCACTTTTGCCTTTGGCCCTACCTAGAATTGGCATGTGTCCCCCAGAAATTTGCCTGGAAAGTAATGTGGCCCTCGGGCTGGCAAACTATGGCTTAGTGAAGTGATGGAAACCCTAATTTAGACTGAACTACATAGACCCCTTCTACACTGATACAAAGAACTGTACATTAAAAATGTTCCCATTATCTCTAAAGATTTCCACATTCATAGCTCAGCTGTAAAACAGCAATTATTTCCACAAGAATTCAGTCTTGTGGATCAGATTTTATTAGAGCACACCAAACAAAACCTGTTATTTATATTAAATAACATCAAAGCAATATTTCCAACTATAGAAAACATGCACACATATCCATCCTATTGAAACTAAGGAGCTGGTCTGAAGTATCCTTATTCCACCTAGTAAAACATAATGTCATTTATGCAATACCCAGCTTGATATTGGCCGAAGAAAAGCCTTGCCCATTCATGGAAACAATGCATGTCTGGCAGCATTAATTATGCGATGGCCCCCTTTAATCCATACATCTTATAAAGGTTTATGCACATATTTGTTGTTGTTTAGTCGTTTAGTCATGTCCAACTCTTTGTGACCTATGGACCAGAGCATGCCAGGCACTCCTGTCTTCCACTGCCTCCCTTCAAGAACACTGTCCAACCATCTCGTCCTCTGTTGTCCCCTTCTCATTGTGCCCTCAATCTTTCCCAACATCTGGGTCTTTTCCAGGCAGTCTTCTCTTCTTCTGAGGTGGACAAAATACTGGCGCCTCAGCTTCAGGATCTGTCCTTCCAGTGAGCACTCAGGGCTGATTTCCTTAAGAATGTATAGGTTTGATCTTCTTCCAGTCCATGGGAATCTCAAGAGTCTCCTCCAGCACCTTAATTCAAAAGCATCAATTCTTCGGCGATCAGTCTTCTTTATGGTCCAGCTCTCACTTCTATACATCACTACTGGGAAAACCATAGCTTTAACTACACGGACCTAATGTCGGCAAGGTGATGTCTCCACTTTTTAAGATGCTGTCTAGGTTTGTCACTGCTTTTCTCCCAAGAAGCAGGCGTCTTCTAATTTCGTGACTGCTGTCACCATCTGCAGTGATCATGGAACCCAAGAAAGTAAAATCTCTCACTGCCTCCATTTCTTCCCCTTCTATTTGCCAGGAGGTGATGGGACCAGAGGCCAGGATCTTAGTTTTTTAGATGTTGAGCTTCAGACCATATTTTGCGCTCTCCTCTTTCTTTCACCCTCATTAAAGGGTTCTTTAATTCCTCCTCACTTTCTGCCATCAAGGTTGTGTCATCAGCCTATCTGAGGTTCTTGATATGCACATATAAAAGATGTTATTACTAAAGAAGTGTTTATAGGAATGGAGCACTAGCTCTACCTATTGGTTCTGGCTAGTTTTCTTATCTGAATGAATAAAAACAAGATTAAAACAAAATGCTCCTAAGTTTGTGGTGCTCTTGGATCTAGGCTCAGACCTGGCTGTTCAAGCTGTGGCCAGGAATGCCTATGCAAAATTAAGATGGACACACCATCTGTGCCCCTTTCTGAAACCTTATTGTCTTGCTATGGTGATCCATGCCTTAAGTCACTTCATCTCGATTATTCTACATGCTCTATGGAGCTGCCTTTGAAGACCAGGTGGTTTAGGCTTCTTACATGTGGCTCATGTTAACATCTTTTTGTACCAACTGCAACGTCTGCTTATTTCTTTCCAGGGATAATTCAAAGTGCATGTTTTGACCTGTTAAGTTCTAAACAAATGGCTTGGGTTAAGGTTACCCGAAGGACCACCTTTCTCTGTACTGTATAAACCTGTTTAACTGGGACCTTCTCTTTCATTACAGGTAGGTAGCCGTGTTGGTCTGCCATAGTCAAAACAAAATAAAAAATATAAAAAAATCCTTCCAGTACCACCTTAGAGACCAACTAAGTTTGTTCTTGGTATGAGCTTTTGTGTGCTGTGTATCTGAAGAAGTGTGCATGCACACGAAAGCTCATACCAAGAACAAACTTAGTTGGTCTCTAAGGTGCTACAGGAAGGATTTTTTATTTTTTATTTTGTCTTCTCTTTCAGCTATTTCTAAGACTGGGTATTAAATGTGAGCCCCATAAGATTTTAAACTCAAGTGTATTATTTAAATAATAAAACATTACTTTTTACCTTTGTGTTTTAAGGTAATCATCCTTCAAAGGAAACAGTTGTTCTTCTACTTTGTCCCAACGCTCCAAGCAGCTCCATAACCAGTCTGGATTTACAATATGGAGATTTTTATAATTCTCAGCTTGCCGTACTTTTTCTGTGCCTATAAACAGCCAAACATTAGCATAGGTGACAGAAAGGCTTTTCAATAAATCAGCATATGAGAACAGTTTACAAGGATTAGGTGCTGAATTCAGCAGGACTTAAGAACACAGCTTGGGTGCTTTTAACGTTCTCCCCATGCATTTAAAGCAGTCCGTAACATGGCAATGACTACAGTTGTATGGTCTGTTATTTTCACAAAATCAGGATCCAGATGCAAAGGTAAGATAATTTTGTGTGTGCAACAGAGGCATATAGCATTATAGTTTTGGTGACAGGCCTAGCCAACTGTTCAGATAAACAACTTACGCATTTCTAGATACCAACAGAGGCAAGAAACGCAACCTGGGCTAAAGGAGGAATGCTCCCCCCAAGTGTACAAATGTTCTTCAAAATCACTGAATCCTGGGGGTTTCTTAAAATATTCATGCACAGAAATATCTTAACAGCAGTATTAGAAGCTTGCTATTTTGCTAGACGCTTCATACGACCACCTATTCACACAGAGCCCTAGTTCACACCCATGTTTTGGATTTACTTTTACTTACCAGCTCTTGCTGCAATAAGGTGTGTTGGCTTATTGGGGTCATCTTCATTCAATACTAGGTTTTTTGCAATTTTAGCTCCAAGTGCAGTAGCATGATAATGCTCCCGTGTTTTTTCTATGGGATAATTGGTTGGGTATAATCCACTAAATAATATGGTAACATCTGACAACACTTTTCGTTTCAGTTCTGGCACTATTTTTCTTATATCTGGAATTTCATCTGTTTCTTTTCTCACATATTTATCATACTTTGAGTAATAGTCCGTGTGCACCCGAACAAGAATCTCTTCGAGATATATTAAATGGTCATCACTGTCTGTATCGTCATCTTCCTCTTCCTCCATGCTTTGATCTAAAGATTCTCCCACGGTTATCCCAGATTGCTCACTATTTTGAGATTCTGTCTCTGCCTCTTTCTTGTCCACACAACCATTTCCTAGGCTACAAAGGCTGTCTTGTTCACTCTCTTCATGTGCTTCCAGATCGAATGCCTTAGGCTGTGGATTGATGCTAGGTGAGGATACAGAGTCTGCAGAATGGTTCAACTGTCCGTCCTTTTCTACATTCGTATCAGTTCCTACCAGAGGCATTGCACTTTCCTCTAGTACAGGCTGTTTTGATTTTCTCCAGCTTCTCTTTCCTTCATTTTCACTATCTGTAGCAGAAGAGGAGGAGGATTTCCTAGCATCCAACCCACTGTCACTTTCACTATCACTAGACAATTCAAAGTCCAAATAATTTGTACTCTTGTTTTGAATCTGCTGTTTGTCTGTAACTGTCCTATTATCATCGTCTGAAGACACATGAGATTCCTTGGCACTCATCACATCATTAGTAACATCCATTCCATGTTTAGAATCACTTAAGGAGTCTCTAACTTTATCATCGCAATTCATATCCCAGGATGGAGTCTCACTGCTGATAGAGTTATTGCCATTTACTTCATTTGCAGATTTTTGAATGCCATTGCTTTGTTCGTCTACATTTCCAACATTCTTTGCTTCTTCAGAGTCTCCCGTTACTGTTGCTGGGTCCGATGCCTCCGCTACTTTTGAAGAATGATTTGCTAATTAAGAGATATGTATGCATATTAAAATGAATCAGTCTTTGAAGTCAAAATGCTTAGTAACAAATATACAAAAGACCTACTAGCTAAAGACACTTAATCCAATTATGCTTATCTTTATTTAAACCAAAAGCCTGGGGTTGTGGTAGTGGTGGTAGGAAATAATAGATGGTCCCACTTATGTTTTTTAGGTCAACAAATAACTTGCTCAAAACCTTACATATGTAGCATGGAGATTCAATTGTTTCAGAGGATGAAAAAAAGGTTGAACATCCTATTACAACATAGCAACAGGAGAATAGATTTCTAGCACTCAAACACAGCTTGACGTACCAACTCACAGGGCACAACAATATGTGTTCCATCTTTGGCACCCTGTGCCTGGGTAACCCTACCCACCACCACCCTGGCATCCACTCTCACCATGCAAAAGTGAAGCAGGGCTAGCTTGTGTGTGACACACGGGGTGGCAGCAGCGGGGTGTGTGTGTTCTGTCATTGTGTAGTTCCTCTTAACGCAGTCATGCATGGAGGAGGATTACAAGCTTACAATAGCACAAGAATGTGGAGACAGAAGGTCCCTTTACACAAACAACAAATAACAAGCCATTAATAGAGAAGTTAGGACACTTGTCTTTTCAGACTTATTGATACTCTGCCTCGGGATTCCAGGCATGGAATGCAACTGAGGCCATAAGCTGCAATATTTTTAATTGGAGAGGGGGTCTGTAAAGTTTTGAAATGAAGACAACTGCCTTAAAATAGATCTGATACAGCATGTCTGGCTTTAAAAGCACATTTACCAAATATAAAGAGGAAAACAAAGGTACCAAAAATGTTAATGTTCAAATTTTAGCACACCCAAATAACTACAGATGGATGTGCTATTTTCTACTAAGCTACTTCAATGGAGCTTATTAAAAATTGGGGGGGGGGGCCCATAAGAGTCATGCTTAATATAATATCTAGTTTGCTCTTCCAAACTATTTTAAACTGCCAAATTTGAGTTGTACTGACTCAAATTGTTAAGTTTTATGGAATAAAAGCAATTTTAGTAATGGAACATTTTTCCCGTGGAAAAAGATGATACAACATTGTATCGTCTTCATAGGAGGCAAGCAAGAGGGGCCCTAACCCTGTGTTAAATAATGCTGTGCACCAATTAAAGCATGTATCTTTGGAGAATGCAACTTGTGATTTTAAATTTGATTTCAACTTGAGGCAACTTGGTGTACTGAGATTCCCCCAAATGCTGTGTAACAGTGCAACAAATTCTATAGACCCAGCAGATCTGCCTGAGAAGTAGTATAAATACAATGAATAAAGGTGGTCCACTATTCTGATAGTCAAACTGAAAAGGAATCTGAATCTGAAATCCTCACTTCTATTGGTTTTGAAAAACTGTTTTAAGACAAGTGAATGAATTGTTTAAAAACACCATATGTTATCAATATGATACCTTGCAAATGAAGAGGAAACATGAATTCACATTAAAACAGTTACCTGTCTTTCTCATTTGAACTTCCCTTGATCCAGGCGGTGCATTAATATCACCTATGCCCTGAAAGTATACGTATTTCTTCACAGTTATCAAATTAGGTGCATATTTCCAGACATCCTCTCTGTCATCAATAATACAAACCATGGAATCACCACAAGGAAATAAGTTTCTAGAAACAGGAGAAAGATTAAGTGAAATGGACTGATTAGATAACTCTTTTAAATGATTCATATTAAGGCATATCTACTCAATAAAGATATAAAATAGGAAGACATTCTAAATTCACATATTGATTACAGTCCTTTACATTATCAGTTTGTTTTCTTAAAGCAACTACCATTTCATCTGTATCATCACAATGATTATTAATCAGTTTTGCTTAAAACTGTCCAGAAGCTGACCAAAGAAAACAAACCATAATATTGAATTGACAAAACAAAATCGAAAATTCTTTCTAGTAGCACCTTAGAGACCAATTGAGTTTGTTCCTGGTATGAGCTTTCGTGTGCATGCCAGGAACAAACTCAGTTGGTCTCTAAGGTGCTACTAGAAAGAATTTTCGATTTTGTTTTGACTATGGCAGACCAACACGGCTACCCACCTGTAATTGAATTGACATACACATAAATATATATGCACATACACAAGTCCTTCACTTTTAAATGCACAGAAAATAAAAATCAGATCCACCGAGAATGGTTTTTTTAAATAATCAGCTGTTACAAAGATGGGCAGTAGAAAGCATCACCTGTAACTCTGCCACCTAGAAAACAATTCAATCAATCACTGCTTTCAACTAAGCTATATTATGTGATTAACAAAGTAGTGTCAGGTACCACCTAGTGGTATGAGTGAGGCTGTTCTTCTGGACAAACCGATAGAATTGGCTTATAATCCCAAGAAATTTAGCTTTAACTAGGAATGCCATTAGAATTTTCAAGTTAGGGTGCAGCTTTTTATGATAGAAATGTTGGATATGCAATGGGAGAACGTAACTGCACTATTTAATTTAATTTTTATAAAGGAATCAAAATACTATGTCTCAGCTTCTTTGGATGGTAAGAGTAATAGTTCCATACTCAAAGCTTTGATACGTGCAGTACATATAGAAACAGCATAACATTCAATCATGTTAAAATAAACCTATTACCCATGAAAATCTGTTTGTATCGATTTGTCAGGCAGGTCAGAGATCCTGCTACACTGATGTATCCAGTACAGCTCTGTCTAACTAGGAGACAAGTCCTACTTATTTGCATAGTATTCTTAGGGCCTGTAATAAATTACTCCCCACTACCAGCTCTACACAGAGACTAAAGGAATCATTGGGTTCATGCTTTTCTGCTCCAATCCGCTCACCAAATCTAGAAGATAATGTCTGTGACCAAAGATGCTGAGAACCAAAGATGCTGAGCCTATTTGAATGCAGGCTCTCTGTTTTTCTAGATACTGAATATACAAAACAAAAATGGCTTATATCCAGGGCAGGGGAGATTTCTACTGAAATACCTGGGGGATGTTCTGCTGTGGGTGGGTGTGCACATGTGTAGAGTGTAACACCTGAACAGGCTCCTATTCTGCAGTTCCCAAGGTCAAAATAGATATGATGGCAGCAAGCCCAACCCCAGTCATGCCAAATCCCTACAAAAGCAGAAGGGGAGGGGGAGGAAGGGGGAGATTTAAAGCATGGTGTGAATGGGCAGAGCTGAACCCTTCCATCACCCATGATTTCTCCTTGAAGCAACCTTAAAAACAACAACATATTTTTGTTCTGATTGAGTTCCATGACACAAAGTAACCTCCATTGGAACAGAAGTAGTTTAAAAAAGAAGTTTGGGGCAGGGAATTCACAGGCAGAAAAAAGATGCACTCCTATAAATAATTCTCTTATTCCTGCCACCTGAAAATCACTTCAAATGCAAACAGTTAGAGAAAAACAAAAGCAATGGTAATCTATTTTCTTATCAGTTTCTGTTAATGTGAGCAGGATAGAATCTCCATTGCTTTACAATAAAAAGGCATTGAGATGTTTATGTTTATGACCAGGAGTAGCAGGTTGGGGAGTTTAAAAAAGTAGTTAGATACTGAAATTATGTTATTTGTTTCAAGCAGTATCCGTCCAAATGCTTCACGAACAATATTCCAATCCCAATACATACCTAAGGTTCCCAGTTTTAGAAAATGGATCAATACATTCATCCCTTGACAATATTCGATGGGAAAAAAGCTTCTTTTCGGAGTCCAAGAATGCTTTTAAGGAAGAGAAGTTCAAAATTAATATGTATTTTCCACAAGATTAATCATACTTTGTATGATTTTCTCTGGAATACCACAGGAACGTTTTAGCCAAAAACAGCTTTTAATATGAATTACTGTGCATAACTAAAACTTATTAATGAGATCCCCAAATACATTCATCTACTACATAAACCATAAATACTACACATAAATCAAGAGACTGGTATTAAGCCATTAAGGCTGCAATCCTATACACCCTTAGAAACAAGTCTCACAGAATTCAATAAGGATTATTTAAGAGTAGGCATGTATGGTATTGTGCCATAAATATTTGTAATTGCTAATATAACTTGCAATTGATAGGGTCACAATAACATGTCTACTCAGAAGAAAGTCCAATGGAAATCTATGGGGTTTTCTCCCAAGCAACTGGGGTTATGAGTGCCTCCTGAATGTTTTTAATAAAATGTGAGTTTTCGTTAGATGGAAAAAAAGATTTTGAAGTTTATATTTGTAGTTTATTCCTTAAGAGTAAACATAGCATATTTAGGTCAACATATTGGCCAGTCAAGCATCGCATCTTGTTTTGTGATACAACAGTATCCCCCATTGTAACACTTCATAGCAAGTCTCAGCATTAGACGATTTCCCTCATTTGTTCAGTGCCATGTCTTGGGTTTGTAGATAGCCAAAGCAGTGGAAAACATCCTACAATTCTTAAGCAAAATGGGCAAGTTAAGGGAAAGTTTAAATAGGAGTTCTTGTAGTTGCAGGTTTTAAGTTATACTTGTAAGATTTGAACATAAATACTTCTGAGCTATCTTGAAATAGTAACAGCTTTGTTTTTAAAAACATGGCTGGATGACAATTGTCTTGAAAAACTGATTTTAAGGACTATAATCAGGTAAGAATTCTGCAATCAATTTCTTGGCTACTTCCTCATGTTACATAAACCATTTTTAGTTTCATCAGTGGGGGAATCGCACTAAAACAGGCCTGCACTTGTGGCCTGCCAGTCACATATTGCAGTTTCATAAGCCTCCTGGTTTAGCTGCTTGCCAGAGATTGTACAAATTACAGGGTTGTCAAGCATCTGGCACCACTAAATATATGTCAGGGTCGGCTGCATTCACTTTGGTGGGTCACAGGTTGCATTATTATATATCTGGAGAAGCTCAGTGCAAACTTTGTTTTATAAACTAACACTGTCAAAATTTCTGAGAAAGTTATTTTAGAATTGTGACCCCTATGGTACTGTGCAATATCCATTTCTAGACATGACTGGTGATTCAGGGAGTGATGTGATGCACTTTGAAGGATTTGGATGTTCAGAGGCTAGTGACGCAGCACTTTCTATAATTCCCTATAAAAGGTTTCAGTGACACACTTCCCAATATCACTAGTCACCTATCAAAAATTGATACATGTAGGCAAAAACTAATGTGTCTTACAGGAATAACTTAAAACCCACAAATACAAGAAAATTTGAGAGTTAAGGATAGAAGTTCAACCTTAACTCACCCGACTATGCTTAAGAATTTCAGCAAATTCATGTAGGGTCATCCCCTTGCAGTACCTAGGCATAACGAATTGAAAGAATTAGCGAGACAGAACCATCACCAAGTAAACTTAGAAAGATGCACTGGCCTACTAAAGTGAAATAAGCCACTTAATGTAGAAAATAAAAGTGAGGTGAGAATATTTTAAATAAAAATGTTAAAACAATATTTCCATAAATGGTCTGTTGTTTTCCCCCATATTCATTATCTACACAAGTCAATTGCTAACTAGATTGGTTGGTGGGCTAGATGGAAACACAAGCCCCTCCTACAAGCTCCTCACAGCTCAGTGAGTTCACTTTTGTGTCTCTTCCTGGAGATAAAGGTAGGACCTTGAATAACAGAAACAGGAAGAAAGGATCAGTATATCAGCCAGTATATCAGCTGGCCAGTCCTTTATTAATCTATATGAATCAACACATGTAGATTAAGGCTAAGGAGAAAGTGGAAAAAAGAAGGAACAGATTCTTCTTAAGAGACCAATTAGCAGGAAAAAACTGCTTACATTCAAGAATCAGTTGAGGAATAAATCGGGAGATACTTTCTTTTTTGGTTTTCACCTGCTATTTAATTATATCAAAATAATACATTATGTGTCAACTGAGACTTTCCTAAGAACATTATTTCATTTATGGGTGACTTACATTACATGCATGAACAATACCCAGTGGCTCGATTAGCAACAAACGCAAAGTAATGGTTATTTAATGACCTGGTTTGCACAATCAAATCATGACTTAACAAGCCAAAATATGAGTGACCCCATGCATTTGCATGTGGCGTCCATCACAGAAGTGGAGAAACAAATCAGGAAGCTGCAATTAGCTATGGCTTCCCATTATGTGGGAACCAGAAACAATGATTAATGGTTTCCAAACAAGCAAAGATTCTCAACTCATCCTTAAAACATGTCCTAATATTCTAACTTGGTTGGAATGAATCTAGCATAGTTTCCCAGTATGCATGTAAAGGGAAACTGTGGTTAAGTATGGCTTCAGAGCTCATTTGCCCACTCACATGAAAAGAGGACTCTGGGGCTGCATGAGGGTGATGCAGCCTGTACAAATCCTAGTTTATTAAGCAGAGTTAATAGATTAAATACATTTCTTTTCAACCAAAGAACTGCATTCCCTTATAGAGAACCTTTATGTGCACCCCATCAGCGTCCATTCCCATTCTCTTTCACACACATGCATACACCCATTCTCATCCTTGACTGGCCAGGTTGGCTGGAAACTGGAATCCAACAATATTTGGAGGGCCACGGGTTTTTCATCCAGGCTCCACTGCACATTAAATGAAGTCTTTATTCAACACAATTTCTCTTTAAATTTACTGCCACCTTGTGTTTGAAGCATGCACATGCTATTGTAAGCAATGACTGCTATAAAAACACACAGTTGGAGAGTTGATTTTCTTCTTTCAAGCAGAACCATGACATTTCCTAGATAGATCAGAGGGAAAAATTGAATCCCTAATTTTCAAAAAGGTTTCCTAAGCCTGCTCTCTCACCCTGTGAATTCTTGAGGGACAACAGTGATTCTCAAAATAGAAGAAAGTTTGCATCTTGGAGCAAAGTCTGCAAGCTGATCTCATGGCTACATTATCAGATTAGCTATGCACGTTCCCCATTTTTATTCCTCCTCTTCCTGCCTCCCCTCATAACTTTGTGTAATGCCTGATGAAGCATTCTGGAGAACCTGAAAGCTTCTGTGACAGTTTGGCTTGTCCCAATGAAGGTACCGCACAATTGCAGATTTTCAGTTTTGTTCTTACAAATGAATGTTGCTTTTTCTGTGCTTTGTAAAACTGAGGGCAATATCCAATGAAGTAGTTCAGATAGTGCATGGACCTCTGGTTGTGCAATGGAACTTCTCCCTCTCTTCTCCCTCAGCAACCTCTATGCTTGTTCTGGGGGTTCCCCCCAAACCCGCAGAACAGATTTGGGGAGGGCATGGGGGGGCATCAGGGAGAGGTGACATTCTATAGAGAAACCAGAAGTTCTTGTGCTAACAGAACTACTTCATTGGATACCACCCTGAGTGCTTTAAATAGGCCAAAGTAACAAGAAGTCAATGATAGAATGCAATAGGATAAGAACGCTTTCAGCACCAAAGAACTTTAATTTACTGCCTGTTGGAATACAGTGGAATCTCAGTTTCCAAACGTAATCTGTTCCGGAAGACCGTTCGACTTCCGAAACGTTTGAAAACCGAAAACTCAATACGGAAGCCCCAATACAATAGGGAAACTCAAAACGGAAGTCGCGTGGCACGTTCAGCTTCCAAAAGGCATTTGAAAACTGAAGCAGTTACTTCAAGGTTTTCGGCATTCAAAAGCCGAAACGTTTGACTTCTGAGATGCTCGAAAACCGAGGTTCTGCTGTATGTATATCCTTCATTCCTCATGTAAATGAAACAATGCACCTAGCCACTATTTAGCTGGATCAAAATTCTAATAAAAGGGATGATCATCCAATTCTCTCATTCCCATGCTAATCTCTTATCCTGTTGTAGACTTCCGGTGTGGGTGCCATTCCAAGCAGTTGGGAACTGTCTCAGTCCCGAGACAGCTCCAGTTTCCTCGGGGGTAGGAGCACCCGCAACCGCGCTGTGGGCTCCGGTAAACCACGGGAAGAGCGTCCCGTGGCACAGGGTTTCTAGCGGGCCCCAGATGTGCCGACCCATTCTCAGGCAACCCTTGTAAAAGGGGCGTCTGAGTGAGCGGGCTCCGGCACGGGGCTGTAGAAGCCGTCTCTAACCAAGGAAAACACAGCGGCGGCAACTGCCGGATTTTGAGCGCCCTGCCCTTCCTCAATCTGGACTTTAAAGAAGTACTCTGTAAGTACGGAACCTAATTTCGGATCTAAAAGAGTAATTTGGCTTATGGAGAGAGATTAAAATGAGGAAGTCCGTTTCTCTCCAATAGCAGCAAGAGGGTAGTAACGTCAAAGAGGCTGGAGCCGTTTAAAACTTGCTTTGAAGTTTAACTCCGATTTTGTATACCTTAGAGTACCCTGTTTTTGGGGTAAGACTGAGACTTTGATTGATTTCTTCAGGCGGATTACAAAGTATGAGGTTGATATTATTGACCCTCTGGCTAAGGATCCCTGGTCGGTCCGGTAATGGCGGCTGCTGACCGGCTGGCGCAGCTGGAAAAGTACTGAAACCTTATCACTTCCGCCCAACTAAATCCCACGGTCTCCGTAGACCCAACAATGACACCAATCCAGGAGAGAATATTGTTGGAACTAAGACTACTTCAATCACTTCAGCAAAATCTTGTAGGAAAGTTTATCCAGATTGCAGCAACTTTGGAAAACTTTGCTTTATGCCCACTCGAAGGAGAGGAGGGAGTGAAAGTGGATCCTGTGGAATTTTTGGAGGATGAATTGGCACAGGCTTCTAAACAAGAGGGGCTTACTCTGTGTGAGAGGCGGGGAGCCCCCAATTTGAACATTATAGCTGACTTTTGGGGTGGCAGCCCAGAAGTTCAAGAAGTTCAAGAACAACAGGGAATCCAACAGGAACTTGAGAGTGGGGAAATGAAACCTTGTTATGATTTTATTGAAACAAGTTATCAAGAAGAATGCCACACTCTGGAGAAGAAGCTACATCTGAAGGGAAGTGTAGAAGTGAAAGTGAAAAAAGTTAAATCAACTTTGAATGTGATAATAGAAGGAGAATCTGGACTGGTGGAAGGTTGGGGGGGGGAGACTGGGGGGGAGTGGGAAAGTTGAAGGATGAGAAACAAATGGGCAGGAGAGGGGTGGGGTAATGGGTGAATTATTAGAAAGGAAGGATTGACCACGGTATCCGACACCAGAGGGAAAATGGAATATGAGATTGGAAGAAATATTTAGGTATAGGTTAATTTGGGTTTTTTAATAGACTGAGAATTGGAATCAGAAGAAATATAGGCTATAGCATAACAAAGTTAAGTTAAGAAAGGATATAAGAGGTAGTGATGTGTAATTTGATGTTTGTTTTATAGAATAAGATTTTGGAGTTAAAATGTGTTGACAAGAATAAGGTTTAAGATTTAAGATATAATGAGTATGATTGTATGATTAAGATTAGAGGGTAAAAGTAGATATTACAATGTTATAAAGTTACTAAAAGAGGATTGGAAATGAACGCAGAGGAGAGGACGTGAGGAGGTCCCAATAGAATGTCAGAAACCTGGGAAAGATAATGAGATTTTTGTATTTTTGTAGTATTATAGTTTTGTATTTTTGTAGTTTTGATATCTGTTTTTTGTTTGTTATTGTTTGTTTGATTGTGGTTTGTATTTTGTCTTATTGGAAAACTTAATAAATTTTTTATAAAATAATAATAATCATCTCTTATCCTGTTGTAGATTAGCAGATACTATTTTTTGACATTTACTCTCAGCATAATTTGTATAAGCCTTCTTGAGTGCCGATCAGGGAAAAAAGCAGGGTATAACAAGAATACTTTTGAACAAGATTTGAAAAGCAATTTGGGAACAACGCTGCAGTCACTTGATAGTTAATGTTCCATATTATGTTACTTAGAATAGAACCGTAGAGTTGGAAGGGATCCTGAAAATCATCTAGTCCAACCCCCTGCGATGCAAGAATGTCACCTAGATCATACATGACAGATGGCCATCCAACCTCTGCTTATAAACCTCCAAGGAGTGAGAGTCCATCACCTCTCATGGAATTGCTTACCTGCAATTGTATGTGCATAAAGTCTGCTTCCAAAGGTAAACACATGTAGTTCATACAACTTGGCAATCTTTTCTAGAAATTCTCTGCAATGAGGACGCAACCGTGTATGTAGCATAGGCTCCCCTCGACCTAACTGAAAATGGAATATTCCCTGAAAGGGAGAGATAACACTGGTAAGACTTAAGCTATAACTCATAAATAAAACCCATTTTCTGGCATAGACAGAATGATTTTCAGCTTATAAAAGAATTTAGTTTTCAACCACTATTAGATGTACCAAACTTTTAAAAATTAGCAGTTTGTATACACTTAAATGCGGGTGGTGCTGTAGGTTAAACCACAGAGCCTAGGGCTTGCTGATCAGAAGGTTGGCAGTTCGAATCCCCGCGATGGGGTGAGCTCCCGTTGCTCGGTCCAAGCTCCTGCCCACCTAGCAGTTCGAAAGTGCAAGTAGATAAATAGGTACCGCTCCGGCGGGAAGCTAAACGGCGTTTCCGTGCGCTGCTCTGGTTCACCAGAAGCCGCTTTGTCATGCTGACCACATGACCCGGAAGCTGTACGCCAGCTCCCTCGGCCAGTAATGCGAGATGAGCACCACAACCCTAGAGTCGGACACGACTGGACCTAACGGTCAGGGGTCCCTTTACCTTTACCTTATACACTTAAAAATATACATTATAAAGTTCAATAAAAAGAGCATTTGCTTGCCATGGTTTTTATAATATCTCACGAACTACAACTTCTGTCAGCCCAAGCCAATACCCAGTAATCATGAGAGTTGTAGTTCAGCAACATCTGGAGTCACAGGCTAGACCAACTTATCATAGAATGACTGAAAATAGTCACTATATGATGAAGTAGTATTAGCTATTTATCAAGTAGATCAATTTAGTTAAGAATATTTGGGAGCTAGCTAGGTAACTTCAGTTTCATTCCCATTTCTCTAGCTACCGTGTTTCTCCAAAAATAAGACACCGTCTTATATTTATTTTCCCTCAAAAACCCCCCACTATGGCTTATTTTCAGGGGATGTCTTATTTTTATTACCACAGATTTATAAACGGACCAAGTGAGAGCCATGGGAAGTACTAAATGTGGGTGCAGGCTGCCAAGACTGCACAGCTTATGTACGTTCTTTGCTAAACTTTTTTTTTCTTTTAACACAAAGGAAATTCAAATACAATGGCAAGTATTTTTTTTGGGGGGGGGAGGAGTAATTTAGTCCCAATCCCAATAGTTTAACCTCTTGGGTTCTCTGCTGGGTCCCGCTGGCTCGGGGTGCTCCACACGGTTCCAGGCGCCGAGCTGGCAGGCGGAGGCCAGGCCAGGCAGAGGCGAGGCTGCTGGTTGTTCCGCTCGGTGCGGCGCTGCGGTAAAGAAGATGGGCAGCAGCTGGAGGGCGGCTCCTCCAGCAGGAAGGAGGCTTTAAGGTGCGGGCAGCCTCGACTCTTCCTTGGCGCCCCCCAGAACTGCGCCCAGCACTACGGCTTATTTTCGGGGTATGTCATACATTTCGTAAATGCTTGAAAATCCTGCCATGGCTTATTTTATAGGGACGTCTTATTTTATGAGAAACAGGGTAGGATCCAGAAAGCCCACATGGGCAGCAAGTGTCTTTTCCAGCTCTATCAGTTGCTACACTGGAGAGTACACCAGACCTCAGAGCAAATTTCATAACAGCTGAAGTAGGAGAGGTTCTCGAAATGTCCCAAACTTTATGCACCTTTAGTTGCGTGGGCAAGTACTTTCACTGAATATTCACTAGATGATTATTTAACCAAGTTTCACTCAGAGAAGGTCTATTGGAATTAATAGACCTAACTAGTGTTCATTAATTTCATTTAGTCTATTCTGAGTAAAATTTAGTTGACTATCACCCACTGTTCCTTTTCTGGCAAAAAGCAATACAAGCAGATTTCACATGCATTATTTTTATATTATTGATTTTATCCTGTCCCATCCTGAAGGCTGTATTTCTTATTTTCAATGCTTGGACATCAAATTCTAAAGGTTTCTTGGTAGTTACTGCAGACATAGTATGTATGCCAGTATTTTTTAATTTTTTATTGGTTTTTTAAAATATTTTCTTACTTTCCGTGCTAGATGCCTTGAATTTCTTCTGAAAGCTAGAATAATAAACAAGGGCTCAGGATCTACTATATATTTTGGAAAGTTTGTATTTGCTATGAATTGGATGCCTCTTAGTTTTGGAACTTTATAAAGCATTTCATTCTTGAAATATTGAACAGTTTTAATGTATTTTGGCAAAGAACAATAATCAATAATGTTGCTTTACTCGGTTAGACATCTGTTGGCAGTGCTGTTCTGTTGTATGGATCAATGTCTGGTCCAAATCTACCATTAGAACCAGTTTTCGATTTCTGCGTAGCCTCTCCTGGTCTTCTCTTCCCAACTGTTCAGCTTGCTACAATAAAAAACATCGAGTATCCCATTAAGTGTATTTGAAGCATGAGGATTAACTTGATTAGATCTCAGTGGACACAGTGCAATGTACAGTAATTTCAAAGAAGAAAAACAAACAACAGCCAGCCAAAATTCAGTTGACTAAATAGCTCCTTTCACTCATATTAAAGAACAAATGGGAGTGGAACATCATCTTAGAGTTGCCCTCTAGGCCTCCAAAATCCTAGCAATTTGTATGTATCAAACTCACTGCATCAACACGTTTAATTAGTGGACTTTGCAGCAGGGCGTTTATTTTAACTTCTGGTATGTGGCAGATGCAGTGTGCATTTTTCCCCTACAAGCAAAAAAATAAGGAGTGCTATCCAATGAAGTACTTCTGTTAGTGCTAAGACTCTGACTGCAACAGAACCTCCTTCTCCTCTCATGTGCAATCTAAATTTGTCCTGGAGATTCCTCCAACCCCCCAGAGCAGAACCCCCCATTTGTGCAAATGGAAATCCTTGCACTAATGAAACTATTATGCATCTTGTACAGAGTACTCTTGTAATTTCCCCTGCTCTTCATGTGCTGTAAAAGCAGCTGGTTTCCTGGGTATAACATTTTACTTGCACCCAAGTGTTTGATGGCCAAAATATCCTGTTTGTGACTACTTTTAAAATATTAGCTGTGGTGGTATGTGACTGTTATACACATTTTTATTTCAATTTCAACAGTATTTTTAATTGTGTTGCTTTACTGCTTTTGTGTTTGGCAAAAAGACTGGGATATAAATTTAGTAAGTTTGCCATCTAAACTAGTCTTGGCAGGCTTTGTGCAACAAGAATATAGAGTGAAATCCAAAGGAGCAGGCAGTAGTTCTCTCTTCAAAACTAAAATTTGATTACAACATATCAGAAACATGTATAGCTTAGGATTCTATCTACTTAAAAGAGTTGCTTTCAACTTCAAATTTAGCTAAGACAAACTTGCTGTATTACATGCATTCATAATGAAGAAATTCTGCTAATTAATCTGCTGAACTTTGGACCCCTGCCAAAAATAAGGGGAAGAGTAGGAGTATACTTACTTCAGAGCTAACCATCAATTCTGGTACACTATGAACCATTGATACAGTTGCTGTGGATACTGGCATATTTTGTGTTCCATTCTTGCTTCGTAGCCTAACAACAATGTGAAAGATATCAGGCAAATCTTATTAATTACAGTTACCAAAAAAACACAAAACCCTCTAACAGGACTGATTTGTGCCATATGTTTTAAAGACAACTAACTTATTTACCACTTGTACCAACCAGCCTTAAACAGTGTACACAAACAGTGAATTTACATGATGTTTAATTGGCAAGCAGAATAATATAATTTAAGAACAGAAAAAATGGCACATCTTGGTACAGAGACCAGAGTCACGCTTTTTAAACCAAGTAAAAAGTACTCAAGTACATATATACACCGATGTACTTAAATTACTGGCATCCTCTGAAGCATATAGAAAAATGGTGAAAAGGATTAGGATTCATTTCTGTTTACTGAGGGAAATGTTAGGCTTTTAGAAAGTCTTAACCATTTACAACAAATACCACATTTCTGTTTTTCAATATAAAATTGTTTGGGTTTGTGTATGTTTTGTTTTACGTAAAATTCCAAAAGTGCATTTGCTCTCAGAAAGAATTTAACTGGAATATAGGAATACAGGGTAGCAGCATCCCAATATCTGAATAAAACTGCTTTCAGTGTAATGTAGGGATTAGAGTGTTGGATGAAGACCTGGGAGATCAGGATTCTAATCCCCATGCAGCAATGAAGTTCACTTGGGGGCTTTGGGCCAGTCACTGTATCTTAACCTACCTCCATAAGGTTGTTGTGAGGATAAAATGGGGAGGGGAAAAGCCATGTGTGCTATCTTGAGCTCCTTGGAGGAAAAGTGGGCTATAAATCAAATAAATAATAATAATGGTGCATGAGCAATTGTGCAATACTGATTACGCTTGGCTTCAAAATGTTGTTGATCTTCATCCACCCTGCTTCATCTGCACATAAGCTACCATATGACATCAGTGGGCAGCAGTGTATTTTGATAGTTATATCAAGAATGTCCTGTTTGGCCTTTGTGAAGACAATGGACACAAAATGCATATTCAAACATGAAGGTTTCTTACAGGCAACAGCCTTAATCTTTATTTCAAACTCCCAAGACACTCCAATCAATTCTATTAATCAGAACTATTTCAAGAGGTTTAACAAACTTGACTGTTTTCTATGTACAACATTGTCACCCATTTGGTTCTTTATTGTTACATTCATGCCCACTAGTTCAGCAAGTATGTTTTACGTTCCTTTTGAAAGAATGATTCTTTGGTTTATCCATCAATTAACCTGTGCTCATACCTACCAATGTTTTAGTCCGCTGCATACATTTTATGAAGAATGCCATATTTATTATCAACAAACTGATGTTTATTTCTATTTTGTAATATTATGCTGGTGCAAGTTCGCATGCTCCATATTCCCACTTATTTCTGGCACTGCTGGGCATACAATAAACATAAATTGTTCTTTCCAGATATGAAGAGCATTATTCCAGTGCAACACAATTGATTTCAATTTAAGTTCCTCAAATGTGACAATCCTCAGTTTAATGCAGCACCATCAGTAGAAGTCAAAGTCCATACAACAATACTCACTGTGTCAAATCCTGGCCACACTCTGCACATAAGCCTTTCATAACAACTGGATGGCTGCATCCTTCCATCCGCACCAGGACACCTCTGGAAAGCAAAGAAAAATCTAATTTAAGGAAAAACTGATTTCATTATATTATATTATATTCTGTATCAGATTAGAAGTAGGGAAATCAGGGTTTACACTGACTGTCACGTTGAATACTAGAGCATCAGTTACCAACCTACCTCCTCCCGCCGGACCACCTGAAAATTGCTGGGGTGTGTGTGTGCATGGGGGTATCTCAGTAGACCAGTTAAAATTGTTCTGTATATTAAAAGCACATATAATGCACATTTTAATATCAGTATTCTTGTTTTCTTAATGGGATGGATATGCCTGCTTTGTGAATGAAGTCCTATGAAGCTAAATGTAATGTTTGTTAGCCTCTGATCAGGTTCAGTGCTCATCTTGCTACTGCATTTGGAAGTATGGTAACTGTCTTTTTAATACGCCATCTGTGTGGTGGTCATGGAGAACTAGTGATCCATAGATCACAGTCTGAAAATCTTGGCAACAGTTGCTTGGTGGACACAAACATAAAAACTATCCACGATATTTCACAACTTTCTTATGTTTATTCACACAATACAGAATGTGTTTGCTTAATAGTTTTCTTTATGCTTATTTCTATTTATTTTTTATAACAGCTGAATCTATCACTGTTCACTTTAGTTATTAAAAAACCCTCTTTTATAGGATTTAACTGATCCCAGAAAGCATACATCTATCTGGGCACAATCCAAAGCACAAAGACTGTGCCATACTGCAGTGGTAGAATACCTGCTTTGCATGCAGAAGGTAGGACAAGGTATCTCCAGGTAGGGTTGGGAAAGAACCCTGTCTGAAATCCTGGAGAGCCAATCCCAGTCAGCATACGCAATACTGTGATAGATGGACTGATGGTCTGACACAACATAGGGAAGCTTCCTAATGTTCCTTATTCATTGGGGAGTTCTCCTGAACAATGTCAATGAAATAAATGGATTGTTTGAAATGAATGCCTGATTAAGATCAGGGAAATGGCTTATTGTTGGGAGAGGGCTCATAGCTATATGAAGTACAGTGGAACCTTGGGTTATGAACTTAATTCATTCCGGAGGTCCGTTCTTAACCTGAAACTGTTCTTAACCTGAGGTACCACTTTAGCTAACGGGGCCTCCCACTGCCACCGCACGATTTCTGTTCTCATCCTGAAGCAAAGTTCTTAACCCAAGGTACTATTTCTGGGTTAGCGGAGTCTGTAACCTGAAGCATCTGTAACCTGAAGCGCCTGTAACCCGAGGTACCACTGTACTGGTTGACAAGTCATTTTAGTTTCACCTCATAGGAATAAAGTTCTTGTCTTGAATGGTTTTTTTTTTTTTTTAAGGAGCTAAAAATGTAGACCAAGTACTATTTTAAATGGTTTAACAGCATGGCTCTCTTACCATCCTAGAATGGGCTTGTAAAAAGTATGCACAATATTACAACCTAACATTTTGAGATGATGTGAAGTTCTGTTTCACTAAAAGGCACACACATCTAGAAAATCCCAAATAGCACATTTTCAAGACACATTTCAATCTGATTTGCCAGTTTTAGAATTGAAATTGGTTTGGTTGCTCAGTGGATGACCTTCACTGTAAAAAGGACTGCAGAGTGTAACTCTGCTAATAATCCTGTGTGCCCTCAAGGTTTCTTGGCACACTCTTGCATTATGTACTTCTTATCTGCCTGCTCAAAATGGGGGATACCTTTTTGAGACATCTACATGAAACTGTTACGGAAGATCATACATGCTCTGGAATAAAGTGTCATCAGTATGTACAGTCCCATCCAGGTGAAATGGTGGCATTTTCTAAGCCATGGGTAGCCAAGGTGGTGCCTTTCAGCTGTTGTAGGACTCCAATGTGCCTCAATTCTAGGCAGCAAGGTCACCAGGATATCATGCTGACCAATCCTGTTCTAAGTTACTGCTTTGACTCAGTAATAAGATGGGTGAGCGCTAATAAGGTGAAACACTGTATTTGGCTTGTCCTTGCACTACTTGTTAGGGATGCTTAGGCCTGCTCTCAACTCTCTGTTTATGGGTGCCTAAGTGATATCTTTGCTTTAAGCACTCTTTACCAACTTAGATTAGTGTGCAAATTGTGGTCTTCCAGAACAAATGCAATATTCCCATTGTTATCCATGGGCTTTCTGTGAAAAGCATTATACTCCTGCAACATGGCAGTTCAAACAAAATAAAAAATAGAAAAATTCATTCCAGTAGCATCTTCATGCACATGAAAGCTCATACCAATAACAAACTTAGTTGATCTCTAAGGTGCTACTGGAAGGAATTTTTCTGTTTTTAATTTTGTTTTGACTACAGCAGACCAACACGGCTACCTACCTGTAACTAGAACTATGGGAGTTCAAGTTATTAATAGGTACCCAGCATGTTAAGCATATTTTGCTTGTATTGACAAAATGTTGTATTGAAATTGGCTTCCAAACTGCCTGGAAGTGAGGTATCTGAAGGATTGTATTATCCCATATGAACTCTTTTGTTAAGGTCATCTTCTGGGTGTTTCCTCCTTTGAATAACTTTTCACTTTATAACAGCCTGATTGTTGAATGCTCTTCCCAAGGAGGTTCAGCAGGCATCTCTCGCAATATGTTTTAGGGAGCAATCTTAAGTATGGGAAACCAGTATGATTTATGCAGACCTAAGTTAACTAGTGTAAAGTACATCATATCCAAACTCCACTCAGGAGCAGCCTGACAGAGGGAAAACAAGACTTTAAAATAGTTTCCCATCCCCACCATTTGCCTGGAGCCCTATTTCTCAGGGCTCACAGTAGTGTAAGTTTTGTTAAACTTGACTCAGCCAGCTTAGCCCTGGTTGAGCTGGGATGAGGGAATTATTTACACCTGCGAAACTCTGGCTGAATCAGGCTTGGGGACTTGTGCGTGTATAGCCCAGCTGAGCTGGGAACTGGCTGGCTGACCTTGAGATCTGCCACATCCTAACTTGTTCATCCTGGTGGATCTAGGGTTAGGACCATGCCCTTAGGCATGAAGTAAGAACCATTCAATTCTCAAAAGCCTTGTCTTTTGTACAGTGTACTATTGATAATCATGTTTTGGTTGATGCTTTGAATTTGCTTTACTTTTACACATACACAAACTTAAACAAACAGTCAGGATATTCATTTCAAACAATAAGTAAGGATATACATTTTAAATAAATAAATAAATAAGACGTGGTAGATGCTTTTATCCACTCTAAATCTGAGCACAAACAAAAACAGACACTGAATACTGATAAGGCCATTTGCAGAAGGACATCTGCAGGCAGGTAACAGCTGAACTACTTGTTCAGAGCAATATAGGATCCTTGCTGCATGGGAAGAAAGAAGGCTAACCTAGAGACAGACCACTAACATGCACATTTTTGTGTGTAAGTATATGTCTGGTACATATAGGAAACTAGACATTTCATAAAGGCAAATGAGAAGATGGGGCAGATTTGATCTACTTGATTTCTATACTAACCACAGAAGGAAAAAAGCCCCTTCTTCCTCAGCCTGCATGGAAACCAAGCAGGCACTTGGAGAAAGGAAAGATCCACCTGTCATTCCTCCACCTGTATTCTTGATAGTGCATCCACAGTGCAGGTCAATATCATATGTAGTTTGCTATCCCAAGGTACGGTACTATGTACCTCAGTATCTAAATGCACATCCCAAACATCGCAGCATCTTTTTGCATACATATATCTCTGGAATGAAGTTAGAGAGTGTAGCTACTCTGAAATTTCTTTAATAGATAGCTATGTTCAGGGATGACAAGAATTAAGTTCAATCAACTTCTGGGGTGTGATTCCCCACCCGAAATTTAATGTCTAATTAATTTTACAATAGCGTTTCCTACAATTTTTTGTGTTCAGGTACAACATAGGTCAAGAAATCACCACTGCAAATTAGGAATTAAAGAAAAAAGTAACCAAGATGAAAAACTGTTCTGAACTGGATCAGACTTGGGTAATTGTGTTCTTGAGTATTAGAATGAGTGTTACATTTGTATAAACAGACATAAATTTAAGTGATAAAGTGCAACATATTTAATTTTAACATTTATTCTACATTTTACCAAGGCCTGCTTCCTCCACACAGTCTACACTCATGACTGCAGCTCTGACTTATTCAGGTTAATTGTCTCTAATCATAGGCTGTTTATCTTGCTGTTACTCACTTTGAGCCCTTGGGCTAGGGTGTACTACACATTTAAACACAAACAACACACTCTACATCAGGTTTACATCCCACCCTTCCTTCAAGGAATTCAGGCCCTTCCTTCTGTTCTCACAACACCCCTGTGAAGTAGGTTATCCTGACATGGCAACTGGCACAAAGTCACTCAGTAAGAACAAAATAAAACAAATTCCTTCCATTAGCACCTTAGAGACCAACCAAGATACACACAGTGTATCTGAAGAAGTGTGCATGCACACGAAAGCTCATACCAAGAACAAACTTAGTTGGTCTCTAAGGTGGTACTGGAAGGAATTTTTATTATTATTTTGTTTTGACTGTGGCAGACAAACACGGCTACCTACCTGTAACTCACTCAGTAAGCTTTGCAATTTGTACTCTGTTTCTTCCAATCTATGCCAAATGCTCTAACCATGGCACCACATTGCCTTTCCATAAATATATAGCTCAAGTCACTGTATTTTATGGGAATCCCCATAATCTGTCTTCCTTACCTTCTCCTCGCCTTTTATCATCTCTTCTGCTGTCAAAGTTTTACTATAAGGTCCCCAATGGAGAAACCTTGAAATACAACAACTGGAGGGCTACAGGTTCCCCAGCCCTATATTACAGTAATTAGTTCAATGTCAGGCAGAACAGGCACGAAACAGTAAGTAGCTAGTCAAGCTGTACTATGATGTCACAACAAATCACCAAATGACAGAAAGAATTGAGTAAAAAGGGTCTTACAAGAGCTTTGAGATTTGCTGAGGAGGCCCTTCTTGCAATACCACCATACACTGAAATTTGGGGGCCTATGATTAGCCTAGAAAAGCTTCTGGGCAATGGCAAAGGCTATGGAAAACCCTCATCCCTGATATATATTGCCCACCTTTCTCCCTTTTCCTATAGGCCTCCTGAACATTAAAGGTGATGGTCTGTTCAGTAATGTAGTCAGGTGGAATAGTTTCTTTAAACTGGATTGTGTTCTTCGGGGCTTTTAAAAGCTCGTTTTGAATTCCCATTACTTGCTATGCTCTGTGGGCTATAAAGAAAAGAAAGCTGTTTCACTCCATCTTTGGCCCTTAGTTTTCAAGGTAAGCTGCCTGTGGCTCGTCTGCACATCTTTGAAAACTTCACCTCAGAAGTGTTAAAGCCATGTGGGAACCTACATTATTGCAACTGCCCTAGCAGAATGCAAAAGCAAGTAAAAAGGGGTTGTGTTTCGCCCTTCGCTATTCACTCCTCCTACTTCCTCCATGGAGACGGGGAGCAAAGATCGGTTTCCTAACGCGCTTCAACCGAGACCCAAGGAAGGCGGGCTGGCAGCTTGAAGCGCCGGACGAGCCCACCTCGCTGCGGCGCCTTTTAAAATTTGGGGCCGCATCTGAGGCAGAGGAACAGCGGGGCCTGGGCAGTCACAGGCGGCGCCGTGTAAGAGGGCGGGGAAGGCACCGGCTGCTCCTCCCGCGCTTTCCCGCCTCTCCTCACCCTGTCCCGGATCTTCGCAGGAGAGCAGAGCAGAACGGATACTGGAGGCGCTTCCCAAGTCCAGGCGTAGAAGCCGAGAGGCAGAAGCCACCGGAGGTGGCGCTTTCCCGGGGCCCGGCCCACCGCCCGCTGCCCTCCCCAAGCCCCGGACGACCCCTCCTCCTCCTCCGCGCTCTTACCCGGGCGGGATGACTTGCCCGCGCTGCGCGCACAGCTCCCGCACCACTCCCGGCCGCTCCGCTTTGACCTTTCGCTCGGCTGTCCGCTGCGGGCCGGTCTCGGCGGCCGAGGCTCCAGGCCGGGCCGGGCCCACGATAGGCACGCAAACCGCCAGCACCGAACCGATCTTCACGGCGGCCCCGGCCGACACTTTCCATTCCAAGAGCCGCAGCGGCTGCGGGCCGGAGACGCGGATCTCCGTCACTTCGGACGCGGCGGCGGCGTCCCCTCCTGAGGAGGAGGAGGAGGAGGCGGCCGCTCCCGGTTCCTCCATGGCCTCGGCCGCTGGGGCTCCCAGGCCGGGCCCGACTCGGCTAGGGACAGGTCGCTATGGCGACGTAGGCGCCGCTGCCGGTTAAATGAGGAGAATCGAACGCGAAACGTTGCCCTTCCCCCTCCCCCACCCACCAACTACCACCTTTTTTTAAAAAAAATAATAACAAGAAGTAGTCACGAGCAGCGCCAAATGAGCGCGAGGTCAAGGCTCCGTTGCGCAGGCGCGGGACAACCTTTTTTTTTCTGGCGCCCGGGCCAGCTTAAAGGGGCCGCCGCGTTAAATCCGGCCCGCCTCTGGAGACAGCGAAGGCAATCGAATAGTATAGTAACCTCTCAACACGCTCTTCCAGCTCCTGGGCGGGGCAAGTTTCAGCTACGCCTCCCGGTTCCTTCCTGTATCGAGCGCTCCTACCTTACTGGAGACGCAAGCGCGCGTTCGCTAACACGCCCCTCCGCGTGCGCTACACAACACTGCCCCGTGTTTTTCTGCCCCGTCGAAGGGGATTGTGGGATATAGATGCCGGCTTGCAAAGTTCTAACGCTAACTACAAGTCCCAGCATGCATTTCTCTGGCTGTTTGGGGCATGTGTAGCTGGATACAGCAAACAGGACGGCAGCGGCATTTGTTTGCTTGTTTGCTGACCTGATTTCCTGGTAGTTGACTACAAGGGACCCTACAGAAATTCAGGAAATTTTTTTTGTGTCCGCTAACGAAAAACAAAAAGCATTCCAAATAACAAGCCCGTCCTTTATCAAACTTCTGGTGTGGGGATGGAGAATTATGGATTTTAGAAGTTTTAAGAAAATTGCCATGTGCATCCTAACAAGTGTTAAAGGTAAAGGGACCCCTGACCATTAGGTCCAGTCGTGGACGACTCTGGGGTTGCGGCGCTCATCTCACTTTACTGGCCAAGGGAGCTGGCGTACAGCTTCTGGGTCATGTGGCCAGCATGACTAAGCCGCTTCTGGCGAACCAGAGCAGCACACGGAAATGCTGTTTACCTTCCTGCTGAAGCGGTACCTATTTATCTACTTGCACTTCAACCTGCTTTCGAACTGCTAGGTTGGCAGGAGCAGGGACCGAGCAACGGGAGCTCACCCCGTCGCATAGCTGTCAACTTTTTCCTTTTTTGCGGGAAATTCCCTTATAGCATTGGGAAACAGCAGGGAGGGTTGACAGCTATGTATATAGCAGTGGGGAACAGCAGGGAGGCTTGACAGCTATGTGACGTGAACCGTGGACCTTTTGATTGGCAAGCCCTAGGCTCTGTGGTTTAGACCACAGCGCCACCCGCTGTTTTAGGAAGCGAAAAATCAGCTAACAGAGGTGTTACCAGTACTTAATGTACTCCAGTATGATGACTGATGCTTATGACAGTTCTATCGTGTACTTGTTAAATGTCCCCACACTGTAGATGAATGTGTGTGGGGAGGGAAGTTAAAACCACCCTGAATTACTATCACCACATTTTCTGTGTGTGCTTTGGTTTTCAGTAACTTTCTAATAAAGAGTTTATTTACTTCATAAAATTCATACACTGCTGGATTGTAAAAAAAAAAAAACACCCATCAAAGTGGTTGACCAAAAGATAATACCATACAATCGGGGGGGGGGGGGAATGCACTACTGTACATTAAAACATACAGCAAATTAATAAAACATTAAAATTCACATCAGCATTTCTAAGCATTTCGGAAGGCTTGTCTAAACGAGAATGTTTCTAGCAGGCGCAGAAAAAATACAGTGTCTGCTTGATATCAATAGGAAGGGAGTTCCAAAGTGCTGCCACACTAATCAATAGATTTCTTGCAAAGGTGGAATAGGTATTATGTGTAACCTCTTGTTGTTGTTGTTGTTGTTGTTGTTGTTGTTTAGTCGTTTAGTCATGTCAGACTCTTCGTGACCCCATGGACCAGAGCACGCCAGGCACGCCTATCCTTCACCGCCTCTCGCAGTTTGGCCAAACTCATGTTAGTAGCTTCGAGAACACTGTCCAACCATCTCGTCCTCTGTCGTCCCCTTCTCCTTGTGCCCTCAATCTTTCCCATCATCAGGGTCTTTTCCAGGGAGTCTTCTCATGAGGTGGCCAAAGTATTGGAGCCTCAGCTTCAGGATCTGTCCTTCCAGTGAACACTCAGGGCTGATTTCCTTAAGAATGGATAGGTTTGGTCTTCTTGCAGTCCATGGGACTCTCAAGAGTCTCCTCCAGCACCATAATTCAAAAGCATCAACCTTCTTTATGGTCCAGCTCTCACTTCCATATATCACTATTGGGAAAACCATAGCTTTAACTATACGGACCTAATGTCAGCAAGGTGATAGTGCCAATTACACTGATTGAAGGGTTTGAGTGAGCCTAAAGCCAAAACCTATTGAATAGAAACCAAGGGTTTAATGTTGCTCTAAAAAAGGGTGTGAAGCAACTCACAAGCTAAAATGGTATGAATATATAATTTAAGAGTTTATACAGTTACTATATTTTTTGCTTCACTCATTATTCACACTAAATGTATTTGATTCTGGTCTGTGGTGGACTCTTTTGAGAGGGCAACAATGGCTTTGTACTGCATTAATATTCTCTTAGTGGTGAGGATGATGTAACACAAGTATAATAACCAGTGGTGAGATGAGAAATGTGTTTTCCCTGCTCTCCTTTAGTCCATAGTTTATGATACAAGGAGATATGTTCCTTCAGTTATCCTGAGCGGCAAGTTGCCTAGGTCTATATAGGTCAACACGAGCGTATTAAATTCAGCCTGGAAACAAATAGAGAGCCAGTGAAGATCCTTCAGGATTAGTGTTATATGATCCCTGCAGACTGCCTCGGTAATGTTATGTACTAATTACAGTTCCTGAATAGTCTTTAAGAACAGCCTTATATAGAACATATTACAAAAATCCAAAAGATAGATTACCAGACCAGGGACACTGTAACCAGGCTCTCTCTGTCCCGGGTTCATTATACCCTCACACTATGCACTTGTTCCCACAACATGCTCATTGGATTTATGAAGGTTTGTGTGAAGGAAGATTTATTGGTGGGTGTAGGTGATGAGTTTGGAAGGTGAAAGGTACATCGATGGGAGTAGGTTTGCTGCCATTCTTCAACACACAAAATAACTATTTTTGCAAGAGGTGCCTGCCCTTTCAGTGAAATGACTGAGCCGTGCAAAACAAAACAAAATTCAAATTCATGAAAATGAATTCTAGCATTCGGACTCATAAAGCTTTGTGTTTCATGTGATTATGAGATTTTGCATAAATAAAATAGTCTATCCCCAGGAGGTTTTACTTCAGTTGGTGCTAGCAGCTAAGCTGGAACTTGCAAAGCCCTGGAATAACAGTCATATTTAATAGGTAATCTACTTGGCAGTGGTTTTGCAGACTATGGTGTTTTGTGATCACTGGAAAACTACTCAGTAATTCAAAGTGTCAAATGGCAAAACAAAGCTGAAAGGTGTCTTGTTCTACAGGCATTGTCTTCTGCAATTTGGGCCAGTGCAAAAACACAAACTAATAAACAACAGCCGCTACCTATTGTCATCAAAAGCTGCAGTCCTATACATACTCAAAAGAAAGACGGATTAAAATCAGTGGGACTTCTGAGAAAATGTATATGAGGTTGCAAATGTATAAGATTCAGTCATCAAAAATAATTTCAGACAATCCATCTTTTTTTTCAGAATCTCAGGATGCGTAGCAGTGTTGTATAATATGAAAAGGTAACATTTCCATAATGCCAAAATCTCTCCACCCAAATTTAGAATGTAAACAAAAGGAAGGTTAAAGTTGAACCAAAGCCAACCCATTTTATTTGCACTTCCTTAATTGCACTTCACTGCTTCAAGTCACCATGGGTTGGATCCAGGCCAAGTTACAGAATAATCCTAACCACGTCTACTAAGAAGGAAGTTCTATTGACTTCAATGAGTCTTAATAATTGGGGTTATAATTATAGCCAGGAGTCACATTTAGGTCTCACTGAAATCAACATAGTTTCAGTAGTATGTTACTAATTTTTCACATTGATATGAACGATTCCTAAATACAACTTACTTGGTCTGGATTGTTTATTCCATATAAAACCCTTGACCTATCAAAACTATTGTTTATTATTATTTATTAACTATACCCTGAACACATATACCGTACTTAGACATATGTTTTAACTCTGTTACACAAAATGATCATTCTAAACAGTGCCATGCCTCACTCCATCTATGAAAAGATATGGCTAAATAAATATAATGATAGAATTAATTGCCTGTGCAAGCTATCTTCTGGTTGTCAATAATTATTTTGGTTGACAATAAACAGCTCCCTAGATGGTGATCCATGCTTTTATCATGTGCAGTGCTGACAATATATTATCCTGGCATAGTTTCATTAGGGAGCTCAAATAAACTTAGTAGCTACAACCATAATATCAAGACTGTGATTTCAGGGAGGGGAATTGACAATGGCTCATATAAACAAGGAGTGGGGCATTATGATGGAAGCCTATGTAAGATTAAATGAGAGAAATAGCATTGAAAAGAATGAAACCTAACAAAGCAAAGCTCTCTATTAAAGCAGCAAAAAGCAACCTTACTAGCTTTTGCTAAAGTTGTTCAGTAATAAAGCAAATAAATTCCTGGAAACCAGAGCTGTTTGCAATTAGATCCTTGGCTGCGCTGATGGCACTCTGTAATTAGTACCATAAAAGATGCCCAAGTGAAATATTTAACAATGCTGAGGTTGTTGGAGAAAATTTAATCTTTTTCCTGGCCCAAGAGGCTGTTCTGCTTGACCAGAAGCACCCATTTGACCAATTTGTGGATTCTCGTTTCCAGAAAAATGTGCTGCAGTTTCTGACATGAAACCTGGGTGAATATATTTTGTCATTTCATGGAGTCACCAGATTCACTCTCTGGTCCTCAGATTCATTCTTCACTGATATTGCATATTATATCCTTATACTTCAACTATTACAACCCCAGAAACTGACCCAAGAACCCTGGCTCATTTGTGCTATCAGTAACATAGCAAAGCGACAATGGCATGTGTTTTACCTTTCCCCACAAGATGGCACCACTCTCAAGTTTGCATATGTTGTGCCCCCAAGAACTTCTTTTTTGTGTACTGAGTGAGAGGTGTGTGTGTGTGTGTGTGTGTGTGTGTCCGTGTCCATTGTGTGTGTGTGGGAGCAACTGTGTGTCATATGATATTCTTCATATCCTTTGGCAACCCTATGGAACAAGATGAAAGATGGAGACAAAACAGCAAGATCCCTTGGTATAAGGTTGGCTGTTAATCTAAACAAATGAGCAAATCACAATAAAAGGATAGGGCAGAACCTTAAGACATTCTATATAGTACAGCTGTTGTTGTTTTTCTTAATGGTATGTGGGACATAAAAGAAGTCGACATAGTCAGATGTCTTCAGACATTAAAGGAGTGTTGTGCACATATGGGAGGGGAGGAACAAAAGGCACACAATGAACTCAGGATCCGCAGGTTTGAATAACTGAGACTGACGTATTCTATTGTGCTGCAGCAAGTTTGTCAAAAGGTGCACAAGATTAAAAGCAGTATCAAAGGGAAGAGAAGATCTTGGGATTCTGTTCAAGATGCCCTGAGCGGGGAGTTTGAGTGGGGTGGGGTGGGGTGGGGGGAGGAATGGAAAGTTTGAAAAAGAAAAAGAAATTAAAGGGATGAAAAGAGAATGATTTGTGGTCTGGAGCTCAGAATGGGCCTTTAATCATGAAGAAGTCGCAGTCCTCTGAAACACATGAAGAAAACCAGGCCAACTCTGATCAAGGCAACTGGAGAGAGAAAGAGAACAGAAGATGATATTGAAGTGCATCTGTTCTTAACCCAAGAGGAAACGAAGCTGATGACAGGATGTTCATTAGGAACTGAAGGGAAGATAAACAAGAGTTTCGTTTTTCAAGAGGAAAGGCGCACATTTAGCAGACATGATGTTAAAAATTATAGTTCATTGGGAGGCAGGCAGTACAGTGATGCTGTTCTGCAGCAATGTTAAGGGACTGGAGAGGATGCTTATTGGTTTAACAGTCACCAAAGAACCTCAGGCTGCATAGACACTGTACATTTAAAGCACCCCCCCAAAAAGATCCATGGGAACTGTAGCTTGCACACACAGAGAGCTACAATCCCCAGCACCCTTAGTGAACTACAGTTCCCAGGATTTGGGTTTGTGTGTGTGTGCTTTAAATGCACTTTAAACGTGTGGTGTGTATGCAGCAACATCACAAGAAAATAATGTTACAAAATCCATAGCATGGCCTAGATTAGTGGTTCCCAATTGGTCCATGGACCCTAGGGTCAACCAATCCAAGGGGCCCCTGGCACCATTCACACAACAAAAACTACCACAGAGCATCAAGATTTCCAAAAGTAGGGGTCCATGGCTTGGCTTTTGAAAAACACGGGATCCACAGTTCTTAGCTAACTGGGAACCACTGGCCTAGATACTTCCCTTACAATTCTGGCTATAGAGGATAAGATCTATAGCCTTCCTTTTGGTTAACTAGAGAAAGCCTGATATCCTGGACTGCAAGACTTCATATCACCTTTCTTAGCATAAATATATTTTTTTTAATCTGAAAAGAATAAATGTGGGCAATACCCCTATTATTAAGGTCAGGAACTACTCTTCCTAACAGGTCACTAAGCTAGATAAGAACAGTGTGCCTGAGGTCCAGACACAGAATTGCCACTGCTGTTTCCATTCTGCTGCCCCACGTCTGGGGTGTTAACAGCAGCCTCATTCACTCCACAAAGCAAGCCAAATGTGTAGGCATGGAAATTTGTCATCCATGCTCTTAAGTACAAGGCATCAAAAAGCTTCCATCTGGAAGCAACCTCAGTTGTCTGAGATCTGAGCATTCTCAAATGAAATGATTCCAAAGCTCAGAGAAAGTTTCTCGGAGTTTGGCCACGGTGAATCTTTGTTTGAAAATAAAAACTCACAGCACACAGGCCTATGCATGTTTACTCAGAAGCAAGTCTTATTATGTTCAGCAGTGGACCTTACCCTCAGGTAAGTCTGCATAGGATTGCAGCCTCAGAAAGGAAAAGCATAGAATCAGAATGGTAGAGTTTGAAGGGACCCCTTCTAGCCCAGCCCCTGTAACGCAGGGATATTTGTGTTTAGCCCAACTTCTTTACTCCTTGTGGCAACCTTGCCAATAGTTCAAAAGCTAAGGTTGCAGTTCATTATATGCCCAAGTCAGCCACTCTGTGGATGCTTACCTACTGTAAGCCATAAAAATTAACAGAGCAGTGGGGTGGGAGGAGGGCATGGAGTGGCAGATTCTCCACTGCATCCACAGACCTCCTGGCTCCTGCTGGCCAGGGTGGGAGGTGAAGGGTTGTTTGTTTTCCCCACTAGGAAATGGGCTGGCTTTGGCTCTCGCATATCCATCACTGGTTTGGCTCTGCTCCACCCACAACTCCCTGCTTTGGGATCTCATGCCAACTATTTAGCAACAGGAATACCAATGGCAGTAGGGTGCATTCTGCCACGCTTTCTGCAGGTGCAGAGAGGGCCTCTGTGACAACAGGCACCCACCCACCCCTCCCTGCCAAGAGAACCTGGAAGCAGGGCAATCCCCCCCTTTGCTAGCAGCACAGATCAGGATTTGCCTCTAAGAAAGCACAGGATTTCACTACAAGCTCCACTGATTTCAACAGATAGGACTCAGGTGTGCTGGATTATAGCTGAAGTGTTTGAGCAATGGTTGTGTACATAATATTTGCTTGCCTGACCTGTTTGCCCATGTGGAAACCGGTGCGGTTTTGCCTTCTCTTAGTCAAAGGGTGGGGGAGCCTTCTCATATATGCTGCTTCAGAGAAGAGGAAGATTTTTTAAAAAATAAAAAAATAAGGCACCCCTAGCACAGTCAGCCAATGCAACAACCTTCAAAGCTGGTCCTTAGGCGAACAGGGCACAGCCCCACTAACTTCAGTCTGACTTCAGTCAGATGTTAGCTGTCTGCCTTCCTGATCACAACCACCCAGAGCATAGGAGCCAACTCCTAGGGGCCAAGGGGTCTTTGCCCACCGAAGTTGATGGCCATTGCCATGCAAATGGTGTGTGCGCACCGTGTCATATGATCAATTATGCAGGGTGGGGCTTACCTGGCCCTCCAATATTTTATTCAAGTAGGCACCCCTGATCCAGAGCATGACACTAGGTCTCAGCTTCCTCCTTCTTAGTCTCAATGCTGCTCTTCTAAAACTCATCAGGGAGAGAAAGGACTCAGCTACATTAGTAAAAATAAAATGTTATAACACTGTGACACCAGATGGCGCTGTAGAGCTGAAATTGGAACTCTATGAAATTTTCCATTGTGAGCTTTAAAATGTCCCCCCCCCCTGAGCATTTTCAGAGTGTTTTTTTATAGCTGTGTAGATGCAGTCAAGGGGACCAAAACGAGAATGAGTTGGCTCAACTTATCATTGGCTCCAGCTCCACCTGCTGTTAACCTCCTGCCTTTATGCTCTTCTAATTTCACCACTGGGTGAGAGTAACAGTGGGAGGGAGAGACTCAGCCTGAGAGCTCACTCCTTCTCCCAGACAAGCTGCCCGCTCATATATAGCAAGGTCTGCCTTCGAACAGAAAAAACCCCCTGTAACTGTAAAACTCTGCTCTGTTAAACACATGTTTATGTTATGATATAAATAGCAGAAGTAAATGTACACGTTTATGTGCATAACAGAACACACTAATGAAACTCAAGCCTGCATGCAACCTAGGGTGAGTACAGATGGCCATTTACCAGAGAATAAATTACCACTGCATGCACGCAACTCATCTATAAGGCACTGTTGAATGGTGAGGAGAGGTTTTCTACACATCTGCAACCAGTCAGAAATCTGAGGAAGTCAGGGAGTGGTAAATTCTTCCCTCTGCTTGGCAGGACCTCACATATGACTGCATTACTAATACATAGTTACAGGCATATAGGCAGTAATTCCCATTCAGTAAAGGATGGCCAGGTCTTCTTTGTTAGCAGTTTCCTGCAATATACCTAGTACAGTGGTACCTCTGGTTATGAACTTAATTCATTCCGGAGGACTGTTCTTAACCTGAAACCGTTCTTAACCTGAGGTACCACTTTAGCTAATAGAGCCTCCCGCTGCCGCTGCGCCACCGGCATGCAATTTCTGTTCTCATCCTGAGGTAAAGTTTTCAACCCGAGGTACTACTTCGGGGTTAGCGGAGTCTGTAACCTGAAGTGTTTGTAACCCAAGGTACCACTGTAATCAGAAACATCCCAGAATTCAAATTATCTCAATGACAGATCGCAAGTAGACAAAGTGTGACACAATCATACGCTGGGGTTAATGTTTCATAGCATACTATTGGACCGTTCTTTGCATTTCTGCTATTTTTTTGGCCTTGTTCATTTGGTTTATTCTCTCGTTATCTCAAAAACATCACCACTGTTGGCAACAAACAGATACATGAAATGCAACCATGTACTATCTAGTCTAGCCTTAAGACGGAGCACTAACCTGTTTGTCGCACAAAAGTGTAGTTTTACTCAATCTGAATTTTTTCCTGCTTATCCTCAAGATGATGCTTTCAATCCAGATTGATTCTAGACACTTCCATCCAGAAGGGCGGTGTGATTACTTGATATGGGTTTGAAAACTTTCCCTTTGATTAGGTTATCCACACCTTTTCCTCCCTAAGCGTTCCCCTGATGAATGAAGAAGGAAGATGTAATTGCAATCTTGGTATAAGCCCACTCACAATGTCATTGGGCATGCATGGATACATTTCCTTTGCTGGGGCCACCTAGATATGTTTTGGTCAGTTTTCAAATGGACACACTGTAGAGTAACACAGACTCAGTCTGCGATGAGCTTCATTTTCAGAATGAAACCATTTTCTCAAACAGTGTTTTCAGGGACAAAAACTATGCAATACATCTGGATTGTGTATGGGCTATGTAGAAAAAACAACTATTCAGTCTCCACTGAATCTAGAATAAAACAATTCTGTGTACACAGCCCAAGACCCTTTGGTGCAATAGACTAACACAGCCAGATTTCTAGAAACCATGTTTTTCTGTCTTTCACCACATGATGGCACTGCAAGATTTAAGTTTTCTGCCTTAGTGCTGGAGTACACATTGGTGCCTGTGTTCATGTTTTCATGTAGTGAGTCCAAAAATTAAAAGCAGCATTTAAAAATATAGACTCAGGGGCTAGGTTTCAAATAGGTTTGGCATGAAAGGGAACAGTGCTGTCTTAAAACTCATTCCCAAACACGAAGAGTCTGCAGTTTCTGTAAGATTTAGGCAAGTAGTCTGCGTAAAATCAGATATAAAAGTATGTGAAGCAACATTCTGCTGAGGGCCAGTTCTCACATTACTTTGGATATTGTTCGTTTGAAAAATTCTCAATTACAAACACCCTTACAAAGAAAGAGAAACAAATGACGACAACAGCAGCACCTTTTCATTTTCCTAATTTTAAATACCTGAAGCTATAGATAATGTTCATTCCAAAAATTGAGAAGATCTAATTTAAAATCAAACTCTTATAAACTCTTACCTACTCTAATTTGAGGGACGTGGGTGGCACTGTGGGTTAAACCACAGAGCCTAGGGCTTGCTGATCAGAAGGTTGGTGATTCGAATCCCCGCGACGGGGTGAGCTCCCATTGCTCGGTCCCTGCTCCTGCCAACCTAGCAGTTCGAAAGCACGTCAAAGTGCAAGTAGATAAATAGGTACAGCTCTGGTGGGAAGGTAAACGGCGTTTCTGTGTGCTGTTCTGGTTCGCCAGAAGTGGCTTAGTCATGCTGGCCACATGACCCGGAAGCTGTACGCCGGCTCCCTCGACCAATAAAGCGAGATGAGCGCCGCAACCCCAGAGTCGTCCGTGACTGGACCTAATGGTCAGGGGTCCCTTAACCTTTACCTTTACTCTAATTATAACTAAATGCATAAACGTTATCATTTATGCTTTATTTCATACTCTGGACATTATCTCTGGACATTAACTTATCTGGAGAGTCTTATTCTCTGGACATTAACTTATCTGGAGAGTCTTATTCTACAATCTTCTACTACAGGCCCACATGTGGTGGACCTGTAATAAAATTAAGAGCTTGTGGGATATGGTATATGAAGAGCTGAAGAAAACGAAACCTATATTGAAAAAACAGAAGCTTTTCTGCTGGGTATATTAGACTCTGACATTGCAAGTGAAAATAAGAGAATATTCCTGTATGCAACACCAGCAGCGAGAATCTTAATTGCAAAAAATTGGAAAAAAGAGATAGCACCACCAACAAAAAAGAGTGGCAAGATAAATTATTTGATTACCTTGAACTCAATCAACACCAGGACTTGCTTTGAGTAATTTTTGCAAAACAAAATATGGTGTAAAAGTATAAAATATAGAGAAAAGTAGGAAAAGGAAATGAGAAAGAAACAGTTTACCAAATATGAAATTAGACCCGCATTGAGGACGAAGGAAGTCAATTAGAAAAGAATAAGAATTGAAATATGGATATACATTTATTATTTGCTTTGTATCTGTATTTGTATTTTCTAAAAGTCTGTTCGTTGTGTGTGTTTGTGTTGTAACAACGAGCTAATAAAAAGCATATAATAATATTCCACAATCTTCTGTGTGAGCAGCTATTGCTCCTTACCAAGACAAATAGTAGCGATTCAGCTGTTAACTTCCATGCCTTTCACAACGAAGGCAATCAAGAGTTCTCCGGCACCTTATAGCAAAGTACACTCAGGCAGCCTAGGGACATTTATTGCAGAAGAGAGAAATGTGTGGT
Source organism: Lacerta agilis (assembly GCF_009819535.1). Taxonomy (NCBI): domain Eukaryota; kingdom Metazoa; phylum Chordata; class Lepidosauria; order Squamata; family Lacertidae; genus Lacerta; species Lacerta agilis. The sequence continues at coordinate 30,948,914 of NC_046318.1, forward strand.
TATCATATGAATCCCAAGGAAGATTGGCTCGATTCATCACAGTGAAGGAAAAGCAAGCTAATGAGAGATTAACATGCAGGCGGCAGTGTGGATATCAAGACAAGACGACTTTCCAGACAAGCTGAGTAAGAAATTACAGAAACAGCTTCCCACTTTGTCACCTTCTCATCACCAGCACCATCCGCAAAGTCATTTCCAAATGTCTCAGGTGGCACATGTTGCTTGCATGCGGTGCCCTTTCGTGGCAGACACAACTCTCCAAGCAGTTTCCATCCGGAGCTACACACAGTGAAAACAATGCAGTTTGCAATTAAAGGTCAACAACGAAATCACCATCCCAACTCCTGATAGCCATGCCAAAATGGGAGGGCAGTTCTTCCATTACCGGCAAAGTCGGGAAACTTAAAATACGCTTTAGCAGCTTTTAGAATGGCACTTTTGTGCTTCCTACAATCTTCTGGGTGGTGGGGGAGAGCATGCAATGAATGGAATAACGCTGCAATATCCAGGTGTTTGTGTGGTCCATGGGTAGGTCAAAAGGGATGAGTGTGATGCTAGTGATGCTCCCATGTGCAGTTGCAACCACCAGGCTATATCAGCTCTGATCCAGAGCCTGGTTATACATGCTTTGACTTCAGGAGAGCCTAAGCAGGCACAACTGTGTGCCATCGTGCAACTCATGCCACGGTCTAACCAGTGAAATGCTAAGTCCCATGAAAATTACCATATTTTTCTGTGTATAAGACGCCCCCATGCATAAGATGACTCTTATTTTTTGAGCCCAAATTTAAGAAATAAATATTATCAACATTTCGTGTATAAGACGACCCCCATTTTTAAACTTTGAAAAATTGGTAAAAAAAGATAGTCTTATACACAGAAAAATGCAGTGATTGTTCGAGACTTGAACTACCCTTCTTGTTAATTTTAATGGGATTTAAGTGTGCTCATTGGGACTTAAACCCAAATAAGTGTGCAAATTATTTCTGTCTAAGGCTGCAGTGCTATGAAGTTTTACTCAGCAATGTCTCACTGAACTGAGTCGTACTTCCTTCTGAGGAAACATTTAATTGCAAACTGTAACATGCATAGCTCTTTGTTGGATTTTCACTAGTGGCTGCTCAGGATGATTGTAGTTTTTTTTTTCATACTTAAACTCAGCCTTGCTGGTGCAGCTGATAAGTGCTAAGATCAGGATATACTAAATCAATTGCTAGCATGATGTCACTAACCAATGAAGTTACTCCAGCACTGAAAATGTTTAGAATTTTGATATTAGGTTCCCTAACATGTTTTGATGAATAAAATGAACAAACTAAACTTCATAGCTGCAGTGCAACAGCTTGTAAATGTAACTGCAAAGTTAACCAGGGAGGGGAGAATTCCACCATTTAAAAATATGCTCTTAATTTAAATCTGATTTTATGAAATTGTGCAGAATTCTGATTGACTTAGAATTATGTTTTGCATTATAGACTTTCTTACAGTGCATCAGCAACTGTCAGTGCCTTACTGAGATAATGTCCCAGTTCAAATGGTCATCTGGAATGATTTCTGACTGAGAACAAACCCGCATAAGCCATGTGTTCACACACACAACTTTGCCTCCTTTGATCATGAGAAGAGAGGAGAGAAAACCTTTGCTTTCACTTCAGAACACACCACAGTTTCTTGTTACGTACAAACTCAGGGCACTTTGTTTTGTTCTAATCACAGTTAGTTAAAACCAACAAGGATCAACTCAATGTAAAAAGTGAGTGAACAAAGCACAACTTTTGCACCATAAATGCCTAGTGTGGAAGCAGCCTTAGCATTCATACACTAATCCTCTTTTAAGCCATACAAGGGCTGATCCACACTTACATTTCCTTTGCTCTTTCCAGGCATGGTCTGTGCTTTAAAGCTCCATGTCCAACACCCTTGTTTCCCTCTGGAGCTTTCTCCACAAAAACCCACTCTTTAAAACGTACAGCATATGGCAATTCACTTAAAACTCAAATTGACTTTTGCTCTGATTGAGTGCTAAAGAGCAGCTTTTCATGGGGAAAACTCTGGGGGAAAACAAAATCATGGGTGGACACAGAGCTTTTAAGTGCAGACCTGTGCTTGGAAAGGTAAGTGTGGATAAGCCCCAAGTTGGTGACCATCACGACTTCTTAGGAGATCAAATTCCATACACTGGGTGAAATACTTCCTTTTGGCTGTCCCGAATCTTCCAACATTCAGTTTCATTAGATATCCGCAAGCTCTAGTATGATGGGAGAAGGGGGGGGGATCTCTATCCTTTCTCTACAGCCATGTGGCACTTTTTTACACCTCTATCATGTCCTTGCTTTCTCACCTATTACGTAAATGAAAAAGCCCCAAATCTTATAACTGAAAAACTGTTGACTAAAGTCTATTGGAACTGACAACAGTTGGTTGGAACCGAAAAAGTTGTCTAAAGTTTCTTAAATAATCATCAACATAGTCAGATTTTTAAAAATGTAGATTGTCTGTCTGGTTTATTGTGAACTTTTAGAACTTTTAGTTTTCTTCTTCTTCTTCTTCTTCTTCATCTTCTTCTTCTTCTTCTTCTTCTTCTTCTTCTGGATTGTTTGGAAAGGAAGGAAATGTTTTGATTTCTTCACAATCTAACTTTTACCTTTGGTCATCAGTCGCCTGTTCCCATGACCTATTATCCTGTATTTCTTTTCCCTTGACAATTCACTAATAGCTTCATTCCCTTCCCCTATCATTGGCTCATCTTTCTTCCTATGTACAGGCATAAGTCAGCACCAATGTGCATATCTTTCTTGTCTTCCCCCAAGATCTGATTTTTTTTTTTAACATCACCATTAACTTTCAAACATACCTGTGGAGAAAAGTAAATGATTGTTTAGTTGTCATTTGTTCTAGGTTTAGAAGCTAACTGGAAACCCATTACATCCCTGTATAGATTTTTATAGTTTAGTTTCATTTATGTTATAAATGAATGCCTAACTGTACTTGGCACTGCATATATTGGCTAGTGAATAGACCTTCCACAATAAATGCCTGAAAGTTTAATACCATAGTTACTGGGCTGGATTACAGCTGAAATCTATTGCTTATGTCAAGTGTGGTTCATTTCAAAGTAGCTAACCAGGTGTCCAATGTCATGGCAGCAGTTATACATTGCATACTATTGTTGACCTACTTACAAAAATCCTCATGTGTTGGGAAGGATCCAGTAGTTTCTTGTATTTATTGTGGTCCTATATGTGAACCTTCAGCTCAGTCATGCTTACTCTATATCAGCTGTGGGGAACCTTCCAGATGTTGCTGGATTTCAGCTCCCATCAGCCATGAACACTGGCCATGTAGACTTACAACATCTGGAGGGCCACGTACTCCCCATTGCTGTTCCATACGTCAGGAATAAGGAATCAGGTAACATCCAGATATGTTGGACTCCCAGCAGCCTCAGACAGCATGGTTCAGTGGTCAAGAATGGTGGGAACTGTAGTTCAATACCACATGAAGGTTTATGGTTTACCCATCCTTGTTATATATGAAGACACTTCATGGCAGGCCAGTATTGCTCTGCATTGTAATTTTTTTCTCCTTGCTAATCTGCTGCTGCCTTCCTTGTACTACATTACAGCTACCACTGTGCCTCACACTGATGTATTTGGTGATGCATGCCTCCCCAAGCCCCAGATATCAAGCAACACTCAGTAGAAGTAGAAGTAGTGCACTGTATCAGTGTATAGAGAAGAGTGAGCTTCAGGGACAAACCAGCTGTGATTGGAACTTCTATATTTTTATGCTACAAAAAAGCAACTAAAAGAGGGACTAGGTTCAGTGAAGATCAGGGTTAGAGCCTCTTCCTCCTTTTGCTTCACACATGTACAGGAGGGAAGCATGCCTAACCTCTCCTAAGCAAGGGCTGTCATACATCCAAAATTTCCCGGACATAGCTGGAATTCATCTATCAAAATTGACGTACGGGCGGAATCTTCAGAAATCAGTTAAAATGTCTGGGAAAACCTATATCAGAAGTGTTGATTTTTCTGGTGAAACCCCCCCCCCAAAAAAAACCCTTCATTTTGGGAGGAGTTTTTGCAAGAATAGCTTAACAATCTCCCCCCCCCCCCCCCCGTCTGGATTTTCACTTTTCAAAATAAGGCAACCCTACCTAAGCCAGGTGATCTCCCCGCCCTGCAAATCCTCCCTCCTGGTTTCCTCTGGTTTTAGATTCTAGTTGGGGGAAAATGTGTTTAAAATTGCTCAGGGGAGATACACGCAAATCAAATTTGTTCAGTGCAGAAAGAATCAAGCAGATTCTTCCTTCTTGCTAATTCTGTCTTGAAAACTGCATCTTGAAGCTCCACGTCAGAGTAAAGAGGCAAAAATTAGGTTGCAAATGACACATCCCCTTTATAATACCTAATAATATGGAGTGGAAAGTATTTAAAAAGAAAAAAAAAGAAAAAGTAAGAAGAGAAAATATGAGCTACTCAGATTTCTGATGAAGCTACCAAATTCTACAGGAGATATCTGTGCTCACAGATATTTAACCCATAAATATAGGCATTTCTTGACTCCAATAATATCCATTCCAAGAAATACCCAAGCAATCAAAATGTCAATATTTGAAAAAGTAAGGAGAGAAAATATGAGCTACTCAGATTTCTGATGAAGCTACCAAATTCTCCGGGAGATATCTGTGCTCACAGATATTTAACCCATAAATATAGGCATTTCTAGACTCCAATAGTATTCATTCCAAGAAATACTCGAGCAATCAAAATGTCCACTTGCACAGTTTAAGGTAAGAAGGCCGTGTTTTTTCCATTTAGCAGAATGTGTTTAAAACCTTTGTCTCTTTGGGCCATCATTATATTCTGATACTGCCTGCATCAGCATAGCCAAGAACCAGTCAACCATAAAATGTTTCCTGTGTGGCGTAAGATGCATATATTCACATTAAGTGAATGAATGAGGAAATTTCTGCTGTCTTACAAATGTCTGGATGAGAAACACTGTCGTGAGTTCTGTGCTAGATCTAGTAAACAGGCAGCAGGTTTTTAAACAACCAAGATTAAATGCCCAATCATGCCTGGTTTACTCAACTCTTTACTGCAATGGGTAATTCCACATTTACTAACAAAGGAGAGATTATTTACAAGGACAGGTACAGAATCAGGACTTATATATCAAGTAAATTGCAACAGCTCAATTCCTGTACCCTGTAACATGTTGTAAATGACTTTTCAAAAACAAGGGAACTTAAGTATGACCAAGGAGACACACGGTTGCAGTTGGTGAGCACAAGGCTAGAACTTATAAGTGATTACATTGAAATCAGTGGGATTCAAGCAGTGGCATATCATGGGGGGACAGAGGGGATGTTGCTTTGAGAGTTTTTAAAAATAACAATTAAGCAGTGTAAAAATTCCATGAAATAAATAGTACTGAAATATATGGCTGCTGCTGCTGCTATCCAATCCCCAGCTTCCCTCTGTTGGGAAGACCCTTCCACACCACCATCGCCACTGCTTGGTCCTGACATAGGGTGCAATACTTGCTGTGCCCCGGGTACTGGCAACCCACATTACACACTGGATTCAAGCATGCTTAACTGATTCTAGATACAGCACATTGTGCTGTCCAATCCCCAGCTTCCCTCTGCTGGGAAGACCCTTCCACACCACCATCGCCACTGCTTGGTCCTGACATAGGGTGCAATACTTGCTGTGCCCCGGGTACTGGCAACCCACATTACACCAGTGGTCCGGATTCAAGCATGCTTAACTGATTCTAGATACAGCACATTGTGCATATTTCCCGATCATATGCTCCTAATATGTCAGCAAAGCCAACCTGTTTATTGAATCTATATTTTCACGACAATATTTCTTATGGGCTGTCAATAATGTTCCTTTCAGAAATTATATCTAAATTAAAAAAAATCCCAAACCAGCACATGATGATAGTGAAAGCATAATCCCCATGGTACTTAGAATCATAAAACTGTAGAGTCGGAAGGGACCATGAGGTTTATCTAGTCCAACTCTCTAATCCCCTCTCTGATATTAAAAATACAAGAGTTAAACAACTAACAAGTTGCAGCCTTTTCATAACACCCAAAAGCAGCTGCCTGAGGTGGCTGTCTAATGGTAGGACTGGCTCCCTCTGCACACATAGAACTGTTCGTGGAAATGCACCCACAGAACATTGAAGCAAATGGAAAGCCCTCTACACAGAACTTACTATTAGTGTCGGCCAACTCATGGATTTATGGACTGGACAGAATGTTCGAATTGGTAGTGTATGGCTCTGATTCTATTACAGATGTATGACATTTCCAACCCATACTGGAACTCTGGGTTGCATGGCTTTGGGGGGACTACTGTATGTTATATTTACCCACTGGAATAATTCCTGCATCTGCTATCATAATTAGAATGAGAACTGATAATTTGTAGTCTTGCCTGTTCCAAAATTAATACAAATTAATTAGAAAAAAACCCCTCAGCTGGGCTTTCTTGAATTGATATGTGGAGAGTTGCACTGTAAAAAACAGAAAGCTGAGGTTCTTGTGAAGCTAACCAACATCAAAGGGTGATATCTATTTGCACTAGAAATTCAAAATGTGCAGCCAAAGAACAAACTGTGTTTAACTGAGGTGATTTCCACTCTCTTCCCAAGGAAAAACAGCCTTGGGAGAGAAAGTGAGAAGGAACCCCACCTATACCTGAACAACCTTAATGCATGGAATTTGAGGGTTATAGAACTTTCATATACAGTGTGTGTGTGTGTGTGTGTGTGTGTGTGTGTGTGTGTGTCCTGCCCACCTAGCAGTTCGAAAGCACGTCAAAGTGCAAGTAGATAAATAGGTACAGCTCCAGTGGGAAGGTAAACCGCGCTACTCTGGTTCACCAGAAGCGGCTTAGTCATGCTGGCCACATGACCCAGAAGCTGTACGCCAGCTCCCTCATCCTACAGAGCAAGATGAATGCCGCAACTCCAGAGTCGTCCGCAACTGGACCTAATAGTCAGGGGTACTTTTACCTTTAAATGTGTGTGTGTGTCTGTCTGTGTGTGTGTGTGTGTGTGTGAGAGAGAGAGAGAGAGAGAGAGAGAGGGAGAAAGAACTTTCCTATCTATCACTATATACCAGAAATTTTACCAGAAGTTATAATCTCAGTGGAGGAGTCTCTCTCTCCACCCCCCCCCCCCATTTCTAGCCTGCAAATATTGGGAGCTAAATTAAGCAGAGAAACTAGTCATACACCTTGTATTCTGGAAATATTGCTTTGTCAGCACGAGTGTGATGCCCAGGAAATGTGTCCTTCTTGATCAGAACAAGAAGTCTGTCTCAAGTGACTAATGGGAGAGGTTGGTCATGGTCGTTGAGCCCTTGCTTTCCGTCCATGAGTCTTCCTTCTGAAAGAACATATGGCAGGATATATTCCGCATTGACGGATGTTATCCTTAAAAATATGGTAGGGACAGGGCTTTCTAAATTTAAAAAGGGGAAGTTTGGTTCAGCTGTGCTTCTTTTTGTCCCTTTTGAAGCATACCATTTCCCCCTTAAAAGCATTGTCTGATACATGTATTTGTAAAGAGGTGAAGAACACACTCAGCCAAGGAAAGCCCCTGCTTGTGGTTTGGAAATTACACTAAACCATTTCAAAACCTGCAGTTGAGGCATCAGTAAAAAAAGGATCTAGGCAGAAATGTTTTGCAGTAAATTTCAATTTCAATTTCAATAAAATAAAAAACAAAAACAAATCCTGGTTATTGAATGGATTCTGGCCAATTTCCAGGCTCAGTTCCAAATCCCAGTGAGCCTGGAATGGTTTAGAACCTTGTTATCTGGCAAATTGACTCTTCCCAGGCCCTGAGGTCATCAGCCAAGAACTTCCTTGGAGTTTTCCCTCAGTCCAAGCTAGGGAGGGAGGCCACAGGTGGAGGCCTTTTTGGAAGTTACTCCATGGTTTTGGAATGCCTTACCCAGAGAGGCTTACCTGACTTATTGTGTTTTGGGCAGCAGGCAAAAAACAAAAACAAACAGGTCTTTAAAATTCTGCCTGCAAATCGGTTCAGAATTTGAACATTCAAATCATTGCATTCATTCACTCATTACATGTTTTAGCTCTATGAAGCAGATTTTGTGGCTCTTTTCATTGTCATTTTTTTGTTTATGACCAGATCTCTTTTAATTTCTGTTCTATAAATTGTTGCTGTGCTTTACAGTGTGGCTGTTATTTTCTAGGGCGGTAGTCAACTCGGTTTTACTCATAGTAAACCTATAGAAATTAATGGATTTAACTTAGTCATGTTCATCACTTTCAGAAGGTCTACTTTGAGTAAAACTTAGTTGAATATTGCACATAGTGTGCAAATATTTGACTCTAGCTGGATCTACACTGATCTGTAAAAATGCTATTAAAGGCTATAAAAATGTTCTGTTGCTCTCAGTGGAATTTGTCATTGCCAACAGATTGCTGCTCTGCAGTGCCCTCTGGTGTCACATCTTTATAATGCATTTTTAATGTTATAACCGACCAGTGTAGATTCGCCCTCTGTGTTCTATTGTATTTTCATGATACTAAATTAGTTTAATTGTTTGGTCCCCAGAAAACTTTTGTTAAGTGACAACATAAACATGCATTTCTTTCATTTCATTATTATTTTAAAATATTTCCTAATTGCCTTTCTTCAACAGATTCCAGGAACAAGTACAAAAGGGTGAATAAGATCAATTCACACAACATAACCATACAATTCAAAGTCAACAAAGAAGCATAAAACTGAGCGTAACTGACAGGTTCACTCACCTCTAGTTATCAATCCATCCAAAAAGAAGTGGGGTGCCATCTCACCTCACTTGGAGCATTGGGTGGCTGAAGTATAAGAATGGTGTCTGGTTCAACATGGAGAGCACTAAAGAACAAATCTAATCAATGTTGCTCAGTGAGAAATGTTCTCATTAAAGTACATTTGTCCTTAGAGACAATCACAGAATGTTTATCCCTGCATTTGATGCATGGAAAAATAGAACCTAGTGCTTGGGGGAACATATACACCCAGTAAATCATTTACAGATTCTGTGTGGGTACAAATAATGGACAGAGGAGCAAGTGACTGAATCAAGGAATGGTTGTTCTGACATTGCATCCAATGAGCTAAGTCAGTCTTCTCCCAACCTGGTGTCTAATGGACATTGTGGTCTCCAACTCCCATCATCCTTGACCATTGGTCATGGGATGATGGCTGTTGGAGTCCAACAACATCTGGAGGTTGAACTAAGCACTGGTGGCAAGTGACTTCTACTCAGTTGGCGGGGGGGGGGGTCCCCTTTATAAAATGTGCAGGAGCCACTGCATCAATGGGAGGGAGGAACCTTTCGGCAAGCTATATTAAAGTGGTGTTAATCAATAGCCATTATGTTTGTAATAGAAACATGAGCAAGAACAAGGACTGGTTCACAAGGCACATGCTGGCACCTTGCATTTTCTATGGTTTGCACCCGATTGTCCAAAGCATGTGACTGGCTGGCCATGGGCAAAGAACCAACACACGCAGCCATTTTCAGCCAATGCCACAAATCAAATGATTGTGTGAATCACTCCTGAACCCAGTCAGGGGTGAACAAAGGCTAACCGACACCCAGGGCGGGGCAAATCGCTGGCTGTGCACGCATTGCGCTGCTACGTACAACGCATGCATGGCGTTGCTACGTAGGGTGCATGTGTGGCGTTGCTACATCCAGCGCATGCGTGTGACACCGGTGGGATCCCTCCATCACCGCTACAGCCGCATGCATGGCGTTGCTACGTAGGGCGCATATGTGGTGTCGTTATGTACAGCGCATGTGTTGTACATAGCGGTTTGCCACCGGCACCACCTGAGGGCCGTATGGACGGTGGTGGGATCCTCCACATGTGGCGGTGGCAGCGCGATGGCTGCTTGCGCCGCTGCGCCCAGTGGTGGCGGGGCGAGCACCCAGCAGGGTGCCTTCTTGTCACCCCTCCAGACATGGCACCCAGGGTGCACCGCCCCCCTGCCCCCTTGCGATGCCACTGAACCCAGGAAGTAGCAGGGGGCAACCTGACCGCCACACTTTGCTTGATTTAATACAGTGGGCACGTCAGAAGACCTGTGCGAGCAACTCAGCCCCCATATTTGAAGCAACATTCAGGCTGCAGGAGAAGAGGCGAGTAGCAGCAAATGGCAGAGGTTTAGGGGAAACTTATCACAACTGCCGAGGCATCAAAGTAAACAGAGTAGAGGCAGATTTTAGGTAGGGGTGGCAAAAATAGAGGACTGAGAATGGAATGACTACACAGTCCTGGGTCCTGGAGATACCCAGGGGAGGGGGAAATGGCTCTAGAGCTCTGGAGGTTAATTAATGCTCTACAATTAAGCCCCACAGGAACCTTATGATAAGATGAACCCAAAATCTGCTTAACAAAGGTATGAGGGACTGCTGTACAGTAGTGAGTAGACTTGAGGCAGCGTCTTTCTGGGCTAAAGACACCTGACTTTATTTGGCACACAGACAGAAGACAGTTCTTCAACTGCAGAACATATACACCTGTATGAGCATATGAAGTTGCCTTATGCAGAATCAGACCATTAATCCATCTAGCCCAGCGCTGTCAATCACTGCTCTACTACTGAGCTATGACCCCTTCGCAGAACAAAATGATTTATTTTGAAAAAGATGGATTATGCTATATGTACCAAGAAAGGTGATGAGAATAAAATGACAGAAATTCCCATTGCAGTGAAGGAAATTAAAATATCAACTTGTCGTAGTTAATCCAAGCTGGAGTTCTTCTGAGCTTCTTCAGCTTATCTTGAGAATTGTGAATGCATATCTTGGACAGGATCTCTTGATATTTTTTTTCAGGCGGTGGGGTGGATGGATGAATCCATCAATTTAAGTTTCTCTCAGTTGCTCAGTTTTCCACTCTCAATATCAGTTTGCCATGTTTTTGTATCAGTTCGTGATTTATTTGGTTTTAAAAACATCTGTACAAAAATGGATACAAATATTTGCACACAATTTTATTTATTTCACAACATTTATGTTACACTTGGTTTGCAAAAAGAATAAAACAATAAAGTTATCACTAACAGCAGTTAAGGACAAGTATTTAAAACATTTGAAAAAATAATAATATAAAAATTGGCAATAAGCTAAAACCAAATTGAAACACATGACAGTTTCTACATGTCTGGGAAGGCGTACCTAAACAAAAATGTCTTTAGCAGGTGCTGAAAAGAGTTTAATGAATGTGTCTGTCTGATGTCAATTGGCTGGGAGTTCCAAAGTGCAGGTTCTGCCACACTAAAATATCAGCTTCCTACACGTGCAGAATGAGTACTATGTGGCACCTGTAACAGTGCCAGTTCCACAGACTGATGTAGTCAAGTGGGCATATATGAAGTAGGGCATTCTTGCAAGCAAACTGGTCCTAAGATGTTAATTTTGCCTAATATGCTCATATTGGGATTTTTTTTTGCCAGGATAATGCATTCCCCCCTCCCAATTGTTCTCACTGGTATACAGATTTATGTGTACACTTCCTCTAATATATTCATTTTTGTAGGATTTTTTTTTGGGCGGTGGGGAGGTTGGATACCTGTATTGTAACAATTCAAAGAAGACTGAAGTGGGAGTTAGTTGTGTTTACCTTGAAATGGGAGTGGAACGTATTTCTCCAACACCCCTATTTTCTCTCACCCTTGCTACCCTCCCCCCCCCCAGAAAACCCTGAAAGGATTTGCTTAAGTTTACAAATCGGCAGTTCTCAAAACATTAGGGAAACAGACTGTTTGCTAAACTTAAAAGGCCCTGTGCTATTATTGTGCAGATTGTTTGCATTTGAGAAAATTATATTCACACTAGTACAAAGGAAGTTTATTTGCAGTTTTATGTTCTTTTTAATAAAACTTGCAATTATCGATAAAAACTGTGTGTTCCTTCTGCCTGCCCTACATTACCTCTCTCCCTCTTTAAAAACACAGTGCATGCAATTTAAGAGCTGGCAACAACACTCAATGCCTTCCCCATCAGCATGTACCTCTAACAGACAGCTGGATCACCATAAATATGACAAGTCCAGTTTACAGGAGCCTGCTTCTGTATTCCCTGTGTTCTTCAGGTATTGATCAGTTTCAGATTTTCCACATTACATATAATGAGTCTTAAAAGACTACCCAGGGGAGTCGCTCCATTCAGAGTTCACAGCACACACTAAATGGGGGGCAAGGTGTGCTAGGATGAGTGGGTTAGGATCCGGCAGATCTCTGGGAAGTTCTTGGCACAGCTCAGCTGTGCCAGCTTAACTCCCTCACCCTTGGCTCAGCCAAGACCCATCTGGTTGAGCTGAGCTCAGTGGATCTTAAGCTGGCATGTAATACCCCTCAACTATCCAGGTAAAACCAGGGCATCCCATTTTTTTTTCTTGTGAGAGCACGGCAGCTATTTGGGGCACTGTGATCTCGGGCCATGATCTTGCCCCCTCCCCAAGTGATTTTTTTTGGGGGGGAGGCAGCGATCACATGCAGTGGCCCAAAATGAGCATTTTAGGGCACCATGCCTTCAAAAGAGCTTTTTCGGAGCTGCAATCTCACACATGTCACGTGACTTGCGTGGCAGTGCGGCCCCCCGAAGATGACGTTCAAGTTTTGGGCCGCATCATGTCGGAGGGTTTGGCACATGATCTGAAAAAGGGGTGTTCCAGGAACACGGGGGCAGGATCAGAAAAGGAACACTTAGGTTAGGTTTTAAGCCTGTTCTCGGTCACATGATCTGGCAACCTAAGCTGGGGGAAAAGAATGCTGTAACTATTTTAGGGAGCAATCCTATACACAAAATGCTAGTGTAAAGCAAGTCAGGGGAAGTTAAACTGGTATAAAGTTACACCACATCCAAACTCCATTCAGCAGTGGGACTGCTATTGCCTGAGCTGGCCTAAACCTGGCACAGGGAAAGCCAGCCTTTAAAATAATGTTTGAGTTGCATCACTCTTCTTGCGAGTTTAATTTATGCCGGTTCGCCAGGTCACATGATCAAGCAGGCTTAGGAACCTGCACAAATACTCTGCCTCTGACTCCACCCCTCCAGGTTCCCTCCGCACCCTTTCCCCAACTTAAAATCCACCAAGCTTGACTCAGATGACTGGGTCCAGCTAAGCCAGGTTGGAGAAGATAAACTGATGTCTCTCCCGCTGAGCTGAAGATGAGGTACCGCCTGGCTCGGCCAGAGATTCACTGCACTCATCCTGGCAGATCTTGCTATAGGATTGCTCCCATAAAAGGCTTGTTTTCCCCCTGCCAGGCTCAGGGCAGTTGTCGGGGTTTGGGTGCTGGAGCTGCTCGTGCACAAACTTGGACTGCTCATGCACGAGGTACCAGTAGCGGGGAAAGCGGCCAGCGTTCCGCGTGCTTTTGAGCACGGGCGCCGGCCAAGTCTCACAATCCGAAGGAAGCTGAGTAAGCCGGGTGATGACTCCGAAGGTGCATGAGTTCTTAATTGCCTTCTAAATGAAATATTGCCTCGAGAAATAGAGGATACCCTGACTCTGAATAGATAAATCAACTCAAGGAAATTAAAAAATTTACCTTAAACCTTTTACTCCCCTTTTTACCCCAAAGAAAGACAGACACCGGTTATATCTTTAGTGGCTTTGGCAGAACCCGCGTAGGCTCGTCCCCTAAGCTAAGTTCTCCTAAGCTCAAAGTCCCTGCGCGCCCAATCTTCCGCGAGGCTAACTAAATAATACTAAAACCGAAATATCTTCCGCAAGCCTAGCCCTAGGCTAAACCTAAAAGAAACCTAACTAAAGCTAAACCGAATGATCTTCCGCGATCTAACTCTAACTAAAGGAAAAACCCATCCAACCCATCCAGCCCGCTCCCAATACCCTTAAACTAAACTAAGGCAGAACGTCGTCTAACTGAACCAAAAGAACATAGGAAAAACGTGCCTAAGCGGGGGAGCCTCAGCCTTTTATTTAGGAACAAACGTGACATCATGATCAATGCCTCAACCAATAAAATTACTGTTGCTGCCCTCCAAAAAGGCGGGAAGCAAGTTTAACGCTCATTAATAACTTTGAACATGACCGGGACTACAAAATAAAGGCGGATTAATCTCATTGGTGAACCAAACTATTCATTCTTACTTTCGCTTTCGCTTTTGCGCGTAGTGATACCAAAAGTAGTTCCCGAAAACCTCATTAAACAAATAAATAAATGTGGATCCTATGGCGGATCCGTGCAACGTATCCCGACAGGCAGTATGGGCAGCAGTGGCTCTGCTCCTGAATGGATCTGGATCTGGTGTACTTCACGCTGGCATAACTTACAAGGGGCTTGCGGTACAGCAACTTATTGTATATAGGATTGCACCCTAAGGTTCAGTTGTCCACATTTCCACATCAGTTTCCATTAAAAAAAAATCATTATATAAATTCAAAGCCTTGTAATGTAAATTTATTTTCACATACACACTTGGATGCAATTTTGTTTAATAGACACATTTTATGCAAAGCAATTTTCTGTAAAAATTGTAGCACTTTTAAGCTATTTTCATTAATATATAAGTGCCTTTTTATGCATGCATGTATTTTTGTACATGTTACAAAGCATGGCAAAATTCAGAGAAGTGCATTTCAGTTCTCAGGTGGTTTCGAAAAGTGTGAATTAGGTAAAGGTTATGGTAAAGGGACCCCTGACTGTTAGGTCCAGTTGCGGACGACTCTGGGGTTGCGGTGCTCATCTCGCTGGGGTTGCGGCGCCCAGCTTCTTGGTCATGTGGCCAGCATGACTAAGCCGCTTATGGAGAACCAGAGCAGTGCACGGAAACACTGTTTACCTTCCTGCCAGAGCGGTACCTATTTATCTACTTGCACTTTGATGTGCTTTCAAACTGCTAGGTTGGCAGGAGCAGGGACAGAACAATGGGAGCTCACCCTATCGCCGACCTTCTGATTGGCAAGCCCTAGGCTCAGTGGTTTAACCCACAGCGCCACCCGTGTCCCGTGAATTAGGTAGATTCATGTTTAAATGCGAACTGAATTAATTTTCTCCCCCATTCTTAGCTAAAACTACCATCACCTCTGACCATATTGATGAGGAAGTATGGAAGCTGGACTCCAGCTTCATCTGGGGGCACCATGGAAGAACCTTCCTTCCCACAGCACATCCTCAGCCCAAATGGCACAAAGACACAGAGAACTACTATTAGCCACGGACAGGAAAATGTACGGGCACCATTCTCCTTCTCTCATTTCCTAGCAAAATATTATTTGCTTTTGAAACCAGGTCTCCCCACCCCCACAGCATTCTGTAGAAAGGAGCCAAAACTTAGAGGGAAGGCCACAAATTACTTGGCTATATTATAAAACCACCAAAATATAAAATTTCTCATTATTTCGGCTGGCACCATGAAGTTTTCACACAGTAGTCCCACATCTCGAGGTTTTCCTGGGCATGTTTGGCTGCATTAACTCTGGCTGAGACTTTGAACTATTTAAATGCATCCAGGGGGAAAAAAAGCTCCCTGGCCCCTTTTATGCATATAAACAGTACCTCTATTTATTAAAAAGTGAAATATGGCTTCTCTTTTTACATCAGATGGCTTTTACAATACAATTCTACTTATAGAAAAGTCTACGGGGAAACATTGTCTTCTTATAAATGGGGATTTGTATGATACTTCAGAGACTTTTAAAAAGCCTCTATTGCTGGATTTTCCATCCTCCAAAATAGATTCTTTTGACTAGAGCCCAGTTTCGGGCTCAAACAAGCTTGGTGGACACTGCTGTGAAAATGATGCTTTTGGATTTTATGTAGTTCTGTTCTGAGGTGCTGTTTGTGTCTGCCAGCCATCCATATTCTCCTGTGACCGTAGCTCAGTGGCAGAAAACATGCTCTGCACCAAAAGCCCCCAGGTCCAAGCCATGTAATTTTAACGAAGGTCTGAGAAAGACTCCCGTCTTGAAACTCCGGAGAGGCAATGCTAGTCCAGTGTAGACAATACTGAGCTAGATAGACAAATGTTTTGAGTTTGTATAAGGCAGCTTCCTATGGCGCTGTTCGTTTGCTTGCTGACGCTACCATTTGAATGCATTGCTTTCCATTTCCCTCAATAACTTCTCATCCACTGATATAAGTGGTTTGTATTGCAATATATCAGCAGCTCATTAAAAAAAATGGAGTGGAAATGAATCACATATATTCCATGAGACAGTGTTTATTATACCACATTTAAGATGTATTTTTCTACTGATTCAGTTTTTTAAAAAAGGTCAAGAACAATGCACAACACATTCTTTCTGAGATTTCTATTGTGTAGCAGCTCCTGAGCTGAAGTTCTTAGATGTGGGAAAGGCAGTTAGAAAACAAAACATTTTTTAACCGAATAAAGCAATGTTATTGCAGAGCAGTGATATTGCCTTGCAATAGGCGGTAAACAAGCAAACAGATTGACAAGAGTGTTACAGTTGCTATCATATATATATATCACTTTTAGAACTATTGTGTCTGTTCTATTCCCTACTCTTACAGACTTTAATATTGGCTACACCACCAACAAGCAAGGCTAATTTCAGAGCCACAAACTCGCCTGTATCTCTCCTCATGTAGTTAAGTCTAAACATTGCAGACCTGCAAAGATGCACTTTGACCATATTTATGCTTACTTGTACAACAAATTCATGCAAATTTGGAAGAAGTGAAAGGAAGGTGAGGCATGTAATTTCATGCTTTTATGCAAGGAGTGCTTGAAGACCAAATGGAGATAACGGTTATCATGTTCAATCTACACCAGAACATTTGCACTGGCATTAAATGACCACTAGGGGCCCTACTAGCACTTTAGCATAAACGCCTTTGAGGCATCAATGCAGCCACATATTTTAAAATAAATGAAATCCGCATTAACCTAGTCCATACTCTTCCTTTGCTGAAAATGAGAAGAAATCTCCCTCCCTCTCCACTGCTTGATATATCATTCCACAGGAGATGTTAAGCAGCAGCACAGAAATGACAAACTTTCATGCAAAATATGACAGGATTGTACAATTTAACTTGCTTCACATCTGATTCAGTTCACGTGAGAAGTGGAGCTTTGGAGTAGCACAAATATTCTTCCACTCCTTTTTTAAAATGCATGTGCCCAGGGCACATGACACATGCAGGGAAGATTTGTACTGGGTAACTCTTACAGGAACACAGAGAGCCTTATCAGATTATTGGTTTATAACCTCTCTATTTTTTGGCCGGGGAGAGGTGGACATAGAGCAAAGATGACAATCTAATTTAGCACTGTTCCCCTGTAGAAGTAATAAAAGTCAGATGTCTCATGTATACGCAGGTCCAGGTAAAAGGACATTGTGGCCCTATCCTGAATCATGGACTCTAACCCTTCAACCATGCCACCTTTTGTATCAACAAAGGCAACCCTGTTGGGCAATGACACGTAACCCATGGATGCAGGCCCACAGACACAATGAGTGCCAGAAGTGGGATTAAATAAGGTGTGTCTCTATTGAAGGAATGTAGCATGTCAAGCTGTCTACTGTTGAGGGGTTCTGTTGCTGTTTTAATTGCCCTGCTTAAAATGTTTTAAATGTTTTTGAACCACTTTTAACTTGGGTGTTTGTAAATTTGGGGTTTTCGTCGATTTTAAATTAAGGGCTGTAAGATGTGCCCGGAAAGACAGGAGCTGGGGAGAGCAGGGGTGACCCCAATCACAGTGATTCTAGGCAAGGGGAGA
Source organism: Lacerta agilis (assembly GCF_009819535.1). Lineage (NCBI taxonomy): Eukaryota > Metazoa > Chordata > Lepidosauria > Squamata > Lacertidae > Lacerta > Lacerta agilis. The sequence goes on from NC_046318.1 coordinate 30,966,681, forward strand.
CATACCATATACCGGTATGTTATAGTACACACACACACACACACACACACACACAGAGAGAGAGAGAGAGAGAGAGAGAGACAGACAGACAGACAGACAGACAGACAGACAGACAGACTTTGGGATGTATCTAATGCTAGTCTTATTCAGAGTTGACTAGGGTTAAAATCTACCCTCAACTACGAAGCTCACTGGGTAACCTTGGGACAGTCACTGCCTCTCAGCCTACCCCACCTCACAGGGTTGTTGTGCAAGTCAAATGAGGATGGAGGGGGGGAACCATGTCTGCCACCTTGAGCTCCTTGGAGGGAAAGATGACATAAATAAATAAATAAATAAATAAATAAATAAATAAATAAATAACCCCGTTAATTTAAATGGGTCTACTCTGAGTACAACTCAGATGGCTTCAACCCTCTACTTTATGAAACTGTTCATATATACTGTATTTTATTTTTGTTGCTGTATGCATCTATGTTATGTTACACGTGGGGAAGAGTAGGTGAAAATATTGTTTTAAATTCTTTAGAAATAAAAAGTTCATTAAAAGAGAGAGCGAGAGAGCGATACCCTTTTTTGAGTAGGGAAAGAATGCTGTGTAAATCACAGAGTATCCATTTTTGACTTGTGGATCAAGAAAGGAGGCTGGGGAAGGGAGAGTTTATCAGCAGCATAAAGTTTTATATACGTACAGCAATTGAATGTCTCTTTTTGTTAATTTCAAAGAGGCAGGGCAGAGTCTCTCCACTAAAACTGCTGGGGACATGAGAGAGATAGAGCACTGCATCTATTTCTGTCAATAACTAACTCCTATTCCGGTTTGGAGCTTAGCTTTGATAAGGCGACTCTGATTCCTGACAGGCAGGAAGAGAAACAGCAACAATACAACCTGTCAGAAGGCAAACTGCAGGTAGAGAAATGGAAAGTAATGGCCTCCAGAGATCTCTAGCCTTCCTTGCCCAGAAATTAATTTTCCATTTTTGATACAATGAAGATTTGATTTCCCCACAAATGCAAAGGCAGACCAAATAAAAAAACCAAATCAAATCAAACGTTTAATGCAGTTGCGCTCTCTCACTGGAGACCAATTTCCAACTATTTCACAAATTAATAATGAATGATAGAGCATCTTTTCATTGCTCAGTGCTTTGGTATGTGTTGTTTTTTATTAAATGAACTGGATTGCGAGGGGGGAGCAGGAAGAAGAGAGAAGCGAAACCAAGAGAGTTAAGAGATACAGCAAATACACAATTGCAAAGGATAACTCCAAATTCATTTGAAACACGTGAAAAATTCAACCAAAGTGTGACAGAGAGTGCTAACTTATTGCGGCTCATGCTTCACAGCACCTGCATGACGTCATTGTCATCAATATGCAAGCCTGTACTTTTTCTTTGTTTAAGCCAGATTTCCCCTTACCACAGAAAATCTGAGGTAAAAATAAGCTGTTATACATCTGCAGTCACTGCTGGTGTGGAAGCTGTTCGTGGGCGTGTGTGGTGCCTATCGCCACCCCCTCCTAATTCTGTTTGCTCCTCACATAAGCAGATTTGTGGAAGACCTGAAATAATAAAGAAATAAATGTTAGAGGTTGTGTTCAATGCTTGGGGGAGGTGGCAAGGGAGTCCTGGGCCTCTTCTTGTTTTTCCTCCCCTGAGGGCGCTTCCAGGTGTTGTTGGCACCCGTCTGTCTCGAGAGACAATGGAGATCATTAGCAGCACCAAAATGACCTCCCCACACTTCATGTGTTTATGGAGGTCCTGGGCTGCCCAGACGACAGGACCCTACTCTCAGCTTCACTGATGCGGTCCAAAGGAAAGCAGAGTAATACATACAAAATCACATTTTATTGTATTGCGATTTTAATTCCATAGACTGAGAGAGAGGGTGGCTGGTCCAAAGTCACGCAGTGTGTTTCATGGCTGCTTCACAATATCTGAAGTACCTTTGTCCAGTGCAGTAGTAGCAGAATAATTTGTGCTTGTGTGTGCTGGCGCAGGCGGAGAGTCTTGTTGAAATTTGAATCTATGAAATCTATTGCAGTTCCACCTATGCAACTTCCAAGACGTGGCAACTTTCTTCGCTGGTGCTTGGAACTTTGTAGGTGGTCTATTCTACTGATATAAAGGACTCTGCCAAGACCTGCCATTCATTGTGGCATTCCCTACCCGCCGCCGCAGCCATTGTTTGTTCCATCAGTTTTGGAACCCGCTCTAAGTCTCTCTAAGAAGTTACTCTTCAAAGCTTTCCCTCGGAGATCGCTCAAGCCAGGACGTTTTCTTAATTTGTATTTCGAACTGCCGTTTTCTATTTGCCTCTGGTATTTACACTTCTGTGTTTCATTTTTTTTCGCTGCATATCGTGAGCTAGTTAACCACCTTTTCTCACTGTATTATATGGAAGCATGGGCCGTGTTCCCAACCTCAAAAATGCGTATTCACATGAGTACATTCTGCCTGTATTTTATAAAAGGGGTCAATAGAACTCCTATTAAAATCAGTCTAAAGATTATTTATGGTAGCTGGTTCAAATCCAGGCAACCTAGCATCAACTCAGTCTTTAAATCCTTTTTTTAAAAAAGCAACATAAAAGTTTGGAATACTGGAGAGAGCCTGATTTCTTCTTGCTGCTCTTTAGAGAACAGAGTCATAAGCTCTCCTTGTCTTTTTATCCTGCCTTCCTTTGAACAGAAAACAAGGTAGCTTATGAACTCAAATAAATATATGTGGTGGTATCTGACTCAGTCATTCTTAGAGTAGACCCAATGGAAATCGGTGGACTGTTTCCAACGTTCTCCATCTGCTAGCACAAGGGCTGTTGCGCAAGCAGATGGAATGTTGCGCAACGAGGATACCAACCCAACAGATGCACCCGCAGAAACCTGTTGCACAGCAGCCCATGCCATCTTTTGTGCTGCAAAGTTACCAGCAACCTGCATATGCATTCTCCTGTGCAATGTTCCACTACTAGCACAATACATTTCGCCAGCAGAACAGCTATACTGCTAAATGACAACTTCACGCTATCATTGGATACAACTCACCGGACTTACCAAGTTAGCCACCCTGATTAACGAAAGTCCATTTGTTTCTGTGGGTCGAATCTGAATATGGCTTAGTTTGATGTCATCCATGAATGTTAGCACAGCATGGGAGGGGAAAACATCATAGTTAAACTTTTTATAATGGCCAACAAGGCCTACATAGGAAAAAGTTTGAGAACAAAAGGCTAAAACTGTTGGCTGCTGGTAGAAAAAGGTTATAGTGAAAGGGATAAAGGAGGAAGCTAGGTGGCAATCATGGCTGCTGTGTGTAGCTTTTGGAGTGGAAATTACATTGGGTGCTATTACTTGGTGTAGTGGGTATATCATAACCTGGAGCAGGGCTCTCCTGAAGAGAGAGATCACATTCATTCAGAAAAGACCATCTGTATGTTCATGAATGCATATGCCTCACTGGAGGCCCAAGTGCTGGACATGGATTGCCCACCCATCCCTGGATGAAATATTTATTTGCAGATGCAGGACCTAATCCAGAAAGGCAATACAGTCAGGAATGCCTTGTATTGCCAGCTGTGGAAGACCTTTGCTGTACTATCAGGGTGGTATTCTTTGTCTGCACTCATAGGTATTCCAAAGTCCATATTAACCTGTTTGCCATCCTTACCTGCAGAGGCAGAGGCTCGATTTACTGCATACAGTTCCTAGAAGTGTTGATGACTTTTGCCTCGTCTTTTGAACTTTTTAGCAGTGTGATTTGCAAATCCAAGCCCTGTTGTGAAATATCCGTTGCTGCAACTATTTAAGCAACCAGTATCTTTGGAATGGACCCGTAAGAAACTACTGAACTTTGTATAGCTAACGTATGTTAGGAATGCGATCCGATGCTTTGGAAGGCTTGCCTTAGATTATGGGAGCGGGGAATACTTTGACGAATCAGTCCAACAGCACTCAATAATGTCTCTTTGAGGACATCCAGTCCGGCTGCTACAGGACTCGCTTTTGAAGCCATTTAGCATGGAAAGACCCTTCTTACTTTTGTCGTCTTCTCATAGGCACTATATTAAACTTATCACCTCACTAGCCACAGCCTTGCTCCAGCTGCAATGGAGTCCTGGGACTGCGCATTCTGGTTCTGAGACATGGTGTAGCGTCTGTCTAGTGGATTTATTATGGAGGCTAAATCGCCAGCTATACTCAAAGAAGCAGGTGATTGTAAAACCCTGCAAGGTGGTGAAGGGGTCATAGGGAGGGCAGCAAATAACACTGAAGCTGCTTGGAGAGTTCATCTGCCCCACCTTACTCTTCCACCTCACACCCAACTATTTATGATGACATCATTTATTTAGCCTCACAAGCAAGTAGAGATTGTAATATCGTTTTTTTTAAAAAAAATACAATAAAAAACAACAACAGGGCAAGGTTGCAAGGCAACATTACCTCTTGAACTAAAAACCATGTCCTCTAATAAAAGCCAATTGTGTCGAACTTGTAAGATATATACAGGAAAAAGAAACTAGAAAATTATGGATCTGCCCTTTGTATTTCAAAGGTCTGTGTGAAGTTTTCCTTTAGAACTTTCACCTCCTTTCCCTAGTCTCTTTCATGCATTCTTCCCCATTTTGTCATCCCTCTCTCACATCCATGATAGCTAGCTCTTCTTTCAGGCTTTCCGCCCCTTCTTCTTCTTGATCTTTCTTGCCTGTATGCTTCACCAATTCTCCTCTGAATTTTTGTAGGTTCCTGGTGACTCATTCATGGGGTCACGAAAAGTCGGACACGACTGAACAACAACAACAACAACAACAACAACAGTGACTCATCCAGTGGCTTTAAGGGAGCTGGCAGTGTGTCAGCTGACAACCGACCATCACCTTGAAGCGATGATATTCTATTCTTCACCCCCATGTAGGGCTGCAGCAGTTCTAGGCAAGTAAATTAACTGGCCCTTCTAGCAGTGAAAAAGAATTAGAACCCAAGGAATTCCAAGGTCAGACTTCCATTTATTCTGTGCCATCCTATAATACTAACAGCAGATTCGGTCTCTGAGTCTGTTTCCTTATGTAACCAAAATGGCACCATCTAAGCATGAGGAGGAGGTCTGGGGGAACTGAAGTTCGGAGAAGTACAAAAACAATCTTTTAAATTTATTTTTAATTTTTTATTGAAAATATTTCAGTTAAACAAAATAAAGTGAAAAGCAGATAAAAAGAAACAAAAAGTGTATTTAAAAATCCACAAAGCACTATAATTCTTTTCATACTTAGCTAATACAATAGTATATAAATGATTGTTGTTCTAATGCATATACAATTATTCATAACCTAATATATATATTATCCCCCCCAAATATCATATTTCTCTCCCCCAGATATCATATTTGTCCATACACAGGTGAAATATACACACATATAAAAAACACAGAGAAAATGCTTTAAAAAAAGTTTTGAAAAATACACTGAAATTTTCCATACATCACTGTTGCCATCTAGTGTCACATTTGTATATTGCATTTTACAACAGATTAAAAACATTTTATTTGCAGCTGCATAGATGAGTCTGTTGTCTTTGTCCATGGAGTTTTCTTGGCAGGGATTCTGGAGTGGCTTGCCAGTTCCTTCTCCAGGTGGATCACATTTAGTCTAAACTCGCCGCTATGACCTGTCCATCTTGGGTGGCCCTGCATGGCATAGCTCATAGCTTCCCTGAGTTATTCAAGCCCCTTCGCCACGACAAGGCAGTGATCCATGAAGGAGAGGCAGTGAGAGATTCTACTTTCTTGGGCTCCATGATCACTGCAGATGGTGACAGCAGCCACGAAATTAAAAGACGCCTGCTTCTTGGGAGGAAAGCAATGACAAACCTAGACAGCATTTTAAAAAGCAGAGACATCACCTTGCCGACAAAGGTCTGTATTGTTAAAGCTATGGTTTTCCCAGTAGTAATGAATGGAAGTGAGAGCCGGACCATAAAGAAGGCTGATCGCCGAAGAATTGATGCTTTTGAATTATGGTGCTGGAGGAGACTCTTGAGAATCCCATGGACTGCAAAAAGATCAAACTTATCCATCCTTAAAGAAATCAGCCCTGAGTGCTCACTGGAATGACAGATCCTAAAGCTGAGGCTCCAGTACTTTGGCCACCTCATGTGAAGAGAAGACTCCCTAGAAAAGACCCTAATGTTGGGAAAGATGGAGGGCACAAGGAGAAGGGGGCGACAGAGGATGAGATGGTTGGACAGTGTTCTCGAAGCGACTGGTATGAGTTTGGCCAAACTGCGGGAGGCAGTGGAGGATAGGGGTGCCTGGCGTGCTCTGGTCCATGGGGTCACGAAGAGTCGGACACGACTGAATGACTGAACAACAACAACAACAACAACAACAACAACATGAGTCTTTCTCCAAGCTTCCATTCATATGTTACAAGAATTGTCATATCTTCCATCCATTGATTAAAGACGGCCATAGATTTATTGTTTCAGTGACTCAATATTGGTCTTTTAGCCACACCCTAGGCTCAGTGGTTTAGACCACAGCGCCACCTGCGTTAGTGATAAAGTGAGGGTGTGAAGAGTCCATTTACGTTGACTAGCTGTCAAATTCCATGCAGTTGCTAGATAATTTTAAATAATATTATCCTCTGACAATTTTCCCCAAAGTAATATTTCTACAAAACTTTGTTAAGTATAGGACATTGCATAAACATATGTTTCAAAGAAGCATTAGTCTTATTACATCTCCAACAACATGTTGCCATAGATAGTCTCTTTCTATACAAACACCACAGAGTCCATTATACCATATTGTCTTTCATTGAACGTAACCAAAAGACTTTATAAGCTGAACAAAAAAGAGAGAGACATTGCACATTCTTTTGTAATTCATGAAAATCTTTAATTAAAAAATATTCTTTAAAAGAATATTACTTCTTGCCATTTAAAATCCATCAATACCTTAGAAGTAGGGGAAAAAAACTTTTGGAAATAAATCTGAAGGGGGGGAACCCCAAAAAACTGCCCAATGAGAACTGAGCACATTCAGTGGACATGGAATGTTGATTGAATGTTGGGGAAGGGATGAAAAACTGGGGAGTAAGAAAAAAGAAATGGACTATCCTGAAAGAATGGTTGGTTAGGGGGAACTCCACCCTGCAGCATTGTGTTGCAGGCCCCAATTGTCCTGGTATATTTTCCACCAGCATAGTCATTCTCTTACCGCATTTTGTGTCCAACAAATGTTGCACCTATCTGCCTGGACTGCTTTTGAAGCTTTCATTTCCTGCGTTCATTATCCCACGGTGCAATACTTATTAGACCAAGACAAGCACCCGAGCAATCAACAAGAAAAACTATACACCACCCACCCACACAAATTTCTCACAGTTTAGCTGCATATGACTCATGAGATATGTATTAAGCACAGTGGGTGGGGACTCTTAATTTCAATATTTCTCTGCTTGTTTTTATGGGTCCTCGCTAACGATGACTTTGGCCGCAAGCCTCAAATCATTTACTCTGGAGTAGGTCAGTGGAAGTCAACTAGCTTTTACATCCAGGCATGTGCTAAGCGGATTCCAGGTTTGAAAATCTGGCAAAATGTAAGGCAAAAAAGAGAGAGGAAAGCTTGGAACTCTGACATAGAAGGCAGCTGCACTAACTCACCTGATGATCTGGGAATAAGGGCGGAAATCGCTGGGGAGAGTCTGCCCCTAGCCATTCCCATTTATGAAGCAAAGTGAGCGGTTGGGCATGTTTCTTGCACGATCATCTGCGTTGCATCTCCTTGTCGAAAGATCTGCTCGCTTCAACGGGCTCCATTTGTAAAGGTTTTTTTTATAAAAGTACAAATTAAAACGTTTAACATTTTGTAGCTGGAATTTTTTTTGGATGCTTGGTGCTTCGCTCCATTTCTGTTAGTGGGTGGGGATCAGATGGGGGTGAGTTATTTAAAGCTGGATCCAATCAAGAGGGCTGGCATCAAGAACTGGCTTGTTTGGGCATCTGCTGAAGGCCCACACCAGAGGAAGGACTCCACTTAATAGAATCCCCTGGACCTGCTCCATCTCTTCACCACAGGAACCCACTTGCTTGTTCACCTTCCTCTTGATCTGGCCCAGTGGTGGTGAGATGGAGGAATTGCTCGTTCAGTGGCTCTCTGCCTGGCAAGGAAATAGGTGAAAGGTAGGGAAGATCCAACTAAGTCCAATTCTCCACTTCTCCACATGAGTTTGTGATGATTTAAAGGTCCTCCTGAAAATTCACCCATGCTCTAGTGCAAATTTCTCCTAATATACACGTTTCTTATTGCAACGTACACATTTTCACAAAACACTTTCTCCTGCTATAAAGCATTTTGATGTATGTTATGTTTACTAATACATGCTTTTTAATGCATACTAGTAGATGCATTTTTGTACGCGTTGCTTAGGGCTGCCATACGAGTGGATTTTCCCGGACATTACCGGGATTTCAAAGGCGGAATTGGTGTCAGGGAATTTCTGAAAGGCGGTGCTTTGTCCTGGATCTTAGGTGTGACAATCGCGATTTTTTTTGCATTCCTGTAGGGAAAAAAAAGCTGAACAATTTTGGGGTCTTTCCTAAAAAAGGGTCAACAACTTTCGGAGTGTCCTTTTTTTTAACTTTTTAAAAAATATGGCAACCCTAACATTGCTTGGCAGGAGAACTGCATCACTAAATTCAGAGAAGTGTAAATTTTGTAATAGATCCCCCCATCAGTTTTATTAAAGGTTTTCAACATGTAATACAATAAAAACCAATAAAAACCAAACCAAACAGATCTAATCTGAACAAACAATGCAAAGAGAAAAGGGGAAAAAATAAAAGGAAAATGGATATATATACACACACTTCCATCACCATTCTATCTTAATTTTCAATTCACACACAGAGATATGAGTCCTCTTAGCTCTCACCTGAGATCGCTTCCACCTTTCTCAGCCTCTCATCCTGAGAAAAACTACTCTATCCTGTCTCCCACACAGGTCCTCTTCTGTCCATCTGGAGAAGTGTAGATTTTGAAGGATGATTTGCGTCTTGGTTTGTGTATTGTTTTGGAAAGTACAAATCAGGTAGGCTCACCTTTAAATGTGAACTGAATCAAATTTGTCCCCCATTCCAAGTGGTAGCAATGATCAGGAGAGGGGTGACAATAGCTGGCAATGGTGGTGGTGGGAAGAAGGACTCGCTCAGAAATGAGGACCCATGGAAGGGTCCTTGCCCAAGATCCTCTAAAACGTGGAGCCAGCCATGCCAACCAAAATGTTGTTTGGGCAGGCTCCATCATATCACAGAGATATCATTAAGGAAAAGGCTGTACCTCAGTTGGAGAGCACGTGCTCTGCATGCAGAGGGGGCCAAGATTAATCTCTTGCACCACCCAGTGGAAAGGATCAGGGGAGAAGCCAGTGGGAAAGACCTTGTGTTTGAAACCCTGGAGAACTGCTCCCATTCAGAGTAGACAGTACTGGGCTATCTAGACAGACATAGGGTTGCCATATTTTATTTTATTTTAAAACCCAACTCCCTAAATTGTGATTTTAAGCTTTTTGGGCTGTTTCTGCTGCTTCTTCCATTGTGTTGCCATACATCCAGGTTTCCCCAGACATTTTGCTAATTTGGCAAAATTCCCCCCGACGCCATTTTTACACCCCAAAACCAGGACATGTCAGGAATTTTCCTGATGTATGACAAGCCTAGACAGACAAAAAGACCAATCAGATACAAGGCAGCTTCCTCTGCTCCCTGTATAATCTTGTTTTCCATTCAACAACACAATATCAAGTTCATTATATCCTCCTCCTCTTGCTTTGTCTAGTCTTTCAGGTCAATATACATAAAATATATGGATCAAACTCAATTCAAATAGCCACTTTTCAATGGCAAGGGAAATACTGCATTTTTACTGAAACTTAATACACCTGCAGTGCCCTCTCTGCTTTTTCCATCACAAGGGTCTTCTCATGAGAAACCCAGTCTTGATGGGGTCCATAGACATTGCAATGGGAGTTCATCATAAATAATTTCTGGAACAGAATCTTCCATATGCACACTTACTGAGACATTATATCATGCCGGCAGTGCAAGTGGGATTCATGGCAAATGGCAGAGCATAACAACCGATGGAGTTATTTTCTTGGTTTCATGCACTTGACAAAAAGCTTGGAATGGATCGACCATGGTCACCAGGGGGGATGTATTGTGGTTACACCTTCAACTTGCTAAATGCCAATAAACTTTAAGGTGAAGGAGTGCATTATTAGATCATGCACCATTAAGAAAAAGAGAGTGCACTGATTTAGACCTGCTGGCCTCATTACAGTGAAGAACACCAGATTTGTAATCCCTGTGCAGCTGTTGATAACTTGCAACTTTTCTGATTAATACAAAGATTCTGACATGTAAGTACTTGTAATGGAAATTGCCGAAGACCAACATGATCTCAAGGAGCTAGTGTGGTGTATTGCAATTATTCTCTTCAGTGCTTAGTTCTGCAGTTCTTTCCCCCATTTCTCCCCTGTTACAAAGCTGCAGCAGGAAGCTTTCTGGACAGCTTCAGGCAACTCCTTATCTAGGAGTCTTTCAAGGCCAGCAGACGCCTGCATTCTCAAGGACAGTGGCTGCTTGCATTGTGCTTGGCAGATCCTCAAGGCCAGTGTCCACCTACCTTATCTGATGAATCTACCTAGGTAGTCCAAGATCTCAAAGTTCGCATCTGTCACCTAGTCACCATACAGCAGAACCTCAAGGTCACCACCATACAGCAAGGCCAGCCATCTATTGGAGGGGCCTGGTGTCAACTCACATAGCCTTTGGGAAGATGTGTGCTTACTTAGTGTGTAGCCCTTTAGTATAAATAAAGGTAAGGGAACTTTGTTTAGTGAACCTCAGTATAGATCAGGGAAGTTGACCTGTTGCCATTTTTCAGGGTTCACCTTGAACCTGGCCTAGTAACAGTTTCCCTTGAAGGATTGCATAGTAACTTTTTGGACACGCAGCTGTGAGTAGGAAGGCTGTTCAGATTTTGCCTCTGCCACAAACTCACTAGGTAGCCTTGGGCACACAACTATTATTATCTCTGCTACAATATAGAGGTAATAGCTCTGACTTAACTTACAGATTTGTCCTACGGAGATAATGCATTGAATGCTCTAACGCTAAGTATTCTGATTGCTGTGTAAGAAGCCATTTCAAAAATCTAAAAGCTGTTATTTGGCACTCGCTGATGTGTATATAGGCAATATATTTTTTACTCATGATGCGAGTGAATCCATGCCTTATTTATATACCTAATTGTGATCAGTAATGTTTACAGGAATTTTGGCTTGCAGAGTGCTTTACAACCCTTCTTTATTTCTATTCATAATGCATGGAGGTGATCAAATGCAGCTGTTTGCATATGCTATATAAAAAAGGAAGGGGAGAATTTTGAAAAGACTAGTCATCCACAAAGACACTCCACATGGTGGCATGCTGCTATTGAACTTTAATTATGTCTGTGATCACTTCGGAGAATCTAATGCATTGTATAAATGGCTAACCAACACACAATTCTGATGTGCGTGGTTTTTATTCTTTTTAATCGTTGTAGAGAATTAAGGTGAATAGCTTTCACAGCAAGCTTCTGTGCCATAATGGGTAGACGCTGAAGGAAATCCACTTCATAGTCCATTTTGACTGATTCCCCCAACATTAAGTCATTAAGCAGCAAAATATATTGCATCTGCCCCGAGGAGGGATATGCTGGCCTGACCCCCCACTTTCACCCTCCCAAAATGGGGGCTCTCGGCCAGATATGGAATTGTAGTCTCAGTGTAGCACTGCTAGAGCCAGGATTTATAGATAACTAGCAAATCGACATCTTGTTCACTGAGATAAACTAGGCAGTACTGCACTCAAGGAGATTATCCCCAGTTGGGAGGGGGGAAAGGTGGCTTCCAAGTGATTTGTATCCATTTCTTATGTTTCAGCATCATGTCGAAACTGGACTTGGACAACACAGTCCTTCACACATAGGACTGTCTTCCGGAAAGTACAAGTTCTGAGGCTTACAGCATTAAAAAAAAAAAAAAAAACAACAGGTTGCAAACCAAAACCTTGGGAAGCCCTTGATTTCAAGAGGTGAATAAGGGGTTAAAATAAAGAGAATGCAGGGTCCTCTGCTCAAATGTCTCATTTTTGCTAAAATATATCTTTTCCTTATAGGATAAGGGATAAATTATATTGGGGGGAGTTTTGAAATCATGCACCTCTCAAAGACCAATAAAACTCCTTGTGCACCGAATGGAAAAGAACAGCCAAGGTGTACACAAATAGTTGAGTACATCTTCTGCCACCTATTAGTAACTCCAAACAATCAGGGTACATCCAGGAAGCTGCCAGCAGAAACATCAGGACGTTATTAAATATTATTCATTACCTTCCATGGGAAAAAAAGAGAGACTCCTTAATCCTTCGTCTGCAGTCCAAGAAAGCAATGTAGTGTCCCTTGGGGATTTTTGTTCTCTACTTTAGAAGCCTTAGGTTTTGGCTCACAGTTAGGTTCATGGATAGAACTGGCCCGTTGTTGCATTTTGTTTTCCAACAAGGTAATGCCTTGCTGCAGGGATGGGCAGAAGGAAGACTGGGATCTATTGGTTGAGTGATTTGCAAGAGCCTGAAAGGGTTTCTGACTCCTAATGGATTCACAATAGCAAGTCAAATGGAAAGGTTTTTTTTGTGCTGTTGCTTAAATTTGCTGTTGCTGGCCATGTGCCAGTCATTTATCTCTTAACCTCAGTGTTTGTCATCTTAAAAAAAAAATTTTTTTTTTTAGTTTAATGCGTTTGACCAGGTCTTTGTGTAGCTTTACTGATCATTTTGAGAGTTATGTGTTGGAATCCATGATTTACCATACTTCAGATGTATGTTTGTATTCGTATACCCAGTGTGTAGGGTGCAGCAGGTAATTGAAACCCCCCCCCCCATCTTGCACCTTCCTCTTGGCAGACCCTGGGGTCTGGTAAAAAAAACAAAGTAGATCGTACAAACCCAATCTCTTTCCAGCCCTGCATGGAATCAACTTCAAGTATCACCTCAAACGCCTCAGTTCAGCAAAGAAGGTCTGCATGTGTAAAGAGCAGGTTTCTGCAAAAGCAGCTGAAGCATATCCAAAAACTGCATCATTATAACAAGACCCCATTGAGTTAGCATCATACATTTTTTTGTGTGTTTTAAATACTTTGTTCGGAGCTGCCCAGAGTGGCTGGGGCAACCTAGCAGCATATAAATAATAAAATTATTATTATTATTAATTATTATGTTTCACTCAAGCGGGGTTGCTTCTTCCTGAGTAATAATAATAATAATAATAATAATAATAATAATAATAATAATAATAATTTATTTGTACCCCGCCCATCTGGCTGGGTCTCCCCAGTCACTCTGGGTGGCTTCCAACAAATATTAAGATACATTAAAATATCACAGATTAAAAACTTCCCTAAACAACAACTAGTTGTTGTGTTAGAAGTGACTCAGGTTGTGCCTTTAGTACAGAGTCTATTAAACAATAGATAGTCTAAGCGTCATACTAATTTTGCCATAACATAAAATTCAACATGATTTTAATTATAGATGTGAGACAACCATTTTCCAGATACGGTTTTTAATGGAAAACTGTATCAGAACTGGGTTGTGGTTTTTTTTTAAAGTCCCCTTTGACAAGTAACTGTACCAAGATTAATATGAAAAGAAAAATCAGCTAATGAATGAAAGCTGATTTACTGGTACACAGGCCCCCTGATATTTTATAATAGTGGTGGTATACAGCATGGCTTACAGCAGGAAAGAGGAAAATGTGTTTCTCCAGATGTCTCCCATCATCCTTGAGCATTGGTCATCCTGGCTGGGGCTGATATGAGCTGTAGCCCAACAATATATGGAGGGCCATTGATTCCCAATCCCCACCTTACATCATCATAGCCAAAGCTGCACCTTATGCAAGATAGGCAACAACAGTTTGTTCTGTTCTTCATAATTTGCTGATCCATTGATACACTTGGGAGGGGACTTCATCCAGTGGCAAAGTACACACAGAAGGTACAAGATGCAAACCCTTGGTATCTCCTGTTAAGAAGAACCAGGTAGAAGTGCTGGGAATGATCCTCGCCTGAGACCCCGGAGAGCTGCTCTCTGTAGAAGATATTGAGTTAATTGGACCAATGATCTGATTCAGGCCACATTCACACCAAACTCTTAAAGCACTATGATACATGGTTTCTCCCAAAGAATTCTGGGAGCTGTAGTTTGTTAAGGGCGCCGAGAGTTGTTAGGAGACCTCTTCTCCCCTCCCAGAGCTAAAATTTCCAGAGTTGTTTAACAATCAACCCCTCTTCACAAGGAACTCCAGGAATTGTAATAAAGAATAATCAGAGTAGACTTATTTAAAGTAATGGATTCATATCACTTACATCTATGGCTCTTAACGAGTCTACCATAAGTATGACTTAGTTGGATATCACTATCCAACTATCTAAAGAGCCTTAATTATTGTTTTTCAGCCCTTGTTGCAAGGACTATTTTATTGACACCATCACCGGAGCAGAAGAGCTCTGCCGATATCTGATAGTGTATTCCAGGATCTGGTGTGTTTATGAATATTATGATAAAAGGAAAGGAAAGGAATAAAAAGAAGGCTGTATGTTTACAAAGTGATATGGTAGCCTTACAAACTCTTTTCTTTGGCTGCTGGTCGTACCATGTGGAACTAATGACTGCATGCTTATGTAATGTTAGAGCAATATTTAAGATTTACTCTCTGAAATGCTTCTGATTACTCCATGTCATCCTTAATCAATAGTTTCTTATTTAAAATTCCAAATTAGTTGTTCATTTTCTTGGCTCCAGTCCAGAGCCAAAGTTAGTTATGTGTGCAAAAGTCCTGCCGAAACTGATGGGACAAACAGGCGTGCCTGTGGCTTGCTGACATCCCATTGGTTTTCAAAGGATTTAAGCATGACTAACGTACCCTGGATTGGAGATCTAACACCGAGACCATGTGGTTGCTCCACATTTGCTGCTATATCAAATATGCTATGTGGCAATTGCCTCTCAAAAAGGCTTGTCTTGGGGGTGGGGTTTGCTTAAGCTTTTGTAGGCAACATTTTATTGGTACCATGGAAGCTGGAGGTATGAGAGGCCTCTTAAATACACTAAACACTAGGCTCAGCATGGTATTTGGGTGGGATCTTTGTCTCGTACCTTGCAGGTGTTCCTGTTTGCCATTGGAAAGGAAATCAAATAACTGTCTTAAAGAAATACACAAGGATCGTATTAAACACCCCCATTGAATATTTATTGGGGTTTGTGGGGGCAGGGGTGGGACGGTATTCTGCAACAGGTCATCGACACAACAATATTTAATTGTTGGGGGATATATGTATACTGGCCCCCACATCATTTTGCTTTATGAGTTGCTCAGAAATGGTTCCATAGTGTTATTCCATTATTGCCATTTGGAGGGGGAACACTTACACTATATGTGGTTTTAAAAGTTACATGATTTCTGCAAGAGGCTAATAGAGAAGTTTGCCTGCCCCAAAACCTTTGCAGGCTCAAGCAGCACTGAAAGTAGTATAGCCACTCCAATATCACCACGAGCACAAACCATCATGAATGCACAATAAAAAAGGATGTCTGGAGGGGCCCAGAGATTTATCATGCGGAAAAGTCATTCTTATCCCACAAAGGTGGCTACTGGTGGATCAAAAAGAGGAAATGTCTTGCCCCCCCTTCCCCCCCAAAAAGATGACAAAAGAGAATGCAGATTTGCATGGAAAGTGCATGTCCTTTTTTGTTTACATAGTTGCACGTTTACAAGTAATTACCATAGTTTAAATAGAAACACAACATCTCACCATTGTGCGGAAGATTGTGAACGGGTGACTTGGGTTTCTGTTCAGTTTGCAGTCAAGATGCTAACTGTTGATGGGCATTACATATCCAAGTGCGACCGGCGCCTAGATGATTTGCCAGTTTAGATTGTGTCGATTGATTTCTTGCATTTCTTGTACTTTTATTGCATCATTAGTTTTTTGCATTAACGTTCAGTTTACCACTTTAGGAGCCTTTGGGCCCCAAAGTAGTGTATAAGCAAAATAACTTCAAAGAACCTGTTCTTCATTCTTACGATATACATGTGTACATACTGTGTAATATTAGCCCTCCCAATAGACGGTTGACCTATGTTAAGCCACCCTATGGCCACCCTTACCATGTGAGTTTGAATGCCTGATTCAAGTTTTATTTCTGGTCTCCAGGCAATGGGACTTAGTAAGACCTCACTCTTCTTGTTGAATGAATTGCCTGGCTACACAACTCGAGATGCTGCATATAAACTGATAAGGAAGCAAGAGTGATGGTCCCTTCCAACTCTATAATACGCAAGATCTATGATTCAAGATGATGCAGCTCAAGCAATCTGTCCCCATCCTGTTCTTTGCCTGGCTCCTTTTTCCACTCTCTACCTGCACTAAGGTCAAAGCAGACTTAAGTTTGTTGTAAAGGCATGAGTGGAAGATCTGCAACAAGCAGAATGAAGAAGGAACAAAGTGGGAGAAGCCACAGCAACATAATCTCATGCTTTATCAATAGAGGTTGGCCCATTAAGGTGGACAGGGCACTGTTTCACCAACATAAATATGCCCCACCTGCCTGCCATCTTACAACCAATCAGAGGGTGGCTCTGCCTATCAATGGCCTTGGCTACGCCTCCTGCTGGTCTCCCTACCTTCCACTTGACTAATCCCAATGGGCAAAGTCACCAATGAACTTTACGCAAACAGGCTGTCTTAGCGGCTGCTATATGTAGCAAAAAGCATAGACTGGAGAAGTATATCTCACCAGTCATGTGAGCTGATGCAAATTAGGAAAATGTATTAGATCTGGATAATTGTCTTGTGTTGGATTATTGTTTAGTTAAATGAAGCAAGGGATATTTTTTTTTTTTTAAAAAAGCTTTTAATATTTTTCAAACTCAATTTTTGCCCTTTTCAGCCAATGAACCTGCCCACTGGAATACAAGGGAAATGAATAAATTTTTTTTTTGTGGTGGTGGTGGGGGGGTGGCTTTGATTATGTAGTAGAAATAACCTCCAGGCTCCTCATGAAAGAAGTACATTTATTTACAATTTGGCTTGATTTTCAAAGGTGTTGAGCACTTAACTCTCACTATTGTCCATGTAAATAGTGGCTGGTCAAAGTCTTTGAAAATCAGGCCAAAATTGCCTTTAGACATTCATCTCTTCAGGGCAGGCTCTTGATGGTTGTTTGATAAGTGTGCTGTAGCACTGTCTCCCCAGACAGCAATATATGAGTAATAATAATAATAGCTAGCAGATTGGGGCAAAGAGTTAGAGACATTTGATGTGGTTCTGCAAGGGCTTTCATGGTGCATTTTATTTCTTTTCAACAAAAATAAGCTCTTGTTTTACAGGCAATATACTAGCGGAGCATGATAGAAGCAAGATGCCTGAAAACAATTTGGAAACAGGAAGGTGTTTGCCTGCTCATGTGCAACTTGGATACTTTTCCATAATTTTTGATTTCATTTTCTTGAAATAACTTGAATAAAACGCTGCCAACTGGCAGCCTCGGCAAAGTAAGAAGGGCTTGTTTGCTTGCAATTACTTTTGTATCGTGATGCCAAATGACTAAAGTATTTCACTTTGCAGTAAGTACATCCATATGCGAGCATATACACATACCTGCCAACCAGAAGTCGCCACTTTGTCGTTTCGATCTTGTCTCTTTTGTGGCGTCTGTACATGGCAAGTGGCTCAAGCAGAGTGGCAGGCAGGCAGGGCAGGCGCAGCTCCTTGTTGGATTGGGCCCTGCAAACGAAGTGGAGCTGAAAGAAGATAGCTGAGAGGAAGTGCAAGGGATGAGCCCCGACATAAGCCAGTGAGCCAGTGCTTTTACTACAGGGATGAGAAATGGTGGTGGCCCTCCAGACTCCCATCAGCCCAAACCACCATAGCTGGGGAGAGCTGGAGCCCAACATCTGAAGTGGCACAGGTTCTCCAGCCCCCAGTGGCTAACCTGTAAGACACAAGAAGCAGGCAAAGTCTTAGAAAGCACTGTAGGGTGATTGGCTGTATGTGGTCAGCTGATACTGATGATGCCGGTGCAGATTGCGGCTGAGATGGTGCAATTTCCCTGATCTGTACTTAGATAATGGAATATTAGAGACACGAGGAACCTGTGGTCATCCAGATGTTCTTGGACTACAACTCCCATCACGCCCTGACCACTGGCATGCAGGCTGGGGCTGATGGGAGTTGGAGTCCAACAACATTTGGAGGACCACCAGTTCCTCATCTCCAGGCTATTGTTGCATCACGAGCCTAGGTGATGCAGAGAGAAGCGTGGATTTTTGGAAACCTCATCTGGGAGTGTGGTTTCCAGTGCCAACTAATTGGAAACAGATGGTTCTTTGCCATGCAATGGCTGCTTTAGAATTTGTTGTGTGGCAGCTTCATGCGAAGAGGCAATAATCTGCAACTTCCAACTGTGCAGTAAGCCAAACCCTACCACTCTCTGAAATTGAAAGGAAACCAGGAGTGGATGGGAGAGCACTGAGATCGGATTCTTGTGCATGTGGTGCTACAGAGGTGGGCAGTACATAGGTGCAAACCCCAACATAGATGAGGGGAAGCAGCTGGGGAAAGGGGTTGGAAGGGGAAGTCATTGGCAAAAGAAGAGTTATTATCTCTCCTCTGCCTGCTGCTGTTTCTCCCTTGCAAATTGTGTTCTCCCCATAACCACTTTGTAGCATTTTACTGGTGTCTGAGATTCCAGGACCTGAATCTGCTGCTAAACATTTTTTATAACATTTTTAAAAAGTGTGGGACTATTTGGGACTATTTAATGTGTGGTTCATGACAGCACGTTTCCGTGTTGGTGTTGACCTTTAAAGCCCTAAACGGGGCTAAACGGCCTCAGCCCAGTATACCTGAAGGAGCATCTCCACCCCCATCGTTCAGCCCTGACTCTGAGATCCAGTTCCGAGGGCCTTCTGCCGGTTCCCTCACAGTGAGAAGTGAAGTTACAGGGTACCAGCAGAGGGCCTTCTTGGTAGTGGCACCCGCCCTGTGGAACGCCCTCCCAGCAGGTGTCAAAGAAATAAACAACTATCTGACTTTTAGAAGACATCTGAAGGCAGCCCTGTTTAGGGAAGCTTTTAATATTTGATGAATTATTGTATTTTAATATTTTGCTGGAAGCTGCCCAGAATGGCTGGAGAAACCCAGCCAGATGGGCGGGGTATAAATAATAAATTGTTACAGGTGGGTAGCCGTGCTGGTCTGCCATAGTCGAAACAAAATAGAAAATTCTTTCCAGTAGCACCTTAGAGACCAACTGAGTTTGTTCTTGGTATGAGCTTTCGTGTGCATGCACACTTCTTCAGATACACTGAAACAGAAGTCACCAGAAGTATTTAAGGATCTGGTGAAAACAGAAGTATTTAAGGATCTGGTGACTTCTGTTTCAGTGTATCTGAAGAAGTGTGCATGCACACGAAAGCTCATACCAAGAACAAACTCAGTTGGTCTCTAAGGTGCTACTGGAAAGAATTTTCTAATAAATTGTTGTTGTTGTTGTTGTTGTTGTTGTTGTTGTTGTTGTTGTTATGGGATTTTAAAAAGTAACCACAACGAATGCTTCTAAAATATTATTATTATTATTTAGAATGCTTCTAAAATATTACCCCCCCGGCAATTTTCTTTACTATATCTAAGAGTGGATATTTAAACCTTGATGAGAGCCTCCTCCTCCTTCACCCAAATGGTAAATGATGAATAAATCTCCACCTGGTGAATTTTTGCCCACTATGCGGTTGCTACTGAGACAGTAATTTTGCCAGGAAAAAGTGAACACGAAGAAGAAAGGGAAACAGGGAAAAGCAACCGATTGAGAGAGATCTCGTGTGGATCCTGACAGCAGTAGACTTTAAGCTTTAAAAATTCAGCAGCGCCTTAGTGCGCTGCCAAAATTCAGCACCCCCCCTCCCGCCTCTCACCTTCTGTAGTTTGTCATTGTTGCAGTGTTCCCAGTGGTGCCCCCTTGGCTCAGTGCCTAGTGAAGGTGAACTGGCTGCGCTCCCCTAAATCTGCCTCTTGTCCTGAATGAGGAACATAGGGAACCATTTGCTGCACATTGGCAACTTAAGCTAGCAACACCTTAGCAGTGAGTAAGTGATTTACATATGAAAGAATAATTTAGTTACATAGCACTATCAGATTCATAGTTAAAAATGTGAGCAATCACTGGTCTTAAGGATGTTGTTGTTGTTCAGTCATTCAGTCGTGTCTGACTTATCGTGACCCCATGGACCAGAGCACGCCAGGCACCCCTATCCTCCACTGCCTCCCACAGTTTGGCCAAACTCATGCTAGTGGCTTCGAGAACACTGTCCAACCATCTCATCCTCTGTCGTCCCCTTCTCCTTGTGCCCTCCATCTTTCCCAACACCAGGGTCTTTTCCAGGGAGTCTTCTCTTCTCATGAGGTGGCCAAAGTATTGGAGCCTCAACTTCAGGATCTGCCCTTCCAGTGAGCACTCAGGGCTGATTTCTTTGAGAATGGATAGGTTTGATCTTTTTGCAGTCCATGGGACTCTCAAGAGTCTCCTCCAGCACCATAATTCAAAAGCATCAATTCTTCGGCGATCAGTCTTCTTTATGGTCCAGCTCTCACTTCCGTACATTACTACTGGGAAAACCATAGCTTTAACAATATGGACCTTTGTTGGCAAGGTGATGTCTCTGCTTTTTAAGATGCTGTCTAGGTTTGTCATTGCTTTCCTCCCAAGAAGCAGGCGTCTTTTAATTTTGTGACTGCTGTCACCATCTGCAGTGATCATGGAGCCCAAGAAAGTAAAATCTCTCACTTAAGGATATTAAAATCTAAAGCAGACAGTGGGGAAAAACAGGGTGTGTGTGTGAGGAGCTGAATACGTGTAGATTACATAAAAGGAGCTGTAGGTACTTGGTCCTTTATACAAAAAAAATCTACTTAATTCCCATCATCTGTTACTCATCAATAAAATGAGATAATATGACTGAGTTTTGCAAAGTACCATTTGAGCTCCATGATGAATAGTGTCATTATATTATATTATTCTAAAACTGATTATGCTGAGATGAGACATCATCACATGACCTCAGGTGGCTGCTGTCAACAGATGGCAAAGTGAAATCCTTTGGGCTCAATTATTTACTTATTCAGAAGATTTGCAATTATGAACAGTGACAAAAAAATACATACCAGGTCTTTCTGATTTTATTTTAAAGCCTATTTTCTAGGTACCATATGACAGAAATCATGAAATAATAGCATACGCTTGAAACTTTAACTCATCACGGTGGAAAGGTCTGTCTAGAACGTTCATTTTTGGGTTAATTTTTACTTGAGTAGACAATGTAAATCTGAGGATGATTTTGGAAATAGAAGTTTCATCGCTGTATTCTGCTTCATGTAAATTGGCCTGTGTGTGTGATTCAACTTGGAAAAGTTTGGCAAATCCAATTAATTTCAATAAAACTGCTGGGGTTCCTAAATTTATCAGTTTAATGTAAAGGGTGGGGGGAAAGTACAAGGGCTTGAATTTGGAAATATCTCCACTTTTCACTTGAAGAAAGGAGCAGCAGGGAAAGGAGCAACAACAACAACAACAATGTCACAGAAGTTAAAAAGCAGTCCATCAAGTCCATTTTCATTGGCAGCTTGCTTTTCCTCCTTCACTGTAATATTTTGTTCACTGGAGTTCTCTCTCTCTCTCTCTCTCTCTCTCTCTCTCTCTCTCTCTCTCTCTCTCTCTCTCTCTGCATACCTCTAAAAAAGAAATTCTAACAGAGTTGCTGTTTGTTAAGTTTAGGGCTGTGCCCCAACTCCTCCCGATACTAATTGCATAATTTGATTTGCCAATTGCGAGGAGAGACTCTGGTGGCATACTTGTTTGTTTTATCTCCCTCTTTTGGAAAGGTCACTATCCCGTCTACGCAAGTCGCTAGCAGGAGAACTGTAAATTAATTCAATCTAGTGGTCAAAAGAAAACACGCAGCTTCTACTCCTTGGCTTCCCCTGCCCTGCTGCAGATATTTCCACAAGTTCCTCCAAGTTACAGAGTCTTCCCTGAGGGAAGCACCTCTCCTTCCATGACTGAATCGCCAAAAGCCTGGAGAGAGCAGGAGTGAGTTAGGTCCCCTTCTGGAGTTGCCTGCCAGTGACAAGCTGAGCAGAGTAAATAAAAAAGCTAATTTCCTCTTTCTTTCTTTTTTGAAAACTATGTAGCTTATTGCTGAAAACACACACCTATGTATAATCTTTCAAAAATATTACTGAAATATGAGTGTTTTGCAGGAGTTGCTACAGAAACACGTAGTGCTATGTAGAATCCAAAATAGGATGTCTAGACAAACTCCTACTGTCTGACCTTTTATGTATTTCCTAATCCAACCAATCTTGCCAACCAAATTGGTGACTAAGCAGCAATTCACTTTATACACTGTCATAAAGACCTGACAGGGCCCAGGTCACCATTATAAATTTCAGTCCGGCTACTTCAGCAACTCTCAGCTTCCTTTACCAACACAACTCCCGAGTGGTTTCTAGCCTGTGATGTGTGCACTGGATCATCGTGAAGTAATTTTTTGGGGCCGTAAAATCCGAAAGCCACAACTCGGCTGGGAAACAGAGAGCACTTTCATCCAGCAGGACCCCAGAGTTTATGTTAAACCGTAAAAGAAAGACTGGAGAAAGTCTCTGGTGAAAACAAAAATTTAAAAAGCAGTGACGTTAAGGTCAAGGGCAGCTGACTGGTTGGGCAAAGGAGATCAGCGTTTGCATCTTTGTAATTTTAAACGTTGAAATGGGAGTAAATCGCTCTAGCCCATTTGAATCACAACCCCTCCCCCTCCTTCCTCCATAGTCAAGTCATCCTTCACCCTCCCAAGCAGCCATGTGTAAAACAAGCCAAGATCATTTGAAATGGCACTTAACCAAAAAGTTAAAAGGGAATGTCCAGTCCCAGATTCCTTCCACATTGAACATCCAATATCGAGCTCCCTCAGAAATCCTGCAAGGTATCTGCAGCCTGCAGGAGTCTGCAACCCCCCCCCCCATTGTTGTTAATATTAATTTCATTTATGAATCGCTTCCTTGATTCAAATGTCGAAACGATTTATAATACATCGGCGTTTCTGCAAGTTCTGTTGTAAGTCCCATGGTATCAACCAGGATGGGCATAGCAAGAATTGCTGGAGGAGGAAGAGGAGTGGGGGGAGCTTGAGCAATGACGTGGGAGCAGGACCCACCATGTTGTTGCCAGATGAGACAGAAGGGGAGGGAGAACCACCCGAGTGAGTCTCCACTCCACCCAGCAAGTTCAATAAAGTCAGCTGATCTGGGTGGTCAGCATTGCTTCATGACCAGACCACATGCAGTGGAAACTGCAGATGACCTCAGTGTGAAGACTCTTCCACATATATTGCTTCAACACATACAAATTCTGCCACCTATGGTTTCCCCAGCCGCCTTCTCTTTGAAAAGATTGCTGACTACTGAGGCAATTAACACAGCATAATCTGTTTGCTTAGCTAACGATAAGGGAGATGGAAGTTGTAGCCGAACAGTATCTGGCGAGGACATAACTGTACCCACACAACTTACTAATAGTGTGATGCAAGCAGGGCCTGCAACAAAATGTTGGCACGTAGAATGCTCTTCTTTGGGATACTCCATTCCATTACCTGTCTCAGCTGGTTTTCCACCCTCCTCTCCCACAGAGGAGATATTATTTTGCTATGTATTGCACTTGAAAATTCCACTGCAGCTGAAAAAGATAATCACTCCGTGATGTCTCAGAGGCACAATAAATTATTTGTGTGTGAGAGAGGTGTTTGGGGAGGTTTTTATATTATGAAGAAAAAGAAAGTTACTGTTTTCCCCCACTACTCCCAGGGGTGCCCACCCCCAAACACATAGACATCTGCATAATTTCAAAGAGAAGCTTTTCCAAAACACACACACACGGCTTCCAAGAGGAATAAAAAAAGGCCTCACCTTGTAAAACAATTCATAAGGCGTGTAATTTTTCTACAGGCATTTTTGTTGTTGTTGTTGTTGTTGTTGTGTTTTTCTATCTTTACATAGAACTTGTAGCTTTAGGTGTTTTAGGTGGTTGGTTATCATCACATTTCTGCACTGTGGGGGTTTGTGCCTTGCACAAGACCCCCAAAGGAAGACTGAAATTTACCAAGGACAAACTGTATGCCCACCTTTCATTCTAAGTGTGATATGCACCCCACTGCTCCAGTGAGATTCTTCAGGGATCCAATGCAGAGTGAGGTGACCCACTCAGGCAGCTGCTTTGGGGTATCATGAAAGGGCAGGGAGTGGTTGTTATTTATCATTGCTATATTTTTACTGTTGGGGAAAGGGAGAGCTGCTTGCAGGGTTTTCTGCTGCAGGTGCCAGCATGACTTGGCTAGCCTCGGACACCTTGACTTGGGTTGGGTAGGCAGGGGCACTATTTGTTGCCAGCCCAGCAGTTGCATAGTGCTAACCAAGACTTGAGCCAGTGTGGTGTAGTGGTTAAGAGTGGTAGACTAGTAATCTGGTGAACCGGGTTCGTGTCTCCGCTCCTCCACATGCAGCTGCTAGGTGACCTTGGGCTAGTCACACTTCTTTGAAGTCTCTCAGCCCCACTCACCTCACAGAGTGGGGGAGGAAGGGAAAGGAGAATGTTAGCCGCTTTGAGACTCCTTCGGGTAGTGAAAAGCAGGATATCAAATCCAAACTCTTCTTCTTCTTTGGAAGGAGGTCATTTAGCTTTTTGTAGCATCTGTATTTCTTTACAGATATAAGGTTGAACATACCGTAGGTGTAAGCACAGCTTGAAAGACTCCGACCAACAACCCAAATCCATTCCTCCCACATAAATACCTTACAACCTATGCTTACAGCA
Source organism: Lacerta agilis (assembly GCF_009819535.1). NCBI lineage: Eukaryota > Metazoa > Chordata > Lepidosauria > Squamata > Lacertidae > Lacerta > Lacerta agilis. The sequence goes on from NC_046318.1 coordinate 30,991,699, forward strand.
GGGGTCAGCAACCCCAGGCACTGGGGCCAATGGCATTTCTTCAGGCACCTCTCTCAAGCTCCCTGGACCATCACCAGTCCTGCCATCCACCCTCCTCGAGAGCATTTGCCTAAATGAAATAAGCTGTTGAAGTGTGATGGTGCCTCTTAATTGCATCTGATGGGTTAACCCTCCAAGGAGGCGAGCAGCAAGGGATCTAAATCACTAAACAGGTAACAAAATCAGCAGCCTCTCAGATCACACCCACACACCATACATTTAAAGCCGTCTTACAACCCTTTAAAAGCTGTCGCTCCCTTCCAAGAAGCTGTAGTTTGTTAAGGGTGCCATTAGGAGACCCTTAACTACAGTTCCCAGGATTCTTTAGGGGATGCTGTGACTCTTAAAGTGATAGGAGAGTTTTTTAAACGTATGGCTTCGATGTGATCTCACTCACTTCAACAGGACTTACATCCCAGCAGCAAGAGTTCAAATGAGGTTTTATACACCCCCAAATGACTGCTGGAGTCCCACCTCTTAAGTTGAAGATGCTCAAGGATCTGTTTCTGTTGTCGTCCCTCATGCCAGGGTGAAATTAGGATCTTGTGCTGAGATATCACGCGACACACAATGGCTTTTGACATACTTTGTGGTTTATTTATTGCAACATTCACAAAGCGCGACCGAAAGGGAACTGAATTATGTGAAATGATCTGGAATCCGACCAGCTCCACACTCATTGCACTTATTCCAAACATGAGTTTGGTCGATGAAGAGTATTTCATACACTGACATGGAACCTATTTCACAGTATTTGAAACAAAACACCTTTTTTTGTTTGTTTCATTGGGAGGTGGAGGAGATTACTTCTGAATCCCATCTTAAAATGGCTCACTGTTAAAACCTGTAAGAAGAATCAATTCTGTTTGTGTGAGATGGAATTGGTCAGCGTTTAGCTTTCTGCAGGATATGTGAAAGCTTGAAATGTGCCATTGTAGTGATGTCCCGACCCCCTTATGATGTGAACCCTACTGATGTACACATAACGTAAATGCACCCATTAGTGAGAATGCCTAGGTATCAGATATGATATGGCAAAGAAAGGCACAGTGGATTATCTCTCCCCTCCCCCATTTAGCAGCAAGCTATTAATTGATAAAGTGCAATTAATAGGAAATTCCCTCTTTAGATGTGCTTCCCCTCCCCGCTCCCACTTCCATTCAGACCGTTCTGCTTAGGGAATGAATGTGTGTGGGTGAGAGGGGAAGATGCAATAAGATGGCAGAGATTAGGCTTACTGAGCGGCTGCCGAGCCAGTCTGGAAAAGCTGTCAAATCGCCCCATTTAGCTCAAGGGGGGAAGCAGTCTTTAGCTGGTGGGTGATTCAATGATCTGAAGAGCCAGCTCATGGATGCTGCTTTCCTGGAGCAGCTGTGGTTTGCATTCCCACTCCTTTGGTTAATTCTGGAAGTGCATGTGCAATTGCAGTAAGTTCTTGAAATTACTTCAGCAGATACTTCTGTAGCCTGGAACAGGGGAAGCACTCGAGAGGAAAAAGAGAAAGGGAGGAAAACTCCTGGCACAGAAGGGAGGAAACTCCTTTGCTGAATGGTTTCTCCATATCCAGAGTGGGAAGAGAAGGAAAAGCCTGAAACTTGCTGTTGCTGCTGCTTTGGATGAGTCATAGTGGAGGGTTTTCTGGTCACTGATGTATTAGGACACATTTGCCTTTAGAAACAGAGGTGTGTGTTATGTGGGCAATGGAGAAAAGAGTATTTAACATATGTTGTGCTGTCAGGTGGGAGCAATGTGTTGAAGCTGTAGGTGTGAAAATGATCCATGGGTCAGTGAAAAAGCTAATTGTATGTTGTTGTTGTTGTTGTTGTTTTGAAAGGGAAGCAGAAGATAGTTATTCAAAAGTTTTGTCCTCATGGGATAAAATCCTGAAATTTTTGTTTTGTTTTGTAGCGTTTCGAAGCCCTGCACACTCTTGGCCAGAGGCCAGAAACGAAACGTTTTCACAAACATTAGGAAATGATGCCACTTTCAGCTCTCTTGAAAACTATTGTCTGTCTCCAGACTTGGACTGTATTTGCTGTGTTGGTACTTACCACAACCTGCCAATAAAAACCAAAACAAAACAGGATGTGTCTGCAGTGTTGCCTTTGTCACGCATGGCTCTTTAATCATTTGAATTTGAGCTCACGCTTTAACTAAAGTATTTGCGTGAGGTGCAGCAGTTCAGCATTACTGTGGTTCCTGGTATCATTTGTGGGCCATCTCCACACACATTCTCCAAGCTGCTGGTCACATGTCCATCTGGGTCTCCTCTGCCTGCAGCCTGTGCTTCCCCCCATTTCTTGCTGCAATGGCAATATAATCACAGAGTTCTTGCTCATCCAGATATGGAGCAGTGCATCTGTTGTGAGAGGTTATGCTGTTTTAGTTTTATTGTTTTCAGAAACTGATCCAGAAAGTTGACACACAAGCAGACTTTGCCTGCAGGACAGCCCGGTTCATCCAGCATAGTTAAAAGCATTCAGAAACCAGGAAACAGCAATGTTGCATTGCTAAGACTGTAGTCCTGTACACATTTACACGAGAGTTAACAACTTGGATAGTATTCTGCATAGAATTGCATTCTAAGTGTACTTAAATCAAGGGTGCAGAACCTGTGGGTCTCAAGGTGTCACTGGACTCCAGCTCCCATAATCCCTGAGTATTTACCATGTTGGATGGGGCTGATGGGAGATGAAGTCCACAGGCTCCTCACCTTTGACTTCTAGAGATATTATTGTAATTAAACAAAGGACAAATTAAACAATGTTAGGACCAGGGTGCAAGCCTGAACTATATTGCCACTTGTGAGCCAAACCTGAGCATCCTCATTCTGAAACCCAACTCCCCTTCTTAGCCTCTTAGCGGCAGCTCCTCATGGGCAAACTGAAAACAACAGCCTGTTTTGCAAGTGACAGCAAATTAGTGCGACAGCACTTTGCATGCCATGGGAGGGCATGTAGAAGTAATAGCGAAATTCATTTCCATTTCTGAACCTATTCGATGACTCTGTGCACCGCAGCTAACTGCACAAAAGGCATGATGGGAATGCTTCCCATTTTAGAGTCTCAGGATGCAGAGAATTTAATCTTCTGTGACTGCTGGTCTCCAAGCACTCCTGCCAACTGAAGGCGTTGCTGGCATAAGAAGCACATTTGCCAGGTCTCCAACTAGCAAAAAATACCCATGGCTTGTAGTATTAATCTTTTCCTTTGGGTTTTGTTTAAGTAAGGTTGCCAGGTCTCAGGGTTTTATTAGCCTCCTTCTTGGGGACTCCGGAGAAAGGGGTTAAAGCTCAGGCTGAAGATGTGGAAGCCAATGTGCAAGCTCTTTTCCAGAAGGCTGATCCCCAGGTATCCCCTCCCCTATATAGATCACGTCACTCTTTCCCAGCATATCTCTCTCTCTCTCTCTCTCTCTCTCTCTCTCTCTCTCTCTCTCTCTCTCTCTCTCTGAGTGAAAAAGAGGCAGCCAACAGCAAAGGCACAAAACATGTATTATGAAAATATTTGGGAGTGAAAGCAATGACCCTACACTGGAGAAGTATTCAGATAATATATTAAGTTTACCTTACACTATGGACTCAGCTACATTAGTAAAAAAAACAACAATGATTTGAATGTGTTATAAACACGCAACACCAGATGGTGCCAGATAGCACAAAACCTTTCTACAGCGTTTTTACATAGGGTTTCTTTTGTTATAATGATTTAATTTCTGACTTCTTTATAGTCCCCCCCCCATGTGTAGATCCACCCTCAGTCAGTCAAGTCATGGGCACATCTTGCCCATTATGGTTTACCCGGACTAATGTGCAAAGTATATACTCTACCACAGTACTGAGCTATGGCTCCTCCTCTAAAAAGATAAAGCTGAGATCTCTCTTTTTTCAACAGAAAAATCACCATGAGCCTTGAGGCTCCGCTCCCTTCTCTGACAAGGCCCACCTTTAAGCTCCAAGACTAGTGTGGACATGGAAAATGGCACCAATATCCCGAGAGTGGGAAGGTGCTGCTTGGCATTCCTGGCATCCTGGGGCTAAGAGGATATTCTCAGCTTGGACCAACACTTAGAGCAGGTCTGCTGCCACCCTAGAGTTGTGAAGAAAAGCTATATGCAGCAGAGTTATAGGCAGCAGATATGAGTGACCACTTCACACCTTCCTATTCCTGCAAGAAGGGAGGGTTATCCATGAGGTATAGCTCAGGTCTGACATCATGGCTGGCCTCAGTGAGCATCCTGTAAGGACAATTTAGGATTACCTTCTCCACAGGGCTAGCCTGAGACCTATTGCAAAATGGTGGGCCTCCCATTTCTTGTATAGAAGCTGACCGGACTGAAAGTTTAATCTTAGGCTGCGTAGACAACAGGGGTGCCAACTTGAATAAAATATTTTTTTGGGGGGGGGCAGGTAAGCCCCACCCACATAACTGATCACATGATGTGGTACACACGCACATTTGAATGGCAATGCCCATCAACTTGGAGGGGGGCAAATATTGGAGATCCCTTGGCCCCTAGGAGTTGGCAGACAACATACATTTAAGCAAACACCCTCCGCCCTCAGGATTCTGGCATTAGTTAAGAATGTTGGGAATTGTAACTCTGTGAGGGGCAATCTATAGCTACCAGGGATCTTTCTGGTCTGGATGTGCTTTAAATGTATTGTGAGTATGCAGCCTTGCTTGAACACTGCCTGCGTACTTCACTGCAACCGAAGGGATCAAGTTTGTTTAGCGGGTGCAGGGCACACTATCAGGCCTGTTTTCCAGCACCACTTGTCCCTGCTCTCTCCCACCACCCCAGTCTTTGCTGCCTGAGGTGGCCATCACAGACAGTCTAACGGCAGGGCTTTTCTTCCACCTTCACACTGGTCTTAGCTGATGGAATAGGCCATGTGCCTTCAATCAAACTGTGGCTTTGTTAATCCCATCTATTGGTTTCTTTCTTGCTCAGGCGGCAACGCAATTAGAATACAATGTTCATCTGCTAACCCTTAATGATGCTGCCCCACATTGACAAAACTCAAGGGAACTCAAGGAGGGCGTTTAGAGTCATGGTGCTGGTACAGAATGCGACTGAGAGAAGAAGAGGGAAGTGGTTGTCCTGGGGGGGGGGGGAGGAAATTACTGAAAAGCATCGGTGAACTGCATTCTGTGGGTGGGAGGGTTTCTAAAATAGCTCTCCAAAAGGCAGAAAAGGAAGCAAAGATGAAGTAGAGGGAAAAAGTGAAATGTGAAACTGGTACAGATGCAAATGAAATGTAATAAATGCATGCCTAGACATAGCTGTGCTTATGGTGTACGTTCCCTTTGACCTTCTCAGCCGGGGACCCAAAACTGCAGCAATCAACTTTTTCATGTCACCACCCTGAAAATTGGGTCTTTGGTCACAGCACAGCATTTCTGAAGCACAGATCAAATCGCTCATGGATCAAACTACACTGCAGAATGACTAATTGTGGGATGACTAATCCCCATTTCCCCTCCAAAACTCTATTTCATAGTGGCCCAGAAAACACAACCATCAAGATGTTGTTATCTCATCACGGGCTTTTGCATTGGAACGCTCACCCCTTTGCAAGGCACCAAACAGAATAATTTCTAGGCCTCAGAATAAAGAAGCTGCAATCCTGCACACTCTTATCAGGGAGAAAGCCCCCTCAAACTCAGAGGGGCTTGCTTTTAAACAGACATATGCAATATTGTGTTGCCAGTCAGTCTAACATTCCCATTTTTAAAAAGAATGCATTTCTTTATAAAACAGTTCTGAGCTGACACTGTGTAAAAAGAGGAGAAAAAAACAACAGCCCTCCTCAGAAGACTTGTAGTCTACAACAGATTCAATGAACGGAGACTGAGTGGAAGAAATGGAAGGCAAGGCCATTATATGCAGGGCAGGATATTTTCTTCTTATAGTTGTAATAAAGGTGCAATGCCACCATCACGGACTGTTTGTGATAGGGTTGGTTGAATAAATCAGTTTGCTGTTTCTCCCTGCTTCTCATTTTTTCATTTCTCCCAAGGTCTGCATCACTATCAACTTGCCACAATCGATGTCTTTCAACTGAATTAAGTGTGTCAAAACCTGTATATAAAGTCAAATAAGCATTACTCAGATTCTGGAATTTTTACTGGGTATGTGAGAGAAAAGCTTTCTGTACAAGAAGTGCTTTTAAAGTGATACTTTACACTATCTTCAGACATAAGGGATGTGAAGACAGTGTTGCTGTAGTGGCTGAAGTATTGAGAGATTCCAAAACGGGCTCCTAATCAGAAGAATCCCTTTAAACTCTCTCAGCTGACCTGATCCTTTGCATTTGAAACTAGTCTAATATTCTTTGCTTCAAAGAAATGTAGGAAACTGCCTTGCACAGGGCCACAGCAGTGGTTGCCCGGTGTTGTCTACTCTGAATACCCATGGCTCCTTTGGGTTTCAGGATTAGGGCCCCCACTCACTGTGCTGGTTATCAAAATCTTCCAGTGAAGGCAGTTAACGCAGTGTCAAGTTTCTGACACTAGATTAGCTGCCTTCATTGGCAGATTCTCCATTCCACGCTAGATTATCTGCTACAGACAGTTCTGAGAATCAGTTTAAGATGCTGCAAGTGCAGTTACCTTCGAACAAGATGCAGAGCTGGCCCTAGCATTAGGCAGAGTGAGGCAGCCACCTCAGGAAGCTGAAATGGAGCGTCACAAAGGGGGATAATCTATTGTGGTTGGATTTTTAGTGGCACAGAAACGGGAAAACAATTGTGGGCTTTTCTGCCTCAGGCACCAAAATAGTTACCCCCGGGGTTTTATGCCCAAAGGGGAAGGCACCGTTTTCTGCTTTGCCTCAGGCAGCAAAATGTCTTGTTAAAATGCTTGTGTGAATGGTCTTGAAGTTCACAAAGTGGTGGCGATGCTGACATTGTCGCCTGTTGCAACTTCTAAGGAGAGCATTCGTGCTTTGGGTGAAAGAAGATTATTCAGACTGACAGCAAATGAAAAACTTACCATACTCTTGGTTTCATTAGTCTTCATTATATGACCACGACAGCTTTAATTGCTGCCCTGCATACATAAGTAATAAAAATGTAAAATGTTTAAATGAACTGTGCCTCCCAGAAGCCATTATAAAAGATTAATGACAAGCACTCTTTGCTAATTTAAACGTCTCTAAAAACCACATCCGAGTAGCCCTTGTGGTTATGATGATACTGGAACAATATTTGCGAGACCTCTTGTCTTGAACTATTATGCACTGAGCTTTGATGACTTTGATTATTCCGTCCTTAGTGAGTCTGACTTCAATACATATTTGACTCCCATTTACTCAGGCCTGACAACCCATCTCATTCCTGAGGTCCAAAGTGGCTTCAGGTATTGATAACAGTCTGTCTTGAAGAACTGCTGATGATGCTCCGAGGCCTGGAAGTGCAGGCATTATTAGCAGCACTCCAAACTTACCTGTTGCAAATTTCACTTCTTGGGCAAAGAGCAAGAGAAGAAAACAGTACTGAGCTTTTCTAACAAGCTTGGGAAATGGTTGAAGCCCTGCAGCCCTGCATCTAGCCCTGCATCCCTGATCTTCCAGGGGGAAATCCGCAAGCAGGACCTGAGCACAAGCGCCCTCTCCCCTCCTGCACGTTCCAGCAACTGGTATTCAGAAGCATAATGCCTCTGACCGTGGAAACAGAGCATAGCCATCATGGCTAGCAGCCATTGGTAGACTTGTCGTCCACGAAATGGTCCGATCCTCCTTTAAACCCATTCAAACTGCTCCTGTGGGAGCAAGTTCCATACTTTAACTATGCACTGCACGAAGAAGTTCCTTGTACTCCTTTACCTCTTCCAAATCCTACTGACCTCATAAAAGTAATGCAGTACCAGCTGGTTGGCCTCCATTGCTCTTCTGGCTTTCCAACACCAAGGGTCTCTGGTGCTTACTGAGAGGGAGAGGGTAACATGCCTGGAGCGAGGTGTGGTGCAGCATGTGGCAGCAGGTATGTCAGATTGGCTCTTCTGCTATACCTGACTCCATGCCTCATTTCCCACACTTCTCCCTTTTAGGAAGTGGCAGCAACTCATTGTGTTGGGAAGCCCCACCTGCACTGCCTCAATGGCTGCTACTGAAATAATAGTTGACCAAGCTTAGCAGAAGAGCCAAAAACTGTCCTGGCCTCAGTAGATACAGGAGATTATAGCCAATGCTCAGAGTAGACCCACTGAAGTTTATGGGCATGTCTAACTTGGGTTCATTAATTTCAACAGGTCTGCTCTGAGTGTGACTAGGACTGGTTACAACCCCCCCCCCCAGTAGATGTGGTGATCCCTTTTCACGAATCAACTTCTGTTTGTGGGTAAGCAAGCTCTCAGGAAATACAGCATGCAAGCAAAACAGAGACACAGTTAATTGTCATCTAGATAAACAGAGACCAAAGTTACTCCCCAACACAGATATTTTTAGTCACTTTTGGTAGCTACCCAATGAAAAGATCGTCTTACCTATTTTGTATCAGTTATTCCATGAGTCCAACACAGCAACAGTTCTCCATACCAAAAAACAGATCATGTTATATATAAAAAACCCCACACCAGATATAGTTAAGAATGGCTCATGTTTCTGGAAGAAAAGTGAACAGGATCAAGGGAGGGCTAACCTCAAAACCTTGGATTTAGCAATTTGGCAGAATATCCTGTAAGCAAGCAAGGAATGCGTGCCATGACTCCATTTTCTTCATTTCTCCATGTAACAAAGTGAATGAGAACCGCTAAAAACATAGAAGAAACAATAATTGATATATAATAAAACAATAATACATATATAAAAAATTACTAAAACCATGCAAATAATTGTAATAAAACGGCTTTAATTTATAGCCTGATATCATTTGACAACTTGCTAAGCTATAGGACAAACAGTGAACTAGTTCAGACATAAAGACCAGCCTTGGTTTAGTGTAACAAAAATGAGTCACAGCAAACATTGGACCTGTGTGCCTCCACATATCCTACTCTAGCAGAGCTGAGAGGAGATCAGAAGCTTACATTCCCATTTTTTAGTAAACTGGATAATCTTAACTGTGGTTCCTTGAAACAACCAGATTCATAACTCATGCTTAGGAGCTGGTTTCTTTCAAACAAGTCCCCGTTATGATCAACCAGCTTGTCGAGTTCAGACCCAACAACAAGATAAAATAGTCACCAAACTCTTTCTTATGGCAGCACTGGAGGACAAGGGGGCGGGTAACACACAAGCCTAAGGCCTCTTGTGGCTCATTCCTGTGAGGTCTGAACTCTTCCAGTATGTATTACCACCAATGGATCTCATACCTCCATCCCCACTTCACTAGCAGCTTCTATCAGGGACGGAAATTATTCATTCATAAAGGCAAATAGAGACTATAACAATCTGGAGACAGGAAGTGCCATGGGATATATGCTCCTTGCATACTTTCCAACAGATTTCACAGATGGCAACAAGGACAACTGTGTACAGTACTACAAACAGATAAATTCTTGGAACTGCATGCCTCATTATGCATTGCTGCAGGCTTGTCTCTGCTTACTGTACACTGTATTAATTTATTCAGCAATAAACTGTCCTGAACTGACTATAGAAGCAGGGTAAAATCGCCCAAACAATGTTATTTAAATCCTAAGTACATTTTTAATATAATGAATGCTTGCAACCCAATCATCATGGACATTTACACAGAAGAACGCATGCTCAGAATTGCAGCCTTTGGTGAAACGGGAGGTGCCATCTCATTTCATCCTATGACAAATGATCATGATGACTATAATATTCTGCACACTAACTCTACAGTAGGGATGGGTAAATTTAGCAGTTTCTGTTTCTCTCTGTTTCTCATTATTCCAATCTTAAATTCAGTTCCCTATGTTTCGACATCAATTTGCGATTTTTAAAAAGTGCTCCTGAAAATTCACCAGCTTTTTACAGTGCATATTTCTCCCAATAAACACCTTTTTGTATGCAATTTTGCCTATTGTACATATTTTTTTGCAAAGCAATTTCCCCTAATATTAATGCATTTTTTTGCACCTATTACTTAGCTGGAAAACTGAATTGCAATATTCAAAGAAGTGCAAATTTTGAAGGGTTGCTTTTTTACTTCACATATTGTTTTGAAAGTGTGAACCAGGTGAATAAGAACTGACTTGAATTTCTGTCCCATTCCCACTCTGCAGTGTGGCATTGACCTCAGTGAGCTTGCCTCCAGCCAAAAAGGAAGGAACTCAGGGCCTCCAAGATCTGAATCTGTATTAGTGATTCCGAGAGCAAGAGAATGTTATTACCTTGGGTTATCGAATCCCTCCAAAGGGTCACTTCATAATACTAAATTCCTACAGGGAAGGTAGTTTTCAGCACAATCCTATACCTTGAGAGCCAGTGTGGTGTAGTGGTTAAGAGCAGTAGACTCGTAATCTGGGGAACCGGGTTTGTGTCTCCGCTCCTCCACATGCAGCTGCTGGGTGACCTTGGGCTAGTCACACTTCTTTGAAGTCTCTCAGCCCCACTCACTTCACAGAGTGTTTGTTGTTGGGGAGGAAGGGAAAGGAGATGGTGAGCTGCTTCGAGACTCCTTCGGGTAAGTGATAAAGTGGGATATCAAATCCAAACTCCTCCTCTTCCTCCTCCTCCTCCTCCTCCTCCTCCTCCTCCTCCTCCTCCTCCTCTTCTTCTGTCAGTTAAGAAGAAAATCCCATTGAGTTCAGAAAAGTAAGTATAGAAAATTTTGGGATTGGGATTGTAATGTATGAAAGTTGTACCCTGGGATTCTTTCCATTGCAAGTGAAAAAATAGCAATCAAGCATCTGTTTATAGGTGTTATACAGAGGTCCAGGGAGGTCAGCCAGAAATCTGGTGTTGTCCAGGAATCTCCAGCTTCCACCTGGACACACAAAACTACTGGAAGCCAAGTTTGAGTCAATTTTGTGGCTTTCATTTTGATCCAAATAGTTCAGCCACATTATTGAGATAGAAATCAGGGTTACATGGCAAAGAGTGACCCCCTCTGTGTTCTCTGTCACCTTACAGAAGTGATGAACATTTCATTTTGCAGGGTTATGCTGCAATCTGATTCCTGTGTGTAATTGCGTCAATCGAAAATGGATGGAATGTTTATTATTTCTAAATCTCATGGTGCTGGGTGTGGGGAAGGGAAAGGGAAATGTTGGGGTTTTAGGTCAATTACCAGGCCTATAGGTAGCCACGCTGACAGATGAGCCCTTTGTTCGTTTGTACTCTTTAAGTACTACACCCAACACTGGATATTTTTTGTTCATGTAAAACATCAAATGAAGATATATCTTTATATGCAACCATCCCTGACCAGAAGCCCGTGTCCTAGGAATATTCTACTCCCCCTAGCATTATTGATTTGGCTGGATCATGAAATAAAGCAGAATAAATTCTAGGCATTGCAGAGATTACTGCAATGGGAGGTCCAGGATAGCTCACACTTGCTTGTCACAGTGATGGAATTTGGGCCAATTGATGGTGGAAGTGCTTCCTTCACTCACATTGGCTCATAGAAACTCCACTTCTGAAGTGGAAAGTTTGGTTCCCATGGGCAAAAGCTCTACAATGGTACCTCGGGTTAAGAACTTAATTTGTTCTGGAGGTTTGTTCTTAACCTGAAACTGTTCTTAACCTGAGGTACCAGTGTGGTGTAGTGGTTAAGAGCGGTAGACTCGTAATCTGGGGAACCAGGTTTGCGTCTCCGCTCCTCCACATGCAGCTGCTGGGTGACCCTGGCCTAGTCACACTTCTTTGAAGTCTCTCAGCCCCACTCACCTCACAGAGTGTTTGTTGGGGGGGAGGAAGGGAAAGGAGAATGTTAGCCGCTTTGAGACTCCTTTGGGTAGTGAAAAGCGGGATATCAAATCCAAACTCTTCTTCTTCTTCTTCTACCACTTTAGCTAATGGGGCCTCCCGCCATGGCCCCGCTGCCGCCCCGCTGCCGCGCAATTTCTGTTCTCATCCTGAAGCAAAGTTCTTAACCTGAGGTACTATTTCTGGGTTAGCGGAGTCTGTAACCTGAAGCATCTGTAACCCGAGGTACCACTGTAGTCCCAAATCAGAGAGCACTGCACTCACAGAAACCTTTAGAAAACTGAAGTTATTTCTACAAATTCAAGTCGAAATCCTAGAGTAATGATCAGACAGGTGGTGTCATTTTTAAATAAAGCAGAGGCTAAATGGTTATACATGGACTCAGTGCTTTTTTCTGGTGGGACACAGGGGTCCACATACCCCTAAACATTTTGTGAATCCTTATACTTTTGTCCATTTACTGTATTTATTTTTAAAAAATCTTTTTATTCATTTTCCATAAATCAAAAAAGATTACAACATACTTTCATTAACAAAATTGGTATACATCATCACATCTTATAACACAAATTATCATTTTTTAGTATCCTATCTTTCCTCATTTATTTACATGACTTCCTCCAATCCCTCATATTGAATTCCATTATAATACCTCTTTAGCAGTTTTCCAAATTCATTACTTAACTTTATTAATCCTCTAAATTAACCTCTTTTTTATCATCTTCTATCTTTATAACCATAATTTCCTATTTTTACCATTTTCATTATAAACCTCAGCCTCATCTTACTTCCAAAATCTTTCCAATTTTCAAATATTACAATATTTCTTTAAGTATACTTTGAATTTACTCCAGTCTTCCTCCACAGTCTCCTACTTCTGTTCTCAGACTCGTCCAGTCATCTTGGCCAGTTCCATATAGTCCAACATCTTCATTTGCCATTCTTCTATCGTCGGAATGTCCTGTGTTTTCCAATTCTTGGCAAGCAATAGTCTCGCAGCTGTCATAGCATACAAAAAGAATCTTCTATCTTTTTTGGGCAATTCTTCACCTAGTATTCCTAGTAAAAAGGCTTCCGTTTTTTTAATAAATGTATTTTTAAATACTTTTTTTCAATTCATTATAAATCTTTTCCCAGAAGTCTTTTACCTTTGGACACATCCACCACATGTGGTAAAACGTTCCTTCTTTCTCTTTACATTTGCAACATTTATTATCATATGAATGATACATTTTAGCTATTTTCACAGGTGTTAAGTACCATCTATACATCATTTTCATAATATTTTCTTTCAACACATAACATGCGGTAAACTTAACACCCTCCTTCCAACACTAAGTCATCAGCAAAGGCTTTTAATTTATATTGTTTAGATCCCACTGTTATGCCTTTCACCCCATCATCATTCCTTAACTTATTCAGCAGAACCTCCAGGACTGAAATAAACAATAGGGGGGGAAAGTGGACATCCTTGCCTGGTTCCTTTTTCAATTTTAATTTCTTCTGAAACTATATTGTTAATTATCAACTTAGCTCTTTGCACAGAATAAATTCCTTTGATGCCATTTATAAAACTATTCCCCATCTCCATATTCTCAAAATTCTTCTTCATAAAATTCCAAGAAACGTTGTCAAAGGCTTTCTCTGCGTCTATAAACATTAATATAGCTTTGCAATTTATTTTTGTTTGTAATCTTTCCAGTATATCCACCACATTTCTTATGTTATCTTTCATATGTCTCTTTGGCAGAAACCCTGCCTGATCTCTATGTATATATTAATTCATTCAACACCTTCTTTAATCTAGACGCTAATATAGTTGCAAAAATTTTATAATCCACATTCAGTAAGGAGATGGGTCTATAATTCTTTACATTAGATCTATCTTGATCTGGTTTTGGGAGCAATGTTATATAGGCTTCTTTCCAGGTTTTGGGTGCTTTGTCCCCCTTAATTATCTTATTGCAAACTTCCATCAAGGGTTGTATAAGCCATTCTTTCAAAACCTTGTAGTATTTTGCTGATAAGCCATCTGGTCCCGGGGCTTTGCCAATTTGCATTTGGCCAATTGCCATCTCTACTTCTACTTCTTCTTACGCCATTTACTGTATTTATTTTCCCCGATGTGAACTATAAAACGGTGATTTTCTTGAGTCAAAATGAGAGTACCCCTAAACATTTTTTAAAAGAAAAAAAGCACTGCATGGACTTATGCTTTGGCTTTGGAAAAGATGACAATAGTTTTCCCCTTGCCAAAAAAGGAGTACCAAGTGCCCTACAAAACAGCAAACTTTGTAAAGGACTTTTGCAGATTCTAAACAATAAATGGCATCCATATACAGGTACCTATGCAGTAGTCATAACCTTAGGTATCAGTATCCCAGGTTAGGCCTCAAGTTGCATGTGGAGCATTAATTCTTCTGCAGTGCCAGCCTATTGTAGTTAAACAGTTTAGGTTTCTAACAGTTGGGTGGGAATGGACCCTGTGAATCAGCTATGCTAACCCTTCACTCTGAGGGTGGCTGTTCTACACTTAGTTGATATTCTTTTTGAATGGGGATTCTGCAGGCTATTTGCAGATGGTGTGGTTTGGCATCTGGTCTTAAATCAATATCCACAGGAGCTCCTGCTGGCACACCAGTCTCTCCAAACACTATTGCTTGTCCCTGCTTTCAGTAGTCCTCTTCCAACAGCTACTCTACGACTAAGGAAATTATCGTGGTTATGACCTCATATCACATATGCTGTGAAGAGAAACTGGTTTACTTTGTAGCTTGTATAGTGTTCTAGACAATGTTCTGTACCCCTTGGCCATGTAAAATGGTATCTGCCTCATGCAGAATTCTGAAATTCTGGGCTCTACTTTAGGTCCCTTCTGAAATAATTTGACGGCTGTTCCTATCTCTGTTATGGAGTTAACCATTGACTGGCAAATAGTTGAGTTTTTTTCCTCTGCTAAGAAAAAATGGCTGCCCAGAGCTGTTGTCACTTCTTGCACAATCTGCCTACAATACAGGATAGTAAAACACCCTTTTTTTGAACACTTACTGCTGGACAAATTCGTCTAATGTTGTGGTTTTTTTCTACAGCTTGTGCATGCTGTCTGAAAGGGTGTGTCTTTTTGCCGTTTTCTTCCAGGCTTCATATGCAGACGAGGACAGAGAAGCATGGCTCTCTAATAGGAATCCACCATGTAATTTAGCAGCATGCCTCTTGCCTTCGCACTCTCAAGGAGTCACTGCTTTAAATGTGCAAATGTACATGCAGTGTGAGTTACTGGCAATTTGCTTGGGGGGGGGGAATAATTTGCTATGAACTTACCATCACCCAAGTACAAATCCTGTATTAATCTAGCATGTTGTCCTATATAAGAATGACACACTTGTAATTAAAGGGAAAAATCTCAGATTTATACGCGTGAGCAGTGAATGGGAAAGGTTTGGGCACTGGCTTGCATGCATTTTTTGTTTACAAATCTGTGCTAATTAAAGCTTTCTGAATGCACATGTGCATGAGCACACAGAACCAGACCACAATAAATATCTTACAAAATGCAAGAGAAAGAAGAGAGACCAAAACAACTTGTTAAATAATTGCAAATCTGACCCTCCAGATGTTTCTGAACTACATGACCATGCTTGATTAGCATGAATGGAATTGTAGTTCAGCAGCATCTGTAAGGCCAAAACTTCCCCACATCTGCAATTCAGCATTCCCATGTAGTTCCGATTTTGTTTAGACATTCACTTTGTTTTTAAGATACGTGCCTTTTCTCTTAAAAATAAAATAAAATCAGTTAAAACAGATACACAGGCAGGTATTAGGTGCTACACATGTGAACTTTATATACTAACATTTCTATTAGTTTTGGTGTTTATTTTGCATAATCCTGAGTCACAGCTAGCATATATAACAAAAACTGAACTGTAATTATATGGCAACTTATATGCCTGTGGTGCTGTGTGGTTCTCCAAGGCTCTTGGCAGAGCTCTTTTCCAATCCTTTAACCAAGATCTTTCAAATGGAGTTTGAAACGGGACCACTGTACATAGGAAATATCTATTTATCTTTGAGCTCCTTCCCTTTCCAAAATGTTTCATGGAGATGCTGGGGATTGAACCTGGGATGGGCTGCATTCAAACAACGTATCAAACAAAGTTATCCTGTTCATACAAGGACTTTCATTTTCACAATAGAACTTCCTCTCCATCCTCTGCCTCCCCAAATGTTCTGGAGGTTTGAAAGAACTCCCAGAACAGATAGTGGGCACAGGGGGGAAGAGAGAGGGGGGTGCTCTGTTGTGCAAGCGGAAGTCCTTGCCTGAACAAGATGACTTCATTGGATACAACCCAATGTGTGA
The DNA here is from genome assembly GCF_009819535.1 of Lacerta agilis. Lineage (NCBI taxonomy): Eukaryota > Metazoa > Chordata > Lepidosauria > Squamata > Lacertidae > Lacerta > Lacerta agilis. The sequence continues at coordinate 31,007,939 of NC_046318.1, forward strand.
GCACAGATTAGCATCACCCCTGATGTCATGCATGTAGGTTTGCCCTGGTTCCTAATGTAATGCAACGTAGAAGACATTGCGCATACAACTGTACACACAACTTTCTCATTAAAATATGAAGCATTCCTGCCTTAAACTGGGACTTAATTACCCTGGTAAAAACTGCCCCCATAAATATCAATCCCAAGAAACCATAGATGGGATGGAATATCAGGCATTTGTGTTGGAGGGTGGAAGGCTACCTGGAAGCCAGAGTCAGGCAGGCTGAGGGCCAGACCTCTAGTGCTCTTCTGGTGTCACCTGACCTCCAGAGACAGGATGCCGATGGGCTGTAGTATTACTGTAACTGACTTTATGTCCTGCAACTGATCACCAGCCACTGCCTTATCCACAGAGTTCTTTCTGGCTCATACCCTGATAATCAATGGTTGTATGGTAGGAATTATCTGGAATGAGTAGCACCAGCTGGCACACTGCTATACTAGTACAAGTTCATGTTGTCAGGAAGCAAATCCACCATGGCTCTGGAACTGATGATCTCTGAGGGATGAGAGTCCTGCATACATTTTGAACTTGAAACAACATGCTGTATTCTGCCAGAGAAAGAATTACTGAGCCCTGGTCTATCTATGCATGCCACAGAATGACATGGTATGAGTGGTGTGTAATAGCTCAGAATGCAGGGCTAGGAATGCCAGTTTGGGATGCTTCTCTCCATGACGATACACACACGAAAACTAGCGTATCCTGGAGAGATATCAGCCTGCTCTGCGCTCTGCTAGTTTTGTTCTTGGAATACTCTCTCCCTCCTTTCTTCACCTATGGGAGCATCAAAAAAATGTGCTTCTTTGTTTGCATTGCTATAACCCATTCTACATTTTCAAGATGTTCCCAGCTTGTTCCCACCCTGTTCTGTTGCATGTGCTCATCTACCCTGAACCAACAGCATTTCTGCCAACAAATAAGCAAAAAGCAAACCACAAAATGAATGTAAAATTCTTATCAGATACGGGTTTTTCATACCAGGTTTTATTATTATTATTATTCATGGATACATATACAAGAGATGCATAGTTTTTCAGAGCTAGGGTTGAATGTAACAAACTTCCAAGAGAGCTCAAAAGAAATGAAACAAATAAACAATGACAAAAAGAGGGTGTGACATACCGGGAACAATACATATGATTATCTTGCTAAAGTTATTGCAGAAATGCAAACATTGTGGTGCTTGTGTGGTCAGCACCTCGCCCAAGATATTTCTGTATCAGAGTCAAAAATCCTTTGGCCCGCCTGAAGGTTCCTCCACTTGCACTCTTCTGACATTTCAGGAAAATTGAGAGAAATGGTCGTCTGAGAATTACACCGGAACTCCATGTCTTTCTTGGCAACTACATGTTTTAAATGTAGAATACATGAAGGAACAGCAATTGTTGGCAAGGGATGTTGAAAAATATGGTTTAATCTATGGAGTGTTGCTCCAGCACAAGTTTCTGTTGCAAAAAATGGAAATTATACAGAAGCACTTCTTGATGAATGGTACAATTATGATATTGGAAGACTGAAAGTTGCCTGAAACGGAAGTGCCTGCAATATACAGAATATAGCTGCTAACATATGACATTTTAAAGTGTATCGTTTTATGAAAAATCCCCCTCCCGCAGGAGTCAAAAACAGTTGAACCAATCTAGCTTTCTGTGGAAAGTTGTGCTTTGTTTGATGTATTTTCTAGCTACAAGTTTAGCTGAAAACTGTCAAAATTTATATGTATATATAATATGGCAGTCTAGGAGAAATGCATGCAACTGCTACAAAGCTGAGTACAGTACAGGATAAATATCTCTTGCTAAGCAGTTGGGAAGTCACCCAATTAGAAGGACCAGTAACGTTATAATATTTACATACAGCCATATTATATTCTTATGTTTTCACAGTAATGTGCAAATGTTACAAATATGGCTTTTCATTTAAAAAAAAGTAAGTAAGACATAATTGTACAGAGTAATATTTCTAAATGTTTAGGACTGTTTCACCTTTTTGTGAAACCTGTTGATTTTGCTTTAACTGTACACTGTAATCAGTCACCACCTTAGTAACTGTGGAGTAGTTCACTCGTATTTCCTAAGGCACAATATTAATGTTAAATGCTTTAAAAATGGAGCCATGCTTTCTTTTTGTCTATGTGACATAATATGCCATTACTAGCTATATGGTAACAACATTATTGGTTGTACGAAATACCATGTCAAAGACTACATTACATGTTTAAGTTTCATATGTACTCTATAAACTTGAAGCTGCTCTGAAAACATACTATACAGCATTGCATATTAAAATGTTTGGTTTTTTGGTAATATTTGTTGTACACAAAGCAGAGAGTTATAAGGCTTCAGTGGGATAATTATCTTATAACTGAACAAATATTTTACATTCTTTGAAAATGGTATTTACATTTGCTTTTAACTCATCTTTTGTCATTTGGTAATTAATACATATTTCATATGCATCCTTCGGGACTGTCTAAAGTGCTTGCTTATCAGCTTGAGGAAAGAAAATGCATAATTGTCTTAAACATAACAAACCCACAACATAGTAATGGCAAGAGTATTTGCATGGGATCAGGACTGCATTCTCAGAAGCAGAAATTATTGCCGAATTCAAAGCCTCCACAAGGCATATACTGTATATATACACAGTATGTATGTATATATATGCATAAATGCTAGTTTGTATGTATAAGCATATGCATAAAAGTTGAGGAAAAGATAGATATCCACGTTTTTGTCCATCAACCTTAATATTTTGTGCTGTTCTATTTTCTTGTGCTATGTATAGAAATGGATTTAAGTCAAAGTATTAACATGCAGTCCTATGATACATGAGCAAAGATCTGCAATAGGCTGAAAAGTATAGAACTGAGATGACAATCTGGGTTTGTTTTTTTAAAAAATGCATCAGGAATAAGGCAACAAGATGTAAAACACAGTTCAAAAGTGAAGAAATCCAGGAATTCAGACACGTATTTTACTTTCCATGGCTTGTAACTAACTAAATCATACTCAGGGTAGACCCACTAAAATCTTGCCTATCATCTGAATAAATTTACTCTGAGTATGAATTAGCTGATACAACGCAACAGGGGTTTTTATACACATACCAACAGACAGTTCCAACACATCCCAAGTTCCAGTATATGTTTGATGGTTACTGTGCCTTGAAATACTTTGGATGGCAGCATATCGAAAGCTGCCAATACAATGTCCTGATGTCAGAATCTAACAAAATAAGGCACTTCCAGTAGAGCCCAAAGGAAAAGAAAGCCAGTTTTCAGTCAGTCACCAGTTGTGTCACATTTCCTATTTCAACTTGAGAAATGCACCATTTCAGAGTTTGTGTCCTCCATTTCCCTTGAGATGATTTTCTTGACAGAAGGTGTTTCCTTGGTTGAAGCCAGCCAATTAGTTTTATAGATACACAGAGAAGAGGTAATTGTTCCAAATATTCCAGAAAGGGAAAGAGCAGAGTGGTACCGGGGAGGACCTTCCATTTATCTGAAGCCGATGTCTCAGTGGAGCTTAAAGCAGGATATCTAGACAGCCAGCTATGAATGGACGTTGGTGCTGGAGAGGTCGTTCCTTATTATTTCATTTACTGCAAGGAAAAAGAAAACAGAAGGAGAGAAGGATTATTGCTCTATACACACTTCTGCCAAAAGTGACACACTTAAAGGCACTTGAATTAGTGTTGCCTGTTTCTCTTTGGTCACGGATGCTAAGCATAAAATGCCTGTAAGCAGCCAATCAAACCAGGACGGGACCACAAGAGCAAAAGGACCCCATAATCCTAAAGGAAATTCATGTGAGCCTCCCAGGCTCCCATTAGAAAGGAGCACCTGGGACCTTGTCGTATTGCATCACTCATCCCTGCAATTTAGTTACACACACACACACACACACACACACACACACCAGTTGGGTTGGCTTTGAAGGGGAAAGGGACAAAGAAGAGGAAGTCTATAGAAGAACTGATCCATGGCACATAAGCTGACCTGAGCTTGCAAGCATAACACACAAAACAGCAGGGGGCTGACCTGAATGCTTGAAAATGGCTATGACTCAGTTGGATAGGGGTTCCGTATGCTGAAGTTTCCACAGTGGGAAAGAGAGTTGATGAAAGAAATAAGGGACCTAAATTGGTGTTTTTGCTTGCTCGCAGCCAACAGTGGTGAAACAGATAAATCGACATGTCTTCCTCAATAGTGGAAAGCACACAAATGTGGGTGCTTTTTGGTTTGTTTGTTTTTAAAAAAACACCCAACAACAACGCACAACCCCTTATTCGCCACCAGAAAACCTCTGAGGACAAGGCAGCAAGCCATAGCAGGCATTTAAAGAAAGAAGTTGACAGGGTCTATAATCTAAGCATTAACCTGCGGGATGAACAGAGTAGTGCAATGTTTTCGTTACTCGTGATTATTATTTTTTCATTCCCTTCACCCCCTGCTCGACTTTTGAGCTGTGCAGTTTCTCACACTCCGGCTATGTCCATTTATCGCTTGTGATTTTTGGCAGATGGGCAGGAAATGACTGAACCTGGCAGAGCATATCAACAGTGAGCTGCACAACATCCCTTCTATTTCCACCCCTCCTCCCTGTGGTCCCTGCCACTGCTTGATTTACATTAAGATAGACAAAATGTCATCAGGAAGGCTGTCACCACTCTGGAGCTTTCCTAACATCACAGGGAAGGGGAAACACATGCCCACGTCATGGAATTAGCCTGGAAAAGCCCACATTTCCCTTTGCTTGTGGGCTGTTGATCCTTTCTGCTTGGATAATTCCATTTGTTTGTGCAAGAAAAGACCATGCTGATCAAAAACAAAACTTCCTGTAGCTGTGCACAGATGATTTTTTTTTAAATAAAATGTTTTAAAAATATGAGTTTGAGTTTTTTTTAAAAAAAGTATTTCATCGCTATGGCACATTTTTAGAGAGAGAAAGCAACTTAAATTGGGTTCCAGAGTGGCTAAAGAGAAACTGGACTATGACAACTTCGTACATCTAAATACCAGTTTTCCTTAGGAAAATCTGTGTAAGGTATCGGGGCCCTTGAGCACCAGAGGTCAGCTACCTTATTATTTGTGGCACCAAGGCAGCTCACGGGCTGAAAGGCTTACTGAACTGATCTTTTCTGTGCAGCAGCACCACAAATGTAATGGCCAGAGAAGGTATTGCAGCTTGTCAACAAGGCTGGGTCAGGTGACCTGATCAACCAATGGGGGGCCTGATTGGCTCTGTATGACTTTTGCTCTAGCTTTGCTTTCTCAGTGTGATCAGCTTGCTGCTTGCCTTGTCTGCTTGCCTGATCCAAAGCTGTCAACCTTCCCCCTTTTAAAAGGGAAATTCCCTTATTCCAAATAGGATTCCTCGCAAGAAAAGGGAAAAGTTGACAGCTATGGTCTGATCAGCTTGCAACACTACCTGCCTTGCCTAATCCAATTGCTTATTCATATCAAGAAGAATACTTTGGTGGATAACCATGGAAAGTAAGTGTTGTGGTATGTCATACTGCATTAATGGAAAGTGACCTGTGAGTGGTTCCTGACATCAAATCTTCTGAGAAGATGCTACAATCGGGGGGACACATGGCCAGCCAATCATCAGCAAATATTTGAGACTGTGCACTTTGGCCATTCTGACAGAACATTTGATTTTGGACTTGCTTTGAAATTCTATTGACACAGCACTTTTAAGCACCATTGTGGGTAGGAAACAGTTCCTCTGAGTCACTGCTCCTCAAGTAACCTCAGAAGTTCCAGGCGATGTGGAAGAGTATGTAGCTTAAATCTACCACACACTGATGTTTTGAGGACCATAGCTTTGTGGAAGAACATCTACTTTGCATGCAGAAGGTCTCAGGTTCAACCCCCATCGTCTCCAGTTAGAGTTGGGAATAACTGTTGCCTGAAATCCTGGAGAGCTGCTGCCAATCCGTGTAGACAACATTGAGCAATATGGACCAAGGAAGCTTTGTAGAAGGCAGCTTGCTGTTTCCAGAAACTGGAGCAATGGCAGACTTCTTCCATATGGAACAGGAATTGCCATGCCCATGAGAAGAAGCCCTTAATTGTATGTCCGTACTTGAGGTTTCCTTCTCAGAAGTCTGACTTCTGGATCTCAAGAGGCCCTCCTGATTGGCTGTCATTGAGAATATGTCATTAATATACTACTGTCACTTTAAATACCCACCAACATCTGTTTGAAAACAAAAAGAAGAAGAGTAGGTGTGCTTCTGGGTTGGATTCCCTTTATTAGCTTAATGTGTAATCCTTTATTTTATGAACTATCGTATTTCGGGAATGAAAATGTGGTTCAGTCACTAAGTGATGTCATTCACATATATATATATCTAGAAGCAAACAGGATAACTAATGGTTTGTTTTATTCTTTATTTTCATTTTTTCAAGAAAGCTTGAACATTGTGTCCCAATGTCAACAGATGCAGGGATCCGTTCATAATTTAAAAATATTTAACAAACACCTCTTTCCACTTGCACAGAACCCTTACAGAACCCTTACATTAGTGGCTTTTATATAAACCAATCTGGTAATTACATCTCTTTAAGACTGGGCTTCTCATCTTAACACTCGTTTTGCACGTGGGGTAACTTAGGGACACAGGCAGATAGCTGGCATGCTAAAAATCATACAAGTCAGTTTGTGGTCAAACTGAAATTCAAGACATAAACTTCAGTCTAAGATTATACTGTTCTTGGAGATGAGCAGAATCCTTCCTATGCTAACCATTTGTGCAGCATTCAAAAAACATGTGAGGTTTTTTGTGAGCTTGCCAATTACACCTACAGTTTCCCAACAAGCTCTCCGCTTAAAAAATTGTCAGAGCGAAAGTTTCCATGCCATCCTCAGTTTCCCACTAGCACCACGCACCCCCTCTTTAAAAAAGAATCCAAAATAGATTTAAGAAAGGCAGGTTTGTCATGTGACCACGCTACCTGTCAAGGGACCTGAAAAGTAAAAAAAAAATCTGTCGTTAAACCCATCAGATGTTGCAGCAACAGGATGTGGCAAGACTGTGGTTTAATAAGGAGGGTTTTCTTCTTCTGAATTTAACTTTAAAATGACCTTGCCATGGAAAAGTTTGCTTCAGAGTAAACAAAGTAGCTTAACTGATAACAATAGTTTTATTTATTTATTTTAGAGGCAACTATATTTCATCACATTAACATACAAAGTTTAAACGCTTTGCCTACAAGGCAAACTCTTCTGAAGTTCCTCTACCCTCCCCCTAATATTGAATTGGGTGCTCTTAGAATCACAAAGTAACCTTTGCTATAAAATAATGATCTATAGATGTAATCCTGGTCCTATCAAAGCTACTATGAAAACATCTATTAATTTTAAATTAAGCCAAACCACAGACTATTTTAGCCAGAGATCAAAGCTTTCTTAAGGCTTATGACAATGAAAACAAATGGGAGATAATTGGCAAAAGAGAAAAGAATGAATTATTATTATTATTATTATTATTATTATTATTATTATTATTATGCCCTTCCTCCCAAAGGAGCCGTGGGTGGCAAACACAAAGAGTTAAAACAATACAATTAAAAATAAAATTAAAATGTCTTTCCCCCCAGTACAAAATGTGTCATATCATATTAATGAGATGATACAAGAGTAGACCACAGACTACAGCACAAATGCTTTGGTGCATAGAAGAATGCAAGTTCAGATCTGCTATGACTTTACCACGATATACACCATTTGTAAATGCAAATTAAAGAACAGAGACTGTTAAACAGCAGAGGAACCAAGAATTTAAAGCATGGGCTCCAGAATGCTGAATCTGCAGTTTAATGACCCAAGATTATTTTTATTGAAAAGTGTCCCCTGAGTTTTTGAGCCTGCTTTTAAAAAAATAAAAAAATAAAGCAAAGTTTAAATTAGCAAGACACTGCACCATATTCCACCTAAGAATATCACTGTGCAGCAGAGTGAATTCAGAAAGTATATTTATGAAAGTATATTTATGTGTGGGTGTTCCCAGTTTGACTACATAAGGATTGGCCCTTAACCCCCAAATACTGCTAACAGAGGAATGAAGGACAATGTAGAGGTGCATTTACACAGGTCCTTTGCAGTGTTTTTTTCTGGGGGTACACATACCCCTAAACATTTTCTGAATCTAAATTTGACCTCATTGAGGGGCAGCATTTCAATATGAGGAGAATGAGAGTACCCCTACACATTTTTTAAAGAAAAAAAGCACAGGGCTTTTGAAGCTGGACTCTTCTTCACCATTTAGATCATGGATAGCCAATGTAGCGCCCTACAGATTTTGGTGGATTCCACCTCTCATCAGCCCCAGACTGCATGGCCAATAGTCAGGGAAGACGGGAACTGGCGTACAACATCAGAAAGGCACCATGTTGGCTTCCTCCAATCAGATAATTGGTGGCCAGGAATTCCCCATCATTCCATGAATGTAGAGATGACAGTACAGAAATGGAGCATGCTTAGTTGCTACCATTTTTGCATTTTGCTCATAATTTTGTGGGACCCAGTGCTCCAGAAACACATAAAACACAGTGCTGGCTTTTACTTGTGCCTGACTTTTTAAAAACTTGGTTCCATTTCAGGTGGAGCTAACTTACAGTAAAATGCTTAATTTCTGTGAATCCTGGGATGGAAGATAAACTTGTCATCCCTGAATGTATTTCATGAAAAACTCATTATTTGGCTTCATCTCTTAACAATGGTCCTTAATGTATGGAATTATGTCAATACAACATCTGACTATACGTGCAGGGCACTGCTTGATCCTTCTCAGAGCTGAATGCCCTTGGTTTCCATTGAATTCGGAATAAATTGTAAGTTCCTTCCCAGAGAATAAAATGCCTGCTGCTTTTTACAATACTGAATACAAGGCCGACTCTCAAACAAATAATAAAAACGACAGCAATGGAGCAGATGGAACATTTATGCCAATAACACGAAAGAATTCTGCCCAGTGGGCTTGGGTCACTTACAATGTCTGTCTATAGTTTTCTCCTTCCCTTTCTTTTCCTGAGGAATTATGCCTAGTCTTATCAAGGAAAAAACTGACAAATAAATGACACGAGCTGTAACGTTATAATATGAGGTACTTTGACTGTACTCTAACAGAGGCATAATGATGCAAAACAAGGCATATAAGAGAGTCATAATGGTAGCCAACCAGTAGATTCTTTGGGGGGAAACCCCAACAAAAAGCAACCCAACTTTATTTTAAGTAGTCCTATTCAGGTCCTCTTATTATAAGCTGGTATTATTTCCTGTGCTACAGCTCAATGTGGGAGCACATCATTAATGATGTGTGAGAAGTCATCCCGCTCCTCTGGGCTGATTCACGCTTGCGTTTACATCAACTGGTATCCTGTAACTTGAAGACTTGCTGCCAAAGGTGTGAGCTGCCTCTGTTGAAAAGGACTTGTGGTTGGGGCGATGCATGATGCAAGCCCTGCCTGAGGTGTTCGATTTATTTTAAACATGCAAATCACCTCAGTGTTGCAGCCAGTGAGTAAGGGATATGTGACTCTGAACTCCTCCCAAGGGACCTTTGTGCTGTGTGAGAGAGAGTCTGCAAAAGGCAGCACCCCTTTTAACTTGTTAGCTTTCTCACAGCCTGTGGAACAATGTGGGGATGGATGAAAGTTCTTCTGAGAACGAGCTTAGAAGTCATCATCATCATTATTTATTAAATTTCCACACCGTCCTTCATCCGAGGATCACAGGGCAGTTTAAAACATAACAACACCAAAATGCATAACACAGTAACAAACAAAAACAATAACACTACCCCCCCCCTGCCCAGTTTAATTTGCCATAGATTGTGTCATTAGCCAAAGGCCTAGGAGACGAGGAATGTTTTTGCCTGGTGCCTAAAGATATGTATAGAAAGTGCCAGGCGAGCCTCCCCGGGTAGAGCATTCCACAAGCTGGGAGCCACCACAGAACAGGCTCGTTCTCGTACTGCTAACCTTTCATGGAGGAGCCAAACAAAGAAGGGCCTCAGAGGATGGTCACAGGATATGGGTTGGTTCAGGATCCTCATCAATAAAATTGGAATTACTGTATACTCTAGTGATGTTGCGGGGGTCAAAATAAGCCTTTAGGCAGATTATGTTTGTGTATACTATATAGACTTTCGCCCAGCAGCCAACTAGTAAAACCTTTGAGTTTCTAGGCTAGATCGCATTAACTTTGTATCATACCATTATCATACAAGGATATTTGTCTCAGATTTGAAATGATCTGTTGGCCTAAGCTGCATCCTTTTGCACCGATACTCATTCCTGGTCAAATGCACCTCACTTTTCTCTGCCCATTCTCTCCCAGCTCCCTCCCCCATTTATATTTTCTCTTTAAGACTCTCCTCTTTGCCTTCTCCTTTTGACCACTGTATTATTATTTTTAGAGCCGTCTTCCTCACAACATCCATGTGCTACACTCCTATTCCTTCCTTTGGCATGTAGCTTTCTCAGATTCCCTAAACTCCTCCTGCTTCTTTCACCCCTCTTTTTAGACCCCACCTCTGCTTGCCTTGAGCTCCTTATAAATTGAGCATCTCAGCCAATGGCAAACATACCCCTCTGTGGCATTAAGGGTAACTCAAACCAGAAGAGATGTTGGAGATCTGTTATTGGGTTTGATATCTCCTTAATGCTTTACTCTCCCTCCATTCCAATCAGGAATGCTATGCTGTGAGGAGGGTAGCTGAGCCCCCTTCCCCTGTGCCATGTACCCCACCCCAAAAAACCCACTTTCCCTTCACCATCTCCTGTGTGCTCTCTTTAAAAAAATTATCCATGCCAGTTTCTTCTAATGGGGTGAATAGTAGTTTCAGGGGTGGGGTAGGGCCAGGGAAAATATGGCAGGGCCCTGGTGCTGATGTAACTCCTCTGTGCCCTGGTGGCTACAACAAAATCCCTAAATGGATTGCAACATGGATTTATATTGCCAGGATTTCCGCTCACTACTGATTAAAACACAGCAATCTTCTTTCAAGTAAGAAAGGTGTAAATAGGAATATTACATAACCACAAAGGAAGAAGAGTGTTGTTAGGAACTCTGTCATGGAAGGAAAGGCAATTCAGAAACTAGCAATATTTCCCTGAGGCAACAAACAACAGATCCAGCCACAGAATAATAGAAATGCAAAACAATTAGCCAACAACAACGAAAAGGCTTATAGAGCAGTGGAAAATGTAACCATACATTCCATGAAGGAACCGGATCTTGTGTTACCTCAGGTATTCTGGATGTGTCTAAATCATAAATTATTTTTATCTCTTTCATCATAATAAGCCGCTGCCACAGGGCATACTATTTTTGGAGCAAGAGAATAGGCCGGTGAAACACACGAGTGACAACAAGTAGCAGGTTTTAACAAAACATGATCCTCCCATATGTGAATAGGGTTTTGGCAGTGATGTTTGACAGCCATTAGAAGGGAATCATTTTCCTACCTGAGATAGATAGCCTTTCCTTTTCCTTTTGTTTGGTAGCTTGAAAAATCCAAATTGTAAATGCAAAGCGGGCTTGGTAGGTAAATGTACTTTGCTGACGGTGTTCCAGATGAAGCACAAAACCTTTCTTTTTTTCAGTCAGCTTTGAGGGTGCAAATTATTATAGTCACCTGCTGCGTTGCCAATCATAGAACCATAGACTCAGAGTTGGAAGTGACCAGGAGGATCATTTAGTCCAACTCGCTGCAGGAATCTTTACACCAAACGTGTGGCTCAAACCCACAGCCCTGAGATTAAGAGTCTCGTGCTTTATCAACTTAGCTATGGGATGTGTGTGTGTGTGTATGTGTGTGTTTGTATATATATCCTGACTATTAGCAGCATTGGCCTGCATGCTTGGGTAGAGCTGTGAAGCCATCTCCCTCACACCGTCATTGCTGCAGCAGAGCAGTGAGGTCAGGTCTGCATGAGCCCATTGGAGGAGTTAATCCAGTGCTCCTGCAGGCATGCCCCATGCAGACCTGACCTTGCAGCCACCATGCCCTGTCCAGACTAGGTAAGTTGCAGCAATGTTGGTGTTGAGCGGGTGGCTATGCCCTACCACACAGACTACTTACTACCAGTTACAGTCATACCTTGGTTGTCAAATGCCTTGGTCCATGTACGTTTTGGCTCCTGAACACCAAAAACCCGGAAGTAAGTGTTCCAGTTTTCAAATGTTCTTTGGAAGCAGAACGTCTGATGTGACTTCCACGGCTTCCAATTGAGTGCAGGAAGCTCCTGCAGCCAATCGGAAGCCGCATCTTGGGTTTTTAATGGTTCCGGGAGTCGAACGGACTCCCAGAATGTATTAAGTTCGACAACCAAGGTACCACTGTATTACTATAACTATGTGTTCCAAGCTTGTGAAATTTCTTGTTTTATTTTGTGGGAAGCCATCTTGAACACTGTCGATGAGGTACAGTATAAATATTTTGAATGAATGAAAGAATACTGTACATCAATAATTAAGGTTGCAAAAATTATACCATGGATATGCTTGGGAAGGTAAACCAGGGAAAATTTCAACAGCACTTGACATCTGTGTAGAAGCCACTTGACTAGAACTCTTGCCTGGGTTCCCATCCCATATCAGCGTCATTCCTGGATTCGTCCACTCACCCCAGGCAAATCTCATTAAGTTCAATATTTTCTGCCAAGCACAAAATGAAAAGCTACAATAATTTGGATTTGTTTTGCTGCAAATGGGGTGAGATTGGTTGCTGTTGGATGTCAAGTTTCTCCTGACCACTGTGTCATCTATAAATTGCTATGTTGATCTGGTCTATAAATATTTGACAAAAGAATGATAACACACAAACACACACACACTAAAAGTGATGCTGAAGATGTCACAGTCCTTTCTTAGAGACAGGTATCTTAGTGGGAGTTTAAAGGTACAGAAATAGCTGCCCAGCATAATGCAAGTTGCAACTGTCCCCTCACCCTTCAACTCACACATACATATACATATACACTCAAAAAGAAGGTGGACTATGGGAGGGAAAGCCACATTTTAACCAAAATTATGTATTTACATTCCTAATAGCACAAGTGAAGCAAATGCTAGGCATGCATTCAAGTTTTACACAGAATTTCCATACCACAAAAAAACAAAACTACCCACTGTAGCCATATGTCAAATAAAACAGCCAATGCTCAAAACCTGAACTGTTAAAGGGCTAGAAGAGAGGTGAAGTGGACCCCATGAATTACTGCTTATATTTTCTAGTACTGTCTTAATAAATAGTAGTAGTAGTAGTAGTAGTAGTAATAATAATAATAATAATAATAATAATAATATAGATTTCATTAGGATATTGCCAACATTTGATAGACGAAGTCATTGATGGCCAACGGACAGTTTGCAGACCCAACATGCCCTAGTAGTTCCATAGTAGTAGAAAAGGAAAAAAAGAATGCTCCGATTAGCTTTCAGTACATGTACTTCATAACTCTAAAGCCCTTCCTGCATGGGTGAGGAACTTTCATCCCTCCAGAAAAGGCTGGCCATATCATGAGGCACATAGAGCCGTGTGACTCAGGCAGCAAATGGCGGGAAGACTATGATCTACAGCCCACAACCAGCCAGCCACTGGGGTCCTTCCTGGGGTCCTTCCTCAGAATGAGGCACTGCAGGTGTGGTTGCTTAGAGTGTGGTTGTGCCATCATCTTGCAGTGCTCTAAGATGCCACATTAAAATACAGTTTAAAATCCTCTTAAAACATAAACTGCGTTTCAAAGCTATATTTTCAAGCACCGCAAAGCAGTGCGCTAGTGCTCTTTGTGAAAATAGGCCACACTAGTATAGACATGGAGTAAGTCATCTCTGTTTTCTTGGTTCCTTTTAAAAAATATTATCTTTAGTCCTGTTTTTCATAATAAAAGCAAATGACAATAAACCCAATAAAAACACCTCAAACAGTTTTCTTGGTCCTAATTGAATGATGAAGGCTACCCCAGCATACCTACTGGTCCTAATATAGGCCTGTCATGAGAGCAGAACTTAAAACAGGTTTTTTTTTAGGAATGCAGGATTTTAAATAATTGACATTTTATGGTAAAAAACAAAACCAGATGGAATTAAGTGTGGCTCAAATTATGGTCAAGGACACGTCATCTCGCTGCAAACATCTGGCAACAATTATAGTTCACACCAAATCTTGTCACATGACACTTAAAGACATATCACTTGTCAGCAGACATTTTGTACCCACCCACACAAACATACAGTATCTAATGATTTTACTAGGAAGGAATGACATTTTCTCCTGTGACTGCAGCACGCAGTGTAATCTTATGGAAGTTCAATGGCAACTTCCACCATTAAAAGCCAGCTCTACCTCTCTTTTAAATCGGAACCAGTGAAGGAAATCAAGGTCCTGTGTGAGTGCCTAGAGGTGTTTGGAGGATGGATGGCGGCTAATGGATTGAGGTTTTATCCTGACAAGACAGAAGTACTGTTTTTGGGGGGACAGAGAGCAGGCTGGTGTGGAGGACTCCCTGGTCCTGAATGGGGTAACTGTGCCCCTAAAGGACCAGGTGTGCAGCCTGGGAGTCATTTTGGACTCACAGCTGTTCATGGAGGCACAGGTCAATTCTGTATCCAGGGCAGCTGTCTTCCAGCTCCATCTGGTACGCAGGCTGAGACCCTACCTGCCCGCAGACTGTCTCGCCAGAGTGGTGCATGCTCTCCCACTTGGACTACTGCAATGCGCTCTACATGGGGCTACCTTCGAAGGTGATCCTGAAACTACAACTAATCCAGAATGTGGCAGCTAGACTGGTGACTGGGAGTGGCTGCCAAGACCATATAACAAGACTGGTGACTGGGAGTGGCTGCCAAGACCATATAACACAGGTCCTGAAAGACCTACATTGGCTCCCAGTACGTTTCCGGGCACAATTCAAAGTGTTGGTGCAGACCTTTAAAGCCCTAAACGGCCTCGGCCCAGTATACCTGAAGGAGCGTCTCCATCCCCACCATTCTGCCCGGATACTGAGGTCCAGCGCCGAGGGCCTTCTGGCGGTTCCCTCACTGCGAGAAGCAAAGCTACAGGGAACCAGGCAGGGGGCCTTCTCAGTAGTGGCACCCGCCCTGTGGAATGCCCTCCCATCAGATGTCAATGAGATAAACAACTACCTGACATTTAGAAGACATCTGAAAGCAGTCCTGTTTAGGCAAGTTTTTAATGTGTGACATTTTAATGTATTTTTAATCTTTGTTGGAAGCCACCCAGAGTGGCAGGGGAAGCCCAGTCAGATAGGCGGGGTATAAATAAATAAATAAATAAAAAAATTAAAAAAATTATTATTATTATTATTAAGCAAACCCCACTGAACACACTAGGACTTACTTCTGAGTAAGCATGAATAGGAATGCACTATTAAGTGTGCAAGGATTTCTAAATGTTGTATAAATGCTTTGGGAGGGGGCAGTTTTCAGGAGAGAAATAATGGGTGGATGGCTGCACAAGCTTTATTCCACCTGCCAGTTTCTCCTTGCAACTTGTCTTCACTCTTTTCAAGAGAGTTCTAGACATGCATTTGCTATCCCAGGAGAAGTGGCATCCTCAGAATATGTCGCTTTTGCCTCAAACCTTCCCTATCCTATTCCCCAAATCCCTAATTTCTTCAAATATACACTCTTGCTTGTAAAGTTGTTTCCACTGAAACCACTTGAGAGTTTCATCCACGAGAACAGGAAGCTTATTCCACTGCATCAATGACTTAGTGCCCTGATCAAAGGAAGTAATAGTCCGCCTTGGTCAGACCATATCTGGCACCACAATTTAGGGAGGATACTGACAAGATGGAACATGGAAGGTAACCAAGATGATTAAGGGTCTGGAAACCAAGCCTTATGAGCAGTGTTTGAAACTCCCAATGTTCTAGTCACATTTTGTGACAGGGAATTTCATTAGTGTGAGCAGTAGATTTCAGACTAAAATTGCAGAGTCGAAGGAAAGGAGGAGCTTTTTCTGCCTCCCCACTTCCAGCTACTCTCTGAAGACTGGAGAAGAGACCCTCTTAAGAATATTAGGGGGGTGGGCAGGGGAAGGACTAGACCATGTGAAAAACGAACATAATATTTTAGCTGCAGTTCATTCATTTTCAGCTCTGTATTCTTGTTATAAAAAAGTGTGCCTCGACATTCCACCCATAACTTAGGTTTGAGGTGCCATTTAACTCCTAGCTTCCATATTGCTGTTTCTAACACTGCTTAGGAAGAACAGTTGAGAGTACTGGGTATGTTTATCTGGTAAAGAGGAGACTGAGAGGAGATATCACAGCCATCTTCAAATATTGAATGGGCTGTCACATGGAGAGTGGAGCAAGCTTGTCTTCTCCTGCTCCAGAGTCTAGGACCCAAACAAATGACTTCAAGAAATGAGATTACAACATCAGGAATAACTGTCCAACAGTAAGAGCTGTTCAACAGTGAAGCAGACTCCTATGAGAGGTGGTGGACTCTCCTTCCTTGGAGGTCTTTAATTAGAGGTTGGGTAGCCATCTGTCATGTATGAATCTAGTATAATATATGCAACACATTGGTGGCACACAATAATCTCCAAGTCAATTATACATTCTTAATCATATATTAGTCATCAAAATTCTGAGAAAAATTTATGAAGTCTTATACAAAAGCCACAAGGACTTATAACCTGACAAATCTGAAAACAGACTGTTGATATCTAATTACAATGTGTTTCCCCCCCCAAAAAAGTTTGATACTATCTAAATATCTAATTCTAGTATGTCTTCCAGATGTTAAACTCAGTCTTTAGATTTCCTTTAAATAAATTCCTGAAGATATCAACAAAGGTAAGTTCACTGTGGTTTCCAAAAGCATGAGGTGTTGATGATATTACAAACAGACGTTAATAAAGATGAAGATACAGGGTGCTGGCGTTTTCCACCTGTTTCGCCCAGGCAATCCTGTACTTTAGGAGGCTGTTATTCGCCCCCAATGGGGCCCTTTGATTGGGGCTTGCAGATAGCACACTCCCGTGAAAGATTACGGGCTTCTTCAGTGGTTCTCAAAACTTGGATACATATACAAATTCATGAAGAAAACTTTTTCTTGGCTTAAGCTGAAGAACTGGGTCTGTCTTGTATGATCTAGTTGAGATTCCTAGGTGACCCTCAGGGGCCCTTCAAACTTTACAATTTATGGTTTTATTAAAAAAAATAAGTGTATGGTGGCACCTACAGTTTGCATAGGAGTACAGTATAGGATGCTTCAATGTGAATATGGCATGAGTAATTCTTTCTTCTTGCCTGCTTCTGAATAATCAATATGCCAGCAGGCACTCTCATCCTGATATAAACTGTTTTGATAGCAGAATTTAAACACAAACATTTCTTAGAATTGCGCAATGTTTAAATAATTCAAACATGTTGTGGTTGAAATAAAACCAGATGGCTTTATCTGGGTATAAACTCCCCATAATGTCTCATAATGAATAGTTCACAAAATATCAGCCTTTAAAATGCATTAAACTTTGATTTATTTTTTGTTAATGGCTATTACTATGGTCTTCTTATGGCCTCTACACTTACTCAAACAACCCTTTTAACTTGGTACTTAAGGCTGTAGGTTTCAGATTATTCCAGTCCTTACAGTTACTGATGCTCATACTTGTAATTACATAAAATCAATTAGAGAGCGTACATGTCTGGTCCGTTGATTTGATTTGATAGCAACTAATGCTCCAGCAATGTGTAATTATAAGAAACCTAATGACCTCTCTCTACCGAATGAAACTATCATTACATCTAATATTCTTTGATGAATTACTCATTATGTACAATGTTGAGAAATATTCTGTAATGACTAATATTTTTTTAATCAGTACCAAAATTTAGTCTTATTTGTGTTCACAACCAGCTGATGCCTAGAATTCTCCTGCCTCATTGATGACCCAGGTACTGTTAAATACAAATGTCCCAATTAAACATTTGCTTGTAATCGGGAGAGACAGATCCATGCATTTTTTTTAAGTAACAAAGAGCAGAAACAGTGACGTGGGTGTGTATTCTGATATCTCACACAACTAGCCATGATAACTACTATCTCCCACCAAGAAATAAACTAACCAGTTAGCTGAATGATATGAATTGGTCAGGGACTCACAATTTTCCACCCCATAGAAAGCCACATACATCACATAATGATGGTGACAGAAGTTCATTGCTATTTGGCTGAGGAAAGATTAATGTGTGGTGGGAAATGGAGGAATATGTGCATGAAGTGTACAGAAAAGCTGAGCTCTGCTGTACAACCCCTCGCTATAGGCCAAGGGAAGGCACCCCCACCTTCTGAATTTTGCGAATACATACCTGTTTTCTTGGGAGAAACCATCTTCTTCTCAAACTGTGGAGAGTTTATAGATTAGCTTCCCAGCCTGAGAGCCACATGTTAATACCCAAGTCCAGGCTCTCATAGTGATCTGTTGAAGAAGACTAGGCAGAATGCCTTGAAAGTGAGAGCTGTAGAGCATCCATTTTTTTACTAGAACTGCTTAAACACTTTGCATGTACTACTTGCTTCTCCTCTCAGAAGAGATGCTACTCCCAGGACCAGCAGTTCGGTGAATCTAGGGCAGGGATAGTCAATGTGGCACCCTCCAGATGTTCTGAGACTATGACTTCCATCAGGCCCAGACTTCACGGTCAATGGTCTGGGGTGATGGGAGTTGTAGTCCAACAACATCTACAGGGTATCACATTAACTACCCCTGATCTAGGGGTAGTGGTTAATATGGTCCAACTGAAGGGGCAAATAAGGCTCCACAACCAATAGGCCCCAATCAGATTATTCCTTTCTCTTCTTCCTTGGCAGGTGAGCGAACCCAATTGTCAGAATTTTCACTGTGGGAAACAAGGAAGATTATTCTTTTTTTTTTTTAATTAAGCCCACTAGAATGACTCAGAACATTCTGCATTGTACTTTCAAAGCAATCAATAGCAATCTGCCTGTACGATCATTTTCTGTTTTCTCTTAAATTTCCTGAGAAAACACCTCACCATATCGGTATTTGGAAAGTTACGATGTGTCATCCTGGCTTGGGTTGTGATTTTGCAGTACATAAGAAAAAAGATTCTCTGAAATTTAGCTGTGCTCTTTGTTCAACTGCTAGGCAGTTTAAATAATAAAAGAACTGTAATAATCCTGAGCATTCAGCAGCACATTTTGCACACAAAACCTGTAGCAGACAAAACAGGCCGCCTGAATTAAAGCCACAATGCTGATTTCCTTTGGTATCGGAAAGCAAAACCACTTGCAACCTGCATATGCAGGAGTCAAGGGGTTGCCTCCAATTAAGTTTTACTCAGAACAGAGACAGTGAAATTAATGGGCCGAGGTTAGCCATGTTCATTATTTTCAATGGGTCTTCTCTGTGGAAGAGTAGCATTTGCTACATAGCATATGATCTACTTTATTGTTGCACACTGGAGGCCTTATTCTGCAAAGAATAGTTTTTTGTCTGAGTGTGTGGAGTATGTGTCTATTTTCTTAGGTTTCTGGTTCTTCAGCATACATCAGCTACACATTTTCAAGGCTTCTCCATAACCGTGAAGGCTCCAGTCGTGTTGTGGCTCTTTGCAGCTCCATATACGCATGGGGGAGGGGGAAGGAGGTGCACAGCTCAAAACAGCTAAACAGGCAGCATCACTGAACAGCTAAACAGGCAGCCCTGTTTTAAATTTTAAAATGATGACTTCCCAGTAGCACAATTCGTAGCAGCCTCCAGAAACCTCTCTAGCATGTCTCCCCTGCACATGATCCTGGGTTTGTAGGACTGTAGTCTTGAAGAAAGCAATTAAAGGCACGAGTACTTGAAAATGATAGGGGTCCTAGACTAGTTGTCCCTTTTATATTTCATGGCTAATCTGGCCCTGCCTAAAAACAGTTAACATGATTTGTTTAGAAGCTCTGATGAAACATTGTGCATCCTGAGTTTTTTTCTTTGGACAGGTAGAAGTAGGAGCCTCTCTCACTTCACCACACCTTTTCTAAAGCAGCATTGCACAAATGATTATCTTGGGTAGCTTCCGTCTACACACATTTCTGAAATACTTTCATTCCAACCTGTTTTGGAAGGAAGTTTTAAGAAGAATGGAAACCTGGCATTTAACTCAGCTGGGAAGAAGTGGTTTCTCCCACTTCAGTGAGAAAGGGAAAAGGCTTATAAAAAGAACACAGAATGTTACAGCTAAGCATGGAGATGGAAGATAAGAAAAGTTGAGAGAGAAAGAATCTCAGGCAATTACCTGTTTTTGAGTGCAGGCTGAGTCACTTTCACTTGCCCTTATTTTATCCAAACATGTAAATATTTTTAACAGCCAGATGGAAATTTTAAATCATTCTTTAAAAAATGTGGACTGCCCTGATTTTTTTCTTAAACCTAATGGGCGGGAATTTTGCCGGCCAAAATCTAGACAAATCGTAGTTCTGGATTGCGGAAGAGAAGATACCAACCTTCTCCCACAAGACTTTAACCTCCCGTTTGCCACAGAACTTAATCTATGCAGGGACCTCTCCTTCTGCCAAAAGGAAATAACTTTCCTGCACAGGGCGTCTGGGAATACCAGAAAACAATCTTAAATCCATAAAGTAATTGTAGTGTAGTTTTACTGAGTTGTTCAGTTCGGTTCGGGAGTTTATTACAATGTCAACAAATGTTTAATTTGTTTTAAAGTTTAGGTTATTTAAATCTGAGTGATATATGGTAGTTTACAGCTTGCTGGCAACTGCTACTGTGGGGGGGGGGGAAATGAAAGTGCATATAAAGGCAGTTCTACGTTTTGACATTATAAAGCAGGGAGCAGAGCCAAAAGCAGCAACTAGCACAGCTTTCCCTGTGCTGGCCAGCTTTAGGGGCTGCTCGCTTTTTGACATCAGTCGCTGTGGGATGCATTTCTCTGCTCTTAACCAATCTCATCTGGAGAGCATAATTAAAAAAATAAACGTCTTAATATGTAATTTCTCTCCCCCAAACATTTACAGATGTTAACCAAGGAGTCAGTCCATACAGTGTCCATTAATTTTGGGAGACTGGGGGCAAGCTTAGGCAAGCAATGTGGGGTTAGTTCGTGTGTGTGTGTGTGTGTGTGTGTGTGTGAGAGAGAGAGAGAGAGAGAGAGAGAGAGAGAGAATTGTGCTCTTCATTGCTGGTGGCTGACTCCCTCTTTATCAGCTCTGAGATGGATTCTAGGACCTTATTTTGAAATAAGCAACTATTTAATATATGAGAGGGGAGGGGAATCTGAAATTGATATACTATATGTATGTATAATGTCTGTGGTTTTTTGTTTTTTTAAAGAAAACATTGGCTACTTTAAAAAACGTACAGCTAATTGCTATATTTTCCTGAATGTTTTATGTGCTTCAGCCCTCCTAAACATTGCTGGAGAAAACAGATAAGGCAGCATCCTATTCTCCTGACTTCAAACCAAGAAATAACAGAATGCCGTTTTTAGTTTCACTGAGTTTGCTCTCTATTTTCTGTTGGCCTCCTTGGCCAAATACTTTTTTCCTCCCCCTTCCCCCCCCCCTTCCAGGTGCTGCTAAAAGCATTTATAGAAACGCAGTGAACAAACCTTGGAGGCGATGTACTTTTATGCGTACATTGGGCATGAGAAAACGATAGCATTAAACGGAGTGGCTTTATAGAAGGCCCTGTCCCTGGGGAAATTTAAGAAAAGGGGGGGGGGGGGCTTTCCTCAGCTGGCTGAAAACTGTGTACGCAGACGTCTCTGCTTGTGCTGGCTGCACACGTGTCAGTCCCACTTCTGCAATGTTAACTGAAGTGGAACTTTTTTCTCAGCGCCAAGTACTTCATGATTTACACAGCCGTATCAAATATCTCTGGAGTACCCTGCAAGAAGGTGATGGCTAAAACCTCAGTTCTGACATTTGCAGCCCAGACACAGTTGTCTGATTGAGGGCCTCTCTCTCTCTCTCTCTCTCTCTGGCTTTCGTTGGAGCCAGAGCCTTGAGTAAACCAGAGGAATTTCTCGATTTTTCTGAGGGCCGTGAGTGCTAAGTGTTTTCCGGTACCCGCTTCCTGCCATATCTAAAACAACAGCAGCTGCAAGAGCCTGATAGAGAAGCATCCCAGGGCACAAATTTTCATGAATCGGGTGGGAAAGAAGAAAAGGGGGGGGGGAGGGTGAAAGAAGACATTTATTCTGGAAGCTGATAACAGAGGCATACATACGGCATCAGATTTGTGCTTGCCGAAGATAGCCCTCTAGGCTGAGGGCAGTGAAGTTAGAAGCAAACCCAGCCCTCTGTTGTGACCATGGGAATAACAAGTTTCCACGCTGGTTAGGATAACAGAGGGAGCCACTGTGCACTGGTCCTATTGTACTGAGTATCAAACTTTGATTAGCTAATGTCTCCAAAGGACAGATAAGGAAGGAGAAGTGACTCAGACGCTAAGGCTTTCATGTCCTTTCTTTACCATGACTGTGGGTGTTTGAGGAAAAAAAAAGGTGGGGGGAGGAGGTTGCATATTTCCAATAAGGAAACAATAAGGAAAAAGGCACAGCTGCCTAGGAGAAACATATTACAGAACTCAGAAAGATTTCGAATAAATAGCACGTAGTTTCATGGAATAATTGGAAGATTTTTAAACAATATTATTGTTGACATTTTCTAGGCCACTGATTTCCAGATTGTAGGGAAGAGCCCACCAGAGGTTGCTGGCAAAGACCTCGAGGCTGAGTTGTCAGGCTGATGGGGAGATCGCTCTGCTGCTGACAGTGATTCATAGCGACTCAAATTGCAATGTGTTTGTACCAAATACATGGCATGGCTGCATTTGGAATACTACATACAGTACAGTGGTCTCCACCTTTTAAAAAGGATGTTGAAGAGCTGGAAAGATTCAGAACAGACAACGCGCAACTAATTTATAGAATTAGCTGCCAGAAGAGGTGGCAATTGCCAGGAGCCTAATGGCTTTAAAAGAAGACCAGAGCCAACTTCAGAGAGGATACGCCTATCAATGTCGGCTAGTGTTCTCCAGGTTCAGGTAATATCCACACCATACATTTAAAGCACTGTTACGGCACCTTAACATTCAGGGCTTCCACAAAAGAATCATGGGAACTTTAGCTTGTTCAGAGTGCTTAGAGTGCTTGGAAGCCCCTCTGGGCTTCAAGTCCCATGATGCTCCACCAGGGATCTTAGTTCCTTAGGGAGGGGATCAAAACTGAGAGAAGAGGATCTACTGCGGCTGTCTTGTATAAGGGCTCCTCAAACCTGCATTGGAAGTCTGATAGGAACAGTAACTGACTGGTTCTCTGTTTTCTTTTTGGGGAGCTGACTCTACCCTCTGACAAATGTGGGCCTAAATAAAATGAACTCTCACGAACAGGATCCATACCAAGCAACCTACCCAAAGACCCAGTGGGGAAAATGGCATGGGACAGAACTGGACTCCGAGAAGCAAAAAGCACACTGATTAGAACATTGAAAAAAGCTTCTATGGGCAAGTCATGTATATTTGCAGTGCTGCATCACAGTCTATCACTGATGTATCATTGCTCGTTTTCTGATACTCACTGACAAGTTTTAAAAGAAGGCTCCAGGTAACAGCAAAGGAAGCTGGCAGTCATGCTTCACTTGTTGGAGCAGGAAACAGGATGGTAAGTTTCCGCTTACATTTCTGCCCAAAGGTTTGGCCTCAACTAGATTTATGTATATTGCAAAAAGGGGAAAAAAGAAAAGAACTGCACAGTGTTGGATGCAATCCTGAGTCTAAGTTGCATTTCTGTAGCTCTAATATACTGAAGCAGGAAATGGAATGAAAACCCACTCTAGCAAAACCCTGTTTTGCATTTCCACTTAAAAGTTCATCACATTCATTCAGTTTCTGGGTTTGAGCCATATTTTGCAGGAATGGCACACAAAGGAGGACATTTCCCAATCCTTAATTATTTCTCACATAGTAGAACTATAGATCTCAGAATGACAAAAGGTTAGAATATTTTTTTATGTTTCTTGATCTTATAAGCTCATTTATCTCACATATACCACTAGAGTGAATGGTTATGAGTTATGCCAGGCAGCTTTCTTTTTAAATATATATACACAAAATGTTTTAAATGCAGCACTGTAGTAATTTTGGTCTGGAGGTACTTCGTAGTCTGAAAACTCCTTGCTGCAGGTGTTTTCCCCAATTAAAGTTAAATATAGCTTTAAAAACCTTTCGGGTGGTTATGTTCTCTGCTTTCAGTTTCTTTTGTATTAGCCTGGGTTCCACGCACCACAACCCCATTATGAAAAAATGAGCATTAGAGGCATACACCAGATAGCAATCTACAAAATGCAGCAAAATATTCATTGCTATAATATGTTGACACATATTCATTAATTAGGTTTTTCTTTAAGCATCTTCTCCAACAGTCCCTTCCAGCAATCCATTAAGCAAGCCACAAGTCTCACGTGAGCCACTTCTTGGATCTAGCCCAGGAATTTGGAAGCAGTTTATTAGTACTTCTTAAATCATTTCCATTAACTAGTCTTAAAACTCATGTTGGCATTTAATACGGGCTTTCCTATAAAGAACAGGACAACGAGGTCCTCCTCCAAGGGTCTTCTGGCAGTTCCCTTACAGTGAGAAGTGAAGTTACAGGGAGCCAATCAGAGAGCATTATCAGCAGTGGCGCCTTCCATGTGGAACGCCCTTCCATCAGATGTCAAGGAGATAAAGAATAGCACAACTTTTAGAAGACAGCTGAAGGCAGCCCTGTATCGGGAAGTTATTAATGTTTGACACTGTGTTTTTTTATGTGCTTTAAGCTGCACAGAGTGGCTGGAGAAACCCAGCCAGATGGGCAGGGTAGAGATATTATCATTATCATTACCATCTAATTATAATAAAATGTTCTGGGCCAATTGAGGCTTAGACATATATACCCATCATGACTAACTAGCGTCCCCTACACACTACTACGGGAGCAATCCTAAGTATAGTATGTGTAGTTTATATCGGCTTAAAATAAGCTGGTGTAAAGTATGCCAGATCCAAACTCGGTTCGGGAGCAGGGCTACTGCCAGGCTAAGCCTGGTGTAGGGAAAAACAAGCCTTTCAAATAGAGTTTTATATATACCATTCTAAGTTCCGACAGATTGCCAGCTTACATGACCATGATTGCAGCCTCAGGAAGGAATAGTCAAGGAGAAAGGAGGGTGAAAAAATATCAGTCAAGGCCCAGGGTCAGCAGAGCCTGGATTTACAGTGTAGTTAGGCAAATGTCCTGTACTTCTTGTAATGTGAGGAAAATGTCCTGCATCTGGTTGGCCATTGTGAGAACAGGATGCAGGACTACACAGGCCATTGACCTGATGCAGCAGGAGGTTCTTGCTTTCTCAGGAGCTGAAGCACCCTTGTTTTATTCTCAGAACAACCCTGTGATATAGTGGGTGAATACATGAACCAGAGTCTCCCTGGCCCCGGTTTTTAGGTCTAACCACTATATTACACTATATCTCAATCTTTGCAAATGCTATTTTTCTTTCTCTTCATTTGTAAGAAAAATAGTCAAGATCAACATAAATTCAAATATTACAACTGTAAAGAAACTTGTGAACATTTGGGAAAACTGGAGAAGCAGAAACATAGCGCACTCCGAGTCACTGACTGCGGCTCCTTATATCCATTTCTCATAATAAGCCGGCAATCTGTTCTGTGGTTGAGCTTGTAACCAGTCTTACGTATAAATGAAAGTGGTAACAGCTCCACACGTCACTATATCCCTACAGACTTATCCACTTTGTGAAAGATGACTATCTGGTCTTTTTGACTTTGCATTGAGATCCAGTTGCAATACCTACTGGTATTATTATTCTTATAACCCTGAGCCATCTGATGCTATTCCCAAACCTCACTTCTATTATGAAAACACTTGTAAGCTTTCCTGAATTACATATAATGCTTGGAAAATCCTTCGCAGTCTGTTCCCTGTGATCTCTGCATTTCTGGAGAGCGCAGACCTGAACCTCAATTGATGTAAACTGGCGGTGGAGGTGGGGAGCTGTTATACAAGCAATAACAGCTCTTCTGGCTTTGGGGATGAGGTGAGGATGCAGCCTAAACATACCTGTTTTCAGACAAACTTTGCAGCTGCCACACAAAGCCCTACTTTCTAGCAGTCACTGCACCAATCTGGAGTTGGAGAGGTTTGGGGAAACTCCAAAAGGCAGGGCTTTCAGGACATACTGCCAATGACCTCTTAAGCATATAAAAAGAGTTTTGCTGGGTCAGACCAAAGGCCTATCTAGTACAATGTTCTCACAGTGGCCAGCTAAATGCCCATGGGAAGCCCACAAGCGGGACAGGAGAGCAATAGTACTCTCCCATCTATCATCCTCAGCAAGTGGTATTCAAAGACACGCTGCCTCTAGCGCTGGAGGTATAACACAGGCACCATGACTAGTAGTATCCTCCATGAATTTGCCTAACCAACTTTTAGAGCCATGCCAGTTGGTGGCCATCACTACATCTTGGCCGTGGTGGACCTTGGAGTCTCAAATTTTTTTGGGACAAAGTAATAATAAAAAATAAACAAGAATAAAAATGTGCACCCCACCACTGAGACCATTCTATTGTAACTATCCAAACTCCCAAAATTTCAACACTTCTTGCGATAGTTTGACCCCTTTCCATTTTAACAAACACCCTCCATATCTCCTCAAAATCGTTTCTCCTGCATATTCCCTGTTTTACCTGAATGGCACATTAATTTATCATTAATATCCCACACCTCTTTATACCATTCTTCCATTTTATATTCTACTTGCCCCTTCCACTTCCTAGCTATAACAATTCATGCAGCTGTCAATAAATTTGTGAGCAAGTCCTTCAGAGCCCGTGAACCTTCCACCCCAGCATAAATTGATAATAATTGATAATAATGCTACCTCTGGACTTTTCGTCAGCTTTAACCCAGTGATTTCTGTTGTGTCCTTAAACACATTTTAGTGGTGCCCCTCTATCTTTTGCACTCCATTCTGAATCATAGTTGCAGCCAGGCATGCCAACTCTAGGGGGCCGGAGGCAACTTGGCACATTCAATATTTGCTTTAATGGGGCTGGCCCCTCTCAATCTTCAGGCGACCCCACGCATGCCGCAGGTTCAGTGGCCAGTTCCTCCAGAACGCTCGGCCTCCTGCGTCGTGCAACACATGCCAACCCCCAGCCCCCATCTTGGGGGCGACCCAGCACCTCTGGTTGCAGTGTCCCAGCAATAACTCTGAGGCTCCGTGTCCAGTGCAACTGAACCAGCCATGCTCCCCTAAATCCACCTCTGATCTTGTGGCAGCAAATAACATGGCTCAACTGTGCAAGTACTTCCTTTTTTCTATCCAGAATCTCCCAGTATTCAGCTTCATCTGATGACTTAGGGCAGGCATTTTGGGGGCCTAATTCGGCTCCCCGACTGGTTTTATCCAGCCCCTGTGGCAGTTTATTTATTGGGGTCAAGCTCAACAAGTTTGGTCAGCTCTCATGCATGTTCACTTCATCAAATCTGGCCCTCTTTGAAGAAAGATTGGGCACCCCTGACTTAGAGCTTTAGTGTTATGAAAGAGGAGGGGGAATGTCTCTCTAGCCACATCCTGTATACCTGCATACATCTCTGTTGTGCCTCCCCTTACTCACATTCTCCTATCTCCCCTACCCAATGACCCTGCCCCCCAAATATTGCATCCTTTGCTGGTAGGGGAGTTGCACGAGCCCCTTGACCACTTTGGTTGTCCTTTCCTGAATCTTTTCTAGTTCTACAACATCCTTTTTTGAGGGATGGTAACTGGAACTGTACATAGTATTCACAGAGCTGTGCAGGCTGAATCTCCTTCCCATCCCAGACCTCTCCTGAGGATCTTGCAGCACTGAGCAAATCTGCTGAGTGTTTCAGGAAAGCACTATCATGGGAGGGATCATAGCTCAGTGGTAGAGCACATGATTTGCAAGCTGACGGTTCCAAATTCAACCCCTGAAATCTCAAGTTTTAAAAAGATCAAATAAAACGGTCTCTTCCTGGGACCCTAGAAAACTGCTTAAAATCAGAGGATGCAATATGGGATGGACTAGGGGTGGTTGGATCTGCCAATTTCACTTCCTTTCCCACCTCATTTTCCCAATCTTAAGTTCAGTTCTTCACATTTCCACGAGCGTTTGAGGTTTTGCCCTTTTTCGTTTATTAAGATCCCCATGAAAAATTTCATTTGAATTTCTCCTAATATATATGCAAACACTTTTGCAAGCTATTTTCCCATGTATATATTAACATACTGCTGGGTAGAGGAACTGAATTACAACATTCAGAGAAGTTCAAATTTCAAATGATGGCTGCATTTTGGTCCTCCTAATGTTTTGAAAAGTGCAAATCAGGGAGGCTTGTTTTTAAACGAAAACTGAAAAAAAATTCTTCCCTGTCCCTAGTATAAGCTCCAGCAGATAATGTTTATTTTGATGTGCCGGAAAATCCTAAAAATGCCATGCAAATAAAGAGGACTGTTGCACTGTAATGAGCACAAATAGTCTCCAGGACACATTTCGTTGTTAACAATGCTTTTTATATCATTATTAATAATCAACCTTCATAGAGTATATTGAACACACTAAATTGATTCATACACATTATCATTTGAAATGTGATACATGCTCCCTTCATGTCAAGTGAACACATTTCAAATTAATAAGAGTGTTGGCTACAATAGTTTTTCAAGATTACGAAGATTGATAGTCTGAAACAGTTCTTAATACATAGTCCAGACACTGTAAAGTGAGAACGATGTCAAGCATGCAGTGTAGTCTAAGATTAGGTTATGGAACAGCACAAAGATAAAACTCATATTACCGTAATTAGCAATGGTAGAGAAATTAAACGTAGCATTGTGTTTTCCATTAAAAAAGAAAAGGGGGGAAACAGATGATTAGATGGGAAAATGGCTCAGTTACTGTGCTGAATGTTACTGTGCTGAATATTCTGAAACTATATTTCGGAGCTATTACCCTGGAGTACTGCTTTAGAAATGTTTCTTTGCCTGGTCTCACATTTCTTAGAAATGCTACCCAATAAATATTTGCAGAATATTCAGAAAGATCACTGAATGCATTTTATAGGTACATACTAGCATTACCACACAGCATGTGTCAAGTAATTGAGAAGAAATGTTCTCAGCAGTATTTATACTAGGAATATAAAAAGGTGCTAGTCCCTCCCACACCAAATTAACATTGATTGACAAAAATATGTTAAGACGGTAAATCAGCAATGCTGTACAGCAGTTGTGGGCAGAACTCTGGCTAGTTGGGTGCATTTCTTCTAGGATCCCAAGGTCTACCATCAACCAGAGCCAAAAATGCATATAATGGGGTAAAGTGTGCAAAAGAAATGCATATATAGTAAAAAAAATAACAAACAAACATCCTGTATTTTAGGGGAAATCACTTTGCAAAAATGTGTACATTAGGCAAAACAGATTACAAAAATGGTGAATTTTCAGGAGGCCCCTTCAAAAATAATAATTGCGAACTGAAATGTGGAGAGGTGAATTTAGGAACTTAATTTTTGGATTCACCCATCTCTACCTGTCACAAATGGTGTCAGATCACACCATCCCCTAGCACACTACTCTTGGTATATTTGAGCTGTTTTTGGCTTCAGCAAATCCTGCACGTTCCTATATAAATATGGCTCCTGCACATCACAGACCATGCTATCTGTGCATTGTAAGTTACTTTTCAGCAAAGCATTCCATTTCTGCTACCTCTATTTCCAGTTTTTTGCTTTGCCCTTCCAGATTCATTGTCCTTCTCAACTTCAATCTGGCTATTTGTCAGCTTTTATCTGCCTTCTCAGTTGTCTCCTCCTGCCTGGGTTCCTCTGACCACCTGGGTGTCTCCCACATCCCCTGCAGCTGTACACAGCTCCACAGACCACCTTCCTGGACTCAGCCACTGCCAGAACATATTTTACAGATTTGCCTATTACCTAGCGATTGTTTGCATTGGGCCCTAATCCAAAACAGATTACACACACTCCAACATTTCTCTGTTGAAAATAGGGACTTCCTATTCCATAGTAATACTAATAATTTTATTATTTATACCCCACCCGTCTCACTGGGTTTCCCCAACCACTCTGGGCAGCTTCCAACATGTATTAAAACATAATACAGTAAAACATGAAACATGAAAGAACTTCCCTACACAGAGCTACCTTCAGGTGTCATCTAAAGGCTGAACAGTTACTTATCTCCTTGGCTCAGGTGGTCGCATAACTCCATACTCTCCGATGAAAATAGTGGTGTTCTACCATACCCTCCCAGTTTGCTGATGAAAATTGGGACATCCTAGGGGATGCGGGTGGCACTGTGGGTTAAACCAAAGAGCCTAGGGCTTGCTGATCAGAAGGTTGGCGGTTCAAATCCCGCAACGGGGTGAGCTCCAACCTAGCAGTTCAAAAGCACATCAAAGTGCAAGTAGATAAATAAGTACCGCTCTGGTGGGAATGTCAACGGCGTTTCCGTGTGCTGCCCTGGTTCACCAGAAGCGGCTTAGTCATGCTGGCCACATGAACCAGAAGCTGTACGCCGCCTCCCTCAGCCAATAAAGCAAGATGAGCACCGCAACCCCAGAGTCGTCCGCGACTGGACCTAATGGTCAGGGGTCCCTTTACCTTTACCTTTAAGGCAAAGCAAGACATTCCAGGATCAAATCAGAAACCAGGATGGCTTCTGTAAATCTGGGACTGTCCCTGGAAAATAGGGACACTTGGAGGGTCTGAGATTACCAGCCCTGAACCAGAAGAAACTAACTCTCTAGCCCACAGGTTTCAGAATGGCTAAAGACATCAACGTGTCAGCTACTTCATAGCACTGTAAAAGTGTTCTTGAACCTAAGAACCTATCTTTCCTTTCACTCAGGGCAGTGCCCAGCCAGGATGTCCTGATCTGTTCTTCATAAAACAGTATGCCACTATGACTACTTTCCCTCACTACATTTGCAAAACTTATGCAACAGTCAGGAATGGCCAAAATCCTGATGAAAGAGACAACTGGCCCCACCTTGGCTTTAGGCCTAATTTTGAAAGAAAGAAAAATTCTCCAGAAGCATTTTTTGCAAAGACAGGCCAGGTCATTAGAGTAACAAGAGTTTAAGCAGCTCCCACAGTGGCTGTGGATTGATCTGCCAACACTACACAGCTCTCGGGTGACGCTCCCCAGAAATATTTCAAGCTAATATCATATTCCAGTGATGAATGCGAGCATCTGAACAATACTTTCTCGGGACAGAAGGCTCTGCTTCTGCACAATGTAAATTTTCTTTGGCACCAGCCCAGGCTTATGAGCAAACAAATGTTACTAAAACTTATGCATAGCAGGGCCTTATCCACCGAGCAAAATTGCAGTTGTTGTTGGTTTTTAAAAAAGTCCTTCCTATTTGGAATGTTGTCGTGAAAGGAAACGAGTGGCTTGAAATGTGGAAGTGACTCTCGTTGGTCTTTCCATTTGTTTGAACAAGACAAATTTGGGCTAAAAAACAGAGCTGGCACTTAATGTCATGAGGCTGAGCACATTCACTTAATTAAAATGTTTAGTGCAAAAGGGTTCTACAGGGCTGCAAGTTGCAGCACACTTATTCCTATCTTTCTCTACTAACATGTGTGGTGTGCTTACCCCGTAAGAACACCTGCCCCAGCATCCTCCTGAAGTTACACATTGCAAGAGACAATAATGGCAGACACGCAACACTTAGGACCAGTTTGTCCATTGACAAAAGTCTTCGCATTGTGGAACTTTGCAGGCCGTAGTTTGAAAACCATTGCCTTAGAGTTGATGTCAAAGAGAGCCTTTTCTAACTTAGCATGCTCACCTTTTATTTCTAAGCCTTCTTCTCGGGTGCTTCCTGTATCCACCGACAATATCATTATCCAGTCTACTGAGCAGGTACAAATCCTTGGCATTACCTTAGATGCTCCTTTGCTCCCTATATTGAATGCTATCAATTTATGTAACTTCTTTCTGTATAACATTGTGAAAAACTCCTCCTCTCCTCTCTCTCTCTCTCTCTCTCTCTCTCTCTCTCTCCAGTTAAAACTCTGGTTCATCTCTCTGGATGGGATGGAGATGGAGATGGGCAAATTATATTCTGACCAGATAAACCAATGAATATACAAAACATGTTATATAACATACGACCATAAAATTTAATGAAAATTGGAATACCATTGATACAGCACCATACCCCCCCCCCAAGGGAGACCCAGGAGAACTGAGAGATTGGAAGTAACTTCACCACCTTCAAGGTGTAGGGGAGAGGGGGAGAGAGACATAGAGAACCTTCACAAAGCTGGTAGCTGAAGCAAAAAAAGGAAATCTTAATATTGTGACCTGACCCATTGCGGTTTCATTTAATGGTCCACCACTCAAATGTAGACATTTGGGTACATTAAAGGTTTGACCCTGATGAATTATTTGAGTTCTATATTTTCCTCTCCTACCCATCACGTCTAACCTTCATCTCCAATGTTAGCGACCCAGCATGTTTCAACACAGTAGTATGTACGCTTTCAATCATCATTATAAATGAGGAGGGGTCCTCAACCCAGGCACTCAGCCAGATTTACTAAAACTTTCCACGAGGAAAGCCTTTTGTTTTCCCCTCCAGAGCTGCTAGACTAGGCCAAGAGAGAGGAAGAGAGGGAGGGGAAGAGAGGAGAGGGAGGGCATTATGGGGAGCTTGAAATCTACTCTGGTGTGTTGACAGTATTACTGGGCTTTGCAGCGTACCTGCATGTTGTTCTAATGACATCTGGACTACTGGAAATCAGTGAGCACACTCAGAAGTTTTTAAAAGGCATAATTGTGGCAGCAGCAGACTAAACTTAATGCCTCGAGAGCCAATCACTTTAATCACAAAGCTGAGGTGCATGAAAAAGGATACATTTCAACGCAAGAATAATTCTGTCTGGTATAGTTCCTGTTCAAATAAACTATATGACCAAATCATGTGCATTTCAAATTTATATATAAATTTGAAATACATATAACACCCCCGCCCTTCCCGAACATATGGTGTAGAGGCAACCGAATTTAATATATGCTGCATAGGAGAAATATGGACACGTCAGACATCTAACAGTTCGACAGAGTAAGCAATTCATGGGAAGGACATTAGCAATAGCTCATATTACCTCCATAAGTTACAGCTTTTACTGCAAAAGTTATTTTTAAGAGACACCTTTAAAATGGCTGGTTAGGCTGCAGCTTTCAATAACACTTTGCCTGTGGTTTTACCTTTTTTTACATACTTACGCGAGAGTTTAATACTCCCAATTTATCTTTTATTTTTTTAAGAAGGCCATTGAAATGTAAGCATTCATGGGCGAAGTGCTATAAAACTCACAGCTGTACAGAGACAATTACAAGGGGCAGAAGCTGAATGGCACTGGGGCAGGGGAGCTGATGAGGTGCTTTTGATGCCTTCTGTCAGCCATATATCAAAAATCCAGGCACCTCTTTGTTTATCATCTCCCTCTCTCTTTCTCTGCACCCACCCACCCAGACAGACATACAACCTAATGGGTGGGGTATCTGTGGCTCTCCGTTTGATGTTGGATGACAACTCCCATTATACCTGCCCATTGTCCCTTTCTGTTGGGGCTGTTGGGAGCTGGAGTTGAACCACACAGGAGGCCCATAGGTTCCCCATCCCTCTTACAGATAAGACCAGGCACCCCCAAACTCGGCACTCCAGATGTTTTGGGACTACAACTCCCATCATCCCTAGCTAACAGGACCAGTGGTCAGGGATGATGGAAATTGTAGTCCCAAAACATCTGGAGGGCCGAGTTTGGGGGTGCTTGGATAAGACCATGGGTAGGCAAACTAAGGCCCGGGGGCTGGATCCAGCCTAATCACTGGACATTTCGGGAATGTGTGCTTTTATTTAAAATGCATCTCTGGGTTATTTGTGGGGCATAGGAATTCATTCATTCCCCCCTCCCCCCCAAAAAATATAGTCCGGCCCCCCACAAGGTCTGAAGGATAGTGGACAGGCCCCCTGTTGAAAAAGTTTGCTGACCCCTGGATAAGACCATCCAATCAAACCTTCAATTATAAAGAAGGGGGGGATACGCAGTACAATGAGAAAAACAGCAACAAGCATTTTAGTTCCCAGATTCCATTTCCCAAATTTCTTTCAGGTAACTCTGACTTCAGAGACAAATATGACACTCAGTTTGTACTTAGGTGCTGTGGGCGGGAAAGTTAATGCCTTTTGTCCTTGATGGGAATCAGACCAATGGGCTATTGTAACAGGGCCTTCTCAGCAGTGGCCATGCAATTATGGAATTTATTTCCTATTAACATCAGGCAGACCCCACCTCTTTGAACCAGGCCTTGGAGACACATTTCTTCACTATAACTTTTAATGCAGGGTCATAAATAGTGGTTGCTTATTGGATGGTGGCCAAGCTTTATTATTGTCTCTTTGCTGGTTTTCACTTTATTATTGTTGTCGGTTGCATATTTAAAATGAGCTTTATGAGTTGGATTTATATTGTAAACATGTTGTAAGCTGCTTTGTGGAGGACATCACAGAAAGCCAATCATAAATCCCTTAGATAATTAAATAATGTTCCTCGGGTAAAGGAATATTGTGGGGAGATGATCATCAGTGCTTAAACCAATGATTTTCAGCACACATTCTTAGAAGCAACTTCCACTGGCTTCATAGATCTTACTTAAAGTATGTGCATTTTAGGTAACTTTTTTTAACGGTTTTGTTTGATGAGATTGTTTCCCATTAAGAATCAGAGATATCATTCAAATGATCATACCTTGGCTTAGTTATGTCAAGATGTGTATGAATCTTTCACATAAACATGCAACCTCTTTAGTTCTTACTCTGCTGTGAGAAATGTTTAAACCAGGAAGTCTTGACTAAACCAGTGATGCCCATTTTGGTATGAATTGGTTACCAGCTCCCAAACAAGCCAAGATATTACACCAACCTCAAACCATATTTTTAATACGCTGGCTTGATTTAAAGTATAAGCATGGTTTCTAGGGGTTGTGTCCAGTGAAGTAATTGCATGAGGAGAAAAATCTCTGCTCACATGACATAACTTCCCCTCCTTCCCCTCCATCTGTGTGCTGAAGCAGATTCGGGGTATGTGTAGGGGGCACACAGTGGGCAGGAGAAGGAGAAGTTCTGTTGCGCAAGACTGTTGGATTCAACTCCTGGTTCGGACATGATGCAAATCTATGGCTTATTCAAGGTTTCCTGATTTAATTGCAGCTCACACGGAATAATCTGAGTCATTTATTATTATTTTTAATTCATAGGCTGTCTTTTAGGCAAACCTATGAGTTGTTCATCCAAAGTTTAGATGGAAATAAGCCAACATTAGTTAAAAGTTAATATGTTTTTTTAAAAAAAGTTTAGAACATAAATGCCTCTGGTTTGAAAAGCTATTGTAACTTGGTTGCTGGTTTTTTCCTTCAAAACATTATTTGTTATCAGTGTATTCAATGAAACACTGACTAATAATATCTCTTAGTATAGAAAAGTTGGACCATCGGTTACTTTCCAGGAGTTTCTTCCTGTTGGTGCTGACTGTCACTCACAAAGATAACATTTCTTGATAACCCCCGTTAATTTCTTTGATGTTTTTAATGGTAGGAAATAACTTCACAATTGAATGGCATTTGCTGTAGGAAATGACCTTCCTTTGATACTGAAAATGACCAATTTGACTTTGCAAATTAGGAACAGTTAGAGAGTTTGCACATACTTTGCAAGGCACAAATTTTATTGAAAGGTGACATTCTGCTAGTGGCCCAAGAGCTGCCAGCTTCAAGTGCAAGTGTGGTTGAAAGTCAACCACAGGGAATACTCTGCCTGAAGGAGAAATGTTCTACAAACTTTGAGCCATTTTAGAAATATCTTACAGAAGACAAGTGGTGTGGATTCTATATGGATGTGCATAATTTTCACATATCTAAAAGTGTCTCACTTTGGTGCAATTTTATAATTTGATTAAATGCCATCTAAAAAAAGAGAGAGAGCCAATCTTCTGGCGGAAGATTCCAGAAAGAGTGCCATTTTGCTGCTTTTAATATCACCATTTGAAAATAAAATTAGCAAAGGAGAATGTTGTTTTTGAAGGAAGGAATGCATTAAAAAGTGTAAGGTAATCCTCAGAAACCTTGATATAAAAACATGCAAACCCAAGAGTTTACTTAGGATTTTCCCTTTTGATTAAATTAATTGCATGCAATTAATACTTATCAATGTAAAATTCGCATTGCCTGCATGAGTGCCATATTAATTCCATGGTGGAGAAGTTTGTATTAGTCATAGAGTATTTTTGATTTAGTCAGTTACTTTTGGATTCCCCCCTCCCCCCGATCTGTAATGTATCTGAACAGGTTGCTACATAACCAGATAACATAATATTGCTCAAGCTTAAAAACTCAGGGCTTTTAATCAGAATTCAGGAGGAGAATTAACAAAATACTTCATTAAAAAAATAAAATAAAATGTCATTGCTTTGCCCCACAAGACAATCATATCCATAGTTTAACGGTAAGTGGAACAATTACTTAAAAAAAAAAAAAACGGGATCTGTTCAAAGGTCTTTCTATACCATGGTGCATTTATATAACCTTTTGTGTCACTGAAGTGGGCCTCATTAATTAAATAAGGCGCAAGTTCATATGAACTACCAGGGCTATAAACACCACATCGGCATTCAGTGAGTTAATAAAATTCCAGATTTTGCCCTTTATCGCTATATAGGAATAAATCTCTTGGAGTTTGACAAACTCATTGTAGCATTTTAACACTTCACTGGTGCATGCAGTGTGTGTATTAGCCAGCTACACATTTACAACAGAAAGTAAGGAAACTGGAGAAGTCACTGGCGAAGCCGCCTTAATGTCAGATGTCGAAGAGTGAAAGTCACAATTTGATTTATAATTTGGACTTTCTTAGCTGAAACAGAGCAGTTTCATCACTTAATTCCAGATAGCAGGCCTGCGCATTTCAACCTGCAGGATATGACAGGCAGTGGATCAATTCCAAATCAGCTCTCAGTGCCATTCTGCAAGCCACTGGCATCGATATAAGCCAAGACCATATGGTTAAGATTATTGCAATGTAGCTGTTGGACATGCGGATACTTTGGTAATGACTAACAGCATTTAAACATTTAGATTATGCGCTTTCATTATTGCTGGTGACATTAAAGAAATCTTTCCCATCCAGTTGTCACTCGAGCAAAATTCGGCCACACTCCGCAAAGCTGTTAACGGGCAGCTTCCCCCATCAGAATGCTCCAGGAGGTTAAAAGAACTCAATGGCACATCAAAATGGCTGAACATAAACCTCTACATCTGCAGGAGACTTACCATCATCCAGGTATAACTGGTCCAATTCCTCACGTTCTCGCTTGATCGTTACAGGAATAGGGGCCAAATTATGATTACTGTCCTCATGCAACTCGGGCAACGGCAGTGGCTGATTTGCTGGAGATTCATTTCTTTGAACATTCGGCAGTTGCTGCTGACCCATTACGGATGAGCGAGTTGGACTGCAGGACTGCAAATAGGTTGGCTCTTGGGTTACAGATGGAACTGGAGAGGAGGGACTGTTGGGATAGAGTGTTTGTTGGTAACCAAGGGAACAGCTACTGCTCAGATGTTGACTCACCTGCGGCTGCAGCATGATGTGAGATGACTGATCTGGAGAGCTTGGATGCACAACTATAGACCTTGGCACTTCCTGTATGGCGGGGACACCTCCAACCGTCTGCTGAAGTCCTAGGTGGCTGTGGCCTGGGTTGGTGATGCACTTGTAAGCAGGAGAGGAAAGATCATGCAGCTTAGGACTTGAGCTGGGAGACGATGACATCACAGCATTTCTCTGCTGACAGGAAGTGAAGCCAGTCACAAGGCACGAGCCAGGATCAGGAGGCATCATGATCTGCTGGCTGTAGTATGGCTTGGAGAGAGGGCTTAATCCTTGGTTCCTTGGTCCACAGGTTTGAGCAGGCTCATAGTCGTCAGTGGGTTCTGTTTTTATAACTGGAACTGTTGAAAGAAAAAGAAAGTGCTTTAAATAAACACGGAGTTGCACATTGGTATGATCAAGTTGGCTTGTGGCTAGGATACCCTTTGCAAAAACAAACAACGTCTTGAATAAGACTCTGTGTGTCCTTTGCCTGGTTCTCCCACCCCATAAAAAATATGAATGAGTCATCCGCACAAGAAAGTCACAGCTGGTTCTAATATTGAAAAAGACTATTTTCTTTGGACTCTCCTCCAGCTCTAATGTGCTATAAAAATCTATTTGCAAATAGCCGTGCTGCAGTAGAAGCTCTGGACCCAAGGGCTCTATGGATTTGTAGTAATCAAAGGAAATTTTTTAACTTGGATGTACTACCACATGTCTACTGCTACTGATGGCCCATTTGATAGATGTCTGCACAATGGGTAAATTCAAGCATGGGGATTCAGAAAAGGGGCTTCCAGAGTTCACCAAAACAAAACTTCAGGAAGAACGGCATGCTTATGAAAAATGATGCATTTAATCATAAAGCTTTTTTCTTGAACAAGCTAGAATCTGACTTTTCTTTTTTAAAGCAAATACAGTGGAACAGGGTCTACATATCATTTTTATAGCCCACTGAAGAGCACACCAATATATATATGGTATGCAAGGAGCATCCAGATCACGGCTTACTTGATTCAGAAATATAGAAACAATCCTTTAAAGCCCTTGTCTACATTCTACTATGCAAAAACAGGCTACCTTCTACTTGCTCCGTGGGGCAACAGGTCCTCCCACCACCACACCTTGTGGATGTACTTGCTAATCAAGTAGAAGTCACAGTTTCTAAAAAAAATGCTGGGGAGAGAAGGCTGAAGGGCTTATTAAAACGATGCATACAAAAATGTTCATTTTAGGAAAACTTTGCACCAAAATGCAGGTAATTTTGTGATGACTTTTTTTTTTTAAATGCAGAAATGTGGTGATCAGGAAACTGAGCAAAACCAAAATTATCAGATTCACCAACCTTTAGACATAGCATCAGCCAAAATTACATTAGAACCTAATTTCTGCAGCAATGCTAGCTATAAATAAGTGATGTCTCCATATGATGACATCACAGCAGTTGGATAAAGACAATGAGCCCCTGTGTGGACACAAATGTGGTACGGGTCATTTAAGTTATATAAACTGAAATGAAGGCTCTGAATGAGTAAGATAGTAGCACATTGGTTGTGGGGTTTTTTATGAATTTGCAAAGGTCAGTTTGCTGTGATATATTAGAATCCAGAGTTTCTAACATTTATCTATTTTGGTTTGTGGCTATTACAATAAGTAAGAAATATGGCACATACTACAAAATACAAGGCATTCAGCTGCCATTCTTCTAATTAATTGGGTGACAGCTGTTAAACAACAACCAAAGGTTCTGTGTTGTATTAAAGCCTAGTTAGATTATTGTAATCAGAACTGTTTTAGGCAACATAATCAGTTGTGCATGCTGCAGTAAACCAGTTTGTTGAGACGTAAGATGTCACAGCAGATTGTCTGGTCTTCCTATAAAGAGCCACACAAATGCATAACGAGACTTTATTCGCTCTGACGTATGTACTTCCATGGCTCATATCTACACAACGTGTTATCCTGTTGGATTATTCTACTAAAAACTCAATATTAAATATAATTATATTTCCAAGTAATTCAAATTACTCAGTGATGTTGCAATTCTCTTCTATTTCCAAATAATTCCATTATTCAGTGCTTTACAATTGCCGTTAAAATGTTTGGCTGTTCAACAAACACCAAAAGAGACAGGACACTGTCAAACCATGGGCATTCAAGTTCTTCCAGAGGAAAACCCCGGGGCCTCCGATTTGCTTATGTGGAACTAATGATGCTAGAACATGTATTTCCTATCATAATACATTAAGCATGCAATTCTGAAAGAGGTAAACTGAGTCCAAATTTGTCTTTACTTCTAAAGAAGATTCTTGGACACAAGCAACACATTACAGCCCCCACCCCCACAGCAACAAAAACACAATGTGTTACTTTGACCACGTCTTCATGGTTTACCAAATGCAAGTTTTATTGGTTTGAGAACACTGGGATGGGATGGAGCCAAGGCTGAATGAAGCACAGAGAAGCGACTGCCCGTTACACTTTGGGGAACCAAAGTTTCCATTGGGTGAGTGTTATAAAGAAAAGAGAGGAAGTGGAAGGGATGAATCTGATTAAGATCCAGAAAACAAGGATATTCCAGTTAGCAAGATTTTGCTGGGAGGGGGTTCATATGCCTTTAACAGCTGCATGATAAATTGGACTTTAGCAGGTGAAGCTATTCCCATCACTGCATCTCTATGCCAGAAAATTGTTTGTCTGCTGAATCCATGCTTGCCATACAGCTGTTGAGACTAACTAGTTCTGATTATATGCTTAGGGCGAACTGCATGCTGTCCTGTGATCCAGCATGCAATTTA
This sequence comes from Lacerta agilis, assembly GCF_009819535.1. Taxonomy (NCBI): domain Eukaryota; kingdom Metazoa; phylum Chordata; class Lepidosauria; order Squamata; family Lacertidae; genus Lacerta; species Lacerta agilis. Next base: position 31,048,564 of record NC_046318.1, read on the forward strand.
CTGCCTGATCCAAAGGAAGCAAAAGATTACCACAAATGCATGTGTGGATGTGTGCGTATGCTGAAAAACAGAAAAAAATACAATGAAATGCAAAATGAATGTGAATGCCAGAAGAGGCTACAAATGCTAAACCAATAAATACTGTTATTAAAGAAGATTCCTGTACATCCACAAGGTATCTGTGAAGTGATATGATAACTGCAATCTCTGGAATGCTGTCAAGCAAATCCCACAAATCCTCCATTGTTAGAGAAAGTGGCATAAATCCATTAGGGAGATTTGGTTCATGTAGTTAAAATCTTGAGTCAAAAGGAAATGTCAGACTACCCTCCAGTTTCAACTATGCAGTTTTACTCATGAAGCCACACTGTAGAACATTCAGGGTTCTTTAGCAGGTTGTCGAGATCGGTGCTAAAACCACTGGATAACACATGTACTCTCCATCTGCAGCAAAATCCCAGTTACAAATGTAGGGAGGTATCCAACGAAGTTATACTTAAGAGTAAAAAAAGTTAAAAGGACCCCTGACCATTAGGTCCAGTTGCGGACGACTCTGGGGTTGCGGTGCTCATCTCGCTTTATTGGCCGAGGGAGCCAGCGTACAGCTTCCGGGTCATGTGGCCAGCATGACAAAGCTGCTTCTGGCGAACCAGAGCAGCGCACGGAAACGCCGTTTACCTTCCCGCCAGAGTAGTACCTATTTATCTACTTGCACTTGGAGGTGCTTTCGAGCTGCTAGGTTGGCAGGAGATACTTAAGAGTAGATGCACTGAAATCAATGAACTTAAATTAGTCACCACTAAAGCAAGTCCAGTTATTTCAGTGGGCCTACTTGTAGGATTCAGCTGGACACAACCCCAACTACTTTACTATTGTTTTTAACTGTCTTTAATCAGTGTTACAAACCAATAATCCACAAACATTTCCACCACTGCAGATTAACTACATAATTGAAAATATATGATAAAACTGACAGGATTGCAAACAATATATCCCGACTTAAGAGCTACCCTGTTCTCACCACTGCAGTTTGTAGACTAACTTGTCAACAAGATTCTGTTGCTTTTAGAAAAAAACTAATGGCATGATCTGATTTAATCAACAACAACTGTATAGTGACTAGTTCTATGTCAGAATTTTTAAATGTTTGATTCTTAATGTGAAAGTTGCAATGGAGGGCAGGGGTCAACCTTTTCAGGCATTCATAGCAATTGTTTCCCAGATTTGCTGTTGCTTTGGCACGTGCACACACACACACAGTTGAAAGTGTTCGATTTCAGCCAATCCGGGAATCATGGTATGACTGGGACAACTACATGGTATCACATAATAAATAAGTTGGGCTTTGTGATACTGCCAATGCAGTTGGAGTTTGGTATTTGGGCTGTTTTGGATAGGACTACACTTTCCCCTAAGGACTGTGTTTGCTGATTTTGGCTTCCTGGTCCAGCTCTGCTCCTGGGTGTCCAGGTGGCATCTACAGCAAGGAGTGCTTTTAATCCATTTGAGCTTGTATGCCAGCTACAAACTGGGGAAAGAAAATATTGCTGCTTATAGCTACCAAGTTATAATATGCTTTATATGTGGCTGCCTCTGAAACACTTTTGGAAGTTGTAGCTAGTCCAGAATGTGTCGGATAGATTATTAACCCAGACCTGCCTCTTTGATCATATTACATCTGTGTTCAAAGTCTCGCATGGACTTCCATCTGCTTTCTAGACAAAATATGAATTGTTGGTGCTTAGCTTTAAAACCCTGCATGGTCGAGGTGCAGAGTATTTGAAAGATGGCCTTCTCTCAGATGAACCTGTCCACGCTGCAGTCGTCACTTGAGGTCCTGCTTTGTGACCCTTGTTTTCCAGTGTAAGGTAGGAGGGGGGCGGGCTATGAATAGAGCTTTCTCAGTCATGGTTCCCAAATTCCGGAACTCTCTTCTCAGGTTGGGTACTTTGTTCCACTACATAATATGCCAGGGAAATTGAAATTTCTCCCTCACAGCTGAAGAGTTTTCTGAGTTCCCTCATTTTTAATATCAGAGTTCTGTCCGTCTATCCTTTGGCATAGAAACTGATCTGTCTCGTCAACATAAATGGTTGGCAGATTACATTGTTGGCAGATGATGGCATATATCACGTTAGAGGCTGTGCAGGTGAAAAAGCCCGTAATTGTGTGGTTCATGTTGTTTAGTCCCGTGATAAGAGTGGAGAGCTGACATTGCTGTTTGTAGCAAGGGTTTGTTCTGTGCCTTATATGATTCAGGATGCACATTAGGTTAAGGTTTTACATTTAAAAGGCAGAGCAATAGAAATGCTTACAAGAGGATCCATGAACAGGTTAAGTGTTTCTTAACTTTCCAATTGCATGTACATTATTATTTTCATAACATCTTTCTCCCATTTTAAATTTATGCAACGTACATTGCTCAAACTGCATATGATTTCCCTACATCTCTACTTATACAGTGGAATCTAGAATATATGCCAGGATTTGCATAGAGTTAAGAGTCTAGCTACAAGCTGAAATGTTTCTATTGTCCGTAAATGTGAATTGTTTAACTACGTTCCAAAAATTGCATTTAGAAGACATCTGAAAGCAGCCCTGTATAGAGAAGCTTTTTAATGTGTGATGTTTTATTACGTTTTTGCATATGTTGGAAGCTCCCAGAGTTGCTGGGGCAACCCAGTCAGATGGGTGGGGTATAAATAATACAATTATTGTTGTTGTTGTTGATATTGATGAAATAACATATGGATATATTTTAGTCATCTTTGATATCAATAAATATTTATGACGTTTGTAAGACTCGGGCCCTTTTCTGCCTTTGCCATCCGACAGCTCTGCTAACCCAGCAAGGTTAAAGAGTTTGCTCAACTGAGCATGAAAGTTTAAAGCAAAAACATCTCAGGAGAGCAGCAATAAAAACACAGATCTGTGTCACAATAAAGGAAGCTGTAATATATTGCATCTTGGTTTTACTACTTTCACCTAGTAAAAATAGCTTAATATTTCAGTTTAGAAAGTGAGCTAACAGTGGGCGGAGGATGCAGAAAAGAAAAGAAAAAAGCAGTGTGGCTCTTAAATACCACTAGAAAACTATCACTGTAAATAGTCAATGAATAATTATAGACACTGAACAGGCAACAGAGCCCAACGCTAGCAGAAGTGGTCAGTAACCACTGTTTTCAGACAAAATCTCAGAATCGTCACCACTTTCATTCTGCAGTATATCAGTAATTAGAAAAGTGAATCTAAAAACGAAAACGTCAGGCTCAGCATCATAAACAGGATGCTGTATCAATGATGCACATGCACACATGCTAAATGCATTTGATACTTAAACCATAAACTTCACAAAGGATGGTGAACTAGGTAGTAAACTACTGGAAATATCTATAATACAGTTTTCTGAGATGCATATAATCCACTAAGGTTCAAATAATTTATCTTTTAAGACTGCTTATTACATTATTATATTTAAAAATATAGATTGTTTTGTACTGCAAAACACTTGAGGTGCTTTCGAATTGCACCCAGTAGGAATTGGGCCAGTGCAGACCCAGACCATGTCGTGATATGGACAGCTGTGTGGTTGCATGCATACGCCAGCTATTCTGAATTGTGTAGTGGTTAAGAGGGTGAAGGTTTCTGGATGAAATCTCAACTCAGCCATGAACTCACATGGTTGCCTTTGACGAGTCACTATCTGCTAGTTCCACCCTGATCCCGCCCCTATAGCTACCGTAAAGCGCAGCAATGGGGAGTAGGGAGCCCTTAGTAAATGATACGAAGCAGCACTCTTCCATTTAAAATGGCTTTTTACCGCCATGTAAACAGAGTGGCCTGATACCTACATTATTATCAGCATTGTGGACAGCTGGGATCACATTTAGAAAAGTTAGGATGCCACAACCTGAGAATTGGCCCAGCCATGGCTGTTATTTTGAATAGCATTTTATGATTCTCTTCATGAGTCTGTGATGGTTGATACTGTTTGCATATGAGGAAAAAATGGTTGCAAGATCCAACTTTAAGTAGGCCCATCACAACTTGGCAGCTTCCTACTCAGTTGAAAGATAGAGACCTGACCACTTTGTCCAGCTTCTCAGACATTTTTGGTGATTTTTCAGGTCTAATAATGCCAACTTTATTTATTCAATAAAGTATTTTCATAAACTTTCTGAGTTTTTAGTTCATTGTCCTTGCTTCCTGTCACAAAAGTTTTAAGCCATAAAACCACCGCTGAGAGGGCATTGATAGGAAATTAGAGAGTGCTGTGACACTGAGATTAGAATATCAAATGGATTGAGCCAGGCCCTCAGTATTTAATAAAAATGGACACTGCCAGAAGGGATTACAAGCAACTGAAAAAGAAAGAAGCATTGTTATCTGGAAAAATATATTTGGCAGTCTTTTAACTGACACTCATACCATTGGCATGGGTTTAAAAGCAGAGTGAATGGTTTCACTTGGCCTTAAATTTAAGTTTTAAAACAGATGTTGGTTACTGAAAGTACTATAAAAAATTAGGAACCAATTCAGTTTCACATTGGTGGATTTTAAGAGAGTATGATCTAAAATTACTCATTGCTATTAGTAGTAAAGCTTCTGTCAATGTGATGGGTGGCAAACGCCAAGCATCATGGGGGGTAGCGCCGTTTGCTTTGCTTTTCCAGTACATAGTGCTAGACCTTCCCTCAGTTCAGTTCAGCTCAGAAGGACTGGGCTCCATTGGGTAAACAGCAGAGTGTGGCGAGGTAGTAGGAATGCCCACCCCACACCTCCCCTAGGGACTGATGCTTAAAGAGTGATGGGAAGATACATGCTTCCACCATGTTTAGACCACACAGCCCTTCATCAAAGACCTTGCTGCCATGGTGAAGCAAGCAAGAAGACTCAGAGAATGAGGCCTGTGGTACCCTTAATCTGAACTCGGCATCATAGATCTTTGTGCTATGGAGCACAAAGGAATGGCCTGCATGATATGGGCAGATGGTGAAGGGTAAAAAAACTATCCTCCTTTCTCTCTCCTCCCCATTGTGTAAGGATCAGGCCTTGGGTACCCTTGACAAGACAGAGTTTGGGCAGGTGGGAAACAGCCCTTTGTTGTAAAATGGCTCTCACAGGCTTTGTTTATCCCACTCAGAAAAAATGCTTGCCAGATAAGTTGCTTTTCCTATTTTGCAATTGGAAAAACAAGGTTGAGAAATAGGAACTTGCGTAATATCATCCATGATCTGAAGGCTGAAGTGGGACATGAACTCTTATCTTGCAGATCCATGGTCCATTGTATATATTGGAAGTCACATTACCTCAGCAGGATTAAAACGAATCACTAGAAATCTGCTGCCTAAATCAACCACAGTTAATACACTTTTCATTTTCACCATAATGATCCTCAACCTTCACAGACAAATACGCATATCAAATAATATTTGGGTCCTGTTCAACCATCACAAAGGCGCCCCACAGTTAGCAGGGCACTGCTGTATATGATTATGGTTGCTATTTTCACATTCTCTTTTCCTTGAGTATATTTTGGCTCCAGCCCTCAAGCCACTTCCTCTGGAGCAGCCCCAATGACTTCTGTGGGAATGTCTTTCTCTCAGGAATTGTATGTGTGTATGTGTATGTAGGTTTAAGGATTATAGCCTTTTGATTCTGAAATATGGATTTACCATATTTACAATAGGATACCTCTTACACCACGGAAAGGTACAGGACACTGTCCTTTCGATGTTATGTTAAAAACAAGGACTCCCTTTGAAGTACAATGAGGTGAAATTAAAACGGCAGGTAATTCTGTCTGAAGAATTTTGAGTTTTGCTACAGATGTTTCAGCACAAAATGTCTTCTCCCCTCATGAAATCCATAGTATTTATTTGCTCAGTAAGCAAAGTAATTTCCCTGCGAAAACATGGCACACACGCACACAAAATGGGTAGTCTGTCTCCTCTTTAAAACAGCCTGCTTTATTTTCACCAATGAAGTCTAAAAGAAAAGGTTTAAAATAATGTATTGTTTTTAAAAGATGCTTGAATCAGTTGATGAAACAATGGCTTATAAATAAGGTCCATGAAGTTACTCGCATATTTTTGTTACATTCGGGGGTGCAATAACAAACATAGGTGTTTTTGTTCTTTGCCAAGGCTGACCTCTCTATTTCCACTTAGGCCTGATGAGCAGGGGAAATGACTGTGGAGGTATAATGTCAATATAATTTATTTCCTTCTTAGCTCCAGGTTCTATGAGTAGCATCTATTCCAGTGTTTCCCAAATTAGGGTCTCCAGCAGTTTTTGCACTACAATTCCCATCATCCTTGACCACAGGTCCTGCTAGCTAGGGTTGATGGGAGTTGTAGTCCCAAAACAGCTGGAGACCAAAGTTTGGGAAACACTGATCTCTACATTTGATGTTACTCAAGTAGTTCACAGTGGTAGTGGATTTTGAGAAGCAGGACAGACATCTCAATGAGCTAGAGGAACTTTTGTTGTGCTCCTGGTATTATTTTGCACCAAAATTAAGTCCTACAGAGAGGTCTACTGAAGCAACAAAATGATTTTTTTTTGGCACAAGACATTACCCTGCCTGCCCCAGATTATTCCATACATAGACATATCATTAGTTTAATATTTAAAAGAGTGCTGCACAGTTATTATAATCATATTGTCTTGCATTTTTTAAAACAATACAATACTTATTCTCTGCAGCTTGAAGCTAGAAATATGTTGTTACCATTAGCAGGAAGGTAGGTGAAAAGCTGGTACTGGCTTCTCTTTCTCTTTCCATTGCAGACATAGAAATTAACTTGGACGGGACTTGTAATTCTCTGATTGCGGAACGGTGGAATCTCAATCACCAATGAAGTCTAAAAGAAAATGTTTAAAATAAAGTTTTGTTTTGAAACAATGGCTTTTACAGAAGGTCCATGAAGCTACTCACATTCATGCAAATCTTTAGGGATATGCCTCCAGAGCTTTGCAAGAGCATTTCCTACACATTTGAATTTCCTTGCAATGCCCTGTGCCATGGATAATCCGAGACCCTCAATGAGAGGGTTTTTGGCTTATTTTTGCAGTCATGCATTTCAATACAAAATGCACCTGATGTGAACGTGTGTGTATTTATTTTTTGCTGTATATACTTAAGAACATAAGAAGTGCCTGCTGGATCAGGCTGATGGCCTTTCTAGTCTAGCACCCTGTTGTCAGAGTGGCCAACCTTATGCAACACCACTGTCTCCTGCGGTTTTCAGCACATGGTATTCAGAAGAATACAGCCTCCAACTGTGGAAGTAGAACATAGCCATCTTAGCTGGTTGCCTTTGGCAGCCTGATCCTCCATGAAATTGTCTCATTCTCTTTCAAAGCCACCCACGTTGGTGGCTCTAACCACTTTTGGTGGGAGTGAATTCTACAACTATCTGTCGTTATTAAGTACTATATTTCGCCTGTCCTTAATCTACCCACATTCGGCTTTGCTGGATTACCAGAAAAACTTTTCTCTATCAATTTTCTCCATGCTATCCATAATTATATACACACTGATCATGTCGACTCCTACACATCACGAAATTAAGATAAGTGCAGATTTCAAACAGATTGCTGCGTTCTGGTTTGAATATTGTTTCGGAAAGTGTAAATTTGTTAGATTTGGCCTTAAATACATATTGACTCAAATTTCTCCTCTAACCATAACAATCACTCAGAGTGTCTCTCCCACATCCATACACAAACATACAGTTTATGCTAGCTGAGTGATGAGCATGCAGAGGAGATACTTACTGGCTTACACAACTCTTTGTCAGTTTTGGCTTCCATTTCCCACACATGATGACCATCTAAGAAACAGGAACAAGAGAAGACATTGTCTAATTCTACACCGTTATCTCTTCACAGGTGTCAGAAATGAAAGGGGGATCTCCCTTTTTGAGATAGCCTTCCTTTAATGTCACACAGAGAGGATATGAAGTTGAAACAGGCTCTTTGCTTCTTTCGCAGTTTTTGATTCTCCAGTGCAATCAGCCTTCCAAGATGATCCTAGCAAACATTTCGCAGGATGTACAGGAAAGACAAATTGCAGCAATAAAAGTGCTAGCACATTTGCAAAGCTAAGCAGGATCTGGTATGGTTACAAATTGAGTGGGGGACCACGTGTTGAGATTCCTGCATTGCAGGGGATTGGACTAGATGACCCTTTGGGTCTCTTCCAGCTCTACGATTCTGATTGTCCATGGTGGCTGGAGCCAATGGGAGTTGAAATCCAACAACATCTGGAGTGCCTTCGGTTTCCCCATCCCAAGGCTACAGTGTTGGACTTAGGAGAGTTGGCTTCAAATTCTTATCCAGCCATAAAGCTTTCTAGGTAACTTTGGGCCAGTCATGATGATCCCTCTCTCTCTAGTTAACCTATGTCTCAGAACTGTTGTGGGCATTAGAAAGAAAAGGAGAAATTGGACATGGGAAGTCTATTAAGGGCAAAGGCCACAGACTAGATCCCACTCATTGTTTTATTAGAGCTACATGAAAATAGAATGGGATGAAAATGCTGTACCTAGAACAGTCTGAGCTGGTTAAGAGTTTGTAGTCCTTTCAGCTTTGTAAATGAATTACCAGAGCTTCAGGCTTTTTCTATGTTCAATCTATTCTGAAAGATTAATTACTTGAATGGGGATTCTGTTTTACAGTTCCTGCCAACTCATCAAATCTTTCAATTATTTTTTACAGTGCCATTGCTGTATATTCCTTTTTCTTTTTCTTTCCTTTTAGGATGATTACAAATGTGTGTCTGTTCATGAAAGTTTTTTAGGTGTTACGTTAAAGGAAGGCGTTGTATCGAGTCCTTTGACTATCTGAGAAATAGCAAGAGTTAGTGTTGCTCCAGTACAAAATTCTCTTGAGAATGTCCAGACTTTAGCTGCTGCAGAAAAGTTGAGGGGAACAGATGACTCAATAAGAGGTAGTGACATTTCATTTAACAAAAACATAAGGAGGAGAAACTGTTATGAAGCAGAGACCAAAAAGCAAAGAATTAAAAAAAGCAAAGAATTAAAGAGGAAAAAAAGCAGGCAATTCCTCATGTTACGTCTGGTGAACCAAGAGGGAAATCTCTACACCCACGGACTGGGATCAACTCCAGGAGAGAAACCTTAGACCACTACGTCAACTTCTTACAGTAAACATGTTTTGTAGGTTTATCTGGATCAGCTAATTTTGTTTTGTTTTTTTAAGGGGGAAAAAGTTGGGAATGGATGGAATAATTTTTAGGGGTCTCAAAATGCTAAAAGACTTGCTTATACTGGAGAAAAAGGTCTTATGTCAGTACAACATTTGCCAAGTATCCTACCCAAGTATGCTAGATGCCGTCTCCAGTCAGAATGTGCCGGAGGAGTGAGGAGTGATACACCACAAAAGTTTCCATTGTAAGGCTGCCACATCTGCATCAGCCTGGCTGACTCACAGCCGAAGGCAACTCCCTGCCTGGCTGAAGTCCAACAAAAGTACACCAGAGCAATTTATACCTTTCCAAAATGCAAATAATTCAAATTACAGACATAACATAAAGCTGAAACAGACACATTTCAGGCATTCCCTTTAAAGTTTAACTCACTCCAGTGATTCTCTCCAAATGGGCTGTGTTGTTGTTGTTGTTGTTGTTGTTGTTGATAGTGTGTGTAAAAGAAAAAGAGATGGAAACCTAGCAAACCACTCATATATGCTCTCATCTATCCCAAGAAATCTTTTTTTTGGAACACATAATGTTTCTTCAGTGAGGTGTTGTTACTTTCTGTACTGGAGCAATTAATCTAATATCTGACCCTTTAAAAACCTGGCATTAAATTTGTTTTGATTTCTTTCTTTCTTTCTTTCTTTCTTTCTTTCTTTCTTTCTTTCTTTCTTTTACAGTTTAACTTTTTGCCCAAAGGCTTAAACAGCATTTTCAAGACTGAATTTTAAAAGAAGCACATAGACAACTGAAATAATTCGTAGCTTGCCTCTGAATGCAAAATTAGTGAATTGTTTGCAAACAGAAGAATTTTAAGATTATATCCATCATGGGATTGTTGCTGACACTGTGAAGCCTATCATTAGTCCCCCCCTCTCTTTTTTCTTTAAGGGAAACAGACTCACTAAACAGCAGTCGAGCTTTCCTGTTTATACAGCTGAAAGGGGAGTGGGAGGGAAATCCCAGAAGCAGCAAAGGCCAGTGATATAATTTGAGGCTTCCACCTTCACGTTAATGGGCTTTCAATAAAAAAACAATGCAGATGAGGTGTGCGTTCACACATTCACTTCTTTGTCAAAGTCCCCACATTTTAGTGTGTGTGCTTTCTTTTCAGCACACATGTGAACGGGTTAACAGGACTTGTGTTTCTAAAACGTGGCTGGTTTTGTGTTGGCGCAATACCAAAAATAACCACAATTAACTCTTTCGAATGTGCACTTGTGCATGTTCTAAAGAACAGCACGCCGTTATGAAGAAACACGATTATTATTTTTTTGCGCATGAAGAGACTAGGTGGCCAAATCCAAACAATGAGAACTGTTTACACCACCGCCAAACCCTTGCCATGTTTCCTTGCAGCATAACAGATAGGGAAGTTTCCACAGGAGGAGTGAGGTAAATTAGTTCTCTTGCATGAAGGCAAGAGCTTCAGTCAGAAACTCTGGCAATTGGAGACTGATAACAGGGGTGGCCAATTCTGCTCACCTACCACATTACTATATAGGCTGGTTTTGAATTCCTAAAAATATAAGCAGGGTTCTGAAACGGAACGGCTGAGCGCTGAATGGGCCTTTGTAACTCACTCTGTATCAACTGCTCTCTACGGAGTTAAAAAGGAAACTCTGCAGAAGTCAAAAAGTAAAAATATTCCAAAACCATTAGGGAATTCCCTGCAGCATGAGTCACAGAAACGGCTTCCCCACCACACCCATCTAGAAGATTTCCACATAAAAAAGGCATTGTGGGCTTGTTCTAACACAGCAGCAGCAAGAGCAAAAGTATATTTTGTGTATCTCACCACTTCAGTTATTTCCATTGAGATATTGTTGCTAATTGTACTTAGCATTTTTCTCCTTATTTATTAGAGTCTGTGGGAAAAGAGGTTTCAGAGGAAACAGGCTAAATCCTTAATGAATGAGTGACATGGATTATGCTTCATTTAAGATGAAATAATATATTTAATATGAATGCAATGGGTTGTGCTTCAGTTTAACGTGAATATAATTAGTGTGCATAGTCTTACCAAAACCCTTATCCCATTCTTAGTACAATCACATTAACTATGGTTTGTTGGAAACATGAAACATCAAGCATGGATTATTAAACTATCTTGTTTCAACAAACCATAGTTAAGGTTAAAGATTAAGGTTTCAATGTAATGTGATTACCTGAAATTAGAAGCCAAGGCAGCAACAATGAAAGAGGAGAGGAGACTGCATCCACCTGAAGCCTACTCATTCCCATCAAGACAAACCATCAACTAGTTGCTATATGAACACAGTTGCTATATGAACACAGGTCCTAATTTCAAGACAACACAGCCTGCCTTTATTTTTCAAAGATTTGGATAAAATAATTGCCTTCAATGTGGCTGAGTAGTGATGAATTTATAGTACCATAGCTTCCAAATTATTAATTAATTTATATGTGACCAGAGTATTTCCACGGTAGTGCCGAAAATTGTGGAAACCCCTCCTTTAGCAGATCTGTCAAGCTCCTACCCTTCCAGTGTACAGGTAGGAACTTAAACAAATTTATTTAAGCAAGCTTTTGATGCTTAGTGATTTGTTGCCTCTTCAAGTGCTGCTGTTGTGCATCTTGATTTGATTTAATATTTGTGTGCAGTTTTTCCAACAACAAAGTGGAGCTTAAAGCTTTATTTTCTTTCACCTATTAGGAAAGGCTATGTTTTTTGTGGGGTTTTTTAAAAAGAAGTTTTGTGGATATTTGCTACAGAAAGCAAAGTAAACATACCAAATTAAATAATTCATTTTGCTTAATTATATTTCTCTTGTTAAATTTTGGAGTTTGAATTCTGCTGCTGTTGATCTAATACTTTAACCACATGTTCAAACTTCAAACTGAGGTTATTGGTAAATACCCTAATGATCAAAGGTCTGTATACCAAGTCTTATGAGGAACTGTTGAGGGGTTGGCTAAGATGGCCCTTGGGATTCAAGGTGACTTTAATAGATTGGACAACTGGGTCCAAACTAACAAAATGAATTTCAGTAGGGGCAACAGAGGAAGGCAACCAAGATGATCAAGAGTCTGAAACCCAAGGCTTATAAGGAATGGTTGAGGGAATTCGCTATGTTTATCCCAGAAAAGAGGAGATTGAGAGGAGCTATGATAGCTATCTTCAAATATTGAAAGTGCTGTCACATGGAAGATGGACCAAGCTTGTTTTCTCCTGCTCTGGAGGGTAGGACTTGAACCAATGGATTCCAGTTACAAGAAAGGAGACTCCAATTAAACTTCAGAAAGAACTTTCTGTCGACAACAGCTGTTCAGCAGTGGAACGGATTCCCTCAGAAGGTGGTGAACTCTCCTTTCAAGGAGGTTTTGAAGCAGACGTTCTGTCATGGATGCTTTAGTTGCGATTCCTGTATTGCAGGGGGTTGAACAAGACCCTCAAGGTCCCTTCTAACTCTACAATTCTATAATTCACTGAAAAAGTAAGTGCAAGGTGGTACCTACACTTTACAGAGGAGTATAGGATGTTCCAATATGGATGTGGCATAAGTAATCTCTCTTCTTGCCTGCTTCTAGGAGTCACAGGTGAGAGCTGAGTGCAGGGTAGGGAACAAAGGTGAACAAACTACCCCAGAAGGAGCATGATGTGCCCCCACCAGCAAAACTACCCCTCCCCAGCACTCCATACTTCCCATTGGACTACAGCTCCCGTTATCCCTAACCATTGGCTATGCCAGCTGGTGCTGATGTGAACTGGAGTCCAATACAATTTGCAGGGCACCAGGTTTCCTACCCCTGCCAGAGCAAAATTGGGATGAGGTGGCTCTGAACATCTGCCAGGAGTGTAGGAGTGTGAGTGTAAGAGACTCTGGGTATTTTTTTTAGGGATTTGGGGATTCTCCCAGTTCCACCCCATTATTGTTCCACCATTTGTTTGGGGTTCAACTCTGGTGGTCTTCCAGTAAAACTCTGGGGTTTGAAATGCCAATAATGGATTGTGTGTGTGGGCGCACAAACCCTATTTAGTAATGGCCGCTTACCCGTTTCCACGGTGAGCGGCAGTTGCGGCTCACCACAGCACCTCAAAAGTCCACGGAGCTGCGCCATGTTGTTTTGTGACCATTGGCTCACCTCCCCGGCTGCCACAGAGCATTGTGGGCACCGCCAGACTCCCTGTTCAAATTCAGCCAATCTGCGGTGGCCTGGGAGGCGGGGCTTGTGGAGCAGACCTGAGGAGATCCAGGTTCAGCACAACGAACCTCACAGGGAGGTTGTGAAGCTAACCCGTCATGACTTCTCCCCAATAATTCAAGGAGCTGCAGTTTGTTAAGGGTGCTGAGAGTTGTTAGGAGACCCATACTCCCCTCCTAGAGCGACAATTTCCAGAATTCCCAGTGAAGAAGGATGGATTTTTAAATAATGATAATGATGATAATCTTATTATTTGCATGCCGCCCATCTGATTGGGTTGCCCCAGCCACTCTGGGTGGCTCCCAACAAACCACTCCTGGAAGGTGGGAGAAGGGGATTTGTGGTTCTGTAAACAACTTTCAGCACCCTTAACAAACTACACTCCCCAGTATTCGTTGGGGGAAGTCAAATCTATTTAAAGTGCTTCAAATGTGTGGTGTAAACTATGGCTCCAATCCTAAACATGCTTGGGAGTAAGCTCCACTAAATCCAGTGCAGTTTATTTCTGAGTAACCATGCATAAGGTTATGCTGCAAGGCTGTGATTCTAAGTATGCTTATTTGGAACAAACTGTTTGAAACTGTACACAAGTATCTAAGGGACATATTGACCTTAATAGCCCTCATAGAAATACTGTATGGCAAGACTCAGTAACAGTGATACCGTATTACGTGGATGGCATGCATCCCATACTATCTTTGCCTTTTCCTGTGCTGCAGCGTTAGGAAAATCTGAAATGTATTTCCTACCAGCGACGTCACAACTACTGGTCGCTCGTGAAAGGATTCCTCACTGCAACGATTCCATCATCTGATTAAACTCCCTGCTAAAGATATCTGTTTCTGGTAAGTGGCCAGGGACCCCTTTATAAAACCAGCACCACTCCCGGAAATAGGGACGTGACCTTTCCATTAACTCTTGTGCTCCAAACTGTACAATTCTCAGGTTTCTAGCCCCTCTCGACGGCAGAGGCTTTCGAAGTGCCTTGCAAATGAGCAGCCACAGAAATGGATGCAGCAAGCAAGTGAAATGGGTGTGGTGGACTCTGAGAGATAGGCAGCCGCAGAAAACAACATTATGCAGAAGGCATGTGACCGAGGGATATTCTGCCACTTAAGTTTATTACGTGAACTGCAGCTTGACTACCAATCTGAAACTTGACCCTTTTCTGGCCAGTTGCCCCTCAAACTGCGACTGCTGCTGGCAATGGAAAGACCAATGGAAAGATCTCGGAGAATGTAAGATCTTTTACCAAATGGAGTTCAGCCAAAAGTCTGCTCACTAGTCTCCACGTCTCGTCTCATCGGAACAGACGCCAAACCTTGAGCCTTCAAATGCTGCAGTGCAAAACGAAATGTCTACAGAAGCAGAGCTCACATCCAAAGGCCCTTAAAGTATCTGAGGGACGTGTCTGTTTCAGGACCAATCCATGCCCCACTTCTCATAATCTTTTTCCTGAAGATTCTCCTGCTCCCTTTTAAAATTTAAGCATTATAATTCAGCTAAACTACAGCGCTATGTGAATAGTCTAAACTGCCCAAACTCAGTGACGACTTCTTAGTCCATACATTAAAAGATGCATTAAAACCTTCCATGTTCTAGGAATATAATATAGAAGTGGCAACCTTTCTGCACCTAACTACCCTGCTTTTCTATGAAAACTCATGGGATTAATTACAAATGCTTCCAGAAAATATAAAGCAGGCTATGTTGCTTGCTAAAAGCAAATGTAGAAACACAGTCTTCATGGGAAACTACCAGAAATATGATTCTCAATACAGATCTTCCCCCCGGCAGCATTACTATCCCCCCCAAAAAAAATTAAGAAAAAAACAGCAAAATTAACTTATATCCTATCAAAAACTCATTTGGAAGAGCAAGGAAGAATTGAAATTGGTGCTTCTTCCAAATAAAACATTATTTAACAAAATGTCTGTTTGCGAGAAACTTATGATTCGATCCTGAGGGCAAATTAATATAATTGTGCATGTGATTATAGATGTCACTTGATTAGTGCAATGTGTTCTACCACTGTGATGAAACATCCTTTACCCATCACATTGCATGCAACAAAAGGTGAGCCAGGCAATGCCAGGCTTATCCCGTGTTTGATGTTGTGCACACTGATTGTGTCAGATCATCTTGAAGACACCCTTAACAAACATGGAAGTGCTTAAACTGGGATGTTATAAAGCCAGGAATATCTAGCCTTTTTGGGGTGGGTGGGTCTGTGGGCACACCTGCAAACTGGATTAACTGTCCTGGGCACTACACACCCCACAACCAATTGTACTCTCCAACCAATTATATTGGCTACAATAGAATGCTTCTTGGAAGTCTAAGCAGGAAGGAGATTTATTGGGTGCCAGGAAAGAACTCTGCAGGTGCCTATATGCTCACGGAAACCACACAGGTGAGCCCAATACAGGCCTTGACCATCAAAGGAAGCTTGGTTTTCAAAAGGCATCCCTCAGGCATCCCTGAGATGGCTTTTGAAACAACTATGATTCCGTAAATTGGATTGACAGGGTCACCTACGAGCAAACTACAGTTTATACATTTGACAAAGCATCTTACCAAATTCTTTTAGAACCAAGTGCTGAATTATGAATACTGCCATTTCTTTAAACACATGTCACATACTTCAGGAAGAATGTAGTCAACATTCCTTTGAGCTTGTGCCTCACACACACCTTGGCCAGTATAGTTGTTAACTCTGAAGACGTTGAAGATTTCTCCCGAAAAAAGGAAACTTATTACTGCTTCTCAAACTCTCTTTGTTGAATGCTAACCCAAATTTAAAAAGCAAGATAAATCGAAAGAGGGTCCCAAACCACAACCCTTTCTGTGCAAAGAGGATTTTGCAGCAGCCAAAGGAAGTACTGGACCCAATGCTACAAGGAAATATTGAATTTAAGAAGGCTGAACCTGTAAAATATAGCTGGCATCTTCTTCTTTTTTAATAACTCTGTGACTGAGTGTCTTGGATACACATTTAATATTGACTTTCACTTCTGGAAAATATAGCTGGATGTGCAAGCAATAATTTATTGACAAAAAACCCCTGAAGTAAGAGCTTACTTCAACACTTTATTTTTTAAAAAACAGCCGTATAAAATGCCTGAGGAAATTACAGTAGGCTTCTGAAGACAGCATGCTATGGCTCTTGAAAGGAGAGCAATCCCAACCCCAGCTCTCACCACTGCATAAAAAATAACTCTGCTTTCAAAAGAGGTCTTTGCACAATGTTTCTCCCCCAACTAGCTTTTTAGATAAGTATGTTAAGCAGCTAATATCCTTCCACCTAGCTTTTCCTTTCAGCATTAAGAAACACAGACACAGAGCACTGTAGGTGAGGCTAACGTCTCATACATCTTCTCATACTTCTTTTTTGAAAAGCAGTGAAGAGGGAGTTAAGTTGAGAGCACAGCTCTGTTTCTGGCTTGAAGTTCAAGAACGGACTTGATGATTCTTCAGGGCTTCCCTTTCATATGAGTCATTGTTATGACAGGCCAACCATGCCTCTTCTCCCGCCTTTCCCATGCAAGGACAGTGCTATTTCTCCAGATCCTAGCAACTGAAAGCTAGCCCTTATAGGGAGGCAGAGTCACAACATTCAGTGAATTAATATATTGGAATGCTTTGCATAAGCAAATGCTATTATATTTATAGATCACATTAATTAACATAGACCTTATTATAGCCTTTGAGTTTGTCCTTAAGGATGGATCACAATTTTGGTAACTTGGTGCAGAATGTCAAAATAATATACAGATATATAAAGATATAGATACATTCTATGATATAGTGCTATATGAGTTTGGGGGAGGTAGGCTGTATACCTGAGCCCGCTTCTCATTCCTGAATTCTGCAAGAATTCAGTTCCTGGAATAGTCCTGCTAGATTCCTGGTGAGATAATGGCCCACTAAATATGAGCCATTAGGGTAACAAAGGAAGCAATTCTGTGTCAGGTAGCAAATGGGCCTGTCCTCTCCCCCAACTTGCTGGTAGTTAGAAAGACAAAGGGCCAGATTTGGGAGTGTGAGTTTGAGTTATGTGATCAAGAAGCTGGCTGCAGGCTGGGCAGCTGAGAGACAGAGCCATTGTCTGATTTCTGCTGGAATCCAAGGCTGTGGCTATGGGAGAAGCAAGACCCTCTTGGAGTGTGAATGCTCTGAGGCCCTCCATTGTAGGCTCAAGTTGTGTATGTGTGTAAATAAACCATATATCGTAAAGACACCACAATCTCTGCTGTTCTTCGTTGCGAGGAAACCTGGAACCCCCTGGCACCACACCCTGCTTGTAGATAGGGGTGGCGTGCAACAATATAATATTTGCATTGCCATTAGCTATGTCATCAGCTACACTGGTAAAAGAAGAAATTGCTCACTACGCATAGAGTTGTCAACCATTTACAATGTTAAAAGGCATGCATTAAATTCTAAAACTTCCTTTAGACTGCAATCCTATACACACTTACCAGAGAGTAAGTCCTACTGAAACCCAATCTTGTGTAGACATGCATACAATTGCATTACTAGTAACATTATAGCTAGCCATTACATTGCCTGACAGCAAGTTCTTATGCTCCTGGGCAGAATGGGAAGCCCCAGTTCCCCCATATGTGGACTTCAGATCACATTTTTATTGTAGTGTGTTCTCTTAAAACTGCCTGGATTCTTTTCTCCTGGTCTGCTTCCGATGCTTTTTTTTTGTCAAGAGTTTACTGTTTTGCGCATCCAGCTATATTTTTTCACAATGAAAATCAACATTAAAGTGTATCCAACACACCCAGTCACAGGTTTTCATTTTTTAAAAAAAGAAAGCATGCCAGCTCCATTTTAAAGCTTTAATCTTGAATTCAAAATGTCCCAATAGTTCAGTACTTACTTTGACTGCCACCAACTTCTGATTGCACAGAAAGTTTAGTTTTGTACTGTTTTTCGATTTATCTCACTATTTTATTACGGGAGATCTCTTTCACAGCATTCAGCGGAGAGATACTTTCAAGAGCTGTAATGCAGTTCTTCGTAGGACAAATCTTCCAAAAGATGTCAATGTCTTAAATGTGAACACTAACTATTCTGGCCAAGTTAAATATATGTATTGCAAAAGCTCAAAGACACGTTGAGTACATTCTCCCAGAGGCACGATGGCAAAGAAATTACAGAATCCAGAATTTAATGGCCAGTTCTAAAATAGGTCACATCTAAAGCTCTCCCTTCCTGCCCTTCTCCATGCAATCCACTCGTCTGGATTCCTAGTTTGAAGGCACCCATTTTATGTATTTTATTCACTTCTCCCAGTTTTGATCGCGTGGAAGACAGCAAGGGTGTCTACGAGAGGGCATTTGACTGACCCGGTCAGTTTGCATCTCGGTAACTGTACTGCAGTTGGATGCGACAGTTGCTAGAGACTGCCTTACTCAGCAAAAGCGCATTGTGCTGTCAGGGACAGTCAAAAGATTGCAGAGCGAAACGGCAATCTCTTTGGAACTCGGTGAATGTCGAGGGTTAAACGGCCATGACCATCAAAGCCTCCGTCTGAACGGCTGGGAGAAGTTAAGTGCTCGAGAATTTCAGGAGACAGCTTAAAGTTCAGGGGGTTTCAGCAAGCAGCCGTGGAATGTCTCGTTTGTGCCAGCATCGCGGAAACCTTTTCTAAAACAAGAAGGCATTTAAAAAGGATGTCTCCTCCTCCTTTGCTCTCGCCTTCACTGACCCTGCCTTCAGCGCTCAGTTCCCTATCTATCCTGGCCTCACTTGTGATCTTGGGTTTACTCTGAATTTTATTTACTTAACCCCCAGTCCCACCAGTGGTTTGAAATAAAATGGCAGATCCAGAAAGACGTTCCCTCATCCCCTCACAGCTTAATATAGAGTGGACTCTACAGCACCTCGGAAGAGGAAGAGCAGGTTATAAAAGGACAGACAACAAAAGTGGGCTTCTTCAATGGTAATATGTTTTATTTCGTTCCTGGTCTTCGCACGGCTGTCAGACATGTTTTTATCAGCGTTGGTCTTCCTAGATGAGCACCTACTTAAATTTACAAAACTTCACATGCCCCTTACATTTACTACAACAATGAGAATTTAATTCCCCGGTGCGCCACGAGAAATGTTTTTCAATGCTTGCTTGCTGTCAGTAGTGCGCCTTGCCAACTAATTATTGAAATAATGAAGGGGAGGGGGGGGAATGAAACGAGAAACATAAATGATCAGCAAGCAGCAAGCAAGATATCCCCAAATCCTCGTTTTTAAAAAAAGGGAATTGAAAGAAATCATCTGTGAAAGAAACTATAACACTCCCTCTGACTAGGACATAATAAAATCAGCCACACACCATCAGAAGCTCCTTTACAGATTGTAGAGCTCTGTCCAACAGTTGTTATAAACATTATGGGCAATTACACCATTTGCACTGGCGCCCATCATTGAGAAAGGTTTCACCAGTAGAAGGTTATTACTGTTTTAACAATATAGGCTAAGGGCCAAAGTATCTATAGCACGGGAAATCAGTAAGTGGCACTTGAATTTCTCCTTCATACATCACTAGCTTCTGCAGGTAACCATAGTACAAACCCCACTTCCTACCTGCACTGGTAAGAAGAGTATTACAGGATCTAATCAGAATAGCCAGGGGCTTATTTCTCTATACACCCTGCAATACCATATATGTCATTACGTGAAACAATGATCTGTTTATATAGGACAAGCAGGTCAATCTCTACACAAGAGAATAAATGGATACAAACCTGACGCCAAAAATTGCAACTTTCTCTCCACCCCCCAACAATCCCACCCACCTCCCACAGAAGCACCAAATGTCTATTTAATAACATTTAAGTTTTAATTCATTTCAGTTTTTAAACAAAGTGCACACTCCTGCGTTATTTGCTTATAGGGAAAAACAATACATTTTCAAATGATGCACAGACAAGCATTAAGCTTGAGCTATCTTGCACTGAAGTTCCGGAAGTAGCTTCTACATTGTGTGAAAGCTGAAATTTAATACATGGAGATTAACAGTAAGGGAAATGTTGGGGGAAATGGAATAAACTGCTGTGTGGATGCTGTTGTGGTCTTTAAAGTCCTAGAGGATGCAGTTGTTTTTTTGTTTCCAACAGACTCACACAACTAACACTTTGGAATTCACACAGTGAACAAGGGGCTGGGCAGATGGTGGCGTATTTGTCTCCTCCTTCCTCATCAGTTCCCCTAAAAAAAGCCTCTCCTCATTAATAGGGTGGTCCATAATGGAAGAGAAGGATTTCCAAATCATGAGGCACCTTCCATGAGCCAGTCGAAGGGGACGAGGTGGCCCATCCCTTTCTGCCAGTGCCCCTTTGGATTCAAGTGTTCATTTAGATACAAACACAGAGTGCTTTCCCTGATATGTAAACTATGGAAGCGGAGAAGATGAGTCTGCAAATGCATGCTCTGTGTAGGTACACATCCTGTTGGGGGAGATTGACCAAGGTTTCCTGATGTGTGCGTATTTATTGGTAAACACATGTTTGATTCTTTCACTAGGTTTTTTTATGCATTTAAGAAAGGATAGCATTTTTAGGCTTTCCCATTGAAGTCAGTGGGGCTTACTTCCAAACATGTTTAGGTTCAGGCTATTAGTGTCGCTTATGGAAGCCTCTAAAACAGTAGTGAGAAACCTGTGACCCTAGAGGTGTTGGACTAAGAACTTCTATTATCCCTGAGCACTGGCTGCTTGGCTGCAGCTGATAAGGAGCCAGGCATCAGGCCACGTCCAGAGGGTTGCAGGTTAGGGAAAAATGGATAGGGGCCCATGTAACTTTTACTTGTCGTGACATACAACCAGCAACACACAAACACAGATCTGCACTCATCTGTAGGACCATCGTTTTAAATACCTGGAGCTTTCTCCACAAATATGACTTTGGAGTCTTGAAGAAAGTTGTGTCCGTTCAGTATCATTTTCTTTCCACCCATCACATGATAGCTATCAGCACTTTGCTTCTCTACCAAAGGCAGCTCCTGAGCAGATCTTTGAGCTGATGAGATTGAGAAATAAGCACCGTTATTACAAGTACAAATCAAATACTGTGAACGCACAAACACATACACAGAGGTCTGAAGGATTTCGTCCTGATAATTCAAACCATGATCCTTCTACCAAGCCTACCCAAATCAATATATGCCAATTTCTGCTGGAAATAATTTTAATTTTGGTTTCAGTGATGCAATGGCTGAAATATGCTTTGTCCTGGCTGAATTTTTAGGATGGAACAACACATTTATCTTTTACTTCAGCCCTTCTTTTTTTTTAAAAAAAATATTTTTATTATGCTTTTTATGTATTACAACTAAAAAAGTAGAACATAACACATTTTTATGACATCACATTTTCCCCTTATATATACATATACTCTGCCGAGTATTTTGACCTCCCTCCCGTCCAACCCGGGATGGGTTGGAAGGGTTACTTCAGCCCTTCTTTTATAGAGAAACCCCAAGAGTTGTTCAATATTACAAATACAAAACGCATGTTTTGTGGAATTCAGTGTGACAGACAAAGCAGAATGCATTGATGCTGAGCGGGCACATGAACACAAACACACACACACACACACACAGAGAGAGAGAGAGAGAGAGAGAGAGAGAGAGAGAGAGAGAGAGATTATACTTACAGCACTCAATTGGGTTGGATGCCACTTGTAGAGAAAGGGTTCTCCCATTAGGTTGGGGGATATGTACACGGAAGACTAGTCGAACCCGTGTATTCTTCCTTCCAATGTCAGTTTCTCCTTTCCTCAGCTCTATATCTGAATTTCTAAGTTTCAGTATTCCAGCACAGTCAATGCTGTCCAAATATAAACAAATAAAAATCAAACTTTTAAACCAGCCTTCATAAGCTTCCAGAACAACATTATTATTTTTTTGAGGGGCGGGAGGGGAATTATAGTCTCGCTGAGGAGAAGGTACCACATAGCTCCCATTCACAGAATTAAAATCCCTTGGGAAGTCCTTACCCAATAGCTTAATCCATCCTTGGATCAATCCAGAAATCAGTTATCCAAACTATCAAGAGTGACACCTCTGGAAAGGAGCTAACATGAGTTGCCCATTGGCCCCACTCTTATTTTAGCACTGCTTGCTAATTCGCCACATGGCAGCATGAGGCCTACAGAGTATCCCCTCCCTTTTATGGGACATTTGGATATAACAACAAGGATCACGGGGCTCTTTTCCCACTTCCATTCGCCTCCTGGAAGTAACTCAGTGGAAATCTGGGGCTTTTGGCTAAAGTTCCTGGGACTAACAAAAACCCTATGATTGATGTTAACAGGGTTGGACCCACATCATTAATCTTTCTGGCATTTCTCTGACAAACAGGAATACACTGTCCCTAGCACTGCAGTTAAGAATCCTGAGATGTTTTTGAAACTTCATTCCACGAATATTTATTACTGAATGGTTCTCTTAATGCTGTAACTCCTTGCTCTGACACCAGTGGAGGGCCGTTATGTTGAAAATTATTTAAGGGTAGGGGAATTTTGAGCAATTGGATAAGAAAAGAAAAGAAAAACAGCTTCAGGATTAAGATTTATGGATAAGGTTTAAACCAGGTGCCATTTTGAAAAAGAAATGTTACATTCTCTCCAATACTTCTCCAACGAAAATAGGGATGTCTTATTGTCTCCCTACCAACATTTCTCAGGTGAAAATAGGAAACGCCTATTGATTATAATGATGTTTAAATCCGCAGCTGATACAGTATTTCCCTTTTCATGGAAAGGCTCCCAAACCACTAAACTGATATGTACCAGCAAGCAAGTCCAAAAGCTGTCCATTAGGTAGGAGCCTCAGACTCTGAGCTTTCATTATGAAAGATGAAGCCTCTAGCCCTCCTAGGCAGAAAGTTATGCAGCAAAATGATCTGTTCCCTTCTAAGGCCCCATCTGCACTACAGCTTTAAAGCAGCATCGTACCACTATAAACTGCCATTGTTTCTCCCGAAGAATGGCAAATGCAAAATGAGGAAACTTTGCAAAGAGGCTCGGGCATGACTTCTGCTGTGTTCAGGCACCCCTTAAGAATTCACTATATACTTAACTTAAAGTACAGTGGCATACATGTCTACTTAGAAGTAAGTCTCTTTGTATTTAATGGGGCTTTCACTTAGATAAGTGAGTATGGGATGGCAGCCTAGGCTCTGGTTTAGGGTTGGCACTAGGGGAAAACAGGGTTATTGAGCCTTTAGCAGCTGTATGGCAGGCAGCAATTTAACAGGTTAAGCCTTTTCTGGTATGGAGATACAATTATGGGAAAAGCTTCACCATGACAGTACTCTAACTTTGAGTTATGCCAGGACCCCCCCAGGTTGTGCTATGCCACGCAACCATGACAGCCCTGTTGTGACTGGCACCCACAGCACTCTCTCAGACGCGAGTTTTAAAATGTTGGTGGCCCCTGCATTAGTTAAACTGAGTTAATTGCCTCAGGTGGTGGTCACAGGAGTTGATTACCCCTTCCCCACCTGCCCCAGCCCCCCACTTGCTTGCCCCAGCCACCATCACCCTCCTGCCTCTTGAAGGGCTCCCCAGAGTGCCTGACTGCCCCATCCCTGGCTCCGAGGAAGCACTAGCTCCCAAATGGATATAATTTCAAAATCCATGGAATCTAAGAACAGAAGTCGTAATTCCAAGGCTGTCCTAGGAATTTTCCTAGAAGGAAAATGGCAAGAATGAAAAAAAATGAGAGGAGAAAGGTGGGGAGAGCAGGAATATCAGAATGGGGAACCAACAACACTTGTATCACATGGTACTAATGAACCCCTTGCTAGGTAAATGTACTACAGTACATTTTTGAAGAGTCAGCTAACAGCAATCTTGCTTTGAAGAAAACCTTAAAGAAATGAAATCTTTGGGGTGGGGGAAGTGATGGAAAAATATCCAACATCATTTACTCCGGAGTATCGTCTTCAGCAAAACATACTAAGGGAAATGAATGGGACTTAATGCTGAAACTTGGATCCCTGAGTTAGACGTTTGCTTTACACTGAGTATGTCAGTATTTTTCTTCCTCATTGTAAACATGGTTTGCAGAATCAGGACTTAAATGCAAAGCACAATAATGGGAACACCTTTTCTTCACCCTGACCCCATTGTTAAGCCCATATTAAGTGTGAGGTTCTCAGCTCACAGACATAAGCAAGCCTTATAGATGTCAAAAAAACAACAACCAACCACAAAAAACCTTGAGTTGAATGTTTGATTAAAATTTATTATAACTATGGATATAATCATGTCATGAAAATTTATAGACTCTGGCTCAGAGATCCACTCAACCAGTCTTTATTATAATGGAGGGTATAAAATAAGTTTGTAAAATTAGAGCAACTTCACCTCTTTTTATTATCTTTCAATCTCGGGGGCTTTGGGCTGATTCAGACAGAATATGATTAGATGCCATGAAAAGTAGTCTTCTAGGTGCTCCACGTTGCACGTTTCCACCTCCCCTTTACAACAATTCCTTTCCTGGTTTGGGGGTGTTTGTCTTCCAATCCAAGATAGACAACCATAGTTTGAACTTGGCTTCCAGCCCTGGTTTGGAGGGTTTGGATGAAGCAACAAACTATGGTTTGCCTCAGACAAGGAAAGAAGGAGGGAAGTATCTGGATCCAGAAGATGAAGAAGGAGTGTGTGGGCCCAAAGCTTCCTGAAGGCTTGCCCTCATTATGCAAACCAATGGTTTGGCTTTATATCTCAACCAGCCCTTACTAATGCTGCTGCTGCTGCTACTACTACTACATGACACACACAAAATCAACAGGTAAAACTTGCTCCCTTTTGTTTAGTTTCAGCACCAAGAAAAGGAGCACACAATCTGCATAAACAAACAGCCATTATGTTTGTCATTATGATGCGAGTTATGGGTAAGACACTAATACGCTACATGCTTGCCAAAGACAAGAAAGGAGTAAATTTACTTCAGTAAACTGGGAAGAGGGCTGGCCATATGCTCCATTTGTATAAATTGATTGCATGCCACCGACTTCAGTGGAAGAAAGCCAGTTTCCACATACATTTTCAACTAGAATTTGGCACAACACTCCTGCTATAAAATATCAAAAATGGTCAGAGCTGTCTCTGTCTTGGTTTTTGGTGTGGGGGGTGATTCTATGAGATGAGCTGCTGTGGTGGCAGGCAAGTATGTCCAATTAGACACAGGGCCAGACATCATAATCCCCAATGTTGTTCCTGCGTTGCAAGCAAACCAGAGACGTTACACAGCTCAAGACCATGCAAGGAAGCTGGCACTGGCCCTCTTTTGCTGGATGCAGCACAGTATTGATAAAACACTTACAAAGCCCAAAAATGGCTGGGACGGGACCTAACACACGTACCATTCTAAAGTCCATTAGAACAATCCTATATCCCTGATATATTGTAATAAACTTTTACTGTATGCTTGCAAAAGGCAAACAGCAGGGGAAACACCATTTTTAAAATTATTATTATTATTATTTTGCTAATTCTACGCAGCTATTGAGTGTCCCACATAGGACTGAGGTTTGTCCTGCCATATATATCCATGAAATCCTCTTTTAAAATGTAATATTGTCGGGGGGGGGGGTAGGTTAATAAAGGCAAACCCCAGCAAATTAAACTCTCCAATCATGGAGCTTCACAGTTAAAGCCTCTCTTTCCAGGTCTCAGTGGAATAAATCTAATTTCTGAGAAAGATCTTACAATAAATATATGTGTAGCATTGCCTCATTGATCTAAATGGCTTGGCAGACACCAAAAACATTTGATTAGTCTCGGCATTCAAGTAAACAGCTGTGGTATTTACACATAATTAAACTGACACATGGCTAGATTACGTAGATTGATATAGCGAGACCTAAGCATTTCAGGTTAACTGAGATCTGGGTAATCAAATCATCATTGTAATTATAGGGTCTGAAATCTTGCAGGAGCACAGCGAGGGAGAAGAGAGAGAAAGTTCTTTAACTCCATGTTCATTTAGTTGGATTGCTCAAAAACAAGAGAGATCCCATATTATCTTGTGTGTAACTCTCCAAAGGAAAGGCTTGGCTTTGCACATACAAGTCGGCCTTTTGCTTCAAAATGTCAAAGTACAATCCCATGTATATTAACAAAGAACTATGTCCAATTGTATCCAATATGCCCAGGTAAGCACGTACGGGATTGTAGCCACAGTGAGTGAGGGCTCAATCTTATACACAAGAACCTGGCGTAAATTAAGCTAGTGTAAATTAACCTGGGATGACATGATACCGGATACAAACCCTACTTTGGTCAGCTGCTGCTGCTGCTCTAAGCCTGACAGTTTGGGGGGACAAAACAATAGTTCTTTACAACAAAAGCAGTACAAAGTGTTGTTGTTATCTACTAAGGTCATCATCCCTGACCACTGACCATGCTGGCTACAGCTTGCAGGAGTTGTAGACCCCAATATCTGGAAGGCACTACATTGGCTAACCCTGGTTCAAATGCTTCAGGTTGAAATCATACATGCCATGAAGTTGTGTGCCTGTTTTCTGCAACTTTTTTAAACTATCAAAAACAGCTGCAAAGGCTACAATCTTCAATGAAGGACTGGCAAGAGGCACAATTACTTGCCCTCCTATCATTTTCCCCACTCAAAATCATTTCCTCTGCTAACTACCTTTTTTCCTGCGGAGGCAAAGTGTGCATGAAAACACAAACATTCATGAAAACAACAAGCAACAGTACATTGTGGTAGGTAAAATTGTTAGCAACATGTGTATATTAAGCAACACTACATAAGAATAATTTGGGCAGATGTAACTACAATGCTGACAGATTTAAATAAAGACTTAAAAAAAACCTTCTAATTAATCCAGAAATATGACAAACTGAATTTAAGACTGAAAAAAAAGAGAAAATGAAATTGACAAGTTTGTCCATCCCTATTGGACGCGGGGAACTGGCTATATATATATATATTTCATATTCAGCCATTTTTCTTCCCCCACAAACTGTTGGTATGGCTGGTTACTTACATCTTCCCCTAAGCAATGCATTTCATACCTGTTTTTGCTTTGAGAACCACAGTGCAAAATTCAGAGAAGTGTGAATTTTGATGGATAGCTGCATTTCAGTTTGCAGATTGTTTTAAGAACTGTGAATGAGCTTGTCCAAGTTTCTCTCCTGTGTACAACCATTCTTTGCTCTAGTTTTCAGCCTCCTGTGGCTGCCTTTGGTTTGAAAATTAAAATTAAGAAGTCGAAAGAAACTTACCCAACCTTTTGCCTCATTTAGCTGCAACCTCAGAAAGGACCTGGACTAATTTTTTTTCCTAAATACATACATACACAAACACACTCCTATTTTCTTCTTCGTAGGAAAGATTCAAATAGGTCCTTTATTGCAGAATAGCCTGCAGGAATAAGGTGGTGGTGTGTTAGGAACTTAAAAAGCGGGAGCCAAGGCTGGAAATATTTGAGGCACTGTAACTGATATTCAGATTTTAAATGGCAAAGAAGCACATTGTCGCTTTCTATCTAGAGTTTCAACCAATCAGTTGCCCTAAATAAATATTTGTAAATTTTAACTGAGGCGTTAAAATGCTGCTGAGCAAAGTAAGCACACAAAAGCTAGGGAAATTTTCCAAATGAGAAAGATATTGTACAGGATTCTATACCAGGAGCGGGTAAGTTACATACAGTTGGCACTCAGTTTAAAAAAGGGGGGGGGGGAGAAGACAAAAAGCAGAGAATGGAAATGCAAAGCACCAAAAGTGTTGGGAGGATGTGTGCCCTTACATTGCTCTCATGTTGTTTTCGGGAAGAAGCGGGATTTGCAAGACCTTGGTGTTGGAAAGTATGGTTTCGTGGCTGGTTGTGGAGACGGTCTTCCCAGTGATGCGGTGAACCTGGTAGAAGGCATGGGGTCTCAGCAGGCGGTCGTCTGCAGTCCCGATGAACAGCTGTAGCGTGAGCGGTTCACTTTCTAAGTAACCGTGTAGCTGGCAGAAGAACAGAAAGAACTCTGCATAAGCACCGTACACATAAACTGCAAGGAATCTATTAAAGGGAGTCTAATTTAAGGAGAAAACTTGCGACAGGTGCTAAGTGTTAAGCTCTCCTCCCCCCCCTCCCCCCAGATGTACACACACTCCTTTTTTGTGGTAACATAATATACGGACAATAAAAAGGTACACTCCGAGAATGTATCATTATTGTAGATGACCTAAGGCACTTCAGGCAGACTTTGAGCAGCACAGATTCATACATTTCATGGAACAATTTTCGGCGGAAAACAGGTTAGCAACGGCGAGAGTCTTTGTTGCTCTGGAAAAGCAACTAGGTAGCAGGAGAGTGAAAACCAGGAGGATAATGTTTCAACACTCTCCCCTACCCCCCCCAATAAATATAGGGGGTCGTGTGGGCATCACAATTTAAGGAGCCCGAGCAACTAGGTTCTTTCCAGCCCCTGGTGCTGAGGCCTCCTGTACGATACGTGAGCATATTTGTAGAATGATATTTTATAGTGTGCCGAGGCTGAAGCTTACGATACATATTCCATAAGCGCACAGCTTATGCAGAGTGATGTCAAGAGAAGCAGTTTTAGCTCATCTCCTGCTGCTCTGGCACACCTGATTCATCAGAGAAAGAGAGGGGAGGAGGGGTTCAGACTGTAGTTTGTGTAGTGGTGACATACAAGATGCTGAAATATAACAAATCAAATCAGCGGATTGGAAGAGGCGGGGAAGGGGGGGGGAAACCTCAAGTTAAGTAGTTCAATCTGCGCTAGTGTCTGGCTACCTCTTGGCAAGCTGCACACCAGGCAGAGCTTCTGATGTGCACACCACTAAAACTCTGCCAAAGGGAGCCCTCCTGCCGCACGCAAGGCCCATTATATCTGGCACAATTGGCATTCCTTCCATGTACGTTTGTGAAATGCCTTAGCTAGCAAAAAAAAGGGGGGGTCACAAAATGTGCTGTTAAAGCTAAATGAAAGTTAAGGAGTGATAGTTTTTGTTTCAATCTGAGAAACTCCTTTAAATAAGCCTTCAGTGGGAATACAGCTTGGTACGTGGGCTAGAAGTAATATCTGGGAGTGCCTTGCTGGGAAGCACTGAGACTGCTCTCTAGACTGAGGAAAGGGTCTCAGAAGCCCCGCTGCTGGCACAGAGTCCACCAGACTGTCCTTGCTAGCCAAGACAAAATAGCTGGTGCACAAAGGAGGGGTGTTGATGCTGAAAAGCAAGCCACTACTACAATTCTGTGTCTGAAGCATGCAAGGAAAACTAGCAGCACAGACAAGGGCGCATTGTATTAGCTCTGGAGAGCCAGTGTGGTGTAGTGGTTAAGAGCGGTAGTCTCGTAATCTGGTGAACCAGGTTCGCGTCTCCGCTCCTCCACATGCAGCTGCTGGGTGACCTTGGGCTAGTCACACTTCTTTGAAGCCTCTCAGCCCCACTCGCCTCACAGAGTGTTTGTTGTGGGGGAGGAAGGGAAAGGAGAGTGTTAGCCGCTTTGAGACACTTTCGGGTAGTGATAAAGCGGGATATCAAATCCAAACTCCTCCTCCTCCTCCTCCTCTTCTTCTTCTTCCTCTTCTTCTCCTTCTCCCTTTCTGGACTTTGCATGTACATTCTTTAGAAAGAACTACGTGGACCTTCTGAAACCCGTGTGAGACCCAGCCTTAAAACACTGAAGTGTTTTCAAGAAGTGTTTTGTCACTGGTGGCATATTAAAAGGGGGGGGAGAGATTGCTGCTTGGAGATTGCAGATATTGAGAAAGGATCACCAAATAAAAGCCTCCCGACTTATTTTCTGGCTATTTTCGTGATGAAAGTCATGGGACTCATAGGATTGGGGGGGGGGGTTGATCATTGGCTCCTTTTTATGAAACACTACATTAGGTGCCTTCAGCCCTACCTCAGAAGTAATGCGAGCCAAATGTGTTTAGTACACCTGATGGATATGGAAGGAGACTGAAAAGCTGCTCACTGATTCAGCTCTCCCCTGTGACCAAAACATGGCATGGCAATGTCTGTTTCTGTTAGTTAAAAGGTTCACAGGAAAAAGTTACCACTGATGGCTAAAAGAATAAAATGTGGAAAGGGAAGGGAATAATTATACTAGGGTGTAACGAAGAATTTTTGCTCATCCAGGCAGGGCCGGGATTCATTAGCACAGCAGCACCTATTTTGTCAACAACAGGAGGAACTGTCGGGATGCAGGCCCAGCCCAAGACACTTTGCAGCCTGAAGCAAAGGACAAGATGGCACCCCATCCATTCCACCTGCAGAAGCCAACCAGCCTGTCAACTGACGTTTACTCCAATACTAGCAGCGGTGCTCTCCCCTACTCCTAAGGGCAGCAGAGTAGTTTAGGGGGTGCAGGGCAGGGTGTGTGTGTTCTGTCCTTAACATCTGCCAACGTACTCAACGGCATCTGCCTCCTGATGTGGCCACTTCCTTTTGCTAATGGTAGGACTGGTCCTGTTGGGAGGTCATCAGATATCTCAGATGGTACATACAAAATGCCTCATCGAGGGTGTGTAGCTTGAGCCGGTGTCTTGTTTATAGCTTATTTGCATTACGGCAGCCAAACAAGGAAGCTACAAGTAGACTGTTGTGTCTGTGCCAGATTTTTCTGTCAGCTTCATCCTGCTAATGGATGGGACTTGGTAGCTTCGTTCCTCTTGAAATGATTTGCATATCAACGCTTAAGTAGGCAGTTAACTTATCTGGAAGCAGGCATTAACTTATTATGGGAAAGATTGAAATGAAAGCATTATTGGTTCAATTAACTTCTGCGAACCTCGTAGAACATGGCGTCCAGCCAAGAATTACACTTATAGGATAAAAGGAGTCCTGAGATTTCACCAAAGTCTCGCTGTAGACAGATGTCTTGGTCTATATATGCTAACTCAACTCAAAAGCTAGTAGCAGGACCTAAACCATTACTGCACATTAACACCTTGCTTCTGATTTGCTGCCTGGAGGAGTTGTGATCAGCAGTTCTAGGATGCAAAGTTACATTTTCTGATAAAGATTTATAGCACTGATCCACATGTAGGTTAAAACAAAAATAACTTTATATTCTGAGGCACAACTTGGAGGTCTCACCATCACCTTGCTTCACTTCACTTTGCAGTTTGTGGTGGAATCCAGAGTAATTATTGAGACAACACCATTATGTCACAGTTACATCACCTGCTATTGATAGTTGGCCTACTTACATCACAAAAAGCAGCAGGGCACTGAAAACCCACTTTGCCCCTTGACAGCGATCAATTCCAAACTGATATGTGTCTCCCACCACCACCAAAGACAAGCAGGTGATTTTCACACCTATGGTACCAATAACTTGATCAGAATTTCACATAAGGCAAGTGGGGCTGATCTGTTTGGTTCTGCCACAGCAGTCAGTTTCTAACATATTTTCACCAGCACAATGTAATGACAGTATGAAGGAATGGAGTCTTTTCCAGGGTCCTTAGGACACCATGACTGATAATGCAAGAGGCTTTGGTCCTTCTCTAGTCCTACATGGGACTTTTCCTGCCAATAGCAATTCAGTGTTGCCAATGGCTGCAGGTGTCCGGCACAATGCTGGCTTCCACCACAGAAACAAAGGCATTTTGCACCAGTGATTGAAGTCCTGTGGAATGGTCCAGTAGCTGTTCCTGGATTCCTCCTGCCTTTGCGCTGCAGTGCAGAATACTGAGCAGTTAAACTGTTAAGTTCTCGCCTAAGAAAACTGCAGCAATTTACGGACACATTTTTCTCAGACGTTTGTTGCCACGCTCCCTCTCATTCTGCTTGTTTTGAATTTGAAAACAGATATTGCAATTCCTCAGAGTGATTATTCAAGCCAGATGTTTGCTGACAAATGTATCGTGTACTTAGTCACCCACTTATGTCGGGTCCAGACAAGAGGAAAATAAGCAAGTTGAATAAAACTGCACACACGCACACACATCAACATTTTGCGTCTCTTTGTGATGGACAGTTCTTACTGCAAACACAAACCATATTCCCCCTTCTAACACGCACTGTGCAGGGGACAGCCTGGGTCAAAACTTAGGGTCTAGCCCCCAATACAAAAACTCAGATGCTGCTGTCCCAAAGCTGTTACTGTATTTCCTTTTAATTCCATCAATTGAACTGCATTATTTGCTGTTTACATTATGTCACCCAACCCTCACTATGCCATCCACGGCAATAAAACATGATGCAAGGATTAACATTTTGAAAGGACATATTCAGCGCTTGCCTAATTTTAGATCATGCACCTATTTCCATTAGCTATGCGACAGATGTAGCTGCAACAGCTTTTTAAAAGTAGACAAAATGGAGTCAACTTTTGCTCCGGAAGGGCCATCTACACAAAACAATTTGTGTCTTGCTAAATATTTGAAGTTGTATTTTACAGAGTTGCTGTAGATCAAAGTTTGGACCAAGGAAACGGAGCTGATTCTCTCCGCTCCCTGTCAGCTGGACACAGGCAGGTAAAGAAACAGATATGCATGTTAACCGTAAAAACAGGAAGGGGGAAATTAGCATTCCAAATTATTAGGAAAAAATGTGCGCGCGCACACACATGCACATGTGCATATTTTCCACGCATGCTCTGGAATACTGTTCCTGGCTGGCAGCATGGGAACCATGTGTCACAGACCCTATTTTTATCCTTTTCTTTCTGTAACATGGTCCCAAGGCTAAAGTGCCACTGTCAGCCCCTCTGCAACTGAACACTACTGACACAGAACATTCTCGACAACTTCAGGACAAGAATTAAAGGGTGCATTTTTGTGGATGCAGTTTTAAAAATATATATGTCTAACAATATATGGCTCTGTCAAATCCGTGCTGATAAACATTACTGTAAACAAAAATCAAGCCAAAACAACAACAACGGTATTTGGCTTTTCTTCCCTCACCAGAGCTCTTTTTGCTATAGGTGGAATATCAGTACAATCTATGCTCAACCATAGACGATATTTAGCCCTGCACTGTATGTCTAAGTCCCACAGAATTTCAATGGGACTTACATGCAGGTAAGTGTGCATCAGATTGCAAATGAAGTTTTCCAACTGTAAAGACACCCATAGATGACTTATCTCCATTAGAAAGAGAGATGGAAAAGACCCACCTTCCCTGCACAACAGTATTTCTAATATGGAGGATCTTAAGAAACTTCTCTCACCATACTGTGAAGCCACAGGCCAAACTCTGCAACTCAAGTGAATACTGTATGCCTAATCCAAAAAGTATCTTAAATACCAGTGAAATGAAGAATTAGATACAGGCCTGGTTAGCCATTCATTTTATTATGCAATCCAATAATTTAGAATGAAAAGCAGAGATGATGATATTTCGTAGATAAGGGAAGCCCATCCATAAGTCAAATTGGTAATACCCTGAGCCTCAGTCCTTCAGTGTACACTGTTTGGACAACTGCTGGGCACTCCTACTATTTGTGAGTTCTTCTCTGCAGCTGCCCCAGCAAACGTGTGCCTTTTAATCATTTTACCTTCTAAATGATCCATTTACTTATGCACCTCTGACCTCATTTTTACTCAAAGAGTGACAGTGGATATGGCAATTAGACCATCTTCAAGTGCCCCCTGCCCCCCCCAATTATGATTGCAAGTTAACTCAATTCAGTCACATCCTGCCTGGGAAAGAGGAATGCAAAACCATTTCTCAGTTGAGAGTAAACCTGACTACTCTACATGCTAGGGTGGGGATTTGGAGCAGAACCCCATCCAAATCAAAATAAAAGAAACCTCTGTCCATACATCTTCTTGAGCCTCAAATGAAGTTGGACAGTGAGCTGAAGCCCAGAGGAACAGGTACTACACAACCTCCCTCCCTTGAAATTAACAGGAACCCCACAAGACAATGTGAGCCTGAACAACTCCTATGGGTCACATGCAAGAGACATTTCCATTGGTTTGTGCTCACTGTGTGGAAGAACAATTGTGGAAAAGTCAAAGGAACTTCTGGGAAGTGAAGAACATTTCCAGGATTGCAACCCCATGCCTATCTTTCTTCATTATAAAGGGAAGAACAATTTATTGGTGGCTGGTGTCCATGAGGACCAGCAGAGCAGAAGGTAAGGGAAGCCAGTGGCAGGCAGAGACAAAGGATAAGGAAGCTAACAGGCAGGTCCATCCTCTGCATGGATTGCAAGTAAGATGGCGGGCAGACAGGTGCTGGCTGGGAGCAAAATAAAGTTGGTTAGGAGGTGCCCCACTCACTCTAGGACAGCACAGTGCAATGGAAAGAGAAATATGGTGTACTTTGGACAAAAAGAACAATCCCCCCTAAAAAAACAAATGTTCTCCCTGCTCTCCTAATAGCACAGGCCTGAACAACAAAACTTCAGGCACCAATCCTGAAATAAAAATATTATTGGGGGAGGGTTTTTTATGGCAGGAACTGAGGCGATAGAATCGGGATCATTAGATTCTCTCACCACTGAACTATCCGGAAAGTGAGTGCTTCTGCCAACAACCCCCCAAAGACTCGGGTTAAATTATACTGTTTCACATGGCTTGTTTGTAAATTTAAATAAAAATGTAAGATTGTCTGCATTAAAAATATATGAGCAAGGAGGCTCATATATTGTATTCACTTCCTTATGCAATGCTATAAAGCAAATGTGCATTGTCTCCCAAACAGTCTAGCTTTGTGTTAGTCCGCAACGATAATCTGGATTATTTAATATAGTTTCTTAATATAGTTCTTTCTGTGATGTGAGGAAGGGTAAGGCAGCCTACATCCATGTATGTGTATGTGTGCATGCTCACACACTTACAACATGTCTATCTGTATATATCATATATATCCATGTAGGAAAAGGTTGTCTGTTCCTAGCTGGAAGTTTGTACAAGAATATTATTCATTTTGATGTGACTATGCTGTAAGGAATTATTAAATTTATAGTAACAGAGATGTTTTGCACTTAGTGACTAGCTTACCAGGCATTTGGGCACCTATCCAGAACAGAATGCTATTTACAGCTGCTGTCTTGCACCATACTCTCTGTCTTTAGGTCTATGCTGTAGCAGAAACATATCTGTTGTTCCAAAATGTTCCCCCTTCCCTACAATACAGAATCATGAAGCCACCCCATCACAAACACACACAATTAGATCCATTGAAGTGGCACTCAAGTGTTTCTTAAGTCATCTGTGGAAGCATTTTTCTTGAACAAGACTAAATGAATTTCAGACTGTAGAAACCTCCTTTCTGTAGCATGGCATTTTGGCACTATTTTAGGATATCTATTCTCATTTTTTCTTCTTCAGGTGGTCTCTTAAGAGAAAAGAGATACCGTAGAGTTGGAGTGCGATGCAGTCCACACTCACTCATACCTGAAGAAGCTTGGTGTACCGGGAGAAGTTTGACAGCTTAATCCATTGATTGACAGATTGACCCAGTTTGACTGAAGTGCTTGAGCTGAAGCCCTTCCACCAAACTGGCTACTGGATCATGGCCAAATATTCCGTAGTTAAGTCAAGACGTTCTGGTGGAGGGGGACTCCAAGTTGAACATTACAGAAAACTCTATATGCTGCACTTTCTTTATCACGAGTGCAGAGTACTAGTGAGAAGGAATATGGGGGGGGGAAACAGGCTTCGTGGAGGGATTAATGAACAGTGGTTAAGGAATGGGACTTTAAATGGTTCAGCAGACTGCATTTCCTACCACAAATAATACTTTAGATACTTGTTTGTACCAGAAGATCTGCTTTAGTTTTTAACAAGCAGGAGCCATGTGACACCTTAAAGGCTAACTTTGTTATAGCAACCTTCTCCAACTCGCATCAGCCTCAACCAGCATGTCAGAATGTTGGGCGAAATAGGAGTTGTATTCCAAAACATCTAGAGGATTCCAGGTTGAGGAAATCTGTATTGTGGGCTGAGCCTTAATGGACTAGAGTCCACTTCATCAGGCATATCTGATGATCACTGTAGTCTTCCAAGAAAACTTACAATACATTTGTTAGCCTTAAAAGTGTCACAAGAATCCTTCCTTTTGCTGCAACGTAATGTCACGAGCATCCCTCTGGAAATACTAGTTTTTAATTTGGCTTGGATCCAACCACGCAAGACATTCAAAAGGGCATTATGTTGAGATCTCCCTTTGGCAATGTTACGTCTATGAGAGGGGTCCCCTCTATCACTAAAGGACCCAAGCAAGGCAATCCAGCTGATACACTGGGGAAGTCATATGTAGGGTTGCCATGTGTCCTCTTTTTCCCAGGACACATCCTGTTTTTCATGGGTATGTAAAATGAGAGTCATCATAGCAATCCATGGTTAAAAGCAGAAGTCGACAAATGTGTCCTCTTTTTTGCTCTTCAAAATAAGGCAACCCCATAATCATCAGGCATGGGGGGGGGGGGAAGCTGCACTAGAAGGAAGTGGCCATGTGGGAAGGAAATCAACAGCCCCTTTGAAAGGATGTTCCCCCCCCCCCAAGGAGGTGAAGGCAGCAGGGCTGAGCAGACAGGCTATGGTCTATCTCTGCAGACTCACTACTTCAGGAATGAGGAATCTTTTCCAGCACAGATTCATACTGGCCAACCTTCTGGGGGCCGGATGGTTCAGGGACTGAGGGGAAGAGAAAAGCTTAAAAAACCCTTAAAAAAACCCTATTCAATTAATTACCATTGCATTCTCCCATTGCACCTTATTAGAGTCATTGATTATTGCTTCCCATCCTTTCCTCCCCATTTCAGTATTTATTTCCACTCCATTGCACCTTCTTAAATTCATTCCATTATTACTAGATTACTACACAATGACAAAGCAGAGTCTGCCTCTTAGATGATAGCAAGCCACACCAAATCCTTACTATGCCAAAGTGGTCAACATGGTTTACCTGTGGGTAGTTTTTGGAGGTGGGGGGGGGGGTCTAAAAAGCTCATCCAAATCTCCCTAGACACAAATACTGCCAGCAGACAAAGCTGTGAAGCAGCCTGTGCAGGCGATCAGAACAAACTGTAAGTACACCTGGGAATTCTTTCCTGATCCTAGTTAAGAATTTGAACTTGGAAGTCGTGACTAGTACCAGACACTGGAAACTTTTACTGGGGAGGGGGGGGTGCTTCCAGCTGTTGTTCCAGCCACCACAGCCAATGGTCAGGGTAATCGGAGCTGTAGTCCAATAGCCTCTGAAGGGCTGCTGGTTCCCCATCCCTGACAAAACCTTCTTACATTTGGGAAGTAAAAAATAGAGCACATTTTATAATATGATCACGAATAGTGCTCAAAACAGGAGTAAGCAATCAATATATTTAACAAAGGTATTGGGGAAAGAGATATAAGGAGGCGGGGGGATAACAGACACAGCCAACATGATGTCAACATGTAGTTTCATTTCTCCCCATTTAGATATTGCAAAAACATCTGGACTCCAGTCAGAACTCTCATTTTGAATTGGAAAAGCTTTGCACTAGAGACAAGAGGAGAATTACATGCGTGCTTTTTATGATTCCAGATGAAGAAGGTGACGAGGAAGACTGATGAGTAATTTACGGGAGTTTTGCAGAACTCGGCTGAAGCAGCAGATGCTGGCTTCCTGGGTGTGAACTCAACTACTGCGCTAACATTACCCACACATAGAAATAATGAAAGCATATTTCATCAAAACTGGAACGTTGCCTTTGTGCAAGTATAAATATGTCTCGGAATTTAATGCTCAACAAATGCTTAAATAAAGGCAGCAGCACCAGCTGGTTAAAGAATGGATTCCAGGCCCAGATCCTACAAAATGACAAAAAGTGCCCCAACACCTCCCCCCACCAACACCCCACACTGCAAACTTTGCAGTGTCTGGAAAGAATGTGTATTTTTTATTATACACAAGAAGTTATAAGGACATACGGTACAGTTCATAGCCATTAAAATCAAAGGGAGTTCTGCCATTGGCTTCAATTTGATGTGGATTAAGGCCACCATTCTGAAGCTTCTCTGGGCTGCTTGTGGTTCCACTAATATGTGCCATTACCCTTTCTGCATACAAGGTTTCGTTATACAGATGGCAGTTCATCTTTGGGAACTAGTTGCGGGTGTTACTAATTCATACAATATACCTACGTACATGTAGACAGATTTGAGGAGGATCATCCTGTGTCTGATTCTTTGGCAGGGCAGGGGTGGGGGAGGGAGAAAGGCAAGCAGCAGCTTTAACTATATCTATCTATCTATCTATCTATCTATCTATCTATCTATCTATCTATATCTATCTATCTGCATGGCCATAATGAGATAGCGTTCAGTCAACTTCTGCTATTTTTAACACAGAAATTTAATTGTGTGCATACTCTAGTCAAACATCTTCCTGCCAAGAGGAAGCTTGGTTTATTTAACAGTAGACTGTCGTTTGAAGAGATAGAGTAAGGAGCTCCATTTAAAAGCTCCATTTCTGTAAATATTTGGAGAAGGGTAAGTACGAGGAAATATTGAATCATAACCATAACATTTTGCAATGGATGCCTGAAAATGAATGGGGCGAAAAATCAGACAAATCAAATGGTGATTTGGAAAGAACTAAGGAGTGTTGAAGTTGATGTATTTCAACAACACTTAAAAAATAAAATTGTAATTCTAAGGATTAAAGTTAGAAGTTTGTGCAAACTGCATATTGATGGGGTGAGAGAGAGCTTTCATGCTCATGCCCTGCTTGTGGGCATTTGATTGGCTACAGTGAATAGAATGCTGGACTACCTGGCCCCGGGGCCTGATCCAACAGCACTCTTGTGTTTTTTACCCACCTTCCACAGAAATCAACGGCATAACACCTGGTGTTTTCAATGGCTGGATTGCTATCTCCACACACATACACAGTGCCTTTCTGCGTGGCAAAGAACTAGAAAAAAGTAAGCAGTGCCACTAAATATGTATTCAGTAGAAATGCTGACCTATCATTTAGACACAGTAATACCTCTGCGAATGTCTACCTTGTCTAGCGTCCATTCCGGCAAACGTCCGTGGCAAACCTGGAGGTACCAGAACGGGTTACTTCAGGGTTTGCCACTCAGGCATGCGCAGAAGTGCTAAATTGTGCTTTGCGCATGTGCAGAAGCGCAAACTGCTCCACACACGTGCGCAGACGCGGCGTTTTGCCCTGCGTCCTTTTCGGCTAGCGTCCGGGGCTCCGGAACGGATCCTGGCCGCAAAACAAGGTACAACTGTATCTGGTACTCCAAAACTCCAAGCAAGGAATTTGTAGAAATGTTTCGGGGAGGGTGCATACCATTAACCCCAGGGATTAGAAAGATTAGGTTATGAAATGAATCCCCCAAAGTGTGTAAATTGCTTTTACATCAAGTGGTACAAAGATTTTGTAGAAGAAAATAAATAAGCAAACATAGATGCAATTCACTTTCTCCTGAAATTAATGGCAAAATTCTCACTAGATGCAATAGTCAGGTTGCTAACTATATAGAGTCCAATCCAGCCATTGCAACCAATGGAAGGTGGATATATCTGTAATTATATCATTCTGAGATGAAATGATCTCTCAGATCTGAGTCCGGTACTCTAACCTCTACACCACACTGGCATGCACATCACTGCATACCATGGTGAACACTGTGTCAGGCAAGTGGAGACATGTACTAAATCATATACAATAGATATATAGAAGGGATCTGTCAGGGGAAAAAATAGGTTCCCAGTGCTTAGCTTGTCATGTTTACAGAGACACATCCCACTTTCACCTTTTACAACATTCACTGTGTCAATCACTGGTGTACACTCAGCAAACCCATATATACCATATAAGGTTTGAAATCATAGCCGCATACTCTGAAATGCATGTGTAGTTTATAACTGCAGTTGCAATTTTGCAGAATTGTTCACAAAGCATGCTGAAAATACAGTAATTGGCACTTTGAGTTCTCGTCCATGATTTCTACTCCAGCCAGAGGAGTGTGCAAAACGAACTGAAGACCAGGAGGCAATGAAGTGTTTTTTTGTTTTTTTGTTTTTTTGTTTTGCAAGGCAGCCCTAAAAATGTTTAAATTCCCATTTGACAGCAGGACATTTTGCTCTGAAAAGCCAAACAAGCATTTTCAATTAAAAGCATGCAGCAAAACTGGGATCAGGGACAGTCATACTAGTGATAGTTCTTCTTCTTTTACAAACTGGTAAAGCAACATTCAACAAAGCTATGGTAGAAATTGTGTTTCAAAGTACGGAAAGACACTGGGATTATTTCCACAGTAATCAGAATAGCCACATGCCACCATTGCTACAGCCTCTGTTTAGTGAACTTTGAGACCAACCCTAAACTCGTGAGCAGGGCCAGGCCAAGACATTTTGGCACCGGAGGTGAACCACAAAATGGCAAGGAAGAAGTAGTGAATGAAGATCTACATCAGGAACAAGGGGGGGGGGGATAAAGATCCAAATTGGGAACAAGGGTGGGAGGAGATCAGCAGTACCTCCTATTCATCAAGAGGCTGCTGCGGAGGTGACACTGGAAGGGCTGCCAAGTAGGGGGTCAGATGCAGCCCACAAGGAGTGTGCTGCAGCTGTCACTGTTACCATGGCAGCAGTGGCAGCAGCAGATGAGTCATTCCTTGGAGGCCAGATCTGCTGCCCTTGTGGGTCCTGATGCCCAAGGCAGTCACCTCACCTTGCCTCATGAGTGGGCCAGCTGTACTCCTGAGCTTTGGTGCTTGAGGGAGTTGAGGGCTATGGCTGAGACACCGGTACACTGACCTCCACCAACCTGTGTTGGCAGGGAAGAGTTGTTGTAGACTCTGGCTTTTTGGAAGACCTTGCTGCAGCCATGGAAAGTGGACCAGGTAGAAAGCTACTGCTGGGAATGTTCCTGCTAATGACAACCAGAGTTGTGGAGGTGGAGGAGAGCCAAGCATTGATTCGCTGGATGCTAAGCCTCACCATTCTTCTAGAGCCAATGTAGTGACAATAAAGGGAGGGTGGACCTTTCCAAGCTGGCATGGCCTGGAATGTGGCAACAGATCTGCTACCCTACCCACCCCTCTCCACCCTGCCCTGCCAGTCTAGGATTGCTCTTCCTGTTTATCCTGCAGAACTCCTATAAGTTGAACTTCCCGGAAAATGCAAATATGCAGACTAACTGTACTACTCCTAAACTAATAAACAGAAAAGGAGTGAAAGCAACCAACATCTCTTCCGACTTTGTATCAGTTAATTCAAGTGGACTTCATGAGAAACCAACACCCTCTCCTGCACTTATTCATAGCACTAGTAATTTAATTTTTGCAGTGTCCACAGTTTCCACGCAAAAAAAAAATATGAAGGCATGAGGGAGGGAAAGGTGAAAGGAAGGATAATCATACATAGGATTTGTGTTAGATAAAATGCAGTATATGCTTCATTATTCAGATGGTAGTATCCACATTTCTCCTCAACTCCTCCATGGTCTCCCAATCTCTCCTCTTCACAGCTCTGTGGAATGGATGAGATGGAAGAAAATGCCATGGATTGCAAGAGCAATGCCATTGTTTTTGTATGTGTGGTCAACATCAGGCATTGCTTTTTCAGTCTGCGAACAAATAAGGCAATTCACCCAATTCTACACCTTTCTCTGCCTGCCCTGTTGGTGCTCTGTGGCCACTGCGGCCTCATCCATCATGCCCCATTCCAAGCTTTTATATGGCCAGTCACTTCCACCCCCTGTCCAATGGGGCTCAAGCATTTAAGCCAATTAAGGACATGGACACCTGTGGTTCTAGACAACCTTTGCTTCTAGCCTTTATTTCTTATAAGCTAGAACAGGTATTATTTATGTACAAACATCTGTCGGTAGCCTCTCTTTTTGCTGTATTGAAGCCAATGGAAGCCAAGGAACATTTAGATGAATATAGGAGAAGCCAATGGAAACCAAGGAACATTTAGATGAATATAGGAGTCAAACTACAGATCTATCTTATATCAGCTTGGTATTGTTTAACTGGAGTAAGCCAGGCAAGGACTCCTAGCTAAAAGCCACACCCAGTGACTATAGACAATACAAAGCTCGACGCACCAGTGGTCTGGCTCAGTTATAGGAGATGCCAGTAATTTAACCTTCTCGTTGAGCTATGGCCCCTCTCACAAAAATGAGAGCTGATCTAGTTTAGTGGTTAAGAACATGATCTACAGTCTGGAAATTACCCATTTTTTCCCCCAGCCATGAACTCAATGGCCTGCTCCCATATTGTCTCTCAGTTCTCCATCTCCCTGGAATAGGTGGGTAATGCTACCCTGCCCACCTGACATGGCTGCTAAAAGGGCAGCTAACAGGATGTAAATGTGACAGGCTCCCGTGTACAGGCTGCCAAAAAGCATTTGGCCACTTTGGCATTTGAGTTTATATGGCAGGCATAATGGTTCAAAAGGTTCTTAGCCCGTGAGTATGCAGCTTCTGTGCATTACTCTAAAAAGCCATCTGGCCACACTGTGCTGGCAGAGTCCAGAGCATGCAGCCAGGGCCTTATAAAGATTAGAGGTGTCGTGCACGATGCCAACAGAAGTAATTACGGTATTGTATAAATTGGCCCTGGAACTACATATGTGAATAGAATCAACCCCTTAGAAGAAGAAGAAACACTATGTCAAGAACTACGATGCCGTTCAAAAAAGACACAGGCTCGTCTTTAACAAGGTTGGTTACAAATAACACAGTAAAGTGCGTTGTCACCCCTTTTATCACACCGTTTCCTGAGAATTTGGCACTGAACATGCAGAAGTTTCGGGGAATGTATTGGAACTCGTGCCTTGCCAAAAAGAACCCGAAAGCCCACCCCGCTTTTGACTCTGAATAGGGATCAATTTCAAAGTTTATCTAAGACTGATGCCGCCTACAGTATTCTAACTGGCGTGGAAATAAAAAAAAAAAGCAGAGTCTTGCTGTGGCACTGGAAAATGCACTGATTAAGAGCTTTTAAAACAGAATTACCCACAAGCTTGTAGAGTAGCTTACGCTGCGCTGTATCTTTTTATCACATGGCACTGATCACCATCAGACTACGA
Organism: Lacerta agilis; assembly: GCF_009819535.1. Taxonomy (NCBI): domain Eukaryota; kingdom Metazoa; phylum Chordata; class Lepidosauria; order Squamata; family Lacertidae; genus Lacerta; species Lacerta agilis. The sequence goes on from NC_046318.1 coordinate 31,091,962, forward strand.
ATAGTCTGCAAAAAAAAAAAGTCTGAAAACTCTTCCTGCCTTAAACACTTTGCAGGCAGGGCGGGAGTTAAGTGAAAGTATGTGAGAAGTTTGACTTGCATTTATTTGCATGGTGGATGTTGCAATGAATTATCTCTCTACTTATCACCAAGATCTCACTCTCTGCTTCAAGAGAAGATAAATGATGAGCTCGTAGTCTAAGCGAAAAGCAAGGGAACATAGTTTCAGCCTAGTGGCAACCCCATACTGCATTCTCACCTTTTTGGGTGGAGACTATGAGTCACTAAAGTGGAAACATGCACTGTTATTATGCATGGTGTATTAATAGCTATATTGTTATGCCTTCATAACTTTCTAGTCTCGTAACCAATGGAAAAATGTATATTATAAAGAATGACAGCAGGTGAGCTGCTCTTGCTTAAAAACAAATGAAAGAATAGAATTCATTCTTCAATACATAATGGCCCCAATCCATTAAAAATTGGTAGTGATTATGTTTAGTGGGCTTCTTGACTACTTCGTAAAAAAACGACAGGATGGAAATGCCAAGAACAAGAGAAAAATGTTATTCAAAAGTGATCTGGGGCAGGAATCCTGATCATAATTATTTCACATTAAATACCATTGATGTAACTGAGAGCTAGTTTGGAATAGGTTAACATGCGATGGAAGTGAAGTCCACTGATATCAGTTGCAAATCCTATTAATATCAGCGGTACTTCAGCACAACTATCCCCACCCCGAAGAAAACAATTAATATTTGTGTGTATGCTCTGCAAAATAAAATTGCAGATCTCAAAGACTGAGTTTAAAATCATTGGCATTATTATAGAAAAGAAAATAAGGGACCACAATTGGCATCATCGCCAACATGCTGGATTCCCCAACCCGATGTTCTGCTAATCTAACCAATTAATCAATCCTATGCACAGTCACTTGGAAGTAAGGCATATGAAGTAACTTACTTAGAATTACAGCCCAAGTCAATATCATGAGAAGGCCTGACAGAACCCTAGAACTCTTCAAATTGAAAATGGGAACTGGTCGACATCTTATGGCGCTGCTACAACATTTAAAGGCCAGTTAACATGTGAGTGGGCCCAATAATATGGGTTCTCCTTCCCACCCAAGTGTTGCCTCAGCTGTTGGTAAGAAGAAGCGCTGCTCAAGGCACAGATGGAAATTGGTCCATAACCAACCACTGTGATCAGAGGCAGAATTAAGAGGTATCTCACAATGATGAGCAGATGGCTAAGAGGTAACACAAGGGCAACGGCAACAAATTTCTATTTAGTGGCCCCTTAAGGCTCCTGGCTTTCCAGGCTGAGCAGAGACATTATAGGCTGTGCTCGTAAATGCTAATAAATCACCATTCCACACAGAGAGTCCCAAAAAGTGTTCCCTGCTTCTGAAATGCTGCAGCATGAAATTCTTCAAGAGAGAAAAAGGTACTTCTACGTCTCGTTCTCTACCACATTCCCGCCTGATGGTCTGAGAGGGAAATCTGGTCATATGCACATAACAAGTGATCAAAAAAGACAAATGCAGATTTATCCAGGGACTCACAGGGATAAAAGTGCCTCTCAGGCAGTCCAGCTATGCTGGGAAGTTTCCACTGAAACATATGAAATATAGAAGTGATGCTGGCTATGCTTTGTCTCTCATCTATCAGCAACAAAAATCAGCCAGAAGCTTCCTCATGCTGCATATGATGAATTTGGTGGCATTAAAACCTCTCAAGTTTAACCTCCAATCAGAAAGGACACCATGAGAAGATAAGGAAGAAGAAGCTAGAAACAGAACATTTTGCCAATTTTTAAGCCAGTCAGTTGAGAAAACAGAGGGAAACAGCGCAAATTTTTGCATCCACTTAATCCTCCTGTCTTCTGTATGTCAAGTGCTGACCTGTCTCATTCCACTGGTCTCTACAGGCATGATAAATGGATTTTTGGAAGCTCACTATTTCCTAAAGGGGGAAAAACACCTTCTTCAAGTGCTGGACCTTATCAATAAAAAGAGCACCATCAATGTACAAACACAGGAACAACACAGGAAACTGCTTTATATCAAGCCAGATCATTGGTCAATCTGGCTTAGTCATGTCTACAAACTGGCTTGCAGTGGCTCTTCAGGGTTTCAGGCAGGGCTCTCTCCCAGGCCTACCTGGAGATGCTGGGGGCTAAATCTAGAACCTTCTGCAAACCTTCTGTAAACCTTGCAGTACAAAAAATTGGGGGGGGGGGGCTCTTGGAGGGAAAGAACCCCCACAAATCAGCCCAATGAGGACTGAGCATGGAATACTGACTGACTCCTGGAGAAGCAGAGGAGAAAAATGTGGAGAGGGAACAATGGAGTATCATGGAAGAAGGCAGTTCCAGCCAGTGAGCATGACTCCACATGGCAACATTTTGTTGCTGATCTGTATTGGGCACCTAGCATCTTGTTTTTCTTCTTCAACCCACAACAATCTGAACATTTCAACAACTGAAAAAAACTATTAATGGTGTGTCACAGCTGAATCCACACTGTTAAGACTTTTGGAGTGTACTTTTTACTGTTTGTAGGATATAAGTGCATTCATAATAATAATAATAATAATTTTTGTTATTTATATCCTACCCATCTGGCTGGGTTTCCCCAGCCACTCTGGGCAGCTTCCAGCATATACAAAAACATAATAAACCATCAAACATTTAAAATTTCCCAATACAGGGCTGCCTTCAGGTGTCTTCTAAAATTTATATAGTTATTAACCTCCTTGACATCTGATGGGAGGGCATTCCACAGGGCGGGCGCCACTACTGAGAAGGCCCTCTGCCTGGTTTCCCTGTAACTTCACTTCTCACAGTGAGGGAACGGCCAGAAGGCCCTCAGAGCTGGACCTCAGGGCTGGATGATGGGGTGGAGGAGGTTCTTCAGATATACAGGACCAAGGTAGCTTAGGGCTTTAAAGGTCAGCACTATTCTACGCCATTTGCAAAACAAAGGCTGTCTAGCACATCATTCACACACAAATCGAATTTCCCATGTTCTTTGTTGTGACGCTGCTTCCTGTAATATAATGCAACTTAATTTGAACAGATCCATGTGGAGAGCCACAAATGTGAAACACTTCTCGGGGTGGTAGTGGGTCTGCTAACTAAGGCATCACAAGACTCTCATGTTAAGGTTTTAGAACTGTTATGATTAAAATAAAACACAAGAATACACAAACAGCATTCTCAAAGTCCATGGGCTTTTTAACAGACAGCGTCCTTCAGAACAACAGCTGAGCTGGCAACCATCTAGGAATAGAGGAATCACCATTCACTTGGGTGATAAAGTGATATGTAGTACAGAAGTCATCAACTGTGTCCTTCTGTTCATGGATAGTTATTTGACCCAGTGGAAGCTCCCGTGAACAGAAAGCAGGGGAGACAAATTTCGCTGATACTCCTCTTCCTTCCATCAAGACCCTCCAGAACATGAGGGGCAGTAGAACAGGGCTTTTACCTGCAGGGGTTGCAAAAGAAAGGGACATTTGCAGACGTCACCTCCCTCCTCCCATTCACCAAAGCCCTTGCTAGATGAAAGAGCCTTTTATTAACAGAAGGGACACCATTACAGTGGTACCTCAGGTTACAAATACTTCAGGTTACAGACTCCGCTAACCCAGAAGTAGTACCTCGGGTTAAGAACTTTACCTCAGGATGAGAACAGAAATTGCACAGCGGTGGCGCAGCGTGAGGCCCCATTAGCTAAAGTGGTACCTCAGGTTAAGAATGGTTTCAGGTTAAGAACAGACCTCTGGAACGAATTAAGTTCGTAACCAGAGGTAGCACTGTACATACAACGAGGGATGTTGGATAATTCCCTGAGAAATGGAAATTGCCACAACTTGCATGTTTGCACGAGGCCAGGAACAGAAATCACACAAGTGAAAATTAGCACTATTTTACCATGGTTGTTGTTGTTTTTTAGTCAAATACTTTATGTAAATAATTAAGTTATTCTCTGCGTTGTTTTTGACATCTCCCTTCTGTTGAAATCTATTACGTTCATTTCGGCTGTAGCAAATGGCAAGACGAAAGTAGGTTTTTGTGGAAGACAAACTGCAGCAGAACAGAAACAGCTCTGGTTGTAATGAGCACAGGATGCGATGGAAATCATTGCCTATTTATATCCCTAAAGTTTTGCTACATTTCTTTGCAACTTTGATTCACGAGTCAGTTTCCCCCCCCCCCTCGTAAGACCACATCCTATATATTATTTCGTTGAAGAACCCAACGTCAGTTGCATTTCAGGTGGCCAACATGCCGTACATCTCTGTTTAACCCTGCCATCAGCGGTCGAACTTTCTAATGTAGTATACGCATGAGAAGTTCCGCAAGGATGAGGTTCCAGGAACAGCCCTTAATATCTCTAAATACTATGTTGTGGGGGGGGGGGAGCGGGAGCACAGAGAATCCATAGCCTCCTACCTATTCCCATGGCACACTCTGCCCAAACTGCCCCACCCTAATTATGCCATCCAGATTTCACTGATACATATAATTAACTATGTGTAATAACATACGCTTTCAATTTATTTCAGTCATTCCAGCCCTCCCCCACCAGCCCAACCCTAACTAGTAATACCATCCGTTCCTGTATCATTATAAAATGGTTTGAAAGCATGCCCAAACCTCCTACCCCATCCTAACTTTGGCTTTTCATAGAGACAAATTCTCCACCTTTCTGGAGATGCCAACGCTTTTTTACTAGCCCTGCTCCTATGCGTTTCATCGCAGCACTTCAACACAGAAATTAAGCCAGTGAAACCTTTCCCATCAGTTAGTTCATCTGCATTCAAGGAAAAGTTCCACCTGCTAAATTTCTGCAAGAAGACTTGCTTTTAAATGCATAGGTGTAGGGCCACCAAAAATGCTGGCAAGCCTAAACCTATCCTAACTACACACAATCACCCTACTAATTCCACTTTCCCTTCAGAGCAGCCATTCTGGGCCCCTGGAAACTAAAGTTGCCCTGAGGAGAGGAAAATAACACCGACATGTTATAATGCAGTGATATTCTAGAAAAAGTGAGTCACTTTTGTAAAAGAGAATGCAGTAGAGCAGTAGCTATAGATGATGCTTCAAAAACAGCTAGGTGGGAATTAAGGTTAAGATATGCACCACAAAGTTGACCTTTTTATTTATTTTTTAAAAAATCAATTTTATGAGAGTTTTCAGCCTAAAATACAATAAAAACCAATCTAAAGAAGATAAATAAAAAGGGAAGCAAGAAAAAGCAAGAGAAGAAAAAGAAAAAGAAGACAAGGTGAAAAAAAAATAAGCACAAGGTCCTCTGTTATAATTATATACGCTTGTTCCACACACAGAAGAGTGAACCCACCCAGCTCTCACCTGGGAGCTTCCCCCTCTTCTTCCAGCCTCCCACCCTGGGAAATCCTCTCTACCCTGCCTCTCACTCAGGGCCCTTGGTCTTCCATCCATCCGCTTCCTATGTGTATCTTCATTAATCCAATACAGAAAACTTCAAAAAACATAGCATAAATCTATATATAATTAACAGAGAGCAAGCAAAAATGAAAGACCAAAAAGAGGGTCTTCTGATTCTCTGTCTGCCTATTGTATTTCTAACAATTATTTAAAGTACTCAAGGTATCCACTCCCAGATGACTTTTAGCTGTATTAATTTCCAGTCCCCCCCCTCAATCTACCAGGTGTTATATTTTCAATCTTCACATCCCAGTTGTATTTTCAAGGCTGCAGTAGCAGTTGCACACTTCAAATGTGTGTTTGGGGGACACTTTTCTGCCATGTCTAGACGGCAGGGCTGCTCCGGTGGAAGCTTTCAGGCCTTTCAGCTCTTTACTCTGCTCAATTCATATTACACGGTAAACAAAAAGATAGAAGAAATGACAGGTGATGAGTAAAAATATTTCGAGCGGCATGGGGGGGATTAATAATAAAAAGCCCTCTCCACTCACAGACTCTGAATCAGCAAATTCTGCCTAAACTTGAGAGTCTGAGTGACGATGCCTCCAGAGCACACACAACATTTGCCGCAGCAATTAATTTAGCCATTTCCAAAGACGGATTTCGGATTCAACTACATTAGTAAAAAACAACAACCCATCATTTTAAATGTGTTATAAACATGCAACACCAGAAGGCGCTGCAGAGCACAAAACTTTTCTATGTGATTTTATATAGGGTTTTCATTTCTTTTGTTATAATGATTTAATTTATTACTTATTTTTAGCAGGAGTTTTTCCTGTGTGTAGATCCACCCTAGAGAAAATGATGTCTCAGTACGTTGATGTGGTTTATGCCAAACTCCACCTTTATCTGCCGTCCTGTCTGACTGGCTCTGTTCCTGTACCATAATTTCATGACCAGTTGGCTTCAGTAATGTTCAGCCCTCTGAAGTATGTCCTGGTGTAGAAAGTTTGAGGACCCCTATCCTAAATCATTATTCCAAAAACATAAGATAGACCCCCCTTTTTGTTGTTACAGCGTACACACCCCAACAAGCCACCTGGTTCCGTGTAACATGTACCAGCAATGAAATAATCAAAAGCAGCAGCGCACCCTGTTTCAGTGCATCCTATTTTCACTCTGAGATGTACTGTTTTTTGTGATCCAATTACTATCTAAAATATATAGCATTTTACTTATAAGGCATTCGGAGAGACCAACACAACACACCAATCTTTCAAATCTCAGCAGCCTTCCTGATAGTAATCCTTAGCCTTTCCATTTTCTGAAGAATGCATTTTTGGGAAGCGGAGATGGCTACCTTTGGCAGCTCTGGTTATGCAGTAATCCTGTGGAGCTGGCTGCATGTGAGCTAAGAAACTTTCCCCGCCCTAGATAATTCACTAATGATGCACAGCCCTGCTCCCATTTTATTAGATTTATGGCAGCAATAATATGCATAAAACATCTGCCAGGCTATTCTCCTTTTCAATTTTGATTATCTGTCTGCTACTTTGTGGTTAGCTTTAACTATGCAGAGGCAAGATGTGTGAAAGCTATTCAGTTTAGATTTATTCTTTAAAAGTACCGTCTGTCTAAAAGCAGGGCTATAAAATTTAGGCTCCCTGTCTGGACCGTAGTACAGCTCCGCGGCTGCATGCTATTAACTGCAACCTGGCTAACAGGTGCTTGCCAATTTCTGTATATTCTCAGTGTGAGACGGGATTACAATTCCCTCTGGTTGAAAGGGTAACATTTTCTTTCAAGGGCCAGTTACACCCCCCCCCCCCCCAAAAAAAAGAGGCATAAAAAGGAAGCCTGCCATATCGGGATGAATTGAATCACAGCGTACCAGTAAGCCTCTATATTTAAAACTTTTGTTTTATCTATCCTCTTGTCAAACTGCACTTCACACAATACTTCCCTAGTCACTTGGGTTTCACCTCACAATTTCAGCAAAAACCAGTGATTAGCAGCAGGTGAGCAGGACAGTCTCTTTGAAAATCCAGTGGGTCACTTTCAATTATCCCCTGAAGTTACCGGTATTTGTTGGGCTATGAGGGGTTTACGGAAGAGGTCCTGTCTCCCAATTGTACTTTCAGCCAAGCCACTAACTCCAGCTTTTCTGTTGATGTTGAAGGCAGTGTTTCGAAATTAGCCAGGCACATTTTGCACCTGACTATTGGCCACTTGCGACCAAGTGAAGATGCCTGGGTCCCAGGATGGTGCATGCCTGGGGATCGTTGGAACTTGCCTGTTTTCACACACCAGCAACATACTCTGTAGTATACTATCAGTTATATTTTATCTGCACAATCAAAATGAATTTCAGGAACCAAAACGCTTTTTTCTGTCCAGCCTGAGCAAGAGCAGTGGACAACATTATAGTTAATTGTTGCCACTTGTCTTCACTTACCTCACCCCCCCCCCTGCCCTGCTCACAGTTGTGAAGAATATTTACAGTGGTGCCCCGCTAGACGAATGCCTCGCTAGACGAAAAACTCGCTAGACGAAGGCATTCGTCTAGCGGGAGGCTGCCCCGCAAGACGAAAAAGTCTATGGGGCTGCCTCGCAAGACGAATTTTTTTCGTCTTTTTTTCTGTCTAGCGAAAACCATGGTTTACATTGCCGCTTCGCTAGACGAAAAAACCACTAGGCGAAAATATTCGCAGAACGAATTATTTTCGTCTAGCGGGGCACCACTGTATATATATTCTCCAATGCTGTCCCTGGATAAAGTGACTTTTATTCTTTCAGTTCTCAAAATTCTTAAGCTAGCTCATGGTTGTCATCTGAACTAGCTAGATGTTTAACTGAGAATCAATCACAGTCAGTCCATCATTTGAAAAATAAGACTTTAGAGCGGTCTTGCCCCAAAATGGCAACTAGGCATTTCATTTTGGCAACTGTAACCTTGGTTTAAGGACCCATTTGGTGCCTAGCTTATATAGCTGAGTTTCTAACGCTGATGGAAGGAGCATCTAAAACACATATTTCCAAAAAGAAATCCCCCCTTCATCTGCTATTGTTTTAAACTCTTTCACTATGTGCAACAAGACTCCAGTTAGATTAACATTTGCAACCCATTTTTCTAAAAAAAAAAAAGATTTTTAACTCAATGGCTCACAAAAATGATTAAAAACATAATGAAAAGTTACTAGAATTTAAAACTTAAAAAAACCTGTCATTTTAACAAGCAACAGCTTCATTCATCTAACGAATAGCAAATGTCTGACAAGCACTGGATGCAATAGGAGTTGTTTCTGAGTAAAGAGGCATGGAATCGTGTCTCCCCAAAGAAGCATCTTCAGCAGAGAGTCCAAATTCCAAAAGAGCTAATGACACAACTAACTGGGATGGACTGTCACACTTCTTTAGAACTTGCTGGGTTCCTTCTAAAGAGACAAGCTGTTCTCTTATTTGTGTGGCAGAGGAGTGATGGTTCTATCAAATCCCTTTGCACACTGGGAAACGCATGAGGGGTCTAGCAGTTCAAACTGAATAGCCACAACAACTCATGTTCCAGTCATGCTCCCACTACTGCATGTTCACCAGCAATGTGAAAGGGTCCTACACATAGACAAATGCACTTGTGCACAACTCCATGCAAGGGGAGGATTCTGATTGTACACACATTGCTTCACCATTAGGGGCAAGTCTGGTATAAACAGCAACCAGAGGACAGCGAACACAGTGGAACAATGCGTGGTTTGAGTTAACCACATAGTAAACTCACTGTAAGAAGCCCTCCTGCAGCCACAGATTTTATTCCTCTCCTCTACTTCCCCCTCCCACAATTAATAGGTTTTGAACTCAAAAACTGGGTGAAACGCTGGCATTGTCAGTTTTATGGAATGTTCTCTTACACCATATATGCTTTTATCAGTGTTTGTAAATGCTTTGAACCTTCTTCAGTATATAGACTTCCAAAATATGTTATCTCTCCTTTACTCATTGCAAAAACAAACCACACTCTGGAGTTAAAATTAACATACCTTATCTTTATTATTAAGCATCTTGTGGTGATGCTCATGCATCCCAAAGCACTACAGGCACAACCAAGAAACTGAATGGACATAACTGAAAGTGAGCACACCAGGACACGTCTAAACAGCTGCTTCCCCCACTATCAGCAAATTAGTATAAAAAGCAACAACAAAGCCCTTAGAAAGTAGCAAAAGGAAGTATGGGATTGCTTTTCCACAAGCTGTGGCATAGCAGCCACATTCAGACAACCACAATCTAGGCTCCAGAAACTAAAACATGAACCAGTCTTTTGGTCACATAAACAGCCCCGCCACTCCTCCCTTCACACAACTGAACAAACAACTTGGGAAGACTTCCACTAACCATGGTTTCCCATTTTGTCCTAACTGGGAAATTGTGGTTAATGTCTTTGGAACGAACCTGGATATGAACAAAGCCATGGGGCTTTTCTACATTTTTCTGGACAGGCCAACCAACAAGTCATTTGGACAAAGGACTGAGAAACGCTGAGAGCTAGAAGAAGAAGAAGAAGAAGAAGAAGAAGAAGAAGAAGAAGAAGAAGAAGAAGAGTTTGGATTTGATATCCCGCTTTTCACTACCCAAAGGAGTCACAAAGCGGTTAACATTCTCCTTTCCCTTCCTCCCCCACAACAAACACTCTGTGAGGTGAGTGAGGCTGAGAGACTTCAAAGAAGTGTGACTAGCCCAAGGTCACCCAGCAGCTGCATGTGGAGGAGCAGAGACACGAACCCGGTTCCCCAGATTACAAGTCTGCTGCTCTTAACCACTACACCACACTGGCTCTCCAGTGGCAGATGAGTCCAAAACTTTTCAGTTTAATGCTGTATTGTGTTTTTAATATTCGATTGAGAGCTGCCCAGAATGGCTGGGGAAACCCAGCCAGATGGGCGGGGTATAAATAATAAATTATTATTTATGATGATGATGATTCTATATCCACTTGCTGCCGAATGGAGGGGTTTGTCAGCTCTAACCCTCGATTACTTTTTAATTTCTCTTCTGTTTCCTGTGTACAAGGCGTCTAGTTCTGAAATAGCCCATAGTACTTGAGAGTGAAAATATGCTCTATGTGCTCAGTATCAGAGAAATCAAATCAGTTGCCTAGGGCCACACAGGATGTTAGTGGGAGGGCAGGATTTGAAATCCAGATTCTTCAATTCCCAGAACAGAAGATTCTTTTTCTCCCTTTGCAAAGTGCTGAATATAGAAGAGTCATTATGATTAGCAACACAGCTTTATGAGACGGGGCATGAAACCCTTTGCCAAGCATTACCTCACAGTGGCCAATTAACCAGCACCTTTGATTAGCCAGTGTTCTCAAAACATTTTTAGTTCTTTCTAGGTGTGTCAAGCTCATCTCACTCTCCAAGCATTTAGAAATCCTCAGGATAACTCAGGGCTGCCATGGTACCATAGCTAAACAAGTATACAGCAAATGTGTAGGAGTGTGGGAAGTTAGATTAATTGCTCAGGTGAGTTTATGCATATTCATTCTGAGGGTGGCAAAAATAATAAGTCACAAAACAGTTGAGCGCATGAGGCTGAGGTCTCTCCCTGAAAACAGGTGACATCTCCCTTATCACTAATTATCTCACTTGGCTGAATAGTGCTGGGGAGAAAGAGAGATGGCTAAAGAAGGAATTGAACGAGGGAAATGAGGAGTGAAGCTCAGCAAACTAGATTTAACATTCATCCAGCCAATGCCGTATCTATGTTGTAACAGACCACCCAGCTGTGCCAACTGCAATGACAACATACACATGCGAGTGCTGGTTTGCCCTGGCAATTGCAGCGAGATGAGAAAGAAGTAGAGAGCCTAATAATATACAGATCAGAATATGTTGAACCAACACAGAAACTAAATGTGGTAAATGAAATTGTGCATCAGATAGAGACTGCTGCAGGGCATGGCTCCTCTACATTTAATAGTTGTGCTCATGAGGAAGTCAACAGCAGACAGATAGAATACACTTCCAGTTTTCCTTACACACTCTCTTCAAAAGAATACAGAGAAACCACCACAGACCCAGTGTGAGGGCTCATGCCTCAAGTGGCGTTGACCCAGCCTGACTTCCATGGCGGGACATCACAGTCCCTTCTCCTCAAAGCCCAGGCGAAGATGGGCTCACACCATTGCGAACACTGTGCCCAGAGCCTCTTTGCCCTGTCTGCCTCCTCAGCAAGCCCTATGGCCGATACAGCAAGGTCCTTCCAGGGACAGAGTCATCGGAGGACATCCGTGGGAACCAACAATTCTCAGCAAAAGAAGAAGAGGGAAGGAAATGCCAGCTGAATAACCCTGGCACCATGTTGTCTCTGGTCCTGATACCAGACTTGAATGGAGCTTTTATTATGATAATACTTTATATGCTGCTTTGAGTGCCTCTCGGGGCTTTAAAGCGGGATGTAAGTTAAATTAAGAAGTAAGCAAACACTGGTGTGCAAGGCTCTAGCTGTCTGCTCAGGTTCCAGCCATGTTTCGCTGTCTGTCCTCCTGATTTCCAGCTCTTTGGCTTTCTATAGACTGACCCCCTTCCCTCAGGAGAAGAGGTGCAGTTTGGGCTGGCATGAGTCAGGATGCCTGAATGTTGGCATCCCTTCAAATAGATAGATAGATAGATAGATAGATAGATAGATAGATAGATAGATAGACAGATAGCCGGATGGATGGACAGACAGACAGATAGCTGGATGGATGGATGGATGGATAGATGATAGATAGATAGATAGATAGATAGATAGATAGATAGATAGATACTATTATTCCTATGATTCTATGAATAGACAGACAGACAGACAGACAGCTGGATGGATGGATGGATGGATGGATAGATGATAGATAGATGGATGGATAGATGATAGATAGATAGATAGACAGACAGACAGCTGGATGGATGGATGGATAGATGATAGATAGATGAGAGAGAGAGAGAGAGAGAGAGAGAGAGAGAGAGAGAGAGAGAGAGAGAATATCAATGGAGACTGTGGGGAGGGGGAAAGGATGCTAGGAATAAAACAAAAATACTTAGGGAACCCCCTGCTCATGGAGAAGGAGAACAAAGAAAATCAAGCTCCACTTATTCCAGGGACTGAAAACTAGATTCATATTCATTACACCCATGGATCTGAGGTTTGCTTTCCTCTTTTCCTTCCAACTTTTTTTTTTTACTGCTTCCCTTTTCCTTTTCTTCAACCCTGCCTATGCAGAGACACGCAGCAGACTTCGTTTTATTTCCACACACTGTAGAAAGAGATTGCAGGGGAGTGCCAGGACACATTTAGCCCAATTAAATGTTGGCACTGTGTTCCATTTCCCCCCCCCCCATTCACCCGGGTGGAAATTTTAAAGGTCAAACTGGCCACTGTGAATTGATGCCTCCCATCTACATTTCCTTGCACTGGGCTGCTAGCAGGGTACATACAAACAAATGTATCACTACAAATTTTAATCTTAAACATCACTTGTTGTTTTTGCTTTAAATACACAAATAATGAGATAGGAGTGATGAAATTTCCACAGTGAAATGTGCTAAAGAAGCTAAACGGTGGTAGTAAAATCTTTAGCTATCTCTCTGGAATTCAAGACTTAAAATTATTCCCAGCTGAAAACCACCCCAAACTTGCATTCTTTTTTTTCTTCTTCAAAGAATGAGCAGAGAGCACATTTCAAGAAAGATTCTTCCACCGGCACCCCCCAAGCTTTTAAATAAATGCAGGCCACATGATAGGAATTTTAGGCCCCATCAAACCAAGTACTTCATGAGCTTCCACAAACACCCAAGCATTAGCCAACCCTATTTCTTACACAGGTATACACAGGTATATATCTTGTCTGTTCTGCTTTCCATGAAGAAGGTCTCAGGTTCAATCCTAGAATATCCAGGTAGGTTTCAGAAAAGACATCTGTCTGAAACGCTGCAGACCCTCTCCTAATAAGCATCAACAATACTAAGACATCCCAAATGGGAGGCTATTGTGGTATACAAATGGTATCTTGCCATAGACTTCAGTAAGATTTCTTATGTAAGCCAAGGAAATCATGGTGTTGCCCCTGTATTACTGACAGAACCATAATTCAGCTACAGAAGATTTGACAGCACACTGTTCAACCTGTAGCTTTCAGGGGACGAATGGGTGTGAGAGGAGGAAAAGAGTAGACAAAGAGCGCTTGCTTGCCAATTTTGAATTAATCACACTGGAAACAAGCTTATTTCCATCTGAAACAAAATGCAACACACTCTGAAAACATTTATGAAAGAAAAGCCATTCCACCCAACAGACTTTGTAAATACAGCAAAAGAAAACTCCTTCCTGCTTTTCTCTCAAGAAGTCTTGTTACAATCTTCTGCATGCATCAATTTCAATATCGGAGATGTAACAACATCAACAAGCCAGAAACATCCTGCATTACACAGAGACTTTGAGCAATTATCTTTGGACATAGGAGTGTGGAGCCAATACTGCGGAATACATCATTGCATATTCTGAAAATGTGCAGTATTAAGGAGACCGGGAAGTAAACTTGCTCTGGGTATTCGTAGTGCAGTTGTTATCACTCACCTATCACTGTATCTTCTTATGCACATCTCCTGAGTACAAATTCAACAGTGATATATGGCTGTTGCTGAAAATGTTTATTCATGCTGCTGTAATGCACAAGGATGCACACGCCAACCAGCTTCTCCCTGCACCAGTTGGGCACCTTGTTTCAGGCTACCAGAGCTCATGCACAAACATAGTCTGATCGTAGGAGTTAGGCTCATCTAAGGCCCCTGAATGCAATGGTTTTAAACACACCTAACACTGCATAGAATTGCAGTCTGAGTGGCATGTCAAGTGCTACATAACTGTCAGCAAACAGAAGCATTTTGATAGCAACCACATTATTGTGGTTCTGTATGAAGCACACTGTAGGGCACACATTCAGTCTTTGGAGGCCTGTTGTTGTTGAACCAATGAAGGCTTATGCCCACGGCAAAAAAGTATTTAACATGTAATATTTGTTTGTTTGTTTGTTTGTTATACTGCCCTTCATCATAAGATCTCAGGGTGGTACACAGAATAAAACACAGGATAAAAATAAGTAAATAATTGGAACAAAACAGCAAAACCTCCCCTCTTCCTACAGACACATTTAAAAGGCTGTAGAATATTAATCAGCCCAAAGCCTGGCTGAAGAACATTCTCACCTAGTGCCTAAAAATATATAATGAAGGCACCAGGCGGGTCTCCCTGGGGAGAGCATTCCGCAAGCAGGGAGCCACTACAGAGAAGGCCCATTCTCGTGTTGCCACCCTCCAAACCTCATGTGGAGGGGGCACACGAAAAAAAGCCTCAGAGGATGAACACAGAATCCAGGACGGTTTATATGGGGACAGTTTATATGGTTCAACAGAGGCCAAGACTTAACTTATGGAAGTAGCATAAAAGCTTATTTGAATTTGCAAGAGATACGCACAGGGGTCCTTGCCCAAACAAACAAGCCATCTTAGCTAGCATGAGAAAGGCTATTACCTGCACCACTGGGTGTCCCCCCGCAGATGCCTTGACAGCCCCTCGACTCCCTTCGGTCTCGTAATGGGCTCGGTGGTGGGACTTCGGCTGCACTTCAATCCGAAGTTCATAAGGTCCTGAGTGAGACGGCAGCTGCCAATCCAGAGCAGGCAAGGATGGGCTGTAATGGAAAGCAACCGCAATTAAATATTAACATCCAGTCCACTATCATAAACCGCAAGAATCTGGCACTATTACTTTAGAGGCCACGTTTAGCAGTTCATCCTTCACCATCTTACACTTAAAATTTCATCAATGGAGATAATGGTATGACATAAGTAATTTAATAGGTAATGGTTATTTTATGAAGATTTATGGATGGCACAGATTTGATAGGCCAGATGCAATCAGATGCTTAAACAAAAACGGAAAACATTTTAAGTTTGGTTTAAAAAAAAAACACCACTTAATGCATCAGCCCATTAATCAAAATGGACAAATGCAGAGAAGTAAGATGTGTGCATGGGGGGGGGGATCTATTCTGAGTTAGACTCTGGGTGAGGTTGGGTATCAGAACTTCAGTTTCTCCAATTTACATTCAACCTACTTTGTTTTGATCATGTTTCAGCAGCAACCCAAATTATTTAGTTGGCTTCAGCCACAGATTGGCTCAGCAATGTTCCCTCTGCACTAAGGGTGTATCTTTGCTTTCTTCAGCATAGCCAAACCATGTGGCGAATGACTTCAGCCAGCAATGAGTCCATGCCTTCCTGTACTGCCATTGTGGAGAGTTCACCTCTATGACAGGCAGGGCAGATGCCGGAACAGGATCTCTCAGGTGATGCTGCACCTGTCTTTCAGAGATTCCCCCTCCCCCTCTCTCAACAACATCTAGAGGGCCTCATGTCTCCGCATCTACCCAAGGTGAAAAATGAGCACTGAGTTGTCGCATAAGTGCAACCATTTACAGTTTATGCAGGTAATATAGGCCAGTGGTAGCCAATCTTTTTGACAAGTCAAGTCCAAGATATCAGAGTGACCCTCTCCTCTCTATGTATGTTGCCTCACATGGCTGTTGAGTTGGGGACTAGGCGATATCACCTTGCAGGAAGGGCAGGTACATACCTGACAATTTATCAGTTGAAATTATTTCTATCCTGCCTTGCAGCTTGAGTTTCCAAAACAGAAACGGATAAGATCCAGCAATAGCCTAAATATGCATTAAAAAGTAACAATGAAAGTTAAAAGGTCCTAATTGCCATTAAAAGCATGAGTCTAAAAGCCACCAGGTAGGAAAACTGAGAAAATGAACTGGGGAAGAAGCAGTCCACAATCAAGGTGACACAGTAGAGAAGGAAACTCTTGATCTCAAGGTTGTGGGTTTGAGCCCCATGTTGGCCAAAAAAAGATTCCTGTATTGGACTAGATGACCCTCGTGGTCCCTTCCAACTGTGATTTTATGTGTCTCATGCCTACCCCCTCCTCTCAGAAGGTGAGGATACTTTGAGCAGGGCCTCTGAGGAAGATCTGCACAAGGCAGTTTCATGTGAGAGTCAACAGTCCTTCCAGTCCCAAGCCACTTACGAAGTCTTAAGATCAAAGCCAACTTAACTATGTTATAGCCAGGCCCATGGCTCCTCCTGCTGCCATCCAGTTATGCCATAAAGTCCTGCTCTCTGTGCCACAGACCACTGGAACTCAAATCTGAGTGAGTGACTTATCCCCCATTATAGACTCAATGGTTAGTGTGAATGGGACCCAGGGTAAAATCTACTACCAAAATATTATCTACAACTATAAGAGGCAGACACATTTCCATCATTTTAAGTCAAAGCTGCTATGATTACAGTGTTACCATGCCACACTGTCTTGAGAAGCCTGAGGTGACTGGCATAAAGTTTTCACTCAAGCACAATTGGCAACTTCATGAGGCTCATCCTGCTCTGTGTACATCTATGTGTGCTAGCATTTAAATGTTCCTGGATAATTATCTGGAGCTCCTGCTTGACTGCAAGAATAATTTATATAATATAGAGCAGCTGCTGATCACTTCATGTTATGAAACAGATGCTTCCATCTTTAAGCCGGTTCATATATGATGGATTTCGCTCTCTCTTTCCCCCAAATATCTATCCAATTGTGACATTTTCAGGGTGTTTCGTTCTTAAAAGCTCTAATCCATCAATCATCACAAAGTTTGGATCCTCTAACTTTTAAAGGGAGATGGAGAAAAAAGCAAGGTGAAGCTGGGTGAATTAAAAAAAACACACACAAACAAAATTTATTTTCTCTGCTTAAAGATCTTAGAGGAGCACCTGAAACACTGACTGAATGCAGTTGCTGTTTCTGTTATAAGGCAGCCATGTGTAGTTAGGCACGCCATAATTAAAATCCCACTGCAAGGGCCGACCAACAAAAGTAATAATAATAAATTGAGAATTAAATGCAGTTTTCCTGACAGAGGAAGTGGCATGATGCTTTAAACAGTTTCATGGGTTGTGGCTTGGTAATGCAATTTCCTATTCTAGGTTATCTGTATTGTGCACTTAATTTCCTGCAGCACAACTTGCTTAAAAGGAAGAGATATCAAACATATATTTAGATTGTAGAAGTTCTTTCATGGGGGAGGGAACCAGGAGAGCCCAACTGCATCACACGCAGGATAATATCCTGAAGAATACATGGGCAGATGCTCAGTGAAGACAAGAGCTGCACTACACTGTACTATTCCATAAGCATCAGCTGTTTTGTGTAGATCTAAAATTAATGTAACATATGAACGAGACAAATGTGCCAGGGTTGGCTGACTGTTGACTTATACCAGGCATCCCCAAACTCGGCCCTCCAGATGTTTTGGGACTACAGTTCCCATTATCTTTGACCACTGGTCCTGTTAGCTAGGGATGATGGGAGTTGCAGTCCCAAAACATCTGGAGGGCCAAGTTTGTGGGTGACTGACTTATACCCTCAATGTTAAATCTGGGTTTCCCGCCATGTTCATGTGTGAATTGGCCCCTAATCAGCAAAATCCCAAAGTCTTCTTTGGAGCTAGCCTGATCATAAACTGGCAAACTCACTGTCAGGAAACCCCCCTCCCCACGACAGGTAGCATCCCGGGAGAGCTTGCAGTACAGGGAACCACCCCCTTTGTTCACCAGTTCGTCATCCCCCTCCTCAGCAGGAAGCGACCATTCCTCCAGTGGGGAGGGGGAGTTAGAGGCAGGAAGTTGGCGCAGGGGCTGTGAAGAGATCGCAGAGCCTGAGCACCAAGGGGGAAGCGGGGAACAGGGACAGTTTCCCGCGCCCCGAGTTCGCAGACAGGAAAGACGTGGAAGGGGGAGGCGGGAGT
Organism: Lacerta agilis; assembly: GCF_009819535.1. NCBI lineage: Eukaryota > Metazoa > Chordata > Lepidosauria > Squamata > Lacertidae > Lacerta > Lacerta agilis. The sequence goes on from NC_046318.1 coordinate 31,110,274, forward strand.
TCAGGATCCCGTGCCTCTTTTGCTGGACAAAGAACCGGAAGGGTTCATTCCCGGACTCTGCAGAGGGATGAGATGGACGTTTGAACTTTTGCTCCACTGTAAATATCTGCACAATAAAGCACTTAGTTTTTAGAAGTGCTGTGTTCGACTGTTTTCTCTTGAGCAACCACTGAACGTCCTTACACTCACCCACTGTTATTCTAGTATGAAAATTCAGTACTCTTCCAGGACTAGCTTGGCTGTGAAACTGATTGCAGCCACACAAATGCTTGGAGCAAGGCAGAGTGGGTGGAGCCAGTGGAGCAAATAAAGTTGTCACAATTTTCCTGGTCTCTCTTCTTGCCTTTCACAGCCACCCGCCACGCCCAAATTGAGCGAGTAAAATTAATCCTATCGTGTCATGAAAAGCCTTCACTGCTTAATTTTTATGCATCGAGGAGCAATCAAGGACAGAGGAGTCAGATCAGTTTAACAGAACTGGCAACGATTCACAACAGCAGTTGATCGGTTTAACAAGAGCAACACACAGAATGTCAAACTGCACAGGTGATGCCTAGTGACATCTTATATGTGGTGATCACATGAAATATCATTATCTAGCCAGATCTTTTTCTTTAAAATACCTTTCTCTCCTTTTGCAGAAAAGGATTGAAATAGTTCACAGTGGAAGGAAACTGGAAATTAAGTTTCCAACAAATCCCTGTTTTTCAGCAAAGTTTAAAAAGTTAGGAGAAAGAGTGATCTTACTTAGGATCCGTAACGCTGAATTTTACATATGGTATTTCAATAATCCACAGTGGTGCCGAAGGAGGATTTTAAAAAACCACCCTATTTCTAGGAGTATTCCAAAATCAAATTTATGAAATGTCTTATGATATAAAGTTATAAACAATATCAGGAGCTATGATGAGGAAAGGGCTGAATTTTTGGATTTTCATTTCGTCAATTGGCAGTAAGGTCCACAAGCTAACATTTATTGTGAAAAGGTGCAGGTTACATTACAAATATGTTGTATACAGGCCACACTATCATATTACTTCACTGCAATCATTTTAAAGCAAATCTATTCCACTTTTTCTTATTATGTAAACTGGGGTGGGCACAAACAATATATTAACTTTCCCCCTCCAAAACAGCGAACAGACAAAATATGTGAGCCAAAAGGATCAATAACATAATAGCAGCAAAATAATAAAGTTTTAAAGTTTATTAAAGGTTAAAGGGACATGGGTGGCACTGTGGGTTAAACCACAGAGCCTAGGGCTTTCCGATCAGAAGGTCGGCGGTTCAAATCCCCACGACAGGGTGAGCTCCTGTTGCTCGGTCCCAGCTCCTGCCGACCTAGCAGTTTGAAAGCACGAAGTGCAAGTAGATAAATAGGTACCGCTCCGGCGGGAAGGTAAACACTGTTTCCGTGCGCTGCTCTGGTTCGCCAGAAGCTGCTTAGTCATGCTGGCCACATGACCCGGAAGCTGTACGCCGGCTCCCTCAGCCAATAAAGCAAGATGAGCACCGCAACCCCAGAGTCGTCTGCGACTGGACCTAATGGTCAGGGGTCCCTTTAACCTTTAAATAAACTTTAACTAGGTAGTCTACACATAACAAATGGAAATATGAAAGCTACTAACGATCCCACAGATGCTGTGTCAAGCAGTAAAATGCCCACAGCTGAGGTTATTTCAGGCACATGGGTGTTGTTCACCCTGCCAAAGCCTTATTGGCAGATGGGGCATATATTGTACCCTGTGGAATCAGACAGCTCTGTTGATCAGTCCTATTTAGATGCCACCTTTCAGGGCAAAGCCCTACTCAAGTGGCTATCACAAACAATTAAAGGAGAAAATGCAACACACTGCATATTTAAATATTAAATATTTTAAGAAAGTTTAACATGATGTAAAAAAAAAATCCGACTCAGCACATTTTTAGTTAAAATCTGGTTGAAATAGGCATGCCTTTAAGGTCCATTTACTAACTGCTACTGATGTGGTCACGTGTATCTCCCTTGGGAAGGCGTTCCATAAATACAGAGTCACCACCGAAAAGGCCCTGTCTCTAGTTCCTGTGGGGATTCCCTTGGGCTTAACCTAGCGCAGACTGCAGCAGCAAGATTGCTGGCTGTCAACGCCATATAATACCTCTGTTGAAAGAGCTGCAATATGCTACTAAGCGCACTTCAAGGTCCTGCTTTTAGCATTCAAAGCCCTGCTATAAACTTGGGGCTAGGATACCTAAGGGGCCACCTTGCCCTCTATATCCCTGCCTGGCAACTGCACTCCTCAGATGGGGCAATGCTGAGAGTGCCATATGGCCCCAAAGTGCACTTAACCTGTGGGGTGGAAACCAGGCTTTTAGTGTTGTAGCTCCAGCTCTCTGGGATCAATTACCAGCCGAAATCAGACAGGCTTTTAGTTAGGTACCCACTGAACACATTTTTGTTCAGGGAGGCTTTCCCCAAGGTGCAACCTGTTCACTAATGGTTTCCAGCAACTGGTATGCTGCCTCTGACAGTAGGATGAAGCACATAGCCAACATGGTAAGTAGCCTTTGATAACCTTAGCCACCATGAATTTGTACAATCCTCTTTTAAAGCCAATGCTTTATGTAAACCACTTTGAGATGCTTATTAACATATTTTGTACTTAAAAAAGCAAGAGCTGTAAAGTATCAGAAGACTTTTGCAAAATTCACAGTGGGCTGGTTCTTTTTGGCATGGTACATGCTGGTACATACTGATGCTAGATACCGATACATTTGATTATCTAATCTTGTGGTACAATACCAAGAGGGAAGTATGTATTAATACCTGGCTTATGTTGCACACAACCTGGTTGAATGAAGGCAAACGTCTCCCAAATACGTACACCAGAATTCTCTGCACAGCACTAAGCTTATTGTGAAGGGTGGCTTTGATCTTTAGGAATTCCGTCTCCCTAGCCATGCACTCAGCTGAACCATCAACTAGCTTCGAGTGGCCTGATAAAAATTCTGCTGGTGTGCCAAACACCCCACTGTCCGTCTCCTTCTCTGAGCTAACTGTTTCAAAGGTTCTGTTGTAGTCTCCAAAGACCATTAGCCTTGGGCGTCTTCAACATTCATGCCAAATTGGTCTGCCTTATGGCTAAGGATTTCATGGCCTTGGTGTTATTCAAAGACCTGTGTATATCTGGGCAGGGCAGCCTTCTGACCGAGTTTTCAGTAGTGGACTAGGTTAAAATTATATGTGAGTGGGAAACCCATATTTGATTCCATTGTCATGGACAGATCATTCATTACTTGGATTTACCTACAGCTATCTGCAACCTCTACAGGAACAGAGACTGAGTGTAATAAGACTGCCCGCCATACGAATGAACCTGGGTGGTTTTCTTAGGTCACCAGGAGTTTTTCCTGCAGGTTTAGCCAGCAGTCTTACTGAGGCTCTGGTCTCCACAGGGAATGAGGGACTGACCCAAGCTATCAATACAATCACTCCCAAGTGTTATCAGCACATAGAGCTCTATCAGCACCTTGGTAATCCATAGCGATCCTTTCTTACAAACAAGATTGTGTCAGGATTGTAGCTATACCTAGATGTTGGATCTTTAGCTAGAAACCATACGATATTCAAAACCAGAGTATGCCATTTCTATTACCGTATTTTCCGGCGTATAAGACGACTGGGCGTATAAGACGACCCCCAACTTTTCCAGTTAAAATATAGAGTTTGAGATATACTCGGCCACAGATTCTCCACCCGGCGTATAAGACGACCCCTGACTTTTGAGAAGATTTTCCTGGATTAAAAAGTAGTTTTATACGCCAGAATATACAGTACATCGCTAGACAATTCCCTGTCAAAGACACTTAAACAAAAGCTAAGGAGGATTATTGAAATATTTCAGCTTCCCTTTTTTCTGCCTCACTAGACTGTAATCATTTGCCTCAAGAGCATTTTCCATCATAGATGGAGAAGTTTAGATAAGTTATTCCATTTTGCTGGAAGCAACATGATTCACATGGCTATTAATCTGCTTGTATCAATACTTCCCTTATGAACTGCTGGTTCTGCTGTAAACATTTTCTACATGCTAAATCTTGGCATGGAAGATTAAAGACTACCTGATTACAAACAGAACAGAACCTTAAAATGCACACAAATACATCCACACACAAGGCTCTCAATGTGGGCTTTGTGCAGGAGCAGCACCCAGATGTTTGGGATTAATCCAGAATCAGAATCTGAGTGCTAAGCATGCAGTGAGGATCCATCAGTTATTATGAGTTTAAAGAACTAAATGCCAGTGATCTCCACAGTTCTTGGACAGGCTGGCATGGCAAGTATTCTCCCCAGTGAAATCTAAGGTTGTAATGTTGAAGCCACTTTCCTGCAAAAGGTTGGCCTCTCCCCATCCCACTCCAAATCCCAAAGTGTTTGCAAAAAGGGGTTGAAGAATTAGCATCTCAGGAACGTTTCCTTGAGAATGCTAATACAGTAGGCTCCTGGAGATGCCATTCAGAGTTTGCATGAAACTCAAACACCATTGTGAAACTAACCAGCCATGCACACAGTGGATGGCTCTAAGTAATTCCCTATCTCACAATTTCAAATCCCCAACTATAACATGGAAATAAAAATGAGCTCACGCGGTTATTGTGGATACAAAATGTAAAATTATAATCACACCAATCCTTGCATCCAAATTAAGAACTCCCTTTTAGGATAGAGGGGCCTTGTTGACATAGAGGCAGGTGTGGTCTTTCATATGATCATAGATAAGTGAAAAAACAACTATTACTCTAGGAAATTTCCAATCACCCTTTTGTTTTAGGATTCCCCCCCCCTTTATTACAGAGGTAATACAATAATTTTGGCAAATAAACCATGCAACAGGGTGGATCTTGGAATCCGTATTATTTGCTGGAACCTAACCTAGACTTTGAAACAGAGCAGATATATCAGAGGGTGGGAATCCCAGCTCAATCGTGACGAATTATTGCTGGGGAGGGTGGCTTTTTTGGGGTGTGTGTGTGTGCTTAAAATAACAATTTCAATTGTGTGCTCCCATGATTGTATTGACATCTGCGTTCAGTTGTCCAGGATTATTTCATATATAATACATATAATGAAAAGTATTTATGGGTTAAAGGAAGCTTGGTCAGGGCATTTGATTGGTAAAATAACTTAAACCACAATTTTACAGTAGCTTCCAGCTGTCCTGGAGCACGAGTTAATGAGATCACATGGAAACAGACTGAAAACCAGGAAACATTTTTTTTTTTACACAAAAACAAAACAGTGGAAAAATGCTGGATTTTACTTTCATTAACACACTAGGGAATGCTGTGTTCATTTTAACTGCAGGTGATAAAACGTTTATTTCCTTTTTAGAAAACAAATCTCTGTAAGCTACTGTATGATAAAGATTATGGTGGTCTAATCGCCACTTGATTCCTCCCCCCTGCCCCCATGTTAAACACACACGTGCAGGGTCCTAACCTACCCATTTTTTCTCAGCTAATGCAAACTTTTGGGGAGATAGCATGAGATAATTTCTTATGCAGAAGAGCTCTGAAAATCATTGTAAGCTGGCAGCTCTGGAAATCACTGCTACACCCACACTACACCAATTTAGGAGCTAGCATGCATCTACATCTGCCTGTGAGTCTTCCATGCATGGTGTTTAGAACTTTAATTCCCAAACAGACATTGTAGGCAACTGGTACACATTTCCACACTTCCTCGTGGTGTAGACATGTCCGTCACCCATCACCGCATTACATTGGGGCTAACTTTAGGGGCGGGGGGGGTGTCTGTGGGTAACCCCCCATCCCATGTTGATGGACTCCAGCTCTCAAACGTACAGGATTTTTTTTTAGTACAACTAACCAATTTAACTAGCATTACAGAAAGCAAATAATTACTTCCTGATTTTAATGTGCTATACAGATACATGTACACACACACCCCAGCCATAAAACCAGGAATTATTATTATTATTATTATTATTATTATTATTATTATTATTATTTTAAAACCACTGTCCTACCCATTATCCTGAAGCCCTGTTTAGGGAAGCTTTTAATATCTGATGAATTATTGTATTTTAATATTGTGTTGGAAGCTGCCCAGAGTGGCTGGGGAGGCCCAGCCAGATGGGCGGGGTATAAATAAATTATTATTATTTATTATTTATTATTATTATTATTATTATTATTATTATTATTTGAATAGGAGGAGAAATACTTTTACAAGAGATTCCTTTATTGCAAGGGGTTGGACTAGATGGCCCTTGCACTTCCTTCCAAGCCTACAATTCTATTATTCTAAGTCATGTAAAATAAGGAGGAAATGAACAGGAAAGAAGGAACTCCGATAAGATGGAAGGGTGGCTTCAGAAAGCATCATGGGCCACATAAAATGAGATCGGGGTTGCATGAAGCTCCTGCAAACTGCCAACCTGTGCCCTTAGGAATAGGACATTAAATATATAAACAGGCCACTGGGCATTAAAAACTAGGCCAAGCCAGTCAAAAGCCATACAGTAGCGTATAAAGTTAGGACATGTCATTTTAAACTTTTCCCCACTTTTTAAAGTTATTCTGTAACATCTGTTTTGTTATATTACTCTTATACAAAGTTATACTGCTTTCAAGGTTGGGAAAACAAAAGAGAAACAACAATAACCCAGAAGCAGCAGCCATATAGCAATTCCAATAACCTACAGAGGGTGGCTTGACGCTGCCTTGTTATTGGTCAATGTGAAATTAACCAGGGAACACCACAAAAGAAAACGGAAGCACAATGTTGTAGGCCTGATTCCAACAGGCGCCACCAGAAATCTTGTCTTTGACTCTTTAGATGAAATAGCGAAAGGGGGGGGGGAAGGAGAGGGGAGTTAGCAGGGACAGGGCATTAAGAAAAGTAATATGTATATCTTTATACCCCACAAAAAAATAAATCACACAAACTTGTACCTCATGTAGGATGATGGGGACAATGGCTTAGATTTGGCCCATGGATAGGGATGTTGTGGCACTGAAAGGTACTGATCACAGAAGCTTCCTTTCCTGATGTGCTGAAACCCCGGAAACTCTTCTGGCGACAAGTCGGCAGTTGGCGATATGGTCCCATGATCTTCCCCGCTCGGTTCAGTCTTGAGCGTCATGGACTGGGTGTGATCGATTGCCGTTCTCCTGGACTTGGTAGGAATCCCATCGTTCATGTCTATTGTGCTGTCAGTGGTGAGGGCATTGATGGCTGCGACGATGGCTGAGCTGGTGTACTGGTTAGTGTTTCCTAGCCATGTCTCATCGGTCACGCTGACTCTTGGAGAAGTCTGGGGAGAGGGTGTTGGAGAGGGGTGTGGCGAGTAGGACGTCTGCCTGCCGTTCAGGCTGTATTTTCTTTTGTTGCAGGGAGAAGATGGCCGGGAGTTGCGAGTGCTCAGCCAGTTTTCCTCGGTGATGCTTGTTCTGGGAGAGGCAGATGGGGAGTGTCGGGGCGAGTTAAGCAACGTGCAGGTCACCATGCTCCGTTGATACGCTTCCTCGGCGTCGGTGGTCTTGGGCGACACACACGGCGATTGCCAAGGAGATGTCTGAGGCGAAGTATAGGGATAAGAGTAATTGGATTCATAAGACGATGCTTCTGAATTGCAGCTTCTGGAAGACAGGCTGCTTGCTGGACTCAGGCAAGATGGGTCTCGATAGGCCTCTATGTTCGGCAGGTTCAACGTCGCAGTCGTAGGCGATCTCTTTGTGTTTGGGACAGGCTCCTCGATTTCCGGATCATGGAAGAACTGGTTGTTGTTATGATGCAGCCCCAAGTAAGAGGTTATTTCGATTCTAGGGCTTTCTAGCGCTGGCACGCCATTAGGTCTGACGTTGGGAGACAGATAATATCCCGCGGTGCCACTTTCAGCATGCCCTCCGTATCCCGAAGGATGATTAGTTGATGGGACAATCGAAATGACTGGATTGGATGTCTGAAGGCCATGACATGGAGCTGACAATGAAGGATGTGCCACACTTAGAGGCAAGCTGGAATTTATATTTGAAGATGCATAGTTATAATGTTCTGTAAAAACAAAACAAAAGATAAAAATAAACAAAAAAAGAATGGCATGAGATGTTGCACATGCAAACGAAATTAATTAGCAAACTGAATCCCAAACGTGATCCAGTGGATAGGATGAGAGCTTTACCAGGGTTCAGACACCACTTTAGCTATTTCTTTTCAGTGGGCAGGCTTTTGCTCTTTGTTCTCCTGCTCTGAAGTGGGAATTACACGGATAACCTAGAGCAGGGTTTCCCAGCAGGACCAGCGATCAGAGATGATGGGAACTGTAGTCCAAAAACAGCTAGGGACCCGAGTTTGGGAAACCCTGACCTAGAGGCAGGGGACCAGAGGCTCTTCAGATGTTGTTGGACTCCAACTCCCATCAGCCCCAGCCAGCCTGTCCAATGGTTAGGGGTGATGGGTGTTGTAGTCCCGCAACATCTGGAGGGCCACAGGCTCCCTACCCCTGCTTTCTAGAAATGATTCCACAGAATCGGAGCATTTGATTGCACATTGAGGGCATCTTTGGATGCTACCAAGAAACAAAATGCAAGCTATCTCTGCATCGACGTGTGTGTGTGTGTGTGTGTGTTTCTGGTGCAACCGACATTGCCATGACTCACAAAGCTCCCCAGCAGAAAGAAGCAAGGGTTTGATGCCTATCTTGAACTCCCACATCTAATTCACAGAGGAGTTTCAGCTGCTGCTCTGAACGTTACAATGGATCACACAGAGAGAATGGCAGTCACTCGTTTATCTTTTCTCAGTGCTTCCAATACACATTCAAAGCTGCCCTAAAACTTCACCGCCATTATGTGGAATGCATGGAGCCTTGGCGGCCAATCTTTTTTGGAAAGAGTGGTACAAAATACGAAGCAGTGACACTGTGGTGCCCAAATATGCATCTGACTGTGCTCCGGTGTGGCTTTGCTTCTAATCTACTGAGTCTGAGAACAGAGAACAGCACGGGAGAGGAAGGTCTGACTCTGTGACGTACCTGGGCCCCGTGGGTCCCTGTGCTTCTGTCCAGACATGCCTGCTACCTGTGTGAATTGTGGCACCTGTAGATTGGCCACACATGTTATTTGCATAATATGCATTATGCTTTATACAATGTTCCCTACAATGAATGACTTTCTTTCAGTGTAGCTTCTGTCAGAGAACGGTGCATCTGAAAATGCTGTGTTTCAATGCTTAATAATGTTGCTATGAGGAAAGGAAGATTCCAGCCTTCCTAATAACTTCTCTCAATATTATTTCCAGGCTCAGCATCGGCATGCATAGGTCCCAGCACTCTGTTAAGAGCCCACAAATGCCACTTAACCCTGGTCAACCTTTTAAAAAAAACTTCTTTTTTAACAGCACTGGGCAGTTGAGTCTCAAAGCCACCATTTTAATTTCCTCCAAAGACCCTTACATAGTACTGCACCAGGGCATTGTGGGAAATTTGAATGGTGGCTTTCTGCTGCTCAGCAGCACCGCAGCTGCCTGCTGTTACCAGGTAAGCCTGCCAAAGTTCACCCACAGAGAAGGGGAGCCACCAGAAGGACCTTTACAGAGAGCTCCCCTCAAACTTGCATCCTGTTCCTAATGATCTCTTTGTACTTCAAAGCAAAGTTTGTGAGGGGCAAAAGTCTTTGCGGGAGTTTTTAACACCGACTCCAACAAGCAAAAAGTGAATGAACAAAATGCCTGAAGATAAATAAAAAGACACACAAAACTAAAATGGAGATAAATGTTATATGGAAAACCATTTTTTAAAATCTTATTTCCAACTACAACTCATACAGATTAAAACATATGTGCAGTTTGTCTCAGACTGTTGGTATTCATCACAAATGTTCTGAGATAAAGTGAGAGAGAGAGTACTTATGCACTGTAAACACATGAAACTGTACTAGACACACAGACGTATGTTGCGCAAAAGAAAGGAGAACTTCCTCTTCTACACAAACCAGCACAGCTGATCAGCCAGAGCACAAGCAACACCCCCACCCCCTGGTCTTCTTACTTCGATAACTCAACTAGGAGCAAAATGGCTCCATTCAATCTCCAACATCAGATCAGTACAAGTACTGTAAGTCCTTTTCTCAAAGCCAATGCCGAAAACAAACCAGATTATGCTTGTGTGTGCATGTGCGTGTGTGTGTGTGTGTGTGTGTGCTGTTAACCATGAAGAAGCAGCTGCAGTTTACAAAAGCACATACAAATGGAGGTTGTTTGGAAATATTTAGAGAATTGTTTTTCATCTGAGCTTCCTGTAGCCACCAAATTTCACCAGACTGGCCCTGCTAGCAACTCAGTTGGGAGTGGAACTACATGATACGCTTAACCCGGTTCAAGCTGCGAGTTTCCTTGCAGCTTTTCCACATCCCTGGCTGCTGCTGGTGGTGAAGAAATTAAAACCACAACAAGGGCAAGCATCCCTAAACGTTACAGGATGAAGCAGAGATGACTCGACATGGAGCAGCCCTGTGCCATAGACACACCCTTTGAACATGTGAGATTTTCTATTCTCCTTTCCGAGAGGTGTCTTAATCTGTTGAAGAGCTCCTTGACATCACTTTGAGCAGCAGCGGAGTCCTTTGAGGCGAATGGATTTCCCCTGGCCACTCCTTAGCTGGCTACTTTTTTTGACCTTGCATGTTTGCATTTCTGACATTCTGCTGAAGTCACATTTTCTAACTAGCCCTCTGCAACCATGAGGACTAAAAATGTATGTGCATGTGTGTGTATATATAATTTAACTTGACCCAGTGGTACAAGAATCCCCTTGCACTCATAGGCACTAGCAGCTCTGACCCCACTACAAAAGAAAACTGCATTTACCATTCAGGTTATTCTGTCTTAATGCTTCTGTACAGAAGCTACCTGCAGTTTTAACATGTCTTTTTCGGCTTCTGGTGCTTTTTAAAGAATACTGTACTCCTGATTGATTGAAACAAACAAGTCAAGGCTTCTTCACTTCCTTCACATACAATGTTTGTTTCCTTCCTTCCCAGGAGACAAATGCCCCAAGCACTGAATCTTCCCTACTTACAAACCCGAGATCCGGAAAAGCTGTTAATGATCATGGCTGTATTCCCAACACAACTCAATCCTCTCTAGCATTGCATGTGGAGCAGAGACTCTGGGCTCCTGCTTCTTTCTCCCTCTTTTTTGTTTCTTACTAATATACTCATCTCCCTAGTATTCGGATTTGATAAATGATTCAAAGTGAGACATTGACACAGGACACAAAACACCCAGCTGCTCCGTAAGCAGTTCAGAGAGATATATGTTTGGCTGATTTATATCCTGCCGTGCATCATTAATATATTCAACACCCATACAAATCCTTTTACCAGATGCCTTAGGGAAACCTGGATATTGACCAAAAGATGTTCATTGACTTAGAGGGGTGGAGCAGCACAAATAAAACGGGGGCTGCACTTCTCTCGTCACGCGATTCAATAGCAAATCAGATCAATGGTGTTTGCATTATATTCATACAAAATATACAGGGTCTCAGGGGTTGGGGAACCTCACACCCGGAGGGCCAAACGTGGCCCTCCAAGCCTATCCATCCAGACTCTCCTCACACCACAACCTCTCAGCTATGCACCCTCCTCATTAGTTTTTGCCTGGCTGGAATGTGTGTGAATCTGTATAGAAATTACTGCATAAAGGAAAAATATACATTCGCTGCTCCAGCCCACTTCTGGTCTGCGGCTCCTGGAATATTGCACAGAAAGGAATGCGGCCCTCTACCTCGAAAATGTTCCTCACCCCTTGCACTGTGTGTAAAAGTAATTAGGGCTGCATAAAAGGGCAGCTACTGAACTAAACGCAACCCACTGGAAATGCTGTATGACAGCCATTACAAGGATAAACAGAACCAGGTTCTTAACACTGGATGGTTGTGGTCTAGGGGAAGACATGGCCCTGTCCGTATACTTTTATAATCTGCTAGGTCAGATCAGGTGCAAACCTTGCACTCACCTGCTTGCCCTTCCCTGGCAACATCTCCATCACCTTGGGATCTCATTGTTATCCAAGATATTATTCGTTGGCTTACCTGCCCTTCACCATAAGGTCCCAGGGCAGGCAACATATCTACCCACATAATATAAAACACAACATACAAATTAGTTTGAACAAGGTTTATTTATTATTTAGTGCAGGATCTCCCATAGCATTTAATCTTCCAGAGTGAGGAGGATTCTCGTGTTCAAATAACAACAATGAGATTTATTGGTGCGGCTGTTCAGATCTGCCTGTACTAAGAAGAGCTGAGGACTTATAGGCCATTTTTTTTCTTCTGTGCTCCCTATCTAGATCCTCAGACAATGTATGCATCTGCGCCCGTCCTCATCATACCCACAGGAGACACAGGAAGGACTGGTACTTCCTGTGGAACTTAGTCATATAAATATCTTGCTCTGTGCCTCTGGGCTGATTTACACCGGTGAATATCTCTAGCCAGCAGTGTATGTGGGTATGCAACTGCCTGAGCAAATGTTTAGTATGAACTGGTCTGTGCACGTTCAGAGCTGGGAGCAGGGCCGGATTTGGTTTGATGAGGCCCTAAGCTACTGAAGGTAATGGGGCCCTTTATATGTCTAGTTGTCCTTTGTCAACAACAAATCATCGCTGTTTTTTGTGTTGAATATACGCTATATGGTAACTTATGGACCTAATAAGCATCTACAGCCATTTGCTCATAACAAATAGGAGCCCACACAACACAAAACATTGTTGCTGTATGTAGGTTTTATTTTATTTGTTTTTTATCTTATATTTTGGAAAGGTACATCCAGTGTTTTTTCCTTTAAATTTTTTTGGGGCCCCCAAAAGAGTGGGGCCCTAAGTTATAGCTTGTTCAGCTTATACATAAATCTGGCACTGGCTGGGAGACATCTCAGGGATTGCAGCTAGACTTTTTCCAGGTAGCGTTTTGCCGCCGGTGCTGCTCGAACGCCGTATGGACGGTGGCGGGATCCTCCACATGCGGCTGCGCGCACCCAGGGGCGGTGGGGCGAGCACCCCACAAGGTGCCTTCTTGTCACCCCCCCTCGACATGACACCCAGGGCGCACCGCCCCAGCCCCACGACACCACTGTCCTAAACCACTCATCCTGGTGGATAATGCTATAGGATTGCACTCTTAAGAGTTCTATTTTCCTATACTTTAACATGATTTGGTGATGATAGTACTTTTGGGGCAGTTTTGGCGTTTGGGGGCATGCGATAGTTATCTGAATTGTAAAAGGCAGTTCTCAGACCACCTCACAACTCCTTAGTACTTTTTTAACTGGGGAAATACATGCTTATGCCGTAACTGGGTGAACTGTAAGGCCTCACACTGCCAGTGGAACCCAGATACTTATGTATCCACAGAATTCCACAGAAAAGTGATGGCTAATTTCTCAGGATGGGAGAAAGGGAGGCTGCTGCTTACATTCAAGTTGTTTGCGAGAACTGCATCCTCACCCAGTCATCACCAACAAGCAGCATACGGCAACCAACCCCCCACCCCCACAGAACTTCTCGAGCTGAGCAATCAGGAAAGAGGCTGGCCCCAGAGGTTTCCTGCAACTGCTGGGAACCTTTCATCAAGGACTGTCTTCAAGGGCCCTTCTGTTCCCAGACTGATGCAAGGACCAACTCAAGTTTCCCCCAAGCTGAGATCTTTAAGATCCTCCCATGTCTTCTAGCCAAAGGTTCCTACTGAGCATGCTCAGAGTACACAGTGACTACGCAGAGAAGTATATATACACACCGCATGGCATGGTTTTGACTATAAGAAGGTGGCATAGAAATAACTGACAAGGACTATGATGGTGATTTGTTTAATTGTTATCTCCCCCCCTCCCCCAGTGTGACACTAAGGTTTGATGAACAAGTAGGGCAGCCAAAAAGGTTTCATGTAACCCAGGCCTTTTTTTTCAGCCAGAACTCATTTCCAGCACTTCTCAGGTGGGCGCCATTGCCATTCCAAGAGAACAAGGGAGGAGTTCATGATGAGTTCTGGCACCTCTTTTTCTAGGAAAATAGCACTGGTGTAACCAATATGTAAAATCTGGTCTATAGCCCATCCCAAAGCACAGGCTGCCCTGGCTCTGGGCCTTACATGGCATTTCCCTCCCACTCCCCTTCTTCCTCTTTCTGCAGCCTCTTTGACCATCCAGCCTGTCAAGCCCTTTGACTCTCCAGCACAGAAGGCAGCTCGCTGCAACGTGCCTTGATCACTTTTATCCCACTGACCTCACAGCAGCCACGCAGGCGGCAAATGCTTCTGAATCCCAGTTGTTGGAAACCACAGAAGGGGAGCAGCAAGCTCTTGCGCTCCAAGCCTGCTTGCTGGTTTCTCACCAGCAACTATTTGGGAACAGGACGCTGGCCTAGATGGGCCATTGGCCAGATCCAGCAGGCTCTCCTGGATGCTCCATCCGAGAGAGGGCCTTTCCGCAAAAAGGCGCTTGTTTTGCCTTTACTGTACTCCTTCTAGCCGCACACATCTGCAAAGGCATCAGTGAAACCTGAATTCTACTTTCCCCTTTCCCTTTCTTTATTTTTTTTTAAAAATGTTACACAGGTGAGAAAAGGAGGTCACATTACCCTGAGACAACAGCAGCAGCAGCACCTGTTTCGCCAGCCATTTGGAACAGGCAACCTCCTAAAACCTTAGAGTTGGAAGGGACCCCAAGGGTCATCAAGTCCAACCCCCTGCGATGCAGGAATCTCAACTAATCCAAGTTTGCTCTGCTTAAAAACTCCCAAGGGAACGAGTCAAGAGTGCCCATCACCACCTCCCGTTTCGTGCGGGGAAACTCTGCTCGCTTGATCCGAGCTGGCCCCGTCCGGGCTTAGGGGAAAGAAGGGAGAGAGACTCTCCCATCGCAGCCACGGGAGGCGCCTCCAGATGGCTCCCTCCTTCCCTCCCTCGGCTCCGCCTCTGGTGAAGACCGTTCTTCCTCCGTCCCACAAGAACCGCTATATTTAACGTGCTGCAAATAAACTAACCTCTTCTCTCCCCCCCCCCCTCGCACCTTAAATCCCGGGAGGCCGGACGCCGTTGCCTCGCCACCCACCTTTGCTGCCGGCGTCCTCATCGCTCTGGTTAAATTCGAAGAGGAAATCGAAATCGAACTCGGGCTCTTCCTCCTCCAGGCTGGTCATTGCTTGGGAGGGAGACGCAGCGGCAGCAGCAGCAACGGCAGCAACCTCCTTCTCCGACGGCGCGGCAACTCCTCCCTTCGCAGCCCCGGACACCTGTTGCCGCGCCAGCGAGCGAGGAGCCTCCGCCGCCGCCTCTGGACAGGCCTGGGGGTCGCGCTGACCTCCGTGCCGGGCAAAGCTACCCGGGGAGCTGCCTGCTGGCTCTCTCGCTGGCTGGCTGGCTGCAGGTCCCGGGACGGCGCGGGCGGCCCCTCCTGGGCGGTTGTAACGCGAGCCTGGGGCGCTCGCTCGCTTATCGCCCGGTCGCTGCCTGTCTGCGGGATCCTCCCCCTGCCTTTGTTGATCTACACCCGGAAACATCAACAAGCGACTTGCTCTGCCCGCCTCGCGCTCTCGCTCGCTGGCTGGTTCCTCTTTTTTTAAAAAAGAAACCCTCTCTGCTCGGGTTACAGCCCCGGAGAGGGGGGGGGGGAGGCAGGCAGGAGAGGGACTCTGGCTGCCTCTCGTCTCCTCTGCCGTGGCCACCTGTCCGAGTTAGGCTCCTGGGTGGGGAGGGGGAGGGGGGAGGTCTACCTCCTTCTCCCTTTCAACTTGGCTGCAGTGTTATTTGCTTCCATTTCTCTCTGCACCCTTTCATGTACACGTGCGCCTTGGTGAGCCTTTCCCTTCCACGACCCAAATGGCCTTGGTGATGTGGTCTGAAAGCTGCCTCACATCTAAGCAATCGGGCGTTTTTTCCCGCAGATACATATCCAAA
Source organism: Lacerta agilis (assembly GCF_009819535.1). Classification (NCBI taxonomy): domain Eukaryota; kingdom Metazoa; phylum Chordata; class Lepidosauria; order Squamata; family Lacertidae; genus Lacerta; species Lacerta agilis. Next base: position 31,126,233 of record NC_046318.1, read on the forward strand.
GGCAGATGCATAACTCCTTTGCCGAGGCGTAGAAATTTTATGAAATGAATATTCCCTTCCAAAAAAAGAAGAGTACATTCTTTGAGGATATTTAATAGGTCGGTGACCAGGAAACCCCTCCCAGCGTGTTCCCCTTTGTGTTTAAGAACCTTCCTGCTGAAAACCCATAACTTTTCCAATTTTGTTGTGCTTATAGCCCTTCAGACAGCAATAATGTAGCATTGGGAAAGCACAGAACTAATAAAGCAGAATAAAGCCATCAGTAATATACCTCCTCTTTCCATATGAACTGATCTGGACCCTGTGATCATCATCTGAAGCTCTTCTTTGATGCCTCATCCATGAGCGGTCTGGAGGGCGACAACTTGAGAACGGGCCTTTTCTGTGGTGGCTCCCCGTGTGTGGAATGCTCTCTCCAGGGAGGCTCAACTGGCACCTTAGTTACGTATTTTTCCTCTATGCCCAAACCTTTGGCTAATTAACAATCCATGGCCTTTTAAATGTGATTATTATTATTAATTAATAATAATATTTTCATTCCCCAGCCACTCTGCGTGGCCTAGAGCACATAAAAATTGTAAAACAATTTTAAAATTTCACGATATATTTTAAAATTTCACGATATAGGGTTGCCTTCAGATGTCTTCTAAAAGCCAGATAGTTGTTTATTTCCTTGACATCTGATGGGAGGGCATTCCACAGGGCAGGAGCCACTACCGAGAAGGTCCTCTGCCTGGTTCCCTGCAACCTCACTTCTCGCAGTTTCTGTTTTATTACATGTGTTCTCGTTTGTCTTCTCATCTTGGATTTTTATGTGTTTTAATGTTGTGAACTGCCCTGTGATCTTCGGGTGAAAGGTAGTATAAAAATTAAACAAATAAATACTACTATTGGGTCATTAACATGTTGTACAATATACCCACAATAAAACACCAATCTAGAGGGGCCCTGGAAGGGCAGGTCCTGAAGTTGAGGCTCCAGGTCCTGAAGTTGAGGCTCCACCTCATGAGAAGGGAAGACTCCCTGGAAAAGACCCTGATGTTGGGAAAGATGGAGGGCACAAGGAGAAGGAGACGACAGAGGATGAGATGGTTGGACAGTGTTCTAAAAGCTACTAACATGAGTTTGGCCAAACTGCGAGAGGCAGTGAAGGATAGGCGTGCCTGGCGTGCTCTGGTCCATGGGGTCACGAAGAGTCGGACACGACTGAACAACTGAACAACAACAACAACAAGAGGGGCCCTACATCAGTGGACATTTTGACTGCTTGATCATTCCTGAGCTTCTGGAGAAAGGGCAAGACATAAACTGAAAAATAATAATAATAAAATACCCAGAGGATATTAGCCCACAACAGCCAATCGTGGAGGAGACACTTAAGCCCTTCTTCCTGCCCTCTTTTCTATAGTCCCTGTGTTTATGTTCTTCACATTCATCAAAGGGCAAACATGATGGCAATCGAAAGTGGATCCATGAAGCATTTGGCCCACCTCGGAGACAGCAGGTGAGAAAGTACAAATAACCCGAGCCCAAAAAGCCCACACCTACAACCCAGATCACAACTTGTTCAAAAGAGAGCAAAGGTTCTTGCGGAACAAAACATGCAGCAAAGGTGTGAACCAAACCCACGCACCAAGTTATTCCAAAGAAGAGAGGGTTATCAATTATAGCCCTGAGAAGCCAGCCAACAACCTGAGACATGTTGGTGCCAAAAGTTGCCAACTCTTGAAACTCACGTCTGGTATTTGGTGCCCAGAGCCATGGTAGGTGGCGGGGGTGGCAGCGCTGGAGCTAGGAGCAGCATGCAGCCCTCTTAGGCAAGCCAGGGGGTGGAATAAAAGCTGTTTTAGATAACCAGGTACTACAATTAAAATAACAAAAGAGGGGGGGAAATCCCCCTTGGTTTTATGGCAACGGGGGGGGGGGGGTGAAAGTTAAAAAAAACAAAACCCAGCCCTATCTTTTCTTTTCTTTTGTCCTCATTTGCTGCATGGGGGGGGGAAATTCCAAAAGGCTCCCTCAAGGTTTGGAGGTAAATGTATATTGGGCAGGCCACATCTTACAGGGCAGCCATGTGTTAACATTTTGTTTCTAGCAATGGCAGTCCTGGGGGGGGGGCAGGGGGCAATGAAGCTGTCGGGCATTTACTTCACACCATAACAGCAAACCCACAGGTACTGTGTTAGGAGCGCCATTCCACATCTCATGTGTTTGTGAAGGTGGCAGTGCTTGCCGACTGAATGGACAGGCTGTGCGGCTGCATCCTTTGCATGCGGCTGCACACTGATCCATTCAACCCCACAGTCTCAGCCAGGCCATAGGAGTTGGCTTGGAGTGTTGCTTCCACTGTGGCCAGAAACGGTGGACACACCTGTGCCTCCGAAAGCATGCAAGAATCAGGGGTGTGTGTGTGTGTGTGTGTGTGTGTGTGTGTGTGTGTGTGTCTTTCTCAGGGAAGATGAACATTCTGCAAATTTCCCTAACGCTAGTCATGAGAATGCCTGTGTCCGTTGCAAAGTTAAACAAGGGTGTAACCCTTTCAACAGTGCTGGCCTAAAACGTTTTGCCAATGGAAGCACCAAAAGAGTGCTCCTTCCAGCACCCTACAGCCGACGTTTCAAGAAGCCTCATTCAGACATCTGTTCCTGCCTTCATCATATATCCCTCTGAATTTCACCACCTGAAACAGCCTGCATGGGACAGACAGCCTTGTCTTCCAGCATTACATCTAATCTGGGTTTCTTTAGAAGTTACGTATGTACAACGCACATGTTAGAACTAAATTTGTGAGAGGAGAACAAGGTTGTGTTTTGAAAGACGGTTTACATCTGGGAGCCAACAACTGGTCCATATCTAATGCCCCTAAAAAACACATTTGTGAGTCCAACCTGTGTCTGAAGGCAACTGCAGATGTCTCAAAATGTTCAAAAATGTGAATGTAAGAAGAACCAGCTGGTCAGGCCAATGGTCCATCTAGTCCCGCATCCTGTTCTCATGGTTACCAACCAGATACTTGTGAGAAACCTGCAAGTAGGACAAGAGCACTCTCTCCTCCTGGGTTTCCCAGTGACTGGTATTCAGAAGCATACTGAACTATGGAGGCAGGACACAGGCTCCATCATGACTAGTCGCCGTTGATAGTCTCACCCTCCATGAGATAAAATAAAAAATTCTTTCCAGTAGCACCTTAGAGACCAACTAAGTTTGTTCTTGGTATGAGCTTTCGTGTGCATGCACACTTCTTCAGACGAAAGCTCATACCAAGAACAAACTTAGTTGGTCTCTAAGGTGCTACTCGAAGCTACTAACATGAGTTTGGCCAAACTGCGAGAGGCAGTGAAGGATAGGCGTGCCTGGCGTGCTCTGGTCCATGGGGTCACGAAGAGTCGGACACGACTGAATGACTGAACAACAACAAGGTGCTACTGGAAGGAATTTTGTTTGTTTGTTTGTTTTGACTATGGTAGACCAACACGGCTACCTACCTATAACCTCCATGAGATGCATGTTATAACCCCAAGAGAAAACCTGTGAACTTTAAATCTGCTTCAGGAATTTTGGATGTGGTAATGTCTGCTTTTGGGGAGGATGGTGTATTGTCATTTTCTGAGGATGCCTACCTGCCACTTAGATATGGGTATAGAGAGAATCCAAGAATTCTTGCATATCTATGTGCAGCTTATAATCAGGCACCTGGGCTTTTGTCCTGTGTTCCTCTCATGTGATGAATTTTTGTCATGGTGATCTCTTGCAGAAGCATTCTTGGGAATTAAAATTTAAATGTAAGATACCTGAAATACTTAAGGACTGTTCCTTAACACCAATTGTTGTCGTCGCTGTCGGCACCTGCAAATGCATTTTTCTTGTCTTCCTCAACCACTGTTCTTTGCTCTGAACTATCTTTTGCTAAGTCACCAGACCTGGATGATTAAGTGCTCATGATACATTTTGCTTTCTTTCGGTGTGGACACATTGGCTTCCAGGTCAATCGCAGGACCAGTTTTTATGCACTGAAGTCAGCCAAAGCTGGCCTTTGGAGTAAGTTTGTCATGTTTAACCAGCTGCACAAATGCCATCCATCATCAAGCACCCACAAATGTGAGGAAAAACAACTTTTCTATGAACGGTAAATCTGGGTGGTACATGCTGAACCAAGGAATTCCATCTGGAGCAAGCAGGACAGGATTGTATTTTTGATAACTTATTTTGAACAGCTTTCCCTGGAGAGTAACATTTATGTTAGAAAATTGGGAAGCAGCTGATAAAATAATGATTTGCGCCCATGGGTTTTTCCTTCTCTTCATTCTGAGATGTTTACGGGGCGAGTTCAACATAACAAATTTACTAAAAAAATAAAATAAACTATGGCTGACTCAACTTCCTGTTTAGAAAAAGTGCTGTGAATGGGTCCTTAGTGGGGTTTGTAGTTCCAAGGAAGTAGGGTTGTTCCAGTTGATGATTTCTGAATGTTACTGACTCCCTCCCCCCCCCCAACGCACACACTTTTTTGTGGAAAGACTTGCATCTCTCACGTTCTTTGCTTTTCTTCCCCTCTTATGCCTAACCTCCTACAAAGTAAAAAAGCAATAGCAAACTAACTAGGCTTAATGTCATAAAAACAACACATCCTTTTGGAAGGCATAAGGGATGGGGGGTTCAGCTATAAAGTCTGATACAGTCACCAGGGAACCTGGCAAGTGATAAGGTTTGTATTTCATTCCACTGGCAGACAACAGTCTAATCAACAAAGGTTTCCAGTTTCCCAGAGCACACTGATTAGGATGCACTTGTATCCTCTTGGCTGACAGACACATGATGAAGCCTTGAGGATGAATGGCAGCTGCTTGTCTGAGTGGGCTGGCAATTGTGAGAATAGCTGATCCAGAGTTTGCAAGCAGCCCGCTTTTGATTCCAACCAACAAGACCCTCTGCGAAAGCAAGAGGAATTGTCTGCAGATGCGTTGCGTTCATATGCTACGAAATAACAGCAAGTTGTGTTGCAACCAAGGTCAGCTGGACCTGGGTTTCAAATCTTCACCTGCTGGATCCGGCTATGTAGAGACTGTGTCACACGTACTCTTGTCCTGCCCCCTATATAAAGATCTGAGGGATGAGACCATCACGCCGCTCCTATCTGCCATCCCGGGCCGCTCTTGTGAAGCCAAATTGTTTTCACTTCTAGGTGACCAGAACAGCTCGATAACAGAGAAGGTTGCCAGATTTATCGAGAGAGCAATGAGATTGAGAGCTGCTATCTGAACGACAACAGTGTAGTCATCCGGATTCCCAGCATAGGATTTTATTATTATCATTATCATTAATATTTTACTATTTATGCTAAGTTCCAAGAAGCTATTACCTTGAGTTTTAATAGGTTATAAGGTTTTATTGATAACCATATTTGTTGTATTTTTGTTGGTGTTTGTCTTTTGGATGCTATGGCCAGTCGGCTACGCAAATAAAGTTTGAATTTGAGTTTGGTCTTATTTTAAGCTCACCCACTACATTTTTAGTCTGTACATTGTGTAATGGTGTATTTGGGGTGGGGTTGTTTGTTTGTTTGCCATCCACAAGGCAGTTCAACTCAAGTCTTTGGCTTCCATTACACTAATATAGCTTAGGTCTGAGAGCTTGAGTTCAAGCGATTTGTGGATCAGGCTAAACATACATTTCCCTTCAAGCTGTTTCCCGCACCCCACTTGCTAAGGAACACCAATCTTCTGGGAGGGGAGAGTGTATAGCATTAGCAGTCATCATTATTACCACATATTATTTAGCTGCAGCACCCACTAGTGCCAATTGTTATATAAATCACATGAGAGAGAGAAAGAATTTTAGTAACAACAGACATGCATACAATGTACTAATTAAAATGTATGTTCCAAAACACTGAAGCTTCACATTATAAAATGTGCTGTCATTAATTAAAGCCCGGAATAATGTCCAGAACAATAAAGAAAAGACTAGGGCAGACATGAAGACCATATGCTCCAACCAATATCCCTATTGCTCATCAGACCTATACTCCTTCCAGTCTATAATTTTAGCTCCTAGCACCCACAGACAGTACTCACACTCACTCTGAAATAATTCCAGAATAATCCAGTACAGGGATTTCCAAACTTAAGTCTCCAGCTGCTGCTGGACTACAATGCCCATCATCTCTAGATAGCAGGACCAGTGGCCAGGGTTGATGGGAATTATAGTCTAAAAACAGCTTGAGACCCAGGTTTGGTAAACCCTGATCTAGTAATTTAGTGGGAGTGTCGCACAGTAAGTGTCTTCAGGACTACAGCCCAAAGTAGTTGCTTCACCCACCCCTTTAACAAGAAGCTGTTATTTGCATTGTTTGGCTTGTAATTAAATCTTTAAAAATGAGGTTTTTATAAACAAGGCTTTAATTGTCTGCTTGAAAAATAACAGCTTTTCCCCTTTAGCCAAGATAGTTTTAAAGTCTGCAACATGCAAATGACCTCACCGTCCCAGAAGCCAGCACTACGGAGCTCCCAGATCTTCAAGGCTATATTTCAAAGGAATAGTTTTTAAAAGCAGTTATGGAAATGGTATTCCTCTATAGACTCTGGGAATCCCATTTTCCAGGATGATGGCTGAAAAGTCCATCAAAGAGTGCCAAGGAAAAAAAACACAATTTTTTCCCCATGAGATCCAGTGTGCTTCTCCCTTCCCCCTACTTTCCATAACAAAGTACTATATTGCCTTACACATTTTCTATTATGGTTTACACTGCTCTGGTAAACATCTGCTCCTGGTCCGCCCCCGGCAGTTTGCAGAATCTGATACTGAACTGGTGGCAGTCACTGCTGGCCCCTTTACAATGTTGCTTCAAACATTCTTAGCAAAGATGCTACCCAGGCATCTTGACAAGGAACTAGCTAGACGCTCTGATGTTGGGCAAGGGTGTGTTTGTGAGTGAGTGAGACCTGGCTTTGAATGAAAGAGGTTGTTGTTATTGATTTAAGAGGCACATCTGCACCGCCGATTGGCAAGACAAACTATGTTGTGAAATGTACCAGCTTTCCCTGCCTTTCGATTTCTTCTTGGCTCCCAGCTGTTTGTTCAAAGTTTGCTAGGCTGAATCACCAGGGCATTTTTTTTTTAAAGGACTTTGGCATCAGTTTTTAAACTACCATCCGGAAGAGCAGAATCATCATGGTAATTTTTTAATAGGAATTTGAGGGGGGGGGAGGAGAGGAACGAAAATAAATAAATAAAGGGTAGGAGAATAAGCGCCTTTGTCTCATGGTTTCTCCCCTTTTCTCATTCTGTTTTTAGTCAATTTGATTTCTAGTCTTCGTTTTAAATACTTAAAAGTGAAGGAGCGCAAAAGCAAGTGAGTGCGGAAACAGACTATGAAATATTGGAAGTGGTTTTCGGAAAACTGTTGTGTAATGCAGCTCTTAGAACCCAAAGATGCCTATGAACACTAAATGAATATCAGGAACAAAGCGGTAATAATGGCCGTGTACCCAGGGAACTTGAGAAACTGTCTTATACTGAGTCATTGGTCGCTGCAGCTTGTATCGTCAACCCTGACACTCCAGGATTTCAGACAGCGGCCTTTCCCAGTCCTTCCTGGTGTTGCAAACATACAGGACAACAGGCAGGAGGTTTCCCAGAGGTGGGACCCACCGGCTGCTACAATCCTTTTGAGCACCTTGCCCCCAAAAGGGGATATTACTCACTAGGCAATAGTTATTCAACACGTCTAGGTCCAAGGAAGTATTTTTAAGGAGGGGATTCTCCACAGACTCCTTCAAGGCAAGTGGTACTTCCCCATTCTCCAGTGAAGCACTGATCATTCCCTGCACCCGCCAGATTTTGCAAACCATCATGGAATCTTTTAAAGAAAAATCAAAATCAAAAATAGTTTATAAGAAACAGCTGCCTTGGTGGGTTAAGCAAGTCTTGGGACAATTTTGCCTAAATGCCCTTCACACCACCTGCAAAGCAGGCATAAGTATGAGGCTGCTGCAATTTCATTCTAGACTCATCTCCACTTGCATAGGAGACATACCAGTGTGTCCAAAGTTGAGATGTAAGTTAATGAGAAAGGTGCAAAGCTTTTGCTTCTTTTGTAAGTTGCTGATAATAGTTAGCATCTCTCAAACAGAAGTGTGACATGCATAGGTGACTGAGCAACATATGCTCGCCCTATCTATCATATTTGGTTCAGGCTAGATACGCAGCTGTTTGCAGGATGAATCGAAGAGATCTGCTGAGCACTAAAAGCACTGAGCCAACAATAACCAAGGGAGCATGCAAATATACCTACGCAAGCTAGAGAGTCTCATTGTGAGGAAACAAATGAAACTGTTGCAGCATTAAAATGCAGAGAAGGTTTTGGACACTTCATCAAGAACCAAAGTGATTTTAAAAGACCTCTTAGCTTCATTATTAGATTAGAGTTTTGTTGTGTTAAAAAGAAACAAAGGGCTAGTAGTAGAGAGCAACGTGTTGCTGGAATTGGCGCACAGAGTAAAGCAATCTGGGGAACTCTAGCAAAATTAACTGGAAGCGGCAGCCCAATGTTGTTTGCTAGTAGTGCATCCCAGTCCACTGTAGCATCATTTTACAAAGTTTGTGCAGCAAATATTGCTTGAAATACTTCAGTGGGTCTTGAAATACCTAAGGTCAATGGATCAAACTTATTGCATACCCAAGAACTAGGGGGTCACATAGTTCTGCTTCCAGCAAGGAGCTTTTGCTTTTAACAGCTACATCACAGGCAGGAATTATGTGCTCAACATGTGATGAAAATAGACTCGTTTGTATAATATTTGAATGTTTGTCTTTCTATCTATCTTCTGTTCAGCCATTTTGACTGCAGTATAAGCTACTGTCTTTCTTCTTTCCTGGCAGCCTTTAAACCTCTGTTAGCCAACATGCAAATATATGTGCCAGTTGTCATGTTTTCCTTGATTTAATGGCTTCATATGCGTACAAGCCTGAGGGAGAAGCCTGCACAACTAATGACTGGCCAAGCTGAGCACCAGCAAGACTATCAGACCTAAGGAATACTTTGCAGTAGCACCAGCCGCCCTCCCCGGTTTTGCAGTTCTAAGCATACAGTGACAACTGGGAAGGTTTATTGAGCTCTTGGTGGGTCAACATGATGAGCTGGCTCCAATCACTTTAATGGTTCAAAATTGTACAGGCCTTCCGAAGGAGAATGCAGGCGATCATATACCAAACAGTGATGTACAACAGAGAGTATGCAGCCATCTCAAGCAAACATCTGTAACTTAGATCTTCTGTGAAAATCACGATGAATGTCAGTTAACATGATTGTGTTTTCAGCCTTCCTCAGCCTGGTAGCCTTTAGGTCTTGTTGGACTCCAACTTCCATCAGCCCCAACCATCACTGCCCAATGGTCAGGGTTGATGGGAGCTGGAGTCCAAAACATCTGGAAGGTACCATGTTGTAGAAGGCTGGTGTAAATGAGCCCACAGACTTACCGTAAGTCTTGGCATCATATTTTTTTTTTTGGGGGGGGGGGTGGATACAACACTACACATATCAAAGCAAAGGTTATTTCAAGGCAGAAGCCTTCTTTGAAAAAATAAAGCTTGAAATACTACAAAGATGTTCAGAGCTGTGCTAAGTCCCATACAATAAGCTGAGAAGTTCATTTCACTTGCCTAAACAGATTGAGGGCTTTGCTCCTCTACTCACAGGAGCAGGTCCCATTGAAGTAGAGGCGGCATTATAAAAATAAGTTACAGCTCAAAGGAAGAGCTCATTTTTAAAAAGGAACAGTGATAGCTATTTCTATACAATATAGTACTGTGCAGAATCATTAGCTATCTATGTAACACACAGGAGTCAACTCCCAGGGGCTGGGGGCCCTTTGCCTCCGCATAAAATATTTGAGGGGGCAGGGGCCACCAAAGTTAATGGTCATTGCCTTTCAAATAGTGTTTGTGTGCTGTGTCTTGTGATTGATTATGTGGGGCAGAAGTTACTTGCCCTCCTGGCGAATATTTTATTCAAGTTATTCATAGTTTACTATATCAAGTGATAATTGGTTTTTTTGAATGTTCGTGGTATGAAAGAATTGTCTCGAGCTATTATTTAAAGCAATTTAGAGGTGACATTTGCTTCTTCCTGCCTTTTAAAATAGTTGGCTACTGTACAGTAGTTGACTGCTATTGCAATAGTACACTTTAGGGGGCAATCCTATGAGATGAGCAGCTTCAGGTGCAGTGGATCTCTGGTTCGGACAGCCAGGCTCAGATGATATTCCCTGGCTCAGCAGAAAATATGACTGAATTAACTTGCTCATGCCAGCTCAGTCCAGGCTCAGCCAGCTGAGCTGAAGCCAGTATAAGTCCCCAAAGAGGGGCTGGGGTAGTGGTGGGGTGGGGTGGGATTTAGGAGGGAACCTAAGACTGTTCAGCTCAGTCACATGACCTGGCAACCCGGGAGCAGCTCAGCTGCTGAATGAAGTAGGAGCTGGCGTAACTTTACGCCGGTTGAACTTACACTGTCTTGCTTGACGTCCGTTTCTTGTGCATTGGATTGCTCCCTTAATTCATTCAACAGACTATTTGGAAACTGAAGCACTTTAAACTAATTTCCCCCTAATCCTAATCATGGAATGAGCCTCATTGGACCTTGATCCTAAACGTATTCACTCAGACGTAAATCCCAGTGAGATCAATTGGGATGACTTTTGAGTAAGCATGCTCTGACTTGCAGCTTTTCATTGAGCTGATTTCCTTTGGGAGCATTGGGAATCACTTGCAAGTAAGACTACAACTGTAAGCACCCCTGTTCAAAAGTGCATTCCACATTAATTTGAAGTAAATCCTATGATGTTCACTAAGGTAGCAAATGTTCAGGTCTAGGATGTAGTGCCTTACCCGTAGCTCCTTGACTTTCAACAGAGATGTTATAAAAAGTGGAGTGCAACTGAAGGATGCAATCTTTTGCATAGACCTACTATTGACCACGACCACAAATTCTGAGTGAATATGCATAGGATTGTGTTTCAATCCAATTGCTCTAGTAGTTTAACTGGTTTGTAGGTGGGGTTACTGAAAATCGCTGCCAATTGGCATCAGGTAGGCGCCTTCACTGTTTTCGGTGCTTGGTAAAAATGTTCCTGTTTAGATAACCCTACCCAGACATGTAGAAAGTTTACATGTGTATTGATCTGTTTTATCACTTACTGCTGATTTTAATTATTTGGATGTTTTAAACGGAGGTTTTAAACTGGTTTTGTCATTTTATTCTTTTACTGCTTTGAGCAAGCAATATATAAATTATATGAAATAAATATAATTCCGTTCCGTTCAGTGCAGTGTGCAGTTCAGTGGTCGACCACATGCTTTCTGTGCAGAAGGTCTCATGTTCAATACCTGGCACCTCCAGGTAGGGCTGGCAAAAAGCCTGTCCTGACACCTGAGAGAGTCTCTGCCAGTCCATGTAGGTAGACAGTGCTAAGCTAGATGGACCAAACATTCTTAATTGCTATAAGGCAACTTCCCATGAAACCAGTTGCTTTGGAATCTTAAGGAAGCCCATGGAACTTCTCTAGAACAGCGAGTTGCCTTTGCTTTTCTGCAATCCAGTTTATCCAAAGGCCATTTTATTAAAGTTTCTTGAATCTCCACAACAAGAAAACAGCAAGGGGAGAAAGACGGAGGTAACCGAACCAAGGAAACAAACAGACCATTTTTTAAAGAAGTTGGGGAAGGGGGAGGAGACTAGCGTCATTTCTTAAGGTTTGAAAGTATTCCTAGACTTTAGAAATCGAGAACGGTAAAACGGTTTTAATTAGAGCAGGGTGTGTGCTCTGTCAGACCTCGGCTTCCTCCTACCCCAGCCGGCGCTATTAAATGCTAGCATTTAGTGGTTAGAAGTAATTTGACGGGCTGGATTGGTTCTGCACACTGTTAACTCTGTAAAATATCGGCGCGCACAATGCACAGAGGCAGCCGCATACTCTGAGAACTCCACTGTGTCCTGGGATTCCTTTGGTTTCAGAAGGAGGCTGCTCCACCCTCCGATCCCTTTCCACCGGCTCCCATAAGCATTGCTCTGTTGCACATCCCGCGTAAGCAAGGCGCCTGCCCACACGCATCAGCCGGCAGCTAGTCAGCCAGCCCACCCCAAGGGACTCCGGCGATGCCCCTTAGAATAAAAATTAAAAGTGTGTGTGTGGGGGGGGGGGACCCAGCCTCTCCCTCTCCGCCTTGAGCTCTAGGATCTCGCAGCGCCCAAGGCCAAGTTCAGAGAGGGAGAGGAGACACCTATTGGCAAGAAGTCGCAGCAGGCAAAACGAAAAAGAAGAAGGGGGAAAAAACTGAAGGCTGCTTTGGGGAAACACCAGGGGGACACCGCTTCCCTCCTCCCAAGCGCAGCCGCCAGCCAGGCCCTCCCGCCGCCGATACACACACAGAGAGAGAGACACGCGCACGCGCGCGCACACAGCCCGGCGCCTGCCCGGGTTTCCCTTGGCGCGGCTCTCCCCAGAAGCAGAAGCAGCAGCAAAAATGTCAGAAAAGCCAAAGAAGAATCTGCATCGGGAGAAGAAAAAGCGGGAGAAAGCGGCCCGGGGAGAGAGAGCCATGATCGGTACTTTACCTTCTTCTGCCGATTTCATGCTGCTGTGACGGGACGGACGCGCACCGAAAGTTTCCCTTTCACCACTGGGCTGGATCTCGAGGCGCCAAGAGGATTTGGTTCAGAGGATCACCGCTTGGCATCCGCTCAGCACAAAAAGAGAGAAAGTGAGGCAGAGGGAAGAAGGTAGATCCTCTCTCTCGCGCGCGCGTGTCTTCACGCCCACGTAGCACAGCGCGCGTCTCCAAAGGTATTAAATGGAGACTCCAAGCTGGTGTTTCCCTCTCGCCTCGGAATTTGGAAAGCCAAACGCGCACACGGGAGGGGGAGGGAGTTGCTTTTTTGTATTTAAACAGAATAAAGCTGGATCCTAAGCAGATGTCATTGAAATGAGCGTTGAGTGGGACGTGGGGAGAGAAGGGAAGGGAAGGAGGGGTGGTAAGGGCAGGCGCAAGGGATCGTGCCCCGAAGAGGAGCGAGAGAGAGCGCTTAGGAAGTTACTCACACGCGCTCTCCCTCCCTTCTCCTGGTGTCTTATTCAGGACCGGGGTTTATTTTGATCAGGAAAGTTTGCAGAGTCTCTAAGTCTCTCTCTGACGCACGGCTGCTCGGTGACTGCTGCCTTTTTAAAGCTGGAAAACACCCCCCTCCCTCCTCCCCCCCCTCCCAGCCCCTCTCCCCGCCCAGAGCCCCGTGATGTCACGGGTCCTGCGAGCTCCTCTCAGCTGCCTGGCGAAGGAGTCAGCCAGCCAAGCCAGCAGAGAAGAGCGCTGCAAGCTGGAGAAGAAAAGTCCTAGAGGAGGACCCCACTCTCGCTCCGCTCCACCTCCACCGGATTCTGCTGAGAAGGCAGATCTTCGCCACCGTCGAGGCTGCGACCCAGAGCACCCACCTAACCGATTCTATTTATCCCCGAAGTTGGGTGCGCGGGGGGACCTGGTGTCTGAGAAATGTGAGCCGCAGATCAATAAAGGTGGGAGGAAGAGGGGCTGGAGAGAGGAGCGGAGAGAGAGGGACTACGCATGCTGAAATCATTAGGCTGAGAAAAGGGGGGGGGAATCTCAGGCTTCCCCCGCTGTGGAAATTTGGAAAAGAGCATCAACTGGCAAGCATCAGGAAGGAAAATCCCATTCTGCTAAATTACTAACAGACTCCGAAGAGTTAGTTTCGATAACTGAGATTTATTGAGATGGGTCTTATTCTGTAAATATTTCAGCAGCGCTGTTTTGAAATGGCAAAATCAGCCCGGGAGGAGTGAAGTGGCGCGTTTACAGCTCCTCCCTCTTTAAAGCAAAACACACGCACGCACACAAAAACACACAAATGCACAGTGGCACTTGAAAGTATAGGCTGCGATAACATTTTATGAAGGCCCCAGACGGTATGCTGGGCTTTGGTATCGTTCAAGCCTTCTGTTAATTCAATCCTTTCCCGCCGAGCGTTTTGCATTATATCACTGCTGCTCTTGATTTGCCAAAATTTAAAAACGGACGGGTGGGTATAATTCCTCGCTGGGGTTGACAAAAAGAAGATCTGGGCGGTTAAAATCTCGGGCGCATGAATAAAAATAACAACCGCCACCCAGTAAATCTACTTCACAACACTCCATTTGTCTGGGGGGAAAGGAAGCTACGCCGACTGAGTGAATAAGGAGAAGCCGGTTATTTGTGTTCGGGAACTGCTGAAAACGTGCTACATTTGGCACGGACCTCAGACAGAGCTTAGCCTAACCTCTGGGGCGGTTTCCTCCCCAAACGAGCTCGAGGCTCCTAAGTGCTTCACAACGTCAGTGAAATTCTAGTGTAGCGAGAGAGATCTCCGAAAGAAGGGGCGCCGCACGGCCCTCCCCGCGCGCACGGCTTTTGCGCTCCTGCAGAAGTTCTTGGCAGAGCTGAGTTCGGAAGGAGAGCGAAGGCGAGCACGTGCGCGCCGAGGCAGGCTTGCTCGGCCTGTGGATGTGTCGGGATGGAAGAGGCTCGTCGCGACGCGCTTTTTGAGACTTTCTCTGGGAGTGGGAAGCTGACAAACCCTTCACAGAAATCAGTAGGGTTGATTCCGAGTCAATATGCCACGTTTCTCAGGTTAGGAGCGCTCAGTAAGATTGGTAGAGATTAGACTTTCTCAGGGTCGTGAGTTCGAGACCCACGCTGGGCAAAAGATTCCTATTTTGCAGGGGGTTGGACTAGATGACCTTCGAGATCCCTTCCAACTCTACATTTCTATGATTCTATGACCTCTCTTCCTATCCGGAAGCATTGCAACGGGCCCTTCTCCTCCTGATTTTGCAGCTCCACCCCGAATTATTGAGTGGGCAACAGGTACAACTCCCTTAACACCAAGTAATGTGTGCCCAATATGTGGCTCCATCAGCCGGTCTAATTATCATACCACTGCTACGATTCTGCTACTACATACTGGACAGAATCCGACCGGATACAATAGGGGCATTTCCTAGCTTATGTGCTCCCCTTTTGTTGGGGCGGCTTGGCGCTTTCCGGTCTTGAACTGGGAATGGAGTCCGGAGATGCACGAAGGGTCGCCCCCGCCCTTTGTTGGGTAGGAGGGAATTGGGGGGGGGGGAAATGAACAAGAAAAACCTAGGAGGGATGTTGGTGGAAGGAGTACACGAAGCCTCCTTTTAGTGAGTCCAAACACTGATCCATCCAGTGAAGGGTCTCTCACATTGATTGGCAGTGGTGGCTCTCCAGAATTTCTGGTGGAGGGTTCTCCCTGGAGCGCAGAGGACCTTTGGCCGCAAGGCATGGACTTAGCAACGGAGCGCAATGGCCAACCCTTGAGTTTTAGTTTCCACTCGCTTTCGGAGTTCGCGGAGTTCCCCGCTATTTCTCCAGATATAGAGGAAACAGGAGGGTGTCTGGTGGGCGAAGGGTTCAGTTCGCTCAACCTGCATGTATCTGATTTCGCGTTTATTCCGCCCCTCTTGGCTATTAAAATCGGGGGGGGGGGATTTCCAGAGCTGGGGTTGAAGGGACAAAGGGGGGGGGGAGAGACAGAAAAATGAGATTTGTTGACACTTAGCGCCTGCGGACCCGCAACCACGACGCGCTCTGGTAGGCTACACAGGCACGCACGCTCACACGTCTCCAAATAGACGTGCGGATGTTCCGAGCACAGCGGGATGTGCCGGACTTCAAATATACAGAGGCGAAGCAGGAAACGTTAATCTCCTCTTGACACAGACCACTGCAGCAACACGTGCGCCTACAGAAGAGCAGCACTTGCCCCGGTATTCGCTACCACCGCAGAAGCAAGAGTTGGCACCCTGATCTTTGCACTGCGGACCTGGATATACCCAGTGGAGGACCTACATTTTGGGGGTCCTGAAGCTTGCTGGGGGGCCCTTCGCAAGCAGGAATGAGGTCTGGGTAACCACCGTTGGGTTGTTCCATGACAGATCACCACACCTTTACAACATCTGCGCACTGACTCTCAGACTTTGGGATTGTTGAAATAGGAACAATAACAACAAAATAATAAATAATAAAATAATAATCAGCTTGAGGATTAGGGGCCCTGTAGTTTAAGCTTCATTCTTTTTATAGTAGATCGCCCCTGGCATACCACATTCTTATGGCATCCACAGCCTACCGAGGTGTTTTCCCCACCCCCCAAAATGAATCGTACTTTTAAAAAACCGAGCTGGAAATACAGGTGGGGGCAGAGGAGTTAATGAATTGTTTGAGGCTATGGGGGGGTCCTAAATTTGGTGGAAGTTTGGGGGAGGGAGCTTGTGGAGTTTATTTCTCTGTTTTTCTCCCCACAGCTGACCAGAAAAAGCACCCACACATGGTATCAATGTTCCCAGCCAGCAGGAGAGCATTCGATCGGAACACCAAGCGATGACTTGCACGTGCGAAGGGGCCATCACGGATCTAATACCCCCGAGCGTTGCTTCCATGTTCACGCATCCAGCAGCGCGCGCGCACGCACACTCACACTCACACTCACGCAATCAAGCTGTAGGAAAGTGGCGCACGCGTGCGCACACGCGACGGGGTCGGCATTTATCCCGGTGAAAAGTATGCGCCGAGAGAAAGTTGAGCGCGCGCGCTGTTCATCATCAACACGGTGCCCTACGGAAGCACCGCGTGGGTGCAGGACGCCTCCTGCTGCTATAGTCGTCACTTTGAATGGAAACACGGCTGCATTTTGGGGAGTGGGGAACCATCCCTTGCGGGAGGGGCCATAGTTCAGTAGCACATGCCTGGCTGACACGCAAAGAGCACGGCTTCCATCCCTGCCGTCTCCAGGTAGGGCTGTGAGAGGAGACACACACACACCGCCAATCTGAGAGCCGCTGCGAGTCCAAAAAAAGAGGGACCAAAGCTGTGATTTGATGGAAGGCAGCTCCCTAGGTTTCCTCCATGCCACCACAACACACACGCACGCACGTGCGCAATGAAGCCGTCTTCCCCACAGCAGCCCTCGCGAACGCCGGCCCGCTGCGACGCAAACCCCACTCTGCCAGCCCCCACCCCCACCCCGCGCGGCCGTCCCGTCAGAAGCCACCCAAGTCTTCTCTCCGCCTCCTTCCCCCTTCCTCGAGGCTTCCACACACCACCAGCCCCCGCGCTGGCTCTGAGGCAAGGGCTGGCGCGCGGGCGGGAATTTTGTGTGTGCGCGCGCTCTCGAGCGCGTGAGTGTGGAGGCTCCCCGCTTGAGCTCCGACAGGCTGCTGAGTGAGGATGAAAGCTGCTCCCTGCCTCCTCCTTTCCTGTCTGCTTCCAGTGAGCGCTCGCTCGCTCGCTCTCCCTCCCGCTTCTCCGGCGCTGAAATGACGGAATCCCCAGTCTGTTGCCTCCTGTTTAATGCCGTTGCCTGGACCACCGTGGCTCGGCTCCAAGTCCGAGGGAGTTTTCGAGGGGGGAGGAGGAGGAGGAGGGGCGGCGGGAGCAGCAGCAGCAGCGGCAACTGCAGCCAGCTAACCTTGGCCGCCTGGGCTGCGGCGCGCAGCTGGCCCCACCGCCAGATGTTCCCGCTTGCTCGCTGGGCCCAGGCGGCCCCCAGCGCTGGCTCCCCACGCCGCCGCCGCCGCTGTTCCCGCCACCAAGCTGAGGGAAGCTGTCTCCTCCCGCCTTCTGCTTCTTTCTCCCTCCCCCCGCCATTTCTCTCTCTCTCTCTTTCTCCCGTCTCCTCCCTTCTCCTGAAGTTTGTTTACAAGCGCTACCAGGAGAGGCTGCGAACCTGACTTTATTTTAGGGATTGGTGATGACTAACAAAGTTACAAGGGAGCTTTTAGTACCGAAAAACAAGCCTATTTTTAGTCCGACCTGTTGTTTCAGTGGCTGGACTGTAGCAATTTCACCCCTACGCCGCTTCGAGATGCCAGCTAACTTCTGGCTGAGAGTTGCCCTGAAAGAACAGCACACAAATAGAGAGAGAGGCAGCAGAGGCCTGTTCCAAGTTTTGCACCAGAAGGCATGTAGTAGTCGTTAAGGAATAAATAACCTGCCTGAATCAACTCGAGGAATCCCACACACCATTGTTTTGGATACAATCGGCTTTCATTTAATTTGGCGTTTCCAGGACTCAGGCCCCAGGCTGTTTTCCACCTCCCTTCAGGCCAAAGTGTCAGAAAAGTGTCAGGTGCACTTTCGGTGACCTCTCTGCATTGGGACAGCAGAGCCCTGATGCTGGAGTGGGAATAATGCTCTGCATTCATTGAGGACCCCTCCTTTACCTTCCTATTTATTTGAAACATTTCTTCACCGCCCTTCATCCGGATGGAGTGCAGGGAAGCATGCGATTCTCCGGATTCCAAAAAATAATAATTGCCCTCTATGCTTCATTCAGTATATAGAGCAACACTACATGCGAGATGACCTACTCTGACATTTGGAGCAGTAGTGCTACTCAAAGTGGTGTTCCATAGGCTGCTGCTGGGCTGCAAGCCGTCAGTCGCAGGTCCATTGCGAATCCAACACCGTCCAGGTTGGGTGGGATGCTTCAGGAGCCAAATACGGTACTAGTCCCTGGCACATTGGGGCAGGGGGAATTGCTGGTCCAAATCAGATAGTTTGAGAAGTGCTGCTGATTTGCCCTGTTTCGCCACATTTCTGATGTGTCTGCTGTAATAATAATACAGTACAGTAAAGACAGTACTGTACAAAACTGTACCGTGCAACCTCTTTTTTTGGGGGGGGGTGAGTGGGTGTATGCTTATGTTCCAGGCCATTTAACTAATTCATCTATTTTGGCTTTGGGACTTTTATTAGCATATAAGTGCCAACTCTCCCCCGCCACTCCACCACCATCAGTTTTCCTACCGATTTAATATTTCTGTATGATTCTCCTTGGTTTCTACAAGCCTACTGATTACCTTTAGTTTATGGCCAAGCACAAGAGGCAATCAACCTTCCTGAGGGTGGATAAGAGTGAGAAAAGGGTGTTGGATGGAGGTGCAGCTTTGTCCAACCTTAGCACAGTATCACTAATCTGGCTGAGAATATATTCAAGAAACAGATGTCATCTTCCCCTAAGGGCCTTATATTAAATTTAAGGAGATGGCAAATGGGGGCCTAAACCTCAGGAGCTAAGGATGGTTAGATCAGACAAGTAGTTTGTTAAGAGTGCTGGAACTGTAGCTCTCTGAGGGGTGTACTGATATATGGGATACAAACACAGGCTGTGTACACACCAAACATTTATTTTACCCTCCACCAAATATTTTGAGGAACTGTAATTTACCCCCCAGAGAGCTACAATTGCAGCACTCTTAATAAACTACAGTTCCCAGGATTCTTTGGGTGTAATGTGTGTGCTTCAAATGTGCTTTAGATATATGGTGTGTACTCAGACACACTTGGCAGGACCCAGTGACTTGAAGAGTAGGCTAGGGATGTCCCTCTAGTGGCCCTCCAGATGCTGCTGGACTACAACTCCCATCAGCCCCATCCAGCATGGCCAATGGTCAAGGCTGATGGGAGTTGTAGTCCAACAACAGCTGGCAGGCCAAAGTTTCTCCATCCCTAAGCTAGAGTTTCCCATGCTGGGTAATGCCAGACAGACTAGAAGTTTCTGCATCTGCAGCAGAGCAACAAGGACATTAAAAATTTCAGGACAAAATGCCCCAGGCTAGGCAGCAGTGCCTCTTCTTTCAAGAACTTCCTCTCTGGATAGCTAAAGAATCTCCCACCTGGAATAGCAGTTCCCCATGGTTGCTCTTATCATTTTCTCAACTAGCCCAAGAGCAGGATCTCAAATCAGCTGGATCCTTCCATTTAAAGTTCCAGTTTTGTGAGGCCACAAACCTCCCAGTAATGCCCCCATAGTTCTCATAATTGCAGAGACAACCTTGATAAACAAGGCCCAGCAACCCGCAAGTGCCAGAAGCAGCATAAATAACAATAACCCAACATTTATGTTTAATCTTGAAATATTTATGTTTAATCTTAAAATATATCTTTTAGTCTTCCCCCCACCCCAAAAAAGTTGCTCTCATTATTTTAATGGCCAGGGTTAGTAATCCACAGAAAAATACCTCAGGAAATATTGCCAATCTTTCAGCTAGACTCATTGCTCTGTGAAAGATTTCTCTCTCTTCCAATTTGCTCTTATTTTGAACGATAGCTTAGCATAGATTCCACATGACCTCAGCCTTCTCCCTTCTTGAGAATTAGCTCCTTTGTTTATACCACTGCATATCACTGTGTAGCTCCTTATTCTATCACAGTTACCCCTTCACTATTTTTATCGTTGCTCACTCTTATTCCCTCATCAGTCTATAGGTTTCATTAACTTTCCATTTAAACGTGCTATCGGTTTTCTTTTAATACATAACCCTTCCATTGTGTAATTGTGAATTCCAGCACACTGGCCTATTTCCCAAGTGTATCCAAATCCTTTCACAGTCTGGAGCATTCCTGAAATTTATCAACCATCCCCATCCTATTATAATGTCATTGGCGTGTCTGGGCCAGCAATTCAGTTCATAAGCCTTAAACAGAGCAGGTCCGTCTCAGCATTTAGCCAGGAGGGATCCCCCTCCCAAATTGTCAGCTCCATGTGTGGGGAGGTTAGCCTTCCCCTGCCATCATGAGTCATATCACTGTTTCTTAACAGCTCTGCAGGGCCTGATATCTGGCCTTCAACTACAGCAGAATTACACAACCTTGGGACCCTCCAAGATGAACATTGCCCACCAGCCAAGTTCTGCAGCTTGGCAGCCCTGCCGTTTCTGTAGTCCAATAGTAGTAGTAATAATGATGATGATGGTGATGATGATGATATAATTTAATATTTACACCCCATCCATCCGGCTGGGTTTCCCCAGCCACTCTGGGCGCCCCCCCCAACAGATTAAAAACAGAATAAAACATCAAACATTAAAAACTTCCCTAAACAGGGCTGCCTTCAGATGTCTTCTAAAAGTCGGATAGTTGTTTATTTCCTTGACATCTGGTGAGAGGGCGTTCCACAGGGCGGGCGCCAACACCGAGAAGGCCCCCTGCCTGGTTCCCTGTAAACTCAATTCTCGCAGTGAGGGAACTTCCAGAAGGCCCTTGGAGCTAGACTTCAGTGTCCGGGCAGAATCATGGGGGTGGAGATGCTCCTTCAGGTATACTGGGCCGAGGCCATTTAGGGCTTTAAAGGTCAGCACAAACACTTTGAATTGTGCTCGGAAACATACTGGGAGCCAATTTAAGTCTTTCAGGACTGGTGTTATATGGTCTCGGCGGCCACTCCCAGTCACCAGTCTAGCTGCCACATTCTGGATTAGTTGTAGACAGCAATACCAGGGGGTTTATGGCAGTCTTGGTGGGTCACATACACAGATGGATAGGAACATAAGAAGCAGCTGTGTACCAGGTCAGTCCATTTACCCAACTAGTTTAATATTGTCTGCCCTGAGGTGCAGCAGTTCTCCAGGATTTCAGAGGAGTCCTTCCCAGCCTTGCCTGGAGATGATGCCAGGAACTGAAGCTGGGACCTCATGCAAACAAAGTGCATGCTCTGTGACTCAGCTACATCTCAGTTGTAGGTGGCTTTGGCTTGGAGGGTCACACATCCCCCCAAAATCCCTATGGTTCTAGGTTGCTTTGGTTTGCCACATCATACATAAATCATGCTTCATGCCAGTCCTTAAAGCAAAGACATACCCCCCCTTTTTTTCTTTTGGTTGGCATTTGAAGTCACCACATAGCGACTTTAAAAAAACAAGCACACCATCTTCCCTAACTCAAAGCATGCCTTTAAAAAGTGGCTAGCAGTGTCAAAATCTTAAGAGGCCCAAGTTATCATGTATAGAAGCAGCACAAGAAAAAGGGAAGGCGCAGAAGGGGTAAAAGTGAACCGGGGCAGCTTTATACAACATTTTAGATTTCTGAAAGAGAAATCACGATGTATTTCCATTTAGTGCTTCCACCTTAAATACAGTCTTTCTGCAGCAACTCTTACAGATCTTGATCACTTTGACAAGTGATCATGCTTAGGACTGCAGCCTTATTGCTTGCCTGGATGGATGGATGAATTCCTCAGTATTTCGGCATATACTGGAGAAAAATAACACCACAAGACTATGCATTCTCTCTCTCTCTCTCTCTAAGAGATGACTGAATCCAGTCATCAAACAGTTTAAAAAGTACAGCTGATGCAAGAAGTTCTGAAGCAAGCTGGTGTATCAATTGGAAGCGAAGTAAAGAAATGGGTGAAAAGTGAAAGTGATACCAGGGAGAAGCAAGAAGAAAGCCTTGGAGAGAGAGAGAGAGAGAGAGATGGAGCAAAGAAAGGGATCAGGCAAAGTGAATAAATGTGCCAGAAAAATAGGTAGCTCTGTGAAATTTCATAGATCTCTGACGGCTTTTGAAGAGGAATGCTTGCAGCTGACTGTATGTAGGAGAGGGGTAGCTTCTGATATCTATTCCATCTTATTAGACATGAAATTTGGAAATTTCCAAAGGCTCTGAGCAGTCTGGGAAACTGATCTTGGGGAACGCATTTCAGACTCCGCATGGAACTTAATGTGGACCTCTACTCCCTTTAAAGTGATCTCTGTTGCAGTTAGAGAGAAGCAACATTCAAGGCTGCACGTCTTAAACTCTGGAGAAATTAAACTATATGAGCTCATTCCTATCTCCTAATTGCTGGAGAACTTACAGTCGCTACTCTCACGTGGGGTCCCTATGTGCCCCCCTTCTAGGATCTTGCGTTTAACCATATCTCTAAAAATCACTGAACAAGGTGTTCCAAAGGCTCATTTTTCAGCTCTGCTCTGCTCTTCCTCTTTAAAGTAAAGGTAAAGGGACCCCTGACCATCAGGTCCAGTCGTGTCCGACTCTGGGGTTGCGGCGCTCATCTCGCTCTATAGGCCAAGGGAGCCGGCGTACAACTTCCGGGTCATGTGGCCAGCATGACAAAGCCGCTTCTGGCAAACCAGAGCAGCGCACGGAAACGCCGTTTACCTTCCCGCCAGAGCGGTCCCTATTTATCTACTTGCACTTTGATGTGCTTTCGAACTGCTAGGTGGGCAGGAGCTGGGACCGAGCAACGGGAGCTCACCCCGTGGCAGGGATTCGAACCGCCGACCTTCTGATCAGCAAGCCCTAGACTCTGTGGTTTAACCCACAGCGCCACCTGGGTCCCTGCTCTTCCTCTTTACTAATCCCAAATTACGTTGCAAGGACCTTCTCCTCCTTTTGTTCGCTGCATACAGAATGACTGTAGCTAGTGGTTGGAAAACATCCTCTGACTTCTCGATTGCTAACTGGTATAGCTGCCTTTGTCACATAGGCTTTGATGGGAACATTTACAAAGGCCATGCCCAGCCTGATGCATTTACTACCAAGTGGTTTCCTTTCCTTATGTTTACCAAATCCTCATCTGTAGGTTTAAAAGATCCGACCTGCAGTCTTTTGATAAAGGGCAGTATATAAATCATGTTCTTCTTGTTGTTGTTTGTTGTTGTTGTTAATTCACATGCTGACCTATGGAAGGACCTGATGAGATAGTCTGTCCCTTCCCATGTGAATATTTTGTGTGTGTGTGTGAATATTGCTTTGCCCATATGCCCTGTAAAATGAACCACAAGAGATCTGTGATCATTGATTTGTTATTGTTGATTCTGTAATGCAAGGTTCCGATGGCACAAAATCAATAGTATATATATTGATTCCTCTATCTATCTATCTATCTATCTATCTATCTATATCTATCTATCTATCTATCTATCTGAACAGGGATCAGGTGGTCACTGCTGATGGGGAAAATAATGAAGATGGGTGGATGGCGCTTTACAACAGACAGTGTGTATTAATTCACATCCTTCCACATGTGGAAAGTCAGCCTTGCTTTGTTTCCCTGCTCATTCTGCTGAGTGGGGCCCTGGATTTCTGCCCACAAAGTCTTGCCTTAGTGCCAGACTCTGTGAACTGAGATTCTTAGGGGTGAGTCTCCCAAGAGCAGCATGGGCTGTCAGATTCCTCCTCCGTCTCAATGCTGCTGCTTGTGGAAATTAGCAGGGAGGCGGATTAGGGCAAAGCTAGAATAAGTTGACTTTGCCTGCCATTAGCTCTGACTCTGCCTGCTTTCTGCCCTACTAATCGCAATGGGTGCCAGTCACCACTGCCTATGACCATGGGGAGCCAACTAACTTCCTCTTCCTCTTATAAAACCTTGTGATTGCTAGATAGGCAAGGCTTTTTTTGGGGGGGGGAGTTGGTCTCTGCATGCATACAACACCGTATGTTAATTGCTTAGAGTTGCTTAGACTAAAACAGGTGTTAGCGTTCACTGTGCATTTAATGTGGCTTTAGCGACTGTGGTTGATCCGTGATCAGGGTTGCAACCATAGCATATGAAGGGAGGGAGACTTCATCATTCCCTCACAAGGTGGTCCTGCCAAAAATCCCCCCCCACACACACACGAAAGCTGCTATTAGCTCCAGAAGCTAAATTAACAATGACCAATTATTCTATATGAGTTAGTCTGCAACAATTCAGTACTAACTCAAAAGGCATGGTAGAAGTTCCCAATGCAGCCGACGTGTCTCAAGGAAGAGCATAAGCCAGGGAACGCCAGAATCTGCTCTCTGCTAGCTTTTCAACCTATAATGCATTCCTTTTCTGATCACCCCCCCCCTATCATTAGGAGTATTTGTAACTGTCTACCAGATGTCTGGAAAGGGAATCTCTCCCCTCTACCCCACCACTAGTGAAGCTACCAGGGATGGTTTGCTGTCTGTCCCTTCCTCAAGCAGCAAAGAGGACTTCCTTCCAGCTGAGTTTGTAACATTAGGTGAATTGCAACTTGCTTTACTTTAGCCTTGCTACTAATGTTGCAGAAAGGGGAAATGTTTTAGGCTGGTTTGCTTCTTTGCAAGAGAGTCGACTGTATTGGGGAAAGGGCAACCTGCACCCCTGCAAAGTAAGTTAGGTGTTAGGAACAACAGGAGACCTGGCAAGGAGTCATCATTTCCTGCCGTGAGAATGGTGGGGGGGGGGATCATGGTGGGATGTGGCAGATGTGCTCAATGAAGGACCTTTTCTAGGCACCATGATTCACTGTGCTGCTGAAGTGTAGCAGAGGGAGTGAAAGTGGGGGTGGGGTTTCAGGAAGGAGTTCTTTCCTCCCCACCCCCACCCTACACCACCACCACCCCCCAAAAAAAATCACATCTGGGAGTTGTGAGCAAAACCAGACTGTTTTGACGCTCTGCTGTGAGCAGGCCAAATTAATAATCTGGCAAGACAGCTGCTACTGTTCTTTCGTCTGAGCAACTCAACTCATCACCTCGGGAAGAGACTCTCTTTCTCCAAGGCGCCTGCCTGCCTGCCTGCTTCCTTTGCATGCCCAGGTCTTCTGCCTCTGCAGGGCTCAGCTCTGTCCCCTTGCCCATAAACCGCCTGCCAGTACGGTTTTGATAGTTTGCTGCCCATGGACATTGTCACCTGGTGACAGCTTCATCTCATTTGCACCTCTGTTGCCTGTGACTACAGAGGACCATTGCCAGAGGCTGATCTTTCCAAGGTCCAGGATCACATACTTCTGAGGCACAGGGAATTTGGGAGACAGAGAGAGAGAGAGAGAGAGAGAGAGAGAGAGAGAGAGAGAGAGAGATTCATGGGAAGGTGGAGACTAAGTGTGGGATGTAAAAAGAACAGGGGCAGTCAAACCCAACTTTTTCTAGAAGGTTGTCTCAGTCCTCAAGCCGGAACTTCCTGTCTTCCTGGACTGAGACAAAACTTCCTTATATGGAACTTTACAGTTGGGAGCGGCCAACTGTAGCTCAGGCCGGGCTCCATTTTGTCGCTGGTCAGTTGTCGTGTTGATCTCTCTCTCTGACAGTTTAAAAGCAGCATTACTAAAAATGTACCGTTGGCACTAGGCCAAGAGTAGAAAAGGGGGACTTTCTCTCATAAGGAGAAAGTCACCACACGTATATTGTTTAGTAACTTTTAAGCCTGCCTCTAGGATCCTGTGTGTGACTAGATGATTACTTGTGAGTAAACGTTTTTCACTTGACCGAAGACTGTGAAGTGTCGTATTGAAAGAGGGATAAAAAGGGGAAGACACCAGGATAACATTTTTATGACTCTAGCGAGTCTATGCAAACTATCCGCTGTGCGTGTGAGGTAAAAAGGGAATGTTAGCTCTGCTGATATTATCAAGCTTGTAAACGCAAGTTGGGATAGGATATCCATAACAATATATCCTCTCCCACATCCCTCAACATTCCCACACTAAGGACTATCAGGGACGTGGAAGAAATGTAGAAAGAGCATTTAATGTGCAAGAACTCTGACAGGGGCACACCTGGCACCTGCAAAATACTCAAGGGAAGGTACTTCTGTTTCCTGAATGACTACCTGGTCTCTAAATAAAATTCCTGTGATCTGAAGTTCTATTCCCCTAAATATGCAACCCCTGTTACTACCTGTCTCTCAATGCTTTCCTCTGGATGTTGTTCGGACCTTGACAAATG
This sequence comes from Lacerta agilis, assembly GCF_009819535.1. Lineage (NCBI taxonomy): Eukaryota > Metazoa > Chordata > Lepidosauria > Squamata > Lacertidae > Lacerta > Lacerta agilis. The sequence goes on from NC_046318.1 coordinate 31,152,762, forward strand.
GCAGCAACTTGCTCTAACAAGGTCTATGACTGGACTGAAGACTTTTGTGTCTCCATGGCTGGAACACTTCTCCCAATCACTACCCTTTCCCAAGAGAGCAGCAGAAGGCCTTAAAGCAGCTGGACTCATATTTGGAGCTGTGCCTTCTTCCTGGGCAATTTCCACCAGGCTCATTGTCTGCACTGATAACCTGACATGGCAGATGTGGGCTACTGATGTGAAGCGGGAAAGTTCTTGAGAGAGGCGCAGGCCAGGAGCATTTGGGTTCTGGAGATCCAAACTGAGACTATCTTCATTGATCAAGCTCGAGGTCACCTGATCCAGCAGACTCTGGCTCAGTTCATGTTGCTAAGCCCCTGGCTCAGTTTTCAACACCTCTGCCTCCATCACAGATTGGCTGCTCCTATCTGAGTCAAGAGTAAGGAACAGAGTCCAGGTTGCTGTTCACACTCAGGGGTTCTGATGGCTATGTTGCCCATGTAAAAACAAATATTTTCTTTTTTTTAAAAAAGTGAGTTGTTGTTTTTTTTAAAAAAAATAAAGTTGGATTCTGAATAAAGTTTGCAAGTGAAGCCCCCTGTGCCTATGCTTTGTGGATCTGCAGTATAAGTTCTGCACTCAGAAGCTGAGTTGCCTTGGCATGCACTCAGTATCAAATAGCCTTGATAGAAGGATGATCTGAAAAAGGAATCCATGACTGTTGGTTAGCTGGCAGAAAGGCTGTTCCACCAGCCATTCCAAAAGTCTTAAAAATTTGGCAGTGTGATGCTGTGGCCGAAAGGGTCACCGCAGTGAGTAAGGATCAACAAGAGAGTCAGGGGTATGTGCTGCAATGACACAGATTTTACTTCTCTATCCTTACTTTTATATAACTATGAGTCACAATCCACTTCTTGAAGAAGCTCCATTTATATGAGTGGAGCATCCATCCTCATACATGGAAATGCCTTATTTAGGCTGCAATTTTTGTGCACACTTCTCTGAAACCAAGCCCCACTGACCTCCATAGGTCTTACTTCTGAGTAAGATATGGATAGGATTGCACTGCTAGGTTTGTGCAGGGGGGGGGGACACACCATAAACTGGATAGTGTGCACCGTAACTTACAAACCAATATTTAGGCTAGACTCATCCACCAATTTTTATTTCATTATTATTATTAGAGTAAAAGCTAAACTCTCTGCCCAGTTGATCTTCTCCACTGCACTTATTTTCCCCAACAACTTCCTCATTTTCCACCTTGTCCACCAGGCTTTGATTATGGAACAACTGCCCTAGTATATCAGCTATCCATTTTGTAGTGTAGACGTATCCTTATCATTAAGGACTACAGAAAAGCAGTCATTGTGAGAAGGGGAAAGCCCATGCATTGCACAGGAACAAGCTGTCTGTTCAACCAGACCACTGGCCCATCTTAAGCCTAATATTGTCTAGACTGACTGTCAGCAGTTCTCCAGGATTTCAGAAAGGGAATCTTTTCCATCCCTACGTGGAGATGCCTGGGATTGAACCTGAGACCTTCGGCATGCAACGCAGGCGCTCTGCCACTGAGCTGTGGCTCTTCCACACTGCAGATGTCTTTTTGTGTTATGGTGTGTGAGATAACACACTGCATTCTCCTTGGGATCCCTGTCAGTGAAGGTGAAATAATCCTATGTCAGGAATGGATAACAGGTTTTTATCTCCACTACAATAGTGTCCCTTAGTGCTTTGATTTCCCCGCAGGAGTGAACCTGCTATTCTATGAGTATTACTTTATTTGATATAAGTTGCTTATTTTAAAGGTATGTTTTATTATCATATTTTTGTATTGGATTAGATTGTTATAAGGTGCTCGTTTTTTGATTCTTTAGTTTGTAAACTGCCTTGGGTATTGTAAAATAGAAATACGGTATACAAATTAAAAGTGATGGTGGTGATGATGATGATGATGATGAACCGTCCTTACATGTGAGAGGGTAAAGTAGGGTGCATTTGGGGATTTTGTTGGACTGGCTGAAATCTGCCTGCAACCACTGATGATGCCAGTGTGGTGTAGTGGATAAGAGCAGTGGACTTGTAATCTGGTGAACCGGGTTCGCTTCCCCGCTCCTCCACATGCAGCTGCTGGGTGACCTTTGGCTAGTCACACTTCTCTGAAGTCTCTCAGCCTCACTCACCTCACAGAGTGTTTGTTGTGGGGGAAGGAAGGGAAAATGAGATTGTTAGCTGCTTTGAGACTCCTTAGGGTAGTGATAAAGCGGGATATCAAATCCAAACTCTTCCTCTTCTTCTTATTCCTCTTTTGCCTGATTCAAAGAGGCACTTATTGCCCTCTCCCCATAACTATGGTGGAATCTACACACATACCCCCCCCAAAAAGGTTCTGAAAATGCTTTTTTTTTTAAAAGCGTTTTAAAAAAGACGTTGAATTTTCCCTAAGGTTCACCATGGCCATCTAGTGTCACATTGTATATTGCACTTAAAACACACTTTAAAATGTTTCATTTGAAGCTGTATAGCTGAGTGCTACGGTATCTCTCATATTGTAGCCCATTTGCTACAAAGGGCAGCAGAAGCCACCAAGCCAGGCTTTGGTGTCTTGGTTAAGCTCACTTTCCCCTTTGTAGGTTTCATGAGCACACTCTGGTGTGGGTCTCTGCTTACAAGAGCAAAGCACTGATGAAACTAATTTGGAAAATAAATATGAAAAAGCAACAGAGTTAAACAGATACAGATACAGATGCTAGGGATCATTTCTGCTTGAACAAGAGACTGAGATAACGTGAGCAAAATTCCATGTTTAACAGAGCAGCGCATTTACTCAGAAGTCCTTATGTGTTCTGCCAGGCTACTTTTCAGCTAAATGTGCATCAGGTTGCAACCTAAGGGAATTGGCTGTAGCCTATTGGGTGGTGTATTTCAAAAAGTATCTTCAGTACGAAGGTACGACTGTATCTAATAGGTTTTTCAAACTGCTCAATGTAATTCATTTCTTGGTATACAGCTCCCCCTCCTGGCATACCACTGATAAAACATGATAGAAAAATTCTGATAGAAAGACGGCAAGGTCTCTACAAGGATAATGCATAGGAAGCTAGGAGCTGCATCACATATACGTGTATGGGGGTTGGGGAGCATCTTCATAATCTTCATCTCATGCCTCATTTTCCATATGTATCTGTTTGGTTTCTATAAGCCAATTTACAAGCCTTGTGTGCTTTTCAGCATCTGTTGAAGACCTTCCTCTTTCAAAAAAGCCCTTTAAGTGGAAATCTTTATCCAAGTCCATATCTGAACTGGATTTGAAATAGTTTTTACATGTGAAATTGCTTTCATATATGGAATTGTTCTCAAGCATCTTTTACGTGTGGATTTATTTTTGATTGCTTTGGGGTTGGTGTTTTTGATAATTTTTTGATGTGCTGGATTGTTTTGAAATGTGCTTTCTTTTGTTATTATTGGATGGTGGGTGGCTAGGGAGAAAATACAGAACAAGTGTTCAGTACAGCACTAAGTGAAGTAGTATTTGACAAGATTGCATTCCACCACAGATAATAAAGTATTGCAGGGAAACAGTGAGGCCGGAGGCTGATGGAGGAGCAACAGCTCTGTTAGTTTCAAGTATATTTATGGGTTTCTCAATTTATATATATGTAATAATTCCATAGAGTCACTGTCCGCAGTGCATTGATAACTGAAATCTGATCTGAGCACTCTTCGGACCACAGTAACAGTATTACTTCCAGTCACTCAAATTTAGGAAACTGTTGAAATGATTGAAACAGCAAACTCCGAACAGGGATAGAAGGTACCTAGATGAAGAGCACCACCCAAACCTGACCCTGAATGCATGTTAATCACTTGAAGACTGCAACATCAGGTGATACCTTGCATGTGCGAATGGACCGCCATGGCTTTAACAGAACTGTAATATGTCTCCCTGCATCAGCTCAAAGGCAATGCTGAAACAGGGAAACCGTTCCACCCAATTGGTGCCAGTCACAAAATGTTCAGGGGGAAAGGACCCACATGGGTGGAACAGGTCTTTAGGCCTCTATTTTATTTTGCCATGTAATTTTCAAAGGAAAACCCCAAACCCCAGTTTGGATCACAGCCACTTCACAATATGACAGCCCCCCCCCCCGCACACACCCCTTTTGGCAATTCTGCCATCAAAGATCTAATGTTGTTTGGGTCAGGCTTTCAGGGGAGCGAATGGAGTCAGAAAAGTAGATCCCAACACTGGATCTCCTCCTCTGATGTCAGTGGGATAGAGCCAATCTGTTCTGCGGCCCCCGAGATGCCCTTCCAGAGACCACCGAATTGCACTCTAAATATCAAAATGGCAAAGTGCCTCTGGGGTCCAGGCCTTGATGAGGATTTTGCTGCTGCTGCTGCAGCTCTCCACCAGCTGTAGCTCAGTCACTCTCACCCCATGATGCCCCAGTGACTCTGTTTCTTATGGAAATTGCTCGCTGTTCCTCCTTTTTCCAAAAAAGCTGCAGTCCCTGATGCTGATCCTCCTGAGGCTGTGACTTGTCTTGAGTCAAGACGCACACAAGATCAGCAGGCTGCCTTGTCGAGAAGAAAACAGGCAGCCAGATGACTCACAGCCCAGAAAAGGAAAGGAAAAGAGGAAGAGGTGGCTTGCTCTTGAGTCACAGAACCTTTTGCAACATAACTGTCTCCCGCTCCCCCATAAAGATATGCGTGCCCCCCAGGGATGCCTTGTTCTTCCCGCCTGTTGCGATGGTTCTTTTGCTCCCTATAGAAATGTCAAGTCCTAACTGTCCCCGTTTTTTGCAGCATCTGCCTGTGGCACAGTTAAGTGCAAAGCGTGCTGTGCTAATCTGGGGGAGTTAGAGCTCCATCTAGTGGACATAGAAGAAGTGGCCAGAATAAGGTTTGGGGGTGAGGGGGAGAGAAAAAAAAGAAAAAACCCAACCCAATGTTATCCGCAAGTTTTCCTCTGTAGGGCAAACAGCAGCTCCAGGAGGCAATTTAGACGAGGGAAATGGCACCACCAGAGCTGGTGGTGAAGCCCCTGGCCCATAGCCGCACCCCACCCCCCATAGGCCAGCTCTGGTTATCCCTTCCCTGTGGGGATATTGGGAAGGGGAGATGGGTGTGATTTTCAGACCACATAATTTAACTGGAATAAGTGAAGAGGCTAAATAAAGGACTGGGAGAATCAAAGCCAACATGTATGAGAAAAGCTGTTTCTCTGCCTATAGCCAACAAGGAAGCTAATAGTTACTCAGCTGCTGCATTTTGAACGTTCTCCCCACGTTTGCTCATGTAAAATAGTGAGATGTTGTGAAAAGCTACTTTAAGACAATGTAAGGAGTGTCTAGGGGGCTACAGTTTTTGAAATAACTTTTGTCTCCCATACCAAAAGCTGTCCAGGTACCGTTGGCAGAGTCCTGCTCGCCCCCTGTCCCATTTTCTGAAGGCCAAAGTCTTCCATAGAAAATAAAAAGGAAGGGGGGAGCAGAGAGAGAAAGGTTTTCACATGGCTGCCTTGTTATAGGTAACGGGTATCTTAGGGACCACCACCTCCTTCTTATTCACCAGAATCTCTATGATGATCCAGGAGGCAATTTTGCAATACCATCCATTCATAGCATTCGTATAATTTTGAGAAAGTCAGTGTTGGGCAGGCTACAGCATGGGGCTTAGATGTCCGGAGAAACCCAAGTTCAAATTCCCACTCAGCTATGAAAATCAGTGGTCTAAACCTCCACCCCAACCTCCAAATTCATAAAAATGTGCTTGTTGGAGACTGGGCCAATTCACAATGTACCAGATGAACAACATAGGTGGCTGCAGCACACAATTATGAAATCCCATCTCTGTGAAAATGTAGAGTTTTGTGAAACAGTCCTCTTTGAGGGTCCATGCTTGTACACCTTCTGGAAACACTATGAAAATGGAGGTGGGAACAGATCAGTGGAAACCCTTCATAACTTCTTCGTCTGATTATCAGCCAAATACCCAAATGCTCTTCTACTGAATTTTGAATGTTTTTTTCCATAGCTGTCAACTCCCCCCCCCCCCTTTTAAGGGAAATTCCCTTATTCCAAATAGGATTCCTCGCAAGAAAAGGGAAAAGTTGACAGCTATGGTTTTTTCCTGGGTAGGAGAAGGGAGCACCATGTCTGTGAATATACCTAGCGCAGTGCCAATCCCTTGCCTTTGCCTCATTATGCTGCTAACAGGCCTGCACACAGAATAATAGAATTTAGAGTTGGAAGGGACCCTGAGGATCATCTAGTCCTGAGACCTCCAGGTATAAATAATAACAACAACCTCCTGCAATGCAGGAATTTGCAGCTGTCCCATATGGGGGGATTGAACCTGCAACCTTGCACCACACTCTATCCAACTGAGCTAACCATCTCTCATATCCAACCAGCTGCTTTTCTACACACACACACACACACACACACACACACACACACACACACCCTTCCTTTATTTCTTACCCCCAAGAACTCTACAGCTTATTGTGCTCATGTGTCTTAATGGCAGAATGAGTTAGCTGCGTGTCAAGAAGAGGGACGCATGTGCTCCTGAGTAGTAGGTCAGTGACCATGGCTTGTATAGTCTGCTACCAACGAGGTATAGCTTCTTTCCAGGCCTTTATGCCATTTGGAAGTAATTGCTTTTGGACAGATGGCAGGTGAACAGGGGGGCCCTGTGACTGCTTGCCTCTTCTCTGAACTTCTTGACAAAAAGACTTCACTTCTAGACAACTGCAGCTCGATTTCTCTCTCTCTCCTGAAAAACCCCAGCACTTGAATTAACTTCACTGTGAAAGACATCAGACTTGCTATTCTCCAAGTCTACGTCCAAGTCCCCTGCATCCAAGATCCCTATAAAGGCTGCCAATGCATTTCCTGATCATTGCAGGATGGGTGCACCCAACCTTGGTGGGTGCTTGTGCACATTTGTACACTGGGAAAAAAAACCCACTGTGGGCACCGCACACACCAGTGGTGGACTTTGGGCATTAAAATTGGGCGGCGCCCTGCCTCTCGCCTTCCATTGTTCATCAGTGTTGTAGCGCCCCTTGTGGCCCCCTCTTGGCTTGGCGCCCAGAGTGGGCGAACCGGTCACTCTCCCCTAAATCTGGCTCTGCACACAACACAGCCCAAGCACAGACTGCACTCTCAGCTACACCTGAAAGCCTCTTTCAAGCCAAAACCCCAAGGGGAAGAGGAAGGAACCTTGTGAACAACAAAGAAGCCATCTGTGGGCATGTGGGCACCATGCTAGCAACCCGATTTATTCAATTATTGCTTATGACCACAAATATTTTTTTGGCAGTTAAAATGAAGGTATCACCTACCTCTCTAGGTGCAGGAGATTGCGGGACTGTGCATTCCCTTCATCCCAGCGCTGCGTAATAATATAATAGCCATTTTGCACTGGATATTCTTCCAGTGATGACGACTTCACTAGATGCAGTGTGCAAATAATTCTGCAGTAAAACAGTTCTCATAGAAGGACAGGCAATAAAACTGCTTTGCAGGGATCACAATTCTGCAAGAAAGCACCCTGTATCCACTCGGTGTAAATTGCACCCCATGAATACAGTTTTGAATTCCTGCCTTGGCAAATAAGTGCTTAGGATTGGATATACTAGCACTGTGATGCCAAAATGTCTTGAAGGGTTTGTGTGTCTACGATGAGTCAGCCTTCCCATCATCTTCAGCCAGTTCACTTGCTGGTAGTCTAAAACACCTGGAGGGCACCCAGTTGGGGAAGCCTGACCTAGGTGAATTAATCACCCCACTTATCAAGACTGTGGTAGCACAGCAGTGACATCGAGGTTAAATCTGTACGTTTACGACAGTGTGATGTGGAGCATTGCTATGGAGAACACCACACATCCATGACCTTCTAATGGGACTTTAGCTACCATCATGGAACAGGCTACATCAGCAGAACAATATAGTCTTACAACTGAGTGGCAGCCTTTCATGATGAGTTCATAACTAACAGGTAGCATAGCAGGATCCCACAGTTGAAACTAAGTATGTGGAGCAATGGAAGCCCAACTTGTGTGCTGGTGGAACTATGGGTACCTACAAAATTTGGATATCAAGTCCCCACTCTCCAGCTGTTTAAGTGGAAACAACAAATCAAAGGGTAATTTGTAGTCATTAATTTTGATGTACAGTGGTACCTCTAGATATGAATAGGATTCATTCCAGTGCCCCGTTCACATCCTGAGAAGTCTGCAACCTGCAGTGCCGCTTCTGCACACGCGCGGGTCGCGATTCAGCGCGTCTGCGCATGCGTGACTCGCCAAACCTGGAAGTAATCCGTTCTGTTACTTCCGGGTTCGGCGCATTCGCAACCCATGCCGTTCGCAACCCGCAGTGAATGCAACACGAGGTATGACTGTATAGGCTTCCCTATCCAAAAGGGCTCAACAGATGTTGTCAAATTATAACCTAAGAGGTGCTGACTGCAAAGAATAAAAACCCTGAACCTCCTAAGGCATCTCGCCAGCAGTGCTCTGTCCCTGACTGTCCCCTCTGAATTTCCATCACATACTGTACAGTACATCCTATATCTTGGGCAACATTACTTAAAATCAATGAATTTATTGCCTGTACAGTTGGTAACTGTACTGACATCTAATTGTCTCCAAAATAATTTACTTTCTAACTAGCTCATTCTGTCTGTTGTCTTGTTTTCTCACCCACCCCTTTCCTTTCATTTTATCTTAAGAGCTGTCTTTCCCAGTCTGATGAATTTTCCCCACCAGTCTCCACTCTTCTGTTCTCTCTTTCCATCCATCTTTGCTCCTTTAATTATTGCTGAAGTTCCCCACGGGTCCATTTTCCTCCTCAGGTGCCCTCGCTCCTTATCCTGCAATCTGTGCATACTACCGCAACAGGAGTGCCATTTTTACACCTGCCCAAACCACTCTTTGCTTTGGATACTCACGTTTCTCCTGTGCCTCTCAATTATGGGATCTTCTTGACAAGGGCTTTAGTTCGCTTTCTATGAGGGTCTTGGCACCCTGATTTGCGTTCCGTTACAGCTCATAGATACTGGAAATCTCTTATTTTTACACCGCGTTTTCTCAACAATCAGATTTCCCTGCAACTGCAAACTTCATCACACCCTACCAGCTGTCTTCTAAGATTCATCAGCTCCTATATGTCTCCCAATACAGCTGTGCTGGCCGAGGCCGATGGGAATTGGAGTCAAGAACATCTAGAGTTCACACGTACTGCTAAGTCATTATATGTGAATGAGATGAATGTATGCCTGATATGTATGCCTGTTTGAATGAAGGGTTGCCTATGCAATAAGTTAAATGAAGAACCACCTGAAACTGTGAATCCTCTTCCCCCACACCTGAAAGATCTTGAAAGATCCTTAAATTATAAACCCAGAACCTGCTGCTTGTGTGCCTAGATAAGCAAATGAAGGCTGCTGAATATTAGTCTGAACCCTAATTTGGAATAAAAGTAACAGCAGAAGGGAGAGACATGTGATTGCAAAACGGTTCATGATTGTGTTCTGTTCCAGGCATCTGACTGTGCTGACTCTGCTGCAGAATGCACTCATCAAATCTATGGCTTTCAGCTGATGGAGTGGCAAATAGGCCTTTGACTGTAGTTCCGTATCTGAAAGGGAAGATTTTCACCGGCAATTGGCTGAGCAAAGACCTACTCACACAATAACAGCTGTGAACCCTGCTGAGGGCATCTGTTGGGTTGTTAATACTGCTTGGGAATCATATAGCTCTGACTGTGTTTTGTTTACTAGAGAAATTCCTATGCTTTTCAACAGCGTTAAAAGATATTGTACCTCCTGTTTGTTTACATATAATGCTGGGACTGTGTTGTCTCTGTTCCCTACTGCTGATTTTCTTCCCTGCAGGGGGGCTAGCATATTGAAGGACTTTTTTATTATTTTCATTTCAACTGAGTTATAATAATAATAATACCAGCCTAAATGTACAAATGTGCTGTTAAAACAAAGAGCGTTGCAGGGAGCTGGGGCCTGATTCTCTCGCTATTCTTACACCAGCATCTGTAGGGAGAAACATCAACTATGGCATTTGAGAAAAGGAAAAGAGGCCTTGCAGGTAGAATCATGACACAATTTCCAGCCTCATCACAAGAACGACAATTATAGGAAATGGGTGGGGAGCAGAATGCCTCTCAGAAACAATAATAGGAATTCTGGTAGTAAGCAGGACAGTAGCCAGTCCCCCTAAATTAAGCCATTCCTTCACACAGTAAAACTCTTTTATCTGCTGAAATGGAAATATTCAAGAAGCTGAATTTTACATTCTGTGCTCCAGTGGAATTACAGGATACACAGACCATTCCCAATGAGAGAGTCAGAGCCTTGAAACATACACTTGGTTAACTGGTTCAATGCTGTCTCAAAAATGAAGTGGCACACGACTAGTTCCAGTACTGTTCAGACCTGATCAGACTTTGTCTTTTGAAATATTCAGCACAATTGCTCCGTTATTTTCAGTATATCTCTGGACTCCCTGATTTAGTAGGGACCAGGTTTTCCCTGTGTCATTAATTGTGACAGAGGATATATATTGCAGGTGTGCTGTCACTGCACTCCCACTACTGAAGATCTCTAGTCTAAGCAATGTGTAAAGTCACAGAAACCCTGTCATTCACCGAAGCCTACAACCCTAGCTACAACGTGAAAAGAGTGTTTTCTGTGAAAGTTGGGTCACTTAACCTTGAAAAAGATTCATGTATTTCATTCACTTCCTTGTGACAGACTCTTATATCTAGATAAGCCCCAGTGATTCAGAAAGTTCCTTCCACCTCTGTAATAGTTGGTTTTGGCTAATATGACTACCGGTAAAAGGAAATCAGGAGCGACTTGGATTCTTCTTTGTCTTTAGTTTCAAACACTTAAAGAACTAAGATATAACTCTCCACACATTTGATACAGACATCAACAGGTATGCAATATTTGGTTGGAATGGCTAATGAAGTCTGAAGATCACCTTTTCATGGCAAATAGTGGTTCTGAATTCGTCTACAGGCTCTCTAGAGATAATTGTGTGATGAATAAACATGAATCAGTCCATCAATTGGGTGGTGATAAATTAGTGCTATTTCAACAGGGAAGTCATGTTTCTGATGACCATACCTTGCTGCATTCAAGGATTTTACATGTCATAATAACAGCCTCAGCATCCTGAATTAACACTTGCACATGTCACACAATTTCATATATCAAATGACGTGTGCATGTAACTCAGGGCGCTTACAAGTTGAAATATGCCTAGAGTTAACCTGCAAGAAGAAACCATAGCTCCTCCTTACAAAGTATGACACAAGCATCAAGAAAGGGGAAAGGTGTCAAATTGCTCCATCTTCTCCCCAATCTTGCTGTAGCATGGGCTAGTCTGATTGTTTGCTTTTTGGGCAAACAAGTTTTAGATATTTGCACTCCATGTACACTTGCTTCAGAATGTTCTTCTGTTACAAAGGAAGAATGATCCTACACACTTTAACTCTGCCCTCATATAGGAATAGGTGCTGGAAAAGGAAAGGTTATGTAACAGGTACTGTGCACTGCACTTCCACCTACAAATCTCGGAGTAGAAGTACCGCAAAAGTGAAATGGTAATGCTTTTCTTTCCTGTTTGCATTAGGTATAATAAGATGCAAGTGACAAATATTGGTTAATTGTGTTCTTTTCACACAGTGCTCTCACACTAACCATGTCATAGTCAGTTAATTTTTAATATACATATGTACATATTTATATACATGAGATACACAATACACTTATGTATATTTGCGTTCTTGTACACAGATATGCTCAGATAAATCTACTTGCATTTGTTAAACCAGGTCTGTTTTTCTTTCTTAATAATTTAGCCCACAATAAAAGTTATTTTATATCAAAAGATGACCAAGCACCTTTTGTTCATGTACTGAATTTAAACTCGGTGAGGTTTTTGTCTGCTTGGAACACATGGATAAATAATTACAATGGGAAATGGACATTGGCTATAATATTGCTGACTACTCTGTTCATAAGCTGATGGTCATTTGTAATTGTTTATTTATAAGTATTCCAAAAGAACTGGACGTATTTTAGCTTTCTCTTTTCAGTTACAATTAATTAAAACACAGCACAGATAAAAGCTTAGCAGATTTCACATATCATGAGCAGAGCAGTGTGCCAGCACATAACACACACCCCCCCCCCCCGCAACAACCTGATGACATCTAGTGGGCACTGTGATTAACTGATTGTTCCAGAAGTTCACAGAAAGAAAATTAATGAGCAAAGCATAACAGAAACACTACCAAACATGTTTATTTTACAAACTTTCAATAATAATATTTGGTAGAAATGAGGTTTTATTGCTTTTATAATGAAAACAAAATGGGGGTTTTTATTTAAAAAAGAAGCAAGGATCAGTTGCTATTAAAACATCTTCAAAACAAATGGAGTTGGATTGTAGCTCAACTAGCTTGGCAACAGTCTGTCTGTGGAGGTGTCCAAAATTAGCATCATTATAAAATAAGAAGGGCATAAAATGATGGTTCTAAGTAACTATAAATGGAGTTGCGAGATAGTCTAACAAAACAATGTGATACAAAATACAATTATTAATTGCTTAAAACATACAAATAATCTTATTTTTAGTAAAGAAGCATGGGTAAATTATATTTATTTTTCAGCTGGTACTTGACTAAGCTAAATAACCTGGTACATCTATTTCTTGAAAAATGAAACAGCATTGTGGGAAAAAAAATATCCTGCATAATAATACAGTACATAAGATTCAGACAACTATCCATCAAGATTACATCAGATTAGAGTATGTTATTTTCTTTTCTTTGTTGTAACTAACTCAGAAATATAAAGATTAAGTTTGGAAGATGATGGATTTTCTACTATTATTATGTTGTCTATTTTATCCTTTTTACCTGAGTAACCTTAAGAAAACAATTACAATGTGCATGTACTTGCCTGACTCAAGAGTTCCATGTTAAGTCTATGCTCAAAGGAAGTTTGTGCAGAGACCCTCATTAATTCAAACAGAAAGTCAATCCACATGTACAAAGAGGAACCATGTATGTGGATCAGTTGCATCTACTGAAATTAATGGGGGAAACATTCCAGGAAGAGGAGTTGTGCATAGACACAGAAACTCCTGCACCCAGAACAGACTGTTTGGGAATGATCCATTAAGCATGGGTGCTACATAACCATTTCCCATGGGGCTTGAGCAAAATCCCCACTAAAACGACGAAAGCTGCACAGAACCCATTGTTGGTGGATTTTTTTTTCCATTCAAGGTTAATTTCTATATATGAAATGTTCAGTAATGCGCTTACGCTTCTGGAGTATAGCTTTACAAATACAAAGCAGCTAGGAGTTTATAAAACATTTACTGAACAGTAAAGTCTAGGTCAATCTGTACAGATCAGTAGGTATAATGTAAATATGTACAGGAATTTATTTCCATCACGTTTTGTGCAATGTGGCCTCCATTTGCAATTGAAAGGCTGCTATCTATGACACGGATTTCTTAATGCAGCTAGCAATGCAGAGTACAGGGGAGGAAAAAAGGACCACAGATCCCAAACAAATACTGTGCTACGCAGACATCTGTACATAATTCATATAGTGCATATATCGGTTACATAGAGCAGCAAATACAGACAATCGCATTTACAGTTTCTAGGCTTGTTACACTTTTTTTTTTAACGTGGGAATGAATGAATATTCCGATGAAAGAATGTGTCTATCAGTAAATGATGAGCTTATAGGAAAAAATGTTTTCAGTTTCATGTGCAGAAAAATAGTGCAGTAGGAATAAATCCTTTACAGTAGCAATTAAATAATTCAGAAGCACTGTTAACGCAGAAGTTTAAAAAAGCTGTGTACAAAAGGAAATTTGTTTCTTCTGAACAGTTCTGCTAATAAGCTCACTGTAACACCTCGAAGAGGTTCCCCATCCTTTTTGTGCTGTTTGCTCCATTTTTCTGGTTATTATTTTTCTTCTCTCTATTACAGACTGAAGTAGAGTGTGAATGCTTGAAGCAATTTCTAGGTATAGTCACATTGGTGGAAAAAACACAGGTGTGCAGTCACTTTTATGAGGTAAGTTTGGAGTAACTTGGAGGAGAAAATTTACGTTTTAAGTACTTCAGAATATAAAGTGGAAGACAGCTTACTACAGTGATGGCTGACACTTTCCACAGGAAGGTCACAGTTGTGATAAAGGCAAGATCTATAGACATAAAAAAGGGAAAATAAGTTGTAAAAGCAGGAAATTGGGGGAATGTCCAATGTGCAAGATCAATAAATATAACTGAATTCTTGTCACAGGCTGTTTTAAAAGACTGTGAGGTGGTGGGAGCTGATTAATATTAGGCCACAGTTGTATGTTTCTTTTAAAATTGCTTTATTAAATCAGTCTCACCTGAAAATGGATTGAATAACACCACTATGACAGATTTGAAAATGCCAGGCTCTTGCTCAAAGGCAAATGACAAAGAACAAAGGCAAGCTGTTCAAATATGTCACCTTTTAAAAATCCAGCATGATTTAAACAAAATTAAAAGCAAATTTTGAACTTAGAAAGTTGAATTTTATAGATTTCAGGATTGTTGAAAGACACTTTCACGATATTTGCACAAGTAAATTTAAATACATATGCAATTAAACAATTAAGAACCTGATCAGTCTTTTTCAATATAAATCCATTAAGATTCCAAGTAATTACCATGCAGTGGAATATGAAAAGAGCACTTTGTTTTTCAATGCTAGCAAAAAAGAATGCCTGTTAATGTTTTGGCAAATTTGTCCTAGTGCTCTGTGGGGCACTTTATCTTTAAGAAAATATCAATTATACCTACCTAAGAAAGCTCCAAAAGACACTCTGCCTATACCTGCTCCGATAAGGTAGAAGAAGAAAGGACAGATTTATAGAAAAACAAGGAAATAAGAGAAGATGCAATATATAAAAAAGGAATGTGTTAAGAGAGAGCTGAAAGGTTCGAAAGTGGTTAGTAGTATCTGAAGGCTGCTTTCCTACACACCGTACCATTAAAAATATATTCTGGAGTATATTCTAAAAGTGAATGTTATTTTTAAGAGCTATGTTAGATAAACAGAAGACAGAGGTCAGTAACTCCATACCTCCAACAGCATTTTTAATTTGAATGCTGTGGTGAAGAGGAATCCTAACACAACCCCTTGTGAAAAAGGTCAGATTTTTATATATAATGAAAGTTGCCTGGTGTTACCTATGGCGACAGTCCACATATCTGGATCAAGTTAATACAGCTGAATTGAATTCAGACAAAAACTACTGTCATACTGCTCACAGCTGGGTAAACATAGACCATCTTAAAACAGAACAATAGATGCTACCCATTATGTAAGTGATAGCTACTCACCAAAATATTCATTTAGAAATGCAAGCGAGGCCACATAACAGCAAAGGCTGAAGATTTCAGCCACCACCATTAACCAATGCCATGTTCGTATGGTAAGTGCAACCATCAAGAGCTCAGTCAGGATTAGCGCAGTGAAAGAAATGGCAACAACATGAACAAATTCGGATTCGAAAAGCAAAAGAGCTCCATACATCAGAATGCCACCTGAGAAAGATATACAAGAACTTTAATAATGGATTCACTGTAGAGCTCATCTTCTTCATGCACGGTTCGTTACAGCACTTCCACTCCTCATTCTAGGCATTCAGGGACTGCATGGAGAATATGGGAAGGGCTCAAACAGTCTTGCAGGGGGTGGGGGGGGGGGAGATCAATGTTGAACTGCAATTAATAGGTCTGACACTCCTTGAATATCATATTTCAAGATAAACATAAAGCTATTTTTAAAAGCCCTGTGGATGAAACGTTAAGTTTTGGAAATTTAATTGTGAAAGCTGGAACTGTTAGAAGACAAAAAAAAAAAAAAAATTTACTCAAGAAAAATACCTAGACAGATTTCTTACCTTGGTAAATACTGATTAAAACCCAGATGAGGAAAGTCTTAAATGACAAAGATCTTCCCTAAAAGAAACAATGAAAAGAAGTTTGTAAGCAACTTTGACAAGGCAAAATATATTCAATTAGCAAAAAACTATGCATTTTTATTATATATTTTGGGACTACAACGACCCGATTTTAAAAATAGAATACATGGGCTACATTTCAGCATTTACATTTGGTACCTAAACCTAAAAGATTTATTTAATTTTTTGCAAAAAGATTCAATTTCCCTATTGAATATATAGTGCTGTGGTTCAATTTTGCAATAATTATAATCACTTCTGGAAAAAAACAACCTCAGCTGTAGTTTTGAAAGGGACATTTGTTTTTCATTACTGATATAACACACAATTTCACTTTTTCCGTGTGGCAGGGTCTGGGAATCCACCAACCATCTGAATTACCCACAATGCCCCTGAATGATGCAATGATTCCCAGAACCAGCTGTGGTCAAGAGAGTGGGCGGACCAAAACACCTACCGTGTTTCTCCTAAAATAAGACACCGTCTTATATATTTTTTCGCTCAACAAAACACAGTATGGCTTATTTTCAGGGGATGTCTTATTTTAACCGTGTCGCATCGGTACGCTGCATAGCCACGCCTCTCCAGGCTGTTTTAATGGGAGGTACCACGTCACTATGGCTTATTTTCGGGGAACGGCTTATATTTCACAAATGCATAGAAATCCTGCTATGGCTTATTTTATGGCTATGTCTTATTTTAGGAGAAACAGGGTACTACTTGGGTTCCAGCAGCTGCTTGAGGGTGCTGATGCTGGTCTTAATATGAAGAAACAGCCCAGTGTTCAAGGCAAGATGTATGCTATGTTAACTTATCACTATAATATTTTGCTCTGGAAGTGGCAACTTTTTTGTAAACTGCTTTAATGTTTGTTTGTTTTTACAATCAAATGGTGCACAAATTTTATGAAATAAATGAAGAAGGGCCAAGGGGGAAAAAAGAAAAAAGGAAAGAAAGAATATTGCCCACATGGACCCGTTTTGAAAACTCTTACCTTAGTAAGGTCTTTATAAAGTTCTGGATAAAGGAGTGCCATTTCCGGTTTCACATCCTGATCCAGCACTAAGGAGAAAACTGGGAACATCGTGTATATGGTTGCATACCTCAGGGAGAAATCATTTGAAAAATATTTAAAAATGTATCCTTTACATAAACTTGCTTTCACTTCCATAATAATATCTTGGTGCCCATGCAAGCTAAGGCATATGTTAGTCTTGCTTTGGACATTTTTATCTTCACCAATCAAAATAACACAATCTGATTACTTACCTGTTTTATCCCATTTATACTTAAGAGGGAGGTTCGCAGGAACTCATTGAAAATTGAGTTCTCCTGCTGCATGTGGATTAGCGAGCATGAGATAAACTAAACAATGGATTCGTGTACTTTCTACACAGAACTCACTTTTGTGTACTAAATTTGACTTGTGTGAAGTAACCATTAGTGGCACATGCTTCAATTCACTGGTTTCTGTCTAGAATTAGTACTGTTTTTGAGGCCACAATAAAAAGATTATAGTGGTCACCTATAATGGTAACATATTACATGCCACAACAGTGGTAACATAATGAATGTTACTGTTCATTATAACTAATAGCCATTATCATAATGATGATCGCTGTAAACGAACAACCAAAACACCTCTGAAATAAATTTTTTGTAGAACTGAATCTCTTACTTACCCTACCATGAGGAATCCTTGGTATAAAGGAACAGATGCAAAATAGAAGACTGAAGAAAACACAGCCTAGAGGAAGAACACAGTATATTATATTGGGATTCCTACAGATAATCTGGGGAAATTATTTAAATGGCTAGAACAATGTTAGTAAACAGTTCACCATGAAAGCAAAAAAGAATTAAATACCTGCATAGTTGAAATAATAAGGCCTCTGTGCATGACAAACTGACCAAGTGCTGCCGATCTTTTGTAACTATTTCGACCATGTACCATCAGCAGCCGGCCAATGTGTTTAAATTGTGTAATTGAAAAATCAGCAGCCAAAGAAGCTTGTTTCCCCTCCTAAATTGAAAATAAGAATCACACATTTTAAAAAACCGATCAACACTGTAAACATCACCTTGGAAAAAGTACCATCTATTAACAGGTTTAATAATGAGCACCTCCAAATCTGAAAATTCAAGTGATTGGGATTTATACACAGCATGAACTTTTACTATTGTTATTACAACAAATCATGAGTAAGATATACATATATCAAATGTATTTACAATTTTAACCAGTGGATTCCAAAACATTATAAAGTATACATTTAATAAACTCTGTAATAAATATACCTTTCCTTCAATTCCAATACCACAGTCCGCTGCCTGGATCATATTGACATCATTTCCTCCATCACCTGAAAAAAAGTGCAATCACCTGTCACATTTTAGACTAGTTCCACAATCTTTAAAATTTGCTTGAATTTAATTTCACTTGGAATTAATTTAACAAGTTATTTGAATTAGCGTTTAGGTTAGAAGGTTATTTTGCTGCCTCAGTTTTGGTAATGCAAAACAAAAAGCAGGCGTATTACAGATCAGTATGTATCTCTTCAATGATTTCTGATCCCTTACATTTAAATTGACCATTCAGAGAATCTCTGTTGATATGAAATACTGGAGATCCACTTATTAATTGCTGCAAAAACAGAATTTGCACATTTTTTTTAAAAAAAGGTAGCAACTGAGCTTTCTTAAACCTATTGATTTAAATGGACTCGAGTGTGCTTAATTATCTGCTGGGCAGTAGCAAGAATATATTGCTATATATTGCTATATTGCTATTATACAGAAATTCATGTATCAGCTTGAACTATCACTGAGCAAGGAATAACCAGCAAAGAATCTTTTGATGTGGACGCTCTTCCTCAAGTACTTGAAAATGTAAGTTCATGATCCAAGACTATGATAAACAAAACTGTATCACCTGAATTAGAATGAATGGGAAGTATCATGAAAATTATTAAGAAAAAAATAGTACTTGTGTATATGAACTATTTGTGTGGCATAAAGGATTTGCATATTGTCATAGAAAACTAAGCTCAAAGTAAAATCAAAGGATACTATGATAAAATACTTTTAATAATGCATTTTAAATATTTTTAGTACCAAGCATTAATGATTAAAGCAGAGCTTTTTAATTCTTTCAAAGTTTTTACGAAAACAAATATAACATTCGCATATTAAATTATCCAGGACAGTTCCTTAGTCATTATTGTACTTGAGAGGACAGACATATCATTAGTTTGTCAACAGGAATAAAATCAGAGTGGATGCTTACCAATTGCACAAGTACGCTTTCCTGTGTGGTGTTGCAACAATTTTACTATGTGGGCCTTTTGGGTGGGTGAACACCGGCAGCATACTACAGCTGGACACTGACAAGCTAGTTCCACAAATTCATGCTCATAGTATTTCAAGCAGACCTACAAAAAGCAACATATTGGGGGTTTACCACTCAACAGAAATCCAGCAGTATTTTTAGCTTAAACACCATTAGACCAAGCAGTTAGTTGAAAGTTGGATCACTTTTCAGTGCTATTCCCATGCACCAGAAGTACGTGTACCATGGGCTATGGGCAAGATAGAAAGAAATGGTAGCTAAATGTCTGTTATTGTAAAGTCTAAAAGGCAGCTTGTTTCTTCATCAATGGAAATCACTGTGGTGTGTGAATGAAGATGTAAGAACATACTATTTATCTTGTACCTTTATTTTGATACAACACAAAATAGGATCTATTAGAGCATGTTAATACAGTACATGCTTTGAATGCAAAGGTTCAATTCATGTTATCTCTAGATAGAGGTGGAAAGGGCTTCTGCATGAAAACTTGAAGTGCTGCTGCCAGTGACTGTCAACAAGACTGAGCAAAAAGGCCAACTGTTTGCACAAGGCAGCTTCTGACGATCATGTCCATGACAGATAATCCTGACCTCCCCACAACTCATCGTGGGGCAAGTTCACCCTTCCCAACAGCAATAGACACTATTGCAGGAACAAGAGACTTGCCCACGTATTGACTCCTTCTGCAGAACTCAAAAGAAGGAGCACACAGATTTGCTAGGGGACTAGCTGAGGGTGGAAATAATTTGTTCCTTCCAGAAAATATGCAATCAAGAATACGTACAACTCACTCATGGACAACCCGTATAGAGTACAAGACACTTAACAGAGTGTAATTATTGTTACATATCTGCTTAATGGTTGACTATATAAGCTACATTGTGTATGAAATGAATGTTTATTGGGGATGGGATATATGGAGATAGTTTAAGTGGTTTTAGAAACTGAAAAAATAAGTTTAAAAACTACCCCCCCCATGAGAATGCTGATTCTTAAACCTTTCCAGTAAAAATCTCCTTCGTGATTCTTGTGCCAGTGTCTCTGTAAATTGAAGCTTTCAGCCACACACTTATATTGCTGAACGGGCAGGGTAGGGCACTGCAACTCTTGGAGAGGCTCTCCCCCCCCCCAATGGAATTTAAATGGGAGAATTTAACTCACAGAAAGTTATTATCATCTTTGATATTGTGAAATGACAAACAAGTATTTTTGCAGAAGGAGGGTGATAACAAAGTTATCCATTTATTTCAATGAGTCCAAGGCTGGTATCAGATAAAAGATATTCTGGGTAACTGTTCCCCAACTTGGTTTAATCTTACAGTATTAAGTGTTTTTGATGTAAAACAAACTGCAGACCAAAGGTGCTATTAGGGTCCTCTTTTGGCAGTCTGGTGGTAAAAGTACTTAGAATTAATCAAATTTTAAATTACCTTAACAGTACAGTCACTGACAAAAGCCAGGGCCTTACCTCCAGAGAGTCCCCAGATATTACCAATGCACAGTCATGTTTCCTTCTGAATGCATTTAGCTCCAAATGAGCTTCTCCACGACTTGTAACCTTAATTAAAAAGCATTCAACAGTTTAAGGTGTGACCGTAATATATCTATCTATCTATCTATCTATCTATCTATCTATCTATCTATTATGGTGGAATTACTCTGGTTTTTTCCATCCTCATATCATTTTATATAGCTGAGACAAAGACCAACATCCCCCCCATTCCTGGAACATCCCTTGACTCCCACTCTAAATCACAATACAGCAATATCTGCAATGCTGAAGGAAGGCTGAGTAGGTGAAATTTTCTAAAACTCCCCTTTGGAATGATGCAAAGCTGGGGAGTGGGGAGAGGAGCAGAGATTGCACAAGTTGTGGCACATTGTCATAATGCTAAATCATGGTCTACTGCTATATCGGACCAGGGCAATACTTCATAGAAAATGAAAAAATATTGGAATGAGAAACTGTATTCTACCCCAGGATTTCCAAAGGGATAAGATATAAGGAATGTGGAGCAGAAGGGATAGTAAGTACTGATCATTTCCAAAGTGGACATTTTCATGCAATTATAATTCCAAAAGAGGAAGTCCTCATGTACTAATCGAGGGTGGGGAAACTTGCAAGGTGTACTCCAGGAATATGGGCATAGTCTGGGGAAAATGACCGTGTGAGCCAAACTGGAGAAGCCAGCAGACCAAGATCAGCTCACAGACTGGAGTTCCTCCATCTCTGGCCTTGACTATCAGAAAAAGCTGTCAATATGTTCTCAGTGTAGTCAGAAAGACACTAAGCTGGCTTTACTGCACTTTAGCTATCCTCTGACATGGGGTCAAATTGAAACAGAAGACTTTTTCTGTATGGTTCCCATTGACATGGCCTGTGTAGGCACATAGTATGTGGGCATGTAGGTACATGAGAACATGAGTATATGTGCATAATTCAACAGATGTCATGAAACATAAAAAAACAAATTAAACTGGGGCAGCTAAGGGTGTATAGCATTCCCACTAGAATTCATTCTTTTACCATACTGTTTTTTTGTTTGTCTGTCTGTCTCATAAAATGAATGACACAACAAAATGAATGAACACATATCACATCTTTAGCAAACACCACAATAGTAGCAGGCACTGCTAAGAGTGACAAGCCTCGGCTCTTGCTCTGTAATGTACTAGTGTTTGTATATTTTTACATTGCAATGTAGCCAAAGCGAATTCCAAGTATGTTGGAAAATGTACTTGGCCAATAAAATTATTCCTTTTCCTATTCCTAAGAAACAAAGTACTGGTTGCAATACTTACAGGTCTGAAAATATGAATATCTTGTGCTCTGGATACTAAGTGAGAGCTTTTTGCAATACAAGTAGCTGTCTCCAATTTATCTCCTGTTAACATCCATATCTATGAAGTAATTGAAAGTCAGTTTAGTTGACTATTACTTGTCTATTGCATTCACACAAAAATTCAAATGTATCTCTGTCCTGAGCATTGTGTTCAATTGCTGTCTATCAAAGCAGATTCTTATTATATATCATTAAACAAAAATGTATAGGTCCCCTCTGCTAAGGATATGGTGCAGGGTGCAGCTGTTGAGGCCAGTAGTGGATGGTGCGATGGGGCAGAAGTGCTCACCTGACCTCTTAGCAGCAGAGTTGCTGCTTTATACTAAGAGTGGGAGGTGCAAGTTTGTGGGGAGGTTGGGGCTGTGCAAATGCACTGGCTGAGTTAATACAGCACTCCTGCCAGCATGTTCACACAGTGCTGAGCTCCCCACCATCTTGTATCTCCCACTCACCTTCCCAGGAAGCAGCAGTGATTCACCAGCCAAGAGATCGGGTGAGCAGCACCACTTCTGCCCTCACCCCGTCTGCTACTGGTTGAGGCTCTATGTAGGAAGAAGGGGTAGTTTAGGTTGATAGGATGGAGGTTATGTGAGGTAAGTCAGTATTGTTATACAAACAGATGTGTCTGTGGCTGCATTCATGGAATATTTCACAGAGGAACATTTTATGACCGTTGAAGGTACAGAATATATTTATGTGTACTTTTGTGCACATTCTTTGTGGAATAGTTATCTATTGCTGCAATAGTTAAATAAGTCTTCTATGAAAAGTGACAACATGGGTATAAGAGAACAGAGCTGGGCTTCTCCTTTCTCTCTCTTTAGTTCTGTGGCCTAATCTGCAGGAGGTTATCCAGTATCCAAACACTCCTTGTGTCATTTCCTTCTCACATGGTAGCAGACTGAATCATTTGCTATTCCTGGAAATAAATCTACCATGCAAAGGCAACAAATTTAAAGAAACAAGTTAACTATCTGACAAAACAAAAGCTAGTACCTTTATTCCAGCATTTCGAAGCATCTCCAGAGTTGGCCTGACATCAGCCTGTAGTTGATCTTCAACTCCAGTGAGACACAGTAATTCCATTTCTCTTTCTAAACTCTCCACAACAGCGGCCACCTTGAGGGTTCTGTCATGTATACTTAATTTTGCTTGGTTGTATCGATTCTATTTACAAGACAAAAATCCAACTTTATATACATAAAAGGTTTTTACTTGTTGCCAACCATAAGGATGTAAGAGCAGTCCTGCTGGGTTAGTCCAGCACTTTGTTCCCACATGGGCCAACCTCAGCACAACAGCATTCCCCCCACTTGTGATTCACAACAACTGATATACAGAAGCATACTGCTTCAAGACAGTGGAGGCAGAACATAGGCATCACGTTTAGCAGCCATTGATATTCTTATGCTCAATTAATATCTTAAGGCAGAGATTTTCAAGCTTTTTGAGTCCACGGCTCCCTTGACCAACTACATTCTTTTTGTGGCACCCCTATGGAGCTCAGGAGTCCAGTTATGTCACCCCCTTGCCTGCAGAGCTGGCAGCCGCTCACCCTTTTTCAAACACCCTCCCTTGTGGAGGGTTCCCTCAGCCTCCTCTCCTCTCTCCTTGGGAGTTCTCTGGGAAGCCGCAGCTGCCACTCCTGGTCTCTGAGCTGCCCCCCTTGCCCCAAAGAGAGGTGCTGCCTCACACTGCCCCACAGGGGCATGGGAAGCACCCCCTGGCCAGCCCCAGAGGCACCATTTGCCTAGGGAGCTTGTAGCCAGGGCCGCTGCAACAGTTGTGCAAGCCTTTGGGAGGCAGAGACGCAAGAAGGCATTAGAGGAGGCAGGGAAGGAAAGAGGGACAGAGGCCAGTGTTCTCGCAGCACCCCAGACCAGCACACTGGTTGAAAACCACTGTCTTAGAGGAACAACATTCCATAGCTCAATGCTCAGGAGACAACAAGACTGAAAACTTAAAGATGAGGCTTCAACTGTTGACAGCCTTCCTTGCTGCCAGGTTTCCTCCTCCACTCAGAGATAAGTTTGAGAAGAGGGCAAGAGGTGTGATGATGGAGGGCTGAGAGAAAGCTTCATGGGGCACAGTGTCTTTTCAAGCTTTCTTGAGAAAAGTCCAAGCTTTCTCAGAGTTTTCTCCTAAAAGCCCGCAAAGACTGAGCGTATGATAAAACTAGCTAGAGTAGATCTCACTCATCATTAGTCTATATTAGCCAGAGGTTTAACATTCTAAATTATTTTGAAACACGGAAGTATTTTGGATTAAGTGTGTCGTTAAATCCAGAGTAATACAAAAACATCAGTATAGTACGAGGGTTTTCTACCTCAAAATCCTGATACTGTTCTTCGGTTAATGATTTTTTGGCAACAACCAAAGTGCGTAGTCCTTCTCTTGCCATGTTACCACACTAAAATTGCATATAACAAACAATAAAGCAGTCATGAATCATGCAGAAATGGCTTTACAAGTGGATTCACCCAACTCAGATTAATATCGCAAATGAACGATCAATGTGAAAAAACTCTAAGGCTGGAAATGATGCAACATCATTTTGCAAGTTTCTCCCAACTATTCAAGGGAAAGTTATATGAGCTCCAGTCCTTTCTGAAAGGGTGGGTCCAGAAGGTGGTTCTGGAGGACGGCCTTTTCCGCCCCAGAGCTACTGGCCTTTGTGGCGCTTCAAGCTTCCAGCCTCTCACATTTCTAATGCTCACTTCCATCTACTATTCAAGAGAGGCAATGGAAACCTGAAAGAAGTGGGTGGAGGCAGTTCTGGGAGGGCAAGCAAATAAACTTAATCCAAATAATATATAAGTATATTGGTTGAGAAGACCACCGATGTGGTTTGCAACCAGTTTTTAACAGGATTACTCTACAGTTGAAGTGCCTGGGGGCAGAACTTGCTTGTACTGTGCATCCTGCTCCCATCCCCAGTTTAATCCTTTACATGTTCAGACAGATGCCTGAACACAGCTCTAGACTCAGTGTTATCTATCTATCTATCTATCTATCTATCTATCTATCTATCTATCTATCTCATAAAATTTATACACTACTTGATTGTAAAAAAAAACTTCAAAACAGTTTACAAAGAGATAAAACAATAAAATACAGAGAAAAAAATCGCAACCATACTTTAAAACGTCTACAAGTTAAAACACTAAAACAGATTGAAATTACCTCAACTTTCTAAGCATCTGGGCATCTAAGCATCTATAAGCTGGTGATCTCTGTGGTTAGGCATGCCTTTCGACTAGCTGAAGCTGGTAGCTAACGTTGATCCTATCCGGAGAAAGCTGACCAGGCTTCAGCTAAACATACACTCTATATAGTGAGTGCAAAGTGCAAAATTCAGTCATAAGCATGATTGCTGGGCCTAGGTGGTTTGATCGTATCATATACTAATTTTTCATCATCTGCATTTGCAACCCATTCATTGGTGGTTTCGACTGGAAGTGCTAGTACTAGCCTTTAAATCCCCAAACAATTTGGTAACAGATTATCTGAAAGATTGCTTTCACCCATGTAAATTTGCAGGGCCCTAAGATTAGCCCCAGAGGCCCCTTTCTAGACTGGTATGTACCAGGGTGAGAGGTGGAATTCCCTCTCCCAGCAATTATTTGCCCCCTTTAGTCCTTTAAAGCTGCACCCAAATACTTTAAAAAAATTTATCCAAGCCTTGTATTGATTTTACTGCTGTCCTTTTATACAATTTACTTCAATGTTTTAAAAGATTTAACATGTTTAATAGGTCTGTTTTAAACATTTTTATTTAAAAATGTGATGACTTGCCTTAAAAGGTGGGATAGTAGTATATTAAATACATAAATTGATAGTAAGAACAAATAAGTGTCATGGAAGTTCTATGTAAAAATAGCAAATAAAGTTGAAAATAAGGAAGCCTGATTGTGAATATTCAACCAAACATTTATGTGGTCCTCTACATGATTTGTAAGCCGTTGCTTTATTTCAACAAGTTTCATTCCTGCCCACCCAAGTTGCATATATTTTAAATGATTTTTAAATTAGTTTTACAGGCTGACGTATCTATGTGTCATTGGTGAATTACCATTACCATAGCATAAATATGATTGGTAGTAAGTTTATTTTGTTAAATTAAAACACAAGAATTAAAAATAATACAAAACAGCAACATTAATGATTCTTTAAAATGCTTGATGCTCTCTGTCTAGTGCAAAATGATTATTGATTTGACCTCATAATGCTAAATAAATTAAGCAAGTATTTTACAATTAATTGTGCATCATTATCGCCAAAAGTAATTTTTATGACACTTTATTAGCTCTTCAGGGAGTTTAATTTATTCATGCCCCTGATTAAATCAAACTGCCTGAAGCAGGTATTGATTTATATTGCCAATACCATTATGAACATGCATTGTGTGATCATCACATTACCATATTGTCTATATGTAAGGTCAAATTAAGACAATTGCTGGTGTCTAGTACAGCAATGAAGTGCAATGTATTTAGTTTGTGAAAATAAATTTATTTATAGCTTAATGATACAGTAAAAATGTATGGTAGTTAAGAAGAAAATAAAAGAAAAAAGTTGGGTGCATCCAACCTCATTTTATATGTTTATTTGTTCTGGAATGAATTCTGAATACTTAAAAAGGACATCCATCTGTCGTTTAATTTGAGAATTAACTTTCTTCTTCTTTTTGCATTATACAAAATTTCTAAACCACTGCAACTCTTTAAAACCTATTAGTGATACACTTAATTGCATTTCCCAATCCATTATTTCTTTGGTTCATTGTTTCTATCTTTGAAGCAGACAGATGCTATCGGACTGGAAGCCATTACTATTTTGTTTCTGTTCTTTAATTTCACAGTTCTACATTTCCTTATGACAAAGTAAAACAGTTACTTTTTCTCCTAAAATTGAAACAACTGTTTTTAACATTTCTTACCTCCTCTTCTAGCCAGTCATTATACTGAACAATGGAGGACATTGCAACATCTGCACCTTTCATGTAAAATGTAATTTCACCTGTAGATTCATCCTGCGGGGGAAGATACTATATATTGGTAATAATAATAATAATAATAATAATAATAATAATAATAATAATAATATTTATACCCCGCCCATCTGGCTGGGTTTCCCCAGCCACTTTGGGCGGCTTCCAACAGAACATTAAAATGCAACAATCTATTAAACATTAAAAGCCTCCCTAAACAGGGCTGCCTTCAGATGTCTTCTAAATGTCTGGTAGTTGTTTTTCTCTTTGACATCTGGTGGTAGGGCATTCCACAGGGTGGGTGCCACTACCGAGAAGGCCCTCTGCCTGGTTCCCTGTAACTTGGCTTCTCATAGCGAGGGAACCGCCAGAAGGCCCTCTGCACTAGACTTCAGTATCTGGGCAGAACAATGGGGGTGGAGACGCTCCTTCAGGTATACTGGACCGAGGCCATTTAGGGCTTTAAAGGTCAGCACCAACACTTTGAATTGTGCTCGGAAATGTACTGGAAGGCAATGTAGGACTTTCAAGACCAGTGTTATGTGCTCTCGGCGCCCGCTCCCATTCACCAGTCTAGCTGCCGCATTCTGGATTAGTTGTAGTTTCCGGGTCACCTTCAAAAGTAGCCCCACATAGAGTGCATTTCAGTAATCCAAGCAGGAGATAACTAGAGCATGCAGCACTCTGGCGAGACAGTTCACGAGCAGGTAGGGTCTCAGCCTGCATACCAGATGGAGCTGGTAGACAGCTGCCCTGGATACAGAATTAACCTGTGCCTCCTTGGACAGCTGTGAGTCCAAAATGACTCCCAGTCTGTGCACCTGGTCCTTCAGGGGCACAGTTACCCCATTCAGGACCAGGGAGTCCTCCACACCTGCCTGCCTCCTGTCCCCCAAAAACAGTACTTCTGTCTTGTCAGGATTCAACCTCAATCTGTTAGCCGCCATCCATCCTCCAACCGCCTCCAGACACTCACACAGGACCTTCACCGCCTTCAATGGTTCTGATTTGAAGGAGAGGTAGAGCTGGGTATCATCTGCATACTGATGAACACCCAGCCCAAACCCCCTGATGATCTCTCCCAGTGGCTGCATGTAGATGTAGAAAAGCATGGGGGAGAGGACAGAACCCTGAGGTACCCCATAAGTGAGAGCCCAGGGGTCTGAACACTCATCCCCCACCACCACTTTCTGAACACGGCCCAGGAGGAAGGAGTGGAACCACTGTATAACAGTGTCCCCAGCTCCCAACCCCTCAAGACGGTCCAGAAGGATGTTATGGTTGATGGTGTCAAAAGCCGCTGAGAGATCCAGCAGAACTAGGAAAGAGCTCTCACCTTTGTCCCTAGCCCAACGGAGATCATTGACCAGTGCAACCAAGGCAGTTTCAGTCCCATGATGAGGTCTGAATCCCGACTGGAAGGGATCCAAATGGTCTGCATAGTCTAATCATACCACAGGCAAAGACCCATAGCCTGTGGTAAGTTATTACCAAAGACATAAAGTATTTGAGGACAAATCTATATTATTCATTTAGTTAGCCAACTTTTATATTTGAAAACTTATATACATTTTCTAAACAATAAACTTTCATAAATATATGACCTGCAAAACAGATAAAGAAAAAATACTGATAAAACTTACTCTCACTATGATTCCCATTCGTTTGCTTTCAGATGTAAAAGGGAAAATTTGCAGAATATAGTATGTCAGAATCTGTCCACTGGGGGTTTTCAGCTGCATTGAAGTTAAATCCCTGCTCACCAAAGTAAGACCAACACTTTCTGTCCATTGTACAAGAGCTACCTAAAAAGAGAAATTAAGTTTTGATTGTCAATTGTATCCAGTGCAAATAAAACTGCACACAAACAATTGTCTATGATTAATTGTAGAAATCTAAAGACTTAAAAACCAAGAATTTTTTGTACCATATATAAGCCAAGGTATGAAATACCAGGCCAACAAAATCCCTTAAGGATTACAATATACAGTCGTACCTTGGAAGTTGAACAGAATCCGTTTCAGAAGTCTGTTTGACTTCCAAAACATTCAAAAACCAAATCACAGCTTCTCATTGGCTGCAGGAAGCTTCTGCAGCCAATCAGAAGCTGTGAAAGCCCCATTGGACGTTTGGATTCCAAAAGAACGTTTGCAAATCAGACCAATCACTTCCAGCTTTGCAGCATTCAGAAGCCAAAACGTCCAAGTTCCAGGGTGTTTGGGATCCAAGGTATGACTGTACAGGTATTCATAAATCCATTACAAACAATGAAAAGCTCATAGCTGTTTCCCATACAGTTTGGTACCAGTGATGTGCATACCTTTTTATGTTGGAAACTGAAGGAATCTGAAACACTGAGTGTTGCTCTATAACACACTGCCCAAAACCCACATGCAGCCCTCAAACCTTTTTTGGCGGCCCTTGACAACATTTGACCCCCCCTGCCCTCACGCTGCCTTCCCAAAACTGGGTTAATGAGGCTCTGGGTTTTGGTAAGGAGGTGCGAGGGCTCTGCCATGTTCCTACAGTCCACCCACCTCCTTCCCAAAGCCTAGTTAGCTTCAGGAAGGAGGTAGGAAGACTCTAGGACCCTGCCAAAGCCTCACGCCTTCTCTCCAAAGACTTACCCAGCTTTAGGAAGGCAGTGTGAAGGCTGGGGAGCATCAAATTTTAGGCTCACTCCTCCTCCCTCTCCCCGACAGGACAGTATTCCATGTTGACATTCTCTTGTGGCCCACTTGGTATGAAAATTTGAGCTGCCCTGTTCTATAAAGAACCCAAAGAAGAGCTAGCTAAACTGACCTGCCTTCATTAGGCATGCATCAGGAAATAGATGTTACTAGTAAGAAATGAAGAAAGAACTCAGTGCCTAGTAATTAATGAGCAAAGTTTATTTGAGTATAGTGGGGGGGGGCAGTCTGAAAGATATGCTGCTGCATGTGTATTATTGCAAGCATCAGTAAATTAAAATATGGTGAAATGATTATTACATGAAAAATAGTCCAAAATAAATACACTTTAAAATGTCATTTTCAGATGCACAACAAAAGCTGTTTTAAGTTTGTCTAACAAGCTCACTATATTAGCTGCAAATGATCCAATACTCCAAAGGTTAATTTTCAATTTTCACATTGAAAGGTTACTATTACATTCTGACCTGTAAATTGCATCTTTCCGTTAATACCCTATCATCTCATTTGTGTCCCTTTGCAACGAGGACTTGAGTGTTCTATATTTGGTGACTCACATCTGTTTATTATTTAGTTTATGCTTGGCTTCACAAGCAAGTTGAGTTGGCAGTTTATAGCACAGCTACATTTTAGATAGTTATACCTGTGCTAACAGATAAGGTCAAGGAGCCAATAGAGAAGAATCACCAGGCTTTTGCATTTATTAGAGAATCCCAAAATATCAGTATCTGGTAATTCAGCCAAATTTGTTAGCCTATCAACAGTACTCAAAGAAAACTAGGCTTGGATCCTAATCTTCTGCTTCATTTATAGGAAGAAGTTTCTTTTGACAAAGTGAGAGTCATGCTCATGGAAGGGTCCATGAGTGCAATTAGGATGAGAGCCATAACAACCTGGAATGCAGTGTCTCCTGTGCTACCACAAATCATTTGGCCTTGCTCCAAATGGAAATGGAATAGGAAGAAAACTTGCATAAGAATGGAAAAAGACCACCTCTTAAGGTTGTCCTGCCCTTTTCTTGACTCAAAAGAGAGTTGGCAACTGAGACCCTTCATGTCATTCCACAACTGAGTGAAACCCAAGGTGTTTTAGTTTGGTGGTGGCCTTCCAGCTGTGGGATGCTCTGCTCCCTGTGGCACAACTGGTACCAACACTGTTCAGTTATCCACACTGACTGAAACCCCACCTCTTCTTCCAGCTTTATGGTGGGGATGGGGGCTGAGCTATTAAGATGCCTAGCATTCTCATAGGAAGCAGATTAAGCGATGCAGGTATTGAGATGGTTTTACTGGCGGATTAGTATGTTTTTATATTTTACTGGCGGATCAGTATGTTTTTATATTGTTGCTATTTTAAAGTGACCAGCCCTGAGATTAGGTACAATGAAGGGCAGAATATAAATCTTTCAAATACCGTATTTTCTGACGTATAAGACGACCCCCAACGTTTCCAGCTAAAATATAGAGTTTGAGATATACTCGACCGCAGATTCTCCACCCGGCGTATAAGACAACCCCCGACTTTTGAGAAGATTTTCCTGGATTAAAAAGTAGTCTTATACGCCAGAATATACAGTATATAAAACAAAAAGCCTTCCCTGTCCCCAAATTAGGTTGCTGAAAAAAAAAAAAATTTGGAGGAGAAACAGGAAGTGGATTTGAAAAGTGAGTTCAGTTCTGTACTAGAAACTAATTATTATCCTGAGCTTGTGCGCAGATCTGATGCGTGCGTGCGCACACACACAGTAGATGCCACAAGCCTTGTGTCTGCCCCACCTCTAATTTAGAAATATAACAACAGCAATTTTAACAATTATACAATTCAGCAATTGGAATAAGTAATATTTCATATGCTATGTGGCCACTGTAAAATTCCTTCCATGTACTCTGGGAAAAATATTTCACAATCACGTCACAATGTAAAATGAGGCTTTCCCACTCTAATTTGCATATGAATATCTTATCATTTTGTGAACATTTTTTATTAAACTTTGTATTACTTTTTATTTTATTTTACTTCCATTGCTCTTCCCTCACCATGTCTTCACAAAATATTAAAATAATGTTTAATATTTCAAATGTTGGAAGTTTTGGTATATGTGCAGGTAAAGTGTAGCAAATAAGTAGCTAATTCATTAGAATTAGCCATCATTAAAATTGTGACTAATCCATCTTCACTGACCAAAGAGGAGCAAAGGTCTTCAAAGGCTCCTGTTCACAGTAAGTCTCTGAATTATTTGGGCTTATGACCTTTGAACTTACTGCTCTATTTACTAAGTTCATATCCTTTTATGACTGTTCATGTCATTAGTTTATCATCAGCTTTCTATGATTTAACTGGGCATACATGTATGATAACAGAGCATTAGCAGTTAGGTTTCATCAGTGGAATTCTTAATATGTTCCCTTTCCTTGGTATGCTGTAGAGGGCACAAGGAGTAGACAAATGAAACTTTCCATTCTTTCAGAGAAAATGAAATATTGATCACTTATCATAAGAAACAATGAGCTTGGCATAAGTAGAGCTCATGCTATGAATACAGAATAAGTTACTTATCTGAAACTACAGTAGCTACATGCATTATAATGAAGCTTCCCATTGGTCTTAATTCCTTCAAAATTTGTTATCAGGCATTTCAATGCCCATGAATATTGTGCATACTTGAAACTGGGTTCTTCCTATTCATTCAGTTATTGGGAATGTTTTCAATATATTCTGTGAAGTTTTAATGTTTTAGCAAAAGAATGATATATGCTTAAACTATTTATATATTTTTCTTGATCGTCAGCTGAGAACATTTTCTGCCGTCTTAAGACTATATGGTGCATGCTGCAAAGAATACTATATATGCTGTCACATATGAAAATGTGATCAGCTATAAATTATCAGAAAACATTGCATTGTTTTAAAAACATTGAATGCATAAAACCAGTCTGTCAAATGATACTGTTGCTTATTAACCAAATATGTTTTGATAGGTCAACAAATGAGGTTAAAAAGAAAACATCAATTGAACCATTTCCCTGAATAAAGCTCCAGGGTGCAATATTCACAGCAGTATATTCAATAAAAATGCTTTTAAAATGGTAGTTGTGTGACTGGGAAACATTGCATCATCTGTCAACCTAACTGCAAGAAAGTTCAATAAGCTAAATAATGAACCATTTACATTATTTTCCTTAGGCTCCAGTGATTTGCAAGGATAGCATCAATAGAGCTCTTTAAAAAATTATGATGAAGACCTTCTGGTCTTTTTAGTTCTAGCTTTCTTTTTGTGATACAAAGATTTTTAGGTTATCTGAACATTTTCACAACTTTATTTTTGCTTATGACTAACACTTTTTAAAAATCCTCAAAAAAACAAATTTTGCAAGAATTTCAGGAGACATAAAGTACCGTAATTGTAATGATCACAAAGTAAAGCTGATATTCACTGAGGATGGTACCTGACTAGATTGTATTCAGAACAGATACACTAAAATGAACAGGTGTAAAGCTGGTCATGTATAACTTAAGCCCATTAATTACAATGGGTCTATTCTGAATTTTACTTAGCCAGATATCACCATAAGTTTATTCCCCTCATTTTGTCTAATTTTTACTACGCCAAAATTAAAGGGTGGCCTCCAACAGCACCAGCCCTCTAGCAAATGGACTTCAGCTTTCACAACAAGACTCCCTTCTTCTCCTTTCTCTCATATTCACAAAATCTGTTTTACAGGGTTGGGGCACCCTCTGGAACAGATGGGGGTACAAGGGTGGCTGCGGAATGAAGAAGAAAGCGGAGTTCGCTCGTGTGACATTGGATATGGCTGATAATGGATATATGTTGTGATCATGCATATCAAGGCATGTGAACTGCCTCTTACTAAAATGGTAACTACCAACCGGTAAGCTTGACATTGATACCAGGTATCCTACCAAAGTTATCTACAAAATGGCTCTAAGCCCTCTCCCCGCCAGGCTGGTTCCTTCCCTCTCATCCCCAGTTAGAGGTGTGGCGGCTTTCCCCGCTGGAAGAGGTACTGCTACTCAATTGGCGCTGAGGCTCTCTGTATGCTAACGGACCCTCCATTCCCCCCAGTGGGCCAGGTGGCACTTCCCTGACAGACACCATTTACCAGACTCTCCTAGGCAGAAAGTTCAATGGGGTTAGTACTGCCAATGAGAAGGCCTCAGACCTGGAGGCACCCAAAGTAGAGCACCCTCATTTTCAGGTACCCACTACAGAGCCTTTTCTACCCTTTACCCCCATCCCCATTCTGAAATTCAAATTTAATAAATTCAGAAGACAATAAACAATTCAATATATATGTAGCTAACATGCCATTTAAAAAAAGGGAAATCAAACAGTTTCTCTTTGTGAATTCAGAACTAATTATTTAAACATCATTACTGAATTTTATAACCAGAGTTCCCAGCTCATTTAGCTGTAGTTACATAGAACCATGCTCATTCAGAAAAATCATTATATGTCAATTATATTGTGGTTTATGTATATGCTGATTTTTGGTCCCCAAAGTGGTAAACAGAATAGTAATACAAAGAAATGTACAATAAAAAATACAATGAATATGATAGCTAGCAAAACAATACAAAACAGCAAAAAAAATACCGGATAGTGCCTGACCTAGGCAGTGAACCAGCCAAAATATAATGGTGAATGACTAACCTGGCACTGTCTCACGCAATCCAGTGACTGCCTTTCATTCAGTCTTCAGCGTTGTTGTCACAATTCCCTTCTTATTACATCAGGGCACACAAGCAGGTCCCTATGCCCTAAATGACCTCTCACCAGGGTCCTTGCATAAAGAGGCTAGCCCCTCACCATCACTAAATAAATGAGTTTGTTTCCAACAATGGGCTGGATCCAAACAAGACCTTCCTCAGATGGATTTAACCAACTGACAAGATATATTTTAAAGATTGCCACACCTTCTACCATTGATTTGGCAGATGAATTTTCCTTTAAAATCACAGTATTTCAGAGGCAGTATAGCAATGGCTCTTGTATTCTTAAACATATCAAATTACGTATCTGCACCTTGTGTGCCATTAATTGTTGCAATGGTATCAATGCTTCTGCAGTTGTAAATGTTGTTATGCTCTATTCTAAGCATTTCAAATACAGTATAGCAAGGAGAACCCAGTTGTTATTTACTACATTTCCTGTAAAGGTAAAGGCAAAGGTACCCCAGACCGTTAGGTCCAGTTGTGGACGACTCTGGGGTGGTGCGCTTATCTTGCTCTATAGGCTGAGGGAGCCAGCATTTGTCTGCAGACAGCTTCCAGGTCATGTGGCCAGCATGACTAAGCCGCTTCTGGTGAACCAGAGCAGCACACGGAAACGCCGTTTACCTTCCCGCAGGAGCAGTACCTATTTATCTACTTGCACTTGATGTGCTTTTGAACTGCTAGGTGGGCAGAAGCTGGGGCCGAACAACGGGAGCTCACCCTGTACATTTCCTGTAGCGAGTGACAAATATAAACTTAGTTGAAAATATAAAAATTATGATGGAAGCCTTACCTCATCAGGGCTAGAAGCTTGGTAAGTTCTGTTTTCATCACTGAAGTCCTGATCTACTTCAGCATATTCTGTTTCTCCAGTCACTCCTGCTCGGGATTCATATACAGGTGTAACGTTGTGACACAACGCAATAGCTTTTACTGCTTCGTGTATTCGACTGCTGACAGTTTTGCGAACTTTTGGTGCAGAAGACTGCATCTTTCTGGAAGGTGTTGAGCTTGTACCATTTCCACTTGACTGGGAGTGCACCTTTAATATAGACACAGAATAACCAGTTCAAATAAAAATATAGCTCATATATATTGCAGCAGGGGTGAGAAACTTCAGCCTTGGCCTTCCAGGCCTCTTTGTGGAATGAGGATAGCTGGCCATGTATCTATATTTTGTGTGTGTGTGTGTGTGTGTGTGTGTGTGTGTAAACTTATGGCTTCATAAGTAGTCTACTCTACAAAGGCAAAACTCACATCCATTGCTCTGCCCACTTTCACCTGTGAACACACCGACCACTGGAAAACAGCCCCTGGAAGTTGCCCACAGAAGAATGAAGCCTGAGGGAATGAAAGGCTTCCCCATCCCTGCATTACAGGTATGAGTTGAACCTGTAGTTTCTTGCCAAGAATACCTGACAGGTTATGGCAGGGATGGAAAACTGGATTCAGCTGATAGGCTGGATCCTTATCTTTCCTACCCACTTACAAGCTACTTTTGACAAGCGGCTGGGGCTGCCCATAGCCTGATGTCACCATCATATCAAATGACCCATTTTCCTTTGCCTGTTTGAAATAGCAGGCAAAGCCCAGCACTTTGAAAGTGTCAGCCATCTGATTTGTTGGCCCTTGCAAACCCTGTGCCTCTTTGGCTACACTAGGGACTTCCTGGTAGTAGACTCCCTAGTGCTACCAATCCCAGTGTTGCTCTCTGTCAGCACTGATCAGAGCTTTCAGTGAGTCCCACTTGCAAACGAACAATTGGAGCTCACTCTAAACTCTGGATTGTTCCTTTGACACCATGTCCTTACCTGCCCTACACCTGATGTTGCATATGACATCAGGTGTAGAGCAGGCGTGGTTTGTCGGAAATGATCTCATGGGGCTATTGGAGACTTGTGGAGGGCCTAATAAGGTATATGGGTCAGAGGTTCCCTAACCCTGTGTTATGTGTCTGTATATTGTCTTCACTTGGTACCTTCCTGAGTTTTAAAACCTGTTTGTTATGGTGTCCTCTTTATTAAGCTTCCCTAGGCCTTATAATTCCAGAGGAAATGAATATATCTCAGACAAATTCTTCAAAGTGACTTGCAAAATATTGCTCTCCCTTTTTGAGGGATATTGTGAATCGAACAGCTTCAAGTTATATGCTTTCTTATAAAGCTGGGGGGTGGAGAATATAAAATTACACATGACTCTTCCATCAAGCAGGAATGTAGGGTAATTTTTCATGTTACTTTTCCTGATGTGTTGCCAAGAGGGGTACTGGGAAACCCAGAAGATGGTTGTTGTTTTTTTGTACCTTCTAAGCTGTCAAAGGTGGCCAGGACACACTGTATTTCAGGAGTTGGCTATCCACACGTTATAAAACCTTGCGGCTTCAGGCTGTTTTCAATATGTACTTTAAGAGTATGCATCAGGAAAGTTAACATGGTAAGAGTTCCAAGATGGATTGCACCTTGAGAACACAGATGGTCACTAACAAAATAAAAAAAAATTCTTTCCAGTAGCACCTTGGAGACCAACTAAGTTTGTTATTGGAATGAGCTTTTGTGAGCATGCACACTTCTTCAGATGGTCACTGTTATACATGGAGAACACAGATTTTACTGACTGCTAGATTTTATTATTTTTCAATGCCACAGTAATGTGCTACGGTACAGGAGAAATTTGCTCTTGTAGTAGTCACAAATGCGTCTGTAAAAAGGCAAGATAATGTATGCTAATGTTGCTACTTCTTGGAAAGAGATATTTTAGGCAAGTATTACTAAACAATTCTTCTCACCTCACTTGTATTATAAAACTAACTTTTTGTTCTCTATAGGGTAACACCACTGAAACCCTGTTTGGCAAGCAAGCATTTCTTTTTGACTCCATGTACTGATCCACTGAACCGTGAATATTCTGCCCATCAAATTACAGTGTAGTCTAATAAAGGGTTTAACTTTCTGATCATCTGGCACTGCTTTTCAGCTACTGCTTTAAACCTTTGCATTTACATTCTGCTAACACTGATGCCATTATAGCCACAAATAAATTAAGCTGATTTACTCCTTCTGAATTATGTTATGTTTATTGATGCTTGTATAATTTAATTTCACACAAATTCCATTAAAGATTATGCCCTCTATCACAAAATGCTTCCAGTGGGGAAATATAATCAGGTTATAATAGATTTGTGTGTTGCATTAGAGTGGACCTACTTGACTATTGTCATCTTAATAATAAAACTGAACACAAACAAGGGGAAAAATCAATGCCACGCAAGAACTACTGTATAACTGGCTGCTTTAATAACCATTGCTTAAATAAAAGAATATGCCATACATACTTTTGGAAGCAACAGCTATTAAACCATTATTTCCCAAATGATGGCTATTTCTCCATTTTTCATACTAATAAAATATGGCAGAAGTAAATTTGTTTATTAGGATATTTATAACAGGGGGCAAGAGAAGAATTGTACTAATAAAATAATTTTCAAGCGAAAGAAACTATCATGTGTTGTTTTTTTAATTGCAAAGCTTTTGATTTTAAATATGCTAAAATCCTCCAGTTTGTTCTCTACCCTTCATTTCGAAGTTAGTTTAGGCTTTGAAAAAGAGTGAGGATATATCAGGTAAATAAAACAGACCTTTCTGCCTGGTGGTTGTAACAGCAGCATAATGTATGCATGCACTAACAACTATCAGCTAAATCTCAGTTTCAATTAAACTTGTATGGATGCATGTTAGATATTTTTTGACCTACATGAGGTTGGAAGCATTTTTATTTTTCTTACAAAGGGAATATAATGCCACAAACATGTATCCCAAATTAACAAAGATACTTTGGCCTTCTCATATGGATCTGTTCTGTAGAATGTGCAAGCCCCACTGCACTTAAAGGGGGGAAGAAGACAACATACAGAAACCAAATAAAAAAGTAACATTGATGTTTTAAATTATCTGAAAGTTAAAACCTTGTAAAATGAAAAGGATGTCACAGGAGGGATATGGTACCACTTATCAGTAGTCTATGGTAGATTTCATTAAAATGGCTGCAGCTTGCTTAGTTTGTATAGCACAGAGAACTATGAGCCAGAGAAGTTCCCAGTTTAAATCTTTCCTTAGGCATGAACTCACTCAGTGCCTCAAAGCAAACCCCCATCTCAGTTGTTTTCCTACATCTGTATAATGGGGTTAAAAGTACTGGAGCATTCTGTGCTGAAAGTATATGAAATAATCACTCTCGGTGAAGCCTGTTAGTTGAGAGCTTGAAAACCCCTTTACAGAAGTCCTGGAGATGTTTATAAAAATATAAACAGGGATGAAGGAACGGGACATTTTTAAATAAAAAACTTTTTGAAAAATCTGGCTTTTCAGCAAAATAAGATACCATATCTTGGCACTGCACCAATCTCCCCTCTCCCAGTATCTGCAGTGACACTGATGGCAGGACGGCAGGTAAGTGCTGCCACCCCATCCTCCACTACTGCAGTCTGATGGTCTTATACTAGAGTAGATTGGTTTGAGATGACAGGAGGTACTGTGGTGAGGGAAGTGAACTTTGCAGTTCTTATTACTGCTGTGTTTCAGGATGCTCCCTTTTGCAACACAAGCATGAAGGAAGATCTTGCAGCTCTGACCAACTTGGCAAAACTAACACAAAGAACATCAAGAGCATTGGGATTTTTTCATAGTACACATTTTTCTAAAACAGTACTAGTAGTAAGGAAAGTGCTAGTAGTAAGGAAAGTGACAAACATAAAATACCTGGGAATAGGAATTTATAATATGATTTTGAATCTCATCCATTGTATCTGTTCCATACGACACAGTGCCGAGATGGAGGCGTTTAAATATCATCTCATTCTGAGTAAGTGTACCTGTAATATAAACATCAAATATCCCGCTCATCAAATAAATTAATATTTAAATCAATAATCAGTTTCTTTATGGGAACTTTCTGCCATCCTAAAGAGTCTCACGTGTTACTGTTTTTTTAATATATCTCAGTAAAACTGCAATCCTATATCCACTTACCTGGGAGTAATAAACAGAACATGAAGGCTGCTGTGAAATTAGGCTCAGGATTAGAATATTATTGTCAAGCTCCAGTATTCTCAAGATAGTTGAGCTGAACAGCAGATACCCCTATCAAGACTAGAAATTAACGCTGGTTCTCTAGTAAGACCTGACAACACTACTGAATACATAGTTTTGTGTTTTGTTTTAAAGCACTCAGTCTGGATAGTGGGAATGTATATATATATTTTCACTTGAACTATTATTTAAACAAACATTGCTCCATTTATTTTAAGTGTTCACAGTACTAAGTTATCCCCAGAGGGCATAATACAGTCCAGTTTTCCCCTCCACACCTTCACGCATAAACACTTGTCAAGCTGTTGTGGGGAACAGGGGTTCTTGGCACAGTCTCGATATCTCTGTCAAGCCCATCCTTTATTAATAAAAGAATGTGAGTTGATGCAAAAGGACATGGAAACTGCACCCAGGACTCACCTTCAGCCTGGTGAGGGCAGAGTGCTTGTGTTGTACACACATCAAAAAGCTAGAAATTGGGTTATATTGTGTGTTATAGGAATCTTAATATGGGCAGCTGCTGAACTCTAGCTGTTTTTAAAAAAATGCATCTGTAAATTATCTAAGAGTAAATTACATTTATTGATGCAAAAGGAGCTAGATGAAAAACATTGCCAATTTAGATGTGAAAATATGCACATATACAAAAAATTTAAGATACTGGCACTGACTGGCTACAGTCTTCATTAGTTAACACAACACCTAACTATTAAAAAATGCTACAATCCTAAATTACTTGAGTGTGTAATTTTCTGGACCTTTGTGACAGATTTCACAGTTTTATAGTTTCACTAACTATCTGTGCTATAGAAAAAGTATACAATGTTTTAATTTATATTTTATCCAGAGTAGTGAGTGTCTGAAGTTATTCGAACTGCAAGGCACGCCAATATACATTCAATGTGTTCCAATGATATTTAAGCATGCTTATGTTTCTCATACTGCACAGCACTCACAGTTACAATAATGTCAACATTAATCAAGAACTGCAGAAAAAGAACATTTTGACAACCACTTGGAGAAATGTGTGGAAAATACCATGTGGCAAAAATAAAATCCAGATACCATGTTGTCTTAAACAGGTCACTAGGAATTATCACCACTTCCCATTTCAACAAATTTAGCCTGTAATCGGTACTAAGCCTTGAATTTCAGAATCGACATAAATAGTATGCTTTTAGAGATCACTTCCGATCTGCAAGAAACTACAGGGTGTCAGTCAGCGAGTGACATTATGTTCACTGCTGTCAACGGTGACATGCTTGATTCCAAGAAAGCTTTAATTGAAGGTTGGGTGATGCAGGGTGCGATGATGAAGCAGAGGCCAGAAGTCATCACTGGACAGGTTCATGTGCTAATTCAGTCAAGGAAGTTTTTGCATACCATGTTATTTAAGCCTCAGTACAGGGTGAATGATCCCATTCTTTGAACCATGGCGAAACTGAAGTTACTTTTGTCATTTAACAATTCCCCAGGATGTATTATTAATTAACCTCCCCCCCTTCTGTTTTTAAGCATTCTAACATAATGCTTCTGAAAGATATGGAATAATAAGGGCTATTTCGTAAAAATATTTTAATAAAAGTATGGGAAAAGGTGACTAACATAACATACAGCTCAATACACTTTCGGAAAACAGAAAATATTCTTTTCTGCAAATTTAAGTCTTAGCTTTGATCTCATGCTCTCTCTCAGTATGTCAGCTAAACACAGCGTCATAGGAAAGAAGAATGCTAAAGCACTGGAAACACTATAATTACTGTTCCGAGATTGGATATTGTTTAGACAGTTAACATGCAGCTTTTGCACCCAAAAGGGGACACCTCTATTTGTGCTCTTGAGGTATGTTCATGGTTGTCTGATTTAGATCTTTCTTTCCAACTGCACATGGCACAGATTCAACTTCCCCCTTCCCTTGATTTGTACAATATTCATGACTTACTCTTGATCATACAATTATCAGACCAAATCAGTTTGTAACATGACTTTGGAGAAGTAACTTTACTCCATTTCACACACGGACGTATTTATAATAAATTAAAGTGCATATTTAGAGTTCAGTCCAGAACCATAATAATCAATGGAATTTCTGCAGTTTCCTTCAGTGAGGCATCAATCACTATGTGCCGTGATGCTGCATCCAATTATGTGCACTTAGTCCCACTGAAATTAATGAGTATAAGCATATGCAGTGTGTTTACAAACCATCCTAATGTGCCAGCAGAATTTAACACTAGAAGATACGCTCATGGAGTTCATTCCATCACTGTAAAACCTAGAAATAGACAAAGCAAGCTTTCCTCAGATGATTTAATAGATATAGGTAAACAAAGAGGTATTTTATGAGGTATGCAATACCCAGGACATAGAAAACTTTACAAGTTTAAAGCTAGGGCTCCAGTCATGCCACGAAGCAAACATAGTAAATTATTAGCAAGTTTATTTAATATTAGAGATGAGCTGAAGTTCAGAAGGTGCCAATTTTTGCATTGTTTTTTAATCTTTAAAATCAAAGTAGATTTATTAAATCAGTAGTCATGGCTCATGACTGCAATACAGTGCACGAAAAGCAAATGCTAACAGTGATCCAAAGCCTTTGAGCGGGGAAATGTCCTCCTCAT
Organism: Lacerta agilis; assembly: GCF_009819535.1. Classification (NCBI taxonomy): domain Eukaryota; kingdom Metazoa; phylum Chordata; class Lepidosauria; order Squamata; family Lacertidae; genus Lacerta; species Lacerta agilis. The sequence goes on from NC_046318.1 coordinate 31,195,115, forward strand.
ATGTATGATTCAAAGAGCAGGGCAAGTGCTGTTCATTTCTGTTTATTCTCTAGATTGATATAGAAGCAACTAAATAGGATGTCTGAAGCTGGGAAGGAGGATGGAACTGTGTAACTGCACAGATGTAACTGGTTACGTATAAGCAACATAGTTTTTTTCTTTGTACAGGCATATATATGGGGGAGGGTACAACTGTAGGTAGAACAACCAAACTACTGAGGGCAGTCAGCATTGGTCCAAAATTCTGTTGCTTGAAGCATAATCATTTTATTTGTATGCTGCCTTTCCATAGTTAAAACTACGTTCAAGGCGGTTGGGTTAGAGCTGACAGGTTGCAAGTACTGGCTTGCAGGATCCTGAATCCCAATCTATATAGGAAGATAACACATGTGTGCTTGCACAGAGACCATGAAGCAGAACAAAGAATTACAATTTAATTTTCATTTATACCTTTGAAAATAGGGACAGAATCCAATGGTGCACAAACAAACTACCGCTCGTGCAAAGCTTCGTTTCCTCCTCTCCTCCCTGCAGCCCCCTGTGCATTGCCAGAATCTACTATGGAGGGTTTCCCTATCCCCTGAAGCAGAGACTGAGAGTGCTAGTAATGCTGCAGTGGGGGAGAAAGGAAGATTAAATCCCATTGCACAATCATAAGTCAGTTCCTCACACATTGGATAGAACCCTAGGTTTACAGCAGTTATACTAAAATGTTAATCTCATGTAGCTTATCGTAAATGGTAAATTATAGAACCTTTAATTGGTGAGGTTTGCTAGTTTGAACAGAGGTTTCAAAGACACAAAGCGGGCACAGCAGCCATCAAATGATCAAAAGACACTCATTTAACACATAAGGAAAGTATGTTAAACAAAAAGTTTGTGTGGGATTGTTATAGAGATTTTTTAAATGCTCTTTAATGAAGCAAAGAGTTTAGTCTATGAGTGTATCATTAAACACAGAAGAAAGCAGGCAAATAAGAAATTAATTTCTAAAGATAAAGTCCTGCAGGCATCATTCCATGGGTGACAACAGATGCAGTTCACAACAGAATACCACAGAAGTTTTCTTAAAGCAGATGCAGAGATCTCTGATTAAATATTACTAGATGCTAGTTTGGCCTAATACCAAAATTCTAATAAAGCCACAATGAAACAAGCAAATACTGCTTAGGTAATTATAAGTAACTTTGCTAGGAGTTGCAAGAGAACATAACCTTTCATATTGTGTAAACAGTTGCTTAATTGCTGTGATATTTTCAAGAACATTTAGTACTCAGGCATCAAACTCAAAAAGGCTGGAGAACCAAAATCCCTCAACCTCAACCCTGCATACACAAACTTGCCAATTTTACTGGTGAACCAGTAACAGATCAGTGGCTATCTTATAAAAATAGCCCACAGACACTACCAGCCACACCAGTTTCCACTTCCCTACCATCTAAAACTTCTTTCAAGATGCCATTGCTTGCCCTGAAAAAAGCAAAGAAGCAGGAGCATCAGGTCCACAAATCTGAGTATTGCCCAGCAGTTAGGATCAAGCATTGCAGAGACTCAGAACCTCTTTAAAAGCCCCTTGGGTCTCAATGTTTGACAGCCCTACACCAACAGCAATGATGTAGCTCCTTATCCAGTCCATAGGAACAAGGTAGTTCTTCCAGGAGAGCAAGATGGTAGGTGGTATGAGTATAAATAACCTTTACTAATTATCTAATCAAAGGTGGGGAACTTGTGGCCCTCCAGGTGTTGCTGACAACAACGCCCCCAAAGTTACTAACAATATGCATAATGAGATACGTACGTGCAAACCTAATTAATTACACAAACCCAGTGCCACAACTAATGCAGAAAATGCAACTAATCCAACCATTAATTATTCCTTGCAAGTGATAGCTTTCCTTCAGTAAGCATTAAAGGTAAAGGGACCCCTGACCATTAGGTCCAGTCGCAGACGACTCTGGGGTTGCGGCGCTCATCTCGCTTTACTGGCCGAGGGAGCTGGCGTACAGCTTCCGAGTCATGTGGCCAGCATGACTAAGCTGCTTCTGGCCATTTAACTGATGTGAACCCTGACAACTACTCATAATTTCTGTATTTTACTGAATATTACATTGCTCATTCCTGGACAACAGTGAAAACCCTGTTATAAATTCAGGTCACCACTCACTGATAAGCCCCTTCACTATAAGTAAACCCTCATATCCCCAGGGTGATCAGCTTTTTGGGACATATTCAGAAAGGTGCTCCGTGTCTTCAAGATGCTCTAATACCACCGACGGCTGCTGGAGCTTGCTTCTCTAGCTTTAGCCATTATCCTTTCATTGCCTCTCTCATCCCCATTTTCCTGCCTACGATCTGTGTTTGTTATTTTTTTGGATCTAGCATGGGTACCTCACAGGAAGGCACAAATCAGTGTCTATCTAAATAAGAAGTCCCCCCTACTTTTAAGACTATGAGGGTTCTAGAGAACCTGAAGAATATATATTTGGCCTTGGGGTTGGCTTGGTAGCACTGTAAAATCCTCTAAACCTAACTGTGATGGTGTACCAACATGTTGCAATGAAATCCACATCAGCTTTCCTGTATTCAACTGCATGCCAAGGCTTTCATGTCTTTCTATTTTTCGTATGTCATAGATCTTGCTCATTTACAGCTCTTGCAAAAGCTGAATCTCAGCTATCTGCAAGTGATCCCTTCTTCTAAGTCAGTCTCCAACCCCCCTTCTCCTGGTGCCCAGTCATTAGTATCCAGCCACCACTCCTCAGTGTCCAGACAGTCCCTGACATCTAGTGATGGAATTGACATCCGTTCTATCCTTTAAGTCTTTTCTAGTCAACTGCTTTCATTATAGCGAACCTGTGACTGCAAAAAGCAAAACATCATGTGTGTGTATGCCCTCCCACTCAAATTTTCACATCTGAATTAGTACCACTATGGCATCATGTATGCAAAAAAACACAGATGTGTGTTTACTCTGCTCACTATCACTCTTTCCTTTCCCGAAGTAGGTGTGGGAGGATAGATGATAGTCTGGCATAACTATATTGTTAAGAACATATCTGTAAGAACATTGCTATGCCTTTCACTCAAAAGAGAGATTTATCTAGATATTACTGAGAAGTGCTTTTCTCAAAGGAAGAGCATTCCTGTTGTAGCGGTCTCCATTCATCACTCCTGTGCTGAAAGAATAGTGAGTCCACATAGGAGAATTCACAAGGAACAAATTCTCTCAGAGAGAATATATGTACATATGGAGACTCTCTAGTTTCTAATAGTTATGGAACGACTGGATATTATAAAGCATTCCCAAAACATGTAGAAGTGGAAGTGACATGAGCATTTCCAATGGATTCTTGCTCTTATTGTGGATGCCCAGGATAATAAGCCTGTGGTCTGCATTAATCTCATAAAGTGGTACCCCTGGTTTTCTTCATGCAAAGCTTAACATATGTTAACTCTAGATTAATTTTAAACACAAACCTCCACTGTTAACACATTAGTCCCTAATACAGGGCTTCCCCAGAAGATTATGAATTCCATTACTCTCTGCATCTGTTCAACTATTACATGTGCTAAGTATCTCATTTGGTCCACACAGCCGCTAAAATGTTAATTACAGCACTCAAATGCGAGCGTATGCATTAGTAAATAACTGTGCTTGGAAGATGGTTTGTGTTTGTTATAATTGAATACTGTGGTTGCTGTCAGGAAGGGCAGGGAAGTTGCAGTATCAGACTCTAGATGTCAAAAACATTCAATAAATATTGCCAAATATCTTTTTCTTCCTTTTTGTTGTTAGGAACTTCTTGTGCCCTCGAGAGACTAAAATGTCATGCTCAGCTGCCCTTGGAAAACACACTGCAAAGAGTCCCCCACCCCAAGTAATGGATGACGCCTTTCTGTCAAACTTATATGTGATTCAAGTCCAAACAGCCTGGCATTTTGGGTAATGGATGCTATAATTAAAATGTGAGTCCTAAAGAACCTGTTGTTTTAGTGGGTGTTTTTAGTAATGGCTTTGTTCTACATGAAGATAAAAACTCCCTAACAAAGGAATTAATGTATTGCTTTAATAGGCTGCACCCTGAGTTAAGTTTTAAAATTTATGAGTTCTCTGCAGCATTGTTCTTTAAACAATGGTATTGTCAAATGCAACCAGTGAGAAGATTAAAGTTCTCCCAGCAGATTAAGTACAAATTATCTGTCCTCCTGTTTCAGCATCATTTGTTCATTTATCACATAACGTCTAGTATTTCTGGTCAGTGTCAATATGCTCTGCATCCTTGCAGTTAACAGATGTCTTCTCTTGTCGAATGAATTACTTTATGTTTCACGCACTGGTGGCCGCAGATGTGTCACTATAGCAACATCATTAATTTCAGATCTTACCGGAAACATGCACTCCAATCAAACCTAATTATACCACATTGCTTTCTTGTCCCACAATAAGGAAACTATAATGCAATTATTGGGATACTTCATTTTCTATTCTGCTGTGGCAAATGAGAGAGCCACTGTGATGGACGCTTCTTGTCAAAAAGCTTATTGATGAAGCACAAACCCAATTTACAATCATACAAAGGACTACCTTGCAATTATGTTAGTAATGTAATGCTCCTTAGACTCTACAAATAATACTTAATCATTTCAAGAGAAGCTAGGGCCACCGTGTTAAGAATTTTGCAAGCTATTTTCATTATTCCCTTTTCATTTTCGTTACAAGGAACCCTACTTTTGGGATGGGGTTATGTGGGACAACTCCATCAAAATATCATTAACCTGAGTGGTCTTTTTTTTTAAAAAAAAATCACAATAATTTGTTTTAAGTTGAACATCCACATTTTAATGGTGAAACAGTACACATTATTGCACAAGCCAAGTATCTTTTCAACTACTGTGGAAATGCAAAAGTACATATTTGCAAAGGACCTAAACCATGGCCACTCCAAGGGATGAATGCCCCCCCCCTTTTATTCATATCAGTTTAAATACAAAACACAAATGACCAACAGCATGGGAGATCTTGTTTGAAATTCTGGGCAAGTCATTTTCATTTTCAGTCATTCCCTGTAAAATGGAACAGTAAATCTATCTCATAGGGCAAACAAATAATTATTGTGAGCATATCTAGTATAAAAATGTTATCTCTTTTTTCCACATATTTCCCTTCTGTGTCCACAGAGAGGCAAGGGATGGTTGTCTCTTTTATTGGACTTTGGTCATAAACACATAGTTAAAACATTAGCTTAACTTAAAATAACAGGTGTTATATCACGGTTACCGATCTTACAACATTTAGACTGGGGCACCCAAATCAGGAAATATATCAACAGCACTAATTCTATAAATAACATTCATTCATAGGATACAGTTAAAAGTTGTACCTGTTTTATCAGTCAGTAGATACACCAGACGACCTAGTTCTTCAGGTATGGTGCTCGTTCGGACAACTGTTCCAGGTATATTGTCATCTTTCATAATCATCCATCCATAGGCTGCTTTGCCCATATCTAAGTTCACACGTAAACTGAAAAATACATATATGTCCATCTTGTGTTTAACAACTTCACTCTTTATGACAGTAAACAAAACGTTAAACCAATAGCGGAGTTTATCTAAATACAGTAAGCAATTGATGGTCCTATGAGTTGGAGCTTTATATCAAGAGGCAAGACTGTTCAAATTGTATTAAAAATAGTTTGAAGCACTAGTTACGCTTTAATCACTCAATTAACTGTGGGTGCAACCCAGGAAAATTTTCTTCCTGACTCTCAAAGAAATCAGGATTTAGGCACATCTAATCTTTCCTTTCAGCAGTAGATTATTCAATTTAGTGTTTGCACTTGACATTTCAATCTTAGACAACTGCACTGATATATTTTCTTGTTAAGCTATAGTAGGGTCCTGGTTCGTAAAGGCATTGTGGCAGATGAAAATCCTGAGCATGTATAATTTCACAATAAAATCATTTTCAGGTTTTAGCATGTTTGCATACACAATCACAATGCTGCAAGTGCGCACTTCACCAAAACAATTAGCCTCATCACTCTGGCCACACAACATCCCTCCTTAAAAACCTACATTGGCTTTGTGTGCACATATGGATCCACCACAAACTCCTTACCCTTCAATGTCTTCCACTGCCTTGTGCCCCTTACCACTCTCTCTTATATCCTCTCATGTCCCTTCTTGTGGTTTCATTCATCCAGTCCCAAAAACTTCAGCCGGCTGAAGGTTTCCTGCTCCCTGAAACAACTCTACCTTTTCTTGCCTGGTATCGTGTCTTAAAAAACTTGCATGCAACCACCTTACTTCCTTCAAATACTGCCTTAAAACCTCTGTTTTCTATGACGCTTTTGTCACAAACCCTTATCTACTGTAACTATACCTATGTTTGTATAATTGGAAACCATATATTCTTCCCTTCTAACTCTTGCATTTGTATCCACACCTCGTGCTGTTCTTTCCTTTGCACTGAATTTTATATTGGTGCTTTAGATTTGCAAAACACCGTGCACTCTGATGGCATCATATTAAATAGCCTTTTCCTCACACGATACTGTAGCAAATGTAAGTTATTAACAAGTATCTTCTTAAAGCAATGCTCTCCTTTGAACCTAGTGTTTATTAAATTAAATAGAAGCAGAACATATTTATGTTACAGTGTTGTGCCCCTATCTGGACAGGTATAGCATAATTACTGTTGTCTATTATCTGGTAACTTCTAGGTTAGATTACTCCCAACTTGTTATAGGTGGGGCCATCTCTGAAGACTGTTCAGAAACTTCAGTTAGTGCAGAATTCAGCACCCAGGTTCCTCACTGGGATAAGATGGTTTGAGCAAATAACACCAATTCTGGTCTGACTGCACTGGCTGCCAATTCATTTCTGGGCCCAATTCACAGTGTTGGCTTAGACTTGTAAAGCCTTAAATAGCTCAGGACCACAATACCTCAAGGATAGGCTCTTCCCATATGAACTGATTCAGAACCTGCAATCATCATTTGAGGCCCTTGTTTGTGTGCCAGCTCCACAAGAGTTCCGGAGGGTGGCAACATGAGAACAGGTCTTTTCTGTGGTGGCTCCCCACTTGTGGAATGCTCTCCCCAGGGATGAAAAGGGTAGGAAGAGTAGCTGAGGGAAGGCATTAAAAACCCAAAGCACTTTCTGTCAAGTTCTGCCTACTGACATGAATGACAAGTAGTAGCAGAATAGCAATGAATGTTCATTGCTGAAAAGATGAGAATGATTGGAAGCTAACGTGCCAGATGCATATATTGTACAGGAAAAGGGCAACTTTATAACCAACATTATACAAGGCCCATGCACCCTTCGGGATATATCCAAAACCGAATGCATATTTTCGTCTCTCACCAATCTTCCCTACAGTAAACCTTAGATAAAATGAGAGAAGCTTTTGCAGATATCCAACACTTGTGCCCATTAGGGACCCTTCGTGGTCTATAAAAACATTTTTTCCTCTTGGTGCTAGCATTATCATGGCATCAAGCTGTGTTAATGTTCACTGCTTGCTTTAAAAACAAACAAACAAAAAACAGAGTGAATGTGTGTTTACACACTGGAAACTGAGTATACGGCTTTTAAAGACCAACATAAATAAGAGTTCACTAAATGGTGACCCATTCCTGAGTGGGCAATCTTGGTGACATTTTCCTTAAAAGAACAGGGGAGCACCTCATTCTAAAGAACCAACATAAATATCAAACAGATGCTTTAAAAATGTAGATCAGGGAGTGGGTGGAAGCGTCATGTAATTTGTCCCTAATGATAGTTCTGGCAATAGCTAATAATTGAAATTGGGTCAATTAGGCACAATATATATGGGCAGGTTTGGAATTCTTGGTTCTGTATTGGCAATGCTTAAATGCAGAAGGAAGCCAGTTTTCTGATATCAGAAACAAGCTGCAGGATTGTGTGTACTCTAACCATTTGCATTGAAATCCCCCACCACTTGTCTCTATTTATGCAATGGCATTCCACAGAGCACATACAATTGAAGAGAACATGTTACCTGCATGGGGGAAACAGCATTTCCCCAACCACAAAATATCACACTCTGAACACTGGGCAAATATCACTCTAAAAGCGCAACATTGAGAAAGAGTGTCAGGATTCCGCGCAACAACTAACTGTGCAATTACTGTGCTAAAAAAGTCATCTGGAAAGGCCCTAAGATAATGTTCCCTTATTCTGTTAGTCACTACCTTGCCAGCTTTGCAGAATGCTGATCTCCTGATGGGCTAATAGTATCCTTTCACCCGATGATTTACTTAGAATAGTTTTGTAGTGTCATGCACAATAACTTCCAGCTGCCTTTAGCCTAAATAAAATTCCTTAGGGGAGCTGTGATAGAAATATTTGACCTGTAGTAGCAAAAGAACTAAAAGGGAAGCAAATAAAACTATTTCTTTCCAACTCTGTTTGCCTTATTTCATTCTGCTTACTGATGCCCAAAACTTGATGTACGGTGCATGAAACACTCATAGATGCTTGATTACATACCCGCAATTGCCAGCTTCACGTGATTATGATCATGTGGTTAAGCATCACAACAGCATTGCAATAACTATTAAATCTTTGGGGAAGTCTTAAATATCCCCCAAAAGCAGCATTTCCTAGATTCTAATGGAGACAAAGCCTTGTTACAATACATTTTTATGATGTAGAAACTGGCAACTCAAAAGTAATGCCAATACTATGTTACCTAGTAAGATGTAATCTAAAGGAGACTGCATCATAATTACAGCATTGTCAGCTGAGTTAAAATGAAAATTGTCACTGAAAACCCATCATTTCAAATGCATAATGCCAAGCTCAGGTAGAGCAGGGAGGATACCCATGGTCAGGCAGTCTGCTCTTGATCTCTGAATCATGGTTCTTCTACATTCCTGAAGTGCCAAATCAAGAATTTCAAATACTGCTCGTGTATATGGGCTCCATTTTTTAATTTGGGCTTTGTGAAAACAGAATATGTGATTTAACTTTAGAGAGGCACTTGATAGCTTAACAAACACAAACTTGTTTTTTTTATCTGGATACTCCGAAAGCTTATAACACTTTTTTTTAAGGGACAGGAAGTCAGACCAAGAATTGATGTATTAAAATGACTAGCATAGAGCTTCCTACATCTCTAGACACACAAAATTACAGGCACAAATATACACAGATTTATTTGTAATGATTAACAAAAGGTAGCAAAAAGTAGCAAGCCAATTTACTAAGACAAGTTTTACTAAGACAAAATAAAGGTCTAGCCATCGTTATAGTACCAGACCTTATTTCATATCATGCCTTACTTTCCAGAAATAGGCCGTGTGATTTTTTTTTACAAATGAAATTCCTATTCCAGAACAGTAGTTATTGAACAAAACATATGTTTTGGTTTCTTTCTTTTTTTTAAAGAAGCCCTAAAAACTAACCAAGCCATGCTTGTTCCTGTGAATCAGCAGTTTCCTACTAAGATCTACTCAGAGTAGACCTATGGTCATTAATTTCAGTGAGTATATTCTGAGCAGGAATAACTAGATCCACAGTTACATGTCCAAAAGAGTAGCTACTGCCTTTAGTCATCCAGTTTGCAGCACTGCTGCTCCTCCCATCTTCACCAGTCACACCAGAAAAAGTCTTGGAACTTTAAAGGTAATGAACTTCTAAAATGAGATCTGGTGGAAGTTAAAGCTTTGTGTAAATCACAACTACTACTTTGTTGCTCCTGATTTTTAATCCCACTTGTATGAAGCCTAGTTATTAAGCAGTTTAAGGGAAAGATACATGCTGAAAGACACACTACTTCAAAGGCATTTTCTTTATAAGTTCCAGTGCTAAACCATGGCACTGAAAACAGGTATTGGATAGATTACTTCTATATGCATTCAGTTATTTGTGCCCTTCTGGGTACATTTAGCTCTTGGAACATTTTTTTCATTAGATAGTGTAAGAGTAAGAAAATGGGGTTGGTGGCAGCGAGGAATATCTGGCTAAAGAATTGTCCCAAGGAAGCCAAGGAGTCTGCTAACACTTTTGTCAAAGAGCTACAGAGGTAGAAGAATTCTAATCAGATTGTGGTCCATGCATGTCTTAAACCAGTTTTATTCTAGGTTTCTGCAACTCCTGTGGACAGAGGGAAATGACTCATCACTTAGATCACTGTCCAGTTTGGCTATCTGCAGCTTTGTTATACAGTACTGTATACAGCGAAAATCTGTGTTGATTTTTTTTTTTAATGTGCTGGTCACTCCTGTCACACCAGGTCTACAATTAGAGCTAAAACGAATAATATCAACCAGTTGTGCAAATTACCTTTCAATAGTCCAGAGTGATTTTTTTTCTAATGAGGAATATTCCACCAAGGTAAAATGTTTTAAATGAAAGCTGGTTTTGCCAATTACAAGATCACAGTAATGTCTGTTCATTCCTTTGTTTTGCAAAACTAAATAGTTAATAAATTGAACTATTCAGAAGACATGTTATTTGTTTGTAATCTCCAGCATAACCTAACACATATTTATCTTTAAAATATAGAGGGGGCAGTGTAAAAAATGTTTCCATGCACAATGCTTTAACTCGAAGAATAGAATAAATTATGAATGCCTGAATAAAATCAAGCAAGCCTTTAAAATACACAATGTATTTTCTGATATATAAATATTACACCCTTTAAAAAGCATTAATGCAAGTCACATGATTATTACATGAAATATTTCAGCTAGATTTAACATTATATAAACAAGTACAACAGTGTGGTTTTTTGGTACAGTGATCTCTTCAGTATCAGCAGATTTGCTGGTATCTTCTACTTCCTGATAAGATCAATTTCCTTCACAATGAGAACTGAAGGTACAGTGTTTTTTGTTTTTTTAAAGCCACATTTAGTGAAATTAGACATCTGTGTTTCTCTCTTGTTCTTATACGTACCTAATAGGGATTATGTAGGAAAAAAGAAGAAGAAATCGAAAAAGGTTGCGATACCATGGTCCCACAAATCCTTGCAAGGTTACCATAACAATGGAAAGTGCAACTAAAGCCAAGAACAGTGCTTTGGTCAGTTGATTCAGTTCAAGATCCAGCAGGCCAACCTAAAGGAAGCAACATAAATTCAGAAACTATTAGGCTGTACAAATACTTCTACAATGTCATATTTATATACAGACTAAAAATAATAATAGAAAAAACAGTCACTCATTTTGCAATCTGAGATTTCTGAGGCAATCTCGATGTGAGTGACTGTGAAGGTGAGAAAAGTTGGTTTCAGAACAATTACACAGTCAACACAATTTTCAAGCTTTGAAGCCTATCCCAGGTTGATCACTTCTGAGGGTACTTCACAAAAGTTTTCCCAAGAGTGGCATAGATGTTACACTCCCCACGGTAAATTCTGTGTAACCATAGCCCTATTTGGGCATTGTTTGCTCCTGAATATATCATCGAAGGTGCAAGGATTGGGACCATGCTGGATGGCCCGTCCGCAATGTCACATGCACTTCTCCTAACGTCTGTGTGCACAGCACAAACATCTGTAAGGATGGGTCATTTGTGCATAATTGTATGCATGGAGGTTCCACCTACAATTAGAACTTGGACAGTTAGGATCCCAGATCCTGAGGAAACCTTGGCGTGTAGAACCATATGTGTGAAGGCACCTTCCCTGCAGATGTTCATGCTCTATGGAAGTTTACTAGGGAAAGAACACGTGACATCTGGAACTGGTTTGGCCATCAACCAGCATGGTGGGTGGTGGCTGAAGTATTTGGAGAGTACTAGGTCAGGGAAGACTTCTGTAAACCATGAAAAAGTGCCAACTGTGTGAGAAGTCTTTCAATTTGCAACTCATGAAGAAAACCAACTGCTTTTAGTGAGTGCTGTATGTACTACATGATATTAGGAAGGTAACGTTTTGTGCCAACGAATTCAAATTTTGTAGTCAGAAAGGCCAAATTGCCTTTATTTATTCAAATTATGCATATTTGCATGAGGTGCTCCTTACATAATTTAATACATAGATTTTGCTATTCTGGTTCTATTGGTACTAGGAGGGGGGAGACAGAGAAAAATGTAGAGCACTGAAGTATTGTTCCTGAATACTGGATATCTTATTCCATCTCCCTCAACACTAATTCTTCTGAGATTTCAAACTTTGCTTGTACACTTTCAAACATTTTGGCTAACACAAAATAATGATATGTTTGAACTATTTTAAAGGAAAATTGGCAAAAACAACACTGCCGACATGGGTTGCCATATGTCCTGATTTTCCCGGACATTTTCCCAGGACACTGCTTCCAACTGCAGTATTCAGGGTATGTCTGGGAAATTCTGGACGTATGGCAACCCTATGTTTATTGCTGTTAGTATTTTAATATTTTTTAAATGAAAGATGAAAAAATCAAAGGAAATCGAATTATGTGTTTTAGTTGCATTTCCCCCCCACAATTACACAACTATGGTTTTAGCCTTCTGATAAAGCAGTTTCTACCTATATATTTTGGACATTGTTACATTGTTGTTTTAAAACTGTTTTATTAAATTGTTATGTTGTATAATTATATGGTTGCAAGCAACCAGCCCTGGGACCTTATGATAAAGTATAGGTAAGAAATCTCTTAAACATACATTTACTCAGAGCATGAGAACTAAGGTGAACCTAGACAGCATGGAAGGCTCTCGGTTTCTGGATTTCATTTGTAACTGGGCAGGCCCCCTCTTCTATGGCTGTTGTTCCCCTGAAAGCAGTCTGAAACTATCACAGGAGAAAGTTTCCTACTCACTGTCACATTGAAGCTTTCAGCCTTTGCTTCAGCTACCCCTATTCATCCCAAAGGCATGCATCAAAGTGTGAAAGATGTAAATCCAAAAGGCAAAAAAATTGTTGTTTTTGATGTTGTTTTCAGATATGGTCAAGGCCACAGAACAAAATAGAAGTAAATGAGCACTAAATGAAGATGAAATTTTTCCTTACACACCGGTATTAATTTAAACCTTTGCTTTAGAAAGCATTTGAATTTAAAGCTTACTGAATTCTAAGATTTAAAAAAAGAGACTGCGGTAATTAAAAATTGCTCCCCAGTCTTTTACCATTTATATTTCAAATACCTCCATTTCAAAATCAAAGGCTCATATTGGCACAAGGAGCCCTTCAGACCAGTGTAATACTTTGATTGGCTCTTCTAGATGACACTATGGCGACAGCTGGCTAATTATCTCTGAGGGAAATATTCCTGATAAGAAAACTCTTTAGCTCCTGTCAGAGAGACAAGTACGGTATAATACTTCAAGAGGAAAAACAATTTGTTTAAGAATTATATTTAAAATACTTTTGGAAAATTCCAACATTCTTGCTTGTCTCTGGGCTGTTCCTTCCCTTGAGAACTAGGCAGCTGAAGACCACAGTAGCTGATTTATCAGCTGCATTTAAAAAGCAGCACAACGAGGACAAATATCTTGCAATTTCCGCTGCTTCAACTACTACATAGTTTATGCTTGAATTATTGAGAAAAATAGGTTTCTGGATTAAAATGAAGAAAAATTAAGCCAGGGAAGTAGAGCATGTTTCAAAGCCCAGATCTTTTTGCATTGACAAAGGCAGTCTAAGTTTCAGGCCTCGCTGAGGATCAGATGAAGTCATTATTCATTCAGTCAGGGAAAAAAGACTCAATTACCTCAACCTAAAGATGCTATCAATGAATGCAAAGTGCATATTTTACTCTATTCATCCAAATCCCATTAAAAAGTGAAAGGAATGATTTAATCTGGCCTTCTAGAGTTGGTCTTTTTTTGTAATAAAATAAAGAATCACTGTCTTGCAATATGCATAACCAGTACCTCACACTTTTCTTGCTGCATCATAGCACTGAAAGACTGTAAAAGCCAAGACAAAACCTGACAGAAATGAATACAAAGTTTCCTTTGAGAAATGGCATTTATGGGCCCAAACATTATACATAGCCCACTGGATACACATATGTAGATAACCAAAAGGATAAAAACTTTCCTAATTGATGAAGACAGATTTGGATGCTAGCTTAGGGTCTATTCAATAGGCTTAAACAACTTTTAAAACAAACTGCAAAAAGTTTGAGAGGTAAACACTTTTTCAACTGCTCCAGCAAATTTGTCTTTTCAGCTAAAGTGATTGGCTATGCATGGTAACTTTTCTCCCATGGACATATGTCTATCGCGTTACCTTATCATTTTTATGTACACAGAGAAAAACTGTGCTCTAATACATGTTAAAAGGCAAAAATAAATGTAAAATTTGTAAGCTGTTTATCTCCATGTCTTGCGTTGTCTTTCTAAAGAGAAGGGATTCATCTTTTTATGGCTAGAAACCTGTTATCCTATTTAAAATTACTATAAACAACATAAAAGACTTCATTCGTAAATAGATTTAAATTTTATTCTGAGTATTCTTAACAGTTATTACAATTTTCAATACCTATAGAACAATTTTCCTTATCAAAATATTTTGTTTTGTTTCAAACAACTGTGATGACAAAATCGTATATGCCACTAGAAATTTTAATCTCCCAGGGAAAATTTGTACATAATGTTGAAGACAACCACAATAGTTTTGCAAAGGGGCTGTTCCGGGATAATGAACGCAATAATTGCCTGTATAATCTAAAATGCTACTAATGGCAACAATCACATATCCATTTAGCTTCTCTTTAATTTATGTAGCAAGTTTTAAATAGCTAATCGTTCTCAGCCAAATAATGGTTTATACCAACAATAAAGGGTAAGTATGGCATTGTCCTGCTTAAACAAGAAAATATCAGTTGTCTTATTTGTTTAATTTTCAAATCACTGAATGACTAAGGGTTCTAATCTCTGAAATGTAGTGCTATTGTAATATGTCACTGAAAAAGAGCACAAAATAAAATAATTACTTGTTTTTGTGGGCAATAAAGAGGAACATGCAAAGCATTTAAAATGAAAGTATACTGCAATAAAACAGCATTATAAAGAAAATTGTATTAATATTCCTAATAACTGTTTAAAAGTAAAATAAAAACTATCATAAGTCATTTTTTAAATGCATAGCTTTAACAAATGCAACTTTTGCAATGTAATACTTTTTGACAGGCAACCATTTTTAATTACAATATGATTCTCAAAATCCAACACCACTACAGTGTCCCGAGTGCTTTGAGGAGAGAAGCTAGGCAGCCTTATTCACAAAGTACTTAAAAGGTCAGCAGGAGATCCAAAGAATGTTAGTGCCATTCCACCCTAATACAAGAACTAAAGGAGTAATCCGCCTACTCTCATTTGAGATTCTGATTAATAACATGCAGCGACTCTCAACCATATTTGCATTGTAACATCCAAGGATAGTTTGATTATTAAAACTGAATTAAGCATAAATGATGCTTATGAATGCTTTACTTTTCAAAGTTAATACTCAACAGAAGCCAACATACAATGCAGTTGACCAGACAAATGGTTAGACACTGGTTTTCTAGTTTCCATTTGAACTCATTTTCAATTTTAAATATTATAGATTATACAAGTCTGACATTCAATTAGAGAAAAAGTATCTACAGAATAATACGTTTTAATGATATTTGCATAGTGTATAGTATAGTGCAACAGAAAACACGTAAGTGATCTGCAAATATGTTTTACAATAACCTAAATTGCATGAAAATATTTCTCTTTTTTGATTGCCTAATAAAAAAAATTGCCAGTTTTAATTTGTGCATCTTCAAATTATTACAATTTTGAAGTCTAAAACTTTGATTCCTGTCAGATCAACAGCTCTCATACAAAACCAAGTCTTCTACTGATCGGGTACTAAAATCTGCAAAAACTAACATTAAGATTATAATGCTAATTAACAAAATGAATGACAATTACTTCTTTGTGCATCTCTTCTCACTTCATGCTTGGTTGATACAAAACAATATGTAAATTTACGCACAACACCTCATGTACAGTCCAAAAGCTCTGTCTGTCTTTTGATGAGTAAATTCAAAAGCAAAGGAAAATACCTAAAATAAGAATTCCATGGCGGGGAAATCTATTTGTCATTGTCTGTATTTTGCCCAAGGCTTCACAATTATTTAATCGCAAGGGAAAGCAATAACTGAGCATGGGAATGCTTCCCAAAGAAGTAAAAGCTGTTGCAAGTCTTCTACTATTTGTACAGGACAATTGACTGCTCATGGAAAGCAAAATTTTAATAATTTAATAATATTGTACTTGATTTCAAGAAGCTAAAAATGCAGAAGAACCTGAATGTGAAAAACAACAACAACAACTAACAACTAACGCTGGCTCTGAGAACAGAAATTTAAGTAAATTGTTCAAATGATCATCTTCTAGGAAACATTTTTAAACATCTCTAATCAACAATTATAGTTCAGTTTAATTAGCAAATGGACACTGCAGTAGTATTTTGTCTATCCTGAACTAAGTCTAAGTTGCATAGAACTAATATTTAAATAATATGAGATATTTGGTTTGTAAGGAAATGTTGCATTTATCTATGTACAGACTGTAAAGAACAGCTTTTTGGGGAAGTAAAAACATATGGTTTTAGTATGGCATCATTACTTTGGATGACATATATTAAAATATACTGAAGGCATGCAAAGGTCTATTGGTAGCAATTATGTGAAATATGTATCTTCACAATTCTGACTGCCAGATAGTTTCGCAAATATATGTTTTAAAATACTTTGCAAGAATAACAAAATGTCAAGATCCAACTTCACAGCAACAGCTGCCATTTCTTAAATTTCTTGCAAATTATTTTGTTTTCCATATTAAAATGTAAAATCTTATTATGTCATAAAACCGTAGTGCTATTTATAAGTAATGTTGTTAGTATGATACAAACAGGCATAGCCCAATTACGACAGCAGAGGGCACTGAAGAACGATGTTAACTAGTTTAAACTGCAAAGTCTCTCATAAAGCAAGCAACTTTTTCTTCCATTTGGATTCTTCACAACCACAGCCCAAGGGAAATATCACTATCTGAAATGTTTTACAATACACTTTGTTATTCAAGAGAACTCTGTTGTCAAAGTGTAATATATTGCTATGTATACATGTAGAGACAAGACAGATTTGTGGATATGGTTTTGACGTGTGCAATACCTTCTTTTTCTCTGTGTAATATATCTTTTCTTGCTATTTGCCCTTCACAGCCTCAAATACTTCCCCATGTGTTCACATATATGCACATTCACACAGATGCACACTCCTCACATAACTACTGCCTACTCCTTTCAGCTCCATATCTGCATCAGCACACAGCCTGACTGTTCCTATACTTTGTATATATACTTTTTAAAAAATGAGCCATTGAAATGTTCCTTAACATTCCATAACATGTTGAGCCAACATGTCATTTAAGCAGCTGATATCCCACAGATAACAGCAGTAGGTGTTCCAAAATTAGTTTCCTTCTTGTTATGAGTTTATCTTATTTTTTTGTGGGGAAATGGCAGAACTATTCCAGCCAACCAACCGTCTCGAGCTTCTTCTGTTATCTTATTTGAAAACTGCCCTTACACATAAGTGGGGCTTTACGTTCAAGATCAGCTGTAAGTTATTTTTCTGAAGTACAACACTGCAAATCTTATTTCTATACAATAGAACTTTGCAAAGCAAAACACTGTAGGTAGGTTTAGGAGTGTGAAGACTGTAGATCAGTATCTATTAGTAGTTCAGCAAAATTCTGAACAAAAAGGCTCCCTGCCCCTCACCACAATCCAGCTGCCGAGATGATGTGTAAAGGGGGAAAAACAAAGAATACATTTTTGTGTGACAGGACTATGTGCTCAGTTCTGGTACTGAAAAGAAATTCCTGGGCTAAGCATGTGCCCAGAGGCACCCATTCCTTAATTCTAGGAGTACAGTGGTACCTCGACTTACGAGTGACTCGACTTCCGAATCAGTTCCAGAAGCGAAAAAATGGCTGCCACTTCCGAAATTTTCGAGTTACGAAGGGAAAGCGGCGGCACGATACCTTGACTTACGAGGTTTTCAATGCGGTTTTTTTGACTTGCGAAGTTTTTTTCCGTTCCGAGATGGCGCCTTCGACTTACAAAGATTTTGACTTACGAGGGCGCCTTCGGAACGGATTATCTTTGTAAGTCGAGGTACCACTGTATGTTGTTACCCATCTCCACTCCAGCTACTATTTTGCACCTGACTGGTTGGTGGACCTCAGGGTTCTAGTAAAACAACATCCTGCAAGGCTGAAGTCTATATGCCCAGAGTCTAGAAAGCAAGTATTTTGCAATATATTTCAAAGGAACAAAAGATAATTAGGCATTCCAGAATACAGCACCACAAATATGTTTCACAAATCTAAATAAAGACTATTCCATTCTCAAGGTCTATCCACACACTAGTCTGGCGAAGAAGAGGAAGAGGAAGAGGAGGAAGAGGAGGAGGAGGAGGAGTTGTTTGGATTTGATATCCCGCTTTATCACTACCCTAAGGAGTCTCAAAGCGGCAAACAATCTCCTTTCCCTTCCTCCCCAGAACCAGGGTCAGAGCAATGCAGATAGGGGATCTCTTGGTTCTCAACAGTTTATCTTGAAATATATGAGACAAAGTAATGGACTGCTCTTTGGGGCATATTTGATGGATGTAGGAAGAACCTGTTTTTTTGTTCCAGACACCGAGATCCCCAGAATGTTTAGCCACTACCCCAACAGTGTCCCTGCGTACATGCTTTTATTTCCTACCATGTAAGTGAAATGGCTGTAATTTGTTCTTATGGAAAGCCACTAACAGATACACTATCAAGAAAGGGCTGATCATGTCTCTCCTGAAGTCAGGGTGGCGAGTTGGACTGGGTGGGGGATGTTTACAAGAAGAGTCCACGCCACTTCCTGGGTATCTAGATACTATGCTTATTTTGAGGGAACTGAGGGTAGGTCCAAATCTAGAAAAGCATGGCCCCACACCTTAGTCTATCTGAGACCACATCCTCAATGACAGAAAGCATGCAGAAAGATTTAAGCACTCAATTTTTTAAAAATGGCAGTGAACAACATAAGATTTACATATGTAAAAATTGATCAGTGAGTGAAATATACTAATAATATAGGCTGGCTACACTTTAGGGAAAGGTTGAGTATTGAGAAGTATTGAGAGTAGAGTAAGGACAAAGAATGTAACAAGAATGGGAAAGGCAAATAAGAAATGTGAAACAGAATAAAGTCACTGGGGCTGAACAGGAACATATAACTCTACACCAGTATATACCATCTACAGGTTCAGGGACATCTTACAAAATTAGATACTTCAGAAACTGGGGGTGAGAAAGAACTGTGTCTTATGCCGATAAAT